>NW_026607485.1:0-5451505 GCF_021117445.2 Syzygium oleosum | reverse complement strand
GAGAGTGATAGAAAGTCTGGGACGATGAGCAGCCGGGGAAGGGGTGCAGGAAGAGGAGTACGGGGTCGAGGTCGTGCTCGAGCTAGAGCTGTAGAGGACATTGATATGGGTGCTAGAATGGTAAAAGAAAACCCTGGAGTTGGTGTAGGAGCTGTAGTGGACCCCCGAGCTGGTGTTAGACCTGCGAAAGATCTGCGTATGGAAGAAGTCCTCAGAGTATTAAAGAGGATTGGGAATATGATGGATAAGATGTGCATGTTGTTGGGATGTTCAGACTGTGAAGTGGTGTTTGGTGGTGTAGAGAACGAGATAGGCTGTGTTAATTATGTGTGATTTCGGTTTGATCGTGGGCTTGGATTGGTTAGTTAAACAGAATGCTGTAATGGATTGCAGCATTAGGGTGATTCAGTTTAGTCTGGCTGGACACCTTAGATTTGAGATTGTAAGGAGTCGAGAAGGAACCTCGATAGTTGCGCTGTTGACATGATTTAAGTAAGAGATCTTATTGGATGACCAGTTTGGAAGGACTATACGGACTGTAGAGGATATGTTGGGAATATGTATATTGGATTTTAGGGGCAAATGGGAAGGAACAAGTTTTAAGGAATAAGACGGTCCCATTGATCAAAGACGTTTGAGATTATTACGGGACAGAAGGTACCATTTGGGAGAAAGGAATAATGAGACGTCATCACCCCCACCTGTTTGGATAGCAGGTATAGTTGTAAATTTCGAGGACGAAATTTTTATTAGGGGGGAAGAATTGTAACAGTCTGAATTTTCGATCCTTTTCTCGGGATTTAGGAAATGAATTTGATCAATGCACTTATAGTGAGATCTCACCCGGAAATGCGCATTCACGGGATGCTAACCTTAGGGGTAGGGCTATTACGGGATTGACTTCGCACGACCAAAGAACTCGACCTGAGTTCGATCTTCAACCATATGGATTGACGAGGGAATGTTTTGAGCCAACCGAGACCGGTCTACTTGATTGATCGTGTCCGAAGGGAACTAGCGACAGACCCTCGCAATTATATGACAACCGAGGTCGTCCCGGGTGGAGTAAACTTAAACGTGATTTGACTTAGTGTCGGTCACGGGTCGAGAGCGCGTAATTCCAGAGAGCCACCCGTTAGCCAGAGATAAGCTAAAGTTGCGATTGCTCGATTTTAGTCATTTCTTGGAATTCGGGCTCGGGAATCGAGAATTTTGAAAGTGACAATTTTGGACGGCCGATGACGTTTTTGGCTTGGCCAACCTTGGGGCCAACCATTTCTGCAAAAAAAAATGGATTTCGGTTCGGGACCGGGAAAATTACGATTTTGCCCCTGTGGGCACCGAGATTGGATTCGGAGGCCGTTTGAGGTTATTTTTCGAGGCTAGTGTCATTTTGGGGTGGCCACGCACATTCAGAGTTGTTTCGGTCAAAAATTGGAATTTTGGCTCGGAAGTGAAAAATAATATTATTTTATTCCCGGAACTTCGCAGTCGATTTTCGAGGACTTAGAAAGTGAATTTCGCGATTCTGACGCCGTATTATGTTGGCCACGCACATATGGAACACGTATGTGCGAAAATTGGAATTTCGCCCCGGGACCGGAAAATTACGATTTTGCCCCTAGGCTTATTTTTGGGTATTCCGAATTTTGGGGATTTTGGAAATTGAATTTGGGGATTAAGTGTGGATAAATATCAGCCCCAAAATATTGGACAAAAACGCCCTTAGATATTTTGGTTTGGAAGAATGTGGACCAAGTGTTTTAGGGGCAAAATTGGAATTAAGAAAAAATTGGTCAAACCTTGGACCAAATATTTAATTGTTTCTCTCCTCTCTCTCTCTCCTCATTCCCTCTCTTCTCTCGGCAGCCCCTCCCCCAACAGAGAACTCTCTCCCTCTCTCCCTCACCAAAAATCCTCTCATCTCTCTCTCGGCCTTGGACCGCCGATCATCGCCGGAGCATCGCCGGAGCAAGCCGCCACCGCCGATCGCCGCCGGCCAGCCGTTCCCCCTTGCCGCTCTAGCCGAGTTAGTCTAGAGTTCGGGTAAGTCGCTCCCTAAACCTCGCCTAGGACGTCGGGTATTTTTCGGACTCGTTTGGGTGCGGTTTGGGGTGATTAGAGGTTGATTAAGGTGTTGATCATGGTTATTGGTGGTTAATCATGGCTATTGGTGGCTGAGTATGACTGTTAGTGGTTGTTGCGGGTTGGATTAGACGTCGGGAAATGAGTTTTGGCGGTTGGAATTCGGTAGAAATCGGTTCGGGCTTGAATCCGTGAGGTTCGGGGTGAATCGCGGATTCGCGGTTACTGTACCCGCTCGGTCTGCTATTTTCGTAGAAAATTTTTTGGGCCGAATTTGAGGAAGTTTTCTTCATGAAAGTTTCTCCCAACATCTTGAAGTATAACATATTTTTATTTGGGAATTTTTGGAAATCATTTGATGCCATTCGGAAGTCCATCTTTGGACCGAAATAAAACTGCCCGATTTACTGTTCACCCGACCTTCGGGTCTGTTCGAATTTTTATAAATTTTTCCAGGCCTATTCTCGAAATACTTCCTTCACGAAACCTGTTGGGGACATTTGTGGTTATAACATATAAAAATTTCAAAGCTTTTCAAGGTGATTTTGGTGTTGAAATAAATGTATTTTGATGACAAAATAGTCTGTTAGAGCGAACTGATTTTGGTCTGAATTTGAGGGACAAAAAGGCATGGTTGTAGATTGAACCGGATTTCGTGTTCTTCATAAGAAATGTTTATCGGGATGTGTTTTGCGACATATCCAAAATTTCGAATTTTTGGAGTTCGTTTACTATTTATTTTGATGGGATTCCGGTCACTGTTTAGGGTTCGGTTTAGGGGATTTTGTGACTGTTTTAGGGGCTGTTTGGGGCTGAATTGAGAGACTGGTTATTTGGTGGTTGTGGACTGATTTGGCGACGAAAATTTGAGGTATAGAATGCTTGGGTAGGACCGTGATGTTGTGGACTGGATTGGGGTTGAATTGTGCAATCGATCAGTGGGAATTATGCTATGAATTGAATTGTGTACGTGGTTGTGTGATTTGTGATCATGGGCTGATTTGGATTATGCTTGGGCTAAATGTGGATTGGTGATATGCAGTGTGTGCTTGGCCGTGAGATGTGGTGGTGTGATAGTGCATTCGCGTATTGTATTCGCGTGCCAAGAATGTGTGATTGGGTGGCGTGTTCGTGTGACGAGAATGTGAAATTGTGAAATGTGTGTGAGGTGTGCGTGTTTGGCACTGTGTAGGTGTGGCCGTGTGACAAATGTGGTTTGAGCGGAACGAAGGTACTGGAATGTAGGATTGGTTTGAAAAGTGAGACCCTGAGGCGTGTACGTTTACGCGGGGTGAGGTCCGTCCTGAGGCGTGTACGTTTACGCGGGACGATGCCGTCCCTGACGAGGTGACGATGCCCGGCCCGACGGGGTGACGATGCCTGACGTGGTCAGAAGACCGTTGGCCTGATGCGTTTTACGCGGGCGCGGTAGAAGGAAAGTGTGTGTAGGATTCCGTCCTGAGGCGTGTTCGTTTACGCGGGACGATGCCGTCCCTGACGAGGTGACGATGCCCGGCCCGACGGGGTGTCGATGCCTGACGAGGTCAGAAGACCGTTGGCCTGATGCGTTTTACGCGGGCGCGGTAGTGGTGGAAAGGTTGAGAATGAGCGGGATTTGGCTTGACATGTGAGGATTGTGAAAGTGATGCATGGTGTGAGTTAGTGTGCGAGTGTGTTTGTATCTCGTGATGCAGTGCGCGATTATGGGGTAAAATTTGCTAGGCATGGTATGGGACGTGCCCAAGTAGGTTTTGCTTTATAATCGAGGCACGCGCGCGGCTGTGATGTACTGCTGTGGTATGATTGGCGTGTGTATTGATATGTGGAAAGTGTGTGATGGCATGTGTGCAAGAATTGTATGTTGGGATTGTGGGCTAACGTGCATGGTGCGTATGCGAGAGTCCAGTATGTGTGAATGTTTGATTGCTGGTTGTGTGGTTGTTTGGTTGCGTGTTTGGATGTGTCCGGAATTACGTGATAGCCTAGGTGGGGCTTAGGTTGTGACTTATTGAGATGTGATCTCATGGTTGTTTCAACCAAACCATTTCAGAGCCCCTGCCTGAATGTCGAGATTGAGGTCGACTCGGAGTCGTCAGGTGAGCGAGACATACCAGAGGATTGAGGTGGTGATGCGAGAGGACAGGTGAGTCGAGTGGACGCCTTCGAGAGGGCGCGAGGGGATAGTTCTAGGAGGAGGATGCGCCCCATTTTTGGATAGTGCTGACCTAGAGAGCTGATCTTGATATTTTGGTCGTTTGGAGTTCATAGTTCGGTGTGCTTATAAATTATTTTGTGGTTTGTATTGGCAAATGATGTAAATATTTGGAAGTATAATATATGCTTGGTGGTTTGTCGATTTGTTCCTTCCTGGTGTTCTCCAATTTTAATGTCCGGGATTTCTGATTGCTTCCGCCGTGAGTTAACTCTGATGGATCGTTGGGTCGGCGACGTTATTCCTGGGACGTCGCACTCTGTTCGACCGGAGGCGGGATGTCGCGGGCTCGACGGGGGTTCAGGGCGTGACAACCCCGGTTTGAATTGGTATCAGAGCAAGGTTAGCTCGATTTAAGTCGATCGAAGCTTGGAGTGATAAGGAGTGGAGACCCAGGATAGCTGTAGTTAGTTAGGGAGACTTTAGTGAACCATAGTGTGTCTAGGGCTACGTGTATTTCCAGACTGTTGTTGTGATTGTTGAGTGAATTTGGTGTTTTATTGGAATGCAGGTGCGTCTGGACCTGAGGTAAGTGCACGAACCCTTTTGATGTGGTTTGGTGCTGTGTGATTGATTGCCTGCTAAGTGGATTACTGTGTCAACTCACTGCCTAGGACTAGACTGGGTTAGTTGGCCTAAGTCTTTAATTCCTAGATGGAATTATAGCAGATAGGAGAGTGATAGAAAGCTGGGACGATGAGCAGCCAGGGAAGGGGTGCAGGAAGAGGAGTACGGGGTCGAGGTCGTGCTCGAGCTAGAGCTGTAGAGGACATTGATATGGGTGCTAGAATGGTAGAAAACCCTGGAGTTGGTGTAGGAGCTGTAGTGGACCCCCGAGCTGGTGTTAGACCTGCGAAAGATCTGCGTATGGAAGAAGTCCTCAGAGTATTAAAGAGGATTGGGAATATGATGGATAAGATGTGCATGTTGTTGGGATGTTCAGACTGTGAAGTGGTGTTTGGTGGTGTAGAGAACGAGATAGGCTGTGTTAATTATGTGTGATTTCGGTTTGATCGTGGGCTTGGATTGGTTAGTTAAACAGAATGCTGTAATGGATTGCAGCATTAGGGTGATTCAGTTTAGTCTGGCTGGACACCTTAGATTTGAGATTGTAAGGAGTCGAGAAGGAACCTCGATAGTTGCGCTGTTGACATGATTTAAGTAAGAGATCTTATTGGATGACCAGTTTGGAAGGACTATACGGACTGTAGAGGATATGTTGGGAATATGTATATTGGATTTTAGGGGCAAATGGGAAGGAACAAGTTTTAAGGAATAAGACGGTCCCATTGATCAAAGACGTTTGAGATTATTACGGGACAGAAGGTACCATTTGGGAGAAAGGAATAATGAGACGTCATCACCCCCCCCCCCTGTTTGGATAGCAGGTATAGTTGTAAATTTCGAGGACGAAATTTTTATTAGGGGGGAAGAATTGTAACAGTCTGAATTTTCGATCCTTTTCTCGGGATTTAGGAAATGAATTTGATCAATGCACTTATAGTGAGATCTCACCCGGAAATGCGCATTCACGGGATGCTAACCTTAGGGGTAGGGCTATTACGGGATTGACTTCGCACGACCAAAGAACTCGACCTGAGTTCGATCTTCAACCATATGGATTGACGAGGGAATGTTTTGAGCCAACCGAGACCGGTCTACTTGATTGATCGTGTCCGAAGGGAACTAGCGACAGACCCTCGCAATTATATGACAACCGAGGTCGTCCCGGGTGGAGTAAACTTAAACGTGATTTGACTTAGTGTCGGTCACGGGTCGAGAGCGCGTAATTCCAGAGAGCCACCCGTTAGCCAGAGATAAGCTAAAGTTGCGATTGCTCGATTTTAGTCATTTCTTGGAATTCGGGCTCGGGAATCGAGAATTTTGAAAGTGACAATTTTGGACGGCCGATGACGTTTTTGGCTTGGCCAACCTTGGGGCCAACCATTTCTGCAAAAAAATGGATTTCGGTTCGGGACCGGGAAAATTACGATTTTGCCCCTGTGGGCACCGAGATTGGATTCGGAGGCCGTTTGAGGTTATTTTTCGAGGCTAGTGTCATTTTGGGGTGGCCACGCACATTCAGAGTTGTTTCGGTCAAAAATTGGAATTTTGGCTCGGAAGTGAAAAATAATATTATTTTATTCCCGGAACTTCGCAGTCGATTTTCGAGGACTTAGAAAGTGAATTTCGCGATTCTGACGCCGTATTATGTTGGCCACGCACATATGGAACACGTATGTGCGAAAATTGGAATTTCGCCCCGGGACCGGAAAATTACGATTTTGCCCCTAGGCTTATTTTTGGGTATTCCGAATTTTGGGGATTTTGGAAATTGAATTTGGGGATTAAGTGTGGATAAATATCAGCCCCAAAATATTGGACAAAAACGCCCTTAGATATTTTGGTTTGGAAGAATGTGGACCAAGTGTTTTAGGGGCAAAATTGGAATTAAGAAAAAATTGGTCAAACCTTGGACCAAATATTTAATTGTTTCTCTCCTCTCTCTCTCTCCTCATTCCCTCTCTTCTCTCGGCAGCCCCTCCCCCAACAGAGAACTCTCTCCCTCTCTCCCTCACCAAAAATCCTCTCATCTCTCTCTCGGCCTTGGACCGCCGATCATCGCCGGAGCATCGCCGGAGCAAGCCGCCACCGCCGATCGCCGCCGGCCAGCCGTTCCCCCTTGCCGCTCTAGCCGAGTTAGTCTAGAGTTCGGGTAAGTCGCTCCCTAAACCTCGCCTAGGACGTCGGGTATTTTTCGGACTCGTTTGGGTGCGGTTTGGGGTGATTAGAGGTTGATTAAGGTGTTGATCATGGTTATTGGTGGTTAATCATGGCTATTGGTGGCTGAGTATGACTGTTAGTGGTTGTTGCGGGTTGGATTAGACGTCGGGAAATGAGTTTTGGCGGTTGGAATTCGGTAGAAATCGGTTCGGGCTTGAATCCGTGAGGTTCGGGGTGAATCGCGGATTCGCGGTTACTGTACCCGCTCGGTCTGCTATTTTCGTAGAAAATTTTTTGGGCCGAATTTGAGGAAGTTTTCTTCATGAAAGTTTCTCCCAACATCTTGAAGTATAACATATTTTTATTTGGGAATTTTTGGAAATCATTTGATGCCATTCGGAAGTCCATCTTTGGACCGAAATAAAACTGCCCGATTTACTGTTCACCCGACCTTCGGGTCTGTTCGAATTTTTATAAATTTTTCCAGGCCTATTCTCGAAATACTTCCTTCACGAAACCTGTTGGGGACATTTGTGGTTATAACATATAAAAATTTCAAAGCTTTTCAAGGTGATTTTGGTGTTGAAATAAATGTATTTTGATGACAAAATAGTCTGTTAGAGCGAACTGATTTTGGTCTGAATTTGAGGGACAAAAAGGCATGGTTGTAGATTGAACCGGATTTCGTGTTCTTCATAAGAAATGTTTATCGGGATGTGTTTTGCGACATATCCAAAATTTCGAATTTTTGGAGTTCGTTTACTATTTATTTTGATGGGATTCCGGTCACTGTTTAGGGTTCGGTTTAGGGGATTTTGTGACTGTTTTAGGGGCTGTTTGGGGCTGAATTGAGAGACTGGTTATTTGGTGGTTGTGGACTGATTTGGCGACGAAAATTTGAGGTATAGAATGCTTGGGTAGGACCGTGATGTTGTGACTGGATTGGGGTTGAATTGTGCAATCGATCAGTGGGAATTATGCTATGAATTGAATTGTGTACGTGGTTGTGTGATTTGTGATCATGGGCTGATTTGGATTATGCTTGGGCTAAATGTGGATTGGTGATATGCAGTGTGTGCTTGGCCGTGAGATGTGGTGGTGTGATAGTGCATTCGCGTATTGTATTCGCGTGCCAAGAATGTGTGATTGGGTGGCGTGTTCGTGTGACGAGAATGTGAAATTGTGAAATGTGTGTGAGGTGTGCGTGTTTGGCACTGTGTAGGTGTGGCCGTGTGACAAATGTGGTTTGAGCGGAACGAAGGTACTGGAATGTAGGATTGGTTTGAAAAGTGAGACCCTGAGGCGTGTACGTTTACGCGGGGTGAGGTCCGTCCTGAGGCGTGTACGTTTACGCGGGACGATGCCGTCCCTGACGAGGTGACGATGCCCGGCCCGACGGGGTGACGATGCCTGACGTGGTCAGAAGACCGTTGGCCTGATGCGTTTTACGCGGGCGCGGTAGAAGGAAAGTGTGTGTAGGATTCCGTCCTGAGGCGTGTTCGTTTACGCGGGACGATGCCGTCCCTGACGAGGTGACGATGCCCGGCCCGACGGGGTGTCGATGCCTGACGAGGTCAGAAGACCGTTGGCCTGATGCGTTTTACGCGGGCGCGGTAGTGGTGGAAAGGTTGAGAATGAGCGGGATTTGGCTTGACATGTGAGGATTGTGAAAGTGATGCATGGTGTGAGTTAGTGTGCGAGTGTGTTTGTATCTCGTGATGCAGTGCGCGATTATGGGGTAAAATTTGCTAGGCATGGTATGGGACGTGCCCAAGTAGGTTTTGCTTTATAATCGAGGCACGCGCGCGGCTGTGATGTACTGCTGTGGTATGATTGGCGTGTGTATTGATATGTGGAAAGTGTGTGATGGCATGTGTGCAAGAATTGTATGTTGGGATTGTGGGCTAACGTGCATGGTGCGTATGCAGAGAGTCCAGGTATGTGTGAATGTTTGATTGCTGGTTGTGTGGTTGTTTGGTTGCGTGTTTGGATGTGTCTGGAATTACGTGATAGCCTAGGTGGGGCTTAGGTTGTGACTTATTGAGATGTGATCTCATGGTTGTTTCAACCAAACCATTTGAGCCCCGCCCGAATGTCGAGATTGAGGTCGACTCGGAGTCGTCGGTGAGCGAGCACCGGAGGATTGAGGTGGTGATGCGAGAGGACAGTGAGTCGAGTGGACGCCTTCGAGAGGGCGCAGGGGATAGTTCTAGGAGGAGGATGCGCCCCATTTTGGATAGTGCTGACCTAGAGAGCGATCTTGATATTTTGGTCGTTTGGAGTTCATAGTTCGGTGTGCTTATAAATTATTTTGTGGTTTGTATTGGCAAATGATGTAAATATTTGGAAGTATAATATATGCTTGGTGGTTTGTCGATTTGTTCCTTCCTGGTGTTCTCCAATTTTAATGTCCGGGATTTCTGATTGCTTCCGCCGTGAGTTAACTCTGATGGATCGTTGGGTCGGCGACGTTATTCCTGGGACGTCGCACTCTGTTCGACCGGAGGCGGGATGTCGCGGGCTCGACGGGGGTTCAGGGCGTGACAACCCCGGTTTGAATTGGTATCAGAGCAAGGTTAGCTCGATTTAAGTCGATCGAAGCTTGGAGTGATAAGGAGTGGAGACCCAGGATAGCTGTAGTTAGTTAGGGAGACTTTAGTGAACCATAGTGTGTCTAGGGCTACGTGTATTTCCAGACTGTTGTTGTGATTGTTGAGTGAATTTGGTGTTTTATTGGAATGCAGGTGCGTGGGACTGAGGTAAGTGCACGAACCCTTTTGATGTGGTTTGGTGCTGTGTGATTGATTGCCTGCTAAGTGGATTACTGTGTCAACTCACTGCCTAGGACTAGACTGGGTTAGTTGGCCTAAGTCTTTAATTCCTAGATGGAATTATAGCGAGATAGGAGAGTGATAGAAAGTCTGGGACGATGAGCAGCCGGGGAAGGGGTGCGGGAAGAGGAGTACGGGGTCGAGGTCGTGCTCGAGCTAGAGCTGTAGAGGACATTGATATGGGTGCTAGAATGGTAGAAAACCCTGGAGTTGGTGTAGGAGCTGTAGTGGACCCCCGAGCTGGTGTTAGACCTGCGAAAGATCTGCGTATGGAAGAAGTCCTCAGAGTATTAAAGAGGATTGGGAATATGATGGATAAGATGTGCATGTTGTTGGGATGTTCAGACTGTGAAGTGGTGTTTGGTGGTGTAGAGAACGAGATAGGCTGTGTTAATTATGTGTGATTTCGGTTTGATCGTGGGCTTGGATTGGTTAGTTAAACAGAATGCTGTAATGGATTGCAGCATTAGGGTGATTCATTTAGTCCGGCCGGACACCTTAGATTTGAGATTGTAAGGAGTCGAGAAGGAACCTCGATAGTTGCGCTGTTGACATGATTTAAGTAAGAGATCTTATTGGATGACCAGTTTGGAAGGACTATACGGACTGTAGAGGATATGTTGGGAATATGTATATTGGATTTTAGGGGCAAATGGGAAGGAACAAGTTTTAAGGAATAAGACGGTCCCATTGATCAAAGACGTTTGAGATTATTACGGGACAGAAGGTACCATTTGGGAGAAAGGAATAATGAGACGTCATCACCCCCACCTGTTTGGATAGCGGTATAGTTGTAAATTTCGAGGACGAAATTTTTATTAGGGGGAAGAATTGTAACGACTGAATTTTCGATCCTTTTCTCGGGATTTAGGAAATGAATTTGATCAATGCACTTATAGTGAGATCTCACCCGGAAATGCGCATTCACGGGATGCTAACCTTAGGGGTAGGGCTATTACGGGATTGACTTCGCACGACCAAAGAACTCGACCTGAGTTCGATCTTCAACCATATGGATTGACGAGGGAATGTTTTGAGCCAACCGAGACCGGTCTACTTGATTGATCGTGTCCGAAGGGAACTAGCGACAGACCCTCGCAATTATATGACAACCGAGGTCGTCCCGGGTGGAGTAAACTTAAACGTGATTTGACTTAGTGTCGGTCACGGGTCGAGAGCGCGTAATTCCAGAGAGCCACCCGTTAGCCAGAGATAAGCTAAAGTTGCGATTGCTCGATTTTAGTCATTTCTTGGAATTCGGGCTCGGGAATCGAGAATTTTGAAAGTGACAATTTTGGACGGCCGATGACGTTTTTGGCTTGGCCAACCTTGGGGCCAACCATTTCTGCAAAAAAATGGATTTCGGTTCGGGACCGGGAAAATTACGATTTTGCCCCTGTGGGCACCGAGATTGGATTCGGAGGCCGTTTGAGGTTATTTTTCGAGGCTAGTGTCATTTTGGGGTGGCCACGCACATTCAGAGTTGTTTCGGTCAAAAATTGGAATTTTGGCTCGGAAGTGAAAAATAATATTATTTTATTCCCGGAACTTCGCAGTCGATTTTCGAGGACTTAGAAAGTGAATTTCGCGATTCTGACGCCGTATTATGTTGGCCACGCACATATGGAACACGTATGTGCGAAAATTGGAATTTCGCCCCGGGACCGGAAAATTACGATTTTGCCCCTAGGCTTATTTTTGGGTATTCCGAATTTTGGGGATTTTGGAAATTGAATTTGGGGATTAAGTGTGGATAAATATCAGCCCCAAAATATTGGACAAAAACGCCCTTAGATATTTTGGTTTGGAAGAATGTGGACCAAGTGTTTTAGGGGCAAAATTGGAATTAAGAAAAAATTGGTCAAACCTTGGACCAAATATTTAATTGTTTCTCTCCTCTCTCTCTCTCCTCATTCCCTCTCTTCTCTCGGCAGCCCCTCCCCCCAACAGAGAACTCTCTCCCTCTCTCCCTCACCAAAAATCCTCTCATCTCTCTCTCGGCCTTGGACCGCCGATCATCGCCGGAGCATCGCCGGAGCAAGCCGCCACCGCCGATCGCCGCCGGCCAGCCGTTCCCCCTTGCCGCTCTAGCCGAGTTAGTCTAGAGTTCGGGTAAGTCGCTCCCTAAACCTCGCCTAGGACGTCGGGTATTTTTCGGACTCGTTTGGGTGCGGTTTGGGGTGATTAGAGGTTGATTAAGGTGTTGATCATGGTTATTGGTGGTTAATCATGGCTATTGGTGGCTGAGTATGACTGTTAGTGGTTGTTGCGGGTTGGATTAGACGTCGGGAAATGAGTTTTGGCGGTTGGAATTCGGTAGAAATCGGTTCGGGCTTGAATCCGTGAGGTTCGGGGTGAATCGCGGATTCGCGGTTACTGTACCCGCTCGGTCTGCTATTTTCGTAGAAAATTTTTTGGGCCGAATTTGAGGAAGTTTTCTTCATGAAAGTTTCTCCCAACATCTTGAAGTATAACATATTTTTATTTGGGAATTTTTGGAAATCATTTGATGCCATTCGGAAGTCCATCTTTGGACCGAAATAAAACTGCCCGATTTACTGTTCACCCGACCTTCGGGTCTGTTCGAATTTTTATAAATTTTTCCAGGCCTATTCTCGAAATACTTCCTTCACGAAACCTGTTGGGGACATTTGTGGTTATAACATATAAAAATTTCAAAGCTTTTCAAGGTGATTTTGGTGTTGAAATAAATGTATTTTGATGACAAAATAGTCTGTTAGAGCGAACTGATTTTGGTCTGAATTTGAGGGACAAAAAGGCATGGTTGTAGATTGAACCGGATTTCGTGTTCTTCATAAGAAATGTTTATCGGGATGTGTTTTGCGACATATCCAAAATTTCGAATTTTTGGAGTTCGTTTACTATTTATTTTGATGGGATTCCGGTCACTGTTTAGGGTTCGGTTTAGGGGATTTTGTGACTGTTTTAGGGGCTGTTTGGGGCTGAATTGAGAGACTGGTTATTTGGTGGTTGTGGACTGATTTGGCGACGAAAATTTGAGGTATAGAATGCTTGGGTAGGACCGTGATGTTGTGACTGGATTGGGGTTGAATTGTGCAATCGATCAGTGGGAATTATGCTATGAATTGAATTGTGTACGTGGTTGTGTGATTTGTGATCATGGGCTGATTTGGATTATGCTTGGGCTAAATGTGGATTGGTGATATGCGGGTGTGCTTGGCCGTGAGATGTGGTGGTGTGATAGTGCATTCGCGTATTGTATTCGCGTGCCAAGAATGTGTGATTGGGTGGCGTGTTCGTGTGACGAGAATGTGAAATTGTGAAATGTGTGTGAGGTGTGCGTGTTTGGCACTGTGTAGGTGTGGCCGTGTGACAAATGTGGTTTGAGCGGAACGAAGGTACTGGAATGTAGGATTGGTTTGAAAAGTGAGACCCCGAGGCGTGTACGTTTACGCGGGGTGAGGTCCGTCCCGAGGCGTGTACGTTTACGCGGACGATGCCGTCCCCGACGAGGTGACGATGCCCGGCCCGACGGGGTGACGATGCCCGACGTGGTCGAAGACCGTTGGCCTGATGCGTTTTACGCGGGCGCGGTAGAAGGAAAGTGTGTGTAGGATTCCGTCCTGAGGCGTGTTCGTTTACGCGGGACGATGCCGTCCCTGACGAGGTGACGATGCCCGGCCCGACGGGTGTCGATGCCTGACGAGGTCAGAAGACCGTTGGCCTGATGCGTTTTACGCGGGCGCGGTAGTGGTGGAAAGGTTGAGAATGAGCGGGATTTGGCTTGACATGTGAGGATTGTGAAAGTGATGCATGGTGTGAGTTAGTGTGCGAGTGTGTTTGTATCGCGTGATGCGGTGCGCGATTATGGGGTAAAATTTGCTAGGCATGGTATGGGACGTGCCCAAGTAGGTTTTGCTTTATAATCGAGGCACGCAGCGCGATGTGATGTACTTGTGGTATGATTGGCGTGTGTATTGATATGTGGAAAGTGTGTGATGGCATGTGTGCAAGAATTGTATGTTGGGATTGTGGGCTAACGTGCATGGTGCGTATGCGAGAGTCCAGTATGTGTGAATGTTTGATTGCTGGTTGTGTGGTTGTTTGGTTGCGTGTTTGGATGTGTCTGGAATTACGTGATAGCCTAGGTGGGGCTTAGGTTGTGACTTATTGAGATGTGATCTCATGGTTGTTTCAACCAAACCATTTCAGAGCCCCTGCCTGAATGTCGAGATTGAGGTCGACTCGGAGTCGTCAGGTGAGCAGACAGCTGCGGAGGATTGAGGTGGTGATGCAGAGGACAGTGAGTCAGAGTGGACGCCTTCGAGAGGGCGCAGGGGATAGTTCTAGGAGGAGGATGCGCCCCATTTTTGGATAGTGCTGACCTAGAGAGCTGATCTTGATATTTTGGTCGTTTGGAGTTCATAGTTCGGTGTGCTTATAAATTATTTTGTGGTTTGTATTGGCAAATGATGTAAATATTTGGAAGTATAATATATGCTTGGTGGTTTGTCGATTTGTTCCTTCCTGGTGTTCTCCAATTTTAATGTCCGGGATTTCTGATTGCTTCCGCCGTGAGTTAACTCTGATGGATCGTTGGGTCGGCGACGTTATTCCTGGGACGTCGCACTCTGTTCGACCGGAGGCGGGATGTCGCGGGCTCGACGGGGGTTCAGGGCGTGACAACCCCGGTTTGAATTGGTATCAGAGCAAGGTTAGCTCGATTTAAGTCGATCGAAGCTTGGAGTGATAAGGAGTGGAGACCCAGGATAGCTGTAGTTAGTTAGGGAGACTTTAGTGAACCATAGTGTGTCTAGGGCTACGTGTATTTCCAGACTGTTGTTGTGATTGTTGAGTGAATTTGGTGTTTTATTGGAATGCAGGTGCGTCTGGACCTGAGGTAAGTGCACGAACCCTTTTGATGTGGTTTGGTGCTGTGTGATTGATTGCCTGCTAAGTGGATTACTGTGTCAACTCACTGCCTAGGACTAGACTGGGTTAGTTGGCCTAAGTCTTTAATTCCTAGATGGAATTATAGCAGATAGGAGAGTGATAGAAAGCTGGGACGATGAGCAGCCAGGGAAGGGGTGCAGGAAGAGGAGTACGGGGTCGAGGTCGTGCTCGAGCTAGAGCTGTAGAGGACATTGATATGGGTGCTAGAATGGTAGAAAACCCTGGAGTTGGTGTAGGAGCTGTAGTGGACCCCCGAGCTGGTGTTAGACCTGCGAAAGATCTGCGTATGGAAGAAGTCCTCAGAGTATTAAAGAGGATTGGGAATATGATGGATAAGATGTGCATGTTGTTGGGATGTTCAGACTGTGAAGTGGTGTTTGGTGGTGTAGAGAACGAGATAGGTCATGTGTTAATTATGTGTGATTTCGGTTTGATCGTGGGCTTGGATTGGTTAGTTAAACGAAATGCTGTAATGGATTGCAGCATTAGGGTGATTCGTTTAGTCCGGCGGACACCTTAGATTTGAGATTGTAAGGAGAGTCGAGAAGGAACCTCGATAGTTGCGCTGTTGACATGATTTAAGTAAGAGATCTTATTGGATGACCAGTTTGGAAGGACTATACGGACTGTAGAGGATATGTTGGGAATATGTATATTGGATTTTAGGGGCAAATGGGAAGGAACAAGTTTTAAGGAATAAGACGGTCCCATTGATCAAAGACGTTTGAGATTATTACGGGACAGAAGGTACCATTTGGGAGAAAGGAATAATGAGACGTCATCACCCCCACCTGTTTGGATAGCAGGTATAGTTGTAAATTTCGAGGACGAAATTTTTATTAGGGGGGAAGAATTGTAACAGTCTGAATTTTCGATCCTTTTCTCGGGATTTAGGAAATGAATTTGATCAATGCACTTATAGTGAGATCTCACCCGGAAATGCGCATTCACGGGATGCTAACCTTAGGGGTAGGGCTATTACGGGATTGACTTCGCACGACCAAAGAACTCGACCTGAGTTCGATCTTCAACCATATGGATTGACGAGGGAATGTTTTGAGCCAACCGAGACCGGTCTACTTGATTGATCGTGTCCGAAGGGAACTAGCGACAGACCCTCGCAATTATATGACAACCGAGGTCGTCCCGGGTGGAGTAAACTTAAACGTGATTTGACTTAGTGTCGGTCACGGGTCGAGAGCGCGTAATTCCAGAGAGCCACCCGTTAGCCAGAGATAAGCTAAAGTTGCGATTGCTCGATTTTAGTCATTTCTTGGAATTCGGGCTCGGGAATCGAGAATTTTGAAAGTGACAATTTTGGACGGCCGATGACGTTTTTGGCTTGGCCAACCTTGGGGCCAACCATTTCTGCAAAAAAATGGATTTCGGTTCGGGACCGGGAAAATTACGATTTTGCCCCTGTGGGCACCGAGATTGGATTCGGAGGCCGTTTGAGGTTATTTTTCGAGGCTAGTGTCATTTTGGGGTGGCCACGCACATTCAGAGTTGTTTCGGTCAAAAATTGGAATTTTGGCTCGGAAGTGAAAAATAATATTATTTTATTCCCGGAACTTCGCAGTCGATTTTCGAGGACTTAGAAAGTGAATTTCGCGATTCTGACGCCGTATTATGTTGGCCACGCACATATGGAACACGTATGTGCGAAAATTGGAATTTCGCCCCGGGACCGGAAAATTACGATTTTGCCCCTAGGCTTATTTTTGGGTATTCCGAATTTTGGGGATTTTGGAAATTGAATTTGGGGATTAAGTGTGGATAAATATCAGCCCCAAAATATTGGACAAAAACGCCCTTAGATATTTTGGTTTGGAAGAATGTGGACCAAGTGTTTTAGGGGCAAAATTGGAATTAAGAAAAAATTGGTCAAACCTTGGACCAAATATTTAATTGTTTCTCTCCTCTCTCTCTCTCCTCATTCCCTCTCTTCTCTCGGCAGCCCCTCCCCCAACAGAGAACTCTCTCCCTCTCTCCCTCACCAAAAATCCTCTCATCTCTCTCTCGGCCTTGGACCGCCGATCATCGCCGGAGCATCGCCGGAGCAAGCCGCCACCGCCGATCGCCGCCGGCCAGCCGTTCCCCCCTTGCCGCTCTAGCCGAGTTAGTCTAGAGTTCGGGTAAGTCGCTCCCTAAACCTCGCCTAGGACGTCGGGTATTTTTCGGACTCGTTTGGGTGCGGTTTGGGGTGATTAGAGGTTGATTAAGGTGTTGATCATGGTTATTGGTGGTTAATCATGGCTATTGGTGGCTGAGTATGACTGTTAGTGGTTGTTGCGGGTTGGATTAGACGTCGGGAAATGAGTTTTGGCGGTTGGAATTCGGTAGAAATCGGTTCGGGCTTGAATCCGTGAGGTTCGGGGTGAATCGCGGATTCGCGGTTACTGTACCCGCTCGGTCTGCTATTTTCGTAGAAAATTTTTTGGGCCGAATTTGAGGAAGTTTTCTTCATGAAAGTTTCTCCCAACATCTTGAAGTATAACATATTTTTATTTGGGAATTTTTGGAAATCATTTGATGCCATTCGGAAGTCCATCTTTGGACCGAAATAAAACTGCCCGATTTACTGTTCACCCGACCTTCGGGTCTGTTCGAATTTTTATAAATTTTTCCAGGCCTATTCTCGAAATACTTCCTTCACGAAACCTGTTGGGGACATTTGTGGTTATAACATATAAAAATTTCAAAGCTTTTCAAGGTGATTTTGGTGTTGAAATAAATGTATTTTGATGACAAAATAGTCTGTTAGAGCGAACTGATTTTGGTCTGAATTTGAGGGACAAAAAGGCATGGTTGTAGATTGAACCGGATTTCGTGTTCTTCATAAGAAATGTTTATCGGGATGTGTTTTAGACATATCCAAAATTTCGAATTTTTGGAGTTCGTTTACTATTTATTTTGATGGGATTCCGGTCACTGTTTAGGGTTCGGTTTAGGGGATTTTGTGACTGTTTTAGGGGCTGTTTGGGGCTGAATTGAGAGACTGGTTATTTGGTGGTTGTGGACTGATTTGGCGACGAAAATTTGAGGTATAGAATGCTTGGGTAGGACCGTGATGTTGTGACTGGATTGGGGTTGAATTGTGCAATCGATCAGTGGGAATTATGCTATGAATTGAATTGTGTACGTGGTTGTGTGATTTGTGATCATGGGCTGATTTGGATTATGCTTGGGCTAAATGTGGATTGGTGATATGCAGTGTGTGCTTGGCCGTGAGATGTGGTGGTGTGATAGTGCATTCGCGTATTGTATTCGCGTGCCAAGAATGTGTGATTGGGTGGCGTGTTCGTGTGACGAGAATGTGAAATTGTGAAATGTGTGTGAGGTGTGCGTGTTTGGCACTGTGTAGGTGTGGCCGTGTGACAAATGTGGTTTGAGCGGAACGAAGGTACTGGAATGTAGGATTGGTTTGAAAAGTGAGACCCTGAGGCGTGTACGTTTACGCGGGGTGAGGTCCGTCCTGAGGCGTGTACGTTTACGCGGGACGATGCCGTCCCTGACGAGGTGACGATGCCCGGCCCGACGGGGTGACGATGCCTGACGTGGTCAGAAGACCGTTGGCCTGATGCGTTTTACGCGGGCGCGGTAGAAGGAAAGTGTGTGTAGGATTCCGTCCTGAGGCGTGTTCGTTTACGCGGGACGATGCCGTCCCTGACGAGGTGACGATGCCCGGCCCGACGGGGTGTCGATGCCTGACGAGGTCAGAAGACCGTTGGCCTGATGCGTTTTACGCGGGCGCGGTAGTGGTGGAAAGGTTGAGAATGAGCGGGATTTGGCTTGACATGTGAGGATTGTGAAAGTGATGCATGGTGTGAGTTAGTGTGCGAGTGTGTTTGTATCTCGTGATGCAGTGCGCGATTATGGGGTAAAATTTGCTAGGCATGGTATGGGACGTGCCCAAGTAGGTTTTGCTTTATAATCGAGGCACGCGCGCGGCTGTGATGTACTGCTGTGGTATGATTGGCGTGTGTATTGATATGTGGAAAGTGTGTGATGGCATGTGTGCAAGAATTGTATGTTGGGATTGTGGGCTAACGTGCATGGTGCGTATGCAGAGAGTCCAGGTATGTGTGAATGTTTGATTGCTGGTTGTGTGGTTGTTTGGTTGCGTGTTTGGATGTGTCCGGAATTACGTGATAGCCTAGGTGGGGCTTAGGTTGTGACTTATTGAGATGTGATCTCATGGTTGTTTCAACCAAACCATTTCAGAGCCCCCGCTTGAATGTCGAGATTGAGGTCGACTCGGAGTCGTCAGGTGAGCAGACAGCTGCGGAGGATTGAGGTGGTGATGCAGAGGACAGTGAGTCAGAGTGGACGCCTTCGAGAGGGCGCAGGGGATAGTTCTAGGAGGAGGATGCGCCCCATTTTTGGATAGTGCTGACCTAGAGAGCTGATCTTGATATTTTGGTCGTTTGGAGTTCATAGTTCGGTGTGCTTATAAATTATTTTGTGGTTTGTATTGGCAAATGATGTAAATATTTGGAAGTATAATATATGCTTGGTGGTTTGTCGATTTGTTCCTTCCTGGTGTTCTCCAATTTTAATGTCCGGGATTTCTGATTGCTTCCGCCGTGAGTTAACTCTGATGGATCGTTGGGTCGGCGACGTTATTCCTGGGACGTCGCACTCTGTTCGACCGGAGGCGGGATGTCGCGGGCTCGACGGGGGTTCAGGGCGTGACAGGTATAGCTATCAATAGGTAAGGTTGTTTTTCCTTGATCAATTAAAGATCAAACAAACCAACTTACACCAATCTCATACCCACATAGAAACTAGGCTTACCGTGGTATTGATTGATGAATGCAAAATTGTAGGAATTAGGGACCGATTCTGCGGTCTAGTTCTTGGGTGAATTCATGAACCAACGGGCGGTTCCCGGTTCCAATTTTTCGGAATCGGTCATTAGAGGGAGTTTCCCGATTCTAGGGTGGGAACCGGCCATCTAGACCATGCTCACCCCTACCATGTAGGACGATTGACGTCTATGTTAGTGATTTCTAGCCAAAATTGGCCGAATGAACTCAATTGGCACAAATACAAAAGATTTAGGATTAAATTGGTCCAATTGAAGAGTTTAGGATAGAATTGGTACCAATGCAATAGGTACAGAATTTTTTTTGGTAATTTCCCACTAAAAGATCCACTAGAGATCAGAAATTGTTGAAGAGAAAAATAAGATGTTTCTTTTGTCCCTTCCAAGCATTCGAAAAATTAAGAAATCATTCTATCAATACTACTTTAACGCTCTTTGGAAAGTAGTCCATAAAAGAAATCGGCAGGCCATCAAATTTGATGAAAATATATATGTATGTATATAAAAAATAGGTTGAAGAGCAAGTGTATTCATTCTAGGATGCGCCATTGGCACCATCAAAGAGACATTAGAGATATGTAGTTTGAGCCATTAATAGTGAAGTAATCCATCAAAGATTGATTATTTAGCTACTGATTAGGCATGCTTTGGTGCATTTAAAGAAATGTCAAATGAATCATTAGTCGAAACTTAGAAGAGAGAGATATAGGTTAAAGACCAGGTGAATCTAATATAGTCGATCTTTAATTATATTAACTTGGGGTCACGGGTATATCTCTTTTCCATCTTGGACTATATTCAATTATTCATGATATTTTTAATTGTAAAGTACTCTCTTTACGATTGGATTAATTTTAAATAAACATCATGTATGATTTTTTTACATAATCCACATCCATCACTATTGATTTAGCATTTTCAAAATATAAGTACCTTATCGATGGTGATGAAGGTGGCATGTATAGCAGATAGATTACACAGATTGTGTACTATATAAAAATCCAATTAAGAATGCCCTATTATTCCTAATGGACTCATTTTTTCCTCTAGATTTCATTATGATTTGAACTCTCCGCCTCTCCCTTCCAAAGAAATATCATAATTTAGCTGTTAAATCAAGGATAAAGTATCGAGCTACCGGCACAATACCTTTTCTTAAAATATTTAACGTTTTCATGTACGATTCTCTCTCGGGCACTAACAATCCCTCTATCACAAGAAGTTATTGCATGATCTATATATCATGTGGACCACTGTCATCTCAATCATTCAAAACACGACTAGACCCTGACTTTCAAACCTGAGACATCGGAGTTTGAACCCAAGTCCAATCGGCATCCTCTCACTAGAGGCAAACCAGGGAACCCGGTGCTCGGGCTTGGAACTCTCAAGGCAGAGCCATGATCCCCAACGGTCGAGCCCAAGACCCTAGTACATATGCCCAAGTCCTTGGTGGCCAGGCCCAAGTACTCGACTCCCACGCCTAGGTTGCCTACACCCACGCTTAGGTCCCTAAAGATTAGACCCGAGACCCCATCACCCAAGCTTGGATTGCCAATGCCTAAATCTAGGACCTTGGCTCGTACTCGAGACTTTTTTTCAAATATGTATTTCATTTCTTTTCTGTAACAAATATCGAAAAATGACTTTCGTATTGTTTGCAAGATACAGGCCAACATAGGATGAAAATAAGTTTCTTTGAAAATATTTTCCAGCACAGTTCATATTTGAAACAAACAGAACCTTAATAACCTCAAAAAGCATTTTTATAATAGGTGTGAAAGAACATATTAAGGTGTGAAAATATAATTAGTCATGAAGAAAACCCCAAAAAGCATCCGCCCCTCCCCCTAAGTACACGGCACTTTTCATTGCGCGTCCTATTTGCTTATCAAGTCAATAAAATGGAAAATCTTGATCATGACCACAACTATGTTACAGCTTTCAATAACATCCGATTCCAATTTTGAACGGCCTAAAAAAGATGTACTTTGAAGTTGCATTTGAAAATCTCATTGAATCAGTAGAACATTATTAACTTTGAAAATCTCACTAAATTTGCAAAATCTTTGTACCAAGAGAGAAAGCCTGGCGCAACTACCAAGATTCGCCACATCTCAGATGTTGATTTCATCCTTTAACCTGCTAACACACATTTCTTTTATATATATTAAAAGAGAAATGATTAAGTAATTATCCTTAATCCACTGTGAGGTTAATAGCCTCACATGATTTAAGGATCATGTGCCAATAATCATTCATTTAGATTTCACCGTGGAGTTCACATGATCAACCAGTTGAAATGGGCTTGACTTACATAATTTATAGATCATACAATGTTTTTGACTCTACCATTATCAAGTTGTTCAATTTCATTCACTTTGTTCAATGTGGCCAGTTTAGAAACAATCTCTTATGAAGGTTGACTTCACATCCTCAATGAAGTGTCCTACCTAGCCGTGATTCCTTCGTTTGTTATAAAAAAAGAATATTTAATTAAATTCATGCTATCATATTAACATGTCACTTCATATATATCCAGCCATTGCAACCCTCTAACATCAGTGATTTTTCAAAGACTGAAGCAACATATAAAACCTATAAAAAAAGGGTAATGTAATTTACACACTAATAATAACTTTTTCCACAACTTAGTATCTAGAATCTTTTCTTTCATAGCATAATAATTTCTTTCATGATTACATTATAACTTGAGGTCCATTTGTTTCGAGGAAGATTTACTATCATACAACATCTTCTTCATTTTTGATATTTGGGTCACTCAAAAAAAATGAGTCAACGAAATCCAGAGTCAACAGAACTTAAACTTAAATTAAAAAACAATGATTTTCTTTTTAAAATTAGAAATCATTTTCGAAAATGCGACTAAACCCCCGCATTTGAACCGAGGACCTCGGGGCTAGACACGGGCAAGGTAAGGACCTCGGGCTAGACACGGGACTCTTGAGGCTGAGCCTAAGTGCCGGTCCCAAGAACAAGTCACCTCAGTAGCCGATGCTTGTGTTGCAGAAGCCGAGCAATCGAATAATAAAAATAGACGGAATAAGAAAATAAATCGGACACCAAATTTACGTGGTTTGGTCGTAGTGACCTACGTCTACGAGGAGAGCAATAACGAATTCCACTATAGATCAAGCGATACAACGGAGATTACAACCGCACTCGAGTCATTCAAACACTCTCAGTGTTTCCCAAGCTCCATGTAACGACTCGGTCCGCCGAGAGCGGGGAGTGGTCGCCGGGGCCAGAGGGCCTGGACAAGGAGCGGCTCCTGGCAGGCTTCTAGGATGGCAGGGGGGGCATGTCTCTTGTCTCACATCGCTTAGGGGGGGAGTCCTGGGCTAGTTTATAAGGCTTGGGTTCTTTACTCTGTGTAACGCGTTTTAAAGCCGTGAGGGTCAGTGGGCCCAAAGCGGACAATATTACACAGTGTAGACCCCGGGTCCTTACACTCCAATTACACCCAACAACTCACACAATGTTTAGCCCCATAATTACTCACGAAATAATCTCTCAATCTCGCGAAGGAATTATACACAAATCTTAGCATAAGATTTAATCACTACAAATACTTAAACTCTTGGTGTAATTTCACGAATAAAACCACGAACCCACTGTCAAGCACGTAGCCCCTATGGATGTCACTTAGAAATTTAGCACTCAGGGAGGAAACGGCGCTTCTCCGTATTATCAACAACGGCGTCTCTAACAAGCCTGACCATGAGCATATATACTGTGGACTTCTTGGACGACGTCGACAAAAAAAGGAAGGAAATTGCACGTACTAAATCTAATTGAATTAGGTCAACAAAGTTAACCTCCTGACTTTCCTCTTTTGACTTCTTTGGCCGACTATAGGGAAATATAATTTTGTGCGCCCATCCACTTAATTTTATTTCCCAATAAAAAAAATTATATATATATATATATATATATATATATATCTCTTGATTTCGGACGTCCGTAAAATATCCAATTTGGAATATTTAAACATCCACAAATAACAATTAATCTCGGGTCGAGTTACGTCTATCGGGCTCAAACTCGAGACATATTTTAAAAGCTTGTGCCTCAGTTCACTTGAGACTAGGACTGGGTCTCCAATGCTCGAGCTTGGATCTCCAACACCTAACTCCAAGACCTAGAGTTGTATTTGAGACTTTTTCTCAAAAGTGTGTTTCATATTTTTTTGGCAACAAACGTCGAGAATGACTTTCATATTATTTGCACAATACAACCAAACATAAAATGAAAATAAGTCTCTTGAAATAATATTCCAATAAAATTCATTTTCCGGACAAACATAACCTGGAAAAGGAAAAACATTTTCATAATATGTGTGGAAGAATCTATTAAGGTTATGAAAATATTATTAGTCACGAAGAAAACCATCAAAAAGCATACCCCCCTCCCTCTTCTTCTAAAGACACGAGATTTGTCATGGAACGTCCTACTTACTTATCAACTCATTAAAGTGGAAAATCTTGATCTAGACCACATCTATGTGACAACTAGAGCCATCAAATGGATGGGTCGGATCAAAAATGGTTCGATCCAAATCGACCCATTTTACTCTTTTTGATCATTCATATGCAATACAAATTTAGTGACCCATACCCAACCCAACACATATTACTTAAATAGATAGATATTTAAAAACAAGAAATATGCTATGCATGTCATGTAAAAGATTTAAGCTATGCATGTAGTACAAAAGATAAAAATTTTACTAGTTTTATAAGGTTCCAAATAAAATTTTTGACTTGTTTGCAACTTCTTCTTTATTTCAAATTTTTTGTGTTTCACAATGAAGTATCTGACATCTCTTAAGATAAATAAGTCAATAAATATGGACACGTAAAATCATATACTAGTTTTCACAATTTTCTAAAGCTTGAAAGATCATAAATTTTTTCTTATTTTTCAATTTTGAAAAATAAGAAGATAATAATTAGAAGATAAAACTAGAAAATAAGTTGCCCCACCCGAAAACCCCTAACTTGAACTTGAAGACAACTAGCCAATAGGCATGCGGCCCTATTGGTAAAGGGATGGGGGAGTGGGGACGGAAGTATCACATGTGCAGGGTTCGACTCCCGCGCTTTACAAGAAATCGAGCAAAAGTCAAAAAGTGAGGAGTGTCACGCCCCGAACCCTACGGCACACGGCATCCCTTCTGCGGTCATATCGAACGCGATGTCCCAGGACGCGTCGCCAACCCAAAAGAAACACTCACACGAGTAAGCAAACGGAAGCGAATTTAAAACAACCCAGACAATAAAATATGACAGAGGGGTAACAATAAAGCAACCCAATAATATCCTAACAATAGAAGACCGTCACTTATAACATCCGGTCGTACAATTCAGGCATTAGGCTCCTAGGGTTAGATCCACCATAATCATCAAAAAGGGATAGGTAAGAGGGTAGGCTAGCTAGCTGCACAAAAGAAGGCTCTACCAAAAAGGGCTTCTAATCCCGGCACCTAGACGCCTCTACGATGCCCAATCAGGATCAAATCCTGAAGACTCGGACTCCGTGTCAACTTCGATCTCAAACAGCTCATCTTTGGACTCCAGCTCCATGGGCTCTCCGTAGGACTCGAACTCGGAGGGTTCGACTATAGGTTCCGGCTCCAAGTCAGACTCCATCGGCTCCGGCTCCGGTTCCGGGTCAAGGCTTTTAGGGACGAACTCCGAATCGATAACTTCACCATCGGGAGGGACAACTTCCATTGGGTCCCAGTCCCCTAATCCTGCCACTAAACCTCCTTGGGGAACATCAAACCCTTGTATCGGCCCCATCAATTCCCCGTCATTCTCTCGATATAGCCAAGCCAAAAACATCATGGGCTTCCAGTTCACGATGCCCACATCCACATACACTACACTAGCATGCCTATAGTACACCGGGTTCTCCCCCACTAGATACTCCGTCACCATGTGATCGATATGCTCGAGTATCCCAAAATGCCGAGACGTCATGAGCAAGGGCCCCAAAATGCCGAGACGTCATGAGCAAGGGCGGGGATCTAAAATAATTATATAATAACCGTGAGAACGAGTCTCAATAAGCAACACCCTAAACCCCACGTAGGCCAATGCGTACCCAGACAAGTCGTACATGCAATCTAGCCAACAACATAACAAGCTCACATCATTGTCCTTACCTTTGCCATCAGAACGTATGTCAACTATGCACGTTAGTCAAAACGTGATAATGCAATAATAATAACTCAATAACATATCACAATCACTCAAACACCAACCACACTTGCACTCAATCAATCCAACCAATTCAATCACACATTCAACCAGCCAATTCAATCACACTCAATTCGCATGCGTGGCCGAACATCTTTCTCACGACCCGCGCCACTGCGCCTCAGGTCCATTCTCACTGCCCGTGCTACTGTGCCTCAGGCCCAATCTCATTGCCCACGCCACTGCGCCTCAAGCCCAATCTCACAGCCCGCGCTACTGCGCCTCAAGCTTAATCTCACAGCCCGCGCTACTACGCCTCAAGCTCAGCCCTCCGATCAATCCGGGCTTTTCTCATGCACATGCACCACAACACAATTCGTCATTCTCGCAAGCCGTACCAATCAAACTCAAGGCATGCTCACCACATCACAACTCGCCATTCAACACATCGTACGAATCCAAATCACATCACAAGCCCATCACACTAGCCCACAAATCCAACATTCAAGCCGGCCACATACGAACATCAAATCCACCCACGAATGCCATAACAAGCCAATCATTGACCCACCCACATTAGCCACTAAACATGCCACATAATCACCACAATTCAATCCACCAATTAACCACATTTATAATTTGGCCCTAACCTAAGTTTAATCTCTAAACCGGCACTAATCACACCCTAAACAAGTCGAAAATACCCATTATACTAAATAGGGATTAGGAAGTCACTTACTAGGTTTTGGCCCGGGAAAAATCCTGTCGGGCTCAAAATGGCCGAGTGAACAGCGCTGGCTCGGCACACGCATGGGCATGGCGATCGGCCACGGGCAAGGCGCTCGGCACGGCCCTTGGCCGCGGGCGCGGCGCTCAGCCACGAGCAAGGCACTCGGCCAGGCACGGGCAAATGGCTGGGCGAGCGAGCGGGCGAGAGGGCGCGCGGCTGGGACTCGCGGGCAACGGTTCGGCCACAGCCTGGGCAAGCTCGGGCACGGCTGGGCGAGCGGGCTAGGCTGGCCTGGGCTGCTCGGCCACGGCCTGGGCGACTTGGCCGGGGGCTGGGCTGGCTGGCTGGCCGGCGAGCTGGGTTGGCCAGCTAGCTGGACAGCAGGGCAGCGGTGATGTGCGATGGCGGCGATGAGCGACGGGCTCAACGACGGCGACGCCGCAGCGGCTTGGTACGGCCAAAACAAAGAGGGGGCAGCTGCGTCGTCGCCAGAACGGCAAGGGCGACAACTGTCACGCCCCGAACCCCACGGTGCGCCACATCCCTCGCAAAGGTCGATTCAAGTGCGACGTCCCAGGACGCGTCGCCGACCCGACGCTCAAACAGAGTACAAGGCACATGCGGAAGCATTACAACACCCGAACAATTTAAAACCACCTAACCAAGGATAGCCGCACAACAACCAACAAGAACAAATATACACTTGCATTGATACTGGGAACCATATACAACATCCATTTACAGCCCACGCTCAAAAATCAAAAGCGGGTCAATAGCCACCAACATCAAAAAGGGGGGTACGAGGCTCGGCGGTCAAGCATTATATCTAACCGGGGCTCCTCCCAAAATGTATCGGTACGCCTGTCATCTTCAAGGCCGGGGGTCTGAAAAATTGATTTTCAACAACAGTGAGAATGAATCTCAGCGAGTAGGTTCCCTAAACCTAAGCTAGGCTAACATGCACCTCCTGACAAGCACTAAACAACACACCAATCAAGCCATAATTGACTTAGGCCCTCGGGCCCAAATCCAATACTCACCTTGCCCTGCAAGTTAGGCACTTACAATTCAAGAATAAAACATAGGACCCAAACGCAACACATGCGCACATTACTTGGTCACAACGCATGTCATGCTTATGCTCGTGCTCATACGCGTGCTCACGCCTCATCAATGCATTTTCGCACGCTTGCACTCAGCACACTTGCCATTTCTCAATTTCTCCTCCGACCCGCGTTAAACGCATCAGGTCCGACCCGCGTAAGACGCATCAGGTCCATCACTTCGAGATCGATCTCTAGCCCGCGTAAAACGCATCAGGCTCATGGCACAACACCCGCGTAAAACGCATCAGGTTTGGCCATCTTCCGGTAGACCGGGCATCGTCCCGCGTAACACGCCTCAGGACGGGTTCACAACCCCGCGTAAAACGCATCAGGGTTTATTGTGATCACACATTCACAAGCACCAATTTTCATCTGAACCCCGCGTTAAACGCATCAGGGCATTTTAGGTGATCACAATGCACATGTCACTCGAGCACACTTGTAAATGCACATGCCGTGCCAATGCTCGTGATGCAAACTCATGGCCATAAACTTCACACTCGGGCATTCACGATTTTCACAATGAGCATTCAATTGCACAACGCCGCTTATTCAATTCACCACATAATATGCTCAATTCAATAAATCACAAGCCCAAGTAATCAACCATCCATTCCAGCCATGGCACAAACTTGGCACATAATTTACGCATACAAATCACACAATTGAGTCAACATCAATTCACGCACTCGAGGCCCGGCAAGAGACTCCATTCTTAGTCACACTAGGCACGTGACACGGCACCACAAAATTGATCACAACCCAGTACAAATCAGCCACTTAGCCCGCCAACCTAAACATTCTCGATAATCACACAATTAACCTCCAAATTGATCGCTCATAGACCAATTCAAACCCGGTATGGACAGCCACCAAACAAATCGTCCTAGGCCAACAAATGTTCTCAAAACACTCCATTTGACTCCCTAAAATATCACTCAAATCAGCCACCATGAGGACCAAATGAGGCGCGCACTATAATCCACATTTGAACCCGAAATTAACCCCAAACTCGGGCCGAATCATTCCAATACTTTCAGCCTTCATGCAGCACATTCCAAGTCATTACACCTCATTAAAATGATCCCGTTAGACCACCAAAACCGCCATGAAAACAGCCGCTATTCGGTCTTCAATTTACACCCGCCAAATTCACAATTTGTACCCGAACCAAGGCGTCAACGCTCAGCCACTATCCAGCACACCACAGACCACTAAACCTCGATTAGAACATCATGCTAACCCACCGAATGCGCCACAACATCAGCCCTTAACAGCCTCCACAAACTAACCCCCAAATTGATCGCGCCTTGTCCGATTCAAACCCGATATGGACAGCCCCCACACCAGTCACTCTAGGCCACTAAATATCCTCAAAATGCTCCATTAGACTCCCCAAAACACCATTCTAGTCAGCCACCACAAGATCGAATAAGGTGCGTACTATAATCCCCATTTCAAACCCGAACTTTCCCGAACTCGGGCCATTCCGATTCAAACCTGTCCAGCCAATGTACAGCGCCTCTCGGGCCACTAAACCTCCATTAATTCATCACACTAATTCACCGAATCCGCCACAATGACAGCCCCTAATCACCTCCACAATTTAACCCCCAAATTAACCTAATTAAACCCTAAAACCCATCTAGAAACACACATTAGTCTAATTAGGGTTTAGGGTTGTACTCACCTGGATTCCTAGGCTCCAAATAGGGCTGAGCAAGTGGCAATGGCGGCTGGACAGCGGCGGATCCGCGCCGGAACAGTAAAGGCGAGCGGCGGCTCCGGCGAAGCCCTAGAGCGGCCGAGAAAGAGAGAGAGCAGGAGGGGGAGAGACACGGCGAGAGGGAGAGGGAGAGAGACGGAATGGTGATGGTGGTGAGGCGTGGGGCGGTGGCACCGGCGGCGGCGAGTTGGGCGAGCAGCGCGCAGCCGAGAGCTGGGGCGACGGAGACTCGGCCGTAACAGGGAGGCGAGACGCGTCGTCGCCGGAGCAGAGCGAGGGCGACGGCGGTTTGGGGGAACTGGGATGGTGGCGGCGAGCAGTGGGGCGATGGCGACCGGAACGGCGGCGTGCGGCGGTCGCGAGCGAGGCAGGACAAGGGAGGAGTCGGGTGAAGAAAACAGGGGAAGGGAAAAGAGAGGGGGTCACGGCGGTGATGGCGCGGCCGGCGCGCGCGCGGCGGCGGGCGAGCGGGCGCGCTCGGTCGGAGCGACGGCGGCGCGAGGCGGTCGGTGAGGTGCGGCCGGGCGGAGGAAGAAGCGAAGCGGGAGTCGGGGCGAAGAGACGAAGAAGAAGAGAAAGGGAAGAGGAAGAAAAGAAAAGAAAAGAAGAGAGAGAGAGAGAAGGAAACGTGAGCGAAAAGTAGGGGAGGGGGTGTCTGAGGCATGGGCAGACGTGCGCAGACACGGCAGAGGGAGGAGAGAGAGAGAGAGAGAGAGAGAGAGAGAAAATAAAAGAAAATATTTGAACATTCAAATATTATTTGCAATCCGATGGCCCAAATTAAAAATCGAAAGTGGTCTACCGGTCCAAAATAAGCCTCGCACATAAAAAGGGACAAAGGCCAAATTAATTAGACCAAATCATAACGAGGGAGGTCTACTAGTCCAAATTCGCACGTGGTCAAAAACTCCCCTTTTTCCATCATTCCTGACAATCTCAACGCTGGCCACAACAATATCGACACCGTCCAATTTATTTCGTCCCGAAACTTCCGAAAATCGACTGCCAAGTTCGGGGTCTAAATAACGGTCAAATTCGATCGAGTGCGATTCTAGCGAAATCTCTAATTTAAAAATAATAACCGAGAGTGATCAGTTCTCGGGCGAGATTTTACTATAAGCACACTGACAAATTACACGTTTTATAAATCCCAAAAATGGGCCGAAATTCGGAATGTCACAACTCTTCCCCCCTTATAAAAATTTCGTCCTCGAAATTTACAATCCAAACCCGACTACTCGAACAAATGGGGGTATTGGTGTCGCATCACTTCCTCTCTTTCCCATGTGGCGCCTTCCGTCCCGTGATGTTCCCAGACAACTTTGACTAACGGGATCGTCTTGTTTCTCAAAACTTGCTCCTTTATGTCCTCGATTCGCACTTGCTTTTCCACGTACGACACCCTGTCGTCCACGTCTACCACCTCATGATTTAGCACGTGGGTCGGGTCCGGTTCGTATTTCCTCAACATCGACACGTGGAAGACGTTATGAACCTGCGACAAATTCGGCGGCAAGGCGAGACGATAGGCCAACGTCCCAATCCTTTCCAAAATCTCGAACGGGCCTATATACCTTGGACTTAGTTTCCCTTTCTTGCCAAACCTAGATAGTCCTCTCATCGGCGAGACCTTAAGAAATACATGGTCGCCAACTTGAAACTCCAACGGTCTACGCCTTCGATCCGCGTAACTTTTCTGACGGCTCTGAGCTGTTCTCAACCTTTCCCGGATAGTCTTTACTGTTTCCACTGACTGCTGAACCAACTCTGGACCCGTTATACTTCTTTCTCCTACCTCATCCCAACACAACGGTGTTCTGCAAGCCCTGCCATATAGTGCTTCGAATGGTGCCATTCTGATACTCTGCTGGTAGCTATTGTTGTAGGCGAATTCGACCAAATGCAGCTGTTCCTCCCAACCGCCCTTAAAATCCAAAACACATGCTCGCAGCATGTCTTCCAATGTCTGAATCGTCCTTTCAGACTGGCCGTCCGTCTGAGGATGATAGGCCGTACTGAATTGCAACTTAGTCCCCATGGCCACTTGCAGACTTTTCCAAAAATTCGCAGTAAACCGGGGATCACGGTCCGATGTGATTGATACCGGTACTCCATGAAGGCGAACTATCTGACGCACATATAATTCTGCCAACCTTTCTAGCTCGAAGTCTTTTCGCACCGCCAGGAAATGCGCTGACTTGGTCAACCTGTCCACTATCACCCAAATAGAGTCGTGTCCTCTCTGGCTTCTTGGCAGTCCCGTTACAAAATCCATTGTAATGTGCTCCCATTTCCATTCTGGGATTTCCAACGGCTGCAACATCCCACCAGGCTTACAATGCTGTGCCTTCACTTGTTGGCACGTCAAGCACTTAGCCACATGCCTGGCCACATCCGCTTTCATTCCGTTCCACCAATAGTGTTGTCGGAGATTCTGGTACATTTTTGTGCTGCCCGGGTGAATACTATAACTGCTCCTATGAGCTTCCGATAGAATCTCTTCCTTAAGTCCCAAATCATCGGGCACGCATAACCGTCCTCGAAACTTAAGAATTCCGTCCTCGGACACTTGGAAGTCCGGTTTCCTCTTAGTGCCATCCATCTCTAGGATCTTCTGAATCTCAGGGTCCGTAGACTGCAACGCCTTAATCTTGGCTTGCACTTCCGGTTCAATCCGTAACGTCGCCATCAGACTGGAGAGGTGTCCTACCTCGAATTTAAATTCTGAGTCCCGCGCTCCTTCCAATAAAATCCACTCTTTGACCAGCAAATGCGCGATGCTCGATTTCCTGCTCAAGGCATCCGCTACACGGTTGGCCTTCCCGGGATGATACAATATGTCACAGTCATAGTCCTTCAATAATTCCATCCAACGTCTCTGTCTCATGTTCAATTCTTTCTGCGAAAACAAATACTTGAGGCTCTGATGGTCCGTGTAGATCTGAAACCTTTCTCCACATAAGTAGTGCCTCCAGATCTTGAGTGCGAAAATAATTGCTGCCAGTTCTAAGTCGTGGGTCGGGTAGTTCATCTCATGAGGCCTTAACTGTCTCGATGCATAAGCGACCACCCTTCTATTTTGCATTAGCACACATCCCAATCCTTTGAGCGAAGCATCGCTATAGATCTCATACCCGCCCGATCCTGAAGGAATCGTCAACACTGGCGCCGTCGTCAATCTCTGCTTCAGTTCCTGAAAACTCTCTTCGCACTTTTCCGTCCATTCAAACCTCGTTTCCTTCTTAAGCAGCTTCGTCAGCGGAGTGGCTATCGCTGAGAATCCTTCCACAAATCGCCGATAATATCCCGCCAGTCCTAAGAAACTCCGAACCTCAGTAACTGTCGTCGGTCTCGGCCAATCCATTACTGCTTCAATCTTTGCCGGATCCACGGAGATTCCTTCTCCGGAAATTATATGCCCAAGAAATGCAACTCGATTCAGCCAAAATTCGCACTTGCTAAACTTAGCATACAATGCGTGCTCTCTTAGCGTCCGTAAAACTCTTTCCAGATGTACCTCATGTTCCTCGGAGCTCTTTGAATACACTAGAATATCATCGATGAAGACAATGACGAACTGGTCCAAGAACTCTTTGAATACCCGGTTCATTAAGTCCATGAAAGCAGCAGGGGCATTCGTCAGTCCAAACGGCATCACCGTGAATTCATAGTGTCCGTACCTCGTCCTGAATGCCGTCTTTGGGATATCCTCCTTTTGGATCCTTAACTGATGATACCCTGTCCTTAGGTCGATCTTAGAAAATACCGAGGCTCCCTGCAACTGGTCGAACAGGTCGTCTATCCTTGGGAGGGGATACTTATTCTTAATCGTCACTTGATTCAGCTGACGGTAGTCGATACATAGCCTCAACGACCCATCCTTCTTCCTGACGAATAGGACTGGCGCTCCCCATGGAGACGCACTTGGTCGGATAAAACCTTTGTCTAGCAATTCTTGCATCTGAACCTTAAGTTCTTTCAATTCCGACAACGACATCCTATACGGCGGCTTCGAGATTGGCTCAGTCCCGGATGCCAACTCGATAACGAATTCCACTTCTCTTTCTGGTGGCAATCCCGGCAATTCCTGAGGAAAGACATCGGGAAAGTTGCACACCACTGCTATATCCTCTAGCCGCACTTCTCCTGCCGTCGAATCAACTACACTTGCTAAATAACCTTGGCAGCCCTCATCCAACAATTTAGTTGCCTCAACCGAAGAAACCCAAGGGATCGAGGTTCCTCCTCGACTCCCTACGAACTCGAATCTAGGGTGTCCAGCCGGGCTAAACCGAATCACCTTACTACTACAGTCCATTACGGCATTCTGCTTAACTAACCAGTCCATGCCCACAATTAAATCAAAATCATACATTGGCAAAACCGCTAGGTCTATCCTGCTTTCTACGCCACCAATCGCTATCTCACAATCCGGACATCCTAACGATATGCATATCTTATCCATTAACGGCGTAGTCACACACAACTGCACTTCTAACAAAACAGGGTTTAATCCAGCCAACTCAACAAACTGAGCAGATATAAACGAATGCGATGCTCCCGGATCAAATAATGCATACGCGACATGACCGCAAAGAGAAACCGTACCTGTGACCACGCCCGGCGCATTCTCAACTTCTCTTCGCGCCATGGCGTACACCCGTCCTTGTGCCGGCGGCCTGTTCACATTAGCCGGCAGTAGATTCCCAGCCTGATTCCCAATTCGGGGTTGATGTTGCATCAGGGGTCCTGCGGGGCGCTGCTGGGGACAATTCCTGATTTGATGGTTCATACTCCCGCATTTGAAGCAAGCCCCAAACCTGTTCTGCTGGGGATTCGGCTTTCCAATGTTCTTCCTGATCGGTGGGACGAATCTCCTGTTTCCCGCCATTGGTTTCTTCCCAAAACGGCGGTTGTCCTTAGCCGGGGCGAACCGCGATCCAGATGCGGCCGCTCTATCTACTTGCTCTCGCTCAATAGCCTGAGCTCTCTCATATAAGTCCTCATAAGTCTTTAAATTCACAGGTATCAGCTGGCCGCGAATGTCGGCTTTCAGCCCATCCCGAAACCTTCGCGCCTTATCCTCAGGGTGTTCCACCATCCTTGGCGCGAACCTCGACAGTCTCGCAAATTCTGCCTCGTACTGATCTACGGTCATCAATCCCTGGCGGAGCCTCATGAATTCTGCCAATTTCCTTTCCCTGGCGCTCTCAGAAAAGAATTTTCCCAGGAAAGTCTCAGAAAATACGGTCCAAGTCGGGGCGGTCCCTTCGGGAAATACCCTTCCTTTGGTGGCCTTCCACCAATCATCGGCGTTGTCCTGCAGTTGATATACCGCCAATGTCACCTTTTCGGCCTCGGTACACCCTAGCACTTCGAAAGCCTTCTCCAACCCCTCAACCCAACGGGGTGCGGCCTCAGGGTCACCTTTCCCATTGAACTTCGGCGGCTTTAATTTCAGGAACTGCTCTACTAACTTGGACATCGGCCTGCCCACATTCACTGGCGCTGGAATTGGATCCTCCTGATTCCCCTGATTCCCATTATTTCCATCATTCCCATTGGCCCCGTTGGCAGCAGCCATGGCGGCCTCAACAGCAGCAGCTATAGTGGCATCTCTCTTGGGCTAGTCTACCTCCCAGAATTCCAGCTTCCTCGAGAGCTCTTAAAATTCCATCTACCCTCGGATCCTCGGCAGCCCTTACTTGCGGTTCTACAGGGTCCTGTTCACGACCTCGGCCTCTGCCTCTACCACGGCCTCGGCCTCTACCACGGCCTCTTCCTTGGCTACTCATCTTTCCAACTCGCACGCTCACCTTCCTGCTATAATTCCATTCAGGAATTAGAGACCTAAACCAAGCTAAACCGGTCTAAGGTCCTAGGCAGGTATATACAGCAGCAATCAAGCAACCAGCATGCGGTCTTACACAAACAACACAACATCTCAACCAAGGAGATTCGCGTACTTACCTCGGGTCCTGCCGCACCTGCACTTTATAGTCAGTTCTACAACCAGTCAATCACTACACAAACAGTCAGGAGGTACACGTAGCATGCAAGGTCTCCCTACTGGCTACCCAAGGTCATCGCCCCTTATCACTCCAGGCTTCGACCGAAATGGATCGAGCTAACCTTGCTCTGATACCAAATCAAACGGGGATGTCACGCCCCGAACCCCACGGTGCGCCACATCCCTCGCAAAGGTCGATTCAAGTGCGACGTCCCAGGACGCGTCGCCGACCCGACGCTCAAACAGAGTACAAGGCACATGCGGAAGCATTACAACACCCGAACAATTTAAAACCACCTAACCAAGGATAGCCGCACAACAACCAACAAGAACAAATATACACTTGCATTGATACTGGGAACCATATACAACATCCATTTACAGCCCACGCTCAAAAATCAAAAGCGGGTCAATAGCCACCAACATCAAAAAGGGGGGGGAGGGGGTACGAGGCTCGGCGGTCAAGCATTATATCTAACCGGGGCTCCTCCCAAAATGTATCGGTACGCCTGTCATCTTCAAGGCCGGGGGTCTGAAAAATTGATTTTCAACAACAGTGAGAATGAATCTCAGCGAGTAGGTTCCCTAAACCTAAGCTAGGCTAACATGCACCTCCTGACGAGCACTAAACAACACACCAATCAAGCCATAATTGACTTAGGCCCTCGGGCCCAAATCCAATACTCACCTTGCCCTGCAAGTTAGGCACTTACAATTCAAGAATAAAACATAGGACCTAAACGCAACACATGCGCACATTACTTGGTCACAACGCATGTCATGCTTATGCTCGTGCTCATACGCGTGCTCACGCCTCATCAATGCATTTTCGCACGCTTGCACTCAGCACACTTGCCATTTCTCAATTTCTCCTCCGACCCGCGTTAAACGCATCAGGTCCGACCCGCGTAAGACGCATCAGGTCCATCACTTCGAGATCGATCTCTAGCCCGCGTAAAACGCATCAGGCTCATGGCACAACACCCGCGTAAAACGCATCAGGTTTGGCCATCTTCCGGTAGACCGGGCATCGTCCCGCGTAACACGCCTCAGGACGGGTTCACAACCCCGCGTAAAACGCATCAGGGTTTATTGTGATCACACATTCACAAGCACCAATTTTCATCTGAACCCCGCGTTAAACGCATCAGGGCATTTTAGGTGATCACAATGCACATGTCACTCGAGCACACTTGTAAATGCACATGCCGTGCCAATGCTCGTGATGCAAACTCATGGCCATAAACTTCACACTCGGGCATTCACGATTTTCACAATGAGCATTCAATTGCACAACGCCGCTTATTCAATTCACCACATAATATGCTCAATTCAATAAATCACAAGCCCAAGTAATCAACCATCCATTCCAGCCATGGCACAAACTTGGCACATAATTTACGCATACAAATCACACAATTGAGTCAACATCAATTCACGCACTCGAGGCCCGGCAAGAGACTCCATTCTTAGTCACACTAGGCACGTGACACGGCACCACAAAATTGATCACAACCCAGTACAAATCAGCCACTTAGCCCGCCAACCTAAACATTCCCGATAATCACACAATTAACCTCCAAATTGATCGCTCATAGACCAATTCAAACCCGGTATGGACAGCCACCAAACAAATCGTCCTAGGCCAACAAATGTTCTCAAAACACTCCATTTGACTCCCTAAAATATCACTCAAATCAGCCACCATGAGGACCAAATGAGGCGCGCACTATAATCCACATTTGAACCCAAAATTAACCCCAAACTCGGGCCGAATCATTCCAATACTTTCAGCCTTCATGCAGCACATTCCAAGTCATTACACCTCATTAAAATGATCCCGTTAGACCACCAAAACCGCCATGAAAACAGCTGCTATTCGGTCTTCAATTTACACCCGCCAAATTCACAATTTGTACCCGAACCAAGGCGTCAACGCTCAGCCACTATCCAGCACACCACAGACCACTAAACCTCGATTAGAACATCATGCTAACCCACCGAATGCGCCACAACATCAGCCCTTAACAGCCTCCGCAAACTAACCCCCAAATTGATCGCGCCTTGTCCGATTCAAACCCGATATGGACAGCCCCCCACACCAGTCACTCTAGGCCACTAAATATCCTCAAAATGCTCCATTAGACTCCCCAAAACACCATTCTAGTCAGCCACCACAAGATCGAATAAGGTGCGTACTATAATCCCCATTTCAAACCCGAACTTTCCCGAACTCGGGCCATTCCGATTCAAACCTGTCCAGCCAATGTACAGCGCCTCTCGGGCCACTAAACCTCCATTAATTCATCACACTAATTCACCGAATCCGCCACAATGACAGCCCCTAATCACCTCCACAATTTAACCCCCAAATTAACCTAATTAAACCCTAAAACCCATCTAAAAACACACATTAGTCTAATTAGGGTTTAGGGTTGTACTCACCTGGATTCCTAGGCTCCAAATAGGGCTGAGCAAGTGGCAATGGCGGCTGGACAGCGGCAGATCCGCGCCGGAACAGTAAAGGCAAGCGGCGGCTCCGGCGAAGCCCTAGAGCGGCCGAGAAAGAGAGAGAGCAGGAGGGGGAGAGACACGGCGAGAGGGAGAGGGAGAGAGACGGAATGGTGATGGTGGTGAGGCGTGGGGCGGTGGCACCGGCGGCGGCGAGCTGGGCGAGCGCGCAGCCGACGAGCTGGGGCGACGGAGACTCGGCCAGAACAGGGGAGGCAGACGCGTCGTCGCCGGAGCAGCAGGGGCGACGGCGGTTTGGGGGAACTGGGATGGTGGCGGCGCGCAGTGGGGGCGATGGCGACCGGAACGGCGGCGTGCGGCGATCATGCGAGCGAGGCAGGGCGGGGAGGAGTCGGGTGAAGAAAACAGGGGAAGGGAAAAGAGCGGGGGGTCACGGCGGCGATGGCGCGGCCGGCGGCGGCGCGGTGGCTGGGCGAGCGGCGGCGCAGCTCGGTCGGAGCGACGGCGGCGCGAGGCGGTCGGTGAGGTGCGGCCGGGCGGAGGAAGAAGCAGAAGCAGGAGTCGGGGCGAAGAGACGAAGAAGAAGAGAAAGGGAAGAGGAAGAAAAGAAAAGAAAAGAAGAGAGAGAGAGAGAAGGAAACGTGAGCGAAAAGTAGGGGAGGGGGTGTCTGAGGCATGGGCAGACGTGCGCAGACACGGCAGAGGGAGCAGAGAGAGAGAGAGAGAGAGAGAAAATAAAAGAAAATATTTGAACATTCAAATATTATTTGCAATCCGATGGCCCAAATTAAAAACCGAAAGTGGTCTACCGGTCCAAAATAAGCCTCGCACATAAAAAGGGACAAAGGCCAAATTAATTAGACCAAATCATAACGAGGGAGGTCTACTAGTCCAAATTCGCACGTGGTCAAAAACTCCCCTTTTTCCATCATTCCTGACAATCTCAACGCTGGCCACAACAATATCGACACCGTCCAATTTATTTCGTCCCGAAACTTCCGAAAATCGACTGCCAAGTTCGGGGTCTAAATAACGGTCAAATTCGATCGAGTGCGATTCTAGCGAAATCTCTAATTTAAAAATAATAACCGAGAGTGATCAGTTCTCGGGCGAGATTTTACTATAAGCACACTGACAAATTACACGTTTTATAAATCCCAAAAATGGGCCGAAATTCGGAATGTCACAACAACAACCTAAGAGGGGAAGCTGGGGCGGCGGTGGCGAGCCGAGGGGAGGGGCGATGGCGTCCGGGATAGTGGTGCACGGCGGCGAGTTGAGCTGGGCAGGGGCGAGCTCGGGGCGAAGGAAAACAAGGGAAGGAGAAGGAGAGTGGGGGGTTCGTGGCCGCTGGGGGGCGCGGTGAGCGGCGTGGAACGGACGAGCTCGGGCGGTCGGTGGTGACTGGTTGGGCGGCGATGAGCTCGGGCGAGCAGAAGCAGAAGCCGAACCAGTCGAGGGCGAAGGGGAAGGGAAGGAGAAGAAGAGAAGAAGAAAAGGAAAAGAAAGAAGAAAGAAAGAAAAAGAAGAGAGAGAGAGGAGTGGATGTGCATGGGGAAGAGGAGGGGCAGACGTGCGCAGTGGGGAGACGTGCGTGGCAGAGGAGAGAGAGAGAGAGAGAGGGGGGAACAAAAGTCAACGCGATGATCGCGATCCAACGGTTCACGTTTGAATCCGAAAACGATCCAATAGTCTACAAAAATCCTAATTAATAAATAGGAAAAAGGGCCAAAAGAAAATAACCCAAAACACACTACGAGGGAGGTCTATTAATGCAAATCCGCATCCGGTCGAAATTTCACTTTCCACATACCTCGGGCAATATTGAGGCTGGCCACAATAATATCGACACCGTCTAATTAAATTTGTCCCGGAACTCCGAGAAATTCGACACCAAAGTTTGGGCTCTAAATAACGGTCAAATTCGATCGAGTACGATTCTAGCGAAATCTCTAATTTAAAAATAATAACCCAAGAATGATTAGTTCCGGGCAAGATTTTATTATAAGCGCACTGACGAAATACACGTTTTATAAATCCCAAAAATGGGTCGAAATTCGGAATGTCACAAGGAGAGTAAGAAATAGGACAGACAAAAAAAAAACTTGAAGACAAGTGAAGATGGACTACTGGTTGGCCCCATTAAAAACCTACATTTTATTGAACTTTATTACTCAAACCCATATCAACCCACTTAGTAAAATTTAGTTAACTCATATATGATGCCAACCCATCATATATGGCTTAATGAATGGGTCTTCAACCATTTCACACCTCTAGTTTCAACTTACAATAACCTCCAATTCCAATTTTGAACCCCTAAAACATGTACTTTGAAGCCATGCATGCAATTCAAGGATGTTCCAAGCTCACTAATTCAATTTCTTCCGCAAAATGGTCCCAGTGTGTTACATCTCATTTTCTAAAAAATGAAAATGAAAAGTGGCAAATATTGAAAATCTCACGAAATTAGTTTAGTATTAATATCATAAAGAACACAAAACACTTCAGATGAATGAATTTGCAAAATCTTTCAAAAAATATTATCGTCGAGTAAGAGATAAAAGCCGGGTGCAGCTACCAAGATCACCACGTGTCAAACGTTGATTGGTTCTTTAAGCTATTGACACACATTTCTTTTATATATAGTAAAAAGTTGCATAAGGGAGTAGAAATTATGGTAATAGCCCATTGGTGTAGGGCCATAGTACTTTTCCAACAAGCGCTAGGATCATATCCTTGTGCTTGCCATTACAGTACCCACTCTTAACCCATCTCCAAATCACTAATATGATGTAGAAAAAAAACTGTATGGCATGACAATTTTGAATGAAAGTTTTTCAAGTATTATGCATATAACGTATGGCATTTGATTGTCATGATAAATTATCTAGCGCTATATGGCTCTAACTTGGGTGAAGTTCAGAGATGCTAATCTATGAAGGAGAGCCAAGTGAAAAAACAAAGGTTGCACCCACAATAAGAACCCAAGAGCAAGCCAAAACAAACCACCAATGGTAACTCGAGCACAATCCAAGAAGAGGTAATCAAATGCAGCTCCAAAATAGAGGATTTAATAGGCAACTTGAAAACATGCACCAAAAGAGACCCCAAGAGCAGGTCCATCTCAATCAAATGATTCTGGCAATGTCATTATACCTCAACCCATTGCCACAAAACCAACATCAATCACCTGAAGTAGCTCTGAATTAGCCACCTAAACTCATTGATCTCCAAGGAAAATAATGTCTATTGCAAAGAAGAAGATATGGGGGAAAGAAGTACTAATGAAGAGTGTACCCGCAGTTTCAGTTCCAGTAAGAAAAAGTCCAAGGATTATGGATCAGACAATAGTCCATACAAAAGAAAAAAGCAGTGAGGGGTTGTTAGGATTGACTGATAGGAGGGTCTATGTTTTTCCATGATTTTGTTGTTAGGATTATTATATGTTTTTGCTACATTTTGGCTGGTGCTGCTCAAGTGTTGTTTGCAGCAGCAATGTTATTTCGTCTGAATGTAAGATCATCGATTTGCTTTTGATATTAATAACAGCATTTTGCTATTTGGTCTGAATGCAATGTTGTTTGGTGTGAATCCAATCCAAAGTTGATAGAATAATTTCTTTTGCATGTGTATCTAAGTTTGTTTGCAATTGTTATTGCCATCCAAGTGGTCGAACCATGCTTCTTTGTAAGCTGGTATAGGATGTGTTTAAGTAAGCGCAACCAACGGAATGTTTTTTAAAAAGTTGAGGAACCTAAGTGGTCACTTTTAATGAATTCTAGCACTCAAATGATCACTCGTGAACTTATTGGAACTTCTACAATCCTTCAACCCCGTACACATTATAGCCAAAAATACCGAGAATATGCTGGACCATTTATCCTAAACCAACAATTACAGCACAAATTGCAGTACATAAAACCATTTCCATCAAATTATGTGTTTAGAAGGCTATTTAAGCCAGCAAAATGACCCTAAAACAAGCCATTCAACCCACATACACAGAATCCATTGCTTGTTTGGCGAATAATTTCTGGACCTTCTTCCATCCTTAACCAACAATTGCAGCACAAAACACAATTCCAGCAAATTTAGATTAAGTAGCTAACATACATTTTAGTGTTCTTCAACAAGCATTCTTGGCAATACAGCAAAACAACATTTCTAGCAACATATTTCAGTAGCTAAATACATATGATCAACACGACAACATTTCAAGTATAAAACATGGCAACAACTAACATATCATTGCCCTAATACACCAATAAATTTTAGTATTCTTCAATTATGTTAGGCTCAAGAAATTCTTCTCATTACTGAGGTTCGTTTGAGCACAAAAGAGGCCAAAGTTACTAATGTATCTTTGAAAGAATGTATGCTAAAGTATTCAATGTGTAGGGCAAGGCTAAATCTAACGCTACGGATGCGGTTTTTATATTAAAAATAGCCATTTTTAATCTATATGCAATCCTGGAGATTCTATATTTTTCAGTTATGTAGATGCTTTGTAAATGACCAAGCATGCACGTGATTTTTATTATAAATAAATTGGTAAATTTAAGTCGCTTGTTAAAATAGTAAACAAAAGTTTATAGAAGGTAAGATTTGTAGGAGATAAGATAAGTTATTGATTTAAAAAAGTCAAATAAATGTTAGTAACTAACCCAAATGAGTGTTGATAATAAATGGAGCAATTTAATTGCAAAGAAAGTTGGTGACGAGCAAGGTCAATCTTTAGTCTATGCGTGCGTGTGGCAATATAATTACTTATTTATTTGAATAAAGCGACTTACGCAATTGCACATGATGTCCAAAAATGTCTCTTCTCATACTATAATTTTCTACGTACACTTTTCTACTTTTCATTGCCTTTGTTGACCTAGACTCAGAGAGAGAGAGAGCACGCTAATAGCACGCGACTGCCTAATGTTGACCGAAAGTTTTACCTTATAATTCACGTCAATTGACATTTATTTAACTCAAGTCAAGACTTATGAATATTGACAACTAGATCTGTTCACAATTTTTTCATAATTGTAAAATTTCATGATATTTTAAATTTTGATAAAGGAGTAATTTCTAGAGAACTTGATAGACAAAGAAAAAGGAGATGACTATTCTAAGTCAATGCATGTGGCCGTCAAGCAAAGACCGTTAGCATCCTAACAACAAACAATTTGCAGCCTAGAAGTACCATAAAATATCATTGACTAAGACCAATGTTGGTCTATACAGATTAAGATTGAAGGGATTCTAAGAGAACATTCTATTTTTAAACTTATCACCCAAGGACTTTGTTTGAGTGGGCAAACGTTTGATCTATCAATTCATGGCATCTCTTGCTAAAAACATCTTGGAAGTCACACTCGCCACACTAAAATGAGTTGGAAGTTTAATTGAAAAAAAGTTGATCAGTCACTCTAAAAAAGATTGGTAAATTCAAATGAAACTTGATAATTTTAAGGCGTTGGTAAGAAAGACAAATGAAAGTTGATAAAAGATGAAAAAAAGAAATTGGTAATTTGCACACCGTCAAAAAGAGTTTGTATCATAATATGTTAGTTGATTACCAATAAGCTATCAAGGAATCAGATAAGCAGTAGCTTGTTTTACCAATATTTTTTTTATATATTTACCGATTTTTTTTAAAATAACCATAAAATCGTCCAATAGTTGTGAGGACCTCCCATGCAAATGGTCCAAAGTCTCAAACAATAATATCAAGTGTTTGCTAACAATATAAAATACAAGGACTGTCTTCAAACCCTCTTTATTCTCATTATCATTGAACACTCAAAACACTTCAGCATAAGAAACCCAGCAAAGTCGCATGGGGTCTAACTAATATTAAAACAGTAAATACATGAGATTAACTATAGTAATTAACCCGAAATATATCCACTTAGACTAAACTCGGTTCATATCGACCGATTTTAACACACATGGGCTCGAGGCCACAATCTCTTAGATAAATACTTATGCAACGGGATAAGAAACTTTCAAGGCAATTCCACAAAGGCCACCTTCAACCCCAGAGTCCCTCTGAATTCTCATGTACCCATTCTCGCCCCACGAAGTGCCCCAAGAGTTCCTTATCAACCAGTACTTGGTCCCGTCCGTGTCTGTTTCGTACCCGACAACCGCCACCGCGTGGGTCATCCCAGACCCACATGGGCCAGCAAAAACCCCGCCTTTATAGTTCTGGAACTCAGCTCCACTCGCATCCAGCGCTACTGACACCGGCTGCATCGCCACGGCCTTCAGCATGTCGTCCTCATTCGCGGGGACATCCTGGTAATTCGATATTTTGGCCTCGACAACAGATGCGGCCTGCTTATTACAGGTGCCGTCAACCCCGGTGTACGGGTAGTTCGATGCGGAGCTGATGCCTTGGTTCTCGATGATGTACTGGAAGCCGTTGTCCATCCAGCCACCTTGGCAGCCCTGGTTGCCACCATTGGTGGCACAGTCTATGAGTTGCTGCTCGGACAGGTTCGGCAGCACGCCAGACTTGATCTGCGTGATTGCTTCCACCGCCGCCACCGTGGAGAACGACCAGCAAGATCCTGTACAGAGAGGATAGTATATCGTGCACTGATTATAACTCAATCAAGATAATTTCAAGCCGAAGGTCGCATGGCTATATATGAGACCATATTAAGGGGTCGGAACAAAATTTGTTTATTATTTCACTGGTAAGAATTATTCTTTTATGACAATGGCCAATGTAATAGCTCGCATATCTTAGGATAGGCTGCAATAGTTGGCAGCAAATTTCTTACCACATTGGCCTTGGTACTTTATGGGGTTGACAGCTCCTTGTTTGACCCAATCGACGCTCTCCGGGATGTCGTTCAAACCTTGGTACTCAAAAGAATGGACTTGGGAGGAGTTACTGCGTGTTGATGATGGCGACTTGTATCCAGTATATGTTGCCATAAATTCCTCGTTGGTTAAATCCGAGAACTTGTTCAATCCGACCTTGTAAGTCCGGTTCGCTGCACCATTGAACTCCTCGACGAACTGCAGGTTTTCCATGAAAATCTTCAGACGCTTTGCCTTCTCAGCGACGTCTTTGTAGTCGCGCCCATACCTAGTCATCCACTCCTCGAACTTTTTAGTTGCGGAAGGAATGTCGTAGGCACGGGACGTGGCGTCCGATGTGCATGCACATGCACACAAGACAAGTATCAACCATATGGAGAAATTTTTTGCAAGTTTGAAAGCCATGTTCTAATGAAGAGTGGTGTTTGTGCTATAGAGAACAAGCGAGTGCATTAGGTGTATTTATAGAAGGAAAAATAACATAAATGGTCCATGAAGTTTGACCCAATATGCAATGTCATCCTTGAAATTTTAATTTGTTCAATGTGGTCCCTCAACTTTTGGTACGTATTCAATTTAGTTCCTCGATTATATGAAAATGTTCAATGCCGTCGTTTCATTAAATCAAGTTAACGGAATTTGCTAATTTAACTTCTAATCCGGTACATTTGAACTGTGAAAATAAAAATAACATTACATAAAATATCCATGTATGATATTCAACTTAAATTATAATATAATAATCCTTTTAATTTGTTTAGCTTGTTCAATTTGGAAAAATGATTATCCATTTAACTCGATTATACGGATTATTATATCATGAGTTAAATACCTTACATGGATAATCCCACATGTAATGTTATGTTTTTTACCACCGTTCAAAGTTACTTCTTAGAAGCTAAATCAGCAAATTCCATTAACTTGAATTAATCGAATGATGACATTGCAAATTTTCATATAGTCTAAGGACTAAATTGAACATTTATCAAAATTAAAGGATCATATCAAACAAATTAAAAGTTCATGTGCATATTGGGTCAAAGTTCATGGTCCATTTGTGTAATTATGTCTTTATAGAAGTGAATGTGAAATTAACTGATTGGAGCAATTTGATGGCAAAGAAAGTTGGTGATGAGCAACTTTAAGAGTGCGTGTTGGGAGAGAGAGAGTCTGTGTGTGAATGCTCAACTTTGAACGAAAGTTTTAGGTGTGAAAACCGACTTTCATTTTAACTTTTTTTTTCAACTTGTTATTCACGTTAATTGACATTTATCTGTAGAAAAATGCCTGAACAAGACATATGAATATTGACAACTAGATTTGTTCATATTTTAAAATTTTGATAGAAAGGTCATTAAGTGATTTTTTTGCTTAAAATAAGCCAAAACGCGTGACAAATCACAAACTTTTTGAGCGTCTACCATGTTCCGCATTCATGGAATGATTCCGCAAAAACTAATGAGAATACCAATTAGCAAATAATTAAGTAAAACTCACCGGTTGTCGAACAATTATCAAGTACTAAAAAGAAGTAATTTCTTGAGATGAACTTGATAAACTTGGTTTTAATAGTTGAGATTAGACCAAGAAAAAGGCGATGAGTCTATTCTAAGTCAATACTAAGTCCGTAGAGTTTACGAGTCAAGTTTTTGGCATCATTGGGAAATAACGTAAAGTATCATTGACTAACACCAGGTTGGTCTAGACAGATTACAACTTTAGGCATTCTAATTTCTAAGAGAACATTCTATCTTTAACTTATCTCCAATGACTTCGTTCAAGTGGTGAAACAGTTGATTTATCAAAGCACAGCATCTCTTGGTTAGAATGATCTTGGAGGTCGCACCTGCCACGCTCAGGGTGGAGTCTTACCCAGTGTTACCCAAATAGAAGATGCACTCATCAAGATTATTCGAGCCGAAGTTCTGAATACCCAAAAATGAGCGGCCCTTTGATGTTTTGGCTGTTTTTTTTTTTAATTTCTCCAAACTTTTTATTTTCTCTTTCTGAAAAATTTGACCTTTTTCTGACGTGGCACCATATTAGCGGCAAGTGGGTGCAACATATGCCAAAATAGATACATATATAGCCAAGTCAGATTGAGGATCGTCACATCAGCAAATTTGTGTGAGCAATCACCGGAAGTCCTTGATAGACTTGCGTCAACCACACGCCGGGCTCACATTGAAATCTCTTCCCCCTTCATTTTCCAAGTGTTTAAGTAACTCCCACGGCATGATTAACATCATCTAGAAGCTAGTCAATATAGAAACCCTTTTCAATTTCCCAACGTCCAATGCACGGAATCTCTTCTCTTTCACTTTCGTAAGTTGTCCTATTGTTCTGTTTCCACTACTTTGAACGCTCTTTAGAAAATAGTTGATAGAAGAAATTTGGCAGGCCATCGAACTTGATAAAAAGACAAAATATTTGTACGTATATACAAAATAGGTTGACAGGAAGTTAGGCGCATCATTGACGCCATCAAAGAGAATTAGAGATATGGAGTTCGAGCCATTAATAGTAAAGCAATCCATCAGAGATTCATTATTTGGCTACTGATTAGGCATGCATTTGGTATACTTAAAAAAATGTCAAAGACCGCGTTAGCATACTAAGTCCATAGAGCTTACCGGTCAAGTTTGGACATTATTGGGAGAAAACAAAAGATATCATTGACTTGGACTTGTGTTGGTATGTAGAGATTAAAGGAACTCTAAGAGAACATTCTATCGTTTAACCTATCTCCAAGGACTTCGTTTGAGTGGTGAAACAGGTTGATTTATCAAATCACAGCATCTCTTGCTTAGAATGATGTTGGAGGTATCACGCACCACTTTTAGGGTGGAGTCTTTCCCAAAGTACCCAAACAGAATATATACTCATCAAGATTAATCGAGCCGAAGTTCTGAATACCCAAAAATGAGTGGCCCTTTGATGTATCGGCTGTTTTTTTTTTCTCCAAACTTTTTATTTTCTTTTTCGGAAAAATTTGACATTTTTTTCACGTGCCACCATATTAGCGGCACGTTGGAGCTACATATGCCAAATATATATATGTATGTCTGTATGTATTTATATGTATATATACAATGCCAAGTCAAATTCAGGCGCGCTACATCAACAAATGTGTGTGAGCAATCACCGAAATGCCTTCATTGCATATATTCAAACATTATGGCTTGATTGTACATTGAACCCAATGATTAAGACTTTTGGTGGTGTAATTTTCCCGATCAAATATATTATAAGGTTATGTTTTTTTTTCATCCCTTATCAGAAGAAAGCTCATTTTATTGATGGGATACAAATATCGACATTACTTATATCTATATTTAGTCAAGTTTGCATGAGATTAATATACATGACTATTTTAACCTACCAATCAAAGAATGAAACTTTCTACAGCCAGGGATGGAGGGCAAATGTAGCCTTATACCTCCACTTTGGTTGCTTCGAAAATCTTTCAAGAGACAATGCATGCGCATTTAATGTATGCTATCTAATCGATTCGAATATTTCTTTTCACTTATTGTCATGGCAAAGATAGGAAGGCGTATGAAAAGGGTAAGAATTAATCAGAGCAAGCAATTGGTAGATGCTTAACATGGTCTAGAAGCTAGTCGATATAGAAACCCTTCTCAATTTCCAAGCGTCCAATGCGCGGAATCTCTTCTCTTTCACTCTCATTAGTTGTCCTATTGTTCTATCACCACTACTTTAATGCTCTTTAGAAAATAGTTGATAAAAGAAAGCTGGCAGTCCATCAAATTTGATAAAAATTATTTGTATGTATATACAAATTAGATTGACGAGCAAGTGTGATCCTTCTAGGACGCATCATTGACACTATCAAAGAGACATTGGAGATGTGGAGTTTGAGCCATTAATAGTGCATGAATCCATCGAAATTGATTATTTAGATACTGATTAGGCATGCCTTGGTATATTAAAAGAAATGTCGACTAAATCATTAGTCGAACAATTAGAAGAGAGAGATGTTAGGAGCGCGTAGTAGAAGTCTGATACCTTCATACGAGGAGATCACCAAGCGAGAGCCCAAGTCCTAACCCGTTAGCATATCCAGTTTGACCCACCTTCACTCAAAAGTTTCAGCCAATGAGTTATGGGTCAACTTGTTAACTGCTCCACACCACTCCAACTCTCTAATATGGGAATTTTCTAATATAACTCACACGTTCATCTCAATAATCTCCTACTCACGCATGAGCTTAGTGTTAGATCTACTCTTCCTTAATACAGGTATATTTCTGTATCAAGATATCTCAACTTTAATCTCTATTTACGCCTAATTTCATCACTGGTCTTTTTCTCCGGACCAAACCACGAAGTCTACCGTTGGGCCCACATTGCTATACCACAACACCGACTACCCAGAAATCGCCTTGGTCACCAGATTTGTTTCTTAAGATATTTATCAAACACCAAAACAAATTAGAAGCCCAGCAATCTACATCGGTGCTTCATATGTCAAAACAGATTTAGGCACGCCAAGTCAATAAATTTATTTGAGCAATCACCGGCAGACCTTGATAGCTTTCTGCATCAAGTTGACGCCAGACCCACATTCAAAGCTGTTCCCTTTTCACTTTCCTAGGGTTTAAGTGACTCCACAACATGACTCACATCATCTAGAAGCTAGTCAATATCGAAACCCTTTTCAATTTCCCAGTGTCCAATGCACGGAAATCTCCTCTTTCACTTTCGTTAGTTGTCCTATTGTTCTATCACCACTTCTTTCACCCTCTTTAGAAAATAGAAATTTGGCAAGCCTTCAAATTTGATAAAAGAAAATATTTGTATGTATATACAAAATAGGCTGACGAGCAAGTTTATTTCGTCTAGGATGCATCATTGACGCCATCAAAGAGACATCAGAGATATGGAGTTCGAGCCATTAATAGTGAAGAAATCCATCAAAGAAATCCACGCTCAAGGTGGAGTCTTACCCTGTGTTAACCAAACAAAAGATGCACTCGTCAAGATTATTTGAGCCGAAGTTCTAAATACCCAAAAATGAGCGGCCCTTTGATGTTTTGGCTGTTTTTTTTTTAATTTCTCCAAACTTTTTGTTTTCTCTTTCCGAAAAATTTGACCTTTTTCTGACGTGGTGCCATATTAGTGGCAGGCTGGCACTACATATGCCAAAAATATATATAGCCAAGTCAGATTTAGGCTCATCACATCAGCAAATTTGTGCGAGCAATCACCGGAAGTCCTTGATAGACCTGCGTCGAGCAGACACCGGTATCACATCGAAATCTCTTCCCCCTTCATTTTCCAAGTGTTTAAGTAACTCCACGACATGATTAACATCAACTAGAAGCTAGTCAATATAGAAACCCTTTTCAATTTCCAAGCGTCCAATGCACGGAATCTCTTCTCTTTCACTTTCGTAAGTTGTCCTATTGTTCTATTTCCACTACTTTGAACGCTCTTTGGAAAACAGCTAATAAAAGAAATTTGGCAGGGCATCAAATTTGATAAAAAACAAAATATTTGTACGTATATACAAAATAGGTTGACCAGCAAGTTAGGCGCATCATTGACGCCATCAAAGAGACAATTAGAGATATGGAGTTCGAGCCATTAATAGTAAAGCAATCCATCAGAGATTCATTATTTAGCTACTGATCAAGCATGCTTTGGTATACTTAAAGAAATGTCAAAGACCGCGTTAGCATACTAAGTCCATAGAGCTTACCAGTCAAATTTGAACATTATTGGGAGATAACTTAAGATATCATTGACTTGGACCAGTGTTGGTATGTAGAGATTAAAGGAATTCTAAGAGAACATTCTATCTTTTAACCTATCTCCAACGACTTCGTTTGAGTGGTGAAACGGGTTGATTTATCAAATCACAGCATCTCTTGCTTAGAATGATGTTGGAGGTCACACCCGCCACACTCAAGGTGGAGTCTTACCCAATGTACCCGAACACAATATGCACTCGTCAAGATTAATCGAGCCGTAGTTCTGAATACCCAAAAATAGCAGCCCTTTGATGTTTTGGTAGTTTTTTTTTTAAAATTTTCTCCAAACATTTTATTTTCTTTTTGGAAAAATTTGACCTTTTTTTGACATGCCGCCATATTAGCGGCAAGTCGGCGCTACGTATGCCAAATATATATAAATGTGTGTGAATGTGTATGGATATATAATGCCAAGAAAGATTCAGACGTGCCACATCAACAAATTTGTGTGGGCAATCACCGAAATGCCTTGATTGCATATATTCAAACATTTAGGACTTGATTGTACATTGAACCTAATGATTAAGACTTTTGGTGGTGCAATTTTTCCGATCAAATATATTATAAGGTTATGTTTCTCTTCATCCCTGATCAAAAGAAAGGTCATTTTATTGATGGGATACAAATATGGACATTACTTATATCTATATTTAGCCAAGTTTGCATGATATCAATATACATGACTATTATAACCTGCCGGGGATGGAGGGTGTGACATCCCGAATTTCGGCCAATTCCTGGGATTTATAAAACGCGTAATTTGTCAGTGTGCTTATAGTAAAATCTCGTCCGGGAACTGATCACTCCCGATGATCATTTTAAATTAGAGATTTCGCTAGAATCGCACTCGATCAAATTTGGCCGTTATTTAGACCCTGAACTTGGCAGTCGATTTTCGGGAGTTTCGGGATGAAATAAATTGGACGGTGTCAATATTATGGTAGCCAACGTTGAGATTTTCAGGAATGATGGAAAAAGGGGAGTTTTTTACCACGTCCGAATTTGGACTAGTAGACCTCCCTCATTATAATTTGGTCTAATTAATTTGGCCTTTGTCCCTTTTTATATGCGAGGCTTATTTTGGACCGGTAGATCGTTTTCGGTTTTGAATTTGGACCATCGGTTTGCAAATAATATTTGAATGTTCAAATTATTTCTTATTCTATTTTCTCTCTCTCTCCTCCTCCGCCGCGCCCCTCCCCTACGCGCACGTTCTCTCCCCTCTGCCTGGACGTCCTTTTTCTTCTCTCTCCTCTTTTCTCTCTCCTTCTTCCTCCTTTCTTCTTCTTCTTCTTCTTCTTCCTTTCTTCCTCCCCGGCCCACCGGGTTACGCTCGTGTGTCTGTTGCCCGACGCCGACCGCTCGAGCTCGCCTGGCCGCCGCGCGTCGCCGCCATCGCCAACTAGCTCGACCGCCGCGCCGTCGTCCGCCGATCGCCGCCCCGGCCGGCTGATGCCCTCTCATTCCGGATCTCGTTTCCCGACCCCTTCCGCGCGCGTGTCTTCCACTTTGCCGCTGATTGCGCCGCGCGCCTCACCGCCCGTCTGGCCGGTGTTCCCGTCGACCCGGAGCCGCTGTCCGTGCCGCCGATCGTCCTGAGCTGACCGTCCCCGTCACTCCTTTCTCTTCTCTCTCTCCCTCCGGCTTGGGCCAGATCTGGCCGTGTCGGCGCTGCTCGCCGCCGTGAGCCGCCTTCCAGCTCGCCGCAACTACCACCGATCGCCACCCCACCGCCTAGCCGGCCACCCGACACCACCCTCCCCTTTCGGCCACCGCTCCCTCTCCCCTGTACGCCCTCACCGCCCCCGTTCCCGTCGCCGCCGTGGGCCGGCTCTCCGAACGCAAAGGCTGCTGCTGTTCGTGAGGCCCTGCTTGCCCCCTCTGCCGCCGAGCGATGCCGCCTCGGCCGGAGCTCCCTTGCCGCCGCCGTCGCCCGGCCGTGTTCGAGAACCTCACCGATCGCCGCATGCTGCGCTGTGCAGCGATTTCCCCGCCTTGCCCGGCCGTTTTCTTGCTCAAGTCGAGGTAAGCGACACCCTAAACTTCGCCTAGGACTTTGGGTATGGCTAGACTTGATTTAGGGTTGTTTAGTGTGGAATTGGGTGGCTGAATTTGAGGCCAATTAGGGGTCGATGCCGGTTGATTTTGGTAGCTGATCTTGTGCCCGTATGTTACTAATTTTGTGGTTGTTCGTGTGCCCATTTGCTGCTGAATACTGGCTGGGTTGTGAGGAAATTTTGTCGGGCCTATATATGCTAGAATGGCGGTCTAATCGGTGACGTTTTGGGGGCTGAAATAGGACTGATTTGGGGCGGTTCAAGGCTGAGTTTGTGACTAATCTCGAACTAGTATTTGTGCTAGAACTTATGTTAACATGGGTGTTTGATTAGGTTTGATTTAATGTTCGATTGGCGATTGTTCGTGTTGGTTGTTTGCGCTAATATTGATGAATTGTGACTTGGTTTGTGATCTAAAATATGATGTTATGTTGGCTATGTCGCGGCTGAGTTGTTGTTGCTCTTGCGCTCGAGTTTAGAGCTCGTTTTTCGAGTCAAATGTGCTTGGTTGTGAGTTGGAATTGTTGGCCTAGGTGGGGCCGGGCAAGCTTGGCGAATTGTGGCTTGAATTGTTGAAAGTGTGATCAATTTATAGTATGTATGGGTTGAATTGATTCAGTGGCGTTTGAGCTCGGTTGTATGATGTTGAGTATGTGAAAGTTTGTTTGTGAAAGGTCCTGTGGGGTGTTGACCGGGACAGAGCCGGATTGATCGGAGGGCGGCTGTGGGTGTTGGCCGGGTCGTGTGAAAGTTTGTTTGTGAAAGGTCACGTGGGGTGTTGACCGGGACGAGCCGGATTGATCGGAGGGGCACACGGGTGTTGACCCGGGTGTCGTGTGAAAGTTTGTTTGTGAAAGGTCCTGTGGGGTGTTGACCCGGGTCGTGTGAAAGTTTGTTTGTGAAAGGTCCTGTGGGGTGTTGACCCGGGACAGAGCCGGATTGATCGGAGGGCGGCACTGTGGGGTGTTGACCGGGTCGTGTGAAAGTAAGAAAGGTCACGTGGGGTGTTGACCGGGACGAGCCGGATTGATCGGAGGGCGGCACTGGGGTGTTGACCGGGTCGTGTGAAAGTTTATTTGTGAAAGGTCCGTGGGGTGTTGACCGGGACGAGCCGGATTGATCGGAGGGCGACACATGGGAGTGTTGACCGGGTCGTGTGAAAGTTTGTTTGTGAAAGGTCCTGTGAGGTGTTGACCGGGACAGAGCCGGATTGATCGGAGGGCGACACGTGGGGTGTTGACCGGGTCGTGAAAAATTTGGGTGGATGCGCATGTGTTTTTGTGCATGGATGAATTGGGTGAACGTACGTATGTATGTCGTTCGAGTGATTGTGATGTATTTTTGGGATATTATTGCATTATCATGATTTGACTAATATGCAGTGCGGGCATGTGATTGGATGGCGAGGTAAGTCCATTTATGTGAATTATATATATATATGTAATCGGTTAGATGGCATGCTGAACTTGTCTGGGTACGCATTGGCCTATGTGAGGTTTAGGGGTCTGCTTATTGAGATTTATCTCATCCCCCGTTGTTAAACATTTTCAGGACTGGAGTGACGGATAGTCGTCATGTGCTGTTCGGAGACCGGGATTGACTTTGGGCATTTGATGTTTCATTCCACCTTTTTGGTTGCCCCCATTTTGTATAGTGAAGTAGGTTACCCAACCTTTTTCCCCTTTTTGATGAGCGTGTTTCTGTTGTTTGTATCTGCCAAGTATTCTTATAAAATGTGTATATTGATTTTATGGTAGTGCTATCCCTTTGTCATTATTTATTGTCTGGGTTATTTAATTTCGCTTCCGCTTGCGTAGTTTGTTTGGGTCAGCGACGCGTCCTGGGACGTCGCGTTCAATACGACCGTGGAAGGGGTGTCGCGAGCCCGTTGGGGTTCGGGGCGTGACATCCTCGTTGATTTGGTATCAGAGCAAGGTCAGCTCGATCCAAGTTGGTCGAAGCCTTGGAGTGATAAGGAGCGATGACTTTGGGGTAGTCGGTTAAGGAGTCTTGTGTGCCATGCGTACCCCGGACCGTGTGATTGTGATTCTTTGAGTGATTATATGCAATGACATGTGAAATGCAGGTGCGTCGGGACTTGAGGTAAGTGCGTGAAACCTGTTGGTTGTGATTGAGTGATGTTGGTGATTTGCTGCCTGCTTTGTGAATTGTGGTTGTGATTTGGTGTCATGGATGATTGGCTGCCTGCTAAGTGAATTATTGTTGTGATTCACTGCCTAGGGCTTTAGACTGATATAGTTGGCCTAGGTCTTTAATTCCCGAGCGGAATTATAGCAGGTAAGTGAGTGGTGTGACCTTGTGAGTTTGAGCAGTTGAGGTCGAGGTCGAGGTCGAGGTCATGTAGGTCCGCAAGCTAGAGATGCAAAGGATTGGTAAGAGGGCCCCGAAGTGGGATATTTCAGAGGGCATATTTCCAAGCTGGGGTGTCGTTATCGAGGCCTTCAATGGGAGGTACTTTCAGAGAGTGCGCGAGAACAGAAAATGACAGAGTTTCTTCGGCTTCGCTAAAATTGAATGTCAGTTGATCAGTATGAGATCGAGTTTGTAAGGTTGTCTAAGTACGCACCAAGGATAGTCAATGATCGTGTGGATAGAACAAGGAGGTTCTGGGATGGATTGAAATCGGAACTTTGCAATCAGTTAGTACTCTTGTGTCTTAAGGGATTACAATGAGCTGTATGAGAGGGCTCGATAGTTGAAATGGATATGAGTGACAGGGCTGTCGCTTCTGGATCGTGGTACGCGCCTGTTAGGGACAATAAGAACTTGGGAAGAAGTCTATGACAGAGAATTGGAGATTTGTTCCTCTAGTAAGAAAGAACTTTGGGAAGTCGAACTACGACTCCAACGCCGCATGTCGGTCTTATGGAAAGAGGCATAGGAATGACTATTGCCAAGGTAGAAGTGGAGCATGTTGTGGATGTGGACAGTAAGGTCACCAAGTGAGAAATTGTTGAACCGACAGGTTAGGTCACTAATGCAATCGCAGCGACCGCAGGTAGGACATTAAGCGAGAGCTGCCTCGCAGATTTATCAGAATCGACTAACGACGTAAGGAAAAGTGTATGTTGTGGCTGAGAAGGAAGTGAATGATGCGCCTTGAAAGTCTAGATGCGTTATGAGATGGTATTGGGTACAATAGAAGATGATTTTGAAGTTATCGCTTGAGTGGTCATGTAAGATTTATAATCAATTTTATGGTGAATAGGCGCGATCGATTTAAGGATTTATGGATTACTGATGATATTCTTGGACGGGTTTGGAAGGATGAGTGTTGCTTGGAAATTTGGATTTTGTAAAGAACCGGCGTGATTTAATTTGGGGAGACTGTTGGATTGAAATTGGAGGGATTAAGCCTCGTCTTTGAGGTGTGGAAAGATAACTATCTTGTGATTAACTCGTTGGTTAAGAAGTCAAGGCTAGAGGACATAGCCGAAGTGTGTAATCTTCCTGATGTCTTTCCTCAGGAATTGCCGGAATTGCCACCTGATAGAGAAGTGGAGTTTGTGGGTGAATTAGCCCCAGGGATAGAACCGATCTTGAAAGTGCCCTATAGGATGTCACTATCGGAATTGAAGGAATTGAAGGTCCAAACGCAGGAGTTATTGGATAAAGGTTTTATTCGCCGAGTGCGTCTCCATGGGGAGTGCCAGTGTTGTTCGTGAGGAAAAAGGATGGATCCTTGAGGTTGTGCATTGACTACAGACAATTGAACCAGGTGACCATTAAGAATAAGTATCCGTTGCCAAGGATAGATGACCTGTTTGATCAGTTGCAAGGTGCATCGATATTTTCAAAGATCGACTTGAGGACGGATTACCACCAATTGAGGATTAAGAAGGAGGATATACCGAAACGGCATTTAGGACGAGATATGGGCACTATGAGTTTGACGTAATGCCATTTGGACTAACTAATGCCCCACTGCTTTCATGGATTTAATGAATCAGGTATTCAAGGAATTTTTAGATCAGTTTGTGATCGTGTTCATAGATGATGTTCTGGTGTATTCAAAGAGTTCCGAGGAACATGAGGTACATTTGGAAAGAGTTCTACGGACGTTAAGGGAGCATGCACTGTATGCTAAGTTTAGCAAGTGCGAGTTTTGGCTGAACCGTGTAGCGTTTCTTGGGCACATAATTTCCGGAGAAGGAATCTCCGTGGATCCGGCAAAGATTGAGGCAGTGATGGATTGGCCGAGACCGACGACAGTTACTGAGGTTCGAAGCTTCTTAGGACTGGCAGGTTACTATAGACGATTTGTGGAAAGATTCTTGGCAATAGCCACTCCATTGACAAGGTTGCTTAAGAAGGAGACTAAGTTTGAATGGACGGAAAAGCGCAAAGAGAGTTTTCAGGAATTGAATATGAGCCAAAGGCGTTGGGTGGAATTGCTAAAGGACTATGATTGTGATATATTGTATCATCCCGGTAAAGCCAACCGGGTAGCGGATGCCTTGAGTCGGAAATCGAGCATCGCGCATTTGTTGGTCAAAGAGTGAATTTTATTGGAGGGAGCGCGGAACTCAGAATTTAAGTTCGAGGTAGGACACCTCTCTAGTCTGATGGCGACATTAAGGATTGAACCGGAAGTGCAAGCCAAGATTAAGGCGTTGCAGTCTATGGACCCTGAGATTCAGAAGATTTTGGAGATGGATGCACTAAGAGGAAACCGGACTTCCAAGTGTCCGAAGACGGAATTCTTAAGTTTCGAGGACGTTATGCGTGCCCGATGATTGGGGACTTAAGGAAGAGATTTTGTCGAAGGCTCATAGGAGCAATTACAGTATCTACCCGGGCAGCACTAAGATGTACCAGAATCTCCGTCAACATTATTGGTGGAATGGAAGGAAAGTAGACGTAGCCAAGCATGTGGCCAAGTGTTTGACGTGCCAACAAGTGAAGGCACAACATTGTAAGCCTGATGGAATGTTGCAACTGTTGGAAATCCCAGAATGGAAATGGGAACATATCACAATGGATTTTGTAACGGGACTGCCGAGAAGCCAGAGGGGACATGATTCTATTTTGGTGATAGTAGATAGATTGACGAAGTCAGCGCACTTCCTGGCGGTGCGAAAGGACTTCGAGCTAGAAAGGTCGGCGAGTTATATGTGCGACAGGTTGTTCGTCTTCATGGAGTACCGGTATCAGTCACTTCGGACCGTGATCCCCGGTTTACTGCGAATTTTTGAAAAAGTCTGCAATCGGCCATGGGGACTAAGTTGCAATTCGGTCGGCCTATCATCCAGAGACGGATGGCCGATCTGAGAGGACTATTCGAGACTTTGGAGGACATGCTGAGAGCGTGTGAGTTAGATTTTCAGGGCAAGTGGGAAGAATAGTTACATTTGGTGGAATTTGCCTACAACAACAGTTTTCAGCAGAGTATCGGGATGGCATCGTTTGAGGCACTACATGGCAGGGCGTGCAGAACACCATTGTGTTGGGATGAAGTGGGGGAAAGAAGTATAACGGGCCCAGAGTTGGTTCAGCAGTCAGTGGAAACGGTAAAGATTATCCGGGAAAAGCTAAGAACAGCTCGGAGCCGTCAGAAAAGTTACGCAGACCGACGGCGTAGACCGTTAGAGTTTCAGGTTGGCGACCATGTGTTTCTTAAAGTCTCGCCGATGAGAGGACTGTCTCGGTTTGGCAAGAAAGGAAAACTGAGTCCAAGGTATATAGGCCCGTTTGAGATTTTGGAAAGGATTGGGACGTTGGCCTACCGTCTCGCCTTGCCACCGAATTTGTCGCAGGTTCATAACGTCTTCCACGTGTCAATGTTGAGGAAGTACGAACCAGGTCCAACCCACGTGCTAAATCATGAGGTGGTAGACGTGGACGATAGGGTGTCGTACGTGGAAAAACCAATAAGAATCGAGGACAGAAAGGAGCAGGTTTTGAGAAACAAGACTATTCCGTTGGTCAAAGTTGTCTAGGAACATCACGAGACGGAGGGCGCCACCTGGGAAAACGAGGAAGTAATGCGACGTCAGTACCCCAATTTATTTGAGTAGTTGGGTTAGATTGTAAATTTCGAGGACGAAATTTTTGTAAGGGGGGAAGAGTTGTGACATCCCGAATTTCGGCCAATTCCTGGGATTTATAAAATGCGTAATTTGTCAGTGTGATTATAGTAAAATCTCGTCCGGGAACTGATCACTCCCGATGATCATTTTAAATTAGAGATTTCGCTAGAATCGCACTCGATCAAATTTGGCCGTTATTTAGACCCTGAACTTGGCAGTCGATTTTCGGGAGTTTCGGGACGAAATAAATTGGACGGTGTCAATATTATGGTAGCCAACGTTGAGATTTTCAGGAATGATGGAAAAGGGGAGTTTTTGACCACGTGCGAATTTGGACTAGTAGACCTCCCTCATTATAATTTGGTCTAATTAATTTGGCCTTTGTCCTTTTTTATATGCGAGGCTTATTTTGGATCGGTAGATCGTTTTCGGTTTTGAATTTGGACCATCGGTTTGCAAATAATATTTGAATGTTCAAATTATTTCTTATTCTATTTTCTCTCTCTCTCTCTCTCTCCTCCCTCTGTCGCGCCCTCCCTACGCGCACGTTCTCTCCCCCTCCGCCCGCACGTCCTTTTTCTTCTCTCTCCTCTTTTCTCTCTCCTTCTTCCTCCTTTCTTCTTCTTCTTCTTCTTCCTTTCTTCCTCCCCGCCCCGACCGGTTCCGCTCGTGTGTCTGCGCCCGACGCCGACCGCCCGAGCTCGCTGGCCGCTGCGCGCCGCCGCCGTCGCCAACTAGCTCGACCGCCGCGCCGTCGTCCGCTGCCGCCGCCCGACCGGCTGGTCTCGCCCTCTGTTCCGATCTCGTTTCCCGACCCCTTCCGCGCGCGTGTCTTCCATCAGGCCATTGCGCCGCCGCGCGCCTCACCGCCCGTCCGCCGGTGTTCCCGTCGACCGGAGCCGCCGTCCGTGCCGCCGATCGTCCTGAGCTGACCGTCCCCGTCACTCCTTTCTCTTCTCTCTCTCCCTCCGGCTTGGGCCAGATCTGGCCGTGTCGGCGCTGCTCGCCGCCGTGAGCCGCCTTCCAGCTGTCGCCTGCGCTTCAGCCACCGATCGCCACCCCACCGCCAAGGCCGGCCACCCGACACCACCCCCTTCCCTGTTCTGGCCACCGCTCCCCTCCCCTGTTCTGCCCTCACCGCCCCTGTTCCCGTCGCCGCCGTGGGCCGCCGCTCGAACGCCGAAGCCGCCGCTGCCCGCGAGGCCCCCGCTTGCCCCTCTCGCCGCCGAGCGTGATGCCGCCTCGCCCGGAGCTCCCTTGCCGCCGCCGTCGCCCGGCCGTGTTCGAGAACCTCACCGATCGCCGCCCACGGCCGCTGTGCCGGCGATTTCCGCTGCCCAGCCCCGTTTTCTTGCTCAAGTCGAGGTAAGCGACACCCTAAACTTCGCCTAGGACTTTGGGTATGGCTAGACTTGATTTAGGGTTGTTTAGTGTGGAATTGGGTGGCTGAATTTGAGGCCAATTAGGGGTCGATGCCGGTTGATTTTGGTAGCCGATCTTGTGCCCGTATGTTACTAATTTTGTGGTTGTTCGTGTGCCCATTTGCTGCTTGAATACTAGGGGTTGTGAGGAAATTTTGTCGGGCCTATATATGCTAGAATGGCGGTCTAATCGGTGACGTTTTGGGGGCTGAAATAGGACTGATTTGGGGCGGTTCAAGGCTGAGTTTGTGACTAATCTCGAACTAGTATTTGTGCTAGAACTTATGTTAACATGGGTGTTTGATTAGGTTTGATTTAATGTTCGATTGGCGATTGTTCGTGTTGGTTGTTTGCGCTAATATTGATGAGTTGTGACTTGGTTTGTGATCTAAAATATGATGTTATGTTGGCTATGTCGCGGCTGAGTTGTTGTTGCTCTTGCGCTCGAGTTTAGAGCTCGTTTTTCGAGTCAAATGTGCTTGGTTGTGAGTTGGAATTGTTGGCCTAGGTGGGGCCGGGCAAGCTTGGCGAATTGTGGCTTGAATTGTTGAAAGTGTGATCAATTTATAGTATGTATGGGTTGAATTGATTCAGTGGCGTTTGAGCTCGGTTGTATGATGTTGAGTATGTGAAAGTTTGTTTGTGAAAGGTCCTATGGGGTGTTGACCGGGACAGAGCCGGATTGATCGGAGGGCGGCACGTGGAGTGTTGACCGGGTCGTGTGAAAGTTTGTTTGTGAAAGGTCCTGTGGGGTGTTGACCGGGACAGAGCCCGGATTGATCGGAGGGCGGCTGACCATGGGGTGTTGACCGGGTCGTGTGAAAGTTTGTTTGTGAAAGGTCCCGTGGGGTGTTGACCGGGGAGAGCCCGGATTGATCGGAGGGCGGCACTGTGGGGTGTTGACCGGGTCGTGTGAAAGTAAGAAAGGTCCCGTGGGGTGTTGACCGGGACAGAGCCCGGATTGATCGGAGGGCCGACAGCGGGGTGTTGACCGGGTCGTGTGAAAGTTTATTTGTGAAAGGTCACATGTGGGGTGTTGACCGGGACGAGCCGGATTGATCGGAGGGCGACTGTGGGTGTTGACCGGGTCGTGTGAAAGTTTGTTTGTGAAAGGTCCGTGAGGTGTTGACCGGGACAGAGCCGGATTGATCGGAGGGCGACTGGGGTGTTGACCGGGTCGTGAAAAATTTGGGTGGATGCGCATGTGTTTTGTGCATGGATGAATTGGGTGAACGTACGTATGTATGTCGTTCGAGTGATTGTGATGTATTTTTGGGATATTATTGCATTATCATGATTTGACTAATATGCAGTGCGGGCATGTGATTGGATGGCGAGGTAAGTCCATTTATGTGAATTATATATATATGTAATCGGTTAGATGGCATGCTGAACTTGTCTGGGTACGCATTGGCCTATGTGAGGTTTAGGGGTCTGCTTATTGAGATTTATCTCATCCCCCGTTGTTAAACATTTTCAGGACTGGAGTGACGGATAGTCGTCATGTGCTGTTCGGAGACCGGGATTGACTTTGGGCATTTGATGTTTCATTCCACCTTTTTGGTTGCCCCCATTTTGTATAGTGAAGTAGGTTACTCAACCTTTATCCCCTTTTTGATGAGCGTGTTTCTGTTGTTTGTATCTGCCAAGTATTCTTATAAAATGTGTATATTGATTTTATGGTAGTGCTATCCCTTTGTCATTATTTATTGTCGGGGTTATTTAATTTCGCTTCCGCTTGCGTAGTTTGTTTGGGTCAGCGACGCGTCCTGGGACGTCGCGTTCAATACGACCGTGGAAGGGGTGTCGCGAGCCCGTTGGGGTTCGGGGCGTGACAGAGGGCAAATGTAGCCTCATACCTCCACTTTGGTTGCTTTGAAAATCTTTCAAGAGACAATGCATGCACATTTAATGTACGCTATCTAATCGATTCCAATATTTCTTTTCACTTATTGTAATGATAAAGATAGGAAGGCGTATGAAAGGGTAAGAATTAATCAGAGCAAGCAATTGGTAGATGATTAACATCGTCTATAAGCTATTCAATATAACAACCCTATTCAATTTCCAAGCGCCCAATGCACGGAATGTCTTCTCTTTCACTTTCATGAGTTGTCATATTGTTCTATCCCTACTAATTTAACGCTCTTTAGAAAATAGTTGATAAAAGAAATTTGGCAGTCCATCAAATTTGATAAAAATTATTTGTATGTTTATACGAATTAGATTGACGAGCAAGTGTGTTCCTTCTAGGGCGCGTCATTGACACTATGAAAGAGATATTGGAGATATGGAGTTTGAGCCATTAATAGTGCATGAATCCATCGAAATTGATTATTTAGCTTTTGATTAGGCATGCATTAGTATATTAAAAGAAATGTCAACTAAATCATTAGTCAAAAAATTAGAAGAGAGAGATGTTAGGAGCGCGTAGAAGAAGTCTGATACCTTTATCAGAAGAGATTGCTAGGAGAGAGCCCAAATCCGAGCCCATTAGCATATTCAGTTGAACCCATCTTCACTCAAAAGTTTAAGCCAATGAGTTATGAGCCAACTTGTTAACTACTCCACACCATGCTAACTCTTTGATGTAGGACTTTTCTAATATAACTCACATATTCATCTCAACAATTTCCTACTCACGTGTGAGCTTAATGTTGGGTCTGCTCCTCGTTAATATAAGTATGCTTCTGCACCAAGATATCTCAACTTTAATCTCCATTAACGCCTAATTTCATCACTGGTCTCTTTCTCTAGACCGAACCTTGAAGTATGCCATTGGGCCCACGTTGCTACACCCCACTGTCCAAAAACCGCCTTCGTAACCAGATTCCATCCTTAAGATATTTACTAAACACCAAAACAAATTAGGGGCCCAGCAATCTACATCAACGCTACATATGCCAAAATTGATTCGGGGGCCCATGTCAATAAATTTGAGTGAGCAATCACCGGCAGACCTTGATAGATACTTTACTGCATCAAGCTGGCACTGGACCCACATTCAAATCTCTTCCCTTTTCGCTTTCCTAGGGTTTAAGTGACTCCACAACATGACTCACATCATCTAGGAGCTATAGTTAATATAGAAACCCTTTTCAATTTCCAAGCGTCCAATGCACGGAAATCTCCTCTTTCCCTTTCGTAAGTTGTCCTATTGTTCTATCACCACTTGTTTCGCGCTCTTTAGAAAATAGAAATTTGGCAAGCCATCAAATTTGATAGAAAAAATACTTGTATGTATATACAAAATAGGTTGACGAGCAGGTTTATATCGTCTAGGACACATCATTGACGCCATCAAAGAGACATCAGAGATATGGAGTTCGAGCCATTAATAGTGAAGAAATCCATCAAAGATTCATTATTTAGCTACTGATTAGGCATGCTTTGGTATAGTTAAAGAAATGTCTAATGAATCATTAGTCGAAACTTAGAAGAGAGAGATAGGTTAAAGACCAAGTGGATCTAATACAGTCGATTTTCAAATATATTATATTGTGGGGCACAAGTAGATCTCTTTTCCATCTTGGACTATATTCAATTATTTGTTATATTTTTAAGATGCGTGCTTTTTCCTTATAATCTTCGAATTTCATCCTTATTTCAAAGCTGATTAGTGAAGAGAGAGGATACCTAAAATATCTTTAAAGTACTCTCTTTACAATTGGATTAATTTTTTATACACGGCCTATGTAACCTTTTTACACAATCCATATTCATTACCGTTGATTTGGATAATTGATCGAATTTTCAATTTATAACGACCTTATCAATGGTGGTGAAGGTAGCTTTGATAGCAAATAGATTACACAGGCTCTATACAATACAAAAGCCCCATTGAGAATGCCCCATTACTCCTAATGGACTCATTTTTCTCCTAATTTCACTATGACTTGAACTCTTGATCTCCCTCTTCCAAAGAAGTATTAGACTTTGGCTGTTAAATCAAGGATTAGGCATTGAGCTACCAACCTATACCTTTTTCTAAGTTAAATATATAATTTTTTTCGTATGATTCTCTCTCAAACACCAACAATTCTTCCACCAGGTGAAGTTATCACATGATTTACAGATCATGCCACATCAATTATTTATATGGATTTCATCATGCAGTTCACATGATCAACCAGTTGAAATGGACTTGACCTACATAATTTATAGACCATACAACAATTTTTTCTCTACTATTATCAAGCCATTTGATTTCATTCACTTTGTTCAATGTGGCCAGTTTAGAAACAATCTCTTACGAAGGTTCACTTCACATACTCAATGAAGTATCCTCCCTTGCGGTGATTTCTTCGCATGTTATAAAAAAGAATTAAGTAAATACAAGCTATCATATTAACATGTCACCTTTTTCACAATCCATATTCATTACCGTTGATTTAGATAATTGATCGAATTTTCAATTTATAACTACCTTATCAATGGTGGTGAAGGTAGCTTGTATAGCAAATAGATTACACAGGCTCTATACAATACAAGAGCCCAATGAGAATGCCCCATTATTCCTAAAGGACTCATTTTTCTCCTAATTTCACTATGACTTGAACTCTTGATCTCCGTCTTCCAAAGAAGTATCAGAATTTGGCTGTTAAATCAAGGATAAGGCATCAAGCTACCAGCCTATACCTTTTTCTTAGTTATATATACAATTTTTTTTTGTATGATTCTCTCCCAAACACCAACAATTATTCCACCATGAGAAGTTATCACATGATTTACAGATCATGTTACATCAATTATTTATATGGATTTCATCATGCAGTTCATAGGATCAACCAGTTAAAATGGACTTAACCTACATAATTTATAGACCATGCAATAATTTTTCTCTACTACTATTAAGCTATTGGATTTCATTCACTTTGTTCAATGTGGCCAGTTTAGAAACAATCTCTTATGAAGGTTCACTTAACATACTCAATGAAGTATCCTCCCTTGCGGTGATTTCTTCGCATGTTATAAAAAAGAATTAATCAAATACACGCTATCATATTAACATGTCATCTTTTTACACAATCCATATTCACTACTGTAACAGTCTGAATTTTCGATCCTTTTTCCCGGGATTTAGGAAATGAATTTGACCAATGCGCTATAGTGAGATCTCACCCGGGAACCGCGCATTCACGGGATGCTAACCTTAGGGGTAGGGCTATTACGGGATTGAGTTCGCACGACCAAAGAACTCGATCTGGGTTCGATCTTCGACTATATGGATTGACGAGGGAATGTTTTGAGCCAACCGAGACCGGTCTATTTGATTGATCGTGCCCGAAGGGCACTAGTGACAGACCCTCGCAATTATAAGACGATCGAGGTCGCCTTGGTTCGAGCAAACTTAAACGTGATTTGACTTAGTGTCGGTCACGGGTCGAGAGCGCGTAATCCTAATGAGCCACCCGTTAGCAAGAGATAAGCTAAAGTCGCGATTGGTCAATTTTAGTCATTTCTTGGAATTCGGGCCCGGGAATCGAGAATTTTGAAAGTGACAATTTTGAGCGGCCAATGACGTTTTCGGCTTGGCCAACCTTGGGGCCACCCATTTCTGCAAAAAAATAGATTTCGGTCCGGGGACGGAAAAATTACGGTTTTGCCCCTGTGGACACCGATGTTGGATTTTGAGGTCGTTTGAGGTTATTTTTCGAGGCCAAGGTCATTTTAAGGTGGCCACGCATATTTGGAGTGGTTACGGTCAAAAATTAGAAGTTCGACAAAAATTGGAAAAATAATATTATTTTATTCCCAGGACTTTGCAGTCGATTTTCGAGGGCTTAAGAATCTAATTTCGCGATTCCGACGCCATATTATGTTGGCCACACACATTTGGAGTTGGTACGGTCGAAAAATGGAATTTCGACCCGGGACCAAAAAATTACGATTTTGCCCCTAGGCCTATTTTTGGGTATTCCGAATTTTGGGGATTTTGGAAATTGAATTTGGAGATTAATTGTGGATGAATATCAGCCCCAAAATATTGGACCAAAACGCCCTTAGATATTTTGGTTTGGAGCAATGTGGACCAAGTATTAGAGGGGCAAAATTGGAATTAAGGGAAAAGTTGGTCAAAGTTATTATTGCCCTTTCTCTCTCTCCTCCCATTCTCTCTCCCCCATTTTTCATTCCAGCCGGCAGCCCCCTTCCTCCCACGCCAACACTTCTTCTTCTTCTTCTTCTTCTTCTTCTTCATTTTCTTTTTTTCATTTGGCCATGAGAAGTCAAGCTAAGCCGGAGCGCCGCCGCTCGCCGTTGCCGCCGCCGTGTGCCGCCGTGACCGCCGGCCAGCCGTTCCACCTTCCCGCTCTAGCCGAGTTAGTCTAGAGTCCGGTAAGTCGCTCCCTAAACCTCGCCTAGGACGTCGGGTATTTTTCGGACTCGTTTGGGTGCGGTTTGGGGTGATTAGAGGTTGATTAAGGTGTTGATCATGGTTATTGGTGGTTAATCATGGCTATTGGTGGCTGAGTATGACTGTTAGTGGTTGTTGCGGGTTGGATTAGACGTCGGGAAATGAGTTTTGGCGGTTGGAATTCGGTAGAAATCGGTTCGGGCTTGAATCCGTGAGGTTCGGGGTGAATCGCGGATTCGCGGTTACTGTACCCGCCCGGTTTGCTATTTTCGTAGAAAATTTTTTGGGCCGAATTTGAGGAAGTTTTCTTCATGAAAGTTTCTCCCAAAATCTTGAAGTATAACATATTTTAATTTGGGAATTTTTGGAAATCATTTGATGCCATTCGGAAGTCCATCTTTGGACCGAAATGAAACTGCCCGATTTACTGTTCACCAGACCTTCGGGTCTGTTCGAATTTTTATAAATTTTTCCAGGCCTATTTTCAAAATACTTCCTTCACAAAAGTTGTTGGGTACATTCGTGGATATAACATATAAAAATTTCAAAGCTTTTCAAGGTGATTGGGGTGTTGAAATAAATGTATTTTGAGGACAAAATATTCTGTTGGAGCAAACTGATTTTGGTCTGACTTCGAGGGACAAAAAGGCATGGTTGCAGTTTGAACCAGATTTCGTGTTCTTCATAAGAAATGTTTATCGGGATGTGTTTTGCGACATATCCAAAATTGAGAATTTTTAGAGTTCGTTTACTATTTATTTTGATGGGATTTCGGTCACTGTATAAACTGCCCAATTTTACCCCGATTCTTTGGATGTTCTTTTTTATGAGCGGAATGGTGGGGGTGTCGAGGTTGAATGGTTGCTGCCCTTGTGGCGGGAATTGAGCCTGAATGTGTGTTTGAATGTGGATTGATGATATGCCGTGCGTGTTTGGCCGTGAGATGTGGTGGTGTGATAGTGCATTCGCGTATTGTATTCGCGTGCCAAGAATGTGTGATTGGGTGGCGTGTTCGTGTGACGAGAATGTGAAATTGTGAAATGTGTGTGAGGTGTGCGTGTTTGGCAGTGTGTAGGCATGGCCGTGTGACAAATGTGGTTTGAGTGGAACGAAGGTACTGGAATGTAGGATTGGTTCGAAAGGTGAGACCCTGAGGCGTGTACGTTTACGCGGGGTGAGGTCCGTCCTGAGGCGTGTACGTTTACGCGGGACGATGCCGTCCCGACGAGGTGACGATGCCCGGCCCGACGGGGTAACGATGCCTGACGTGGTCAGAAGACCGTTGGCCTGATGCGTTTTACGCGGGCGCGGTAGAAGGAAAGTGTGTGTAGGATTCCGTCCTGAGGCGTGTTCGTTTACGCGGGACGATGCCGTCCCTGACGAGGTGACGATGCCCGGCCCGACGGGGTGTCGATGCCTGACGAGGTCAGAAGACCGTTGGCCTGATGCGTTTTACGAGGGCGCGGTAGTGGTGGAAAGGTTGAGAACGAGCGGGATTTGGCAAGACGAGTGAGAGGATTGTGAAAGTGATGCATGGTGTGAGTTAGTGTGCGAGTGTGTTTGTATCGCGTGATGCGATGGCGCGATTATGGGGTAAAATCTGCTAGGTATGGTATGGGACGTGCCCAAGTAGATTTTGCTTTATAATCAGCAGCACGCGCGCGCTTTGTGATGTACTTTGTGGTATGATTGGCGCGTGTATTGATATGTGGAAAGTGTGTGATGGCATGTGTGCAAGAATTGTATGTTGGGATTGTGGGCTAACGTGCATGGTGCGTATGCAGAGAGTCCAGGTATGTGTGAATGTTTGATTGCTTGGTTGTGTGGTTGTTTGGTTGCGCGTTTGGATGTGTCTCGGAATTACGTGATAGCCTAGGTGGGGCTTAGGTTGTGACTTATTGAGATGTGATCTCATGGTTGTTTCAACCAAACCATTTCGCAGCCCCCCTCGAATGTCGAGATTGAGGTCGACTCGAGTCGTCGGGTGAGCACAGACAGTGAGGATTCAGTGGTGATGCCGAGGACGGTGAATCGAGTGGACGCCTTCGAGAGGCGTAGGGATAGTTCTCGAGAGGAGGATGCGCCCCATTTTTGGATAGTGCTGACCTAGAGAGCTGATCCTGATATTTTGGCGGTTTGGAGTTTATAGTTCGGTGTGCTTATAAATTATTTTGTGGTTTGTATTGGCGGATGATGTAAATATTTGGAAGTGTAATATATGCTTGGTGGTTTGATGATTTGTTCCTTCCTGGTGTTCTCCAATTTTAATGTCCGGGATTTTTTATTGCTTCCACCGCGAGTTAACTCTGATGGATCGTTGGGTCGGCGACGTTATTCCTGGGACGTCGCACTCTGTTCGACCGGAGGTGGGATGTCGCGGGCTCGACGGGGGTTCGGGGCGTGTCAACTACTGTTGATTTGGATAAATGATCGAATTTTCAATTTATAACTACCTTATCGATGATGGTGAAGGTAGCTTATATAACAAATAGATTACACAGTCTCTATACAATACAAAAGCCCCATTGATAATGCCCCATTATTCCTATTGGACTCATGTTTCTCCTAATTTCACTATGATTTGAACTCTTGATCTCCGTCTTCCAAAGAAGTATCAGAATTTGCCCGTTAAATCAACGATAAGGCATCGAGCTACAAACCTATACCTTTTTCTAAGTTAAATATGTCGCGACCTACCTCACGAGGGCCGAACTCGATAAGGTGGATTTAGAGGTAAGTGTTCATGAAATGGTTCATATGGCACATCATAAAATACGGCTTACCAAAGCATCGATCTTTTGATCATCCATACGGTCCATTGATCATGAACGTGGATTTTCCCTAAATCCATACCTCGCATGACAACGGGTCGATTTTATCTGTTTTAGGAATCGCCACTAGCCTAGGTCGGTGGTCGGCTAAAATACCCAACCGAAATGCGGGAGTTTCGTTTCGATTTCTACGAAAACCAGAGATCATGAGTTCGAGGGCTAGCTTATGTTAATATTTCTATTAACGCCCTTTTGGTACCTCTAAACTTATCATGGCTGTTATTTAAGTTGCCATGCATTTGTTTTTTACCATTTTCATGCTAAAGTCTTAGTCCACTAGGTGATCATGTCTCTTATTTTTGTATTTTCATTTAAGATTCTAAACTAATCCTATCTTAGTCTAGAAATGAAAGAAACAAACAATTGTATTGAAAAGCATTGCGCAAAGTAAACACTCAAGGTATTAAAAGGATGAGTTAATTCTAAGTGCGAGAAAGTAAAACCTGCAACTCGTCGGGTCTTTATTACAACACAAATTGAAAACCCGAGACATGATCAGGAACAAATGAATTGAATATAAATTGAGACCGGATTGGACATCGGTCTATCACCTCCATCTTTTACAATTTTGGCTCCATGGATCGCCTCTCGGGTGTCGGTGTTTATATCCATAAGATACATTCACGACAAACAATGCACAAAGGAACAATCAAAGAAAGGTAATGATGCAAACAATTCACTAATCAAACATGGGCCTCAGGATCGGCCTTTGCTTTACATGCATTTCGATTCACCCACCCTCTTAATCATCTAACATTATTTGATTAATGGTTAACGATAACGGACTACCATTTGCATTCACAAAACGGCAACTCATATCGATTAACCCCTAAAATCGGGTTTTAAGTGACCATAATGGGCTACCCGCCAAATATGCACCGGGCCTAACATACATCTAGCAAACACATGCATAGCAATGAGTAAAACATGCATTCACGCCCATGGGCCTTGTTTCTCGAACAATCAAGCAATGAGAAGTGGGCCTCATAAGAGGACCACTTAATCAATCATTAGTTACTAAATTCGGACCCATTCTGTTTGAATGTGATTAATCAACCTAATGATATCAAAATGAAGTGATTCAAGTGTCATTAGAAAGCTTATGTCATGAGGATAAAAAGTTAAGAGGACCACTTTTCTAGTTCCCCACCGATTTTCACGAAAAAGATAATTCTACCCTCGGTGACAGTCTGGACCCAGTTTGAATTTGAATTCAAAAAAAAATTACGGAAAAAATAGTGACCGTTATCAAAATCCCACCAAAAGTTTTAGACAATTAGGATTCTCCGTGTATGACAGTTTTCATGTCTTGAGTTTTTTCTTAAAAGCCCTCCAAATGTTTATAAAATTCTGTTTTCACCAAGGACTCGTTTGCAAATCAAGTTTAAGCCCGAGAGGACCTTATCTAAGACTTTAGCAAATTGACCCCATAAAAATTACTATTAGGCCCTCAAAATTTCCAGTCTACATAACAAGGCCCTAATGAACAACTTTTTAGTTTTTAGTTTTCATAAAAGAGGACTGAAAGTTTATCAAATTCGGAGAAACATATTTTGGATTTCAAAGAAAGGAATCAGATCAGAACACAGATATTGACTAAATCATAAAAATTCCTTTGAAAATACAAATGAACTCCGATTTTTATAAAATTTATGTCACTGGAAATCTCTCGATCTCAGTGTGAACTTTTATGAAGAACATTTTTTTATATTTTGAATACATGAATTTATAAAAATCGAAGAATATATGAAGGTCATTCAGAAACTCATCTGTCACCAAAACTATGCCTAGATGACGTTGCTAATCGTCCTAACCTAACATGCTTGGAATTTTATGAAATTTTTACAATGAATAGATCTGAATGTCCTCAACAACTTTCATGAAGGAAGTTTTCTCAAATAATGAACATATAAAATCAGAAAAATCGTTCAACCAAACAAGGCCATTCAGTATCACAGAAGAACAGGACACAACATTATCATTCCAGATTCTGATCTCAGCTTTCGCAGGAGTTTTGATCTAGCAAACGAAATTCAATTGAGGCATACAACATATCAAATCGAAGCTCAAGACGTATTCTACGATTCTATAGTTGATCACTTCTTTAGATTTCGACATTTACGAGATGAAATCAACATTTTAAGCATGCAGATCTCTTTGTGCACGATTTCACAGGATAAGATCTAAGTATACCTACCTTGTTCAATGATGTTGCTGAGCTCAAATGAGCTATTTTGGCCACCAAAGATCTTCAGAATGGTGCCAAATATAGCTCCCGATATCTACATCACAAGGTAGGAAAATCAATGTGAGATTGCGATCCAAAGAATAAGAAGTAAAATCAAGCTTAAAGTGGAACTCCGGTGGCTTTTCCGGTGAAACCGGCCACCATAGCTTCGAGATGAAGTTGAGGATGCTGATCGTAAGCCTCAGACCACCTAGGAAGAGCGTCGGGATGCCGGAATCACCATGGAAGCCGGCTGGATCAATCACCGGCTCGGTTGCCGGTGATGTAACAGAGAGAAAGATGGAGTTGATTGGAGGTGCTCCGGCTACCAGTGGCTGTGACCAGCCTTGCAACTGGCTTTAGGACATCCGGAGGGCTGCTGAAGTGGCGGCGGTGTGCCGGAAATCGGCTAGCAAGTGGCCGAAGTGAGCAAGAAAAGCTCGCAGCCAAGAGAGGAAAGGGAGAGAACGTGAGATAGAGAGAGTGGGAGAGATGAGAGAGCAAACAGATCTGGAAAAATGAGAGTCACCCTCCAATTTTGGAGAGAAAAAACTTATATACCAACGGGCTCCCAACTTTGAATCCTAGTCCTTAAATCGATCTAATAGCCTAGAATACATCCTTAATGATTAAGAATATTCCTTAAGGGCTAAGGATAGGTGATATGGCATTATAGATGGTCATGATCTATTCTAAATGAATGTTCATGATTGATTTGTTTAACCCCAAAGTAATTTGCTTAATCCTTAAGTAAGGGTATTTTGGTAATTTTGCTTTTGGAGCATTTTTGTAATTTTCATTTAAGGGCATTTTTGTCATTCTGGGCTCAAGGGGATATGGTCGACCTTTGCTGGTTGGAATGGACCGCCGGCCGCCGGATTTTCGATTGGAAAATGGCTGGTCCGATCGAACCGGTTCAATTCGAGTCAAACCAGGTTGAACTGGTTGGACCAGTTTAACCCGAGTTTGATCGGGTTAAACCTGTTCAATTCTCGGCCCAATTTGTTCTAATTTTGTGCAATTTAATCCCTATCATGATTGATTGACTTAATTAATATTGAATTCAATTAAATTGAATTGAACCAATTTGAAATTCACACACAAATTGATCCAATTTAACTTGTTTAGCCCAATTGTTCTTTGATTTGAATTAAATTACATGGTCAAGCTAAACTAACGAATTTAATTGAAGTCCAATTAGCCAAATTGAGCCTCAATTCATCAAATTGGATGTTAGTCTAGAATGGGTCAAGTTGAATTGCACTAATTGGATAAATTACTCTTAGATTTCTTAATCATTGGATCGCTAAATTGATGATATTGGCTCAAATTCATGTGAATCTTTCAAAATTGATTTCGAATTTGGAATTCATATAAGAAATTAGCCTCATTCGTGTCTTAATTGTGCAAATCATAAAGAATTGATCAAAATCATTGATTAGGGCCTAAATTGGGGGTTTTTGCGCTTGGCTTGGAATTACAAAATTGGTTCCAAAATTGAATGTAATACAACCTCTAGATCAAATGTCGTGAAGGAAACTAACCTAAAAAATGACTAGAAATGAAGTAATTTTATTTTTGGCTGATTTGAACCAAATTTCGCAAATTGGAAAAAATTGATTCTAAACTGATTTTTGCAGAATTTCAAATGCTAAAATCAATTGAATGTAAAGGAAAAACCAACTTAAAACTCTCTCGATATGGAAGAGCTGCTCTCTACCCCTCTCGGTGGTAGAAACCCTAAACCCCAAAATCCACCTTAAACCCTTAATATCACCTCTCATTTCTCTCTTCTTCCTTTCTCCTCTCTCATTTTCTTCCCTCGTCTCTTCCTTAAACCCATAAATTTTCCTCCTTGAGCTCGTGCAATTGCTGGGTTGACTTTCGCTGGAGCAGCTTCAATCGGCTATCTACGGTGGTGTGCGTGGACCGGAATCAACCTCCCGTTTCCAGTAGCTGGGGTCTGCGACACCTGCAAATGGCAAGGGAGGAACAGAACTCAGTCGATGCTCGACTCAATCTTCTTTGTAGGAGATTAGGTAACCTCTGGACTGAGAATTAAATGGCCGAATTAGACGACACCGTCACAGCACAGAAACTGAAGGAGTGTCACCTCACACTTTTTGGGCAACTTTTTTCGAAACCAAACATAAATATCCAAGCATTCCATAATACAATGAAGAAGGCATTGCGTTTGGATGATTTTAGCTTTTCCCTAGTTGGCGCAGATGTATTTGCTTTTACTTTCAAATACGAAATTGAGAAGAACAGGGTGCTTCAGTCTGGACCATGGTGTTTTACCAATCACCTACTTCTTTTGAAACCATGGGAAGAGAACATCCCACCTCACCGTTATGTCTTTACACATTGTACCTTTTGGGTTCATATTTATGGGCTACCTTTCGAGCTTCTTTCTGAGAAAGCTATCTGAAAAACAGCACTAACTCTGGGATATGTAGACAAAGTGAAGGTTGATGGCATGAGCTTTGCTACGTCGAAAATGGGTAAGGCGAGGGTGAATATTAATCTGCTGGAACCTTTGATGCCAGGAACTATTGTGAACTATAAAAGCAAGAAACATTAGGTGGATTTCAAGTACGAAAGGTTACCACACTTCTGCTATTCCTGTGGTAGAATTGGGCATTATGCTAAGCATTGTGAGATACTCCCTTTTGATGAGGAAAAATTTGAAGCAGGAATAGATGTGCGCTTTGGCCATTATTGGCTCAAAGCTGAAGCTAATGAGTTCAACCCTTTCTGGAAGCTCTTTAATGATGAAAAGGGGGATGAGGATATGTATGACGAAATTATACCAGAAATTCCTACTGATGAGACACAAGTTATTACCTATGTTCCAATAACTAACTCCCATAGGCATGTCAATCAGCAAAGCCAAGGACCTAACTCAACCAGGGAGATCCCTATTCCTGTCCCAGATCTGCCCTTGGCAGGAACTCAAAAGAAAAAGTTAATTGGGAGCAAACTACCGGGTAACAAAAAGGCGAGGAGGTATAATCCTTATGATACTCAGGTGAAGAACTCTACGTCACTGGATGAAACTAGGTTATTGGACACTCTGATACAAGTCTATAAGAATTCTAGAAATTGGGCTTTGGTAGCTAGCCCTAATAAGCCATCGGGGTACATATGAAGCTTCTATGTTGGAATTGTCAGGGGTTGGGCACACCTCTGACAATTCGAGCTTTAAGAGTACTAGTGACTCAAGAAAGGCCCAGGTTTCTATTTCTTATGGAAACTAAAAACTAACAACCAGTGGTGCTCCGGTTGAAACGTAGGCTTAATTTCCAGCATTTTTTTGTGGTAAATCCCAGAGGTATTGCAGGTGGGATGGCAATGATGTGGAGTAATGGGGTGTCGGTCACAGTGGACTCATATTCCGATGAGTTTGTCAATATCATTTATGAAGATGATGAATGCAAGAAGAGAATGAGAATCACATTGGTACATGCACCAAACACGTTCGCAAAGAGGCTGAGATTGTGGGAGGAATTGAAAGGTTTGAGTTCTCTTAATAACCTTCCTTGGATTTGTTTAGGGGACTTTAATGAAATCCTTTATCATTGGGAAAAGATGGGTAGAAGAATGGCTGAACATTATAGATTGAATACATTTCAGGAGTTCCTGAATAATTGTTCTTTAATGGATCTTGAATGCAAAGGATGCGCATTTACTTGGACTAACAATTGTGAAGGGGAAGCCTACGTGAAGGAAAGATTGGATCGGGTCCTATGCAATATCGATTGGAGGATATTATTTCCAAACGCAGAAGCCTATGCATTGCCAGCGATTGGGTCAGACCACAACCCGATTCTATTGTCTTTGGAAGCTAAAAGAGTGAAACGCCGGAAGGAGTTTAAATATGAGACATTCTGGGCTGAAAATGAGGAGTATGGAGACATTGTTAAAAAGGCCTGGACATCCTCAAATATGCTGAATCAGAGCCTTTTGCAAAAATTAAAAGAGGTGACAACGGCTTTGACTAGTTGGAGTAAGAAAAAGTTCTCTAATGCACAAAAGCAAATCACCCAGTTGAAGATGGAACTCCAGATTATCACAAATGGCACTAATACCCAGAATGATAACAAGAGAGTGAAACAGATTAAAGAAAGAATTCATGACTTATGGAGACAAGAAGAAATGTACTAGGGATTGAGATCTCAAATCTCGTGGCTGAAATGGGGAGACAAGAACACCAAATACTTTCATGCTACCACAATTTAGAGAAGACAAAGAAACAAAATTTCGATGCTGATGATATCAGAAGGGGAATGGAGTAGGGATCCCCACATTCTTAAATAAGTAACAATAGATTTTTTCAAGGATCTGTACAAATCAATAGGCCCTCGTGATTTTCAACCAGTTCTTGAGCAGTGTCCTAGTCTTGTTGGGGAAGAGATTAATGAAGCATTAATAGCAGAAATAACTTTACAAGAAGTCAAGGATGCTATTTTCCAAATGGGAGCATTGAAAGCATCGGGGCCTGATGGACTTTATGCAAAGTTTTATCAACATCATTGGGGGGATATTCATGCCGATATTGTCAGAATGGTGAGAGATTTCATGAGTAGCGGAGTGTTGGACCCATCCATTAACAGAACTCTAATTTCTCTTATAGCCAAAGTCCCTAATCCAGAGAATCTCAGCCAATATAGACCTATTAGCCTCTGCAACTTTGTGTAAAAGATTATATCAAAGGTTTCGGCAAATCGCTTGAAACCTTGGCTTCCCCAATCGATCGAAATAGAACAAAATGCTTTCATAGGTGGTTGGCAGATTCAGGATAATATCCTGGTAGTCCAAGAGGTACTTCATCAGCTCCGAATTAGAAAGAGGAAGAAGAAATTCCAGGCAATTCTAAAACTGGACATGCAAAAAGCCTATGACAGAATAGAATGGGATTTTCTCGAAGCTTATATGTTAAAGATGAGGTTCTGCACGAAATGGGTATCATGGATTATGCAATGTGTTACTACGGTATCCTTTAGCGTCAAATTCAATGGCGAATCTTTACCGTACTTTCAGCCATTGAGAGGAATTAGGCAAGGTGACCCTCTCTCCCCATACTTGTTCATTATCATAGCAAACATACTCTCTTTGCTCATGAAACAAGCATCAGAGGCAAGAATTATAAGAGGTATCAGATTAAACAGATTTTGCCCAACACTCACTCATTTGCTTTTTGCTAATGACTCTATCTTTTTTTTGGATGGAACAGTGAGCGAATGTCAAAATGTGGCTGCGGTTTTAAACCAATATTGTTATGCTACGGGCCAAACTATTAACCTGAATAAATCAGGTATTTTCTTTAACTCCGGTTGCCCTATGAGATTAAGACAGAATATGGCCCAAGAATTGCGTGTCCTGAAAATAGAAAAAAAGGGGAAAATATTTGGGAATACCCTCGGATTGGGGAAATTCAGAGAAAGACATGTTTGCATGGATTCTGGCTAGGGTGAATATGAAACTGGAAGGGTGGAAGGAAAATTTGATTTCAAAGGCAGGGAAAGAAGTGCTTCTAAAGGCTGTGAATCAAGCGATACCACAATATGCGATGTCCGTTTTCAAAATTCCCTTATCTATTTGTCGTGCAATAGAGCGAAAAATTGCTGCCTTTTGGTGGAAGAATGGAGAATCAAAAGCTGGTATACATTGGAAAAAAATGAGAGTTACTTAAAACAAAAAGGACAAAGGAGGCTTGGGTTTCAGAGATTTGATCACCTTCAATAAGGCCATGTTGGGGAAGCAAGCCTGGAGGATCATTCAGTCTCCATCCGCATTATGGAGCAAACTTTTAAAAGGAATTTATTTTCCTAATACCGATTTCTGGCATGCGGGGAAGGGAACTAGACCATCGTGGGGCTGGCAAAGCTTGATCATGGGTAGGGATGCCATTACGAAGTCGACTATGTGGTTTGTAGGGAATGGTGAATCCATTAGCGTGAAGGAGGATAAGTGGTTACCATCAGGGGTTATTGGAGGCCCAGCGAATCGCAATGACCTAGTGTTTGTTGCTGATCTTATAGACAAGAATGTGCCCAATTGGGATAAGCAGACACTTGAGCGACTGTTTGATGATAGAGTAGTGAAGGAGATAACATCTATTCCTTTACCGAAGGAAAATGAGGTGGATAGAGTGGTATGGACAGGGACTAAATCGGGGTTGTATTGAGTGAAAAATGGGTATAACCAACTCAGACAAGGCGATCCGTTATCATACATACAACAACCCTCCTCTTCCTACCAGCCCCCATCAGAACTTTGGAATAAATTGTGGAAACTAGATGTCCCGCCAAAACTCAAGATGTTTTTATGGAGTATTTGCCAAAATGCCTTGCCTACAAAGGATAACCTTCTCAAAAGAAACATAATCCCTGACCCAATTTGCCCTCTTTGCCAGCAGAATCAAGAAACTCTTGCGCACTTGTTCCTCCTGTGTTCATGGACTCAAGAAATCTGGTCAAATTCGCGGGTCCAAGTCAGGATTTCGAGTCATGGACTCAATCGAATTGATCAATGGTTACTAAATTACCGAAGAACCAAAAGGGATGAACCAAACCTGGAGCTTGTCACAGCTATTCTTTGGCACATGTGGAAATCTTGTAACAATTTCATATTCCGAGGCACCAAACCAGATCTGAGGAGCGTTGCCACGGATGCCTATGCAATGAATGACAAAATTAGTCATTGGAGCTCTAAACCCATAGGAAAAGGGAAAAGAAAGGAGAACTCACAAATTTCTTAGATTCCACCGTGCTCAGGATCTCTGAAAATAAACGTAGATGGAGCGTTTCTAGAGAGAGAAGGGGCTGGTGCGGTGTCGTGGGTGTGCCGAGACTCCTCCGGAATGATGATTGACGGATTCGCGAGCTCTGTGCAGGTTCAATCTCCCCTCTATGCCGAAACCTTAGCTCTATTGGAAGCATTGAAGTGGCTAAACTCACATGGCTTTGAAGAGAAAGAATGTAAAGAGATAGAGTTGGAGTCGGACAATCTCTTTTTAGTTAGAATGCTTCAAGGCACAGATCAAGTCTCTTGGGAAGTCCACGCGCTAAACAAAGAGAGTAAAGACTTGTTTATCAGAGTAAAAGGCCTCCGGTTGGCCCACTGTGCACGGATCCAGAACAAGGTTGCGGATTGGATCGTTAAAGCTCAAGTCCATAATATCCTCCCACTCAACTGGGTTTTCAATCCACCACAAGCCCTTTGGGATTTGTTATGCTCAGAAGCTCTTTTGGTGTACTTATCAACTGTTTAACATGAATGAAATGGCTTCCTTTTCTGACCAAAAAAAAAAGTCAATTGAATGTAAAATAAGATGATTTTGGGATTTTTGTATTTTCTAATTTTTTTGGTCAAAATTCAAACCTATTTGATTTTTCACTAGGAGTTTAATTTTATGATCAAATCTTTGAATTTTTCTGAAATTTCCTCTTTTAAAGTGAAATTAAACCCAAAAGCAATCTTTTTGTATGACAAGCCCCAGTTTGACCGGGATTGACTTTTTGGTCAAGTTGACTTTTGATCAAAGGGTTGACCAAAAAGTCAACCGTATGACTTTTCGAGTTTTCACATGAAATGAATAGAAAATTATCCACATAAACTAATCTAACAAACAGAATTAAAAAAAATGACACTTTTTATTCAAGAAACGGGTTTCGTTGCGATCGTAAACCCGAATCTCGAGTTTTTCTATTTTTTTTAATGACGTGTCGGCTAAAAATTAGGCGTCAATAAAATATATAATTTTTTTGTATGATTCTCTCTCAAGCACCAACAATTCTTCTACCACGAGAAGTTATTACATGATACAGATCATGTGCCATAAATTATTTATATGGATTTTATCATGCAGTTCACATGATCAACCAGTTGAAATGGACTTGACCTACATAATTTGTAGACCATAAAATAATTTTTTCTCTACTTATCAAGCTAGTTGATTTCATTCACTATGTTCAATGTGGCCAGTTTAGAAACAATCTCTTATGAAGGTTCACTTCACATACTCAATATAGTATCCTCCCTTTTCGCATGTTATAAAAAAGAATTAATTAAATACACGCTTTCATATTAACATGTCACCATCCAACCATTACAACCCTCTAACATTAGTGATATTTCAAAGACTAAAGCAACATATAAAACCTATAAAAAAGGGTAATGTAACTTACACACTAACGATAACTTTTTCCGCAACTCAGCATCTAGAATCTTTTCTTTTGTAGAATAATAACTTCATTCATGATTACATTACAAATTGAGGTCCATTTATTCCAAGGAAGACTTACTATCAGAAAACATCTTCTTCATTTCTGGTATTTGGGTCGCTTAGAAAAAATGTGTCAACAAAGTTCAGAGTCAACAAAAAACTTACGCTTCAATTAAAAAAAAATTTAAATAAAAATTATTTTCCAAAGTATGACTGAACCCCTTCATTTGAACCGAGGACCCTAGCACTTGAGCCTAGGTCTAGCCAAGGTCCCCTGACTCCAAGGGAAGGCAAGGACCTTGGATAAGACACGAGACTCCCAGGCCAAGCCTGGGTGCCAGTCCCAAGAACAAGTCACCTAAGTAGCCAATACTTGCACCCCGGTTCACCTGAGAGTGGGACCAGGGCACCAGTGCTTGAGCTTGGGTCTCCAGCAGCTAACTCCAAGGCCTAGAGTTGTACTCAAGTCTATTTCGCAAAAGTCTGTTTCATATTGTTTTGCAACAGACATCGAAAATGATTTCCATGTCATTTGCACAATACAACCAAACATAAAATGAAAATAAGTTTCTTTGAAATAATATTCCAATAAAGTTCATTTTCCGGACAAACAGAACCTTGAAAAGGTAACATTTTCATAATATTTGTGGGAGAAGCTATTAAGGTTGTGAAAATATTATCAGTCACAAAGAAAACCGCAAAAAGCATCAGCCCCTCCTCCTTCCAAAGACCCAGCATTTAAATTTTTGGGAAAATGACTCAAACAGCCGCTGAACTTTGGCCCAATATGCAATTTGGTCCCTAAACTTTTAATTTATTCAATGTAGTCCCTAAACTTTGACCTAACGTTCAATATAGTCCTTGAACTTATAATTTATTCAATGTGTCTCTAAACTTTTAATACATGTTCAATTTAGTCCCTAAACTACATGAAAATATTCAATGTAGTCCCTCAACTTTAAGAAAATATTCAATGTAATTCCTGAACTATATGAAAATGTTCAATGGAATGACTACATTGAACATATTCATATAGTTCAGGGACTAAATTAAATATGTACCAAAATTTTAGAGACCACATTGAACATTTGGCTAAAGTTCAGGGACTACATTGAACAAATTAAAAGTTTAAGGACTAAATTATACATTGGGCTAAAGTTTAGGGACTGTTTGTGTCATTATCCCTAAATTTTTCCCAACACGTCCTATTCACCTGTCAACTCATTAAAATGGAAAATCTTGATCTTGACCATATCTATGTTACAAACTAGGGCCATCAATGGGTGGTGCAGGTCAGGTCAAAATGGTTCGATCCAAATCAAACCATTTAACTCGTTTTGATTCATTTATATGTGATACTGTTGACACCTAAATTTTGCTTAATCATTTAGGGTTTTACCACATAAAAAATTAGGATTTTATTTTTTACCCCTAAACAAAAAAATATTTTCATTAAATTGCATGGCATATAGACATTAGGTGCATTTGCATTAATAGAATCAATTAGGACATATTTTACTTAAAATTCTGAAAAAAAAAAAAAAGATTTCCGAGCCGAGTCCGTCGGCCCATTCTTTTTCTCTCCCTTTCCTTTTATTGTGCGCGACCCTTTTCCCTTCTCCTTTCTATTTTTGCGCGGGCCTGCCCATTTCCCCCGGGCCCGACCAGTGTGCTGTTCAACCTCCCCCCCCCCCTCCCCAAGTCAACACTTCTAAGCGTACGGGGGAGGAACGGGACGAACAGAAGCCGGAATAGACGATAGAGGGAGCAGAAGCTAAAGAGGCATGGGTTATTCTGGTGTTCTCCTCAGGTCGGGATCAGGCCGGCCACGGTAGGCTGGTGGTGGCAGAGGCCATGCGCACCTGCCTGCTGGCTGGCCTTAAATCGAATGAGAACGGACAGAGAGGGAGTTCCATGGAGAACTGAGAGAGATGCGAGGGAGAGAGTGAGGCCGAGAGCGTCGGAGAGTGAGATCCAAGGCCGAACAGGCTCTCGTCGACGACCGTCGCGCCTCAACCATGGACGGTGAAGCTCCAACACATCCTATTTCTCGCGGTAAGTGTCGACCTTGAGTTTTCGTCGAGTTTTTATTCGGTTTGATCCGGGGTCGATTTCCTGAGGATTTCGGTTCGAAGGCGTGCGGGGCGACCGGACAAAGTCCGATTTATCACATTCGCCCCCGTTCACCGCCCCCGAGCTAGATAGGGAGCGCCGCAACGACCGCCCTCCTTCCCCTATTTCTGGTCTATGTCCCCTGTTTTTCATCCTAGATCCGAATCCACGACTGATTACTAACCTTTCCATCCACAGAGATAGCCTAACGAGCTCAGGGCACTTGTTCAACACCGATCCGACGAAACAGAGCTGAGCTCTCGAGGGAACCCTGAGCTCAGATCCTCGGCGGCCCACCACACCCTCCTCGAGGTCTCCCGCCACCCCTTGTACACCCGCACCACCGCGAGCAGCTCCGCCAGCGGCAACCCCCTCAGGACCTCCCACAAGCACCTGGCGGGCAACTCGCCGGCGTCCGCATCCCCGTCCACGAAATCTTGATATCGCTCGTCGAGATCCGGCTCCACCTCGTCGAAGTCCTCCTCCTCCTCGTCGGCGCGGACGTCGAGGTCGTCGAAGGAGAGCGCGCGACGGCGGCGGACGAGAGCGAGGACGGCGCGAGGGCGACGGCGGACGCGGAGGAGGCGGCAGCGGCGGCGGCGTTGACGGGCATGGAGGAGGCCGCGACGGCGGCGGAGGCGGAGGAGGAGGAGGAGTCGGCGGCGGGGGAGGGGGAGTAGTCGGCGTGGTAGGAGCGGCACTTATTGGGGAGGCCGCAGCGGCCGCAGTTGTAGCTGCCGCGCTTGGCGGCGGCGTCGGAGGAGGAGGAGGAGGGAGCGGCGGGGGAGTCGGAGGGGGGGAGGTGAGGCTGGTGGAGGCGGCGGTGCATGGCGGAGGAGCGGCGGAGGAGGCTAGAGAGAGAGAAAGAGGGAGAGAAGTTAGAGAGAGAGAGAGAGGGAACGCTGTTGTTCGGGAATAAAAAGAGCGAGCGAAGGGGAGACGATGGCGCGAGGGGGGAAGCGAGATCGCGCGCGGGTACCTGAAAATTTTCGAAAAACAAGAAAAAAAAGGTGCGTTTGTCATTGCAAAATTCGCGGCTAATTTACCACGAAGTGTATTCGTCACTAATTTATCCCGAAAAAGCAAAAAAAATATTCTATTTTTTTATAAAAAAATTCGTAGCTAATTTGCCACGAAGTGTATTCGTCGCTAATTTGTCCCGAAAAAACAAAAAAAAATATTCTATTATTTTATAAAAAAAATTCGTGGTAAAATTCATGGTTAATTTGCCACGAAGTGTATTCGTAGCTAATTTGCCCCGAAAAAACGAAAAAAATATTCTATTTTTTTATTAAAAAAAATTCGTGGCAAAATTCGTCGCTAATTTGCCACGAAGTGTATTCGTCGCTAATTTGGCCCCGAAAAAACAAAATAAAATATTCTATTTTTTTATTAAAAAAAATTCGTAGCAAAATTCGTCGCTAATTTGCCATGAAAAAACAAAAAACAAAGAATTTTTTTTGAAAAAAAATTATGAAAAAAAATTCTATTCTCTAGCTGAGAAATTAACAGTCATATAACCAAGAAACTATTAAAACCATCTATTTCTCTGAGACAGTTGATAAATTAACTAGCGGGTGAAGGAAAGATTACTATAGCAATGTGCAAGTTTGGTATCAACGCCTAATAACCAAATCTTTTGTAAAAACACTAAATGGGATTTTCTATCGCCTGTCACATATGTAATGAATTTATCTCGATTTTTTTTTTATACGTATCTCAATACTTGACTTTGGCTAAATTTCTCAGGTAACTTTAGACCTAAAAGAATCCATCATGTAATTTCTAACCGCATCCTTGTGTGTACATGCTTATTCTGGCTGCACCTATGATTTAATTCGAGGACATCTTACAAAAGGTATTTCCTTTGCATGACTTTCAAGCATCCGAAATAACTCAATAAATTTTAACAATATGTTGAAAGACCAAGCAGTTCCATTCGGTGACATAGATATAAACGGTAAGTACCATCTATGTTCAAGGAAATGGAGATGTATATGTGACAAATTCGGAGGGTAATATAAAAGTTAGTTCGCATAACTATTAATTGTCAAACGCAAACAATAACAACCAATTGACTGAAGAGAACTTAATGAGATCAGAATTACAGTGTCATGAGACCTACCTAAATGACAAGCATAAGAATAGAAATAGTCACTAACATTTTCTACTTGTTGAATTCAGATCCTATATACATTCAAAAAGCAACAGTCGACACGATAATATAGGAGCATGAAACTACATTGACTCCCCCTTAATTCAGAGATCATAATAAAATACGCCCACTTCACAATGTGCAATTCAATAATCCAATCAAGCCATCATATGGCCAATCACACTCCGCACAAGTCGGCCACGCAGTCACGCGACATGGCATTACTCAATTTCCCAACAATTGGGTACAGAAATCAACCAGTCAATCAACCCGGGCATACCCAGCGTCAATCACATAATCCCCGATTAATGCATGCTAGTCCAATAATTATTTCTAATAATCCCACTAAATTCCTTAGACTTAATTTCCAACGATCGATCCTCAATCCAGATCCGAATTACACACTTGGTACTACCTAATCCAATCCGAGACTACACCGATAATACCTAAGCCAACATGCCGAACACAATCATTCACCAAATCAACGAATTCAACGCATCCTTGGCACATTCAATATATTTCCACTTTGGTTCAACGAATCCCACATTCATTCGCACGTTCATTCCAAGGTAGTTCAATGCGTTAAAGGCCTGCCCTGGGCAAATCCATCTCAATAGTTGTTCTCACCACTTCGGGGTCATTCAATAGGATTTATACACGTCCTAATCATCCCCTAAAAATGCCTAAATTCTTGTCATTAGTCCATTATTCTTAGAATATTCAACTTGGGCACAAATTAGGCATTTTCGGTACTGAATGAACAGTACCAGGAAAAATTAACATTTAGGCACTAAACCACCTTTAAACCATCTCATTAAGGCCTAATCACCTACCCCAAACATCCAACCACCAAATACATATAATTAAGCCTCAAATGAGCTTAATTAACACATGAATTGTCTAATTTCAAGCCTTGAATCATTGAATTCAATTAGTGCAAAACTTAGACCAATATGCACAATTTCGGTACTTTGTGAACAGTACCAGAACAGGGGCTGTTTTGAACACTAATCCACACTTAAATAACCTCATTAAGCCCTAATGACCTATCATAATCATCCTACACCCAAATAAACATCATTAGGTCCTAAATGAGCTTAATTAACCCCTAATTACCCCCTAAGGACACAACTAGACTAATTAAGGGTTTGGGGTTTATACTCGCCTATTAGCGACTCGGGACGACGGGAACGGGCGGTCGATCACCGACGCGCGGTAAGGATCGACGGCGGCATTCCGGGTGCAAGCCGGCGGTCACGCGGCAACGGAACGGCGATTTCTTCTTGTTTTCTTCTGTTCGAGCTGGAAATGGGGCTGTGGTGGCTGTTTAAGGGCAAAAATGGTTGCTGGTGGTGCGGGATGGTGGCTGGTGGCTACCGGCGGCTCAGGCCGTGCTGTTCCGGTTCGTGTCAACGAGTACCGGGACGTGCGAAATTGTGCATGGCGAACGTAGAAATGGCGATGAAGAGAGGAAATGGGAGGGAGCTCTCGGCAGATCAGCAGAATGGAAGAGAGAGAGAGAGATTTCTGGTCAAATATGGGTCAAATTTGGTCTTAGTTGAGTCCAAGTGTCAAGATCTAGGCCAATTGGACAATTTTGCCCTTGATCCAAGGGCTATCCTTCCTTCTCATCCAATAATTTAGGGGTAAAATGGTCATTGATCCTTAACCCAAGCTGACCATACCTGGTTTAGCCCTAACTCACCTTGGTTAGTCCCCTAATTAAATCCAAAATTCGGAATTACCAAAAATGGGTCCAAGGGCATTTTGGTAATTTTTCGGTCCCGGGTCAAAATTCCAATTTTCGCACACACGCGTTCCATATGTGCGTGGCCAACATAATATGGCATCGGAATCGCGAAATTCACTTTTTAAGCCCTCGAAAACTGACTACAAAGTTTCGGGAATAAAATAATATTATTTTTCCAATTTTTGTCGATATTCCACTTTTTGGCCAAAACCACTCTAAATGTGCGTGGCCACCCCAAAATGACATTGGCCGCGAAAAATAACCTCAAACGGCCTCCGAATCCGGCCTCGGTGCCCACAGGGGTAAAACCGTAATTTCTCACCCCCGGACCGAAATTCCAATTTTCACTCGTACTAAGCCCAAACGTGTGTGGCCAGTGTAATATGACGTCAGATTCCCAAAAATAGTCTCTTAAGCCTTCGAAAATCGACCTCGAAATCCGGGCTCAATTCCGTGAACAAAACTCGCTAAACTTTCAATTTCAGGGTCTCTCACTAACGGGTGGCTGTTTAGGAGTTACGCGTATCGACCTAGGGCTATCCATATCGTAATGGTCTCGATCATTGAGAGAATGAGAAATTATCATTAGTTCCAGAGGTCACGATCGCTCGGTTCAAGTTCAAGATTGGTTGGCCACGTGTACTTTCGGTCTTGCAGAATCACCTGCGATCCGATGGTACATCGTTGGCCTTGGCCAAACCAGATCCGTTACCTTTCCTAAGATCGGTCCATACTGGTTCATAATATTCTCTCGTCATTTCTCGAGATCGGTGCCCAATTCACGATCGGGTCCCTGGTCCACGTACCATTTTCCTAGTTAGCCATACCCCATTCATTAGTATCCCGAGAGTGATCAGCTCTGGGCGAGACTTACTAAAATGAAATGCGAAATATGGTCAATTTATTGATCCCGGAATTACATCGAAATTCAGGCTGTTACAATATTTATTTCCGTGGCTAAATTCATGGCTAATTAGCTACAGATTTAGCCACGAAAATTAAGTATCACAGCATTTTTCTACTATATTTATTTTCGTGGCTAATTAAGTATCGCCACGTTTCCCTACTATATTTATTTCCGTGGCTAAATCCGTGGTATTTTACAATCCGTCGCAAATTTGCGACGGATTCCAACAATAAAGGGCATTTTCCAATCCGTCGCAACTCACTGCCGTTGGCGATGATCGACTATGTATTTTCGCGATTTAGGATCATTTAGATGACTTTTTCAATTATTTTGATATTTTTTCTTGACTTAATTTTAATTTTAAGGGGCCGTTTTGTAATTTTTATATTTGACGCTTTGTAATTTTAATTTTAGGGTTATTTAATCTTGTTTAAGGTTTTTATTTTTGACGATATAACATTATCATCAATATCGAATTTCGAGATTTCTTTCTCTAAGCAAGGTTTTGCTTGAAATACTCGTTGGACGCTGTGTCAAATTTTGTGACGAATGTGCCACGAAAATTATTTTTCGTCGCAAATTACGTCGCAAATTAGCGACAAATTTAGTTTTCGTCGCAAATTCCATAGCTAATTAGCGACTCATTTAGCCATTAAAATCACTTTCGGAGCACGTTCGCGACTATTTTATATTTTCGTGGCTAAATCCGTCACTAATTAGCTACGGAATTAGCCACAAAAATCACATTCTGGCACATTCAACTATTTTATACTTTTGTGGCTAAATCCGTTGCTAATTAGTAACGGATTTAGCCACGAAAATCATATTTGGGCACATGCGCGACTATTTTATATTTTCGTGGCTAAATCCGTCGCTAATTAGCGACGGATTTAGCCACGAAAATCACATTCGGGCACATTCGCGACTTTTTTTTATTTTCGTCACTAAACCCGTCGCTAATTAGCGACAGATTTAGCGACGGAAATCAAATTCGGGCACATTCGCAACTATTTTTTATTTTCGTCGCTAAATCCGTTGCTAATTAGCGACGGATTTAGCGACGAGAATCACATTCGGGCACATTCGCGACTATTTGATTTTTTCATCTCTAAATTGGTCACTAATTAGCGACAGATTTAGCGACGAAAATCACATTCGGGCACATTCGCGACTATTTTATATTTTTGTCGCTAAATCCGTCACTACTTAGCAACCGATTTAATGACGAAAATCACATTCGTGATTTTTTCAAGTCTTCTGCTTTTAATGTATGGCATTTGATTGTCATGGTAAATGATCTGGCGCTGCATGATTAACTTGGGAGAAGTTTAGATGTGCTGATCCATGAAGGGGGACCAAGCTAAAAATCAATGGCAGCACCCGCAATAAGAACCCAAGAGCAAGCCCAAAAAAACCAACCAACGGTAACTAGTACAGCCCAAGAAGAAGCAATCAAATGCAGCTCCATAACAGAGTATTTAATGGGCAACTCGAAAACAAGCACCAAGAGATATATGAGAATCGTACAAAAGGTAAAACCGTTTGGAAAACATGCAATTTTTTAATCTTCAAGGTGGCAAACATAGAGTGCCTACTCAAAACGGATACAGACGAAGAACGGGAAACAACCAAACTTAGTCAAATACCAATGTCGGTTTTTCGCGGAATTGCACCTAAAATCGTAAGAACCAAAATTGCTCCACATAATAATGTTGTATCCGCGCCAGTCGAAGGTGTAATCTCGCACTCGGATTAACACCCATATATTCACAACTAAATACGTCCCTTGGTCTCATACTTTGCTTGCAATTCTTACGTGCTCTCGGTCTTCACACATGCACCCGAGGACTCACTTTGTTTTCTTTCCTTATTTCTTCTCTGTCAACCCAACACCCACGAGCACACACTTTGTATCTATTACTTGCACTTCCCATTCTGTTTACACGCATACGTATCTTGTTCTTTCTCGTCAGAGTGAGAGGACTTATTGTTTTTATATGAAAACGGGCTAAATCCGAATACGAGAGGACTTATTCAACATCTTGCTTGTTCTCTCCCAGGGCACTTTCAGATAGAAACGGATTGGGATTGGGTCAAGCCCGTTTAGGGCCGCCCAAGTCCAAAACCCCACGGATACCATAGACATTACTCTGGCATAAAGACATACAATAAAAGAAGCAACACAAACAGCAACTCAAATCCTAAGATCCGAAATTGCTCCATGTAATGCTCGTGTATCCACGCCGGTCGAAGGTGTAATCCCACGGATACCATAGATATTACTCTAGCCTAATGGCACAATAATTGAAGAGGCAACACAAACAGCAACTCGTAATCGCGTGAAGCTTGTGCTTTGTGCATATATGTCTTGATTATTATTCTCGAGCAATTGGATATGAAGCTTTGGATGCGAGTCCGCACATTCCTTTAGAACCGCCACCACCTCTCTGAATCCTCATGTGACCCCCTTCACCACATGCCTCACCCCACGAGTTCCTGATCTTCCAGAAATCGGTCCCGTCCTCACTGGTCCCGTCCTCACTATTCCCGTACCCAACCACGACAACAGCGTGGTCCAGCTGGAAACCGCAATCCCCATTGAACACGCCACGTTTATAGCTTTGGAAACCCCCACCCGCTAGCTGCAATTACGACCGTGACTGGCTGCTGCGCAACTGCCTTCATGAGCTCCTCCTCACCAGGCGGCACATCGGCGGAACCCTTGATCTGCGCCGCACATTCTTCTGCTTTCGTTGGGTTGCAGGTCCCATCCATATCATGGTATGCGTAGATACCCTGGGATGCAATTCCTTGGTTTTGGACAATGAACTTGAAAGCATTGTCCGGGGAACCGCCTCTGCAGCCATAGCTTGTCGTATCACAATCTATCGGTTGTTGCTCGGAGAGCACCGGAAGCTTGCCACTTGTGATCCCCACAATTCCTTCGACTGCTGCTACGACTGAGAATGCCCAGCAAGATCCTACATAAAAGTTGTTGACATTATAAGCGTGTGAAATTGCACTATTTCCGTAATTGTGTTCCCATTGATGTCTGACTTTTTATTATAGTATGTTAAGCATTTGTTTGGTGTAGTTATCACTTTCTTGTTGTTCTGTTGTACTGTAGCTGTGCTATGATGTGTTGTTATACATTTTTTTCAAACTATAGCACCTCAAAGAAGGGTGAAGCAACTTCCCAAAAGCTGCTATAAACTATTGCAGCTGTCAAGAGTTTATGGAATTCATTACAAAAGACGAAACACTCATTTTCGCAGCTGCAGCTACCTAAAGAAAGCTGTGCTAAATAGGCTCTATGTCACATATGCTTAAGTTTTCCGAAAGTATATATATTCCGTGTAATACCTACTTGTTTACTATATAAAAGAAAAGGTCGGACCATTCACAACATTTGTACTTACCACACTGGCCTTGATACTTAATCTGGTTTACAACACCTTTTTGTACCCAGTCGATGCCATTGGGAATACCTCCGGCCAGATTTTGGTGTCTTAACGACATCTTTTTGGCAGGCTCTGGTCGCTTGGGTGCCAAGTATCCCATATGGCATCGCAAGAACTCCTCGTTGGTCAAGTCCGAGAATCAGTTGAAACCTAACTTGAAAGTCTGTCTCCCGGACTTCTTGAAATCTGCAATGAACTGCAAGTTCTCAGCGAAAATCGCTTGGTGTTTCACCTTCTCCTGTGGGTCCTCGTAGGTCCGAACATATTCAGTCATCCATTGCTCGTGCTGCTCGGTGCGGGCCGACATTGCATGCCAAGCCCAAGTGCCAAGAATTAGAGCAAGGGAGATGATCAATTCACTCTTGAGCGTGAAAGCCATTGCGTGAACACTTTCTTGTGTGTGTTTTCTTCTTCTTCTCAGCGTGATGTTTTGAAGTGGATATGATGAGATAGCGGCACTAGAAATGTATAATTTTAGGCTGCTTCATGACCAGCCCCCACAAAAATTTTGCGTTAATTTTAAGGTGGAAAATTCGTTCCCAATTCCATATTCTCTACGAAAATATGATTCACAAAGCCATGCATGTCCGAACACGAGTGACTCTTATGCATACACCACCACAAGCAAGACTTTATCACGTTTTGTCACAATTAAGAGAGATGTCACATCTGTATATCATATGATATATTCACCAATGACCACATCGAATTTTCTGTCACGCCATCATGAAGTAACGCTTACATTGTGCATGGACTCTCTCAAACCCTACAGACAGCAATTTGATTTCTCAAACACCAATGATTTAAGCATACTAGAACCATCACTAACCTACTCTAGGCTTGTTAGGAGTGAGGTAAAGTGCGAGATTCTACCTTGACTTTGCGAACCAGAGATATCGAATTCGAAAACTTAGTAACACTAGTTTTAGCTAATACCTATTACCGCTACCTCTTTTCTTTTCGGAAAACGCTCTTTCATGCAACCTTTTTTTTTTTTTTTTTTCTATCTCTAAACATGCAAAACTAAAGTGGTCATGCATTAATGCACAAACAACAATACAAGACCTTATTATAATGCGCAGACAGAAGACCCAACAAGCAAAGCAACAGGTGCAATGCCTAAGTGTCTTAAAATGAACTAATGCTATAGGGAGAATTAATCATACCAAACATGCAGGTATAATGTACAAGGCAAATAATGAAATTTTTGGAGAAAGTGACCTAAAAATATTCTTTGTGTAAGTCCAGCCTAAATCTAATGCAATGGATGCGGTTTTTATATTTCATGTATTAAAAAAGATCTATTCTAAATGATAAAATATGCATAATTAATCTTATATGTAATCCTAGATATTCTTTTATTTATTTATTTGTGGAGATGCTTTATAAATAATCAAGCATGCGCATGATTTTTATTTATTTTTTCCTTAATGCCGTGCAAATACAGACTTGACTATTGTGAAAATAGTAATAAGAACCTAAATGATCCTAAATGTATAGCGAAGCACTTATTTATTAAAAACTCTAAATTTCTACTTATTCTTTTAACTTCTTCAATGCAGTGTAAACGTGAGAATAGTAATAAATGAACTGAATGATTTGAAACTCGTCAATAAATAAAGATATATATATATATATATATGAATTTTTTCCTTTTTCCTGTCTCGTCGGTACTATGAATTGGTTAAAGATCAATAAATTTCAAAAAGCAAAAAATAAAGAAGAAACGAGAAGATGGCCAAAAGAAAAGAGGAAACAAGGGACATGCATGTGTGAAATATGAAAATAGTAATAAATATGTGTCGGAGCATTTATCTATGGAAAACTCTAAATTTCTACATGAATTTTTGTCACACAAAATCCTACTCTAACACGATGTTATGTTATTTTTATTCTCTAATGTTCAAATTACTAAAACACACCAATAAGCAAAATAGATGGAATTAATCCTATTGTGCATACATGAATGAGTAACACAAATCTAGATGCAAATAGTACGTCGGAAACCAAGTGGAAAAGCATCTAATCGGGTATAGCAAATCATGTAACATTTTCGATGATAAGCGTTCCAATAAGAATCAACAGATGGCTAATAGGCTCACTTCAGGGATAACTTGAAATATGAGGCTTCGAAACTCGAACCACTTACCTCAAACAAGAGTGTCGTGCGCAGATTAAGAGGACCACTCGAGGCTTGGTTAGGCGAGAATGAAAATCCAAGGCAACATGGCGAACCACCAATCCGACAGCGAACAATCTCAACTCACTGTACTATTCTCTCAATTTTTTTCTCTCGGCAACATTTCTCGTCCGTCTTCTTGTTCTCTCGCGGTTGTTTGGCCCCCTTAGACTCCCCTAAGACTCCCTATTTATGGGATTTGACCATCTATATTTCGCCGAGATTTAAACTGAATCTCACCCCAAAAAAACCCTATGAATAACCCCTAAATCTCTCTAACCACTTAATTATTCTAACCAATTAACAGGTGCAATACCTAAGTAAGTGTCTTAAAATGAACTAATACTATAGGGAGAATTAATCATACCAAACATGCAGTTGTAATGTACAAGGAAAATAATGAATTTTTAAGAGAATGGTACCTAAAAATATTCTATGTGTAAGCCAAGCCTAAATCTAATGCAACGGATGCGGTTTTTGTATTTCATGTATTAAAAAAGATCTATTCGAAATGATAAAATATGCATAAATATGTGTCGGAGCATTTATCTATGGAAAACTCTGAATTTCCACATGAATTTTTGTCATGCAAAATCCTACTCTAACATGATGTTATGTTATTTTTATTTTCTAATGTTCAAATTACTAAAACATACCAATAAGCAAAATAGATGGAATTAATCCTATTGTGCATACATGAATGAGTAGCACAAAAATCTAAATGCGAATGGTACGTTGGAAACCAAGTGGAAAAGCGGCTAATCTGGTATAGCAAATCATCTAACATTCTCATTCTCGATGATAAGCATTCGAACGACAATCAAGAGATGGCTAATAGGTTCACTTCAGGGATAACTTGAAATATGAAGCTTCAAAACTCGAACCACTAACCTCAAACAGAGTGCCGTGCGCAGATGAAGTGAACCACTCCAGGCTTGGTTAGGCGAGAATGAAAATCCGAGGCAACATGGCGAGCCACCAACCCAACAGCGAACAATCTCAATTCACTATACTGTTCTCCCTTTTTCTTTTTCTTTTTCTCTCGGCAACATTTCTCATCCGTCTTCTTGTTCTCTCGCGGTTGTTTTGGCCCTCTTAGACTCCCCTAAGACTACTCATTTATGGGATTTGACCTTCTATATGACCTTGCCGAGATTTATTCTGAATTTCACCCCAAAAAACCCTATGAATTACCCCTAAATCTCTCCAACCACTTGATTATTCTAACCAATTAACAAATTGATGTTACTTCTGTGGATTTGGGGAAATTAGATGTGATTTTGCAGCCGGAGAATGAAGACTCGGTCTTACAAATTTTGTTAAAACTGAAGGGGAAATCCCGAAAATTAGATGTGATTTGCTTGGAATGAAGGCCTGATTCGGCGGCATGAGTCCCACAGACAAGGCCCATTTTGGCCTGCCTTCAGCTGAACCAGGATTATTTAAACTTGGTTTGCCAGAACAGACGCAAAAATAAAATAAAAGAAAATCTTCGGCCTCGAATCAAACCTTCGGAGTTTTTCGATCACAAATTTCAAATGAAAGTGGAGGAAAGCTATAGGTGAAAATTCATGTTTCAACAAACTGCAAGCAAGAAATAAAATAAACGTCGGTAAGCAACTCCCAAATGAGAGTTGGATCTCCGATTAGATTTGTTTCGTATTTTGGTTTGTGGTGAATATTTTATTGTGAGCTTAAATATTACATGTGTCACGCCTCGAACCCAGATGGGCTTGCGACACCCCTCCCACGGTCATATTGATCGCGACGTCCTAGGACGCGTCGCCGACCCAAACGAAACACCCAAAGTCGTATGCAAGCAGAAGCGAAATTTAAACAACCCAGACAATTAATAATGACAAAGGAATAGCACAAGACAATAATTTCATAACATCAATTTGAGACCACAAGTTTCATACAATAGGCTTCTAAGGTTAGAATCCACCTTCATCATCAAAAAAGGACCGGTGATAGGGTAGACTATTAACTGCCCAAAAAGGGATTCTACCAAAAAGGGCTTCCAGGCCCAGCACCTAAACACCCCTACGATGCCCAAGCTGAATCGGACCTTGAAGGCTCCGAGTCCGTGTCTGAGTCGATCTCGATCAGCTCCTCCTCATACTCGGACACCATAGGCTCCTCCTCGGGCTCTGGCTCGGGCTCGGACTCCTTGAATTCTTCTTCAAGCTCGAGGTCTACAGGGGCCACAGGTTCAGGTTCAGGCACCGGTACGGGCTCGGGTTTTGGCTCTGGAACGGGCTCAAATTCTGGACCAGGGTTCTTTGGTGGGCTGTGAGGGTCCGTCACCTCACCATCGAGAATAAACTTATCCCAAGGCTCCCAATTCACCGCATCCTTGTTAGCATGCTGTAACCCCTCAAAACCACGGATTGGCCTAGTGGTCTCCAACCCGACATGATGGGGCCAAGCCAGATAGGTATGGCGTTGCAGGTCCTCTAATCCCTCATCTACCCATACAGTGGTAAGATGCCTAATGTACGTCTAATCCGGGCCTACCGGATACTTGGTCTCCTCATGCACCGTATGCATGGGGACCCTCAAATGCCGAGGCGGCGACATGTTCAAGGTCGGAGATCTGAAAAGGTTTGCACTACAGCAATGAGAATAAATCTCAATAAGTAGACAACCTAAGTCCCACCTAGTCCAATGCGTATCTAGACGAATCCAACATGCAATCTACCAGCCAATACAATCAATTCCACATTACAAATTTACCTCACCTCGAACTACGTGTCAACCCTGCATATTAGTTCAAACATGATAATGCAATAATAGTTCATAACCATATCACAATCACTTGGGCGCCATACACACTTGCATTCAACCAATCCAACCAAACACCCACACGTGCATTCAGCCAATCCAACCAGTCACATTACGCACACGTGTCCAACCAACTTTCTCATGACCCACGTCAACGCGCCTCAGGTCCTTTCTCACAGTCCGTGTAAACACGCCTCAAGCTCAGCCCTCCGATCAATCCGGGCTCAGTCCGGCGTAACCACGTCTTAGGACATTTCTTTCTTTCCCATAACCCACGTAAACACACCTTAGGTCTAACCTTCCTTTCACGGACTACCGTCAAAACGTCTTAAGCCCGTTCTCACAAGCACATAAGCCACACAATTCAACCAATTTTCAATGATCGCCATCAACACGTCCCAGGTCTAACTTTCCTTTCACGGATAACCGTCAACACGTCTCAAGTCCACTCTCACTTGCACACATGCCACACAATTCAAGTCACAAGCTCATCACACTAGCCCATCAATCCAACATTCGAGTCGGCCCAATCAAACGTCAATTTCATCCACAAATGCCACGACAATCAGATCATCACACCCACATAAATCAACCACAATTTAAGCCTCACAATCATCACAATTTAATCTAACAATTACGCACATACCAAAATTGCCCACAATCCATGTTAGCCCCTAAACCGGTATTAATCATACCCTAAACAAGTCTAAAAATATCCATTATACTAAGTAGGGCTTAGGAAGTCACTTACTTGAATTTTGCCTTGGAAAAATCCACACGGGCTCAAAATGGCCCGGGTGAACAGTGATGACTCAGCATGGGCGGGGGCACGACGGGCAAAATGGCCGGCAAAGTGCTCGGTCACGGCTAGGCACATGGCCCGGCACTCAGCCACGGGCAGGGCACGCTCGAGCACGGCCTAGCTATCCGGCCACGATTGGGCAGCGGCTTAAGCTGGCTAGCCGGCTGGGATAGGCAAGTGGTGGCGATGACAGCAACGGCAGCGAGCAGCTACGACGACAACGCAGTGGTGAGCTCGGCGACTATCTTGGCCAAAGCATGGGGGAAGGCGATTGCATCGTCGTCGGGCAGCAGGGATGACGACGGCGCGGCGGCTAGCTAGTCCCAGTGAGCTAGCACGGTGACGCGGCGGTGACAGTGTGGAAGGGGAGGGGGAGGTCAGCCGAGGCGGTGGTGGCAAGAGAGGGAGAGCTGGGGCTGAGGAGGCGAGCCGATGGTGATCGGAGCGACATGACGCGGCGGCTGGTGGGGCGACGGCGTCAGGCGAGTGGCCGAACGAGCTAGCCAGCGGCTCGGTGGAGCTTGGCCAGGGCAAACGAAGCGGCGAGCTGTAGCTCGCGTGTAGTGTGGACAGGCCGACGATAGGCGGTCGAGGGCAACGGCGGCGGCACGGCTCAGTCGAGGCGTTGGCGGCGCTAGGTGTATGGCTAGGGGCGGTCAGCGGCGACTGGTCAAGCTAGCAGAAGCAAAAGCAGGAGCAGTCAGGCGGAGGAGGAAACCAGATAAGAAGAAGAAGAGAGGAAGAAGAAGAAGAAAAGGGGAAGAAGAAAAAGGAAAAGAGAGAAGGAGAGAATGATGGGTCTGTCATGGGGGAGGGGACGTGTACATGGGGGGGACGTACGCGGCAGGTGGGGGGAGAGAGAGACACACACACACAGACAAAAGTCAAACACTCAAGTGCTAATAACGGCCCACATTCAAACCCAAAATCGATCTAATGGTCCACGAAAATTCTAATTATAAATTAGGAAAAAGGGCCAAATGTAATCAAATAAAACATACTATGAGGGAGGTCTACTAGTCCAAATCCGCACCCAGTCAAAATTTTACTTTTCACATATCCCGGGCAATATCGAGGCTAGCCACGATAATATCGACACCGTCCAATTAAATTCATCATGAAACTTCCAGAAATTCGACGCCAAAGTTTGGGTTATAAATAACGGCCAGATTCGATCAAGTGCAATTCTAGCGAAATCTCTAACTTAAAAATAATAACTCAAGAGTGATCAGTTCCGGGTGAGATTTTATTATAAGCGCACTGACAAAATACACATTTTATAAATCCCAAAAATGGGCCGAAATTCGGAATGTCACAACATGTGGTTAGTTTAGAAACATTGCTATTATGAAAATACAATAAAGAATTCATGGCATTTATGATAGATTGCATTACCATAAGTTTTCTAATTTAGAATTGCATATTTTAAGAGTCAAGAAGTAATTAGAAAATTACCTAATTTAGATCAAGATTTAATATAAACTATTTCCTAGTTTAAATTAGGTCATTATATACTTTAGATAGTTTCCTAATTAAATTTCAAAGAAAATCACAAACATATAACTTGCATATCCATATAGAATTAGATTCATAACTTCCATGTCGTATATTACAGGTCATTTAGCAATCACATGATTTAGGGTCGTGTAAATTAATAATTGCAATTCATGCATTGCATATGGCTTAAGTTTTATATAAGAAAATAATAATAATAATAATAATAATAATAATCTTATATAGTTAGGGCTAATACATGGTTGATCCTATTTCATGTCATTAGAATTGCATATAGGCTGCATTGCATTTAATTTATAGCATAGCATACATATCACTTAGATTTCATGTTAGCTTATCAATGCATGTTTAGATTAGAATTCACGTAGTCATGTTAATTATATTCAATCATGTTCATGTTAAACAAGAAAAAACCAAAAAAAGAATTAATTGTCATTGCATTTAGAAATCATGCTTTGATTATGCATACATATTTTAATTAACTTCTTGCAGAACACTTGGGAGCATTATTATAACGATGTCGTGCTTCCCTTAATGCATTGGGGTTTTTTCCCCTCTTTCTAGAAATTTATTTATCACTTTGATTATTGAGTGCTAAATTCTTGCTTGCACACCCGCTGGATTACCTCTTACGTGTTAGTGATTTAGGACTAAAATTGGTCAAGACTACTTGCAAAATATATTTGAAATAAATAAAAAGGTATAGAAAGGGCGTCAAATTTATCTAGTGTAACCAATTCCACATAACCACAATATTATTTATTCGTAGAAATAAAATATTCTTCCATATTTTACTTGGGTTTATAATCAATCATAGTAAATTAGTCGTGACTCCTAAATGAATCAAACTGCATGTTTAAATTATTAAATCAAAACCCCAAAGTTGCGGTTGGTATGGGTCTGGGAGAGTCCGCTCTAAGTATTTGCTTAGTAATCAATTAACTTTCCCTTAGCGGTTCACCTTTGGAAGGTCGCGACACCCAAACTAATTAGTAGCTTAATCGGAGAAAAAGTTGGTAAATCTATATAATTAGTTGGTTAGAAGAGTAAACAAAGTTTGCAAAAGGTAACATAAGGATATTTCGTCAGAGATAATATAACTTGGTAGTTTGAAAGGGTCAAATAAATGTCGGTAACTTTATTGAATGACCGTCAATAATGTAAAACTATAATGTAACTTAATCATAAAAAAAGTTAATAAATACTTTTGCTAGGGCTAGTAATTTTATGAGGGGTTGGTGAATTTCACTTAAGGGTAAGGCAAATAAAAGTTAGTATGTGGATTGAAAATTGTTGGCAAATTTAAAAGGGTTAATATCACGAAAAACCCTAAATTAATACACCTGTGATAAATTTATCCCAAACTGTACACTTGTGACAATTTCCCCATAAACTAATTTTTTGACTACTAAAACTCTCGATGTAACGCCCTGAATTCGACCCACTTCCGGGATTAATAAAATAGATGATTATTTCTCATTTCATTTTAGTGAGTCTCGCCCGGAACTGATCATTCTCGGGATACTGACCATTTGGGAATGGCTAACTAGGAAAACGGTGCGTGGACCCAAGGACTCGACCGTGAATCGAGTCCGATTCCGAGAAGCGACGAGGGAATATTTTATGCCGATATGGGCCGATCCAAGGAGAATGACGAGTTTGGTTCGACCGACGACGTATGATCGGATAGCGGTTGATTTCGTACGACCAAGAGTATGCGTGGCGAACGATCCCGAACTTATTTCGGACGACCGCGACACCTAGGACTAGCGATAAATCCTCGTGTTCTCTGGGAAATCGAGACCGACATGACTCGGGTAGCCCTAGGTTGATATGCATAACGCCTAAACAGCCGCCCGTTAGTAAGAAACGCTAAAACTGCAAATTGAGCTAAATCGATCGTGAAATTGAGTTCGGACTTCAGTGTCGAATTTCATGGGCATACGCGACTATTTTTGCAAGGACGACATCATTTTTATGTGGCCATTCATATTTGGGATCAGTAGAGTCAAAATTAGAAAAATTGACCTGGGACCGAAAAATTACCGTTTGCCCCTAGGCCTAATTATAGGGTTCCGAATTTTGGGATTATTTGGAGATTATTTTGGGGTTTTATATTAGTGTATCTCAGCCCAATAATGCTGAAAATATTGGTCCGTAATGCCCTTGGATATTTTGTTTAGATTAAACCCCAACCCTTAGATCAGGGGCAAGATTGTCATTATAGGAAAGTTGGTCAACCACTCCCACTTAGCTCAAAGCATAAACACTCTAGTCTCTCTCTCTCCTCCTCATTTTCCACCAGACCACTGGCCAGCCCCTCCTCCTACGCCTCTCACTCTCTCCCGTTTCTTCTCCCTTTCGGCCGCCGGAGCGCCATCACCACCGCCCGCCGGTTCTACCGCCCCACGCCTCACCACCATCACCATCCCGTCCCCCTTCCTCTCCCTCTGGCCGTGTCTCTCTCCCCCTCTCTAGGCCGTGGGACCGCTTAGATCGCCGCCGCCGCTCGCCACCATTGTTCCGGCGTGGGACCGCCATTGTCCAGCCGCCCTCGCCGCTTGTTCAGCCTTGTTTGGAGCTTAGGATTCCAAGTGAGTACAACCCTAAACCCTAATTAGGCTAATTTACATTTCTAGATGAGTTTTAGGGGTTAATTAGGGTAGTTTAGGGGTTAAATTGTGGAGATTGTTAAGGGCTGATATCACGACTAATTTGAGGGCCTAAGGTGATCATTTAATTGAGGTTTAGCGGCCCATATCGTGCTGTGTGATGGCTGGAAGTATTGAATTGAATTGGCCCGAGTTCGGTCAAGTTCAGGTTCAATTGTGGAATATTGTGCGCGCCTCGCATTGTTCTCATGGTGGCTGATTTGGGTGATGTTTTGGGGAGTCCAATGGAGTGTTTTGAGGATAATTATTGGCCTAGAGTGACATGTTTGCTGGCTGTCCATGCCGGGATTGAATTGGACTAGGCGCGTTCAATTTGGGGCTTAATTGTGTAATGACCGGGAATGTTTGGATTAATTGATTGGCTGGCTGAATTGTCCCTGGTTGCGATCAATTTGTGATGCCATGTTGAGTACTTATGTGGCCGAGAAAGGATAGATTTGGTGGACCTAAGACTTGTGCAAGTTTAATGGCTTAATTGCGTGATTTTTGTGTGCCCATGATGTACCATGGCTGATTTGGATTAATTGAATGTTTGGGCATATTGATTCATTAAATTGAATATGTGGGGTGTAAATCGAGCATATTGCGTTGTGAATTGAACAAGTGGTGTTGTGCAATCGAATGCTCATTGTGAATTTCTTGAATGCCCAAGTGTGAACGTTATAGCCATGAGTGTGCATCTCAAGCATTGGCACGGCATGTGCATATACGAGTGTGCACGAATGACATGAGCATGTGATCACCTAAAATGCCCTGATGCGTTTTACGCGGAGTTCAGATAATAACTGGTGATTGTGAATGTGTGGTCACATAAAGCCCTGAGGCGTTTTACGCGGGATATTGAACCCGTCCTGAGGCGTGTTACGCGGGACGATGCCCGGACTACCGGAAGATGGCCAAACCTGATGCGTTTTACGCGGGTGTTGTGCCATGAGCTTGAGGCGTTTTACGCGGGCTAGAGATCGATCTCGAAGTGATAGACCTGATGCGTTTTACGCGGGTCGGACCTGATGCGTTTTACGCGGGTCGGTGAATTTGGTAATTGCAAGTGTGCAAGAGTATAAGTGTGCGAAATGCATTGATGAGGCATGAGCATGAGTGTGAGCACGAGCATATGCATGACATGCATCGTGGCAAAGCGATATGCCTACATATGTGCCGTGATTGAGTTCTGTGCCAGTATTGCTCTTATATATCAAGTGCCTAACCTGCAGGGTCAGTTAAGTATTGGATTTGGGCCCGAGGGCCTAAGTCATTTGTGGTTTAGACTGTGTGTTGTTTGGTGCTCGTCAGGAGGTGCATGTTAGCCTAGTTTAGGTTTAGGGAACCTACTCCCTGAGACTTATTCTCATTGTTGTTTAAACCCCACCTTTCAGACCCCCGATCCTGAAGATGCCTGAAGTTCCGGTACGTTTTGGGATTCCACATCAGATAGAGTGGACGAGGATGGTACACCCCATGGGGAATGGGGAGTTGTATATTAGACACTATACTATAGTATGGGTGGATGTGGGGGAAACATATTACTAGACCCACGAATACGTAGCTTGGTGCTTTAGGGATAGTTTCGGAGAGCATGGTCCTCTCCGAACTTTTGATGTCCCATTTAACAGGCTGGGGGCGAGGGACCCCAGTGCCCCGACGGAGCTGTGACTAACCTTGGTACCTCAGCTGAGGGGAGTGCGAGCTCTGATGGTGTACCCGTAGAGTACGAGGTGGATGAGCCCGACCGATAGACTTGGAGCCAGCTGACTGGGACGCTGTTTCGGAGCCGATGGAGCCGGGTGATGAGGAGCCAGAGCCGATTGAGGAGGATCCCATACCAGAGGCCAAGCCCGAGGATATGGACTCGGAGGAGGAGGCCGCAGAGGCTGAGTTCGAGCGGGACTAATCAGATTCTAAGGAGGAGATGCCCGATAGCTCTTCATCTTCTGAGTCTTCTGATTCCGACCCAGACTGGGCACCGTAAGGTTTAGTTTTAGTCTCATATCGGTAGGGCCAGCACCTTTTTGACTGGAGCCCCATCCTAAGTAGTAGACTGACCCTCGGGCTACTACCCCTTTTTGTCAGTAGTGGCTGTTGACCCGCTTTTGATTTTTGATGCTCAGGCTATATATGAATATTGTATATGTTTCCCCGATGTCAATACAAGTGTATATTTGTTCATGTTGTTGGTTGTGTGGCTATTCTTGGTCATGTGTTATTTTATTGTACGGGTGTTATAATACTTCCGCATGTGCTTTAATCTCTGTGTTGGGCGTTGGGTCGGCGATGCGTCCTGGGACGTCGCATTCAGAATCGACCTCTGCGAGGGATGTGGCGCGCCGTAGGGTTCGGGGCCTGACATCCCCGTTTGATTTGGTATCAGAGCAAGGTCAGCTCGATCCAATTAGGTCGAAGCTTGGAGTGATAAGGAGCGATGACCTTGGGCAGCCGGTAGGGTGACCTCGTATGCTAAGTATACCTCCTGACTGCCTGTGTTTGATTGAGTGCTTATGCGAATTGACTCGTAAAGTGCAGGTGCGGCAGGACCCGAGGTAAGTACGCGAGTCCCCTTTGTTGAGATGCTGTGCTGTTTGTGTAAGGCCGTATGCTAGTTGCTTGACTGCTATTGTGTTGAGTTTCCTACCTAGGACCTTAGACCGATTTAGCTTAGTTTAGGTCTCTAATTCCTGAATGGAATTATAGCAGGTAGGCGAGCGTGCGAATTGAAAAGATGAGTAGCCAAGGAAGAGGTAGAGGTCGAGGCCGTGGTAGAGGTAGAGGTCGAGGCCGTGAGCAGGACCGTATAGAACCGCAAGTGAGGATTGCCGAGGACCCAAGAGTAGATGGGATTTTAAGGGCTCTCGAGGAAGCTGGAATTCTAGGAAGTAGACTAGCCCAAAAGAGAGATGCCACTATTGCCGCTGCTGTCAAGGCTGCCGTTGTTGCTGCCAATAGGGCCAATGGGAACAATGGAAATAATGGGAATCAGGATAATCCAATTCCGGGACCAGTGAATGTCATTAGGCCGATGTCGAAGTTGGTGGAGCACTTCTTAAAATTGAAACCGCCAAAGTTTAATGGGAAAGGTGACCCCGAAGCTGCACCACGTTGAGTGGAGGAGTTGGAGAAATCTTTTGATGTGCTGGGGTGCATCGATACTGAGAGGGTGACTTTAACGATGTATCAGCTGCAGGAGAATGCAAATGACTGGTGAAAGGCCACCAAGGACAGAGTATTTCCGAAAGGTATCGCCCACTTGGGCCGCATTTACGAGAATTTCTATGGAAAGTATTTCTAAGGCCCATTATTCTCCTTTTGGAAAATATTTTCGGAAGTCATTTTCTGGAAAATGTTTTCCGGAACATAATTTTCCGATGTTCGACGATCAATATGAAAAAGTTTCGAAAAATATTTTCAAGGCGGCACGGGCGGGCGGCGCGTGGGCTGGCAAGGCGCAGAGGCAGTTAGCGGCGTGAATTTATGAGACGGCCAGCCGCGGGTGGCGCGCGGCGGCGTTGCGCAGAGCGATCGATAATGGCTGAATCAATACGAAGCAAAATTTGCGAGACTATCGAGGTTCGCGCGCGGCGCCGGCGACGGCGCGAACGCGCGGCGGCCGGCGGCCAGTTAGTGCGGGCGGCGGGAGCGGCGCGCCGAGCTAGGCACCGGCGGCGGCGAGCAGTGGTGACCGGCGATCAACTTCTCCTTCCCACGGAAAATATTTTCCTTCCAGGCAATTTTGCCTTGATTTGGGAAAATGATTTCCTCTTGTGAAAAGAAGAAATCATTTTCCTCAAAAATGAAGGATTTGAGGGGGAAGGAAAATATTTTCCCACGAAAACATTTTCCGCCCCGAACACGGAACGTGGAAAATATTTTCGGAAAAATATTTTTCCGCAAACGAACACCTAAGAGTGCTAGGGAGAAAGTTAGCGGAATTCATGAGACTCCGCCAAGGATCGATAACAGTGGATCAATACGAAGCAGAATTTGCGAGACTATCGAGGTTCGCGCCCAGGATGGTTGAGCATCCACAGGACAAGGTTAGGAGATTCCGGGATGGACTGAAACCGGATTTGAGAAATCAGATGATATTGCTGAACATCAAGGACTACAGTGAGATGTATGAGCGGGCGCAGGCTATAGAGAGAGATCAGACAGATAGGGCAGCCGCTTCTGGGTCGCAGTTTGCCCCGGCTAGGGACAACTGCCGTCTTGGGAAGAAACCGATGGCGGGAAATAGACGATTTGTCCCACCGATCAGAAAGAATATCGGAAAGCCGAACCACCAGTAAAATAGGTTTGGGGCCTATTTCAAATGCGGGAGTATGGATCATCAGATTAGGAATTGCCCCCAACAGCGCACCGCAGGACCCCCGATGCAACAACAACCCCGAATTGGGAATCAGACTTGGAATCCACCGCCGGCTAATGTGAACAGGCCACCGGCACAAGGACGGGTGTACGCCATGGCGCAAAGGGAAGTTGAGAATGCGCCAGGTGTGGTCACAGGTATGGTCTCTCTGTGCCATCATGTAGCATATGCTTTGTTTGATCTGGGGGCGTTGCACTCCTTTGTATCTGCTCAGTTTGTTGAATTAGCTGGATTAAAACCTGTCTTGTTAGAAATGCGGTTGTGTGTGACTACGCCATTAATGGATAAGATATGCATATTGTTAGGATGCTTGGATTGTGAGATAGTAATCAGTGGCGTAGAAAGCAGGATAGACCTATCGGTTTTACCAATGTATGATTTTGATTTGATTGTGGGCATGGATTGGTTAGTCAAGCAGAATGCCGTAATGGACTGTAGTAGCAGAGTGATTCAATTTAGTCCGACTGGACACCCTAGATTTGAGTTTGTAGGAAGTCGGGGAGGGACCTTGATCCCTTGAGTTTCATCAGTAGAAGCAACAAGGTTATTGGATGAAGGCTGTCAAGGTTATTTAGCAAGCGTGGTTGATTCGATGGCAGGAGAAGTGCGGCTAGAGGATATAGCAGTGGTGTGCAACTTTTCCGATGTCTTTCCCTAGGAATTGCTGGGATTGCCACCCGAAAGAGAAGTAAAGTTCGTTATCGAATTGGCCCCTGGGACTGAGCCAATCTCGAAGCCGCCTTATAGGATATCGTTGTCGGAATTGAAAGAACTAAAGGTTCAGATGTAGGAATTGCTAGACAAAGGTTTTATCCGACCGAGTACGTCTCCATGGGGAGTGCCGATTTTATTTGTCAGGAAGAAGGATGGGTCGTTGAGGCTGTGTATCGATTACCGTCAGTTGAATCAAGTGACAATCAATAATAAGTACCCCCTCCCAAGGATTGATGACCTGTTCGATCAGTTACAGGAAGCCTCGGCATTTTCCAAGATTGACCTAAGGACAGGGTATCATCAATTAAGGATCCAAAAGGAGGATATCCTAAAGACGGCATTCAGGACGAGGTATGGACACTATGAGTTCACAGTAATGCATTTGGACTGACTAATGCCCCTGCTGCTTTCATGGACTTAATGAACCGGGTATTCAAGAAATTCTTAGACCAGTTCGTTATTGTCTTTATTGATGATATTCTCGTGTACTCAAAGAGTTCTGAAGAGCATAAGGTACATTTGGAAAGAGTTCTATGGACGTTAAGAGAGCACGCACTGTATGCTTAGTTTAGTAAGTGCGAGTTTTGGCTGAATCGTGTAGCATTTCTTGGGCACATAATTTTCGGAGAAGGAATCTTCATGGATTTGGCAAAGATTGAAGCGGTAATGAATTGGCCGAGACCGATGACAGTTACTGAGGTTCGGAGTTTCCTAGGACTGGCAGGTTACTATCGGCGATTTGTAGAGAGGTTCTCAGCGATAGCCACTCCATTGACAAGGTTGTTTAAGAAAGAGACTAAGTTTGAGTGGATAGGAAAGTGCCAAGAAAGTTTTCAGGAGTTGAAACAGAGATTGACGATGGCACCAGTGTTGATGATTCCCTCAGGACCGGGCGGGTATGAGATTTATAGTGATGCTTCGCTCAAGGGATTAGGATGCGTGCTAATGCAACATGGAAGGGTGGTTGCTTATGCATCGCGACACTTAAGGCCTCATGAGATGAACTATCCGACCCACGATTTGGAACTGGTAGCAATTATTTTCGCGCTTAAGATTTGGAGGCACTACTTATGTCGAGAAAGGTTCCAGATCTGCACGGACCATCAGAGCCTCAAGTATTTGTTTTCGCAAAAAGAATTGAATATGAGACAGAGGCGCTGGATGGAACTATTGAAGGACTATGATTGTGACATATTGTATCACCCCGGAAAAGCCAACCGGGTAGAGGATGCTCTAAGCAGGAAATCGAGCATCGCGCAATTATTGGTCAAAGAGTGAACTTTATTGGAAAGAGCGCGAGACTTAGAATTTAAATTCGAGGTAGGACACCTCTCCAGTCTGATGGCGACGTTAAGGATTGAACCGGAAGTGCAAGCCAAGATTAAGGCGTTGCAGTCTACGGACCCTAAGATTCAGAAGATTCTGGAAATGGATGGTACTAAGAGGAAACCGAACTTCCAAGTGTCTGAGGACGGAATTCTTAAGTTTTGAGGACGTTTGTGTGTGCCCAACGATTTGGAGCTTAAGGAAAAGATTTTGTCGAAGATGTACCAGAACCTTCGGCAGCACTATTGGTGGAACGGAATGAAAGCGGATGTTGCCAAGCATGTGGCCAATTGTCTGACGTGCCAACAAGTGAAGGCACAACATTGTAAGCCTGGTGGAATGTTGCAACCGATGGAAATCCCAGAATGGAAATGGGAGCATATCACAATGGATTTTGTAACAGGACTGCCAAGAAGCCAGAGGGAACACGACTCTATTTGGGTGATAGTGGACAGACTGACCAAGTTGGCGCACTTCCCGGTGGTGCAAAAGGACTTTGAGCTAGAGAGGTTTGCAGAATTATAAGTGCGGCAGATAGTCCATCTTCATGGAGTACCGGTATCAATCACTTCGGATCGTGATCCTCGGTTTACTGCGAATTTTTGGAAAAGTCTGCAATCGGCCATGGGAACTAAGTTGCAATTCAGTGTGGCCTATCATCCTCATACGGATGGCCAATCTGAGAGGACTATTCAGACCCTAGAAGATATGCTGAGAGCGTATGTGTTAGATTTTCAGGGCAAGTGGGAAGAGCAGTTGCATTTGGTGGAATTTGCCTATAACAACAGCTTTCAGCACAGCGTCGGAATGGCCCCGTTTGAAGCACTTTATGGCAGAGCGTGTAGAACGCCATTGTGTTGGGATGAAGTAGGAGAAAGAAGTATAACGGGTCCAGAGCTAGTTTAGCAATCGGTGGAAACCGTAAAGATTATCCGGGAAAGGTTGAGAACAGCTCAGAGCCGTCAGAAAAGTTACGCGGACTGGAGGCATAGACCATTGGAGTTTCAGGTTGGCGATCATGTATTTCTTAAGGTCTCACCGATGAGAGGACTGTCTCGGTTTGGCAAGAAAGGAAAGCTGAGTCCAAGATATATAGGCCCGTTTGAGATTTTGGAAAGGATTGGAATGTTGGCCTATCGTCTCGCCCTACCCCCGAATTTGTCACAAGTTCATAACGTCTTCCACGTGTCAATGTTGACGAAATATGAACCGGATCTGACCCACGTACTGAATCATGAAGTAATAGACATGGACGACGGGGTGTCGTACGTGGAGAAGCCAGTGCGAATCGAAGATAGGAAGGTGCAGGTGTTGAGAAACAAAATGATCCCGTTGGTCAAAGTTATTTGGAAGCATCACGGGATAAAAGGTGCCACCTGAGAAAGCGAGGAAGTAATGCGACGTCAGCACCGCCATTTGTTTGAGTAGTCGGGTTTGGATTGTAAATTTCGAGGACGAAATTTTTGTAAGGGGGGAAGAGTTGCAACGCCCTGAATTCGACCCACTTCCGGGATTAATAAAATAGATGATTATTTTTCATTTCGTTTTAGTGAGTCTCGCCCGGAACTGATCATTCTCGGGAGACTGATCATTTGGGAATGGCTAACTAGGAAAACGGTGCGTGGACCCAAGGACTCTACGTGAATCGAGTCCGATTCCGAGAAGCGACGAGAGAATATTTTGTGCCGATATGGGCCGGTCCAAGGAGAATGACGGGTTTGGTTCGACCGACGACGTACGATCGGATAGCGGGTGATTCCGTACGACCGAGAGTATGCGCGGCGAATGATCCTGAACTTATTTTGGACGACCGCGACCCCTGGGACTAGCGATAAATCCTCGTGTTCTCTAGGAAATCGAGACCGACACGACACGGGTAGCCCTAGGTCGATACGCGTAACACCTAAACAGCCGCCCGTTAGTGAGAGACGCTAAAACTGCAAATTGAGCTAAATCGATCGAGAATTTGAGTCCAGACTTCGGTGTCGAATTTCATGGGCATACACGACTATTTTTGCAAGGACAACGTCATTTTTATGTGGCCATTCATATTTAAGATTAGTAGAGTCAAAATTAGAAAAATTGACCCGTGATCGGAAAATTACCGTTTTGCCCCTAGGCCTAATTATAGGGTTCCGAATTTTGTGATTATTTGGAGATTATTTTGGGGATTTATATTAGTGTATCTCAGCCCAATAATGCTAAAAATATTGGTCCTTAATGCCCTTGGATATTTTGTTTAGATTAAACCCCAACCCTTAGATTAGGGGCAAGATTGTCATTATAGGAAAGTTGGTCAACCACTCCCACTTAGTTCAAAGCATAAACACTCTAGTCTCTCTCTCTCCTCCTCATTTTCCACCAGCACCACTGGCCAGCCCCTCTTCCCACGCCTCTCACTCTCTCCCGTTTCTTCTCCTTCTCGGCCGTCGGAGCGCCGCCGCCCGCCGGTGCCACCGCCCCACGCCTCACCACCATCACCATCCCATCCTCCTTTCTCTCCCTCTGGCCGTGTCTCTCTCCCCCTCTCTAGGTTGTGGGACCGCTCAGATCGCCGCCGCCGCTCGCGCGGTTCACCGGAGTCGCCGCTCGCCGCCATTGTTCCGGCGTTGGACCGCCACTGTCCAGCCGCCCTCGCCGCTTGTTCAGCCTTGTTTAGAGCTTAGGATTCCAAGTGAGTACAACCCTAAATCCTAATTAGGCTAATTTACATTTCTAGATGAGTTTTAGGGATTAATTAGGGTAGTTTAGGGGTTAAATTGTGGAGATTGTTAGGGGCTGATATCACGACTGATTTGAGGGCCTAGGGTGATCATTTAATTGAGGTTTAGCGGCCCATATCGTGCCGTGTGATGGCTGGAAGTATTGAATTGAATTGGCCCGAGTTCGATCAAGTTCGGGTTCAATTGTGGAATATTGTGCGCGCCTCGCATTCTCCTCATGGTGGCTGATTTGGGTGATGTTTTGGGGAGTCCAATGGAGTGTTTTGAGGATAATTATTGGCCTAGAGTGACATGTTTGGTGGCTTTCCATGCCGGGATTGAATTGGACTAGGCGCGATCAATTTGGGGCTTAGTTGTGTAATGAACGGGAATGTTTGGATTGACTGATTGGCTGGCTGAATTGTCCCTAGTTGCGATCAATTTGTGTTGCCATGTTGAGTACTTATGTGGCCGAGAAAGGATAGATTTGGTGGACCTAAGACTTGTGCAAGATTAATGGCTTAATTGCTTGATTTTTGTGTGCCGATGATGTACCATGGCTGATTTGGATTAATTGAATGTTTGGGCATATTGATTCATTAAATTGAATATGTGGGGTGTAAATCGAGCATATTGCGTTGTGAATTGAACAAGTGGTGTTGTGCAATCGAATGCTCATTGTGAATTTCTTGAATGCCCAAGTGTGAACGTTATAGCCATGAGTGTGCATCTCAAGCATTGGCACGGCATGTGCATATACGAGTGTTCACGAATGACATTAGCATGTGATCACCTAAAATGCCCTGATACGTTTTACTCGGGGTTCAGATAATAATTGGTGATTGTTAATGTGTGGTCACATAAAGCCCCGAGACATTTTACGCGGGGTATTGAACCTGTCCTGAGGTGTGTTACGCGGGACGATGCCCGATCTACCCGAAGATAGCCAAACCTGATGCGTTTTACGCGGGCTAGAGATCGATCTCGAAGTGATAGACCTGATGCGTTTTACGCGGGTTGGACTTGATGCCTTGTACGCGGGTCGGTGAATTTGGTAATTGCAAGTGTGCAAGAGTGCAAGTGTGGGAAATCATTGATGAGGCATGAGCATGAGTGTGAGCACGAGCATATGCATTACACGCGTCGTGGCGAAGCGATATGCGTACATATGTGCCGTGATTGAGTTCTGTGCCAGTATTGCTCTTATATATAAAGTGCCTAACATGCAGGGTCAGTTAAGTATTGGATTTGGGCCCGAGGGCCTAAGTCATTTGTGGTTTCGACCGTGTGTTGTTTGGTGCTCGTCAGGAGGTGCATGTTAGCCTAGTTTAGGTTTAGGGAACCTACTCACTGAGATTTATTCTCATTGTTGTTTAAACCCCATCTTTAAGACCTCCGATCCTAACGATGCCTAAAGTTTAGGTACGTTTTGGTATTCCGCATCAGATAGAGCGGACGAGGACGGTACACCCTGTAGGGAACGGGGAGTTGTATATTAGACACTATACTATAGTATGGGTAGATGTGGGGGAAACATATTACCAGATCCACGAATATGTAGCTTGGTGCTTTAAGGATAGTTTCGGAGAGCATGGTCCTCTCCGAATTTTTGATGTCTTGTTTAACAAGCTAGGTGCGAGGGACCCCTAGTGCCCCGTCAGAGCTATGATTGACCCTGGTACCTCAGCTGAGGGGAGTGCGAGCTCTGATGGTGTACCCGTAGAGTACGAGGTGGATGAGCCCGATCCGATGGACTTGGAGCCAACTGACTGGAACGCTGTTTCGGAGCCGATGGAGCCTGGTGATGAGGAGCCAGAGCCGATCGAGGCAGATCCCATACCAGAGGCCGAGCCCGAGGATATGAACTCGGAGGAGGAGGCCGTAGAGGCTGGTCCGAACTGGACTCATCAGATTCTGAGGAGGAGATGCCCGATAGCTCTTCATCTTCTGAGTCTTTTAATTCCGACCTGGATTGGGCACCGTAAGGTTTAGTTTTAGTCTCAGATCAGTAGGGCCAGCACCTTTTTGACCGGAGCCCCACCCTAAGTAGTAGACTGACCCCCGGGCCACTACCCCTTTTTATCAGTAGTGGCCGTTGCCCCGCTTTTGATTTTTGATGCTCAGGCTGTATATGAATATTGTATATGTTTCCCCGATGTCAATACAAGTGTATATTTGTTCATGTTGTTGGTTGTGTGGCTATTCTTGGTCATGTGTTATTTTATTGTACGGGTGTTATAATACTTCTGCATGTGCTTTAATCTCTGTGTTGGGTGTTAGGTCGGCGACGCGTCCTGGGACGTCGCACTCAGAATCGACCTCTGCGAGGGATGTGGCGCGCCGTAGGGTTCGGGTCGTGACACTCGAACTGGTACACTTGTGATAATTCTACCTCGAACTAAATTTTTGACCACCAAAAACCCCCAACGGGTAAACTTGTGACAAATTTACCCTCAATTAGTTTCCGTTAAATTTTACTGTTAAATTGCTAAGTTTGATGACACGTGATAATTGATGAGTGCACTAGTTTGGGGTTTGACCCTTTTGTTTGTCACAAGTTTTCCAATTTATAATTTTTTGTGATATTAATCTAATTTAACGGATACTAACAAAGGGTAAATTTGTCACAAATGTACCACTTTGGAGTTTTTAGTGGTCAAAAAATTAGTTTGGGATAAAATTGTCACAAGTGTATCAGTTTGAGATTTTTGGTAGGCAAAAAAATTAGTTCGGGGTAAAATTGTCATAAGTGTACCAGTGTAAGGTTTTTTGTGGTCAAAAAACTAGTTCGGGGTAAATTTTGTCACAGGTGTATCGGTTTGAGATTTTTCGTGGTATTAACCAATTTAAACACTAAACAAATTGTAAGCAACTGGAATAAGATTTGATAAGCCCAAACCAGTTGGTAATATAATGAGAGAAAAACTATTAAGTCACGCAAGTGAAAATTAATAAGCTCATATAACAAATTTAGTGATTTAAGGCACTTATAAGAAAGATAAATAATACTTGATTGATTTTAAAAGTATATATATTTTAAAGGTAAAAACCATGTAAACGTTGTCAAGTAACTAAAATAAGAGTTCATAACTTTAAAATAATTGATAATTTAATCGGAAAAAAGTTGATAAGTCACTACAAATCGATAAAGTCGAGGCATTTGTAAGGAAGAGACATACGAAAGTCGGTAAAATATAAAAAAGAAATTGATAATTGGCATACCATCAGAAATAGTTGGCATCATAAAAATATTAGTAAGTTACCAATAAGTTGTTAGAAATCATATTAGTGATAGCATGGGACAAAATCCCTCCTTTTTTAAACAGAAAGGCAAAATCGTCCAATAGGTATTAAGGACCTTCATAAATACAAGAAACTTCAGCATAAGAAACCCAGCAAACGTCGCATGAGGTCTAACTGAAATTAAAATAGTAAATCCACGAAATTAATTACATTAATTAACCCGAAATATTTCCATTTCGACTAAACTCGGTTCATATCTATGACATTCCGAATTTCGGACCATTTTTGGGATTTATAAAACGTGTATTTCGTCAGTGTGTTTATAGTTAAATCTCGTCCAGAACTGATACTCTCGGGTTATTTTAAATTTGAGATTTTGCTAAAATCGCATTTGATCGAATTTGGTCGTTATTTAGAGCCTGAACTTTGGTGTCGAATTTCTCGGAGCTTTGTGACGAATTTAATTTGACGGTGTCGATATTATTGTGGCCAACGTCGATATTGCCTAGAATTGGCGAAAAGTGAAATTTTGACCGGATGTGGATTTGGACTAGTAGGCCTCTCTCGTAGTGTGTTTTATTTAGTATCTTTTGGCCTTTATTCTAATTTATAATTAAGGTTTTTTGTGGACCGTCGGATCGATTTCGGGTTTGAATGTAGACCGTTGGATTGCACTCGAGTGTTTGACTTCTCTCTCTCTCTCTCTTTCCGCTCGGTCACGTCCCCCCTACGCACGTCCCCTCCCCCCCTCTTCCCCATGCAGACTTTCCTCTCTCTCTCTCTCTCTCTCTCTTCCTTTTCTTCTTTTCTTTCCTTCTTCTTCTTATTCTTCTTTTCTTCTTTTCCTTCCCTCGCCGTTGCTCCTGCCCCTCTCTGCTGATCGCCGCTTGCTGCGCCCGACCATCACTGCCGTTCGCTTGGCGACGCCACTCGCCCAGCTGCCGCCCCGTCCGTGCAGCCGTCTCCCTCGACTCGACTACCCTTCCCCTTCATTCCCTCCCCTCCGTGCTAGCAGCAACTCGCTTGCCGCCGCTGTTCGGCGTTGCATAGTTGTTGGCCAGCTAGCCCTGCTCCACCCAGTCGCCTGCAGTGCCGCCATGCCCTCGCCGACCGCCGCTAGCCCCCACTGCCGCCGTTGCCCCCGTTCTCCTTCCCCCTTCCTCGGTTCACCTTGACCCTCCCTTGTTTCGTCTCGCCAGCAACCACCGTGTGCCACCATCCCGGCCGCTACTGCCCTTACTGGCTCATCACCACCACCCGACTCCCCCTTTTCTACCTGGTCGCTGCCCCTGCTATCGCTAGCACCACTATGGTCACTGCTCCCTATTGACACTTAATTTTTAGCTTATTTTTTTTCGTATTTTCAAAAATTTTAAAATTAGGACTAGAAATCTTGGCCAAGCCTAGAAACCTATTTTTAAACCAAAAAATAATTTTTTAGCATTTTTCTGCATTTTTTCTTATTTTCTTTTAGTCAAAATAGGTAAGAAAATCAAGAAAAATAGCAAATGGAATCTGAAAATTCCATAAAAATAGTCATTAGTCTTATTTTAAATCCAATTTCATGAATACATTGTCAATTTTGAAAAATCTCAATCAGGTATATGTTTCTCCCAAAATTGGGAAAAATTAAACTTGAATTCAATAAAAAATGCAATTAAATTTTTTCTAGTCATTTTTAAGTCATAGTGTCTTCACAAAAAATGATTCTGGGACCTTGAATTGCATAATGGTTGGTCCAATTGCACAATTTGACATAAAAATAAAAAAATCCCCAAAATTCGATTGAGAATTAAGAATTTTGAATCCAAATTAGGAATCGTGCCCAATATGAAATTGTCGAAACATGAGACCAACATTTCTAGGATTAATCAGATGTGGGTAATTCAATTTTAGCATCAATTTTGCTTAATCAGGTCATTAGGACATCAAATTGAACCAAAACCTATTAAACTGAATACAAAAATGAGAAAATCGTGGACTCAATTATAATAAAAATTGGGGAAAATTATATATTTGGGTTCGGAATATGATGAGGAATTCAATTTTGGGGATAAATTTGGAAAATTAGGTTAAAATCGGGTCGAATTTGAGAATTTAGACCAACCCGGGTCTGTCGGGTCGACTGGGTCACCCGACCCAACCCGGGTTACTCATCTTCTTCACCCAACTTGCTCAAAACGCACTAAACCCAGAAAAAACCAACTCGCGCTCAAGACTTTGCTGACTTCGTGTGAGCAAATTAGCACGTTTTAATCGAGTTGGCCAGCTGGATAATCTCCAGCTGGCACCAGATAATCATTCTAACTGATCGGAAGTCGGTGGAACGAACTTTAGGCAGGAAAAAATTGATCAACAAAAAGGAAAAAAAAAATGAACATTGGGGAGGAACCTGTTCGGTGAAATGCTAGAGAGAGAGAGAGGAGAGAGAAGGAGTGAGAAAGCAAGAGTTTGATCGTGAGAGGCATGTAGAGGATCCCGGAACTAAGCGTTCGACGCTTCCTCCAGCAAGGAAACGCCGGCAAATCAGTTCGGAGAGTGATCTTCCATACCTGAGAATTCATAGATGAAGTTGCTCGTCAAGGCTTGAAAATAGGTCTTGGCCGGCACATACTGGACTTTCCCGGCGAAGTGGCGACCATTGGCTGATAGAGTAATCGTCCAGGAATTGCCCTACGGTTGTGGTTTGGCTTGGAAATTCCAATCGGACTTCAACAAAGAAGGTAAAATTTGCTCATGCTCATAGTTTCATAAAATCCAGATTTCATGTTTCAGTTTCGTTAGGTTTGATTGTGCCATTTTTATCGTGATTTTGAATTCATTGATGATTGAAACATGTTTTTGAACATATTTCTCGTTGTTTGATTATATTCTGGGTCATTAAATGGCACAAACCGAGTCGGCCGCCATTGTTGATCATCACTGGAGCTTCACTGACCTCACCGGAGTGCTGATTGTAGCCAATAATCACTCAAGTTAGCCATTTCTATCATCACTTGATGTTTTGATGTTGATTTGATCGCTAGAAAACGGCTAGGGCGATCAGAATAGGGGTGAATGTTAGAAAAGTTGGAAAGGTCAGTTTCGAGTTGGCATTTTTAGGTTCGGTTTTCGCCGGTCGGTGAACATTCGACGGCGAAACTATAGACTAAGGTTGATAAACGGCAATACGAAGAAGACATAGAGTCAAAAATCAAACCAAATGGTCATCGGAAGGTTGCCAGAGAAAGGCTTGAAGTGGCGGTCTTGAAAACTTGAAACATGGAACCATGCACACCAAGTGTTTGTGAAAATGCCCTAATGAAGAAGGCCAAAAATAGTGCTATTTTGGCACCGTGCACGCCGGAGACGATGACCGGCGACTGGTGTCGGCAACGCCTGGTTCGGCCAAGACGAACCGCGTCAAACAGGGCCGGTCCGATTTGTTTCTCCGAAGGAAAATTTAAAAATAAATAATAAATAAAACAATAAAAAATCAAATAAAAATTAGAAAAATATATAAATTTTTGAAAAATTAAGAAAAACAGAAAATTCACAAAATATTAGAAAATTCAAAAAAATTCAAAAAAATTCAGAAAATTCATAAAAATTCAAAAATTCTCAGAAAATTCATAAAAATTTCGAAAATTCAGAAAATACAAATGAAAAATAAAAAATTTAGAAAATCAATAAAAAATTGAAAAAAATTTGAAAATTCATAAAAATTTTCAGAAAATCATTAAAAAAATCAATTCTCGATTTTAATAAAATTTCAAAAATAAATAATAAATAAATAAAAAATTTGAAAATTCACAGAATGGTCCAAAAATATCGTGGCCAACCATAACTAGTGAAATTTGAATTTTTGGGAGTGCCCAAGTTGCATTTTTAGAAAATTCCAAATTCAGGAGTTATAACCCCTAAAAAACCTTGAAACCCTAAAAATGTAAATTATGAAATGAATAAGCTTTTAGAGCTCCATTAGGGTTTGGGTGTTTTGATTGATTTTCGTTTTAGAGACCACTTAGGATTGATTGACTTGATTGACTTTGATTGTGCATTTAATACTTGTTTGGTCTTTCCTGCGATTAGAACGGATAGGATTAGTGGGTAAGCCTTGGAAATTCGCATGACACGTTAGACATCATATCGTTCTTAGGTATTGAAAGGGCATTAGGGATCTCGATTCGGGATCAATAATGTAACCAAGTCCCCGTACTTAGAATCTCTGATTCGTAGAATCATGGTATTTCTCCCGTACCTCGATTAGGTTTCTAGTTTACCTACCAATAATGACTAGTGGCAACTCTAAAATCACAAACTTAGACTAACTAAGAAATCACCTTTTACTGTCACATGAGGTATGGTCTAGGAGAAACCCTTACACGAAAATACCTCCTTAGCACGCAAATCCCGAAAGCCCCAAAAAAAGAAAAGTGCGGCGCGACAGGCTTGGCGACTCCGCTGGGGACTCCTACCTTTTCTAAGTAGACTTAGGCCTAGATAGAACGATATGCTTGTGTTTTGTGCTTGCAAGGATTCCAGGTACGTCCCGTTAATGATAGTGTTAAATGGTTTTGCAGGCGGGTGTTAGAAGGGGTGTTGTCTTTGTTAACCCTTGTTTTGCAGGTTGGTGTTGGGATTGAATGTGTTTTGAATGAATTTTAGAAGTGATGTTTGGCCATTAATTGTTATGCATGTTTTTTAAATTGCTTTAGCACTACACCATTAGCACACACCACCCATGGCCCAACCCCGGCTACATTTAGGATTACCCTTAGGAGGCATGTGTTTAGGCGAAACTATGGACCGATTGCTCATGGGATCGTTTAAATACAACGCCGATCACCGAGGTGGAATAATGTTTCATTACTTTAGGCCGATTGCCTATTGGAATAGAATTCCTTGTCCATTAAGGTGATGACCTTGAGCCTTTAGCATATCCTATCCTTTTTAGGTGTCAAAACTTCACTGGTTGCATTTGCTTGTCTTTGTGGATGGTATATCTAAAACCAAACCAAAATATCATAGTAAGCAAGTATCGTTCTATTCCATTCTTTTACAATTATGCATATTAGTTGGCACCTTCTTAAAAAATGCCTAAATGACATTCAATATTTGGTCTAAATGCTCTTTCATTTTAGAATGCATGATTAGGGTGTCATACTCCATTTGACCATTCTTCCATTTTAGATGAAATATATAGGTCCATGGTGGATTTCTCATGTAATTCAAATGTTTACTTGTTCATTTCCATATATTCGAAGTTGTAAACCATAGTTTAGGACTTTACGATCTAAATGGAGTATGACAGAATGGGCATTTACGTCACACATTGAATTTATCCATAATCTCAACTTTATGCTCATTTAAGGTTTAAACGGACTCAAAATGACATTTGCATTACTTTCAAGGCATGTAAATGTAGTTTACCTCCGTTTTACCTCAAAAGGATATATAATTGAAATGGGGGCATTAAAATTGATTCGCAATCCATGGTGATTAATGACAAGTCTTTTTGCATGATTAGGCTCAATGGGAAAACTAGACATCCAAGTAATTCCCATTCCTCGGAAGGAACTTGTTGCTTGGTGGAAAAGCATATCCAAGGACAACCAAACTTATGTCCAAGAAAGACTTGGATACCTTCTCGAGCTTATGCATATGGAACATCAAGTCAGTTTAGTCCAAGCTTTGGCGCATTTTTGGGAGGCTTCCACCGCTATATTCCATCTTGAAGAACATGAATTGGTACCAACATTAGAGGAATATCAAGCTACCATTGAAATTAATTCTAAACCTAAAGTCGTAGAGCTACCCGTTGGACTTAATCCTATGAGCCTGTTAGCCGAATTCCCTAACCTCAAAACTTTCAAAATCGAAAAGTTAATTAAATCAAATACGGGTAGATTTCCATTATCCTTCCTAGTGGAAACTTTTCAAAACTTCCTAGGAAAATGGGAAACACTTCAGCCCGAGTATTCATTCTGGCTTTCTTCAGCTTTATTATATTCCCCGTGTCCAGAATGGGATTAGACCCTTTAGTAGCTGTGATCGCAAGATAAGAATGTCTTAAATGGGATTTCTCTAATATGCTTCTTGCTCAAACTGTCATTTCCTTAAATACATACCAAAATCATGGAAAGAGTATCTTTCAAGCTTTTACTAGTCTTTTGTCATTATGATTCATCTCACACATTTGACCTTGGTGTCGTTTCATGAACATTTGCAAAATTTGTTCGGCGATAAATCCAATTGAGCGATACATTCGTATCCAAAGCAAATTACCCAAACAATCTTTCTTAGATTGGGCCAATTTCATTAGAGCCATAATTCCTGATCAAATCCAATGGCGAATCAATTGGCCGAAGATTAGCAAGGCGAAGATCACAAGTCGAGAGGGAAATATGGTACCATTGCTTGGTTTGAGTGGATGAGCAGCTTATTGCCCTCTAAGGGTTATTAGATAATTTGGGATACTTTAGCAAGTACCACCGGTATGAAATCCCAAAGAATTCGCCTTTGACATCCCGAGTGAAATTATACCCAAGGAGGAGAAGAATATCCTTCAAGCTAAAATTCACAAAATCATCCTATCTTTGGATACCCACTAGAACAAATAATTGAGTGGCCAAAGAGCTTCGAAGAAGACATGAAGATTTGCATGGCCTCCAAAGAATACATCAAATGGATAAAAAATAAGTGTCCAATTGATGTCGAGCCATATGTCCCGTTGAGCATGGTACTGGATCCTGTGGATGAGTATGTCCCATAATACATTGTTCCAAGCATGCTTGGAGTGGAACCCTACGTCCCTGAAGAGGTCGTGATCAATGTGGAAGAATGGGAGTCTCGAGCCAAGGAATGAGAAGAATACCAAAAGGCGGAAGCTATCTTAGCTAGCAAGAAGCCTAGGATTGGATGATTTAGATTCCCATTTGAGTTTAAAATCATGATGTCAGACAATTTCAAATTTTATATGCAACGATGGATTGATTATTTTCTAAACATGCATAGATAATTTCAAAACACGATTTCAAAACATAAAGGAATCACCATGAATTGCAATTCTTTAAATTATATGATTCATTAAGAAAGACATTGATGAAGGATTTTATACAAAGCTAAGACTTGTATGAAATTTCGTATCCTTGATAATCTCATGAAACCATACAATTAAAAGAATGCAGGGTTTCATGATCATTTTACTATGCTGATATCAGGTCTTTTTTGGCGAATTAGGCTATTTAGCAACGGAAAGTAAAAGACCTCGACTCGCCTACAAGTTAGAATGACAGAAGAAGAAATCTGTGCTCGACTAATTGAAGTCGAGAATCAAATGACCCAAATGGTTGCAATGATGGCGGAAATGAAGACCTTTATTCTCGCATCTCGAGGATCTTATCCTACTACTCCAAATGTGGGAGTTTCAAATGCTACCAAAACACCGATTGAAGACCCAGTCAGAAATAAAGAATCAGTTAAAGAAAGTCCTCTAAATACTACACCTGAGGTAGTGAATTTGGAAGAGGATGATTAAATTAAAAAGGCATCCAAAACAAAAGATGAAGAAGAGGCCAAGAGATTGGCTAAAATTGAAGAATGTTTAGCAAGTCAAGGCTATGAGCTTCAAAAGTTTGATAAGTTCTCATCATATGCAAAGGTGATTGTTCTAGAAAATTATAAGGAACCAAAGTTCGTGAGCAAGTATGATGGTACTGGCTGTCCCAAAAGCCATTTGAAGTATTATTTCTGTAAGATGGCAAGATATTCGGATAAAATGCCACTTCTTATTAGCACATTTCAAGATAGTTTGAGAGGAGTGGCCCTTGCATGGTATACAGCCCTCGACATAGAAGACTTCATTGAATGGGATCATTTGACGGGAAAATTTCTTCGCTAGTACAAGTTTAATGTTAAAGTACTCCCAACTAAAGAAGATCTCATCAGGACTGAGAAATGAAGGAATGAAGGGTTCGGAGTCTATGTTTAGAGATGGAAAGCTGTTGCCTCACAAGTAAAGCCCGCCATAAGTGAAGACGAGCTCATTGAGCTCTTTCTAAAATCATTGCCAACTGAGTATTACGACAAGCTTCATGTATTAGGCTGTTAGACATTCACCATGTTGGTCTAAGTAGGTGAGAGAATTGAATGGGGTTTGAAAGAAAAGAAGGCTCAAGAAACAGCAGCACGAAGGCTTTCTCCTGTGAAAAAAGACAAAGAACTCATCCGAGAAGTGGCTATGGTATCGAGCCCAAGTACTCATCAAGCATCATTTCCAAGACAATCAAATGTTGCTTGGAAAAATCCGAGGCAATTCGAGCCAAATAAAAGGCCCGTGAGGTAATATACATTGTTGCCCTGACCCCTATCAAAGCTATTATCAATGCTTTTGGAAAGGTATTTGGTGGCCAAGGAAGTACCGAGAGACAATCTTGCGAGATTTTCTTGGTATGATGAGTCAAAAACGTGCACCTATCACATGGGAGAAAGGGGAAATGATGTGGATAATTGTCTTATTCTAAAGTACAAAGTTCAACAGCTCATTGACAAGAAGATATTGAACTTCCAAGAGCCCGAGCCAAATGTACATCAGAATCCTCTTCCTAAGCACAATACAGTAAACATGATCAAGAATGAGGAAATAGTGATCGAGTCCGATGATGAAGATGAATATGAAATCAAGATTAAAGCTTCTCGATTAGAAGATGCTCGCTTTCATTAGGAAGCACTCCTAAAAGGCAAGATTGTAGATAACTTGGGAGAAGACTCCGAAAAATATAACTTCCAAGTGAAATATACCCCACTGCCATGGGCGTTCAAAAATGAAGTAATTGTGCCTGATAGTTAGGGTGGTATTGACGATGAAACCAATCTTAAGGAGAAAGCTCTACCCAAGAAAGAAATACTTCAAGATGAAATAGATCCGGATGAAAAGAAGAAAAAAAAAGTTCGTTAGGGTGGAAGGCGTTTCACCCAGAAAGCGGCCAGGGACGGCGAAATTGTAGACTTACTCGGTCAAGACATCGGTAAATACAATTACTGTGTTAAATATACACCACTACCATGGGCGTTCAAAAATGAAGATATTGTACCAGATGGATGGGGTGGCATGGATGAGGTCCCAATCATTCATTTGAATCTCGAGAAGAATAAAAATCAATAAGAGAAAAAGAAGAAAAAGACTCACCGAGGTGATAGGCGATTTGTTCGAAAAGCACGAAGACAAGATGAAGTTGTTGATTATTTAGGTCAAGACAGCAGTAAATACAATTACCGTGTCAAATATACACCTCCTTCATAGGCATTCAAAAACGAAATAATCACACCTGATGGTTGGGGTGGAATGGATGCTGACGAAGCCAATAGAAGCATGGTATCCATGATTACACCATTTCTAATCAAGCTTGATAAGGTAGATAAATATAACGAGGAGGAAGGTCCTGTCACACCAATCACTATTTAACTTTCCATTGATCAGCTAAGGATCGAAGAAGAAGAAACACAGCCTGTGATCATCACTCTCCTTCCAAAAGAAAAGTTTGACACTAAGTATGTACCTTGGGATTACTCTTCCAAAGAAGTCGATGTCATAATTCGATTAGGGAGATGCAATGCCCCAAAGGATAGTGAACATGAAAAGAAAGGAGTATCCGAAGAAAATGTTAAACAGTTACTTTCGGTCATGAAGACGAGTGAATTTGAGGTAATTGAACAGCCAAGAAAGATGTTGGCATAGATTTCTCTGTTGGATCTCTTCAAGACTTCAGAAAGCCATAAAATTGTGCTTATGAAACTTCTCAATGAGGTGCACGTCTCGGAAACGATTAATGAGGTATAATTGGAAGACTTTGTTGGCGTTATTCTTCTGAAGGATCAAATTGCCTTCTCTGATAAAGATTTTCCAATTGACGGGCGTTCCCACAATAAAGCCCTATATATTGTCGTCAAATACCTAGGCAAGGAGGTGTCACGGGTGCTGATTGATAATGGTTCCGCACTTAATTTGTGTCCACTAAGCACACTGCATCGCTTGGGGATTAGTGAAGAGCTCATTAAACCTTCTAAGGTAACCGTGCGCTTGTTTGATGGAATGAAGAAAGACATTATTGGCAATATCGAGCTCGAGGTAAACATAGGCCCTGTGCCTTTCTTGATTGACTTCCAAGTAGTGGATATTCCAAGGACTTTCAACTTGTTACTTGGAAAACCTTGGATTCATATGGCTGGCGCCATTCCTTCAAGTCTCCATCAGAAGGTCAGATTTGTCATTAATGGCAAGATGATCATCGTACACGGGGAGACAGACTTCACCACCTACAAGGAGAGTGCAATACTGTATGTCGAACCCGAAGTGAAAGAAAAACCAAGTTATCATTCTTTCGAAATGATCTTAATGGTGCAAATTCTTGCCGGTTGCATCATAAAATCCCCGGAGTTCTCAACATCATCCATTATGTCTGGAAGAATATTATGCCAGTACGGATTTACTCCCAGTAATGGTCTTGGATCAAAGTCTCAAGGAATCAAAGAACCTATCACTCCTTTCGCTACAAGAATGAAGCATGGAATATGATATATTTCAAATAGCTTTAAAGATCACCATAGAGGTCAGGGCCGAGGTTGAAAGAACCATGGAAGCTGTAGAGGCCGAGGTGATCGCATCATTAATCCATCCATATGGAAGGGCAAAGTTAAAGAGCTTCCCTATCATTAGATCCACATCAAGAAAACTTTTCCTAGACCTTCTAAGCTATTTCAAGAAGAGAACTTACGTACAGAGGAAGAATCTATTCTACCAAGTTTATTCGAGAAGAATACCATCAATGTTATCATAATTGAGGCAGAAGTTACCTATAAACTGGAGTAGGAAGATTCTCTTAAACCTTTGTTGCTTGTTTTTAGTTGTATTTTGCTAATTGCCATTTCAAACTTCTTGTGATTTCAGTTCAATTGCAATTTACATTCCTTTTGATATAGATGTAATTGCGTTTTTCAATTCAATGAAAGTAATCAAATGTTTTGTTAAGGACATGTAGAAACAAAACCAAACCTATGATGAATAGTATCCTCATTCGTGAGGCTTGAGGCTTTGGGTTTCTATATTACTCCTCATTGTGAAAATGATTTTAAGAGCAAGGAAGTCTGATGATACGACGACTAGCTCTGTCTTTATGTTCTTTCAAAATAAGTTTCAAATGAATTCCCAAAAAGTTTTTCATAGGACCATGTGCGTTACTTACTTTGCATGCAATTACTAATCATGTTTTTTACATATCAGGCATGAGCATTCATATATCCATAGTAGGTTCATACGTGACCTAAATCTTTCCGAGAAGATCATTTGCGATATTGAAGTAGATAATGAAGATGAGGATTGGATCAGAAAAGAATGGATCCGTCATGAAGAATCAAAAGCACTCGCGTTAGAGAAAATGATTATTGTTAATCTGGGTAATAAAGAGAATCCCAAAGAGGTTAAGATTGGAGAAAGTCTTCCCTCAGCAGAAGCAGAAAGAATCACATATTTGCTCAAGGAATATCAAGATATATTCGTATGGTCTTATGCTGAATGCCAGGCCTTGATCCAAGCATAGTTGAACATGCTTTGCCAATTGATCCAAGCATTCCACCAAAGAAGTAGAAACTAAAGCAAACAAAGCCGGAATTGGCAAAGAAAATAGAAAAAGAAGTGATGAAATTACTCAAAGTCGGTTTCATTGAAGTAGTACCATATCCAGAATGGGTTGCCAACATAATACCCGTAATAAAGAAAGATGATCTGGTGTGGGTGTGCATTGATTATCGCAATCTAAATAAAGCAAACCCTAAGGATGATTTCTCACTTCTACATATCGATGTACTAGTGGATAGCACTATTGGGTTCGAAACATTTTCATTCATAGATGGTTTCTCAAGATATAATCAAATCGTCATGAAGAAAGAGGATAAGGCAAAAACATCCTTCATAACACCATGGGGCATATTTTTTTACAAGGTGATGTCTTTCGGTTTGAAAAATGCTAATGCCACATATCAAAGGACAATGGTAACTTTGTTCCATGACATGATGCATAAAGAAATCGAGGTATAAGTGGATGACATGATTGCAAAATCCAAACAAGAAAAAGATCATGTTGAGGTGCTTCGCAAATTGTTTGAAAGACTTAGAAAGTATAAGTTGCGGCTGAACCCCAACAAGTGTGTATTTGGGGCAAAATCTGGCAAATTGCTAGGATTTGTGGTCAATAATAGGGGAATTGAAATTGATCTTTCCAAGATCAAGGCAATATAAGACTTAAAGACTCCTTCTACGGTAAAAGAAGTGAGAAGCTTGTTAGTGCGATCAAACTACATTGCCCGTTTCATTTATCAGCTTTTTGAGATTGCTAAACCATTCTTCAAACTGTTGAAGAAAAATGCCAAAGTAAAGTGGGATGCGGAATGTCAACAAGCCTTTGACAAGATCAAAGAATATCTAGTATGTCCACCAGTGTTGGTACCACCAATTCTTGGAGTCCTACTGATCTTATATTTGACGATTCACTATGAGTCGTTAGGAGCGATGTTTGTACAAAGAAGACCAAATGATGGTAAAGAATAAGGCATTTATTACTTGAGCAAGAAATTCACAGTATCAGAAGTGAATTACCCAACAGTTGAGAAGATATGCGTCGCATTGATGTGGATATTACACAGATTAAGACAGTACACCCTTTATCACCAAATTTTGCTAGTGACCGAGAATGATCCGATCAAATACCTTCTTGAGAAATCCTCCTTGGTTAGGAAATTAACAAAGTGGCAAGTCTTGTTATCTGAGTTCGACATTAGAAGTTCATCCGAAAAGTCAGTCAAAGGACGAGCGATAGCAGACATGTTGGTAGAAAATTTGCAGAATATCGCCAGTTCTGAAGAACAACTTGATGACCACATATTGACATTAGTCGATAATAAATGGATCATGTATTTTGATGGTGCAACCAACTTATCTAAATCAGGAACTGGGGCAGTACTGATCTCCCCAGAAAGCCAATACTATCCGGTATCTGCGAAATTGGTATTTCTATGCACCAATAACGTCGCTGAATACGAAGCATGCATTCTCGGCTTACAATTAGCCCTTTCAATGAAGGTAAAAAAGTTGCAAGTAAATGGATATTCTATACTCATCATATTGCAAATAACTGGTGAAAGGCAAACTCGAGATGCCAAACTGATTCCTTATCACAGATATTTAGAAGAGATAATAGAAAGTTTCGAAGAGATAACATTTTATTATCTCTCAAGAGCTCAGAATCATTTTACAGATGCTCTTGCAACTTTGTCATCCTTACTACAAACTAAAGATGATATGGATATAAAACCATTGAGAATTAATATTCTTGAACAACCAGCTCATTGCATGATGGTCCAAGCAGAGTTCGACAACGAACCATGGTATCATGACATCAAAAGATATCTTCAATCTAGAGAATTTCCTGAAGAAAGCCAACCGGGTGATAGGAAGTTTATAAGAAAGATAGCCAATAAATTCTTCCTCAGTGGTCAAACTCTCTACAAGAAATCATTTGATTCAATCCTATTAAGATGTGTGGATGCTACAGAAGCTGAACATATCATGAAAGAAATTCATGAGGGTGAATGTGGACCGCACATGAATAGACATCTTCTAGCCCGAAAGATTATGAGATTGGGATATTATTGGATGGTAATGGAATCAGATTGCATCTAACATGTGAGATGTTGCCATCAATGTTAGGTTTATGGAGATAAAATCAATGCACCGCCAAATGAGTTACATCAAATGTCCGACCATGGCCATTTTCAATGTAGGGCATTGATATGATTGGTCCAATCAACCCCAGGGTTTCAAATGGACACCGGTTTATCCTGGTTGCTATTGACTATTTCACTAAATGGATTAAAACAAACTCCTACACAAATATTACTGCCAAGAATGTCGCAAGATTCATCAGGCAGGACATCATTGCTAAGTATGGAGTTCTAGAAGCAATGATTACGGACAATGGATCAAATCTAAACAATAAGATCGTAGATGATTTACTCGAACATTTCTATGTCCGACATCTAAACTCATCTCCATATCGTCCACAAATGAATGGAGCAGTTGAAGCGGCAAATAAGAATATCAAGAAGATACTAGCTAAGACATCCGAAAATTATCGTGATTGGCACGAAAGGTTGCCGTATCCTTTGATGGCATACCAAACTTCAATTCGAACATCAACTAGAGCAACCCCATTTTCTTTGATTTATGGAATAGAAGCAGTGCTACCTGTTGAAGTAGAAATTCCTTCATTAAGGATACTATCTCAGTTAAAACTTTCATAAGCTGAGTGGATCCAGCAAAGGTATGAACAACTCAACATGATCGATGAAAAGAGATTAAGAGCTATATGCCATGGACAAGCCTATTAAAGACGAGTGGCTAAATCCTTTAATCGAAAAATGAAACCGAGGAATTTCAAAACAGAGGATTTAGTATTGAGGAAAGTCATCTTCAATAATTCAGATTCTCGTGGCAAATTCACTCTAAATTATGAGGGTCTATGTATTGTCAAGAAGGTTTTTCCTGGAGGAGCATTGATTCTTGTAGATATGGCAAGAACAGAACTGGCCTATCCTGTAAATGCAGATGCTGTCAAGATTTTTTAGCCATGAAATGAAAACAAACATTCAAGAAAAGATTCGGGTCACTTTAGAACATGTGCATACCATGCATATCACGCATGCCATGCATTTCATGAATATGTTTATCTATTTTGCAGAAGAAAGCAAAAAGAATCTGAACTAGTTAATGATTTCAGAATTTCCAATGGAGTTACCAAATAGTAGAGGAAAATATCACTTCTAATTCTATTTTCCATTGATATCCTCTAATGTGCTTTTTTTTATCATCCCCAGAGAGACAAAGAAAAGGGAGCAATAACAAAAGAATCCCCAGTGTAACCAAAACAAAAATATACAAACAAGAGGGATCTTGATAAATCGATCAGACAGGTATCCCTAAATCGTGAGGGCATGTGCTAAAGAGGTTATCTTACCAAGAGAAAAATCAAACTTTTTCTTCCCCAAGCGGAATGACACTAAGGTTGAGCAAAAACAAAACAAATTGTTTTGAAAAGGAAAATACATCAGAAATGTTTCAATAAAAAATTTTGAAACACGCTTTCTTTAAAAATGCACTAAGCATCAAAATTCCCTAAAAGGGATAATTTGACAAAAGGCTATGAAAAATTTCATAGAAAAAAGTTTGGATCAAATCAAATGGAAAGACCTTCAAATGATGAAAGGTAAGTCATATCCAAACACATCCCCTATACACTCAAAGTTAAAGTGTAGAAGTGAGTGAGCAAAACTCATCCGAAGGAAATAGGGGATATTCGCAATGATTACATGGATTGAAATGATGAAAGGCAATCATTTCATTATCCCAAACACATGTTTATCCCTTGCAAACCAAATTTGAGCCAAAATAGTAGAGAAGTTTTTCCAAAACAACCCTATTAAGAACCACCCCACATTGGGGCAAATTAGGAGGTTTATGGATTGATAGCTATGGAGAATAGGACCAAGAAAGATTTTATTGCATACTCTTACATCAATCTTTCTGAGATAACTTTATATAAAATCATATGGAAGCTCAAAACATCCCAAGAGGAAGAAGAGCACTTCATTTCTTATACCCAAATACATTATCTTTGGTAAAGCCCAATTGAGCCTGAATATTCATTTCAGAACTCTAAATTGGTGATCATCTCTTCATACTGGAGCATGAGCATATGATCCACTTTAATAGATGGGAAACAAAAGGGCAGAACGCAGAGTCCTTATAATTCAAAAAGATCAAAGACAAAAGAGTTTGGGGTATGAAAAAGCAATGTGCCTAGTAAAAGTAAGGCCAAATGCCCAAGAAAAATGAAAAAGAAAAGAGAGTGCAAAAGAAAGCTCAAAATGACAAAAAGTCATGATAAAGCAAAGTCAAGATCATGAGAGATCATAGATCACAGCAAGTAAGAATGAGCAAAAGAAAAGAGATTGTGATAAATGTTTGGAGAACTCTGATGTTTATAAAAGAAAAGATCTCTAGTGAAAAAAGAAGAAAAGGAAAAGTGGTGATGTCAAGAAGATTATCAATTCAATGAAAACCCTAAATTCAAACAAATGAGCCTTTTGAGCCTACCCAATACCAACAATACAATCTCTCCCCATAGACTCTTCAGATTGGGATGTTGAGAGTAGAAATTTGACTTTATGACAAAAAGTCATCACTCAAAGAAGTGTATGCAATACTATCTTGTCTTATCCTTGAGGTTCTTAACCTGTAGACCCAAAGTCAGTTGTGACGAAATCCTTTTCTTGGCCTCAAAATGCCTATCCTTTGAATAGCCATCGACGAAGCCAACATTACAACCTTTTGAAAGACCTTATCGAATCAATTAGATTGTATATATTGCAAACATCTCTGAACACCTAAGGATTGATTAAGAGAGATAAAATTGAGGGATATCAGATAAGTCCCCTTTCAATCAAATGAAGGAAAGACTAAGTTCATAAATTGAAACAAATCCTTTCTAACGAAGGTCTTCCAAACGATCATTTCAAGCATTTCTTGAAAGTTTATAAGCATTTTGTTCAAATAATTTCTTGAAAAGGAAATTTGATTGTCTGAAATGCATTAATTCAAAGAATGCATATTTCAAAATCAGGTTTCAAAAAGTTTTTGGTCAACTTAAAACCAAGTTTTCAAATAGTTTGTGGTAAGCTAAAAAAAACACATTTCAAATAGTTTTGATCAATTTCAAAATTACTTTTCAAAATAGTTTTTGGTCCACCAAAAAATTATACAAAGATTAGTGAAACCTCAAATTCACAAAACTCACGAATAAGGCGTTCATTGTTTAAAGTCTTTCTAAAGTCCTACAGGCGAGGACCCCCTAGGCAATCTAAAGTCCTACTAGTGAGGAACCACTAGGCAAATTCAAGTCCTACAGGCGAGGAGCCTCTAGGCAATTTCGAAAATTCTACGGGTGAGGAACCACTTGGCAAGTCTCCAAAATTCAAGTCCTATTAGTGAGGAACCATTAGGCAAATCCTAAAGTCCTACAGGCAAGGAGCTTCTAGGCAATTTCCAAAATCCTACGGGTGAGGAACCACTTGGCAGGTCTTCAAAATTCAAGTCCTACTGATGATGAACCACTAGGCAAATCCAAAGTCCTACAGGCGAGGAGCCGCTAGGCAATTTCCAAAATCCTACGGGTGAGAAACCACTTAGGAAGTCTCCAAAATTCAAGTTTTACTGGTGAGGAACCACTAGGCAAATCCCAAAGTCTTACAGGCGAGGAGCCTCTAGGTAATTTCCAAAACCCTATGGGTGAGGAACCACTTGGCAAGTCTCCAAAATTCAAGTCCTACTGGTGAGAAACCACTAGGCAAAATCCCAAAGTCCTACAGGTAAGGAGCCTCTAAGCAATTTCCAAAATCCTATAGGTGAGGAACCACTTGGCAAGTCTCCAAAATTCAGGTCCTACTAGTGACAAACCACTAGGTAAATCCAAAATCCTATAGGCGAGGAGCCTTTAGGCAATTTCCAAAATCCTATGGGTGAGAAACCACTTGGCAAGTCTCCAAAATTTGAAGTCCTACAAGCGAGGAGCCCCTAGGCAAATTCAATCCTAATGGTAAGGAACCACTAGGCAAATATCAAAGTCCTACAGGCGAGAAGCCTCTAGGCAATTTTCAAAATCCTACGGGTGAGGAACCACTTGGCAAGTCTCCAAAATTCAAGTCTTACTAGTGAGGAACCACTAGGCAAAATCCTAAAGTCCTACAGGCGAGGAGCCTCTAGGCAATTTCCAAAATCCTACGGGTGAGGAACCACTTGGCAAGTCTCCAAAATTCAAGTCCTACTAGTGATGAACCATTAGGCAAATCTCAAAGTCTTATAGGCGAGGAGCCTCTAGTCAATTTCCCAAATGTTACGGGTGAGGAACCACTTGGCAAGTCTCCAAAATTCAAGTCCTATTGGTGAAGAACCACTATACAAATCCAAAGTCCTATAGGCGAGAAGCCTCTAGGCAATTTTCAAAATCCTACGGGTGAGGAACCACTTAGCAAGTCTCTAAAATTCGAAGTCCTACAAGCGATGAGCCCCTAGGCAAATTCAAGTCCTACTGGTGAGGAACCACTAGGCAAATCCAAAGTCCTACAGGCGAGAAGCCTCTAAGCAATTTCCAAAATCCTACCGGTGAGGAACTACTTAGCAAGTCTCCAAAATCCTTAGGCAAAGAGCCTTAGACGTTCATGATTCGTGAGTTCGTCCTTAAACCACGAAATCAGAATAACCATCATAATCATCACCACCATCAATTCGTGCTCTTGGATAAACAAAAAAGAAACTCTCGCAAACAAGCAAGTTTCTCTCCCTCAATCATTAAGAATCTTTCGAATTTTGTTTTGAAAAGAGAACCTTTGGATTAGATCACGAATTTCAAAAAGCAAGAACCCTAATCAGTTGTTGTGAAATTTTCATCTTATCTTGTTTAGTGAGATGACTAAAAATTCAAGTGTCACATTGTCTTTGAGATCAACCTCTAACGAGCTTAATCTTAAAGAGAGGCAGCTGTTGACACCTAATTTTTAGCTCATTTTTTTTCATATTTTCAAAAATTTCAAAAATAGGACTAAGAATCTTGGCCAAGCCTAGAAACCTATTTTTAAACCAAAAAAAATAGTTTTTTTTAGCATTTTCCTGCATTTTTCCTTAATTTCTTTTAGTCAAAATAGGTGAGAAAATTAAGAAAAATAGCAAATGGAATCAAAAAAATTCCATAAAAATAGTCATTAGTCTTATTTTAAATCCAATTTCTTGAATACATTGTCAATTTTGAAAAGTCTCAATCAGGTATATGTTTTTCCCAAAATTGGGCAAAATTAAACCCAAATTAAACCAAAAATGCAATTAAATTTTTTCTAGTCATTTTTAAGTCATACTGTCTTCACAACAAATGATTCTAGGACCTTGAATTGCATAATGGTTGGTCCAATTGCACAATTTGACATAAAAATAAAAAATCCCCAAAATTCGATTGAAAATTAAGAATTTTGAACCCAAATTGGGAGTCGTGCCCAATATGAAATTGTCAAAACATGAGACCAACATTTCTAGGGTTAATTAGATGTGGGTAATTCAATTTTGGCATCAATTTTGCCTAATCAGGTCATTAGGACATCAAATTGAACCAAAACCTATTAACCCGAATACAAAAATGAGAAAATCGTGGACTCAGCTATAATAAAAATTGGGGAAAATTATATATTTGGGTTCGGAATATGATGAGGAATTCAATTTTGGGGTTAAATTTGGAAAATTGGGTTAAAATCGGGTCGAATTTGAGAATTTAGACCAACAAGAGTGTATCGGGTTGACTGGGTCAACCCGACCCGACCCGGGTTACTCATCTTCCTCACCTGACTTGCTCAAAACGCACTAAACCCAGAAAAAACCAACTCGCGCCCGAGACTTTGTCGACTTCGTTGAGCAAATTAGCACGTTTTAATCGAGTTGGTCAGCTGGATATTCTTCGGCTGGCACTAGATAATCATTCTAACCGATCGAAAGTCGGTGGAACGAACTTTGGGCAGGAAAAAACCAATCAACAAAAAGGAAAAAAAAATTGAACATTGGTGAGGAACCTGTTCGGTGAAATGCCAGAGAGAGAGAGGAGAGCGAAGGAGCGAGAAAGTAAGAGTTTGAGCGTGAGAGGCATGTAGAGGATCCCGAAACTGAGCGTTCGATGCTTCCTTCGGCGAGGAAACACCAGCAAATCAGTTTGGAGAGTGATCTTCCATACCTGAGAATTCATAGATGAAGTTGCTTGTCAAGGCCTGAAAATAGGTCTCGGCCGGTGCATACTGGACTTTCCTAGGCGAAATGGCGACCATTGGCTGATAGAGTAATTGTCCAGGAATCGCCCTATGGTTGTGGTTTGGCTTAGAAATTCCAATTGGACTTCAATGAAGAAGGTAAAATTTGCTCATGCTCATAGTTTCATAAAATCCAGATTTCATGTTTCAGTTTCGTTAAGTTTGATTATGCCATTTTTATCGTGATTTTGAATTTATTGATGATTGAAACATGTTTTTGAACATATTTCTCATTGTTTGATTATATTCTGGGTCATTAAATGGCACAAACCAAGTCGGCCGCCATTGTTGATCATCACCGGAGCTTCATTGACCTCACCGGAGTGCTGATTGTAGCCAACAATCACTCAAGTTAGCCATTTCTATCATCACTTGATGTTTTGATGTTGATTTGATCGCTAGAAAACGGATAGGGCGATCAGAATAGGGGTGAATGTTAGAAAAGTTGGAAAGGTCAGTTTCAAGTTGGCATTTTTAGGTTCGGTTTTCGCTGGCCAGCGAACATCCAACAGCAAAACTATAGACTAATGTTGATAAACGGCAATACGAAGAAGACATAGAGTCAAAAATCAAACCAAATGGTCATCGCAAGGTTGCTGGAGAAAGGCTTGAAGTGGCGGTCTTGAAAACTTGAAACATAGAACCATGCACACCAAGTGTTTGTGAAAATGCCCTAATGAAAAAGGCCAAAAACGGTGCCATTTTGGGACCGTGTCGCCGGAGACGATGACCGGCGACCAGCGCCGGCAATGCCCAGTTCGGCCAAGTTGATCTAGGTCGAACAGGGCCGGTTTGGTTCGTTTCCCAGCGGGAAAATTTAAAAATAAAAAATAATAAAAATAAATAAATAAATAAAAAATCAGAAAAACATAAAATTTTTGAAAAATTAAAAAATTCACACAAACAGAAAATTCACAAAAAAATAAGAAAATTCAAAAAAATTCAAAAAAATTCACAAAATTCATAAAAATTCAAAAATTTTCAGAAAATTCATTAAAATTTTGAAAATTCAGAAAATACAAATAAAAAAAATTTAGAAAATCAATAAAAAATTGAAATTTCATAAAAATTTTCAGAAAATCATAAAAAAAAACCAATTCTCGATTTTACTAAATTTAAAAAAAAATAAAAAATTTTGAAAATTCACAACGGTCCAAAAACATGTAACCACAAATAGTCAAATTTGAATTTTTGGAGTGCCCAAGTGGCAATTTTAGAAAATTCTAAATTCAGGGTTATGACCCCTAAAAAACACTAAGGCGTGTTCTTTTGAAAATATTTTTCCGGAAAAAATCTTCCGCTTTTCAGAAAATGTTTTCATGGAAAATATTTTCCTTGCCCACCCTCAAATCCTTCATTGAGGAAAATGATTTCCTCTTTTCAATAAAAATCATTTTCCCCAAAAAAAAATTGCCATGGGAAGGAAAATATTTTCCGTGGGAGAAATTCACCCCGTTGCGGTCCGTCCAAAACATCGTTGCCAACCACAAATAGTCAAATTTGAATTTTTGGAGTGCCCAAGTGGCATTTTTAGAAAATTCTAAATTCGGGGTTATGAAAATTATGTTCCGGGAAAACATTTTCCAGGAAAATGACTTCCGGGAAAATATTTTCCAAAAGGAGAATATTTTTCGCCAAACGAACGGAGCCTAAAACTCTAAAAATGTAAATCATGAAACGAACAAGCTTTTAGAGCTCCATTAGGGTTTGGGTGTTTTGATTGATTTTCGTTTTAGAGATCACTTAGGATTGATTAACTTGATTGACTTTGATTGTGTATTTAATACTTGTTTGGTCTTTCTTGCGATTATAATGGATAGGATTAGCGGGTAAGCCTCGGAAATTCGCATGACACGTTAGAATCCATATCGTTCTTAGGTACCGAAAGGGCGTTAGAGATCTCGATTCGGGATCAATAACGTAACCAAGTTCCCGCACTCAAAATCTCAAGTTCGTAGAATCGTGGTATTTCTCTCGTACCTCAATTAGGTTTCTAGTCTACCTACCAATAATGACTAGTGGCGACTCGAAAATCACAAACTTAGACTAAATAAGAAATCACCTTCTACTGTCACGTGGGGTATGGTCTGGGAGAGACCATTACACATAAATACCTCCTTAGTGCGCAAATCCCAAAAGCCCCAAAAAAAGAAAAGCGCGGCGCGACACTCCCCTGTTTCGGCCACCACTCCCCTCCCCTTCCTATGTTCTCTCTCTTTGTCCCTGCTTCGACCGTCATCGTCATGGGCCACCATGCATTCGCTAGAGCCACCGATTCGCCATCTCTACACTGCCAATCCAGCCGAGATGCCAGCCCGCACATGCTGCCGCCTTGCCGTCGCAGTTGTGAGTTGCCGCTCGAACACCGGAGCTACTGCTATCCTGGTGACGTGGTAGCTTCTATTCCGTCCAAATCGTCGTTCATCGCTCGTCCAGCCTCTGATACGATTGCTTCTATTTCCCCCCCTGCCGCTCACCGTCGCGGCATTGTCGTTGCTGCCTAGCCGCTGCCGGGGCTGCTGCTATTCTGTCAAGGTCCTCGCCACTTACTGTTGCTGCTGCTTCTCACGACCGTGAACCCAGCTGCTCACCCCTGCTGCCGCTGAGTCACTGCCGCTACTGTCCCGACGATCCTCCCCGTGGCCCAGCCCCGTTTTCTTGCTCAAGTTAAGGTAAGCAACTTCCTAATTCTCGCTTAGGGTTTTGGGTATTGCTAGACTTGATTATGGGTTGTTTGGTGTGGGATCGTGGTGAGATTGTGGCTAATATAAAGGGGTTTGATGGCTGGTTCGGTAATCTTTGAGTGGTGATCGCGATATGTCATTTTGTGAGTCGAGTGGGGTGATGTGCGGGCGGAATCTTAGCTGTTTAGTGGCTGGTCATTGCAAGATTTATGATTGATTCTTGCTCAGTGAATGGCTGGTTCGATCAGCCGATGTCGGTTAATCTATGGAATGAAATATGGGCCGAAACGAGGTGGTTTATTGTTGAAATCATGGCTGGATTGGTGGTCGTTAGTGCTGGAAATTATGTCAAGTTCATTGGGTGTTCTTGTACAATTTGATGTTTGCTTGGCGTTGGTTCGTGTTGTTCATTCGTGGTTGGGTTGACGCCTTTTATGTGAGCTTTGGCTTGGTGTGATTAGAACGAGTAGCGATTGAGCATAGTATGGAGTTAATTGACTATGTGATTGACGTGAAATTGATTGAATTAAGTGGCGTGTGTGTTTGCTTGAAAAGCCTTGATGGATCGGAGGGTTGCCAACCTGAGGCATGGTTAAGCGGGTGTGGCGAAGAAGGTAAGAAAAGACCTGAGGTGTGTTTACGCGGGTCATTGGAGAAAGTTAGGCCTGAGGCGTGTTGACGCGGGCTGTGAGAATGGGCCTGAGGTGTGTTGACGCGAGCTGTAAGAATGGGCCTGAGGCGTGTTGACGCAGGCTGTGAGAGTGGGCCTGAGGTGTGTTAACGTGGGCTGTGAGAATGGACTTGAGGCGTGTTGACGCGGGTTGTGGATAGTTGGATGGACATGCATGTGGAATGTGCTTGATTGAATTGGGTGAATGCACGTGTATATGGGGCTCAAGCGATTGTGATATGTCCTTGGGATATTATTGTATTTTAGCAATTTAACTAATATGTAGAGTTGGCGCATGAGTGGAGGCGAGGTAAGTATGTCTATGTGAATTCCAATTTATCGATGGTTAGATTGCATATTGAGACTTGTCTGGGTACGCATTGGCCTAAGTAGTGTTTAGGTTGTCTACTTATTGAGATTTATCTCATTCTCGTTGTTAAACATTTTCAGGTTTGGAGTGACGAATAGTCGTCACGCGTGGTTCGGTGATCGGGAGTGGTTTTGGACATTGATGCTTTACTCCTTTTTAGATGCCCTTTTTATTAGTGAAGTTAGGCTACCCAACCACTGCCTTTTTGATGAACGTGGTTCGGTGTTAGTAGCCTGGTTTAAGGTGATGTAATGGTGAAGGTTGTAAGTTATATTAAATGTATTCTTGTTTTAAGTATGTGTCTTTCGGCTATCCCTCCTTGAATATTTCTTATCTGGGTTGTTTAAATTTTGCTTCTGCTTGTGTTTGTCTTCACGTGTTTCATTTGGGTCGGCGACGCGTCCTAGGATGTCGCGTTCAATACGACCGTCAAAGGGGTGTCGCGAGCCCGTTGGGGTTTGGGGCGTGACATCCCCCGTTGATTTGGTATCAAAGCAAGGCCAGCTCGATCCAAGTTGATCGAAACCTGGAGTAATAAGGAGCGATGAATTTGGGGTAGCCAGTTAAGGAGACTTGTATGCCATGCGTACCCCAGACTGTGTGATTGTGGTTGCTGAGTGATTTTATGTAATAATATGTGAAGTGCAGGTGCAACAGGACTTGATGAAAGTGCACGAACCCTATTGGTTGTGATTGGGTATTGTTTGTGATTGGCTGCCTGCTTAGTGAATTGTTGTTGCGATTCACTGCCTAGGGCTTTCAATTTGTATAGTTGGCCTAGGTCTTCAATTCTTGAGTGGAATTATAGTAGGTAGGCGAGTGTGAGAACCTTGTAAGTATGGGCAGCCATGGAAGAGGTCGAGGTCGAAGTCGTGTGGCCCCGCAGGCTAGAGTTGCAGAGGATTCTCGAGTGGATGGAATTCTAACGGCACTACGAGCAGTTGGAATTTTAATGGGTAGACAGACTCGAGATAGAAATGCTACTGTCGCTGCTGCTACTGAGGCCGCTATTGCCACTGCCAATGGGGCCAATAGAAATAACGGGAATCATGGGAACGATGTGAATGATAGGAATCCTGGTCAAGGATAGGTGAATGTAAACAGACCGATGTCTAAGCTGGTCGACCAGTTTTTGAAGTTGAAGCCTCTGAAGTTTGATGGGAGAGATGATACTAAGGCTACAACCCGATGGACAGAAGAGCTAGAAAAGGATTTTGAAGTACTGGGGTATACCCAGAGAGAAAAGGTAACCCTGGTAATCTACTAGCTTTAAGGAAATGTAGGTGATTGGTGGAGGGCCACAGAGGTCAAGTGTTCCCTGCTGGTACTGGTCCGACTTAGACTATTTTTACTGAGACCTTTAATAGCAAGTATTTCTCGGAAAGCACTCGAAAACAGAAATTGACAGAATTCATGAGGCTTCGCCAGGGTCAGATATCAGTGGACCAGTATGAAGCTGAGTTTGTAAAGCTATCCAAGTTTGCCCCGAGATTGATAGAAGATCCCTTGGACAAGGCCTAAAGGTTACGAGATGGGTTGAAGCCGGACCTCCGTAGTCAGATGATATCACTGAACTTGAGGGGTTATTACAAGATTTATGATCGGGCTCAGGCAATTGAGCGTGATTTGATGGATCGGGTTGCCGCCCCTAGATCGCGGTATGCCCCGGCTAGGGACAATCGTCACATTGGAAAGAGGCCAATGATAGGAAATAGTCGCTTCGTCCCTCCCGTTAGGAAAAATATCGGGAAGCCGGCTCACCATTCGAATATGACTTGTCGACTTTGTGGGGGAAGACATGGAAATGGGCCTTACTCGAGTAGAGGTGGAGTATGCTTTGGATGTGGTAGGCGAGATCACCAAGTGAGACACTGCTCGAACCGACAGGTTAGGCCGGCGATACAACCGTGGCAATCGCAAGTAGGATATCAAGCGGGAGCTGCTCCATCGAATAATCAGAATCGACTATGGGCGTAATGAAAAGTGTAAGTTGTGGTTGGGAAGGAAGCGAATGACTTGTCTTAAGGGCTTAAATGCGATGTATAAGGATATTTGGTGTATTAGAAGTGATTTTTTTAGAAATTTTAGATTTGAATGGTCATGTAAGACATATAATTGCTCATGGTAAATTGATGCAATCAGTTTATGTATTTTGGAATTACTGATGATATCCTTTGACAAGATTTGGGTGAATGAGTTATCGCTTGGAAATTTCGGATTTTGTAAAGAACATGAGTGATTTATTTTGAGAGACCGTTGGATTGAAATTGGATGGATTGAGCTTTGTCATTGAGGTGTAGAAAGATAACTATCTTATGGTTAACTCGTTGGTTAAGGAGCCAAGGCTAGAGGACATAGCCGTGGTGTGCAATTTCCCCGATGCCTTTCCTCAGGAATTGCCGGGATTGCCACCTGATAGAGAAGTGGAGTTTGTGGTTGCGTTGGCCCTAAGGACAAAACCGATCTCAAAAGCATCCTATAGGATGTCGTTGTCAGAATTAAAGGAATTGAAGGTCTAAATGAAGGAGTTATTGGATAAAGGCTTCATTCGTCCAAGTGCATCTCTATGGGGAGCGCTTGTTTTATTCGTGAGGAAGAATGACGGATCGTTAAGGTTGTGCATTGACTCGAGGCAGTTGAATCAGGTGACCATGAAGAAGAAGTATCCACTACCAAGGATAGATGACTTGTTTGATCAGTTGCAAGGAGCATCGATATTTTCTAAGATTGATTTGAGGTCTGGTTACCACCAACTGAGGATTAAGAATGATGATATACCAAAAACGGCATTTAGGACGAGGTATGGGCACGATGAGTTTACAGTAATGCCGTTCGGATTGACTAGCGCCTAAGCTACTTTCATAGATTTGATGAATCGAGTGTTTAAGGAATTCTTGGATTAATCGTTATTATATTCATCGACGACATCTTGGTGTATTTAAAGAGCCTCGAGGAACATGAGCAACATCTACGGATGGTTCTACAGACTTTAAGAGAACACGCACTCTATGCCAAGTTTAGTAAGTATGAGTTCTGGCTAAATTAGGTAGCATTTCTTGGACACGTGACTTTTCGGAATGAAATTTCAGTGGACCCGACAAAGATTGAAGCAGTTATGAATTGGCCAAGACCAATGATAGTGATAGAGGTTCGAAGTTTCTTGGGTTTGGCAAGGTATTACAAATGCTTTGTGAAAGGATTTCGGCATTAGCAACGCTGTTGATGCGGTTATTAAAGAAGGAAACGAGGTTTGAATAAACAGATAAGTGTGAAAGGAGTTTCTAAGAGTTAAAGTAGAGATTGACTACTGCGCCAGTGTTAACAATCCTATAAGGATCGGGAGGATATGAGATCTATAGTGACGCGTCACTAAAGGGACTAGGATGCGTGTTAATGCAACACGGAAGAGTGATGGCATACACATCGCGACAATTGAGATCGCATGAGCTGAATTATCCGATGCCCGACTTGAAATTGGCTGTGGTTATCTTTGCCCTTAAGATTTGAAGGCGTTACCTGTGTAAGGAGAAGTTTCAGATTTATACGGACCATTAAGGTTTGAGGTACTTATTTTCTCGAAAGGAATTGAACATGAGACAATGTCGTTAGATGGAACTCCTTAAGGACTATGACTGCGATATCTTGTATCACCCCGAAAAGGCTAATAAAGTAGCGGATGCACTAAGTCGAAAATCGAGTATCGCGCATATGATGGTCAAGGAATGGATTCTGTTGGAGGGAGTTCGGGATTCGGAATTTAAGTTTGAAGTGAGTCATGTCTCAAGTTTGCTTGCCGCATTAAGGATTGAACCGGAAATCTAGACTAAGATTAAGGCTTTACAATCAATGGACCCGGAGATTCAAAAGATTCTGGACATGGATGTCACAAAAAGGAAACTGGATTTTCAAGTATCCGAGGATGGGATTCTGAAGTTCTGTGGACGATTGTGCGTGCCCGGTGATGCAGAATTGAAGGAAGAAATTTTGTCAGAAGCTCACCATAGCAATTACAGTATTCACCCAAGTAGTACGAAGATGTATCAGAACTTACGATAGCATTATTGGTGGAATGACATGAAAGTGGATGTAGCCAAGCACGTGGCTAAGTGTTTAACATGCCAACAAGTGAAAGCGCAATATTACAAACCGGGTGGAATGTTACAGCCATTGGAAATCCCTGAGTGGAAATGGGAACACATCACGATGGACTTTGTAATAGGATTACCAAGGAGCCAGAGGGGTCATGATTCAATTTGGGTGGCAATCGACCGATTGACATAGTTAGCACATTTTCTACCGGTGCGAAAGGACTTCGCCTTGGAAAGATATGCCGAGATATCTGTGTGACAAATAGTCCATCTTCACTGAGTACCAGTGACGATTACTTCAGATCGTGACCCTAAGTTTACTGCCGTTTTTTGGAAAAATCTTTATACGACGTTAGGAATAAAGTTATAGTTTAGCACGACCTATCATCCCCAAACGGATGGCTAGTCTGAAAAAACTATTTAGACTTTGGAAGATATGCTGCTGGCATGTGTATTGGATTTTAAGGGTAGTTGGGAGGAACAGTTGCATCTGGTTGAGTTTGCTTACAACGATAGCTATCAGCAGAGTATCAGAATGACACCATTTGAAGTGCTGTATAGCAGAGTTTGCAAAACACTAGTTTGTTGGGATGAAGTTGGTGAGAGGAGCATCATTGGTTTAGAGTTAGTTCAGCAGTTAGTCGAAATAGTCAAAGTGATTCGAGACAAGCTTAAGATCGCTTAGAGCCGTCAAAAGAATTATGCAGACCGGAGACGTAGGCCTTTCGAATTTCAAGTGAGAGACCACGTTTTCCTCAAAGTATCGCCGGTAAGAGGATTGTCACGGTTTGGCAAGAAAGGGAAGTTGAGCCTGAGGTACGTGAGTCCATTCGAGGTCTTAGAGAAAATTGGTACTTTAGCCTATCGTCTCGCACTACCGCCAAATTTGTCCCAAGTTCACAATGTGTTCCACATGTCTATATTCAGGAAATATGAATCGGATCCAACCCACGTGTTGAATTATGAAGAAATAGACGTGGACAACAAAGTGTCGTACGTGGAAAGGCCAGTAAGGATCGAGGACAGAATGAAACGAGTGTTACGAAACAAGACAATTCCGATGGTCAAAGTAATTTAGGAGCATCATGAAACCGAAGGTGCGACATGAGAAAGTGAAGAGTTGATGCAACATTAGAACCCCCATTTGTATGAATAATTGGGTTGCATTGTAAATTTCGAGAACAAAATTTTTATAGAGGGAAGAGTTGTGACATTCCAAATTTTGGTCCATTTTTGGGATTTATAAAATGTATATTTCGTCAGTGTGCTTATAGTTAAATCTCGTCCAGAACTGATCACTCTCAGGTTATTTTAAATTTGAGATTTCGCTAAAATCGCATTCGATTGAATTTGGCCGTTATTTAGAGTCCGAATTTTAGTGTCGAATTTCTCGGAGTTTCATGATGAATTTAATCGGATGGTATCAATATTTTGTGGCTAGCGTCGATATTGCCCGAAATTGGTGAAAAGTGAAATTTTGACTGGGTGCGTATTTAGACTAGTAAACCTCTCTCATAGTGTGTTTTATTTAGTATCTTTTGTCCTTTATCCTAATTTATAATTAGGGTTTTTCGTGGACCGTTAGATTGATTTCGGGTTTGAACGTAGACCGTTGGATTGCACTCGGGTGTTTGACTTCTCTCTCTCTCTATCTCTCTCTCCCCCCGATCACGTGCCCCCTTGTACACGTCCCCTCCCCCTCTTCCCTATGCATACTTTCCTCTCTCTCTCTCTCTCTCTCTCTCTCTCCTTTTCTTCTTTTCTTTTCTCTTTCTTCTTCTTCTTCTTCTCTTCTTTTCCTTCCCTCGCCATTGCTCCTGCCCTCCTTTGTTGATCGCCGCTTGCCGTGCCTGTCTATCGTTGGCCGTCCACCCAGCGTCGCCGCTCACCTAGCTGCCGTGTCATCCGTCTAGTCGTCTCCCCAGACCCGACTGCCCTTCCCCTTCATTCACACCCCTCCATACGAGTAGTAACTCGCTCACCGCCGCTGTTCGGCATTACCTAGCTGTCGGCCAGCCAGCCCTACTCCGCCTAGTCACTTGCAATGCCGACGTGCTGTCGTTGACCGCCGTTAGCCCCTACTGCCGCTGTAGCCCCCCTTTTCCTTCCCCTTTCCCCGATTTACCCTGACCCTCCTCTATTTCGTCTCACCAGCAACTGCCGCATGTCGCCGTCCCGGCTGCCATTGCCCTCACTGGCTCACCACCATCACCCGGCTCCCCTGTTTTCGCCTGGTCGCCACCCCTGCTGTCATCGGCGCCACTGTGGTTGTTGCTCCCCTGTTCTGGACACTACTCCCCTCCCCTTTCTTTGTTCTCTCTCTATCCCTACTCCGACCGTCGCCATCGTAGGGCGCTGTGCATCCGCTGGAGCCACAGATTTGCTATCTCTACCCCGCTAGTCCAGCCGAGATGCCAACCCGCACGAGCTGCCACCTTGCCGTCGCCGCTGTGAGCTGTCACTCGAATGCTAGAGTTCTTCTTGTCTCGACGACGTAGCTGCTTCTGTTCCGTCCAAATCTCTATTCGTCGCCTGTCTAGCCTCCGATGCGGCTGCTTCTATTTTCCCTCTAGCTGATCATCGTTGCGGCGTCGCCGTCGCTGCTCAACCGCCGTCGCGACGTCGCTGTCACTGCCTAGCCACCGTCGGGGTTGCTGTTGTTCCGGTGAGGTCCTTGCCACTCGCTACTACTACTACTTCTCACCATCGTGAACCTAGCCACTCGCCCCTGCTGCCGCTGAGTCGCCGCCGCCGCCGACCCGGCGATCCTCCCCGTGGCCCAGCCCCTTTTTCTTGCTCAAGTCAAGGTAAACAACTTCCTAATCCTCAATTAGGGCTTTGGGTATTGCTAGACTTGATTAGGGGTTGTTTGGCGTGGGATCGTAGTGAGATTGTGGCTAATATGAAGGGGTTTAATGGCTGGTTTGGTAATCTTCGAGTGGCGATCGCGATATGTCATTTTATGAGTCGAGTGGGGTGATGTGTGGGCAGAATCTTGGCTGTTTAGTGGTTGGTCATTGTGAGATTTATGATTGATTCTTGCTCGGTGAATGGACGATTCGATCAGCCGATGTCCGGTAATCTATGGAATGAAATGTGGGCCGAAACGAGGTGGTTTATTGTTGAAATCATGGCGGGATTGGTGGTCGCTAGTGCTGGAAATTGTGTCAAGTTCATTAGGTGTTCTTGTATGATTTGATGTCCGCTTGGCAGTGGTTCGTGTTGTTTGTTTGTGGTTGGGTTGACGCCTATTATGTGAGCTTTGGCTTGGTGTCATTAGAACAAGTGGCGATTGAGCATAGTATGGAGTTATTTGACTATGTGATTGATGTGAAATTCATTGAATTAAGTGGCGTGTGCATTTGTTTGAAAGCCTAGATTGATCGGAGGGCTGCCAACCTGAGGCGTGGTTACGCGGGTGTGGCGAAGAAGGCAAGAAAAGACCTGAGGTGTGTTTACACGAGTCATTGGAGAAAGTTGGGCCTGAGGCATGTTGACGCGAGCTGTGAGAATGGGCTTGAGGCGTGTTGACACGGGCTGTGAGAATGGGCCTGAGGCGTGTTAACGCGGGCTGTGAGAATGGACCTGAGGCGTGTTGATGCGGATCGTGGATAGTTGGATGGATATGCATGTGGAATGTGCTTGATTGAATTGGGTGAATGCACATGTATTTGGGGCTTGAACGATTGTGATATGTCCTTAGGATATTATTGTATTTTAGCAATTTGACTAATATGCAGAGTTGGCGCATGATTGGAGGTGAGGTAAGTATGTCTATGTGAATTCCAATTTGTTGATAGTTAGATTGCATATTGAGACTTGTCTGGGTATGCATTGGCCTAAGTGGGGTTTAGGTTGTCTGCTTATTGATATTTATCTCATTCTCGTTATTAAATATTTTCGGGTTTTGAGTGACGAATAGTCGTCACGTGCGGTTCGGAGATCGGGAGTGGTTTTGGACATTGATGCTTCACCCCTTTTTGGATGCCCTTTTTATTAGTGAAGTTAGGCTACCCAACCACCGCCTTTTTGATGAACATGGTTCGATGTTAGTATCCTTGTTTAAGGTGATGTAATGGTGAAGGTTGTAGGTTATATTAAATGTATTCTTGTTTTGAGTACGTGCCTTTCGGCTACCCCTCCTTAAATGTTTCTTGTTTGGGTTGTTTAAATTTTGCTTCCGCTTGAGTTTGTCTTCGCATGTTTCGTTTGGGTCGGCGACGCATCCTGGGACGTCGCGTTCAATACGACCATCGACGGGGTGTCGCGAGCCCGTTGGGGTTCGGGGCATGACAATATTGACCGATTTTAGTCTACTAAGGTCCCGTTTGGTTTAACATTTGGAAGGGGCTTTTGACCTCGAAAAACCCTTAACGAAATGTTGAACCATTTGGTTCAGCATTTCGAAGTCCATTGGCCAAATGCTGAACCCAAATTTTTTATCGCCAAACTACTCTCACTTATTTTGGCTTATTCCAGTTTCGCCACTCTTGTTAATGTTCATCTTCTTCGTGAGGTGGCGGGCGACGGCGGCTGATACTGGATCAGGTTGGCAAGAGGTCGGCAACGTCGCACGACCCAGGCGACGGCCACCTGAGGTCGCACGGCCATCCGAGGTCGCACGACCACCCAAGCGCCGCCGACCTGAATCGCGCGAGGCCGTCTGCCGCCTCGGTCATGAGACCACAAGCGGCCGTCGCCACGATTGCTCAACTCAGGCGGCTATCACCCGGCCTCGGGCGATAGCCGCCAATGCCAGATCTAGCTTGTCGGCAGCCATAAGCCGCCGCCGGCTCTGGCGAAGGGTAGGGTAGGTTTTATTTTTAATAAAAAAGACAATTCCCAAAGCCCTTTTGCAAAAAAATATTTGCCAAATACTATTTGGGCCAAAGTAGCTTTACATAGGATTTTTTACCAAATGCTATTTGTATTTCCCCAGGAGGCTTTAACTTAAAGGTATTTGCATTCCTCCAAGAAGCATTTGTAAAGTTGAACTAAACGGTCCCTAACACACATGAACTCAAAGCGATAATCTCCTAGAATAATACTTATGCAACGGGATAAGAAACTTTTAAGGCAAGTCCACGAAAGGCCACCTTCTTTGTAATTATGGGTTTTTTTTGTCAAATTTGTAATTATGGATTAATAGATAAATAAAAGTGAGCAAAACAAGACATTTCTTTTTGGTTCATATATCTGTTAAGTTAATGAATCTTTTTAGTTCATGTCTTTAGTCAGTTCATTTTCATTCAAACTCTATAAATGGAAATGAACTATTCTTCATTCCATAGAGAAACAAATAGAGGTATAGAGAGAAGAAGAAAAAACAACAGATCTCTTCACTTCAATTTTCTCTAAGTATGCCAGTTTTCAGAAGAGTTTGACTAAGTTCTATTTGCATAGTGCTAATACAAACAGGTATGAGGTGTGGTATCTTGATAAGCATAGTTCATAAATCTTGCAAAGCATTATGGGCAAAAACTAATCGCCTTAAGGAGATAATCCGTACCGCACCTCTTGTTTAATTTTGTTACGATCTATTTGGTTCTTCCCACATGATGCAGGGCAAAGTCGAAGGACTGTGACGGCCGGCCAATGCAACTTCAACCGAGAGTCCACGTAGGTTCTGCACACATCTCTGCCTCATTGCACCGGGCAAAGCAACTCTTGCGTACAAAGCATTTCCTCGTTTTCAAGAGTGCATCTCTTCAAGGTGATGGCCTAAGGACTTTCTTGATTTGATGCGCAGCATAAAGTTAGGGAATAACACGCTTACTCTCTTTGGTGGCTGTATTTGTTAGAGTTAATTTGTTATTGCTTTCTCAGAGTTATTATTTCTATTTAAATTTTCTGATTACAAAAAACAGTATTGCATTATGAATCCATCACCTATAACCCTAGGATCCCTATGAATTCTCATGTACCTTCTCTCGCCCCACGGAACATCCCAAGAGTTTTTATCTACCGGTACTTGGTCCTGTCCACGCGCATCTCATACCCGACAAACGTCACCGCGTGGTCAGATTGGACTTACACGGGCTAGTAAAGACCCTGCCTGCATAGTTATGGAATGCAGCTCCACTCGAGTCCAGCGCTACTAGCACCAATTGCTTCGCCACGGCCTTCAGCATTTCATCCTTGTTCGAGGGGACGTCCCTGTAGTCCGATATTTTGGCCTCAGCGACAGATGAGCTCTGCACGTTGTAGGTGATGTTGACCCCGCCGTGCAGGTAGTTCATTGTGGAGTTGTTGCCTTAGTTGTTGATGATGTACTCAAAGCCGTTCTCCATCCAGTCGCCTTGGTAGCCCTGGTTGCCGCCACTGGTGGCACAATCTACGAGTTGTCAGCAGCACACAGGAGGTGATCTGTATGATTGCTTCCGCCACAGCCGCTACCAACAACAACCAGCAAGATCCTGTACACACAGGGTAGTGAGTGAATCGTGTAGTAAGATAACTCAATCAAGAAAACTTCAAGCCGAAGCTCACATGGCTATATGATGCCAAACTAAAGTGTTAGAACAACTAATTTGTGTGTTGTTTCACGAATAAGATTCATTCTTTTATGACAAGAGGGATAAAGCAAAGCAATAATTACTGACATATCTTAGAATAGGCTTGTTTACACCTATTTTTAATTTAGCCAAGATTATTTATGCAAAAATTTAGGGGTTAATATCCTTAATTCCTAAACCAAAAAAATGTTTAGTATTCAATTGTATTGCATATAGACATAGGTACATTTTGCACTATTAGAATATACTTTCCTTTTTTTAAAAAAAAATTAGATAGGACCGGATCGACCTAGCCCTCTCCTTTCATACCCAGGGCCCAGCCCTTTTCCTTTTCTTTTCCTTGGGCCCAGCCCCCCCTCTCCCTCTCTCTCTCTTTCCTATCCTCTCTTTCTCTGCTTCTTCCTCCGTCTATGTTGGACACTCTATAGCCAAGAGAGGCCGCTGCGCCTCAGCTTGCACGGCCTAGGAGAAATCAAGCAAAGCAAACATCGAGGCTGCGAATGACAACCATTCTGTTTCAGAAATCAATTTATGTTCATGGATGAGTTTTTAAGCAAAAAAACACGTTTGATAACAATACAAAATTTTTGTTACCGAAATAAAATTTTGTTTGATAACAGCACAAAATTTCTCCCTCTCGGGTGGCCGGTGAGTGGACGGCGGGCAGATGGCGATGACAAACAGCCGGTAGCGGACGGTGATAGTGAACGACAGGCGGCGGACAGCAAAGGGAGGCGACGGTGGGCGGCGACGCGCGACCGTGCCGAGGCAAAGAGTGGAGGTAGCCGCGGCGGAGGAGGAGGCGGGCGGCGGGAGAAGGGTGGTAAGTGGTGAGAGATGGTGGCCAGTGGACGGCAAGCGATAGCCTACAGTGACGGTAGGAGGGTTGTCGGAGGCGAGAGCGATAGTCGATGGACGGCAAGCGATGGTCCATAGCGGCCGGTGGTGGCGGTGGGCGGAAGGTGGCGCGGGAGGAGGCGGCCGACAGCGGAAAGACGATGGCCGGTGATGGCGGGCGCGACCTACGGTGGGCGGTGGCCAGAGGCGGGCGGTGGCCGGAGGCGGGCAGTGATGGGAGGAGGGCAGTCGGTAGCGAGAGGTAGCCGGTGGCGAGAGATGGTGACCGGTGGACAGTGGATGGCGAGCTGCGGCCCACGACGGCTAGTGTTGGGAGGAGGGCGACAGTCGAAAGCAGGAAGAGGGCGGCTGGCAGCGGGAGACAATGGTCCGTGGATGGCAAGCAGCAGCCGAAGGTGGCTGGTAGTGGGAGATGACGAATGGCAGGAAGTAGCGATCGGCAAATAGGCAGCAATGGGTAGCAAGCGGGTGACCGGCTAGTAGCGAGGCTGAGTGATGAGACGAATTTTAACTTCTCATTTCTATTCCAAAAATAGAAAAGTAGAAAATTTTAACTTCCCATTTCTATTGCAAACCAATTTTTGAAAACAAAATTTATTCCAAAAATAGAAAAATGAAATTACGTTACCAAACGGATTTCTGTTCCAAATATGTTTCTAGAACAAAAACTTAGAAACATAATGGTTATCATTTGCAACCTGAATGGCTCAGAATGAGAGAGTAGGTGGTTAGTGACTAGTATAAAAACGAAGAGAGAGAGAGAAAGCGAGGAGGGGGGGTTCGGTTTCACGGAACAGAGAGAGATACATAGAGATTGAGTGGAACAGAAAGCTGAAGAGCTTTTTCGGCGACTGCCATGCTCTTGCCGGGACCGACAACTCACGGTCATCGCCTCTCCCCCATGCCAAGCCTTAATAGGTTCCGGTTCGCCGGTTTTCATTTTATTTGGTTTAGGGGTTGTTTTCCCAAGGATCCCGGTTCGATGGCCCCAAGGCGACTGGCCATGACCCAACTTGTCTCGGGCTCGCCTCCAAGCCGCCGTCGTCGAGTCAAGTAGGGACAACTTGCGGCTAACACCCCTGGTTTTCTCTCCTTGCCAGCCCCTGTTTTTCCCCTGTTTTTGGGGCACGAGGCCGGAATTCACATTGGTCCTCTCGTGCGAGCCCCAACCTCATGCGTCCTTTGGTAAATCGTCGTGGGTGTCTGGATCTATTTGTTGAGAGTTTCAATCGGAGTTTGAGTCTCGGTCAAGTCGGGAACCTCATGATTCGGAGTGCACACCACCTATTTGTTGAAATGCCCAAATGAGATCTAGTTTTATCTCACCTTTTTGGCCGAAGTTGAGGTCATCCGAGAAATGGCGATCCAAGTGAAAGGGAAGTTGTTGTTCAGGTTATTGTGTTGCCCGGTTCACGGCCGTCATCGTGGCCACTTGCAAAGGCCACTGACATCATGATTTGGGGCGTTTGTCGGACGCCTCGCTGTGGTTGTCACTAGGGCGTCTCCAACCAGACAACGGTGAACGTTTGACCCAGACTAGTGAGGTGACGCTTAGAGGTCCCCAAGCCTGACGAAGATGAGTGTTTTGCTCGCCGTGGCCTTCTCCGTCGTGGTGAGGGCACGCGGCCTAAGGAAGCCGGGTCTTTTGAAGGAGGTAGAGTCGGATCGCTGGTGAGTAGTCGAGTCAGATCCGAGTTGGGCGAGGAGCCTAACCCGATTCTCTTTCTCTTTGTTTCTCGGACTGGGCTCAAATAGGATGGTGGGCCTAAGCTTAGTTAATTTTGAAACTAGGTTAATGTCTAGGACCTAATTTTCTTTAATTTTTGTTTTGGGCTTTAAGGTTGCCGGACTGGGCTCATTGGACGAGCCCAGTCCAGCCGTGGACCCAGACTGGCGGGTTCAGGTCAGTCTCGACCTAAGTCGGATGGGTCCATTTATATATTATTATAATATTATAATATAATAATATTATTTTAATTAAAAGAAAATTAATTTTTACAAAAAACTAAAAATTTTGAAAATTCGAAAAAAATAATAATTAGGCTTTGGAATTGCCTTTTATTGTATGTTTTGTGTGATTAAATTCCATGCTTAATTCCACGTCATTTGCTTCGTACGTTTTGAATTGCGTGTTTAATTTGACTTTGAATATGGATGATTAGAGGCATGTTAAGGTTTTGTTTGTGCAATTCCGATGCATTGATTGTCGTTTCCTTAGCCTAGTTAGGATTAGAACCCTAGGATTCACAATCAATAGGAATACTGCATTAATACCTTTAAATGTTAAATGAACAGGATAAAAGGTACCAAGAGGGCATTAGTCACTCAATTAGTGTAATCAAATCCTCGAACTTATTTAATTTCTAGTTCTTAGGAGTAGGGTGTTTCTCCCGTGACCTTACTTGGATTTCTAATCGACTCACTCCAAATTGATTAGTGGCAACTCCTAGATAAAAATTACTTGCGAGTTAAAAACCTAAACCATAAGTTGCGATACAGTATGGGTTTGGGAGAGCTTGAGTTAAGTCCTAGACCTAGACTTAGCATACACCAAGTTAGTCCCATATTTCCTCACAAAAAGGGCAAGCGCGACAGGCTTCTAAGGGCGTGAATGATAAAATTTCTCTTCCTTGGCCCTATTTCTAGCTAGAAATAGAAAAATCTATTTCTATTACCCAGACGAGTTTTTGAGCAAAAAATAGCATTTGATAACGACATAAAATTTTTGTTCCCGTAATAGAAATTCGTTTCATAGGTGGCCGGCCGACGAACGCAAGCGATGGTGCCTGGCGATGGGTGGCTGGCGGGTGAGTGGGGGCGATGGCGAAAGGCTGGTAAGCAACAGGCGAGCAATGACAAACGACTGGCAAGTGGTGGGTAGTTGTTGGGCAACGGCTGGCAGGTGGGCGGCGATGGATGGCAAGGACGAACAATAAAAGAAAGTTGTTATTTCTATTTCTATTCCTGAAATGGAAAAGTAAAAAATTTCAACTTCCTATTTATCTTCCAAACCTATTTCTGGGCTAAAAATTTATCCTAGAAATAGAAAAATATAATTATTTTACCAAACGGATTTTTGTTCCAAACATATTCCCGAGAAAAAAAAGGGACATCGAATGGTTATCATTTGTGCCTTAAGTCAGCAGTAAATTTCTTACTACATTGGCCTTGGTTCCATGTAGGGTTCATCACCTTGTTTGACCCAATCGGTGCTATCCCGAATGCTACTCAAACCTTCGTACTCAAAAGAATGAACTTGGGAGGAGTTACTGCGTGTTGACGATAGTAATTTGTATACAGTATATGTTACCAAAAATTCCTCGTTGGTTAAATCCAAGGACTTGTTCAATCGAACCTTGAAAGTCCGATTCGCCGCACCATTGAAATCCTCAAGGAAGCATAGACTTTCCAGAAAAATCTTCAGACACTTCGCCTTCTCGCCCACATCCGTGTAGTTGGCCTGTGTCGAGTCATCCACTCCTGGAACTGTTTAGTCATGGACGACATGTCGTAGGTACGAGACGTGATGTCCGAGGTGCATGCACATGTACACTAGACAAATATCAAGCATGTGGTGAAATTTTTTGCAAGTTTGAAAGCCATTTGAGCGATAATGAAGGGATATGTTTGTGCAGTGGAGAACGAGGGAATGCATTAGTTGTATTCATAGAAGTTGAATTGGAAATTTTCTAATTGGAGCAATTTGATTGCAAAGAAAGTTGGTGACGAGCAAGGTCAATCTTTATTCCATGCGTGAGTGTGGCAATATAATTATTTATCTATTTGATCAATCTTCTCATAGAGAGAGAGAGAGAGCGAGCTAATAGCAAGTGACTACTAAATGTCGATCGCAATCTTAACTTGTGGAATGACGTTCAATTTTACTTCTTTCCAAATCTTATTATTCATGTAAATTGACATATATTTAACTCAAGTCAAGACTAAACGAATATTGACAACTCAATTTGTTCATAATTTTTGACAATTTCTAAAATTTGATAATATTTTAAATTTTGATAGAAAAGTCATTAAACAATTTTTTTTGCTTAAAATAAGAAAAAAAAATACATGATAAATCGCAGACAAATCGGTGCCATTAATAATATATATAAAATTAGTTAAACTAGATATCCATCATGTTCCCGTGCATCAAATAATTTTGCAAAAACTTATGAAAACACCAGTTAGCAGATAATTAAGTAAAATATGACCAAAAAAATAGGAATTAAGTAAAAGCTATCGGTTGTCAAACAATTATCAAGTATTAACAAAGAAGTAATTTTTAGAGAACTCGATAGACTTGTTTAAATGATTGAAATTCGACAAAGAAAAAGGAGATGAGTCTATTCTAAGTCGATGCATGTCGACGATAATCAATTGGGAGATAACAACAAACAATTTGCAGCCTAAGAGCACCATAAAATATCATTGACTAAGACCAGTGTTGGTCCACACAGATTAAGATTGAAGGGATAACAAGAGAAAAACTATTTTTAACTTATCCGAGTGGGGAAGTGATTGACCTATCAAATCACGACATCTATTACTAAAAATACGTTCGAATGAAACTTGATAAATTTATAGCTTTGGTAAGAAAGACAACTAAAAATTGATAAAAGATAATAAAAAGAAATTGGTGATTTGCACACCTTCAAAAAGAATTTGTCATGATATGTCAGGCGATTAACAATAAGTTATCAAGGAATCAAGTAAGCGGTAGCTTTTTTTACCAACATTTTCTATACATTTACTGACTTTGTTACAAATATATTAGCATGGGTAAAAAGTCTTTTCTGTTTTCTTTTTTAAACTGAACCGTACAATCGTCCAATAGGTATGAGGACCTCCCATGCACATGGTCCTAAGTGTCAAACAACGATATCAAGTGTTTGCTAACAATACAAAATTCAAGGACTGTCTTCAAATCCTCTTCCTTCTCATTATCATTAGACACTCCAAATATTTCAGCATAAGAAACCTAACAAAGGTCGCATGGGGTCTAACTGAATAAAAAAAAGTAAATACATGAGATTAACTATAGTAATTAACCCGAAATATTTCCACTTAGACTAAACTCAATTCATATCGGCCGAGTTTAGCCTACTAACGCACATGAGCTCGAGGCCATAATCTCTTTGATAAATAGGATAAGAAACTTTCAAGGCAATTCCACAAAGGCCACCTTCAACCCCAGAGTCCCTCTGAATTCTCATGTACCCACTCTCGCCCCACGGAGCGTCCCAAGAGTTCCTTACTAACCAGTACTTGGTCCCCTCCTCATCCGTCCCATACCCGACGACCGTCACCGCGTGGTCTAGATTGGCATCGCACGGGCCATTAAAGACCCCACCTGCATAGTTCTGGAACGCAGGCCCACTCGAGTCCAGTGCTACTGACACCGGCTGCATCGCCACGGCCTTCAGCATGTCATCCTCTTTTGCGGGGACATCCCTATACGCGGATATTATGGCCTCGACAACAGATGCGGCCTGCTTGTCACAGGTGCCGTCGACCCCGGTGTATGGATAGTTCGATGTGGAGCTGATGCCTTCGTTCTCGATGATGTACTTGAAGCCGTTGTCCATCAAGCCGCCATGGCAGCCCCAGTTGCCGCCATTAGTGGCACAGTCCAAGAGTTGCTGCACGGACAGGTTCGGCAGCATGCCAGACTTGATCTTCGTGATTGCTTCCACCGTTGCCACCACGGAGAACGCCCAGGAAGATCCTGTACACATAGGATAGTGACTCGTGCAGTGATTATAACTCAATCAAGATAACTTCAAGCCGAAGGTTGCATGGCTATATATGAGACCATATTAAGGTGTCGGAACAAAATTTGTTTATTGTTTTATTAGTAAGATTGATTCTTTTATGACAATGGGCAATGTAATTGCTCGCATATCTTAGGATAGGCTTCTATGTCAGCAGTAAATTTCTCACCACATGGGCCTTGCAGCTTTATAGGGTTGACAGCGCCTTGTTCGACCCAATTGACTCTCTCCGGAATGCTATTCAAACCTTGGTACTCAAAAGAATGAACTTGGGAGGAGTTACTGCGTGTTGATGATGGCGACTTGTATCCAGCATATGTTGCCCTAAATTCCTCGTTGGTTAAATCTGAGAACTTGTTCAGTCCGACCTTGTAAGTCCGGTTCGCCGTGCGCTTGAATTCCTCGACGAACTTCAGGTTTTCCAGGAAAATCTGAAAACGCTTCACCTTCTCAGCCACGTCTTTGTAGTCGCGCCCATGCCCAGTCATCCACTCCTCGAATTTTTTAGTTGAGGACGGAATGTCGTCAGCAAGGGACGCGGAGTCCGATGTGGATGCACATGCACAAAAAACAAGTATGAACCATATGGAGAAATTTTTTGCAAGTTTGAAAGCCATTTTTTAATGAAGAGTGATGTTTGTTGCTGTAGAGAACAAGTGAGTGCATTTGGTGTATTTATAGAAGGAAAAATAACACAAATGGTCCATGAACTTTTAATTTATCCAATGTAGTCGTTGAACTTTTGGTACATACTCAATTTAGTCCCTAGATTGTATAAAAATGTTCATTGCCATCCTTCTATTAATTCAAGTTAACGGAATTTACTGATTTGACTTCCAATCCGGTACGTTTGAGCTGTGAAAATAAAATTAATGTTACATGTAAAATATCCGCATACGATATTCAACTTAAATTAGAATATAATAATCCTTTTAATTTGTTTAACTTGTTCAATTTGGAAAAATGATTATCCGTTTATTTTGATGATATGGATTATTCTATTTTGAGTTGAATATCTTACATTGATAATCTACGTGTAATGTTATGTTTTTTTACCACCATTCAAACTTACTTGATTGTAAGACAAATTAGCAAATTCCGTTAACTTGAATTAAGGGAATGATATAATTGCAAATTTTCATGTAGTTTAGGGACTAAATTGAACAATTACCAAAAGTTCAAGGATTATATCAAACAAATTAAAAGTTTATAAAAGATATTACACATTGGGCCAAAGTTCAAGTCCATTTGTGTAATTATGTCTTTATAGAAGTGAATGTGAAATTAACTAATTGGAGCAATTTGATGACAAAGAAAATTGGTAATGAGCAAGCGTGTTGAGAGAGAGAGAGAAAGAGAGAGTGTGTGAATGCTCAAATTTTGAACAAAAGTTTTAGGTGTGAAAACCGACTTTCATTTTTAACTTTTATTTTCCTTTTAACTTGTCATTCGCGTTAATTGACATTATCTAAAGAAAAATGCCTGAACAAGACATATGAATATTTACAACTAGATTTGTTCATATTTTAAATTTCGATAGAGAAGTCATTAAGCAAATTTTTGCTTAAAATAAGCGAAAACGCATGATACATCAAAAACTTATTAGGTGCCTATCGTGTTTTGTGTACGTGGAATGATTCCTCAAAAACTTATGAGAATACCAGTTAGCAAATAATTAAGTAAAACTCACTGGTTGTCGAACAATTATCGATTATTAAAAAGAAGTAATTTCTTGAGATAAGCTTGATAAACTTAGTTTTAATAGTTGAGATTAGACCAAGAAAAAGGCGACGAATATATTCTAAGTCAACACTAAGTCCGTAGAGCTTACGAGTCAAGTTTTTGGACATTATTGGGAAATAACATAAAGTATCATTGACAAAGACCAATGTTGGTCTATACACCTCTTAGTTGCTACGTATAATAAAATATAACGGAAACTAACGGAGGATAAAATTATCACAGATATATTGATTTAGAGATTTTGATAGTAAACAAATTAGCTTGGAGTAAATTTATTACAGATGTATCAGTTTGAAGTTTTTCGTGATATTAACCCAAGAAAATAAGAAAAGACTAAGATAGGATGGGTGGAATCATATCGAGAAGTGGGACAGGACAAAGACTCCGAGAACAACCATTGTTCCAATTAGAGCGCAACTTGACAAAAGACTAAGATAGGATGGGTGGAATCATATAGAGAATTGGGACAGGACAAGGATTCCGAGAACAACCATTGTTCCAATTAGAGCGCAACTTGACAAAAGACTAAGATAGGATGGGTGGAATCATATAGAGAAGTGGGACAGGACAAGGACTCCGAGAACAACCATTGTTCCAATTAGAGCGCCCCTTAAGTCAAGTCGTCTCCTCACTGTCTCCAACGTATGCCTCCAGCCATTGACTTGAGCCTTGACTTAATGGCGTCCTCTTCTTTTTGGGTCCACAAACGTAAGTTCGAAGGAGATGTCCTTTCTTTTGGACTTTTTCTTTTGTAGATAAGAAAGGGCAAGGAAGGATAACAAAGTCTTGTATCCGTTACAAAAATGTTTGCACGAAGTTACATCTACTTTGCATCATCTACGAATCGAAGGTCTAAGATTAAGCGGCCCATCTTCGCATTTACAAAGATGCTGATTGAAGTCTCATCGTAAGAGATATGCCGTAGTTAAACATTGGATTACCAACCATTATAATATTTTTTCACAACATGAATTAAATTCTTAATCTCGTGAATAAAGGTGACTTCTTCAACACTAAACCAGCCGCCTTGATATTTTTTAGGGTTAATAGAATCATAAATCCCAAATGAGTACATCGGTGACAAATTTACTTAAAATTATTTTTTTGGCCACTAAAAACTGCAAAATGGTTCACCTATGACAAGTTTACTCTCCATTAGATTTCATTAAATTTTACCATTAAATTTTTAAGTTGGATGACACGTAATAATTGACAGGAGTACCAGTTTGGCAATTTACTCTCTGTTTGTCACAACTGTGTCAATTTGTGATTTTTCGTGGTATTAATCCAATTTAACAGGGGGTAAATTTGTCACAAGTGTACCAAAGTCGAGATTAGGGATCTGAAATGTTTTGCACTACAGCAATGAGAATAAATCTCAATAAGTAGACAACCTATACCCCACCTAGGCCAATACGTACCCAAACAAGTCTATCATGCGATCTAACAGCCAACACATTCGAACCCACACAAACATACTTACCTCACCTTAAATCACCCATCCAGTCCACGCATTAGTCAAATCACAATAATGCAATAATAGGTCAAGAACATAACATGAACACTTGAGCATCATAACTACGTATATTCACCCAATTCAACCAAACACATTTCGCATGTGTGGCCAAGCAACTATCCACGACCCGCGTCAACACGTCTCAGGTCCATTCTCACAGGCCGCGTCAACACGCCTTAGGCTGAGTCTTCCGATCAATTCGGGCTCAGTCCCGCGTAACCACACCTCAGGACATTTCTCTCGACCCGCGTAACCACGCCTCAGGTCATTTCTTGCCTTTCTAACCACACCTGCGTAACCACGCTTCAGGTTGGCAACCCTCCGATTATTCGGGGCTCAGTCCCGCGTAACCATGCCTTAGGACATTTTTTTCGATCCGTGTAACTACGCCTCAAGTCATTTCTTGCCTTTCTAGCCACACCCGTGTAACCACACCTCAGGTTAGCAACCCTCCGATCATTCCGGGCTCAGTCCCGAGTAACCACACCTCAGGACATTCCTCATGCACATACACCACAATACAATTCGCCAATACCAATATAGCACGTCATACTATTCAAAACCAAGTCATGCTCACCAATACGACGTTCAAGTCATCCACATACAAATATTAATTTCACCCACAAACGCCATGACAAACTAGTCATTGAACCCATCGCAATCAACCACTAACTAAGCCATAAAATCGCCACAATTTAGTCTACAACCGGCCACATTCTATCAATAAATTCCACCCCTAACTTAGCCACTAAACCAACACTAATCAATCTCTAAACAAGTCTAATAATAATCCAAAGTACTAAGTAGGGTTTAGGGAGTCACTTACCTAAGTTTTGGCCCAAGGAAAACCAGCAAGGGGCCAAAATGGTCCGATGGAACGGTGGCGAATCGGTGTGACAAGGGTACAACGGGTACAGTGGTTGGCCACGGCTCGGTACAGCTTTCGGCCATGCCCGGGACTCTCGACCACGGCCTGCCAAACAGCTTAGGTGGACGGGCGATGGCTGGGCACGATGGCGAGTGGCTGGGCAGCTCAGCCACGGCCAGGATGATGACCAGGAGAGCTCGGCCACGGCCTGGGCAGCGGCTAGGTGAGCTCGGCCGGTGAGCTGGTTGAGTGGCTAGGCTAGCCGATGAGCGAGCTGGCTGGTGAGACGCGTGGCGGTGAACTGGGCGAGTGGCTAGGCTAGCCGGCGAGCGAGTTGGCCGGCGAGACGCACGGTAGCAAGATGCGCGACTGCGAGCTGGTGCTAGGTGGAGACAAGTTCGCAGGTGGCTTGGGCCGACCGGCGACGGTGAACAAGCAGGCACGCGACTAGGCTGGCTAGCGACGGTGATGGCGTGCGACTACTGGGCGGCGACGAGCTCGGCCCTATGAGCAGCGAGCTGGGCTCGCTGCGACGAGCTGCTAGGCGAGCGAGCCGACAACGGTGACGGCGTCCGGTGGCTGGGTGGCGGCGACAGTGGGGGTGGTGGCTGGTCGAGCAAGTGGCGGCACAAGGGGGACGGTGAGTGGTGGTTAGCGGTAAGTAGCAAATAGAAGGAGCAGAAGTAGCGGCCAGGGAAAAAAGGAAGAAGAAGAAGAAAAGAAGAAGAAAGAATAAGAAAAGAGGAGAGAGAGAGAGAGAGAGAGGAGTTTGCATGGGGAGGCGGGGGAGTGGATGTGCATAGCTAGGGGGGAGAAGGGACGCGCGCGTAGCTGGGGCGTGGCAGAGGAGAGAGGAGAGAGAGAGATAGAAAGTCAAATGCAATGAGTGCGATCTGACGGCCCACATTCGAACTCGAAATCGATCCAACGGCCATGAAAAACCCTAATTTAAATAAAGGAAAAAGACCAAAACACTAACTAAAACACACTACGAGAGATGTCTACTAGTCCAAATTTGCACTCGGTCCAAATTTCACTTTTCACCAATTCCGGGCAATATCGATGCTAGCCACAATAATATCGACACCTTCCTATTAAATTCATCACAAAACTCCGAGAAATTCGACACCAAAGTTCGGGCTCTAAATAACAGCCAAATTCGATTGAGTGCGATTCTAGCAAAATCTCTAATTTAAAATTAATCCAAGAGTGATCAGTTCTGGGTGAGATTTTACTATTAGCACACTGACGAAATACACGCTTTATAAATCCCAAAAATGAGTCGAAATTCGGAATGTCACAACTCTTCCCCCTTACAAAAATTTCCTCCTCGATATTTACAACCCAACCCAATTATCCGAACAAATGGGGGTATTGATATCGCATCAACTCTTTGCTTTCCCATATCGCACCTTCGGTTCCATGATGCTCTTAAATTACTTTGACCATCAGAATTGTTTTATTTCGCAACACTCGTTCTATTCTGTCCTCGATCTTTATTGGCATTTCCACGTACGACACTCTGTCGTCTACGCCTATATCTTCATAATTCGGCACGAGGGTCGGAACCAGTTCATATTTCCTTAACATAGATGTTGACACCTAAATTTCGACCGACCATTTAATAATAATTTGCATAGAAAATTAGAGATTAAATTTTAATCCCTAAACAAAAATATTAAAATTGCATAGCATATAGTTTAAGTTCATATAGGTTAGTTGCATTCCGCATCGGACCGGCGGTGGCGAGAAAGCTGAAAATTCATCGCGTAAACCGAGCTCGAGCACTCGGCTCACTCAAGGGATTGGGGGCCGAAATTCACAAGTCTAAAATGTTTTGATTATCTTAATTTGAGCTTAAATCAGCCCAAATTAATTTAACCCATTTAGAATTAAAATTAAATTAAATGATAAAGCCTAAGTCTAAGCCCATTAGGACTAGGAAGCCCGGTCAATTAACCTAGGGTTGTGATATAAATATGTGATTATACCCCTCAATCAAGGGGACTCTCACAATTTTCAAAGACAAAATTCTCTTAGAGTACGAGGCCAAAGAATGTCATACACGGCCACAAGAAAGTGAGAAAGAAAAATCAGAGAGAGAGAGATTGTTTCTGTTCTTTTCTGCCTGAGGCTCAACTCACGTCAAGGTGGAGAGCAAAAGCTCTCCACGTTCTGCACTCACAGAGAAGCCAAAGGAGAAAACACCAAAAAGGGGAAAAGGAGAAGAGTTTTCCGGATCTTTTCTGCAGGTCACAGGAACACACCCAAATCAGAAAGATCAGCATTTCCGTGGGTCCTTGTCGCTTGCGCAAGACCACTCCTTGACCGTCGTTAAGCTATTTCGACGAATTCCTAGTTCCCAGTCAACACACGAGCGACGCAACGGTGGCAGTCCAGCAAACTTTAAGCCCAATTCGGTACACTCTTGATATTCTTGCAGATTTCTCAGTGAGTCTTCGACACAATTTGTCCCTGCTCGTGACCAACACCACCGCTGGTCGTTACTGCTTCGAAGATTTTGCTACCTAACCGACGTTGACGCCCTGCCGCCACCGCCTGAATCACCGTCATCATATTTCAGAGATAGCGAGACTCTTACGGAGTTCCATCTAGCCCGACGGATTCGTCGACGTCCAGTTCGACCAGAATCTCTCTACCATCGTGAATATCACATCAACTTTTGCGGCTACCACTTGCAAGCCTAAAGTCCAAGCCGCGTCTCTCGTTGCCCCGAAGTCCACAGTCAGAAAGAGTTACCAAGATTTCAGTGAAATAATTCTAAGTGGTGGATTTGTCTTCTTTTGGGTGTTGTCCAGAAGTGATGATAACGTGTGGCCTTTTGTGAGTTTATTTCATGCAAGCTTCCTGGCAAGGAGAACGCGAAGAGTTTAGGTCTGTAGTGAAGTGCATATTTGATAAAAGAAAATAGCCAACGCTGCCTTGCCAAGAAACCAGCCCCACAACATGAGCAGAATTGCCACCGAGAGCAACACCAGCTGGTCCTTTCGTGACTAAGTGGCTATCACTAAGCATCAACGACGGTGCTTGCTCATCACGACCCTTGATCCGCCCGTCGCCCGCCCGTCTACCGCCGATCGTCCGATCCGCAATCCTGATTCGCCGGTGATTTAAATTTGGAAAGTAATCAACAAATCAGGTAAAAATCTCTATCCAATAAATGTTCAAAATATTTAGATTCCTAGTTTCCGTGAATATTGAGTAGATTGCTAGATATCTTAGGATGATGTGTGCTATATCCGCAATATTCGAAAATACCCAAAATTAGGAATCATTCCTAATTTGGCAACGTATCTGGACGACTATCCGACCTTATCCCTAAGGTACGATACGCGGCGATACGGTAAATCGTTATCTTATCCATAATCACTTGGATACGATAATAGATTTTATTTGCTTTCAAAATTTAAACAATGAACTTTCTGTCGATATCTATAACCCTATAGATATGACCGTTAGTTTGATTTATTTGCCTTATCTGAATTTGAAGAATCTTGCGGATTGCGTAGATTGTTTGAATGTGATTGTTATCTTCGTTTGATTGTTTTCCTTTTAAATAAAGAAAATCCAAAAATTTGTTAGTTAGATTTAAATTAGAAATTTTGCATGCTTAAGGAATCCTTAATATATCTAAAAGAATAAGATAATTATTTGATTTAAATTGGGATCTAGGGTTGCTTATTTCCTAGTTTAAATTAGAGATTATTTTAATCTTAATGGATTATTTAGGATATTCAATAATTTCGAATTTTAATAAAAATCCCAAAAAAAGAATAACTTTAGGATAGATCAAATCATTTTCTCTAGGATAGATTGCATGTTGATTTGAGTATTTTTAATTTCGAATTTCATTGGAAAAATACAAAAAATTAATCATTTGTCCGTCATTAGAATTAGGTCACGTCGTCACATGACATATAGTTCGCATGCTAGGTTTCATTAATCGCATGTCATTTTTGCACGTCATTGCATATAGGTTAGTTTGCATTTTAATAAAGCGCAAACCCTAAAGAACACCTCGAGTGCCTTGTTTTGTTAATTAGAAATCATATTAGGATTGTCTGTATGATTTTCTACTAACAACGCAAATGCTTACGTTGCTTCGAGGTAAGTAATTCTCCCAATCTTCTAATTTATTTAATGTTTTGATTATTGGGTGTTACTTTGGTGGTTTGCGCACCCGCATGATCACCTCACATGCTAGTGACTAAGTTAAAATGGATCCAGACTGCTGCATAAACATTTTTCAAAAGAAAAGGTACCGAAAGGGCATTAGACTAGATCTAGCATAATCAAGTCCCCGAGCTTAGAATCTCTGGTTCGTAGGAATAAAACATATCTCCCTATATTTTATTTAGGTTTCTAATTAACCTACCACAAATAGATTAGTGGCGACTCCAAGCATGAAAACTTTTGCATGTTAAAAAACTTAAACCCTGAGTTGCGAATTGGTAGGGCTTGGGAGGGTCCGAGTTAGGCTCAGTTTTAACAATCCATTAGCCTGAGAGAAATTTTAGGTCGCGACAATAGACACGTGGAACATATTGTGAACTTGGGACAAAATCGGCGGTAGTGCGAGATGTAGGCCAAAGTACCAATTCTGTCTAAGACCTCGAATGGACCGACATACCTCGGGCTCAACTTCCCTTTCTTGCTAAATCGTGACAGTCCTCTCATCAGCGATACTTTGAAGAAAACGTAATCCCCCACTTGAAATTCCAAAGGCCTACGTCTCTGGTCTGCATAATTCTTTTCGCAGCTCTAAACGGTCTTAAGCCTGTCCCGAATCACCTTGACTGTTTCAACTGACTACTGAACTAACTCTGGACCCATGATGCTCCTCTCGCTAACTTCATCCCAACAAACCGGTGTTATGTAAGCTTTGCCATACAATGCTTGAAATGGTGCCAACCTAATACTCTGTTGATAGCTATTGTTGTAAGCAAATTCAATCAGATGCAACTGTTCCTCCCAACTAGCCTTAAAATCCAATGCATATGCTCGTAGCATATCTTCCAAAGTCTAAATCGTCCTTTCAGACTGGCCATCAGTTTGGGGATGATAGGCCATGCTAAATTGTAACTTCGTTCCTAATGCCGTATAAAGACTTTTTCAAAAAGCGGCAGTAAACTTAGGATCACGATATGAAGTAATCGTTACTGGCACTCCATGAAGTCGGACTATTTTTCGCACGTATATCTTGGCATAACTTTCTAAGATGAAGTCCTTCCGCACCAGCAGAAAATATCCTGACTTTGTCAATCGATCAACTACCACCCAAATTGAATCATGATCCCTCTGACTCTTTGGTAATCCCATTACAAAGTCCATTGTGATGTGTTCCTACTTCCATTTAGGGATGTCCAATGGCTGCAACATTCCACCCGACTTGCAATGTTGTGCATTCACTTGTAAAACACTTGAAGATGTTAAACATTTAGTCACGTACTTGGCTACATCCACTTTCATGCTATTCCACCAATAATGCTGTCGCAAGTTCTAATACATCTTCATGCTACCTGGGTGAATACTAAAATTACTATGGTGTGCTTCAGACAAAATCTCCTCCTTAAGTTCTGCATCACCGGGTACACATAACCGTGCACGAAACTTCAGAATTCCATCCTCGGGTACTTGAAAGTCCGATTTCCTTTTTGTGACGTCCATTTTCAGAATCTTCTAAATCTCCAAGTCCATCAATTGTAAAGACTTAATCTTAGTCTGGATTTTCGGTTCAATCTTTAATGCGGCAAGCAAACTTGAGACATGACTCACTTCAAATTTAAACTCCGAATCCCGAACTCCTTCCAACAGAGTCCATTCCTTGACCATCATATGTGCGATGCTCGATTTCCAGCTCAGTGCATCCACTACTTTATTAGCTTTTCCGGGGTGATACAGAATCTCGCATTCATAGTCTTTAAGGAGTTCCATCCAACGATGTTGTTTCATGTTCAATTTCTTTTGGGAGAACAAGTACCTTAAACTTTGATGGTCCGTATAAATCTAAAATTTCTCCCCACACAAGTAGTGTCTTCAAATCTTAAGAGCGAAGATAATCACGGCCAATTCCAAGTCGTGAGTCAGATAATTCAGCTCATGCAGTCTCAATTGTCACGATGCGTATGCCACTACTCTTTTGTATTGCATTAGTAAGCATCCCAATCCCCTTAGCGATGCGTCAATATAGATTTCATATTCTCATGGACCTGACGGGATTGTCAACACTGGCGCGATCGTCAATCTCTGCTTTAACTCTTGGAAACTCCTTTCACACTTATTCGTCCATTCAAATCTCATCTCCTTCTTTAGTAACTGCGTCAACGGTGTCGCTAATGCCGAAAACCTTTCCACGAAGCATTTGTAATAACCTACTAGATCCAAGAAGCTTCGAACCTCGATTACTATTATTGGCCTTGGTCAATTCATGACGACTTCGATCTTCATCTGATCCACTACAATTCCTTCCTTGGATACCACGTGTCCTAAAAACACTACACGATGAAGTTAGAATTCACACTTACTGAACTTAGCATCAAGTGCATGTTCCCTTAGAGTTCATAGAACTTTTTCCAAATGTAACTCATGTTCGGCGAAACTCTTTGAATATACCAAGATGTCATCTATGAACACGATTATAAATTGATCTAGAAATTCTTTGAATACCCTATTCATTAAATCCATAAAAGTAGCAAAGACATTAGTCAATCCAAACGGCATCACTGTAAACTCATAGTGCCCACACCTCGTCCTAAATGCCGTTTTTGGTATATCCTCTTTCTTAATCCTCAGTTGGTGGTAACCCGTCCTCAAGTCGATCATAGAAAATATCGATGCTTCTTGCAGCTGATCAAACAGGTCATCTATCCTTGGTACTGGATACTTATTCTTAATGGTCACCTGATTTAACTGTCTGTAGTCAATACACAACCTCAAATACCCATCCTTCTTTCTCACAAATAACACTGGCACTCCCCATGGAGATACACTCAGGTGAATAAAGCCCTTATCTAGTAATTCTTGCATCTGAACTTTCAATTCTTTCAACTTTGACAACGACATCCTATAGGGTGTTTTCGAGATCGATTTTGTATCGGGGGCTAACTCAACCACAAATTATACTTCTCTATCAGGTGGCAATTCCAACAATTTCTGAGGAAAGACATCGGGAAAGTTGCGCACCACGGCTATGTCCTCTAGCCTCGGCTCTCTAGCCGTCGAATTAACTACATTCGCCAGAAATCCTTAGCACCCTTCGTCTAACAGCTTAATCACCTCAAGTGACGATATCCAAGAGATTGAGGTTTCTCCTTGGTTTCTCACAAACTCGAATCTAGGATGTCCAATTAGATTAAATTAGATCACCCTCTTACTATTGACACTTGATTTTTAGCTTTTTTTTTTCATATTTTTAAAAATCTCAAAATTAGGACTAGGAATCTTGACCAAGCCTAGAAACCTGCTTCTAAACCAAAAAATAAATTTTTTAGCATTTTCTTACATTTTTTCTTAATTTCTTTTAGTCAACATAAGTGATAAAATCAAGAAAAATAGCAAATAAAATCAGAAAATTCCATAAAAATAGTCATTAGTCTTTTTTTAAATCCAATTTCATTAATACATCATCAATTTTGAAAAATCTTAATCGGATATGTGTTTTTCCCAAAATTGGGCAAAATCAAACCCGAATTGAACTAAAAATGCAATTAAATCTTTTCTAGTCTTTTTTAAGTCATAGTGTTTTCACAACAAATGATTCTAGGATCTTGAATTACATAATGGTCGGTCCAATTGCACAATTTGTCAGAGAAATCAGAAAACCCCAAAATTCAATTGAAAATTAAGAATTTTGAACCCAAATTGGGAATAGTTCCTAATATAAAATTATCAAACCATGAGACCATTGTTCTTAGGGTTCATTAGATGTGGGTAATTCAATTTTGGCATCAATTTTGCCTAATCAGGTCATTAGGATATCAAATTGATCAAAACCCTATTAACTCGAATACAAAAATGTGAAAATTTTGGACATGATTATAACAAAAATTGGGGAAAATCATAAATTTGGGTTCAAAATATGATGAGTAATTCATAACTTTCAAGTGAAATATACTCCACCCCCATGGGCATTCAAAAATGAAGTAATTGTACCTGATGACTAGGGTGGTATGGATGATCAGCCTTGAGGAAAAAGGCCTGTCTAAGAAGGAAATGCTCTAAGATGAAACAGATGAGGATGAAAAGAAGAAGGAAAAATTTCGACAAGGTGAAAGGCATTTCACCTAGAAATCATTTAGGGAAGGCGAAACCATAGACTTACTCGGTCAAGATAGCGATAAATACAATTACCATGTCAAATATACTCCATCACCATGGGCGTTCAAAAATGAAGATATTGTACCGGACGGATGGGTGGCATGGACATGGTCCCGATCAGCCAACTAAATCTCGAAAAGAATGAAGATCGAGAAGAGAAAAAAAAGAAAAAGACTCACCGAGGTGATATGCGATTTGTTCGTAAAGCACAAAAATAAGGTGAAGTTGTTGATTTTCTGGGTCAAGATGGTGGCCGGTATAATTATCGTGTCAAATATACACCTCCTCCATGGGCATTCAAGAACGAAATGATCACACCTGATGGCTGAGGTGGAATGGATGCTGACGAAGCCAATAAGAGCATGGTATCCATGATTACACAATTTCTAATCAAGCTTGATGAGGTAGATAAATATAAGGAGGAGGAAGGTCCTGTTGAATCAATCACTATCCAACTTCCCATTTATTAGCTGAGGATCGAAAAAGAAGAAACATAGTTTGTGATTATCACCCTCCCTCCAAAAGAAAGGTTCGATACTAAGTGCATACCTTGAGATTACTCTCCTAAAGAAGTTGATGCTATAACCCGATCAGGGAGATGCAATGTCCCTAAAGAAAGTGAACACAAGAAGAAAGGATTAACCGAAGAAGATGTCAAACAATTGCTTTCAATCATGAAGACGAGCGAATTTGAGGTAATTGAACAGTTGAGAAACATGCCGGTACATATTTCTCTGTTGAATCTCTTTAAGACTTCAAAAAGTCACAAAATGGTGCTTATGAAGTTTCTCAATGAAGTGCATGTCCTGGAGATAATTAATGAAGTACAACTGGAAAACTTTGTTGGCACTATTCTTCTGAAAGATCAAATTGCCTTTTCCGATGAAGATTCCCAATTGACGGGCGTTCCCATAATAAGGCGCTATATATTGCCGTCAAATGCCGGGGTAGAGAGGTATCACGCTGTTGATCGATAGTGGTTCCGCACTTAATTTGTGTCTACTAAGCACACTGCATCGCTTGGGGTTTAGCGAAGAGCTCATCAATCCTTCTAAGGTAACTGTGCGTTCGTTTCATGGAATGAAGAAAGACGTTATTGGCGATATCGAGCTTGAGGTAAACATAGGCCCTGTGCCTTTCCTAATTGACTTCCAAGTAGTGGATATTCTGAGGACTTTCAACTTGTTACTTGGAAGACCTTAGATTCATATGGCTGGTGCTATTCTTTCAAGTCTCCATCAGAAGGTCAGGTTTGTCATTAATGGTAAGATCACTGTACACGGGGAGATGGATTTCGCCACTTACAAAGAGAGTGCAATACTATATGTCGAACCCGAAGTGAAAGAAGAACCAAGTTATCATTTCTATGAAATGATCTTAATAGTGCAAATTCTTGCCGGTTGCATCATAAAAGCCCCGGAGTTCTCAACATTATCCATTATGTCTGGAAGAGTGTTATGTCAGTATGGATTTACTCCCAGTAATGGTCTTGGATCAAAATCCCAAAGAATCAAGGAACCTATAACTCCGCTTGTTACAAGAATGAAGGATGGAGTAGGTTATATTCCAGATAGCTCTAAAGATCACCATGGAGGTCAAGGCCAAGGTTGAAAGAACCATGGAGGCTGTAAAGGCCGAGGTGATCACATTATTAATCTGTTCATATGGAAGGGCAAAGCTAAAGAGCTTCCTTATCATCATATCCACATCAAGAAAACTTTTCCTAAATCCTCCAAGCTACTTCAAGAAGAAGACTTACATGTAGAGGAAAAATATGTCCTACCTGGTTTATTAAAAAAGAATACCATCAACATTATCGTAATCGATGCAGAAGATACCTACGCACTAGAGTAGGAAGATTCTCTTGAACTTTTGCTATTAGCCTTTTCTCTTGCATTTTGTCGATTGCAGTTTCAAATTCCTTGTGATTTCATTTGCAATTTTAGTTCAGTTGCAATTTACATTCCTATTGATATAGATGTAATCACGTTTTTCATTTCAATAAAAGTGGTCAAATGTTTTGTTAAGGACATGTAGAAACAAGCCAAACCTCTGATGAACATTATCCTCATTCGTGAGGCTTAAGGCTTTGGGTTTCTATATTGTTCCTCATTGCGAAAATGATTTTAAGAGTAAAGAAGTCTAATGATATGAGGACTAGCTCTGTCTTTATATTCTTTCAAAAATAAATTTCAAAATGAATTTTCAAGAGGTTTTTCATAAGACCACATGCGTTACTTCATATGAAATTACTAATCATGTTTGTTACATGTCAGGCATGAGCATTCGCATACCCATAATAGGTTCATATGTGGCCCAAATCTTTCCAAGGAGATCACTTGCGATATTAAAGAGGATAACGAGGATGAAGAATGGGTCAGAAAGGAATGGATTCGTCATGAAGAATCAAAACCACTCACATTAGAGAAAATGATCATTGTTAATATGGGCGATAAAGAAAATCCCAAATAAGTTAAGATTGGAGAAAGTCTTTCCTTGGCAGAAGCAGAAAGAATCACAGATTTGCTCAGAAAGTATCAAGATATATTCGTATGGTCTTATGCTGACATGCCAGGCCTTGATTCGAGCATAGTTGAACATGCTTTGCCAATTGATCCAAGTATTCCATCAAAGAAGCAAAAACTGCGGCGAACAAAATCGGACTTAGCAAAGAAAATAGAAGAAGAAGTGATGAAATTGCTCAAAGTCGATTTCATTGAAGTGGTACCATAACTAGAATAGGTTGCCAACATAGTACCCGTAATAAAGAAGGATGATAGTAAACTTAAACGTGATTTGACTTAGTGTCGGTCACGGGTCGAGAGCGCGTAATTCCAGAGAGCCACCCGTTAGCCGGAGATAAGCTAAAGTTGCGATTGCTCGATTTTAGTCATTTCTTGGAATTCGGGCCCGGAATCGAGAATTTTGAAAGTGATATTTTGGACGGCCGATGACGTTTTGGCTTGGCCAACCATTTCGCAAAAAATGGATTTCGGTTCGGGCCGGAAAATTACGGTTTTGCCCTGTGGCACCAAGGTTGGATTCGAGGCCGTTTGAGGTTATTTTTCACGGCCAAGGTCATTTGGGGTGGCCACGCACATTCAGTGTGGTTTTGGCCAAAAATTGGAATTTCGGCAAAAATTGGAAAAATAATATTATTTTATTCCCGAGACTTTGACGTGGATTTTCGAGGGCTTGCGCGATGAATTTCGCGATTCGACGCCATATTATGTTGGCCACGCATATATGGAAAGCGTATGTGCAAAAATTGGAATTTCCGTCGGGATCGGAAAATTACGAAAATACCCCTAGGCCATTTTTGATTAATTCCGAAAATTGGATTTAATTTTGGGATTAACCAAGGTGAGTTAAGGTTAAACCAGGTCTGGTCAACCACGGTTAAGAGCAAATGACCATTCTACCCTAAATTATTGGATTGGATCAAATTTGGGCCCTTGGATTAGGGGCAAAATTGTCCAATGGGCCTAGATTGTGACACTTGGATCCCACTAAGCTATCTTTGACCCATTTGACCAGACCCTCTCTCTCTCCTCCAGCCATTCTGCCGAGACCTCCCTTCTTCCTCTTCTTCTTCATTGTTTCATCTTCTTCGTGGATTGCATTCTGTTCATCCGGTACTGTTCACGCCGGAACAGTACCAGCCGTGCTGTCCCCGCCGAGCCAGAACCACCAGCAGCTAGTTCCACCTCTGTGCAGCCACCACAGCCCCAGTTTTTGTCCAAAACAGCCTTGTTTCTCTATTTTTCTCTTTCCCGGTCTGCAAACAGTACCGCCGGAGCTTCGCCGAGCTCCGATCGCCGTTCCGTCGACACCCAGCCGTCTAGCCTCGCCGTACGTCGCCGTCCAGCACAGTCCGTACAGTGTCCGTACGGGTACTGTTCACCGTCCGTACGGATCACTGTTCACGCGCGGATCGTCGGACGCCGCGGCTGTCACCGGCCACCGTCCCAGCCCTGTCCGTACGGTGTCCGTACGAAGTACTGTTCACCGCCGTACGGGGGGTCACTGTTCATGCCGTCCGTACATCGCCAGCGGCGCTGCTGCCGCTGTCCCGGCCCGTTCCAGCCCCCGCTTTTGTCTCGCCTTTGAGTAAGTGTTTTCCCAAATGTCATTTAGGACCTCGGGTATTTCTAGACTCTCGCTTGAAGTTCGGTTTAAGTGATTTTAGTGGACTTGCTTTGGCTTGGGCCGTGATATGCCGTGTGATGTGCCGTGTGAGTGGCTGTTCGATATGCAGCTAGTACCATTAGGACCGGCTCGTAATTTTATGAAAGTGCCGTGAAGAGCCGGAGTGAGATATGGTGATTTTGAGGGCGAAAAAGATTGATTGATGGTGTGATGTGTGGTTTTAGGTGATGTGGGGTCTTGTTTGTCGTGTGGTTAGACTGTTAGGTCCGGCCCGAGATTTTGTGAAATTGTCGTGAAGGGCCTGAACGATTTGATAACGTTTGGGTGTGGAGAAATGCCAGCTTGTGTGTTGATCGTGTGTGTTGTGATATGACTGTGTGGTTGTGGCTGATTTGGGATTGTGCTTGGGCGATTGTGGGTGGCCATGTGTTGCTTGTGTGTGGCCGTGAAGTGTGGTGGTGTGGTAGTGCATTCGCGTATTGTATTCGCGTGCCAACAATGCGTGATTGGGTGTTCGTGCGGTGTTTGTGTGACGAGGTTGTGTAAATGTGAAATGTGTGTGAAGTGTGTATGTTTGGCGGTGTGTTTGTGTGGTGGCGTGGCAAGTGTGGTTTGAGTGGAACGAGGATATGGAAATGTGGTTTGGTTGGAAAGGTCCGTCCCGAGGCGTGTACGTTTACGCGGGACGATGCCCCCGACGAGGTGACGATGCCCGCTTGACGAGGTGTCGATGCCCGACGTGGTCAAGACCGTTGGCCTGATGCGTTTACGCGGGCGCGGTAGAAGGAAAGGTGTGTAGGATTCCGTCCCGAGGCGTGTACGTTACGCGGGACGATGCCGTCCCGACGAGGTGACGATGCCCGGCCCGACGGGTGACGATGCCCGACGAGGTCAAAGACCGTTGGCCTGATGCGTTTACGCGGCGGTAGTGGTGGAAAGGTTGAGAATGAGTGGGATTTGGCAAGACAAGCGAGAGGATTGTGGAAAGTGACGCATGGTGTGAGTAGCGTGCGAGTGTGTTTGTATCGCGCGATGTGATGCTTAATTATGGGGTAGAAACCGCTAGGCACGGTACATGGGACGTGCCCAAGTGATTTCTCGTCTTATAATTAAGGCACGCGCGTGTCCTGTGATTCCTTGCCGTGATGTGTTGGCTATGTTATTGTCTAACGTGCAGAACGTGCGTGATGGATTCCGGTAGGGTCGCATGTGATTGTTAGTTTGACCGATCGTTGTGTGTTATTCGGTGTTTCGGCGGACGTGAGTGCCTACGTGGGGTTTGGGGTTGTACACTTATTGAGATTTGTCTCACGGTTGTATAACCGCCACTTTCACCCTCGGCCCTAAACCCGGAAGTGCGCCTTTTCTTTTTGGAAGTCCGGGAGCTACCGTTGGTGCCCAGTGGAGCCGCAGTGAGTTCCGAGATTCGAGTCGAGATTCGTGCGAGGGAGGAGGCGATCCTTAGGTTTTTCCTTAAGAATTTTGGGGGTTGTGTAATCGGGTTGACCCATAGGGAAGTTAAGTTAACCAGACTCGATATTTTGTTGACGGTGATTTCGGATGCTAGTTTGTTAATTATGCCCGTAATATGATGTATGTATATTTGGTGTTGTATGAATATGTGGTTGATGGATTGTTCTTGTTCTACCCCGTTGTCGTCATTATTTGTCCGGGGTTTTATTATTCGCTTCCGCATGTGGCTCGATGTTTGGGTTGGGTCGGCGACGTTCCCGGACGTCGCATCATTTCGACCGGAGCAGGGGATGTCGCGAGCTCGATGGGGTTCGGGGCGTGACAGATCGAGTACGAATGTACGTTGATTATCGCGACCTAAATAAAGCAAGCCCTAAGAATGATTTCCCGCTTCCACATATTGATGTATTAGTGGATAGCACTACTGGATTCGAAACATTTTCATTCATGGATGGTTTCTCATGATATAATCAAATCCTCATGAAGAAAGAGGCTAAGGCAAAGACGTCCTTCATAACATCATGGAGCACATTTTGTTACAAGGTGATGCCTTTCGATTTGAATAATGCTGGTGTCACGTATCAAAGGGTAATGGTAACTTTGTTCCATGACATTATACACAAAGAAATCGAGGTATATGGGGACAATATGATCGCAAAATCCAAACAAAGAGAAAATCATGTTGAGGTGCTTCGCAAATTGTTCGAAAGACTTAGAAAGTACAAGTTGCGACTAAACCCTAATAAGTGTGTATTTAGGGCAAAATTTGGTAAACTGCTAGGATTTGTGGTCAGTAGCAGGGGCATCGAAATAGATCCCTCCAAGATCAAGGCAATATACGACTTAAAAACTCCTTCTACGATAAAAGAAGTGAGAAGCCTTTTGGAGCGATTAAATTACATTGCCCGTTTCATCTATTAGCTTTCTGAAACTGCTAAACTATTCTTCAAATTGTTGAAGAAAATTGCCAAAGTAAAGTGGGATGTAGAATGTCAATAACCCTTTGACAAGATCAAAGAATATCTGGTATGCCCACCAGTGTTGGTACCACTAACCCCTGAGATTCCACTGATATTATATTTGACGATTTACTATGAGTCGTTAGGAGATGTGCTTGTACAAAGAAGACAAAATGATGGTAAAGAACAAGCCATTTATTACTTGAGCAAAAAGTTCACAACATCAGAAATGAATTACCCAGCAGTCGAGAAGACGTGCATTGCATTGATTTGGGTATTACACAAATTAAGACAATATACCTTTCATCACCAAATTTTGCAAGTAACTGAGAATGATCCGATCAAGTACCTTCTTGAGAAATCCTCCTTAATCGGGAAGTTAGCAAAGTGACAAGTCTTGTTATCTGAATTTGACATCACAAGTTCATCCCAAAAGTCAGTCAAAGGATGAGCAATAGCAGACATATTGGCAAAAAATTCGTAGAATATCGCCAATCCTGAAGAAGAACAACTTGATGATCATATATTAACATTGGTCGATGATAAATGGACCATGTATTTTGATGGTATAACCAACTTATCTGGATTAGGAACTAGGACAGTACTGATCTCCTTAGAAGGCCAGCACTATCCGGTATCTGTGAAACTGGTATTTCCATGCACCAATAATGTCACTAAATACGAAGCATGCATTCTTGACTTGCAATTAGCCATTTTAATGAAAGTAAAGAGGTTGCAAGTATATAGAGATTCTATGCTCATCATATTGCAAATAACTGGTAAATGGCAAACTCGAGATGCCAAATTAATTCCTTGTCACAGACACTTAGAAGAGATTATAGAAGACTTTGAAGAAGTAACATTCGATTATCTCCCAATAGCTCAGAATCATTTTGAAGATGCTCTTGCAACTTTGTCATCCTTACTACAAGGTAAAGATGGTATGGATATAAAACCATTGAGAATTAATATTCTTGAATATCCAGCTCATTGCATGATGATCCAGGCAGAGTTTGTCAATGACCATGGTATCATGACATCAAAAGGTATCTTCAAACAGGAGAATTTCCTTAAAGAAGCCAACCAGGTGACAGGAAATTTATAAGAAAGATAGCCAACAAATTCTTTCTCAGTGGTCAAACCCTCTACAAAAAATCATTTGATTCAACCTTACTATGATGTGTGGATGCTACAGAAGCTGAATAGATTATGAAAGAAATTCATGAGGGTGAATGTGGACCACACATGAACGAATATCTTCTAGCTCGAAAGATTATGAGGTTGGATATTATTGGATGATAATAGAAACAGATTGCATCCAACATGTGAAAATGTTATCATAAAAGGCAAGTTTATGGAGATAGAATCAATACACCGCCAAATAAGCTACATCAAATGTCCGAGCCATGGCCATTTTCAATGTGGGGCATTTATATGATTGGTCTAATCAACCCCAAGGCCTCAAATGGGCACCGATTTATCCTAGTTGCTGTTGACTATTTCACTAAATAGATTGAAGCAAACTCATACACAAATGTTACTGCCAAGAATATTATAAGATTCATTAGGCGGGACATCATTACTAGATATGGAGTTCCAGAAGTAATAATTACGAATAATGGCTCAAATCTAAACAACAAGATTGTGGATGATTTACTCGAACACTTCCACATCCAACATCTGAACTCATCTCCATATCGTCCACAAATGAATAGAACAGTTGAAGCGGCAAATAAGAATATCAAGAAGACATTGGCCAAGATAGCTGAAAATTATCGTGATTGGCACGAAAGGTTCTGTATGCTCTAATGACATACCAAACTTCAATTCGAACATCAACTGGAGCAACCTCGTTTTTCTTGGTTTATGAAATGGAAGCAGTGCTACCTATTGAAGCAGAAATTCCTTCATTAAGGATACTATCACAATTAAAGTTTTCAGAAGTTGAATGGATTCAACAAAGATATGAACAACTCAACATGATCGATGAAAAAAGATTAAGAGCTACATGCCATGGGCAAGCCTATCAGAGAAGAGAAGAGTGGCTAAATTCTTTAATCGAAAAGTGAAACCGAGGCATTTCAAAATAGAGGATTTAGTAGTGAAGAAAGTCATCTTCAACAATTCAGATTCTCATGGCAAATTCACTCCGAATTATGAGGGTCTATACATTGTCAAGAAAGTTCTTCCTGGAGGAGCATTGATTCTTGTAGACATGGCAGGAACAGAATTGGCCTATCTTGTAAATGTAGATGCTGTCAAGATTTTCTACCAATGAAATGAAGACGAATATTCAAGAAGAGATTTGGGTTACTTTAGAACATGTACAATATCATGCATATCATGCATACCATCCATTTTATGAACATGTTTATCTGTTTTGCAGAAAAAAGCAAAAAGAGTCCGAACCAGTTGATGATTTCAGAATCCCCAATGAAGTTATCAAATGATAGAGGGAAGTATTATTTCCAATTCAATTTTCCGTTGATATTCCCTAAATGTGTTTTTCTTTTTATCATCCTTAGGAAGACAAAGAAAAGGGAGCAACAAAAGAAAAATCCCCAGTGGAATCAAAGAAAAAACATACAAACAAGAGGGATCTTGGTAAGTTGATCAGACATGTATCCTTAAATCGTGAGTACATGTGTTGAAGAAGTTGCCTTTCTAAGAAAAAAAACGAACTTCTTTTTCCCCAAGCGGAATGACACTAAAATTGAGCAAAACAAAACACATTGTTTTGAAAAGAATATACCTTAGAAATATTTCAATCAAAAGTTTTGAAACATGCTTTCTTTAAGAATGCATTAAGCATCAAAATTCCTTAAAAAGGGATAATTTGACAAAGAGTTTTGAAAAATTTCAAAGAAAAAGTTTGGATCAAATTGAATGGAAAGACTTTCAAATGATGAAAGGTAAGCCATATCCAAACACGTCCTTTATACACTCAAAATCAAAATGAAGAAGTGAGTGAGAAAAAAACTCATCCAAAGGAAATAGGGGATGTTCGCAATGATTACATGGATTGAAATGATGAAAGCAGTCGTTTCACTATCCCAAACACATGTTTATCCCTTGCAAACCAAATTTGAGCTGAAACAGTGGAAAAGTTTTTCCAAAACAACCCTGTTAAGAACCACCCCACATTGGGGTAAATCAGGAGGTTTGTGATTGACAGCTATGAAGAATAGTATCAAGAAAGAATTTATTACATACTCTCGTATCAATCTTTCTATGATAACTTCAGATGAAGTCATATGGAAGCTCAAGACATCCCAAGAGGAAGAAGAGCACTTCATTTCTTATACCCAAACACCTTACCTTTGGTAAAGCTCAATTAAGCCTGAATATTCATTTCAGAACCCTAAATTAGTGATCATCTCTTCACACTGGAGCATGAGCATATCATCCACTTCAATAGACAAGAAACAAAAGAGCATGACACAGAGTCCTTAGAATTCAAAAAAGATCAAAAAGAATTTGGGGCATGAAAAAGCAGTGTGCCTGGTAAAAGCAAGGCCAAATGCCCAAGAAAAATGAAGAAAAAGAAAGAGAGTTCAAAAGAAAGCTCAAAATGACAAAAAAAAAGTCATGACAAAGCAAAGCCAAGATTATGAGAAATCATAGATCACAACAAGTGAGAATGAGCAAAAGAAAATAGATTGTGATGAATGTCTAGGGGACTCTGATATTCATAAAAGAAAGATCCCTAGTAGACAAAAGAGAAAAGGTGGTGATGCTAAGAAGATCACCAATTTCATAAAAATCCTAAATCCAAACAAATGAGCCTTTTGAGTCTACCTAATACCAACAATACAACCTCTCCCCAAAGACTCTTCGGATTGGGATGTTGAGAGTAGAAACATGATTTTATGACAAAAAGTCATTACTCAAAGAAGTGTATGCAATAGTATCTTATCTTGTCCTCAAGGTTCTTAACTTGTAAACCCAAAGTCAGACATGATGAAATCCGTTTTCTTGGCCTCAGAATGCCTATCCTTTGAATAGCCATTGACCAAGCCAACATTACAACCTTCCGAAAGACCTTATCAGATCAATTGGATTATATACATTGCAAACATCTCTGAATACCTAAGGATTGGTTAAGAGAGATAAAATTAAGGGATATCAGATAAATCCCCTTTCAATCAAATATAGAAAAGACCAAGCTTATAGATTGAAACAAATCCTTTCTAATGAAGGTCTTCCAAACGATCATTTCAAGCATTTCTTGAAAGATTGTAAGCATTTTGTTTAAATAATTCCTCGAAAAGGAAATTTGATTGTCTGAAATGCATTAATGCAAAGAATGCATGTTTCCAGACTAGGTTTCAAAAGTTTTTTATCAACCTAAAATCAAGTTTTCAAATAGTTTGTGGTAAGCTAAAAAACCACGCTTCAAACAGTTTTGATTAATTCCAAAACCACTTTTCAAAATAGTTTTTGGTCAACTAAAAGCCATACAAAGGTTGGTGATACCTCAAAATCACATAACTCATGATCAAGGCATTCATTGTTTGAAGCCTTCCTAAAGTCCTACAGGCGAGGAGCCCATAGGCAAATTCAAATCCTTCAGGCGATGAGCCCTTAGGCAAATTCAAAGTCCTACATGCGAGGAGCCTCTAGGTAAATTCAAGTCCTATAGGCGAGGAGCCCCTAGACAAATTTAAAGTCCTACTGACGAGGAGTCACTAGGCAAATTTTAAAGTCCTACTGGTGAGGAACCACTAGGCAAATTTCCAAATCCTTAGGCGAAGAGCCTCAGGTGTTCATGGTTCGTGGGTTCGTCTTTAAACCACGAAATCTGAATAATCATCATAATCATCACCACCATCAATTCATGCCCTTGGATAAGCAACAAAGAGACGCTCACAAACAGGTAAGTTTCTCTCCTTCAATCATTAAGAACCTTTCAAAATATGTTCTGAAAAGAGAACCTTTGGATTAGATCATGAATTTCAAAAGCAAGATCCCTAATCAGTTATTGTGAAATTTCCATCTTATCTTGTTCATTGAGTCGACTAAAAAATTTAGGTGTCACCTTGGCTTTAAGATCAATCACTAACGAGCTCAATCTAAAAAAGGAGCACCTATTGACACTTGATTTTTAGTTTTTTTTTTCATACTTTCAAAAATCTCAAAATTAGGACTAGGAATCTTGGCCAAGCCTAGAAACCTACTTCTAAAGCAAAAAATTAATTTTTTAGCATGTTCCTTTAATTTCTTTTAGTCAAAATAAGTGAGAAAATCAAGAAAAATAGCAAATGGAATCAGAAAATTCCATAAAAATTAGTTATTAGTCTTCTTTTAAATCCATTTTCATTAATACATCATCAATTTTGAAAAATCTCAATCGGGTATGTGTTTTTCCCAAAATTGGGAAAATCAAATTCGAATTAAACAAAAAATGCAATTAAATCTTTTCTAGTCATTTTTAAGTCATAGTGTCTTCACAACAAATAATTCTGAGACCTTGAATTACATAATGGTCAGTCCAATTGCACAATTTGTCAAAGAAATCAAAAAATCCCAAAATTCAATTGAAAATTAAGAATTTTGAGCCAAAATTGGAAATCGTGCCCAATATGAAATTGTCGAACCATGAGACCATTGTTTCTAGGGTTAATCAAATATGGATAATTCAATTTTGGTATCAATTTTTCCTAATCAGGTCATTAGGACATCAAATTGAACAAAACCCTATTAACCCGAATATAAAAATGTGAAAATCTTGGACATAATTTTAACAAAAATTGGGGAAAATCACATATTTGGGTTCAAAATGTGATGGAGAATTCAATTTTGGGATTTAATTTGAAAAAATCTATCAAAATTGAGCTCAATTTGAGTTTTTAATCAAAATTGGGCTTGCCGGGTCAACTAGGTCAACCCGACCTGACCCGACAACCCGTCTTCTTCGCTCGACCTACCCATAACGCAATGAACCCATAAGAAAAAACTAAATGAACCTACCACTTTGCCAACCTTCTCTGGTGAAATAAATACATGCTTGACCTGAATGACAGTTGGAGAATCTCCGGCTGTCATCGGAGATCAGTTATAACCGATTGGAAGTTGGTTCTAACAATCTGGAGTCAGAAGAATGAATGAACAAAAAGAGAAAAAACTGAAGGAAGAAGATGAGGTGTTCGACGATTTGCCAGAGAGAGAGGGAGAGAGAAAACGTGCAAAACCAAAGAGAGAAAGTTAGAGAGAGAGGGTCTAAGACTCCCACCTGAGCGTCCGGCATTGCCCTAGATGGCGGAGGACCGATGAATCAAGGTTTGGCTGTAACCTCCCCTCCTTGTTCCAGTCAGATCGACCGGTCCTGAAGGTCCAAAACTGAGACTTTTCCGATCAATCGGAAGCTTTCCAAGCGAGGTAAGCACCACCTACTTGAAGAAAAAGTGTCAGTGAATCATTTTGTAGCCCCTGTTTGCCTCAGAATTTCCGTTTCAACCTTCGTTGATGAAGGTAAAGTTACTTCATGATCACATATAAACTATCCAGTAAAATGTCCAAATGAATGATTGAGTTGATTCTCATGCGATTTCTAAAATTTTTTTGTTCCGGATTGCATATTGAACATTGATTTCTGCTTTTAATCATGTGGTTTATTTTTTGTTCCATTTTGGATCGGCCAAATGAAAATCGCATTGAGTCGACCATTAACAAACCTTCGCCGGAGCAACCACGACCTCGCCGGAGCACATCCCGTGGCTATAGACCATTCAAGTTAGCTTCTCTTGACTTTGATGGTTTATACTTGTTTTGAACGATGTAGATGGCTAGGGCGATCTATATCACGATTTGAAGGTTTGGATGGTTAGTTTAGAATAAGTTTACAAGTTAGGTTTTTTCGACCGGCTTTTTGCTGGCCAGTGGAGGTCCAACGGCGAATCTGTTGACCAATGTGGATAGTCGGTAATGCAAGGAATACACAGAACCTAAAATCTAACAATAAAGCTCATCGAAAGGTCGCTGGAGAATGGTTCAAAATGGTAGCCTCGAGAACATAGAACTAGGATTCATGCCCATGAAGTGTTTGATAAAATGCCTAAGAGAAAAAGGGCAAAACGGCGCCGTTTTTGGTGCTGTGCCTGCCGGAGAACACAATCGGCGCTGGCGCCGGCAACTCCCGGTTCGGCCAAGCTGAACTAGGTTGAACTAGGCTGGTTCGGTTCATTTTCCCGACGGGAAAAATTAAAATAATAATAATAATAAATCTAAAATATATATAATAAAAATTTCAAAAATCATTAAAAAATTCACTAAAAAAATAAAAAAATATAGAAAAATTTAGAAAAATTAAAAAATATATAAAATTCATAAAACTTCAAAAATTCTTAGAAAATCCATAAAAATTCAAAAAATTTAGTAAATACAAATAAAAAATCTAAAAAAATTAGAAAATTCAAAAATTCTTAAAATTTTTCGGAAAATCATAAAAATCAATTCTCAGTTAATGAAATTCTCAGAAATTTAATTTTAAAAAAATAAAAAATTTAAAAAATTCACAGAATGGTTTAAAAATACTGTGGCCAATCTTAGAAAGTGAAATTTGAATTTTGGGAAGTGCCTAAGTGGCATTTTTAGAAAATCTCAAATTTAGGGGTTATAACCCCAAAAAAAAAACCCCAAAAAAGTGCAAATCATGAAATGAATAGGCTTCTAGGGCTTTATTAGGGTTTGGTTGTTTTGATTGATTTTCATTTTTAGAGACCATTTAGGATTGATTGATTTAATTGACATTGATTGTGCATTTAATTCTTGATTGATTTTCCCGCGATTAGAATGCATAGAAGTAGTGGGTAAGCCTCGGAAACTCGCATGACACGTTATACATTGTATCGTTCTTAGGTACCGAAAGGGCGTTAGGGATCTCGATTTGGGATCATTAACGTAACCAACTCCCCGTACTCAAAATCTTTGGTTCGTAGAATCGTGGTATTTCTTCCATACCTCGATTAGGTTTCTAGTCTACTTATCAATAATGACTAGTGGCGACTCCAAAATCAAAAACTTAGACTAAATAGAAAATTACCATCCACTGTCACGTAAGGTATGGTCTGGGAGAGACCCTTATACGGAAATACCTCCTTAGCGTGCAAATCCTGAAAACCCAAAAAAATAAAAAAACATAGCACGACACTTGCGGGGCCACGCAACCTCGACCTCAACCTCTTCCTCAGCTGCTCATTTTCATAGGATCTCATACTCACCTACCTGCTATAATTCTACTTAGAAATTAGAGATCTAGGCCAACTATACCAGTCTAAAGTCCTAAGCAAGGAATCACAACAATAATTTACCAAGCAGGTAGTCAATCACATATAACACTCAAATCGCAGCCAACATGGTTCGTGCACTTACCTCCGGTCCTGACGCACTTACACTTCACACATTATTGCATAAGATCACTCAGCAACCACAATCATATAGTCTGGGGTACGCATGGCACACGAGTCTCCCTAATTAGCTTCAACCAACTTGGACCGAACTGACCTTACTCTAATACCAAATCAATCGGGATGTCACGCCCCAGACCCTAACGGGCTTGCGACACCCCTACGACGGTCGTATCGAACGCGATGTTCTAGGACGCATCGCCGACCCAAATGAAATACCCACATGAATACGCAAGCGGGAGCGAAATATAACAACCGAGAAAATAGACAATGACAGAGGGATAATAATAGCATAAAACAATAATTTCATAGTAATGGAAAACAGTCACTTACAACATTCGGCCAGACAATCAGACATTAGGCTCCTAGGGTTAACATCTACCATTATCATCAAAAAGGGACAGGTGGTAAGGTAGACTAGCTGGTTATACAAAAGGGGCTTTACCAAAAGCTTCTAGGCCCAATACCCAAATACTTCTATGGCGTTCAATCTGAATTAGACCTTGAACACTCCGACTCTATGTCAGAGTTGATCTCGATCAGCTCTTCCTCGTTACCCGATCCTTCTCGGGCTTGGACTTCATGGGCTCTGGAACAGGCTCGGGCTCTTCTTCAGGTTCGAACTCCTCAAATTTCTCTTCGAGCTCGAGATCCGCAAGCGCTATAGGTTCTAGTTCTGCCTCGGGTTTGGGACTAAGGTTCTCCTGGGGATCTTTGAGGTCCAGAGTCTCACCATCAGGAGCATAAACGTCCCCAGGCTCCCAATCCACAACATCCTCTTTATCGTGCTGCTATCCCTCAAAACCCTGGATTAGGCCAACTAACTCCAACCCGTCACGATAAAACCAGATTAAGTAAGTATGATGCTGCAAGTCGTCTAGGCCTACGTCTACCCAGACCATAGTGAGGTGTCTAATATAAGTCTGATGTGGACCTACTGGATATTCGATCTCCTCATGTACCGTATGCATAAGGACCCCAAAATGCCGAGGTAGTGGCATGATCAAGGTCAAGGTCGAGGATCTAAAATGGTTTTCATTACATCAATGAGAATAAATCTCAATAAGCAGACAACCTAAACCCCACCTAGGCCAATGCGTACCCAGACGAGTCCCAACATGTAATTTGGCAATTGACATAATAGAATTCTTATGCACACTTACCTCACCTCAAATCACATGCCAACTTTGCGCATTAGTTAAATCACAATAATGCAATAATCGCTCAAGAACATAACATAAACACTCAAGTGCCATAACCACCTACATTCACCCAATTCAACCAAACACATTTCGCATGTGTGTCCAACCAACTAACCACGACCCACATCAACATACCTCAGGTCCAGCCTTCCAATCAATCTAGGCTGAGTCCCGCGTAAGCACGCCTTAAAACATTTTTCTTGACCCGCGTAACCACGCATAAGGTCTTTTCTTGCCTTTCTAGCCACACCCTCGTAACCACGCCTCAGGTTGGTAGCCCTCCGATCAATCCGGGCTTAGTCCCGCGTAACTACGCCTTAGGACAATTCTCTCAACTCGTGTAACCACACCTCAGATCATTTCTTGCCTTTCTAGCCACACCCGTGTAACCATGCCTCAGGTTGGCAGCCTTCCGATCAATCCGGGCTTAGTCCTGCGTGACCACATCTCAGGACATTCCTCATGCACATACACCACACACAATTTGCCAATACCAATCTAACACGTCTTACTATTCAAATTCAAGTTATACTCACCACATTTGCTCACCAACCCGACCTTCAAGTCGGCCACATTCAAGCATCGATTTCTCTTACAAACGCCATGACAACCCGATCATTGAACCCATCTCAATCAATCACTAATTTAGCCACAAAAGGAAGAAGAAAGAAGAAGAAGAAGAAGAAAAAGGAGAAGAGAGAGAGAGAGAGGGGTAGGTCTACATGGGCACGGGGAGGAAGGGACGTGACCGGGAGAGAGAGAGAGAGAGAGAGAGAGAGAGAGAGAGAGAGAGAGGGAGAAAGTCAACTCAATGAGTGCGATCCAACGGTTCACGTTCAAACTTGAAGTTGATCCGACGGTCCACGAAAATCCCTAATTTATAAATTAGGAAAAAGGCTAAAAATGCTAACTAAAATACACTAAGAGAGAGGTCTACTGATCAAAATTTGCACCCGGTCCAAATTTCACATTTCACCAATTCTGGGCAATATCGACACTGGCCACAATAATATCGACACCATCCAATTAAATTCGTCACGAAACTCCGAGAAATTTGACATTATAGTTCGGACTCTAAATAACGGCCAAATTCGATCAAATGCAATTTTAGCAAAATCTCAAATTTAAAAAAACCCGAGAGTAATCAATTCTGGGTGAGATTTAACTATAAGCGTACCGACAAAATACACGTTTTATAAATTTCAAAAATGGGTCGAAATTTGGAATGTCACAAGATATCTCAACTTTAACCTCCATTAATGCCTAATCTCTTTCTCCAGACCGAACCATAAAGTCTACCTTGGGCCCACGTTGCTACACCACAACACCCACACCCTGTAAACCGCCTTGATCACCAAATTCCATCCTTGAGATATTTACCAAACACCAAAATAGATTAGGGCACTAGCAATCTACACTGGCACTACATATGCCAAAACAGATTCAAGTGTGTCACATCAATAAATTTGTGTGAGCAATCACCGGCGGACCTCGATAGACCCTTTACTGTGTCAAGCTGACATCGGACTCACATTCAAATCTCTTCCCTTTTCACTTTCCTAGGGTTTAAGTGACTTCACAACATGACTAACATCATCTAGGAGCTAGTCAATATAGAAACCCTTTTCAATTTCCAAGCATCCAATGTACGGAAATCTCTTTTCTTTCACTTTCGTAAGTTGTCCTATTGTTCTATCACTTCTTTCGCACTCTTTAGAACATAGAAATTTGGCAGGCCATCAAATTTGATAAAAAACAATATTTGTATGCATATACAAAATAGGTTGATGAGCAAGTTTATTTCGTCTAGGACGCATCATTGACGCCATCAAAGAGACGTCAAAGATGTGGAGTTCGAGCCATTAATAGTGAAGAAATCCATCAAAGATTCATTATTTAGCCACTAATTAGGCATGCTTTGGTATAATTAAAGAAATGTCAAATGAATCATTAGTAGAAACTTAGAAGAGAGAGATAGGTTAAAGACTAGGTGGATCTAATACAGTCGATTTTTAGATATATTATTTTATGGGGCACAAGTAGATCTCCTTTCCATCTTGGACTATATTCAATTTTTTTTAAGGTGCATGCTTTTTCCTTATAATCTTTGAATTTCATCCTTATTTCGAAACTGATTAGTGAAGAGAGAGGATACCCAAAACATCTCTAAAGTACTCTCTTTACGATTGGATTAATTTTAGATACATGGACTATGAACTTTTTTACACAATCGATATTCATTACCGTTGATTTGGATAATTGATTGAATTTTCAATTTATAAGTACCTTATCAATGGTGGTGAAGGTAGCTTGTATAGCAAATAAATTACACAGGCTCTATACAATACAAAATCCCTATTGATAATGCCCCATTATTCCTAATGGACTCATTTTTCTCCTAATTTCACTATGATTTGAACTCTTGATCTCCCTCTTCCGAAGAAGTATCAGAATTTGCCCATTAAATCAAGGATAAGGCATCGAGCTACTAGCTTATACCATTTTCAGAGTTAAATATATAATTTTTTTGTATGATTCTCTCTCAAACACCAACAATTCTTCCACCACGAGAAGTTATTACATGATTTACAGATCATGTGCCACCAATTATTTATATGGATTTCATCATGCAGTTCACATGATCAACCAGTTGAAATGGACTTGACCTACATAATTTATAGACCATACAATAATTTTTTGTCTACTATTATCAAGATGTTCGATTTCATTCACTTTGTTCAATGTCGCTAGTTTAGAAACAATCTCTTATGAAGGTTCACTTCACATACTCAATGAAGTATCCTCCGTTTTCGCATGTTATAAAAAAGAATTAATTAAATACACGCTATCATATTAACATGTCACCATCCAGCCATTACAACCCTCTAACATTAGTGACATTTCAAAGACTGATGCAACATATAAAACCTATAAAAAAGGGTAATGTAACTTACGCACTAATAAGAACTTTTTCCGCAACTCAGCATCGAGAATCTTTTCTTTCATAGAATGATAACTTCTTTCATGATTACATTACAACTTGAGGTCCATTTATTCCGAGGAAGGTTTACTATCAGAAAACATCTTCCTCATGCTTGGTATTTGGATCGCTTAGGAAAAATGAGTCAACAAAGTTCGGAGTCAACAAAAAACTTATACTTAAATTTTAAAAAAATGATTTTACTTTTTAAAATAAAAAAATATTTTCCAAAATACGACTGAACCCCTCCATTTGAACCGAGGACCCTAGCACTTTGGCCTAGGTCTAGCCAAGGTCCTCGACTCCAAGGTTGTTTTTTTTTTTTGGTAAGGGTAAGTATATGTATTACTTTTCAAAACACCACATACAAACTAACGCCCAAGTCACCCACGACCCAAGTAGGACATAAACATGTCCGGGTGGGGTCAAAGATGGCTCAGCGAAGATCTATACAAATAGTCAAGAACAAGACTAACGAGGCCAAAGGACCTGATACAACGAGTTAATTGTCCGTCCGATCGACTCCAAGGTTGTTGATATCTAATTTTTTGTCAAAGTTTTCAATTTTAAATAAAAATCATAAAATTAGGATTAGAAGCCTTGGCCATGCTTAGGAACCTATTTCTAAACAAAAAATAATTTTTTCTACATTTTTTCTTTAATTATGCCTAATTTATTTTAGTAAAAAAGGAAGAAAATCAAGAAAAATATCAAATGAAGTCCAAAAATTTCCCAAAAATAGTCATTAGTCTTCTTTTAATTCCAATGTCAGCCCTGCAGCTTCAATTTTACAAAATTTTAATTAGGGATATGTTTTTTTTTCCAAAAATTGGGTAATTTCATATCTTAATTAAGCCAAAAATCCAATTAAGTCATTTCTAGGCATTTTTCGGCTATAGTGTCTTCACAGCAATTCATTCTGAGACCTTGAATTTCATATTGATCGGTCCAATTTCACAATTTGAAAAAAGAATTGAAAAACCCCAAAAATTAATTGAAAATTAGGGATTATAGGACCCAAATTGGGAATCTCTTACCTTACCAAAAAAAAAAATTGGGAATCTCTTTAATTTCAAATTTTCGATCAAAGTCCGCACCTTCCTTAAGGATAATTGATCATGGGAAATCCAATTTTGGCCTTGAAACAACATAATTAGATCATTTGAACTTTTGATTGAACAAAAACCCAATCGGACCAAATTCAAAATTGGAATTTTTAGCATTTAATTGAAATAAAAATTCAAATTGATCCCATATTTTAACGTAAAATGTGTCAAAGAATTGAAATTTGGGGTCAAAATCATGAAAGTCAAAATGGAGTTTAATTCGTGATTTTAAACCAATCTGGGTTAGTCGGGTCAGCCGGGTCCAACCCGACCTGACTCGGGTCACTTATCTTCCTCACCTGACTTAGTCAGGTGTGGGAAGGAAGGAGAGAAAGAGAAAAATCCCGTTTAGCCCCGCCCCTTCACCGACTTAGACGGCTCATTGCAGCACGTGTCGAGGAAAGCTGGAGGCCTCCAGCTATCGACGGGGAACCGTTATTACAATTTCCCAAGTCGGTTAGTGGCTGGGAACTACCCCCAGAAAAAAAATTTTTTAGCCACAGTATTCTAAGCCATTCTATAAGTTTTGAAATTTTTTATTTTTTTTTTTTTGGCACCTCAAAAATTTAAATTTTACTCAAAGTGGATGGCCACGCTTTCTAAGTTCCATTTTGTGAAGTTTTGAAATTTTTATCTTTTATTTTTTAAAATTTTTTGGGCACCTCAAAAATTTAAATTTCACTCAAAGCATGGGTGCACAGTGTATTTTAAGCTCATTCTCATGAAGTTTTGAAATTTTTGATTTTGATTTTTTTAAGCACCTCAAAAAATTTAAATTTTACTCAAAGTGGCATTTCTAAATTTCATTCTCTAAGTTTTGAAGCTTTTGATTTTTTGATTTTTTTTTGGACACCTCAAAAATTTAAATTTCACTCAAAGTAGGTGGCCTACAGTATTCTCACTATTATCGTGAAATTTTGAAATTTTTGAAATTTTTATTTTTTAAAAAAATTCACCAAATTTCATATTTTCCCGAAATCTAATTTTTTTATTTTCTGGAAATTTTTATGAATTTTTCAATTTTTATGCATTTCTAAAAAAAATTTGTGAGAAGAAAGAGGCGGGAGAAGATAGGGAGAAACATAAGCTATTCGACGAAATTTCCAAGAGAGAGAGAAAAATAGAGAGAGAAAGGAGAATGATCTCGAGAGATTGGGAGTGGAGGTTCCTCAAAGCAGAGTGACCTAGGCGCCATTCGACCGAAAAAGGCACCATTCTTGAACCGACCTCTTAGGGTGAACCTTCTCCCCGAGCATGTACAGAGAAAAATGAGTGCACAAGGAGAGGTGATCGGAAACTCTAAAACCGAGCTCCGATCAACCAATCATAGACCTTCCCGACGAAATCGAGACGGTGAGCTTGTAGAGGAGGTGTAGGGGGACTGTCCTGTAGCTATTGATCAAATCGAAGTTTCGGTTTTGAGCTCTGACGAAGAAGGTAAAACTCCTTCCCAATCACTTGTCACTTGTTTATTGAAATTCCTGAATGAATGCCCAAACCACCTTGAGTATGATTTTGCGATTTTTTCCTTGTGTTTGTGATTATTGATTCCACATACATGTTTATGATCAATTTTTTGGTTGTTCTTTGCATTTTGGATCATTATTTTTGCATTTGCACTAAGTCGGCCACAAAACCACCCTCGTCGGAGCTTCCAAACCTAGCCGAAGCACCTTCCCGCAGACAATGGCCATCCAAGTTAGTTCTTGATAATTTATTTGATGTGTAAATGCATGTTTTGATCATTAGAATGAATGGTTAGTTTAGGAATTAGTTTAGATGATTAGAAATGCTTAATTAGAATAGTTTCGGTGATAGTTTTTTAGGCCTTAAAATTGTCGGCCGGTAGTGATCCGGCTACAATCCGGTGGGGTTAGGTTGATAGTGGGTGATGAGTAGATGGCCTAGGATCAATGATGGTGGCCGGAGGACTGGCGGGGAGATGGGCCTAAAGTCACAGTTATGAAACCTAGTTTTAAATTAAATGCTCATCACCTATTCGATGAAATGCCCAAAAGAAGAAAGGAGGAAACGGTGCCGTTTCGGCACCGTCCTCGCCGAGGTATTGCCGGAGATCGATCAGGCCGGTCCAATGCAGTTGAACTGACATGAACCGGTCCGGTTCATTCCCTGGGAGGAATAAAAATTAAAAGAATTAAAAAAATCAATAAAAAATCCTTAAAAAATTTTAAAAAAAGAAAAATTCAGAAAATTCCTTAAAAAATAGAAAATTTCAGAAAATTCATAAAAAATAAGAAAATTTCAGAAAATTCATAAAAAAAATTAAAATTTAGCCTTTTGGGAAGTAATAAAAACTTTCCCGAAAAAAAATAAAAAATCCAAACATCAAAAAAATTGAAAAACAGTCCAGAATACTTGTGACCACCCCTTTTGAGTGAAATTAGAATTTTTGGAGGTGCACAAGTTGTTCTTTTGAAAATTCCCAAGTTTAGGGATTAAAGGGGCTTAACCCCCAAAAGGGGTCTAACCCCTAAAAACAGCACAACCCATAAAATGAACAAGTCTTTAGGGCTTCACTAGGCATTGATTGTTTTGATTGAATTTTCCTTTTAGGGACGATGTTAGGATTGTTGATTGTACTTTTAATGATTGATTGATTTCCTCCTTATTTAGAATGGTTAGGATTAGCAAATAGGCCTTTGGAAATCGCATATTACGCTGCCACTTCAAATCGAGTTAGGAATCGAAAGGGCGTTAGAGACTTCAACATCAAAGTCATTAGGATGACCAAGCCCCCCTACCCATGATATCTCTGGTTCGAAGAAATCAAAATGGTTCTCCCCCCGTTTCGATTAGTTTCTAGTCTACCATTAAAGACTAGTGGTGACTCCAAAATGAAATGTAGACTAAATAGACCATTTAAACAAAAACAAACACCCACTATCTCAAGAGATATAGTCTGGAAGAGATCCTCGTTCATCTAGTGATGGGATGTCTATGACATGCTTAGGCGAAATATCCATTTTGGACCTTAGTAGCCCATTTGAGGATAGTTTTCCCCATTTGTGATGAACGAAACTATCTCCAAGCACTCTTCGGGTTGCGAAAGTACGACGCGACAGGCTTGGCGACTCTATTGGGGACTAAGTGGATTTAGGCCTAGTTTAGCTCAATTGGCATGTGTTTTGCGTTCACGTGAAGACTCGAGGTAAGTCTTGCTAACAAAAGTGTTAAATGATTTTGCAGTTTGGAGGGAAAAGGGGTGTAGTCTTTGCTTACCATTTGTTTTGCAGGGAGGTAGTGGAATAAATGCGATATGATTATATTTGAAGTGTTGGTTTATTATAAAATGATGTGCATGCCTTTTAAATTGCTTTAACACTACACCATCCACATACACCACCCGTGGCCCAATCCCGGCTACAAATTAGGATCACCCTTAGGATATGTGTATCTAGGCTACACTATGGGCCGATTGCTCATGTGATAGTCTTTATTCATATTGATCACCAAGACGAAATAATATTCTATCACTTTAGGTTATGTACCTATTGGAATGGAATCCTTTATTCGTTAAGGTGATGACCATGAGCCTTTAGTATATCCCACCTTTAAGCATCAAAACTATACATGAGTTGCATCCACATGTCTTTGTGATTGATTATACCAAAAAAAAAATCCTCTAGGTAAGTATAGGTATCATTCCTTACTCTTCTCTTTAAATTATCCAAGTTATTTAGACAACACAAATAATGCTTAAAGACAACAAACAATTATTGATTTGGATGCCCCTTTTGAGTTAGAATGAATGATTAGGGCATTATACTCCATTGGGTCATTTTACGATTCTAGATGAAGTGTATAGGCTTATGATAGGTTTTCATTGTAAACCAAGTGATCGTTGCCATTTAAAAATCAAGAGTCATTTTGAATATATTCAAAAAGTTGTAAACACCATGTAATCAAACGACCTTTGGCATTTAAGGAGTCAATAATCCATTTGGAAATTGTAAATCTCAAGTTGAGTCCTTTTGATCCTAATGGAGTATGGGAAAGGGGCATTCATCTCAAACATTGATTTTGGTTCCCATTCTAATCACATGCTCTCGTAAGGCATAAAATGGACCTAAGACAACATTTGTATGACTTTTTAAGCATACAAATGCTTCTTACTTCCATTTCACCTTGAAAAGAACATATGGTTGAAATGGAGGTTCTAAAACTTGTAGTAATCCATGGTGATTAACTAAAAATCTTTTTGCATTCTTTAGACTCAAATGGGGAAACTAGACATTTAAGTGATTCCAATTCCCCGAAAGATGCTCTTAACATGGTGGGAGAATATGACCAAGAAGAATCAAGATTACGTCAAAAAAAGATTGGGATATCTATTTGAGCTAATGATAACTCTATTTTAGATAGAGCATTTTTACTAATTTAAGCTTGATATTTGCTAAATTTTGATGAATTTTTGGTGAATTTATTTGCTGCTCATGTAATTTTATTGAATTTTGTAGGAAATATAACTTTCAAAGGCTAAGGGACCATGCGCACTATTTGCAGAACACACTAGGACCATATGCGTAATTTTCCCGTGTGTTTGTGCTGGAATTACAAATCAGTCCCTCAATCTCAGCATCTTCCAGAATATCTCAGTATCTTCCAGAATATTTTGTCTTGAAGAAAAAGCCAATCAAGACCAGAAATTTGGAGGATTTGACCATAATTGAGGCTAGGTTCAAAGAAAATCAAGAATAGGAATCTTATGAAGGAAAATTCTTAATTTGGCAAGGAATCCTATTTAAGACCTAATGGGGGCCGACCTAGGGAAGATTTTTAGAGGCAAAATAAACCCCTCTTGTGATGCATATTTCAGTATCCGGAGGAGTTGCCACCTCTGAGGAAGATTTTAGGTTTTCTTAGTTAGCTTTTATTCTTCTATCTTGTTAGTGTAGTTGGCGCATGTCAAGGAGAGAAGGAGGAGACAAACCTGAACTTCTTTGTGACTCAACTTGGTGAATTTATTTTAATTTAGCATTGTGTTCTCTTTAAGTTTTGTTGTTAGTTTAGATTTAACTATGTTCTAAATTTCTTTGTTAGAGTTATATTGGATCTTAACCATGATTGATTGATTATCAAGACTTGCTCATGCAATATAGTTGTTATGATTGTGTCATTCTCTATCATAATCTTAACGCTTTTAGAAGTTTGGCCAACTTTTAAATGATTTTCAATGTATGTATGATACCGAGTGGAGATTGCATGCATGTGCACTAGTGATATTGAACCATAAATTAAATCTAGGTCAAGGTACACTAGGTTGTTTGTGTGGTTGCGATAGCAAATCTAGGTTGGCACTACTTAGATTAAATCCGGGAATTTCCACAAGAACTTAATGCTTTTAAGTAGTTTAAATTCACCTAAGGGTAGTGTGGGTTAACATATAACATCCTGAATTTCGACCCATTTCCGGGATCAATGAAATAGATATTAATCCTCATTTAATTTTAGTAAGTCTCATCCGGACTTGATCAATCGTGGCATACTAACCGGAAGGGAATGGCTAATTAGGAAAGCGATACGTGGACTGGGGACCCGACTGCGAATCGGGCACTGATTCCGAGAAATGACGAGGAAATATTTTGGGTCAATGTGGGCCGATCCTAGGAGAGTGACGGATTTAGTTTGGCCAATGACGTATGATCGGATCGCGGGTGATTATGCACGATCAAGAGTATGCGTAGAGAACAAATCCTGAATTAAATCTGAACGATCGCGACCTTCGGAACTAGCGATAATCCCTTGCGTTCTCTCGGTAATCGAGACCGTCATGACTTAAGTAACCCTAGGTCGATACGCATAAACCCTAAACAACTGCCCATTAGTGAGAGACCTTAAAATTGTAATGGAGTGATTTTGATCACGAAATTCGATCCGGACTTGGACGTCGGATTTCGGGGGAGTATACAACTATTTTTACGAGGACGACGTCATTTTAGTGTGGCCAAATATATTTGGGGTCGATACGGTCGAAAATTGAAAATTCGGCCCAGAATCGGAAAATTAAGATTTTGCCCCTAGGCCTATTTTTTAGTATTCCGAATTTTGGGGGAAATTATTGGAGGATATTTGGATAAGATCAACCCCAACAATTCAGTCAATTGAAAGACCAAAACGTCCTTGGATATTTTGGCTTGGATTAATGAGAACCAAGTTTTTAAGGGGCAAAATTGGAATTAAGGAAAATTTGATCAAACTTCTTGGACCAATTAATACTCTTGATCTCTCTCTCCTCCCATTTCCTCCCATCATCAGCTGGTCATCTCCCCCTCCCACACCAACTTCCTCTCTTTCATTTTCCTCTTTGCTTGGCCGTGAGAGTTCTCACCGACGGAGCCTCGCCGCCGCCGCCGGAGCCGATCCGCCACCGCCACCACTCACCTTGCACCACCATCCAACCGTCCCATTCTCTCTCTCTCCCTTTCCTCAGCCGCGTGAGCAGCCCCCCACCGTGGACCGCCGTCTGCAAGCTGCCGCCGTTCGCGCCGCCATGGAGGCCGTTCGTCACCGCCGCTTGCGCCGCCATGAAATCATCTCAGCCCGCCCATTTTCCCCACTTGTTCAGTCTTGTAGGGAGCTTAGGAATCCGTGTGAGTGCAACCCTAAATTCTAATTAGGTTAATGTACATTTCTAGATGAGTTTTAGGAGTTAATTAGGATAATTTAGGGGTTAATTTGTGAAGGATGTTAGGGGCTGACTTTGTGGTTAATTTAGTGGCTTAGGGTGATAATTTAATTGAGGTTTAGTGGCCCATATCGTGCTGTGTGGTGGCTGAGCATAAGCGCCTTTATTCGGGCAAAAATGTGGATTTGGCGAGTGTAAATTGTAGGCCGAGTAGTGGCTGTTTTCGTGGTGAAGTTGTGGAGCCTAAGGTGATGATTTGGAAGCGATCTAATGGCCTAGGGTAGACTGTTCATGGCTGATTTAGTATCGGGTGATTCGGGCCATAATTGCAAGGCCAAGTAAGTATTGGATTTGGGCCCGAGGGCCGAAGTCATTTATATTTTGGATAGTATGTTGTTTGGTGCTCGTCAGGAGGGGCATGTTAGGCTAATTTGGGTTTAGGGGGTCTACTCGCTGAGATTTATTCTCACTATTGTTTAAACCCAACTTTTCAAACCCCCGACGTTGAGATGGATTTCGACCTCGAGGAGGAAGAGCCGATGGAGTGGGAGTTTGATCCCGAGCCACTTACCCTTTTGTTGCTAGTGGCCGTTGACCCTTTTTTATTTAAGTGCTTATGCTGTAAATGGATATTGTATATCTCGTTGCTTATGCAAGTTGTAATTATTGTTTGTGTCGCTATCCTTGGTCATGTGTTTTATTGTCCGGGTGTTGTGTTGCTTCCGTGTGTGCTTGTTCTTTGTTTTGAGTTTTGGGTCGACAACGCGTCCTAGGATGTCGTACTTGAATCGATCGCGGCAGGGATGTGGCGCGCCGTAGGGTACGGAGCGTGACATCCCCCGTTGATTTGGTATCAGAGCAAGGTCAGCTCGGTCTAATTCGATCGAAGCCTGGAGTGATAAGGAGCGATGACCTTGGGTAGCCATTAGGGTGACCTCGTGTGCTAAGTGTACCTCATGACTGTTTGTGTTTTGAATGTTTGGTTGTGTAAATTGAACCGTAAAGTGCAGGTGTGGCAGGACTTGAGATGAGTACGTGTACCTCCTTGTTTGAGGCCCTGTGTTGTTTGTGCTTAGCCGCATACTGAGTGATTGATTGTTGGTGTGCTAGCTACCTGCCTAGGACCTTCGACCGGTTTAGCTTGTTTAGGTCTCTAATTCCTGATGGAATTATAGCAGGTAGGCGGGTAGTGATATCAGTACCATGAGGAGACGAGGAAAGGAACCCCAGGGACAACCGAGTGTAAGAGGCCAAGAAGCCAAAGATCCTAGAATGGAGGATGTGATTCAGACCCTACACGAGATAGGGAATATTATGGGTAGGCAGGCTCAGGAAAGGGCTGCCACCATTGCCCAGGCTGCTGAGGCTGCAACAGCTGCTGCTATGAATGGAAACCAAGCCAATATTGGGTAGGCTCAGCCAGCTGGAAATAGGCAAATGCATCAGCTGGTAGATCAGTTTTTAAAGCTGAAGCCGCCTAAGTTTACGGGAAAAGGGGACTCTGAGGCTGCACCGAGATGGGTAAAGGAATTGGAAAAGGCATTTGAGGTATTGGGGTGCACCGAGCAGGAAAAAGTGACCCTAGCGGCTTACCAGTTGTAGGAAAATGCGAATGATTGGTGGAAGGCCACCAAAGGTCGAGTGTTTCCTAAAGGTGTCGCCCAGACCTGGGCCGCGTTCACTGAGAGTTTCTATGGAAAATATTTCTTGGAAAGTGCTAGGGAGAGGAAGATAGCAGAGTTTATGCGACTCCGTCAAGGTCAGATGACTATAGATCAATATGAGGCGGAATTTGCTAGATTATCCAAGTTTGCGTCGAGGATGATGGAGCATCCTGAGGAAAAGGCGCGAAGGTTCCGGGAAGGATTGAAACCTGACATTCGTACCCAGTTGATACCTGCGAATTTGAGAACCTATGAGGACATCTATGACAGGGCTCAAGCTTTAGAGCGGGACCAGGTAGACAGGGCAGCCGCATCTAGATCGCGGTTTGCCCAGAACAGGGACAATCGCCGCTTCGGAAAGAAACCGATGGCAGGAAATAGGCGTTTCGTCCCACCCGCTAGGAGAAATATTAGGAAGCCTAATCCTTCATCGAGGAGAGTTGAGGCATGTTTTAGATGTGGGAGTTTGGAGCATCAAATTCGAAGCTGTCCCCAGCAGCGCCCTTCAGGACCCCAGAGCAACCGCAGTAAAATCGAATAGGGAATCAAGCCGGGAATTCCCTACCGGCTAGTTAGGGTAGGCCGCTAGCATAAGGATGAGTTCATACTATGGCGCGTAGAGAGGCGGAGGACACGCCGGGCGTGGTCACAGGTATGATCTCTTTATGTGATCATGCTGCGTATGCATTATTTGATTCGGGGGCGACCCATACATTTATTTCAGAACAGTTTGTTAAACTGGTTGGAATTGAACCTGTGCTGCTTGAGACCATGCTTTGTGTGACAACCTCATTAAATGATAAAGTGTTAGTGTCATTGGAGTATCCTAGTTGTAAAATAGCGATTTGGGGTAAAGAAGAAAGTATCGATTTGGCAGTGTTGGCTATGTTCGATTTTGATGTGATAATTGGAATGGATTGGTTGTCTAAGCAGAAAGCCGTAGTGGATTACGGCAGTAGGGTGATTCAATTTAATCCAATTGGACATCCTAAATTTGAATTTCAAGGAAATCAAGGAGGAACCTCGATCCCTTGGGTTTCTTCGCTCGAGATAACTAAGTTGCTGGATGAAGGATGCGAGGGATATTTAGTGAATGTGGTAGATTCCACCGTGACAGAACCTAAGTTGGAAAAGATACCGGTAGTGTGCAATTTCCCCGAGGTATTTCCTTAGAAATTGCCAGGTTTACCACCAGAGCAAGAAGTAGAATTTGTGATAGAATTGGCCCCGGGTACAGAACCGATCTCAAAGGCACCGTATCGGATGTCGTTGTCAGAATTGAAAGAGTTGAAAGTCCAGATGCAGGAATTATTGGACAAAGGTTTCATTCGTTCTAGTGTGTCTCCATGGGGAGCGCCGGTCCTGTTTGTGAGGAAGAAGGATGGGATATTGAGGTTGTGCACTAATTACCGGCAATTGAATCAGGTGACGATTAAGAATCAATACCCACTATCGAAAATCGATGACCTATTCGACCAATTACAGGGAGCTTCAGTGTTCTCTAAGATTGATCTTCGGACCGAGTACCATCAGTTGAGAATCTGAAAGGAGGACATTCCTAAGACCGCTTTTAGAACGCGGTACGGACACTACGAGTTTACAGTGATGCCTTTCGGATTGACCAATGCCCCTACAGCTTTCATGGACTTAATGAACAGGATGTTCAAGGAGTTCTTGGATAGGTTCGTCATAGTGTTCATTGACGATATACTAGTATATTTAAAGAGCCCTGAGGAGCATGAGGTACATTTAATTGAGGTGCTACGGACTCTAAGGGAACACGCACTCTACGCCAAGTTCAGTAAGTATGAGTTTTGGCTAAGTAGAGTGGTGTTTCTTGGACACATAGTTTCAGGAGATAGAATTTCTGTGGACCCGACGAAGATTGAAGCAGTAATGAAGTGGCCAAGACCGACCTCAGTAATGGAGATCCGAAGTTTCTTGCGATTGGTCGGCTATTATCGACGTTTTGTAGAAGGATTCTCGTCGATAGCCATGCCATTGACACGATTACTTAAGAAGGATCTAAGTTTGAATGGGATGATAAGTGCGAGAAAAGTTTCCAAGAGTTGAAGTATAGACTGACAACTGCCCCAGTATTGACAATTCCATCTGGGCTAGGAGGATTTGAAGTATATAGCGATGCGTCGCTAAGAGGGCTCGGGTGTGTATTAATGCAGCATGGGAAGGTAGTCGCGTACGCGTTGCGCCAGTTGAGACCGCATGAAATGAATTATCCAACTCATGATTTGGAGTTGGCAGCGATCGTTTTTGCTCTTAAAATCTGAAGGCACTATTTGTGCGAGGAAAAGTTCTAGATTTATATGGATCATCAAAGCCTCAAGTATCTATTTTCGTAGAAGGAATTAAATATGAGGCAGCACCGATGGATGGAACTTCTTAAGGACTACGACTGCGACATCATGTATCATTCCGGGAAGACGAATCGAGTAGCGGATGCGCTAAGTCGGAAGTCAAGTATGGCGCTAATGATGGTCAAAGAATAGACCTTATTGGAAAGGCTAAGAGACTCGGAATTTAAGTTCGAAGTGAGTCAGATGTCGAGCCTAATGGCTGCCTTGAGAATTGAACCGAAGATCCAGGCGAGGATTAGGGCGTTACAGTCTACGGACCAAGAAATACAAAAGATTGTTGGAATGGACGCCGCCGCAAAAAAACCGGAATTCCAAGTAAGTGATGATGGAACTTTAAAGTTCAGAGGACAGCTGTGCGTGCCTGATGACCTGGAGCTTAAGGAGGAGATTTTAAGAGAGGCACATCGCAGTAATTATAGTATCCACCTTGGCAGTACAAAGATGTACCAGAATCTACGGCATCATTATTGGTGGAATAGACTGAAGAAAGATGTAGCCAAGTATATGGCTAAGTATTTGATGTGCCAGCAAGTGAAGGCATAGCACTGTAAGCCGGAAGGATTATTGAGACCATTAGAGATCCCTGAATGGAAATGGGAACACATCACGATGGATTTTGTGACGGGATTGCCAAGGGGCCAGAGAGGTCACAATTCCATCTGGGTGATAGTGGATCAATTGACAAAGTCAGCACATTTCCTAACAGTGCGAAAGGATTTTGAATTGGAAAGGTACGCAGAATTGTATGCTCGACAGATCGTCAGATTGCATGAAGTACCGATAACGATCACGTCGGACCGTGATCCGAGGTTTATGGCCAACTTTTGGAAAAGCTTGCAATTGGCCTTAGGAACGAAGTTGCAATTCAGTACGGCCTATCATCCACAGATGGATGGCCAATCTGAAAGGACGATCCAAACTTTGGAGGATATGTTGCGTGTCTGTGTTTTGGACTTCCAGGGCAAATGAGAGGAATAGCTGCACCTGGTAGAGTTCGCATATAATAATAGCTATCAACAAAGCATTCAGATGGCGCCGTTTGAAGCCTTGTATGGCGGGCGTGCTGGACGCCAGTCTACTGGGATGAAGTCAGTGAAAGGAGTATCATAGGCCCAGAATTGATTCAGCAGTGGGTCGAAGCAGTTGAGATTATTCGGGATAGGTTAAAGACAGCGCAGAGCCACCAGAAAAGCTATGCCGATCGGAGACGACGACCTTTGGCATTCCAAGTGGGAGATCATGTATTTCTCAAAGTGTCACCTATGAAGGGATTATCCCGATTTGGCAAGAAGGGAAAACTGAGTCCGAGGTTTGTCGGACCTTTTAAGACTCTGGAGAAGATTGGCAATATGGCTTATTAACTTGCCTTGCCGCCCAACCTGTCCCAAGTACACAATGTATTCCACGTGTCGATGTTGAGAAAGTATGAACCAGACCCGACTCACGTTATGAGGTACGAGGAGATAGACGTAGACGATAGGGTGTCGTACGTGGAGAGGCCAGTAAGGATCGAAGACAGAAAAGATCGAGTGCTTCAGAATAAGACGATCCCAATGGTCAAGGTTGTGTGGGAGCACCACGAAATGGAAGGTGCTACCTAGGAAAGTGAAGAGGCCATACGATGTCAGCACCCCCATCTGTTTGAGTAGATAAGTTTAGATTGCAAATTTCGAGGACGAAATTTTTGTAAGGGGGAAGAATTGTAACATCCTGAATTTCGACCCATTTCTGGGATCAATGAAATAGATATTAATCATCATTTAATTTTAGTAAGTCTCGCCCGGACTTGATCAATCACGGGATATTAATCGGAAGGAATGGCTAATTAGGGGAAACGGTACGTGGACCGAGGACCCGACCGCGAATTGGGCACCGATTCTGAGAAACGAAGAGGAAATATTTTGGGCCAATGTGGGCCGATCCTAAGAGGGTGACGGATTTAGTTTGGCCAATGACGTACGATCGGATCACGGGTGATTCTGCACGACCGAGAGTACGCGTAGTGAACAAATCCCGAACTAAATCCGAACGATCGCGACATCCGGAACTAGCGATAATCCCTCGCGTTCTCTCGGTAATCGAGACCGTCACGATTCGAGTAACCCTAAGTCGATACGCGTAAACCCTAAACAGCCGCCCGTTAGTGAGATACCCTAAAATTGTAATGGAGCGATTTTGATCGCGAAATTAGATCTGGACTTGGACGTCGGATTTCGGGGGTGTACGCAACTATTTTTATAAGGATGACGTCATTTTAGTGTGGCCAAATATATTTAGGGTCGATACGGTCGAAAATTGAAAATTCAGCCCGGAATCGGAAATTTACGATTTTGCCCCTAGGCCTATTTTTGGGTATTCCGAATTTTGGGAGAAATTATTGGAGGATATTTGGATAAGATCAACCCCAATAATTCAGTCAATTGAAAGACCAAAACGCCCTTGGATATTTTGGCTTGGATTAATGAGAACCAAGTTTTTAAGGGGCAAAATTGGAATTAAGGAAAATTTGGTCAAACTTCTTGGACCAATTAATACTCTTGATCTCTCTCTCCTCCCATTTCCTCCCATCATCAGCCGGTCATCTCCCCCTCCCACGCCAACTTCCTCTCTTTCATTTTCCTCTTTGCTTGGTCGTGAGAGGCCCTCGCCGGAGGAGCTCCGCCGCCGCCGCCGGAGCCGATCTGCCACCGCCACCACCTCGCCTTGCACCACCATCTAGCCATCCCATTCTCTCTCTCTCCTTTTCCTCAGCCGTGTGAGCAACCCCCCACCATGGACCGCCGTCCACAAGCCGCCGCCGTTCGCGCCGCCATGGAGGCCGTCCGTCGCCGCCACTTGCACCGCCGTGGAATCAGCTCAGCCCGCCCATTTTCCCCACTTGTTCAGCCTTGTAGGGAGCTTAGGAATCCAAGTGAGTGCAACCCTAAACCTTAATTAGGCTAATGTACATTTCTAGATGAGTTTTAGCAGTTAATTAGGGTAATTTAGGGGTTAATTTGTGAAGGATGTTAGGGGCTGACTTTGCGGTTAATTTAGTGGCTTAGGGTAATAATTTAATTGAGGTTTAGTGGCCCATATCGTGCTGTGTGGTGGCTGAGCATAGGCGCCTTGATTCGGGCAAAAATGTGGATTTGGCGAGTGTAAATTGTAGGCCGAGTAGTGGCTGTTTTCGTGGTGAAGTTGGGGAGCCTAAGGTGATGAATTGGAAGCGATCTAATGGCCTAGGGTGGACTGCTCATGGATGATTTGGTATCGGGTGATTCGGGCCATAATTGGTTAAGCGAGGTTTTTGGGTGAGTTACTTAGGAAACAGTGATCGGCCCATGAGAATGCTAAATTAATCATGGCTTGAGTGTGATTGTGTAATGCTCTATGATGTGCTTGGCAAGGCCAATTATGAGAGGCTTGGTAGGCTATCGGCATGTGTAATTTTTGTGTTTTAATTGCGTGGTTTTGGGTGCTAAATTATATATTGTGACTGGTTTGGATTGGTTAGTTTATTGGGCATATTGAGATGTGAATTGAACATGTTGTGGCGTTATTTGAATATATAGCCAAATCATATTGAGTGCCCAGTGTGAATTCCACGAATGCCGAGTGCGGATATTGTGGCCATGAGTGTGCATCTCGAGCATTGGCATAACATGTGCATATATGATTGTGCATGAATGACATGAGCATGTGATCACCTAAAATGCCCTGATGCATTTTACGCGGGGTTCAGATAATAATCGGTGATTGTGAACGTGTGATCACATAAAGACCTGATGTATTTTACGCGGGGTATTGAACCCGTCCTGAGGCGTGTTACGCGGGACGATGCTCGGACTACTGGAAGATGACCAACCTATTGCGTTTTACGTGGGTTTTGTGTCATGAGCCTGATGCGTTTTACGTGGGTCAGAGATCGATTTCGAAGTGATGGACCTGATCCGTTTTACGCGGGTCGGAGGAGAATTGAGAAATGGCATGTGTGTAAGTGTGCAAGTGTGCCCCGATGAGCATGAGCACGAGTGTGAGCATAAGCATGAGCATGAGCATGAGTATAGATGTATGACATGCATTGTGGTCAAGTAGTGTTGTGCTTGTGCCACGATTAGGTTCTGTGTTAATATTGTGAATCTATAAAGTGCCTGACCTGCAGGGCCAAGTAAATATTGGATTTGGCCCAAGGGCTGAAGTCATTTATATTTTGGATAGTGTGTTGTTTGGTGCTCGTCAGGAGGTGCATGTTAGCCTAGTTTGGGTTTAGGGGGCCTATTCGCTGAGATTTATTCTTACTGTTGTTTAAACCCAACTTTTCAGACCCCCGACCTTGAGATGGATTCCGACCCCGAGGAGGAAGAGCCGATGGAGTGGGAGTCTGATCCCGAGCCACTTACCCTTTTGTTGCTAGTGGCCGTTGACCCTTTTTGATTTAAGTGCTTATGCTGTAAATGGATATTGTATATCTTCGTTGCTTATGCAAGTTGTAATTATTGTTTGTGTCGCTATCCTTGGTCATGTGTTTTATTGTCCGGGTGTTGTGTTGCTTCCGCGTGTGCTTGTTCTCTGTTTTGAGTTTTGGGTCGGCGACGCGTCCTGGGACGTCGTACTTGAATCGACTGCGGCAGGGATGTGGCGCGCCGTAGGGTGCAGGGCGTGACATAACATACCTAATTAGGGATTATTAGACCGAAGTCGGCTTGTAATCTAACTTAAGGAAATTTCACCAACCCAATTGGGAATTAATTTGTTGCATGATAAGTTACGAAAATTGATTATGAGTGGTTAAGTGAAGTTGGATGCTCTAAAGCTTTGTGATCTTGGTTAAAATTTTGTTAATTTGCCTTGTTAATTTTCGGTTTGGTTGGATTATGTCTACTTTGTAATTTTAATTAGCTTTTGAATCCTTTAAGCTTCGGCTCTTTTATATTTCAGTCCTTTAATTAGTTTAGTCCACTTTTTACTTGCCTTTTCGATTTGGTTAACTAGTTCCTTGGATTGATCACCTTCGGTAAGTAATTGGATAGTTAGAGATAAACCTCGTGGAAACGATACTCACTCATCACTTTATTACTTGTAGATATTGTGCACTTGCAATTCACCTAACAAGTTTTTGGCGCCATTGCCGGGATTGCTTTGATAATTTTCCAATTACTATTGATATTGAGCTATTCTTGGTTTAGACTAGCCTTTATTTTGTTTTTAATTTGTTTCTTTTGCAAGCTAAACTCACCTTTCTATAAAAGGTGGGAGGAGCATTGCATGACCTGAAGCCAAAAAGGAGACCTTGAAGAGTTTGATCCCGAGATTGAAAGAACGTTTTTTAGGAGAAGAAGAGAGCAAGCACAAGCAATCCCCATTGCAATGGCCGAAGCTCGAGAAGTCGCAGCTCCAAGGAGGACTTTGGAAGATTATGCTACACCAACAATTCAAGGAGCATAATCAAGTATAAGGAGGCCGGAGGTGCAAGCCAACAATTTTTAGATCAAGCCATCCTTAATTCAAATGCTTCAAAATGCAGGGCAATTCAGTGGATCACCCTAATGATGATCTAAGTCTACACTTAGAAGCATTCCTTGAAATTTGTGACACTTTTAAATTCAATGGCGTTACCGGTGATGCCATTAAGTTAAGATTGTTCCCATTTTCTCTTCATGATAAAGCTAAGACTTGGTTGACTTCTCTTCCTCCAGGCTCTATCACCACTTGGGAGGACTTGGCTAAAAAATTCCTAAGTAAGTATTTTCCTCCTACAAAATCTGCCAAAATGCATAATGATATTACTACATTTATGCAGATGGATGGTGAACCCTTTTATGAAGCATGGGAGAGGTTTAAGGAGTTGCTAAGGAGATGCCCGCACCATGGACTACCAGTTTGGATGCAAGTGCACACATTCTATAATGGAGCACATCCCACTGTTCGGGCTAGTCTAGATGCGGTAGCTGGAGGCACTTTGCAAAACAAGTCACCCGAAGAAGCTATTAATCTACTCGAGGAGATAGCAAGCAATAGCTACCGATGGCCAACTGAGAGATACCAAGCCCGGAGGCCAAGTGGAGTTCATGAAGTTGACACTAATACAGCTTTGAATGCAAAACTTGATGCATTGAGCACAATGATTGCTTCTTTGAAAACTCAACAAGTATCTTGTGAATTTTCTGGTGGAAATCATATTAGCTAATTGTCAAGTAAGTAACCCTTATGCTAGTTCTTTTGAACATGCTGACTTTGTTTCAAATTTTAACAGGGGTCCTCAAAACAATTCTTATTACAACGCTTACAATCTGGGATGAATGAATCACCCTAATCTATCTTGGGGAGGTCAAAATCAACAAGGACCAAGAGCACCACCACCACCCATGGAGAATCCGAATTCCAACTTGGAGGATTTGGTTGCCAAACTAGCCCAAACTGTGGAAAGGCAAGCCCAAGTTGTGGAAAAACAAGCTGAAACCCCTCGAGATTTCATGAGAAGCACTACAAAAAAAGTTGGTTTTAGCGACGAATTTTGCCACGAAAAATTTGGCGAAATTCATCGCTAAACGAATTTGCAACGGAAAAAAAATCCTCGCTAATTATACATGGCAAAATTCGTGGCCAATTTGCCACGAACTATATTCGTCGCAAAATTTATCGCTAATTATTCATGGCAAAATTCATCGCTAATTTGCCACAAACTTTATTTGTCGCAAAATTCGTAGCTAATTAATCGTGGCAAAATTCATCGCTAATTTACCACAAACAATATTCGTGGCAAAATTCATTGCTATTTTTTTCCGAAATTTTTTTTGTTGGTCGCGAAATTGCGATGAAATATATTCGCAACAAAATTCGTTGCTAATTATTCATGGCAAAATTTATCGCTAATTTGCCACAAACATATTTCATGGAAAAATTCGTGGCTAATTTGCCACCAAATTTTTTTTTGGTGAGTATTTTGTGACGAAGTTATTCGTTGCTAATTTGCCACGAACACATTTCGTGGTAAAATTTGTGGCTAATTTGCTACCAAATTTTTTTTTTGGTTAGTATTTTGCGACGAACTTATTCGTGGCAAAATTCGTCACTAATTTGCCACGAAAAATGTTGACTTTTGCCACAAACATTGTTCTAAAACGAATTTGGCGACGAATTTTTATGAATTATTTAGCGACGAAGTCTGCGACGAATGTTGTTTAGGGATGATTTCGATTTGAAATCTAATTAACAGTAATTATAGAATTTATATTTAACATTGATAGAATCACAATCAAGACAAGAACAAACACAAAAAAGAAAGAAATGGAACAAAGCACTAAATTTGTATGAAAAATCCTTGAGAGGATCCAACAAATTCAACTGCTTCAAATCCAATTCGCTCTCTTATTGCAAGCTGTTGATCTTGCCAAGAAGTTCTTTCACGTAGTCTATAGTGTCTCCAAGAATCGAAGTCCTGTCCATCTGTAGAGCAAACAAAAGACATCACAATATCAAACTCCTAACCCCTCGTAATTTTTTTACATCTATTCAACAGTAGAAAGAGGGGTGTTCAAAAAAGAATATATTAGGCTATGCTCACACAAAAGACCAATTCACGAAAGAGAAAACGAGGCAATGGACAGTGTTCTCCTCCACAGAAAGGACCTTCCAAGCAATTGCTTGTTCATACGAGACATGTCGCCCCATTGTCGACATGCAAATTCCAGAGGGCATGTATGCAAACCGAACACTTATTGTCATGTAGCATAAAGAATGATAGAACTGCCTCTTGCATTAACTTAGTGAACCCAAGGCACAATTATTTGCAAACTGACTCATCAAATATCTAATCCAAAGTGATATCTTGTAAAGCCACCAAAGTGGTCTCTAATATGTCAAGTCCTACTTGGTTTGCAAAGACGAAAACTGAAATAGACTGCCAAACCAAAAGGAAGACCGTCATTAATCATTCCTAATTACAGACATGGCAAAATTCACTTTTAACAATTTCGAGTAATACAAATAACAAATAACAACACAATATGGCATCACGATGATTCCAGAGATTCTTCAAAGAATTAGTGCCAAGTAATTCAGATCCCAGCAATTCTGTTCCTAAAATGCACGTGTGTATGTGAACAAGGGAGAGAGATAGCTGAGCATCAGCTTGATTAGTCCATTGTCTCTCGTGTACATGTGCCAAAATTCAACATGAACAGTTGTTGAACTTTTAACAGAATCGATACATATGCATTGAACAAATGCAACAACTAATAACTTGTCCTATAAATAGATAATGCTGAAGCAAGCTTACTCTCGAGTTTGGAAATTTTAACTAGCAAGGATTGATAAAATGATGATCGTTATCAGCAATCTCATCATCATTGTGTCACTCATCATTGTGCCCATCACCTACTGGATTAGTGCGAGGTATAAGAGGAACATCATCGTGATCGAGGTTGAGGTGTCGCGAGATCAATTGCAAATATTGTTTCATTCCTCTTATTTCTCCGTCCTTCTGTACAAGTAAATGTTTCAGTTGGCTCAATTCTTAGGTCATTTGCTCCTTGTGTTGTGTCCTCCTTAAAAAAGCCGCATTGGAGGATGAAGTTGCAGCAGCCTGCATTGTGTATATTCTTGACAAGGATCACATCCCAAATATTTGACCTCTTCTCATTCTACCTGATGCCTCTACCCATAATGCCATACTGTCAATCGATGGCTCGAACGTAGCAACACCATCACCACCACTAGCAGCAGTTCTCATTACAAGTTGATCATATTTTTCCTACATTAACAATATAGATGAAAATAAAATAATTTCATATATATAACTACCATTAATATTAAAAGCATTCATGGTTTTCATTCTAGTTTCCAATAAGTCCAAAGTATAACCTTACATACCTTAATAGCTTTTGCTTGATCGCTAGTCTATGTCTTATCTTTTTTATGAAATGTACGTTCAAATGTAGCTATAAATGTCGGTTTCGTCCCCAATTCATCTACTTATAAAATATAAACATAAATGAGTAATCATTGAATTAAATTAACTTACAACATATTTAACAGACTTACCATTCTTTTTCTATGCTCCCTAATGTTAATAGAGCCCCTAGTATACGTGGCAGACCCTTCACTAGAACTAGAAGCTCGATTCTTCGTATTTTGTTCATTGATTTGCTTATGCTTTTCTGTGTCTCAAGTTCTCTTAATTTCCATCCAATTGTCAGCTGTAATAAAATCCGGCTTTTCTTGACTTCTCTTTGCTCTATTCATCACATTTCACATGTGATCGCCGGCTTTCTTCTTAAAAATTATTCTAACTTCTTTCTTTTTCGCTTCATCTCACCTGAACTTTCGCTACAATCAATAGAAAAATAACCGTACACTTATTATGAGGGTTACATATCCATTACCATGTACCATCAGTATGCTACACCGAACTTAGTTTGTGAGAAAATAGAAGGACAAAACTTACCTTGAACTTATTCCACCACAAGTCCTTTACTTCTTTTGGAGCAGTGGTCCAACTAGTATACTGCCCTATCCAACAGTTATTGACTATTTTATTAAGTTTCCTCACAACATACGTAGAACCGTGAATCTACAAATAGGTTATAACGATATGGACAATGAAGCATAGGGACAATTCAGTTGACATCCATAATAATTTACATATACTTAAAAAAATGAAGTACTTACGAATCTCCACATGGGCATATCATGAATCGGCTATCTTTTTCATCATTTGAGTATTGCACTGAAGAAGAAGGTGGAATCGAAGGCGATGGAACTGAAGGACATGGAACTAAAGTAGATGGAACTGAAGTAGATTCAGTTCGCATGTCTCTAAGTTGTCCCTTAATACGTTCTTAAGGGTCGAAGGAAGGGCCAATGTGTCCATCAGCATGTACTGGATGAGGGTTAGATGAAAGGGCAGGGGAAGTGGAAAGGGACGGAGACGAGGATGAGGAAGGGGAAGGGCCAAGTCTTCTTTGTGAAGCTACACCACACATGTGACCTCCACGTTTATACTAATAAGTTGGAAAGTTAGATAAATATCTTAAAAAAATATGAACATGTATTAGGGACACATAATGATGTACGTCGTGAAGCTTACTATTTTGTTTTAGAGAGTAAGAGATAAACTTGAGAAAATGAAACAAACTTGCTATTGCCTCTGATAAAAAGCAAGTTGTCCGTAAATGTCTACAAGCTTCTTTAGCTTTTTTTGCCACAAATAATAGTTGTTACCTCTGTCTACAAAAACATTCAACAAGCACTTAAATATTCGTTCTTTTCTGGTGATTATTATCTAAGAAGAAAATATGAGTGAAGCAACATGATGTTGAGAAGAAAACTCATGTGCACTAATGTTGATTTTAAACACCAACAAGCTTATGTACATTGACAACATTCATCATCAAATTATTCTAATCGCCATAAAGAAATTACAGCTTTATAAACAACACAAGTAAAAGTTCTGCTAGCAGTATATATAAGAGCAGGTGACTTAGCAAAAGAAAGATATAATACGGAGAGAAGAAAAGGATGACTAATAGAATAGGGTTAATACCACGAAAAACCCTAAACTGGTACACTTATGACACATTTACCCCAAACTATTTTTTTGACCATAAAAAACCCCAAACTGGTACTTCTGTGACAATTTTACCCTAAACTATTTTTTTGACTACCAAAAACCCCAAACTGGTACACCTGTGACAATTTTACCCTGAACTTACTACAAAAAACCCCAAACTGGTACATATGTGATAATTTTACCCTGAATTAAAATTAAAATTTTATTTTTTTTTATTTTTTTCGAATTTTTATTTATTATTTTTTTTTTTCATTTTCAACCTTTAACCGGTCGCCGGTCCAGTGACCGGTCAGAGGCAAAAGTTAGCAAGGGCCGCCCTTGCCCGATCCGGCGAGGGCGACTCTCGCCTGCGTCGAGCGAGGGCGGCCCACGCCGGCTTCCGCCTTTGGTTGGTCGCCGGACCAGCGACCGGCCAAAGGTTGAAGGTGAAGAAAAAAAAAAGAAAAGAAAAGAAAAGAAAAAAGAAAAAATTCAAAAAAATTCAAAAAATAAAAAAAATAATATTAAAAATTAGTTCGAGGTAAAATTGTCACATGTGTACCAGTTTGGGGTTTTTTGTGGTATGTTCGGGGTAAAATTGTCACAGGTGTACTAGTTCGAGGTTTTTTATGGTCAAAAAAATAGTTTGGGGTAAATGTGTCACAAGTGTACCAGTTTAGAATTTTTCGTGGTATTAACCCAATAGAATATGATGTTGCATCAGTAAGCCTAGTTCCGTGCTGAAAATGGGTCAATCATAAACACACATATGGATATACTAGTACTTTCACTGAAAAGAAGAAATAGTGCGACCTGCCTTTCTCTTAATACAGATGGAAGGAATATTATAAAGAATCACTACTATTTGCACGTGCAACTTAACCTACAATGGACAACAACCACATGAACATGGGTAAGGACAGGTGACTCAATTGACTATCCCTGTCACCATCTGAAAAATTGACTGGAAGAAATCTGCAATTATGCAAAGGGAGAATCGGTTCACATTGAATTCAAATTAATACAAGATACCAGCTCTCGCAACTAATAGTCCACACTTTCATGTGCCCTGGCCTTGCCCCGGATCATATTCATATTTCATGGAGAAACAGAGTCAACTAATAGTCCACACTTTCATGGTTGTCAATGCACGCCTAGAGGAATTACTTATGATCACCATCTTCGCACCACTACATGCTAGTTTTTCCACTGTCAACCAAATAAAAGTTTTTAACAACTGCTATTGGCTGACTAATGGCATATCGCTATACCAAACAAGAAGATGAAAACATACAAGTTGAAATTGCTCCAGGATAGGGCTGTTTGCCATCATGAAGGACACCAAATTGATCCAAGAACCGGGCCTAAGGAGATCATTGCAAAAGCCAATGAGACTTTCATATGCAAGTGTAGTGACCCAAAATGGTTTGGTTGACTTCAACTTGCCAACCCTTTTCAAAAGTAATTCCATTGACGAATTAATACTTAATTGTTTGCATGAGATTTGCCGCTTAACTTGGAAAAGTTTTGCTTTCATCAAGGATATATCGGTATACAAAAAAGACTCTAAGGACAATCCCGGATGCATAAAGAGGGTGCTTGAAACTTAAGGCACTTAGAAACCATCATCCCGCAAGCTAAGATCTAGTGATAAATTCGGACTCACACAAGGGGACACTCAGTGCGACGTAAATTTCTCCACATTCAGTTTCACAGAAACATCAAAAGTCAAAGCAGTGCTCAAGTGGTCTAAGCCCGACCCCCCTTTAAAGGAATGAGATGACTATATGAGTCAGGATACAATTTCTAAGATTTTTAGCAACCAAGAAAAGCTGATAAATGGTGCTGCTGACACAGCAATAGTTTTTTGCTCAAAAACTCATCTAAATGACTTCGAAACGCCCAAAAAAACTCAAACCGAAGTGAAATTACTGTTCAAACACAATAGTTTTTTGGTCAAAAACTCATCTAAACGACTCCGAAACACCAAAAAATGACATGCGTCACGGCCAAAGGCGGTGTTTTTGATCAGCGGGCCGTTTCCACTTTACCGACCAAATTTTATCCCATTCCGATCAAATTTCAACCCAAATCTGACCAAATTTCAGCCCGTTTCCATTTGGCAAATAGAACAAATTCGCCCAAAATTCTAGTTACGCCTAATAGAACAATTCCAGTTACCACAAACCGAACAATACATTCAACCGAGATAAGTCGAATCAAATTCATCGCAAATTGAAAGAAACAGAAGCAGCAGCATCCACATAATTCGAAGCAAAACAAAAGCAGCAAACCCAACATAAAAGAAGTAGTAGCAAACGTCGACATAATTCGAAACCAAATAATCTCTGCCCTACCCATCTAAAAACAGCGCTCGATCGAGACCCAAAGTGCAAAAAATTTAGAGACAATACCTCGCGATGGCTCGTCACGGTTGTGCTGGGTCCTCGCGCTTGCGCCGGGCCCTCGTGCTAGGTCCTCGCACTAGGTCTTCACACTTACGCCTGGTCCTTGCACTTCGCAGCGTCCGCCGAAGGGTTCCTCGTTGTCCAAGAAAATATCGTGCTGAAGGTCACCAAATCCGAAGGTTGCCGACTCGTCAGAATCCATCGCCAATCAATCGATCGAGAGAGAGAGACAAAGAAGAGAAAACCCTAAATTTTTTGATCGAGAGAGAGAGAGAGAGACAGAGATAGAGAAGAGAAAACCTGCAAATGAAGACAACGCCATTTTGCTAATTTCTGCCGAAATTAGCCATGGATTCAAATCTGTGGCTAATATCATTGGAAATTAGCCATGAATTTTATTCCGTGGCTAATTTACGACTATATTAGCCTCGAATTTTATTCCGTGGCTAATTTGCGACGATATTAGCCATGAATTTTAAATTTGTCTCGGCAAATTAGAATCAATCTATAAAATTATCGCGGCAAACCCTAATTTTTTTTCCGTGGCAAATTAGCCACAGAAAACAAATCTCCCCGCACAATTTTTTTTCTGTGGCTAAATCCGTGGCTAATTTGCCACGGAAATGAAGTCTCCCCGCACACCCGACTAATTTTTTTCCGTGGCTAAATTTGTGGCAAATTAGCCACGGATTTAGCCGTGGAAAACAAATCTCCCCGCACAATTTTTTTTCCATGGCTAACTTGCCACGAATTTAGCCATGGAAATGAAGTCTCCCTGCACACCCGACTAATTTTTTTTCCGTGGCTAATTTGCCACGGATTTAGCCACGGAAATGAAGTCTCTCCGCGCACACGACTAATTTTTTTTCCGTGGCTAAATCCGTGGCTAATTAGCCATGGATTTAGCCATGGAAATAAAAGTCTCCCCGCACAACCGACTAATTTTTTTATCCATGGCTAATTTGCCATGGATTTAGCCACGAATTAAAAATTCATCGTGTAAGGTGCCGAAAGACTTAAATTTCGTGGCTAAATCCGTGGCTAATTTGCCACGGATTTAGCCGCGAAATAAAAATTAGTCGGGTGTGCGGGGAGACTTCATTTTCGTGGCAAATTAGCCACGAATTTAGCTACGGAAAAAAATTAGTCGAGTAAGGTGCTGGAAAGACTCAAATTCGTGGCTAAATCTGTGGCTAATTTGCCACGGATTTAGCCACGGGAAAAAAATTAGTCACGGATTTAGCCATGGAAATAAATGAAATTATTCGAGTGAGCGTGGAGAACTCATTTCCGTGGCTAAATCCGTCGCTAATTAGCCACGGAAATAAAAATAGTCGGGCAAGTGCCGCAAGACTTTATTTTCATGGCTAATTTCGTTGCAAATTAGCGACAAATTCAAATCCATCACTAATTTGTGACGGAATAGCGACGGCGATGATCTTTCATATATATTAACAATTCATCAAATAAAAAATTTTCCAACGAAATTGGCGACGGCCTTTTAACCATTCAACAAATAAAAATGTCGCAAATGTCATCGCTAATTTTGTCAATTAGCGACGATCCAAATCCAATGGAAAATAAAATATCACAAATGTCATCGCACGAATAGTATTTGACCTGTCGCCATTTAGCGACGAATTTCCCGACAATAACTTTTCATTAACAATAATAACAATAATAACAATAATAATAATCAACAACAACAATAATAATAACGATATTAATAATAACGATAATAATAACAACAACAACAACAACAACAACAATAATAATAATAATAATAACAACAACAACAATACTAATAATTACGACAACAATAATAATAATAAATATGATAACAACAATAAACTCATGTCGCAATAATAATAATAATGACATAATTGGTAAAAAGTCTAAAAAATCATAATCTTCATCTTCATCTTCGTCTGCGTCTTGATCTTGATCTTCTTCATGAGCATCATCATCATATTCATCCTCTGTCTCAAAATCAGATTATACATCACCTTTTAAATTTAATTCGGGAATTTTAGTTAGATCTACATCTATCATTGCTCCATATGGATCTCATAAAGTTGGAATGTTATATTCCTCAATTTTAACCGTGTTACAAACTTCCTCTTATTGATATGCTGTATCATTCCACTGTTTCTTGATATTTTTTCGTGCTTTGATTTTACATATAGCCCACCAATCAGTTTTGTCACGTTTAAAATCACGATATGATGCATAATATACTTGAATTGCTTGTTGTGCCAACACAAATTATTCATATTTCATATATCTTTTCTTGTGATTTATTTTAACCAAATTAAACTTCGTATGCACCTTCAAGCCTTTGACGGGGTCAAACCACATGCACTTAAATAACACAACCCGCATTAATGGTCCATGGTACGCTATCTCTATAATTTCATCCAACGAGCCATAAAAATCATCTTTTGAACTACTATCATTGGATGATCGAACACACAAACCACTATTCATTGTGGCTTTTACCATTCCATATTCTTGAATGTGAAAATTATACCCATTTATGAAATATGCTGGCCAAGTTCGAACTCTTGACTTTGGACCCCATGATAGATGATATAGCAATCCTTGCTCTTCAACTTTATCATGATTACTGTGAACCTAAGGTTACACATGCAAAGTCAATAATATATATTTTAATAAATAATGTATAAAATATTAATAACTTGGTTTTGGTCCATAGGCAACTTACATATGTTTTGAACCATGTTGCAAATTGTTCATCGCACAAACGGTCAAACGCATTTGGTAGTAGTCCATACATTGAAGTTTGAAAAATCCTATTAACAATTTTCATTTATATATTAGCAAATATTTGACACGCAATACATATATTTGCAAATGTACACTTACTCGAAGTATGGCTCCACTTCTGGATAGTTCAGTAAAATATATGTATAGGTTACCTGCCGTTCTTCACATGTTAGGCAACGAAACTTATATGCGCCGCTTGGTTGACCGAGATAATTGAAAATAGAGAATGATTTGCAATTGGGATCAATAGGACCCTTATCATTTCTTCTTGCTCTCCGCCTCTTGCATTGCACATATGGCTTAAAATAGTATGATGCAAATGTTGTCACTTCTTCCACAATATATGCATTACAAATTGAAGCTTCAACACATGCCTTATTCTTCACTTTTTTCTTCAAATGATATAAGAACCTAGTTACAATAGAAAGAAGTTTATCAGAACATAATATATAATAAAGTATTTTGAAATTTATTTTAAAAAATATGTTACCTCTCAAATGGATACATCCATCGAAATTGGACGGGACTTGCAACTTTGGCCTCATAAGGAAGTGAACCAAGAGATGCTCCATTGAATCAAAAAACGATGGAAGAAATATCCTTTCTAAGTTGCAAAGAATAATTGTAAAATGTCTCTCTCTAGTTTCTCCACGTGTGATGCATTTAACACTATTGAGCAAATATCATGAAGGAAATTACTTAACTCTGTAATGGCGCCACGTACAAAGTTTGGTAGAAGTTCCTTGAAAGCTATTAGAATTAGTTTTACCATAAATATGTAATAATCATGATTCTTTAAACCTGTCAACTTGCATTCGTTCAAATCAAAACATCTCCGACATTCGAAGCATATCCATCAGGAAACCGCATAGATTTCAACCATTGACAAACGACTCGTCTCTGCTTCTTATCCAATGTATAAACTACTTTTGGTTTTGGTCCCCTGCTGCTTGCATCCACATCTAGTGTTGGCCGATCACAAATATCTCTCATATCTTTTCTTATATTCAAGTTGTCCTTTATTTTTCCATGACATCCATGACAGTATTTATGACATTATCGAAAATATTCTTTTTAATGTGCATGACGTCAAGATTATGATGAATAAGATGGGCCTTTCAATATAGTAGGTCCCAAAATATACTACGTTTAGTCCACTTATGTGTACTTTCGTACGCAATAATTGTACCATGAGAGTTTTCAACAACAGTTAGAAAGTCTTGCACTTGCTCCTAAATTTGATCACCAATCAACCTCAATGGTGGATGTATTCTTTCAATCCTATTCTTGATGAACTCTTTTTTATTCATTCTAAATATATAATTTGTCGGCAAAAACTGTCTGTGACGGTCAAAATAACTGGGCTTCTTACCATGTTTTAATCTGAATGACTTTAATCTCTCCAAACATATTGGACATTCTAAGATCCTAGCTGTTCTCCATCCAGATAACATTCCATAAGCTGGAAAGTCATTTATCATCCAAAAAAGAGCAGCCTTCATTATAAATATTTGATCAGTAAAAACATCATACGTAACGACACCTTCATCCCATAACCATTGTAACTCTTCAATTAATGGTTGCATATAAACATCTATAAACTTTTTCGGATTTTGCAGGCTAGTCACAATTAATGTCAAAGACATATAAGGTGTCTTCATGCACGCACCGGATGGAAGATTGTACGGAGTTAATATAACTAACCAACATGAATAACTTTTTCTTGATTTCCTAAAAGGGGCAAATCCATCAACATAGAGATCTAACCTGATGTTTCGAGGCTCTATCGAAAACTCAGGGTATGTTTTATTAAAATGTTTCCATGCCTTTACATCTAAAGGATGACATATTAGAGCCTCTTCTGTTTCATGATTTGCATGTCAAGTCATGTGTTCAGCAGTGGCTTGAGATGCATAAAGCCTTTGCAATTTGGGGATTAAGGGTAGATAAAACATTTGCTTGCATGGTCTATGCTTCTGATTACAACCCTACCTCCTATTAATCTTGTACCTAGGTTGGCTACAGAATTTGCAAGATTGTGCATTTTCATGATCTCTCTAATATAACATATAACCCCTACTACATACATCAATTCTTTCAACTGGAAGACCTAAGTTTCCACTAACTTCTTCATATCGTAAAAATCACTTGGCATGATGTTATCACGAGGCATTGTTTCCCGCATCACTTCAACAAAAGAGTTGAAGCAATTCTCGGACACATTATGCTCTGCCTTGATATTTAACAGTCTTTCTGTCACTGATAATTGAGTGTGGATGTCACAACCTGCCCATAAAGGTTTATCTGCTGCTTTCAACACTTCTCAGAACTGATTAGATGGAAAAGTTCCATTACATATGTTCTCATTAAAACCTGTTACTCATATCTCTTCTAATTGCGATGCATCACTAGTGGGTACTTGTTCAAATGTAAGAGTAAAACTAGTACTTGCATTGTTCGATTCTGAAACAAAATTCTGACTAGCTGCATCAATCACCATTCTCTAGTATGGGTTCAATTGGTCATAATAGCTAAATTCTTCCCTAACTGAAAATTGGTCACTTCTTCGATATCCTTAATCAGATATAAATGGTTCATCATGGCAAGTCCAATTATAGTAGTTCGGAGTAAACCCAAATCTATAAAGATGTTCTGTAACTTTATCACACACATGAAATTTATCATTATTGCACTTGTTATACGGACACCTTAACTTATTTCCATCCATTAACTCATATTTACTACTAGCAAAGTCCAAAAATAGTTTCAACCCAGTACAAAACTCATTGGTCAATCTTCGATGTCTAAGTAAGTTCTTATTATATATCCAAGCCCTGTCTCTTTGCATTGTGTCTATATAAAAATAAAAAAATCTCGGTAAAATATTAAAAATATCATATCTACTGTTTAACATTCTTAATTAAAACCATAAAATTCTAAAAATTAAAATTTTGTCTATGATGAAATAATTACTTTGAAATTAAAAAAAATGAAAAAATTACCATGCCAAAAAGACTTACCCGAGTATTAGACTGAAATCTTTGTAGTAGAAAGTGCTCAATTTGATGAGAATTGTAACGGGGTGTTCATCTGTGAGACTTTCAAATGGACACGTACCTAAAAAAAATTACTTAAGATTTTTTTTCATTGTTGAACTTCTTTTTTCATTATATCCTTCGCCGGTCGTCGGTCTGGCGACCGGCTATCAGTTGAGGCCGATGAGTTCGACCTCACCGGCCATGGGCGAGGTCACCTTGCCGCCCATGGGCGAGGTTGCTGGACCTCGCCCAAATCTGGGCGAGGCTACTCGGCCTCGCCATGGCCGCCGCTGGACCTCGCCGTCACGGCGAGGTGACCGGTGAGGTCTCTCTGGTCGCCGATCGCCGGACCGACGATTGGGGATGAACTTAGAAGTTAGGAAAAAAAAGAGAAAAAAGTCAATAAAATAAAAAAAATTCCAATCCGGCAATGAATAGTTTTACGACGAACTGTCTTTGTCGCCAATTAGCCACGATACTTACCGGCAGAAAAGCTTTATCGAGACTGATTTGAATGCGCAGAGAGGTTTATCGAGAGAAATGAAAGAGGGAGAGGGAGGGAGAACAACGAAGAGGGATATGAGGAATTAGCAGGGAGAGAGAGAAATTGGGGGTGGGAGTATATCACAAATAGCGAGGGGGACAATTAGCGACGAATTTATTTTCCGTCGCAAATTAGCGACGAATTTATTTTTCGTCATAAATTCCGTCGCAAAATTAGCTACAAAAAAAATTTGTCGCTAACTCCGTCTCAAATTAGCAATGAATAATTTTTTGTCGCAAATTCCATTGCAAATTAGTGACGGATTTTTTTTCATCGCAAATTAGCGACGGATTTTTTTTTCATCGCAAATTCCGTCGCAAATTAGCGACGACATTTTTTTCTATCGCAAATTAGCGATGGGAAAAAAATTCATCACTAATTCCGTTGCAAATTAGCAATGAATAATTTTTCGTGGCAAATTCCGTCGCAAATTAGCAATGGATTTTTTTCCGTCGCAAATTAGCGACGAATTTTTTTTTCGTCGGTAAATTGCGACGAATTTAGTTTTCGTCGTAAATTCCATCGCAAATTAGCGATGAATAACTTTTCGTCGATAACTTTCTGTGGCTAAATCCTTGTTTTTTTTAGTGAAGCACTGATATAAGACTACACAATCGAGAAGCATTAATTCGAAACATAGAGAAACAAGTGGGGCAACTAGCTCAAAGAATTAATGAGAGACAAAATGGTGCATTGCCAAGCAATACCGAGAGGAACCCCATGGAGAATGCAAAGGTAATTACATTGAGGAGTGGAAAAAAAGTTGGAAAGCAAAACCAAGATGAGGATGTAGTAGAAGAGAAAAGGGCCGAACCTAAGCAAGGAGTAAAAACCAAGACCGAATACAAGGATGAGTCGCTAAAGAGCAAGCCATCTCGAACGCCATATGTTCCACCTATTCCTTTTTCCGGAGAGACTAGCTAAACACAAGCAAGATAAGCAATTTTCAAAACTTTAAGATTATCATAAACAATTGCACATTAACATTCCTTATGTAGATGCTCTAACTCAAATGCCAAGTTATGCCAAGTTCTTGAAGGAGATCTAGCTAACAAGAGGAAGTTAGAGTAGTATGAGACTCTGAAGTTGAATGAGAAATGTTCGGCCATCCTTCAAAACAAGCTACCACCAAAATTAAAAGAGCCAGAGAGTTTTACTATTCCATACAATATTGGTGATGCTTACTTTAATATAGCCTTATGTGATCTTGGTGCTAGCATAAACCTAATGCCTTATTCGGTGTTTGTGAAATTAGGTATGGGGGAAGTAAAGACAACCATCGTGTCTCTACAATTGGTGGATAGATCTATCAAATATCCAAGAGGCGTGGTAGAGAATGTTTTAGTGAAGGTGGATAAATTTATCTTCCCTACGGATTTCGTTGTGTTAGAGATGGAGGAGGATTATGAAGTTCCTATCATTTTGGGCCGACCATTCCTAGCCACGGGAAGAGCGCTCATTGATGTACAACAAGCAAATTGATCCTTAGAGTGGGAGAAGATCGAGTCACCTTCAATGTCCTCAAGGCCATGAAAAACCTCGAGGGACCAAGTGATTGCTTGAGGATGGCACCATAAAAAGGGAAGTGGAGACCCTGTTTAAATTAACCGCAATTCAAGATCCTATATAGGCATGTTTGGTTTGGCCAAAGGAGAAGGCCGAAAATGAAGAAATTAAGGAGGTCATGGAGTTTTTAGAAGCAAGTCCACTATACCCGAGATGGAAAGCACCAAAGTTTGAAGAGTTGAAGTCAAGTGGAAAGAAGCCGAAACCCTCCATTGAAGAACCACCAACTCTTGAGCTTAAACCCTTGCATTCTCATTTAAAATATGCTTTCCTTGATGGTGTTTTTTACCCAGTGATTATTTCTTCTTCTTTGATAGGAGTGATGGAGGAGAAGTTACTTAGAGTGCTTAGAGAGTGCAAGAGTACGATTGGGTGGACCATTACGGATATAAAGGGAATAAGCCCCTCTATTTGCATGGACAAAATTTTGATGAGGAGCAATACAAACCGGTTATCTAGCCACAAAGGAGGCTCAATCTAAAAATGCAAGAAGTTGTGAAAGCCAAAGTGATTAAGCTACTCGATGCAGGTATTGTCTATCCAATTTCTAATAGTGATTGGGTGAGTTCTGTGCAAGTAGTGCCAAAAAAGGGAGGTATGATTGTTCTAATCAATGAATATAATAAATTAATATCAACTAGAACGGTTATAGGTTGGCGAGTTTACATTGATTATAGATAATTGAATGATGCCACTCATAAGGATCACTTTCCTTTATCTTTCATTGATCAAATGTTAGAAAAACTTGCTGGGCATGAGTATTATTGTTTTTTGGATGGATATTCAAGGTATAACCAAATCCCTATTGCACCTAATGATCAAGAAAAGACTACATTCACTTGCCTCTATGGTACATTTGCATATAGAAGGATGCCTTTTGATGTTTGTAATGCACCTGCTACTTTTCAAAGATGCATGATGGCTATTTTTGCTAACATGATAGAGAAATGCATTGAGATTTTCATGGATGATTTCTTTATTTTTGGCACATCTTTTGATTCATGCTTGCATAATTTAGCTTTAGTGTTACAAAGATACGAAGAGACTAACCTTGTGCTAAATTAGGAGAAGTGTCATTTTATGGTGCAGAAAGGGATAGTGTTAGACCATAAAATCTCTGCTAGGGGTATGGAGGTGGACCAAGCCAAAATTGAAGTTATCTCCAAATTACCCACCCCTACTTCTATGAAATTACTTCGAGGATTTTTAGGACATACAGGGTTTTATAGACAATTCATAACGGACCTCTCCAAGATTGCAAGACCACTCACAAAATTGCTTGAAAAAGATGTTGCGTTTGATTTTAACTCTAAGTGTTTGAAGCAATTTGAGACTTTGAAGGAGAAGTTGATTTCGGCTCCTATAATGACGCCACCGGATTAGAGTTTGCCTTTCGAGTTGATGTGCGATGCTAGTGATTATGCCATTGGAGCCGTACTTGGTCAGAAGAAGGATGGGATTTTTTGAGTCATACATTATGCTAGCCAAATCCTTAATGGAGCTCAATTGAATTATGCCACCATTGAAAAAGAGCTTTTAGTAATTGTTTTTGCTTTTGATAAATTTCGTTCTTATTTGATCCGCTCTAAAGTGATTGTCTATACTGATCATGCAGCTTTAAAGTACTTGTTGGCAAAGAAAGATGTGAAACCAAGGCTGATTCGTTAGATCTTTTTGCTTCAAGAGTTTGATTTAGAAATCAAGGACAAGAAAGGGACTGAGAACCTTGTGGCCGATCACCTATCTAGGTTGCCAAATGCCCCTAGAGATGAGGTACCGATCTTGGATGATTTTCCCGATGAAGCACTCTTTTCCTTGAAAATCAAAACTCCATGGTATGCAGATATTGTGAACTATTTGGTAAGTGACATCCTCCCTTCTGACTTGAATTATCAACAAAGGAAGAAGTTTCTCTCCGATGTTAAACACTACTTTTGGGAGGATCCTTATTTGGTTAAGGTATGTGCTGATTGAGTTATTAGACTTTGTGTTGCTAATGAAGAAATCCCTAACATTCTTTTTCATTATTATGATAGAGAGGCGAGTCGTCACTATGGTGCCACCAAGACTGTTGCTAAGGTTTTACAATGTGGATTTTATTGGCCTACTCTTTTTAAAGATGCATATGCTTATGTTTCTCATTGTGATAGGTGTCAAAGGACCGGGAACATATCTAGAAGGCATGAGATGCCCTTAAACAATATTATGGTGTATGAATTATTTGATGTTTGGGGCATTGATTTCATGGGTCCGTTTCCACCTTCTTTTGGTAACACTTACATATTGGTTGCTTGTGAGTATGTGTCTAAATGGGTAGAGGTCGTGGCTTTGCATTCTAATGATACTAAGGTTGTTTGTAATTTTGTGAAGAAGAACATCTTTACTCGGTTTGGTACAGCTAAGGCTATTATAAGTGACCAAGGCATACACTTCATGAATAAATAATTTGAGTCACTTTTGCATAAATATGGAGTCACTCATAACGTAGCTACTACTTATCATCCCCGAACTAGTAGTCAAACTAAGATATCTAATAGGGAGATAAAGAGAATCTCGGAAAAGACTGTGAATGTCATGCCCCGGACCCTACCGAGCCCGCGACATCCCGTCCATGGTCGAATTGAACGCGACGTCCTAGGCACTTCGCCGACCCAACCCAAACATCAGAGATTAGGCACGCATGGAAACAAATAGAAACAACCCAGACAATTAATAATGACAAGGAGTAGCAATAGCACGAAACAATAACTGTAATTCCTACACTTGGCAGATACATACGATGTCCACAAAAAGACAATCCCCAAGCTAAGCCACAATAACAGAACCACATTCCTCAAAAGGGACAATGGTTCGCAAACTTAACTCATCTACAAAAGGGGAACTCAAAATACCGGGTACTTGACCCCTCCTCAATCTCTAAGATACCCTTGCAGCGTTTCCAGTCACTCATGGTCGCGGATCTGAAATGGTTATGTAATAACTGTGAGAACGAGTCTCAATAAGCAACCACCTATACCCCCACGTAGGCCAATGCGTACCCAGACAAGTCGTACACGCAATCTACCCCATAACATATAAAATTCGCATCGTTGTACTTACCTCGTCATCAAGCCCATGCCAACTCTACACATTAGTCACAACGTGATAATGCAATAATAGTAATTCAATAACACATCACAATTGCTCAAACACCAACCACACTTGCACTCAATCATTCCAATTAACTCAACCACACATCTAACCAGCCAATTCAATCACACACTTAACCAGTCAATTCAATCACACTCAAATCGCATGCATGGCCGTAACATCTTTCTCCCGACCCGCGCCACTGCACTTCAGGTCCATTCTCATTGCCCGCGCTACTGCGCCTCAGGCTCATTTGGCACATCGGCCACTCATGCTTTCACACGGACCGTCGTCAATATGTCCCAAGTCCGTAGCCCTCCGATCAATCCGGGTTCAATTTCCAATGACCGACGTAAACACGTCCCGGTCCAACACACCTTTAATGGGCCACCGTCAACACGTCTCAAGCCTGCATCCATTTGGCACACCGGCCATTCATGCCTTCACACGGACCGCCGTCAACACGTCCCAAGTCCGTAGCCCTCCGATCAATCCGGGCTCAATTTCCAATGACCGACGTAAACACGTCCCGGTCCAACACACCTTTAACAGGCCACCGTCAACACATCTCAAGCCCGCATCCATTTGGCACACCGGCCATTCATGCCTCCACACGGACTGCTGTCAACACGTCCCAAGTCCGTAGCCGTCCGATCAATCCGGGCTTATAATCGACGGGCATACACACGTCATTCAATTCAATCAATTTCATGCCAATTGCACCAAGCTATCCACATTCACAACTCAATTCAATTCATGACACACTACACCAACCCACCAACTCGACATTCAATCGGCCACATATGAACATCCAAATCATGCATATAATCTCATCAAATCCAACTAACACAATTATATAATAATATGATTAACTTAAACCGCGCCCTAACTGTTCTAAACCCGAGACAAGTCTATAAAATACCCAAAGTACTAAGTAGGGTTTAGGAAGTCACTTACTAGGTTTTGGCCCGAGAAAATTTGGCTCGGGCCTAAAATGGCTCGGGTGAACAGTGCTGGTCCGGCACGGGCGAGGGCGCGATAGACGCGGGGCTCGGCCACAACTTGGCGCACGGCCCGGTGACTCGACGTGGCGCTCGGCCACAGTCTAGGGCACTCGGCCACGGCAAGGGCAGCGGCTGGGCACGGGCTAGGCGATGGGCATGGCCTGGGCTGAGCAGGCAACGGCTCGGCCACAGCCCGGGCAACTTGGCCACGGCCTGGGGCACGCTCGGCTGGCTGGCTGGCGAGCTGGCTGGCTGGCCGACGAGCTGGCCGACTGACTGGTTGGTGGCACGGCGATAGTGATGGCGACGGCGGCTGGACGACAGAGGCTCGGCCACGGCCGGGATAGTCCGGCCAAGGCTAAGTTGGGGTGGCTCAGGCTGTCCAGGTGAGCACGGCGGCTACTGGCGGCTGGCAAGGGTCCCTGCGGGCCGGGTGGTGGCGGACGGAGCAGCGGTGGCGACCGGAATGGCAGCGCGCGGCGGCAGGACGAGGCGGTGCCGGGGAGATTTCAAAACAAGAGAGGTGTCGGAGAGGAAGAAAAACAGAGGAAGGGAGGTGGTGCCGGCCAAGGGGGGCAACAAGGCGGCGGAGGTGGTTGAGGGGAGAGACTGGGTGGCAGAGGTGGAGCGGCAACGGTCGGAACGGCGGCACGCAGCGGCGGCGAAGCCAAGGGGTCGAAACAGGGGAAGGCATCGGGGAAAAGAGAAACAAGGGAAGGGGGATGGAGGCGCGGCGGCCGGATGCGGCACGACGGCATCGCGAGCGATGAAGGATGGGCCGACGAGTGGTTAGGCAGCGCCGAATCGCGTCGGACGCGACGGCAACCTGCCTCTGTGCGCGACGCAAAGGAGAAGAGCAGCCGAGTCGGGGGAAGGGTAAGGTGGTCGGATGGATGGCGCGGCGGCTAGGCAAGTGGCGGCGTAAGGCGGACGGTGGACGGTGGTTGGGCTAGTCCTAGTGAGAAGCAAGCAGGAGGCCAGAGCAGTCGCGGCCGGAAGAGAAGACCAGCGAAGATGAAGAAGAAGAGAGGAAGAAAAGAAAAGAAAAAGAAAAATAAAGAAAGAAAAGGAAGAGAGAGAGAGAAGTGGATGGGTCTGACAAGGGAGGAGGGGACACGCGCAGCAGAGGGTGGCGTGCGGCAGAGGAGAGAGAGAGAGAGAAAGTCAACGTGCACTCGAGCGCGATCCAACGGTCCGATTTCAAATCTGAAAACGATCCTACGGTCCAAATTAATTCTAGAATATAATAAGGGACAAATGCCAAATTAATCAAATCAAACTACCCCGAGGGAGGTTTACTAGTCCAAATCCACACCTGGTCAAAAATCCACTTTTCACATATTTCTGGCAATATCGAGGCTAGCCACAATAATATCAACACCGTCCAATTAAATTCGTCCCGGAACTTCGAGAAATTCGACACCAAAATTTGGGCTCTAAATAACGGCTAAATTCGATCGAGTGCGATTCTAGCAAAATCTCAATTTTAAAAACAATAACCGGGAGTGATCAGTTCCCGGGCGAGATTTTACTATAAACACACTGACAAATTACACTTTTTATAAATTCCAAAAATGGGCCGAAATTCGGAATGTCACAACTCTTCCCCCCTACAAAAATTTCGTCCTCGAAATTTACAATCCAACCCAACTATTCAAACAAATGGGGGTAGTGGTGTTACATCAACTCTTCGCTTTCCCATGTCGCACCTTCAGTTCCATGGTGTTTCCAAATCACCTTGACCATCGGAATTATCTTGTTCTGCAACACTCGCTCTATTTTTGTCCTCGATTCTTACTGGCTTTTCCATATACGACACTCTGTCGTCCACGATTATTTCCTTGTAATTTAGCACGTGGGTTGGGTCCAGTTCATATTTCTTTAGCATAGACCCGTGGAACACATTGTGCACTTGGGATAAATTTGGCGGTAGCACGAGACGATAAGCCAAGGTGCCAATTCTCTCTAAGACCTCAAATAGACCAACGTACCTCGAGCTCAACTTTTCTTTCTTGCCAAACCATGACAATCCTCTCATCGGTGATACTTTGAGGAAAACGTGATCCCATACTTGAAATTTCAAAGGCCTACGTCGCCGGTCTACATAATTCTTTTGGCGGCTCTAAGCGGTTTTAAGCCTATTCCAAATCACCTTAACTGTTTCGATTGACTGCTGAACCAACTCAGGATCCGTAATGCTCCTCTCACCCACTTCATCCCAACAAACCGGTGTTGTGCAAACTCTGCCATATAATGCCTCAAACGGTGCCATTCTAATACTCTGCTAGCTATTGTTATAGGCAAACTCAACTAAGGGCAATTGTTCTTCCCAACTTCCCCTACAATCCAATACACATGCTCGCAGCATATCTTCCAAAATATGAATTGTCCTCTCAGACTGGCCATCCGTCTGCGAATTATAGGCCATGCTAAACTGTAATCTCGTCCCTAATGCCGTATGAAGACTTTTCCAAAAAGCGGCAGTAAACTTAGAATTACGGTCCGAGGTGATCGTCACTGGTACTCCATGGAGACGGACTATGTATCGTACATACAAATCGGCATACCTTTCCAAGGCAAAATCCTTTCGCACTGGTCGAAAATGTGCTGACTTTATCAACCGATCCACTATCACCCAAATCGAATCATGGCCCCTCTTGCTCCTCGGTAATCCAATGACGAAGTCCATCGTGATGTGTTCCCATTTCCACTTGGGGATTTCCAATGGCTGCAACATTCCACCCGGCTTGCAATGTTGCGCTTTCACTTGTTGGCATGTTAAACACTTAGCCACATGCTTGGCCACATCTATTTTCATGCCGTTCCACCAGTAATGCTGCTGTAGGTTCTGATACATCTTCGTACTACTCGGGTGAATACTGTAATTACTATGGTGGGCTTATGATAAAGTCTCCTCCTTAAGCTTTGCATCATCAGGCACATATAACCTTACACGGAACTTCAGAATCCCATTCTCGGATACTTGAAAGTCCGGTTTCTTCTTTTTCTTTTTCTTTTTTATTTGTGATGTCCAATTCCAAAATCTTCTGGATCTTTGGGTCCGTCGACTGTAAAGCCTTAGTCTTAGTTTAGATCTCTGGTTCAATCCTCAATGCGGCAAGTAGACTTGAAACATGGCTCACTTCAAACTTAAACTCTAAATCCCGAGCTCCCTCCAACAGGGTCCATTCTTTGACCATCATATGCGTGATGCTCGATTTCCAACTCAGTGCATCCGCTACCTTATTAGCCTTTCCGGGGTGATAAAAAATATCGCAGCCGTAGTCCTTAAGGAGTTCCATCCAATGACGCTGTCTCATGTTAAGTTCTTTTTGGGAAAATAGATACCTTAAACTTTGGTGGTCCGTATAAATCTAAAACTTCTCCCCCTACAAGTAATACCTCCAAATCTTAAGGGCGAAAATGATTGCGGCCAATTCTAAATCATGCGTCGAGTAATTCATCTCATGCGATCTCAACTGTCACGATGCATATGCTACCGCCCTTCCATGTTGCATTAGCATGCATCGTAGTCCCTTTAGCGACGTGTCACAATAGATTTCATATCCTCCTAGGCTTGATAGGACCGTCAACACTGGCGTGGTCGCCAAACTCTACTTTAATTCCTGAAAACTCCTTTTGCACTCATCCGTTTATTCAAATTCCATTTCCTTCTTTTAGCAAACGCGTCTACGGTGTCGCTAACGTTAAAAACCTTTCCACGAAACGTCTATAATAACCTACCAAACCCAAGAAACTCCGAACCTCGATTACCATTATCGGTCTTGGCCAATTTGTGATGGCCTCAATCTTTGTCAGGTCCACTGCAATTCCTTCTTCAGATATTACATGTCCTAAGAATGCCACTCAATGAAGCCAAAACTCACACTTACTGAACTTAGCGTAGAGTGCATATTCCCTTAAAGTCCGTAGAACCTTTTCCAAATGCAACTCATGTTCGACAAGACTCTTTGAGTATTCCAAGATGTCGTCTACGAAGACTATGACGAACTGATCCAAAAATTCCTTAAATACCCGATTCCTTAGATCCATAAAGGCAATAAGGGCGTTAGTTAATGCAAACGGCATTACCGTAAACTCGTAGTGCTCATATCTCGTCCTAAATGCCGTCTTCGGCACATCTTCCTTCTGAATCCTCAATTAGTGATAACTAGTCCTCAAGTTGATCTTACAAAATATTGATGCCCCCTGTAACTGATCAAATAGGTCATCTATCCTTGACAACAAGTACTTATTCTTAATAGTCACCTGATTCAACTCTTTGTAGTCAATGCATAACCTTAACGATCCGTCTTTCTTCCTCACGAATAAAACTGGCGCTCCCCATGGAGACGCACTCGGGCGGATAAAGCCTTTATCTAGCAACTCCTGCATTTGGACTTTCAATTCCTTCAATTCAGACAGTGACATCCTACATAGCGCTTTCGAGATCGGTTCCGTCCTTAAGACTGACTCAATCACAAACTCCACTTCCCTCTCAAGTGGCAATCCCGGCAATTTCTGAGGAAAAATAGCGAGAAGGTTATACAGCTCAGCTATGTCCTTTAGCCTTAGTTCCTCAATCAACTAGTCAACCACAAAATAATTATCTTTCTATACCTCAAAAACAAAACTCAATCTATCCAATTTCAATCCACAGTCTCCCAAAACAAATTACCCCAGTTCTTTACAGAATTTGAAATTCCCAAGCAACACGCATCCATCTCAATCCGTCCAAAAATGTCATCGGTAATTCAGAAATCCTCAAATTGATTGCGCCTATTCACCATAAGTGATTATAAGTCTTACATGACCATTCAAGTTCTAATTTCAAAATCCTCTCTTATTGCACCCACTATCATCACATAACACATCTAGACTTTCAAGGCAAATCCTCTGATTCCTTCCCAATCACCACATACCTCTTTCCTTGTGCCTGCGATTAATCTGGTTATTCCGCAAGGCAGCTCTCGCTTAATGTCCTACTTACGGTTATTGTTGCCGTATTAACGGTCTAGCTTATTGGTTCGGGCGGTTTCTCACTTGGTGACCATGTTGGCCACATCCAAAATATGCTCCAAGTCCACATGGGCAGGGGTCATTCCCGTGCCTCTTTCTACAAGACTGACATGCGGTATTGAAGTAGTAATTCGGCTTTCCAAAGCTCTTTCTTACTAGAGGGACAAATCTCCGATTCTCTGTTATAGGCTTCTTTCCAAAGTTCCTATTGTCCATAGTCGGCGCGTACCGCTATTCAAAAGCAGCAGCCCCTTTTACTCATATCCATGTTAATCATCGAGCTCTCTCATACAACTCATTGTAATCCCTTAAGATTCAAAAGTACTAACTGATTGCGGAATTCTGGTTCCAATCCATCTGAAAACCTTCTTGTCCTATCCACATGGTCCTTGACCATCCTTGGTGCGTACTTAAGCAATCTTACAAACTCGACCTCACACTAATCAACTGACATCCGATTTTAGCGAAGCCGAAGAAATTGTCATTTTCTGTCCTTGTGCACTCTCCAAATGTACTTCACATTGAAGGTCTCGATAACGACACCCTAGCTTAGGATTATGCCCTTCAAAATATCCTACTTTGGGGGTCATCTTACCAATCACTTGCATTTCCTTGGAATTGATATACAGCCAGGGTCACTTTCTCCTCATCAGTGCACCCGAATACCTCAAAAAGCTTTTTTCTGAGTCCTCTATTCAGAGTAATATAGCCTCAGGGTCACTTCTTCCCATCGAACCTTGCAGGTTTAAATTTCAAAAATTTTCCAACCAACTAACGCATCCGTCTGACTGCATTAATTTGCCCTTGACCTTGATTGCCAACATTTCCATTATACCCATGATTCTCGTTGTTTCTATTGGCAGCAGCAATAACGGCCTCAGCATCAATAGTAACGGTAGCATTTCGCTCCTTAGTCTGCCTTTCCATTAAAATTCCAACTTCCTCGAGTGCCCTCAAAATCTCATCCCATCTGGGATCCCTCACAACTCCAACTTGCGGACCGACACGACCTCGACCTCGACCTCTTCTTCGGCTACTCATACTCACAAGACTCACACCACCCACTTACCTGCTATAATTCCACTGAGGAATTAGAGACCTAGGCTAACTATACAAGTCTAAAGCCCTAGGCAGTGAATTATAACAATAATTCACTAAGCAGATAGCCAATCATCCACGACACCAAATCACAACCACAATTCACACAACGGGCAGCAAATCACCAACATCACTTAATCACAACCAACAAGTTTCGTGCACTTATCTCAAGTCCAGACACATTTGCACTTCACACATTATTACATAAAAATCACTCAGCAATCACAACCAAGCAGTCTGGGTAACGCATGACCAACAAGTCTCCCTAACTAGCTACCCCAAAGTCATCGCTCCTTGTCACTCCAAGCTTCAACCATTTCAATTCAAGCTAACCTTGCTCTGATACCAAATCAATCAGGGATGTCACGCACCAGACCCCACCGAACCCGCGACATCCCGTCCATGGTCGAATTGAACGTGACATCCCAGGCACGTCGCCGACCCAACCCAAACATCAGAGATTAGGCACGCTCAGAAACAAATAGAAACAACCCAGACAATTAATAATGACAAGGAGTAGCAATAGCATGAAATAATAACTGTAATTCCTACACTTGGCAGATACATACGATGTCCACAAAAAGACAATCCCTAAGCTAAGCCACAATAACAGAACCACATTCCTCGAAAGGAACAATGGTTCGCAAACTTAACTTCTCTACAAAAGAGGAACTCAAAATATCGGGTACTTGACCCCTCCTCGATCTCCGAGATACCCTTGCAGCGTCTCCAGTCACTCATGGTCGCGGATCTGAAATGGTTATATAATAACTGTGAGAACGAGTCTCAATAAGCAACCCCTATACACCTACGTAGGGCAATGCGTACCCAGACAAGTCGTACACGCAATCTACCCCATAACATATAAAATTCGCATCGTTGTACTTACCTCATCATCAAGCCCATGCCAACGCTGCACGTTAGTCACAACGTGATAATGATATAATAGTAATTCAATAGCACATCACAATCGCTCAAACACCAACCACACTTGCACTCAATCAATCCAATTAACTCAACTGCACATCCAACCAGCCAATTCAATCACATTCTCAACCAGCGAATTCAATCACACTTAAATCGCATGCATGCTCGTAACATCTTTCTCACGACCTGCGCCACTGCGCCTCAGGTCCATTCTCACTGCCCACGCTACTGCGCCTCAGGCCCATTTAGCACACCGGCCACTCATGCTTTCACATGGACCGCCGTCAACACGTCCCAAGTCCGTAGCCCTCCGATCAATCCGGGCTCAATTTTCAATGACCAACGTAAACACATCCCGGTCCAAAACACCTTTAACGGGCCACTGTCAACACGTCTCAAGCCTGCATCGATTTGGCACACCGGCCATTCATACCTTCACACGGACCGCCGTCAACACGTCCTAAGTCCGTAGCCCTCTGATCAATCCGGGCTCAATTTCCAATGACCGACGTAAACACGTCCCGGTCCAACACACCTTTAACGGGCCACCATCAACACGTCTCAAGCCCGCATCCATTTGGCACACCGGCCATTCATGCCTCCACACGGACCGCCGTCAACACGTCTCAAGTCTATAGCCCTCCGATCAATCCGGCCTTATAATCGACAGGCATACACACGCCATTCAATTCAATCAATTTCAAGCCAATTGCACCAAGCGATCCACATTCACAACTCAATTCAATTCACGACACACCACACAACCCACCAACTCGACATTCAATCGGCTACATACGAACATCCAAATCATGCATATAATCTCATCAAATCCAACGAACACAATTATATAATAATATGATTAACTTAAACCGCGCCCTAACTGTTCTAAACCCGAGACAAGTCTATAAAATACCCAAAGTACTAAGTAGGGTTTAGAAAGTCACTTACTTGGTTTTGGCCCGGTAAAAGTCGGCTCGAGCCTAAAATGGCCCTGGTGAACAGTGCTAGTCCGGCACGAGCGAGGGCGTAACATCCAATAGCACATCACAATCGCTCAAACACCAACCACACTTGCACTCAATCAATCCAATTAACTCAACTGCACATCCAACCAGCCAATTCAATCACACTTAAATGACATGCATGCTCGTAACATCTTTCTCACGACCTGCGCCACTGCGCCTCAGGTCCATTCTCACTGTCCACGCTACTGCACCTCAGGCCCATTTAGCACACCGGCCATTCATGCTTTCACATGGACCGCCGTCAACACGTCCCAAGTCCGTAGCCCTCCGATCAATCCGGGCTCAATTTTCAATGACCGACGTAAACACATCCCGGTCCAACACACCTTTAACGGGCCACCGTCAACACGTCTCAAGCCTGCATCGATTTGGCACACCGGCCATTCATACCTTCACACGGACCGCCGTCAACACGTCCTAAGTCCATAGCCCTCTGATCAATCCGGGCTCAATTTCCAATGACCGACGTAAACACGTCCCGGTCCAACACACCTTTAATGGGCCACCATCAACACGTCTCAAGCCCGCATCCATTTGGCACACCGGACATTCATGCCTCCACACGGACCGCCGTCAACACGTCTCAAGTCTGTAGCCCTCCGATCAATCCGGCCTTATAATCGACAGGCATACACACGCCATTCAATTCAATCAATTTCAAGCCAATTGCACCAAGCGATCCACATTCACAACTCAATTCAATTCACGACACACCACACCAACCCACCAACTCGACATTCAATCGGCTACATACGAACATCCAAATCATGCATATAATCTCATCAAATCCAACGAACACAATTATATAATAATATGATTAACTTAAACCGCGCCCTAACTGTTCTAAACCCGAGACAAGTCTATAAAATACCCAAAGTACTAAGTAGGGTTTAGAAAGTCACTTACTTGGTTTTGGCCCGGTAAAAGTCGGCTCGAGCCTAAAATGGCCCTGGTGAACAGTGCTAGTCCGGCACGAGCGAGGGCGTAACATCCAATAGCACATCACAATCGCTCAAACACCAACCACACTTGCACTCAATCAATCCAATTAACTCAACTGCACATCCAACCAGCCAATTCAATCACATTCTCAACCAGCCAATTCAATCACACTTAAATGACATGCATGCTCGTAACATCTTTCTCACGACCTGCGCCACTGCGCCTCAGGTCCATTCTCACTGTCCACGCTACTGCACCTCAGGCCCATTTAGCACACCGGCCATTCATGCTTTCACATGGACCGCCGTCAACACGTCCCAAGTCCGTAGCCCTCCGATCAATCCGGGCTCAATTTTCAATGATCGACGTAAACACATCCCGGTCCAACACACCTTTAACGGGCCACCGTCAACACGTCTCAAGCCTGCATCGATTTGGCACACCGGCCATTCATACCTTCACACGGACCGCCGTCAACACGTCCCTAAGTCCATAGCCCTCACGATCAATCCGGGCTCAATTTCCAATGACCGACGTAAACACGTCCCGGTCCAACACACCTTTAATGGGCCACCATCAACACGTCTCAAGCCCGCATCCATTTGGCACACCGGCCATTCATGCCTCCACACGGACCGCCGTCAACACGTCTCAAGTCTGTAGCCCTCCGATCAATCCGGCCTTATAATCGACAGGCATACACACGCCATTCAATTCAATCAATTTCAAGCCAATTGCACCAAGCGATCCACATTCACAACTCAATTCAATTCACGACACACCACACCAACCCACCAACTCGACATTCAATCGGCTACATACGAACATCCAAATCATGCATATAATCTCATCAAATCCAACGAACACAATTATATAATAATATGATTAACTTAAACCGCGCCCTAACTGTTTCTAAACCCGAGACAAGTCTATAAAATACCCAAAGTACTAAGTAGGGTTTAGAAAGTCACTTACTTGGTTTTGGCCCGGTAAAAGTCGGCTCGAGCCTAAAATGGCCCGTGAACGAGTGCTAGTCCGGCACGAGCGAGGCGTAACATCCAATAGCACATCACAATCGCTCAAACACCAACCACACTTGCACTCAATCAATCCAATTAACTCAACTGCACATCCAACCAGCCAATTCAATCACATTCTCAACCAGCCAATTCAATCACACTTAAATGACATGCATGCTCGTAACATCTTTCTCACGACCTGCGCCACTGCGCCTCAGGTCCATTCTCACTGTCCACGCTACTGCACCTCAGGCCCATTTAGCACACCGGCCATTCATGCTTTCACATGGACCGCCGTCAACACGTCCCAAGTCCGTAGCCCTCCGATCAATCCAGGCTCAATTTTCAATGATCGACGTAAACACATCCCGGTCCAACACACCTTTAACGGGCCACCGTCAACACGTCTCAAGCCTGCATCGATTTGGCACACCGGCCATTCATACCTTCACACGGACCGCCGTCAACACGTCCTAAGTCCATAGCCCTCTGATCAATCCGGGCTCAATTTCCAATGACCGACGTAAACACGTCCCGGTCCAACACACCTTTAATGGGCCACCATCAACACGTCTCAAGCCCGCATCCATTTGGCACACCGGACATTCATGCCTCCACACGGACCGCCGTCAACACGTCTCAAGTCTGTAGCCCTCCGATCAATCCGGCCTTATAATCGACAAGCATACACACGCCATTCAATTCAATCAATTTCAAGCCAATTGCACCAAGCGATCCACATTCACAACTCAATTCAATTCACGACACACCACACCAACCCACCAACTCGACATTCAATCGGCTACATACGAACATCCAAATCATGCATATAATCTCATCAAATCCAACGAACACAATTATATAATAATATGATTAACTTAAACCGCGCCCTAACTGTTCTAAACCCGAGACAAGTCTATAAAATACCCAAAGTACTAAGTAGGGTTTAGAAAGTCACTTACTTGGTTTTGGCCCGGTAAAAGTCGGCTCGAGCCTAAAATGGCCCTGGTGAACAGTGCTAGTCCGGCACGAGCGAGGGCGTAACATCCAATAGCACATCACAATCGCTCAAACACCAACCACACTTGCACTCAATCAATCCAATTAACTCAACTGCACATCCAACCAGCCAATCCAATCACATTCTCAACCAGCCAATTCAATCACACTTAAATCGCATGCATGCTCGTAACATCTTTCTCACGACCTGCGCCACAGCGCCTCAGGTCCATTCTCACTGTCCACACTACTGCACCTCAGGCCCATTTAGCACACCGGCCATTCATGCTTTCACATGGACCGCCGTCAACACGTCCCAAGTCCGTAGCCCTCCGATCAATCCGGGCTCAATTTTCAATGACCGACGTAAACACATCCCGGTCCAACACACTTTTAACGGGCCACCGTCAACACGTCTCAAGCCTGCATCGGTTTGGCACACCGGCCATTCATACCTTCACACGGACCGCCGTCAACACGTCCCAAGTCCATAGCCCTCTGATCAATCCGGGCTCAATTTCCAATGACCGACGTAAACACGTCCCGGTCCAACACACCTTTAATGGGCCACCATCAACACGTCTCAAGCCCGCATCCATTTGGCACACCGGCCATTCATGCCTCCACACGGACCGCCGTCAACACGTCTCAAGTCTGTAGCCCTCCGATCAATCCGGCCTTATAATCGACAGGCATACACACGCCATTCAATTCAATCAATTTCAAGCCAATTGCACCAAGCGATCCACATTCACAACTCAATTCAATTCACGACACACCACACCAACCCACCAACTCGACATTCAATCGGCTACATACGAACATCCAAATCAAGCATATAATCTCATCAAATCCAACGAACACAATTATATAATAATATGATTAACTTAAACCGCGCCCTAACTGTTCTAAACCCGAGACAAGTCTATAAAATACCCAAAGTACTAAGTAGGGTTTAGAAAGTCACTTACTTGATTTTGGCCCGGTAAAAGTCGGCTCGAGCCTAAAATGGCCCTGGTGAACAGTGCTAGTCCGGCACGAGCGAGGGCGTAACATCCGATAGCACATCACAATCGCTCAAACACCAACCACACTTGCACTCAATCAATCCAATTAACTCAACTGCACATCCAACCAGCCAATTCAATCACATTCTCAACCAGCCAATTCAATCACACTTAAATCGCATGCATGCTCGTAACATCTTTCTCACGACCTGCGCCACTGCGCCTCAGGTCCATTCTCACTGTCCACGCTACTGCACCTCAGGCCCATTTAGCACACCGGCCATTCATGCTTTCACATGGACCGCCGTCAACACGTCCCAAGTCCGTAGCCCTCCGATCAATCCGGGCTCAATTTTCAATGACCGACGTAAACACATCCCGGTCCAACACACCTTTAACGGGCCACCGTCAACACATCTCAAGCCTGCATCGATTTGGCACACCGGCCATTCATACCTTCACACGGACCGCCGTCAACACGTCCCAAGTCCATAGCCCTCTGATCAATCCGGGCTCAATTTCCAATGACCGACGTAAACACGTCCCGGTCCAACACACCTTTAATGGGCCACCATCAACACGTCTCAAGCCCGCATCCATTTGGCACACCGGCCATTCATGCCTCCACACGGACCGCCGTCAACACGTCTCATGTCTGTAGCCCTCCGATCAATCCGGCCTTATAATCGACAGGCATACACACGCCATTCAATTCAATCAATTTCAAGCCAATTGCACCAAGCGATCCACATTCACAACTCAATTCAATTCACGACACACCACACCAACCCACCAACTCGACATTCAATCGGCTACATACGAACATCCAAATCATGCATATAATCTCATCAAATCCAACTAACACAATTATATAATAATATGATTAACTTAAACCGCGCCCTAACTGTTCTAAACCCGAGACAAGTCTATAAAATACCCAAAGTACTAAGTAGGGTTTAGAAAGTCACTTACTTGGTTTTGGCCCGGTAAAAGTCGGCTCGAGCCCAAAATGGCCCGGGTGAATAGTGCTAGTCCGGCACGAGCGAGGGCGCGACGGGCACGGGGCTCAGCCACGACTCGGTACACGGCCTAGCAACTGGACGTGGGCTCGGCCACGGTCTAGGACACTCGGCCATGGCAAGGGCAGTGGTTGGGCACGGGCTAGGCAACGGGCACTACTTGGGCTGAGCGGGCAACGGCTCGGCCATGGGCCGGGCGATGGAGGACGGGCCGACGAGCGACTGGGCAGCGCCGAATCGCGGCGGCGAGCTGCTACTATGCGCGATGCGAAGGAGAAGAGCAGTCGAGTCGAGGGAAGGGGAATGTGGCCAAATGGATGGCATGACGGCTGGGCGAGCGGCGGCGTAAAGCAGACGGTGGACGGTGGCTGGGCTGGTCCCTGTGAGCAGCAAACAGGAGGCCAGAGCAGTCGCGGCTGGAAGAGAAGACCAGCGAAGAAGAAGAAGAAGAGAGGAAGAAAAGAAAAGAAAAAAGAAAAATAAAGAAAGAAAAGGAAGAGAGAGAGAGAAGTGGATGGGTTTGACAGGGGGGAGGGGACACGTGCGGCAGAGTGTGGCATGCGGCAGAGGAGAGAGAGAGAGAGAGAGAAAGTCAACGCGCACTTGAGCGCAATCCAACGGTCCGATTTCAAATTTGAAAACGATCCTACGGTCCAAATTAATTCTAGAATATAATAAAGGACAAAGGCCAAATTAATCAAATCAAACTACCTCGAGGGAGGTCTACTAGTCCAAATCCACACCTAGTCAAAAATCCACTTTTCACATTTTTGGGTAATATCGAGGATGACCACAATAATATCGACACCATCCAATTAAATTCGTCCCGGAACTCCGAGAAATTCGACACCAAAATTTGGGCTCTAAATAACGGTCAAATTCTATCGAGTGCGATTCTAGCGAAATCTCAATTTTAAAAACAATAATTGGGACTGATCAGTTCCCGAGCGAGATTTTACTATAAACACACTGACGAATTACATGTTTTATAAATACAAAAAATGGGCCGAAATTCGGAATGTCATAGTGAACACTAATAGGAAGGTTTAGGCAAGAAAACTTGCTAATGCTTTGTGGGCTTATAGAACTGCTTTCAAAACTCCTATTGGTATGTCACCTTTTCAACTTTTGTATGGTGAAGCATGTCATCTACCTGTTGAGTTGGAACATAAAGCATATTGGGCTTTGTAGAAACTTAACTTTGATATGCAAGCAATAGGTGAGAAAAGATTACTTCAGTTGGATGAGTTGGAAGAGATGTGCAATGATGCATACGAAAGTGCAAGAATTTACAAGGAGAAAATAAAGAGTTAACATAATCGACACATCTTAAGGAAAGAGTGCCACGCCCCAAACCCCATCGAGCACGCGATACACCTCTCTGGTCGAAAAATGCAACATCCTAGGGTATCGTCGACCCAATCAAACTTATCAGAGATTTATATTAGTCAGCGAAAGCCACAAATACCCGGACAATGATTGACTAGGGGTAACAAGGGAGTATAAACACATCCATTATCGATTCAAACTTATATAATATCCACAAGTCATACAAGCACACCGAACATCTATACTATAAACCACCGATATCAAAAGGATCGATAGCCTGGGTACCCTATCTGCCAAAAATGGAACACCTCGAAAGACCTATTCCCAACCCCTACTCTAGCCCCTACGCCCTCGACTTGGCGTCCACTCGGAGTCTGATTCCTCATCACCCGAATCTGAACTCCCCTCAACTGTCGGCTCCTCTGAGGACTCCGACTCGGCCTCGATCTCAATTGGGTTGTTTATATCACTGACTATGCTAGAACCTCGACTCGCTGCTCTTCAACTGGCTCCTCTTCCGACTCGTCCTCGGGCACAAACTCGGGATCGTACCATGGCTCATACTCGGGTACGTCTTCTAGATCTTCTTCCGACTCATCATCAGGCTCCACTTCTGGGACCTCTTCAGGTTCTGCTTCGGGGTCTTCTTCTTCTTCTGGATCCTCCTTTGGAATCACCTCAAGGTCCATGTCCATGGGGTCGTACCTTACTTGGGACTCCTCCGGCTTTGGCTCCAGCACGGCCACCGAAGGCTCGGGTGCTGCAGGCGCAGGTTGAAGTCCGGACTGTGCCAGGCTAGTCTTTAGGCTCATTATCTCGCCATCGGGTGGGGGTATGGTTGACGGGTCTCAATCCCCGACTCCGTCAAAGGGTACGTCGAAACCTCGGACGGGACCAAACTCGTCTACCCTGTCTCTCAACATCCAAGCTGTATACATATGGGCCTGCCAGAGGGGTAGTCCTATGTCTACCCAAACTACAGAAGTATGCTTCACCCAGGTCATGTTTTCGTCTATAGGGTATTCTATAACGTCGTGGTCAGTGTGCATGGGAATCCCAAAACGCTGCGGCGGCAGTGACGAAAGATTAGTGGCTTAGGTCGGGGTTTTGAAATTTTGGTTGAAACAACCATGACATCACATCTCAATAAGCACACACCCTAAACCCCACCTAGGCTATAACGTACCTCCAGACAACCCAAACACAACATCATCCTGTAAACACCTCATTCACACAATTATACTTACTTGGGCTTTTCATGCGTGCAACCTGCACGTTAGCCACAATAACATAATTTCCAATCACATGCAATTCCAAATACGTTTCAAGCACCCGTTCTTGCCTCGCCACACTTATTTCTCACTTATCTCACCAGTGACCCGCGTACTGGTACCGCCTCAGGTTCACTGCGACCAACTCATATGCACAACACTCCTAGGCCCGCGTAATGGTACCGCCTCAGGCAATGTATCTTGGCCGCGTAATGGTACCGCCTCAGGCTCAACATTTGTCACCTAGTACATAACCCGCGTAATGGTACTGCCTCAGGTCGACCATATTCACAACACTTCTCGGCCCGCATAATGGTACAGCCTCAGGCCATGCATCTTGCCCGCGTAATAGCACCGCCTTAGGCTCAACACCCACCACCTACGATACAACCCGCGTAATGGTACCGCCTCAGGTTAGGCGTCCTTCGGTAATACCGAGCATCATCCCGCGTAGTCGTACCGCCTCAGGACGGATCAATTCCCTGCCTAATGGTACTACCTCAGGGATTCTCACAACTACACATACAGCATCACATATAATTTCTCAATCGTTCACATGCTTAACACTCACATACCAATATACTGGCCAATCACACTTGGCCTGTGCACGCACCATATCACACACATTTCTCAACCTTAACAAGCACCCAACACGGCCAATTGACAATCAAATTCAATTCAGCCCCAGCGTGCACATAATAGCCCACATTCAAATCAATCAGCTCACGATCAAACGTACAAGGCCACTCACAGGCCCACAATCGCAACTAATATCGTAAGCACAATTCGGCATTTCCAAACTCATTTCAAGTCATAACAAACATCACAATTCAGCCACCATACCACGCACCAAATCGACACCATTTGTCCTTAAATTGAGCCAAATACTCGTCACTACGGTCCCAAATTCCAGCATTCGATCTGGCACCAATTCAGCTCCAAAACCACACAAATTCAGCCAATTTAAGTTTCCCAAATCAATCTACCAATGTTACCCCTAAACGGCCCCAATTAACCCCTAAACCGACACTAATTGATCCAATTTAATCCCTAAATTTCGTCCGTCGATACCCGAAATCCTAAATAGAGTTTAGGGCGCGACTTACCCTAACTCTAGACTAACTCGACTAGAGTGGAAAGGGGGTAGCGATCGGCGGTGAGCGGCTCGGCGACGTGTGCGGACGGCGAGCGGCGGCGCGGCTTCCTTGGCCGCTGTTTACGGCCATGAAGGGAGAGAGAGAGAGAGACGGCGTGAGGGTGGTGGTGTGGTTTAGTGGCGGGACGGTGGTGGCACGGCGGGCGGACGGCCGGACGGCGGTGGCGCAGCTAAGGGGGAGGGGGTGATCGGCCGGTGGAGAGGGGGAGAAAGAGGCAGCCGAGAGAGATGAGAGAGTGAGGAGAGAGAGAGGGAAATTTGGACCAAATAGTCTAAGTCAATAATTGAGGTGTCAAAAAGACCATCATGCCTCTCTCATACAAATCCAATCAACGGTCGAGATTCGATCTTATCTTGAGATCAACGGTCCGGATCGAATCTTTTCCAAAATATCCAAGGGCAATTTGGGGATTTCTCAAAAAGTCCAAGGGCAAAATTGTCATTTTCCAAAGCTAGAGAAAAATGACCAAAATGCCCTTCCTCAAATATACTTGGCCTTAACAAACCTCCAGGGGTAAAATGGTCATTTTCCATCCTTCGCCGAATTTCAGTTTTTCTGAAGGATTCGAACAAATCCGAGGCTTCTCGAGCAAATGACAACATCGTCCAAATGATCTGTCCTGACTTTCCAATTTTCCCATGCCCAACACGGTCTGTAATTTAATGACTAAGTCTAAATAACACAACTCGAGCAAATCTCAAACTAACGGGTGGCTTTTGGGGAAATTCGCATTTTTTACCCGTGACTGATACTAAATCAAGCCACGTTCAAGTTCACTCGGGTCGTGACGACCTCGGTGGTCACTTAATCGCAAGGATCGATTGCTAGTTCTGACGGGCACAATCGTTTGGTATAGGTTTAGGAGTGTTCGTCAGTTCATTTCGTGGTCAAGCGGAATCACCCGCGATCCACTAATATGATAGCAGCGAATTGATCCATGACTATCCTTGGATCGGCCTACATTGGCTCAAAATGTCACCTCGACAATTTTCATGGTCGAAGGTCGGTTCACGATCGAGTTCTTTGGTCATGCGAATTTAAATCTCTAATTAGCCTTTCCCTAACGGTTAGTAATCCCGAAGTGATTAATTCCGGGCGAGATCTAACTATAAGCACGTCCATAAATTATTCATTTCATAAATCTCAAGTGGGGCGGATTTCAGAATGTCACAACTCTTCCCCCCTTATAAAAATTTCGTCCTCGAAATTTACAATCCAGCCTAACTACTCAAACAGGTAGGCGTATTGACGTTGCATTTGCTCTTTACTTTCCCATGTCACGCCTTCTATCCCGTGGTGTTACCAAACAACCTTAATCATCGGGATCGTCTTGTTCCTTAGAACCCGTTCTTTCCGATCTTCAATCTTTACTGGTCTCTCGACATACAACACCCTGTCGTTAACTTCTATCTCCTCATAATTCAACACGTGAGTTGGGTCCGGTTCATATTTCCTCAGCATCGATACGTGGAACACAATATGCACTTGCGACAAATTTAGCAGTAGTGCAAGGCAATAAGCTAAATCCCCAATCCTTTCTAAAACCTCAAAAGGTCTTACGTACCTCGGACTCAACTTTCCTTTCTTACCGAATCTGAATAGTTCTCTCATAGGCGATACCTTAAGGAATACGTGATCCCCTACTTGAAATTCCAAAGGTCTTTGCCTTCTGTCTGCATAACTCTTTTGATGGCTTTGAGCTGTTTTCAGCCTTTCGCGAATCACCTTAATAGCCTCAACTGACTATTGAACTAATTCTGGCCCAGTTATACTCCTTTCTCCCACTTTGTCCCAATACACGGGTGTTCTACAAGCTCTGCCATACAGCACTTCAAAGGGTGCCATTCTGATACTCTGCTAAAAACTGTTATTATATGCTAATTCTGCTAAGGGCAACTGCTCTTCCCACTTACCCTTAAAATCCAATACGCATGCCCTAAGCATATCCTCTAACGTCTGAATCGTCCTTTCAGACTGGCCATCCATTTGCGGATGATAAGCTATACTAAACTGCAGCTTTGATCCTAATGCCGTCCGCAAACTTTTTCAAAAATTGGCAATAAACCTAAGATCACTATCTGAGGTAATCATCACTGGTACCCCATGCAGATGAACTATTTGTTGCACATACAACTCCGCATATCGATCCAATGCGAAGCCCTTTTGCATAGCCAAAAAGTGTACTGATTTTGTCAATCTATCGACAATCACCCAAATGGAATCATGGCCTCTTTGACTCTTTGGTAATCCCGTCACAAAGTCTATAGTTATATGTTCCCATTTCCATTCTGGGATTTCCAAAGGTCTCAATAACCCTCCGGTCTTACAATATTGTGCCTTCACTTGCTGGCACGTCAGATACTTAGCCACATGTCTGGTTATGTCTACCTTCATATCATTCCATCAATAGTACTGCTTCAAATTCTGATACATCTTAGGCTCCGTTCGTTTGGTGGAAAATATTCTTCCGAAAAATATTTTTCGGGTTTTCTGGTGTTCGGGGGGCGGAAAACGTTTTCCGTGGGAAAATATTTTCCTTCCCCCCCTCACAAAATAGCCTAAGTCTATGGAAAATGACTTCCGCTTCTTCAAAAGCGGAAATCATTTTCCGGAGCTTCTTCTTCTTCTTCTTCACTAAGGTCGCCGGTCGCGCCGGCCGCCGCCACGGCCGACGCCCGCCGCCGTCGCCCGCCACCGCCGCGGTCGACGACCGCCGCCGCTGCCGCCCGCGCCGCCGGCCGGCCGCCGCCGCGGTCGCCGCCGCCGCGGTCGCCCGCGCCGCATGGTCGCCATCATCGCCGGCGAAAAATATTTTCCGAAACTTTTTCATATTCATCACCGAACACCGGAAAATTATATTCCGGGAAAACATTTTCCAGGAAAATGACTTCCGGGAAAATATTTTCCAAAAGGAGAATATTTTCCGCCAAACGAACGGAGCCTTAGTACTTCCTGGGTGGATACTATAACTACTACGATGCGCTTTTGATAAAATTTCTTCCTTAAGTTCCACGTTGTCGGGCACGCACAATCATCTTTGGAACTTCAAGGTCCCATCCTCGAATACTTGGAAGTTCGGTTTCCTCTTAGTAGCATCCATCTCCAGAATCTTCTGAGTTTCTGAGTCCTCAGGCTCAACACCCACAACCTACGATACAACCTGCGTAATGGTACCGCCTCAGGTTGGCCGTCCTCCGGTAATACCGGGTATCGTCCCGCGTAGTCGTACTGCCTCAGGACGGATCAATTCCCCGCCTAATGGTACCGCCTCAGGGATTCTCATAACCACACATGCAGCATCACATACAATTTCTCACTCGTTCACATGCTCAACACCCACATGCCAATATACTGGACAATCACGCTTGGCCCGTGCATGCACCATATCACACACATTTCTCAACCTTAACAAGCACCCAACACGTCCAATCAACAATCAAATTCAATTCAACCCCAGCGTGCACATAATAGCCCACATTCAAATCAATCAGCTCACGATCAAATGTACAAGGCCACTCACAGGCCCACAATCGCAACCAATATCGCGAGCACAAATTCGGCATTTCCAAACTCATTTCAAGTCATAACAAACATCACAATTCAGCCACCATACCACACACCAAATCGACACCATTTGTCCCTAAATCGAGCCAAATACTCGTCACTACGGTCCCAAATTCCAGCATTCGATCCGGCACCAATTCAGTTCCAAAACCACACGAATTTAGCCAAGTCAAGTTTCCCAAATCAGTCTACCAATGTTACCCCTAAACGGCCCTAATTAACCCCTAAACCGACACTAATTGACCCGATTTAATCACTAAATTTCATCGGTCGATACCCGATGTCCTAAATAGAGTTTAGGGCGCGACTTACTCGAACTCTAGACTAACTCGACTAGAGTGAAAAAGGGGCGGTGATCGGCAGTAAATGGCGAGCGGCGGCGCGGCTTCTTTGGTCGCCGTTCACGGCCATGAGGGGAGAGAGAGAGAGAGAGACGGCGTGAGGGTGGTGGTGTGGTTCAGTGGTGGAACGGCGGTGGCACGGCGGGCGGACAGTCGGACGGCGGTGGCGCAACTAAGGGGGAGGGGGTGATCGGCCGGGGGAGAGGGGGAGAGAGAAGGATCCAAGAGAGGTGAGAGAGTGAGGAGAGAGAGAGAGGTAAATTTGGACTAAATAGTCCAAGTCAATAATTGAGGTGTCAAAAAGACCATCATGCCCCTCTCACACAAATCCAATCGACGGTCGAGATTCGATCTTATCTTGAGATCAACGGTCCAGATCGAATCTTTTCCAAAATATCCAAGGGCAATTTGGGGATTTCTCAAAAAGTCCAAGGGCAAAATTGTCATTTTCGAAAGCTAGGGCAAAATGACCAAAATGCCCTTCCTCAAATACACTTGGCCTTAACAAACCTTCAGGGGTAAAATGGTCATTTTCCATCCTTCGTCGAATTTCGATTTTTCTAAAGGATTCGAACAAATCTGAGGCTTCTCGAGCAAATGACAACATCGTCCAAATGATATGTCGTGACTTTCCAATTTTCCCTTGCCCAACACGGTCTCTAATTTAATCACTAAGTCTAAATAACGCAACTCGAACAAATCTCAAACTAACGGATGGCTTTTGGGGAAATTCGCATTTTTGACCCGTGGCTGATACTAAATCAAGCCACGTTCAAATTCACTCGGGTCGTGACGACCTCGGTGGTCACTTAATCGCGAGGATCAATCGCTAGTTCCGACAGGCACAATCGTTTGGTATAGGTTTAGGATCATTCGTCAGTTCATTTCATAGTCAAGTGGAATCACCCACGATCTAATAATATGACAGTGGCGAATTGATCCTTGACTATCCTTGGATCGGCCTACATTGGCTCAAAATGTCACCTCGACAATTTTCATGGTCGAAGGTCGGTTCACGATCAAGTTCTTTGGTAGCGCGAATTTAAATCCCTAATTAGCCTTTCCCTAATTGTTAGTATTCCCGAAGTGATCAATTCCGGGCGAGATCTAACTACAAGCACGTCCATAAATTATTCATTTAATAAATCCCAAGTGGGTCGGATTTCAGAATGTCACAAGGAGTTTCACGTGGGTGAAAAAGTTTTATTATATAACTCCCGTCTTCGTTTGTTTCTAGGTAAGTTGAAATCTAGATGGACTAGTCCTTAGACCATCACCAAAGTATTCCCTTTTGGAGCCGTCGAGATTACCAATGAGAAGGAGGAGACTTTCAAGGTGAAGAGTCATAGCTCAAGCATTACTATGGAGGAGGTTTCGATGCCCAAGCATCTTTCATCACCTGGGTTCCACCTACTTAAAAGCATGGGAAGAGTTCGGTTGTGAACTATAAAGCAAGCGCTTCTTGGGAGGCAACCCAAGTTTCTAACCTTCTATTTCTTGTGTTTGTTTGGTTTTTGTGTTTTTTTTAAAGAATTAAAAAAAAAAAGAATTTTTGTGGATACGAATTTTTTGTTTTATAGGGATAGCAGTGTGCATGGGCATGAGACAGAATGCATATTCTGCCACCCTGCAGTGCTCCACAGAGATAAAAGCGGGGTTAGGAACGCACAGCGGTGCGACCGTGCAGCCAAGAAATTTTCTTCGAGCAACCTCTAACAACATACCTAAGCCATTCTTCACCCCGTTAGGCCTAATTCAACATGGACTATTGGCATCTTCACATATCCAGGAAAGTATTTCAAACCTTACTTTACTCTAATTGGTTTGCCTCATTGCTTGTGTTTAATTCTTTATTTTTACGCATTGAGGACAATGCTTCATTTTAAGTTGGGGGTAAGGGATCGAAAATTTTTGTGCTAAAATTTTTGCTAGTCTTGAAAATTTTTGGGCTTATTTGAAATTTTTGAAATATTTTTGAAGTAAACTTTATAAGAGATGATGACTTTTGAACCTTAATTTACAAGATTGATGTCCTTTTCATGGTTATGAGTTGTTGCGATATAAATCTTGTTTAACTTGAGAGTGATATATGAGTTAGTCTTAATCTTGATTGTGCAATCCATATTTTGAGCACCTATCCTTGCTTTTTGAGTTATGTGTGCTTAGAAAAGATCATTGGGAAGTATGTGACTCTCTGGAACTCACATAAGTCTTAGAATTTGTTTGATGTTCTCTTGAAATTAATATGCTATACTCAATTAAGAAGGTGATATAGGCATTCTTTGAATCGTTTGAGCCTTTCAAGCCTGCCTTGTTAATTAATCCCTAGTACCCTTTTGAGTCTTTAATTGCCCTATTTTTCTTTGATGACCTTATAATGTTGATCCAAGTTAGGTGTATCTTACCCTACACCCCATAGGCATGTTTATCCCTAAAGCTACTTTAATAGTTAGGGATTCTTGATGTGTCTGAAGTTGCTGAAGCTTGAAGTAGTAAAAAAAAAAATTAAAAAAAATCGGCAATGAAAGAATGACAAAGGAAGAAAAAGTCTCAAAAGCAAGTTATAAAGTGGAAGTTGTTTACTCTGGTACTGCTTATACGGATCCCCACCGCTGACTTTCAACTTGAGTGAGCCTTTTGGATACTCAATGGGTTAGTATTGCACTATGGGAGGGACTTAGGGAGGAACTTCACCGTAAAGCGTGGAAAGAGAAGCAATGAAAGCTTTAAAGTGTTAAGTGTTTGTGAATTGCATTGCTATGATAGTGTAAACAGATGGATGATATATCTTGAATCCTATTTAATTCAAATGCTTTGAGAATTGTTATGTTTATGGGGTGTATTGAGCTTAAATCCTTTATATCCTACCTTTAGCCGAGCCACATTATAAGCCTTAAAGACCTATTGATTTTTTACGGCAAAATGACACTATAAGTGCCATAACTTGTGTACGGCGCTCACTTTAGTGCCAAAAATTTTTGCCAGCTCACTTAAGTGCCAAATTGGAGGAAAAATGATCACTTAAGTGTCAAAAGTTTTTTTTGGATCACTTCAGTGCTAAAATTTTTGAAAAACGATCACTTAGGTGCTAAAATTTTTGAAAAACAATCACTTAAGTGCCAATCTCCGGCAAGCCACGTCAGCTTCAGAAATTAATAAAAAAAATGCCACGTTGGATTTTCGGTGAAAAATTGTGTACAGCACGGAGTTGGCATTTAAGTGATCATTTTTCAAAAATTTTAGCACTTAAGTGATCGTTTTTAAAAAATTTTAGCACTAAAATGATAAAAAAAAAACTTATGGCACCAAAGTGAGCAACGTATACAAGTTATGTCACTTATAGTGTTCTTTTGCCGATTTTTGACTGGGTATTGGTTTTCATTAGTGGAGAGAGAATTGAAAAGCAAACCTATGAGACTTGGTTAGTGGATTTTGAGTTTGGGGTATTGCATATCAACTTGATTTATTTGAGTATACATGATTTGGAAAGTCAAGGGTCACACACACACGGATTGCATGGTTAAGGTTAGATATATTTTATTTATTGGTTTTGGGTTTGATGGGATTTATGTTTTCCTTTGAGTGATTGTGAATGGATGGTGATATTTAGAGATGAGGTTTGTCTAATTCTATTGTTTGCTCGAGGACTAGCAAACCTTTAAGTTGGGGGTAATTGATAACTCTATTTTAGATAGAGCATTTTTACTAATTTAAGCTTGATATTTGCTAAATTTTGATGAATTTTTGGTGAATTTATTTGCTACTCATGTAATTCTATTGAATTTTGTAGGAAATATAACTTCCGGAGGCTAAGGGACGATGCGCACTATTTGCAGAACATGCCAGGACCATATGCGTAATTTTCCTGTGTATTTGTGCTGGAATTGCAAATTAGTCCCTGCATCTCAGCATCTTCCAGAATATCTCAGTATCTTCCAAAATATTTTGTCTTGAAGAAAAAGCCAATCAAGACTAGAAATTTGGAGGATTTGACCATAATTGAGACTAGGTTCAAAGAAAATCAAGAATAGGAATCTTAAGAAGGAAAATTCTTAATTTGGCGAGGAATCCTATTCAAGACCTAATGGGGGCCAACCTAGGGCAGATTTTTAGGGGCAAAACAAACCCCTCTTGTGACGCATATTTCAGTATCCGGAAGAGCTACCACCTCTGAGGAAGATTTTAGGTTTTATGAGTTAGCTTTTATTCTTCTATTTTGTTAATGTAGTTGGCGCATGTCAAGGAGAGAAGGAGGAGACAAACCTGAACTTCTTTGTGACTCAACTTGGTGAATTTATTTTAATTTAGCATTATGCTCTCTTTAATTTTTGTTGTTAGTTTAGCTTTAACTATGTTCTAAATTTCTTTTGTTAAAGCTACAATGGATCGTAACCAATGATTGATTGATTATCAAGACTTGCTCATGCAATATAGTTGTTATGATTGTGTCGTTCTCTATCATGATCTTAATGCTTTTAGAAGTTTGGCCAACTTTTAAATGATTTTTTATGTATGCATGATACCGGGTGGAGATTGCATGCATGTGCGCTAGTGATATTGAACCATAAATTAAATCTAGGTCAAGGTACACTAGGTTGTTTATGTGGTTGCGGTAGCAGATCTAGATTGGCACTACTTAGATTAAATCCGGGAATTTCCACAAGAATTTAATGCTTTTATGTAGTTTAAATTCACCTAAGGTTAGTGTGGGTTAACATACCTAATGAGGGATTATTAGACCGAAGTCAGCTTGTAATCTAACTTAGGGAAATTTCATCAACCCAATTGGGAATTAATTTGTTGCATGATAAGTTACGAAAATTGATTATGAGTGGTTAAGTGAAGTTGGATGCTCTAACGTTTTGTAATCTTGGTTAAAATCTTGATAATTTGCCTTGTTAATTTTTGGTTTGCTTTGGATTAGGTCTACTTTGTAATTTTAATTAGCTTTCGAATCCTTTAAGCTTCAGTTCTTTTGTATTTTAGTCCTTTAATTGGTTTAGTCCTCTTTTTACTTGCCTTTTCGACTTGGTTAGCCAGTTCCTTGGATTGATCACTTTCGGTAAGTAATTGGATAATTAGAGACAATCCTCGTAGAAACGATACCCACTCATGACTTTATTACTTGTAGATATTGTGCGCTTGCAATTCGCCTAACAGCTAATCAATGTCAAACATCAAGTTAGCTTGATCCAAACTTTAGCGCATTTTTGGGAGGGCACCAATGGTACATATCTACTCGGTGAAAATGAAATGGTACCGACTTTAGAAAAATACAAGGCCACCATCAGAATTGATTTCAAACCTAGGATCATAGAGCCTTCGATAGGACTTGATCCCATAAATGTCTTAGCTAAGTTTCTCAACGTAAAAACCACTCAAGTTGAGAAACTAATCAAAACAAACACTGGGAGATTTCCTGTCATTCTTGGTATCCAAGTACTCCAAACTTTCAAGGGAAATGGGAAACACATCAGCTAGAGTTTTCCTTCTAGCCTTCTTTGGGTTTGTCTTATTTCCCGTGTCTAGAACTGGATTAGATCCCTTAGTTGCCATAATCACGAGACAAGCTTCTCTCAAATGGGACTTTTCCAACATGCTCTTAGCTGAAACCATTCCTTCTTTAAACAAGTTCCAAACCAACAAAAAGGGAGTTTTCCAAGCATCTCTATGGTTACTCTTATTATGGTTCATCTCCTATCTCCAACCATGGGGACATCATATGAAAGTCCCTGAGATTAGCTCACTAGTGAACCCAATAGAAAGATACATCAAAATTCAAGACAAATTGCCTAAGTACTCTTTCTTAGAATGGGCTAATTTCATTAGAGCCCCAACCCCCGAGCAATTTCGATGGCGGATTAGTTGGCCTAAGATTACCAAAGCTAGAATCATATCTCAAGAAGGCAACACGGTACCTTTGATCAGTTTAAATGGAGGTGCTTCCTATTACCCGTTAAGGGTTGTGAGGCAATTTGGAATATTACAACAAGTCCTGCCAACATGGCATCCTGAGGAGTTTGCGTTCGAGATACCAAAAGGGATCCTACCCAAAGACGAGAAGTCACAGCTATAAGAAAAGATTGACAAGATCATCCACTTGTTAGTGGTCTGCCCTAAGAATCAATCAAGGTTGATACTCTAATATTAGTTGTGGATTAAATTGTGTCAGAAATCGACTTTCACTATACTTAGGTAGTCATAATGTCTTGCTAGAGACCGCTTATGACTTGTGGGCCAAAAAGAGTTTTGAGCACACTGCTAATGTTTAGTGAACCTATAAGGTCGCACACAATAGCGAACGGACTTAATATTTTCTGTGCGCCTTGATCTACTTAAGAAGTAGATTTTAATTTATTCTCTTATTTAAATTATCTATGCGGTCGTGCGCATTATGAGATAACGATTAAATGTACGATTAAATGTGGACGGTTTGGTGGGCCCAAATCGCCCCGCCCACTTCTTTTAATTCCGCTGGATAATGAGCTATATAAATAGATAGAGAATCGTTCTTTGTCTAGGGTTTTTTCGATATAGTATCGAAAATCAAAAAAGCGTTAAAGAATATAAACTTCAAGATCTTTCGCTAGCATGTGGATCGTTGGAGAATTCCGTTCGTGTGTGTGGATACCAGTAGAGGCGCAACACTTGGGGCGCTAATCTAGACACAATCGGTTGCCGATTTATCTTCGATCTGTAAAAGGTACGTTTCAAAATTCCTTTTTGATTTCAATATATGCATGGATCCTGTCTAGGGTTCTATATTCCGCTGCGTTGTTTTTCGTTGATGAACCCTACAGTGGTATCAGAGCTACTTGTGATACATTGAAGTTGAATCGGAAACCCTAATTGTTGATACATATGATGTATGCCTAAAGTGAGTCTAAATTAGGGTTAGATGAATTTGAAATACTAATTGATATGATCAATTGAGAAGGAACGAAGCAGGGATGGGTCGATCCTATTCCGCTCGCGTCGAGGCAGAGATGGCGGCGCGCCTGGGTTGTTACCTGAGGCGGAGACCGCGGGCGGAGACGGCGGGCGGAGATGGCGGCGCGTCTGGGCCTGTTGCCTGAGGCGTAGACGGCGGCGCGCCTAGTCATCCAGCACGTCAAGGACTCGAGGCGTTCGGCCAGATGCGTACGGTGAAGGCGCGAGAGGCGGCAGCAATGGATAGTCTCCCGAGAACACAGAATTGAGAATTCTGTCTAGTTTTCGGGAGCTCTCCTCAGCGAGACCACCGCAAGGGGCTCTGCGCCTTGACCCCGCGAGGGGCGCTGCCCCTTGACCCCTGCATGGAATTGGTCGTTCCCGTATGATTGATGTACCTTTATTATTATAAGTGATGTTTCTTTTATGTTTATCACTTGCATACATTCATCGCTAATATAAATATTAAGAGTCCCCAATAACATTAAGTAATAATATGATGCCTTTCCAATCATACACCTATTAAGACTTGAATCGTCAATAGATGGGCCTGCCAAAGCAGGGTGTCTTTAACTATTTGAGTGAAATAGGATGGATAATGGTTATTCATAAGTCAAGATTGATTTACTTAATGAGGCTATCAAAACGGTTTTGGGCCTTAAGGCATAGTGTTTGGGGATAAGATATGAGATGTCAACTCCAATAACCAAGAGTTGTATTCGATATAATTGACAAAGAGTTGTCTACCTAAATAACGTAATCTTGAGCGGTAAGCCAAAGTTTACTCGAGTCTTGGTAAAATATGGATCTTGGTCCACTATACTTATTGGGACACATGTTATAAAAGTATAGTGGGAGTTTATAATTGATAATATTAATGAACAATTCACTTTACATATTTGCTGTAGATAATGGCAAATAGCTCTGCATCACACTTTTCACTGCGATCTGTCCTTGAGAAGGACAAATTGAACGGTTCGAACTTTTTGGACCGGTATAAAAGCTTGAGAATTGTTTTCAAGCAGGAGAAAAAGGATTATGTCCTGGAGAAACCACTCCCTCAGAAGGCACCTCCTTCCAATGCTCCCCATGCTGAAAGGAATGCTTATCAGAAGCATAAAGATGATGCATTGGATGCATCATGTCTAATGTTGGCTACCATGAACTCAGACCTTCAGAAGCAGTTTGAGAACGTGGATGCCTATGATATGATCATGAACCTGAAAAATTTGTTTCAGGAGCAGGCACGTACTGAAAGGTACCAAACGATAAAGACCTTAATTGAGTGCAGGCGAGCAAGTGGGAGCTCAGTTAGCCCACATGTCATAAAGATGATAGGTTATATTGAAAACCTGGAACGACTGGGCTCTCCCATTAGCCAAGAGTTGGCTACTGACATTATTCTTCAGTCATTGCCTCAAGATTATGACACGTTTGTTATGAACTATAACATGCATAATCTGAATAAGTCTTTGACTGAACTGCATGGGATGCTTAAAACTGCTGAGCAGAATATCAAGAAGGACCTTATCCCTAATGTTCTGATGGTTCAAAAGGGGAAAGGCTTTAAGAAGCCAGGTAAGTCCAAACCCAAATCCAAGACCAAACTGGGTCCGACTGCTGATGCTGTATGCTTCCATTGTGGTGAGAATGGACATTGGAAGAGGAATTGCAAGAAATATTTGGAGGATCTACAGAAAAAGGGAAATGAGACTTCCGATTCAGGTATTTATGTTATAGAAGTAAATGTTACTACTAGTTCTACTTCCTGGGTATTGGATACCGGTTGTGGTACTCACATTTGTATGGATGTGCAGGGACTAAAACGAAGTAGAACACTTGCAAAAGGTGAAGTGGAACTACAAGTTGGAAATGGAGCAAGAGTTGCTACATTAGACGTAGGAACATATGATGTAGCTTTACCTTCTGGCATGATTTTAGAACTGAATAATTGCTACTATGTACCTGCTATACGCAGGAATATTATTTCTGTTTCTTGTTTGGACAAGGAAGGTTTCTGTTTTGATATAAAGAATAATAGTTGTTAGTTTTATCTTAATGGATTATTTTATGGTAGCGCCCATATTGTGGATGGGATATATGTTCTAAATCTTGATGTGCCAATCTATAATATAAATACAAAAAGATTTAAATCTAATGATTTGAATCCAACCTTCCTATGGCATTGTCGATTAGGCCACATAAACGAGAAACGAATTCACAAGCTTCATAGCGATGGACTATTAAATTCATTTGATTTTGAATCATTTGATACATGTGAATCTTATTTAGTTGGGAAAATGACAAAAGCTCCTTTTACTAATCAAAGTGAGAGGACAAAAGAATTATTGGCCCTTATACATACTGATGTGTGTGGACAACTAAGTTCTATAGCCAGAGGAGGTTATCAGTACTTCATTACATTTACTGATGATTTCAGTAGATATGGATATGTTAACTTGATGAAATATAAGTCCGACTCCTTTGAAAAGTTCAAGGAATTTCAGAATGAAGTACAGAATCAACTTGGCAAAAATATCAAGGCTCTTCGATCTGATCGAGGAGAAGAATATTTAAGCCAAGAGTTCAATGACCATCTCAAAGAGTATGGAATTGTTTCACAGCTCTCTCCTCCTGCAACACCACAATGGAATGGTGTCTTTGAGAGGAGAAATCAAACTTTGTTAGACATGGTTCGATCAATGATGAGTCATTCAGATCTTCCATTATCTTTCTGGGGATATGCACTCGAGACAGCTGCATTTACACTAAATAGAAGTCCATCAAAAGCTGTAGGGAAGACACCATATGAGATATGGACAGGAAAAGTTCCTAGTATGTCTTTTCTAAAGATTTGGGGTTGTGAAGCCTATGTAAAACGTTTACTTTCTGATAAGCTTGGTGTCACGCCCCGAACCCCATCGAGCTCGTGACATCTCGCTCCGGTCGAATGTTTGCGACGTCCCAGGAACATCACCGACCCAATCCTAAACATGAGAAACACATGCGGAAACGAATATAAAAAAAACCCCTGACTATAAAGACGACGATGGGGTAGCTCAACCAGATAGTCAAATAACAACAACATTCATTTATACACTATGCCAAAGCATTATACATACAAACATCATATTATACACGAGCTTAGCAAACAAGCATTCACAGCCGCCGACATAACAAAAAGGATCAGGTGGCTTGGTTAACCTAGCTTCACTATGGGATGACCTATTCCGTGCAACCCCTAAATTACCCTAGGGAAACCTACTGGTCGCCCTCTTCCCTTCTGCTCCTGCGTCTTCTGGCTCAAGCCCCCGGAGGATCATCTGCAGCTCCACTGGGCACCATGGCGGCTCCCCGAACTCCCAAAAGAGAAGGCGGACCTCCCGGGTTTAAGATTGGGTTTCTGAAAGTGGTGGTTATACAACCATGAGACGAATCTCAATAAGTGTACAACCCCAAACCCCACATAGGCTCTCATGTACCGCTAGACGAAACATGCATAACACACGACAATGATCAACCAAACTAACAAACACATACAATCTTACCTGGAATCCTCCATGCACACCGTTGCACGTTAATTAATAACACAGCCAGCATGCCACATAAATGCAATACAGCCGCGCGCGTGCCTCGATTATAAGGCAAAACCTACTTGGGCACGTCCCATACCATGCCTAGCAGACTTTATCCCATAATCAAGCACTACATCGCGCGATACAAGCACACTCGCACACGAACTCACACCATGCGTCAATTCTCACATATCAAGCCAATTCCCACTCACTCTCAACTTTTCCACCACTATCGAGCCTGCGTAAAACGCATCAGGCCAACGGTCTTCTGACCTCGTCAGGCATCGTCACCTCGTCGGGCCGGGCATCGTCACCTCGTCAGGGACGGCATCGTCCCGCGTAAACGAACACGCCTCAGGACGGAATCCTACACTCAACTTTCCTTCTACCGCGCCCGCGTAAAATGCATTAGGCCAACGGTCTTCCGACCTTGTCAGGCATCGTCACCCCGTCGGGCCGGGCATCGTCACCTCGTCAGGGACGGCATCGTCCCGCGTAAACGAACACACCTCAGGACGGACTCACCCCGCATAAATGAACACACCTCAGGGTATCACTTTTCCAACCAATCCTACATTCTTGTACCTTCGTTCCACACATTCCACACATTCCATACGTACCACACGGCCACACATACACACGGCCATACACAATCCCATGCCACACATGCCTTACGCCACAACACATTACCATCACACAATCACGTCACACGGCCACACATGCTTGGCACACGGTCACACACAATTTCTCGCTCATAAAAATAAACACCCATAGCATCAGGGTAAATCTAGGCAGTTTATACAGTGACCGAAATCCCATCAAAATAAATAGTAAACGAACTCTAAAAATTCTAAAATTTAGATATATCATAAAACACATCTTGATCAACATTTCTTATGAAGAACATGAAATCCAGTTCAATCTGAAACCATGCCTTTTTGTCCCTCGAAATCAGACCAAAATCAGTTCGCTCTAACAGACTGTTTTGTCCTCAAATTACATTTATTTCAACACCCAAATTACCTTGAAAAGCTTTGAAATTTTTATATGTCATATAAAAGAGAGTTACCAACAACTTTCGTGAAGGAAGTTTATTTAAAATAGATCTGGAAAATTTTATAAAAATTCGGTAAGACAAGAAGGTCGGGATGAACAGTGTTCCGGGCAGTTTTAATACGGTCTGAAAATGGGTTTTCGTGCGACCCAAATTGCCTCCAAAAATTCCAAATTTAAAATATGTTATACTTCAAGATGTTGGGAGAAACTTTCGTGTAGAAAACTTCCTCAAATTAGGCCCCCAAAATTCTCCAAAAAAATAGCAAACCGGACGGGTACAATGGTCACAAATCCGAAAATCACACTAAATCTCACGAATTCAAACCGTAATCGTTCCATATCATCACGGCCCTATCCGAACCTCCCAAACTTCATATTTCCACCCCTCAATTCATTCCATGACTATCGAACATCCAGCCTCACTCCAAGTCCCAAAACAACCACACAAATCGCCTAAACCGAGCTCTAAACACGTCCTACAATACCCGAGGTCCTAGGGAGAGTTTGGGGAAGTCACTTACCTAAGAAAAATGCGACAAACTGGCTGGACAAGGGGCTGGAACAGCCAGACCAGCAACAGCAGCAGCAGCGGCGAACGATGGCCGGCGGTGCTCCTCCGGCGGCGACGATCACGGCAAGGAAACGAGAGAGAGAGAGAGAGAGAGAGAGAGAGAGAGAGAGAGAGAGAGAGAGAGAACGGGAGAGGAGGGGCTGATCGTGGGGGAGAGGGGATGGCCGGAGGTGAGGTGAGAGAGAGTGAGGAGAGAGAAAGGCAAGGTTTGACTAAATGGTCAAATTTTCCTTTAATGACCAAATTGCCCTTCTCTTCAATGGCTTGGATTAAATCTAGACAAATAATTGAGGGGTAATTTTGTCCAACTTAATCTGAATTATTGGGCTGATGGTTATCCATAAAATATCCCCAAAATAAATATCCAAAATTCGGAATACCCCAAATTAGGCCTAGGGGCAAAATGGTCATTTTTCCAGTCCCGGGTCGAAATTCCATTTTTCGCCCGTACTAACCCCAAATATGTGTGGCCACTCAAAAATGGCGTCGGCCACGCAAAATAATCTCATATGGTCTCAAAAATCGACGTCGGAGTCCAGAGGGGCAAAATCGTAATTTTTCCGGTCCCGATCCGAAATCCATTTTTTGCAGAAATGGGTGGCCCCAAGGTTGGCCAAGCCAAAAATGTCATTGTCAGCTCAAAATTGTCACTTTCAAAATTCTCGATTCCCGGGCCCGAATTCCAAGAAATGACTAGAATCGAACAATTGCGACTTTAGCTTATTTCTTGCTAACGGGTGGCTCGTTGGAATTACGCGCTCTCGACCCGTGACCGACACTAAGTCAAATCACGTTTAAGTTTGCTCGAACCAGGGCGACCTTGATTGTCATATAATTGCGAGGGTCTATCGTTAGTGCCTTTCGGACACGATCAATCAAATAGATCGCTCTCTGTTGGCCCAAAACATTCCCTCGTCAATCCTTGTGGTTGAAGGTCGAACCAAGGTCGAGTTTTTTGGTCGTGCGAACTCAGTCCCGTAATGGCCTTACCCCTAAGGTTAACATCCCGTGAATGCGCGGTTCCGGGTGAGATCTCACTATAAGTGCATTGGCCAAAATATTCATTTCATGAATCTCGGGAAAAGGATTGAAAATTCAGAATGTTACACTTGGACCCAAATCTGATAAATGCTTCTTTGTGGGATATCCTAAAGAAACGAAAGGATATTACTTTTACAATCCATCAGAGAACAAAGTGTTTGTTGCTCGAAATGATGTCTTTTTAGAGAAAGAGTTTCTTATTAAAGGAACCAGTGGGAGTAAGGTAAACCTCGGAGAAGTTATTGTGCCACAAGAGGGTGTTCCAGTTCATGAGGAACCTCAATTAGATCTACAAAGAGTTGTAGAGTCTGCTTTATTGGCACCTATAGTTCGTAGGTCTGAAAGAACACATCGTGAGCCTATGAGATATGGTTTTCACGTGACAGAACATCGTCATCTATTGTTAATAGAAAATGACGAACCTACGACCTATACAGAAGCTATGATGGGCCCAGACTCCGACAAATGGCTTCAGGCCATGAAATCCGAAATGGACTCAATGTATCAAAACAAAGTTTGGACTTTGATTGATCCACCTGAAGGTGTCAAACCTATAGGGTGTAAATGGGTTTTCAAGAAGAAAACTGATATGGATGGAAATGTTCACATCTATAAAGCACGGCTAGTAGCTAAAGGTTTCAAACAAACTCATGGTATTGACTATGACGAGACCTTTTCGCCAGTGGCCATGCTTAAGTCCATTCGGATTATCCTAGTGTTTGCTGCATATTATGACTATGAGATATGGCAAATGGATGTAAAGACAGCTTTCCTTAACGGAAAACTAGAAGAGGATGTGTATATGACACAATCTGAAGGCTTCACATCACCAGATAACACTAGGAAGATATGCAAGCTTCAACGTTCTATTTATGGGTTGAAGCAGGCATCACGGAGCTGGAATATTCGTTTCGATGAAACTGTCAAAGAGTTTGGCTTCATCAGAAACAAAGAAGAAGCTTATGAATACAAGAAGCCTAGTAGGAGTGCAATTATGTTTCTAGTGTTGTATGTGGATGACATACTACTCATTGGAAACGACATTCCTATGCTTCAGTCAGTTAAGACATCGCTAGGAAAAATTTTCTCCATGAAGGACATGGGAGAGGCAAACTATATCTTGGGGATCAGGATCTATTGAGATAAATTTGAGAGACTTATTAGACTGAGTCGAAGTACATATGTTGACAAAGTCATCAATAGGTTTAATATGCAAGACTCTAAGAAAGGTTTTCTCCCGGTGACACATGGCATAAGTCTTAGCAAGACTCAGTATCCTTCAACACAAGATGAGCGAGACCGCATGAGTAGGATTCCTTATGCATCAGCTATGGGATCCATCATGTATGCTATGTTGTGCACTCATCCTGATGTTGCTTATGCATTGAGCATGACAAGTAGATACCAGTCAGATCCAGGGGAACCTCACTAGATTGCTGTAAAAAATATCCTTAAGTACTTGAGAAGAACTAAGGATTTATTCTTAGTCTATGGAGGTGAGGAACAAATCACTGTAAGTGGTTACACTGATGCTAGTTTCCAAACCGACAAAGATGACCTTCGATCGCAATCAGGTTTTGTTTTTTTCGTGAATGGTGGAGCGGTGTGCTGGAAGAGTTCCAAGGAGGACACTCTTGTAGATTCTACGACAGAAGCTGAGTATATTGCTGCTTCAGAAGTATCAAAGGAAGCTGTTTGGATTCGAAAGTTCATAGAAGAACTGGGAATCAGTCCCACTAGTTCAAATCCAATGGAACTCTATTGTGATAGCAATGGGGCCATAGCTTTGGCTAAAGAGCCTAGGTCTCACCAGAAGACCAAACACATGCTCAGGAAGTATCATCTCATACAAGAATTCATTGAAAGAGGTGATGTCAAGATTTGCAAAGTTGCAACGGAGTTGAATACAGCTGATCCGTTGACGAAGGCTCTTCCACAACCTAAGCATGAGCGTCATTGTAACGCTTTAGGACTTAGACACATTAGTGATTGGTCTTGATTTGAGTGGGAGTATATGTGATATACATTTTCATTGTTCATTAATAAAATATATATTATATTTGATTTTGATTTAATTTGAGTATATAGTTGAATGCGAAATCTTTATCCCCTGAATATTGAATATCCTTAATAGATAATCAAATACGTAATTTGATCGTGAAACTCTATTAATAGAGTGGATATTAATATTCTAAATGTCCCTAGTCAATTGCCATTGTGCATTGGGAAGCAAATGGTGTTTGAGATTAGCATGTGAGTCAACTGATGACCAAGTTTCACGGGTCATGAATATAGAGATATAAAGTTGATCACATGGAATACATGTTAGAGAACATTATATTGGACAGACCCACTATGAGAATACTGTAGGATTGTTATATAATGTCATCAGTATTTCTCATCACAACTATAAAGTATAGTCCTTTAACCTGAGTCTGTCATGGTTTCCTAGACGTGGAATGACATGCTTTAACATTGCCAAACGTCAGCCATAACAAGTGATTATAAAGGTAATGGCTGGGCATGTCATGAATCGTGCTGAGTGATGTGAGTAGACAAGATGGGATTTGTCCCTCTCATATAACGAGAGTATGATTTCCTGGCCTCCTGTAGAGTTGAGACTGTGAAATGCATGGCCATGCTCAAGTGAGTTGAAGAGTCAATTACTTATTTTGACAATCTAACTGCGGTATCGGGAAAATGAGTTTAAACTATATAAGGATGACACTTGTCCTGCCTTATGCTTAACTCGGAAATCAAGTGACAAAGGGACTTAGTTTATATGATTGGTTCTAGTGCAAGTGGGAGATTGTTAGTGGTCTGCCCTAGGAATCAATCAAGGTTGATACTCTAATATTAGTTGTGGATTAGGTTGTGTCGGAAATCGACCTTCACTATACTTAGGTAGTCATAATGTCTTGCTAGAGACCGCTTATGACTTGTAGGCCAAAAAGAGTTTTGAGCACACTGCTAATGTTTAGTGAACCTACAGGGTCGCACACAATAACAAATGGACTTAATATTTTCTGTGCGCCTTGATCTACTTAAGAAGTAGATTTTAATTTATTCTCTTATTTAAATTATCTATGCGGTCGTACGCGTTATGAGATAACGATTAAATGTACGATTAAATATGGACGGTTTGGCGGGCCCAAATCGCCCGGCCCACTTCTTTTAATTCCGCTGGATAATGAGACTATATAAATAGATAGAGAATCGTTCTCTGTCTAGGGTTTTTTCGATATAGTATCGAAAATAAAAAATGCGTTAAAGAATAGAAACTTCAAGATCTTTCGCTAGCACGTGGATCGTTGGAGAATTCTGTTCGCGTGTGTGGATACCAGTAGAGGCGCAACACTTGGGGCGCTAATCTAGACACAATCGGTTGCCGATTTATCTTCGATCTGTAAAAGGTACGTTTCAAAATTCCTTTTTGATTTTAATATATGCATGGATCCTGTCTAGGGTTCTATATTCCGCTACGTTGTTTTTCGTTGATGAACCCTAGACCACTCCCTAAAGAAGTCACCCGAACGAGTGGTTGAATGGCCCGAAGGTTTAGAAGGGAAGATGAAACTTTAATCAACATCGAAAGACTATATCAAGTGGTTGGAAGACAAGCGACCGATCGATATTGAGCCATATAGGCCATTAAGTGTTACACCGAGCTTGGAGGAGCCATACATACCGGAGTACATCGCCCCCAACACACCCGAAGTGGAGCCGTACGTACCCAAAGAAGTGGTGATCAATGTAGAAGAATGGGAGTCTCGAATCAGAGAATAAAATGAGAATGAAAAGGCGGAAGGCACCTTAACTAGCAAGAAGCCTAGACTTGGATAAATTAGTTCCCCATTCGAAGTTTAAAGCATTGTATTCAAAACTTTCAAATTTCAATTTCAAAGTTGAAACAATCACTTGTTAAACACATTTGAGTAAATTTGGATCAAGATTTGAAACAAAACAAAGCAATCGCCATGGATTATGATTATTTGATTGTATGATTTCTTGAGATAAACATTGATAAGAAATTTAACACACAAGGCTAAGGCTTATGCAAAAGTTCTTATCCTTGTTAATAAAAAAAATCATATAATTGAAAGATTATAAGTTTCAATCATTAATTCTTCATATGAATGCTTTTTATCTTCAAAGCAGGTAGTGTAAAACGGAAGCAAGAAGAAAACGAGCTCGGACCCATTCACAAGTAAGAATGGCAAAGGAAGAGACCCGTACTCATTTAATTGAAAGATTATAAGTTTCAATCATTAATTCTTCATATGAATGCTTTTTATCTTCAAAGCATGTAGTATAAAACGGAAGCAAGAAGAAAACGAGCTCGGACCCATTCACAAGTAAGAATGGCAAAGGAAGAGACCCGTACTCATTTAACAGAGGTGGAAAACCAAATGAATCAGATGGCGACCATGATGGCAAAAATGAATGCTTTTATAATTGCTGCATGGGGTTCTTATCCTGCAGTTCCTAATGCTTGTACCCCAAATGCTGGAGAAGCATCCCATGGCCATCAAAATCAAAACAAACAACCTGTACAATAAAACCCTCCAAAAGTCACGCAAGAAGTGGTAAATTTAGAGGAGGAAGACATATCAAAGAAGATCTCTCATAAACTCAAAGATGAGGAAGATGCTGAAAGACTAGCTAAGATTGAAGAGTGCCTTGCAAGCCAAGGCTATGAGTTGCAAAGGTTTAATAAGTTCTTACCATATGCTAAAGTAGTGGTACCTGAGAACTACAAGGAGCCCGAATTCATGAATAAGCATGATGGAAGTGGTTGCCCGAAGAGTCACCTAAAATACTACCTCCGCAAGATGGCAAGATATTATGACAACACACCCCTTCTTATCAATACCTTCCAAGATAGTTTGAGAGGGGCAGCTTAAGCGTGATACACTGCCCTTGATATCGAAGACTTTACCGAATGGGTCATTTAGCCGGAGAATTCTTGCGTCAATACAAATTCAATGTTGAAGTGCTACCAACAAGAAAAGATCTCATGAAAACTAAACAGAGGAGAAATTAAGGATTCCGAGCCTTTGCATAAAGGTGGAAAGCCGTTGCCTCGCAAGTCGAGCCTGCAATCAATGAAGACGACTCATTAAGCTCTTCCTAAAGTTCCTACCATATGAGTACTATGACAAGATGCATGTTTCAGGTTATCAGACATTCACCATGCTAGTGAAAGTAGGTGAAAGAATAGAGTGGGGAATAAAGGAAAAGAAAACCCAAGAAGCATCATCGCAAAAACCTTATCCTATGAGAAAGGATAAAGAGACTGCTCATGAAGTGGCGGTCATGTCAAGCCTAAATACTGATTCAACACCATTCCAGAAACAATCCAAGACGGATTGGAAGGATACAAAGCCATTTGAGCCAAGAAGGAAACCTATGAGACAATTCACACCACTACGATATCCTTGTCAAAGTTACTACCCACGCTTCTCGAGGGGCACATGGTGGCTAAAGAAGTGCCAAGAGAACATCCTCCAAGGTTCCCCAGATTCGATGAATCCAAAACTTATGCATATTACATGGGTGAATGGGGGCACGATGTAGACAATTGTCTCACCTTGAAAATCAAGGTTCAACAATGCATTGATAAGAAGATTCTTAACTTCCAAGAGCCAGAACCGAACGTTCATCAGAACCTGCTACCGGAACACAACGTGGTTGGAACGATATGGGTTGAAAATAAGGAAGCCAAGTTAGATGAGGATGACAAGTATGAAGCCAAGATAAAAGCTACTCGTTATGGTGATGCTCGATTTCTTCATGAAGCTATCGGAAAGGAAAAATAATAGACACTTTGGGTGAGGATTCAGGGAAGTATAATTTCCAAGTCAAATACACACCTCCTCTATGGGTCTTCAAAAATGAAGTTATTATGCCTGATGGTTGGGGTGGAATGGATGATGAAGTAAATCTCAAAGTGAAGATCCAGAACAATAAGGTAAACCTCGAAGAGGAGGTAGATGAAGAAGAATAAAAAAGGGAAGATATTCGCCAAGGCAATAGACTAATGGCGACTTTAAAATGAAATGTAGATCAAATAGACCATTTTAGAAAAAACAAACACTCGCTGTCTCGTGAGGTATGGTCTGGGAGAGATCCTCATTCATCTAGTGATGGGATGTCTATAAGACTCTTCGGTGAAATATCCATTTCGAACCTTAGTACCTTATTCAAGATAGCTTTTCCCCATTCATGATGAATGAAAGTACTTCCAAGCGCGCTTCGGGTCGTGAAAGCGTGGCGTGACAAGGGCAAGTACCTTGGACAAGACACGAGACTCCCAAAGCCAAGCTTGGGTGTTAGTCCCAAGAACAAGTCACCTGGGTAGCCGATGCTTGCACCCCGGTTCACCTAAGAGTGGGACCGGGGCCCCAGTGCTCGAGCTTAGGTCTTAAACACCTAAGTCCAAGACCTAGAGTTGCACTCAAGTTTATTTTTCAAAAGTGTGTTTCATATTTTTCTGCAACAAACATTGAAATGATTTCCATATCATTTGCACAACACAACCAAACATAAAATGAAAATAGGTCTCTTTGAAATAATATTCCATTGGGTTAATACCGTGAAAAATCCCAAACTAGTATGCCTATGATAATTTTACCCAAAAATAATTTTTTGACCATCAAAAACTCCAAACTAGTACATATATGACAAATTTACCCTCAATTTATTTTCGTTAAATTTTACTATCAAATTGCTTTGTTAAATGATACGCGACAGTTGACATATGTGCCAATTTTAAGTTTTACCCTCCATTTGTCATAGGCGTACTGGTTTATGACTTTTTGTGGTATTAATTCAATCTAATGGAAATTGACGGAGGGTAAATTTGTCACAAATGTACCACTTTGGGGTTTTTGGTAGTCAAAAAATTAGTTTTGGGTAAATTTGTTATAGATGTACCAATTTGGGATTTTTCGTGGCAAAAAAATTAGTTTAAGTAAAATTATCACAGGTGTACCAGTTTGGAATTTTTCATGGTATTAACCCTATTCCAATAAAGTTTATTTTCCGAACAAATAGAACCTTGTATAGGTAACATTTTCATAATATTTGTGGGAGAAGCTATTAAGGTTGTGAAAATATGCAAAAAAACCACAAAAAGCATCTGCCTTTCCTTCTCCTTCCAAAGACACAGCATTTTAAATTTTTCCTGGCACGTCCTATTCACCTGTCAACTCATTAAAATGGAAAATCTTGATCTTGACCATATCTATGTTACAAACTAGGGCCATCAATGGATAGGTCGAGTCGGGTCGGGTCAAAATGGTCCGACCCATTTAACTCGTTTTGATCCATTTATATACAGTACAAATTTAGTGACTCATACCCGATCCTGCCCACATTACTAAACATATAGATATTTAAAAACAAGAAATATGCTATACATGTAGTGTAAAAGATAAAATTTTCGACTTGTGCTTGCAATTCACTCTTAATTTTTTAAATCTTTTTGGATTTTTTCCTTTATTTGTATTTTTCAAAATACAGTCAACTACCATGGTATTTATAGTACCTACACTTAACCGATCTCTATATAGTTAATATGATGTACAAAAAACATTATTTTGTATACTGTCATTTATTTTATGATCTTAAAATAGGATGAGCTAAAAGCATTTTAAGAGATATGTAGTCCTAATATTAACATCTTGAACACAGCTCTCCTATTTTCCCATTTGTTTCTAGAAATTGAGATAAAACCCTTTTTTCGATCGAAAATATGTGTTAGACAAAGAATCTTTTTTTATTGGGTAGCATTGATCGCATATTGGCAGGTATACCTTGAATTTCTACATACCATTCTCAAGCATGTCAAGAAATCATATAGAAAAAAAAAAAAAAAGAACAGATGTATGGGGATAATATCATGGAAAAACTTGCCCATGTAAAAAGAACGAAACTATCAATATCACTAGATCCTCGTAAAATTTTGATAAACGGATGTCTGAAACTCTCATTTTGTTGATGTTGCGCTATTGATAGTTAGATTTAAATACCTTGGTGCTTCCACAACTTATCAATCTTCAGCTATATGAGCTGCCCATTTAGATTCATCAAACTCAGAGTTCCTCGTACGAGAGACGGGATATGAAGAATACTTCAAACAAAGAGAGAGGAAGACATACCTGTATTGATCGTTTTCCAATTATTTCCCTAGGAGCCGAAGAACGTTCTCCGATATCTACGATAATGCAGCTCTCATCAAGCTTGATCAACTCATTGACAGAATGGTGCTCTTGAGCAGCTAGGCAATCCGATCCTTTTGTGACAAATCATGTGATAAATCAAAGACCAAATGAAGAGGATTTTCTAGAAAAATATAGAGCAAGAAGATCATATCAAGCAACTTCATGTGTTTCCAATGGGGTCCTAATTTACAATTTAGCTTTTTCTTCGACATGAGCCTGTGCAAAGTAATTAATAGTTCCAAATCGAGAAATGACAAAAGGGATTATTTAGGATGGTCAATATAATTAGTAGAAGTAAACTTACATCCGACATTAATTATTAAGAGTTACTCATGCAAATGGTTGGCATATGGGAAAAGAATAGCTACACAATGGTAACTCTAACGAAGCAAATTGAATTTCTTCCTTTCTGCAGTAGATCATTTGATGATAATGAAAATGATGCTTTTATTATGGAAGCAAAATGCATGTGGAAGTATCAAATTTCGAGACAAAACAAACCATGAAGCCTCGAACCTTTCAAGCAAGTTGGCAGGGTAGAAAGGAAACGGAGAATGCATGAATTGAGATTAATACTAAGAGGATGAGCAGGACTGATGGAACAATTAATTGCTCACACAGCCATAAAGAAGGGCACAATAAGGGTGGTTGTCCATCTAAGAAGTAGCAACAACAAGGGACAACACATGCCAATAGTCCTGGGGCATCTAGGACAATGGAAGGCAATGATGTAGAGCCAACTCCAAGGCCAACTCGATCCAACAGTGCACAAAAGAGGAGTAAAGGTCAAGTAAGCTATTTGTTATGGTTATTGATTTTGTATGTCATCTCCATGCCAAAGTTTAAGTTAATTTTGCTATGTCATTTTTTGGTTAAAAATAGAGCGACTGAAGAGGTTTCTCAAAGTTTTAAACCAAAAAAAAAAATAAAATGGAACAGTTGGCAAAAGGCTAAGGGAATATGGTTATGGACTATTTATAGATAGTCGCAAAATGGTATGAGCTTGGGAGAGCCCGAGTTAAGTCTCAAATATAAACTTAACGCACGCCAGGCTAGTCCCACCATTTCCTCGCGAGAAGGGCAGTCGCGACATCTCCGGTTTTTGAGCAGGCACTCCATGTTTGCCACCTTGAAGAATAAAAAGTGGCATGTTTTCAAAATGGTTTTACCTTTCGTACGATTCTCATATATCTCTTGGTGCTTGTTTTCGAGTTGCCCATTAAATCCTCTGTTTTGGAGCCGCATTTGATTGCTTCTTCTTGGATTGTACTCGAGTTACCATTGGTTGGTGTTTTTGGGCTTGCTCTTGGGTTCTTATTGCGGGTGCAACAATTGATTTTTAACTTGTTCCTCCTTCATAGATCAGCACCTCTGAACTTCTCCCAAGTTTTTCTTTTTTGGTTAAAAACTTCTCCCAAGTTGGACCATGTAGCATCAAATTATTTACCATAATAATGAAATACTATACATTAAATGCACAAGACATGAAAAAATAACAATTCAAAATTATCATGCCAGGTTTTTAACCTGCAAGTGATTTTTATCTAAGAGTTGTCACTAATTAGTTTACGGTGGGTCAATTAAACACTCAAGTAAAGTAATGGGAGAATTACCTTACTTCTGTGAATCAGAGATTAAATGAGTCTAAGGACTTTGTTACACTAGTTAAATAACCAATGCCCTTTCGGTACCTAATCCTGTTCAAACATCATTTAAAGGTGTTCATGCAGTCTTCCTAGGTTCCAATCCCAACCAAGCTAAGAAAACAACAATCAATACATCATAAGTGCGCAAACAAATGCCTAACATGCCTCTAATTCGGCACAAGCAAGGTCAAATTAAATACACAATTCAAACATGCGAATCAACCAACATGCAATTAAATGTGTCATTAATCACACAAAACAAGCAAGAATGGGCAATTCCAAAGCATGATCTTCATTTTTTGATTTTCTAAATTTTTTATTTTTATTTAAATTTTTTAATGTATATATTTTTTAATATTATTTTAATAATATTATATTATTATAATAATCGGACCCATGTCGGATCTTAACATCCAACTCGAGTCAGAACTGACCCAGGTGCACCTATCCAGGTCCACGCGGGACTGGGCTAAAAGAATGAGCCCAATCCGTCCAACCTAAAAAAAAACTAAAAGGGAAGGCCCCAACCCATTTTCTATAGTTTCTAAAGAACAAAACTAGCCCAAAACCGTTTTTATTGTCTAAGCCTAACCCAAATAGAGAAAAAAGGAACCGGGTCGGGCTCCTCACCCAAATTGGATTCGACCCGGATATACCCCCCACAGACTCGACTCTATCCCCACAAACCCAACTCTCTTCCTCCTCACCCGCGATGCTCAGCATCCCTTGCTCCGCAGCTTCGACGAAGACAACCGAGACTGACAGTGTCGTCCGTCTCGACCTGGCAGTGCACCCGCTCTGGCGCCGCCTTAGTGCCACCCAATCTGAAAGCCCGACCTCAGTCTGACCAACCGCCACCTCTGGCCACTTCAAACTCCACGCCCGGCCTCAACGTGCCCTCTTCTCGACACCTAGACACACAAAACGTTACCAAAAGGCCCCAACTGGATATGGTGGTGCCCGGATGACTCAACGTCGGCCAAAATAGAGGACCAAAAACCATATCTCATTTAGACATTTCATCGAACAAGTGGAGTGCACCGGCTAAAAAGAGGAAAAACCAAGCCGACCAAGGCTCAAATTTGCTCCGAGACTCACGACAACCTACGAGCAACACACACGGCATCCGAGCAAAAGGACCAACAGGGTCGAAGCTCACGTGAGTCGGACAATCGCGAGCTCAAAACAAGGCAGGACTGGCCAAAACAGGGCCTTACTGCTGTGCGGCAATAGCAGTTCATCGGGCAAGCGATGGCACTATCCGGCGGCGATCGCGAGAGGACAAGGTGTTGATCGATGCTCCCCCTTTACTCACTCTCACGCGGTTTGCCCTCTAGCTCCCACTTTTCTCTCTTCTCTCTATGTTTTCTTTTTCTCTCAAAAATGGCCGCCACCTCTCTCTCCACTCTCTCCACCTGTGGCCGGCGACCACCTCTCTCTCCTCTCTCTCCACCTGTGCCCGGTGGCCACCTACTACGCCTCTCTTAGCCGCTCGTTGTCTACTCTGTATGCTCTGGCCTTGACTTCTCCCTGGCCATGTAAATTACTTGGGCGGAACGCATCAACCATTCCTTGGCTGAGCAGCGTCCAATGCACTAGGAGGAAGGAGCGGGGAAATAGAGGAGAGGGAAAAAGAGAGAAGCTGGGCTAGGCTGGGCTGGGGGAGAAGGAGGAACGGGCTAGGGCGGCCCAGCACACGCGAGCAAAGGGGGAAAAGAAAAAAAAAAAGAGCCGGGCCTTAGGTAGGAAAGGGAAGCCAAGTCGACCTGGCTCTGATCAATTTTTGTTTTAAGAAAATATGCTCTGATAGACCTTATTAATGCAAATGTACCTAATGTCTATATGCCATGCAATTAGATAAAAAATATGTTTTTGTTTTAGGAATTAAAAATTTAATTCCTAAATTTTGTGTAATTTAATTGGGCAATAAAAAAATAGGTATCAACAAATGCCCCTCTTTAAAGGTGAGCTTGTAGAGGTTACATTTAAAGATAAAATGACACCTAATTTTGGCCCGTGCATGTGCAATGAATGCTATTTTTGGCAAGATCGTGAGTCCTAATTTTTATGATGCAATATAAGATGATGCATGCTAAAATAAATAAAAATATACTTGAGGTTACTTACCTTGCCAGGAGAGTAGAGTAATTCCATATAGTTGATGTTGTGTGTTAAAGGACCCGAATCTATCTTCGATTGCCTTGAAGGGAGAAATCGTCTGTCTAGGACTTGAACCTATCTTTGGTCGCCTCGACAAGATTTCGTTTGTCTAAGACTCGAATCTATTTTCGATCGCTTTGACGGAAATTCATTTGTCTAGGACCCGAACCTATTTTCAATTGCCTTGACGGGGTTTGCTTTGTCAAAGCACCTGGATCTTGTTAGAGATACTTGAAAAGGCTTCATGTGAATAGAGGGAGTCGATCCAATGTTCAAATTTTTCTTGATGAAGCACTTGAGTCATTAGAGGTGCTCGAAAAGACTTGACTAATAAATGTCTGGGTTGGTCCAAAACATCTAACAGCTTGGTTAATAAAGAGAATTAACCCAAATGTTCAGTTTTGCTTGCTTAGTACCCAAATCTTTCTTTGAGCACACTACAGGGCGATAAAAGTACATGTTTAGTATTCGAAACTTTTCTTCGGACGCACTACAAAATGATTAAAGTGAATGTTTAGTATCCTAAACTTTTCTTCGGGCGCACCACTGTTGACACATAATTTTGAGCTCATTTTTTTTATATTTTTAAAAATCTCAAAATTAGGTCTAGGAATCTTGGCCAAGCCTAGAAACCTATTTCTAAACCAAAACATAATTTTTTAGCATTTTTCTGCATTTTTTCTTAATTTCTTTTAATCAAAATAAGGGAGAAAATCAAGAAAAATAGCAAATGGAATCAAAAAATTCCATAAAAATAGTCATTAGTCTTATTTTAAATCCAATTTCATGAATACATTGTCAATTTTGAAAAATATCAATCGGGTATATGTTTTTCCCAAAATTGGGTAAAATTAAACCCGAATTGAACAAAAAATGCAATTAAATTTTTTCTAGTCATTTTTAAGTCATAGTGTTTGCAAAACAAATGATTCTGAGACCTTGAATTGCATAATGGTCAGTCCAATTGCACAATTTGTCATAAAATAAAAAAAATCCCCAAAATTTCATTGAAAATTAAGAATTTTGAACCCAAATTGGCAATCGTTCCCAATATGAAATTGTCGAAATGTGATACCATCATTTCTAGGGTTAATTAGGTGTGGGTAATTCAATTTTGGCATCAATTTTGCCTATCAAGTCATTTGGACATCAAATTAAACAAAACCCTATTAACTTGAACATAAAAATGAGAAAATCTTGAACACAATTATAAAAAAAATTGGGGCAAATTATATACTTGGGTTCAAAATATGTTGGGGAATTCAATTTTGGGGTTAAATTTAGAAAATTGGGTCAAAATTGGGTTGAATTTGAGAATTTGGAGCAGCCCGGGTCTGCCGGGTTGGTTGGGTCAACCCGACCCAACCCGACCTGTATAGATCATCTTCTTCACCCAATTTAGCCAACACGTGCACAAAACCCTGAAAACCATTCCAGACCCAAGACTTCACTGATCATTTCTAGCCAATTGAGCACGTTTTAATTGATTTAGCCAGCTAGAAAATGTCCAGCTAGCACTAGATAATCATCCCCAACCGATTACAAGTCGGTTCCAACTAAATTCGGGTGGGAAATGAAGCTAGAAAAAATGAAAAAAACTGACCCGAGGAGGAAGGTGTTCGACGAAATTCCGAAGAGAGAGAGGAGAGAGAAAGAGAGAAAAAAGGCTAGAAATCTAGAGAGAGAGAGGAGTAGAGGTTCCTTAGGTCAAGTGATCGGCGCCGATCGATTGAACGGCGCCGGCAAATTGACTATTTAGGGAGGATCTCCTCCTCGGGTGAACCAGAAGAAGGCTGATTGGGAACGTCTGAAAATCAAGCTCGTCCGGTGCACCGAGACCTATTCCGGCGAGGCCAAGACCACCAGAAGAAAGTATAAGTGTCAGGGAACAACACTATAGGCGTAGATCACTTCAACAATTTCGTTTGATCATTAGACGAAGAAGGTAAGTATCGCTCACAGTAATTTTTTTCCAGAAATTCCATAATAGTGTTTTGGTTTGCTTGTGCATGTTTCCCCATGGTTTTACTATATTAGGTGCCTAAAATGTGTTCTAATCATGTTTTACTTCGTTTGATTGCATTTTTTATTGGAAAATATGCATAAACCACCTCAGTCGCCCATTAAACCACCTCGCCGGAGCTCGGGGACCTTCGCCGGAGCTTTCTTCTGGCCTTAGGCTATCTAAGTCAGTGATTTCCAACATTTGTTTGATGTTTTAAGTATTGTTTTGAATCGGTTTAGACGGTTAGGGCGATTTCAATGATGATTTGAAATATGGAAATGTTGTTTAGGTTAGAGATGGCTTAGATTTTTCCAATCGCTTTTCGCCTGCCGGCAAACGTCCGACGACGATCTAATTGGGCTAAACTGATACTAGAACATGTGAATTTGATGATGGTGCAAGTGGAACGGCGAGATAGTTGCCGGAAGGTCGTCGGCAGTGGGCCCGAAGTCACGGCCTCAAAAACCTTGAACTGGAAATTATGCACACCACCTGTTTGTGAAAATGCCCCAATGAAGAAGGCCAAAAACAGTGCCGTTTTGGCACCGCGCCCGCCGGAGACGATGACCGGCAACAGGCGCCGACGACGCTCGGTTCGGCTTGGCCGAACCGGGTCGAACCAGGCCAGTCCGGTTTATTTCCGCGATGGGAAAATTCAAAAATAAAACAATAATAACAATATAAAAAAGTAAAAAAAAATAGAAAATTCGAAATATTCTGGAAATCAATAAAAAAAATTAGAAAATTCATAAAAATTTTAAATTTTCAGAAAATTCATAAAAATTCGAAAAAATTCGAAAAATTCATAAAAATTTAAAAATTTCAGAAAATTCATAAAAAAATTGAAAAAAATTTAGAAAATTCAGAAAATACAAATAAAAAAATATAGAAAAATCAAAAAAATTTAAAAATTTGGAAAATTCATAAAAATTTTCAGAAAATCATAAAAAAAAGCAATTCTCGATTTAAAAAATTTTCCAAAAATAAATCAAAAAAAATCAAAAAAATTTGAAAATTCACAAAATGGTCCAAAATCATTGTAGCCAACCATAAAAAGTGAAATTTGAATTTTCGGAAGTGTCCAAGTGGCATTTTTAGGGAATTCCAAATTTAGGGGTTATAACCCCTAAAAAATCCTAAAACCCTAAAAATGTGTAAATCATGAAACGAACAAGCTATTAGAGCTTTGTTAGGGTTTGGAGTATTTTGATTGATTTTTGTTTTAGAGACCACTTAGGATTGATTGACTTGATTGATTTTGATTGTGCATTTAATAATTGTTTGGTCTTTTCTGCGATTAGAACAGATAGAATTAGTGGGTAAGCCTCGGAAATTCGCATGATACGTTGGACATTATATCGTTCTTAGATACCGAAAGGGCGTTAGGGATCTCAATTTGGGATCAATAACGTAATCAAGTCTCCATACTCAGAATCTCTGGTTCATAGAATCATGGTATTTCTCCCGTACCTCGATTAGGTTTCTAGTCTACCTATCAATAATGACTAGTAGCGACTCCAAAATCACAAACTTAGACTAAATAAGAAATCACCTTCTACTGTCACGTGAGGTATAGTCTGGGAGAGACCCTTACACGGAAATACCTCGTTAGCGCGCAAATCCCGAAAGCCTAACTAAAAGCGCGGCGCGACAGGCTTAGCGACTCCACTAGGAAAAACCTACTTTTTCTAAGTAGACATAAGCCTAGATAGAACGATATACTTGTGTTTTGTGCTTGCAAGGATCCCAGGTACGTCCCACTAATGTTAGTGTTAAATGGTTTTGCAAGCGAGAGCTATAAGGGGTGTTGTCTTTGCTAACCCTTGTTTTGGAGGATGGTGTTGGAATTGATTTTGTTTGAATGAATTTTAGAAGTGCTGTTTGGTTATTCATTGCTATACATGTTTTTAAATTGCTTTAGCACTACACCATTAGCACGCACCACCCGTGGCCCAACCCCGGCTACATTTAGGATTACCCTTAAGAGGTATGTGTTTAGGTGGAATGTTCTCTAAATTAGCAACGCAAGTGTACGTATCGAACAAGTAATAAAGTGATGAATTAAAGTATCGTTCCCACAGAGATTGTAGACAAATCAATCAAATTACTTACTAAAGGTGAACAATTCTCAACTTTATCTAACCAATTAAAGATTTAATAAAACAATCGAAATTCTAGAGAAAACTAAATTAACCTATTACGATTGAAATTTCCGAAAGCTAAATTAACCAAGGCAGCAAACCAAAATCGAAAATAGAAATTCACAAACTAAACCTAGAAATTTCGAACATAAAGAAGCAAGAAGCAAAAGACTTTGATCAAGAATTAAAAACGTTAGAGCATCCGATTTCACTTAACCAATCAAGATTAATGAACCAAGCTCGTCATGCAATCAAATTGAAATCATAGTGTGATGGTAGAACTTCCTAATTTAAATTACTATCCTTGGTCCGGTATAGCAACCCTACTTAGATTTAGCAACCCACACTTGGTCCATGTGAATTTAAGTAAACCTAAGTGCATTAAAATCTATGAATGTTCCCGGATTCAATAAACCACCCTCGATTTACTTACTACCGAAACCACACAAACAACCTAGTATATCTCTATCTAAGTTAAATTCATGGCTATATATCATAAAGCACTCGCATAGATACTCCTTTCGGTTTCATCATGCAATAAAAATCATTCAAGTGGTGATCAAGCACTTCAAAGCATTAAGAACATGATATATAACTCACACATACGAGATCTAGAATTGCATAAACAAGTCTTGAAAATTAATCAATCATAGTTAAGCTACATCGTAGCTCTAACAACAAGTAGTCTAGAACATAATGAACAATAAACTAAAAACAATAACTAAACTAAACATGATGAAGAACTAGAACAGATTCACCAAGAATAATCAAATGCTTGATTTTTTTGTCGCCTCCTCCTTCTTCTTCCTCTTCTTTTTTTCTCCCTCTTAAATCACGTGTAATGTCTTTTTTTTTTATAGACCTCCTCTTGCTTTCCAAGAAACCTTAATCACAATAGGATTGCAATTAAAGGTTCTTCCAAATTAGGACTCCTCCAAAAAATAAAATTCCTTTTTTAGCTTGGACTTTGATTTTCTTCCCAAAATAGGCTTGATTCTTCTTGATTGCAGATTTGCATGGCTTTGATCTCCAATTTGGGAAGCTTCTACACGATTTAGGAACAATTGGATTGTTTCGGATACTTTTGCGCGTGGAAAGCCGGCAAATTACAGAATTAGTCCCCAAGCTCCCTTTAACTTCAATTACCTACAAAAATTAATTAAAATAAATAAAGTAGACATCAAATTCAATTAAAACTAAGCAAATATTAAGTCTAAAATAATAAATAAACTCTATATAAAATAAAGTTATCACGGAACTATGGGCCGATTGCTCATGGGATCATTTAAATATAATACCAATCACTAAGGTGGAATAATATTTCATTACTTTAGGTTGATTGCCTATTGGAATGGAATCCCTCATCCGTTAAGGTAATGACCTTGAGCCTTTAGTATATCCTACCCTTTTAGGCGTCAAAACTTCACCTGTTGCATTCGCTTGTCTTTGTGGTTGGTATACCTACAACCAAACCAAAATATCATGGTAAGCAAGTATCATTTCATTCCGTTCCGTTCCGTTCCATTCCATTCCTTTGCAATTATGCATGATAGTTGGCACATTTTCAAAAAATGCCTGAATGACATTCAATGTTTGATCTAAATGCTCTTTCATTTTAGAATGCATGATTAGGGCGTCATACTCTATTTGACCATTCTTTCATTTTTAGATGAAATGTATAGGTCCATGGCGGATTTCTCATGTAATTCAAATATTTATTTCAATATGTTTGAAGTTGTAAACCATAGCTTAGGATTTTATGGTATAAATGGAGTATGACAAAATGGAAATTTACATCACACATTGAATTTGTCCATAATTTCACCTATATGCTCTTTTAAGGTTTAAACAGAATCAAAATGACATTTGCACCTTACCAAAAATATTTTTTTGGTCCTTACCAAAAAAAAATGACATTTGCATTACTCTCGAGGCATGCAAATGTACTTTACCTCCGTTTTACCCCAAAAGGACATATGATTGAAATGGAGGCATTAAAATTGATTCTCAATCCATGGTGATTAATGGCAAATCTTGTTGCATGATTAGGCTCAATGGGAAAACTAGACATCCAAGTAATTCCCATTTCTCGAAAGGAACTTGTCGCTTGGTGGAAAGGCATGTCCAAGAATAACCAAACTTATGTTCAAGAAAGGCTTGGATACCTTCTCAAGCTTATGCATGTGGAACATCAAATTAGTTTAGTTCAAGCTTTGGCATATTTTTGGGAGGCTTCCACCGCCACATTCCATCTTGGAGAGCATGAATTGGTACCAATTGGTACCAATATTAGAAGAATATCAAGCCGCCATTGGACTTAACTCTAAACCTAGGGTCGTAGAGCTACCCGTTGGACTTAATCTTGTGAGCCTTTTAGCCGAATTCCTTAACCTTAAAACTTCCAAAATCAAAAAGTTAATCAAATCAAACACGAGTAGATTTCCGTTATCCTTTCTAGTGGACAACTTTGCAAAACTTCCTAAGAAAATGGGAAACACTTCAGCTCGGGTATTCATTCTAGCTTTCTTCGGCTTTGTTCTAATCCCCGTGTCTAGAATGGGATTAGATTCTTTAGTGGCTATGATCGCAAGACAAGCATGTCTTAAATGGGATTTCTCTAATATGCTTCTTGCCCAAACCGTCATTTCCCTAAACACATACCAAAATCATGGGAAGGGAATCGTTCAAGCTTCTACTGATCTTTTGTCATTATGGTTCATCTCACACATTCGACCTTGATGTCATTTCATGAATATTCGCGAAATTTGTTCAGTGATAAATCCAATTGAGCAATACATTCGTATCCAAAGCAAATTACTTAAACAATCTTTCTTAGATTGGGCCAATTTCATTAAAGCCTTAACTCCTGATCAAATCCAATGGTGGATCAATTGGCCAAATATTAGCAAGGCGAAGATCATAAGTCGGGAGGGAAATGCAGTAGCATTACTTAGTTTGAGTGGAGGAGCACCTTATTGCCCTTTAAGGGTTATTAGATAATTTGGGATACTTCAGCAAGTACCACCAGTATAGAATCCCAAAGAGTTCGCCTTTGACATCCCAAGTGGAATCATACTAGAGGAGGAGGAGAATATCCTTCAAGCTAAAATTCACAAGATCATCTTATCTTTAGATAACCCGCTCGAACAAATAATCGAGTGGCCAAAAAGCTTGGAAGAAGACATGAAGATTTGCATGGCCTTCAAATGGATAGAAAATAAATGTCCAATTGATGTCGAGCTATATGTCCCGTTGAGCATAGTACTAGATCCTGTGGATGAGTATGTCTCAGAATACATCGTTCCAAACATGCCTGGAGTGGAGCCCTACTTCCCGGAAGAGGTTGTGATCGATGTGAAAGAATGGGAGTCTTGAACCAAGGAATGAGAAGAATATCAAAAGGCGAAAGCTATCTTAGCTAGCAAGAAGCCTAGGATTGGATGATTTAGATTCCTATTTGAGTTCAAAATCATGATGTCAAACAATTTCAAATTTTATATGCAATGATGAATTGATTATTTTCTAAACATGCATAGATAATTTCATAACACAATTTCAAAACATAAAGGAATCACCATGGATTGCAATTCTTTGAATTGTACGATTCCTTGAGAAAGACATTGATGAAGAATTTTATACAAGGCTAAGACTTGTATGGAAGTTCTTATCCTTGACAATCTCATGAAATCATATAATTAAAATAATGTAGGGTTTCATGATCATTTTACTATGCTAATATTGGGTCTTTTTTATAAATCAGGTTGTTTAGCAACGGAAAGTAAAAAATCTCGGACTCGCTTACAAGTTAGAATGGCAGAAGAAGAAACCCATGCTCGACTAGCTGAAGTCGAGAATCAAATGACCTAGATGGCTGTCATGATGGTAGAAATAAAGGCTCTTATTCTCGCATCTCGAGGATCTTTTCCTACTATTCCAAGTGTAGGAACTTCAAATGCAACCGAAACACTAGTTGAAGACCCAGTCAGAAATAAAGAACCGGTTCAAGAAAATCCTCCAAAGACTACGCCTAAGGTAGTGAATTTGGAAGAGGATGATCAAACTAAGAAAGCATCTATAACAAAGGATGAAGAAGAGGCCAAGAGATTGGCCAAAATTAAAGAATGCTTAGCAAGTCAAGGCTATGAGCTTCAAAGGTTCGACAAATTCTCACTATATGCAAAGGTGGTTGTTCTAGAAAACTATAAAGAACTGGAATTCGTGAGCAAATATGATGGCACTGGTTGTCCCAAAAGCCATTTGAAGTATTATCTCCGTAAGATGGTAAGATATTCATATAACACGCCACTTCTTATTAGCACATTTCAAGATAGTTTGAGAGGGGCAACCCTTGCATGGTATACAGCCCTTGACATAGAAGACTTCACTGAATGGGATCATTTGGCGGGAGAATTTCTTCGCCAGTACAAGTTTAATGTTGAAGTACTCCCAACTAGAGAGGATCTCATCAGAACCGAGAAACGGAAGAATGAAGGGTTCAAAGCTTATACTCAGAGATGGAAAGCTGTTGCCTCACAAGTAAAGCCTGCCATAAGTGAAGACGAGCTCATTGAGCTCTTTCTAAAATCATTACCAACTGAGTATTACGACAAGCTTCATGTATCAGGCTATCAGACATTCGCCATGCTGGTCAAAGTAGGTAAGAGAATTGAATGGGGTTTGAAAGAAAAGAAGGCTCAAGAAATAGCAGCACGAAGGCCTTACCCCAGGAAGAAAGACAGAACCCATCCGAGAAGTGACCATAATATCGAGCCTAAATACTCATCAAACATCATTTCCAAGGCAATCAAATATTGCTTGGAAAAATCCAAGGCAATTTAAGCCAAATAAAATGCCCGTGAGGCAATATACACTGTTGCCATGACCCCTGTCAAAACTATTATCAATGCTTCTGGAAAGGCATTTGGTGGCCAAGGAAGTACCAAGAGATAATCCTACAAGATTTTCTTGGTATGATGAGTCAAAGATTTGTGCCTATCGCATGGGAGAAAGGGGATATGATGTGAATAATTGTCCCTTTCTAGAGTACAAGGTTCAACAGCTCATTAACAAGAAGATATTGAACTTCTAAGAGTTCGAGCCAAATGTACATCAGAATCCTCTTCCTGAGCATAATACAGTAAATATGATCAAGGATGAGGAAATAGCGAACGAGTATGATGATGAAGATGAATATAAGATTAAAGCTTCTCGATTAGGAAATGCTCGCTTTCGTTGGGAAGCACTCTTAAAGGGCAAGATTATAGACAACTTGGGAGAAAACTCCGGAAAATATAACTTCCAAATGAAATATACCCCACCGCCATAGGCATTCAAAAATGAGGTAATTATGCCTGATGGCTGGAGTGGTATGGACGATGAAATCAGTCTTGAGGAGAAAACTCTACCCAAGAAAGAAATGCTTCAAGATGAAATAAATCCGGATGAAAAGGAGAAAGAAAAAGTCCGTCAGGGTGAAAGACGTTTCACCCAGAAAGTGGCCAGGGAAGGCGAAACTGTAGACCTACTTGGTCAGGATAGCTGTAAGTACAACTACCATGTCAAATATACCTCACCATTATGGGCATTCAAAAATGAAGACATTGTACCGGATGGATAGGGTGACATAGATGAAGTCCCGATCAGTCAATTGAATCTCAAGGAGAATGAAGATTAGGAAGAGAAAAAGAAGAAAAAGACTCGCCGAGGTGATAGGCGATTTGTCCAAAAAACACGAAAACAAGGTGAAGTTATTGATTATCTGGGTCAAGACAGCGGTAAATACAATTACCGTGTCAAATATACACCTCCTTCATGGGCATTCAAAAACGAAATAATCACACCTGATGGTTGGGGTGAAATGGATGCTGATGAAGCCAACAGAAGCATGATATCCATGATTACACCATTTCTAATCAATCTTGATGAGGTAGATAAATATAAGGAGGAGGAAGGTCCCGTCACACAAATCACTATTCAACTTCCCATTAATCAGCTAAGGATTGAAGAAGAAAAAACGCAGCATATGATCATCATTCTCCCTCCAAAAGAAAAGTTCAACATCAAGTGTGTACCTTGGGATTACTCTCCCAAAGAAGCTGATGCCACAACTCGATCAGGGAGATGTAATGCCTCGAAGGACAGTGAACACGAAAAGAAAGGAGTGACTAAAGAAGATGTCAAACAGTTACTTTCGGTCATGAAGACGAGTGAATTTGAGGTAATTGAATAATTAAGAAAGATGCCAGCACAGATTTCTCTGTTGGATCTCTTCAAGACTTCAGAAAGTCACAAAATGGTGATTATGAAGCTTCTCAATGAGATGCACGTCCCAGAGATGATTAATGAGGTACAATTGGAAGACTTTGTTGGTACTATTCTTTTGAAAGATCAAATTGCCTTCTTTGATGGAGACTTCTCAATTGACAAGTGTTCCCACGATAAAGCCCTGTATATTGCCGTCAAATGCTGGGGTAAAGAGGTGTCACGAGTGTTGATTGATAATGGCTCCGCACTTAATTTGTGTCCACTAAGCACACTACATCACTTGGGGATTAGTGAAGAGCTCATTAAACCTTCTAAGGTAACAGTGCGCTCGTTTGATGGAATGAAGAAAGATGTTATTGGCGATATCGAGCTCAAGGTAAACATAGGCTCTATGCCTTTTCTGATCGACTTCCAAGTAGTGGATATCCCAAGGACTTTCAACCTGTTACTCGGAAGACCTTGGATTCATATAGTTGGCGCCATTCCTTCAAGTCTCCATCAGAAGGTTAGATTTGTCATTAATGGCAAGATGATTATCGTACACAGGGAGACAGATTTCACCACCTATAAGGAGAGTGCAATACCGTATGTCAAACCCGAAGTGAAAGAAGAACTAAGTTATTATTCCTTCGAAATGATCTCAATGGTGCAAATTCCTGCTGGTTGCATCATAAAATCCCCGGAATTCTCAGCATCATCCACTATGTCTGGAAGGATGTTATGTCAGTATGGATTTACTCCCGGTAATAGTCTTGGATCGAAATTCCAAGGAATCAAGGAACCTATCACTCCACTTGCTACAAGGAAGAATTACGGAATAGGTTATATTCCAAGTAACTCTAAAGATCACCATGGAGGCCAAGGCCGAGGTCGAAAGAACCATGGAGGCTGTAGAGGCCGAGGTGATCGCCTCATTAATCCATCTATATGGAAGGGCAAAGCTAAAAGCTTCCCTATCATCATATCCATATCAAGGAAACTTTTCCTGGACCTTCCAAGCTACTTCAAGAAGAAGACTTACATGCTGAGGAAGAGTCTGTTCTGCCAAGTTTATTTGAGGAGAATACCATCAACGCTATCATAACTAAGCAAAAGTTACCTACGCACTGGAGTAGGAAGATTCTCTTGAGCCTTTGTTGCTTGTTTTTCGTTGCATTTTGTTAATTGCCATTTCAAATTTCTTGTGATTTCAGTACAGTTGCAATTTACATTCCTTTTGATGTAGATGTAATCGCATTTTTCAATTCAATAAAAGTGGTCAAATGTTTTGTTAAGGACATGTAGAAACAAAATCAAACCTATGATGAAGATTATCCTTATTCATAACGCTTGAGGCTTTGGGTTTCTATATTACTCCTCATTGCGAAAATAATTTTAAGAGCAAGGAAGTCTGATGATATGAAGACTAGCTCTGTCTTTATGTTTTTTCAAAACAAGTTTCAAAATGAATTTCCAAAAAAAAATTTCATAAGCCATGTGCGTTACTTTGTATACAAATACTAATCATGTTTGTTACATGTTGGGCATGAGTATTCACATATCCATAATAGGTTCATATATGATCCAAATCTTTCCGAGGAGATCACTTGCGATATTGAAGTGGATAATGAAGATGAGGAATGGGTCAGAAAAGAATGGATCCGTCATGAAGAATCAAAACCACTCACATTAGAGAAAATGATTACTATTAATTTGGGTGATAAAGAGAATTCCAAAGAGGTTAAGATTAGAAAAAGTTTTCCCTCATCAGAAGCAAAAAGAATCACAGATTTGCTCAAGCAATATCAGAATATATTTGCATGGTCTTATACTAACATGCCAGGCCTTGATCCAGGCATAGTTGAACATGCTTTGCTAATTGATCCAAGTATTCCACCACAGAAGCAAAAACTGAGACGAACAAAGCCGGAATTAGCAAAGAAAATAGAGGAAGAAGTGATGAAATTGCTCAAGGTCGATTTCATTGAAGTAGTGCCATATCCAGAATGGGTTTGCCAACATAGTGCCCGTAATGAAGAAAAATGGTCGGGTGCGGGTGTGCGTTGATTACTGTGACCTAAATAAAGTAAGCCCTAAGGATGATTTATTGCTTCCACATATCGATGTATTAGTGGATAGCACTGCTGGATTTGAAATATTTTCATTCATAGATGGTTTCTTAGGATATAATCAAATCTTCATGAAAAAAGAGGATAAGGCGAAAACATCCTTTATAACACCATGGGGCATATTTTGTTATAAGGTGATGCCTTTCGGTTTGAAAAATATTGATGCCACATATCAAAGGGCAATTGTAACTTTGTTCCATGACATGATGCACAAAAAAATTGAGGTATACGTGGATGACATGATTGCAAAATCTAAATAAGGAGAGCATCATGTTGAGGTACTTTGCAAATTGTTCGAAAGACTTAGAAAGTACAAGTTATGGCTAAACCCCAACAAGTGTGTATTTGAGGCAAAATCTGGCAAACTGCTAGGATTTGTAGTCAGTAACAAAGGAAATGAAATTGATCCTTCCAAGATTAAAGCAATATATGACTTAAAGACCCCTTCTACGGTAAAAGAAGTGAAAAGCCTGCTGGGACGATTAAACTACATTGTCCGTTTCATTTATCAGCTTTCTGAGACTGCTAAACCATTCTTCAAACTGTTGAAGAAAAATGCCAAATTAAAGTGGGATGCAAAATGTCAACAAGCCTTTGACAAGATCCAAGAATATCTGGTATGCCCACTAGTATTGGTATCACTAATTCCTGGAGTCCCACTGATCTTATATTTAACAATTCACTATGAGTCGTTAGGAGCGGTGCTTGTACAAAGAAGATCAAATGATGGTAAAGAACAAGCCATTTATTACTTGAGCAAGAAATTCACAATATCAGAAGTGAATTACCCAGCAGTTGAGAAGACATGCGTTGTCACGCCCCGAACCCTATCGAGCACGCGACATCCCTCTTCGATCGAATTAGTGCGACGTCCCAAGAAACATCGCCGACCCAAACGAACCCATCAAAGTTTAATCGCAGCGAAAACAACAAACACCCAGACAATGATTTACCAAGGGTACTAGGGAGAATAAATTGCCAAACCACCAAATCTTATACTATACCTCAAATTAAGTACAATATCCATTTACAATATAAACTTATGCCACAACCGCCATTTACAAACCACAAAGCAAAGTATGCACACTGAATTACTAAACTGCAAACCACCGATATCACAAAAAGATCAGTAGCCTGCGTAAGCACTACACAAAAAATGGGACACTTCCAAATTCTTCCTCAGCTCCAAAACTAATCCCTACATCCTCTAGATGGCATCCACTATCTGACTCACTTTCTTCGGAATCCTCATCCGAATCCTCATCAGGCACATACTCATCCGACGACTCCGAATCGACCTCAATCTCGATCGAGTATTCTAAAACATCATGATCAGTGTGCACAACAATCCCAAAACACTGCGGCGGCGGCGGAAGGTTCATGGCTTGGGCGGGTGCTCTGAAATGGTTTGGTTGATACAACCATGAGACACTTCTCAATAAGTACACATCCTAAACCTTACCTAAGCTACCACATATTCTAGACAAGTCCAGACACCGAATCAAGCAAAACACAAACACAATCGTACTTACCTGATTCTCAATACACGCAACCTGCACGTTAGTCTTAAATTCACATTTACAAATCGCATGCACTTTCCAACCCAATCTCATGCTCGAAGGCACATGTCAAAGACACCACATTCCCGAACTCCATAATTCACACTCGTTCACGCGCCACCACATCATTTTCATTTAACTTGCCACATCACACCATCTCGTGCTTAATCACTTTCCTTAGCCCGCGTAAACACGCATCAGGCCTACATGATCGAGACCCGCGTAAACACGCCTCAGGCCCGATCCCATTCTCACTTTCTTTCCTCAGCCCACGTAAACACGCATCGAGCCTACATGATCGCGATCCGAGCATAACACGCCTCGGTTAGATCCAACTTTCACTTTCTTTCCTCAGCCCGCGTAAACACGCATCAGGCTTACATGATCGCGACCCGAGCATAACACGCCTCGGTCCGATCCCACTCTCACTTTCTTTCCTTAGCCTACGTAAACACACATCAGGCCTACATGATCGCGACCCAAGCATAACACGCCTCGGTCCGATCCCATAGTCGTATCACGACCCGCGTAAATACGCCTCAGGCCGGTTCAATTCCCTGCATAAACAAGCCTCAAGGATTTGGTGATCACACGAACATACCAACACATCGTATTTTATTTGTACCCAACGTAAACACGCCTCAGGGCCTTTTAGTGATCACACGCACATCGCACGCCTCAAACCTCACACGTGCACACACTCGGGCATCAATTAAATGCACATCAATGCATCAATTCCAAACATTTCAATTCGGCCTACATACACACGCATTCAAGCATCAATTCCAGTCATGAGGGTAGCAACTATTCAACCTCGACACCCCCCACCATTCCGCATATAAAAATGAACATCCATAGAATCAGGGTAAATCTGGACATTTTATAGAGTGACCGAAATCCCATCAAAATAAATAGTAAATGAACTCTAAAAATTCTAAATTTTCGATATATCATAAAAAAACCATCTTGATAAACATTTTTTTATGAAGAACACAAAATCCGGTTCAATCTGCAACCATGCCTTTTTGTCCCTCGAAATCAGACCAAAATCAGTTCGCTCTAACATACTATTTTGTCCTCAAAATACATTTCTTTCAACACCAAAATCACCTTGAAAAGCTTTAAAATTTTTATATGTCATAGAAAAGAAAGTCGCCAACAACTTTTATGAAGGAAATTTATTGAAAATAGATCTGGAAAAGTTTATAAAAATTCGGTAAGACAAGAAGGTAGGGATGAATAGTGTTCCGGGCAATTTTAAGACGGTCTGAAAATGGGTTTTCGTGTGACCCAAATGGCCTCTAAAAATTTCAAATTTAAAATATGTTATACTTCAAGATGTTGGAGCAACTTTCATGGAGAAAACTTCCTCAAATTCGACCCACAAAATTCTCCACAAAAATAGCAAATCGGATGGATACAGTAGTCACGAATCCGAGTTTTGAACCAAACAACCAAGATTCAAGTTCTAGCTCACACCCATGGATCTTCAACCCACAAAACTCATTCTCAGATGTTTAATCCAATACACAACAGCCACTAACAGCCATGATCAGCCACCAACAACCACGATCAACCCCTAAACTACCCTAAACCGTGTCTAAACGAGTTCGATAATACCCGATGTTCTAGGCAAGGGTTAGATTGCGACTTGCTTGGACTCTAGGCTAGCTCGGCTAGAGTGAAATGGGGTGACGGTCGGCGGCCTCACGGCGGTGATCGGTGACGGTGAGTAGCTCGGCGACGGCGGACGGCGATCAGGCGTACGATGGCCGGCGAGCGCCGACGCGGCTAGGGGGAAGGGGTGATCGGCCGGGGGAGAGGGGAAGAGAGAGAAAGCCCAAAGTGAGAGAGAGAGAATGAGGAGAGAGAGAGAGGAAATTGGCTTAAATAAGTCAACGCCAATTATTGGTGTCCCAAAATGACCATCTTGCCCCTCTCTCTATTTTTCAATCAATGGCCGAGATTCGTTCTTATCCTGAGATCGATGGCCGAGATCGAATCTTTTCCAAAATATCCTAGGGCAATTTGGGGATTTCATAAAAATCCAAGGGCAAAATTGTCATTTTCAAAAGATAGGGCGAAATGGCCAAAATGCCCTTCCCCAACTATACTTAGCCTTAACAAACCTCCTAAGGTAAAACGGTCATTTTCCATCATTCGTCAAAATTCAGTTTTTATGAAGGATTCAGACAATTCCAAGACTGAACATTTAAATAACAACGTCGTCCAAATGTCCTGTAGTGACTTCCTAAATTTTTTATGCCCAATTTGGTCTCTAATTAATAACTGAATTTTCTATAACGTAACTTGAACGTATCTCAGACTAACGGGCAGCTTTTGGGGAAATTCGCATATTCGCCCCGTGACTGATACTAAATCAAGTCACGTGCAAGTTCATTCGGATCGTGACGACCTCGGTTGTCAATGTAATCGCAATGATCGATCGCTAGTTCCGACGGGCGCGATCATTCGGTATAGGTTCTGGATCGTTCGTCAACTCACCTCGTCGTCAAACGGAATCACTCGTGATCCACTCGTATGACAATGACGAACCGGCCCATAACTATCTAAGATCGGCCTATATTGGCTCAAAATGTCACCTCGACGATTCTATGGTCGAAAGTCAGTTCACGACCGAATTTCTTTAGTCGCACGATTTTAAATCCCTAATTAGCCCTTCCCTAACAGTTAGTATCCCAGGAATGGCCAATTTCGAGCGAGACCAAACTACAAGTACATTCATAAAACCACTCATTTCATAAATCCTAAATGGGTAAATTTCGGAATGTCACAACTCTTCCCCCCTACAAAAATTTCGTCCTTGAAATTTACAATTCAAACTACTACTCGAATAAATGGGGGTATTAACATTGTATTAGCTCCTCACTTTCCCAAGTTGCGCCTTCTATCCCATGATGTTCCCATACAACCTTGACCATCGGGATCGTCTTGTTCCTCAGAACTCGCTCTTTCCGATCCTCGATCCTTATTGGTCTTTCAACATACGACACCCTGTCGGTAACTTCTATTTCTTTATAGTTTAACACATGAGTCGGGTTCGATTCATACTTTCTCAGCATCGCTACGTAAAACACATTATGCACTTGCGCCAAATTTGGTGGTAATGCAATGCGATAAGCTAAATCTCCAATTCTTTCCAACACCTCAAAGGTCCCACGTACCTCGGGCTCAACTTGCCTTTCTTGCCGAACCGAGACAATCCTCTCATGGGCGATACCTTAAGAAACACGTGATCCCCTACTTGAAATTCCAAAGGTCTTCGCATTCTGTCTTCATAACTCTTTTGATGGCTTTGCGCTGTTTTCAGCCTTTTACGAATAATTTTAACCGCCTCAATCGACTGTTGGACTAACTCTGGCCCGATTATACTTCTTTCTCCAACTTCGTCCCAACATATAGGCATTCTATATGCTCTGCCATACAGCGCTTCAAATGGCGTCATTCTGATAAAATCTCTTCCTTAAGTTCCGCATCGTCAGGCACGCACAATCATCCTCGAAACTTCAAGATTCCATCCTCGGATACTTGAAAGTCCGGTTTCCTCTTAGTAGTATCCATCTCCAGAATCTTCTGAGTTTCTGGGTCCATAGACTGCAAAGCCTTAATCTTAATTTGAATCTCCGATTCAATCCTTAACATGGCTAGCAGACTCGAGACTTGACTTACTTCAAACTTAAACTCCGAGTCTCGCACTTTTTCAAACAAAGTCCATTCCTTGACCATCAAGTGCACGATGCTTGACTTCCTACTCAATGCATCCACTACCCGGTTTGCCTCTTCGAGGTGATATAAAATATCACAGTCGTAATCTTTCAGTAATTCCATCCAACGACGCTGCCTCATATTTAATTCCCTTTGAGAAAATAAATACTTGAGGCTCTAATGGTCGGTATAAATCTAGAATTTCTCTCCGCACATATAATGTCGCCAAATCTTTAGGGCGAACACTATTGCGGCTAATTCCAAATCGTGCGTCAGATAGTTCAACTCATGCGGTCTTAACTGTCTTGACGCGTAGGCCACTACTTATCCATTTTGGATGAGTGCACACCCCAGTCCTTTTAATGACGCGTCGCTATAAATTTCATATCCTCCAGGCTCTTCGAGTACACTAGTATGTCGTCTATGAAGACTATGACAAATTGATCCAAAAACTCTTTGAACACCCAATTCATTAAGTCCATAAATGCAGTAGGGGCATTCGTTAACCTAAACGGCATTACTGTAAACTCATAATGTCCATATCTTGTCCTGAATGCCGTTTTCGGTATATCCTCCCTTCTAATCCTCAACTGATGATATCCCGTTCTCATATCAATCTTAGAAAATACTGAAGCCCATTGCAATTGATCAAATAAATCATCAATCCTTGGCAAAGGATATATATTCTTAATCGTCACTTGGTTTAACTGCTGATAATCGATACACAACCTTAGTGACCCATCCTTCTTCCTCACAAACAAGACTGGCGCTCCCCATGGAGACGCACTTAGACGAATAAAACCTTTGTCCAGTAACTCCTGCATTTGTACCTTTAATTCTTTCAACTCCGACAACGACATTCTATAAGGTGCCTTCGAGATTGGCTCAGTCCCTGGTGCCAACTCGATTACAAACTCTACTTCTCTTTCTGGTGGCAATCCCGGCAATTCTTACGGAAAAACATCGGGATAATCGCACACCACGACTATGTCCTCTAGCCTCGACTCCTCAGCCGTTGAATCAACTATAGCTAGTAGAAATCCTTGACACCCTTCACTCAACAACTTAGCCATTTCTAGCGACGAAATCCATAGGATCGAGGTTCCCCCTGAATTTCCTACAAATTTGAATTCCAGATGTCCAACAAGGTTAAACTAGATCACCCTGTTACTACAATCCATTATGGTCCTTTGCTTAGTCAGCCAATCCATATCCACTATCACATCAAAATCATACATCGCTAGAACCGTTAAATCAATTCTTTTCTCCCTATCACCAATCACAATCTTACTATTCGAGTATCCCAATGAAACTAAAACTTTATCATTCAAGGGAGTCATAACACACAATGCAACATCAAGCAACTGCGGTTCTATGCCAATCAATCTAACAAATTGTTCAGACATGAACGAATGTGATGCCCTCAGAACGAATAAAGCATATGCAGCATGTTCATAGAGAAAAACCGTACATGTGACCATGCCTAGCGCATTCTCAGCTTCCCTTCTAGCCATCGCATATACTCATTCTTGAGCCGGTGGCCTATTCGGTTTCGTGGGTAAGGGCGGCCTAACTTGATTTCCAATTCGGGACAGTTGCGGTGGCACAAACGACCTAACTTGTCTGTTATTAGGACAATTCCTCACTTGGTGGCCCACTCCGCCACACCTATAGCATATAATGCTCCTACTCGGACAGGGTCCAGTCCCATGTCTTCCACCACACAACTGACCCACTGCACCCTGATAACGATTCGGCTTTTCGATGTTCCTCTTAATGGAAAGAATAAAACGCTGATTCCTCGACATCGGTCTCTTCCCGAGATTCCGATTATCCCTAGCCGAAACGTACCTTGACCCAGAAGCAGCGACTCTATCCGCCAAGTCACGCTCAATTGCTTGAGCCCGCTCGTAGATCTCATTATAATCCCTTAAATTCAGAGAAATCATCTGGCTGCAAAGGTCTGGCTTCAAACCATCCCAGAACCTCCGAGCTCTGCCCAATGGATCCTTCACCATCCTCAGGGCAAACTTAGATAACCGAGTGAACTCAGCCTCATACCGGTCCGCTGTTCTCTGCCCCTGACGAAGCCTCATGAACTCCGCCAACTTCTGTTCCCGAGCACTCTCAGAGAAATACTTACCATTAAAGGTTTCCACAAACATCACCCAAATCTGGGCGGTACCAACCGGGAACACTTTTCCTCTTGTGGTTTTCTACCAATCGCTTGCATTTCCTTGCAATTGATACACTGCTAACGTTACTTTCTCCTCATTCGTACACCCTAATACCTCGAAGGCTTTTTTCTAATTCTTCTATCCAAAGTGATGCAGCCTCAAGGTCGCCTCTACCATTAAACTTAGGAGGCTTTAACTTCAAAAACTGCTCGACTAGCTGATACATTAGTCGATTCGCATTTACCTGCCCCTGTCCTTGATTTTCATTATTGCCATTAATGGCAACAGCTGCAGTGGCCTCAACCGCTTGAGCAATAGTGGCATCTCGCTCCTGAGTCTGCCTGCCCATCAAAGTCCCAACTTCCTCGAGGACCCTTAAAATTCCATCCATTCGGGGGTCTACTGCAACTCTAGCATTAACTCCGAGATCCTCTACAGCTCTAATATCAACTCTGGGGTCCTCTACAGCTCTAGCTCGAGCACCACCTTGACCCTGTACTCCTCTTCCTGCACCCCTTCTTGTACCTCTTCTTGTTCCTCTTCCTACACCTCTTCCTTCGCTATTTATCATCACCATTTTACCACTTTCCTACCTGCTATAATTCCATATAGGAATTAGAGACCTAGGCCAAGTATACCAGTCTAGTCCTAGGCAGTGGATTACGACAATAATCCACTTAGCAGGCAATCAATCACCATCACAACACAAATCACAATCAATAAGTTTCATGTACATACCTCAGGTCCAGACACACCTGCACTTCAATCATTACAACACTCAATTCAATTAGCAATCACCACAACAGTTTGAAAATAGGCGTAGCGCTAGACACACTTATGGTTTACTAAGATCTCCCTAGCCAACTACAGCTACCCTAGATAGCTACCCCAGGGTTCCCATTCCTTATCACTCCAGGCTTCGACCGACTTAGATCGAGCTGTCTTCACTCTGATACCAGTTCAAACCGGATGTCACGCCCCAAACCCCATCGAGCACGCGACATCCCTCTTCGAACGAATTAGTGCGACGTCCCAGGAAATGTCGTCGACCCAAATGAACCCATCAGAGTTTAATCGTGATGGAAACAACAAACACCCAGACAATGATTTACCAGGGATACTAGGGAGAATAAATTGCCAAACCACCAAATCTTATACTATACCTCGAATTAAGTACAATATCCATTTGCAATATAAACTTATGCCACAACCACCATTTACAAACCACAAAGCAAAGTATGCACACTGAACTACTAAACTGCAAATCACCAATATCATAAAAAGATCAGTAGCCTGGGTAAGCACTACACCAAAAATGGGACACTTCCAAACTCTTCCTCAGCTCCAAAACTAATCCTTACGCCCTCTAGATGGCATCCACTCTGACTTACTTTCTTCGAAATTCTCATCCGAATCCTCATCAGGCACGTGCTCATCCGACGACTCCGAATCGGTCTCAATCTCGATCGGGTATTCTACAACATCATGATCAGTATGCACAATAATCCCAAAACGCTGCGGCGGCGGCGGAAGGTTCATGGCTCGAGCGGGTGCTCTGAAATGGTTTGATTGATACAACCATGAGACACTTCTCAATAAGTACACAACCTAAACCTTACCTAAGCTACCACGTATTCCAAATAAGTCCAGACACCGAATCAAGCAACACACAAACAACATCCACACACTCGTACTTACCTAGTTCTCGATACACGCAACCTACACGTTAGTCTTACATTTACATTTACAAATCACGTGCACTTTCCAACCCAATCTCATGCTCGAAGGCACATGTCAAACACACCACATTCCCAAACTCCACAATTCACACTCGTTCACGCACCACCACATCATTTTCATTTAACTTGCCATATCACGCCATCTCGTGCTTAACCATTTTCCTCAGCCCGTGTAAACACACATCAGGCCTGCATGATCGCGACCCGCGTAAACACTCCTCAGGCCCGATCCCATTCTCACTTTCTTTCCTCAGCCCACGTAAACACGCATCAAGCCTACATGATCGCAACCCGAGCATAACACGCCTTGGTTCAATCCTACTTTCACTTTCTTTACTCAGCCCACGTAAATACGCATCAGGCCTACATGATCGCGACCCGAGCATAACACGCCTCGGTCCGATCCCACTTTCACTTTCTTTTCTCAGCCCGCGTAAACACGCATCAGGCCTACATGATCGCGACCTTAGCATAACACGCCTCGGTTCGATCCCACTCTCACTTTCTTTCCTCAGCCCGCGTAAACAAGCATCAGGCCTACATGATCACGACCCGAGCATAACACGCCTCGGTCCGATCCCACAGTCGTATCACGACCCGCGTAAACACGCCTCAGGCCTGTTCAATTTCCCACGTAAACACGTCTCAGGGATTTAGTAATCACACGAACATACCAACACATCCTATTTTATCTGTACCCCGCGTAAACACGTCTCAGGGCCTTTTAGTGATCACACGCACATCGTACGCCTCAAATCTCACACGTACACACACTCGGGCATCAATTAAATGCACATCAATGCATCAATTCCAACCATTTCAATTCAGCCTACATACACATGCATTCAAGCATCAATTCCAGTCATGAGGGCAGCAACTATTCAACCTCGACACCCCCCACCATTCCGCACATAAAAATGAACATCCATAGAATCAGGGTAAATCTAGGCAGTTTATACAGTGACCGAAATCCGATCAAAATAAATAGTAAACGAACTCCAAAAATTCTAAATTTTTGATATATCATAAAAAAACATCTTGATAAATATTTCTTATGAAGAACACAAAATCCGGTTCAATCTGACCATGCCTTTTTGTCCCTCAAAATCGGACCAAAATCAGTTCGCTCTAACAGACTGTTTTGTCCTCAAAATACATTTCTTTCAACACCAAAATCACCTTGAAAAGCTTTAAAATTTTTATATGTCATAGAAAAGAAAGTCGCCAACAACTTTTATGAAGGAAGTTTATTGAAAATAGATCTGAAAAATTTTATAAAAATTCGACAAGACAAGAAGGTCGGGATGAACAGTGTTCCCAGTAGTTTTAAGACGGTCTGAAAATGGGTTTTCGTGTGACACAAATGGCCTCCAAAAATTCCAAATTTAAAATATGTTATACTTCAAGATGTTGGAGCAACTTTCATGAAGAAAACTTCCTCAAATTCGACCCACAAAATTCTCCACAAAAATAGTAAATCGGATGGGTACAGTAGTCACAAATCCAAGTTTTGAACCAAACAACCAAGATTCAAGTTCTAGCTCACACCCATGGATCTCCAACCCACAAAACTCATTCCCAGATGTCTAATCCAACACGCAACAGCCACTAACAGCCATGATCAGCCACCAACTACCACGATCAACCCCTAAACTACCTTAAACCACGTTTAAACAAATCCGATAATACCCGATGTTCTAGGCAAGGGTTAGATTGCGACTTACTTGGACTCTAGGCTAGCTCGGCTAGAGTGAAATAGGGTGGCGGTCGGCAGCCTCACGGTGGCGATCGGCGACGGCGAGCGGCTCGACGATGGTGGACCGCGATCGGGCGAACGGTGGCTAGCGAGCGGCAGCACGGCTAGGGGGAGGGGATGATTGGCCGGGGGAGAGGGGGAGAGAGAGAGAGCCCAAAGTGAGATAGAGAATGAGGAGAGAGAGAGAGAGGAAATTGGCTTAAATAAGTCAAAGCTAATTATTGGTGTCCCAAAATGACCATCTTGCCCCTCTCTCTACTTTTCAATCAACGGCTGAGATTCGTTCTTATCCTGAGATCGACGACCGAGATCGAATCTTTTTCAAAATATCCAAGGACAATTTGGGGATTTCATAAAAATCCAAGGGCAAAATTGTCATTTTCAAAAGTTAAGGCGAAATGACTAAAATACTCTTCCCCAACTATACTTAGCCTTAACAAACCTCCAGGGGTAAAACGGTCATTTTCCATCCTTCGCCGAAATACATTTTTTCTAAAGAATTCGGACAATTCCAAGACTGAACATTCCAATAACAATGTCGTCCAAATGTCCTGTAGTGACTTCCTAAATTTTTTATGCCCAATTTGGTCTCTAATTAATAACTGAATTTTATATAACGTAACTTGAGCGTGTCTCAAACTAACGGGCGGCTTATGGGGAAATTCACATATTCAACCCGTGACTGATACTAAATCAAGTCACGTGCAAGTTCATTCAGATCGTGACGACCTCGGTTGTCAATGTAATCGCGAGGATCGATCGCTAGTTGTGACGGGCGCGATCGTTCGGTATAAGTTCTGGATCGTTCGTCAACTCATCTCGTGGTCAAACGGAATCACCCGTGATCCACTCGTATGACAATGACGAACCGGCACATAACTATCCTAAGATCGGCCTATATTGGCTCAAAATGTCACCTCGACGATTCTATGGTCGAAAGTCAGTTCACGATCGAATTTCTTTAATCGCACGAATTTAAATCCCTAATTAGCCCTTCCCTAATGGTTAATATCCCAGGAATGGCCAGTTCCGAGCGAGACCTAACTACAAGTACGTTCATAAAACCACTCATTTCATAAATTCCAAATGGGCAAATTTCGGAATGTCACATGCGTCGTATTGATTTTGGTATTACACAGATTAAGACAGTATACCCTTCATCACCAAATTTTGCTAGTGACCGAGAATGATTCGATCAAGTACCTTCTTAAGAAATCCTCCTTGGTTGGAAAATTAGCAAAGTAGCAAGTTTTGTTATCAGAATTCGATATCAAAAGTTCATTACAAAAGTCAGTCAAGCAGACATGTTGGCAGAAAATTCGTAGAATTTTGCCAGTCCTGAAGAACAACTTGATGATCATATATTGACACTGGTCGACGATAAATAGACCATGTATTTTGATGGTGCAACCAACTTATCTGGATTAGGAACTGAGGCAGTACTAATCTTCCTAGAAGGCCAACACTATCCGATATCAGCAAAATTGGTATTTCCATATACCAATAACATCGCTAAATACGAAGCATGCATTCTCGGCTTACAATTAACCCTTTCAATGAAGGTAAAAAGGTTGCAAGTATATGGAGATTCCATGCTCATTATATTGCAAACAACTGATGAATGGCAAACTTGAGATGCCAAACTAATTCCTTATCACAGATATTCAGAAAAGATGATAGAAAGTTTTGAAGAGGTAACATTCGATTATCTTCCAAGAGCTCAGAATCATTTTGCAATGCTCTTGCAACTTTGTCATTCTTACTACAAGCTGAAGATGGTATAGATATAAAACTATTGAGAATCAACATTCTTGAACAACCAGCTCATTGCATGATGGTCCAAGCAGAGTTCGACAATGAACCATGGTATCATGACATCAAAAGATATCTTCAATCAGAAGAATTTCCTGAAGAAAGCCAATCAGGTGACAGGACATTCATAAGGAAGATAACCAACAAATTCTTCCTCAGTAGTCAAACCCTTTACAAGAAATCATTTGATTCAATCCTGTTAAAATGTGTAGATGCTACAGAAGCTGAACAGATCATGAAAGAAATTCATGAGGGTGAATGTGGACCATACATGAATGGATATCTTCTGGCATAAAAGATTATGAGATTGGGATATTATTGGATGACAATGGAATCAGATTGCATCCAACATGTGAAATGTTGTCATCAATGTCAAGTTTATAGAGATAAAATCAATGCACCGCCAAATGAGCTACATCAAATGTCTGAGTCATGGCCATTTTCAATGTGGGGCATTGATATGATTGGTCCAATCAACCCTAAGGCCTCAAATGGACACCGGTTTATTCTGGTTGCTATCGACTATTTCACTAAATAGAATGAAGCAAACTCCTACACGAATGTTACTGCCAAGAATGTTGCAAGATTCATTAGACGGGACATCATTGCTAGGTACGGAGTTCCAGAAGTAATAATCACGGACAATGGCTCAAATCTAAACAACAGGATCGTAGATGATTTACTTGAGCATTTTCATGTCCGACATCTAAACTCATCTCCATATCATCCACAAATGAATGGAGCAGTTAAAGCAGCAAATAAGAATATCAAGAAGATACTGACCAAGACAGTCGAAAAATTATTGTGATTGGCGTGAAAGGTTGCCGTATGCTTTGATGGCATACCGAACTTCAATTCGAACATCAACTGGAACAACTCCATTTTCCTTCGTTTACGAAATGGAAGCAGTGCTACCCGTTGAAGTATAAATTCCTTCATTAAGGATACTATCTCAGTTAAAGCTTTCAGAAGCTAAGTGGATCTAACAAAGATATGAACAACTCAACATGATCGATGAAAAGATATTAAGAGCTATATGCCATGGACAAGCCTATCAGAGAAGAGTGGCTAAATCCTTTAATTGAAAGGTGAAACTAATGAATTTCAAAACAAAGAATTTAGTTATGAGGAAAGTCATCTTCAACAATTCAGATCCTCATGACAAATTCACTCCAAATTATGAAGGTCTATACATTGTCAAGAAGGTTATTCCTGGAGGAGCATTGATTCTCGTAGATATGGCAGGAACAAAACTAGCCTATCCTGTAAATGTAGATGTTGTCAAGATTTTCTACCCATAAAATAAATACGAACATTCAAGAAACGATTCCGATCACTTTAGAACATGTGCATACCATGCATATCACACATGTCATGTATTTCATGAACATATTTATCTGTTTTGCATAAGAAAGCAAAATGAATCTGAATCAATTGATGATTTCAAAATTCTCAATGAAGTTGTCAAATAGTAGAGGGAAGTATCACTTCTAATTCTATTTTTCATTGATATCCTCTAATGTGCTTTCCTTTTTATCATCCCCAGAGAGACAAAGAAAATGGAGCAACAACAGAAGAATCCCCAACGTCACCAAAACATGCAAACAGGAAGGATCTTGATAAATTGATCAGATAAGTATCCTCAAATCATGAGAGTTTGTGTTAAAGAAGTTGTATTTTTAAGAGAAAAATGAACTTCTTTTTCCCCAAGCAAAATGACACTAAATTGAGCAAAAACAAAACAAATTGTTTTGAAAAGAAAATACCTCAGAAATATTTCAATCAAAGATTTTGAAACACGTTTTCTTTGAAAATGCACTAAGCATCAAAATTACCTAAAAGGGATAATTTGACAAAAGGTTTTGAAAAATTTCATAGCAAAAGTTTAAATCAAATCAAATGGAAAAACCTTCAAATGATGAAAGGTAAGCCATATCCAAACACGTTCCCTATACACTCAAAGTCAAAGTGTAGAAGTGAGTAAGAAAAAAAACTCATCCGAAGGAAATAGGGGATATTCACAATGATTACATAAATTGAAATGATAAAAGGAAATCATTTCATTATCCTAAACACATGCTAATCCCTTACAAATCAAATTTGAGCTAAAATAGTAGAGAAGTTTTCCCAAAATAACCCTATTAAGAACCACCCCATACTGGGGCAAATTAGGAGGGTTGTGGATTAATAGCTATGGAGAGTAGGACCAAGAAAGATTTTATTACATACTCTTGCATCAATCTTTCTAAGATAACTTCATATGAAGTCATATGAGAGCTCAAAACATCCCAAGAGGAAGAAGAGCACTTCATTTCTTATACCCAAACACATTACCTTTGGCAAAGCTCAATTAAGCCTAAATATTCATTTCAAAATCCTAAATTGGTGATCATCTCTTTATACTGGAGCATGAGCATATGATCCACTTTAATAAATAGGAAACAAAAGGGTAGAATACAGAGTCCTTCGAATTCAAAAAGATCAAAGACAAAAGAATCTAGGGCATGAAAGAGCAGTGTGCCGGATAAAAGAAAGGCCAAATGCCCAGGAAAAATGAAAAAAAAAAGAGAGAGAGAGAGTGTGCAAAAGAAAGCTCGAAATGAAAAAAAGTCATGACAAAGCAAAGTCAAGATCATGGGAGATCATAGATCACAGCAAGTGAGAATGATCAAAAGAAAAAGATTGTGATGAATGTTTAGAAGACTCTGATGTTCATAAAAGAAAGATCTCTGGTGAAAAAAAAAAGAAAAAAAGGGTGGTGATGCCAAGAAGATCACCAATTTCATGAAAATCCTGAATTCAAACAAATTAGCCTTTTTGAGTCTACCTAATACCAACAATATAACCTCTCCCCAAAGACTCTTCTGATTGGGATTTTGAGACTCAAAGAAGTGTATGCAATACTATCTTGTCTTATCCTCGAGGTTCTTAACTTGTAAACCCGAAGTCAGATATGACGAAATCTTTTTCGTGGCCTCAGAATGCCTATCCTTTGAATAGCCATTGACCAAGCCAACATTACAACCTTTTGAAAGACCTTATCGGATCAATTAGATTGTATACATTGCGAATATCTCCGAACACCTAAGGATTGGTTAAGAGAGATAAAATTGAGGGTTATCAGATCAGTCCCCTTTCAATCAAACGAAGAAAGACCAAGTTCATAGATTGAAATAAATTCTTTCTAATGAAGGTCTTCTAAATGATCATTTCAAGCATTTCTTGAAAGTTTGCAAGCATTTTGTTCAGATAATTCCTTAAAAAGGAATTTTGATTGCCTGAAATGCATTTAATACAAAGAATGCATATTTCAAAACCAGGTTTCAAAAAGTTTTTGGTCAACTTAAAATCAAGTTTTCAAACAGTTTGTGGTAAGTTAAAACAAAATCACATTTCAAACAGTTTTGATCAATTTCAAATTTACTTTTCAAGATAATTTTTGGTCAACTAAAAACCACATAAAGGTTAATGAAACCTCAAAATCACATAACTCACGGTCAAGACATTCATTGTTTGAAGTCTTCGTAAAGTCCTACTGGTAAAGAACCATTAGGCAAATCCAAAGTCCTACAGGCAAGAAGCCTCTAGGCAATTTCCAAACCTTATGAGTGAGGAATCATATGGCAAGTCTCCAAAATTCAAGTCCTATTGGCGAAAAGTCTCTAGGCAATTTCCAAACCCTATGGGTGAGGAATCACATGGCAAGTTTCCAAAATTCAAGTCCTATTAACGAGAAGTCTCTAGGCAATTTCCAAACCCTAAGGTGAGGGATCACATGGAAAGTCTCCAAAATTAAAGTCCGACTGGTGAGGAGCCTCTAGGTAATTTCCAAAATCTTACGGGTAAGGAACTACATGGCAAGTCTCCAAATTAAAGTCCTACTGATGAGGATTCACTAGGCAATTTCCAAAATTCTACGGGTGAAGAACCACATGGAAAGTCTCCAAATCCAAAGTCCTACGGGCGAGGAGCCTCTAGGCAATTTCCAAAATCCTACGGATGAGAAACCACATGGCAAGCCTCCAAAATTCAAGTCCTATTGGCGAGGAGCCTCTAGGCAATTTCCGAACCCTACGGGTGAGGAACCATATGGAAAGTCTCCAAATCCAAAGTCCTACATGCGAGGAGCCTCTAGGCAATTTCTAAAACCCTACGGGTGAGGAACCACATGGCAAGTCTCCAAAATTCAAGTCCTATTGGCGAGGAGCCTCTAGGCAATTTTCAAAACCTACAGGTGAGGAATCACTTGAAAAGTCTCCAAATCCAAAGTCCTACAGGCGAGGAGCCTCCAGGCAATTTTCAAAATCCTACGGGTGAGGAATTACATGGAAAGTCTTCAAAATTAAAGTCCTACTAGTGAGGAATCACTAAGCAATTTCCAAACCCTACGGGTGAGGAACCACATGGAAAGTCTCCAAATCCAAAGTCCTATAGGCGAGGAGCCTCTAGGCAATTTCCAAAATCATACGGGTGAGGAACTACATGGTAAGTCTCCAAATTAAGTCCTACCGGCAATTTTCAAAATCCTATGGGTAAGGAACTACATGGAAAGTCTCCAAATTCAAGTCCTACTAGTAAGGAACCACTAGGCAAATCTAAAGTCTTAATGCGAGGAGCCTCAAGTGTTCATGGTTCATGGATTCATCCTTAAATCACGAAATCAGAATAATCATCATAATCAACACTACCATCAATTCATGCCCTTAGATAAATAACAAAGAAACTCTCACAAATAGGTAAGTTTATTTCCCTCAATCATCAAGAATCTTTTGAATTACGTTCTAAAAAGAAAACCTTTGGATTAAATCACGGATTTTAAAAGCAAGATCCCTAATCAGTTATTGTGAAATTTCCGTCTTATCTTGTTTAGTGAGTTAACTAATAATTTAGGTGTCACCTTGTCTTTGAGATCAATCTCTAACAAGCTCAATCTCAAAAAGAGACAACTGTTGATACTTAATTTTTAGCTGATTTTTTCATATTTTCAAAAATCTCAAAATTAGGTCTAGGAATCTTGGCCAAGTGTAGAAACCTATTTCTAAACCAAAAAATTTTTTTAGCATTTTTCTGCATTTTTTCTTAATTTCTTTTAGTCAAAATAAGCGAGAAAATCAAGAAAAATAGCAAATGGAATCAGAAAATTCCATAAAAATAGTCATTAGTCTTATTTTAAATCCAATTTCATGAATACATTATCAATTTTTAAAAATATCAATCGGGTATATTTTTTTCCCAAAATTGGGTAAAATTAAACTCAAATTAAAACCAAAAATACAATTAAATTTTTTTCTAGTCATTTTTAAGTCATAGTGTCTTCACAACAAATGATTCTAGGACCTTGAATTGCATAATGGTCAGTCCAATTGCACAATTTGACATAAAAATAAAAAATCCCCAAAATTTAATTGAAAATTAAGAATTTTGAACCTAAATATGCAATCGTGCTCAATATGAAATTGTCGAAATGTGAGACCATCATTTCTAGGGTTAATCAGGTGTGAGTAATTCAATTTTCGCATCAATTTTGTCTAATCAGGTCATTAGGACATCAAATTAAACAAAACCCTATTAACCCGAATATAAAAATGAGAAAATCTTGAAAACAATTATAATAAAAAGTGGGGTAAATTATATATTTGGGTTCGGAATATGTTGGGGAATTTAATTTTGCAGTTAAATTTAGAAAGTTGGGTCAAAATTGGGTCGAATTTGAGAATTTGGACTAGCTCGGGTCTGCCGGGTCGATCGGGTCAACCCAACCCGACCCGACCTAGATAGATCATCTTCTTCACCCGATTTAGCCAACACGTGCACAAAACCCAGAAAACCATTCCAGACCCAAGACTTCACTAATCATTTCTAGTCAATTGAGTATGTTTTAATCGATTTGGCCAGCTGGAAAATGTCCAGCTAGCACCAGATGATCATCCCCAACTGATTATAAGTCGGTTCCAACTAAATTCGAGCAGGGAATTAAGCTAGAAAAAAACGAAAAAAACCTGACCCGAGGAGGAAGGTGTTCGACGGAATTCCAAAGAGAGAGAGGAGAGAGAAAGAGAGAAAAAAGGCTGGAAATCTAGAGAGAGAGGGGAGTAGAGGTTCTCCAGGTCGAGTGATCGGCGCCGGTTGATTGAACGACGCCGGCAAATTGACCATTTAGGGAGGATCTCCTCCTCGGATGAACCAAAAGAAGGCTGATTGGGAACGTCTAAAAATCAAGCTCGTCCGGCGCACCGAGACCTGTTCCGGCGAGGCCAAGACCACCAGAAGGAAGTATAAGTGTCAGCAAAGGACACTATAGGCGTAGATCACTTCAACAATTTCGTTTGATCATCATACGAAGAAGGTAAATATCGCTCACAGTCATTTTTTTCCAGAAATTCCAGAATAGTGTTTTGGTTTGTTTGTGCATGTTTCCCCATGGTTTTACTATATTAGGTGCCTAAAATGTGTTCTAATCATGTTTTACTTCGTTTGATTGCATTTTTGATAGGAAAATATGCATAAACCACCTCGATCGCCCATTAAACCACCTCGCTGGAGCTCGGGGACCTTCGCCGGAGCTTTGTTCTGGCCCTAGGCTATCCAAGTCAGTGATTTCCAACATTTGTTTGATGTTTTGAGTATTGTTTTGAATCGGTTTAGACGGTTAGGGCGATTTGAATGATGATTTAAAATATGGAAATGTTGTTTAGGTTAGAGATGGTTTAGGTTTTTCCGATCGGTTTTCGCCCACCGACAAACGTCCGACGACGATCTAATTGGGCTAAACCGATACTAAAACATGTGAATTTGATGATGGTGCAAGTGGAACGGCGAGATAGTCGCCAGAAGGTCGTCGGCGGTGGGCCCGAAGTCACGGCCTCGAAACCTTGAACTGGAAATTATGCACACCACCTATTTGTGAAAATGCCCCAATGAAGAAGGCCAAAAACGGCGCCGTTTTGGCACCGTGCCTATCGGAGACGATGACCGGCGACTAGTCTCGTCGATGCCTGGTTCGGCCAAGCCAAACCGGGTCGAACCGGGCTGGTCTAGTTTGTTTCCCTGGAGGGAAAATTCAAAAATAACAAAATAATAACAAAATAAAAAAGTAAAAAAAAATAGAAAATTCGAAAAATTCCGGAAAATAATGAAAAAATTAGAAAATTCATAAAAATTTAAAAATTTCAGAAAATTCATAAAAAAAATTGAAAAAATTCGGAAAAATTTGGAAAATTCATAAAAATTTAGAAAATTCAGAAAATTCATAAAAAAATTGAAAAAAATTTAGAAAATTCAGAAAATACAAATAAAAAATAAAAAATTCAGAAAAATCAAAAAAATTGAAAAAGTTGGAAAATTCATAAAAATTTTCGGAAAATCATAAAAAAAAAATCAATTCTCGGTTGATAAATTTTTCCGAAAAAAATCAAAAATATTTGAAAATTCACAAAATGGTCCAAAATCATCGTAGCCAACCATAAAAAGTGAAATTTGAATTTTCGGAAGTGCCCAAATGGCATTTTTAGGAAATTCCAAATTTAGGAGTTATAACCCCTAAAAAACCCTAAAACCCTAAAAATATGTAAATCATGAAATGAACAAGCTATTAGAGCTTTGTTAGGGTTTGGGGTATTTTGATTGATTTTTGTTTTAGAGACCACTTAGGATTGATTGACTTGATTGATTTTGATTGTGCATTCAATAATTATTTGGTCTTTTCTGTGATTAGAACGGATAGAATTAGTGGGTAAGTCTCGAAAATTCGCATGACACGTTAAACATCATATCGTTCTTAGGTACCGAAAGGGCGTTAGGGATCTCAATTTGGGATCAATAACGTAACCAAGTCCTTGTACTCAGAATCTCTAGATCGTAGAATCGTAATATTTCTCCCGTACCTCGATTAGGTTTCTAGTCTACTTACTAATAATAACTAGTAGCGACTTTAAAATCACAAACTTAGACTAAATAAGAAATCACCTTCTACTATCACGTGAGGTATGGTCTGGTAGAGACCCTTACACGGAAATACCTCCTTAGCGCGCAAATCCCGAAAGCCCAACTAAAAGCGCAGCGCGACAACCACAGGGCGATTAGAGTGCCTATTTAGTTTCCAAAGTTTTCTTCGGGTGCACTATAGGGCGATGAGAGTGCCTGTTTAGTATCCAAAACTTTTCTTCAAATTCATCACAGGGCGATTAAAGTGCTAGTTTAGTATCCAAAACTTTTCTTCGAATGCACCACATGGCAATTAGAGTGCATGTTTAGTATTTGAAACTTTTCTTCGGGCGCACCACATGGCGATTAGAGTGCCGATTTTGTATCCAAAACTTTTCTTCGGACGCACCACAAGGCGATGAAAGTGCCTGCTTAGTCCCCGAAACTTTTCTTCAAGTGCACCACCAGGCAATTAGAGTGCCTATTTAGTATCCAAAACTTTTTTTTCGGATGCAGCAGAGGGTGATTGAAAGTACCTGCGAGTATCCGAAACTTTCTTTGGATGCACCCCAAGGCAATGAAATTGCTCAAAGGGAATACCTGGCTAGTATCCCTGGTCCTTGAGAGCATGTCTTCTGTTAGACATGTTTTTGTGCAAAAAGCATATGCATCCGTTGAAAAAATAGACAATTAAGGCTATTCTATAATACATACATCTTTTGAGACATCTGGGTTGCATCTCACGCAATGAGAAACGCATTTTTTTTTCAAATGAACAGCTAGTTTATCCCCCGGGTGGCTAAAAAGAATTCTGGTGAAATACCTGGAGTTTCTTACTCAAAGGTTTAATGGTTTTTCTAGTGGGTCCTCACCAGCAGATCTTGAAGAGACTTAAACAACGAGTACCTAGGGGTCCTCATCCAAGGATTTGATAGTTTGCTTGATAGGTCCTCGCCAGCAAGTCTTGAAGAGACTCTAGCAATAAGCACCTGGGGGTCCTCGCCCTAGAATTTGATGGTTTATCGGTTGAATAACTAACCTTTCTCGATACATATCGCTGGGGATGGTAAAGAGGGCTTTTCTAGTGCCCAAATTTTCATGGCGTACCACTAGGGAGTAAAAGAGACTCCGAGATATGAAAGCATGCCATGTCACTTTCACTTGGGGAACAGGAGCATCAGTTTGGTATCCGAACTTCTTTTTGGATACTCCACTATAGAATAAGAAGGGACTCTGAGTCACAAAAGGGCATCAAGTCAATGAAGGGACTCCGATTACAGAAGCATGCCAAGTCGTTTGAAGGGGACTTTAGGCTGTATTGGCTAATCGGAGCTCGGTTTCAAAGCTTCCCTATCAGCTATGTTACTGGTGCTTGGAGGAGGAGGTTGATCACACCGGCAAATTCGCTGGCTCTCCTCCGGTCAAGGCGGCGCCAAGCACTCCGTTGAGGAACCTCAACTCTCTCCCTTTCACCTTCTCTCTTTCCTTTTTTGTTCTCTCTCTCTCTCTCTCTCTCTCTCTCTCTCTCTCTCTCTCTCTCTCTCTCTCTCTCTTCGGCTTTTCATCGAACAGGTCATTTGCTGGGGAACTAATTTTTTTCCTTTTTGTTCATCTAGCCAAGGCGGTTTTGGGCTCTAACCGCCTCCCAAATCCGTTAGGGCAATTGGGGATGGACAGCTGGAGCCTCCCAGTTGTCTAACTGTCCCCATCACGTATTGAAAATAGGGGGAATAAGTCGGTTAAGGGGCGGGCCAAAACCGTTTTTTCCTTTTCTTCCCAATTCTGGAGCCTAGTCAGGTGAAGAAGATGAAGTCTCGGGTCGGGTCGGATCGGATCTGACCAACCCGACTAACCCGGGTTGATTCAATTTGTGAATTAAACCCCTATTTGACCCAATTTTGCAATTCTAACCCCAAATTTAGGATCCTTGACAAATTTTACCCTAGAATATGGATCCAATTTGAATTTTCATTTTAATTAGGCCAGAAATCCTCAATTTGAAATTCGATTCACTTAGGTTTTTATTCAATTAAGTGTCTAAATGACCTAATTAGGCGAAATTGAGGCCAAAATTGAATTACCCATGTTCAATTAACCCTAGGGAAGGTATGGGCTTTGATTGAAAATTTCAAATTGAATACAATCCCTAATTAGATTGACCAATGTGCAATTCAAAGTCCCAAAATCAATTGTTGTGAAGACACTATTATCACGACCTACCTCTCGAGAGCCGAACTCGACAAAACAGGTTTAGAGGTATGTTCAAGAAATAGTCCATATGACATATCATAAAAGACGGCTTACCAAAGCGTTGATCTTTTTCGTCATCCATACGGTCCATTGATCATGAATGTGGATTTTCCCTAAATCTATACCTCACATGACAGCGGATCAATTTTATCTTTATTAGGAGTTGCCACTAGCCTAGGTCGAAGGTCGACTAGAATACCCAACTGAAATGCAGGAGTTTCATTTTGGTTTCTACGAAAACCAGAGATCATGAGTTCGGGGATTAGCTTACGTTAATATTTCCATTAACGCCCTTTCTGTACTGCTAAACTTATCATGATTGTTATCTAAGTTGTCACACATTTGTTTTTTACCATTTTAATGCCAAAGTCTTAGTCCACTAGGTGATCATGCATCTTGTTTTTGTGTTTTCGTTTAAGATTCTAAACTAATCATATCTTAGTCTAGAAAAGAAACAAACAAACAATCATATTGAAAGGCATTGTGTAAAGTAAACAACCAAAGTATTGAAAAGACGAGCTAATTCTAAGTGTGAGAAAGTAAAAACCCGCAACTTATCGAGTGTTTATTACAACACGAATTGAAAGCCCGAGACATGGTCAAGAACGAATGAATTGAATACAAATTGAGACCGGATTGGACATCGGTCTATCGCCTTGTCTTTTACAACTTTGGACTATCTCCTCCATGGACCGCCTCTCGGGTGTCTGTTTTTACATCCGTAAGATACATTCATGATAAACAATGCACCAAGGAACAACCAAAGCAAGGCAATAATGCAAGCAATTCATTAATCAAACACGGGCCTCGGGATCGACCTTTGCTTCGCATGCATTTCGATTTACCCGCTTACTTAATCATCTAACATTGTTTGATTAATGGTTAACGATAACAAGCTACCATTTACATTCACAAAATGGCAACTTGTATCGGTTAACCCCTAAAGTCGGGTTCTAAGTGACAACTGTGGGCTACCCGCTGAACATACATCAGGCCTAACATTCATCTAACAAACACATGCATAGCAATGAGTCAAGCATGCATTCAGGCCCATGGGCCTTGTTCCTCAACCAATCAAGCAATGGGAAGTGGACCTCATAGGAGGACCACTTATTCAATTATAATTGCTAATTCGGACCCCATTCTGTTTGAGTGTGGTTAATTGACTTAATGATATTCAAATGAAGTGATTCAAGTTTCATTTGAAAGATAATTTCATGGGGATCAAAGTTCCTGAATACCACTTTTTCTAAAATCCCACATATTTTCACAAAAATGACAATTTTACTCTCAGGGACAGTCTGGATCCGGTTTGAATTTGAATTTAAAAAAATGCGGGAAAAATAGTGTCCGTTATCAAAACCCCACAACATATTTTTGAAAATTATAATTCTCTATGTGTGACAATTTTTATGTTTTAAGTTTTTGCTAAAAAGCCCTGAATTTTTTTATAAAATTCAGTTTTCTCCAAGGACTCATTTGTAAATCAGGTTTTAGTCTGAGAGGACCTCATCTAAAACTTTTAGCAAATTGACCCCATAAAAATTTCTATTAGATCCCCAAACTTTTCAGTCTACATAATGAGACCGTAATGAATAACTTTGTGGTTTTGAGTTTTAGCAAAAGAGGACTCTAACTTTATCAAATTCGGAGAAACATATTTTGGATTTCAGAGAAAGGAAAATCAAATCTGGACACAAATACTGACTAAATCATAAAAATTCGTTTGAAAATCCAAATGAACTTCGATTTTGATAAAATTGATGTTATCGGAAAGATCTTGATCTCACTATGAACTTTCATGAAGAAATTTTTTCCAGTTTTGAACACATGAATTTATAAAAATCGAAGAACACATAAAGGTCAGTCAGAAATTCATCTATCACAGGAACTGAGCCTAGATGACGATGCTAATCGTCCTAACCTAACATACTCATAATTTTATGAAAATTTTATAGTGGATATATCCTAATGTTCTTTACAAATTTTATGATAATTTTTTCTCAAATAACAAACATAGAAAATCAGAAAAATCATCCAACCGAGAAAGGTCATTCGATATCATAGAAGAACAGAATACAACATGATCATTCCAGATTCTGATCTCGAATTTTGAAAGATTTTTTACCTAGAATACGATGTACGTTTAAGCCAAACAACCTATCGAATCAAAGCTCAAGACGTATTCTGTGACTCTAACGTTTTTGAAGTCAAATCATCATCATAAGCAATCAGGTCATCAAGATCCAAGGATGATAGCTTTGAACTCACCTTGTGTAATGATACTTTGACACACAACCAAGCGATCAGGCCTCCGTATTCATCTCAAGGACAGCATAGAGAAGCTTCAGAAAGCTCGACAAACCTATGAGAATCAAATGTACAATCTAAAGTGAGAACCGACTCGGTTTTGCATGAATGAACTATCAATGAAAAATCAAGTAAAACGAAGCGATCTAATGGCCGTTCGAAGGGAGGCCAGCCACCACAGCCCTATGAGGAAGCCAAGGAAGGTCGCTGGAGGGTTAGGATCGCCAGAGGGAGTTGTTGAATCACCGGTACAGCCAGCTGAACTGGCTGGAAGGCTCATCGACTCGATTGTCGGTGAGTTTTTCGAAAGGAAAGAGGAGCCGATCAGAGGACCTCCGGCCACCAGCAGTTGTGGCCAGTCTTGTGACTAGCTCTAGGACACTAAGAGGATCGCTGGAGCGATGGCAACAATCTAGGAACCGTCCGACGAGTGATCAAACCGGTGAAGAGAGCTCCCGGTCGAGAGAGAGAGAGAGAGAGAGAGAGAGAGAGAGAGAGAGAGAGAGAGAGAGAGAGAGAGAGAGAAATCAGATCTGAAAAATCAGAGAGTTATCAATTTTTTGATGAAAAGTTTATATACCCCCCAACTTTGAATCATAACCATTAAATCAATCTAATGACCTAGAATGCATCATTAATGATTAAGAATATTCCTTAAGAGTTAAGGATAGGTGACATGGCATTATGGATGGCCATGATCTGCTCTAAATGAATGGCCATGATTGATTTGCTTAACCCCTAAGTAATTTGCTTAATCCTTAAGTAGGGGCATTTTGGTAATTTTTGTTTAGGGGCATTTTGGTAATTTCCATTTAAGGGCATTTCTATCCTATTGGGCACAAAGGGATGTGATTGGCTAGAATGGACCGCCGATCGTTGGATTTTTTACTGGAAAATGGCCAGTCCGATTGGACCGGTTCAATTCCGATCAAACCGGGTTGAACTGGTTGGACCGGTTTGACCCGAATTTGATCGGGTTGAACCGGTTCAATTCTCGATCCAATTTGTTCCAATTCTGTACAATTTAATCCCTATCATGATTGATTAACCCAATTAATATTGAATTCGATTAAATTGGATTGAACCAATTTGAAATTCAAGTACAAATTGATCTAATTTAACTTGTTTAGCCCAATTGTTTTAGTTTGAGTTAAATTGCATGGCCAAGCTAGACTAATGAATTTTATTGAAGTCTAATTGGCCACATTGAGCTTTAATTTATCAAATTAGATGTTAGTCTAGAATGGGTCAAGTTGAATTGCACTAATTGGATCAATTACTCTTAGATTTCTCAATCATTAGATCACTAAATTGGTCAAATTGGCTCAAATTCATATGAATCTTCCAAAATTGATTTTGAATTTGAATTTTATATAAGAAATTAGACTCATTCATGTCTTAATTGCGCAAATCATGAAGAATTGATCGGAATTACTGATTATGGCCTAAATTGGGAGGGTTTTGCCCTTTGCTTGGAATTACAAAATTGGCTCCGAAATTGAATGCTATATGACCTCTAGATCAAATGTTGTGAAGGAAACTATCCTAAAAATGGCTAGAAATGAAGTAATTTCATTTTTGACTGATTTGAATCAAATTCCGCAAATTGGAGAAATGTTGATTCTAAACCGATTTTTGTAAAATTGACGACACCAAAGTAAAATTAAGCTAAAAATGAATTGATTTAGGGGTTTTAAAATTTTTGAATTTTTTTGGGCAAAGTGTTGATTAAAAGTCAACATTGTAGTACTTATTTACTAAAATGTCAATTAATGAGTCAAACTTTGAATTTAGTGAAAATTGATGATGCAAAAGTGAAATTGACACTATTTTGGAATTTTTTATGCAAAAAATCAAATTTTGATTTTGGGATGACTTTTGGTCAAAGTTTGACCAAAAAGTCAACTCTTTGACTTTTTTTTTAAATTGAAATTCAAAAAGCTAGAAATTGAATGGCTAATGCTAATTCAAATTTTAAATGACTCTTTTTGGTTGAGGATTGGGTTATGTCGCTATCAAAAACCCTAATCTCAAGTTTTTACATTTATGATGCATCGGCTAAAAATCAGGTGTCATCAGCTATAGCTAAAAAATGACTAGAAATGGTTTAATTGGATTTTTGGTTCAATTAAGATATGAAATTGCCCAAATTTGGGGAAAACATATTCCTAATTGAAATTCTGTAAAATTGACTTTTTAGTGCTAAAATTGGAATTAAAAGAAAACTAATGACTATTTTTGTGGAATTTTTGAATTTCATTTGCTATTTTTCTTGATTTTCTTTCTAATTTTATCAAAGAAATTATGGAAAATTAAAGAAAAATCTATAAAAAAAAATTTGTTTAGAAATAGGTTCCTAAACATGGCCAAGGTTCCTAATCCTAATTTTGTGATTTTTAGGTAAATTTGAAAAGTAGAGTAAAAATTTGGTGTCAACAGTATGTTGTAGTGGCGATGTCTCTTTGAGGGACAAAAATTGGGAATGATACAACACAACCCTTCATGTCTCTCTTCATTTGAGTTTAAATTGACAATTCCTTAAGCTTTCTTGAATATCGACAATACCTATTAAGAATAGCATGAGCTCATGTTAGGAATGAAATGATCGAGGGTAAATTGAGAATGATACTAAATTACCCTTCCTCCATTTTGCCTTCAAAGCTAAAAGGGTCTTTTCTTTTGTGGCTCCTTCATGGTTTTTCTTAAAGCTCGAATGAAATTGTCACACCCCGAACCCCTCGAGCGCGCAACATCCCACAACGGTCATTATGATGCGACGTCCCAGAACTCGTCGTTAATCCTTTCATTTTTATTACACATACGGAAGCAACAACAACCAACACCCAGACAACAACAATAAATAGAGATAGATAGGAAAACGATTCACAACAATTAAACAACAACACCATTTTAATATTTACTTGATTAAGCCCACTTTGGGCATTTCCACAAAAAGCCTACAAAAAGATGAAGTAGGGTGGGGTCAATCTACTTCACCATCAGTAGGTCAGCCAAAAAGGTCAGTTCCAGGCGGGTCATTCATGGACTATCCATGTAGAGGTTCGGTGAGTCGAAGTAGGGTAAGTCGGGGTCGTGTTCCAATGGTTCAAAATCCAATGAGTACTCGAGAGCGGGATCGGGCTCGAGCTCGGGCTCGGGCTCGGGCTCAGGCTCGAGCTCGAGATTCTCTACTAACTCTTCAAGTGGGCAACATCCATAGGGTCCCATATCTTGTGCCCAAGACCCTCTTTCGAGGACCGTCGAAACGTCTAAGAGGCCCAAACATATTCTCACCATCCCTTACAAACCAACCCTAGAACCGATGGAAGACCCAATAAGTCAGTCCCTCGTTCACCCAAACTGTCGTCCGGTGGTGCTAATAAACGCACGGTTAGTCGGGGAATACATGCGTTGAAATAACAGTATCCATATCTTGAGATACCCCAAACCGTATCGAGTACATCGACATGCTAAGGTCTTGAAAGAGGTTTAATAATAACAAATGAGATAAAATCTCAATAAGTTAACGACCTAAACCCCGTTTAGAAGGCCAACTCGCCTCGGGGTTCCTAGTCAAGCAACCACACATCATATACGGGTCAATCACATGTCGAGTAATAATCACATGCATCCTGTCGCGACCGACTCCCGAGCCCTTTTTTAAACAACATGCAAAAAAGAGGGGCTCGCCTGGTACGTGCTAAGTCTAGGTTCGGGACTTAACTCGGGCCCTCCCAAGCCCATACCATATCGCGACTTAGGGTTTAAGTATTTAACATGCAAGTGGTTTATACCAAGGAGTCGCCACTAATCGATTTGGGGTGAGCCGATTAGAAACCCAAATAGGGTGATAGGAGAATCACCCTATTCCTACGAACCAGAGATTAACTGAATTCGGGGACTTGGTTACACTAGTTGGATAACTAATGCCCTTTCGGTACCATTTTACCCTATTCATTTCTGAAAACATTTGTCAGGCAATTTGGATTGATTTTAGGACCTTTCTCCTAACATGTGAGGTGATCAAGCGAGTGCATAATCAGGAACGATCAGCAGTCAGGAACACAGCAATTCATGCAGCCTAAGGTTCTAACCTTAACTAAGTCAGATGACATTCAAAAACACAACACTCATGCAATTGTATTAAAAACATGCATAACAATACAACGGTAATAAAAACTAACATGCAAAATACTACCGTTCAACCTCAGGCTTATCTAATTTAAACAAGACAAAAACTTACAAAATAATATCACATTAGATTAAAATAACAACAATATATCACATAAAAAAAAATTTAAAAAAATAAAAATAAATAAAAATAAAATAAAATAAAATAAAAATAAAAATAAATAAAATACGAAAACCTTTTTTTAAAATAAATAAAATAAATAAAAAAGGGAAGGAGAAAAAAAAAGAAAAAAGGAAAAGAAAAGTTTTTTTTAAAAAATAAAATAAAATAAAATAAAAAATAATAATAATAAAGAAGCGGATCCGGACCGGGTCGGTCCGACCCGGGTCAACGGATCCGACCCGGTCGTTGACCCGGGTCGGATCAGCTGAACCGGGTCGGTCGGACCGACCCCGGTCAACGTATCCGACCCGGTCGTTGACCGGGTCGGATCAGTGAGCCGGATCGGTCGGAACCGACCGGGTCAACGGATCCGACCGGTCGTTGGCCGGGTCGGGTCGGCTGAACCGGGTCAGGCCGAATCCGTGGGAGCAGCCGCCGGCGAAGCCAAAAACGGCCTCTCGCCGGCGGACCCAGACCAGCGCCGCCCCCAAATCGGCCTCCTGGGAGTAAAACCGAGCCTCTCCACCCATCGGGGTCACCGTCCGACCGCCGTTCGCCGGCCGGCGACCAAAACAAAAACTGGTTTCATTGAGGACTTTTGTCGAGCAGATGGTGTGCGCGACCGAAAATAACAAATTCTGACCTGTTCCGGCGAACCGGTGGATTCAGGCGACCCAACTTACCTTCGGTGAGGACACACGGACGGGGGGGGATGACGGTATGGGCCGGGATTCGCACGAAACGGCCGGCGCGAGTCCCGGCCAAACCGAACAGAAAAACAGAGCAGAACAGAGGCGGTTCGGGCTGGGGGGAGAGCTCACCGTCGACGGCGCGTCTGGGGCTTTTCGGTTGATCGGGGGGCGACGGCGACGCGGCTGGGAACCTGCAAGAACCAACTCTCCCCTCTTTTTCTCTCTCAATTTTTCTCTCTCTGTTTCTCTCTCAATTCGGCCGACCGGGGCTCTCTCTCTCTCTCTGGCTATTTATAGCCGGACGACGGACGATGGCTTCCTCTCCGTGGCGTCCGCGTGACGATGGCCTCGCACCGGCCTAGGCTCACACCCGCGGCCATAGGCCGGTGCAGAGGGGTGTCGGTTCCGGGATGCAGAGGAGAGAACAGAGAACCGGGAGAGAGGAGGGGATAAGGGCGAGCCGGGAAGATGGGGAGGACGGGACTGGCAATTAATGCCAGTCCCGTCGGCGTGCTCATCCGGCCCTGCTCTGGCCGGATAGCGACGCCGAGGAGCAGCGCCGCCGTCCGTCACGCTGCCGTCGAGCACAGAGGCGAACAAGGGCGGCGAGAGCGACGGGGGAAGAAGGAAGGAGGAGGGCCGGGCCAGGCCAGGCCCAGCCGGCGCGGAAGAAAGAAGAAGAAAAAAAAAAAAAAAGAATGGGCTGGGCCGCGCGGGGAGGAAGAAAAGAAAAAGAAAAGGGAGCGGGCCGGGCCCGTGCGAAAGGGAAAAAAAGAAAAGGAAAAGGGGCCGGGCCCGGGGGGAAAAAGGAAAAAAAAAAGAAATGGGCCGGGTCGGCCCAGCTCCGACCCGGCCCGACTCGATTTTTTTTTTTTTAAATTAAACTCTATAATAGACTCTATTAGTGCAAATGTACCTAATTTCTATATGCAATGGATTTAAATTGAAATATTTTTGTTTTAGGAATTAAAGAAAATTAATTCCTAAATTTTGTGCAATTAATTTTGGGCAAATTAAAAATAGGTGTCAACAGCTGCCCCTCTTTGAAGGTGAGCTCGCAGAGATTGAGCTCGCAGAGGTTACGTTCAAAGATAAAATTGCACCTAAATTTGGCCCATGCATGTTCAATGAATGTTATTTTTGGCGAGACCGGAGTCCCATTTTTATGATGCGATATAAGATGATGCATGCTAAAGCAAATAAAAACATACCTGGGGCTACTTACCTTGCCGAAGGGTAGAGTAATTTCAGATAGTTGATATTGTGTGTCGAGGACCCGAACCTGTCTTCGGTCGCCTTGACGGAAAAAATGGTTTGTCTAGGACCCGAACCTATCTTCGGTCGCCTTGACTGGATTTTGTTTGTCTCGGACCCGAACCTTTCTTCGGTCGCCTTGACTGGGGGAAATCGCTTGCCTAGGACCCGAACCTATCTTCGGTCGCCTTGACTGGATTTCATTTGTCTCGGACCCGAACCATTCTTCGGTCGCCTTGACTGAGGAAATCGCTTGCCTAGGACCCGAACCTATATTCGGTCGCCTTGACTGGATTTCATTTGTCTCGGACCCGAACCATTCTTCGGTCGCCTTGACTGGGGGAAATCGCTTGCCTAGGACCCGAACCTTTCTTCGGTCGCATTGACTGACTGGATTTTGTTTGTCTAGGACCCGAACCTTTCTTCGGTCGCCTTGACTGACTGGATTTTGTCTGTCTAGGACCCGAACCTTTCTTCGGTCGCCTTGACTGACTGGATTTTGTTTGTCAAAGTACTTGGGGATCCTCGCCCGAGGTTTTGACGGTTTGCCTGGTGGGTCCTCGCCAGCAGGTCTTAAAAAGGCTCAAACGATGAGCACCTGGGGGTCCTCGCCCGAGGATTTGATGTGAACATGGGGGTCAGTCCCATGCTCAGGAGAGTGAACAATGGGGTCAATCCGATGTTCAGAGGGTGAACAATGGGGTCAATCCGATGTTCAGAGGGTGAACAATGGGGTCACTCCGATGTTCAAAGGGTACCATAACAATCGTAGGTACCTGGATTTTTGGAACCGGCATGGGTAAAATGTACTTACCTGGGCACGTTCCTGCCTCTTAAGGACGTGTCTCCTATCAGACAAGTTTTTTTTGTGCAAACACATACGCATTCATTGGAGAAATAGACAACTGAGGCTATTCTTGAATATCGTATGAAATATCTTGACCAGCTAGTCAAGATGCTTTTTTTTTTCAAAGGAACACCCGGTTACCTTCTGGGTAGTTTGAAAAGAAAACTGATGAAATACCTGGGATTTCTTACCCGGAGGTTTGATATATCATCTGCTGAATACCCGACCTTTTTCAGGGCATCTCTCTTGGAATGATAATGAGGGCTTCTCCAGCGCCCGAATTTTCGTGTTCTATCACTGAGGATTAGAACTTTGAGCTGCAAAAGCATGCTGTGTCAATTCCGCTTGGGGAACAGAAGAAATTTTTTGTGACATCTTTGGAGACGCTCCAAAGGGCATATGTTCTTTGAGTCTTTGAAGATATTTTACCTGTCAAAGAGAGTTAGCGCAAACATGCATGCATTCATCAAGGATAGACAAGCTAGGCTATCCCAGAATGTGTATTTGAAAGTTCATGCATGATGATTTTGCCATGTTTGCATCACCAAACATCCACCGAGGGTAATTATCAATCAAGACAATATTTGCTCGCAAGGTGGACTTCTCGAGATGCTGAACGAGGAATGTTCAGTCAGAAAGGACTTTCCACTCACTCTCATTGAAAAGGGTTGTTTGTCCCGTCCATTAATGCGGGAACATCGAAAACACTCAATCTGACCGTTATCACATCCGCAAGGGTCTGAGTTTTCTCGCAAGCGGTACGACGCTGCCAATCTGAGAGGTCTTCTTCAGGGTCGTAATGTAGGCTTGGTCAATGGCTTAATGAAGGTGACTGTTCAAGTCAAGGCCATGAAAGAAAATATTCTGTAATTATCTCCGGGTTTACAAGTCAAACCCTGCAAAACGAGATAGAAATAGTCTTGCTCGCACTTCCTCGAGCGTTGTTTATAAACATTTGAAATTCCACGTTAATTCAAGTGTCCTAGTCAGAAGAGACTTCCTGAGGGACGTAACGTGGGCTCGGTTCACAGGTTGAGAAACGAAAGGATCGTTAGGCTCAAAAATGTGTGTAAGGGTGAGAGTTGGTGATCATCTTGGCATGGTCACCAGCCTTTTTCTCCACCGTCGGGACTCTTTTGGAAAACTCCCTGGGTAATCCCGTGTTTTAGCTTCTTTGACAACTTTTTCTTGAGGAGCTTCACGTCCAGCATTTTCCTGGATACCATTCTATCTCTGTGACAGATCTTTGTCAAGACAGAGTTCCTAAAGTAGGAATTTGTATCAAAGAAGAACTCAAGTTTAACCCTTAGGGGTCGTCTTTTCATCGTTTTTCTTCTTCTCCTTTTTATTTTTCTTTGTTTTTTATTCATGGGCATTGGCTTTGCTTTTACCAGGCACACTGCTTTTTCATGCCCCTAGTTTTCAGCATTTTATTGCTGCTCTTTTGGTATTGTCAGGACTAGCCTAAACAAGCTTGAGCAAAATAATGTTATTAGGCTCTTGGAGTCTTCATCTTGATTTGGTACTTTGGACCCTGATGTTCAAGCTGTGGTGACTTTTGCCTTGCCCCGGTGTAGGGGATGATCACCAACTGGGTTGGTACGAAATGAAATCGCCGGCTCAATTGGGCTAGCAAGGGATATGAGTGTATGGGATAGAAGAAGAACCGCTCTTCGTCATCCTAAGGCACTTAAATTATTGTGAAAGTTCATCTGCAATAAAAACACTCAAAGATTAATGCAAATGAGAGCAAGAAAATTCCTATTCATCTTTGTCACCTTGTGAGAGCTGTTGCAGCTGATGATCATAGAAAATTTTAGATATTACAAACTCCTCATCCTTCTTGTCTTGCTCATCACTGTTATCAATAAGATGTTGGCATTTTGGACAAGCTTTAGTTTGCCGCTTCTCTCTTGACAAAGCCCTCTTAGCCTCGACTGTCCGGCCGTCGATGGTGTGCTTGTCTTGGAAGACTCTGTCGAGGACCACCGGATCCGTGAAAACGACAAGGCCGAAGTCACAGGGGCGGTGATCGAAAGGGAGGGACGCTCTTCTTGCTCCTTCTGAATTTGAATTCTCCCTGTGATGCTGATTTACCTCAAGCTGCCCCAATGTGGGGTGGTTCTTGACAGGGGTAATTTGAAAGGAACCTCCAAGTGTATGGGCTCAAATGGTCAAGCAAAGGATTAATGGTAGTGTATGGGGCAGAGAAATGAACTGCCTCTCGTCATTTTGGCTACCGTACCTTATGCGAGAAACCCCTTTACCTTGTAGAAGTGGAACCTTTTCGCTCATCTTACATGGGTTTGGTACTTGAGAATGTGTATAGGCTAAGGATTGCCTCTCATCATCCTGACACACCTCGTTCAATATCTCGGAGTAGTTCGACACCATTCGTCGAATTGTCAAAATTTTCACAGGGAATTGGTGAATTAAACAGGTAAAATTACCATGCGAAATTCTTTCCAAAAGACATGCGATGCACTTGGAGGAGGGTTAAGCATTCATTTGCTTTAACATGTTTCCTCTTTCTTTTGATTCTTTCAACTCTTATGAAAAGAGTTTTAGGGAAAGAGATGCTTACTGCTGCAATGGCGGCGAGACAAACCTGCCAGGTAATAAGAAAGACCGTGTTAATGAACTGCTCATTGAGGGACAGGAATTGGGAACGATACAACATTACCCTTCGTAATTCCCTTCATTTGAGATTAGATTGACAGCTCCTTGAGTTTCCTCGGATGTCGATAATTCCCTTCTGAAAAAAACAGGAGCTTATGTTAGAAATGAGATGATTGAGGGTAAATTGAGAACGATACAAATTACCCTTCTTCCATTTTGCCTTCAAAGCTAGCAGAGTCTTTTCTCCTCTTTACTTTATTCAGCCTTCTCTGTCTCAGTCTACTCCTCCATATTCTTGGTCATGAAGCTCGAATGAGATCCTCTATAATTAGAGGTACTCCCGAATAGAGGGTTCTATTGTCAGCGGATGCTATGTCAATGCGGCTCCGGTATGTTGAGGAGTTTCTTGTGGATGCTCCGATTCTCGACTGCACAGGCATGTGCAATTGCTTGCATGGGGAACTTCGCAGCAAAGCTAATTTCTGCTTTAAAGGTCTTTGACGGATATGGGCGTGACTACCATTGAGACTTCCATGATTGTCAGGATCGGCCTTGAAGTCACTTTGTCATGTGCGAAATCCTTTCCGGTTAGATTTGCCACCAAGAATGTCCTTGTCAATAATTTTTCTGCCAATTCCCTTGTTATAAGTTGGGACACAGAAGTTATTTCAAGGATAGTACTTCTTCACAGCATCCGAGTTGACCGGGTTGGAGAATTGGCGTCCATCCATTTCAGTCAGAATCAAAGCTCCTCCCGGGAGTGTCTTTTTCACGACATAGGGACCCTTATAGTTAGGAGCGAACTTACCTCCAAGCTCAGGGGGTAGTGGTAGCACCTTTCTCAGGACAAGATCGCCTGCTTCAAAGTGTCTGGAGCGTACTTTCCGGTTGAACGATCTGGCTACCCTCTGTTGATAGCATTGCCCATGACAAAGAGCCTTCAATCGCTTTTCATCAATCATATTCAGCTGCTCCAATCTTTGCTGCTTCCATTCTGCATCAGACAGTTTCACTTGGGACAATACCCGCAGTGAGGGGATTTCTACCTCAACAGGCAGGACTGCTTCCATGCCATACACCAAGGAAAAAGGGGTTGCCCCGGTAGATGTCCGAATTGATGTTCGGTAAGCCATTAATGCGAAAGGCAATCTTTCATGCCAATTTCGGTAGTTCTCAGCAGTTTTGGCTAAGATCTTTTTGATGTTTTTGTTGGCAGCCTCAACAGCTCCGTTCATTTGGGGACGATAAGGAGACGAATTCAGATGGCGGATTTTGAATTCACTGAGTAGATCATCAACAATCTTGTTGTTCAGATTCGTCCCATTATCTGTAACTATGGCTCCAGGGACGCCATAGCGGGCGATTATATCCCGCTTGATGAATTTCATCACATTCCGAGCAGCGACATTGGCATATGACGTAGCCTCGATCCACTTGGAAAAATAATCAATTGCGACCAAGATAAAGCGATGTCCATTTGATGCTTTCGGATTAATTGGGCCGATCACATCGATGCCCCACATTGAAAATGGCCATGGCTCAGATAACTAATGTAATTCAGTTGGCGGGGCATTTATCTTGTTTCCATGGATCTGACAACGGTAACAATTTCGAACGTGTCGGATGCAATCGCTTTCTAAGGAAAGCCAGTAATAGCCTAGTCTTGTTATTTTTCTAGCCAACATGTGTCCATTCATGTGTGGACCACATACTCCTTCATGCAATTCCTGCATAATTCGTGTTGCTTCGGTTGCATCGACGCATCTTAGCAAAATAGAATCATAGGACCTCTTGTACAAGCTTTCACCACTGACGAAGAATTTCGTCGCCATTTTCATTATGTACCTTCGTCCGTAGAGCTAATCCCTTCGTGGAACCTGCTGCTCCCTTGATGTAGTTCATGATATCGTAGTACCATGGTTTACCATCGGGTTCTTCGATCAAGGTCATGCAATGGGCCGTGCTGGTTAGGACTTCAATCTTCGGAGGTTCTATTTCCAAACCATTGGTAACCTGCAACATGGATGATAGTGTAGCCAGTGCATCGGCGAATTGGTTATGAGATCTAGATAGGTAGTCAAACGAGATCTCGTTGAATTCTGAAACCAATTCCTCCAGATAGTCACGATAGGGTACTAGTTTAGTATCCCTGGTCTTCCATTCACCACCGTCTGGAGTATAATTAAGGCAGAATCGCCGAACACTTTTAGTTTGGATATTTTCATATCAATTGCTGCTTGTAAACCGAGAATACATGCTTCATACTCGGCTATATTGTTGGTACAAGGAAACACCAATTTCGCGGCCACAGGATAATGCTGCCCATCTGGGGATATCAAGACCGCCCCAGTGCCAGAGCCAGACAGGTTTACTGCTCCATCGAAAAACATGGTCCATGTGTGTTCCTCCGTTGATAAAATGCGATCATCTGGAAGACCATCCTCATGCGTTTCCCCAGGGCATTCAGCCAGCATATCAGCGATCACCCGGCCTTTCACTGACCTCTGCGATGACGTTTGGATGTCAAATTCTGAAATTAGAATCTGCCATTTAGCTAATTTTCCCACTAATGCTGGTCGGTTGAGCAAATACCGGATAGGGTCGTTTTCAGTTACGAGGAACGTCTGGTGGTGCAAAGTATATTGTCGGAGTCTATGCAACACCCACACCAATGCGACGCATGTTTTTTCTGATTCGGAATAATTCTGTTCCGAAACGGTGAACTTCTTACTCAAATAATAGATGGCTCGTTCTTTTCCATCGTCGGGGTGGCTCTGGGCCAATAGAGCTCCTAATGATTCACTGTGAATCGTTAAATAGAGAGTTAGAAGATGCCCTGGAACTGGTGGGATTAGTACCGGAGGACTCATCAAATACTACTTCAGCTTTTCAAATGCTTCCCGACAATCTTCATCCCAGTTGATTTGAGCGCCTTTCCTGAGGAGTTTGAAGAAAGGCCGCGCAGTCTCAGATAATTGGGAGATGAACCGAGCAATATAGTTCAACCTTCCCAAAAGGCTTCTGACTTCCTTAACCGTGGACGGGGGTTGCAATTCACATATTGCTTTGACTTTCGAAGGGTCGACCTCAATCCCCTTGCTACTCACGATGAATCCGAGTAACTTACCAGAGGTCGCCCCGAATATGCATTTTGCAGGGTTCAGACGTAATTTAAATTCACGCAACCGGCTAAATAGCTTTTTCAAAGCTTCAATGTGGTCCTCTCCGCACCTGGTTTTGGCGATCATGTCGTCGACATAGACTTCAATTTCTTTGTGCATCAGGTCATGAAAGAGAGTGACCATAGCACGTTGGTATGTTGCCCCAGCATTTTTCAAACCAAAAGGCATAACCCTGTAGTGAAAAGTCCCCCATGGAGTGATAAACGCCGTCTTCTCCTTGTCTTCATCGTTCATCCTTATCTGGTTGTATCCAGAGAATCCATCCATGAAAGAAAATAATTCGAAACCAGCAGTGCTATCCACAAGGACATCTATGTGGGGGAGCGGGAAGTCGTCCTTTGGGCTGGCCTTGTTCAAGTCGCGGTAATCGACACAAACTCGAATTCGACCGTCTTTCTTCTTCACTGGTACGATGTTCGCTACCCAATCAGGGTATTGCGAAACTTCGATGAACCCTACTTTCAACAGCTTCATCACTTCTTCTTCGATCTTTTTCGACAGCTCGGGTTTGGTCCTTCGTAACCTTTGCTTTTTGGGAGGCATGTCGGGATTAGTAGGCAAACTGTGCTCCACAATCCGAGGGTCCAGTCCTGGCATATCAGAATAAGACCATGCGAAGACGTCTTGATACTCTTTAAGGAGAGCAGTTAAACGTGTGGCTTTCTCTTCAGGAAGGTTGGCCCCAATCTTCACTTCTTTTGGCTCCTGAGTACCACCCAAATTGATGGTAACAGTATCTTCGATTGTAAGAGGTTTGATTTGTTCATATTGCTCCCAGTTTCTTTGGATTTCAGCGGGATCATCGCTTGAATCGTCAGAATCGCTGTCGTCAATATCTACATCATCAGGCTGGACCGTACTAACTCCCTCGCAAGTCGTAAGATTATACCCGAAACACAGGGTAACTTGATTAGAAAAACAAATGGGGATATGGATTTTTTCATTGTCCTCTTCCACTTAGGATATTTTTTTGAGGAAATTGTGAAACGTCTTTGATTTTCAAAAAGGCTTCTTTTTTTTTTTTTTTTTTTTTTTTAAACGAGGAAGCATGAGATAGCCCGGGCCTCAGAATACTTTCCTTTTCGTGGCTGGATATCATCAACGGGCCGGTTTGGTATACTACCTCATGCCCTCAAAACATTATTTATTTACAATACACGGATTTACAACCTCAAAAGAGGGTGAGTTCAAAAAGACATTCCTTCCAGCAGAAATGACTACGAAAAACAAAACACAAGGATAGCCCCTTTTCCAGGGATTCATGCAGAAAGGAGAAGAGGAATTCTACTCAAGCGGGCTTGCGCCCATTCCCTCCACCGGTCCTTCGTCTATTGCACCGACGAAGAAATCTTCGAAATCATCGTTCCAGGAGTCTAGCTCATCGGCTCTTCTCTTCACTGGTGTCAGCTTTTCCATGTCGTCCCATCCGATAGGAATGCTGTTCTGTTGGTCTTCATAAAAACTTGATGGCATCTGGTAGTCAACGTAATAATCGAACTTACCACTGGGCTGGCCCAGGGTATCCATAATTTTCTTTCCCTTGCGTGCCTTATCAGAAAGCTCAGGGGCAGCGTCACGAAGGCTAGGTACCACCAAGAGGTCATCTTCACCATGACACAACCATGGGGCACGAAAAGTGAATGCCCTAGCATCCAGTAGATCTTGAATTCTATTCTTCAGAGCGTCACAATCATCCAGCGAGTGCCCGACCTCTCCTGAGTGAAAGTCACAAGATCTGGAGGGATCATAGTTAATGAAGTATTCAGGAGTAGGGTGTTTTGGCTTCCTTGTGATCAGCCCCTTTCGCAAAAGGATAGAAAATATCACATCCATGGATTTGGGAACCGGCGAGTATCGTCGTACATTGCCCTGCCACTGTAGGAGTTGGACATCTCGCCAAGTTGTGTCGGGAAGGGCTCCCGATGGCGGGTTTTCTTCGGGACGATTTACTTGGGTCACTCTGCTCCCGATTGGGAAACGCGATGAATACATCCGAGATTTGGCCGATAGTATCCATTAACGACGCAAGCAAATCTCGTAGCTCCCTAACCGACACCGCAAACGTGCAAACAAATCAGGCGGGTTCGTACTTGTCTGAGAGGCCGAGTCTTCTTGTATGGCTCCTATAAAGATGTCGTCAAATAGGGTGACCACATTATCCAGCGCTTCTTCTCGTCCACAATCTTCCTCAATCGATAGCTCGTCTGGGTTCCGATGTCGGTCAACAGCAACATTTATGGGAAGCATCGAGGAGCTCGGTTGACTTGAAGATTCGGCAGGATGCTTGAACCCCTCTCCTGATTGTCCTGAGAGGTTAAGATAAATTTTTTTATCCTGCAGTAATTTAGCAGGTGACGGGAAAGTTTCCCGGATATGGGGAAGTGGCAAACCGACTTGACCCACTATATGCCCCTTGTTGACTGATGGGTTTCCTCCGCGATACCCTAGACCAGCAGTGCGGTGATTCTTGGCAGCCTGAATAGGCTCTCGAATGCCCCGGCCTCCTCTGCCGAGTCCTTGACCTGGGGTGAAGCCATTCCCAACCATAACTTTCCCTACCATGACCGAGGCTTTTGACATATCGGGGACAAGAGGAGTAGTTCCTCGATATCCATGCACAGTCGAAACGAGCTCGATGGACTGATAGCTAGATTCGACTTTGCCGCTTGGTTCGACATACGGGATGGCGGTTTCTTGGTAGATTCGATGGTCTTCCTCTCCAAGGACCGTGATCAGCTTCCCTTGGGCCACAAACTTTACGCTTTGGTGAAGGCTTGAAGGTATAGCTCCGGCAGAGTGAATCCAGGGACGCCCCAGTAGAAAGCTAAAGGCAGTGGGGATGTCCATTACTTGAAACAGGATGCTGAATACTGTTGGGCCAATCTGGACATCGAGATCGATCTCACCCACAGTGTCTTTCTTCATTCCGTCGAAAGCTCGGACGGATGTTTTGGAGGCACGGAGCTTAGATGTGTCCACATTAAGACGGCGCAAGGTTGCCAGCGGGCAAATATTCAGTGCGGACCCATTGTCTATCAGAACTCGAGCTACGTGGGAGTTTCTACATTTGACGAAAATGTAGAGACCTTTAGTATGTCCCCTTCCTTCAGCGGGAAATTCATCCTCCGAGAATGTTATCTGATCCTTCAAAAGGATAGACCCCACAAATGCTTCTAGCTTGTCATGCTCGATTGTCTCTGGTACGTTTACTTCGCTGAGTACCTTCATCAGAGCTTTCTGATGCTTTACGGACGTTTGGAGGAGCTCTAATAAGGAAATCTGAGCGGGCAACTTACGTAGCTGATCCACCACATTATATTCACTGGCTTTGACGATGGCCAGGAATTCTTTGGCTTCTTCGTCGGTAACAGGCTTCGGAGGCTGAGCGTCGGCTTGGGCATACGTTCGTCCTGACCTGGTGATTAGGTCCACATCCAATTCGTAGGACCATGGGACCGCTTTGTCATTCTCGTAACGGTAGGGCTGAGGTATTTCGATCACTATATGCTCATGGGTAAGGGTACCTCAATCATCAGCTCCTCCTCCTCGTCTGGGCTGTCAGACAAAGGTTCGTTCACAAGCGTGGGGATGGTTTCACTTGTTTCGGCATTCAGTGCTGAAAATTCTTTGTCCCAGTCGATGATAACCTCAGAGATGGTGGCTACTATATCGGTATAGTCGGCGTACACAATCAAACCTGCTTTCGCCATGCTGGCAACCCTTTCTTTCATTAGAGACAGAGGCAGTACTTCACCAGTAGGATAATACCCTGCTTTCACTAGAGCATTATAAACATCAACAGTGCGTACTCTCTCACTCTTGAATCGACAGACGTTGAAAGTAGATATGGCATTGATTCTATCCTCATGTTCGGGTAGCGGGTTGTTCTGTATGTTTGGCTTGGATGTCTGAAATGAAAAGGCTTTGGTGTCGAGCAAGTTTTGGATTCGGTGTTTGAGGGTATAGCAGTCATCAGTCGAATGCCCTACCTCGCCCATGTGATAGTCACATTTTTTTGACGGATCATAATTCGAAAAGCTTTCTGAGTTGGGTCGTTTTGGTTCGGTAGAAAGCAGGTTTTTCTTCCGGAGTATGGCCAGGACTTGAGAAGGGGATCCAGGCAGTGGAGTGAATTGTCTTTTCTTATATCGCCTCTGAGGCTGGCGACTTGAGGTAGGCTGCTGCTCACTGTTCACCTGGACTGTCCGAGGAGGATGAACAGTCTGGGTATATGCAATGTTTCCATCCGTCAGGGGCTCCTTCTCTTTTCGTGTGTGGAGTCTCTTACTTGTGGAAGTGGGATCTGTGAACCATCCGTCACGCAGTCCCATTTCAATTCGTTCACCCACGGGGACGAGACGATTAAGGGATTCAGCGGTGGCGCCAACCAAGGCGGTGTCTATATTCGTATGGAAGCGATTTTATGAACAATTTTACTTGTTCATGATCAATGAGCTGTGGGGTAACCTGGGCGGCCAAGTTCCTCCATCTGGTGGCATACTCCTTGAATGATTCGCTCTTCTTCTTTTCCGTGCGTTCCAGATCGTCACGAGTGAAGGTGACGTCAAGGTTGAACTGATATTGCTTGAGGAATGCATCAGCGGCATCATCCCAAGACTTAAAAGCATCCACATCTTTCGACATATACCACGTCAAGGCTGGCCCCATCAAACTCGCTTGAAAGGTATGAATCATGAGGGGTTCATTGTCAACGTACTGGGTCATCCGCACATGATACATGTGCAAATGATGTCTGGGGCATGAAGTGCCATCATACTTCTCGAATTCCGGCATCTTGAATTTTTCTGGTACTTTGACCCGTTTGTATATGGACAGGTCAAGTGGAACGGCATGTTGCGGGCCTTGTAGCTGTTTCAGCATTTCTTCGACCTTTGCAAGGCGTTTGTCCTGTTCCGTCACTGGTACAGCTTCGAGTTCAGGCTTCCTAACAGCAAGGGGAAGCGGATCGTCCTCTAGCGGGGGCATTTTATTGTCGCTGGCAGAGGCTTTGTCTTTTCCAGTAGACGGTGGTGATAACACCACCTCAACTGCTGCAGGCGTAGGTGTGAGCTTGCCATGAATGGATTCCACCTGCTTTGTGAGATTTTGGATCGCATTGATGACCATTTTCATCTCATCTTCCATGTTATTGAGGCGGACATTTTCTTCGGCCATTTTTTTGTAACTACCTGTGAAAACGCGTATATGAATGAGTATAATGCCCAATAAAGAATCATTCTATGACTTAGTCATATTATTATTGCATAATGTACTTATTTGCAAAGAAAAAAGAGAGAAAAAAAAGTTTTTATTTATATATCATTACAGGTGGCGTCCCCGGGGTTCGAACCCCGGTCGCCTCGGACCCTGAGGCTACATCCCCGGATACCACTGGGCCGAAGGCCGCGGTGGTGTCAGTAAGGGGCAAAAAAAATTATTTAAAGTATAAAAAGCGGCCCGAGTTATATTAACATTTGTACAACCCATAAACATTTTTACAGGAGATATTCAAAACCCCTAAACATAAATACAGGGAAATATAAAAGACAGGGCTTTTAACAAAAAGATGCCCTTTTCCGGATGCTCATTCTATAGACGATGGGGAAGCTACAGTCTCTCGGAGCCGTTTATTTTCACGGACAAGCTCCGCAATAAGCGTATCCTTCGTCCCCACGGTCCTCTCGAGCTGGTCGATCTGTGTTTGGCGACTGGGCTTGTTGGGTACATCCGGGACTTTTGGCTGTAGCTCTACCGGGATTTTGTGATGTATGATGTAGAATAAAGAGGCACGGTGGACTTTTTCTTGCCCTTTCAATAGTTTAGGCACAAGAATGATCTCGGGTTGACATTCACCATTTTCTCTGGATGACACCAATTTCGCGCGTAATTATAATTTGAGCGAGTGAATCGGGTTCGAAGCAAATCATCGTGAGAGGTGGCGGGATCTCCTGGAGGGCCCTGTACTGGCGAGCTACCCGGTAGGGGTAGTATGAAGTGATGCCAGATAACCCGAGCAAAGGGACAGGGTTGTGAAACTGGTGAGCATACCGAACCTGACCCTCATGGAACCATTTAGCATGCCACAAGAAAGCCTCGGGATCGGGGTCTTTCAAAAAATCTATCCAGGTAGAGTAATCCTTATGAGGGGAATTATTTTCTAAAACCTCGAACCTTTGAATCGGGTGCATGAAGTCATCGACTTCAAAAAGCTGCATGAGATGCCCAAAACCTCTCAAATGAGATAAAAACCAGATTTGTAAAATCTCTGGGGCAGCCCGCATAATTTTATCATCATTTTGTTTAAAACGGTTCAAAGACAAAAATGTTTCTGCTAGAACCGAGTTAACATAACCCAAGCCGGTGCAAATTTGTTTGGCCACATACGCAATTGAAGGGTTTATTGAATTTCTACGATGGGGGAAAATGACACACCCAACAAAAGCAAGGATAAAAATTTTAGCTTTTTGGCTCATGGGTTGACTTTCAAAACGTTCATTTAGGAAAAACCAGGGGCAGGCATTGCAATAGGCTTTAACGACTCTTTTCACGGTATTGCTATCGGTTCGCAAAAACTGGGATAATTCGGATAGAGGGGACACACCCAAAAGTGGTTTGATGAGTTCAGATCCCAAAGGCTTTCCAATGACAACGCTGTACTCCTCCAGGGTCGGGGTCATCTCAAACTTACCGAATATAAAAGTGGATGTTTGTGGACACCAGAAATGTGCTAATGCTTGCATCATGCCAGAATGGATGTTGATTTTGCGCAAGGGGAGTAGGCGACCAATTCTTGCTTTAACATACTGTTGGCCATTTTGATCGAGTCGGTCCCACCATGCCAGAAGCTCTTTTTTAGGAGTGGGGACAAATTGGACATCAGCTCTTCCCATCGTGTATAGAATGTAATCAACGGGTGGCCTAAAAAAAACAAATCAAATGAATAAGTACGCTGGATAAAAAAAAATGAAAAGGGACAGAATATATACCTTTCCTTGAACCATGGCAATCACAATGACATACACATGAGGAGTGAGGTTCGATTTCTATCTAGACTGGCTCAGCAAAATGAAGTTAAAAGGGTGCCTGACCGTCGCAGTCTCGCGTTGGTGTCAAGTCCTTTTAACCTCGGCCAAATCGAAAGGAATATCTTATAGTCACGCGAATAGCGGCTAAAGATACTTCTTTACGATTTTTAGAAATAAATTTCGGGGAAAAGAAAGGCAACCTCTACATCGCGGACTCGCGTTCGAGGTCGTATCTTTCTTAACACCATCCTAAGATGCCCTATCGCGGCCCGGTCCGGCAGCGTGGTTGTGTGTGCAACGGTGTAGTGCTAAATCATTAAAGCATGCACAACAAATTATAAACAATCAATTCGAACCTGCAAGACAAATAACACCTTAATGTCAGGATCATACCTGGAGTCCTTGCTGCCAAACAAAAATTATTTTGAACAAGATAAAAATTTTGGCTTAAGTCCACTTTGAAAAAAAAAGCAAGTCCCCAGCGGAGTCGCCAGTCTGTGGCGACCGACTCCCGAGCCCTTTTTTAAACAACATGCAAAAAAGGGGGGCTCGCCTGGTACGTGCTAAGTCTAGGTTCGGGACTTAACTCGGGCCCTCCCAAGCCCATACCATATCGCGACTTAGGGTTTAAGTATTTAACATGCAAGTGGTTTATACCAAGGAGTCGCCACTAATCGATTTGGGGTGGGCCGATTAGAAACCCAAATAGGGTGATGGGAGAATCACCCTATTCCTACGAACCAGAGATTAACTGAATTCGGAGACTTGGTTACACTAGTTGGATAACTAATGCCCTTTCGGTACCATTTTACCCTATTCATTTCTGAAAACATTTGTCAGGCAATTTGGATTGATTTTAGGACCTTTCTCCTAACATGTGAGGTGATCAAGCGAGTGCATAATCAGGAACGATCAGCAGTCAGGAACACAGCAATTCATGCAGCCTAAGGTTCTAACCTTAACTAAGTCAGATGACATTCAAAAAACACAACACTCATGCAATTGTATTAAAAACATGCATAACAATACAACGGTAATAAAAACTAACATGCAAAATACTACCGTTCAACCTCAGGCTTGTCTAATTTAAACAAGACAAAAACTTACAAAATAATATCACATTAGATTAAAATAACAACAATATATCACATAAAAAAAATTTTAAAAAAAAATAAATAAAAAAATAAAATAAAAACGAAAACCCTTTTTTAAATAAATAAAAAAGGGAAGGAGAAAAAAAAGAAAAAAGGAAAAAAAAAGTTTTTTTAAAAAAAAAAAATTTTTTTAAAATAAAATAAAATAAAAAATAATAATAATAAAGAAGCGGATCCGGACCGGGTCGAGTCCGACCCGGGTCAACGGATCCGACCCGGTCGTTGACCCGGGTCGGATCAGCTGAACCGGGTCGGTCGGACCGACCCAGGTCAACGGATCCGACCCGGTCGTTGACCCGGGTCGGATCAGCTGAACCGGATCGGTCGGAACCGACCCGGGTCAACGGATCCGACCCGGTCGTTGACCGGGTCGGGTCGGCTGAACCGGGTCAGGCCGAATCCGTGGGAGCAGCCGCCGGCGAAGCCAAAAACGGCCTCTCGCCGGCGGACCCAGACCAGCACCGCCCCCAAATCGGCCTCCTGGGAGTAAAACCGAGCCTCTCCACCCATCGGGGTCACCGTCCGACCGCCGTTCGCCGGCCGGCGACCAAAACAAAAACTGGTTTCATTGAGGACTTTTGTCGAGCAGATGGTGTGCACGACCGAAAACAACAAATTCTAACCTGTTCCGGCGAACCGGTGGATTCAGGCGACCCAACTTACCTTCGGTGAGGACACACGGACGGCGGGGGATGACGGTATGGGCCGGGATTCGCGCGAAACGGCCAGCGCGAGTCCCGGCCAAACCGAACAGAAAAACAAAGCAGAACAGAGGCGGTTCGGGCTGGGGGGAGAGCTCACCGTCGACGGCGCGTCTGGGGCTTTCCGATTGATCGGGGGGCGACGGCGACGCGGCTGGGAACCTGCAAGAACCAACTCTCCCCTCTTTTTCTCTCTATTTTCTCTCTTTCTCTCTCAATTTTTCTCTCTCTGTTTCTTTCTCAATTTGGCCGACCGGGGCTCTCTCTCTCTCTCTGGCTATTTATAGCCGGACAACGGACGATGGCTTCCCTCTCCGTGGCGTCTGCATGACGATGGCCTGCACCGGCCTAGGCTCACACCGCGGGCCATAGGCCGGTGCAGGGAGGTGTCGGCCTCCGGGATGCGAGAGAGAGAACAGAGAACCGGGAGAGAGGAGGGGATAAGGGCGAGCCGGGAAGATGGGGAGGACGGGACCAGGGCAATTACCGCGCCCCGATCCCGTCGGCGTGCTCATCCGGCCCCCGCTTCTCGCCGGATAGCGACGCTGAGGAGCGAGCGCCGCCGTGCGTCACGGCTAGCCGTCGAGCACGTAGGCGAAACAGGGGGCGGCGAGAGCGACGGGGGAAGAAGGAAGGAGGAGGGCCGGCCGGGCCGGGCCCGGCCGGCAGCTACAGGAAGAAAGAAGAAGAAAAAAAAAAAAAAAGAATGGGCTGGGCCGCGGGAGGAAGAAAAGAAAAAGAAAAGGGAGCGGCCGGGCCCGTGCGAAAGGGAAAAAAAGAAAAGGAAAAGGGGCCGGGCCCGGGGAAAAAGGAAAAAAAAATGGGCCGGGTCGGCCCAGCTCCGACCCGGCCCGACTCGATTTTTTTTTTTTTTTTTTTAAATTAAACTCTATAATAGACTCTATTAGTGCAAATGTACCTAATTTCTATATGCAATGGATTTAAATTGAAATATTTTTGTTTTAGGAATTAAAGAAAATTAATTCCTAAATTTTGTGCAATTAATTTTGGGCAAATTAAAAATAGGTGTCAACACATCCTTACCTCACCTTGGCACACGTGACATGCATGATATTAGTCAACAAACATCATAACAATACATACAGAATAACATGTACTCGGAACACAGAAGGAGATTTCCCATGCATCATGCATCCACACTCGCGCGTGTCTTGATTATAAGATAAAACTACTTGGGCACGTCCAATATCATGCCTAGCAGTGTTGACCCCATAATCAAATACTATGCAACATTCGTGTTTCAATTATTACGACCCCTCTAGGCCACTACACATCAAGCAATACGCAGCGAGATGGTAGTCTTCCGACATGACCGGGTATCCTCCCGCCCCATTCGGCAAGGCAACGTTAAACAATACACAGGATGACGGCATTCTAATACTGCAATGATACGTAGTAAGATGGTATCTCGTAAAGACAATCGAATCCGCCATTGAGCCGCGATTCGGCATCTGGAGTATCGGCAATCCAGATAATCTCCAAGCATCTGATAAATCGAGGGCGATACGCAGCAGACCTCAACAAACCGAGCATCGTCAAGTGATACATAGCGAGACGGCCCTGACATGTGATCACACGAGCACATGAGCATTCAAGCCAATTCTGATCTTTTCCATTAGCCCATGCAAACATGGATCATGCTCGAATCAATGCCACATACAATTTTACGTGATCACCTATGCAAACAATCGCTTGACATTGCAAAAACATCGTTTCAAAACATCCTTGACCTTTTCATGGCGTCCAATTCCTCTTTCAAACATAATTATAAAAATGATTTACTTTCAAAGATGCGAAATCTTTTCTTGAAAATAAATGTTCAAATCATTTGGCCATATACGCTAATTTCCACAGCGAAATCCAACATTGGCATTACAATCCAAGCATAAAACAATCACAATTAGGTACTGAAAATTATTCGAAAATACTAATATTTAATTTTTGGAATTTAAATATTTTATTAATAAATATTTTTTAAGAATAAAATATTATTATTTAATTCCGAAAATTAATTTATTTAATAAAATAAATAGTAATAATAAAATAATAGATAACTTATCATCAAAATAGCGATAACTTATCGCAAATACAACAATAGCCTATCACGCAAATAATCATAACTTATCGAACAATTACCAATAACTAATCAATCAATTCCCGATAACCTATCGCCAAATTCACCGATAACCTATCACCGATCTCCAACGATAACTTATCCATCAATGATAACCTATCGCCAAAGGTTATCTAATAATTTACCGATAACGTATCACCTAATCCTACTTAACTAATCATAAACTTAACTTAAACTTAATCTAAACCACCCTAAGCAAGTTTAATACCCTAAACAAGGGATTAGGGATTAACTTACTCATGTAATGATGGTGATTACATGAGCACAACGGAAACGACATGACTGTCTCCAATGGTTTCCGATTTAAGCTCGACGGGCGGCGAACGAGCGTAGTAAGGGAGCGGCTGCTGGTGGCTAGTAGGTGGTTGCTCGGGGGCTGTCCTAGGCATGAACAGTGGCTGGTGGTGGAGGGTAGGTGGCTTGGCCAATGGCGAACCAGCAGCAGCAACGACGGGTGCGTTCGGCAAACGTGAACGACTGTGGACGGACGCGATAGAGGGGTGGTGGCTAGTGGCAGTTCTGAGGCGGTTCGGGAGCTGAGTCGGGGACGGAATGGTGGCTGGTGGTGGTGTCCCGGCAGTTGGGACAGCAGTTGCGAGCGCGGTGATGGTTGGAGGGCAAGACCGGCGATGGACGGGGCTGGCGTCCAGCAGAACCAGCAGGCGACAGGGAACTTCAAGGCAGCTAAGGCAGTGTTGCACAGCCAAGGGAAGAGCTAGGGTGGCGGTGGTTTGACGGTGGGGTGAAGCGGCACACAGCATGGCTGTTTCCAGCGGAAAATGGTCTAGCGGTGGTGCTGGAATAGAGATGCCGAGCGGAAGTAGAAGAAAGAAGTAAAAGCAGTGAAGAAACAAAAGTCGAAGTAGAAGAATGAAGGAAGAAGAAGAAAAAGTCAATCATGGGGAGTCGGTGGGGAAGTCAGCGAGCGTGGGGGAGGAGAGAAAGAGGAAAGAGTGAAAGAGAGAGAGAGAAAGAGAGAGGTGTGGTATAAATGATTATCCCAACAAAATATCTTCCAAAATTTTCTTTTTTGTAATTTTCTCAATTTGTCCCCTAAAATTACCACTTTGTCCTCGGCCCGAGTACCGAATTACGGGCTGACTTATTCTTATTGGGCCTTGATGGCTGGCCTTTCTCAAGCATGAGGCCCAACGGGCTTTGCTTGGCCCATTTCTCTATCTCACGTCAAATTTCTGATTCCTCGATCCTTTGTTCGAGATTGAAATTTTCGACGGAAAAACTCGTAAAATTATGAGGCGACGTCCTATGATTCGAGTGTGAAACCCAGAACATTCGACACTTAAAATCGGATCATAATTCGTGACTGAAATCTATCAATCGCAGCTATAGTACATCTCAAATTAATGGGCAACTATTAGAAGTAAATTTCTCGATAGCCTTTCTCCTTTGGTTAGTATTTCCTGAGTAATCAAGCTAAGGCGAGAATTAACTAATAGAGCGTCAAGGAAATCACTATTTCATCAATCACCAAATTTGGTCGAATTTTCAAGATATCACAGAAATCTTTTGTGGCCAAGGACATCTACAATCAGGTAGCTTTTCCTCGACGCATGCTATGTCAATGCAATTCCAGCACATTGAGGAGCTTCTCGGGGAATCATCTAATTCCTGCCCGTGCAGGGCATGTACAATTGCCTGCATGGGGATCTTTGCAGCAATGTTAATCTTTACTTTAAATGTCTTCGACTAATATGGGCGTCGTAATCTTTTATGATGACTACCGTCGAGACTTCCATGACTGTTAAGATTAGGATCAGCGCCATCTTGTCGTATGTAAAGTCCTTTCCAACTACTTGTGCTAGACCTTTACTCGTATTTATCCTATGTAAAAGGAAAGGATAAATCATTTCTATGCTAAAGTGGATGAACTGTAGGAATGAAATACGCCTTTTTTTATGGATCGGGGGGTTCTGACATTCCATGCCCCTTAGTCTACTCTCCTAATTAAGCGCTCCCTACACTTTTAAGGCAAAAACACATTAGTTATTTGCATAAACTTGGGCTAGGACAAGGAACGAGATACTTCCTTTTAGTATTTTGTCGTATTTCGTCGTGTTTCATTCTAGAGGTCCCAACATTTGTGCTCTATCCAGCTTGCTAGCACGTCAGAGTCTAGCATGCTCCTCAATTCGTTACCCGTAAAAGAAAAGGGATGGAATGTCATTTCCAAAATTTGTTAAGGAATAAGACATATATGTTTCTTTCAAAGGGGGCAATCTCTTCTTGATTTGCCCTCAACTTTCTTGTACAAAATGATGTTCCACTCATCATGGAGTCAAGGAATGCTCAGCACTCCCTATGGCTCTCTGGGATTGATATCTCACACTAGTAGTAATAAGATTTGCCCCACATTTCATCTTGAAGGCTGGATAATCTTCGCCTAGACTACCCCTATCGGATTAGTCGATCTGCTATCACTACCAAGGTCTGATGTGCTCATCAGTTTGTCATCATCATTGGGACTTGATGTGTCATTTTCAAATCCCATTCGTAATATCAAATCAAAAGGGAGTATGCTCTGAGACACAAAGTGAAAGAGTTAGAAAAACAAATAGGGCTATAAGCATGCACGTCTTTCTACCACCATTCTTTCTTCAGTCCTTTTGAAAAACAATAAAATGTTCGTTTCGTTTTTTAAAAGTTTGGAAATGAGGAAGCCTAGTCCTCATAATACTTTCCTTTATATGGATAGATATCATCAACAAGCTAGTTAAGGATACTTCCTCAAGCCCACAAAACACAGTTATTATTAACTTTTTACAACAAGTGGATTTACATTCTCAAAAGAGGGGGAGTTTCTAGAAGACATTTCTTCCAACAAAAATGATGCCAAGCAAAAATAAGATACAGGAACGGCCCCTTTTCAAGGGCCTATGCAAAAAGGGGCAGAAGGAGTTCGACTCAAATGGGCTTGCACCCATTCCCTCCGCCAGTCTAGAATGAGAAAGCTTTATTGTCCAACAAACTCTGAATTTGGTGCTTAAGAGTGTAGCACTCATCAGTCGAAAGGCATTTATATTCTTTGACATATACCGTGTCATTGCTAGCCCTGTCAAGGTTGCTTGAAAAGACTGGATTATGAGGGGTTCATTATCAACATGCTCGGTCATTCGCACATGATACATGTATAAGTGGGACTTAGGGCAAGAGGTACCATTATATTTCTCGAATTCTGACATCTTGAACTTTTCTGGCACCTTGACCCTCTTGTACGCAGATAGGTCAAGTGGGGGAGAATTCTGCGAGCCCTGTAACTGCTTTAACATCTCCTCAACTTTCACAAGGCATTTGTCATGTTCCATTGTTGGCGCGCTCACGGGCTTAGCCTTCTTGATCGCAAGTGGAAGCAGATCCTCTTCTAGCATGGGTATCTTGCCGTTACTGGTCGTGGCTTGGCCATTGCCCATGGACGAATGCGGTATCACCACCTCAATTGATGCAGGCATGGGAGTGAGTTTGCTTTGGATGGACTCCACCTGCTCCGTGAGATTTTGGATTACGTTGAGGATCAGCTTCATTTCATTTTCCATGTTAATGAGACAGTCGAGCGTGCTTTCCTCGGCCATTTTTTCTTGGACAATGGGTATAATCTGTAACTACCCGTCAAGAAGTGAAAATGAATGAGTATGAAACCTCATAAGGTGTTAGTCCATGACTTAGTCTAGTACTGTATTTTCATACTCCGTTTAGTCAAGTACTTTTTCCCTTCTTGCAAAAATAAGAGATGCAAAAAGTTTTTTTTTTACATTGTTCTTTTTACAACGGCAACAAGGTTGCTGTCTTCGGGGATCAAACCCCAATCGTTCCGGACCGATTCATTCCCGCATACCACCAGGCCGAGGCGCTGGTAGTGTGAACGGGGTGTGTTCTTTTTTATTTATTCACCATTTTTCTCTCTTTTTTTCGAAAACAACGATAAATCGCATGAAAAAACAATGATTTATAATGTGCTTATAAAAATAAGGGCATGAATTGGAAGTAAATATTCTCAAAAAATTTTAGTGACTATTGCTTCCAAAATGACCACTGTATTAAAGCCACAACTAACCTAGACTAATCATGGACCAACCGGTACATACAAAAATAAGTATATTGCAAAGTGCAGGAATAGAAAACTTACTTTACTGGGAACCATGGCAATCACATAAACATACACATGGAACGTGAAGTTCGATTTTTGTCTAGAAGGCTTTAGCAAAGTGAAGCTAAAAGAATGTCTGACCGTTGTAGTTTCGCGTTGGTGTCGGGTCCTTTTAGCCTCGGCTTAATCAAAAGGAATACCTTATAGTCACGCAGATAGCGACTAAAGATAGACACTTTACGACACCCAGAAAGAAATTTCGAAGAAAAGAAAGGCAGCCTCTACATTGCGGTCTCACGTTCAAGGTCGTATCCTTCTTAACATCATCTTAAAATGCCCTATTGCAGCCCAGGTCCGGCGGCATGGTTGTGTGTGCTACAGTGTAGTGCTAAATTATTAAAGCATGCACAACAATTCATAAAAAATCACCACTTCAAATGTTTAGGAAATGAACCCTTACTTTCAAACTCCGAATGTCACGCCCCGAACCCCGCGAGCGCGCAACATCCCACAACAGTCATTATGATGCAATGTCCCAGGACTCGTCGTCGATCCTTATATTTTTTTTACACATGCGAAAGCGATAACAACCAACACCTAGACAACAATAATAAATAGGGATAGATAGGAAAATGATTCACATCAATTAAACAACACCATTTTAATATTCACTTGATTAATCCTTGGGAAACATTTTCTTTACAAGCCCACTTCGGGCATTTCCACAAAAGCCTATGAAAAGATACTAAGCAGGGGGTCAATCTACTTCGCCATTAGTAGGTCAGCCAAAAATGTGACATTCCGAATTTCGGCCCATTTTTGGGATTTATAAAACGTGAAATTCGTCAGTGTGCTTATAGTAAAAATCTCGTCCGGGAACTGATCACTCTCGGTTATTGTTTTTAAAATTGAGATTTCGCTAGAATCGCACTCGATCGAATTTGGCCGTTATTTAGAGCCCAAACTTTGGTGTCGAATTTCTCGGAGTTTCGGGACGAATTTAATTGGACGGTGTCGATATTATTGTGGTCGGCCTCGAGATTGCTCGAAATATGTAAAAACTGGATTTTTGACCGGGTGCGAATTTGGACTAGTAGACCTCCCTCGTGGTAGTTTGATTTAATTAATTTGGCATTTGTCCCTTATTATATTCTAGGATTAATTTGGACCTTTAGATCGTTTTCAGTTTTAAATATGGGCCATCGGATCGCAATTATTATTTGAATCTTTAATTATTTATTTCGCGTCTCTCTCTCTTTCTCTCTCTCTCTCTCTCTCTTTCTCTCTCTCTCTCTTTCTCTCTCTCCGGTCACTTTCCCCCCCCTTCGCACGTCTGTCCCCCCTTGTCAGACCCATCCACTCCTCTCTCTCTCTCTTCCTTTTCTTTCTTTCTTCTTCTTTTCTTTTCTTCCTCTCTTCTTCTTCTTCTCCTCCGTGGGTCTTCTCTTCCGGTCGCGACTACTCGGGCCTCCCCGCTTGCTTGCTCACTGTGACCAGCCCCAGCCACCGTCCGCCGCTTTTGCCTCGCGCCGCCGTCGCCCGATCGAGCCGCGCCGCCGCCCGCCGACCGCCCGCGACCGCCGCTCACCGACCCTCGCTCGCTTTGTCGCCGGCCCCGCCGCGTTGCACGTGAGCAGCAGCTCGCCGCTGCATCCGCCGCGGTCCGGCATCGCCCAGCCATCCGCCGGCCTGTCCTCCGTCGCCCGGCCACCCGAGACGCCGCCGTGCCGCCTCCGGCCACCGCGCGACCTCCTCTTCCCCTGTTTCTCTCTTCCCGGTCTTTCCCCACTGTTCGGGCTCCGAGCTTCGCCGCCGCCGCATGCCGCCGTTCCGGCCGCCGCCGCTCCGCCTCCGCCACCCAGTCTCTCCCCTCAGCCACCTCCGCCGACCTGCCGCTTTCCCTCGGCCGCTACCACCTCCCCTTCCCCTGTTTTTCATACTTCCCGACGCCTCCCCTATTTTGGGCTCTCCCCGACGCCGCCTCGACCAGCCGCCGCGCGCCGCCGTTCCGGTCGCCGCCGCTGCTCCGTCCATCACCACCCGACCCCCGGCGACCTTGCCTAGCCACTTGCAGCAGCTGTGCTCACCGGGACCAGTCCAACTGCCGTCGTTGTCGTCGTCGCCCGAGCGTCCCGAGCCGTGGCCGAGCTCGCCTAGCCGCTACCCAGCCAGCCTGAGCGTGCCCAGGCCGTGGCCGGACTGCCCCGGGTCGTGGCCGAGCTCCGGCCGTCACTGTTCATCCGGCCGCACTATTCATCCGACCCGTACTGTTCATCCGGCCCGTTACTGTTCATCCGGCCCGTTTTGAGCCCGTGCGGGTTTTTCCCGAGCCAAATTGAAGTAAGTGACTTTCTAAACCCTATTTAGTACTTTGAGTATTTTATGACTTGTCTCGGGTTTAGAACGGTTAGAGCGTGATTTAATTTAATTATATTATGATATAATTGTGCTAATTGGATTGGATAAAATAATGTGCATGATTTGGGTGATCGTACGTGGCCGACTTGAACGTCGGGTTTGTGGATTGACGTGGCGAATTGTGAATTGGATTGAGTTGTGAATATGGATGGTTTAATGCAATTGGCATGAAATTGATTGAATTGAATGGCGTGTGCATGCCTGTCGATTATAAGCCCGGATTGATCGGAGGTCTACGGACTTGGGACGTGTTGACGGCGGTCCGTGTGAAGGCATGAATGGCCGGTGTGCCAAATGGATGCGGGCTTGAGACGTGTTGACGGTGGCCCGTTAGAGGTGTGTTGGACCAGGAAGTATTTACGTCGGTCATTGGAAATTGAGCCCGGATTGATCGGAGGGCTACGGACTTGGGACGTGTTGACGGCGGTCCATGTGAAAGCATGAATGGCCGGTGTGCCAAGTGGGCCTGAGGCGCAGTGGCGCGGGCAGTGAGAATGGACCTGAGGCGCAGTGGCGCGGGTCGTGAGAAAGATGTTCGGCCACGCATGCGATTTGAGTGTGATTGAAATGTCTGGTTGAGTCTGACTGAATTGGCTGGTTGAGTGTGATTGAATTAGCTGGTTGAGCGTGTGATTGAATTGGCTGGTTGAATGTGTGGTCGAATTAGTAAGATGAATTGCGTGCAAGTGTGGTTGGCGTTTGAGCAATTGCGATGTGCTATTTAGTTACTATTACTGCATTACCATGTTATGACTAACGTGCAGTGTTAGCATGGGTTCGATGGTGAGGTAAGTATAAGGATGCGATTTTATTTTATATGTTATGGGGTAGATTGCATGTACGACTTGTCTGGGTACGCATTGGCCTATGTGGGGTATAGGGGGTTGCTTATTGAGACTCGTTCTCACGGTTATTATATAACCATTTCAGATCCGCGACCATGATTGATTGGAGACGCCACCAGGGTACCTTGGGAGTGGAGGACGGGTCAAGTTACCCTATATTTTATGTGCCCCTCCTTTGTATAGCGAAGTAGGATATCCAACCATTGTTCCCTTTTGATGTTGTGTATTATGCAATTATTATTTCGTGCTATCCTTTTGGTCATCATGTTAGTTGTCTGGGTTGTTTTATTTCGCTTCCGCTTGCGTAGTTCGTTTGGGTCGGCGACGCATCCTGGGACGTCGCATTCAATACGACCGTTGAAGGGGTGTCGCGAGCCCGTCGGGGTCCGGGGCGTGACAAAAAAGGTCAACTCCCAGGCAGGTCACTCATGGGCTATCCATGTAGATGATCGATGAGTCGAAGTAGGGTTAGTCGGGGTTGTGCTCCAATGGTTCAAAATCCGACGGGTACTCGAGAGCGGGATCTGGCTTGGGCTCGGGATTCTCTACTGACCCGTCAGGTGAGTCAACATCCATAATGTCCCATATCTTGTGCCCAGGACCCTCTTCCGGGGGACCTTTGAAACCTCTAAGAGGCCCAAACAGATTCTCACCATCCCTCATAAACCAAGCCTAGAACCGATGGGGACCCAATAAGTCAATACCTCATCCACCCAAACTGTCGTTCGGCGGCGCTAAAAAACATAAGTTGGTCGGGGAATACATGCGTAGAAATAACAGTATCCATATCTTAAGGTACCCCGAACCGTATAGGGTGTATCGACCTGTTAAGGCCCTAAAAGAGATTTAACAACAACAAATGAGATGGAATCGCAATAAGTTAACGGCCTAAGCCCCGTTTAGAAGGCCAACTCGCCTTGAGGTTCCTAGTTAGGCAACCACACATCATATACGGGTCAATCACATGCCAAGTAACATCCTTACCTCGCCTTGGCACATGTAACATGCATGATATTAGTCAACAAACATCATAACAATACATACAGATTAACACGTACTCGAAACATAGAAGGAGATTTCCCATGCATCATGTATCCACACTCGCGCGTGTCTCGATTATAAAGTAAAACTACTTGGGCACGTCCCATAACATACCTAGCAGTGTTTACTTCATAATCAAACACTATGCAACATTCGTGTTTCAATTATTACGACCCCTCTGGACCACTACACATCAAGCAATACGTAGCGAGATGGTAGTCTTCCGGCATAACCGGGCATCATCCCGCCCCATCGGGCATGGCAACGTTAAACGATACACAGGATGACGGCATTCCAATACGGTAGCATCAAACGATATGTACTAAGATGGTATCCCGTAAGGACAACCGAATCCACCCTCGGGCCGCGATTCGGCATCCAGAGTGTCAACAATCCAAATAATCTCCAAGCATTCAATAAATCGAGCGCGATACACAGCAGACCTCAACAAACCGGGCATCGTCAAGCGATACATAGTGAGATGGCCCAACATGTGATCACACGAGCACACGAGCATTCAAACCAAATCTTATCTTTTCCATTGGCCCGTGCAAACATCAATCATGCTCGAATCAATGCCACATACAATTTCACATGATCACCTATGCAAACAATCGCTCGACTTTGCAAAAAAATCATTTCAAAACATCCTTTACCTTTTCACAGCATCCAATTCCTTTTTCAAAAATAATTATAAAAATGATTTATTTTCAAAGATTCGAAATCTTTTCTTGAAAATAACGTTCAAATCATTTGGCCATATATGCTAATTTGTACGACGAAATCCAACATTGGCTTTACAATCCAAGCATAAAACAATCACAATTCGATACTAAAAATTATTTGAAAATACTAATATTTAATTTTCGGAATTTAAATATTTTATTAATAAATTTTTTTAGAATAAAATATTATTATTTAATTCCGAAAATTAATTTATTTAATAAAATAAATAGTGATTATAAAATAATAGATAACCTATCGTCAAAATAGTGATAACTTATCACAAACACAATAATAGCCTATCACACAAATAATCATAACTTATCGAACAATTACCGATAACTAATCAATCGATTCCCAATAACCGATCGCCAAATTTACTGATAACCTATCACCAATCTCCAACGATAACTTATCCATCAACAATAACCTATCGCCAATGGTTATCCAATAATTTACCGATAACCTATCACCTAATCCTACTTAACTAACCATAAACTTGACTTGAACTTAATCTAAATTACCCAAAGCAAGTTTAGCACCCTAAACGAGGGATTAGGGGTTAACTTACATGTCTGACTATGGCGACTATGCGAGGACGATGGCAGCAACGAGAGATGCTCACGGTGGCTCCAGGCTCGACACGGCAAGCGGTGGACGGGCGGCAAACGGAAGCGACGAAGAAACGGCTGCCAAAGTGGTTGTTCAAGGCTGGTCCAAGCGTGGAATGGCAACTGGTGGTGTCAGCTAGGCGGCTGGACAGTGGCAGACCAGCACCTGTAGCGGCGGACGCGTTCAGTGAGCGTGAACGGCGGTGGACGGACATGAGGGAGGGGTGGTGGCTGGTGGCAGTTCTAAGGCAATTCGGGAGCTGAGTCGGGGACAGGATGGTGGCTGGTGGTGGTGTCCCAATAGCTGGGATGGCGGCGGCAAGCGGCAGAGGTGGACGGCGGTTACATCAGCAAGAGGCACGGTTGACGCCTTGCTAGAACAAGCCAGCGACAGAAAGATCGGGGTGGCTGGTGGTGGTGTCCCAATAGCTGGGATGGCGGCGGCAAGCGGCAGAGGTGGACGGCGGTTAGATCAGCGAGAGGCACGGTTGACGCCTTGCTAGAACAAGCCAGCGACAGAAAGATCGAGGTGGCTGGTGGTGGTGCTACTCGGCCAATGATGAGCTGGGGTGGCAGTGATGCGGTGGCAGGGTGGAGTGGTGCTCAGCGTGGCTGGTTCTGGCACCAGCAGGTCCGGTCGATAGGTGTCGAGACCTAAAATTTCTCAGGCTAATGGATTATTAAGACTAAGCTTAACTCGGGCCCTCCTAAGCCCTACCAATTCGCAACTTAGGGTTTAAGATTTTTAACATGCAAATATTTTCATGCTTGGAGTCGCCACTAATCTATTTGTAGTAGGTCGATTAGAAACCTAAATAAAACATAGGGAGATATGTTTTATTCCTACGAACCAGAGATTCTAAGCTCGGGGACTTGGTTACGCTAGATCTAGTCTAACGCCCTTTCGGTACCTTTTCTTTTCAAAAATGTTTATGCATGCAGTCTGGATCCATTTTAACTTAGTCATTAGCATGTGAAGTGATAATGCAGGTGCGCAAACCACCAAAGTAACACCCAATAATCAAAACATCAAATAAATTGCAAGATTAGGAGAATTACTTACCTCGAAGTAACGTAAGCATCTGTATTGTTAGCTAGAAATCACATCAACAATCCTAATATGATTTCTAATTAACAAGCAGTTCACTCAATATTTTTTAGGATTTTCACTTATTTAAATGAAAGCTAACCTATATGTAGTGACGTGCAAAAATTAACATGCGATTAATGCAGCCTAACATGCAAACTATATATCATGCGACGACGTGACCTAATTCTAATGACGGACAAATGATTTATTTTTGGTATTTTCAAATGAAATTCGGAATTAAAAATTACTCAAATTAACATGCAATCTATCCTAGAGAAAATGATTTGATCTATCCTAAAGTGATTCCTTTTTTTGGGATTTTTATTAAAATTCGAAATTATTAAATATCTTAAATAATCCACTAAGATTAAAACAATTTCTAGGAAATATGCTACCCGAAATCCCAATTTAAATCAAATAATTATCTTATTCTTTTGGATATATTTAAGATTTCCTAAGCATGCAAAATTTCTAATTTAAATTCTAACTAAAATATTTTTGGATTTTCTTTATTTAAAAGGAAAGCAATCAAACAAAGATAACTATCACATTCAAACAATTCACGCAATCCGCAAGATTTTTCAAATTCATATAAGGCAAAGAAATCAAACTAACGGTCGTACCTATAGGGTTATAGATATCGACAGAAAGTTGATTGTTCAAATTTGGGAAGCGAATAAAATCTATTATCGTATCCAAATGATTATGGATAAAATAACGATTTTCCGTATCGCCGCGTATCGTACCTTAGGGATAAGGTCGAATAGTCGTCCAGATACGTTGCCAAATTAGGAATGATTCCTAATTTTGGGTATTTTCGAACATTGCGGATACCACAAAATTATCGTAAGATATCTAGCTATCCACCAAATTTTTACGGAATATTCAAAATATTCAAACTGAGAATTTAAATATTTTGAAAATATACCGAATAGAGATTTTTACCTGAATTGCGAATTACTTTCGAAATTTGAATCACCGGCGGATCGAGATCGCGAAATGACCGATGGCGGGTTAGGTTCTCAGAAGTGCTCAACAGGTGATTATTGGAACTCTCAGTGCATTAGTGATGGCTTGGCCAGTCACGAGAACTGGGCACCTGGGTCTGCAAAACAAAGCAACATGCAGAAAGGTTGTCATGGCTGAACATAGCGCATCAGAATCACCACAAGTTGTCCAGTAGTGAGGCGGCAAAAGGATCAGCGTGCTGGAAGTGCTGCTTCACGGTGGGGACTCGCCGGAAGAATGGGAACCACGAACTACCGGGAGAGAAACTAGGCGTCCGCCAATGGAACCAAAGTACAGCAACAGGGAACGTTGATGCGGGTAGGAATTCACTGGAGGTGTGACGTCAGTAATGAGATCACTAGGCGGCACGTTGACGGTGTTGGGAAGTGCAACTAAGACGATGTCGGGCCGAACCGCTGTGAGAAGGAGTAGCAAGGTTGTCGCGGGACAGAGCAGCGATGTCGATGAACACAACAGTTCACGGCCACGAGGAGGGTGACTCGGCCACGTAAGGTGTTTCGGCCACGGCTTGGCCGCGAAATCACTCCTTTCTTCTTCACAAGGTATGCGTCTTTTCATGAAAAGCTCCCACCTATGAAGACAATTCTCTCTCTCTCGTGTATCTTAATATGAATAATGCTATTGATCAGAAGAGAGAAGAAAAAGCCCCCCCTTTCTTGTCTGTACGTGACCTTTTATAGGTAGGGAAGACCCGGGCTTTTAAGGAAAGAGAGTAAATCTACTTTCCTCTTATGAGTGCTTTAGAATATATTATATTTTAGCTTCCTTCTTTGGCTTATAACGCTCAACCGCCTCCCAACTCAGGTTCTTCTTCTATCTTATCACAGAATCTCGGAAAGGGTGTATCCCTTTTGTCGATGTAGGCCGGACTCCATTGATCATCTCTTCTTTGGATGCTCCATTACGGGGTCGATCGCGCTCGTATGGGCATCCAAGTGCAACCTATCTTGGCGGAATGGTTCGTGGCAGGAAACCATCCTCTGGGCTAAACAGAAATTTGGAGGTCAGAGCTTTCACCACCGCATTACTCGATTCTCTTTTGGGGCACTTTGCCATATCATTTGGACGGAACGGAACCACATCCTCTTCCGTAGTAAATCTCTCTTTGTGCCGGCCCTAATCAAGCACCTCATCAAGGTTGTCAAAGATAAGAGCCTCACTTTCCACCGTGTCGAAGATCATCCCCGCAATAGGAGATTGCAATCAGCGTGGGATATCTCACCCTCTATTTTTTGGGGCACTTCTAGGTTTCCCTAGCCCGCCCTGGTTTTCTTGTTTTTATCCCTCTCTGATTGATGTAAATGCCGGTTTGTCCTTGACTCCGGTTGGAGATCCCTTTCTTTGCTTGGTCGTTCCACCTTTGTACCCCTTGGATACTCTTAGGTATCTCATAGGGTACGAGGTTTTTGTGTACGACTCTTGTATGTATCTTCATTTGTGAAAAGTCAATATACTACTTACCTTACCAAAAAAATATATATATGCCCCCAGATTCCACTTTTCCCTTCTATCTTCTTTATATTGTTTCCCCTTTGAACGGAGATACAAACTGATCTCCTCCCTTTTCCTTTTATTTCCTTCCTTACCCTTAACCAAGAGGATCACCGCCTCAAGTATTCGAAAGATTGTGCCCATGTGCTTAATTCAATTAATTCTATTTCATAGACCCAAACAAACTAATTGGGCTCGAAACCCCATCCGCACCAGTTCAATAAATGTGTAAACTATATGGGTCTAATTAACTATTAATGAAATGCTCCTAAAAACTATATGCTATGCCATCTAATTATATTTTTTGTTTAGGGATTAAAAAAATTAATCTCTAATTTTCTATGCAATTGTTCCTAAATGACTAGTTAAAATTTAGGTGTCAACAATAGACAACAGGGAAGGAGCCATGAAGGAGCAAAACTAGTGAAGAAGAAAAAGAGAAGAAGAAGAAGAAGAAGAAGAGAGAGAGAGGAGTTGGTGGAGTCGATGGTGGGGTGTCAGCCGAATGATGTAGGGAGAAAGGGGAGAGAGAAAGTCAAATGATTGACTTCCACAAATATCTCCCAATTTTCCTTTTTTTTTCTCTTGCAATTTTTTCAAATTTTGTCCACAAATTACCACTTTGTCCTCGGCCCGAGTATCGATTCTGGGCGAACAATTCTTATCGGGCCTTGATGGCCGGCCCCCTCGGGTGCGAGGCCCAATGGGTTTTGCTCGGCGCACTTCCATTTCTCGTGTCAAATTCCCTATTCTTTGATCCTTTTTCGAAATTGAAATTTTCAATGGCCAACTCATAAAAATTATGAGGCAACGTCATATGGTTCGAGTGTGAAATCCCTAAACATTCGACACTCGAAATCGGATCATAATTCATGGCCAAAATCTATCAATCGCAACTATAGTACATCTTAAACTAACGAGCAGCTATTGGAATAAATTCCTCATTAGCCTTTCTCTTTTGGTTAGTATTCCATGAGTGATCATGTCAGGACAAGAATTAACTAACAGAGCATTGAGGAAATCATCATTTCATAAATCTCCAAATTGGGTCGAATTTTCAGGATATCACATCGAACCTGCAAAAATAAGGAATTAGCAATCACTCCACCCCTCATCACTCCAAATCACAAGAATATTTAACACCTTATTGTCAAGATCATACCTGGAATCCTCACTGCCAAATAAACTAATTTTGAACAGGATAAAATTATCGCCTAAGTCCACTTAAGAAAAACACGTATCACGATATTGGTCCCCAACGGAGTCGTGAGTCTGTTGCGATCACCCTTTTCGCAAGGAAAATGTGGGGCTAGCCTGGTGTGCGCTAAGTCTAAGTTTGGGACTTGACTTGGGCTCTCCCATGCCCATACCATATCACGACTTGCAGTTTAGATTTTTAACCTGCAAGTAATTTTTATCTAGAAATAGCTACTAATCAGTTTACGATTGGTCGATTAGACACCCAAGTAAAGCAATAGGAGAATTTTCTTACTTCTGCGAACCAAAGATTAAATAAGTCCGGGGATTTGGTTACACTAGTTAGATAATTTATGCCCTTTCGATACCTAATCCTGTTCAAACATCATTTAAAGGTGTTCGTGCAGTCTTCCCATTGATTGTGAATCCTAGGGTTCTAATCTTAACCAAGCTAAGAAAATAACAATCAATACATCGAAAGTGCGCAAACAAATACCTAACATGCCTCTAATTGGCACATGCAGGGTCAAATTAAATACGCAATTCAAACATGCGAATCAACCAACGTGCAATTAAGTATGTCATTAATCACACAAAACATGCAAGAATGGGCAATTCCAAAGCCTGATTTTCATTTTTTTGATTTTCTCAAATTTTTTATTTTTTGTATAAATTTTTCAATGTATATTTTTAAAAATATAAATTTTAATATTAAAATTATAATATTATAATAATCGGACCCCGGGTCGGATCTCCACATCCGACCCGGGTCGAGATCGACCATGGCGTGCCTGCTCGGGTCCACGCGGGACTCGGCTCAAAGAATGAGCCCAATCCGTCCAACCTAAAAAAAAAAACTAAAAGGGAAGGCCCAGCCCACTTTCTATATTTTCTAAAGAACAAAACTAGCCCAAACCCTTTTTTATTGTCTAAGCCCAGCCCAAAAGGAGAAAAAAGGAACCGGGTCGGGCTCTTCGCCCAAACCGGATCCGACCCGAATCTGCCCCCCACAAACCCAACTCTCTTCCTCCTCACCTGCGACGCTCTGCATCCCCTGCTTTGTGGCCTCGACAAGGACGATCAGGATGAACGACATCGTCCATCCTGGCCTGGCGATGCACCCGCTCTGGTGCCGCCTTGGTGCCACCCCAGCCGAAAGCTCGGCCTTAGTCTGGCTAGCCACCACCACCAGTCGGGACTCAGCACAGCCTGACTCACCACTTCAAACACCATGCCCAGCCTCAACGTAGCCTCTTCTCGACACCCAGACACACAAAACGTTACCAAGAGGCCCCAACTGGATGTGATGGTGCCCAAACGACTCAACGCCGGCCAAAACAGATGACCAAAACCAAGATCTCATTTAAACATTTTATCGAACAAGTGGAGTGCACCGGCTAAAAAGAGGAAAAACCAAGTCGACCGAGGCTCAAATTTGTTTCAGGACTCACGACCACCTATGAGCAACACACACAGCATCTGAGTAAGAGGACCAACAGGGCCGGAGCTCACGTGATCCGGACAGCCGCGAGCTCCGACTCGGCGTGCTCAAAACAGGACAGGACCGGCCAAAACAAGGCCTACCTATTGTGCGGCAACGGCAGTTCGTCGATCAGGCGGTGGGACCGTTCGGTGGGGCTCGCAAGTGGACGAGGTGTCGATCGATGCTCTCCCTTTACTCTCACTCTCACACGGTTTGCCCTCTGGCTCTCTCTTTTCTCTCTTCTCTCTCTGTTTTCTTTTTCTCTCAAAAATGGCCGCCACCTCTCTATCCTCTCTCTCCACCTTTTATAGTGGCCGGCGGCCACCTGCTCCACCTCTCTTGGCCGCTCGTTGTCTGCTCTGTCTGCTCTGGCCTTGACTCTCCCTGGCCATGTAAATTACTTGTGCGGAATGCATCAGCCATTCCTTGGCTGAGTAGCATCCAGCGCATAGGGAGGAAGGAGCAGGGAAAAAGAGGAGAGGGAAAGAGAGAGAAGCTGGGCTGGGCTAGGGGAGAAGGAGGAATGGGCCGGGGCGGCCAGCTCACACGAGCAAAGAGGGAAAAGAAAAAAAGAAAAGAGCCAGGCCATGGGTAGGAAAGAAGAAGGCCGGGTTGAGCCGGCTCTGACCGATTTTTTTTTTTAAAGAAAATATGCACTAATAGCCCTATTAATGCAAATGTGCCTAATGTCTATATGCCATGAAATTAGATAAAAAGTATTTTTTTGTTTTAGGAATTAAAATTTTAATTCCTAAATTTTGTACAATTTAATTAGGCAATTAAAAAATAGTTGTCAACAGGAAACAATCAAACTTAGTCAAATGCCGATGTCGGGTTTTCACGGAATTGCACCTCAAATCCCAAGAACCGAAATTGCTCCACATAATGCTCTTGTATCCGCGCCAATCGAAGGTGTAATATCGCACTCGGATTAACACCCATATATTCACAACTAAATACGTCCCTTGATCTCATACTTTGCTTGCTATTCTTACGTGCTCTCGGTCTTACACACATGTACCCGAGGACTCACTTTGTTTTCTTTCCTTATTTCTTCTCTGTCAACCCAACACCCACGAGCACACACTTTGTATCGATTAATTGCACGTCCTATTCTGTTTACATGCATACGTATCTTGTTCTTTCTCATCCCTTCTTTCTTGTCAGAGCGAGAGGACTTATGTAATATCTTGCTTGTTCTCTCCAAGGGTACTTTCAGATAGAAACGGGTTGGGATTGGGTCAAGCCCATTTAGGGCCGCCCAAGTCCAAAACCCCACAGGTACCATAGATATTACTCTGGCATAAAAACACATACTAGAAGAAGCAACACAAACAGCGACTCGTGATCGGGTGATGCTTGTGCTTTGTGCATAAATGTTTTGATTATCATTCTCAAGCAATTGGATATGAAGCTTTGGATGCGAGTCCGCACATTCCTTTAGAACTACCACCGCCTCTCTGAATCCTCATGTAACCCCCTTCACCCCATGCCTCGCCCCACGAGTTCCTGATCTTCCAGAAATCGGTCCCGTCCTCACTAGTCCCGTACCCAACCACGACAACAGCGTGGTCCAGCTGGGAGCCGCAATCCCCATTGAACACGCCGCATTTATAGCTTTGGAACTCCCGCCCGCTAGCTGCAATTACGACCGTAACTGGCTGCTGCGCAACTGCCTTCATGAGCTCCTCCTCACCGGGCGGCACATCGGCGAAACCCTTGATCTGCGCCACGCGTTCTGCTGCTTTCATTGCGTTGCAGGTCCCATTCATATCATGGTATGCGTAGATACCCTGGGATGCAATTCCTTGGTTTTGGACAATGTACTTGAAAGCATTGTCAGGGGAACCGCCTCTGCAGCCATAGCTTGTGGTATCACAATCTGTGAGTTGTTGCTCAGAGAGCACCGGTAGTTTGCCCTTTTTGATCCCAACGATTCCTTCTACTGCTGCAACGACTGAGAATGCCCAGCAGGATCCTACATAATAGTTGTTGACATTATAAGCATTTGAAATTGTACTATTTCCGTAATTGTGTTACCATTGATGTCTGACTTTTTATTATAGTATGTTAAGCATTTGTTTGGTGTAGTTATCGCTTTCTTGTTGTTCTGTTGTACCGTAGCTGTGCAATGATGTGTTGTTATACATTTTTTCAAATTATAGCACCTCAAAGATGGGTGAAGCAACATCCCAAAAGCTGCTGTAAACTATTGCAGCTGTCAAGAGTTTATGGAATACATTATAAAAGACGCAACACTCATTTTCGCAGTTGTAGGTACCTAAGAAAGCTGTACTAAATAGGCTCTATGTCACACATATGCTTAAGTTTTCCAAAAGTATATATACACTCATTTTCGCAACTGTAGCTACCTAAATAAAGCTGTACTAAATAGGCTCTTTATCACACGTATGCTTAAGTTTTCCAAAATTGTATAGATTCCGTGTAATACCTACTTGTTTACTATATAAAAAAAATGGTCGGACCATTCACATGATTTGTACTTACCACACTGGCCTTGATACTTAATCTGGTTTACAACACCTTTCTCTACCCAGTCGATGCTATCGGGAATACTCCCAGCCAGATTTTGATGTCTAAACGACGTCGTTTTGGCAGGCTTTGGTCGCTTGGGTGCCAAGTATACGGCTTTGGACAAACTCCTCGTTGGTCAAGTCCGAGAATCGGTTGAAACCTAACTCGAAAGTCTGCCTCCCTGACTTCTTGAAATCTGCAATGAATTGCAAGTTCTCAGCGAAAATCGCCTGGCATTTCGCCTTCTCCTGTGGGTCCTCGTAGGTCCGAACATATTCAGTCATCCATTGCTCGTGCTGCTCGGTAACAGTGGGCTCGTACTGCTCGGTGCAGACCGACATTGCATGCCACGACCAAGCGCCAAGAATTAGAGCAAGGGAGATGATGAGTTCACTCTTGAGCGTGAAAGCCATTGCGTGAACACTTCTCGTGTGAATGTGCTTTCTTCTTCTTCTCAGTGTAATATTTTGAAGTGGATGTGATGAGATAGCTGCACTAGAAATGTATAATGTTAGGCTGCTTCATGACCAGCCCATACAAAAAATTTGCGTTAATTTTAAGGTGGAAAATTCGTTCCCAATTCCATATTCTCTACGGAAATATGATTCCTAAAGCCATGAATGTCCGAACACGAGTGACTCTTACGCATACACCACCGCAAGCAAGACTTTGTCACATTTTGTCACCACTTAGAGAGATATCGCATTCATATATCACATGATATAGTCACCAATGACCGCATCGAATTTTCCATGACGCCATCATGAAGTGACACTTATGTTGTGCATGGACTCCCTCAAATCCTATAGACCGCAACTAGATCTCTCAAACACCATTGACTTAAAGCAGACTAGAACCATCACTAACCTACTCTAGGCTTTTTAGGAGTCAAGTAAAGTGCAAGATTCTACCTTGACTTTGCGAATCAGAGATTTTGAATTCAAAGACTTAGTGACCCTAGTTTTAGCTAATGCCTATTACCACTACCTCTTTTCTTTTCGGAAAACGTTCTTTCATGCAACCTTTTATGTATTTTTTTATCTCTAAACATGCAAAACTAAAGTGGTCATGCATAAATGCACAAACAATAAAATAAAGTAATTATTATCAATCGCATAGATTACTTAAACATATATAAAAAAGAAAACCCGAGTCATATAGGGCAAAATTAATACTAGACCTTATTATAAGGCGCAGATAGAAGACTGAGCAAAGCAACAGGTGCAATGCCTAAATAAGTGTCATAAATGAACTAATGCTATTGGGAGAATTAATCATACCAAACATGCAGGTGTAATGAACAAGGCAAATAATGAATTTTTTAGAGAATGTTTTAAAAAATATTCTATGTGTAAGCCAAGCCTAAATCTAATGCAACGGATGCGGTTTGTATATTTCATGTATCAAAAAAGATCTATCCTCAATGATAAAATATTCATAATTAATCTTACATGCAATCCTAGAGATTCTTCATTCTTTATTTATGGAGATGCTTTATAAATGACCAAGCAAAAGCATGCGCATGATTTTTATTTATTTTTTCCTTAATGTCGTGCAAATACTGACTTGACTATTGTGAAAACAGTAATAAGAACCTAAATGATCCTAAATGTGTAGCGAAGCACTTATTTATGGAAAACTCTAAATTTCTACTTGTTTTTTTAATTTCTTTAATGCAGTGTAAACGTGAGAATAGTAATAAATGAACTGAATGGTTTGAAACTCGTCAATAAATAAAGATATATATATATATATGAATTTTTTCCTTTTTCTTGTCTCGTTGGTACTATGAATTAGTTAAAGATCAACAAATTTCAAAAGGCAAAAAAATAAAGAAGAAACGAGAAGATGGCCAAAAGATAAGAGGAAACAAGAGACATGCATGTGTGCAAATGTGAAAATAGTAATAAATATGTGTCGGAGCATTTATCTATGGAAAACTCAAAATTTCCACATGAATTTTTGTCATGCAAAATCCTACTCTAACATGATGTTATGTTATTTTTATTTTCTAACGTTCAAATTACTAAAACATACCAATAAGCAAAATAGATGGAATCAATCCTACTGTGCATACATAAATGAGTAACACAAACGTGGGAAACCAGGTGGAAAAGCGTATAATCGGGTATAGCAAATCATGTAACATTCTCGATGATAAGCGTTCCAACAAGAATCAAGAGATGGCTAAAAGGCTCACTTCAGGAGTAACTTGAAGCTTCGAAACTCGAACCACTTACTTCAAACAGAATGTCGTGCACGGATGAAGAAGACCACTCGAGGCTTGGTTACGCGAGAATGAAAATCCAAGGCAACATGGCAAACCCCCAACCCGACGGCGAACAATCTCAACTCAGTGTACTATTCTCTCAATTTTTTGCTCTCGGCAACATTTCTCGTCCGTCTTCTTGTTCTCTCGCGGTTGTTTGGCCCCCTTAGACTCCCCTAAGACTCCCTATTTATGGAATTTTAGCTTCTTTATTTCCTTGCCGAGATTTAATCTGAATTTCACCCCCAAAAAACCCTATGAATAACCCCTAAATCTCTCTAACCACTTGATTATTCTAACCAATTAACAAATTGATTTTACTTGGGTGGATTTGGGGAAATTAGGTGCAATTTTGCACCTGAAGAATGAAGACTCGGTCTTACAAATTTTGGTAAAACTGAGGGGGAAATCCCGGAAATTAGATGTGATTTGCTTGGAATGGAGGCCTGATTCGGTGGCGTGAGTCCCATAGACAAGGCCCATTTTGGCCTGCCTTCAGCTAAACGAGGCTTATTTGGACTTGGTTTGCCAGACCAGACCCAAACATAAAATAAAATAAAATCTATGTCCTACCTTCGGAGTTTTTTATCACAAATTTCAAATGAAATTGGAGGAAAGCTGTAGGTGAAAATTTATGTTTCAACAAGTTGCAAGCAAGGAAAATAAGAGAGATAATTTCATGGAAAATTTGGTGAATTAAATAAAATTAATGTCTGTAAGCAACTCTCAAATGAGAGTTGGATCTCCGATTAAATTTGTTTCCTATTTTAGTTCATGGTGAATATATGATTGTGGGGCTTATATATTACATATCGTTAGTTTAGAAACATTCCTATTATGAAATTACAATAAAGAATTCATTGCATTCTCCTAAGTTTTCTAATTTAGAATTGCATATTTTAGGAGCCAAGAAGTAATTAGGAAATTACCTAATTTAGATAAAGATTTAATATAAATTATTTCCTAGTTTAAATTAGGTCATTATATACTTTAGATAGTTTCCTAATTAAATTTCAAAGAAAATCACAAAAATATAACTTGCATATCCATATAGAATTAGATTCATAACTTCAATGTCGTAAATTACAGGTCATTTAGCAATCACATGATTTAGGGTCATGTAAATTAATAATTGCAATTCATGCATTGCATATGGCTTAATTTTTATATAAGAAAATAAAAAATAATGATAATCTTATATAGTTGAATAATAGGGTTAATACATGGTTGATCCTATTCCATGTCATTAGAATTGCATATAGGTTGCATTGTATTTAATTTATAGCACAGCATACATGTCACTTAGATTTCATGTTAGCTTATCAATGCATGTTTAGATTAGAATTCACGTAGTCATGTTAATTTATATTAAATCCTGTTCATGTTGAACAAGAAAAACCCAAAAAAGAATTTATTGTCATTGCATTTAGAAATCTTGCTTTGGTCATGCATACATTTCTTAATTAACATCTTGCATAACACTTGGGACCATTATTATAACGATGTCGTGCTTTCCTTAATGCATTGAGGTTTTTTCCCCTCTTTCTAGAAATTTATTTATCACTTTGATTATTGAGTGCTAAATTCTTGCTTGCGCACCCGCTAGATCACCTCTTACATGTTAGTGATTTAGGATTAAAATTGGTCAAGACTACTTTCAAAATATATTTGAAATAAAGAAAAAGGTACCAAAAGGGCGTTAGATTTATCAAGTGTAACCACGTCCCCATATCCACAATATTATTGGTTCTTAGAAATAAAATATTCTTCCATATTTTACTTGGGTTTATAATCAACCCATAATAAATTAGTCGTGACTCCTAAATGAATCAAACTGCATGTTTAAATTATTAAATCAAAACCCCAAAGTTGCAATTGGTATGGATTTAGGAGAGACCCCGCTAAGTATTTGCTTAGTAATCAATTAGCTTTCACTTAGTGGTTCACCTCTGGAAGGTCGCGACACCCAAACTAATTAGTAGCTTAATCAGAGAAAAGTTGGTAGATCTATATAATTAGTTGGTTAAAAGAGTAAACAAAGTTTGTAAATGGTAAGATAAGGTTATTTCGTTAAAGATAAGATAACTTGGTAATTTGAAAAGGTCAAATAAATGCCAGTAACTTTATTGAATGAGTGTCAATAATGTAAAACTATGATGTAACTTAATCATAAAAAAAGTTAATAAATACTTTTGCTAGGGCTGGTAACTTTTATGAGGGATTGGTGAATTTCACATAAGTGTAAGGCAAATAAAAGTTAGTATGTGGATTGAAAATTGTTGGCAAATTTAAAAACTATAAACATTGGTAAGCAACTAAAATAAGATTTGATAAGCCCAAACCAGTTGCTAATATAACGACAGAAAAACTATTAAGTCACGCAAGTGAAAATTAATAAGCTCATACAACAAATTTAGTGATTTAAGGCACTTCTAAGAAAGATAAATAATACTTGATTGATTTTTAAAAGTCAATATATTTTAAAGGTAAAAACCATGTAAACGTTGTCAAGTAACTAAAATAAGAGCTAGTAACTTAAAACTAATTGGTAATTTAATTGGAAAAAAGTTGATAAGTCACTATAGATCGATAAATTCAAGGCATTTGTAAGAAAGAGACATATGAAAGTCAATAAAATATAAAAAAGAAACCAATAATTGGCATACCATCAAAAATAGTTTGCATCATAAAAATATTAGTAAGTTACCAATAAGTTGTCGCAAAATCATATACGTGGTGGCTTTTTTACCAATAATATTTTTTTTATATTTACCAACTCGTTTAGAAAATAGCATGGGACAAAATCCCTCCTTTTTTAAACAGAAAGGCAGAATCGTCTAGCAGGTATTAAGGACCTCCATACACACAAGAAATTTCAGCATAAGAAACCCAGCAAACGTCGCATGGGGTCTAACTGAAATTAAAACAGTAAATCCACGAAATTAGCTACAGTAATTAACCCAAAATATTTCCATTTAGACTAAACTCAGTTCATATCGACCGATTTTAGCCTAGAATAATATTTATGCATCGGGATAAGAAACTTTCAAGGCAAGTCCACAAAAGGTCACCATCTGTTGTAATTATGGTTATTTTTTTGGTCGAATTTCGTAATTATGGGTTAATAGATCAACAGACGTGAACAAAACGAGACATTTCTTTTCAGTTCATGTATATATTAAGTTCATGAATCTCTTTAGTTCATGTCTTTGTTCAGTTCATGTCCATTCAAACTCTATAAATGGAAATGAACTATTCTTCATTCCATAGAAAAAAAAAAAGATATAGAGAGTAGAAGAAAAAAAACACATCTCTTCACTTCAATTTTCTTTAAGTGTGCCGGTTTTAAGAAGAGTTCAACTAAGTTCCATTTTTATAGTGCAAATACAAACAAGTACGATGTGTGGTATCTTGACAAGCATAGTTCGTAAATCTACAAAGCACCATGAGCAGAAACTGATTGCCTTTAGCAGATTCGGTAATCCGTACCTCACCTCCTATTTAATTTTGTTACAATCTATTCAGTTTTTCCCATAGGGTGCAGGGCAAAGTCAAGGACTGTGACGGCCGACCAATGCAACTTCAGCCAAGAGTCCACACAGGCTCTGCACATGTCTCTACCTCATCGCACTGAGCAAAGCAACTCTTGCACTCAAAGCATTTCCTCATTTTCGAGAGTACATCTCTTTATGGTGATGGCCCGAGGACTTTCTTGAGTTGATGGGCAGCACAAAGTTAGGAAATAACATGCTTATTCCGTCTGGTGGTTGTGTTTGTTAGAATTAGTTTGTTATCGCTTTTTCAGGATTATTATTTCTATTTACATTTTATGATTACAACAAACAGTATTGCATTATGAATCCAACACCTACAACCCCAGGATCCCTATGAATTCTCATGTACCCTCGCCCCACGAAACGTCCCAAGAGTTCCTTATCTACCGGTACTTGGTCCTGTCCGCGTGCATCTCGTACCCGACAAACGTCATCGAGTGGTTCTGATTGGACCCACACAGCTAGTAAAGACCACGCCTGCATAGTTATGGAACACAGCTCCACTCGAGTCCAGCGCTATTGACACCAGTTGCTTCGCCACGGCCTTCAGCATTTCATCCCTGTTCGGGGGGACGTCCCTGTAGTCCGATATTTTGGCCTCGGCGATAGATGAGCGCTGCACATTGCAAGTGATGTTGACCCCGACGTGCAGGTAGTTCATTGTGGAGCTGTTACCTTGGTTGTTGATGACGTACTCGCAGCCGTTCTCCATCCAGTTGCCTTGGCAGCCCCGGTTGCCGCCATTGGTGGCACAATCTACAAGTTGTCAGTAGCACACCGGAGGTGATCTGTATGATTGCTTCCGCCGCCACCGCCAGCAATAACAACCGACAAGATCCCGTACACAGAGGGTAGTGAGTGAACCGTGTAGTGCAATAACTCAATCAAGAAAACTTCAAGCCGAAGCTCACGTGGCTATGAGGCCAAACTAAAGTGTTGGAACAACTAATTTGTGTGTTGTTTCGCTAATAAGGCTCCGTTTGTTTGGCGGAAAATATTCTTCTTTTGGAAAATATTTTCCCGGAAGTCATTTTCCTGGAAAATATTTTTCCGGAACATAATTTTCCGGTGTTCGGTGACCAATATGAAAAAGTTTCGGAAAATATTTTTCGACGGCGACAGGGCGGCGGTCGCGGCGGCGTCCGGCGACCGGCGGCGGCGGCGCCGCGGCCGGCGGCGGCGGGCGGCGGCGCCCGCGGCCGGGCGTCCGCGGCCGGCGGCGGCGGGCGGCGGCGTCCGCGGCCGGCCCGCGGCGGCGGCGGGCGGCGGCGTCCGCGGCGTCCGGCGGCGGCGGCGGCCGCGTCCGGCGACCGGCGGCGGCGGGAGCTGCGGCGTCCGGCGGCCGGCGTGGCCGGCGGCCCGGCGGCTAACGTCCGGCGTCCCGGCGGCGGCGGCGACGACCGGCGACCAACGGCCAACGTCCGGCGTCCGGCGGCCGGCGGCGGCGGCAGACGGGCGGCCGGCAGCAGCCGCGGCGCGACGGCGGAGGCCGCGGCGACCGGTGGCGGCCACGGCCGACGACCGGCGGTGGCGGCCGGCGACCTTAGTGAAGAAGAAGAAGAAGAAGCTCCGAAAAATGATTTCCGCTTTTGAAAAAGCGAAAGTCATTTTCCGTAGACTTAGATTATTTTGTGAGGGGGGGAAGGAAAATATTTTTCCACGGAAAACGTTTTCCGCCCCCCGAACACCGGAAAACCAGGAAAATATTTTCCGGGAGAATATTTTCCGTCAAACGAACGGAGCCTAAGATTCATTCTTTTATGACAAGAGGGATAAAGCAAAGCAATAATTGCTGACATATCTTAGGATAGGCTTCTAAGGGCGCGAATAATAAAATTTCTCTTTCCCGGCCCTATTTCTGGCTAGAATAGAAAAATCTATTTTATTACCCGGATGAGTTTATGACAAGAAAGATAAAGCAAAGCAATAATTGTTGACATATCTTAGAATAGGCTTCTAAGGGCGCGAGTAATAAAATTTCTCTTCCCTGACCCTATTTCTGGCTAGAATAGAAAATTTTGTTTCTATTACCCGAACGAGTTTCTCAGTAAAAAGTAGCGTTTGATAACGACATAAAATATTTGTTCCCGTAATAGAAATTCGTTTGATAAGCGGCTAGCCGGCGAACGCAGGCGACGGTAGCTAGCGGTGGGCGGCCGGTGGGTGAGTAGGGGCGACAGCAGAAGACCAGCGAGCGATGGACGGGCGACGGCGAATGACCGGCAAGCGGTGGTTGGGCGGTAGCCGACGGGTGGGCGACGACGGACGGCGAGGGCGAAGAATAAAAGAAAGTTATTATTTCTATTTCTGTTCCCGAAATAAAAAAATAAAAAGTTTCAACTTCTCACTTTTCTTCCAAACCTATTTCTAGGTTAAAAATTTGTCCTGGAAACAGAAAAATGAAATTAGTTTACCAAACGGATTTCTGTTCCAAACATGTTCCCGAGAAAAAAAAAATAGGGAAACTGAATGGTTATCATTCATGCCTTAAGTCAGCAGTAAATTTCTTACTACATTGGCCTTGGTTCCATATAGGGTTCATCACCTTGTTTGACCCAATCGATGCCATCCTGAATGCTACTCAAATCTTCGTACTCAAAAGAATGGACTTGGGAGGAGTTACTGTGTGTCGATGGTGGCAATTTGTATACAGTATATGTTGCCATAAATTCCTCATTGGTTAAATCCGAGAACTCGTTCAATCGAACCTTGTAAGTCTGATTCGCCGCACCATTGAAATCCTCAAAGAAGCACAGACTTTCCAGAAAAATCTTCAAATGCTTCGCCTTCTTGCCCACATCCGTGTAGTCAGCCTGTGTCAAGTCATCTACTCCTCGAACTTTTTAGTCACGAACGACATGTCGTAGGTACGAGACGCGACATCCAAGGTGCATGGACATGTACACAAGACAAATATCAAGCATGTGGAGAAATTTTTTGCAAGTTTGAAAGACATTTGAACAATAATGAAGAGATATGTTTGTGCAATGGAGAACGAGGGAATGCATTAGTTGTATTCATAGAAGTCGAATGTGAAATTTTCTAATTGGAGCAATTTGATTGCAAAGAAAGTTGGTGACGAGCAAGGTCAATCTTTATTCCATGCGTGAGTGTGGAAATATAATTGTTTATCTATTTGATGAATCTTCTCATATTGTACTTTTCTTCTCAGAGAGAGAGAGAGAGCGAGCTAATAGCAAGTGACCACTAAATGTTGATCGCAATCTTAACTTGTGGAATGACGTTCAATTTTACTTCTTTCCAAATCTTGTTATTCATGTAAATTGACATTTATTCAACTCAAGTCGAGACTAAACGAATATTAACAACTAGATTTGTTCATAATTTTTTTATAATTTCTAAAATTTGATAATATTTTAAATTTTGATTAAAAAAAGTCATTAAACAATTCTTTTTGCTTAAAATAAGCCAAAAAAAAACACATGATAAATCGCAGACAAATCGGTGCCATTAGTAATATTTGTAAACTTAGTTAAAGTAGAGATCTATCATGTTCCCGTGCGTCGAATAATTCCGCAAAAACTTATGAAAACACCGGTTAGCAGATAATTAATTAAAATCTGACCAAAATAATAATAATTAAGTAAAAGCTACCGGTTGTCGAACAATTATTGAGTATTAACAAAGAAGTAACTTTTAGAGAACTTGATAGACTTGGTTTAAATGATTGAGATTCGACAAAGAAAAAGGAGATGAGTCTATTCTAAGTCGATGCATGTCGACGATAAGCAATTGGGAGATAACAGCAAACAATTTGCAACCTAGGAGCACCATAAAATATCATTGACTAGGACCAGTGTTGGTCCACACGGATTAAGATTGAAGGGATTATAAGAGAACAAACTATTTTTAACTTATCTACAGCCTAAGATTGATTGAAGGGTCTTCGTTCGAGTGGGGAAGCATTTAATCTATCAAATCACGACATCTCTTACTAAAAATATGTTGGAAGTCACACTCGCCACGCTAAGATTAGTTGGAAGTTTAATTGAAGAAAAAAAAAGTTGATCGGTCCCTCAAATAAGGATTGGTAAATTCAAATGAAACTTGATAAATTTATGACGTTGGTAAGAAAGACAATTGAAAGTTGATAAAAGATAATAAAACGAAATTTGTGATTTGCACACTGTAAAAAAGAGTTTGTATCATGATAGGTCAGTCGATTAACAATAAGCTATCAAGAAATCAAATAAAGTAGCTTTTTTATCAACATTTTTTATATATTTACTGACCTTTTTAAAAATTTATTAGCACGGGTAAAAAGTCTTTTTTATTTTTTTTTAAACTGAACCATACAATCGTCCAATAGGTGTGAGGACCTCCCAAGCACATGATCCAAAGTCTCAAACAATGATATCAAGTGTTTGCTAACAATATAAAATTCAAGGACCGTCTTCAAATCCTCTTTATTCTCATCATCGTTAAACACTCAAAACACTTCAGCATAAAATACCCAGCAAAGGTCGCATACGGTCTAACTGAAATTGAAACAGTAAATACACGAGATTAACTATAGTAATTAGCCCGAAATATTTCCACTTAGACTAAACTCGGTTCATATCGACCAAATTTAGCCTACTAACACACATGAGCTCGAAGCCATAATCTCGTAGATAAGTACTTACGCAACGGGATAAGAAACTTTCGAGGCAATTCCACAAAGGCCACCTTCAACCCCAGAGTTCCTCTGAATTCTCATGTACCCATTCTCGCCCCACAAAACGTCCCAAGAGTTCCTTACTAACCAGTACTCGATCCCCCCGTCGTCCGTCCCGTACCCGACGACCGTCACCGCATGGTCCAGATTGTTATTGCACGGGCCAGTAAAGACCCCGCCTTTATAATTCTTAAACGCAGGCCCGCTCGAGTCCAGCGCTACTGACACCGGCTGCATCGCCACGGCCTTCAGCATGTCATCCTCGTTCGGGGGGACGTCCCGGTAGTCCGATATTTTGGCCTCGGCGACAGATTCGGCCTGCACGTCGCAGGTTCCGTCGACCCCAACGTATGGATAGTTCGATGTGGAGCTGATGCCTTTGTTGCTGATGATGTACTCGAAGCCGTTGTCCATCCAGCCACCTTGGCAGCCCTGGTTGCCGTCGGTGGCGCAGTCTATGAGTTGCTGCTCAGACAGGTTCAGTAGCACGCCAGAGGTGATCTGTGTGATTGCTTCCACCGTCGCTACAACGGAGAACGACCAGCAAGATCCTGTACACAGAGGATAGTGAATCGTGTTGTGATATAACTCAATGAAGAAAACTTGAAGCCGAAGGTCACATGGCTATATGATGCCATATTAAGGTGTCGGAAGAATTATTTTCTTCGTTGTTTCACTAGTAAGATCAATTGTTTTATGACAACTTGGATAAATATGGGCAATGTAATTGCTCGCATATCTTAGGATAGGCTTCTAAGTCGGCAGTAGATTTTTTACCACATCGGCCTTGGTTCTTTATAGGGTTGACAGCACCTTTTTTGACCCAATCGACGCTCTCCGGGATGTTGTTCAAACCTTGGTACTCAAAAGAATGGACTTGGGAGGAGTTCCTGCGTGTTGATGATGGCGATTTGTATCCAGTATATGTTGCCACAAATTCCTCGTCGGTTAAATCCGAGAATTTGTTCAGTCCGACCTTGTAAGTCCGGTTTGCTGCGCGATTGAACTCCTCAACGAACCGCAGGTTTTCTATGAAAATCTTCATACGCTTCGCCTTCTCGGCGACATCTTTGTAGTCGCGCCCGTGTCTAGTCATCCACTCCTCGAACTTTTTAGTTGCGGACGGAATGTTGTAGGCACGGGACGCCGCGTCCGATGTGCATGCACATGCACACAAGACAAGTATCAACCATATGGAGAAATTTTTTGCAAGTTTGAAAGGCATTTTTTTAAAGAAGAGATATGTTTGTGCTATAGAGAATGAGTAGATGCATTAGGTGTATTTATAGAAGGAAAAATAACACAAATGGTCCCTGAACTTTGGCTCAAAATGTAATGTCGTTCCTGAACTTTTATTTTATTTAATATGGTTCCTGAATTTTTTGTACATATTCAATTTAGTCCCTGGATTATATGAAAATATTTAATGTCGTCCTTCCATTAATTCAAGTTAACGGAATTTGCTGATTTGACTTCTAATCCAGTACGTTTGAACGTTGGACAAAGAAATAACATTACATGTGGATTTTTCACGTAAGGTATTCAACTAAAATTAGAATATAATAGTCCATATAATTTGTTTAACTTGTTCAATTTGGAAAAAATAATAGCCATTTAATTTAAAGATATGGAGTATTATATCCTGAGTTGAATATTTTACATGGATAATTCATGTGTAACATCATTTTTTTGTCTACTGTTCAAATTTACTAGATTCGAAACCAAATCAGCAAAATCCTGTTAACTTGAATTAATAAAAGGATAAGATTGGAAATTTTCATATAGTCCAAATACTATATTGAACAATTTACTAGAAGTTCAGGGACCACATTAAATAAATTAAAAGTTCAAAGACAACATTGTACATTGAGCAAAGTTCGAGGATCATTTGTGTAATCATCTCTTCATCGAAGTGAACGTGAAATTAATTGATTGCAAAGAAAGTTGGGGATGAGCATAGTCAATGTGGAGTGCGTGTTGCACATGATGTCGAAAAGCTAAACAAAAAGGTACGTCAATTGTTCCTTGATATTTCTCCGGCTTCAATTAGGGTTTGTTCACACCTAGGAAAAGATGTTTCTGTGACCATGTCGTATATAGCTTGAGCATTTACTTGGTAAATTCTTCTAAAGCTAAACAGAACTAGATTGGTCTGAAAATGTCTCTAATTATATTCTACTTTTCTTCGTGCACTTTTCTACATGTCAATGCCTTTGTTGACCTAGACCGATAAAAGCAAGCAAAAGTAACGTGTGTGTAAGGAAGAGAGATGATTGAGAGGAAGAAAGAGAGAGAGAGAGATCATAGTAAGTGAATGATTAGTATTGATCAAAAGTTTTTCGTACAGCAATTGACGTTTGTCTAACGAAAAAACCCCGAAACTTTTCATAATTACGAATATTGACAACTAGATTTGAGTGCGGATTTTTCTTTCTTTTTATTCTAAACTTTAATAGTATTTTAAATTTTCGATAGAAAAGTCATTGAGTAATTTTTTCGCTTAAAAATAAGCCAAAACACAAGATGAATCGCAGACCAATAAGTGGAACTAACAATATCTCTACAATCAGCTAAAATAGATGCCTAGTGTTCCGTGCGCACGATGCTTTCAATTACAAGGTCGTGTTTTACTCCAACCCCAGTTAATTGAAAGTTCATTCGACTAATTCTTAACTGATGGGTTATAAAAGTAGACATCACTTATATTTATGTTTAGTCATGTTTGCAAATGATTAACATACGAGTATTTTAACCTACTAATCAGAGAAGGAAGCTTCCTACAATCAGGGATGGAGGGCAAATGTAGCCTTACATCAATGCATGCATATTCATTGACAAAACCTCAAGAACCCTAATCGATTCCAATAATACTTTAATAATTGTAGCGATACAGATAGGAAGACGCACCGAAAGGGGTCAGAATCGTCCCGCGTGCCAAGCAGACACGGGACCCGCAAATTCAAAGCACTTTCCCTTTCACTTTCCTAGGGTTTAAGTAACTCCACATCATGGGTAACATCATCTAGAAGCTGGTACGTAGTCAATATCGAAACCCTTTCGATTCATAAGCGTCCAATGCATGGAAACTCTTCCCTTTCACTTCCATAGGTTGTAGTGTTCCTTCTTTATCTTCTTGAACTGATGGTGAGAGCTTTATTTGGATTCGCATCGCGCCGATAGATCCAGTCGCGATAAGAAATTGTCGAAGAAAAAACAAAATGTTTCTTCCATCCCTTCCAGGCGATCGGGAAATAAAGAAATTGTTCTGTCACCACTTCTTTAACTCTGGTTGGAAAGTAATTGATAAAAGAAATTGGGCAGGCCATCAAATTTGATGAAAAAAATGTGTATGTGTATACAAAATAGGTTGACGAGCGAGTGTGTTCGTTCTGGGATGCGCCATTGACACCATCAAAGAGACATTAGAGATATGTAGTTTTGGCCATTATAAGTGAAGTAATCCATCAAAGATTGATTATTTAGCTACTGATTAGGCATGATTTGGTATATTTAAAGAATCGTCAAAGGAATTATTAGTCGAAACTTAGAAGAGAGATAGGTTAAAGACCATGTGGATCTAATACTGTCGATCTTAAATTATATTATTTTGTGGGGCACAAGTAGATCTCTTTTCCTTCTTGGACTATACTCAATTATTCATCATATTTTTAACTGTAAAGTACTCTCTTTACTATTGGATTAATTTTAAATAAACATCATGTATGATCTCCTTTCCATCTTGGACTATACTCAATCATTCATGATGTTTTTAATTGTAAAGTACTCTCTTTACTATTGGATTAATTTCAAATAAACATAATGTATGATGTTTTTACACAATCACTATTGATTTAGAATTTTCAAAATATAAGTACCTTATCAATGGTGATGAAGGTTTCGACCAAAAAAAAAATGGTGATGAGGGTGGCATCTATGGTAGATAGATTACACAGGTTGTGTACTATGTAAATCCAATTGATAATGCCCTATTATTCCTGATGGACTCATTTTTTTCTCCTAATTTCATTATAATTTGAACTCACGACCTCCCCCTTTCAAAGAAATTTCATAAATTCGCCGTTAAATCAAGGATAAAATATTGAGCTATCGGCGCAATACCTTTTTAAAGCATTTGACCTATTCGTGTGTTATCCTCTCTCATACACCAATAATCCCTCTATCAGGAGAAATTATTGCATGATCTACAAATCATGTCAACCAATGTCATCTCAACCATTAATTATATAGATTCTGTCGTGGGGTTCACATGATCAACGATTAAGAAGGACTTGACTTACATGATCTATACACCATACGATATTTCAGTTTCGTTCACTTTATTCAATGGGCCGGTTTAGAAACAAATCTCCTATGGAGGTTCACTTCACGTACTCCCATGAAGTGTTCTCGCTTGCCATGATTTCTTCGCATGTTATGAAGAAAGAATACACGACGTCATATTAATATTAACATGTCACTTAGGGTTAGGGTGTATTTATTTCGCGGAAAACTTAATGATAAAGGAAATTGTTTTCCGGAAAATCATTTTCTAGGAAAACGCTTAGTTTTCCTTTGTTTGGTGATATACGATGGAAATCATTTTCTGATATTTTGATATCATTGGAAAATGATTTCAATCTCATGACTTTATTTCAAGCAAAATAATTTTTAATTCTTTTTATTTTAAAAAAATCGATTTTTTTATTTTATTTTTTCTCATTTTTTATTTTTTCTTTTCTTTTTTTAAAAAAATTGGAATTTTTTTATTAATTATTAATTTTCTCTTTTCTCTTTTCTTTTTTCTTTTCTTTTTTCTTTTCTTTTTCCTCCGCTGGGACCGGCCAGCAATGGCCAGTGAGCTCGAGGCTCGCCCTGCGATGGCCACAGAAGACTCGAGCTCGCCGACCTCGAACGAGCGCTGGCTTGCCTGGATTTGGTGAGCCGCGAGCTCGTTGGTCTCAGTCGAGCCCGATTGATGGAGCTCGAGCTCGCTTGGATCTAGCGAGCCGCGAGCTTGCCAGCCTTGGCCAAGCCCGGGCTCACTTGGATCGGCCGAGCCTCGAGATCACCGGCCTCAGATGAGCTTGAGGCTCGCCGCCAGAGGCCACCGCGAGCTCGCAGGCTGTCGCCATGGCCGGCGACCAGCCTGAGGAAGAAGAAAAAGAAAAAGGAAGGAAAAAAGAAAGGAAAGAAAAAAGAAAAGAAAAGAATAAATAATAAATCGATTTTTTAAAAATAATAATAATAAATGATTTTTTAAAGAAATAATAAATAAATAAATTTTTGATTTTTTTAATTAAATATTTTTATAAGAACAAACGTTTCATTAATTAAGGACCCGAGCCTGAGCACGGCTTTTATGGACTCGAGTTTGGGTGTCGGAGCATTGGGTACGGGCATCAGGGGTTCGGGCTCGGCCTCGATGGACCCGGTGTGGGCACGGGGGCCCGGGCCCTAGGCACCGAGGTCTCGAGCCGACCCACCCGGGAACCAACATTAGGGTTTTCATGCTCAAGCGTAGAGCTTCGGGTTAAAGCACCGATAGCAGTCATATTTTGGAAAACGATTTCCGATTCTTTCAAAGGGGAAATCATTTTCCTGAATTTAAACTTTGGTAAAAGATCATTTTCCATTGACTAGGAAAATATTTTCCGTTGACTCATTTTCCGGCGAATGAGGAAAATGAGGAAAGTGCTTTCCCGGAAAGTGCTTTCCCGGAAAATGCTTTCCGCGAAACAAACGGACCCTTAGTATATAGGGTTAACACCACGAAAAACCCTAAACTAGTACACTTGTGACACATTTACCCCCAAACTATTTTTTTGACCATAAAAAACCCCAAACTGGTACACCTGTGACAATTTTATCCTAAACATACGCAAAAACCCAAGGTACACATGTGACAATTTTACCCCGAACTAATTTTTAATATTATTTTTTTGAATTTTTTTTTCTTTTTTTCCTTCACCTTCAACCTCTAGCCGGTCCCGGCGACCGGCGAGGCAGTAAGCCGGCAAGGGCCGCCCTCGCCGGATCTGGTGAGGGCCGCCCTATGCCGGCGTCGGCCGCCTCGCCCGACGCAGTGAGGTCGCCTAAGTAGGGCAAGGGTCGCCCTCTCCCGACGCGGCGAGGCCGCCTCGCCCGGCCGCGGGCCGCCCTCGCCGACGCGGCGAGGGCCGCCCTCGCCGGTATCGAGCGAGGGCTGCCCTCCTGCGTCGGGCTAGGGCGGCCCTCCGCCGGCCGGTGGAGGCGACCCTCGCCCGACGCAGGGCGAGTCGCCCTCGCGGATCCGGCGAGGGCGGCCCTCGCCCGACGCCGGCGAGGGTCGCCCGACATCGGCGAGGCCGGCTTCCGCCTACGTCGGTACTCGGACCGGCGACCGGCCGAGAGGTTGAAAATGAAAAAAAAAAAAAAGAAAAGAAAAGAATAAAAAATAAATAAAAATTCGAAAAAAATAAAAAATAATATTAAAATTTTAATTCGGGGTAAAATTGTCACGTGTGTACTGGGTTTGGGTTTTGGTGGTCAAAAATAGTTCGAGAATAAAATTATCACGGGTGTACATTTTGGAGTTTTGGTGGTCAAAAAATAGTTCGTTAAAATTATCAAAGGTGTACTGGTTTGGGGTTTTATGGGTCAAAAAAATAGTTTGGGGTAAATGTGTCATAAGTGTATCAGTTTAGGATTTTTCGTGGTATTAACCCTAGTATATATTTGAAAGAGTTTGTCCATCCACCTTAGAAACCCCCAAACATTAGTGAAAATTCTGAGACGGAGCAACATATCAAACCTATGAGAAAGGGTAATGATATTTACACAACAATAATAACTTTTTTCCACATCTTAATATCTAGAATCTTCTCTTTCGTATTCTTTCACGATTACTTTACAACTCGGGGTCCATTATTTCGTGGAAAAATTACTATAAGAAAATATCTTGCTCATTTTTCCGGTATCTAGATCGCTTGTGAAAAATGAATCGACAAAAATCTTTTCACGATGGACGAAAAACTAATTCAAGAAATTGACTTTTTTCTTTCAAACCCTGACTTCCGGACCTGAGACCGTGGCGTTTGAACCCAAGTCCAACAGGGGTCCTCTCGCTATAGGCAAATCAGGGACCCCGGTGCTTGGGCTCTAAACTCTCGAGGCCAAGCCATGATTCCCGACGGTCGAGCCCAAGACCTTAGTGCCTATGCCCGGGTCCTTGGTGGCTGGGCCCAAGTACTTGGCTCCCACGTCTGGGTCGCCCGCACCTGCACTCAGGTCCCTAGAGACTAGACCCGAGACGACGGCACTCAAGCCCAGATTGCCAATGCCCAAATCTAGGACCTCGGGTTGTACTCGAGACTTTTTCTCAAATGTGTATTTTATTTCTTTTCTGCAACAAATATCAAAAAATGACTTTCATATTATCTGCAAAATACAAGCAAACATAGGATGAAAATAAGTTTCCTCGAAAATATTTTCCGGCACAGCTCGTTTCCGAAACAAACGGAACCTTAATATGTAAAACATTTTTATAATAGGTGTGAAAGAACCTAGTAAGGTGTGAAAATATAATTAGTCAAAAAGAAAACCCCAAAAAGCATCTGCCCCTCCCCCTAAGCATACTCTTCACTGCGCGGCCTATTAGGGCGCGCATGGAATCCATTCTAGGTAAATCCTACTCGAATGCATTCTCAAAGTAATGCGTTTGTTAAAAATTTCCGAATGCGTTACGAGCAATTTTTGTATTCGGAATAAAAATGCGTTTGTTGAAAATACTTGATTCCGAATGCATTTTTATTCCGGAATGAGTTTTGGGCAAGAAAAAGAGAAGCTACTTTTTGTAGCTTCTCTCTTCCGAAATGCATTCTCCCTATTTTCTCTCTTTTCGTGGCTTTTACAACACATTTTGAGATCTCACTAATTTTTTTTAAAAATGCATAAAAATTGAAAAATTCCAGAAAAATTCATAAAATTTTCCGAGAAAATAAAAAAAGTCGATTTCGGAAAATAGGAAATTTGGTGAATTTTTTCAAAAACTATAAAAAAATCAAAAATTTCAAAATTTCATGAAATGGCTTAGAATACCTTTGGGCACCTACTTTGAATGAAATTTAATTTTTTGAGGTGAAAAAAAATCAAAAAATCAAAAATTTCAAAACTTCACAAAATGGCTTAGAATACCTTTGGGCATCCACTTTGAGTGAAATTTAATTTTTTTGAGGTGCCCAAAAAAATCAAAAAATCAAAAATTTTAAAACTTCATAGAATGACTTAGAATACCTGTGACCACCCACTTTGAGTGAAATTTAAATTTTTTTAGGTGCAAAAAAATCAACAAATCAAAATAGATTTCTGTTCCAGAAATCAATTTCTTGAGCAGAATTAGTTATGTTTTATCAAACAGATTTCTCCTCCAAAAATCAATTTCGACAAGAATTCGGAAATCAATTTTCGGCAGAATTTGATTTCGGAGCGAATGGTTACCATTCGTGCCCTTAACTTCTCAACTCATTGAAATGGAAAATCTTGATCTTGACCACAACTATGTTACAGCTTTCAATAACCTCCAATTCCAATTCTGAACGGCCTAAAAAAAGTACTTTGAAGCCATGTATGCAATACATTCTCAAGGATATTTTTAGCTCGCGAATCAAAAAAAAAAATGAAAAGGCTGAATTTGAAAATCTCACTGAATCGGCGAAGTATTATTAACTTTAATACTGCGGAACGCCGCGCGGATGAATGAATTTTTGCAAAATCTTTTAGATACATTAATGTCGGGTACCAAGAGAGAAAGCCCGGCGCAACTACCGAGATTCGCCACATCTCAGACTCCGATTTCGTCCTTTTACCCCCTAGCACGAGTCTCTTTTATACGTAGTAAAAAGTTGCATAAGAGAGTAGAAAGAATGGTGATAGCTCAATGGAGTTGGGACATGGTGCTTCTCCAACAAGCGCTAGGATCAGATCCTTGAGCTTGACTTCGCTTTTGTTTTTTTATTTTATTTTTTTTAATATCGATTTTTTTTACCTTTATACTACTCTAAATAAAGATGAGGCCTATTTTTTCATCACTTTTTTTTTATTTTATTTTTTCTTTGATATAAGAATGATTTATTTAGTTTTTGCTCATTTAGGATTTCAACCTATCATTGAACATAATATTGCACTTTTCCATTTCATATTCCAGGATTACTTCATACATGTGTATTTTATTATACTATAGTCTACACTTTTTTTTTAAGTTTCGATAGTCTTCTAAATTATTCTCAATCAAATATTACAATCATTTTTTTTTCTTGAATCTACTTATTCAATGAAAGAATATGATATAATAGATGTATTTTGGTGTTAAAGTCAAATGCTATGGTATCTATCATATTTATATTTAGTCGATCTCTACATCATTAATGTTATGTACAAAGAAAAATCTATTTCCTCGTCATTTATTTTATGATCTTAACATAAGATGATAAGATGAGCCAAAAGCAATTTCAAGGGATGTCAAGTTCAAATATCAACATCTTAGACAACAAACTTCTTCTTTTTTCCCATTTATCCTAGGAAAATGAAGATATGAGCTTTTGTTTGGATTGAAAAAATTGTGCTAAATAAAAAATCTAATTTTTGTTGCTCGGCACCACGCAGATTTTTGCTAGTATTCCTTAAATTTATACCTGCCATTCTCGGGCTGTCAAGATATCATATGGAGTTTCGACCAAAAAAAAAAGATATCATATAGAGAAAACAAAAAATTAAAAGTATAGGTGTATGGGGAAAATTTGATGAAAACAAACTTGCCCTTGGCAAAAAGAACAAGACTATCAATACCCCAATATCCTAGTAGAAAATCCAGTAGCCGGATGTCTGAGAACTCTCGTTTTGTTGATGCTGCACTAATGATACTTAAATTTAAGTACCCGCGATGCTTCCGATAATTATCGATATTCAGCTATATGATCTCCCATTCAGATTCATCAAACTCATAGTCCCTCATCGCGGATGCCATATTCTCCAAAACTTTGTTCTGAGACAAGAAGATGGTGTAGAATAGTGACCAGGAGACAATGTTACCAGTGATCGAGACAGTGTGCTGAAGATCTAGTTCATACAGAGTGAAGGTGACATACCTGTATTGTTCTTTGTTCAGTTATCTCGTTATGAGCCGAACAAAGTTCTCTGGTCTCTACAATGATGCAGCTCTCATCAAGCTTGATCAACTCAATGACGGACTGGGGCTCTTGAGCTAAGCTATCCGATCCTGCTGTGACAAATATTTGACAATCAAACACCATTTAAAGCAAGAAACCATGACATCAGGCAGCTTGACGTGTTTCCAGTGTTGTTCTAATTGTTCGATTTTAGCTTTTTCCTTGTCATGAGCCTGTGCAAATATTAATTCGCATAGGTGCATCATTACTAACATTTCCGACTTATACTTTCCAATAAAGAAATTTCAGAAGGGGGTTATTTAGGACAGTAGAAAAGCTATACAACAGTAACTCTAATGAAGCAAACTAAATGGTTTCCTTTATGCAGTAGATCACCTGATGATAATGAAAACGATGCTTCTCTTATGGAAGTGAATGGCATGTAAAATCATTGCATCTTCCATAATGCGCGAGGCCAAACAACTAGTTAACCAGACAAAGCGAGAAACACATGGCACATGACATAGAGCTGTCGATTTGGCATCAATGAATCATCTTAAACTGTTGCACGTTTAGCAGAAATCTAGAAGCAGGCTCTGTGTTTAGCTGTTATTGCACAATTACATGCACGTATGGTAGCTTTGAAGTACGTACCGATTGCTTCTACAAATTCATATGAGGAAGTGACCTTAGGAATGATGCTTCCATGTTCTTCTGGACTAACACAATAAAGTGACTTGACTGTACTTCTGCTGTCAACGCACGTATCCAAATCATTGAAATCGTCCCCAAGTCCTTCCATCAAAGAGGCACATTCATATCCGTCCTCAGACTTCAATGGCGTTGCTTTAGCTTGAGAGATTGGCACATGTTGTGTGGCGTCACCACAGCTCTCAGAGTCCCCGTCGGAGTTGTTGTTTATACTACGAGATCCCTCTTTGAGATAGTCTCCTTTAGTAGTGTCAGCTGTTGTGTCGCTATCAGAGCTTTCCAACGGAGGCATATCGGACAGTACCTCTTCACTCGCCTGCTCCAGAGACGAGGTGAAAACTTCTTGCACGAACTCCAAGCAAAAGCTTCTCACATCGGCACCCACCTTCTTTAGCTTGCTCTCAACATAATTCACCGCGTCCTGTCGTGCGAGGATTTCAACAATTAAACAGGACAGCACATGAAGAAGCATGACAAGAGAGATGTCGTTGCATCTACTCAATTAGTAATTTGAAGGTCGAGATATAGTGACATGGATAAATCACGATGAAGACGATCACCATAGTCTACTGAAAAATTTGCTTGGAACTAGATGAAGGTAAGAGACATTACTAATGAGTGACACTTAAATTAACTAATGGAGAAGAGACGAGTGATAAAATCCAATCTGCGAAGAGGAGCGAAAGATCACCATGCACATGACATCTTCCACATCCATGTAGAATCCTTCAATCTTCCCGCTTATGTCTCCGACCATGTCGGCCAGCCAAGTATTGTCATTAGTAATCGCCATGTCACACCTATTGGCTACACTAGAAGTGCACCAATCTGATTCTCCAGTGGGCCTACCCTGCGAGACAAAAAAGTTATGCCAAGTATTCCAACAATCAAAAGGTAGAGAAGTTCTTATGGAATAAATTGTAAGTAGAGATTGAATTCTAAGAGAATGTAAAGAGATAATATGAATGATACTCTCTCTCTCTCTCTCTCTCTCTCTCTCTCTCTCTCTCTCTCTCTCATGACATCACCAGACATTGCAAAACGAAAAAACACATCTCTTGCCGGACCTTCCCGACGAAGATGACTATGGTACTGGAAAAGTGTCGACTAGAGTGCATAAAAAGAAGGCTAAACGACGGATATTCCTACTCCTAACTTCTTAGTAAAATCAGTGCTGCTTCACTCACAGAAAAGCTCTCACACTAGGAGCCTATTCCATCAACTACAAACGCATGAAATCTGCTAAAAAAAATTTAACATCTTGGATATTCTTTTTCACATGGGATTTCCTTAAAACAAATGAAGGAACTATTTTTTAAGCTCTTCCTTCCTAATTATTTTCCCGCGATTTCGCTCTGTGTCAAGCCTATTTTGGACTAAAACAATTTTGTGCCCATGAAAGAAATTCCCCTAAACACCACAAGTGATCAGTCACAGTACAGGCCAAGAAAAGAATATTAATCCATCAACACTGCATCATCAGTTCACCAATAGAAGACGAGCAAAGATCGGTCAAAAGCCCAAAAACAGAAAGTCCATAAATTTATCAAAATTTGGGCACTTTGCAATCTATCTGACATTATGCTTATAAGAACCAATATCAAATCAATCCCCGACATGCAAAAGGGACATTTAGCGCCCTAGTGAAACAAGCTCAAAGAGCAAAACACGTGATCAACATTATTCAATGTCCATGAAGCTTAACTGTAACACAGAATGCAAGAGATGTAACTCAAAACGTCGATGACCCAACAGAGCTCATGTAGTTGAAAACAACAAATTGAAACTTCGCTAAACGAAGCAACAATGAGGAACCCAGTTTCGGAATTAAGGAAATATTAGTGAGAACTTAAAGAAACCTGATCCTCCCTCTGGAAAGCACAGGGCCTTCAGAAACGAAGTTCTTGCTGTGAGCAGAGAAAGGGAGAGAGAGAGAGAGAGAGATGGATGGTGATTTGAATAAGGGAAACGAGATTGTTTCTTATATTTATCAGATTAGATTCAATTAACAACCACTGTTTGACTATGCTGGAAGTTGACTCGAACTAGGAGTCCAAGTCCTTTGAAACTTAGGCTTGGGGTTTTGTCTTTCTGGAGTTAGGCTTTTATTGATAACTAGTTTGAGGGCAAGATTAGTTACAAATTCAAACTACAATAAGAATATGCTAATTCATAAAAGAATATAAATATCAATCTTTCTTTCTTGATTGCAATATAATATCGGTGTTTTATTGTAATTAAATCTTATAAAATAATTTTAACCATATAGTATCGAAATATTTTGACAGATTAGTCGGACAAAACATAACAACACTAATGTGGATAATCACTAAAATTGGTTTGCGTGGTTATCAAAGACATGTAGAATAAGAAATTTTACATCCATTAATTATCTGTTCCTTTATAATGCGCACATTATTTAAATATAGATATTTCGGTTTTTTCATTTTGGTGACGTTTAGTATTTGACTTTTACTCTTTACCAAACATCTTATACCATTGACAATGTCGATACAAGACATTTAAATCATATTAAAGTATTCTTACAACATCGAGTTCCACAAAAAAAGCTTTTCAAATATGAAAAAGTACCTTAATCTATTATGTGTAATGGATCTTAATCTTAGCAAAAAAAAAAATGGATCTTAATCTATTCACATGCAAATTACTTTCACATCATTATTCGTCCAATTGTCCATTTATATTAGACATTGCGATTAAGATAGACGACTCCCCAGATAATCGAAACCACATTATCTATTAACTTGAGTTGAAAAGCCATGAGAGAAAAGGTTTCATGAGAGAATGATTAATGGAACGATAATCATGTTTCATAAGTTTATGTGAGGTAAAATAAATGTGCTTTTCCAAGTTGAATTCAGTTACTTCAATTTTTTTAGAGCTTTTGTGGTGCTTTGTTTTTGGAAAAAATTGTCCAAAAAGTCTTAAACCTATTACACTTTTGCCAATTCAATCCTAAACATTTTATTGTGACAATTAAATCTTAAGCATTTTCACGTTTTACCAATTGAATCCATCCGACCAATCTTGGCTGGAAATCTCTAATGTGAATGCCAGTTGTCTTACATGGTACGGCAAGCGTTGACATGGACAATTTTTAATAATATTTTAATATTTTTTGAATTTATTTTTATTTTTTATTTTATTTTTCCTTTTTTTTCTTTTCTTCTATTTTTCTTCTTTATTTTTTCTTTTTTTCCTTTTCTCTTCTTTTCTTTATTTTTTTTTCTTTTTTCTTTTTCCCTCCGCCTCTCAACGAAGGTTGCTGGCCTCAGGCGAGGGCAACCCTCGCATAAGCGAGCGTTAACCTCGCTAGCCTAGCAAGGGTCGCCCTCACCAGTCACCCTCTCCCCCTTCTCCACTAGCAAAGGCAGCCCACGCCCAATTCGGTGAGGGCTGGAAACTCTAGTAAAGACCGGCCAAAATAGTCAAGCAATGCAAAACCTACAAGAAAAGCAAACACCATATATTCGTAGAGTGGATCTAGTCTGCACAGGGTCCTGTGCGAAGATGTGATGAGAGGGATGGCTTGCCGGGACTTTGCCGATGTTGCTGAGGATGGTTGTGACGATGAGGTGATAAATACACAAAGGCACTGAAGTTGAGCACGTGTACGTCGGGATCTCGTTGGGCGAGTTCCGGCCAATTTGGTCACGTAAACTCAATTGTGCCACTTAGGACGGTCGGCGCTTACATCGGCGAGTTCCTGTCAATTTGGCCGGATGGACTCAATTGGCAAAATGTGAAAAGGTTTGTGACTCAATTGGCACAATTAAAAGGTTTAGAACTAAATTGGCAAAAGTACAATAAGTTTAGGATTTTTTGGACAATTTTCCCTTTGTTTTTGGGTTCTTCCATTTTTTTTTTATTCAACTGGCATTTTTTATAAGTGATAAACTTAGCTATAATGTCTATCAATGAGACTAAACTAACATATTCCGGGTATTGGTGTTATGGTGGTTAAAGTTTAGGATTTTTTGAGGTAGACGGATGAATTTTTATCATACTGGTACAAGTATAAAAACATTTTGGGTGTAGGGTTTTTTGTGGTATTTTTCTAATCTTCTCTTAACGCATAGACTGCTATTTTTCTTTAACTACAAGGGTGACTCTAATACTGACTAATTATTAAATTTTATTTTTCCAACCTTAAACGACTTTCGATGGTACAACGATGTATTTCTATTGAAAAATTTGACTTGGACTGATTACAATCAAACCTATTGGAAAGAAAGAATTATAGCAGAATTACCAAAATTATTTGGAGGAAATAATGATTATGTTCATATATCGTACGGAGAGACGATTACCGCAGCAAATTTATAACGCTTAGAAAATGTTTCAATTCAAATCCTTGCGTGAGTCCACTTATCAATGTTATAGCGACAGATGAGAAAACACATTTATTTATTTATTTATTTATTGGCTTAAAAAAACATTTATTTGATATCATAGAAAATGTAGAAAATGTAAGAATTCGAAAAGAATATTTTAACAAGGCTAAAAGAACTTACATAAATGCGAGAATCTCAAAATGAATAAACGGTAATCTTACAAGAAGTATTTAGCAAGTTTAAGAAAGAAGAGAAACCCATTACTATTTAAGAACTCAATTATGAAATAAAAACATTAAAAACGAGAGATCCAATTTCTGAAGCAAGATAATCAAGGAATAAAAGAAGATATCGAGATTATAATATAATATAATAGTAATAGTAATAATCTCATTAATAACATTCACTTTCAAAAATGGAATACAATGATAACCTCACTTCTTGATGATAAATTAAGCATCCAAAATATGGCCCTAATTGATTCGAGCCAATCGAAATTGCATTCAAGAAGGATTAATTCCAACCTCTTATTAAAGATCTGTAAGAAAGAATTAAATTTTATTTGACCAGTTTATTTGTCAATTAGTAAATTTGGTATACTATTTCACCTTACGGATATATATTTTCAATTTTTTTAATTATCAAATTCATTTCACTTATTAGTGAATTTTTAGCTATTATTTGGGTCATAAATAATATAATTACAATTAAGATCCATTATTCTTTTTTACTTTCATTTTGAATTAAGTAGATCTTCTTAACACTCTGTCAATAATTTTACTCTAAAATAAGATATATCAATTTGTTGTTTTGATGATCATTTACTTTATTTTTGGATTAAATGATTTTCTGCATTTCATAAATTAAGGCGCCCATACAATCCTGGCTCCGTTGCGTTATTAGGTCAATAAGTTTTTCGAGAACATTAGTGATGCCTTCAGGCTTAGCTCTTGATTTTAAAAAAAAATGTTAATATCAAGTTTGTTTGGTATGTTTTTTTAAGGGTTAATACCACAAAAAATCACAAACTAGTACACATGTGACAATTTTATCTCAAATTAATTTTTTTACCACAAAAAACCCTTAATTGATACATATGTGACAAATTTACCCCAAACTAATATTTTGACCATAAAAAACTCCAAACTGGTACATTTATAATAAATTTACCTTCTGTCAATTTCCATTAAATTGGATTCATACCAAAAAAATCACAAACTAGTACACCTGTGATAAAGGAAGGTTAAAACATAAAACTGGCACATCAGTCAATTGCCGCGTGTCATTTAACAAAGAAATTTGACAGTAAAATTTAATAAAAATAAACTAAGGGTAAATTTGTTACAGGTATACCAGTTTGAGGTTTTTCATGGTATTAACCTCTTTTTTTTATTGCATTCGCAATCAACTCCTAAATGTCACTATTTATATAATTATCGAATCTCCTATCCTTTCACCTTCACGAAATTAACATCTTACGTTGGTGGCCTTTGCTAGCTAGCGCTGCATCGAAGCTTACTGACCCATTGCCTAATGAAGGATGAGTCTTGCGGTGATACTTGGGTGCGTTCATTTTGCGGAAAATGAGTGATTTAAAAAATATTTTTCGAAAAACGATTGCTTATATCAATTATAAAAATTAGTCAACGGAATATATTTTCACCATCAGATAATTTCTACTAATCTTACATGCGCCTTTAAATTATTAATTAGTAGAAAATCTCTATGTTGATTTTGAAAAAAATTTCAATATATTCATTAATTTATGTTTTGAGTTGTATCTAGGGAACGATACAAAAAAAACTTTTACCCATTCAAAACATAGCTCTTTTTTTAAAATACCTGTTTGCCACCTCTACACAAAGTTCCTATATTAAAAAAACCAAATTTCTCCATTTTGGAAAATATTTTATCCATCGCCCATAGATCACTATTTCCGTCCGAAACAACTGCACCAATCTTCTAACTTTTCACGGTCATGAGATTAATTTCTTACTAGTGGCCTATTTAGCGGTGCGTCGCATTTAAATATATTATTTATTTATTTATTAATCTCACAGTAGATTAAGAACCTTCACTTTATCATTTCTCTTCTTTAGAAGTGAGATGACAAAGTTATAAACAGATTCGTAATTTTGATGACAGGGGTATGCAACTTGTAATTTTGCTGATCCATATTTTTCCCTTTTGTTTCGTTAGCACATTAATTGCTTTTTTACCTTTGCTTTTTTAATTCTATGTGTATCTTTTGTGATTAATAATAATTTAAAAACCATATTGTATTTATGCTAAAAATATTCCACGGTCCATCCTAACTGCAATTTCGTACGACAATTCATGCAACTCGCCGATAAACATCTAGTGATTAAAGTGAAAAAAGCTCGTTGGCTAGCGGGTCTCGCGGCCGCCGGAGCTTTGCTTGGCCGGTTCTCCTCTCGCACTCCTTTCTCTCTAAATTAAATAAATATTTTATGGGTTAATATAATCTTTTTTTCGTTCGAAAGTTAAGATATTTTGTTCAATTTAGGATTTTTAAATTTTTTTTACAAGTCTCTAGTCGTGAATTTTTATTGGGGTTAATATCACGAATAAACTTAAATTGATTTACCCAAACTAATTTTTTGAAAAATTTACCCTCCGTTAGTTTACATTAAATTTTACCCGTCAAATTGTTCAGTTGGATAACATATAGCAATTGACAGGCGTACTAATTTGAGATTTTACCCCTTTATTTTTCACATGCTTATCAATTTTATGGTATTTCGTTATATTAATCAAATTTAATAGAGGATAAATTTATTACGGGTATATCAATTTGATATTTTTTTGTTAAAAAATTAATTTAAAATAAATTTATCATAAATATATCAATTTAAAATTTTTCGCTATAATTTTTCGTGATATTAACCGTTTTATTCGTGAGAGCAGCAACCCGCGACGAATTGAGGGACGTCCGATTGTTCTGGCGCGCGAACGCTCGCTAAAACCCTCACGGTCCATCCCGCCACCGCCACCGCCACCCGCCGTCGACCGCCGCCTCCGACCACCGAGTACCCTGTCCACCAGCACCACTTCTCCAATACGCCACCGCCAGTCATCTCTCTCTGTCTCTGTCTCTGTCTCTGTCTGTGTGCAAGCCACCATCGCCGGGCCGTCGCACCTCCTGCTCAGCTCGGCCCCTCTTCCGGACCACCCTCTCTCTCGCTCGCGGAGCAAGGTAGTGCCTTTTTCCTCTTCTTTTGTTCAAAATTTTTTGGGTTTCCTGCGCTCTGCAGATCAAGGCCACCGTCGCCCTGTTCCAGGACACCGCCGCCGTGTGCCGGGATTCCCGGAACACTGCGTCGGTGTCCTGTGTCGATGATCGTGTATTGTACTCTCGTGTTTAAGGTCAAACAGCTCGATCTGATCCGAGGTTCTTACCAATCCAGTGTCCTTTCTCCTGCTTTGGCTTGCACTGGGTTGGGTGCTGAGAATATGCTGGTGGAATTTTTTGTGATGCAGAAGTATTGTGGAGTGTAGAAATGGCTACCCTGTACACTGTTGGAATGTCTGGAGTGTGGAGAATTTTTACTGTGTTTCTTTCCACTTGCTACTAGTCTGAGTAAGGAAACATAATTTGCTCTCGCAAGAAAGGAATTTGATTGGAAAACTCAAATTTTTTGTATTGCTGAATGAAGAACTAAAGAGTGTTTCGAGCTCGAGCTCCTCTATGGTAATTGAGCTGAGTCGAGTGAGCTCTAGTATTAATAATCTTTCCGAGCTCAGTTATAGCACAAAAGATTGTACTTGATTGAACTTGAGTCGAGCTTGAGCTCAAGCTTGACAGTATATCTGTTCAACTCGGCTCGGTTATCTTTTAATTGCCCGTGTCAACCTCTCTCTCTGAGAATTTTGCACTCTTTCTGCGCAGCACTTAGGTAAAGAGAAACATGAAGATGGCAGTGGACAGAGACAAGATTCAAGAAGAGGCTTCTTTTTCACGTTTGTACAAAATCATCCTTGGTTGGGACTATTTTCAAATCCTTAAAGAAGTCAATGTACTCTCTCTCTCTCTCTCTCTCTCTCTCTCTCTCTCGAGCGCGCGCGCTTGTGTGCTAGTGTATGGTAGTGCTAAAATTGATTTTCTCACTCTGATAGCAACGAGGTAGTAGGAGCGAAGACCATGATAAAGAAGGAACTCCTCCCAGCTTAAAGCGAGTAAAGTACACATATAAAGATGTCGATGACTACATTGCTACCTTTGAGCCTCTTTTGCTTGAAGAGATTAAGGCTCAGATCGTTCAGAAGAGTGACGACGATGAAGATGCTGGTTTTTTTTTCTCTCATCGACTCCACTTTCTTTCTGGTGATTGCTATTCATATGAGGAAGGATGTTAATGGTACTGTGATGTTGGACCATTGCAGTTATCGAGTGGAAACATGGAGTTGTTACCAAGTGCAATGAGTCTGATGGGTTTCACTTGCCAGAGGTCACTTATGGCTCCTCTTATAAAGATTTCTCCATATCTCAGAATGATCTGCTTTTGCTATCTAAAGAAAAGGTTATCAAATCCATCTACTTCTCTTTTGATTTTTAGCAGTACATTGCTCACTTTCCTCTTTATCCGTCTAGCACCGACTTAAAAGGTTCTTTTGACAATGTCACCAGTGATACCTAAATGACTTAATTCTCACGGAATGTTGGTTGATACAGTTTGAAGAAGGCAAGAAACTCCCAACAACCTTTGCATTTGCATTGGTGGAGTATCGTCAGATACGTGAGACGGGAGGGTCCGGGCAGAATAGTGACTGTCGCTGTCTGGTTGTACTTAGACTTCGAATGCATTTGACTGGACAACTCATGCCTATGCAGACTGATAAAGTTGAGTCTAGTCCTCGGCTGCTAAATATGCGCTCGCTCATTAGTGAAGGAGGGAAGTCCATATATATATTAAAGGTAAGTAGGGAAGGGTTCTCAGTTTCTGTACCTATGCTGTTGCTAACTTTTAGATGGCCATCAAGTATAGGGAATTGATTCTCAATTGATAACAGGAGATAAAATTGCTTTTGTTATGTTTCTCTTATAATTGGAAGTTTGGGCCTGAAGTTTTGTCTTGTTGTTTGTTTTTATGTGAATCCTCTTTTTTTCTTTACGAGGACATGTAGTGTAGCTTGTTTTCTCAACAAATATTTAAAGCTAGTAGACAGATGAGAGTTGAAGCATTTTAACATGCTTTCACAGGCAACTACCTTGTTTGTTTTCATTGTATGGAGTGTTGAACCCTTCAGTCACATATTAGGATAACACTTTTTATCAGATACTGGATATTGAAAGCTATGATCTTGTAAGCTTCCCTCGACCTTTTTCAGAGTAATTTCTGATTCACTTTCATGTAATGGTTTTCATCTAATGCATTACGGTAATTCCCCAGGACAAGCCCTTTTCCTTGGGGCTAGAATTTTAATCATTAATATTGGGTTGTAAACAGTGGTTTTTTTTTAAATATTATAAGCCATTTATGAACTATCATCCACACTCATTTGAGATGAATTTTATAGTGACAGTTAGCATTATTCAAAAGCCCCTACTCCTTGGGGAATCGAACATTTCCTATCCTATTCTTCTTTATTCGAAATATAATCAAAACATTGGCTTTCAGTGTTCCAGATGTTAGTGCCTTTCATATGAAAAGGGCAATGAAGTTGGTTATAGTTTATCAAGAAAACAAGCATGGGTTCTGCATTGCCTAATTTGGATATTGGTCACCTGGATTAATATGAGTTAGAGGCTTGGACAAATGGTTTTTTTATATAACAGAGGGGAGATTAATTTGGGTTTTTATTTTCAAATTTCTTATGGCTTTGGTATTTAGATGACATTGGAGTTGACGGAATATCTACCACTAAGCATTTTTTTTTTGGTCGAAATCTACCACTAAGTTAAAAAAACACCAAAATTCATCTTTTTTCATTCGGATACATGTAAGATGTCTGATGTGAGTTGTAGGCTTGGATGTGTCTTTTGTTTTGGCACAATAATGGGAGGTTAATTTTCTCTCTTTGCCTCTTTGCCCTAGTTTTGCTAGCAAGGGGGAAGGAATTAAAAGAGATTCTGAAAGAGATGAAATATTTTAAATACTATGTTGTCTTCTGTCTTCCTTTATCAGCTTATATGGCACTACATTTAGACTACATTTAGTGATAACAATAGTTTATCATTAAATAGTCAATATGTTTGGCTTGGCACCTCTTGTTGGCTATGCTGTTATGTAATTATCAAATATGTAATTTAGACAATTGCCTTCAAGTGGAATGATCAATTGAGCAAGTTCAGCTGAATGGGATATTTTTCATAAGTTGGAATTAACAAGGACGGACCCCTATGATAAATGCGAAATTCTTCAAATAGATCTTGAAATTAAATTTTTCATCAGCTGGATTGTTTTTCTAGCATGCATGTGCTAATCTTTGGCAATCAATTTGATGTCTGTGCAGATTTGCAGCTTATCAACTATTTCTCGTGAATACGTAGCTGTACACAGTATTGGTTCCCTTCCTTTCAAGGACTTAATACTAGCTGCTGCGGAGAAGAATCCCACCCCTGCTGACCAGGCCTGGAAAATCTCCAAACTTCTGGGGGATTATATCAAAAGTAATTTGAATGAATCTCAACAACAAGCTATAAATGTGAGTGTCTCTTTTCTATTCTTTTTCCCTATCAAATGATGTTTGGACGGAGCTTTGTCCTTTCTGGCTACATAAGGTGGGAAGGCAATGGCAGACTTATGCAGGACAATGTTTAGCGAAGTTATTTCTGTCAACTAAGTCACCTTAAAGTTTGCTCAAATGTTTCTTAGTGCTTGTAACGAACTCTTTGTTCATATCCTCTCCCCTGGCAGTCTGTTAAAAAAAAATATTTCATCTTTAAAGTTTCTCATTCGTTATCTATTGCTGCAATTTGCAGGTTGGTTTGTCACGGAGACCATTTGTGCTTATACAGGTTTTTCTCATTACGAACTACCTTTAGATTTCTTTTTTTAATACTTATGTCATCTGATGTCATGTCATCGAGAAATAGATATTTACATCTTTGGCTCAGACGTAGTTAAAACCATAGCTTTACATGCTGCTTCTACACTTGACCTCGACGTGGCAATCTACTTCTGGCTCTTCCTATCTCCCTTTGTAAATATACAATATTCAGATGAAGACCATCTATGTGGTAGAGAACCGACTCACTCTGCATCTAAATGTCCCTGAGAACGATTATGTCCAGAGTCTTAATATGACAATCCTTTCCCTGAGGGGATACTTCGAAAACTATGAACTATGGAATCCTAGTAACTTTTTCATGGAGAATCTATGAACTGACTGACTCTTGTCTAGCTACGTTGCATCTTTGTTCAATGGTGACTGTACTTTACTGCTAGTGAGAAAAACACTTTCTCTATCGCACTTATCGTGGGAGGAATTGTATATTTTTTCCTAGGGTCCCCCTGGAACAGGGAAAACTCAGACTATCCTTGGCCTTCTGAGTGCCATTTTGCATGCCATTCCAGCTCGAGTGCACTCAAAGTAAGCATTATTCTTGTATTGATATATATTTTTACTCAAACTACTGGAAACCTTGTCCCACTAAAATTGCTATATGTGGTGTTTCTCTTATATTGCAGGGGTAGACTCCGAGCAAAGCGTGGACCAGAATTACCTATCAATGAAAAGTATGTATCTGTCAGTACTACAACATATTTTATAGGATATATTTTTCCCAAGTAATATATTCTCTGTCATCGTGTTATCCTAGTAACTATATTTTGAGATGCTTTTCACTTAATTAATGCTCAAATACCTGTGATCATTATGATTTTCAATTAGCAATTTTTTCTGACTATAGTTTTAAACTTTTCTTCTACGGACATGCTGCAGCTGTTAAATGGAATGATATGCTGTTTTAATGGCGGGCTAAAATTCTATGCTTGTTGGCACAATGTGTTGGAAATATAATCTTAGTGTCTCACACAATAGCATTATCTAAGGATAGATTCGTTTAGTGTCAGAGAGATGTGTCATTTAAAGGCTCTAGATGCCGGTTGGCAAATTAGTGTATGGGAGTGGAATGTAAATGGCAAGAGCAGGTAACTACTCCAGACATTAACTTCATGGCCGTACAGGAAGTGTTTTCTTATGCATAGTGTGTTGTTTGTGTCTCTGGGTTATTCCACAAGCAATATCAGGTCTACCAGAGTGGAACCATGACCGTCAGAAGGGCATCTTCTCTCTTGTCAATGGAGAAAAAGCTAATGCGATTCCTTTAACTATGTTTTGACTTGTCCAGACGGAGATGGATAGACCTTTTGATGGGAGCATGTAAACTCTTACACCAATAAGAATAAATTATTGTGTTCCCATTTAGTTTTGGCTAAACTGCAGTGATATTCCTGGCATTCTATAAAATGACTGTGACACTCTTCATATTCTTCAAAAAATATTCGTTACATCTGCTTGTCAAAAGATTATGCACTCCAAAAGGACTAGAACATCTCGAAATTGCCTTAGTTAAGCTCTTTAACCCATTGCGACCTTACTAGTTTAGATAGGACAAATTGCAACACTAATATTTGCTCTACAAACTCGAATCAGCAGATACTTAACTTCATTTTAATTGTTTGAGTACTTTTGAACCCTTTGCAATATTAAATTCCCCATTGCATTGCATTGGTACTTTGATATCTCACACTAGTTCCAGATAGAAAATAGTGATATGGTGGGCCAAATAATATGGAATAGAGTTTTTGCAGAAATGCATCATTTGGCATGCTCAAGACATTATCAAATTTATATTTCTGTAAGCTATCTTCTGTGAAAAGATGTACATATTCCCCATATGCCTACAATGCACATATGAAAACATATCCATGCCTTCGTTCATGAGGCTAGGGACCAGTGGCAGAGCTAGGTCGTTGTGCCAGTTTTGGGCACCAACGAAAATAATAACATACTCTGAATAGAAAGACTTCATCCAGAATTCTAAGGTTTGATGACTTTGGAACTAACCTTTGAAAGTTGAGATCTTAGCCCTAAACTAACACTTGTTTTTGGTCTAATACCCTATTGACATCAAATGTGGATTGTGATTCTTGCTTGTGATTGAGCTGTGTAAGAACATAACTAAGTACCATACTATCGGTCCAAACTATAAGTACTATTGGATTCAGGTGATATGCAAGAATTATCACGTCTCTATCCAAATAAGTTTGACAAAACTAAAATCGCACAAAATTTCATATCACAATTCTTGCATATGCCTTAATTAAATTGACATAGACAAAAAAAAAAAGTAAAATCTATATCCTTGAAATTTAGTAATTGTGTATATATCAAGACAAAACTTCTATGTAAATAAGGGTCAGAGACCATAGTAGCACAAAACTAAAAGGGCTAATGACATGGGTGGTCCCTAAACTTTTTTTCAATTTTTAATGTGATTTTCAATTGAATACCTAAACTTTCCAATTTGCTCAATGTTGTCATTTTATTAAGTGTATTGCCACATTACATGCATTCACTTGACGTGTAACTGCCACGTCATCATGTATCGGGCCAAACAAATGAAGTGGAGTGCCACATTGTTTTCCTAATTCAGCAAATATATTTTCTTTTCTTTTTGGGCCAAAATAATGAGGGAGAGAGAGATATGACGTGGAAGCTGAATGTGAGCCACATGGACGCTAGCATGATAAATTTAACGTCAAGTGAAGAAAAATTATGGTCGAGTCAGCTACTGGTGTTAAAAAATTTTAGGGAAGGACTCCACTGAGTGGATCTCTTAAAGTTCAGGGACTAGATTAAAAAAAAAAATTGTTCAGGGACAACTTTAAACATTGAGGAAAAACTTAGGGACCACCCATGTCAATTTCCTAAATTAAAAGTTTGGGATCTGAAATCTTAATTTTCAATCATTTTTGTTTTCGGTCGAATATGATTTACTTGATTCAGTGGGGTCAAAATACAAAAAATAGTGGAGTCAAATTAATATTTTTAAAAAATTAGAGGTAGTATCAGAATTTTCTACAAATTGAGTGGTGCAATTGGCATTGCTCCCCTCTCCAACCAGTCAAGTTACTTGCGTAACCCACTAAGTATAATGTGGCCGTGCCACTGCTAGGGAATCTAATGAAAGAATTTTCATCTGTGGCTATTTTGATCTGTGACACATGTAATCTTTAGGTACATTCACTGGGGACATGCATCTCCATGGTTAAGTAATATCAACCCTAGAGATGAAAATCTGCCGACTGATGGTGATGATGGATTTTTTCCAACCACTGGAAATGAGTTGGTAAGAGAGTTTGCATTCATGTTGTTCCTATATGATGTGTATATAATCTTTTGACATGTGCATATTGTGCAGAAACCAGAAGTGGTTAACTCCTGTCGTAAATATCGTGTGCGCGTGTTGGTATGTGCCCCGTCGAACTCTGCTCTTGATGAGATTGTGTTGCGTATTTTAAATGCTGGTAAAGAATCTATCTCCGCATAGCTACTATTATAATATCAGTTTCATGTCTACTTTACCTTTGCCTGACATTAATTAACAAGGAATAGTTTTCACACAATTTCTTGGGGACACATTATTGTGATCCTTGGTTAAGTGTATCCAGGAGAATGATGTGAATAGAGGTTCCATGTGAGAGAGAGCTATTGTCAATATAGATTTTTGATGTATATAGGGGTACTAGAATGCCTTCTAATAGGTTATCCTTGTTTAAGTGCCATACCATTTTCTTCTATTTGTTGTTAGATTAGGGCATAAATAAACTTCCTTCTTGTGCATCATGATGTCGAAAAGATAAACAAACATTCTGAAAGAAAAATGGGGACTATATTGCTATTAACCGTTGCTTAATGATGTTAAAGTCGAGAACTACGCATGTGGTCAAATTTTCTGTTGGTCATTCCTCTCATTGTCATATATTAGTATGACTATTTTCTTTGACTTAGGATTTAGTGTGCTTTTTCTTATTCTTTTCATCATGTAATTTTCAGGCATCCGAGATGAAGATGATCATGTGTATAATCCTAAAATAGTGCGTATTGGTCTTAAAGCACATCACTCCATCCAGTCCGCTTCCATCGATCACCTGGTATGTCTGATGTTTAGACACACTGTAGTCTCTCATTTAATTTTCTTTCTTTGTTTGACTATTTAATCTGTCTTCTTGATCAAGTTTTATTTTTGTTATAAGTGTGCGGCATAATAGTGAATATAGACTTTTAGTGAACTTCAAGAAAATGCCATATCTTAACTCATTTTCTGTGCTTTGGTGAAGATCCAATTTCCCATGTCACTTCAAGGGAATGTTTTCGAGCTAGTTGACAATATCTATATTAAGCTGAACTTCTCCATATGAAGCTTCCTGCATGCAGAATTTTTAAGGAATAAGATCTTCTACGTTGAGGATAATTTAGCTTATTGAATTTCATTATTTGGGTATATGGTGCTCTAAATTTAGCAGAAGCATTACCCAAAGTCACCATTGGCACACCTGCAAATGCGATGCACCTGGAAAAGCAATTAGCTGTGAAGATCTGCAATTCGTAATAATTCGTGAAGTTCTTTAACCCTAGTCATGAATTAGAGGATAGATAGAAAGTAGCCAGCTTTGTGGTGATATGATCCTGGACCTCTAGGATATTTTCTTTAGCCTGTCCTTGTACTCGAGTACATTGGGTTTCCTGCCTTGTTATTGACAATAACACTCGGCATCTTTGCCTATCTTGCTCTGTCCAGCAAATCTGAGCCTCAACACGTGATCTTGTAAGCCATATTGTAGGAACCAAACCTATTGTGCATCATTTACAGAGAAAAGGTTCTTGTTAGCACTGCTCACTTACATGCTAATCTCCTCGTTTTAGCCCCACTCAACCCCTTGATTTATTGGACCTCTTGGTTTGTATTGGTAGTCATGACTTGTGACACAAATCAGAATTGCCGATCATCCCAATAACAAGAGCACCTGACTAGGTCTGTTTACTCTTTATCGTTTAGATGCTTCTACTAAACTTGAGGTCCACCATTTGAATGGCTAGATTCGTGATAATCTGGGCTGCTAGAGCAACAGCGGCAATTCTCCATTCACTCAGGAAACAAGCTTTACCTTGGCATATCGCCCACCGCAAGACATATGCTTATGGTAGGAGTAATAGCCACTAAACCACAGATGTCCCATCCTCTAGCTAATAAGGCATCAGTCAACAAATATGTCGTGGTTAAACCCAAAATCATATACCACACAAAGCTAAGACTATTAGTCAAACTTTTTCTTCTTTTCTCATCAATAAGATTGGATTTGATTGGTGTGGCACCATTTAGGTGCTTCCCTGTACCAGCAAACTTTTTTATTTTATGGTCAGCACTTAGCTCGACCAGATGATGCAGCCTAGAAGATGGTTAACGTTGACCTTAATGGGGCTCTGGTATCAACTCTTTTTCCTAATGAGACTACTATTTTGTTTCCACCTTCTTTAGTTGTATTAAAATCGGAATCAACTGTATCTGTTCCTTTTATTGATAATTTTCTTAGCTAATAAGGTTTGGTTTCCTTAATTTCCTAGTTTGTCAGTTTCTAGGTTGAATATGGCTTCTGCATCGAGCACTGATAGAAGAGTCTATACATATGGTCATAAGTCTTTACCCCAGAAAAAGAAGTTATTGCATATATTCGGCATGTATTCGGGATTGCCAGCCTAATCCAAAACGTAAAAGAGAAACATAAACATCAATGATGAGCCTCGCACATGATTGCTCCCATAAAAGTTGGCTTTGACCACTTCAATCATCAAGGGATCCTAGTATGGTGCTAGATGTTATCGCAGCATATGCCGTGAAAAACCTGAAACTCATTAATCCCTCTCTGGCCTCAATTCAACTGGTTCAGACAAGCTTCTGTTGGGTCAAGCTGCACTATGGCTCATCCAAGTCTCTTCTAGTATTAAAATTGCAGGTAGCTGCAGCTTTTTTGTGTCCTTTCACAAGTTGGCTGTCATTCCACAATTTGTACGTGGTATTGGAGTAGGGAGTCCCGTGTTTGAACTTGCAGGTCCTTCATTAGCTTTTCATTTATAATCAATGTCGATGTCGTAGTCTTAGTCAAATCTTAGTTTACGCGTGAGGGAGTGTGAAGAATATTTTATTATAAAAAACCTTCATTTAATAGCTTATGTTTAGAAAAGTTGGTGGTGGTTCTACAGGGAGGAAATTTACTGAATGCTGTCTACTATGAGATTCCTTTTTCTAACCCTGAATTTGTAATTATGAGCAGTTGTGATGACTTAGTAAAGCTTTGTTTCTGCTGTTGAACTTTTGGATAATTTAACCTTTTAGATTGTGAAATTCTTCTGTTATTTTGTATTTTCGGGTGACTGTTGACTCTTGGGGAGCATTTGCAGGTCCAACAGAAACATAGTCATGGGGTAGCTGGAAGAGATACAGACAATATAAGGGCTGCACTTTTGGATGAGGCTGTCATTGTATGTATACTGGGCCTATACCAGAAAGTAAAATTCCATGTCATTTTTATTAATTCTGTTTATGTGAATGGCAGGTCTTTTCCACCCTTAGCTTCAGTGGGTCAACCATATTCACTAAACTGAGCCATGGTTTCGATGTTGTTATCATCGATGAGGCTGCCCAAGCTGTAAGTATCTGAGCTATAGTGCCTCATGCAGGATGCATTTTAATGTACTTTCTTGTAAGTTCATAATGCTTCAAGATTACGTAAAATTGTTTTGTTGATCTTTCAAAAGTGTTTTCTGTTGAGCTTTTATTTTTTTAAGCGTGAGATTGGAATTGCTTCTTTTGTAAAATACCATTCAAAAGCTCAGATTACCTTTGAATCTGACCGACAAAATCATATGCTGAGGAAGTTGTTCGCATTCGAAATGAGAACTTAAGGATAGTCTTCATGTGCATCAGCTTGGTAATATAAGAAATTAATGCCAAATTTAAGAAGCTTTATCACGGTATTGCCAAGTCATGTACTCTTTTGGTGGTTTACCGAATCGAAATTATGTTGTTCAGACAATCTGAATATGATGTCACACCTGAAGCACCCTCTTCTTGCCAATTTTGTACCTATTGCTTTTTCCTTGTATCTATAAATAATAGAGAAAAAACAGATCTAGTCCAATTAAGGGGTTGAACGTACTTTCAACCTCTAAAGACTCTTTTATGGTGTATGGCTGAAGAACTTACTTTGGCTTTGTGTACTTCTGATTAGGTTGAACCAGCGACTCTTGTTCCACTGGCTAATGGGTGCAAGCAGGTTTTCCTGGTAAATTGCTCATTTCTGATGCTCTGCCTCTTAAGAAGAGATTCTTTTGATGTATCTTTGGTACAGTTAGAACTTCTAGACATTTATCTGCCTCTCATGTCCCATCGAATAAGGACACGTTCCACATAATGAAGCGTGTGCTTTTGTGCAGATTCTAGCAGAGGCATATGCTTAAGCTGATAATGTAACATCCTATTGTTTCTTTTCAGGTTGGTGATCCGGTACAATTACCAGCCACAGTGATTTCTCCAATAGCCAACAAATTTGGGTAGATTGCCTCATTCTGTGACGACATTATGATGCCTCTTTGTTTACATCTTAGAATGGACATTCCTCTGCTTTAAATCTAATTTTCATCATTCGTTCCTTTTTTTTTTCTTATTTCTGGTTTCAAAATTTTAGGTATGGCATGAGTTTGTTCCAGAGGTTCCAGAAGGCTGGTTATCCTGTTCTTATGCTCAAGGAACAATATCGGATGCATCCTGAGGTTAGATAATAATGGTGTTTTATTACATGTGAGACTTATTAATGGGTCTCAATGTTAGTGAGCCGTGAGGATGTCTATGATTCAAACTTGTGAGAGAAACTCTGTGCATCTTCTCTCTGGCTTCTCACCCGTAAGCCTCTTCAGGTGGCATCGTTGCCATCAGCTTCCCTTTTTAGGGCCTTTGACCTCCATCTTGTCGTCCTCTCTCTCTTGCGCCGCCGCCGCCGCCGCCACCCCCCCCCCCCCCCCCCACTTCCCAAACCAAAAAAAAATAAAAAAAGAAAACCTGGTGCTATCTCAGTCTTGTCTATCTTGCAATGATCTGACGTTACCACTTGTTTTTTTATTTTTTTGTTTATTGGATCATTTAATATCTTACCTAAATCATCTCTTCTTTCTTTGACAGATAAGAAGCTTTCCTTCACGTGAATTTTATAATGACGAACTGGAGGATGGGCCAGATGTCAAGATCCAGACACAACGGGTTTGGCATGAATTTCGGTGCTTCGGGCCATTTTGCTTTTTCGACATACATGAGGGACAAGAGTCCCAGCCATCTGGTAGTGGGTCGCGGGTGAATATTGATGAAGTTGAGTTTATTGTCGCTATGTATCTCAAATTGGTGACTAGATATCCTGAGCTCAAGTCAAGTTCAAGACTTGCAATCATATCCCCTTACAATTATCAAGTCAAGCTTCTGAAAGATCATTTCAAGCAAATTTTCAAGGAGGAGGCGAAGGAAGTGGTGGATATAATCACTGTTGATGGATGTCAGGTTTGCATTTCCTATGAAACTATTGTAATTTGCGCTCATTGGTGTTTATTCATGATAAATATCTGGGATATATCTATGTTTCATTGTGAATAAAGAAAAAGAATTATAGCTATTTTAGTATCATGTTATTAACTAAAGAATAAAAAATGCTTTTCTTAGTTATTGCCTCCTACACAATCTTTCATGCCGGATTATCTCGTGGATTTGCATCCATCACTCCTCTCTGTACTATTTTGCTCCTCTTAAAAATGTAAAAATTTTTGTTAATGCTGGAGCAAGGTCCTTTATCTGAGAATGGAGGCTGTTACATTTACAATTGTGAGTTGGAAGGTTAATTTATGACAATCTTAGATTTCTCTTGGTTCTCAATTTATTTTACTGTTACTTTGATGACACAGAATGTAATGCCAAAAGCACTCAAAATACGTTTCCTTTCTCTTAGCAGCTTAATTTTGTAGTCCATCCATACAGATTGGCATTTCTCCTTTGCTATTTTTTTATTTCCTTGATGATTTTGTCCAGCTCTTTTGTTCACTCAGAGGCATGCCTCTTCTTGTGAAATATTCTGAAATCCAAACCCTTGGCTTTGTGTCCATTTCATCGCTAAAAGGGTAACTCTGTTCTTCTTTTCAGGGAAGGGAGAAGGATGTTGTGATATTTTCGTGTGTTAGGGCAAGTAAAAGCAAGAGTATTGGATTTTTGTCAGATTATAGACGAATGAATGTTGCGATCACCAGAGCGAGGTCTTCCGTACTGGTAAGGATGTGCACAAGGGAATAAGTTTTTTTTTTCCATCTCGGACATATATAGATTGATCGTTTGACTTCAGGAGTGAGGAACCTCTTGACTTTGTCTCCAGGTGGTGGGTTCTGCATCCACTTTGAAAAATGACGAACATTGGGGCAACCTAGTAGAAGCTGCTACCGAGGGTGGCGGATTGTTTAAGGTCAGTCTGTCCACCAAGCTTTATGAATTCTCATTGTGTACCATTGTACATTTAACTAGCCTGGAAACGTGGACCTCCCTTTGTAGTACTGCGCATTCCCTGGGGCTTGGTAATCAAATTTTCTGTATCGAAAACAAATCATCTTATGCTCCCCGTGACAACTATTTTCGGAGATTGTTTCTTATGTCTGGTTTACTTTTTAACTCAAAACACTATGTTCTCCTCTTTATCTCGGAAGTGAACTCCTTTGTTGCAGGTTTCCAAGCCCTATGGATTGTTTTTGTCGGATGAAAATCTGGAAACCATGAGACCAAAGAAGGACGAACCTCAGTTAGACGAAACAGAGATGCCAAACGAGGTGGACAACGTTGCTTCAGTATACGGCAACGGTGGCGATGTTGAACCTGTCCAAGGAGACGACAATGACTACGGGGATGGCGATGGCGAAATGGCTTATGGCGATGGAGACGACTAATCTGTTTATTCTTGTTCAACCGATTCATATGGTTTTACGAGATCTTTTTCCTATGACATCAAAGCATGTTGTTGGAAATGTCGAGCGGTCTGATGTGAAGAGCTTCCTAATCATGTACGCTATAATCGCCTCCCGGAACCCGATGTCCAATTTTTTCTACGGCCATGCAGGATTCTTTTGACAACAGAGCGGTGAGCGCCGGCATTTACCTAAAGTTTCTGTTGATTTTCAAATGTTTATGAAGGAGAACAATTGTATCTAATGTGATTTCCTCAACGATGATATTGAGATTGTATTCACGTTCTCCTTTAATCCCCTTTCTCATTCGGCTGGTTGCTCTGTATTAGCCTCTTAGGGTTTGTTTGTCTCGGAGAAAATTTCATGACGAAGGAAAATGTTTTTCGTATAATCCTTTTTCAGGAAAATATTTTTCCTTTCTCGGGTTTGGGAATTCATTTTCCTAACTTGCATTTATCGTAAATGATTTTTAGTCGATTAATCATTTTCAGAACACCAAACACAAGAAAGTCCAAAAAATTAATTTGCGAAAAATTCTTTCAAAAGTAGGCTTCTAAGGTTTTTTTTTTATTTTTATTTTTTATATTTTGGTTCTTTGCCTTTTTTAAGCAATAATTTTTGTGGCTAAATTATATGATAAAAGACTGAGCAATTCCTTCGTTTTTCGAAAGACATTGATGAAGTTAGGTTGCTGTTAAATATTTAATAATCAAATTACATTTTCATCTAACAATTTAAATTTTGAAAACAGTTATCAATAGTCCCATAAAATTTTGATATTCAAATAAAATTTCTCTTCAAGAAAGTTGATTCATTCTTTTATATGACGTTGTAGTGCAAACTTGTGATTCCTATTTGGTTCTCGTTTCTTTCATTCAAATATATATTGCAATCAAATACTTGTTAGGGCAATCAAAATACTTGTCGGGGTTCTTATCCATGCAATAAATTGGTATTCGAGCTAAACATCCAATTTTTTTGCATTTTGTAACCAGGATTGGAGTTCTCAAGCTCAACCCTATCAGCTTCTTAGATGTTTAGATACAGGGTTAATATCACGAAAAACCCGGAACTGGTATATCTGTAATAAATTTATGCCAAACTAATTTTTTGATCACCAAACACCCCAAACTAGTACATCTGTGACAAATTTACCATCCGTTAGTTTCTCTTAAATTTTACTTTCAAATTGTTGAGTTGGATGACACGTGATAGTTAACAGGTGTACTAGTTTGGGGTTTTACTCTCCATTTATCATAGGTGTACTAGTTTGTGATTTTTTATGGTATTAATCCAATTTAAAAGAAAATATGAATGGCAAATTTGTCACAAATGTACCAGTTTGGGGTTTTTGGTTGTCAAAAAATTAGTTTGAGGTAAATTTAATTTGGAGTAATTTGTCACATGTGTACCTATTTGGGGTTTAATACTATTAACCCATAGATATATTATGAGAAATAATTTTATTTGTTCGAAAATCTTGTAACAAGGAGATTCAAAATAAGCACGGAATTAGATCTTTCAAGTCAAAAATATTTGTCAGTTCGAGTATGTTTAAATTTTGGGAAAATTGCTTCAAAACCTTCCTTAATTTTGGCACTGTTCTACAATAACCCCCGAACCTTAAAAAATTACAGATTATCACCGTGAACTTTGATTTTTGCAGCAATTATTAGTTTTTCCATCTATGTCACTTACTCACTTTTCTGACCCAAATAACACCCATTATGTGGTTAACGAAGTTTAGAAAATAGAAATGATGGATGGTAGAAGAGTTAGTCCATTTTCAGGTAATAATTAACGGCTATGCGCAAATGAAAATTGAGCAATTACGACAAAATGAAAATTCTAGAGAGTAACTTTTAATTTTGGGTTAATAACATGAAAAACCTCAAATTGGTACATTTGTGACAAATTTATTCCAAACTAATTTTTTGATCATCAAAAACCCCAAACTGGTACACATATAACAATTTACCCTCCGTTAGTTTTCATTAAATTTCACTGTCAAATTTCTAAGTTGGATAACACATGGCAGTTGACGGGTGTACCAGTTTGGGGTTTTACTTTCTGTTTGTCATAGGTGTACCAGTTTGTGATTTTTCGTGATATTAATCCAATTTAATGGAAGGTAAATTTGTCATACATATACCAGTTTGGGATTTTTTATGGTAAAAAAATTAGCTTGGAGTAAATTTATCATATATGTACCAATTTGGGATTTTTGGTGGTTAAAAAATTAGTTTGTGGTAAATTTATCACAAGTGTATCAATTTGGGATTTTTCGTGATATAAACCCTTTAATTTTTCAAATTTTGAAGGCTATTGCAAAGTGGTGCCAAAATTCAAGGATAATTAATATGTAACTTTCTAAAATTCGGAGTGGTTGGAGATTTAGAAGGTAATACTAATGTGACAAGATGAATGTTTGCCAACTAAGAAATCCATTTTGGGATAAAATGCTATATGATAAGATAGATTCTCACTATCTAAGAAATCCACTTTTGGATACAAGGCATGTAACGGGAAAATTACCAAAAAAACTTAAACCTATTGCATTTGTGTCAATTCAGTTATAAATCTTTCAATTTAGCCAATTTTTTTTTTTGTTTTTTTGGTCAGAATTTAGCCAATTTAGTTATAAATCTTTTGACAATTTGCCAATGTAATACATCCGGCTAATTTTGGCTGGAAATTGATGACGTGAATGTCAGCTGTTCTACATGGCACACTCGACGTTAACGTGAAAAACTTTTGAAATTTTTTTCTTTTCTTTTCTTTTATTGTTAAAGGCCGGCAGCCCCCAACGGAGTGGCCAGCAGAGGTCCCTGAGCCCGCTGGCTATTAACAATTAAAAAAAGGAAAAAGAAAAATTATTAAAGAATTTAAAAAACTAAAAATTATCAACATCAACGCCGGCCATGCCACGTAGGACGCCGATGTCCATATTAGCGATTTTTTGGCTAAAATTGACCGAATTGACTAGTTGACAAATGGTCAAAAAGCTTAGGACTAAATTAGCCAAATTGAAATATGTAGGACTGAATTGGCACAAGTACAATAGGTTTAAGACTTTTTTTATAATTTTTCAAGAAGGTAACTTACAGTTCAATTGAATCCATCAAAAAGATATAGAGTTAAAGTGAAACTATAATCCGAGAGTTCAAATAGGAAATTCATTAATCAAAACCCCCTAATCTGAGGGAAGCCTTACAGGGTTTATAGACTCAACTCAAAACAACCCCCCCGTCCTAGGCAAATCCCAAGACAAGACCCTTTTACTTACGAAGACAAGGACTAGCAATCCATGGACAAAACATAAACGAAAGCATAATCTACTTATGACTCCAGAAATTGACCACAATGCATATGACTCAATAATCACACAGAAATCTAAAAGACTCGATCTTGAACTTCCTGACCGGCTCCTACTATTTTGGCAATAACTTCCTCTAAAAGGATTAATTTTATTCGAACTAGACACATAGGGCCCTTCCAACATATACCGTGGGACTTGATTGGACAACGAAATCCTGGTCAAAATGCATAAGAAAGTAACTCTAAAGATTTGTCAGGATAGTTAAATTTATGCTTCATTTATTTCGTGAAAAATAAATAATTTAAAAATTATTCTCGTAAAAATAATTATTTGTATCGCTTGAAATAATTAATCGGTGAAAAATATTTTCATCATCAACGATAATTTATATAAAAATATTTTTATAGATGATGAAAATATCTTTTTTATTTATTTTTGTAATTATATAAGTGATATTTTTAGTAAAATATTTTTTAAATTTTCCACGAAGCTAACACATCCCGTCAGCTTCCAAGCAACTTTACATTAAATGCTTGATAAGACTTAAAAACTCTTGAGATGATTCTTTGTCATGGACGCTATCGTACAACGGTGCTTAAACGCAATCATTTCTTCGTACTTTCAGAAAATTGCCCGAAATATCCTAAAATTATTATACTTTAACCATTTCGATATCGTAGATATTGAGTAGATAATTAAACAAAATGGACAGTTGACAAGAGACTTAATTGTATCATGTATCATTTTTGTTAATGAACTTCTATATTTCTATCTTATTATTAGTGAAGAACAGATGCATTTGAAATTTACTTTGCTCGGAGAGAAGACAAGCCGTACTATCAACTTATTACAAATTTAGCTGAAAAAGTACAACACTCTATAGCACCATAACCACGAACGGTCCAAAAATAAGACATGTCCATGTCTTAAGGATATTGCAGATCTAAAAGTATAGTACTACAACATTTGCCACCCCGCCGAGATTAAATTGCCGGCAGCAAGCTACGACTTTGATCGATGACGGCACGCATCTGTCTTCGACCCATTTCCTATCCATCTCATTGATTTACAATTTTCTCTTCAGTGAACAAAAAGGAGATTTCGTTCATGGCGTCTAACAATGAGACCTCGTCTCTCAGGACGAAGAACTCGACGAATCAAAGGACGAGAGTCGACGCCTCTTGCTCGGGATTGTCGTCCTTGGGGAGTACTCCGGCAAGACAGAACTTTTCTCGAGAAGAGAACTCAGAGCCTGGCGAACCGAGCTCATTAAACTTTGGCATGCCTCGGAATCGCTATTTTTGTGCTCTTCCGCAGAGCTGCTGAAGACAAACGCATTTTTCAACCGGCCTTCAAGGGTTGAGATCTCGGCCGTCACTATCTTCAGGGGAAGAGCCTGGAGAGATCGCCTCATATCGGACAGCAGCTCAGGTTGGTAATCGCAACAGATGGATGCCCTGAAGGAAAACGCATCATCTCTTGCTCCGTCACCACACGGTTCAACTGTTATCTCATCAGCATCCGCCGGCACAAGGAGGCCTTTGCTCGCTTCGATGGCGTTCTTCTTCAGTTCTTTCACTTGGTTCACGACCTCAGCAAGTAGCGCAGCCTTGTCCATCTATTAAGAACAGGATTTAAGTTCGGTGAACATGGAGAAATTGAGATTGGCAAAGTTCATAGTGATTGTCCAGTCAAATTTAGATGTCCCTAACAGCTCTGCTGCATACTACAGAGATTTGACTTTCCAGATTATGAATGCAAGCTTCACTAATGGAAAATATGGCACGACAATAGCAGGACTAGTTCAGATCCATTGACTTTCTGTAGTTTCTTTCCCCAAAAAAATTAAGTCAACCACCAAAGCATCTGCATATCTATAGAATATAAATGTCGAGGAGAGTCAACTGCGCTAAATTATAACACAGAATCTCTAATTGCCATGGCAACTCAAAGTCAGGATCCAAACCAATCATATGACCAAATATATTATATGTTTTACACAATTGTATATTCTAGTCTTACAGGATCACAAAATACTGATGGAAATATCAAAGAACGGGTGGGGTCGAGCTGAAAGAAAATATATATATCGTTTAAGGACATAAAATATTGTTCACGGCTGGAAGTCTAACAATGAATCTTCCAGGTAGCCATTGGTATCTTTTATTAATGACTACACAAAGTAAGTTTACTATTAAATTGATGAATTCCCGTATATGATTTGCAATAATACTCCGAAAAGGTAAACTCGATGATGTAATCCATGCCACAGTTGGCTTGGTGCCCCACTAATTATTGCTTAAACTACAATTAGATATGGCCTTCAACCGACATCAGAAGCTGACAGCAATAGATAAAATTAGTTTAAGCTTGCAAATGTCTTTATAGGGCCACTTCTTACTAAACAAACACATGATTATCCACTTAACTAGACGTTGAACCAACCAAGAAGTTAGAGCTTCAATTTCTTAATGAGTCTTTGACTTGTAACCCATTATAACATTAGGCAGAACAGCTTCCAAGCCACCTCAGACATTTTGTTCCGATTCGTCTCTGAATAGGAAATGTTCATATGCAGACAGACATTGCCGGCATGCATTTCTTTTCTTAAATCTTGTCCTCTGCTTGATTTTCTGTTTTATTAGGAGCAGCCTAATTTTTGTCTTCTTCACTCCATGATACAAAACAACCTCATCAGGAAATGTAAACAGGCAAAGTAGACTATGCCGTCTACTTCACTCCACCAACTGTTAAACTATCCTGCCAATTACATATAAAAATCACATAAATCATGCACCATACAAAGTTCCATTGAATATATGTAATGGCCAGACGTAATTGCAACAGGGAGGGATTAATAATAAATTATTTCCAAGTTGACACTAGTGATGGCCAAGTCAGACCTAACTTTCCACTGTGGGCGAGTTATGCAGAAAAAAGACGCCGATTTGCATTAAACTAACTACACTAAACCGGACATTAGATGAACCTTCATATAAGTTTTATAAGCTAAGCAAATTTTCCTCTTGTGCTTTAGAAGGATTCAAGAACCATAAAGAAAAACTGTAGCAAAACGTTAGGTAACAAACAAAATGAAAAAGTATATTCGGAAAGTTTCAGCTCCTCAAGGCATTTTTAGGGAATTAGGTAGATGATTTCAGAGTGTTGTGTATTGCTTCTGGATATACTTATTCCAACCCAACACAGAAGTTTGCAATGAGATTCCCTTGTTCTCAAACAAATCATCATCTATTGATTCAGTTGAAAATTCCTCTACTCCACCAAAATGTCAGGCCTAACTCCATGCTGTGTAAAAAAACTAGAACCAAACAAATAAATTCCCTCTGTACAATCTATCAGACATTGAGGAAATCTAAAATGCCCAGCAGGCACCGCGATTACAGGAAAACAATCTACCAATTGAATCCAAAAGACAGTTAATATAAGTTAATATCAGTTTCTCACTGCTTCGCATCACCAATTACCAAATGCTTCAGTTATATAACACAAATGGCGAAATCGAAATCATTCGCTAAATTGCCATGGAAAAACACAAACATAGTAATCCAAATGACAAACTTATAACATCTAGCACTCAATTTAAACCAGTCGACCAGCCTCCACTCTGACCCTCATGGCAAAATTCATAAACCGGGTCGAAGACAAGAATCTAAGTTGCATATCAATAAATGAGAACACCTACGAGTGACTTTTTTTTTTGTTGCAAAAGGGGCAAATTGGAAACGAAGAGTACCTTTTCGGTGCCGGGGACGAGTCCACGGAGAGTGTTGAGATGAGAATTGATCCTCTCTCTCCTCCTCCTCTCGGCCTCGCTATGACTCTTCATGGCCGCCACGGCCTTCTCCTGCGAAACCCCCTTCTTGGCCACGCCAACCGGAGCCTTCACGAGCTCACTCTTCTCACTGTCCAACACCAGAGACCCGCCTCGCGGGACGCCATTGATCCCACCAAAATCGCGCGGGAACGCACCGAACACGTTGAAAAAATCGGACCCATGTGGAAAACTCGAGTTGGGAGCGTACAAAGCCATGTCAAGTTTCGATCTTTTCCTTTTCTTCTTCTTCTTCTTTATGTCCTCTCTGTTTCACTCTGTTCTGCGAGCTTTGTGTTCTTCAGGAAACGAATAGAAAGAGACCAGGAGGGCAAGTGCCAGGGGCGAACCAGAAGGAGAGCTTTGCAACAGGGAAATTCTGTCGGTTGCTCGCTTCGAATCTGAACGTAACTCCCCGTCACGCAAGTGGACAACGCTTGAGGTCGTCTGTGAAGAAGCAGGACGAGGAGGTTAATTCGAAAGGCTCCAGTTTTTCCTACCTTCTGGTCTTGAACTCCAGCACACTTTTCGCTATGGAAAGTTTTCAGGGAGTTTGAATCGAATCTTCTCTCCTCTTTGGATCTTTGCTCGGTCCGGATGTGGGAATTTTGGGATGAATATTCTTGGTGGCTTGGAGTGAGAGAGAAGGTATCTGAAATCAAGAAACGGCAACGAAGTAACAACAGACACACGGAGAGAGGGACAGGGGGATCGTTTTACGTGGCAAAAAGCCGTGATTTGCGAGCAAAGTGTTCACGTATATATAGCTTGCAATAAGGCAATAAAATAGTGGGGATGATTAGACAGAGTGGGGTTCCTGTCAAAAGAGTGACTGTTCAAAGGCTGTTTCTTAAGGTATCTGGAAGGGCAAGGGACCCAGGGATCCTAAGATCCGCGAACCTGTGATGGATGATCCAGTCAGTAGGGATCCGGTGGAGATGCTATTGGGGGATGCAATTTGACCTTTGGGCATCGTTTCACGCGCGATCCGAGTTCAAGAATTGACAAGAAAAAAGGAAGGAGGAGGAGGAGGAGAGAGTACGAAAGAGACCGACGTATCTTTCCTAGTATTGTCGATGACGCAGTGGAAAACGTCGATAAGCACGAGGTGAACTCAGCTCAATAATCGCGAGGGGCAGAACCCGCAAGAAGAAACTCTTGCGTAACGGAGGCAAACATCAGAACGTGGGAAAATCAAACCTACAACAGTGTTAGAATACTTAAATAATAAATCAAGATTTCATATAATAACTTAAACTTTTAGAGCAGTTGATAGTGGTTCTACAAAAATTTCACATGATATCAGAATAGGAGGTCTTGAGTTCGAATATTTTTAGATCCTATTTGCCTCTCAAATTAAATATTTTCATGTTTAGTACTGAATAAAAAGAAACATGCCAGTCTAAGCATGAGGGGGAGTGGGGAAAAACAGTTGCTTGAATCAGCCGAAAATAAAAAAAATATATAGCCCTAGAAACACATGAAGATAAATGGATTTTTTGAAGAGGAAAATACCTTAAAAGCCTTTGGATTAAAGGGGGTTTTTGAATTGCAAGTAGTGTTTGGGAAATTGTAATTTAAAAGTGCGCGAAACAATTTTGGTTTAAATAGTGTTTGGAAAAATCATACTTTGTAAAACACTTTTAATTTTTTTCCCTAAAAAAAAAACTCAAAAACCAGCGAAGGACTCAGAGGCCGACGAACGGCCAATCAAGACTTCGGAAAGGCCAAATGTGGCTGCTAACGAGCCAGATTTGGTGCCAGCAGCCATATCTAGCCTCGCTACTAGAGAGGCTTGCTGGCGGCCTGCCGACGACTAACCTTCGCTGGTGACATCACGTGAGGTAGGGCCATTTTCGGAATTCTGAAAATTTAGTGATATTAAAGTTAAAAGAAAATAATGCAGTTGCATTCTGGAAATGCTCAAAGTTCAAAGCACTTTCGGACCTATCTCGGGCTAAGTGAGAGACCTTTGAAAATGCAACCACATCTTCCCAAAGTTCTTCCAAAAAATTTGCCAAACTGTATTTGCCTCAAAGGATTTTTCAGTCCAAACTCCTTGGGAAAGCAGTTCCCAAATGGAGACCTAACGAAACTTCTTGCATCAGGGGGAGGTGAAACCGGTTATGCTTAATGTTTGTCGTCTTAGGGTAGGTTTCACTCACCATCTCATCCCTAGGATTTCTAGGTTCTGTTGTAACTAAAGTTCAAATTCTTTGACAAAAAAAAGACGTGTTAGTTGCATGTGGCATGAATCCAAACTTTGAATAATATATAAAAAAGAATGAAAATATTCTCGCAATTTGGTTGAGTGGCCAATTCAAACTCATGTTTCGATATTTTTATTAGAGTATCACATATCGCTTATATGTATACGTGATTTATGAAATCTTTATATACACGTGATCTCCTTTCATATATCGACTTAAGCTTTCAATGGTATCAGAATCGGGTTCTGTCTCGACTTGTTTCGCGTACGTGTATGCATGTGATCTTCCCTCTCCTATTGCCTTAAAATTACAGCTTGGATTTTCTAACATGGTATTAGACTCGGGTTCTGTCCCAGGTTATTTTGTGTATACGGCCACCTCGTTTGTCAAATTCTAGGTATCGTTCATAATCCGGCTTATATGTGAGAAGGGGTGTTAAAGTACCCACAATGCTTGTTTACGGAGTTTATACATATGATTTACGTCCAGCTATAGGTTTAAATTTTTAGGTTGGATTTTTTTACAAATTTTTAAGTGCTCACGGAGCACGATGTGTCCCTCCACCCAGCCAATCATGTAATGCCGACTATCATCGATATATTTTCCAAAATTAAAGTTCGCAGGACTCGATATTTCATGATCGACCGGATGGGCGGTCGCGTGATGCTCCAATAGCACCTTCAGTCCCTTATTACTATGGTCCATGCAATGACAATCGATGCTTTCTGACTTTTGCTTGTGTTGTTAATTAGGGTTTGAAATTCCATGTTTATCATAACGTCGGGGGATGAAATTCTTCCCCACATTAAGCACTCAAGAGAAATTTCAATATTATTTTATGCAAAACCACGTTTAGTAGAGACTATTATACATCGATATAAATTATTTTTTTTTCTTCAAAATTAAATGGTCTTTCTTGATTAGGGTCAAGGGACAAACAAGTTTTTTTTTTTGGGTCGAAAGGAACAAACAAGTTGAGGAGGCAAGAACTTGACTTGTCGCTTATTATGCGTATGCGGCCACCCCGTTCGTCAAATTCCACATATCGTTCTTAATCCAGCTTGTATGTGAGAAGGCATGTTAAAGTACCCACAATGCTTGTTTATAGAGCTTATATAGTCTTTATATACATGTGATCTATGTTCACCTATTGGTTTAAACTTTCAACTTGGATTTTCTAACAAATACGGAGCACGATTTGTCCCTCCACCCAGCCAATCATGTAATGCCGACTGTCATCGAGATATTTTCCAAAATTAAAGTTCGTAAGACTCGATATTTCATGATCGACCGGATGGACGGTCATGTGATGCTCCAATAGCACCTTATTATTTTTTTTATTTTTTTGAATTTTTTCTTTTTTCTTTTCTTTTCTTTTCTTTTTTTTTTCCTTCACCTTCAACCTCTAGCCGGTGGCCGATCCGGCGACCGGCCAGAGGCGGAAGCCAGCGAGGGCCGGACTCGCCGGTATCGAGCGAGGACCGCCCTCACCGGCGTCGGGCGGCCCTCGCCCGACGCAGGCGAGGGTCGCCCTCGGACGGCCCTCGCCCTCGCCCGACGCCGGCGAGGGCGGCCCTCGTCGGCTTCCGCCTCTGGCCGGTCGCCGCTAGAGTTTGAAAATGAAAAAAAAGAAAAGAAAAGAATAAAGAATAAATAAAAATTCGAAAAAAATAAAAAAAATGATATTAAAATTTTAATTCAGGGTAAAATTGTCACATATGTACCAGTTTGGGGTTTTTTGTGGTAAGTTCAGGGTAAAATTGTCACAGGTGTACCAGTTTGGGGTTTTTGGTGGTCAAAAAAATAGTTCATGGTAAAATTGTCACAGGTGTACCAGTTTGGGGTTTTTTATGGTAAAAAAATAGTTTGGGGTAAATGTGTCACAAGTGTATCAGTTTAGGGTTTTTCGTGGTATTAACCCTTTCCAAAATTAAAGTTCGTAAGACTCGATATTTCATGATCGACCGGATGGACGGTCATGTGATGCTCCAATAGCACCTACAGTCCCTTATTATTACTATGGTCCATGCAATGACAATCGATGCTTTCTGACCTTTGCTTGTGTTGTTAATTAGGGTTCGAAATTCCATGTTTATCATAACGTCAAGGGATGAAATTCTTGCCCACATTAAGCACTCAAGAGAGAAATTTCAATATTATTTTATGCAAAACCAAGTTGAGTAGAGACTATATACATCGATATAAATAGTTTTTTTTTCCTTTCTTCAAGATTACTAATCATAATCTTCTTTCTTGATTAGGGTCAAGGGACAAGGCAAGAAGCTGACCTGTCGCTTTAGGCAAGCCAAGCGGTTTCTTTTATCGACATCCCCCCATTGACATCAAGATTCCAACTCCCGCTAATTAAATTATCGTTAAATTAAAAGAGGAAAATCCCCAATTTTTTTTAAATTTAATTTTTTTTGCTTGCGCAAATGACCAATTATATCATCGAAGACTTTGTCCTAATTTGCCACGAAAGCCTTTGATCTGTCGTCATTATTTTTGCAATTGGGTGGGGCTCGAGATAGGTAGATAATAGATTTCCCCACCGACGACACACCCTTCGTTTTCAAAGCTAAGATAGATGTGGAAATATATAATTTTATAGTATGGAGCTAGCTTGTTCTTGTTCTTGTTTTGAAACTAGAGATTAAAAGATTTTATTTAAATATACGCACCCTTACGCATGTATCTTGCTAATGATAGGCAGATTAGGGGGAAACCGCGTGCGCTTTGAGTTAATTTTAAGTAAAACTTCAATTTTACATGGTTGTATAATGAGAAACATTGCGTTCAAGTTGACATCGTATGTGTAGTTTATAAAGTAGTTACGTCGGCAACGTGTATACGGTCACGTATTGATATTATATACGTGTGACGACGATTTTTTCAATGTGTATAAATAGATATAGTTGTTATTCACTTTAAAGTGCTAGTGTTACGTGGCGATTTTCGCACAAAACTTTTGAGGTGGAAAGATGTTTTGTGTGTTTTAAGGTGGATCTATTGACATTTTTGTTTCGAATTTTCTCACTCAAATTAACCTTAAAAATCACACCTATCATTCTACAAATGGCGCATTTATGCAAGTGTTTGAAGAGATTCACATTTACATAAAAATCTCGAATGCTTGTTAATTAAATCAAGTAATTGAAATGGTCCAAATTAATCCCATAAAATTCGAAATTTTCCCACTAATTTGAGTTGATTGGACATGATTAATCTACATTTTGATCTTTCTATGGAGGTTTTGAGAGTTGTAATGTGAATCTCTTCAAACATTTTTTTGTTGTTGCAAAAGTCAACTTGTTGACTTTCGTAGCTTTGAGCTCATTAGCGTTAATGGAGAATCTTGTGGCCGAGGCTGCTGAACCAATAAGTCACGCCCAGCTTTGAACACTGAAATTGAAAATTTTGTGCACAATATTTGACATGATTCAGGAGTGTCGACAGTTGCATCATTATATATGTAATGCCACATCACCTCAACTAAATCTCCAACCGACGATTCTTACGTATTTTAGGTATGAGATTTTCAATTTATATTGGGATAAGCGCACTAAAATTCCTAAAAGTACAATCGGGTTTTAAAAATTTCAAAAAGTGCCGTCAAGTCCTAAAACTTATCACGAAAGTATAATCGGATCCTAAAATTTTAAAAAAGCGCTATCAACAGATGGAGTTAATTGGATCAATTTATTAAGTTTTTAGGACTCCATTACACTTTCGTGACAAGTTTCAGGACTTAATTGTGCTTTGTTAAGTTTTAGAACTCAATTGCACTTTCATGACAAGTTTTAGGACTTCTTCCAATGTATTTATCCCATTTATATTTTGGTAATAGATCTTTTATAATTATGAATGTTCCGATAAATAATATTTAAAATAGTTGGTTATGTATATTTTGATTATATATGTGTGCGTATATATAAATGTATCGATATAATTCCACAGTTAAATCATGGTAAGGGCGATCTGATGCTTCAAGAAGAGATTAGTCTACTTAACGTGGTGGTCAACACTCAACAGGAGGTATGACCAAAAAAAAGAAAAACGCTCAACAGGAGGCACGTGCAAGGCCATTTCGACCCCCAAAAAAACAGAATATCAAGAAATGTCGCCTGTCTCCATCAGATGTCGCAAGCACTTACGTAATCCTAAGTGCCCTCCTGTCGACTTATTAGCAACCATTCGTTCGTTAATTATTCCGAGATGTGAAGGGCTTCGTGAATCGCTGTCATTGGCACTTGTTTTATTGAGAGTTTGGTCAATTCGTGCTGATGGTTGATGTTTACTAAAATCCGCGATTCGGTTTCGAACGAAACGGCGTCGGGGCAATCTCATGTCATTGGCAGTGACCGGCGTGTGGCGGCGCCTGGGCTTCGTCCGTGTTCACATTAGTGGAAGGCGAGCCGTGGTCCGATTGTTGTCCATGGGGAAAGTGAAAGGAAGAAGGAGAAGAAAGGGGAGGAAAATGTCCGCCCGAGCTAACGTGGAAAAAGAAAATTTGTGCTTTTTGATAATGGGAGGGGTCGGATTTGGTATGGAGTGAAAGTTGATAATTTTTTGCAAGACAAAAAAAGAGTTATGGTTAAAAGCGGGACCCGACTTCAAGTTTGTGCTTTCTAATAGAGTCGGGCCAATAGATAAAATATACATACTTTATAGTTATAGAAATCATTTATTCTTTAATTTATCAGTCATGATTATGTAACACCAAATTATATGATTACAAATTGCAATACTTTATTTTGGTACCATATTTGTCGATATACATATTACCTTAGTATTATAAACAATATCGAGGCACACATATACGGGGAAAAGTGTCAGAAAAGTCTTAAACATATTTGTATTAGTACCAATTTAGTCCTAAAATTTTTAATGATGCCAATTTAGTCATAAACCTTTTGACCTAGAGCCAATTCAATCCTTCCGGTTAATTTTGACTAGATATTGCTGATGTGGACGCCGGTGGGCCTATGTGACATGACCAGACGTGGACAACTTTCAATTGTATTTTAATAAAATTTCAAATGTTTTTATATTTTCTTTTATTTTTCCTTTTTTTAATTTTCTTTCTCTTTCTTTTTTTTTTTCCTTCCTTTCCTTCTTCCTCTAGCTAGTCACCGGATCTCGGCGACCAGCCAGAGGTGAGGGCCCCTTGTCGACCATGGGCAAGGCCCGACCTCGCCGGCCCTCGCCTCTGGCCGGTCGCTCAAGCGAGGCCAGCTCTCGCCGGCCATCAGAGGAGGAGGAAAAAAAGAGAGGAAAAAAAAAAGAAAGGAAAAGAAGAAAGAAGAATATGAAAATATTTCGAAATTATTAAAATATTATACAAATATCTACATCAGCGTCGGCTATGTCACGTAGGCAGGCTGACATTCATATCAGCAATATCCGACCAAATTGGCACCAATGCAATTGGTTTAAGACTTTTATTATACTTTTCTCCACACATATGGGTGTCGGCATGAGAGAGAAAGTCACACCTATGTGCGAAAATATGAAAATTATTGTAGACGAGGAAAAACAATGTGATTCAAGTTATTTTAGGAAATAGTTTTAGGTTATCGCGGGATAAAAAATAGTTACGTAAAATAGAGTTTAACATAAGAAAGATTTATCGGATAACGTGATATCATGGAGATGTGGTGAAAGTCGATATGTTCACTTCAATGACCTTAAACAAAGTTACCCCGATAGATAAGTTAAAGGTCCGTTTGTTCGCGTAAAATGAGTTATTTAGAAAAAAAAATTTCAAAAAATAATTGCTTTTATTGACTAAAATAATTAGTCAATAAGAAATATTTTCATCATCGACAATAATTTATATCTAAATATTTTTGTAAACGATGAAAAAAAATTTCGTTCATCATTTTTGAGATAGATACAAACGATCATTGCTTAGAAATATTTTTCAAAACATTTGTTTTGAAAGTTTTTTGCAAAACAAACGCACTCTGATTCTCTCTCGAGGATAGTTGATAGCCTCTTACGAAGAAATTCGTCACTGGAAACTACTGCGGACAATTCCTTGAATACAACTCCAAAAACAAACGTTCGGAAGAGGATACAATCGACTTGTCGTGCAGCTTGTCCGATGCTGCTGCTCGAGTTGATCATGGGTTCTCTGACCGAGCAAGTGATTGTGGGCCTGGATGTTCAGCAGAAGGGGAGAAGCTATCTGGGTCCAAGCTCGCATCTTGAGCAGAGTTGAGGCCCAGTCGAGAATCCTCAAGAAAACCCCTCGTGCGGGACGCTAACTAGAGTGCTTTGCCAAGATTCTGTTGAGCTCTCTTTGCAGTTTGCACAGGTGGGTTGCGTGGACTTGCGTTTGTGAGGGTGTGTGCTCTAGCTCTGATCATTGTTCGTCTTCTGCTGGAATCGTGTTTGATGGTGTTATTCGATGAAACCCGTTTCAATTCTTCTCCATTTCTTTTCTTCTTTCTTGGTTCTGGTTTAGTTTCAGTCCGTGTTCGGAATAGGTACTTCAATTTCATCATGGTTTTAGTTGTCGATGGGGACGATAGTAGTATAAGTCTGACGGAGGTCATGGGCAAGTTGGCCGCTACTTTGATAGCGTGCAGGAGTCCAAGTGTCAGAATCTGAATTGCGGAACTTCAGTATTGCAAAAGAAATCAAACATGCTGATGACCCATCATCTGCTATGGTATAGCAGCCTGGCCAGCCAAGTGGTATGCTTGTGGGATTTTTCTTTTGTGGTGAGTTTGGTTGGAAAAAACTGAAGCAGCGGAAGATGTGTTCTTTTTAATGTTGTCATAGGAAGGCTATACAGGAAGTGAGCTTTTGCATGCCTTTGTTGGGTGAACTTCCTAATAGCCAATGAGCTTGCGTTGTTCTCTGAGATGCCCCTCAATGCACAGCCGATATTGTAATTTAGTTTGTAGTTCAACATGGCTTACTCGCGATGTTGCTTAGTTGTTGAGTTTATTTTGGAGGATTGGACTAATACTAATTGTAGGGTAGTTGATCAGATTAATGGCAGCGTAGGAAATATGTGACGTTTATGTAAATTCTCTAGATTGCTTCGGTTCTTTTGGGCGTGAGTTTCGCTTGTGCTATGTAATGAGTACGCCCGTCCATTTCTAACTACCCTGTTAGAGTGGTCTACATGAGGAATTGCAATGTGAGAAGGTCCATGATGTTTCTTGGTTTGGAGAGGTATGATACAGTCAGAGTGGTTCACTATTTTACTTGGATTTTATCTGTCAGTGCTGTAATGGGATAAAAATGATACTTATGCGACAGAAGGCAGTCTCTGCACACAAATTTGTGGCTAAAGCATGAACTTTTCCTAACTATTTAGAACCAAGATTGAGTGCGCCATCCCATATAATTGATGAATTTTGGTGACCAAAATTTAAATAGCTGATCTCTCAATTCCGGTGCTATATATGTTTTACTTTGGCCTCTTAGTTCAATGTACGAGACCACAAGCTATCTGCTCAGATTCCATGTAGATACTCAGATAAATGGCCATGGATGAGAGAATAATAGTGGAGGAAATTAGCGTTGTAACAAGGGAGGATATGGTAGACAGCAAAGGTGGAGGAAAAGGCAAGGTTCACACTGATTTCTTTATAATGGTGGTCCCGTTAGTAATATTCAGCTCTTTGTCTGTGTACTTTATCATCTAAGGAACATTTTATTCTTTCCTCTCCATATGATTCTCTCCGTGGATTTGAATAATAAGCAGCTATTCTCTTTCAATGTCATCAGTTTCCGTTAGAAAAGAGGTTTTGCATTGGACCAGAATGCTTTTACTAGATGAACTTCTTTCGGTTCTACATGATGTGGAAGAAGAGTGGATAAGTAGACCTGCCAATATGACTTGAATGTTGAAGAATTGGTGCTCTTCTGTATTTGCAAAGTTGGATGAACTATTAGTTCGTCTCTGTATGAGCAGGAGGGATGGACCTTAAAGATGATTAAAAATTTGAAAATTTTCTGAAGTCAACCCAGAGCAGTTTAGGAGATTCTCATTACTGTACAAGCTTTGGTTTTGCCATTGCGCCTTCTTATATATTACCTATATTCAATGTAAAGGTACGCTGTGCATGTTATGTTTCTGCTGACTATTATCTTGTCATTTCTCTTTCAGCATCTTTGTTGCTTTTGATTACTATGCAAGATGGTTCTGTTTTGGTACAACCCATGATGATTTCATTGTATAAGGTCATGCTTTTCTTCACTTTGTAGCTACTTATGGTTTGCACTGTAAGTTGAACCAATATGCTAGTTAAGGGTCCTTCCATGGCTTATTTGCATGCTAGTGTTCTGCATTTTCTTTTTCCTGAGATTACTTCCGGCAATACATGCTCGGTTCATTTTGGTGCCTATTTTTAGTGGAGCGTAGTTAAGCGTCAGAGAATTTTTTTCTGACACATTTGCATATTCTTATTGTTCTCACAACTACCAAGCATTAGTGACATCCTTGATATTTTGTGAATTCTTGGAAATCTTCCAGAACTGCAGAAGCAATCTGGTGACTGCAAAAGTGCCAATGGAAGCAGTCAATTCAGCTGACACTGGCTCCGTCCCAAATCCTCAAGTAATTTACCGCTGCAAAAAATGCCGGAGAATCGTTGCTTCGCAAGAGAACATACTTTCACACAAGCGTGGGAAGGGAGAAGAGTGCTTTAAGTGGAGGAAGAGAACAGGTGAGCCGAACAACTGGGAAAAGGATCCAGCTGAATGCTCATCCATATTCGTAGAGCCCATGAAGTGGATGCAAGCAGGTGAACTCGACAACTCACGAGCATTACTAATCCTTCTTTCTTTTCTTTTCTCGAGGCTTTAGGAAATGTAGGTCAACTCGGAATCGTGTGCACTGGGGATGTCTTCGCCGCTGGATCAAAAGTACCCTTAATCCAAGGGCAGCACATGCCCGATGCACATGATTACGAGTTCTCACGCAGTACTCGTCGACTTTGCTCAACTCGAGTCTTGTGATTTTGGCCAGTGGAAGACGGTTACGTGGAAGAGAAGCTTCTGTGCAAGGGCTGCAACGCTCGCTTGGGTTCCTTCAACTGGGCGGGGATGCAGTGCAACTGCGGAGCTTGGGTGAATCCGGCGTTTCAACTGCACAAGAGCCGGATCGACGAATGCCATATCTGAAGCATAGAGTAATGTAAACCATCTATCCGCTGGAACACTTCTGTGGTTTGTACATAATCTTGTTCCGTAGGATCGGCCATTCGGCATGTCGGTGGGGAACGACAAACTCCGAAAATTGACATTGCACGGATTAGATACATCATCCCCTATATATTTTGGTATCCCAAGTTGCATACATCCATGTTATATGAGATATGATGGTTCTTATCCTGAAACGAACCGACCCCAGCGCCGATACTCGCGACGGGCGTTGCTGCTTAATCCTTTAGATGTTAAATTTGAACTATGATTGCAGAGTATGGTCATACTCCAAAATTCTTTTGGGGCCACTATGCTCATTCCTTAATAAGGTGTTGTTTCCCATTAATTCAGCGACTAAACAATTTAAGTCATCAACGTAAGCATATCTCAAGTCTTGATATGCTCCCTGGTGGGTCAGTGTGTGTGAAGTCATAATAATACAGCCCATGTGACATTGGACCTCTTCGGAAATTCTTCTTATATTTTTTTATAACCCACTTTAAATTTATGCCTTTTCTTTTTAATATTTTCAGGTAATAATAATGCCATGAGTAACATGACATAAATTTTTTAATTGACTTCCTGGTGTGTGACCTTTCTTGCACTATAATCAGCATTTTTATTTGGACCTTTGTCACTATTTTTGAATGCTTTATTCTTCAAAAAGTAATAGTAAATTGATAAAGGGTGGACGAGATGTGATATTGCCCCGGAGCTCTATTATAGATGATGGATCTAATAATAATTCTTGGGTGATTAGGTAAAATAACTTATAAAATAAAGAATTGGAGTTATAATGAGAGAAACAAACGACCAAAATACAAATTAAGTGCTCAAGTTTTTAATCAATTGATGCATATATAGTCATTTAAGTATAAATAAGTCAATTTCTTGCGTATGTTCTTCAAAAGAGAGATGATATGTAGAATTTGACTGAATTGATGCTCAAAAAGTTTGAGCAATTTTATGGTTCTTGACATTACCAAAAAGCTCCGTATAAACACTTTTTCTAGAATTATCGTAATTACGACTTTGTTAAACACTTATTTGTTTTTGTTTAAACTATCTTACTTTCAAATTTAGGTTTTCTTTTTCCTGAGTTTAGCAACTTCCAAAAAATAATTGAGGAAAAAAACTCCTTTTTGGTTTATTTTATTTTGTCACGTGTTTAATTTTTAGGATATTTTTCTAGGGTAATTAGGTCAAGAGATAGATTTTAGTTTGTAATCATTTACTTGTTTCCTTATCTTTAAGATTCTAGTTTTAAAAAGTTTGCATTAGTTTAGGTTATTTTGTTTAGCATTTCGCAACAACTTTGTTAGATTAGATATTTTGCTTAGGGTTCATTTGGAATTACAGAAGGCTTTTTGATCAATGTTTTTCAGAATGAATTAAGAGAGCTATTTCCTAGAACTTGTGCCTGAGAGCGTACTTGTGAATTGTTCGAATCGTGTTTATCACCGGTTTCTGCTGCATCAATTGGTATCAGAGCCGACAACATCCCATGAGAGTGAAGCCCTGTCTGGTATTGATGGTAATGGAAGCAATCGTCCTGTTGATGGCTTTTCGTTGTCTCGAGGCATCTTGACGTACCATGGAGACTGATCTGCGAGGGACTCTTAAACATGCTCATGGAGCGACCAAATAATGTCTGCTGCCAATAACTTGTCGGGCTCGCTGCAGTGATCTGGAACCCAAAGAAATTTGATTCCAATTGGTATACCCTCTGCTGGAATCAGTACGGAAAGCGATGCGGGAGAGGTCGCCGTGGCGGCAGTGGCAATTGGTGGAAAAGCGGAGGTGGACAATGGAGCTGGAATCACTATGGCAGGCAACGCAGGAGAGGCCGCCGTGGCGGCGATGGCAATTGGTGGAAGGGCAGCGGAGGAGGACAATGGGGCCGGTCATGACTCCGCCAATGAGCGTTGATTGGTGGGATGGTGGTGGTTAGGAGTGATTGGTTTCCGGTCCGGTCCGGTCCGGTTCCAAGGTGGAAGGACCGGTTTCTCAGCGGTCCGATCCAGTCAGGTCCAATAAAATTGGTTACTTTGGGTTTAGTTCACATTATACTAATTTTTGTTAATAATTTTATGTAAATGAAGTTCACTTAGGGTTTAGTTTACATTTTATTAATTTTTTTTAAAAAAAAGTATATGTTTTCGATCGGTCCAGTCTGGTTGTCCCTTGGAACTGGGAACCGGACCGCCCGGACATTGGTTCCACTTTAGGAATCGGAAACCAGACTGACACTCCTAAAAATCGGAACTATCGGTCCAATTCAGGCGGTTCTCGGTTTGAGTGGTCCGCTTTGCACACCCCTAGTGGTGGTGATGGCCGTGGCTATTGGCGGCAGGAGGAATACAAGCTGAAATTGATTAGAGCTGGCAGGAAAATATTATGTCCAAGATTTTGATTCATTTTATTTTGTCATACGGTTATTTTTAGGACATTTTTATGGAATCTCAGGTGATTTTATTTATATTTTAAATGAGTTATCCCGTTAGGTCAAGAGATATATTTTAGTTTGTCTTCACTTACTTGTCTCCTTAACTTTAGGATGATTTTTTTAGGTGATTTTCTTTAGCATTTAGTCATAATTTTATTATATCAGATATTCTAATTAGGATTAACCAAACACTTAAGTGATTGATTGATCGATGCCATTGATTCCGTAATTAATGGTACGTTTGTTTCGAAGAAAAATTTATGATAAAGGAAATTACTTTCCCCTTTTCAAATTTGGGAATTGACTTTCTTAACTATAAGCGTGCATATTTACTTTGACTGTTAAATGATTTTCTATTAACTAATTATTTCCAGCAAACCAAACAAGTAAAAGTTCGGAAAACTAATTTCGCAAAAAATCGGTTCGCTCAATCAAATGCACTCTAAATATTGCCATGTGATCGAACATTAGGATCGAACATTGTGGGATCGAACATCAACAATTTCGAAGGACGACATTTTCTCTTTCCCCTTTTTTCTTCTTCTTTTAATTTTCTTTAAAAATTATATTGTGGTGAATAGGCAGAGTTCTTTTACTAATTAAATTTTGACTTCTTGATTGGCTATTATTATAGCTGAAATCTATCACATGTCCAATGTTTTTTGGGTGGAGGGAGTCATCCACGAAGCTTCGGAGCACCATAATACCATCTTTGCTATGTTAACTAACACGACATTGTCCTTTTTCTTTCAACTCTGAAGTCATATTTTACACGATTAGCTTATGAGCAATTGACCATATTGCAACATTAATTATTGCAAGATTTGGTCTGATGCGTGTTCGGAATATACATCATAAAGTAGCTGAACAAACCGAATAAAGTCACTCTTTCAACAAAGAAGCATAGTGTGTGCACCTAATAAAAAAGCTCGCTAATAACCGCGTAATTAAGAAACTAGGAGGACTTTTTTGATGAACGACTAATTGGGATAGTTGTCCAAAAAAATCCTAAACCTATTACATATTTTCCAATTCAATTCTAAATATTTTAATTGTGTCAATTGAGTCATAAACTTTTTCACGTTTTACTAATTGAGTTCCTTTTATCAATTTTGGCCTAAAATCGCTGACATGGACGCTAGGTGTACTATGTGGCATGACAGGTGCCGACGTAAATAATTTTTAATATTTTTTTATTAATATTTTTTATATTCATTTTTCTTTTTCCTTTTTTTTACAACCCTGGCCATCCTCATTTGCACTGTTCACTATCTTCCTCGATTGCACTGCTCATCGTCTTCCTACAACTCGAGATATGGCGATTCGTCGATTCGTCACCTAGTCTAGTCTGAGGTCGAAGTTGAAGTCGCGGTTTGAAGTCGAGATATGGTGACCCGCCGAGGTCCCGATCTGATGTCGAAGTGATGAGGTCGACATCTGAAGTCGAGGTCTTCCCCCTCGGTGATTCATCGCATGGCTTGAGGTCGAAGTGGAACTCGAGATCTGAGGTTGAGGTTGAAGTTGAGTTTTAATATAAGGGAAAATGCTTTCTATGGAAATTATTTAAAAAATATATGCTTTCCCCTCTTCAAATTAGGGAATTTATTTTCTTAACTGTAAGCATGCATATTTGCTTTGGTCGTAAATGATTTTCTGTTAATTAATTATTTTCAGCAATCCAAACAAGTGAAAGTCCAAAAAACTAATTCACAAAAAACTATTTCACTCAATCAAACACATTCTAAATATTGCCATGTCATTGAACATGAGGATACAACATTGTGGGACCGAACATCAATTATTTCGAAGGACGACATTTTCTCTTTCCCTATTTTTTTCTTCTTTTATTTTGCTGTAAAAACAATATGGTGGCGAATAGGCAGAGTTCTTTTACTTATTAGATTGCGACTTCTTGACATGTCCACTTTTACTTTTTTTTGGGCGGAGGGAGTCATCCATGAAGCTTCGGAGCACCACAATACCGTCTTTGCTATGTTAATTAACACGACAATGTCGTTTTGCAACTCGGAAGTCATATTTTACACGATTAGCTTATGACCATATTGCAACATTACTGAATGTAGGATTTGGTCTAATGCGTGTTTTGAATATATTTCATAAAGTAGTTGACCAAACCGAAATAAAAACATGCTTTTAACAAAGAACCACAGCGTGTGCGCACCTAATAGAAAGGCTAGCTGGTAAGCGCGTAATTAAGAAATTAGGAGGACTTTTTGATGGACGACTAATTAGTAATTATGTTAAATTATGTCTCGAGACTAAGCTCGCGAGAGAATCTGATCCAAATAGAGATTTTAAGCCCCGATAAGACTTTGTAATCTTTTGGATTCACAGTAAATATCGTTGTGACTCGCTCTTTCTATGAAGTAGGTACTAATATTTGGACCGAACCACATAAATTTTTTATGTCCTTATTGTTCATCGCTGATTTCTTTGATACTTTATTCCTTTCGAATTAGACTTAAATTGTAAAATCCGTTAGTTTCCTCCTTATTTTACAACAACTTACAATCTAAGTCTTTATCTAACACGTTGGCCAATATGGATCTGGAGGGAGGATATTTTGACCTTTGATTTTAGTACTTTTCTGGAGTTGAACTTTAGAAGCAAGTCTTTGTCCCAAAAGGCAAAAGAAAAAAGAATAAAAAATAGGTCCAAAGCTTTTTTATAGCCAGTTGAGCAAAAGATAAAAAAAGAGAGAGAAGAAGGGCGGTTTGCTGTTTGTGGGGGCGTCATGAAGAATAAGATAAATTCTCTCTTATCACCCTTCCTCCCATCTTCTCCTCCTGCTTTTGCCATCTCAGAACGCATTATAAATACTCCTTCAGATTCTGGCTGTTTGCTTCATCAGCTGATCATAGCATCATCATCATCATCATCATCTCTCTCTCTCAGAGTTAGCAAGTCTCCGTCTGTTCTCTCTCTATACCTCCAACATGCCGGTTAGAACTTTCTCTCTCTTCTCTCTCTCTCTCTGTCTCTGTCTCTGTCTCTCTCTCTCTCTCTCTCACACACACGCACGCACGCACGCACACACACACAAATACACAAAAGATGCATAGGGAGATTTAGTGCATGCCCTCGATGATCTGCAAAAGTTTTTACGTGTGATTTGCTCCATGCGTGCATGTGCTCCGGGGTTGGTTTTTCTTTAGGTTTATATCTTCATCATACACCCTCTCTCTCTCTCTCTCTCTCTCTCTCTCTCTCTCTCTCTCTCTCTCTCTCTCTCTCTCAAGATGCAAAGGGAGTTTTACTGCATGCCACAGATGACCTGTAAAGGATTTACGTCTGATTTCCTCCAAGCATGCATGGGTTCCATTGCTGGTTTCGATTTGGGGTTGTAATTTCACCTTGCGTTGGTTCTTGGAAAGGAGATACGCCACACCCCAACCCCACAGTTTCTTGATCTCACTGCGAGGTGAGAACTGAGAGGAGCTTCTTACATCGATCACATCAAGAGGATAGAGATATCGATTTCAATATATTATCGAGAGATTTCAGGAAAATGTTGCCCTTCTTTTGTTTTACTTCTTGAGAAAGATGCTTGATGATTGGTATGCATTATGGGCAGTACTATCTTGAATTGAGCCGAAATTTTTTTAATCTTTTTCAATACCTGGAAATCTTCAGTCTTTTTAGGAAAAAAAGAAAAAAAGACATACATACCAAATACCAATTCATTGTGTTATTATTTATTTATTTATTAAGTTATTCATCTGTGTGTGGTTGCAAATTATACACATGCATGGACACTTCATTCTATTTTGATATCTAAGAGTTTAATTTATCTCAAATTCTATCTTTTCTTCAATTCCACACGGTCTTTTGATCATGCCATATGGTCTGCAGGCTTATAATTAAATGAAGTGAGCTTAATAAGGCTAGATTCTAATTATCACGACTTAATGACTTCTTGCTATGTTTCAGATCGTCGAGATGCACGTGCACATGGACTGTGCCGGATGCGAAGATAAGATAAGAAAAGCCCTTCAAAAATTAGAAGGTAATTCACAAACTTCATTAAACTTTGATTTTTCAATGTAAAATCTTATGTCTTCAGCCAACTCATTTGTTAATAAAATCACATTCTTCTGCATAAAAAAGTTACATGTACACCTTTACTGTTCAAGTTTGGACTTTTCGATTTCAATCTAAAAAAGAGCAACTCGAGTAATTTTCATTTTCTTAACTTATTTATATACTGAGGTTAGCTAATTGAAAAGAAAGAATCAAAGGTATACCTAAAAAGACTATAATACCTTTTCAATTAGTGCTTTGATGTTCCAAAAGCTAGTCAAGGAAACAGTCATTTCGAAATGTCGCATGGTTAAACTTCGTCGACGAAAGCCACCATCAATTTGCTGTAACTCATTTTTTTATTAAGATTAGATTAGATGGACTATTTCACTTCCTCTTATCGTTAGGGTTTTCCAATTTGACAAGTGAGAATATATCTTTTCCTATGTTCACTCAGGAGTGGATGAGATAGACATTGACATGGGGATGCAGAAGGTGACAGTCATGGGGTGGGCTGCCCAAAAGAAGGTTCTCAAGGCAGTGAAGAAGACAGGAAGGAAGGCAGAGTTCTGGCCATTCCCATACAACCCTGAGATCACCACCCTTGACCCACAAAATTACTATAGTAACAATAATAATCACTATGAGCACAGCGACAATTACTATTTCCACCAGCCTAATTACACACACCACTCCTATGAATTGCCCCAGATGCCCTCCTCATACCCTTACTATTACAAGCAAGGCTACACTAGCAATGATGACTATGGCTATTTCCATCACTCACCTCCTTCTGCTATGGTTGATTATCAAGCTAGCTCTATGTTTAGTGATGATAACCCCCATGCTTGCTCAATCATGTAAATGAGGGTTTTTTTTTTTTGTAATTTTTTAAAAGTGTTTTCCATATGTAATTGTGTTTTGTGATATTGATGGGCTTTTGTAATGCATAATGGGGTGAAATGTTATGCATAGTGTGAAGTTATTGTACAATGGATATTGTTAGAATATTTAAATAACCAATCCCGCATTCATCTAACAGTTTAAACTTTTTTAAAAAGTTGATAGTTGTCCCATCAAAAGCTCATAGGGTATTGCAACGAATCCTGAGTTCGAATCTTTCCAAGTCACATTTGCCTCTCAAATTAAATATTTACACACTTAGTACTAGACTAAAAAATCATACAAGTGTTACAATATTTAAATAATATATTACGCATTTATAAATGGTTTAAGATTTTAGAACAATTAGCAGTGGTCCCACCAAAATCTCACAGATACATTTTTTAACTTTAAACTTTCACCGAGTATTATTGTCGAAATAGTCACATGAATCTCTCACGTTCTAAAAACTCAAATATAAATTCCTCTCGATCGATAATTAATTAAATTTACATCCTAAAAGAAATAAAATTTCCACCCTCTCTCTGGTATTTGTTTTTTTCTAGCTCTTTTCACACCCATACTTGTGTCTAACTTTAGTCTGCTTCATGCTTTAACTTACTATTCAAACTCTACCCAAATCAAAAAAACACTAGAAAACATCTGAAATGTTAAAAATAATGACCCAAAGTTAAAAAAAGAAAAAGAAAAGAAAATCAACTTAATTCCGGCACAACAATCATAAAAGGAGCTATTTTCCATAAAAAGGTGTCCCACAAATAATTGCCACGATATATAATTATGTGTACATATATATACATTTGGTCCATGCTGTGTTTCATATTCTTTTCCTTTCAAATTTTTTATTTATTCTCTAAAAAATTCGTCATTTTGAATCATTTCCCCCTTTTTCTTTTCGAATCTAGCATTTAATTGCTATCTGTGTAAATCTGAAAAATAGCAAAATTAATTGACTTTGAATGTGTTTATACGGTTATGTGGCCTTAAAGGTTTTTCATAAAGTTGTTATTTTAATTTATTTTCTAAATATACATCTTACTTTTTAAAATTCATACTAGTGTATGTATGCACTTACTTACCACCGCCCCTAAAACAAACATGTGAATTACTACATTAATGTAATACTAACAGTAAAACTTCATTCGAATAGGACAAATGATTACAAAAGGTAGTAGCAAGTTGTAACATGTCAAGAATAGTCCTTATAGTCTTTTTCAGTGTTCAACTTAATTCTTGAACTTTCAATTTGGTCATTGTGCTCTTTCACTAGAATCAATTTAGTCTTGAAGTTAGTTTGATTCTGTTGGCATCTCACGTGACAATCCAAATCAGCTATGGGATCACGTCAACTAGTGTAATTGTATATCAAAACAAATGAATGTACAATTTCTTTAAAAAAAAAATTACCACGTCACAGGTTCTTCCCCAACCAAATCAAATTGATTTGAAGGGCTCTATTGATTCGTTGGAAGAGCCAATGAGACTATAATGGACGCAATTAATGTATAACAATCGAATTGAATATTGAAGAAGAGTGGAGAGATTATTCCTGACATTATTATAGCTAGGGTGATCGATTCCAGAATAAGTGGTTATCTGATCAATAACTTAAAATCTACTATGTTAAAGTGGATTCCCTTAGGAATTGGCCTAAAACCAAACCAGCCGATTCCAAGGTCTACCTAGGAACTAAGCCTGGATAATAATACAAATGGTTCTTAAACTTTGATTCAAAGTGCAATATTATCCCTAAACTTTTAATTTGTGCAATATTATTCATGCACTTTAGCTCAATGTGAAATGTTATCTCTAGACTTTTCATTTATTCAATGTGATTCCCGAATTATTAGTAAATGTTCAATGTAGTAGTTTGGAGATTAAATTGAATATTTATCAATAGTCACAATATTGAACATTTGACTAAAATTCAAGAACTAAATCGAATAAATTGAAAATTCAATGACTTATATGTTGGATGAATGTTCAAGTAAATGTTCAATGTAATAGTTTATGGACTAAATTGAGATTATTAGTCATCCAATAAAGTATCCATGGACTATATCGAACTAAATTTCAAGACATTAATCTATACATAAGACATTCTCTTGAAAACTTAATTATCATATAGTGGCAAGTTCGAAACTATCTTATCTTATCAACAGCTAAATCAAATAAATTGAAAATTCAATGACTTACATGTTGGATGAATGTTCAAGGACTATTTGTGTCATGTTCCCTTAGAATTAATAAAACTAATAGTGATAATAGACATTAATAGTCATCCAAAACAAGTCATTCTACAACATTACCTCGCCTTTCTCTCTCCTTCTCCAACTTTCACCGGCAAACTTCCCATTCTCCTTCCTAGTTTTCAAGCACCATTCAGTCGTCAACCACGCCGCCGCCTCCGCCGTGGTCGGGATCGGAGCCGGAGGCGGCGGTGTGGTTGACAGCTAGAGGGGCGCCTTCGTGGAGGAAAGGAAGAGCCAATGGGGCTTCGGGAGGCGACGGCATAGGCGGAGGCGGTGGCGTGGTCGGGATCGGAGCCACCGATGGTGCTCCGGGAGGCAACTGGCGGAAGGCAAATTCAAAGCACGTGTGTTTGTCAGAGAGGGGTGTTGAATAATTAAACCCCAAGAGAAATTATCATATCACATTAATCAAAACTACTGATCAGCACCAACATTCACAAGCAACCCTCCACTGCACAAGACGCAATTAACGTGAATGTGGAGAGAATGAAAATTTTGCAGGTGGAAAGGCGCATGAACATAGAACAAGAAAACGAAGAAGATGACTTGTGTAAAAGATCAGTTCCGTCGAATTGAAAAAAAGAATTCAAAACCCATTTTTAAGTAAACGCCCCCAAAGAACACGACTTTTCTCAACTCGCTCTCCTCCTCCATACTGGTTTTTTCCGTTCGGAGTCAGCGTGCTGTCCTGGGTTTCTTGTGGGGATATTGGTAGGATAAGAGATGTCGTCCACGACCCAGTCGGAGCTCTCGGATTTCGGTAGGCTCGCCGGGCCGAACCTGTCTAGGTTGCCGGAGAAACCCGCCATCAACTTCTCCGAGACGTTCAGCTCACTCTCGGTGGGAGAGAGACATCATGACGAAGAGTGAAAGAAGGAGGGCAGTAACGGCGTTAATGGAGCAGGGAGATGGGGGAGTCAGAGATTTTTCAGAAATCTGACTGGTGGGCCTGGCTCGCCACGTGTCGACCTATGAATGGTTTGCTGTATTGCTTACGTGGAGTATTAAACTCACCTAATATTTTCTCGGGAGCTGCTGCTACTTTCTCGTTCTTTTTTTGTCGCTTACTTCGCACGGGCGTCCTCACGCAGTCCTCGCCTTACCACGGAAGCCAAAATCTATCAACTTCCTTCCCTCGCAGCTCACAAGCAATCGGAAAAGCAAAACAGCTCAGCTTTTGGCCTTTGTGCAGGCGGCAATCCCGATTCTGCACCCCGAATTCGCCAAGCAATTCCAAAAACCTTTGGTGGGTACGCGCAAGCGCAAGCGGGGCGTGGGGGGTGGCACCAGCAGTTTCTTGGGAACCCCCACATCACCACCACCACCACCACCCCCCAATGCCGCCTGCACTGCACGGCGAGAAGACCGAGAAGCGTGGGCCGTCCGCGTCGTCGCCGTCCTCCTCTGATCCGAGAGGATAAGCAAGATTCATGGCGATTGGCTGAACACCCACGAAAGTTGCGCCGCCCATTCCCATCTCTCTCTGTCTCTCTCTGTCCGACCCTCTTTTCCCGTGCTTTGTTTGCTTCGACCCATCTGGAGCTTTTCTTGGGCTTTTCTTGTCTATAAAGAATGGCTGCAGCTCCTTTCGTTCACGCGCAGTGCGGTTGCTCGCCGAGGCTCGGTGGCGGTTTCAGGAACGGCAAGCACGGATCTGTCGGTTCTACCTCGTACCCTTGTTCATCTACTGCGCCGTGTCCTTCATCTTCTTCTCCGCCGCCGCCGTCGTCGTCGTCGTCTTCCTCCTCCTCCTCCTCTTCTTCTTCGATCGGTGAGTCCTGTTTCGAGCCTCTTTTCGATATGGGGTTATGCTCTTTTTGCTTTAGCAATTCTGGGTCTTGCTCATTAGGTGCTTGAGATGTTGCCCGTGATGATTTTGGTCCTTAGATAGGGAGGCTGTCGAACAAAGACGGAGGTGCTCGGTGGTGTGTATGATTTGATTATCTGGGGTGGTTAGGATGAGAAGTGATGAAAATGAGGATAACATAGAGCTCGAGTGCCACCAATAGTGTTGGGAATGAAGTTGGATGATACGGTTTAGGTGTTTTTGGCGAATATATGTGTGGCTAGCTTCTAAATAATGTCTTAAATGCAGCAAATCTGAGGGGGGTGATGATGTTATTTGCTTTTGTCCAAATAATGGTGTGTCTGCAGAAGGTACAGACTAAATGGATGACAAGAAGTGATGATCATATCCAACACTTGTCTATAGATCTGTGAATTAGTTGCTATGGCAGGCAACTGCTTTTGGACTGTTGTTTTGCCACAAGTACGGATCTCTTCTAAGCATAGCTGAGCTTCAACTATGCATATTTTATGACACTTAAAAACAAAAAACACACTTGTCCAAGAACTATTATATCATGTACATTTAAGACAGAAGATGTTTTCATATAGAGATCAGAAGCATCCAATTAAGCAATTATATCAAAGCATCATCAATGGTCCAGTCTACCGACTAATCTGGTGCTCATAGTCGATAGTGTGGCCACGCTTAATGCCCCATAGCAAGGCCTACCAAGAGTCCCTCACTTGGTAATAATAATTAGTTGCAACGGTCCATTGATGCTTTGTCTCTAAATGAAAAAAACTGAAGTAGCTGGACCATTGATGCATGCATGTATAAGTGTAACTTTAAGAAAACTATTATAGACATTTGATGAGCTAAAGACCTCTTTTTAACTGCCATCCTTCTACACTGTGGTGTGGAGAATTGTATCACTTGTAAGCATGCCTATCAGATAAAACTCTATCAACTTACTTTGTGGACTAATTGATAAGATTTTAGGATGTGATGCTAACTCTTTTGTACCTGTATACTGGTATCAATCAATCCAGCTTTACAACTCTTTCTTCTAAAATATTTAACAATTCTGTTGAAATTTAAAAACTCGTAGCAGTGCAAGAGCTTGTAAATAAAAAAATGCTGAGAAAACGGAACAAAGCTGAACTCGTTGGCGATAGAATTATTGAGGATATATTTTGAAGGGGCCTATGTGGATCAGTTTTAATTGGATATGTAAGGAAACGGTGCTTATGGAAGCCTTTATGATCATCTGGACATGTAGTGAGTTAAAAATACTCTTTAAGCATTTCAATTAATCAAAACGACCCACTTTAGTCTCCTGGGGTTCATGACTTGTAACTTGTTGCCTTTTTACTAATCCGCACAGATAAGTAACTAATTTAGGAAATTGGATGAACTGTAAAGAAGATCATTTCATTAAATTCTTTAACTGAACTGGACTACATCTTAAAGTTTTGCATGGCAGAAGAAAGAGCAACTCTGAACCAGCTTAGCGCTGAATCTTCTGAAACTAATTGTAATAATGTCCTTCTAGAGAAGGAAAACCAAAATCTGTGCCACTTCAAGAAGATATCGAGGCAGTAATCTTAGGTATCTAATTTGTTGGGTCATTTGCGTGTTCTATGGTAATATCACTAGATGCATGAATGTTCACTCTTTGTTTTTTTTTTTTTTTGGGCCAAGCCTTCGATGTTTTTTAGCCAATTTTAACTGTAATAGATTACTATGCTAGCAATAGAATGAGTGAAAAACTCGTAATTGCAAGTGAGCGACTGTGTGAGCTCTATCATTTGACCAGTGCATGTTAAATGAGCATTTTTCCCCAATATAGTATCTGGTTAAGAAACTGCATTTTGATTGAGGACTGAAATTGTTAGCTGCATTTTTACAGGAATAAGTAACAACAGAAACTACCACGGTTTTAGGGCTCAAGCTATGAGCACTACTACTCGAGGAACATCCCCTCAGGGAACTACGACTCTAAAAAATGAACCAGACCATCTGCTTGTTCTGGTACATGGCATCCAAGGAAGGTATTCCTACTTTAACAGCTATTAAGCAGTAGGATCTGTTATTATCTGCTCAAGGGATTATAATGAAGTAGACTACCCTAATTATTTTGCTGTACCTGTCCTAGGAAAGAAAGTGTATGGTGGTAGACACATGACCATGATAAAGAGTTCTCATCCTAGGTGTTCTCAAGGGCTTCTTTGTCTATCTTATATTTTCTATTGATGTTTATGATAAAATTTGTCCATTGCATTGTATTTAGTGCCAGATCCATGCGAGAATCCTTGGCATCAGTTGGGTCTTATCTATCTTTAAAACAATTTTAAACTGAGACAGGCATATCGACAATTCAGGTGTATTTGCAATAGCATCTGTTCGTTTGCTTCAATTAGTCTGGACATGCAGTTAAAGTCTATCTTAAAGCATCTCTTGTTCATACACTGGTGACTCCAAACAAAATCCCCAAAGTAAATTAATAAAAAGGAAATCTCGTGTGTGGCATCTTGGTAAGACAATCCAAGCAGAATATAATATAATAGTGTAAGCTGCTCGCAGGTGCAATAAATGACATAACATTGACCTCTTTAGCTCCTTTTTTTTTGTTTAGGGGGGGGGGGGGTGTTATGTACATACGGTGATTGGCACCACTGTGTCTCTGTGCATGCTGTTTCCTAAAAAGGTGAATATTTTCATCCATAAATGAGCAATGCAGTGGAACTACATCCTATTACAAGCATAAGATTACGACAACAATATCACATGATGATATTAACAGACCTGTGTAATTCTCTATGAAAAGCGAACATAATCCTCTTAGAAAAACCAGACATTGCTAAGCGTCAATATTTTACATAAATATAAACATGCAGAAGCTTAACCTGAACATCTGACAACTGATGAAAATGGAGAGTCATTTCTATTCTCCAAATATGATGAAAGCTTTGCCCTTGAAGTAGGTTATAGCCCAATGCAGTATCTGAGTCCCAATCTCCCTGTTGCCAGGGGAACTGACATATAGATGTCACTTTGTTCCGTGCAACATTGGTCAAGTAACATTGGAAAAATAGATGATTTCTGGTTTCTATGAAACAATTGTATTGTAAACGATACTGAGTAAGAAACAATGGAAAGTTCCACTGTTATAAAAATGGTCATGTTAATGAGTGCCCAGGAACACTTGTAGACTTACTTTACAAGGAAAAAATCAATTTCCGAAGTTTTGATTATACATAACATGAGATTAGTGTATTGGGAATTGAAAATGTTCCTTAATTGGTTGCTTAAGTGCCCCTAGGGCACTCATTACTAAAATCCTCATAATATTTCTCCACTCTTTCTTCCGCGAGTACTGTTGGTTACATTGTCCATCTGTATATAACCTGTAGTGTTGGTTTGAGGTATAGATCCTTCTATTAGGTGGATCTCTTGGTCTTGATTGGAATTTTTACCTAAAAGTTGTGCAATGATAACCAGTATGAGTAGGCTATATTAGCAGCCTTTTGCTTCTATATTTCTTAATGAGAAAATTGACTGTATAGAATTAACTTGCGTGGTTCGGATTCAGGAATATGTTGAAGTCAATAAATGCCATTGGAATTGTCTTGATTTGTGATAGAGGCAACGATTTTAATTGTTCTAGGCTTGTATCCAGAAAATAACAAATATAACTGATTCTTAAAGTGTTGCAGCCCAAGTGACTGGCTATATGTAGAAGCAGAACTTAAAAGGCGCTTGGGAAGAAACTTCCTCATATATGGTATGTTCAGTGCCACTATTTTAATTTCTTTGCCAAATGGAAATGCCATCTTTGGGTATCTCAATTTGTAGAAGTAGGGTTGCCTGTCGTGATTGATTAGCATTCTCAAAGCGAGTAGTACTCAGGTGGGATGTGTTACTGTTATTAGACTTGTTTGGTTAAGCTTTTTGAAGATGTAAAATCAGGTGATGTCTTGATTTCTAGTGCTTTTTGTATTTCGAGATCAAGAAATGGACCATGATTGCTATGAGCTTCACATAGATAATTACGTTTTCTAACTAATTTAAAGAGATGAGTTTGGAATTCTTGAAAAGGGCTCTGACATCGATCCTTGGAAGTCGAAACAAGTAAATGGAGTTGAGGCTTGTCACTTCTAAGTGAGATTACTTCAGCATTTTCTTTTTATCAGTAAGATTATTTCAGCATTAGAGTATATCAAAGCTCTCTTAAATGATTACTTGACTCAAACTTCACACAATCAATTTCCTAAATTTGTGGCTCATTCTTCTAGGTAGGAGTAGGTCTTTGTACCAATATTTAATCTCTCGGATTTATGCTTATTTTTCTGTCATGGCATTGGAACTGTGATTTCTCCCACATTCTGAAACATTTGCATCTGCTCCCTAATTGCAGCAAGTTCGACTAACGCTTACGCTAAAACATTTGATGGTATTGATGGAGCAGGAAGACGACTAGCCGATGAAGTGAGTTCTCATTCTTCTCCCATTAGTGTTGTTTTTTTAATTCATTTTCTTTGTGCTTGCTTACCTTCAGTTCTCCCTGCTATACCTAATGTTTCGCTCGCTAGATGCAACATGGATGACATTATGGCTGCTAGTTACATACCCATGCAACAGTCCCACACTGAAATGTGCATCACCCGCCCACATGCACACACACATACACTAGAGAGAGAGAGAGAGAGAGAGAGAGACAGAGAAGATCTAACATCCTCATAATTTGAGAGTGCTCTAGTTTTTCCCGAGAGTGCTTATACTCTCTATTCCTCTATGCTTTGTGGTCCAGGTTAAGATAATAATGCTCCTAAATCATTCTTTCAGTTATTTTACTTTATCTTGGGAAAGTACCATAAACATGTCTCACTTTTGACCTAATGATCAATTACATACCTCTACATTTGCCAATACCATTCACATACCTCTAAATAAAATTCTGCATTAAAAAGACCAAATTACCCCTCGTTGCAAACTTATCTTAACATCTTGAATTTTTTTTTTTTTTTTTTTTTTTTTTTTTTTTTTTTTTTTTTTTTTTTTTTTTTTTTTTTTTTTTTTTTTTTTTTTTTTTTTATATAAATTTTTTTTTTAATAAAAAAAAAAAAAAAAAAAAAAAATAGGGGGGGGGGGGGGGGGGTGTATAAAAAAAAAATTAGTTATTTTTTTTTTATTTTTAAAAAAAGGGGGGGTTGGTGAGTTTTGGGGGGGGGGGGGGGGGGGTTTTTTTTAAAAATTTCCTTTTTTTTTTAAATGTGGGGGGGGGGGGGGGGGGGTGGGGGGGGGGGGGGGGGGGGGGGGGGTGTTCAATTGGCTGACAGTGAAAAGCAATTCTTCTTTCATAATTATGGTTAGTACTGATGCAGCATCTGTTTTAGACAATGTAGTGGTAATGAGTTAGCCTTACAATATGATGAGGTCCAGCATGTTCTTTTTTGTCCTTTCTGGCTACAATGGCTTCTAATTGATGTATCTGCCGTGATATGGAGATGTTACATTACAATGTGTTTATTAGCCTGTTGTTTAGGTAAAAAGCAATAAGGGGTTTAAACACAAGAAGTGGAACCTTCTGTTTAAAGTTTGTGTAGCCTATGGGTCTACGCTGAGTTAACCCAAACACATTGTGTACTAACAATCTGATTTAAAGTAGGTCACGCAAGTAGTTCAAAAGACAGACGGTCTGAAGAAGATATCCTTTTTAGCTCATTCCCTTGGTGGATTGTTTGCAAGATATGCTGTAGCTGTGCTATACTCTGCAAGTGCTTCGCTTACAGACCAATCAGAGGATTATAGTTCTACATCTTCAAATTTGGAGAAATCCTCATCCAAGCAAGGTTTGATTGCTGGATTGGAACCAATCAATTTCATCACTTTGGCGACTCCTCATCTGGGGGTGAGAGGGAGGAGACAGGTCAGTTCTAAAGTTTGATGGTCGATTGTTTAGTCGTTTTTCTTTATATGTCATTCTTATTCTTTTTCATCTTCAAAAACAAAATGGTGGGAAAAATATGGCATTTGAATTTTGCCCCTTTTGTACTTGGACACCTAAATTTACAACGTGAGCCAAAATCTGTATTCTTTTGATAGACCTTTTAACCTCGTATCAATTTGGTGGTTATTACGTAAATTGATCGCTTTGACTTTTTCGATGATTGTTTCATCTCTTCTAGTCATTTAAAAATTATTTTGCAAGTTCAACGCCGCACTTACTCACTGAAGTATTTTTATGTGTTTACGATCCTCTGCTTTGTTTCTTTGCTCATCACTCTTCCTTGAGTCTCATTTCTATTCAGCCACCTCCAGAGTGTCCACTACAGTTTGAAATTAATCCTTTACACTGTACACGTGTAAGTACTCTGTGACTTGCACATTTGCATTTCCTTCCTTTAGAATTTGTTCTGAAAAATCTTATCCTGAACCTAAACCAAATACGAATGAGCTTAAGACAAGACTGAACAGATAACAGACTGGGTTGGTATCAAACCACGAAATGTTGAGCACACAGACATAAGAAGTTCAACTTTAACATCAGATTATGCATCCTTTGATATCAAGAAAGAAACTACTGGAAAGAATAATCTCTCCATAACCATAACGAATAAGAAATGACAAGATTTAGGGGTATTTTCAGATTGGTTATGTTTGATTTAGAGTGTTTTAACTCCACAGCAAACCAGACCAAACTTGTCTAAATGAAAAATTTTCAAACCAAAACCAAATCGAATCATCATAACGGTTGAAGTCTTTTCCCAGACCATTACATTGATTTATTAGGTTTATCTTGAAGAAGTCGCAACGAATCTGACCAGGAGTATGCTAAGATTAAATGGTTCAGAATGCAATATTACCCACACCCACCCTTCATAATCTTTATCAGGTGGGGAAGATGTGACGATTGAGTGTCTAAACCTGCAAATGTTCATCAATCTAGGCTTGACAATCTACCTGTTCTTACGTGAATGTCCAGATTAAACTAGTGAGATATGTTGAGATATGTTCATTAAATGCACCTTATTTTATTTACATTTTTTACTAGATATTTCCTCCCTAATATGTGCTTTCTTGTTATACGGCTATCAAGTAGGATATATTAGAAGAATGTGCTACTTAATGTCGAAGGATTAGTGTTCTAGAAGTATGAACTTCTTTCATGATGATTTAACTTTGTGGGATGAAAACTTACATGTGTCCATGGGATGTGTCTACGCTCTTCCAGGGTCTCTCACTTCCTTAGAGCTTCTTGCCGCTTGTTAATTTAGATGTTGAACATGCTCAGGTGAAAATGATATAACTCCTTTTGTTGTCTTGATAAGCTAGATCTCCAATTCATGCCTTAATTTTGAATTTTTCAGCTTCCTTTCCTCCTAGGAGTCCGCTTCTTGGAAAAACTTGCTGCACCAATGGCTCCATTTGTAGCTGGCCGAACTGGAGCCCAATTATTCCTAACAGATGGCAAACCTAATAAACCTCCTCTTCTATTGAGAATGGCGTCTGATTGTGAAGATGGAAAATTTCTGTGAGTGAAGAATGCTTAAAATTAGCATAGATCAATCAATTTATCCTTACAGTATTACTGATGATTGACTTGTAATGGTGTACGGCTTTGCAGATCTGCTCTTGGTGCATTTAGATGTCGAATTCTTTACGCTAATGTCTCGTACGACCGTATCCTCTGCTTTCAATGATTATGGTGTTTTTGTATTTGATTTTTGGCTCCTTGGTTCTTCCTTTCTCCTCCAAGTGAATTTCTTAGCATACGCAGACATGGTGGGCTGGCGCACATCCTCTATAAGGAGGGAAAAAGAACTTGTAAAGGTGAGCAACATGATCCTATATATTGCAGCATTAAATGCACCCAACCATTATAGAGAAAAAATTTGGACGAGTTTTAAGTTTGATGTGCTTGTGACTTGTATATACGTTATTCACCGACTCCGGATATCTCTGTCACTTCCTCAGTAGCTGGGGCTTGACTATGAGCTGTAGTATTTTTTATTACTTCTTTCTAGTCTTTTTTTGACTTGACTGCTTTTTGTTTGATCCTTTTAAGGGAGAAAATCCCCAAAAAGTGAGTCAGGGTGCTGGGGTGGTGTCTCTCTTTATAACGTGGATATAGAGATGAAGTAACTTTTGCCTCAAAAGAGTACAAAACCACTACAAGTATAATTAGAGTACTCATAATGCTTTCCTTTTCTAAGTGGGTGGAACAGTTGTGTTTTCAAGATGATATTATCTGAGCATTATGATAAGTGAAAAATATCTATACCAGAAAAACATTGTGTTAATATGCGACTACTCTATTCTTGTAGCCTCCTCGTCGTTCTTTGGATGGCTACAAACATGTAGTAGATGTTGAGTATTGTCCACCCATATCCTCAGACGGCCCACATTTTCCTCGAGAAGCTGCAAGAGCCAAGGAGGCAGCACAGAATGAACCTAGCATAAAAAATACGGTCAAGTACCATGAAATCATGGAAGGTAACAATCTACTTCAGTTGAAACCGATGTTCTCCATCAGCGTTCATTAGAATCTGCGTTCAACACTGTGTACCAGTGGAGTCACAGTTTTCAAATAATTGCAGAGGAAATGATACAAGGCTTACAACAGTTGGGATGGAAAAAAGTCGATGTCAGTTTTCACTCGGCATTCTGGCCCTTCCTGGCCCATAATAACATGCATGTAATCTTCTCTAGTTACCTACTCTTACTGCTAGTGATTTTCTCCTACGACTGGACTCTTGATATGATTTTGGTAATGGGCAGGTGAAATATGAATGGCTTCATAATGCTGGTGCTGGAGTGGTTGCTCATGTTGCTGACAGCCTAAAACAGCAAGAGTCCTCCACAATAATAGCTGCAAGCTTATAGCATTTTTAATGTCTCCGTGTACATTAATATCGTGAATAAATGGTAAATACTTTTGGTCCACTGTGCTGGTGCTTTAGTTTGCCATTCGTAAAGTTCCCCTTTTCCTATTTGTGACTGCGCTTGTGACTGCAATCCTTGCCGGCAACGGCACTCCTTAGATGTACCTTCGGGCGTTTGTCATCAAAAACAAAATGTAGAAAATTTCTTTCAGTGGTAGATCCGAGGTTTACATGAAACTTGGATGATGTTATTTCTCGCTCGTCTTGAGCATGCATCTTTTGAAATTCGCACAGCCTCTCCGAAGGTAACTTCCTCATGGTAACTTGGTATCCGTCGATTACCGGCATTTAGTTCAAGAAACGGCCCTGTTTATGCCTAACATCTAGAGCTGCTTTCACATATACTGTTTTTGCTCTGTACCTGGATACGCTGACCTTGTCCCACAAGTGGTCACGCTAGGCAACATTATTCTGATGCCCCATCTCTTTCAGCCTTGTCTTTTCATTTTTGGAAGCCATTTTGAGGGAATATCGCTGTGATACACCTCATTCGACGCTCATAATGAAGCCGTCGATGGCGCGCAAAGTTTCTTAGCGAAATGAATGTCAACCGGTTGTGCAAATCTGGCTTGGAAAAGGAAGAAAAGAGGAGAGTTTGTCTGCCCAATTTGACCCATGAACTGTTTGTCCAAAGAATCCCTTGTATGATTAGATAGCTTCATTCTAATTACTTCAAATTGACAATGCAATCTTCACAAGCGCCGTGGAAGAACATAAGATGAGAAAATTGTCTAAAAAGTCCTAAACTTATTGCATTTTGGCCAATTTAGTCATAAATTTTTCAATTTTGCCAATTGAGTGTTTAACCTTCTTATGTTTTGTTAATTGAGTCTATTCTGCTAATTTTAGTCGGAAATCATTAACGTGGACGCCGACCGTCCTATATGGCACAACGGACGATGAAGTGTACAAATTTTATAATTGTTTTTCAAAATTCTGAATTTTTTTATTTTTTTCTTTCTTTCTTTCTTTTCTTTTTTTTCCTTCAAAACTTGGTAAGGGTCGGCTGGCCCTCGCCTGTGACTAGCGAGGGTCGATCAAATTTGTCAGGAAAAAAAAAGGAAAAGAAAGAAAGAAAAATAAAAATATAAAGAAATAAAAAATTATAAATTATAAATAAAGAAAAGAAAAATATCAACAATTTTATTTATTTTTTTAAATTATAAAAAACTATCTATGTCAGCGCCGGTCATCTTACATGACACTACTGGTGTCCATATCATTGATTTCCGTTTAAAATTAGCCGGATGATCTCAATTGACAAAACTTAAAAAGTTTTAGGACTCTATTGATAAAATTAAAAGATTTATGAATGAACTGATCAAAATATACTAGATCTAAGATTTTTTGGACGGTTTTTCCAACGTAAGATACAAGGGGCAGATGATGGCGAATCCATCTTTTTAATGGTTGCTTAAGCACAATTTCTCAGATGGGGAATACGATGATGTGGTCTGTCTACTCTTCTTTTGGTATAAAAAAAGTATATTTTCTGGGGCATCTTCTGTAAAGGGTTTGACGACACCATAAGTACTTGGAAAATAAAACAAATGAAAGGACCACTTTTCAAAAGTTGTAGGCCACCTAAATAAATGGTCAGCCCCTAAAAAATTCTTGTCACTTTGATTAGGAATCCACATACAGGTAGAGACTTATACACATTTTTGTAACTTAGATGATTACTGTTATTATTATATTGGTTGTTGTCATAATCATTGTTAAGACTGGAAAATTTGCATTACATATGTCCCATACATTCCAAGGTATGCTTTGAAAGTGTGTCCATGACATTGCACTGGTGCCATTGTCTGGAATTTTCAGTCGACTTCATCGTACTAGGTGATTTTAATCAGTGTCATCCATGTAATTTTCTTTTACGGCTCGGTGAACGCGATTTCATGTTCGCCTTAATGGTTGTGCTTCATAATGTCGGGTCCATACATTGATATGCCCGATTTTGTGAAATAGCTACTAGAAAATGTGGATAGAACCGTTATCTTCATAATCTCCATCCCCTAGCTTAATTTACTAGAGATGGCAATAGGTCGGCCACTACCATGATCGTCGCTGGTGTTGCGGTGATCAATGCTACGAAAATCAAAGGGATCAAGGCCAACAGAAAACAAAGAAAGAGGCTAAGGAATCGCGGTGGTGGTGGTGGCTCGGGGAGATTAAGGCATCGTGGTTGTGTTATTTGGGGAGTGCAACCACCGCAAATGGTTGCTCGAAAATGGGATTGCGAGCGGTCTCAAATTTATAGGTTTGGGACCGTGACAAAGAGAGGGGAAAGGGGGATCCCAGGCAACCTCGATATAGTCGCTTGAGAGCCGCAACCACCGAAAAGGGGGTTGCCTACGAGTGGCGACCATCAGGTGGTGGTGATGTTGCGCCGTCATGGGCGTTGATAGCCAAAATTTGCTAAAAAGTATTAACAAAGATAATAATTTAAATTTGGATACTCATTATATTTTTATGGACAAATATTTAATTTGCCCATACTTCATTTACTATTCTCATAATTCAATTCTTTTAAATAAAATCGATGAATATATTAACGGCACTTGTTTTTTTAATCATTTTCGGAAATTATATTGTTCAGTGATATTCATCAAAATTCGAGCAATTGTTTCTTTTTTAATAGTATACCATTATTAGTATTTCTGTGAATTGCTTCTCTCCCAATTTCCATACTTTTTGATTTGTCTACAGCAATTAAAATAAAACAAAGAAGAGCCATTTCCCACACAACTTATGTGCATTGCAAATACTAACAAATTATAATCATCATTATATTCATATGCTTATTTGAGTAAATGACTGCACCTCCAACTTTTTTTTGAAATTTTTCCTTTTTTGGGGTACTTTTTACCGGTTAGTCCCATGGAAAGACTTTACTGTAAAATTAAAAAGAGGACTGACCCAAAAAGGTTTCCCCAGATATAAAAAGAAAGAAAGAAAAAGGAAAAGAAAAGTGAAAAGTGAAAAGCTTGGGGTCAAGACAAAATGGACAGCAGCAGCAATCAAAGACATTACAGAAACCAGGAAAAAAGAAAAAAAAAAAGCCCCTTGAAATTGGAGAGCTCTCTCTCTCTCAAAACCACGCGCTCAACTGCTGCGTGTACCGCACGCGCCGTCGCCTCGGCGAAACCGGAGGAGATCGGTCGGCCAGAAGACCGGCGTGGTGCCACGCGCGGCAGTCCGCGCGTGGGGAGGAACACGATTCCCCCGCTTCCGCCCCTAGAGAGAGACCAACCCGCACCCACGCACGCTCGTCCCCCGCGTCTTCCACCTTCCTTCCTCCCTCCCTCCTTCCTCACCAGCCAGTCGTCTCGCGACAAGAAGACGCGGACCCATCTGGAGGGTTAGAGAGAGACAGACATCGTTGCTTACTTCTCAGTGAGGTTCCACAGAGAGAGAGAGAGAGCGAAGCTTGGAGGAAATGGCGTCGACCAAGGAGAGAGACGGCTACGTCTACGTCGCCAAGCTAGCGGAGCAAGCCGAGCGCTACGACGGTTCGTCTTCCCCCCCTTTCCCTCTGGATCGATCTTTCTTGGGTCTCTTGCGGTTCTTGACGTCTAAACTCCATCTGGGTCTTCGCTGCGCTTGTCAAATTTGGATCTTTGAGTGTCTGGGGTAACTCTGCATCTGATCCTCAGTGTTGTTCTCGACTTGGGTATCTTTGTTTTTCTTCCTTTTTTTCTGATGTGTGGGATTCGGAAGGGTGAGCGAGGAGGGGGTCGACCGTGTTGGGATTTTTCTGAGTCGGGACATGTGGGGGGTTTTGGTGCTTCTTCATCTGGGTTTTGCCCCGCGTGTGTGTGAGAGATTGATTGGGGAGATTTCTTGGCCGTTTTTGAATGTGGCAGAGATGGTGGAGGCGATGAAGAGTGTGGCGAAGCTGGATGTCGAGCTGACGGTGGAAGAGAGGAACCTGCTGTCCGTCGGTTACAAGAACGTGATCGGCGCGCGGAGAGCGTCGTGGAGGATCCTCTCTTCCATCGAGCAGAAGGAGGACTCGAAGGGGAACGAGCATAATGTGAGGAAGATCAAGGAGTACAGGCAGAAGGTCGAGGCCGAGCTGTCGAATATCTGTGGGGACGTGATGAAGGTGATCGATGAGCATTTGATTCCTTCGTGTGCTGGCGGAGAATCGACCGTGTTTTTTTATAAAATGTGAGCGGCTTTTTTTAGATTGGATGTTTCGGATTTTTGTGTTGCTTATTGCGGTTGTTGAGGATTTGAGGAGTTTGAGGGCGTGATATCTTGCAGGAAAGGAGATTACTATCGGTATTTGGCAGAGTTTAAGGCTGGTGATGACAGGAAGGAGGCAGCTGATCAGTCTATGAAAGCATATGAGGTGCTCTTCTTATCATAATAATTGCTTTAGAAATTGTAAAAAATTTGTTGTGTTTGGTTTAGTTGAATGAGTACGTAGATGTGGGTAATAGGTATAGATGACTGAACTATATCTAAAATGAGAGCAAAAAGATCCTCAAGTGTAATCTAGTTGCATGAGCTTGGCCCCTTATCCGTCTTCCTGTGGTTTAGTTACGGCAGCTTTATTGATAAAAGAAGGGATTGCGATACCATTCACTGAGGGTAGATTCACAATGCTTTGAATCTTCTTGCAGATTCTATTTCTAGCATTGGGAAAAGGTATAATCTGATGTTATCCTCCTCTTGAAATTGATATACTTCACATTAATGATGGAAGTATTTATAGTTAATTATTGCAGTTAGAGTCTTTTGGGACTAACGCTTTGCTTGCTTCCTGTGTCATTGTGTTTCTGGTAATGTTTCATTAAGTGTAAGTCAAAATAGAGAAATGTGAGAATGTCAATTAGAAGTGATAGTTCTATACTTGTTGTCGTTTAGTTTAGAATAATGACCACATCTTGTGAGGAAAAAGCATCTTTTGGAAAAAAATCCAAGTGTTAAATAACTGAAAAACATCACCTTGGCAAGAAAAGGTCCTCATGAAGGCTTGCCAAACTAATGTTTTTCTTGAAAAATATAGAAGTACGGTCTTTGTATATTTCCAACAGGTCTTTTGGATTCTGGAGTTTGTATGTTGTCTGTCTGTACTCCTCTTAAAGTTTTAGTTTTCCTTTGATCGGGAGTCTGTACTTCTAGTATTGGTTGATTTCCATCTTTCTTGTTTAATGAGTCTGAGCTGCCATGATGCCTTTATTTGTACAGATGGCTTCCACCACAGCAGAGGCTGAACTATCCCCAACACATCCAATCAGATTGGGTTTGGCATTGAACTTTTCTGTCTTCTACTATGAGATCATGAACTCTCCTGAAAGGTATGTGCTGCATTGCTCGTCAATTTCTTTTCGAGCAACCAACATGAGCCTATCTAATGGGATAACTTGTTCGCCAGGGCCTGTCACCTTGCAAAGCAGGCTTTTGATGAAGCGATCTCAGAGTTGGATACTTTGAGTGAGGAATCCTACAAAGACAGCACATTAATTATGCAACTTCTAAGGGATAATCTGACATTATGGACTTCTGACATCCCTGAGGATGGAGGTAAATCAGCTATATCTGCAATTCTAGAATGTCTGTAGATTCTGATTTTTTTTATAGCTTTTATGCAGTTTAACTTTATCATATGCAACCAAATCATTATTTTTTTTCTAATATGTCTTTTGATGGAAATTTTTTTCTAGTTTTACCACTTTGTACCATAGGCTCAAAGTGGTCCGACACTTCCCTGGACCCCGTGCATTGGCAAAGCGTTGTGTACTGGGCTGCCCTTTTTTTACTTGTGTGGTGACCAGAAAATTTTCTGTTTCCTTATTTAGGGCTTTAGCGTAGCAGTTTATCCTGAAAAGCCCCATCTAAAATGTCTCTTTGAAGTCTCCTCTTCCCCCTTCTTTTAAGCTTGTGGTTTGGTGTCTCTATTAGTCCATGCTGCCACTAGGTTTCTTACCTCCTTATCTGCTAAGCGTTCAGTTAAGAAGTTCAAATATTTCTGAAGTCGATAAGAACTTTATATCATTCTAATTTGACATTCTGCTAGATTAAATCTTATCCATCCTTCGATATGGTATGGCAGCAAGCTAGACTATCCATAAGCATCTGAGGTTCTTACTCTGAGGACTATTTAGTTTTCTGAATTTCCTAAGCTTCTCTATGTCATTTACTTTAATTTTCTAATTACATAGCAAAGAACATGTATAAGTAAGTGAAAGGAGTCCATTCTATGGCATGAACTTTCTATGTTCATGTGCGTCAAATCATTACTCGGAATGTCTCCTCTTCCAATCTGTCATATGATTATGATCTGTCCACTATATATGTAATGTTCAACAAGCATTTGGTGTTGTATGCATGGATTGATTGTTGAATTGATATTTCAACTTGACCTCATTGAGGGGGATAAGTCCTTGGTATTGTTTGTGTGGTCGTTTAGTATTCTCGTTAAAGTGGGTTAGTATCACACTTCTGGGTAGTATGGGTACTTGGCTCTTTTGCTTTTGTCTAATTAAACTATGAAGCATGGTCCTTTGCTGTCAAAGCTTGATCCTAGTAGTAGGATTTGAATACAGAGGTATGATTGCAAAAAAGGTGGCCACATGCCTACCACACAGTCTTCCTTTTGTTGATATAGGTTTTAAAGTTGTAAATGGTGGTTGGAGATCTGGATTCAGCTATTCTTAACTAAACACAGGAAATTTGAGTAGCATTTTATATTTGCCATACATCTTGAGTATAAAAAAAAGTATACATAGGCTGTGTTAGATGCATGTCATCTGTTATGTCGGATTCACAATGTTGTTGGAGATGACACATGTCGATATTCAACACAGTTTCTGTTGATGTTTCTTTAACGCAAGTTGTATACCAAGTGAAAGACCATTTGAGTATACACTTCTGTCAAAACTGCATCGCACTATGTCCCATTTTAAAAGCTGTCGTGATGGCTGGTACACACGGAATGTGTTGGTTGCTATGTTTTGGAGTGATAACATCAAATAAATGTCGCATGGTGAATAGTGTGTTTGTCTTATGACCATCCCTCCTGCCAGGGATTTCCATTCTTTGAAGGTTTATAGAGCTCTTTTAGTTGCTCCCTGATTTTATGATGATAATATTCTCATCCTCCGATCTCTGAAAGGGTTAATGCCCTTTTCTACATATATGAAGTTACTTGGAATCCAATTGAGTAATGAGCATGCACTGTTGTTTACATTGTTGCCTTCAATGATACAGCTGAAGACGCCCAGAAGCTTGACAATGCTGCCAAAGCTGCTGGGGGTGAAGATGCAGAGGTGGTTAATTTGCTTATTTAGATAGGGGGTAAATTTATAGGATAAACCTCTTATATTTTGACCTCTGGTTTGTGCATTGCAGTGAGGCAGAGTGTTGCTTGGGAGCTCATAAAGGGAGTCAAATGGTTTGAGGGTGGTGTTTCCTTGTCTGGAGGCATATTGAGAGACTTTTTTCTTTTTTTATTTCCTATACTTTTTTTTTGCTCCATCGACCTCTTTCGCTTGGATATTGCTACTAGCTAATTGTTTGGTGCTTGTTCTGTGCTCCCATCGTTCACGACTGCTCATTAAACCCGATCGAATTATGTCAAGGACGGTCTGCTGTACGATCTAAGTCTGTTTAATTGAGAATGTAGCGTTATTAGATGACTAAATCTCAACGGTTGCACACTTGGATGTTTGTCTTCTCTTCTAATGTCGTGGCCAACTTGCAGATCTATTTGGGGCTGTGATCCCATGTACTTCCCAGATTACCTATAGCCCTCGAGGGTAAGAAACCAGAATCAAATCTGATCTATGTTCTAGTTGACAATGTTGGAATCGACGCAAAATCTCTGTTCGAAGATGATGATTATCTGCTTCCCTAACTCCGCCAATGGTCTTTCATCTTGAAGCAATTCCTCAGGTATCGGAGTTTGCAGATTTAACAAGAGAACACTCCGACAACCCGTTCTCTATAACCTCGTATGATCAGATGACTCTCGCGTATCTCTGAACTGGATAATACCATCCAGTTTTTCATGCTTGTACCGGTGCAATTTCCTCTGTTTGGTCACCGACTCCAATAGTCACTCGCTGTTCCAAGCCATCTGTTTAGGATGCCGGCCGCCTCGACCACGATTTGCCTGCTAACAGAAGCCTAGAAATGACTGATACCGTTTAGCCCGACTCTCGTGGCTACCTCTACTTGCTTGTAAGTTGTTACCATCTTTTCATAGATTCCATCCTCTCTAAGATCAACCAAATGGTCATAAAGTGCCCTCTTGACGAGAGAGAGAGAGAGAGAGAGAGAGAGAGAGAGAGAAGCGGGTCAAAAGGATTTTCCAAACCACAGGAGGAGAAGGCAATGACCACCCCACAAAAATAACTGCAACTAGGACGTAACAAAACCTTCCCAAAAATAAACTGCTTGACTTGGCTTTATAACAAAAAAATTTAAGCCCTTAATTCTTCCTCAGGCCAGCCCTCCTCTCCATACACAACCTCCCATCTAAAAGTCCAGAAAAATCCAACCAGCAGAAACGCATCAGACAGGAGCAATGGCAAAGTCTCTCAAGGCTATCATCTTCTTGGCCTCGGCCCTTTCCTTCTTGTCCCTTCTCGGGGCCGTGTACGGCGACTCCCGCTTCTTCGTGGAGGGCAAGGTTTACTGCGACACCTGCCGCGCCCAGTTCATAACCAAAGTCAGCCATGACATGCCAGGTTCGCATTTCCTTCATTGTACTGCAAAAACGACATGATCTAATCTTAGTTCCAATACTAAAGATACGGTACCAGACTAGACAATTTCTTGTTTATGAGCATAAAAAAGAGATCCTCAATTACTAGAAAAAAGAAAAAAAAAAAAGAGCGACATTGTAATGCAAATAGCTCTCTCAAAGTTCATAATTTCCGGATATTTGGCTTTTTCGTCACGACAAAGATTTTGATCGATCCGAAAGATTTTGTAGTACGTGCACATATAGCTTTCATTTCAAGCTCTGTAGAATTCTCATTAGTTGATCAAAGCACAATGCCCTTGTGCACGATCCGTTCAATGACTTCCGCAAACAATGCGAAATCCGTGCAGGTGCCAGGGTGCGCCTGGAGTGCAGGGACCGCGAAGGCGGAGACCTGACCTACAGCATCGAGGGCGTGACCGACAACACCGGCACCTACCGCCTTCCGGTGGACGGAGAGCACGAGGAGGAGATCTGCGAGATCGTGCTCGTCAAGAGCAGCCAGCCCGGGTGCGAGGAAGTCAGCACCGCCGATTTCCTGAGGAAGAGCGCGAGGGTAAGCCTCACCAAGAACAACGGCATGACCACCCCGGTCCGCCAGGCCAACCCGCTCGGGTACATGAAGAAGGAGCCGCTTCCCGAGTGCGCCGATGTCCTCAAGGAGCTTGGAATCACCTCATTCGGCCTCGCCTAAACCTCGAATCTTAGTGTTTTTTTTTTTTTCCTTTTCCATTTCGCAATGTAATGTCCTTAATCTCTGTTGTCATGCAAGAGGTAAACAAACACGAGTACTAGTATGTTACCCAATATGAAAGTTTTTGCTTGCCATTCAAGTTGATTTAGGTTTCGGGTTATGGTGAAGTGGGCAAGCATTTCCTTGGTTAAATGGTTTATGTACGTAGTTTGCATGCTGTGTTATTGATCAAATGATGAAGCTGCAACTAAATCATATGGAAGGATAAACAAAAAAAAGTGATTATTCCACTTGGATCCGGGTTGATCTTACAATAATGTTCTGGCTTCGGAACGTATACAAATCTATCACCAAAACCATAGCGCAAAGAAGATATATCGCCAATCCATTGGAATTATAGCGATCCGATCCGATCCATGTCTCATTTCATGTGGACTAATTACACAAAAAGTCATAAATCTATTGTATTTGTGCCAATTCAGTCTTAAATTTTTTGACGATTTGCCAATATAGTTGTTTCGGCCAATCTTGGTCGAAGATCGCTGACATAGACACTGGCAGTCCTACATGGCACGAGCAACGCTAATGTGGACAACCTTTTCATTTTTTTTAAATTTTCTGAATTATTTATTTGCTTATTTTTTTGTTTTTCTTTTTCACGATAGCGAGCTCCGGTTCGGCCCTTGCCCAGTGGTCGACAAGCCTTGGCAACCCCACTGGCCATATTGAAAAAAAAGAAAAGGAAAAATAAAAGAATAAACAAATAAATCAAAAAAATCTTGAAATTTTTTTTAAAAAATTGTCCACATCACGTCGATCGTGCCATCTACACTTAGGACAGCCGGTATCCACTTCAGTGATCTCCGGGCAAAATTGACTGGAATGACTACATTGGCAAAGTTTCACAGCGAAATTGATAAAATTAAAAGGTTTATGACTGGATTGGTACAAGTGCAACTTTCTGGATAATTTCTACCTCAAATCAACTCTGTCATAATTTATTTAACTAATACAGCAACAAAAGCTTGCCGAGACCACAGAAAAAGAATTATATGGTATGTTGTTATTCGGACATCAAGGGACTTCTTTGCAAAAAAGTGAGTTGGACTTTGGAACGCAGTTTGTCGATAAGATTTTCATACTTTGGAAACCCTAAATCGACCCCAACAGTTTGTCCATACCATATGTATACTCTGGACCTTAACATGCGCCTAAAAGGCTACATCCGGATCACGAGGTGTAAAAATGAAGTTGGGAATTGCCGGGGTCGGGGATAGAAAAAAAATTCTGACCCCAACATGGGGGTCGCAGCGTTTGGGTACCGGGACGTTAAACTTTAGAATGCAGTTATGGAGCCCGCTTGGTCACGGGACAGGCCGAGACGGCCCGCGGTGGCGATGTACTCTGGACTGATCTTCAGCCTCTCGCAATGTGTTGATTGCAGAGAGAGAGAGTGAGAGAACCGCCCTGAGAGGTGACGACTGTCATCCCTATGATCTGATCTCGTCTTCAAGCAGGAGACTTGATATCTATCTCTACTTGAAGAGCTACTGAACTTGCTTGGGATGAATGTTGAAGAAAAACCAATCTTGTCATCCCCATTGAGTTTATCCCTTATTTTCTCGGCCGCAGGCAACAATCTCTCCGGTTATAAGCCAACATCCCACGTATCGAACAATTACTTAAACGAGGTTAGTGTCCACGTCAACGAATCTTTCGTGGGCTTAATGGAAGTCTGATCGTTAAGGTTTGGTTTGTTTCACGAAAAATGTTACATTTCTTGAAAATATTTTCTAGAAAAAACGACAATATTTTTTCGGTATTTAGCTGAAATCTGAAAAAGAACGGGAAAATATTTTTTGATATTGGGAAAGGAAAATCTAAATACACATATACTATTTGAGAGCTAGCGACCTGTGCATAGGCAGCCGGGAAATTAGGTATGGGCATCGGGATCCCTGGTCCAACCTCGATGGACCCTGACTTGCACACTTAGGACTCGGGCGTGAGCATGAGCACTTGGGTTCGAGGAAGAGCACCAAAACTAAGAACCCGATACTCGTGCACGACTTTCTGGTGCCGCCCCTGGCCCAAGGCCTGGTGCACAGGACGCGACCCAGGACCGGGTCCACAAAGGCCAAGCGCGTGACGCCGGGTCCGGGCCCGGCCTCGATGGACTAGGGCGCGGGCGCCGGGGAACCGGGCATGGGCATCGGCATTCCGGGCTCGAACGCGTACAATATTCCGACCCAAAAAAAGAAGAAGAAGATACCTAACAACATTTCCTCACATGTCATCGCGTCTCTAATTGCTCCAGCCCGTAATATCCGCAATGACCATGTCTTTCAACGACAGAAGCGTATTCTCCTAAACTCCGCCGACTATTCCTAGCGAGCGTGATCAAGCTGGCCAAATCCGCGATCCTTTTCAACACGGAACAGAGACCAACTTTTGACTTCCCCGGCCAGTCGTAGCATTTTACGATAAAACAAAAACAAACCCTCACATTACACTAGCGCGCGAGAACACGCGGCACTATATAACCAAAAAAAAAAGAGCAGCGGGCCCCGGAGGCCGTCCTCTCCTATCTATCTATCCTACATTATCTCCTTGATCGAGAGAGGAAAAAAAGCCTAAACCCTCTCCGTCCTCCTCCTCCTCCCTCATTATCAGCAGGCCACACTATTCGGCGCTCACCACCTATGATGTCTATAACACACGCACACACACACGCGAACCAACCGAAAGCGAGCACCCCCGCACACCCCGCACGGGGGGACGGGGACAACATCCATCGAACGACCGATCGACGGTCAAAGTTCGATCCCGGTCGGGCGGGCGCGGCGCGGGACGCCCACAGGGCGAAAACGAAGATGCCGTTTCCAAAACGCAAGGCGAGCCGAGCCGACGACCGAAAGCCGGCCCACCCACCCACGAACGGACGGACGGACGGAAGATCCGACTTGTCCTCACGCGCTCCCTCTCCTCCTCCTCTTTCCCGGCGACTCTCTCTCTCTCTCTCTCTCTCCTCGGCCCCCCCCCCCCCCCCTCCCTCTTTTTTCCCGTATTGCCCCTCTCGACCATTACCCACGCGTCTCGTATTCGTCACCGGCAGCCGCCCTGCCCTTCACACCGACGCGCCCCCCAACCAAAATTCCCCCTTCTCTCTCTCCCTCCCACCTCCCGATCGAACGAAGGAAACCCTAGCTCCGCCGCCGCCGCCGCCGGGAGTGCTCCGGTGACCCGCCGACGCCGACGCCGACGCCGACGACGAGGGACATGGGGGACCTGATTGAGTACGTGTCCCCGTCGCCCACGCAGAGCGGCAACGCGCGGCCCCTGCCGGTGCGGGAGGACTGCTGGAGCGAGGAGGCCACCGCCACCCTCATCGAGGCCTGGGGGCGACGCTACGTGGAGCTCAACCGCGGGAACCTCCGCCAGAAGGACTGGCAGGAGGTGGCCGACGCCGTCAACGCCCTCCACGGCCTCTCCAAGAAGACCCACCGCACCGACGTCCAGTGCAAGAACCGGATCGACACCGTCAAGAAGAAGTACAAGATCGAGAAGGCCAGGATCTCGTCCTCCGGCGGCGGGGGCGGCCTCGCCTCGCCGTGGGTGTTCTACGACCGGCTGGAAGCGCTGATCGGGTCCAGCTCGTCGTCTTCGTCGGCGGGGAAGAAGGCCTCGCCGTCGCCGTCGGTGTCCCCCCTGTCCCCGCCCGTGGCTCTGCCGCTGCCTTACAAGAAGACGCCGTCCCCCGTGGTGGCGGCCGTGGCGCTGCCGCAGAAGAGGCCGGCGGAGAGGCTGGACGAGGGCTACTTCAGGAGGAATTACTCCGAGGTCGCGGCTGCTGCGGCCGCGGCGGGGGTCGACGACGAGGAGGAGGACGAGGAGGAGAGAGACGAGGATAGGGATAGCGAGGAAGACGAAGGAGAGGGGATGAGGAGACTGGCCAAGGCCATCGAGAGGTTCGGAGAGGTGTACCAGAGGGTGGAGGCTGAGAAGCTGAGGCAAATGGTCGACTTGGAGAAGCAGAGGATGCAGTTTGCTAAGGATTTGGAAGTGCAGAGGCTGAAGATGTTTATGGACACGCAGGTCCAGCTCGAGAGGATAAAGCACGTCAAGCGCTCGGGCTCTGATGGTGAGTAAAAAAAAAAAATACGATCTTTTGTGTGCGCGCGCGTGTTATTTAGATGTTGCCGAGAGCAAAATCGTCTGATTAGTCTTGTTTAGCCTGTTTGTTTTTCTTATTGTTGTTTTTTTTTTTATGTTCATTTGCAGTATTAAGGTGACATCAATTGATGGGAAAAAGGAATATATCTTCATTGTGGATCCCTTTGCACAATGAATAATGGATTGTTTTCATTTTCATGTATTTCCACATTCTTACTTGATCCTGGAGATTCGATAATTTCGTGGCCTTTGAGAGTAGATGTCCTCCTTAATTGTTTTAGTGTTCATAAAGGGTTACGGCACATTGTCGTCCAGGTCGTCGTACTATAGTATGTATGTGGAGTGTGAGATGTTCTGTTCGTGGTCAAAGCTCTGTTTATTTAGTTGTACAGATTTCTTGGAAAATAATTTTGATAGTGGGCTCTTTAATCTTCTTTGGTTGCAAGATTTCTTGGTGAAGAAAATTGATGACATCCCCGGATCTTTTATACAGATGCTGAACTTGGCAAATGGCATTTGTTTGCATTAGATATCTTTAGTGGAGGGTTGGAATGAGACTCGGATGTTGGTTAATATTAGAGGCATTTTCATGTGATGCTTGACCTCTTGTTGTGTTAGAGCTGTGACTGAGGATCATGGTTCTAGTTTGGAATGGTGTCTAAGGGAATGGAATAGGACAAGCAATGTTAGATTTCCATGTAGCCAAAAAAATGGTCTTGCATTATGTCCTGAGTGATCTTGTTGGTATCTTTGGATCAGCAATTGCTGTTAACTTGTACAGACTTAAAAGCTGCGTTCAGTTCTTGTTCACTGTTTCTCGAGACAGAGAAATTTGGTGGAAATTAGAAGCGCAGCCAACTATTTTGGGAATTATTAGATTATGTCCAGGTGACAAGTGATAGGAAAGGCTCATAATTTCAGACTACAGATATGACCTCTATCCCTTGTTTGTAGGTGGTTGCCGCATGCAGTTTACACATTTCTGAATTCCATGATAGTTTCTGCATTGTGGGAGGGAGGATTCAATTTGTTCTGGAGAATGGAGTGGGATTAGGGCTGATCTCCATTGTCAGAACATAGTTCTTTTAATGCTTTATTTGTATTCTTGCAGTACATCGAAATTCTTTCTTTCAATGTTGGATTGCAATCTCAGTTTCTTCTCCTTTCCATGTGACACTACTGATTTCTTTACTGCTCTTTCTTCTTATCTACAAAATTGAATCCATGTTTTATTTAGTTAAATGATCATTAGCTAGAGTAGGCTTCCATCCTATATCAATTAAAGTGTCTTATCATTGGCCTGCTGTGGTTATCATTGAAATAACCAGCAGTATTTTCAAAGAGTTAAGATGGAATGTTCTTTTTCCGTCTTTCTTACTTTTGTGATGTGGGTTTCAAGTCTCGTGCTTTGAAGGTTCTGCTATCTGCAACGGTAATGAGAATGGCAGTTTTTGTGGATGGTCTATTAATAAAATTAAAACTTGCGAATTTTTATTTGGTCAGTGCTATATAGCTACCATTTTTCATCTTTCAAGATTATGCACATACTCCTGAAGGATGTCATTCAAGAAAGGTGAATTGACATAGAAGTGTTGTAAAACCAATTACATTACTTTTTTTTTTTCTATGAATTAAATATCATGTTCCTAAATGACTGAGAGAGATATGAAGCCGAAAGAGCTAGATATTTCTCTTTTAAGTTGTTGACTCTTAGATGGAAGATGGAATTTGGGATCTATCCTGTTGTTGAACTGGCAATAAAACTTTTAGGTCTTTACATAAAATCTTTTATGATATTCATAAGTGGAGAAATTTCAGAAGGTACTCCTAAATCTACATGTAATGGAGTGGTCAGCTCTAGGTTGATGCACAGAATTGCTTCAAGTGTAATGTTGGCTAGAGTCTTTAGATAAAACTTTTATGATATGCTTTAAGTGGAGAAATTTCCGAAGGTACTCCTAAATCTACATGTAATGGAGTGGTCAGCTCTAGGTTGATGCATAGAATTGCTTCAAGTGTAATGATGGCTAGAGTCCTCAACCAACAGTATCAGCACATGCTAATGCTGCTAGTTGCCTTTCTCTATGTTAGGCGATAGGTAATTAGTGGCAAGTAGCCTTTAACGACACACCTCAGCATTTGCTGAAACTCAAGAAGCGAAAACGATGAGGAGGAAAACCGACTGGGAAAGGGAGGAACCTGATAGAAGTGACAGCAGATAGAAGATGAAGCACTGAATCTAGGTTGCGTGAAAGTCAATCGAGCAGCTGTCTGTCTTAATCTTCTTTCCATGTATGCTAGGCTTTATCACATTTAGGGCTCTTTCAGCGGCAGTACTTCAAAGATAGATTTGCGTCGTCATGGAACTTCCAATTCTTGTTACATGTCGACATTCATTGTACTATTTGCACAGGGCTCAGTGTAAAAGGTTGCGTCATTTTCTGAAGTTTGTGATGTTCTTCTGATTATATTCAGTTGATGATTGCTTTTTCATAAAGTTTTAGGATGATAAGTAAGGCTAGTTAACTCTAGTAGAGCAGAGGACTGAAAATCATCGCGTCCAATTGTTTCTTGCATGTTGTTAAGTTCGCAAGTATTATGTCCCGCTAATTATTGATGTGTAGGAAGTATGTAGCTCAACAAGACAAGAAATTGTTTTGATACTTTATAGTGAGATGACAAAGTGTTACTGGCCTATGTAGTGCTTAAAAGGTAGAGGTAAAGTAGAAAGATGCTGAGTTGAGGTTTGAGCATTTTAATGGTTTTGAAACATGTTTTGCGCTTCTGCTGATTAGTTTTGCAGATACGTGGTTTTGATGATGGTTCTTTTTTTCCTTTGTGACAGATATTTATAGCTAGCCTTATGGAAGTGATGCTGATCTCGCTGCCCTGTCGCGAGCATAGTTATCGATCCCTGCATTGTACTACTAAGTGCACATGGAAGTCCCGCCGATACCGTCGTCGCAAAGTTATAGGCGGAGAAGATTGTCGGAGTAATTTAAAGTTAATTTTGCAAAACCTAATTATGGCATAGTTTTTCTCGTGCAATTTCTGCCTGCCTGCCTGCCCTAGTAGTTGTACTACCATAACAATGTGAGTCTGTTCTTTTTTCTTTTTCGTTTTTCTTTTAATGTTTTCCTTTTCTTCTTTACTCATTTTTCTTGTTAGTATCGTCTTTAGGAATTGTTGTTAATGAATGATTTAGGTGAGTTCGACTCTTTAATTAATCGAAGTGTAGCTAGTGTTGTAGAAAGTACTGCTTCCGTCGTCATTTACTGTACAAATCTGTCTTTCGCCCGGGCGAAATGGTACTGTGTTGCGAACGAGAGAGGGGTGGCGGTCGCCGGGTTGGTTTTGTGTTTGCTCGGGCCCTTTATTCGGGTGAGTTCGGATCGCCGAGACTCGGAAACCTCTCCTACATTGACATGGATTCTCAGATGCTCTTGCAAGTGAATTGGGAAAAAAAGGGATCCTGGCTGGGGATCAAATCCACCGACGCGGAATGTAGCTGCGCTTCTGTCGACGGTACACAAGTGCCTCCGTTTCGGACAGATGATTCACCGATGTCATCTTCATGCTGATGCATGTGAGATTAAGACTCCAACTATCAAAGCTACTCCGATTGAAGATTTGATGTGTCCACAAAATGCTATGCTCTCTCTAAGAACAATAAGTTGTCCCCGAGCAGGGAAAATTGGCTCGGGAAAATTACCAAAACAATCATAACTCTATTGCAATTGTGTTAATATAGTTCTCAATAATTTTTTTTTTGATAATTTAGTCATAAATTTTTTGTATTTGTGTTAATTTAGTCCATTCAGTCAATTTTGGCAGGCCGGCGCTGACGTGGACGCTAGCCATCCGATTGATGCTGATGTGACAATTTTTATTTTTTTTTAAATTTTTTCGAAATCTTTTATTTTTTTCCTTTTTTTTTTTTGGCTTTCCTTCTTTCCCTGCTAGGGCCGGCCTTGCCGACCCGCTAGTCTGGCGAGGGCGGCGAGCTCGCGCAGCCATGGCGAGGGTGACAACCTTGCCGTTGTAGGCAAGGTCGGCCATGGCGAGGGCGAGCTCACCTTGCCATCACTAAGCGAGGTCATCGCCCTCTCCATGGCCGACCGGCAAGGTCGCCCAGCCATGGCCATATTTGGGTGAGCTCGACAGTGCCGGTGAGGTCGCCCAGCCACGGTGAGGGCGACGACCTCGCCGTCATGGGCGAGGTCAGCCATGGCGAGGGCAAGCTCGACCTCACTAGATCTGGCGAGGTCGAGCCTCGCCATGGCAGTCACCGGCATGAGGGTGAGCTCGCCCAGCCATGGCGAGGGCTTAGCTTGCCTAGAACTAGCCTTGGCGAGGGAGACGACCTCGTTGTCGGGGTCGGCCATGGCCACGGCGAGCTCGACCTCGCTAGATCTGGGCGAGGTCGAGCTTGTCCTCGCCATGGCCGACCTTGCCATGGCCGTAGGCGAGCTCGAGCCTCGCTAGGGCCGACTTCGCCCACGGCCATGGCGAGGCTCGAGCTCGCCAAGATCTGGCGAGGTTGAGCTCGCCTAAATTTGGCCATGGCTGAGCAACCTCACCGGTCGACCATGGAGAGGGCGACGACCTCGCCCAGCGACGGTGAGGTGAGCTTGCCCTCGCCATGGCAGACCTCGCCTACGACGGCAAGGTCGTCGTCCTCGCCATGGCTAGGTGACCTCGCCGTCCTTGCCAGACTAGTGGCCGGTGAGGTACCAAAGAAGGAAAGCCAAAAAAAAAACACAGGAAAAAAAGGGAAAAGAATTAAAAAAAAAATTACCACGTTAGCGCCGGCTGACCAAAATTGGCCGATGGACTGAATTGGCACAAGCATAAAAGGTTTAGGACTGAATTGATACAATTGCAATAAATTTAGGATTATTTTGGTAATCCCCCCTCGCAGCCAAAAGAAGTGATTGTTTCCCTAATTCGTTCTAACTGCCATGTCGGCTCTTGGGACGAGTCCTTCGTCGTGAAATCTGGAAATAGCAACGTTGTTATGGAGTACATACCCCTGACTTGGCCATATCTACCTTGCCTTGTCATCCATGGGGGCTTATACTAGAGGTCATGCCATTGAAAGTGCCTAAACTTTTTTTCGAACATGGTTTAGATTTCGTTTGTTTCGTGAAAAATATTTTTTGAGATAACATTTTTCTTATTTTTCGACATTTGGATTGCTTAGGAAAAAGAGTCAACAAAAAACCTATACTTAAATTCAAAAAAAATGATTTCCTCTTTGAAAAATTGAAAACTATTTTCCAAAATATCACTAAATATCAGTACTTGAACTAGAAATTCTGTGTTTGGGCACGCAACCCCAACACTTGTCCTAGAGCCCTTGGCAGTGGACCTAGGTCTGGAGGCTGGGGCCAGGACCACCGAGATCCATTGAGGCCAAGCCCGGGATTTAAAGAGGTCGGGCTCGGAACCCTAGTGCCTAACCGCGAGTCCATGAGGTTGGGCTTGGGAGAATAATGCCCGTGACCTTGATGCTCGTACCTTGGTGCTTGTGCCCGAGTCTTCGACACCTGCGCCTAGGTCCATCGAGGTCAGGCTTGAAGCTTTGGTTCCTGTGCTTGGTGCTTGGCACCTGGGCTCAGGTCTACAAAGGCCAAATGCAGGACCTCGATAGTTGTGCCCAGTCCCCAGCACTCGGGCCCTAGTCCACGAAGGTCGTGATGAGACTAGTAAATATCATCTAGAGAGGGTGAATAGGTGATTTGAATACTAATTGATCGATTTTAATGCGGAAGTAATTGATCTCAAGTAAAGTCTGAACAATGTTCAGATTTTAGTCAGACTTTGAATGGCAAACAAATAAATGTGCAATAAAAGAGTTTTAGGGAAAAGAGAATATGCACACAGATGTATAGTGATTCGGCTTAGATCAAGCCTACGTTCGCTCTCTCACGCTGACAGCCTACTGGACTTCACTAGATGATTGATCAAGAGATTACAAGTTCTGAGTGATATTCAGATGGATCACTCTATCTCTCTTACAACAAGTCTATCAAGATTACAAATTTTAGCTCAGGAAAGACAAGTAAAAACTAGTCAGAATTTGCTCAGACTTTGGAATGGATGATTCTGGATTTCGTCTCTCTACTGCTGCTCTTCGACAATTTGCCTCATTTTATACTCCTCCACTTCCAAACTAGTCGTTGGACAGTCTTCAGAGGATCATCTTTCAATCTTCACCTTGGACATATTTGTATAACAAGGATTGAGTAGCCGTTGAGTGACAAAGTCTGAATCCCGTTGATTTTGATCACGCATACAATCAGAACTTTGGTTTCCATAAGCAGAGCTTCTCCATTTGGAAATAAACTTGTCGTGGGATTGATTGTCGATCAATTAAGATATCCCGCAATATTAATGCTCCTTGCAAAATAGCATTTTAAGATCGAATCAATCAAGACTTCCCATTTGTGAAACCCAAGCCAAATTACTAGCCATTGCGTTCATTCTGAGTTAGCGATAAAGTATGGATAAGATCTGATTCTTGACTTGCCTTCAGAATTGTCACGCCCCGCACCCTACGAGCGCGCGGTCATCCCTTGGTGGTCGATCATTGAACGCGACGTCCCAGGACGCGTCGCCGACCCAAACGAAACACTCAACAATAAAAGCAAGCGGAAGCGAAACTAATTAACCCAGACAATAAACAACGACAAAGGGATAGTGCGAAACAATAATTGCATACCATCATAAAATAGCCACTATACAAAACGATAACTCGGGCTACCAATTTAGAACCACAGTTTTCAAAAGGGGGCGGTGGTTGACAAACTTATCTCCTCTACAAAAGGTACTCAAAAGACGGGGTAAATGATCTATTCTTCAATCCCCGTGGTGCTGCGAGCGGCGTCTCCGAATCGATTACGGTCGCGGATCTGAAATGGTTATATAATAACCGTGAGAACGAGTCTCAATAAGCAACCCCCTAAACCCCACGTAGGCCAATGCGTACCCAGACAAGTCATACATGCAATCTACCCCATAACATATAAAATTAGCATAATTGTACTTACCTCGTCATCAAGTCCATGTCAACTCTACATGTTAGTCGTCACGTGATAAGGCAATAATATTAATTAAATAGCACATCACAAATCGCTCAAACACCAACCACACTTTCACTCAATCACTCCAACTAATTCAACCAGTCAATTCAATCACACTCAATTCGCATGCGTGGCCGAGCAACTTTCTCACGACCTCCCGGGTCCTTTCACACGGCCAGCGTCAACACGCCTCGAGCCAGCCCTCGATCAAGCCGGGCTCGAGTCCGCGTAACCACGCCTCAGGACATTTCTCTCGACCCGCGTAACCACGCCTCAGTCCTTACTTGCCTTTCTAGCCACACCCGCGTAACCACGCCTCGGGTTGCAGCCTCGAGATCAAGCCGGGCTCGGTCCCGCGTAACCACGCCTCGGGACATTTCTCTCGACCCGCGTAACCACGCCTCGAGGTCCTTACTTGCCTTTCTAGCCACACCCGCGTAACCACGCCTCGGGTTGGCAGCCCTCGAATCAAGCGGGCTTCGTCCCTCACTCTGGACATTTCACACTTTCCCACGACCCGCGCTCATCGCCTCGGGTCGACCCTCGGATCAAGCCGGGCTTTTCTCATGCACATGCACCACAATACAAAATTCACCATGCTCTTAGTCATATAAATCAATTTCAATCACCACCCATTCACCAATGTTAATCTAGCACGCCACATCGAGTCAACTCAATTCATGCTCCCGACATCGGTCCACCGACCCGACATTCAAGTCAACACATTCAATAAATTCCAATTCACCCACAAGCGCCACGACAATTCAGTCATGCTATTTACCTCGATCGTCAATCACTAAATTAGCCACACAATTATCACCACAATAATTCATCAATTAGGCACACTCAATCTAATTAGCCCATGCCTAAATTAATTCCTAACCCGGTACTAATCACATCCTAAACAAGTCTAAAAATACCCAAAGTACTAGGTAGGATTTAGGAAGTCACTTACCTAAGTTTGGCCCGGGAAAAGTCGGCTCGGGCCCAAAATGGCCCGGGTGAACAGTACCGGACTGGGCGCGGGCACGGGCCAACGGGCGCGGTGGCCGGCCAACGCGGGCACAATGGCCGCTATATATATATACTTTTCCATTTACATGCTTTTCACGCCACTTTCTCACCTACACTAACGGCAACAAATCTTAATGCCGAGGGGTGCATTTATTTCGCAAAAAAAATGAATGATTTGAAAATATTTTCCTAAAAAATAAATAAAAGATATTGTCATCGGTCCACACGATTATTTTTAGATATAAATTGTCATTCATTATAAAAACATTTTTCATTTACTAATTATTTCAAATAACACAAGCGATTATGCTTTTTCAAATGATTTATTTTTCACTGAAACAAACTGAACCTAAGATCATAATAAACAATACGATTGACCACAAGTAGACCACGTTTACATTAATCAAAGTACAATAATACCAAAACATGTGATTGGGACACCTTTACTTACGCTAAGGTTAAAGGGGCGCCTCGGGATCGCTTGGAACCGTTATCGAAGCTAAATGAGCGGCATCGGCGGCTGGTGGGAGGTGGCGTTGGACGGAGGCGGGAGCGGCGGTCGAGCGGCGGTCGGCGAGCGGGGCACGGCGGAGCGAGACCCGACGCCCGCGAGGAACAGCGAAGAAGAAGAAGAGAAGAAAGAAAAGAAAAGGAAAAGGAGGAGAGAGAAAAGAGAGAGGATGGGTCCGCATGGCTTAATGGGGGAGGGACGTGCACGCAAGGGGGGCGAGAGCGGCGCAGAGAGAGAGAGAGAGAGAGAGAGAGAGAGAGAGAGAGAGAGAGAGAGAGAGAGAGAGGAGAGAGAGACGTGCGCGAGAGGGACGTTGCACGGGGGTGGGTGGCGCGGCGCGAGAGGAGAAAGGAGAGAGAAAGAAAAGCTAATATTTATCCTTGAGCGCGAACCAACGGACACGGTTCAAACTAAATATTATTCTAACTGTCGCGATTCAAACCCGGAAAAAGATCTAACTGTCCCCGAAAAATCCCAAACAATAATATAAGACAACGGGCCAAAATAAAATAACTCGAAACACACTACGAGGGAGGTCTACCGTCCAAATTCGCACCCGGTCCAAAAATCCACTTTCTCACTATTCCTAATCGCCTCGACGCTGGCCACAATAATATCGACACCGTCCAATTTATTTCGTCCCGATACTCTCGAAAATCGACTGCCAAGGTCAGGGTCTAAATAACGGCCAAATTCGATCGAATGCGATTCTAGCGAAATCTCAAGGTTTAAAAATAATAACCGGGAGTGATCAGTTCCCGGGCGAGATTTTTACTATAAGCGCACTGACGAAATACCCGTTTTATAAATCCCAAAAATGGGCCAAAATTCGGAATGTCACAAGAATATAAGTCAGGGTGGATTGTCCTTTCGTTTCCAATCATAGACTGAAATTCTTCAACTGCTGTATACAAAGACTGAACTTTGTTTGTTATTCTGTAGAACTTAGTCTTTTTCTTCTGATCATAGTAAAGTCTGAAGATTCATAAAGTGACTTTCTGAACTTAGAAAAACTTCAAAAATGTTTGTCAGACTTACAATATCTCTTAGACAGTTTTGTCAACTTCAAAATATGTGAGGAGGTTTTCTCAACAGGTCGCTCTAAGGGTCCTTGACACTTAGGCTTGGGTTCTCGATGCTCGAGCCTAGGTCCATCGAAGTTGAGGACCGGGACCCCGATGTCCATGCTCGTGTTTATCAAGGCCAGGCCCGGTACCCAATACCCGTGCCAGGATCCCTTACGTATATAGATAAGTTGATAATATCCAAGTGTTTGGGATAGTTCAGAAAACTGTCATACTAAGGATCCATTTGTTTTGCGAAAAATGAATAATTTAGAAAATATTTTTTTTAAAATGATAACTTGTATCAATGAAAAATATTTTCATTATCGATAACAATTTATATCTAAATATTTTCGTAGACAGTGAAAATATTATTCGTTCATTCATTTTCTCAAGCAATACAAGCAATCATTTTTAGGAAAAATGATTTGAATTCAAATTATTCAGTTTTCGCAAAACAAACGTGCCTAAGTGATATGACATATTAGAAGTAAAATTTTTGACGAATTAGTTATATTAATACATGATTTAAGGCTATCGGATCAATTTTGTGAATCAATGTTAGAACTGTAGCCCAACTCTAAAGGTTCCTTGACATCGATATTGTTATGTTGATTAAAAAATAGATCTATATTATTATTTAATGTAAAGAGGATATCTTGCTTTTAAGGAATTTCGCCCTTTCTTTTCCTTCCTAAATATCCTTAAGTACTTATATGCAAATATTATGCTGTGTAAAGCCGAAATTATTTTATCTCTCATATATATCAATACTAAAATTTGTCTACTTTCTATCTTACAACAATATTCATAAAGAATGTCAAATTTTGAATCCTTTTTTCTTTCCACATATATTGATACAATTTCTTTGCATCGTGTATTTTTATCATTAATGTTTTTCCTCATTTAATAACTTTATTTCAATTTGAGGTGAAAATCATAGTCTATTGTCAAATGAGACCCCCAGTCTAGGGTCACGCTCGAAATAGACTCTGTTTTATAAACTCGGTTGAGAAAAGCTCAACCTACTTCTCGATGAAAGCTTGATATTCACCCGATCTAAAATGTCGACCTAAATGTGAGCGAATTGGTCAAGTAAATCTCGACCTACTTGTCACTAAAGAAAGAATAGGGCATTTGTTAGGATAGGGCACTTGTTAGGGCGATGGCTTGCCAAGTGAGAGCAGCTCGAGCCTCTTATGAGGTTGTGCTAACACTCGGAGTGGGTTCTCCAAAATCCTACCAATCTGCGACACTTGGTTGACTCGGTTCATTTGATTAGACATGTTCTTTCATTTTGAAATCGCCACTAACCTATTCTAGGCTAGTTAGATGCCGATATTTCACTTGCCACGAACTAGACTCCTAGGAACGGTGACTTAGTTACGCTAATCGTCTAATTGGTGCCTTTTCGTGATCCAAACTCGCTTTATTTGTCAAAAATGTGACTCAAGCTGTCTTGCTAAATTTTAAGTTCCCAGGTATATTCCACTAAGTGACCATACATTGTATCTTGCAAAACGACTATCAATCAAACATATAGAATAAACAACACACCAAATCGAGGTGAGTATACAAATAAGGAAGACGGAATGTAAATTGCGAGAAAAGTAAAACTTGATACTGTATCGGGTAAAGAATATACGTGGCCTTTATCACGATTCAGGACAGGATCCCAATCAGCGGTACCTAAACTAGTTGTGCCTTTATATCTCAAACTAAATAGGACGAAACGACTAAGAACTAGACAAGACGATATGACTAGCTAAGTAGTAGTGACGAAATTCTAATCAATGAATCAAGCATATCGCTAGACAAAATTCTATTCAAATAATCCCACACACATTTTTTACATCATTGTCCTTTTTGTATCATTCAAAACAACATGACCTAATGTCTATATGACACTAAATATACTAGACGCACCATAAATTAACTTAGAACCATATGAAATTAAACATAGACGCAAAAACATTAACAATAACATAATTTTAACACTAATCTGCCACGACATCACCAAAAATGATATATATATATACTTTTCCATTTACATGCTTTTCACGCCACTTTCTCACCTACACTAACGGCAACAAATCTTAATGCCGAGGGGTGCATTTATTTCGCAAAAAAAATGAATGATTTGAAAATATTTTCCTAAAAAATAAATAAAAGATATTGTCATCGTCCACGATTATTTTTAGATATAAATTGTTGTCCATTATAAAAACATTTTTCATTTACTAATTATTTCAAATAACACAAGCGATTATGTTTTTCAAATGATTTATTTTTCATGAAACAAACGGAACCTAAGATCATAATAAACAATACGATTGACCACAAGTAGACCACGTTTACATTAATCAAAGTACAATAATACCAAAACATGTGATTGGGACACCTTTACTTACGCTAAGGTTAAAGGGGCGCCTCGGGATCGCTTGGAACCGTTATCGAAGCTAAATGAGAGCCCAAGGCCCGCCATTCAGCATGCTCAGGCTGCTGGGATCTAAATATGCCCGAATGAACCTGGAATTGCTCCGGGCGACCTATTCTATTTAAAGGGACGTCCCGAGACCATACGAGATCTTCAAATGCGCCAAAACGGGACCCAGAGTCTGCTGTACAGTGCGTTAAAGGCGCTGGACAACAGGCTCTCGATGCTCTTTTTGGCTCAAATGAACCCGAACGGCAACGAAAATGCACCGAATGGCTCCTATGCTTTGATATGGCGAAATACTACACTGCGAAGACATGGACGACTGACACGCACCAACATATTTACACGTGACAAGCCAAGATAAATCACGCACAAGATGAGATAGTCCATAATCGACTCAAGAACATAATAGATATGCAAGAGTGGAACCAATCTAAACATGAAAATAGCAAAATGTAGAAGTGCCATAGCCAGCCTAGTGAACCTAGAGATCGAGGCATCGGGCTCATGACGCCCATTAGGGTGAGACGAGCCGTCGTGGCTCGACATTGAACTTCGGTTCTAGCAAGGCATTCTTAGCAAGTTGAACATAAAAGAAAAGTGTTTCCTATCTTGAGCGGGACCCTAACGAGAAGGCAAATGAACCGAGATGGCCTCTTGTTATCGAGGGAGAGAGAGATGAGAGTAACCAAAAGATGTGTTCAAACTCACGCTCACAGCCCCTCTCTTGCTTGACTACACTGACATAATTTTTGTGCCCAATTTCCTCTCACTTTTGCTCTCTAATTTCCATCTTGAAGCTCTAGAGGATTTTGTGAAGAGAATGGCCAATCAATCTCGAGAACGCCCCTTGAAACTCACGGCCACAAGCCTATCCCCTATTTCTTCTTAGTTTGCTATAGTTTTTGTGGTTGGCTTGCTCTCACTTTCATTCTCCCATTTACACTTTGAAGCTCAAGAGTTTTTAGAGAAGAAAATGACCAAGGATGGCCCCTTAACTCACGCCACCCACAGCCCTTCATCCCACTCACGCTTTTTGCCTAGGATGTTTTTAGTTTGTGATAGGGGTGAGCATCGGTCAAGGGTCAACCCTGGACCGACCCAACCCCGCCAGCCCTGATCTGGCTCCCAGGGGGTCTAGGTCGGTCCTTGGTCCTGGAATCCTTGGACCCTGCACCAAGCGGGTTGGTCTTCGGTCCTGGGAATTTAGGGTTGGTCCAACCCGGACCAACCCTGTATATATTATATTATTATATAATTGTATAATACATATTATATATTATATGCTTTTATCTACTCTAAACCCTAGTGCCTCCTTCTCTTTTCTCTTCTTTTCATGCAGTTTAGTTTGCTTTGTGAATAGAAAGTATAAAGAAACCCAGCTCTATTTCGACCAAAAAAAATAGAAACCCTTTTCACTCATCTTTGCCTAGCTCGCTCACCTCAGCCTCTTGCCTCACCTAGCTCGCCTATGTTCGCTCGCCTCTCTTTGCTTGCCTCACTCGCCTTGCCACTCACCTCTATTCACTCACCTCGCCGCTCACCTTGCTCGCCTCCATGCGCAACTCAGCTGCACAAATATACTTTGTGAAGTATTAATTATGTGTGTTGTTTATTTTGTTTTTAAGTGTTCGGAAGTTGAAGCGATCATTTAAGAATGAACAAGATATTAAGGGCCCGTTTGGCAAGTTGCCAAATAATGAAAATTTCTGTTCTTTTGTTCCCAGAATCAGTTTGGGAACAGAAATCCGTTTGTTAAATTTTTTGTACCGGGGCACAAATTTGCAAAAAATTGTTCCCAGAATCAGTTTTGAAATAGAATCAAGAAGCAAAAAAAAGTAACTTCTTGATTCTGGAATAATTTTTCCATTTTTTATTCTTCTTGGTTTTCTTCTTCATTCTTGGTTTGTTGTTCTTCTTCTTCCTGGCTGTCACCGGCCACTCCAACACGCCACCAGCCATAGGCCAGGGCCGCGAGGGCGGCATGCGGCCGCGCGGCAAGGCCTCGCCCAGCCATGGCGAGGCTGGCGGCGAGGGCCGCGACGCCCTCACTGGCCCTGGCCATGGCCAAGGAAGGGAGGGGAAAGAAAGAAAAAAAAGGGAAAAAAAGAGAAAGACATATTAAAAAATTCAAAAATATTATTAAAATATTATTAATAAAAGAATTTTTGTGTAGTTATCAAATGCATTTATGTTCTTTTTCTATTTTAAGAATAGAAATTTTGAGCAGTTGCCAAACCCCTTCAAATGCCTAGAAATTATTCCCGGGCATAGAATAAAAAAGAATCATTTCTGAGCAGAATCATTTCCTGGACATAAAATCGTTGTCATGCGCACCCTAAGTTGTATAATTCATGGTTTATATTATGTATTTTGAACTTCTTATGGTTTAATTATATTTCACGTGTTTGTTTTCTTGGTTTGTTGCTTTTAGCAAGTGTGAATTTTTATGTTGTTACCTTGTCTTATATTTATGTTTGATATGTACTAGTATTTATAGTTTGGTTGCTCAATGTCGCATTGTTGACGGATATGTAATTTGAAATGGTATGTTTATCTTTTCAAGGAATACAAAAAATGAAAAAAAATAATCGATTGGTCCGGGGTTGACCTTGGAACCAGACCGACTGGTCCTCGATCTCAGGCTCAACATGGTCGGTCCTCGATCTAAAAAATTGGGGACCAAAATTGTGCAGGTTGGTCCTTGGGTTAAGTATTGGATCGGCCCAGCCCAATCCAGACCGTGCTCATTTCTAATTTGTGAGAGCTGATTTTCGTCTCGCTTTTATCACTTCAATTGGCCTCAATAAAGCCTCCATCACTCAAGTCTAATCCTTCACTTCCTTTCTTGCGCACCCTTCCCCTCAAAATCTTCTAAAGAGAGATAAGATTTTCCAGCTCAATCAAGCCCAACAACTCCACTAAGTTTGGTCTCCTAGTTGGTCTAGTTCCCCTCTAATCGCCGTCCAATGCTTAGTTCAATCTTTCTAGGTCATTTGGAACTTGATAGTTTGAGGTCTACGGATCTTAATTATGTGGGAAAATGAGTAGATAAGTAGGCCCCTCTAAGTTGAGTACTGGTGGGAAAAGATATGCTCATCTTGGATAAAGTAGGGGCATATTTTGTTGCTGTATGGAAATAGAGACTACGTGCTCGTTGTTCCTTCGATTAGGCTAAAATTTTGTAGTGAGTTAGTCACCATGTTGACGTAGCTTGCATAAAAATTTCAAGCCAAAATCCGGAGAGTTCACTTTCAAGGCCCTATACATCGACGGTTTACGTCTAGTACAAGATCAGCCAACGTTCCTTTGGATAAATGCTAATTTAGGAAGCTATAGTTAGAGCTAGCGTACAAGCCAAATATCATTAGAAATTAGACTCGAAGATACTCGTTGTGACTCTTGATTTGCAATTTTCTGAGCTCGTATGGGTGTTTGATTGATCAAGGAAAGGCTAGCCATAATTGCTAGATAGAAGATTGAGTCTAATTATCAATCGAGATGGTTGAGGTTCTTTGGGAGTATTGTAGACCAAAATTTTAGCCGTCAGACCCAAGATTCTAATACTACAATGTCTCTAACTCAAAAGTGTAGAAGAAATGCTGTGGAAAAGGAATAGACGTAGGATGACGTAATGTGAATGTCGGCGATTAGGGGTTGAATTACACCATTATTGGCGAAGTCAATCACTAATTTTCACGAGATGCATGAATAGTCCACATCGAATTGCACCATTATTTCATTTGTGATTTTTTTTTCCAGTTATGGTTGGTCTTAAATGTCAGGTGAGCGTCGAATAGAGGCTGCCGATAATGAGAAGGGGAGAGCATGAAGAAAAAAGGGTTTAAGCTTTTTCTTAAGGAGATAATAAAATAATAAATAAAGAACGACTTTTGTGGGTCACTACTTTTATATAGTATGGGTAGTATGGATGTTTTGATTTTTTTAAAATGTAATGGTAGTGTAATTTGAGTTTTTTATTACGAAATACGCGAATCCCATCAACATATTGAAATATTAATGTCAAACTATTTGCGATATCTTAAAATTTGAAAGATATCTTAAATTTTGATTGGAAAAGTCAAAAGTGATTTTTGTTTGTGTTGAAAATAATCACAAATCAGTGAGCCCGGCCACATTCATTATAAATAGTAGCACGTTTATAATATACATCTTTTGATATTAAAGCATTATTGCTACAAATATTGTGGCCCAAGCAATTTGAGATGTAACAGGATTTGAGAAAATATTGTTGGGTATTTATTTAGATAAAAAAAGTTATGACACTTAAATGAGTGTTGTACAAAAGTTATGACATTTGTGGTGCTCGATAACCGCAAGAGAGGGTTTAGGCTTTTCTCAAGAAGATAAAAAATTGGGCCCACTATTATTCTACGGGTTAATACCCCGAAAAACCTCAAATTGATACATCAATGACAAATTTACCCAAAACTAATTTTTTGATCACAAAAAACCCCCAAAATGATACACCTGTAATAAATTTACCCTTTGTTAGTTTCTATTAAATTTTACTATTAAATTACTTAGTTAAATAACACATGGCAGATGACAGATGTATCGATTTAGGGTTTTACCCTTCGTTTGTCACAAGTGTATTAGTTTGTTATTTTTTTTTTTGGTATTAATCCAATATAATGGATGGTAGATTTGTCACAAATGTACCGGTTTAGGGTTTTTGGTAGTCAAAAAATTAGTTTGGGGTAAATTTGTTGCAAGCGTATCAGTTTGAAGTTTTTCGTGGTATTAACCCTTATTATATAATATAGATGTTTTGATTTTTTTTTTATAAAAAAGCTCATGCTAGTGTAATTTAAGTTTTTTTTATTGCGAAATATGCGAATTCCACTATAATAAATTTTGCTAGGGTTACAAGGATCACAAATTTAGCGAGCCTGGACATGTTCATTATGAACGGTGCACGTTTAGAGAATACGCTTTTGTCATTAAAACATTATCACCACGGATATTACGACCTAAGCAATTTGAGATGTGAGGAAATATTCTTATGTATTTAGATAAGTATATCCTAGTACTTTTGGGATAGTTGAGAAAATTTTCATGCTAAGGGTCCGTTTGTTCCATGGAAAATAAATGATATGAAAAATATTTTCCTAAAAATAATGACTTGTATCGTTTGAAATAGTTTACCCACGAAAAATATCTTCATTATCGACAATGTTTAAACATTTTCATAGATAATGAAAATATTATTCGTTCATTCATTTTTGTAACAATTCAAGCAATCAATTTTAGGAAAATGATTTGATTATTTTTTGCAAAAAAAAAATGTACCCTAAGTGGTATAATCAATTACAAGTAAATTTTTTAACGGATTAGTTATTTTAATACATGATTCAAGGTTGTCGGATCAATTTTATGAATCAATGTTAATGGTGTAGCCAATTGGTAAAGGTTTCTTGATATTAGTATTGTTATGTTTTTAGATTTATATTATTATATAATGTAAAGAGGACATCTTGCTTTCAGGAATATCACTTATTCTTTTCCTCCCTAAATATCCTGAATTACTTATATGCAAATATTATGCCCGTAAACAAACGCATAAACTCATAATTATTGTATCTCATGTATACCAATACCACTCCACTAAGTTTGGTCTCCTTGATGGTCTAGTGCCCCTCTAATTGCCATTCAATGTTTGGTTCAATCTTTCTAGTTCATTTGGAACTTGATAGTTGGAGGTCTAAGGAACTTAATTATGTGAGAAAATGAGTAGATAATTAGGGGCCTATGAGTTGAGGATAGGTGGGAAAAGATTTGCTCATCTTAGCTAAATTAGGGGCAAATTGGGCAGTTGCGTGGAAATGGCGATTACATGCTCGTTGTTCGTCCAATTAGGCTAAAATTTCGAAGGGACTTAGTCAGAACGTCGACGTAGCTTGCCTTAAAATTTTAGGTCAAATAGATATCGGAGAGTTCACTTTCAAAGACCACACATTAACGTTTTTCATCTAGGGGCCTAATGCAGGATCAGCCGACGTCCCTTTGAATAAATGCGAATTGAGGAAGCTATACTTAGAACTAGCATACAAGTCATATATAGTTTGAAATTAGACACGAAGACGCTTGTTGTGACTCATGGTTTGTAATTTTTTGAGCTCGCATGGGCCTTCGATTGATCGAAGAAAGGCCGGCTAAAATTGCTCGATAAAAGATTGAGTCTAATTATGAGGTTGAGGTTTTCTGGGGTTATTCCTGACCAAAATTTTAGCCATCAAGCCCGAGATTCTAATACTACAATGTCTCTAACTCAAAAGTGTAGAAGAAACGCAGTGGAAAAGGAATGGACGGAAGATGATGTAATGTGGATGTCGGTGATTAGGGGTTGAATTACATCATTATTGGCGAAGTCAATCACTAATTTTCACGATATTGACGAATAGTCCACATCGAATTGCACCAATATTTCTTTCATGATTTTTTTTTTTCGGTTGTGGTTGGTCTTAATCATCGGGTAAGCGCCGAATAGGGGCTGCTGATAATGAGGAAGGTAGAGCATGAAGAAAAGAGGATTTAGGCTTTTTCTTAAGGAGATAATAAAATAATAAAACGGCCTTTGGGACCCACTACTTTTATATAGTATGGATAGTATAGATATTTTGATTTTTTTTAAATGTCATGCTAATGTAATTTGAGTTTTTTTATTACGAAATACATGGATTTTATCAACATATTGAAATGTTGATGTCATACTATTTGCGATAACTTAAAATGTGAAAGATATCTTAAATTTTAATTGGAAAAATCAAAAGTAATTTTTGTTTGTGTTGAAAATGATCACAGATTGGCGAGCCTAGCCACATTCATTATAAATAGTCGCATACTTAGATAATACATCTTTTGGCATCAAAACATCACCGCTACAATATTACGGCGTAAGCAATTTGAGATGTAAAAAGATGTGAGGAAATATTGTTAGGAATTTATATAAATAAAAAAAGTTATGTCATTTAAGTGAGTATTGTACGAAGATTATGATACTTGTGGCGTCCAATTGCCATAGGTGCATTACTTAATTTAGATGAATTTCTTGTATATTAATTATGGGTTAATATCACGAAAACCTCAAACTGGTACACTTGTGACAAATCTACCTCAAACTAATTTTTTGACCATCAAAAACCCCAAACTGGTACACCTGTGACAATTTTATCCCAAATTAATTTTTTACTACAAAAAACCCCAAACTTGTACATTTGTGACAAATTTACCCTCCGATAATTTCAGTTAAATTGGATTAATGCAAAAAAAAATCACAAACTGATACACATGTGATAAATGGAGAGCAAAACCCAAAAATGGTATATCTATCAACTACCCGGTGTCATTTAACAAAGCAATTTAACAGTAAAATTTAACGAAAACTAACGCAGGGTAAAATTGTCACAGGTGTACTAGTATGTGGTTTTTCGTGGTATTAACCCATTAATTAAAGATTATATCTTCATGTAGGTATGATAGGGGTTGGATGTCTATATGGATAGGATTTGTACCAAGTATTTTGTGGGAATGAACTCTTTTTAATTGAGTCACTATAATCATAAGGGACAGGAAAACTCATTGTCCATGTCGTCCATGTAGGAATTTTTATTGGCATTCCCTTTTGGATTGCAAGATATATCTCTTCAGCTATGTGACTTACAAAAGTCGGACTCATCATGATGGATTTGAGAGTTTTAGTAACATGACCGGCTTTGACTTGCTAAGAGTTCAAGCCTTCTTCAAAAGATGCGCACATGGTGGAGAAGACAGGGAAATATTGCATGACTTCTATCAAACGTCATTTCACCAACATATCGTGGACATATATCGGACCGGCCCTTTGCATGGGGAGGGCCATTGAATGTTGTACTTCTAATGTTTGAGAGACCGAGTTTGTTCAAGATGTCATACTTAAAGTTTCTCCTTGATGTACAAAGTACAATCTAATGACTACTGTTATTAGGTTGTCACACATAAAAACACTTAACTAATGGTCTATTAATTAAGGGATAAGTGCACTGAAAGTCCTAAAATTTATCACGAAAGTGCAATTGAGTCTTAAAACTTTCAAAAAGTGCAATCAAGTTCTATACTTGTCACAAAAAGTGCAACTGAGTCCTAAAACTTTTAAAAAATATAATCAAATCCTAAAGCTTCTCAAGTTGAAATCAAATTCTAAAACTTGTCAACTTTGTGCAATCAAATCCTTAAATTTGTTAGCATTTCAAGTTTGACGGAATTAATGGAAGGACTATATTGCACTAACTTGGCAAGTTTTAGGACTTGATTGCACTTTTTGAAAGTTTTATGACTCAATTGCACTTTTATGACAAGTTTTAAGACTTCAAATACACTTATCCCATTAATTAATTTAATTGGCTTCTTGAATTCATGAAAGTCCTTTTGCCTTGTGGGGAGTTACTTTAAATGTAAACAGAGAATTGAGTCAATGAAGAACATTAACAGTATGAAAAGAGAAATATCATCGCCTATAATTATGGATATAAAGATAATAATTTATGTAGATGAAAATTGAATAAAAATAAATCATGAAGAAATCTCTGCATTTGGTCATTTGGATTCTTAGCCCTAGATAGGACTAATTATGATAGGATATGAAATCCAAGGGATTTGCTATATCCTATTCACTGTTTGGAGAATCATAGTAATAAAGTTGGATATTTTCACATTTTACCATTTCCATTATTTGCGGATAAACCTAAAAATTACACAAACGGAGTTGATAAAAATTTCTCAAGACACTCTTACCTGCTTCATTTTTATTTGCTTATTTTTTTTATTATTTTTCCCTCTCTTTTTTATTTCTTTTTTTCCGCTTCCATCATTCTCTAATAAAACTTTATTAAATAGTAAACTATACTAATATATTACTACCACGAAAAACCCCAAACTGATACATCTGTGATAATTTTACCCTAAACTAATTTTTTTACCATGAAAAATCGCAACTGGTATACCTATGACAATTTTACCCTAAATTAATTTTTTGACCATTAAAAACCCCAAGCTGGTATATTTGTAAAAAGTTTACTCTCCGTTAGTTTTCGTTAAATTGGATTAATATCACAAAAAATCACAAAATCGGTACACCTATGAAAAACGGAGGGTAAAATATAAAATCGGTATATCAGTCAACTGCTATGTGTCATTTAACAAAATAATTTGACTGTAAAATTTAACGGAAATAAATTGAGGGTAAATTTATCACAGATGTACCAGTTTAGGTTTTTGATTGTCAAAAAAATTAATTTTGGGTAAAATTATCACATGTGTACCAGTTTGGATTTTTCGTGGTATTAACCCAAATATGTAGTAAATGTAACTACTAAATGTGTTTATTTGTATATATGAAATTTATATCATAAGATAGAAAAAATTTGAATATATAAATAAAAATAAGAATAAATAAAAACGAAATTATTTTTTTATTTTTTTATTTTGAATTTTATATATTAAAATTCAATCATTATTTATATTCAAATATTATTTTAATTTTATCAATTTAACAAGTTTGTTATTTGAGAAAAATAACTTTTATATTATGGATATTAGAAATCCTAGCCACCTTTATCCCACCTCTCTCGTGGGACAATTTTATCCAGGCTATTTTCGTCCTATATCAAACTTTATCCTATCTTGGGCAGGCACCAAACACGGAATATGATAAATTTTATCCTATCCAGTATATTATCCATACTACCAAACGTAGAGATTAGCTCGTGGATGTTGTACTTAATTTGTTTTCTCCATATTGATTTGTAGAAGATTTTGCATTCTAACCATCCTGAGACTTCAATACTTCCCCTCAAACCGGTCAATAGGGAAGACCAAAAACAGAGTTTGGTTAGTAAACTGACAAAGCTATCTTGAGTCAATGGTTTTGTGAAAATATTAGCAACTTGTGAGGAACATAAACATAGCAAGTCACAATAGAATCGAGAGCAACCTTTTTCCCGAACAAAATGATAATTGATCTCAATGTGCTTTGTCATAGGATGAAAAAATGGATCCGAGAAAAATAACGAAGGCTGAGGTTGTTATATTACAACGTTGTATAAAATTCAAGTGAGTTCAGCACCTATTGAAGAAGGAGCCAGTATTTAGTTTCGACTATGGAGTGGGCTGCAGTGAGTTGTTTCTTGGTACACCATGAAACATAATTTGAGCCAATAAAAGTACAATAATCAATGTAGAACGTCGGGTGAGTTTGTACAGAGCCTAGTTTACATTGGCAAAGCCAAATAAATGGGGAGAATTGCGAGACAAAATACGAAGGCCAAGGTGTAAAGGATTGCGAACACATCGAAGAAGACATTTTACCATATGATAATAAGCAACAATTTGGATGTTGTATATTGGCAACAATGTTGATCGCAATCTTGATGGATGAGGGTAAGTTATTGAAGAGTGCCTACAATGCTTCAAACATGAGATGGATCAGCATACGCCTTATCATCGTGTTTGATTGTTGGCTGCTTGGTAGCTATGAGAGTAGTAATTGGCTTGCATTGCGCCATGGATGTTTGACTCAAAAGATCCGAGACATATATTTGTTGTGAGAGAGAGTTCATCAATGTAGCGATTGACTTCAATGCTCAATAAATAATGGAGAGCATCGAGGTGTCGTCGGGGCTAACAACAAAACCTAGAGGGGGGAGCAAATAGGTTTTTTTAAAAATTTTTGACAATATTGAAGAAATTGGCAACCACTATGTAAAGATCAGGTCAAGCAAGATCATGTGTAGATTGTGTGCTAAAGTATGTGAAAATGATAGAGACAAGAACATACAATGATTTACGAAAATCACCAAAGTATATTTGGAAATCAGGTGCTGTAGAAATATCTAGTGGTGCTAATGTGCAGATATTAGTTAAATGTGGAAGTAAAAGATAGCATACATCAATATATAGTTATTTGCCTTATTCACAAAGCCTACGTCCACTCTCCAAACTAACAGCCACGAGTCTGGCCGAATTGCACTAGCAATTTGCTCAACAAGTTACAATTAGCAAAACTGATCCTTTTCAAATGATAGATTATACTATTAGTACTCGGCTACTTCACTCACTCTTGTACAATCGTTCTTTCACACGATTACTATACGATAAGACTATCACAGCGAAGATCTTTTGAGAGAAACGAAAACAATATCAATAAGAAAAGCAACTCAGAACAAATATTAAAATATTATATTATGCGTCTCTGACATTTTGGCCTAGAAGCTCTTTTCTTAAATAGTCATCTTCAATCTTCCTATTGGAGATACTTCAAAAGACCAACTAGCCGTTTCCGTTGGTGCTATTGTCAGAGAATAAAATTGCCCATATAGCTCTTTTTCCTGAACATTTGCAGATTATCCGAAAATAAGTCCTGCAGCTACTGTTCCGACGTCGACTGCTTTGATATTTCTGACAAATCCCTATTTCCTCGTTCCCGAGAGACTTCCTGATCTTCTGTTGTGCAACTCCACCCTTCAACGGCTATATATTTTTCTCCAATGAACATCCTCACATGGTGGTTATACAAGCATCACAAATGACACGATATCTCAACATCAACACAAACATCATCATCAGCTACCTGTCAAAATGGGTCATAAACCCATTTTTAACCCATATATAAGTAAATAGGTCATAAATGGGTCAGTTACATTTAGTAAATGGGTCATAAATGGGTATAAACATAATATGAGTGTTAAATGGGTTATAAATAGGTTGTAAATGAGTCATAAATGGGCTTACAATTTATTTAAACTCTACTAATATCTCTTGCCCTCACTCAATTTCGCGCTCACTGTATGAGTTTTTCTAGATTGAGTTAAATATACAAGTATTTTAGCAACATGGGTGGGTCAGGTAAGGGTCGGGTATGGATTGGGTCAGGTATAGGTCATTAGATTTGTAGTACATGGAAATAGGTCAAAATAGGTTAAATGGGTCTATTTGAGTCAGACCATTTTTTACTCGACCCAAACCCGATCCGACCCACCCATTTGACAGGTCTATCATCAGCTAATCTTTAGGTCCGTTGGTGATTTTTACGAGTAACTCGGACATCTTGTGATTTTCTTAAAATGACTTACATCATGGAAGTCACGTAATCCTTAATAATATCATAAACATATGCACTTGTCAATATATATATTATACTAAGGATAATTTTAGAAATCATCAAAATCACTTAGAGATGTTTTTCCAACAGTTGTTTCATCGAAAACACCTAACCAAGTGCATGATACAAGACGGTTCAATAATTGTGGGAATTATAAGTGAGGCTATTTCATCAATGTAGAGTAATATAATGGAGAAACTGACACCACGAGTGTCACAATTTTCAAACAGCGCGCACTTGAGTGATATAACTTCTTCTTTTTTCAGTCACTCGAGTGTCATAACTTATGTACGACACTCGATTGAGTGCCCTAACTTTTTTTCTAATCACTTTGAGTGCCACGTAACTTTTCAATTAATCACTTGAGTACTATAACTATTTTAAAAGTTACCACAAGTCCCATGCCTCGTAGATTTTTGGCACTTGGGTGAATGATTTTTAAAAAGTTATGACACTTAAGTGATCAATTGAAAATAATGATACTCACGTGAACCTTTTTATAGAAATAATTTGCACTCAAGTGGTTGAAAAAAAGTTGTGGCATTCAAGTTAACACTGTATGAAAGTTATGATGTCTTTATTCCCAATAGAATGATAATATGACCTTGATAACGATAAACAAATAGTGATGGATTAACAGTGCTGCAAAAGAATCTATATTAAAAAAAGAAGGTCGTTGAACTTGTCAAACCATGCCTTGGAGCTTGTTTGAACCCACATAACACACGTCGGTGTAAGCCAATATTATCAGGACGAGATAAATCATGAAAGCTAGGTGATTGATTGTTCCATGTAGATATAAATATCGAGATCGCCGTGTAAGATGGTGTTCTTAGCAGCTAATTGGCTAATTTCCCAGTTCTAAATAGTAGCAGTGAAAAGAACAATGCGAATGGTGGCTTATTTAACTACCAGACTAAAAGATTCTATGAAATCAATGCCCTCATCTTAATGGAATCATTTTACAACAGGTCGGGCTTTTAGTTGGTCAAGTGAACCATCTCTATTACATCCAACCACATTCATCAAGGGATAATGGGGGAATGAGCGTGGCTCGAGAGGGATAGGTGATATTGCTAGATTGGCATACTTTGGATTTAAATTCTAGATTCCAGTCTTTGAACGGGTAATCATGGGATACATTAAGGATCTGGAAGCTTCAGGTTGAGATTGAACTAAAGTTCACTCTCCACTAGTTAGGGCACGTGATTAGAGAGAATAATAGATGAAGCATTTGAGTCCGGTTCTATCTTAGCAAATAGACATGCATGCTCATGTGAAAAGTCAAGATTTGTTGGTGAACAACCATTATGAACAATTTCTAGACTAGATTGTAGCATGTTCCAATGATCACCAACAATTTTTGTTTGTGATGGACTTAAAGTTAAATTCCATTGCAATAGCTTCCTCTCAACTGTAGCCGTTGACTCCTAAATTTTGACTAACCATTTAGACATTAATTGCATAGGAAGTTAGAGATTTATCTTTAGCCCATAAACAAGATAATATATAAAAATTGCACAGCATATAGTCATTAGTAGCGTAATTTATCAATTGCATTTTGCATTCGACCAGTGATGGTGAACGAATATAGATAGATCACATGGGTTGGCTTGGCATACAAGCAAAATTCGGCCAAGGCAAGGAGGTGTGAGGGCCAAAAATTTCAAGCCTAATGGACCAAGTTTTGAGATTGGGTTTAGCCCACAAAGTTATAATGCTTTGAGTTTAATTAGAATAAGCCCCAAAATGGGTTTTCACCATATCCCAAAAATACAAACGACAAATAACACTTGTCAAATTTGTTCTTTTTATAGTTGTGTAAATATTGACAACAATGGGAGCCAAACACTCGGAGTAATGAATAGTCTTGAATCAAAATTGAGTATGGGCCTCGGTTGCTTAGAGCAATGGATGGAAGCCAATTTATCAAATCATTCGTTGTTGTTGTAAACATTGCCACCAAATAGTTGAGTGACATAGAGGCCCCAAATAATGTAGCAAGCCCGAGTTTAACAATGTATCGATGTTTCTTCTCACTAACCCCGTTTTGCTCTAGTGTACCTGGACAAGAGAGTTGCTTGTCGCATTCATTAAGATGTGTGAGAAAACTATTGCTCATGAATTCACCTCCTTTATCCGATTGAAAGTTTTTAATTTTTCTAACAATCCGATTTTCTACTAATCTACGACAAGATAGGAAAATGTCAAAGAAATCCGACTTTCGCTTCGATGAATACAACCAACAGTAATAGGAGAAATAATCAGTAAGCACAACATAATCTTGAAATGTTTGCACAAAAGGACCTGGGCTCGGTCCCAAATTTTCGGATGGCCTAATTGGCGATGCCACGTAAATTCATCCACAACCTTGTTTCTTAGAAGAGAGATAGATGTGTGTACCATCAATCGTTGATGGCTGAGCGAAGACATAATTGGAAGAGGGATGCGAGGCGTTCGAATATGTCTGAACAACGTGACTTTCGTGTGCATGTCACCGTGTTTTGGACCATCGGCAATAACGTGATGACATTTGCTTCACGGGGCATCGAAGTTTCTTAGATGCAGATCAGGCACGGCGGAGAAGTCGGAAAATTTAACGGCGAGCCTCGGAAGCGATGGATAGAAGAAATTTCGGAAGAGTTACCGCGAGAGGGCGAGGTAACTTTCGGGAAGGGTAGGAAAAATGAGAGAGGCCAACGTACTACGTAAGGGAATTGGACGAAGACGAGGTAACCTTATCAGTTCGGTTCATATCGGATCGGATTGGATCGGGTCAGTTTGGGTATATGGCACCCCCTAGTTTTACTGCAAACCCACCCACAACTTACGCTTTGGATCGAGACTACTAGAAGAAGTTCTTCAAGTTCGTAAAGTTCCCGGTGGATATGCTTTGAATGCGCCTAGTAAATGTATCGACCTGGATGAAAAGATAGTTGGGTCGATTCGAAATCGCGTGATTGCCACATGACCCACGTGACAATGTATATGTGCAAATTTTTGGATTTCTTATGCTTTACTTTCTTTTGCGAGCAAAAAAGTAGACACCAAAATCCTGGGCCATCGGTTCCGCGCTCCCTCAATATACTAAGGGTTAATACCACGAAAAACCCTAAACTGGTACACTTGTGACACATTTATCCCAAACTATTTTTTTGACCATAAAAACCCCAAATCCAGATACCGTGACAATTTTACCCCGAACATACCACAAAAACCCCAAACCGATACACATGTGACAATTTTACCCCAACTAATTTTTAATATTATTTTTTCATTTTTTTATTTTTTGAATTTTTCTTTTTTTCTTTTCTTTTTTTTTCCTTCACTTCAACCTCGGCCGGTCGCCGGTCCGGCGACCGCCAGGCGGAAGCCGGCGAGGCCGCCTCAGTAGCCGGCGAGGCCGCCCTCGCTCGACTCGGCAAGGGCGACCCTCGCCGGATCTAGCGAGGGCGGCCCTCGCCGGCGTCGGCGAGGACGGCCTCGCCGACGCACGGCGAGGGCAACCCTCGCTCGACGCAGCGAGGTCGCCGCTCGCCGCCGGCGAGGGCAACCTCGCTCGACGCAGCGAGGGTCGCCGCTCGACGCCGGCGAGGGCAACCCTCGCTCGACGCAGCGAGGTCGCCGCCGGAGCCGGCGAGGGCAACCTCGCTCGACGCAGCGAGGGTCGCCGCTGATCTCGGCGAGGGTAGCCTCGCCGATACCGGCGAGGGTCGCCTCGCCCGAGTCGAGCGAGGATCGCCCTGCCTCGGGCGGACGAGGATGCCCTCGCCGGCCGGCGAGGGCGGCCATCGCCGCGCAGCAGCGAGCGGCGCCTCGCCGTACAGCGGTCGCCTCGCGGATATGGCGAGGACGGCCTCGCCCGACGCCGGCGAGGGCGGCCTCGCCGACGCGGCGAGGCGGCCACGCGCGGCTTCCGCACTTGCGATCGTCACGGGCCGGCGACAGGCCAAAGGTTGAAGATAAAGAAAAAAAATAAAAGGAAAAAAATAAATAAAAATTCGAAAAATGATATTAAAATTTTAATTCGGGTAAAATTGTCACATATGTACTCGGTTGCAGTTTTTGTAAGTTCAGTGGTAAAATTGTCACGACATGTACTAAGGGTTTTGATGGTCAAAAAAATAGTTCGGGTAAAATTGTCACGAGATGTCTCAGGTTTTGGGGTTTTTATGGTCAAAAAAATAGTTTGGGGTAAATGTGTCACAAGTGTACCAGTTTAGGGTTTTTCGTGGTATTAACCCATATACTAATCTGCCGTCGTCATGATGTCGTATCTAAGTGCATTTTTTGCCATGTACGGAATATAAAATCTTATGAATAATTTAGAGGTTTTCAATAAACGAAAGAGATTTGTTCCTTTTATAATTACGAATGTATTTTCAATCTTCAATTTAATTGTTTTAGAACACAAATATCCAAAAGAGAAATGATAAAGCTTATCTCCGGTTTCGAAGCCAGCCCTTCTTTTCTACTGAACATCTTTATTTGAGAAATAGAAAATTAGAAAAATTGAAAATAGGGTTAATACCACAAAAAATTCTAAATCGGTACATTTATAACAAATTTACCCAAAATTAATTTTTTGACCATGAAAAATCCCAAACTGGTACATTTATGACAAATTTACCCCGAATTAATTTTTTGACAAAAAAAATCATAAATTGGTATACCAATGACAAATTTACCAAAAACTAATTTTTTAACCACGAAAAACCCCAAACTGGTACACTCGTAACAAATTTACCCTAAACTAATTTTTTGACCACAAAAAACCCACATGTGACAAATTTACCCAAATTGGTAATATTGTGACAAATTTACCCTTTATTAGCGGACCAATTTGAGGTTTTTCGTGCTATTTGCCCCATGGATTTACACATGGACCATACCACGACACCATGTGTCATCCACATCAACAAATTTAACGGTAAAATTTGATGGAAGTTAACGGAGAGTAAATTTGTCATAAGTGCACCAGTTTGAGATAAATTTGTTACAGGTGTACTAATTTGGGATTTTTTGTGATTAGAAAATTAAGTTTTGGTAAATTTATTACGGATATACTAGATTGAGATTTTTCGTGGTAAAAAAATTAGTTTTGAGTAAATTCATCACAAGTTTGTCAGTTTGGGGTTTTTTATGATATTAACCCTTAAAAAATAAAATTTTAAAAATATATATAAAAAAGAAAAAGAAAAAAGCGCCCCGACCCCCCCTCGATCCGACGAGCAACCCTCAAAGTTCAGCTCAAACTACGACCGCAAACCCCCACCCACCAACCGCCGCCGCCGTCGCCGCCGCCGCCGCCGCGATGCCCATCTTCAAGACCCCCTTCAATGGCTACTCCGTCAAGTTCAGCCCCTTCTACGAGGACCGCCTCGCCGTCGCCACCGCCCAGAACTTCGGCATCCTCGGCAACGGCCGCCTCCACGTCCTCTCCCTGCCGCCCTCCCCCGCCGCCCCGATCTCCGAGATCGCCTCCTTCGACACCGCCGACGGCGTCTACGACCTCGCCTGGTCCGAGTCCCACGACTCCCTCCTCGTCGCCGCCGTCGCCGACGGCTCCGTCAAGCTCTACGACACCGCCCTCCCGGCCGCCGGCAACCCCCTCCGCTCCCTCCGCGAGCACACGCGCGAGGTCCAGAGCGTGGACTACAACCCCACCCGCCGCGACTCCTTCCTCTCCGCCGCCTGGGACGACACCGTCAAGCTCTGGACCGTCGACCGCCCCGCCAGCGTCCGCACCTTCAAGGAGCACGCCTACTGCGTCTACTCCGCCGCCTGGAACCCCCGCCACGCCGACGTCTTCGCCTCCGCCTCCGGCGACTGCACCGTCCGCGTCTGGGACGTCCGCGAGCCCGGCTCCACCATGATCATCCCCGCCCACGAGTTCGAGATCCTCTCCCTCGACTGGAACAAGTACGACGACTGCGTCGTGATCGCCACGGGCTCGGTCGACAAGAGCATTCGGATTTGGGATGTGAGGAATTACCGGGTCCCTGTGGCCGTGCTCAACGGGCACGGGTACGCCGTGAGGAAGGTGAGGTTCTCGCCGCACAGGGGGAGCTTGATGGCGTCGTGCTCCTACGACATGACGGTGTGCTTGTGGGATTACATGGTGGAGGATTCGCTCGTGGGGAGGTATGATCATCACACGGAATTCGCTGTGGGCGTCGACATGAGCGTGCTTGTCGAAGGGCTTGTCGCTAGTACAGGTTGGGATGAGCTTGTTTATGTTTGGCAACATGGGACTGATCCTAGAGCTCCTTGAATTAGGATAAAAATTTCATTTTTTTGGGTCGTCCCCTCATTGAGCTGTATCAACTTGGGATCAGGATTCTGAATGGCCAAATTTGAAAGTGTAATTGTCGTTCTACGGTTGATCTTGGTAAATGACTCGCAAATAAATAGACTTTAAATTAGACTCAATAAAGCAGGGAAAATTTCTATTTGCATTCTCAGAATGATGAGTCTGCACTTGTTTTGTTCACCTTGTATGGTATAGCATCAATGACGGTTCTCCTGTGTTTTATTGCTGCGATTGTTTAAACTCAGCTTTCTAGTCTTATTATAAGGATCTAGTTGCTGTTGCTGTAGTGAAATTTGTGTCTCGATTATGAATTTTCTGCGTTGCCTGGTTTGATCAAGGAAAGACCATGTAGCTGCCCCTTCTTGTCATGCGAGGATGAGGTTGACCTATAATATTATGAGTTCCTTTGTTTGGTTAGTGCAGCATTCTTTGATACTTCTTACTTTATGGTCACTCTTTCTAACTTGTATATCACCTGTTCCGGGCATGGGAATTCCAACTTCTTTGACAAAATATTCTGGTGCTTGTCTCAAAACATCGTTTCTTTGTTAATTGTGTTTTTTGAGCATTTCAAATGATATGAAAGTGTCAATTTAATGTCTCTCTCTGACGTGTCTAGTTGGGTTACTTACTATTCTCTGATCTTCTTATGGACAAAATGGGCACTTTAACATAAAATGATGTACTTACATTGAGTGCAACTATTGGCCGAAAGTTCATGTTGTCATTGAGTTTGGTTATAGCTTTGCTCAGTAACTCTGCCAAAGACAGTCATTGATAAAAACTGATATATAGAAACTTTTGGCAATATGAATCTGTTGTTGATAAGTATGGGAGATCCAGCAAAAATAGTTTTTCTGAACTGATCTCTCATAAATATTTGAAGATAGAAATTGTTCATAGTTATCTTCTAAAGCTGAAGTGATCTAAATGCAAGATTCTCAGGATACTGTGTGTTTTTCGAATTTTAGTTTTTTTCTCTTTCTTTCTTTTTTGGTGAATGTCTTATCTACATGCTTGTCAGCGCTTTTTGCTGGGCTCTGTCCCCAGCTTTGGTCTTTTAATTCTCCTAGAAAAGCACAGCCTTACGAGGACTGTGATCCCCATGTATGTCTAATGCTGGTCCCCAAGTAAGGCGATTCTCTTTTTTGATTTTAGTTGCTAAGTCCAGGATGATGTTTAGGATCTCTTCTTTATTCATGGCAGAACACTGGCTTTAATGGAATCGCCTCCTTAATCTTTTGTAATATTTTGCGTGGAAATTTCTGTGGTGTTGCGGGATTGGTAGTATGCTTCCATGCATTCTTTGTTCTTATGAGTTCATTGTTGGCTAATCTTCATAGAAATGAAGGATGCATTGTCATAGTTGTGGCTGCCTTACCCTGGAGCTTGATTTTTTAATCGATCTCTTGCTTTTGCATATAAATGGCTTTTCATCAGTTAGTTTCCATCTAGGAGGTGAGGTCTTTCAATTGCTAGCAAAGAATATTACCATTGTATGCTCCTGGTTCGAGTTATAAAGAGTTTTACATTATCTAGCTGGGAAATGGTATTTGGATCTGAGTGCCAGCCGGAGTTTGATCCTGTCTTGCTTGTTCAATATGACTGTGTTATTATTGGATTACATGGTGGGGGATTTGCTTGTGGGGAGGGCATAACCAACGGATGGGATGGTGGTTGGCCTTGACATGGGTGCACTTGTCAAAGGGCTTCTTGTGAGTACTGGTTGGGATGAGCTTGTTTATGTTTGGCAAATTGGGACTGATCCTAGAGCACCTTAAACTGGAGGTTTTTTTTTTTTTACCTTGTGTGTACCCTCTTTGAGCTGATTTTGCTGTGGTTGTTTAGGTACTTGGAAGCGGGATTTTGAATGGTCCATGTCAAAAGTGTAATACGCATATGATTGTGCTTTGGCTTCTTCAGTCCAGCGATGTGGGTATCTGTATTGCTTGTTTCGCTATTGATCTTGATTAATAAGAATAATTTACGAACAAGTAGACTGTATATTTAAATTGAGAAAATAGCGAAAATCTTTGTTGGAAATTGCATATCATGATTAATTATCTGCATATCGAATTCATTGTAAATTGTGTAGCAGTAAATAGCAGTTGTCCTGTTTTCATTTGCTACGGTGTTTAAACTAATTGGTACAGTCTTCTAATGTGAATAAAAGTGCGATGGCAATAGTTAAAGTAATGTCTGTTCCATGGAGTTTTTGTCGGTTTTAACAAAAGAATGCCTTTTAACTGTTTATTCTTCTGACCAAAAAAAAAGAAAAAGAAAACTGTTTATTCTTCTTGCAATGAGAGTAAACTCAAGTTTCAGTTGACCAGTTCTTTTGTTTGGTTGTGCAACAATCTTTTTGCTCTTACTTAAATTCACTGTCACTGTTTTCCACCACGGAGTAACAAAAGCTATTTCTGTGGCTTTTCATAGGTTCGTTTCTGTCTTATTAGTGCAAGTCTTTCACTCGCTAGCTAAGAACAATACTATTGAGATGGTCCAGGTAATTGAAATCTAGAAGGTTCTCTCTTAATCAAGCTGCGTAATGGTATCAGTATTTGAAAGTCGGTCAAAGTTTTAATGTTGGGCTTACTTTAGCAGCATGTGATGAAGTGATGCGAATGAAGCTGTGAACTAAATCAAGTTAACAAGTTACATCTAGTCAGGTCGCAAGTTTGGTTTAGATGTGAATAATGTGTGGTTAGGTAGCTGTGATTATTGGTGCTTTTCGTACAGTGGTATACACATGCATTTTTTAGCTCCTGAAGAACTGTAATTGCTTATCAGGTTTTTGATGATTCTATAGGGCTTTATTCAGGATCTTTCTGACTTTTAAGATTAGCGAAGCTGGAGTCTTTTCCTGATCTTTTGTTCTTTATCTTTTTTGTTCTTTACTGTCAATTGTCTCCATATTGGGTCAGTCGAGAATTGTTTTGAGGTTTCTAATAATGTAAATCACACACTGAGTGGAGGTCGACGAGTGATTTATGTAGGTATTTTCATATCAAATCGATGGCCTGGTATTCAACATGGAGTCAGAGTCATTTCTTCATCTCTATATTTAAAGATATTCCAATTTTTCCGAGCCAGTATTCTCTTGTTATGTTCTACATCCCAGAAACCCCCTTCACTGCAGCTCCCTTGCTCTGTCCTTCTGTAGTTGATGTCTACTCTTAGTCTCAGTTTTTCTATCATTTGCTCTTTGACATATCTCCTTGTCAAATCCTAACTGAGCTTATGTTTTGAACTGTGTAAGGCTGATTCTATTCCTGCATTCCAAACTCCTCTTAACCTACAATCCTTCTTCAAATCAAACTGTGATGGATTATGTTGTCATATACTGTTACTTTCGTTTTACTATTGTGTCCAAAGCATAAAGCATATGATCAAGTTTAAATGACCTTGGCAGCTGGTTAAACCCTTTTTTACCTGCCATAGAATATTTAATCTTCTTTTTCCCTCATATTGAGTTCCTGTCAAGATTTGCTTCTTTGTGTTTTGCTGCTCTATCTAGTTTTGTGTATATGTTATACTTTCCTGTGAACTGCATTTGACACCGTTGATATAACTGCTCGCTTAAGAATGTCACTGAAGATCTGCAGTTTGAGGTCTGATGGAAGGGGAATACTGCAGAGGCATTAGCAAGTGTGAGAGTTAAAAAATTCGATTCCTTGGGGGAGATCAACTGCTGAGTTTCTTCAATATCTCACTCTCCTTGCTTTCTTGCTTAAGGTTTGTGTCTACAGGGTCAAATCTTAAGAGGGCCTCACTGTGACTGGTGTATAGTATATACTGTCAAGAGACTTTTTGGTGCCTAATACTGTGAGGAGATTCTCATCTCAGGAAAAATTTCAACCGATTTGTTTGTCTTTAACCCACAGGAAATGGTATTTTAACTCAGGCTTTTGTTCGTGACATATGGTTGCAGGTTTGTGGATAAGGACATTCATCTACTGGTCTTGAAGTATGTGGTCCAGAAGATGCATACTTTGCCATATGAAAGCAACAAAAGATACTTGGTCAGTTTTGTCCCTGTGAAGTAATTAGGTTCCTCTTGGTTATTTTTTTAATAGTCGAAATCGCATTGCACTTGTTTTCGCTTACCAAAGTCAAATTGTTGATTTGCCCCAAAGAATTGATTTTCGCTAGAATTGTTAGCTGAAATAATTGGAAGGATTCTGTTAATAAGTCTGAGTATATTCAGTGAATAACCTTTTGCAGGAAATGCATCTCGAAATTATGCTGATCACACTGTTTGAGAACGTTTTGAGATGCATGCTTAGGGTGCCTTGCCTGCTTTGATGAATCATATGAACGTCCAATGTTGATCAAGAATTACGCAGGAAACTTGAGATTTCTGATATTTCCCGTCATTTTCCATTGTATGATGAGCAATGAAGGTAGCAATTCGCAGGAAACTGCTTTGAGGTAATCTAATAAGCGTTCGTATGTTTAGCTCCAAGTCTGAAACGTTCTTACTCAGAATCTCAGTGCTTGAGATGCAATCTGATTGTCCGTTTCAATGTTTTAGCAGACGTATTTGTTCTTCTTTTTTTCCCCAATAAACCGTAGATTTATGTACTATGTGATGTTAATGTGAATTGGTGGGAATACGAGTGTTCTATTTGTATCTCTCTCTCTTTGCTAGCTAGTGATGTCTCACTCCAACATCGAAACGAGACCAGCCAGCCACATCTGGTTGCAGGAATAACTGAGATGAATTCGCACATCTCTCTGTCAGGAAGATTTGCGGGGTCTGATGACCCGATCATCGTCCTCCAATTGCTGGAAATACCATTCAAACTATGAGCCAATTTTTGGTCTCTCTCTGTAATAGACTAAAGCTGTATCAGTAACTCCTTTCTGCAGAAAATGGATAAGTAAAAGAGAACAAAGAAAATATGAGGGTTAAACCCTTTTTTCTTTTGGGGGTCCTAACCACTCATTCAAATCTTTCAACCCCGCAGAACATGAATGCTCTGCCCTAGTTGCTGAAGCAGTCGTTGCAATGAATTGAGCACTTTTCTTTCTCTGTTGTGCAGTTGCCCGAACGTTTTCTACATTCCCGGTCCTGATGATTGTTAATTCTTAGCTTTGCCTGAAAAGCTCATATCGGTAGTATAATCAAGGGTGCAATTGAGTCGAGTTGATATGGTGTCAAGTTTGAGCTTGACTCGATTTGCTTACTCGGTGCTGGAAACTCGACTGAAGTTCGATCGAATATCAAAATTTAGGCTTGAGCTCGAGTCGACTTGAAACTCCAAACACTCAGAGCTTGACTCAATTTAAAAATAGATATATATGTACTCGAGCTCAAGCTTAATAAGCTCGGATATTTTTCTCGCATTGATACATGTGATGTGATGGTACAACATGTAATTATAAAGACTATTGTAATGTATTTTTTAACGAAGTAATAAAAACTCGATTATGCTCTCAAGCTTTTCAAGCCGAGTGATGGTGAGCTTTAGCTCGACTCACCAAAATACTCGAGTTCCCTGACCTCTAGCTTGACTCGAAATGAGGTGAGTCAATTTTGAGCAATTACCCAGTCGAGCTGGCAGCTACTCGAACTTGAGCCACTGGTGAGTAGCTTCAACTTGACTCAGATTCACCTGACTATAGATATGTCCATGGCGAGTTTAACATTTTAACCCCCCGATCATTTCTTTCTTCTCCAAATCCGCGATTCCCACGACAAAATCGAAATCTCAAGACAAGTTTTCATTGCTAGCGTCTATGTCCATAGGAAGCGACTCATCTCAAGTGTTATTCAATGGATCTAAGCAAAATGAAGACATTCTGGCGAAGTGAAGACTTGAAGGATTGTCCTCTACTAGAATCTTGCAATTACTATCACATTGTCTATTTTGCAAAAGAAAGCTGCAAAGTGATGGTCCCATTTGATTTGACTAGAAAATCACGTTCTTTTTTCCTAAACAATCCTCACCAGCTCAAGACAAAGCTGCAATGTTGGAAATCAAAACCCCACCTCCCATCTAATCTTTTCACAGAACATGAATGCTCTGCCCTAGTTGCTGAAGCAGTCGTTGCAATGAATTGAGCACTTTTCTTTCTCTGTTGTGCAGTTGCCCGAACGTTTTCCACATTCCCAGTCCTGATGATTGTTAATTCTTAGCTTTGCCTGAAAAGCCCATATCGGTAGTATAATCAAGGGTGCAATCGAGTCGAGTTGATACGGTGTCAAGTTTGAGCTTGACTCGATTCGCTTACTCGGTGCTGGAAACTCAACTGAAGTTCGATCACATATCAAAATTTAGGCTTGAGCTCGAGTTGACTTGAAACTCCAAACACTCAGAGCTCGACTCAATTTAAAAACAGATATATATGTACTCGAGCTCAAGCTTAATAAGCTCAGATATTTTTCTCGCATTGATACATGTGATGTGATGGTACAACATGTAATTCTAAAGACTATTGTAATGTATTTTTTAACAAAGTAATAAAAACTCGATTATGCTTGCTAGCTTTTCAAGCCGCGTGATGGCGAGCTTTAGCTCGACTCACCAAAATACTCTAGTTCCCTGACCACTAGCTCGACTCGAAATGAGGTGAGTCAATTTTGAGCAATTACCCAGTCGAGCTGGCGGCTACTCGAACTTGAACCACTGGTGAGTAGCTTCAACTTGACTCAAATTCACCCGACTATAGATATGTCCATGGCGAGTTTAACATTTTAACCCCCCGATCATTTCTTTCTTCTCCAAATTCGCGATTCCCGCGACAAAATCGAAATCTCAAGACAAGTTTTCATTACTAGCATCTATGTCCATAGGAAGCGACTCATCTCAAGTGTTATTCAATGGATCTAAGCAAAATGAAAACATTCTGGTGAAGTGAAGACTTGAAGGATTGTCCTCTACTAGAATTTTGCAATTACTATCACATTGTCTATTTTGCAAAAGAAAGCTGCAAAGTGATGGTCCCATTTGATTTGACTAGAAAATCACGTTCTTTTTTCCTAAACAATCCTCACCAGCTCAAGACAAAGCTGCAATGTTGGAAATCAAAACCCCACCTCCCATCTAATCTTTTCACAGAACATGAATGCTCTGCCCTAGTTCCTGAAGCAGTCGTTGCAATGAATTGAGCACTTTTCTTTCTCTGTTGTGCAGTTGCCCGAACGTTTTCCACATTCCCAGTCCTGATGATTGTTAATTCTTAGCTTTGCCTGAAAAGCCCATATCGGTAGTATAATCAAGGGTGCAATCGAGTCGAGTTGATACGGTGTCAAGTTTGAGCTTGACTCGATTCGCTTACTCGGTGCTGGAAACTCAACTGAAGTTCGATCGAATATCAAAATTTAGGCTTGAGCTCGAGTCGACTTGAAACTCCAAACACTCAAAGCTCGACTCAATTTAAAAACAGATATATATGTACTCGAGCTCAAGCTTAATAAGCTCGGATATTTTTCTCGCATTGATACATGTGATGTGATGGTACAACATGTAATTCTAAAGACTATTGTAATGTATTTTTCAACAAAGTAATAAAAACTCGATTATGCTCGCTAGCTTTTCAAGCCGAGTGATGGCGAGCTTTAGCTCGACTCACCAAAATACTCGAGTTCCCCGACCACTAGCTCGACTCGAAATGAGGTGAGTCAATTTTGAGCAATTACCCGGTCGAGCTGGCAGCTACTCGAACTTGAGCCACTGGTGAGTAGCTTCAACTTGACTCAGATTCACCCGACTACGAGATATGTCCATGGCGAGTTTAACATTTTAACCCCGATCATTTCTTTCTTCTCCAAATCCGCGATTCCCGCGACAAAATCGAAATCTCAAGACAAGTTTTCATTACTAGCATCTATGTCCATAGGAAGCGACTCATCTCAAGTGTTATTCAATGGATCTAAGCAAAATGAAGACGTTCTGGTGAAGTGAAGACTTGAAGGATTGTCCTCTACTAGAATCTTGCAATTACTATCACATTGTCTATTTTGCAAAAGAAAGCAGCAAAGTGATGGTCCCATTTGATTTGACTAGAAAATCACGTTCTTTTTACCTAAACAATCCTCACCAGCTCACGACAAAGCTGCAATGTTGGAAATCGAAACCCCAGCTCACAGACATTTTATTTTCACACATATTCTTTTTACGAACATGCATGGGAGAAATATATCCTCAATTAAACTTTCATATGTATGACTTGTACCATTCACGAAATTTTTTGATAAATAAGTCTATACAATATTTATCGCAAAATCTAATACAACATCATCTAGATACAATGAGAGAGAGAGAGAGAGAGAGAGAGAGAGAGAGAGAGAGAGAGAGAGAGAGAGAGAGAGAGAGAGAGTAGTTGGATTGGACTGTTATATTTCTTCCCCACTTAACTCCTTAGTCAAGGATCCATCAGAAAAGGAAAAAAAAAACCCTAGTTAGAACAGTCTAAAAATGTGGACCTATGCCAACTAATTAAAAAGACAGTTTGAGCTTGATATGATGAGATTGTGATGTATACCCTTGATAGAAGCAGCTTAATCATATATGTTGGAGTGCCTCCTTGCTTCAATTTGGCCTCATTGTTGCTACCAACATTGCTAACGTGGGCTCACAAGAAACACTTCCAATTTGGATTCAAGAAGTTAAATAAGAAAATACACAGTTTTATATGGGGGTCCTTTTGTGCCCAATGTTAAATTTATCCTTTTTTCCCCTTTGGTGGAGCAAGTACTGCAGTTTCAAAATTTATAGTACCTAAATATATGTAAAGTTATAATCTCTGTATATATTTCGATATATTTTGATTACTTTAACACGTTGTAGTCGAAACCTTTCACATGGAAAGATCTGATAGAAGTGCAAAGAGAAATATATAACAACATTTAAAAGTCAAATTTCGATTAATCATACAGCTCCGAGCAGAGCTACTTATTATAAATTTCGAAAGTCCTTGTCATCGTGGATTAGGTTGATTGTTAATCTAATGGAATTAAAGCTTTTGTCATCCGTCATTGAAAACGTGGGATGGTGAAGCACGGACAGGGAAAGGAAAAAGAGAAAAGAAGTACTTGGGCTGACTGGTAGTTAATGCTGCGAATTCCCATCTTATAAACAAACCCTACGCAACGAGAGAGAGACCAGCTCTCACACCAAGTTAAGCACTGTTCTCTGAATCCCAGTTGAGAGAACATCATGGGTTCTTCTTCAAGAACTCATCATCAACTAGATCTTGCCTTCCTCTTCTTTGCTTCACTTACATGCCTGTCTCTGTCACATACTTCTCTCCCCAGTGAGTATTCGATCATCGGCCATGGACAGGACCAAAACGACGCCATTTCGGACGAACGGGTCATCGAGCTCTTCCAGAGATGGAAGGCGAAGCACAAGAAGGTGTACAATCATGCGGAGGAGGCCGAGAAGCGGCTCGAGAACTTCAAGAGTAACTTGAGATACGTAGTGGAGAGAAATAGGGAGGGCAAGAGGTCAGGCGATGACAAGAGGCATAGCGTGGGGCTGAACAAGTTTGCTGACTTGAGCAACGAGGAGTTCAAGCAACTTTACTTGTCCAAGGTGAAGAAGTCGGTCAACCAAAAGTGGAGGGCCACAAGAGAGAGCTTGAGGAGGAGCGAGAGGAAGGGAGTGGAGTCTTGCGAGGCACCATCTTCTTTGGATTGGAGGAACTATGGCGTCGTCACTGGTGTGAAGTACCAAGGACAATGCGGTACGTCTTTGACCTGCTAATTTGATTGGTTTTGCTTCTTTCATCATAATTTTTGGGGTGTATTTTGCTGATCTCTAAGATGACATCACAAAATCATTAGGAACATACCTTATCCTATCTTCTAGATTTATATGTTTATATCGAGTGGTTCATAGTTCAAAAATCATCATGACCCACGATTGACCGTGTTATTTTCAAAACCGTGATTTGCTTTGTTCCACTCATGCATCATCCCTATAACACGAGCATGCGTGACATTAGATAGTACCGAGTCTAATCGGACTTGAAGCTGTATCTAAAGTTTGAGATTTGTATTCAATCTGATTCGGACTAATCACCGTGTTAGCTTAATATTAAGCTTTATTATGCTTGAACATACGATAAATTTTTTTGGGAATTCTGTTTCGATAGTTGGCAAGTGAGATATTGAGAGAACATGGTCTGCATGCACGTGAACAAGATGCCATTGACTTGACCACTAGAAATTCTTCTTTGTCGTATGTTATTGGTTTGGTCAAATATAAGAAGGTAAGACCACTAGGTTCAAAAACATCGAATTATGTTTTCCGAATACGACTATATGAAATAATTAGTGAGCCCTTGGTGTTGTCGGGTAATTTAATGATAAACGTGGCCAGGTTTCAACCCAATCACTGCACTGCAAGAACATTAGGTAAGTTTGGACTGATTCTGTAGCGATGCAATCGATCTTAGCAATATAGGGACATCGAGGTCCTTAAGAATTTTCACTGTAGAAGGTCCAAATTGTAAGAGAAACCCGCGAAGTTCATGGGACTGCCGATAAATGTAAAAGCTTGAGTTGTTAGGAAACAGGGAGTCACATGTTATCGCCTGTGTGAAGGCTAAAAATAGGATGGAATGGTGAAATCTTGGAGCGTTTTGATCTATGAAAGAGGTTTTAAGAAAGTTAAATATGCCTGAGAAATGAGCAGAAGAGAATTGCCTGATCTTAGTAAAATTCCATCTGGTAAGATTAGAAGAGGATTGGAAAGCCTCCCTCGACTTGACAACCCTAAAGTTTCTTCTCATACGCTTTGACGTCGACAACATGAAAATTTGCCGATCAACCAGAAATAAATAATTGAGCTTCGGAATCAGGCTGTGGCCGTATGGATTATTGAATATTCGCATCCTTGTTTTGTACCACTATGCAGGTTAGATATGCGCAGAAACAAAATAAAGAGCTTGTAGCTCATAGATACGATTAAGTTTAGCAGAAATAGAAGAGAGAGAGCTTTTCGGCTCCATATTTTCTGGAAGAACGAAGTAAAAATTCTCGGTGTTTGAAGAACCCGATTCAAAACCAACAATTTGTAACGTGACACTTTAAATTTGATCCTGTGTTTAGGTTGTCTGTCGCCTGATAATATCAACAATTCTTTAGGATCAAAATGTTTTCCCAAGCATATTATTAAACCAATTGCTAGATTTTGTTACAGTAGGATGTAAATTATGGGTTCTCAATCTTATGGATGCAAATTGTGATCGAAGTCGCAGTTCAGGCACTCAGGTGCTTGTTTATTGTGTGTTTTTGGGTGATTTTCTCTCGAATATCGCTTGAATGTTGCACTCGATCCACGATCATAGGAAGTTGTTGGGCATTCTCTTCGACCGGAGCCATGGAAGGAATCAATGCACTCAAAACCGGGGACCTGATCAGCCTTTCGGAGCAAGAGCTCGTGGACTGCGTCACCACCAACTATGGATGCGGTGGTGGCTACATGACCAACGCCTTCGAATGGGTCATCAACAACGGCGGAATCGATTCGGAAGAAGACTATCCCTACACCGGCGTGGCAGGTGTCTGCAACGTCACCAAGGTTCGGTCCCGTATGATTCGTATCTTGACATCCTGCATGTGCAAGTCTGAGAGTTCATAAATTTTTGTTTATGAACATCATGTGCTTATGTTTCATTGAATTCACTGATGAGAATGTATCTTTATCCACTTTCCCCTGAATTTATATATGGTCTCATTTGGTCTCTAGGCCATGGAGGCAAAACAAATGCAATGAGTGAATTGTTTTGGAGTAAATTCGATACGCATCTTCTTGAGGGAATTACGTGTGACGTCATAGGAAACATGATGAATAGCATTAGTCTTTTGCCATGTATCTGATTTAGAGTTGATTTTGTTCAATCAGAAGGAGTATAACAAGGCGGTGAGCATTGACGGGTACGTGGTCGTGTATCCGTCAGACAATGCTCTTCTCTTCTCCGTCGTTCAACAGCCGATTAGCGTCGCCATGGACGGCTCCGCAAAAGATTTTCAGCTCTACACTTCGGTAGGTCTTAATTCGTTATGTTCTCACACGAAAACAATTTTGCATACAAACCATTTGATTGATGATTCTGCGAATCAACACATTAGGGAATCTACGACGGTAACTGTTCAAACAATCCTGGCGACATCACCCACGCGGTCCTAATAGTTGGTTATGGCTCTAAAGGTGGCGAAGATTATTGGATTGTGAAGAACTCCTGGGGAACAGATTGGGGCGTGGAAGGATACTTCCTGATACGAAGAAACACCGACCTACCGTTCGGTGTATGTGCCATCAACGCGATGGCTTCTTACCCGACAAAGAGTCTTCCGCGCCGTCTCCCTATCCGTCGTTCCGCCCCCCCCACCACCCCCCCCCATTCACTCCCCCACCGCCGCCTCCGCCATCGCTGTTAGAAATTAAACCAAATTCATTATTTCAAGCTTGTTGAGGGAATCGATGAAATGTCGTTGATGTCGAGACCGTCGATAAACTGCCGAGTTGACGATATTGATGACTGTTCAGTGTCATGAGTTACATAGAGTTTTTATTATATTGCTGCTTTCAAAATGTCTCTTCATGTCTCGATGTCTATTTAATGTTTTGAGAGTTCCCAGGAGTCTATCTCATTGGAATGTTGGTCTTATTTAAGAGTCATTTACGAGTTTGTTCAAGAGTCATGTATCAAGCCTATATAAAGGCAAGTCTTATAATTATGTAAGATATATGATATAAGGTGAAATAAAGAGAATAGAAAAGTCTATCTATCTCCTTCTCCTCTCTGAGATTGTGTGAATTGTGAGTGTTTCACCTTCAAATTTATCCCATCAAATTAATATCAGAGCTTACGGTTTGTGATCATTGCCTCAACAAACAATCAACTTCCTCTTCAATACCCTTGTCTTACCAAAGATAGATATGGTAATTGGGCTACTAGAATGAACGCCTTGCTCGGTGCGCATGGCGTATGGGAGATTGTCAACACTGGCTATGATGAGCCAGAGGACAAAGCCACCTTGAATCAAACTCAGAGGAATAACTCGGAGAAGGTTCGCACAAAAGATCAATTAGCTCTATCGATCATCTGTCAAGCCCCGGATGATTCTATGTTTGAGAAGGTCTTGAATGTTTCTACTTCAAAGGAGGCGTGGGAGATCCTTTACAACATGCACCAAGGAGTAGAAAAAGTGAAGAAGATCCGTCTTCAAACTTTGCGAGGCGAATTCAAGGTAATCCGTATCAAAGAATCTGAAGTGATTGCTGATTATTTCACAAGAGTTTTGGCGATTGTCAACCAGATGAAATGAAATGATGAAGATGTTTCAGACGTTCGTGTCATTGAGAAGATTCTTTGGTCATTAGACAAGAAGTTTGACCATATTGTTGTTGCGATCGAAGAGTCCAAAGACATGGACGCTATGACAATTGATGAGCTTCTAGGTTCCTTATAAGCTCATGAAGAAAGACTTAGAAGGAACAAGAATGAGTCGGTGGAGGAAGTACTCCAAAGTCGGTTATCTATCCGAGAAGAGAAGGACCAAAGTAGTAATCTTGTGTAGTCTCGAGGGATTAATCAAGATCGTGATCGAGGTTGAGGCCGAGGTCGATTTCAAGGTAGAGGTCGTGGACGAAGCAGAGGAGATGTTGCCCGCAATGGAAACCAATACCAGAGTCAAAAAGGTGTTCGTGGAAGAGGAACGAACTCGAGACAATAATGGTATGATAAATCGAAAGTTCGATGTTATCATTGTAATAAACTTGGTCATTATGCTTTTGCGTGTTGGAATAAAGATGGTAGTGGAGTAGACGAAAAAGCGAACTTGGTAAATGATGCCGATCCAGTTCTTTTATTGGCGTTTAAAGAAGATGAAGGTGAACAAAGCAATACGTGGTATTTGGATACCGGATCAAGCAACTACATGTGTGGAAGAAAGGAAATGTTTGCCGAATTGGATGAGACAATCAAAGGGAAAGTCTAGTTCGGTGATGATTGTAAAATTCTTGTTGAAGGCAAAGGTACAATTTTGATTCGTCCGAAGAACGGTGCACATCAGTTTATTTCTAATGTTTATTATGTTCCAAAAATGTCAAGCAATATCTTGAGTTTGGGACAGCTTCTTGAGAAAGGTTATACTGTCCACATGAAAGATCTTAGCCCTATGCTAAGAGACCAAAATAATAAACTGGTTGCAAATGTGAAGATGTCAAAGAACCGGATGTTTCTTCTCAATATAAAAAATGAAATGGCTTGATGTTTAAAGGCATGTGTGGATGATCCTTCCTGGTTGTGGCATTTGAGGCTTAGCCATCTTAATTTTGGCGGACTCATTATGCTCTCTCGCAAGAAGATGGTGTATGGCTTACCACATATTGATCATCCCAATCAAGTATGTGGAAAGTGTGTTATAAGTAAGCATTTTAGAAATAGCTTTCCAAAGAAAGCAACATATCAAGCGAAGAAGCCACTTGAATTGATTCATTCGGACGTGCGTGGTTCAATCACTCCTCAGTCGTATGGTAATCATCGATACTTTGTTACATTTATTAATGATTTTACTCGAAAAACCTGAGTGTATTTCTTGAAGGAGAAATCGGAAGTGTTTGATGCGTTCAAACAATTCAAGAGGTTAGTTGAAAAGGAGAGTGGCTATTTCATCAAAGCCATGAGAACCGATCGTGGAGGAGAATTCATTTCAGCCACATTCAACAAATTCTGTGAAGATCATGGAATTCGGCGTTTCTTGACGGCTCCATATTCTCCCCAACAAAATGGCGTGGCTGAACGGAAAAATAGAACCATTCTTGACATGGTTCGAAGCATGTTGAAAAGCAAGAATTTGCCCAAAGAGCTTTGGGGTGACGCTATTATGTGTGCAGTATATCTACAAAATAGATGTCCCATAAATGGCCTTGAAGGCGTAACTCCACAAGAAGCGTGGAGCGGGAGAACACCTAGTGTTTCATATTTGAGAATTTTCTAGAGCATTGCATATGCTCACATCTCGGACCAAAAAAGATCAAAATTGGAAGACAAGAGCAAAAAGCTCATGTTTATTGCGTATGACTCTTCTTCTAAAGCCTATTGATTATTTAATCCGAACACTTTGAAAGTGTATATAAGCCAAGATGTCAAGTTCGATGAAGGAGGCTTGTGGGAAGACTATCCAAAAGATGATGTAAATGTTTGTGGTGATTCCAGCCAAATGGAGTTGAAGGATCACTCTTCACCTTCTTCTCCACTATCTTCTTCGAGTTCATCACCGTCGACTTCTTCAAACGGTGTCAATGAACCGTTGGTGCCAAGAACGAGGAGATTGTCCGAGATTTATGAAAGTACCGATGAGCTTCACCTTGTGTGTCTTCTTGCCGATTGTGAACTACTTCTTTACGATGATGCTGCCAAAGAAGAATAATGGAGAAAAGCCATGAATGAAGAAATTGAAGCCATCGAGAAGAATCAAACATGGGAACTTGCGGGTTCTTCCGAAGGACAAGAAATTGATCGGTATGAAATGGGTGTATAAAGCCAAGAAAAATGAGAAATGAGACATGGCAAAGTATAAGGCCAGGTTAGTCGTGAAGGGGTACAAGCAAAAACCCGGGATCGACTATGAAGAGATATTTGCTCCTGTCATCTGCATGGAAGCGGTTAGATTGATGATTTCGGTTGTAGTACAAAATAATTAACGAATTTATTAAATAGATATCAAATCAGCATTTTTAAATAGCATCCTCGATGAAGAGATTTATGTTGAGCAATCCAAGGGGTTCATTGTGAAAGGTCATGAAGACAAAGTGTTGCGGTTGAAGAAAACTGTCTATGGACTTAAACAAGCCCCGAGAACATGGAATTCTAGAATCGATGCCTATTTCAAAGCAAATGGCTTCTCTCAATGTCCATGCGAGCATGCATTTTATTTGAAGCATGAAAAAGGTGATGTTTTGTTGGCATGTTTATATGTCGATGATCTTATTTTTACGGGAAATAATCCATCGATGATCGATGCATTTAAAACGTCGATGGTGAAGGAATTTAAGATGACCGATTGTTGCGACCTAACCTCCCGTGGTGCACTACATAGGGCTTTGGCTAATGTATTGCTAAGTCTAAACCTAGCTCGGGCTCTCCCAAGCCCATACCAATTCGCAACTTAAGTTCAAGTTATTTATCATGCAAGATCATTTCAATTAGGAGTCGCCACTAATCTATTTTTGGTGGGTCGATTAGAAACCCAAGTAAAGTATCGGGAGTTCTACTTTACTCCTACGAACCAGAGATTATGGATTCGGGGACCTGATTACACCAGGTTAACCTAATGCCCATTTCGGTACCTTTTCACTTTTATTAAAAAATATTTAGCAGGCAACTTGGATTGATTTTAACCTAGGTTACTAACATGTAGGGAGTGATCAAGCGAGTGCGCAACCATTAAAATAACAATCAATTAACAAAGCAAGCTATTGAGTTGGAAGGAAGTAAAGCAAATAAACACACCAAAACAATCTAATATTTTTTTTGGGTTTTCTTTTATTTAAAAAATTAAGAGTAATCCTTACCTAAAAAAAAATTAAGAGTAATCTATATGACATGCGATTTTTTTTGTAATTTTTTAGGAAAACAATCAAAGATAAGAAAAATATCATTCACCAAAAATATCGATAATTCAAAATTGGAAACATTATCTCAACTTGATATTTTCGCAAATATAGAATCAATATCTTAATCTTAAGGCTCAAAGATCAAGATAAATTTTCTGACCGCGCAATCTAATAATTCCATCTAAGGGCTTATAGATAGAATCAAAAGATTATATTGCGTTGCGGATTAGGAGATAAATCCTAATCGATCTATGCTTATCACTCAAAATATGCACATTAGATATTGATAAACATATATTAGGCAATAAATTATCCAAATCAAATTCGGATGAGATTTTACCTAATCTTGCAGATAATGTTTCTAACTTCGTAACACCTCGGGATCGTGGATCACGGCTTGCGGATGAGGTTCGGTATGGTGACAATAGCTCTCGGTAGGACTCACATTTGTAAGTGCTCGGTCGTGAGAGGGCTTTTACGTTGACAACAGCATGGACAGTTCCACAAGGATATTAGCAAAATGGAGTTTGCTTGGATGAAGAATATTGACTCAATCAATGCTAGACCAGCCTTAAGTGATCCTGTAAAATAAAACTCGGGTGTGGTAAGAACAATAAAACAACAAGCTATAGCGTCGGACGAGACTGGGACCAACTGAATTGTCGGCTTGCAATTTTGGGGTTGAAGATAACTGGTCGCGGGCTGATGCAAGCACCGGTTGAGCAAGCGGTACTATTGATCATGGCTTACACTACACTCAGTCTAAATCATTTCAGCTTAGAGCCTATTTAGACAGTGATTATGGTGGAGACATCGATGATCGAAAAAGCACTACGGGCTTTGTATTTTTCTTGTGTGACACTGCTTTTGCGTGGTCATCAAAGAAGTAACCCAGTATTACTCTATCAACGTGTGAAGCTAAATATGTAGCAGCGTCCTCATGTGTTTGTCATGCGATGTGGTTGAGAAGGTTACTCAAAGAGATTCACATGGAGCAAGTGAAATCGACGGAGATTTTTGTCAATAATGTTTTTGCGATTGCTTTGGCGAAAAATCCAGTTTTTCACGAACGAAACAAGCATATCGATGTTTGATATCATTTCAATCGAGAGCAAGTAAAAGAGAAAGAGATCGAAATTTCTCATGTGAAGACCGGAGATCAAGTAGCCGATATTTTTACGAAACCTCTCAAGGTCGATGCATTTCAGTTGTTGAAGAGCCTACTTGGAATGATCAATGGAACGGAATTTGGTTTAAGGGGGAGTGTTAGAAATTAAATCATGTTAAATATGTCTTGAATTTTATGTACTCGGTCCAATTTATCACCCGACCCGACATATTTTTTGTGCGACCCGAAAGTGGAGAAAAATTGAGATTTAGGAGCACTATTTTTTGGGAGCACTATTTATACTGCGGCTAGGGTTTTTTCATTGGATAGTGAGAGAATTTTGTTTTCAGAGAGTTTTGTGAGCCGTGAGCTTTTGTCGTTGTTTCGACTTCTGAAAACTGTACTCTATTTGATTATAGTGGAATCTTGTCTTGCCTCACCCGTGGACGTAGATCACCTTGTGATCGAACCACGTAAATCCCTGTGTTCTGTATTTATATTTCCGCGTCTGTTACTAACAAATCAAATTCATTGTTTTAGGCTTGTCAAGGGAATCGATGAAATGTGTTGATGTCGAGACCATCGATGAACTACCGAGTTGTCGATATTGATGACTATTCAGTGTCATGAGTTAAATAGAGTCTTTATTATATTGTTGCTTTCAAAGCATCTCTTCGTGTCTCGATGTCTAGTTAATGTTTTGAGAGTTCCCAGAAGTCTATCTCATTGGAATGTTGCTCTTATTTACGAGTCATTTATGAGTTTATTCAAGAGTCATGTATAAAGCCTACATTAAGGTAAGTCTTGTAATTGTGTAAGATATGAGATATAAGATGAAATAAAGAGAACAAAGAAGTCTATCCATCTCCTTCTCCTCTCTGAGATTGTGTGAATTTTGAGTGTTTCACCTTCAAATTTATCCCATCAATTGCCGCCGTCCCCGTCTCCTTCGCCCACCGAATGCGGAGACTTCTCGTATTGCCCCAGCGACGAGACGTGCTATTGCCTCTTTGAGTTCTACGATCTCTGCCTAATTTACAGCTGTTGTCCTTATGAGAATGTGGTGTGTTGCACCGGGACCGGCGATTGCTGCCCGAGTAATTATCCGATCTGTGATGTTGAAGAGGGACTGTGTCTCAGGGTATGTGAACTTGAATCTTAAGGCTTCAGGTTCTTTAGTCAATTTCAACATCGCTCATTCATATTACAAATTCACTGATCATATTTCACAACTGAAGTACATAATCATCTGTGCTAGGAATTTAGTCCTATCTTTTTATACCTGCGTCGAACTCTTACGCTTCTCTTGCTTAATCCTAACAGAATGTTGGAGATTACTTGGGAGTCGCCTCAAGGAGGCGAAAGATGGCAAAGCACAAACTCCCGTGGAATCGGTTTGAAGAAAACCAGAACAAGATTTACCGACCATTGGTGTGGAAGAGGAACCGTCTCGCGGCAATTCGCTGACCACTAGGGAAGCGCCAAATGGGCCGAACATCTGTCAGTTTTGATACTAGTAATCGTCGGCAATCTAGGCATCGACCAAAACCCTGTATCAGGCTCATGTAGATATGTATGGATTTGAGCATGTCCTGGCTTCAGGTCAATGGTTATTTTTCTTCACTACATCATATGTATTATGTACACTACTTGCAATTACTGCTACCGGTACTTATTGTTTCGTTCTAGCCGAAGTCGATGCTTGAACATCTCTGCGTCATTCCGGAATCTGAATATAAGGAGAATATAGTCAAATAATGTGTTTTTCATCTTATTTTTCTGCATTTTGGAGGGTTGGGTTGGGGGCACATTTACCAATGAGGTCGGAGAATCCTTGCTTGGCCATAGGTGAGAGCAATAACCCTCGCGCGTGGTGGCGGCAGTGCCACCACATGCTTGAAACAACGAGAGGTTTAATTGACCCTTGTTTGATCGTCGTGAGGACCTACCGACCCTCACTTGTAATGTAACGACTTGGTCCGACAAGGGCGGAGAGTGGTCACCGGGGACAGAGAGATTAAATAAGGAACAACTCCTAGTAGGCTTTTAGGACGACAAATGAGGCAAGATAAACCGAATTGTACTTCGATAGGGGCAGAGCATGCCTATGATAAATATGTGTGTGTGCACGCGCGCGCACGCACAAATTAGAATTAATTCACGAAGGCACCTTTTGAGGTAAATGCTAACTTTGTTTTAAAACTCCAAAGTTAAGTGTGCATCTTGATAGTGTTCTAACAAGTACACCAAAGGACAAAACCACGTAGCTCACTTCCTATGCAACCAAATATATATAGGGTCAGGGATTTGATTATACTAGTTATCCGACTAATGCGTTTTCGATACCTAAAATTGATTATTTGTCAACTAAGTGTCACATACGGTCTTTCATTATATTATGAGTCCTAAAGCTGCCGTCAGCTAAATGTTTTATGCGATGTTTTTGTAATTATTATGATCCTAAAAATGTAACCTAATATTTAACTAGAACACGCAAATGACGACGCAAAAGTGATATAAAAGAATCACAACCAATTCGTCAAAAAAAATAATAAAGGTACATTAAAAGATAAAGTGTAGTAAATTAACACTACAAAAAAACATGTAATTTGCGACGGAAATTTTTCATCGCAAATTTTGCGACGAAATTTGCGACGGATTATATTTTCCGTCGCAAATTTGCGACGAACTTATTTCCGTCGCAAATTTGCGACGGAATTTGCGACGGATGAATAATCCGTCAGAAATTTGCGACGGAATTTTTATACGTCGCAAATTCCGTCACAAATTTGCGACGGAAATAAAAAACCGTCGCTAATTTCGTCGCAAATTTGCGACGGAAAAAAGTTCGTCGCAAATTTGCGACGGAAAAAAAAAACCGTCGCAAATTTGCGATGGAAATAAGTTCGTCGCAAATTTGCAACGGAAAATAAATCCGTCGCAAAATTTTCGTCTCAAATTTCCGACGGAAAAAAAAACCGTCGCCACATCCGTCGCAAATTTGTGATGAAAACGCACGTCCGTCGCAAATTTGTAGTTTATTAGCCCGTGATATTCCAGCCCTATCTCTCTCTCGCTCTCTCTCGCTTTTCTCCCTCTTTCATATGTCTGAAATCAGCAAAATTCGCTCACGCATATATTAATCTCGGTGAAGCTTTTGTACTGGTAAGTATCATTAGCTAGCTTCGTGACTATTCATCGTTGAATTGTAATTTTTTTTATTTTATATATGTTTATGTTTGTTTTTTTTTCGTATCTGCATCACCGGTTGAACGACCGTGGACACCTCGCCGGCCTTTGGATGAGGCAGAACGGCCATTTCCGTCGCAAATTTGCGACGAATAAGTGAAAATTCCGTCGCAAATTTGCGACGGAATAAATGAAATCCGTCGCAAATTTGCGACGGAATAAAGGCAATCCGTCGCAAATTTGCGACGGATGAATTCCATTTTCCATTGCACATTAAAAATTATTAAAAAATGATTCTTCAGTGATTATTCTTTTTGGGTATGTGTCTAATTGAAGGTCTCGCAATCCAAGTGGACGTTGCAATTCTCATCAAATTGACCACTTTCTCCTACCAATATTTCAATCAAATATTTGGGTAAGTCTTCTTTACATGGTAATTTTTTCTATTTTTGCAATTTCATATTAATTGTTGCGTGAATAATAAAAATTATAATTTCAAAAATTTTATGGTTTTAATTAAGAGCAATAGATATGATATTTTAAATATTTTACCATAATTTTTTATTTTAATACAGACACAATGCAAAGAGAAAGGGCTTGGATGTATAATAAGAACTTACCTGGACGTCAAGGATTGACAGATGAGTTTCGTACTGGGTTGGAACTATTTTTAGACTTTGCTAGTAGTAAATATGAGTTCATGGATGGAAATAAGTTAAGGTGTCCGTGTAAAAAGTACGGTAATGGTAAATTTCTTGTGTGTGATCAAGTTAGAGAACACCTTACTAGATTTGGGTTTAGTCCGAACTATTATAATTGGACTTCCCATGGTGAACCATTTATATTTGATGAAGGATATGGAAGAAGTGACCAATTTTCAGTTAGGGAAGAATGTGGCTATTATGAACAATTGAACCCATACGAGAGGATGGTGATTGATGCAGCTAGTTATAATTTTGTCACAGAATCAAATCATGCAAGTACTAGTTTTACTCCTATACGTGAACAAGTGAGTACTAGTCATGCTTCACAATTGGAAGATATAGGAGTAACGGGTTTTGATGAGAATGTCTATAATGAAACTTTTCAATCTAATCAGTTCCGGGATGTGTTGAAAGTAGCAGATGAACCTTTATGGCCAGGTTGTGAGGACCACATTAAGTTATCGGTGACAACCCGACTATTAAATATTAAGGCAGAGCATAATGTGTCTGCGGATTGCTTCAACTCTTTTGTTGAAGTAATGCGGGAATCATTGCCTCGTGATAACATCATGCCAAGTGATTTTTATGATATGAAAAAGCTAGTGAATAACTTAGGTCTTCCGGTTGTAAGGATTGATGTATGTAGTAGGGGTTGTATGATATATTGGAGAGATGATGAAAATGCAGAATCTTGCAAATTCTGTAGCCAACCTAGGTACAAGATTAACAGGAGGCCGGGTCGTAATCAGAAGCGTAGACCATGCAAGCAAATGTTTTATCTGCCCTTAATCCCCAGATTGCAAAGGCTTTATGCGTCTAAAGCCACTGCTGAACACATGACTTGGCATGCAAATCATGAAACAAGAGGAGGGTCTAATGTGTCATCCTTCAGATGCGGAGGCATGGCAACATTTTGATAGAACATACCCTGAGTTTGCGATGGAGCCTCGGAACATCAGGTTAGGTCTTTGTGCCGATGGATTTGCTCCATTTGGGAAAACAGGAAAAAGTTATTCATGTTGGCCAGTTATCTTAACGCCGTACAATCTTCCACCTGGTATGTGCATGAAGACACCTTATATGTTTTTGACATTGATCGTGACATGGCCGCAAAATTCGAAAAAGTTGATAAATGTTTATATGCAACCATTGATTGAGGAGTTACAACGGCTATGGGTTGAAGGTGTCCCTACGTATGACGTTTCTACCGATCAAACATTTGTAATGAAGGCTACCCTTCTTTGGACGATAAATGACTTTCCAGCTTACGGAATGTTATCTGGATGGAGTACAGCTGGGATCTTAGGATGTCCGATATGTTTGGAGAGGTCAAAGTCATTTAGATTAAAACATGGAAAGAAGCCCAGCTATTTTGATCATCACGTGCATAATTTTTACCGCCAAGTCATCCTTTCGAAGGAATAAGAAAGAGTTCACCAAGAATAGGATCGAAAGAACGCGGCCCACCAATGAGGTTGGATCGGCGATCAAATTTGAGAGCGTGTGCAGGACTTTCTAACTGTTGTTGAGTACCCGCACGGCACGACTTTTGCGTACGAAAGTACACATAAGTGGACAAAACGCAGTATATTTTGGGATCTATCATATTGGAAGGCTCATCTTATTCATCATAATCTTGACGTCATGCACATAGAAAATAATGTTTTCGACGATGTCATAAATACTGTGATGGATGTCGCCGGAAAAACAAAAGACAACTTGAACGCAAGAAAAGATATGAGAGATATTTGCGATCGGCCAATACTAGCTATGGATGCAAGCAGCAGGGGACCAAAATCGAAAGCAGTTTATACATTGGATAAGCAGCAGAGGCGAGTTGTTTGTCAATGGTTGAAATCTGTGCGGTTTCCTGATGGATATGCTTCGAACCTCGGGAGATGTGTTGATTTGAATGAATGCAAGTTCACAGGTTTGAAGAGTCATGATTGTCACATCCTGATGGAAAGACTAATTCCAATAGCTTTGAAGGAAGTTCTACCGAACTTTGTATGGGGCGCCATTACAGAGTTAAGCAATTTCCTCCATGATATTTGCTCGACAGTGTTAAAAGCATCGCACATGGAAAAACTAGAGAGAGATATTCCAATTATTCTTTGCAACTTAGAAATGATATTTCCTCCAGCGTTTTTTGATTCGATGGAGCATCTCTTAGTTCACTTGCCTTATGAAGCCAAAGTTGCAGGTCCCGTCCAATTTCGATGAATGTATCCATTTGAGAGGTAATGTTTTTTTTTAAAATACAGTTCAAATTAGTTTATCATATAATATGTTCCGATAAGCTTCTTTCTATTTCAACTAGATTCTTATATCATTTGAAGAAAAAAGTGAAGAATAAGGCACGTGTTGAAGCTTCAATTTGTAATGCATATATTGTGGAAGAAGTGACAACATTTGCATCATACTATTTTGAGCCGTACGTTCAGTGCAAGAGGCGGAGAGCAGCAGAAATGATGAGGGCCCCATTGATCCCAATTGCACAGCGTTCTCTATTTTCAATTATCCTGGGTCGACCAAGCGGCTCATGTCGGGCCATACTTATCAGCGAAGAATTTCATGCAGCCCGTACTTATATTTTACTGAACTGCCCAGAAGTCGAGCCATACTTTAAGTAAATGTAAATTTGCAAATATATGTTTTGTGTGTCAAATATTTGCTAATATTTATACGGTTTTTAATATTAGGATTTTCCAATCTGAAATGTTTGGACTACAACCAAATGAGTTTGACCGTTTGTGCGATGAACAATTTGCAGCATGGTTCAAGACATATGTAAGTTGCCTATGGACCAAAACCAAGTTATTAAAATTATATACATCATTTAGTATAATATATATTATTGACTTTGCATGTGTAACCTTAGGTTCACAGTAATTATGATGAAATTGGAGGGCAAGGATTGCTATATCATCTGTCATGGGGTCCACAGTTAAGAGTTCGAAGTTGACCAGCATATTTCATAAATGGATATAATTTTCATACTCAAGAATATGGAATGGGAAAATCCACAATGAATAGTGGTGTGTCTGTTCGGTCATCCAATGGTAGCAGTTCAAAAGATGATTTTTATGGCTTGTTGGATGAAATCATAGAGATAGAGTACCCGGGACCATTAATGATGCGGATTGTGTTATTTAAGTGCACGTGGTTCGACCCGGTCAAAGGAATGAAGGTGCATACGAAGTTCAATTTGGTTGAAATAAATCACAAGAAAATGTATATGAAGTATGAACCATTTGTCTTGGCACAACAAGCAATTCAAGTATGTTATGCATCATATCCTAGTTTGAAACGTGACAAAGCCGATTGGTGGGCAGATGTAAAATCAAAGCACGAAGGAAAATCGAGGAACACCGGAAGGATAGAGCCTACCAACAAGAGGAAGTGTGTAACACGGTTGAAATTGAGGAATATAACATACCAACTTTACGAGATCCGTGTGGAGCAATGATAGATGTGGATCCAACTAAAATTTGCGAATTAAATGTACAAGAATATTCAGAATCTGATTTTCAGACAGATGATGAAGACGAGGACGAAGACGAAGACGAAGACGAAAATTAAAATTTTTGTCACAAAACACTATAGATGTGTAATTATTAACGCTACAAGTGCTATTTTGGTTGTTATCATTATTGTTCTTGTTATTATTGTTATTGTGCTTTTTTATTATTATTATTGTCGATTATTCTTTTTATTTTAATTGATCATCCGAAATTTTTTCCCTAAATGCCGACAAGTCAAATATTATTAACGTGCCCTAACATTTCCGATATTCTAATTTCCATTGCAAAATTTGAGATGCCAAAATTTTGGACTGACAAAAAGACGTGGCAAATTTAGGACCCAAATAAATGAGATGCTAAATTTTTGACCGAAAAAAAGACGTCACAAATTTACAACGATATGTAGTATGTCCATATTTGCGACGGACCAATATATTCCGTCGCAAATTTGCGACGGAATCAAGCTTGAGTCCGTCGCAAATTTTCGCAAATTTTGGGAGGGAAATTTTACCGTTCGAAATTTGAGACGGATAATTTAATCCATCGCAAATTTGCGACGGATTTTTATTTCCGTCGCAAAGTTGCCACGGATTTTTTTTTGCGTCGTAAATTTTTTGTCGGTCAAAAATTTGCGATGGATTAAATTATGTCCGTCGCAAATTTTGCGACGGAACTCAACCTATCCGTCGCAAATTTTGCGACGGACCATACTGATTCGTCGCAAATTTGCGAAGGACTATACTGATCCGTCGCAAATTTTGCGAGGGAATTTTTGCGGTTCAAAATTTGCGAACAGATTTTTTTTTACGTTGCTTGCAACGGATTTTCTTTTCCGTCGGAAATTTTTTGTCGGTGGAAAATTTGCGACGGACATTCAAAGTCTGTCGCAAACATTCAAAGTCCGTCGCAAATTTGCGACAGAAGGAGGAGTTCCGTCGCAAATTTGCGACGGGACATAGAAAGTCCGTCGCAAATTTGCGACGGAACTTAAAGTGTCCGTTGCAAATTTGCGAGGGACCTAATGTCCGTCGCAAATTTGCGACGGAACTCCAATTTCCGTCGGAAATTGCGATATTATTACCCCCTTCCCCGACGCCGCCCAAGCCCGATCTACGCTGCTCCCCCGCCGCCGTCGCCGTCGCAGCCGTCGCCGTTGCCGCCCAGCCTCGGCAGCCCGCCCCGCAGCCTCCCGCCGCTCGTCACTGTTTCGCCCGCAGTTCCCCCCGCCCGTCGGCGCTTTGCCGGCCAGCCGCCCCGCAGCCCCCGCCCGTCGCCCGCCCTCCCCGCCCGCTGCGCCGCTCGCCGCAGCAGCCTGCCGCTCTAGCCTCGCAGCCTTCCCCCGCAGCCTCCCGCCTCGCCGCCGGCCGCGGCCGCCCGCCTTAGCCCTCGCCCGTCACCCGCCCGTCGCGCCTCGCCCGCTCGAGCAGCCTGCCCTGTCTCGCCGCCGACCAGCCAGACCGACGCTGCCGCGCCTAGCCTCGCTCGCCCCGCCCGCCCGCCAGGAGCCGCCCACGCCGTCCCTCCCGCGTCGCCGCCATCGCCGCCCACCATCAGCCGGCCGAGGCTCTCGTTGGAGCAACCCCCCGCCCGTTGCCGCCCTCGCCGGAGCACAGCCACCGTCGCCGCCTACCGACACCGTCGCCGCCGAGTTCCGCCGTCGTTTGCCCGGTCGTGGCCGAGCACCTGGCCGACTAGTCACCATTTGGGCCCACGCCCGTCGGACTCGCAACCTCGTCTCGATCGGCCGGTTTTTGTTGTCCTTGAACCAAGTAAGCAACTCCCTAAACCCTAGTTAGTATAATTAGGTAATTAGTCGGACTTGTTTAGGGATTATTTATGATCATTTTTCGTTGGCTTACGGGTCGATTTCAAGATTGCATGTGGCTTTGATCGATGGTCGACTGGTTAATTTGTCTATTATGTGGATGATTAAGCGTTAAATGACGATAGGGTGATTGATTAAGCGTTTTCACAGAAAATGCTTGAAAATTGAACAATTCTATAAAAAAAATCATGTAAAATTACGGAAAATTAAAAAAACGGTATATGTTGACAACAAATATGAAATTTGACCGTAAAATTTTTTTAAAATTTTTAAAAAACTAAAATTTCATAATATCACAAAATAGCAAAAATTAATAGTGACCACCCATTTTGAGTGAAATTTAGAGTTTCTAACGTTCCAGGACAAAAAATATTAAAATATTAAAAATTTTCATAACCTTGTAAAATGGCTTAAAATAAATGTGGTCACCCATTGTGAGGGAAATTTTTATTTTTTTGGGTGAAAAAAAATTAAAAAAATATAAAATTTCAAAATTGCAATTTAAATTTTTTTAGGTCGCCAAAAAAAAATTAGAATTTAAAAAATTCCAAAATTTCACGGAATGGCTTAGAATACCTGTGGCCACCCATTTTTAGTTATATTTAATTTTTTTAACGTGCCCTAAAAATATTTAAAATAAAGAAGGACAAAAATTTTGGAAACTTTACCTAATAGCTTATACTACCTGTGGCCACCCAATTTTAGTATGGAAATTTTTTTTATTTCACAGGAAAAATTTTATATTAAAAAATAATAATTTAAAAATTCTACAAATTTTTAAATTTCAAAACTTTACAGAATATCTTAGAATATCGGTGGCCACCAACTTTTAGTGAAATTTATTTTTTTCTCTTACAAAACTTTACAGAATGACTTAGAATGACAATTTTTCTCTTACAAAACTTTACAGAATGACTTAGAATACCTGTGGCCACCCACTTTCAGTGAAAAAATTTAATCAAAATGAATGTGATTCATATAGTGATGTTTGATACCTGTGGCCACCCATATCGTGCTCATATATTGATGTTTCATATCAAATGAATGTGATTCATAGTATATTTGTTCGTAGGAAATTGCACGTCATAAGCACTCGACATTGGTTCATTTCAAGGAAACATTTTCTCAGTCTTTCCATCAAAATGGTAAGCTTTGTCATGTACATCATTATGTGTCCGTAATACGTGTCAATAGTTCTTTACATATTCGCATAACCTTCCTACTTGTCAGTATAAACGTGGAGGTCATTCGTATAGAAGACAAGCATCTTCCTCGTCCTCGTCCCCGGCCCTTTCCTCTTCCCCTGTCCCGTCATCTAACCCTCAACCACAATATGGTCCATCACAATATGGACACGTTGGCCCTTCCTCCAATACTCAACAACATGTTACGGGACTTGGCCACATGCGAACTGAATCTCCTCCAGTTCAATCTCCTTTAGCTCCCTCTCCTTCCGTTCCACCCCATTATTCGGCGGAACAATCGAATATTGACGGAAACACGGGTCAAGAAGATAACCGATTCTTCATATGCCCATTTGGAGATTCGTAAGTACTTCATTTTTATTTTAGTATATGTAATATTTAGGGCTTTAGATATTGATGTCAACTGAATTGTCGATGTTGCACAATATCCGTATGATTGCAGATTCACGGATGCTCCGTCTGTTGTGAGGGAATTGAACAAAATAGTAAGAAACTTTTGGACGGGAGAGTATATTAATTACATAAGTGTTCCACAAGAAGTGAAAGAAATGTGGTGGAATGAGTTCAAGGTAAGTTTTACATATTTTATTTTCTCACCAATTAAGTTTGGTGTAGTATATTGATGGTCAAGAATGATGTAAAGGGATCAGAACAACTCTGTAGTTTTCGATACCTAAAGGACCAGATATTTTCCCCGACATGAACTTTACAAAATCTGTCTATATTTGTCTGGTGCATGGTTATGGATATGTGATCATCATAATAACTTTCAATTTGTGTTTTTATTCATTGCAGCGGAAGTTCAAGTGGGAGGAAGCGGAAGACAATGAAGTGAGAAGAATTTTCGATAAGAAAAACAATGATTTTATGCGAAATGTCATGAATAGAACCAAGGTTAAGCAAGTGAAGCCGTCTTTCCTTACAGCTGATAATTGGGCGGCAATTAACAGATTTTGAGCATCTGAACAGAGTCGGCAACTCTGTGAGCAGAATAAGAAGAATCGATCTTCTAGCTCTAATGATGGGTCAGCCACATATGCTGGGGGTTCTATCAATATTGCAGAGCATCGCAAACGACTGGTGAGTCTGTTAAATGAGTTATAAGTTAATTTAATTCAATTACTCATGTTTACATTTTGTAGGCACAAGAATTGGGGACGGAACCCACATTTGCAGCTACATTTGAACGCACATTTCAAAAGAAAGATAAGACATGGATCAAGCGATCGAGCAAAAGTCATTAAGGTATGTAAGGTTATACTTTGGCTTATATGTAAACTATAATGAAAACCCTGAATGCTTTCAATATTTATGGTAGATATATGTATATATATATAGTGATTTTATTTTCATCTACATTGTTAATGTAGGAAAAATATGATGAACTTTTAATGAGCAGTGGCTAGTGGTAGTGATGATTGTCCTGAGTTTGGGCCACCAGTTGATAATATGACATTATGGATGGAGGCAACGGGTGGGGTGAAAAAAGGAAAAATATTTGGGATGGGATCGTTGTCAAGGATGTACATGCCGAATAATCCTGGAAGTTCATCATCCACTGCGACTGGTCGAAGGAAGCCACGACAAGACGAGCAATTGACCCAAGAAGTGCATCGTCTGAATAATTTACTTGTTCAGAAGGACGAACAAATAAATAACTTACAACAACAAATGAGACTCGTTATGCAACACCTTAACCTCAATCGCTATGACGATCCTCCTGTACCTCCAACCAATCCAGTAGGTGATGGGCACAATGATGACCAACACATTGATGCCAAGAATGCTGATGATGATGATGATGATGATTTTCTCCAGTCTTTCTAGTTAAAATTCTCAAAATCGGGGGTAAGCTTGCTTCATAATCTTGGTTTTTTATAATTTCACTCATATTTATAAGTAAGAACATTTATGTTCGTCCTGAAACGTATTTTTGTTAACCCTCTTGTTATTTTACACCTAGTTCCACATCCATGCATAAACGCTTCTTTTATATTCTGAACTGATTTATGCATCGACATTTCCTCAGGTCTCGACAAAAGTGACTACTTTTGGTGTCATGCCATCGTACCAAAGCTGCGTCTTCTTGTGTATGGTTTTTCTGCGTCTTTTATGGTTGTCTCGTCTCTTAGTTCATGTTTTGAATGTATTGTAAGATTGAATATCCAATAGCATCATGTCAGACTCTGTAACTTTCCTTCAGTTATTTGTTTCAATTATATGTCATTGTGGCTTGTTTGTCAGAATTTATGGTTTGTTCGTTTTTCTGTTTCAATTATATGTCATTGTCTCCTTTGTTTGTTATGGACAAGAATTTATGGCCGAAATGATGTAAACATAGCGACGAATATTTTAAGCCGAATTTTGCGATCATTACAGTTCGTCGCTAATTTGCGACGAATACATTTTTCAACGAATTTTTGCGACGAACTTTGCGACGAAATTGCGACGAAATTTGCGATGTAATTTGCGACGAATTTTGCGACGGATTGTATTCGTCGCTAATTTTGCGACGAAATTTGAGACGAAATTTGCGACCAATTTTGCGACGAAATTTGCGACGAAATTTTGCGACGAATTTTGCGACGAATTTGTGCGACGAAATTTGCGACGAATTTTGTGACGAAATTTGCGACGAAATCTGCGACGAATTTTGCGACGAATTTTTGCGACGAATTTCCGACGAAATTTGCGACGAATTTTGCGACGAATTTTGCGACGGATAGAGTTCGTCGTAAATTTGTGACGAAATATTTGCGACGAATTTTGCGACGGATTGTATTCGTGGCTAATTTGCGACGAACTTTTAAATTTTCCGTCGCAAAATTTTGCGACGACCTAGTAGCGACGGAATTTTTTCCGTCGTAAAATTCGTCGTAAATTCGATTTGCGACGGATTTTTCCAAATTTTCCGTCGCAAATTTCGTCGCTAATCCGGTGTTTTTTTGTAGTGTAATCTAATACGAGTTAGTCAAGAAAAAAACTTGGCCTTATTATTAAGCCCCATGACAGCAACCTGATGAGCTAAATTTAGATAAAATCCAATTTCATTTCTAAAAGATTAATCTTCCTAAACCTAAACTAAATCAAAGGTATTAATTAAAATCCCTAAAATATACGTATACAAGCTAAAATAAACTATTCGATAAAAAAAAACTAAATGAAACTAAGATAAATTTAATATTAAAATCTAACAACCTAATCAAGGCCTATTTTCCTAAGCATTTTCCAAATTTTCATTTTTCGATTATTTTATTATTATTTTTATTGTCACCACGCTTAAACGTAAGCTGCACACTCTAATATGTTTTTCCTATATATTTTTTATTATTTTCGATTTATTTATTATTTATTTGTTCTAATAAAAGAGACACGGTCTGGGCCCTTGGGCCTGGTCCTCACATGGATACTTGATCAGCTAGGGTTTGGGCTGTAGATACAAATGGGCTCTTACATCAAGCCCTTTTTCAATTAGAAAAAAATCAAACTCAGCCCAAATCTATCTAAACTATAACCAAGCCTATACTTTCTAAAACTAAACCAAACCCAATTCAGTTAATAACCCAAACTGAGCCCATTTAGGTTTTTTTCTCATTTTCCTTTTTTTCCTGTTTTTTTAAAAATTAATATCATGAAAAATCCTAAACTGATACGTTGATAAATTTATCTAAAATTAATTTTTTAACCACCGAAAATCTCAAATTTTTGTACTTCTATAATAAATTTACTCAAAAATAATATTTGGGATTGTACCCATCCGCCGTGACTCATTCCTCTCCGCCGCTTGGGACGACACCATCAAGCTCTGGACCGTCGACCGCCCCGCCAGCCTCCGTACCTTCAAGGAGCACACCTACTGCGTCTACTCCGCCGCCCCTTGGAACCCCCGCCACGCCGACGTCTTCGCCTCCGCCTCCGCCTCCGGCGACTGCACCGTCCGCATCTGGGACGTCCGCGAGCCCGGCTCCACCATGATCATCCCGGCCCACGAGTTCGAGATCCTCTCCCTCGACTGGAACAAGTACGACGACTGCGTCGTGATCGCCACGGGCTCGGTCGACAAGAGCATTCGGATTTGGGATGTGAGGAATTACCGGGTCCCCGTGGCCGCGCTCAACGGGCACGGGTACGCCGTGAGGAAGGTGAGGTTCTCGCCGCACAGGGGGAGCTTGATGGCGTCGTGCTCCTACGACATGACGGTGTGCTTGTGGGATTACATGGTGGAGGATTCGCTCGTGGGGAGGTATGATCATCACACGGAATTCGCTGTGGGCGTCGACATGAGCGTGTTCGTCGAAGGGCTTCTCGCTAGTACAGGTTGGGACGAGCTTGTTTATGTTTGGCAACATGGGACCGATCCTAGAGCTCCTTGAATTAGGATAACAAATTTCATTTTTTTGGGTCGTCCGCTCATTGAGCTGTATCAACTTGGGATCAGGATTCTGAATGGCCAAATTTGAAAGCGTAATTGTCGTTCTACGGTTGATCTTGGTAAATGACTCGCAAATAAATAGATTGTAAATTAGATTCAATGAAGCAGGGAAAATTTCTATTTGCATTTTCAGAACGATGAGTTTGCGCTCGTTATGTTCACCTTGTATGGGATGGCATCAGTGATGGTTCTCCTGTGTTTGTTTATTGCTGCGATTGTTTTAACTCAGCTTTGTAGTCTTATTATAAGGATCTAGTTGCCGTTGCTGTAGTGAAATTAATGTCTCGATTATGAATTTTCAGTATTACCTTGTTTGATCAAGGAAAGACCATGTAGCTGCCTCTTCTTTGTCATGTGAGGATGAGGTTGACTTTCAATTTTATCGGTTCCTTTGTTTGGTTAGTGCAGCATTCTTTGATACTTCTTACTTTATGGTCACTCTTTCTAACTTGTATATCACCTGTTCCGGGCACGGGAGTTCCAACTTCTTTGACAAAATAGTTCTGGTGCTTGTCTCAAAACATCTTTTCTTTGTTAATTGTGTTTTTTGAGCATTTCAAATGATTTGAAAGTGTCATTTTAATGCCTCTCTCTGACGTGTCTAGTTGGGTTACTTACTATTCTCTGATCTTCTTATGGACAAAATGGGCACTTTTACTTATAATGATCTACTTACATTGAGTGCAACTATTGGCCGAAAGTTCATGTTGCCATTGAGTTTGGTTATAACTTTGCTCAGTAACTCTGCCAAAGACAGTCATTGATAGAAACTGATATATAGAAACTTTTGGCAATATGAATCTGTTGTTGATAAGTGTGGGAGATCCAGCAAAAATAGTTTTTCTGAACTGATCTCTCATAAATATTTGAAGATAGAAATTGCTCATAGTTATCTTCTAAAGCTGAAGTGATCTAAATGCAAGATTCTGAGAATACTGTGTGTTTTTCAAATTTTAGTTTTTTTCTCTTTCTTTCTTTTTTGGTGAATGTCTTATCTACATGCTTGTCAGTGCTTTTTGCCGGGCTCTGTCGCCAGCTTTGGTCTTTTAATTCTCCTAGAAAAGCACAGCCTTACGAGGACTGTGATCCCCATGTATGTCTAATGCTGGTCCCCAAGTAAGGCGATTCTCTTTTTGATTTTAGTTGCTAAGTCCAGGATGATGTTTAGGATCTCTTCTTTATTCATGGCAGAACAATGGCTTTAATGGAATCGCCTCCTTAATCTTTTGTAATATTTTGCGTGGAAATTTCTGTAGTGTTGCGGGATTGGTAGTATGCTTCTAGGCATTCTTTGTTCTTATGAGTTCCTTGTTGGCTAATCTTCATAGAAATGAAGGATGCATTGTCAAAATTGTGGCTGCCTTACCCTGGAGCTTGATTTTCGAATCGATCTCTTGCTTTTAAATATAAATATGGCTTTTCATCAGTTTGTTTCCATCTAGGAGGTCAGGTCTTTCAATTGCTAGCAAAGAATATTACCACTGGATGCTCCTGGTTCGAGTTATAAAGAGTTTTGCATTATCTAGCTGGGAAATGGTATTTGGATCTGAGTGCCAGCCGGAGTTTGATCCTGTCTTGCTTGTACAATATGACTGTGTTATTATTGGATTACATGGTGGGGGATTTGCTTGTGGGGAGGGCACAACCAACGGACGTGATTGTGGTTGGCCTTGACATGGGTGCACTTGTCAAAGGGCTTCTTGGGAGTACTGATTGGGATGAGCTTGTTTATGTTTGGCAAATTGGGACTGATCCTAGAGCAACTTAAACTGGAGGCTTTTTTTTTTTTACCTTGTGTGTACCCTCTTTGAGCTGATTTTGCTGTGGTTGTTTAAGTACTTGGAAGCGGGATTTTGAATGGTCCATGTCAAAAGTGTAATACGCATATGATTGTGCTTTGGCTTCTTCAGTCCGGCGATGTGGGTATCTGTATTGCTTGTTTCGCTATTGATCTTGATTAATAAGAATAATTTACGAACAAGTAGACTGTATATTTAAATTGAGAAAATAGCGAAAATCTTTGTTGGAAATTGCATATCATGATTAATTATCTGCATATCGAATTCATTGTAAATTGTGTAGCAGTAAATAGCAGGTGTCCTGTTTTCATTTGCTACGGTGTTTAAACTAATTGGTACAGTCTTCTAATGTGAATAAAAGTGCGATGGCAATAGTTAAAGTAATGTCTGTTCCATGGAGTTTTTGTCAGGTTTAACAAAAGAATGCCTTTTAACTGTTTATTCTTCTGACCAAAAAAAAAGAAAACTGTTTATTCTTCTTGCAATGAGAGTAAACTCAAGTTTCAGTTTACCAGTTCTTTTGTTTGGTTGTGCAATGATGAAAAACACAATCGTAATTTACTTAATCAAATTACATCATCTATATATATATAGTGAGCATTATGGCTGACTAATTATGGAGAAGACTAAACTACCCTTTCAACACTCCCCCTCAAGTTGGGGCATAAACATCAAAGAGCCCCAACTTGTTACACAAAGTAATCACTCTACTACCTTGCAATGACTTAGTGAAAAGATCAGCAAGTTGGTCTTCAGTCCGTGTGTATTGAAGTGTTATTTCCTTGTTTTGAATCTTTTCTCGCACAAAATGGCAATCTACTTCAATGTGCTTCGTGCGCCGTGAAAACTGGATTTGAAGCGATATGCATAGCAGACCAGTTATCACAACACGAACGGAGGGAGTCAAGAAGACATACTAAGTTCGGATAATAACATCTTCAACCAAATCAACTCACTAGTCACATGAGCCATGGCCCGATATTCCGCCTCAAAGACTCGATCGAGACACCACCCGTTGTTTCTTACTTTTCCAACTCACAAGATTGCCTCCCAAGAATACACAATAACCAGAAGTTGATCGCCTATCAAAAGGACAACCAGCCCAATCAGCATCAGAGTAGCCAATAACATCAAGATGTCCATGATTCTTGAACAATATCCCTTTACCTGGTGCTCCCTTCAAGTATTTAACTATACGTAGCACTGCATCCCAATGTGTAGTACGAGGAGTACTCATAAATTGACTAACAAAGACTAACCGCAAAAGAGATATCCGGGTCGGGTAATGCTTAAATAATTGAGCTTACCCACCAAATCTCGATACTTACTTGGATCATTAAGTAATTCACCTTGTTCTGCATCAAGCTTCACATTAGGATCCATCGGAGTATTAACAGGCTTCGCTCCAAGAAAACCAACCTCACTAAGAATATCCAATACATATTTCCGCTGTGATAATGAGATACCATCACGTGAGTAGGCCACCTCAATGCCCAAGAAATACCGCAAACAACCCATATCTTTTGTGCTAAATTCTGCCTGTAAAAACTGTTTCAATTTTTTAATGCCCACAGAATCACTACCAGTAATGATAATATCATCCACATACACAATCAGGAGAACACACCCAGCAGGGGAAGTAGAGCTAAATACAGAATGATCTACGGTACAACGTCGCAAACCAAACCGAATAACTGCATCACTGAAATGACCAAACCATGCACGAGGAGACTGTTTCAATCCATATAATGCCTTGCGTAGACGACAAACACTGGTAGACTCCCCCTGAGCAACGAACCCCGGGGGTTGCTCCATATATACCTCCTCTACCAAGTCCCCATGAAGAAAGGCATTCTTGACATCAAGTTGGTGAAGAGTCCAACCATAATGGACAGCAAGAGAGATGAAAACACGAACGGAAGGTATCTTTGCTACAGGAGAGAATGTATCATCATAATCAACTCCATATGTCTGGGTGTAACCTTTGGCAACTAGACGTGCCTTCAGACGCTCAACAGTGCCATCTGGTTGAAACTTCACTGTGAAAACCCAACGGCAACCCACAGCCTATTTCCCAGCAGGTAACGATGTAAGTTGCCATGTCCCATTATCCTGTAGTGCCTGCATTTCATCCTCCATAGCTTGTCGCCAACCTGGATGAGCAAGAGCCTCTGCAACAGTACTTGGCACAGATACAGCAGATAAAGAAGCAACAAACGAGGAATATGTAGGAGAAAGACAATCGTATGATAAAAATCGAGAAAGAGGGTAACGAGTATGTGTATGACAAGACAAACCACTATAAGGAGTAAACCGAGGATTGGGTTGACCAACACAAGAACGTGTACCTTTGCGCAATGCAATGGGAATGTCAGTAGTAGAATCAGGCTCAGAAGCAACTGGTGGATCAGAAGATGGGACATTGACTGGTGGAGAATCATGCATATCCAATGCAGGCGGTGACTGTACTACCTCACGTTGAACAGACCGGCGCCATTGATAGGTCTTGTCGGCGAACTGAAAACTAGGCGATGACGTTGATGACTCAGGCATACTCGCTAAGAGAATAGGCGGTAGTGGAGCCATAGTCGAAGATGGAACATCTTCAGAAGGACCCGCTGTAGAGGAGTAATATGACTGATCCTCGAAAAAAGTTACATCTGCTGAGACATACAACCGCCGACTAACTGGACTATAACACTTATACCCTTTCTGAGTTCGAGAATACCCAAGAAACACACATTTGTGGGCCCGTGGATCGAGTTTATCATGACCAGGAGCAAGACGATGCATAAAACAGACACACCCAAACACACGAAGTGGTAAAGTAAAAAGTGGACTTGTGGGATGGATAGTGGAGAAAGGTATGCCCCCATGAAGCACTGAGGATGGAAGGCGATTTATGAGATAGCATGCTGTAAGAACAGCATGCCCCCAGTACATTTTGGGGAGGTTCATATGAAAAAGGAGGCAACGAGCCACATCCAGGAGATGCCGATTTTTTCGTTCAGCCACCCCATTCTGTTGGGGGGTATAAGGACAAGAAGTCTGATGCAAAATCCCATGAGATATAAGAAATGATTGAAAACCAGAGGAAACAGCCATATATTCTTTGGCATTATCAGAACGCAAATATTTAATAGAAACATGATATTGATTGAGAATTTCAAAGTAAAACATACGGAAACATGAAAAAACTTCAGTTCGATCTTTTATTAAATATAACCATGTCATTCGAGAATAATCATCCACGAATGTAACAAAATATTTATAACCAGACATATCGCTGACACGACACGGTCCCCAGACATCAGTATGGACCAACTCAAAAGGACTAGACACACGACGCTGGACACGAGAAGGAAACGACACCCGATGGTGTTTGCCAAATTGGCATGCATCACACTGGATAGGACTCATAGATTTTGAAACAGGTGAAAAATGACGAAGAATGTCAGGTGGTGGATGACCCATACGACAATGCATCTGAAATAAGTCGGAAGCAGTTTTCTTTTGAGCAGCCGCAGCAATGAGGTCTTTGTTCAGGTAGTACAGCCCATTGGACTCATGTCCGCCACCAATCATCCGTCCGGTCCTCAGATCCTGAAAGACGCAACGAGTGGAAGTAAACGTTACAGAACAATTCAAATCTCTAGTAAGAGAACTAACAGAGAGCAAGTTATATGGGAAAGCTGGCAAATGGTAAACAGATGAAAGAGTAAGAGAGAGACCCAAGGTTGCATTCCCTTGACCAGTGATATGGGACTGTGAACCATCAGCAAGTGTAACGGAACTAGGTGACATAGAAGTAATATCAGACAACAGCTTAGAATTACCGGTCATATGATTTGTGGCACCAGAGTCTACGACCCAGGAAGTGGGCGCAGAAGAGAGTAAACAGACGGACTACCCGAAGAAGTCTCGTGCCAAAGTAGCGATAGGGAGCGAGAGGAATCCACCACCTGGTTGTGACGCACTAAGGACTCATACTCGGCACGAGTCAGCATAATGGTACTAGGTAACTCCTGTGACTGATCAGGAACCTTCTGTACTTGAGATTCTACTGCTTCGGCATAAGCAGCCCGTGGACGAAGCTCAGGATGTAGGGTATAGCAATAAGACTCAGTATGGCCAGCTCGCTGACAATGGTTGCAATAACGAGAACTTCCGGCACCCCTACCACCATCTCGGCCACGACCAAGAGAAAAGATTGACCTGCCACGACCCCGAGGAACACGTCCTCGGCCTCCATGGCCACCAGAAGACTGAGAGACCATAGCACTTGCTACAGGTGCAGATGATAATGAGTCAGGCACACATCGAAGGACCCGAGAAAAGACCTCATCTACTGATGGAAGAGTACCCTGGGAGATAATCTGTTGTCGGAGAGAAGAATGAGTAGGACCAAGCCCCCGGAGAAATAACACAACTCTCATATCCTGTTGGCGCTTAGCCAACTCTCTAATGTCATCAGTGGTAGGCAAATAAGTATCCAATTTCTCACAAAGGGTGGTGAATCTAGAATAGTAATCAGATGCAGACATGTCTCCAATACGTAGGTCAAATAGCTCCTCCCACACATCACAAACACGGGTTATATTATCACGACCCGAAAACATAAGAGCACATTTGTCCCAAATAGCTTTGGCTGATGTACGCTGCATAAACTGAGGACTAATCTTGGAATCCATGGTATTCCACAACAATGTTCGAATAGCAGCATCGCCAGAACGCCAATCATCCTCCTTTGTTTTATCCGTAGGTGGAGATGAAGTCAGATAACTCAGCTGTTTGGTGGCTAAAAGATATGTTTCGACTGCCATAGACCAAGAAGGGTAATTGGTCCCATCGAGCTTAACAGAGGTCAACTTCAGATTAGTGAGACTGGTATCCGTGTTTCCAGAATTGCCAGCCATAACTCAATAATAATATCAAAATAAACTTAACCGAAATTTGCACCTTGTGCACCAATTGTAATAATTACCACCAATTACCACCAAACATAATAACTCATCAGAACAGAAGCACAAATCAACATAGGGCATTAACAAACCCAATAATCTATCATCACAAGTAAACTTCAACACGAGGCAGGGACTTTAGTTTTGCAAGAAAAGAACGCCTATGTGATATGCGTCGGGCAAATAACAGTGTGATTCACCAAAAATTAATAATCCCATTCTCAAATATTTCTTCTGGCTGCTGAACCTATAATGCTCGTTTACACTTGAGTACGAGCAAGGCCCACCTTGTGACTTCACTTTCCTCTCACTCACCTTTTGACTCTGATGGACATCGTTGGCAGCTCTGTGGAACCAGCAACACTCATGAACCAGCAACCCTCGTAGAATCAGCAAAACTCGTGGACTCTGGAGGTCATCGTTGACGGCTCTGTGGAACCAGCGACGCTCGTAGAACCAGCAACACTCGTGGATTTCGTCGTGGCTTCACATTCAAACTCAAACTCAAACTCGCGGCTTCAGAACTTGGTGGAACATCGCCAGATCTGAGTTCAGCAAGGCCCAGCGATGCCGGACTAGAACTAGGCAATGTTGGCGCGACTCAGGACGACTCAAAGCGACAGTAACGAAGTGTCGATTTGGTGAATCGACGGATGAATCAATGCCGGAATGGTGTCGCAAGAGTCGCCGGAGTCGCGGGAGTCGTGGACGTTGTGGACGTTGCGGACGCCGGCGGTTGTTGCAGGAGTTGTGGTAGCCGCCGCCAGCGTAGATTCCAAGGCCGGCGGCAGTGACTTCTCCGGTGACAACAGTGGCCTCCGGTGGCTAGGGTAACAGTTGAAGGACTAGGGTTTTGTTTATTGGCTCTGATACCATGATGAAAAACACAATCGTAATTTACTTAATCAAATTACATCATCTATATATATATAGTGAGCATTATGGCTCACTAATTATGGAGAAGACTAAACTACCCTTTCAACATGCAACAATCTTTTTGCTCTTACTTAAATTCACTGTCACTGTTTTCCACTACGGAGTAACAAAAGCTATTTCTGTGGCTTTTCATAGGTTCGTTTCTGCCTTATTAGTGCAAGTCTTTCACTCGCTAGCTAAGAACAATACTATTGAGATGGTCCAGGTAATTGAAATCTAGAAGGTTCTCTCTTAATCAAGCTGTGTAATGGTATCAGTATTTGAAAGTTGGTCAAAGTTTTAATGTTGGGCTTACTTTAGCAGCATGTGATGAAGTGATGCGAATGAAGCTGTGAACTAAATCAATTTAACAAGTTACATCTAGTCAGGCCGCAAGTTTGGTTTAGATGTGAATAATGTGTGGTTAGGTAGCTGTGATTATTGGTGCTTTTCGTACAGTGGTATACACATGCATTTTTTAGCTCCTGAAGAACTGTAATTGCTTATCAGGTTTTTGATGATTCTATAGGGCTTTATTCAGGATCTTTCTGACTTTTAAGATTAGCGAAGCTGGAGTCTTTTCCTGATCTTTTGTTCTTTACCTCTTTTGTTCTTTACTGTCAATTGTCTCCATATTGGGTCAGTCGAGAATTGTTTTGAGGTTTCTAATAATGTAAATCACACACTGAGTGGAGGTCGACGAGTGATTTATGTAGGTATTTTCCTATCAAATCGATGGCCTGGTATTCACCATGGAGTCAGAGTCATTTCTTCATCTCTATATTTAAAGATATTCCAATTTTTCCGAGCTAGTATTCTCTTGTTATGTTCTACATCCCAGAAACCCCCTTCACTGCAGCTCCCTTGCTCTGTCCTTCTGTAGTTGATGTCTACTCTTAGTCTCAGTTTTTCTATCATTTGCTCTTTGACATATCTCCTTGTCAAGTCCTAACTGAGCTTAGGTTTTGAACTGTGTAAGGCTGATTCTATTCCTGCATTCCAAACTCCTCTTAACCTACAATCCTTCTTCAAATCAAACTGTGATGGATTATGTCGTCATGTACTGTTACTTTCGTTTTACTATTGTGTCCAAAGCATAAAGCGTATGATCAAGTTTAAATGACCTTGGCAGCTGGTTAAACCCTTTTTTACCTGCCATAGAATATTTAATCTTCTTTTTCCCTCATATTGAGTTCCTGTCAAGATTTGCTTCTTTGTGTTTTGCTGCTCTATCTAGTTTTGTGTATATGTTATACTTTCCTGTGAAAGATCAACTGCATTTGACACCGTTGATATAACTGCTCGCTTAAGAATGTCACGGAAGATCTGCAGTTTGAGGTCTGGTGGAAGGGGAATACTGCAGAGGCATTAGCAAGTGTGAGAGTTAAAAAATTCGATTCCTTGGGGGAGATCAACTGCTGAGTTTCTTCAATGTCTCACTCTCCTTGCTTTCTTGCTTAAGGTTTGTGTCTACAGGGTCAAATCTTAAGAGGGCCTCACTGTGACTGGTGTATAGTATATACTGTCAAGAGACTTTTTGGTGCCTAATACTGTGAGGAGATTCTCATCTCAGGAAAAATTTCAACCGATTTGTTTGTCTTTAACCCACAGGAAATGGTATTTTAACTCAGGCTTTTGTTCGTGACATATGGTTGCAGGTTTGTGGATAAGGACATTCATCTACTGGTCTTGAAGTATGTGGTCCAGAAGATGCATACTTTGCCATATGAAAGCAACAAAAGATACTTGGTCAGTTTTGTCCCTGTGAAGTAATTAGGTTCCTCTTGGTTATTTTTTTAATAGTCGAAATCGCATTGCACTTGTTTTCGCTTACCAAAGTCAAATTGTTGATTTGCCCCAAAGAATTGATTTTCGCTAGAATTGTTAGCTGAAATAATTGAAAGGATTCTGTTAATAAGTCCGAGTATATTCAGTGAATAACCTTTTGCGGGAAATGCATCTCGAAATTATGCTGATCACACTGTTTGAGAACGTTTTGAGATGCATGCTTAGGGTGCCTTGCCTGCTTTGATGAATCATTTGAACGTCCAATGTTGATCAAGAATTACGCACGAAACTTGAGATTTCTGATATTTCCCGTCATTTTCCATTGTATGATGAGCAATGAAGGTAGCAATACGCAGGAAACTGCTTTGAGGTAATCTAATAAGCGTTCGTATGTTTAGCTCCAAGTCTGAAACGTTCTTACTCAGAATCTCAGTGCTTGAGATGCAATCTGATTGTTCGTTTCAATGTTTTAGCAGACGTATTTGTTCTTCTTTTTTTCCCCAATAAACCGTAGATTTATGTACTATGTGATGTTAATGTGAATTGGTGGGAATACGAGTGTTCTAGTTGTATCTCTCTCTCTTTGCTAGCTAGTAATGTCTCACTCCAACATCGAAACGAGACCAGCCAGCCACATCTGGTTGCAGGAATAACTGAGATGAATTCGCACATCTCTCTGTCAGGAAGATTTGCGGGGTCTGATGACCCGATCATCGTCCTCCAATTGCTGGAAATACCATTCAAACTATGAGCCAATTTTTGGTCTCTCTCTGTAATAGACTAAAGCTGTATCAGTAACTCCTTTCTGCAGAAAATGGATAAGTAAAAGAGAACAAAGAAAATATGAGGGTTAAACCCTTTTTTCTTTTGGGGGTCCTAACCACTCATTCAAATCTTTCAACCCCGCAGAACATGAATGCTCTGCCCTAGTTGCTGAAGCAGTCGTTGCAATGAATTGAGCACTTTTCTTTCTCTGTTGTGCAGTTGCCCGAACGTTTTCTACATTCCCGGTCCTGATGATTGTTAATTCTTAGCTTTGCCTGAAAAGCTCATATCGGTAGTATAATCAAGGGTGCAATTGAGTCGAGTTGATATGGTGTCAAGTTTGAGCTTGACTCGATTCGCTTACTCGGTGCTGGAAACTCGACTGAAGTTCGATCGAATATCAAAATTTAGGCTTGAGCTCGAGTCGACTTGAAACTCCAAACACTCAGAGCTTGACTCAATTTAAAAATAGATATATATGTACTCGAGCTCAAGCTTAATAAGCTCGGATATTTTTCTCGCATTGATACATGTGATGTGATGGTACAACATGTAATTCTAAAGACTATTGTAATGTATTTTTTAACGAAGTAATAAAAACTCGATTATGCTCGCAAGCTTTTCAAGCCGAGTGATGGTGAGCTTTAGCTCGACTCACCAAAATACTCGAGTTCCCTGACCTCTAGCTTGACTCGAAATGAGGTGAGTCAATTTTGAGCAATTACCCAGTCGAGCTGGCAGCTACTCGAACTTGAGCCACTGGTGAGTAGCTTCAACTTGACTCAGATTCACCGGACTATAGATATGTCCATGGCGAGTTTAACATTTTAACCCCCCGATCATTTCTTTCTTCTCCAAATCCGCGATTCCCGCGACAAAATCGAAATCTCAAGACAAGTTTTCATTGCTAGCGTCTATGTCCATAGGAAGCGACTCATCTCAAGTGTTATTCAATGGATCTAAGCAAAATGAAGACATTCTGGCGAAGTGAAGACTTGAAGGATTGTCCTCTACTAGAATCTTGCAATTACTATCACATTGTCTATTTTGCAAAAGAAAGCTGCAAAGTGATGGTCCCATTTGATTTGACTAGAAAATCACGTTCTTTTTTCCTAAACAATCCTCACCAGCTCAAGACAAAGCTGCAATGTTGGAAATCAAAACCCCACCTCCCATCTAATCTTTTCACAGAACATGAATGCTCTGCCCTAGTTGCTGAAGCAGTCGTTGCAATGAATTGAGCACTTTTCTTTCTCTGTTGTGCAGTTGCCCGAACGTTTTCCACATTCCCAGTCCTGATGATTGTTAATTCTTAGCTTTGCCTGAAAAGCCCATATCGGTAGTATAATCAAGGGTGCAATCGAGTCGAGTTGATACGGTGTCAAGTTTGAGCTTGACTCGATTCGCTTACTCGGTGCTGGAAACTCAACTGAAGTTCGATCACATATCAAAATTTAGGCTTGAGCTCGAGTTGACTTGAAACTCCAAACACTCAGAGCTCGACTCAATTTAAAAACAGATATATATATGTACTCGAGCTCAAGCTTAATAAGCTCAGATATTTTTCTCGCATTGATACATGTGATGTGATGGTACAACATGTAATTCTAAAGACTATTGTAATGTATTTTTTAACAAAGTAATAAAAACTCGATTATGCTTGCTAGCTTTTCAAGCCGCGTGATGGCGAGCTTTAGCTCGACTCACCAAAATACTCGAGTTCCCTGACCACTAGCTCGACTCGAAATGAGGTGAGTCAATTTTGAGCAATTACCCAGTCGAGCTGGCGGCTACTCGAACTTGAACCACTGGTGAGTAGCTTCAACTTGACTCAGATTCACCCGACTATAGATATGTCCATGGCGAGTTTAACATTTTAACCCCCCGATCATTTCTTTCTTCTCCAAATTCGCGATTCCCGCGACAAAATCGAAATCTCAAGACAAGTTTTCATTACTAGCATCTATGTCCATAGGAAGCGACTCATCTCAAGTGTTATTCAATGGATCTAAGCAAAATGAAAACATTCTGGTGAAGTGAAGACTTGAAGGATTGTCCTCTACTAGAATTTTGCAATTACTATCACATTGTCTATTTTGCAAAAGAAAGCTGCAAAGTGATGGTCCCATTTGATTTGACTAGAAAATCACGTTCTTTTTTCCTAAACAATCCTCACCAGCTCAAGACAAAGCTGCAATGTTGGAAATCAAAACCCCACCTCCCATCTAATCTTTTCACAGAACATGAATGCTCTGCCCTAGTTGCTGAAGCAGTCGTTGCAATGAATTGAGCACTTTTCTTTCTCTGTTGTGCAGTTGCCCGAACGTTTTCCACATTCCCAGTCCTGATGATTGTTAATTCTTAGCTTTGCCTGAAAAGCCCATATCGGTAGTATAATCAAGGGTGCAATCGAGTCGAGTTGATACGGTGTCAAGTTTGAGCTTGACTCGATTCGCTTACTCGGTGCTGGAAACTCAACTGAAGTTCGATCGAATATCAAAATTTAGGCTTGAGCTCAAGTCGACTTGAAACTCCAAACACTCAAAGCTCAACTCAATTTAAAAACAGATATATATGTACTCGAGCTCAAGCTTAATAAGCTCGGATATTTTTCTCGCATTGATACATGTGATGTGATGGTACAACATGTAATTCTAAAGACTATTGTAATGTATTTTTCAACAAAGTAATAAAAACTCGATTATGCTCGCTAGCTTTTCAAGCCGAGTGATGGCGAGCTTTAGCTCGACTCACCAAAATACTCGAGTTCCCTGACCACTAGCTCGACTCGAAATGAGGTGAGTCAATTTTGAGCAATTACCCAGTCGAGCTGGCAGCTACTCGAACTTGAGCCACTGGTGAGTAGCTTCAACTTGACTCAGATTCACCCGACTCCAGATATGTCCATGGCGAGTTTAACATTTTAACCCCCCGATCATTTCTTTCTTCTCCAAATCCGCTATTCCCGCGACAAAATCGAAATCTCAAGACAAGTTTTCATTACTAGCATCTATGTCCATAGGAAGCGACTCATCTCAAGTGTTATTCAATGGATCTAAGCAAAATGAAGACGTTCTGGTGAAGTGAAGACTTGAAGGATTGTCCTCTACTAGAATCTTGCAATTACTATCACATTGTCTATTTTGCAAAAGAAAGCAGCAAAGTGATGGTCCCATTTGATTTGACTAGAAAATCACGTTCTTTTTACCTAAACAATCCTCACCAGCTCACGACAAAGCTGCAATGTTGGAAATCGAAACCCCAGCTCACAGACATTTTATTTTCACACATATTCTTTTTACGAACATGCATGGGAGAAATATATCCTCAATTAAACTTTCATATGTATGACTTGTACCATTCACGACATTTTTTGATAAATAAGTCTATACAATATTTATCGCAAAATCTAATACAACATCATCTAGATACAATGAGAGAGAGAGAGAGAGAGAGAGAGAGAGAGAGAGAGAGAGAGAGAGAGAGAGAGAGAGAGAGAGAGAGAGAGAGAGAGAGAGAGAGAGTAGTTGGATTGGACTGTTATATTTCTTCCCCACTTAACTCCTTAGTCAAGGATCCATCAGAAAAGGAAAAAAAAAACCCTAGTTAGAACAGTCTAAAAATGTGGACCTATGCCAACTAATTAAAAAGACAGTTTGAGCTTGATATGCTGAGATTGTGATGTATACCCTTGATAGAAGCAGCTTAATCATATATGTTGGAGTGCCTCCTTGCTTCAATTTGGCCTCATTGTTGCTACCAACATTGCTAACGTGGGCTCACAAGAAACACTTCCAATTTGGATTCAAGAAGTTAAATAAGAAAATGCACAGTTTTATATGGGGGTCCTTTTGTGCCCAATGTTAAATTTATCCTTTTTTCCCCTTTGGTGGAGCAAGTACTGCAGTTTCAAAATTTATAGTACCTAAATATATGTAAAGTTATAATCTCTGTATATATTTCGATATATTTCGATGACTTTAACACGTTGTAGTCGAAACCTTTCACATGGAAAGATCTGATAGAAGTGCAAAGAGAAATATAGAACAACATTTAAAAGTCAAATTTCGATTAATCATACAGCTCCGAGCAGAGCTACTTATTATAAATTTCGAAAGTCCTTGTCATCGTGGATTAGGTTGATTGTTAATCTAATGGAATTAAAGCTTTTGTCATCCGTCATTGAAAACGTGGGATGGTGAAGCACGGACAGGGAAAGGAAAAAGAGAAAAGAAGTACTTGGGCTGACTGGTAGTTAATGCTGCGAATTCCCATCTTATAAACAAACCCTACGCAACGAGAGAGAGACCAGCTCTCACACCAAGTTAAGCACTGTTCTCTGAATCCCAGTTGAGAGAACATCATGGGTTCTTCTTCAAGAACTCATCATCAACTAGATCTTGCCTTCCTCTTCTTTGCTTCACTTACATGCCTGTCTCTGTCACATACTTCTCTCCCCAGTGAGTATTCGATCATCGGCCATGGACAGGACCAAAACGACGCCATTTCGGACGAACGGGTCATCGAGCTCTTCCAGAGATGGAAGGCGAAGCACAAGAAGGTGTACAATCATGCGGAGGAGGCCGAGAAGCGGCTCGAGAACTTCAAGAGTAACTTGAGATACGTAGTGGAGAGAAATAGGGAGGGCAAGAGGTCAGGCGATGACAAGAGGCATAGCGTGGGGCTGAACAAGTTTGCTGACTTGAGCAACGAGGAGTTCAAGCAACTTTACTTGTCCAAGGTGAAGAAGTCGGTCAACCAAAAGTGGAGGGCCAAAAGAGAGAGCTTGAGGAGGAGCGAGAGGAAGGGAGTGCAGTCTTGCGAGGCACCATCTTCTTTGGATTGGAGGAACTATGGCATCGTCACTGGTGTGAAGTACCAAGGACAATGCGGTACGTCTTTGACCTGCTAATTTGATTGGTTTTGCTTCTTTCATCATAATTTTTGGGGTGTATTTTGCTGATCTCTAAGATGACATCACAAAATCATTAGGAACATACCTTATCCTATCTTCTAGATTTATATGTTTATATCGAGTGGTTCATAGTTCAAAAATCATCATGACCCACGATTGACCGTGTTATTTTCAAAACCGTGATTTGCTTTGTTCCACTCATGCATCATCCCTATAACACGAGCATGCGTGACATTAGATAGTACCGAGTCTAATCGGACTTGAAGCTGTATCTAAAGTTTGAGATTTGTATTCAATCTGATTCGGACTAATCACCGTGTTAGCTTAATATTAAGCTTTATTATGCTTGAACATACGATAAATTTTTTTGGGAATTCTGTTTCGATAGTTGGCAAGTGAGATATTGAGAGAACATGGTCTGCATGCACGTGAACAAGATGCCATTGACTTGACCACTAGAAATTCTTCTTTGTCGTATGTTATTGGTTTGGTCAAATATAAGAAGGTAAGACCACTAGGTTCAAAAACATCGAATTATGTTTTCCGAATACGACTATATGAAATAATTAGTGAGCCCTTGGTGTTGTCGGGTAATTTAATGATAAACGTGGCCAGGTTTCAACCCAATCACTGCACTGCAAGAACATTAGGTAAGTTTGGACTGATTCTGTAGCGATGCAATCGATCTTAGCAATATAGGGACATCGAGGTCCTTAAGAATTTTCACTGTAGAAGGTCCAAATTGTAAGAGAAACCCGCGAAGTTCATGGGACTGCCGATAAATGTAAAAGCTTGAGTTGTTAGGAAACAGGGAGTCACATGTTATCGCCTGTGTGAAGGCTAAAAATAGGATGGAATGGTGAAATCTTGGAGCGTTTTGATCTATGAAAGAGGTTTTAAGAAAGTTAAATATGCCTGAGAAATGAGCAGAAGAGAATTGCCTGATCTTAGTAAAATTCCATCTGGTAAGATTAGAAGAGGATTGGAAAGCCTCCCTCGACTTGACAACCCTAAAGTTTCTTCTCATACGCTTTGACGTCGACAACATGAAAATTTGCCGATCAACCAGAAATAAATAATTGAGCTTCGGAATCAGGCTGTGGCCGTATGGATTATTGAATATTCGCATCCTTGTTTTGTACCACTATGCAGGTTAGATATGCGCAGAAACAAAATAAAGAGCTTGTAGCTCATAGATACGATTAAGTTTAGCAGAAATAGAAGAGAGAGAGCTTTTCGGCTCCATATTTTCTGGAAGAACGAAGTAAAAATTCTCGGTGTTTGAAGAACCCGATTCAAAACCAACAATTTGTAACGTGACACTTTAAATTTGATCCTGTGTTTAGGTTGTCTGTCGCCTGATAATATCAACAATTCTTTAGGATCAAAATGTTTTCCCAAGCATATTATTAAACCAATTGCTAGATTTTGTTACAGTAGGATGTAAATTATGGGTTCTCAATCTTATGGATGCAAATTGTGATCGAAGTCGCAGTTCAGGCACTCAGGTGCTTGTTTATTGTGTGTTTTTTGGGTGATTTTCTCTCGAATATCGCTTGAATGTTGCACTCGATCCACGATCATAGGAAGTTGTTGGGCATTCTCTTCGACCGGAGCCATGGAAGGAATCAATGCACTCAAAACCGGGGACCTGATCAGCCTTTCGGAGCAAGAGCTCGTGGACTGCGTCACCACCAACTATGGATGCGGTGGTGGCTACATGACCAACGCCTTCGAATGGGTCATCAACAACGGCGGAATCGATTCGGAAGAAGACTATCCCTACACCGGCGTGGCAGGTGTCTGCAACGTCACCAAGGTTCGGTCCCGTATGATTCGTATCTTGACATCCTGCATGTGCAAGTCTGAGAGTTCATAAATTTTTGTTTATGAACATCATGTGCTTATGTTTCATTGAATTCACTGATGAGAATGTATCTTTATCCACTTTCCCCTGAATTTATATATGGTCTCATTTGGTCTCTAGGCCATGGAGGCAAAACAAATGCAATGAGTGAATTGTTTTGGAGTAAATTCGATACGCATCTTCTTGAGGGAATTACGTGTGACGTCATAGGAAACATGATGAATAGCATTAGTCTTTTGCCATGTATCTGATTTAGAGTTGATTTTGTTCAATCAGAAGGAGTATAACAAGGCGGTGAGCATTGACGGGTACGTGGTCGTGTATCCGTCAGACAATGCTCTTCTCTTCTCCGTCGTTCAACAGCCGATTAGCGTCGCCATGGACGGCTCCGCAAAAGATTTTCAGCTCTACACTTCGGTAGGTCTTAATTCGTTATGTTCTCACACGAAAACAATTTTGCATACAAACCATTTGATTGATGATTCTGCGAATCAACACATTAGGGAATCTACGACGGTAACTGTTCAAACAATCCTGGCGACATCACCCACGCGGTCCTAATAGTTGGTTATGGCTCTAAAGGTGGCGAAGATTATTGGATTGTGAAGAACTCCTGGGGAACAGATTGGGGCGTGGAAGGATACTTCCTGATACGAAGAAACACCGACCTACCGTTCGGTGTATGTGCCATCAACGCGATGGCTTCTTACCCGACAAAGAGTCTTCCGCGCCGTCTCCCTATCCGTCGTTCCGCCACCCCCACCTCCCCCACCATTCACTCCCCCACCGCCGCCTCCGCCATCGCTGTTAGAAATTAAACCAAATTCATTATTTCAAGCTTGTTGAGGGAATCGATGAAATGTCGTTGATGTCGAGACCGTCGATAAACTGCCGAGTTGACGATATTGATGACTGTTCAGTGTCATGAGTTACATAGAGTTTTTATTATATTGCTGCTTTCAAAATGTCTCTTCATGTCTCGATGTCTATTTAATGTTTTGAGAGTTCCCAGGAGTCTATCTCATTGGAATGTTGGTCTTATTTAAGAGTCATTTACGAGTTTGTTCAAGAGTCATGTATCAAGCCTATATAAAGGCAAGTCTTATAATTATGTAAGATATATGATATAAGGTGAAATAAAGAGAATAGAAAAGTCTATCTATCTCCTTCTCCTCTCTGAGATTGTGTGAATTGTGAGTGTTTCACCTTCAAATTTATCCCATCAAATTAATATCAGAGCTTACGGTTTGTGATCATTGCCTCAACAAACAATCAACTTCCTCTTCAATACCCTTGTCTTACCAAAGATAGATATGGTAATTGGGCTACTAGAATGAACGCCTTGCTCGGTGCGCATGGCGTATGGGAGATTGTCAACACTGGCTATGATGAGCCAGAGGACAAAGCCACCTTGAATCAAACTCAGAGGAATAACTCGGAGAAGGTTCGCACAAAAGATCAATTAGCTCTATCGATCATCTGTCAAGCCCCGGATGATTCTATGTTTGAGAAGGTCTTGAATGTTTCTACTTCAAAGGAGGCGTGGGAGATCCTTTACAACATGCACCAAGGAGTAGAAAAAGTGAAGAAGATCCGTCTTCAAACTTTGCGAGGCGAATTCAAGGTAATCCGTATCAAAGAATCTGAAGTGATTGCTGATTATTTCACAAGAGTTTTGGCGATTGTCAACCAGATGAAATGAAATGATGAAGATGTTTCAGACGTTCGTGTCATTGAGAAGATTCTTTGGTCATTAGACAAGAAGTTTGACCATATTGTTGTTGCGATCGAAGAGTCCAAAGACATGGACGCTATGACAATTGATGAGCTTCTAGGTTCCTTATAAGCTCATGAAGAAAGACTTAGAAGGAACAAGAATGAGTCGGTGGAGGAAGTACTCCAAAGTCGGTTATCTATCCGAGAAGAGAAGGACCAAAGTAGTAATCTTGTGTAGTCTCGAGGGATTAATCAAGATCGTGATCGAGGTTGAGGCCGAGGTCGATTTCAAGGTAGAGGTCGTGGACGAAGCAGAGGAGATGTTGCCCGCAATGGAAACCAATACCAGAGTCAAAAAGGTGTTCGTGGAAGAGGAACGAACTCGAGACAATAATGGTATGATAAATCGAAAGTTCGATGTTATCATTGTAATAAACTTGGTCATTATGCTTTTGCGTGTTGGAATAAAGATGGTAGTGGAGTAGACGAAAAAGCGAACTTGGTAAATGATGCCGATCCAGTTCTTTTATTGGCGTTTAAAGAAGATGAAGGTGAACAAAGCAATACGTGGTATTTGGATACCGGATCAAGCAACTACATGTGTGGAAGAAAGGAAATGTTTGCCGAATTGGATGAGACAATCAAAGGGAAAGTCTAGTTCGGTGATGATTGTAAAATTCTTGTTGAAGGCAAAGGTACAATTTTGATTCGTCCGAAGAACGGTGCACATCAGTTTATTTCTAATGTTTATTATGTTCCAAAAATGTCAAGCAATATCTTGAGTTTGGGACAGCTTCTTGAGAAAGGTTATACTGTCCACATGAAAGATCTTAGCCCTATGCTAAGAGACCAAAATAATAAACTGGTTGCAAATGTGAAGATGTCAAAGAACCGGATGTTTCTTCTCAATATAAAAAATGAAATGGCTTGATGTTTAAAGGCATGTGTGGATGATCCTTCCTGGTTGTGGCATTTGAGGCTTAGCCATCTTAATTTTGGCGGACTCATTATGCTCTCTCGCAAGAAGATGGTGTATGGCTTACCACATATTGATCATCCCAATCAAGTATGTGGAGAGTGTGTTATAAGTAAGCATTTTAGAAATAGCTTTCCAAAGAAAGCAACATATCAAGCGAAGAAGCCACTTGAATTGATTCATTCGGACGTGTGTGATCCAATCACTCCTCAGTCGTATGGTAATCATCGATACTTTGTTACATTTATTGATGATTTTACTCGAAAAACCTGAGTGTATTTCTTGAAGGAGAAATCGGAAGTGTTTGATGCGTTCAAACAATTCAAGAGGTTAGTTGAAAAGGAGAGTGGCTATTTCATCAAAGCCATGAGAACCGATCGTGGAGGAGAATTCATTTCAGCCACATTCAACAAATTCTGTGAAGATCATGGAATTCGGCGTTTCTTGACGGCTCCATATTCTCCCCAACAAAATGGCGTGGCTGAACGGAAAAATAGAACCATTCTTGACATGGTTCGAAGCATGTTGAAAAGCAAGAATTTGCCCAAAGAGCTTTGGGGTGACGCTGTTATGTGTGCAGTATATCTACAAAATAGATGTCCCACAAATGGCCTTGAAGGCGTAACTCCACAAGAAGCGTGGAGCGGGAGAACACCTAGTGTTTCATATTTGAGAATTTTCTAGAGCATTGCATATGCTCACATCTCGGACCAAAAAAGATCAAAATTGGAAGACAAGAGCAAAAAGCTCATGTTTATTGCGTATGACTCGTCTTCTAAAGCCTATTGATTATTTAATCCGAACACTTTGAAAGTGTATATAAGCCAAGATGTCAAGTTCGATGAAGGAGGCTTGTGGGAAGACTATCCAAAAGATGATGTAAATGTTTGTGGTGATTCCAGCCAAATGGAGTTGAAGGATCACTCTTCACCTTCTTCTCCACTATCTTCTTCGAGTTCATCACCGTCGACTTCTTCAAACGGTGTCAATGAACCGTTGGTGCCAAGAACGAGGAGATTGTCCGAGATTTATGAAAGTACCGATGAGCTTCACCTTGTGTGTCTTCTTGCCGATTGTGAACTACTTCTTTACGATGATGCTGCCAAAGAAGAATAATGGAGAAAAGCCATGAATGAAGAAATTGAAGCCATCGAGAAGAATCAAACATGGGAACTTGCGGGTTCTTCCGAAGGACAAGAAATTGATCGGTATGAAATGGGTGTATAAAGCCAAGAAAAATGAGAAATGAGACATGGCAAAGTATAAGGCCAGGTTAGTCGTGAAGGGGTACAAGCAAAAACCCGGGATCGACTATGAAGAGATATTTGCTCCTGTCATCTGCATGGAAGCGGTTAGATTGATGATTTCGGTTGTAGTACAAAATAATTAACGAATTTATTAAATAGATATCAAATCAGCATTTTTAAATAGCATCCTCGATGAAGAGATTTATGTTGAGCAATCCAAGGGGTTCATTGTGAAAGGTCATGAAGACAAAGTGTTGCGGTTGAAGAAAACTGTCTATGGACTTAAACAAGCCCCGAGAACATGGAATTCTAGAATCGATGCCTATTTCAAAGCAAATGGCTTCTCTCAATGTCCATACGAGCATGTATTTTATTTGAAGCATGAAAAAGGTGATGTTTTGTTGGCATGTTTATATGTCGATGATCTTATTTTTACGGGAAATAATCCATCGATGATCGATGCATTTAAAACGTCGATGGTGAAGGAATTTAAGATGACCGATTGTTGCGATCTAACCTCCCGTGGTGCACTACATAGGGCTTCGGCTAATGGATTGCTAAGTCTAAACCTAGCTCGGGCTCTCCCAAGTCCATACCAATTCGCAACTTAAGTTCAAGTTATTTATCATGCAAGATCATTTCAATTAGGAGTCGCCACTAATCTATTTTTGGTGGGTCGATTAGAAACCCAAGTAAAGTATCGGGAGTTCTACTTTACTCCTACGAACCAGAGATTATGGATTCGGGGACCTGATTACACCAGGTTAACCTAATGCCCCTTTCGGTACCTTTTCACTTTTATTAAAAAAATATTTAGCAGGCAACTTGGATTGATTTTAACCTAGGTTACTAACATGTAGGGAGTGATCAAGCGAATGCGCAACCATTAAAATAACAATCAATTAACAAAGCAAGCTATTGAGTTGCAAGGAAGTAAAGCAAATAAACACACCAAAACAATCTAACATTTTTTTTGGGTTTTCTTTTATTTAAAAAATTAAGAGTAATCCTTACCTAAAAAAAAAATTAAGAGTAATCTATATGACATGCGATTTTTTTTGTAATTTTTAGGAAAATAATCAAAGATGAGAAAAATATCATTCACCAAAAATATCGACAATTCAAAATTGGAAACATTATCTCAACTTGATATTTTCGCAAATATAGAATCAATATCCTAATCTTAAGGCTCAAAGATCAAGATAAATTTTTTGACCGCGCAATCTAATAATTCTATCTAAGTGCTTATAGATAGAATCAAAAGATTATATTGCGTTGCGGATTAGGAGATAAATCCTAATCGATATATGCTTATCACTCAAAATATGCACATTAGATATTGATAAACATATATTAGGCAATAAATTATCCAAATCAAATTCGGATGAGATTTTACCTAATCTTGCGGATAATGTTTCTAACTTCGTAACACCTCGGGATCGTGGATCACGGCTTGCGGATGAGGTTCGGTATGGTGACAATAGCTCTCGGTAGGACTCACGTTTGTAAGTGCTCGGTCGTGAGAGAGGGCTTTTACGTTGACAACAGCATGGACAGTTCCACAAGGATATTAGCAAAATGGAGTTTGCTTGGATGAAGAATATTGACTCAATCAATGCTAGACCAGCCTTAAGTGATCCTGTAAAATAAAACTCGGGTGTGGTAAGAACAATAAAACAACAAGCTGTAGCGTCGGACGAGACTGGGACCAACTGAATTGTCGGCTTGCAATTTTGGGGTCGAAGATAACTGGTCGCGGGCTGATGCAAGCACCGGTTGAGCAAGCGGTGTCCAGGGAAGTAGCAAATCGCAGCACGAACAGGAACACAGTAGTGTTGTCGTTGGAGCAAGAAGCGCGGCCGCGATTGTCGAAGGATCCTCGGCTCAGACGGAAGCAGTAACTCGTCACAGTACGGGGCAGCAGGGATCAGTAGCTCGGCGTCGCCGTCGGCGCAAGCAGGAAGCAACAGCAGCGAAGCGGCAGCGAGACCCTCGCGGCCACAGGTCTAGCCGAGAGGAAGGTGGTGGCCCGGTGAGCAGCACGGGCGCGGCGCGGCGGGGAGGCACGAACGGCGGCAGCGAGCACGGCGTAGGCACGGGCACGGCGGCGGGGTGACGCGGCGGCGGTTGCGCACGTACACGGCCGGGTCTCTTTCTCTCCTTCCAATCTCGCGTGTGTTTCTCCTCGTGTGTGAAACTCTCCAATTTTTTCTTTTCTGGGAATTATCCAAGCCTCCTTTTTATATGCAAAGTAAGATGGCTCTCAAGGAAAGAACAGGATGTGGTTTCCAATTATGGGTGCATTGAAATATATGTTTTTTATTCTCTTCTTGCAACTTTCCTTTTCTGTTCACGCCACCGAAGACGTGGCTTTCGTTAACCAAATTCCTTTGCTTCTTTCCGCAAGTGCAGATATACTTTTCTTTTTTTCAACCCTTTCTTTGTTGACCAATTTTTTATACGCAATCCACAAAATCAATTTTGCCCTATTTCTTTATATTCACTTCCTCATAAGCACGTCCAAATTCCACGAATATTATTTCCGATTATTCATTATGTGACCAAATCTTAGTAATAATTTAAAGATCAATTTTTTTCAATTTGGCACACATAATTAAAATTTCGGCTATGTATTCATCGATGGGCTTGGTCGAATTTTTCATTGTGGGCTTAGTTTGATTAAGCTCGGAACCATTCACTCGAGTCTGTCCGCCGACGGTCCATACGCAACTATATGAGCCTATTACTATAAATGCTCCTAAAAATCTATATGCAGTTTAATTATTATTTTTGCTAGGTGTCGAGATTGACTCCTAATTTTTCTATGCAATTAATTTTAAATGGTAAGCCAAAATTTAGGTGTCAACACCGATAATGGTCTAATGAGTTATTTCCTTGGAATAGAAGTGAAGCAAAGTGCAGATGTGATTTTTATTTCCCAAAAAGGATATGCAGAAAATATCCTTGACAAATTCAATATAAAGAACTCTACATCGGTCAATGCATCGATGGAGTGCGGCGTCAAGCTTTCAAAATTTGTTGATGGAGATGACGTTCATTCGACATATTATAGAAGCTTGATTGGAAGCTTGAGATACTTGACTTGTACGAGACCAGATATCATATATAGTGTTGGAATTGTGAGTCGATACATGGAGAAACCAAAGTCAATTCATCTTAAAGCTGCAAAGATGATACTTCGCTCCATCAAAGGTACTATTGATCATGGCTTACACTACACTCAGTCTAAATCATTTCAGCTTAGAGCCTATTTAGACAGTGATTATGGTGGAGACATCGATGATCGAAAAAGCACTACGGGCTTTGTATTTTTCTTGTGTGACACTGCTTTTGCGTGGTCATCAAAGAAGTAACCCAGTATTACTCTATCAACATGTGAAGCTAAATATGTAGCAACGTCCTCATGTGTTTGTCATGCGATGTGGTTGAGAAGGTTACTCAAAGAGATTCACATGGAGCAAGTGAAATCGACGGAGATTTTTGTCAATAATGTTTTTCCGATTGCTTTGGCGAAAAATCCAGTTTTTCACGAACGAAACAAACATATCGATGTTTGATATCATTTCAATCGAGAGCAAGTAAAAGAGAAAGAGATCGAAATTTCTCATGTGAAGACCGGAGATCAAGTAGCCGATATTTTTACGAAACCTCTCAAGGTCGATGCATTTCAGTTGTTGAAGAGCCTACTTGGAATGATCGATGGAACGGAATTTGGTTTAAGGAGGAGTGTTAGAAATTAAATCATGTTAAATATGTCTTGAATTTTATGTACTCGGTCCAATTTATCACCCGACCCGACATATTTTTTGTGCGACTCGAAAGTGAAGAAAAATTGAGATTTAGGAGCACTATTTTTTGGGAGCACTATTTATAGTGCGGCTAGGGTTTTTTCATTGGATAGTGAGAGAATTTTGTTTTCAGAGAGTTTTGTGAGCCGTGAGCTTTTGTCGTTGTTTCGACTTCTGAAAACTGTACTCTCTTTGATTATAGTGGAATCTTGTCTTGCCTCACCCGTGGACGTAGATCACCTTGTGATCGAATCACGTAAATCCCTGTGTTCTGTATTTATTTTTCCGCGTCTATTACTAACAAATCAAATTCATTGTTTTAGGCTTGTCAAGGGAATCGATGAAATGTGTTGATGTCGAGACCATCGATGAACTACCGAGTTGTCGATATTGATGACTATTCAGTGTCATGAGTTAAATAGAGTCTTTATTATATTGTTGCTTTCAAAGCATCTCTTCGTGTCTCGATGTCTAGTTAATGTTTTGAGAGTTCCCAGAAGTCTATCTCATTGGAATGTTGCTCTTATTTACGAGTCATTTACGAGTTTATTCAAGAGTCATGTATAAAGCCTACATTAAGGCAAGTCTTGTAATTGTGTAAGATATGAGATATAAGATGAAATAAAGAGAACAAAGAAGTCTATCCATCTCCTTCTCCTCTCTGAGATTGTGTGAATTTTGAGTGTTTCACCTTCAAATTTATCCCATCAATTGCCGCCGTCCCCGTCTCCTTCCACTACAAAAAAACACGAAATTTGCGACGGAAATTTGCGACGAACGTTTTTCCGTCGCAAATTTGCGACGGATTATATTTTCCGTCGTAAATTTGCGACGGTTTATTTCCGTCGCAAATTTGCGATGGAAAATATAATCCGTCGCAAATTCCGTCGCAAATTTGCGACGGCATTGTAAGTCCGTCGCAAATTTGCGACGAAAACTTCGTCCGTCGCAAATTCGTAGTTTATCAGCCCGTGATATTCCAACCCTATCTCTCACTCTCGCTCTCTCTCGTTTTTCTCCCTCTTTCGTTTGTCTGAAATAAGCAAAATCCGCGCACGCACATATTAATCTCGGTGAAGCTTTTGTACCGGTAAGTGTCGTAGCTAGCTTCGTGACTATTCGCCGTTGCATTGTAATTTCCATTTTTTTAATATATGTTTATGTTTGTTTTTTTTTTGTATCTGCATCACCGGTTTAACGACCGGCGACACCTCGCCGGCCTTTGGATGAGGCCGAACGGCCACGCCTTTTTGCGACGGAAATAGTTTCGAACGCAAATTTGCGACGAATAAATGAAAATTCCGTCGCAAATTTGCGACGGATACCTGATGCCATCGCAAATTTGCGACGAATGAATGAAAATTACGTCGCAAATTTGCGACGGATACCTGATTCCGTCGCTAATTTGCGATGAATAAAGAAATTTCCGTCGCAAATTTGCGACGGATACCTGATTCCGTCGCAAATTTGCGACGAATAAAGAAAATTCCGTCGCAAAATTTGCGACGGATTTGAATATCCGTCGCAAATTTGCGACGGAAGACTATTTCCGTCGCAAATTTGCGACGGAACTTGGTATCCGTCGCAAATTTGCGACGGATACTAAGTTCCGTCGCAAATTTGCGACAAATAAATGAAAATTCCGTCGCAAATTGCGACGAAGTTGAGTATCCGTCGGAAATTTGCGACGCAAAACTAATTCCGTCGCAAATTTGCGACGGATACATTCCGTTTCCATCGCACATTAAAAATTATTAAAAAATGATTTTTAAGTGATTATTCTTTTTTGGGTATGTGCCTAATTGAAGGTCTCGCAATCCAAGTGGACGTTGCAATTCTCATCAAATTGATCACTTTCTCCTACAAATATTTCAGTCAAATATTTGGGTAAGTCTTCTTTACATTGTAGTTTTTTCTATTTTTGCAATTTGATATTAATTGTTGGGTGAATAACATAAATTATAATTTCCAAAATTTTATGGTTTTAATTAACAACAATAGATATGATATTTTAAATATTTTACCATAATTTTTTATTTTAATACAGACACAATGCAAAGAGAAAGGGCTTGGATGTATAATAAGAACTTACCTAGACGTCAAGGATTAACAGATGAGTTTCGTACTGGATTGGAACTATTTTTAGACTTTGCTAGTAGTAAATATGAGTTTATGGATGGAAATAAGTTAAGGTGTCCGTGTAAAAAGTGCGGTAATGGTAAATTTCTTGTGTGTGATCAAGTTAGAGAACACCTTATTAGATTTGAGTTTACTCCGAACTATTATAATTGGACTTCCCATGGTGAACCATTTATATCTGATGAAGGATATGGAAGAAGCGACCAATTTTCAGTTAGGGAAGAATGTGGCTATTATGAGCAATTGAACCCATACGAGAGGATGGTGATTGATGCAGCTAGTTATAATTTTGTCACAGAAGCAAATCATGCAAGTACTAGTTTTACTCCTACACGTGAACAAGTGGGTACTAGTCATGCTTCACAATTGGAAGATATAGGAGTAACGGGTTTTGAGGAGAATGTGTATAATGAAACTTTTCAATCTAATCAGTTCTGGGATGTCTTGAAAGCAGCAGATGAACCTCTATGGACAGGTTGTGAGGACCACACTAAGTTATCGGTGACAGCCCGACTATTAAATATCAAGGCAGAGCATAATGTGTCTGCAGATTGCTTCAACTCTTTTGTTGAAGTAATGCGGGAATCATTGCCTCGTGATAACAACATGCCAAGTGATTTTTATGATATGAAAAAGCTAGTGGATAACTTAGGTCTTCCGGTTGTAAGGATTGATGTATGTAGTAGGGGTTGTATGATATATTGGAGAGATGATAAAAATGCAGAATCTTGCAAATTCTGTAGCCAACCTAGGTACAAGATTAACAGGAGGCCGGGTCGTAATCAGAAGCGTAAACCATGCAAGCAAATATTTTATCTGCCCTTAATCCCCATATTGCAAAGGCTTTATGCGTCTAAAGCCACTGCTGAACACATGACTTGGCATGCAAATCATGAAACAGAAGAGGGTCTAATGTGTCATCCTTCAGATGCAGAGGCATGGCAACATTTTGATAGAACATACCCTGAGTTTGCAATGGAGCCTCGGAACATCAGGTTAGGTCTCTGTGCCGATGGATTTGCTCCATTTGGGAGAACATGAAAAAATTATTCATGCTGGCCAGTTATCTTAACGCCGTACAATCTTCCACCTGGTATGTGCATGAAGACACCTTATATGTTTTTGACATTGATCGTGACAGGGCCGCAAAATCCGAAAAAGTTGATAGATGTTTATATGCAACCATTGATTGAGGAGTTACAACGGCTATGGATTGAAGGTGTCCCTACGTATGACGTTTCTACCGATCAAACATTTGTTATGAAGGCTGCCCTTCTTTGGACGATAAATAACTTTCCAGCTTACGGAATGTTATCTGGATGGAGTACAGCTGGGATCTTAGGATGTCCGATATGTTTGGAGAGGACAAAGTCATTTAGATTAAAACATGGAAAGAAACCTAGCTATTTTGACTGTCACAGACAATTTTTACCGCCAAGTCATCCTTTCAGAAGGAATAAGAAAGAGTTCAGCAAGAATAGGACTGAAAGAATGCGTCCACCAATGAGGTTGACTGGCAAACAAATTTGGGAGCGTGTGCAGGACTTTCCAACTGTTGTTGAAAACCCGCACGGCACGACTTTTGAGTACGGAAGTACACATAAGTGGACAAAACGCAGTATATTTTGGGATCTACCATATTGGAAGGCCCATCTTATTCATCATAATCTTGACGTCATGCACATAGAAAAGAATGTTTTTGACAATGTCATAAATACTGTGATGGATGTCGCCGGAAAAACAAAAGACAACTTGAACGCAAGAAAAGATATGAGAGATATTTGCGATCGGTTAATACTAGCTGTGGATGTAAGCAGCAGGGGACCAAAACCGAAAGCAGTTTATACATTGGATAAGGAGCAGAGGCGAGTTGTTTGTCAATGGTTGAAATCTGTGCGGTTTCCTGATGGATATGCTTCGAACCTCGGGAGATGTGTTGATTTGAAGGAATGCAAGTTGACAGGTTTGAAGAGTCATGATTGTCACATCCTGATGGAAAGACTAATTCCAATAGCTTTGAAGGAAGTTTTACCGAACTTTGTATGGGGCGCCATTACAGAATTAAGCAATTTCCTCCATGATATTTGCTCGACAGTGTTAAAAGCATCGCACATGGAAAAACTAGAGAGAGATATTCCAATTATTCTTTGCAACTTAGAAAGGATATTTCCTCCGGCGTTTTTTGATTCGATGGAGCATCTCTTAGTTCACTTGCCTTATGAGACCAAAGTTGCAGGTCCCGTCCAATTTCGATGGATGTATCCATTTGAGAGGTAATGTTTTCTTTAAAATACAGTTCAAATGAGTTTATCATATAATATGTCCCGATAAGCTTCTTTCTATTTCAACTAGATTCTTATATCATTTGAAGAAAAAAGTGAAGAATAAGGCACATGTTGAAGCTTCAATTTGTAATGCATATATTGTGGAAGAAGTGACGACATTGCATCATACTATTTTGAGCCGCACGTTCAATGCAAGAGGCGGAGAGCAGACAGAAATGATGAGGGCCCCATTGATCCCAATTGCATAGCATTCTCTATTTTCAATTATCTGGGTCGACCAAGCGGCGGATGTCAGTTTCGTTACTTATCAGGCGAAGAACTTCATGCAGCCCTTACTTATATTTTACTGAACTGTCCAGAAGTCGAGCCATACTTCAAGTAAGTGTAAATTTGTAAATATATGTTTTGCATGTCAAATTTTTGCTAATAATGATATGGTTTTTAATATTAGGATTTTCCAAACTTCAATGTTTGGACTACAACCAAATGAGTTTGACCGTTTGTGCGATGAACAATTTGCAGCATGGTTCAAGAGATATGTAAATTGCCTATGGATCAAAATCACGTTATTAAAATTATATACATCATTTAGTTAAATATATATTATTAACTTTGCATGTATAACCTTAGGTTCACAGTAATTATGATGAAATTGGAGGGCAAGGATTGCTACATTATCTGTCATGGTGTCCACAGTTAAGAGTTCGAAGTTGGCCAGCATATTTCATAAATGGATATAATTTTCATACTCAAGAATATGGAATGGGAAAATCCACAATGAATAGTGGTGTGTCTGTTCGGTCATCCAATGGTGACAGTTCGAAAGATGATTTTTATGGCTTGTTGGATGAAATCATAGAAATAGAGTACCCTGGACCATTAAAGATGCGGGTTGTGTTATTTAAGTGCACGTGGTTCGACCCCGTCAAAGGAATGAAGGTGCATACGGAGTTCAATTTGGTTGAAATAAATCACAAGAAAAGGTATATGAAGTATGAACCATTTGTCTTGGCACAACAAGCAATTCAAGTATGTTATGCATCATATCCTAGTTTGAAACGTGACAAAGCTGATTGGTGGGCTGTATGTAAAATCAAAGCACGGAGGAAAATCGAGGAATACTGGACGGATAGAGCCTACCAACAGGAGGAAGTGTCTAACACGGTTGAAATTGAGGAATATAACATACCAACTTTACGAGATCCGTGTGGAGCAATGATAGATGTGGAGCCAACTGAAATTTGCGAGTTAAATGTACAAGAATGTTCAGAATCTGATTTTCAGACAGATGACGAAGACGAGGACGAGGACGAGTACGAAGACGAGGACGAAGATTAAAATTTTTGTCACAAAACACTACAGATGTGTAATTATTAATGTTACAGGTGCTATTTTGGTTGTTATCATTATTGTTCTTGTTATTACTGTTATTGTCGATTATTCTTTTTATTTTAATTGATCGTCCGAAATTTTGTCCCTAAATGCCGACAAGTCTAACATTATTAACGTGCCCTAACATTTCCGATATTCTAATTTCTATTGCAACATTTGAGATGCCTAAATTTTTGATTGAAAAAAAGATGTAGCAAATTTCGGACCCAAATAAATGAAATGCTAAATTTTTGACCGAAAAAAAAAATTCACAAATTTACAACGTTCATGTAGTATGTGCATATTTGCGCCAGACTCAAGCTATCCGTCGCAAATTTTGCGAGAGAATTTGTACCGTTCGAAATTGTATACGGATAATTTAATCCGTCGCAAATTTGCAACGGAATTTTTTTTATGTCGCAAATTTGCGATGAATTTTTATTTCTGCTGGAAATTTATTGTCGATCGCAAAATTTGCGACCGATATAGAAAGTCCGTTGCAAATTTGCGACGGATAGTTGATTTTGCGATGAGATTTTTACCGCTCGAAATTTTCGGCGTAAAAAAATGCATTGTAAATTGCGACGGACTAAGATTTCCGTTGCAAATATTGCGACGGACTATGATTTCCGTCGCAACATTTGCGACCGACGGCTGAGTCCGTCGCAAATTTGCCGTCAAAAATTTTCCGTTTAAATTTGCGACGGAAAAATCACTCCGTCGCAAAATTTGTGACGGACAGCTGAGCCCATCGCAAATTTGCGACGGACAGCTGAGTCCGTCGCAAATTTTGCGACGGACTGAGGTTGTCCGTCGCAAAATTTGCAACGGAGTGATTTTTCCGTCGCAAATTTAAACGGCAAATTTTTGACGGCAAATTTGCGACGAACTCAGCCGTCGGTCGCAAATGTTGCGACGGAAATCATAGTCCGTCGCAAAATTTGCGACAGACTCAGCTGTCCGTCACAAATTTGCGACGGGCTCAGCTGTCCATCGCAAATTTTGCGACGGACAACCACGGTCCGTCGCAAAATTTAGGAGGGAATTGTTACCGCTCAAATTTGCGACGGAAAAATTAATCCGTCGCAAATTTGCGACGGATTAATTTTTCCGTCGCGAATTTTTGTCGGTGGCAAATTTGCGACGGACCGAGCAAGTCCGTCGCAAATTTACATGTTATTACCCCTTCCCGACATCGGCCCCCGCCAGATCTGCGCATTCCCCCCGCCCGTTGCCGTCGCAGCCGTCGCCGTCGCCGCTCGTCGTCGGTTGGCCCGCAGAGCCCCCCGCCCGTCGCCGGCCGACACGCAGCCCCCTGCCCCGTCCCTGGCCGCCCCCCGCCCGCCGCAGACCCCCCGCCCGTCGCCCGCCCTCACTCCCGCCGGTCGCGCCTCCCCGCCTCGCCGACCTCCCGCATCGTCACGCCGTCGCCCGCCTCGTCGCCCGCCCCGCCTCGCCGCCACCCCTCGGCCCGTCGCCGGCCCCCCGCCGTCGCCCCCTAGCTCCCGCTCGTCGCCCGCCCCACGGCCGCGTCCCCAAAGAAACTCGGAAGCCTCCGTCGCCGCCTCGGCCTTTGCGCCACCTTTGCCGCCCGGCCTTGCTGCCCAAGCTCGGCGCCGCCGTCGCCGCCAGCAGGGCAGAGCCAGCCGGTCGCCGCCGCCGACGCCGTTGCCATCAAGCCGCACTGCCAGCCGCCGGCGCGGCTGTGCCGCCGCCGACCAGCCCGCCACCCGCCTCCTCGGCCGGCCGGCTATGGCCGGTCGGCCCACCGCCGCCGCCGCCGACGCTCGTCGCCGCCCCCCACGCCGTTGCCGCCGCGCTGACGCCGTCGCCGCCTCGACGCTCGCCGCCGAAGCTTCGCTGTCGTTCTCCTTGGCCGTGGCCGAGCACCGGCCGACTAGTCACCATTTGAGCTCAGGGCTTGCGCCGGACCGCCACCGTTCTATCGGCCGATTTTATTGTCCTTGAACCAAGTAAGCAACTCTCTAAACCCTAGTTAGTATAATTAGGTAATTAGTCGGACTTGTTTAAGGATTATCTAGAGTCACTTTTCGTTGGCTAAATGACTGGTCGATTTTAGGATTGCATGTGGCATTGATCAATGGTCGACTGGTTAATTTGTCTATTATGTGGATGATTAAGCGTTAAATGACGATAAGTTGATTGATTAAGCGTTTTCACAGAAAATGCTTGAAAATTGAATAATTCTATAAAAAATCAAGGAAAATTACGGAAAATGCCAACAATGGTATATGTTGGCAACAAATATGAAATTTGACCGTAAAAGTTTTTTAAACTTTTTAAAAAACAAAAATTTCAGAATATCACAAAATGGCAAAAATTAATAGTGACAACCCATTTTTAATGAAATTTAGATTTTTTAACGTTCCGGGGAAAAATATATTAAAAAATGAAAAATTTCAATAAAATTATAAAATGTGGTCACCCATTGTGAAGGAAATTTTTATTTTTTTTGGGTGAAAAAAAAATTAAAAAAATATAAAATTTCAATACTGCACAGAATTGCCTAGAAATGTAAATTTCTTTAGATGGCCAAACAAAAATTAGAATTTAAAAATTTTCAAAACTTCACGGAATGACTTATAATACCTGTGGCCACCCACTTTTAGTTATATTTAATTTTTTTAACGTGCCCTAAAAACTATTAAAATAAATAAGGACAAAAATGTTGGAAACTTTACCTAATAGCTTAGACTACCTGTGGCCACCCAATTTTAGTATGGACAACTAAAAAAATTTGTATGAAAAAATAATAATATAAAAATGCTTATAATTTTAAAATTTCAAAACTTTACAAAATGTCTTAGAATATCTGTGGCCACTAACTGTTAGTGAAATTTTTTTTTAGGGCCCAGAATTTTTTTTTGCAATAATAATAATTTTTTTCTTACAAACCGTATGTAATGACTCGTAATACTGCTGTGGCCACCCACTTTCGAGTGAAATTTAAATTTTTGTACGTTGTAAAAAAAATTTAATCAAAATGAATGCGATTCATATAGTGATGTTTAATACCTGTAGCCACCCAAGTCGTGCTCATACATTGATGTTTCATATCAAAATGAATGGGATTCATAGTATATTTGTTTGTAGGAAATTGCACGTCATAAACACTCGACATTGGCTCATTTCAAGGAAACATTTTCTCAGTCTTTCCATCAAAATGGTAAGCTTCGTCATGTACATCATTATGTGTTCGTAATACGTGTCAATAGTTTTGTACATATTCGCATAACCTTCCTACTTGTCAGTTTAAACGTGGAGGTCACATGCCTAGAAGACAAGGCTCTTCCTCGTCCTCGTCCCCGGCCCTTTCCTCTTCCCCTGTCCCGGCATCTAACCCTCAACCACAGTATGGTCCGTCACAATATGGACACGTTGGCCCTTCCTCCAACGCTCAACAACATGTTACGGGACTTGGCCACATGCGAACTGAACGTTCTCCAGTTCAATCTCCTTTAGCTCCCTCTCCTTCCGTTCCACCCCATTATTCGGCGGAACAATCGAATTTTGACGGAAACATAGGTCAAGAAGATAACCGATTCTTCATATGCCCATTTGGAGATTCGTAAGTACTTCATTTTTATTTTAGTATATGTAATATTTAGGGCTTTAGATATTGATGTCAATTGAATTGTCCATGTTGCACAATATTCATATGAATGCAGATTCACGGATGCTCCATCTGTTGTGAGGGAATTGAACAAAATAGTAAGAAACTTTTGGATGGGAGAGTATATTACTTACAGAAATGTTCCACAAGAAGTGAAAGAAATGTGGTGGAATGAGTTCAAGGTAAGTTTTACATATTTTATTTTCTCACCAATTAAGTGTGGTGTAGTATATTGATGGTCAAGAATGATGTAAAGGGACCAGAACAACTCCGTAGTTTTCGATACCTAAAGGACCAGATATTTTCCCTGACATGAACTTTACAAAATCTGTCTATATTTGTCTGGTGCATGGTTATGGATATGTAATCATCATAATAATTTTTAATTTGTGTTTTTATTCATTGCAGCGGAAGTTCAAGTGGGAGGAATCGGAAGACAATGAAGTGAGAAGAATTTTCGATAAGAAAATAAGTGATTTTATGCGAAATGTCATGAATAGAGCGAAGAGCAAGCAAGCGAAGCCGTCTTTCTTTACAGCTGACAATTGGGAGGCAATTAAGACATTTTGGGCATCTGAACAGAGTCGGCAACTCTGTGAGCGGAATAAGAAGAATCGATCTTCTAGTTCTAGTGATGGGTCAGCCACATATGCTGGGGGCTCTATCAACATTGTGGAGCATCGCAAACGAATGGTAAGTCTGTTAAATGAGTTATCAGTTAATTTAACTCAATTACTCATGTTTACATTTTGTAGGCACATGAATTGGGGACGGAACCCACATTTGCAGCTACATTTGAACGCACATTTCAAAAGAAAGATAAGACATGGACTGGCGATCGAGCAAAAGCTGTTAAGGTATGTAAGGTTATACTTTGGCTTATATGTAAACTATAATGAAAACCGTGAATGCTTTCAATATTTTCGGTAGATATATATATAGTGATTTTATTTTCATCTATATTGTTAATGTAGGAAAAATATGATGAACTTTTAATGAGCAGTGCTAGTGGTAGTGATGATTGTCCTGAGTTTGGGCCACCAGTTGATAATATGGCATTATGGATGGAGGCAACGGGTGGGGCGAAAAAAGGGAAAATATTTGGGATGGGATCATTATCAAGGATGTTCATGCCGAATGGTCATGGAAGTTCATCATCCACTGGGACTGGTCGAAGGAAGTCACGACCAGACGAGAATTTGACCCAAGAAGTGCATCGTCTCAATAATTTACTTGTTAAGAAGGATGAACAAATACAAAACTTGGAAGAACAAATGAGAGTCGTTATGCAACACCTTAACATCAATCGCTATGGCGATCCTCCCGTACCTCCAAACCAATCCAAAGAGGTGATGGGTACAATGATGACCAACACATTGATGCCGAGAATGCTGCTGATGATGATGATGATGAAGATTTTCTCCGGTCTTTCTAGTTAAATTTCTCAAAATCGGGGGTAAGCTTGCTTCATAATATTGATTTTTCATAATTTCACTCATATTCATATGTAAAAACATTTATGTTCGTCCCTAAACGTATTTTTGTTAACCCTTTTGTTATTTTACTCCTAGTTCCACATCCATGCATAAACGCTTTTTTTATATTCTGGACTGATTTATGTATCGACATTTCCTCAGGTCTCGACAAAAGTGACTACTTTTGGTGTCCTGCCATCGTACCAAAGCCGCGTCTTCTTCTGTATGATTTTTTTGCGTCTTCTATGGTTGTCCCGTCTCTTAGTTCATGTTTTGACTGTATTGTAATATTGGATATCAAATAGTATAATGTAAGACTCTACAACTTTCCTTCTGTTATTTGTTTCAATTATATGTCATTGTGGCTGGTTTGTCAGAATTTATGGTTTGTTCGTTTTTCTGTTTCAATTATATATCATTGTCTCCTTTGATTGATATGGATAAGAATTTATGGCCGAAATGATATAAAAATAGCGACGAATATTTTAAGCCGAATTTTGCAATCATTAAAGTTTGTCACTAATTTGCGACGAAATTCGCGACGAATTTGCTAACGAAATTCGCGACAAATTTTATGACGAAAATTGCGACGAATTTTGCGATGAAATTGCGACGGATTTGTGCAATGAATTTTGCGATGGACAAGCGTACGTCGCAAATTTTGCGACAGACAAGCGTTCGTCGCAAATTTTGCGACGGACAAACGTTCGTCGCAAATTTTGCGACCAATTGCGACGGATTTTTTGCGACGAATTTTGCAACGAACGGACAAACGTTCGTCGCAAATTTTGCGACGAATTTTGCGACGGACAAACGTGCGTCACAAATTTTGTGACGAAATTTGCGACGAAATTGCGACGGATTTTTGCGACGAATTTTGCGACGGACAAACGTGCGTCGCAAATTTTGCGACGAATTTTGCGACGAAATTGCGACGGATTTTTGCGACGAATTTTGCGACGGACAAACGTTCGTCGCAAATTTTGCGACGAATTTTGCGACGGATATTTGCGACGGACAAAGTTCGTCGCAAATTTGCGACGGAATATTTGCGACGAATTTTGCGACGGACTATGTGCCGTCGCAAATTTGCGACGAATTCTTTTTCATCGCAAATTTGCGACGAACTTGTGAATTTTCCGTTGCAAAATTTTGCGACGACCGATTAGCGACGGAATTTTTTCCGTAGCAAAATCCGTCGCAAATTCGATTTGCGACGGATTTTTCCACGTTTTCCGTCGCAAATTCCGTCGCTAATCCGGTGTTTTTTTGTAGTGTTCGCCCACCGAATGCGGAGACTTCTCGTATTGCCCCAGCGACGAGACGTGCTATTGCCTCTTTGAGTTCTACGATCTCTGCCTAATTTACAGCTGTTGTCCTTATGAGAATGTGGTGTGTTGCATCGGGACCGGCGATTGCTGCCCGAGTAATTATCCGATCTGTGATGTTGAAGAGGGACTGTGTCTCAGGGTATGTGAACTTGAATCTTAAGGCTTCAGGTTCTTTAGTCAATTTCAACATCGCTCATTCATATTACAAATTCACTGATCATATTTCACAACTGAAGTACATAATCATCTGTGCTAGGAATTTAGTCCTATCTTTTTATACCTGCGTCGAACTCTTACGCTTCTCTTGCTTAATCCTAACAGAATGTTGGAGATTACTTGAGAGTCGCCTCAAGGAAGCGAAAGATGGCAAAGCACAAACTCCCGTGGAATCGGTTTGAAGAAAACCAGAACAAGATTTACCGACCATTGGTGTGGAAGAGGAACCGTCTCGCGGCAATTCGCTGACCACTAGGGAAGCGCCAATTGGGCCGAACATCTCTCAGTTTTGATACTAGTAATCGTCGGCACTAGGCATCGACCAAAACCCTGTATCAGGCTCATGTAGATATGTATGGATTTGAGCATGTCCTGGCTTCAGGTCAATGGTTATTTTTCTTCACTACATCATATGTATTATGTACACTACTTGCAATTACTGCTACCGGTACTTATTGTTTCGTTCTAGCCGAAGTCGATGCTTGAACATCTCTGCGTCATTCCGGAATCTGAATATAAGGAGTATATAGTCAAATAATGTGTTTTTCATCTTATTTTTCTGCATTTTGGAGGGTTGGGTTGGGGGCACATTTACCAATGAGATCGGAGAATCCTTGCTCGGCCATAGGCGAGAGCAATAACCCTCGCGCGTGGCGGCGGCAGTGCCACCACATGCTTGAAACAACGAGAGGTTTAATTGACCCTCATTTGATCGTCGTGAGGACCTACCGACCCTCACTTGTAATGTAACGACTTGGTCCGACAAGGGGAGAGAGTGGTCACCGGGGATAGAGAGCTTAAATAAGGAACAACTCCTAGCAGGCTTTTAGGACGACAAATGAGGCAAGATAAACCGAATTGTACTCCGAAAGGGGCAGAGCATGCCTATGATAAATATGTGTGTGTGCACGCGCGCGCACGCACAAATTAGAATTAATTCACGAAGGCACCTTTTGAGGTAAATGCTAACTTTGCTTTAAAACTCCAAAGTTAAGTGTGCATCTTGATAGTGTTCTAACAAGTACACCAAAGGACAAAACCACGTAGCTCACTTCCTATGCAATCAGAGATATATAAGGTCAGGGATTTGATTATACTAGTTATCCGACTAATGCGTTTTCGATACCCAAAATTGATTATTTGTCAACTAAGTGTCACATACGGTCTTTCATTATATTATGAGTCCTAAAGCTGCCGTCAGCTAAATGTTTTATGCGATGTTTTTGTAATTATTATGATCCTAAAAATGTAACCTAATATTTAACTAGAACACGCAAATGACGACGCAAAAGTGATATAAAAGAATCACAACCAATTCGTCAAAAAAAATAATAAAGGTACATTAAAAGATAAAGTGTAGTAAATTAACACTAAAAAAAAACATGTAATTTGCGACGGAAATTTTTCATCGCAAATTTTGCGACGAAATTTGCGACGGATTATATTTTCCGTCACAAATTTGCGACGAACTTATTTCCGTCGCAAATTTGAGACGGAATTTGCGACGGATGAATAATCCGTCGGAAATTTGCGACGGAATTTTTATACGTCGCAAATTCCGTCGCAAATTTGCGACGGAAAAAAGTTCGTCGCAAATTTGCGACGGAAAAAAAAAACCGTCGCAAAATTCGTCGCAAATTTGCGATGGAAATAAGTTCGTCAAAAATTTGCAACGGAAAATAAATCCGTCGCAAATTTCCGACGGAAAAAAAAACCGTCGCCAAATCCGTCGCAAATTTGTGATGAAAACGCACGTCCGTCGCAAATTTGTAGTTTATTAGCCTGTGATATTCCAGCCCTATCTCTCTCTCGCTCTCTCTCGCTCTCTCTCGCTTTTCTCCCTCTTTCATATGTCTGAAATCAGCAAAATTCGCTCACGCATATATTAATCTCGGTGAAGCTTTTGTACCGGTAAGTATCATTAGCTAGCTTCGTGACTATTCATCGTTGAATTGTAATTTTTTTTATTTTATATATGTTTATGTTTGTTTTTTTTTCGTATCTGCATCACCGGTTGAACGACCGTGGACACCTCGCCGGCCTTTGGATGAGGCAGAACGGCCATTTCCGTCGCAAATTTGCGACGAATAAGTGAAAATTCCGTCGCAAATTTGCGACGGAATAAATGAAATCCGTCGCAAATTTGCGACGGAATAAATGAAATCCGTCGCAAATTTGCGACGGAATAAAGGCAATCCGTCGCAAATTTGCAACGGATGAATTCCATTTTCCATTGCACATTAAAAATTATTAAAAAATGATTCTTCAGTGATTATTCTTTTTGGGTATGTGTCTAATTGAAGGTCTCGCAATCCAAGTGGACGTTGCAATTCTCATCAAATTGACCACTTTCTCCTACCAATATTTCAATCAAATATTTGGGTAAGTCTTCTTTACATGGTAATTTTTTCTATTTTTGCAATTTCATATTAATTGTTGCGTGAATAACAAAAATTATAATTTCAAAAATTTTATGGTTTTAATTAAGAACAATAGATATGATATTTTAAATATTTTACCATAATTTTTTATTTTAATACAGACACAATGCAAAGAGAAAGGGCTTGGATGTATAATAAGAACTTACCTGGACGTCAAGGATTGACAGATGAGTTTCGTACTGGGTTGGAACTATTTTTAGACTTTGCTAGTAGTAAATATGAGTTCATGGATGGAAATAAGTTAAGGTGTCCGTGTAAAAAGTACGGTAATGGTAAATTTCTTGTGTGTGATCAAGTTAGAGAACACCTTACTAGATTTGGGTTTAGTCCGAACTATTATAATTGGACTTCCCATGGTGAACCATTTATATCTGATGAAGGATATGGAAGAAGTGACCAATTTTCAGTTAGGGAAGAATGTGGCTATTATGAGCAATTGAACCCATATGAGAGGATGGTGATTGATGCAGCTAGTTATAATTTTGTCACAGAATCAAATCATGCAAGTACTAGTTTTACTCCTATACGTGAACAAGTGGGTACTAGTCATGCTTCACAATTGGAAGATATAGGAGTAACGGGTTTTGATGAGAATGTCTATAATGAAACTTTTCAATCTAATCAGTTCCGGGATGTGTTGAAAGCAGCAGATGAACCTTTATGGCCAGGTTGTGAGGACCACACTAAGTTATCGGTGACAGCCCGACTATTAAATATTAAGGCAGAGCATAATGTGTCTGCGGATTGCTTCAACTCTTTTGTTGAAGTAATGCGGGAATCATTGCCTCGTGATAACATCATGCCAAGTGATTTTTATGATATGAAAAAGCTAGTGGATAACTTAGGTCTTCCGGTTGTAAGGATTGATGTATGTAGTAGGGGTTGTATGATATATTGGAGAGATGATGAAAATGCAGAATCTTGCAAATTCTCAGAGCCAACCTAGGTACAAGATTAACGGGAGGCCGGGTCGTAATCGAAGCGTAGACCATGCAAGCAAATGTTTTATCGCCCTTAATCCCCAGTTGCAAAGGCTTTATGCGTCTAAAGCCACTGCTGAGCACATGACTTGGCATGCAAATCATGAAACAGAAGAGGGTCTAATGTGTCATCCTTCGGATGCGGAGGCATGGCAACATTTTGATAGAACATACCCTGAGTTTGCGATAGAGCCTCGGAACATCAGGTTAGGTCTTTGTGCCGATGGATTTGCTCTATTTGGGAAAACAGGAAAAAGTTATTCATGTTGGCCAGTTATCTTAACGCCGTACAATCTTCCACCTGGTATGTGCATGAAGACACCTTATATGTTTTTGACATTGATCGTGACAGGGCCGCAAAATCCGAAAAAGTTGATAGATGTTTATATGCAACCATTGATTGAAGAGTTACAACGGCTATGGGTTGAAGGTGTCCCTACGTATGACGTTTCTACCGATCAAACATTTGTAATGAAGGCTACCCTTCTTTGGACGATAAATGACTTTCCAGCTTACGGAATGTTATCTGGATGGAGTATAGCTGGGATCTTAGGATGTCCGATATGTTTGGAGAGGTCAAAGTCATTTAGATTAAAACATGGAAAGAAGCCCAGCTATTTTGACTGTCACAGACAATTTTTACCGCCAAGTCATCCTTTCAGAAGGAATAAGAAAGAGTTCACCAAGAATAGGACTGAAAGAACGCGTCCACCAATGAGGTTGACCGGCGATCAAATTTGGGAGCGTGTGCAGGACTTTCCAACTGTTGTTGAGAACCCGCACGGCACGACTTTTGCGTACGAAAGTACACATAAGTGGACAAAACGCAGTATATTTTGGGATCTACCATATTGGAAGGCTCATCTTATTCATCATAATCTTGACGTCATGCACATAGAAAAGAATGTTTTCGACAATATCATAAATACTGTGATGGATGTTGCCGGAAAAACAAAAGACAACTTGAACGCAAGAAAAGATATGAGAGATATTTGCGATCGGCCAATACTAGCTGTGGATGCAAGCAGCAGGGGACCAAAATCGAAAGCAGTTTATACATTGGATAAGCAGCAGAGGCGAGTTGTTTGTCAATGGTTGAAATCTGTGCGGTTTCCTGATGGATATGCTTCGAACCTCGGGAGATGTGTTGATTTGAATGAATGCAAGTTCACAGGTTTGAAGAGTCATGATTGTCACATCCTGATGGAAAGACTAATTCCAATAGCTTTGAAGGAAGTTCTACCGAACTTTGTATGGGGCGCCATTACAGAGTTAAGCAATTTCCTCCATGATATTTGCTCGACAGTGTTAAAAGCATCGCACATGGAAAAACTAGAGAGAGATATTCCAATTATTCTTTGCAACTTAGAAATGATATTTCCTCCAACGTTTTTTGATTCGATGGAGCATCTCTTAGTTCACTTGCCTTATGAAGCCAAAGTTGCAGGTCCCGTCCAATTTCGATGGATGTATCCGTTTGAGAGGTAATGTTTTTTTTAAAATACAGTTCAAATTAGTTTATCATATAATATGTTCCGATAAGCTTCTTTCTATTTCAACTAGATTCTTATATCATTTGAAGAAAAAAGTGAAGAATAAGGCACGTGTTGAAGCTTCAATTTGTAATGCATATATTGTGGAAGAAGTGACAACATTTGCATCATACTATTTTGAGCCGCACGTTCAGTGCAAGAGGCGGAGAGCAGGCAGAAATGATGAGGGCCCCATTGATCCCAATTGCACAGCGTTCTCTATTTTCAATTATCTGGGTCGACCAAGCGGCGCATGTCAGTTTCGTTACTTATCAGGCGAAGAATTTCATGCAGCCCGTACTTATATTTTACTGAACTGCCCAGAAGTCGAGCCATACTTTAAGTAAGTGTAAATTTGCAAATATATGTTTTGTGTGTCAAATATTTGCTAATATTTATACGGTTTTTACTATTAGGATTTTCCAATCTGAAATGTTTGGACTACAACCAAATGAGTTTGACCGTTTGTGCGATGAACAATTTGCAGCATGGTTCAAGACATATGTAAGTTGCCTATGGACCAAAACCAAGTTATTAAAATTATATACATCATTTAGTATAATATATATTATTGACTTTGCATGTGTAACCTTAGGTTCACAGTAATTATGATGAAATTGGAGGGCAAAGATTGCTATATTATCTGTCATGGGGTCCACAGTTAAGAGTTCGAAGTTGGCCAGCATATTTCATAAATGGATATAATTTTCATACTCAATAATATGGAATGGAAAAATCCACAATGAATAGTGGTGTGTCTGTTCGGTCATCTAATGGTAGCAGTTCAGAAGATGATTTTTATGGCTTATTGGATGAAATCATAGAGATAGAGTACCCTGGACCATTAATGATGCGGATTGTGTTATTTAAGTGCACGTGGTTCGACCCGGTCAAAGGAATGAAGGTGCATACGAAGTTCAATTTGGTTGAAATAAATCACAAGAAAAGGTATATGAAGTATGAACCATTTGTCTTGGCTCAACAAGCAATTCAAGTATGTTATGCATCATATCCTAGTTTGAAACGTGACAAAGCTGATTGGTGGGCTGTATGTAAAATCAAAGCACGGAGGAAAATCGAGGAACACTGGAAGGATAGAGCCTACCAACAAGAGGAAGTGTGTAACACGGTTGAAATTGAGGAATATAACATACCAACTTTACGAGATCCGTGTGGAGCAATGATAGATGTGGATCCAACTAAAATTTGCAAATTAAATGTACAAGAATATTCAGAATCTGATTTTCAGACAGATGACGAAGACGAGGACGAAGACGAAGACGAAGACGAAAATTAAAATTTTTGTCACAAAACACTATAGATGTGTAATTATTAACGCTACAAGTGCTATTTTGGTTGTTATCATTATTGTTCTTGTTATTATTGTTATTGTGCTTTTTTATTATTATTATTGTCGATTATTCTTTTTATTTTAATTGATCATCCGAAATTTTTTCCCTAAATGCCGACAAGTCAAATATTATTAACGTGCCCTAATATTTCCGATATTCTAATTTCCATTGCAAAATTTGAGATGCCAAAATTTTGGACTGACAAAAAGACGTGGCAAATTTAGGACCCAAATAAATGAGATGCTAAATTTTTGACCGAAAAAAAGACGTCACAAATTTACAACGATATGTAGTATGTCCATATTTGCGACGGACCAGTATATTCCGTCGCAAATTTGCGACGGACTCAAGCTTGAGTCCGTCGCAAATTTTCGCAAATTTTGGGAGGGAAATTTTACTGTTCGAAATTTGAGACGGATAATTTAATCCATCGCAAATTTGCGACGGATTTTTATTTCCGTCGCAAAGTTGTCACGGATTTTTTTTTGCGTCGTAAATTTTTTGTCGGTCGAAAATTTGCGACGGACATAATTTAATCCGTCGCAAATTTGCGACGGAAAGTGGAGTTCCGTCGCAAATTTGCGACGGATCAGTATAGTCCGTCGCAAATTTGCGACGGATTAAATTATGTCCGTCGCAAATTTTGCGACGGAACTCAACCTATCTGTCGCAAAATTTGCGACGGACCATACTGATCCGTCGCAAATTTGCGACGAACTATACTGATCTGTCGTAAATTTTGCGAGGGAATTTTTGCAGTTCAAAATTTGCGAACGGATTTTTTTTACGTTGCTTGCAACTGATTTTTTTTTCCGTCGGAAATTTTTTGTCGGTGGAAAATTTGCGACGGACATTCAAAGTCCGTCGCAAACATTCAAAGTCCGTTGCAAATTTGCGACAGAAGGAGGAGTTCCGTCGCAAATTTGCGACGGGACATAGAAAGTCTGTCGCAAATTTGCGATAGAACTTAAAGTGTCCGTAGCAAATTTGCGAGGGACCTAATGTCCGTCGCAAATTTGCGACGGAACTCCAATTTCCGTTGGAAATTGCGATATTATTACCCCCTTCCCCGACGCCGCCCAAGCCCGATCTACGCTGCTCCCCCGCCGCCGTCGCCCTTGCAGCCGTCGCCGCCCAGCCTCGCAGCCGCCCCGCAGCTCCCCCGCCCGTCACTGTTCGCCCCGCCAGCCCCCCGCCCGTCGCCCGCCTCCCCCACCCCGCCGGTCGCGCCCTCGCCGTCGCGGCCGTCGCCGTCGCCGCCCGGCCCTCGCAGCTGCCCCAGCTCCCCCGCCCGTCGCCGGTCGCGGGCCAGCCCCCCGCCCGTCACCCGCCGGCGCGCCGCCCCGCCCCGCCGCCCTCGCCGCATTCGGCAGCGGCCCGAAGTCTCGCCGCCGCGCCAGCGCCAGACCGACGCCGTCGCCGCCCAGCCTCGCCGTCCTCGCCCGCCCGCCAGGAGCCGCCCACGCTGTCCTCCCGCAGTCGCCGCCATCGCCGCCACCATCGGACGGCCGAGGCTCTCCATTGGAGGCCCCCGCCCGTTGCCGCCCTCGCAGTAGCAGCCCACCGTCGCCGCTTGCCCGGCCCGCCGCCGACGCCGTCGTCCACCGTCGCCGCCGTCAGCGCCGCCTCGCCGCCACCGGCCAGCCGGCCACCCGCCTCTTAGTCGCCGGCCAACGCCGTCGCCGTCACCGCCTACCGACACCGTCGCCGCCGAGTTCCGCCGTCGTTTGCCCGGTCATGGCCGAGCACTTGGCCGACTAGTCACCATTTGGGCCCACGCCCGCGTCGGGACTGCAACTGTTCGATGGCCGGTTTTTGTTGTCCTTGAACCAAGTAAGCAACTCCCTAAACCCTAGTTAGTATAATTAGGTAATTAGTCGGACTTGTTTAGGGATTATTTACGATCATTTTTCGTTGGCTTACGGGTCGATTTCAGGATTGCATGTGGCTTTGATCGATGGTCGACTGGTTAATTTGTCTATTATGTGGATGATTAAGCGTTAAATGACGATAGGGTGATTGATTAAGCGTTTTCACAGAAAATGCTTGAAAATTGAATAATTCTATAAAAAAATCATGTAAAATTACGAAAAATTAAAAAAACGGTATATGTTGACAACAAATATGAAATTTGACCGTAAAAGTTTTTTTAAATTTTTAAAAAACTAAAATTTCATAATATCACAAAATAGCAAAAATTAATAGTGACCACCCATTTTGAGTGAAATTTAGAGTTTCTAACGTTCCAGGACAAAAAATATTAAAATATTAAAAATTTTCATAACCTTGTAAAATGGCTTAAAATAAATGTGGTCACCCATTGGAGGAAAATTTTTATTTTTTTGGGTGAAAAAAAATTAAAAAAATATAAAATTTCAAAATTGCATAGAATTGCCTAGAAAACATGTGGCCATCAACTTGCAGTGAAATTTAAATTTTTTTAGATCGCCAAAAAAAAATTAGAATTTAAAAAATTCCAAAATTTCACGGAATGGCTTATAATACCTGTGGCCACCCATTTTTAGTTATATTTAATTTTTTTAACGTGCCCTAAAAATATTTAAAATAAAGAAGGACAAAAATTTTGGAAACTTTACCTAATAGCTTATACTACCTGTGGCCACCCAATTTTAGTATGGAAAATTTTTTTATTTCACAGGAAAAATTTTATATTAAAAAATAATAATTTTAAAATTCTACAAATTTTTAAATTTCAAAACTTTACGGAATGTCTTAGAATATCGGTGGCCACCAACTTTTAGTGAAATTTATTTTTTTTAGGTCCCAAAAAAAATTTAACAATAATAATAATTTTTCTCTTACAAAATTTTACAGAATGACTTAGAATACCTGTGGCCACCCACTTTCAGTGAAAAAATTTAATCAAAATGAATGCGATTCATATAGTGATGTTTGATACCTATGGCCACCCATATTGTGCTCATATATTGATGTTTCATATCAAATGAATGGGATTCATAGTATATTTGTTCGTAGGAAATTGCACGTCATAAGCACTCGACATTGGTTCATTTCAAGGAAACATTTTCTCAGTCTTTCCATCAAAATGGTAAGCTTCGTCATGTACATCATTATGTGTCCGTAATACATGTCAATAGTTCTTTACATATTCGCATAACCTTCCTACTTGTCAGTATAAACGTGGAGGTCATTCGTATAGAAGACAAACATCTTCCTCGTCCTTGTCCCCGGCCCTTTCCTCTTCCCCTGTCCCGTCATCTAACCCTCAACCACAATATGGTCCATCAGAATATGGACACGTTGGCCCTTCCTCCAATACTCAACAACATGTTACGGGACTTGGCCACATGCGAACCGAATCTCCTTCGGCTTCAATCTCCTTTAGCTCCTCTCTCCTTCCGTTCCACCCCATTATTCGGCGGAACAATCGAATATTGACGGAAACACAGGTCAAGAAGATAACCGATTCTTCATATGCCCATTTGGAGATTCGTAAGTACTTCATTTTTATTTTAGTATATGTAATATTTAGGGCTTTAGATATTGATGTCAACTGAATTGTCGATGTTGCACAATATCCGTACGATTGCAGATTCACGGATGCTCCATCTGTTGTGAGGGAATTGAACAAAATAGTAAGAAACTTTTGGATGGGAGAGTATATTAATTACATAAGTGTTCCACAAGAAGTGAAAGAAATGTGGTGGAATGAGTTCAAGGTAAGTTTTACATATTTTATTTTCTCACCAATTAAGTTTGGTGTAGTATATTGATGGGCAAGAATGATGTAAAGGGACCAAAACAACTCTGTAGTTTTCGATACCTAAAGGACCAGATATTTTCCCCGACATGAACTTTACAAAATCTGTCTATATTTGTCTGGTGCATGGTTATGGATATGTGATCATCATAATAACTTTCAATTTGTGTTTTTATTCATTGCAGCGGAAGTTCAAGTGGGAGGAAGCGGAAGACAGTGAAGTGAGAAGAATTTTCGATAAGAAAAACAGTGATTTTATGCGAAATGTCATTAATAGAACCAAGATTAAGCAAGTGAAGCCGTCTTTCCTTACAGCTGATAATTGGGCGGCAATTAACAGATTTTGGGCATCTGAACAGAGTCGGCAACTCTGTGAGCAGAATAAGAAGAATCGATCTTCTAGCTCTAATGATGGGTCAGCCACATATGCTGGGGGTTCTATCAACATTGCAGAGCATCGCAAACGACTGGTGAGTCTGTTAAATGAGTTATAAGTTAATTTAATTCAATTACTCATGTTTACATTTTGTAGGCACAAGAATTGGGGACGGAACCCACATTTGCAGCTACATTTGAACGCACATTTCAAAAGAAAGATAAGACATGGACTGGCGATCGAGCAAAAGCTGTTAAGGTATGTAAGGTTATACTTTGGCTTATATGTAAACTATAATGAAAACCATGAATGCTTTCAATATTTATGGTAGATATATGTATATATATATAGTGATTTTATTTTCATCTACATTGTTAATGTAGGAAAAATATGATGAACTTTTAATGAGCAGTGCTAGTGGTAGTGATGATTGTCCTGAGTTTGGGCCACCAGTTGATAATATGGCATTATGGATGGAGGCAACGGGTGGGGTGAAAAAAGGAAAAATATTTGGGATGGGATCGTTGTAACAGTATGAATTTTCGATCCTTTTTCTCGGGATTTAGGAAATGAATTTGACCAATGCGCTATAGTGAGATCTCACCTGGGAACCGCGCCTTCTCGAGATGCTAACCTTAGGGGTAGGGCTATTACGGGATTGAGTTCGCACGACCAAAGAACTCGACCTGGGTTTGATCTTCGACTATATGGATTGACGAGGGAATGTTTTGAGCCAACCGAGATCGGTCTATTTGATTGATCGTGTCCGAAGGGCACTAATGACAGACTCTCGCAATTATATGACGATCGAGGTCGCCTTGGTTCGAGCAAACTTAAACGTGATTTGACTTAGTGTCGGTCACGGGTCGAGAGCGCGTAATCCTAATGAGCCACCCGTTAGCAAGAGATAAGCTAAAGTCGCGATTGGTCAATTTTAGTCATTTCTTGGAATTCGGGCCCGGGAATCGAGAATTTTGAAAGTGACAATTTTGAGCGGCCGATGACGTTTTCGGCTTGGCCAACCTTGGGGCCACCCATTTCTGCAAAAAAAAATAGATTTCGGTCCGGGGCCGGAAAAATTACGGTTTTGCCCCTGTGGACACCGATGTTGGATTTTGAGATCGTTTGAGGTTATTTTTCGAGGCCAAGGTCATTTTAGAGTGGCCACGCATATTTGGAGTGGTTACGGCCAAAAATTAGAATTTCGACAAAAATTGAAAAAATAATATTATTTTATTCCCGAACTTCGCAATGATTTTCGAGGACTTAGAAAGTGAATTTTGCGATTCTGACGCCATATTATGTTGGCCACGCACATATGGAACACGTACGTGCAAAAATTGGAATTTCGCCCCGGGACCGGAAAATTACGATTTTGCCCCTAGGCTTATTTTTGGGTATTCCGAATTTTGGGGATTTGGAAATTGAATTTGGGGATTAAGTGTTGATAAATATCAGCCCCAAAATATTGGACAAAAACGCCCTTAGATATTTTGGTTTGGAAGAATGTGGACCAAGTGTTTTAGGGGCAAAATTGGAATTAAGAAAAAAATTGGTCAAACCTTAGACCAAATATTTAATTGTTTCTCTCCTCTCTCTCTCTCCTCATTCCCTCTCTTCTCTCGGCAGCCCCCCCCCCCCCCCCCAACAGAGAACTCTCTCCCTCTCTCCCTCACCAAAAATCCTCTCATCTCTCTCTCGGCCTTGGATCGCCGATCATCGCCGGAGCATCACCGGAGCAAGCCGCCACCGCCGATCGCCGCCAGCCAGGCGTTCCCCCTTGCCGCTCTAGCCGAGTTAGTCTAGAGTTCGGGTAAGTCGCGATCTAATCCCTATTTAGGACGTCGGGTATTTTCGGATTCGTTCGGGTATGGTTTAGACGATTTAGAGGTTGATTAAGGTGTCGATAATGGTTTTTGGTGGTTGATCGTGGTTATTGGTGGCTGATCATGACTATTAGCAGTTGTTGCGGGTTGGATTAGACGTCGGGAAATGAGTTTAGGCGGTTGGAATTCGGTAGAAATCGGTTCGGGTTTGAATCCGTGAGGTTCGGGTGAATCGCGGATTCACGGTTACTGTACCCGCTCGGTTTACTATTTTTGTAGAAAATTTTGTGTGCCGAATTTGAGGAAATTTTCTTCATGAAAGTTGTTTCCAACATATTGATGTATGACATATTTTAATTTGGGAATTTTTGTAAATCATTTGATACCATTCGAAAGTCTATCTTTGGACCGAAATAAAACTGCCCGATTTACTGTTCACCCGACCCTCGGGTCTGTTCGAATTTTTATAAATTCTTTTAGGCCTATTTTCAAAATACTTCCTTCACAAAAGTTGTTGGGGACATTTGTGATTATAACATATAAAAATTTCAAAGCTTTTCAAGGTGATTTGTGTGTTTAAATAAATGTATTTTGAGGACAAAATATTCTGTTGGAGCAAACTGATTTTGGTCTGATTTCGAGGGACAAAAAGGCATGGTTGCAGTTTGAACCGGATTTCGTGTTCTTCATAAGAAATGTTTATCGGGGTGTGTTTTGTGACATATCCAAAATTGAGAATTTTTGGAGTTCGTTTACTATTTATTTTGATGGGATTTTGGTCACTGTATAAACTGCCCAATTTTACCCTGATTCTTTGGATGTTCGTTTTTATGAGCGGAATGGTGGGGGTGTCGAGGTTGAATGGTTGCTGCCCTTGTGGCGGGAATTGAGCCTGAATGTGTGTTTGAATGTGGATTGGTGATATGCCGTTTGTGTTTGGCCGTGAGATGTGGTGGTGTGATAGTGCATTCGCGTATTGTATTCGCGTGCCAAGAATGTGTGATTGGGTGGCGTGTTCGTGTGACGAGAATGTGAAATTGTGAAATGTGTGTGAGGTGTGCGTGTTTGGCAGTGTGTAGGTATGGCCGTGTGACAAATGTGATTTGAGTGGAACGAAGGTACTGGAATGTAGGATTGGTTTGAAAAGTGAGACCCTGAGGCGTGTACGTTTACGCGGGGTGAGGTCCGTCCTGAGGCGTGTACGTTTACGCGGGACGATGCCGTCCCTGACGAGGTGACGATGCCCGGCCCGATGGGGTGACGATGCCTGACGTGGTCAGAAGACCGTTGGCCTGATGCGTTTTACGCGGGCGCGGTAGAAGGAAAGTGTGTGTAGGATTCCGTCCTGAGGCGTGTTCGTTTACGCGGGATGATGCCGTCCCTGACGAGGTGACGATGCCCGGCCCGACGGGGTGTCGATGCCTGACGAGGTCAGAAGACCGTTGGCCTGACGCGTTTTACGCGGGCGCGGTAGTGGTGGGAAAGGTTGAGAACGAGCGGGATTTGGCTTGACATGTGAGGATTGTGAAAGTGATGCATGGTGTGAGTTAGTGTGCGAGTGTGTTTGTATCGCGTGATGCAAAGGCGCGATTATGGGGTAAAATCTGCTAGGCATGGTATGGGACGTGCCCAAGTAGGTTTTGCTTTATAATCGAGGCACGCGCGCGGCTGTGATGTACTGCTGTGGTATGATTGGCGTGTGTATTGATATGTGGAAAGTGTGTGATGGCATGTGTGCAAGAATTGTATGTTGGGATTGTGGGCTAACGTGCATGGTGCGTATGCAAAGAGTCCAGGTATGTGTGAATGTTTGATTGCTGGCTGTGTGGTTGTTTGGTTGCGCGTTTGGATGTGTCTGGAATTACGTGATAGCCTAGGTGGGGCTTAGGTTGTGACTTATTGAGATGTGATCTCATGGTTGTTTCAACCAAACCATTTCAGAGCCCCCGCCTGAATGTCGAGATTGAGGTCGACTCGAAGTCGTCGGGTGAGCAGACAGCTGCGGAGGATTCAGGTGGTGATGCCGAGGACAGTGAGTCAGAGTGGACGCCTTCGAGAGGGCGTAGGGGATAGTTCTGGGAGGAGGATGCGCCCCATTTTTGGATAGTGCTGACCTAGAGAGCTGATCTTGATATTTTGGTGGTTTGGAGTTCATAATTCGGTGTGCTTATAAATTATTTTGTGGTTTGTATTGGCGGATGATGTAAATATTTGGAAGTGTAATATATGCTTGGTGGTTTGTCGATTTGTTCCTTCCTGGTGTTCTCCAATTTTAATGTCCGGGATTTTTGATTGCTTCCGCCGCGAGTTAACTCTGATGGATCGTTGGGTCGGCGACGTTATTCCTGGGACGTCACACTCTGTTCGACCGGAGGCGGGATGTCGCGGGCTCGACGGGGGTTCGGGGCGTGACATTCACAGTGTTGAATTGGTATCAGAGCAAGGTTAGCTCGATTTAAGTCGATCGAAGCTTGGAGTGATAAGGAGTGGAGACCCAGGATAGCTGTAGTTAGTTAGGGAGACCTTAGTGAACCATAGTGTGTCTAAGGCTACATTTTATTTCTAGACTGTTGTTGTGATTGTTGAGTGAATTTGGTGTTTTATTGGAATGCAGGTGCATCTGGACGTTAGGTAATTGCACAAACCCTTCTGATGTGGTTTGGTGCTGTATGATTAATTGCCTGCTAAGTGGATTACTGTGTCAACTCACTGCCTAGGACTAGACTGGGTTAGTTGGCCTAAGTCTTTAATTCCTAGATGGAATTATAGCAGATAGGAGAGTGATAGAAAGCTGGGACGATGAGCAGCCAGGGAAGAGGTGCAGGAAGAGGAATAGGAAGAGGTACAAGAAGGGGTGCAGGAAGAGGAGTATGGGGTCGAGGTCATGCTCGAGCTAGAGCTGTAGAGTACATTGATATGGGTGCTAGAATGGTAGAAAACCCTGGAGTTGGTGTAGGAGCTGTAGTGGACCCCCGAGCTGGTGTTAGACCTGCGAAAGATCTGCGTATGGAAGAAGTCCTCAGAGTATTAGAGAGGATTGGGAGTATGATGGATAGGCAAGCCCAAGAACGAGATAATGCGACTGCCCAAGCTGCTGAGGCTGCAGCTGCTATAGTTAATGAGATATGAGTGTTGTTGGAATGTTCAGGCTGTGAAATGGTGTTTGGTGGTGTAGAAAACGGGATAGGCTGTATTGATCATGTGTGATTTTGAGATAATCGTGGGCTTGAATTGGTTAGTTAAACAGAATGCTGTAATGGAATGCAGCAGTAGGGTGATTCAGTTTAGTCTGGCTGGACACCTTAGATTTGAGGTTGTAAGGAGTCGAGGAGGAACCTCGATAGTTGCGTTGTTGACGGAATTTAAGGGAGAAATTCTTATTGACCAGTTTGGAAGGACTATACGGACTGTAAAAGATATGTTGGGAATATGTATATTGGATTTTAGGGGCAAATGGGAAGGAACAGGTTTTAAGGTATAAGACGGTCCCATTGGTCAAAGATGTTTGAGATTATTACAGGACAGAAGGTACCATTTGAGAAAAAGGAATAATAAGACGTCATCACCCCCATCTGTTTGGATAGAAGGTATAGTTGTAAATTTCGAGGACGAAATTTTTATTAGGGGGGGAGAATTGTAACAGTCTGAATTTTCGATCCTTTTTCCCGGGATTTAGGAAATGAATTTGACCAATGCGCTATAGTGAGATCTCACCTGGGAACCGCGCCTTCTCGGGATGCTAACCTTAGGGGTAGGGCTATTACGGGATTGAGTTCGCACGACCAAAGAACTCGACCTGGGTTCGATCTTCGACTATATGGATTGACGAGGGAATGTTTTGAGCCAACCGAGACCGGTCTATTTGATTGATCGTGTCCGAAGGGCACTAGTGACAGACTCTCGCAATTATATGACGATCGAGGTCGCCTTGGTTCGAGCAAACTTAAACGTGATTTGACTTAGTGTCGGTCACGGGTTGAGAGCGCGTAATCCTAATGAGCCACCCGTTAGCAAGAGATAAGCTAAAGTCGCGATTGGTCAATTTTAGTCATTTCTTGGAATTCGGGCCCGGGAATCGAGAATTTTGAAAGTGACAATTTTGAGCGGCCGATGACGTTTTCGGCTTGGCCAACCTTGGGGCCACCCATTTCTGCAAAAAAAAATAGATTTCGGTCCGGGGCCGGAAAAATTACGGTTTTGCCCCTATGGACACCAATGTTGGATTTTGAGGTCGTTTGAGGTTATTTTTCGAGGCCAAGGTCATTTTAGAGTGGCCACGCATATTTGGAGTGGTTACGGCCAAAAATTAGAATTTCGACAAAAATTGAAAAAATAATATTATTTTATTCCCGGAACTTCGCAGTCGATTTTCGAGGACTTAGAAAGTGAATTTTGCGATTCTGACGCCATATTATGTTGGCCACGCACATATGGAACACGTACGTGCAAAAATTGGAATTTCGCCCCGGGACCGGAAAATTACGATTTTGCCCCTAGGCTTATTTTTGGGTATTCCGAATTTTGGGGATTTGGAAATTGAATTTGGGGATTAAGTGTTGATAAATATCAGCCCCAAAATATTGGACAAAAATGCCCTTAGATATTTTGGTTTGGAAGAATTTGGACCAAGTGTTTTAGGGGCAAAATTGAAATTAAGAAAAAAATTGGTCAAACCTTGGACCAAATATTTAATTGTTTCTCTCCTCTCTCTCTCTCCTCATTCCCTCTCTTCTCTCGGCAGCCCCCCCCAACAGAGAACTCTCTCCTCTCTCCCTCACCAAAAATCCTCTCATCTCTCTCTCGGCCTTGGACCGCCGATCATCGCCGGAGCATCGCCGGAGCAAGCCGCCACCGCCGATCGCCGCCGGCCAGGCGTTCCCCCTTGCCGCTCTAGCCGAGTTAGTATAGAGTTCGGGTAAGTCGCGATCTAATCCCTATTTAGGACGTCGGGTATTTTCGGACTCGTTCGGGTATGGTTTAGACGATTTAGAGGTTGATTAAGGTGTCGATAATGGTTTTTGGTGGTTGATCGTGGTTATTGGTGGCTGATCATGACTATTAGCGGTTGTTGCGGGTTGGATTAGACGTAGGGAAATGAGTTTAGGCGGTTGGAATTCGGTAGAAATCGGTTCGGGTTTGAATCCGTGAGGTTCGGGGTGAATCGCGGATTCACGGTTACTGTACCCGCTCGGTTTGCTATTTTTGTAGAAAATTTTGTGTGCCGAATTTGAGGAAAGTTTCTTCATGAAAGTTGTTTCCAACATATTGATGTATGACATATTTTAATTTGGGAATTTTTGGAAATCATTTGATGCCATTCGGAAGTCTATCTTTGGACCGAAATAAAACTGCCCGATTTACTGTTCACCCGACCTTCGGGTCTGTTCGAATTTTTATAAATTTTTTTAGGCCTATTTTCAAAATACTTCCTTCACAAAAGTTGTTGGGGACATTTGTGATTATAACATATAAAAATTTCAAAGCTTTTCAAGGTGATTTGTGTGTTGAAATAAATGTATTTTGAGGACAAAATATTCTGTTGGAGCAAACTGATTTTGGTCTGATTTCGAGGGACAAAAAGGCATGGTTGCAGTTTGAACCGGATTTTGTGTTCTTCATAAGAAATGTTTATCGGGGTGTGTTTTGTGACATATCCAAAATTGAGAATTTTTGGAGTTCGTTTACTATTTATTTTGATGGGATTTTGGTCACTGTATAAACTGCCCAATTTTACCCTGATTCTTTGGATGTTCGTTTTTATGAGCGGAATGGTGGGGGTGTCGAGGTTGAATGGTTGCTGCCCTTGTGGCGGGAATTGAGCCTGAATGTGTGTTTGAATGTGGATTGGTGATATGCCGTTTGTGTTTGGCCGTGAGATGTGGTGGTGTGATAGTGCATTCGCGTATTGTATTCGCGTGCCAAGAATGTGTGATTGGGTGGCGTGTTCGTGTGACGAGAATGTGAAATTGTGAAATGTGTGTGAGGTGTGCGTGTTTGGCAGTGTGTAGGTATGGCCGTGTGACAAATGTGATTTGAGTGGAACGAAGGTACTGGAATGTAGGATTGGTTTGAAAAGTGAGACCCTGAGGCGTGTACGTTTACGCGGGGTGAGGTCCGTCCTGAGGCGTGTACGTTTACGCGGGACGATGCCGTCCCTGACGAGGTGACGATGCCCGGCCCGATGGGGTGACGATGCCTGACGTGGTCAGAAGACCGTTGGCCTGATGCGTTTTACGCGAGCGCGGTAGAAGGAAAGTGTGTGTAGGATTCCGTCCTGAGGCGTGTTCGTTTACGCGGGATGATGCCGTCCCTGACGAGGTGACGATGCCCGGCCCGACGGGGTGTCGATGCCTGACGAGGTCAGAAGACCGTTGGCCTGACGCGTTTTACGCGGGCGCGGTAGTGGTGGAAAGGTTGAGAACGAGCGGGATTTGGCTTGACATGTGAGGATTGTGAAAGTGATGCATGGTGTGAGTTAGTGTGCGAGTGTGTTTGTATCGCGTGATGCAGTGCGCGATTATGGGGTAAAATCTGCTAGGCATGGTATGGGACGTGTCCGGGTAGGTTTTGCTTTATAATCGAGGCACGCGCGCTGGCGTGATGTACTTGTGGTATGATTGGCGTGTGTATTGATATGTGGAAAGTGTGTGATGGCATGTGTGCAAGAATTGTATGTTGGGATTGTGGGCTAACGTGCATGGTGCGTATGCAGAGAGTCCAGGTATGTGTGAATGTTTGATTGCTGGTTGTGTGGTTGTTTGGTTGCGCGTTTGGATGTGTCTGGAATTACGTGATAGCCTAGGTGGGGCTTAGGTTGTGACTTATTGAGATGTGATCTCATGGTTGTTTCAACCAAACCATTTCAGAGCCCCCGCCTGAATGTCGAGATTGAGGTTGACTCGGAGTCGTCGGGTGAGCAGACAGCTGCGGAGGATTCAGGTGGTGATGCCAAGGACAGTGAGTCAGAGTAGACGCCTTCGAGAGGGCGTAGGGGATAGTTCTGGGAGGAGGATGCGCCCCATTTTTGGATAGTGCTGACCTAGAGAGCTGATCTTGATATTTTGGTGGTTTGGAGTTCATAGTTCGGTGTGTTTATAAATTATTTTGTGGTTTGTATTGGCGGATGATGTAAATATTTGGAAGTGTAATATATGCTTGGTGGTTTGTCGATTTGTTCCTTCCTGGTGTTCTCCAATTTTCATGTCCGGGATTTTTGATTGCTTCCGCCGCGAGTTAACTCTGATGGATCGTTGGGTCGGCGACGTTATTCCTGGGACGTCACACTCTGTTCGACCGGAGGCGGGATGTCGCGGGCTCGACGGGGGTTCGGGGCGTGACAATCGTTGTCAAGGATGTACATGCCGAATAATCCTGGAAGTTCATCATCCACTGCGACTGGTCGAAGGAAGCCACGACAAGACGAGCAATTGACCCAAGAAGTGCATCGTCTGAATAATTTACTTGTTCAGAAGGACGAACAAATAAATAACTTAGAACAACAAATGAGACTCGTTATGCAACATCTTAACCTCAATCGCTATGACGATCCTCCTGTACCTCCAACCAATCCAGTAGGTGATGGGCACAATGATGACCAACACATTGATGCCGAGAATGCTGATGATGATGATGATGATGATTTTCTCCAGTCTTTCTAGTTAAAATTCTCAAAATCGGGGGTAAGCTTGCTTCATAATCTTGATTTTTTATAATTTCACTCATATTCATAAGTAAGAACATTTATGTTCGTCCTGAAACGTATTTTTGTTAACTCTCTTGTTATTTTACACCTAGTTCCACATCCATGCATAAACGCTTCTTTTATATTCTGGACTGATTTATGTATCGACATTTCCTCAGGTCTCGACAAAAGTGACTACTTTTGGTGTCATGCCATCATACCAAAGCTGCGTCTTCTTGTGTATGGTTTTTCTGCGTCTTTTATGGTTGTCCCGTCTCTTAGTTCATATTTTGAATGTATTGTAAGATTGAATATCCAATAGCATCATGTCAGACTCTGTAACTTTCCTTCAGTTATTTGTTTCAATTATATGTCATTGTGGCTTGTTTGTCAGAATTTATGGTTTGTTCGTTTTTCTGTTTCAATTATATGTCATTGTGGCTTGTTTGTCAGAATTTATGGTTTGTTCGTTTTTCTGTTTCAATTATATGTCATTGTCTCCTTTGTTTGATATGTACAAGAATTTATGGCCGAAATGATGTAAACATAGCGACAAATATTTTAAGTCGAATTTTGCGATCATTACAGTTCGTCGCTAATTTGCGACGAGTACATTTTTCAACGAATTTTTGCGACGAACTTTGCGACGAATTTTGCGACGAAATTGCGATGAAATTTGCGATGTAATTTGCGACGAATTTTGCGACGGATTGTATTCGTCGCTAATTTTGCGACGAAATTTGCGACGAATTTGTGCGACGAAATTTGCGACGAATTTTGCGACGAATTTTGCGACGGATAGAGTTCGTCGCAAATTTGTGACGAAATATTTGCGACGAATTTTGCGACGGATTGTATTCGTGGCTAATTTGCGACGAATTTATGTTCATCGCAATTTTGCGACGAACTTTTAAATTTTCCGTCGCAAAATTTTGCGACGACCTAGTAGCGACGGAATTTTTTCCGTCGTAAAATTCGTCGTAAATTCGATTTGCGACGGATTTTTCCAAATTTTTCGTTGCAAATTTCGTCGCTAATCCGGTGTTTTTTTGTAGTGTAATCTAATACGAGTTAGTCAAGAAAAAAACTTGGCCTTATTATTAAGCCCCATGACAGCAACCTGATGAGCTAAATTTAGATAAAATCCAATTTCATTTCTAAAAGATTAATCTTCCTAAACCTAAACTAAATCAAAGGTATTAATTAAAATCCCTAAAATATACGTATACAAGCTAAAAGAAAGAATTCGATAAAAAAAAACTAAATGAAACTAAGATAAATTTAATATTAAAATCTAACAACCTAATCAAGGCCTATTTTCCTAAGCATTTTCCAAATTTTCATTTTTCGATTATTTTATTATTATTTTTATTGTCACCACGCTTAAACGTAAGCTGCACACTCTAATATGTTTTTCCTATATATTTTTTTTATTATTTTCGATTTATTTATTATTTATTTGTTCTAATAAAGGAGACACGGTCTGGGCCCTTGGGCCTGGTCCTCACATGGATACTTGATCAGCTAGGGTTTGGGCTGTAGATACAAATGGGCTCTTACATCAAGCCCTTTTTCAATTAGAAAAAAATCAAACTCAGCCCAAATCTATCTAAACTATAACCAAGCCTATACTTTCTAAAACTAAACCAAACCCAATTCAGTTAATAACCCAAACTGAGCCCATTTAGGTTTTTTTCTCATTTTCCTTTTTTTTCTGTTTTTTTAAAAATTAATATCATGAAAAATCCTAAACTGATACGTTGATAAATTTATCTAAAATTAATTTTTTAACTACCGAAAATCTCAAATTTTTATACTTCTATAATAAATTTACTCAAAAATAATATTTGGGATTGTACCCATCCGCCGTGACTCATTCCTCTCCGCCGCCTAGGACGACACCATCAAGCTCTGGACCGTTGACCGCCCCGCCAGCCTCCGTACCTTCAAGGAGCACACCTACTGCGTCTACTCCGCCGCCCCTTGGAACCCCCGCCACGCCGACGTCTTCGCCTCTGCCTCCGGCGACTGCACCGTCCGCGTCTGGGACGTCCGCGAGCCCGGCTCCACCATGATCATCCCCGCCCACGAGTTCGAGATCCTCTCCCTCGACTGGAACAAGTACGACGACTGCGTCGTGATCGTGCACAACGGGCACGGGTACGCAGTGAGGAAAGGTGAGGTTCTCGCCGCACAGGGGGAGCTTGATGGCGTCGTGCTCCTACGACATGACGGTGTGCTAGTGGGATTACATGGTGGAGGATTCGCTCGTGGGGAGGTATGATCATCACACGGAATTCGCTGTGGGCGTCGACATGAGCGTGCTCGTCGAAGGGCTTCTCGCTAGTACAGGTTGGGACGAGCTTGTTTATGTTTGGCAACATGGGACCGATCCTAGAGCTCCTTGAATTAGGATAAGAAATTTCATTTTTTTGGGTCGTCCGCTCATTGAGCTGTATCAACTTGGGATCAGGATTCTGAATGGCCAAATTTGAAAGCGTAATTGTCGTTCTACGGTTGATCTTGATAAATTACTCGCAAATAAATAGACTGTAAATTAGATTCAATGAAGCAGGGAAAATTTCTATTTGCATTTTCAGAATGATGAGTTTGCGCTCGTTATGTTCACCTTGTATGGGATGGCATCAGTGATGGTTCTCCTGTGTTTGTTTATTGCTGCGATTGTTTTAACTCAGCTTTGTAGTCTTATTATAAGGATCTAGTTGCCGTTGCTGTAGTGAAATTAATGTCTCGATTATGAATTTTCAGTATTACCTTGTTTGATCAAGGAAAGACCATGTAGCTGCCTCTTCTTTGTCATGTGAGGATGAGGTTGACTTTCAATTTTATCGGTTCCTTTGTTTGGTTAGTGCAGCATTCTTTGACACTTCTTACTTTATGGTCACTCTTTCTAACTTGTATATCACCTGTTCCGGGCATGGGAGTTCCAACTTCTTTGACAAAATAGTTCTGGTGCTTGTCTCAAAACATCTTTTCTTTGTTAATTGTGTTTTTTGAGCATTTCAAATGATTTGAAAGTGTCATTTTAATGCCTCTCTCTGACGTGTCTAGTTGGGTTACTTACTATTCTCTGATCTTCTTATGGACAAAATGGGCACTTTTACTTATAATGATCTACTTACATTGAGTGCAACTATTGGCCGAAAGTTCATGTTGTCATTGAGTTTGGTTATAGCTTTGCTCAGTAACTCTGCCAAAGACAGTCTTTGATAGAAACTGATATATAGAAACTTTTGGCAATATGAATCTGTTGTTGATAAGTGTGGGAGATCCAGCAAAAATAGTTTTTCTGAACCGATCTTTCATAAATATTTGAAGATAGAAATTGCTCATAGTTATCTTCTAAAGCTGAAGTGATCTAAATGCAAGATTCTGAGAATACTGTGTGTTTTTCAAATTTTAGCTTTCTTCTCTTTCTTTCTTTTTTGGTGAATGTCTTATCTACATGCTTGTCAGTGCTTTTTGCTGGGCTCTGTCCCCAGCTTTGGTCTTTTAATTCTCCTAGAAAAGTAGAGCCTTACAAGGAATGTGATCCCCATGTATGTCTAATGCTGGTCCCCGAGTGAGGCGATTCTCTTTCTGATTTTAGTTGCTAAGTCCAGGATGATGTTGAGGATCTCTTCTTTATTCATGGCAGAACAATGGCTTTAATGGAATTGCCTCCTTAAGCTTTTGTAATATTTTGCGTGGAAATTTCTGTAGTGTTGCGGGATTGGTAGTACGCTTCTAGGCATTCTTTGTTCTTATGAGTTCCTTGTTGGCTAATCTTCATAGAAATGAAGGATGCATTGTCAAAATTGTGGCTGCCTTACCCTGGAGCTTGATTTTCGAATCGATCTCTTGCTTTTAAATATAAATATGGCTTTTCATCAGTTTGTTTCCATCTAGGAGGTCAGGTCTTTCAATTGCTAGCAAAAAAAATTACCATTGGATGCTCCTGGTTCGAGTTATAAAGAGTTTTGCATTATCTAGCTGCGAAATGGTATTTGGATCTGAGTGCCAGTTGGAGTTTGATCCTGTCTTGCTTGTACAATATGACTGTGTTATTATTGGATTACATGGTGGGGGATTTGCTTGTGGGGAGGGCATAACCAACGGACGGGATTGTGGTTGGTCTTGACATGGGTGCACTTGTCAAAGGGCTTCTTGGGAGTACTGGTTGGGATGAGCTTGTTTATGTTTGGCAAATTGGGACTGATCCTAGAGCAACTTAAACTAGAGTTAAGTTCTTTTTTTCTTTTTCTTGTGTGTACCCTCTTTGAACTGATTTTGCTGTGGTTGTTTAAGTACTTGAAGCGGGATTTTGAATGGTCGACGTCAAAAGTGTAATACGAATATGATTGTGCTTTGGCTTCTTCAGTCCGGCGATGTGGGTATCTGTATTGCTTGTTTCGCTGTTGATCTTGCTTGATAAGAATAATTTACAAACAAGTAGACTGTATATTTAAATTGAGAAAACAGCAAAAATCTTTGTTGGAAATTGGATATCATGATTTATTATCTGCTTATCGAATTCATTGTAAATGGTATAGCAGTAAATAGCAGTTGTTCTGTTTTCATTCACTATGGTGTTTAAACTAATTGGTGCCATCTTCTAATGTGAACAAAAGTGCGATAGCAATAGTTAAAGTAATGTCTGTTCCATGGAGTTTTTGTCAGGTTTAACAAAAGAAAGACTTTTAACTGTGTATTCTTCTTGTGATGAGAGTAAACTCGAGTTTCAGTTTACCAGTTCTTTTGTTTGGTTGTGCAACAATCTTTTGGCTCTTACTTAAATTCACTGTCACTGTTTTCCACCACGGAACGACAAAAGCTAATTCTGTGGCTTTTCATTTGTTCGTTTCTGCCTTATTAGTGCAAGTCGTTCACCTGCTAGCTAAGAACAATACTATTGAGATGGTCCAAGTAATTGAAATCTAGAAAGTTCTCTCTTAATCAAGCTGTGAAATGGTATCAGTATTTGTATGTCGGTCAAAGTTTTAATGTTGAGCTTACTTTAGCAGCATGTGATAAAGTGAAGCTGTGAACTAAATCAAGTTAACAAGTTGCATCTAGTCAGGCAGCAAGTTTGGTTTAGATGTGAATAATGTGTGGTTAGGTACCTGTGATTATTGGTGCTTTTCGTACAGTGGTATACACACGCAGTTTGTAGCTCCTGAAGAACTGTAATTGCTTATCAGGTTTTTGATGATTCTATAGGGCTTTATTCAGGATCTTTCTGACTTTTAAGATTAGCGAAGCTGGAGTCTTTTCCTGATCTTTTGTTCTTTACTGTCAATTGTCTCCATATTGGGTCAGTCGAGAATTGTTTTGAGGTTTCTAATCATGTAAATCACACATAGAGTGAGTGGAGGTCGACGAGTGATTTATGTAGGTATTTTCCTATCAAATTGATGGCCTGGTATTCACCATGGAGTCAGAGTCATTTCTTTATCTCTATATTTAAAGATATTCCAATTTTTCCAAGCTAGTATTCTCTTATTATGTTCTATAGCCCAGAAACCCCCTTCACTGCAGCTCCCTTGCTTTGTCCTTCTGTAGTTGATGTCTACTCTTAGTCTTAGTTTTTCTATCATTTGGTCTTTGCCATATCTCCTTGTCATATCCTAACTGAGCTTAGGTTTTGAACTGTGTAAGGCTGATTCTATTCCTGCATTCCAAACTCCTCTTAACCTACAATCCTTCTTCAATTCAAACTGTGATGGATTATGTCGTCATAGACTGTTACTTTCGTTTTACTATCGTGTCCAAAGCATAAAGCATATGATCTCAAGTTTATATGACCTTGGCAGCTGGTCAAACCCGTTTTTTACCTGCCATAGAATATTTAATCTTCTTTTTCCCCCATATTGAGTTCCTGTCAAGATTTGCTTCTTTGTGTTCTGCCGCTCTATCTAGTTTTGTGTGTATGTTATACTTTCCTGTGAAAGATCAACTGCATTTGACACCATTGATATAAATGCTTGCTCAAGAATGTCACGGAAGATCTGCAGTGTGAGGTCTGGTGGAAGGGGAATACTGCAGAGGCATTAGCAAGTGTGAGAGAGTTAAAAAATTCAATTCCTTGGGGGAGATCAACTGCTATGAGTCTCGTCAATTTCTCACTCTCCTTGCCTTCTTGCTTAAGGTTTGTGTCTACAGGATCAAATCTTAAGAGGGCCTTGCTTTGACTAGTGGATAGTATATGCTGACAAGAGACTTTTTGGTACCTAATACCGTGGGGAGATTCTCATCGACGGAAAAATTTCAACAGATTTATTTGTCTTTAACCCACGGTAAAAGCTATTTATAACTCAGGCTTTTGTTCATGACATTTGGTTGCTGGGTTTTGTGGATAAGGACATTCATCTACTGGTCTTGTAGTATGTGGTTCAGAAGATGAATACTCTGCCATATGAAAGGAACGAAAAATTATTGGTTAGTTTTGTCCTTGTGAAGTAATTAGGTTCTTTTTGGTTTTTCGAATAGTTGTCATCGCATTGCACTTGTTTTCACTTACCAAAGTCAAATTGTTGATTTGCACCAAGGAATTGATTTTGCCTAGAATTGTTAGCTGAAATAATTGAAAGGATTATGTTGATAAGTCCGAGTAGATTCAGTGAATAATCCTTTGTCGGAAATGCATCTCGAAATTATGCTGATCATACTGTCTGGGAACGTTTTGAGATGCTTGCTTAGGGCGCCTTGTGTGCTTTGATGAATCATGTGAATGTCCAACATTGATCAAGAATTACCATACACCATATTGCATTGTTATATCTTGAGATTTCTGATATTTTCCGTCATTTTCCATTTTGTGACGAGCAATGAAGGTGGCAATACGCAGGAAACTGCTTTACGGTAATCGAATAAGCATTCTTATGTTTAGCTCCAAGGCTGAAACCTTCTTACTCAGAATCTTAGTGCTTGAGATGCAATCTAATTGTTCATTTCAATGTTTTGGCAGATGATTATTTGTTCTTCTTTTTTTCCCAATACACCGTATATTTATGTACAATGTGATGCTAATGTGGATTGCTCGGAATATGAGTGTTCTATTTGTATTTCTCTCTCTTTGCTAGCTAGTGATGCATCGCTCGAATACCGAACCTAGAGCAGCGAACCACGTCTGGTTGCAGGAATAACTGAAGATGAATTCGCTCATCTCTCTGTCAGGAAGACTTGCGGGATATGATGACCTGACCATCGTCCTCCGATTGCTGGAAATACCATTCAAACTATGAACCAATTTTTGGTCTCTGTTTGTGATAGACTAAAGCTGTATCAGTAACTCCATTCTGCAGAAAATGGAGAAGTAAAAGAGAACAACGAAAATATGAGGGTTAGACCCTTTTTTTCTTTTGGGGGTCCTCACCACTCATTCAAATCTTTCAGCCCCACAGAACATGAATGCTCTGCCCTAGTTGTTGGAGCAGTCGATGCAATGAATTGAGCACTTTTCTTTCTCTGTCGTGCAGTTGCCGAAACGTTTTACACATTCACAGTCCTGATGATTGTTACTTCTTAGCTTTGCCAGAAAAGCCTATATCAGTAGTATAATCAAGGGTGCAATCGAGTCTGAGTTGACAAAGTGTCAAGTTTGAGCTTGACTCGATTCGCTCACTCAGGCTCCGTTCGTTTGGCGGAAATATTCTCCCGGAAAATATTTTCCGGGTTTTCCGGTGTTCGGGGGTCGGAAAACGTTTTCCGTGGGAAAATATTTTCCTTGCCCCCTCACAAAATAGCCTAAGTCTATGGAAAATGACTTCCGCTTCTTCAAAATGGGAAATCATTTTCCGGAGCTTCTTCTTCTTCTTCTTCACTAAGGTCGCCGCCCGCCGCCGCCGGTCGCCGGTCGCCGCCCGCCGGTCGCCGCCCGCCGGTCGCCGCCCGCCGCCGCCGGCGAAAAATATTTTTCAAAACTTTTTCATATTGATCACCGAACAACGGAAAATTATGTTCCGGGAAAACATTTTCCAGGAAAATGACTTCCGGGAAAATATTTTCCAAAAGGAGAATATTTTCCGCCAAACGAACGGAGCCTCAGTGCTGGAAACTCGACTCAAGCTTGATTGAGTATCAAAATTTAGGCTCGAGCTCGAATTGACTTGAAACTCCAAATACTCAGAGCTCGACTCAATTTAAATACAGTTATATATGTACTCGAGCTCAAGCTTAATAAGCTCGGATAGTTTTCTAGCATTTATACATGTGATGTGATGGTACAACATGTAATTTTAAAGACTTTTGTGTCTTTTTATGTAATTGTAATGTATTTCTTGGCAAAATAATAAAAACATGATTAGGCTCGCTAGCTTCCCAAGCTACGCGGTGGTGAGCTTTAGCTTGACTCAACAAAAGACTCAAAATCCTTGAGCTTGAGCTCGACTTGAAATGGGGTGAGTCAATTTCAAGTAATCATCGAGTCGAGCTCAAAGCTACTCGAGCTCGAACTATGGGTGAGTAGCTTCGAGCTTGACTCAGATACGTCAGCAAAAGTATCAAAAAAGTCTTAAACCTTTTACATTGATGCCAATTTAGTCATAAACCTTTTTTTACCAATTCGGCCCTAAACCTTTCGTATTGATGCCAATCTAGCCTTAAACCTTTTTTTGCATCTAGCCTTAAACCTTTGCATCGATGTTAATTCGCCTCTAAACATTTATGCATTGGTAGCCAATTCACCCTTCGACATGTGAATAGCTATTCGCCGAAAGGACTAAACTCGGGCACCAATACAAAAGATTTAGGATTGAATTGGTACAAAACCAAAGGTTTAAGACCGAATTGACACTAAAAAGGTTTAGGACTGAATTAAGATCAATGCAAAAAGCTTTAGAACTTTTTTGACACTTTTCTCTAGATATGTCCATGACAAGTTTAACATCTCCAAATCCGCAATTCTCACTGCAAAATTGAAATCTCAAGACATGTTTTCATTACCAGCATCTATGTCCATAGGAAGCGACTCATCTCAAGTCTTATTCAATGGATCTAAGCAAAATAAAGACATTCTGGTGAAGTGAAGACTTGAAGGATTGTCCTCTACTAGAATCTTGCAATTACTATCACATTGTCTATTTGGAAAAAGAAAGCAGCAAGTGATGGTCCCATTTGATTTGACTAGAAAATCACGTTCTTTTTCCCTAAACAATCCTCACCAGCTCACGGACAAAGCCTCAACGTCGAAAATCAAAGCCCCACCTCCCATCTAATCTTCCTCCATGCCTGACCTCATTCTAAGCTTTTTCGCCAAGTAAATTTGGTTCGATTACTGGTAATTCATGCAAGTTGAATGGCAGTTGTACCTGCCCAAATTCTGCTCGGACCAAAGTTAAGGTTGTACCTTTTTGTTTATTTCATTTTGGAAGAGTGGGATTTTCAATTCAGTTCAGAACGGAGAAGGGAAGAAACTTCTGATTCTGTTGATGCTATTCCCAATTTATGGGGAATAAATAAAAAATAATTAGCAGATCTTGAGCATCCAACTTTCAAATTAAATAAATCCTCAGACCCAAAAAAAAAAAAAAAATCCAATTAATAATGTTTTTTTTCCTCAAAATCCAATTAATAATGTTACTCATACATAACATGGCCATAAACAAAAGACTAGACTACTTGTCACTGAGATTCTATGTTTTAGTGTGCTAACCCTTTCTAAGGTTTTGCCTCCATTCTAGAGAGGGGCTTCTCTTATAGTAAATAGATGATTCGTTTTTTTCAAAGTAAAATTAGGTATTGGAGCCTTTCAAAACATTCAAGTAATTCTAGAGGATCTCGACGATTTTCAGGCGCCGCCAGTATCGAATAGTTATCGACAGAAAAGATTTCAAGGGCTAGCACCAACCCAAAGAGAAGAGCATGGTTGCGCTCAAATTTCACGATTGGCGTTGAGTTTTGATCAACTTAGAGGTGCCCCAACAACACTCGATAACAATTTAAAGATAAAAACACGAATTTGAAATTAAAACTAATATTTCTTATCAAATGTCCTGCAGATATTATTTTTTTAACATAACCCATGAAAAAATATGAGCCGTCAATGATATTTAAATATTTCCCATCTAGACATATTTTATTTTCGCACATATTCTTTTTACGAACATGCATGGGAGAAATATATCCTCAAATAAACTTTCATATGTATGGCTCGTTCTATTCACCACATTCTTAGATAAATAAGTCTATACAATATTTTTCGCGAAATCTAATACGACATCATCTAGATAGAGAGAGAGAGAGTAGTTGGATTCGACTGGTAGATTTCTCCCCCACTTAACTACCTAGTCAAGGACCCATCAGAAAAAGGAAAAAAAAAACCCTAGTTAGAACTGTTCAAAAATGTGGACCTATGCCAACTAAAAACACTGTTTGAGCTTGATATGCAGAGACTGTGATGTATAAACCTTGATAGAAGCAGCTTCATCATATATGTTGGAGTGCCTCCTTGCTTCAATTTGGCCTCATTGTTGCTACCAACATTACTAACATGGGCTCACAAGAAACACTTCCATTTTGGATTCAAGAAGTTAAATAAGAAAATACACAGTTTTAAATGGGGGTCCTATTGTTAGCCAAATGTTGCATTTTATCCTTTTTTCCCCTCTGGTGGAGCAAGTACTGCAGTTTCAAAATTTATAGTACCTAAATTTATGTAAAGTTATAATCTACGTATATATTTCGATAAATTCGATGACTTTGACATGCCGTTGTCAAAACCTTTTACATGGAAAGATCCGATAGAAGTGCAAAGAGAAATATATAACGATACTCAAAAGTCAAATTTCGATTGATCATACAGCTCCGAAAAGAACTGCTTATTATAAATTTCGAAAGTCCTTGTCATTGTGGAATATGTTGATTTTTAATCTAATGGAATTAAAGCTTTTGTCATCCGTCATTGAAAACGTGGGATGGTGAAGCACGGACAGGGAAAGTGAAAAGAGAAAAGAAGTTGTTGAGCTGACTGGTAGGCAATGCTGCGAATTCCCATCTTATAAACAAACCCTATGCAACGAGAGAGAGACCAGCTCTCACACCAAGTTAAGCACTGTTCTCTCAATCCCAGTTGAGAGAACATCATGGGTTCTTCTTCAAGAACTCACCATCAACTAGGTCTTGCCTTCCTCTTCTTTGCTTCACTTACATACCTGTCTCTGTCACATACTTCTCTCCCCAGTGAGTATTCGATCATCGGCCAAGGACAGGACCAAAACGACGCCATTTCGGACGAACGGGTCGTCGAGCTCTTCCAGAGATGGAAGGCGAAGCACAAGAAGGTGTACAAGCACGCGGAGGAGGCCGAGAAGCGGCTCGAGAACTTCAAGAGGAACTTGAGATACGTAGTGGAGAGAAATAGGGAGGGCAAGAGGTCAGGCGATGACAAGAGGCATGGCGTGGGGCTGAACAAGTTTGCTGACCTGAGCAACGAGGAGTTCAAGCAGCTTTACTTGTCCAAGGTGAAGAAGTCGGTCAACCAAAAGTGGAGGACCAAAAGAGAGAGCTTGAGGAGGAGCAAGAGGAAGGGAGTGGAGTCTTGCGAGGCACCATCTTCTTTGGATTGGAGGAACTATGGCATTGTCACTGGTGTGAAAGACCAAGGAGAATGCGGTACGTCTTTGACGTGCTAATTTGATTTGTTTTGCTTCTTTCATCATAATTTTTGGGGTGTGTTTTACTGATCTCTAAGTTGACATCACAAAATCATTAGGAACATACCTTATCCTATCTTCTAGATTTATATGTTTATATCGAGTGGTTCATATATAGTTCAAAAATCAGAATGACCCACGGTTGACCGTGTTATTTTCAACGCCGTGATTTGCTTTGTTCACCTCATCGTCCCTATAACACGAGCATGCGCGAAGTTAGATAGACACCAAGTCTAATCGGACTTCAAGCTGTATCTAAAGTTTGAGATTTGTATTCAATCTGATTCGGACTAATCGCCGTGTTAGCTTAATATTAAGCTTTATTATGCTTGAACATACGATAAAAATTTTAGCGAATTCTGTTTCCAATTTTTTTTTTTTTGGGTCAGAATTCTGTTTGCATAGTTGGCAAGTGAGATAGTGAGAGAACATGGTCTGCATGCACGTGAACAAGATGCCATTGACTTGACCTCTAGAAATTCTCCTTTGTCGTATGTTATTGGTTTGGTCAAATATAAGAAGGTAAGACCATTAGGTTCAAAAACATCGAATTGTGTTTTCCGAATACGACTATATAAAATAATTAGTGGGCCCTTGGTGTTGTCGGGTAACTTAATGATAAACGTGGCCAGGTTTCAACCCAATCACTGCGCTGCAAGAACATTAGGTAAGCTTGGAGGGCTGGGTTTGGACTGATTTCGTAGCGATGCAATCCATCGTAGCAATCAAGGGACATCGAGGTCTTTAAGAATTTTCACTGTAGAAGGTCCAAATTGTAAGAGAAACCCGCGAAGTTCACGGGACTGCCGATAAATGTAAAAGCTTAAGTTGTTAGGAAAGAGGGAGTCACATGGTGTTGCCTGTGTGAAGGCTAGAAATAGTAGGATGGAATGGTGAAATCTTGGAGCGTTTTGATCTATGAAAGTGGTTTTAAGAAAGTTAAATATGCCTGAGAAATGAGCAGAAAAGAATTGCCTGATCTTAGTAAAATTTAATCTGGTAAGATTAGAAGAGGATTGGCAAGCCTCACTCGACTTGACAACCCTAAAGTTTCTTCTCATACGCTTCGACGTTGACGACGAGAAAATTTGCTGATCAACCAGAAATAAATGATTGAGCTTCGGAATCGGGCTGTGGCCGTATGGATTATTCAATATTCGCATCCTGGTTTTGTACCACTATGCAGGTTAGATATGCGCAGAAACAAAATAAAGAGCTTGTAGCTTATATATGCGATTTAGTTTAGCAGAAATAGAAGGGAGAGAGCTTTTCGGCTCCATATTTTCTGGAAGAACGAAGTAAAAATTCTCGGTGTTTGAAGATCCCGATTCAAAACCAACAATTTGTAACGTGATACTTGAAATTTGATCCTGTGTTTAGGTTATCTGTCGCCTGATAATATCAACAATTCTTTAGGATCAAAATGTTTTCCCAAGCATATTATTAAACCAATTGCTAGATTTTGTTACAGTAGGGTGTAAATTATGGGTTCTCAATCTTATGGATGCAAATTGTGATCGAAGTCGTAGTTCAGGTACTTAGGTTCTTATTTGTTGTGTGTTTTTGGGTGATTTTCTCTCGAATACCGCTTGATTTTTGCACTCGATCCACGATCATAGGAAGTTGCTGGGCATTCTCTTCCACCGGAGCCATGGAAGGAATCAATGCACTCAAAACCGGGGACCTGATCAGCCTTTCGGAGCAAGAGCTCGTGGACTGCGACACCACCAATGATGGATGCGATGGCGGCTACATGGACTACGCCTTCGAATGGGTCATCAACAACGGCGGCATCGCTTCAGAAGAAGACTATCCCTACACCAGCATCAACGGCGTGGGAGGTGTCTGCAACGTCACCGAGGTTCGGTCCCATATGTTTCCTATCTTGACATCCTGCATGTGCAAGTCTGAGAGTTCATAAATCTTCGTTTATGAACATCATGTGCTTATGTTTCATTGAATTCACTGATGAGAAAGTATCTTTATCCAATTTCCCCTGAATTTATTTATATACGGTCTCATTTGGTCTCCAGGCCATGTAGGTTAAGACAAATGCAATGAGTGAGTTGTTTTGGAGTGAATTTGATTCGCATTTTCTTGAGGGAATTATGTGTGACATCATAGGAAAACATGATGAATAACATTAGTATATTAACTTGTATCTGATTTAGAGTTGATTTTGTTCAATCAGGAGGAGTATGACAAAGCGGTGAGCATTGACGGGTATGTGGACGTGTATCCGTCGGACAGTGCTCTTCTCTGCTCCGTTGTTCAACAGCCGATTAGCGTCGGCATGGACGGCTCCGCATTAGATTTTCAGCTCTACACTTCAGTAGGTCTTGATTCGTTATGTTCTTGTGTTCTACACTTGCACGAAAACAATTTTGCATACAAACCATTTGATTGATGATGCTGCAAATCGACACTTCAGGGCATCTACGATGGTAGCTGTTCCGACAATCCTGATGACATCGACCACGCGGTCCTAATAGTTGGTTATGGCTCCGAAAGTGGCGAAGATTATTGGATTGTGAAGAACTCCTGGGGAACAGATTGGGGCGCGGAAGGATACTTCCTGATACGAAGAAACACCGACCTGCCGTACGGTGTATGTGCCATTAACGCGATGGCTTCTTACCCAACCAAAGAGTCTTCTGCACCGTCTCCCCATCCATCTCCAGTCGTTCCGCCACCCCCACCTCCCCCGCCATTAACTCCCCCACCACCGCCCCCGCCATCGCCGCCGCCACCGTCTCCTTCCCCCAGCGAATGCGGAGACTTCTCATATTGCCCAAGCGACGAGACGTGCTGTTGCCTCTTTGAGTTCCATGATCTCTGCCTAATTTACGGCTGCTGTCCTTATGAGAACGCGGTGTGCTGCACCGGGACCGACGATTGCTGCCCAAGTGATTATCCGATCTGTGATGTTGAAGAGGGACTTTGTCTCAGGGTATGTGAACTTGGATCTTAAGACTTCAGGTTCTTTAGTCAATATCAACATCGCTCATTCATATTACAAATTCACTGATCATGTTTCACAACTGAAGTACATAATCATCTGTTCTAGGAATTTAGTCCTATCTTTTTATACCTGCATCGAACTCTTACACTTCTCTTGCTTAATCCTAACAGAATGCTGGAGATTACTTGGGAGTGGCCTCAAGGAAGCGAAAGATGGCGAAGCACAAACTCCCATGGACTCGGTTCGAAGAAAACAAGAACAAGATTTACCAACCATTGGCGTGGAAGAGGAACCGTCTCGCGGCAATTCGCTGACCACTAGGGAAGCGCTGATTGGGCCGAACATCTCTCAGTCTTCGTACTAGTAATCATCGGCAATCTCATTTTACTCCCGTCGCTAGGCATCGACCAAAACCCCGTATCAGGCCCATGTTCATATGTATGAGTTCGAGCATGTCCTGGGTTCAGGTCAAAGGTTATTTTTCTTCACTGCATCATATGTCTTAAGTACACTACTTGCAATTACTGCTACTGGTTTGTTTCGTTTTTGCCTGAGTCGATGCTCGAACATCTCCGCGCCATTCCGGAATCCGAATATAAAGAGTATATAGTCAAATGATGTGTTTTCCATCTTGTTTTTCTGCGTCTCGGGGGTTGGGTGGGGACTCATTTACCGATGAGGTCAGAGAATCCTTGCTCAGCCACAGGCGAGGGCAACCACCCTCGCACATGTTGGGGGCGGTGCCACCACTTGCCTGAACCACGTGAGGTTTAATTGACCCTGTTTGATCGTTGTGAGGACCTGCCGACCCTCACTCATAATGTAATGACCCGGTCCGACAAGGGCGGAGAGTAGTCACCGGGGCCAAAGAGCTTAAACAAGAAACAGCTCCTAGAAGGCTTTTAGGACGACCAATGGGGAAGGATAAACCAAATTGTACACCGTACACCGAAAGGAGGAGAGCATGCCTCGGATATATATATATGTGTGTGTGTGTGTGTGTGTGTGAAAATTAGAATTAATTCACGAAGGAGCCTTTTAAGGTAAATGTAAACTTTACTTTGGAACTCCAAAGTTAAGTGTATATCCTAGTAGTGCTCTAACATGTACGCCAAATGACAAGACCTTGTAGCTTAGTATGGGACGAGCCAAAACGTAAAATATCTCGAATAAGTTAATCCAACGATGTAATTGTTATGTATTTGATGAAGTTGATTTCGACTAACTAATTAACTCATGACATGGTGAATTTGACCGACAAATTAACCAGTGGCATGTGTCGTGATATTGCCTATGAGTATGTACAAGATGGCAAGATGTGTCTCGAGCACTTGAGCCGACGAGTAAACCTAATTACTCAACATGATGTCCTTGACAAAACACCACTTTAATATTAAATTATTGAAGCATACAATGGTGCTACCAATATCTAAAAAGTTGGACGTGCACTAGGCTTGACAATGGTATGAATGCCATTTGTCGTGACTTTTCACCACTTGTCATTTTTATAGATCGCCACCTGTTCAACACAATCTGACCACCGGTCAACAGAATTATATAAATAGTAATTTGACTTCATAGGTATGGGCTCTTTCCAACTCTCTCTCTAGAAAGACATCTCTCTCTTCTTCCTTAAGCTAGTATCCTCTCTTTTTTTCCTCTTAATCTCCCTCATTTTCGATGCTAACGTAAGCATCGGAGGGCTGTCGCAACTCTCCCGACGGGAAAAGATAGGTTTTAGAGGTAATGTCAGATTGACGAACAACGATCCGCAATCACTGAACTCTTCCAAACCCTTACCTCGCGCAACATTGAAAGATTCCTTTTAATTTGATTAACTCTATAAGAAATTTATGTGATGAGTCGCCATTAACCTGTTGGGGCTAGTTAGGAGTTAAGTGAGGTACAGCAGTATACCTCACTTCCTACACAATCGGAGATATAAGGTCAGGGATATGATTACGCTAGTTATCCGACTAATGCGCTTTTGGTACCTAAAATTGATTATTTGTCAACCAAGTGTCACATACGGTCTTTCATCCAATTATGAGTCCTAAAGTTATTATCCACTAAGTGTTCATGTGATGTTTTTGCAATTATTATGATCCTAAAAATGTAACCTAACATTTAATTAAAACACACAAATCACGACGCAAAAGCGATATAAAAGAATCTCAACCAATTAGTCAAAAAAATAATAAAAGTACGATTAAAAGATAAAGTGTAGTAAAGTAATCTAATAAGACTTGGCCTTGTTATTAAACCCCGTGACAACAACCCCCATGAGCTAAATTCAGATAGAATCCAATTTCTTTTTCTAAAAGATTAATCTTCCTAAACCTAAATAAATCAAAGGTATTCATTAAAATCCCTAAACTATATGTTTACTAACTAAACGAAACTAAGATAAATTAAAAAAAAAAAGATTAATATTAAAATCTAACAACCTAATCAAGGCCTATTTCCTAAGCATTATCCAAATTTTCATTTTTCAATTATTTTATTATTATTATTTTTATTTTCCCTACGCTTAAACGTAAGCTGCACACTCTAATATGTTTTTCCTATATATTTTTTTTTATTTTCGTTTTATTTATTAATTATTTGTTCTAATAAAGGCGACACGGGCTGGGCCCTTGGGCCCGGTCCTCACATGGATACTTGATCCGCTCGGGTCTGGGCTGCAGATACAAATGGGCTCTTACATCAAACCCTTTTTATTTTCTTTCTGTTTTTTTTATTATTATATCCTTTTCTTTTTTTCTTTCTTTTTATTTTTCATTATTTCTTATTCTGTTCCTATGCTCACAGACCTTTGTTCCCAAATCTTATCTTATAGGATTACTAACAAATCTTCATCTAACTCAGCACATCAAAGGATTGACTTTGAACTCTACCGTTACCCAACCTTAACCTTTGCTGGACCACTGCCATTGGCCGTCACAGAACAACCATCTCCGTTCGCCGGCCTTCTGCCGATGCGAAATATACACAGAATACTTGTGAATATCACAGGAGATTGACAATACGTGTATCGGTGGCTCGGGTACATTTTCCTCGCCGGTGATTCCATTGAACGCCACTTGATTAGCGAGTGGAACTGAGGCTGCGATTGATGATTAAAGCACCTGTAGGAGCTTTAGTATTTCGTCAACAAACGCAATCCGGGGCATTAGTGATGAACTCTAAATGAGATTTGATCTCCCTGGATTTCTCGACCATGGAACAAAGCACAAACAGGGTATATAGCTTTTGATGATGGAGATGACCGTCAAACAGTGGTGACGGCCAGCGAAACCGACTCAGGACTTCATGAATCGCGAATAGAGTCGACGGAAATCGCTTCTTGAAGGGAACTTTCGCAAATTCGCATGTCCTTGATATGCTCTGTGAATCCGACTGATGAACGATGGAAAACGATCGATGATACGTGCTGGTGACCGGAGATGATAGTTTCCGGAGATTGATTTAATGAGTAGCTCTTTTTTAGCCATTTATTCACATCTCTCGTTTTCTTTTATATTTGTACAAAAATGCACGTGCAACTTGCTGGCAAAAAATCAGGTGTCATCCTATTTTGAAAAGGAGCTCAAAGAGATTACTTTCAAAGACGAGGAGATAGCTGCATTTTGTCAACGAATGAAGTATTGAAATTTGATTAATGCCCTACCTAAAGATACTCACTCTGGACATTTTTTACCTTGATATTGCTTACCGTGCTCACGGTAGTCCTCCTTACTCACTCTTTTTCTCTTTCTACCATCTTGAAAAACAAGGTTGATATGCTCTTAGATGCGTACCGGCAGGTTTCGCCGGGTTAGGTCGCGTTGGGCATTGTCTAAGGAGGTGAGTCGGCCACTCACCTCCTTAGACAACCTACAAGATTCAAAAGGAGACGTCAAGTCAAGCCAGAAGCTTTCAGCTCCACAAACCGAGTGGATAAAAATGGTGTAGATCGGCGATTTATGGAAATTGGTAGTAGGGGTGAGCACGGGTCCAAGATAGAACCGAGAATCGGAGAACTGGACCGATGGTCCAATTCAATTCTCGGTTCTAGAGAGGGAGGGAGGTTCCGGTTCTCGATTCCATCATTTTAGGAACCATCGATTCCGAAACCGAAATCGGGAATCAGAATTGAGAATTGAGAATGGAACCGGGAACCCTAAATCTAAAATCTCTAATTTTCTTACTACTCCTCACTTCTAACTTATTAGCTCTCAAATTTTCATCTCTGTCCGCAAGCTCATTGCTTTGCTTAACTTGTCATGTAGAACATTTCCAAAGGTTTGTTTAGACCTTTTATTTATTGTGGTTTTAGAGTACCCACTATTCACATGCTCATTGCTTTGCTTAACTTGTTATGTTTGTCATGTATCTATGCCAAGTTTTTATTGTTTAGTGAGGTTGATTGTTTTTGTCATTCACTCTTTCAAGAAACATGTTAAGCTTGATGGTTGCATAGTTAGAATTATGGTGATAATGGATGGTGAAAGGAGAAAAGAAAAAGTTTTAGTTGCAAATAATCGATACGCGATACTTCAATTTTAAAGTTAAAACTATTATTAAGTTATCAACTATGATTGTTGTTTCTTTTGATTTTAGGTGGTCAGAATTTTGAACAAATTTTCATGGATGTTTGAGGACCAAACGCTCATCTTTCTTCCCTTTTTCCTGGTTCCCATTTTATTTGTGGTCTTGTATATGGATATTGTCTTGATCAACATGCTAATCCCTTGTGAATTCTATTGCGTATCGATTCACACAATGACTTCTCATTTTAATTGTATTTATTTGAACCGTAATGTTAGGAAACCTAGTCTTTTGTATTATCTTTAGTGAATGATAAGCTTGTTCGACATTGTTGTGTTCATTTTCGTGTTGTTTAACTAAAAATGAAATGAAAAAAAAAAAAAGAACCCGTTGGACCTTGGAACCAACCATCGAACCTGTGACAGGATAGGTTCTAGGTTCCAAGTTCCAAGTTCCGATGGGTAGGTTCCAGGTTCCAAAAAATGAAGAACCTGTACCCGAGGGTAGGGTACAGGTTCCATTAGGAATCTGGAATCGCTATTGATAGATGTGATCCAAAGTATTGATTATATGAAGTCATGGCAGCAAACTCCTATCACCGTGACCGAAAGTTCACAGATGAGACAATGGTTGCTCCCCTTCCAAGAGGGTTTAAATTGCCCGATTTACACTAGTATGACGTTCATGAGACCCTTTTGATCATGTAGAATGGTTTTGGGTTGACTATGATGTTGAGCGCAGCACTGGATTCGATTTGTGTTGGGCTTTCCCGGTAACTTTGCCGAAGGCAGCGAGAATATGGTGTAGTGGATTGAAACCGCGGTCCGTCGGCTCTTTCTATCTGCTGGAAGATATATTCATTACCCATTTCTCCGGCAGCTGATGTTTCCAAAGAACCAACAATTCGCTCCTAGTAGTCAAGCAAGAGTTGGGAGAATACCTAAAAGATTATCTTCGTTGGTTTAACAAAGTGGCCATCAAAATCCCAAATCACCTTTCTGATGTCGCCTTATTAGCTGCCGTAGCCGGTTATCAGGCTTCTCCCTTCATGTTTTCTGCCCACAAGAAGCGGTCAATCACCTTGAAAGAACTCTACACCAACGATGCAAAAGAGCCTGCCGGTGCTGTTGGCACACTCATCGACCTCCTGCCACGACGGTTCAAACAACAACTGTTCCACCGGTTGACAAAAGAGTGAAAAAGGACGAGGAAAGTCGGCCCTTCATGCCTCAGAGAATGGCTAAAATTACAATGCCAATGATTAAGCCCCAAGGCCAGATCTCAGTGGAGGTGAAGGATTGCGGAATCTTGCGCTAACCAGGTCGTCTTAATGCTCCTCCGAGACAATGGTGCCACAACACAAATGATTGCTATGAATTACATATCGAAATCGAACAGATGATCTAGAGAGGCGACCCTATGAAGTACATCAAGAAGGAGAAGGAGGTGTGATCCAACACTGTTTGCGCAAGTAGTCCGGGAAGAGGAAGAGAAGTAGGAAGTCAGCCCCGTCCCCCCTACTGCAAACAAAATGTGTCTGAAGCACCGCCGAGTAACACCCAGCCAAGTAAGCACTCCAACCCTCTTGATAATGCTCAAGTATCGATTCTCCATCGGTAAGGTATGGTAGAAGTTATTAGCGGTAGCTAGATGGGACTGTTCGTCTAGCAGCGGAATACACTCCATTTTAGAAGGTTTGGTAGGCAAAAGGCGTCGTTTCTTTCAGATATCTTCTCAGACAGATCACCTTTGAGGTGTAAAATTCCCGCATGATGATGCTCTTGTCATTAGCACGCTTAGAGGCGAATATGAAGTCGGACGTCTCCTAAAAAACAATGACCAGCTCCGTAGACGTTTGGTACTTTGACGCGTTTCGGAAGATAGAGGGGCACATCAAGTAATTAAGAGCTTATGAGGGCTCGCAAAACAGGTTTTCAGAGGATGTAGTTAGAGTCAAGGAGGTTGTTCGATTGCCAATTACCTTAGGGACACCCTTAGGCAGGCACACATAGATGTCTGATTAGCCCATAATGGCATTATCGGTAGACCAGTGCTGAATGCTACTCATGCCGTCATCTCAACTTGTCACCTGATGATGAAGTTTGAAACTGAGACCAGTCAGAGTGAAGCTCGCCGAGCCCAGTTGATGGCCAGACAATGCTATATGGTGGCCACCGAGGGGAAGATGCCTGATCAAATTATGATTATAGATACGGATGTTAGAGATCCATTTACTTTCAATCGCCTTCCTTTGGGCGAGCTGACGGTGCAAAGACGAAGATCCCCATAAGACACATATGTAAATAGGAGTGAATCTCCGGGCAGACCTAGCCGTGCAGATCACCGGTCTATCGAAGGGTGGTGCAGATGTTTCCGGAAGGGAGCCATTAGACATGGTGCTGGCATCGACCCGACGGTGATATCCCGTAAGCTCAACGTTTCAAAGGACTATAAGCTTGTTGGGCATAAGAAAGCGCTCGTCCGGATGAGAAACAGCGAGCTAGACGACGAGCCATCAAGGAAGAAACAAAGGAATGTATCTAGAATGGCTGGGGAACGTGGTGTTAGCAAGGACATCAAATGGAAAGTGGAGCATATGCGTAGACTTTACTAATCTCGATGCATTCCACCGATGAAGAGTAAATAGAAGTGAGGCATTCTAATCTTCACGCAAAATGGCACGAACTGTTAAAGGTAATGTGCAACATACTAGGAGGCATTCCAACTAAATTCAAGGGTTAAAATGGTGTGTTTATTTGGGGGAAAATTTCACAATAAAAGAAAATGTTTTTTCGGGAAATCGTTTTTCAGGAAATTGTTTTCCCCTTTTCAAGTTAGTGAATTCATTAGCCTAACCTTATGCATGCATATTTTTTTTAATCATCAATGGTTTTCTGTTGACCAATCGTTTTCAGTAAACCAAATGCACGAAAGTCTGGAGAACTAACTTGCGAGAAAAAATATTTCACTCGAACAAACAAGCCCTAAGCCGACAGACGAAATTATGTGAATGAGAAATGACAAACTTGAAGTATGTACATAACAAGGTCGCGGGCCAAAAAAAAAAATCCTTGAAATGCCCAAGCGAAAAACGTAATTTACATGTATAGCTTGAAAGATTCGTTAAAGATGTGTTTTGATTACGGCCAAGTACTTTCAAGATCTTTGGTCGAGGAGCATCTCGGCCATTCGGAACATGTTTGTTTGTGCGTCCGTATATCATGTAGACCGATATCATCTTAACCATTAATTGTATAATGACACATTGACACCCACCGTGGGGCCCTTTGTGATAGACGGTGGACTTGAAGAGGGGTTGATTGGTGGTGGCTCATTGGTTCAGTTTTCAGAAGCTCATGGGCTGTGATTTTAGCCCATTTTAGTATTGATCTAAAAGGGCCCATTAGTAAGAAAGCTAGAAGTGCATTATCATTTTCGTCTTAAATAATAATAAAGAAAAAAGGCGAAAAGTGGTAATTTATTAAATTAATTAAATGAGGTACCTAGTTGCAATAAAACAAGAGGAGAGAGAGTTGTGCGCTTTGAATGGGCAGGGACAGATAGTGGCAATACACTCCTCTTAAGTCGAGGGAGAATTACATAAATGATCCATGAACTTTAGCACAATGGATAATGTCGTTTCTGAACTTTTAATTTGTTTAAAATGATCCATGAGCAATTGGTAAATAGTCAATGTAATCCTTTCTATTTGCTCAAAGACAAATTAGACGTTATATGATGATTTGAACTATTACATGCCAGTCTAATGCATTTCAATCCGTGAGATTCACTAAAATCAATGATTGGAAAACATTGGGTCACATGCATCCGAAGTACGTGAGAATTTTTCCTAGGTGGCAATAGGGTCCGACAACCCTCGTTCGCACACGTTAATTGCCCATCATGTAGGTAATGTCACGTCGACCGATCATTAGTCTTCGGCTATACTTGTGTTGTGACTTGTCACCCCTCCACAAAATCATCCTACCTTTTGCCATTTGTGGAGTATTCAACTAGCTAGGTAGGTTACACTCCTTTGGAAATAAAGGTTTGAGATGCAGAAATATAGCAAGGAAACAAAGTATCTTGAGCACATGCCGACCGCAAAAAGGACTTGTTAACTTTTGAGATTGCCTAATCAATATTACATGCTCTAATTATATTTTTGTCACGGGTATGTTTGGACTATATATGTAGTGGACAAGCCTATAAAGGTCGAGTCACAAGAGGGCGCCGACCAGCACTTGTCTTTTGTGGTAATTTGCTTTAGGATGAATAGAATGTTATCAATTATGTTTTGAGGGCATCCAAATAGATCACAAGTAGATTAGGTGAATATTCAAGACATGTTTTATACTCATCGATCATATTATGCTTGAAGGAATTAAATTCTAGCATTTTGTCAAGAAGTAGCTACCCATGCTGAATTAATGGAAGTTGAAAATATAAACCATCATTTGATTTTGGGTTAATATCATTTAAAAATCTCAAACCGGAACTCACATGATACATATATCCCAAACTAAAATTCGTTTAACAATAATTCTAAATTGGTAATCCGGTGAAACTTAACCCAAATTAATTTTTTTCTCACGAAAAATCTCAAATTTGCATGCTAGACCCAAATCTACCCTCCATTAATAGTTTGAAACCTGATGTGGAGGGTTTATTTAGGTCCAGGGTACTGGTCTGGAATTCTATCTCAAACTAAAATTCGTCACACAAAAAATTCTAAATTGATAACCCTTTGATACCTTTTAACTCAAATTAATTTTTGTCTCACGAAAAATCTTAAATTAGTTCCTCAAGACCTAGACCTCCATTTTCCATTCGTCAACAGCTTGAGATGTGATGTGGAAGTAGGATACCAATTTGGAATTTTTCATGGGAAAAAGCCCAGTTCAATTGTAAATGTGTCGCGGGATATCGGATTGAGATTTTTTGTAACACGAAAATCAAGTCAGATCAAACACGTCGTGACTGACGATGGACCGGTTTGGGATTTTTTAATAATATTTCGAATATATAAAAAGAAAAAAGAAAATTGAGACCATTCGAGGGGGTTCTATCCTTACTGTTGTTTTCACGACGTGTGTGGGTGAGAGAATTATTGGAGAGTGCAGATCGATGGTTGGACAATGTGCCGATAACTGTCTCCATCTCTCCCCAACTGTTTTCCCGTGAACCTTTATCAAATAATCCCATCACCTACAAAAAAGAAAAGAAAAAGAATCATTAGTAAATTATTTTAATTATCCCGAAAATTCCTCGAATCAAGCGTGTTCGGCCGCCCCCACTCAAGACCTTAATTTGTGTCGTTTCCTATTAAAAATTCCAAACCGTGATCCCACCACGCATTTATCCTAAATTAATTTTTATCTCATGAAAAATTACAAGCTGGGTACCCCATGACACATTTATCTCGGAGTTATTTTCATCTCATAGAAATCTCAAATCAAGACGACTCGAATCTATGTTGCTGTCAAAACAGGTGTGCGTCAACACACACGAATTTTTCCTTGTCGGATTTGTCATTCTTTATGTCAAATTCATCTTACGGTTGTTTGCCACGTATGTTGGCATGTATGCATTTTATTGATAGTAGATTTGGCTCAGGGTTACCGATTTGTATCTTTTGTGAGAGTAAAATTAGTTCGGGGGTACCAACTTGAGATATTTTTACGAGGCGAATTGCATCATGGAGTACCGATTCCAGATTTTTTTTTCTGGTATCGACCTTTTTTATATTTACAAATTTATAAGACCATTTCAACCTATATACATAGTTGGTCCTGAGCAGGATTTTAAAATGTTCAATGGGAGACATGGGAAGAAATTCCCCGGCACGGTGGAGAGTCTTCCCTGGAGGGAACAGCGGGGGCTTTGGGTGGAGAAAATGAACTCCGCGTCAACTTCAGATTAGCTATCGTCGGGTAAGCAGATTTAGTAACCTCCCACCCTTAAAGGCCACAAGGTGGAACTCTTGGGTTCCTACTGGGTCGGCCTGTGCTTCGCAGTGTCATAAAAAAAAAAAAAAAAAGGAATTCAGAGCACTTTTTATCAGGGCATACAAAAGAAAAATGAAAAATAAAAATCAGAGGCGCGTGTCCCTCAGACGCGACAGCCCTCCCGCTCCAGGAAGCAGCACGAAGCACACTCGTGTCTGGTCTTCTCTCTCTCTGTCTCCCTCTCCCTCTCCCTCTCTCGTCACAAAGCAAAAAAGCGCAAGCTTTGGAGACTTTGAATCTCCTCTCGCTGAAAATTCTTCTCTCTTTCCTTCCTTTCTTTAATCTTTGCTGTTGCCGCTCCTCGATGTTTTCTTTGTTCCCACTCATTCCCCTGAATTCTCGCCATCATTCTTGGACCCCAATAGGAGAAAAAGCATCACCAAACAAGAAGCTCTCTCTCTCTCTCTCTCTCAAAACCCAACAATGGCTCCGAGTTTTCTTGATTTGATTTAGCTTCTGATGATGATCAGTTTGAACGGAATTCACTCCGCTCGTGCCCTCCCCGTGATTCCGTGCTGATTTTGGTGTCCGGGTTCGTGCTCTTCTTGACTTTCTTGCGTGCTTTCCGCCGGTTAGTCTCTGTTTCTTGAATTTGGTGATCAGCACATTTGTGATTCGGAGATCAGGTGGCGTATACCCTTTAGCTCAATCGTGGTGTGCTGGTGCAGATGTGTGGATCGAGTTCGTCCTTCTGAAGCTTCGTTGCTGCTTCGCTTGTCGCTACCAACACTGTTGACTGGCTTGACTGCGACAGCCGAGTCTTTGTAAAATCTCCATTGGGTATGCAGATGTTATCTAATCTGTACTGTTTCTTCTTAGCTTGAGCTCCATTTGCATAGCACTTTCTCTCGGAAGTAAGAAAAGAACTAACTCAAGGTTGTGCGATCATCTGACTTTCTTGTATTTATTTTCATCCTGAGAAATGAAGCAGAAAGATGGGTTTACTTGCGTAGTGTCAGGGCCGATTTATCGATATTTCTTTTCTTCTTTTTCTTCCATGTTACTCGATCTGCAAAAGAGACCATCTCGTTATTTTCGGGAAATAATTTCGACAATTCGCTTCATCGTTTTCAATATATGGCTTCTGGACGGATCCGTAACTGCGCTTGTTCACAGAATTTTGTAGCTTCTTTTCGACAATTTTGCATTAGTTGCGCCATCATAATCAATTTGAGGAGTTCCCATTTCACTTTCTTGCTTATGCTTACGGTTACTACTTGGCTAGGACTGGGTTTTCAAGTCGAAGTTAGGCTTTTACTTTTTGTATTGTTGTTCTTATTTCCTTTTCTGTGCTCAGATGTTCGCGAAAAATACCATTCAGAGGTCATTTACGAGCTTCCTTCCTTGGGTCCAATTTACGTGCCAAGAAACTTGAATGAGCTGGTGACCATTTGAGTGAAGCGAGGGACAGAATCTGCTAGCCGTGACAAATAAGGGAAGAATCGCCGTAATGGAGGAAAGAAAACTGAATTTCAACAGTCCGCTCTTGTCTGTGCGGCGATATTCGATGCCTGCATCTTCGAGTTCAGACAAAGGGAGGAAAATTCAGAAATCCTTATCCAATCGACAGCACACGCTCCCCTCGAGTGATTCGGACTCGAACATGGATCAAGTAACTGAACCAGTCGCTGTGCCTTTTACATGGGAACACATTCCTGGCAAAGCTAAGGACAATCGTGAGAAATCAGAGGTCTTGCTATTAAAAGGACCTAGTGTTTCTCCAAGGCTTCCTCCACGAAGGTCTCGGGAATTTGCAGTTGCAAGACACTTGGAAGGACCTAGCTCAAATAATATCGCCGCTAAATTAGATAGCTTCAAACAGGAAATAGCAGATGAAAAAGAAGGTGGTTTTGTCGAGGATGATGATGATGATGAGGATACTTATTCTGATGCAGTCGAAACATTGTCTACTACTGATTCACTCTCATTTCCTGTCAATTACAGCGTAAGTGGTTTGAGTGGAACAGACGGGCCAGTTGTGAAGCCTTCGGGAACCTTCTCGGTAGATTCACAGACTCGAGACTTCATTATGAGTCGCTTCTTGCCAGCGGCGAGGGCAATGGCCTTGGAGCCTCCTCAATATTCTTCCAGAAAGCAACCTGCTGCAACTGAGCAAACAAGAGATGTTGTTAAGAAGCTCATTGTTAGTGAAAGTCGACCTCCCCCGAAGCAATACAGTATGGAAATTGTACAGTACTATAAGCAAGACACATGGGAGGAGGAAAGTGTAGACGAAGACGAAGATAAAGGTGAAGGGAACAATGATTATGGGGGTATATCAGCTAAAGGTTGTGGGTTACTTCCTCGCCTATGCCTCTTAAATCCAGTTCCGGGAATGAAACCAAGGGCGCTAAGTCCTATGTCTTTCATGTCCCGAATGAAAGGAGTGAGCAAGGATGGTTCTGCTCGATCGCAAAGCCAGCCTAAGGTATTATGGTATTCTGCTTTATGCTCTTGTAAATCATGATTTTGCAGACATGACTAGTTTGTGTTAATTATATCACAGGAAAGTTACCCTTATACCTTGAACTATAGGGGATCCTGCATTTGGCAACCTAAACAATAAAACATGGGACATCACCATCCTATGGTTTCACATGACCACAAAACTCATGATCACACCAATAATTTTTATATTTATGCTTAAAAGGACCACCACTATATATGGGTGTGAAAGCAAATTTCCTTTTCTTAGCAATAAAGAATATTATTAGTCCATTGCTCAGAGTGCTCTGTATGTCAAATTTGCAGAACGCTGGTCCTGAGTACAAGTTGGACCATGGTAATCCCACTCCTAAGTTACCAGGCGTCGAGAATAGGATGCTCAGCAGCTCTAGTCGGTTTAATTTCTCTGGTGAGCTGAGGGCGAGAGGTGGATTATCTCCTTACAGGAGTTCTAGAAAGGACAGTGTTGCTCCACAACAAAACAGACCAGCTCTGCCTCCTCCTGAAGGATTTGGATTTCTCGGCCTATCGAAAGAAGCCAATAACATTGACCCAAGCAGGTTGAAGTTGCTTATAAAGAAAGTCGACAATATGCAAAAAGTTTCAACAAAGTATAAAGCAAATCAAAGCAATAGTTTGGTCAGCCCTGCTGCGGAGAAAACTTTATATGTAGATACTGTAAATGCTGAGGCAAAATCATGTTGCGATTCAAGTTCCTCTAATTTGGAGGTGCTCTTGAATTGTTCTGCAGAAGACATGGAAAGCCATTCTGACACAAGAAAAACAGAAGAGAATCCTTCCGAAGAATCTTGTTTCCAAGATATAGAATGCTTGGATTTACAGAAGTCAGGGACTGCCTCGGGACAAGATCTCGCTGTGCTGATAGATGCTAATCCCTCTTCTTGTTTCACTACTCTCACAGGCCAAGAAGAGACAATGTGCATGTCGGCTGATGGAGATTCAAACATCACCTCTGCGATGGTGAAAAAGGTTGATAAGGAGGAGATGGATGTCGCTTCACTTCCCTTGCCTTTACTGAAATCTCCTTCCGAGTCTTGGCTTTGGCGTACCCTGCCCTCAATTCCGTTGCGACATCCATTGTCACATTTGACCACAATCACTTATTCCAAGAAGCAGGATGCAATAGTATCCGGCACTGATACCAAGTGGGAAACCATTGTAAAAACTTCGAAGCTTCACCATGATCATGTCCGGTATTCTCAGGTAACATCAGTATATGAAACTATACTTCTTCCATATCATTATGAGCTCACTGAGTGACGAGAGAATTGATTACCTGATGAATTACACTGCAGGAACTAATTTCTCATGTTTCGGAGCAACCCAAGTTCTAGATGTGCAAAATCTCCGTTCAATGATTGAAGAAGTCAAAATGGCACTTAATTATTTTGGGTAAAATTCTTTTGGGACTGTTCTTTTGTTCTGCTACAACGGATGTTTCATGTGCTCATTTTTAGACTGAGTTACACAATTATTGTTCATAAGAGAGAGGTTATGGAGCTGAGCTTGGAGAAACAGCAGCTGATGAAATTCTGAACAAAACCAAAGTGCCTCAGCCACTCTCTCTTTTACTTTCTTTTTTTCTAGTTAAATTTTATGTATAGGTCAACTAGATATATTCCAATTGCGAGCCCTCTTTGGAGTGGCGATGATAGTGTTGTCCATGATACTCGAGGAATCCATTAATTTGATGATTGGAATTTGTTGGTTTTTGCTTCATTGCATATTTAGAAAAATGTGCTTTACGCATAGAACTCCCTGCAAATATAATATTCTCTGTTCATTGTACACATTTGTGCTCCAACCTCATCTAGTCATAACATAATCTAGAGTTTGATTCTAACAAGTTAGAAGTCAAATGAATTGTTGTTAAAATGTGGTAATTGTTGTGCTCAAAGCATATTGATTCATCTTTGATTGATTATGCACCGCCAATGAGCAGATGCATTCAGAAGAAAAAGCATACCAAGGAGTCTGCGGAGGTTCTGAGATACTTGAAGTTTGAAACATACAGCAGCTCTGTTAGAAAATATGCAATCCATCGTCCGATTTTTATTGGTTTGTTTAACTGAATACTAGTAGAGTGCCTCCAATTAACTTTCTCAAAGTAGATATGAAATCCAAAGATGGGTCGGCTTAGTGGCCGCTGTATCGAAATGGAGCTCTATTATTTCCCACATATAGGTATAATGTGCAGTGTTTGGTTTAGCCTTGGCCAAGGATCACATGTCATAACAATGTCAGTTGAAATCTCTATCCGTGTTATTTTTGGTTCTGCATTTGTTATTTTAGTCCGGGCATTGGTCTGTTTTGGTGGGACCTTCTCGACTCCCAAAGCTACTGAATTTATAGATGATATGGTGTACGAAATCTGTGTGATATTGTATTTTTTGCGAGTCTATTGTAGAATTGTGGAACCACCCGTTTCTTGGTAGACGGTCTAGTAGAATGGATCCGGACAATATCAAATCGATTACAGTTAAAATCTTTTACACGTGATTGGTTTGATCTGATATAATCAGCCTAGATAGATCTTCTAGATAGACCCGCTTCTATTTCTCGAGGGAGGTAGACGTTATGTCAACAGGCAAAAGCTCTATGTTGCTTGTAATGCAACTTGGCCAGACAAGTATCTTGAACTCTTAATCGAAATCAACTTTCATTTCTTTTCTGCTAGTATATTACAATGGAAGGAGCTAGGGCAGTATTATCCGGCCTGGCTCAACACACAGTGATAGAATGTTCGTCGTTCCGTTACAAAGTTAGGCTCACCTTAGGTTCTCAACAGTCAATCGACCCAAACGAAAAACTAACCACTGCCATACAAGTACAGAACTCCCCTTTTTTTCTTGATGTTTTGACATTGGCGTCCACGCAGTCAAACCAAAAACAGGGCTTTCTGGCATGTTATTCTCACTTGCATTGATGTCTCACACGGTGTAAACAAGGTTTTACACGGATACATAGATCACCCTATTGCACACTCGCGAAACACGCAGTGCAAATGCACGCTCAATGATGCAAGAAACAGAGAACTTTTCTTAAATTTAATTGATGGCAAATGCAAAATCTCTCTTGCAAGAACACTGTCCAGAGATTTGTATAATTGTAAAACTCTAAAGAACTAGTTAAGTTTGAAGGAAGTGCAGGGATGAGATCCAAAGTGCTTTCTGATTCGTGCAGACAACTTTGCTCGATTTGGAGGATTGTGATCTAAGTAATTGTTTGGCTTCTTGATGTCTAAGTTGCTTTTGGCTAGTACTGGTTGCAATTGCTTTATCTTGATTGAGTTTACATGTAGCTGTTTGTTTCCTGGAGTGATTCGCCGTGTAAGTCTCAGGAGACTTGATCATGTAATGGAATAGTTGTGGCACCTATGAAATTTTGCAATAGAAGGATGTAGTTACTCCTCAGAGAAAATAAAAACTGGGGATTTCTATTCTTTTTAAATGCTAGATATCTAAATGGGTTACCATATTTGTTTTTACTATCACCTAGAATTCCCAGAAATAATATTTAAAATCCTAGAAAGAAGGAACTAAAATTCAATAGCAATGTCGATAATCTAGTACTATGTCGTTCTTCTCCATTAGGGAAAAACTCGGACTCTGAATTGTGCACGCTTCTTGCCCCCTCAATAGGAAAAAACTCCATCTCAGGATAGAGTCAATTTCAATAAGTCCAGCATCTTTTTCAACCCAATTGTCAGTGACTTGGAGAGGCAGGTTCAGTGAAATTCTTGGCATCAAGCAAGTCCAAAACCCTGGCAATTATCCTGGGTTACCTACCTTGTGGGAAGAGCAAAGAATGAAGCATTGGGGCTGTCAAAGAGAGGATTCTGAGGAAACTCGACGGTTGAAAGGCCATACTTCTATCTAAGGATGGAAAGGAGACACTGATCAAGGCAGTAGCTTATGCGATCCCTACTTACTCTATGGGATGTTTCCTAAAAAGTGGTGCCAATATTTTGATGCAGCTGTGGCTAGATTTTGGTGGGGACAGAGGAATGGTGAAAGAAAGATCCATTGGAAGAATTGGGAGTCTCTTATAGCAGGCAAGGCAGCAGGTGGGCTTGGTTTTAGGGACATAGTGCTATTCAACTTAGCTCTTCTAGCAGAACTGGTTCGAGAATTTATCACAATCCAATAAGCTGTGGGTTTGCATTCTAAACGGACTCCACTTTCCTAGGAGTTGATTTCCTTGAGGCCAGAAAAGGAAGAGGATCTTCATGGGCAAGTATCTAGGAAGGGAAGGTCTTGAAGGATGGTGCTCTCAGGCAGATTGGTGATGGTAAGCAAGCTTATGTTTGGAATAGTAGATGAAACCCAACTACCTGGGACCATAAACTGCATCCTATTGCTATCAATCCTTAACTGGCTGATATGAAGGTTGTGGAACTCATTGATACTGATATAGGATGCTAGGAATTATCTGTGATATAGGATTGTCTGACTGATAAGGAAACCAGGCATGCCCTATGTATTATTTTGTACAGTGTTAGACGTCCTGATCGACCGGTGTGACCATGGGAAAGAAGAGGGACTCTCTCTGGCAAATCTGCCTATCTTTTTCTCAAAAAAGCTGCTTCCCCTAATGTTCATACTAAAGCTTCTAGCTCAACTCGGGTGCATAGCAACCTTTGGAAACAAATCTGGAACAATATTTTACCCCAACAATCCCTCCCCAACACCACCACACCACACCCCCGCCCGGTCTCAAACAAACTTAGACACTTCCTTTGGCAAATGTGTTGTAGAGCCATGGCCACTGGTGCCAATCTATTTTATAGGAAAATTCATACTTCCCCTGCATGTGCTTCTTGCGGAGATATTGAGACAGTAGAGAATCTGATTCTTTAATATGAACAAAGTAGAGCTGTTTAGCTGGTTGCCTTGGTTACAGAGTGCAGAAGGAAAAAGTTGCTACCGAGTGGCTTCAAACAAATGGCTCAGCTAAAGGGGAGTCAAGGTGAAGATTACCTGTCTAAATGTGCTTTCATCTCTTAGCACATTTGGAAAAGCAGAAATGAAGGTCTCTTTAATGGGGAAATGCCTGACCCTGATAATATAATAGCCAGGGTGAATCAATCCTACACACAGTTTATTGAGGTTCCTATCAAGCCAAACCTCAAGGGCTGTCCTAGCATGACTAAGAATGCTACTGATGTAGATATGTTTTGGCATAAACTTTCCCCAAAATGTCATTAAGGTGAATCTTGATGGTGCCGTTGAGGAGGGTAGATGAAGGGCTATCACTGGAGTCATAGTAAGGGCCTATTTGGTAACCGGTCAAACAGTACCTGATTCTATTATTTTATTACCGGGAACAAAAAAAGAACAGAAATTCATTTTGTAAATTTTTTGTTCCTGAAAACAAATTTGTTCCCAGAAATAGTTTTGGAACAAATTAAGAATAAAAAAAATGTTGATTATTGATTCTAGGAACAAAAATCAGAAACGGAAAAGAAATTTTTTTCTTCTTCTTCTTTCCTAGCCTGAGGCCAGTGGCCGGCGAGGGCTGCCCTCACTAGATCTAGCGAGGGCTAGACCCTCGCGGCCAGAGTGAGGGTCGCCCTCGTCGGACCCTTACCAGATTTGGTGAGGGCGGCTCGCGGCTTAGGCAAGGGCGGCGGCAAAGGTCCATCACTCACCAGATTCGATGAGGGCAGTCCTCGCCCAAGTTGCGAGGGTCCAGCCCTCGCCTGCGAGGGCCGCGATGCCCTCGCTGGCCATGGGCCAACGAAGGAGAAGAAGAAAAAATGAAAAGAAAAAAAAAAGGAAAAAAAGAAGAAAGAAATTTTAAAAAATTCAAAATATTATTAATAAAAAGAAATTTTGTGCAGTTACCAAACGAATTTTAGTTCTTTTTCTATTCCAGGAATAGAAATTTTGGGCAGTTACCAAACGTCTTCAAATACTTAGAAATTATTTCCGGGAATAGAATAAAAAAAATCATTTCTGAACAGAAATTATTTTCGAAAACAAAATGGTTATCGAATGCACCCTAAGAGACGAGGAAGGGGAGTTAGTAGGAGGCTCTCTGGAAAGAGGATGTGGGCAGTAAATGCAGAAATGATTGAATCCCTGGTAATGAAGGAAGGTTTACGTTAAATTGACTTGTAGTTTTCACAACATCACTTTCGCATGTATGGCGGCAACTTCACTTGGACACGATAACTCGGGGAAATTATCCAAAAAGTTCTAAACCTATTGCACTTTTGCCAATTCAGTCCTAAACCTTTTAAGTTTGCCAATTCAGTCCTAAACCTTTTCACCTCTTGCCAATTGAGTCCATTCGGCTAACTTTGACCGGCTGGCGCCGACGTAGCTGTCGGCTGTCCGGCCAAGGCTGACATGACAATTTTTAATTTTTTTTTTGAATTTTTAATCTTTTTTTTTCTGCCTTCTTCTCTCTGGCCGATTCGGCCAGAGGCAAGGGCCAATGAGGTCGACCTTGTTGGCCTCTAGCGAAGCTCGCCCCCGCTGACCCCTGGCTAGGCGAGGTTGCCTCGCCCAGCAAAGGCAAGGCCGACCTCACCATCGCGACCTAGGCGAGGTTGCGACGGCGAGGTTAGCCTCGCGACCCAAGCGAGGGAGATGAGTCGTGACCTCGCCAACCCTCGCCTCTGGCCGGTTGCCGGTCACCGGTCGTCGGACCGGCCAGAGGGAAGAAGTCAGAAAAGAAAAAAAAGATTAAAAAATTAAAAAATATATATTTAAAAATTACCACGTTAGCGTTGGCCGAACGGTCGGCGGCCACGTCAGCGCCGACCGGCCAAAATTGGCCGGATGGACTCAAATTATAAAAAGTAAAAAAGTTTAGGACTAAATGGCAAACTTAAAATGTTTAGGACTGAATTGATAAAAGTGCAATAAATTTAAGACTTTTTGAATAATTTTCCCCGATAACCCGCCCATGACCAAACTCTTCTAACACCAATTTTCCCTCCTCATAAATTTGATTGTCTAATTCATATTTCACCTCGTTATAGCATGTAGAACGATCACTGCACTATTCAAGGCTGATAAGCAATCTTTCGAGCGGGAAATTAAAAAATATGACTATTTGGTGAGTCTTCAAGAACATCGCGGACAAGATTACATATGTTTATCGATCCTCAAACTTCTCTTGAAGTTTTGCATTCCCACGGGTCTTGCATCCGGAGTGATATATGCATCCTCGCTCTTTTGCCACCTTACACAGACTTTCAATTTTCAAGAGAAAGAATTTGTGCAAAGTTCATCATCAAGATCACTAAGGCTATGCATGGCAACCATTCTATACCCGAGAATAGATTCTGCTCAGAAATGATTCTTTTGATTCTGTGTCCGAAAATAATTTCTAAGCATTTGAAGGCGTTTGTAACTGCCCAAAATTTCTATTTTTAGAATAGAAAAAGAATAGAAATGCGTTTGGTAACTACACAAAATTTCATTTTATTAATAATATTTTGAATTTTTTAATATTTCTTTCTTTTTTTTCTTTTTTTTTTTCTTTCTTTCCCTTCTCTTCCTTGGCCAAGGCCGGCGAGGGTGTCGCGGCCCTCGCTGCCGGCCTCGCTAGATCTGGGCGAGGCCTCGCCGTCGTGGCTGTGAGTAGCCCTCGCCCAGGCGGCGAGGGCCGCGACGCCCTCGCCGGCCTTGGCCTGCGGCCGGTCACCGGCGGCCGGCGGGTGGCGGGCGGCAGGCCGAAGAACAACAATAAACCAAAAAAAAGAAGAAAATGAAGAAGAATCAGAAATGGAAAAATTGTTCCAGAATCAAGAAGCTACTTTTTTTTTTTGCTTCTTGATTTTGTTCCAAAACTGATTTTGGGAACAATTTTTTCCAAAATTGTGCCCGGGCATAAAAAATTTAACAAACGGATTTCTGCTCCCAAACTAATTCTGACAACAAAAGAATAGAAATTTTTACTATTTGGCAAGTTACCAAATAGGCCCTAATTGTACCATTCTATGCTCCAAGATATGCTTTAATCAGTGAAAAAGAAAAATCAAGATTGAGGTGGAAATTCTCTGCTTCCATCATTGCATGTAATGGTGATTTTTGTTGTCTGCCATGTCAGTCACGTCCGATGTATCTATCACAACGTCCACCAGTTATGATGAAATGGATGGCCTTCAAGACCGCTGTCAGACAGCTTATTGCTGTCAAAAATGGCTGCATCTTCATTTCTTCGTCAGCAAGATGGTTGTCGCCCAAGACATCATTATCAGCTATCAGTCTTTCTCAATGAATCTCCTGCTCCTTCACCAATTGAGGGAAAATTGTCTCCGATATAAAAAAATTAAGAGAAAATTATCTAAAAGGTCATAATTTATTACACGGTGACCAATTCAGGTTTAAATCTTTCAATAATATCAATTTAATTCTAAACCTTATGACAACCTGCTAATTTAGTCTTAAATCTTTCAATTTGATAATTTAGTTTTAAATCTTTTGATGATTTATCAATTAAGTCCTAAACCTTTTAATGATTTGACAAATTAGTCCTTTTGACCAAAAGTAGACGTGACAGTCTAGTCAACATTAGCACTGGCCATCCTACTGCCATGTTTGGTACTGATATAGATAGTTTTTGCAATATTTTTTCTTTTTTCCCTTTCCTTTTCTTTTTTCCCTCCGCCGACTGTTGTCGGGCCTTGTCAACAGGCGAGGGACACTTGCACCTGGGCTCACGAAAGCTGTCCTCACTTGGCCTAACGAGGGCTGCCCTCGGTTGATCTAGCTAGAGTGGCCCTCACCCGAGGCCAACGAAAGGCGCGGCAATGGCCGACAAAGGGAAAAAAGGGAAAAGAAAAATGAAAAAAAAAATAAAAGGAAAGGAAAGGAAAAAAAGAAAAAAATTAAAAAATTAAAAGTCGTCAACGTCAGTAATTTCCGGTCAAAATTGGCTAGAATGATTAAATTGACAAATCGTTAAAAGGTTTCGGATTAAATTGGCAAATTATTAAAATTTTTAGGACTAAAATTGGCACAATTGAAATGTTTAGGGTTAAATTAGCAAGTTATCCTAAGGTTTAGGATTAAATTAACACAATTAAAAAGCTTATAACTAAATTGACCTATGTACAATAGATTTAAGACTTTTTGGATAATTATCTCCACCTATTAAGCTATACTTCCAAACATGTACTTTTAGTTACCTTGATATTTATACAACTTTCATTAATATAAATTTTTTAATGTAATTTAATTTTTTTGAATTAGGTAAATTTATTTGTCAAATATTAATTTATCCAAGTAATGAGAATACTTTTCATTTTATTTGACCTTTTTCAGATTTAAAATTAATAAAATATGATAATGACAAATAATCTAAAACTGATTGGTCGAATATGCGGCATCTCTATCCTCTATATAACGACAAACAAAAATCTGTAAACAACTAGACAATCCGTAGTGGTGCAATATCATATAACTTCTGAGACTAAACAAATTAAGCACTTAAAAAGCTCTCACCCTTTAAGATTCACCTTAAGTAGATGAGATCCAATTTCAGTATTCATTCATATCTTTCACTAAGGTTATAAGTTGTGCTTGATAGAATCATTTTCTCCTGGCAATTCTCCATATCACGTCTAAGCTTGAGAGCTCTTTGAACAGAAGGAATCAAGAAAGACCCAGCTTTGTGCAGATCTCTTGGTGGCTTCTATATTTAGTCTGCTCATCAAGATCCCCAATTCCTTGGCTTAGCTTCAGCTGCAAATCAATCAACCATTCCTTGCTCCTTGACACACTCTCCTGGTTCAGCTCAATTGAGAGTAAATAATACAGTTTAGCAAAGATTTGCTAAAACAAATAACAAAAGTGAAAGAGTTTGCATAATGATGTACTAAGAACTGATTAAGAGGATATTACCTCAATCTGAAATGAAGGCTCTAACTTCAGCTTGAGTTTGTTGGACTTGAGAATCGGATCAAACATGTCGGATTTGCAAACCCCAGAATTAACTCCATGCGACTTTCGCTCGATGCATTGTACATTAAAATGAGGGTGATTGTGCGGTTGCAAATTGTTGTCAGCCCAAATGCTGCTTGAAGTCTTATCATTTCTCCATTGAGTTGTAATTGGTCTTTCCGTAGGCCACCTCTTTTCCTCGAGAAACCGAGCAGGTCTCACCGAGCTGAATTTCGTATCCTTATTAATTGCATAGACTTGGTTGATGGCCATCAACTTTTTCCAGCGTTGAAATAGAGCTTGCGCTTTTAAGGCATGCTCGTCGAAAGCCAATGGTAACCACCTAGAGAGAGAGAGAGAGAGAGAGAGAGAGAGAGAGAGAGAGAGAGAGAGAGAGAGAGAGAGAGAGAGAGATATGGTGAGAGAGATTAGATGGTGCTCCTCAAATCAAGAACGTTTTAAATAGGAAGACTGATTCAAATCACCATAGTTAATCTTCAAATGGGAAGAAAATTCTCAAACTTTTGGCTCTTAGAAGAGAGAAACAGTCACAGGAACGACATACATAGTGGCAATGAGGAACTATACTATGGTCCTTCCTGATCAGGGAGACTTATTGTCGAGACTAATCATTGAGATTTCTTGTTACAAAATTGGCACTGAGACCATGTACCCATGATCAAAGTAAGACCATGTATAATGCCTTTTGTTATGCTGCAGTAATAATAGCTTTTGAATACAGATACCTTACCTTGAGAGGACTGAATCCGAATAGTTGCGGAATCCACAATAGTTTCTTGCTGGAACAATTCTTCCATTCTCCACCCTGAAGTGATGGCGAGGACCAGTCATTTGATGAATCTTTCTAATGATATTGTTGTCTCTTAGTCGCATTGATCCATAACCACGCAATACTGCAAAAAGAAAAATGTTAAAATACGCATGTCTTAATAGAAGATCTTCGGAAAATTTTGCATTTTAGAACAATGAAGTTCGGCTTTTAATGGCTGCAGTTCTAATCTAACAATAGAGTACTATAATGTTAATACATAGTCTGATATTTCACCTTGCCCGGCCACATCAAGCTTCTTGCTTCGATACATCTGCATTCAAATTGCATGCTCAATATGACAAAATGAAATGAATAATAGTTATAAAGTTTGAATGGACGAAAGTTGGTCATCAGATACTAAGCTATAGACCTGCAAATGACTCTTGACATGGTTAATGCTGAGTCCCTTCACATTCATTTGCTGAAGAACCAACTTCGGAGTGGCTCCTGTCCAACACAGATCGGGTATTTCCAAGCGGAAATTGATAAGGAAATAGATCTCCACTTTTCTTGCACAATGGAAAGGAAAGCAGAAAATTTCAATTAGAGATTAAAGGGGCAGGAGTTCACTTTCTTGTCCTCCAAGCCTTTCCACAGCTTGGACAAAGCAGTAATGTAACTCGGGTGTCCATCGTAGCCGAGGCATCTTCGATCCCACATATTGTCTCACTGCTTTCGTAGTCTCAGCGCGCTCAGTATTCCCATTTCCAGGCTTATCTTCAGCTTCTCTATCACTACTGTTGTCATCTTCATCGGAAATGAGGTCATCGTCCTCAGCAGGGCTATCATGCTCATCAAAGATCGCTTCTTTGTTCAAGTCAAAGCATGAGAGCTTCTGAGAAGAAACGGCTGGTGATGATTTTTCACCTTTTTCCTCACTCCTGCCTTGGTGATCCTCTGTACTCTCTAGGCTTCTCATGGTTCCTCTCAAAGTGGAGCGCTAACAAAAACAGCTTCTTCTTTATAAGTTTCTGCAGTAGCAAGGAGGGGAAAAATGGAGGAAGTAGCTAAGCAGAATTTAGGAACAAAAGAATAATTGTACTTAAAAGAACCTCATCGACACATTTTTTTGGCAGCCTTTTGGTCACAGAAAAACAAAACGAAGATACATAGGTTAAACACTTAGAAAGCAAGATGATGACCTAGTATAGATATATTCAAGGGTCTATATTTTCCAGCATAGTGAAAATTCTATGTTTTAATTTTTAAAAAAATGAGAACATTTATTTAGGTTGCTGGCTAACTGTAAGAAATCACTGCTCTCCAAACCTCACCTGTTGAATCATATACCGGTGAGTTATTTTTGCCTAAAGTTCATCAGCCATGCACATCAACGGAAGTAGTTGGAATCAATTGCCTCAGGTGGAAGAATGCCATACTTATACTCCAACCAGACAATTTCACTCATAATTCTGGGTAAATTACCTAGGAATGGCTTTTAGAAATTTGTTTCCAGACACGTGAAAAGACAATATTAATTGTTGAACTGAACAGTGTTCAAGTTATAAAAGATGAAAATGGTGGGTGGTTGCAGATTGCATCGAAATCAGAAACCTAGAAAAATTAAAGTCGTATACATGCGAAAATAATTGTATAGCATCCTATAATTCTACCATTACAGACATATAACTAAGAAGGAACTAAAACCCTAGTTCAGGAACTCTTTGGTAATCACATGCATCTCATTAACATGTCAACCATGATTGCTTTCCCCTTTGTTTTGCAGTGACGGTTGGGTTTATCATATGTGAACACTACCAAACTATGAAAACAACTGCAAAGGTCATTCAACACTGCAAGAGTATGCTTTTCATGTAATCAAGATATGTATTGGGGTTGCTATAAGTTAAGACTTGCTTGTGTGCGCCTAGAAAAACCTTGTTGTTTGGTATGTGTGTGTGAAAGAGAGAGAGAGAGAGACAGACAGACAGACGGAGAGAGATCAGGTGCTGAAATAGATCAAGGGAATCAGTGAAAGTGATGATCAGGTGCTATATCTTGAGAAATTGGAAATTTTGCTTTGGCAAGAAAAGCACGCCAATTTGAGTGAAAAGGAAGGAACCTTAACAAACATGCAAGTTTTTCTCACTCACTTGATCTCCATGCGATTTGTGCAAACCACTTATGTTCGCTGCATCACCCTGCACCCCTCGCCGCAGATTCCTCGTGTATTCCCTTCTTCGGACCCTTCCTTCTTCATAGATTTACTAACATCCTAGACGCCACATTTATATTTGGTAGGCGTAATATGAAGAGGAAGCTGCTTTGTGCTTGAATATCTTAGCAATGGACAACCACAAAGGACGAGAGAGAGAGAGAGAGAGAGAGAGAGAGAGAGAGAGAGAGAGAGAATATGGTATTTGGGTCCATATTCTTTTCATTAATCAAGCAGTTGCAATTGAAGTCATTTCCATATTCAGAAATTCCAACCTGTTCTAAGACCCTTTTCCCCACATGACATGAAGAAGTCAATGATGAATGAACCTTCACTTGTGCTGTTTATGATGCAATAAAACCCCAGAATAAATGCTCACAGATGCAACTATCCTCCTTTGGCCTTCATGTGACTATATTTATCCTTCTTTTCCTCCTCCGCACTGAATTTTTGAACTTTGCATAAATCTAAATTAAGTCGAATAGACTCGATCAATCATGAATCGATCAAATGATTACGAAACAGGAAATTGAAAGTCGTCTAAGCTATCTAGGCGATCGGGATTGACTTGGTCTGCCAAAGACTAAGAAGCCCTACACATACTAGTTAATCATCTCTGATCTCTTGTGATTATCTTAATTGTTTGACCTCCAAGAAAAAGCCATCGTTGTCATTGCAACAGTCCAGGTTTTGTTTTTCTTCAATTTAACTTAAAGGTTTTCAACTGGGTGTCAGTATGCGGGGGCCATCTCCTCTATCAACCCGTCAATGTCATCCTACCAAAGCCTGACTTTCTTCCCCAAGTCGTGGCACTATTTCCTTGTCCTCACTCTCTTATTTTTGGTGTTCACGTCAACGTATATGACTATACATTAGTCTATGGGGCATGTGTTAAGACTTTGAATCCTAGACCCACTTTGAAAAGTATTGACATTAAAGAACAAAGAAAAGTGGAAAAAATCTAGATGGCGGTCCATTTTGATGGACTTGGTTTGCAGTATTCAAATAACCGGAATAGAACCTTTCTCCTCAATTTTCAAAGGCCATGATAAGATTAGATGATTTTTTTTTTCCAGATTGACATAATTATATTATGCTTGATTGAGCTATGTGGGGTTGAGTCCTGCTAAGTGGAAAATAAAGGATTAACTAGTGAAGACTTGGGGGAATTGTTGGACATCATGCATGAAACCTATGATATTCAATAATGCAGATCTAGAATTCCCTTGATTTATTTCTAGACTCCATTTGTTTCGCAGAAAATGAATAATTTGGAACACAATTCCTAAAAATGATCGCATATATCGCTTGAAATAATAAGTCAATAGAAAATATTTTCTTTATCGACAATTATTCAAGTCTAGACATCTTCGTAAATAATGAAAATAATTTACATTCATTCATTTTCATAAACGATATAAACGCTTAGTTTTAGGAAAATATTTTTCAAATCATTCATTTTTCGCGAAACAAACGGAGCCTTAAGCTTCGTTTGTTTCACAGAAAACAACTTTCCGGAAAAATGTTTTTTGGATTTTCCGAGGTTCGGCTCATGGAAAATATTTTCCCTCAATAAAAAGAACACCTTCAAAGTAAATGATTTCCTTTTTTGAACTCTTTCCTCTCTACACTCCTTCACATTCTTTTTCTTTTATTTTGCTTTTGCTTTTTTCTCTGTCGCTCACCGGCCACGGCGACAGCCGGTGATCAACCACAAGCAAGGGACGAACTCGCCGGATCTGGCGAGGCTAGGCTCGATCTCGCTCAAGGCTAGCGAGGTGAGGCCTTGGCCTCACTCGAACGGTGAAAAATATTTTCTAGTTCATTTTCATGTCTCAGTCAAACACCGGAAAATATTGTTATTTTCCCAAAAAATTATTTTCCTAAAAAAAATTTTCAAAAACGCCACATTTTCCGCGAAACGAACGGAGCCTTTGATACGTAAGGGAAAGTTTCTTCCAAGAATCCGTTTTCCGGACTTTCACCCGTTTGGTTTCTCCGAAAATAGTAACTCTACTGAAAACACTTTCCGGTCAAGGCAAATATTCATGTATAAAATTAGGAAAGTGAATTTCCTGATCTAAGAAAGTGAAAACACTTTCCGGAATTGCTCATCTTGAATTTGTTAATATTTTTTGTTTTCTTTTCTTTTCTTTCTAAGAAGGAAAACATTCATGTATTTTCTTTTCTTTCTAAGAATAATTTAAAAATAACAAATAATTTAAAATATATAAATTTTTTTGATAATTTTCACCATCAAATTTTTCTCACCAAACAACTGAAAGTACTTTCTAAGTCTTTTTTAAGTTTTAGCCAAACACCGAAAAATGAACTCATTTTCCTCGAAAATGATTTCCTAGAAAATATTTTCCGGAAATGGTCCGTTTTGCGCAAAGTAGACGCACTTTTAGGCTACGTTTGGTCCTGGATTTCTAGTCGGGATAGGATTGGATAGGATAGGATTTAAAATCCAAGAGATTTACTATATCCTATCTATTGTTTGGTGAATCACGGAAATAAAACCGGATATTTTCACATCTTACTATATTCATTATTTGCTATGAACGTCATATTAATGTAAATGAACCCAAGAATTGCATAAACGGAGATTATAAAAATCTCTCTCACAACACTCTTACCTATTTCATTTTTATTTGCTTATTTTTATTATTATTTTTGCCTCTCTTTTTAATTATTTTGTTTTTTATTTCTTTTTCCCCTTCAATCATTCTCAAATAAAATTTTATTAAATAGTAAGCTATACTAATGTACCTAAAATATATAATAAATATAAATACATTAGTATTGATTAATCTATGAAATTTATATCACAAGATATAAATAAATTTTTAATATATAAATAAAAAATAAGAATAAATAAAAAACAAAATTATTGTTATGTTTTTGTTATTTTGAATTTTTATATTAAAATTCATATATTATTTTAATTTTATTAATTTGACAAGTTTTTTATTCGATAAAATTAACTTTTATATTATGAATATTAGAAATCCTATCCACCTTTATCCCACCTCCCATGGGATAATTTTATCCGGGCCATATTCCTCCTATATCCGACTTTATCCTATCTTGGGTAGACACCAAACACGGGATAGGATAAAATTTATCTTATCCCGAATTTTATCCCGACCACCAAACATAGCCTTAGAGTATAAATATTCACACATTCCTTCAATTTCCTATAGAGATTTGGTTGCCAACAGTTGGTTATTACTATTTTTTGCATCTATCGATACTGCAAGTAAATTATTTTGCCCAAAATTTGTTCATTTTAATTTGGTTGTATCATAATTACTGTTTAATACTTTTTACTTACATCATTTGTTATATAGACATTCATGTCTTTATGAGAATTTGCTAATATCAAATGAAAAGGAGCATGAGATATTGTTCAGAAGTTACAATGAAATTTTGATGTAGACTATGCTTTGAACTTATTACTGCTGTCAAACTCTCCCGCGCTAAACCTAGGTTCAATTGAGGGCCTACCAGGAGGAGAGCCTCCCGCCACGGCGGTGGTGGAGGTGGTGGGAGCCCTGGCAGCGGTGGAGGAAGGCGGCATTGCAGGCGAAGGAGTAACGGAGAACAGACATGGGGAAGCGAAATGTTGGCCTAAGAAATCCGGGTATGCCATTTGATCGAGCTTGGGGAGCTTCAGTGGAGGGAGAATCTTGGCAAAGAGCAATCTTAAGAAGGTGTACATTAAAGCAAGAATGATGGAATCTAACCCTAAAAATAACCAAGGGTTGACAGTTGAGATTAAACCTTTTTTGCAAAAGTCAAGGGCTGCGGAACGATCCGATAATCTCGGCCAAGATGGACAGACGAGATGGAGCGGTAGAAGAAGCGACGTGATGATCGTCAGCTACATCCACAATCAAACTGTCCTGATCAAAAACCACATGATCCAACGGCAGTGAACAAGCCTCGGTTCGACTTCTCACCGACGTTTTGCGCGGATCTCGAAGCAAAGGTAAGGTTGACACGACATGACACGTATCTAATCTTAGATCCTCAAGATAAACCCGATGAGTTTGGGAGTTGGGAGCCGGTGACTATGGTGGATGTAACCCGCCGATGAGCACAAGGCACGTGTTCCTCTTGGACCCTTCAGGGGCCACCAACCGAGGGTGGGTTTGGACCGACGAGTAGCGCCACCCGTACCTGTCGTGACGAACCACACCGAAACCCTCAAGCTAAGTAAGCTCGTCCTATTTGAGAAGGTCGCAGTCCATCCACAACCTGACGAATACCTATTAGTCCTCGTCCATGGCTTAACAACCGCCCATCTGCCGGGATAGTGCGGCGACGACCTATCCACCAATCAAGGGTATAAGTCAATCTCTTGATTGGAGTCCTGGCGGACTACGTCTGATCAGATTGCGCATCAGTACTCGTCTACCTTCAGTTGCAAGGTCATGGAGATATATGTAGTATTGCTATTTTTCTTTTCTTTAAGGAAAAATGCCATCAAAAACCTTAAACTATGCCACTTGTGATATATTTATCTTAAACTTTTTTTTGTGACACGAAAAATCCCAAATTATGCCACTTGTGATAAATTTACCCTGAACTTTTTTTTATGACACGAAAAACCCCAAACTATGCCACTTGTGACATATTTACCCCACAATACTTTGACCCATGGGCATTTTCGTCTTTTCTTTTTTTTTTTTTTCCTTTCTTCTCCTGCGGAGGGAAGTCGACGGGGCGGTCCGCCGCGCTGGTTGGGCAGGGCCGCCCGCGGATCTAGCGAGGCACGAACCGGCGAGGGCGATCCTCGCCGGACGTCGGCGAGGGCGCCTCGACGCCGGCGAGGGTTGCCCTCACTGAGCGGGCGAGGTGCCCTGCGGTGAGCGAGGTCGACCCTCGCCGGGTCCGGGTGAGGGCGACCCTCGCCCGACTCAGTGAGGCGACCTCAGCGAGGGCGGCCCTCGCCCAACCCACCACCGGCGAGGACCGCCCTCGTCGACTTCCCTCCGCCGGAGAAGAAAGGAAAAAAAAAAAAAAAGGAAAAAGACGAAAATGCCCATGGGTCAAAGTATTGTGGGGTAAATGTGTCACAACTGGCATAGTTTGGGGTTTTTCGTGTCATAAAAAAAGTCCAAAGTAAATTTGTCATAAGTGGCATAGTTTGGGGATTTTCTTGTTACAAAAAAAAGTTCAGAATAAATGTGTCACAAGTGGCATAATTTGAGATTTTTCCCTTTCTTTAATTTCATGAGACACGAAGAACCATTGTGGAGTATGAGATGCGAATGCAACTATAGGACCTCTTGTTTTTTCCAAGACTTTCTAGAAAGAGCTTGGGCTATACTTGTCTTGATCATTCGTCACATGCGAGAGGTCGTCTTCTTTTTAAAGTTTCTTTTGTGTAAAGAAGAGAAGGAAACAAGGCTTACGATAGTGAGGTTTGATTAGAAAGCGTGCGGAGAGAGACTAAAAAAATTACATATTCAATTTCGCCAACCGTGTCAAACTACTCTATGTCAAGACTATCTATACCGATAGAAGATATGGACTTAATCGGTTTAGAGAACATGTAAGGTGTTTCATGGACCTTCGGGTAACCGGATTCCTATATTAAAGAAATTAAAGATGCTTGACCAACTCAGAGAGAAAGAGCTTTTATAATTTGTCTTATCCTATGGGTACATTATATTGACGCTCCACAGAATCTTTTCTATTTTATTTCATGGATGAAGACTTCCAAACCTCTCTATTATAACATTCTATCAAGTAATACGTGTCTTTCCAAAAATTCTAAAGAATAATGATTAGCATGAAACGAGTCAAATGACCATGAAAGAGAAAGAACATCGCTTACAAGCTTGGACTTATATAATTGCTAAGAAATTGTCCAATCAGTCATAAACTTTTCAATCTTGTCAATTTAGTCATAAACTTTTCAATCTTGTCAATTTAGTCCTAAACATTTGCACAAAATTATAATGTAGTCCTTCTAGCCAATTTTTATGTATGGCGGCATGCCATGTAATATGATTAGCGATTACTAAACTGTCACGTCAAAGATTACAAGTGAAAATTGACCAAAAGAATTATATTGGAATATCGCGCAAAGGCTTATGACTAAGTTTGCAAAATTGAAAAGTTTAAGACTAAATTAACCTTCATACAATATGTTTATGACTGATTGGGTAATTTTCCCTATAAACTCCGATTTGCATCCATAACAAATAATTTGTGATAACAAGATTACATTCTAAATTCCTGTAATAACACTATGCATAAAAGAATTAATGTGTACTTTATGCATGCCAATTTGTGAATCGTTTGGGTCTACTTGCAAGGCAATATGAATCGACGTAACTTATTAGATGATATGAGAAAATTCAAAATAAAGCGCGGATATATAGACTATTGCCAAATTAATCCATCTTTAATTAATTTTTCGAGTTATGCGTGCAATGAAATCATATATTAAGATAACCCTATTCAATTCATTAATAAAGAATCACATGGTCCCTAGATTGATGTCTAGAGTGTTGAGTTGTGGTATGTAAGGTTGCTTTGGGGCGTCCATTCTTCATGACTTCACTGTTAGTGGGAAAAGATGAAGTGTCGGACCAAGCAATCTACATATAACAAGCATATGAAGCTGAAGCCCAGTTGACACGGGTGTCGCTTTAGCATATGAAATGGGCTAGTGGGGCTGCAGCTTCTAGGGCCTAATTGGTGTGTAAGATGGACCGGAGCCGACTGGCTAGCTGGGCTTGTGGCTTTAGCGAAATGTAATCATGTCAGCTATATAAATGAGAGTTAATAGCACAAAAAACCCCAAATTGATACACTTGTAACAAATTTATCCTAAACTAATTTTTTTAATTACCAAAAATTCCAAATTGGTATATTTTTGAAAAATTTACCCTCCATTAAATTGAATTAATAAAAAAAATCACAAATTGTACACTTATGAAAGACAGAAGGTAAAATCCCAAACCGGTACATTCGTCAACTGCCATGTGTCATTTAATTTAGCATTTTGATAATAATTTAACTGAAATTAACAGAGGGTAAATTTTCCACAACTTAGGCAATTTGGGGTATTTTCGTCCAAAAGTATTTTAATTTTTTTCACTAATTCATTCCCTGTTCATAGATCTTCTAATTGTTTAGGACCCAATGAGGGATATCCTCCCGTACCTCACTTGGTTTTTAGCCGGCCTTTGTTAGACTGCCCTAGAAGCTGCAGCCCCAGTAACGCATTCCAAATGCTAAAGCCAAAGCCCATTAGACTAAAACCCATAGAGGGTGAAGTCCACAGGACAAAAAGCCCGGCCATATCCTCTTCTTTCTTACACACTCTCTAAGTGAGGTATCTTTCCTTACCTTACTTGATTTCTAGCCCACCTTTACTAGGCTAGTGGCTATTCCAAGTTAGTCTAGACTTCATAAATAGATTTATTTCAATTGTAGTTTCCCAACACAAGGGTTTATGAGAACCCGCTCCGATTGAGGACCATAGGACCCCAACTCGTTTATTATTTATTTATTTAATCTTCTCTTTTCATTTTGTTGTTCCATTTTTTTGGCTATTTTCCATTTTTTGTACTTTGATAAAAACGAACGCTTGAATTGTGAACAAAAATTCAAGTGTCAACAATGGGCCATAGATAATTTAAGGTATCGTGTAGGCGAGGAAAATAGTTTATAAACGACATTGGCTTAAAAAAACATAGTACATGAACGATGCCACGAGGTGGACCAGTCAAGAAGATTACTTCGATCCACTTCTTTTCAAGAACCATAAGCTTCGTTGAAGGACCAAAGTTAGGAATAATGAAATTGATGGGATGTACCCAAACGTTTGCCCTACGTTCAATCTTACGATTAAACTTTTGTTTGTTTAATCAAGTGCCATAACTTTTCAATAGCTTGATCATTTTGTCAAAATAGCTAACAATAATATAAGTTGACGTGAATGATTAGATCATTACGCTGCCCTTAGTTGTACACATCAAACGTCGATGTTGTCTTCGTTCACTCTATTGATGTATTTGGAGTAGTCTGTTCCCACGTATGTTTCCAATCAATGGTAGATGAAGATGTAAACCTAGCAGAAGGTTGTGGGATGTTCTTCTTACGGAGCAAAGACCCTACAAGTTTCGGGGCTCTACTTGATAATGACGCCATCTTAGTTTGTGGAGCGGAACTCATCATATCGAATCAAGTGGCATATGCAACATACATATTCAAGACAACAATGGGCCATAGATAATTTAAGGTATCATGTAGGCGAGGAAAATAGTTTATAAACGGCATTGGCTTAAAAAACATAGTACATGAACGATGCCACGAGGTGGACCAATCAAGAAGATTACTTGATCCACTTCTTTTCGAGAACCATAAGCTTCGTTGAAGGACCAAAGTTAGGAATAATGAAATTGATGGGATGTACCCAAACGTTTGCCCTACGTTCAATCTTACGATTAAACTTTTGTTTGTTTAATCAAGTGCCATAACTTTTCAATAGCTTGATCATTTTGTCAAAATAGCTAACAATAATATAAGTTGACGTGAATGATTAGATCATTACGCTGCCCTTAGTTGTACACATCAAACGTCGATGTTGTCTTCGTTCACTCTATTGATGTATTTGGAGTAGTCTGTTCCCACGTATGTTTCCAATCAATGGTAGATGAAGATGTAAACCTAGCAGAAGGTTGTGGGATGTTCTTCTTACGGAGCAAAGACCCTACAAGTTTCGGGGCTCTACTTGATAATGACGCCATCTTAGTTTGTGGAGCGGAACTCATCATATCGAATCAAGTGGCATATGCAACATACATATTCAAGAGCCAACTTATTGTCATTGCCAATATTAGTTCCATTGGGAACCTAATCACCTAATTTCAATTTTCGTAATATAAACCAATAAGAGTTTCGAACCCCTCCAACTTGAATCTCCAATAAAAAACTATCGATGCAGGAAAATTGTCCAAAAAATCATAAACCTATTATACGACAATCAATTCAATCATAAACCTTTCAATTGAGCCAATTTAATCCTAAACCTTTTGACAAGTTGTCAATTTAGTCCTAAAATTTTCAATTTGGTCTTCTTATTCGCCGATTGGGCTCACATCATGTATGGAAACATAATGGCTCAATTATTTGACGGATAATCTTTGGAGTTCAAAGCAACCGTTGTATCACTTAAAACCTGCAAAAAGTTCCTAGAGACTTTGGCAACCCTCAAATCTTGCTGTATCAACGATGGAAGGCCGACACTTCTGTTCCGAATGGTAGAGTAAAGTGTCAACACATTAACCTCTTCACATGTCTTTTTCAACATGTTGTGCATCATTCTCCACCTTGCTCAAATGTAAGAGAAAGTATTTTCAGCTTGGCTTCCCTACATCATGTACAGGACCTTCAACTCTTGATGCCTCATTGGGGGTGGATCTAGCGTATTGAACCTATCTAGATATGTTGGCCACGGAATTATAAACCTAGCGAAGACCGTCTAGTTAAAGACACTATGTTTTCTTTTTTCATTTTTTGGATTTTACTTTTGTAGAAATTAACTTAGTCGAGAAGATAAATTCCGAGAAAATTGGTTATTTTCTACATTGTCGAGCAAATTTATGTAACTAGAAAAATTTTAACGTAAACAACCTTTGAACAGGGTCGCATGTTCCGTGCCAAAAAAAAAAATATGGTCATATGTATGTAAGAGATGAATTTGATGTATAGAAGAGAGATCGAACCGAGAGCCGCCATTGAAGGGGGGGAGAGGAGAGGAGATCGTTATGCTGAATTGAACAAAGGGGCAGGTGAGTGTTGACACCTGAATTTTTGTCGACCATTTAAATGTTTATTTTTTAAAAAAATAAAAAATAAAAAATAGCAGATAAAAAAGACTCGATAGTCCATATATACACCCCAATTCGTAAGTTTGGTGGAAACCCATGTTTAAAAAAATAAAAAATAAAAAAATAGCAAATAAAAAAGACCCGATAGTCCATATATACACCCCAATTCGTAAGTTTGACGGAAACTCATTGGCCCATTGGCCCATAAAATTTAGCCTTTAAAGCTTCTTCAAGTATTTGGGCTCAATAAACCACATGAGCCCATAATCTACTTTTATTTGAAATCCATTTTAGCCCATAAAAAGACCCACAAAAGGAACAAATTGGCCGGTCCCTGTCTTCACCCTCACTACTTAACTCTCTTCTTACTGTCAAGACAAACAAAGAATGAGTGACGAAGAAGATGAAGGTGAGCGCGTCCGGGAGAAACAGGTGGGTGACCAAAGCAAACCTTTAAGCGTTTGGTGGAGATTCTCTCTCATTTAACAACCTCGGTAGTGCTCAGAGAAGGAATAAAACAGAAATTGTTTGAAAAAAGAGAGGGGGAGGACGAAGCATGCCGCTGATCGTCGCTGTTTGCCACGCCCGGTAAAGTCTCACCGTATCTCTCCTATTCTGCTCCACTTTCTCTTGGAAGCTGTCACATCATCCCACCGCTGTCAGCCCATTGCCCTGTACTCCCCTGTTCTCTTTCGTTTTGTACTAAATCATTGGCTACAACTAGATTAATATTTCTTTCTTTGAAAATTTGATTGCCATGATTGATTCTAAATAACTAAAATGACTTTTTTATGAAATAATTAAGATGATTCAAAAGCTCTAAATCCCATGAGGTCAAGCGATTAATATCATATAGTTGCGAAAAATTTTGAAAAATTATATTTGTATGTATTTACCCAAATTTTGACCAGGCATAATTTTTCTGCCCAACGTCCTCAATTTTTGCACCTACGGGAAGCTCATGACTCGATTGTTTCAAAAGTGCAATTCGATTTTCAAGAAAAAAATTTTGGGATCATGAATTTCATAAATTGGACCGGATATCGTCTCAAGGCCATTGGTTCCACATCATCGTCCGCGTTAGTGTTCTAAAAGTCCATGACAATATGAGTTGAAAAATACCAAGATTGACACAAAACAAAAGTGAACCCAGCTAATTGAATCCTCCCCAATATGGTTGCTTTTGAACAGTGTTGTGGCCAAGGGGACGGGCACAATACTACCTATGCCTTGTTCATGGGATGTTTCATTCGCACGGCTGATGATGTACAACTTTTGCTTGAATGTAAATTATGAATAGGCTTATCTTTGTTGGGCACAACTCCTGAATACCTTTCATAACAACCTATCGTCGGCTCTTTCGGGCCTAGCTATTGCAGTGACGCTTGCAGGCACGATTCAAACAATGTATGCTATGTTGCAGTACTATCATCCTAAGTAGTAGGAAGCATCTAGAAAGAGTTATTGGAGACTCATGTTCTCTTTCCATTAAATGTTGTCCACCCCATTCTTCTAAACTTGTTCACTTTACAAATGTGGTTTGATATAAAAAAAATTTCGGGATTACGATATCCAAAATTCGGACTAAATGAAGAAGGGCCATGATATTTTCTTTGTTAATAATCCAATCAATTTGATTGAACCTAAGTAAATTATGAAAAATAATATTTATCTATTTTCTAACCCAAATTCGGCCAAACTTTTATCGGGCATAATTCAACATTCCATTGAGTTAATATTTACACCAAAAGCTCGTTACCCAATTGTTTAAAAAAATGTGATTCAATTTTCAAAAAAGAGATCGTGAAATTTCAGAAAGAAGACCGAACTACTTGCCATGATATTTCCTTCTTTGAAAATTTGATTGCCATGATTGATTCTAAGTAATTAAGATGGTTCGAAAGCTTTACATCTCACAAAGTCAAGCATTTTATATCATATAGTTGGGAAAAATTTTGTTAAAAATAATACTCACATATTTTTACCCAAATTTGACCAAAGTTTGACCGGGCATAACTTTTCCGTCCAACATCCTATTGACTCGATTTTTCCACCTACGAGAAGCTCGTGACCCAATTGTTTCAAAAATATGGTTCGATTTCAAGAATAAGTGTAGGGATGTGAAATTTCATAAATTGGATCGAACGGATGTTGTCTCAAGCCCATTAGTACGTCATTCTCCACGTTAGTGTTCTAATAGTCTATGACTACATCAGATAAAAAATGCCAAAATTGACACAAAACAAAAGTGAACCTAGCTAATTGGATCCTTTGGTTGCTTTTGAAGAGTGTCGTGGCCAAGGGGACGGGTACATAACTGCCTATGCCATATTCATAGGATGCCTTATCCTCACGGCTGATGATGTACAACTTTTGTGTGACTATAAAGCTATCTTGAATTTCGGCATGAGCAACAAGGATTTTGTACGCTTCTTTGGTGATGTTTGCAACGACCCTTCTTTCGCCATCCAAGGGGGACATTTGGCATCACACTCTGAAATTTTAACAGAGTCTCTTAAGTATGAACGACCTTATCTTTGCTGGGCACAACTCGTAAATGTCTTTCATGAAAACTTATCGTCGACTCTTTAGAGCTATATGTTGTAATGGAGCTTATAGGCATGATTTCAAACGGTGTACGTTGTGTTGCAGTACTATCATCCCAAGTAACATGGAGCATCTATAAAGGGATATTGGTAATTCATGTTCTCTTTCCATAGAAATGATACAGTGCAGAATGGCCGAATGAAATCATGGTTGTCTATGTGAGGCAGTATGCAGTTCCCTTCTACATAAATGTTGACAATGAGCCAAAAATCAAAACCAGAAAAATGTTCGTCCATGAAAAAAAGGAGTCAGCTCTCAGTATGCTCTTTGGAGGTAATACGTACCAACGAATCAATCTTTTTATCATAACCTTAAAAAGTTGAAATGTTGGTCATTCCATTCTTCTAGACTTGTTAATAATCCAATCGTTATGATGGAACCTAGTAAATTATGAAAAATAATATTTATCTATTTTCTTACTGAAATTTGGCCAAAATTTGACCAGGCATAATTCAACATCCCATTGAGTCAATTTTTACCCTTACGAAAAGCTCGTTACCCAATTTTTTTAAAAATTAGATTCGATTTTCAAAAAAGTATCAGGATTCCAAATTTTAAAAAATAGGACCAAACAGCTAGTCATGATATTTCCTTCTTTGAAAATTTTATAGCCATGATTGATTCTAAGTAATTAAGATGATTCGATAGCTCTAAATTGGTCAAGTAATTTTTATTATATAATTGGGAACATTTTGTAAAAAATAATATTTATATGTTTTTATGCCCAAATTTGACCAAAGTTTGACCGGGCATGACTTTTTCGTCTAATGTCCCGTTGACTCGATTTTTGCATCTACGGGAAGCTCGTGACCCGATTTTTTCAAAAATGTGGTTCGATTTCAAGAATAAGTGTTAGGAACATGAATTTTCATAAATTGGAGCGATTGGACGTCGTCTCAAGCCCATTGGTTCCACATCATCATCCATGTTAGTGTTCTCTTGTGGTTCAACTATATAGATGAGGTTTTCAAGGCAGATATGGGTTTAATTCGGTCTAGCATAGTGTGTAGGAATCTCCACTTGTGCCCCTAAAGCACTTGCAAGTGTGATTCTCCATGGTGGTATGGGCCAATAGAGACGATATGAGGCCGGCACGCCTTGGCAAATCCTCCGGCAAGTACCTTGGGGACTCTACAGATGGTACATCTGTTTTCGTCTGCTAATTTCGAGGCTACCTCAATATCTTCTGACATGGAGAGCAATAAGTTCTGTTTCATGAGCTCGATTCCATGTTCGCTGGCGGTTGGTTGAAGGCCTCCTTGACCGTTGTCCATGCTGAGTGTAGGTTGTAGAATCCACCTGAATTTCTTGCTGGAATTCATTAATTCTATCACACAAGGCATTAATAGAGATCCATACAATCAACTTAGCTTCGCACAAGATATAACTGCACTTAGCAATGGAGAACCAGAACAAAATGTACATAGGAATCATTTCAACCATAGATTGAGAGAGACTCTCGGCTAATAGAAGGCAAAACAACAACCACTTGAACGATCAATGGTCCGACCCATATTGACCCGTTTAACCCGTTTTGCGTTGCATTTGATTTGGGTCAAGTTGAAAATGGTTTGACCCATGTTATCCCATTTGACCCATTTCTATACAACACAATTCTAACGACCCATACCTGACCCGATCCATATTATTAAAAGATTTCAATATTAAATCCAATTTAGGAAAAAATTGTTTCTTATAAATTTTTAAGAATATATATTGCTAAAACATTGTGGACAATTTTTATATTTTTTATAAAAATTCTGATTATTTTAAATATTTTGATTTTTTTTCCTTTCTTTTTTCCTTCTACGTCAGGTGGCCAGCGATGACTGATGACTAGTGGTGTCTAATGACCTTCGACCGGTTGGCGACAACCGACGACCTGCGGCCAGTGGTGACTGGCGACGATCGACGATTAGCAGCGTCTGGCGATGATCGGTGATCGGCGACCAGCCAGCGACCCTTACTGGATTTCCTAGAAAAAAGGAAAAGAAAGAAAAAGAAAAAAATTATGAAAAATCAGAAAATTAAAAAACAACGATTTGTCTGTCTATGACTACTTAGGGTGCGCATGACAACCATTCTGTGCTCGGGAACTATTTCTGAACAGAAATGATTTTTTTTTTATTCTGTGCCTAGAAACAATTTCTGTGCATTTGAAGGCGTTTGCTAAACTGTCCAAAATTTCTATTCCTGGAATAGAAAAGAACAGAAATGCGTTTGGTAACTACACACAAATTTCTTTTTATTAATAATATTTTGAATTGTTTAATTTTTTTTTCTTTCTACCAAGGCCATGGCCGGTCGCCGGCGACCGACCACGGCCCAGGGCCGGTGAGGCCATCATGGCCCTCGCCGGCCGCCGGCGGAGGCGAGGGTCCCCCCTGCCTGCGAGGGCGAGGGCTGGACCCTCGCCGTCGATCATGGCGAGATCGACCTCGCCCTCGCGACCCACAGCGGCCGACCTCGCCGTGGGTCGCGACGGCGAGGCTCGGCCTCGCCGGATCCGAGCGAGGCCGACCTCGCCGTCGCGACCCACGGCGAGGCTCGACCTCGCGGATCCTCGCCGTCGCGACCCACGGCGAGGTCGGCCGCCGTGGGTCGCGACCCACGGCGAGGCTCGGCCTCGCCCGGATCTGGCGAGGCCGAGCCTCGCCGTGGGTCGCGACAGCGAGGCTCGGCCTCACCAGATCTGGGCGAGGCTGACCTCGCCATGACCGACGGTGAGCAGCCTCGCCCAGGCGGCGAGGGTCTAGCCCTCGCCCTCGCCGGTAGGGGGGACCCTCGCCTCCGCCGGCGGCCGGCGAGGGCTGTGATGCCCTCGCCGGCCTTTGTCTGTGGCAGGCCGCCGGTCGCCGGCGACCGGCCACAACCCAAGAAGAGCAACACAAAAAGAAGAAAAGAAAAAGAAGAAAAAAAACTGATTCTCAAAATTGTGCCGAGAAACAAGAAGAAACTTTTTTTTACTTCTTGTTTCTCTTCCAAAACTGTTTCTCGGCACAAATATTTGCAAAAATGTGCCCGGGAACAAAAAGTTTACCAAACGCATTTCTGTTCCCAAACTATTTCTGGGAACAAAAGAACAGAAATTTTCACTGTTTGGAACGTTACCAAACGGGCCCTTAACTAACCCATTGAAGACCCATTAAGTGGTTAACTAATCCATTTATGATCCACTTAAGCTTGTTTTCATTCATATTATTAAATATGGATTAAAATACGGGTTATAGATCCATTTTGCCACCTCTACCTACACTTTAAGTCTTGACCAAAGACAACATAAGTTTTTCTAATGTTCAGTGACGAAGAAACTCAATCAAACATTATTGATTCCATTCTTCATTTTCAATAATGCAAAGTGACCTTTACCCGGAAGAGCGCAAAGGAGGGTAATGGGCAAGGGCTTTGCAAGCTCTCGTCCTCATCAGGTGCTGATTACCAAGGTCCCTGCAAAGCACAGTGGTTGAATGGTTAAGCTCAACTTCTTCTTGCCCATCCACTTTCCATCCTCCACACAACACCCAACAAATTTAAAGAACCTGCAAAAATAATAAAAAAGACAACATTTTGGATGAACCAATAGAGTGATGAGAGACGCAAAATAGAGGTGGCAAATGGGTGGGTTGGATTCGGTTGGGTGGATCGATTCTTCGATTGATAGGAGGAAAGCAAAATCGAGAGGCGTGCTTGAGTTGAGCGAATTGAAGGAATGCATGCGGTCAGTTGAATATCTGGCGATTAGTCATCCCTCCCAACCACCACGTTGGCTTTTCCGTCCGATCCGGTCGGGCAAATTGGGTATAATACAACTAGGGGTGTCAATGGGTCGGGTCGGGTCGGGCTTTCATGATACCCGACCCGACCCGAAAACAATAGGGTTGCGCTTGACCCGCCCAGACCCGGCCCAAGACCCTGTTCAGCATACACCCCAAGGGTCGGGTCGGGCCGGTCTGGGCCGGGTCGGGTTTCGGGTTTTTTTCTCTTCAAACACACACACACACACACACCTTTCTCCCACTCTCTCTCCTCCTCCTCTTCATCTTCTTCACCGTTTCTCTCTCTCTAGTTGCAGACAAATTTGCAGAGACCAGAGAGAGAGAGAGAGAGATGAATTTGATATAGAGGGACAACAATCTACGAAACATTCTTCCGACACCCACCGACGAGAATCTCCTGTAAGCATCAGACTTGCAGCATAGAGCGATCTAAACCCAATCCCATCCTCGAGTAAGCTCTCAGTCCCCTAAGAGATCGACTAAATCAATGAGCTTTGATCGATTTACCTCATAGGGAAGACCTCCTCCAGCGCGTCCATCATCTCCAGCGGCCCCTTGTAAGAGCTCTGCACCTCGTTCTCCTCCTTGTCCTCCTCCTCCTCCTCCTCCCCCCTCCCTTCGACGACCGGTTCCCGGTGTCGTCGCTGTCCTTCCCGATCGAGGACAACCCCGCCGACGACGAGCCGCTTCGCGCCGGCGCCGCGCGCCCCCCTCGCCGCCGGAGGAGTCGAGCTCCGGCGGATCGAAGGTCGAGGGCCGGGCGGCGCCGATCGAGAACCCGGGGGGCTCGACCTCGACCCCGCGGCCACTAAACAGCGCGACCGACATAGCTGCCGCGATTCGTCTTCTTCACCATTTCTCTCTCTCTAGTTGCAGACAATTCGCAGAGACGAGAGAGAGTGAGAGATGAATTCGGGAGGACATGACCCTGTCGGCAGAAGCGGAGAGATCTGAGCAAGCGAGCGAGTCTAAGAGAGGGAGATGGGCCGGCCCAAAGTGTTAATGGGTCGGCCCGACCCTATCCCAACCCTAATGAAACCCCAAATTTTAGGGCCATATTCGAATAAGATTAAGGCCCGACCCCAAAATACCCCAAATTTTAGGGTCAGGCCGGGCCGACGCGGGTTGGGCCGGGCCGGCACGGGTTTCATTGACACCCCTAAATACAACCGATCAATTTAGTAGATAATTTTCTCTGGCCATTGACCCAATGACCAATGATAACACAATATACTTAATTTGTAGGGCTAGTCCATGAATCCGAAGTCAAAGAAACTCTAAAATTACCTGTCGACAATAGATGCACCAATGCTGCCCTTTTCTCTTTGTACAGGACTTGCAGTTTCTAGAGATTTGTTCCTTACAGAACGACTTGAACTGAGCTTGTAGAGATGTCTGCATGTAGTGGTCGAAGTAGGGATCTTCAACGAAGCTAAAGGGTTGCTCGGTGGTAAGACAATAATATTCAAGCTTCCACTGATTCCTCATATCGCCATACTTGAATGAGCTTTTGGCAAGCAACATGCTTGAAGAGATCCCCTGATTTGGACATCTCTTCCTCATATTCGCATTGGTGCCTCTCAAGTGGCCCATCCGACTTGATAATTCTCCTTTTTAAAAAAAATGTTACATATCATGCAAATTGACACTATTGGCATCGATCTTGAGCTCGAATATCTTCAAAATAATTGACATTTTTCTCCACAACAATGGTGCCGCGATTGCTTCAGGATTTTCTTTGTCATTGGGGTGTTGTTTGGAGAAGTGTTTTTGCGGAGTAGCTTTTGGCGTTCTCCCTTGCTATTCCTCCCAACCGTTAGGTCATGGTGTCTCATCATCATCGATCTCAGCTTGTTTTGGGGTGGAGCTAACAAGTTTATGTTGTGACAGTACTCACTAAACGAGTTTCTAAATAATTGCTAAGTGAAGTTTAAATTGAGTGGGGATGATCGAACATTATTGTTGTTGTTATTCTTCTTCATTGTGATATTTAGACTATGATTGAATCATTGTAAGGAAAAAAGGAAATAAATAAATTTGACAAACAGTTTTAGAGAGCAAAAGCATTCGGAATTGTTATAGGGCCCCACAGTTAGCCATTGTTGGCTGATCATTGGATTTATCGGGCCATGTGGCTTAGCTAAGGATTCTGAAATTGAGTTGAGCAGTTTCAAGGTCGATCCAGATTTCATCTGGAATCTACCATGTCAGGATCGATTCCCAATTTTTTTGAACCTGAGATCTACATTGTATATCTTGGAACCGAATATACAGTTCCAAGGTCAATTACAGGGTCTACCTAGAAACTGGCCATAGAAAAACTCACACAGACTAGTTTATACATATTGTCAAACATGTGTTGAGCAATTTCACGAAAGTGTGGACAAAAATCCAATTGACCAAAATTCACATTTTTCTTTGCTCACATTCAAATTCTAAATTGCGAAAAAAAAGGACAATGAGTGACCTGCTATACTCATAGAGCCTCAACCATATTGTTTGCCTTATTTGTCGCACTCGCAGATGGTTCTTCTTCACCTCCACGACCCAACGGTTCCAATTTGTGATCAAACTCATTTCATAAAATCCCTCTACTTCCATTGACATGTTATATTGGATACATCAACTTCAAATAAACATAACAATAGTAAAAAATAATTAGAAATTTCAAAATAAAGATAAAAACATTTTAAAAATAGAAAAACAAGCCCCGTACATAAACATTTAACATCTATTTCTTCTTAGAGATCATTCAATATCATCGAAGGCCGTCTCAATGGTAAAATTCAGCATCATTTTCTTTTTGTCAATTATGATATAAAGTAACAATTCATAACAATATGAATGTATACATTTGCAATCAAATCTGCTGAGGATACAGTTGATTTATTGCCATATTAAGGTTGTGTCTTGCAAGAGTTACCGGTAAAAGTTCTTGGCCTTACGTAAGTAAATGAGGGTCCAAAAACTGTATGATCTTCTAAGTGTGAACTAGCCATGATGCTTTTCTTGTAATTGACAGTCAAACTGCAGCAATGAATAATGATAAGGTAGCAAACAAAAAACAAAGGTTGCTCCATTGTCACTCAGTCAACTCGGTATACCACATTTCAACTTGCATGGATGTTTAATGAAGCCAACATTATTTATGTGGCTCAACCCCACCTGCGCACAACACTCTCCTCACACAGCCCAGACTCAGCGGCACGCCCGCCACACAGGTGATATTAGAATTTTCTGCACAATCATAAAAAAAATATAGAATAAAAAGAGAAAAGATAATCGAGACACAAGATTATTATCATAGTTCACTTTATACTAGGGCTACGTCCAACAGAGGATTCTGCTATAATTAGCACATTGCACCTATCTTAGAGACCCTCGTGCCTTTCCCTGTCAGAGGAAAGCATGGACCACACCTCAACAAGTAGAACACCTATGGATAGCACACAATGATACACATAGACTATGGTTCTTTGGCTATTGGGTTTCTAGTTCGATTTCTTAGTCTCCAGTTCCCGATCCGATTTAGTTTGGTCCCTACCTGGGAACGGAGAATCGAATCGCACAATACCAGTTCCAAATTTGTTTGAACCAAGAACCAAACCTAATTGACCAGAGTTGGGAACCGAACCAACTCGACCCAAAAAATTGGTTCGGTTTCCAATTCTACCTAGGACCCATGGTCACCCCTATTCTGAAAGGCCAACCCTAGCCAAGTTGAATCCAAAAAACAAGAAAATTTTGTTGAGCCTAGGCCAGACACTTAGGGTGCGCATGGCAACGATTCTGTATCCGGGAACTGATTCTGCTAAAAAATGATTCTTTTTTATTCTGTGCTCGGGAACAATTTCTAAGCATTTGAAGGCGTTTGATAACTGCCCAAAATTTCTATTCTTGGAATAGAAAAAGAACAGAAACGCGTTTGGTAACTACACAAAATTTCTTTTTATTAATAATATTTTAATAATTTTTGAATTTTTTTAATATTTCTCTCTTTTTTTTCTTTTTCTTCCTTCCTTTCCTTGGCCATGGCCGGTCGCCGGCCCCGGTGACTGGCCACAGGCCAGGGCCGGCGAGGGCATCGCGGCCTTCGCCACCAATCTCGCTAGATGACGACGAGGTCGAGCCTCTGTGACATTCCGAAATTTCCGCCAATTGGAAATTATGAAATAACTGAGTTTTATGAGATGTGCTTGCAGTAAATTCTCGCCCGGAACTGATCATTCCTGGGAATGCTAACCATTAGGGAAAGGCTAATAGGGGAATTAAATTCGCGCTAAAGAAAATTCGATCGTGAATGGATTTCGACCATTAAATCGCGTAAGTGATATATTCAGCCACTGTTGGTCGATCCAAGGATAGTTAGGGATCAGTTCGCCACTGTCCTAGTAGTGGATCGCGGGTGATTCCGTTGGACCACGAAACGACTTGACGAATGATTCTGAAATTATACCGAACGATCGTACCCCTCGGATCAAGAGATTGATCTTCGCGATTTTAATGACAACCGAGGTCGTCACGCACCGAACGGACTTGCACGTGACTCGATTTAGTATCAGTAATAAGTCGATTTCGCGAATTTCCCCAGCAAGCCACCCGTTAGCTCGAAACGCTCGAGATGCGTTTAATAGAATTTAATTATTGAATTTTTGCCCAAATTGGACACCGGAAAATTAGGAAGTCACGCGGAACATTAGGACGACGTTGCACGTGACACGTGTCAATTTTTGGTGCGCTCAAATTCTTCGGAAAAATTCGATTTCGGCGAGAAATAGAGAAAGTGACGATTTTGCCCTTAAGGATTTATAAAAGGTTAGTTTTGGGCAAGGGGCATTTTGGTCATTTTTGCTTTAGATATTTTTGGGTCAAAGTTCCTATTTAAGTCTAGATAAGATTCTCTCTCCTCCATTTCTCTTCCCCTTTCTGCCGTGAGCTTCCCCCTCCTCCACCGTGGGCTTTCCTTGGTCGTTCTTCCTCCACCGCCGGCACCGCCGCTCGCCGCCGCACGCCGAACCGCCCTCAAGCTGCGTCCACGCCACCCTCAAGCCACCACTATCCTCAAATCTCACCATCTCTTTCTCTCCCTCTCTCTCTCACGTGAGGCAAGACCCACGGCCAAGTAAGCCGCGTCGTCGCCACCCAAGCCGATTGCCGCCACCCGGGAGCTGTACGTCGTCGCCGCCGTTCCCGATTAAGGGCCGCCGCTTTCCGTTCTAGCCGCGATAGTCTAGAACGCGGGTAAGTCGCGCTCTAAACCCAATTTAGGACTTCGGGTATCGACGGGCGATTTTGGGCGAAATCTGTATAAAATTAGGTGCGGAATTGTATGAATTGGTAGTGGAAATTTTATGGCGGGCCTTGGGATTTAATTCGGGCATTAATTATTGGAAATTAGAAAATAACAGTGGCTGTGATCTACTGTTCATGGGGCCGTGATGGGCCGATCGGGACGCAAGTTGGGTTTTTAGAACCGGTATTTTATGGTGAGAAAGTTCCGTGAAGGATCGGAATTAATCTGACGCCGTTTGGTGGGAGAAAAATGAGAATTTACGTGTTGGATGTATATCTAAATTATAAATAAATTGTGGTGATAAATTGAGTATGTTGTTGGGCAATTGGGTGACTCTATATGCTTGTTGGGTGCACACGTGAGTTAGATTAAATTAATTATTGGTATTGCCATGTCCTATGCTGAATGTGCATGAGCTACGTGTAAAATAATGCGTGTGCGGGCCACGTGTGAAGGGCCAGTTGCGTGTGATAAATGCATGTGGAGCTTGGGCATGAGTGAAAAGGAATCGTGGTGTGGCAAGTGATTGTGGGAAAGTATTTGAAAGGGGTGAAAGTGTGAGGTTGGGATTGGGCCGAGTACCATAAACTCGGGCAGCGATCACGTAGGTCTGTTGCATTTGGCACAGGCTGAGGCTTGAAAAAGCAAGTATGAGATTCGGTCCGAGGCATGATAAGCTCGGGTGAGACCGGGATTGGACCGAGGCATCATAAGCTCGGGTTCCGATCATGTAGGCCTGTCGCATTTGGTGCGGGCTGAGTGTTGGGTCACAGTATACCTGAGGCGTGTACGTTTACGCGGGACACTGGCGAGTGGTGTGGGAAGTGATAAGTGGTCGTAGTGTACCTGAGGCGTGTACTTGTACGCGGGTCACTGGCGAGGAATGTGGATGAGACAGGATGAGAACGGAACGAGTGCATGACATGAAAATTGTGCATGCTTGCGATTGTGTTGATGTGCCTGCTATGTGATTGTGGTGTAAGTGTGTGATTGTGTTTTGTGAAATTTCTTGGAGGTATGTGATAGTCTAGGTTGGGTTTAGGGGTGTACTTGCTGAGATATAATCTCATGGTTGTGTAAACCAACAATTTTCAGAACCCCGACCTGAGCGATGAACCCTCCACCACCGCCACTCAAGACGCTTTGGAGTACCAAAGTGCATACGGAGTATGAGGTAGCCGAGTTTCCGATGGGTGACGGGATGACTGGATAAGACACACGACGACCGTGTTTGTAGAAGTGGGAAAGCTTGCCTTGGATGAGAACCATTTTTGAGGTTGAACGTTAGGTCATCGACTCCTTTTTGATTTTGGTAGTTTCAGTAAAGTGTGCATTGGTAGACAGAGGTTTGTTTTATTGTATATATGGTGGAACAAGTTGAACAAGAAATGGAAATGTATATTCTCCCAATTCTCCCCAGTTTAAGTTTATTCGGGTGTTTTATGGTTTTCGTTTGCGCGATTAAATCTCTGATGTTTAGTTGAGGTCGACGATAACCTGGGACGTCGCAACTGTTCGACCGGAGGCGGGATGTCGCGGGCTCGACGGGGGTTCGGGGCGTGACATCCCCGTTTGAATTGGTATCAGAGCAAGGTTAGCTCGATCTAGAATTGGTCGAAACTTGGAGTGATAAGGAGCGGAAACCTTGAGGTAGTAATTGGGGAGATCTTAGTGGGGTGTAGGGTAGAGTGAGCTACACGTGCCTCCAGATTGGTTGTTGTGAATGTTTGTGTAAGTCAATTGTGTGTGGTAATTGAATTGCAGGCACGTCTGGACTTGAGGTAAGTGTTCAGACTTTGACGATGGTGATTTCGTGATTTGTAGTGGGGAATTGCTTGTTGAGTAAACGGATGTGTTAATTCGCTGCTTAGAATTGGATTGAGCTAGTTGGTTTAGACTGCTAATTCCTGAATGGAATTACAGCAGGTAATAGAGTGGTAGAATCGTGACGATGAGTAGCGAAGGAAGAGTCCCAAGAAGGGGCGCTAGTAGAGGATCCAGGGGTAGAGGACGCGCTCGGGCTAGAGCCGTCGAGGATCTTGGAATGGGTGCTGGAGCGATGGAAAATTTAGGAGTTGATCTTTGAGTAGCGACAGCAACCCCGAATAGAAGTTAGACCGTTGTGGACCCGAGAATGGAAGCCGTGATGAGAACGTTGGAACGGATTGGTTATATAATAGAACGGCGGACTCGGGAGCGAGCTGCTCCGGTTGCCCAAGCCGTCGAGGCATTCTTGTTGCTAATGAGAACCAAGGTCGGGGCAAGTGATTGCGAATAGACCTATGCACTGCTTGGTAGAACAATTCATAAAGTTGAAACCACCCAAGTTTTGGGAAAGGTGACCCGGAGGTGCACCTCGATGGGTAGAGGAGCTTGAGAAAGCTTTTGAGGTTTTGGAATGTAACGATCATGAGAAGGTGACCTTAGCAGTATATCAATTGCAGGATAATGCTAACGATTGGTGGAAAGCCACCAGGGATAGGATTTTTCCTGAAGGTACAGCCAAGACTTGGGCTGTTTTTACCGAGAGTTTTTATGAGAAATACTTTTCAGCTAGTGCCAGAGAAAGAAAACTCACGGAATTTATGAGACTCCGCCAAGGTCAGATGACGGTAGATCAGTACGAGGCGGAATTCGCGAGATTGTCTAAGTTCGCGCCGAGAATGGTGGAACACCCTGAGGATAAGGCGCGAAGATTTCTAGATGGATTGAGAGCGGACATCCGTAGCCAGTTGCTACTAGTAAATCTGGGAACGTGACAGATATTTGATAGGGCCCAGATTCTTGAGCGGGATCAGATGGATAGAGCTGCCGCATCTGGATCGAAGTTTGTCCAGGGTTAGAGTAACCGTAATCCGGAAAAGAGGCCGATGGTGGATAATAGGCGTTTTACTCCACCAATTAAAAGGAATATTGGAAAGCCAATCCGGATTGGGAATGGTCCGTGTAGGATTTGTGGAGGTCGACATGGAAACGGGCCTTGTCCAACCAGGGGTGGAGCTTGCTTTGGATGTGGAGGATTTGGGCATCATATAAAGAATTGCCCCAATTCCAGGCGGAATAGACCGCTTGCTTTGCCGCCACCTCGGAATGAGAATCGACCGGAGGTGCCCGGGCATGTGAAAATCAATCGAATAGGCCTCAAGCGCAAGGACAAGTATATGCGATGGCCAGACGAGAGGCTGAGAACGCACCAGGGGTTGTCACAGGTACGATTTCTCTGTGCAACCATGCTGCGTATGCTTTATTTAATCCTGGAGCGTCGCATTCCTTTATATCGAAACAGTTTGTGGAGTTAGTTGGAATAGAACCGCAATTGCTTAATGTTGTGCTATGTGTGACGACTCCTTTAAACGATAAGATGTTGATATCTCTGGGTTGTCCAAACTGTAAGATTGTGATTGGGAATAGGGAGGAATTGATTGATCTGGTAGTTCTAGATATGTATGATTTTGACGTGATAGTAGGGATGGATTGGTTGTCTAAGCAGAGGGCTGTAATGGATTGCAATAGCAGGGTGATCTAATTTAATCCTGTTGGACATCCGGAATTTAAATTTGTAGGAAGTCGAGGAGGACCCTCGATTCCGTTGATATCCTCGGTGGAAATGGCAAAATTGTTGAATGAAGGATGTCAAGGATTTCTAGCTGTGGTAGTGGATTCGACGGCTGAAGAGCCGAGACTTGAGAATATAGCGGTAGTGTGTGAATATCCCGATGTGTTTCCTCAAGAATTACCGGATTACACGCCGGAAAGGAAGTAGAGTTTGTAATCGAGTTGGCACCTGAAACTGAGCCAATCTCGAAGGCACCTTATAGAATGTTGCTATCGGAGTTAAAGGAATTAAAGGTGCAGATGCAAGAGTTGTTAGATAAGGGGTTTATTCGTCCCAGTGCGTCTCCGTGGGGAGCGCCAGTTTTATTTGTAAGAAAGAAAGATGGATCGTTGAGATTGTGTATAGATTACAGGCGGCTAAATCAGGTGACAGTTAAAAATAAATACCCTTTGCCAAGGATTGACGATTTGTTTGATCGATTACAAGGGCCGGTATTCTCAAAAATTGATTTGAGAACGGGGTATCATCGAGTTGAGAATTAAGAAGGAGGATGTACCGAAGACGGCATTTAGGACGAGATATGGACATTATGAATTTACGGTGATGCCGTTCGGATTAACGAACGCCCATGTTGCCTTTATGGATTTAATGAATCGGGTATTTAAGGAATTCTTAGATCAGTTTGTGATTGTCTTTATCGACGATATACTGGTGTACTCGAAAAGCCGGGAGGAGTACGAATTTCATCTGCATAGAGTGTTGCAGACTTTGAGGAAGAAAGCACTGTACGCTAAGTTTAGCAAGTGCGAATTTTGGCTTAGTCGAGTAGCGTTTCTCGGTCATGTAATTTCCGGAGAAGGAATTTCTGTGGATCCATCGAAGATTGAGGCTGTGACAAAGTGGCCTAGACCGACAACGGTAACAGAAGTTCGAAGTTTTCTGGGTCTGGCCGGATATTACCGTCGCTTTGTGGAAGGATTTTCGGCAATAGCAATGTCGTTGACTCAATTATTGAAGAAGGAGAATAGATTTGAATGGACAGATCAGTGTGAAGGAAGTTTTCAGGAGTTGAAGCGGAGGTTGACAACGGCACCGGTGTTGACGATTCCATCAGGACCGAGAGGATATGAAATATATAGTGACGCGTCGTTGAAAGGATTAGGGTGTGTGTTGATGCAACATGGGCGAGTGGTAGCATATGCATCCAGTGCTTGAGGCCACATGAATTGAATTATCCGACGCATGACTTGGAGTTAGCGCAATAGTGTTCGCCCGAAGATTTGGCGACATTATTTATGTGGAGAAAGATTTCGGATCTATATCGACCATCAAAGCCTCAAGTATTTATTTTCGCAGAAAGAGTTGAATATGAGGCAACGACCTGGATGGAATTATTGAAAGATTATGATTGTGATATTCTATATCACCCTGGAAAGGCAAACCGAGTTGCGGATGCGTTGAGCCGAAAATCAAGCATCGCGCATTTAATGGTCAAGGAGTGGATCCTATTGGAGAATGTGCGAGACTCGGAGTTCAAGTTTGAAGTAAGTCAAGTCTCAAGTCCATTAGCTACGTTAAGGATTGAGCCGGAGATCCAAAGCTAAAGTTAAAGCTTTGCATGTCTACGGACCCAGGAGATACGAAGGTTATTGAGATGGATGTTACTAAGAGAAAGCCGGATTTTAAGGTATCCGAGGACGGGGTATTGAAATTTCGTGGGAGGTTATGTGTGCCAGACGATGCGGGAGTTAAGGAAGAAATTTTGTCCGAAGCGCATCGCAGTCAGTATAGTATCCACCCAGGCAGTACTAAAATGTACAGGAATTTGAGGCAATATTATTGGTGGAACGGTATGAAGTCGGATATTGCGAAGCACGTGGCTAAGTGTCTGACATGCTAGCAGGTGAAAGTGCAACATTGTAAACCTGGAGGATTGTTGCGACCGTTGGAAATCCCAGAGTGGAAATGGGAGTATATAATCATGGATTTTGGGTCGGGATTGCCGAGAAGTCAAAGAGGTCATGACACCATTTGGGTGATTGTCGACAGATTAACTAAGTCGGCACACTTTTTGGCAGTGCGAAAGGATTTCGCGTTAGAACGGTATGCAGAGTTGTACGTGCAGCAGATAGTTCGTCTGCATGGGGTACCAGTGTCTATAACATCGGATCGTGATCCTAAGTTTACCGCCAATTTTTGGAAAAGTCTGCAGACGGAGTTAGGATTCAAGTTGCAGTTCAGTACAGCTTATCATCCTCAGACAGATGGCCAGTCTGAGAGGACGATTCAGACGCTAGAGGATATGCTCAAGGCATGTGTGCTGGATTTTCAAGGTAAATGGAAAGAGCAACTGCCCTTAGTAGAGTTTGCTTACAATAACAGCTTCCAGCAGAGCATTGGAATGGTGCCCTTTGAAGCCCTATATGGCCGTGCTTGTAGAACACCCGTGTGTTGGGACGAAGTGGGAGAAAGAGCTATAACAGGGCTGGAGTTGGTTGAGCAGTCGATTGAAGTAGTTAAGATCATTCGTGAAAGGCTGAGGACAGCGCAGAGCCGTCAGAAAAGTTATGCAGACCGAAGGCGAAGACCTCTGGAATTTCAAGTAGGGGATCACGTATTTCTAAAAGTGTCGCCCATGCGAGGATTGTCCCGGTTTGGTAAGAAGGTGAAGTTGAGTCCAAGATATGTAGGACCCTTTGAAGTGCTAGAAAGAATTGGAGATCTGGCGTATCGCCTTGCGTTACCGCCGAATATGTCGCAGGTGCATAACGTGTTTCACGTATCAATGTTGAGAAATATGAACCGAACCCGACGCATGTGTTGAATTACGAAGAAATAGAAGTGGATGATAAAGTATCGTACGTCGAGAGACCGATCAGGATTGAAGATCGGAAAGAACGGGTTCTGAGAAATAAGACGATCCCAATGGTCAAGGTTATCTGGGAGCACCACGGGACTGAAGGCGCAACTTGGGAAAGCGAAGAAATGATGCAACGTCAGTAACCCCAATTGTTTGAACAACAGTAAGGAATTGTAAATTTTTAGTAGTGGTAAGATTGTAAATTTCGAAGACGAAATTTTACAAGATGGGAAGATTGTGACATTCCGAAATTTCCGCCAATTGGAAATTATGAAATAACTGAGTTTTATGAGATGTGCTCGCAGTAAATTCTCGCCCGGAACTGATCATTCCTGGGAATGTTAACCATTAGGGAAAGGCTAATAGGGGAATTAAATTCGCGCTAAAGAAAATTCGATCGTGAATGGATTTCGACCATTAAATCGCGTAAGTGATATTTTGAGCCACTGTTGGCCGATCCAAGGATAGTTAGGGGTCAGTTCGCTACTATCCTAGTAGTGGATTGCGGGTGATTCCGTTGGACCACGAAACGACTTGACGAATGATTCTGAAATTATACCGAACGATCGTACCCCTCGGATCAAGAGATTGATCTTCGCGATTTTAATGACAACCGAGGTCGTCACGCACCGAACGGACTTGCACGTGACTCGATTTAGTATCAGTAATAAGTCGATTTCGCGAATTTCCCCAGCAAGCCACCCGTTAGCTCGAGAAACGCTCAAGATGCGTTTAATAGAATTTAATTATTGAATTTTTGCCCAAATTGGACACCGGAAAATTAGGAAGTCACGCCGGAACATTAGGACGACGTTGCACGTGACACGTGTCAATTTTTGGTCGGCTCAAATTCTTCGAAAAATTCGATTTTGGCGAAATGGAGAAAGTGACGATTTTGCCCTTAAGGATTTATAAAAGGTTAGTTTTGGGCAAGGGGCATTTTGGTCATTTTTGCTTTAGATATTTTTGGGTCAAAGTTCCTATTTAAGTCTAGATAAGATTCTCTCTCCTCCATTTCTCTTCCCCTTTCTGCCGTGAGCTTCCCCCTCCTCCACCGTGGGCTTTCCTTGGCCGTTCTTCCTCCACCGCCGGCACCGCCGCTCGCCGCCGCACACCGGACCGCCCTCAAGCCGTCGTCCACGCCACCCTCAAGCCACCACTATCCTCAAATCTCACCATCTCTTTCTCTCCCTCTCTCTCTCACGTGAGGCAAGACCCACGGCCAAGTAAGCCGCGCCGTCGCCACCCAAGCCGATCGCCGCCACCCGGGAGCCGTGCGTGCGTCGCCGCTGTTCCCGATTAAGGGCCGCCGCTTTCCGTTCTAGCCGCGATAGTCTAGAACGCGGGTAAGTCGCGCTCTAAACCCAATTTAGGACTTCGGGTATCGACGGGCGATTTTGGGCGAAATCTGTATAAAATTAGGTGCGGAATTGTATGAATTGGTAGTGGAAATTTTATGGCGGGCCTTGGGATTTAATTCGGGCATTAATTATTGGAAATTAGAAAATAACAGTGGCTGTGATCTACTGTTCATGGGGCCGTGATGGGCCGATCGGGACGCAAGTTGGGTTTTTAGAACCGGTATTTTATGGTGAGAAAGTTCCGTGAAGGATCGGAATTAATCTGACGCCGTTTGGTAGGAGAAAAATGAGAATTTACGTGTTGGATGTATATCTAAATTATAAATAAATTGTGGTGATAAATTGAGTATGTTGTTGGGCAATTGGGTGACTCTATATGCTTGTTGGGTGCACACGTGAGTTAGATTAAATTAATTATTGGTATTGCCATGTCCTATGCTGAATGTGCATGAGCTACGTGTAAAATAATGCGTGTGCGGGCCACGTGTGAAGAGCGGTTGCGTGTGATAAATGCATGTGGAGCGTGGGCATGAGTGAAAAGGAATCGTGATGTGGCAAGTGATTGTGGGAAAGTATGTGAAAGGGGTGAAAGTGCGAGGTTGGGATCGGGCCGAGTACCATAAACTCGGGCAGCGATCACGTAGGTCTGTTGCATTTGGCACAGGCTGAGGCTTGAAAAAGCAAGTATGAGATTCGGTCCGAGGCATGATAAGCTCGGGTGAGACCGGGATTGGACCGAGGCATCATAAGCTCGGGTTCCGATCATGTAGGCCTGTCGCATTTGGTGCGGGCTGAGTGTAAGGTCGCAGTGTACCTGAGGCGTGTACGTTTACGCGGGACACTGGCGAGTGGTGTGGGAAGTGATAAGTGGTCGTAGTGTACCTGAGGCATGTACTTGTACGCGGGTCACTGGCGAGGAATGTGGATGAGACAGGATGAGAACGGAGTGAGTGCATGACATGAAAATTGTGCATGCTTGCGATTGTGTTGATGTGCCTGCTATGTGATTGTGGTGTAAGTGTGTGATTGTGTTTTGTGAAATTTCTTGGAGGTACGTGATAGCCTAGGTTGGGTTTAGGGGTGTATTTGCTGAGATATAATCTCATGGTTGTGTAAACCAACAATTTTCAGAACCCCGACCTGAGCGATGAACCCTCCACCACCGCCACCAGTACGTTTTGGAGTACCGGTGCATACGGAGTATGAGGTAGCTGAGTTTCCGATGGGTGACGGGATGACCTGGATAAGACACACGACGACCGTGTTTGTAGAAGTGGGAAAGCTTGCCTTGGATGAGAACCATTTTTGAGGTTGAACGTTAGGTCATCGACTCCTTTTTGATTTTGGTAGTTTCAGTAAAGTGTGCATTGGTAGGCAGAGGTTTGTTTTATTATATATATGGTGGAACAAGTTGAACAAAAAATGGAAATGTATATTCTCCCAATTCTCCCCAGTTTAAGTTTGTCCGGGTGTTTTATGGTTTTCGTTTGCGCGATTAAATCTCTGATGTTTAGTTGAGGTCGACGATAACCTGGGACGTCGCAACTGTTCGACCGGAGGCCGGATGTCGCGGGCTCGATGGGGGTTTGGGGCGTGACAGCCTCACTCGGCCAAGGCGAGGCCGACCTCGCCGTCGCCACCCCCAGCGATGGTGAGGTCGGCCTCTCCATGGCCGGGCGAGGCTCGACCTCACCTAGATCTGGCAAGGCCGACCTCGCCGGGGATGGCGAGGCTCGACCTCGCCCAGATCTGGCGAGGCCGACCTCGCCGTCGCCGGTGGTGGCAAGGGCCGATCTCACCATCGCCGGCGGTGACGAGGGCCGCCCTCCCCAGCGTTGGCCGGTCGCCGGTGGCCGGTGGCGGGCCGATGGCAGACTGGGAAGAAGATGAAGAACAAATAAAAAAGGAAGAAGAAAATCAAGAAGAATCAAAAATGGAAAATTTGTTCAAAAATCAAGAAGTTACTTTTTTTTGCTTCTTGATTCTGTTCTAAAACTGATTCTGGGAACAATTTTTTGCAAATTTGTGTTCGAGCACAAAAATTTTAACAAACGGATTTCTGTTCCCAAACTGATTCTGGGAACAAAAGAATATAAATTATCATTATTTGGCAAGTTGCCAAACGCCCCCTTAGGGGCCATTGCCTTGACCTGACCCAAGCCCAAAACGGGGCATGGCCCAAGTACATAGCTCACTACCTGATGGGCCATGCCTGGAACGAGCCCAAGGGTGCCAAGTTGACACGCCCATTACCCACCCCTAGATGGATATAAATAATTATTTTTTTGAAAAGTAATTGAAAAAATCAGCGTATCTGTAATATAATTTCTGCTAATATTACCATTAGTTTACATCAATTGTATCATAGAACTTGCAAATAATTTTAGGGATATGTTCACTGAAAGTCCTAAAACTTGTTGCGAAAGTACAATTGAGTCCATAAAACTTACAAAAGTGCAATCAAATCATAAAGCTTGTCAAATTGGTTCAATCAAGTCTTAAAGTTATTTGTTTTGGTCGAAAAAGTCTTAAAGTTAACACTGTTAATTTGTCTAATGGAAAATGTCGACGTGACATTTTCAAATGAATTTCTCTCTCATACGTGGCATTTTTTATTACTATTTTATTCTCTCTCATACATGGCAATGGGCGGTGGCGCCCCACCAGCAAAGCTCCTTCTCTCTTTTTTTCAGTTTTGTTTTATTTTCTTTTTTAAATTTTAGCCTTTTTAGTTTTTTTAATTTAATTTAAATAATATTTGAATATAATAATATTAATAAATGCCACGTAGGAGAGAGAAATTCATTTTAAAATGCCAAATCAACATTTTCTGTTAGACAAATTAACGGCGTTATTTTAGGATTCGAATGAATCAATTTGACAAGTTTTAGAATTTGATTACACTTTTTGAAAGTTTTAGGACTCAATTGCACTTTTGCAATAAGTTTTAGAACTTCTAATGAACATATTCCATAATTTTAAGACCATTGGAATTAAAAAATATAATGAAAATATCATTTTTTGAATTTTATAGTTATATCATGCTATCTAATGAGAAATGAAAATAAAATCATATTTATTTATGTGAATATGATATCATAAAATCATATTTGTGGTATGTCAATGATAACTGACATGCTATGCTAATTGACATGTTATACGTATACGTGAAATGTGTTTTACCTTGGCTTTGTTTGTTCTGTAGAAAATATTTTCTAGGAAAACATTTTCTAGTATTGGATCGCTAAGGAAAATAAGTCAACAAAAAAACTATGCTTAAATTCAGAAAATTAATTTTCTCTTTAAAAAATCTAAAATGTTTTTTTTTAATATGACTAAATAGCGGCACTAGAAACTTTCCGCTTGGGTACGGGAACCGTAACACTCATTCCCAGGTCCCTGGCATCCAAGACTGATTCCCCGATGCCTAGCCCGACGTTAATGGGTTGAGCCCGTGATCCAAGTGCCCGTGCCCGAGTCCTTAGTCCCTAGTACCCGTACCCTAGACTAGGTCCCGATGCCCAAACCCGTGTCCCTAGTGTTCTTGCTCGAGTCCATCGAGGCTAGGCTCGGGTCCACAAAGGCCGAGTTCAGGAACTTTATACTCGTCCCGGGATCCCCCACACCTAGGTCCGAACCAACCAGTTTGGTTCGGTTCTCGAGTGAGCCAATGGAATTGGTGGCATCAATTTTTTAATTTGTCATTATATTCTCTCATTAAATAAGTGTAATATCATCATATCAGTGTTTGATGTATGTTTTCAAATTAAACTACTACCGTAGGCTTTAGCTCTCAAGGGTTCTTATCATGGAGATACTCTAGGTGCTGTGGAAGCACAATCACCACCATCCCACATCATTTAGCAACAATTGTATGGCATTTGTTCATGAACATGCATCAAACACCGAGCTGAGGGTTTGTGTTGTGAAGAAAGGATTAGATCTTTTAATTTTTACAAATTTGTTAGAAATTAAAAAAAATATATCGATTCAGTCCGGATGGGCAGTTTTACAAATGGAACTAGAAATCAGACCAAAATTTACCTATTCCAATCTTTTGGAATTTGTAACCAGATCAGTGACGCCAAGAACCGGCCAGCATAGTCTAGTTCGGGCGTTTCTTTTTGCTCATCCCTATTGTGATATGAATTAATGCTCCGATGTGAGGTTATGAGTTCAAACTCAACTCGTTGTTCCAACGTTCACACCTCACTTTGGTAGATGAGCTTTCGACCTCTAGCACCTCGTGGGGCTATCGCACAAGCTCCCCTGCCACGACCAGTGGGTGCAGGCGATGCTAAGTGACAACCTCCTCGCAGTCACAATATTTCACGATCAATTTGGAATCTTTATGATACTATCGAGGGAAAGTAGTCTTGTCGATTGCCTTCCCGCCCCTCTTTGTCAAAAGAAAAACGAAATAAGCTAAAGTTTGTTGCACCCTATGACCTAACTCATAAAGTTTCTTTTGGCAGCATCATCGATTGCTTATTTAATCATAGTCCGGCCACGAATGTTCTTCTCCAAATCTCAATGTTTCTTCCTTTAAAAAGGAAGAGAAGAACTGGTGAGGGAGACAAAGAGGGACGCACGCTCGAAATGTTAGAGAGAGAGAGAGAGAAGCGCGTCCGAAAGCAGCGGAAGTGGGGAGCCTCAACACCACTCAATCCAATCAACCGCCATCTCTGACAGTTACTCTCCGTCTGTCTCTCTCTCTCTACAGAGGGGCAACCAAATAAACAAGAACAATGATGTCCAAAAAAAAAAAACACAAGAACCATGAAAAATACAAACAATATGATGACAAAAGAATGTAATCCCATCGTCAGCCGTCCGGACCCACGAAATGGCAAAAATGAGGAGACAGGTTATTACAAGCTTTTTGTGGGGGTGGCCGGTTTGGTTGGTGAGAAGTTAGAGAGAGAGAGAGAGATCACAGAAATAAAGAAAAGAAACAGAGCGAAAAAACATCCTCTGAGAGGGAGAGAGACGCGCCAGAAAAGATGGTCGACGACGACGGTGTCCTCTGACATCATCACCGTCCTGCGAAAGAACGAAAAGGGCAGTGATCGAAAGAGACAAGGATTGAATAAATCCTTTGAATCTTATCATCTTGTTCTTCTTCATCATCACCATCATCAATCACATTGCAAGCCTCCATATAAAAAAAAAATTTGAAGCATTTATTGTGTTTCCTTCTTCTTTGTCCTGATACTGCCTTTGGGATTCATCTCATCTCATCTCATCTCCGGCTTTACCTATCACCCTCTAGCCTCCATTTCTTTACATTAAATTTCCTCACTAAACAATTTGTTTTCTTTCCCCCCACCCCCCCCCCCCCCCCCCCCCAACCTTCTGTTGTTGCTTAGTCGCATCATTCCAAACCAAATCGCCACTCCTCGTATCAAGGAAAACAACGCAGCAGCTGCGAAAAAGTTGAGTTCTTAAGCATCCTTTTGGCATTTCTTTATGCTCAGATTCGTTCTGCTTTTGTTTTTCGGATCGCTTGCTCATGAGGGTATTCTTGTTCTTGTTTTTTTATTGATAAAGTTCCTTCCTTTTTTTTTGCATGCTACTTGCATTTTGCAGATTTGCGAGCTCTGAAGGGCCATGCAATTTTCTCCTAAAAGGGTTTTGTAGCAGAATTTTACGGAGTACAAAAATGAGGGACCCTGATGTGACCATGAAGCGGAAGATTCCACGTTATTGCATTTCTTAGAAGCGTAGTTTTGTAAATCTGTAGATGGTGGTGGTGTGTATAAGAAAAAAAAAATTGAAGGAGGTGTTTTTTTCTTCAACTTTTTTTCCCTTGTTGAAGAAAACCTGGCGAGATTGCATAGCCTTCAACATTGCAGCATTTGGTGCATCAAGCAATGGGGGCTAGATGGAACCCGCTTGGATTCCAGCTCCCGTGTTATTTGCTTTTCTTGTTTCTCGGTTTGCAAATTCAGCATTGTCGGTCTCTCAATTCTGAAGGTGATTGTCGTTTCTCTTGTTGTATTTCTATCCAAATGAAGATTCTACGTTCCTTAGAATTGTACCAAAAAAATTCCTAAGAATTTTTGTTACATGAGCAGAGAAGTGGATGTTATAATTATTGCGATCCTACGATTGTTGGTTGAAGGAAAAAGGATAACTTTCATATTCAGAGCTAGGTCCGCTAAGACTTGATGGGATCTTGTTCAACGAGTTCCACTTACTATTTTGCGTGGTTCTCGTTGGATTCTGAACAGATGATGTGCTTCGAGTAAATTTTCTCCCTGTCCATTATCATATATCTCCTGTTTTATTGAAAATGCAGGATTTGCTCTGTTGAAATTCCGTGATAAGGTGGATCTCGATCCATATGGAGCTCTTGCAAATTGGAATGCTGACGATGATGACCCGTGCGAGTGGTTGGGTGTTCATTGTGTGGATGGTGAAGTTCAAAAGCTGTAAGTCACGTTTTGTAATTCAGTTGTCAATCAAGTTTGGGGCAATTCAAGCTCGTTTTTTAGCAGCATATGATCTCAATGATTTGATAGATTAAACGAGCTGAACCAATCATGAACTCTCTCTCATTCAGCTCAACCATTGCAGGGACCTGACTGGGTTTTCTTTGGAAGGGCTGCTGGCACCGGAGCTTGGAAAGCTTAGTCAATTACGATCTCTGTAAGTAGGCCATCTCCGTATCTTTGACGTTGAGGAGATCTTACTGTATGGCATTACTGTAAAATTACACGTCCAAGAGAAATTCAGTTATATTATGTCTATTTGATCTGTAAGTTGACTTATGGTAATGCGGATAGATAGCCCGGCACTTTTATCTAAAAACAAAAGTTGCATGTGCTGGGAGTTCTTGCCTGAACTGAAGTGTTAGAAAATTGGCAGTTTCATTGTTATTCTGATAACTGATACATAAGTCTGCATTCTCTGATGAATTTTACGATGATCCTCTGTACTCCTAATAGACTGTAAGATTGATAGTTCCTGGTGTTCTAAAACATGTATGTACAGTTTTCTGGTACTTTTGAAGATTACTAGGGGTATGTTGTATTTCTTTCCACCCAAAGCTGCTTGAGATTCAAATTGCATTTTCTTTTCATACTATTTAATGAGTTATCGGAGATTTGAGAATCTCAATGTTTCATTTGACTCCATTTCTTTGGTTCATCTTCTATCGTGATATTTTGAGTTCGATGAAAGGAAATGAGTAGAGAACTTGGTGTAGTTTTCACTTTCTTGCCACCATTTTGGTCCAAGCTGGAATGAAATTAGACATGGACATATAGCAGTCCTCTTATGTCTTGCTGACACTAGGTGGAAAGCTTTTATTTCCTATTAGCTCTCTCTCTCTCTCTCTCTCTCTCTCTCTCTCTCTCTCTCTCTCTCTCTCTCTCTCTCTCTAAATTTCTTGTTTTATGTTTTTTCCCTGTTTGCATTCAGAATACTTTACCAGAATCACTTCTCTGGTGCCATCCCCGGAGAAATTGGAGACCTGACAATGCTGGAGTTATTGGATTTGAGGGGGAATAATTTGACTGGAACAATTCCAGCTGAAATAAGCAAGATGGTGTCTCTGAGATTCTTGTGAGTGTAACCTCAGAAAATTTGATCCGTAGCAATTTGATTGGTTTTAATATTTTTACGGGCTTTGTTTTGTATGGTAGGTTGCTTGGTGGCAACAAACTCAAGAGAACCATCCTTATGCGGCTTGAGGAGCTAAATGTTCTTTCTAAGATGCAGTCTGATGAAAACTTCACATTCGACATGACCGCTGGAAAAGGATGCCTGAATAGAAAAGTTGGACTCCGGTAAGAAACTAATAACCACATTTATGGATGTCTTTCTCTCAGTCATTAACTCCGAGTTTCAGTTCCAAGTCATCTGCTAGGTTTTTGTCCTCTTTTTGTTCTTTTAATCCACATCTTGGGCAGCATTTGGCAGAGCAGGTGGAAACATCTGAATAAGGCAGGTTCATTCTTTTGCCCAATGAGAGGAACTCTTTTGCGTTACCTCAACATCTTGGGATTCTCACAGTACGTAATTGGCTTGTCTTGTTAGGGTTAAGTAATCCATCCTCTTGCTTCTGCAACATAATTTTTAGTTCTTTTTCTAAGATTCAGGTCTGCTAAGGAGTCCCCACACAGCCCTGGAGACAATTTGCTTGATCATATTGCTGGTGAGTAGAGACTAACTAAATGTGACATTAGACTTAAACTTCTGTTGTTTGAAAAATGCGATTTCTCTTATTATTTGTATGGACATCGCAGAGCCAAAAATGGTCCTAAACACGCAGAATGGATTTTCATCACGCCGCAAGTTACTTGAACAGTCGAGTAATCTCGCTGCCGCCCCTGTTGATGTTGGGTCTCTCCCTTCGGAGATCACGACTGTTCCAATTACACGGAGTAGCGGGTCTTTCCCAGCTGTAACAAATGGAAAGAAGAGACAATCTAGTGCACCACCGGCCCCACCGCCTTCCCTTCCGAGCCCTCACTCTCAGAATTCATCCAAGCCTAATAATGAGTCCTCCCAAACTACTACTACAGATTCTCCACCAAGTGGACTTTCTGAAGAAGCACAGAGATATATCATCATTATTGTTCCTAGTGTGGCCGTTTTGCTCATCATTTTCGCCTCCATGTTCATCTTCTGCCGAAAACAAGGCGTGGCAACCATCGGTCCATGGAAGACTGGATTAAGTGGCCAGTTGCAGAAAGCATTTATTACAGGTGAATCCATTATGAAATACGATAAGTGTTTTGACATGTTTGGTTTTCTTTTGGATTGATGTTTAATGTTATAACACAAGACACAATGCAAACTTAGGAAATAGTCTTTGCCTTCTTAATATTGACCCATACCAATGTGATGGGTGTTGCTATGCTGCGACCAATACCTTAAAAAGAGGCTTCTTTATGTCCTTATTCAAATAATTGAACACCTTTTTAATGAAATGCAGGGGTCCCCAAATTGAATCGGTCGGAGCTGGAAGCTGCTTGTGAGGACTTTAGCAATATCGTCAGCACGGTTAATGGATGCACTGTGTATAAGGGAACATTGTCCAGCGGGGTTGAAATTGCTGTTACCTCAGCTACGGCAATTTCTTCCAAAGACTGGTCAGCAAGTGTAGAGAAAGCTTACCGGAAAAGGGTGCGCTTTTTCCCTGGTTGCGGTCATTGATCACTTGACACCTAGTCAATCGCAACTGTCTAATCACTAGTTATTCCAATACACTGCACTTGTTCTGCTTTTTTTTCCTATGTTTCTAAATGTTTGAAATCTTGTAGATTGATATGCTGTCGCGGGTAAATCATAAGAACTTTGTCAACCTCATTGGCTATTGTGAGGAGGACGAACCGTTTACTAGGATGATGGTGTTTGAGTATGCTCCGAACGGGCTACTTTTTGAGCATCTCCACGGTAAACTTCAAAAGTTGGTCTGAATTGGCTGGTTACAGGAGGACATTTGAATAGCTGAACTATATTTTTTTCCTTTTGGCTTTTAGTTAAAGAAGCAGAACATCTAGACTGGACCACAAGGGTGAGGATCGTCATGGGAATTGCTTACTGCCTCCAGTACATGCATCACGATCTGAATCCACCTGTGGCGCATACCCATCTTACTTCATCATCAATATACTTGACAGATGACTATGCTGCTAAGGTAAAATTTTACACCATAAAATGTCACCAAATTTATTTATTTTTTGCTATATCGCATTTCCATTTACTTCTTTAATATATCCTATCTCAGGTTGCGGAACAAGTCTGGTCAGGATTTCTATCAAAGTCGAAGAATGCTGATGAAGATAAGTCGGAACATTCTGAATTGCCGCCTCCTGCCGATCCAGAGACAGATGTCTATAATTTCGGAGTGATGCTGCTCGAAATTATTTCGGGAAAGCTCCCTTATTCAGATGAACAAGGACCTCTTGTCGACTGGGTAAGTTTGTGCCTGCTCTATAATTGAAGGAGGGGGTGAGGAAAGCTAGTGCTCTAATTGAATTTGTACTTTTTGGCCAAACATGAAGGCGCATTGTTTTTCGCTGTAATAATATGATCAATAAATTTGACAGGCTTCTCAGTATTTGTATGATAAGAAGAGCACAGGCTGCCTCATTGACCCTACCCTCAAGAACTTCAAGAATAACGAGCTCGACATCATCTGTGAGATCATCATTGATTGCATCAAACCAGATCCGAGGCAGAGACCTTCGATGAGGGAGATCACAGGGAGATTGAGAGATGTGATTGCTATATCACCAGACCAAGCGACCCCGAGACTGTCTCCCCTTTGGTGGGCCGAACTTGAGATCTTATCCGTGGAGGCAACCTGAGCTCCCAGATTCTTTCTATTCAGTGCCAATTTTATTTCACCGCTCGGACGTATGCTTCTCACTGCTCAGATCAAGCAAAAACTTTGGCATTGAAATAAGGTTTTGTCTGCATTTTTTACATCTCTCTGTGATTCCACTTTTCTCTCTGATTCTTCATTCATGATGCTCTAATACCGCCGCCACATAAATGGCGCACCAAGCTCGGGCTATATATTACCATCCATAATACGTATATCTGATGTATTCTTATCTTAACAATGTAACTTGCGAAAAATTTGTCGGGTTTCTGCATTTCCTTTTTCTTGTCATTCCGGAGTCCCCGTCAACAGTGTAGAAACTTCGACTCGTAACTATATTGTAATTCATTCATATCTGGTTTGTAAAAATGTTGTTTGATTGATGAATTGTTTCCGAGCATGTATTAAAACAGTTTTTTAGACCTAAATGGTCTTTACTATCTCTTGTTTCTTCAGTTCCAGTGTTCTTCATCAGAAAATAGTTAAGTCCTTCCCAACTGAAGGTTTCAGTTCTGGACCTTCTTTCTTTGTAACTTGAACATTGCTTTAACCACAAGATGAAGCATGGGAAGCTATGAAACTTGGAAATTCTTCTTTCTTGAATCTCTGTTCTCATAGATCGTTCTGTCTGGGAGCAAGTGGGATTATAAAGAAGAGGTAGGGGCAAAAGGAGAAGATTTTGTGTAAGAGAAATAATTGACAAGTCATGCTCACATCTTGAAGCCCTTTATGACAACTGACAACTTACCCTAATAGTCACTGTAGTACATAGTATTATAAAGGTATTTGTGAAGGAATATTGAGACATTCATATCACTCGATACTCTTTGATCACTTGCATGGACAGTCCCGCGGTGCTTCGAGAGCATCTTAAAAATTTTCAAGACTATAGATGAAACGAAAAGATGGCGTTGTATACAGAAGACTCTTTCTCAATATATGGAGCCAAGTATATCCTCTGGCTGTGGGACAGTTTTAGCCCCAAGAGCGACAGAGAAAGGTGCAAACTTTTGCAGTTGAGACAAATTTGGCTAATGTTTGCCCCTTCCAAAAGCTATCTTTTTATCCTTCGCAGCTCTAAATATTTACAGAATTGCCATCAAAGCTATATTTTCTTGGAAGGGAATGACACAAATGGTCATTAAATTTTGACCCAAAATGCAATATGATTTCTTAATTTTTAATTTGTTCAATGTAATCTATGAACTTTACCTTAATGTGCAATGTTGTCCTTGAACTTTTGAATTGTTCAATTTGGTCCCTAGACTTTTGGGACGTGATCAATTTAATCCCTGAACTATATGAAAATGTTCGATTCTATCCCTTACATTGAACATGTACCAAAAGTTAGGGGACCATATTAAACAAATTAAAAGTTTAAGGACCACATTCAACAAATTAAAAATTCATGGATCCTAGTGCACATTAGGTCAAAGTTCATAAACCATCCCTTCTTGGAAAGGACTTAATTGGTCATTCTTTACCTTTTATTATTAGTCTTGTTGCATCTAATTATCATCCAAGTCTCAAAACTTGTATAAGTTCTTACGATATTAAAACTTGTGTTCGAGCAAACAAAATGTATAAACTATTGACGGATAACAGATGATACACTACGAGACTAACATTAGAAATTTGTTTCGTGGGATGAATATTTAATGATGGATAGGTTCTAGTTCTAGAAAAAGATTCAATGAATAAGCAAAATAAGTTTAAGAGTTCAGAATAATTTGTTTCGTAGAAGCTCTGACATCTCACCGAGTCACAAAGATTTGCTATTCCAAAAGTTAGATCTATATTTTTTCAACCCGTTTTGGTTGTCTTCGTCTGGCAATGGCACTGAGGAAGCCGAACCTAGGCATGCATCGCCAATAGGCAACGCCGGCCGTAGTTATTGGATAAGCACTTTCTGACATGTGCTCATAACTGATTATGATTCAAGATCCAGTGATCGGCCGCCGCTTGACATATCCATTTTTATGGAATAAGTATGTGCTTAATCCTGTTAGTGCTCTATTGATCATCCTTGTTTTATGGATTTGGCTTTATTTTGTTGTATTCCGGCATTTGCTCTACTTCAATTTTCTTTGCCATGAAGGTCATTGTATTTCTCATATAACTTTTTGAGCAATTAATACAATTTTCTTGATAAAAAAAATAACTAACCATCAAAGATATAGATTCTCCAACTAGAAAAGGTTCAAAGACCTATAAATAAATCAAGAAGTTGAAAAGATTTTTGAATATGAAGATGGAGAAATAGAAATTAAGTTTAGATCGATGAAGTTGATCATTGTAGAATCAAATGACGAATAGTTACCTACAAGAAATTCATGTAAAATACCTTTTAGTTATCATGTGGGGGATTACCCAATTAGTCCTAAATCTATCGTATTGATGTCGATTCAGTTCTAAACTTTTCAATTTTGCCAATTCAGTCCTAAATTTTTCCGCAAAATTCCATTGTAATCCTTCCAATCAACTTTTGTCGGAAATTGCTGATGCGGCAGTCTAGTCAATTTTTGCTGAAAAGTACTGATGTGGCTATCCAATCATCATCGGCCTTCTTATGTGGCACAACGCCTTGCTAGCAATTTCCAACGAAAATTGGCCAAAATGATTACATTAGAATTTAACGCAAAGGTTTGGGATTGAATTGACAAAATTGAAAAGTTTAAGACTAAATTGATATTAATACAATAGGTTCATAACTGATTGAGAATTTCATTCTTACTTCGATTTATTAAGAATTTCATTCTTTCATCTCGTGCGGTTGCGGATTGTCATGTACCATCTAGCTTTAAGTCAAAGTTTTCATCCAATGAAATAATGGCTTCACAAAAGTATGTACAACAATAATCCTTCAGAAGTATGACTCAAAAGGTTGAGGTAACATGAACAACCTTGGATCAATGCTTTATATAGGTGAGTAGGTGGACGCATGAATTTCATTCATTGTAAATGTTACATGAATTATCACTACAAAAAAACACCGGATTAGCGACAAAATTTGAGACGGAAAATTTGGACAAATTCGTCGCAAATTCGATTTGCGACGACTTTTGCGACGGAAAAAATTCCGTCGCTACTAGGTCGTCGCAAAATTTTGCGACGGAAAATTTGAAAGTTCGTCGCAAAATTCGTCGCAAAATTAGTCGCAAATTAGCCACGAATACAATCCGTCGCAAAATTCGTCGCAAATATTTCGTCGCAAATTTGCGACGAACTCTATCCGTCGCAAAATTCGTCGGAAAATTCGTCGCATTTTCGTCGCAAATTTCGTCGCAATTTCGTCGAAAAATTCAAAATTCGTCGCAAAATTCCGTCGCAAATTCCGTCGCAAATTCCATCGCAAAATTCGTCCCAAAATTTCGTCGCAAATTCCGTCGCAAATTCCGTCGCAAATTTCCGTCGCAATTTCGTCGCAAAATTCGTCACAAAATTCGTCACAAAATTAGTCGCAAAATTAGCGACGAATACAATCCGTCGCAAAATTTGTCGCAAATATTTCGTCGCAAATTTGCGACGAACCGTCGCAAAATTCATCGCAATTTCGTCGTAAAATTCGTCGTAAATTTCGTGGCAAATTTCGTCGCAAAATTCGTTGCAAAATGTATTCGTCGCAAATTAGCGACGAACTGTAATGATCGCAAAATTCGGCTTAAAATATTCGTCGCTATTTTTACATCATTTCGGCCATAAATTCTTGTCCATATCAAACAAAGGAGACAATGACATATAATTGAAACAGAAAAACGAACAAACCATAGATTCTGACGGACCAGCCACAATGACATATAATTGAAACAAATAACTGAAGGAAAGTTGCAGAGTCTGAGATGATGCTATTTGATATCCAATCTTACAATACATTCAAAACATGAACTAAGAGACGGGACAACCATAGAAGACGGAAAAACCATACACAAGAAGACGCAGCTTTGGTACGATGGTGGACACCAAAAGTAGTCACTTTTGTCGAGACACGAGGAAATGTCGATACATAAATCGATCCGAATATTAAAGAAGCGTTTATGCATGGATGTGGAACTAGGTGTAAAATAACAAGAGGGTTAACAAAAATACGTTTCAGGACGAACATAAATGTTCTTACATATGAATATGAGTGAAATTATGAAAAACCAAGATTATGAAGCAAGCTTACCCCCGATTTTGAGAATTTTAACTAGAAACCCTGGAGAAAATCATCGCCATCCTCATCATCATCAGCATTCTCGGCATCAATGTGTTGGTCATCATTGTGCCCATCACCTATTGGATTGCCTGGAGGTACAGGAGGATCGTCATAGCGATTGAGGTTAAGGTGTCGCATAACGAGTCTCATTTGTTGTTTCAAGTTATTTATTTATTCATCCTTCTGAACAAGTAAATTATTCAGACGATGCACTTGTTGGGTCAATTGCTCGTCTTGTCGTGGCCTCCTTCGACCAGTCGCAGTGGATGATGAACTTCCAGGATTATTCGGCATGTACATCCTTGACAATGATCCCATCCCAAATATTTTCCCTTTTTTCACCCCACCCGTTGCCTCTATTCATAATGCCATATTATCAACTGATGGCCCGGACTCAGGACAATCATCACTACCACTAGCACTGCTCATTAAAAGTTGATCATATTTTTCCTACATTAACAATGTAGATGAAAATAAAATCACTATATATATATATATATATATATATATCTACCATAAATATTGAAAGCATTCACGGTTTTCATTATAGTTTACATATAAGTCAAAGTATAACCTTACATACTTTAACAGCTTTTGCTCGATCGCCAGTCCATGTCTTCTCTTTCTTTTGAAATGTGCATTCAAATGTAGCTGCAAATGTCGGTTCCGTCCCCAATTCTTATGCCTATAAAATGTAAATATGAGTGAATTAAATTAACTTATAACTCATTTAACAGACTTACCAGTCATTTGCGATGCTCCGCAATGTTGATAGAGCCCCCAGCATATGTGGCTGACCCATCACTAGAACTAGAAGATCGATTCTTCTTATTCTGCTCACAGAGTTGCCAACTCTGTTCAGATGCCCAAAATCTGTTAATTGCCGCCCAATTGTCAGCTGTAAAGAAAGACAGCTTCATTTGCTTGATCTTTGCTCTATTCATGACATTTCGCATAAAATCACCGTTTTTCTTATCGAAAATTCTTCTCACTTCGTTGTCTTCCGCTTCCTCCCACTTGAACTTCCGCTGCAATGAATAAAAACACAAATTGAAAGTTATTATGATGATCACATATCCATAACCATGCACCAGACAAATATAGACAGATTTTGTAAAGTTCGTGTCGAGAATAATATCTGATCCTTTAGGTATCGAAAACTACAGAGTTGTTATGATCCCTTTACATCATTCTTGACCATCAATATACTACACCAAACTTAATTGGTGAGAAAATAAAATATGTAAAACTTACCTTGAACTCATTCCACCACATTTCTTTCACTTCTTGTGGAACACTTCTGTAGGAAATATACTCTCCCATCCAAAAGTTTCTTACTATTTTGTTCAATTCTCTCACAACAGACGGAGCATCCATGAATCTGCAATCATACGGATATTGTGCAACATCGACAATTCAGTTGACATCAATATCTAAAGCCCTAAATATTACATATACTAAAATAAAAATGAAGTACTTACGAATCTCCAAATGGGCATATGAAGAATCGGTTATCTTCTTGACCTGTGTTTCCGTCAATATTCGATTGTTCCGCCGAATAATGGGGTGGAACGGAAGGAGAGGGAGCCAAAGGAGATTGAATTGGAAGAGATTCAGTTCGCATGTGGCCAAGTCCCGTAACATGTTGTTGAGTGTTGGAGGAAGGGCCAACGTGTCCATATTGTGACGGACCATATTGTGGTTGAGGGTTAGATGACGGGACAGGGGAAGAGGAAAGGGCTGGGGACGAGAACGAGGAAGAGGCTTGTCTTCTATACGAATGACCTCCACGTTTATACTGACAAGTAGGAAGGTTATGCGAATATGTAAAGAACTATTGATACGTATTACGGACACATAATGATGTACATGACAAAGCTTACCATTTTGATGGAAAGACTGAGAAAATGTCGATGTTGAAATGAGCCAATGTCGACTGCTTATGACGTGCAATTTCCTACGAACAAATATACTATGAATCTCATTCATTTTGATATGAAACATCAATATATGAGCACGATATGGGTGGCCACAGGTATCAAACATCACTATATGAATCGCATTCATTTTGATTAAATTTTTTTGAACCACGTACAAAAATTTAAATTTCACTGAAAGTGGGTGGCCACAGGTATTCTAAGTCATTCTGTAAAGTTTTGTAAGAGAAAAATTGTTATTATTGTTAAATTTTTTTTGGGACCTAAAAAAAAAATTTCACTAAAAGTTGATGGCCACCGATATTCTAAAACATTCTGTAAATTTTTGAAATTTAAAAATTTTTAGAATTTTTAAATTATTATTTTTTAATATAAAATTTTTCCCGTGAAATAAAAAAAATTTCCATACTAAAATTGGGTGGCCACAGGTAGTATAAACTATTAGGTAAAGTTTCCAAAATTTTTGTCCTTCTTTATTTTAATAATTTTTAGGGCACGTTAAAAAAATTAAATATAACTAAAAGTGGGTTGCCACAGGTATTATAAGTCATTCCGTGGAGTTTTGAAAATTTTTAAATTCTAATTTTTTTTTGGCAACCTAAAAAAATTTAAATTTCACTGCAAGTTGATGGCCACATGTTTTCTAGGCAATTCTATGCAGTTTTGAAATTTTATATTTTTTTAATTAATTTTTTTCACCCAAAAAAATAAAAATTTCCCTCACAATGGGTGACCACATTTATTTTAAGCCATTTTATAAGGTTATGAAAATTTTTAATATTTTAATATTTTTTGTCCCGGAACGTTAAAAAATCTAAATTTCACTCAAAATGGGTGGTCACTATTAATTTTTGCCATTTTGTGATATTATGAAATTTTAGTTTTTCAAAAATTTTAAAAAACTTTTACGGTCAAATTTCATATTTATTGTTAACATATACCGTTTTTTTAATTTTCCGTAATTTTTCATGATTTTTTATAGAATTATTCAATTTTCAAGCATTTTCTGTGAAAACGCTTAATCAATCACCCTATCGTCATTTAACGCTTAATCATCCACATAATAGACAAATTAACCAGTCGACTATCGATCAAAGCCACATGCAATCCTGAAATCGACCCGTAACTTAGCCAACGAAAAGTAATCCTAAATAATCCCTAAACAAGTCAGACTAATTACCTAATTATACTAATTAGGGTTTAGGGAGTTGCTTACTTGGTTCAAGGACAACAAAAACCGGCCGATCGAACAGTGGCGGTCCCGGCGCGGGCGTGGGCCCAAATGGTGACTAGTCGGCCAGGTGCTCGGCCACGGCCAAGGCAAACGACGGTGGAGCTCGCGGCGACAGTGTCGGTCGGCCGGCAGCAGCGTCGGCGGCGCGGCGCGTCGGGCGGCGGCAGCAGCGTCGGGCGGCGGCTCGGTGGCGGCAGCGTCGGGGCGGCGGCTACTGAGCGTCGGCCAGACGACCCAGGAGCGGGTGGCCCGGCTGGCCGGCGGCAGTGGCGGCGAGGCGGCGTTAAGCGACAGCCGCGGCGGCAGTGGCGGCCGAGCGGCGGCGGCGGGCCCGGGCGGCGGCGGCAGTGGCTGTGCTCCGACGAGGGCGGCAACGGGGCGAGGGCTGCTCCCGGCGAGAGCCTCGGCCGGGCTGATGGTGGGCGGCGACGGCGACGGCGGCCGCGGTCGGCGGCGGCGGCGGCTTCTGAGCTGACGGTGTGTGGCGGGCTGGCTAGCGCGGTGAGGCGAGTGAGGCGAGGCGGGCGACGACAGCGTCGGTCTGGGCCGATCGGCCGCGGGAGAGGCTTCGGGCCACTTGCTCGGACGCGAGCGAGGCGCGAGGCGGGCCGGGCGAGGCGCGGCCAGGCGGGAGAAGGCTGCGGGGCGGGCGGCCCGCGACCGGCGGCGGCGAAAATTTCGACGGACGTTCTATATCCGTCGCAAATTTTCGACCGACAAAAAATTTCCGATGGAAATAAAAATCCGTCGCAAATTTACGCCGTAAAATAAAATCCGTTGCAAATTTGCGACGGACATAAAAATCCGTCGCAAATTTGCGACGGACAGCTTGAGTCTGGTCCGTCATAAATATGGACATACTACATGATCGTTGTAAATTTGTGACGTCTTTTTTTCGGTGAAAAATTTAGCATCTCATTTATTTTGGTCCTAAATTTGCTACGTCTTTTTTCAGTCCAAAATTTTGGCATCCCAAATTTTGCAATGGAAATTAGAATATCAGAAATGTTAGTGCACGTTAATAATATTTGACTTGTCGTTATTTAGGGACAAAATTTCGGACGATCAATTAAAATAAAAAGAATAATCGACAATAACAATAATAAAAAAGCACAATAACAATAATAACAAGAACAATAATGATAACAACCAAAATAGCACTTGTATCTTTAATAATTACACATCTATAGTGTTTTGTGACAAAAATTTTAATCTTCGTCTTCGTCTTCGTCTTCGTCCTCGTCTTCGTCATCTGTCTGAAAATTAGATTCTGAACATTCTTGTACATTTAATTCGCAAATTTCAGTTGGATCCACATCTATCATTGCTCCACACGGATTTCGTAAAGTTGGTATGTTATATTCCTCAATTTCAACCATGTTACATACTTCCTCTTGTTGGTAGGCTCTATCCTTCCAGTGTTCCTCAATTTTCCTCCGTGCTTTGATTTTACATACAGCCCACCAATCAGCTTTATCACGTTTCAAACTAGGATATGATGCATAACATACTTGAATTGCTTGTTGTGCCAAGACAAATGGTTCATACTTCATATACCTTTTCTTGTGATTTATTTCAATCAAATTGAACTTCGTATGCACCTTCATTCCTTTGACGGGGTCGAACCACGTGCACTTAAATAACACAACCCGCATCATTAATGGTCCATGGTACTCTATCTCTATGATTTCATCCAACAAGCCATAAAAATCATCTTCTGAACTGCCACCATTGGATGACCGAACACACACACCACTATTCATTGTGGATTTTCCCATTTCATATTCTTGAGTATGAAAGTTATATCCATTTATGAAATATGCTGGCCAACTTCGAACTCTTAATTGTGGACCCCATGACAGATGATATAGCAATCCTTGCCCTCCAATTTCATCATAATTACTGTGAACCTAAGGTTACACATGCAAAGTCAATAATATATATTATACTAAATGATGTATATAATTTTAATAACTTGGTTTTGGTCCATAGGTAACTTACATATGTCTTGAACCATGCTGCAAATTGTTCATCGCACAAACGGTCAAACTCATTTGGTTGTAGTCCAAACATTTCAGTTTGGAAAATCCTAATATTAAAAACCATATTAATATTAGCAAATATTTGACACACAAAACATATATTTGTAAATTTACACTTACTTGAAGTATGGCTCGACTTCTGGACAGTTCAGTAAAATATAAGTACGGGCTGCATGAAATTCTTCGCCGATAAGTAACGAAACCGACATGCGCCGCAGTCGACCCGATAATTGAAAATAGAGAATCTTTGTGCAATTGGGATCAATGGGGCCCTCATCATTTCTGCCTGCTCTCCGCCTCTTGCACTGAACGTGCGGCTCAAAATAGTATGATGCAAATGTTGTCACTTCTTCCACAATATATGCATTACAAATTGAAGCTTTAACACGTGCCTTATTCTTCACTTTTTTCTTCAAATGATATAAGAATCTAGTTGAAATAGAAAGAAGCTTATCGGAACATATTATATGATAAACTAATTTGAACTGTATTTTAAAAAAAACATTACCTCTCAAATGGATACATCCATCGAAATTAGACGGGACCTGCAACTTTGGACTCATAAGGCAAGTGAACTAAGAAATGCTCCATCGAATCAAAAAACGCTGGAGGAAATATCCTTTCTAAGTTGCAAAGAATAATTGGAATATCTCTTTCTAGTTTTTCCATGTGCGATGCTTTTAACACTGTCGAGCAAATATCATGGAGGAAATTGCTTAACTCTGTAATGGCGCCCCATACAAAGTTCGGTAGAACTTCCTTCAAAGCTATTGGAATTAGTCTTTTCATCAGGATGTGACAATCATGACTCTTCAAACCTGTGAACTTGCATTCATTTAAATCAACACATCTCCCGAGGTTCGAAGCATATCCATCAGGAAACCGCACAGATTTCAACCATTGACAAACAATTCGCCTCTGCTCCTTATCCAATGTATAAACTGCTTTCGGTTTTGGTTCCCTGCTGCTTACATCCACAGCTAGTATTGACCGATCGCAAATATCTCTCATATCTTTTCTTGCGTTCAAGTTGTCTTTTGTTTTTCCGGCGACATCCATCACAGTATTTATGACATTGTCGAAAACATTCTTTTCTATGTGCATGACGTCAAGATTATGATGAATAAGATGGGCCTTCCAATATGGTAGATCCCAAAATATACTGCGTTTTGTCCACTTATGTGTACTTCCATACGCAAAAGTCGTGCCGTGCGGGTTCTCAACAACAGTTGGAAAGTCCTGCACACGCTCCCAAATTTGATCGCCGGTTAACCTCAATGGTGGACACGTTCTTTCAGTCCTATTCTTGGTGAACTCTTTCTTATTCCTTCGAAAGGATGACTTGGCGGTAAAAATTATACTGCAGACAGTCAAAATAGCTGGGCTTCTTTCCATGTTTTAATCTAAATGACTTTGACCTCTCCAAACATATCGGACATCCTAAGATCCCAGTTGTACTCCATCCAGATAACATTCCGTAAGCTGGAAAGTCATTTATCGTCCAAAGAAGGGCAACCTTCATTACAAATGTTTGATCGGTAGAAACGTCATAAGTAGGGACACCTTCAACCCATAGCCGTTGTAACTCCTCAATTAATGGTTGCATATAAACATCTATCAACTTTTTCGGATTTTGCGGCCATGTCACGATCAATGTCAAAAACATATAAGGTGTCTTCATGCACATACCAGATGGAAGATTGTACGGCGTTAAGATAACTGGTCAACATGAATAACTTTTTCATGTTTTCCCAAATGGAGCAAATCCATCAGCACAGAGACCTAACCTGATGTTCCGAGGCTCCATCGCAAACTCAGGGTATGTTCTATCAAAATGTTGCCATGCCTCCGCATCTGAAGGATGACACATTAGACCCTCTTCTGTTTCATGATTTGCATGCCAAGTCATGTGTTCAGCAGTGGCTTTAGACGCATAAAGCCTTTGCAATCTGGGGATTAAGGGCAGATAAAACATTTGCTTGCATGGTCTACGCTTCTGATTACGACCCGGCCTCCTGTTAATCTTGTACCTAGGTTGGCTACAGAATTTGTAAGATTCTGCATTTTCATCATCTCTCCAATATATCATACAAACCCTACTACATACATCAATCCTTACAACCGGAAGACCTAAGTTATCCACTAGCTTTTTCATATCATAAAAATCACTTGGCATGATGTTATCACGAGGCAATGATTCCCGCATTACTTCAACAAAAGAGTTGAAGCAATCCATGAACACATTATACTCTGCCTTGATATTTAATAGTCGGGCTGTCACCGATAACTTAGTGTGGTCCTCACAACCTGCCCATAAAGGTTCATTTGCTTGCTTTCAACACATCCGAACTGATTAGATTGAAAAGTTTCATTATAGACATTCTCATCAAAACCCGTTACTCTATATCTTCCAATTGTGAAGCATGACTAGTACCCACTTGTTCACGTGTAGGAGTAAAACTAGTACTTGCATGATTTGATTCTGTGACAAAATTATAACTAGCTGCATCAATCACCATCCTCTCGTATGGGTTCAATTGCTCATAATAGCCACATTCTTCCCTAACTGAAAATTGGTCACTTCTTCCATATCCTTCATCAGATATAAATGGTTCACCATGGGAAGTCCAATTATAATAGTTCGGACTAAACCCAAATCTAGTAAGGTGTTCTCTAACTTGATCACACACAAGAAATTTACCATTATCGCACTTTTTACACGGACACCTTAACTTATTTCCATCCATGAACTCATATTTACTACTAGCAAAGTCTAAAAATAGTTCCAACCCAGTACGAAACTCATCTGTCAATCCTTGACGTCCAGGTAAGTTCTTATTATACATCCAAGCCCTTTCTCTTTGCATTGTGTCTGTATTAAAATAAAAAAATTCTGGTAAAATATTTAAAATATCATATCTATTGTTCTTAATTAAAACCATAAAATTTTGGAAATTATAATTTTTGTTATTCACGCAACAATTAATATGAAATTGCAAAAATAGAAAAAATTACCATGTAAAGAAGACTTATCTAAATATTTGACTGAAATATTGGTAGGACAAAGTGGTCAATTTGATGAGAATTGCAACGTCCACTTGGATTACGAGACCTTTAATTAGACACATACCCAAAAAGAATAATCACTTAAGAATCATTTTTTAATAATTTTTAATGTGCGATGGAAACGGAATTCATCCCTCGCAAATTTGCGATGGATAAACTTGATTCCGTCGCACATTTGCGACGGATCAACTTGATTTCGTCGCAAATTTATGACGGATCATTGATTCCGTCGCAAATTTGCGACGGATCATTGATTCCGTCGCAAATTTGCGACGGAATTTTCATTTATACGTCGCAAATTTGCGACGGAATCAAGGATCCGTCGCAAAACGGCGTGGCCGTTCGGCCTCATCCAAAGGCCGGCAAGGTGTCGCCGGTCGTTAAACCGGTGATGCAGATACGAAAAAAAAACAAACATAAACATATATAAAATAAAAGAAATTACAATTCAACGATGAATAGTCACGAAGCTAGCTATGATACTTACCGGTACAAAAGCTTCACCGAGATTAATATGTGCGTGCGCGGATTTTGCTGATTTCAGACATATGAAAGAGGGAAAAAAGCGAGAGAGAGCGAGAGAGAGAGATAGGGTTGGAATATCACCGGCTAATAAACTACAAATTTGCGACGGACGTGCGTTTTCGTCGCAAATTTGCGACGGATTTGGCGACGGTTTTTTTTTCCGTCGGAAATTTGCGACGAAAATTTTGCGGCCGATTTATTTTCCGTTGCAAATTTGCGACGAACTTCTTTCCGTCGCAAATTTGCGACGGATTTTGCGACGGTTTTTTTTCCGTCGGAAATTTGCGACGAACTTTTTTCCGTCGCAAATTTCCGACGGATTTTTCATCCGTCGCAAATTCCGTCGCAAATTTGCGACGGAAATAACCGTCGCTAATTTGCGACGGAAAATATAATCCGTCGCAAAATTTCCGACGGAAAATTTCCGTCGCAAATTACATGTTTTTTTGTAGTGTATAGTTTCTTAATATATTACAGATCCATTTATTTCACTGAAAACTTCTTGTTGCTAGAAACACCACCTCCTACTCTAGTGAATTGAGAATCGCAACACAAATAAGTGCTAGAAAATATCACAACAAAACAAGATTATCTTTTATTTTGATCAGATTTTGCCACTCTATTTGGATGATTACTCGAAAAGGAGACTGCATCTTTTAGTGATGCGTCATGGTCTTATTAACTTAGACTCCTCCTTAAGCAAGGAATTAGACTTCTAATAGGATTATGCTCTTTTGGTTAGTGAAGAGTCTAACAAAATCCCTTTGCCTAAGATTGATTGTTCACGAAAACATGAGTATTCAAGAAGCAGATTGAGCATGGCTCTCGGGAAACACTATGGATGCTATTTTGAAGAATTTAGGGATCGATTCACAAATACATGTGCATTAACCGGGTATGTATGCCATTCTTTAGGGATCATAGGAGTTTAGGGAAACAAATCGCATGCCATTCTTTCGCGAAATTAAATCGCATTATTGATGATCGCCGAGATAGGCGTAATTTGTACAATGTGATAGATGGCAAGATTTATGACATGCAATTAAGTGTGCGCCCGTGGCTCTAGTGATGGAAGGTTTGAGACTATGGGAAGAAAGGGCCAAGGGCATCACAGACGATAGTCTTGTTGCTTTCATTTATGGGTTCATAAAGTTAATATGTGCGAGAATCTAGATTTGTCTCCGGAGAATTGTCTGGTCTGAGCTATTTATGGTGAGTATGGTAGATTAGCATTTATTAAATTAGGCGAGCAATGTTGAACATGGATCTCCCATTATTCACCGACATTATCTTTTCCAATGGTCTATTGCATGCAATTGATTAGACAGGAAAAATCACATCATTAGTATCGACTCACATCTCGGGGAAAACTAAATAGAAATCATCATGCCACATTGCACGAGGCAGTCAAATATGACGTGCGTTGTCAAATCGCTCCCATGATGTTGGATCATCGCAACCCTATATCGGTCATTGGGCAAAGGATGCTATAAGTGTCATAACTTGTGTACGGAGATCACTTTGATGCCATAACTTTTTTCGGATCACTTTGGTGCAAGTCGGAGGAAAACGATCACTTAAGTGTCATAAGTTTTTTTGGATCACTTCAGTGCTAAAATTTTTGAAAAACGATCACTTAAGTGCTAAAATTTTTAAAACGATCATTTAAGTGCTAAAATTTTTGAAAAACGATCACTTAGGGTGCGCATGAATACCATTACATGCCCGGGCGCTATTTCGAACGGAAATGATTTTTTTATTCTGTGCCCGAACAATTTTCGAGTATTTGAAAGCGTTTGATAAACTGTCCAAAATTTCTATTCCTAGAGTAGAAAAGAACAAATGCGTTTGGTAACTATACAAAATTTACTGTTCCCAAATAATATTTTAATAATATTTTGAATTGTTTAATTTTTTTTTCCTTTCTACTTTCTTCTTTGGCCATGGCCGGCGAGGGCGTCCACGGCCCTCGCCGGCATACTGAAGGCTGTGGCAGTCGCCGGTCGCCGTGGCGCGGTCGCGGCGCCGTGGCCGGTCGCCGGCGGCCGGTCGCTGGTCGCCGCGGCGGCGATGACGGGCGCCACGGCCGGCTCGATCGCATGCGCCGGCCACCCACCAAGGGAAGAACAACACAAAAATAAGAAAAGAAAAAAAGAAAAAAAAAAAAAACTGATTCTCAAAATTGTCGAGAAACAAGAAGCAACTTTTTTACTTCTTGTTTCTCTTCCAAAACTGTTTCTCGGCACAAATTTTTGCAAAAATGTGCCAAGGAACAAAAAATTTACCAAACGCATTTCTGTTCCCAAACTATTTCTGGGAACAAAAGAACAGAAATTTTCACTATTTGGCACGTTACCAAATGGGGCCTTAAGTGCCAATCTCCGGCGAGCCACGTCAGCTTCAGAAATTAATAAAAATAAATGCCACGTCGGATTTCCGGCGAAAAATTGTGTACGGCACCGGAGTTGGCACTTAAGTGATCGTTTTTCAAAAATTTTAGCACTAAAGTGATCCAAAAAAAACTTATGGCACCAAAGTGAGCGCCGTACACAAGTTATGGCACTTGTAGTGTTCTTTTACCTCGGTTATTGCATCAACCGTTGACATCATAAAATCCTCCACGGACAGTAACATCATTTTCATCAATACCAACAACATTTTCATTGATGTTTGGCCATTTGAAGTTGGGGTGATTGGTTTAGTATTACCCTGAAATCGATGATGTTTGGCCATTTGAAGTTGGGGTGATTGGTTTAGTATTACCCTGAAATCGAGAACCGGATCAGATAGGGTGAATTTCAAGTTCATGGAACTGGGAATTGACACTGTCCATCTGAGAACCAGATCGGTCAGTCCCAATTCGGTTTCCGGGTTGGACTGAGATCGGTTGTGTAGACTTTTTCTTTCCTTTATATTTCAGCATAAGTTTACAATGTCATGTGAGTAATTAGATCCAATTCCTGATTTATGTAGATTGAGAAGGGGAGCACAAATGTGAGAATTGGCTCCACCATATTCAGCCACAGGGATGAGAGTGGGAGTGAGAGTGAGAGTGGCTAGGGTTTTGTAAAACCCACCAATGCACACTTGCACAAGTTTAGTTTAGAAAATTAGAAGAAAAAAATTACAAAAAAAAAAAGAGGAAAATTAGGGCATACCTATCCGATCCAATAAGTCATGTTCTTTGTGTAGAATTTGGAACCGGACTGCTCAAAACCGGCCGATCCAATCTAGTTCTCGGGTTGGGTGGGACCGTGCTCACCCCTAATTTGGAGGGTCCTAGCTAGGCTTGTCAAATGGTCGGGTAAATAAAATGGTCCAACCCAAGTTGACTTGTTTAACCTATTTGACCAATTTGTTTGCAATGCAAATTTATCGATCTATACCCAACCCGCTCCATACCCAACCTGATTGGAGATCTATTTTTAGCAAATTTTCCCCCTATATTGTTACCTTTGTAGAATGGGTGGCTCCATGAACTGGCTTGTCGAGTTATTAAGGGAGTTCAAGGACCGAGTTAAGGACAGGTGTCAAGGTGGTGTAGAAAGTTCGGCTCGAGCCATTCACAAATCAAGAAACGAGTTCCAGCATCGGTTTCGAGTTAATTATAAATGAGGTCTTAATATGTTGGGCATGATGAAAGCCCAACTTACACTTCTCTCGTAACAAAAATAAATCTATCCTAATTTATTTTCTTTCGATCATTTCCTAAATTTTCTCTTCATAAGAAAAAAATAATTATTTTCACCACAAATTCCTCATTTCTCCTTCTTCTTCTAGAGATCAAAGACTCTCTAGCAAGCTTGTCAAGGCCGAATCCTCTACGATGCGTTTCTCGTGAGGTAATTTCTGTCTTCGGTTCCTTTGGGAATCCTAGTACCGATAACCTTTGCTCCATATGTTACTATGAGTATGTGCCGAAGTAACCGAAGCAAGTTGTGGATGGTTCTAGTCACGTTGAGGAGGCACCTGGCAAAGCCATAGCTTATTGGGCAAAATAGAGGGAGGGCCACCGGAAATGGGTGTTGGTGAAGCCAAAGATAGGCGGCGGGGGTGGGGGCGAATCAGATCCGTGGCTAAGTAGAGAGTCCGAGATTGCGAGTCAATTAGAAGATGCCATGAACGAGTGGCGAGAGTGATCAAGGCAGCGAAATTTGTAAATGGGTTTTTCATTGGAAATGGATTAAAGTGGGTTGTAAATGGGTTCATAATATATCCATTTTAAACCTATCTGTTGAGGCCTTTTCATTTTATAAAGTAATTATGGCTGGCCCTCGAAATTTGATGTGGTCAATTTATAACTTGTTTAAACAATTTTGGCTTATAGTCCTAGCTTTTTGGTCAAATGGCTGACTAGTTGAAACGAGGCTAGTAAGTGAGAAAAAGAGCTATGCGGAATACAATAACCGAGAGTCTCGAATTTATGGGAATTGGTGTACCTCTCATGTATGCAAAAGTGTCGAAATAACTGCTCAAAACTAGAAGCATCTCCAACTTGTGCATCGTAATGTGTATTAACCATGAAGAACAAACACGCATTTTGCATTGTATACGAGCTTGTTATGAATGGCCAAAAACTAAAACAGATATTACCCAATTTCCTCTCATCGAGGGACGTGTCATTCTCATGTGGCTAGAGAAAGTAAGTCATTCATGTATGATCTGTGAAGTGAATATTTTCAAACTTGGTGAGGGATGAACTAGCAAGCCATTGCAAGATGTGTGATACACATGTATTTTGCATTGTAAATGGGTGAAAAGTGGAAAAGAAGAAGAATAAAAACAACCTTTTGTAAATGGCACAATCACAAAATTAACAGAACCAAAGGTCAAACCTTTTTCTATTAGGTTGATACGACCATAAACTTTCTTCGATGGCACACGACACACAATCAACAATCGAGAAAATTGTCCAAAAAATCGTAAATCTATTGTACGGCGGCTAATTCAATCGTAAACCTTTCAATTATTCCAATTTAATCCTAAACATTTTTACGATTTACCAATTTAGTCCTAAACCAATCGATTGTATCGATTTAGTTCTAAACATTTTAAAGACTTGCCAATTTAGTCTTAAACATCTTGACAATTTGCCAATTTAGTCATTCTAGACAATTTTGGCTAGATATCATTGACGTTGACGTCGGTCGGCCTATGTGGCATGGACGATTTTTCTTTTCTTTTTTTTTTCCCCTTTTTCCTATTCCCCTTTGTCGGGCGAAGGCGAGGGCCATGCCCCTTGGGCACTAAGCAACCTTGACTAGCGACTAGTGGCCCCTCGCCAGCCTTAACCGCAGAACAAAAAAGAATGAAAAATTAATAAATTAATAAAATTACAAAAATTATCCATATCAGCATTGGTCATGTTACGTTTGACACCTAATATTCATGTTAGCAATTTCTAGCCAAAATTGACTGGAATGACTAAATTGGCAAATAGTCAAAAGATTTAAGACTAAATTAACAAAATTGAAAGGTTTAGGATTAAATTAATCGCAGCACAATAAGTTTAGCACTTTTTAGACAATTATTCTACCAACAACTGATATATTAGAAACCGCTATGCGACACCAAAAAGGAATTTCGAGAGGGCAATCGTCTTCATCAATCGCACTTTTTTTTACTCACTTCGTGGTATCTATTAATGTACTTTTTTTACACATTATCTATAAATGGAAATGACCTAAGTACAGAATCACCATTAGTACATGCTAAAATTCTCTTCATCACCTAGTCTTCGATGGCTGGAAAGTGAGCAACAATATGAATATGATTTAACCATGGATCATTTATCTTCTGTTATTATTTTCTTTTCTTCTATTCTTGTAAGATCATGTGAAAAAAAAAATGTACTTTCATTACTAACCAAAGCTAAGATATATTGAGAGTTTTCAGTTTTTTTTCCTTCTAATTTCTTTCTAACGTCTTATTTTGCCTATTTTCGCCTTTTATTTTAGCTTTGAATTTACATGATGCAGACATTTATGACCCTCTCATCTTTCTCTATAGTTTGCATAAAAGTTTAGGATTGGAATGACTTGCAAATTGAGTTTGAAGGCCAACCATCATGCATGAATAGTCCTACATTTCTCATATCATTTTTATGAGTTCTTCTACATAAATGGTACCATAAGCTAGGAACCTTTATGTATGGAACGTAATCAAGTCCTAAAATGTTTGCAAAGTTCTAAAACATTCGCCAAAAAGTGCAATCGAATCATAAATCTCTCAACCGATACAACAAAGTTTTAAATTTCTTAGGGAAAACACTATTGGGTTCTAAATTTATGTTGAAAACTGCAATTTAAGATAGTCACATAGGCAATTTTTGAGTGACACGTAGTCAATTTTGGGTACTGCTCATTGAAAGGAGTTGATTGCATTTTCAAGAAAATGTTTAGCACTTAATTGAACTAATTGACAGATGTAAACCTTAATTGCATTCCGAAAAATTGAGGACTTCCGGTGCACGTTTTCTCCAAATGTATAACCTTCTAAGCTTTTCATTTATCTTGTTGCCTTATTTTAACCTATTAATTTTGCAAATCTTTGAAAAAAGAGATTTCCTCTCTTTACGAGTGACTTCGTCGTAACGATCCCGACTTACGTTTTTATCATCTATTTATATAATTGTCCAAATTATATGTATACGCGCTTTCAATGGTAATTAAATCTATAAATTGATCCGTTATTTCATTGGTTATAATTTACGTAGGTTTCAAGAAGTCTTATGCAACGCGCAACAATACCTTATCGTGTCGCGCGCTCCGATCTAATTTTGTACCCGTGCACTGTCGCCCAGCCGGCGACAAAGCCCAAATGTTACCTCGACTCATGACAATGCGCGAGAAATGGAAATAATAACATCGAGCCAACTTTTCTCCTTCTGAAAAATAATTACCTTCCTTTTTAAAATTGATATAGAGTATAATTATTCCGGATTTAGCTAGCTTCCCGTAATTAATAATTTGCACATATTAGAAAGTTGAATAGTAGAAAAAGAGAAATCTTTATCATACTCTTCATCTCTCTCTCTCTCCCTCCCTCCCTCCTCCTCCGCCACCGCCGCCACCGCCGCCGCCGCCGCCGCCTCCTGCTCTTCTTCCTCCTCCGAGTTTCAGTCCTTACGGCTCTGATGGGGTCGCCGGAGCTGTATTTCAAGGTAACGCTCGGCTGCGCCATTGCCTGCTTCGTCTTGATCGTGTTTTTGTTTCTGGCCTGTTTGTCGCGCGGAGCTCAAAATGTGGTGCTCCGGATTTCCGGTGCAGCGGGACATCGCCGTCCTTCAGTACCAGAACCAGAAGCTGGTGCAGAAGTTGGAGTCGCAGAAGGTCGAGCACGCCGGTCTGGAGAGCAAGCTGTCGCAGCTGACGGAGCAGCAGCTTGGGTACGATGCCAGGCTCGAAGTGGTCGGAAGGTCTTGGGAAGAGGTTGTTGCCCTGTCTGTCTTCTCTTTCGCTTAGGAATTTTGGGTTCTTGGTTTTTTTGTTTTTTTGTTTTGGTGGGTGGGGCTGTGCTGTGGTTCTTGAATGTGATGATGGGCTTCATTTCGTTGTGTGACAGCTGGTTAGTAATTTGGAATCGTGTTCGGTCAGCGTGAGAGAGGCGGGCGGCGGCGCCGCCGGTGGTCGGAATGTCGAAAGCCCGTCTAATTCGAAAGGTTTGGATGACTTCTTTGTCCCGTGAAGGTTATATTGATGATGAGGTGGATGATTTTGTTTGTCAGTTGCAATTAGGTGATATGTTTTCGCAATTTCGTTCCGGTAGTCCATTGTTATCGGTGCATATAAAGCAATTTGAAATGCAATAATGCGCGACTTAGGGAAGGGTTCTCTTCTCCAGTTATGACCCCTGATTTCTCCTGCCTGCGATCTTCTATTCGATACTTGTTAAGTTGTCTTTTATGTTGTTATTAGATGAGGATCACCCGTTGCTCGAGGACATTCTTCTTAGCCGCCTCACAGAGACAGGTGCGACCGGAAGTTCTTCCGTGGATAGCTGTTTAAATTATCCACATGATGATCCAGAAATAGCTTCAGAGAAGACTGTGAAGACAATACTACGTAATATAGCATTTGCTATTGATGGCCTTTATCATGAGAAGGAGAGGCTGCATTCTGCTGTTTTGGATGAACTTCCCCAAGATGGTACTTATAAAGTATTCTTGATGTTTTTCTGGCTCTTCACTGAGTATGTATGTCAGTGTCTTCCTTATTCTTGTACTTCTCTAGCCCCATAAAGTTGACACGGGTTTCTTCCCTTTGCTAGATTCCTGTACACAAAGGACATCCGTGGATTTGGCAGTGCAATTGAAGAATTCGAGAGCGTTGCTTGGTGAACTTCATTTGAAGCACAGGCTTTTGGCAAGGGAGTTGCAGAGTCATCGAGATATTGATGCGAAAAACAAAGCTGAGCTTAAGCGTCTGAAAGGTATTTATGGCAATTCTTGCTTGAACATTTAATTCAGATGAAAATGTGATATTACATGGCAAATCTAGTATTCCATTATGTTATATGTTTCCCGATTATCTGTTTATTTTCCTTATTTAGTTGTTGGCTATGTAATTACAGTACCATTACGTTTATATCTATCTCAAACCACACCACTTAGGTGATGCCTGGCTGGTCATATGCCCTGTCCTGATTTTGGTGGACTGTGGGGTGAATCAATTTTACGCAAAGAAGGATTTTTTTGGTAAATGGGGTAGATATTGACATGGTAAAGCAACCCATTTAAAAGGTTGATTTACAATCAAACCTTTCTTGACTTCAAATGGAATTAAATTTCAAAATGACAAGAGGTTTATGGTAGAGACAACATGTTAAAGGCATCTCATGAGCTCCAGGTTTGGATTATGAGGGTGTTGCAGCAGTTTTTGCTCTCTGCTTAGTCGATACCTTATATGACTTAAAAGAACATAACGGTGCATCTGTTAGTTGGCTTGAGAAATTTCCATGGACAGATAAAAGGTAGGGTGTTTAGAGTTAAATTGGGTTGTCTACTCAAGAAATTCAATCTAAACAAAACTAAAAGCTAATCAAGTATGCTTGTTCTAAACGCAATATCAATTAGGATAGATAATCAAACAGGAGAAATATCAAATATCAAAACTGCAAACATTCATGAAGAAATAAGAATAGAGAATGGATTAGTGATTTATAGTGGTTGGGCCTATTGAAGTATCCCACATCCTTTGTCTATGGGGTTTCAATAGGCCTTATAAGCTTAATTTTTTAAGTTGGACTTTCTAACATGATATCGGCGCCATGATCCGCCCCAAGTTTATGTCGCCAATGAGATTCCCCATTCATCAATTCCACATTCCGTTCTCAGTTTGGTTTGCACATGAGAGGAGGTGTTAAGTATCCTATGTCACTTGTCTATGGGGTTTCCATAGATCTTGGATTTATGTAGCTTCTCCCCACTCATCACCTTAAGCTTTATGGTTAGACTTTCTAACAGAACCAAACTTGACACCAATATTGACTCCTAGAGGGTAAACATAGATCCTTGAGAGCGAGGACAGAAGGAAGGGGATTGGGTTCGGGTTTAGGTTCTAGACCTTTTCTCCTTGGGTTTCAGAATCTGTCTCTTTGGAAACTATTCAACTTTGTTGATGGCCAGGAGGCCAACTCTCCTCTACAATCGACTGATGCAGCCCAGAAGATCATATAAGTTGTTTGTGGCCAAAAAAACTTATGCTATTTGCAAATTGCAGTGAAGATGGGTCGTTGCATCGACCAACAACTCAAATAGGAGTTCTAAAAGGATTAGGGAATTAGCAGTATTATCTAGTAAGGTTTGAGTTTTATTTGAATTTCATTAAGTTTTCGTCTGTACTTGGAATATGATAATTTGACTTGTTGTAGCATTTAAGAAGAGTTCACGTATACTGTATAATTCTTTTGGCTCGATAGTAGATGTTGATTATTGAAATTTGGCAATTTTATTGCTTTTGAAGTGTATGATGCAATACTTCTCTTGCTAGTGATGCTTAAGAAATCCTAAGTGTGATGCCTAAACAAACATAGTCGTTTGGAGTTATTGTTCGCGAGATAAATGCGAGCTTGTTACTTGGGGACTCGTTGTCCTACATGCCAACTAATTAAGTAAAGAGTTGCATCACACAATTAAAAAGCAAAGATTTTTGCAAAACTCAGTAACTCATTGACTCTACTGAAAAGAAAGAGTTACAACCGTACGTATAAACTTTTCCGAATAATGCTACTGCTAGTCGAAATGGGAAACCTAAATAAAAAACTACAATCTTACTTAAACAGAATCAGGAAGATGAGTATCTGCTTTATTTAGGAAGTAGAAACTTTTCGAAATTCTACCACAATTAGAATCCTACCATATAAGACTATATATTTAATTCAGAGAAGAATTCTAATTGATTTAGGACTCTTATTTGAGCTATGAATTGTTGCAACAGTTCCTCTTCAGCAAAGCTCAGTAAATTAATAAGCTTAAAAATGTCAATTTGATCAGTCCCGTGGGTTGCATTACAAATTCATGGGGTGATCTAGTTCCTACCGGGTGGAGACCCCGAGACGAGGAAGGACATAGTAAGGAGCGAATTGCTTAGAGGAGGCCAAGGCCTTGAAAGGATCACTAGGTTACTGCTCTCTGGAATTTGTTTACGTGGTGTCCCAATCTTTATCATACTAGCAAGTAATGAGATTAGATTGTGTTCCATAAGAGTATCTCAATGTGGATTGCAAGTTTTGGTGGATCTTGATTTCATTCTGATGAGTATATTGTCATTTATTTGTACCTAAGTGAAAATCTGGCAACGCTAATCTCTAGGATATTTTCTTTTTGGTTTTTGTCACTGCTCAGTTCAAGTGTTGGATCTTCGAATTTTGGTTGTCTTAAAGTTGTCCAGTGGAGAATTTAAGTTTGAGACCTTTATGTGGGCTTCCTGTTACATTTGGAGAGTCTCCTGTCATTAATTATTTGGATCTTCTGTTTTCAATTTGCTCTCCTGTTTTATAAACATGGGACTTCCGAATTCTGAATCTGCAGCCTGCTTTTTCTGATGAATATCTAGTTTTCATTGAAATCATTACTCAACTTGTCACTAGTACTTCCCAATGCCTTCCGGTTGTTCTGATCTGCAGTAGATAGAACACTTTCTAGTCACTAATATAGCTTAGACACATGTGAAGCAATCTTAGTAGCTGAGGGTGTCGTCATTGTTAAAATACAGGGGATTGGTATTTTTATCCTTTTGATGATGACAAAACTTAAATGAAGCTTGAAAACAATTAGCAACAAATAGCATTTTCACTACAACTTCCCCTTGTCCAGAAGATTGGGGGATTAACGAGGCCCCTAACTGTTTTCCTGATGTGCTTTCTTGCTGAACAAAACATTAAGCTTGTGTAATAGCTAAATTCTCATCTGATTGACTTTGTTCTAGTTTATAGGGTTTTATATTGTGTTTTTCTATTTCATAAGAATCGATAAAAAGATTCACATGAATCTCATGCTTTGGTTATTAACCTTCTTTTATGCAGTGGAATTGGAGAGCACCGTTTCTGAGTTGGAAGAAAGCCATAGTAAGCTGGCCACTCTTAAAGTTACAAAGGATTCAATAAGAGGGGTCTCTTTCCCTGTTTTGAACTTTGGAAATAAGCATACTCCAAGTGACAAAGTTAGAGATAAACAGAGGGATCTTCAAGAAATGGAGTCAGTGCTCAAGGAGCTACAGGTTGGCTACTTTCTTTCTTTTTTTCTGAGTCTTCTAGCTTAATTTGAATTGCTGAGTAGCTGACGTGACTGAAGCTTGTCAGGACCAAGCAGCATCTCGACTGGAAGAGTTAAAAGCCCTTTATGAAGAACGAGTGAAGATACTGCAACAGCTACCAACATTGCAGGTCAGCTTCTACATCAATCCCAAGTGAAATTCCTTTTTTCTGTCTAAAGAATTTCTCAAGTATTGTGTTTGTATGGGTAGAACAAGATAAAGAACTTGAAGTGCATTTCCTCATCTCAAACCTTCATCTCCTTGAAAGACCAATTGGAGATATCTAAATCAGAAGTTTTGCGCTATCAGGCCTTGTTCGAGAAACTGCAGGTTGTAAACTAATTTCTTCTCCATTGTGTATTGTTTTTACGCAAGAATTTGTTTGCAGTACTTATTGTACCTTTCTTATCGGAAATTGCAGATGGAGAGAGGGGGTCTTTTCTGGAGAGAAGTGGAATTGAGTATAAAAACCGACATAATTGAAGCTTACAAAAGATGTTCTGCAGTTGCTGATTCTCGGATGATCGAGCTGGAGACAGAAGTAAAAAAGCAGATGGAGGATAAAAACATTATTGAAACTAAACTGAAAGAGGCATCAAAAGAAGCAGGTTGTTGATGATCTCACATGTCATCTTGATCTATGGTGCTGTATATAATGTGAACTTATGGACTCACCCTAGTTCTTTTTATATGGCCCTTTTAGGAAGACAAGAGATTGTCAATGACTTCAGAGCCTTGGTCTCTTCATTCCCAGAAGAAATGGGAGCTATGCAAAGTGAATTGAGCAAGTACAAAGAGGCTGCACTGAACATTCATTCGCTTCGAGCTGATGTGCAGTGTTTTTCTCGTGCTCTTGACAGGATGGTAGTTATCATATTTGCATTATTTCTAAATTCTGTTTGATGCAGCAGGGGTGCTAAAAATTGTTCTATCTTTTCAAACAGGTAAAAGAATGTGAAAGATTATCCGAGACATCTGCTAGTGAAGTTGCTGAAATAGAAAAGCTGAAAACTGTGGTATGGTGCTTCTTTGTTCTTTCACTCTGTGTTTACTTATGTTACTGTTTTTCCTTTTCTTTCTCTCACTGGTTATGCCCCCAAACTACTGGACATTTGAGAAATTTTTTTTTTCATCTCCCAATTGGCAAAGAAGCATCTAATAGTCAAATCAATCTGATGGTCATTTACATCAGGTCTGTCTAAATGAACTTTTAGTTTTTTTCTTTTTGCTTAATCTAAATTTTGTACCTCACACACTTTGACTTTTTTTAAATTCAAAACTCCTGAAATTTTTACAACAGTTAATTGTTGATACAAAGATTCACATATAATTTTTTATATCCTTCTGGAATTTGGATAATATTTAAAATTTTGGCGGGTAAAAGAAGTAATTTTTGCTTATTTGTAAGTGTTAAGAAACAGGCCCTTCATATTGTGCCTTGGAACATTGCTAACATTTATTATCAAATTAATTATCAGCAAGCAAGTGATAGTTCTGCCTTACTCCCAACTGGGACAATTGGGGAACTTGTTTTGCTTAATTAGAAGGCTCTTGAAAAGTATTGACCTGTGATATAATTGGGGAAACTCAGTCACTATTTTAACCCTGCCACCAAATGGAAGGCGTTCATGAGTCAGTCTAGGTGGTGAGTTGATTCCATTCAACTGTTGCATGACTTTTCCCCTTTTATGTCACCCTTGTGATGTTGATGCGGCAATAACTGTGTTTCTTAAGGATTGTGCTATGCCTTCATCTTATGAATGAACTCTCTGCCAAAAAATATTGCCAGAGATAGGGTTTCTGCTTCACTGGTGACTGCTGGAAGTGCAGTTTACTGAAAGGGAAAATCTGAAGTTTTGATATTAGCTGATCATATCTTCATGCAAATGTCTTTGATTTACAAAGGCGAGCACATAGGTGACTTGGCTAACCTCCTGCAGAAAAAAAGCCTCTTGGAGAAAATAGTCATCATTACTGCATAGTACCATAAATTTGCATTTCTTCAATGTTACTCTGAAATATGAATTTTGAACAGTCTGTATGCATCTAATCTCATTGCAGGTCCAAGATTTGGAGGGAAGTATTCTGGAGCTGAAGCTAATTTTGGAAATGTATAGACGTGAATCCACTGATTCAAGGTTAAGAATTTACAGGGCAAACATCTCTTTTCTGTTTCATTGCATATATGTGCATTGGACTTCTTTAATCTGCAACACTACAACTAATTTTATCTTTAAGATTTCTTTGTTCATTCTCCATTCTCATTATTATGATGAATTGAGTCAGCATTTAAATAGGTATTTTGCATCAAATGTTCAACTTCATATATTTTCTTCTCTTTTCTTTATTGTTTCAAAAGTATGTATGATAATTTATGTGAGGAATGGTTCATATGTGAGTTGGGTTTGCATTTGTAGTTTAAGCAGTGTCCTCCTTTTTTTCTTCTGCCAAGTTTCAAAAAGGAGTGCCTACTGAGCAGCTTCAGCTATTAGTTACTGGAAGTGCTAGACCGTAAATTGTCTGTGCTTGTAGATAGGCAGTTCCTTGAATCGACACCACTCAAACACTTTGTTAGCCATAATTACAGAAATTCCTCGATTGATTAAGTTGAACCTACACAATTTTGGGTTTGGAAACCACATGACTATATTACAATCTTTAACCATTTTCTTACATGCTAATCTTAAAAAACAAAAATTGATTTGACATGAACAAAGAGGCCCCAAGCTAAGTATTAATAAACCCGCTCAAGCCTAAAACTGAATAAATACAAGGAAAAGGGGAAATAAGATGACATAGTAATGTTGAAAAAGGTTAAAGCTGACTATTAATTTTTATCTTTAGTTCTTTGGCACAAACAGTAGAGGACACAAAGGACAAAGAACCCTCATGGTGAAAAAAGCAGAATTATATTTGAAAAATTCACTCTTACAAGCTTGTTTATCCTGAATTTGTTGCACCCACTGACACTTGCTTCGCTACTGCTTCCAGATAGCATCTGATGCGTTAATATTTTTATTTTGCTGCAGGGTAGTAGAAGAAGCCAGGGATTCAGAATACAAGGCATGGGCTCAAGTTGAGAGCCTGAAGTCCTCTCTAAATGAGCACCAATTAGAACTACGAGTCAAGACTGCAATTGAAGCTGAGGCATTGTCCCAGCAGACGCTTGCTGCTGCAGAGGCTGAAATTGCTGATCTGAGACAGAAATTAGAAGCTTCCAAAAGGTTTTGCTTGTTGGTGTAGTGGAACACTTGTTTATCTTGCTAGTACCACCTGAATTCCCAATCATCTGCTTTGTCTTACATGATTGTCTGATTATGACAATTGTGTTATCGGTACATAGTCAACCTTCAGATTTATTCTGAGGTGCTTGCTGTAGTACTGATGTTTTGTCTTACTGAAATAACGTGTCAATATGGTTGTCATGATTATTTGCATCAATCCTCCTGAAGCTCAACTAGGGTACAGGGTTCTGAGAAATATAACCCGAGTAATTATCTTCATACTAAAGCGTGTTTATGCATCTTCTGTGACTACCTAATAAAACCGGAAAGTTGTATAAAGACATGTCTGCGTATTCAGATGGTTACTGTACAGTTGAACAAGCCTCAGATATGTCTCAGATTTTAGGGCTATGGGTGATTGCATGCTGAACATTCCCAACAAAAAATTCTTCTTGTCGAACCTTAAGTAGATTTTACCTTTCTTTTGCACCAACTATGACCATTTGTTAGGTCTACATCATCTGCAACTCCGTCTAAGATCTTGCTTTAGTTATTTCAAATGATAATGTCCCAGTTGAATATGATAATTTGTAATGTGGATGTCATGGTTTCAGGGAGATTTCTCAGCTTGCTGATGTATTGAAGTCCAAAAATGAAGAAAATGAGGCATATTTATCAGAAATCGAGGTTAAGTTCATTTTGCTGAATTAGAAATTGATATTTTTCTTGAAAAATGTTACTATACACAAGATGCAAGCACTTGGTGTGTGTGATCCCTGGGTTAGGTGGGTCTCACTTGCACCGAGTGTACCCAGTAATGATTACTTTTATTTTAGTTTTTTGTTGGTCTGAGATTTTCTCTTCCTCAGTCAATTGGACAGGAGTATGATGATATGCAAAATCAAAACCAGCATTTGTTGCAGCAGATTGCCGAGAGAGATGACTACAATATAAAGGTGAATAATCTGTCTGAAGTTCTGTGTGTTATGTCCCTTGCACACTTCCGTGGCTTGTATTTTTCCTGCATTTTTTAATCATGAATTGATATTTTAAGTGTTAGTTAACTTGCATGCTTGTTCGTAAAGTGATCCTCACTTATAAATAAAGGATTCACTCCTCTTATCTGGTGGGACACTTTCAATAATCATGTGGTTGTTTGATGACTTTGATTAGTTGAGACAGAGTTGTGTTTGGCATAACCAGGGCGTCATTGATGGACTACGTTGGGGACGGAGGGAATAATTGATGTTGCATGTGTGAAACCTCAAAATAATCGAGTAATCTAAGTACAGACAATGAATTTCCGGGTCAAACCTGAGCACAGACAAATACAATGTCCAAACCTGCTGTCATGTTTCTTTCATGAATCATGAATCTCTACTGGTGATTCTATGCAACAAATTAGTTTAGAAGGCTAGCCTATTTAAGTGGCACATTCTGCTCTACTATCAGTCCACCACTAATGGCAGTTTAGATGGTGCTCAGTAGCTGCTAGCCTGTGAGTTTCTTGGGTGGCACTCGTAAGTTAATTATTCTTCGATGAAGATAATAACTCATTCTGTAATGCATTTCGTAGTTACCTTAGATTTACTTTTTGCGAAATCTTGGTAAAGTTGTGGAAGTTATTCCAGATTGGTCTTGCCATTTGACTACAAATTTCGTCTTTTAATGGATTTAAGCAGCAGATTGCCTTTTGTTGAAAAGAGATTATCAAATTGTGAACTACTTTTACTCATAGCACGTGCTTCCAATGCTCTTTGTGAAAGCTGGAACTATCCCAGACTCATCTTTAGCTGTCATATAACTACTAAAAAGTTCATGGGGACTCGGAATAAATAATTACCGGTCATTCATGGGACCTGATATCTTCTACTTGGAAAACAGCCATTTCGATGTTTTTTTTTTCCTCTGCTGTGTGTTTGGCTGCATTAGGAATAGTGCTTGATACTCGCCTGCTTGGAAGATCCTTATTCAGTCAGCATTCTTTCTCTTTGTGGCCTAGAAATCTTCATCTGCTTTGTATGATATGAGGCATTGTAGCAATAGGAAGAGGAACTTAGATGGAAATAATTATCTTGCATGGACTCGGTACTCTGTCTGCAAAGCTTCCATGCAGCCAAACATGCTGAAGAAGCCTTTTGGTCCATCTTAGCATATGATAGATCAGCCCACCATGACAAAACGATAAAATTAACATCTTTATCCCTTATCTGATCAGCGTAATAATGCGCTGAACATTGATCTCATTTGACTGTAAGCTGAAGCTGAGAATTTAAACTTGCCACAAATATGTACAATGTCATATAAGGCTATAAGCCTATGCGTTCCTGTTCTTTTTGTTTTTTTTCAACTATATATTCCTGATCAGCTTCAAATAATTATTGAGTGAATACTCGTCTTTATACAAGCTCTAATTCTGTCTTGTTTTCTGGTTGATTTTAGCTTGTGTTGGAAGGTGTTAAGGCACGGCAAGTGAGAGATTCTCTATTGGCAGAAAAGCAAACTTTAGCGAGGGAGATTCAGTTGGCCAATGCATCTGTTGATTTTTTGAACATGAAGGTTGTGAGGGTAGAAGATCAGGTACTTCTTCAAGCATTTACAGTGGCGTTCCACTTGTGGGGGCATGCATCATATGATCAAATAATCTAAGGATGCCTATTTTGCAGTTGAGTATGTGTACGGAAAAGGTACAGAAACTTGCAGAGGATCGATTGCAAGGCTCAAATGCCCTGGATAATACCCAAAAGAGATTGTCAGATGTTAGAAGACTGTCTCACCAAATAAGGGAGTCGCTGGAGGAGCTTCAATTTAAAGTTGACAAAAGTCGAGGGACTGCGGGAGAGCTTCAGGCGGAGCTTGAAAGGGAACGGTAACGAACAGCACTGTGTTCATCATCTTTTTCAGCATGCTGGTTATCTTAAACCCATTTTATGGTGGCAACATCAGGTTCAACAAGAAGAGACTAGAGGAAGAATTAGAAGTAGTCAGGAGCAAGGCTATACATCTTCAAGCACAGGTAGTGACCCCAGTTGTGGAAAAGCTTCAAGAGGAACTCAGAGGATACCAGGAAATCCTTAAGTGCAGTATATGCCATGACCGGCCTAAAGAGGTAAATATTTTGTTCATAATCGCAATGAAGAATAATCCAGCTGACATGTTTACGAGGGGAAAAAAGTTAGAAGTATATGACTCTTAGTCTCTTACTGAAAAATTTGTAGATCTAATCTGCCACGACAGTGTACGTATCAATCTTTATAATCTCTGTACTCTTACATTTGCTTTGATAAGTACCTGGAAGAGAGTGTTTCGTCAATCTACCCCCATCTCTAGACTCTAGAGTATGCTAACTCTATATGTTCGCTCTAAGAGTGGGATATGCCGAAAAAAGAGTTTGTCGTCTTCTTTTGGTGCAGGAAGTTCCAACCCATATCCTGCTGCATCTGATATACGATAACTTGAAATCTTACGCTTGATATTTGCTTTTAAATCCTCAGGTTGTCATCACGAAATGCTATCACCTATTCTGTAACACCTGCATTCAGAACTTAACAGAAACTCGTCCTCGCAAATGCCCATCCTGTGGGGCTAGTTTCGGGCCTAACGACGTCAAGCCTGTTTATTTCTGACGCAGCATTGGGAGACTTGTGCCGCAAAGACTTCTGTAGTGAATGATCTGAAACCGCTTGAATACCCAAGAAGGGGATACCAGAAGTTTGCTTGTCACTTGTCTTTTTCTTTAGGCAAGTTCTTGTAGATATCTTTCTGACTGCTAAATTGCTCATTCTTGCCGAGCACCATTGCTTCTTTTGCTTCCTTGAGCACATTCACTTTTTATAATGGGGGATTAATTCGACTATTGCAATGTGTAGTCATCGACAACAGAGCAGAAACAGGCGTGTTGGAGAGAGAGGAAGGGATAGTACATTCATCATTGTCAATTGTAGATTCAATTCCCTTCCCTTTGTTCTCATATATAGCATTATTTGGAGGAAAAACTTTTATGGACATGACTTGGGACTATTCATCAACAATAAATCATTCATGTTGAAAATTTCTGAGTCTGGATGGGTAAATTTTTTGGTATGCTGCATTGAATAGTTTTGACGATTTCAATGTAAATTGGACACATTTGATGAGAAGAAATAAGTTTAAAGAATATGGTTTAAATGTAAGATGGAAGGTGGTAATGTCATGAATTAGCCTTGGAGAAAAAGATAAATATCACAAGTTTATAGCCATTTCATGGGCAAGCAAAACAACCCAAGAAATGAAGGGCTCCATTTGGAGGACTATGCAGAGATCTATCATGAGAATGCATAGGTCGTGTTCTTTTTTTGGTCGGAACATTCTTAGGTTGTTAGACGGTCCTTGTTTTATAAGATTACGGATATCAATGTAGTTTTAAACTTTTAAATTTTTCCAATTTAGTCCTAAACATGCGCGATATTCAAATTTAGTACTTCTGGTCAATTTTTGGCGATTTTCAACGTGGCAATTCAGGGGTCGGCAAGGCAAGAGTCAATGCTACGTGTATTCCTATGTAGTTATTCCCATGGTGACTTGATTAATCTTTTCTTATGAATATATAGAGGGCTAGAGTTATATGCGATTAAATACAGCTCTAGTTCTAGAATTTTTTGTATGAATTTTGACTCGCACGCTCTGCAAAGAAATATGGGAAAAGTCTAAGAGAGAGAGAAAAGCTAGTGTAGGATAGACCCAAATAAAAAAAAAAATACAGCTCTAGCTTGAGTTGTGTGATTTGGCCTTCTATCTTTCATTTTGTGCAATCTAGTCTTCCATCTTTCTCATTTTTTGTGATTTGGTCCCTTAAGTTTTACTTTGTGCAATCAAGTTCTCGGAATTTCTTAATTTTTGAGCAGTCAATCGCTTCATATTCCGATTGCAACTAATACTGTCAAATTTAGTGTTTTCTTTCCAGTTTGTTTGCTAATTTTGCTATCATTTGACGGTTTGGTTGAGAAAGTTAGAGGATTTAATCTAGAGGACCAAATTGTACAAATCAAGGACTTAGATTGAACAAAATAAAAGAGGATCAAATGACATAGACACTAAAACCTAAAAAAAACTTGGGTTAATACCACGAAAAACCTCAAACTGGTATACCTGTGACAAATTTATCCCAAACTCATTTTTTGACCACAAAAAACCACAAACTGGTATATTTATGACAAATGTACCCTCCATTAAATTGAATTAATATAAAAAAAATCACAAACTAATACACTTGGGACAAATGGAGGGTAAAATCCCATACTGATACGTTTGTCAACTTCCATATGTCATCTAACTAAGCAATTTGACAATAAAATTTAACGGAAACTAACGGAGGGTAAATTTATCACAAGCATACCAATTTGGAGTTTTTAATGGTTAAAATATTAGTTTTTGATAAATTCATTATATGTGTACCAGTTTAGGATTTTCTGTGATAATAACCCAAAAAACTAAACACGGTGCATCTATAGATTCTAACCAACTCCGTGTCTTTGGGTGCGTGTGTCTTTGTGTGCGCGCGCTCAATACAACCTGTTTGACATAAGGTAAACCTCAAAATCATTTGGAATAATCCGGCCCAATCCGCATGGGACAAGTCTTAAAAAAATAACAAGGTATAACTACTAGGTAGTAATCATTTTTTGACAAAAAAAAAGGGTAGTGATCATTTCACGATCAACAATACTTATGATGCACCTCGTTTCATTGGGATTTGTGGTGTCACTCCCCCACTTAAAGTGTCGACATCCTTGTCATCGTTGGCCCGTATTGTCCAACGCTCTCCTACGATGTACTACTAGATTCATTCGTCTCCCATAGTCATTCTTGAGCCATGCTAAGAGCCCCACTTTGTCCAAAACACTTGCCTCGGAGATCACTTACCCCCTTCCTCGGATCGATCAGTGTTACTTTGATACAATTTGTAATGACTCGATTGATCCATATGAGCTCTTCTCCTAAAAGAAATATTCGGGTATAGCCACACAAGGTGCGGATCACTTGATGGCGAATATTACTCATCAAGACAGTTTCGTTGCATGAGAGAAAAATGTCTCAACAAACATTAAATAAGTTTCGACACACATCGAGAAGCATTCTTATCATCTTTTCTGGTACTCTCACGACACTCGTTAACAAAACTTGCACATCAAACTTTCGTGCGAGAGAGATGACGAAAAGAGACTCCTCTGCACATGAAGACTTCACATACAATTCTGGCATGACCCCCATCCAATCTCCTTCTCATGATGATTAGCCAAACCAAACAAAGCTAAAAAGAGGAGTCAAAAACTAGACGCATAGAAGATAGGATTGCTCCAAGCCGGACATTGCAACTGAGACTCAGGACTGGTTAGGTGTGTTTGGTAACGTTTCTACTTCTCTATTTTTTTTGTTCTTCTGTTCCCCTGGAACAAAAAAGCACAAAAAAATCTGTTTGAAGAACGCATTTTATTTTTCTATTTCCTGGAATAGAAAAATGGCCAATAAATAGATTTGGAACAAAAATAAGAAGTAGATTTTTTCTACTTCTTTTTCTTTTTCCTTAAACAAAAAAAAATAGAAAGGTCCGGTCCTCAAGCCGCGCGCCTCGCTCCTCCTCCATCCTCCATCGTCTGTAGACTATCTCAAAGCACCGGTCCGGTCCATTCCTGCGGAATAATAAAAAAAATTCATAAAAAATTTAAAAATTTAAAAAATTCCCAAAATTCCAAAAATTCATAAAAATCAGAAAAATTCTCAGAAAATCCATAAAAATCAGGAAAACTCAGAAAACCCATACAAATTTGCAAAATTCTGAAACTGAAAAAATTAAAAAAATTCATAAAAAAGTTTCTGGAAAATAAAAAGAGAGATTTTGGGAAAGTAAAAAATTTTAATAAACTTTTCGCCAAAAAAAAAAAAAAATAAAAAATTCACAAAATGGCTTAGAATAAATTAAAAAATTCCGAAAATTCATAAAAATTAGAAAAATTTCAGAAAAATCCCTAAAAAAATTAGAAAATTAAAAAAATCCAAAAATTCATAAAAATCATAAAAATTCTCAAAAAATCCATAAAAATAAGAAAAACTCAGAAAACCCAAAAAATTTGCAAAATTCCGAAATTGAAAAATTTTAAAAAAATTTCATAAAAAAGTTTCTGGAAAATAAAAAGAAACAAATTTAGGGAAAGTAAAAAATTTTAATAAATCTTACCCCAAAAAATAAAAAAAATTTACAAAATCATTAAGTTTAGTTTAGGAATACCTTAAAGGATTAGACCACCACACTTATTAATAAAGATTAGATTTGAATGAAATTTTAATTTTTTCTTTTCATTGCCCAAACACTTTTTTGAAGATTCCTTAGTTTATGGATTAAAAAAGGGTTTTAAACCCCTGAAAAGGATTAGACAAACCAATAAACCATGCTTATTGATTTTTTTCACTTATAACTTGTACTTATAGTTAAATAAAAGACATAAATTTGAATGCAAAAAATTGGGAATAGAAATTTTTTTGTTGTACTCAAACACATTTCTCGTTTTTTTCTATTCCGGTAAATAGAAATTTTGTAGCCTACCAACCGCATTCTTTTGCTCAAAAACTCATCCAGGAAATAGAAATAGAAAAAACTATTTCTAAAAAGAATTTAATTTCAGAAACAAAAACGTTACCAAACGCGCCCTTAGTGTCCAGCGCTGCACATGGATTGGGACCCAACCTTCCTGAAATCGATACATCACCAGAATCCAAACCTCAATGATCAACCTAAACTTGTGGCTCCAATTTCCGAGAGCTACCACACGCCCACCACGAGGTTGGCCAGCCACACGGCGCGCCACCTGGCACCGCCCCATTGATGAGAACATGACCCAGCGTGGTCCAGCCGCTGGTGGGGTTGGTTCGAACCTACTAAGGAAAGCGACATCAATTTGGTCTTGTCATTTAACACACAATGACTCATTGAGGGTAGGCTGTGTTGGAGAATCTCTGCCGCCAATCCACGGCCGTGTGGATCTTTCTGGGAGCATTAGGAGGAGCTTACTAGATATTATTATCAGGCCAAAATACTGAAATAAAAGAAAAAATTCGATTTATTGGAAATAAGAACTCATTGCATCCCCAATATGTACTTGATTGATACGTCAAATTTCCCAAACACCCACATATAATTTAGCGAATTTCGACAAATGTGTCCTCTTAATTTAGTCATTAGAGGTTTCTAGTCAACTTGCACACCACACTATAGATACCATGACACCGAAGTTTCGAAGACCCAATAAGCTGATTGTCACCTTACAAAGCCATACAAATAGTGGATATCGATAATTCAAGAATCGATATTAACTTATATTCTCCAACTATTCTCTCTTTGACACACTCCATGGAATTCGGGCCACACATTATCCGGTATCACCATGCGTCTATAAGAAAAATTAAATATAAAAAGATAGGATACGTGCATTAAAAATTCTAAAATTTGTGGAAAAAGAGCAATGAAGTTCTAAAGCTTTTAAATAGTGCGGTCAACTTGAAATTTGCCGAAAAAATGCAATCAAGTACTTCGGTCAGTGCAATCAGATCCTAAAGCCGTTATTGAACTTCTGTAGTCCATGAGTCTGCTTGCTTTTTTGTGAAAACTCAGTGCAATTTTACACGAAACTGGCAGGTTTAGTGGACACTCTTTATTTTCTTCAAATTCTTAGTTTATTATTCTCTCTCTTTTTTCCCTTTTGCTTAAATTTGGTGTTTTCTGTCGATATTCTAGTCTGTGTGATAGGAATAGGCATTTCCAAAACTCTTCTCCACCCCCACTTATATTCTACTTCTCAAAATGTGTCAGCTTCCAAGTCCTATCCAGATGTTGCCTGTGCATTGGTGACTTGATTTCGTTTTCTTTTTTTTTTTTTCCTTTTTTGGGGGGAATTGTGGGGATAAGCTTAAAATTTCCTAGAAGTTATGAAAGCCAACACTGCAAGTAAATTAATAGCCATCGATTGCTATATATAGAAACCTGAAAAGCCATCCAATAATTTTCAGTGGAAGGAGCACCCAAAATTTGCTAATTTTAGGTTTCGATCTGTTGACAAGTCTGGTATCCTGTCCACAAGAAATTGTGTTCCTAGCTTCTTCAAAGAAATAAATAAAGATCGTCTCTGAACCCTGCCTTTTGGCAAGGTTTGATGCCCCTTGGTCCCTCCAATTTTCCGTTTCCCTCACCATTTTTCCTGGAAATTATCTGGTGATTCTCCTTGTCCTGGATGAAGGAGAGACATCACAATGGAGCCAGGAAAGTGGTTTGTGTTCCAATTCAATAGATCCTCGTCCTGTCATTGGTTTCATCTTCTAACTGGGTCTTAGATTGGGAGGGAGAAGAGGGAGAGAGAGGATGGAGAAGAGGGGTGCAACATTGTTGCATCGGTACGAGCTCGGGCGGTTGCTAGGCCAGGGCACGTTCGCGAAGGTCTACCATGGGCGGAACCTGAAGACCGGGCAGAACGTGGCGATCAAGATCATTGACAAGGAGAAGGTGCTCAGAGTCGGCCTGATCGACCAGATCAAGCGCGAGATCTCCGTGATGCGCCTCGTGAGGCATCCCAATGTCGTGCAGCTCTATGAGGTCATGGCAAGCAAGACCAAGATCTACTTTGCGATGGAGTACGTCAAAGGCGGCGAACTCTTCAACAAGGTGGCCAAGGGGAAGCTCAAGGAGGACTTGGCCCGGAAATACTTCCAGCAATTGATCGAGGCGGTTGACTTTTGCCACAGCCGAGGGGTCTACCACCGTGACATCAAGCCCGAGAACCTCCTCCTCGACGAGAATGGCAACCTGAAGGTGTCCGACTTCGGGCTGAGCGCGCTGTGTGAATCACAGAGGCAGGATGGGCTGCTCCACACGACATGCGGGACCCCAGCCTACGTGGCCCCGGAGGTCATCAACAAGAAGGGCTACGACGGGGCCAAGGCCGACATCTGGTCGTGTGGCGTCGTGTTGTTCGTCCTCATGGCGGGGTATCTTCCATTCCATGATGCCAACCTCATGGAGATGTATAGGAAGATTAGCAAGGGGGACTTCAAGTGCCCTCAATGGTTCCCTCATGAAGTCAGGAAGCTGCTCTCCAAAATTCTTGACCCTAACCCCAACACAAGGATCGGTGTAGTCAAAATCATGGACAACAATTGGTTCAAGAAGGGGTTCAAGCGGTTCGAGCCCCCGCTGTCCCCTCGGGTCGATAGCAGTGCAACAATCAAGGACATCCAGGCCGCATTCGAGCAGTCAGAACCAGATCCCAAAGAGGAAGCGGCTGCGGAAAAACCGCCAACGAGCCCTCTCAAGCCAACCAGCTTCAACGCATTCGACATTATATCCCTCTCACAAGGATTCGACCTGTCCAACCTGTTCGAGCAGTATGCAAACCAGAGGCCCGAGGCACGGTTCACGAGCACCAAGCCGGTGTCGGCAATCATGTCCAAGTTCGAGGAGCTGGCGTCCACGGAGCAATTCAAGTTTGAGACGAACAACGGGGTGGTGAAGCTGCAAGGGAACAAGGAAGGGAGGAAAGGGCAGCTCGCCATAGATGCGGAGTTCTTTGAGGTCACTCCAAGCTTTTCAGTTGTGGAAGTGAAGAAGGCAGCAGGGGACACATTGGAGTACAAGGAGTTTTGTGACCAGGACTTGAAGCCTTCCTTAAAGGATGTTGTGTGGGTTTGGCATGGAAGTATGCCACATCAGTCTCAACCTGCTTAGGTTTTGAATTTTTCTTCTTTTTTTCCTTTTCCTCTTTTTGGTTTTTGCTTGGGTCAGAGAAATTAACGTACCTCCTATTCAGTTGAGCTAATTAGTTGCTGTAACGGGGAAAATTGAGAAGTTGTATCTCTCTGTCTACTTAATTTTTGTGTATATTATAATCACAAAAGGGCTTTATTATAGGGGCCAAACACCAGGGGGCTTTTTAAGGTCCAACACCCAAGTTTATGAAACTTATGATTATATATGCTTTCACTTGTTGTCAGCTTAAGTAATTGTCTTTGTAAGATGTTTCTTCTTAAAGAAAAATGTCTCAAGGCACTTGTTAAAAGTTATTGATTGTGATTTGGAAATAATGATATTTCTTTTACAGGAAAAAGACATCATAAGTGTCATAACTTTCAAATAGTACTCACTTGAGCGCCATAACTTTGCATCGGTCACTTGAGTGGTATGACATAACTTTTCATAGGTTACTTGAGTGGCATAACTTTCGTACGACTTTCATTTGAGTGCCATAACTTTTTAATCGATCAATCAAATACCATAACTTCTAAAAAAACGTTCACCTCAAATGTCATGCCACATCATATTTCCAACACTAGTGGTGAATGTTTTTAAAAGTCATGACATTCAAATGAACGTTTTTTTAAATAGTTATGGCACTTAAGTGATAAATTGAAAACTTATGGCACTCGGGTGATAGATTGAAAATATATTGCATTCAAGAAATCGTCCTACGAACGGCACTCCTTTCTTTTAACTTTTTTTGAATTGTAGTCCTAATTTAATAAAAAAATTATTCATTTATCCCAGGGCAAATGTCACCCAGTTATTCCCATATGAAGCTTGACTGGTCCTGAGATTGAAAGTCACTCCCATTTTGTACCATAAGTATGGAAGGAAAGTAAGTACTAAACTTCTCTAGAAATCCTCTCTTGGCATTTTTTGTGACGATGGTTACAGTCACTGTTTATGCCATTTCAGTATTGCGCATTCTGAGGGGAAAAATCATAGATTTTCAGAGGGTCTGCACATAAATGATTTTAAACAAGGAATTTGTTGGAGGATTCATATTTCTCCTAAAGTAGTAAGCTCAAATGAGTGTTGACAACTCGGAAGGCCAAATGACTGGCAAAGCACTAACATCACCAATTTTGATCTACATTTCGTACGCGCATTATCAAACCGCCGCCGATTAAAAAAAGAATTTAGCTACCATTAAAAAAATCCCAAAACCAATACCCATGATATATTTACCACTAATTGATTTTCATTTACAAAAACTTTCAAACCGGTAGCTCATATCATATTTACCCCCAAGCTAATTTTTGTCTCACAAAAATCCCAAACCCGTACCCTGCGACACTTTTACCCGATATATACCCTTCATTAGCAATTTGGGATTTGACGTGGAGGATAGATTTGCATTCCAGGTGCCAATTTGGGGTTTTTTGTAAGATGAAAATTAATTAAGGGTAAATACATGATGAGGTATCGATTTGATGTGAGACGAAAATTAATTTGAGGTAATGTCTCATGAAGTACTAATTTTAGATTAATGGTAATTGTACGAAAGCGGTGATTTTTTAAAGGATCTGCCTATGATGTTATGTTGATATCATATGAGGATAACTATGAACATGATGATTGGGCTGAACAAGCCCAATCAAAATGTTGAAGCCCAACATCGAATTGGGCTTCCATTTAAATTTTTAAACTATTTTGCAATCTAGTGTTCAACTTACAGGAAAAGTGTCAGAAAAGTCTTAAACCTATTGCGTTTGTGTCAATTTAGTCATAAACCTTATTTTAGTGTCAATTTAGTCTTAAACCTTTTGTCTTTGTGCCAATTCAGTCTTTCCGGCTAATTTTGGCAAGATTTTACTGACGTGGACGCCGGCTAGCTTACGTGGCACCGCGCGGCGATAACGTGGACAACTTTAATAATATTTTAATATTTTTCAAAATTTTATTTTTTTTTTCTTTTTATTTTTTTTTCTTTCCCTTTCTTCTTCCTCTAGCCAGTTACCGATCCGGCGACTGGCTGGAGGCCACCTCGCCGGCCTCTGGCGAGCCCCGCCGACCACTGACAAGGCTTGCCCTCACCAGCGACAGCGACGGCGAGGCGGCTCGCCCACGACCTCGCGGGCCATTGGCGACGGCTCAAGCCCTCGCCAGCCTAGCTTGAGGCTACCCTCAAGACCATTCGACCTCGCCAAATGGCCACGAAGGCGGCCTCGCGCCGGGCTGGCCGGGCTTGTCCTCATCGGATTTGGCAAGGGTCAAGCCTCACCGGCCATGGGTGAGGCCCGACCTCGCCAAATCCGGCGAGGTTGTGCCTCGCCCAGCCGCTAGTGAGGTCGAAGTCCGCGATCTCGCGGCCGCTGGCAAGGGCGAGACTAGTCGGCCCTGGCCTCTAGCCGGTCGCTGGACTAGGGACCAGCTAGAGGAAGAAGAAAGGGAAAGAAAAAAAATGAAAGAAAATAAAAAATTTAAAAAAATCAAAAAATATTAAAAGTTGTTAACGTCATCGCTGGTAGTACCACGTAAGCCGGCCGACGTCTACGTTAGCAAAATCTAGCCAAAATTAGCCGGAAGAACTGAATTGGTACAAAGACAAAATGTTTAGGACTGAATTGGCACCAATGCAATAGGTTTAAGACTTTTCTAACATTTTTCCCTTCAACTTATTATAAATTTGCAAAGTGGATGGTTTTTTTTCTACTTTGGGCATAGATAAATTGGAAATTATACTTTGGTCCAATTAAAGTGGACGAATAATTTGGCCATCATGAAGTGGAATAGTGATTCTTTTGGGCGAAGAATAGTTTAGTCAGATGATGAAACACAAGATTACATACCAAATTAATTAATGAGAAAATTCCTAATAAGGGTCTAAAGTGGATCTTGTTTCAAATAAGGGCCTGAAATGGCTATAACAGTGTCAAATAAAGGCCTAACCTAGCTGGCCGGCCAAATATTCTAGCTGATCAAGGGCATTTTCTTCCAAAGACAAATTTAACCTAAATTTTAGTTAAATTAGATTAAAAATTTTAAAAGATACAAAAAAATACAAGCGAGAGGTCTGTCACTCCATTGCCGGTAGGGCGGCGGCGATGACCGGCGAGGTCACCGGCACCTCGGTGATGGCCGACGACCCCTCGCCTAGATCTAAGAGAGGGTCACCGCTTTCTCCTAGTTTTGGTGAGGGTCATCGGCACCTCAACACTGGCCATCGCCGCCGCCCCGCCGGCAATGGGGCGATGGCCATAGGCAAAGCCTGTGTGTTTTTTTTTTATTTTTAACTTTAGCCGTTTTTTTCTTTTCTGAGTTTTTTTTTATGGAAAGATAAAAACAGAAAAAGGAAAAAAGAAAGAAAAAAAAGGAAAAAAAATTAAAAAATAAAAAGACAAAAATGCCTTTAACCAGCCAATAAGGTCGGGCCTTTCTTTCAGACTAATATGACCACTTCAAGCTCTTATTTGAAACAATATCCACTATAGGCCCTTGTTTGAGAAAATGAGGGAACTTTAAGACCTTATTTAAAATAAGATCCACTTTGTGCCTTTATTTGAGAAAATGAGGGCATTCAAGGCCCTTATTTGGAATTTTCCCATAATTAATTTCACTAATTGATTTTATATCTAGCTCTAATCTATTCCACTAAAGTTTTTTAATTAATTTTTTTCAATTGTTAAGATTATGTCTCAAGCTTAAAAGTCTGTTGAGGAAAATCCAACATGAACAGAGAGTGTGGAAGCTCGGCCACGTGAAAATAAAGAAGACGAACTTCTGTTTTTTTCAGACATCTGATCTTGGAGTGCAAATCATGGCAATTTCCACGTCTTGTGGCGTCCCACCGGAAATCTATAAGGTTCACCGTTGTACCATACATTTACGATGCTTTACACCTGATGCCGATGTCACAACCAGACTGTTTACCATCACATTTGCTTGCACATGTGCATTTGTGAATCCATTATCTACATTGGAAAAGATACTTCTATTTTGTTATTATGTGCTTCTATCTTGTTATTATGTCTTTGGTACACAAGTGCAATTTTAAGGTTTTAGAAATAATTGAGGTACTTTTCATTTCGTCTGTTATTTCTTAAATCTTCATGCTCCTCGTGGCTTTGGCTCGATTTTTTCTGTTGCTTGTTTCTTTTAATTCCTTGAAGCTTGATTGGATCTTTCGGTCTTTTTTTTTTCAATTCTCTGCAATTTCTACTCCTTGTTTCATCTCTTAGAACTTAGGGTTAATACCACTAAAAACTCCAAACTGGTACACTTGTGATAAATCTATTCTCCATTTGTTTCAAATAAATTTTACTGTCAAATTGCTAAGTTAAATGACACGTAGAAGTCAACGGATATACCAATTTTGGGATTTTACCCTCCATTTATCACAAGTATACTAATTTGTAATTTTTTTTTTTGCATTAATCCAATTTAATTTAAAGTAAATTTGTACAGTTTAAGGTTTTTGATGATCAAAAAATTAATTTTGGGTAAATTTATCATATGTGTATCAATTTGAAATTTTTCGTAGTATTAACCCTAAAACTTATCATGGGTTTTAGAGACTTTTACTTTTTGCGGAAATCGATGTAATTACTCTTTTCTTGAATGTGGCTTGTATGGATATTTTTTAGTGTTTTCCTTTTCTTTGCTACTTATTAAACTTGACAGCCATTTTCGTCTTTATTGAGAAGGGGAAGAGCGGGGATTACCGATTCATGATTCAATTGGCCAAGAAAGAAAGGGCGGGAACTATCAATTGATAAAGGAAGTGGCTAGGTTTGTATCCTATTTTGGTTCGAGCTAGTCATATATGTACCCGATGCATGTGAACACGATGCGTGTGAATAATAAAGTCGGGCTAGGGATGTCAATTTGAATCACCCCTGTAAAATCCGTATTGCCCGGCCTTTGATGGGGCTGATAAAACCCACCTACACGTGTGTTTTGGAGTTAGAATGGGGTCGAAAGTAATTGCCCTACACACAAGGTGGGGTGGAGATGGATTTTGTCATCCTCAACCCCCTTAATCTGCCCCTCATTGCATCTTGTCTTTTCAAATGTTAAGTTTTGCATTTTATAGTATATGTGTTATGTAAAATATGTTCTTATTGTCTTCTCCTTTTTTCCATTAGAATGCCACTTTGCATTCATTTATAATGAGATTTTCAAGGATTACAAAATTCACACGATACCAAAATTAAATAAGTTTCTTCTATTAAATTTAAGCTTAAGGTAAATGTGGGACGGGATAAATGACGGGGTGAAACTTGATTGCCTACAAGGGTGGGGATGAGGCATACAAACTTGCCGTGTGGGGTGGACATGAGACCACCTCAATATTTTGGGACTGGGTGGGAGATCCAAATTCCACTCTCGTCCTCGCCCCATTGCCATCCTTGAGTTAGGCGGATCTCACGTGACACTCACCAAATCTAATAGCTCATTAGTGTTTATCTAGTTTGCCGCTTAGAAAATGGTAACAGAGGAGTTAGGACTTTCATCTTATCATATTAGGAGCACCTGACTTGATCTTACGAAATATTTTCAAGGACCCGAATCCTTAAACCATAAGTAATCGTAACGATGGTTACGTGGATTCCACATGTGGGGCGCATATGAAACCCACATAATCCCCAATTGTGGTGGACTCTAACCTAGACAGGTATTTCCCCTAAACTTACAGCTCACGCGTTCATATAATTTGTCACTCAACAAGCAATAAGAAAGAAGAGCAAAACCTTCACCTTACTATATTTTGTTGTGGGTTAATTCAAAAAAAAAAAGCACCAACTTTAGATCGAGGGACAATTCTAGCCCGAACTTTTTTGTTCCATAAAAAGCATCAACTTTAGGTCGAGGACAATTTCGCCCGAACTTTTTTTGTCCCATAAAAGCACCAACTTTAGGGTCGAGAGACAATTTCGCCCCGAACTTTTTTTGTCCCATAAAAAGACCAACTTTCATTTAAATCCCAAATTTGGCCTCCCATTGACTTTCTCATTAAAGTTACCCTTGTTTGAGAAAAAGTTATGGTGGTGAGCCTGGCGAATCTCTTCCATGGCGTTTGTCGACGGACCGTGGTCTACACTTCAGACATGACAAACGACGAAGTTTGGCCGTAAAAGATTCAACTGGATATGTTTTTTACTTGCCGGTGAAGTGAAGGAGAGACGAATGCTTTCACCGTTATTCTTCAAGCTCGTGGTTCAGAGAATAAAATAATGAATAATACTTTAAATCCAATCAAGCTAAGTCACGTGGATTTATTGCTAAGGTAGAATAGTCAAATTGGAAAATCAATGGTTTTAAGTCAATAAGGGTCGATTTGGGATTTAAGTGAAAGTTGGTGCTTTTTTACGAGACCAAAAAAGTTCGGCTTAATTGTCCCTCGACCTAAAGTTGTGCTTTTTACGACAAAAAGTTCAGCCATAATTGTCCCTCGACCTAAAGTTGACGCTTTTTTTAAAAAAAGTTCAGCGCAGCAATTGTCCCTCGACCTAAAGTTGATGCTTTTTTTTAACAAAAAAGTTCGGCCAAAATTGTCTCTCGACTTAAAATCGTGCTTTTTTTTGGAATTAACCCTATTTGTTGTATATGGATCCCTCGCTATAAATTACCCAAAATTGACAAAAATTATTCCTAATTTAGAGAATTATCTCAAAACTTTTAAGTTAACCTATCCTATCCTATCCTCCCTCCCTCCTCTCTCCTTGCCACCATTGTTCCCATCTCGCCCCCACACCGTACTTTGACTGTCACTCGCTCCTCAACACTCTCGCTTCATTGCATGTCCCACCGTGTGTGTTCGTGCACAAAGACAAAGGGAACTTGTGGTCTTGGTCGTGACCACTACACGAGTGGCAAACAAGCCTCGGGCAATCTAAAATCCAGAATGGTTCGGGGCTAGGGACCTTGTGGCGACCGCGAAGATGTTGTGTTGCCATTGGAGAGAGACAGAGAGACACACGCAGCATTTGCACGGGTCGCAAGGCTCTTTGTGGCCAAAAAAGAAAAAGGAAAGAAAAGAAAAGGAAAAATCGTGGGGGGAAGGAGGAGGGGAGGGGAATCTATATGGACAATCTAAAATGCACCAACCCTGAACTGACAGCCTTTCGATTGGGTCAGAGGATCCGGATCCTTTCACAATAGGACGACACAGGATAGATTTGAAGTGGATTGCAGGACTTTTGAGTGAACTTTCCAAAGCACCGTGTTCGCATACCCAACGGCAAATTTCCAAAGTCAAGTACCACATTAGCAAGCAGAAAAAAAAAAAAAGTACCACATTAGCACATCACATCCCAGCAAATGTCCCATCTCCCCAGAGTGCAATCCACTTGTCTCTCAAGTTTTAGTCTCCAAAAAGAGTCCCAGCTTTTCATTTAGCTAATGACCCAATTCCCCCCCAGAAGCTGCAGAGATTACAGCAAACCTGCCACCCACTAAACCACAATATCTGCCATGCACAGGGGGAAAAAGAGGAACCAGTAAACTAATCACGGTTACCAATACAGATGCGAAGACAGATTGATAGACCCCATCATTTGGTGGGAAAGATGGGACAGACTTTGGTGACCTTGGGGTGCAGATTCAATGATGTCGTACTAGAATGTCTGTAACTATCTTGGAGTGTTAGGTGTCATTCCCTTGGAATTTCGGTTTTGGACTCATGTGGGTTGGTTTGATCCTGCCATTGATTCAAAGTTCACCCCTCCAAGAGAATTTGAACAGATTGTTTAATTTAAGTGGGAACATGGAGGAGTTGGAGGAAGAAGGAGAGCAAGAAATGGGACAAGCGCCACGTGATGGGGCAGGTGTAGTGGACGTTTTTCTATGAAGTGGGTGTGATTGGGAATGGAAGGAGATGACTTCAGATGGCTTCTCAAATCCCACTTCCATGTGATTTGTGCTTTTTAGGGAGAAGTTAGAAAATACAAAAGCTAAAAAATCCCAGGTTGTTGAACGAAAGAGGCGAATTTAATTTGATGCCCAAAACTTAGTCCACGATGCCTCTTAATGGCGATAACGAAACGAAATAGATCGATGCAGTGGTGAGACGGGCATCCTTTTGGACATCGACGGCGTTTGGTCCGATTTTCTATCAGAAGTACGGTATTGAATGCTCTAAGGAAATTTGTCAAATATTTTTTTCTGATGGTGATTGGAAACATATAAGTCTTTCCTTTCGGAGGGGTAAAAAAAAATGCACAAAGTTTCATTTGTTTCGCAAAAAATAAATGATTTGAAAAATATTTTTATAAAAATGATTGCCTGTATCGGTTGAAATATGTAGTTAATGAAAAAAAATTTCATTATTAAATGTCTAAACATTTTCGAGGACGATAAAAATATCTTTTATTCGTTCATTTTTACAAGTGATATAAACAATCATTTTTAGAAAAATATGTTCCGAATCATTTATTTTCCGCGAAACAGACATATATCCGAAATAATTTTGAACCTGGATATTTAGAAGAGGAAGAAGACAAACATGTTTACCCCTTTTTATCTTTGTATGCTTCAAAAGATGTCGTTCAATTTTGAAATGCATTCAAAAGTTCATCGATGAGGAAGCTTATTTCGAGCCAATTGACCCTAAATGGTCGAGGCAATTGTCTGAATAGTGTCCCGCCTAGAGAGCACCAACTGTTGTTAAATTATTTGCTAAATCCAACTATTTCCTTACTATTTTATTTTTTATAATATAGTTTTACCTCTTTCAATCAATGAGGAAATTGACGGTCTCATTTTGTCTTTGCCGGCTTGCGCCGTGCAGCCTAAGTTGCATGGAGCAATTAATTCGACCTAAATTGGATTCATTCTCTCTTTCTACTGCGTTTTGCAAATAATCAAACAACCGTGAAGCAAAAATCAAGCACCTAAAAAATATAGTGGGTGATGTTGTGAGGCTAAATGAGGATGCCTCGGAAAAATCACGAGAAATAGCCACAAAAAACGACGAATTGGTGCAAATTTTACGTGATCCTATCCATGTGACCTGCGCCCTCGGGAATATCCGATGGGATCGATGAGATCGCGCACCGAATTGTCTCTGGTAGTAAAGGAAGGCGCTTTAAAACTGTCCTTGAGAAGCATCAAGTGCCATACAAGAAGGGGCAAGCTCTTTCGACTTGGAGTGGATGAGCCTGCCCTTTGGTTTTAGCTAGTCAAGGTCGTCGCACATGACAAATGATCAAAGTATGTACGTCGAGTATTCTTTTTGACTCTTATTGGTTTTATAATGGCGTAGAGTTGACTTATAAAAAAGTAATGGGATAAATGCATTCGAAGTCCTAAAAGTTATCAAAAAAGTGCAATTGAATTCTAAAACTTTCAAAAAATGCAATTAAGTCATAAAACTCGTAAAAGTAGTGCAATCAAGTCCTTTTGTTAACTCCGTCCAATTTAGCTAACTGAAATGCTTGTTGCGCTGACGTAGCTAAAACATCATTTTGATCAAAATATGATTTTTTTTCATGTAAATTTTACTTAAATTATATTAAAAATAAGAAATTTTAAAATTTTTAAAAAAAAAGAAGGTGGAAAAAGCAGGCGAGGGCCGCGTCGCCGCTGCCACCACCCCACCATCACTAAGAAGGGCAGGCAATGGTGGGGGAATGGTTGGGTCAGGGCCTGTAGGCCCTCACCTTTGGTCGGCGATGGTAGGGCGGCGACAAGAGCTACAAGCCCTCACCTTCTTCTTCCTTCCTTTTTTTTTTTCCCTTCTTTTTTCAATTTTTCAAAATTTTTGCTTATTTTTAAATCTAATTTAAAAAATTATATTAGAAAATCAAATTCCAAAATGACGTCGTTTTAGCCTTATATTTCATGTTTTAGCTCCGTCATCGTTACGTAAGAGAGAAAAAAAAAATCATGTTAGCATTTTCCGTTAGACAAATTGGACAGAGTTAGCGAAACGTCTTAATTGCACTTTCGTGATAAGTTTTATGGCTTAATTTCACTTTTGAAAGTTTTGAGACTCAATTGCACTTTCGTACAAGTTTTAGGACTTCCAGTACATTTATCCCGAAAGTAAATGGTTGAAAATTAGAGGGATTCTCACGTGCACCGAGTGCACATGGGTCACTGTTCGCGTAACTAACGAATCCTATATATTTTTTTTGGTCGAAAAACAAATCCTATATTAGTGAGGTCCACATTTCATGTGAGAGGAAGAGAGTATGTATCGAATATACTCGATTGAATCTCACCCCGCCGTTGCTAAAGACGAGGGACGAGGACAGGAGGGCAAGTACGAGAGAATTCATGACCCAAATTGTAAAACCAACTTGGATTGAAAATAGGAAAATTGTGATTTTTGCCCAATTTGGTTGGGGGTGACATCTCACATTGCTCTTGTAAAATAGGAATATTATGATTTTGCCCAACTTGTAGTTTGTCCTCTTTTTATTTCCATTGAATTATTCCTAGGTTCCATAGTTTGTAGGAGATAACCTTAGTTTCACCTATACTAAACTATCTATTTTCCCAGTATTTTGAAACAAAGGACCATTTGAAACTGCCAATGTTTTTTAAACAAAGGACCATTTTAAACTACCAATGTTTATACTGAACTTTACATCGTAAGCATTTATGTTTGAGGAACTTTGATGGGTAAGTCTATGGTCCTCAAAAGACACCGTGCCTCTTAGACCTTTCATCGATAGATTGTAATGCCGTAGATATCGACTGTTCAACAAATCTCAGCTTGGACGGTTGAGATCTGTTAATTTTCGATCCAACGGTGAAAGACCCCCATGGAGCCATCCGAACTTTTTGTGTTCATTTTTTTGGCCTGAGTGTCATGTTGGAACAAATTTCCAGATATGATGTTAGACGCACACTAATCAGCCAAATAATAAGAAAGACGAAGAGAAAATCTCGATTAGGTAAGGCGGCACAGCACCCAAACGAAAAGTCGGGAACGGGATCACAAAGTTCCCTTCGCTTTTCGCAAGGAGCAACGCTAGATTGTACCGAGACCGTTTCACAAGATTACTTCATCTGCAGACGTGTCAGACTGTGAACGACCCTTTAAAGGAGCGACCCATATCGAGAACTTAATTAGCACGGGACGGGAACATCACTTAATAATAAATTAATTTGAATTTGAATTTGAATTAAAGTCAAACTTAATAACAGAGTGAAAACATCCTCTCGTGCCGTTCAAAACTCGGGAAGAAGAAACGTTTCGTCGCAATCACCGCAGCATCACGTGCCGCGGGGCGCTCGTGTTTTAAGACTCCTCACACCGGAGTCAATGCGCTCACGGGAATGAATAGTCAACGCTCCCGTCCAATGTCGTGCTCATGACCTTTTATTGCGTGACTCGATGTCGGTTTTTTCCTCGTTACAATAATTTCTTACTTTGATTATTGCCCCAATTCGGAGAGAATAAGAGGATTAGAGGTAGTTACAAAAATGCCCAAAAGAGGAAAAGAGACGATAGCACTTAAATTTAAAAATGAATTGTGTTAACGGGTGTTTTAAAAATTAATCGTTGCATATGTTACTTCAAATATATAGTTTAATTTGAAAATTATAAATTGCGCATGAGACGATCGATACATTGAAAATAACTAAATTTCCTTACTTAGTCACTCTCCGATCCTCGTTAAAAGCGTTTTTTTTTATAATAAAAAAATCAATTCAAATTATGGGGGAGTGGTGATTATTCACAAGATTGCAACTCGATTAAGGTAGGAACAAGGGGAAAAATCATTGAAAAATTATTAGGATAAAATAAACACTTGAGATTGACATCACTTTGGGTGGGGTGATGATTAGTCATATTCTTTAATCTAAATAGGAATAAATGTAATGGCTTGTCATATTATTTATTGCACGATCCATGTCGGTTTTTTCCTTTTTACAATAATTTCTTATTTTGACTATTGCCCAATTCGGAGAGAACAAAAGGACTGGAGATAATTCAAAAAATGCCCAAAAGAGGAAAGAGATGATAGCACGTAAATTTAGAAATGAATTTTGTTAACGAGTGTTTTAAAAGTAATCATTGCATATGTAACTTTATATTATTTAATTTGCAAATTATTAATTGCGCATGAGACGATTGATGCATTAAAAATAACAAAATTTCCTTACTTAGTCACTCTCGGACGCTCGTTAAAGGGATTCTTTGAAAATCAATTCAAATTATGGGGGAGTGGTGATTATTCACAAGATTGCAACTCGATTAAGGTAGGAATAAGGGGAAAAATCATTGAAAAATTATTAGGATAAAATAAACATATGAGATTGACATGACTTTGGGTAGCATGATGATTAGTCGACTCAAAAGTGAGCAAGGGTGAAAAGAAAGTTTTAGACATAAATTATTCACGGAAAATGAATGATTTGGATTTTCTAAAAAATAATTACGGAAATTGACATTACTTGTATCGCTGACAAAAATAAATAAAAGAAAAATATTTTCATTGTTCACAAAAATATTTAAAAATAAATTGTTGTTGATAATAAAAATATTTTTCATTGGCCAATTATTTCAAGCGATATAAGCGATTATTTTTTAGAAAATATTTTTCAAATCATTTATTTTTCGCGAAACAAATGGAAAAAGCGAAATACAAAATAATTAACATTTTGAATATTTTAAAAAAATACAAAAATAAAAATTATTAAAAATTTCGAATTTTTTTTGCCTGAGATCGAAATCATTTTCCAATAGGATCCAAACATTAAAAAGCGATTTCAATCATGTATCACCAACATAAAGGAAAACAAATTGTATTCTTGGAAAATGCTTTTCGGAAAAGCATTTTTCTTTATTATTGAGTTTTCCGTGAAACAAATACACCCTTAGTTTGAAAGTAATTCACGAGACAAAAAAATGTTCATTTGTTTAAAGTTGAAGTAAACTAAGAACATTACCAAAAAAAAAAAAAAGAAGTAAACAAGAAAGTTAACTCATTATATCAATAACGTAGATAACACCAACATAACTATGTAAAACTAATTGATGATATCAAACTATATAATATTACGTAAACAACACACATAAACCATAAATAAACAACTGCTGATATGAAATATAGAGTGTTTCATAACGTGATTTAACTTCATCTTATATTTGATTAATTGAACTGTAACAATGAAATCTATTAAAGAACAATTAAATGATATACTTATAAAAGAAAATGCAAATCAAACAAAATATAAATATTTCTGTTATCGAATTATCTCCAACAGATAATATGTCAAATTTAATCACATGATAAAGTTTAGTTAACAATAAACTCGCTTTATGTAAAGATAATATTAAAATTAACGAAAGAAGAAATTAAAAGACGCAACATATAAAAATAAACTAGTAAAATAAAAATATAAAGTATTCTACCCCATAAAAAGTAAGTACAATGTAAAGTACAACTACTACATTAAGTGATAAATTTTCAGTTGATCTAATAATATAATATGAAAAATAATTAAGCATAATTTATTACTTATATATAGTTATGTTGTTTTATATCTATTTCTTGATCTGTTTAAATTAAGCTCGAAATGATCAAAATAATGAAAAATGGAAGTTAAGGTGTATTTACGGAGACATCCCCTTAATCTAAATAGGAATAAATATAATTCTATTTATATTACATATTACATAAGTATCATATATAATTTAGTATAAATTCTGGATGAATTATTTACATTTCATTGTTCATGTATTACTCATACTTTTGACATCTGTTTATTATAAACTGGCGATTCACATCGAATAAGAGTAAAGAAATACATTCTTGTGTTTTAATTCAATCGATAAAAAATTGAACTAAATTTTGGTAGGGATCTCCATATTCTAAAATAAAAATAAGAGTTAATACCACGAAAAACTCAAAACTGATATACTTGTAACAAATTTATCCTCCATTAGTTTCCGTTAAATTTTTCCATCAAATTGCTGAGTTTGATGACACATGACAGTTGAAGCTTGTACCAGTTTGGGGTTTTACCCTCCGTTTGTCGCAAGTGTACCATTTTTTGGTTTTTCGTGATATTAATTAAATTTAACGGAAACCAACAGAAAACAAATTTGTCACAAATGTATCAATTTGGGATTTTTAGTATACTAGTTCAGAGCTTTTGGCGGTCAAAATATTAATTTGAGTTAAATTTGTCACAGATGTACCATTTTGGGGTTTTTCGTGGTATTAACCTTAAAAATAAACTTAAACTTGCAAGTTGAAACTATGCTAATAAATTTCACACTCTTCCAAATCTTTTTTTTATTTTTATCATGTATCCTTTTTAACTATATTTTTATTTTAATCACTCACATTATGCCTCTCCCGTTTAACTTTAAGCATTTCCTTTTCTTCTGTATGTTCAACTTTATAGAACTTTTTCTTTTTTCAGTATTTATGCACACGGATGGCGGTGCAATAAATTCATAAAAGTACCACAAGTGACAACATATTCGATGTCATAATTGACAAAAGTTATATGCTAATATAAGTAAAATAACATGTAGAAATGCAAATATAAATCGATAAAAAAAAAAGCACATATATCCAGGTTGCGTGGCTCTGTAACTAGGTTTACAAATATTCTTCTAACAAATTCCTTTATCTAGTCCACGCCTGAAAATGGATAAAACTCAAGAAAGTAATGGTGGAGAAAGACTATTAAACGGTCTATTATCGCTTCCACCTTTCTTAAGTAAGTCCAATCATTGGACTCCAATGCAAGTGAATCGCTATAGATCGAGTAAGACTCACGCAAAACCCACATTGCGATGCCTAACACAAATTAAGCTTTATACAAATGAGATGCATGTAAAATTCTCTCTAGTAAAGCGTGTTGAAAGAATGGTCGATTCGGCGCTCCAGCTGGCTCGAGCACGATAGCTTCGCCACGCTCAATTCGACGATTCAGCACCTCGCTGAATAACCAATCGGACGATCGACAGCGCACGTCAGCCGGACCAGTCAACATCAGATCGCTTCGTTCGATGATCGGCGACATTCGCGGGAAATTTCTGTGTAGGAGGGCATAGGAGCGGGCTGTCGAAATATCCTTTTTTTTTTTTTTGCTTGTTGGGGGTGGGTGGGGAAAGAAGAGTGGGAGGTCCATGATTAGAGAGTAATTAGATCTTGGCTCCGCCCTTCTTGGGAACTTAATAAGTTCAGCCCTTAAGAGGCGGTAGGTGAGGTGACAATATCATAGAGAGAAAAGGAAGGAAAAGAGAGAAATAGAAAAGAAAGATCTCCACTCCATATCAAAAGAAAAGAAAGCGGGGGCTTCACGGAGGAAGTTCTCTTTTTTTTTTTGACGAAATTCCCTGCTAGACTGCTTGACCTCCTCCCTCCTACTTCACTACCGCTGACGACCCACGTCAAAAGCCAAACCAAAACCAAAACCAAAACCACCACCACCACCTCCGACGACGACGACGACGACCATCCATAAAGCTCCTCCGCCACCATCTCTCTCCCTCTCCATGCCGCCGCCGCCGCCGCCGCCGACGGCAGCCACCGCTAGCCCCTGAAGCTCCGAGATGGGGATGATCGGCGGGTGCGGCCTTCTCGGGCCGTTCTTGATCGCGCTCGCGGGGTGGCTCGTCCTCGTCGACTCGGCGTGCAGCAACACCTCCACCGCGACGGCCGCCGCCGCCGCCGCCGACGACCACGATCTCGCCTCCAGGGCCTTCGCCTCCGTCTCCGGCTTCAACTCTTCTTGGCTCCGCTCCGGCCCCGGCTCCGCCTGCTCCTCGCCCATCCACAAAATCCGCCTCCCCTCCCGGAACCTGAGCGGGACCGTCGCGTGGAAGTACCTGAGGGCCATGAAGGGCCTGCGGGTCCTCGACCTCTCGGGCAATTCGCTGCACGGCTCGGTCCCCGGCTGGTTCGTCTCCGCCGCCCCGAGCCTCGCCGAGCTCAACCTCTCCTCGAACCGCTTCGGCGGCGGCGTCGCCTTCGACGCGGCCCCCCGGAACGTTTCGTCGTCTTCTCCGTTGCGGGTCCTCGACCTGTCCCGCAACAGGTTCACCAACTTGGGCAACTTCTCGAGCTTCTTCTCGAGCCTCCGTGTCCTCGACCTCTCCGGCAACGACCTCCGGGCCTTCCCCCTCGGCCTCTCCGAGCTCGCCGCGCTCGAGCGGCTCGACGTCTCGGGCTGCAACATTTCCGGCGACCCGCGACCCGTTTCGTCCCTCAAGTCCTTGAAATACCTGGATCTTTCGAGCAACTCGCTGACTGGCGTCTTCCCGGACGATTTCCCTCCGCTGGCCGGCCTCGCGTTCCTGAACGTCTCGCTCAACGACTTCACCGGCCGGGTCGGCCCCGAGACTCGCCGGAAGTTCGGGGACTCCGCGTTCCTCCACGCCGGCACGAACCTCGTCCTCGAAGACGACGTTCCGAAGCCCCCGACCCCGGCGACGAGACACCGCAACTCGACGCGCCCGGCTCCCCGACCCACCACGAAACTATCCGCGAGCAAGAGACCCGAGCCGCGCAAGAGGCGGCTGGCCCTGATTCTGGCCCCGACGACGGCGTCCCTGGTCGTCGCCGCCGCTTTCGCCGCCGCTTGCTGCGCCTGCGTAAGGAGGAGGAGGGCCATCGCGAGGAGGAAGAACAAGTGGGCGATATCGGGCCCGGCCCGGCCCGAGTTCAGGATGGAGAGGGCGTCCGGGCCGTTCGCGTTCGAGACGGAGTCCGGGACGGCGTGGGTGGCGGACATAAGGGAGCCGTCGTCGGCGGCGGTGGTGATGTTCGAGAAGCCGCTGATGAGCCTGACCTTCCGGGACCTGATCGCCGCCACGTCGGGGTTCGGGAGGGAGTCGCTGCTCGGGGAAGGGCGGTGCGGGCCGGTCTACCGGGCGGTGCTGCCGGGGGACCTCCACGTGGCGATCAGGGTGCTCGACGGCGCCAGGGCCGTCGACCACGGCGGCGCCGCCAGGGTCTTCGAGGGGCTCGCGAAGCTCAAGCACCCGAACCTGTTGCCCATCTCCGGCTACTGCATTGCCGGTACGTGACAACGACTGTTGCATGTCTTTTTGCGGTTTTTAATTTATTAATTCGTCAGCTTATTTTAAAAGCTTTGGTATCTACGATGAATAATTAATTACCCTAATCGATTCTAAACTTGTTGTACGAAAACTCTTCAATTTTATCAACGTAGGCTCGATTTTTCTCACGAAAAAATGAATTATTTTGAAAAATATTTTTCTAAAAATGATTATTGGTATTTACGAGGAATAATTACCTAATCAGTCATAAATTTACTATACGGAAACTTTTCAATTTTACCAACGTAGGCTCGATTTTTTTCACGGAAAATGAATTATTTTTAAAAAATATTTTCCTAAAAATGATCGATTGTATGGCTTGAAATAATTAGTCATATGAAAATGTTTCCATTACCAATAACAAATTATGCTTAAACATTTCGGCACGATAAAAATATTTTCGCCCATACATTTTTTTCAATCGATACAAAAGGTCTTTTTTTGAAAAACGAAACAAACATAGACCTGCAATCATAAACTTTCGCCCGAAATTTCAATATAACCTTCTTTCCGACCAGTTGCCGCCTGAAATCGCCGACCTGTGCTGTCCACGTCGTTGGCGACGACTGGATACCATGTTAGTGATTCTCGGCGGAAATTTACCGGAAGGATTCCGCCGGAAACATCGAGCGAAGATTTAGGATTTCATCGGCATCGGTTTCGAACGGCGCATTGATTGACGACCCCTTTTGACTTTCTGTACCCCCGTGAAATTGCCATCTTTCTGAGCCGGGTGCTGCGACGAAGTACTGCACTGCAAGATATTTTCTACAGGGGGGCATTCATTTCATTCGAGCATCGGGCCTCTCCTGCACCCACCAACCGTGTATTTAATTCCGGTCACGGGTCTCCAGAAAAAAAAATATTTTCGATTTTCGATTTCGATTTCGTTTTCGTCGTACTCGCCGGACGGACGCTGTCGAGCCACGTTCGATTGGCGCACGGCGGTCATGATGACACTTTCGGATCACGATCAGATCTTTACTCTCTCTCTCTCTCTCTCTGTCTCTCTCTCGTCCCTAGATTTTGCATTGCCAATGAGAAGAATTCAAGCTTCCCATTTCTCTTTTTTCTTTTGTCTTTTTTCCTTGGTTTATGTAAGTTTAAAAATATTCATGTATAAATTTTGGTTTTTTTTTATACAAAAGAAGTCAGAGATGTTTGTCTCACAGCAGGTAAATTTAGGGTTTTTAGCGACAAAAAAATTTGGAGCATTTGTGTCATGTTGGGGGTATAGTTCGAATTTTTTTGGTGGTATTTGCTCTGTATTGTAATATGGCGAGGAAATTATCGTTGTTGTAGACCTTTAATTAGGCGACTTTTTAATCATTTTGAGCAATTTTTTTTCTTTTTTTTTTGGGGGGTATGAATGAATTTGACCTTTCTCTACGAGTTGTCGCAGGCAAGGAGAAGCTGGTGTTGTACGAGTTCATGCCCAACGGGGACCTGCGCCAATGGCTCCACGAGCTCCCCGCCGGGGCGCCCAACGTGGAGGACTGGAGCACCGACACGTGGGAGCATCCCGGCAGCGAGACGTCCTCCCCGGAGAAAGCCAATTGGCTCGCGCGGCACCGCGTCGCGGTCGGGGTCGCCCGGGGCCTCGCCTACCTCCACCACGCGGGGTCCGCCCACGGCCACCTCGTCGCCTCCAACGTCCTCCTCGGCGACGGCTTGGAGCCCCGGATCTCCGACTTCGGGATCCAGGATTTCGGGAGCGGGAAGGGGGGAATTGAATGCGCCGGCGCCGGTCCGGCCCCGGAGGCGGACGTTTACTTCTTCGGGATGATCTTGGTGGAGCTGTTGACGGGGAGAGAAGGGAGCGAGGAGAGCTTGGCGTGGGCGAGGAGGCTGGTGAGGGAAGGGCGCGGCGAGGAGGCGCTCGAGAGGAGGCTGAGGGTCGACGGCGGCGGCTCGGTGAGCGAGATGGCGGAGTGCCTCCGCGTCGGGTACCTGTGCACGGCGGAGTCCCCCGAGAAGCGGCCCACCATGCAGCAGGTCGTGGGTCTCCTCAAGGACATCCGCCCCCACCTGAGTTAACAAGTCGACAGTCTATTCAAGTCCTCAAACTCGGGTTTTCGCCGCGCGCGCCGCGCCGACACGACTCGCCCCCCTAATGCCAAAATCGGGTGGACACAGGGATTGCCACGATATTCCCGATCAATCAGTCTCGTCCCTCGAACGGAGGCAACTTCTCGATTGGTTCGCTGATTATCACGTCGGCGTGTTACCTGATATGAGATCCGGGTCGATTTTTTTTTTTTTTTTTGGTCTGTTTTTTGGGGCAATTGCATTTCAGTTTGGACCACGGCTTGTTGTCCATATTGGGTATTTGATGTTTGTGGGAGTTTGATTTCTGGGCCAAATGTATAGACAAGATCTTAAAGTCCAAAAACGAAAAAAGAAAGATTGAAAAGAATATTAATTAAGTTAAAGAAAAAGAAAAAGAAAAAGGGTATGAGGTGAGTTTTTTTTTTTTTTTAAGGAGATTAGGTGGGGAGTATGTGGGGGAAGATGTTGTGGTTTTAGGTGAACACGGGAGATCAGAGAATCCCACTTATTGCTTGTCTCTTCCGCGACACCTTTCGTCAACCATTCCCCCCCTTCAATTATCGTCATCTTTTTTTATTTATTTAATTTACATAATTTTCTCTCTTTTGCTTTTTTGTTTTTGTATCCTTTTGGCCCCCTTTATTCCTTTGAACGAATTATTTTTTTTTTCTTTGGTTTTGTTTTTGCCAAAAGAGATGAAAGGAATGTCGATGTTGCATGCGCATCTGCTGGTCTGGGCTTTGTTGGATTCATCTTGGAATTGGACTCTCTTTAAAAGAAAAAAAAAAGGGGGAGGGGAATATGTAGTAAAGTTTTCATTTTTTTGGAAGATTTTGTCATAAGATATAATTCCTGTCAAAGTATGGAGATTTCATGTTAAATGAATTCGTTAGTACTTTGATATCATGTCAGATAGGTATCGTGTCAAATCCTCGAGTCATTTTTTCGACAAAGGCGAGACATTGAAGTCACGGATATGTATATTCTTCGATGAAAAGAAAAAGACAAAAAAAATTGTGAATGGCGATCGGATTGATAGCGAAATTAAATTGCAAGTTGCCGTCGAGTCATCATGCCCCTAATGTCTTGGGACGACACACGTGTTTATGGCCAGGATGAAGGGTTGCGATCCCGCTAGGGCAAACTAGTTCCGAAAACCCGTTCCTCAATTCGGATAGCGGGCTACAACTCGTCTGCACGAACTCGAATGGCTAGAGCGTCATATTATTTTTACCATAAAATAATGCGATTAGATGGATGATTTGCAATTCTTGAGAAGTGATTAAGAAAAGATGGAGCAAATGTGAAGAAATGCTCCTGCTAATCTTGACCGGTGACTTCACATACACCCAACTTATAAAGAGAATTTCTTTTGACCTTTGCCAAGTCAATATTATATATTTTTTTGCCTGTTCATCTGTTGAATGAAAACCCACAAAAATTAAAATAATAATAATAATAATCGAATTTTCATTTGATGATCAGAAGTTTGATTGATTTGGACATGCATTTTGGTGCTGAGTCGTTGTCAAATACGTAGGCGGAATTTGTCAAGTCGGCATCTACTTTTTTGTGAGTCAATTTACAGGCGTTTTCATTCTTACGACGTGCGGAAATGGCAATCAAGAGAGAGAAAATCACGTGCGGCCTAGTCCTGCAAATTTGTCCTGCATTTCCATGGTTGGATGACGTAAACATGAATTGATATCACAAAAAATTCTAAATTGATATATTTATGATATATTTATTTTTTTATTAATTTTCATTAAATTTTACCATCAAATTATTTAGTTAGATGACACATGATAATTGATGGGCGTACTAGTTTAGGATTTTACTCCTTTGTTTGTCATATGTTTAACAATTTGTGATTTTTCGTGATATTAATCCAATTTAACGGAAGGTATATTTGTCACAGGTGTACCAATTTGTGATTTTTTGTGGTCAAAAAATTAATTTGGGGTAAATTTATCACTGACGTACAAATTTGGAGTTTTTCGTGGTATTAACTCTAACCATGAAGATAACTTTTTTTTTTCGCTATATTTTTGTTAAAGATATGTGCATTTATTGTCTTCTCATCTTTCTATAATGAGAAAGTTTTCCCACGATGGCGACCACTTTCTTAATTCTAGCATACATGAAATTTTTCTGACCAAAAGAAAAAAAACATATCCTTTTTCTACATGTGTAAATACGTGGAAAATTAGAGGAGAAATACTTATATGATTGTCCTTAATCTACCGTGAGAATAACAACTTGTTTTAACTCACAAAAAAAGAAGAGTCGTGCTTTTTCCACTCCCTTTTAGCTAATACACTCCTTATAACAGTAGTTTGACCATATTATCTTATGTGGATCTCACTTTTTCAGCATCCTCCATTGCTTTGTTTCTTTATTTTTCTTTTCTTGCGGGTCCCACCTTCCTTCTCCTTCTTAATTCTATCTGTTCTCTCTCTCTTGGAGGTAATTCTAGCCCTCTCTTATTCCTCTTAATTAAATCTGATTCGACAAAAAAAAATTTAATTTGATCATGGTTTAATTCTTGGTGGTAATTCATCAATTATCTATCAATGAATATAACCCTCTCTCTTCTCAATTCCGCTCCAAATATGATTTACATTTTCCAATTAGCTAAGAAGATGGAAAGAAAGGGAAAAAGAAGTAGAAGCTTCAAAGTCAAAATTTCATTTTTCTCTCTCTCATCGGAAGCAATTAGAGACATTTCATTGCTAGGTTTGATGTTTTTCTGCTTCTTTGTTTTCTTCATTAGTTACTGAATTATGACCTGGACAACATGACTCCCAACATATCATTGTCAACCGAATTATGACCATGAACTACAAGACCACCAACATCGTAGTCCTCCTCCTCTTATCTCTCTTTCTCTGGCTTTGATCTCTCCATTTCTTCTTCCTCTTCTTGTTCACCGTGATAGACATATCGTGTAATCTTTGCTTTAGCTAACTGCTCTTGACTCTATCTCCCACAATCTCGCCCTCAGTATACCATTTCTTCTCTTTCATCTCTCCCTACTTCACTCTCCCTCACCCACACAGACTATTCTTTTAACCACCTCAATAAACTCTTCTGGTACTTGAGAGAGAGAGAGAGAGAGAGAGAGAGAGAGAGAGAGAGAGAGAGAGAGAGAGAGAGAGAGAGAGAGAGGAGAGAGAGAGAGAGAGAGAGAGAGAGTAATCTTTGCTTTAGCTAACTGCTCTTGACTCTATCTCCCACAATCTCGCCCTCAGTATACCATTTCTTCTCTTTCATCTCTCCCTACTTCACTCTCCCTCACCCACACAAACTATTCTTTTAACCACCTCAATAAACTCTTCTGGTACTTGAGAGAGAGAGAGAGAGAGAGAGAGAGAGAGAGAGAGAGAGAGAGAGAGAGAGAGAGAGAGAGAGAGAGAGAGAGCAATTAGAGGGAAATCAATCAATTGGGTCGTTCGACCACATGGCGAGCGTTCACCCATGGATCTTTTATCGTCCAAGCTTCATCCACTCCTAGTTCACCGAGGCCTACTCTTGGGATACCAAGACCGACACCAAAACCCGTCACCACTACCACCACCTCCTCCAATAACTTTGACACCCTCATCCCTGACGTTGTCTCCCCCTTCCTCAAACACCGCTCCGAGCCTGTGCCTTCTACTCCTGTCGCCGTTCCCTTGGGGTTCAACGAGGAGGCCACAACGTCAAAGTGTAACGAGCCTCCATTGTAACAACCAACATCGTTTGCTAAAAGAGATAAGATGAAAGGTAGGACCCACAACAAAAGAAAAATAAAGAAACCAAAGGGACATCACACTGGAGAGAAAAAAAAGAACACTTTTGATAGAATAATATGAGAGGATGCTGAAAAAGCGGGACCCATGGAGGATAATATGGTCAAAACACTAAAATAGGGAGTTTATTAGCTATGGAAGGAGTGGAAAAAACGTGGCCCAAAAAGAAATAACAAATAATTAGAAATTGTGGCGGGGTCTACTTTTTCAAGAATTTATGGCTCACAGGATACTGTTACTCTCACAGTAGCCCAAAGACCGTTATGTTAACAAAGCCCAAATTGGAGAGACCCGAGAAAGAAAAAATGTGAAAAAATGAAATTGGCCGGTCCAATCAGATTAGTTTTCTATTTTATTCTCGGAAGAATATGAAATGCTAAGGAATTAATCAAAAAAAGTAGGAGAAAGACAATACCAAGGCTCTGTTTATTTCACAGAAAATCTGACATTTCTGGAAAATATTTTTTGAGAAGTCATTTTTTAGGAAAATGACAATATTTTCCGGTGTTTGACCAAGACCTGAAAATGAACTAAAAATTATTTTCCGTCATTCGATAAGGAATAGCTCATTTGGTCGGAAATTACAAACGTGGATGCTGGCCGTGCTACATGGCACGATCGCGCTAACGTGGACAAATTTTGTGATTTTTTTAATCGATTTTTTAATAGTTATCGTTTTTTTTTCTTTCTTTCTTTTTCTTTTTCATTCTTCCTCCGCCAGTCGGCGGACCTAGCAACACGCCATGGGCGAGCCCAAGGCCAGCCCTAGCCAGGCCGGCCCATGCTTGTGGCCGGTCGCCGAGGCCCGACGACTAGCTTACGAATAAGGAATAAGAAAAATGAAGAAAATAAAATTAAACATAAAAAATATTTAAAAAAATCAAAAAAAATTGAAACATATTATCTCACCTAATTTACACTTCAAGACGGCTTACTGGACTAACAAAATCAAGTCTCAACAATTAAGAACATTTTTTTTTCGGTCGAATCAACAATTAAGAACATGGATCGGTACAAAAATCATGGAGGAGTTAGCTGCCAAGTTGGCTCGTACGAACTAGCTGAACTGTCGTGGTAATTGCAGCCCATAAAGTGTACATAAAAGGCCAAAGCGGTCTGTTGATGAAAATATCCACAAAAAAACACTAAGCAATTAATGGCTTGTCCAAAGCTCTTATCTTGTCTTGTCTGTTGCTTCAGCTGATGTTCTTGTCTCTTGTCCCTGAGGTCGCTCATGGGAAGGGTTTCAAAGTAGGGTTTTACCAGAAGACATGCCCTAATGTGGAGGCCGTCGTGAAGGAGGTCATCAGTCGAGTCATGTCCGTCGGTCCGAGCCTCTCCGGCCCTCTCTTGAGGATGCATTTTCACGACTGTTTCGTTAGGGTAAGCGAGAGAATGAGTGCACGCATACTTCTCTTCCTACTTGTGCTTGGGAAGAGTACTATTTTATGAGCACCTGTCTAATGACTAAAGAGAATGGTTTAAGTTATATTCTAACAAACGGCATTTGGCTCCTCCACATGCTTTTCCAGATCCGTCCGTGGACACTGAACTGTTTCCTGCATGAACTCACAGTCGAATAACGTTTCTTTCAGGGGTTTTTCCGCATGGTTGTGAAGGTTCAATATTGTTGAACTCGTCAACCAATCGAGCCGAGAAGGATGCGAAGCCGAATCTCAACCTTCGAGGTTTCCAAGTAATCGACAGAGTCAAGACGGTGCTGGAGAAGGCATGCCCCAGCACCGTTTCGTGCGCCGACATCGTGGCCATTGTCGCTAGAGATGTCGTTGTCGCGGTGCGCATATGCATACGTCGCTTCCTTTATCTATTCTTTTCAATTCGAATGTTCATTATAATGCATATGACATCAGTAGAAATCTCCCTTTTCACAAATAATCTATATTATCTCATTGGAAAACTAGTCCTATTTTCAAAGTGCGCACGACAAAACTCGATGATTTTTCTTCGTGAGAAGAACACGTTAATATGGGAATTGGGTTTTTTTTTTTCATTTTTGGTCACTTTAGACTGGAGGACTTTCCTATGATGTGGAAACCGGACGAAGAGATGGGAAAGTTTCTAGTATGGAGGAGGCACTTCGCAATTTAATACGATCTACGGCCAACATTACAGTTCTGAGAAAAGCATTTGCACAGGAAGGCCTCAGTGTGAAGGACCTTGTCGTCCTATCAGGTAAATATCTGATCTCCATTCATTGCTTCGTACGCTCTGTCAATTATTTTGTGGAAATCGACATAAATTACTCGAGAAAAAAACAGTATTTCGAGCGAAAGATTCATAAACACGGTCGGCACTACATTGAGAAAACGTAATTCGTAGACTTAGATCGTGCTAATTCTGATTTCCTATTGCCCAGGTGGGCACACCCTTGGAACTTCACACTGCTCTTCCTTCGCCAACCGCCTCTACAACTTCACCGGAAAGGGCGACACCGACCCCAAGCTCGACCCCAACTACATAGCGAGGCTGAAGCTCAAGTGCAAGCCGAATGACAAAACCACTCTCGTCGAGATGGACCCGGGAAGCGTGAGGACGTTCGACATCAAGTACTTCCATCTGATCCCCAAGAGTGGAGGCCTCCACTTCGGATGCCTCACTTCTTGAAGATAGCCGAACCAAGGCGTACATCGACCTCCGGATCAGGACCGGCGGATCCACTTTCTTCAAGGACTTTGGAGTGTCAATGGTGAAATTGGGTCGGATCGGCGTGCTCACTGGAACTGCCGGTGAAGTCAGGAAAGTGAGCTCGAAGGTTAACTAAGGGTCGACGAGGGGGACATAGGATGGAGCATGGAATTGGAAATTGTAATTATTGTTTTACAATTGTCGATAGTAAGTAATTGATGAAAGATGTAGCCAATGCGGAAATTCTCCGGCTAATATTGACCGGTGACTTCACATGCACACGTCTTAGAAAGTGAATTTCCCTTTGATTAATTAAACTGAAGAAAGTAACGATCGTTTTCATTTGATGATCGAGGTTTGATTGATTTGGACATGCGTTTTCATGATGAGTTGTTGTCAAATACGTTGGGGGAATAGTCAGTCGACCATCTACATTTTATGAGTCAATTTGCAGGCGTTTTCACTACAGCTTGCGAAAATCGCAATCAAGAGAGAGAAAATCATGTGCGGCTTGGTCGTGAAACCCCATTCTGATTAGGCATGCCTCCAGAAGTCCCACTCAACTCGGTGACAAAACTTTTTGCATATCGCTTCAGGACGGCTGAAATTTCCTCTTTCTTTTTCTAATTCTAAGCTGGTGAACACCTCTTGCACGACCAGAATGTTATCTTGAATTTGTCTCCCGCTCACAAAGGTGTTTTGCTTTGTCGCAATAAGGTTTGGCAACCAAGGCTTCGGACGACTGGCTGTCACCTTGGAGATAACTTTATAGATAAAGTTGCACAGACTAATTGGGCGAAACTGTTCGAGTCTTAATGGATTGGGTGTATTGGGTATTAAGGAGATTGAAGTCCTATTTAAATCTGGTTACAGCCTTGCGAAAACGAAGAAGCCTTTTACTGCTTTGAAAATGTCTTTATAATCGCCCAGTGGTGTTGGTTAAAGAACCCAATTGAGGCCATCCGGCCTAGGAGCTCTGGAAGCCCCGAGCCGGAAAACCACTTCGTGCATCTCTTCCATAGTTACCTCAGCCACTAAATTGTCATTCATCTCTTTCGAAGCCACCTGGGGATATTGGGATAACATTGGCTGAAAATCTCGACGCCCAACTAATTGATATAACTTCTCAAAATAATCTACTGTCATCTCCTTCGGTTGGGTTTGATCTCTGATCCGTTCACCATCCGAGTTTTGCAACGTAGTTATCTTGTTCCTCTGTCTTCGCTGGATAGTGGTCGCATGAAAAAATTTGGTGTTCTTGTCACCCCATTTAAGCCAATTGATTATGGATCTCATACTCCAATACATCTCCTCCTGCTTCCACGCTTTCTCGTTCTCCCCTTGAAGTTGACAAACCCGCCCCCTATCAAAGGAGTTATTAATTAGGAGTGAGCAGTTCCAGGTTCCTTACATATTCCACATGAAATCTGGAACCTACCATCGGATACAAGTTTCTCATTTTTTGGAACTTGAAACCTACCCGTCTGAACCTGGAACCTGGACCCTATTCTGTCACAGGTTTCAGGGTCTAACAAGTTCTTTTTTTTTTTAATTTCATTTTTAGTTAAACAAAATGAAAATGAATGCAATAATACCGAACAAGCTTGTCATAAACCAAAGAGAATACCAATTACTAGTTTCCTGGGATTACGGTTCAAATAAATATAATTAAAAGGAGAAGTCATTGCGTGAATCGATACTACGGGTGAGCGGTTCCATGTTCCATATAGGGTTCCTCCCATGATAATATGTTTCTCATTTTTTGGAACTTGGAACCTTCTCTATCACAGGTTCGAGGGTCGATTCTAATGTCTACCTAGGTTCCACATGTATTATTAATTGAACAATTGCAGTGAATCATAACCTGTAATGACCACGATTTATTGCTATGATCCACTAACCACAACTTATATTTAGACACACGAATAATATGAAACATTAACAAGTTATAAAATGAAAGCTCAGACTAGTGGTTTCGGATTATACACTCATCATCTAACACCATAAAATACCGCAGGATCATGCGAAAACATAGACCAAGAAAAAATACAAAAAAACTTATTTAGGTTTCAGGTTCTACCTACCTAGAAACCTAAAACCAGGAACCTATTCGTCGAAATAGGTTTTCCAATTTTGGAATCTAGAACCTACCCTGCATACCTTGAAACCTGGATCCTACAGGTTTCCACTGGTCATGTTCTTAGGCTCCAGGTTCTAGTCTGGAACTATGCTCACCCCTACTATCAATATTGTTTATGTGTTGCTGAATTTCTTGCTTTAAGGAGATAATTCTCTTATGCCCATGAATAAGCTTTGGTTTTTTGTGATATAGCAAAGGATTGGGGATGTTTGTCTCACAATGGATAAATTTAGGATTTTTAGTGACAAAAGATTTGGAGCATTGGTGTCGTATACAGGGTAGAGTTTGAGTTTTTTGGGGTATTTGCTTTGTATTGTAATATGATGAGGAATTATAATAGACCTTCTCTATGAGTTGTTGCAGGCAAGGAGAAGCTGGTGTTGTACGAGTTCATGCCCAACGGGGACCAGCGCCAATGGCTCCACGAGCTCCCGGCCGGGGCTCTCAACGTGGAGGACTGGAGCATTGACATGTGGGAGCATCCCGGTGGCGAGTCGTCATTCCCGGAGAAGGCGAACTGGCTCGAGCGACAACGAGTCGCCGTCGGGGTTGCACGGGGACTCGCCTACCTCCACCATGCGGGGTCCGCCCACGGCCACCTCGTCGCCTCCAATGTCCTTCTCGGCGACGACTTGGAGCCTCGGATCTCTGACTTTGGGATCCAGAATTTCGGAAGCGGGGGAGAACAGTTCGAGGAGGGGGGAAATGAGCGCGCCGGCCCCGCCTCGGAGGCGGACGTTTATTTTTTCGGGATGATCTTGGTGGAGTTGTTGACGGGGAGAAAAGGAAGCGAGGAGACCTTGGTGTGGGCGAGGAGGATGGTGAGGGAAGGGCACGATGAGGAGGCGCTCGAGAGGAGGCTAAGGATCGACGGAGGGAAAATTACCAAAAAAGTCCTAAACCTTTTGCAATTGTGCTAATTCAGTCATAAACCTTTTTTTTTTTGCCATTTCAGTCCTAAACCTTTTACAATTGTGCCAATTCAGTCCATCCGACCACTTTTGGCCGGCCGGCGCTGACGTGACATTATTTTAATATTTTTTTTCCTCTTTTTTTTTCCTTCTTCCCCCTGGCCGGTTCGGCCAGAGGGAGGCTCGCCGGCCATGGCGAGGCCGACCTCGCCCGGCCATGGCGAGGCCGAGCTTGCCGGCCATGGGCGACGGCGAGGCCTCGCCCAGATCTGGCGAGACCTCGCCGTCGCGAGACCTCGCCGTCGCTGGGCGAGGTCGAGCTCGCCGTCACTGGGCGAGGTCGAGCTCACCCAGCCGACGGCGAGGTCACGGGCGAGGTCGAGGCCTCGCCGTCGCCCATGGCAGGGCGAGGTCGACCTCGCCATGGCCGGGCGAGGTCGACCTCGCCCATGGCCGGCGAGGTCGGCCTAGCCATGGCCGGCGAGCCTCCCCCTGGCCAGTCCGGCCAGGGGGAAGAAGGAAAAAAAAAAAGGAAAAAAAATATTAAAATAATGCCACGTTAGCCGGCGGGCGCCGGCCGGCGTCCACGTCAGCGCCGGCCGGCCAAAAGTGGCTAGATGGACTGAATTGGCACAATTGTAAAAGGTTTAGGACTGAAATGACAAAAAAAAAAGGTTTAGGACTGAATTGGCACAATTTCAAAAGGTTTAGGACTTTTTTGGTAATTTTCCCGATCGATGGAAGCTCGGTGAGCGAGATGGTGGAGTGCCTCCGCGTCAGGTACTTGTGCACAGCAGAGTCGCCCGGGAAGTGGCCCACCATGCAACAGGTCATGGGTATCCTTTAGGACATCCGCCCCCAGCTGAGTTGACAAGTCGAAAGTCTATCAAAGTGCTCAAACTCGGGGTTCACCGGACGCACAATGCCAGCGCAGGTCGCCCGAATGGCAAAATTAGGTGGCACGGGAATTGCCGTGATATTCCTGATCAATCGGTCTCGTCCATCGAACGAAGGAAAACTCTCGATTGATTTGCCTACATCACGTCAGTGTGTCACGTGATACAAGATTCGGGTCGATTTCTTTTTTGTTTGTGTTTTTGGGCAATTGCATTTCAATTTGGACCACGGCTTGTTGTCCATACTGGGTATTTGTTGTTTGTGGCATTTTGATTTCTGGGCCATATGTACAGACAAGATCTTAAAGTAAAAAATAAAATAAAAAAAGATTTAAAAGAATTATTAATTAAATTAAAGAAAAAGAAAAAGGGTAGATGATGTTGTTTTAGGTGAACACGGAGGAGATGAGAGAATCCCACTTATTGCTCGTCTCTTCTGCGACACCTTTCGTCACCCTTTCCCCCTTCAATTATCGTCATCTTTTTCTTATTTATTTATTTATATAATTTTCTCTCTTTTGCTTTTTTGTTTTTTGTATCCTTTTGGCCGCCTTTATTCCTTTGAATGAATTTTTATTCTCGTTTTTTTTTTGCTATTTTGTTTTGCAATTTTCCTTTTTGTTTTTGCCAAAAGAGATGAAAGGAATATCGATGTTGCATGCACATCTGCTGCTCTGGGCTTTGCTGGATTTATCTTGGAATGGGGCTCTCTTTAAAGAAACAAAAATGGGGGGAATATGTAGTAAAGTTTTCATTTTTTGCAACATTTTATTTTGAGATATAATTCCTGTCCAAGCATAAAAATTCCATGTATCAAGATTATCATTCTCTAATTAACTGAATTTCACGTTAAATGAATTTGTTAGTACTTTGATGTCATGTTAAGTAAGCATCGTGCCAAATCCTCAGAGTGATTTTTTTCCACTAAGACAGAGACGTTGAAGTCTTAGAGATCTATTCATCGGTAAAAAAGAAAAAAGAAAAAATTGTGAATGGTGATTGGATTGATAGTGAAATTAAATTGTGGAATGCAGTTGAGTCATCGTGCCCCTAATGTCTTGGACGACACGCCCGCCGATGGCCCGGATAAAAGGGTTGCGATCTCGCAAGGGTGAACTAGTTCTAAAAACCCATCCTAAGTTCGGATCGCAGGTTGCTAGCCGCTTGCATGAAACCAAATGGCTAGAGTGTCATATTATTTTGGGTTAATACCATAAAAAATCCTAAACTAGTACATATGTGACAAATTCGCCCCAAACTAATTTTTTGATCACAAAAAATCATAAACTGGTACATTCATGATAAATTTACCCTCCGTTAGTTTCCGTTAAATTTTACAGTTAAATTTATGAGTTGGATGACACATGGCAGTTGACGGGTGTACCAGTTTGAGGTTTTATCCTCCGTTTATCACAGGTAACAGTTTGGAGGGTAAATTTATCACAGATGTACTAGTTTGGAGTTTTTAGTAATTATAAAGTTAATTCGTGGTAAATTTGTCACAGGCGTACCGGTTTGGAGTTTTTTGTGATCAAAAAATTAGTTTAGGGTAAATTTATCACATGCATACTACTTTAAGGTTTTTGTGGTAGTAACCCTATTATTTTTAGCATAAAATAATGCGATCCGATGGATGATTTGCAATTATTGAGAAGTGATTGAGAAAAGATGGAGAAAATGGGAAGAAACTATCCGGCTAATCTTGACCAGTGACTTCACAACCACCCAACCTAGTCCAGTGACTTCACAACCACCCAACCTAGAAAGAGAATTTCTGTTGACCTTTGCCAAGTCAATATATATATTTTTTACCTGTTCATATGTTGAATGAAACCCGCAAATATTAAAATAACAATAATAATAATAATAATCAATTTTTTCATTTGATGGTCGAAGTTTGATTGATTTGGACATGCATTTTGATGACTGGGCTTTGTTGGATTTATTTTGGAATTAGGCTTTCTTTAAAGAAAACAAAAAGGAGAGGAATATGTAGTAAAGTGTTCATTTTTTGAAAGATTTTATTATAAGATACTATCCTCATTCTTTAACTAACTAAATCTCATGTTAAACGAATTTATTAGTACTTTGATATCATGTTAAATAAGTGTTGTGCCAAATGCTCAAGTCGCTTTTTCGACAGAGACGACAAGTTGAAGTCATGGGGATCTATCGGTCGATAAGAAAAAGCAAAAATGTGAACGGTGATCGGATTGATAGCAAAATTATATTGTGGGATGCCGTCGAGTCATCATGCCCCTAATGTCTTGCACGACACGTGAGCCAATGGCCGGGATAAAAGGGTTGCGATCCCGCTAGGATGAACCAGGTCTGAGAACCAATCCTCGGTTCGGATCGCAGGCTGCAGCTCGCCTGCACGAACTTCAATTGGCTAGAGCGTCATATTATTTTTAGCATAAAATAATGCGAACCGGTGGATGATTTGCAATTCTTGAGAAGTGATTGAGAAAAGATGGAGCAAATGGGAAGAAATGCTCCTGCTATTCTTGACCAGTGACTTCACATCCACCCAGCTCAGAAAGAGGATTTCTGTTGACCTTTGCCAAGTCAATGTTTTATATTTTTTACCTGTACAAAAATTACAAAAATAATTATAAGAGCAATCGATTTTTTTTCATTTGATGGTCGAAGATTGATTGATTTGGACTTGCATTTTGATGCCGAGTTGTTGTCATATACGTGGGCGGAATTGTCCCAGTCGGTTCGTGAGTCAATTCACAGGCGTTTTCGTCACGACGTGTGGAAATTGCATGGCAATCAAGGGAGAGAATCACGTGCGGCCTAGTCCCGCAAATTTGTCCTGCATGTTCCATGATTGGATGAGGAATTCATGTAACCATGAAGATAACTTTTTTATTTTATTTATTTTGTTTTTGGCTATATTATTGATAAAGATATGTGTATTTATTGTCATTTCGTCTTCTTTTTTTTCGACCAAAAAAGAAAAGTTTTCCCACGATGGCAACTGCTTTCTTAATTCCAGCATACTCGAAATTTTCCTGACCAAAAAAAAAAAAATTACCCTTTTTCTACATGTGTAAATACGTGGAAAATTAGAGGAGAAATGCTTATGTGACTGTAATTAATAACTGTAAGAATAACGGTCTGTTTTGGGTAAAAAATAATAAATAATTAGAATTATGGTGAGGCCTACTCTTTCTAGAATTTATAGCTCACAATATATCGTTACTCTCACTGTAGCTCAAAAACATGAAAGAGAAACAAAACTGGTCGGTCTAATAATAATATTTTCTATTTATTCTCGGAAGAATATGAAATGTGAAGGAATTAATCGAAAAAGTAGGAGAAAGACTATACCAAGGCTTTATTTATTTCACAGAAAATGTGACATTTTCTGGAATATGTTTTCTGGGAAGTCATTTCTTAGGAAAATGATAATATCTTCTAATGTTGACCGAGATCCGAAAATGATCTAAAAATTATTTTTGGTTATTTGATAAGGAAAATCTCATTTAGTTGGAAATTGCTAATGTGGACGCCGGTCGTCCTACATTATTTAATAATTATTTTATTATTTCCTTTTTCTTTTTCATTCTTCCTCCACTGGTCGCCGGACCTCGACAACATGCCATAGGCAAGGGCTGGCAAGGCAGCCTTAGCCAGGCCGGCCTGCGCCTGTGGCCGGTCGCCAAGGCTTGGCGACCAACTTAGGAAGAAGGAATAAGAAAAATTAATAAAAAAAATCAAAAATAAAAAAATATTTTCTTAATAATTTATTATCTCACCTAATTGTCCATTTTTGTTGTTAATGCTATTTTTGCCCATTTATACTTCATGCTGGCTTACTGGACTAGCAAAATCTAGTGTCAACAATTAAGAACGTGGATACGAACATGCATATTGCATATAAAAAAAGCATGATGAACTTTCGTGGTAATTGCAGCCCATAAAGTGTATATAAAGGCCAAAGCGGTCTGCCGATGAAAACATCCACAAAAAAAAACACTAAGCCATGGCTTGTCCAAAGCTCTTCTTGTCTTGTTTGATGCTTCAGCTGATGTTCTTGTCTCTTGTCCCTGAGGTCGCTCATGGCAAGGGTCTCAAAGTAGGGTTTTACCGGAAGACATGCCCTAATGCAGAGGCCATCGTGAAGGAGGTCATCGGACATGTCATGTCCGTCGCTCCGAGCCTCTCCGGCCCTCTCTTGAGGTTGCATTTTCACGACTGTTTCGTTAGGGTAAGCGAGAGAATGAGCACACGTACTTCTCTTCCTGCTTGTGCTTGGGAAGAGTACTATTTTATGAGCACCCGTCTAATGATTCAAAAGAATGGTTCTTATTTTCATCGAATTATCTGCTAAACAGCCATTAAACAGGACACGAACTGTTTCCTGCATGAACTCACAGTTGAATAACGTTTCTTTCTGGGGTTTTCGCACAGGGTTGTGAAGGTTCAATACTGTTGAACTCTTCGACCCATCAAGCCGAGAAGGATGCGAAGCCGAATCTCAACCTTCGAGGTTTCCAAGTAATCGACAGAGTCAAGACGGCGCTGGAGAAGGCATGCCCCGGAACCATTTCGTGCGCCGACATCGTGGCCATTGTCGCTAGAGATGTCGTTGTCGCGGTGCGCATATGCATACGTCGCTTCCTTTATCTATTCTTTTCAATTCGAATGTTCATTATAATGCATATGACATCAGTAGAAATCTCCCTTTTCACAAACAATCTATATTATCTCATTGGAAAACTAGTCCTATTTTCAAAGTGCGCACGACAAAACTCGATGATTTTTCTTTGTGAGAACACATTAATATGGGAATTGGTTTTTGTTTTTTCCTTTTTGGTCACTTTAGACTGGAGGACTTTCCTATGATGTGGAAACCGGACGAAGAGATGGGAAGGTTTCTAGCATGAAAGAGGCACTTCACAATTTGATACAAGCTACGTCCAACATTACAGTTCTGAGAACAGGATTTGCAAAGAAAGGCCTCAGTGTGAAGGACCTTGTCGTCCTATCAGGTAAACACCTGATCTCCATTCATTGCTTCGTATGCTTTGCCAATTATTTTGTGGAAATCGACATAAATTACTAGAGAAAAAACAGTATTTCGAGTGAAAGATTCGTAAACACAGTCGGCAATACATCAAGAAAACGTAATTCGTAAGCTTAGATCGTGCTAATTCTGATTTCCTTTTGCCCAGGTGGGCACACCCTTGGAACTTCACACTGCTCTTCCTTCGCCTACCGCCTCTACAACTTCACTGGAAAGGGTGACGCCGACCCCAAGCTCGACCCCAACTACATAGCGAGGCTGAAGCTCAAGTGCAAGCCGAATGATCAAACCACTCTCGTCGAGATGGACCCGGGAAGCGTGAGGACGTTCGACATCAAGTACTTTGATCTGATCGCGAAGAGAAGAGGCCTCTTCACTTCGGACGCCTCACTTCTTGACGATAGCCGAACCAAGGCGTACATTGACCTCCAGATCAGGACCGGCGGATCCACCTTCTTCAAGGACTTTGGAGTGTCGATGGTGAACATGGGTCGGATTGGCGTGCTCACCGGAACCGCCGGTGAAGTCAGGAAAGTGTGTGCAAAGGTTAACTAAGGGTCGACGAGGAGGACACACGATGGAGCTTGGAATAATTTGAAATAGTCCATTATTGTCGATTTACAATTGTCGATAGTAAGTAATTGCGAAAGATGTAGCTAATGCGGAAATTCTCCGTCTAATCTTGACCGGTGTCTTCGCATGCACATGACTTAGAAAGTGTATTTCCCTTTGATTAATTAAACTGAAGAAAGTGATGATCGCTCTCATTTGATGATCGAGGTTTGATTGATTTGGACATGCTTTTTCATGATGAGTTGTTGTCAAATACGTTGGCGGAATAGTCAGTCGACCGACCGTCTACATTTTATGAGTCAATGTCCAGGCGTTTTCACCACAACTTGCGAAAGTCGCAATCAAGAGAGAGAGAATCATGCGCGGCTTGGTCCTACGAATTTGTCCTGCATTTCCATGATTGAATGAGGAATTCATATACCATGAAGATAACTTTTTTATTTGGCTATATTATTTTAGAATTGGGAAAAGTGTATGAAAAGTCCTAAACCTATTTTATTTGTGTTCATTTAATCCTAAATCTTTTTTTTTTGCCAATTTAATTATAAATCTTTTGACATAGTTCCAATTCAGTCCTTTCGGCTAATTTTGCCTGAAAATGCTTACGTGGATTCCTAGTCACCGCCAGCCGACCAATGTGGCCAGACCGGCAATGACGTGGATGCCAAAAAATTAAACGGCGTTGTTCTTGTTTCCAATTAAAAAAACCCTAGAACATTCAAACGGCGTCGCTCACCTCTCTTTCGTTTTTGCCCCAAATCCACAGAACCAAGCGAAGAAACCAAGCGAGAAGCGAAGAACCCTAGCTGTTATCTACCCAATTCGATTCGTCTCAACTCAAATCGAAGGATTTTGCTCAAGTTGACTAACACCTTCTTGCAGATTCACTTGAAGGTCGCTCGACGGTCACCAAGACCCGATTGACCCATAATCTAGTTGTGACCCAATTTGACTTTGAGATTCTGCAATGAACATGACAAACTGTGTGGTCCCTATTTGCTTGTATGGTCGGCACTTAGCGAACATGACAAAAAGGTATGCTTGTGTTGTAGTCCCGATAAGCAAACGGATCTTCTGAAACTTGCTCTTACACTATAATCTTCTTTTTCTTCAATTGAACTATGAAAGACTACATGGAATGCACAACCAACTCAACAAACAAACAAAAAAGAGGCATTTTTATTGTATTTTTTCACCCAAAATGGAGAGCCTCAATTTCATGCATTGCTCTTGTTATGACCTAGATGCGTTAGGTGTTACTTCGTTTGTTGTAAAAAGAACCATGTGATGCCACCGCTGATTTGACTTGAATTATCACCCTATCAATCAACTCGATACAAAGACAGCAAAACATCCTATGCAAAATGACTATTAAACTTATTTCCTTCAATAAACATGCATTTTGATTTCAGTCGGTCATTTCATCAAATAGGTGGCATGTACTTCGAATTAATGAACTTTGACTCACATATAAGGCAAAGTATCACTATTTAGTCATGACTACAACATCAATACATATTTGAAACATTGATAAGCTTTATCCATAGACGAATTTCACATGAGCCTCAACCATGTTTCTTAGACACGACTAGTCAAATTAGATTAAAGATATTGTACCTGGTATATGCAATATTTGACCAAGAAAACCGATTGAATTGAGAACTTCAGTTTCTAAGATGCAGTTGCAGTGCCCTATTTGTCTCTGCTTCGTAGCCAAAAAGCTTTAAAGTGATTGGACCTATTATGTTGTCTCTCTAACTATTTAATCCCCTGCATGTTTTCTACTTATAGATACGGAGCTTGGTAGTGATGAGGTCATGCATTGCCTCATAAAATTTGGCTTTAGTTTATTAATGCTTGGAATGATTATTGCTCACACTTGGCCAAATGAAATGAAGCATTCTCTTCGTCATATAGATATATCTTCTCTTGGCTTATGATATCAAGCCATTTGCACTCTAGCTATTAGCATAGAGGCACATGAATCAATTTTATTGGAACACTTACCCTTTTATTTATTAAAGCAATGAATGCCCTTATAACTTACCAATTTACTTGGCCAAGAAGAAGCCAACTTTCATTTGAATCAAAATATCTTTCTCTAGCTAATCTTATGAGGTCACTTGTATCCTAGCTATCTACTTAGGGCCACTTGAAGCATTTCAATTGGAACGCATACCCTTATATTCTTAGATATAATGATTTTAACCCAAAGTTATCATTACTTTTAACATTGGTTTGCTAGATTCATTTCCTTTGGCTTATAAAAAGACCTCCGTATGTCTTCGAGCTTCCAAAAAGGAATTTTAACTTGTTCTTGCAAGCGAGAGAGAAAGAGATCTTTTGTTACTTTCCTCTTCTATTTTCACATTCCAATCTTTCATGTGCAAGGAAAGATTCTATTCGTATGTTGTAAAAGCTTCAAAATTCCATCTTTCAAGAGCTTACGAGATGATTTGGTGGATTTTATTATCTTTTCTTTAACTAGTTAAATGTAAAAATTGAAAGTTGTTAACCTTTATTTGCTTATCTTGCTTTGAAGGTGGTTAAGGCTTTGAGTTGTCCAAGTCTTTAATTGAGGTAAGTGAAAACTCTAGGTGCTAAGCTGGGTTGTTCTAATGAGTACTTGACTTGGTTGGTTGATGGTTGTTATAGTTTGTTTGCCATTGTTGTCAAGTATAGGTAAATTTTAATGATGATAAGTGAAATCTTTGTGTTCACTTGAATTGGATCGTTAAGTGTCGCGACCTACCCCTCGAAGGCCGCCTCGGGAAAGTAAGTTTAGAGGTTTTTCCTATTGAACTCTTACTAAGTCCATACCTTGCGTGACATTGGTTGTTTAAATTTATGTATTCGTTGGGAATCGTCACTAGCCACGATTAAGAGTCGGCTAAAAACCCTAATCGAGATGCAAGACTGTCATCCCGAAAACATATGCAACCAGAGATTCTTAGGGATCGGAGACTTAATTACACTAGTTTTTCAACTAATGCCCTTTCGGTACCTAAACTTGACTATTTGTTAACCAACGTGTCAGGGCAGTCTTTCACCAAATGAGAATTTTAAATTTTGTCCTAACCATTCCAAAAGGGAAACAACAAACAATATATTTAAAGTGCGCAATCAAATGAAAACAAAATGAAAATGGACAAGCAGCGACCTAGTATCGTCTCTAAAAAGAAAAAAAAGGCAATAAAAAATCCCTAATGTAAAGCCCTAAAGGCCTATTCAATTTTAAGATCAAATTTTGCTCAAGCTTAAAGTATTTATTAAAAGCCCTAAGCTAAGAGAATTCTAAATTTTTTATCTGTTCTCACATTTTTTATTTTTCTGAATTTTCTATTTTTTTTTTTTTTTTATTTCGTGAAAAAAGGAGTTCGGACCGGGTCAGAGAACCCGGTCTGATTCACTAGTCCGACCCGGACCCAGAAAGTCCGGGTTGGGTCAACTTGGGCCAACTTTAAAGCCCACTTTCTTGGCCCAACCTTCGGTTAACTGCTCCTTCACTCCAACCCACAGTAGAAACTGACCTGGTTTTTATTAATCCTGTTTTTATTTCTTTTTTCTGATTTCTTTTACTTTTATTTCCTCTCCTGTTCATCTTCTTCCTCGAGCATTTTTCACCGAGAGCTTTATTGCTGCCGAACTCAAACACCGGAGCTCCATTAAGCGAACTTATGCAAGAACTTCAATTGATCTGACATTGACATCCAACGTCACCGATCATTATCGAATCATTTCGGTCGGCTACCCCTCCGGCCAACGCCGGACCAATCCCGGCAACGTTAAAATCGCCGAAAAACGTGTATCCCAAACAAAAGCAATTCCAGCGAAATCAAACAAGAAAGCATAGGTATAGTGAAATAGAGAACTAACTGTGGCGGCCTCAAACCGCGGGCACATCTGCGGCGAAGGGAATGAATCCGGCGAAAATTTCAACCATGACCGACTTGGACAAATGATGAATATGCCACAAAATCACAGAAAAACACAAAGAAACTCGAAGTCAGATATAATTTGATGATTATAAGAGGAAAACATGAACTGATTCTAAGTTTAATCACGGATTTAAATTCAATCATCTCTTTGGCATTTCATCAAATATGTGATATGCAAATTAAGATATATGTTCTAGAATGAGATTCAATGCAATTTTCGGCCCGATTGTAATGTATGAAGACTAAAATTAGCATATTGCATATCAAATCGTTCTCATTTTATTATAACTCACTTAGAATTTTCGCAGTCAAATTCGGTATTCTAAGCTCATAACATCTCATTCAAGCATTTCGGTGAACAGTTGACATATGACTTAAAACATGAATTCTAGACTCAGTTTCAGAGTAATTCTCGGCTTGACAATGATATATCGCAATCCAAATCATTATTATATTCCACGGCACAGCTTCAATATCATACTATTTATCCAAAATCTCATCGATTCAGTACAGTGCTTTTAGGCTCAGTAGATGGATAAAAACATAGCTTCTTCTTCCATTGGTCATGCTCTTTACTCTTTTGCTCACAGACCGTGAGTTCTCCTTCCATCGGTCATAGCTTCTTCTTCACTGTCCTCTCATATGCTCCTCTTGACAGAGAAAAGGAAAAGGCTAAAAAATAAAGATTTGGGCTGGGCTTTTGTGTTCTTTTGGGCTTAAGTGAATTCCAATTTTGCAAGCCTAAAAACATATATAAATGGGCTATTGGTAGGCTTGAATTGAGTGGGATGGATTTAAAGAGGCCAACTTTTTTTTTTGAAAATTTCTATTTTGCAAAAGAAATGGATGCTTGGACGGTAGACGAAAATTCGGGTGTCAACATTAAGCTTATGAGGTGTTTGATGGATTGTCTAGGAGGTGTTTGATGGTTTTCCGAATGGGTGTTTGATTTTCTCTACGATATGATGACAACTTTTGTGTGAAAGATATGGAAACAACGAATACTCAACCTAAAAGTGATATTTTTGTAATTTGATTAAGTTACCGAATTACTAGCTAAGTGTTGTTAATTGATTGGGTTGTTGGTGATCACGTCGTCGGTTAATTGAGTTGTCGATGTTCACATTGCCAATTCTCTAGGAATGTTATCATGGCTTGCATGAAAATGAAAAGAGGTAAGTGTGTTATTATAAGTAAGTGATGCATGGAAAAGACATGGCAATTGTATGTCGGTAATGATTTGCATAAGATGATGTCGTGTACCGAATGTTGATTGTGAGAATGGCTATGCATGAAATGATGTTGTATGTTGGATATCGATTGTGGAAATGATGTGGTGCATTGAATGTTGATGTTAAACATGTTCATGTGCGTTAATGCTGCATAATAATATTGAACATTGAAAAAGAAAAGTACCGTCGTCCACGTGAGGGTGGCGACGTTGCCCCGGAGTTGGGATGCCCTATTGTGTGATCGGGATGCCCCAAGGAGTGTTTCGGGATTCCTCGGGAATCGAGATGCCCTGTGTTTAAGATTATGTATGAGCATGACGGAATGCCCTGTGGGCGGATGTTGCGGGATGCCTCAGAGTTAAGATGCCTCATGAATCAGGAAGACCCGCGAATCGGAATATGATGAAATAATGAATATGATGCATGCTCATAAATATACATATATGCATGTTAATGAGGCACCAAATGATACTGATGCATCAAGAAATTATATGCTATACGTGTGCATTGAATAAATAATACCATGTATTCGTGTGAGGCACTTGCAAAAAATGTAAGGTGTGTGTTCATGCATTGATTATGTTACTCTGAATGTTTGTGATTGTTATGCAAGGGCGAGTGCGAAGGCGAACTCCTACTTTATACTTAGAGATTTTATTTGGTAAAAGGACACCAGAAGTGCCATAAGTTGTGTACGGAGGACACTTTGGTGCCATAACTTTTTTTCAGAACACTTTGGTGCCAAGTCTGAGGAAAAGAGATCACTTAAGTGCCAATTCGGTCGGAAATCAGACGTGTCATTTTTTTATTAATTTTTTACGCCGACGTGGCTCGCCGGAGGATGAGTCAGCGTCTACAGTCAGCATTTTTTATTTTAAATAATTTTTTTCCTTTTTTTTCCTCTTCTTTCCTTTTTCCTTTCTTTTCTTTTTTTTCTTTTCTCCCCTCGCTGGACGGTTGCCGGTGGCCGGGCCGGCCCGGCCACCGGCAAAGCCCGGGAAGGGCTCGGCGAGGGCGGCCTTGCCCATGGCCGGCCATGGCGACCTCGCCAGATCTGGGGGAGGCGACCCTCGCCGGCGGCAGGCGAGCCGCCCCTCGCCGGTCATGGGCGAGGCGGCCTCGCGAGTCTGAGTGAGTGACCCTCGCCGGCGGCCGCGAGCCGCCCCTCGCCGGCCATGGGCGAGGTAACCCTCGCTGACGACAGGCGAGGCCGTCCCTCGCCCATGGCCAGCGAGGGGCAGCCTCGCCAGATCTGGCCGAGACGACTCTCGCTGGTGACTGGCAAGGGGCAGCCTCGCCCATGGCCGGCAAGGGTCGCCTCGCCCAGATTTGGCGAGGCCGCCCCTCGCCAGTCGCCGGTGAGGGTCGCCTCGCCCAGATCTGGCGAGGTCGCCCCTCGCCGACCATGGGCAAGGCCGTCCTCGCCCAGCCCTTCCCGGGCTTCGTCGGTGGCCGGGTGGCCAACCGGCCACCGATGGGAGAAAAGAAAAAAAAGAAAAGAAAGGAAAAAGGAAAGAAGAGGAAAAAAAGGAAAAAATGTTGACTGTACACGCTGACTCATCCTCCGGCGAGCCACGTCAGTGTTAGAAATTAATAAAAAATGCCACGTCGGATTTCCGGCCAAATTGGCACTTAAGTGATCTCTTTTCCTCCGACTTGGCACCAAAGTGTTCCGAAAAAAAGTTATGGTACCAAAGTGTCCTCCGTACACAACTTATGGCACTTCTGGTGTCCTTTTGCCGATTTTATTTACTAAGCTTCGGCTCACCCCTTATTTTTCAATTTGTAGGATGGTCCTCCTAAACATGACAATGGAGGGGGCGAAATGTTATTAGAGGCCATCAACCCCTAAGTTGATGGTGATTCACTTTTGGGTTATTGTAGGAGTAGTGATGCTAGTAGACCCAACTTTCTTCTCAGGACTATGTATTATATTGTGTTAATAACTACTGGTGTATGTATAAAGTTGAAGATATGTATATCATGAAACTCGTGCGATTTTCTTGTTAAGGATGTTGTAAAAAAAATTTTGTACTTCTACATACGTAATTATAATTACAAGTAAAAAAATTGGAAATGACACGTGTCGCGCGTGACATACTAGGGCGTCCCACATGCGTACTAAGGTATTATTTGAAAGAATGTACATTTGTTTTGTACCATGTGAGAAAGGCTTCCTTGATGAATGTAGGAAAGTTGTGGGGTTAGATAGTTGCTTCTTAAAGGAAATTTGTAAATGGGAGATACTGTGTGCTGTTGGGAGGGATGCAAACGACCAAATGTTCCCAATTGCATGGGTAGTTGTAAGAGTTGAGAGTGGAAAAACTAACTTGGTTCTTGACAAATTTGATGCATGGCCTCAATATAATAAACACATACGGACGAGGCTGGGTCATAATTATTAACAGGCAAAAGGTAAGTTCGTTGTTTCCTTTTGTTTAGTGCTATGCCTTAATGATCACTTCTATAGTATATTCTTACATTGAAATCATCTTTTGTAGGGCATTTTGCAAGCCGTGGCTAAATTGTTTCCTGCTGCTGAGCCTACAATTTATGCTAGACACATCTATTCTAATTGGGGCAAGAAGTATAAGGGAATACAAATGTAAAGACTATTTTGGAAGTGTGCTAAAAGCAGTATTGTATTGAAGTATGATGAACACACTCATGCATTGAAGAAAATCAGTCTTGCTGTGTATCATAACTTGGTTCAAACAGAGCCAAAGCATTGGAGCAGGGCCTTCTTCATTACTGAGGTTAAATGTGACATAGTTGACAACAACTTATGTGAGGCATTTAATAGAAGAATCATAGAAGCCAGGTGTAAGTCTATTTATAGTTTGTTGGAGGAGATGAGAATAATGATAATGACAAGATGCATATACAGAGGGATGTCTATGCTTGATGGATATAGGACTGTGGTCCGAGAATTATAAAAAAAGTTGGAAGTAAATAGAGTTGGTGGGACTGATATCGAATGGTGATACTGGATACGAGGTGATGGATGAGGGTGTTAAGTTCGTGGTTGATGTGTTCAAGAGAGATTGTACTTGCTTAAAATGGCAGCTTTCTAACATCCCTTTGAAATTATGTCTCGAGTTTAAGCCCGTGAACGAAATCCGACTATAGATAAATTACTATTTGTGAACGCCCAAATATTTGTCATGAAAATCTAGATTTCTTTGATATCAAAATCCAAATTTGAAGAAGGATTTTTTGTTTGTGCAAGAGTTATCCCAAAGTAAAGCAGAAAAAGGAAAGAGAAGATATTTTACATTTAAATTCCTATTCTAACTTGGTGTTGACTTTGTGCCCAAGATATTTTGCATAATTTCATATATAAGCATCTCTTCTTCGTTGGATGCTAAAAGGTTGCAGCGTGGTCTTTGTTCTATTTACGTCCAGAGACAGAAATAAATATTGAAGTGTTGTTCATGAGTGCTTGACAGTAGATTTTTCTCCATGGGTCTTAAAGCATCGATTTTCACACGAGCGCTTGTCATTGATTTCGTTCATGCAATTACATCAATAATTTAGTGTTCTCATCAAGCAAATCTTGTAGTAAGATTTGTGTACAATTCTTTCGTGAGATTGAGAGATTATTTTGTGAGAAATTATGGAGTTAAACACTATGTGAGTTATTGGGTCTAATTGGGGATTGGAAATACTAATAGTGTTTGAGTGACTTTAGTATGATTGTAATCTTTGTTATATCTCTTGATCTATAGTGGAATTTCATGCTACTCTCCCTATGGACGTAGGTCACTACAACCGAACCATGTAAATCTGATGTTTGATTTATTTTATTTTTCTATTTATTTTATTGGTCGATTGCTTATTTCCGTAATAATTGGTATTAAAGCAAAGCTTGGCTAAGTTGAAGCGAATCGATGGCGACAGAAGAAGGAAAAGTGAAAATCAACATATTTGATGGGAAGGATTTTGGTTTCTGGAAAATGCTAATTGAGGATTATCCGTATCAGATGAAATTGCATTTGCCGCTATCTGGGGGAAAGCCAACGACGATGCAGTAAGCTGACTGCAAATTGATGGATAGACAAGTTTTGGATGTTATTCGACTGATGTTGACTCGTAACATCGCGTTTAACATTGTGAAAGAGACGACCACTGTGGGTTTGATGAAAGCTCTATTGGACATGTACAAGAAACTTTTTGCGATCAACAAAGTCTATTTGATACAATGTATGTTTAACTTGAAGATGAGCGGAGGTACGTCGGCTGCTGATTATATTAACAAATTCAATGTGATCGTTAGTCAATTGAATTCGGTTAAGATTGACTTTGAAGATGAGGTATGTGCTTTGATTCTATTATCCTCATTGTCTAATAGTTGAAATACTACTATAACTGTTGTTAGTAATTCCTTTTGGTCAACTAGCTTGACGTTTGATGGTGTTCAATATTTGATTCTGAGTGAGGACATCTGTAGAAGAGAATATGGTGAACATATATCTACTGCTTTAATAAGTGAAAATAGAGGAAGAATTAGTATACGTGTTAGCAGAAGTGGTATAAACTTGAATAGACGAAATCAGTTTAGGACTGGTGTGGTTGTCTATTGGAGTTGTGGCAAGAAGACCATCTTAGAAGAGGTTGTTTTAAGTTGAAAAAGACAAGGGTAAGAGATTTAGTGTTGAGTCTGGGGATGATGTTACAGCTATAGCTAATATTAATTTAAATAGGGCTAATTATGTCTTGTCTGTTACTGATTATTGATCGTTTGGTGAATGGATTATGGATGGCTATTCTTTTCATGCTACACCAAATAAAAATTGATTTATTACTTATCAATGCATATATAGTAGTAAAGTGTAGTTGGGGAATAATGCTGCATGCAATATTGTAGGTATTGGTGATGTTAGAATCAGAATGCATGATAGTATCGTAAGGACATTGATTGGAGTGAGGTATGTTCTAGAGTTGAAGAAAAACATGACATTCTTGAGTGCCCTGGATTACGCCGGGTATCGATATTCTTCGGAATGTGAAATTCTGAAGGTTGTTCGAGGTGCTTTGGTGATAATGAAAAGAATCAAGCATAATGACATGTGTGAGCTTCAAGGATTTGACACTCATGGGAAGTTAAGTCTAAGATATGTGAGACCATTCTTGATATTAGAGAAGATTGGTGAAGTTGCTTATAAATTGGCTTTGCCACTAGCATTATCAAAGGTGCGTAATGTGTTCTGTGTGTCCTTATTATGAAGCTATGTGTCAAATCCTGAATATGTGCTGGATTTTACTCCTTTGAGATTAAAAGAGAAATTTGTGGCATCCTGATGCGCAGAGAATAACATTTGGAAATGTTATTTCGCAATGTCTATTGAGGAATAGTCTTTGAATGATTAATTCATGTTTTATCTATCTTTCTTTTATGAATTATCGATTTTGCGATGATCGTGATTTTAAGGTGCATGAGCTTTATATAATTTCTGTTGATGTGACGTGAAATCTAAAGGGCCTAGTGATGATGGCGCATTGCGTTTTTGGCTTATGGTGTTTATTAGCAAGTAAAAATGGCTCGATTGCAATATCGTAATTTTTGGAAATTACAAGGGTATTTTTGGAAAAAGACCATTTATAAGTCAAACTTCATTTTCCTTTAGAATCTGCCGACCCCCTTCCTCTCTTTGTCCTTGCCGCCGCCAATCTTCTTTTTTGTCTTTGATTGTTGTTTCTTAGTTGACATCTCCTCCATAAGTCCAATTCAATGAGACAAAACCAAAATTCTTTTTGTCTCTCTCTCTCTCCTCATCACTTTGTAATCTTCATTTGATATAATTTGAAGTCCAATTATTTGAGTTGTGATGATTACATAGTCAAGAAAGTCTCTCTCTCTCCTCTCTCTTTCACACGGCCAGACCCCATCTCTCTTCTCTTTCTTCGATTCTTATTTTGCTTTATTGAAGAAGCTTTAAGTCCAATTATGTGTGAGCAATGATAACTTTTAAGCTAAAGTCTTTCTTCTCTTTTCTTCTCTCTTCCTCTCTTTCACGCCGACCTCTCTCCCTTTTTTCCTTCATTTCTTTTGTCTTGTCTCAATTGATAATCTTTGAAGTCCATATGTTGTATTAGATAATATTTGGAGTTGTATTGATTGAAAATGATGATGAGTCTTGACTTTATGACTTTATTCTTTCTATCTTTCTTCTTATTCCCTTTCTCCTTCATTTTTTCTCCTCCACCCACTGAACTGTCTCTCTCCATGGAGCTCTCTCTTTGCTCTCGTTTCCTCATCGTTTGTTTTCTTGAGATCTCACTCGTTTCCTCTACATTGAAGCTTGAGTTCTGGCGTACCTCGAGAAAGACGAAGGACAAAGCTTTACGATTGTATCTAAGGCGAGTATTCTCGCCATTTCTCTTCTTTTCAACCCTTTTATGTTATGATTAGAGGTGGAGCTTGGATTGTACGTTGTACGTAAAGCCGATCGGTAGTCGTGCGAAACTTGTGAACGTTGGTGGAAGCTTCAAAAGGAAGTGGTTTTGTGACAACGAGGTTATTTGCTTTAAAGACGGTGGAAAAATGCGATTTTTCGTCGGTTCAAAAATTCCGACAGTAGCCATTCATGTTGATGATTCGACTGGTGCTAATTTGGAGGAAGTGAAAATACTGTTTCGTAGTTGAATTAGCACGATGAGGTTGTGTAGTGGTTCCGCACGTGAGTGACGAACGTGAATTGCTTAACATGGTTAGCTTTTATTGCTCACATGCCTTTTACAACTTTCAATATGTCTTGTGAGTTAGTTGTGATAAACTCAATGATGTGGTGAACACCAAAAAATTTCGGTAGTGACGGGATTGAAACGATGCGGTTGGTGGTGCAGTCATGGACGCTCTAATAATGATTATTTCGACTATTGTCGATCGTATCTTATTTACGATATTGATATAATAATTATCGAGTATTGAAGTTGGCATGTTGCATTTTCGTCATTTCATCTATATGCATTATATTATGAGAATTACGGTGAGGACCGTCAGCTAGAGTACTAGTGATGCCCTGTGGGAGCTAGCGAGGGAATTCGGGAAGCTCAAGGTTGTTATATACCTTGAGACCATGCTATGTGGTCTTGGTGATAGATGCGCAAATAAGTCGCATAACCTAGGAGTAGGAGCGAGACGCCTGCTGCTGTGTGGTTTGCAGAAAATCGGTTCTTAAAATCGATAGTTACGAATGAGAGTGGCATTCGCGGAGAATTTATAGGCATATCATATGCATTCTCATATACATATTATCATTATTCATATCATGATGGAAATCAATGATCATGTGGTGACTCTTTAATCGTGATATACCTGCTTGAATAGATAGTCATATTTTGATTTACTTGCTGAGTTTATCTCACTGTTGTTGCTTTTCATGTTTTCAAACCATTAGTATGGCGTTCCATCCACCCACTGGACCTATCTCCACATATGGTTCGGTACTAGATATCGAGGGATCGTTCATTGAGCGTCTCGATCCCGTCGTACCTGGAGTGGTGTGGGAACGCCATTTGACCATTGTCTAGGTCGACTGCTTTATCTCCTTAGGACAGATATCATTTGTTTCGGACTACTTCCGCAAAGATGGTCACCTGTTTGGACCCGTCCCCTTCCCTTGCGAGAGTGTGAGGAGGTTCGCAGTCGGTGTTTGATCATGCTAAGTGTTGATGCAACAGCCTCTTTTTGTTTGAGCTACATCATGACCGCTGGCGGGTAGTCTCCTAGGGCTTTTGTATGGCAGCTTTAGGACAAGTGTGGATGTGACGTTTTGTAGCCGTTAGAAGGAGTAGACAAGATCCTTTCTTCCCAGTTGTTATTTCCTTTGTAATGTAAATATACTTATCCTTAAGAAAAAGATAAATAAGAGATGTCTGTTATGTTTCTTCTGATATCTCTGATTTACATTTTTGTCTTCCGCTTACCTTTTTAATCGAATTAGATAATTAAGCCGCATAGTTTTTATGACGGCCTGTGACATCATGGCTCGAGTCAGTATAATCACAAAATTGACTTATGAGGAGCGGCCTATTAATATTACCGATAGAAAGGTCAAGTGTTACGACAACGTATTATACCTTACATGAAGATTCAATGGCAAAACTATACAAAGAGAGAGGCCACTTGGAAGCTTGAGGAGGGCACTTCCCGGTGGGGTCGAGTGGGGGAAGGGGCTTCAAGAGGGTGGTGGAGGTGGGGGGAGGGGGAGAGGGCTTCCCGATGGGGGCGAGCGGGGGAAGAGGCTTCAAGAGGGTGATGGGGGTGGGGGTAGAGGTGAGGGCAGGGGAAGGTGGGCGGGTGAGTGTGCTCCCAGATGGGAGCGGGCTTCCATATCAGAGGGCTGGAGTAGCAGGCGAAGGGGAGAGCGGGCGGAGGTAAGAGGGTGGTGGTGGAGAGTTATAGGGAGAGAAGAGGGAAATGAACCATGAATACTAGGAAAAGAAGAGGAGCCATGGTGGAGTGTCGTGGAGTCGAAAGTTGGCTAGGCCTCGTAATATATAGAAAGAAGAGCGAGCCATGGTGAGTGGAGGTGGGTGAGTAGTTTAGTCGAGACATTTATTGATCAGAATCGTCTCTCTAAACTATATCTGGAGATATAGTGTGAAAAGTGAGATTCTCACGTGGGTGGGGGAATTCATGGTCACGTGGGCGACAATAATGACATCTTCAACTGCATTGTTCTTTTCGATTTTGACGCTCGCGCGCACGATTATGCTCTTTAATGGCACGTTATGTACGTGGCTCGATCCATTTGGCTTCGGGGAAATTTTTTTTTTTATGGTTTTGCCGATTCAATTGCCTCGTCTTTTCTCCTCTTTCTTTTGCTAGGGTAATCTTTTGACATTATTATAATTATAAAAAAACAGCAAAAGGACATTATAAGTGCCATAAGTTATGTACGGAGATCACTTTGGTGTCATAACTTTTTTCCGAATCATTTTGGTGCCAAGTTGGAGGAAAAGAGATCACTTTAGTGACTCCGGCCAAAATTTCTGCCAAAAAAAGAGCCACGTCAGATTTCCGGCGAGCCATGTCAGCATCGAAAATTAATAAAAAAAGAGCCATGTCAGATTTCCGACGACCATGTCAGCATTGGCACTAAAGTGATCATTTTTCAAAAAAGTTATGACACCAAAGTGATTTCCGTACACAACTTATGACACTTATAGTGTCCTTTTGCAAAAAAAAAAAACCCTAACTAAAACCGAATGCTCGCCACCCATCCTAGTTCGGTTGTGTCGCTCATGTTTTCCAGCCATCACTTTGATAATTTATAGGTCTAACTTGACCCGGACCATCAAACCGCAGACTAAATGAACTTCGATTATTTGAATTTAGTTTATACAATCAACACATGTTTACACGGGGAACGAAAACATCAACGACACTAAAAACAATACCGATGAAGGAACATTGATGCATTGGATGGAGAATTGCACAAAAACTACCCTCACTTGTTTGATGACTGAGGTATGTTTAAATTTCGAGAAATAAATTTTTGTAAGAAGAGTAGGTTGTAATATATAGGTCTCAGCCAGCCCATTTTCTTAAGTCAAGTCAAAGCCCAGCCACCATCTCATTTTTTTTCTCTTGAGCAAATGAAAAGCCTTCGGCGCAGACAATAAAAAATTAGATCAGAAAGAAGAGAGAGCTCGTTCGCGAGAAGGGAAAAGGGAGAAAGAAAGAGGAAAAGAAGTAAATTTCTACATATTCACAATCCAAGGCCGAATAAACGCCGTTTTGTAACGCCAGGTGAGTCTTCAAACCTATTATTCGTCTAAACAAAGAAATCGTCGAAGTTAGGACTTAAAATTCGAAGTTTTGTCAATTCTATGTTGCTGCATCTGATTGGAGATCGTCGAGCTGCGTATATATATTATAAATGAAAGTTTAGGGTGTTGAGAAGCTATTACATTTTATGGATCTCGATTTAAGCTTACGATTTGCTCGAAACAAAATTTCGAAGTTTGTTGCGCATGCTGGACAAATTGCAACTAGAAACTTCATGGTTGATTTTTTTCAATTTTCAGCTAATTTTCGGGTCGGCCAAGTTAGGGGTTTTGTAGTACATCGAAAGAGCTTTCTATGGACTATAAGTTTGCTTGAAACGGAGTTCGGTGGAGGAAGTTATGACTCGAGCAAGTTCGTCGCGCGAGCTGCACATAGATGACAACAATGATTTATTTACTATGGGCGAGTTTGCCGTTGGCGAGTAATTGTCAAATAAGCGTAGTTTTGTCAAGTCGTTCACTAGAATATCGGTTTACTCAGTTTTTGATACCGTTTTTTGATTAGTTATTAGATATTCGAGTGCGTTGGCTCAAGTAACCACCATAGGTTAATTTTTTGATTTTTCCAGGTGAGTGGTACTATTTATTCTTTGAGTTTGTGAACTCATGTTTTGAAATGGATATGTTATAGATATGTTATAACATAAGAAATGGCATTTTTGTTGCATAAAAATGGATTGTGCATTTACTATCGTTTTGTGTATTTGAAATAGGGAGTTATCTTTTGATTTCGGTTTGAGCTAATTGCATGTAAATGGGTTTGTAAAACCTTTTGGGAAAAACTCATAAGAAGTTCTTGACTTTGAATATAGTTTTTGAATAGTTATATATTGATTTGTGAAATGGTTTATAAAATGGATTCTGAACTGGTTTGAGAAACGAATTGTGATATATGAAATGATTTCTGAATTTGGCTTTGTGGATTGTAGAGGATATTGTTGTGGGTAAGTATTGATGTTCAGTATCTCTATGAACCTATTGATGGGTTGTGGGTATGCGCATACTAGTTTAGGATATCCCTGTAGGCCGAACCATTGACAATATAGGTGAAGACCTAGCCATTGGGGGAACTTGGTCGACTTGTCATGGAGCATTATTTGTGATTATAATTAGATGTCTGAGCATGAGATTGGCTAATGGAATAGACCATTAGCATATGTTTTCGATGAGATTGACCAATAGAATAGACTATTGACGTGTTTTCGAAGAGATTGATCAATAAACTGGACTATTGATTTTTGCTTTGATATTATTGATTGAAATGAGTATTTCTGTTGTTAAAATGTTATGTTAAAGTGGTATATAACATATTTTGACCTTGACGTTTGTTATATGTTAGAATTGAGTTAAATGAGTTGTGGTTTGGTATTGTAACTGTGTCTAGTGAATGCTCAATCTAATTAGAAGAAATTTAATACTCACTGAGCCGTGGCAGCTCATTCCCCTAATCTTGCTTGTTTTTCAGGTTCTTCAGCAAACCGCAAGTATGGTGTGAACGTTTCGGTATCGGGGACTTTTTGGTATGAGTTGTGTATAGCTGTGGAGCTTTTTGAGTTAGTTTTTGTTGGAAATGCGTCTATAGTGAACTTTGATATTGTAACCAGATAACCTTTTTATTATATATATGTATATATTTTAATATCAGGTTAAGTTTTGGTTATATTGAGATTGTGTCATTTGGAGAAATCTCGAAAGTTAAATCTAATAAAACAAGTTGGTTGAAGGAAGTTGTCGAGTCTAGTCTTGGTGCTCAACCTAATCTCAATCCGATCTTCCCCTTTTCATCATCATGCATTACCACTCGAGTCGGCCCTAAATCCATACGAACAAGCCCTCCTACAAATGAAGGTTAGGGTTTTGGTTTTGGCGTAATTGGAGCAATGTCATCTCTATGTTTTCTTCTAGAACCTTTCAGATGATGAAATCAATATAGCCAAATCAAACATGCAAAAACCATATCGACCCTTCCCTCGGATAGAAGTTGACCTTCACTCTTTGATCATGGCCGCTTCTACCATTTCCAATCTTCTCTCAAACCCCACCCACAGCCCCAAAACCCTAATAAACCCTCGCTCTCATGTCCCAAGCTCACCATTTTCCTCGTGAAACCCCTCAAGCACCTATATCTATGAGCTGGCATCTCCCTAAGCCTGGCAAAAGCCAACCCCTAACCCACAGCGTCCAGCCACTGATTCTCGAGGTCCGAGGATGACTTCCTTTGCTATGATGACGTGAAGGTCCACGACATCGTGGACCGCGCCGAGGGGACACCCTTCTACCTAGAGGTGGCCACAGGACAGTTTTGGCCCGGAACCGGACTGGAACCGGCCCGATCAAACCCAGGCCCGGCCCGTTGACCGGGCCCGCGGTTCGGAACCGGAACCGGCCCGTGGCATACGGGCCCGGTTCCGGTTCCAGAAAATTTTGAACCGGCCCGGAACCGCCGGTTCGGGCCGGTTCTGCGAAAAAAATAAATAAATAAATAAAATTTAAAAAAAAAAAGGCTGCGAGCGAGGCTGCGGCCGGCACACATTGCGGGCCATCTTTGCAACGACGGCTGCTGCGCGGCCCGTTGCCAGGCAACGGCCAAACCCAAAAAAAAAAAAAAAAAAAAAATTTATCCGCAGCAGGGCTTGCAGACGTGCAGGCCCTGCTGCGGGCTTGCACCTTGCAGCCCGTTGGGGCAACGGCTACGCCCCAACGGGCGTTTTTATAAAATAAAAAAAAAACACATAACCGTTGCAAAATTGCAACGGTTATGTTTTATTTTTTTTAATTCTAAATTTTCTTCTATTTTTTTCCTATAAATTCTCTCAAATTCTCACAATACACACACAATTCTCTCAAATTCTCTTCTCTCAAGTCTCAAATTTTCTCAATACTCGAAATTCTCTCAAATTCTCTGAAATTCTCTCAATTTTCTCAATCCACGCAATTCTTTCTTAATTCTCCCAATTAATCCGCTCAATTCTCTCAATCCATTCGAAAAATGGCAAGTGGAAGTCGAGTGCCAACTGGCAAAGGTAAGAATATCGCGACGGAATCCCATTATTCTTTTGATCCTCGTGAATATGCAGATTTTCAAGATGATGAAATCAACATTTTTCGCGATGTGGAGCGCGTCCCGACGCAAGAAAGTTTTCATCCTCCTGCTGAAATATCTATAACAAAGGAAGCGGAACGGGAATTTACATCTGACATTTGGAATCACTTCACGAAAATGGAAAGGTTTGATATCGGTCAAAAAAGGTACGATATAATTTGTGAATATTGTGGAAAAATATATAAATATACGGGTGGACAAGGATATAGAACATTTAAACGACATCTTATGAGCAAACATCCAATCGAAACGGGAATCGATATCGGACAACAACAAATTTCCGGGTACGTCAATCCTAACACTTCCCCTTTATTTCGTTTTAATGAAAAAACTTATAAGGAAGAATTAGGCAAATTTATTTCCGTTGAGCATTTAGCATTTAATTTTGGAGAAAGATTTGGTTTTAATGAATTTGTACAAAAAGCATGTGCTCCACAAGCAAAACGTGTTCCTAGAAATTCAATTAAACGAGTAATTAAAGATCTTTACAAAAATGGAAAAAATAATTTACAAAACTTTTTTATGCAATTTAATGGATGCGTGCATATAGGTAGTGATATTTGGAGTGATCATTGGCAAAATCATTCTTACATGGGCATAACATGTCATTGGATAGATGACGAGTGGACTATTCAAAAAAGAGTTATTGCATTTAGAGTTTTCGATGATCATCATACGGCAAATAATATTTATAGAATAATTAGGCAAGTTTTAGAAGAATATTATTTGCTTAACAAAATTTTTTCAATTGGTTTTGATAATGCCGCAGCAAATACCGCTTCAATTGCCGAGTTAGAAAATATTTGTAAATCCGCTTTTGGCGGAAATTTTTTTCACATTAGATGTGTTTGTCATGTTTTAAATTTATGTGTAAAAGATGGTTTGAAAACTCTTGATATTTTTCTTCAACCAATAAAAACGGCGATTCAATTTTTATGGAAACATCCCCAAAAAATGAAAGAATGGGGTAGATTTTGTAGAGAAAATGGCAAAAAGCCAAAAAGATTTCCAAGAGATGTTCCAACTCGTTGGAATTCTACTTTCCACTTGCTTAGTGAATCTTTAGCATATAAAGATTTATTATGTGCATTCATTTCTAATAATATACCTCAGATTAATTTATACCCACAAGAGTGGCATATTTGCCAAAATTTTTTAGATCTTTTAAAGGTTTTTAATGATGCAACTTATACTTTGTCTGGTGTTTATTATCCTACTACACATTTATTTTTAGTAGAGTGTACTAATATTGTCGGAACTTTTGATGAATATGAAAATGATGTTGAATTACAACATACTATAGTTGCAATGAAAATGAAATGGCTTCATTATTATAGTGAAATTCCCATGATTTATTTAGTTGCTTGTGTTTTTGATCCGCGTTGCAAATTGGATGGCTTAAATGATTTTTTGCATGCGTATTATCAATGTTTACATTATGATGTGACAAATGTTACAATCATAGTACGTGAGGTTAAAAACGTAGTAATAGAATTATATAATGAATTTTATACTAAATATAATTTAGGTGATATTAGATCTTCTCAATCTACGGAGATACAAAATGACAATACAGGTAAATTAGTAGAGGGTACCAACTTTTATTACATAGATAAAAAAAAACAAAAGGGAGTAATAGGAAATATTTCTGAATTAGAGAGTTATCTAACCATTTTATTTGAGTTTACTGAAGCCGAAGGTGGTACAGATTTTTTATTTTGGATTGGTGGAAGAGGCACGCAAGCCAATACCCAATCCTTTCTCTTATTGCAAAATAGATTTTTTCAACCCCTTGTTCCACGATTGCGGTCGAACAAGCATTCGGTGCGGAGGTAATATTTTGAACAGACATCGTTCAAGATTAGATCCAGAATCAGTGAAGATGCAAGTTTGTGTTGCTGATTGGACGAAGGCTCAATACCGGCAACAAAAGATAGATCGGAATAATGAATCCGAATTCTTTAACGACGGAGATACTACCGCTACCAGGTATCGGTGCTTGGAGCGGGTAGTGACGATTGAGGGTAAAAGAACTATTGGAGTTGGCAAATATTTCGGGAACTCTTGTTTCTCATACCGGGTACGCCCACGTTAGCTTAGGGAAACCGAAATATAATCCGACGATATATAACCTCTGGTCCCCTGCGCACGGAATGCTTAGGTTTTGGGATAATTTTAGGGTATATATATTGTACTCCTTTTTTTTTAAGATCGTTGTAACGAATTGTAATGTGCTTAATGATAATTTATTAAGTTGAAGCCCTCTCTTTCTCTCTTGTCTTTTTGTCCCCAAAATTGAGTACAATTTACATTTTAATCACAATTTATATTGAATAATGTTCTATCACAAGAATAGTATTTTTTTAATTTTTTTTATTTTCATTTCTGTTTTTCCTTTTCTGTTTTTCTTCTTTTTCTTTTCCTTTTCCTTTTCTGTTTTTCCTTTTTCTCTTTTGTCTTTTTTCCTTGTTTCTGTTTTTTAAAATTATAATTTATATTTTAATTTTTTTTTCTTCCTCCGCGGCCGGCCATGGCCGGGGCCGGCGCGGAGGTCGCGGCGTCCGGGCGAGGGGGCCCTCGCCGGCGTCGGGCGAGCGGCCCTCGCCGGCGTCGGGCGAGGCGGCCCTCGCCGCGTCGGGCGAGGCGGCCTCGCTGGGCCGGGCGAGCCGGCCTCGCTCGAGCCGGCGAGGCTTGGCCTCGCACTGCAACGGCGCGGCTCGACCTCGCCGGCGTCAGGCGAGGCCGGCCCTCGCCTGGGGCCGGGCGAGGCCGGCCTCGCCTGCAACCGGCGAGGCCCGACCTCGCCCGACGCCGGCGAGGCCCGACCTCGCCCGACGCCGGCGAGGCCGCCTCGCCCGAGGCCGGCGACCTCCGCGCCCGGCCCCGGCGACCTCCGCGCCGGCCCGGCTATGGCCGGCCGCGGAGGAAGAAAAAAAAGAAAAGGAAAAGGAAAAGAAAAAAACAGAGAAAAAAAATCGGAACCGGCCCGGAACCGGCCGGTTCCGGTTCACACTTGGCCACGAACCGGAACCGGTCGGTTCCGAACCGTGGCCACCTCTACTTCTATCACTACAGCAAGCGCTAGATTATGTGGAATGTGGAGGCTTATAGGGAGGCACTGGAGGGTTTGGAGAGAGCGGTCATCGAGTATTCTATCAATGCAAATGCTAGCTTCTCGATCTTGAAGCGTGTGAGAGGGCTTAGTTGTATGGCAATTTTGTTCATCGGCAAAGCTAGGTTCCATCCCTTCAGGTGAAATAGAGCTCTTGCCTTTGTTCTTGAAGCTTAAGGTATGCTCTTTTGCGTTTGTCATTGGGATCAGGCCGTGTACTTTCACATACTGTAATTACAGAATTTATGTGGCATCATGTGCTTGAGAAGATTCAAACAAACCAAAATTTTCACTGGTTTTTGTTGGCAATGATAAGTTTTAGTTTCCTTCAAGATGGGCTAGTTGACCAAGGGAAAATCTTAATTTGGGCTCTAATGGGCCTAAGTTTGAATCTTTGGCCCAAGTTTTAGTTTTGCCACCGGACCGTTCTTGCTCTAGTTGTTGCGACATGATTTGAACAACATTTGAAATACGTACAAAATGGAGTTGACCACTTTACGGGCATTTCATCACAACATACAAAAATCACAATCAAGAGAAAGAAATTATTGGGTGGCTTGATCCTGCAAATTTTAATGTATGTCCGTGATTAAATGAGAAATTTATTTTTCCATAAATATACTTCTCTTTTTCGACTAAGAAAATCTCTCATGATGCATGCCGTATGTTGACCACTTTCTTGATCTAGCCTTTGCCGGTGGCTGAGGCCTTCGTCAGCAATGTTAGGGTTTTCGAGAACATTTTCAAAATTATGAAAGTAAAGCAATGGCAAAGTTGGAAAAAAAAAGTCTATTTGCATTCCGGAAATGTAGCATTCCAAGTTATGCTGCGTCCCCTTTCTTGGCTTCGATCTGAACCTGCCTTGGGTCAAAGGTCTTTAGAAATGCAATTGCATTTTCCCAAAATTCTCCAAAAAATTTACCAAACACCATTTGCATTTGTCCAAGGGACTTTAGTGCCCCAAAGGGCTTTGCAAATGCTAAACCAATTGCAAGTGTTGTCCAATCCTTTGTTAGATAAAATATTTGTTCGATCCTTACTTCACATGACTTAAAAGAGATCAGCATTACTTTGAACGTAAGTAAGCATGGCGTGAATTGAAGCATGTTTATGTCACAAAGGTTGCACATAATATACAATAATAAAGGTGTCACTCATGCGTTCAACCATTTCAACTGAAAATGATATGATAGGACGCATTTAATTAAACATCTTAATTCGTTAACCGTAATATGATTTATAGATGCATTTAAGCATGTTCATTTATATTCAATACATATATTTGAGAGTTTATAGTTTATGCTTGTTGAACGTATCATGACGTGTAACACATCCAATAAGCCCGTCGTGCTACATTTGAAAGATCTGACACAATTAATAGAGATATCATGTTTAGATAAGAATTTGACTCGACATGATTATGACACAAAATTATGAGTCATCAACCCTAGCCTGACATGACTTTGCCTTCTTCGATCCAACCGGATCCCACAGTGCAAACGACCTTGAGCTGCTATAAGGAATCCCCCGCTGGCCATCAGGATTCAAGTAGTAAGGCTAAGATTTGTTTTTTTATTATTTTTTTTAAAATTTTTTTATTATTTTTATTACTCTTTTATCCCTCTATCGCCAAAGATGTTTTAGTGAAAAGGTTTTTTTATTTAACTAAGCTTATTATAAATTAACCAGGAAAACCATTTTCCCCCTCTCTTTTTTTCTTAATTCCGTTTTTATTTTTTTTTTTTTTTTTTTTTTGGCGGGGGGGTTTCGGATTTTTTAAAGTTTTTTTTTATCCCAAAAATTTCTATTCGAAAGAAAGAACGGGTAGTTGATTTCTTTTTACTACCATTTAACTTCTTTTTTTTTTTTTTTTTTTTTTTTTTATAAATATATTTTTTTTTTATAATAGAGTCAAAACTTGTCTACACTGCTTATTGACCTATGGGCCGACTAGAAAGGGCTTTGTAAGGTCACTGATGCAATGAGAGCTAGACTAATGCTAGTAAGTGTCAAATCGAAAGGCAACAACAATTGTTTTTCTTTTCCTCATAGAATAGCAAATATGCACACTTTGAGTGTGTGCATGAAATCGGAAGTCCAAAGATTAAGTAAAATTACTTTATAAATTACTAAATAATGAAAAGAAATTATCGATAAAACTACGGAATTCAAAGAAATTGTATATTTGGAAAGATAGAAATACTTCGAGATTGGAAATTTTTTTAAGAAAGTTGTTTAAGATAGAAAATATTCAAATTTTAAAATCAAAACATGCGAGAAATAATATAAAAATATTATTAATTTACACATTTTCTCTTGGATAAATACTTTTAAAACAATAATTTAGAGATATTTGGGGAATAAAAAAACTAAATCTTTAAAATAATAAGAGATTTCTTTACATTAAATATTAGTATAGATAAATATTCCATTGCATTCTAATATGAGCAAACATAGAGACGGGCCCAGATGCTAGAAAGCCAAATTAACGAAATCGCCAGGAAGGCCATTCCGGTGGCGGGGGCGCATTATTCACGATCATTCTTCTTTCCATATAATTGCATTCGAAAATGGATGGATAATTTTATTTCTACAAGTAATATTTAAAAAAAATACATTACATAAAATTTTTCTTGAATATGTTTTATCTCTTTTCGTCAAATTTACTATAGCAAGAAACGAAAGTTGTAGAATGAAAAGTGAATAACTAATAACCTATTAACGGGAAAACTGTTCAAAAAGTCATAAATCTATTGTACGATGGATAATTTAGTCTTAACCTTTTGACGATTTGCCAATTTAGTCATTCCGGTCAATTTTGATTGGAAATCGCCAACATGGACATAGGCTGACTTTTATATGGATGATTTTTGGATTTTTTTTTATATTTTATGAAATTTTATTTTAATTTTTTCTTTCTTTTCTTTTTGTTTTATTTTTAAGGGTTGGCGCCCCTTGCCAACCATTGGCCTAGGCCTGGCGAGGGCCCCTCGCCTAGATCCAAGTGAGGTCTATGACCGCTTGCGTGAGCGAGCGAGGTTTGGGAGAGGGGACAAGGCCCTCCCTAGCCTCAGGCGAGGTCATGGCCTTCCCTAAATCTAGGCAAGGGCCACGGGCGAGGCTTGTGGCCCTTACCTGTGGCCAACGGGGATTGTTGGGCCTCGGGCAATAGCTGGCGGGGATAAAAAAAGATAAAAAAAAAAAATCCATGTTAGCACCGGCCATACCATGTAGATCGGTTAGTGTACACATTAGCGATTTTCGGCTAAAATTGATCCAAATGACTAAATTGGCAAATCGTCAAAATGTTTAAGACTAAATTAGTACAATTTGAAAACTTTATGATCAAATTGGCAACCATATAATGAGTTTAAGACTTTTTGGATAATTTTTCCCATATTAACTGAATGTCTATTTTGTGATAAATTTGTGATAGGTGTAACCAAATCTCTTTATTAAATGAAATTTATTCTCTTTGCAAATACTCTGTACTTTGAACTGAATATATAAATATATTTGATAAAAGCTATGTTTTCAGTTTGTTTGGAATTTTCTTTTTACATTAATAAGATGTATCATGTTAAATTTTCAAAATTATAACTCGAATGGTTTTACTCTCGTAAAATCTTTCTAAAATAAGCTTATATGGTTAACGAATGCATATGGAGATACATTCTATTTTTTTCATTTTTCCAAGTAAGAAGGGGTTAAGATTTTAAGAATCACAAATAAATAAGCTAAAATGGACTATTATTAAGTCTATTGTCATTGTAAACGGGGTTAAATACCACGTAAACCCCAAACCGGTATACTTGTGACAAATTTACCTTAAATTAATTTTTTGACCACGAAAAATCATAACTAGTACACTTGTGATAATTTTACCCTTTGTTAGTTTATGTTAAATTTTATCGTCAAATTTCTAATTTGTACGACAAGTGACAGTTGACGGGTATACCAGTTTAGGGTTTTACCCTCTGTCTGTCACAGGTGTACCGTTTTGTGATTTTTCGTGATATTAATCTAATTTAACGGATGATAAATTTGTCACAAATGTATCAATTTAGAATTTTTGGTGGTCAAAAAAATAGTGTAGAGTAAATCTGTCACATGTGTACTAGTTTAGGATTTTTATGTTCAAATTATTAGTTTGAAGTAAATTTGTCAAATATGTACCAATTTGAGATTTTTTTGTGGTATTAACCTTTGTAAATATGACTTTTTACAAATTCACTCTTAGATTATTGACGAAATATTATTCATGCGTCTACTATCTAAAGGTGAAAGTTAAACTTTTTTTATATCAATATTAGGGACAAATGTATTGGAAGTTTTAAAACTTGTCATGAAAATGCAATTGAGTCCTAAAACTTTCAAAAAGTGCAATTAAGTCCTAAAAAATTATTAGGAAAGTGCAATTGAGTTTTTATAATTTTTAAAAAGTGTAATCATCCTAAAACTTATCAAATTGGTTCAATCAAGTCCTTTTGTTGATTACACTTTTTGAAAGTTTTAGGATTTAATTGCACTTTAATAAGAAATTTCAGAACTTACGGTACACTTATCTCTTAGTAGTATTAATAGTGAACCCAACAAAAATCCAAAAGTTATTGGTCAACTATATAGAATACAATTGGGTAAATCTCTGCCACCTGTTTACCACGTGGCAATCATACATCCAAAGTAAAGTTCACAAGATGAGTATAAAAATGAACTTCCTATTCCAAAGTGGAGCATCAAAATGTTGCAGGTTTCAATTAAAAAAATGAAAATGTTTTTGAGAATGAGAGATTTGTTGACCATAAATTTCTTTCGCAAGTCCATAGCTGCCGGTTGGACTTGTGGAGAAGTTTTTAATATGTATTTTATAAAATTTGAGAGTAATTTTTTGCTGAAATGCAACTTGCTTTGACAGTAAACTTTTTCAGAAAGAAAGCACAAAAAAGCATCAGAAGGAATTTGGAATCAAGACAGATGTACAAATCAAACTTGCAAGCAAATGCGATTAAGCCCTATTTTCATGCTACATTCCCAGAAAGAAAAACATCGATAAGTCGTTGTACTCGAGCGATGGAAGCATTACAGTTTCTATAAGCGAGCACTCAATCAATCTTAATTTTCAAGACAAGAAAAGTAATGTGACAAATAGAGAAATGTGTCGATTGAAGTTAATAGTCCAGAAATTGGGGAAATTACACTAAGGAGAGCTTGATTATCATTGTGGAGCTCACAATGGCGTGCCGTATTTGTTTGGTGATGCCAACGGTCTGCGACACTGAGTCGGCAATCAATTTCTATGTTTTCCTTCCTTTGTTGTTGTGCCTTCTCCATAGTCATCAACAACGCAACGCAAGATAGAGATCACTGAAATTTGGAAGCTATACTTATGCTTAAGCCGTGGATAGCTAAGGTCATACTATTCGAGCATGTGGGCCCTGTCTTGATTGGCTCCAAGATATTTTTGTGTGTTTTTGGGGCTTAATCACTATTAAGTCAAGTCTTGCCAGATTAGCATATGTCTGGTTGACAAACTGAACCGAACTTTTAAAGTCATTTGGATATCATGTGCATTTTATTTTTGTAAACTTTTAATATAATAATCACAATAACTATTTTTTTCCCAACCGTGCGGCTTTAAATTCTAACAAGGCTTATTCAAGGCACTTAAATATAGAGTTGATCAGTTTTATAATGGATCAGTTAACCTAGAATGTACCTTATAGGTCTTGGTTTCGAAAAATTGAAATCGCGAATGGAATTGATTATTCCTGGAACTGGCCTAAATCCGAACCGGCCCATTCCCGATTCGACTTGAGAACCGAGTTTGGTGTGTGTAAGTCACATGGTTGATATTATATATAAAATCTTTTATTCATAGTGTTGAACATCCACAAACATTACCTTAATACCTGAAATCAAATCATGTAAAAAAATAACAATCACCTTCATAAAAAAATAAAAAACCCAATTGGCGCAAACAATACGTGGATAAGAGGAGCAGAGGGGTCTGGTGGGAAATTCCCGCCCAAGAGTTCTCGAACTGCCGAACCGCCTAGAGATAGAGAGACTAAACCCTAATCGCCATCTCATTTTTGCCTTCAGTTTTCCCCTTCACTTCCACTTCACCACCTCTTCACTCCTCGTTCTCTCTCTCCCTCCTGCCACTCTTTGCCGTCGGCCACCTCGTCGGTGCTTGCCGCCGCCGGTCGATTGCTCTCCTTCCGTCAAGCACATTTTAGCACCGTTTGGCAATCACCCTTTGGCAGTCTTTTACCATAGTGTGTGAAGGATTTATAGTGGGACTACTATCAACTATTCTAAAAACATAAGCTATTAGATGAAGGCATGACTTATTATTTAAATATTCCAAATCACTGCCAACTGTTCTAAAAGTTTAAACTGTTAGATGAAGATATAGTTTATTATTTAAATATTCTAATAGCACGACTTGTGATCTGCGCGCGCTTGTCGCCGTTCCAACCAGATCTCTCTCTCTCTCTCTCACTGCGATCAGTATCTCTCTCACTCTATCGCTGACGTCGATGTTTCAGGCTTCCCGCCCGCTCGAGCAATTAGTGCCTGCGATTTTGAATCCTGCGTCACTATCCGGTTGCTTTGATTCCGTGAACTGGAAACGAATTCGTTCGCGCGATCGATGAGATGTTTCGAACGGGAACTGAAATTTAGGTTTTAACTGAGATTTCCGGGGGCTTCGCGTGTTGCTTTTGCTATCCCTTGCTTGCTCGGATCTCTCGTCTCGGAATGTTAACAAGTTACGTTTTTCTTTTTGTCCTGGTTTTTGGGTTGTTCCTCGAAGCGAAAGCAAAATGTTGCACTCTCCGATGCTCGTTCTGAGTAAGCTCCATCATTTCTTCACCGGCTCTCTTTTGTTCTTTTAGTTCCCTCCTGTATGATCCGGCCGATCTGTTAGTGTTTGTTGTAGCAATTTTATTTTGGAGTGTATATTACAGTGAGCTGCATTTTTATGGTAGCAACGCCTTCTCCCACCCCTTTTCTTTCTAAGGAAATGAGTATTGTCATTGCTTCTTAATTGGTTTTTGGAGAGGCAAAAGAAGGCGAAAAATGATATTTTGAACGTCTTTTTACTCTTCTAGATATGTTTGGGCAAATTCGTAGTTGCCTTTGGGACGACAATGATGTGTTTCGAGTAAGGTTATTGTTGCCAGTCTTATGCCCCTGCGAATAAATTCTTAATGTTTGCATTGAACAGAGGATTCCTTGAAACGTGAATCTGGAAGCAAGGTACACCATGCTAATACCCAAGCATCCAAGGCAAGAAGCTTTTCATTTAATATCTGAATTCTGTCTGGGTTCCCGTTGCTGCCAAAAATAATTGAATTTTGTGATATCACTTGACCAAATGATTGGGTCATTCCAAGCTTATGTTGAGGAACCGGTGTAATTTGCACATCACTGTTTTCAGTGACAGGAATTTTCCTAGTAAAGAAGCTAGAAGCCACTAAAATAATAGCAAAACAGAGGACCTCTGAAGAAAATCAAAGCTGTTCCTTTTTCAAACTTTTCTAGAATCATCCATAAGAACGTCTGATATATCATTGTGCATGGTCTGAATTTTAAGGTAGATTGTAGGAGAAATTGAATAAAGTTAGTGTGGTTGCTTTAGTTCCACATTTAGGCGGATCTGGATCTTTTTATCAAGTGCCTTTTTTTGGTAAACCGATGTTTTTGTCTGTGTTCTCTTGCTGCTGAGTCTTTTTAACTTGTGGTAATACATGTGACAGGCTGTTGCTGATATTATCCGCACCACCTTGGGCCCAAGGTCCATGTTGAAGATGCTACTTGATGCTAGTGGAGGTGAAGTTCTATTATCCCGACTTGTCTAATGATTAATACAACGATTAGTCAATGAAATTTCATTCCACGTTTCAGATCATATCATCATATCTATCTAAGGAATTCCTTTCGGTCATGGGATTGTGTAGGCGCTTTCCCATGCCCATTGATTGATTTGTTTGATTTCAAATTTATGAGCTCGGGTAAACAATGCTTCCTCTTTTCCGTGGTACCCAAATTTTACAGAAGATAAAGTGAAGAATTTTCTCACGTAGACCTGATTTTTGTTTGCTTTATACGTTGTCTATGGGCATTATGTACATGTCGATGACTATTCGATTCCATTACATTTTGCAAATTTTAAACGAAGCGCAAGATGAATTATCACATCATACTCTTCACGGCTTTATTTTCTGTCACCATATACAAGCAATTAAGCATCATTTGTCCTAATGTCTATTCAGTTCCATGACGTATTCGCTGCATTTTCGTAAGTGACAGTCAATGGAGTGAATTCTTTTCCCTTCCTTAGTTATGGTAATCATCTTATATCTGAGCAAATATTCATTTCTCACTTGGTGACAATAAGTAATGAAGTTGTGTACTTGAACAGAGAACATGAAGAATTGGTTAGAAAATATTCATCTAAGACGGAGTTGACAAGGTTGGAATAAAGGAATCATAGATAATATCTAAAAGAGACGTCACATTATCTGAAGAAGTGGAGCACCGACAAGTGGGAGCAGCCCGGCGAGCCATCGTCCCTGGAGAAGGCGAACTGGCTCGCGAGCCACCGCGTCGCGGTTGGGGTCGCCCATGGCCTTGCCTACCTCCACCACACGGGGTCCGCCCACGGCCACCTTGTCGCCTCAAACGTCCTTCTCGCCAACGACTTGGAGCCCCGGATCTCCGACTTCGGGATCCAGAATTTCGGAAACGGGAGAGAACAGTTCAGGGAGGGGGGAATCGAGCGTGCCGGCCCCACCCTGGAGGCGGACGTTTATTTCTTCAGGATGATCTTGGTGGAGCTGTTGACGGGGGAGAAGGGAGCGAGGAGAGCTTGGTGTGGGCGAGGAGGCTGGTGAGGGAAGGGCGCAACGAGGAGGCGCTCGAGAGGAGACTAAGGGCCCGTTTGGCAACGTGCCAAACAGTGAAAATTTCTGTTCTTTTGTTCCCAGAAATAGTTTGGGAACAGAAATGCGTTTGGTAAACTTTTTGTTCCCGAGCACATTTTTTCAAAAATTTGTGCCGAGAAATAGTTTTGGAAGAGAAACAAGAAGTAAAAAAAAGTTGCTTCTTGTTTCTCGGCACAATTTTGAGAATCAGTTTTTTTTCTTCTTTTTCTTTTTTTTCTTTTTCTTTTTTTTCTTTTCTTATTTTTGTGTTGTTCTTCCCTGGGCTGGGCCGGCCGCCGGCGACCGGCCACAGCCCAGGGCCGGTGAGGGCGTCACGACCCTCGCCGGCCGCCGGTGGAGGCGAGGCGGCGCCCTTGCCCAAATCGGGCGAGGCGCCTAGCCCGGTGGCGAGGGTCCGCCCTCGCCCTCGCCGGCGAGGGCGACCCTCGCCTCCGCCGGCGGCCGGCGAGGGCCGTGACGCCCTCGCCGGCCCTAGGCAGTGGCGATCGCCGCAAACCGGCCATGGCCAAAGAAGAAAATGGTAGAAAGAAAAAAAATTAAACAATTCAAAATATTATTAAAATATTATTTGGGAACAGAAATTTTGTGTAGTTACCAAACGCATTTCTGTTCTTTTCTACTCTAGGAATAGAAATTTTGGACAGTTTATCAAACGCCTTCAAATACTTAGAAATTGTTTCCGGGCACAGAATAAAAAAAAATCATTTCTGTTCAGAAATAGTTCCCGGGCACAGAATGGTATTCATGCGCACCCTAAGGATCGACGGAAGCTCAGGGAGCGAGATGGTGGAGTGCCTCCACGTCGGGTACCTTTGCACGGTGGAGTCGCCCGGGAAGCGGCCCACCATGCAACAGGTCGTGGATCTCCTCAAGGACATCCACCCCCAGCTGAGTTAACGAGTCGAGAGTCCATCAAGTGCTCAAACTCGGGTTTTCGCCATAGCCACCACGCCAACACAACTCACCCCAATGCCAAAATTAGGTGGACACAGGAATTGCAATCAAGTTTGTCACATGAATCGCACGCGAAAGATTTGCTATCACAATATTCTTGATCAATTGGTCTCGTCCCTTGAACAAAGGAAAACTCTCGATTGATTCACCTATATCACCTCAGCGTGTCACGGGATATAAGATTTGGGTCGAATTTTTTTTTTTTTTTTGGGGGCAATTGCATTTCAGTTTGGACCACGGCTTGTTGTCCATTGGGTATTTGTTGTTTGTGGGAATTTGATTTCTGGGCCATGTATAGACAAGATCTTAAAGTCAAAAAAGATTTTAAAAAAAAAAAGAGAGAGGAAGATTTCAAAGAATATTAATTAAATTAAAGAAAAATAAAAAGGTCATGAGGTGAGGTTGAGGGGGTTAGACGTTGTTTTAGGTGAACACGGAAGATGAGACGATCCCACTTATTGCTTGTCTCTTCGGCGACACCTTCCGTCAACCGTTCCCCTTCAATTATCGTCATCTCTTTCTTTTTCTTTTTTTTTAATTTAATTTCTTCCTTTTGCTTTTTTCTGTTTTTGTATCGTTTTGGCCCCTTTATTCCTTTGCAATGATTTTTATATTTTTTGTTTTTTGTTTTTTGGCTCTTTTGTTTTGCAATCTTCCTTTTGTTTTTGCCAAAAGAGACGAAAGGAATATCGATGTTGCATGCACATCTGCTGCTCCGGGCTTTATTGGATTCGTGTTGGAATTGGACTCTCCTTATAGGAAAAAAAAACAGGGAGGGGAATATGTAGTAAAGTTTTCAATTTTTTTGGAAGATTTTATTATAAGATATAATTCCTATCGAAGTATCAAGATCTCATGTTAAGCGAATTTGTTAGTATTTTGATATCATGTTGGATAAGTATCGTGCCAAATCCTCGAGTCATTTTTTCGACAGAGATGAGACATTGAAGTCATAGATATCTGTTCATCGATGAAAAGAAAAAGAAAAAAAATTGTGGATGGTGATCAGATTGATAGCGAAATTTAAATTGTGGGTTGCCATCGAGTCATCATGCCCCTAACGTCTTGGACGACACGCGCGTTGATGGCCGGGATGAAGGGTTGCAATCCCGCTAGGGCGAACTAGTTCCAAAAACCCGTCCCTCGGTTCAGATTGCGGGCTGCAAGGCTAGGGCACTATATTATTTTTACCATAAATTGTGGGTTGCCGTCAAGTCATCATGCCCCTAACGTCTTGGACGACACGCGCGTTGATGGCCGGGATGAAGGGTTGCAATCCCGCTAGGGCGAACTAGTTCCAAAAACCCGTCTCTCGGTTCGGATTGCGGGCCGCAAGTCGCCTGCACGAACCCAAATGGCTAGAGCACCATATTATTTTTACCATAAAATAACGCGATTCGTGGGATGATTGACATATTCTTGAGAAGTGACTGAGAAAAGACGGAGCAAATGTGAAGAAATTATCCGGCTAATATTGACCGGCGACTTCACATCCACCCGACTTCTATAAAGAGAATTTCTTTTGACCTTTGACAAGTCAATGTATATATATCTATGTTTGGCCCGCTCATGTGTTGAATGAAACCCACAAAAATTAAAATAATTATAACAATCGATTTTTCATTTGATGATCGAAGGTTGATTGATTTGGACATTGTTGTCGAGTACGTAGGCGGAACTGTCCAGTCGACATCTGCTATTTTTGGGAGCCAATTTACCGGCGTTTCCATTGCGACGTGCGAAAATGGCAATCGAGAGAGAGAAAATCAAGTGCGGCCCAGTCCTGCAAAATTTGTCCTGCATCTCCATTATTGGATGAGCAATTCATATAGCCATGAAGATAAATTTCTTTTTTTTGGCTATATTATTGATAAAGATACCACCCGCTTGGGTGGCGCTGCTGGAGCGCGCACTCTTCCTCTCGCAAAAGGTTGAGTGTTCGAATCCCGGGTGCCGCAGGGTGACTTAACCGGTGCACGTGTGTGGTGGCTAGCACGTGTCGCCCCCAGGATTTGCCTCCCGGCTGTCGGCCGTGGAGGGTTCCCTGGGTCATCAAAAAAAAAAAAAAAGATATGTGTATTTATTGTCTTCTGATCTTTCTCCAATGAGAAAGTTCTCCCATGATGGCGACCACCTTCTTAATTCCATGACCGAAAGAAAAATAAAATCCTATCCTTTTTCTACATGTCTAAATACATGAAAAATTAGAGAAGAACTGCTTATGTGACTATCATTAATCTACCGTGAGAATGACAGTCTGTTTTGGGCCACAAAAAAAGAAATAACAAATAATTGGAAATTGTGGTAGGGTATACTATTTTAAGAATTTGACACTCACAACATACCGTGACTCTCACAGTAGCCTAAATACTGTTACTTGGAGAGACCCGTGGAAGAAAAAACGTGAAAAAAACAAAATTGGCCGGTCCAATCATATTAGTTTTCTGTTTTATTCTTGGAAGACTATGAAATGCGAAGGAATTAAAAAGTAGCAGAAAGACAATACCAAGGCTCCGCTTATTTCGCAGAGAATATGACATTTCTAGAAAATGTTTTCTAGAAATGCTGGAAAGTCATTTTTTAGGAATTTGATGTTTGACTGAGATCTGAAAATGATCTAAAAAAATTATTTTCCGTCTTTTGATAAGGAAAATCTCATTTGGTCGGAAATTGCTATTGTAAATGCCTTCCATCCTATGTGGCACGTTCGCGCTGACGTGACAAATTTTGTGATTTTTTTAATAATTGTTTTCTTTTCTTTTATTTTCTTTTTCATTCTTCTTTCGCCAGTCGCCAAACCTCGCAACTGGCCACAGGCGAGGGCTGGCGAGGTTGAACCTCACCCGAGGCCGGTGCACACCTGTGGTCGATCGCCGAGGTCCGGCGACCAGCTTAGGAAGAAGGAATAGGAAAAATAAAGAAAATAAAAAAGATAAAAAATATTTAAAAAAATTCAAAACGTATTTTCTTAATAATTTATTATCTCACCTAACTGTCCATTTTTGTTGTTAATGCTATTTTGGGCCCATTTACACTGACGGCTTACTGACTAACAAAATCAAGTCTCAACAATTAAGAACATGGATCGGTACAAAATCATGGAGGAGTTCGCTCCCATGTTGGCTCATACGAACATCCATATTGCATATAATAAAAGCATGCTGAACTGTCGTGGTAATTGCAGCCCATACGGTGTATATAAAGAAGGCCAAAGCGGTCCGTTGATGAAAACATCCACAAAAAAAAACACTAAAGCCATGGCTTGTCCAAAGCTCTTCTTGTCTTGTTTGTTGCTTCAGCTGATGTTCTTGTCTCTTGTCCCTGAGGTCGCTCATGGCAAGGGTCTCAAAGTAGGGTTTTACCGGAAGACATGCCCTAATGCGGAGGCCATCGTGAAGGAGGTCATCGGACAAGTCATGTCCGTCGCTCCGAGCCTCTCCGGCCCTCTCTTGAGGTTGCATTTTCACGACTGTTTCGTTAGGGTAAGCGAGAGAACGAGTGCGCGTACTTCTCTTCCTGCTTGTGCTTGGGAAGAGTACTGTTTTATGAGCACCTGTCTAATGATTCAAAAGAATGGTTTTTATTTTCATCGAATTATCTGCTAAACAGCCATTAAACAGGACACGAACTGTTTCCTGCATGAACTCACAGCTGAATAACGTTTCTTTCTGGGGTTTTCCCACAGGGTTGTGAAGGTTCAATACTGTTGAACTCTTCGACCCATCAAGCCGAGAAGGATGCGAAGCCGAATCTCAGCCTTCGAGGTTTCCAAGTAATCGACAGAGTCAAGACGGCGCTGGAGAAGGCATGCCCCGGAACCGTTTCATGCGCCGACATCGTGGCCATTGTCGCTAGAGATGTCGTTGTCGCGGTGCGCATATGCATGTCGCTTCCTTTATCTATTCTTTTCAATTCGAATGTTCATTATAATGCATATGACATCAGTAGAAATCTCCCTTTTCACAAACAATCTATATTATCTCATTGGAAAACTAGTCCTATTTTCAAAGTGCGCATGACAAAACTCGATAATTTTTCTTCGTGAGAAGAACACATTAATATAGAAATTGGGTTTTTTTTTTCCTTTTTGGTCACTTTAGACTGGAGGACTTTCCTATGACGTGGAAACCGGACGAAGAGATGGGAAGGTTTCTAGTGAGGAGGAGGCACTTCACAATTTAATAAACTCTAAGGCCAACATTACAGTTCTGAGAACAGCATTTGCACAGAGAGGCCTCAGTGTGAAGGACCTTGTCGTCCTATCAGGTTAACACCTGATCTCCATTCATTACTTCATATGCTCTGTCAATTATTTTGTGGAAATCGACATAAATTACTCGATAAAAAAACAGTATTTCAAGCGAAAGATTCATAGACACAGTCGGCAATACATCGAGAAAACGTAATTCGTAAGCTTAGATCGTGCTAATACTGATTTCCTATTGCCCAGGTGGGCACACCCTTGGAACTTCACACTGCTCTGCCTTCGCCTACCGCCTCTACAACTTCACCGGAAAGGGCGACGCCGACCCCAAGCTTGACCCCAACTACATAGCGAGGCTGAAGCTCAAGTGCAAGCCGAATGACAATACCACTCTCGTCGAGATGGACCCGGGAAGCGTGAGGACGTTTGACATCGGTTACTTCAATCTGATCCCGAAGAGAAGAGGCCTCTTCACTTCGGACGCCTCACTTCTTGACGATAGCCGAACCAAGGCGTACATCGACCTCCAGATCAGGACCGGCGGATCCACTTTCTTCAAGGACTTTGGAGTGTCGATGGTGAACATGGGTCGGATCAGCGTGCTCACCGGAACCGCCGGTGAAATCAGGAAAGTGTGTGCAAAGGTTAACTAAGGGTTGACGAGGAGGACCCACGATAGAGCATGGAATAATTGGATATGGTCCATTATTCTCGATTTACAATTGTCGGTAGTAAGTAATTGAGAAAAGATGTAGCCAATGCGGAAATTCTCGGGCTAATCTTGACCCGTGACTTCACATGCGCGCGACTTAGAAAGTGAATTTCCCTTTGATTAATTAACTGAAGAAAGTAATGATCCTTTTCATTTGATGATCGAGGTTTGATTGATTTGGACATGCATTTTCATGGTGAGTTCAAATACGTCGGCGGAATAGTCAGTCGACCGACCATCTACATTTTAGGAGTCAATTTGCAGGCGTTTTCACTACAACTTGCGAAAATCGCAATCAAGAGAGAGGAAATCACGTTTGGCTTGGTCCTACAAATTTGTCCTGCATTTCCTTGATTGAATGAGGAATTCATATACCGTGAACATAACTTTTTTATTTGGCTATATTATGTTAAAATTGGGAAAAGTGTTCGAAAAGTCGTAAACTTATTATATTTGTATCAATTTAGTCTTAAACCCTTTTTTTTTGTGACAGTTTAGTCATAAACTTTTTTGTCACAGTGCCAATTCAATCATTCTGGCTAATTTACCTCGAAAAATGCTTACGTGGATTCCAGTCTCCGCCGGCTGTCCAACGTGGCCGAACCGGTGCTGACGTGGATGTCAGAAAATAAAACAGCGTCGTTTTTGTTTCCATAAAAAAAAAAAGGCCCTAGAACATTAAAACAACATCCTCCACTCTCTTTCGTTTTTGCCCCAAATCCACCGAACCAAGCGAAGTAACCAAGCAAGAAGCGAAGAACCCTAGCTGTTATCTGCCCAATTTGATTTGTCTCAACTCAAATCGAAGGATTTTGCTCAAGTTGGCCAACACCTTCTCGTAGATTCGCTCGAAGCTAGCCCGATGGTCACCAAGACCCGATTAACCCATAATCTAGTTGCGACCTGATTCGCCATTGAGATTCTGCAATGAACACGACAATGTGTGTGGTCTTGATTTGCTTGTTTGGTCGGCACTTAGCAAATACAACAAAAAGGTATGCTTTTGTTGTGGTTCCGATAAGCAGACGCGTCTTCCGAAACTTGCTCTTACACTATAATCTTCTTTTTCTACAATTCAACTATGAAAGACTACGTGGAATGCACAACCAACGCAACAAACAAAAAGAGGGAATTTTTATTGTATTTTTTTTTCCCGAAATGGAGAGCCCCAATTTCATGCATTGCTCCTGTTATGACCCGGATGCATTAGTTGTTACTTCGTTTATTGTAAAAAGAACCACGTGATGCCATCGCCGATTTGACTTGACTTATCACCCTATCAATCAGTTCGATACGAAGAGAGCAGAATATCCGATACGAAATGATTATTGAACTTATTTCCTTCAACAAACATGCATTCTGATTTCAGTTAGTCATTTTATCAAATAGGTAGCATATACTTCGATTAATGAACTTTGACTCACATATAAGGCAAATTATCACTATTTGGCCATCACTACAAGATCAATACATATTTGAAACATTGATAAGCTTTATCCAGAGACGAATTTCACATGAGCTTCAATCATGTTTCTTAGACTCGACTAGTCAAATTAGATTAAGGATATTTATACCTGGTAGATACAATATTTGACCAAGAAAATCGATTGAACTGAGAACTTCAGTTTCTAAGATGCAGTCACAGTCCTCTGTTTGCCTCTGCTTCATAGCCAAAAAGCCTTGAAGTGATTGGACCTATTATGTTGTCGCTCCATTACGTACTTATAATATATATTGTCTTTTTTTGTAGAATTGAGATGAGCAACAAGTCTACAATGGTTTGCCTTTTCCATGGTGAGAAATTTGTCCGTCACCCAATGCTTGAATATAATGGGGGAAAGACTAATTTAATACACGTAAATATCAATTCGATGAGCTATGAAAGGTTCATCACAGACATTGAGAATTGGGTAAACGGTAAATTTTAAAAAACTTTATTTTAAGTTTCCTGAGAAATCTCTAGAATATGGGCTGAGATATATATGTAATGATAGCACTATCGTCGATCTAGTTTTCTATCATTTGTGGCCTGATTGGTTGAGGTATATGGAGAATCTTTTGACAATGCGGTAAGTGAGGCTGCTTGTCAAAGTGAGGGCAATGGTGAGGGTGTTTGTCAAGATGAGAGTGCTAGTGAGGGTGTTGGTTTAGGTAATGAGGTAGTCGTTCAGCACGAGGGTGGTTTAGATTATGATTACTTAGTGGATGAGGGCGATTATGCTGACTTAGAGGGTGGGCGATTATGCTAACTTAGAGGATGACAAATTTATGTTCGAAATCGATTCAGAAAACGAAGACATGGACCTAATCGATGCACAATTCTTGACTGGTGATTACGATGATGATAGGGATAATGAAGACCTTGTAAAAGGAAGTAAGAAAGTCAGGGAATTTCACAGAAGTGCCACAAAGGCTTAGATTATAGGAGAATCACTCGTGGAATTCATATCATCACAAGAATCTATATGAGAATCATCTAACCCCCAATAATCTAACCTTGATATTGCCGAAAGTGTTCACCAAACGGACTACCATGAAACAGATAGAGACAAGAGTTTCAGATCTGATGTAGGGTGAAAAGATATTGAAGTTACAAAAAGGAGAAGCAGGTATCCAAGGTATCCTAATTATACTGTGCCTTTGTTTACTACGTTTATGATGTTTGATGATGGTAGGCAATTCAAAGATGTTGTCATAAAGTATTTAGTGATTGAGCTTAGAGAAATAAAATTTATCAAGAATGAAAGAAATTTGTTAGAGCAAAATGTGGCGATGAAAATTGTCCTCGGAAGATTTCTGCATCTTTTGGTATTAGAACTGGATCATTCCACTTGAAGACCTATCACAAAGAACATACTTGTAACATTAGCTTTAGTAATAAGAGGGTCACAGGTTCTTGGTTATCATAGCACTATCTTAGTATAATTAGAGAAATGACATCTATAAAAACCATTGGTTTCAAGGAGCTTATCTGATAGCAGTTGGACTTAAATATAAGTACACATTAGTGTAAGAAAGTGAAGCTGCTTGGCTTTAAATTTTGTATGGGAAACTATAGGAATGAATATGTAAAGTTATGGGATTATGCGGAGGAGCTAAGGGAGACAAATTCTGGGAGTTTTGTTACATTGAAAGTTGAAAAGTCTAACATGCATACTAAGGCATTATTTGATAAAATGTACATCTATTTTGCACAATGTAAGAAACGCTTCCTTGATGGATGTAGGAAAATTGTGGAGTTAGATAATTGCTTCTTAAAGGGAATTTGTAAAGAGGAGATATTGTGTGCTGTAAGAACGGATGGAAATGACCAGATGTTCCCAATTGCATGGGCAATTGTAAATGTTAAGAGTGGAGATGCCTGAACTTGGTTCTTGACAAATTTGATGCATGGCCTCAACATAATAGACACATACGGATGAGACTGGGTCGTAATTATTAACAAGCAAAAGCTAAGTTTGTTATTTCGTTCTTTTTTTTAGTGCTATGCCGTAATGATCACACCTATAATATATTGTTACACTGAAATCATCTCTTGTAGGGCATTTTGCAAGCCGTGGCTAAGTTGTTTCCCGTAGTTATAACATCCACGATTCTGGCCATGAGAAATGGCTATGGAACAAATGTGCCGATATTGACAAAAATCAGCCATGGACCAATCCAAGGAACGATCATGGATCGATCAACCCGATCAGAAGGGTGATCAAGGGATCAGCCATGGCCTGATCAAAGTATTGGCCTTGGAATGATCGAGGGATTGGCAGTGAACCAATCCACTGATCACGCTAGTGACCCGAGCTATCTAGTCATGGATCGGCTACTTGACCATAAGGGTTGGTCGTGGGACAGTCACGTATTACCGTGGATCGATGGACAATCATGGATCGATCCCGCATGGTCCTGTTCCAATCGCGGGTGGTTTTGCATGGTCTTGTACCGATATAGACGACCATGGATCAATCCGTGCGACCGTGTATCGATCACGGAACAATCGATCCTACACAACTATGTGACAACTAAGAGTCAGCCACAGACCAATTATGCTCAGCTATGAACCGGTCATGAATTGACCATGGGCCACTTGGGATGGGTCACGGACCGACCCTGGATCATTCACGGATTGGCTTGGCGATCCTGCCATTAAGTCATGTGCCAAGGCATAAGCCTGGTCTTGTGCTAGGTCATGAGCTGGCCATGTGTTAGGACCTAGACTCTGCCGCAATGCCACGAGCCAAGGCATGCACTAGCCCTGCGCCTGGCCAGTGCCGACCACGAGCCCATGATATAGGCCACCGATATAGCCACGCCAGGCAAGTTCGGCCATGACCAACCTTACCCGATGGTGATTCGGCTACGAACCTTGGTTCGGTTGGCAGGGTCGATCATGAATGAACATGAGAAACTCTTACCCGACTAAGTTAGCGCCTCCAATCACCTAATTCCTATGTTTGCTATATTCTCTGGAAAATGACATAATAGAAGACTCTAGAACATTAAATGCAAGGGATGAATCATCCTCTTAGATGGCCTTATGAAGATTAGGAAATGATGGCCAAAGATTTGCTTTGGAGAAGAAGCAAGTGACTCAATGGGTTAGGTGTACCAATTGGAAAGGCACACATTAGCCTTCAATCATTCATTCCTCTAAAAGTTTAAGGCGCCACACCATTCCAATAGGCGTGCCGCTCATCCACTAGGCTTGCCACATCTTCCTTGTAAGCGTGCCACTTCAAGAAAGCCTATTGGGCCATTTGGACAAGCAATGATGAGGATGGAGCCTATAAATATAAGCACCCCCTACTTCATTTCCATCCCTTTGGCTCACTCTCTCACCCTACACCCCCTTGCACGCTTGCTCTCCTCTCTTTTGGCCACGCATGCCCACTTCATCACCAAACGGCCTTTTCTTGGCAAAACTATCTCTAGTTTATCAAAAGTAAGTAGAATTCCTAACTCTTGGCAAGGGCGATAAGCTACGTCGTCGAGTTTAGTTGTGTGCTCATCTGTGAAAGCCATGAACATGTTATAATGTTCTTTTATATGGTTAGCTCATATTGCATGTTTGAGTGCATTCATGCCTCGGGACAAGGTCGAGGTTTGCTTGGCTTGGAATCAACGTTAAAGCACGATAACCCAAGTCACGAGGCCTTGGTCAACTTTGAGACGTGTCGGTTCCAAGTCTTGCCTGGTGCGGAGGTCGGCACTAGGCGTTTGGTTCAAGTCACGAACCAAGGATTGCTCTCCGCATACTATATAATATGATAATGAGGGTCATGACACACACACTCATTTGAGGGCAAAAGTACACCACAAGTGCCATAACTTGTGTACGGCGATTACTTTGGTGCCATAACTTTTTTTCGGATCACTTTGGTGCCAAGTCGGAGGAAAATCGATCACTTTAGTGACTCCAGCCAAAATTCCGACCAAAAAGCTGAATGGCATTTATATTAAAAAAAAATGGTCTGACTTGTACACAGTGGAAAATACGTGGCTTTTTTTCGAATTTTTTAATTTTTAGAAAAATAATAATAATTAAAATAATTTAAAAACAAAAAACAAAAAACAAAAAAGATGTTGCAACAATGGAAGCCCTCAACGAAAGCCACCACCGCGGAAGGCGGCGTGGCGGGCGCAGGTGACGGCGAGGTCGCGCCTAGCTCGCCGGCGAGGCCGAAGCGAGGCGAGACCTCACCGTCGCGACCCGGCGACGGCGAGGTCGGCCTCGCCTTCGCCGGGCGAGGCGAGACCTCACCGTCGCGACCCGGGCGACGGCGAGGTCCCGCCTCGCCTAGCAGCGAGCCGAGCTTCCGCGACCCGGGCGACGGCGGACCCGTCGCCTCGCCGAGCGAGGGACCTCGCGTCGCCGGGTCGCGACGGCGAGGTGCGGCCTTGCCTTCGCTGGGCGAGGCGAGACCTCGCCGTCGCGACCCGGGCGACGGCGAGGTCTCGCCTCGCGGATCCACCTCGCCGGGCGAGGCGAGGGTCGCCGACCACTGCGCCAACCACCGCCGGCCCTTCCCGGCGGTGGTGGCTTGGCGGCAGCAGCGGCGAGGGCTCCCTCGCCGCTGCTGCAGGGCTTTTTTTTTTAAATTAATTAATTAATTATAATATAATATTTTAAAAAAATACACGTCAGCGGGCTAAACGGCATCGTTTTTTATTTTTATTGCTGACTCGACCTCTCCGGCGAGCCGTGTCAGCGCCACATCAGATTTCCGGCGAGCCACGTCAGCATTGGCACTAAAGTGATCGATTTTCAAAAAAGTTGGCACTAAAGTGATCCGAAAAAAAGTTATGGCACCAAAGTGATCGCCGTACACAAGTTATGGCACTTGTGGTGTACTTTTGCCCTCATTTGAGTTCACCTACGGGCATTGTGTGTGCATCGGCTAAGAGAAAGATAAGAAATCGGCTTGTGTGAAGGATATTGTGTGATTACTAAAGGAAAGATGAGCCCATCGCCACATAGCATTGGCGGCGATGCCTTGTTCATTGAACGGGATGCCTTGGTTGAGTCAGTATGCCTCGGGTAAGCTAGCCTCAGGATGCCTCGGTTGAGCCGGGATGCCCTGATTGAGCCAGGATGCCTAGCTTGAAGCTGGATGCCTCGATTGAGCCGGGATGCCCTAGTTGAGCCAGGATGACGGTATATGCATAAGTATGTTTTATGTGTTTATTGATAAGCCGATGGTAAATGTGCATTGAAAAAGTGTCAGACTGGACACATGTATGTAGTCTAGGCGTAATAATGAAATAGCTATTGATCTGTCATCGACGATATGTTGCGAGTGCAGTACCTGCTAGATTTAATGATGAGATGTCCTCTCAGTAGAGAATTGGGGGTTTTACTTTCTGAGTTTTCCCCAACTCACTCCTTTATTCTTTCAGGCGTGTAGACATGGCTACTCCGCCTCTTGAACGTTTTGGATTGCCTGTAAATATGGAAGTGTTAGTCACGGATATTATCGACGTAGAAGCCGAAGTCACCTACCGTAGATGTACTATAACAATATGGGTCGAAGAAGGGTCAGATGATTTGGTCCTACATCATTATATCACTTGGTATGTTTGGTTAAACGGGGACCTTGTCGTCCCCCTTCGCGGGTTTGATAGGCCACCAGGACCAAGCAATGGGGCAACGCCCACTGGGATGGTGGTTGACCCATAAGTACTGGCATATAGCAGATGGGATCCCATTTTTTGATACTGCAGCCCATCGCGGAGGTAGGAATACCCCAGCTTTTTGATGTAGCCAGATAAATAGTCTATAATTGTATTGACATTATATAAGGTAGTGCATTGTGTTTGTAGTACTTCCTTGATTTCTAGCTGTTAGTCTTTCTGAGAGTTTGTTTGTACACTTTTTCGTATGCTCATGTTAACAAGATAAAAGAAACAGGACAGCGATGAGCCTGTGACGTTGCAACAATAACCCTCGAAGTGAGGACGTTACAACAGTTGAGCATAAAATTTATGCCAGTCACATCTATGCTAATTAGGGCAAGAAGTATAAGAGAATACAAATGCAAATATTATTTTGGAAGTGTGTTAAAAGTAGTACTATAGTTGAGTATAACAAACATAATCAAGCATTGAAGAAAATTAGTCCTGCTGCGTATCATAACTTAGTTCAAACAAAGCCAAAGCACTGTAGTAAGGCCTTCATCACTACTGAGGTTAAATGTGACATAGTTGACAATAACTTATATAAGGCATTTAACAGAAGAATCATAGAAGCCAAGTTTAAGTCTATTTACAATATGTTGGAGGAGATGAGAATAATGACAATGACCATGATGACTATACAAATGGATGTCTATGCTTGATGGAGAAGGGACTGTAGTCCGAGAATTATAAAAAAAGTTGGAAATAAATAGAGTTAGTGCGATGATATAGAATGGTGATACTGGGTACGAGGTGATGGATGAGGGTGTTAAGTTCATGATTGATGTGTTCAAGAGAGATTATACTTGTTTGAGGTGACAGCTTATTGACATCCCTTTGAAATTATGTCTCGAGTTTAAATTTGGGAACGAAATCCGACTCTAGATAAATTACTATTTGTGAATGTCTAAATATTTGTCATGGGAATCTAGATTTCTTTGATATCACAGTCCGAATTTGAAGATGAATTTTCTATTTATGCAAGAGTTATTGCTAAGCGAAGCAAAAAAAGGAAAGAGAAGATATTTTACATTTAAATTCCTATTCTAACTTGGTGTTGACCTCGTGTGTGACTCGGACTCAAATAAGGAAATAATAGTTTGACTTTGACCAATAAATTGCATAGTATGTGGGGATCTATGCTGAGAACAAGGGAAAACAAGGTCAGTTTACAACAGATATGCTATCCCACATGGGCGAACCTCTTGTTCAAGCCCTTTAAGGACTTCCTTTTACTTGCAAAACTACCCGGAGATTTAGCTCAGAGCATGGAAACGCTTAGAGTTACCAAGATGATGTTATGCCTAACTGGCCTAGCTGCATTTCTTAGAGGATCATGCCAGGTTTTGAAGAAAAGGATTTTTAGAGAGGCATGAAAAGTAAGAACTCTGAAATTTTACAACTTTCCCTCCTTATTTCAAACTAAAGGATTACATGGCCTTATATAGGCGCTGGGGAGTACATTGTTGGACGAAGGTCCAGATAAAATAAAACACACCTAAAACTAAGTACATTATTGGACGACTGTCCATATAAAACAAAACTCACCTAAAACATACTCATAGGATTAGGTGAAGCAGTACCCGGCTAATATATATTATAATGAACAGTGCCGATTAAGTGAAACAATACCAGTTTATCTCCATCCAGAGTTTTTATAATCATAATCCGAGCTATCTGAGCTGTTTGCACATTCATATTCTGCTATCTGTCTCTGTGCCAGAATTTGTTCAAAATTGTCTTCAGTAATGACTGGCGTTTGGTTCGAGGAAGAGGATGCATATGTAGAAATGTTCGGAAGAGCTGTATTCGGAGTGCTTTATTGTATCAGGAGTTCATTCCACGTTCTGATGCCAAGACTTTGCTTTGGATTTTCTTCAGGTGAGACTGGTTGAGGCCAATTTTTTAGCTGTGAGTAGTGAGAGGAAGAGCTGGCGTCAAGTCCAATGGATAAGGATAATGGTCTATGATCATAGGAATCTTGGGAGAGTGGTCCACCCCATGGATCCTGAGATGATTGTGCTGGGTCTCCTGTGTCTGACATTTCTTGATCTTGTGATAATTCGAGCTGTACTTATGCTTGATCGTATTCTCTGAGTGCTTGTCTCGTTGCAGATAAAGATCCTTCGCGATCCCATGAAACAGGTGTGGTGTAATCCCATTCTTCTTCTGGGATAATACGATTTTCTTGGCATAAGATCCTCTGGAGTTCCCAGTAATTATATTCAACACAGCCAATGCGACTAGAGAACGAATTATAGACACATGCAACTTGAAGTTGTGATTGAGGCTTGTAGGTAGTAGTACCTACTACTGCAGGAGTATTAGATGGTACCATTATTGTGCACAAAAGTCCAAAGACGATGGAGGAGTACAACAGTGTGTGTTTCTGGACTATCTCGGACTTTTTTCAACTCTTTGAGAAAGAGTCGTTTCCAATAAACAGGAGGGTAAAATTATTTGAGCACAGATAAAAGGTTTTTCTCGTGTTCATTTAGCTCAATGTGATCAGCCATGAGCAATTTGGTTAATTTGAGAAGAAATTTTCCGGTGGGAAACTCAATAGCTATTAAGTACTTACTGGTTATGTACCATACTAGCCATTTAAGTTTTTTCGGAAAATCATTTTCTTTCCAAATTAATAAATGAATGAAATGGTACCTCGAGTGTAATCCATAAGGGCTAAGAATAAAGCCTCCATGTAGTCTGAAAAGGTCTGTGTGACATTACCACATGAGGTTATCAAAATTTTAAGTGAGCTTATCCTTTTGAATTTGCTCAACTATTTCTTGAGGATATTCCAGGCTTGGCCAATCTCGAAATCTTTCAATTTTGTACTTGTCTGGCTGAAATGGGAAGGAATGCCTGAGAATATACACGTTGATTTCTGCCGATGCTTTTGGTCTAGAGAGAAAATCTGCAAGCATATTCTTCTTTCCTACAATATGTTTGGTTTCAAAGGAGTATTTCGAAAATCATTCAGCCTATCTGAGTAGCTGAGGATGAGGAATCTGCTTCTGTTTGAATTTAGTCATCTGGGAAAAAGAAGCCATGTCCAGCTCTACCATAAAATGGTGGCCAATAAAATGGAACTCGAACTTTTTTATTTCATTCTTTACTACCAAAATTTCCTTGAAGGTAGAGTGATAGTGCATTTTTGCCTGAGAAAACTTGCCACTTCTATAAGCGCAAAGATGTCGCTTAACAAAAAGTTCTTCGAACAATATGGCCGCCCAATATTCATCAATGGCATCAGTTTGGAAAATTCTCTTTCCTGTGGATGGGATTTGCAGAGGGGAAAGATCTTGCATAATTTCTTTGAGTTCCGCAATTGCTTTAGTTTGTGCCTTTCCCCATAGCATTTGATGCTTTTTTAACATCAGTTGCAAAGGAATTAACAACCTTGCAATATTTGGGACAAAATCTCTAAGATAATTAATTATCCCGAGAAATTGTTGGACTTGCTGGGTTGTAAAATCCTTTTCAGGAAATTTTAGTAATTCCTTGGCGATATGTGGCCCTGGATAATATGTACCTTTGTTAAGGTGCATGCCTAGGAATTCAACTTCTGTTTAGGCAATGGTCATCTTTTTCTAGGAAAGCGTGATGCTATATTTTTTCACAATTTTTGCAAACTACTCAAGAAGTCGGTAGTGAGATTCTTCGTCTGGGCTATAGAGTAATATGTCGTCAATATAGATAGCAGTGCTGGATAAGATCAGCTGGAATATGCGACACATAGCCTTTTGGAATAAGAAAGGAGCAACCTTGAGACCAAATGGAAGAACTCTCTATTGGAAGTGTTGGTTTGGGATACAGAATCCCGTTTTTGGTCTGTCATCAGGATGAATGCCCAATTGCCAAAATCTGGCTTTAAGATCAAACTTTGAATAAATATGGGCTTTAGTGATTCCCCGCAAAAAGGGAATTTCGAGAAGGCAAAGGGAATTTGTCATCTTGGAGGAAAAGATTAAGAGGTTGGTAGTTGATAACCAATCTCATCTTATCTCTATTTTGCTTAGCACGTTTATTGACATAGAAAGCTTTACAACCCCATTGAGAATTTGACGTTTCAATAAGACCTTATTGTAACAATTCTGAGCATTCTTTTTTAGCAAGAGCCAAATGCTCAGGATTCGTTCCCGAATAACTTGCCTTAGTAGGATTTATATCCTCATTTTTCTTGAAAGGAAGCCGAACATAGAATTCTGGGTTTTTCCACAAAGGATGAGAATATTTATGGGAGAATTCGAAATGATTTTCAAAGCATGATTCCAACAGCTTCTGCATGATTGGATCTAATAGACTCATTTGGATGGAAAAGAATATTTGGATATTGACGAATTCAGAGAATTGGTCTTTATACCTAAGTCCTTTTTCAGGAACTATTCTCAAGTCTGGAAGTTAAGTCATAATATCCCACCTAATAATCGAATCTTTATTGGGAAGACTAGATCTAAGAATTATATTGGTAATTGAGCACTGAGGAAAAAACTAAATAGATACAGGTGTGGTGCGAACATTTTTAGAAAAGTATCTCCTGAAGCAGAGTTGAAATACCGAACACGGGAAGTCCAGTATTCTTCGGAAAGAACTTTAGTATCTAAAATTGAAGCACTGGCGCTAGTATCTATAAGGGCAATGACTGAAATTGGTTTGGTAAACTTTGAGAGACATATTTTGACTGGGAAGTGGGGACAATGAAGTTGACTAGAATGTATACTAGGGTCCAGATTTTCAGACTGTGAAGATAGATGGAAAAGTTCTTCAAGTTCTGAATCAGAATCTATTTCACTGGAGGTGAAATAGTAAGGAATGATGCAAAGTGTTTGGTCGGTAGGATTTTCATCTACAGAGAACAGGGATTCGATATCATCATTATTAAGAGATATTCCTATCTCTAGTTCGATATTATGAATGAGATGATTTTGACCTTTTTTTGCCTGAGGACAATTTTTGACAAAGTGGCCCTTCTTATTGCAAATGAAGCAACGGTTTGGTTTCTTGCGTCCTGTGAAGTTTCTTCGTTTCCACAGGAATTGCCATTTCTTCTTCCTTCTAAAGTGCTTAGATCTTTTCACTCGATACTTCTTGAAGTACTTGTTTTTCTTTGAATATTCTCCGCAGGAACCGTCACAATCTTTCTTTGAACATTTGATCTTCAATTATTGTTTAGAGCAAGCATCATCAAGTTCACAATTGTCTCTAATGTAATTTTTCATCATCTATCTTCAAAGGCAAAGTTCATCAAAACAAAGATGGATTTATTGTTGCAGCTCTCCAAAGGGGATATCAACAATTCTTCTTTGTTTATTGAGAAAAGATCTCTCAACCTGTTGGGAGAGTTCTCTAGGAATGAAAGCTAAGAAGACTTGTTTCAAATTTGGATCAACTCCTAGGCCATAAAAGAGTTTAATCATTTCTCTATAATGGCGATTTAGGTGCTTTTTTTTAAGAGAACATTTTCTTTCAAAGTATTCTCTTCTTTTGAGTTCAAGAAAATTAGTAGGTTTTCCTATGAAATATAGGGAAATGATTCCAATGGCTTGGGAAAAATCTTGCAGAAGAAGAAAAGTCATTTGATCTGTCTTAGAAGTTACTTGCCACCAATGTTTAAGGCTTCCAGTAAACCTTGTGGCAAATTCTAAAAGAACATCATATTTGCTTTCAACAACAAGAGCTCTGGTGTTCAACCAAGCATGGAATTCATCCAATTTTTCTGGCCATTTGGAGTAAGGAGTATCATCAAGAGTGAAAAACTGTTTGGATGGAGAAACAGAAATATGAGATGGGTTATTGATTTGAATAACCTCTGGTTCAGGTGAATTTAGTTCCATATCTTGTTCTGGTGGATCAGTCATGAAAATTGGAGGAGTAATTAGTAGTATTTGGAAAGATTCAATGGAAAGAATTGGAAAAGTAGAGGAAGAAGAAGAGGATGAAGAGTCAGATTCCGAATTTGAATTTAGCAAATTTGATACCTTTGTTATTTCTGGAGAAGTGCACTCTTGTGGATGTTGTTCTGAATCAGCTTCTGGATTCTTTTGTTGATCTTTGCTTAAATCCCTCAATAAAGATTCCAAGGGCTTTGAGATCATCATCTACTGGTCAGAATTCTTTTTAGGTTCTCTAGAGGACTCAGCAACAGGTTTTGTTGTTCCTTCATTCTTTCCTTTCAGAGCTTTTCCATTTCCCGAATGCGATTTCGCATTTCTGTCATATCACTTCTATCTTGTTGGGTAGGAGTTTCGGCTGCAAGAGCAACTGCAGCAAAAACTGGAGAGTTTTGCGGTGGTGGAGGAGAGTATCCTATTCTTGAAATAGAGAAAAAATCAATATGCTTAAATTTTCCTTCTTCAAGGAGACTGATTTGCCTTTTTGAGTTTCTCTATTTCATTTTTCGGACTTTCAAGATAATGGTATCCAAGATGCTATCCTGATTCCATAGCATGAAGCCTTTTCTGGAAATCTACAAGCATCTTTTTTATGGACTCATCATATCTTCGGATTTCTTGTTGCACACCAACAATTTTGGAGTCAATCGTCTTAAAAGCCTAATTTTGTGCTAGAAGAGTTTCCGATTGCCAATTTAGGCCAGACTCAGCAACAGGTGTTCTTTTTGGCCTTCCACGTTCATCTACATCAGTGGAAGAACGAATTTTTGGAACATGAAGATATATTCGCTGTGGATCAGTAAATTCCTCAATAGCAGGAAAAGAAAGCTGAGAACTTTCAACAGGATTTAAAGGAGGAAAATCGGCTTCATTGAACATGAAAATATATGGAAGTTGCCTGGTGATTGGGTTTTCAAGGAGGACTGGGATTTTAAGTGGATAAGAATTCTTCATTACCCACTTATAGATTGGTTTGTAAAAAGGAGAAACAACATATTTTTTATATGGGGTGAAACTGGAGGTGATGGAAATGATGGAGGTGATGGCGTTGATGGAAGTGATGGAGGTGATGGCGAACCATATGAAACCATAAACTAGTATCCGCTATTTTCTTCAAAGGTATCAATGGTTGGATCTTCATCCAAATATCTTTGATATAAGCTGTCATTGGCCTTCCTGGTTTTTCGTTTTGGCCTGGTAGCTAGATCTACTTCATCTGGGGAATTTGTACATGAAGAACACTGGCAAAAGGATCCCAGAAACAATGACAATAGGGGTATTTGTAGTGATGGAATGATGTCCATCATTTTTGAAGTATTGAACCAACTTTTTTGAGTCTGGTTCCTCATGAACTGGTTTAGGAACACAAGGTTCTATCATAAAGATAGTAGGAAAGATAGAAAGAGTTTCTTCTTTTTGTACTCCAATCACTCTTACTGCTTCTCTCGCTCTATCATCTTCTTCATCCTCCTTAACAGAATTTCGTACTTCAAATGCTTCTAAGATTGACTATCTCTATGAAGTCTTTCTTAGTGATGAAACAGATTTCCCCTCATATATAAGCATATCTTCCTAGTCGGATGCAAAAAGGTCGCGGCCTAGTCTTTGTTCTATTCACGTCCAGAGACAAAGAGAAATATTGAAGCGTCATTCACGAGTACTTGATAGTGGATTTTTCTCCGTGGGTCTGAAGCGCCGATTTTCACATGAGCACTTGTCATTGGTTTCATTTGTGCAATTACATCAATAACTTAGTGTTCTAATCGAGTAAATCTTGTGCTAAGATTTGTGTATAATTCTTTCGTGAGATTGAGATATTATTTTGTGAGAAATTGTGGGGTTAAATATTACGTGAGTTATTGGGTATAATTAGAGCTTGGGAAATAGTAAAAGTATTTGAGTGACTTAAGTGTGATTGTAATCTCTGTTATATCGCTTGATCTATAGTGAAATTTCGTGCTACTCTTCATGTGGATGTAGGTCACTATGATTGAACCACGTAAATATGATGTTCGATTTTTTTTTCTATCTAGTTTATTGTTCGATCGCTTATTTCCGCAATAATTGGTATCAGAGCAAGGCTTGGCTAAGTTGAAATAAATTGATGGTGACAGAAGAAGGAAAAGTGAAAATTGACAAATTTGATGGGAATGATTTTGGTTTCTAGAATATGCAAATTGAGTATTATCTGTATTAGACGATATTGTACTTGCCCCCATTTGGGGAAAAGCCAGCGACAATGAAGCAAGCTGACTACAAATTGCTCGATAGATGAGTTTTGGATATTATTCGACTAACGTTGGCTCGTAACATCGCGTTTAACATCCTGAAAGAGACGACCACTACGAGTTTAATGAAAGCCCTGTTGAACATGTACAAGAAGCCCTCTGCGATCAACATAGTCTATTTAGTGCAACGTCTATTTAACTTGAAGATAAGCGAAGGTGCGTCGGTTGCTGATCATATCAATGAATTCAATGTAATCGTTAGTCAATTAAGTTTGGTAAATATTGACTTTGAAGATGAGGTATGTGCTTTGATCCTATTATCCTCATTACCTGATAGTTAGAATACTACTGTAACCGTTGTCAGTAATTCCTTTAGGTCAACAAACTTGACATTTGATGGTGTTTGAGATTTGATTCTGAGTGATCTATATCTGTTGCTTTGTAGGTGAAAATAGAGGAAAAGCTAGTACACATGTTAGCAAAAGTGGTATAAACTAGAATAGACAAAGTCAGTCTAGGATTGGTGGTGTTGTTTGTTGAAATTGTGGCAAGGAGGGGCATCTTAGAATGGATTGTTTTAAGTTGAAAAACGACAAGATTAAGAAAATTAGAGTTGAGTTTGTGGATGATGTTGCAGCTATAGCTGACAGTAATTCGAGCGGTGCAGATTATGTCTTGTCTGTCATTGATTATTCATGGTTTGATGGATGGATTATGAATTCGGTTGTTCTTTTCATGTTACACTAAACAGGAATTAGTTTACTGCTTATCAATGCATGGATAATAGTAAAGTGCAGTTGGGGAACAACGCGGCGTGCGATATTGTAGGTGTTGATGATGTTAGAATCAAAATACGATGGTATCGTGAGGACATTGACCGGAGTGAAGCATGTTCAAGAGTTGAAAAAAACCTGATTTTCTTGGTGCCCTGGATTCAGCTGGGTATCGGTATTCTTAAGGATGTAAAATTCTGAAGTTTGTTCGAGGTGCTTTGGCGATAATAAAAGGAATCAAGCATAATAGTTATATGAGCTTCATGGATTTGGCACTCATGGGAAGTTAAGTCTAAGATACATGGGACCATTCTTGATATTAGAGAAGATTGGCGAAGTTGCTTATAAATTGGCTTTGTCACTACCATTATCAGAGGTGCATGATGTGTTTCGTGTGTCCTTATTACGGAGATATGTGCCAAATTTTGAATATGCGTGGGATTTTACTCCTTTGAGGTTAAAGGAGAAATTGACTTATGAGGAGCAGTCTATTCATATTATCGATAGAAAGAATCAAGTGTTACAACGATGCACTATTTCTTACGTGAAATTTCGATGGCAAAACCACACCAACAAGGAGGCCACTTGGAAGCTTGAGGAGAAGGCAAGACACAAGTACCCTCACTTGTTTAACGATTGAGGTATGTCTAAATTTTGAGGAAGAAATTTTTGTAAGGAAGGTAGGTTGTAATAAATAGGCTTTAGCTAGCCTATTTTTTTTTTTAGTCGAGCCAAAGCCTAGCCACCATCTCATTTTTTCTCTTCAACAAATGAAGAAGCCTTCAGCGAAGACAATAAGAAAATAGAATAGAGAGAAGAGAGCTCGCCTGCGAGAAATGAAAGGGAGAAAGAAAGAAGAAAAGAAGGAAAATTTTTACACATTCACAATCTGAGACCGAATCAATGTCGTTTTGTAATGCTAGGTAAGTTTTTGAACCTATTATTTATCTAATCGGAGAAATCGTTAAAGTTAGGGTTGAAATTCAAAGTTTTGTCAATTTTGTGTTGCTGCGTCCAATTGGAGGTTGTTGGGCTGTGTATATATATACATATATATAAATGAAAGTTTAGGGTGTTGAGAAGCTATAACATTTTACGGATCTCGATTCAAGTTTACGGTTTGCCCGAAACGAGATTTTGAAGTTTGTCGCGTGTGCTCGACAGATTGCGACCAGTAACTTTGTGGCTGAGTTTTTTCAGCTTTCGGCTAGTTTTTTGGTTGGCCAAGTTAGGGGTTTAGGCAAGAATGGCCCATTTAGGCTGCAAATGACAATCATTCTGTTTCAGAAATCAATTTCTGGTCCATTTAGACTGCGAATGACAATTATTCTATTTCAGAAATCAATTTCTGGCCAGAAATAGAAAATCTATTTCTATTTCATGAATGAATTTTTGAGCAAAAATATGCGTTTGATAACGACACAAAATTACTCCATCTCGAGTGGCCAGCGAGTGGCCGGCGGGCGGACAGCGGGCGGATGGCGGCGGCGGCGGACGGTGGCAGTGAACGGTGGGCGACGAACGGCCGGGAGAGGCAGCGGCGAATGGCGACGCAGCCAATGCGGAGGCTAGCGGTTGGAGGCGATCAACGTTGGGCAATGGTGGGAGGCGGGCGACGGTCGATGGCACGAAACGGTGGCCGGCGTACTGCGGGCGGCTGCGGGAGGAGGGCGACCGGTGGCAAAAGGAAGGCGGCGGCGGGAGGCGAGTGGCGGCGGGCGGTGGCCAGCGACGGTGAACGGCAAGAGGCAGCAATCGGCAAGTGAGTGGCAATGAGCGGCAGGTGGGCGACCAGTTATTAGCAAGGGCGAGTGATGAGAAGAATTTTTATTTCTCATTTTTGTTTCGGAAATAGAAAAGTATAAAATTTTACTTCTCATTTCTGTTTCAAACATATTTCTAAAATCAAAATTTGTTCCAAAAATTGAAAAATGAAATTCTTTATCGAACGAATTTCTATTCCAAACTTGTTTTTGGAACATAAATTGAGAAACAGAATGGTTATCATTTGCAGCCTTAAGGGATCATCAGGAAGGCCAATCCAGTGGCAAGGGCTGCATTATGCTAGTTTCGATCACGTTCGCTTGTAAAATTATATTCCCGATCACTTTTTTTTCCATATAATTGCATTTTACGAGTAATATTCAAAATAACATACACGACATAAATTGTTTTTTGAATATATTTTATCTTTTCTCGTCAAATTTACTATAGTAAGAAGAGGAAGTTGGAGAATGAAAAGTGAATAAACTAACAACCTATTAGTGGAAAAATTGTCCAAAAAGTCCTAAACCTAATATACGATGGCCAATTTAGTCGTAAACCTTTTAATTGTACTAATTTAGTCATAAATATTTTGACGATTTTCTAATAATTGGCCGGAAATCGCTTACGTGGACACCGGACGACATTGATGTAGATGATTTTTTTAATATAATTTAATTGTATTTTTATTTCTTTTCTTTTTTTAAATTGCTTTTTTTTTAATTGTTGAGGGCCGGCGCCACCCACTAGCTAAGGCCTGGCGAGGGTTGCGACCCCTTATCCATATCCAAGCAAGGACTGCAACCTCTTGCCTAAGGCCAGCGAGAGCTGCGCGAGGGGTTGAAGCCCTTGCCGGCCTCAGGCGAGGTCACGGCCTTGCCCAAATCTAGGTAAGGGTCACGGGCGAAGGTTGCGGCCCTCACCTGTAATTGATAGGGGTCGCCAGGCCTCAGCTAATGGCCGGCGGGGATATAAAAAATCAACAAATTAAAAACATATCCACGTCAGCGTTGGTCATATCATGTCGGCTGGATGGCGTCCGCGTTAGCAATTTTCGGCTAAAATTAGCCGAAATGACTAAATTGACAACTCGTCAAAAGATTTAGAAAAAAAAAAAATTGGCACAATTGAAAAGGTTTAGGACTGAATTTGCCGTCGTACAATAAGTTTACGACTTTTTTGATAATTTTCTTCCTATAAGCTAAGTGCCTGTTTTGTGGCAAATTTACGATAAGTGTATACAACGTGGTTATTGTATGTGCAAATTGAAGCGAATCTCTTTATTAAATGAAATTTATTCACTTTGCAAATACTCTATACTTCAAACCGACTATATAAATATATTCGATAAAAAGCTATGTTTTCAGTTTGTGTGGAATTTTCTTTTTACATTAATAAGATGTATCATGTCAAATTTTCGAAATTATAACACAAATGGTTTTTGTTGCTGTCGTAAAATCTTTCTAAAATAAGCTATATGCTTTAAGGATGAATATGGAGATACTATCTCTTTACTCTTTTTTCAATTAAAAAGGGGTTAAGAATTTGCGAATCACAAGTAAATAAACTAAAATGGACTATTATTAAGTCAGTGGTCATTGTAAATATGACTTTTTACGAATTTCACTCTTACGTGGTTAAACGAGATACCATTCATACGTCTACTGTCCAAAGGCGAAAATGTAAACTATTTTTATATCAATGGTATTAATAGTAAAACTTAATAAAAATCCAAAAGTTATTGGTCAACTCTATACAATTGGGTAAATCTCTGCCACCTGTTTCCCACGTGGCAATCATAGATCCAAAGTTAAATTCACAGGATGAGTGCAAACATGAACTTCTTGTTCCAAAGTAGAGCATCACAAAGTTGCAGGTTTTAATTTTTTTTAAAAATGAAATTACTATGGTAACGTTCTCCGCTATTTTTGTGAACGAGAGATTTTTTTTACCACAAATTCCTTTCGCAAGTCATATAGCACCCGATTGGACTTGTGGAAAGTTTTTAATACGTATTTTATAAAATTTGAGAATAATTCTTTGTTGAAATGCAACTTGCTTTAACAGTGATCCACAACATTTTTCTCAGAAAGAAAGGACAAAAAAGCATCAGGAATTCGGAATCAAGACAGATGGACGAACAAAAACTGCAAGCAAAAGCGACTATGCAATATGTTCATACGACTTTCCGAGAAAGAAAGAACATGGATAAGTTGTTGTACTTGAGCGACGTAAGCATTACATTTTCTATAAGCGAGCACTCAATCAACCTTAATTTTCAAGTGAGAAAAACCAATACAACAAATAGAGAAATGCGTCGATTGAAGATAATAGTCGAGAAATTGGGGAACTTACAGTGTGGAGAGCTCGATTATCATCATGGAGGTCACGACGGCGTGCCGTATTCGTCCGGTGATGCCAACAACCCGCGACATCAATTTTCTATGTTTTCCTTCCTTTGTTGTGCCCTGTCTTGATTGGCTCCAAGGTATCTTTGTGTGCATATGGGGCTTAATCTTCTTGCCAGATTAGCATACGTATTGTTGACAAACTGAAATAAACTTCAAAGTCATTTGGATATCATGTGCATTTTATTTTTAAAAACTTTTAATGTGATAATCACAATAACTATTATTTCCCAACCGTATGATTTTAAATTCTAACAAGGCTTTCTCAAGACACTTAAATATAGAAGTGATCGGTTACATAATGGGTCAGTTAACCTAGAATGTACCTTATATGTCTAGGTTTCAAAAAATTAAAACCGGTTATCGAATTTATTATTCTTGAAACCGGCCTCAAACCGAACCGGCCAGTTCCCAATTGGACTTGAGAATTGGGTTTGGTGCATGTAAGTCACATGGTTGATATAATATATAAAAAATTTTATCCCGGTAAATTCTTGTTAGTTAGTAGTCTTATGTGTACTTCAAGTTGGAGGTCATGGTTGTCATCCTCTCAAGTTGCATTTCACTATTTTTCTTTTTAAAGTTGGGTGTATAAGCCCATATCTAAACTGAACAAGTTAACGGCTGATTCCAGATGTTTGGAGTTGTCAATCTTTAGCACTCCGTAAATTACAATCATCCTTAAGCACACTTTTATCATAGTGTTGAACATTCATAAACATTACCTTAATAAGCCGAAATCAAATCATGTCAAAAAATAACAATCACCTGTTGAGATTATATATAAAATCTTCAAGTGGGAGGTCATGGGTGTCATTCTCTCAAGTTGCATTCCACTTTTCTTTTTCATATTTTTTTTTAAGTTGGGTGTACCATTTCTAAACCGAACAGATTAATCACTAATTCCAGATATTTGGAGTTGAGGATCGGATCGGTTCTTTCTAAAATCGGTCAGGCCCGGAGGTTGCTTATCCTTATGTAAATGTCAATTTTCAGCGCTCCGTAAATTACAGTCATCCTTTAGCACTCTTTCATTCATAGTGTTGAACATTCATAAACATTACCTTAATGCCTGAAATCAAATCATGTCAAAAAATAACAATCGCCTTCATAAAAAATAAAAAAATAAAAAAAAACCCAATTGGCGCAAACAATACGTGGAAAAGAGGAGCAGAGGGGTCTGGTGGGAAATTCCCGCCCAAGAGTTCTCGAACCGCCTAGAGATAGAGAGAGAGAGAGAGACACTAAACCCTAATCGCCATCTCATTTTTGCCTTCAGTTTCCCCCCTTCACTTCCCCTTCACCACCTCTTCACTCCTTGCTCTCTCTCTCCCTCCCGCCACTCTCCGCCGTCGGCCACCTCGCCAGTGGTTGCCGTCCTCGCGCCGCCGCAGCAGCCGAATCCCCCCCGCGGTTCGGCCGGCTCGAGTCCTCGTCGCGCGGCTTGTGATCCGCGATCGCTCGTCGCCGTTCCGACCAGGTCTCTCCCCCTCTCTCTCTCACTGCGATCTGTGTATCTCTCTCTCTCTCTCGGTCGCTGTCGATGTTTCGGGCTTCCCGCCCGCTCGAGCAATTAGCGCCTGCGATTTTTGAATCCCGCGTCACCGTCCGGTTCGAAATGCTTTGATTCCGTGAACTGGAAACGAATTCGTTCGCGCGATCGATGAGATGTTTCGAACGGGAACTGAAATTTAGGTTTTAACTGAGATTTCCGGGGGCTTCGCGTGCTGCGTTTGGTATCCCCTGCTTACTCGGATCTCTCGTCTCGGAATGTTAACAAGTTGCGTTTTTTTTTTTTTCTGTCCTGGTTTTAGGGTTGTTCCTCGAAGCGAAAGCAAAATGTTGCACTCTCCGATGCTCGTTCTGAGTAAGCTCCATCATTTCTTCGCCGGCTCTCTTTTGTTCTTTTAGTTCCCTCCTGTATGATCCGGCCGATCTGTTAGTTTTTATTGTAGCAATTTTATTTAGATAATTATGTTGTGCTCTGAGGGGCTGGGTCCTGTCCTTTTGAAGTGTATTTTACAGTGAGCTGCATGTTTATGGTAGCAATGCCTTCTCCCACCCACTTTTTTTTTTTTTCCAAGGAAATGAGTATTGTCATTGCGCCTTTATTGGTTTTTGGCGAGGGGGAGGGTTGAGGGGGTGGGAGACAAGGAGAAAAAGACATGAGATATGATATTTTTGAACGTGTTCTTACTCTACTGGGTTTGGGCACATTCGTAGTTGCCATTTTTTTGCCCCTGCGAATAAATTCTTAATGTTGCATGGAACAGAGGACTCCTTGAAACGTGAATCTGGAAGCAAGGTACACCATGCTAATATCCAAGCATCCAAGGTAAGCAGCTTTTCATTTAATTTCTGGATTCTGTCTGGGTTTTTGTGGCTGCCAAAAATAATTGAATTTTGTGATATCACTTGACCAAATGATTAGGCCATTCCAAGCTTATGTTGAGTAACTGGTGTAGTTTGCACATCACTATTTTCAGTGACAGGAAATTTCCTAGTAAAGAAGCTAGAAGCCACTAAAATAATAGCAAAACAGAGAATCTCTGCAGAAAATTAAAGCTCTTGCTTTTTAAAATTTTTCTAGAATCACCCACAAGAACGTCTCATATATCATTGTGCATCATCTGAATTACAAGGTAGATTGCAGGAGAAATTCAATAACGTTAGTGTGGTTATTTTGGTTTCACATTTAGGTGGATCTGGATCTTTATATAAAGTGCCTTTTTTGGTAAACTGATGTTTTTGTCTGTGTTCTCTTGCTGTTGGAAGTCTTTTTAACTTGTGCTAATACATGTGACAGGCTGTTGCTGATATTATCCGCACCACCTTGGGCCCAAGGTCCATGTTGAAGATGCTACTTGATGCTAGTGGAGGTGAAGTTCTATTATCCCAACTTGTCTAATGATTAATACAACGATTAGTCAATGAAATTTATTCCACGTTTCAGATCATATCATCATATATATCTAAGGAAGTTATTCTCAGTCATGGGATTGTGTAGGTGCTTTCCCATTCCCATTGATTGATTTGTTTGATTTCAAATTTGTGAGCTCGGGCAAACAATGCATCCCCTTTTCCATGGTACTCAAAATTTACAAAAGATAATGTGGAGAATTTTCTCACGTAGACCTGATTTTTGTTTGCTTTATCGTTGCCTATGGGCATTATGTATATGTAGATGACTATTTGATTCCATTACATTTTGCAAATTATATGAGGCACAAGAGTGGGAATTATCACATCATTCTCTTCACGGCTTTATTTCTGTTTGCAATTAAGCATCATTTGTCCTAATGTCTATTCGGTTGCATGGCGTATTTGCTGCATTTTCGTAAGTGACAGTTAATGGAGTGAATTTCTTTTCCCTTGGTTATAGTAATCATCTTAGATCTGAGCAAATATTCATTTCTCACTTGGTGACAATAAGTAATGAGATTGTGTACTTGAACAGAGAACACTAAGAATTTTTTTGAAAATATTCATCTAGATAGAGTTGACAAGGCTGGAATAAAGGAATCATAACTATTATCTAAAAGAGATGTCACATTATTTTGCGAGTTTAATTATGGAGTAAATTGGAAGAGTAGCAACCATTCATCATACGAAGCTAGTATGGTTGCTAGACTTGACTTTAATAAAGTGTATAACTTTTGATTTTCATCAGTCTGAAGTCTCATGGACTAAAATCATTTTCCTTATTACATGCAGGAATTGTTGTGACAAATGACGGAAATGCTATCCTTCGTGAACTAGATATTGCACACCCTGCTGCAAAGGCAAGTTTGACACGACTCTTGAGGGCTCACTTTTCTTCCTAGAGCTCATATATTGTATTGCTTAGAATCAAATTTCAAGGTGTTTCAGCAGTGTACTTTTGTAAATTACCAGATCAGTTTGAGTGCACATTTACTTTTTTAAAAATAATAGGCATTATGTACACGCTCACACACTTGTATCTGTATATTTCCTTTTGTTGCTTCGTCTAACAATTGCCACATGTTTATGACAGTCGATGATTGAGCTTAGCCGCACCCAAGATGAAGAAGTTGGAGATGGAACAACTTCTGTCATTGTGCTTGGTATGGCTCTGATATACTTCTTATGGATAGTCACAGCTAGTTGTGTATTAGGCAGTTCCTTGCATTTCATGACACAAATTTACTAAATATCAGCTTCAGTGATAGAAACTATCATCAATGTTTCGATTACTCAGTTTTCTGTTCGACGAGAATTTTTTTTCACTAGGTGCGCCTAGGCTAATGTTACCGAAGGCATCAAGTTAGGCATTATCCTTTTGGGTGGGACCTTGGGGTGGAAGTTGGAGTTTAGTGATAACAATGTGGAATGATTCATCACGATCTATTTGTGAAGTATTGATTTAAAGAGACCAATATTTTTTTTTAAAAATTTGGAAACTTTTCCAATTTCATCTATGAAAAGGTTCTGGGATATGATGGAAATTTTTTTGTTGAGTCTTAAACAATCCGTCCATTGGAGATGTGATCGGGTTTACCGAATAGACTAACATACAGAATTGAATTCTAAGCAAGAAAACAAGCTTTGTATGAACAAATGGTATTGGAATAGTAACTGTCGAAGTTAAAAAGTTTCCAGAGGATGTACCTATCATTCAAGACTCCAAGTCTTTGTATTAAATTGATCCCAAATAAGAGCTTCCAATGCATTTTGATCCTAAATATGGTGACTCAAAGTGTATTGGCCTCCTTGTAGTTGTTGTAAGGTATTTAGAAGTTAGATGCTATGGAATTGCTGTATGTGGATTTTCAGATCCTGCTGTACAATTTTGCCAGAGAGTTGAAAGACTTTGTACGATGTTGACAAATTCACAATTGTATATTCTAGGCTATGAATTTGAATTTAAGTCGATTGAAATAGAAGTGCATTATTCTGCATACGGTTGACTCTGCACACTTGCCTTCTTCCTGTCACCATATCAGATGGTATTTCATTTGGTTGCGGAATGTTGTTACTATTATCATCGGTGTTCATGGCCTTAAAGCGTTGAGTAATTATGGATCACAAGTGGAGAATATGTATTTAAAGCGTTTTATATTAACAGCTTCCATATCCTCTTGATTGATCAAGTGTCTTACATTATAAACTTAATTGTTTTGGAAGCTGGTGAAATGCTCCATGTTGCAGAAGCCTTCATTGACAAGAATTATCATCCTACTGTCATTTGCCGTGGTAAGAAGATCGTTGCAGATACTTATTGTATGTCTGAATAGCATCTGTTGTATAATGTGTAGATTTAATTAAAAGAACCTTTTGCTTGTATGACAGCCTATAACAAAGCTTTGGAGGATGCTATTGCCGTGCTGGATAAAATTGCAATGTCAGTTGACGTTAATGATCGTAAGTTCCTTGCATATAGAAATTTTCACCCTTTCAGCTGCTCATATAATTTTGCCTATCACTAGCTTGACCTTAATGGAAATTGTCATCAATTGAAGAAATTTTCAATTAGTTTATTGAGCTGTTACCACTTGCATGTTGACTTTAAAGCATTATAATTCTCTTTTTAAATGAAGACTGGTCAGGTGTTCCCTAGTTTGAAGCTTCTGAACATGATGAGTTTGTTGTTTGTTAGTCTGAACTTTCAATTGGTTGTTAGTTACTTGCATGTTAGCATTGGCGCCTTGTGAAGAGGGAGAGAAGTCAAAATTTGGAGGGTTATCAATTAGTGTAACTTAATATTACTAGAGGAAAATGCAAAGACACAAATTTTTGGAGCTAATTACTACTGATATTTAACTTTGAACTCTAGGTCTACCAGTCCTAGCCAAAGCGGATTAAGCATATCTGCAGATGTTATGCACCACTATTTATACTTCTGCTCTTAATCTATATGGGTTTGGTAGTTTGTCATTACATACTTGAGATGCACAGCATCACGAATCCATTCTTTTTGACTTGGTAGAACTTCTTACTGTCTTTTGGCCTCATGATCAGTTGATTTTCGAACATATCTGCCGATTATCCGGACTGTGGTACCCATCCATTATCATGGCTGGGGTCGGAGTTTTCACATGTAATTGTTTCGCGGAAGAATATTGAAGAGGAGATAATACTGTTTCTGTTCATCTCGTGATGATGAATAGTTTATGTGAAATTAATATTGGAATTAATTCACAGGTGCTAGCATGCTTGGCCTTGTTAAAAGTAGCATTGGTACAAAGTTCACCAGTCAGTTTGGGGATCTGCTTGCTGTAAGTACTCTGATGCACACTTCTTATGAATACTGCATATGTTGGTGAATTTATTTAGCATCAGGCTGGACCTTGAATGTGCGAAGGATGAGGCATGTGCATTGATCTTTGACTGGTGACTAAGTCTTCGAGGAAACTCAGTGAAGTCCATAGTATGTCATCTGCCATCGACATTGCAACAATAAGCATATATAGCTTAAGGAGTTATCCACGTGGAAAAATTGTACAGAATACTAAAAAAGTAAAACTAGGAGATTTACCTCAACCAAGCTTTATAGCTACTGTAGGGTCATGATGACAACTTTTATACCATACCCATCTAGACTAGTACTATATAGCTTGATAAATACTTCTGTGGCTATATCGGTGTGTGTTTTTCATTAAGTGTATATTGTTGGCTCTTCTAGAGCTCATGCTGTTACTTGAAATCTTAAAGTTGGTGCCAAGAGTCACATGTGCATCTACCAAGATAAGCTTTGGTTTTAAGTTCCATTTAATTTGTTCTTTTTCAGGATTTAGCTATTGATGCTACCACAACTGTTGGTGTGGATCTTGGTCAAGGGCTGAGAGAAGTGGATATAAAAAAGTACATAAAGGTTGAAAAAGTCCCTGGTGGACAGTTGGAGGATTCGAGGGTTCTTAAAGGAGTTATGTTTAATAAGGATGTTGTTGCTCCTGGAAAAATGAGGAGGAAGATTGTCAACCCACGTGTTATTCTTCTTGATTGCCCTCTTGAGTACAAGAAAGGCGAGAATCAGACAAATGCCGAGTTGGTCAAAGAAGAAGATTGGAGCATTCTTTTAAGAATGGAGGAAGAGTACATTGAGAATTTATGTGTGCAGATACTGAAATTCAAACCAGACTTGGTGATAACAGAGAAGGGACTTGGTGATTTGGCATGCCATTATTTTAGTAAGGCTGGTGTCAGTGCCATTAGGAGGTTGAGGAAGACTGATAATAACAGAATTGCAAAGGCTTGTGGGGCCACAATTGTTAATAGACCAGATGAACTGCAGGAGTCAGATGTTGGTACTGGGGCAGGTTTGTTTGAGGTTAAGAAGATCGGGGACGAGTTCTTTGCTTTTATTGTTGATTGCAAAGATCCGAAAGCTTGTACAGTACTCTTAAGAGGTGCCAGTAAGGATCTTTTAAATGAAGTTGAAAGAAATTTGCAGGTATTCTGCGAAACTCATGAATGAACTATTTTACCTGGATCTTGTTAGGTTCTGAAGCTAGTTCTTGTGCAGGATGCCATGTCTGTAGCAAGAAACATCATCAAGAATCCAAAACTTCTTCCTGGTGGCGGAGCTACTGAGTTGACTGTTTCTGCCATGTTGAAGCAGAAGAGTTCCTTGATTGAAGGCATAGAAAAGGTCAACATTCTTTTGTATTGTGTCATTGCCTGTGATAAGACCATTCGGATTTCAATATTGCTGAGACATTGAGAGGAATCACACTATAAGATGAGATGATAGTTCCCATTTTGTATTTCGTGTGATGTTCTAATTGATGCAACGCTTGATGATTGTGACAGTGGCCTTATGAAGCTGCGGCTATCGCTTTTGAGGCTATTCCTCGGACATTAGCCCAGAATTGTGGAGTGAATGTGATAAGAACCATGACTGCCTTGCAGGGAAAGGTAATCATCTGTCCGATTCTGGTCTATTTCATCTCGAAAGGTTTTGTCTTTTGAACCATTGTTAACGCTCTTCTAAATCTCGATCTCAAATAACTTAGCATGCAAATGGAGAAAATGCATGGGTTGGCATAGACGGAAACACTGGTGCTATCACTGACATGAAAGAACGGAAGGTATACATCACTTAAAGAGTCTTTATTTTGCTGTTCTCTTCTCATTCTTTCATTTTCATCTGTCTGGACCAATCTTAAACCATATTAGTTCCCTTGATCAGAAACTGCGTTAATGAGATAATTACTATAAATTAAAGTTTGGTGTACTTTTAGATTTCGAAGTGAGGTCTCTGCTAATGTAATTGCAATCTGCAAGTGTCATTTTCAAGACGTTGATGCGCACAACTAGACTCTGTAGCTAGCCTCCTGCATTTAAGTCTTGGTTAGGCATTACATCTGGCTTGCACCTGGTGGTTAATTCGCAGTATTTTGCTGGATGCTAATGAGTTTACCGCTCACATATTTGCTTTCAGTGAAGAATAGGCAGTTTCGTCGCCTATGCTTTTAGTTCATGACCAGTAGTTTGTCCGTGTTAATAATTTGCGAATCGATATCTTTGGTAGCAAAGAGATGTTTTTTCGTCCCTGCTTATTGGTGAATTTGAAACATGTTTGATTCTGTTTTCTGGTCCTTTCCACTTAAACATCAGATCTGGGATGCCTACAACGTGAAAGCACAGACATTCAAGACGGCCATAGAAGCTGCTTGCATGCTTCTTAGGATCGACGACATCGTGAGCGGTATCAAGAAGAAGCAGGCGCCCGGATCTGGTCCTGCACAGAAGCCCCAGGTGGAAACCGAAGCCGATGCCGACGGCGAGCAAATACTCCCCGACTAGGGACCACAACGAGGGCACATCCCATACCCGCTTGCTTTTTTGTATACCTCGGATCGTCTTTTTTTTTCCAAGCGCTTTCGAACCGAGTGGGTTACCTCGAGTTTTTGAGTTGCTTTAAACAGCAGCTGAAGCTGATTAGGATTGTGCTAGGATATGTTTATTCAAAGATCCTTTCTGAACCTCCATTTTGATCTACTGCTCTCCTTTTTCTTTTAAGTTTGATGCCATTGTCTTCGATTTAGTGAGTGATTCATTTCGTAATGTCCCAGGACCTAGATTTTCGCTCATCCGAAGAAACCCAGAAAAGAAGCTTAAAGATTGTTTTTGACTCCTTTGTTTATTTACTTCCAGACATACGCTCTCCATTCAATCTTTGCAATCCATCGTTTCCATTAGAGAAGGATACCTGAGTTCTCATCGACTGTGACGAGGACCGGTATATGGGGCTTGCAAGTTATCGCCTTCGACGCATTCTTGTCGGCTTCGACGATGCATCTGCTTGGAACACCTTGTTGTCGAAAAAGTTCTTACTACTTGTTCTCGTACACCAATCAAATTCTTGTAATTTTGATTTGTTTATTTAATTCTTGGGAAAATTGCTTGAATTTTCTAATCAGGTTTCTACCATATGAACTGAGGTTCATTTCAGTGGCCTAATTTCATAAAAAACCCTTAAAGCCAAATTTACTATAGTTCCAAATCTGCCTTGCATCCAAAATTGCCAACACTCGCCCTCGCCGTAAGGCCTGTGGTAAGTGGCTAACGATCGGCCATTGCTAAAAAAGAAGAAGAAAGGAAAGAAAGACAAGAAAAATTATTAAAAATTCAAAACAATTATAAAAAAATGTCCATGTTATTGCCGGTCGTGTCATGTTGGACAGTCGGCGTCCACGTCAGTAATTTCCTGCAAAAATTGATCGGATGGACTGAATTGATATCAATATGAAAATGTTTAGGATTGAATCGATCCAATTAATGGGTTTATAACTGAATTGATACCAATGCAATAAATTTAAGACTTTTTTGATATTTTTCCCTGGAAAATTATACCATGGTCATGCCAACGTATACTGAAAAATCATTTCTTGAAAAACATGTATTGAAAATTCTTATAATAATAAAGAAAACATGGAAACCATGAGCTTATTATCCAACAATAAACTTTTGAAGATTTTTTCATTTGAAAAGGTTTTCCCAATTTCGAAGTCAATAGGAGGTGAATGTTTAGAGACAAATAAGCTTTAAGGATTTTGTTGAATGAGTGCAAAAAACCACGAAAACAAAACGCAACATAACCATACCCTGACGAGAGAAAAAAGACAACTTACTAATTGGAGGTTTATATTTCGACCAAAAAAAAAATTGGAGGTTTATATGTCTAGGGAAAAGCGGTGGGGAAAGTTGATGATGTCAAATAACAATTATGACTCCTTTTCAAACATCAATAAATGAGATTACTCCAAAAAAAAAATGACTGGAATATTTATAGCTAACATTGAAAAATTATTCAGCGGACCAAGTACATGTGAGTCAAATGCACCGTAATATATTTGATTTTGATGAGTTCTACCTGTGATCCTCATAATTCAAAGATTGAAATGCGTTGACTTTCACATGCATCCGGTGCATGTATAATAATTTCCAAATTGTGATAAACTAGAATTGGATGCCTATAGCCGTAAAAAAAAAAGATTAAATTCTTTGGTACAAAACTTTGTAGTTTGAAAACTTATTTCAATATTATTATTTTCATTTGAGACTGAACGTGCTTATTGAGATTTTATATTAGTAAAGGTGATAAAAATAATAACACGTGTCCTCTCGATTTATACGTTCTCGGAGAGGATAAATCAATATGTTAAACCAAAAATTTCAGTTTTTTTTTTTTTGGTATTGTAGAAGATAAATTTCACTTTTTTGGGACACTTGAAAGTTGAATCAAAGTACTTTTATTTTTAAATATTCATATATATTTCCACATTGTATTAGACGAGCATATAAATGTAGAAACTGGACTTACGTTTTGGCCATTGATCAATTAAGGACTTAATGTTCTATTTTGATCAATTGAGGACTTAAAGTTTTAAAAAAAAAAGCCCTCAATCACGTCTTGAGCTTGACGCCGATGTAATTCACGCGTCAAAACGAAAGTCCCACATGAAAATATTTGGTCAATTGTTAAATGTCATTTCGGGCATGTGAATTCCATTAATGGTGAGCTCAAGATGTGATTATGACTTTTTATAAAACTCTAGGTCTTTAATTGATCAAAATAAAATCTTAAGTCCTCGATTGACCAATCGCCAAAAACTTTAAATTCTGTTTCTGCACTGATCCAGTATAATATATTATAACAAAATAGGGTGATTTATGTGTGGTTTATTTTAAAAAAAGATTAACTTATATAAAGAGAAATTTTTTAAAAAAAATGAGAAAAATTAAGAAGGATTAGCTTGGTATTCTTATGTTTATTGAGAAAAAATAATGGATAATTACACAAATGATCCTTGAATTTAAAATTGTTCATGTTATCAATTAACTTTAGTTCAATGTGCTATATAATCACTGAACTTTTAAATTTGTTTAACGTGGTCGTTAGATTTTTTATAAATATTTAATTTGGCCTCTGAAATATATGAAGTTGTTCAATATTGTCATTTCATTAATTCAAATTCAGGGATAATGTTTATACATTTTAGGAATTAAATTGAATATGTGCTAAAAGTCCAAGGATCATATTGAACAAATAAAAAATTGATAGACCATATTGCACATTAGGCTAAAGTTCAGGAACCACATTGTGTATTGTGCCAAAATTCAGGGACCGTTTGTGTCATTTTCCTAAAAAGTAAACGAACTGTCTCGCAAAAAAAAGGAAGGGAAAAAGCCGCAAAAAATCGAAAATTATGCTCACTATCGCACACTCATTCAAAAAAAATTTCCTGTGATATCAAAAACCCCAATCTACGCCCACCGCGACATATTTATCTCAAGATTTTTTCTCGTGACATGAAAAAAAACCCCTAGATTCGTATCTGCAAGGCACGTCTACCCTCCTCCTCCGTCAATGTTCCGTTAAATAAATCTTTCAGTTTTCAATTAATACCGTTCATTTTCTAGCGTCCTTGTAGGCAAATTTGTAACGGTCTTATGTGTTGATATTTTTGGTGCAACATTAAAGAAATAAACTTTAGAGTATAAACGTGCGGGAGTGAACATGATTTGGGATTTTCAGCGAAATTTGCCCAAAAAGGAAAAGATGAGGAAAAAGAACAAAAAAGGGGACGAAGCTTATTTTCAGTGAAATTTGCCCAAAAAGGAAAAGATGAGGAAAAAGAATATAAAAGGGGACGAAGCTCTCTCTCCTTCCCCGATCGTCGCTACGATCTTGAAGGGACTAATTCCGAAGCTTTTCTCTCCCTCCCTCCCTCCCTCTCTTCAAATCGATTCGATTAAATTCTCGGAAGCCATGGCCGCGGAGAAGAAGGTGTCCGAGGGAATCAAGCTCCTGTCCGTGTACAACGACGACGAGGACGACGACATGGAGGACGCCGAAGACGAGGACGAGGACGACGACGACGCCCTCCCGGCCGCCGAGGGGCGGGAGCGGCAGCGGTCCGAGCGAGGCGAGGCGGCGGCGGCGGCGGCGGCGGCGGAGGAGGAGGAGGAGGACCGGTCGGAGCGCGCGGCGGAGGACGACGATGATCCCGGGGAGGCGAGCGATGGGGAGGATGGTGGTGCTAGGGTTGGTAGCGAGAGGGCGGCGGCGGCGGCGGCCGCCGCTAGCGATTCCGGTCACGAGAGTACTCCTCAGCCGACGACGACGGAGAGCTCGACGCCGGGCCAGCGGGAGCAGCGGCCTCCGCAGCAGGAGGCGGCGGCGGTTTCCGTGGAGGCGAGGATGAGGAGAGGAGGAGGCGGAGAGAGATGCTGAGCATCGTGGATTACGCACATGATGAAGTCGCCATGTCTCCGGAAGCTGAGGTACCTTCGCGTTCCTAATATGTTGCCATTAGGTTGATGATTTCTGTATATTGAAGATTCTTTGGTTGCTGCTTCTTTAGCGTGCATAATCGTTTGCTGGCATTTCGGTATTTTGCATCATGGATGAAAGCATGATGATCGTTTACATTGGCTGTTGCTCAATCTCAGGAAGGGGAAATAGACAGCAGCAGCGACTTTATGCTTGATGAAAGATTCCAAACGGAAAATGGTATGTATGTTTTTTGTGGAGCAGTGCCATTCATTTGCGGTTTTTTTTCACTTGACTTGAGTGAGTTTTTCTTTGCGCCTATCTGTGTAGTGCACCTGAGTTAGACCTCTTTTTCCTTGAGCAGGTTCAGCTTTGATCCTCGCATCCGTGGCAAAACCTAGTTGTTGCATATTATTGGGATTTTGAATTGGATACCCTTGTTTCTTTCACAATCTTATATGATGATGTTGATAGTCTGTTACCTTCATAAGGTTTTTCGGGTGATGGCTTTAACATGTGTTGCGTGACCTAATCTTTTGTTATCAGCTTTAGTGAGCCCTGAGATTTGGGACCCTTTTGATTTGTTCTGTTTTGTTTTGCATATTTATTGTGTGCTTAAACGAAATTAATAATCTGTTAAGTTTTCTTCTTGATGTACTCATGTCTGATGAAAATAATTTTGTTTTGTTACAGCGACATGCATATGAGGCACTATCTGTTGCTTCTTGTCAGTTAATTTCTTTTATTGTTGCAGCAGGTGATTACCAAGAAAAGCCTACTCAAGAAACTGTGCAGGTTTTGTCACCAAATAATCAAGATATTCCTATATCATCTGGACATATAGAGCCATCACAACCTGATGTGAGAAATGTCACAGAAGCACAACCCATAGAAATTGAAGATTCTACTAAGATTTCTGATGATATTGATCCATTGGATAAGTTTCTTCCCTCACCACCAACAGAAAAGTGCTCAGAGGAGCTGCAGGTAATCTTCTTGCTTTTGGTCCAGCTTTTTTCCACGAAGCTATCACATATTGCAAGTGATATAGGCATTGATAATCTTGAATCTGGGAAAATGCGTAAATGTTTGTGCGTGTACTACAGTTACGTGGCCATCAAAATTTTTAGAAGATTTTATTTGAGTAGTTGTTTGGACTAAAAGCCATTAGTCAACGACCTGGATCTTTTCGCTTGCGGTTTTTGTTCCAAAAACTATAAGCAGAGCGCAGAGAGCACCCTCCCCAAGCTGTATGTTATTTCGTATATACAGACTTAATACTGCATATCATTCTATCACATCTGAATAAGCTGCTGCACTACATGTATTGTATTCTGCCGCTCTTTGGACCGATATTCTAGTAACAAATTATTCCAAGAGATCTGGAGCTATAAATCTCATGTCTTTAGTCGGCTTCCTTGTAGCAATTACACTAAATGCTAAAACTTGTAAGTTGCACTACTGGATTGTCCTTATTTCCGGAATTACTTTCTATTGGGCGAAGAGATAGCTGACTGATTGGCCTAAAGCCTCTTAGTCGAACATCAAACTCTGACAAGCATAAGGAACATTATCTTGGCTAGGCTGCCCAACTAATATCTCTTTACTGACTGGTAGTCCTTGAAGAATTTATAGGTCCTTGCAGTAGAATTGGGTTTGGCCTTACTTGGCTTTTGAGGCTTAAGAAGCTATATGTTAAGTTCATTGGCATTATTGGCTTCAAAAGCCACTTTTCTATGTTCTTGTTGGTGTACACTAGGAAAGAACTGGAAGATAGGACTTATATAGAGTTAGAGTGAGTTGTTGAAAGAACGGAATGATCTCAGTGACTCCAGCCTGAGAACTCCTGGTATTAGCGTTCGTCCAATTCTTTAATTCAATTGAGGGCGATTACTGAATTTTGAATCTATGAATTGTCGAATGAACCTATAACCATTTGCTATTTCTTCTTGACTATTTGTGCCTACTTCACCATATCAATAATACACTAAATCATGATGAACGTTGAGAATAATAGTGAGGTATTTTTTCCAATTATTTTTCAAGGTTGTAAGTCGGAGGGTTAAGAATCTTTTGTTGGATAATTCTACTGATGAAATGTGTGTAAACAGCAATTCTTGTGGACAGATGTGGAAAGTGGCTTTACAGTTTAGGGTCAGTCTCTTTCCTCGAAAAGCTTTAAAGAAAATGAAAAGTCATAATATTGAAAGAAGGGGGCATATTGTTGCAGCTGATGTTGGAATTATGAACTTGCAAAAGAAACTGTGTCACAAATGTTCTCTTTCATTTTTAGGGGATGGACGGAATATGGGTGAAGGTGAATGCTCTCTTAGGGTTTTCTTTTTTAAATTTTTTAATGGGCTGTTTTAGACGTGTGTTGGGTTGGAGCAGATTACGTGTGGCCAGTGGCAAATAGAAAGGAAGTTAAGAGTTTTACTTGCTGCTATAGTTTCTCACTGGATTGTGAGTGGAACAGAATGACACACCCGGGGATTGATACTTGGGTACTGAGAGGTAGGTGGATGGTTTTCTTTCCCAAATGGAACGAAGCAACATTTTTCAGATAAATCAACACCTTAGAATTTCATGGATAGCCTAATTGGTTAAAAGTTAATATTGATAATTTTCAAAATGGTTTGATGCTCATGTTTCCCCCTTTTTATTTATATCTATCTTATAAAAAGAACGCATGCACTTTGCAACTAAATGCATGTAGCATGATTAGAGACAACATATATTTGTTTCTTGATAGCAAGGTGGGTACTTTTCTTTGGAAAATTCAATGCATACGAAACTGCCTAAGCATTCATGAGGTGAACTGCCGTAAAAAGAGGGTTCACATGTATTACTCATGATTGGCTCATCCCGTCTGGACAGGTGCTCTTTTGTTGGATATTTGGGCATTAAAGATGTTCAAAACGTAGTAGGATGGAAACAGACAATTGGCTTTAGTAAAACATACCATTTCACTAGTCTCAACTAAAAAAAAAAAAGAAAAGCAAAGGAGATAAGAAAATAAGTCCAACTTGACAAACTAATTAGGGCAACTTTTGATTTAAAGATAGAAATTTGGAAACAGAGAGCCATCTTTCACTCTCATTTGCAATGTCAACTGGTAGGCAATGGTAAAGCCTCTTCGCTGCAGCACGCCAAAATAGTGAGGCTGACTATCCTTCTTGATGAGTCCCGCGTACTTCCAGATTTTGTTTTTAGGAAAATCTGATATCTTATTGCCTTGTTGAAGATTTTGTAGAGTTCCTGCTTCCATTAATAATAAGAAGTCAGACAATTGAAATCTGAGGGTGACATTAAAAAATGAACTCCAACTGGACAAACTGATTAGGGCAACATTAAATTCAAAGCTAGAGATTCAGGAACAGAGAGCCATCCTTCACTATCCTCTACAATGACAGCTGGAAGGCAGCGGTAAATCCTCTTTGCTGCACCAAAATAGTGGCGCCGATTACTATTCCTCTGATGAGTGCATAATTCCTGATCTTATTTGGGATTTCTTTGACAATTAGACATCTTATTATCTTTTTCAAGATTGTATGGAGTTCCTTTCTCTGTTCATTAGAATTATGAAAGGAAATCAAACGATTGAAATCTTTGGGTGATCTTTTCGTAATCACATGTTTTACACGGTGAATAGACTAAGATTATGTATGATTAATCAGTCGAGAACTTGATACGCTTAAGTTTGAAATTGACAGTTTTATTCTAACTTTTTTGCAGTTTTATAATTTGTGTTGTGGCTTCAGAAATTTGATGTTGATACTGTAGGAGTGGTATCATTAAATTGGATTTATTGAGTCTGTAGAATCTTGCAGATCTGTTATATAAAGAAGTCTTACTGTTTCTTGCTTTGGTGTTGCAACCAAATTTCGTGGGACCTCGTCAATCATAGTTACAAAAGTGACTTTGAGTACCTTGGGCATTACAGGTTCAATTCAAATGGGTTTTTGAGCACCAGGATTGCATATTTTTGGGGAGGCTTAATTGGTTTTTCTTTGTCTCCTTTGTTTATTCTTATCTAGAATTCTAAATGCTCCATGTCTTCTCTGAGATCCCATGGTGTATATTGGAATACTTTTTCCTTAAACCTTTTGATCTCTTATTTTCACTGTAATTTTTCGGGCCAACCTCATTGTAGCATGTGGAGAGCTTGTGGAGAGTTATAAGTTACTGGATTGTTTAAAGATTCTTTAGTATATACAAAAATATGTGTCTCTTAATGTTGTAAGATGTAAGATTAGTTTCTTCTGTTAATTTCCTTCTGCATTTTCGTGCAGGAGAGAGTGAGAAAATTTATTGCGTACAAAAGAGCTGGAAAAAGTTTCAATGCTGAAGTGCGCAACAGGAAAGACTATCGAAACCCAGACTTCTTGCTACATTCGGTGAGATATCAAGATATTGATCAGATAGGATCTTGCTTCAACAAGGAGGTGTTTGATCCCCATGGTTATGATCCAAGTGACTATTATGATGAATTAGGTTAGTATTCTTTCTTCTCAACAACTCTCTGCCTGCATGCACTCATGTGCCTTGATGATTTAAGCTTTAATTCTGCTGTTATCATGTTTATTATTTTGTTCTTTACTCTCATCAGGTTTGTGTTTCCTTTTGGCTTATTTGAACTGCATACCATCTCTCAAAAGTTCCTTCTGTTTGTGTTTACGTGACCAAGGAGTGGACTGAATCTGCCTGAAAGAGCATCAAACAGAGCTTTATGTAATTTCTTCAGTGAACACGGATTTCTGAAATTTTCTTTTGTATGATCTTTATTTGTTAGACGGGCTGGTCAAATGTGAGTGTTGCTATTCTGTGCCTTTTGGACGACTTCATGAGACTTTAAAGGAACTACTGCTCTCAGCTTTGCGTACAGTATTCCATTTGTCTATTGTATTGTTGGATTCAGGTCTGTGGATACCTTCTAATGGGACCTTGATACCTACTTGATTGGGGATCATCGTAGTGCTAATATATTGCTATAGTATCCTTGTTTCTTAACTAATTTTCTTTTCAGAGTTTCCCACCATGTATGATTATTTCCGTCAGGTGACTGAAGAACCGCATTGGTTGTATGCTTCATTCAGATTTATTGCCTTTCATGTGTTTACAAGCTATAAATGTTCTTAGAAACACTTGATGGTCTCTGTCAAAAACAATCTCTATTTTCCATTATAATTGCTTTTGCCTCGTGTTATTTGGACAATTAATTATCATATTTCCATGAACAGAGGTGGACATGAAACGAGAAGCAGAAAGAAAGGAACAAGAGAGGAAAAAGAGCCAGCAGGTCGAATTTGTTTCTAGTGGAGTTCAAGCTGGAGCACCTGCAATGTTGCCCAAAGTTAATGTGCCTGTTGCAGGTTGAAAAGCAATCCATGTAAATGTAGTCAAGGATTGGTATGAACAACTCTATATCGGGGTAGCTATTACCTTTCATGTTCTTATGAAGCTCCTCTTGCAGGTGTTCCAACTGCTGCTTCTGGTGGCTTGCGACCTAGTGATCCTGCTGCTCGGGATGGCCGGCAGAACAAAAAATCAAAATGGGATAAGGTCTAACTTGTTCTTGCATGTGAATATCCACTACTAGATTTTATTCAGTCGACTGAATTGAAAGATTCTGCTTTTTATTTCAGGTGGATGGTGACCGGAAGCCATCAGGAGCACAGGAATCTGTGTCCACCGTTGCTGCTCATGCTGCAATTCTATCTGCCGCAAATGCTGGTGCAGGTTATACAGCCTTCGCGTGAGTCCATGATCTTCTTTTTAACTTAAATTTCTCTTAGAAATGGTCAGGCAAGTCAGAAGTATTTAGGGTTGATTCGGAACAGTTTACTATTTCCTCGTCTTCAAAATTAGTCATATGACCTAAAAATGCTGTACTGTCGAGCTTTTTCATTCCCTCTCCAAACATCAACTCCTGTTCTTTTCCCATGCATATTTTGGACTTAAACTCACGGATTATTATCCCTGGTACTCTCAAGTAATGATCCAATTTTTATTTGAAATGACAGCCAACAGAGACGCAGAGAGGCAGAAGAGAGAAGATCTGGCGAGAAGAAGTTGGATAGAAGATCTTGATGTTAAAATTGATTATAGGAGCATCAGGTTGACTTTCGTTCTTAATCGATCAATCCTAGTTGAGATCGCCAAGGATTCCGAGATCAGATCGAATCCTGCTAGACTGCGCGCAAGACAAATCGGGTACCTTCATATTTTTTTTCTTCCACTGAAAGAGGGAATGTTCTTATACTCTGAAAGTGTTAACTTCTCAAATGTAAGGTGAAAATTTTCCAGAGATGTATTGTTGGCATGTTTGATTTTCCCCGGGACATGTCCCATTTTATGTACTGTAATTGTACGTCTGCACTGAACTGTTGGGCAACATTGGAATGAGTAGATTTGATAAATGAATTTTCCGGGGCACTTTAAAAAGCAATCTCCTCAGAATGGATTTAAGCTGTGACAGGAGTAGATCACTTTGTCGAGCTCTGCGTAGAACACGAAGAATCTCCTAAATTTATGTTCTCAAAGTCGTCGATAACCTTGAATTCGTGAATATTTTCTACTTGGGGCACATCACCTGTTAAGAACCTGTACTCATATCTACTGAAGTCTGCGGTTCACCGCAAGAAAACAGGGAATGGCATGGTCTTGAAATTTTAGGAGGAAAAGTGTCTGCGGGCGAAATAGGAGTGAATGATGAACACGTCCGAGGCGAGGAGAGCTGCACGTAGATATAAAGAATGAAAATTCGACGACGGCCTTGCCATCTATATTCTGAACCAGCTTCTTGGATTTGGTGGAAACATTGCGATTGCGAGTTTGGTTCCTTGTTTCGCTTGTGAGGAAAGGAGTGGGATTAATTGCAGACGGCATCACTTCCAAGTTCTAATGAAGATGAGAAATCAATTTGTTTCTTCACCGTGGCGATCAAAAAATGAAACAATTCATCAAGCCTTCTTAACCAGAAGGTTGGAAGACAAATTGCAAATGGCAAATTGAAGCTTCAGCAAGCAAACAGAGCAGATGTGGCTAGTGAGTATGAAGAACTCAGATCATTGAAATTATCATCCTGAGCACAGATCCAGAGAGATTCGGCAGGACCGAGCTTCATGCCGCAACCCGTTTTTCTATGTACAAATATCTCGTCGGAAGGCCGAAAGAGACTTAAGGGGAATTCCTCGAGGGCGTGCCGTTGGAGAGGTAGCCGGACTTGCACATGCATTCCGGGCACCTGGGCTGGCGATATGTGCTCCGCCCGAAGCGCCTCACTTGCGCTCTCTGGCCTTCTCCGATCAACTTCTTGACTTTGTATTCAAATGTGCTCCACCTTATGGTGGCGTTCTGCGACAAAATTGCCGCTAGCCTCTTCTTGCCGGGCCGCAAGGTGGGAGCGTGTTCTCCACCGTAGTAAGTGCGGAATCCGGACACCAAGGAGGACAGCTGACTCCCAGAATCGGTCATGGCGAACACGTCGGCAGTTGCACATACGATGAAGTCCAATGCCGCGAGCTGCAATAAGACAAGCAGACTGTATCGTCAGGTCATTCGGCTACCGAGATCCGACTATTGGTTATTACAGTTTTACAATCTGCGCATTGCAGTCAGATTCTGTCCATATCAAGGGAAAGGAAAGCCTCCTGAATGAACTGTTGAAATTCAAAACCATTTATAGGAGTATGATTACGGAATCTTTTGGAGGAAACAGGAAGTAAAACTGTTGCAGTGGAAGAAATCTGCTGCTGCAGAAGAAGCAAGCCCGTGTTGATTTACCTGGGAGGAGAAGTTTCTGAACGGAGAGAGTTCGCTTAGAGTGAGGAGAGTTTCCTTTGTGACCAAGTTGGGATAAAGGCCGGTGAGCGGTCGCATCCTCGACGTTCCTCCATATATGCCGGACCCGGCCAGGTAGATGAACGTGTCTCGCTTAAAGCCGAGGCCGGCGAGAACAAGTGCGGCTTCTTCTGGTGTCAATGGACACCTCCCCAACTTCCTCAGTTCTGCTGGAGAAACATACCTGTCAATAAAGCATATAGAAGGAATGAAATTTGAGCAAAAAAGCTGTTGGTAAACCAAGCAAGAAACCCATTAGTCAATTAAGAAAGAGAAGTCATACTTCGTCTTCTTCAAGCGTTCCATTAGCAGAGGAAAATGAACTTCTCGATAAGCTTGAAGTTCCTTCCTCTCGTCTTCGCCACCTCCGAATTCACATTGGGAGTACGCTACCATGTCCTCTTCGAATCTCAAGTGCAAGGCGAGGTATTTGGACCGACCATTTGCAATGTCGTGTCTTCCTAGTGGCGGCACTGGTAGGAAGTTTCCGAGCAATTGTTTGTCTAACATATTCTGAGAAGCATCATACTTTCTGATCCTCCTTACCAACAATGAACCAGCTCTTTGGATTTTCGCGACGAACTTAAGCGCATGGAAGTTACATTTGCATCTTAGTCTCTGGAACGTAATAAGAAGCATCAATAGGATCCAAAATGATGCATAAAGAGAGAAGTGAAAACCGGACCCCAGTCAAAGACTTGAAATAATGTAGGTTGCGTACAGATATATAAGTTGGTTAGCATGCATAGGCATGTTTATATGCCAAATCTGTGCTGTCTACACGAAGGGAAGTTACTCACCTGAAGATTAAATGGAACTGGATCGAAGCCGAGGCGATTTCCGAATCCAAGAAAATGTACTATTCCATTCCGTTTTAGGATCGGAAGCACACCTAAGATGTAATCAGCTGGCTTGGCCTCCTTAGCAATATCTGCGTCAGTAATCTGGTACAACAATTAGAATGTTGTTTGCCAAAAAAAATCAAGTAAATATAGGCGGATTACGACGACATACTTGGCTACCAATTGCTTCAAAATCCAAGTTTCTCAGATGAGGTGGAAGTTCCTTCACAATGTTTACATCTCCCTCCAGAGTCTTTATGAAGTATTTGTCTTGGTAAATATCCCCAAACTGACTGCAATTTCAACAATAAATAAAGCCTGCTTCACCGAAAGATTCAATAATGCATGCAAAGTAGGCATTATTAACTGCTTCATGCTAGAGACCGAGGTATCTTCAGACAGAAGCACTTGACCCAAAACTTGTTCATGAATGGCAAACCTGCCAAAACATGCAATATATTCATCTCATTGAAGATCGACCTAAGGAAGAGTTCGCCATGTCATACTTAACGTCAGATCTCATATATGATTGTCATAGGTGGTCAGGGCTAGAAGCATGATTGTCAAATAGGGACTTGGAAAGGAAATGAACAGAATGATTTCATTCTGTGCCAAACTTTATGAGCAGTTTCTTCAGACCTACGACATGCTTGAAAAATGAATTACAGAGGAATTTCTAGAGCAGGCTGATCAGCTCAAGCCGAAAACGGAAGCTATAAGGCCGAAATGACAATTGAGAATTTGAGCAACCATGGAAAGACTTTAAAGGCCCCGTACATCAATTGGTAACCAACTCAGAACTCAGGGTCATTCAAAATTGGGTTTCGGTTCATGCATTCATATGAAATTTGCATCTGTAGTCAGCAACCTCATTTGCAGACAATCCACACTTCTGTCTAAAGCATTGCTTGGTCAGTTTCTCTTTCAATGTGAGATATCCTTATCTACCTAGAGTTTGGACAATATAAAAAATCCTCGTAGGCCTTCTAGTAATTCAAGATAATCACTACAATGATGCTTCCAGTGAAAACAGTTTATTTTGTAGCTTCCTGCTCCCATTAAGGTCAATCGAGAACTATTCCTCACTTGTTGCAATCCCGCTGCGATCACTTGGTATTAGAAACATGCCTTACCTCTCGTCTGAATGCAAGGAGCATAACCCAGATACATCGTCAGAAAAAAATGAACAATGCATTCAATGGGAATTCACAACCAATTGGTGGACCGGGATACTATTTATTTACAGACTATAATTGTTTGAGCACTTAATGATGCATCAAGAAAGGTATGATAGGCAGTGAATACTTGAAATTAATCAGGAGTACTGCCCCTAGTTTAATGCGGCTTTTTAAAGGTACGTCGATATCTCTAGTATGTTTAGCAAATTGAACAAAACCAAATTTCCTAACACTTCGAGATTTGTTCCTATTATAACAAGAAGGTTACTATACAGGTATTTAATCATCTAACAAGGTGAAATAGTCGCTGCAAAACTTGTACGCGAACATGTAAGTATAACATAAAGTCAGGACAAACCTAGGATCCTTCCACACATTGCTGTACAGAAATCTTGGAAGAATCAGAGTGGCGTTAAGAAGAGACGCAACAGCGACAGCATTACAGATCTGCATAAGTCAGCCACAGATTGTCATTACACTATGCTCCTTTTAACTGTCGGAGATGGAGAAATCACCAAAGAATAATCGCAATACGGTCATATATCATGTTCCATAGGTCTTGGAGAAAGAAATTGTGGCGAGACTATTAATTGATTTTAGAGAACTGAAGACTGTATAAGAACAGAGAAATCTCAAAGTTCCAAAAGGACGGATCGCTAGTACAAAGCTTGTTATGAAGTTATACAATAGGATGTTGGCAATTTCCTGTTTTTTCAGGTGATCTTGATCAAGAAATATCTCTTCTTATTTTTAGTAACGATGAGCTTTTTGACTGCTGATATAGATTCCTTAAGATAGACTTTCTTAAGCATGACAGGAAAAGATTGGGTAAACTAGATTAGCACAGACCCGAACAGAATCCAATGCTAGATAGGGAAACTATACTCTATAGGGAGAAGCAAATCAGTCAAAATGATTTAAGAACGCGACATTGTTGATGGTTATACGTTGAGAATGAAACAGGATAAAATATGCTCTAAGCATCGCACTGGTATGATACTTCAGACCAGCGGCACATAATTCTTGTGAGGGTGCTAGGGATTGCTGAAAATATTTATAGATTTTCTCTCCCAGCTAATGCCATTGAGATCAATCTTGAAGATATGTATATATGTATCTATACACATCTTTTTTATTATATAATTAGAGAATAACCTAACTAAAAGGTCAGACTGAATGCTAATCCATGATGAAAACTGTAATGACGAGTAGTCACGGAATATGCATCGTCCTCTACATGGATGGCGATTCGCATCTGCACAAACGTACTACAGTGAAGACTTTATCTCAGTCTTTGTTTCCTCATCACATTTGCATGGTTAAGGGTATAACGAAATAAATTGCTTCCTTTCATGACTTGAGTGCAAAAAAAGCATTTTCAAGATTTTCCTGTCTTCTGTTCACACATTTAAATCCTAGGCTTCTGTATTTGTAATCACAATTGGTAGGTGTTCTCATCCAATACAGAATCATTTGATTGAATAAGTCAATGCTTACCGCAACTCGCTGTTGATTTAGTCCCCCATTAGCACTGACTAATAAGTAGCCATTATCTCCATGGCTACTCCCCAATTTTCCTGGTCAAGGAAGAAAACCTGATATTAGACTCCACAAATTTTTAGTTATTTCATTAGGATTTCACGGTTAAATCATTCACTTTTCCCACCGAGCGATTAAAGAGCTGTTAAGGACAAACAAGTTTCACTGCTAATGAGCAAAATCCAGTCAGGTGTACTCTGTACCTGAACCTGTTTGGACCTTTTTGTCTGAACAAGGCTTCCACAGAGCGGCTTGCCTTTGTGGTTCCTCCCAGAAGCTAGATGACTCTTGCTTGAACTCTCCCTAAAACCATGGGCGACATTTAACATCACACGTTTCGGGAAAAGTTTAGTCATTAAACCAGAAAATTGCACCACTTGTGAATGGCATACCGCAGCGAGCGCTGTCGAGGCCATATTCAGAAGCCGGTCGTACATTTTTACCGCTGGCTTTTCTACTTCTCCAGAGGCATTCCTGTCTTCCTTTGGATAAACAAAAGAGAGTGGTAAATGATGAAATCAAAGACTGATTGTACACCTTATTTACATGCATTGTTATGAAAATAAAGACCAAAAGCAATAGTCCAGTTGATTCGCAGCAAGCTAACACAAGTACCATGCCTCTAAAATGCCAAGTTCCCTGATCACGAAGGATATCTTAGAACATGGTCAATTCTCCTCCAATGAGAATCAAGAATCATCGTGCATGTTGGTAATTAGAGCATCGAGACTACGGTAGGAAGGCTTCAAAGTTGAATTAGTATGATGAAACAGTTTTCAAGAGGAAAGCCAGATTGTACCTTTGGCCCGCTCAATTTGGCTGGTCTCGAAACATTGTGAAGATTTACCGAATCAAAAATAGACACCATAAACTCATCAAACAGGACGAAGAAACCCATCCACAAAAACACGAAACCAATGGTCCGAACATGCCGACGAAATGACAAAGTCCTTCTACCCGCCGAGACCCCCTTAAAAGCACCAAATTTTGCGGGCTCATTCTTGAATCCATGCATTTGCATGGCCTTGCTCCAATGATTCTCACACCCTGACATTCTGCTACTAAATTGAGGATCAATTCCCGTCAGACTTCCAAGCTTTGAAACCGATGATCTAGGCGAACCTTCCTTTCCCATTGAAGTAACATACCTTCTATCGCTTCAACTCGCCTAAATCGACTAAGCCAAAATGAATCCCTTCATTATGAACGAGTCCTTCTATATGATCAATGACAAAGAAGAAATGACCATGAAAGAAAGAAGCTAACATTCTATAGCAATTCTCTTTCGCTGGCACTGTTTGTTATGTATATAACCTTACTCCAACTCCAACTGAAAGTGACCCGTCAACTGGTTTAGACAAGTTCAACTTAGTTCTAAAGTTTGGTGGTAGAGACTGAATCAAGAAAAAATCAAGAGAAACGTAAAATCCGAATAAATAAGAACATCCGACTTGGAGCATGATTTGAATCGAAGCTAGGAAGTTGGTGAAAATTGATATTAAACTGAACATATACAACGGAAGGTGTGAGAAGAAAGCGAGAGATCAAGAACTTAAAAAGAAGACACCTGAAACACATTACTTCTGATTCAAGAACGTTGTCACCTCCACCCCCAACAACAACTGGCCACCAAACTGGACAAACCTATCATTTTCGACAACTTCATATATGTTCATCTTCGTTCCTGGGAAACCTCAGAGCAGACGAAGGAGGAGAAGGAGAAGAAAATCTATGTCAGTTTTCGTCGGATGCACATATGAAAATGGTTGGATCAGGACGTGTGCATGGGCCACGTCAACCACGTGGGTAAATCAAACGCAAATTATTTCTGTAAAAAAACGAAACTTAGGTCCAAATAAACAAAAGAAAGCTGTTGCTTGGCCTTCAAAAGATCAAAGAAATCATCTGGTAGCCTATCGCAAACAGAGTTGGTTTTGGGCTTTTACGTTGGAAAAAGTCAACAAACCCAATCCACCAGCAGCTTCAAAAGTCAACTCCCTCGGCTATATTGTTTTTTTTTTCCTCACGTCCAGGCCACCGAGAAAGAAGAGAGGGGAAGGTCGAAGCTGGTCAGGCGCTCAAAATGACGCGGTACGTGTAGGATCACTGCTGACTGTTGTTAGGTACAGTTCGTTTGGCGGAAAATATTCTCTTTTGGAAAATATTTTCCGAAAGTCATTTTCCTGAAAAATATTTTCTCGGAACATAATTTTCCGGTGTTCGGCGATCAATATGAAAAAGTTTCGGAAAATATTTTTCGCCGACTATTCTTGTGAAATTTGCTAGGATCACGGTTAAACATTCTGTTAGATGAATGCGTGACGTAATATTTAAATATTCTATCCATTTTAAAAGTTTTAAAGCTGTTAGATGAATGCGTAATTCAATATTTAATTATTCTATCTATCCGTTTTAAAATTAAAACTGTTAAATGAAGGCGCAATTCAATATTTAATTATTCTGACACTTCCTCTCACGCTAAGCGTGAACATTTTTAATTGGGGAGGTAAATGAGGTCCGTAAAGATTTAAACTCAGAACCTCTTGCTTTGATACCATATGAGATTTTGTAAAACCACCGCCGACTGTTATAAAAATTGAAATTATTAGATGAAGGCGTGCTTCAATATTTAATTATTCTAATAAGCCAGAAACTTTGTGTTAAAATTTCCTCTCTCTTCCAGAGACTCCCCCAAATAGTGGCTTGGCTCTCCCATATGCTCTGTTCTGTTATGTTTTCAATAACCTTCTGTTCTTCCTTCACCGGCGGTGCTCCGGGGAATTCCCGGCCACACCCACCGCATGAACAGATACTTCTCTTCACCTTGAATCCGTAGGACGCGAAAAATCACACAATTTCGTTGTCTCAAGTCCTTAAATTTAGTAGCTTCTGAAAAATTTGGGAATTCTGCTTTCTTGCGAGTGCAGTAACTTTCGAACGGGGCGCGCAACTTTCCTCGCGTCGGATTGCGATTCGGTTTTCTCCACTATACTGGGGGACCGACACATACTAGAATCCGTAAATCTTTGGAAATTTTGGAATTATTGCAGCCCTATTTGTTTTGCGAAAAATAAACGATTTTGAAAATATTTTTCAAAAAACGATCGTTTGTATCGCTTACAAAAATAAATGAACGAAAAATATTTTCACCATCCACGAAAATATTTAGAAATCAACTTTTGTCGATAAAGAAAAAAAATTTCATTAACTACTTATTTCAAGCAATTGTTTTTAGGAAAATATCTTCCAAATCATTTATTTTTCGCTAAACAAACGGAACTTGCAATTTTCGGTAATTTCTGAAATATTGCAAATTTAAAAAAATTAGCATACTTGGAATTTTGTTGCTTTCAGTTTGTTTCGTTATTCGTGGAAAAATAATAAAGTTCATTTTTGTCATGGGGTAATTTTTAACGAAAACGATTGTGAATTGCGGAAATTTTGGAAATAGTGAAAATCCAAGAAAATGGTGTTTTGAAAATGTGAATATTTTACTAATTCCCTAAATGTCTATTTTTCGAATATTGGAAGTGGGATTTCCTGTTTTGTAATCTCTGAATTTTATTTTTTTTTTTGGTCATAGTAATCTCTGAATTGCTCCGTGCTACTTTATGATGTTTTTACGGCATCAAACCATTTTATTGGGGTCTAATTGGGTGTATATCGGGCCCATGACCCAAAAAAAAATCAGTCCTCAGAGGGCATTTTCGTAATTTTCATATGGGTGCATTACTTCTCATTGATACGGACCGGTTATATGCTACGGCTTAATCACGACCCGATATGATTTTATCAGGTTTAATCACGACCGATTTAATTTTTGGGGCTTATTGTTCCGGCATGAACAATGGATTCGATATCTATATCTGCTTTGATAATGAGATGATATACATAACACGAGATATTGCAGTATGAGATTTAAACGGGATAATTGCTACTCGTGTGATTTATTGCATAATCTTAATGAAATTTACATCATGCACTACTTGATCGGATAGAAGTGGGAATGCAACTTACTGAACCGTGATTTTGCTCACCCCATTTATTTATCATTTTAAGTTTAATTGAATGCACGTAGAGAGCGATTTTAGGCGTGACAAGAGACTTTTTAAGTTCGTGAATTCCTAGTTTTGGTTGATTCAAAATGCACTAGAATTTTTTTTTTAATGATTTTCATTCAACGAAAGGTTGTATTCAACTAATATATTTTCTAAAAGTAACTCATTTCGGTTAATGGCTTATTCCTGTATTTTATAAAGGATAGTCGTCATTCCCTAAACTCTGGATGTGCTATTCAACCTACCAAAAGAGTGTGCCTCTTAGGATGTATTTGTTTCGCAAAAAATGAATAATTTAGAAAATATATTCCTAAAAATAATGGCTAATGTCGCTTACAAAAATGTACGCAAGAAAAATTATTTCCATCATTCATAATGAATATTTTTGGCGAAAATGAAAATTTTTTTATTAACTAATTATTTCAAACGATCGTGTATATTTTTTAGAAAAATGTTTTCTAAATCATTCATTTTTCGCAAACTGAAAATTTAAAGTTATGGATGATCTAGGTCCTCGAGGAGGAATTATTGAAGTGTTTTGCATTTATAGAAAACCCCACTAAATAAGTCGAACGTAGGTTCATATATGGAGGGAATCGGGTCTGTGAACCGATGCCCTGTGTATGTGATTATTTTTAATAATCACTTTGAATTAATAGTATATATCGAAAATAACTTTTGACAAAACCAACTCCATCTTTTTCTTCTTTTTTGTTTTCGGAAATTTATTCAAACTGTGCATGTCTTTCATAAGGAAATATCATCCAATTGATCCTAAACTTATTATACGGATGTCAATTTAGTCCTAAATTTCTAATTTGGCTAATTTAGTCCTAAATCTTTGTACAAAATTCCATTGTAGTCTTTTCTGTCAATTTTCGCTGAAAAATCGCTAACGTAATAGTCCAATTATCGCCGAGTGTCCTTCTACGTGGCACACTGCCACATCATTCCATAAATTCACATAACCATGATTCCACCGGTAAAGGAGCAAAACGCTATGTGGCTAATACGATAAATACACGATCAAATAGGTGGATGGACGACACATCCCGAAGGATCTAAAAGATTTTCTTTCCTCTCAAATGTGATGTTGACCGTAGACGGACCTAAATTTACATGAAAAGGGGTGTAAAAGCCCCTTGAAGAAAGAACTCTAAGGCCACATGAAAATTTATAGTAAATTGATGTTAGTTTTCAGGATATTCTTTTAGCATAGGATTCGAGATTAAATTTTGAATTTCAATTTCTATCTGTCTGCGATTTAGGGTTTACAATTCTACGTTTGTAGCCTCAAACCATAGTGGGGTCGAAGTCCACAAAATAATGGGGTAAAATGTACACCGTGCATAAGAATTTGTTGGTAAATAGCAAATTAATGGCGCTCCGATCCATGCTGGTAAATTTTGTTGGTCGGGGTTGTCTTTTGAGATTGTCTCCAAGGTGACCCACATACAGTACGGTGCAAGAGTCGTTTCATAAAAGTCCAATCTTTTCGAAACACTATGCAATTAATTTAATGTTGCCTAACTGAGAGAAGATTGGAAATGCTTATTAAGGTGAGCAGACATTAACCATATAATAGTTTAGTTTGTGATAATAGGTTATTATTGTTGAGAAAACTTGCTAGTCTCATCAATTATAAAGTAAATAAATAAAATATATGAGAAGATGTTTGGTAGCCTGAATTCGATTATGTGATCAAATTATATCGGGCTTTTAACACATCTCTGTTCGGTAAATAAAAAAAAGTTGGATGGTCAGTGTAGGCCGCGGGGTAATATTTTAATAGTGACCTTGTGATGGATGAATCTATTAAGATACACGCTATAAATACTATTAAATAGGCTATGGAGCACTCTCAACTTCTTACTCTAAACACTTACCGTAATCCATAAAGACCGTCTAAGGGAGGAGAAGCATAGGAAAACCTAATCTCGGATGCTCGTGCGGTATCGTCCTTACTCATCGGTTTAAAGATGGTGACGGCCAAAATTAGGTGTGGGGGTTTCGATGTATCACTGAAAAGTTGATGAAAATACCTTATAGAATGTGGATAGGAATTCGATTATGCGATCAAATTATATCGGGCTTTTAACACATCTCTGTTCGGTAAATAAAAAAAAGTTGGATGGTCAGTGTAGGCCGTGGGGTAATATTTTAATAGTGACCTTGTGATGGATGAATCTATTAAGATACACGCTATAAATACTATTAAATAGGCTATGGAGCACTCTCAACTTCTTACTCTAAACACTTACCGTAATCCATAAAGACCGTCTAAGGGAGGAGAAGCATAGGAAAACCTAATCTCGGATGCTCGTGCGGTATCGTCCTTACTCATTGGTTTAAAGATGGTGACGGCCAAAATTAGGTGTGAGGGTTTCGATGTATCACTGAAAAGTTGATGAAAATACCTTATAGAATGTGGATAGATATATGTGAATTGATAAAAGGTGTGAAGGGTCGTTGCCAGCGATGTAAATTATAGGAAAAGATAAATTATTGAAAAGTGAAGATAAAAATAAATACACAAAAGAACTATTAGAATATTTAAATATTAGAACAATTGAAACAGTTGGTAATAGCCCAATAACATCTTACACAATATTAAAGTAGGAGATCCTTAGTGCAAATCTTTTTCAGGCTTTTATTTGCCTTCCCATTTATATATTTTCATAGCCAGGCTTAGGCCAAAGTCCAACCTACCGAATTTCTTGTTCATATTTAAATATTACTACGTATTGTAAACTATAGCTTTTAGAAAAAAAAATGTCACTAAATTTGATAAGAATGTTGAATTTTGTAATTGATCGGGATATTCAAGATGTCGACTCCACTACTCGACGGTTACATTAACTCTACTACTCGACGGGTTTTGTCGATCAAACTGTCGACTACAACACACGAACATTTTTTTGGTGTCAACAATGTTTAGATATTTTTATTTCTATATACGGAACTAGATCGTTGGATTTCCTACACCAATTTCTTGTTCCATTTCAATATCTACGTATTGTACTATGCTTTTGAGAAAAAAAAAATGTCCTTTTTAACGTGTAAAAAATAGAACGGAAACTAATACAATTTACAAAATAGCCAAGAAAGAAAGTTGATGGGAAGGTGATCATTGAAGAGGCTTCTATTGCGCTAGTGGAGCCAGGTGCAAGCTTGTGCTTTGCATGTCGATAAAGTATATGTCATCTTGTGTTTTGTCTTTTGATAAACAATATGTTGTCTTGTATTAGCAATAAGTAATTGGATTAGCATAAACAGTTGACCAATCAACTCACTACTGATACATAGGCCAATGAACAAAGTAACTTAGTGCAACATATTGGGGTGTGGTTTGTACTCCCTATCGACATGAAGGCATGAGAGTCCCACTCCACGGTGAGCGAGTGGGGTTTCGGGGAGGCCTCGATGGCAAGAGTCATAAGGGGCAGCACCCCCGCAACATCAGATGTCTTTTGTAGTTTGAGGCCGTATTCTATTGATAGTTTGTGCTTTTATATTTTTTCTCTTGTAATTGAGAGTGATGTACCAAATAGATGGGAGATGTTAATTATAGTGAAATTATTTTATGGATATAACTTTAGTTTAAGGGTGAACCAAAATTTCCCTTTCTCACTTTTACCTCAATGCTAACACAATACACTGAATCTATCAAAAATCACGCACGTCGATTTTTTTTTATCGGTAATAAAAACCATGAATGTTCATGTGAGGGAGGATTTGAAGTGGATGGGATTTCAAGAAAATCATCAACTTTGATAAATGATGAACTTAACCAAGGACCGGGGGACCATCTCTGTTGGATCCAAATCTCGAAGTCCCGATTCCCAACTCACAAAATTAAAAATAACACTTTCTAAAGCTTTCCTGGTCTTGCGTTCATGACCGAACTATTCTAAGCATTGCATTAAAAAAAGTAAATTTCACGTATTCCCAACCAACTGCCTTCATTTTTCACTTGCTCTTTCCTTTATACAATTCGTCTTGTCTCCGAGTTGTTTTTGCTTCTCGAGAAGTGATAGGTTCCAGGACAGTGCTGTCATCAGCCATGTGATTACATGCAACCCTGCTTTAAAGAAACAAATAAAAGAAAATAAATGAAATGGAGAGAAGAGAAACAAAAGAAAAGAGTTGTGCTCTTTTCTACTGTCAGAAGATCTTGGTGTGCTTCTTTCATTGGGTCAAAACCTACAAAAGACCCATGAAAGTCGCTTGTTGAGTATGAATATAAAGTTCCCAAAAGGAGAAACAGAAAGAAGAAAGAACAGTCTTGTCTGGTTGCTCTTCTTCCATGGAAGTGGAACTGGTTCTTTTCTTGTTATTTCTTCTTCCTCCGGTTGTTAGAGCCTCTGACAGTCTTCTCTCTCCAAAGGGTGTCAACTATGAAGGTGGTCTTCTCAAGAAAAGTGTTGTCTTGTGTTTTCAGGGATTGAATGAGTTTGGATTTGCATTTTTATTTTTGCTTTAACTTAAAGATGTTTGTGTATATGCTTTTGTGCAATTTTTACATGTTTTAGTGGCTGCATTGATGTCGGTGAAGAGCAAAATGTGGGACGAGTTGCACGTTTTGGAAGGTTGGGACATTAATTCTGTGGATCCATGCACTTGGAACATGGTTGCTTGCTCTGTTGAAGGCTTTGTCATTTCTCTGTAAGCCCATATTATCTTCCTAGACTTTCCTTGTAGTTTTCTTTTTCAATCTCTGTTAACATCGTTTGAATTCATAGTTTTGCTGATTTTGTCTGCTATTTTCAGCGAAATGACCAGCGCTGGACTATCAGGAACGCTTTCACCAAGCATTGGAAACTTGAGTCACTTGAGGACATTGTAAGCTTTTCAGCATCCTTCACCTTTTCGTTTCACTTGTTTTAGATTATTTGCTTTTTCTGCAAAGAGAAATGCTGTTTTCAAAGAAGAATCTTTCTTTTTATTGTTAGGTGATGGCTTGATCGTTTGCGCTGAGCATTTTATCTGTGATTCAAGTCGCTTGTGTCTGTAGTGTTTGTGCTAGTCATTGACTAGTTGGAGGGTGTCAAGCAAGACATCGATTGTATCAATCTAAGTTTGATTTCTTCTGTACATTGCTAGTGGATAAGTTGATCTTCATGCCATCATAGTACAATGCGATGAGTCTACTAGCATTTTGTCAATTTACTGAAAGTGTTGCCTGTATGTATAGCAGATTGGCACTTGATGATGTGTTAATATCAATTGCCAAATGCAATTTTTCTGCTAGATGCGGACAGAATATATTGCCCTTTGATTCTGCGGTTACTCCCTTATCTTGGGTGTTTAAGTGACATGATCTGAAATAGGTTTTAGAAAGAGCCATTTCATTATCACAAGAGTTTGCACAGATTTGAGGCATGAAGTTTCAAATGTAGATTTTAAGTTTTTGTCTTTATCAAAGACTATTGCAGAACAATCAACTATCTGGTCCAGTCCCACTTGAGATAGGAAAGCTTTCAGAACTTCAGACTCTTGATCTTTCGGGAAACCAATTTGTTGGGGACATCCCGAGTTCACTGGGATTCCTAGTTCATCTGACTTATTTGTGAGTATTGCTTTGATGGTACTGTCTTTTTCTTCTCCCCTAGTATTTGCATTGTATGCGTCTATTTCAGGCCTTCTAAACCTTTCCCATACTAAGTTGTTTAGGCGGCTGAGTAGAAACAAGTTATCAGGGCAGATACCTAGTGCAGTGGCAAATCTCTCAGGTCTTTCATTCTTGTATGTGTTCCGCTCTATTGTTTTCTCATCAAATTAAGTTTTTTTTTATCTGTGATTACGCTGATAAATGAAATCAAGCAGGGATTTATCTTTCAATAATCTTAGTGGTCCAACTCCAAAAATACTTGCAAAGGGCTACAGGTGAGCACCATCGAACAAACATATTTTATTATACAAGCTGCATGCTTCTTTTCCTGTCAGTGCATGATATATTTATGGAGCTGTGATTTTCTCTATCTGACAAAGGAGTTAAAATGATTCAACTAAATTTAACAGAAAATATAAGAAAATGTTGGCTATCCGTGGACGCTTCTTTTCAAGGGGTCAAGTGCGGTGAAGTAAGAGCAAATGATATGATGTGCATCATAATCGTATCAAAATTGTATGATGCATCTTTCTATTGGAGTGCTACAAAATTTTTAACATTGTTCATTCAACTACATCTTGATGTCCCGACTCCTGTTCTTGTTTTTCAATTAAGTTGTTGACTGGCTTGGACTTCAAACTCTTGCTATGCTTTACTATCATATGATCAAATAAATTTCAAGATAGGTGTGCTGGTCCGTGCATTTAACACTTCATGGTACTTCTTGTAGTGTTTCAGGAAACAGCTTCCTCTGCACTTCACAAGCTTGCACAGGCATCTCGAAACCGATGAACGGTAATGCAGTCATTTTACTTTTTTTGTATGATAAATATTCACAAAAATGCAAATGGAGTTCATATACTATTTTGGAGCAGGAACAGCTGCAGCATCTTCACCTCAGAGGGCAGATGGTCATAACAGATGGGTTCTTTCTGTAGCCACCGGCATCAGTTGTACATTCGTGGTTTCGGTTATATTGCTTATTTGCTGGGTACATTGGTACAGATCGCGTTTTCTCTTCAACTCATATGGTACTTCCTAGACAGTTTTGGGTTTTGCTTTGATCTTACACGATCCTTCCTTCTAATGACTTGGGAGTCTTGTCCATCATGCGAATTCACAGTACAGCAGGATTATGAATTTGAGATTGGCCAATTGATGAGGTTCACTTTCCGTGAGTTGCAAACAGCAACTGGAAACTTTAGCCCCAAAAGCATCCTTGGTCAAGGTGGATATGGAGTAGTCTATAAAGGATGTCTTCCCAATGGAACATTGGTGGCGGTCAAACGGCTGAAGGACCCAAACTATACTGGTGAAGTGCAGTTCCAAACTGAAGTTGAGATGATTGGCCTAGCTCTGCACAGAAACCTCTTAAGACTCTACGGCTTTTGTATGACACCAGAAGAGAGAATGCTCGTTTATCCTTACATGCCAAATGGAAGTGTGGCTGACCGATTGAGAGGTTTGATACTCCTTTTTTGTGAGCTCGCCAATTGTTGCGTTCTTGATCCTTTCTTGATCTTCATTTGTTCTTTTGAAATCAGGAGAAGAGACTCTAGACAGTTGCTCATGGTAATTGATTGTCCATGAGTATTATATCTTTGTGAAAAAATTGCTAATCAATGTTAATGTTTCACCTTCAAAATCATGTCAATCACAGTGAAACTTGCTTATCACAAGCTTTACTGTTTAAGTGCTGTCCCAAAATTTGCTTACCTTTTAATCATCTGTGCTTACACTCCCCTATGCCCTATTACGATTATGTGATGGGATTTTCATCTTCTCATGACATATCGGTTTCATCTTGCATGGCATTAACCCCGAAAAACTTATCTGGAAGAAACTCATTTTGATATTTTGAGATGGAAAGTGTATAATTATGACACCAGAGTAATTGAAGCAAATGGGCATCTTTATAGATAGGTTGAGGACTTCTAAGTCACTTCGGAAATTTAAGTATTGCAGAGTATTATACGGACCAGACTTCTGATGTGTCGAATAAATGATTGTTTTATCTTTGAACAATGGCTTACTCTTTGCCGTCTCTTATAATGGCCCATGAGGTCTTGGATTCATCTTATTACTCTGACACTCTAGAGTGCCTTAAATCTCTGCTACAGAGACTTGTCGCGAAAGGCCATCTTTGGACTGGAAGAGAAGAATGTGTATCGCTCTTGGCACTGCCCGTGGTCTTCTCTATTTGCACGAACAATGCAATCCGAAAATAATTCACCGGGATGTGAAGGCAGCAAACATCCTTCTTGATGAAAGTTTTGAAGCCATAGTTGGTGATTTCGGTCTGGCTAAGTTGCTAGATAGGAGGGAGTCTCATGTGACTACTGCAGTGCGTGGCACGGTGGGTCACATCGCCCCAGAGTATCTCTCAACCGGACAGTCCTCGGAGAAAACCGATGTCTTTGGATTCGGGATACTGCTTTTGGAACTTATAACTGGGCAAAAGGCACTAGATGCTGGCAATGGTCAGGTTCAGAAAGGAATGATTCTTGACTGGGTTAGTACTTACTAGTACTGAGCTAGGAATGTCAAGTGATGGTCTCTTTCTATAGTTAGTGACTGATACGAACATGTTTCTCTAGTCTGTAGCATACATTATTCGTTTATCATTTCCTGTCTGTTTAGGGCATAAAAATTGTTGGACCATATATGCTTAATGCATCTTCGTTTGAGCCTGATTATTGTGGTTATATATTAGAATTCAGTACATTAAGTTGATTGAATGAACAATTGGACCTCTTCCCTCAATCCATACGTGAGGCTTACTTTTTTCCTTAATGAACCAAAAAATTTTCAAATCTTTATTTTTTCTGAGTGCACTTTGCTGATTAGTTTCCCATTCTCTTCTGGTTTATTGTCTGGCTTTAACATCATCAAGAGAACTTAGAGGAGTGATGTATTGTGATCAATGAACGTAATATATCGTTTTTTCTGTGCATTGAAAGAGGTCTACCCATATATAAGGTTTTCTGTGGTACATACTGTTTGGATTCCTTTTGATTGTTCTGATTACAATCTGCTTTAGGAATACAGAATTTGATCAATTTTGGTTGTACCCTAAGTAACATGTTGAATATCTTACCCGATTTGCCAGGTGAGAACCTTGCATGAAGAAAAGAGGCTTGAAGTCCTGGTGGACAGGGATCTGAGAGGGTGTTTCGACGCGCCGGAGCTAGAGAAGGCGGTAGAACTGGCCCTGCAGTGTACTCAGTCGAACCCGAACCTCCGGCCAAAGATGTCCGACGTTTTGAAGGTCCTAGAAGGTCTCGGACAAGTGGATAACATGGACGATTCACAAGGTGGGAACAACAACCTAGGAGAAAACAGAGAATGTAGTTTCTCTAGGAATTACAGTGACATTCAGGAGTCCTCTTTCATAATTGAAGCTATGGAGCTTTCCGGACCCAGATGACAAGGTTTTTTGCTTGGCACTCGCCAGATGCAACTGTATATAATCTGAGCATCTGATCTGAACTTACACTATATCAGAAAGGATTTTCAGGAGCGGAGTCTTTGAGAGGTTCAGACAACTTGCCCAGAGAATTTTGTCATATGGACTTCCCCTATATTCCAAATAGACGATGATCATATCAGATCTCATACACAGAACATATGTATGTTTTCTTTTTTTCCTACTAATCCTCCATTTTTTATCGACAGAAACCAGGATATTGTAGCCCTCAATCGCATCTGAAGGAGGTCATCTCCTGTAGTATAGGTGCTGATTTGATCTTAGATAACTTTCCATTCGATTGTTCGGTCCATGATAGCTTGCGCTCTTAAGACTAAGTCCATGCCACGGTCTAATTAAGCTATGTCGCCGGTGCTGCATTAGGGGATCATGATAATTCATTACTTTCTTGCGACCAAACTCGAGACGGAATCCAAGGTTAAGCCGTTAACCTTCATGAGATGCAGAGTCCTAGTCGATTCGTCAATTTGCTCGACTGATTGATACATGTTATGGCTTTTCTAGTTGCTTCAGGTTGAAGATTCTTCTAGTTTTGGCCTAGAGAGGGTATTAGTGCTACTGTTTTCCTCATGATGCTGTTATTGGGGGAAGCATTAGCCAGCCAGTCCTTTCAGATGGAAAACCATATGTCATGTGAAGGGAAAATGACATGAATGGTTACCGAACTTTGATTCAACGTGCAATGTCGTTCCTAATTTTTACTTTCTTCAATGTAGTTCTTGAACTTTGGTCCAATATGCAATGTCGTCCTTAAACTTTTAATTTATTTAATATCCCGGAAGTTTGGTTCAATATTCAATGTGGTCCATGGGCTTTTAAATATTTTCTTATAGTTCAATGGCCATAATGAACATTTACCAATAGTTCAGGGACTAGATTGTTAAAATTAAAAGTTTAGGAACGACATTGTACATTAGGCCAAAGTTTAGGAACCAAGTTACACAAATTAAAAATTCATGGACAATATTGCACTTGGGAACAAAGTTCATAGACCATTTATATCATTATCCTATGTGAAATATGTCACGCCTGGACCCCACCGAGCCTCGCGACATCCCGTCCATGGTCGAATTGAACGCTTGACCCACCCGGGACGCGTCGACCACAACGGAAGCAGCTTGTCCCAGAGATTAGGCACACGCGGAAACAAAAATAAAACGACCCACAATTAATAATGGCGAAGGGGGGTGGCAATAGCACGAAACAATAACTCAGTAAATTCCTACACTTGACAAATCATGACGTACCACTTTCTACAAAAAGGCAATCCCCAAGTTAGACCACGTAAACAACAAACGGATCCACGTTCATCAAAAAGAGACAATGGTTCGAAAACTTGGTAGCCCTCTACAAAAGGGGAAACTCAAAGTACCGGGCACTTGACCCATCACTTAATCTCAGAGATACCCTTGCGTCTCCAATCACTCATGGTCGCGGATCTAGGAAATGGTTATATAATAACCGTGAGAACGAGCCTCAATAATCAACCCCTATACCCCCACGTAGGTCAATGCGTACCAGGACAAGTCGTACATGCACTGGATCTACCCATAACATGTAAAATTCGCATCAATGTATTTACCTCGTCATCAAGCCCATACCAACTCTACACGATAGTCACAACACGATAATACAATAATAGTAATTCGATAGCATATCACAATCGCTCAAACACCAATCACACTTGCACTCAATTAACCCAATTAACTCAACCACACATCCAACCAGACCAATTCAATCACACACTCAACCCGGTCAATTCAATCACACTCAAATGCATGCATGGCCGAACATCTTTCTCACGACCCGCGCCAGTCCATGCTCACTGTTCTGCTGCCACCGGCTACCAGGCCCATTTGTGCACATAGGAGCGTGATTTTTATATTATTTGGGGATAAAATCTGATTTAGGTCCTCAAATTATACTACTCTTTCAATTCAATCCTTCAACTTCTTTTCGTGCAATTTCGAATCCTCTAACTTGCTTGATATTCACAATCAAAACCATGTCACCTGTTTTGCCTTCTTCATCAGGTAAATATCTCTTCCCATTTTTGGCTCCTTCTTAGGCACCCATGTCACTTTTTCTTTTCAATTTGGTCCAAGTTTTGGTTTGGCTCCTTGTGTTATGCCCTTTATTATCTTAAAAACATTATCCGTTTGTTTTAAAAAAAATAAACAATTTAAAAAATATTTTTCTAAAAATAAATCGTTTATATTAAAGAAATCGAAATAATTAGTTAATAAGAAATGTTTTCATATACATACAAAAACACCATTTACTTCGTGAAAATAAATAATTCTAAAAATAAATCGTTTATATCGCTTGAAATGATTAATTAATAAAAAATATTTTCATCAACGATAATAATTTATGCTTAAACATTTTTGTGAGCGATGAAAATATTTCTCATTCATGCATTTTTGTAAGTAATACAATTGATCATCCAAATCATTAATTTTTCGCGAAACATAAGCATCCTAAACTTCATAAAAAAACCTTCATAAAATTTATTTGGGTTGTCCTTAAGCTCCTCAACCATTCTTCTACGTTTTTTTATTTATTTAGCAATTAACACTTCTATTTGTTCATATTCAAAAATCAAAAATTTTAAATTACTTTTTTTGTTTTAGTTTTTCCTATAAGATAGATACAATTTCTAATTGTTCATAAGTAAGTAGCACGATTCATGTATTAAATCTCCTTTGATAATTAGTTAGTTTTTAGGTATATTTAATAAGCACAAACCTTCATAAAATAAATCCGGAAAATTGACCCCACTAAACTTAAACTTTTAACAATATTCTTCATTATTCCGTCTTCGTTAATAATAATACCGATGTTATTCCATGTTGGATATATATAAAGCGAGATGTGGAGTTAACACAATTAAATTTTCTTCGCTCAGGCATGGTCTTTCTCGATATATTTTACTCGACATTTAAAGTCGTATTCCACCGTAAATCTCGCCTTCCTTAGGTCGGATTTTCGGCTCCATCCCTAATGGGAGCTCCTGATAAATTTACTAAACTTTTAGTATAAAAATAAGATTTTGCTCTTCGCATTAAGTCACTAGCACGTTCTGCCATGTTAGGGCATAATTGACCAAGTTGTCAAGTCAAGGAATAGTGTCCTAATGAGGTACGAAGGAGACCGTGGTCCGCCTACATTTGACCAATTCGTCAAGTCATGCAATTTTTCTCCGACAAAGAGGAGCGACACCAGCTAAAGCACGGAATTAAAAAATATAGTTATGTGATCTTGGAGATTCCTTTTAATAAGTGAACTTGTAGTCACCATCAGGTCACTTTCAATGCTCTAAATTTAGCAGATTTATCCAGCATAATTGTTAGGAGGAACAAAAGAAAAATATCAAACACATATCTTAGTATCTTACGTTTCATTATGGGTTAATACTACAAAAAACTCCAAACTGGTACGCACGCGATAGATTTATCCCGAACTAATTTTTTGATCACCAAAAACTCCAAACTGGTATACATGTGACAAATTTACCATCGGTTAGTTTCCGTTAAATTTTGCCGTCAAATTGTCAAGTCAAATGACACGTGGCAATTGACGGGTATGTCAATTTCAGATTTTACCCTCGTTTGTCATGATTTGTGCTTTTTTGTGATATTAATTCAATTTAATGAAAACTACTGGAGGGTAAATTTATCATAAATATATCAGTTTTGGATTCTTTGTGGTCAAAATATTAATTTGAACTAAATTTGTCACGATGTACCAGTTTGAGATTTTTTGTTATCAAAAAATTAGATTGAAGTAAATTTGTTACATAATTATCAATTTGAGTTTTTTCGTGATATTAAACTTTTATTTAATGACCATTTCCATGCGCCTACTTTGCAAATACAACTTTCCTTACCCACCGCCACCCACCACCGTCAAGCCCCCGTGCTGCCATGGTCGTGATCACCGTCAACCGCCCGTTCCCCCCATGGGCGCCACAATGCCTCGCGACCTCAACTAGAGGGAGGAAGGCAAGGGGATCAAGCTTGGAATCGGGCGACGGGACAAGCCAAGTAGTGTTGGACATGGCCGCGGGAGGCGTCGGCGACATCCGGTGGCGGCAGCAGCAGTGGCTGCCGATGGAGGCCGAGTTAAGGATTGAGTTGAGTTCAGGTGATTTGAGTGGGTAAGGAAATCAGAATTTTGGATGAGGAAATTTTCATAATGAAAACATGTTATTAGAGTCAAAGTTCAAGTCCTCGCCTTGGCTCCTACACAGATCTATTCGCATATTCTTGATGCAACAATTGCAGGGGAAGACTAAATCGAAAACATACAAGCATACAACACCGCATCGACGGATCAAACGAAATGCGGTCGTTCGACACTGCAGGATCGAGATCAAGCCATCGAGTGAACGGAATTGCTATTGGCTTCCCGCTCTTCCTCAAGCTGATTGCAAATTCTCAACCTTGTACTAACACGAAATCGAAATATCTCAAGTATCAACACTCCTAAACTCTTTGCCAAGGCTAGTCAAATCGAAGAATGAGCTGCCCACCAACTTCCATCGCGCGAGAGCGTGCGCATACAGTACCCACACACATTGGAAATACAGTAAGAGGCCGAAAGCAACATGCGAAAAGCAAGCTGCGAAAGAGATCTGTCTCGACCCAAATCAGCTCAAGATCAATCACATTGCGCAAGAAGACATCGAGAGCATGTTAGACATGGAAATCAACCCAGATTCAACCGATAACAAGGCCAATAAAGGCTGTTAATGCAGCTCTAAGACCGGGTTAAACTAAAGCTTCAGGAGCAAGCTTTTCCGGGTTCCACCACATCTGTTGATTTCACGTTTCCAAGTCACTAAATTCACGTCTTGCTTGGCAAATAAGGAAACCATGCAGTTAATGAGATGCCAATTAAGGAATAATAAGTAGATACATTGGTGTCATGGAAGCCTCTAAATTCTACTAATCAGAGCAATGCTTATAAATGGAAACTAGCTACTTTTTCCTCCATCTTGAATAGGTTGTGTCCTGTCACTGTCTCCTAAAGACAGAAATCATATTTGGACCTCTCCTTCATCATCTTTTCTGAGAAAGATAAAAATCGGGCTCTCGAAATTTCCGGGGAAAAGCTCGAAAACTATGGCACTCTCCTCATGCATGCATCAACGTAGATGGAAATAGATCAAACTGAATCACGCTTACCTAATGTACAGAGGACTGACAACTGAGCATAAGCAAAAAGATTTAAAGTGAATGAATCTTTCAACTTTCAAGCTCAACTGGCGATAACATTTTCACAGGGCATATATACTAGTATCCCTCGCTAGCAAAACAACCACCTTATGAGTTATATAACACACAATACCCAGACAAACATAGGAAATAATCAATGGAAATATCACCCCCTGCAATTCTCTCCCCAATCTTGTGTTATCCCCCCCTCTGCAATTGACCCTCTTCATGAAGACCCTCGTGTATATGAATCAAACAATTAAATCATCGCTAACTTGGCAACTTTCTTCCCTACTTCTATAATTCCTAATTTGGCAACGGCAAGTTCTCGTATATGTATCATTTACAACATCTAGATAGGAGAACCAGGAACACAATAAGGAACACAATGGAAGAAAGCGCGATCGCGAAACCGAGAACCACCTTATTTGGCCCGTGGTGGCGACCACTCTTGCCAGAAGAATCGCTGTCATCACCGTCGTTGTTGTCTGACGAGCTGCTATCATCTGCAGACGAGTCCGCCTTTGCCGGCGGAGGTGACAGCGGGAGCCCGTGCTTGTCGCAAGGCGAGATCCCGAGCTTCACTTTCGACGACATGACAGTGTGGTTATAGCACAAGTTGCTGTTGTCCCCAATCTTGAAGACCACCAGTTTGTTGATAAAAGACTCATTGAAAGGCATGATCCCATGGAAGTTGTTCTTCTCAAGATTCAAGTACTTGAGACTTTTCATCTCGGTGAAGAACTTGGGAATCGTCCCGTTCAGCTGATTCGAGCCCAGATCAACGTGGACAAGGCCTGGGATTGCAGACATCGACTCCGGGACGCTCCCGGAGATCGAATTGGACCCCAAAGACAGGTTCTTGAGCGAGATCAAGTTGCCGATCTCGGCGGGTATCTCTCCGGCGAGCGCATTCGAAGAAAGATTCAACAATTCGAGGTTTTCGAGGAAAGTAATCGAGGTGGGTATCCGCCCCTTGAGCTGATTACCTGACAGATCGATGCGGCTGGTGTTGAGGTGCCAGTGCTTGGGTACATAGCCGGTGACATTGGCGCGAGAGATGGCGAGGGACCTGAGGTTCTTGACGTTGCCGAGGATGACGTAGAGGCCGGAGGCGTTGACGGGGACGCCGGAGACGGTGAGCTCGGTGAGGTTCTGGAGGCGGGAGAGCCAGACGCCGGTGAGGTGGCGGAGGCTGCGGACGCAGGAGAAGGAGCGGAGGGAGGCGGCGAGGTCGGCGGGGAGGCGGGCGGGGGCGGCGACGGGGCAGTTGAGGAAGGAGAGGGACCGGAGGGTGGAGAGGGACTTGAGGGCGGTGAAGGAGAGGGCGACGTCGTCCGGGGAGCAGTTGGCGAGGAGGAGCGAGGTGAGGTGGCGGAAGGGCTTGCCGGCGTCGCAGGCGGTGGCCGCCGACTGGGCGGAGCAGGGGTCCTTGGGGAGCGGGATGTTGAGGGACTCCAGGGCTTGCAGCTGCTTCGGGTCGAGGGCGGAGGAGGAGGAGGAGGGGGTGGGGAGGGCGGCGGGGGAGGCGGAGGGGGAGGGGGTGGCGGTGGCGGTGGCGGGGGCGGGGGCGGCCGGAGTGGTGGTGGGGGAGAGGCTGTGGTTGCGGGCAGGGGAGGGGGAGGCGGTGGGGGAAATGGCGTGTGGCGGGGAGGCAGAGGAGTTGGCGGCGGCGGCGGGAGCGGCGGCGGCGGCGGAGGAGAGGAGGAGGAGGAGGAGGGGGAGGAGGAACGTGGGCGGCGGTGCCATGGCGAGGAGAGAGAAAGCTTGGCGGTGGGGAAGTGAGAGAGAGGGAGGAGTGAAGTTGAGGAGTGAGTTTCTTCAGTCAGGGTAGAGAGACAGGGATGAGGAGGAGAGAGGGAGAAGGGGGGGCGGGGGGGGGGGGGGGCCAAAATGACAGTTGGAACTTTGCTGGACATATATGCCCCCCATCGTTGGCCTACCAAATGACTAAACTGCCCCTGGGCATGATTACACGTGCACCGTCACGGTAATTGTAAAAAATGTAAGGGCCTGAGGGTCAAAGTCAAGTGTACTTATCAAGTTTAACTAAAAGTGATTAGTACCAATTACGACTTTGACTCGACCAAATTATCGACGTTCGCGTGTTTAGTACGCTGAAAATGATGGATCAATAATGGGTCGACGGAAAATTATTTTCGGTCAAAGAAAATATCCACAACTAGAATTAGGAAAATGAAATCTTTAATTTTTTTAAAAAAATATATTTTCCTGAAAAATGAGAAATCATTTTCATTTTATTATGAAGTTTTTTCCGGAATAAACACACCATTAATAGGCAACCATTTATAGAAATGCAGTGAGTTTTTTACTACGCGAAATCAATGGCTATATTGATTTTTTTTTTGTGCCTAATGTGAGCTATCAAAAATGAGAAGAGATTATCTAGCGTAAAAGCTACTACGAGATCTAAAATTCATTTTATGTGAATGGATACCTACGACATGATGAATCAATACATTTTACGAACAGTGCAGAGATTAAATAAATCGATAGTTGAATTTAATCATCGAGATCCCATAATAATGATCAATTTGAAGTTTGAGATCTAATATAAATTTAGAAAAGATTAAGGAGGAAGCGGATTGATTTAAATTCGGTTCTTCACGCATCTTGATGATCTTAATAGAATTTAAATAAATTTAGGATTTCGGGGTATGAGACGGATTTATGATTCCATTGACAAAATCTTGTCGTTTCGGGACGGATTTAGGATTTATCTTACCAGCATTCCAAAATCCGAACCGAATGCATCATTTCCAAAAAGTACTTACTCATGTAACTTTGCACATCTTAAAGTGCTACATCCATTATAATTTAATAGATCGAAAAATAATTCAGAGTTACCGCAACGGATTGAATATCGGATCTGCCTTTCGAAACCCATCTTGTTTATTCCAAATCTAGTAAAGTTAGCCTAAAGATACAATGCAAAATTTATTGCCACGTGGACCATTACGAGCTCTTCAAATAATATATTAAGTACAAGGCATCAAATTATTTCATGAATTTTGCAATTAATTTTCAAAATTATTGATGATGATGGCAACTATTGAATGTGATTCATTAAACGATTTATTAATGGCAATGAACTTGGTGGCCGTTTTTATAGTTAGTTGATTTCTAAATAGACTACACCAGCGTATTATTTTGCATGAACTTCTATAAATTCTTTCATTTGATTGTAATTTCAAAGATTTATATAACTGTATAATAACTTTGGACAACTAGAAAAATACACACTTTCTCAAACTTACATAACAAACACGATGAAAATACAATTGAAAATGATTTGGAACTTATTAAATTAAATGTATCCCATTTCTCTTATCATTGCTTAAATGATGAATACCAAGAAAAACTCTAAACTGGTATACATGTGATAAATTTACCCTAAACTAATTTTTTGACCATTGAAAATCCCAAACTAACACTTGTGACAAATTTACCCCAAACTAATTTTTTCACCAAAAAAAATCCAAAGCTAGTACACTTGTAACAAATTAACCCTCCGTTAAATTGGATTAATACCACGAAAAATCATAAATTGGTAAATCTACCCTGAACCGATATACCCACCAACTGCCACGTGTCATCCAACTCAATAATTTGACGGGAAAATATAACAGAAACTGACGGAGGGTAAATTTGTCACAAGTTTACCAATTTGAAGTTTTTTGTGATATTAATCCTTTCTTAAATTAATACATTTATTATCATTTATATATATTGTATCCAATGTTATGAGCAATCCTATCATTTAACTGGATTTTAATCGACTTTTTATATTCGATATTCATCAACTTTTTTTTTCCAATAATCTTATGGGTTAATATCTTGAAAAACCCTAAACTGGTATACTTGTGATAAATTTACTCTCTGCTACTTTCCGTTAAATTTTACTTTCAAATTGTAGAGTTGGATAATACAGGGCAGTTGACAAGTGTACTGATTTAGTGTTTTAAGTTTACAAATTTGTGATTTTTTATGGCATTGATCCAATTTAACGGAGGGTAAATTTGTCACAAATATACCAGTTTGGAGTTTTTGGTGGTCAAAAAATTAGTTTGGGATAAATTTGTCATATGTGTACCAGTTTGGGATTTTTTATGGTTAAAAATTAGTTTATGGTAAATTTGTCACGTGTGTACCGATTTAGGGTTTTTCGTAGTATTAACCCTATTATGTATTATATTATTATCGGTCCTTGCAACTGTAATATTAAAACATATAATGTTAAATAAATAGAAAGACAAGGGTCAAATTGGAATTCATATTTCAACAGACGACAAGCCCAGAATTAAAAATTAAAAAAGGGTACTGAATAAAATAATCCGGTCCATCAACGTAGACAGTTGTCCTTTTGCTTATGTATATAAAAAGCGTCCATGTTCACTTTTTCTAATTCCTTTGCCAAATAAAAAAAAGAAAAAAGAAAATTAACTTTATGTATTTCTGGGACGTCCCGAAATTTATGTAAATTGTCAATTTGGAACTTAACACAGCAATAATATTTAAAAAATACCCTTTGGTGTTCTTATGCACATTAAATCAATTTATAATAATAAGCTCGCAAGGAAAACTTTCAGAACACCAAAATAAACAATTAGATAGATACTTTCACACATAAGAAGATGTAACATGTTGGTTTCATTTTTCTAAACATTTCCAGGAAAAAAACTCAGGTAACTTAATTAATGTTATAAAATAGGGTTAATATCATTAACAATTTCAAATTGTTATTTTCATGACATATGAATTTTTAAAAAAATTTCGTTTTACCAAAAATCCAATTTAGTATTTACTCCAAATTAATTTTTATCTCAAATCATAAACAAGTACGTCATGGACTCACGACACATTTACCTCGACCTATTTTTTCGTATGATAGAAAAACTCAAATCGCTACATCTGACCAAAATCTACCATCCATAAGCATTCCTCCAATATCCCAATAAGATGTATACATGTCCACACACGTGGAAAACGCAACAAGAATGATCTGGCTTGGAAAATCACGAATCCAACGTGCGTTGACACGTTCAATAGGGCATAGATTTGGATCCGGAGCACCGGTTTCGGATTTTTATTTTTCGTGAAACCAAAAATCGGTTTGAAGAGAAATGCATCAGGAAGGTACCTGCTCGAGATCTTTTGTGAGACAAAAAATTAGTTCGTGGAAATTAATTTCACGAGGTACCGGTTTTAGATTTTCAAAGGTATTAATTAACCCTATAAAATATTTTTTGTTAATTAGATTCACATTATAATAAAAACCAAATAAAATGTTTTTTTTCCCTTTTTCGCTCGAGCTGGATATGCGTGGTGGTTTCCAGCTAATCTCCACGCGCACGCCTTTTGGCGAGGCCAACTTATGAGCTATGATGGGCTCATCATTCTCCCGCAACATGGTCCGTTTTCTAAGGAAAAATCAGAAACCTCATCCTCCCACGCGCGCTCGAGTACTGGAAGTGGGGAACTCGCTGCGGGCACGCGAAAAGTCACCATATCGGACGGCTGAGAAACCGAGAGATCGGGCGCGTGCGAGCGAAGCTCCTGCAGCGCGCGTGATTTGAGAACTTTTCTGAACGCGAAATTGAATTTCTGATAATTCCAATATATATATATATATATATATATATATATATAAATGGCAATTTTTAAAAAAGAGTGTGAAACCGAAAATCGAATAAATTGCTTGCACAATACAGATCCTTCAGCTTTTCCCTCTCCCTACATTTCCTAAGCCTTTTTTTTTTGGGTATGAAGCAAAAAGACAAAAACTAAAATAAAATATAATAAAATAATAAAAAAGAGAGGAAAAAAAAAGGGGAAGGTATCATAATTTCTGAAATAAATAAAGTAATTTTCCCTTTATTTTTATTATTTTTATTTTCTCTACTTTTTCTTATTTTGGGTTAATGGACAAGGGAATTGCCAATTTTTTTTAGGGTTTTTCAGTTTAACATCTCCATCTCCATATTGTGCAAAAGCAAGTATAATTATTATGGTGGTTGATGAAATTGCTTGATTGCTTTCTTAATTTGTGCTACCAACTCAATGCTTGGCTCAATTGAATATAATCATTAATGTTTTGATTTTGGAATTATTCGTAATAGGGAAGTTATTCCTTTGATGATTTCGTTTGTCAATTCGCAAAGCGAATATCGTGAGGTTAAGGCTCCATTTGTTTCGCAGAAAATAAATGATTTGAAAAATATTTTCCAAGAAAGAATTGTTTGAAATAATTAGTAAATGAATTTTTTTTCATTATCGATAATAATTTATGTCTAAATATTTTCATGGACAATGAAAATATTTTATGTTCATTCATTTTTGTAAGTGACACGAGCGATCGTTTTTAGAAAAATATTTTCAAATCATTTATTTTTCATGAAAGAAATGCATTCTAAAAGAGTAATTTGCGTGTACGATTCCCTTTTTTCATAAGTAAACATTTGTAATTAGAGAACGACAAGCGTTTCCTCTTCATGTTCTGTTCAAATGTTGTTATCAAAAGACTTGGTTGGAAATTCACTCTGCACTGTGTTGGAGGAGCTTCTAAATTTTTTTTTTTGAGACGAGAATTAATATAGAATAAATGTGTTATTGAGTATCAATTTGAGATTTGTAATGGTACTACCCCTTTTCTTAAACAAAAAAAATTCAGAACACTTCGAGATTAGCATTTTTTTTGTCTGGTGGACACAAAAATTATATGAGGTTTTCTTTCTCCAAGAAGTCATGTTTCTCAAACTACGAAAATAAATCTATCATCCAAAACTAAAGACCTCAAAAGAAGAGATTTCTGAATGATCTCCTTCTCAAAAGTTTGCTTCGCAGTAAGATCTGTCTCACTTCAAAGATGGAAGTGATCATGTTCTGAACGTGAAGATTCGCGCAGGACCCAACTCTGTGGCACCATCAAATTGGACCACTTAGGCCGAAAAATCTATGCAGATCAAAAGTATCCAGGAGGGATTTGATGTTACAACGTTTTGATCATGTCCTAAGACGGCTCCAATCCTTCCAACAAAACCCCTCCCAGCAACTCCAATTCTCTGTGTGCAGACACTCTTGCATACACGAGTCGCAATCGCCAGGGACAACCCACGTACCTACAAGAAAACATTAGGTGCCTCTGGTGATTCCACTGCGGAGAGAAATCACAACTCTGAGGTGGCGACACGTGTCCGAGGAGCTCACCGTGTCAGGCTCCCCACGGAGTTTAAGTTTGGCATCCCCTCTCTATCTCTTCATTAATTGCCGTCACCGACTCTGTCCTGCTCCCGCCCGCGTTCCCCCCCCCCCCCCTCTCTTCTCTGTTCTTCCTCACAGGTTGCACGAAAGGCCTCAAACATTTTCTCTCTCTTTTTCAAATTTCTCTCCCTCCCAAGAGCGAGCCTGCCGGTCCCGAGCTCAGATCCGCCGCTTCCGGCACGTCGCCTCCAGGAGCCACTCCCTCAAGCCGAGAGCCCGCCGGTCGCATCCCGAGCTCAGATCCGCGCCTCCGCCACGTCGCCTCCAGGATCCAGCCCGCCGGTAGCAGCTGCTGTGAGTGTTAGAAACCCAAAGGTTAAGACTAATATTATTAAGGCAATGGGATGCTTCAGTGTAGGTTGCTTGGTCTAATGCTCGTTGTCTTCGTTTGCACCTATATATATGTTCTATGGTATGGAACTCTGCTCATTTTTATTCCATCGAGAGTGAGTTCAGAAATAACTGGTAATAATGACAGGTTTTAGAAGTTTCTGTTCAACTTTGATTTTCAGTTTGACTTCAACTTGCAGGTCACGGTAGGAGGATTAAATTCAAAAGTTCAGTCGAGAAAGATCTCGTTCCAAGAGAATTCGTGCAGCAAAAGTCTAGTCAATTTGCTAAAATCTAAGCAAGAATTTCAATACGGTGGGTATGCCCATGGAGAATTTCAACTCGTGAAGAAATGACACCGTCAGCAAATGCATTGACATAGTTTGTGACTGGGAGATTTGTTCGTGTGTATTTTAGAGCCGAATGCTTTTCTATTACCCTATACAGCCATCACTAGAACACCCTACATGGTCTAGGGACGAAGATCACGAAGAGACCCACTGCCCAGCGGGTAAGCCGGTCTCGTCCGCGAGCAGGCACAACGAAGAATGCGGAGGCGGAGGCGATCAGAGCTCGGGACCCAGCAGCTGCGACCGGCGGGCTGGCTCCTAGAGGCAACGTGGCGGAGGCGCGGATCTGAGCTCGGGATGCGACCGGCGGGCTCTTGGCTTAAGGTAGTGGCTCTTGGAGGTGACGGCGGAGAGAAATTTGAAAAAGAGAGAAAATGTTTGAGGCCTTTCGTGCAACCTGTGAAGAAGAATAGAGAAGAGAGAGAGGGGGAAACGCGAGCGGAAGAAAGACACAGTAGGTTGACGGCAATTTATGAAGACAGAGAGAGGGGAGGCCAAACTTAAACTCCGTGGAGCCTGACACGGTGGGCCCCTCGGACACGTGTCGCCACCTCAGAGTTGTGATCACCCCACGGTGGAATCACCAGAGGCACCCAATATTTTCTCACTACTCTACTGGCTCCGCCTACAGCAGCCACCTCTGTGATGACGACCGCCAGCTCTAATTGACAAGACGTCATTCTTAGGAGAGGAACAACGCTGGTTTCCTCATTAGTTCATATCCAGCCGCCGGCCACAACTGCCTCTGGGGGTTGGATTTTCCTAATTACATTCCAGCCTTACACGGTGGTTGGACCATGCCCGCACCGGAGGCATTGTGTGGAATCACGGTCCTTCGTGAATTATTTGTTTCGCAAATTGTGAAAAAGATTTGTCTAATCAAAGCTATATAATAGATGATACTACGTAAAGGTTGAGATCGATCACATTAACAAGATATTATAATAGAATAAATTTCACTCGACATGCCAGGTTTGCGCCGATGCAAAATGAAAGTAGAGATGACATGAATTTGATCTCAGCCATTTTATTAATCAATATGAAAACCGATGAATTCTGGTAAATAAATTACCATATAAAGCACAAGATAAGCTGCGACTACATCAATTATCAAACTTTAGGCAAGGTGAGGTACGCGCTATTACCCCGGCATTCTTGAAGCTTTGCTTGGTGGGGACTCAGCAGCCCTCCCGTTGTAGGATGTAGCAGCCACATCACTGAGTAGTAATGGCAGTTTACCTGAGAAAAAGTCCCCCATCTGGTATAGCCTTCAATTCCAAGCATTACGACAATCGTGAACATAAAACGCCCCACCAGCTCATCAAGAGCGCCCTCCATTATGCAGCAGAGGAGCTCCTGCTTTCCACAGCTTCCAGTTGCATAACTAGGAAACACCATAGACTTTGACTACTTTGGTTGTGTCACAGACAATGAGGTTCTCAGTCACAGCAGGAGTTGTGCACAGCCAATTCACCTGAACGTGTAAAACGCTGTGATTTAGAATGACTGAAGGAAATAAATATGTATGTCAAAGAGATCATGAAGATAGATGCAGGAGAAATAACTTACTTTTCTGCTTAGATCGATGTTCAGATGTAAAAGATCACGAAGATCACTTTGGCTGCCACTTTGGTCCATATCAATGTACTTGAACAGATTCCACAACTTGATGGATTTATCATTTCCCCCGGAGATTATGAACTTCCCCCGCTCACCAAACATTGAAAATGCCCTAAAAATGTAGACCAGTTATTCAATATGCATAGATTTTAATTCTGGTGTAGCTAAATTAGGTCAGCCACTTACACACAAGAAACAGCAGCAGTATGACCGCCCAAAGTGTAATCCAAGTGTAATCTCCCCCGACTATTAGTATTTTCTGCATCGTTTGATCTGGAGTGAGATCCTTTTCGGGGTTTAACAGTACTTTTTGTCCTGTTAGCAGCCAGTTCTGATTCAATGTTCATTACATCGATGCCACCATCACCCCGTGCCACAACACAGATTTTGCCTAACTTGTCCAGCATATCAACATCTGGAACAGCTATTGAATGAACAAAAGCAGGATTGAAGCATTGCCCTGTGCTATTGCCACTTTTTATTTCAGACGACCCTGCAGTAAAGAAAATGAAATAGGAATCCTATTTTATATCACTCAAACCACAACAGCACTAGATGGACTCCAAAAAGATAGAAATGATGCTGCTGTACCGGAAAGCAATTATCTGAAGTTGTCCTACAGTACTTTGCCAAGAAAAAGTGATTCTACTGGAAAAGAATTATGTGAAGTTGCTTATGATAATTACAAGCTGATCTAGTTCTCTTGTTCTGGAAATCTAATCCAGAAAATGTCAATCCAACATGTGACAGAGGGTCTATAGGAAAAATCTCAACAAAAGAAAAAGAATAAAAAGAGATGATGCATGATAAGTCTGTCTAGGTGTAACTTCAGCCCACATTCTGGGAAAATCAACACGGTGAAATCAACTAATGATGAAGAATGACACATGAGATAACAATCATTAGCATCCCAAAAATGTAACATACAAGAGTAGTCGCTCATTCACCAAGTTATGCAACCTTTCAGACTTGAAATGCGCTTGCAGGAACTACTAGAGTACATAAATGGAGCAAACTCAAAATTCCAGTTCTCAAGAAAGAGTTCCAGATAACATTGTACAAAAAATATCTCGAGACACTATGAAATGGCCACCACTATCCTTTATGTAAGTCCAAACCCATCTGAAAAGAGGGTTGCTAAGGGTATGAGTAACAAGCCCAACATATTGAACACAATCTGATCAACCTAATTTAAAGATACTTACCCATGAATAAACTGTAAACCATCTCCATAAAAACTTACCTAAGTCTACAGCTTTGAAAGGTCTCCCTTTGGAGAAGTCCCACATCACTAGCTTTGAATCAAGGCCTCCAGTGATGACTGTAAGAAAAGGAAAAAACAAAAAGACAAATTGATGTATAGATATCATTGTAAAAAGAAGTCAAAATGTGAATTTGTCTAGTTGAGAAAAACATTAATTAGCAACCCTTATTACATCATTGCAGACTTTGAAACTTTTCGAGGATTCTTAAAAGTGCATTACCATAAGTTCTCTAGCTTTAGGTTGTACTTCATAATGTAACCACATATAAAATCAGTAGCTAAAGTATTACTTAAGAAGCTTGTAGTTAGAATTTCGCAGAAAAGTTATTTAAATGAAAATGTACTCATCGTACTGCATAGTCCACAGTCCTGGAGAAAAAAATAAACCAGTCAATAGGTACGGGTTCCAAGGATTGAATGATCTATATCCAGTGCACAACTAGATCAGGAATTGAAATTTTATTTGTTGTCAACTAAAGTATGATTAACAAAATAAAGAAAATCCTACAGAATCTGCAGGAGCATCCTGGTTGTATCAATTGAAGTAAGGACAATTAATGACTTCAAGACAAAGATGTGGAAGAAGTTTCACATAAAAGCAAATTAAAGTGCACCAGAATCTGCAGTTTAAAATCATAACTTGAATCTCAAAACAACACGAAGCAAAAAACATGTCCACGATTACAAATTTCTATTGTTTTTGGAAGGTTAATGTCCACGATGACAGATTTCTTCAATAACATGACTCCAAAATCTTTCAAATTCTACCACCCAATATCATATCACAGACCTATCAAATAAATGTCATGATCGTACATTAAATTTTTACTAACCTTACCATTAGTAGCTTATGGCCAACAAAAAAAGAAAAGCATAGGTAGCCAACTACAACGGTAATAGTATACCTTCCCAAGGTTTCCAAGGGAGGAACTGCACGCTGCTACAAATCTACACTCTAGAGTCAAGGACCAGAAAGTATTACTAGAAATTGGAATTAAATTATCAGCAAATGCAACACAAAACCAAATTAAATTCAAACTGGGCAATGAAAGGCTATTAAGCTGCGAATGCTACAAATATATTTTCCAACTCATGGTATTCCCCATATTCAGCATATATGACAGAAATGATATGCTAAGAAAAAACTGAGAAGGATACACTTGAATGGCCATTTCTTAGTGTTTTGTAAAGACATTGTTGACGAATATCAATAATCTGATGCACCAAAAAAAAGGAATAAGCTAAAAAGCAGGAAAAGTAGCATGACCACAGCAACATCAAGAATTTACTGCATTCTTTAGAGATGTAGGCTCTTATCAACCACAGTCATATGTACAATATGCATTAAAATGCGAAATGACAGATGCCATATATTATGTATCAAGAGAACTTCATGCAAAAATTCTCATCAACCATAATGGACACTGTCTTATCAGCATTTGTACCTTTATCTCGCCACCATCATCTGCTGCAGCAAGGAATGACTTCGAGCTGCATACAATCTGCACAAGGCAACACACACCTGTGTTATTTTAAAGGTTTAGCACAAAATACCCACTTAAGAGGAGTAAACAACATGCTATAAGAATCAGAGATGCTTATTATGAAGAGTCAAAGATCAAACTTCAGCCATCTCAAGCCAATTTGCAAGTAAAGTCTCATAAGTTAAGGACAACAGTAAAAAATCATAGATTTCCTTCTTTCAATTAATTGGATTCTCTTCGTAAATGTTGGGCGTACGATCATCTTTAATTCTCAAACGGAAAAATTGAACTGTATTGATTTATAAAGAAGCACTGAAGTATTTTGATGGCCCTAAAGCATGAGAAACATAATGAAATGCATTTAGAAAGATCACTATAACTAAATAATGCCCATTATATACCGACATAAGGTCATTTAAGATCAAGAGAAACCGCAACTATCTACCTGGTTTATTTCTTCTTTGTTGTAATCATAACACTCCAATGGCGTCCACGAGGTACCCTTCAGCATAAACGAAGGGGCTGATTATTAACAACATTGATGCAGTAACAGGGGTTCGAGATTAATAATACACTTACAATTCAATCATACATCTAGAATCAGGACACAAGGGAGGGAACGACATTTGAAATGAGAGAAAAGATAGGGCAAAGGTGAATATGATACAGGGAAACTACAGAGATGTAAATCCCAAGGCCGACATTACCAGACGAACGTCGAAGCACTTGACCTCCTTGCCGGACGAAACATATATAACATCTTCATTACCTATCAAAACCCAAAATTTTTAAATCACAATGAGTTCAGCTTACACTGGAAAATGCTAGTTTCAACATAACTGCATGTACAATCGTGGGCACCATATTGACTTCAAACGACACAAGCCCGTATACCCGAATTGACCTTTTATTCGGAAATTAAAGGGCGAGACAAATTTCAAGCAGAAGACTACCCAAGCAGCAGAATCAACACACAGAGAGAGGAAAAACTGACCAGGCTTGAAACACAGTGATGAAACGGCTTCCTTCCCAATCTCCATGACAAGCTGGACGTCTTTGCAACGCATGTCGAACCAGCAGACACAACCATCCTAATCAAACATCCAAATTTTTTATCAGAACAAGAGCAGCAAGTCTATCCTGGACAATCTAAAGCGGATGGACGAAGCATATATTACTTCGCCGGAAGTGGCGACGAGGCCAGGGCGGTCGCGGGAGGCGATGCAGCACGTGGCCGTCGCTCGGTGGCCCCTCAGCCGTCGCGGCTCCGTCGCGGAGCTCATATCTTCTTCTTCTTCTTCTTCTTCTTCACACTTTTCTCGTTCTCTGCTGGTATCGGGGGTTTCTCCCTGGTTCAGACAAACTGCAAAACAGAGTGGGCTGGGCTGGGCTGGCTTGGGCTTTTGAGATTTACTGAACATGGGCTTGAAGTACTTGCTTGACTTATGGCCGGAGTTATCCATGGAAAGAATTTAATCAAACTTTGGAAAAAAACTATTACGAGTTTTGGTCTCCATATCAATTTCCATCCTCACTTTTGTCGAGTTCCATCACTATCTAGTTCTATTTGGGAATTTGCCATTTTCCATTCAATCTCGCCCCTTCTCTCCATTTCACATCCCCCCAGGACGCCCACAACGAAGAAACCCAATTATCCGAAACCCTAACTTCCCCGCCCCACTGCTCATCCCCTCTCCTCTCCGGCATCACCAAAAGCTGGTCGGTGAACCTGGGACCGAACTAGTTCCCCCATAGATTTGGCCTCGAACTAGTCGGTACAAGCCGGTTTGGTTCGGTATTTCGGGGTGAATCGGACCCGATGCTCAACCATTAACATATAGGAAAACACAGCAAGATTTGATTTTGTGAGGGAATGTCCTTCATGAAAAATTAACGATTTAAAAAATATTTTCTTAAAAATCATTGCTTGCATCCATAGAACAATTAGGAAGCCTGTTCAAAATATAAAACCTACTTGAATAAGGAAACTTTCTTTTCCGAGCTCAAATTCAAGACATATTTTTAACAATCTCCACCTTGGCTTAGTGTTTGAGCCAAGTCACAATCGTTTCTCTGAAAATTTTGAACTTCAATATTACTCTCCCACAGCCCCCAATGGGCTTAATCGCCACAGATGCCTTTCAAGTCCAAGCCGTGCTTGAACTTCGCTATAACCTTGGACTTCATCAAAATACTAACTCCACCTACACCTTTAACTACTCCACAAGGATTTTCCAACTTAACCTCCTCAACCACAGATAAAGCAAAACCATCGTTGCATCCATATCTATGAGGAGATAGAATACGCACATTGTTAGTTTCAGCAGTTACAAAAATTGTTGGCTCTATAGGCTTCACCTCGTTATAAGTACCATCTGTGTCGATTATCCCGCTAGTACTTGCTACCTCAGGAGTTTATCGTTGCAACTCTACCTTAAGCTGAACACCATTCAGGTCCGTATGAACACTGCTAATAACACTCCTAGCCAGAAGTACTGAAGACTCATTAAACATAACTTCTTTGCTGATAACAGGTGAATTTAATTCCGGGCACCACAACCGATAAACCCGCTCACCTTGTGCATAACCTAGGAACATGCACTTTCTTGCCCTCCACTTTCTTGCATCACTTACTCAAACATAACATGAGCAATCAACTATTCTAAGAATAGAATGATCAGTAGCGTTACCTGACCACACTTCTTCGGGAGTCCGACATCCAATCGTAGTCAATGGAGATCTATTCACCAGGTAGCTCGTCATACGAAGCGCATCTGCCAGGAATCTCCTATTCAAAAACTGTAATCACTGTTCATCACTGTAGCAGTACTGTAGGAAGTTGAAAAAATCGCTGGTCAGGATCGTAATAAGCTCGTCAGTCGTCTATCAGTTAATTGTTTGAATAAGTCAGTGGTCTAAGAAGTCAGTAGTCCTAAAGTCCATCAGTTCGTGGAAAATTATTGGTGACTTCCAGAACTTCGCCAATAATTGGTCGCTTGTGTCTATATAAGGCTAGGCTTGTAATGTTTAGAGGCAGGATCAGCTCCCCAGAAAAGCCTTGAGAAATAAAAGTTGTGTGCATTATGAATCCCTAAATCTTCATTGCTACCTTTATGCCTGGTATGATTCTTTAAACAAACGTATGTGTGCTGATTAGTCCTGGTAGTATGCTCTACACTTGCCATGATTTGGAACCCGTGCATCATAATTCTGCTATTATAAAACAGTTCTAAGGTGCTAATCAAAATTCGAAGGGGAGCTTAGTGGCTAAAAGGTAGTCCCTTTTATAGAGGCCTAGAGAGCCGCTTGTGTGTGGGATAGCATACCTGCCACAAGTCCTGTCTTTGTTTTCCCTTATTAGCATCTTAGCACCCCTATACTAGTGAATTCGGCCGATCCTCTGACTATACAGAGAGGGGAATGGAACTTAAGCCAATTGAAGAAAATCAACAGTGATGCTAACCCAACTTATGTGGTTGAGGATCCCTTGAATTAGGTTTATATAGGTAATGACAAGTCACTTGTTGATCTAGTGTTACACTATTAAAAATTTATGTCCCTCCTAAGGTAAGAATATTGCAAGACTGCAATGAAAAAGATGCTGAGCTAAGTTCTTAATGAATTTCATAGCTATTATTTGTAATGTATAAAATTGCAGAATACACTTGATGGAATCACTTATATAAGTGTGGAGTGGGGCGGCTCCAATGAGAATTATTGGCAATAATCTCTAGAGCACTATGAATAAACCAAGCATGCGCATAACCTTTTAGTGCCAAACCGCATTGAACAACAAAACTTGTGGGAGTGTAATGTGATTGATGAAAATTATAATTCACAAAAGAAAATTCTTGCTTCATAGAAGTTTCGAACTTCACTAATGATTTCATGAATTATATTTCATTTTTTCTAGGTCTGGTTCATAGCCTAACAAGCACCAGTTTCGATGCATTACACTCCAATAACCCAGCATTATTTTATTTTTTATTTTCAAAACCTTTTGAAATATGTGAGGGATTGTTTGATATTTCAATAGTTTCGAAATATATGAAAGCAACGGCTTTGATAAAAGTTGACCACTATGAAAGCCATCATTTTGTAATGGCTATATAACGACTTTGTAACGGCATTGTAACGGCTTTATAACAATCATCTTTTCAATAATAACCAATTGTTTTATAACGGTTTTTCAACGGCTCTCTCTTTCATTTGAATATAAAATTAAACTTCAAACCACAATCGTTTAAGATCCACCAAATTAAAAGAGAATTTTCCTTTCCTTCTCATATCTTTCCTTTCTTTGCTAGGTTATACACATAACGTTGTTCATGTTCCTTCTATTATTCTATGCGAAATAAAGAAGGTCTGCTGTATCTTGAGAGGATAGCTGATGGAGCTTATCAAACCGAGTTTCATACTCCGAGGGGCGGAATTATCCTTAAAAGCAGTGCTTGCACGTTTCAGACAATTGATCTTATTTTCTCATTTTTTCTAACTAGTTTCCATCAATTTCTCATATCATATTCTCTAAACTTTTCCAACAAGAATTGTGGGTTCGTCGCTAATGTTTGTCTGGATGTGCACTGCATCACTCCATCGTTGGAAGACAATAGAGTTTGTTAAATTATTTTTAAAATTTTTATCAAATTAGGATTTATCCCACCTCCTCTCCCAAATTTTTTATCTTGTATTTTATCAGAGTATATTTGGTCTATAGGGTGTCCCCAAACACTGAATAGGATAATGAGTTATCCTATCCGGACTACCAAACACAATCTAAACGTACTCAATATTTTGGTCTTTAGATTCGAGGTCCCCGCTTCATCAACAGTCTACGGTTCACTGAATAACAGTTGGTTTCATTTTTTTCGTGCATGAGGACTGGATTGGTCCTGTTGGATGTTTGTTTGTAAAACAAACAAAACAATGCTTTTTCCTTTGTCCCACATAGGAAAGTTTTGGGTAAGTGGGCCATTTTATAGCGTGAGTGTCTTCTTACTCCTTAGAGTGAAGACAATGGGGTGTGTGCTAGTCCACACAATACCGCGTGCGGGTGCGCGAATAATTGAGCGATTTTGGCGCGATTATTAGGTGCACTTAGCACTTTGCACGCTTGCGCGCGCGGTTTAATTAGCTCTAATCCCTTTATTTTTTATTTTATTTCGTAAGGTTATCTCCTTAATCTTTATTAGTTGAAAGGTTGCATTTTGTTTATTAAATAATTTTCGAAATTATGAAAATTCGGAATTTTATTTATATATATTTTTTATTTTATTTTATTCCGAATTTTACATGTGTCTTTTCAAGACAACTTTCGGAGATTATACTTGTTCGATTTGCAACCTTTTCCGAAAGGTTGCATTTGTTCGGTTGCAACTTCTTCCGAAGGAATATCTTTGTTAGCTTTGCAACCTTTCGTGAAGAGTTGCCTATGAAGACCGATTTCTATATATGTCTGTTTTTGGCAAGAAGGAAATTCATTCAATTTTTCAAGTCTTCTTTCGAAAAACTACAGCCATCATTTTCAATTGTTTCCTAGAGAGATCCTGGAGAAATACTAGAATTGCTATCTAGTATTCTCAATTTGAGACTTTGTTGTATCCTGGAGGATTTTTGCCGGTGACCATTAGTAGCATTGTGGGGCAAATAAATCCTTAAGGAAAGTGATATCACGCCTCAAAGTTCGACTTGATTGCTCTCTTGATTCGAAGCCATTCAAAATTTTACAACAATCTTAAGGATTTATTTCTGTTCAACAATGGAGTCGGAGACAATCAAAATCATGAACCAAGACATGGTCAAACTGGATCGGTTCGATGGGAACAACTATGCTCGCTGGAGGGACAAGATGATGTTCCTACTCACTGCCCTGAAGATATCCTATATTCTGGATCCAAAATTGGCGCCTATTGAAGATCCGAAGCCTACTGTTGAGGGAGAACAACCAAGTGCGGAAGCCGTTGAAAGGGTTAACAAGGAAAAGAGGAAACGTGAGGAGGATGAATTGCTGTGTCGTGGACACATTCCGAATACACCGTCTGATAGATTGTATGACTTATTCACCGAGATGAAGTCGGCCGAGAAATTTGGAACGCACTGGAATTCAAGTACAAAGCGGAGGAGCAAGGTACCAATAAGTATTTAATCGCAAAGTATTTCGATTTCAAGTTTATTGATACTAAGCCCTTGTTGGAACAAGTCCACGAATTACAAGTGCTCGTCAACAAAATTCGTGCCCTCAAAATTGAAATTCCAGAAACCTTTCAAGTTGGAGCAATTATTGCAAAATTGCCTTCAACTTGGAAAGACTACGGAAAAAGGCTGATGCATAAGTCGGAGGACTTCACCTTAGAGCAAATACAGAAACATCTTCGTATTGAGGAAGAGTCACGTACACGTGATAATTCTGTTTTGTATAATTCCAAGGTAAATGCTGTGGAAAGAAAAAGAAAATTCGGCCAGAATTTTAAAGTAAAGAACGGGCATACATCTAAGAAGACACACAAGAAGAAGAAGGGTTGTTGTTTTGTTTGTGGCAAACAGGGACACTATGCCAAGGACTGCATTCATCGCAAGAGCATATCAAAGGAAAAGAACATTCCAACGGTGAAGGCAGATGCAAATTTGGTTGAAGAGAACTATGTGGCCATGATTTCAACCAAGTTTTCAAATATGAACATTGCTGAAATCAATGGTTCGATGGCTATGATTTCTGAGATCAATTCTGCCACTGTCCAATCCGGTTGGTGGTTAGATTCTGGAGCGACAGTTCATGTGTGCAAGGACAAATATTTGTTCAAGCAATTTGAAGAGACTATCGACACAAATGCTCAAGAGGTCCTGATGGCGAATAATGCTCTTGCAAAGGTTGCTGGCAAAGGCACCGTGGAACTTGACCTTACTTCTGGAAAGAAGATTACTCTTCTTAATGTTTTTTATGTACCCGAAATGAGGAAGAACCTAGTTTCAATTGATTTACTTTGTAAGAGGGGTTTTCGAATTTTGTTTGAATCCGACAAGGTTATCCTGTCGAAGAATGGGATGTTTGTGGGGAAGGGCTATGCCAATGACGGCATGTATCAACTAAGTATCAATAATATTTTCGTATCTTCTGCTTATACTATTGAGTCTGCTTCTTTATGGCATAGTAGATTAGCACATATAAATTTTCGCTATTTAACAAATATGAAAAAGTTAGACTTGATTAATTTTAATGGCGAATTAGACAAATGTGAAATATGTGCTAAGTCTAAACTCATAAAGAAACCATTCCCTAGTGTTAATAGAAATTCGAATTTGTTGGATTTGGTGCATAGTGATATATGTGAATTCAATGGCATGTTAACTCGTGGTGGTAAAAGGTATTTCATTACCTTTGTGGATGATTGCAGTAGATATCTTTATGTTTATCTCATGAGGTCGAAGGATGAAGCATTCACCATGTTCAAGAAATATAAAGCTGAAGTAGAAAATCAATTGGAAAGGAAAATCAAAGTTCTACGTTCAGACAGAGGTGGAGAATATTTCTTAAATGAATTTTCTTCATTTTGTGAAGAACATGGTATTATTCATCAAGTTTCCGCACCATACACTCCACAACAAAATGGTATGGCCGAAAGGAAAAATCGATCTCTCGGAGAAATGGTTAATTGTATGCTTTCGAATTCAAAGCTACCAATTAATATTTGGGGAGAAGCATTGCTTACTGCATGTTATATTCACAATAGAATACCATCTAAGAGAAATAACGTGAGCCCTTATGAATTATGGAAAGGTAGAAAACCAAACATGTCATATCTTAAAGTGTGGGGGTGTTTGGCATACTACCGAGTACCGGACCCTAAAAGAACTAAACTTGGTCCTAGAGCTATCAAAAGTGTCTTTATTGGATATGCTGAAAACAGTAAAGCTTATAGGCTTCTTGACTTAGAATCCAATGTCATTATAGAATCAAGAGATGTTGAATTCTTTGAGAACAAATGTTCTACAGGTTCTGAAATTATTGAAAATAATTCAAGACCTATAGAAACTCATGTAGATTCTCAAGAGAAAGGAACAAATGATTCTAGAGACATGACTGAATTGAGGAGAAGCTCTAGAGCAAGAAAATCTAAGGATTTAGGTCCAGATTATATTACTCACGTTTTCCTTGTTGAAGGAGATAGAGAAAATAACGTGGTAAATAAATACCCCATAGTATTAAATTTAGAAGACGATCCTAAATGTTTTAGTGATGCTATGTCTTCTAGAGATGCTTCTTTTTGGAAAGAAGCTGTAAATGATGAAATGGACTCAATTATGTCCAACAATACTTGGGTGTTAGTTGATTTACCGAAAGGATCCAAGCCTATTGGATATAAATGGGTCTTTAGGAGGAAATACAATTCTGATGGTTCTATCCAAACTTTTAAGGCTAGATTGGTGGCCAAGGGGTATAAACAAAAGGAAGGAATAGATTATTTTGATACGTATGCTCCTGTTGCACGTATAACTTCTATTCGAATTCTTTTTGCTATAGCTTCCATTTATGATCTTTGTGTTCATCAAATGGATGTCAAGACTGCTTTCTTGAATGGAGACTTAAATGAAGAAATTTACATGGAACAACCAGAGGGTTTCGTTCTTCCTGGAAATGAAAGGAAAGTATGTAAATTGACTAAGTCTCTTTACGGACTTAAGCATGCTCCTAAGCAGTGGCATGAAAAATTTGATTCAGTCATATTATCTAATGGTTTCATTCACAATAGTGCTGATAAGTGTATATACTCTAAATTCACTAAAGACTATGGTGTCTTAGTGTGCTTATATGTTGATGATATGCTTATCTTTGGAACAAATATGACTGGAATTATTGAGACTAAGAAGTATCTAACTTCCATGTTTAAAATGAAAGACTTGGGTGAAGTAGATACTATCTTAGGTATTAAAGTTAAAAAACATAGTGGAGGTTATTCTTTGAGCCAATGCGAATACATTGAAAAAATGTTAAATAAATTTCAATATCTTGGTTTCAAGGACATAAGTACTCCATTTGATTCTAGTATTAAATTAAATTATAATACTGGTAGGGCTGTAGCACAACTTGAATATGCGAGTGCTATAGGGTCTTTAATGTATGCGATGCATTGTACTAGACCTGATGTTGCTTATTCTGTGTGCAAGTTGAGTAGGTACACTAGTAATCCAAATATGGAACACTGGAAAGCTATTACTAGAATTTTTGGTTATCTTAAGAGAACTAAAAATTTAGGCTTGTTCTATAATAATTATCCAGCTGTATTAGAAGGATACACTGATGCTAGTTGGATTACAAGTGTGGGTGATAAATATTCCACTTCAGGATGGGTTTTCACTCTAGGTGGAGGTCTTTCTTGGGCGAGCAAGAAACAGACATGTATAACTCACTCAACTATGGAGTCAGAATTTGTTGCTTTAGCGGCAATTGGGAAAGAGGCTGAGTGGATTAGGAATTTGTTGTTGGATATCAAATTATGGCCTAGTCCTATACCTCCTATTTCTATCCATTGTGATAGTCAGGCTACTTTGGCAAGAGCTTATAGTAGTACCTATAATGGGAAGTCTATACATATTAGCCTAAGGCATTATTTTGTGAGACAATTGATTAAAGATGGTACCATAACAATTGTCTACGTGAGGTCAAGTAATAATTTGGCTGATCTTTTGACAAAGGCATTACCAAGAGATATGGTAAAAATGACCTCACAAGAAATGGGGCTGAAACCCTTTAATTAAAATCACCAGTAATGGTATCCCAACCTTTTTCTAGAACATCACTAGTTAGAAGGTTTAATGGGTAAGAACAGGTTCTGAATGTGATTGTTTGATGCGACGCTAGCCCTAATATGAGAAGTTAGTATCGTCATTACGTTTTAGAGGATGAATTGAATTCTTAATGAAGTATAGTACAAACTTGTAATGTGTTAATAGTAACAGAAACACATGATAGATACTTTACCTATATGAGCTTAGGAGTGGTGCCGCTTCTTACGAAAGTTTGGGTTACTTTCTAGAGAGCTCATGAAACAGGATCAAGCACAAGGCCATAATAGTGCGGAGTAATATAGAACTTCTCGCTGAAACAAGAGGTTAGTATATGTGCGGTATGTCCGATTCTATTATTTAAAAGTACAAGTTTAAAGCCGAGCTACTTGTCACTTTGATAGAGTTTTGAGATACTTGCACTAAGTAAAGGTTTAACTCGAAAGAGACCTTTATGCATGTATATTAATCTCACCGAAGTCTTGGCTGTATGGTTTTTAAAAAAAATTTTAAATTTTCTTTTTTAAATCTTTGTTTTACAAACAAAGTGGGGGATTGTTGGATGTTTGTTTGTAAAACAAACAAAACAATCTTTTCCTTTGTCCCACATAGGAAAGTTTTGGGTAAGTGGGCCATTTTATAACGTGAGTGTCTTGCTTACTCCTAGAGTGAAGACAATGGGGTGTGTGCTAGTCCACACAATACCCGCGTGCGGTGCGCGAATAATTGAGCGATTTTGGCGCGATTATTAGGCGCACTTAGCACTTTGCACGCTTGCGCGGCCGCGGTTTAATTAGCTCTAATCCCTTTATTTTTTATTTTATTTCGTAAGGTTATCTCCTTAATCTTTATTAGTTGAAAGGTTGCATTTTGTTTATTAAATAATTTTCGAAATTATGAAAATTCGGAATTTTATTTATATATATTTTTTATTTTATTTTATTCCGAATTTTACATGTGTCTTTTCAAGACAACTTTCGGAGATTATACTTGTTCGATTTTCAACCTTTTCCGAAAGGTTGCATTTGTTCAGTTTGCAACTTCTTCCGAAGGAATATCTTTGTTAGCTTTGCAACCTTTCGTGAAGAGTTGCCTATGAAGACCGATTTCTATATATGTCAGTTTTTGGCAAGAAGGAAATTCATTCAATTTTTCAAGTCTTCTTTCGAAAAACTACAGCCACCATTTTCAATTGTTTCCTAGAGAGATCACGGAGAAATACTAGAATTACTATCTAGTATTCTCAATTTGAGACTTTGTTGTATCCTGGAGGATTTTGCGGTGACCATTAGCAGCATTGTGGGGCAAATAAATCCTTAAGGAAAGGGATATCACGCCTCAAAGTCCGACTTGATTTTTCTCTTGATTCGAAGCCATTCAAAATTTTACAACAGGTCCAAGAAACACGACAAGAAATACTCCAGACCTAATACAGTACTATGCAAAGCGATAATATAATCTAAGATCATAAGTTCCAATGGACCATGTTAAAGGACATTGGGCTGCGTACCCCCCTTAATTAAAAATAAATTAAGTCCCTCACGTTTTTGTGATTGTTTGTGGATCATATCTATGCCAAAGTCTTGCTTTTATTTCTTTCTATCATTAAAACAACGTGATACCTATACATGCGAAAAAAGAAAAAAAAAAGGAAGAAGAAGAAGAAGCCAAATTTATCTTTTCCTCCTTGACTATCGCCCATTGTACGTCATTTTTGCTCGTCTTTGAATTCTGAACGATTTATTGGATTTAACTTTGGGAAATTTCGTAGTTTTCTTATGGGAAAGTAATTTCGCACAGCGAAATGGTGCGGATGGCAGATTCATTTGTTTTCGCATAAATACAATTTTTTTGGGAAAATACATTTTTTTATCTTTCTAGTATTGGGGGCGGTAACTTTCTATAATTATTCTTCATTTGGTTACAATTTCAATCTTTATACTACATCTTGGTGACAATTTGAGTCTTTCCATCAATTTTTTTTTCAAATATTTCCGAAGGTCAATGTCCGTAATATGAGAGAAGAGTGACAAGTATAGTGAAGCTTGCTTGTGTCGATAGATGTAGAAGCTACGAGGGGAAGTCGTATAAGGAGAATCAAGAATTCAACTTTGTCCTCTTCTCCTACTTATCTTTTCCAGCTCTAACAGCCGAAATTAGGCTGCGAAATTAGGCTGGAATCCACATTGCAATCTTTGATATGTTGACAAACATATATAGAAGATATAGGACCAAAGCACAACTCCTTACTTATTCGCGGAAAAAGCAAAAGTTTCATCGAACAACCAATCCACCTCCTTCTTGATTATTTATACCTAATCCGTCCGTCACAAATGCGAATTACCTTACGGTCAAACCATCATAAAAATGCATGATAAGTAGGTTCCTTTGCGTTAGGCAAATTTAAGGTGATCAAGCAAATTAAGAACGCAAAAACAAAATTGATTTACATTGGACATATCAACTCAGTTGTTATCAAGTCACAGACAACCAAAGAAATTTAGTGAGAGAGGGTCGTGATTACTTAGAAAAATTTAAAAATTGTTTGGATTAACTTTTACTTTTTACATTTTATTTAATTCAAGTACTATGGCACAAGCGATTTGATTTTTCTAAATCTGCAACATTTTAAACTTTCACGAAATGCGAATGTGGACACGTAAGTTCACACATAAATTTTTCATGATTTTGGAAATTTGAATGATATTTTGAAATTTTATGGGAAAAGCAAGAACGACTTTTTGCTTCCACTCCAGAAAATCGGATGCATTAGCTTCCACTTTATTTACGCATAGCGGGCAATCAATCGGACTCTTGAAGAATAGCATGCGGGCTTAATTGAAAGGATTTAAAGATTGTGACCTTTAATTGATGTCAATTATGTGGAAAAATTGTCCAAAAAATCATAAACCTATTGTACGGCGGCCAATTCAATTCTAAGCCTTTTGATTATGACAATTTAGTCATAAATCTATGGTACGACGGTTAATTCAGTCTTAAACATTTTCATGATTTGCTAATTTATTCCTAAAACTTTTAAGGATTTGCCAATGTAGTCCTTCGGCAATTTCTGACCAAAATTATCCGAAAGGACTAGATTGGCAAAGCGTTAAAAGGTTTAGGATTAAATTGGCACAGTTGAAATGTTTGGGACTAAATTGTCTGTCGTACAATAAGTTTAGGACTAAATTAGTACAATTGAAATATTTAGGACTGTATTGGCCGCCGTACAATAGGTTCGGGACTTTTTGGACAACTATCCCTCGATTCTGTTCCGTTGCGAACTCAAATGATATCTTTCAATGTAGAATAAAACCACTGTAAGAAAGAAAATAAAACTGAAGCAATCTCTATTATTGTTTCAAGACCATATTTATTTCACGACATTAAAGTAAACACAAGAACAGACGCATAACTTAATACCACTAGCACAACTCAATCACACCACTCCACTTTTGCACCAGGAACCTTTATTATTGTACTGCTAAGTCATAAAGCAGCAAACTTATTGGTGATAGCTGATCACACAATTATATTTATATGTTGAGACTTGGGACTATTCGTTCTGATCATCTTCTGGTGGAGGTGGGATGTACGCATCGGCCAAGCTCCAGCTTCCATCGTTCCCATTCTGGACCATGTTCTTGTTCTTGGCCACCCACCACTGCGCCGGAATTTTGCAGTCATCATTCAGAGCATCCCATCCCTTGTTCACCAGCGCAATCCCGCGTCGGCTACCGAGGTTGAATTTCTCGCTATCGATCCCTTGTGTCCCCGCGACTAAGTGCAGGTATGTCTCCAACATATGCCCGGTTGCCACGGCACCGGTCAGACCGCTTTTGAGAGGCCTCAGGTACGGGGACTTGCGCGAGTCGACCATCAGCTGTTCTCCGACGTGGTAATATCTGATTGGAGGGAGGAAGGGAACGATATCAATGGCGTTGGTCACGCGAAGGGCGCGGAGCTTCTCGAACGACAAGAACTTCTTTCGGAAGTTCTCGTCCCCGACCTTGGGGCTGGCGAAGGGGAATGCAGTCACCAGACAGGCTTTCTCGGGGTGGCCGGTGGGCACGTTGTAGCCATTGGTCACGATGTCCAGCGCATTGATCGTTGCCAAAGCCGCGCCTAGGCTGTGGCCGACCACTGTTATGCTGATGGTCTCATTTTTGCTGGCATAGTAATCCACTTGCTTCCGGACCTCCCTTAGAACCTGACCAAAGTAGTCCATCAATACCAGTATTAATTTGACAATGTAGTCGAAACATCACGTGCTACATCTTATCATATTTTTAGATTTATATAAAAAAAGTGAAGGCAATTTGGAGCTTTTTTTTTTTGATCGAAAATTTGGAGCTTATTCGGAGGTAAATTAGCAAGAGCAATCTTTAAATCGAGTGAAAGTTTCATACCTGGTCTCTGGTACTAAGCTTTGTGTACGGATTTAAAATATAGTTCTTTGTATACAAAGCGTAAAAGCCAGAGTGAATCTTAGTATCGGTGTCATCCTGGAAAATGTCAGTTGCCGGGACCAAATCATCTTGAATATCTGCCCAGGACTCCAGGAGATCCGCTGTTCCTCTCCAAGCGACCAAAATATCCCTTCTCCCTAAATTCTTGGTCCCCTCGTCGGTGCTCACCGCGACATACCCGATCCAAGACTGGTCTGGATCCTCCGGCGGGTAATTGAGCACCTTGGACAGCACGTAGAAGTACTGGGTCACCTCGTACCTGAACGGGTTGTTGGCCGTCTCGAGACCCACTTCAGAGAAGAGCTTGTCCATCGGGAACAGGGGCAGGCCGTAGCCCTCCGACTCCGTCTGGCCGTTGTACACGTCGCCGATGGCTTGGACTCGTTCTCCGTAGTGTATGAGGTACATCCGGAGATCCTCGTCGAGAGGATCCAACATGTCCTTCCAGTTGGTCTCGCCGCTGAGCTCAGTCCATGGCCTTGAGCTGTTGCCTCCCATGGTATGTATTTCTCTCTCTCTCTCTGCCTAAATTATCGCTGATAATATTCGTTCTCTAGATGGGAAGGCTTGTGGAGACGCCATCTTTCTTCAATGCAATTTATAGACTCCACCTTTTCACTGTGCCATGCACGATCAGATTACGTGTCGAGGGTTTCTCTTTTTTTTTTTAATTGCCATGATAAGTTACGTGATAGAGTTGCTTTTGTGCATTATCTAGCACGAGAAAAACTCCCCTGATTATATATTAGAAAATAGCCAATTTTGAGGTGAATCTTCCACGTTTTTTTTACATTCTGCACTACGGACCGAATGGATGAGAGGGACCGTGCATATCTTCAGCAGATAAGAATGTTGATTTCCAAGTCTCGGAAGACATCTCTTGCTAGCATAGAACGCTACAAGCTCGAAACTAAATGTCGAAGATTTTGTGCTTCCAGTTTGCATGCCTATCTTTCGTAAGGAATGATACATGTGCTAAGCCAATATTGTTTTCTTAATGATGGGTAATGAGATATTGATGACTGGAATGAACAATCCACTTTGTATTGGGTCTCGCTCTTCACATAACTAATTAAGTTATATCTTGCCGCGTGATTTTAGTAAAGAACTTCTGGTGAGTGCACCATATACACACGGTTAAAAACATTAATGGATGTGATCAAACGAGTGAATAGACACCCCATTTTCAATAGAAGGCAAATGCTTGTTACACTAATTAATTTTTCCAAAACTGTTTTGAGTAAGTGAATGTGGCAATTCTCTATTGGATATTGAAAGAAGTCAATGACACGATACATGCGTCCTACTCATTTCAAAATCCAATTAAAACTGTCCGCATTATTTAGTAAGTAAATCTACTTGAATTAGAAAACTTTCTTTTTTGAGCTCAAAACTCGAGACATATTTTAACATGCATCCTGAGAAAGTGATTGTTTTACTCTTATAGCCTAATTTTGGCCATCGTGAGCCAAAACTCAAAGCTGATTCGACAGCGTGTGACAATTGAATTTGTGTCATATTGCCCATTTATATTTGCATTTTCCAACCATTGAAACTTGTTTCGATAAAAAATAAAAAAAAAATCATTGAAACTTATTCAACATGCAAAATGTGCACCGTCCGTGAACCATCCACCCGTCGTATGAACAATGCTCTTCAGTACTGCTACAATACTACCACTGTAACTAGCAATCTCTACGAAGAGGAGATCCAATCATGAAGAATACAAGTCTAGGAATAAAAAGGGCGGCAGAGAAAAAGTTAGACACAGAAATTCTAGAATTAATACCATGAAAGAGCTCAAAGTAGTACACATGCGACAAATTTATCTCAAATTAATTTTTGAGTCACCAAAAACCCTTAAAATAATACACCCCTGACAAAATTTATCCAAAATTAATTTTTGGGTCACCAAAAATCTCAAACTGGTACACTCGTGACATATTTACTCTCCGTTAACTTCTGTCAAATTATCCCTGAAAATGCTAAACTGGATGACATATAGCACTAACTCAATTGACATTGCAAGTTCACGAGAAAATCCATATCAATTTGAAGTAAATTTGTCATATATATATATATATATATATATATATATATATATATATATATATAAGTTTGGAGTTTTTAATGAGCCAAAAGTTAGTTTGTCACAAGTGTATCAGTTTGAGGTTTTTGGTAATCAAAAAATTAGTTTAGGGCAAATTTATCTCAGGTGTACCAGTTTAGATTTTTTCGTGGTATTAACCCAAAATTCTTAGCTCCTGATGAGAATGTTTAGGGTTTTCTTATTACGTAAAATTCTTGTGAAACACATGTGCCTTTGCTCAAGCATTATTGAGTGATATTGTACTTGGGACGGTGGATAGTGAGATCTTGTTTTTAATTCTCACTTGCAATTCCTATTACTTTTTATTTAGTGCCCTACGCACTACGCTGTCCAATGTCCTTCAAAGTAGGCTTTAAGTATTCATCGTCCAAATTGATGGCTACCCTTCAATCATCCACTTTGCTTCGCATTTTTACATAATTGATCCTTTCAATTTGCCCCATACATTAATGATCCAATGAAAGAGTGGGCAAGCAAATGGAGTTATTTCTGGGTATCTTTGGTTCAGTTTTGGTGTCGCGACCATCCTATAGGTGAACCACCAAGGGAAAGTTAATAGATTACTAAGCCAAAGACTTAACGCGGACTCTCTCAAATCCATACCGATCACAATATTTAAGTTTTGATTTAACTAATTAAACATGCAAATCAATTCAATTTAAAGTCGCCACAAATCTATTACAGGTCGATTGGAAACCCAAGTAAAATGTGAGATAACATTTTACTTCTGCGAATAAGAGATTTATAGATACGGGGACATGATTACACTAAATAAATCTGACACATTTTCAATACATTTTCTCTTTATTTCAAAAATGTTTTGCAAGCAGTCTTGACTAATTTTAATCTTAAACCACTAACATGTGATGGTGATCATACGGGTGCGTAGACAGTAATTTAGCACTCAATAAATCAATGCAGTAAATAAATTGCTCAAAGGAATGAAAGAACCTCGATGTGCTAAGCAAATCAAAAGCAAAGCCCCATTATGTCCAATGCATTAAGTGTTCTGCAAATTGTTAACTAGAAACCAAGTAAGGAAAAAGTACAAAAAAAGTCCTAAACCTATTGCAATTATAACAATCTATCATTAAATCTTTCAATTGGACCAATTTAGTCCTAAACATTTTCCCATTGATACCAATTCAGTCCATCTAGTCAATTTAAGCTGGAAAGTGCTAACGTGGACACCAGCCATCCTACATGGCACGGTCGGCAGACGATTGGCGCTAACGTGGACATTTTTAATAATATTTTGATAATTTTTTTTAATTTTTTCAAAAATTTTTTGTTTTTTTATTTCCTTCTCTTCCTTTAACCTGTGGCCAGTACTCGACCATGGCCGACGACTGGCCACGGGCGAGGGCTCAACCCTCACAACTTTGGCGAAGGCCACCCTTGCGGCCTTTGGCGAGGGCCACGACACCCTTGCCGGCCCTCGCCTGTTGCCGCTCACTAGCCATGGCCGAGTATTGGCCACGGGCCAAAGGAAAGAGAAAAAAAGAAAGGAAAAAATGAAAAAGAAAAAAAAGGGAAAAAATGGTAAAATTTCAAAATATTATTAAAAATGTCCATGTCAATGCCGGCTGTGCAACACAGAACGGTCGGCGTCCACGTCAACAATTTCTAGACTAAGGCTCCGTTCGTTTGGCGGAAAATATTCTCCTTTTGGAAAATATTTTCCGGAAGTCATTTTCCTGGAAAATGTTTTCCGAACATAATTTTCCGGTGTTCGGCGACCAATATGAAAAAGTTTCGAAAAATATTTTCATGGCGATAAGCGGCCGGGCGAGTGGTCGTCGGCGGCGGGGCGCGCGGCGGGCGGCGGGCGGCCGGCGCACCGGCGGCGGGCGGCCAACGGCGGCGGCGGGCGGCGGCCGGCGGCCAACGGTGGTGACCGGCGATCAACTCCTCTCCCACGGAAAATATTTTCCCTCCCATGGGCAATTTTGTCTTCAATTTGGGGGAAAATGATTTCCTCTTTGTGAAAAGAGGAAATCATTTTCCTCAAAACAATGAAGGATTTGGGGTGGGGAAGGAAAATGTTTTCCCACGGAAAACATTTTCCGCCCCCGAACACCGGAAAACGCGGAAAATATTTTCCGGAAAAATATTTTTCCGCAAACGAACACAGCCTAAGTTGGATGGATTGAATTGGTGCCAATGTGAAAAGGTTTCGGAATAAATTAGTCCAATTGAAGAGTTTGGGAATGAATTGATACCAATACAATAGGTTTATGACTTTTTGGTAATTTTCCCAAACAAGCAATGTATGCATGACCCGAACATAATTTCTAAATGCATTATCTAGTAAATTCTTTTTGGGTTTTTCTTGTTTAACATGAACATGATTTAATCTAAATAACATGACTATGTGAATTCTAATCTAAGCATGCATTAATGAACTAACATGAAATCTAAATGATATGTATGCTATGCAACCTATATGCAATTCTAATGACATGAAGTAGGATTAAATTTGAATTAACCCTATTATTTAACTACATATGACACTAATTTTGTGTTTTTCTTTTTAATAAATAAGAGACTATATGCAATGCATCAAAGAAGATTACTAATCTGTATGACATGATCCTAAACATGTGATTACTAAATGACGTATATATTATGAAACTAATTATATATGAGGTATGCATGTTATATTTTTATGATTTTCATTTAAAGCTAAATTAGGAAACTATATGATGACCTAATTTAAACTAGGAAATAATTTATATAAATCTTAATCTAAATTAGGTAATTTCCTAAATTACTACATGGTTCCTAAATATGCAATTCTAAATTTGGAAACTAAGTGGATGCAATCTATCCTAAATGTAATGCAATTTTTTGTATTTTTTTTTTATAAATCAAACTGTCTCCTAATTTAATGCATTAATATAAACCCACATAATTAAATTCTCGTCAAATCTAAATGGAAACAAAGGTAATCGAGGATATGATCTTAGGTCTTAAAGATCAAAACTCCAATTATATGGATGACCAGAAAGGGGAAATTTCGTATTTATGATTGGCCTAAAATCTTCACCAAATCAAGTCAGAATCTTAATACTTATAATTTAGGAAATTTAATATTGAAATTGAGAATTGTTTTAGGGAAATTACCTAAATTGAGAGCCCAACTTCAAATGGCAACCGGCTAAGGGGTATCCACGGCAGCAATCAGCAAGGCCAAGAAAAAAAGTAGGCAATAACTTCGACGAAGAGGACCGACGATGATGGACAGGCGGTGGCAAGAAGTCCAATAGGGGCTAAGGCATCGAGTGGCAACAAGTGATCATGCTGGGACAGCGGGACTTGCTATGGCACGGCAAAAGGCGGCAAACGGCAACGTTAGGGATTGTGAACATCACAAGGGGATCTCTAGATCTTTGATGCTCAATTCCTTTGGTGAAGTTGAAGAATTGGATGTCGTAAAGGTCTCCTCAAAATTTCAACGCATTATGCTCGTCAGACTCTCTAGCAATCCGATCAGTCCAATTTTCTCCATACTCTCCACAAAATTTGAGCACAATCCAATGGTTAACGAATGTATACTCGTCGATTTCGTGAAACTGCAGGCTGGATTTTTTTTGGAGGATAGCGGGAGAGACAGAGCTCGCGTGTATTATTTATTTTTGTGCTCTCTTGTGTCCTTTTTCTTTTTAATTGTTTATTGCCAACCTCCCTTTGTGAACCACTTTTAATGGGTTTATATAGGGTTAAGACCAGAGTTGTCTTGCAAGAATCAAGGATATCTTTGTTTCCTATTTTAGGTTATGTGATCGTTCTTACCGGGAAATTAGAGTATAAGCTCTTTCTTATCTCCCTATAATCAAACTTTGACAATATCAAAAGCTTAATTATCCCCAAGTTTACTTCAAGAAACCAATATTTCCCAATTTGAGATACCACATGGTCTGGGCACATGTATATTCAGCCACTTAGAGGAATTATGGGCTTGTTCAAATTTTGCGCTTCTGCGGGCTTAGTCAAGATAATTCAATTAAGTTCAAAGTTTCACTTCGTAAGTCAGTCCAATTATAATGCAGTTTATGTGGGCTGATAACTAACGAAAAATATTCCTAATATGCCAATGCAAGTTAAATATATTTTTGTTTAGGGGTTGGTGTCGAGCTCTAATTTTCTATTCCATAAATAACTAAATGGCTTGCCAAAATTTAGGTATCAATATTTGGCAAAGAAGGGAGGGCAAATTCCATGTTAATTTGGAAATGAAATCAAAGGGACATGACCAGCCAAGCATGTCATGAACCAAGAGGAATTTCGGCCACACCCATAGGACATCACCTTCAGAAGTCGAGGAAAGAGCTCGAGTGAAGGCTAGAAGTTCCAGTCAGCATAAGCAAGCTTGAATTTCTGAATTCGGTGGTCAAAGAAAGTCAAAAAGGAGACATGAGAAAATGAAGGGTATCATTTATGATATGCAAGAGCATTCATGCATGGGCATAATGAGAAGCGTGGGCTCAGCTGGTATCAAATGAAGAGACGTTTTTCTTGAGGAGGTGAACGAATGAACGGACAAGGAAGAACGCGTAAGAGGGCGATGGAAAAGGGTGTGTGCGCATGTGAAGAAAAACGAAAAGAAGAGAAAAGGTGAAGCATGTGACAGACAAAAAGAAAGCAAGGTGCAGAGGCAATATTTCTTCAGCTACGAATCGGAAATTTTCGGTAGAGCAGGTCAACATTCACGGCTGAAGGGAGAGGAAGAAACAGCAGCAAGCCAGCAGAAGGCAAGAACACATTTAGCTAAGCATGGGCAGAACGAGATAGAAGAAGACAGAGAGCCGGATCTCTCTTCTCGGCTGGATGGACTTCAGGGAGCACTTCCTCTATTTTGTTATTTGTTAAAAGGAGACTGAAGGTGAGTTTTAAAGGGGGGACTTTAGGCTGAAAAAGAGAGGAGAGAAAATGAGGATTCATTTGAATACATAGATACACGTTCACGATTGCTCATACATCAATTTTCAAACTTTAGGCAAGGTCAGTACGCTCTATTACCCCGGCATTCTTGAAGCTTTGCTTGGTGGAGACTCAGCAGCCCTCCCGCTGTAGGATGTAGCAGCCGCATCACTGAGGAGTAATGGCAGTTTACCTGAGAAAAAGTCCCCATCTGGTCTAGCCTTCAATTCCAAGCATTACGACAATCGGGAACATAAAATGCCCCGCCAGCTCATCAAGAGTGTCCTCCATTATGTAGCAGAGGAGCTCCTGCTTTCCACAGCTTCCAGTTGCATAACTAGGAAACACTATAGACTTTGACTACATTGGTTGTGTCACGGACTGTTGCGGAAGCCAAGCGATCGAATAATAAAATTGACAAAATAAAGAAAATAAATCGGACACCAGATTTACGTGGTTCGGTCGTAGTGACCGATATCCACAGGGAGAGCAGTACGAAATTCCGCTATAGATCAAGCGATATAATGAAAATTACAACCACACTTGAGTCGGTCAAACACTTTAAGTGTTTCCCCATCCTCAATTACACCCAATAACTCACGCAATATTTAGTCTCATAATTCCTTACGAAATAATCTCTCAATTTCACGATGGAATTGTACACAAATCTTACCCTACTCACACTTGAATTCTTAGTGTAATTCCACGAACAAAATCACGAACTCAATGCCAAGCACCCAGCACCTATGAATGACCCACGGCACTCAAAGAGGAAACGGCACTTCAAGAGCACTTCTTCGTCAACAACGACGCACCCCCTCTGTGCACCCAAAAGCAGAATAGCCCGTATTTATGCTTAGGGTCCACGGTCAATATTTCTCCAGCCCGTATTTATCCTTTTCCGAATCCAACTTTCTCTGACACACTTGGCGAGAAGTCCACAATTTCCTCTTTCAGTGGCCGAGTCGAAGAAGAAGACTCACTTAGACTTTCCTTTTTCAATGGACGAAGACTCCAACTCACATTCGGAAAACTAATTTCCGAAACTCGCCTTGGATTCTTTTTTTTTTTTTATTTCTAAAATTCAGATTTTCGCTTCGGGCTCAAACTCGAGACATATTTTAACACGGACAATGAGGTTCTCAGTCACAGCAGGAGTCGTGCACAGCTAATTCACCTGAACGTATAAAATGCTGTGATTTAGAATGACCGAAGGAAATAAATATGTATGTCAAAGAGATCATGAAGATAGATGCAGGAGAAATAACTTACTTTTCTGCTTAGATCGATGTTCAGATGTAAAAGATCACGAAGATCACCTTGGCTGCTACTTTGGTCCATATCAATGCACTTTGTTGAGAAATATTGTGAGTATTAAGGGTAGAATAGTAATCTAGTTTGTGAGTAGGGTTAAGCACGTATATATATTTGTAACCCTATAATCACAATCAATATAAGAAATTCTATTCTCTCTTTTCATGGTATCAGAGCCCCACACACAAAAAAAAAAAAAAACCTATTCAAACCTAGCCGCCAGATTGCCGGAAACTACTGTTCCGTCACCGGTGAAGTCCCCCTCCCGCCGCCGAGTGGCGGCACCCAAACTCCGGCGACTCTGTCGCCGATCCTTAACAACCTCGTTGCTGACCTTTAGCGACCCAGATCTGGTCGTGCCTTAGTGATTCAAGCCTCGGCGACCCACACGTAGCCGTCGCCGATCCCCGGCGATTCACGACGAGCCGTCGCCGACCCCTCCGACGACCCACACGTAGCCGTCGCCGAGCCCCGGCGATTCACGACGAGCTGTCGCCGACCACTGGCGACCCACGAGTAGCCATCGTCGAGCCCCAACGACTCAGATCTGGCAACGTTCGAGTCTCCCGGCGTCGCCTAACTCTGTGATTGCTGTCGCTCAACCTTGGTGACCAGATCTAGCACTGGATAATCCATTCCGACGTCACTGAACCTAGCTCACTTCAAATCCGGCGATGTCCGACCGAGATTGAACCTGAATACGCAAGGAAATCTCGTCTTCTCCATAAATATCACTGTTGCTTGGATTTTATGGCTCCTTCAGAGGATAAAGTTGCTGCTCCTCTCTTTGAAAGTGACGTATTCTTCGTTTTCCATTGAAATTCTTTTTGCTGCTGACTTAAGTATTTATGTGCGCGATAACAGTGAGGATAAGCTTGCTGGTGGTTTGGTAATTTATCTTATTACCCACTGATAGATGGAATGATTTTATGAAGTGTCGGTGAACTGCTGGTGGCAATTGGATTGAGTCCTTCTATGTTCAGAATTACTTGTATATCTGATTAGATTACTGAATTGAAGTACTGGTTACTGTGAAGTTAATTTTTTGGGCTCAATCACACTATTTCTTTCACTAATAGCGAACAATGGATTGACGTCAGGATCAGGATCCCCTTTTGGTCATTTTCAATTAACATTTGTTAAGTTGGATGGAACTAATTATCCATCCTGGTCTAAAGCTGTTGAGGTCTATCTTACTGCCACCAGGCAACTTGACTATCTCACATCTACGGTACCGTCCGACAAGAGTAAAACTGCTGATTGGGTTGCAGGAGATGCGATGATTCGGACTCTATTGTGGAATAGCATGGATCCTAAGGTCAGTCCTCACTTTATCCAGTGTGACTCTGCTAAGGCAGTTTGGGATAAATGTGCATTACTCTATTCGGGGCAAAATAATATGATGCGAGTATGTGACACGTGGGAAAAGTTGTTTGATATTCAGCGCGGAGATCAATCTTTATCCGATCATTATGCTCGGTTCACGACCCTTTGCCAGCGACTGGATACTTATCTTCCTGCCTCGAATGATCCAGATGTTTTGGCCAAACGCCAAGAGGATTTGAGGGTGATATTATATCTTAAATCATTGGGGCTCGAGTATTCATCTCTCCGTCAACATATTACATCTCAGAGTTCTCTTCCTACAGTGGATGAAGTCTTCTCCCAGGCTCTCCGTTCCACAATTCCTGAGAAGATTTCTTCCACGCCGGCTGTGGAGATGAGTGCTATGCTTTCCCATGGTCCTAGCCGATGTGGAGGTCGAGGTCGTGGTTACCGAGGTCGTGGGCGCGGTTTTGTTCATAGTGGAGGTCGTGGAGGCCGTGATGGAGGAGTTGGTACTCGTGGTACCATGAATTTTGGGAATAGTCGTGGCTCACGCTATTGCCATCATTGTCAAAGAGCTGGACATACAGAAGCTTATTGCTATACACTTCACCCAGAACTCAGACCACCCCTGGCTGCATATGCAGAAGTTGAGGATTCTCTTGTTCCTCCCTCAACAGGTCCACCAAGTTCGACTAATGTGAAGGATACAGGCGATTCAGTTACATTAACACGTGCTGAGTATGATACATTGGTTCGCTCTCAACAGGTGACAGGATCTTCAGCTCCTACTGCAACTCTAGCACAAACCTCCAAAGGTAGTTCATCTTGTTTGTTGTCTGCAGCATCTGACTCCTGGGTTATAGACTCTGGAGCTACCAATCATATGACTGGTAACTCTAACCTACTGTCTTCATTTCACTCTACATCTCCTTTATTATCAAACTCAGTTACATTAGCAAATGGCTCACAATCTCAGATTACTGGTACATGAATTGCACATTTGAGTCCCTCACTTTCTTTGTCATCTGTTCTTCACCTATCAAAATCTCCTTATAATTTGATTTCCGTTAGTTTGTTAACTAAAGAACTAAATTGTTCTGTAACCTTTTCCTCTTCTCGTTGTGTCTTTCAGGATCTGAGGACTGGACAGATGATTGGTGGGGGACATGAATCAAATGGCCTGTACTATCTTGATAAGAAGGTGTTAGCTCCTGTAGCTGTAAAGCGTACATCCACTGATGTATACCGAATGCATTGTCGTGCTGGTCATCCACCACCGAACATACTTCGGCGTCTATTTCCTGAGTCTGAGTCTGTGAGTTCCTTTCAGTGTGAAGCGTGTCAGTTTGGTAAACATCATAGAACTTCTTTTCCTTCCCGTATTCAGAGTCATGTGTCTAGTCCATTTGAACTGGTTCACTCAGATGTATGGGGTCCGTGTCGTGTGTCTGATGTCGTTGGATTCAGATATTTTGTTACATTCGTGGATGATTTTTCCCGAATGACTTGGTTATTCCTAATAAAAGACCATACAGAGATTTTTCATTGCTTTCAATTGTTCTATTTTGAAGTATTGAATCAATATAATATCTCTGTCAAATATTTAAGGTCCGATAATGCTAGAGAATATCTTGCTGCAACTTCTGGTTTCCAGCCATTTCTTGAGTCCCATGGTATTATTCATCAGACTTCTTGCTCATACACTCCCCAGCAAAATGGTGTAGCCGAACGTAAAAATCGGCATCTTCTTGATGTTGCCCGTTGCCTTATGTTTCATATGCATCTACCTAAAAAATTTTGGGGCCATGCTGTTCTCACAACATGTTATTTAATTAATAGGCTTCCAACTTCTGTTCTTCAGGGGGAGACACCATTCTCTATTTTACATCCAAATCGTCCTCTCTTTTCATTACCTCTTCGGGTCTTCGGGTGTGTCTGTTTTGTACATTGTCTTACTCCAGGTCTTGATAAACTGGATCCTCGTGCTGAAAAATGTGTCTTTGTGGGGTACTCTAGGACTCAGAAGGGATACAGATGTTATAGTCCTACTCGCCGTCGTATGTTCGTGTCCGCAGATGTAACATTCTTTGAAGATCAGTCATATTTTTCTTCTTCGGTGGTCCCAATGACATCTAATGATGGTGATGGTGATGGTTGTGTCCTACTCGCCGTCATATGTTCGTGTCCGCAGATGTAACATTCTTTGAAGATCAGTCATATTTTTCTTCTTCGGTGGTCCCAATGACATCTAGTGATGGTGATGGTGATGGTTGTGTCCTACCGACACTTCCACCACCTTCCATTTCTCCAGCTACATCCACAGAATTTCAGTTTGCTGAACGCACATATCATCGACGCAGTACCGTTCCGACTATGACAGTAACGTCTTCATCAGAACCTGATTCATTTGTTCCCCCATCAGTTACAGTACCAGCCTCTGATCCTGATCAGCCCATTGCTTCTCGGAAAGGTACACGTTCCTGTGTTGATTGTTCTGTTGATCGGTATGCTCCTTATTCCGGTCTTTCTGATTGTGTCCGTACACGTCATCCTATTTCTAATTTTCTATCCTATGATCGTTTATCTCCCACCTTCTCTGCATTTGTCTCGTCGTTGTCTTCTATTTCTGTGCCTAGCAGTGTTGCTGAAGCTCTTGCTCATCCGGGTTGGCGTCGTGCTATGGAGGATGAAATGACAGCACTTATGGAGAACCGAACTTGGGAGCTTACTTCCTTACCTATTGATAAGAAACTTGTTGGTTGTCGTTGGGTTTTTACTGTTAAAGTTCACCCGGACGACACTCTTGATCGATTGAAGACATGGTTAGTTGCGAAGGGGTATACTCAAACTTATGGTGTCGACTATGATGACACCTTCTCTCTAGTAGCCAAAATACCATATGTTCATGTCTTTATTTCATTGGCTGCGCGATTTGGCTGGCTCCTTCATCAGTTGGATGTGAAAAATGCTTTCTTACATGGTGATCTGGTTGAGGAGGTCTACATGGAGCAACCACCTGGGTTTGTTGCTCAGGGGGAGAATGTGGCATGTCGTTTACACAAGGCTTTGTATGGACTTAAACAATCTCCTCGTGCTTGGTTTGGTAGATTTAGTGATGCGGTTATCAAATTTGGATTAAAGCGGTGTCAGGTAGATCATTCAGTTTTCAGCTCTGTCTCTTCAGCTGGTTGTATCCTTCTAGTTGTATATGTGGATGATATCATCATTACTGGCAGTGATTCAGGTGGTATTCAAAAACTTAAGCAATTCCTACATGTAGAATTCAGTACTAAAGATCTGGGACGTCTTCGATATTTTCTTAGTGTTGAAGTATCCTACTCACATGCTGGTATCAATTTATCGCAACGGAAGTATGTACTTGACATTTTTAGTGAGTTTGGATTTCTTGGAGCAAAGCCAGTTGATACCCCTATGGATCCCAATGTAAAACTTGACGTAGAATATGGAGAATTATTACATGATTTAGCGAAGTATAGGAGATTAGTTGGTAAGTTAAATTATCTTACCATCACAAGACCTGATATATCCTTCGCCGTTAGTGTAGTAAGCCAATTCATGAGTTCTCCGCGTACTACTCATTGGGATGCTGTGCTTCGAATTGTCAAATATTTGAAGGGAGCACTAGGTATTTTAAGAATTATGGTCATCTAAACACTGCAGGCTTCTCTGATGCCGACTGGGCTGGATGTCCTATGGATAGGAGATCTACTTCATGCTATTGTGTGTTTCTGGGAGACAATTTAATTGCGTGGAAAAGCAAGAAACAGCATGTTGTTTCCCGATCAAGTGCTGAAGCTGAATATCGAGCTATGGCACATGTGACAAGTGAATTAGTATGGTTGAGGATGTTACTATCAGAGATTGGAATGTCACCGTCAACTCCATCGGTGCTGTATTGTGATAATCAATCCGCTATTCATATTGCATCTAATCCCGTCTTCCATGAACGGACTAAGCACATTGAGGTTGATTGTCATTTTGTGCGAGAAAAAGTTCAAAAAGGCGAGATTATTCTTCAGCACACAAAGACGGAAGATCAACTAGCAGACATTTTTACTAAATCTTTACGGGGGAATAGAGTGAGCTTCTTATGTAACAAGTTGGGATTATTTGATATCTATATCCCAACTTGAGGGGGAGTGTTGAGAAATATTGTGAGTATTAAGGGTAGAATAGTAATCTAGTTTGTGAGTAGGGTTAAGCACGTATATATATTTGTAACCCTATAATCACAATAAATATAAGAAATTCTATTCTCTCTTTTCACACTTGAACAGATTCCACAACTTGATGGATTTATCATTTCCCCCCGGAGATTATGAGCTTCCCCCGCTCACCAAACATTGAAAATGCCCTAAAAATGTAGACCGGTCATTCAATATGCATAGATTTTAATTCTGGTGTAGCTAAATTAGGTCAGCCACTTACACACAAGAAACAGCAGCAGTATGACCGCCCAAAGTGTAAACCAAGTGTAATCTCCCCCGACTATCGGTATTTTCTGCATCGTTTGATCTGGAGTGAGATCCTTTTCGGGGTTTAACAGTACTTTTTGTCCTGTTAGCAGCCAGTTCAGATTCAATGTTCATTACATCGATGCCACCATCACCCCGTGCCACAACACAGATTTTGCCTAACTTGTCCAGCATATCAACATCTGGAACAGCTATTGAATGAACAAAAGCAGGATTGAAGCATTGCCCTGTGCGCTTGCCACTTTTCATTTCAGGCGACCCTGCAGTAAAGAAAATGAAATAGGAATCCTATTTTAGATCACTCAAACCACAACGGCACTAGATGGACTCCAAAAAAATAGAAACGATGCTGCTGTACTGGAAAGCAATTATCTGAAGTTGTCCTACAGTACTTTCCCAAGAAAAAGTGATTCTACAGGAAAAGAATTATGCGAAGTTGCTTATAATAATTAAGAGCTGATCTAGTTCTCTAGTTCTGGAAATCTAATCCAGAAAATGTCAATCCAACATGTGAAAGAAGGTCTATAGGAAAAATCTCAACAAAAGAAAAAGAATAAAAAGAGATGATGCGTGATAAGTCTGTCTAGGTGTAACTTCAGCCCACATTCTGGGAAAATCAACACGGTGAAATCAACTAATGATGAAGAATGACAAGAGACAACAATCATTAGCATCCCAAAAATGTAACATACAAGAGTAGCCGCTCATTCACCAAGTTATGCAACCTTTCAGACTTGAAATGCGCTTGCAGGAACTACTATAGTACATAAATGGAGCAAACTCAAAATTCCAGTTCTCAAGAAAGAGTTCCAGATGAAATCGTACAAAAAAAATCTCGAGACACTATGAAATGGCCACCACTATCCTTTATGTAAGTCAAAACCCATCTGAAAAGAGGGTTGCTAAGGGTTTGAGTAACAAGCCCAACATATTGAACACAATCTGATCAACCTAATTTAAAGATACTTACCCATGAATAAACTGTAAACCATCTCCATAAAAACTTACCTAAGTCTACAGCTTTGAAAGGTCTCCCTTTGGAGAAGTCCCACATCACTAGCTTTGAATCAAGGCCTCCAGTGATGACTGTAAGAAAAGAAAAAAACAAAAAGACAAATCGATGTATAGATATCATTGTAAAAAGAAGTCAAAATGTGGGTTTGTCTAGTTGAGAAAAACATTAATTAGCAACCCTTATTACATCATTGCTGACTTTGAAACTTCTTGAGGATTCTTAAAAGTGCATTAACATAAGTTCTCTAGCTTTAGGTTGTACTTCATAATGTAACCACATATAAAATCAGTAGCTAAAGTATTACTTAAGAAGCTTGTGGTTAGAATTTCGCAGAAAAGTTATTTAAATGAAAATGTACTCATCGTCCGGCATGGTCCATAGTCCTGGAGAAAAAAATAAACCAGTAAATAGGTACGGGTTCCAAGGATCGAATGATCTGTATCCAGTGCACAACTAGATCAGGAATTGAAATTTTATTTGCTGTCAACTAAAGTATGATTAACAAAATAAAGAAAATCCTACAGAATCTGCAGGAGCATCCTGATTGTATCAATTGAAGTAAGGACAATTAATGACTTCAAGACAAAGATGTGGAAGAAGTTTCGCATAAAAGCAAATTAAAGTGCACCAGAATCTGCAGTTTAAAATCATAACTTGAATCTCAAAACAACACGAAGCAAAAAACATGTCCACGATTACAAATTTCTATTTTTTTTGGGAAGGTTAATGTCCACGATGACAGATTTCTTCAATAACATGACTCCATAATCTTTCAAAATCTACCACCCAATATCATATCACAGACCTATCAAATAAATGTCATGATCGTACATTAAATTTTTACTAACCTTAGGATTAGTAGCTTGTGGCCAACAAAAAAAGAAAAGCATAGGTAGCCAACTACAACGGTAATAGTATACCTTCCCAAGGTTTCCAAGGGAGGAACTGCACGCTGCTACAAATCTACACTCTAGAGTCAAGGACCAGAAAGCATTACTAGAAAATGGAATTAAATTATCAGCAAATGCAACACAAAACCAAATTAAATTCAAACTGGGCAATGAAAGGCTATTAAGCTGCGAATGCTACAAATAAATTTTCCAACTCACGGTATTCCCCATATTCAGCATACATGACAGAAATGATATGCTAAGAAAAAACTGAGAAGGATACACTTGAATGGCCATTTCTTAGTGTTTTGTAAAGACATTGTTGACGAATATCAATAATCTGATGCACCAAAAAAAAGGAATAAGCTAAAAAGCAGGAAAAGTAGAATGACCACAGCAACATCAAGAATTTACTGCATTCTTTAGAGATGTAGGCTCTTATCAACCACAGTCATATGTACAATATGCATTAAAATGCGAAATGACAGATGCCATATATTATGGCAAAAATTCTCATCAACCATAGTGGACACTGTCTTATCAGCATTTGTACCTTTATCTCGCCACCATCATCTGCTGCAGCAAGGAATGACTTCGAGCTGCATACAATCTGCACAAGGCAACACACACCTGTGTTATTTTAAAGGTTCAGCACAAAATACTCATTTAAGAGGAGTAAACAACATGCTATAAGAATCAGAGATGCTTATTATGAAGAGTCAAAGATCAAACTTCAGCCATCTCAAGCAAATTTGCAAGTAAAGTCTCATAAGTTAACGACAACAGTCAAAAATCATAGATTTCCTTCTTTCAATTAATTGGATTCTCTTCATAAATGTTGGGCGTACGATCATATCTTTAATTCTCAAACGGAAAAATTGAACCGTATTGATTTGTAAAGAAGCACTGAAGTATTTTCATGGCCCTAAAGCATGAGAAACATAATGAAATGCATTTAGAAAGATCACTATAACTAAATAATGCCCATTATATACCGACATAAGGTCATTTAAGATCAAGAGAAACCGCAACTATCTACCTGGTTTATTTCTTCTTTGTTGTAATCATAACACTCCAATGGCGTCCATGAGGTACCCTTCAGCGTAAATGAAGGAGCCGATTGTTAACAACATTGATGCAGTAACAGGGGTTCAAGATAGGGCAAAGGTGAATATGATACAGGGAAAATAACGAGATGTAAATCGCAAGACCGACATTACCAGACGAACATCGAAGCACTTGACTTCCTTTCCGGACGAAACATATATAACATCTTCATTACCTATCAAAGCCCAAAACTTTTAAATCACAATGAGTTCAGCTAACACTGGAAATTGCTAGTTTCAACATAACTGCACGTACAATCGTGGGCACCATATTAACTTCAAACGACACAAGCCCATATATCCGAAACGACCCTTTTGTTCGGAAATTAAAGGGAGAGACAATTTCCAAACAGAAGAATACCAAGCAGCAAACACAAAACACAGAGAGAGGGAACTGACCAGGCTTAAAACACAGGGACGAAACATATATTATTTCGCCGGAAGTGGCGACGAGGCCAGGGCGGTCGCGGGAGGCGATGCAGCACGTGGCCGTCGCTCTGTGGCCCCCCAGCCGTCGTGGCTCCGTCGCGGAGCTCATATCTTCTTATTCTTCTTCTTCACACTTCTCGTTTCTCGTTCTCTGCTGCGAAAGGGGTAGCGGGGGTTTCTCCCTGGTTCAGACAAACTGCAAAACAGAGTGGGCTGGGCTGGCATGGGCTTATGAGATTTACTGAACATGGGCTTGAAGTACTTGCTTGACTTATGGAAAGAATTTAGGAAAAATACTACTAAAAACCTCAAACTATATCACTTGTGACAAATTTACCCTGAATTTTTTTTTTGTGATACGAAAAATCCCAAACTATATCACATGTGATACATTTACCCCATAATACTTTGGCCCAGGGGCATTTTCGTCTTTTTCCCTTTTTTTTTTTTTTCTTTTTTTCTTTCTTCCCCGGCGAGGGCGACCCTTGCCAGCATTGGGCGAGCGTTGCCCTAGCTTGGGCGGGCGAGGGCAGCCCTCGCTTGAGTCGGGCGAAGTCACCCTCGCCAGATCCGGCGAGGGCCACCCTCGCCCGACGCCAAATCCGGTGAGGGCGACCCTCGCTGGCGTTAGGCGAGGCTGCCCTCGCCCGCCCAGGCGAGGGCGACTCTCACCCGACGCCGGCGAGGGTCACCCTCACCGGATCTGACGAAGGCAACCCTCGCCAGGGAAGAGAGAAAAAAAGACAAAAATGTCCATGGGCAACAGTACTGTGGGGTAAATTTATCACAGGTGGCATTGTTTAAGGTTTTTTGTGTCACAAAAAAAAGTTTAGGGTAAATTTGTCACAAGTAGCATAGTTTTGGATTTTTTATGGTATTTTCCCAAGAATTTAATCAAACTTTGGAAAAAACTATTACGAGTTTTGGTCTCCATATCAATTTACATCCTCACTTTTGTCTGAGTTCCATCACTATCTAGTTCTGTTTGCGAATTTGCCATTTTCCTTTCAATCTTATCCCTTCTCTCCATTTCAAATCCACCCGGGACGCCCACAACGAAGAAACCCGATTATCCAAAACCCTAAATCACTCGCCCCACTGCTCATCCTCTCTCCTCTCTGGCATCACCAAAAGTCGGTCGGTGAACCCAGGACCGAACTAGTTCCCCCATAGATTTGGCCTCGAACTAGTCGGTCCAAGTTGGTTTGGTTCGGTATTTCGGGATGAATCGGACCCGATGCTCAACCCTAAACAAATAGGAAAGTACAACAATATTTGATTTATGAAAAATTAATGATTTGAAAACTATTTTCTTAAAAATTATTGCTTGCATCCATAGAACAATTAGTAAATTTTTTTTAATCGACAATCTATGACTAAATTTTTTTGTTGGTAATGAAAATATCTTCAATTCATTCATTTTTTGTACAGAAAAATATTTTCCAAACCGTTTATTTTTCACAAAGCAAGCCTACCAAAGTTTTTCTTTGTCCAGCGAAAAAAGAACGAGTGAGATTAGGAAAGATATCGACATGCAATGTAAAAAAGAGTTTTATATTTGAAATACCGATAACCTTGTTTAATTTGCACTTCTTTATGAGAGTATGAATTCCATGATTATTTGTCTACAAAGTCTCACCTTCTGAACATAGTTTATGTAATGATTCTTTTTTTATGTACCAAAATAAAAGCCGGAAGAGGAAATTGAAAGCAATTTGATACCGCCCAAAAAACTCATTCCATTTTGACAAAGATGGACAGAAAAGAGATTTTTTCTTATCAAGAATTAGAATTCGACGACATCTTGCAGTCTTCCAGTCAACGACACCGAGTGACAATTCGTCAGTCAAAAGGTCAATCTCTCCTCCACATTTGTACTCTCATCACTAGACTCTCGTACACTACTACTACTTGACAGCGCAAGCTACTGCAATGGCCCATGACCTGAGATGCTCTCTCATGGCGACCCCATCGCTCAGCGGAGGCAGCATCTTCTTCTTCATCGTTTGGATTTCGCTCGCAGCTCCAAACCCTTGACGATAATTCCAAAGGAAGCGATTCTCCTCAAACCCAGAAAGATCCTTCCCATCACAACCCAGATCAAGCTCCCCATGAAACGTTCTCCTGCTCCTCTGCCTCCTCTTGCTTCTCCTCATCCTCTCTTTGAGCGTCGACTCTTCCTCCGCCGACTCTGGAGTCCCCGCAGCTTCCACGGCTGAAGACTTCATCCCTCCTAGCTCCGCAGCTCCAGCGTCCAGGTTTCCACACCCGGGGCATCTCGGGAGCGAATTTTCACCACTTTGAGCGACGGGCTTGGCTCGTGCTGCTTCTGCTTCGTCTTCAGGTTCACCCGCCTGGTTCTTGACGGGCTCTCCTCCTCCTCCTCCTCCTTTCTCGTCCGTTTCTTCCGCTTCCGCAGCAGAAGGCGAAGGCCGAGCTCCAGAGAGGACGCTGCCGAAGAACCAGAGAGAGTCCAAGCTCTCCACACCCCACGAACCCTCCATCGGAGGAGCTGCTGTCAAAGAGAGGTCGCGCTCACCCCCTCGCTCGCTGCCCCCGTGAGCGCATGAAAAGGGCAGGGAAGATCCACCCAATCCAAGAAAAAGCTGACCTACGCTGCGCACTTTTTGCCTCGGACAACACCGAAGCGGCGACTGCGGGATTCTCGTTGGCCGCGGCCGAATGACGGAAGTAGCCTCCGCTCCAAGGCCGTGACGCCAACGTGGGAGGGGAGGACGGGGGGGCCCCATCGCGGGGGCGGTTTCGTCTTTTCGGAGGAAAACTGGTGGCGGGAGGGAAGCCGGGGGGTGATTCTTCGGGGGCCGTGATTGTCGCTTTCCTCCTTGAACTGTGAGTGGTGCGTGCGGCCCACGCGCTGCAGGTGAAGGTGACGTGGTGGCGCCTTCGTGGCGAGTGGGAGGAACGTAGGGGGCGAATTAGAGATGGAAATTACCCGCAACGGTCGACTACAACGTGGGTACAGCCGTACAGGTGATTATTGCTTATTAGCGTCATTACTCATTACCATATTCAAACTGAAATATAGTTTCAAATTGACACATATGGCAGGTATAGGACCTTAGATAGATTACAATTTAAACTCACGGATTAAGCTTGCACTTTCGAATTAACAGAGTCTGATTGAATCGACACAAATTCGTATTCGAATTGACTGCGGTCGATAATCGACGCAAGCTCTCTCTAGAAGGAAAAAGAAGGAATTTCATGGAGCGTTTTATAAGCTCTGACTCGATCGAAAATTTTGATTCAGTTCAAGTTCGAGTTCGAACGCGGGTTTTGTTAGTACAACGAAACTAGGAATGTGTTACAGTTTCGAAAACCTAAACATAGTTAAGATATCGAAAATCAATTATGCTCACAAGTCATGAGTTGTTGGAATGAAAAATTTTGTTTTCATACTTGTAGTTTGCCCGCGCCTCATATAAATATGGTCGATAGTCTCGGTTCGAAAGATTTAGGTCGATCAAGTGTAAAATCGAGAGAGTTTAGTTGCCTAGCTTTTAGAATTTGAAGTTGCACCTCATCTTTGTAAGAAAACATTATCACTTTTATAGACAATACTCAATCATCAAAACTGTATAATTAAAGAGTGCAATTCGATTAAATTTGATAATGGCCAGATTTGAAACGTTTATGTTAATAGATTTTATCATATTTAAACATTGGGCTATAAAAAAGAAAAGAAAGAAAATATTGACTAGGCTCCCAAATAGTAACTGTGATCCTCAAGATTATTCTGAGTGGGAGATGTACTTTTAATCTGATCATGAAATCCCGCATCCGAACCAATCGATTCGACACTAAACCAACCTCCTCAGGATTATCACTTCTATTTGAGCTGAGCTTCACCTGCAACAACTACTTTGAGAGGCATGATGTACACTTGCCAATGAAGAAGAGAGATTAGTTACTTCAAAAGGAGAGACTCTTGCATTGACTTGGGTCAATGTACCGAGTGCAATCACAGGCATTGATGATGTGAGCCTTGGGGCTGTCGCAAGCAATGGCAATGATGAATCTGGTCCATGAGGACGTGGATCTAGATAAGAATTTACCCCTCAAAATATATATGTTTTTGTTGCCAACAGAAAGAAATATGACTTACTTTACTCGTGAAGATGCATTATAAATGGAGAGAAATGTACGTAGGTATTTCGAACTCGCTTCTCTTGATTCCCGGAAAATAAAATGGAAGCAAGTATATCAAGATGGTTTCTACATGTCATTATAATTTGTCAGTGCTCGGGAAGAAGAAAAGAAGAAACCATAACTTGCACTGACTCTCTATCTCTCTTTAAGCCATCTACTTGTTGACGGTGGAGTGGGAATTACAGGGCAATTCTCCTTTGGCAGCACAGAAGCTATCTGATAAAGCTCAAGGGCTTTGCATGCAATGTCTCTCTTCTGCCAAAGGAGAACTGCCCTGTTATTTCACAACTCCATTATCTCTCTCTCTCTGCGCTTCAACTGGCTTAGCTCGGTTCTCGAGTTGGTCGAACCTCCTCCTTTATAACACCATTGTTCGCACAAACTTTCGGATATGCCGGGTAGATGGAACAGTATATGCCGGAACAATTCTTCCGTAAGTTCTTTTCGTACATGGTCCCAAATTCTTGACCCATCTTTTCCTCAAAGAAGCGAAAGGAGAAGTCGACGTCAAGATGGATATTTTTCTCTCGTCATCAGAAATGCTCTCTTTTACGTGCCATTGCAGGGAGAGATATTGACAGAGAGAGAGAGGGCAATATATGAAGTGGAAGACTTTATTGCTTGTTGATTCTAGAGATATCATGTTGTGGCTAGGATTGTTTTCGTTTAATTTGGATTCAACTCCAAGTGGCCATAGCCTCATAGATTTATATTATTGCGTTCTTAAAGTTACGGATTGTTTTTTCGTACCGGTAAATTTCTACGAGTGTTGATAAGTGTAAAAAAATTAGTGGTAAAAAAACGAAGATAAGTCACTTTTGTTTCAAAATAGTTCCGCTACATTTTTGAAAAACTCACCGATCGTTATTAGAGTTCGTATAATTAAGTCCCAGAGAGAGAGAGAGAGTACCATTATTGGTTACGATTTGCAAAACTAGTGAGGTCGGCTAGTAGAGGTGGGAAATGGGTGAATCAGGTTTGGGTTTGGGTATGACTTTGACTCAAATCCAACCATTTAATTCATACTAACTAAATCAAGTTTCTCACAAACTCTCTCTCTGTCGAGAGCTCCTCTCTACCTCTTTTGGTAGTTTACCCCCAAAAACCCAAAACCCTAAGTCGCTGATCCTTTCTCCCACGCCCTGTCCTCGACCTTATCCTCTTCTCAATCTTCCATCCATAGTTCTCTTGGTTCACCTGTGTTTTCCGAATCCTTTCTCTCCTTTACTCATCTACCCATGGTTTCCTCTGCACATTTGGGCTCCTCGTGAACCCCCTGATGTTTAGAGGTATTTCGCTACTCTCCCTGGAACGATTGTTTATGACTATACCTGAGATTCTGCCTCTGTGAATCGTTGATTTCTGCTTCGCCTGAATGGGGGGAAACAACATTTCGGATGGGCGTCTTGCCCTTTTATGTAGCAGATTGGGGGATCTTTGGTCAGAAATTAAAGATTCGAACCTGGAAGGCTCCATTTATCCCGAACATTATGAGGAAGGTCGCATTGCACTTGGAAAACTGGTTTCAAACCCTACTGTTAATATTCAGGCATTAATCAGCACTATGCAAAAAGCCTGGAGAGTCCAGCATCTTGATGTCTCTCCTATTGGTCTTAACACGGGTCTGCTAGCCTTTACGTTCCATACTGAAGAAGAAAGAAACAGAATCATTCAGACTGGCCCCTGGTCTTTTTCCAGCAACCTTATAGTCCTTAAACCCTGGACCCCAAACACTCCCCCTCAATGCTATAAGTTTACTTCCCGTGCTTTCTGGGTCCAGGTTCATGGACTCCCTTATGAATGGTACTCTGAGGAACTAGTTTCTCGTGTGGTTCGGTTATGGGGAAAGTTATAGAAGTTAAGGTGGAAAAGAGGGCTTTGCCTCTCCTAAAATTGGTAAGGCTAAGGTAGAGCTGCATTTGAGTAGCCCTTTACGCCCTAGTACACTTACTAACCTGGGGGGGCAAAAGATTTGGCTTGACTTTAAATATGAGAGGCTGCCTCACTTTTGTTATTCTTGTGGCAAAATTGGGCATTATGCTAAAAGCTGTACTGAGGTACCTTTTGGTGATGAAAAGTTTGAAGAAGGGGATTATAATCGTTTCGGGCATTGGCTTAAGGCAGAAGCACGTGAACCAAGCCCATTTTGGAAGCTTTGTTATGCTGATCATTTCCCTGCTGATAGAGAAGAAGTGATCCCAGAGACCCCGGCCCAAAATACTAATTCCATGAATGTTGAAGAAGACAGACAGCTACTTCTCCTTGGTTCTAATGCTGTAGTGGATCAAGGGGACTATGTTATCAGGGAGGGAGCTGAGAAATCTCCAGTGCAGATTGGAGATCGTATGGCTAAAGAAAAGGGTATTCTGGTTTCTCCAGGTGTTTTGCGAGCTAGCTGGGACTTGAATGTAGTGAAAAGTGTGGATATGAAGAAACAGACCAGGACCTCTAAGTCCCCTACTGCAAAGAAACTCAAAAGGTTCAGCCCCAAGAATCCTCACATGAATGATATTATGTCGTATGACGAGTCTCTTTTACATGAAACTCCTATAAGGGCTGCGATGGTCAACGCTGAATGGGCTTTGGTGGCTAACCCTAATAAGCCACCGGGTTACAAATGAGAGTACTATGCTGGAACTGTCAAGGGCTGGGCACTCCCTTGACAGTCCAGGCACTGAGGGCAATTATTGCCCAAGATAGGCCCAACGTGGTATTTCTAATGGAGACAAAAAATCAAGAACCTGTTGTTCAACTTTTGAAGAGGAGATTAATATTCAATTCCTATTTTGTTGTGAACCCGATAGGGACTGCTGGGGGACTAGCTGTTTTGTGGAATGATGGCTTATCGTTAGATGTTGAACATGCATCAAAGGAGATGATTAACGTCCTACTTTCTGTTCCTAAAAATCAGATCCGAATGCGAATTTCCTTCGTACATGCGCCAAATGATTTCAGAGGCAGACTACTTCTTTGGGATAGATTAAGGCAAGTGAGCAGGATAGATAGCCTTCCGTGGGTCTGTATGGGTGACTTCAATGAGGTCCTTTATCACTGGGAGAAAAAAGGAAGACGAATGGCGGAAAATTATCGTTTAGTTGCTTTCCAGGATTGTCTAAATGATTGCTCTCTGATGGAAGTAGATTGCAAAGGGTGTGCTTACACGTGGGCTAATAATAGGGAAGGGGCTGATTTTGTGAAAGAAAAACTAGATCGTGTGGCTTGCAATTTAAAATGGCGTTTTACATTCCCTGGAGCTAAAGCTTTGGCTCTACCTGCAGTGGGTTCAGACCATAGTCCTTTGCTGCTTTCTCTAGCGGATCAATTGGTTAAAAAATGTAAGGAATTTAGGTTTGAAGCATTCTGGGTGGAGGATCCTGAATGTCTGGATGTTGTATCAAAAGCTTGGGATTCGGTTGCTAAAGGTGATGAGAAAATAGTGGTGAAATTGGGGAGGGTATCTAAAGACCTAATGACATGGAGCAAGCAAAAATTTCCCAACAACTATCGTAGGATAAGGGAGCTGAACCAGGAAATCCAATCCATTACGAATAGTTCGAAATCCTATTTTGATAAGAATAGAATGCAGAGCATTAAACGGGAATTGGAGGATATATGGAGGAGAGAAGAGATGTATTGGGGGTTAAGGTCAAGAGTCAATTGGCTTAAATGGGGGGACAATAATACGAAGTATTTTCATGCAACTACAATTCAGCGACGTTCTAGAAACAGAATAACCATGCTAAAGGGACTTGACGATGAGTGGATTAGGGACGAAAAGATTCTGAAGTCGCGAACAGTTGATTATTTTCAAAGCTTGTTTTCCTCAGTTGGGCCAAGAAACTTTCGCCCGGTAATTGACCACTACCCATGTGTAGTCCAAGCCGAAGTTAATGGAGAACTCACTGCTCAAGTAACGATGGAGGAAGTTTGGAAGGCAGTTGTTCAGCTTGGAGCAGCTAAAGCACCTGGTCCGGATGGGCTTAATGGTATTTTCTTTAAACACCATTGGGATATCATAAAATGGGATGTGTTTACCACTGTCCAATCTTTCTTTTTGACAGGTTTTCTCGATCCTAAGCTAAATAGAACCCATATAACCCTTGTTCCTAAAACTCCTAACCCAGAAAAGCTTGAAGAATACCGTCCAATTAGTCTTTGCAACTTTGTTTATAAAATCATCTCAAAAATCTTGGCAAATAGGCTAAAGAGGTGGCTGCCTGATTTGATTGCTGAAGAACAAAGTGCTTTTGTTTGTGGCCAGCAAATACAAGACAACATTTTGATTGTACAAGAGGTCTTGCACCAGTTGAGAACCAGGGATAGACTAAGGAAATTCCAAGCGGTTTTAAAATTAGATATGCAAAAGGCCTATGATCGAATAGAGTGGGACTTCCTGGAAGCTTGTATGATCAAAATGGGTTTCAATGATAAGTGGATCAGTTGGGTCATGCAGTGTGTGACAACAGTCTCTTTCAGCGTGAAGTTTAATGGAGAATCCCTCCCTTTCTTTAATCCATCAAGAGGTATTAGGCAGGGAGATCCTCTTTCCCCATACCTGTTTATTCTTGTGGCTAATTGTCTATCTTTCATGATAAATAAAGCAGTGTATAATGGAAGTATCAAGGGCATCAAACTGAACGACAATCTTTTTCCTGGACGGAACTTTATTGGAATGCCAAAATTTTTCAGCGATACTCAATTAATACTGTTATGCATCAGGTCAAGCCATTAACTTAAACAAGTCAGGCATTTATTTCAGCAAGGGATGTCCTCATGTACTAAGAGAAAATATGGCGAAAGAGTTAAGGATACCTGAGATTGGCCACACTGGCAAATACTTAGGTATACCCTCGGACTGGGGCACATCAAAGAGGAATATGTTCGCCTGGATTCTTGGAAGAGTAAATGCTAAAATGGAAGGTTGGAAGGAACAATTATTTTCTAAAGCTGGAAAGGAGATTCTTCTGAAAACAGTGGTACAAGCCCTTCCCAACTATGCTATGTTGATCTTCAAAATACCCATCTCTGTTTGTAAAGCTATTGAGAGAAAGATCGCAAACTTTTGGTGGAAATCTACTGCTTCCAAAACAGGACTTCATTGGAAAAAATGGGACATCCTAAAGATGAGGAAAGACAAAGGAGGTATGGGGTTTAGAGATCTTATTTCAGTTAATAAGGCTATGCTCGGTAAACAAGCATGACGACTTTCGCAGAATCCTGAATCCCTCTGGAGCAAGCTATTCAAAGGTATTTACTTTCCTCGAGGAGATTATTGGCAAGCCAAGCGAGGTTCCAGACCATCTTGGGGATGGCAGAGTTTGTTATTAGGGAGGGATTCTATTGCCAATTCTGTTATGTGGTCGATTGGGAACGGAAAATCAGTAAAAATCAAGGAGCAAAAATGGCTAAAAAGAGGAGTAATTGGTGGACCAGCAAATAGAAATGACCCTATCATGGTGTCAGAATTGATCTTAGCTGAGGAAGGAAAGTGGAATACAAAAAAAATAGAGGAGCTTTTTGATGATCAGTTAGTGCAAGAGATTCAAACAATTCCAATTAGACCTTCCTACGCTCAGGATAAATTAGTGTGGATGGGTACTCAATCAGGCCACTATACTGTTAAAAATGGCTACAACATGAACAGAACAGAGATTGAACAGAAGCGCAACACTGAACAAACTTCCTCTTCATACCAAATTCCTAAAACACTTTGGAGAGCTATTTGGGATATGCAGATTTTCCATAAGGTAAAAGTCTTTCTGTGGTCTCTTTGTACTAATGCAATCCCTTCAAAAGAGAATCTATGGAAGAGGAATATTATACCTGATCCGTTATGCCCGCTCTGTCAACGGGAAAAGGAGACGATTGAGCACATCTTTCTGCTTTGTCCTTGGACACAATATGTCTGGGATGACCTTCACATGAAGCTGCTAATCAACCACCAAGAGATCACAAGAATTGATGTATGGTTAATGCAATTTGCTGGAAAAAAGGCTGATTTACCTCCCCTGTCTCTAGTGTCATCTTCTCTGTGGAATATCTGGAAATCTCGAAATAACTTCGTTTTTCGGGGTATACATCCGAATGCCAAAGAAACAGCAGAATCATCACTTTTCTTGCAAGAGAATTACAGAAAATGGAACCCCCACAAACCTGAAATGAGGACAAATCCTACTCTTACTGAGTCACGGACATGGATGCCGCCGGGAGAGAAAGTCCTAAAGTTTAATGTCGATGCCTCCTTAGTTGATGGATCTGTGGATGGCGCCATAGCTGGTATATGTCGAGATTACACCGGCGCAATTGTCACGGGCTTCGCAAAATCGGTGAAGGTCTCCTCTATCTCTCAAGCTGAAAGCCTAGCAGTCCTGGAAGCACTCCAAATTGCAGCGTCGATCGAATACATAACTGATACCTTAATAGTGGAGTCCGACCGTGTGGATCTTGTTGAAGCGTTGAGAAGTGGGTCTATAGATTTATACAACTGGGAAGAGCGACTCCTTATCATGGATTGTCTTCAACTCCTCAAAGCTCACCCCTCAATCCGCATAGACCATTGTCCGCGGGCTTTAAACGCAACAGCCGATTGGATCGCGAAGACCCAACGTCTTGGCTCTCTTCCACAATATTGGCTCTCTGATCCCCCGCAAGCCCTTTGGGCTCTCTTATGCTTACATTCTCCTTGTTTTGGACTCTTCAGATCTCCTCCGTAAATGATTATATTTGTTTCTTCGACCAAAAAAAAAAATTCATACTAACTCATTTTTTTCTACGCAATTTAGATGATCCATTCCCAACACAACAGATATCAACTCAAACCCACCCAAAAAACAATGAAAAAGGTCATATAATTTCCAAAAATAAATAAACGAAAAATAAAAGAAATCTCTTGTCATTTTCCATTGGGCCGCTGCTCCTCTCGTCGTTGTCACTTGCTCTGCTAATCGCTAACGTCATTGGTCCTCCTCGTCTAAACCACGCAGTCATCGCCATTCGATGGCTCACGGATGCTTAGAGCATCGATAGATAATCACCTACACATGGTGCACAAGAAATCGAGAATCAAGAAGTGATGAAGAGTTTAAGCTTGAGAATTGATAATCACCTTTTGCTTGTTTAGGCTTATTACCGGACATCATCGGGAAAAGATCCTTTAATTGAGAGCTACGTCGTGTGATTACTATGTCCATTGAGAGAGAGAGAGAGAGAGAGAGAGAGAGAGAGAGAGAGAGAGAGAGAGAGAGAGAGACCTACGCATGATAAGAGAGATGCAAACTGTTATTTTTGCTTGCAAGACTATGGTCGGCCAGGCTATCGCTGGTGCTGGCGATGCCACTAGTGAGACCCACCATCGTGGGCAACATTGCCGATGGCAGAGAGGCATTGTCGATATCAGTTCTCTTCGCTCTTTCTCCCTCTCTTTTTCGACATTGACAATTATCTATATCTTTTTTTTTCTTCAATTAATGAAGGGCTGAAATGGGTTGAAAATAGGTTCATTTTAGACCCACTAATTGGCATGTCTAACTGGGCTCTGATATTGTGAACTCACTTTAATCTGATATTGTGAACTCACTTTAACCTGTTTTTAAGTTTTCAAGCAACCAATGTCTCACCTCGCCCATTGAATTTGAGTAAAAAAGTAGGTAATGAACCCATTTGGCCAGCTCTCCAGCACCTGGGTCATGTAAAGTTGAGAGAGAGAGGACTGTCGTCGGTTGTGGTCCGCAAGACTAGTGAGGTCGGCCATGATGGTGGCTACCACTTGATGTGCGTATTGTTGCCTCAAGTGGCGATGATTATGACCACCTCGTGGAGTGGTCATAGGATTACGTGAGATTAGTAGCGCCGCCTCATTTTTGGGGTTTTCTCTCTCGTTGTAGTTAAAATGACAATGAGATGTTGATTAAATTTCACTGGATCTCTCCATCTCTCTCTATTCTCGAATAATTTGACCTTGTGATTGGGTCATAGAAGCTTGTTCGGTGAGACTCAGGTGAAAAGATTGCGAATTTCCATCGCTCTCTATTCTCGAATAATTTGACCTTGTGATTGACTTACGACGACATCATCCCTTTTTAGTTTATCAAATTTTGTTATCATTTACAAATTTTTTGTTTGTTCTTCTTATCGACACCTTAAATTTCCTATCTTTATTTTTTTAAAATTATCAACAGTTAACTGAGTTACTTTTTAGCTTTTCTCCAAATAAGTTAGTAATTAGTTTTCTATTACAATTTTTATTAAAATTAATTACCGACATATATTTTTCTAATTACCAATCTTTCTTATTTTTTTACAAACTGTTGTTTGTGTTGCAGTATTCAATCCTCGACACGAGTGAGAATTCGTCAGTCAAAAGGTCAACTTCACGTCCAAATTTACACTAACATCAACGGACTCATAACACTACTACTTGACAGCAAAAAAAAAAAAACACTACTACTTGACAGCGCAAGCTACTGCAATGGCCCAAGACCTGAGATGCTCTCTCATGGCGACCCCATCGCTCAGCGGAGGCAGCATCTTCTTCTTCATCGCTTGAATTTCGCTCGCAGCTCCAAACCCTCGACTGTAATTCCCGAGACAATGATTCTCCTCAAACCCAGAAAGATCCTCCCCACAAAACGTTCTCTTGCTCCTCTGCCTCCTCTTGCTTCTTCTCATCCTCGACTCTTCCTGTTCCTCTGCCGACTCTGGAGTCCCCACGGCTCCTAGCTCCGCAACTTCAGGGTCAAGGTTTCCACATCCGGGGCATCTTGGGAGCGAATTTTCACCACTTTGAGGGACGGGCTTGGCTCGTGCTGCTTCTGCTTCGTCTTCAGGTCCGTTCGCCTGGTTCTTTACGGGCTGTCCTCCTCCTCCTCCTCCTCCTCCTCCTCCTTTCTCGTCCGCTTCTTCCGCTTCGGCGGCAGAAGGCAAAGGCCGAGCTCTGGAGAGGACGTTGCCGAAGAAGCAGAGAGAGTCCAAGGTCTCCACACCCCACGAACACTCCATCGGAGGAGCTGCTGTAAGAGAGGTCGCGCTCGCTCGCTGCCCCGTGAGCGCATGAAAAGGGAATCTACGCTGCAGACTTTCTGGGGCTCGGACAACACGGCGCGCGAGCGCGAAATTCACGCTCGGGCATGGCCGGAATGACGGAAATGTCCTTCCTTCTATGACCATGGCGGGGGGCCATGGGGGGTGTTTTCGTCTTTTCAAGGGAGGACCGAGTGGCGGTAGCCGGTGGGTGATTTGGGGCGTCGTGATTGTCGCCTTGCTCCGTGAACTATGAGTGGTGCGTGAGGTGCACGCGCTGCGGAAGAAGGTGACGTCGGCGCCTTCGTGGGAATTAGAGATGGAAATTACCAGCAACGGTCGACTACAACGTGGGCTACAGCCTACAGCCATGCAGGTAATTATTGACCCCCCCCCCCCCCCCCCCAAAAAAAGCTACAATACCTATATATTATTATTATTGTTATTATTATATAATATATATAGTTTCAAATTGAAATATAGCAGGTATATGCCTGAAGATAGAATTTCGATTAAAGTTACACATTAATCCAATGGTTTCGAATCCCAAGTTCGTATTTGAATTGACTACCTCTGATAAGACGACTCAAGCTCTCTCTAAAAGGGAGAAGAAGGAATTTCACGGAGCGTTTTATAGGCTAAAACTCGACTAAGAATTTAATTTAGTTTAACTTCGAGTTCAGACACGAGTTTTGTCGGTAAAATGAAACTAAGAATAGCGATATATTACGATTTCGGAAGTCTAAATATGGTTAAGATAACTATGGTTGCGAGCTACTCGAATAAAAAATTTTGGTTTCATACTTGCAGGCATCTAATGATTGAGTTTTTTCTTTTTTAACTCAACCATGCAAATCAAATTAAGAATGGAGTACGATTATTATAGTCTGCAAAGTCGTGATTGAGAGGGAACTTGTGCAGTTTGCATGTGGCTCATATGAGTGTAGTTGACGGTCTCGATTCAAAAGGTTTAGGTCAATCAAGTGTGAAATCGAGAGGCGTTTTGTGGCCTAGCTTTTACAATTTGAAGTTGCGATTCATCTTTGTAGGCAAACATTGATTACTTGTACACATATACCCAATCAACAAAACTATATAACGATTGAATTTGATATTGGCTCATAGACTACGGCTAGAATTGAAACATTTATTTTAATAGCTTTGATCATATCACAATGAGCTAAAAAAAATAGTAGAAATTATTGACAAGGCTCTCATCTAGCAACGATGATCCTCAAGATTATTCCAAGCGGGAAATGTAAGTTGCTATCTAATCATGAAATCCGTTGCATCCAAGCCAATCGATTTGCCACTTAAACAACCCCTCGAGGATTAACCCTTCCGTTTGAGCCAACTCGCAAAAACGGCTTCGAGAGGCACTACGTACGCCTGCCAATAAAGAAGCGAGAATAGTTATTTTAAAAGGAGAGACTCATGCATTGGCTCGGGTCTGTGTGACCCAGCGCAATCACAACCGTTGATAACGTGGAATTCACGTGTGGGGCTATCACGAATAATGGTACAAATTTGCCCTTTCAAAAACATGTTTTTTGTTACCAAAAGGAAGAGATATGAGTACTTTACTCGTGAAGCTGCATTATTAATTATATCATGTTTGGAGGGAAATGCACATACTATTTCGAAGTCACCTTTTTCTTGTTTCTCAGAAAATAAAATGGAAGCAAATTGATTAAGATGGTTTCTGCACGGCATGAAAATTTTCAAGCGCTAGGGGAGAAGCGAAAGAAGAAACCATAACTTGCACCGACTCTCTATCTCTCTTTAAGCCATCAACTTATTGGAGTGGGAATTACAGGGCAATTCTCCTTTGGCAGAACAGAATCTGTTTGATAAAGCTCGAGGGCTTTGCATGCAATGTCTCTCTCTTCTGCCAAAGGAGAACTGCACTGTTATTTCACAGCTCCATGATCTCTCTCTCTCTCTGCTTCGACTGGCTTAGCTCAGGTCTTGCAGGGTCGAACCTCCTCTTTTATAAGGCCATTGTTCGCACAAACTTTCGGATATGCCGGGGAGGCGGAACAGTATATGCCGGAACAATTCTTGCGTAAGTTCTTTTCGGAGATGGTCCCAAATTCCTTGACCGACCTTTTCGGGTCTCTAATTATTGCTTGTTAATTCTAGAGCTATTATGATGTGGCTAGGATTATTTTCTTTTAATTTGCGTTTGACTCCAAGTGGCTATAGCCTCATAGAATTATATCATTCCGTACTAAAAGATATCGATTGTTTTCTTTATACCGGTAAATTTCAATAAGTGTTATCGAAAAATTAGTGATAAAAAGACGAGGATAAGTCACTTTTGTTTCAAAATAGTTCCAGTACTTTTTAGCAAAAACACCGATAGTCCCTCCGCTAACTTGTGTTGTTATTAAAGTTCGTACATTTAACTTGGTCAGTCGGAATGTTGAGAGAGAGAGAGAGAGAGAGAGAGAGAGAGAGAGAGAGAGAGAGAGAGAGAGAGAGAGAGAGGACTATAGTTTGCTATGATTTGCGAAACTACTAAGGTCGGCCAGTAGAGGTGGCAAAAGGGGAAATTGGGTTAGGTTTGGATGGGTCGGGTTGGGGTGGGTCATAAGAGGGTTTGACCCAAATCTGCCCATTTAACTCACACTAACTTATTTTTTTTTTGTTACAAAATTTAGATGACCCATAACCAATACAACTTAGATCCAATCCAAACCCACCCACATAACCCACCCAAAAAACAATGAATAGATCTCCAAAGATAAATAAATGAAAAATAAAAGAAATTTGCCGTCGTTGCTCCTCCCATTGTTGCTGTCCACTTTAAGAGAAATTTGCCGTCATTGCTCCTCCCATTGTTGCCCTCCACTTTGCTGGTCGTTGACGTTGTTGGTCCTCCTCGTTCGAGCCATGTAGCCATCGGTGTCCGATGGCTTGCCAATGCATACAACACCGACAGATAATCACCTACACAAAGAGCACTAGAAATCAAGAATCGAAAAGTTTGAGCTTGATAATAGATAATCACCTTCTGGTTGTTGAGGATTGTGTAATGATCATACATCATTGGGAACAAATCCTTTAATTGAGAGCTGTCACGTGATTTCTCCGTCCATTGAGAGAGAGACTGTTATTTTTGCTTGTGGGACTATACCTGGCCATACCGTCGTTGGTGCTAGTGATGCCATTGGCAAGATTGACCGTTGTGGGCAACATCGCCGATGGCGGAGGGGCACCGTCGGTAGTGGTTCTCTTTGCTATTTCTCCCTCTCTTCTTCAACATTGACATTTATTGTATCTTTTTTTTCTTCAGCTAATAAACTTATTGAGCTGAAATGGATGGAAAATGGGTTCATTTTAGACCCACTAGGATCCACATTTAGTTGGGCTTTGATATTTTAAATCTACTACCTTTTTTTTAAATTTTAAACAACCCATGTCTCACCCAACTCATTGAATTTGAGTCAAAAAATGGATGTGAGAGAGAGAGAGAGAGAGAGAGAGAGAGAGAGAGAGAGAGAGAGAGAGAGAGAGAGAGAGAGAGAGAGAGAGAGAGAGAGAGAGAGAGGCGACTGTCGTCGGCTATGGTCCGCAAGACTATGGATACCACCTGATGTGCGCATTGTCGACTCAAATAACTATGACCAACTTGTGGAGTGGTCGTAGGATTATGTGAGATTAGTTGTGCCGCCTCATTTTCAGGGTTTTCTCTCTCTTTATGGTTAAATGATGATGAGATGTTCATTAAATTTCTCTGGATCTCTCCATCTCTCTCTATTATTTAACAATTTGACCTTGTGATCGGGTCAAAGAAGCTTGTTAGGTGAGAGTCACGCGATGAAGGACTAGATGAAGAGAATGAAGCTCAATTGTTCGTCAAAATTACTGAATGAACTTTCAATTCAAATTCTGATTAGTTGTGCTGCCTCTAGAGAATCGCTTAATACGATAATCGGGAAGGCTAAGCATTCAAGAGTCCAATTGCGTACTGGCATTTGTTAGTCGGTGACAATGTTGTATATTAGCCATTAATTGGACGTTCAATTGATTGCCAATTAACAGATGAAAAATTTGTGCCTTGCTACTCGAGATACCATACATATTACCGAAGGTACAGAAAACTTATTAGGCAAAGCTATTAAGAAACATTCTGAACTTTGTATAGTTTGTTGATGCAGCTGGTTAAGCATGTATGAAACTGAAGAAATTGTGTTTTTCTGTTTTTGTATTTCTCATCTTCTCTTGTATTGGACAAGTGTATTGTATATATAGATATTACAAGAGCCCTAAATTAGGGATGATTGAGGATGATTAAGGTAAGTAGAGATTATGGGAGCAATATTCTTAAATTAGATACAAGAGATAAGATTGCTGACTAGGAACGTTATCACTCTCCCGCAAGCGAAGCATTGTCAACAATGTGAAGCTTGGACCGTAAAAGACGAACCCGTGCTGATGACAGTCCTTTGGTGAAGATGTCCGCGATTTGATCACAGGTGTTGATGTAACGGATATCAAGTAACTGGTGACCCACTAGTTCATGAACATAGTGATAATCTATTTCAATGTGTTTAGTGCGACTATGAAAAATGGGATTCCGAGTTAGGACAATGGCAGAGATGTTGTCGCACCACAATACAGGAGCGCGGGGAAGCGAGATCTGTAGTTCTCGGAGAAGAGAGAGGAGCCATTGAATTTCAGCAGCTGTTTGAGCAAGACAATGATACTCGACCTCTGTAGAAGAACGGGCAACCGTAGGTTGCTTCTTTGCACTCCAGGAAACAGGGTTGGCCTCGAGAAATAAACAATAGCCACTAGTAGAGCGACAATCATCGGGACTGCCGGCCTAATCAGCGTCACAATAGGCATGTAAAGAAATAGGACTAGGCTGAAGTTGCATGCCATAAGAGATTGTGCCTTTCAGGTATCGAAGGATACGCTTTATAGCTTGCCAATGGTGTTCTTCGGGTGCTTTAAGAAATTGACAAACCTGGTTGACAGCGTAGTTAACGTCAGGACGACTGAGAGTAACATATTGAAGTGCTCCAACCACACTCCTGTATAGAGTAGGATGTGAGACAGGGTAACTGCATGAATGACCGAGTTTATTTGAGGTAGCAGGGCTGGAAACAAGCTTGCAGTCCAACATATTGGTGCGATATAAGAGGTCATGAATGTACTTTGCCTGATTAAGGAAGATGTGATGGGGGCTTCGTCGAACGAGTTGAATGCCCAAGAAATAAGTCAAAGGGCCTAAGTCCTTCATCTTGAATGAGTGGCGAAGTTCCTCGATGATAGCAGAGATAGCGGTGGAATCATTTCCCGTTAAAATAATGTCGTCAACATATGATAATAGATAGATAATGGTAGAGCCATGATTGTAAATGAAGAGCGACGGATCCGAGATAGTGGTTGAAAAACCAATGTCTTAAAGCCGAGTTGTGAATTTTTCGAACCAAGCGCGAGGTGCTTGTCGTAGGCCATAGATGGATTTGTGCATTACGCAAACAGAATGAGGAGCAGTAGGATCAACATAGCCTGATGGCTGAGCCATATATATAGTTTCCTGGAGATCGCCGTGTAAAAATACACATTTGACATCAAGTTGTTGAATCACCCATCCATAAGTGATAGCCAGCGTGAGAATGACCCGAATAGTAGTATGCTTAACGACAGGACTAAAAGTGTCCACAAAGTCAATGCCAGGCTGTTGGTGAAATCCTTTCACTACAAGGCTAGCTTTGTAGCGACCGATGGTGCCGTCTTTGTTATGTTTTATTCGGTAAACCCATTTGCAGCCAACAACGTTCATGCTTGGATTAAACGGCACAAGTGACCAAGCGTGTTGTTCCTGTAAGGAATTAATTCCTCATCCATAGCTTTTCATCATTCAGGTGATTTGGAAGCTTGAGTGTGGCACGTCGGCTCCAAGGGAAGAGAAGAAGTAAAAGCAATGGGGGTAACGAGTAGTAAAGGTTTTTGGTTTGAAAATACCATATTGAGAACGTGTGATCATGGGATGAGTGCGGGTGGGAGGTGGTGGGGGAGGGGGTGGTATGGTGGTATGGTAGGGGAAGATAAAGGGGGAGATGGGGGGTCATCAATAGTTAGCGGAGCGGAGGCGGCACCGTCGGCAGGGCTGATGGTGGGCTCAACCCATGCGGTATCCGTAGGGGCGGAGGTTGATGGTAGCCAGATGGAGATAGGACCAAGTGAGGGCAAAGTGGTAGGAGATGGTGGAGAGTTAGAGTTTGTGATAAACGGGTAAACAAATTCGTCAAATTTGACGTGACGAGATATGTAAACTCGGTGACTTTGCATGTCATAGCAGCAATATTCTTTATGAAAGGTACTATAGCCTAGAAAACAACACAAAGAAGAGCGGAACTCCAATTTGTTAGAACAATAGGGACAGAGCCAGGGATAACAAAGGCATCCAAAGGCTCGTAAATGATTATAATCGGGAATTTGTTGAAACAATAGTTGATATGGGGAAATTTGAAAAATAATAGGCATGTGGTTGATGAGATATATAGCTGTATTGAAGGCTTCAAACCAAAAGCGAGAGGGCATGCCAGCTTGAGCTAGAAGAGCAAGACCAGTTTCAACTATGTGTCGATGTTTTCGACCAACGACACCATTTTGTTCAGGCGTATGTGGGCAGGGAAATTGATGACGAATGCCATGATTATGGAAATAAGATTCAAGTGCATCACTAGTGAATTCGCCACCAGCATCGGAGCGGAAAAATTTAATTCGATGATTAAATTGATTTTCAACTTGTGGTTTGAAAGCCAGAAAAATTTGGCAAAAATTAGATTTATGGCGCATAGGAAATATCCAGCTGTAACGAGAGAAATCATCAACAAATAGTACATAATAGGAAAATTTTGAAATAGAAGATACTGGGGCTGGTCCCCATACATCACAATGAATCAGTTCAAGTGGAAATTGAGTGCGTGTGTGAGAAAACGAAAAGGGTAACTTGCAACTTTTGCCTAATTGACATGCAGAATAGAGAGAGTTGTCATGCTTATTTGATATTCGAAGTTGTTTAAAAATAAGATTTTGAATAGCTGCAGAAGGGTGGCTGAGACGATGATGCCAGGTGGAGGAGTCAATGCGAGAAGAAAATGAAACTTAAGGTTTGAAGCAAGGTTTGGGGAACCGCATAGGATAAAGCCCATTCTCAGTCCAACTGTGGTGTAGAATTTGCCCCATTAGCTTGTCCTTCACAACAAATTGAGAATCATCAAATAGAAAATAGCAGTTGTTGTCTTTAGCAAAATGGCTAACTGAAATTAAATTGGTAGATGCTAGAGAATAACGAAGTATATTAGTTAATTGCATGGAAGAAACGGGATGTGAGAGAGAAGTGGAATCAACATGAGTAATAGACAAACCTTGGCCATTTCCAACCTGAACTTCATTAGAACCACTATAGGGAGTGGCGATGGAGAGATTACCCAGATCGGCTGTAATATGATGGCTAGCCCCAGTATCAATAGACCAAGTGCCATCGTTAGTAGGTGGTGCAATAGCCATGGCAGCAAGTTTTTCAGGAGGATTATGACCGTGGTATGCATAGTTCCTGCGATGATAGCAGTCAATGGCACTATGACCGTGTTTGTTGCAGATCTGACAGATCAGGCGACCAGTGTCACGCCCCGGACCCCACCGAGCTCGCAACATCCCTCCGTGGTCGTATTTCGAATGCGACGTCCCAGGACTCGTCGCCGACCCATGCGAACATCAAAACATAAAAGCGTAAGCAGAAACGATTAAAAGCACCCAGACAAAATTAAAGACCAAGGGTAGTAGAACACTTGAACAAATGAACCATATACTTCATTCAACGGCACGTACTTACAAAGTCCAACCTTACATATAAAGGCCACTAGGGTTAAAACCACCATCATAAAAAAGGGTCGGGTAGGTTAACCTAGCTATACAAAAAGGGTCCACCAACTCCATGGGCTCCTCTTCGGGATCTTGCTCCATCGGCTCTTCCTCGGGATCCCAAAACGCTATGACGGACCATTCATGGTCGGAGTCGGGGGTCTGAAATGGTTATATAATAACCATGAGAACAAGTCTCAATAAGCAACACCCTAAACCCTACCTAGGCCAATGCGTACCCAGACAAGTCTTACCCAAACACACAATAGAGCAACCACACGACTTAGGCCCTCGGGCCCAAATCAAACATATGTTGACCCTGCAGGTTAGGCACATAATAATACTGGCACTGAGCCCAACAATGGTACATACACACATATTAATTGGCCACGAACACATGCCATGCACATGCTTGCATTCGTTAATGCACTCTTGCACACGTGCCATCATTATGCATATGCTCATGTTCCTTTCTGCACACATGTACACGTGCTAACTTTCCATTTATTCACCGACCCGTGTAAAACGCATCAGGTCCGACCCGCGTAAAACGCATCAGGTCTATCACATACAACACTTCCTGGCCCGCGTAAAACGCATCAGGCCCAGTGTCTCTAGCCCGCGTAAAACGCATCAGGCGCAACACCGATCTCCTTATACGGACCAAAACCTGCGTAAAACGCATCAAGCTGGCCGTCTTCCGGCAATCCGGGCATCGTCCCGCGTAAAACGCATCAGGACGGGTTCAACACCCTGCGTAAGACGCATCAGGGTTTTATGTGATCACATGTACTCATACCACCAATTATTATCTGAACCCCGCGTAAGACGCATCGGGGCGATTTAGGTGATCACATGCTCATGCCATTCGTGCACATTCACATAATGCACATGTTATGCCAATGCTCGATATACACACTCATGGCCATAACAATCACGCTCGGGCACTCAATTTAAATTAGCCACAACACATATTTGGCACCCGAATTCATATGATTAATCAATATAATTGAGCACACTCAAGGCCCGCCATGCCCCTCAATTCTCGGTCACACTAGCACTCAACATGGCATTGCATAATCAAGCATAATTCACACACAAATCAGCCACTACATGGCCCAACCAATCACACATGGCAATTCACGAACAAACCACATATTAGCCGTACAAGGCCCAATTAAATCCTCAATGGACAGCCACTAATCAGTCCGAGAGAGAGAGAAATCGAGAATATACAAAATTGGGTCCAAACTGGGCAGTTGCACAGTGACAGAAATCCATTTGAAATAAATAGTAAATCAATTCCAAAAATTATGAAATTTGGATATGTTGTACAAAACATCTTGATAAACATTTTCTGTGAAGAACTTGAAACCCGGTTCCAACCATAAACACCTCGTTTTGACACTCAAAGCCGGACAGAACCCGGTTCGCTCGGACAGCTCCTCAGACCATAAAAAATACAACTCATTCAATACCCAAATCACTTTGGAAATCTCTGAAATTTTTATATGTTATAGCCACAAATGTCTCCAACAATTTTTGTGAAGGAAGTATTTTGAAAATAAGTCTGAAAAAATTTATAAAAATTCGAACAGACCCGAAGGTCGGATGAACAGTAAATCGGGCAGTTTTGTGACGGTCTGAAAACCTACTTCCGAATGACCCCAAAAAAATTCCAAAAATTCTGAATTTAAAGTATGTTATACTTAAAGATGTTGGAAACAAATTCCATGAAGAACACTTCCTCAGATTCGGCCCACAATGATCACCAAAAAAATAATAAAGCACAGAGGTACAGTAACAACCAGAAATCTGAGAATCATAAAACTTGCTCCATTAAGCAAATCAAGCTTATACAACCACAAAACCAACCATCCACAGCCCCTAATCCATCCCTAGACATGCCATTAGTAACCCATTAGCCTAATCAAGGATTAGGAAGTCACTTACAAGAGCCTAAGCAAGATAACCTAGCAAGGGAGCAAACAAGAGCCTTAGCACGGCAACGGCTACTCCGGCGAAGCAACGGCGAGGGTGGACAGCGGATGGCAGCTCAGGTGGTCGGTGATGGTGTGAGGGTGATCGTGGGTGGTGGTGATGGCCGAGTGGTGGTGATGGCGAGAGGGAAAAGGGGAAGAAAGCGTCTCGGTGGGGTGTTTGGCGCGAGGAGCAGCAGTTGGGGTCTACGGCTCCGGCATGTCTCCGGCGGCTGGGAAGGCGAGGCTATGGTGGTTGACGAGCAGCTGGTATGGTCGGTTGGAATGGGAAGCAGCAAAAGCCAGAGGAGGCGGAAGCAGAAGCAGAACAAACAAGCTGAAGCGAAGAAGAAGCAGCAGCAGCAATCAGCGATGGGCAGAGGTCAAAGAAGAAGAGGAAAAGAAGAAAAGAAAGAGGGGGACTGGGTGGAGTCAGCAGAGGGCAGAAGTCAGCAACAGAAGCAGAAGTCAGAGGCAACGTGGGGGCAGCGTGGGGCAGCGGAAAAGAAGGAGAGGGGAGAGAGAGAAGAGAGTACACACTAGGCACCTAACACACTTAAGTGTGATCCAAGGGCCACAAATTCATCTTGTTGGGCAAGCTAGCATCCAAGGGTCCACATTAAATCTCACAAACCAAATAAAGAAAAGGCTAAAATGCATAGACTTAAATAAAGAGGGAGGTGTACTGGTCTAAATCCGCACTCGGTCTAAATTTCATTTTCCGACAAACCCGGCAATCTCGAGGCTGGCCACATTAATATCGACACTGTCCGATTAAATTTATCACGAAACTCCGAAAAATTCGACACCAAAGTTCGGGCTCTAAATAACGGCCAAATTCGATCGAATGTGATTCTAGCGAAATCTCTAATTTAAAAAGAATAACCCAGGAGTGATCAGTTCCGGGCGAGATTTTATTATAAGCGCACTGACAAAATACTCGTTTTATAAATCCCAAAAATGGGCCGAAATTCGGAATGTGACAACCAGTATTCAGTTGATGACCTTGAGGTCGAAATGATGGAGTAGGGAGAAGTCCGACTTGATTGGAATGACCCCTGCTGCGTCCCCTATAACCGGTGCCACCCCTATAGGGACGAGGTGTGAATGAGTGCTACCCAGGAGAGAGAGTTTGAGGTTGCCAGTTTGCAATGAAGGTAGAAGTAGTTTTGGATATTGAATCATCAGTGATGCTCAGTTCTTCAGAGCGTAGGAGATTGTGTAAATCTTCAATGGTGATGGAAGTTTGATGAGCATGAACACGAACAGAGGATGCAAAGGAGCGGTAAGCAGCAGGCAATCCATCGAGAATGCAAATTAGGAGATCATCATCACTTACTGGGGATTCGCAAATTGCGAGTTTATCAGCTAAAGTTTTGAATTGTTGGAGATATTCTTGCATGGTGAGGTTGCCCTTCTTGAGGTGATGTAATTGTCTTTTGAGAGACATTACATGAGCAAGAGTGAGAGAGGCATAACGACAAGTGAGGACATCCCACGCGGCTTTTGCAGAAGTAGCGCCAATGACATATGAATGTGTAGATTCAGAGAGAGTAGCGTCGATCCAGAAGAGTAGCATCTGATCATTTTTTACCCATGTCTTGTAATTTTCATCAGTTGAAGCAGGCGCTTGGGAGGTTCCATCAATGTAAAGCATGAGGTTGTGGCCTTTGAGAATTGGTTCGAAAAGAGAGCACCAGAGAAGATAGTTTGAGCTGTTCAGTTTGATAGGTATTAAGTTGGATATGTTTGAGATAACGAGTGAGGGAGATACGACAGATGGAGACGACTGAGATGATGGATTAGGGCTTGTCGACATTTTCTTTGGGAAGAAGGAAGACGATGAGAATGAGATGAGAAAGAAACTTTAGGATCGTAAGGCGGATTATGCCAAATGCGGCTCTGATACCATGAAGAAATTGTGTTTTTCTATTTTTGTATTTCTCATCTTCTCTTGTATAGTACAAGTGTATTGTATATATAGATATTACAAGAGCCCTAAATTAGGGATAATTGATGATGATTAAGGTAAGTAGAGATTATGAGAGCCATATTCTTAAATTAGATACAAGAGATAAGATTGCTGACTAGGTACGTTATCAGAAACTGCATCGTTCTACCATGTTAACGTCATCAAAGTATGCAAAGGCATATGGAAAATCAAATTCACTTATGTATATGTTCATAAGTGCGTAAAAAATGCCACCATGAACATGACGAACATATCTACCATGCCATGTTCAACTTAGGATAGCGAGAAACAACATATTAAGGTTTTAGGGGTGCTGGAGGAGGTTGATCCTGTCCAACCCCTGGAATATTACCAGGACTCGTCGGCCTAACTGCTTCAATTCGACCATGACTCAGAGGAGGTACGGAGCATCCATCTCCAGGACTATGACCGGCGCTCGTCGGCCTAAATGCTTCAACTTGACTTGGAGGAGGTACGGAGCGTCCATCTCCAGGACTATAATCAAGACTCGTCGGCCTAATTGCTTCAACTTGACCTTGACTCGGAGGAGGTAAGGAGTGTCCAAATCCAGGACTATAATAAAAATGAATGAAACAAAAAACGTTTTCATTGTCTACAAAAAGGTTTAAACATAAATTGTTGTCAATAAAAAAAATATTTTTCATTAGCTTCGAGCAATGTAAATAATCATTTTTAGGAAAATATTTTCTAAATCATTCATTTTCCGCGAAACGAACGGTCAATTGCCTTATTCGAAGCCACTGAAAATCAAAGCAGGCAGAATGCTGAATTACTCACCTCGACTGATTATAGCACCTTGTTGGCGAATACCTTGGGAGATCTAGAGATGGTATTAATGGCGTTGCCATGAATGGAAGATTGGATTTCAGTTGATTCGATTTAAAGACAAATCCTTTTTTCCTAGGATACAGCATTCATGAAGCTTCCCGATATACAAAGTTCAGCATGTATCTAAAAAACTTACACTTTTTTTTTTTGTTATCGACAGTAGCCCAAATTTTAAAACCTATTAAGCAAACTTCGGGGGGCGCTATTTCCATCCCCTTTGAAAAAAAAAATACACCTTTTATGAGGTAATGGACTAATAGACCATGTAAAGCAGATTTGGTCATACAGTTATTGATAGACTGTTTTCCTCTTTATGAGTAACATTTTCCTATTTCAAACTATTTTATAGTATTGCCTTTTTTTTGTTTCTTTTTCGTATGGAAAGAAGTAAAATTGGCATTTTTTTTTACCAAAATGGAAAAAAATTGATCATAATATAGAAAAGGTTAAATTTTTAGAAGCGTGGTGAAATGTTAAAACGTTTATCTTTAGATCACATCTGAATATTAACAAAATATAAGCACAAAAAGAAAAAAAGTAAAGATAACTTCATGCTGTTCTATTTCTACTATGAAAAAAATAATCAATATCAGTCTTAGATTTAATCTCACAGCAATTGGATCAAAACCTTAAAAATTTCCTTTGAAATAATGTAATGTGAGTTTACAAGTAAAGAATATGCAATTAGAGTTTCAAACCCCCATACTGCAATTCAGCTTGGAATGTGAAAAGATCAAAGGAAAACACAAAATAAGTGATCTTTCTCGGTAGAAACCTACAATTATTCCAACAACCGCCCACAAGGTCATGATCAATTAGATAATTAGAGTGAAATTTAATTCTCTTTTTTAAAATATAGTTTCGTTCAAACTATTAGAAAAAATAATAGGCAATTAATTATGTATTTATGAGCCATCATGAAAAGAAATTTTTATTCTTCAATAGTTTTTGTGATTCAAAAGATGAGACCGTGAATTATAATTGATAACCTTCTACAGGCAAACTGATAAGAGGATGCTAGAAAAGATAAGAGATAAGTGCATTGGAAGTTCCAAAACTTGTCACGATAGTGCAATTAAATCCTAAAGCTTTCAAAAAGCGTAGTTGAGTCCATAAACTTGTCACGAAAGTGCAATCGAATATTGAAACTTTCAAAAGGTGCAACCGAATCCTAAAACTTGTCAAATTGATTCAATCGGGTCCTTCAATTGATTACATTTTTTGAAAGTTTTTAAACCTTGATTACACTTTTGTGATAAATTTTAGGACTTGATTGCACTTTTTGAAAGTTTGATGACTTGATTGCACTTTTGTCACAAGTTTTAAGGCTTGATTGCACTTTGTTGAAAGTTTTATGACTCAATTGCACTTTCGTGACAAGTTTTAGGACTTTTGGTACACTTATCCCAAAAGATAATATCTTGCTATTAGTGATGAGGCATTTATATTGTGAAACTGATGAGAGAGAGGGTAAAATAGAGAAAAGTGTCAAAAAAGTCATAAATCTTTTGCATTGGTGCCAATTTAGTCCTAAACCTTTTTTTGGTGCCAATTTAGTCATAAATCTTTTGCATTAGTGCCAATTCAGTTGTAAACCTTTTTTTGGTGTCAATTCAGTCCTAAACCTTTTGTATTGATGCCAATTTAGTCCTTCCGGCTAATAACTATTCACGTGTCGAAGGATTGAAGTAGCATAAATACAAAATGTTTAGGACTGAATTGGCACAAATGCAAAAGGTTTATGACTGAATTGGCACAAAAAAAAAAGGTTTTAGGACTGAATTGGCACAAATGCAAAAGGTTTAGGACTGAATTGGCACAAAAAAAAGGTTTAGGACTTAATTGGCACCAAAAAAAGGTTTATGACTCAATTGGCACAAATGCAAAAGGTTTGGGACTTTTTTGACACTTTTCCCGGGTAAAATAAAGTTAGGTTTTTTGGTTAAATAGAATGAAAAAGAAGAGAGAGAGAGAGAGAGAGAGAGAGAGAGAGAGAGAGAGAGAGAGAGAGAGAGTCAATTCAGGTGGAAATATCTTCCTTCTAAACTTTTTATGAAATTTACCTTTCATAAGCCGTTGTTGTTACTACTCTTAACTCGCTTATGTGACTGAAACGTAGCTAATTTGATATTAATTTAGCTAGTTTAAGACAAAAAGATAATAAGAAATTAATACGACAATTCAAAAACCGAAGAAAAAAGCACTCCATGCCGTCGGACTTCAATTTGAAGTTGGTTGGTTTTCGTCTTTGTAAGGAAACATTAATCACTTTTACACACAATACCCGATCAACAAAACTCAATAATTAAAGAGTTCAATTCGATTGAATTGGATAATGGCAAACAAACTATGACTAGATTTAAAGCATTTATGCTAATTAGTTTTGATCATATTTAAACAATGAGCTAAAATAAAACAAAAAAATCGATGAGGTTCGCAAATGGGAGAAAATATTGGGTACCCTAAGTAATGCTATGTCAGCAAAATCATAGGCCACTCAGTAATGGACACGTGTCACCCGGGCCCACTTGTGTCAGCCAAATTTTTAGCCCATCTCTTTTCTCTCGATCTCTCTCTTTCCCCATCTCTCTCTCCTCCGCTTCACCCCTTTTCCCTTGTCTGACCTCGAGCCCTAGCCATCGCCATTGTCGGCCACATCAAAGAGGATCCTCGGAGTCTCCGGCAACGGGCTCACCGCCGATGGATGCTTGTCCCTTCGTGTGCCTCACGGTCGGGAACCTTGCACTGAAAATCCCCCGTCGCCGCTAAGCCCACCCGCTCCACCTCCACCCGTCGTCCTCCCCCTACTTCCGCAAGATCAAGCTCAAGAGCTTCCCCCTCCAAACCGCCATGGTCACTTGACCACAAGCTCGCGACTAGGGGTGAGCGCGGTTCCAGGGTAGAACCGGGAACCGGAGAACCGGACCCGGTGGATCCGGTTTGGTTCCAGGTTCCATGGACAGAGGGTCCGGTTCCGGAACCGGAACTTGGAACCGGAACCAAAAACATAAACTTAGTATTTAGAAACCCTAATTCCCAAATGCTCCCTTCTCCTCCTTAATCACACCCGATCCTCCATCATCGTCCCTCCAAAGCTCCCTCCCGCTTCCGCTTCTGCCTCGCTCCTCGCTCCCGCTTTTGCTTTCGCCTCGCCCTCGCTCCCGCTTCCGCTTCCGCTTCCACGGTTCTCTCCCACTTCCGCCTCACTCCGCCTTCTTCGCCGCAGGTCCTGTGATCTACCCACGCGGATTCACTCCGATTATTCGGGCTCGCCGCCGTCTTCCTCCTCTAAAGCTCCGTCACTTTGGTATGTAACGTCTTCGAACAACCCCTCGCCATTCACGCCATAAGTTATGGCGTGTATCTGTGTTGTTCTCACTGACGAGCCGTTGGCTCCCCGTGCACTTCTTTATTTTGCGTGAGCGTGTGACGGGAGATATTATACAAGGTTTCGGCTTTCTTCTTGCTTTGATCATAGTGAATCATCTGGGGATGATTTGGCGATGCACCTTTATTGTGAATGATAGGTTTTCTTCTTCTTCTTTTTTTCGAGGGGGGGGGGGTGTTTGATTGTATTGTATGGAATGGAATTGTATGTTTGATTTAGATTTTTCCTTTTCCATTTTGGTTGTCCTTCGATGTTGTTCAGTTGTAGTTCGGATTAGGTAAGCAATCAAATCTTGGTGTGGGTACTGGATCGAGCTACTCCTGGTGGTACTGGAAGTGTCAAGACTATTGAGATCAGTGGAAATTAGCCATTGATTTCTTCCAGTGGAACAACTGTATAATTAAGAGCCTATGCGGCATTGGCTTCTTTTGTTTGAGTCTTTAGAACTTTTACCTTGTCTTGTTCCTTATTTGGCTTTTGTTAATGGATGTTGCAATTATCTGGAATTCTCTGGTCGCGGTCTTTCATATAAGAACACAAAACTAGGAACAAGAATTTGCTAAGACTTGTATATTGTGCTTGAAGGGGACATCTTTTGTTATTTGTTTGATAGCCGAAATGCAATATTTCAGTTTCTTTGTGTTTTGATCTTTAGTTTTTTACTAGCTGCTAGTTATAGTTCTTGCCTATCATATTCTAAGCAGGCTAAGTGGGAAACATAAGATGAAGTTTCATATTATCTTGTGTAGTCAGGCAGATTGTTCCTCTGCTACTTTTACTTTCTTGTAATATTCAAAGAACATGATTACATGAATATAAACATTCACACACCAAGGAAGGAGGATTGGCTAAAGTTTTCTGAAATTTGCTTGGTTTTTGGCAGCTGAGACAATATCTAATATCTCACAAGATTGCATAAAACAACCACGCATACATTGAAAGTACAAATCAGTGTGTGGGTTTTCCCAAGGCTAGCATGTTACTATCAAATTATTTGGTTTCCTAGCAAGCATGGGTTAGGTTGAACCTCTGCTATATTCCTGGAGAAAATAATTTGGACGGAAAATTGTCAGAGTTCCTTTGGGGTTTTAGTGTTTAGTGTACAGAAAGCCGCTTGAGTAATATGATCCTTACTGACTTTGCAAAGAGGATATCATACAAAGCTGTAGCTGTATCTTCTGCATTCTTCATGGTTCATAAAATTGAGCAATTTTTGTTTATTGATTAATAGGTATTACCATTGGTGGTGGGGTCCCAGTTGGTCTCACGCTGATGTTCCAATTACCAAGTCATAGGGTTGAACCTTGCTTGCATCAGTAATCTATGATTTGGTTTGGTCAATGCTGAACATTCCATGACGGGTGTGGGACCCTTATGGTAACCCTCATGAGAGTAGTCACTGCTCGTCGCCCCTCTCCATCCTTCTTGGTTTAGCAAAAATGATTAATAGTTATTGCTTGAAAAGGTTAGATGGTTATAGATTTCCGTTCAGGGGTTTGCTTCTTGTCCATCAGCTTGGAGGCATAGATAAGTCAAGATGCTAAAGTAGCCTCTTCCTGAGGCTTATGTTCGAAGAGCAGATTAGGAGGAATGTAGGGTGTGCCGTGGATATTGCTTATCCTCTTTGTGTATATATTCCTGCCCTTTAGTTGTTTGCAGTTGTTGATTTGTAACAAATTGCTTTCTTTGTAAAACCCTTCAATGACTTCAAAGTTTTCTGGAATTTATTTGAATGTTCTTGACTTCAAAACCCGTGTAAATGCGCATCCTTTGCATTCAAGATCCATTATGGCTGCAACTTTGGAATATGGCTGCTTGAGATTCAAATTGCATTTTCTTTTCTGCTGTCTTGTTCTGTTCTCGTGTTGTTTGATTGATTGTTCAAGTGCTCTCGGCTAATCTGTTCTCGTGTTGTTTGCTTGGCCAGTGTTGTTTGATTGACATATCAACTATCAAGAATTCAAGATAACATGTCAATGGAGGTTAAGGGATGTGAGGAGATGACTCCGATCACAGAATTTGAATTGTCGGGTGATGAAAATGAAGAAGAGCCATCTCTTACCATGAGTGCGACAAACAAGGTACTTGATTCTTGTCGTCCTCATTTTGATAAGAAATATACATCCGATTGCTGGAATCATTTTGCAAGAATCAAAGATGGGGATGGAAAAACATATAAGGTGAAGTGCATTCATTGTGGGTCTGAGTTAAAGTACAATGTTGCTCATGGTACTTCCGCAATGAGGAAGCACTTGAAAACATGTAAGAAGTTTCCTTGCAATGTTGATAAGAGGCAGAAATTCTTTGCATCGCGTAATGTAGACTTGGCTGGCAAGGCAGGAGGAGGTTCTAGTACTGGTAGTGTCTTATCGACATGGTCATTTAATTAAGAACGTTGTAGGCAAATGCTTGCTCGGTTCATCTTAGTTGATGAACTACCCTTTTCCTTGGTTGAGCATGTTGGATTTCGCGAGTTTGTCACCGAGTTACAACCTCTCTTTAAACATTTGTCACGTTTTACAGTGGCTAAAGATTGTATGAAGCTGTATTTTTGTGAAAGAACTTGTTTGAAGACTTACTTTGGTAAGATAAATTCTAGGATCGCACTCACGATCGATACATGGAGTTCTATTCAAAACCTGAATTATTTGTGTCTCATTGCACATTTTATTGATGAAAATTGGAAATTGCATAAAAGAATCATCAATTTTGTGGTGATGCCTAGTCACAAGGGTAAGGAGATTGGGAGAATGGTAGAGAAATGCATCAACGAGTGGGGAATAGAAAAGAAGGTATCCACAATCACCGTGGATAATGCTAGTTCGAATGACATTGCAATTGGTTATTTGAAGGAAAAACTTTCAAGAGAAAAGTTATTGATCTTAGATGGTAGTGTTTTACATATGAGATGTTGTCGCGACCGAACTCCCGAGCCCTTTTTTATCGAACATGCAAAAAAGGGGGGCTCGCCTGGTACGTGCTAAGTCTAGGTTTGGGACTTAACTCGGGCTCTCCCAAGCCCATACCATATCGCGACTTAGGGTTTAAGTTTCTTAACATGCAGGTGATTTATATTAAGGAGTCGCCACTAATCGATTTGGGGTGGGCCGATTAGAAACCCAAATAGGGTGATGGGAGAATCACCCTATTCCTGCGAACCAGAGATTAACTAAATTCGGGGACTTGGTTACACTAGTTGGATAACTAATGCCCTTTCGGTACCTTTTTACCCTGTTCATTTCTGAAAACATTTGTCAGGCAATTTGGATTGATTTTAGGACCTTTCTCCTAACATGTGAGGTGATCAAGCGAGTGCATAATCAGAAACGATCAGCAGTCAGGAACACAACAATTCATGCAGCCTAAGGTTCTAACCTTAACTAAGTCAGATGACATTCAAAAAACAACTCATGCGATTATATTAAAAACATGCATAATAATACAGCGATAATAAAAACTAACATGCAAAATATTACCGCGCAATCTCAAGCTTGTCTAATTTAAACAAGACAAAAACTTATATAATAATACCACACACAATTAAAACAACAAATATATCACATAAAAAATTTTTGAAATTTTTTTTTTAAAAATAAAATAAAATACGAAACTTTTAAAAAAAAACAGGGAAGGAAAAAGAAAAAACGAAAAAAAAAATTTAATTTTTTTTTATTTTTTTTTATTTTTAATTTAATTTTTTTTAAAAAATAAATATAAATAAAAATAAAAAAATAAAAAAAGCGGATCCGGACCGGGTCGGAACCGACCCGGGTCAATGGACCCGACCCGGGGCGTTGACCCGGGTCGGATCGGCTGAACTGGGTCGGCTGGACTGACCCGGGCCAACGGATCCGACCCGGTCGTTGACCCGGGTCGGATCGGCTGAACCGGGTCAGTTGGACCGACCCGAGTCAACAGATCCGACCTGAGGCGTTGACCGGGTCGGGTCAACTGAACCGGGTCAAACCGAATCGACGGTCGCGGGCGCCGGAGAAACTAGAAATTGGCCGCTCGCCGGCCTACCCAAGCCAACACCGCCCCCAAATCGGCTTCTGGGAACTTCACCGAGCCTCACCGGCTGCCTGGGGTCACCGTCCGACCGCCGCTCGCCGGCCGGCGAGGTAATTAAAAAACGGCCTCTTTGAGGCATTTTATCAAACAGACGGTGAGCAGCGCAAAAAAAGGGGAATCCTCACCTGTTTCGAGGCCTTGCCGTCCTCGGGACACCCGTTCTTACCTTTGACGACGATGCACGGACGGCGGGGGACGGCGGTATGGACCGGGACTCACGCGAAACGGCCGGCGCGGGTCCCGGCCAAACCGGGAGCAAAAACAGGGGAAAACAGAGCGGTTCGGGCCGGGGGGAGAGCTCATCGTCGACGGCGCGTCTGGGAGGCTTCTGGCTGGTCGGGGGCGTTGGCGAGGCGACGGGCTTCCTTCTCACGGCCTGAGGACTCTCAGTTCGCTCTCTATCTCTCTATTTTCGCTCAATCTCTCCCTCTCCTCCGGTGCTCTGTTTTGGCCGAGAATGACCAATCGGTCGGGGACGTCGGCTCGGTGGATCGTTGGCGACTCTGGCTCGCCGGGGGCACTCCTGCGGCTGTGTTCTTCCACCTGTAAGCCAAAATATCGGAAAATTTTCACCCGATCTCTCTCTTTCTCTCTCGGCTTCTCTCTGCTCTGTTTCTTTTGTAAAACGGCCAACCTAGGCTCTCTGGCTCTCTGTGTCGCCGCCGTCGGCTCGGCGGCGGGGATGGATGGCTGAAGCTGAGGCGCGGTGGCCGCCGGAAGCTCCCTTTCTCTCTCGGCTCACCCTCTCACGCTCTCTCTGTGTTTTTCTCAAAATCGCCGACCCTCTCTCTTTCTCTTTCTTTCTGTCTTTCATAGCCGACGACGACGAGTTTGGGCCCGGCCGCGTCGGCGTGACGATGGCCTGCACCGGCCTACGCCACCCCACGACTTTCGTGGCTATGGCAGACTGGTGCAGAGCAAGGGGGCCGTTCAATGTGCAGAGACAGAGAGGAGAAGGAGAGAGAGAGAGAGAAAGAGAGAGACCGGGAAACGGGGGGAGAAGGGACTGGCCTTAATGGCCAGTCCCTGTGGCGTGCTGCCCCGATCCTGCTCTGGCCGGATGGGGACGGGGCGGCCGCGCTCAGCCGCTCGTCGCCTCTGCGTCAGCGACAGAGGAGAACAGGGGGAAGGAGAACGACGGCTTGGCGAGGGGGAAGAAGGAAGGGAGCTGGGCCGGGCCGGGCCCAGCTCGCGCGGGAAGAAAAGGAAAAAGAAAAGTGGGCCGAGCCCATGCCGGGGGAAAGGAAGAAAAAAGAAAAGGGCCGGGTCAGCCCAGCCCCGACCCGGCCCCACTCGATTTTTTTTTTTAAGGATTAATTAAGAAAATATGCTCAAATAGGCCCTATTAATGCAAATATACCTAATGCCTATATGCAATGCATTGAAATAGAAATATTTTTTTGTTTTAGGAATTAAAGGAAATTAACTCCTAAATCTTGTGTAATTAATTTTGGGCAAATTAAAAATAGGTGTCAACAGATGTACTACTCATATATTAAACTTGATTGTTAGAGATGGCTTGACTACGGTACGGGAATCTATTGCACGTATACGAAACGTGGTTAGGTATGTGAGGAGTTCTCCCATGAGAGCCAACACATTTAAATCTTGCATTGAGGGTGAAAAGATTACTTACAAGGGTTCAGTTATTCTTGATGTCGCAACTAGATGGAACTCCACTTACCTCATGTTAGACACCGCCATAAAATTTAGAAAAGCTTTTGAAAAGATGGAAGAAGACGATTCAGCTTTTGCCGATGAGCTTAACCATGATCTTCCTAAAGATGATGATTGGGAAAATGCCATTATTCTTTAGGAATTTCTAAAAATATTCTATGATGCCACCAATCGGATGTTGGGGAGTTCATATGTTACCTCAAATGATTATTTTGAAGGGATAGCTCTTTTGTATAACTATTTGAAAGATGCGGCGGATGTTTCGGATCCTAAGCTTTAAGCTATAGGTATGAAAATGAAAGAGAAATTTGACAAATACTATGGGAGTTTGGATAAAGTGAATTTGTTGGTGTTGATTGCGGTTGTGTTGGATCCTAGAGCCAAGTTGAGTTATGTGAATTTCTTGTATGGACAAATTTATGATGATAAATTGAAAGTTAATGAGATGCATTACAAGGTGAAGGACGCATTGGAGCATTTATATGAATTTTATGAACAATCTTCTCTTGCTTCAAGTGATCGAAATTTTGGTGCCCAAAGTTTGAGTGCTAGTAGTAGTGGTTCCAATGCCGATGCCGGTGGTAGTGAAGGTAACAAGATCAAGAAGTATGACGCCCAAGCTTGGCGAAGAACCTTTATGCACTCGAACCAACAAGTATGCAATGACAACAAATCTGAGCTTGATCAATATCTTGAAGAAAAAAATGAAAATATTCTTGATCTTGACCTTTTGATGTGGTGGAAGACTAGTGGCTCAAAATATAAAATCCTATCTTTGATGGCTCGGGATGTTTTGTCAATTCCCGTAACTACTGTTGCTTCGGAGTCGACTTTTAGTACATCGGGTCGTGTGCTTGACGGCTTTGACTCCCAAAGTAGTGGAAGCTTTGATTTGCACTCAAGATTGGTTGAGAGTCGTTCGTGTGCCGATTGATGTTGAAGAATGCATCGAAAATGCAGAAAAATTTGAGATGGGTAAGTGATGTTTATATCTTTATATATTGTAATTCCTTTTATATATCTAATAAGTGAATATTTTATTTAATCTTTCTTATTTTAGATATGGATTGTCTGAATGAGGAGATTATCATCGGTAAATAGAGTTTACCAGTTGAAGCGGAATGAATATATGTGGTAGGATTTCTAATACTTATTTTATTTTACCAATAAATTGATATGGATTGTCTTAATACTTTGGTTGTCTTTGAAGGAGCAGCTAAGGTCGTGTTATTTGTGATTCTGCCAATTATTTGTGCGTGCCTTTGACCTCGTGGTCGTTTAAAAGAGGAAGAAATTTAATGCCGGAAGGGATACTGAAGAAGCTTTTGGTCTTCTGCTTTTGTGCTTTTGCAGCATGTATGGGAGAAAGGCGAGATCAGATGTGAATGCTATTGAAATGAAGTAGGACTTGGAGCCGTTTTTGGGAGAAAGGTGCCTAGTTTGAAAAGATTTGATAGCCGATCTTTTTTTTAGATATGGATTGTTGAGAAAAATGTGGCATCTTACCTTGGAATTTAAAGTCATATGTATTACATCCCAACAATTGCTATTTATCGTTCTATCCCCTTTCTTTTAAGAAAAATGTGACTTTTCAATAACTAGTCTTTTGTAATTTTTTTTATGAATGTTCATTTTCGTTTTGATCAACAAAAAATAAAATAAAAAAAAAGAACCTGTTGGAACCTGGAACCTACCCTGTTACAGGTTCCAAGGTCGGTTCCAGGTTCCAATGGGTAGGTTCTAGGTTCCAAAAAATGAGGAACCTGTACCCAAGGGTAAGTTCCAGGTTCCAGGTGAAACCTGTGAGGAACCTGGAACTGCTCACCCCTACTCACGATCATGGTTACTCGAGGTCGAGCTTCGTGGCCATGGCGGCCGCGAGCCTAGGGCTTGCGCTCCGGTGCTGGGGATGGAGAAGATGTCGGTGATGCCGATTTGGACGAGCTGTTGGGAGGCAGACCGTCGTTGTCCGCTTTTGGTTTTCATGGAGAAGATAAGGAATTGTAGAGGAAGCGGTAGAGAGAAAGTGAAGAGAGAGTCTCGTGAGGGATAGGAGGGGAGAGAGAAAGTGGGCCCCACACAGGAGAAAATATCCCTGACAGTGGGCCCGGGCGACATGTGTCTATCACTGAATGGACTATGATTTTGCTGACATGGCATCACTTGGGGTACTCATTATTTGCTCCGCAGATGGTAACTATGCTCTTCTGTACGTTGTAGTCCAATCATGAGATCTGCCCCGTTAAAACCAATTGATTTGCCATTTATCCAATCTCTTGAAGATTATTAGTCCTGTTGGAGCCAAGCTTCACCTGTAAAAACTGCTTGGAGAGTCACGATTAATCGCTTTAAAAGAAGAGACTTTGCATTGACTTGGGTCCATGTACCCAATGCAATCACAACCGTTAATAACATGAAATGCACATACGGGGCTCATGAATAATGGCAATGACGAACTCCGTCCATATGGACCTGGATCTAGGTAAGAATTTGTCCTCTAAAACACCATGTTTTAGCAAGAGATATGATTTTCTCTACTCACAAAGATGCATTATGAATCATAGTATGTATGGAGAGAGATGTACATATCTATTTCGAACTAAATTTTCTCGTTTCCATGAAAATAAAATGGAAGCATATACCTGTCAGTGCTAGGGAAAGAAGAAACGAAGAAACCATCAACCCGTCAACCCGTCGACGGTGGAGTGAGAATTACAGGGCAATTCTCCTTTGGCGGAACAGAAGCTATTTCCATGCAATGTCTCTCTTCTGCCTAAGGAGAACTGCACTGTTATTTCACAACTCCACACACACACTCTCTCTCTCCCCCCGCTTCGACTGGCTTAGCTCGGGTCTCGCAGGGATCGAACCTCCTCTTTTATAAGACCTTTGTTCGCACAAACTTTTGGATATGCCGTTGAGGCGAAACAGTATATGCTGGAACAATTCTTGCGTAAGTTCTTTTCGGAGATGGTCCCATATTCCTTGACCGACCTTTTCCTCGAAGGAGCGAAAGGACAAGTCGACATCAAGATGGATATTTCCTTCTCGTCATGAGAAATGCACCCTTTTACGAGCCATTGCATGAAAAGATATTGAGATGAAGTGCAGACTTTTCTGATTTTTGCTTTTTAATTCTACAGCTATTTATGTTGTGGCTAGGATTATTTTCTTCTAATTTGTCTTTGACTCCAAGTGGCTATAGCTATGCAGAATTCTATGATACCGTGCTAAAATGTACGGAATTTTTTCTCATACCGATAAATTTTGATAAGTGTTAAAAAAACTATTATTAAAGTAATATATAAATCACTTTTTTTTAGGAGACTTTTTGGTAGCTTAGCAACACCTTTTAAAAAATTACCATTTTTGTTGGATAGTTTGCAAATGACACCAACTTTTAAATTTACATAACTTACAAATATTTCAAATTTACGAAGTCTTATATGAAATCACTAACCATTGGACTTGTGAACTTTGTCAGATTAAGTAACCTAATTTCGGGTTATCAACTTTCATTTTGCTTACTTACTGATGTTTATATCTTGTCAATTCATCAATTATTCTGTTGGGTACCAACTTTTATTTTCCTTGGCCAACGACCCCTTAAATTTACTTTTTTTTTTATAGATTACTAACCTAAATTATTGCAACTTGCTTACTTTTCTACTATTAAATTACGACACGGTATTGGGCTACTAACTGTGAATTGAATTACTCCCACTTTTATTCGTTTTCTTAATGAGATAATATTGCCAGAAGTCCCCATACTTAGGGTCCACAATTCTCAACATGACTAACTATCAGAAGTCCCTATAATTAGGGTTGACAATCCTTCACACGAATGACATGACATGACATTGCACATAACTATACAGGTTTGTGGCATAAAGAGCTAGTGTAATATAAGATTGAGACTTACGCCAATTGAATTGCTTATCTCGTATAGATCGGAATTGACGTGTTAATGTGTAATTCATCTTAACATGATACGATTGGACACTTTTAATACATATATATTTAAACACTTTTTTATACTTACAAGTTTATTAAAATAACACCCATCTTAAAAAGAATAAAAGGTAAAGAAAAAACATATATAGGAATGCAAAAGACATATTATGTAATATGAACCGAAATATGAACTGAAATAATCGTATTGTTTAGATCTGTGTTAAAAATGTTAACACAAAAGTAACAGGTATGGACGTTTTCACGTGTTTGTAATGTACACAAGTTAATATATATTCACAAACATGTTAACATATTGTGTCATTGACAAGACAACACATTTAATAATTGTGTTGGTTGTTTCGTACTTCATGTCCTGTTTGTGTTGAGTTAGTTAGACACGTTTAATTGTCTTTGGATTGATGTTATACACTTATTTTGACATGGCATGATCACACGACAAGACACGAATTTCCAGCCCTACCAATATTATTGTTTGAAATTCAAAATTGTCCCGATTACCATGTTTTTTTGTTTTAAGAAAATACCGGTATTTTTAAAAGAAAAGTCACCTTATGTCCCTTTTTTGTTACAAGAGTCTTATGTTAACTTCGTCCATCGGGATGCTGAAGTAGATGTTGGAATAGATGTGTCCTGTGCTGATTCCATCAATTTGCTTACAATACACCACATCAGCAACCTAGAAAGTTTGAGAGAGAGAGAATTGCCTCAAGTGGCGATGATTACGGTCACCTCAATTGATAAGTTGTCAAAACGTTTAGAACTAAATTGTTAAAATTAAATGGTTTAGGATTGAATTGATCACCATACAATAAATTTAAGATATTTTGGACAATTTTCACCAATAAAATCCGTGACCGGATTTGGTTTAGGAAGTAGATGTACCGTGACCCTTTTTGAAAAGCACAGAAAGAAGATTCAAAATTTTGGTTTTTTTCTTATTATTTTCTCTTTCCGTGGCGTTGACGTCACTCAAACGTGAAACAAAAGGCTAAATCGACGTCGCTTTGGTCTAAATCTTATTTTAACCCAATTTTTTTGTTAAATTATATTAAAAAAGGCTAAATTTAAAAAAAGAAAAAAAAGAAAAAAAAATAGGTGAGGGCTTGCAAGCTTCTCACCGCCGCGACACCATCGCTGAAATGGGCTGGTGGGGGTTGTCAGGGCTTGGGTGAGGCGATGGCCGGCGACCCTCACCGGCCCTTCGCCCAAGTCTAGGCAAGCATCGCCGGGCCCTTGCTTGCAGTCGGCAAGAGTCGCTAGCCATCGCCCCACCATCGCTGGCCCTTTCCGAGGATGGTGGGATGGCGACGGCAAGGGCCTAAAGGATTTTTTTTCTTTAATCACCACTTAATTTTACCCGCAATCCCACAAGCTTTCTTTCGATTTTTCTATCTTTTTTCTCTGGATTTTTTTTTGCTGCCTCGCTCTAATATGCACGAGAATCTCCGTTTTCACTGAATGATCATCAATGCTCTTTTATAAAAAGAAATTCCAGACTTCCCTTTGTTTCCAGAATATTGTGATCCCCTCAATCCTCCCCCTCTTTGTTTTTCTCTCTTTGCTTTCCATTTGTATCATTTGGTCGAGATTCCCCTGTTTTTCATCAATTTTCTCTCTTCACCTTCTTTGTTTATGCCGTTATTTCTTTTTACCTCACCCATCTCTCTTATTCCTTGTAAAAATTTAATGATCACTTACCTAGCTGGAGGTAGCCCAAATATGGCATGCTTATGTTCCATCTCTCTCACTACGGGTTTGGTTCATAATATTCGGAATTTCGCTTAAAAAGATATATAGTTTATCCAAAAATTTATGTGCGAAAGAATGCGAGGAATGGGAAAAAAAAACTATGCATTATGAATTTTGTTTCTTTTCTTAGGGATCGAATTCGATCCTATCGACGAATTCGATCCGTAACTTTTTTAAAATACTAGAAAAGACCTTTGGGGTGAAATATTCAAGTGTTAGTAGCCGTCTCTATTTGAATAGGAGCTGGAAGAGATTCTCTTCAAAGGCAGATGATATCGAAATCCATTGCAAAGGTTGTGCCAAGAATGTAGACGCAAACGCAGTGAATGTTGTAACTAACATATAGGGAAAAGTGCCAAAAAAGTCCTAAACCTTTTGCATTAGTGCCAATTTAGTCCTAAACCTATTTTTGATGCCAATTCAGTCCTAAACCTTTTGCATTGGTGCCAATTTAGTCCTAAACCTTTTTTTGGTGCCAATTAAGTCCTAAACCTTTTAAATTGATGCCAATTCAGTCCTAAACCGTTTATTTTTGTGCCAATTTAGTCCTTCTGGCCAATTTTGACCAGAATTTGCCGACGTGGACGCCTGCCGGCCGGTCACCGGCGCCGACGTGGACAACTTTAATAATATTTTAATATTTTTTTGAATTTTTATTTTTTTTCCTTTTTTTTCTTTTTTTTTCCACTTTTTTTTTTTGGTTCTCTCCCTCCCTCTGGCCGGTCGTCGGTCCGACGACCGGCCAGAGACCAGAGGCCGGCGAGGGCGAGCCTCGCCTTGGTCGGGCGAGGTCAGGCCTCGCCTGAGGCCGCTGCGAGGGCGAGCCTCGCCCGACCAAGGTAAGGCTCGAGTCTTCGCCGGAGGCCGCGGCAAGGGCGAGCCTCACCATGGTCGGGCGAGGCCCGACCTCGCCGGATCTAGCGAGGTCGAGCGTCGACCTCGCCAGATCCGACGAGGTCGGGTCTCGCTCGACCATGGCAAGGCTCGCCCTCGCCGCAGCCTCCGGTGAGGGCTCGAGCTCGCTGGCCACTGGCGAGGGCGGCCTCGCCCAAAAAAAAAGTGGAAAAAAAAATAAAAGAAGGAAAAAAATAAAATTTTAAAAAATTTTAAAATATTATTAAAGTTGTCCACGTCGGCGCCATGTCGGCACCGGTGACCGACCGGCAGGTGTCCACGTCGGCAAATTCCGGTCAAAATTGGCAGGAAGGACTAAATTGGCACAAAAACAAAAGATTTAGGACTGAATTAGCACCAATTTAAAAGGTTTATGACTTAATTGGCACCAAAAAAAGGTTTAGGACTAAATTGGCACAAATGCAAAAGGTTTAGGACTGAATTGGCACCAAAAAAAGGTTTAGGACTAAATTGGCACTAATGCAAAAGGCTTAGGACTTTTTTGGCACTTTTCCCCTAACATATACAAGCAGATGCAAGCTAACCTATATAATTCCAACTATAATTTAACTGCAAAGGATACAAAACGTACATGGTACTCCTCACCCTAGGATTTGAAAAATAAAAACGGACTTTGGGCTATAAAAGCAACTCAAGGCAAAAAGAGGTGGAACCCTCCAGGCAAAGAAAGCATTTCCGAGCAAAGAAGCGCTCAGAGCTTCGATAGTACTTCCTGGCGGAATGGATGGGACGCTCAGGGCTACGGACAACACTTCCTGGCAAAAAGAAGAGAATCGCTCCGGGATATAAACAACACTTATGGGCAGAAAAAGGATGCCTCCGGGCTTAACAACACTTCCTGGCGAAGAGGTTCGAATGCTCAGGGCTACAAACAGCACTTCCTGCCAAAAAGAGGTGAAATGCTCCGGGCTACAAATGCACTTCCGGACAAAGAAACGCTGAAGGCTATTACAGCACTTCTCGATGGAGAAGATGGGATACTCAGGTCTATGAGCAGCACTTCCTGGTAAAAAGAGGCGAAACGCTCCGGGTCACAAAAGCATTTCTGGGTGAAGAATACGATCAGGGCTATGACAGCACTTCCTGGTGAAGAGGATGGCATACTCCGGGCTACAAACGACATTTCCTGACAAAAAGAGGTAAAACGCTCCAAGCTATAAAAGCACTACCGGGCGAACATGTCAAAGCAATCATATTTCTTCGACCAAGGTTTATGTGTTCATTCAGATATTATTACCCGTTAAAGATTATCTTAGGCTCCACATCTTCGGATGGAGATAATCATTTTGCCTCGGAGATTATCATCAAGCAGGAATAATGCAGGACTAATATTTACCAAGTCTGTATCACAAAACTATATAGGAAAGAGCCATCATTAGAGTAACTTTCGATCATCAAGGGGTTTAACTATAAATGCCAAATAAGAGTATTTCAGTATGAAAGGACTTCTCTACTTGTCTATCGTAAGCAGTCCTGTCCATCGATGCGAGAACACATTTTCTCGATTCCCACGCCACCGTGAAAACATAGCCCCTTTTAGACGAGTTATGGTTATTCCAATTCGAAGGGTCTTTTGATGGGACTGAATTGCAGGCTCGTTTAGTGGTCAATTGAAGGACATGTCTTCAGGCGTTTTCAGGTTTACAAGTCCAGAATCTAAAAGATCGATAAAATACTCTTCCCCCGCTCCTCTAAGCAGTATCTTAAAGTACGAAACTATCGCATTAAGCTAATTATCATTATTCTGAAAGGACATAAGATTGTTTACAACTCCTCCCACTCTTTTTGGCTAGGAAGAATTGCATGGTTCGGTTGCGAACAGTTCTTGTTGTGAACAAAGTTTTTGTTAAGGCAAGGACCCTTCGACTTTGGTATCCCTGAGATTGCATGGTCCTGTGAGGGGTGGAAAGGGACTCGGTTAGTGGAATTAAAGTGGTTGAAAGTAGTTCGGAACGATTACCATACAACTATTCATGCTCTTTCTGCTCCAAACATGCATGTATCATGCGTGTGTGCAAGGCAAAATGCTACAACAGACAAGTTGTGACGATTTGCACAAAAAAGGTCAATTCTACATTTGTGAGTTTATTCATGGAAAATACTTCTTTAGGAGCATTGACATTTACAGGACTGAAGAATTCCCGACCATCCGTTTTTGTCATTAATCATCCATCTAGGCAAGATAGCAATCCAAGATCAAGGCACATACAGTGGGTAGGGGTGTAAACGGTTCGGTTTTTCAACAAAACCGAACCGAACCGAACCGAACTATTAAGGGTGCACTCTTGAACCAAATCGAATCTCGCTTGAACCGAATATGAACCGAACCGAAAAATCGGATTGGTTCGGTTTTGTTCGGTTTGGTTTTTGGTTTCTTCTTTTTTTTCTTTTTCTTTTTTTTGCTTTTTATTCACGGCTCAATTTCTTCTGTTCTAGAGCTTGGCTGAGGCGGCGATTCCAAACACGATGTGCTGGAGCTCCGTCCTTTGCTCTGATTCTGCGAGGGTCGTGCTGTTGCAGAGCACAATCTATCAATTAGAGCTGGAAAAATTCTCACATAAGAGAGAGAGAGAGGAGGAACAAGAGGGTTTCTTCTTCAGGAGTTCGAGAATGGCGCCGATTTTGTAGAGCTCAACCTTGGGTCGAGAAATAGTAGAAATTCCCTTCCTTTTCCTTCTCCCCTTTCGTGGGTTTCATGTTTCTCTTTGTTGAAGTTTTGTTGCTGCTTGGTCAAAATACCATATGTGTTTTTTTTTTTCTTTTGGTCTCTTGCAATCAAAGCAAGTGAAGGACGTGGCTCACCAGGATGAGGTGATAAAGATGAGCAAGCAAAAGAAAATGGAGGATTCGAGTGACAGCTGAGGAAGAAGAGAGTTGCGGAAATAGAGAGAGAAAGAGACGATAAAGAAGATGCATTAGAGAGAGAAATGACGGCCCATTCTGGTTTTAGTTTTAGCCCTTTTGGCTTTAGGGTAAACGAAAGGTTATTTTCAGTTCGGTTTGGAGTTCAATTAAACCGAACCGAACCGACATAAACCGAATTGAAAAAAAATAATGGTTAGCTTTGATTATCCGAACCGAAAACTGAACCAAACTGAAATGCACAAAATTTTTGATTCGGTTCGATTTGGTTCGTATCTCAGTTCGGTTTTTCAGTTCGATTCTAACACTCCTAATGGTGAGCAACTTCTTTACAACGTAGAGCCATCATAGTTTGGAGCAAACTTCAGACTAAGTCTGGTGCAATTCGCAATATCATTTGCAGAACCAAATCACTGACCTCAAATTGTACGGATAATGGTAATAATGGACAAGGTCCAAGTGGATCCGGATCTAAGTAAGAATTTCCCCTGTAACATACATAAATCGGATCCATGTGGACCCAGTCTAGGTAAGATTTGCCCAACGTAAGACACATGTTTTTGTTGCCAAAAGGAAGAAATATGATTTATTTGTTCATATAGATGCATTGCGAAGTTTATTAGGTATGGAAAGAAATGAACATACCTATTTGGAACTCACTTTTCTTGTTGAAAATAAACAGGAAGCCAATAGATTGAGATGGTTTCTACATGGAATAAGATTTATCAGTGCTAGGGAAAAGGGAAAAGAAGAAACCCTAACTTGCGCTGATTATCTCTCTTTAAGCCATCAACTTGTTGACGGTGGAGTCTGAATTACAGGGCAATTCTCCTTTGGCGGAACAGAAGCTATTCAAGGCCTTTGCATGCAATGTGTCTATTCTGCTAAAGGAGAATTGCACTGTTATTTCAAAACCCCACTCTCTCTCTCTCTCTCCGTGCTTCAACTGGCTTCGCTCGAGTCCTCAGGTTGATCAAACCTCCTCTTTTGTAATACCATTGTTCGCACAAATTTTCGGATATGCCGGGGGGAGACGGAGCAGTATATGCCGGAACAATTCTTGTGTAGGTTCTTTTCGGACGTGGTCCCAAATTCTTGACTCATCTTATCCTCAAAGAAGCGAAAGGATAAGTCCACATCAAGATGGATCTTTTTTTCTCGTCATGAGAAATGCTCTCTTTTACGTGCCATTGCATGGAGAGATATTGAGCAATATATGAAGTGCAAGTCTTTTCTAATGATTGCTAGTTAATTCTAGAACTATTATGCTGTGGCTAGGATTATTTTCTTCTAGTTTGCCTTTGACTCCAAGTGGCTATAGCTACGTGGAACTCTTTTATTATGAGTTGAAATGTATGGATTCTTTTTCCGTACTGATAAATTTCAAGATAAGTGTAAAAAAATTGATGATGAAAAAAAAGACGTCACTTTTTTTCTACGTAACTTTTTTGGTAATTTATCAACTTTTTTAATAAATTACCATTCTTCTTTGATAGTTTGCAAAAAGAGCAACAATTATACAAAGGGCTGCGTTTTTTCCACTCCTATTTTGGCTAAAACACTCCCCAACAAAATATTGTGACTATTTAATCCCTTATGGATCCCAACTTTCAGCATCCTCTGCGTTCTCTTAGTATCCTTTTTCTTGGAATCATCTTCTGCGGGTCCCATTTTCCTTCATCTTCACCATTCTCTCTATCTTCCTCCTTTTACTTTCTTTTCTTTGATGCTTGAGATGGTTTTTGTGTCATTTTTCATGGTGGGTGCGGGATAAATTGATTAAATTTGAAGTGTTGGTTAATGTTGAGTAATGTGATAATTTTCCTTGTGATGGGTTTAGGTCAATGAAGTCTGAAGGTGTTTTTTCTTCTTTCGTCTCTTTTTTTATGTCTTGGGAAAGTAGTTATTGATTCATTCCTTGTTTATTGTTGAATCTAATTAAAGTTTATTATTTTTGAGGATAATCTTTAGTGAGGCCTTTTGGCTTTGCTGAGTTTCTCTCATTTTGAGGATTCTATTAGTTGAAGTTTTTGAAATTTAATAGGAAAGAGTGGAAAGAGAAAAGCGGGTCTTTTTCGATCCTAAATAGTTTTGCTTTCACCAAATGAAAAAAGGATTATCATCCCATCAACTTCTAAAGATTGAACTTAGTGATTTCTTTGACCTTGTTCGGATAGAGCATGCATTTGATTTTTTGAGTGAATTTTGAGTATTTTTTTCATTGAAAAATTTCCCTAAATTGGTTTCCATTGACCTCTTTCCTTTCTGCAATCTATTTGGCAAAATGATTTCAAGATGCACATATTGGTCTAGTTATAGGTCGGACTCAGTAAAGGATGAAGGATTTTTATCCAACAAATTTCAGTTTTCTTCTCATTTTAGTAGGTTTATTGAAACTTTTTACCATTTTGTTTGCGATTCTAGATAAAGTGGAAAACAAGTGGGCATGCCAAATACATTTTCGCATATTAGCTAGTAACATCTTCCAGAAGTAGCTATTGCACAAACGAAAATAGACTATAGGTTACTATTTCTTACTAGGTAGAAAACCCTAGATCCTTGAGCCGTGCTTTGCTCAAGAAATCTTGGACCACCCTTGAGTTAATATGCACCAAACAATAGAGAAAGAAATTTGACTTTGGACCACTTTTATTGCATAGTCCTTAGTGCAGTACTCACAGCTTGGGCAGGACCGAAACAACATCGGACCAGTCCTAGGTGCACCTTGAAGTTCATGAAAAAATCGGGCAATGTGAACCTTCTGTGCCTAACTGAACCTAAAGGTATACTTTCAAGAGATTTCTCATGCTTGCTATGTGATTGCAAGCTCATTTCCCAAATTTTCTAATTAACGTATATTGGTAAACATGTTAACATATTGTGTCGTGTTGACGCTTGACATGCTCACACTTTTGATAATCTTGTTAGTTGTTTCATGTAGGGTGACTTGTTTTATTAGATGTGTTGTGAGGCAATGAATTCGTGTTTGGGTTAACCATATTCCTCTTCTACACTTACTTTAACACGACGTGATTAACACGACATGTGAATTGCCAACCCTTGCCTCAAGCAGCGATGATTACGACCACCTCAAGGAATGGTTGTAGGATTATGTGAGGATTGTAGTGCCACCTTTCTTTGGGGGTTCTCTCTCGTATTGTTGAATGGTGATGAAACGTTGATTAAATATCTTTGGATCTCTCCACGTCTCCCTATACTTGAACCATTTGACCTTGTGATCTGGTCAGAGAAGCTTGTTCGGTGAGAGACATGCGATGAAGAACTGGAGGAAGAGAATGAAGCTCAATTGTTCATTGAAATTACCGAATGACTTTTCCGTTTAAATTCCAACCGGTTCGGACTTGAATTGAGCTTTGTTGAGCTACAATACCAACAAGAAGTCCTGAGAGCTGAATCGAACATCTACTCCAGAGAGGAGTGTAATACCAGTCAAAAAGTGGGTTATACTCTTGTCCACAGAGAGTAGACGACGACCCCCGGAAGGTGGCTGTTGTCGTCCAACACTTGTGTCGCGACCTAAAAATCAGGTTCTCCGATCTTAGGCTAATGGATTACTAGATCAATTAAATTAATTAACCTAGCTCGAATTCTCCCAAACTCTACCAATTCGCAACTTAGGTCCAATTATGAGCATGCAAATATTTTCAATGGGAGCCGACACTAATCATTTAAGGTAGGTTGATTAGAAACCTAAATAAAATAGCGGGAGTACTATCTTATTTCTACGAACCAGAGATTATGAATCCGGGGACTTGGTTACGCTAGAGTTCAAAGGTGCAAATTTTTTTTTGGATTTTCTTTTTTTGAATTTTTTTTGTATTTTTGATGCATTTTCAAATTTAAATTCAAGTCACAAATCTTTTAGAAGAAAAAAAAAATTATAACTGCTAAATCTTTTGAATTAAGTTTCAATCTGAAGCCTGACAGATCGGCCCTAAAAATTCGAAATACCCGCTATGAAAATAACTCTATCTAAAGCCTGATAGATAGACTTATTCCCACGTGTGCGGTTGCGGATTAGGAGATTTTCCTAACCGATCACATTTTGAAAAGATTTTGCTATCTAGAATATCTTGGATATATTCAAAAGATTTTGAAATTTTCAAATTCTATCTAAATTTGACAAGTAATGCCCATCCAAGATTTCCAAAGAATAAATGAATCCTAATTGAAATAGTGCCTATTGCTCAAATATGCAAAGTTAGATAACGATAAACATAGAATAAGAAATAAAATATCCAAATTGATTCGGATGAGATATTTACCTAAATGCGCAAATAACTTTCCAAATTCGAATTGCCAGCGGATTGGGAGTGTGGATCAGAGGACCGACGGTGGGTGATCGGCGGCAGCGGCGACGGGTCCTTGGTGGGCAGCACGGGCGGTGCTCTCCGTATCCCTCGGCGGATGATGGTTTGGATGCTCAACCGGCTATGGTGGCTGGTTGTGACGTTCTGCCAAGGGACAACAGCTCGTGGGGCTCCAACCAACCTGCAAAAACAGAGACGAAACTCCTTGGCTTGATAGAGGGTCGATGGCTGCAAGAGGAGGACACGATAATCCAGCAATATCATGCGTCGTTGGGCTCGACTAGGCTAGAGCAAATCGCCACAAGGTCAGCAGGATGCGAAGCCAAGGGTCTGGATTCTTTGAGAACTCGCTGGGATCACTTCTGGACGCTCGAAGGCTTGGTTCTCGTTGAGAAAGCAGCAGCAGCAGATCAGCAACGAAGGAACGCCATGGAGCAGAAGTTGCACATCAGGACTGATGATGGCGTTTCAGGATGCAACGGCTGGACGCAGCAGCATGAACTAGTGGATGTCTGTGTTTGGTGGCGTGAGGAACGGCCGCGGAAAAAAAACAGAGATCGAGAACTTGAGGTTCTCTTCCTTTGGCGTTTTCTCCCTTTGCTAAATGCCCAAGCTTTCTGTTTCCTCCGTCAAATTGAGTCTTCCAAAGGGAAAGTCAGAGAGATCCAGTGAGAGACGGCCTCCTCTTTTGCCTTTTCAGGCTCTCACCAAGTGCCCCCAAACTCTCACACTCGTGGTTGAATATTCCGGAGAGAGAGAGCTCCCTCACGAACATAGATTTCTCTTTTTCCTCTCAATGATGGCCGTGTGTCTCAATTCTGTGTCCCCTTTCTCTCTATGCTCTCACCCACTATTCTCTTACTCTCGTGGACGTCTATGTTGTGTGTCAGATCCCAAAAGAAAAAGCCCCCCTTTCACGATTTCTTATTGAATGTATTTATAGGCAAAGTTTAGGGTTTTGCTTGCAATTACTTCCTATTTTGATTCAAAGAAAATATTGTAATATCTCTGTGATAATATCAATTCATTCCATTTGAATCGTGATAATATCAAGATTAACAAACCAATATTTTTCAACTCGATATTTTCCAATGAAAATTTTAGCTCTTATAATGTTCATGGGCTTGGCCAAGAATTTTCTTGAACGTGGGCTTAGTCCAATTTCATTAAGTTCAAAGCCGTTCACTCGAGTCCATCCACCACCAGTCCAATGCAAATGCAACTATATGAGCCAATTACTATAAATGCTCCTAAAATCTATATGCAATTTAACTAATTAATTTTTTTTTGAGGGACCGGGATCGATCCCTAATTTTTATGCAATGAATGACTAATTGAGTCTCCAAAATTTAGGTGTCAACAACACTTGCGAGGTGATGGCGACCCCCATTGCTTTAGCTCCATGGCCTTGACCACCACCCCGGTCTTGTTTTTCAAATCAGAGAGAGAGACAGAGGGAGCCCAACAGGGTGGCCGTTGTCGTCTGAGGCTTGTGAGGTGACGGCGACCGCCGTTGCTTAAGGTCCGTGGCCATGACCACCGCACTGGTCATGCTTCTCAAATGAGAGATAGAGCTGATCTTGTTTGAGAGAGAGAAAAGATTTTGAATTTGTGACAACGGTATGGGGAGTCATGACATGTTATCCTTATCTATTTGTCAATTTTTCTTATCGTTTAGTTTTTCTTACAAATACAAATTTCCTCTCTCTTTTTGAAAATTACCAACCTTAACTAAATTTACGTACCAACTTTTCTCCAAATAAGTTACTAATAAGTTTTGTATTAACAATTCTTGTTTAAGCTGCTTACCGTTTCTTATTTTTTTACCAACTGTTATGATACCTACGCATTATTTCTCAACTCTCATAAGAAATTACTGATCTTAATTTAAGTGACTGATAAGCTTTTTTCCAATGAAACTACGAATTAGTCATTGGCGACGAACTCATCGATAATTACTTATATCTTAATTTACTAAGTTTTTTTTGGTCAAATCAAGTTATTTATTCAGATTTAGGTTACTAAATTGTGAAACAGTTATTTACCTACTTTTTAGACATATTTACTAACACATACGTATACAACAAGTTATTAGCTTTTATTTGCACGAGTTATCAAATTTTATTGTTTGTAGTAACAATTAATTTTTGGTTAGCAACATTGATGCAATTTACTAACCAATTTCAATTGATTCTTGCAGATATAAAATTTCGTGATAGGTTACCAAGTTTTATTGTGGCTTACTTTCGTTTTAAAGTTAGCTACTCTTTTATTAATTCAACAACCACAATCTGAGTGACCTTGCATTTTTCACATGGTTGTGTCCAAGTAATAAAATGGTAACTGCTATGTAGAATACTGATATTTTCTATTTCCATCAATCCACTCGAACTCCTAACTCACATGAGCTCATTCGGTTACTGCATCATATGCCACAAATAACCATAGAAGAAGTTATTTTTAACTAGATAAATAAGTCATGAAAAATCTTCAAGTTTAAGATGAAGTAATCTCAAATTTAGAGTTTGTAACCAAAGTTAATTGGTAATCTAACTGGAGAAACATTGATAAGCCATACAAATAATGTTGTGAACTGATATAAGAATCAATAAATTTAAGGCCTTGATAAGAAAGCAAATAAAAATTGGTAAATGATACAAAATTTAAAATATTTAAAATGAAAAAGATATAAACAATGTTACGTAACTCAAACAAGACTTGGTAACTTAAATGAGTGGATAACACAACTGGGAAAAAAAGGTTGTATGCCACCCAAAAGATTCACAATTTCATATGAGAGTTGACGAATTCAAGATGTTGATAACAAAGGAAAATAAAGTTGGTAAAATATAATAATAATTTGTAAACTAGAAAATAAATGTTGATAACTAACTCAATCGAGATTAAGGACAAAGACATTAGAAGTGCCAAAACTTTCGTACGGCGCTCACTTTGGTGGCAAAATTTTTCATTGGCTCATGTAAGTGCCAAATTGGAGAAAAAAGATCATTTAAGTGCCTCTGACGAGAAATTTCGGCAAAAAATATCAAGTGCTTTTGTAATAAAACTGTAAAATAAGTTGGCAATTTTTTTATTATTAAAAATCAGTCCATGTGGATATCCTAAATGACATCGCACGAGCCGATGCGGCTGGCTTGCCTAAAAACGGCATTGTTTCTCTCCTCTCTCTCACTAGCTCTCTTCTCTCTCGTTCGCTCACTCGGTCACATAGAGAGAGAACCTTCTTCGTTTCTTCCGAGATATTTGCCCATGGAAGTCGCCGATGGGTCTTCACCAACTTAGAGAATATTCTGCCACTTGATCTCCTTGACCAAGTCCGTCGCAAAGCCTTTGCAGTTTTCATTCTCTGATGCGAGAGGAACTAGGTCCTTTTCGTACAGTTTCATCCTCACCTTTGTCACCTGTACCTTCCTCTTCGTTCTTTGTTGAGGCTAACAATACAACCTAGAGGGGGGGGGTGAATAGGTTGTTTGAGAACTATGAAAAACATTTACAGAATATAACAAGTTCAACTTAAAACATTGGCAGAAACAGTTTGTAGAAATTAGGTGCGTGCTGCTGTTTGACAAATCGTGATAATAATGATAAGGTAATGCTAATAGTGAATGGATAGAAGATATGCAAGTAGATATATGGTGGTTCAGCTTTATCCCCAAGCCTACATCCACTCTCCAGACTAACAGCCATAATACAGGCTTGATTGTACTAGTAATATGCTAAACAAGTTACAATTGGTAAGTGCTGATCCTTTACAAATGATAGATTACAATATTAGAACTCTACTATTGTACTTACTCTTGTACACTTGATCTTTCTCATGATTACTATACGGCAAGATGATCACAGTAAATATCTTTTAGGAGAGCAAAACAATATTAACAAGGAAAGTAGCTCAGAGCAAATATTCAGATTTTACATTGTGCTTTCTCTGACATTTTGGCTTAGAAGCTCTTCTCTTAAATAGCCATATTCAATCTGCCCATTGGAAATGTCTTGCAAGATCAGCTAACCATTAGAGATCCATTGGTGCTACTGTTTAGAGATAGTACTGCCCATATAGCCCTTTATCCTGAACATTTGCAGGCTATCCAGAAATAGGTCCTATAGTTACTGTCCCAACGCTGACTGCTTTGACATTTCTAACAGACGCCTGCTTCTATTCCCTGATAAACTTCATGATCTTTCCGTTGTGCATGTTCACCCTTGAACATCTATAATCTCGAACATCCCTACATGTTTGTTATTCAAACATCATTAGTGACATAATATCTCAGCATTGATACAAACATTATCAATTAGTTGAACTTTAGGTTCGTTGGTGCTATTTACCGAAAAACGTACCAGGACATTTTACGATCTTCTCCTAATGGATTACACCATGGCTATCATGTAGTCTTTAAAGATCATCACAATATTCACCTTATCTTTATAAGGCAGCTACTCTCATCCAATATCGATGTTGATCTTTTTTGTCTTTCCAAGTATATAAGCAATTTTGATTCTACCAAGCTGTTCATCTTCATGGTCCTTCCCATCTTTGCCAAACATTCTCGTTCTAGGCTTGTTCACCATCACTAGGTCCATCTAACTGTTCACCTGATCTTTGTACCTCCAAGCCATCATGAACATGCCGTTCTTCTCGGCTTGTTTACCCTCGATCAAGGTCCTTCCAGATATTCACTATATCTGAAGATCCTTCCAACTTGTAGACATCTTCAATTACCAAATATCTTGTTCACCTTAGATATCAGCAGAGCATCTTGACAGTGGCAGAGCACTCCTCATGTGACATCCCGAATTTCGGCTCATTTTTGGGATTTATAAAACGTGTAATTCGTCAGTGCGCTTATAGTAGAATTTCGCCCGGGAACTGATCACTCTCGGGTTCTTGTTTTCAAAAGAGGGATTTTGTTAGAATCGCACTCGATCGAATTTGGCCGTTATTTAGACCCCGGACTTGGCAGTCGATTTTCGAGAGTGTCGGGACGAAATAAATTGGACGGTGTCAATATTATGGTAGCCAACGTTGAGATTGTCAGGAATAATGGAAAAAGGAGAGTTTTTGACCGAGTGTGAATTTGGACTAGTAGACCTCCCTCGTTATAGTTTGGTTCAATTAATTTGGCCTTTGTCCCTTTTTATATGCGAGGTTTATTTTGGACCGGTAGATCGTTTTCGATGTTGAATTTGGGCCATCAGATCGCATTTAATATTTGAATGAAGTTTATTTTCTTTTATTTCTCTCCCCTCTCTCTCTCTCTCCCTCTCTCTCTCTCTCCTCCGCGCACACGCTCCCCCCCTTCTGACCGCGCACGTTCCCTCTCACTCTTTCTCTCTCTCTCTCTCTCTCTCCTTCTGACCGCACGCAACATCCCCATGCAACGTCCACTCTCGCCCATACCCTCCTCTGACACTCTCTCTCCTCTCTCTTTCTTCCTTCTTCTTCCCTTTCTTCTTCCTTTTTCTTTCTCTTCTGGCCTTTTCTTCACTCTTCTTCTTCCTCCCCCGACGAGCCTGCGCGTGGCCCTGCTCTGCCAGCACCGACCCGGCTCGCCAACCGCCGCTCGTCGGACCAACCTCCGCCGCCCGTCGCCTCCGCGCGTCTTCCGGCCGTTGCCTCCGCTCTGTGGTCGGACGCCCCCGACGCCGCCGTGAGCTCGCGACGCGCCCGCAGCTCGCCGGCTGGCCCCGCGTCGTCGTCGCTGCCTCCGGTGCCGCCGATCGCCGCCGTGTCCCACCCCAAGCAGCCGGCAAGCCCCCTTTTCTCCTTCTCTCTCTCTCTCTCTCTCTCTCTCTCTCTCTCTCTCTCTTTCTCTATTTGGCCGTGAGAGGCCTCGAGCCGGAGGAGCTCCGCCGCCGCCGTTACTGTTCCGGCGCAGATCCGTCGCCTCGCCCAGCCGTCCAGCCGTTCCATTTCTCTCTCTATCTCTGACCGTGCCCCTCTCTCTCCCTCTCTAGGCCATGGATTAGCTTAAACCGTCGCCGCCGCTCGCGCCGTTCGCCGGAGCCGCCGCCGGCGTTACTGTTTCGGCGAGGGACCGCCGCTGCCCAGCCCCTTTTCATCGCGTGTTTGGCCGTTTCAAGCTTAGGACATCCGGTGAGTTTGACCCTAAACCCTAATTAGGATAATTTGCATTTCTAGACGGGTTTTAGGGGTTAATTAGGGTAATTAGAGGCTAAATGGTGGCTGCTGTTAGGGGCTGATTTTGTGGTGTTTTTGGTGACCAAAGATGATTATTTGGTCGAGGTTTAGTGACTGGTATAGTGCTGTGATGTGGCGAAGCGTAGGTGTCGGGATTTGGACAAAATGGTGGACTTGAGGAATGAAATTAATAACCCGTGTGGTGGCTGATTTGGTGGCTGTTCTATGGGCTTAGCGCGATAAATTAATGGAGGTTTAGCGGCCCGATAGGTATCGTTCAATGGCTGAACAGATTGGGTTAGAATGGCCCGGGTTCGGAGTAAGTTCGGGCCTTAAGTGTGGATTTTAGTGCGCGCCTCATTAGTTCTTGTGAGAGCTGATCCAAGTGAAGTTTTGGGGAGTTTAATGGAGCATTTTGGAGATAATTATTGGCCTAGAACTCGCGGTATAGTGGCTGCCCGCGACGGGATTTAATTTGGGCAAGGCGCGATCAATTGAGGTTTAATTGTGCAATTACCGGGAATGATCGCATTGATCAATTGACTAGCTAAATGAGCCTTGTTGTGATTGATTTTAGGATGCCATGTTGCTTGTTTAGCGGGACTAGGATTGGAATGGCTTGGCGGGCCTCGGGTGCGTGAATTCATGTTGATCAAATTGTGCGAACTACATGTGTGATTTATGTGCCGTGCAAGAGTGCCTTGAATAGTGATATGGGCTGGTTCTGTGGTGTTTTTGGTGACCCAGGGATCATTATTTAGTCGAGGTTTAGCGGCCCGTATAGTGCTGTGATATGGCGAAGCATGGGTGCCGAGATTTAGACAAAATGGCGGACTTAGTGGATGAAATTGATAGACCGGGTGGTGGCTGTTTTGGTGGCTGTTCTACGGGCTTAGTGCGATAAATAAATGGAGGTTTAGTAGCCTGAGAAGCGCCGAGTATTGGCTGGACAGATTTGGATCGGATTAGCCCAAGTTTGGGAAGTTTCGGGTTTAAAATGTGGATTCTAGTGCGCACCTTATTTGGCATTATGGTGGCTGATTAAAATGGTGTCTTGGGGAGTCTAGTGGAACATTTTGAGGTCATTAAATGGCCCGGCGCAATTGATTTAATGGCTGTCCACTTTGGAAATTAGTCGGACAAGGCGCGATTGAATTAAGGTTTGGAGTGTAAGTGCCGGAAATGATGGATTGACCGAACTAGTGGTTGAATGGTCCCTAAATGCGAGTGATTTTGTGGTGCCATGACATGTGCCTAATGCTATCAGGAAGGGAGTAATGTGATGGGCCTCAATTTCCGTGGATTCATGCTGAACTGATTGTGTGATTTATACGCGTGAATTGTGTACCGTGCTTGAGTGCTTGAATTGAATTTCATGGTCGTGCTAATATGTGGGTTGGGCATATTGAAATGTTGATTGGACATGGTGCATTGTGAACTAATTAATTGGCGTTGTGCTATTGAATGTCCATTGTGAAATCGTGAATGCCCGAGTGTGAAGTTTATGGCCATGAGTTTGCATCACGAGCATTGGCACGGCATGTGCATTTACAAGTGTGCTCGAGTGACATGTGCATTGTGATCACCTAAAATGCCCTGATGCGTTTAACGCGGGGTTCAGATGAAAATTGGTGCTTGTGAATGTGTGATCACAATAAACCCTGATGCGTTTTACGCGGGGTAGTGAACCCGTCCTGAGGCGTTTAACGCGGGACGATGCCCGGATTGCCGGAAGACGGCCAACCTGATGCGTTTACGCGGGTTCGGTCCGTATATGGAGATCGGTGTTGCGCCTGATGCGTTTACGCGGGCTAGAGACACTGGGCCTGATGCGTTTACGCGGGCCAGGAAGTGTTGGATAGTGATAGACCTGATGCGTTTTACGCGGGTCGGACTTGATGCGTTTAACGCGGGTCGGAGGAGAAATTGATAAATGGCAAGTGTGCTGAGTGCAAGCGTGCGAAAATGCATTGATGAGGCGTGAGCACGCGTATGAGCACGAGCATAAGCTTGATATGCGTTGTGACCAAATGATGTGTACGTGTGCTGCGATTGGGTCCTATGTTTTATGTTTGAACGGTAAGTGCCTAACCTGCAGGGCAAGGTGAGTGTTGGATTTGGGCCCGAGGGCCTAAGTCAATTATGATTTGCTTGGGGTGTTGATTTAGTACTCGTCAGGAGGTGCACTTTAGCCTAATTTAGGTTTAGGGAATTACTCGCTGAGATTTATTCTCACTGTTGTTGAAACCCAATTTTTCAGACCCCCAGCCTTGAGGATGGCAGGCGTATTGAAACGTTTTGGGAGGAGCCCCGGCTAGATATAGTGTTTGATCGTCGAGCCACGTACCCGCTTTTGATTTTTGAGTGTGGGCTGTATATGAATATTGTATATGTTTCCCAATGTCAAAACAAGTGTATATTTATCCGTGCTAGTTGTTGTATGGCTATCCTTGGTTAGGTGTATTTTAATGTACGGGTGGTTTTAATTACTTCCGCATGTGCTTTAAATCTCTGTGTTGGGTGTTGGGTCGGCGACGCGTCCTGGGACGTCGCACACGAATCGACCTTTGCGAGGGATGTGGCGCGCCGAGGAGTGCGGGGCGTGACAGATCTTCTGTGTTGTCTTCTTGTATCAATTGTTACTCTTGGCACGCATGAGAGTGATCGGTGGAATTGTTTTGTCGAGCCTCCTCAAGGTCTGAGCGGCGGAGAAATTTTGACCGACTTCAGCCTTGATCTCCTCTTGCGAAGAGCGAGACCGCTGGTGTTGCCGCTTATGGACGTGAAGAGACCAAACGCCGAGAGCGATACAGAGAGAGTGGAAGCTTCAAGATGTGCGGTTGCACGTGGCGGTGCCGCCGTGAGAAGCGGCAGCGCGGGCTAAGAAGTGCACAGCGGTAGGAGCTTCGCCCTAAGATCTTGTTTTCCCTCCTCTCTCAATATTGCTCTCTCTTTTTCATGGCCGTGTATTCTATTATGTGTGGCCTCCTCTTCTCTGCATGTAAACGTCCAGAGAATACATACTTCTTCACTCACCGAGTCCTTGCGGGACGAGTGTATATTTTCCTTCCTTTTTTCTTTCAATCAAGTATTCTCTTCTCTTGTTGACCGGATTCTTCTTCTTTCAATTTGGCAGCTATTTTTTATCTAATACATGCTTTTGATATGCCCAGAATTATTGACCACACATTCCTTTTGAACATTGAGATAAAATATACTCGGCCACAATCTTGATTAGCACATCCTTGGACAAATCTTGCATGACTGTAATTTCCTTTCTTTAATTACTCCCCAAGACAAATCAATCTCCAAACTCGACAAATACCCCCAATGAATTTTGGTAATGATAATTGATGGGCTAGGTCAAATTTTCATTACCACGGGCTTAGTCCAGTTAAGCTCAGAATCATTCACTCAAGTCCATCCGTCACCGATCTAATGCAAATGCAGCTATATGAGCCTAAATACTAATTCAAATGCTCCTAATCTATATGCAGTTTAACTAATTTTTTCTGGGGATCGGGATCGATCCCTAATTTTTATGCAATGAATGACTAACTGGGTTGCCAAAATTTAGATGTCAACAACAACCTTGGATTTTGCTCTTTTGTAGGTTTTGGGATCGATTCCTTGACTTTCGGTCCGAGAAAACGAGGTCACTGTGATGCCATCGACTGCCCGCCGTCAGCCACCGTCCCGATCCCGTCAAGTTTGAAATTGGAAACGCTATCCAGGTGGTATTGCGAATTATGTAAGAATTTTCATTATTCAATTTTCATATATTTTGTTACCTAATTTGTGAAATTGCAATCTTGTTTAAATCTTTGAGTAATATTACCATATCCATGAAAACTCCCAAGTACCCTTAAATTAGGAATTATTTCCTAATTTCGTAACGTGCTATGTTCGACAGTCCGATTTCATGCCCGAAATATGACTCGCAATCGTACGAAAAATCGTCAATCCGATCTCCCGCCCGAGATATGATTCACGATTGTGCGGAAGATTCATCAATCTGATCCTCATGCTCGAGATATGATTTGTCAATCTATTGTTTCTAAATTTAAATGGATATGGATAATATTTCTTGTGATTGTGTGTCGTGTTCACTTTATTTCTTTCCGTATTTTGTTTGAATTGAATTGATTGTCTTTCCATAAAAAAAAATACAAAAAGATTAGGTAAAATTTGAGTAGATAATATATTGCATGTTTAGGTTTAATTTTGATTATTTTCTTAGATTATATTAGATTCTTTTCTTAGATTTATTATTACATGTTTAAATTGGGTTAATTATTCATTCCGAATTTAAACTAAAAAATATAAAAAATACCACGTGCATGTCATATTAGAGTAGTCGCATATTAATTAATTCTCATCATTAGAAATCTCACGTCTAGGTTCATTTGCATGCCATATTAGAAATAGTGCATTTAATTGTTGTTAGAATTAGGACATTTAGGTAAATTGTATGTCGTATGTCATGCTAGACTAGTAGCATGCATTGCATATAGTTTAATTTTCACTAAATAAGAGAAAACTCTAAAAAATATTTGAGTGAAATTGCGTGTTAATTAGAAATTATATTAGGATTGTCAATGTGATTTTGTAACTAACATTGCAGATGCTTTCGCTGCTTTGAGGTAAGTCCCTATCTTGTAATTTATTTATTGTTTTGCATTATTGAGTGTTAATTTCATTGATTGCACACCCGCATGATTACCTCTTGCATGTTAGTGGATAAGTTAAAATGAATCCAAGCCGTCTGTCAAAGATTTTTTTTTTAAAATAAAAGAGAAAATGTACCGAAAGGGTATTAGAGTAATTTAGTGTAACCAAGTCCCCGAATCCATAATCTTTGGTTTGTGAGAGTCAAGTAATTCTCCTGATACTTTACTTGGGTTTCTAATCGACCCACAAAAAAATAGATTAGTGGCGACTCTTGATTGAAATGATTTGCATGTTAAAAACATAAACCTTAAATCGCGAATTGGTAAGAGCTTAGGAGAGCCCGAGTTAAGTCCAGGCTTAATAATTCATTAGCCGAACCCCCTAGGTGGTGCACCCGCGGGAGGTGAGGTCGCGACACTCACTATCCTTGGCGTTTCTCACCGATGGCCGTCCACCGTGATGGTCCCTCACTCCGACGTCCTCGAGTATCCTCGCCGGTGCCCTTGCTCGCAACTCACTTGGAAGACTAGGGCTCACCACCTCATCTGTGGCTCCTTCTCTTTCTCAGTCAGTTTTCCGGCTTTTCCACCATCACCGAATCATCTCTTGGTTACTCTCTCTACTTTACATTTGATTACTCATTCTTGGTCTCCATTGTTCCACGATCTCTCTCTTGATCAATTCTAAAATAAGTGCTCATCAAGTGTTTGATGAAACGCCAGAGAGAGATTCTTCTCACCTTAAGTTCTGAATTTTGCTTAATGGAAGATGTCATATTTGTGGAAAGTCATCAAGCTCCCAAGGCCGATTTCCCAGAAACTGCTTGTTGACGATAGTGGTTGAGAGGGTTTGAGTCATTACGTACATGAGGAGCCCAACATGGGATATTAATAGATTTTCAACAAGAAGGATTTTAAAAGATTTTCAATTCTATCTTAGGTTGCATATTTTCAAATATTTCAAATCCTATCTTATGTTGCACCAAACATTTGATGAGATATTTCTATAATCCACACGATATTTGGAGGATTTCGAATTCCTCTTTATCTTATCCTATTCCAATCTGAATCCGGATGACCAAACGGAGCCTCAAAGTCCAATCATGTCCTGGTATTTGTCAACCAATGAAGATGTTGTACAGTAGCCCCTATTTGGACATTCAATCGATTGCTAATTAAATGATAAAAATATTTGTGCATTTCTATTCGAGATTAGTATTGTCAAAGGTACATAAATTGGGAAAATTGTTCAAAAAGTTTTAAACCTATTACACTTTTGCCAATTCACTCATAAACCTTTCAATTTTGCCAATTGAGTTCTAAACATTTTGTCAACTGAGTCCATTTGGCCAATTTTAACCGAAAATCGCTAAAATGAATGTCGACCATCCTACATTGCATGGCCGACGCTGACGTAGACTGTTTTTAAAAATATTTTAATATCTGTTTTATTTTTTTATTTTTCTGATTTTTTTCTTTCTTTTTTATTCCCTTTTTTCATCCCTCTTTTGACGGTGATCAGCCACTGGCCACAAGCAATGGCTGGCCACTGGCCATGGTCAAGCAGGTTGACCTCACCTGGGCGAGGGTTGACGTCGCCCGCCACAAGTGAGGGTGATCCCCGGCAAGGGCTCCCCTTGCCAGTTGGCGAGGCCAGCCTACTCGACCATGGCCGGTAGCTAGTCATCACCTGTGGCTCGAGGTCGGTTACTGGAAAAAGGAGGAAGAAGAAAGGAAAAAAAAAAGAAAAAAAATCAGAAATATAATAAAAAATCGAATAAATTACTAAAATATCATTAAAAATTGTTCACGTCATTGCCGGCGGTACCACGTGGACGACGGCATCCATGTCAATGAATTCTTACCAAACTTGGCCGAATTGACTCAATTGATAAAATATAAAAAAGTTTATAACTCAATTGGTAAAATTTGAATGGTTTTGGACCAAATTGGCAAATGTGTAATGAGTTTACGACTCGACAATTTTTTCTACAGAAGACTTGTTAAGCAAAGTTATTAAGAATCATGTTGAACTTTGTATAGTTTGTTGATGAAACTGATTAAGCATGCACGAAACCGCTTCGTTGTGTGATGTTAACATCAATTAAGTATGCAAGGCATATGGAAAATCAAATTTTATTCATGTTATTGGTCATAAGAGCAACAAAAACGCCACCATGAATGCGACAAACTTTTCTATCCGTCCATGCTCAACTTGGGGCGGTGAGAAACAAAATATTAGAGTTTTAGGGGTGCTGAGGGAGGTAGACCATGTCCGATCCCGGGGCTGTGACCGGGACTGGTCGGCCTGAATGCGTCAACGTGACTTGGAGGAGGCTCACCATGTCCGATCCCTGGGCTGTGACCGGGACTGGTCGGCCTGAATGCGTCAACGAGACTTGGAGGAGGCTCACCATGTCCGATCCCGGGGCTGTGACCGGGACTGGTCGGCCTGAATGCGTCAACGAGACTTGGAGGAGGCTCACCATGTCCGATCCCGGGGCTGTGACCGGGACTGGTCGGCCTGAATGCGTCAACGTGACTTGGAGGAGGCTCACCATGTCCGATCCCGGGGCTATGACCGGGACTGGTCGGCCTAAATGCTTCAACTTGACCAGGACTGGCAGGGCTAAATTCCTCTGCTATCAGAGTCGGCTTCCATTTTCTTGCTTCAGTCCATCCGATCGCAGAAAAGAAAATCGAAGCGAGTGCAAGACTGAGAACAGTTGCCTTGTTCGAAGCCATTGGAAATGGAAGCATGCAGAATGCTGCATTACTCACCTCGACCGATTATATATAGGGCTCGTTGTGGGTCATTTACTCCGGAAATTTAGGATGGTTTTAATGGCCTCGCCATGCATGTTAAATTGGGAAATCTAGGATGGTTTTAATGGCCTCGCCATGCATGTTAAATTGGGAAATCTAGGATGGTTTTAATGGCCTTGCCATGCATGGAAGATCATAAATGTTGTTAAATCAGTCGCATGGACTTTTTAATGACAAATCCTTTTTCCTTCGATTCAGGAATCATGAACTTTCCCGTTATACAAAGTTCAGCACCTATTTTAAAGTTGGGACTTGTCAAATTGCGCAATTAATGCAAAAAAGATTCTGAAAACTTATTTGAAAAATGCAATCATGCAATTAAATTTTAAAACTTATCAAATTGGTGTAATCGAATATCAGCATTGACTCCGCTTAATTTGAGTAACGGAAAACGTTGATGTGATACCTTTTTATTATCTTTGGAAAAAGAGATGTTGATGTAGCCGCCGTATCAGCCATTATAAAAGAAAAAAATGACAATTGCAGCAAATTCAGCTGCGAGATTTAAACATTGAAAAAATAAAAATTCAGATAGTGAACAAGGATTCTGATCATGAAGATTTAGGAAGTAAAGTTCGTTGCCCTTCGTTCTAGGTGAACGAGTCGTTGACCCGTGAGTGATTTGATATTTTTAAAATATTAAGATATTAAATCACGCCTTAATTAACAGTTTAAACTTTAGAGCAATTGACAATGGTCCCACTCTGTTTGCCATCTTCTCGCCGAACACCATTGCTCAACAATCTTGCTCAGTCCACTTTATTCATCAACTTCGCACTCATCGAATAGTAGCAACATCAAGATTGCGCGACTCAATTACAAACAAGTTCTCGATTTCCACTTCGAGCATGTCAAACTTCCAACAATCATGCAATCAGACACCATCGTCGTTGGAACTAGCGCTTGTTTTGCAGGCCAAATTTGCTACGTGCATCCAAGATCGAAGCCGCTTTGAGCAAGGCGTTGGACCATGAGAGCCGAATTTTCTAAAATGGTTGAGATGGTCGCCTCTCTAATAAAATATATATATATATATATATATATATATATATATATATCACATCATCATTTTTCATTACTCACATTGGATGGATGGAGTTAACAGAGATACTCAATTGCACCAAATTAACAAGTTTTATGACTTCATTTGGTTTTTGAAAGTTTTATAATTCGATTGCATAGAAGTTTTAAGACTTATGATACGCTAATACCTTTTAAAAAAAATACATTTTTTTTACTTGAAATTGCCCAAATTTAAAAAATAGACTAAGCAAACACATAAAATTTTTATTCTTATGAAATTTATCATCCCTAAGTAGTCGTTACTACTCTTGACTTGATTATGTGACGTCGGACGTAATTGCACCACCCTCGCCGTCGTTCCACATGGGTTGTGATCTTGGTGGTTGGTGGGTGAAGGTCCGACACTCACCCCGGCTGGGCAAAGTTCTCATATCCTTGCTCAACCTAAGCGAGTGTTGGCGTGACGCTCACCTAGAGAAGGTGAGCCTTGTGTAATTTAACTTCAAAATGTTAACTTCTTTTACAGAAATCTTTATAGTTTTATTTACTTAATGACATTTAACTATATCATACAATTAGTTTGACAAACCTTGAGGCAGGTAGATTGTTTAATTTGTCAGCAGGTTATAAAGATTATGTTTATCCATATGAATGTTAAAATTCTCAAACATCTTAATCAAGAATTCCACATTAAAAGGGAAATTAACTATTATAGACTTTCTTCACCCTATTTAATAAGAACATTTTAATAAATTTAGTTACATATGATTTCGTAAATTAAATTATAAAGAGAATTTTGGAAGTTTCTTCAATAAGGTAATACCATATAGCAGGTTATTGCACATCAGATAAATGTCAAAAGTCAAGCTCAATTCGGATTAGACTTTGTCAATAATACAATACAACCCCAATCCTTAGAACCAGTGATGAGGTAGAAAATTGGCTTACGGGAGAGATTTTCAATGCAAACGATCTAAAATTCCAATTACTAGTAAAAATTATCATGTAACACCAACTTAGTTAATTCTTCGATTAAAATAGTAAAGAGACCCACAAAAAATGAAATATTTAATCACAAAATGCTAGAACTAGCTATTATCAAGCGTCTGGTACACTTTAAGATAAGATTGAAAAATAAATAAAAAATTGACTTAAATTAAAAAACCGAAAATTAGAAAATTCAATATAATTAAAAACGGAAAAGGAAAAACCTAGATCTAGGGATTGTTGCCGCCACCACAATGGCCATGATCGAAGACGGCCACCACCAACGCCGCCTCTGCATGGCCGGTGTTGCAGTGGTCCAGCGCGACGAAATTAGAGTGTTCGAGCGCGGTGGAAAATAGAGAAAAGATGTTAAGGGATCGGGGTTCTCAAATTCGTAGGAATTGCCTTTGCATGACCGTCGCTTGGGAAGTGTGACTCAGATCCATCGATTTGGGATCGCGACAGAGAGAGGGGGCAACGAAATTTCAGGCGAGCACCAGCGTCGCCTATGTACGGTTGTGCAGAGGTCTTTGTTGAGGCATGCGGAGGTCTTCGTCCTGCAGAGGTCTTCATTTTCGTCGTATAAAGGTCTTCATCGAGGTGTGCAGAGGTCTTCGTCGTGCCATTCTGGCGATCTTTCCCATCTGCAGGACTTGCTCACCGTAGACTGCTCTCCGTGGTGTCGCCGTCGTATGGTGGTCACGTGCTACACCTACATCGACGTCGATGGTGGCGCCGATCTTCACAAGCGGAAATCAACAACTTGTTGTTTTCCTTCTTTTTTGAGGTTTATTTTTTTTTTCTTATTCAATTCGTGTTTGTCCTAACCCCCTGTCCTGGATTTCTTATCCGACATTTTATCTGAAATCCAGATTATCTAGTCCGGAGAATGTCCAAAAACACCGAATAGGACGCATCCGGACTACCAAGCGCAGTTTAATAAAGATTTAGGGTTAATACCGCGAAAAACTCTAAATTGGTACACATATGACTAATTTATCCCAAACTATTTTTTTGACCACAAAAAACCCCAAACTAGTACAGCTGTGACAATTTTACTCCGAATTAAGTTTTTGACCAACAAGAACTCCAAACTGATATACCTGTAACAAATTTACCCTCCGTTAGTTTCTGTTAAATTTTACTGTCAAACTGTTAAGTTTGATGACATGTGGTAGTTGACAGGTATACTAGTTTGGGGTTTTACTCTTCTGTTTGTCACAAGTTTATCAATTTGTGATTTTTCGTAATATTAATCCGATTTAACGGACACTAATGGAGGATAAATTTATCACATTTGTACCAGTTTGGGATTTTTGGTGGTCAAAAAATTAGTTCGGGGTAAAATTGTCATATGTGTACCAATGTGGGGAGTTTCGATAGTAAAAAAAAATAGTTCGGGGTAAATTTATCACAGGTGTACCAGTTTGGGGTTTTTGTTGGTCAAAAAATTAGTTCGGGGTAAAATTGTCACATGTGTACCAGTTTGGGATTTTTCATGGTATTAACCCAAAGATTTATCATATCTCGATGGTACGTCAAAAGAATAGAGTGTAATTCTCATCATGTCCGACATCGCATATACCAGTACTTCTATTGCCCCTATATATTTAGATCCACCCTCATCTTTTAGCAGCTCAAATGCTTCTAATATAGGTTAGTTGTATGAAGTCTCTTATTTGAGTGATGAAGATAAGATATCCAATGTGGCACTCCCTCTTGTAAATCCATACTCTGCCTGAGCGAAGCCTGCCTGTTTTTCCCCTATCGGATCTATTCGACAACGTACTTATTCGCAAGACTCCTAAGGGAGTGAAGGATAAGCATTTAGATCTGATCACGTCCTGGCATTTGTTAGTTGGTGAAAATGTTGTACATTAGCCACTAATTGGACAATCAATTGATTGCTGATCAACAGATGAAGATTTTGCACGCTGCCATTCGAGATTGCCATACATATTGCCAAAGGAACAGGATACTATCTACGCATGTATGCAACCGCTTTGTTATAACATGTTAGCATCGTCAAATTATGCAAGGCATATGGAAAATAAAATTTATTAATGTATATGTTCAGAAGAGCAATAAAAACGCCACCATGATGAACACAAAGACATTTCTATCGCTCCATGCCGAACTAGGGGTAGGGAGAAACAACATATTAGGGTTTCAGGGGGTTGGAGGCTGGAGGAGGTTCTTTATGTCCACCCCCAGGACTATGACCAGGACTTGTCGGCCTAAATGCTGCAACTGGATAACTTGGAGGATGTACAGGGTGTCCGATTCCAGGAACATGACTTGGACTGGTAGGGCTAATTGCCTCTTCCACTGGAGCTGGTGCCGGAGGTTCCACAACACGTGGTTGTTTGAAAAAGTCGAGCTCGTCATCGTCCTCTTTGGCCACCATCACCTCATAATTTCTGCCAGTCGACATCGGAGGATGTACGGGGGTGTCCAACTCCAGGACTATGACCAGGCATAAACACCTCTACTGATGGAGCCGACGCTGGAGATTTCATGCCCCACGCTTGTAAGAGAGAACCATGATTGTCATTGTCCTCCTCACCCATCACCTTGTATTCTCCGGTGCACGACATCAAGGGGAACTGGTTCTTCTCCAGCTTCCATTTCCTTCCTTCAGACAATCCGAGCGCAGAGAAGAGAATCCAAGCCAGTGCAAGGCTAAGAACAGTTGCCTTATTCAAAGCCATTGTTGACAATCAAAGCAGGCAGGATGCTGCATTACTCCGCTCGACCAAGTATACATATACAAGCTATTCGCGGGTCATCAAATGGGGAGATCTGGGATGGCATTAGTGGCCCCGCCATGCATGCAAGATCCGATTTTGTTGATTTCAGTTGCGTTGACTTAAAGCGCGAATGCTTTTTCCTTCCATGCAGCATTCATGAAACTTTATTGCGCCTCGGGAAGTGCATTTGTTCTTTTCTGGACAGAATCCGGTCTCAGGACTTCCACATGGGGAGACCTTGCAAGCTGCAAACGTTTCCAGGTGCGGAGAACAAGCTGTACCTGGCAATAAAGCAACTGCCGCGGATTTTGCGAAGGATAAGTAGTCACTAAATCATAAATATTGTTGGAATAATAAAATTTAGAATTGATATTCAAATATGTCTTGAAGGATTACATAATATTTATAGACCCTTAAGATAATTAGAATAATTAAAAACTATCTTGAAAACAAACAATAATAAGTAAATATTAATTTCCTCGATAACAATTTCCAAGACTCCAAGTCTCTAGATAATAATTGCAAAAATCCAATTCACGATATGAGTTTGGATTACGAAATGTCTTTTTTATTTCCAACAGCCTCCCTTAAACCGAGCTCATCTTGACCATGCCAATCATTCTCTTGAGTTTAAGGAAGGAGTCCGTCTTCAACGGCTTAGTAAACATGTCAGCCACTTGGTCTTTCGACTTGCAAAACTGTAACACAATCTCCTCGGACTTTACTAAATCTCGAATGAAATGATACTTTATATCAATGTGCTTGCTTCTTCCATGAAAGACCGGATTCTTTGCAAGGGCAATTGCTGACTTATTATCACAATTAATCACTGTCGGATGCTCCTGCTTATGAAGTAATTCAACAAACATCAAACGTAGCCAAACTGCTTGAGTAGCACAATAAGCTGCTGCTATGTATTTCACTTCCGCACTGGACAAAGCAACCACCTATTGCTTCTTCGAGGACCAATAAAAAATTCCATTTCCTAAAGAGAAAACATAACCGGAAGTACTCTTCCTTTCTCCAATATCACCTCCCCAATCACTGTCTGTATATCCCATAAGCTGAAAATCATTAGAAACAGTGTAGAATATACCATCATCCACAATACCTTTAATGTACTGTAGAATTCTTTTTACCGCCTGCAAGTGTGATTGTCTAGGAGTTTCCATAAATTTGCTTACCATCCCAACACTATAAACAAGATTTGGCCAAGTAGAAGTCAAATATCGTAGACTCCCAACTAGCCTCTTGAAGTATGTGGGATTGACTTCGGAGCCACTTCCATCTTTTGTCAACTTCAATCTTTCCTCCATTGGAGTGCTAATTGGTTTACAAGTAGCCATCTTGAAACGCTCAAGAATATCCTTGGCATACTTTTGTTGACAAATAAAAATACCATCCTCCGATTGTGTAACTTCAAGGCCAAAAAAATAATACATGAGACCCATGTCCGCCATCTCAAACTCACGAGTCATGGCCTCCCTGAAGTTAGAAATCATCTCTTGACAATTTCCGGTGAATATGAGATCATCAACATATAGGCAAACAATGAGCATCTCACCTTTCAAGTCAATCTTCACATATAAAGCATGCTCATAAGGACATCAGCTAAAACCATGATTCATGAAATAAGAATCAATTCTGGTATATCATGCTCGCGGTGCTTGCTTGAGACTGTAAAGAGCTTTCTTCAATTTGTAGACAAAACCCTCTTATCCTTTCTTGACATACCCCTCGGGTTGATCCACATACACCTCCTCCTCAAGTACACCATTGAGAAATACGGACTTGACATCCATTTGGTGTATTTTCCAACGTCTTTAAGCAGCCAAGGCAAAGATCATGCGAATAGTATCCATTCTTGTAACCAGAGCAAATACCTCAAAATAGTCAATCCCGGGTTTTTGTTTGTAACCCTTGACTACAAGACGAGCCTTCAACCGATCAACATCACCATTAGGCTTGTACTTGGTCTTATAGACCCATTTCATGCCGATGGACTTCTTGCCTTCTGGAAGAGAAGTGAGCTCCCGTGTATCATTTTTCTCAATCGCATATATCTCATCATCCATAGCACGAACCCAACCATCATCTTGGGAAGCCTCCTTAAAGTTTGTCGGATCACAATCTGCAAAGAGAGCAAAATTAATAATTTCTTCATCAGAGGGGTCATCATCATTGGACAAAACACAATCCTTCAAACGAGCCGGTAAAACTCGTTTTTGTCGTGGACGTGAGGACGTTTCAGCACAATCCAACTGAGTCTCTGCTACCAGATCAGGTTGCACCGATGCCTCTATTAGTTCAAATTGACTATCCGAATCGGGTTGAACCGACTTCTCCTCGTCCAAGACAAAGTGAAACTGCTTCTTCTCCTCCATGCTCCAAATCCACTCACCTTCCTCATCAAAGGTGACATCTCGACTGATAACGACTTTCTTTATTACCGGATTATACAACCGATAACCCTTGGTCTCATTACTGTAATCAAGGAAGATGCACTTCTCACTCTTCTCATCAAGCTTCTTGCGAAGCTCATTTGGCACATGGGCATAAGCACTACACCCGAACACACGAAGATGCTGAACTGAAGGGATTTGACCACTCCACACCTCTACCGAATTCTTGAACTCAAGACCTTTAGTAGGACATCGATTCAACAAGTAAACAGCACAAGCAACCGCCTCCGCCCAGAAATGCTTAGGCAATTGTTTGGAATGAAGCATGGTACGAACCATATCAACAATAGTGCGGTTTTTTCTCTCTATTACTCCGTTATGTTGAGGAGTATACCGTGCTGTCAATTGATGCTTGATGCCGCATTGTTTGAAGAAGCCGTCACCAACCAAATATTCTATGCCACGATCAATTCGGAGAATCCGAATTTGGTGCCCACTTTGTTTTTCTACATAGGCTTTGAACTCCTTGAAAGCATCAACGGCGTCGGACTTGTGCTTCAAGAAATAAACCCATGTTTTCCGGCTAAAGTCGTCAATGAAGGTAACAAAATACTTGTACCCCCGATTTGACGATTCACCGAGCGGTCCACAAAGGTCGGAGTGCACTAACTCCAACGGCTTTGAAGCTCTCCATGATTGTCCTGAAGGGAAGCTGTCTTTGCACTTTTTCCAATAACACATGGTTCACATATCTCCTTTGGAGAAGAAATTTCGGGTAGTCCACCCACCATCTTTTTTTGAGACAACAGCTTCAAGCTGTCAAAATTCACATGCCCGAACTGCTTGTGCCAAAGCCATGAAGAATCTTGCACCGAGGCACTAAAACACGAGGTAGCATAATTAATATACAAAGGAAAAAGTTGATTTAGAGCCATTTTTGCCTTCGCAATCAACCCTCCTTTGCCATCATGAATCGTGCAAAGCTCATCCTTAATGGTCATGTGATAGCCTCGCTCGAACAATTGTCCCATGCTTAGGAGATTTTCTCGAAGACCGGGAACATAATGAACGTCGGAAATGCTTTGAACCGACCTATCCTTCGCCTTGATTTTAATTGTCCGCTTTCCCATGATAGGAACTTTGGCATTATTCCCGAACCTCACCTCCGAACGAAAGGTGTCATCAAGTTTTGAGAATAATTCCTTCTCGCCGCACATGTGATTGCTACATTCGGTGTCTAAGTACCAAACGTTCTTCTGGTTTTCCACCGCAGCATCACACATGAATAAAAGAGCATTGTTATGCTCATCGTCGCTATCAACAAATCTTGCTACCTTGGCATGAAACTTTTGACCACCAATCTTCTTGCTTCGACAATCAAATTGGTAATGCCCATACTTTTTACAATTAAAACATTGAATATGGGACTTATCTTTTCATTGTCCATAATGCTTCTCTTGCCACTTTTTATCTTTCCTTTGATTAGAAAGTTTCTTTTTTTCATCGGGCAACACTAACTGGCTTTGTAGAGCTTCCTCTACCGTCTTGGATTTCTCCTTGAGTGGTTGCTCCTGCATTTGTAGAGGGCCCATCAACTCATCAACGGTTAAAAGAGAGAGATCCCAAGACTCTTCAATGGAAGTCACAATATATTCGAATTGCAAAGTTAGCGTCCGAAGAATCTTCTCAACAATCTGTTGGTCACCAATAGTCTCACCATTGATCTTCATTTGATTGACAAGAGCTAATGTCCGTGAGAAATAGTCAGAAATGGACTTCGACTTTTCCATTTGAAGGAGCTTGAATTGTCGACGAAGAGTCTGAAGCCGAACCTTCTGGACCTGCTCAACGCCTTTGTAGATTTTGATGAGAGAGTCCCAAGCTTCTTTTGCCGTCTTCGAATTCGCCACTTTTTCAAAGATTGACGAATCTATTGCTTAAAAGATGTAAAGAGAGCCTTACGATCTTTCTTGCGATTTTCTTTTATCGTCCTCTACTCCTTCGTTGTCAAATCTGTCGACGTTTCTAGCTCCACGAATCCTTCTTCCACAATCTCGGTCAGCTCCTGAAACTCGAATAACACCTCCATCTGGATCTTCCAATGCTCAAAATTCTTCCCATCGAACCTTGGGAGTTGAGGTTGGATCGTCCCGGCACCATTCACAGAGGCCATATGACACGAGATTTTCTAAGCCGAATTCACAAAACTCAGCCAAAACTGGCTCTGATACCAAATGTTGGAATAATAAAATTTGGAATTGATATTCAAATATGTCTTGAAGGATTACATAATATTTATAGACCCTTTAGATAACTATAACAATTAAAAACTATCTTGAAAACAAGCAATAATTAGTAAATATTAATTTCCTCGATAACAATTTCCAAGACTCCAAGTCTCTAGATAATAATTGCAAGAATCCAATTCACGAGATGAGTTTGGATTACGAAAAGTCTTTTTTATTTCCAACAGATAGATTTCAGTCTTCAATTTGATCACTTTATAAGTGCAAATGATACAAAGCTTTATGTAGGAATTAGGAAGAAAAAATGCACTTGAATATGACACATTAGTTAGGACGGTAAATTGAGCTCACGACCATAGAAGCCCTCGACACTTAGATACCCTGAATTTATCTTTGGTCCTCATTAGGACTCTTACTCTTGCAATATCGTTGTTGTTTTAGAGTGAGTTTGTTTCCCAGAAAATGATATAAAAATAATCGCTTGTATTGCTTACAAAAATGAACGAATGAAAAAAAAAATTATTGAGCACGAAAATATTTAGACATAAATTATTATCTATAGTGAAATATTTTTAATTAACTAATTATCTACAAGTGATCATTTTAGGAAAATATGCCCCCAAATCATTTGGTTTCATGAAACAAATGGAGCCTTAGTTGAGGTAAGACCAATATTGGTAGTAGTAACCAAGTCTTTGTATAACCTTTTGCAAGTTTAGTGTTAAAAAAGGGAAGAAAAAGAGAAATATCTTAGGCATATTGACACGAAATTTATAGATCCATTTCATAGATGATGTGACACCAATAGTCTCACCATTGACCTTCATTTGATTGACAAGAGCTAATGTCCGTGAGAAATAGTCAGAAATGGACTTCGACTTTTCCATTTGAAGGAGCTTGAATTGTCGTTGAAGGATTACATAATATTTATAGACCCTTTAGATAACTATAACAATTAAAAACTATCTTGAAAACAAGCAATAATTAGTAAATATTAATTTCCTCGATAACAATTTCCAAGACTCCAAGTCTCTAGATAATAATTGCAAGAATCCAATTCACGAGATGAGTTTGGATTACGAAAAGTCTTTTTTATTTCCAACAGATAGATTTCAGTCTTCAATTTGATCACTTTATAAGTGCAAATGATACAAAGCTTTATGTAGGAATTAGGAAGAAAAAATGCACTTGAATATGACACATTAGTTAGGACGGTAAATTGAGCTCACGACCATAGAAGCCCTCGACACTTAGATACCCTGAATTTATCTTTGGTCCTCATTAGGACTCTTACTCTTGCAATATCAGTTGTTGTTTTAGAGTGAGTTTGTTTCCCAGAAAATGATATAAAAATAATCGCTTGTATTGCTTACAAAAATGAACGAATGAAAAAAAAATTATTGAGCACGAAAATATTTAGACATAAATTATTATCTATAGTGAAATATTTTTAATTAACTAATTATCTACAAGTGATCATTTTAGGAAAATATGCCCCCAAATCATTTGGTTTCATGAAACAAATGGAGCCTTAGTTGAGGTAAGACCAATATTGGTAGTAGTAACCAAGTCTTTGTATAACCTTTTGCAAGTTTAGTGTTAAAAAAGGGAAGAAAAAGAGAAATATCTTAGGCATATTGACACGAAATTTATAGATCCATTTCATAGATGATGTGATGAGCAGAGTCAATCATACAAATGAATATACATAAGAATTCATATGTTTTTTTTAAACCTGATATAGACACGTTATTCTTGGCTAGGTGTAGTAAAATGAGGTAGATAGTAACTTCTAAATGGATACCAACTTTAGAAAAGAGAATGCAATAAAATTCCTTTTCCCGCCAGCACCATGTTCTCAAAGAGACGCTTTGTTCCGTTATTTAGATTTGTATTACATCCACTTCCTGTTTGAAAATTTGTTGACACACTTATCATTGGATGGTCGACATGTGAAAACATTTGGTTGTAAAATAAACTCTACATACTCATGTCAACCATCCAATGATGAATCTATAATAATTATTTTACACCGACAATAATCCTTATTAGTAGAGGTAGGTCTTCTTTTGCATGCATAGAATTCGTACGCTTAGACTTTCCCTAAACAGCCCCGAGTCACAATATCATGGCATTGGGATGTAAACATCACTTGGTGCTATAAAGGGAAAATTATAAAAAAATGTTCTAAATTTATTGTATGGCAGATAATTTAGTCTTAAATTTTTTAATCTGATCAATTTAGTTATAAATCTTTTCATCATTTTCCAATTAATTTTGGGATTATTTCTGTTCCAAATCTATTCTATGACCACTATTCTGTTTCGGGGAATAAAAAAACTAACTGACGTTACTAAACGGATTTTTGCTCTTTTTCTATTCTAGGGAACAAAATAACAGAAAAACAGAGAAACAGAAACGTTAGAGCCTGTTTAGTAACATTTCTATTTCTAGAAATAATTTCTTTTCAGAAATATTTTTTTCTATTTCTATTCCCTATATGAGTTTTTGAGCAAAAAAAAAAACGTGTTTAGTAATTATACAAAATTTCTATTCCTGAAGTAGAAAAATAATAGAAATGCATTCGGTAGGACACTAAAAATTTCTACTCCCAATTTTTTCATTTAATTATAAATTTGTCGGTAGAGACTTAACAATTTATGTTTAGATAAAATCGGACTAGAAATAGAATAAGAACATATTATAATATAGAATTGAATGACCTTAATATAATCATAAAGAAATTACTCTTTATAGATAAAGCAAATACCGGGTGGTGGTCGAGGAAATTGGAGTTAAGGGGACTTAACAATTCATGTTTGGATAAAATTGGATTAGAAATAAAATAATAATATATTATGATATAGAATTGGGTGACCTTAATACAATCATAGAGAAAATTACTCATTATAAATAAATCAAATATCGGGTGGTGGTCGAGGAAATTGCAGTTTAGGGTGTAGGATTTTAGGATTTGGGGTTAGGGTTTTAGGATTTCCATTTTGAGGTTTAGGGTTTTAGATTTTGGATTTTATGATTTAGGGTTTGGGGTTTAGGTTTTAGAGTTTTGGGTTTGGGGTTTTAGGTTTAGCATTTGGGGTTTGAGGTTTTAGGGATTTGGGTTTTGGGTATTGGGGTTTGGGATTTAGGATGTAGGATTTAGGGTTTACAGGTAAGGGTTTGGGATTTATGGTTTAGGGTTCCGAGTTTTGTGGTTTGGAATTACAATTTTAGGGTTTAGGTTTTATGGTTTCGGGTTTGAAGTTTTGGGATTTAGGGTTTAGTGTTTTAGGTTTGGGTTTGGGATTTTAGGGTTTTGATTTTTTGGTTTAGGATTTGGGGTATAGAAGGTTTAGGGCTTTAGGGATTTGGGTTTTGGGGTTTTAGAGTTTAGGGTTTCGGGAATTTTCATTTTAGTGTTATGGGTTTTAGGGTTTGGGTATTGAGGTTTAAGGTTTTAGAGTTTAGGATTTGAGGGTTAAGGTTTAGGATTTTGAGGTTTATGGTTTGAGGGTTAGTATTTAGGGTTTTAGGGTTTAGGATTTGGGGTTTTAGAGTTTAGTATGAGAATATCTTGTAAAAGAGGGAGAGCTGATTTTGTTTCTCTATTGTCTATTTTTTTGTTCCAGAAACAAAAAAGTAAATTTTTTTTTACTTCTTATTTCCGTTTCAAATCTATTCCCTGACCAGTTTTTTGTTCTGGTGAACAAAAAAACTAATTGATATTACTAAATGGATTTCTATTCTTTTTCTGTTCCGGGGAACAAAAAAACAAAAGAACAGAGAAACAGAAACGTTACTAAGCATGCCCTAAGTGATCCAAAACAAGAAATTTGATACTAAAGTGAGCACTATACCAAACTTTTTGTACTTCTAGTGTTCTTATCTCATCGAGAATAAGTAACACAATACTAATTGATAACTTAATCGAACAAAAGTACGTAAGTCGTGCAAACAAATATTCGTAATTTCATATGAGATTGTTAAATTGAAGCTACTAGTAAGAATTGTAAATAAAAGTGGGTAAAAGATAAATTTTTTTCATAGTTAGAGATAGAAAAGGCTGGTAAAGAATATCAAACAAACATAAGTGACAAACTCAAATCAGAGTTGGTAACGGAAAACTAGTTACTAATTTAACCGAAGAAAAGTTGGTAATCACTCAAATTAAGGAATCTAATTTTTAAAAAGAGAGTAAATTTAACAGTTCGTAAGTAAATAAAAAAAACGTCAATAGGTAATTCAAATGAGAGTTAGTAACGAAAGATCAATTGGTAATTTACTCGGAAATAAATTTGGTATGTCACACAAATAAATGTTGGTAAGTTCATATACTCGTTGGTAAAGTAAGATATTGGTAAGTAAAACTAGTAAAATTTAATAAATAATAAGAGAAGCTTTCGGTTTTCTTCCTTCAAGAGGATTTTTCTCTCCAAAATAGAAGAGAGAAGCCATTAGGACTGATCATATCCGGTTTCATGAAATAATCTTTACGACTTTAGCTTGTGAGGTGCGTGATCTTTTTAGAAGAAAATGACAGATAAGATTGTAAAAAGAGAGAGCTTAAAAGTTTCTCACTTTCTCCATATAAGGTAGCAACGTGTTGCATGATGTTGCACATTGGATAATATCAAATGTCATATACAACTTGGATTAGACTCTATCAATAGTCTTGTAAACTAGACTCAAATTGCACAACCCAGTGAGTTTTGTGGCGTATTTATACGTATCCGCACTTGTCGCAACCTACCTTCGGGGTGCACCACCTAGGGGTTTGGCTAATGGATTATTAAGCCTAGACGTAACTTGAACTCTCCCAAGTTCATACCAATTTGCAACTTAAGGTTCAAGTTCTTAACATGCAAATCATTTTCATTTTGGAGTTGCCACTAATCTATTTTTGATGGGTCGATTATAAACCCAAGTAAAGTATTGGGAGGTATACTTTATCTACGAATCAAAGATTATGGATTCGAGAACTTGATTACGTTAGATTACTCTAACGCCCTTTCGGCACCTTTTTTTTTATTTCACAAAAAAAAAAATGTCTGCAGGCTGCTTAGATTGATTTTAATTTACTCTTAATATGAAAAGTGATCATGCGGGTGCGCAACCATTAATCAAACACCCAATAAAGCAAAGCAATAAATAAATTGTAGGGATATAGAGAAAATACTTACCTTGGAGCAACGTAAGCATCTGCAATGTTAGCTAAAAAATCACATTGGAATCCTAAATATGATTTCTAATTAACACGCAATTCCACTCGATATTTTTTAGAGTTTTCTTTTATTTAAATGAAAACTAACCTATATGCAATGCATTTAATGCGATTACTCTAAATGTAATGACATACAAAATATGTCTATTCTAACATGACATGCAACTTTTAATTAAATAAACCTATTATGCAGTTATATATGACATGCGACTTATGAATATAATTTTATATGACAGGCATATAATATATTTTTGTATTTTTAATTAAAATTCGTAATTAAAAATACCAGTATTTAAACATGCAATTTAGACTAAGAAAAAAAAACCTAATCTATTTTGAAACAATATTTTTGGTATTTTTTATATTTAAATTCAAAATTAAAAATTACCTTAAAAAAACTATCAAGATTAGAATAATATCAAGCTTAAACTTGGAATAAAACATCCTAAATCCTAATTTAAATTAAGAAGATTATCCTATCTTTCTAGTAAATCAAAATTGTTCTATTCTATTGAAAGAAAGTTGTCTAGATATATTCTAAATATGCAACATTATCTTAAAAAAATCAATTCAAATTCTATTTTAGATTTTCATTTCAGAGAAACAAATCAAACAAAAGATAAATAACACCGCTAAATCAATCCATGCAATTCCCAATATTAGTTTTATCTTTTTTTAAAATTTGGAAACATAATTAACCAGCGATCATATCCAATTGATTATTGATATTAATGGAAGGTTTTCCGTTCGTATCCAAGTGGTTATGGATGGGAGGGAAGATTTTCCGTACCGTCAGGTATCGTATCTCGTGGTTAGTGATCAGATTGCCGTCCAAGCACGTTATCAAGTTAGGAAAGTTTCCTAAATTGGGGTGATTTTTAAAATCTTATGAATATACATAATCACTCAAAAGATAGCAACAATTCTACAAAAGATAATGATATCAAACAAACTAGGCAGTAAAATAGTTAAATTGATACCGGATGAAATTCTTACATAATTTGCGGATATCTCCCAAATTCGAACTCGACACTGGATTGGGATTGCGGATTATGCGACTCGACGGGGAGTGGTGCTCGACGGTGGGGATGGCGGCTCGGCGTTGGGTCGCGGTGGGCTTTGCAATGTTGTGTCTCTCGGTTGATCCGCGTGAACGTGGCAGCAAAGGGGCTTTTCTTATTTACTTTTTCGGAATCCTCTGTTCCTAGAGCACATGGCTATGGGATTTGCTTCAAGAATGGCTCTGTCTTCGCCAAATAACCTGCAAGGAAAAGTGTCAAGCAGGCTAAACTTTAACTGGGACTTGAAGCTGAGCCAAGGAATTGGCCGAACAAGGCCCCAAGAAAAACTGAGAGCGTTGCTGGTGGTGAAGACTTGAACGCTATGAGGGTGTTGCAGTGTTACAACGCTTCGTGCAAGGCGCAGTTGCTTCGTTGTTGACACAGGGACTCACGGTACAGGACCCTCTCGGCCACGGATCAGCAGGTCGCCATCGGTACAGCAGGGACTTCCGCAGTGACTGCTTTGTTGTCGTAGAGGAGTAGGTGGATTTGATGGGCAGCAGACGACGATGGTGAGGCGGCCAAGGTCGCCCCGAGAGGGGCAGTCGCGGCGGGTAGAGGGACACCCAGCCACGGAGCCTCTCTTCTCACTCTTTCTTCCCTTTTGTCCCTTATGGCCGTGTATTTCTCATGTATGTGGCCTCCTTTCAAAACCTGCAGGAAGAACACAAACTTTCTGTCTTTCTGCCTCACCTTTGTGAACGAGTATTCAATATGTGTGGCCTCTCCCTTTGTCAATGTCAGAGTCTCCCCTTTTTTTGCGAGGAAGATGAACTTTCAAGTTAAAAACAAAAAATTTTATTTCCTCTTGCGGATAAGCAAATATCTTCATTCTCGGCCAAATCTTGCCCACGCTAATTATTCCTTCAAATGGCTGAGTAAAGAACGAATATTTTGAAGACTAATGCTTATCTCTTCCTTTTTTGGTCATGGAACCAAAGTTGGCTTCCCCAGTTTAATTTAAATAAACCAATTTCCCATCTTGGCACTCCCAAATTTCGACCACTTATATAATAAGTGAGCTTGAGCCAAATTTTAAGTTCTTGGGCTCACTCAGTTAATTCAATTAAGCACATAACTTTTTACTTAAGTCTATCCGCCGCCAGTCCATTGCAAATGCAATTATATGGGCCTAACTTTTAATGCAAATGCTCGTAATCTATATGCAATTTAACTATTTCTTTTGTTCGGGAGCTGGGATCGATCCCTAATTTTTTATGCAATGAATAACTAACTAAGACGTCAAAATTTAGGTGTCAATAGCACTATTCTTACGATATCCACTAGGGAATAGCTCAATATGTTAATCCAGAAATATAAGCATTCAAGCTGTGTTTGGTGGTCCGAGTTTAAATCCAAACAAGGTATTAAATTAACCTGTCCGGTGTTTGGTGACATTTTCCTGATCGGATAAACTCATATTCGAATAAAATGTCGGATAAGAAATACGGCCTAAGGGGTGGGATAAACCCGTATTTGATATAAAATTTGAAAAATTAACTTAATAATTCCCACATACCAGGAAAACCCCACCTCAAGCGAGACTCGCTGTTGACACCTAAATTTTGGCGACCTAATCAATCGTTCGTTGCATAAAAAATTAGGGATCGATCCCGGTCTCTAGACAAAAAATTAGTTAAATTGCATATAGATTAGGAGCATTTGAATTAGTATTTTGGCTCATATAGCTGCATTTGTATTGGACCGGCGGCGGATGAACTTAAGTGAATGGTTTTGAGCTTAATTGATTGGAGTCAGCCCAAAAGATTAAATGTTTGTCCAAACCCATTGAATACATATATGGCCAAAATTTGCATTATAGAGCAAGTTTGAATAATTGAATTATCAAATTATTAAATAATATACTTGGAAGCTAATTCATAATATTCAGCTAGAGGAAATAATCAGAAAATTGCCTAAGTTGAGTATCAGAATTAGGAAATAATATATCTTGGCTCTTGCAAGATAACCCTAACTAACTCTTATAAATAGATGTAATAGGGTTCGGAATAAGAGGATGCCACACAATTGAGAATACACGGCCACAAGGGTGAGAAGAGAAAAGCGTGAAAGAGAGAGGTTCACGGCTGAAAAAGAAGAGAAGTTCTCTCCTCCCGCGGTGGTTCCTCCGGTGCTTGGCAACCATCCATCATCGCCGCACCAACACTTCCATCGTTCGAGAGATTTGGCCATTGAAGACCCACTGCCAAAGCAATAAAATCTAGTCAACACTAGACATGGTCAAGCAGTAGCTTTTGTCCTTGGTGGTCTCTGTGCAAAGGATAGAAGAGAGGAAAGGAGAAGAAGACAAAGGAGCGAGGCTTTCTCTTCATGGTCTCGGCCCCTGCTCGCTACGCCATTGGATCCAGTTTTCACGTTCTCAACAATTCGAAGATTCTATCTCTGGCTGGTCACCCTCGTATTCTCGCCGATTGCACGTGAGCCTTTCCTCCACCGTGACGACATGCTATCTTCCTGTCTTGGGTAAGCCGTGATCCCGGGACGACGTCGAGTCATCCTTGTTGCACCAAGACGACCAGCCGCGCTTCGCCGTGCTTGATGTCTATACCACGACCTTGGATTTTGCTCTTTTGCAGGTTTTGGGACCTATTCCTTGACTTTCGGTCCGAGAAAACGAGGTCACCGTGACACCGTCGATTGCCTGCCATCGGCCACCATCCCGATCCCGTCGAGTTTGAAATTGAAAACGCTATCTAGGTGCTATTGCGAATTAGGTAAGAATTTTCATTATTCAATTTTCATATATTTTGTTGCTTAATTTGTGAAATTGCAATCTTGTTTAAATCTTTGAGTAATATTACCATATCGATGAAAACTCCCAAGTACCCTTAAATTAGGAATTATTTCCTAATTTTGTAACGTGTTATGGTCGACAGTCCGATTTCATGCCCGAAATATGACTTGCAATCGCACGGAAAATCGTCAATCCGATCTCCCGCCCAAGATATGATTCGCGATTGTGCGGAAGATTGATCAATCTAATCCTCATGCAAGAGATATGATTTGTCAATCCATTGTTTCTAAATTTAAATGGATATGGATAATATTTCTTGTAATTGGGTGTTGTGTTCACTTTATTTCTTTCCGTATTTTGTTTGAATTGAATTGATTGTCTTTCCATAAAAAAAAATACAAAAAGATTAGGTAAAATTTGAGTAGATAATATATTGCATGTTTAGGTTAAATTTTGATTATTTTCTTAGAATAGATTAGATTCTTTTCTTAGATATTATTACTACATGTTTAAATTAGGTTAATTATTCATACCAAATTTAAACTAAAAAATATAAAAAATACCACGTGCATGTCATATTAGAGTAGTCGCATGTTAATTAATTAATTCTCGTCATTAGAAATCTCACGTCTAGGTTCATTTGCATGCCATATTAGAAATAGTGCATTTAATTGTTGTTAGAATTAGGACATTTAGGTAAATTGTATGTCGTATGTCATGTTAGACTAGTAGCATGCATTGCATATAGTTTAATTTTCACTAAATAAGAGAAAACTCTAAAAAAGATTTGAGTGAAATTGCGTGTTAATTAGAAATTATATTAGGATTGTCAATGTGATTTTGTAACTAATATTGCAGATGCTTTCGCTGCTTTGAGGTAAGTCCCTATCTTGTAATTTATTTATTTTTTTGCATTATTGAGTGTTAATTTCATTGATTGCGCACCCGCATGATCACCTCTTGTATGTTAGTGGATAAGTTAAAATGAATCCAAGCTGTCTGTCAAAGACTTTTTTTTTTAAATAAAAGAGAAAAGGTACCGAAAGGGCATTAGAGTAATCTAGTGTAACCAAGTCCCCGACTCCATAGTCTCTGGTTCGTAGGAATAAAGTAATTCTCCCGATACTTTACTTGGGTTTCTAATCGACCCACCAAAAAATAGATTAGTGGCAACTCTTGATTGAAATGATTTGCATGTTAAAAACATAAACCTTTAAGTCGCGAATTGGTAAGGGCTTGGGAAAGCCCAAGTTAAGTCTAGGCTTAATAATCCATTAGCCGAACCCCCTAGGTCGTGCACCCGCGGGAGGTGAGGTCGCGACACTCACTGTCCTTGGCGTTTCTCACCGATGGCCGTCCACCGTGATGGTCCCTCACTCCGACGTCCCGAGTATCCTCGCCGGTGCCCTTGCTCGCAACTCACTTGGAAGACTAGGGCTCACCACCTCATCTGTGGTTCCCTCTCTTTCTCAACCAGTTTTCTGGCTTTTCCACCATCACCGAATAATCTCTTGGTTACTCTCTCTACTTTACCTTTGATTACTCATTCTTGGCCTCCATTGTTCCACGATCTCTCTCTTGATCAATTCTAAAATAAGTGCTCATCAAGTGTTTGATGAAATGCCGGAGAGAGATTCTTCTCGCCTTAAGTTCTGAATTTACTTAATGGAAGAGGTCATATTTGTGGAAAGTCATCAAGCTCTCAAGGACGATTTCCCAGAGACTGCTTGTAGACGACAGTGGTTGAGAGGGTTTGAGTCATAACGTACATGAGGAGCCCGACATGGGATATTAATAGATTTTCAACAAGAAGGATTTTAAAAGGTTTTCAATTCTATCTTAGGTTGCATATTTTCAAATATTTCAAATCCTATCTTATGTTGCACCAAACATTTGATGAGATATTTCTATAATCCACAGGATATTTGGAGGATTTCGAATCCCTCTTTATCTTATCCTATTCTAATCTGAATCCGGATGACCAAACGGAGCCTCAAAGTCTAATCATGTCCTAGCATTTGTCAACCAGTGAAGATGTTGTACAGTAGCCCCTATTTGGACATTCAATCGATTGCTAATTAAATGATAACAATATTTGCGCATTTTTATTCGAGATTAGTATTGTCAAAGGTACATAAATTGGGAAAATTTTTCAAAAAGTTTTAAACCTATTACACTTTTGCCAATTCACTCATAAACCTTTCAATTTTGCCAATTGAGTTCTAAACATTTTGCCAACTGAGTCCATTTGACCAATTTTGACTGGAAATTGCTAAAATGAATGTCAACCATCCTACATTGCATGGCCGACACTGACGTAGACCGTTTTTAAAAATATTTTAATATCTGTTTTATTTTTTTATTTTTCTGATTTTTTTCTTTCTTTTTTATTCCTTTTTTTCATCCCCCTTTTGACGATGATCAGCCGCTAGCCACAAGCAATGGTTGGCCACCGACCATGGTCGAGTGGGTTGACCTCACCTGGGTGAGGGTCGACGTCGCTCGCCACAAGTGAGGGTGATCCCCGGCAAGGGCTCCCCTTGCCAGTTGGCGAGACTAGCCCGCTCGACCATGGCCGGTAGCTAGTCACCACCTGTGGCTCGTGGTCGGTCACTGGAAAAAGGAGGAAGAAGAAAGGAAAAAAAAGAAAAAAAATCAGAAATATAATTAAAAAATCGAATAAATTATTAAAATATCATTAAAAATTGTTCACGTCATCGCCGGCTGTACCACGTGGACACCGGCATCCATGTCAGTGAATTCTTATCAAACTTGGCCGAATTGACTCAATTGATAAAATATAAAAAAGTTTATAACTCAATTGGTAAAATTTGAATGGTTTAGGATCAAATTGGTAAATGTGTAATGAGTTTACGACTAGACAATTTTTTCTACAGAAGACCTGTTAAGCAAAGTTGTTAAGAATCATCTTGAACTTTGTATAGTTTGTTGATGAAACTGGTTAAGCATGCACGAAACCGCTTCGTTGTGTGATGTTAACATCAATTAAGTATGCAAGGCATATGGAAAATCAAATTTTATTCATGTTATTGGTCATAAGAGCAACAAAAACGCAACCATGAATGCGACAAACATTTCTATCCGTCCATGCTCAACTTGGGGCGGTCAGAAACAAAATATTAGAGTTTTAGGGGTGCTGAGGGAGGTAGACCATGTCCAATCCCGGGGCTGTGACCGGGACTGGTCGGCCCGAATGCGTCAACGTGACTTGGAGGAGGCTCACCTTGTCCGATCCCGGGGCTGTGACCGGGACTGGTCGGCCTGAATGCGTCAACGTGACTTGGAGGAGGCTCACCATGTCCGATCCCGGGGCTGTGACCGGGACTGGTCGGCCCGAATGCGTCAACGTGACTTGGAGGAGGCTCACCATGTCCGATCCCGGGGCTGTGACCGGGACTGGTCGGCCTGAATGCGTCAACGTGACTTGGTGGAGGCTCACGATGTCTGACCCCGGGGTGTCCAACTGGAGGACTATGACCAGGCATAAACGCCTCTACTGATGAAGCCGACGCTGGAGATTTCACGCCCCGCGGTTGTAAGAGAGAACTGTGATTGTCACTGTCCTTCTCTCCCTTCTCGCCCATCACCTTGTATTCTCCGGTGCTCAACATCGAGGGGAACTGGTTCTTCTCCAGCTTCCATTTCCTTCCTTCAGACAATCCGAGCGCCGAGAAGAGAATCAAAGCCAGCGCAAGGCTAAGAACAGTTGCCTGATTCAAAGCCATTGTTGACAATCGAAGCAGGCAGGATGCTGCATTACTCCGCTCGACCAAGTATACATATACAAGCTATTCGCGGGTCATTAAATGGGGAGATCTGGGATGGCATTAATGGCCCCGCCACGCACGCAAGATCCGAGTTTGTTGATTTCAGTTGCGTTGACTTAAAGCACGGATGCTTTTTCCTCCCATTCAGCAGCATTCATGGAAACTTTATCGCGCCTCGGGAAGTGCGTTTGTTCTTTTCCGGACTGACTCCGGTCTCACGACTTGCACATGGCAAACGTTTGCAGGTGCGGAGAACAAGCTGTCCCTGGCAATAGAGCAATTGCCGCGGATTTTGCGAAGGATCGGTAGTCACTAAGTCATAAATATAGATAGATTTCAGTCTTCCATTTGATCACTTTATAAGTGCAAATGATACGATGGTTTATGTAGGAGTTAGGAAGAAAAAATTGCACTTGAATAGGACATGTTAATTAGGACGGTAAATTGAGCTCAAGACCATAAAAGCCCTCGACACTTAGATACCCCGAATTTATCTTCGGTCCTCATTAGGACTCTTAATCTTGCAATATCAATCGTTGTTTTAGATGCATTTGTTTCGTGAAAAATGAATGATTTTTAAAATATTTTTTTCTAAAAATAATCATTTGTATCGCTCACAAAAATAAACAAATGAAAAAAAAATTCCATTGAGAACGAAAATGTTTAGATATAAATTATTATTGATAATGAAATATTTTTAATTAACTAATTATCTACAAGTGATCTTTTTTAGGAAAATGTTCCCCAAATCATTCTTTTTCATGAAACAAATGGAGCCTTAGTTGAGGTAAGACCAATATTGGTAGTAGTAACCAAGTCTTTGTATAACCTTTTGCATGTTTAGCAAAAAAAAAAGAAGAAAAAGAGAAATATTTTAGGCATATGTACACAAAATTTATAGATTTATTTCATAGGTGATGTGATGAACAGAGTCAATTATACAAATAAATGGACATAAGAATTCATATGCTTTTTTTTAAACCTAATATAGACTCGTTGTTCATGGCTAGATGTAGTAAAGTGAGTTAGATAATAACTTCTAAATGGATACCAACCTTAGAAAAGAGAATGCAATATAATTCCTTTTCCCGTTAGCACATGTTCTCAAAGAGAGGCTTTGTTCCGTTATTTAGATTTGTATTATATCCACTACCTGTTTGAAAATTTATTTACACACTTATCTTTGGAGGGTCGACATGCGAAAAAATCTGGTTATAAAATAAACTCTAAATACACATGACAACCATCTAATAATGAATCTATAATAATTATTTTACATCGACAATAATCCTTATTCGTAGAGCTAGGTCTTCTTTTGCATGCATAGAATTCGTACGCTTAGACTTTCCCTAAACAGCCCCGAGTCACAATATCATGGCATTGGGATGTAAACATCACTTGGTGCTATAACGGGAAAATTGTAAAAAAATGTTCTAAATTTATTGTACGGTAGACAATTTAGTCTTAAATTTTTTAATTTGATCAATTTAGTTATAAATATTTTAATGATTTTCCAATGTAATCCTTCCGGCAGAAAATCATCATATGGACACCTGCTGTCTTGCGTGGCCACTGACATTGACGTAGATAATATTTGCAATTTATTATACAATTTCTTAATTTTTTTCTTTTTTTTTCATTTTCTTTTCCTTTTCGCCTGTGGTCAATCTGGGCAATGGGCGACCATAGCCCTTGCCTAGGCGAAGGGTGATTGGTGAGGGTGACCCTCACTAGCCTTCACCCTCGCTAGATATGGGTGAAGGGTGGCCAGCAAGGGCCGTGACAACCTCACCTGGGCGAGCGCAGCCCTCACTTAAGGAAAAAAAAAAGGGAAAAAAAAGAGAGAAAAAAGGAAAAAAAGAAAGAGTTTAAAAAACTGCAAAAAATAGTCTATGTCAATGCCAACTGTATCACATAGATGGCTGGTGCTTACTAGACTACCATGTGAGCGATTTCCAACAAAAATTGGCTGGAAAAGAACTATTAGAGAATCGTCAAAATGTTCAGGATTTAAATTGGCTAAATTGAAAAGTTCAAAATTAAATTGGTCGCCATACAATAAGGTTAGAACTTTTTGGTCAACTATTACGTGCTTTAACCAACATCGGCAACACTTACATTTTATATCTCCTTAAATCCACTCAAAACAATATGTTAGTAATCAAATATGTAGTTTTTTTATGGGAAAACACTACAAAAAAACACCGGATTAGCGACGAAATTTGCGACGGAAAATTTGGAAAAATCCGTCGCAAATTGAATTTGCGACGAATTTTGCGACGGAAAAAATTCCGTCGCTACTAGGTCATCGCAAAATTCGTCGCAAATTTGCGACGAACGCTATCCATCGCAAAATTCGTCACAAAATTCGTCGCAAATTTCGTCGCAAATTTCATTGCAAAATCGTCGCAAAATTCTTCGCAAATTTCGTCGGAAAATTAGTCGCAAATTTCGTCGCAAAATTCGTCACAAAATTCGTCGCAAAATTTGTTGCAAAATGTATTCGTCGCAAATTAGCGACGAACTGTAATGATCGCAAAATTCGGCTTAAAATATTCGTCGCTATTTTTACATCATTTCGGCCATAAATTCTTGTCCATATCAAACAAAGGAGACAATGACATATAATTGAAACAGAAAAATGAACAAACCATAAATTCTGACAAACCCGCCACTATGACATATAATTGAAACAAATAACTGAAGGAAAGTTGCAGAGTCTGACATGATGCTATTTGATATCCAATCTTACAATACATTCAAAACATGAACTAAGAGACGGGACAACCATAGAAGACGCATAAAAACCATACACAAGAAGACGCAGCTTTGGTACGATGACAGGATACCAAAAATAGTCACTTTTGTCGAGACCTGAGGAAATGTCGATACATAAATCAGTCCAGAATATAAAAGAAGCGTTTATGCATGGATGTGGAACTAGGTGTAAAATAACAAGAGGGTTAACAAAAATACGTTTCAGGACGAACATAAATGTTCTTACATATGAATATGAGTGAAATTATGAAAAACCAAGATTATGAAGCAAGCTTACCCTCAATTTTGAGAATTTTAACTAGAAAGTCTGGAGAAAATCATCAGCATCATCATCATCAGCAGCATTCTCGGCATCAATGTATTGGTCATCATTGTGCCCATCACCTATTGGATTGGCTGGAGGCACAGGAGGATCGTCATAGCGATTGAGGTTAAGGTGTCGCATAACGAGTCTCATTTGTTGTTCCAAGTTATTTATTTGTTCGTCCTTCTGAACAAGTAAATTATTCAGACGATGCACTTCTTGGGTCAATTGCTCGTCTTGTCGTGACCTCCTTCGACCGTCGCATGATGGATGATGAACTTACGGGATTATTCGACATGTACATCCTTGACAACGATCCCATCCCAAATATTTTCCCTTTTTTCACCCCACCCGTTGCCTCCATCCATAATGCCATATTATCAACTGATGGCCCGGACTCAGGACAATCATCACTACCACTAGCACTGCTCATTAAAAGTTCATCATATTTTTCTTACATTAACAATGTAGATGAAAATAAAATCACTATATATATATATATCTACCATAAATATTAAAAGCATTCACGGTTTTCATTATAGTTTACATATAAGCCAAAGTATAACCTTACATACCTTAACAGCTTTTGCTCGATCGCCAGTCCATGTCTTATCTTTCTTTTGAAATGTGCATTCAAATGTAGCTGAAAATGTCGGTTCCGTCCCCAATTCTTGTGCCTACAAAATGTAAACATGAGTAATTGAATTAAATTAACTTATAACTCATTTAACAGACTTACCAGTCGTTTGCGATGCTCCGCAATGTTGATAGAGCCCCCAGCATATGTGGCTGACCCATCACTAGAACTAGAAGATCGATTCTTCTTATTCTGCTCACAGAGTTGCCAACTCTGTTCAGATGCCCAAAATCTGTTAATTGCCGCCCAATTGTCAGCTGTAAAGAAAGACGGCTTCACTTGCTTGATCTTTGCTCTATTCATGACATTTTGCATAAAATCACCGATTTTCTTATCGAAAATTCTTCTCACTTCATTGTCTTCCGCTTCCTCCCACTTGAACTTCCGCTGCAATGAATAAAAACACAAATTGAAAGTTATTATGATGATCACATATCCATAACCATGCACCAGACAAATATAGATAGATTTTGTAAAGCTCATGTCGGGGAAAATATCTGGTCCTTTAGGTATCGAAAACTACAGAGTTGTTCTGGTCCCTTTACATCATTCTTGACCATCAATATACTACACCAAACTTAATTGGTGAGAAAATAAAATATGTAAAACTTACCTTGAACTCATTCCACCACATTTCTTTCACTTCTTGTGGAACACTTATGTAAGTAATATACTCTCCCATCCAAAAGTTTCTTATTATTTTGTTCAATTCCCTCACAACAGACGGAGCATCCGTGAATCTGCAATCATACGGATATTGTGCAACATCGACAATTCAGTTGACATCAATATCTAAAGCCCTAAATATTACATATACTAAAATAAAAATGAAGTACTTACGAATCTCCAAATGGGCATATAAAGAATCGGTTATCTTCTTGACCTGTGTTTCCGTCAATATTCGATTGTTCCGCCGAATAATGGGGTGGAACAGAAGGAGAGGGAGCTAAAGGAGATTGAACTGGAGGAGATTCAGTTCGCATGTGGCCAAGTCCCGTAACATGTTGTTGAGTGTTGGAGGAAGGGCCAACGTGTCCATATTGTGGTTGAGGGTTAGATGACGGGACAGGGGAAGAGGAAAGGGATGGGGACGAGGACGAGGAAGAGACTTGTCTTCTATACGAATGACCTCCACGTTTATACTGACAAGTAGGAAGGTTATGTGAATATGTAAAGAACTATTGACACGTATTACGGACACATAATGATGTACATGACGAAGCTTACTATTTTGATGGAAAGACTGAGAAAATGTTTTCTTGAAATGAGCCAATGTCGAGTGTTTATGACGTGCAATTTCCTACGAACAAATATACTATGAATCTCATTCATTTTGATATGAAACATCAATATATGAGCACGATATGGGTGGCCACAGGTATCAAACATCACTATATGAATCGCATTAATTTTGATTACATTTTTTTTACCACGTACAAAAATTAAAATTTCACTAAAAGTGGGTGGCCACATGTATTCTAAGTCATTCTGTAAAGTTTTGTAAGAGAAAAATTGTTATTATTGTTAAATTTTTTTTGGGACCTAAAAAAAAAATTTTCACTAAAAGTTGGTGGCCACCGATATTCTAAGACATTCTCCAAAGTTTTGAAATTTTAAAATTTTTAGAATTTTTAAATTATTATTTTTTAATAAAAAAATTTTTCCGTGAAATAAAAAAAATTTTCCATACTAAAATTGGGTGGCCACAGGTAGTCTAAGCTATTAGGTAAAGTTTCCAAAATTTTTGTCCTTCTTTATTTTAATAATTTTTAGGGCACGTTAAAAAAATTAAATATAACTAAAAGTGGGTGGCCACATGTATTATAAGCCATTCCGTGAAGTTTTAAAAATTTTTAAATTCTATTTTTTTTTTGGCCACCTTAAAAAATTTAAATTTCACTGCAAGTTGATGGCCACATGTTTTCTAGGCAATTCTGTGCAGTTTTGAAATTTTATTTTTTTTTAATTTTTTTTTCACCCAAAAAAATAAAAATTTCCCTCACAATGGGTGACCACATTTATTTTAAGCCATTTTATAAGGTTATGAAAATTTTTAATTTTTTAATTTTTTTTTCCCGGAACGTTAAAAAATCTAAATTTCACTCAAAATGGGTGGTCACTATTAATTTTTGCCATTTTGTGATATTATGAAATTTTAGTTTTTTAAAAATTTTAAAAAACTTTTACGGTCAAATTTCATATTTGTTGCTAACATATACCGTTTTTTAAATTTTCCGTAATTTTTCATGATTTTTTATAGAATTGTTCAATTTTCAAGCATTTTCTGTGAAAACGCTTAATCAATCACCCTATCGTCATTTAACGCTTAATCATCCACATAATAGAAAAATTAACCAGTCGACCATCGATCAAAGCCACATGCAATCCTGAAATCGACCCATAACTTGGCCAACGAAAAGTGATCCTAAATAATCCCTAAACAAGTCCGACTAATTACCTAATTATACTAACTAGGGTTTAGGGAGTTGCTTACTTGGTTCAAAGACAACAAAAACCGGCCGATCGAACAGTAGTGGTCCTAGCGCGGGCGTGGGCCAGAATGGTGACTAGTCGGCCAGGTGCTCGGCCACGACCAGGCGAACGACGGCGGAGCTTGGCGGCGACGGTGTCGGTCGGCCAAGGCGAGGGCGGCTTCGGCGGCGGCTCGGGCGGCGGCTCGGGCGGTGGCGGAGGCGTCGGCCGGCGGCGATGGCGTCGGCCGGCGACCGGAGGCGGGTGACCGGCGGCGCATGGCGCGCCCGTCAAGGCGGCCGGCTGGGCTGCAACGCCGGCTGGCCCGGCCCAGGCGACGGTGGCACGGTGTCGAGCGGCGCGGCGGCTCTGCGTGCGGCGACAGTGGCACGACGGCGGCAAGCGGCGGCCGGCCGGCGCGGCGGTACGTGCGTGCAAATCCGCGAGGCGGCAACGGGTCGGGGCTGCTCCGGTGAGAGCCTCGGCCGGGCGATGGTGGCGGCCACGGCCACGGCGACGGCGGCGGCTGCGGGCCGACGGCGTGGGGCGGCTTCGGCGGGCGGGCGAGAGCGGCGAGGCGGGCGGCGACGGCTCGGTCCGCCGCTTTGCGGTGACGCGGCTTCGGGCCGGGCCGGCTGACGCGGCGAGGGCGAAGCGAGCGGGGCGAGGCGCAACCGGCGGGCGGGCGACGGGCGAGGGCTGGCGCGCGGGCGGGCGGCCCGCGGCTGGCGATGGGCGGGGGCTGCGGGCGCGACCGCGACGGCGGGGAGCTGCGAGGCGGCTCGCGAGGCTGGCGCGGCGAGGCGCGACGGCGAGGCGCGACCGGCGGGGTGGGCGACGGGCGGGGGCGCCCGCGACCGCCAACGAGGGGGATGCGGGGCGACGGGCGACGGCGGGGAGCTGCGGGCGGCCGGGCGCGCGACGGCGCGACGGGCTGACGGTGACGGCGACTAGCTGCGGCGGCAACGGCGGTGGCGGCGGGGGAGCTGCGCGAGATCGGGCTTGGGCAGCGTCGGGGAAGGGGGGGAGGAGGAGGAGGGGGTAATAATGTCGCAAATTTGCGACGGACCTAATGTCCGTCGCAAACTTGGGACGGAACTTAAAGTGTTCGTCGTAAATTTGCGACAGAACTCCACTTTCCGTCGCAAATTTGCGACGGACTTCCTATGTCCGTCGCAAATTTTCAACCGACAAAAAATTTCCGACGAAAATAAAAATCCGTCGCAAATTTGCGACGTAAAAAAAAATCCGTTGCAAATTTGCGACGGAAATAAAAATCCGTCACAAATTTGCGACGGATTAAATTATCCGCCGCAAATTTTGAACGGTAAAAATTCCCTCGCAAAATTTGCGACGGACCGCTATAGTCTGTCGCAAATTTGCGACGGACCAGTATAGTCCGTCGCAAATTTGCGACGGACAGGTTGAGTCCGTCTCAAATTTGCGACGGACTTTCTATGTCCGTCGGAAATTTTCGACCGACAAAAAATTTCCGACGGAAATAAAAATCCGTTGCAAATTTGCGACGTAAAAAAAATCCGTTGCAAATTTGCGACGGATTAAATTATCCGTCGCAAATTTCGAACGGTAAAAATTCCCTCTCAAAATTTGCGACGGACAGGTTGAGTCCGTCGCAAATATGGACATACTACATGATCGTTGTAAATTTGTGACGTCTTTTTTTCGGTCAAAAATTTAGCATCTCATTTATTTGGGTCCTAAATTTGCTACGTCTTTTTTTCAGTCCAAAATTTTGGCATCTCAAATTTTGCAATGGAAATTAGAATATCGAAAATGTTAGGGCACGTTAATAATATTTGACTTGTCGGCATTTAGGGACAATTTCGGACGATCAATTAAAATAAAAAGAATAATCGACAATAACAATAATAAAAAAGCACAATAATAATAATAACAAGAACAATAATGATAACAACCAAAATAGCACTTGTAGCATTAATAATTACACATCTGTAGTGTTTTGTGACAAAAATTTTAATCTTCATCTTCATCTTCGTCTTCGTCTTCATCTTCGTCTTCGTCTTCGTCATCTGTCTGAAAATCAGATTCTGAACATTCTTGTACATTTAATTCGCAAATTTCAGTTGGATCCACATCTATCATTGCTCCACACGGATCTCGTAAAGTTGGTATGTTATATTCCTCAATTTCAACCGTGTTACACACTTCCTCTTGTTGGTAGGCTCTATCCTTCCAGTGTTCCTCGATTTTCCTCCGTGCTTTGATTTTACATACAGCCCACCAATCAGCTTTGTCACGTTTCAAACTAGGATATGATGCATAACATACTTGAATTGCTTGTTGTGCCAAGACAAATGGTTCATACTTCATATACCTTTTCTTGTGATTTATTTCAACCAAATTGAACTTCGTATGCACCTTCATTCCTTTGACGGGGTCGAACCACGTGCGCTTAAATAACACAACCCGCATTATTAATGGTCTATGGTACTCTATCTCTATGATTTCATCCAACAAGCCATAAAAATCATCTTCTGAACTGCCACCATTGGATGATCGAACAGACACACCACTATTCATTATGGATTTTCCCATTCCATATTCTTGAGTATGAAAATTATATCCATTTATGAAATATACTGGCCAACTTCGAACTCTTAACTGTGGACCCCATGACAGATGATATAGCAATCATTGCCCTCCAATTTCATCATAATTACTATGAACCTAAGGTTACACATGCAAAGTCAATAATATATATTATACTAAATGATGTATATAATTTTAATAACTTAGTTTTGGTCCATAGGCAACTTACATATGTCTTGAACCATGCTGCAAATTGTTCATCGCATAAACGGTCAAACTCATTTGGTTGTAGTCCAAACATTGAAGTTTGGAAAATCCTAATATTAAAAACCATATAAATATTAGCAAATATTTGACACATAAAATATATATTTGCAAATTTACACTTACTTGAAGTATGGCTCGACTTCTGGGCAGTTCAGTAAAATATAAGTATGGGCTGCATGAAATTCTTCGCCTGATAAGTAACGAAACTGACATGCGCCGCTTGGTCGACCCAGATAATTGAAAATAAAGAATGCTGTGCAATTGGGATCAATGGGGCCCTCATCATTTCTGCCTGCTCTCCGCCTCTTGCACTGAACGTGCGGCTCAAAATAGTATGATGCAAATATTGTCACTTCTTCCACAATATATGCATTACAAATTGAAGCTTCAACACGTGCCTTATTCTTCACTTTTTTCTTCAAATGATATAAGAATCTAGTTGAAATAGAAAGAAGCTTATCGGAACATATTATATGATAAACTAATTTGAACTGTATTTTAAAAAAAACATTACCTCTCAAATGGATACATCCATCGAAATTGGACGGGACCTGCAACTTTGGCCTCATAAGGCAAGTGAACTAAGAGATGCTCCATCGAATCAAAAAACGCTGGAGGAAATATCCTTTCTAAGTTGCAAAGAATAATTGGAATATCTCTCTCTAGTTTTTCCATGTGCGATGCTTTTAACACTGTCGAGCAAATATCATGGAGGAAATTGCTTAACTCTGTAATGGCGCCCCATACAAAGTTCGGTAGAACTTCCTTCAAAGCTATTGGAATTAGTCTTTCCATCAGGATGTGACAATCATGACTCTTCAAACTTGTGAACTTGCATTCATTCAAATCAACACATCTCCCGAGGTTCGAAGCATATCCATCAGGAAACCGCACAGATTTCAACCATTGACAAACAACTCGCCTCTGCTCCTTATCCAATGTATAAACTGCTTTCGGTTTTGGTCCCCTGCTGCTTGCATCCACAGCTAGTATTGGCCGATCGCAAATATCTCTCATATCTTTTCTTGCGTTCAAGTTGTCTTTTGTTTTTCCGGCAACATCCATCACAGTATTTATGACATTGTCGAAAACATTCTTTTCTATGTGCATGACGTCAAGATTATGATGAATAAGATGGGCCTTCCAATATGGTGGAACCAAAAATATATTGCGTTTTGTCCACTTATGTGTACTTCCGTACGCAAAAGTCGTGCCGTGCGGGTTCTCAACAACAGTTGGAAAGTCCTGCACACGCTCCCAAATTTGATCGCCGGTCAACCTCAATGGTGGACGCGTTCTTTCAGTCATATTCTTGGTGAACTCTTTCTTATTCCTTATGAAAGGATGACTTGGCGGAAAAAATTATCTGTGACAGTTAAAATAGCTGGGCTTCTTTCCATGTTTTAATCTAAATGACTTTGACCTCTCCAAACATATCGGACATCCTAAGATCCCAGCTGTACTCCATCCAGATAACATTCCGTAAGCTGGAAAGTCATTTATCGTCCAAAGAAGGGCAATCTTCGTTACAAATGTTTGATCGGTAGAAACGTCATATGTAGGGACACCTTCAACCTATAGCCGTTGTAACTCCTCAATCAATGGTTGCATATAAACATCTATCAACTTTTTCGGATTTTACGGCCCTGTCACCATCAATGTCAAAAACATATAAGGTGTCTTCATGCACATACCAGGTGGAAGATTGTACGGCGTTAAGATAACTGGCCAACATGAATAACTTTTTCCTGTTTTCCCAAATGGAGCAAATCCATCGGCACAGAGACCTAACCTGATGTTCCGAGGCTCCATCGCAAACTCAGGGTATGTTCTATCAAAATGTTGCCAAGCCTCCGCATCTGAAGGATGACACATTAGACCCTCTTCTGTTTCATGATTTGCATGCCAAGTCATGTGTTCAGCAGTGGCTTTAGACGCATAAAGCCTTTGCAATCTGGGGATTAAGGGCAGATAAAACATTTGCTTGCATGGTCTACGCTTCTGATTACGACCCGGCCTCCTGTTAATCTTGTACCTAGGTTGGCTACAGAATTTGCAAGATTCTGCATTTTCATCATCTCTCCAATATATCATACAACCCCTACTACATACATCAATCTTTACAACCGGAAGACCTAAGTTATCCACTAGCTTTTTCATATCATAAAAATCACTTGGCATGATGTTATCACGAGGCAATGATTCCCGCATTACTTCAACAAAAGAGTTGAAGCAATCCGCAGACACATTATGCTCTGCCTTGATATTTAATAGTCGGGCTGTCACCGATAACTTAGTGTGGTCCTCACAACATGCCCATAAAGGTTCATCTGTTGCTTTCAACACATCCCAGAACTGATTAGATTGAAAAGTTTCATTATAGACATTCTCATCAAAACCCGTTACTCCTATATCTTCCAATTGTGAAGCATGACTAGTACCCACTTGTTTACGTGTAGGAGTAAAATTAGTACTTGCATGATTTGATTCTGTGACAAAATTATAACTAGCTGCATCAATCACCATCCTCTCGTATGGGTTCAATTGCTCATAATAGCCACATTCTTCCATAACTGAAAATTGATCACTTCTTCCATATCCTTCATCAGATATAAATGGTTCACCATGGGAAGTCCAATTATAATGGTTCGGACTAAACCAAAATCTAGTAAGGTGTTCTCTAACTTGATCACACACAAGAAATTTACCATTACCGCACTTTTTACACGGACACCTTAACTTATTTCCATCCATGAACTCATATTTACTACTAGCAAAGTCTAAAAATAGTTCCAACCCAAGATTTAAACTCATCTCGTCAATCCTTGACGTCCGGTAAGTTCTTATTATACATCCAAGCCCTTTCTCTTTGCATTGTGTCTATATTAAAATAAAAAATTCTGGTAAAATATTTAAAATATCATATCTATTGTTCTTAATTAAAACCATAAAATTTTGGAAATTATAATTTTTGTTATTCACGCAACAATTAATATGAAATTGCAAAAATAGAAAAAATTACCATGTAAAGAAGACTTACCCAAATATTTGACTGAAATATTGGTAGAAGAAAGTGGTCAATTTGATGAGAATTGTAATGTCCACTTTCAATTAGACACGTACCCAAAAAGAATAATCACTTAAGAATCATTTTTTAATAATTTTTAATGTGAGATGGAAACGGCATTCATCCCTCGCAAATTTGCGACGGATCCTTGATTCCGTCGCAACTTTGCGACGGATCCTTCATTCCGTTGCAAATTTGCGACGGAAATTTAATTCCGTCACAAATTTGCGACGGATCCTTGATTCTGTCGCAAATTTGTGACGGAATTTTCATTTATTCGTCGCAAATTTGTGACGGAAACTATTTCCGTCGCAAAACGGCGTGGCCGTTCGGCCTCATCCAAAGGCCGGCAAGGTGTCGCCGATCGCCGGTTGTTAAACCGGTGATGCAGATACGAAAAAAAAATAACATAAACATATATAAAATAAAAGAAATTACAATTCAACGATGCATAGTCACGAAGCTAGCTATGATACTTACCGGTACAAAAGCTTCACCGAGATTAATATGTGCGTGCGCGGATTTTGAGAAAAGCGAGAGAGAGCGAGAGAGAGAGAGATAGGGTTGGAATATCACGGGCTGATAAACTATAAATTTGCGACGGACGTTCGTTTTCGTCGCAAATTTGCGACGGATTTGGCGACGGTTTTTTTTTCCGTCGGAAATTTGCGACGAACTTTTTTGCGACGGATTTATTTTCTGTTGCAAATTTGCGACGAACTTCTTTCCGTCGCAAATTTGCGACGTTTTTTTTCCCGTCAGAAATTTGCGACGAACTTTTTTCCGTCGCAAATTTGCGACGGAATTAGCGACGGTTTTTTATTTCCATCGCAAATTTGCGACGGATAAAAATTCCGTCGCAAAGTTCCGACGAATTTTTCATCCGTCGCAAATTCTGTCGTAAATTTGCGACGGAAATAAACTGTCGCTAATTTGCGACGGAAAATATAATCCGTCGCAAATTTCCGACGGAAAATTTCCATCGCAAATTACATGTTTTTTTGTAGTGAAATGACACAAATAATGCCTGAACTTTAGTCCAATATATAATGTGGTTTCTGAATTTTTAATTTATTTAATGTGATCATAAACTTTAGCCTAATGTACTGAATTTTAGTCCAATATATAATGTGGTTTCTGAATTTTTAATTTATTTAATGTGATCATAAATTTTAGCCTAATGTACAATCAACTTTTACGATTATCTATCACTGTCCCAGCAAGTAGTTTTCTTTTTGTTGGTACTGAACCACATGTAGACACCTTTTTTGACCTAAAATTTTGTAGGTCTGACCATCCTTTGACAAACTTTGACCCAAGGTCAAACCTCGTTTATAACCCGATCAGATGTTGTAATTGAATTGTATACATCGAGGGCTTTCAAACCATTGCCAATATGCCCCAATCAGATATCAGGATAAGGAGATATCGCATCTCTTGTTTGATCGCAATGGCATCAGCAAATCTGAGATGTTTTCCCAATTCAAAGAGACTTTCATACAATGCAACGCGTTTGTGAAGTATCAAGGAGGATGGGATTAACGAAGGAGAAATTACGAATCAAAGTTTAGGTCAAATTTTTTCAAGGAGAAAAACCACAAAAAGACAAAATAAGAATAAAACAAATAAAAAGACCAAAGAGTGAGCTATTTTGGGACAAACTTTGGACCTCAACGACCTCGGAGAGAGAGAGAGATTGGATTCCGAGAGCCAAAGTCGTTGAAAGACCAACTGAATTGAAGATACCGATTGGGGAATGCAATTCGGATGAAAATCGGGCATCAAGAGGTTTCCAATGACGTGTGAATCATGCCAATCTGATATTGGACTGAAAAGATATGAGCTTTGGAAGAAAATGTCTCATCAACAGATCAGCTTCGTCATAAACTAGATAGAGGTCACTCGATTCAGGAACCATGAGACCCACTACCCCGATTCACCCTAATCTGTGTAGCATGTTCTGAATTCGCTATGAATCAGGTAAAGTGAAATCTGGCTCACCCAGGATTAGAGAAAACCCTAACCTCTTCATCGGCAACCCTCTCTCTTCCAAAAGAACCCTCCCTCAAAGAAACTTCACCTGCAGGCTCTCCACTTCAATTTTTTAAGTCGAGAGCCTGCTTTGATTTGCTTCTAAGCCTTGATTTTCCTTCCTTTTTTTTTTCCTTCTGATCTAATTTGGGAGTCTTTTTTGGCCTTGTTTGGCATCCTCTTTCGCTTGTTGTTGTTGTTGTTTTCCTTCACTCATCGTGATGAATTAATCTACTTGCAGCTGAAAATTTATGAGAACGTCGTCACCAGTCCAGCCATTAGGATGTTTGGGACATGGTTTTATGACATCTTCGAGATTCGGCGGAAACTCTCATCTCCCGATTTAGGTTTAGATCTAAATTAAAGGTTTTCTCTCTCAATCTAAATTTAGATTTGGGAGTTTCTTAGAGGCGTTCGATTTGCCGTAGTTCAACATGTTATTGTCTCTCTATGGCATTGGTGTTGAGAACACCAGACCTAGGCACACATTACAAGCCGTAATTTCTGGAGAGAAAGATCTCGACGTGTGCCCTCACTGACGGTTCCGATGATTGGCCGCCAATTGTTTATTAATGTTGTGATAGACCTAGTCTTTTGGAATGAGAGCTTACTTATAGCAGCAAGCTGCACTTTCTTGTTTTCTAGATTTTGCTTTGTTTTGCAGCTCTTTTGGGATTTGCTTTTCTTGGAAGTTTTTTATGTTCCTCTCATGTTTGATTATGACAAATGAATGAAATTTTCTTTCGATAAAAAAAAAATCTAGCTCACCCTAAACTATCTTCACCTTATCTGGCTTAGGGTGAGCCGACCATATTTTTAGGAATATAAATAAGCACCTCCACCCCTCATTTTAACCCATGACAAGCTCTCCTCTCTCTCTCATGTACTTTGAAATCTCTTTCTCAAAGGCCTTCAAAGCCAAAACTTTAATCAGCGCGACGGAAAATCACAAAGACCTGGTAACTCTAAATCGCTCTTTTAAATAAATGTCATGAGTTGTTACCATGCTTAGGAAAACACTCGAAAATCAAATTATGACCTTATTATAGCGAATTAGGAATATAATTTGCATACCTAATTAAACCGTCATTCTACAAAAAATAAAAAACAGAAAATTATATATAAAAAGTTGATGCTGCTAGAATAAGTTCTTGCATTAGATCAACTGTATTAAGTAAAGGCCAATCCTCAGATTCATATCGTGGTAATCATAGGAAGGCTAAATCGGATTTGGAGCTGGATTGACTCGAGTTGAAATGCCGACAGACTCGTACGAGACTTGAAGGCTTGTGCCAGCTCATATTTTTCATTAAAAATATTTTCGAAACTATAGTTATCTTCATAAATAGTATTTCGTTTTTCCAAAATCTCATATGATATAAATTTGGTGGAGAGGGATCAACTACGTCCTTCAAGATGGTCCAAGCATCCGGATAAGCCGAATAATAGAAACGGAAAAAGTCACAAAAAAATCTCAAATTATGCCAATTATGACATATTTATCTAATTTTTTTCTTGTGACACAAAAAACCTCAAACTTGTACCTATGCGATATATTTGCCCTCCGTCAATGTTTCATTAGATGATTTTTCAGCCAAAACAGGATCGGTTTTATTTCACTTAAGTCACGTGAGCCCCATGTTAACACTGTTTGCTTTCTGGCGTTTATGTAGGTAGATTTTTAATGGTTCTCGTTGATAAAACTTTGATGGAGGGTTAATGTGTTACAAAGGTACAGGTTTGTGATTTTTGACGTCATAACAAAGTTTATGATAAATGTATCACAGTGCGCATAGTTTAAGGTTTTTGATGGTTTAATAAAAATGGCGAGCCATTTTAAAAGCATGCATACATGCATAGTCAAATAAAGAATCAAAGCATGTAGTCGATTGCGCAAAAATACACATTACACTAGGATTCGTGCATCCATGACGACACTCGCTAAGTCATCACAAGACATTGTGATATGACACATTGCGCAATTACACAACAAGTCATCACTTGACATGACATATTATTACATGATACAATTTTCCATTGCATGTCGCGTATGCCACATCATCATGATACATACATGGATTGATATTTGCAAATAAACAAGCACACAAGGTGCATGGAGTTATTCTCGAAACGTAGTTCACTTGATTTCGCCTACAGAAAAAAAAAATCACACTCTAGTTTTAGAAATTCAAATAATAAAAGATATCAGAAAACTTCATCGAAAATGAGATACCAAAAGGGCAACGCGGGGGTGCTAACCGCTCTCTATACGTGATCAAACCTGCATACGATAAATCTCTAATTTCACAACAGCCCAACCTTCACAACCGCCCTAAATAGATTAATCCCTCAAACCTGTTATAGATCCTAACTTCCAATCGGTCTAAATTAATGAAAATAGATTAGTGGTTACTCCATTATCGTCAAAACCCAAGAAACACTTTTTACCCATTTTAGATCAAGCCCGACCAAGGACTGCAAGGGTTGCTGAATGCTGGAAGGGCGCTCCGGTTCACAAATCTGGCGGGACACGCGCGGGATGTCTACATGAAAGGTAGGCTTTGGCGTGGCCGTTTTCGCCTTTCAGTGTTAAGAATGTCCAAGAATAGAATGCCAAACTATTGTTAGTAGCATTTCAGGTGACAGTTGATTATTGATAAGGAAATATTCCAGTTCATCACGAAAGAGGGAAAATGATAAAAAAAAAAGAAGTCATAAATATATTATAAATATGTTAATTGAGTCCTCAACCGTTTTATTTTTTTGGTAATTGAGTTCTAAACCTTTTGTATTTATGTTAATTCAGTTCATCCGGTTAATTTTGACCAATAATCACTGACATGGATGTTGGTCGTCCTATGTGGCATGACTAGTGCTGACGTAAACATTTTTTAATAATATTTTAATAATTTTCAAATTTTTTATTTTTTTTCTTTCATTCTTCCTCTAGCCGGTCGTCGAGGTCATCGCCAGTCCTCTAGTGGTCGGGCGAGGCTCACCCTCTACGGCCTTCGCCTTTGGCTGACGATTGGCTAGAGGAAGAAGGGAAGATGGGAATCGTTGGAAATTTCAACCCAAAAAGTTAATTGATAGATGAAAGGAAACCACACACATATAAAGAGCATATAAATCCAATTATTAAGTGATGTGAAATTTTTCAACACCTTCTCTCACGCGCAAATCAAAATAGGAGTGGCATGTAGAATTTGACTAACGGAAGTGGATGTACATGCGAAGGGGCAAAACCAAACTTTGAGACCCTATTAAAAAGTCCAATCCAAAAGGTCAAATTGATATGTGAAGGGAGACTACATATATATAAAGAGCATATGAACCCCATTACCAAACGATACGGGATATTGCAATACAATGTTCGTAAGTGGACAGCGATAGCAACAGCGACGAATAGTGGCGGCATTAAACAAGGTTATGGTGGTTACGGTTATAACTTTGTAATTGGGGCTCTATTTTTCGACCCAAAAAAAAATTGGGGCTCTATTTTAGAGGGTTGAAAATTTTGAAGATGGGAGAGGCAATTTGAGGAGGAAAAATGGTCAATTCGTAAATAAGTTTATGAGTTAATTGATGGGAGGTGAAACTTTGTATCCAACTTGAAAAATGAGATGCAAATTTGTATTTTATAAACTAGAGGATGCAAAGTGAGAATGGTATTTGATATCTTCCCGACAAATATTAATATAGTCGCAATCTCAAAACTTAGTGACCTTGAAACCCACAAAATACTATAGTCAAATATGCTCTACATAGAAAATTCGCAAGTATACATTAGGTGGGATTGAAGATTTCTGTGAGATCAATTGACAAATCTATAAGGCATCGTCTTCGAGGAAGAGAAAGAGAGAGGAACGACCGATGGTCTTTCAAATTTTAGGTGCGGCTAGATGCTAAGCGGGCGACAAAAGGCAAAAGTTTGGCGAAAGACTCACGTAGGGTTTAGTGCACCCGACATATCGTTGATTTACATGCATCAAAAGACATCCTTCGAACTATATATAATATTTTTCCCTAGAGCAGGCATTATATGAGTGTACGAAGAAAATTAAAAGGAGACGAGAAGCTCTTAGATGACATTAGGAGACAAGAAGTCATTGCGTTTACGCAATTCACAAGAACCATCATCAATTACGTTGTAAATAATGTCCATTATCAAAATGATTGATGAACGAAGCTGACATATGTTGTCCTGATTTTGGGGAAAAGAAAAGTCACCCAATAAAAATGGAACCATAAGAAATAAACTTCTTGCAATAGTATCTGTCAAAGAAATATCACATCTGCTTTCCTTAAGCAAAGCAGAATCATGAGTTACCCAAGATGAGAATCGCCAATTTCATTGACAAGTAATTCGTGTGTATCATATGTACATGAACAAAATCAAGGAATCTTTTTACAGGAAGAAAATAGGGAAGAAGGAAGAAATGTCAAAACTTCCAAATTGAACCAATAGCAACAACAGCAGAAAACAACCGTCATCGAACAACAGTTGAAGCAACGGTGTGAGCCCACCATTTGAGACTCTCCCTCATGTCGGTCTCGTTCCCAAGAGCAGGAACCTTCCAGTTCGTCAATGGATCCTCCTTCCTCTTCTCCTCCCACCATTCCCACGCCTCCGACAGATATGGCCTCGCGACAACTGCAGACTCACCAACACTCGCATTCTCGTCACCTTCTTCTTGATGATGATTGGCATCTTCGCCGTCTTTAATTTTCTTGCCCAGCCTCTGTAGCCCAGGAAGGATGGAGACCAGGCTCGAGTCGACTTTGTCTTCCTCCGAGAAGACGAACCCCAGATCCATGAACCCTTTTAGCTCCTCGAACTCGAGCTCCGACAAGCTCTTGCTCAAGGCCCTGCTCTTGGCTCTCCTCCCCATTTCGCCCTTCTTCCTGCGCGAGAATTCCGAGCTTCTCCGGTCCTTCGAATTGAAACCTTCTTCTTCTTCCTTGATTACCTCTTCTTCATAGATCATGCTGTGCATGGGCGTCGTGCGAAGGACCGAGTCTGGAGAGAGAGAGCTTGATTGGAAGCTTGTTGGGATTAAGCTCGTTTGATCGCTCATGGACCTCACGAGAATTGAAGGAATCCGAGAAATATGAATACAGGGGCTCTCGTTTTCGGGTATTTCGATGCTTTCCTGGCCCGGATTGGATCCGGAGGTTGAAGAAGGCGATGTGTCTGGTCGTTTCTTGAAGATCTCGAGCTCGAACCAGCATCTATCGATGATCTTCATGACTGCTTCGGCTTCTTCCATTAATGGCGGCTAGAGGAAGTTGCGTGATTATGGAGATTTAACGAGGGCTTGGGATTGCTTAGTGTCTATATATATAGACTCTCAATGACCGAGATTGCCCTTGGGTTTTCCTGTTATTTACGGGAAAGACTCAAACTCAGTGTTCACACGTTTGAGTATTACTTTGATTGGGTCTTGCGTCTGTCTAAATGTTTCAATTTCATTGGTCCTTTTGAGCCTTGATTACATCATGCGACAAGGTCCGGTTTTCCTAGAAGGTGCGGGGGATGGGGATGTGAGAGAGTGATCTGACGTGGCTCTTAGTCAGAGACAATGAATTAATTTGCTTGAGGTTGTAGGTCATGCACAGTATAAGAAAGTATGGAGAAATTTTGTGGTAATGCCGGAGTATACAGCTCTAGTATATGATGCAAATGAAAATCATTTATCAATTAAGGAGTTGGGTTAATGAGGCATGGCAATCTTTGTTGGAGGTGGATGAGGGTTGCTAGCCTTCTATTGATGCTAGTAAGGGTCACCACCTCAACGGACCCTTGCCCTTCACCTAGAGAGTTCGTCAAGAGAGAGCATAGGCTCGAACATGTCAACACATTTAGTTGGATCAATCTTTACTCAAAAGTTAAAGCCAATGAATTTTAGGCTAATTATGATATATTAATTGCTCCAAACTACACTAATTCTCCAATGTTGGGCTTTTCTTTAATATTTGTACGTGTATCTCAACAATCTCAAATTCACGTGTAAGCTTGATGTTAGCTTTGTTTTCCCTTAATTCAGGTATCCTTGTACATCAACGCATCTCAATTTTAACTTCTAAAGCCCACCTTCATCTGGTCTTTTTTTTATCTAGATTGAACCATGGAGGCTACTTTCGAAATCGAGTTCCTACACCACAAGGTCCATAACGCTCACTGCCTGAAGATTGCATTGATCATGGGATTCCTTCCTTCTGATATTTACTAAACACTGAAATAGATTTGGGGTGGAGTACCAATTAACCATTGACTCTGATACCATTTGTTAGAGATATGCTACAGAAGCCCGATACCTTCACTTGGGGATTTCATCAAGAGGGAGCCCAAGACTGAGCTTGTTAACATGTCTAATTGGATTCACCTCACTCAAAAGGTTAAGCTAATGAATTATGAGCCAATTAGGATATATTAACTGCTTCAAGCCACGTCAATTCTCTTTGTGAGACTTTTTTTTTTTTTAACACAACTCACACTTGGATCTCAACATATAGATAATAGGATTGTGTAAGATACTGCATTGAAGTACCAATCAAGGGTTGCTGCAGTAATTCGAGAATTAAGCTAACATTTCCCCACTACCAAATCTAGGAATTTGGTCTTAGTGCAGGCTAAACTATGGGATACCATTTGTCCTACTTCACTAAGTAAGAAAGGTGGGGAGGTATAACAAGCGTCGTTATCCCCTCTAGGTGTTACCATAAAAATACTACTCTTGTTTATGAAAAGTCCAATTTAAATCATGACTACTCAGTTCATATATACTCACATAAGCTCATCACCACAACTCCATTGGCATGCCAAAATCTCCACATGAGGTACAAATGTCCAACGCATAAGTTGACTTGAGATTTGCTCATTACATGCTTCAATTTCTGTGACCATATAGAATACAGTGTGACCATTTGTCAATAAAATAACCTAACCCATATATAGGACCTAATGATGAATTATTTTAGTCACTAATTGAAAATAATGTTGATATGAACCGCGAGTCCCGTTCCTATAGTGACGAGTACAACTAAGAGTAATTTTCGTACTTCTCTTGGTTCAGATGAAAGCAACAGCCAACTTCTCAAAATTGACCCTTAAAAGCAACATCTTGTTGCTTGCACATCACACACTCTAGTGGGTTCGTCTAAGCATCATTGCCGCTAAGCTGTTCAATTTGGATTGCTTCGAGAGTGCAGAGTTTGGGAACATTCAACATTGAAACTGCGAAAATCGAGGAACACATGTCCACCAACTATGGCTCCGTTTGTTTTGCTTAAAATGAATTATTTGAAAAATATTTTCTTGTCGCGACCGAACTCCCGAGCCCTTTTTTAAACAACATGCAAAAAGGGGCTCGCACGATACGTGCTAAGTCTAAGTTCGTGACTTAACTCTGCCTCCAAGCCCGTACCATATCGCGACTTAGGGTTTAAGTTTTTAACATGCAAGTGGTTTATATCAAGGAGTCGCCACTAATCGATTTGGGGTAGGTCGATTAGAAACCCAAATAGGATGATGGGAGAGTCACCCTATTCCTACGAACCGTAGATTAACCGAATTCGGGACTTGGTTACACTAGTTAGATAACTAATGCCCTTTCGGTACCATTTTACCCTGTTCATTTTTTGAAAACAATTGTCAGGCAATTTGGATTGATTTTAGGACCTTTCTCCTAACATGTGAGGTGATCAAGCGAGTGCATAATCAGAAACGATTAGCAGTCAGGAACACAACAATGTATGCAGCCTAAGGTTCTAACCTTAACAAGTCAGATGACATTCAAAAACACAACAGCTCATGGAATTGTATTAAAAACATGCATAACAGTAATAAAATTAACATGCAAAATACTACCGCCCAACCTCAGAATTGTCTAATTTAAACAAGACAATAACATGCATAATAATACAACAATAAATTAAAACACTTAGATATAACTTAATTTTTAAAAAAAAAACTATTTTTTTTTTAAAAAATTTTTTTTGAAATTTATATATATATATATATATACACATATATAAATAATAGTACAGAAGAGAAAAAAAAAATTTTAATTTTTAATTTTTTTTTTAAAATTTTTTTTAAAAATTTTTTTTAATTTTTTTTAAAATAAAATAAAATAAAATAAAAATATTAATATAATATTAAACCGGGTAACCGACCGTGGTCAACTGGATTCGACCCGGCGACTCGGCCGGACTCGCTGATCGGGTCGAATCCGACCCGAACACACGCACTACGGGGGGGGCGCCGGAGAGGCCAAATTGGCCGTCCGCCGCCGACCCAGCTGCCGCCCCAAATCGGCTTCTAGAACACCGCCAAGCCTCGCCGTCCACCCGGGTCGCCGTTTGACCGCCGCTCGCGCCGGCGACCGACTAAAAACCGGCCTCTTTGAGGCATTTTGTCAACACCGGGCGTGCGCGACCAAAAACAGGAGATTCCGACTGCTTCGAGGCCCCGCCGTCCTCGGGAAACTCGTTTTACCTTTAACGATGATGCACGGACGGCGGGACGGCGGTATGGGCGGACTCGCGCGAAACGGCCGGCGCGGGTCCCGCCAAACCGGGAGCAAAACAGGGAGAACAGAGGCTCGGGCTGCGGGACGACTCACCTGGCCGACGGCGCGTCCCGGGAGGTTTCCGACCGATCGGGGACGACGGCGCGCCGGGTTCTTCTTTTGCTCCGGCGGAACCTCGGTATGCCTTCTTTCTCTCCGATTTCTCTCTCTGTCTCTCCTCTCTCTTCCTGCTCGTTTTGGCCGAGAATAACCAACCACCGGCGACGCTCTGGTTCGGTGGATCGTCGGCGACTCGGCTCGTTTGAGGAACCCCGCGCCGTATTCTTCCACCCGCAAACTAAAGATCACAAAAAATTTTCTCCAATCCTCTCTTTCTCCCCCCGATCTCTCTCGTCTGTTTTTTTTTTTGTAAAACGCCGACCGGGGCGGCTTTGGCTCTTCAGGTCGCCGCCGCCGGCGGGCGGGGATGGATGGCTCGAAGCCGAGGCGCGGTGGCCGCCGGAAGCCCTCTTTCTCTCTCTCACACTCTCACGCCTCTCTCGTGTTTTCCTCTAAAATGGCCGCCGGGGACTCTCTCCGCTCAAACCGACCGAGAAAAACCGCCCCCTCTCCCCTCTCTCTCCGGGTCTCGTATATTCGACGACGACGACGCCATTCTCGCTCCATTCAATGCTCGCACCGGCCTCTGCTCCTACCAAGACTTTCGCGGCCATTAGGCCGGTGCAGAGGAGGGGCCGATTCTCGTGAGGACGCAGAGAGAGAAGGAGAGAGAGAGGGAGCTCCAGAGATAGGAAGACGGGATCGGCCTTAATGGCCGGCCCCCGTGGCGTGTTCCCTGCCTCCTCTCGACCGGATGACGACGATGAGGAGCGGCGCCGTCAGTGCCACGCCACGCCGGTCGCGCACGGGGAGAACGGGGAGAGAGAGCGACCGGCGAGGAGAAGGAAGAGAGGAAGGGGTGGCAGGCCGTGCCCACGCGGAGGAAAAAAAGGAAACGGGCCGGGCCCGCGCAGGAGGAAAGAGAAAAAGAAAAAGGAAGAAAGGGCGGGTCGGCCCACCCGACCCGCCCGAATCGATTTCGATTTTTTTTTTTTTTTTTTTTTAAATTTTAAGAAAATATGCTCTAATAGGCCTTATTAATGCACATATGCCTAATGTCTATATGCAATGCATTTAAATAGAAATATTTTTTTGTTTTAGGAATTAAAGAAATTAACTCCTAAATTTTGCAATTAATTTTGGGCAAATTAAAAATAGGTGTCAACATTTCTTAAAAATGATCGTTTGTATGGCTTAATATAATTAGCTAATGAAAAATATTATCGTTATTGGCAAATTATTTTAAGCCACACAAGAGATCACTATAAAGAAACATTTTTCAAATCATTCATTTTTGTGCAACAAATGGAGCCTATATCTATATGAATTTTACTTGAATGTCGGTCTAATTTTAACATTTTGTCTTCGACATTTCCAGGAAAGAATTGACACCATGGTTCACTTTTTACTTCTTAATTTAAATTATTCAAATGATTTCAATTTATTTTTAATCTTAATTCAGATGAAAAATGGTAGTTAGGACATGTTAGTGAGATGAGACCATTTCAAACGGATACAGGAAAATTTAGAAAGAGGGATTTATGCCAATGCTGCATAATTTGGTGGGCCTAATGCAATAATTCCGTTATTTTTTTTTATATTTTTATTTTTTGGAGGCCAAGCAATGGTTGCGTGTTTTGATAAATTAAGGTTAAAGAAGACATTTTTCGTTTTTTGGTGGGTCGTGGTCAACGTGAAGTTTTGCCTGATGCCCGAGGGCAGGATGGTAAATGACCAAAAAGCTCCTTTCGAGAATATTCTTTTAAGAAACTCCATTTTTGACCAATGGTCAACTTTCAAGCACGTGGAGCAAGAGATTAACAATTTCGCACGTGCTTCTCGTGCCCCCAACGCCACGGGCACCGCGGGCTTTCGCTTCAGCTTCAAGTGCGGCTTTCGACTTTTCCGCGGCTGAATAGTTTCGGACACGTCTTAGAACTTTGTCGGCCAGCAAAAATAAAATAAAATAAAAAAGAGAACCAGATGAATTAATAACTTTAATAAATTAATGACTATGATGTTGTAAAAAAGAACCAGATGAGTTTGTGTTTGATTTTTTTGTTTGCAACACTAGTCCCAGCAAATTCATGACTGGACCGCAATTCAGTAATTCTCGATACAATCTGTTTGCACGGCACTACACGTCATTTAATAGGTTTAGATTTGGGATCACAAGAAAAAAATGTGTCTTACTCGAGTATGTTTCTGCACAATTAGACATGTTTGAGTTCATATTTAGAGAATTTTTTAACCTTATGAGTATATTAAAAAAATCCAATTAAAAAGAATAAATGATTAAATAAAGTCATTAAACAATAAACGAAAAAAACTAAGACATTTACATTTTCATCACAAATATGGCCAATGAAGTGTATTATAGACTGGTAGAGAATATTACAGAGTTATCACACTAGTACATACTCAATCATACAACAAATCTCACAACTTTAACTTAATTAAAGTAGTCACGTGACCTTTGAAAGATTCATTCACTTATTGATGGATTTATGATCTGGGTTGAGATTAGCATTTTTTATCATAGCTAAAATTTAGTTATCATGTGTCATCAAGATAAGATACTCGAAAATCTCATGGATCTTAAAAAAATCCATCGATTCTTGCTTATTTCACTTATACTTATTTAATACCCAATGGATGTCATCGATGGTGGCATGATATACATGGTACCTAGAATTCATACCTAATGTTAAAAGATAGAGATGAAGGAAGTCCCTTGAACTAAATTTGCAGTGTGAATGGTTGATTTGGTCCGGTAACAGTTGGCATGACAAGGACCTCCACTTTAAAAAATGACGGCAGCACTGTATCCGATTTCGCCATTCCTATGTGCGCAACGCCCTCCAAAATAATTAAGGGTATAGACGGCGCACAATTCGCAAGTGCGGGGAACAAGGTAAAATATTTAAAGAAATTAGATGAAAAACTTTTCTAACTATAACCAAGAAATGGAAAATAATGGAGAAAATATTTCAAGCATGGTAAACCGCCTTATCACGGTGCCTCCATGCGCATCATCCGTCTTTAGCCACCGCCGATCACCGGTCCATCACTAATCTCTCTCTGCTTATATGCCGGAGGACCGCCAGCTTCGATGTGTGGTCAGTAATTACGGCCTGATGCCTGAATAGGAGGTGGTGGTGTAGGTCCATTATCTCATTTCTCAAAGAAGTTAAGGGCGCGTTTGGTAACGCTTCTGTTTCTCTATTTTTCTGTTCTTCTGTTTTCTGGAACAAAAAAAGAACATAAATCCGTTTGGTAACGCATTTTATTTTTCTATTTCCTGGAATAGAAAAGTGGCCAAGAAATAGATTTGGAACAGAAATAAGAAGTAGAAAAAATCTACTTCTTTGTTCCTAGAAATAGAAATAGAAATAGAAAAGTCTGGTCCTCAAGCCGCAACCTCAGCTCCTCCTCCATCCTCCGTCATTTGCAAACCGTCTCAAAGCACCGGTCCGGTCCATTCTTGGCGGAAATAATAAAAAAATTATAAAAAATTAATTAAATTAAAAAAAATTTAAAAAATTCCAAAAATTCATAAAAATCAGAAAAATTCTCAGAAAATCCATAAAAATTAGAAAAACTCAGAAAACCCATAAAAATTTGCAAATTTCAGAAATTGAAAAAATTTAAAAAAATTCATAAAAAGCTTTCTGGAAAATAAAAAGAGACAAATTTCGGGAAAGTAAAAAGTTTTAATAAAATTTTCCACAAAAAAAACAACAATAAAAAATTCACATAATGGCTTAGAATAAATTAAAAAATTCTGAAAATTCATAAAAATTAGAAAAATTTCAGAAAAATCCCATAAAAAAATTAGAAAATTAAAAAATTTCAAAAATTCATATAAATCAGAAAAATTCTCAGAAAATCCATAAAATTCAGAAAAACTCAGAAAACTCTTAAGTATTTGCAAAATTCCGAAATTGAAAAAATTAAAAAAATTTCATAAAAAATTTTCGGAAAAATAAAAAGAAACAGATTTAGGGAAAGTAAAAAATTTTAATAAATTTTACCCCAAAAAAATATTAAAAAATTCACATAATGGCTTAGAATACCTGTGGCCACCCACTTTGAGTGAAATTTAAATTTTTTAGGTGCCCAAGTGGTATTTTTGAAGATTCCTTAGTTTATGGATTAAAAGGGGTTTTAAACCCCTAAAAAGGATTAGACAAACCAATAAATCATGCTTATTGGTTTTTTTCACTTATAACTTGTACTTATAGTTAAATAAAAGATATAGATTTGAATGCAAAAAATTGGGAATAGAAATTTTGTGCAGTTACCAAACGCATTTGTTCTTTTTCTATTTCGGAATAGAAAATTTGTGCGCTTACCAAACACATTCTTCAGAAATAGAAATTTTGTGCATTATTTATTTTGCTCGAAACTCTTTCAGGAAATAGAAATAGAAAAAACTATTTCTGAAAAAAAATTGTTCCCAGAAATAGAAACGTTACCATACGCACCCTAAATTTCTCATTCCTCAAAGTGAATGTAAAGACTACCCGAAAGGATAAGCATTCATACTACATCTCCCAAGTGACATGAACAGTTAGCAAAAAAACTAAGGCATTGTCTAGTTGGGCTCATAGCAAACCTGCACATAGTCATATGAAAAAGAAAAAGAATATTATTTTAATATCCGAAAGAATATGGAGAATAAAGTAAAAATTATCTCAAACATGTATACATCTCTCTTCTGGGGAATTACCCTATGTGAATGTGCGGATACAATAATATCTACGATAATTATATGCAATAAGAAAAGAAACACTCAAGGATATACGCCAGAGAAGTCCCAAGAATGGCTGCAATCATAAAGATTGCTGTAATTAAAATAACTAAAATAAACAATATATAACTAAAATAAAATAAATATAGTGGCATAAAAGAAAACCTAAATGAAGCATCCCAGATTTGATGAAGATTGCAACGGTGAATTGCCGGGCAAATCTCCTTTGGCAGTGAGCTTATATCACATTCACTCCCAGTGAAAATATATGAGTATAAACCACCTGCCAAAGGAGTAAATGCCCAGTAATTCACCACTTACATGCTATGCACACTATCAATCATGTGCTATTAATAAAACTATTATTTTCTGATTTTTTGGGCTTGGATGAACAGTGTTAGAGTGCAACATCTATTTATAGCCTCCCAAAAGGTTAGAGACACTTTCCATGCACACAGCATATTCTCAGAACATCCAACAACGAAATAAAATCTTGTTTTCGGCACTTTAATTTGAGCCAAATAATAAAAAAGAAAAGCTAGTGGTCCAATGAGTTAGATATGCTAAAGCTGAATTCCACATCCGTACCAGGTTGTGGAGACGACCAGAGTCAACATATATTCCTCTACCCCACTAATTGGAGTGGAGAAATTTCAGGACTGGTTTAGTTTTAGCACATTTCGATCTCGTCATTGTTCCGAGCAAATTCCTATTGTCTTTTTTTGAAGGGAAAATGATATTAAGATTTTCTAAACTTTGGCCTAATATGCAATATCATTCTAAAACTTTTAATTCGTTTAGTGTGATTTTTGAACTATTCCTAAATCTTAATGTAGTAATTATATTTAATCAAACAACAAATCAAATGGAATTAGATGACATGGCATATTTGATGCCTAGTTAGAATTTTGCAATAATGGGTCAATACGACATAAGAACATGTGACCACAAATTCCATTTTCTTATCCATCTACTTCTATATAAGAATTTTTTTTCCGTTTATCATTAAAACTTAATAGATTGAAGGACATGTCAGTTAATTCTATCAACTAGAACTAACGAAAAAACAACATTGAACTTCTTAATATAGTCTAGAGGCTACATTCAATAGAGGCTACATTCAACATTTAGTAATGAGAAAATGCCATACATAGCATTTATATACAGCTCATTACACAGTTTAGTTGCTGACCTCAAACCATGACTTTTAAGGAAGCGCATGCTCTTGGAAGCAAGAGGCTGAAGTAATGATAGCAACTTTTCGGTGGAAGAATATAAAGGTGAAGAAGAATCGGGACCATGCGTTCTTTACCTCAAGGAAGAACCCTAGGCAAGAATTGTGCTCTGGGATATACCATCTCTTCCTCTGGTTTATACCCGGTATTGTGCCGAATTTGGTGAAATAAATACGATCTTGATCATCAATGTGACGACTTGGGCATGGCCACATGAAGGAGCGTAGCCGAATGTGATGGCGAATAACAGCGTAATTCTCCTTTGGCAGAAGAGAACTGCATTTCATGCACGCATATGCTAATGTTGTTCTTGCTTCCGCCAAAGGAGAACTGCCCTGCCATTCACTGGCACTGAACATACATACTTCCTCAGAGCTCAGCAAAGGCATTGACGAGCCATTTATTGTTTCCACATGGCCACTTTCAGATGTAGATGTTGCGCCAGGTACATATGGTGACTATCTGATGTTACATGCCTCGTCATTTCATTCTATGTTTGTGTGACAGATTTAGATTTCAAGTATTCATTTGCGTTGGAGGTACTTTATCATGCTTTCAATTAGGTTAAACTATACTTCAATTTCATTTTGAGCAGTGGAATTTGTAGAAGTATCAAGAAAGAATAGAGTAATCATAGCATACACTGTCAATATAAAAATATTTCCACGAGCAGTCTTATCCACCCTTAATTTAATGTTTAGTAAGAAAGTATATACACTCTTAAATTAATGATGAACATTGTGTAAAGTCTTATTTACATTGACGCTATATGCTCTAAGTTTTCCAAAAAGTAGATATGTCTAGAACTTATATTTCTTCTTTTTCTCCAAGTAGGGTATATAAACCTTTTGACTCTACTAATCCATATAGACACACGCAAATCACCTCCTCCACTTGCATCGATGAGACTTCGCCTGCAAGGTGGCAAGTATGATCCTTAAGGTTACTTTAAATGAGAAACGATGTGATTTGCTAGAACTACAATAGAATATGTTTTTTTATTATTTCATCTTTTTCATTAAAGAAAGATAATCATTTGATTGTATCTTTATCGAAATATTTGGATGTTTTACTTGGCTTTATTCGAACTTTCGCAAAAGTCTTCACAGAAGGCCACTAGAGAGTGGATAATGAAACATGATTGGAAGTGAAAGCAATTGTGGATATATAATGCAGGTTGTGTAACACTTGTGTACACAATCTATCTTCATCCATCATCACCATTTATATAAGATGTTATTTTTAACAGAAATTAATTAACCATCTGAAGGTGGCTTACTTAAAAAATTATACAGATTTGGTGCCATATAAAAATTCAAATTCATTTACCCTCAATATAATTTTGTTGTGATTACCTCCCATAGGTAACCGCCTGATGAGAGAGAACTCATTCTTTTTCAAATGGTAAAGACATAATAGGACTATGATCCTTCTTTCAAAGAATCTTGCTTCCTTTATTCGTTGGATATAATTATTGATTTGTTGGAGTATCTTGACAATACGTGATGGCGAAATGACTTGGTTGCACAAAGAGTACCCATGGCCATTTGCTTGATCATGGAACAAAATTAAAAGGGAAATTACTTCAATGTTTTCTTTAACTTCATTTTGCTCAGAACTCGTCAGTCAATCACAGTCACAATATAAAAAGAAAAAAAAGTAAAATCCTTTGTAAACTCTAGGGAAAATCCACAAAAATCCTTGAATTTCAAATCCGCCGCAAATCCTCCGATGATCGGTCCAATCGCACCAAACGAAACCACCCTCCTACTCCTTTGAAATGAAACAGAAGCCCTAGGGATCTCATCGACGCCTTGCTAGACGCCATGATCCACCACATCTTCTCATTTCTGCCACTCGAAGACATCGTCAAGACCAGCGTCCTCTCCAGGTGCTGCCGGTCCACTTATACCACCACCATGCACCTTGTCTTCAATGGAGTCCAGCCTCGTAATCACGATACCTGCTCCTTGGACTTCCCATCCCACGTCACAATCTTCAAGTACAACGAGGCCGATCGCCCCAAGCTTGACCTTTGGCTTCGCTTCGCAATAGGGTGCCGTGTGGAGGAGATTCGCTTGGGGCTGACTGTCGAGCCGCCATTGTTGAATGCTGCCACCATTCTTGTATTGCTTGAGTTGGTTGGTGTACCTAGAAGTCGGTCTCTGCTGTCTCTCATTGGGTAAGACTAGAGGTGAGTATGGTTTCGAGTTCTAGGTTTCAAGGTATGTATAATAGATTTCAGATTCCAAAAATTAGGAAACCTATTTGACGGGTAGATTCCAGGTTCTAGGTAGGTGGAACCTGGAACCTTAAATAATTTCTTATTTTTATTGGTCTTTGTCTTCATGCGATCCCGCGATATTCTATTGTGTCAAATGATAATTGTATAATCTAGAACCACTAGTCTGATCGTCCAAATTATGACTGAGACTTTTACTTTGTAAATATTTCATATTTTTAGTGTGTTTAAATATAAATTGTGGTCAATGGATTGTAGTAGCAAATGGTGGTCATTAAAGGTGATGATTCACTGTAATCATTCAATTAATAATACAGGTTAAACTTAGATAGACCGTATAACCTATGACAGAATAGGTTACAGGTTCCAAAGTATACATGGTAGTTTTCAGGTTTCAAAATATGAGAAACCTATTTCAACTAATAGATTTCATGTGTCAGATGGAACATGTACGGAACTCGAAACTGCTCACCCCTAGATAGGACTATAAGGTGGCCTTGTCTTAAGGTCTTGCCAATCGAATATGCGGAGTTAAAGTGATGATTTCCCCGAGAGAATTTTCAAAGGAAGTCCTGCGCTAGAGTGCCTTGGGGTGCGCCAGTGCTGGGGCATGAAGAACATTATAATAGATTAAACAAGTGTGAAAGAGTTGGTTCTGATCGGCATCGGGTTCTCTAACACAGCGAAAATTTGGGCCTCGCATTTGCTGTCATACCAGGGTATCAGGGAATTGGTATCAGCATGCCTTGTTCAGACTTGTCGATATATCTTCTTTGGTGAAAGCCGAGATAGATTTTGTCATTCTTACGAGTTTCCCCATAAACAAGTTTTTTCCTTTCTAGGGGTTGAAAGCGAATCGAAGCACCTTTTGGCGACCGCCCAGCACGTTTTGATATAGGCATGAAAGATTGAAAGGGATGTCGATTTGGACATCAGATTATGCTCCGGATCTTCCATTTCATGGAATCTGCCGAAACTTGTGCTGTCCCTTTTTTGAAAAAAAAATTCCGTACTCCACTCCCATCCCATCCCATCCATTCGTGCATTTAATTACTCTTCAAATTTCCCCGCATTTTTTTTTAAATTTCTTTCACAACTATACATTTATCTCTTTATGTTACTAACTAACTATGCAATTAGTTAGTAAACAAGAAGGTCCAAGGATAAAGAAAAATAAAGTTTTAATTTGGTCAAAACAACTTGTATCTATTAAGTGATCTGACACTATATAAATGTGCATTAAGGAAACGATTCATATTCATTCGTTCACTAAATCTCTACTATACTCCTCCATTTTATACAAACTAATATTTGCATATGTGGCATCTTTTTTATGATTAGATTGATGGCGAATATATCAATATTGGAAAAAAGAACATGCATCATCATATGTATAGATACACACGTATATCTCGTTAGCATTCGATTCATTTTATGAGCTTGTTCTACATATATAGCAGATACTACTATAACATTCATTTCACGTGCAACTAAGAAAAAAAGAGAAAAGTCAAGAATGAAGGAATTTAAAATATTGTCACATGCATTAATTAACATTTGGCCATCAATTGATATCTGTCCATACATAGGACAAGCAAATATCAATTGCTCGCCCTCCCTATGGTATTCTTGAGATTAGAAAATGGCTGAGTTACACATCCCTAGCAATTCAAAAGCCCTTTCTCTATCCAAATATATATATAAAAAAAAAGATAAAAAAGAGATATTAATAAAGAAAATCCTAAGGTCAATGAAATATCCAAGAAAATGACACTACACTTCAGAAGAAGGTTCGGTACTGTCTACTAATATTGATCTTCCTCAAGGTACATTTCAAGAAGGTAATTAATAAACATTAACAAATTAGTAGGTCAAACTTTTTACAATATCACATTGCCAAAGGAACATCAAATCTGCTTTCCTTAAACAAAGCAAAATCATGAGTTACCCAATATGAGAATCTCATCCAATTTCATTTAAAACAAATTCATGTGTATACCATGTACATGAACGAAATCAAAAAATCTTTTTACAAGAAGAAAGGAGGGAAGATAAAAGAGTTATCTATTGATCGCGAAAAACGACACCCAAGATCTCCATAACTAGAATCTAGAATACAGTAATAGAGTAAAAGGAATTTGTGCACCCGATTTAAAATCCATTTTTTGATGTGGAATAACGACGATCCCTAGCACAAGTTTTCTCCTCTATTACCCTATGTATCACTGGCTTAATGAGACTACCTCTCACAAATAGCATTTGCTCCTTATGTGAGATATGTGTGTGTTAGGGTTAGAGAAGGGACTTAAACACAATTTATAGAGTTTTAAGCTAGGCCCTCTCATCATGGACTGGGCCTTACTCGGCCCACACTAGCTAGTCTTATATTAAACTATTTAAGAAACTTTATATCTAACCTTATTAGACCAAACCCATAAAATGGTAAATTACAATATCCATTAATGTAACCCACATAAAAAAAACTCTTACATTCTCCCACTTGGGCTATATAAATTGAAATTATACTGTATGTGCGCACCTTTATGTTGGTCTAGAAATAATTCTTAATAGTCAATCCGATCTCATAAAGTCTCAAATACCGAATCATGATGGTAACTGCATGTATACACACAGAGCCTTCCAAGGATACAAATGTTTTTAACTCTACTTATATGAATTCAATATGGTAGTGTGGCAACTGGATAACACCTCAAAAAGAGTAATACCTTTATGTGTCATCCACTTTGTCAGTCTATATTCTATCTTCTTAAGTGTCACAAAACCAGATGTGTCACTAGAGAATATCCTGATGGTTTAGATGAACCTACATATATATTATCCTTATAGTTACCTTTACTTTATGTGTAATAAGATATATCCTTAAGGCTAATAACCGGATGCTCCTAGCCTTTACTCAAGATTTACACAATACCTTGAGATTTTCACCAGATATTTGTATTCAACATGATAACAATGCATTCATAAACACCTTATTGAACGCAAATGAGTTGATACATATCAAAACATGTTATTAAATGTAACAAAATACATATGTAAACTTTATTAGAGTAAAGACAAAAACAGCTCTTACTAAACAACAGCACCCCATGATGGTCCTAAGCCCATGTTAATTACATGTCGCACAAATACACAACGGCGAAGGCCTTTAATTAGTGGATCTGCAACCATATCATCTGTGAGAATATGCTCTACTTTAATGTCATTATTCTAAATTGTTTCCTTTACGATCAAAAACTTGACCGCCATATGTTTAGACCCTTTGAAACATCTGTTGTTGTTCATAAATAACACTGCAGAGTTATTATTACAATACAACTGTATTGGCTTATCCACAAAGCCAAATACGGTCAACTCTCTAATGAAATTCCAGTGCCGAATTACCTGAGTAGCTGCCAAAAAAACATGTTATGAACTACGCTTGCATGATAAAGGATAATATCGATTTTTGTTTCTTTCTTTTCCAGGATACTATACTTCTGCTAACATACAGACGTATCCCGTTGTCGATTTCTTATCATCCTAACAGCCAGCAAAATCTGAATCCGAATACCCTACTAGCTGCAGGTCCTAAACATCTATAAATCAACATGTAATCTCATATCCTCTTTAAGTACCTCAAAACCTTCTTGGCAGTAACCCAGTGATCGTGTCCTGGATTTGTCCAATATCTATTTAGAAGTCTTGTTGCAAAAGCAATATTTGGTCTAGTGCAAACTTAAGCATAAATGATTATTCTAAGTGCACTAGCATAAGGTACATCATTCATTTATGCTTTTCTCAAGATCTGAATGAGGGTAATGTGACAGATTCAGTTCAACACCCTTAATGACAGGAGCAATTCCTGGCTCATAATGTTGCATACTGAATCTTTCTAAAATACGATCGACATATGTCCTCTAAGAACGATCCCTATGGATCTCAATGCCAAGGACAAAGGATGCCTCACCAAGGTCCTTCATATGAGAATAATAAATTTCCTCCCACTACCTTGCAATACATACACTGATATACTTTGTTCTCAACAAAACTAAATGAAGTGATAACATTATGAAACTTTATGTACCATAGTCTAGAAGCTTACTTGAGGCCATATATTGACTTTTTCATTCTACACACAAGCTTACTTGAATCATCTGCTGCAAAACCTTTGGGTTATATCCTAAAGACATCCTTATCAAGATCTCCATTCAGAAAAGCATATTATCATCCATCTGGCGTAACTCCATATTAAAATGAACTACTAATATCATAATCACTCCAAAAGAATATTTAGAAGAGACTGAGGAAAATGTTGATTTTAAGTCTACTTCTTCTCTCTAAGTAAAACTCTTAGCTACTAGTCTGGTTTTAAATTTCTTAATCATTCATTTCGGAGTTTCTTTTAGTCTTATACACCTATTTGCAGCTGATGGGCTTATGACCTTTAGGCAATTCAACAAGCTTCCAAAGACCATTATGTTTCATAATATTGTATCTCGTCTTTCATTGCATCCGACTACAGATCTCTTTGAGGATAAGAAACAACATTTGTATAAGTCACTAGATCAATTACACAGCCGATGTCGTAGTCATGCTCTCCCTGATAGACTATATAGTGTGGTGATGTAGCTGATCGCCTCTATTTGATTGATCTCCTGAGTAGAGCTACTACTACCTCATGTTGGACCTGAGGGGTTTGAAGAACTTCATTAGGAACTATTTCAATAACATGATCCTAAACCTCAATAGGTTCCATCTGTGGTACATGAGGCTCCACAATCGTCTGTATAGGTTGAAATTATACAAAGCAATTGCCACCATACTATTATTCTTAATAGTCTATGAGCAGCTACACTATTCGGTCACATCAAATTTCAGAAACTTCGCTATCAGTGATTCAATAATTCATGTACCTTAATTGTGATTATAAAATTGATATCCCTTTGATTGATCCGAGTATGATACGAAGTAACATTAAGTGGTTCTGGAGTTCAACTTACTTAATGTTGTATTATATAACCTTATTTCTGCTAGACATCCCCAGACCTTACGATGGTCCACACTTGATTTACGTCCAATTCATAATTCAAAATGAGTCAATGAAAGAACTTTGGTATATGGAGAGCTGCATTCAAAGCTTCACCTCGCAGAGAATCAGGTAAATTGGTCCAACTAATCATACTCCTTATCATATCCATAAAGATGCGATTGTGCCTTTCGGCCACACCATTTTGTTCAAGACTCCCAGGCATAGTAAATTAAGTTACTATCCCAGAATCCTCCAAGTGTTTGGCAAATGGCCCTTTAAGTTGTCCAGCCAATAAATGTGATGAAATAAAAATTTCTACACAAAATTGCCGTAATATAAGTGTGAATGACCTCTAACAGGTCAAAATTATGGTCTGCAATTTTCTTCTTTATCTTAGTCATCTTACCTCTACAACAGTCTACGTAAGTCTTCAGATCACTTTTAAAAGCAGGCAGAGTGTTGGCTTTTATCAGCCTTTTCATTATTTTTCTAGAGATAATGTCATGACACAGAAGATCCTCAGATAGAGGTCTTTTGGAAACAATCTTTCAACCTTATAAGTGACGTATACAGTATTGAGAGTTAAACACAATTTGTAAAATCCATTGGACATATTGTAGTGCCCAACCTTATTTGAATTAAAAAAACGTAGAAATAGTATTGTTTTTTTTTTTATATCAAAAGAGTAGTCACACATGTCCAACTTGATACGAAAACTAAATTCTGTCTAAAGGAAAGTATATAAAGTGTGTTTCTTAACATCATATTAAAAACCATAATCTAGCATTAAAATGATATCTCCCATGAACTTAACGTCAACTTTATTGTTGTTTCTCACAGTGAGCTTTGATTCATCCTTATTTGGACTCCTTTGATTTAAATTTCTGTATGGTAAACGTAACATAATTTGTTGCACCATTATCTAGCCACCAATGAACCGGACGGGGCTTTGATAGGTTGGATTCACAAACAAATGCCAAAGAATCATTACATGCATGCTCGCGATTGGACAACCAAGTTTTATATTTGTCACTCTTTCTTTATGTGACCTCTCTTCTTACAAAAGAAAGGGGTGGTCACCATCGTTCTTGAAGGATGCTTTTCTAGGGCCTAGATAGTCAGAATGACCGGTGGTTTCATGAATTCCTTTATGAGTATGATTTTTGAACATCTTACTCTTCTTGTCCCTAACCTCAGCATAACCATCAAATTTTGTGTTGAAGAGTCCTTGCAGATGTGTTCCAATCTCAGCATTTGACGAGACACCTTTCCAAGCTTCCGAGGCTTCCATAATTTGTTTAGTAATGCAGTCGGTTGGCAAACCACTTTTTGAATATTCCTAAATGGACTGTTTCATTGATAGTAAGCAAATCTTATTGCTCTTTTCCCAAGTAGCAAAATATGATTTCTCGGGATCCATATAGGTGGTAGTAAAATTTGCCGGCTTTTCCTTAGTAAGAGCAATATAAACATCCGCCGACTCCATCCCAAACAGAAAATTCTCTCATCATTTCTTAAAGTCTGAACTAGAAAGAATCTCAATCCTAATAGAGTCGTCGTTTTCAGAGAAGGTGACTAATTTGATAAGCAATGTACATAATTAGTATTATATGTGAGCATCGTGTAACTTAAAATCGTATAAGTACGCATCCTGAGAGTTACATACATCATCATACAAACACCTTCGGGCAGAAATATATGACATGCAGTTACATGACAACGGCCATGAGAATATATTCTAACTTTCGTGAATTCACCACCTTTGGATGTCTGAACCACTAAGATGATCACTCCTCAAGCATATGATGTACATGTGTCCTCCCATAAACTAATACACAATCACCTCCTTTGGAAATAAGACCATGCATTAGAATAAGAGATATCCCACCACAATATGAGACCGATATTTCTCAAATCCAATCAAATGTGTCACTTTGGTGGTCACAACCCAATTGAATCCTTAAAACTCTCTCATACTAGGAATATAAATTTCATGTCTCACATTTACCATATACATGTGATTTTCTTGAAGACAGAGGTAATTTGTCACTAAAATCACATGACATGCCAATTACATTGCTCCATTCATTGATAGACAATAAATTACACTCTACACATTCCTTATGTGGTGACATACATGTTAGCTACCATCTGAATTTTTGAAACCATAGAGAAATACAAGAACATATGCAAAACTACCCTAAAAATACACATATATAGGGTTATATACGTATTTTCACGTCTTTAAAAGACTTAAACTTATAAAATAAATACACCACAATGTAAAGCATCTCAATATGAGTGTGGAGGTACCAAGAACGTCCCAATTAGATGTCGTACATGCACTCACGCGCCACCGGTAAAACCGGTCTGAACCGTCGATCCGACTAGTCGACCAGTCCGGTCAACCAGGTCAAGTCACCTGGTCAACAAAAAGTCAATGGGTCGGGTCACTCGGTCAACAAAAGTCACGGGTCGGGTCAATTCAATCTTCAGATTTGGGTTGGGTTGACCGTTGTTGACACCTAATTTTTAACTTATTTTTTTCATATTTCCAAAAATCTCAAAATTAGGACTAGGAATCTTGGCCAAGCCTAGAAACCTATTTCTAAACCAAAAAATAATTTTTTATCATTTTTTAGCATTTTTATTTAATTTATTTTAGTCAAAATAAGTAAGAAAATCAAGAAAATAGCAAATGGAATCAGAAAATTCCATAAAAATAGTCATTAGTCTTATTTTAAATCCAATTTCATGAATACATTATCAATTTTGAAAAATCTCAATCGGGTATATGTTTTTCCCAAAATTGGGCAAAATTAAACTCGAATTGAACCAAAAATGCAATTAAATTTTTTCTAGTCATTTTTAAGTCATAGTATCTTCACAACAAATGATTCTGGGACCTTGAATTGCATAGTGGTCGGTCCAATTGCACAATTTGATATAAAAATAAAAAATCCCCAAAATTCGATTGAAAAATAAGAATTTTGAACCCAAATTGGGATACGTGCCCAATATGAAATTGTCGAACCATTAGGTTATCATTTCTAAGGTTAATTAGGTGTGGGTAATTCAATGTTGGCATCAATTTCACCTAATCAGGTCATTAGGACATTAAATTGAACGAAACCCTATTAACCCGGATAAAAAAATGTGAAAATTTTGGACACAATTATAACATAAATTGGGGAAAATTACCTATTTGGGTTCAGAATATGATGAAGAATTAAATTTTGGGGCTAAATTTGGAAAATTGGGTGAAAATCGGGTTGAATTTGTGAATTTAAACCAACCCGAGTCTGTCGGGTCGACCGGGTCAACCCGACCCGACTCGGGTCGGTCACCTTCTTTACCCGGCTTGCTCAAAACGCAATAAACCCAGAAAAAACCAGTTTGCGTCCGAGACTGTGGACTTCGGTGGGCAATTTAACACGTTTTAATTGCCTTAGCCAGCTGGAGAATCTCCAGCTGGCACCAGATAACCATTCCAACCGATCGGAAGTCGGTGGAACGAACTTTGGGCGGGAAAAAAAAACGATCAACAAAAAGAGAAAAAAACTTATCCGAGAAGGGGAACTTGTTCGACGAAATTACCGAGAGAGAGGAGAGAGAGAATAGGAGTGAAAGAGAGAGAGATTGAACGAGAGGTGAGTAGAGGCTTCCCGAACCGAGTGATTAGCGCTTTCCCGGCCAGAAAAGCGCCGGCGAATCAGCCCAGGTGGTGAGCCTCCTCACCTGGAACAGTTGGCCCGAGGCTGGTCAACTGAGCCTGAAAATCGAGCTCGGCCGGCGTGCTCAGAGCCTTTCCGGCGAAGCCAAAACCACCAGGTGGAAGCTTAAGTGTTGAAGAACAACTCCACGGGCACTGCTTAGTCCAGGAACTCCGATTTGATTGCATTCGAAGAAGGTAAAATCCCTTCACAGTCATGGTTTTCCAGAATTATAAAATGCATGATTTAGTTCAATCTTGCTAATTATGCAATCTTCTCTCAAATTTTGAGTTTCTGAATGCTTAGAATACATTTCTAAACATATTTTGTGGGCATTAAAAACGCATAAACCAAATTAGCCATTTCGTGAACTATCTTGCTGGAATTCGGAGGACCTCGCCGGAGTATCCCCATGGCCATATGCCGTTCAAGTTAGCATTTTCTCACCTTGTTTGATGATTTTATATCGATTGAGATCGATGTAGACGGCTAGGGCGATTGGTATGATAATCCGTGGACTTGAATATATGGTTTAGGATAGTTAGCAAATTAGGTTTTTTGGATCGGTTTTACGTCGGCCATCAGAGGTCCGACGACGTACTAAATGGATCGGACTGAAAATAGAATACATGAACTTTACAATGGATCAATCCGAATGACGAAACTCTCACCGGAAGGTCGCCGGAGAATGATTCAAACTGGCGGCCTCAAAAACGCAGAACTAGGATTCATGCCCATGAGGTGTTTGATAAAATGCCTCAATGAACAAAAAGGGAAACGACGCCGTTTTTGGCGTCATGTTCGCCGGAAGAGATGATCGACGCTGGCGTCGGGCGACGCTCGGTTCGCTAGGCCGAACCGGGTTGAACCGGACCGATCCGGTTCATTTTCCAGGCGGGAATTTTGAAAATAAATAAAAAATAAAAAAATAAAAAATTAATAAAAAAACGTAGAAAGCAGAAAAAAATAAGAAAAAAATAAAAAATTAGGAAAATATAAAAAATTTTGAAAAAATTTAAAAAATTCAGAAAAACAGAAAATTCACAAAAAATTAGAAAATTCATAAAAATTCGAAAAGTTTCAGAAAATTCATAAAAATTCGAAAAATTCAGAAAAATCAATAAAAATTGAAAAATAAGAAAATTCATAAAAATTTTCGGAAAATCATAAAAAATCAATTCTCGATTAATAAAATTTCCGAAAAAAAAATCAAAAATAAAATATTTTGAAAATTCACAGAATGGTCCAAAAACACCGTGGCCAACCATAAAAAGTGAAATTTGAATTTTTTGAAGTGCCCAAATAGCATTTTTAGAAAATCCCAAAATTAAGGGGTTATAACCCCTAAAAAACCCTAAAACCCTAAAAAATGTATATCATGAAATGAATAAGCTTCTGGAACTTCATTAGGGTTTGGATGTTTTGATTGATTTTCAGTTTTAGAGACCATTTAGGATTGATTGATTTGATTGACTTCGATTGTGCGTTTGATACTTGTTTGGTTCTTCCTGCGATTAGAACGGATAGAATTAGTGGATAAGCCTCGGAAATTTGCATGACACGTTAGACATCGTATCGTTTTTAGGTACCGAAAGGGCGTTAGGGATCTCAATTAGGGATCAATAACGTAACCAAGTCCCCGTACTCAAAATCTATGGTTCGTAGAATCGTGATATTTCTTCCGTACCTCGATTAGGTTTCTAGTCTACCTACCAATAATGACTAGTGGCGACTCCAAAATCACAAACCTAGACTAAATAAGAAATCACCTTCCACTGTCACGTGAGATATGGTCTGGGAGAGACTCCTACACGGAAATACCTCCTTAGCGCGCAAATTTCGAAACCTAAAAAAAAAAAAGTGCGGCGCGACAACCGTGTCAGGGTGGCTGATGTCAACCCTAACGTGTGGGGCACGTATGACAGTGTGTGGCGACGCACGCCGCACCTAGCGGCGCATGGCTGCTCGTGCGGAATCCCCTGGTGGTGTGTCGCCTATCAGAATCTTCATCTCGTCGAGCACATTCTGAACATGCAATCAAAATCAATTTTTGACGAACAAAAAACACGAAAAAAGGCAACATCCACCCACCCATCGGTGGCCACGTTGGTTTGCGCTCAGTTCCTTTCACGAGAGGCCCTGGGTTCAAACTCGCCCATCGGTGATTTAAGTGGGGGGGTCGTGGCGGTGGGATGCTGCGCTAGCCCCCCTCGAGGACTAGTCGGGCATCACCGCTGGTTTGAGTCCTAGCTCGCCGGCCGCGCGGACACCTCGGTTATCAAAAAAAAAAAAAAAAAAAAGGCAACATCTGGACGTTCGAGTTCTAGGCTATGGCAGCTCCGATATCACATGTTGCCACGATAAAACGACACCCAATATCTCCATAGCTAGAATCTATAATACAGTAATAGAGTAAAATGAATTTGTGCACCCAATTTGGAATTCATCGTTCTTGACGCGGAATAGCGACGATCCTCAGCGCAAGTCTTTTCCTCTATTACCCTCTGTATCACTGGCTCAATGAGATTGCCTCTCACAGATAGCATTTGCTCTTTCTGTGAGATATGTGTGTGTAAGGATTAGAGGAGAGACTTGAGCATTATTTATAAAGTTTTAAGCCAGGCCCTTTTATCACAGGCCAGGTCTTACTCGGCCCACACTAGCCAGTCCCATAGTAAACTATTTAAAAAACTTTATATCTAGCCTTATTAGACAAATCCTGTAAAACGGTAAATTACAATATCAATTAATATAACCCATATCAGAAAAACTTTTACATTATCTAGATTTCCAACATTGAACCAATAACAACGACATCAGAAAACAACCGTCATCTAACAACAGTAGAAGCAACGGTGTGAGCCCACCATTTGAGACTCTCTCTCATGTCGGTCTCGTTCCCAAGAGCAGGACCCTTCCAGTTCATCAGTGGATCCTCCTTCCTCTTCTCCTCCCACCATTCCCACGCCTCCGAGAGATATGGCCGTGCAACAACTGCAGACTCACCAACACTCGCTTTCTCATCACCATCTTCTTGATGATGATCGGCATCTTCATCGTTTTCTTCACCGTCTTTAATTTTCTTGCCCAGTCTCTGTAGCCCAGGAATGATGGAAACCAGGCTCGAGTCGACTCTGTCTTCTTCCGAGAAGACGAACCCTAGATCCATGAACCCTTTCAACTCCACGAACTCGAGCTGCGACAAGCTCTTGCTCAAGGCCCTCCTCTTCGCTCTTCCTCCCATTTGGCCGCTTTTGCTGCGCGAGAATTCTGGACTTCTCGGGTTGTTCCATTTGAAACCCTCTTCTTCTTCTTCTTTTCTTCTTCTTCCTCCTCCTCCTCCTCTGTGATTACCTCTTCTTCATAGATCATGATGTGAATAGGAGTGGTGAGGACTGAGTCTGGAGAGAGAGAGCTTGGTTGGAAGCTTGCTGGGTTGATACTCGTTTGATCGCTTATGTACCTCACAAGAATCGACGGAGTCTGTGATATATGAATACATGGGTTTTCGTTTTCTGGTATTTCTATGCTTTCTTGATCCGGATCGGATCCGGACGTTGAAGAAGGCAATGTGTCTGGTCGTTTCTCGAAGATCTGGAGCTCGAACCAGCATCTATCGATGATCTTCACGACTGCTTCAGCTTCTTCCTGCGTCGGCTTCTTCCATTACCAGAGGAAATTGTATGATTAATGAGATTTAACGAGGGCACGAGCGGCTTCGTATTTATACACTCTTAATTACCGTGATTGCCCTTGGGTTTGCCTATTACTTACGGGAAGGACTCAAACTCAGTGTTCACACTTTTGTTTATTATCACTTGATTCAATTTCGTTGGTTTTCAGCTTTGATTACATCATATGGGAGAAGTTAGGTTTTCCTAGAAAATGCGAGGGAAGGGCATGTGAGATAATGATCTGACGTGGCTTTTAGTCAGGGAAAATGAACCAATTCGCTTGGGGTTCTCTATTTGTTTCAATTTATATAGTAATAAGTAGGGTTAAGTCCACTTTTCATATCCGAACTTGCTTAGATTTTGGCAAGTGCATCTCAAATTCATTGCAGATGTAATAAAATGTTGTACAATTAGGTCCTTTGATTTACTTGAAAAGTTGAAATGTATGACTAAGTTTTTTCCTTCTGTCATTGATAGTTTCATCAATGTTGATATGACATGCCAAATAATCAATATAGAGAAAAGTTAATCATTGATACTTTCATCAATGTTTCTCCAATGTCAATGAGGTAAGGCAATCTCTGATTGCCACATCAATATCATGTAGCCAGTCCCGTCGCTTTAGCAAAATTTACATCACTAGTTAATGAATTTGATTGCACGGAAGAGTATCGACAAATCAGTTTCATTAACTACAAAAATGAGGGAACAAATAATATACTTAACTGATAATAGTCATGTCTATAACAGTAGGATTATGTATGATACTACATTGGAGTACCACTCAAAGGTTGCTAAAGTAATTCGGGATTCAAGCTGGTATTTTTCCCTACCAGGTCTGAGAATCTGGTCTTAGTGCAGGTTGCACTATGTAATACCATGTGTCTTAACTTGGCAAAGTAAAAAAGTTGGGAATGCATGACCAATGCTGTGACCTTTCTCTGTAAATATCTTACTCCTGTTACGGAATGTTTCGTTTGAGCCATAACTACTTAATTCACTAGTAGGTGTACAAGCGATTACCGTAACCCAATCGGCATGTTAAAAGTCAGAAAGTTCCTCCACAGATGTATAAATGCTCCAGGCATAGGTTGGCAGGAGCTCCACTCAATATATGCCCCGAATTTATAGCCTTATAGAAGATAGTGGCAGCTATTTACCAATAAAAGTATCAGAGAAAAAAAATATAATCCTGCATATATAGTACCTAATAATGACTAATGGCAAAAGATGTCAACACGAATTGCAGGTCCCATTTCCATAGTAACCAGTACATCTCTAGCTAAGATGAAAGCACCAGCCAACTTCTCAAAATTGACCCTTTAAAGCAACATCTTGTTGCTTGTACACCACACACACACAAATGGGTTCCTCTAAGCGTAATTCATTTTTGGATTGCTTCAAGAGTGAAGGATTTGGACAACATTGATCATTGAGACCACAACATCATGTTCATACCCACCAAGTATATATTGATACAAAATTTTCTTTTCCTTTCATCTATTCTATTCATTCATATATACTCTGTTTGAATATCGGCCTACTTTGAACATTTTGCTTTGGGAATTTCTAGGAAACAATTGACACTATGGTTTACTTTTTTTAATCTTAATTCAATTAGATTAAAAGGAGAGATCTATGCAAACGCTGCATAATTTAGTGGACCTAATGCAATAATCACGTTTACTACATTTTTTATTTTTTGGAGGCCAAGCAATGGTTGCGTGTTTTGATAAATTAAGGTTGAAGAAGACATTCTTCGTTTTTTAGTAGGTCGTGGTCAACATAATGTTTTGCCTGATGCTCGAGGGCAGGATGGTAAATGACCAAAAAGCGTCTTTCGAGAATATTCTGATGCTATTTTATTTTTTGTATTTAATACTATTTATGCTATTTGAGAAACTCCATTTTTTACTAATGGTAAACTTTTAAGCAGGTGAGCAAGAGATTAACAATTTCGCACGAGCTTCTCGTGCCCACGCGCCACTGGCACCGCCGATGATTAGTTTTAGACACGTCTTGAACTTTGTCGGCAAAACCAAAAAAAACAAGGTAAATTGATGGTATTAATAAGTTAATAACTATGATCTAATATATTCTCACGACTTTGTGTTTGACTTTTTGGTTGCAACAGTAACCCTGTTATATTCGCAGTAGATGGTAAACCAGCAATTCTCAACTCGACCCTTTCGTATGATACGACATATAATTTAGCTGTTTAAATTTAGCATAAATGATTTTGTGTCATAAGAAAAATCACATCTTACTTGGATTTATTTCTACACAATTAGACTTGTTTAATATTCATATATAAAGACTTTTTTAACCTAAAGTTTATAAAAATAGAACCCATTTTAAAAGAATAAATGATCAAAATAAAGTCATCAAACATAAAAAAATAACACACGTACATTTTTCATCAACGGTACAACCAACAAAGCATATTATAGACTAGCAGGGAATATTGTAGAGTTATCAAATTGACCAAAACCGGTATAAACTCAATCACACAACAAAAAAATCTTACAACTTGAACTTCATTAAAATATTCACGTGAACTATGACCTCATTTATTGATGGGTTTATGATGTAGGTTGACATTAACATCTTTACCATAGCTACCTTACCAAAAAAAAAAAACATCTTTACCATAGCTAAAATCTGATTATCGCGTGTGTTCAAGAGAAGATACTCCGAAATCTCATGGGTCTTAAAAGAATCCATCAATTCTAGCTGATTTCGCTTGTACTTATTTAATACCCAATGGGAATCATATATGGTGGCATGACATGCGTGCGAGTAATCCAATGCCATTTCGTACCTAGAATTCATACCTAACGTTAAAGTTAAGAGATAAAGAAAGTCCCACGAACTAAATTTGCAGTGTGAATGAGAAGAGAAATTTGATTTGGTCCGGTAACAATTATTGGCATGACGAGGACCTCTACTTTCAAATATGACGGCAGCATTGTATCAGATTTTGCCATTCCTATGTGAACAAAGGTCTCCGAAATAATTAAGGGGAATAGACGGCGCACACTCTGCATGTGCGGGGAGAAAGGTCAAAAATTTAATAAAAATTAAATGAACGGCTTTTCTAACTATAATCAAGAAATGGAAAACAATGGAGAAAATTTTCCAAACATGGTAATGATGAGATTGATTTGCGATGGTTATGTCTGAATGTGAGGTGCGGTCAGAATTAAGGGGCTTGTGGTTAAAAATTCATATAATAAATTCATTATTACGATAACAAAAATGTTTTAATCCGAATATAGTTATCAATATAGACATAAATTATGGACTTTAGTTACTTGAATTGCACCTTAAATAACCTCCGACCATTTTTTTACGAATTACTATATTTTCCAATAGGGCATAAATTAACATCTTCCTTTTACTCCTTTTAACTAAATGATGCATTAATCCATCTGAAATAATTGTTTTTTTTTCCTATTTTCCCTTTTACACTCTTTTTTCTTCTTTTATAATCCATCTTCTCCTCTATCTACTAACTGGAGACCTATCCATTGCCGAATGCCTTGTCACGGTGCTTCCGTGCACATCCTCCGTCTTTAGCCATCACGATCACTGGTCCATCACCGATCTCTCTATGCATATATGTCAGAGGGCCGCCACTTTCGATGTGTGGTCGTTAGTCACGGACGACACCCAAATAGGAGGTGGTGAGGTAGGTCCACCATCTCATCTATCAGAGAAGTTAAATTTCTCATTCGTCAAAGTAAATGTAAAGACTACCCGAAAGGATAAGCATGCACACTTCATTTCAAAAGTGACATGACCAGTTAGCGAAAACTAAGGCATTGTCTAGTTGGGCTCAAAGCGCACCTGCACTATTGGCAAATGAAAAAGAGAGAGATTATTTTAATATCCGAAAGAATATGGGGAATATAGTAAAAATTATCTCAAACATGTATACATCTCTATTCTGGGGAAGTACCCTATGTGAATTTGTGGATACAATAACATCTATGATAATTATATGCAAGAAGATAAGAAAAACTCAAGAATATACGCCAGAAAATTCCAAAGAATGGCTGCTATCATAAAGATTGCAACAACTCTAAAATAAAGATTGCCCAAATGGAGTACCCCAGAGTTGATGAAGATTGCAACGGTGAATTGCCGGGCAAATCTCCTTTGGCAGTGAGCTTATATTACATTCATTCCCAGTGAAAATATTTGAATATAAGCCACCTGCCAAAGAAGTAAATGCCCAGTAATTCACCACTTACATGCCAAGCGCACTATCAATCATGTGCTATTAATAAAACTATTATTTTCTTATTTTTTGGGCTTGGATGAACAGTGTTACAGTGCAACATCTATTTATAGCCTCCCAAAAGGTTAGAGACACTTTCCATGCACACAGCATATTCTCAGAACATCCAACAACGAAATAAAATCTTGTTTTCGGCACTTTAATTTGTGCCAAATAATAAAAAAGAAAAGCTAGTGGTCCAATGAGTTAGATATGCTAAAGCTCAATTCCACATCCGTACCAGGTTGTGGAGACGACCAGAGTCAGCATATATTCCTCTATCCAACTAATTGGAGTGGAGAAATTTCAGGACTGGTTTCGTTTTAGCACATTTCGATCTCGTCATTGTTCCGGGCATATTCCTACTGCCTTTTCTTGAAGGGAAAATGATACTAAGAGCCCTAAATTTTGACCTAATATGCAATGTCATACTCAAACTTTTAATTCGTTTAGTGTGATTTTTTAACTATTTCTAAATCTTTAATGTAGTAATTATATTTTAACAAACAACAAATCAAATGTAATTAGATGACATGGCATATTTGATGCCGAGTTAGAATTTTGAAATAATGGGTCAATACGACATAAGAACATGTGACCGCAGATTCCATTTTCTTATCCATCTACTTTTATATAAGATTTTTTTTCTGGTTATCGTTAAAAATTAATAGATTGAAGGACATGTCGGTTAATTCTATCAACTAGAACTAACAAAAAAACAACATTGAACTTCTTAATATAGTATGGGGGCTACATTCAACATTTAGTAATGAGAAAATGCCATACATAACATATATATACCCCTCATTACACAGTTTAGTTGCTGACCTCAAATCATGACATTTAAGGAAGCGCAAGCTCTTGGAAGCAAGAGGCTGAAGTAGTGATTTGAACTTTTCGGTGGAAGAATATAAAGGTGAAGAATCGGGACCATGCGTTCTTTACCACAAGGAAGAACCCTAGGCAAGAATTGTGCTCTGGCATATACCATCTCTTCCTCTGGAATATACCCGGCATTGTGCCGATTTTGGTGAAATAAATACGAACTTGATCATCAACGTGAAGACTCGGGCATGGCCACACGAAGGAGTGGTGCGGAATGTGATGGTGAATAACAGCGTAATTCTCCCTTGGCAGAAGAGAACTGCATTGGCATGCATGCAAATGTCAAGGTTGTTCTTGCTTCCGCCAAAGGAGAATTGCCCTGCCATTCACTTGCACTGAATATACATACTTACTCAGAGCTCAGCAAAGGCATCGACAAGCCATTCATCGTTTCCACATGGCAAGTTTCAGACGTATATGTTGCACCAGGTATATATGGTGGCTATCTGATATTACATGCCTCGTCACTTCATTCTATGTTTATGTGATAGATATACATTTCACGTATTCATTTGCGTTGGAGGAACTTCAGCATACTTTCAACTAGGTTAAAATATACTTATATTTCATTTTGAGCAGTGGAATTTATAGAAGAATCAAGAAAGAATAGAGTAATCATAGCATGCACTGCTAAAATGAAAAAAATTTCTACAAGCGATCTTGTTCACCCTTATTTACTGTTTAGTGAGAGAGTGAGATGCTTAAATTCTCAAATCAAAGATTAATAATGTGTAAAGTCTTGTTTACATTGACGCTATATGCTCTAAATTTTTTTAAAAAGTAAATATATCTTCAAATATTTCGATCTTTTATTTGGCTTTAGTGCAGCTTTCGGAAAAACTTTTCACGGAAGACCACTGATAGTAGATGAAGTAACAGGATTGGGAGTGAAAGCAAACTACTTCTGAATGCAAAAAAAAAAAAATTTGCAAATATGTAATTTTGTACCGTATAAATATCTAAATTCATTTACCCTCAGTATAATTTACTTGTAATTACCTCTAAACGCTCAATGAGAGAGAACTCATTCTTTTTGCAGGGTAAAGACATAGTGGGACTCTGATCTTGTTTTCAAAGAATGTTGCTTCTTGTATTCATAAAATATTATTAGCAACTTTATTAGAGTATCTTCACAATATGTGAAGGGGAAATGACTTGATTGCACAAAGAGAACTAATTGACCTTTGACCACTTGCTTGGTCATGATTTCGATGAAAATGGAAGAAGAAAAAAAGGAAAAAAATACCAATTAAAAGAGTCAAATTACTTCAAAGTTTTCTTCCACTTCATCTTGCTCAAGACTCGTCAGTCGATCACATTCACCATGTAAAAAGGAAAAAAAAAAAGAGAGATTAAAATCCTATGAAAACTTGAGAGAAAATCGCGAAAAACCCTATAATTTCAAATCCATGACGGAGACCTTCAACGACCGGCTGAATGGCACCAAACGAAAGCACCCTCCTCCTCCTTGGGAACGAAATAGAAGCCCTAATGATCTCGTTAGCGTCTTGCCAGACGCCGTGATTCACCAGACCTTCTCATTTTTTGCCACTCGAAGACCTCGTCAAGACCAGCGTCCTCTCCAAGTGCTGGCGGTCAACTTGGACCACTGCCACCCATCTCGTCTTCAATGGAGTCCGGCCTCACAATCACGACACCTACTCCTTAGACTTCCCATCCCTTGTCGACAGTGTCCGAATCCAGTGCACCTCGCTTACGTTGAAGAGGTTCCACGTCACCGTCTTCAAGTACGATGAGGTCGACTGCCCCGAGCTCCACCTATGGCTCCGCTTCACGGCAGGGCACTGCATGGAGGAACATCGCCTGTGGCTGACGTCCGAGCCGCAATTGTTGTATATACTGCCACCGTTCTTGTATTGCTTGAATTGGTTGGTATGCCTGGAAGTCGGTTTCTGCTGTTTCTCGTCTGGTAGGACTATTAGGTGGCCTTGTCTTAAGATCTTGTTCATCTAATATGCAGAGTTGGGTGATAATATCCTCGAGGGAATTTTCAGGGGAAGTCCTGTGCCAGAGTGCCTTGAGTGCTGGGGCATGAAGAACATTATATTAGATTCAACAAGTGTGAAAGAGTTGGTACTAGTCCGCGTCGGTTTCTCTAACATTGATACCATCATTCCGTGTTCAGACTGGACGATATATCTTTGTCGCGACCGACATCTCCCCTCTTTTTTATCGAACATGTATAAAAAAGGGGGGTTTCGCCTGGTACGTGCTAAGTCTATGTTCGGGACTTAACTCGGACTCTCCCAAGCCCATACCATATCGCGACTTAGGGTTTAATTATTTAACATGCAAGTGGTTTATACCAAGGAGTCGCCACTAATCGATTTGGGGTGGGTCGATTAGAAACCCAAATAAGGTGATGGGAGAATCACCTTATTCCTGCGAACCAGAGATTAACTGAGTTCGGGGACTTGGTTACACTAGTTGGATAACTAATGCCTTTCGGTACCATTTACCCTGCTCATTTCTGAAAACATTTGTCAAGCAATTTGGATTGAATTTAGGACCTTTTTCCTAACATGTGAGGTGATCGAGCGAGTGCATAATCATAAACGATCAGCAGTCAAAGTAGATATGCAGCCTTAGGTTCTAGTCCTAACTAAGTCAGATGACATTCAAAACACAACAATTCGTGCAATCGTATTAAAAACATGCATAATAATGCAACGGTAATAAAAATAACGTGCAAAATACTACCGCGCAACCTCAGGCTTGTCTAATTTAAACAAGACAATAACATACATAGTAATACAACAATAAATTAAAATATTTAGATATACCACATAATTTAAAAAAGGATCTTTTCTTTTTTTTAAAAAATTTTGAATTTTTTTTTTCGAAAAAAAATAAAAAGAAAATAATAATAATAATATAGAAGAAGAAAAGAAAAAAAAAATAAAAAAAATTTAAATTTTTTTTAAAAAATAAAATAAAATAAAATAAATATTAATATAATATTAAAACCCCCGGGTCGGGTCGGCGGCTCCGGGTCGGTCGGATCCGACCCAGGTCAACGGATCCGACCCAAAACATTGACCGGGTCGGATCTCCGGATCCGGGTTGGGTGACTGGATTCGGGTCCGGTCAGGATCGACCCGGATCCACGAAACCGACCCGAATTGATTAATTCGGGTCGGATAATTGGATCCGGGTCGGGTCTGATTGACCCGAATCGATGAACCGGCCCCGAACCGGTTTTTGAACAGGACCGGGCCGGTTCAGCCGGTTCCCAAGCCTCAAACACCGGAGGCCACTGACCGGACGAAATTCTGGCGATTCGCCGGATGTTTCGTCCGGCCAGTGGCATCATTCTCCTCAACCCATCAAGCTGAGGAGTGTTTGATGCCTGGTCGCCGGAGAACCGGCCTGAATGATCACCGGCCAGGCCCCGATCGGAGTTCATCAACCCGGACGCCGATCGGAGCTTGGCCGACACACCCAGACCACGATTCGGCTTCCACTGGTCCCTGATGGTTTCCACAATACAAACCCGAGCTGACCTAGTCACTGCCCGACCGCCTGACGTTCGGCGAAGCTTGGAACCAAACGGCCTCATTGAGGCATTTTATCGAACGGTTGATGCGCGCAACAAAAACCGAGGGGTTTCGACCTCCTCTAGCGACCCGGTCGGCTCCTGCGATTGTGGTTCGTCTTTGACAGCAAGTGGGGGCCGGGACCAACGACGATATGGGCCGGGATTCGTGCGAAACGACCGGTGCGAGTCCCGGCCAAACCGTGTCCGCGAACAGGGGAAAACAGAGGAGGTTCTCGGCCGGGGGGCTCACCGGTCGACGGCGCGTCTGGGTGGCTTCCGGCTAGTCTGGGGGCGTCGACGACCGCTGCTGGTTCTCCTTTAGCTCCGGCGTGACCTCGGTTTGCTCTCTCTCTCTCTCTCTATTCTCTCTCTTCTCTCTCTCTCGGTTTTTCTCTCAAAATGGCCGACCGGCCTCTCTCTCTCTCTCTGGCTATATATAGCCGGCGACGACGGTGTCCCTCTGCTCCGTTACGTTCGCGTGACGACGGCCTGCACCGGCCTACGATGGCCCGTGACTTTCGTGGCCACTTAGGCCGGTGCAGAGCAGAGGGGGAGGCCGGTTCTGTCAGTGTGCCGAGAGGGAGGAGGAGGAGATAAGGGAGCCGGGAAATGGGGAAGACGGGACTGGCCATTAATGCCAGTCCCATTGGCGTGTTCATCCGGCCCTGCTCTGGCCGGATAGCGACGGTGAGGAGCTGCGCCGCCGTGCGTCACCTGCGGCCGAGAACAGGGGAGAACAGGGGCAGCGAGAGCGACCGTGGACGGGGGAAGAAAGATGGAGAAGGGCTGGGCCGGGCCAGGCCCAGCCGCGCGGGGGGAGAAGAAGGAAAAAAAAGAAAAGCGGGCTGGGCCCGCGCGGGGGGGGGGGAAAGAAAAGAAAAAAAGAAAGAAGAGTGGGCCGGGGCCCATGCGGAAAAAAGAAAGAAAAAAGAAAAAGGGCCGGGTCGGCCCGGCCCCGACCCGGCCCAACTCGATTTTTTTTTTTTTTTAAAACTCTAATAGGCTCTATTAATGCAAAATGTGCCTAATTTCTATATGCAATGCATTTAAATAGAAATATTTTTTGTTTTAGGAATTAGAGAAAATTAACTCCTAAATTTTGTGCAATTAAATTTGGGCGAATTAAAACTAGGTGTCAACAGCTGCCCCTCTTTGAAGATGAGGTCGCAGAGGTTGATCTCGTAGAGGTTACATTCAAAGATAAAACGACACCTAAATTTGGCCCATGCATGCTCAATGAATGCTATTTTTGGCGAGACTGGAGTCCCATTTTTATGTTGCGCTATAAGATGATGCATGCTAAAGCAAATAAAAACATACCTGGGGCTACTTATCTTGCCGAAGGGTAGAGTAATTCCAGATAGTTGATATTGTGTGTCGAGGACTCGAACCTGTCTTCGGTCGCCTTGACGGGGAAATGGTTTGCCTAGGACCCGAACTTATCTTCGGTCGCCTTGACGGGATTTGGTTTGTCCAGGACCCGAACCTTTCTTTGGTCGCCTTGACTGGATTTGGTTTGTCCAAGACCCGAACCTTTCTTTGGTCGCCTCGACTGGATTTTGCTTTACCAAAGTACCTGTATCTCATAAGGTGTACCTGAAAAGACTTGATGTGAACAGAGGGGGTTAAACCTATGCTCAGGAGGTGAACAGAGGGGGTTAATCCTATGCTCAGGAGGTAAACAAAGGGGTCAATCTAATGTTCAAAGGGTGAACAAAAGGGGTCAATCTGATGTTCAGAGGGTGAACAAAGGGGTCAATCCGATGTTCAGAGGGTGAACAAAGGGGTCAATCCGATGTTCAGTTGATGAATAAAGGGGCCAATCCGATGTTCAGAGGGTGAACAAATGGGTCAATCCGATATTCAGAGGGTGAACAAAAGGGGTCAATCCGATGTTCAGAGGGTGAACAAAAGGGGTCAATCCGATGTTCAGAGTGTGAACAAAGGGGTCAATCCGATGTTCAGAGGGTGAACAAAGGGGTCAATCTGATGTTCAGTTGGTAAACAAAGTGGTCAATCCGATGTTCAAAGGATACCATAACAATCGTAGGTACATGTATTTTTGGAATTGGGCATGGGCAAAATGTACTTACCTGGGCACGTTCCTACCTCTTAAGGGCATGTCTCCTGTCAGACAAGTTTTTTTTTGCAAAGACATACGTATTCATCGGAGAAATAGACAACTGAGGCTATTCTTGAATATTATATGAAATATCTTGACCAGCAAGTCAAGATGCTTTTCTTTTTCAAAGGAACACCCTATTTACCTTCTAGGTAGTTTGAAAAGAATTTTGATGAAATACCTACTACCTGGAGGTTTGATGCATCATCTGCTGAATACCCGATCTTTTTTTCGAGGCATCTCTCTTGGAATGATAATGAGGGCTTCTCTAGCGCCCGAATTTTCGTGTTTTATCACTGGGGATCAGAACTCTGAGCGGCAAAAACATGCTGTGTCAATTCCACTTAGGGAACAGAAGAAATTTTTTGTGACATCTTTGGAGATGCTCCAAAGGTCATATATTCTTTGAGTCTTTGAGGATATTTTACCTGTCAAAGAGGGTTAGCGCAAACATGCATGCATTCATCAAGGATAGACAAGCTGGGCTATTCCAGAATGTGTATTTGAAAGTTCATGCATGATGATTTTGCCATGTTTGCATCAACAAATATCCACCGAGGGTCATCAAGACAATTTTTGCTCGCAAGGTGGACTTCTCGAGATGCTGAACGAGGGACCTTCAGTCAGAAAGGACTTTCCACTCACTCTCATTTGAAAAGGATTGTTTGTCCCGACCATTAAGGCGGGAACATCGAAAACACTCAATCTGACTGTTATCACATCAACAAGGGTCTGAGTTTTCTCGCAAGCGGTACGACATTGCCAATCTGAGAGGTCTTCTTCAGGGTCGTAATGTAGGCTTGGTCAATGGCTTAACAAAGGTGACTGTCCAAGTCAAGGCCATGAAAGAAAATACTCTGCAATTATCTCCAGGTTTACAAGTCAAGAACCCTGCAAAACAAGATAGAAATAGTTTTGCTTGCACTTCCTCGAGCGTTGTTTATCAACATTTGAAATCCCACGTTAATTCAAGTGCTCTAGTTAGAAGAGACTTCATGAGGGACGTAACGTAGGCTCGGTTTACAGGTTGAGGAACGAAATGATCGTTGGGCTAAAAAATGTGTGTAAGGGTGAGAGTTGGTGATCATCTTGGCATTGTCACCTGTCTTTTTCTTCACCGTCAGGATCTTTCTAGAAAACTCCCTGGGTAATCGCGTGCTTTGGCTTCTTGGACAGCTTTTTCTTGAGGAGCTTCTGCGTCAAGCATTTTCCTGGATACCATTCGATCTCTGTCCCAATTGCTTTCTCAAGAATAGGTTCGTCTTCATCTATCATGTGGCAGATCTTTGTCAAGACAGAGTTCTTAAAGTAGGAGTTTGTATCAAAGAAGAACTCAAGTTTTAAACCCTTTGGGGTCATGAATTCTACACCACTTAATAACTTTGAGGTATTTGAGAGCACCTTCATCACGCTCAGAGATTTCCTCGGCTAAAACTTCATTGTTTTTCATAGCAGCTACCCAGAAATTAGGGACTCCTTTCTCTTCATTTTTTTCATCGTTTTTCTTCTTCTCCTTCATGGGCATCGGCCTTGCTTTTACCAGGCACACTGCTTTTTTCATGCCCCTAGTTTTTAGCATTTTTTACTGTTCTTTTGATGTTGTCAGGACTAGCCTAAACAAGTTTAAACAGAACAATGTTGTTAGGCTCTTGGAGTCTTCACTTTCATTCGGTACTTTGGACCATGATGCTCAAACCGTGGTGACTTTTGCTTTGCCCCGGTGTGGGAGATGATCACCAACTGGGTTCGTACGAAATGAAATTGCCAGCTCAATTGGGCTATAAGTGTGTGGGATAGAAAAAGAATTGCTCTTCGTCATCCTAGGGCACTTAAATTATCGTGAGAGTTCATCTGCAATAAAAACACTCAAAGATTAATGCAAGTGAGAGCAAGAAAACTTCTATTCATCTTTTCACCTTGTGCGAGCTGTTGCGGCTGATGATCATAGAAAATTTTAGATATTACAAACTCCTCATCCTTCTTGTCTTGCTCAGTTCCTAGGTGAGAACATCACTGTTATCAATGAGATGTTGGCATTTTGGACAGGCTTTAGTTTGCTGTTTCTCTCTTGACAAAGCCCTCTTAGCCTCGACTGTCCGGCCGTCGATGGTGTGCTTGTCTTGGAGGACCCTATTGAGGACCGCCGGACCCCTGAAGACGACGAGGCCGAAGCCACGGGAGCGGTGATCGAAAGGGAGGGACGCTCCTCTTGCTCCCTCTGAATTTGAATTCTTCCTGTGATGCTGGTTTATCCCAAGCTGTCCCAATGTAGGGTGGTTCTTGACAGGGGTGATTTAAAAGGAACCTTCGAGTGTATGGGCTAAAAAATGGTCAAGCAAAGGATTAATGGTAGTGTATGGAGCAGAGAAATGAACTGCCTCTCGTCATTTTGGCTGCCGTACCTTATGCGAGAAATCCCTTCACCTTGTAGAAATGACACCTTTTCGCTCATCTTGCAAGGGTTTGGTATGTGAGAATGTGTATAGACTAAGGATTGTCTCTCATCATCCTGACACACCTCGTTCAATACATCGGAGCAGTTTGACACCATTCGTCGAATTGTCAAAATTTTCTCAGGGAATTAGTGAATTAAACAGGTAAAATTACTATGCAAAATTCTTTTAAAAAGATATGCGATGCATTTGGAAGAAGGTTAAGCATTCATTTGCTTTGGCATGTTTCCTCTTTCTTTTGATTCTTTCAACTCTTAAAGTTTTTAAGGGATACTTACCTATGCTGCGATAGTAGAACAAACCTGCAAGGTAATAATGAAGACAGTGTTAATGAACGGTTCGTTGAGGGACAGGAATTGGGAACGATACAACATTACCCTTCGTGATTCCCTTCATCTGAGATTAAACTGACAGCTCCTTGATTTTTCTCGGATGTTGATAATTCCCTTCTGATAAAAACATGAGCCTATATTAGAAATGAGATGATTGAGGGTAAATTGAGAACGATACAAATTACCCTTCTTCCATTTTGCCTTCAAAGCTAGCAGAGTCTTTTCTCCTCTTTACTTTGTTCAGCCTTCTCTGTCTCAGTCTGCTCCTCCATACTCTTGGTCTTGAAGCTCGAATGGAATCCTCTATAATTAGGGGTGCTTTCGAATAGAGGGTTCTATTGTTAGCGCATGCTGTGTCAATGCGGTTCCTGCATGTTGAGGAGTTTCTCGTGGATGCACCGATTCCTGACTGCACAGGCATGTGCAATTGCTTGCATGGGGATATTCGCAGCAAAGCTAATCTTTGCTTTAAAGGTCTTTGACGGACATGGGCGTGACTACCATCGAGACTTCCATGGTTGCTAGGATCGGCCTTGACGCCATTTTGTCATGTGCAAAGTCTTTTCCAGCTGCTTGCACAGGATCTTTACTCAAATTTGTCCTACATAAAAGGAAAGAATGTGTCATTTCTATGCTAAAGTGAATGAACTTTAGGAACGAAATACACCCTTTTTGAAAGACTGGGAGAGATCACATGCCCCCTAGTCTACTCTTCCGATTAAGCACTTCTTCGTCATGTTTCATTCGAGAGGTCCCAACATTAGTGCTCTATCCGGCTCGCTAGCACGTCAGAGTCTAGCATGTTTCCCATTTCATTATCTGCAAAAGAAAAGGGGTGGAATGTCATTTTCAAAATTTGTTAAGGAATAAGACATACATTTTTTCTTTCAAAAGGGATAATCTTTTCTTGATCTGCCCCCGACTTTTGTACGAAATGATGTTTCGCTCATCATGGTGTCAATGAATGCTCAGCATTCTCTTTGACTCTCTGGGGCTGATATCACCCACTGGTAGTAATGAGATTTTCCCCATGTTTCATTTGAAGATTGGATGATCTTTGCTCGGACTGCCCCTATCAAATGAGTTGGTCCGATAGCATCATCAAGGTCTGATGTGCTCTTCAGTTTGTGTCATTTTTAAATGTCCCCTTTGTAATAACAAATCAAAAAGGAGTATGCTCTGAGACACGAAGTGAGCGAGTTAGAAAAATAAGCAGGGCTATGAGCATGCATACTTTTTCCACCACCGTTCTTTCTTTGGCACTTTTGAAAAATGATAAAACATTTATTTTATTTTCAAAAGCTTAGAAACAAGAAAGCATGAAGAAGCCCGGGCCTCAGATCACTTTCCTTTACATGGCTGGATGTCATCAACGGGCCGGTTTGGGATACTTCTTCTGGTCCTCAAAACAAAACATTTGTAATTCTTTTGAATAATTCAGGCGAATTACATTTGTTGGAATGGAAATTACAATACTAAAATTCCAAGCATAATTAAAAATTAAGAAAACTGGGAATCTTAGAAAACAGCTGAGACTTTAGAAAGCAAGAAAAACTCCCACATGGGGGAGGATTCAAACTATTAAATATGCCTCTATTCTAAGGGAGGAAAATTGAGTCTTCAGTTTACTCAATGACGACATCCGCGCCTCCTGCTTGATTGAGTGGTGCGTTACGGAATGAAAGCATCTTTGCATCCAACAATTTCTGGACCTTATTTTTCAAAACAACACAGTCATTGACGGAATGTCCTATTTCGCCAAATGATAGTCACATGCCTTGGAGGGATCGTAATTGGGGAAACGCTTAGGATTTTTACGCTTTGGCTCTTTAGCAAGCAACCTCTTTTCCAGGAGAGTAGGCAGGATCTGAGACATAGGCCAAGGGAGTGGCGTGAACTGCTTTTTGTTATTTCGCCTTTGGGGTGGAGGGATACCGGGCTTGTATTGTTCACGTTGCATAAACTTTGGGCATAGGGTGCTCAATTCTTTAGGATCAGGGGACTCGTGGACATCGTCAGCTATGACATCTTTACCCTTTTGGTTGACACTGGAGGGCTCCATTTGAATCATCACCCCTGGTCTTGGATAACGACGCGAAGTCATGGTGAGTTGGTCTAAGCGGACTGACAAATGTTCTACTTGTTTTGAGAGTTGTCGAAGAAAGGCAAAGACTTGCTTCATTTCGGTCTCCATGTCCGCCACACGAGTTGTCATATCTTTTTCACCCATTTTTACTTGGCGGGTTGGTATAATTCATAATTACCTATTAAAAAAAGGGCAACGAATGAGTATAAAATCTTATAAATGATTAGTCCATGACTTAGTCTAGTATTGCATCTCTCTATCATGTATTTTCTTTATTTGCAAAAAATAGGGGAAGCAAAAAAGGTTTTTATTTATATTAACATTACAAACGGCGTCCCCGGGGTTCGAACCCCGGTCGCCTCGGACCATTTCGCTCATCTCGGATACCACTGGGCTGAAGGCCACGGTGGTGTCATTAAAGCGCAAAACAAATATTTATAACAAATTTTCTCCCTTTTGAAAATGACAAGAAAACGTATGGGAGAACAGTGATTTGTAATGTACTTATAAAAATAAAGGTACAAATTGGAAGTAAGTATTCTAAAAAAGTTTTAGTAACTATTTCTTCCAAAACGATTACGGTATTAAATCCACAACTAACCTAGACTAATCATGGACCGACCGGGATATATAAAAATAAATAAATTGCAAAGTGCATAAATAGAAAACTTACTTTACCAGGAACCATGGCAATCACAGAGACATGCGTATAAGGAGTGAGGTTCGATTTCTATTTAGACTGGTTCAAAAAAATGAAATTAAATGGGTGCCTGACCGTCGCAGCCTCGCGTTTGTGTCAAGTCCTTTAAACCTCGGCCAAATCGAAAGGAATATCTTAAAGTCACGCGAATAGCGGCTAAAGATATTTCTTTACGATTTTTTTTAGAAATAAATTTCGGAGAAAAGAAAGGCAACCTCTACATCGCAGGCTTGCGTTCAAGGTCGTATCTTTCTTAACACCATCCTAAAATGTCCTATTGCGGCCCAGGTCCGGCAGCGTGGTTGTGTGTGCAACAGTGTAGTGTTAAATCATTAAAGCATGCACAACAATTTATAAACAATCAATTTGAACCTGCAAGAACAAATAACACCTTAGTGTTAGGGTCATACCTGGAATCCTCGCTGCCAAATAAAAATTATTGTTGAATAGGATAAAATTTTTTGGCTTAAGTCCACTTTTAAAAAAAATGCAAGTCCCCAGTGGAGTCGCCAGTTTGTCGCGACTGACATCTCCCCTCTTTTTTATCGAACATGTGTAAAAAAGGGGGGTTTCGCTTGGTAGGTGCTAAGTCTAGGTTCGGGACTTAACTCGGGCTCTCCCAAGCCCATACCATATCGCGACTTAGGGTTTAATTATTTAACATGTAAGTGGTTTATACCAAGGAGTCGCCACTAATCGATTTGGGGTGGGTCGATTAGAAACTCAAATAAGGTGATGGGAGAATCACCTTATTCCTGCGAACCAGAGATTAACTGAGTTCGGGGACTTGGTTACACTAGTTGGATAACTGATGCCCTTTCGGTACCATTTACCCTGCTCATTTCTGAAAACATTTGTCAAGCGATTTGGATTGATTTTAGGACCTTTTTCCTAACATATGAGGTGATCGAGCGAGTGCATAATCATAAACGATCAGTAGTCAAAGTAGATATGCAGCCTTAAGTTCTAGTCCTAACTAAATCAGATGACATTCAAAACACAACAATTCGTGCAATCGTATTAAAAACATGCATAATAATGCAACGGTAATAAAAATAACGTGTAAAATACTACCGCGCAACCTCAGGCTTGTCTAATTTAAACAAGACAATAACATGCATAGTAATACAACAATAAATTAAAATATTTAGATATATGTTGACACCTATTTTTAATTTTCCCAAAATTAATTGCACAAAATTTAGGAGTTAATTTTCTTTAATTCCTAAAACAAAAAAAATTTCTATTTCAATGCATTGCATATAGAAATTAGGTACATTTGCACTAATAGAGTCTATTATAGAGTTAAAAAAAAATTTCGAGTCGGTGGTGAGATGGGCCGGCCGGCCCATTTCTTTTTCCTTTCCCCACGGGCCGGGCCCTTTTCCTTTCTTTTTCCCTTTCACGCGGGCCTGGCCCGCTTTCCTTTCTTTTCTTCTTTCCCCCGCATGGCCTGGCCCGCCCCCTTTTCTCCCCGTCGCTCTCCGCCGCCTGTTCGCCTCGCTCACCCACCGACGGCGTGACGCACGGCGGCGCCGCTCCTTGGCGTCCCTATCCGGCCGAGCGGGGCCGAAGAGGCACTCCGACGGGACTGGCATTAATTGCTAGTCCCGTCCTCCCTGTTTTCCCGGCCTCCCGTTGTTGACACCTAAATTTTTTGCCCAAAAATCATTTTCAAAAAAATTGGAGCTTGTTTTTCCACAAAAATATTTTGGAATTATTCTATAACGGAAGAGCAAGGGCCAAGGATTCGAGTGTAGCTAACCGAGACCCGAGGGATCAAATTGCAAATGAACCAGCAGTTGGGGCCAAAATACAATTTCCAAAAGTTGGGGGACCAAATCGCAAAATTTGTAAAATTTGCCCCCAAGCCCTTAAATCATCATTTTTACCCCTAATCAAGCTTGAAATTGAAAACGGGCAAGGTAAAATTGATCAGATCAAGCCAAAAGGACTAAATTGGCTCAAATCGGGCATTCTCGGACAAGAAAGTGGCTAATTTTGAGGGACTTTCCTGCAAACTTGGGCATGGAAAATTGCAAATTCTGATTATCATCTTAAACTAATATACTTCAACTTTCAAACTGATCAAAAATTCCGACCAAATGAATGGATTAAAGCACTTAAATTAGCTTCCAAAAACCGGTCCACGATTTGGTCTCAATTCGAGGCTGCTGAGTAGCCAAATTTGTGGCCCCACCATATCCTACTCAGCCAGCCGATCAGCGTGAACTCTGGCCGAGGTGTGAGACCATCATTAGGAGTGCAAATGGATAAAAATTTGCCAGGGATAAGCTGCTGAAGACACGTGATAATCTCAGTCAAACCTGCTCACTCAACAGCTGCAAATTATGATGATTTTGGAGTCAGAAAGTTGGTGAAGAGACTCAGTTTGCAGGCTTGGTAAGTGGGCAATCACGGGCTAAAAATCGGGTTGGATTTGATGGATAGGATCTCTGAAGCACGTTCTTTTGGGGGATAAAAATAAAGGGATGAGACAAGAGGAAGGGAGTTCACGGTCGTTCCAAAAACTCACCCTCAGACGCAACTCAAAAAAACAAACCCAGAAAAGTTCCAGACTAACTTTTGGAGAGGAAAGTGAGATTTTCGTGAACTTCGAGCCAAAATTAGCCAAAACCTTCAACTAGAGAGTGGAACTACATTCAAAGAGCTTTCCAACCATAGGTCGCACGCCCCAAATGGATGTCGGGAAGCCACCCAAAATCCCTCGAAAAGCAGCCCATTCTCGGGTCAAGAGAGAAACCCAGAAATCTTCTAAGTGTTGAAGTCAGACGGTTACTGGTGAGGGAAAGTGGGAGTTTTTGAGAGACATGAGGAATATATGAGGATACCTGTGACTTGAAAATTAAACTAGAATACATCTAGTTTGGGTTAGTGTCAAATTAGTCAGAAAACGAGGTCGTTGATTCTGGTTTGGAGACCAACAAAAACCTTCGTTGTCAGTTCCTTCTTTGCAGATCTCATTTTCCAGTTTGAAGAAGCCTAGTTCCCCGCGCCCTTGGAAGACAGGTTTTTGGTTCCCTCGGCCAAGGGATACTTCAAAGAGAAACTAGGAAGCAAGGTGAGTATCCTACATGTATTTTTGTTCAATTTTGAATATGTTTTAGTTATGAAAAAATCAAGAGAAAACCAGCCCAGAGAACTGATTTCTGAGGCTGGAATTTTTCTAAGTGTTAGAGCTCCTTCATGAGCCCTAAATGTTTGACTTGCTACTCCTCTTTGCATGCGTTTTCTACCTTCGTGAGCTTGATGAATGTTATATGGGTGTACAAATTAGGCTGAGATCCACTTGGTTTGGTCTTTGAAGCCCCGTGTGAACCATGAGATCGCTTGCAACTTGAGTCAAAAGCCAAGCTAACCCACATTGATTCATGGCTAGTCATTATGAACCATGCATGTATGCTTCTTGGAGGGGGTTGTTTCGACGTGTTCGCTTGATCATTCTCCATGATGTTTGTTTCATTTAAAAGTAGATGTTACGTATATTCTCTCAGATGAAGTGATGTTTCCCATAGATCTTGCACGTGATGAGTGTCGGGGCTTAAACCTGGGCATGCAACAGGTTTGCTTGACCTGGGTTTAAACCCAAATTTGCAAAAGCAGCCCGAACCCACATATTGGAGGCCGATTCCAACTTGGTTCTCGTGCGTTTTAGGTTGTGATTTCTAGCTAATCTTGTTCTTTGCATGTGATAATATAACCTTGATACTTTGGTTCCACTTGATATTACACACGGAGTAAGATTGAAGGCCACGAATATGGCTCGAGGAAGCCATTTGGGGCATTTTAATGCACACCAAATGCTCGACGAAATGCCCAAACCAAGTTTCGATCTTGAAACGGTTGATTTGAGCCCGGTTCTCGTAATATTCATATTCTGAGTTGTTTCATGTTCACGTAAACCGAGCATAAGCCGATTTAGGGAATTATTATTTTTTTAAATAAAAAACGAAAATTAAAAAAAAAATAGAAAAATTTCGAAAATCCAAAAATTGGAAATTGGGCTTCAAAATTGCTTTTCTCTCCCTTTTTGTGTGATTAGCGTATGTTTGATTGCTCCTCGCTTGATTCGCACGCTTTGAATTGCATGTTTAATTTAAACTCGCATGTGGTTGATTATGCATGTTAGGTTCATGTAGTGATTGTTGCTTCCCTTAGCTTGGTTAGAAATGAATTTTTTAAACTCCCGAGTTAGTGTGAACACGTTAGGTGGTGAATTGAGCAAGATTAGGTACCGAAAGGGCACTAGTTGGTCAATTAGTGTAATTAAGTCCGTACCCATTGAATCTCGGTTCGTAGAAGTAAAGCATTTCTCCTGCTTTGCTTGGGTGTCTAATCGACCCACCAAAACGATTAGTGGCGACTCCTAGGTGAAATTGATTTTCATGTTAATAACTTTAACTTAAGTCGCGAATTGGTATGAGCTTGGGAGAGCTCGAGCTAGGTTTAACTTAGTAATCCATTAGCCTAACCCCTTAGGCGGCGGGGTCGGTTTAGGGAGGTCGCGACACCGTATCCCTCTGCCCTCTCTTCTCCTGTTCCTCTCTGCGCCTCGAGAGCTACCCCCTGCTCTGCACCGGCCTAAATGGCCGCGAAAGTTGTGGGCCAAAGTAGGCCGGTGCAGGCTGTCATCACGCCGACGCAGAGGAGCAGAGGGGCACCGTCGTCGTCGGCTATAAATAGCCAGAGAGAGAGAGAGAGGGCCGGTTGGCTGTTTACGAAAGAAACAGTAGAGAAGCTAGGGAGAGAAAGAGAGATGAGCGAGGCGAGAGCTCTTTCGGCGACCGCCCAGTGCTCGTACCCGACCATAAAAGACCCGAGGAGAAAGAGAGGAGAGGAGTCGGTCGGCCAATTTTGGGAGAAAAACAGAGAGAGAGACTGTGGGAGAGAAATAGAGGATTGGAGAATTTTTTTTTTTTATCTTTGATTTCGGGTGGAAGAACACACAGTCCCCAAACGAGCATCCACGACGGAAAAGGGAGGAGAGGGAGAGACAACAAAAGAAGAGCCGGTTCCGTCCCCCGACCCACCCCCCCTCCGTGCGGCCGTGAGCTTTCCCGGGGTCCCGTTCGCCTTGTTCTCCCCTGTTTTTATGCTCGGTTTGGCCGGGACCCGCGCCCGGCCGTTTAGCAGTCCCGGCCCATACCCGTCCCCTTGCCGTCCGTGTGTAATCACCGAAGGTATTTTGGGTCGCTGAGTCCACCGGTTCGCCGGAATTCGAATATCTGTTTTGGTCACGCACGCCGAGTGTTTGTTGAAATGCCTCGGTGTGGCCGGTTTTAATTCGGTCGCCGGGCCAGCGGTGTGGTCGACGGCGACCCGGTGGCCGCGAGGCTTGGTGGCGTTCCCGAGGCCGGTTTTGGGCCGCGAAGGTGCAGGTCGGCCGGCGGGCTGCCAATTTTGGCCCCACGGCGCCCGCGTGTGCAGCCACGCGGGGTTGACCCGACCCGGATCAACCGTCCGACCGGTCAACGCCCGGGTCGGATCCGTTGACGCTGGTCGGTTCAGGCCGGACCGGGTTGACCCGACCGGGTCAACCCCCGGGTCGGATCGGTTGACCGGGTCGATTCGACTCGGCTCGGATCCGCGACCCGACCCGGTTTAATATTATATTAATATTTTTATTAATATTTTATTTTTTTAAAAAATAAAATTTAAAAAAAATTATTTTTTTCTTTTTTCTTCTGTACTATATATATATATATATATTTTTTTTTTTCGAAAAAAAAATTTCAAATTTTTTTGAAAAAAAGAAAAGATCATTTTTTTAAAATTATGTTATATCTAAGTGTTTTAATTTATTATGGTATTATTATGCAAGTTTTTGTCTTGTTTAAATTAGACAAGCCTATCAGGTTGCGTAGTAGTATCTTGCATGTTATTACCGTTGTATTATTATGCATGTTTTTAATACAATTACATGAGCTGTTGTGTTTTTGAATGTCATCTGACTTAGTTAAGGTTAGAACTTTAGGCTTAGGCTGCATGAATTGTTATGTTCCTAACTGCTGATCGTTTCTGATTATGCACTCGCTTGATCACCTCACATGTTAGGAGAAAGGTCCTAAAATCAATCCAAATTGCCTGACAAATATTTTCAAAAAATGAACAGGGTAATCCAACTAGTGTAACCAAGTCCCCGAATTCAGTTAATCTCTGGTTCGCAGGAATAGGGTGATTCTCCAATCACCTTATTTGGGTTTCTAATCGACCCATCCCAAATCGATTAGTGGCGACTCCTTGATATAAACCACTTGCATGTTAAAAAACTTAAACCCTAAGTCGCGATATGGTATGGGCTTGGGAGAGCCGAGTTAAGTCCTGAATCTAGACTTAGCACGTACCAGGCGAATCCTCCCTTTTTGCATGTTTTCAAAAAAAGCTCGGGAGGTCGGTCGCGACAATATACCACATAATTTAAAAAAGGATATTTTCTTTTTTTAAAAAAAATTTTGATTTTTTTTTTCAAAAAAAAATAAAAAGAAATAATAATAATAATAATATAGAAGAAGAAAAGAAAAAAAATAAAAAATTTTAAAATTTTTTTTAAAATTTTTTTTTAAAATAAAATAAAATAAAAAAATATTAATATAATATTAAAACCAGGGTCGGTCGGATCCGACCCGGGTCAACGGATCCGACCCAAAACATTGACCGGGTCGGATCTCCGGATCCGGGTTGGGTGACTGGATTCGGGTCCGGTCAGGATCGACCCGGATCCACGAAACCGACCCGAATTGATTAATTCGGGTCGGATAATTGGATCCGGGTCAGGTCTGATTGACCCGAATCGATGAACCGGTTCCGAACCGGTTTTTGAACAGGATCGAGCCGGTTCAGCCGGTTCCCAAGCCTCAAACACCGGAGGCCACTAACCGGACGAAATTCCGGCGATTCGCCGGATGTTTCGTCCGGCCAGTGGCATCATTCTCCTCAGCCCATCAAGCTGAGGAGTGTTTGATGCCTGGTCGCCGGAGAACCGGCCTGAATGATCACCGGCCAGGCCCCGATCGGAGTTCATCAACCCGGACGCCGATCGGAGCTTGGCCGACACACCCAGACCACGATTCGGCTTCCATTGGTCCCTGATGGTCTCCACAACACAAACCCGAGCTGACCTAGTCACTGCCCGACCGCCTGACGTCCGGCGAAGCTTGGAACCAAACGGCCTCATTGAGGCATTTTATCGAACGGTTGATGCGCGCAACAAAAACCGAGGGGTTTCGACCTCCTCCGGCGACCCGGTCGGCTCCGGCGACTGTGGTTCGTCTTCGACAGCAAGTGGGGGCCGGGACCGACGATGGTATGGGCCGGGATTCGCGCGAAATGACCGGCGCGAGTCCCGGCCAAACCGTGTCCGCGAACAGGGGAAAATAGAGGAGGTTCTCGGCGGGGGCTCACCGGTCGACGGCGCGCCCGGGTGGCTTCCTGCTAGTCCGGGGCGTCGACGCACCGGCTGCTTGGTTCTCCTTTAGCTCCGACGTGACCTCGATTTTCTCTCTCTCTCTCTCTCTCTCTCTCTCTCTCTCTCTCTCTCTCTCTCTATTCTCTCTCTTCTCTCTCTCTCGGTTTTTCTCTCAAAATGGCCGACCGACCTCTCTCTCTCTCTCTTTGGCTATATATAGCCGGCGACGACGGTGTCCCTCTGCTCCGTTACGTTCGCGTGACGACGGCCTACGATGGCCCGTGACTTTCGTGGCCACTTAGGCCAGTGCAGAGCAGAGGGGGAGGGCCGGTTCTGTCAATGTGCCGAGAGGGAGGAGGAGGAGATAAGGGAGCCGGGAAATGGGGAAGACGGGACTGGCCATTAATGCCAGTCCCATTGGCGTGCTCATCCGGCCCTGTTCTGGCCGGATATCGACGGTGAGGAGGCGCGCGCCGTGCGTCACTGCGGCCAAGAACAGGGAGAATAGGGGCGAGAGCGACCGTGGATGGGGAAGAAAGAAGGAGAAGGGCAGGCCGAGCCGGGCCCAGTGCGGGGGAGAAGAAGGAAAAAAGAAAAGCGGGGGTGGGCCACAGCGCTGTGGGGAAAGAAAAGAAAAAAGAAAGAAGAGTGAGCCGGGGCCCATGCGGAAAAAAGAAAGAAAAAAGAAAAAGGGCCAGGTCGGCCCGGCCCCGACCCGGCCCAACTTGATTTTTATTTATTTATTTTTAAACTCTAATAGGCCCTATTAATGCAAAATGTGTCTAATTTCTATATGCAATGCATTTAAATAGAAATATTTTTTGTTTTAGGAATTAGAGAAATTAACTCCTAAATTTTGTTCAATTAAATTTGGGCGAATTAAAACTAGGTGTCAACAATCTTCTTTGGTGGAACCTGAATTAGATTTTTTCATTCTAACTGGTGTGTCCGGTGACTAGAGGATGTGCTGCAACTTGTTGAATGAACTTTTTGAGAAGCTGCGCAGAGTTCCTACAATCACCATCGGCAGTGAATACATCATCATAATATTGAAAAAGAAAACATTCATTGTCATGTATAAATACACATATATATTGTTAAAATTCGATTCGTTTTATTAGCTTGTTTTACATATGTAGCAGATACTATAACATTCATTTCATGCACAACTAACGAAAAAAGAAAAAAAAGTCAAGAATGAAAAAAAATTTATATTATTGTCACATGCATTGTTAAAATTTGACCGTGTGTACAATTGATATCTGTCCATACTCCCTACGGTATTCTTGAGATTAGAAAATGGCTGTTTTACATATTCCTAGCAATTTAAAAGCCCTTTCTCTATTGAAATATAAAAAAAAGCTACAAAAGAAATAATAATAAAAAATATCCTAAGGTCAATGAAATATCCGACAAAAATGACACTACACTTTAGAAAAAGGTTCTCAACTGTCTAGTACTATTGATCTTCCTCAAAGTACATTTCAAGAAGGTAATTAATAAAAATTAACAAATTAGTAGGTCAATCTTCTTCCAGTAACGCACTGCCAAAGGAACATCAAATCTGCTTTCCTTAAACAAAGCAAAATCACGGGTTACCAAGATAAAAATTTCCAATTTGATTGACAACCATATCAAGAAATCTTTTTACAAGAAGAAAGGAGGGACGATAAAAGAGTTATCAAGATTTCCAAAATTGAACCAATAACAACAACGACGACAGAAAACAACCGTCATCTAACGACAGTTGAAGCAACGGTGTGAGCCCACCATTTGAGACTCTCTCTCATGTCGGTCTCGTTCCCAAGAGCAGGAACCTTCCAGTTCATCAATGGATCCTCCTTCCTCTTCTCCTCCCACCATTCCCACGCCTCCGAGAGATAAGGCCTCGCAACAACTGCAGACTCGCCAACACTCTCTTTCTCGTCACCATCTTCCTGATGACGGTCGGCATCTTCTTCGCCATCTTTAATTTTCTTGCCCAGTCTCTGTAGCCCTGGAATGATAGAGACCAAGCTGGAGTCGACTTTGTCTTCCTCCGAGAAGACGAACCCCAGGTCCATGAACCCTTTTAGCTCCTCGAACTCGAGCTGCGACAAGCTCTTGCTCGAGGCCCTCCTCTTCGCTCTTCCTCCCATTTGGCCCTTCTCTCTGCGCGAGAACTCCGAGCTTCTCGGCTTGTTCCATTTGAAACCTTCTTCTTCTTCTGCGATTACCTCTTCTTCACAGATCACGCTGTGAATGGGCGTCGTGCGAAGAACTGAGTCTGAAGAGAGAGAGCTTGATTGGAAGCTTGCGGGGATGATGCTCGTTTGATCGCTCATGGACCTCACAAGAATCGACGGAGTCCAAGAAATATGAAGACACGGGCTTTCGTTCTCGGGTATTTCTATGCTTTCTTGACCCGGATTGGATCTGGAGGTTGAAGAAGGCAATGTGGCTGGTCGTTTCGTGAAGATCTCGAGCTCGAACCAACATCTATCTATGATCTTCATGACTGCTTCTGCTTCTTCCCTATATGGGGGCCAGAGGAAATTGTGTGATTATGGAGATTCAATGAGCGCTCGTGTGGCTTCATATTTATAGTCTTAATTACCGAGATTGCCCTCGGGTTTTCCGGTTATTTACGGGAAGGTCTCAAACTCAGCGTTTTACACGTTTAATTATTACTTGATTTGGTCTTGGGTCTTTCTCTATTAGTTTCAATTTCTTTTTAGCCTTGATTACGTTACGCGATAGGGTAGGTTTTCCTCGAAAATGCGAGGGATGGGGATGTGAAAGAGTGATCTGACGTGGCTCTTAGTCAGAGAAAATGAACCAATAACAGTATAAGTAAGAACAGAGATATTTTGAGGTAATCAAATATTATATTGCTCTAGTACCTAATGCAGATGAAAATTATTTATCAATTAATGAGTAGGTAAAGTCAAAGTTTTCATATCTGAATTTGCTTTGATGTCGGCAAGTGCTTCTCGAGTTCATTTCATATGTAATCAAGTCTCCTAACTTATTTAATTTGTCCAATTAAGTCCTTAAAGTTACTTGAAATATAAAAACTGAGCCTTTCCACCTGTCTTTTGGTAGTTTATGCCAATTTTTCTGATATTGATTTGGGCGTGTTCCTCGCCTAAGATGGGTGGGGGTTGACAACCGCACACTCTCTCTCTCTCACACACACACACAAACACATCAATATCATGGTGCAAATATAGCCACCCTAGCAAAGTTAGTGTTGGACAAATCTAGTTAAAGGATTTTGATTGCGCAGAAAAACATAGACAAATCAATTACACTAACCACAAATATTAGGCAACAACAAGTATACTTAGCTGAATATAATCATATATTTTATGGTAGTAGGATCGTGTATGATACTACATTGGGGTACCAATCAAAGGTTGCTACTATGTTTCGCGTTTTAACTTGGCATTTCCCCGTGCTAGGTCTATGAATCTAGACTTTGTGCGGGTTGTACTATGTGATACCATTTGTCCTAATTGGTTTTTCCCCAATTTTGTTGTATTGGGGATTGGATGCCTGGACAGTTGAGCCTATGGTAGAGGTTTGCCCTCTCTACCGTTGTTTTTTTTTTCTTAATAAGTAAAATGGTGGAGAGGGATGACTATTGTAGCTATCCTCTCTTGAGGCGAAACTCTAAGGTTCTCACTATTACTATTTAATGTCAAGTTTGAGCTATAACTACTCAATCCATAAGTAGATATACGAATTGTCAACACAACCCCTGCGGGTGACGGAATTCAGGAAATTTCTCCACATGAGGTATTAATGCCTAAGGCATAAATTAATCAGAGGTTTACTCATAACGTGTCTCGAATATATGACCTCATAAAGACAGTGTGACCCCTTTACCAATAAAATTATTAGATTTATCAAAAAAAAATATAATCCTCTGTATATACAATACCTGATAATGAATTATTTAAGTTGTCGGTGAAAAATGACGTCGATATGAACTACAGGTCCTATTTCTTCCCATGGGATGGTGACGAGTACAACTAGGAATAATGTTCATATTTCTAGATTTAACCCTTAAAAGCAACATCTTGTTGCTTGTACATTACACACAATAATGGGTTCGTCTAAGATGTTGCCACTAAGCCATTAATTTTGGATTTTGCTTCAAGAATGGAGAGTTTGGACAACATCGATCCTTTAGACCGCGAAATCAATTGCAAAGATCGAACTGTATTTCAAATCTGCTTGGATATTGTTTTACTTTTAACATTTTTCCTTTGAAATCTCCAGAAAATAGTGGACACCATGGTTTATTTTTACTTCCTAAATAAAAGAAAATGATATGTTTTACACGTTTAACCTTAATTCAATTAGAAAAAGAAGTAGCTAGTACATATTAGTCAAACGAGACCGATTCAAACTTATATAGGAAAATCTAAAAGGAGAGATCTATGCCAAAGCTGCATAATTCAGTGGACATAATGCAATGATTACGTTTTTCTAATTTTTTTTTTTTGTGGGAGGCCAAGCAATAGTTGCGTGTTTTCATAAATTAAGGTTGAAGAAGACAATTTTCGTGTTTTAGTAGTTCGTTGTCACCGTGATGTTTTTCCTTATGCACGAGAGCAGTTCGACAATAAAATAAAAAAACATTTAAACACACGAGCAAAGGATTAACAAATTCGGCACGTGCCTCTCGTGCCCCCACCTCACGTGCACCGCGGGCTTCAAGTGCGACTTTCAACTTCCCCGCGGATGATTAGTTTCAGACATGTCTTACAACTATGTCGGCAAATAAAGAAAAAAATCAACCAATTATCGACTCAACCTGTTTGCATGATCTTGCATATTCTCAGGAGTTTGAGCTTGAGCTTTTGGTTGCAACACTAACCTAGCTTAAAATTCATGATTAGATTGGAACTAAGCAATTATCGACATAACCCGTTTGCATGACTCAACATGTAATTTAACAGGTTTAGATCTGCATAAACGGATTGTGTCACAAGAAAAACTGGGTCTTACGTGGGTCTATTTCTACATAATTAGACATTTTCAAATTCATATTTAAAGACTTTTTTAACCTTAAGAGTTTACAAAAATAGAACCCATTTTAGAAAGAATAATTGTAGACTGGCAGGGAATATTACAGAGTTATCAAAATTACAAAAACTGGTACATACTTAATAATATAACAAACCTTACAACTTTAACTTTATTAAAGCAGTCATGTGAGTTCCGAAAGATTCTTTCACTTATTGATGGGTTCATAATATGGGTTGAGATTAGGATCTTCATCAGCTAAAATCTAGTTATCACGCGTCTTCAAGATAACATTCTCCGAAATGTCATGGGTCTTTTAAACATCCATTTGTTAGGGTTGATTTCGCTTGTACTTATTTAATGTCTGATGGATTCTGATGACATGATTTGCGTGGGAATAATTGCTTGGCATTTCATACCTAATGTCAAAGTTAGAGATAAAGAAAGTCACTTGAACTAAATTTACAGTGGGAATGCGATGACCAATTTGATTTGGCATTGACGAGAACCTCTCTACTTTCAAATATGACGGCAGCATTGCATCGGATTTTTCCTTTCGTATGTGAACAAAAGGTCTCCAAAATGTTTAAGGAGAATAGACTTCGCTCCGACCAAAAAAAAAAAAAAACAGATTAGACTTCGCACAATTTACACGTGTGGGGAACAGGTCCAATATTTTTTAAAAAATGAAGTGGAAAACGTTTTCTAACTATAACCAAGAAATGAAAAATAATGGAGAAAATTTTCCAAACATGGTAATGATGATAGTGTTGATTTGGTCGTGACATCCAGTAGAGGGATGAGAAGGTTTTTCCATGGTTATGTTTGAATGTGAGGAGCATTTAGAACTAAATGGTTTGTGGATAAAAATTTAAATTATAAATTCGTTATGGTGATTCGAATCACAATGTTACTATAATAAAAATGTTTTAGTTCAAGTATGGTTTTCACTAAAAATAACCACAGGCCATTTTCTGAAAATTTAGGTATTCTCCATTATTGGATAAAAGAACACTTCTTTTTTACTCTTTTAAATTAATGATACGTTAACCCATTCGAAATAGTTCTTGTTTTATTTTCTTTTTTCACTCATTTTTCTTCTTTTATATTATGCCTTTTGCTCTACCTAGAATCATACACTGGAAACCTATCTATTGCCAAATCGCCTTGTGGCGGTGCCTGTATGCCCGTCTTTAGCCACCACAACCATCGGGCCGTCACTGATCTCCCTCTGCTTACATGCCTATGGGCCGTCACCTAAAAGGATTATAGCATACGTATATTGTCGCAACGGTGACATGACACGCTAGCAAAACTAAGGTACTGTCTAGTTGGGCTCAAAGCCCACCTGCACTATTGTCAAATGAACTCAAAAAGATTATTCTTATATCTGAAAAAATACAAAATATAATTCTTGCTGAATGTAGATCTAAGGCAATAATTATCAAGTGGGTGTTGCATTACGAGTCAAATACTACAATTGCAGTATGAACCCGAAAATTAGAAGTAAAAATCATCTCAAAAACATATACATATCTCTTCTCATGAAGAACCCGACGTGAATATGTCAATGCAATCTTATCTATAATCATCATAAGAAAGAATACAAGAAAAAGTCAAGAAGCTATGCTAGAGAAGTCCAATGTATGACTGCTAACATTTCTAAAGAATATTATCTAAAATACGTGGAAAAATTAGTAAATGAACAAATAACTAAAAGAAAGTAAATATAGTGCCATAAAAGAAAACCCAAATGAAGCATCCCAGAATTGTTGAAGATTGCAACGGTGAATTGCCGAGCAAATCTCCTTTGGCAGTGAGCTTATATTACATTCACTCCCGATGAAAATATTTGAGTATAAACCACCTGCCAAAGGAGTAAATGCCCAGTAATTCACCACTCACATGCCATGCACACTATCAGTCATGTGCTATTAATAAAACTATTATTTTCTGATTTTTTGGGCGGATGAACAGTGTTAAGCGTGCAACATCTATTTATAGCCTCCCAAAAGGTTATAGACGCTTTCCATGCACACAGCATATTCTGAGAACATCCAAAATCAAATAAAATCTTGCTTTCAGCACTTTAATTTGTGCCAAATAATGAAAAAGAAAAGCTAGTGGTCCAATGAGTTACTCGACCAAAGAAAGAAAATGAGTTAGATATGCTAAAGCTTAATTCCATATTCGTACCAGGTTTCGACGACAACTGGAGTCAACATATATTCCTCTATCCAACTAATTGGAGTGGAGAAATATCCAGAAAAGTTTAGTTTTAGCACATTTCGATCTCATCGTTATTCCAAGCATATTCCTAGTATCTTTTCTAAAAGGAAATATGATACCAAGAGTCCTTAAATTTGACCTAATATATAATGTCATACTTAAACTTTTAATCCATTCAGTGTGATTCTTGAACTATTCTTAAATCTTTATTGTAGTTGCTCTATTTAATCAAACAACAAGTAAGATGTAATTTGATGACTTGGAATATTTGATAATGAGTTAGAATTTTGAAATGATGGGTCAATACGACATAGGAACATGTGATCACAGATTCCATTGTCTTATCCATCTACTTTTCTATACAATTTTTCTTTTCCGTTTATCGTTAATACCTAGTAGACCGAAATACATGTCAGTTAATTCTATGAACTCAAACTAACAAAAGAAAGACATTGAACTTCTTCATATAATCTAGGGGCTACATTGAACATTTAGTAATAATTTAAAGACCATATTAAATAAATTAAAAGTCAAGGGACGACTCTGAACTTATTCATGCGGCTCTTGTTTTTTATTGTTTGATCAGTCACACCCAACAAGATATCATCCACTGTCAAATTTTCTTATATCGTACTGAACCATCAATTCAAAAGTCTAACTCAACATTAAATTTTCCATATAATCAAATTACCTCTGACTTATTATTTGATCAAACAGAACAACTACATTGAACATTTAGGAATAGTTCAAAAATCACACTAAACGAATTAAAAAATTATGACATTATATATTAGGCCAAAGTTTAGGGACTTTTAGTTTCATTTTCCCTTTAAGAAAAGACACTAGGAATATGCTCAATGTAAAGATGAGATTGAAATGTGCCAAAACTAAACTTGTAAATATATGTTGACTCCAGTCGTCGCCAAATCCTGGTACGAACATGGAATGAAATTTAGCATATCTAACTCATTGGACCACCAGCTTTCTTTTTACTGGATTTTGGATGTTCTCAGAATATGCTGTGTGCATGGAAAACGTCTATAACCTTTTGGGCGGCTATAAATAGATGTTGAACTCAAACACTGTTCATCGAAGCCCAAAAAATCAGAAATAATATATTATTAATAGCACATGATGAATAGTGTGTATGGCATGTAAGTGGTGAATTACTGGGCAATTACTCCTTTGGCAGGTGGTTTATACTCAAATACTTTCACTGGGAGTAAATGTAATATAAGCTCACTGCCAGAGGAGATTTGCTCAGCAATTCACCGCTACAATCTTCTACAATTCTAGGATGCTTCATTTAGGTTTTCTTTTATGGCACTATATTTCTTTCATTTTAGTTATTTGTTCATTTACCAATTTTTCCACGTATTTTAGGTAAGATTCTTTGGTGATGATCGCAGTCATACATTGGACTTCTCTAGCATAATTTTTTGACTTTTTTCTTGTATTCTTGCGTATGATGATTACATATATTATTGTATCGCGTCACGTTCTTCACGAGAAGATGTGTATATGCTTTTGAGATGATTTTTACTTTTAACTTTTGGGTTCATATTGCAGATGTAGTATTTGACTCGATCTGCAACACCTACTTGATAATTATTGCCTTATATCTTAAACAATTGCAAAACATTCAGCAATAATTATATTTAATATTTTTTTCCAGATATAAAAATAATCTTTTTGTGCTCATTTGGCAATAGTGCAGGTCGGATTTGAGCCCAACTAGACAATACCTTAGTTTTGCTAGCTTGTCATGTCACTTTTGCGATGAAATATGTATGTTAACCCGTTCAGGTGGCGGCCCTCAAGCATGGAGAAAAAAGAGTGAAAAAAAGAAAATATAAAAAACAACTATTTCGAATGGGTTAATCTGTCATTATTTCAAAGAGTAAAAAAGAAGTGTTCTTTTATCCATTAATGGAGAAGATCTCAATTCATAAAAAATGACCGGTGGTTATTTTAAGTGAAATTCAAGTAAGGGTTAATATCACGAAAAACCTCAAACTGGTACACTTGTAACAATTTTACCCCGAACTAATTTTTTGACAATCAAAAATCCAAAACCGGTACACCTGTGACAAATTTACTCAAAATTTATTTTTTGACCACTAAAAATCTCAAACCAGTACACCTGTGATAATTTTACCACGAATTAATTTTTTGACCACTAAAAACCCCAAATCGGTATACCTATGACAAATTTACCCCGAACTAATTTTTTGATCACCAGAAATCCCAAACTGATACACTTGTGACAAATTTACCATGCGTTAAATTGGATCAATATCATGAAAAATCAAAAATTCGTAAACTTGTGACAAACAGAGAGGTAAAACCCCAAACTAGTACACCCATCAACTACCATGTGTCATCAAACTCGGTAATTTAACAATAAAATTTAATAGAAACAAACAAAGGGTAAATTTGTCATAGATGTATCAGTTTGGGGTTTTTTGTGGTCAAAAAATTAGTTCAAGGTAAAATTGTCATAGGTGTACCAGTTTAGGATTTTTCGCTGTCAAAAAATTGGTTTGGAGTAAATTTGTCATAGGTATATCAGTTTGGGGTTTTTCGTGATATTAACCCTTTAAGTAACTAAATTCCACAATTCATGTCTATATCGAAAACCATACTTGAACTAAAACATTTTTATAATCGTAATATTGTGATTTGAATCACCATAACGAATTTATAATTTAAATTTTTAACCACAAACAATTTAGTTCTAAACGCTCCTCACATTCAAACATAACCGTCGAAAAACCTTCTCATCCCTCTACTGGATGTCACGACCAAATCAACACCATCATCATTACCATGTTTGGAAATTTTCTCCATTATTTTCCATTTCTTGGTTATTGTTGAAAAAATTGTCCATTTAATTCTTTGAATATTGTACCTTTTTCCCACACGTGTAAATTGTGCGAAGTCTATTCTCCTTAATCATTTTGGAGAATTTTGTTCACATAGGAAAGGAAAGGATCTGATGCAATGCTGCCGTCATATTTGAAAGCAGAGGTTCTCGTCAATGCCAAATAAAATTAGTCATTAAATTTAGTTCGGGGGACTTTCTTTTTCTCTAATTTTGACATTAGGCATGATGTGCCATGGGATTATTCCCACGCATATCATGTTACCAGAAATGACATCCACCAGGCATTAAATAAGTACAAGTGAAATCAGGCAAACCAAATGGATTTTTTTCAAGACCCATGAGATTTCAGAGAATATCATCTTAAAGACGTGGTAACTAGATTTTAGCTGATGAATATTCTAATCTCGACTCAAATTATGAACCCATTAATAAGTGAGAGAATCTTTGAGAGTTCACGTGACTACTTTAATAAAGTTAAAGTTGTAAGGTTTATTGTAATATTGAGTTTGTACCGATTTTTGTTCGTTTGATGACTCTATAAAGACTGTAATATTCTCTGTCAATCTATAATATGCTTTGTTGGTCATACTGGTGATAAAAAATGTATGTGTGTTAGTTTTTTCATGTTTAATAACCGAAAAATGTATGTGTGAGGTGGGGGCACGAGAAGCACGTGCCGAGATTGTTAATCCTTTGCTCGTGCGTTTAAATTTTTTTTTTTTTTGGTCTAATTGCGTTTAAAAGTTGACCATCCTGCCCTCGTGCATCAGGAAAAGCATCACGTTGACCACGAACTACTAAAAATATAACGTAATTATTGCATTAGGTCCACTGAATTATGCAGCATTGGCATAGATCTCTCCGTTTAAATCCTCTTATATAAGTTTGAATTGGTCTCGTTCGACTAATATGTACTAGCTACTTCTAATTCTAATTGAATTAAGGTTAAACGTGTAAAACATTTCATTTTCTATTATATAAGAAGTAAAAAAAAAACACGGTGTCAATTATTTTCCGAAGATTTCAAAGGAAAAATGTTAATAGTAGAACAATATCCAAGCAGATTTGCAATAAGGTTCAATCTATCGAAACTTATTGCAATTGATTTCGCGGTATAAATGATCGAGGTTGTCCAAACTCTCCATTCTTGAAGGAAATCCAAGATGAATGGCTTAGCGGCAATCATCTTAGACGAACCCATTAGTGTGTGTAATGTGCAAGCAACAAGATGTTGCTTTTAAGGGTCAACTCTGGAAATATGAACATTATTCCTAGCTGTACCAGTCACAATAGGAATGGGAGGAAATGGGACCGCAGTTTGTATCGATGTCATTTTTCACCAACGACTTAAATAATTCATTATTAGATATTGCATATATAGAAGATTATAATTTTTTTTGATAAGTCTGATAATTTTATTGGTAAAGCGGTTATATTGTCTTTATAAGGTTATAAATTCAACACATGTTATGAGTAAACCCTTGATCAACTTATGCCTTAGGCAGTTGTACCTCATGAGGAGAAATTTCTTGAATTCCGTCACTCGGTGGGACTGTGTTGACAATTCATACATCTACTTGTGAACTGAATAGTTATGACTTAAACTAGACATTAAATAATAGTAGTGAGACCCTTAAAGTATAGCCTCGACGGGATAGCTACAATGGTCATCCCACGCCACCTTTTTCACTTGTTAGAAAAGACAACAATAGAGAGATTAAACCTCTAACTAGGGGTGAGCATGGTTCGGGCAGGCAATTCCCAACATAGAACAGGGAATTGCCCACTAAGGACCGCTCCCGAGAAATTGAAACCGGGAACCACCTGTTGGTTCCATAGATCCACCCGAGAATCGGACCGCTGGTCCGGTTCGATTCCCGGGTGGGTCCGTGGAACCGGTCCCACCAAGTTTCACGCAAATGTAGGTGACCGAGAGTGAGAAAGGGAGGCGATGACGGTTAGAGGCGCGGCGGTGAATTGATAGGAGTTGAGAGTCGAGCTTCAAATTAGGTATTTTATGGTTTTCTTTTTTCTTTTTCTTTTTCTTTTTTTTTCTTTTCTTTTTTGGTCTAAATTTTTCTTAAAAATTATATATACATGCATATATATATATATAGCGGTCTTATATATAAATAAAAGCGGTCGGGTGGGCTGTTCTACGCTTTGTTCCAAGCGGTCCGGGCGTTACCCGATTCCTTTGCATGCACCTACCTCTAATACATGCTCAGTTGTCCAGGCATCCAATTCACAATACATCATAATTGGGGAAATGCCATTTAGGACAAATGGTATCACAGAGTACAACCTGCACATAAACTAGATTCTCAAACCTGGAACGTGGGAAATGCCAAGTTAAATCGCGATATATTGTAGCAACCTTTGATTGGTACTTCGATCCAGTATCATACACAATCCTACTACCATATATATGATTATATTCGGCTGAGCGTACTTTTTGTTCCCTAATTTGTTTGGTTAGTATAACTAATTTGTCAATGTTTTTCTACGCAAACAAAATCCTTTAACGAAATTTGTCTAAAACTAATTTTGAGAGAGAGAGAGAGAGCTCCACCATTGACGAGGGTTGTCAACCCCACCCATCTTGGACGAGGAACTTGCCCAAATCAATATCAGCAAAATTGGCATAAGTACCAGAGACAGGTGGAAAGACTAAGTTATATTTCAAGTAACTTTGAGGACTTAACGGTACAAATTAAATAAGATAGGAGAATTGATTAAATATGAAAAGAACTTGAAATGCACATGCCAACATCAAAGCAAATTCAAATATGAGAACTTTGACTTAACCTACTCATTAATTGATAAATAATTTTCATTTGTGTTAGGTACTAGAGCAATATGATCTTTTATTACCTCAAAATATCTCTGTTCGTACTTATACTGTTATTGGTTCATTTTCTCTGACCAAGAGCCACGTCAGATCACTCTCTCACATCCCCATCCCTCGCAATTTCTAGGAAAACCTACCCTATCGCGTAACGTAGTCAAGGCTAAAAAGAAATTGAAACGAATAGGGAAAGACCCAAGAGTCAAGACCAAATCAAGTAATAATTAAACGTGTAAAACGCTGAGTTTGAGTCCTTCCCGTAAATAACAGGAAAACCCAAGGGCAATCTCCGTAATTAAGACTATGTAAACACGAAGCCACACGAGCTCTCGTTAAATCTCCATAATCACACAATTTCGTCTGGCCCCCATATATGGAAGAAGCAGAAGGAGTCATGAAGATCATAGATAGATGTTGGTTTGAGCTCGAGATCTTCACGAAACGACCAGCCACATCGCCTTCTTCAACCTCCGGATCTGATCCGGGTCAAGAAAGCACAGAATTACCCAAGAACGAAAGCCCGTCTCTTCATGTTTCTTGGACTCCGTCGATTCTCGTGAGGTCCAAGAACGATCAAACGAGCATCATCCCCACAAGCTTCCAACCAAGCACTCTCTCTCCAGATTCAGTTCTTCGCATGACGACCATTCAGAGCATGATCTATGAAGAAGAGGTAATCGCAGAAGAAGAAGAAGAAGAAGAAGGTTTCAATTCGAACAACTGGGGAAGCTCGGAGTGCTCGTGCAGAAAGAAGGGCCAAATGGGAGGAAGAGCGAAGAGAAGGGCCTTTAGCAAGAGCTTGTCGCAGCTCTAGTTCGAGGAGCCAAAAGGGATCATGGATCTGGGGTTCGTCTTCTTGGAGGAAGACAAAGTCGACTTGAGCTTGGTCTCCATCATTCCGGGGCTACAGAGACTGGGCAAGAAAATTAAAGATGGCGAAGAAGGTGCCGACCGACATCAAGAAGATGGTGACGAGAAAGCGAGTGTTGGTGAGTCTCCAGTTGTTGCGAGGCCTTATCTCTCGGAGGCGTGGGAATGGTGGGAGGAGAAGAGGAAGGAGGATCCGTTGATGAACTGGAAGGTTCCTGCTCTTGGGAACGAGACCGAGATAAGAGAGAGTCTCAAATGGTGGGCTCACACCGTTGCTTCAACTGTTGTTAGATGACAGTTGTTTTCTGTTGTTGTTATTGGTTCAATTTTGGAAATCTCGATAACTCTTTTATCTTCTCTCCTCTCTTCTTGTCAAAAGATTTCTTGATTTTGTTCATGTACATGGGATACATATAAATTAGTGGTAATTCAAATTGGAAATTCTAATCTTTGGTAACTCATGATTTTGCTTTGTTCAAGGAAAGCAGATGTGATGTTCCTTTGGCAATGCGATTCTGTAAAAAGTTTGACCTACTAATTTGCTAGTGTTTATTAATTACCTTCTTGAAATGTACCTTGAGGAAGATCAATAGTACTAGACAGTTGCGAACCTTTTTTCTAAAGTGTAGTGTCATTTTTCTTGGATATTTCATTGACCTTACGATATTTTTTATTATTATTCCTTTTGTAGTTCTTTTTTTTTTAATATTGAATAGAGAAAGGGCTTTTGAATTGCTAGGAATATGTAACACAACCATTTTCTAATCTCAAGAATACCATAGGGACAGCAAGCAATTGATATTTGCTTGTTCTATGAATGGACAGATATCAATTGTACGCATGGTCAATATTAAACAATCCATGTGAAGATAATATTCCTTTTCATTCTTGACTTTTATCTTTTTTTGATAGTTGTGCGTAAAATGAATGCTATAGTAGTATCTGTTACATATATAGAACAAGATGTAAAATGAGTCAAATGCTAATGAGATATACATGTGTGTGTGTGTGTGTGAGTATATATATTTTTATATTTGACTATGTGTGTTTTTTTTACAATATTATGATGTTTTGACCATCCACCTAATCATAGAAAAGATGCTACATATGCAAATATTAGCTTGTTTAAAGTGGAGTAATATAGCAGTGTTGACACCTATTTTAATTTGCCCAAAATTAATTACACAAAATTTAGGAGTTAGTTTTCTTTAATTCCTAAAACAAAGAAATATTTCTATTTAAATGCATTGCATATAGAAATTAAGCACATTTGCATTAATAGGATATTTAGAACTCTTTTTAAAAAAAATTTAAATTTAAAAAAAAAAATCCGAGTTGGGCCGGGTCGGGGCTGGGCCGACCCGGCCTTTTTCTTTTTTTCTCTTCCCCCCCCCCCCCCCCGCACGGGCCCAGCCCGCATTTCTTTCCTTTTCTTTTTCCTTACACGAGCCCGGCCCGCCTTTTTTTCTTTCTTTCTTCTTTTCCCCGTGTGAGCTGGGCCCGGCCCGGCCCAACTCCCTTCTCCTCCTTCCTTCTCCCCCGCCGACCGTCGTTTTCCCTTCCCCTGTTCGCCCCTGTTCTGGCCGCAGGGTGATGAACGGCGGCGCAGCTCTGCGCCATCCCTATCCAGCCAGAGCAGGGCCGGGGGAGCACGCCAACGGGACTGGCATTAATTGCCAGTCCCGTCCTCCCTGGAAACCCGGCCATCTCTCCCCGTTTTCCCGGACTCTCCCTTTCCCCTTTTCCTCTGCACACTGAACCGCCCCCCCTCTCTGCACCGGCCTAAATGGCCGCGAAAGTCGCAAGACAGAATAGGCCGGTGTAGGCCGTCGTCAGCTGACGTGGGGGAGCAGAAGCAGTGGCTCTCGGCCACTATAAAAACCAAAGAGGAAGAGAGAGAAGGGGTCGGCCATTAGAGAGAAAAACAGAGAAGAGAGAGACATAGAGAGAAAAGAGAGAGAATAGAAGAGAGAGAGCAAACCGAGAGTTCGCCGGAGCAAAAAGGAAAACCAACAGCGTCGCCGTCGTCCACGGAGCAGCCGCAAAGCCACCCAGACACGCCGTCGACTAGTGAGCTCCCCCCGGCCGAGAAACTCCTCTGTTCACCCCTGTTTTGGTGTCTGGTTTGGCCGGGACTTGCGCCGGTCGTTTCGCGCGTATCCCCGCCCATAACGCCGTAGGTCCCGGTCCCTACTCGCCGTCGAAGGCGAACCGTAGCCGCTGGAGTCGACCGAGCCGTCGGAGGAGGTCGAGATTCCTCGATTTTGGTTGTGCCCCCCACCTGCTCAATAAAATGTCTCAAGGAGCCTGGTTTGTTTTTTGGCCGCCGGCCGGTGAGTGGGGCGTCGGACGGTAAGTGGACGGCAGAGGAAGCTCGGGGACGGTCCTAGAGGCCGGATTTGGGGCTGGCGCCGGTCTGGGTCGGCTGGCGAAAGGCCAATTTTGGCTCCGCCGGCGTCCCCGCATGTTTGTGCACGCGGGGTTGACCCGACTCGGATCAACCGACCCGACCCGGGTCAACGCCCTGGGTCGGATCCGTTGACCCCGGTCGGTTCCGACCAGACCCGGATCCGCCGACCCGACCCGATTTTAATATTATATTATATTATTATTTTATTTTTATTTTTTAAAAAATAAAAAATAATAAAATTTTAAAAAAAAAATCAAAAATCAATTTTTTTATGTTTCTTTTTCTTCCGTATTTACTTTTTTTTTTAATTTTTTTTTAAAAAATAGATAAAATATATATTTTTTAAAATTATGTAGTATATCTGAATGTTTTAATTTATTATATTATTATGCATGTTGTTATAATTTCATAAATTGCTATGTTTAATTTAGACAAGCCTATGAGGTTGCGCGGTAGTGTTTTGCATGTTATTTTTATTACCGTTGCGTTATTATTATGCATGTTTTTAATACAATTCCATGAACTGTTGTGTTTTGAATGTCATCTGACATAGTTAGGATTAGAACCTAAGGCTGCATATTTATCTTGACTGCTGATCGTTTATAATTATGCACTCGCTTGATCACCTCACATATTAGGAGAAAGGTCCTAAAATCAATCCAGATTGCTTGACAAATGTTTTCAGAAATGAACAGGATAAAAAGGTACCAAAAGGGCATTAGTTATCCAACTAGTGTAACCAAGTCCCCGAACTCAGTTAATCTCTGGTTCGTAGGAATAGGGTGATTCTCCCATCACCTTATTTGGGCTTCTAATCGACTCACCCCAAATCAATTATTAGCGACTCCTTGGTATAAACCACTTGCATGTTAAATAATTAAACCCTAAGTCGTGATATGGTATGGGCTTGGGAGAGCTCGAGTTAAGTCCCGAACCAAGACTTAGCACGTACCAGGCGAAACCCTTCTTTTTGCACATGTTCGATAAAAAGCGGGAGGTCGGTCGCGACAGTCTGGCGACTTCGCTAGGGACTTGCTTTTTTTAAAGTGGACTTAAGCCAAAATTTTTTATCCTGTTCAAAATAACTTTTGTTTGGCAGCAAGGACTCCAGGTATGATCCCGACATTAAGGTGTTATTTGTTCTTGCAGGTTCAAATTGGTTGTTTATAAATTGTTGTGCATGCTTTAATGATTTAGCACTACACTGTTGCACACACAACCACGCTGCCGGACCTGGGCCGCGATAGGGCATTTTAGGATAATGTTAAGAAAGATACGACCTCGAACGCGAGCCCGCGATGTAGAGGTTGCCTTTCTTTTTCCCGAAATTTATTTCTAAAAAATTGTAAAGAAACATCTTTAGCCGCTATTCGCGTGACTATAAGATATTCCTTTCGATTTGACCGAGGTTAAAAGGACTTGACACCAACGCGAGACTGCGACGGTCAGGCACCCTTTTAATTTCATTTTGCTGAGCCAGTCTAGATAGAAATCGAACCTCACTCCTCATGTGCATGTTGTTGTGATTGCCATGGTTCAAGGAAAGGTATACATTCTATCCCTTCTCATTTTATTATACAGCCTACTTATTCATTTGATTTGTTACTGATAGGCCACCCGTTGATTGCATTCTATATACGATGGGAAGAACTGATATCCAATTCGTCCCCGCTCCTAAGAAAGAGTTCATGGCATGGTAGGACCGATGAGACGAGGGATACGCTTATTGCGGAGCTTGTTCGTAAAAATAAGCAGCTTCGAGAGACTGTAACTTCCCCATCGTTTATAGAATGAGCATCCGGGAAGGGCGCCATTTTTGTTAAAAGCCCCTGTCTTTCATATTTCCTAGTATTTATGTTTAGGGGTTTTGGTTTTATTCTTTAAAAGTATTTATGGGTTGTACTAATGTTAATATAACTCGGACCTTTTTTATTCTATAAATAATATTTTTTGCACCTTAACAACACCACCGTGGCCTTCGGCCCAGTGGTATCCGGGGATGAGCGAAACGGTCCGAGGCGACCGGGGTTCGAATCCCGGGGATGCCGCCTGTAATGAATATATAAATAAAAAAACTTTTTCGCTTCCCTTATTTTTTGCAAATAAAGAAAATACGTGATAGACAGATGCAATACTAGACTAAGTCATGGACTGATCATTTATGAGATTTTATACTTATTCGTTGCCATTTTTTTAACAGGTAATTACGAATTATACCAACTCGCCAAGTAAAAATGGCTGAAAAAGATATGACAACTCGTGTGGCGGACATGGAGACTGAAATGAAGCAAGTCTTCGCCTTTCTTCGACAACTCTCAAAACAAGTGGAACATCTGTCAAACCGCTTAGACCAACTCACCATGACTCCGCTTCGCTATCCAAGACCAGGGGTGATGATTCAAATGGAGCCCTCCAGTGTCAACCAAAAGGGTAAAGATGTCATAGCTGACAATGTCCACGAGTCCCCTGATCCTAAGGAATTGAGCACCCTATGCCCAAAGTTCATGCAACGTGAACAATACAAACTTGGTATCCCTCCACCCCAAAGGCAAAATAACAAAAAGCAGTTCACGCCACTCCCTTGGCCTATGTCTCAGATTTTGCCTATTCTCCTGGAAAAGAGGTTACTTGCTAAAGAGCCAAAGTGTGAAAATTCTGAGCGTTTCCCCAACTATGATCCCTCCAAGGCATGTGACTATCATTTGGGTGAAATAGGACATTCCGTCAATGACTGTGTTGTCTTGAAAAATAAGGTCCAGAAATTGTTGGATGCAAAGATGCTTTCATTCCGTAACGCACCACCCAATCAAGCAGGAGGCGCGGATGTCGTCATTGAGTAAACTGAAGACTCAATTTTCCTCCTTTAGAATAGAGGCATATTTAACAGTTTGAATCCTCCCCTATGTGGGAGTTTTTCTTTCTTTCTAAAGTCTCAGCTGTTTTCTAAGATTTCCAGTTTTCTGAATTTTTAATTGTGCTTGGAATTTTAATGTTGCAATTTCCATTCCAACAAATGTAATTCGCCTGAATTATTCAAAAGAATTACAAATGTTTTCTTTTGAGGGCATGAGGTAGTATACCAAATCGGCTCGTTGATGATATCCAGCCATGTAAAGGAAAGTGTTCTGAGGCCCGAGCTTCCTCATGCTTCCTTGTTTCTAAGCTTTTGAAAATAAAACAAATGTTTGATCATTTTTCAAAAGGGCAAAAAAGAACGGTGGTGGAAAACAGTGCATGCTCATAGCCCTGTTTGTTTTTCTAACTCGCTCACTTCGTATCTCAGAGCATACTCCTTTTTGATTTGTTATTATAAAGGGGACATTTCAAAATGACACAAACTGAAGAGAACATCAGACCCTAGTGATGCTAGCAGACCAACTCATCTGATAGGGGCAGTTCGAGTGAAGATCATCCAACCTTCAAATGAAACATGGGGCAAATCTCACTACTACCAATGGGTGATATCAACCCCAGAGAGTCAAAGAGAATGCTGACCATTCCTTGACCCCATGATGAGCGAAACATCATTTCGTACAAAAGTCGGGGGCAGATCAAGAAAAGATTACCCCTTTTGAAAGAAAAAGGTATGTCTTATTCCTTAACAAATTTTGGAAATGACATTCCATCCCTTTTCTTTTGCAGATAATGAACTGGGGAACATGCTAGACTCTGACGTGCTAGCGAGCCGGATAGAGCACTAATGTTGGAACCTCTCGAATGAAACATGACGAAGAAGTGCTTAATTGGAAGAGTAGACTAGGGGGCATGCGATCTCCCAGTCCATAAAAAAGGATGTATTTCATTCTTAAAGTTCATCCACTTTAGCATAAAAATGACATATCTTTTCCTTTTACATAGGACAAAATTGAGTAAAGAACACTCATGGTGCAAGCAGCTAGAAAGGACTTTGCATATGACAAAATGGCGTCGAAGCCGATTTTGACAACCACGGAAGTCTCGATAGTAGTCACGCCCATGCCCGTCAAAGACCTTTAAAGCAGAAATTAGCTTTGCTGCGAAGATCCCCATGCAAGCAATTGCACATGCCTTGTGCAGTCAGGAATCGGAGCATTTACGAAAAACTCCTCAACATGCTGGAACCGCATTGACACGGCATGCGTTGACAATAGAATCCTCTATTTGGGAGCACCCCTAATTATAGAGGATTACATTCGAGCTTCGAAACCAAGAGTATGGAGGAGCAAACTAAGATAGAGAAGGCTGAACAAAGTAAAGAGGAGAAAAGACTCTGTTAGCTTTGAAGGTAAAATGGAAGAAGGGTAATTTGTATCGTTCTCAATTTACCCTCAATCTTCTCATTTCTAACATAAGCTCATGTTTTTATCATAAGGGAATTATCAACATCCGAGAAAACTCAAGGAGTTATCAGTCGAATCTCAAATGAAGAGAGTCACGAAGGGTAATATTGTATCGTTCCCAATTCCTATCCCTCAAAGTACCGCTCATTAACGCGGTCTTTCTTATTACCTTGCAGGTTTGCCTCACTGTTACAACATAGGTAGGTATTTCTTTCCCTAGAACCCTTTTCATGAGAGTAGAAAGAAACAAAGAAAGAGGAAATATGTTAAAGCAAATGAATGCTCAACCTTTCTCCAAGTGCATCGCATGTCTTTTAAAAAGAATTTTTGCATGGTAATTTTACCTATTTAATTCACCAATTCCTTGTGAAAATCTTGACAATTCGACGAATGGTGTCAAACTGCTTTGATGTATTGAACGAGGTGTGTCAGGATGATGAGAGGCAATTCTTAGTCTATACACATTCTCACGTACCAAACTCTTGTAAGATGAGAGAAAAGATTTCATTTCTACAAGGTAAAGGGATTTCTCGCATAAGGTACGGTAGCCAAAATGACGAGAGGCAATTCATTTCTCTGTCCCATACACTACCATTAATCCTTTGCTTGACCATTTTTGAGCCCATACACTCGGAGGTTCCTTTTAAATTACCCCTGTCAAGAACCACCCCTCATTGGGGCATCTTGAGGTAAATCGGCATCACAGGGAGGATTCAAATTCAGAGAGAGCAAGAAGAGCGTCCCTCCCTTTCGGTCATCGCCCCCCGTGGCTTTGGCCTCGTCGTCTTCACGGATCCGGTGGTCCTCGATAGGGTCCTCCAAGACAAGCACACCATCGACGGCAGGACGGTCGAGACTAAGAGGGCTTTGCCAAGAGAGGAGCAACAAACTAAAGCCTGTCCAAAATGCCAACATGTCATTGATAACAGTAATGTTTTCACCTAGGAACTGAGCAAGACAAGAAGGATGAAGAGTTTGTAATATCTAAAATTTTCTATGATGATCAGCCGCAACAGCTCGCACAAGATGAAAAAGATGAATAGAAATTTTCTTGCTCTCACTTGCATTAATCTTTGAGTGTTATTATTGCAGATGAACTCTCACGATAATTTAAGTGCCCTAAGATGACGAAGAGCAGTTCTTCTTCTATCCCATACACTTATATCCCTTGCTAGCCCAATTGAGCCGGCGATTTCATTTCGTACGAACCCAGTTGGTGATCATCCCCCACATCAGGGCAAAGCAAAAGTCACCACAGTTTGAGCATCATGGTCCAAAGTACCGAATGAAGATGAAGACTCCAAGAGCCTAATAACATTGTTCTGTTCAAACTTGTTTAGGCTGGTCCTGACAACACCAAAAGAACAGCAAAAAAAAATGCTGAAAACTAGGGGTATGAAAAAGCAGTGTGCCTGGTAAAAGCAAGGCCAATGCCCATGAATAAAAAAACAAAGAAAAAGAAAAAGGAGAAGAAGAAAAATGATGAAAAAGATGAAGAGAAAGGAATCCCTAATTTCTGGGCAACTGCTATGAAAAACAATGAAGTTTTAGCTGAGGAGATCTTTGAGCATGATGAAGACACTCTCAAATATCTCAAAGATATTAAGTGGTGTAGAATAGACGACCCCAAAAGGTTTAAACTTGAGTTCTTCTTTGATACAAATTCCTACTTTAAGAACTCTGTCTTGGCAAAGATCTGCCATATGATAGATGAAGATGAACCTATTATTGAGAAAGCAATTGGGACAGAGATCGAATGATATCCAAGAAAATGCTTGAAGCAGAAGCTCTTTAAGAAAAAAGCTATCCAAGAAGCCAAAGCACGGGATTACCCAGAGAATTTTCCAGAAAGATTCTGACGGTGGAGAAGAAGAATGGTGACAATGCCAAGATGATCACCAATTCTCACCCTCACACACATTTTTTAGCCCAACGATTATTTCGTTCCTCAACTTGTAAACCAAGCCCACGTTACATCCCTCATGAAGTCTCTTCTGACTAGGGCACTTGATTTAACGTGGAATTTCAAATGTTTATAAACAATGCTCGAGGAAGTGCGAGCAAGACTACTTCTATCTCGTTTTGCAGGGTTCTTGACTTGTAAACCTGAAGATAATTGCAAAATATTTTCTTTCATGGCCTTGACTTAGACAGTCACCTTTGTTAAGCCATTGACCAAGCCAGCATTACAACCCTGAAGAAGACCTCTTAGATTGGCAGCGTCGTACCGCTTGCGAGAAAACTCAGACCCTTGTTGATATGATAATGGTCAGATTGAGTGTTTTCAATGTTCCCGCCTTAATGGACGAGATAAACAGCCCTTTTCAATGAGAGTGAGTGGAAAGTCCTTTCTAACTGAAGGTCCCTCGTTCAACATCTCGAGAAATCCACCTTTGCGAGCGAAAATTGTCTTGATTGATAATTACCCTCGGTGGATGTTTGGTGATGCAAACATGGCAAAATCATCATGCATGAACTTTCAAATACACATTCTGGAATAGCCTAGCTTGTCTATCATTGATGAATGCATGCATGTTTGTGCTAATCGTCTTTGACAGCTCAGAGTTTTGATCCCCAGTGATAGGACACGAAAATCCGAGCACTAGAGAAGCCCTCATTATCATCCCAAGAAGAGATATCCCGAAAAAGGTCGAGTATTCAGCAGATGATGCATCAAACCTCCGGGTAAGAAACCCTGGGTATTTCATTAGAATTCTTTTCAAACTACCTAGAAGGTAAACCAGGTGTTCCTTTGAAAAAGAAAAGTATCTTGACTAGCTGGTCAAGATATTTCATACGATATTCTAGAATAGCCTCAGTTGTCTATTTCTCCAATGAATACGTATGTGTTTGCATAAAAAAAACTTGTCTGACAGGAGACATGCTCTTAAGAGGCAGGAGCGTGCCCAGGTAAGTACATTTTATCCATGCCCGATTCCAAAAATCTAGGTACCTACGATTGTTATGGTACCCCTCCTGAGCATGGGATCAACCCCCTCTGTTTACATCAAGTCTTTTCAGGTACCCCTTATGAGATGCAGGTACTTTGGCAAAGCAAAATCCAGTCAAGGCGACCGAAGAAAGGTTCGGGTCCTAGACAAATGAAATCCAGTCAAGGCGACCGAAGATAGGTTCGGGTCCTAGGCAAACGATTTCCCCAGTCACGGCAACCGAAGGTAGGTTCGGGTCCGAGACAAACGAAATCCAGTCAAGGCGACCGAAGATAGGTTCGGGTCCTAGGCAAACGATTTCTCCAGTCACGGCAACCGAACGTAGGTTCGGGTCCGAGACAAACGAAATCCAGTCAAGGCGACCGAAGATAGGTTCGGGTCCTAGGCAAACGATTTCCCCAGTCACGGCAACCGAAGGTAGGTTCGGGTCCGAGACAAACGAAATCCAGTCAAGGCGACCGAAGATAGGTTCGGGTCCTAGGCAAACGATTTCCCCAGTCACGGCAACCGAAGGTAGGTTCGGGTCCGAGACAAACGAAATCCAGTCAAGGCGACCGAAGATAGGTTTGGGTCCTAGGCAAACGATTTCCCCAATCACGGTAACCGAAGGTAGGTTCGGGTCCGAGACAAATGAAATCCAGTCAAGGCGATCGAAGATAAGTTCGGGTCTTGTACAAGCGATTTTCCCAGTCGAGGCGACCGAAAATAGGTTCGGGTCCTAGACAAACGAAATCCAGTCAAGGCGATCGAAGATAGGTTCGGGTCCTAAGCAAACGATTTTCCCAGTCAAGGCGACCGCAGAAAGGTTCGGGTCCTAGACAAACGAAATCCAGTCAAGGCGACCGAAGATAGGTTCAGGTCCTAGGCAAGCGATTTTTCCAGTCAAGGCGACCGAAGAAAGGTTCGGGTCCTAGACAAAAGTAATCCCCGTCAAGGCGACCGAAGATAGGTTCGGATCCTAGACAAACCATTTCCCCCGTCAAGGCGACCGAAGACAGGTTTGGGTCCTCGACACACAATATCAACTATCTTGAATTACTCTACCCTTCAGCAAGGTAAGTAGCCCAAGGTATGTTTTTATTTGCTTTAGTACGCATCATCTTATCGCATAATAAAAATGGGACTCACGGTCTCGCCAAAAATAGCATTCATTTGAGCATGCATGAGCCAAATTTAGGTGTCATTTTGTCTTTGAACGTACCCTCTACGAGCTCAACCTCTGCGAGCTCACCTTCAAAGAGGGGCAACTGTTGACACCTATTTTAATTTGCCCAAAATTAATTGCACAAAATTTAGGAGTTAATTTTCTTTAATTCCTAAAACAAAAAAATATTTCTATTTAAATATATTGCATATAAAAATTAGGCACATTTGCATTAATAGGATATTTAGAACTCTTTTTTTAAAAAAAATTTAAAATTTTTAAAAAAATAATAATAATCCGAGTTGGGCCGGGTCGGGGCTGGGCCGACCCGGCCCTTTTCTTTTTTTCTCTTTTTTCCCCCCTCCTCGCGCGGGCCCAGCCCGCATTTCTTTCCTTTTCGTTTCCCTTACGCGAGCCCGGCCTGCCTTTTTTTTTTCTTTCTTTGTTCTTTTCCCCTCGTGAGCTGGGCCCGACCCGGCCCAGCTCCCTTCTCCTCCTTCCTTCTCCCCCGCCGACCGTCGTTTTCCCTTCACCTGTTCGCCACTGTTCTGGCCGCAGGGTGACGAACGGCGGCACAGCTCTGCGCCGTCCCTATCCGGCCATAGCAGGGCCAGGGGAGCATGCCAACGGGACTGGCATTAATTGCTAGTCCTGTCCTCCCCGGAAACCCGGCCATCTCTCCCCGTTTTCCCGGACTCTCCCTCTCCCTTTTTCCTTTGCACACTGAACTGGCCCCCCTTTCTGTACCGGCCTAAATGGTCGCAAAAGTCGCGGGACAGAATAGGCTGGTGCAGGCCGTCGTCAGACGACGTGGGGGAGCAGAAGCAGTGGCTCTTGGCCACTATAAAAACCAGAGAGGAAGAGAGAGAAGGGGTCGGCCATTAGAGAGAAAAACAGAGCAGAGAGAGACAAAGAGAGAGAATAGAGAGAGAGAGAGAGCAAGCCGAGAGTTCGCCGGAGCAAAAAGGAAAACCAACAGCGTCGCCGTCGTCCACGGAGCAGCCGCAAAGCCACCCAGATGCGCCGTCGACTGGTGAGCTCCCCCCGGCCGAGAAACTCCTCTGTTCGCCCCTGTTTTGGTGTCCGGTATGGCCAGGACTCGCGCCGGTCGTTTCGCGCGAATCCCGACCCATGGCGCCGTAGGTCCCGGTCCCCACTCGCCGTCAAAGGCGAACTGTAGCCGCTGGAGTCGACCGAGCCGTCGGAGGAGGTCGAGATTCCTCGATTTTGGTTGTGCCCCCCACCTGCTCGATGAAATGTCTCAAGGAGCCTAGTTTGTTTTTTGGCCGCCGGCCGGCGAGTGGGGCGACGGACGGTAAGTGGATAGCGGAGGAAGCTCGAGGACGGTCCCAGAGGCCGGATTTGGGGCCGGCGCCGGTCTGGGTCGGCTGGCGGAAGGCCAATTTTGGCTCCGCCGGCGTCTCCGCGTGTTTATGCACGCGGGGATGACCCGACCCGGGTCAACGCCCTAGGTCGGATCTGTTGACCCGGGTCGGTTCCGACCTGGATCAACTGACCCGACCCGGGTCAACGCCTTGGGTCAGATCTGTTGACCCGGGTCGGTTCCGACCCGACCCAGATCCGCCGACCCGACCCGGTTTTAATATAATATTATATTATTATTTTATTTTTATTTTTTTAAAAAAAATAAAAATAAAAAAATTTATAAAAAAATCAAAAATCAATTTTTTTTCTGTTTCTTTTTCTTCCGTATTTACTTTTTTTTTAAAAAAATTTAAAAAATAATAAATAAAATATTTTTCTTTTTAAATTATGTAGTATATCTGAATGTTTTAATTTATTGTATTATTATGCATGTTGTTATAATTTCATAAATTGCTATGTTTAATTTAGACAAGCCTATGAGGTTGCGCGGTAGTATTTTGCATGTTATTTTTATTACCGTTGTGTTATTATTATGCATGTTTTTAATACAATTCCATGAACTGTTGTGTTTTGAATGTCATCTGACTTAGTTAGGATTAGAACCTAAGGCTGCATATTTATCTTGACTGCTGATCGTTTATGATTATGCACTCGCTTGATCACCTCACATATTAGGAGAAAGGTCCTAAAATCAATCCAGATTGCCTGACAAATATTTTCAGAAATGAACAGGATAAAAAGGTACCGAAAGGGCATTAGTTATCCAACTAGTGTAACCAAGTCCCCGAACTCAATTAATCTCTGGTTCGTAGGAATAGGGTGATTCTCCCATCACCTTATTTGGGTTTCTAATCGACCCACCCCAAATCGATTAGTGACGACTCCTTGGTATAAACCACTTGCATGTTAAATAATTAAACCCTAAGTCGCAATATGGTATGGGTTTGGGAGAGCCTGAGTTAAGTCCCGAATCTAGACTTAGCACGTACCAGGCGAAACCCTTCTTTTTGCACATGTTCGATAAAAAGCAGGAGGTCGGTCGCGACAAGCAGAGAGTTAGTGAACGAATGAATATGATCTTGTACGGGATTCACGTTTATAATTTGTTGCATGACTTTATATATATACTTCGTTTTGGCCAAATTGAAACTTTATTTTTCCATTTCCTTTGGCCCCTTTTTTTACTAACTACTCGCCATATTATTTAGTAAGATATAAAGACAATATAGTTATGAAAGGAATTTAAAAAAAAAAGACAGGGAAATTTGCAAAATAATTGAATGTATTAATGGATGGGATGGGAGTACAGAAAGGAATCAAAGGACAACACAAGTTTTGGCAGATGCCATGAAATGGAAGATCAGGAGCATGTTCTGATGTCCAAATTGATATCCCTCTCATCCTTAACAACCACTAGAAAGGAAGCAACTTGCTTATAAGGAAACTCGAACCTATATCACCGCCAATAGTGATTGTAGGAACTCTGAGCAGCTTCTCAAAATGTTCCTTCAACAAGTCGCAGCACATCCTCTTGTCACCAGACACACAAGTTAGATTGACAAAATCTAACTCGTCCACCAAAGAAGATATATCGTCCAGTCTGAACACGGCATGATGGTACCAATGTTAGAGAAACCGACGCCAACAAGTACCAACTCTTTCACACTTGTTGAATCTATTATAATGTTCTTTATGCACCAGCACTGGCGCAGCTCAAAGCACTCTAGCACAGGACTTCCCTAGAAAATTCCCTCGAGGATATCATCATCCAACTCTGCCTACTGCCCAGAAATTATGCTTAAATTCACCAAACACGGCTCTGATACCAATTTGTTAGCGAATGTGCAATGGAAGCCCGATACCTTTCGCCCGGGGAGATCACCAAGAAGGAGCTTAAGTCCGAGACTCTTAATATATTTATTTAGACCTACATTCGCTCAAAAGCTTAAGCCAATGAGTTATGAGCCAACTAAAATATATTAACTGCTCTACATCACACCAATTATTCGATATGGAATTTCTCTAATACAACTCATACGTGCATCCTAACAGAAATTATGACCAAGCAATAGGTCAAAGGTCAATTAGTTCTCTTTGTGCAGTCAAGTCGTTTCTTCATCACATATTGTCAAGATACTCCAACCCTATTGCTAACAAAATTTGACAAGTACAAGAAGCAAAATTCTTCGAAAACAGGATCTAGTCCTACTATGTCTTTACCCCTTCAAATAGAATGAGTTCTCTCTCATCGAGCGTTTACCTATAGGAAGTAATTACAAGTAAATTATATTGAAGGTAAATAAATTTAGATATTTATATGGTACAAAATCACATATTTTTATTTTTATTTTTATTAATTTGCTATCAGAAGTAATTTTGCTTTCACTTCCAATCCTGTTACTTCATCTACTATCAGTGGCCTTCTGTGAAATCTTTTTCCGAAAGCTGCACTAAAGCCAAGTAAAAGATTGAAATATTTCGATAAAGATACAATTGGATGATGACATATGGATATGAAAAAGCCACGTTTATTTAAAGCTTCTATTTTTTAATGTTGTATTGCATTCACAAAAAAAGGAATCTGATTTTTTTTTCTTATTTTCTTTTTTTCGTGGAAAAGATGAACTAATAGTAAAATATCCTCATTATAGTTTTAGCAAATCCCATCATTTGTCATTTAAGGTAACTTTGAGGGTCATGCTCGCCACTTGGTAGATGAAGTCTTATCGACGCAAGAGGAAGAGGTGATTTTACGTGTGTTTGTACGGATTAGCGAAGTCAAAAGGTTTATATAACCCGCATTAGAAAAAAGAAAAGAAATATAAGTTCTAGACATATATACTTTTTGGAAAATTAGAGCATATGGCGTTAATGTGAATAAGACTTTACACATTATTCACCATTGAGTTGAGAGTTTAAACTTCTCACTCTCTAACTAAATATCGAATTAAGGGTAGATAAGACTGCTTGTGGAAATATTTTCATATTGACAGGTATGCTATGATTACTCTATTCTTTCTTGATACTTCTACAAATTTCACTGCTCAAAATGAAATTTAAGTATAGTGTAACCTAAATGAAAGTCTGATGAACTACTTCCAACGCAAATGAATAGGTGAAATCTATATCTATCACATAAACATAGAATGAAGTGACGAGGCATGTAACATAAGATAGTCACCCTATGTACCTGGTGCAACATCTACGTTTTAAAGTTGCCCTATGGAAAAGATGAATGGTTTGTCAATGCTGTTGAGCTCTGAGTAAGTGTATATCTTCCGTGCAAGTGAATGGCAGGGCAATTCTCCCTTGGCAGGAGCGAGACCAGCATCAATATTTGCATGCATGCAAATGCAGTTCTCTCCTACCAAGGAAGAATTACGCTGTTATTCACCATCACATTCCACACCGCTCTCCTTCGTGTGGCCGTGCCCGAGCCATCACATTGATGATCAGCTCGTATTTATTTCACCAAATTCAGCACAATGCCGGGTATATGCCAGAGGATGAGATGGTATATGCCAGAGCACAATTCTTGCCTAGGGTTCTTCCTTCTGATAAAAAACGCATGGTCCTGATTCTTCACCTTTATATCCTTCAACCGAAGTCCCTATCACTACTTCAGCCTCTTGCTTTCAAGAGTGTGCACTTCTTTAAATGTCATGGTTTCAGGTCAGCAACAAAACTGTTAATTAGTGTAATCTATGTTATGTATGGCAAAGAGAGACAACTAAAGGAAAAAGTACACGAGAAAACCTAAAACTTGTGTACAGAATGCAATCAAATCCTAAACTTTTTTAATAGTTAAATTAGGTACCATGCCTTTATCAAAAAGTGCTAATTAATTCCTTTTAAAGAAGTGCATGCTCATCTAATCATCATTTGCATAGAAAATTATAGGTTAAACTTTGACCCCTGAACAAAATTAATTTTTATTAAATTGTATAGCATATAGTATCGCGACCTCCCTACGAGTCGGCCCTTGATGGGCCGAAAGGATGGGTAAGAGGCTAATGGATTGCTAAGTCTAAATCTAGGACTTAACTCAGGCTCTCCCGGGCCCATACCAACTCGCGACTTAAGGTTCAAGTTATTAACATGCAAATTGAGTTTTATCTAGGAGTCGCCACTAATCGATTTAAGGTGGGTCGATTAGAAACCCAACTAAGGCAACGGGAGAATCGCCTTACTCCTATGAACTAGAGATTCAAATAAGTTCGGCGACTTGATTACACTAGTTACACAATCAGTGCCTTTTCGGTACCTAATCTTGTTCAAACATCACTTAAAGGTGTTCGTACGGTCTTCCTATTGATTGTGAATCCTAGAGTTCTAGTTCTAATCAAGCTAAGAAAATGACAATCAATGCATCGGAAGTACGCAAACAAAGGCATAACATGCTTCTAATCGGACACATGCAAGGTTGAATTAAACATGCAATTCAAACATGTGAATCAACCAATATGCAATCAAGCACGGCATTCATTATACAAGAAAGCAAGAAAAGGCAATTCCATAGCCCAAATTTCATTTTTTGATTTTTCGAAATTTTTAAAAAATTTTAATTAAGAAAATAATATTTTATATTAAAATATTAAAATAAAAATATAATAATATAAACGGACCGGAGTCGGATCTCCACATCTAACTTGGGTTCACCAACCTGGGTTCATTACGGGACTAGGCCCAGTCCGGCCAAATTATATAAAAAAATAAAAAAGGAAGGGCTCAACCACAACAAGGGTGAGCCCGGGTTGGCCGGGACCCACGGACTGGGAATGACCCAGGTCCACAGGCCCCGACCGACCCAGCTCTTATGCCTAGGCATGTATACTCAGCTGGGCCGAGAGTCGACAATCAGCCTACTGGCTACTCACTCGGCCATTGGCCAGTGGCTGCTTAAATACTTTAGGTCGAGGAGTTGTCTTCATGGCCGGCCACTACTTAGCTAGCCAAAGAGATAGCTGGCCGAGCCTCAGCCTGGGCCTCTTGTGCCCAAGCTTTGGCCAAGGCTTGGCCAGCCACATCTGGCCACCTTTAACCTCCATTTTGCCTCGACTAGTCACCATACGACCACTACCAAGTCTACGGCTCCCTGGCCGACCCCTACACAGCTGACTGAGGACCGAAAAAATAGATCTCACTTAGGCGTTTCATCAAGCAATTGATGTGCACGACAGAAACCAGGGATCCCCGACCCTCCTTGGGGATCAGGTTTGCTTCGGCGGGCACGACTCACCTACGAAAGCAACGACTAGACCGGGAATAGGGTCAGTATGGGCCGAGATTCACACAAAATGGTCGATGCGAGTCCTGGCCAACCTTCAAGCGAAAATAGAGCAAAACAAAAGGGCTGTGAAGACTTACCAGTCGAGGTGCACCTAGGAGGTCACAGGCCGGCTTGCTGGCAACAGCGAGGCTGGCTAGCTGGCTTCCTTTTTCTACTTGCAAACCCTCAAACCTTGCTCTTTGTTCTCAATTCTTTCTTCTTTCTTTTTTCTTTCCCGAAAATCAACCCCCCTTGTATAGTTCTCTTTCCTTCCTTCTTAAGCTAGCTGGTCACCTTACCTCTTGCTTTGTGCCTGCTCTGCTCTGTGCTTGCTCTGCTTCACCGTCTACTTTGCTTCGCTCATTTTTGCTTAGCTGAGGTGTGGCTAGCCTCTACTTGGTTGTGCATCATCCACGACGGAGAGAGGAAGGGAGAAGGAAAGAAAGAGAGGTTGGGCCTGAGTCTAGTGTGGGGAAGAGAGGGGAAAGAAAGGGAGGCCGGGTTGGGTCTTTCTCGGCTAGGCTCCCCATTCTTTTTAATTATTTTTTTCTAAAATTAATAATAATTTTAAATTTTTTTAAAGAAAATATGCTCTACTACACCCTATTAATACAAATGCACCTAACGTCTATATGCCATGCAATTAAATAAATAAAAAATATTTTTGTTTAGGGGTTAAAAACTAACTCCTAATTTTTATGCAATAACTTTTAATTGGGCAAAAATATAGGTGTCAACATATACCTATTAGGAGCATTTGCATTAATAGTAATAAAACTTATTAACAAAGAAAAGGAAAAAAAAGGAAAAAAAGCGAGATCGGGCCGGGTTACCCAGCATTTTTCTTTTTCCTCCTCGTTTACACTACATGGGCCGGCCCACTCCTCTTCTTTTTCCCCAGCTCGGCCCGCTCCTTTTCCCCTTTCCCTCTTCTTTTTGTCCCTTACGACCATGGAGCAAGAAGGATGAGTAGAGCGGTAGAGACAGAAGGGTCGCGGCAAATTGCTGAGTTGGGGCCAAGCCGGCAGGGCAGCTAGTGGTGGTAGAAGCTATGCATGCCTACCGGTTATGACATTTCAAATTTCAGCCCATTTTTGGGATTTATAAAACGTGTATTTCATCGGTGCGCATTTAATAAAATCTCGCCCGGAACTGATCACTCTTGGATTGTATTTTTTAAAATTAGAGATTTCACTAGAATCGCACTCGATCGAATTTGACCGTTATTTAGAGCCCGAACTTTGTTGTCGAATTTCTGGGAGTTTCGTGACGAATTTAATTGGACAGTCTTGATATTATTGTGGCCAGCCTCGATATTGCTTGGGATATGTGAAAAGTGAAATTTTGACCGGGTGCGGATTTGGACTAGTAGACCTCCCTCGTAGTGTGTTTTATTTGATTACCTTAGGCCCTTTTTCCTAATGTATAATTAGGATTTTCGTGGACCGCTAGATCGATTTTGGGTTTGAACGTGGGCCGTTAGATTAGCACTTGAGTGTTTGACTTTTTGTTTGTGTGTGTGTGTGTGTCTCTCTCTCTCTCCCCACCTGTCGCGCACGTCCCCCCATGCAAACGTCCCCTCCCCCCTGACAGACCCATCTCTCTCCTTCTCTCTCTTCCTTTTTCTTCTTCCCCTTTTCGTCTTCTTCTTCCTCTCTTCTTCTTCTTCTCTAGTTTTCTCCTCCGGCCGACTGCTCCTGCTTCTGCTTCTGCTCGCCCGACCAGTCGCCACCGATCGCCCCTCGCCGTCCGCCTCGCGCTGCCGTCGCCCCGACCGAGCCATACCGCCGCCGTCGCCCCACGACCGCCTGTTGCCGGCCTGCCCACGCTGCACACGAGCTGCAGCTCACTGCGGTCAGGCTCCGCCGAGCTACCGACCAGCTCGTCCAACCGCTCACCTGATGCCGTCGCCCCGCCAGCCGCCGCGCCGTGCCGCCCCAACCGCCGCCGGCTCGCCCCCTCAGCCCCAGCTCTCCCTCTCTCGCCACAACCACCCCGGCTGACCTCCGCCTCCCCCTTCCGCAATGTCGCCGCCGCGTCACCGTGCCAGCTCATCGGGACCAGCTCGCTGCAGCGCCGCCATCGTCCCTGCTGCCCGACGACGACGCAACTGCCTTCCCCCTACTCTGGCCGAGATAGTCGCCGAGCTTACCGCCGCGTCACCGTTGCAGCTGCTCGCCGCCGCCGCCGTCTCCATCGCAGCTGCTCGTCGCCGCTGCCGTTGCACCTGCTCGCCGCCATCATCGTTGCTATCGCCATCGCCGCCGCTGCTTGCCCGTCCCAGCCAACTAGCCGATCAGTCAGCTCGCCGGCCAGCCTAGGCCACCGCCCAACCGTAGCCGGACAGCCAGGCCAGTTGCCCAGGCTGTGCCCCAGCATGCCCTGCCCATGGCCAAGTGCCGGGCTGTGTGCCCAGTCGTGGTCGAGCGCCGCGATCAGTGCCCCTGCCCGTGGCCGAGCCCCGTGCCCGTCGCGCCCTTGCCCGTGCCGAACCCGTTACTGTTCATCAGGGCCATTTTGAGCCCGTGTGGATTTTTCCCGGGCCAAAATTAAATAAGTGACTTCCTAAACCCTACTTAGTATAATGGGTATTTTTAGACTTGTTTAGGGTGTGATTAGTACTGGTTTAGTGGTTGAACTTGGGTTAGGACCGATTTATGAATGTGGTTAATTGATAGATTAAATTATGGTGATTGTGTGGCATGTTTAGTGGCTAATTTATGTGGGTGCGATGATCGAATTGTCGTGGCTGGTATGGGTGAAATTGACGTTTGATTGGGCCGATTGAGTGTTGAATTGGTGGGTTAGTGTGATGAGTTTGTGATTGGAATTAGATTTGTACGACGTGTGAGAATGGCGAATTGTGATGTGGTGTATGTGCATGCAAAATGTCCAGTGAGGGACGAAGCACAGATTGATCGGAAGGCTGACCTGAGGCTTGTTGACGCGGGTCGTGTGAAAGTGTGAAATGTCCAATGAGGGACGGAGCCCGGATTGATCGAAGGGTTGACCTGAGGCGTGTTGACGCGGGTCGTGTGAAAGTGTGAAATGTCCAGTGAGGGACGGAGCCCGGATTGATCGGAGGGCTGACCTGAGGCGTGTTGACGCGGGTCGTGTGAAAGTGTGAAAGGTCCAGTGAGGGACGGAGCCTAGATTGATTGGAGGGCTGACCTGAGGCGTATTGATGCGGGTCGTGTGAAAGTGTGAAAGGTCCAGTGAGGGACGGAGCCCAGCTTGATCGGAGGGCTGACTTGTGGGGTGTTGACTCGGGTCATGGAAAGTTGCTCGGCCATGAATGCAAATTGAGTGTGATTGAATTGATTGAATATATGTGGTTATGGCGTTTGAGTGGCGATGTTATGTTCTTGAATTATTATTGCTTTATGGTGAATTGACTAATATGCAGAGTTGGCACGTAGTTCGAGACGAGGTAAGTATCTTGTGCGGAAATTGATTGTGTTGGCTTGTGGATTGCATGTTAGACTCATCTAGGTACGCATTGGCCTAGGTGGGGTATAGGTTGTCTGCTTATTAAGATTTATTCTCATTGCTGTAGTGCAAACAATTTCAGATCCACATGCGTGATTGATTTGGAGATGCCGCCAGAGTACCTCGGGGATCGAGGATGGGTCAAGTTACCCTGTCTTTTGAGCATCCCGTTTTGTAGAGGAGATAAGTTTGACAACCACCGCCCCTTTTGATGAACGTGGTTTGAAGTTAGTGGCCTGGATGGATGTGGTGTAAATGAAGGTTGTAAGCCTGTGCCAAGTATATGAAATGCGTTTATTGATTTTCTTCAAGTACTACCCTTTGTCATTAATTATTGTCTGGGTTATTTAAATTTCGCTTCCGCTTGCATACGACTTTGGGTGTTTCGTTTGGGTCGGCGACGCGTCCTGGGACGTCACGAGCATTACGGCCATCGAAGGGGTGTTATAAGCCCGTTAGGGTTCGGGGCGTAACACCCCAGTTGATTTGGTATCAGAGCAAGGTTAGCTCGATCCAAGTTGGTCGAAACCTGGAGTGATAAGGAGCAATGACTTTGAGATAGCCAGTTAGGGAGACTTGTGTGCCATGCGTACTCCAGATGCGTGATTGTGATTGTTGAGTGAACTTATGCAATAATGTGTGGAGTGCAGGTGCGTCAGGACCTGAGGTAAGTGCACGAACTTTATTGGTTGGGATTGACTGTTGTTTGTGATTGGCTGCCTGTTTAGTGAATTGTTGTTGTGATTCATTGCCTAGGGCGTAGACTGGTATAGTTGGCCTAGGTTTCTAATTCCTGCATGAAATTTAGCAGGTGAGCATTTGTGAGAATCGTAAGATGAGCAGTCAAGGTCGAGGTAGAGGTCGAGGTCTAGGTCGCGTAGCCCCGTTAGCTGGAGTTATGGAGGATCCTAGGGTGGATGAAATCTAGAGGGCGCTCGAGGAAGCGGGAATACTATCGAGTAGACAGACGGGGGAAAGAAGTGCTATTGTCGTCACTATAGCTGCCAGCGAGATTATTGAGAATAATGGAGGTCAGGGGAATAATGTGATTAGTGGAAATCCTGGGCCCAGTGCGAGTAAATGCGATCAGGCCAATGTCCAAACTGGTCGAATAGTTTCTGAGGTCGAACAGTTTCTGAAGTTTGATGGGAGAGGCGATTCCAAGGCTGCACCAATATGGGTAGAAGAGCTAGAGAAAGCTTTTGAGGTGCTGGGATGCACTGAAGAGGAGAAAGTAACCCTAGCAGTCTACCAGCTTCAGGAAAATGTAAGCGATTGGTAGAGAGCCACCAGAAGCCAAGTGTTCCCCGCTGGTACTACCCCGAATTGGACTATTTTTACCGAGACCTTCAATGGCAAGTATTTCTCGGAAAGTGCCCGAGAACAGAAATTGGCTGAATTCATGAAACTTCGCCGGGTCAGAGGTCAGTAGATCAGTATGAAGCCGAGTTTGCGAGGCTGTCCAAATTTGCTCCCAGAATTGTGGAGGACCCAATGGACAAAGCTAGGAGGTTCCGGGATGGGCTGAAGCCGGACCTTCGCAGTCAGATGATCTCATTGAACTTGAGGGACTATAATGAGATTTATGAAAGGGCTCAGGCAATTAAGCGAGATCAAACGGATCGGGCTACCGCTTCTGGATCGCGATATGCCCCGACTAGGGACGACCGTCAATTTGGGAAAAGACCCAAGGTAGGAAGTAGTCGTTTTGTCTCCCGTTCGGAGGAATATCGGGAAGCCAAACCGTTACCAGAACGCTCTGTGTAGGCTATGTAGAGGAGTAGAGGAAGACACAGGAATGGACCTTGCCCAAACAGGGGTGGATCGTGTTTCAGATGTGGCGGAAGGGGCCATCAGATGAAGGACTGCCCCAACAATAGGCAGGCTAGGTCACCTGCACTACTGCCACCGCCGCCCCGGAATGGAAATCAATTTGGAGCCATTCAGCCGGCCAATCAGAGTCGGCCGTTGGGCCAAGGACGAGTGTATGTAATGGCAAGAAGGGAGACTGAGGACGCGCCAGGCGTGGTCACAGGTACGGTCTCTCTCTGTGATCATACTGCATATGCTTTGTTTGATCCGGGAGCGTCGCATTCATTTATATCTGAGCAATTCTTTGAATTATCTGGGATTGAGCCAAAACTGCTTGACGTTATGCTGTGTGTGACTATCTCGCTGAATGATAAAGTGTCGATTGCGTTTGGATGTCCTAATTGTAAGATAGTAATTGGCGATAGGGAAGGAAGGATAGATTTGGCGGTTTTAACTATACATGACTTTGACGTGATTGTTAGGATGGACTGGCTAGTCAAACAGAGGGCTGTTATGGACTGTAGTAGCAGGGTGATCCAATTTAATCCTGTTGGACATCCTAGATTCGAGTTTGTGGGAAGCCGAGGAGGGACCTCAATCCCTTGGATTTCGTTGCTCGAGGTGACGAAGCTATTAGATAAAGGGTGCCAAGGATTTCTAGCAAATGTAGTTGATTCGACGGCTGGAGAGCCAAGGCTAGAAGACATAGCCGTGGTGCGCAATTCTCCCGATGTCTTTCCCCAGGAATTGCCGGGACTGCCACCTAATAAAGAAGTGGAGTTCGTGATTGAGTTAGCCCCACGGACGGAACCGATCTCGAAAGCACCTTATAGGATGTCACTGTCGAAATTGAAGGAATTGAAGGTCCAAATGCAAGAGTTATTGAATAAAGGCTTCATTCGCCCGAGTGCGTCTCCATGGGGAGCGCCAGTGTTGTTCGTGAGGAAAAAGGATGGATCTTTGAGATTATGCATTGACTACAGACAACTAAACCAGGTGACCATTAAGAATAAGTACCCGTTGCCAAGGATTGATGACCTGTTTGATCAGTTACAAGGGGCGTCAGTGTTTTCTAAGATCGATTTGAGGACTGGCTATCACCAATTGAGGATCAAGAAGGAGGATGTGCCGAAGTCGGCATTTAGGACGAGGTATGGGCACTACGAGTTTACGGTGATGCCGTTTGGACTGACTAATGCCTCTGCAGCCTTTATGGATTTAATGAATCGGGTATTCAAGGAATTTCTGGATCAGTTTGTGATCGTGTTCATAGACGATATCCTGGTATATTCGAAGAGTCCTACCGAACACGAGTTACATTTGGAAAAGGTTCTACGGACCTTGAGGGAACAAGCGCTCTACGCTAAGTTCAGTAAGTGCGAATTCTGGTTTCATCGAGTGGCGTTCTTAGGACATGTGATATCCAGAGAAGGAATTGCAGTGGCCCCGACAAAAATTGAAGCCGTCACAAATTGGCCGAGACCGATAACAGTAACCGAGGTTCGAAGTTTTTGGGTCTAGCGGGTTATTACAGACGCTTCGTAGAGAGATTTTCGGCATTAGCGACGCCGTTGACACGATTACTAAAGAAACAAACGAGGTTTGAATGGACGGATAAGTGCGAAAGGAGCTTCCAAGAATTAAAACAGAGGTTGACGACCGCGCCAGTATTGACAGTCCTGTCAGGTCCGGGAGGATATGAGATTTATAGTGATGCGTCGCTAAGAGGATTAGGATGCGTGCTAATGCAACATGGAAGAGTAGTGGCATACGCATCACGACAATTGAGACCGCACGAGCTGAATTATCCGACACACGACTTGGAATTGGCCGCGATTATCTTCGCTCTTAAGATTTGGAGACACTACCTGTGTGGGGAGAAATTTCATATTTATACGGACCATCAAAGTCTAAGGTACTTGTTATCCCAAAAGGAATTGAACATGAGACAGTGTCGTTAGATGGAACTCCTTAAGGACTATGACTGCGAGATTATGTATCATCCCGGGAAAGCTAATAAAGTAGCGGATGCACTGAGCCAGAAATCGATCATCACGTATATGATGGTCAAGGAATGGACTCTGTTGGATGGAGTTCGGGATTCGGAATTTAAGTTTGAAGTGAGTCATGTCTCGAGTCTGCTTGCAGCATTGAGGATTGAACCGGAAATCCAGACTAAGATTAAGGCTTTGCAATCGATGGACCCGGAGATTCAGAAGATTTTGGGTATGGATGTCACAAAAAGGAAATCGGATTTTCAGGTATCCAAAGATGGGATTCTGAAGTTCCGTGGACGATTGTGTGTATCCTGTGATGCAGAACTTAAGGAGGAGATTTTGTCAGAAGCTCACCGAAGCAACTACAGTATTCACTCGAGTAGTACGAAGATGTATCAGAACTTGCGACAACATTATTGGTGGAACGGCATGAAAGTGGATGTAGCCAAGCATGTGGCCAAGTGTTTAACATGTCAGCAAGTGAAGGCACAACATTGCAAGCCGGGTGGAATGTTGCAGCCATTGGAAATCCCCGAGTGGAAGTGGGAACACATCACGATGGACTTTGTAATGAGATTACCAAGGAGTCAGAGGGGTCATGATTCGATTTGGGTGGTAGTCGACCGATTAATAAAGTCAACACATTTTCTGCCAGTGCGAAAGGACTTCGCCTTAGAGAGATTTGCCGAGATTTACATGCGGCAAATAGTCCGTCTGCACGGAGTGCCAGTAACGATCACTTCAGACTGTGATCCTAAATTTACTGTCGCTCTTTGGAAAAGTCTTCATACGGCATTAGGAACGAAGTTACAGTTTAGCACGACCTATCATTCCGAAATGGATGGCCAGTCTGAAAGGACGATTCAAACTTTGGAAGACATGCTGCGAGCATGCGTATTGGATTTTAAAGGTAGTTGGGAGGAACAGTTGCATTTGGTTGAGTTTGCCTATAATAATAGCTACCAGCAAAGTATCAGAATGGCACCATTTGAGGCGATGTATGGCAGAGCTTGCAAAACACCGGTTTGCTGGGATGAAGTTGGTGAGAGAAGCATCACGGGTCCCGAGTTAGTTCAGCAGTCAATTGAAATAGTCAAGGTGATTCGAGACAGGCTTAAGACCGCTCAGAGCCGCCAAAAGAATTATGCGGACCTGAGACGTAGGCCTTTGGAATTTCAAGTGGGGGACCACATTTTCCTCAAAGTATCACCCATGAGAGGATTGTCACGGTTTGGTAAGAAAAGGGAAGTTGAGCCCGAGGTATGTGGGTCCATTTGAGGTCTTAGAGAGAATTGGCACCTTGGCCTATTGTCTCGCGCTACCGCTGAATTTATCCCAAGTTCATAATGTGTTCCACGTGTCTATGCTAAGGAAGTATGAACTGGATCCGACCCACATGCTAAATTACGAAGAAATAGACGTGAATGACAGAGTGTTGTGTGTGGAAAAGCCAGTAAGGATAGAGGACAGAATGGAACGAGTGTTGCGGAACAAGACAATTCCGATGGTCAAGGTGATTTGGGAGCATCATGAAACTGAAGGTGCGACATGGGAAAGCGAAGAGTTGATGCGACACAAATACCCCCATTTGTTTGAATAGTTGGGTTAGATTGTAAATTTCAAGGACGAAATTTTTGTAAGGGGGGAAGAGTTGTGACATTCCGAATTTCGGCCCATTTTTGGGATATATAAAACGTGTATTTCGTCAGTGCGCTTATAATAAAATCTCACCCGGAACTGATCACTCTTGGGTTATTATTTTTTAAATTAGAGATTTCGGTAGAATCGCACTCGATCGAATTTGACCGTTATTTAGAGCCTGAACTTTGATATCGAATTTCTGGGAGTTTCATGACGAATTTAATTGGACGGTGTCGATATTATTGTGGCCAGCCTCGATATTGTCCGGGATATGTGAAAAGTGAAATTTTGACCGGGTGCAGATTTGGACTAGTAAACCTCCATCGTAGTGTGTTTTATTTGATTACCTTTGGCCCTTTTTTCTGATTTATAATTAGAATTTTCGTGGACCGTTAGATCGATTTTGGGTTTGAACGTGGGCCGTTAGATTAGCACTTGAGTGTTTGACTTTTGTGTGTGTGTGTGTGTGTGTCTCTCCCCACCTGCCATGGACATGCCCCCCATGCACACGTCCCCTCCCCCTTGACAGACCCATCCCTCTCTCATTCTCTCTCTTCCTTTTTCTTCTTCCCCTTTTATTCTTCTTGTTCCTCTCTTCTTCTTCTTCTCTGGTTTTCTCCTTCGCCCGACTGCTCCTGCTTCTGCTTCTGCTCGCCCGACCAGTCGCCGCCGATTGCCCCTCGCCGTCCACCTCGCGCCGCCGTCGCCCGCGACCGCCTGTCGTCGGCCTGCCTACGCTGCACGTTCGCCTGTCGCCTGTCGTTCGCCCGCGACCGCCTGTTGCCGGCGTCGCCTGTCCACCTCGCGCCGCAGTCACTCGCGACCGCCTGCAGCTCGCGTGCAGCTCGCCGCTGCGTTCGCCGCGGCCAAGCTCCGCCGAGCCGCCGGCCAGCTCGTCCGGCCACTTGCCTGACGCCGTCGCCCCGCCAGCCGCCGTGCTGTGTCGCCCCGACCGCTGCCGGCTCTCCCCCTCAACCCTAGCTCTCCCTCTCTCGCCACCACCACCCCCGGTGACCTCCCCCCTTCTGCACTATCGCCGCCGCGTCACCGTGCCAGCTCGCCAGGACCAGCTCGCTACCGCACCACCGTCATCGCTGCTGCCCGACGATGACGCAGCTGCCTTTCCCCTGCTCTGGCCGAGATAGTCGCCGAGCTCACCGCCGTCTCGCCATCACAGCTGCTTGCCGCTGTCGCTATCGCACCTACTTGCCGCCATCGCCATCGCTGTCGCCGCCGCTCGCCCGTCCCAGCCATCCAGCCGGCCATCCAGCCCAGCTCGCCGGCCAACCTAGGCCGCTGCCCAGCCATGGCTGGACAGCCAAGCTAGTTGCCCAGGCCATGCCCGAGCGTGCCCTGCCCGTGGATGAGTGCCGGGCCATGTGCCCAGCCGTGGTTGAGCGCCGCGCCAAGTGCCCCTGCCTGTAGCCTAGCCCAGCGCCCTCGCCCGTGCCGATCCCGTTACTGTTCATCCAGGCCATTTTGAGCCCGTGTGGATTTTTCCCGGGCCAAACTTAGGTAAGTGACTTCCTAAACCCTACTTAGTATAATATGTATTTTTAGACTTGTTTAGGGTGTGATTAGTAACGGTTTAGTGGTTGAACTTGGGTTAGGACCGATTTATGAATGTGGTTAATTGGTAGATTAAATTGTGGTGATTGTGTGGTATGTTTAGTGGCTAATTTATGTGGGTGCAATGATCGAATTGTCGTGGCTGGTATGGGTGAAATTGACGTTTGATTGGGCCGATTGAGTGTTGAATTGGTGGGTTAGTGTGATGAGTTTGTGATTGGAATTAGATTTGTACGACGTGTGAGAATGGCGAATTGTGATGTGGTGTATATGCATGCGAAATGTCTAGTGAGGGACGAAGCCCGGATTGATCGGAGGGCTGACCTGAGACGTGTTGACGCGGGTCGTGTGAAAGTGTGAAATGTCCAGTGAGGGACGGAGCCCGGATTGATCGGAGGGTTGACCTGAGGCGTGTTGACGCGGGTCGTGTGAAAGTGTGAAATGTCCATGAGGGACGGAGCCCGGATTGATCGGAGGGCTGACCTGAGGCATGTTGGCGCGGGTCGTGTGAAAGTGTGAAATGTCCAGTGAGGGACGGAGCCTGGATTGATCGGAGGGCTGACCTGAGGCGTGTTGATGCGGGTCGTGTGAAAGTGTAAAATGTCCAGTGAGGGACGGAGCCCGGATTGATCGGAGGGCTGATCTGAGGCGTGTTGACGCGAGTCGCGTGAAAGTGTGAAAGGTCCAATGAGAGATGGAGCCCGGCTTGATCGGAGGGCTGACGTGAGTCGCGTGAAAGTGTGAAAGGTCCAATGAGAGATGGAGCCCGGCTTGATCGGAGGGCTGACCTGTGGGGTGTTGACTCGGGTCGTGGAAAGTTGCTCGGCCACGAATGCGAATTGAGTGTGATTGAATTGATTGAATATATGTGGTTATGGCGTTTGAGTGGCGATATTATGTTCTTGAATTATTATTGCTTTATGGTGAATTGATTAATATGCAGAGTTGGCACGTAGTTCGAGATGAGGTAAGTATGTTGTGTGGAAATTGATTGTGTTTGCTGGTGGATTGCATGTTAGACTCGTCTGGGTACGCATTAGCCTAGGTGGGGTATAGGTTGTCTGCTTATTGAGATTTATTCTCATTGCTGTAGTGCAAACAATTTCAGATCCGCATGCGTAATTGATTTGGAGATGCCTCCAAAGTACCTCGGGGATCGAGGATGGGTCAAGTTACCTTGTCTTTTGAGTGTCTCGTTTTGTAGAGGAGATAAGTTTGACAACCACCGCCCCTTTTGATGAACGTGGTTTGAAGTTAGTGGCCTGGATGGTTGTGGTGTAAATGAAGGTTGTAAGCCTGTGCCAAGTATATGAAATGCGTTTATTGATTTTCTTCAAGTACTACCCTTTGTCATTATTTATTGTCTAGGTTATTTAAATTTCGCTTCCGCTTGCATACGACTTTGGGTGTTTCGTTTGAGTCGACGACGCGTCCTGGGACGTCGCGATCATTACGGCCATCGAAGGGGTGTTGCGAGCCCGTTGGGGTTCGGGGCATGACACCGGTGGCCGTTAAAAGGGTTGAAGAAAGAATGTTTGAGGCGGGGTTTTTCGAGGAGATTGAAGTGAAAAAGTGAGATTTGAGAGAGAATTCAAGAGTGAAAGATTGAAGCCGTGAGTGAGAGGTTTCCTTTGTTAAGCCACTACACCCAGACCTCGGCTGACGACTCTTGTCAACATGTCACCATTATCCACAGTAGGTCTTGGTTCGATTTTTTCTTGTTGTGTCGATTCCCTGAGGATCTTAGCTCGGAGACATGCGAGGCAACTAGACTAAGTCTGATATATCTCGAGCTTGCCTTCTATTCGCCATCGCCAATCCGAGTAGGACCATCTTTGGCAACAAAGCTCCTGCCTTCCTTTGCTATGTTTTTCCCTTGTCTCGGCAACCGGGGTTGAGACTCACCGATGCTCACTTACACTCGGTTTTGAGGATTGTTGAGCCTTCCCTTATCACAGTGGCGTGTTGGTACCTTGTCTGCATTGAATATTGGTGTCGATTCAAGCTCTAATCGGCTCTATTTTGCTGTTCCAATCGGTGCGCACCATATGTTTGTTTGAATGCCTAAATGAGATCCGGTTTTTGTTTAGTTGTTTTGGTCGGAGTCAAGCCGTCTGTGCTCAGCCGCGCCTTGTTGAGGCATCCCTTTAGTGTTTAGTGTTCGTGGGCGTCGGTCATTTGGCCGCGTCCCCACCGAATCCTCTTTTTGTTTTTTCGTTTGTCCGAGAGGGGAATCCTTGACCGGTAGTGTTGGGGTTAATCGGGGATGGCAATCCAAGCTGGGGCGTCGTAGTAAGGGTGGTTGGTGTGCCCCCCCTGTTCGCGGCCGCCATCACAACACATTGTGGAGCCGGGTCGGGCTTGGCTTGCGGGTTTGGCCGACTTGGGCCAGTCGCGCCAGGGCTTGTTTTGTTTTCCTTTGTGCCCGTTTAGAGAGGTTATAGATTAGGGTTTACTTAGTTGTGAGCCGCGCTTAGTTTTTTTAGATTTTTTAGGGGGTTGGGGACTATTTGTGAGCTAGCCTGTCCAGCTGTGGGCTTGGTGATCTGTGGTGGTCCTGATCCAAACCGAAACGGAAAATGTGACGTGGATCCCTATTTCAGATTAAAAAATATTATTTTTAAAAATATTTTAAAAATCACAAAACATTTAAAAGATTTTGAAAAAAATTATATTTTCTATAAATTAGGAAAACAAATGGAAATTGGGTTTTGAGTAATTTTCTTTTAAAATATGCCAAAATCTTTGATAAAAAAAATTGTGCTCAAATTGAACAAGCTCTTAGGGCTTTATAATAGGCATTTGAATGTCTTTAGAGATAACTGCTAGGTTGTTATTTTTTTTTTTGGGTAAAACTGCTAGGTTGTTGTTTGTGCATTTTGATTTTGATTATTACTGGATTGTGCACTTTCAATATATTGATTGTTGTTCCCCTTTAGCTTGGTTAGGAATAGGTGTTTAGGGCTCACAATTGGTAAGATTGCTACATGAACACTTTAGTTGGTGATTGAACAATGTTAAGTAGCGCAGGGCACTAGTTGGATAATTAATGTAATCAAGTTCTCGAACTCATTGAATCTCTAATTCACAAGAGTAAGGTAATCCTCCCATTGCTTTACTTGGGTATCTAATCAAGCCACCATAAACTGATTAGTGACGACTCTAGAATGACAATAATTTACATGTTAAGAACTTGAACTTAAGTCGCAAATTGGTATGGGCTTGGGAGAGCTTCAGCTAGATTTAAACTTATTAATCCATTAGCCAAACCTCTAGGTGGCAAGATCGGTACGGGGAGGTTAAGAAAATAATGAAGACATTTATCATTAACTAATTATTTCAAGGGATATAAGTGACTATTTTTTGGAAAATGCTTTTTAAATCATTCATTTTCCACAAAACAAATGGAACATAAGTATGACATTGCATATTTAGCTAAAGTTTAGGGACTCTTGGCATCATTTTCCCTTTACGAAAAGACGCTAAGAATATGCTCAATGTAATGATGAGATCGAAATTTGCTAAAGCTAAACTTGTCAGGAAATTTCACCACTCCAATTAGTTGGCTAGAGGAATATATGTTGAATCCTGTCGTCGCCAAAACCTGGTACGAATATGGAATTAAGCATTAGCATATCTAACTCGTTGGACCGCTAGCTTTTCTTTTTTATTATTTGGCACAAATTAAATTGCCGAAAACAAAATTTTATTTGATTTTGGATGTTCTGAGAATATCTTGTGTGCATGGAAAGTGTCTCTAACCTTTTGAGAGGCTATAAATAGATGTTGCGCTCTAACACTGTTCATCGAAGCCCAAAAAACCAGAAATTACATGGTAAAGATGACTGTTGATTTGATCGTGACATCCAGTAGAGGGATGAGAAGGTTTTTCGATGGTTATGTTTGAATGTGAGCAGCTTTAGAACTAAGGGGTTTGTGGTTAAAAATTCAAATAATAAATTCATTATGGTGATTCGAATCACAATATTATGATAATAAAAAAAATTAGTTCAAGTATGGTTTTCGAAATAGACAGGAATTGTAGATTTTAATTACTCGAGCTTGACTGAAAATAACTACTGGTCATTTTCTGACTTGAGATTAGACATGGCCACGGGCCAGTTTTGGCCCAGAACCGGCTCGGGTCAAACCTGGGACCGGCCCGTTGACCGGGCCTGCAGTTCGGAACCGGCCCGGAACCGCCGGTTCCAAAATAAATAAATAAAAAACTACTTAGCCTGTAGCGATTCCTCCTCTCTAGAATCTTCCCCTCCTCCTTCGCCGCCTCAACCCATGGCCCTCGCGCTCCCCCTGCAGACCAGCAACATCGCCAACACCGCCGCCGCACCGGCGGCGGTGACGACGCGCAAGGGCTGGACCGTGGAGGAGACCTACCAGAAGAAGTCCCAGCTCAAGCACATCCTCCTCCGCCCAGACACCTACATCGGCTCCGTCGAGAAGCACACCCAGTCGCTGTGGGTCTACGAGGGCGACGAGGTGGTCCACCGCCCCGTCGCCTACGTCCCCGGCCTTGACAAGATCTTCGACGAGATCCTCGTCAACGCCGCCGACAACAAGCAGCGGGAGCCTGCAGCCCCACGTTCCAACCCCACCCACGCTCACCTCCTCCAGTCCTCCTCCAAATCCCTCCTTCCCCCCTCTCCCTGCGCCTCCTCCGGTCCTCCCCTTTTCTCCTCCGCCCGCCCCCCGTCTTCCCAGATTTGACCCCCGCCGCCGTCGTCGCCGTCGCCCCCACTCATGGCCGCAGCCACCGACGCCGACGCCCCCTCCTCCTCCCCCCTCGCTACCCTGCGCCTCCTCCCCTTTTCTCCTCCTCCCCCCTCGAACCGGAACCGGCCCGGAACCGCCGGTTCCGAACCCGAACCGGAACCGCCCCCTTGCGGTTCCGGTTCCGGTTCATACATGGCCACGAACCGGAACGGCCGGTTCCTGAACTGTGGCCATGTCTACTTGAGATCTTCTCCATTAATGCATAAAATAACACTTCGTTTTTCTAAAACTAACGACACATTAACCCATTCGAAATAGTTGTTCTTTTATTTTCTTTTTTCACTCCTTTTTCTTAATTTATTTTGCACCTTTTCCTCTACCTACTAATCATATCCTGAAACCCTGTCTGTTGCCAAATCGCCTTGTCGCGGTGTCTCTATGCCCATTGGTGGTTTTTGGCCACCACAACCTCCGAGCCGAAACTGATGTCTCTCCCCTTAGGTGCTTGAGGGCTGCCACCTGAAAGGGTTAGCATACATATTTCACCGCAAAAAGTAACATGACAAGCTAGCAAAACTAAGGTATTATTTAGTTAGGCTCAAATCCCACCTCCACTATTTCCAAATGAACACAAAAAGACTACTACAAATGCACTATTATCAAGTGGGTGTCGCATTTCGAGTCAAATACTACAACTGCAGCGTGTACCCAAAAGTTAAAAAGTGTAAATCATTTCAAAAAAATTTACACATCTCTTCTCATGAAGAGCCCGACATGAATTTGTGGATACAATATTATCTATAATCATTATACGCAAGATTAAAAGAAAAGAAAAGTCAAGAACATACGCAAGAGAAGTCCAAAGTATGACTGCTCCCATTACTAAAGAATCTTATCTAAAATACGTTGAAAAAATTAGTAAATGAACAAATAAGTAAAAGAAAATAAATATAGTGCCATAAGAGAAAACATATATGAAGCATCCCAGAATTGTAGAAGATTGCAACGGTGAAATACCGGGCAAATCTTCTTTGGCAGTGTGCTCATATTACATTCACTCCCAGTGAAAATATTTGAATATAAACCATCTGCCAAAGGAGTAAATGCCCAGTAATTCACCACTCACATGCCATGCACACTATCAACCGTGTGCTATTAATAAAACTATTATTTTCTGATTTTTTGGGCTTGGATGAACAGCGTTAGAGTGCAACATCTATTTATAGCCTCCCAAAAGGTTAGAGACACTTTCCATGCGCACATCATATTCTCAGAACATCCAATTTCAAATAAAATTTTTAGTTGGGCCAAGAAGAAAAAAGGCTACTGGTCCAATGAGTTGGACATGCTAAATTTCATTCTCTGTTCCTACCAGGCTTTGGCGACAACTGGAGTCAACATATATTCCTCTATCCAAGTAATTGGAGTGGAGAAATTTCTAGACAAGTTTAGTTTTAGTATATTTCGATCTCATCATTATTCTGACCATATTCCTAGTGTCTTTTCTTAAAGGGAAAATGATACTAAGAGTTCCTAAACTTTGACCTAATTGCAATATCATACTTAAGCTTTTAATTCATTTGGTGGGTTTTTTGAACTATTTTTAAATGTTCAGTGTAGTCGCTCCATTAGATCAAACAAAAAGTCAGAGGTAATTTGATGACATGGAAAATTTAATGCTGAGTTAGACTTTTGAAACGATGGATCAATATGATATAAGAACATGTGATGGTGGATTTCATTTTCTTATTCATCTACTTTTGTACACGATTTGTTTTTTGTTTTCTATCATTAAAACTTAACAGATTGAAGGACATTGTCACGACCGACCTTCGGTTAAAGGTCTCGCATGGCGTATGCGTTAAGTCTAGGTTTAGGACTTAATTTGGGCTCTCCTAAGCCCATACCATATCGCGACTTGTGGTTTAGGTTTTTAACCTGCAAGTAATTTTTATCTAAGAGTCTCTACTAATCAGTTTACGATGGGTCGATTAGACACCCAAGTAAAGCGATGGGAGGATCACCTTACTTATGCGAACCAAAAATTAAATGAGTTCGGAGACTTGACTACACTAGTTGAGTGACTAGTGCCTTTTCAATACCTTTTATCTTGTTCATTTCAGAAAATATTTGTCAGGCAGTTTGGATTATTTTTAGGTCCTATCTCCTAACGTGTGAAGTGATCAAACGAGTGCACAATTATTAAATTAACGACCAATAGTCAAGATAAATATGTAGGCTAAGATTCTAATCCTAACTAGGGCGACAATGTTCAACACATGACGATTTATGCAATTATATATCAATTAGAAATAACATGCATAATAATAATACAGCAATAGTGAAAATAACATTCAAAATCCTACTCTATAGCCCTATAGGCTTATCTAGCTTAGACGTGATTATTGATCAAATAATTTACATAATATAGAAAAATATTCAAAAATATTAATTTCTATACTATTTCCTAATTTTAAAAGAAAAAAAGATTTTTTAATATATATTTTTAAAAACATATTATTTTTTAAAAAATAAAATAATATTAATATAATATTAAACCGGGTCGAGTCGGGTCTGGTCGGGTTGGTGGATCGGGTCAGAACCGACTCGGGTCAATGGACCCGACCCATATGCGATGACCTGGGTTGGATCTCCGAATCCGAATCGGGTCAGGGGGTCAACCTGGGTCCTGAACCGGATTGGGCCCGGTTAGGGCTCGATCCAGTGGAAAAGGACACAACATGGCCGATTCAGGCCTTTTTTCAACCTTTCAGGCTCAGGAGGCCATCGGCCAAGCAGAAATCCGGCGATTTGCAGGCTGTTTCGCCCAGCCTTTGGCCTCTTCAAGCTGAGGAGATTGGGGGCTAGCTAGCCACCGGACGGCCGACCGGAGTGGTCGCCGGCCAAGCTTCAACCAGGGCTCATTGAGCCCAAACGTCGGTCGGAGCTTAGCCGATGAACCCAGGCCAATTTTTGGCCTTCTTTGGCCTCCGGCAACCATCACTAAACTTCCCCAGACTACTGAACTCTTCAGCCAGCCTTGACACCGTCGACCAAAGATCAAACAAAACAAGCCTCTCTTGGGCATTTCGTCGAACAGCTGGAGTGTATGAATGAAACAGGGTTTCAGACCTCTCTTGGGGCCCCAGCCAACTCCGGCAGCCACGACTTGCTTCCGAAGGCGGTGTATGGACCGAGAGCAAGGACGATATGGGTCGGGATTCACGCGAAACAGTCAGCACGAGTCCCAACCAAACTATGCACAAAAACAGGGGAAAACAGGGGCTCGGGAAAGCTTACCGGTCAAGGCTGCTTCTGAGGAGTCGCCGGCTGGCTTGCTAGCGACGGTGAGGCTGGCCGGCTTCTCTTTAGAACCTGCAAACAACTAAAACTCTCACTTTTGCTCTCTGTCTCTCTTAAAATCTCTCAAAACCTCTCGGTCTCCCTTTGCTCTCTTTTTGGCTGCCCTTTCTCTCTCATCTTCGCCGGCTTATATAGCTACTGCCGGCCACTAGCCTTTGCCCCTATTTTCCTCATTCAATGCTCTGCACCGGCCTTTGCTCCTACTCAAGACTTTTGTGGCCAATTTTGCGTGGTGGAGCGGCTTCTCTGCGTTGTCCGAGGCGGTGGCCACTTGCAGGGGGGAAGGAAGGGGGAGAGAGAGAGAGAGGGGAAAGGAAGGGGGAGAGAGGGAGAGAGGCCGTCAGTGGGCTAGGCCGAGCCCAGCTTGTGCGAAAGGAAGGAAGAAAAAAGAGGGAGCAGGTTGGGCCCGCGGGAAAGAAAGGAGAGGGTTGGGTCGACCCGGCCCATTCCAAATTATTAATATATTTTTTAATTTTTTTAAAAAAATTAAAAGAAGAAAAATATATTCTAATATTGCAAAATGCACCTAATGTCTATATGCAATGCAATTTAATAAAAATATTTTTTTATTTTAGGAATTAAAGAAAATTAACTCTTAAATTTTGTGTGACTAATTTTGTGCAAATTAAAAATAGGTGTCAACAGACATGTAAGTTAATTCTATCAACTTGAATTAATAAAAGAACGTCATTTAACTTCTTAATATAGTTTAAGGATTACATTGAAGATTTAGTAATAGTTGAATAACCATGTTAATCAAATTAAAAGTTCAGGGGTGACATTATAGACTAGGTTAAAATTTATGGATCATAACTATTATTTTCCCTTTTTAAATGTTACAGAAAGAGCATGTTTTACGTTTACAAAATTTAAACAAATGATGATTGAGTTAATTGACTGAAATTCCCTTCTCCTTTTCTATTTATTATTTTTTTTACTAGGCTAACCAACAATACCGACACGTTCTATCATCTTTCTCATCAATTTCACAATATAAATACAGCCGCGTTTTTTCCACTCCTTATCGGGCTTAAACACTTCTTATTACAACATTTTGACCATATTGTCCCTCATGTGGCCTACCTTTTAGCATTATTCTCCTCTTTTTATTTGGTCAAATGCGATGTCCCTCTTATTTATTTCTTTTGCTGTTTTCTCGCGGGTCCTACTTTACTTTTCTTCTTCATCTTATTTTTCCCTCGCTATTACGTTTTTTTGACATTTTTCGCTTTAGACAAGCCTTCCGAGCATGTATATAGACTCTAGATGGGGGATTGGTAGAAGACAGATTAAGTCAAAAGTCCCAGAACTTTGATGAAAAGTTGAAGCTCTGAGTAGTGAACGCGTTGCACAACCCCGCAGCATCTTCCTAACTCCCTCGCTTCCTCTGTGTCTAAAAACATGTGCTCTTCAACATGACGTCGAACTCCTCCCCGATTCGCCATGCTAACTCCTTTGATCCCCACACCAGCTCCCTCACCTCCACTTGTTCCCCTGCGTCATTTGCTTCCACGTTCCTCCTTAGCCTCGAGAGGATTGGTGCGACATGGCTGGCCCCGAATCGAGCTGCCGTGAGACCATGGAGGCCAGCGGATCTGACGTTGAGCTTGGTGACGTTCTTGCCAGTGAGAGGGAACGAATGGAAGTGAGCTTCGGTGGAGAGCCACTCGGAGAGGACGAGGGAGGAGTCCTAGAGCCAAGATCCGATGAGGGGACGACCGGTGGCCGAATCATAGACATCGTCTTGTTCGACGACGTCGTGTATCAGTGTCCCATAACTTCGATCTCCCTCGTGGTCATTAAACCCTGTGTTTGCAAGCTGCTTCAGCGGGATTCGTCAGTTTTCTGTACATAGGAACTAGCATACAACTATTGTCGGGGAATCACAAGAAGCATTCAACTTAGCATTGCATTTGAATGTTTTTTGAGAAAAAAGTGGAAGATGACGAGATACCAAGGGCGTGTCTGAAGCGAAAAAAATGAAGAAAAGGGAATAGAGAGAAACACTAATGTCGGTGCGAAACTAAAGGCGTGGAAAGATGAGAATAAGAAGGAAAGTGGGACCGATCAGGAAAGAAAAGGAGAGAAAAAAAACAGAGGAGCAAATAAAAGAAGAGAATAATGCTAAAAGGTGGGCCACGCAGGGGATAATATGGTCAAAATGCTATAATGAGGAGTGTCTAAGCCAAATGAGGAGTGAAAAAAGCGCAACCCTATATATTTCAAATTACACCCAACAAGATATCATCTTATTCTGCATCATGTATTTAGCATTACTACCCACCAAGAAAAATGACTTTTTTTCTATGTTGAGAGTACTCTGTCACAAAATTAACAACCCCATAATGTTACAAAATATATATAAAAAAAAAACCAAGTGTCATTTTCCGTCCACGAAGATGACATAGGACTCAAGTAGACGATGCTCACAAGTTTTAGAACTTATATGCACGGAGTGAAAATGTTAAAACTTAAGTTCACAAAGTTGACAAATTTGAGGACTTGCGCTATAATCATCTCTTCTTTGAACCATATATGAAATACAAATATTTTTGATAAATTACAGTCATAACCTATATGGTTTTTAAAAAACATTGCACCACAGGTCTAAATATTATGTACAAAAATGCAATCGAGTCTTAAACTTTTCAGTTTGTTCAATAAGTTATAAACGTTTATCAAGAACTTCAATTGAATTCTAAAATTTTCAATTGATACAATTAAGTCCTCAAATTTTACTAAATAACTCCTAAACTTATATTGAGAAGTGCGATCTAAGGATGCCACTTAGGCAAATACCATTCATTATAAGGACTAATTTAGCAGTGTTTGAAAAAAAAGGCATAAAACTTAATTTGACTACTGAAAAAGTTTAGGATTCGATTAATATTCCGTACACAAGCTTTAGGACTTTGGTGCACTTTTTCCTTCAGTTGTCTCTCTTTTGCCATTCATAACATATATATGCTCTTGATTAGACAGTTTTGTTGCTTTGCTCAAACCATGACATGTAAAGAAGCGCACGCTCTTGGAAGGTAAAGGCTGAGGTAGTGATAGGAACTTTTCGGTGGAAGAAAATAAAGGTGAAGAATCGGGACCATGCGTTCTTTACCAGAAGGAAGAACGCTAGGCAAGAATTGTGCTCTGGCATATACCATCTCTTCCTCTGGTATATACCTGGCATTGTGCCGAATTTGGTGAAATAAATACGAGCTCGATCATCAATGTGATGACTTGGGCACGGCCACGCGAAGGAGCGGTGCAGAATGTGTGGGTGAATAACAGCGTAATTCTCCCTTGGCAGGAGAGAACTCCATTTGCATGCATGCAAATGTTGATATTGTTCTCGCTCCCGCCAAGGGAGAATTGCCCTGCCATTCACTTGCACTGAAGATAGACACTCACTCAGAGCTCAACGGCATTGACAAGCCGTCTATGGTTTTCACATGGCAACTTTCTGTTGTATATGTTGCACCAGGTACATGAGGTATGGATAATTTTGGGTCAGTGTACTAGAGTGACTATATGATGTCATATGCCTCATCACTTCATTTTATATTTTTGTGATAGATATAGATCTCACATATATTTGTCTTTTTGGTCGCTCAACTTTATCAAACTTTCAAATAAATTATGCTTTACTTCAAACAATAGGAGACTTCAAATAAACGTCGTTTTTTTGTGAATACATATAACATAAAACAATAGGAGACTTCAAATAAACGTCGTTTTTTCATATCTATTATTCATCAACCAATTGAATGTTGATTGGAATTTTGGATCTTTAACAAACTCTAAACTTTAGGTCCAATCTCAATTTTGTCATGAACTTTTTTTTGTGTAAAAAACACTCTAACTTTAGCTCTTGTTTTTGTCTAAAAAAGAGCCCTGAACTCAGTCTCAAATTCGTCTCAAATTATTTTTTGTCTAAAACAAATGACGACTTTAACTCTTTTGCCAAATCTGCTTCCATTAGCCCTCCGTTAAAAAGTCATTGTGAGTCGTCCCTAAATTCCTTAATTTTCATATCAAAGAATGATTTCGTTTTGGAGATAATTTTCCACGTCACCATACTTATGTGCATTTGTTACAACCATGGAAATGCCATGTCAAACAACTAACGATAACTTTTGGATGGAGGGTTAATGAGGGCAGATTTGAGACTAGATTGAAAGTTGATAATTTCTTTTAAACAAATTCTTTTTCCTAATTTCCCTAACTTTCATATCAAAGAACGGTCTCATTTTGGAGATAATTTTTCACATCACCTTGATGATATAGATTTGTTACCGATGTGGAAATGCCACGTCAAACAACAAATGGCGATTTTGGGATTGAGGGCTAATGAGGGCGGATTTGAGACTAGATTGAAAGTTGATAATTTTGTTTAGAAACAAATTCCTAATTTCCCTAATTTTCATGTCAAAGAATATTTTCGTTTTGGAGATAATTTTCCATTTCACATTGCTAATATGGATTTGTTACTAATGTAGAAATGCCACATCAAACAACTAATTACAATTTTTGGATGGACGGTTAATGGGGCCAGATTTGAGACTTGATTGAAAGTTGGTAATATTTTTTTGGAAAAATAAAAGGTTTGGGATAAATTTAGGACTAGAGTTAAAGTTGGTGATTTTTTTATAGATAAAAAAAAGTTTGTGGCAAATTTGGGACTAGACCAAAAGTTTGGGGCTTTTTTTTAGACAAGAAAAAATTGAGGGCAAAATTGGAGCTTGACCTAAAGTTGGGATATTGTTTTAGACAAAAAAAAGTTTTGGGCAGAATTCGAATAAGACCTAAAGTTGGATCAAGTATCATGATTGGAAGTGAAAGAAAAACTATTTCTTAATGCAAACAAAATGCAAATAACTACTAGAAAATTAGAACAAATATAATAGAACAATTGTGGATATATCCTTACCAAAAAAAAAACAATTGTGGATATATAATGTAGGTTGTGTAACATTTGTGTACACAATCCACCTTCATCCATCATCACCATTGATGTGATTTGTTATTTTATCAGAAATTAATTAACCTTCTGAAAGTGGCTTCCTAAAAACAATTTATTCAGATGTTGTACCATTTAAAAATCTAGATTCATTTACCCTTAATATAATATACTTGTAATTACCACCTATAGGTACTGCCCGATGAGAGAGAACTCATCCTTTTTCAAGGGGTAAATACATAGTAGGACTCTGATCCGGTTTTCAAACAATTTTGCGTATTGCATTTGTCGGATATTGTTAGCAATTTGTTAAAGTATCTTGACAATACCTGAAATGACTTGATTGCACAAAGAAAACTAATTAACTGTTGACCACTTGGTTACGGAACAAAATTTTGATGAAAATTGAAAAGAAGAAAAGACAAAATATATGTGTATGTACCAAGTAAATGGCCAAATTACGTCAAAGTTTTCTTTAACTTCGTCTTGCTTAGAACTCGCCAACCCGTTACAGTCACCATGTAAAAAGAAAAAAAGAGAGTAGAGTCCTTCGAAAACTTGGGGTAAAATTCATAGGGCAAAAGGACATTACAAGTGCCATAAGTTGTGTACGGAGGACACTTTGGTGTCATAACTTTTTTTCGGAACACTTTGGTGCCAAGTCGGAGGAAAATAGATCACTTAAGTGCCAATTTGGCCGGAAATCCGACGTGGCATTTTTTATTAATTTTTGACGCCGACGTGGCTCGCCGGAGGATGAGTCAGCGTGTACAGTCAGCATTTTTTATTTTAAATAATTTTTTTCCAACATGTATAGTCAGCATTTTTTATTTTAAATATTTTTTTTTCCTTTTTTTTTCCTCTTCTTTCCTTTTTCCTTTCTTTTCTTTTTTTTCTTTTCTCCCCTCACCGGCCGGTTGCCCGTGGCCGGGCTGGCCACCGGCGAAGCCCGGGAAGGGCTGGGCGAGGGCGGCCTTGCCCATGGCCGGCAAGGGGCGGCCTCGCCAGATCTGGGCGAGGCAACCCTCGCTGGCAACAGGCGAGGCCGCCCCTCGCCGGCCATGGGCGAGGGACGGCCTGACCAAATCTGGACGAGGCGACCCTCGCCGGCGACTGGCGATGGGCAGCCTCGCCGGCCATGGGTGAGGGGCGGCCTTGCCAGATCTGGGCGAGGCGACCCTCGCCGGCGACTGACGAGGCCGCCCCTCGCTAGTCGCCGACGAGGGTCGTCTCGCCCAGATCTGGCGAGGCCGCCCCTCGCCCATGGCTAGCGAGGGGCGGCCTCGCTTGTCACCGGCGAGGGTCGCCTCGCCCGATCTCGGCGAGGCCGCCCTCGCCGGCCATGGGCGAGGCCGCCCCTCGCCCGATCTGGCCAGGCTGCCCCTTGCCTATGGCCGGCGAGGGGCGGCCTCGCCTGTAACCAGCGAGGGTCGCCTCGCCGGCCATGGGCGAGGGGCGGCCTCGCAAATCGTTGGCGAGGGTCGCCTCGCCCTGATCTGGCGAGGCCGCCCCTCGCCGGCCATGGGCAAGGCCGCCCTTGCCCAACCCTTCTCGGGCTTCGCCGGTGGCCGGGCCGGCCACCGACAACCGACCGACGAGGGGAGAAAAGAAAAAAAAGAAAGGAAAGGAAAAAGGAAAGAAGAGGAAAAAAAAAAGGAAAAAAATTATTTAAAATAAAAAATACTGACTGTACACGCTGGAAAAAAATTATTTAAAATAAAAAATGCTGACTGTACACGCTGACTCATCCTCCGGCGAGCCACGTCGGCGTCAAAAATTAATAAAAAATGCCACGTCGGATTTCCGGCCAAATTGGCACTTAAGTGATCTCTTTTCCTCCGACTTGGCACCAACGTGTTCCGAAAAAAAGTTATGGCACCAAAGTGTCCTCTGTACACAACTTATGGCACTTGTAGTGTCCTTTTGCCAAATCCATAGAGATCCTAGAATTTCAAATCCATCGTGGAGAACTCCGTCCACAGCGCCATCGACCGCAAATCCTCCGCTGACCGCCTAAGTCGCACCAAATGACACTGCCCCACTCGTCCTTTGAAACAAAGCGGAACCCCTTGGGATCTCATCAGCACCTTGCGCTGCCGGTCCACTTGGACAACCACCACCCACCTTGTTCACAAAGGAGTCCGACCTCTCAATCACGACACCTAATCCTTGGACTTCCTATCCCTTGTCGACAACGTCCTGATCAAGTGCACCTCACCCACGGTGAAAAGGTTCCACGTCACCGTCTTCGAGTACAACAAGGCCGATTGCCCCAAGCTCGACCTCTAGCTCCACTTCGTTGTCATTTCTGAGTATTGGCGAATTGTATCATCTAATTGGTGTGTCTGGTGACAAGAGGATGTGCAAGCGACTTGTTGAAGGAATTTTTTGATAAGCTGCGCAGAGTTCCTAAATAACCATTGGCGGTGATATGGCTACGAGTTTCCTCATAAGCAAGGTGCTTCCTTTCTAGTGGTTGGAAGCGAATCTAGACACTTTTTAGCGACAGCCCATCACGATATGATAGAGCATGAAAGGGATGTCAATTTGGTCATCCGAACATGCTCCGGATCATCCATTTCATGGAATCTGCCAAGACTTGTGTTGCCCTTTTTTCCTTTCCGTAGTACCATCCCATCCATTCACGCCTTTAATTATTTTACAAATTTCCCCATGTTTTTTTTTAATTATTTCATAACTATACATTGTCTCGATATCTTACTAAATAATGTGGCAATTAGTTAGTAAAAAAGAGGGTTAAAGGATAAGGAAAAAATAAAGTTTTAATTTGGCCAAAACAAAACGTATCTAAAAAGCGATGCGACAAATTATAAACGTGCATTAAGTAAATGATTCATATTCATTCATACACTAAATCTCCGCTTTATTACTCCACTTTATACAATCTAATATTTGCATCTGCAGCGTCTTTTTTATCATTAGGTCAATGATGAATACCTCACTATAATGGAAAAAGGAACATACATCGTCATACAAAGATACACACGCACACACATATTTATATCTCGTTAGCATTCGATTGATTTTATGACCTTATTCTACATATGTAGCAAATACAACTATATCATTCATTTCCAATGCACAATTAAGAAAAATAGAGAAAAGTCAAGAATGAAAAGAAATTTATGTTATTGTCACGTGCATTGTTAAGATTTGACCTTGTGTACAATTGGTATCTGTCTATACATAGAACAAGCAAATATTAATTGATTTCCCACCCTATAATATTCTTGAGCTTAGAAAATGGCCGAGTTACATATTCCTAGCAATTTAAAAGCCCTTTTTCTATTCAAATATTAAAATAAAAGCTACAAAAGAAATACTAACAAAGATATTCTAAAAGGCTCGCAACAAATTACTATTGATCTTCCTCAAGGTACATTTCAAGAAGGTGATTATTAAACATTAACAAATCAGTAGGTCAAACTTGTCCCTAATTTTGGGGAAAAGAAATTCACCCAATGAAAAAGGTTCCATAAAAAATAACTTTTCACAACATTGAATTGCCAAAGGAACATCAAATCTGTTTTCCTTAAGCAAAGCAAAATCATTAGCCCACCATTTGAGACTCTCTCTCTCATGGTGGTCTCGTTCCCAAGAGCAGGAAACTTCCAGTTCATCAATGGACTCTCCTTCCTATTTTCGTCCGACCATTACCATGCCTTCGAGAGATGAGGCCTCGCAATAATTGCAGCCTCACCTGTTGGGATATATTTGAAGGTAAAACACTCACAAATCACACAACTCAAGAAAAGAAGACGAAGAGGTCTTTTTACTTTCTTCACCTTATTTCACCTTACCAAAATGATCACCTTATCGGAAACAATTACAAGACTCGCCTTTATGTAGGCTTGTTATAGGACTCTTGGACTTAGTTTTAACTGAATCATAAATATATCTAATATTTCAAGGAGATTGGTTCCTAGTAATTTACACAACATTAACTAGACATAGAAATTCTAACACTCTTTGAAAAATAACACTACAATAAAGATTCTATTTAACTCAACGATCTTCTAAATCGACAACTAGTTAGCCAATCGATAACCATTAATATTGACAACTCAATAGTTGATCGATAGTCTCGACATTTATGAATTTTGTTTTTTTTCTAACACTCCTCCTTAAACCAAATTCTCTTCCTCTTTTTGTAGTTTGCTTTGAAACAAACTTGTCTCAGCCTCATTCTCTTATCGTCTAGCTGTATCTCAGGGAATTTCTCCATTAGCTACTTTTCTAGCTCAAGCAAATTCACCACCATTCTGGGCTGGTCCTCATTCTCTGAGTCTCCTCTTATTTCCAGGACATTCTTAAAGAGATTTTGGAGGCTCATCAACCTCCGGCGAATATGATTGCCTAACTCTCGACACCGTTTCTTCAAGAGAGTCATGTTAATGTTGAGCTCCTTTACTGCACGAGTTATTGACATGTAAAAGTACTACGATAAATTGCTCCTTCGATAGGATCTTGCTATTGTCGTGACTATCACTCGTCTTTCGGGCGTCCAACACCCACTTCACTGTGTCCATTTTCTTGGTCACTGTTATATAGTGGCAAAACACATTTCTTGGGCTCGTTCTGTGCATCCATCTCCTCAAAAATCACATTCCCAATTGCAGAATAATTTTGAATATCAACATCTTCTTGAATAGCATCATGAGGATTGAGTTAAAAATCAAGAATTTGTGGGAAAAAATGATCAGGTGAAAAGCTTGTGATTAGAGGAGAAGCTTCACAAAGGCTCTCTAGATGATCAAATGGAAAATAAAAGTTCCAATCCAGTGCTGCATATCCATTTCCAGAGAAAGCAAAATCAGGACATAATATAGCACCTTTGTCTTCAACAGGATTTTTGGAATTACCTCTGAACGAGATTTTGCCTTTGACTTTCTCATTTGCTTTATGTACTCTTTGATATATGTAGTGGAGAATATCCCACGCCTCCTTAGACGTAGTAGAGTTTGAAACCTTCTTGAGCATAAAATCATCTAAACCTTGATAGATGATTGACAAGGCATATTGCTCTTTTGCTCAAACTTTCTCCAAAGCAGTCTTCCGATTTTGACTCAAGGTGACTTCGTCTTCAGGCTCAACGAGTTCCCATACACCATAGGCACCAAGTAGAGCTTTCATTCTAAAAGTCCAATTACCATAGTTTTCTTTGGTAAGATGACGATATTGAAGAGGAAACTGAGTGTTTGTTGAGGTCATGATCGCAAGCTGTATGCTATGATACCAAATTTGTTGGGATATATTTGAAGGTGAAACACTTACAACTCTCACAACTCAAGAGAAGGAGATGAAGAGGTCCTTTTACCTTCTTCACCTTATTTCACTTTATCGAAAACAATTACAAGACTCGCATTTATATAGGCTCGTTACATGATTTTTAGACTTACTCTTAACTAAATCATAAATATATCTAACATTCCAAGGAGATGGATTCCTATGAGTCTACACAACATTAACTAGACATAGAAACTGTAACAAACTCTTTGAAAAATAGCACTGTAATAAAGACTCTCTTTAACTCATCAAACTTCTAAATCGACAACTAGTTAGCCGATCGACGACCATTAATACAACAACTTGTTTAATGAATTGACAACTTGATAGTTGATTGATAGTCTTGGCATTTATGAATTTAGTTTAATTTCTAACATCACCAACACTCGCTATCTCATCATCATCTTCTTGATGCTAATCGCCATCTTTATCACCGTCTTTAATATTCTTGCTAGTCTCTGTAGCCCGGGAATGATGGAGACCAAGCTCGAGTCAACTCTATCTTCCTTCGAGAAGACGAACCCCGGATCCATGAACCCTTTTAGCTCCTTGAACTCAGGCTCCCATAAGCCCTTGTTCAGAGCCTCCTCTTCACTCTTCTTCCCATTTTGTCCTTCTTTCTATGCAAGAATTCCGAGCTTCTCGGGTCGTTCAAATTGTTACCACTTTGTTCATGGGTCATGCTGTGAATAGGTGTCGTATGAAGAACTAGCAGTATGGAGAGAGAGCTTGATTGAAAGTGTTGTACAATTGGTATCAAAGCTTAAGGATAGGATTTTCTGGATTGTGATTTGAGGTTTTCTTCTTATTTGATTATTATCTGAAAATTCTATTTGTTGTGATTATGTCTCGAGCAAAAAAATTAAATTGAGAATTTTAACAGAAGGAACAACTTTGGGTTATGGAACGGCAAGATGGAGGTGTTATTAACAATCTAAGGTTTGGCTGAAGCATTAGAAGGTAGGGATAAGTTGTCAGAATCAATGAAAGATGCCCAAAAGGAAATGCTAATGAGGAAGGCATGGAGTATAATCCTATTTAACCTGTCAGATGAGGTGTTAATAGAGGTAGTCGAGGAGAAAGATGCCATAGCATTGTTGGCAAAATTTCAAGCACTCTATATAACGAAAAGTTTTAACAATCGCTTGTACATGTTCAAGATGATGTTTCAGTTTCAACACACCGAAGGTACATCTATCTTATCCAACCTAGATGAGTTTGATAAACTAATTTTCGATTTAAAGAACATTGGTAAGAGATAATGAAGTACATAGCTTGATGTTATTAGCTTCTTTACTTGAGTTATGGGAGCACTTTAATGATTCACTACTATAGGGCGCACTGCGATTACCTCGAAAATGGTAAACTCCACCTTGTTCTCTAAGGCATGGTAGAGAAAGTTGCAAGATAACAGCCTAGCACAAAATATAGCGCGAGGGTTAGTGATTCGAGTTAGAGAACAACATTGATGGTCTAATAGTAACAGAGGTAAAAGCATATCGAAGTCATACCATAGAAATTCCAAGGGATGCGTGAAGTGTTTGCATTGTCACGAGAAGGGGCATATAAGGAGAGACTGTCTGAAATTGAGAAACCAAGGTGACAGATAGAATACCATAAGTAGTGCGGTGAACGTTGCCGATGAGAGTACTAGTGATGCAGAACCTGTCTTGTGTGTGAATACTAGTTCGTCAGGATACGAATGTGTGCTAGATTCAAGGTGTTCTTATCATATGAGGCTACATAAGAACTGGTTTACAACTTATTAGACTATAAACGGTGGTAGAGTTCTGATGGGAATAATGTAGTCTTCAAGGTTATAGGGATAGGGACAATTTGAAATTGAATGCACGATGGCGTGGTGCGCACACTAACAGATGTGAGGCATGTAGCGGAGCTCAATAATAATAACCTTATTTCTTTAGGGATACTCGATGACATCAAGTGTAAGTACGCCGTTGAAAGTGGAATTCTAAATATCTCACAAGGTGCAATGATAGTGATGAAAAGGAAGAAAGTGAATACTCTTTATTATCTTTTGGGAGATACCGTGACCAAAGCTTGCTGCAGTTTCATCAAGTGAGTCTGACTCTGGCTTGATTCAATTATGGCATATGCTACTATGGCACATGAGTGAGGCAAGTATGACGATACTGAGTAGAAGAGGGTTGTTGAAGGGTCATAAGATAAGGAAGCTGAACTTATGTGAGCATTGCATATTTAAAAAGCAGAGCCGTATTAAGTTTACTATAACTATTCATTCGACCAAGCAACTGGTTGAATACATTCATTCAGATGTCTGGGGCCCGTCTCCAGTTCCTTCAAAAGGAGGTGCTTAATATATGTTGACATTTATTGATGACTATTCGAGTAAGGTGTGGAACTACTTTCTAAAGCACAAATCTGATGTTTCAATTGATTCAAGCAATTTTGAGAAGTAGTTAGACAAACAAATCAAGTGTTTAACTTTACCAAAAAAAAAACAAATCAAGTGTTTAAGAACCGATAATGAAATAGAGTTCCTTGCTAAAGATTTTACCGACTTCTGCGAAAGAGACGGGATTATAAGATATCACATAGTACTTGGGACACCACAGTAGAATGGTGTAGCGGAACAAAAGAACAGAACTTTACTTGAGCGAACTCGATGCATGCTTTCGAATGTAGGACTAGGCAAAGAAGAATTTTGTGCCGAAACAATGAACATGGAATGTTGCCTGGTCAATTAATCTATATCATCTGCTATCGAGTGGAAGACTCCTGAGGAAGTATGGTTGGAGAAACCTATTGATTACTCCGGATTATGAGTATTCGGACGTCCTATGTTTGCTCATGCGAGTGATGGTAAGCTCGAGCCGAGAGTGTAGAAGTGCATAATTCTAGGTTATGCACATGAGTTAAAGGCCACCGACTGTGGTGCATTGATCTCAAATCACCCTGTTTTCTAATTAGTAGTGATGCGATCTTAGACAAGATTGCAATGCTTCAACAGAGGAATCCTGAGACACAAACAGCAGAGTAGACAATCATTGTGTCAGTAGTGAGGTTAAGCTTTAGGTGAAAACTCCGGAGACCTTAAAGGTAACACAGGTAAAGATTGCAGATGAGCCGCGATTCCTGAAGTTGGTGATACTGCACAACAAACACAGCCGCAACACATTATATCTGCAGGCAGACAGAGAAGACATATTAAACCACCGGTACGTTAGATATATATATATATATATATATATATATATATATATATATGTATATTACTTATGCATTGACTATAGGTGACAAGGTGGAGATAGATGAATCTTCATCTTACTCTAAGGCGATGGCTAGTAGTGAGTCGTCGTAATGGCTAGGGGCTATGAGTGAAGAGATTGAATTACTCTATTGAAATCAAACATGGGAGCTGGTAAAAGTATCCAAGAGCCAGAAGATTATTTGAAGCAAATAGGTCTACAAATGGAAGGAGAGCATTTTCGGTGTCGAGGCAGCGAGATATAAGGCGAGATTTGTTGCAAAGAGGTACATGTAGCGGGAGGACATTAACTACAATGAGGTGTTATTGTTGATGTTGTCTTGAATTCCATGAAGTTTCGATTGATTAGAGACTCGGAAAAATCAATCGGGAAATCTAAGAAGGCTTGGAGCTTGTAGGCTACATGTTTCAAATATATTTCTTATCTACATGGGATTTCATGGGAAATAGTCCTAATTTAATATAACTAGGATATGTCATGATATTCCTAATATTTAGGGGATAATCACTAAAGATTTATTAGTTAGTTTCCTAAACTAATAATATCTTTAGGGTGGAATTTATTGGGATTAGGGAAGTAGAGATTTGAGGATCTATTTATTCAGCATTGTACTTTGTATCAGATATGCTCAAAAATAAGAAATCTTCTCTCTCTCTCTCCCATGGACGTAAGCGGAATTTTTCTGCCGAACCACGTAAATCTCTGTGTTTGAATTATTCTTGTTTCATCTCATCTAGTTAGGGTGCTCTTCCGCACAATAATTATTTCCTATGTTAAGACATACTTCTGTTTGTATATTACTTGCTTTAGTTGCTGTACAGGATCTCGAGCTGGAGCAATTATATGTGAAAATGACGTTTCTTCACAGTGAGTTGGAGGAATAGATTTACATGAAGCAGCTAGAGAGATTTGCTATTACGGATAAGAAAGACCATGTTTGCTTTTAAATTATATGGGCTAAGATAGTATCCTAGACAATGGTATAAGCAGTTTGATGCTTTCACGGCTAGTCAGGACTATTCGAAAAGTCAAATGGATAGCTGTGTTTACTTTAGGAGATTGGAAGATGGGTTTTTGATTTATTTGTCATTGATATGTAATACTAACGTGTTGATAGCAGTTAAGAATATGTTTGTTATTGATGTATTGAAGACTTAGTTGAGTACTGAATGTGAGATGAAAGATTTAGGTGTTGCAAAGAAAATATTGGGTATAGAGATTTTGCATGATAGGACTGCGGGAGTTTTACGTGGATTTGGATCACGCTTGTGAATTGGATGAGTGCACGTCTTTAGCAGGGTATGTGTTTACACTAGCAAGTGGTACAGTGAATTGGAAGGCGTCCTTATAGGATCATGTTGCCTTGTCTTCGACTAAGACAGAGTACATGGCACTTACCTCTATAGCGGAGGAGGTGATATGGCTACAGAGTTTGATTTCGAACTTTAGGTTAGAGTAGAAAAATGTTGATATACATTGTGACATCCAATGTGTGATATATCTGACATATAAACATATCAACATCAGGTATCATTTCATTCGAGATGTCTTAGCGAATGATAAGGTTGAGATGTCTTTGCGAAGGATAAGGTTGTTGTGAAAAAATTGCTACAGTAGGGAACCTGGTAGACATAATTACTAAGCTTCTTCCTTTGGCAAAGTTCAAGCTTTGCTTTAGTACATTTGGTGTTTGTAGAGAGTGAGTGCCCGTTGAGGTGTTGGGACAACAACATGAATGATAAGCACGATAACTTGGCTTCAAATGTCACGCCCCGAAGCCCATCGAGCTCACGACATCCCCTGCTCCGGTCGAAATATTGCGACGTCCCAGGAACGTCGCCGACCCAACCCAAACATCAGAGCCACATGCGGAAGCGGAATATATAAAACAAAACCCCGGATAGAAAGATGACGACAACGGGGTAGAACACCACAACAATCAAACAACAACATCTTCATACAGCACCAAACATACAAACATCATATTACAGACATAAATACAGACGAACATACTCCGCCACCGACATTACAAAAGATCAGGGCTCTGGTTAACTTAACTTCGCTATGGGTCAATCCAGTTTACACAACCCCTAAAATGCCCTAGGAAAAAACCTAAGGGTCGCCTTCCGATCTGCTCCTGATTCTTCGGGCTTGAGCCTCCGGACACTCACCTGTAGTTTCACCGGGCACCAAAAGCGACTCTTCGCACTTCAAAAAGAGGAGGCGGTTCCCTGGGTTTACGGCTGGGGGTCTGAAATTGTGGATTATACAACTATGAGACGAATCTCAATAAGTGTACAACCCCAAACCCCACGTAGACACTCACGTACCGCCAGACGAAAACACGCATAACATACGACAATCAATCAAACTACCAACCACACACGCCCCTACCTGGAATCCATCATGCACATTCCTGCACGTTAGATCATAATACAGCCAGCACCTCACAGTAATACATCACAGACGCGCGCGTGCCTTAATTATAAGATAGAAACCACTTGGGCACGTCCCATACCGTGCCTAGCAGTTTCTACCCCATAATTAAGCATCACATCACGTGATACAAACACACTCGCACACTACTCACACCATGCATCACTTTCTCAAACTTCGCACCTCAAGTCAATTCCCGCTCCTTCTCAACTCTTCCACCACTACCGCGCCCGCGTAAAACGCATCAGGCCAACGGTCTTCTAACCTCGTCAGGCATTGTCACCCCGTCGGGCCGGGCATCGTCACCTCGTCAGGGACGGCATCGTCCTGCGTAAACGTACAAGCCTCAGGACGGAATCCTACACACACTTTCCTTCTACCGCGCCCGCGTAAAACGCATCAGGCCAACGGTTTTCTGACCACGTCAGGCATCAACACCTCGTCAGGCCGGGCATTGTCACCTCGTCAGAGACGGCATCGTCCCGCGTAAACGTACACGCCTCAGGACGGATCCTTTCCAACCAATCCCACATTTCTGTATCCTCGTTCCACTCAAACCACACTTACACACGACCAACAAACTCACGGCCAAACATACACACCTTACACACACATTTCACAATTTCACATTCTCGTCACACGAACACGCCACCCAATCACACACTCTTAGCACGCTAATTCAATGCATATTCACACGACCACGCCCCTACACCTCACGGCCACATACACACGGCACGGCACCACATCATATTCGGCCCAAGCACAATCCAAATCAGCCCACAATCACAAATCACACAACCACGTACACAATTCAATTCATAGCATCAGGGTAAATCTGGGCAGTTTACATAGTGACCAAAATCCCATCAAAATAAATAGTAAACGAACTCCAAAAATTCTAAAATTTGGATATATAATAAAACACATCTTGATCAACATTTCTTATGAAGAACACAAAATCCGGTTCAATCTGCAACCATGCCTTTTTGTCCCTCGAAATCAGACCAAAATCAGTTCGCTCTAACAGACTGCTTTGTCCTCAAAATACATTTATTTCAACACCCAAATCACCTTGAAAAGCTTTAAAAGTTTTATATGTTATAGCCACAAATGTCCCCAACAATTTTTGTGAAGGAAGTATTTTGAAAATATGCCTGAAAAAATTTATAAAAATTCGAACAGACCCGAAGGTCGGGTGAACAGTAAATCGGGCAGTTTTATTTCGGTCCAAAGATGGACTTCCGAATGGCATCAAATGATTTCCAAAAATTCCCAAATTAAAATATGTTATAATTCAAGATGTTGGGAACAACTTTCATGAATAAACCTTCCTCAAATTCGGGCCACACAAGTCACATTAAAAATAACAAAAACCAGCGACGCAGCAGCAACCTAACTGGAAATCAGCCAACACACACCACCGAGCAAACCAGCCACTAAACTCACCCTAAACCGAGCCCTAAACAAGCCTAACAATACCCGAGGTCCTAGGCGACATTTGGGGAGGTCACTTACCTAAGAAAGACGAGACGAACGGGCTGAATGGGTGGCTGAAATGGGCAGAACAGCAGCAGCAGCAGCCATGGTGATGGGAGGAACAAGGATGAAGAGAATGAGAAAGAGGGAGAGAGAGAGAGAGAGAGGGGGGGGGGGGGGGGAGGCTGAACGTGGGGGTTCTAGCCAGAATGGGGAGGAAGAGAGAGAGAGAGGAGGGTTAGCTGGTCAAAAATAGTGGCCTAGGGGCGCCACGTGTCGCGATCCTACGCGATTTCCCATTTTGCCCTTGATCCGACGGCTCTTATTTGTCTCTATCCAATAATTGAAGGGCAAAAATGTCCAAATTTCAATAATGCAACTGAAATTCTAATTTAATAATTCTCAATTCTCCAGTCCAAAATTCGGAATACCCAGTACTGGGTCCAGGGGCAAAACAGTAATTTTTCCGCCCCGGGCCGAAATTCCATTTTTCGACCGTACTAACAAAAAATGTGAGTGGCCAACATAATATGACATCAGATTCGTGAAAATAGCCTCTTAAGCCCTCGAAAATCGACTGCAAAGTTCTGGGAATAAAATAATATTATTTTTCACTTCCAAGCCAAAATTTCAATTTTCGTCCGAAACCACTCTAGATATGCGTGGCCACCCAAAAACGGCATCGGCCTCAAAAAATAACCTCAAACGGCCTCAAAATCCAACATCGGTGTCCACAGGGGCAAAATCGTAATTTTCCCGGTCCCGAACCGAAATCCATTTTTTTGCAGAAATGGTTGGCCCCAAGGTTGGCCAAGCCAAAAACGTCATCGGCCGTCCAAATTGTCACTTTCAAAATTCTCGATTCCCGGGCCCGAATTCCAAGAAATGACTAAGATCGAACAATCGCGACTTTAGTTTATCTCAGGCTAACGGGTGGCTCATTGGAATTACGCGCTCTCGACCCGTGACCGATACTAAGTCAAATCACGTTTAAATTTGCTCGAGCCAAAGCGACCTCGATTGTCATATAATTGCGAGGGTCTGTCACTAGTGCCCTTCGGACACGATCAATCAAATAGACCGGTCTCGGTTGGCTCAAAACATTCCCCCGTCAATCGATATGGTCGAAGATCGAACCAAGATCAAGTTCTTTAGTCGTGCGAACTCAATCCCGTACTGGCCTTACCCTTAAGGTTAGCATCCCGAGAATGCGCGGGTCCCGGGTGAGATCTCACTATAGTGCATTGATCAAATTCATTTCTTAAATCCCGGGAAAATGATCGAAAATTCAGACTGTTACATCAAATGTCGGGACAAAGTAGAGAACTGTTAAATTTTATCTCGAATTTGAATTTATGTACAAGACCGATCCGATCAAAGGATTTGTTTGGATAAACATTCACTCCTTGACCGGTTTGACCGATCAAGAAGTGGGTTCTTTAAATGGCGTACGGTGGAGGACGCCTTCAACAAAAGGCAAGAAAAACTCTCATTCACTGCAAGACAAAAAGGGCTCCCTCTATATTGCGGAAGCCAAGCGATCGAATAATAAATTTGACAAAATAAGAAAATAAATCGGACACCAAATTTACGTGATTCGATCGTAGTGACCTACGTCCACGGGGAGAGCAGCACGGAATTCCACTATAGATCAAGCGATACAACGGAGATTACAACCACACTCGAGTCATTCAAACACTCTAAGTGTTTCCCAAGCCCCAATTACACCCAATAACGCACGCAGTGTTTAGCCCCACAATTCCTCACGAAATAATCTCTCAATCTCGCAAAAGAATTGTACACAAATCTTAACACAAGATTTAATCGCTACGAACACTTGAACTCTTAGTGTAATTCCACGAATAAAATCACGAACCCACAACTAAGCACTCGCTTGCGGAGCGGCGCTTCAAGAAGTCTTCACTTCACGTATTTATCAATAACAACACGCCCAAAGTGCCCACTGAATATATTTATAGCCAAAAAGAAGAACACCTTCAGAAGCCCACGTCAACATGGATTAGGAAATTATGTTATTCGGTCAACTAGTCAAAGTTTGAACTTTCCTCTTTTGACTTTTCTTTGGCCGACTTCAAGTAGTGTTTCCTTCCTTTCTCTGACACAATTGGACTTTCCTTTTCTGTCCTTCTATTTCACGATTCGGACTCCAACGTGAGAATAACAAAATTGATGTGTCCGTATATTTCCTTTTACTCGATTTTGGAAATTCTTAAAATATCTAATTCGGAATATTTAGATTTTCACTTTGGGTTCAAATTCAAGACATATTTTCAACAATCTCCACCTTGGCTCGACGTTTAAGCCAAGTCACAATCACTTTGATAGAAATCCAAATTTCGCTACTACTCTCCCACAGCCCCAATGGGCTCAATCGCCATAGACGTCTTCCAAGTCCAAGCCTTGCTTGAACTTCGCCATAGCCATGGACCTTATCAGAACACCAACTCCACATGCACTTTTAACTGCTCCACAAGGATTTTCCGACACAATCTCCTCAATCGCAGATAAAGCAAAACCATCATTGCATCCATATCTGTCAGGAGACTGAATACGCACCTTGTCAATATCAGCAGTTACAGCAACCGTTGGCTCAATAGGCTTCACCTCGCTACAAGCACCATCCGTGTCGATTACTTCGCTAGCACCCGCTACCTCAGGAGTTTCTGGTTGCAACTCCACCTCAAACTGAATACCGTTCAGATCCGTATAAACACTGCTACTAACACTCCTAGCCAGAAGTACTAGAGACTCGTCAAATGTAACTTCTCTGCTGATAATACGTGAATTTAATTTCGGGCACCACAACTTATAGCCCCGCTCACCTTGTGCATAACCTAGGAACATGCACTTCATTGCCCTTCCATCGAGCTTACCATCACTAACTCGAACATAACATGGACAACCAAACATTCTAAGAACAGAATAATCAGCAACGTTACCTGACCACACTTTTTCGGGAGTCCGACATTCAATCGCAGTCGATGGGGATCTATTTTTCAGGTAGCTCGCCGTACTAAGCGCATCCGCCAAGAATCTCCTAGCCATACCAGTACTAGAGAGCATTTTATGGGCCGTCTCTAGTAATATTTTGCTCATCAACTCTGCAACATGTTGTGGTTTATTGGCACTAGTGCGGTGTCTCACTATGCCTTCCTTCATGCAGAATTCGTTTAACAGTTTCGAGCAAAACTCCATACTACTGTTAGTCCGCACCTACTTGATCGTTTTATCAGTCTCATTTTCGATCAAAGCTGTTAACTGCCTGATCCTGACAACAGCATCAAACTTGTGCCTTAGCACAAACTCCCAAGTCTTCCTCGAGTAGTCATCAACAATTGTTAGCATAAATCTGGCATTCTTCCTCGAAGGAAATCGCGACAACCGGCAAACATCCAAGTGAATTAATTCTGTAATATCTGTGGTTTCTCTGACAACCGTACTAAACTGCACTTTTCGCCGTTGATCAAAATCACAGCACCTGCATACATTCAATTCGTTAGCCACATAACCACATAGCAAATTCCTTTCACTTAGAACCTTCAAGCTTCTCTCACTAATGTGCCCCAAAAGCATATGCCACAATTTAGACTCTCGAACCGATGCATCCGACGTCTCCGCAGCGAATTACATCACTGTCTCACCTTGAAGCTCATACAGGCCACTATGCTTGATTCCTTTAATTATCACCATGGCACCTCGAAGAACTTTCAGAACTCCACAATCTGAAGAATACCGATACCCAGCTGAATCTAGGGCACTCAAGGAAATCAGATTTTTCTTCAACTCTGGAACATGCCTTACTCCAGTCAATGTCCACACAATACCATCATGCATTCTGATTCTGACATTACCAACACCAATAACATCGCATTCAAAATTGTTCCCCAACTGCACTTTACTACTATCCGTGCACTGATAAGTAGTAAACCAGTTTCTGTTTGGTGTAGCATGAAAAGAACAACCAGAATCCATAATCCATCCATTAAATGATGAATCATCAGTGACAAACAAGACAAAATCAGCATTATCCGAATTTTGTCTGCTATAGCAGCAACATCATCTGTAGACTCAACTCTAATTCCCTTATCCTTGTCGTTTTTCAGCTTAAGGCAATCCCTTCTAATATGCCCCCTCTTGCCACAATTCCAACAGACAATACCACCAGTCCTAGACTGACTTCGTCTATTCGAGTTCATACTACTCCTGCTAATACGTGTACCAATTCTTCCTCTATTTTCACCTACTAAAGCAGCATATACATGTTCGCTAGATTCTCTTCTACGGATGTCTTCACTCAGAATTAAATCTCGAACACCATCAAACGTCAAACTTGTCGACCCAGAGGAATTACTAACAGCAGTAACAGTAGTATTCCAATTATCAAGCAATGAGGATAATAGAATCAAAGCATGTACCTCATCTTCAAAGTCAATCTCAACTGAACTCAATTGACTAACGATCACATTGAATTCATTAACATGATCGGCAACTAACGCACCTTCGCTCATTTTCAAGTTAAACAGACATCGCATCAAATAGACCTTGTTGATCGCAGAGGGCTTCTCGTACATGTCCAACAAGGCTTTCATCAAACCCGTAGTGGTCTTCTCATTCACGATGTTAAACGCGACGTTACGTGCCAACGTCAGCCGAATAACACCCAAAGCTCGTCTATCCAGCAATTCCCAATCAGCTTGCTTCATCGTCTCTGGCTTCTCTCTAGATAGGGGCAAGTGCAGTTTCATCTGATATAGATGATCCTCAATCTGCATCTTCCAGAAACCAAAATCCTTCCCATCAAATCTGTCGATTCTCACTTTTCCTTCTTCTGCCGCCATCGATTCGCTTCAACTTAAGCTAGCCTAGGTCTGATACCAATTGTTGCGGAAGCCAAGCGATCGAACAATAAATTTGACAAAATAAGAAAATAAATCGGACACCAGATTTACGTGGTTCGGTCGTAGTGACCTACGTCCACGGGGAGAGCAGCACGGAATTCCACTATAGATCAAGCGATACAACGGAGATTACAACCACACTCGAGTCACTCAAACACTCTAAGTGTTTCCCAAGCTCCAATTACACCTAATAACGCACGCAGTGTTTAGCCCCACAATTCCTCACGAAATAATCTCTCAATCTCGTAAAAGAATTATACACAAATCTTAACACAAGATTTAATCGCTACGAACACTTGAACTCTTAGTGTAATTCCACGAATAAAATCACGAACCCACAACTAAGCACTCGCTTGCGGAGCGGCACTTCAAGAAGTCTTCACTTCACGTATTTATCAATAACAACACGCCCAAAGTGCCCACTGAATATATTTATAGCCAAAAAGAAGAACACCTTCAGAAGCCCACGTCAACATGGATTAGGAAATCATGTTATTCGGTCAACTAGTCAAAGTTTGAACTTTCCTCTTTTGACTTTTCTTTGGCCGACTTCAAGTAATGTTTCCTTCCTTTCTCTAACACAATTGGACTTTCCTTTTCTGTCCTTCTATTTCACGATTCGGACTCCAACGTGAGAATAACAAAATTGATGTGTCTGTATATTTTCTTTTACTCGATTTCGGAGATCCGCAAAATATTCAATTCGGAATATTTAAATTTTCACTTCGAATTCAAACTCGAGACATATTTTCAACACTCTATTTTAATATTATATTTATTGTGGGATTTTAATATTATATTTATTGTGGGGGATGAAAAGGTCTTTGGAGAGAAGATAAAAACAAAGTAAAATATATTTAATGTGTTCCTCGGTGTGTGGATAGCCGCCAGAAGCAAATGGAAGCCGCACAGTGAAGAGCTCTCCTTTCGACGCCGCACAAAGGATGGAAAATCGTGAAGCCGCACAAGAAGCAAGAAAGCTCTAAGCCCGTGAATTTGTGGCGTGAGTTTTATATATAATGAGTTATTTATTTGTAAATATTTTGGATTACGGCTTAATGTAAGTATGAAAAACACTCGAGCATATGAATAAGAGATTATAATTATGATTTTACGATTATAACGAATTATTTGCTGTTGGCTCTTCTTGTGGATATAAATACCAACACTTGGATCGAATCACGTAAATTTTTGCTATCATTTATTGTTCATTGTTTATTTTTCTCTGGTTCTCTCACATTAATTTCATTGCAAAATCTTGGTTGGCTTCGGCGTTAATTTTACACCAGGAAGCTTGTTGGGATGATGTTCATGTGATCGGTAATGGACCTCACAAGAATCGACGAAGTCCGACAAAAACTAATACACGGGTTTTTTCCGTCTTCAGCAGTTTTGAGTGATGATGGAGATTTAAGGGAAGGACTTAAACTCAGTGTTCACACGTTGGTTTGTTACTTTATTTGGTCTTGGTCTTTGTTTAATTGATTCAATTTCATTGGGACATCATGCAAGAAGGTGGGTTTTCCTAGAAAGTGCGCGGGATGGTGATGCCTGAGAGAGCTGAGGTGGCTCTTTGTCTGAGATTATGAGCCAATGAATTTTCAAGGTAATCCCAGAGTATATTCTCCAGTACCAGATGCAGATGAAAAATATTTTATCAATTAAAGAGTAGGGTAAAGTTTACTTTTGGCAAGTGCATCTCAAATTTAGTCATGTGTAATCGGCTCCTAACATTTTTTAACTTGCACAAAGAAGTCCTCTTAAGTAACTTCATATGTACAACTGCATTTTTCCGGTTGTCATTGGTAGTTTCGTCAATATTTCCGGCCCTTTAGCTACTACGATCACTGATCTCTCTCCACTTATATCTTGGAGGGCCACTACCTTCGAATAAGTGGTCCTTAATTATTGGGCGACACCTAAATAGAAACTGGCGGGGTAGGTCCATTATCTTATTTCTCAGAGAAGTTAAATTTCTGATTCAACAAAGTGAATGTGAAGACCATCCAAAAGGATTGGCATACATGCTTCATCTCAAAAGTGACATAATTAGTTAACTAAAACTAGGGCATTGTCTAGTTGTGCTCAAAGCCACTTGCACTATTTGCAAGTGAAAAAAAGAGAGAGATTATAATGCTTGAAAGAATATGAAAAATAATTATTGCCGAAAGTTTTACAATTTCTTGAGATTTAAGGCAATTATTATCAAGTAAATGTCACATTTCAAGTCAAATGCTAAAATTGAAGTGTGAAACCCATGAAAAGTAAAAATCATCTCAAACATGTATAGACATATCTTCTCGTGAAAAATTCTATGTGAGCTACGGATAAACCCACCTTAGACAGCTAAAACCTAATCTCTTTTGAAGCTGAAACTATAGTTTTTTTTGCTTTCGAAGCATGGGAAAAACTGAAAAAGCTTGACTTTGACTCGCATTGTGGCAGCAATTTTCCGATCCTTGCTACAAGAGGCCTGCAGTCGGATCCTGAACCCAATTTACAGGTCGGTCGAGCTACTCTGGGGTGGGAGCTGGCAGCTCTGCCATGTCGCTACAGAAGCCGTCCTCAGCAGCTTGCCCATCGCCTCTGCCTCCGCCTCCAAGGCCGCCAAGCCGCCCCTGAAGGCCTATGGCATCCAACATGTCCCGAGGGAGGATAACCCCGCCGCCGCAGCGATGGGGGCAGCTGCTGGCGAGGTCAACCGGGCCAGGCCGATCAGTAACAAGATGATGATTGAGTAGCAGCTTTTGCCTTTCCTACGTGAACAAAGGTCTCCAAGATAATTAAGTAGAATAGACGGAGCCCAATTTACAAGTGTGGGAAAAAGGTAAAATATATAAAGAAATCAAATGAAAAAAAATTTCTAACTATAACCAAGGAGAATTAAGGGTTCGTTTTGCTTCTCGCTTCGAGCAATTAGTGATAATTTTGGTTAAAAAATCAAAATTTTAAATTCATTATGGCGATTCGAATCACAATATTGCAATGACAAAAATGTTTTAGTTCAAGTATGGTTCACGGTATAGACACAAATTGTGGACTTCAGTTATTTGAATTTCATCGAAGATAACCACCGAAAGTTTTCTTTTCACTCTGTAAAAAATGACACTTTAACCCATATGAAATAATTTTTTCCTATTTTCCCTTTATCACTCCTTTTTCTTCTTTTATACTTCCCATTTTCCTCTACCTACTAATCAGTTACTAGAAATTTATTCATTGCAGAGTCGCCTTGTCGCAGTGCCTTCAATCGCATGCTCTGTCTTTAGCCACCATGACCACCAGGCCGCCACTGATCTCTCTTTGCTTATATGCTGGAGGGCTGCTACCTTCGATATGTGGTCGTTAATTGTCGACGACACCTAAAACCATATATACTTCATCACAAAAGTGACAGGACCAGTTAGCAAAAGCTAAGGAATTGTCTAGTTGGCCTCAAAGCCCACCTGCACTATTAGCAAATGTAAACAAAAAGATTATTTCAATATCTGAAAGAATATGGAAAATGATTATTGCTGATTGTCTTACAATTTTTTTCAGAAAATAGTGAAGAGTATATGCTTGAGAAGTCCAAAGTATGACTGCTATAATTACAAAACAATTTTATCTAAAAAATTAAACAAATGCAATCATCTGATTATAAACAATATTAATAGATGAACAATTAACTAATACTAAAATAAATATAGTGCCATGAAAGAAAATTTAATTGAAGATTGCAACGGTGAATTGCTGGGCAAATCTCATTTGGCAGTGAGCTTATATTATATTCACAATACTCACTGCCAAAGGAGTAAATGCCCAGTAATACACCACTCACATGCATGCTCACAATTAATCATTGGCTTTTAATAAAGATTTTACTTCTGATGCTTTTGGCTTCGAAGAACAGCGTTGGAGTGCAGAATCTATTTATAGCCTCCCAAAAGGTTGAGGACATTTTCCATGCAAACAGAATATTCTGAGAACATCCGAAATCCAGTAAAATCTTGGGAACTTACATTTGAACGAAAAGGGAAAAAGAAGATATGGTGGTCCAAGGAGTTAGATATGCCAAATCTCAATTCCATGTTCGTTCCAGGTTTTGGCGACGACCGGAGTCAATATATGAAAAGTCCATCCAACTAAATAGAGTGGAGAAATTTCCAGGGAAGTTTAGTTTTAGCACATTTTGATCTCGTGTATATTCCGAGCATATTCTTATTGTCTTTTCTTAAAGGGGAAATGATACTAATAGTTCCTAAACTTTGGCTTGATATGCAATGTTATACTTAAAGTTAGAGTGATCCTTGAACTATTCCTAAGTGTTCAATATAGTCGTTCGATTTGATCAAATAGAAAGCCATATATAATTTGATGACATGGAATATTAAATGCTGAGTTGGACTTTTGAAATGATGGGCCAATATTATATAAGAACATATGTATCCAACTTCTTTTTGCTTTCTATCGGAAGAACTTAATAGATTGAAGGGCATATTGGCAAATTTTATTAACTCAAACTAACAAAAAGACACAGTTAAACTTCTTAATATAGTTTACGGACTATATTGAACATTTAGTAATAGTTCCGGGATTATATTTAATAGATTAAAAGTCCACGGACGACAGTTCACATTGGGCTAAAGTTTAGTAAATGAGCATGCTTTACATGTGAAAAAATTAGACAAATCAAGGAAAAAAATTATTTCATAAAGGTTTGACTTATTCTAAAAATTGAAATGAAAATTTCATGAAATTAGAAAGATTTTACTTACTAAAAATAAGAAAAATATATATTTCATTCTAAAAAGTGACAGAGATTTGAGAAATCATCTTTGGAGCTTTATTAGAACCCGTTCAGTTTCCGCAATAATTACAGCTGTGAAAAGAAATCCTACGGTTTTCTGCAAGGTATTTGGCAAACTCCTTGTAACTATAACACTCTAAAAGCTTTAATAACTTATAGCATCTTTTAGGAAGTTGACTCATCTAGTTTGAGAAATTGCAGTTTTAAAACATGTATTATCAAACACAGAAGTTACAATACTTCACTATATAGTCACAACACAATTATAGCATAACTCACGGGTGTACCAAACAAATGCTTAGGGTATGTTTGCTTGAGTGAAAAGTTTTTTCGTGAATTAGCTTTTTGGACTTTCACGCATTTGGTTTACTGAAAATGATCGGTCAACGGAAAATCATTTATGGTCAAAAGAAAATATGCATGCTTAAAGTTAGAAAAATGAATTCCCTAACCTGAAAAGGGAAAATATTTTTTTGGAAAAAGAATTTCCTAGAAAGCATTTTCCTTTATGATGAAATTTTCCACCGAAACAAACAAACTCTTAGTTGAAATTCAACATCATCCACAATGAATCGAAGACTCTCCTCATATGAGTCTCCATGCCAAAGAGCTTTATTTGGTTGCTGTGGAGTGGAGTCCACGCATTTTCATTATTCAATGAGGAAGAAAAAGCTAAACAAGGCATGCGTAAAAAACTTAGTGGGAGATAGGGTGACTATTCAAATCGCTTAGTTAGGCTAAGAAAAACATGTTCACAGAAATTGGAAAGAAAGTGTGAGGAATCGACAAGTTCTACTGTTAATCCCCAAATTAGCCTTTCTTTATCCTTTCACTAATAAAATATAAGGGTAAAAATGTATTTTTTCCCTATTACATTTTCTTTCCGCTCCATTTTCGCATCTTTCCAGACAAGGTAAATTCAATTGTTCACTTCTTTTACCTTCATTACCTTCCAAACAGCAAGTAAAATATATTTTCTACTCTTTATATTCTTCTTCACCTCTAATTTCTTCACCTTTTATATTCCTCGCGTTTGATAAAAATTCTTCCGAACATAGGATTAGATCGCACATGAATTGGAAGTGAGCGACCAAAAAAAAAAAAAAAATAGAAGTGCGAATGCCCCTTCTGAATGATAAGAACTGTAAATTGCATGTAACTTGATGAATCGGAGAAAAGACTAGCAGGACTCTAGATAGATGATGAATGACGATTAAAGTACGATTTGTTCCAAAATAATGGCTGACAAAAATTATTTATTGATATTAAGTATGATCCTGTTGTCATATATAAACATTTTTTGAAGGTTTGAAGTTTTTCGAGAAAAAAAAAAAAAAAGAAGAAGCAAAGTGTGAGTTTTGTGAAATTTATAGAAAGATAGAAGGTATGTTTGTTGGAGTGAAAACTTTTTGTTGCTGGAAAATGTTTTTAGGAATTCAATTGCAGAAAAGTGAACGGTCTTCATTGTTTACCTTTTTGATGAATGCGCATATTTGCTTTGATCGTGTTTGCTAGATAATGTTTCCTCGAAGACCAAAGAGTTCCCCACATTAGTTGCTCTCCAAAGCTCGTGAATCATCCAAAAACTATTCAATTTTCAAACTGCCCAAAGGTGAGAGACCTTCCTAGATATCTAAAGTATGTCCTAGATATTCCCAAAATTTCTAAAGTTCCTGATGTTTACTGAGCTAATCATTTCAAATACATAAGGAGAAACCTAGGTAATTAGTTAGGAAATCTTTTCGAGTACCTAAGGAGAAATCTAAATATTTCGTCAAAATCCTTTCGAATACCTAAGGAGAAATCTAGGTCGTCAAAACACTTTTTGAATACCTAAAGGGATATCTAGGTATTTCGTCAAGACACTTTTCAAATATCTAAGGAGAAATCTAGATATTCCATTAAGAAATCTTCAAACCATTTGGATGATTTCCAATTGTTTATCAATTGGATCGTTAGATGCCTAAGGTAAGTTCTAGGTTTTATCGGTTAAATCTTTTCGTATACCTAAAGAGAAATTTAGGTATTTCGTCATGATAGTTTTCGAATATCTAAGGACAACTCTATATATTTCGTTAAGGAATTTTTAAACTCTTGAGATGATTTCTAAATGTTTACCAATTAAATAGTTAAATGCTTGAGATGAGTTCCAAGTATATATTGGTTAAATCCTTTAAATATCTAAGGAAAAATCGAGGTATTTGTTGATTCAATCACTTCAAGTGACTGGGATAAATTGCGGATATTTCCTAAAGAAGCCTCTAATGTATAGGGTGATATTTAGGTGTTTATTGGCCAACCTTTTTGAATGAGAAAATCTAGATATTTTTTCGAATACCTTCTTGAATATCTGAGATGAGTTTCAAGTATCAGAAGACTTTTGAGAAATCTTAAAGCCTTTCAAATATCTGAGTTCCAGATGCTTGTCAGGTTTACAAAAATTGTTCCAACCCCAAGTTTACCCCACCACTTCCTATTTAGGTGTCGTCGATGATAAATGACCACATATCAAAGTAAGATGTTTTCTGACGTCTTACTTTGGTTACTAATCGACCCACAATAGATCAATTACGATTCCTAATTAAATTGAATTGCATGTTAAATTGATTGAATTAAATACTCAAAGTTGCGATTGATATGATCTTGGGTGAGTTCTCGCTAAGTTTTTGGCGAAGTAATCCATTAGTTTTCCTTTTAGTGGTTCACTTTTGGGAAGATAGCGAAAAAAGTAATAATAAAAGTGTCAAATGCCTTATTATAACTTTATGGATGGACAAGGTTTTGCCTGTTATGTATATAACTCTCTTCAAAGAGTCTAACAAATAGCTTTCAGTTTCCACCTATACTACTACCAAATAGTCATGCCACGGGCCGGTTTTGGCCCCGAACCGGCCCGGAACCGGCCCGGTCAAACCCGGGCCCTGCCCATTGACCGGGCCCGCCGTTCGGAACCGGCCCGTGGCCTACGGGCCCAGTTCCGGTTCCAAATTAATTATAAAAAATAATAATAATGAAATTTTTTTAAAAAAAATTTCATTATTTAATTTTTTTTTATAAAACAAATTGAACTCTAATTGCCATGCATTGTAAGTGCATTGATCTCCAATTGCAATACTTGGCTTGGGTGTATTGAACTCTAATTACAAGGTTGTCGCGACCGAACTCCCGAGCCCTTTTTAAACAACATGCGAAAAAAGGGAGGCTCGCCTGGTACGTGCTAAGTCTAGGTTCGGGACTTAACTCGAGCTCTCCCAAGCCCATACCATATCGCGACTTAGGGTTTAAGTGTTTAACATGCAAGTGGTTTACATCAAGGAGTCGCCACTAATCGATTTGGGGTGGGTCGATTAGAAACCCAAATAGGGTGATGGGAGAATCACCCTATTCCTACGAACCAGAGATTAACCGAATTCGGGGACTTGGTTACACTAGTTAGATAACTAATGCCTTTTCGGTACCTTTCTACCCTTTTCATTTTTGAAAACATTTGTCAGGCAATTTGGATTGATTTTAGGACCTTTCTCCTAACATGTGAGGTGATCAAGCGAGTGCATAATCAGGAACGATCAGTAGTCAGGAACACAACAATTCATGCAACCTAAGGTTCTAACCTTAACTAAGTCAGATGACATTCAAAACACAACAGCTCATGCAATTGTATTAAAAAACATGCATAATAATACAGCGATAATAAAAATAACATGCAAAATATTACCGCGTAATCTCAGGCTTGTCTAATTTAAACAAGACAAAAACTTACAAAATAATACAATAAATTAAAACACTTAGATATAACATAATTTAAAAAATAATAATTTTTTTTTCGAAAAGAAAAAGAAAATAAAAAAATAATAATACAGAAAAAAAAAAATTAAAATTTTTTTAAATAAAATAAAATAATAATATAATATTAATCGGGTCGGGTCGGATCCGACCCGGGTCAACGGATCCGACCCGGGCGTTGACCGGGTCCGGCAATCCGGTCGGTCGGAACCGACCCGGGTCAACGGATCCGACCGGGCGTTGACCCGGGTCTGAACTGTCAATCCGGGTCGGTCGGAACCGACCCGAGTCAACGGATCCGACCCGGGTCGGATCTGTTGATTCGGGTCGAATCCGACCCGAACAAACAAACCCGCGGGGAGGGGGGCGCCGGAGAGGCCAAAATTGGCCGTCCGCCGGCTGACCCAGGCCAGCGCCGCCCCCAAATCGCCCGACTAGGACCGCCTGTGGGCTGTGCCACTCACCTGAGTCGCCGTCGGACCACCGTTCGCCAGCCGGCGATGAAACAAAAACCAGCCTGGTTGAGGCATTTTGTCGAACACTGGGCGTGCGCGGTGGAAATCAGCCGATTTCGACCTCCTCCGGCGGCACGGTTAGCTCCGACGGCTACGGCTGACGTTTGACTGCGAGTGGGGACCGGGACCGGCGACGGCATGGGCCGGGAATCGCGCGTCTCGGCCGGCGCGAGTTCCGGCCGGACCGCGTGCAAAAAACAGGGGAGGACAGAGGTGATCGGGACCCGGGGATGCTCACCGGTCGACGGCGCGGCTGGGCGGCTTTCTAGCTATTCTGTGGGCGACGGCGATGCTGCTAGTTGTCCTTCTTGTTCCGGCGTGGCCTCGGTTTGCTCTCTCTCTCTCTCTTTTCTCTCTGTGTCTCTCCCTGCTCTGTTTTCTCTCAAAATGGCCGACCGGGGCTGCTTCCGGGGGTTGCCGGTCGGCTTGCTGGCGACGACGAGGCCGGCTGGGACCTGCAAGACCCTCCGAGGCTCCTCTCTCTTCTCGGTTTCTCTCTGATTCTCTCCGGCCTCTCTCGGACTCTCTCTCCGTTTTTCTCCAAAAATGGCCGACCCGGCTCTCTCTCTCTCTCTGGCTATTTATAGCCGGTGACGACGAACCTGTGCCTCTCCGTGTCGGCGTGACGATGGCCTGCACCGGCCTACCTGCCCCGCGACTTTCGCGGCCATAGCAGGCCGGTGCAGAGCAGAGCAGAGGGGGGGCCGAGAGGAACAGGGAGGAGGGGATAAAGGAGAAGGGAAATGGGGAGGACGGGACTGGCCATTAATGCCAGTCCCGTCGGCGTGCTCTCTCGGCCTTCCTCTGGCCAGATAGCGACGCCGAGGAGCGGCGCCGCCGTGCGTCGGCGTGACGTCTCGAGCAGGGGAGAACAGGGGCGAGAGAGCGACCGGCGAAGGGGAAGAAGAAAGGAAGGGCTGGGCCGGGCCAGGCCCAGCTGCGGGGGAAAAGAAGAAAAGAAAAGGAAAACGGGCCGGGCCCGCGCGAAGGGGAAGAAAAGAAAAGGAAAAGGGCCGGGCCCGGGGGAAAAAAAGGAAAAAAAAAAGAAAAAGAAAAAAGAAATGGGCCGGGTCGGCCCAGCTCCGACCCGGCCCGACTCGAAATTTTTTTTTTTTAAATTAAACTCTATAATAGACTCTATTAGTGCAAATGTACCTAATTTCTATATGCCATGCATTTAAATTGAAATATTTTTGTTTTAGGAATTAAAGAAAATTAATTCCTAAATTTTGTGTAATTAATTTTTGGGGATATTAAAAATAGGTGTCAACAAAGGCTTGGCTTGGGTTTTATAAACAACCCCTTTGATGGTCTCTTCATTCCCATTCGATGTAAGACTATCGGTTTGCCTTGAACGCCTTCAATATGAGACTCTTGACTTGTCTTCATGCAAATGCTAAGAGTCCCACATCGAATGGAAATGAAGAGACCATCAAAGGGGTTGTTTATAAAATCCAAGCCAAGCCAAGCTATGAGCATGTGAAGTTGTATGCTTTTTGTGGCTACGATCCTTTGCTAGTTAAGAGCAAAGGGTTCCATTGGACCGCCTAGAACCGGACCGGACCAATGGTCCGGTTCCCGGTTCTATGGTTTGTCGGTCCGGTTCCTAGTTCTAAAATTAAAAGATCGGTCTTACCAGTTCGGTTCCCGGTTCCGACCGAGAACCGATCACCCCTACAATTTTCATTTTGATTATAATTTATTTTGAATAATTCATTATTTCATATTTTTATAATTATTTATCTTTTTAATTTTTAAATTACGAACAGGAACCGGAACCGTTAGGGGCAGTTCCGGTTCCGGTTCACACATGGCCACGAACCGGAACCGCCGGTTCCGAACCGTGGCCATGACTACTACCAAATAATTGATTGATTTGCTAAATTCTCAATAAGAACTTTTTTTTATCTAATTATGGTGTAATGGTGAGTAACTTGATATATTATATTCCAAATTTCAAATTGCGATTCGCTTATATTAAATTCTAGCTAAAATTTCAAAGAACGTAGTGAGAGTACGCGATAAATAGTCATATTGAAATTAATACCGATTGCTTAATTATTTGAAAGTGCACAACATACAAATCACGGTTGTTAGCAGGCCTACTTCATAGCGTGAGGGGAGGGAAAGCAGGTCAAGTCTTCCCCCATCTTGCTTGCCTAGTCACGTCATGGTTTTAAGAGATCTGCCGCTTGTTCAATCAGTAAGCTTTTGGGATGTAAATCGAGTTATTGATGGGTTAAAGATGGGTCAATCACAAACCCATTAAAGCCCATTTTTTAGTTTCGCTCTATAATAATAAACCCATTATAGCCTCTTATTAAAATTTCAAGTAACCCATGTCCTTTTCGATCCGATAAATGACTCAAAATGTGGATCCTTGGCCCATTTTGGCACCTCTAGTTATGGTATGCAATTGGAGGATGAGAAGGTTCTTTGATGGTTCTGTTTGAATAGGAGAGGAGGGGGTTAGAATTAATGAGTTTGTGGTTAAAAATCCAAATAATGAATTCATTATGGCAATTTGAAACACCATATTAGGACGATGATAATAATGTTTTAGTTCAAGTATGGTTCTCCATATAGACATGAATTTGGACTTCAGTAACTTGAATTTCACCAGAATAAACATTGACCATTTTCTAAGAACTGAGATCTTCTCCATAAAGGGGTACAATAACATTTTCCTTTTACTCTCTTCTTTTATATTCCCCCTTTTCCTCTATCTACTAATCAATTACTGGAAACCCATCCATTGCCAAATTGCATTGTCGTGGTCCCTCCAGTCACATCATCCATCTTTAGCCACCATGACTATCGGGCCGCCACTGATCTCTCTCTGCTTACATTCTGGAGCACTGCCACCTTCAATATGTCGTCATTTATCGTCGACGACACCTTCGATATGTGGTCACTTCTCAGAGAAGTTAAATTTCTCATTTAACAAAGTGAATGTAAACACAACCCGAAAGGACTAGCAGACATACTTCATCTCAAAAGTGACATAACCGGTAAGCCAAAAAAAACGGGATTATTTTAATGTCTGAAAGAATATGTTAAATAATAATTACCGAATGTTTTACAATTTTTTAAGAATTACGGCAATTATCATCAAGTAAAAAAAAAAAAATCATCAAGTAAATGTCGCATTTCAAGTCAAATCGTAGTTGAAGTATGAAACCGAAAGTCAAAAATGAAAATCATCTCAAACTTGTGTACACACATCTCTTCTCGCGATAGGATTCAAGAATATGATCATTATATGCAAGATTAAAATAAAAATTCAAGAATATGTGTTGACAGAACGGAAGAAGCACCACAGCATGCATCTGATTTGAAGACCCCACAATTGAATAAATGTAATAATTTTCTAGCAACGATGTCATAAGCAACTTGGCACAAAAAATTAATAAATGAACAAACTAATAAAACCTAAATGAAGCATCGCAGATTTGCTGAAGATTGCAACGGTGAATTGCCGGGCAATTCTCCTTTGGCAGTGAGCTTATATTACTTTCACTCACAGTGAAAATATTTGAGTATAAACCACCTGCCAAAGAAGTAAATGCCCAGTAATTCACCACTTACAGTAATTCACCGCTTACATGCCATGCACACTACTATTCATGTGCCATAATGTAATGTAATTTCTGATATTTTTGGCTTGGATGAACAGTGTAGAGTGCAACATCTATTTATAGCCCCCCAAAAGGCTAAGGACGTTTTCCATGCACACAGCATATCCTGGGAACATCCAAAATCCATAAGATTTTCGGCTCTTAAATTTGGGCAAAACAAAAAAAAGAAAAGCTGGTGGTCCAAGGTTTTTGGCGAAGAGTCAACATTCCTCTATCGAACTAACTGGAGTCGAGAAATTTCCGGACAACTTTAATTTTAGCGCGGTCTCGTCGACATTCCGAGCATGTTCCTAGTGTCTTTTCTTAAAGGGGATATGACATTAATAGTGCATCCACAAATTCACATATGTTCTTTACGAGAAGAGATATGTATACATGTTTAAGGGGAAAATTGTCCAAAAAATCCTAAATTTATTGAACTTTTGCCAATTCAGTCATAAACTGTTCAATTTTGCCAATTAATTCATAAACTTTTTGTCAATTTGCCAATTGAGTCCATCCGGCCAATTTTGGTTGGAATTCGCTGACGTAGACGCTGGCCATCCTACATGGCACGGTCGGTATTGATGTGGACAATATTTCTTCTTCCTTTTGCCGGTGACCAGCCACTCGCCATAGGCAATAGCCGGGTAGGCTAGCCTCGCCTGGGCGAGGGTCATCTTTGCTCGTCACAGGCGAGTCTTGGTCAGGCGAGCCTCGGCGAAGGCTCGCCTAACCAAATTTGGTGAGGCAGGCCCTTGCCTTGGCCTGGGCAGGGGTTGGTTTCTCTAGATCTGGCCCAAGCGAGGTCAACCCTCGCTAGGGCTCGCCCTCGCCCGACCGAGCCTCGCCTATAGTGGCGACGGCGAACCTCGTCCAAGCAATGCTAGCTTCTCCGGACATGGCTAGTAGCCGACCATCGATTGTGGTTGGTGGCTAGTCACCGGCAAAAGGAGAAAGAAGAAAGGAAAAAAAGAAGGAAAGAAAAAAAATCCAAAAGATATTATTAAATATTTTCTACCTGAGCACCGGCCGCGCCACGTAAGATATATGGTCGGTGTCAAAGTCAGTTAATTCTTATCAAAATTGGCCGGATGGACTCAATTGGCAAATTAAAAAAAGGTTTAGGACTTAATTGGCAAAATCGAAAGGTTTAGGACTAAGTTGGCGAAACTACAATCGGTTTAGGACTTTTTGAATAATTTTTCCCATATTTGAGATTACTTTTACTTTAAACTATCGGTTTCACACTTCAATTTAGCGAAAGAGCACGCTTCACATGTAAGAATTAAACAAATCCAGAAAAAAATTCCTAAAGGTTTGACTTATTGGGAAAAAAAATGAAATGAAGTTTTCGTGAAATTAGAAAGATTTAACTTACCAAAATGTAAGGACATTTATAGGAAAAGAGCACGCTTCACATGTAAGAATCAAACAAATCCAGAAAAAAATTCCTAAAGGTTTAACTTATTCGGAAAAATTGAAATTAAGTTTTCGTGAAATTAGAAAGATTTAACTTACCAAGAAATGTCTCGGAACAAATTCCCATAAAAAAACGCCTTTCATCTAGTAACTCAGGATGCCTTAGAATGAAGAACCAACTCCAAGTGCATCTATAGCTAGAGGTGAAGGGCTTCCTTCTTTGAGAAACTCTCAAGTAAGATAAACATAATTCACCTAACATATAAAGCTATAATATAACCTAAACAAATTTACATACTAATTCGCAGATTAAGAAGATATTGTATCCCTCAATGAACTAAAGTATGCAAGGAAAAAAAAACGACATAATTATTCCAAATTCTAATTTTAGAATATATGAAATCAATTGAGCAGTAAATCTTCATCAACTGAGGTGCTTCTCCTTGAAATTCAATCAGCAGACTTGGTAGTGGGGAATGGAAACGAATCATCAATCCAGTGGCACACTGGGATACGAGAGGGAGAGAGAGAAGAACATTCTCTGAGATCTTCTATTATGTACGATCGAGTTGGAGCTATTTTTCCTTTTAACATCTATTTGTTATTCTTCCACGCCCTTTGTTATAGACATCAATTTTGATGATACGTTAAACTCTATGTGTGAGACTAAGTTAATAACATGAAATTCGAAGACAAATTAGGACTAGTAATATTTTCAACTAAATTGGAGTATTTTCATTGATTATAAAGCGAGTGAACATGGAGGAAGTATACTCCTGAACATCTGCATATTGGCTACCAGCTAGGAATTGACATCCAAGAATAAACTTTATTGTGCGTAGGAAGTTTCAGCATGAGCATCTGCATGTTTTTGTTTTTTGTTTTTTTTTTATTTTCGTAATGAACAATATTTAGATTTTAGCTGTCCCAAATATATATTTGGATAGAGATCCTCTAGTACGGTGTGTGATCCTATCATAATCAATCAGGCGAGTGATTAGTGAGACGTTCCACATATAAGATGCAGACAAATCTACAAGTGAAAGTGGTAATATAAATTGCAGAAATTTGCCGAGTTTTCGAAAAGAAACTGTAAACGAGATTTTCAAAGGTTCAACTTGGGTGTACCCACTCCTCTTATCCAACTCTAGTAGCCCAAATAAGCCAAATTCCACAAGTCATACCAAGACTACAAACATCGCCTTGTTATAAGTGCAGGACTTACTGTCGTGTAGATCCTGTCTTCCTTCTACAGCAACCCACTATAGACTTAGTAGCTCCGTTCTCTAAACTATAAACCATAATTGTAAGCGTTTACAAAGAGTCCATTGCATACTTTATCCTTCGCCTAGACAAATGCCTTCACTAAATAAACACAACTTCTGTTGTGTGTTTACTAATGGGCTTGTGCTAATTCCTAGGAACAACATTCAAATGAATATGCAAGCTTACAAATAAGGACTCAAAACGACGCTACACAAAACGTGGCTTAGTGAAAAACAAATCTCGGCAATGCTCCAAACGTACATGACCTGTTTAATCCCTGGACACAAAACAACCTGACGAGGACTGTCGACCCTCAACAAGATTGTCGTGAGGGCCGATGACCCTTACTTGACCACCGAAAAAGGATATAGCCCTTACCAGGAGCAAGTGAGGGCCTCCATACCCTCGCTAGTATGGTGGTGGCGCCATGGTTGCCACCATCCCGGGCGAAGGCAAACCACCTTGGCTCAATGACGGCGACCCTGCTACCACCTTCGAGCTGGTGAGGGCTGGTCGGCCTTGCTGCTACTGTAGCAAGGTTAGCTAGGCCCCAAATTTTACTAAAAATTGCAAATAACTCCTTAAACTTATATTGAAGAGCGCAATTTGAGGATGCAACATATGGAATTTTTCAGGAACACATAGACACTTTTAGGTTCCATCCATTTAAATGGCTTGATTTCACTTTTTAGAAAATATTTAGGACTTAATTGAACCATTGATAGTTTAGGAGTTAATTGCATTATGTACAAAAACTTTACGACTTCGGTGCACTTTTTCCAACAGTTTTGTTGCTTACCTCAAACTGCCGAAACGTAAAGAAGTCCACACTCTTGGACCCAAGAGGCTAAAGTGGTGATAGGTACTCTTTGGTGGAAAGACCATAATGGTGAAGAATCGGGACCATGCGTTCTTTAGCAGAAGGAACAACCTTAGGCGAGAATTATACTCTCGCATATACCATCTCTTCTTCTGGTATATACCCGGCATTGTGCTGAATTTGGTGAAATATATACAAAGCTTGATCATCAATGTGATGACTCGGGCATGGCCACACACGAAGAAGCGACGCGGATGGTGGTGGTGAATAACAGCGTAATTCTCCTTTGGCAGGAGAGAATTGCATTTGCATGCATGCAAATGCTAATGTTGTTCTTGCTTCCGCCAAAGGAGAATTGCCCTGCCATTCACTTGCACTGAATATACACACTTACTAAGAGCTCAGCAAAGGCATTGACAAGCCATTCATCGTTTCCACAGGGCAACTTTCAGTTGTATATGTTGCACCAGGTACAAAGGGTATGCGTAATTCTGGGTCAGTGTACTTAGGGTGACTACGTCATGCTACATGCCCCATCCCTTCATTCCAAATCTATGTGATAGATATAGATTTCACATATCCATTTAACTTGGTGGTCTGTCAACTTTATCATACTTTTAAATAGATTATACTTCATTCAATTTCATTTTCAGCAGTACAATTTGAAATGTTTCACGAAAGAATAACGTAATTATATCATACGCTGTCAACGTAAAAAAATATTTCCATGGAAAGAACTGTCGATTAAGTCCCTCTACAGCATGAAAATGCTAGAGGTGTTCAAGATTTTCAAGTGTTGGAAGAATCAAAACTCAGGAAGGAAGATGTTGAATCACATGACGGTGTTGATTGCAGGAAAGAGATAAAAAAAATGAAGACGGATCAAGCAAGGACGGCTTGAAAGTTTTTTTTTTTTTTTTTTTTTTGATGACCCAGGGAACCCCCGCACGGCCGACAGCCGGGAGGTAAACCCTGGGGGCGACACGTGCTAGCCACCACACACGTGCACCGGTTAAGTCACCCTGCGGCACCCGGGATTCGAACACTCAACCTTTTGCGAGAGGAAGAGTGCGCGCTCCAGCGGCGCCACCCAGGCGGGTGGTAGGACAGCTTGAAAGTTGTGTGCTTCTACTATGTAGATTTCGGTCATGTTGCTTATCAAGGTCCAGTGAAGCTGCATGTTGGGCAAACACAAGCAAGATGGCTGTGAAGATCACGCAAGCATAATTGAGGACATGGATTTCGTGATACCATCCAACTTTGATTATCACTACGAGTTTGATCATGACGTTTTCTCAAAACATCCCCTAATTAAACTACTTTTGGCTCGAGGGACAAAACTTACTATGTAGTGGATGATGCTGAAAAATGCAATTGTCCATCACTTCAAAACTCGAGGACACGTATTCTCCAACCTGGGGAGAATGATGCATTCGACAAAGTTGATATTTGTCCAGATATTGATGTTTCTACCAGCTTTTGGTGAAGATGGACTTCACAAATCAAACAAGATTCGTAAGGGATTAGGATTCTTCTCATAGATAAATTAGCAGACTTGTTTGTATCTTTTAGGCTGCACTTGGTCGTTGGGATTTTTGGATAGGATATAGATCGGATTGGATAAAAATGGGATTTCTGGTGTTTTATATAGATTTCGGCAAATATAGAAATATGCAAGCTGGATTGAATGTTGGCCATTCAGATGGATTGAATGTCAACATAATAGCTCCACCACCGACAAATCCCACCTTACTCTCCTCGCCGTAATCCACCTCCTCCTCCACTCCGCTCATGTCGGATCGAATGTCGAATGTTTAGATGTCTAAGCCCTCGTGGAATTCCATGCTCCATCTTCATCAACGGCCAGCAATCTTTAGAGTCTGGGTTCATCTCCTTCATTCATCCACTCTGTTTAAAACATCATTAACATACTCTGACTTTTGTCTTTGAATTCCTCGTCGTCATTGAAAGCAGCATTCTTAGGTCGAGGTCGAGCTCCAATGTGGCCGAATTCCAGTCGAGCTCCAATCTGGCAATGGAGCTCCTCCATGGGAGGCTGTGAGTGGCAGAGGCTGTGGATACCAGTCATGGTGGATAAGGGGACACAGAAGAGAAATGAATGTGAGACATATTTTATCTCGGCATAGTCCACTCCTATGTGGGATTATTCTATCCAGACTACATCCAGACATATTCGGATTTTGGATTGACCCAAACACTGGATATGATAACTATTATCTTATCCTGTAACTGGCCCACCAAACGCGGCCCAAGGGTTTGATTCTCATTAGGATTTTATTAAGTTCAATATTTAGTTCTAGTAGGATCTTATGTTTCCCTGTTTTATAATATTGTATGAATGAAAGGGCAATGCTTTTCTTCTTTTCCGTTTGGGTCAGTCGCAAACTCTTTCAATTGATGGAAAAAAGGGGAAGAAGAAAAAGAAAAGGGAAAAGAAATCAAAGTACTGCCACCATATGTGCTGCTATGAGTATCCTCACAAGCAATTTGCTTCCTTTCTAGTGGTTGGAAGCCAATCTATACACTTTTTAGCGATCGCCCAGCATGTTTCAATCGGCATGAAAAGTACGTCAATTTGGCATTAGAACATGCTCCGGATCTGCCCATTTCATACAAAATCTGGCAAAACTCCTGTTGTCCATTTTCGGGAAAATTGTCAAAAAAGTCCTAAACCTATTATACGGCGGCCAATTCAGTCCTAAACCTTTTAAGTTTTCCCAGCGCCGGCCGTCTGGTAGCCACGTTAGCGCCGGCCAATCAAAATTGGCCGGAAGGACTGAATTGGCAAGAATTAAAAAGGTTTAGGACTGAATTGGCCGCCGTACAATAGGTTTAGGACTTTTTTGACAATTTTCCCATCCATTTTCCATTGCGTACTCCCATCCCATTCATTCATGCATTTGCCTCCATATCTTACTAAATAACGTGGTAAATAGTGAGTGAAAAAATGGGGTCAAAGATTAAGGAAAAGTAAACTTTTAATTTGGCCACACAGAATGAATAAATAATGTGATGCGACAAATGATAAACACACATTAAGTAAATGGTTCATATTTATTTGTTCACCATATCTCTACTATAACATCATTGGATTAACTCGTTGAGATAATGTTTGCTTTGGCTTGTCTCATACTGAGTCTCATGTTTTTGTCCTTTGGCATAAAAGCAGACACTTTCCTAAAAAATCACCTATGTTGAGCACACTTAACTTAGAGTTCTAAAGCTAAGCATTGACATTACATTAAAAGGCGCCTTCGTGAGTTGATTCCAATCTTCACATATATATATCTCATAATCACTCCCCATGTTTGGTGCATAATTTGATTTATTCCTACCCCCTTCGCTATCCTTGAAGCTTGCTAGGAACTGCTCCTTGTCTGAGCCCTCTAGCCCTTGCAATCACTCCCTGCCCTTATCGGACCGAGTTGTTACATCAATCAACCTTGTACAAACTAATATTTGCATCTTTAGCATCTATTTTAATGATTAGGTCGATCGTGAATTCATTGTTGAATTGGAAAAAAAGAAGATACATTGTTATACACACACAAACACACATATGTATCGTTAGTATTCGAATCATTTTATGATTTTGCTCTACATATGGAGCATACACTATTGTAACATTCATTTCATGCACAACTAAGAAAAAAGAGAAAAGTCAAGAATGAAAAGAAATTGTATATTATTATTACATGCAATGTTAAGATTTGAGGAATAATTGTTAAAAAAGTCATAAATCTATTGTACGTCGGTTAATTCAATCCTACAATTTTAAATTTGCCTAATTTAATCCTAAACCTTTTGACCATTTGTCAATGTAGTCTTTCCGATCAATTTGACTGGGAATTGTTGAAGTTCACACCAACTGTCCTATGTAGTATGTTGGCGCAGACATGGACGACTTTTGCAAATTTTTATTTTTATTTTTTTCCTTTCTTTTCTTTTCTTTCCTTTTTGTTTTTTTTGTTTTTCCTGTTTCCCTCTGCCAGTCCAGGGCCTTAATGGTCAGCGAGGGTGTACGAAGGCCCCGGCAATCGGTAGAAGGAAATAGAGAAAAAAGAAAAAAAGAAAGAAGAAAGAAAAGAAGTAAAAAAATAAAAAAAATAAAAAGCCAAATGACATTCTTGTTTTTTCTTTTCTTTTTGAGAAGTACAAATGTTTTTTTATGGGTTAATACCACGAAAAGCCAAAAACTGGTACATTTGTGATAAGTTTAGCCAAAACTAATTTTTTGACTATCAAAAATCACAAACTGGTACACTTGTGATAAATTTACCTTCCGTTAAATTGAATTAATACCACACAAAAAAATCACAAATTGGTAAATATGTGACAAATAGAGGGGTAAAACTCCAAACTGGTACATCCGTCAACTGCCATATGTCATCAAATTTAGCAATTTGATGGTAAAATTTAATGAAAACTAACGAAGGGTAAAATTGTCATGGATGTACCGGTTTGTGATTTTTTGTGGTCAAAAAAGTAATTTATGGTAAATTTGTCACAAATGTATTAGTTTGGGATATTTCATAATATTAACCCTTTTTTTATTTGGTATGGTATGTCATAGGATTACTGTATATAATTGAAAGTCGAGGCTTCGGACATTGGATACAAGGTGGAGAGGAGGAAAACTTTCTATATCCTCATTGGCATATACTATTTTATTGGAAAAATTACATTACAAATCTTAAATCTCATGTACGCAATGTTATCAAGTCTTAATTTTTTCAATTGGTTTAGTTAATTCCTAAATCTTTTTCAAAAGGTAAAACTGAGTCATAAAATTGTGCTTTTTGATTAAAAAGTATAGGATTTAATTGAATTAAATGAAAGGTTCACGATTCGATTGAATCCTATACACAAGGTTTAAGGTTTTAGTGCACTTTTTCCTTACTTTATCACTATGAGGGGATTGAGAGGAAGATTAATGGAATTAGAGACAGGTATGCTATCCTAATACACAGGCCCTTCCTCTTAGCCATTAAATGGGATTATCTATTGTTGACACCTGACTTTTAATTTAAATTTTTAATTTTACATAAAATCACAAAATTAGGATTAAGAACCTTGGCCATGCTTATGAACCTATTTCTAAACAAAAAATAATTTTTTTAGATTTTTCTTTAATTTTTCCTTAATTTCTTTTGATAAAAATGGGAAGAAAATCAAGAAAAATACTAAATGGAATTCAAAAATTCCACAAAAATAGACATTAATCTTCGTTTAATTCCAATTTTATCCCTAAAACATAAATTTTACAAAATTTCAATTGGGAATATGTTTTCCCCAAGTTTGGGTAATTTCATATCCTAATTGAAGCAAAAATTCAATTAAATCGTTTCTAGTCATTTTTGGGCTATAATGTCTTCATAACAATTGATCCTGGCACCCTGAACTGCATATTGGTTAGTCCAATTTTACAATTTGTCAAAATAATTGAAAAGCCCCAAAATTAATTGAAAATTAGGGATTTTAGGACCCGAATTGGGGATTTCATTCAATTGGACATTTTTTTTTGTCAAAACCTATACCTTCCCTAAGGGTAATTGAACATGGGTGATTCAATTTTGGCCTCAATTTTGCAAAATTAGGTCACTTAGACTCTCAATTGAATGAAGACACATTTTACCCAAATTGAAATTTAGGGTTTTTGGGCTTGATTGTGATAAAAATTCAAACTGATCCCTTATTTTAGAGCAAAATGTGTCAAGAAGTCTAAATGTGGGGTTAAAATCATAAAATTGGGACCAAATAGGGTCTAATTTGTAAAATTAGACCAACCCAGGTCTGCCGGGTCGATTGTATCCGACCTGACCCGACCCGACCCGACCCGGGTTGGTCTTCTTCTTTAACTGGTTTGGGCACGCGCGGGAAAGAGGTTTGAATCAGTTGGTTAGCCCCACCCCTTTGTCGACTTGGATTCCCATTTCTAACACGTGAAAAATGAAATGGACAGTTGAAGAATCTCCAGTTGTCCACCCTTAACCGATTTGACTAATTGGGGAGTCGGTTAGTGCCCAGAACGGCCCTGAGGAGGAGGACAAAAGGAAGTGGGAAAACTAGTTCCCACACATAGAACCCGTTTGAGAGAGAGAGAGAGAGAGAGAGAGAGAGAGAGAGAGAGAGAGAGAGAGAGAGAGAGAGAGTGAAAGGAAGAGAGTAGAGGTTTCACGACGCTGCCCTGACCGGAAGACCACCGGCGAATCGGGCAGTGAGTGTGACCTCCTCCTCTAAGCACTTGCGAAACGGCTGATCGAGAAGCTCTGAAACTGAGCTCCAATCACCCAATCTAGGGCTTCTCCAGTGAAACAAAAGCCACAACCTTGAAGAAGAAGTTCAGGAGGATCATCCTATAGCAACCGATTGGTTTGGAATTTCATATTTGGCCTCCAACGACAAAGGTGAAAACTCTTCCCAATTGAACATCACCTGTTTGTCAAAATGCTTAAATGAATGCCCGAGTTGATTCGTGTGTGATCTTTGAATTGTTCGCTTTTGTTGTGCTTATTAGTTTCTTATTCAAGTTTCTAATCCATTTTTTGTTCGATTTATGCATTTTGGATCTATGGTTTGGCATTTGCATCGAGTCAGCCTACAAAACCCCTTTGCCGGAGCTGATAAACCTTACCCAAACATTTCCTCATGGAAAAAAGCCATTCAAGTCAGTCCATTCTGCTCATTTTAAGCTTAAATACATATTTTGATTGACTAGAATTGATAGGATATCTTGATGTTTGATCTGGACCCTAGATAAGCTAGGTTAGTTTAGTTTTAGATAATGATTTTTAGGCTTAGGAATCACTGGTTTGAGGAGGTTCAATGGTGATCTAATAGGAATGGATGGTTAGAAGGTGATTAGGGGAAGGTTTAGGATCATTTATAGTGGCCAGAATCACACCGGAAGGTCATCGGAGCGGCAACCAAAGTGTCAATGGAAGTAAGGTGGCATAGATACTAGGTGCTCAAGAAATGCTTGATGAAATGCCAAAGAGAAAAATGAAAAAAAAAAATAAATTTGGTGCCGTTTGGCACCGTCCCCACCGGAGAAGGCCGGAGACTGGCTCAAGCTAGTCCAATTTGGTCGGACTAGTCTAAACCGGTCCGGTTCGTCCCAGGAATAAAAAAATTTTAAAAAATTTGAAAATTCATAAAAATCAGAAAAATTCAGAAAAATTAGGGAAATTCCAGAAAATTCAGAAAAAAATCCGGAAAATCCATAAAAATTAGAAAATTTACAGAAAATCTTAAAAAAAATCTAAAAAATTCAGAAAATTCATAAAATCGAAAAAAAATTCAGAAAATTTTAAAAGTCAAAATTTGGGGTTCTGGGAAGTGAGAAAGTCAAATTAAACTTTTCCAAAAAAAAATTCAAAAATTCACAAAATGACTCGAAACCCTTGTGGCCACCCATTTTGAGTGAAATTAGAATTTTTTGGGTTGCACAAGTGGTTCTTTGAAGACTCTTTAGTTTAGGGATAAAAAGGGGTCCTAACCCCTAAAAAACCCTAAAACCCCCAAAAGCCGACGAAATCCTTAAAAATGAACAAGCCTTTAGGGCTTTACTATGTTTTGATTGTTTTTCATTTTAGAGACAATATTAGGATTGCTGTTTGTGATTTGAATTGGTTGTGCATTTCCTCATTGATTGATTACCCCTGTTTAGAATGGTTAGGACTAGTGGATAGGCCTCGAGAAAATTGCTTGACACGTTAGATATTTTGAATTGTTTTATGTACCGAAAGGGCGTTAGGGATTTCAAATCGGGATCGTTAATGTAATCAAGTCCCCCTACCCATGAAATCTCTAGTTCGTAGAGATCGGGATAGTTTTCCCTTATCTCGATTAGGTCTCTAGTCAACCGTTAAGGACTAGTGGCGCCTCCAAAACAAAACATAGGCTAAATAGAAAACAAAATAACAAGTACCCGCTGTTTTATGAGATATAGTCAGGGAGAGACCTTAATTCATTTAATAATAAAACATCTCATCATTCAAAATGAACGAAAATACCTCCTAACGCGCTTAGGATAAGAAAAAGCGCGGTGCGACATCTATTAGTCTTCGAGTACCATTAAAAAAGAAAGCTTATTGATCCACGTGATCCACTTTAAAGTGGCAAGTGAAGAGCATACTTGTTGAGCCTGCTTCCAATATCACCAGTGTTGACACGTAAATTTTAACTAGTTATTTAGGAAAAATTGCATAGAAAATTAGAGATTAATTTTTTTAATCCCTAAACAAAAAATATAATTAGATGGCATAGCATATATTTTTTAGGAGCATTTATCATATAGCTTAGTTACATTTTGCATATTAATTGGATCGGCGGTGGATGGACTCGAGTGAACGGCTCTGAACTTAATGAAATTGGACTAAGCCCGCGTTCAAGAAAATTCTTGGCCAAGCCCATGAACATTATAAGAGCTAAAATTTTCATTGGAAAATGTCGAGTTGGAAAATATTGGTTTGTTAATCTTGATATTATCACGATTCAAACTGAATGAATTGATATTATCACAGAGATATTGCAATATTTTCTTTGAATCAAAATAGGAAATAATTGCAAGCAGAAAAAAACCTAAACTTTGCCTATAAATACATTCAATGAGGATTCTCTCGAGAGGAGGCAACAATTGAGAGAAACACACAGAGGGGGGCTGGTCTTTTGGGATCTGACACACAAGAAACACGAGAGACACACGGTCACGAGAAAGCAAGAGTCAAAAAAAGAGAAAAAGTGTCTTCTTCTTTAGGTTTTCGTCTTTGGTGCTTCGCCTCCCTGTGCTTCGACGAAGAATTTGACCGCAACCTTGTGCTGCCGCTGGTCTTTTCCCAGCAGCCACCACCTGTCGCTGTCTTGCCCTTGTCGGACGTGCCCAGATCCTCATCAGTACTTCACTAGTTTGCTCGCACTATAGCAGCACCCCTCTATCGTTGCCAAGAACTCCTACCATTGCGGTTCAGTGCTTCGCCGACGATCCTGCAGGCATCCCATCAAATTTCTGCTCTAGCATTTGCTGTCCATCACGCTCAGATTTCCGGAGAACCTTCTTCGCGTCCAGCCCAGTTTCGCTGCCGTTGCTGCACCTTCTTGCAATCCCGACGAGTTCTTCGACGTGTCTGGCTGCCTTTTGTTGCTTCCGACGCTGCTGCCCAGATTTGGTAACGCTCCTGTCAGCAGTTACGACAATTTTCCGCAGGTTTTTTGGTGTTTTTCTGGAGCATGAGGCCACAACCGTCTCTTTCCATCAACCTTGACGGACGGTGATCCAACTCTTACATCTTCAAGACACCTGTTCCATGCAACTCAGCCATCACCAGCGAGTGTCCAGCAAGTTTTAAGCAATTCACAGCCGCGTCCAGAATTTGCACCTCCACCGGTCCTCACCACATGCCGGCCATGAGTCTCGCCAGCCGCCACCACATTCGCCGGTTCAGTTTGCCGTCGGTCCTCTGATCCGACTCCCGATCCGCCAGCAATTCGAATTTGGAAAGTTATTTGCGCATTTAGGTAAATATCTCATCCGAATCAATTTGGATATTTTATTGCTTATTCCATGCTTATCGTTATCTAACTTTGCATATTTGAGCAATAGGCACTATTTCAATTAGGATTTATTTATTCTTTGGAAATCTTCGATGTGTGTTACTTGTCAATATTTGGATAGAATTTGAAAATTTCAAAATCTTTTGAATATATCCAAGATATTCAAGATAACAAAATCTTTTCGAGATGTGATCAGTTAGGAAAATCTCCTAATCCGCAACCGCACACATGGGAATAAGTTTATCTATCAGGCTTTAGATAGAGTTATTTCCATAGCGGGTATTTCGAATTTTTAGGATCGATCTGTCAGGCTTCAGATCGAAATTTAGTTCAAAAGATTTAGCGGTTATAATCTTTCTACTAAAAGATTTGTGACTTGAATTTAAATTTGAAAATGCATCAAAAATACAAAAAAAATTCATAAAAAGAAAATCCAAAATTTTTTTTGCACCTTTGAACTCTAAATCAGAATTCATCAAAATTGTCGAATTAAGCATTTTTCTTGAGATTGGTACCGAAAGGACGTTAGGGTAATCTAGCGTAACCAAGTCCCCGGATTTATAATCTCTGGTTCGTAAAAATAAAATAGTACTCCCGCTATTTTATTTAGGTTTCTAATCAACCTACCTTAATTGATTAGTGGCGGCTCCCATTGAAAATATTTGCATGCTCATAATTGGACCTAAGTTGCGAATTGGTAGAGTTTGGGAGAACTCGAGCTAGGTTAGTTAATTTAATTGATCTAGTAATCCATTAGCCTAAGATTGGAAAACCTGATTTTTAGGTCGCGACAGCTTGGCGACTTCACTGGGGAATGACTTGAATTTTTTGAAAATTTAAGGAGGACTTAGGCCGGAAAATTTTCATGGAAAAATCACTCGATTTGGCAAAATTTGATTGAATTCTCATTCTTAGGTGTTAAATGGTTTTGCAGAATGGGAGTTATAAGGGGAGTAGTGATTGGCTAACCCTTTGTTTTGCAGGCTTGGTGGATTGGAATTGTGATTTAATTTTTGCACTATTGAAGCGGTGTTTGCATGTAATTGTTGTGCATGATTTACCATATTTGCACTACACCACACACAACCTGTGACCGGACCTGGGTCACACCCATATTTTTAAGATGGTATTTAGATGGTTCTTTAACCTTGGCGGTAAGGCTTCGCTAAAGGTTATCCCATTTGGATCCCGAAAATTTTTCCAAAAAATGGCTCAAGGGCCGTCCTCATGCACGTGAGGCTACGATGCATGGGGGTTGCCCTTGTCGATCGAACCAAGCCGAAGTGATTGGACTCGACTAGTCATGACTATTGTATGCGAGGCTACGACTAGTCATGATGATTGTGCGCGAGGCTGCGACATGTCGTTCCATTCATCATTTCACTTTGCAAAAGCCTTTAGGGTAGATTGATTAAGATTTAAACTCACGATTCATATGCATGTCTCTGTAATTGACACTTTCTCCCCAAAGGCGGTAATTTCTTGAGCTTTATCTTTGATTTTCTTCATCTTATTTTGGGTAGGTCCTTGATCTAGGTTGAGTCATTTGGCACGTGGTCTATATACGAATGGGTCGCCTCGATATCCGTTTCGTGCCTACTCCGAAGCTAGAGCTCAAGAAGTTATGGGGCCAGTTGAAGCCAGATGGTGAGCAGTACGTTCTCAAGCGCATTGGATTCATGCTGCCAATCCTAGACATAAATGTTCAGAGCGGGATCATGCAGGCACTTGCTCATTTTTGGTGCCCCGAGACGACCACATTTGTGTTGAGAGGTAAGTTTGAGCTCACACCGACTCTGGAAGAATACAGTATTGCCATTGAGAAATCAATTGAGTTGGATATAGTTGAACCACCCATTCGGGTAGATCCTGTGGTAGTGCTTGCTGAATTTTTGAGTTTGACTAAAAAAGAAATTGAAAAAGTGCTAAAGGGTAATTGTCAAGCATGCCCACTATCTTTTCTTATTGAATGTTTCGAAAATAGCTCCGTCCTTATGAGATCTAAGATTTTTATCTAAGCTTTTTTTGGACTCATCATTTTTCCATTCTGTCAAAATGCTATTGATCCTGTGATAGCTTGGACGGTAAAACTAATATGTAGTGGAGTTAGTTTCATAAACACAATTTTGGCAGAGACTTTCATATCTCTGACACGATTCAAGAAAGAAAAAGATAGAACTTTTCGAGCCCCAATTGAGCTTTTACAAATCTGGCTTTTCTCACACCTTTCTCAATTTGAGGAAAATATGACTGTATTTGAAATGGGCATGACTGATAACCCTATTTTAAGGTTCAAACAAATACAAGATCAAACTAAGAGTTTGCACTACACACAATGGGTCCATCTGTTCAAGGATCCAAACTCTAAGATTTTCCTTTGGCAAGCTGTGTGGTTTCGGGAGGTTGAGGCTCGACTATGCCATGGCGATCAGAAGCCCGTACCTTTGATGGGCATTTATGGGGCAACCAGCTATCAACCTCTTCGAGTTACACGACAATTCCGAGTTTTGCAGGATGTCCCACCTCCACTCAGGCCCAATGAATTTCAAGTCCAGTTCGAGAAGGGCGAGTGCTACAGAGTCGAGCTTAGGCGTCATTTTAAGGCTTGGCAGAAATGTTCCACTCAGAAGCTGATTTGGCCCGCAGATGAGCCCAACGGAAGGATGAATAGTCACATTGCCACGACCCGGTATATTCAGTATCATACCATCCCTGCTGAGATACTCCCGAAGATCCCGGTTGTGACAGTGCGGCATACTCGTCAGACCCAAATCAAAATCAGTGAAGAAAAGGCGATGAAGGCCCAGGAAAAGGCAGAGGCTTTGGCTGAAGAGAATGCACGATTACGGCGTGCCTTGAAGGCCCATTCGTCTATAGATCACGTGGCCTCTAAAAAAAGGAAGACCATTTGATTTCATGTTTGGTTTAGGGAGTTTTTCTTTTTTTTAGGAGGAAATGTTAGCTTACTATTGACGTTTTCTAGTAATAGATGTTGCTGTTTCTGGGCGATCTTTCTAGGAATTCCTTTGAGACATTTTCCATTTTGGACAATTCAATTTGTAAATTTTAGAATTAGTCCAAGTTTTTATTTTATTTATTACTGAATAAAGCAATCTGGAATTTTGAAATTTACTGGACGAATCAATCTTTCGAAAGAAGTTTCGTCTTGGGGGTCTAGAGGATGTCATGGACCGACTCGCTATTCTTACTTGTTGTATTTATTCGATCGTTACTTTTTGTAGGTAATTTGCCACGGATCCCCCTCATCCTTATAATACTCGATCAGTGACCAAAAGAAGGATCGCCAATCAAGCCGAGATTGCAGCCATGATTGACGAAAAGCTAAAAGAACACATGAATGCAATGAATGAGCAGATCGCGACTACCATGTCCAAAATGATGAGTGATCTCATGGCCAAGCAGCAGCAGATCAATGCTGCCTCTCAACTGGATGATGTCATTTTGACTGACACTAGTGTATCTCCGGCAGCCCATGTTCTTCATCCACCCCCAATGATGAGAATGCCAAGCTGCTGGCTAAGCTCGACCAGAGGTTACGTGAAGTGGAAGGAACTCAAAGTGTTCCGCCGGTTGATTTGTCTATTTTTGCCCGGGTCCAAGTGCCCGATTAAATCAAGATGCCAGCTTTCGAGAAGTATGACGGCACCTCAAACCCAATTCAGCACATCGAGATGTACCAGGGGCTCATGAATATATATGTTTCTAACGGACCTCTAATGATCCAAACCTTTCAAGCAAGCTTAAAGGATGCTGCAATGAGGTGGTATACCAACCACCAGATCAACCGGAAGGAGTCGTGGGAAGAGGTGGCAAACCTTTTCGTCAAGCACTTTAAGTTCAATCTCGATGTCACCATTACAAGGGAAGACCTGGAGAGAGCTGAGCAGAAAAAGGGCGAGACTCTAAAGGAATATGCCACTCACTGGAGGAACATGGCAGGACAGATCATGCCTGAACCCTCAGAGCGTGACTTAATGAAATTGTTTGTGTCCACTCTACCGCAGCCGGTTCGTTCACGAATGTTAGTAACGGCCGTCCAATCTTTTAGCCAGCTAATAGCCATGGGTGAGGAGATTGAGTCCGGACTCAAGAAAGGATGGTACAGTGAATCGAGTTCATCAGGCAAGAGATTTGCTAGTAAGAAGGACAAAGAGCATGTCCCTGAAGTCAACATGACTTATGTACAGAAGATGCCAGCTCAGGCCCCGAAGCTACAATTTACCACCCAGCAGCCAACCTCTTATGGGCAGCAAGGCCAGCAGAACCCACGCCAGCAGCGCAAACCTCGCCAGTTTACTCCACTTCTTGGGACGTTATCTCAGGTACTGGCGGTGCTAAGGAAGAAGAACTTGCTGAATTCAGAGCTACAAAGATCTAACGCTGCCGGCTTTGCAAGGTATGATCTGTCGAAGAAATGCGATTACCATAGAGATGAGGTAGGACATTCGACAGATAATTGCCAAGTGCTCAAATATCGAGTACAGGATCTACTCGAGACTGGAGCGTTTGCACTACAGCCAGCCGGTAAGCCTAATGTGCAGAACAATCCACTCCCTGATCATTCGAGCAGTGCAAATGTTGTCCTTGGTCCGGGGGTCAAGCAGGTTCAAGGCTTCAGGGTCCCTTTCGAGGATATGTTCGATGCTTTAGTCCGAGCTGGTTATATTTCGACTGGTGAAGTGGTGTCATTCAGTGAAATAGAGAAGAAGGTGGATGAGTTGGTAAGAGAGAGAATGATTGGGACAGCGGATGAATTCGGGGTAGTGGCCACTATATCTCAGGTCATTATTGACTGAAATGAAGAACTCGCAATGTTGACCGATGAGCAAGTTAAGTTGGATCCTGAACTAACTGACATGCCCCTCTCGAGGACGCCTCTGACGATGACCTCGGGATCGTTATACCCGATGCTTCTGAAATATTGGTGCTAGCATCACCTCAGCCCTACGCTTATGAAAGTGACAAGATGGTTCCATGGTCATACAATGTTGATCTGACAACAAGGTCAAGGTGAACTTATGCTGATAATCAAACGGCTAAGCCAGTGGCCGAGAAAGAAGCGAAGGAATTCCTAGCTGTGATTAAGGCTAGTGAATATAGCGTGGTTGATCAGCTGAGAAAGTTACCTGCACAAGTCTCGTTGTTGGAACTTCTCCAGACATCAGATAAGCATCGGGGTGCTCTGATGAAGGTTTTGAGTGAAATTCATGTGCCCGAGACTATTGAAGAAGAAAAGTTAGAGGGGTTTGTCGGGGCGATTCTCCTCAAGGATCAAGTAGCATTTTCTGATGAGGAAATCCCAGTTGAAGGACATGGTCATAATAAGGCGCTTCATATATCAGTGAAGTACAAGGAGACTCGCATGGCTAAGGTGCTTGTTGATAACGGGTCAGCTTTGAATTTATGCCCGTTGGCTACTTTGAAAAGGCTAGGCATTGATCCATCTACCATGCAAGCAGCCAGGACTTCTGTTCGAGTCTTTGATGGAGTAAAGAAGGATGTGATAGGCCAGATTAACTTAGAGCTGCAAATCGGACCTTCGGTGTTCGATATTCTTTTTCAAGTGCTGGATATCCCTTCTGCTTTCAATTTCTTGCTGGGACGGCCATGGATCCACAATGCAGGTGCAGTGCCCTCTAGTTTGCATCAGAAGATCAAGTTTATGGCTGAGGCAAAGCTGGTTACAGTTTATGGAGAGGAAGATCACCGAATCTTCAATGCGACATCGATCCCATACATAGAACCCGACCATGTTGAGGAGGATAGCTATCATTCATTTGAGATAGTTCAAGTTGTTCAGGCTTCCTCTGATATGCCGTTGCCCATTCCTGAGGTTTCTAATGCAGCTATCATGGTGGCCAAGGTCATGGTCGATAATGGTTTTTGAACCAGGTCAGGGTCTTGGGAAGGTAGGTCAAGGCATTCATGCCCCGATTGAGACAAATGGACAATCCCACAAGGCTGGTTTGGGATATCATGGGCCGGGAAGCCGCGGACAAGACCTCGGTTGTTGCAAAGGTCGAAGAGGAGTAGGTCAAAGTCCCTTACCACCTCCCATTGACCACATCTTTCGCTCAGCTGGAGTAGTGGGGGGGTATGAACGTTTAAAGCCGAGCCCGACTGAGGATGATCTCAGGCTTGTCTTTCCTAAGTCGCCACAAGCCCTAACTGACTCGCCTAAGAAACACGGTAAAGCAATTTTGATTAGTTTGTCTGATGATTCTGAGGATGACCAGCCACCCTGTATTTTCAAGAAACCGGAGTCGAGGGTGGTGGACTTTGACTTTAATGATGGTATACCCTACCTCACTGGTTGGTTTGCTGAGATCTCCATTGGTGCAATCACTGAAGGACCACTTGAAGGGATAGGCGCTAGCCTTCAAGAGTAATTATTTCCAGTTTTCGTATCTCCCCTGCGTGGGAATCTTTATTGCTTTTTTTCGATTTTCATTCATGTTGCACTTAGGTTTTTCAATCCAATAAGATGTAATTCATTGATTCGATATCAGTAAAATTACAGAGATTTTTATCATTTTGAATCTTGTTGAAGTGCCTCAAACCAACCCGATGACGATAACCAACGATTAGAAAAATTTATCATCTACGGTAAGAACTGAGGGTTGGGCTTCTCAAGAATTCTCGTCTCAAGGTCTTTTTAACCAAAATGAATTTCAAAAAGCCATTATCAATTTTCGAAAATTGCATGTAGTTAAGCCCTGTCTTGTCTTTTTTATCCCTTTCTTTCATGTTTCAGGACTAATCTCGAGGCATGCGAAGGGACGGAAATCATGGATCCTCATATATGTGATGCAAGTCAATCCGATGACTCAGACGATTCTAATCCGAATGATGAAGAGATACGACAGAACTTGGAAATTCATGAGAAATCCAAGCCTCTGACTGTTGAAGAAACCGTAGTGATCAATCTTGGCGACACGGAGAATCCTAGAGAGGTGAAGATTGGGGCATGTCTCCCTGAAGATGTGGCCAAACGCTTGACCCAATTGTTGAAGGATTATCGAGACATCTTTGCCTGGTCTTATGCTGACATGCCAGGTCTCGATCGATCGATCGTTGAACAATGTCTACCAACTGATCCTTCGGTTGAGCCCGTGAAGCAAAGGCCGCAAAGAGCTAAGCCAGAACTGGCAAAGAAGATCAAAGAAAAGGTCATGAAGCTTCTTGACGTGAGATTTATTGAGACTACGCAATACTCAGAATGGGTCGCTAATATAGTCCCAGTGTTGAAGAAAGACGGTCGGGTTCGAATGTGTGTTGACTACCGAGATCTTAACAAAGCTAGTCCTAAGGATGATTTTCCACTCCCACACATTGATGTGCTTGTAGACAGCATAGCCGGGTTCGAACTATTTTCCTTCATGGATGGTTTCTCAAGTTATAATCAGATCTTGATGAACGAGGATGATAAGTTGAAAACAGCATTTACCACTCCATGGGGGACATTTCATTACAAGGTGATGCCCTTTGGTCTCAAAAATGCTGGGGCAACTTACCAGCGGGCAATGGTCACGTTGTTCCATGACATGATGCATAATGAGATTGAGATCTATGTTGACGACATGATTGCAAAAACTCGGCGTGGAGAAGATCACATAGAAACCTTGACGAAATTATTCGACAGGCTTCGCAAGTTCAAATTGCGCCTCAATCCAGAAAAATGCGTGTTCGGGGCAGCCTCTGGCAAACTACTCGGCTTTATTGTCAGTAACAAAGGGATTGAGATTGACCCGTCAAAAGTGAAGGCCATTTGTGAAATAAAATCTCCCTCTTTGGTGAAGGAAGTTCGTAGCTTAATGGGTAGACTAAACTATATAGCTAGATTTATTTCTTTGCTATCTAAGACAGCGAAGCCTTTCTTTAAACTTCTCAAGAAGAATGCGCTGGTTAGATGGGATGAAGAGTGTGAACTGGCATTCGACAAGCTTAAGCACTACTTGATGAATTCGCCGGTGCTTGTTCCGCTGACGCCGGGGCAACCTTTGACCCTGTACCTTACAATCCACAGCGAGTCCTTAGGCGCCATGCTTGCTCAAAAAAGTGAAGAGGATGGAAAAGAGCGTGCGATTTATTATTTGAGTAAGAAGTTCACCGCCTCTGAGATGAACTATTCTGAAATAGAAAGAACGTGCGCAGCACTGGTCTGGGTGTTACACAGGTTGAGGCAATACACTTTGCACTATCAGATATTGCTTGTAACAGAGTGTGATCCCATCAAATACTTGCTCAATCAACCCGCTTTGGTTGGAAAACTGGCAAAATGGCGGATTCTCATATCAGAATTCAATGTTCAATTCTTGTCTCAAAAATCAGTCAAATGACGAGTAATTGCTGATGTCCTGGCCGAAAATCCTGGGAAAAATGAGGATCTGGATCTGTTAGAGGATAGAGTCATGCCAATTGATGAGTATGTATGGACCATGTATTTTGATGGGGCCGTAAACTTGTCAGGATCAGGTATCGGGGCAGTTTTAATATCCCCATGCGGATAACATTATCCAGTGGCGGCAAAACTGATATTTCCTTGCACGAACAATATCGCCGAATATGAAGCATGCATCCTCGGGCTACAAGCTGCAATTGAAATGGGAGTAGCTCGACTTAAGGTGTTCGGAGATTCAGCCCTCATTATTCTTCAGACCGTTGGTAAGTGGCAAACTAGAGATGCTAAGTTGCAGCCCTATCACGTCTATTTAGAAGAGTTGGTGGAAGAGTTTGAAGACATTTCGTTTGAACACTTGTCAAGGACTCAAAACCATTTTGTCGATGCTCTGGCTACGTTGTCGGCAATGCTACGAGTGACAAGTGGGTTAGAAGTTGAACCTTAAAGATAGAGGTCTTACAAAAACCGGCTTATTGCATGGCCTTGACAGAGGAGCCCGACGGCAAGCCGTGGTATCATGATATCAAGATATATCTTCAAACACAGGAGTTTCCTGAGAAAAGTACCGCATCTGACCAAAAGTATATCAAGAAAATGGCGTCGAAGTTCTTCTTGAGCGGAGAATGCCTATGCAAGCGGTCCTATGATTCGATTTTATTAAGGTGTGTTGATTCAACCAAGGCTGTTCATTTGATGCTAAAAGTACATGAGGGAGTATGTGGTCCGTACATGAATGGTCATATGCTAGCAAGGAAGATAATGAGGATGGGTTATTACTGGCTCACTTTAGAGAGTGATTGCATTCAGCATGTCCGGAGTTATCACAAATGCCAGATCCATGGTGACAAGATTAATACTCCCCCGAATGAATTGCATTAGATGTCTGAACCATGGCCATTTTCTATGTGGGGCATTGATGTGATTGGCCCAATCAATCCTCAAGCGTCAAATGGACATCGGTTTATCCTGGTCGCTATCGATTATTTTTCGAAGTGGATCGAAGCTATGTCCTATACGACAGTGACGGCCCAGAATGTGGTGAAGTTCATTCGTCGAGACATCATTGCTCAATATGGTGCACTTGAGACCATAATTACTGACAATGGGTCGAATCTAAATAATAAATTGGTGGATGATCTATTCAAGGAGTTCAAGATCAAGCATCTGAATTCCTCTCCATATCGTCCGCAGATGAACGGAGCGGTTGAAGCAGCCAATAAGAATATCAAGAAAATTTTGGCTAAAACAGCTGAGGACTATCGTGATTGGCATGAGAGATTACCTTTTGCACTTATGGCATATCGGACTTCTATCCGGACATCTATAGGGGCAACTCCATATTCTCTTGTGTATGGTATGGAAGCAGTTCTACCTGTTGAGGTTGAAATTCCTTCGTTACGTATTCTTTCACAAGTACAATTGTCAGAAACAGATTGGATCCAGCAGAGATTGGACTAGTTGAACATGATTGATGAGATAAGGCTTAAAGCTCTATGTCATGGCCAGTGCTACCAACAACAAGTTGCTAAATCTTTCAACAAGAAAGTCAAGCCTCGACATTTTCAGGTAGGTGACTTTGTCCTGCGGAAGTTATTGCCGATAGTTTCTCTTGCAGAAGGAAAATTCGCCCCAAATTATGGCAGCCCATACGCTGTGAAGAAAGTTCTTCCAGGAGGTGCTTTGATTTTGGCCGAGATGGATGGTCATGTTTTTTCCAGTCCAGTTAATTCTGATTCTGTGAAGAAGTATTACACTTGATTTGTACTCATTCTGACTTTGTTTCTATCAAGTCTCAAATTGAATTTCATGAATCAATTGATTTTTTTGTTATGTTACTAAGCTTTGTTTGAGGAAGGCTTTTGATCTGGCAATCTGTTTCTGTCCTAATGAAGCGATCATATTGCATGAGAGACTTCAAGATGACGAAAGGCAAGTCATTTCCATACATGTTCTGAATAATAATCCCCAGTGCGAGTTGAGTGAAAATTCCGTGCTGATAAGGTAAAGGATTATCTCACGAAAAGTATGACGACCAAAATGATGAGAGGCATTCATTCCCTCTATCTAAATACTACAGGTTATCATTTGCTTAACCCTTTGAACGGAGTTTCATTTGTTACCCCTGTCAGGAACCCATACTGGGGCAATGTCTTAGAAAGTTCAAAATGGTTAGAATTTTCTTGCTTTCACTTGCATCAATCTTCAAGTATATTTATTGCATGCAAATTCTGTGTTAGCTCGAGTGCCTTAGATATGACGAAGAGCATTTCTTTCTATATCCTTACACATTATACCCTTTGCATACCCAATTTGAGTGGTGAATTCATTTCAATCCGATTGATGATCATTCTTGTGACAAACAAATGAAATCATCTCAAAGCAAGTTCAAGGTGACTTGAGGCAAATGGGAGCTCAAAAGAAAATTCATCAGAAAGGATGCAAAAGGACTCCATTAAATCGAAGTTCTCTCTCGGAAAAAGATCTCTTAAAAAGAGGGAGAAAAATCTCTCGAAAAGAAAATCTCTCTCTCTCAAAAAAAAATGATGAGAGAAAGAAAGGCTTCGGCGAGAACTGAGTCGATATGCAAGATCATTTGAAGGTTCATTTGTGGAGCAATCGCTAGAGATATATCAATGGTACTAGTAGCATGATTGGATGATGACCAATTTCCATGTTCATAATACCCCCTTTGATGGAAATAGGCCATTCATTTCAAGTCTATCCGAATCTACGTTACAACCCTTACCGAAGTCTCTTCAGAATAGAGCACTTGAGTTAACGTAGAGTTTCAAATGCTTATAAATGTTGCTCGAAGAAGTGCGAGCAAGATTTTTCTATCTCATTTTTGCAGCATTCCTGACTTATAAACCCGGAGCAGCTGGTGATATCAATTCTTTCAAAACTATGACTCTCATGAGTCCCCATTGTGAAACCTTTGACCAAGCCTGTGTTTTAGTCCTTATAAAGACCTCTCAGATTGGCCAAGTCATACCGATTTTGAGAATATCCGAACCCTTGTCAAGCACGATAAAGAGAGTTTGAGTGATTTTTATACCCGCATCAAAGGTCGGGTCAAAAGCCTTTCATTGAAAGTGATTGGAAAGTCCTTTCTGATTAAAGGTCTCTCATTTAATGTGATCAAATTGTCAAAAGGATGAAATTGTTGTTCTTATTGACAAATTCCCTAGTGAAGTTTGGTAATGCAGGCAGATTCATGAATTATGTTTTCTTTGCCCATGCGCATATGTTATTTTAACCTTTTCTCAGGTAAAAACAGGTGCAATGCAATTATCTCTGTCATTTTTATAACATAAGAAGAATTCAGATATGTATGCTAATTATTCTTCATTGTTTCTCTTTTCGTGTTCACTCAGTGGAATAGGAGACATGATCTCTCTCATATGTTCACAAAGGGGAATAGGTGACATATCTCTTTGTGTTGCCCAGTGGAATAGATGTTGAGTTGAACAGGCGGCATAGTTTCTCATTCAGTGTTCACCCAGTGGAATAGGTGGCACAACTAACCTCATGCTCACCCAATGGAACATGTGACATGATCCTTTTCGTGATTGCCCGGTGGTTTAGGCAACACGTCCCTTTTAATTCTTTCTTCATATCATGCGTTATTTCGCATATGTAGGAAATTACAGGTAACAGATAAGCAATCCTGTATCTTGAGAACTTTACTTCCAGTGGACTAGAAGTTTGGAGATCGAGGGAGTTCACAGCATTATAAAGCTTTTCCTCACTTGGGTGCTTTTTGTGCGATCCGTATGTAAGGCTCTTTCACCGAAGTGAGAAACCCTAGCATACGTTCCTTATTGTTTGCATATCACGCATCATTGCATTTGAAAAATTGGAATTAAAACCTCCACCAAAAAAAAAAAAAGGAGAAGAAGAAGAAGATCATTCGTCATTTTGCATGGTTTAAATTTAGGTTTCAGTCTTTGAGCGAAACCTCTGCGAGCCTCCACTCAAAGAGGGCCAGCTGTTGACACCTAAATTTTAACTAGTTATTTAGGAACAATTGCATAGAAAATTAGAGATTAATTTTTTAATCCCTAAACAAAAAATATAATTAGATGGCATAGCATATAGTTTTTAGGAGCATTTATCATATAGCTTAGTTACATTTTGCATATTAATTGGACCGGCGGTGGATGGACTCGAGTGAACGGCTCTGAACTTAATGAAATTGGACTAAGCCCGCGTTCAAGAAAATTCTTGGCCAAGCCCATGAACATTATAAGAGCTAAAATTTTCATTGGAAAATGTCGAGTTGGAAAATATTTGTTTGTTAATCTTGATATTATCACGATTCAAACTGAATGAATTGATATTATCACAGAGATATTGCAATATTTTATTTGAATCAAAATAGGAAATAATTGCAAGCAGAAAAAAACCTAAACTTTGCCTATAAATACATTCAATGAGGATTCTCTCGAGAGGAGGCAACAATTGAGAGAAACACACAGAGGGGGGCTGGTCTTTTGGGATCTGACACACAAGAAACACGAGAGACACGCGGCCACGAGAAAGCAAGAGTCAAAAAAAGAGAAAAAGTGTCTTCTTCTTTAGGTTTTCGTCTTTGGTGCTTCGCCTCCCTGTGCTTCGACGAAGAATTTGACCGCAACCTTGTGCTGCCGCTGGTCTTTTCCCAGCAGCCACCACCAGTCGCTGTCTTGCCCTTGTCCGACGTGCCCAGATCCTCATCAGTACTTCACTAGTTTGCTCGCACTATAGCAGCACCCCTCTATCGTTGCTAAGAACTCCTACCATTGCGGTTCAGTGCTTCGCCGACGATCCTGCAGGCATCCCATCAAATTTCTGCTCTAGCATTTGCTGTCCATTACGCTCAGATTTTCGGAGAACCTTCTTCGCGTCCAGCCCAGTTTCGCTGCCGTTGCTGCACCTTCTTGCAATCCCGACGAGTTCTCCGACGTGTCTGGCTGCCTTTTGTTGCTTCCGACGCTGCTGTCCAGATTTGGTAACGCTCCTGTCAGCAATTACGACAATTTTCCGCAGGTTTTTTGGTGTTTTTCTGGAGCACGAGGCCACAACCGTCTCTTTCCATCAACCTTGACGGACGGTGATCCAACTCTTACATCTTCAAGACACCTGTTCCATGCAACTCAGCCATCACCAGCGAGTGTCCAGCAAGTTTTAAGCAATTCACAGCCGTGTCCAGAATTTGCACCTCCACCGGTCCTCACCACATGCCGGCCATGAGTCTCGCCAGCCGCCACCACATTCGCCGGTTCCGTTTGCCGTCGGTCCTCTGATCCGCACTCCTGATCCGCCGGCGATTCGGATTTGGAAAGTTATTTGCGCATTTAAGTAAATATCTCATCCGAATCAATTTGGATATTTTATTGCTTATTCCATGCTTATCGTTATCTAACTTTGCATATTTGAGCAATAGACACTATTTCAATTAGGATTTATTTATTCTTTGGAAATCTTGGATGTGTATTACTTGTCAATATTTGGATAGAATTTGAAAATTTCAAAATCTTTTGAATATATCCAAGATATTCAAGATAACAAAATCTTTTCGAGATGTGATCGGTTAGGAAAATCTCCTAATCCGCAACCGCACACATGGAAATAAGTCTATCTATCAGGCTTTAGATAGAGTTATTTCCATAGCGAATATTTCGAATTTTTAGGATCGATCTGTTAGGCTTCGGATCGAAATTTAGTTCGAAAGATTTAACGGTTATACTCTTTCTACTAAAAGATTTGTGACGTGAATTTAAATTTGAAAATGCATCAAAAATACAAAAAAAATTAATAAAAAGAAAATCCAAATTTTTTTTTGCACCTTTGAACTCTAAATCAGAATTCATCAAAATTGCCGAATTGAGCATTTTTCTTGAGATTGGTACCGAAAGGACGTTAGGGTAATCTAGTGTAACCAAGTCCCCGGATTTATAATCTCTGGTTCGTAGAAATAAAATAGTACTCCCGCTATTTTATTTAGATTTCTAATCAACCTACCTTAAATGATTAGTGGCGACTCCCATTGAAAATATTTGCATGCTCATAATTGGACCTAAGTTGCGAATTGGTAGAGTTTGGGAGAATTCGAGCTAGGTTAGTTAATTTAATTGATCTAGTAATCCATTAGCCTAAGATTGGAAAACCTGATTTTTAGGTCGCGACAACCAGCCATATGGGGATAAAGTTTATAAGAACATTTGAGAGAACATAGTGGGATTTTGGGAAATTTTATTTTCTCCCAATTCTGCTGTTCACTCTTGCGCACTTACTCCTACGTTATATGCAAATCTCTCTTTTTGGTTTGATATAATACATAGTGACAGATGATTTGTACCTATGGAGGCTCAAGTCTAAATTTTCTATGACGATTTGCATATAACGTAGGAATAAGTGCACAAGAAATCTTAAAACTTGTCATGAAAATGTGATTGAGTGTTAAAACTTTTAAAAAGTGCAACGAAATCTTAAAATTTGCCAAATTGAATCAAATTCTTTTGTTAACTTCGTCAGTTTCACTAATGGAAAATGCGAACGAGACATTTTTCTTTATCATTTTCTATCTATTACATGGTGTTAACCTTAACTAAAGCATGAAGCATACAACTAAAACTATGTCGCTTTGGTTCAAATCTTAGTTTTTTGCCTAAATCTCATTTAAATTAGATTAGAAAAATAGAAAAGGCTAGAATCTATTTTACAAAAAGAACACAAACTTAAAAAAGGAAAAAAAAAAAAAAAGCCACAGGCCTTTGTGAGACGATGAAGGCTTTGGATGGGGCGGCGACCTTGCTGGGGCAATAGCGTTGGCCGATGACCCTCACCCAGGTCTAAGGGATGGCGTAACCCTCACAATTTCCGCATCTTTCCAGACAAGGTAAATTCAATTGTCCACTAGAAAAGTAGTGTGACAATTTTCTGTTGGATATTTAAAGAAATTAATCGTACAATGGAGGTCCGACTTATTTCAATACTCAATTGAAACTTCTTACATCACTTAGTCAGCACATTTAATAAGATGTTTTAGTAAATCTAGCATTTCTCGAACTTTAATTTGCAAAATAAGACAAAGTATCTAATTCATATTTTTTGGTCGAAAAGGATTTAATTCACTTGACGTGATCCTTGGAGCAACCAATTCAATCGTCCTTGATACTAGAAGTGATCGGTTCTCGATCCGGTCCGGTCCCACCGAGGAATCGGGAACCTGACTTGGAGGACCGATTCTTAGTTTTTAAGAACTAGGGACCGGATTGACTGGTCCGGTCCAGTCCAGTCCAATGGAATCAGTGACTATACCAAGTTGTTGGCATCACTCACCACTATGTATGAAAAGTCATTGTATTTGGCTCATGCCTTGTGTTCTGCACCATCGGAACACAAGTCTAGTATACATGCATTTGTGCAATGTGTACAAGTCTATCTAGCTAGTACGTTATCATGTCGTATATGTTGTATGCACGTACATAATTTTTTTAAAAAAATTAAAAAAAAATTGTAAGTGGACCGGTCCGGTTTCCACCCTAGAATCGAGAACCGGACTAGTGGCCTCTGGAACCGTCCAGAACCGATCAGTCCAGTCTGGTCCAAGCGGTTCCCGGTTCGGGTGGTTCCCGTTGCACACCCCTACTTGATACTAAGACAAGTTTAACGACAAAATACTTAGGTTTTCCGATATTTGTGAGTTTAAGAACTCCGTTACAATTGATAAGAAGTAAGAGGCGATGCTGCTTAGGTCTCCCTTAGCAAAATAGAAAGAAAGAAAACCTCGGAACACATTCCAACAAAGGAAAAAGAAGCCTTTCATCTAGTAACTCCAGATGCTTTAAATTGAAGAACCAATTTATAGAAAGGGGTCAAGGGTTCTTTATAGAAACTTTCAAATAAGGTAAACGCAATTTACCTAAAATATTTAGCTTTAATAGGTAACAGTATCATCAAATCCTTAATCTCTACATAAGTGTGTCGCGATGTTACTCAAAATGAAAAAGCTAATGGATTACTAAGCCAAAAACTAAGTGGGAACTCATCCAAGCTCATACTAATTAGGGGTGATCGGTTCCCGGGAAATTGGGTTCCCACCCAGAAACTGGGAACTGAACCATCTGGTCCTGGAATCGTACTGGACTGTACCGACTTGTCTGGTCCCGTTCGCAAACAGAACAAATACATGTGCAATCATCAATGGAAAACATTATACTAAGGATAGTTTTTGGATCGTCAAAATTTTCTTGAGATGTTTCCCCAACATAGGAGACTTAAGAAAATTGCCAGCTAGAATAGGATCACTCTTTGGATTGGCATTGGCAGGAGCCGGCATGATTTGGTTCAAATGATCTGACAGATATAACAGTGTATTTCGCAAATCGTCAATCTGATGCTGAAAATGCATAAACCATAGATACTCCATCTTGGCAGCTATTTAAGTCACCTAAATAAAATGAACAATAAGCACAATGATTTTAACATGATCAGTCCATGCCAATAGCTTAATCGTGTCATTTGATTGATTCAATAATCTGCTATTAGCGGCTCAAGTCCCTAAACATCAAGTAGGAAAATAAAAGACATCAAACTTCCTAAAAAATGACCTAGAAAAAGAAAAGACAGAGATAGATTCAAACCACTTTTCAAACGGGTTGATCTATATACAAATGGGAGATCATCGCTCGACGCAAGTGCTTGTTTTCCTTAGTAACACGCTTGGCATGCTCCTCTGCTTTCTCCGCCTTCCTCTTGGGACAATTGATCTCCACTTGGCGTGTTGGCTTCACAGTCACGTTCGGCATCTTTGGGAGGAACTTGGTTAGGACCTTGTGCCAATGGATGTATCGTGTCGTGGCATGGTAGGTCTTTTCTTTCCCTTCAAGCCCATCCCCCAATTTAGCTTTTGAGTGTGGCAGGCATGCTAAGCTTGTTCGATGCGGCGGAGCTCCCTTTTATAATCGTGGTCCTTGGAGGTGAATTGGACTTGAAACTGACTCAGCTTTGAGAGGTGGTAGCACATCCTGCAAGACCTGATATTGGTGTGCCACATGAAGCGGATAATAGGAAGTTGCACCAGTAATGGGATCAGTTCATTGTCGCCATGGGAGGGGCGTGCCTCGCAAACTTGGAACCATCTAGCTTGCCATAAAAAGCTTTTGGGACTCAGATTTTAAAAAAAAAATTATCCACTTTGAATAAGAAAGATTTGGAGTATGATCCTTGAGGGTTTCAAGCTTCACAATAGGATGATCTGATTCACTAAACTCATGTTGACCCATATGGATGTCAAATTTCTTAATACGTGAAAAAAACCAAACTTGCAAGAGTTCAGTAGGAGCACGGAAAGTCTTTTCTTTGTTTTGCATAAATCGAGTAAGAGACAAAAATGTTTAAACTAAAATAGTGTTGACAAAATTCATTCAAGCACATTTTTGTCTAACTACTCACGCAACAGAAGGATCAATAGCATTCTTACGATGAGGGAAGACTATGAATCCGAACAAAGCTAGAAGGATAATCCTACTATTCAAAAAAGTTGAAGAATTTGAGAAACATTGAGTTAATAGAGATAGCGGACATACGTGGTAATTATCTTTCAAAACTCTGTTTATTTCATTTGTATTCAACCTTAGATAATCGGACAAGATGAATATTGGCTCTAATATGATAGGCAGACTAACCAATTCAAAGTCTAAAGGCTTTCCAATGGCAATGTTATATTCTTCCAAAGTTGAAGTCAGTTCATGCATACCGAATATGAATGTGGACATTTGGGGGCACCAGAAATGTGCGAATGCTTGCACGACGTCACTTTATACTTTGATGTCGAGAAGGGGAATGAGAGGGCCAAGCTTGCTTTCCACGTATGCTCGGCCGTCAATGTCAAATCGGTCCCACCATAGCTTGAGTTTGGCCTTCGAAGAAGAAATGAATCGAACAGCGGACCTTCTCATTGTATATAGACCAAGACTTGATCAAACCATTTGTCATGGACCAAGCAAAGGCACGGTGAAGTAACTAAATTGCATAGCAAGGGATTAGAAGACTTACTTTGCCAAGGAAACGATGACAAACACATAGACAGACGCATGAAATGTCCGGCTCGATATCTACTCTAAATGGCTTAACAAAGTGGAGTCAAGAGGGTGGGATGACTAGTCCCAGGCTCGCGTAGTAAGCCAAGTCCTCGTAACTCCGGCTTAGTCAAGAGTGCTGCCCCAAATTCAACACAAGCTTGTAGGCAAAGGCAGACACTCTTGACACCAGAAAGAAACTTTCGACATTGAGTTGGACAACCTCTACAACCTAGCCTCCCGGTCAAAGTCGTATCCAATTCAATACGATCCTAAGTGATCCTATTGTGGCCTAGGTCCGATGGCAAGTTGTGTGTGCTAAGGTCTAATGCTAAAGCTTTGAAGCATTCACAAAAGTTTATATCAAACATCACTTCAAAAATCTGAGAAATAAATATCCAATCCCAAGCTCCAAACCTGCAAGACAAGGGTTTAACAATTACCCCTCCCCTTATAACTACCAATTGTAGAAACTTTACACATATGTAGGGACTTGCCTAGAGTCCCTTACTGCCAAACAAAAATATTTTCAATTTCGAAAATATGGTCTAAGTCCACTAAGAATTTTTCAAGTCCCCAATCGAGCTGCCAAGCTGTTGCGACCCTCCCGAAAGTGGACCAACTAAGAGTTGGCTAATAAATTACTAAGCTTAAACTTAGCTGGGGTTCTCTCAAATCCATACCAATTCGTAACTTATGATTCAAGTTATTAATGTGCAAATCATTTTCAATTCAAAGTCGCCACTAATCTGTTTTTGATAAGTCGATTAGAAATCCAAGTAAAGTATCAAAAGACTTACTTTACTTCGACGAACCGGAGATCGTGGATTCGGGACTTTATTACGCTAAATTACTTTAATGCCCTTTTGGAACCTTTCTTTTATGTCTGGAAATATTTATGTAGGCAACTTTGATTAATTTTAACCTAGACTACTAACATGCAAGGCGATCATGTGGGTGCACAACTAATGAATTTAACACTCAATAACCAAAGCAAATAAGCGAATAAATCACAAGAGAGAAAATAAATCAATTATTTTGGGTTTTCTTTTATCTTATAGCAAAGGCTAATTTATATGGCATACAATTTTAATTAAATGAGTCTAAACACTATATGACATGCACATGATATTTTTGGTATTTATTTATTAAAATTCGTATTAAAAAATTACAAAAATAAAAACTACCCTAAATAAAGGCTATTCTATTCATTCTAGGAAATAATTTGGATTAAATCCTATTTCGGTTATGAAAACCTTATCCTATCGGCTAGATATTATTTAAACATGCAATGATATCTAGATTATACTTAATCTATTAAGAAAAATCGTATCTAGAGTCTAGTCAAATTTATTTTAGAATCTATCCAAACATGCAATATTAGCTAGAAGTCTTACCTAAACCTAACAAGCAATCTTTTTGAATTATTTTGGATAAGGAAAGCAATCAAACAAGATAAGTATTCAAATCAAGCAAGATATAGTCCACCACCAAAGATATCATCCAATCAATTCAAATGAGGAAACAATATCTGGTCAACTCAAAATTTGTCGCAAATAAAATCAATATCTTAATCTTAAGGCTTAAAGACAAAGATAACAATTTTAAACCCGCGCAATCAATAATTTTGTCTAAAGGCTTATAGATTCGAATTAAAGATCATGTACAATTGCGGATTAGGAAAGTTATCCTGATTGGGATTGTACCTATCATTCAAAGATTCAAGTTAGATAACAATCACTCAAAGTAGACAATAAAATATTTGAATTGAATTAGGATAAGCATTTTACCTAATTCAGAGATAACATTGCCAATTTTTGACCGATAAACGGCAGTTTGTGGACGGTGGATCATGGTCGCTCATGACTAGGATGGTCGATGGTGGTGTCTCTATCGAGGACTCTTGGGTCGGCTGGATTCTCTGTGAAGCTGGCCGTGGCAAGACTTGCGACTTGGGCTGCTTGATGGTGTTGCTAGGCTTGATTAAGCGCACGATCAGAGGAACCTACAAAAAGAGTAGAGCACGCTTAGCCAGGGGGCTCGGTTGTGGCTGACACGGGCGGCGTTGTGACGAAGGGATTCTCATCGCCACGGGCTAGTGCAGGTGGCAAGGATGGCATCACAGCAAGGCTCCTCGAATCAACATCGAATCGGGACAGCTTCATTACAGGCCAAGGGAAGAATAGTAGCAAGATCGATCGTGTAGGTGCAGTGGTGTGGAGTGGATCAGGATAGCAGCCTTGTCGTCTCACGGTATAGCTCGGCCAGGTGCGTCGTGGCCTAGCAATTCAACAGAATGGGGAAGAGCAAGCGTCGTCCAAAGTAGCTGTGCTGCATTTCGACGTCTTGGTGTGGATTGCTAGAGGTAGCAACGTCATTGGCCGGCAGGGAAACAGCAGTGTTGGCAGGGAGGCGCAGCAAGCAGGGCAGCAGGGTCCTGCTGTGCGGGGGAAGCTCGGCCGCGGAGGGGTTTGGTTGTGAAGTGCTTCAACTGAAATTTCCGTTCTCCTCTCTAGCGCTAATTTTTTCATGTCTCTCAATTGTGATTTAAGAATTCTGAATTACCAACCTCTAATTTGCGAGGCATTGATACGTTTATATAGGAAAAATCTAGGTTAACTAACCGGGCTTTATTTATTGCAATAACTCAAGCCTTTTTCTCACTTAGACTCTTAACGGGCTGAATTAAACTCAATTTAGGCCAATTAAGGCCTCCCCTTTCTTGTGAATTTCGGCCGAGCCTAGTCCATGGGTTGGCCGAATTCTTGCTCATATTTGGGCTCAATTAATGACAGGCTTGTTCCTTTAAGGGCTATTTCTTATTAAACTTAAAGCCTTTTAAAAGAACGGGCTGATTCCAACTTAATTGAAACTCAGAACACCCCTTGTGATCCATGAAATTTCAGCTAGCACTTTCTCCTTGAGCTCGGCCGAATTTTGCTCTTCCTCATGGGCTCAATCCATTCAATTAAGCTCAAAACCACTTGTCGCCAGTCCAATTAAGATGCAATGAATGTGCCTAAACTATATGCATTTTTTTTTTATGAAAATTAACTAAATATTTTTGCTAGGGGCTGGGATCAGTCCCTAATTTTCTATACAATAAATCCCTAAATAACTAGCCAAAATTTTGGTTTCAACATGTGTCAATAGTCTTTTATCTTTTAGGAATTGATTCTTACTGGTATTTTTATTAAGTTTCCTTTTCAGTTTAATTAGGATATTGTGTTTCCCTAGTCTATACTATTTTTCAAGTCTAGAGGATTCATATTTCAGCTAGGAGCAGAACTTTAGAGAGTCTGTAGATATCATTATCTTTCTTTCTTTTCAATAAGGTTGATAATTATTTTAATTTGGCAATTTTTTGCTTTGGGATTATGTGGCGCAACTCTTCTTTTTTGGATGATGTTTAGGAAGCCCTAGATGAGATGCTTAGGAAGCTCTGGGTGTGAAGGCTAAAGATTTATTCTGTGTTTTGGGACTCGTTGCCCTACATCATTCTGATCACTAATTTAAAAGGTGTTTAAATTGAACATTTTAATCCGCTTTTTGCCCACAAAACTTAGACAAAATTAGAGACTAATAGCACAACTATTAAAAGCGCATAGTACTTAGCCACTAAAAGTAGAGTTTTAGAATGCGTTTGTTTCGCGGAAAACTCAATGATAAAGAAAAATGATTTTCCAGAAAGAATTTTTCTGGAAAACGGTTAGTTGTCCTTCGTTTGGTAATATGTAATCGAAATCGTTTTCTGACGTTTGGATTTTATTAGAAAATGATTTCAATCTCATGACATTATCTCAGACAAAAAAAAAAAAATTGGATTTTTTTAATTATTTTTATTCCAAAAAATTTGAAATTTTAATTATTTTTAATTTCTTTTTTTCTTTTCTTTTTATTTTTTCTTCTCTTTCCTTTTCTTTTCTTTTTCTTTTTGTCTTTTCCTTTTCTTTTTTCTTCTCTTTCCTTTTCTTTTTTCTTTTCTTTCCTTTTCTTTTTCCTCCTTCCTTCGCCGCGACCGGCCGGCGACACCCCAGCAACGACCCTAGGCGAGCTCGAGCTCACCAGCCTCGAGCGAACCGCGAGCTCGAGCTTGCTTGGATCTGGCGAGCATCGAGCTCGCCGGCCTCGGTTGAGCCCTAGCTTGCCTAGATCTACCAAGCCTCGAGCTCGCCGCCTCGGGCGAGGTCCAGGTGAGGTGGAGGCGGCGAGGTTGGGCCTCTCGCGACACCGGCGAGTTCAAGCTCGCCAAATCCCGACGAGGCTTGACCTCGCCCGAGGCCGGCGAGCTCGAGCTCGCAAAATCCTAGCGAGACTCAAGCTCGCTGCGCTGAGGCGGGCAAGACTCTAGCTCGCCGGGATCTGGCGAGCTCGGCCTTGCTTGAGGCCGGCCCTCGCTTGTGGCCGGCGGAGGGAGGAAGCAGGAAAAAGAAAAAAAAAAGAAAAAAAAGAAAAGGAAAGGAAAAAAAAGAAAAAAGAAAAGAAAAATAAAATATTAACAAATTTAAGATAATCAATTTCGGAAAGTGTTTTTACCTTCTTAAAGTAGAGAATTCACTTTCCTAAATTTATACATGAATGGTTTTCTTGACCGGAAAGTATTTTCGATTGATCAAATCATTTTCGGACAACCAAACGGATGAAAGTCCGGAAAACACTTTCCCGAAAAATAATTTCACTAAAACATACGCACCTTAGAGGCAAAACCTAATGGTATTTTTTATGTACTCATGATGTCTCCACCAAAAGTACATATTTTTTTTTTTGGTTAAAAAAGAAACATGTGCTCATGATGTCTCCACTTCCCGCGCATCTGTGTTTTCCTCCGTAGTCACAAACTTACCGACATAATATTGGACCAATCTGTCTCTTCTTGGGTAGATATGAAGGAGAGATGAATATCGTTCTTAAAGAATAAAGGAAGATGGGGATACCGAATCTATATGTGGTGTATGCATGAAAGAAAGGTCAAGACTTTTCTTCTTTTCTTTTCGCATGTGGTGTATGCAGAAAGGGCAAAACTTTTGTTTCTTTTTTTTTAAGGAAAAATAACATCATATGTGTCATAACTTTTTCGTAGCACTTATTTTGGAGTCATAACTTCTCAATCGATTATTTGAATTCTATAACTTTTAGAAAACGTTCACTTGAGCGTCATAACTTTTAAAAAAACGTTCGTCACAAGTGTCATATAACTTTAATTGTCATACAGTTTTCCTGGAAGAGAAATCATTGTTGCCACTCAAATGACCGTTTTTTAAAAATTATTGTACTCAAGTGATCGATTGAAATGTTATCACATAAAAGTGAGTATTGCACGAAAGTTATGATATTTATGGTGTCATTTCCTTTCTTTTTTGTATGTGGTGTATGCAAGAAAGGGAAAGACTTTTCTTTTCTTTTTCTTTTTTTTAGGTCAGCGGCATGACTCTTTCAATTGATGGAAAAAAGGGGAAAAACTTAAAGGAAAGGGACAAGAAATTCAAAGGACTCCAACCATATATGCAGCTACGAGTTTTTTCATAATCAATTTGCTTCCTTTCTAGTGGTTGGAAGCGAATATCAACACTTTTTAGCAACGGCCCATCGCGTTTTGATATGGGCATGAAAGGGATGTCAATTTGGACATCAGAACATTCTCCGGATCCTCCATTTCATGGCATCTGCTAAAACTTGTGTTTGTCCTTTCCCATTTCCGTTGTCCCATCCCATGCTGCATTTGATTACTTTTTAAATTTCCCTGTCTTTTTGTCTGTCTGTTTATTTGTATTGGTATCTTACTAGATAATGGGCAATTAGTTGTTCAAAAAAGGGGGTCAAAGAACAAGGAAAAATAAACTTCTAATTTAGCCACACAGACTGGATCTTTTAAGCAATGCGATAAATCGTAAACGTGCACTAAACCTGCTATATAACTCCACACATCGTTATATAAATATGCACGCTTTCTGTAACTTTTAACATTCAATCACTTTATGACCTTGTTTTACATATGTAGCAGATACTCCTGCAATATTCATTTCACGCTCAACCAAGAGAAAAATAGAAAAAATCAAGAGTGAAAGTAACTTTTGTATTATTGTGACATGCATTGTTAAGATTTGACAATGTGCACAATTGATATTAATACATAGAAACGAGCAAATTGTAATTGCTTGCCCTCCCTAAGGTACTCTTGAGATTAGAAAATGCCTGAGGAACATATTCTTAGCAATTCAAAACCCACCTTTTTTTATTCAAATGCCAAAGAAGACCTACAAAAAAATAATAATAATGAAGAATATCCTAAGGTTCCGAGAAATATGACACTAAACTGTAGGAAAAGGCTCGCAACTGTCTAGCAACATTGATCTTCCTCAAGGTACATTTCAAGGAGGTAATTAAAAAAAATGACAAATTAGTGGGCCAAAGTGTAGATATTGGTAAATCTGGAATAAAGTGAGAGAGATATGAAGACAGCCGTCAGTGACACGAGTAAGGGCATTGTTCCATTGAATATGCTTCTTCAAGATTGTGCATAAATATTAGCCTCTCTCAAGCCCTAGCTCATCGTCAACGAATCAATTGGTTATGCAGTTGCATTACAGGGCAAGTTCTCTGCTGGCAGGTAGCCACTCGAGTAAATTTCCCGGAAAATCGGATGCGTTCTATGAGTGTGCTTTCTGCCAAAGGAGATTTGCCCGGCAATTCTTCTGCATTCATGCAGATGGGGTTTTCTTTTTTTCTCACTTCTCATTCTGTTCATACAGTTCGTCTGTATTTCTTACGGAGTGCCGTTGGAGTTCATGCAATCAATTCGCGGAGGAATTCTCAGCTTCCACAATCAAAATCATGGCACGTAACTCCTCTTAGCTAGTCTTAGCATGACCATATTTGTTGTTTTTCAGGTCATGGGGTTAATGCATGCACGTACGTAAATGCTATTTCCATCTCAATGCAACATTTCTATATGTAAATTTATTAATTTTCAATCCTCTTACTTGTACTGCATTTCATTTTTTTTTAACAATTCTCTGTCCCACGAAATTGAAACTTGCTTAATTTAGGAATCGAGCTTTTATATAGCTGGCATTAGTTGGTCTTCTCAATTTTCAAGTAACATTTCTAGTCAGCAAGATCCTAATTTCACCTTTTAAAATAACGAAAATTACCAGAAAGAACAGCAAGTTTTGTAAAAGCATGAAGAGACTAGCTGTGGAGTGGCATAACCTAATTTGGGTCTACGATATTAGCAAACATAATTTCATCGGCCAGCTTTTTTGTAGACACAGGCTTATGACCTCAGAGATCATATCATGGTGGATGCATTCAATCGGTATCTAGTGCAATTTCTGTAGGAACGGTATAGAAGACACAACACATTGCTTTTCCAATGCAACTGAACTAGAAGTACATTGGATAGTATATTAGCACAAAATTTGATTCACTGTTCGGTAGGAGGATGGGATGATGAACTTCAATGGATGATTAGGGCTATCAGGGGCAAAGACATGGCGGCGAGGCTTCTTAAGGCATCATTCTTAGTGACCATATATTGCATTTAGATGGAGAGCAACCGCAAACATTTTCAAAGCAAGTCAATGACATCCACATTATTTTGGCCAAGATGCGTGAAATTGTTAGAGGTAGAGCTTACTATATGGAGACTTCCTATCTCCATCTTCTCGCATTATTATTTTATTTGTAATATTGGGGGATGCCCCTAAGCTTGTGTACTATATTTGATAAATGATACTTACATTTTCCAAAAAAAAAAAAGGCATGAATAGTCAGCCTGTTTCTAGACTTTTTAAACCCCAATTTTATCCTGAACACATTTAATCTAAAACGTTTTGCTTTTAGTTCTACTGTCAACATATTGCCTGTTTGTAGACTTTTTAAATTTTCAATTTCTCTGTAAAGACGTCTATGTTAAAACTTTTCAACTTTCATTTCTAATATCAACACATCTAATAGAAAGCGTTGTCCTCTCTAATATTAAACCCTTAAAGCATCTAATATAAAAACAAATGTAAATCTTACTAAAACACTACCAACAACCTCCCTTTTTTTTCTTAACGCTTTATTGGTCTAATTTAAATCTTGATTAAGTCTACCTTGTAGCACCTCGGATTGTACAAATCCTAGGTTTGGTTGCATATATATATATATATAAATCAAACTAAAGTCGACACCAATCAATTTAGAAAAGCCTAGATCGATCGGATACCTAAAGCATTAGGTAGTGTTTGGGAGTTAAACTACCTAAGCGCATATAATGGGTTAATACAAAGATGGAAGATACAAAGAAAAGAGAAGATGAACAAATGTAGTTCCTTGGAATCCTACATCCACCATAGAAATCCCCATTCGACTTCGCTTATTGGGAGAGATTCAATCTCCTTAAATAAAGAAGTACAACATGGTCGTTAAACATAGCTTATGATGTTCATGGTAAATACAGTTATTACATATTGGACCTATCTCGCCAACACTCCCCCTCCAAGTTGGAGCGAAGATGTCTTCTGAGCTAAACTTAGCCAACATTTGTTGAAATACTCTTTTAGAAAAAGGCCAAACACATCAGCAAGTTGTTCTTTGCTTCAAACATAAGGAGTCACGATAGTTTTTTTCTCGAACTTTCTCTCGAATAAAATGACAGACAACTTTTATTTGTTTTGTTCTTTCATGGAAGATCGAATTTCACACAATGTGAGTTGCTGCTTGATTATCACAAAATAGCTTTATAGGAGCACAAGATCCATCAAGACCCAAGTCACTCAATAGCAAGTGAAGCCAAACCAATTCACATGTCGCAGATGCCATAGTTCTGTATTCTACTTCAGCAGTAGAACGAGCAATCACACTCAACTTTCTGCTTTTCCGCATATTAAGATTGCCTCTTACAAGAGTACAAAAACCAGTGGTGGACCTTCTATCAGTGGTACTACCAGCCCAATCAGCATCAGCATATTCTACAACCTCTGTGTGACCATGTTTTTTTCATAAGAATGCCACATCATGGACATGACTTAAAATATCTCAATATACGGTTGACAAGCTCCATGTGACCTTCGGTAGAAGCATGCATAAATTGACTCAAAAAGCTAACAGCATATGAAATGTTCGATCGAGTAATTCAGATAAATTAGCTGAGCAACTAATCTTTGAAACTGGCCAAAATCGTAGAGAGGAGTAATCTTTTTTATCACTTTGTTCTCAAAGTCCATAGGAGACTCTAAAAGTTTGGCCCCCAATTTTCATGTTTCCTTTAACATATCAAATGCATATTTTCTCTAAGAGAGAAACAAGCATTTACTGAAACTGGCAACTTCAATTCCAAGGAAGTATCGCAACCGACCCAAATCCTTGATGTCAAACTTCTCATGCAAATATTTTTTGAGAGTTTCAATCTCTTGTAGATTATCACCGATAATGACATTATCATCAATGTAGATTAATACTACCACAATTCCTTTAGATTTTTTCTTAACAAATAGAGAGTGCTCGGACTTACCCATTTTAAATCCAAATGTCATAAGGGCAGTACTCAACTTTTTGTACCATGCTCGAGGTGACTGCTTCAAACCATAGTTTGCCTTTTGAGTTTGCAAACAAATCCTTGATTTTTTAAGGGCTAACCCAAAGGAAGGTCCATGTACACTTGTCGCGACTGACCTTCGATTAAAGGTCTCGCATGGCGTATGCGCTAAGTTTAGGTTTGGGACTTAACTCGGGTTCTCCCAAGCTCATACTATATCGCGGCTTGTGGTTTACGTTTTTAACCTGCAAGTGATTTTTATTTAGGAGTCGCCACTAATCAGTTTATGGTGGGTCGATTAGACACCCAAGTAAAGCAATGGGAGGATCGCCTCACTTCTACGAACTAAAGATTAAATGAGTTCGAGGACTTGATTACATTAGTTGAGTGACTAGAGCCCTTTCGATATCTTTTATCCTGTTCATTTAAGAAAATACATGTCAGGCAGTTTAGATTGTTTTTAGTACCTATCTCCTAACATGCGAAGTGATTGAACGAGTACACAATCATTAAATTAACGATTAGCAGTCAAGATAAATATGCGGCCTAAGATTCTAATCCTAACTAGGGCGACAACATTCAACACATGACGATTTATGCAATTATATATTAATTAGAAATAACAAGCATAATAATAATACAACAATAGTGAAAATAACATTCAAAATCCTACTGTGTAGCTCTATAGGCATATCCGATTTAGACATAATTATTAATCAAATAATTCACATAATTTAGAAAATATTCAAAAATACTAATTTCTAAAATATTTCCTAATTTCAAAAGAAATAAAAAAATATTTTTATTTTTTTGAAAAAATATATTTTTTTAGTAAAATAATAATATAATATTAACCGGGTCGGGTCAGCGGATCCGGATCAGGTCAGAACCAACCCGGGTCAACGGACCCGACCCATATACATTGACCCGGTTTGGATCTCCAGATCCGAATCGGGTCGAGGTTAACCCAGGTCTTGGACCGGATCGGGCCTGATTAGGGCCCGGTCCGGTGGAAGAAGACAAAACAGGACCGGTTCGACCAAGTGGTCGAACCGACCCTGTTTGGCCAACAAAAGCGGTTTACCGGCCGGTTCAAGCCAAATCCCGACCTTTTAGGCTCGAGAGCCATCGGCTGGGCAAAAATTCGGTGATTTGCCGGCTGTTTCACCTGGCCCTTGGCCTTCATGCTAAGGAGATTTGGGGGTGGCTAGCCACCAGACAGGCGATCAGAGTAGTTGTCGGCCAAGCTCTGACCGGGGCTCATTGAGCCCAAATATCGATCAGAGCTTAGCCGACAGAACCAGGCCGATTTTTAGCCCTCTTTAGCCTCCGGCAACCATCACTAAACTTTCCCAGACTACTTAACTCTTTAGCCAGCCTCGATACTGCCGACTGAAGATCAAACAAAACAGGCCTCTCTTGGACATTTCGTCGAATAGCTGGAGTGCGTGACTCAAACAGGGGGTCTCTGACCTGTCTCGGGGGCCCTGACCAACTTTGACGGTCACGACTCGCTTCCGACGGCGAGTCTAGATCGGCGAAAGGATCGGTATGGGCTAGGATTTGCATGAAACGGCCGGCGCGAGTCCCAGCCAACCTACGAGCAGAAACAGGGGAAAATAGGGGAGGGCCGAGAGGGCTTACCGGTCGAGGTACATCAGGGGGTCGCTGGCAATGTATGCTCGTCGGGAAGGCTCGTTTGGCTTCTCCTTCAGGCCCTACAAACACTCAGCTCTCTCTTTTATCTCGGTTTCTCTCAGAAATCGCTCAAAATCTCTCTCTCTCTCTCCTTATGCTTTGTTTTTTTGCCCCCCCCTTCTCTCTCCTCTTCGCCGGCTTATATACCAGCCACCGATTACTGCTCCTGCCTCGGAAGTTGTCCATTTAAGGCTCTGCACCGGCCTACTGCTCCTACTCAAGACTTTTGTGGCCATATCGCACGGTGGAGCGAGTTATCTGCACTTCATAGGCGATAGTCAGCTACAGGGGGGAAGGAAGGATGAGAGAGGGAGAGAGGCCAGGCTAGTGGGGGAAGTCGAAACGGGCAGGATCGGGCCCAGCTCGCGCGTAAGGAAGGGAAAGAAATGAGGGGCCCATGGGGAAGAAAGGAGAGGGCCGAGTCGACTCGGACTCGACCCAGCCCGATCCGAATTTTTTTAATTAATTTTTTAATTTAATTTTAAAAAAGAAAAAATAAATATGCTCTTATAAACCCTATTAATACAAATATGCCTAATGTATATATGCAATGCAATTAAATAATTTTTTTATTTTAGGAATTAAAGATATGAACACCTAAATTTTTGCATAATTAATCTTGAGCAAATTAAATTAAAAATAGGTGTCAATAGCTGCCCCTCTTTGAAGGTGAGCTCACAAAAGTTGCATTCAAAGATAAAATGACACATAATTTTGGCCCGTGCATGTGCAATGAATGATATTTTTGGCGGGACCATAGGTCCCATTTTTATGACGTGATACAAGATGATGCTTGCTAAAGCAAATAAAAATATACCTGAAGTTACTTACCTTATCAGGATGGTAGAGTAATTCTAGATAGTTGGTATTGTGTGCCGAGGACTCGAACCTATCTTCAGTCGCTTCAACGGAAGAAATTATTTGTCTAGGGACCGGACCTATCTTCGATCATCTCGACGGGATTTCGTTTGTCTAGGATCCGAACCTATCTTCGGTCACCTTGACGATGGAAATCTTCTGTCTAGGACCCGAACCTATTGTCGGTCGCCTCGATGGGATTTCGTTTGTCTACGACTTGAACCTATCTTTAGTCGCCTTGAAGGGGTTTGCTTTGTCGAAGTAACTGCATCTAATCAGAGGTACCTGAATAGGCTTGATATGAATAGAGGGGGACGATCCCATGTTCGGTAATTGCTTGACAAAGCACCCGAATCCTGTTTGAAGTACCTAAAAAGACTTGATCGATAAATGTCTAGGTCGGTCTAGAGCATCTAACGGCTTGGTGAATAAAGGGAATTAACCCAAATGTTCGATTTTGCCTGCTTAGTACTAGAATGTTTCTTCGGGCACACAATAGGATAATGAAAATACCTGCTTAGTCCCCGAAACCTTTATTCGGGTGCACCACAAGGCGATTAAAGTGCATGTTTAGTATCCGAAACTTTTCTTCGGACGCACCACAGGGCATTGAAAGGGACTGCTTAGTCGCTGAAACTTTCTTCGAGCGCACCACAGAGCGATTAAAGTGCCTGTTTAGTATTCGAAACTTTTCTTCGGACGCACCACAGGGCGATGAAAGTGCCTGCTTAGTCCCCAAAGCCTTTCTTCGGACACACCACAAGGCGATTAAAGTGCTTGTTTAGTATCCGAAACTTTTCTTCGGACGCACCACAAGGTGATGAGAGAGCCTGCTTAGCCCTCGAAGCCTTTCTTCGGGCACACCACATGGCAATTAAAGTGCCTATTTAATATTCGAAACTTTTCTTCGGACGAACCATAGGGCGATGAAAATGCCTATTTAGTATCTGAGCTTTTCTTCGGACATACCACAGGGCGATTAAAGTGTATGTTTAAGTGTTCGAAACTTTTCTTTGGACGCACCATAGGGCGATTGAAAGTGCCTACTTAGTATCCGAAACTTTCTTTGAAACACCACAGGACAATGAAATTGCTCAAAAGGAATACCTGGCTAGTATCTCTGGCCCTTAAGGGTATGTCTTCTGTTAGATATGTGTCTATGTAAAACCATATGCATTCGTCGGGGAAATGGACAATTAAGGCTATTCTAGAATACATACATCTTTTAAGACATCTGGGTTGCATCTCACTTAATGAGAAATGCCTTTATTTTTAAAAGGAACACCTGATTTATCCTCCAGGTGGTTGAAAAGAGTTCTGATGAAATACCTGGGGTTCTTACCCGAATGTTTAATGGTTTGCCTAGTGGATCCTCACCAGCAGGTCTTGAAGAGACTCAAATAATGAGTACCCAAGGGGTCCTCGTACGAGGATTTAATGGTTTTTTTGGTGGGTCCTCGCTAGTAGGTCTTGAAGAAACTCAAGCAATGAGCACTTGGGGGTCCTTACCTAAGGATTTGATGGTTTATCTGTTGAATAACTGACCTTTCTCGGTACACATCACTGGGGATGGTAAAGAAGGCTTCTCTAGTGCCTGAAATTTCATGAGGTACCCCTAGGGAGTAAGAGACTCCGAGATACGAAAGCATGCCGTGTCAATTCCACTTGGGGTATAGGAGCGCCAGTTTGGTATCTGAACTTCTTCTGGGATACACTGTTGGAGAATAAGAAGGGACTCTGAGTCATAAAAGGACGTCAGATTAATAAGGAGACTCTGGCTACAGAAGCAGTCCTATCGATCCCATTTGAGGGAATGTTCAAGAGTCTTTGCATGTCTTTGGAGACAATCCGGATGTCAAGCGCTCTTTGAGTCTTCATAGACATTTTATCTGTCAAAGACGATTATGCATGCATTTATCAAGGATATAGACAAGCTAGGCTATTCCAGAATGTGCATTTCAAAGCTTATGCATGATGATTTTGCCATGTTTGCATCACCAAATATCCACTGGGGGTAATTATTAATTAAGATAATTTTTGCTCACAATGTGGACTTCTCAAGATGTTGAACGAGAGACCTTTAGTCAAAAAGGACTTTCCACTCGCTCTCATTGAAAAATGGTTGTTTGTCCTAACCATTAATGCGGGAACATCGAAAGCACTCAGTCTGACCATCGTCACATCAACAAGGGTCTGAGTTTTCTCATAAACGATACGATCTTACCAATCTGAAATGTCCTTTTTCAAGATCGTAATGCAGACTGTCCGAATCAAGGCCATGAAAGAAAATACTCCGTGATCATATCTGGGTTTACAAGTTAAGAACCCTGCAAAATGAGATGGAAGTAGTCTTGCTCGCACCTCCTCGAGTGATGTTTATAAACATTTGAAACTCTAAGTTAATTCAGGTGCCCCAATCAAAAGAGATTTCATGAGGGACGTAACGTAGGCTTGGTCGAAAGGATCGTTAGGCTAAAAAATGTGTGCATAAGGGGTGAGAGTTGATGATCATCTTGGCGTTGTCACCAGTCTTCTTCTTTATCAACAAGATCTTCTTTGAAAACTCCCCGGGGTAATTTGGCGCTTTGGCTTCTTAAACTTTTGTCCAACAATTGCAAATTCGCTTGAGGATACAAATTCCTTCGCTTTTTTATCGCTTTTTGTTTATGGGCATTGGCCTTACTTTTACTAGGTATATTGCTTTTTTATGCCCCTAGTTTTCAACATTTTTTTTTCATTTATGGGCATTGGCCTTGCCTTTTCACGCCCTTAATTTTCATTAATTGATTCCATCATTTTTCGATGTTCTTTTTGTGTTGTCAAGAACTAGCCTAGATAAATTTGAACAAAACAATACTATTTGGCTTTTGGGGTCTTCATCTTCATTCGGAACTCTGGACCATGATGCTCGAACTGTGAAGACCTCGTCTTGTCCCGATGTGGGGGATGATCACCAACTTAATTCGTACAAAACAAAATCACCGGCTCAATTGTGCTAGAAAAGGATATAAGTGTATGGGATAGAAGAAGAATTGTTCTTCGTCATCCTAGGGCACTTAAATCATCATGAGCGTTCACCTGTAATAATAACACTTGAAGATTGATGCAAGTGAGAGGAAGAAAATTTCTATCTATTTTTTCTCATCTCGTGCTGCAAATTTACCTCCAGTTGCCCCAATATGGGGTGGTTCTTGACAGGGGTAATTTGAAAAAGAACCTCTAAGTGTATGGGCTCAAAATAGTTAAGCAAAGGATCACCGGTAGTATATAGGGCAGAGAAATGAACTCTTTCTTGTCATTTTGGCTACCGTACCTTATGCGAGAAATCCCTTTATCTTGTAGATATGGAATCTTTTCACTCGTCTCGCCGGGGATCAGTACATGGAGATGTGTATGGACTAAGGATTGCCTTTCGTCATCCCAACACATCTCATTTAGCATACCCGAGCAATTCGACACCATTCGTCGAATTGTCATCTTGACAAATTTTCACATGAAATTGGTGAATTAAACAGGTAAAATTACCATGCAAAATTCCTTTCCAAAAGACATGCGATCCATTTGGGAGAGCATTAAGCATCTATTCGCTTTAAAATATTTCCTTTTTCCTTGATTCTTTCTACTTTTATGAAAAGAGATTTAGAGAAAGAGATACTTACCTGTACTGCAGTAGCGAGGCAAACCTACAAGGTAATAAGAGAGACCATGTTAATGAATGGATTTTTTACGGACAGAAATTGAGAACGATACAACATTATCTTTCGGGTCTCCCTTCATTAGAGTTTAAGCTAATGACTCATTGAGCTTTTTTCAAATATTGACAATTCCTGTCGAAAATAGCATGAGCTCATGTCAGAAATGAAATAATTGAGGGTAAATTGAGAACAATACTAAATTACCCTTCCTCTATTTTGTCTTCAAAGCTAGCAAAGTCTTTTCTTTTGAAACCACTTCTTGGTTGGTCTTAAAGCTCAAATGAAATCATTTGTAGCTAAGGGTACTCCTAACTAGGTGGTCCGATTCTTGACGCATGTTGTGTCAATGCGGTTGTGGCATGTTGAGGAGCTTCTTAGGAATCAGAGGATTCCTAATCCTGCAAGACATGTACAATTGCTTGCATGGGGATCTTCACAGCAAAGCTAATCTTGACTTCAAATGTCTTCGACTGATATGGGCATCGTAATCCTTTCGATGACTACCGTCGAGACTTCCATGATTGTCAGGATTAGGATTGGTGCTATCTTGTCATATGCAAAGTCCTTTCCAACTGTTGTGCTGGACCTTTACTCAAATCCGTCTTATATAAAAGGAAAAGATATGTCATTTCTATGCTAAAGTGGATGAGCTTTAGGAATGAAATACACTCTTTTTGATGGATTGGAGGGATTCCATGCCCTATAGTCTACTCTCCCAATTAAACACTCCCTGCACTTTAAGGAAAAAACACATTAGTTGTTTGCACAGACTTGGGCTCGGACAAGGAACGAGATACATCATTTTAGTATTTCGTCGTGTTTCGTTCGAGAAGTCCTAACATTTGTGCTCTATTCGGCTTCCTAGCACGTCAGAGTCTAGCATGCTCCTCAGTTCATTATCTGCAAAAGAAAAGGGATAGAATATCATTTCCAAAATTTGTTAAGGAATAAAACATACATTTTTCTTTCAAAATGAGTAATCTTTTCTTGGTTTGCCCTCAACTTTCTTGTACGAAATGATGTTCCACTCATCATGGAGTCAAGGAATGCTCCGCACTCCCTCTGACTCTCTGGGACTTATATCTCACACTAGTAGTAATGAGATTTGCTCCACATTTCATCTTGAAGGTTGGATGATCTTCGCCTGGACTGCCTCTATCGAATTAGTCGGTCCGCTATTGCCATCAGGGTCTGATGTGCTCTTCAGTTTGTCATCATTATTAAGACTTGATGTGTCACTTCCAAATGCCCCTTCATAATATCAAATCAAAAGGGAATATGCTCTGAGACACGAAGTGAGTGAGTTAGATAAACAAACAGAGCTATGAGCATCCATATCTTTCTACCACCATTCTTTCTTTGGTCATTTTGAAAAACGAAAAAATGTTCATTTCGATTTTTTTAAAATTTTGGAAACGAGAAAACCTAAGGAAGCCTGGGCCTCAGAAGACTTTCCTTTACATGGCTGGATATCATCAACGGGCCGGTTTGGGATACTTCCTCAAGCCCTCAAAACACAGTCATTATTAACTTTTTACAAGAAATGGATTTACAACCTCGGGCGAGGGGGGAAATTTCAAAAAGTCTATTCCTCCAATGGGAATGACATCCAAAAGGGAATGATAAGTTCAAGAAACAAAAAGCAAAATACAAAAAACGGTTCCGTCATGGGAGAGTTGGTGAAAAATGAAACCTCCTACATCAAGGACTTCATGCTCAAGCTTTGAGCGTGTTCAACATGGACATTCACATTACCTCCATAGTCGGGCGAATGATATAGTTGTTCGCTGGGAGACAAGCTCTGAAGAGTAAGTGCTCCTCTATCTAATAGGTTTTGGACCTTGTGCTTGAGGGGAAGGCAAGCATCAGTCAAATGGCCAACTTCACCCATATGATACTCGCAAGTTTTCAGAGGATTATACCACAGGTGGTAATCGAGATTTTGGCGTGGAAGCTCCTTGGTTACCAGACCTCGTTTTTGCAGAGTGATCAAAAGCCTTGACAACAATACCGGTAATGGTGTGAATTGACGATGTGGCCTTCGCTCCTGAGGCCTAGGGTCGTGCCAGCAACTTAGCTAAGGATGTGGAACATAGACATTACTTGGCCCTGCTAGGTTCCTAATGCGTTCAGTGGTGGACACCGGCCTAAACCGTTATGTTTCTGTTCTTTTGTACGTGGGCCCAATCTTGCAAATAAAGACTTCCGCTTCACCAACTTGAGGTCGTCAGGAGGACAAAGTGCAATGAAACCTCAATTTTTGGATTGATGGGGATTGGTTCTACTTGGGTCTCAATCTCTATAGCAGAATAAGGAGGCAGCATAACTAACCTTTGGTTTAGAATAGGCTATGTAACATGGCTATTGTCAGCATGTTCTTTCTCTCACAGTGAGAAACTTTTCAGCAATAGAGTCCTGCCCGGTGGTCTCTTCGTCACATAAGGCTGCCTCAATACTTTTGCCCATAAGAACGAGCTGATCAAAAGATTCAGCAGTCGAGCCGAATATTTGGCCCTGATACTCGCGTGGAAAAGCTTTCATGAACAAATCCATCAATTCCTTCTCTGTTGGCTCTGGGCTAATCCGGGCGGCCAAGCCCCTCCATCTCGTGGCATATGCCTCGAAGGACTCACTCTCCTTCATCATTGTATGGACCAAGTTGTCACGGGATGGAGTGATGTCAACGTCATCCTCACGTAGTTTGTAGAAAGCGTTCGCCAATTCTTCCTAAGTCCTGAGGAGATGAATCTTCTTCACGATGTACCACCGTAAGGCAAGCCCAATTAGACTCGCCCAATACGATTTAATCATCATTTGGGCCAGGTAGGCCTGCAAACGGATCTTCTGACAAGAAGCATAGGCATATTTTTCACATTCGGGAATTTTGAGATCTTCCGGGATTTTGATAGTGGCATAGTTGGAAAGATCAATGAGGCCTTGATCTTGTGAACTTTGCAACTGGCTAAGCTTCTCCATGATCTTTGCAAGGTGTTCATCTTGTTCACCTCGCTCATCTTTCGACACACCTATGGATATTATAGGAATGTCTTTTACAACAGTGATTTGAGGTGGAGCGCCGACCACATCGGCAGTCTTGCCCTCAATAGTTATGTCCATGTTGGTGGGTGGCAGTACTATTTCGCCTTGTGATAGAGTGGCTACGAAGTTATGCTTGGTTTGAAGAGACTTCATTTGCTTCGAGAGTTGCTGAAGGACAGTGAGGACTTGCTTTATGTCATTTTCAATATTAGCAAGACGATTCAGCACTTCACTCTAATTAATCAGTTTTGCTTGAGGCCACGTACGGACGACTGGTGTTAACGATTCATGAATGCCTAGTTCGAGTATAGTCATAACGACCTGTCAAGAAGTGGCAATAAATGAGTATAAGACCTCATAAGGGATCAGTCCATGACTTGGTCCAACCCTGTATTTTTATACCTTGTTTAGTTGAGTACTTTCCCTCTCTTGCAAAAATAAAAGATGCAAAAAAAAATTTATATTATTTTTTTTACAATGGCAACCTAGTTGCCATCTTCAGGGTTCAAAACCCAGTCGTTCCAGATCAATTCATTCCTGCATACCACCAGGGCGAGGCTCTGGTAGTGTCAACGGGGTGTATTCTTTTTTTTTTATTTATTCACCATTTTTCTCTTTTTTTTTAAACGACGAGAAATTGCATGGGAAAACAATGATTTATGGCGTGCTTACAAAAATAAAGGCATGAATTGGAAGTAAATATTCTGAAAAATTTTTAGTAACTATCTCTTCCAAAATGACCACGGTATTAAATTCACAACTAACCTAGACTAATCATGGACCGACCGGGACATACAAAAAAAATAAGTAAATTGCAAAGTGCAAGAACAGAAAACTTACTTTACCGAGAACTGTGACAATCACAAAGACATACACATGGAACGTGAAGTTCGATTTCTATCTAGACGGCTTTAGCAAAGTAAAGTTAAAAGGATGTATGACTGTCGCAATCTCACGTTGGTGTCAGGTCCTTCTAACCTCGCCTCAATCGAAAGGAATACCTTATAGTCACGCAGATAGCGGGTAACGATAGACACTTTACGACACTCAGAAAGAAATTTCAGAGAAAAGAAAGGCAGCCTCTACATTGCAGTCTCGCGTTCAAGGTCGTATCTTTCTTAACACCATCCTAAAATGATTTATAGTAGCCCAGGTTCGGCGGCACGCCTGTGTGTGTAGCAGTATAGTGCTAAATTATTAAAGCATGCACAATAATTTATAAATAAGCACTGCTTCAAACGTTCAGGAAATAAACATTCACTCTCAAACGGCAAAACTGCAAAACAAGGGGTTTGTAATCACAACACCCCGTATAACTCCTAGATGTAAGAACATTTAACACCTTAATGTCGGGGTCATACTTGGAATCCTTGCTACTAAAAAATATTTTTGAACAGGGTAAAATTTCTGGCCTAAGTCCACTTAATCAAAAGCATGATAAATGTATTGATCCCCAATGGAGTCGCTGGTCTGTCGCGACCGACCTTTGGTTAAAGGTATCGCATGGCGTATGCACTAAGTCTAGGTTTAAGACTTAACTCGGGCTCTCCCAAGCTTATACTATATCGCGACTTGTGGTTTAGGATTTTTTACCTGCAAGTGATTTTTATTTAGGAGTTATCACTAATCAATTTACAATGAATCAATTAGACACCAAAGTAAAGCAATGGGAGGATCACCTTACTTCTGCGAACCAAAGATTAAAGGAGTTCGGGGACTTGGTTACAATAGTTGAGTGACTAGTGCCCTTTCGATACCTTTTATCTTGTTCATTTCAGAAAATATTTGTCATGTAGTTTGGATTGTTTTTAGGGCCTATCTCCTAACATGTGAAGTGATCGAACGAGTGCACAATCATTATATTAACGATCAGCAGTTAAGATAAATATGTGGCCTAAGGTTCTAATCCTAACTAGGGCGACAACATTCAACACATGACGATTTATGCAATTATATATTAATTAGAAATAACTTGCATAATAATAATACAACAGTAGTGAAAATAACATTCAAAATCCTACTTTATAGCTCTATAGACATATCCGATTTAAACATAATTATTAATCAAATAATTCACGTAATTTAGAAAATATTCAAAAATACTAATTTCTAAAATATTTCCTAATTTTAAAAGAAAAAAAATTACAAAAAATATTTTTTAATAAAATAATAATATAATATTAAACCGGGTCGGGTCAACGGATCCGAATTCGGTCAAAATCAACCCGGGTCAACGGACTCGACCCATATTCGTTGACCCAAGTCCTGGACTGGATCGAGCCCAATCCGGTGGAAGAAGACAAAATAGGACCAATTCAACCAAATCAAATCGGCCCTATTTGGCCGATAGAACCGGTCTACCGGCCGATTTAGGCCAAATCCCAACCTTTCAGGCTCGAGGGCCATTGGTCGACAGAACCGGTCTGCCAGCTAGTTTAGGCCAAATCCCGGCCTTTTAGGCTTGAGGGCCATTGGTCGAGCAGAAATCCGGTGATTTGCCGGTTGTTTCACCGGCCTTTGCCCTCAATCTCCTCAGCTCTTCAAACTAAGGAGATTAGGGAGTGGTTGGCCACCGGACGGCTGATCGAAGTGGTTAGAGCTTGGCTGACAGACCCAGGCCGATTTTTGGCCTTCTTTGGCTTCTGGCAACCATCACTAAACTTCCCTAAACTACCTAACTCTTCAGCCATCCTCTACACTGCCGAACGAAGATCAAACAAAACAGGCCTCTCTTGAGCATTTCGTCGAACAGCTGGAGTGTGTGATTGAAACAGGGGGTCTCCGACTTGTCTTGGGGCCCCGGCCAACTTCGGCGGCCACGACTCGGTTCCGACGGCGAGTCTGGATTGGGGGAAGGATCGGCATGGGTTAGGATTTGCGCGAAATGGCCGGCGCGAGTTCCGGCCAACCTACAAGCAAAAACAGGGGAAAAAAGGGGAGGGCCGAGAGGGCTTATCGGTCAAGGTACATTTTGGGGTTCGCCAGCGGTGTATGCTCGTTGGGAAGGCTCATCTAGCTCCTCCTTCAGGCCCTATAAAAGGTCCGCTCTCTCTTTTTCTCTCGGTTTCTCTTGAAAATCGCTCAAAATCTCTCTCTCTCTCTCTCTCTCTCTCTCTCTCTCTCTCTCTCTCTCTCTCTCCCTATGCTCTGTTTTTTTGGCCGCCCCTTCTCTCTCCTCTTCGCCGGCTTATATAGCGGCCGTCAGTCACTGCTCTTGCCCCGAAAGTCGTCCATTTAAGGCTCTGCACCAACTTACTGCTCCTACTCAAGACTTTTATGGCCATATCGCGCAGTGGAGCGGGTTATCCACACTTCACAAGCGGCGGTCGGCTGCAAGGGGAAAGAAGGAAGAGAGAGGGAAAGAGGCCGAGCTGGTGGGCGAAGATGAAACGGGCTGGGCCGGGCCCAGCTCATGCGTGAGGAACGAAAAGAAAAGAGGGAGCGGGCCGAGGCCTCGGGCAAAAAAGGAGAGGGACAGGTTGACCTGGAACCGACCCAGCCCGATCCAAATTTTTTTAATTAATTTTTTTAATTTAATTTAAAAAAAGAAAAATAAATATGCTCTAATAAACCCTATTATTGCAAAAGTGTCTAATGTCTATATGCAATGCAATTAAATAAATTTTTTTTGTTTAGGAATTAAAGATATTAACCCCTAATTTTTTGCATAATTAATCTTGGGCAAATTAAATTCAAAATAGGTGTCAACAACACTTCCTCTTCAAGCTCTCCATTTGGGACGCATTCTTGAGGTCCATTTAGAACATAGATCAACCACAATTGACAGCAACTGACATGAGAACTCTGACAGTATTCATCTTTACTATAGGAGCAAATGATTATTTGTAGTTTACTCCATATGTTTGGGTGTATCCCTTAGCCACCAATCTAGCTTTGTGCCTTTCAATTGAACCATCACTTTTGTACTTGATCTTGTAAATCCATCAACAATCTACATGATGTTTTTCAATAAGTGATGGAATAATATGCCGAGTCTAATTTTTGTCAAGGGTTTGAAGTTTCTCATCCATGGCTTTACTCCACACAACTGATTATTATGCCTCAAGAAAGTTTGCAAGCTCACTATTTGTATTTATAGTGGTAGGAAGGTACAAAACTCTAGAGAGATGTGATCATACTAAATGTAAGCCTGTATGAGATAGGTTGTCGACGACTCATACGTGACAAAATCCCAAAGACAAGTTGAGGACGGAGGTGCTCGGGTTGATCAACGAATTGGAGCTATTTTCTAGATAGGGTCAAGAACTAAAGCAGCTGTGTCTTGATTAGGAGTGTCTCTCTGATCTCTCTGGTTCTCATCAATTACCAAATCATTAGAAACAATCGGTAATGGAGCAAATTCTATATCAAATCCACTATAACATAGTTGTTAGTATTGCCACCACTATTCTCCCCCTGTATTTTATCCCTTGAAGGAAAATACATGTGAGTTTCATCATACCTAACATCCCGAAAAATAAGCATTTTTTGGTGGAGGGATCAAAACAATTATAACCCTTTTTAATATTAAAATATACCCATAAAAATGCATTTGTGTGCACGAGGATCTAATTTACTCCCCTATGAAATGTGAACGTAGCACACATTACCGAATACACGAAGATGACAAAATTAATCGATCGGCCAAGGAGCACTTCCATAGGAGATTTGTATGGCCTGGAGTTGGCGATGTCTCCTCAAACTACGTCATGTCCTAACCCCAGTCATGTCTAATCCAAGATATTGCTGCCATGATGTCTTGGATGAACTTAGACACGAGAGTCCGGCTGTGGAGTGGTATAACTTAATATGGAGTAGCGGCGTTAGCAAACACAATTTTATTGGTTGGCTAGTATGTAGGGATAGGCTTCCGACAGCAGAGATCATATCACTGTGGATGACCTCGGTCGATGCTCAATGTACCTTCTGTAGGGCAAGTATAGAGAACACGACTCACCTTTTCTTCCAATGCGAATGGACAGGTAGCATTTGGCGCAATATTCTTGCGCAACATGGGATCAGGCGTAATGTATGGGGATGGAATGAGGAGCTTCAATGGATGGTTAGAGCAACAAGAGGCAAAGATTTGGCAGCGAAACTCCTCAAAGTATCTTTCATAGCGACTGTATATTGCACTTGGATGGAGCGCAACCATAGGTGGTTTCAAAACAATCCAACTGACATTCAGATTATTTTGGCGAAGGTGCGGAAAAATGTAAGAGGTAGAGCTTCGCTATACCAAAAAATCAAACCTTCGCAAGCTAACTTTGTTTTAGCTACTTTATGGAGACTTCCTATCTCCATATATCTCGAATTATTAGTACTAGTTGTAATATCGGGGAATGCCCCTAAGCTGCTATACATCATTTGTTATATACTACTTACATTTTACACCCAAAAAAAATACAATTGATCAAATAGCAACTAGTTAGAGCAGTATCCAACCAAAAATGTCAAGGTAAGTTTCCATGAAACAAAAGGGATTGTTACCTCAAGGAGATGATGGTTTTTCCTCTCCGTAACCCCATTTTGTTGGGGAGTTTTAACACATGAAGCTTGGTGTACAATACCTAGACTTTTGAGAAAATACTCAAAGAGGTGATTGATGTATTCAGTCCTATTGTTAGTACACAATATTTTGATGCGAGCACATATTGCATGTGGACCATTTGAGTAAAGAATTCCACCACCACTTCCAACACCAGACAAATAAGGCATACCATGCACAGTCAAACAAGTCCTTCAAGTTCAATGCTTGGAGAAGTTCTAGATCAACATTTGAATGGCATCACAACTTTGGTAGAGAACACCAATTTAACTTCCCCCAGTGTAGATCCATCATCAGCCACCGGAGCTCCATCTATGCCACCCACGGACTCAAACACTCCATTCGGCCCCTCCGCCACAATTCCATCAATGCCCACACGTTCTCATCTGATGATTACTTGCTCCCATTTACAAACCCAAATAGATACATTCAACCACCAAACATCCTTTACCTCCCTCACTTGAACCAACGTGTGTTTCATAGGCCTTAAAAGAACCCAAGTGGCATGCTGCTATATCAGAAGAATTTAATCCAATTCTTAGAAATGGTAAATGGCAACTTGTACCACCTGAGCCTCATCATAATATCATTGGTTGCAAGTGTATATTCCAAGTCAAGTGAAGTTCATCTGGTAGCATAGCTAGGTATAAGGCACGATTTGTTGCCAAGGGATTCCACCAGTTGTCAACTTACCACAATGCGGGTCTTCCTTTGTCTAGCCTTGTCAAACGGTTGGCCCCTTCTATAATTGGATGTCAACAATGCCTTCTTACATGGCACTCATGTGGAGAAAGTCTATATGCATCAACCATCGGGTTTTGTCGATCAATTACATCCTAATCACATATGTTGGTTGACGAATGCTATTTGTGGTCTTAAGCAAGCCCCTTGCGTGTGTATCAAGCACTCAGTTCCTTTGACATCTCGTTTGGATTCATCCAATCTAAATCAGATTCCTCACTCTTTATATATAGACATGATGGCATCATTACTTATTTCTTGAATTAAATCTATCCTGCATGAACTTAGAGTATTTTCTTCAATCGTACCTAGCATTTATTGCGACAATATTGGTCTACATTTGTGTGTGATAATCTCGTTTTTTACTTCAAGATGAAACACATTGCCATTGATTATCACTTTCTTCACAACATGGTTAACAGAGGAATGTTACGAGTGTGTCATATGTCCACTCATGATCAACTTGCGGATGTACCAACAAAGCCTCTTGCTACAATGGTTTATTCATTTACTGTCCAAGATCGGCATTCACGATGGAACACCTCCATTGCAGGGCGTACTGGAGAAAATATCTCTCAACAGCAAAGCATTCCAAAAATTGCTCTCAGATCAAGACCAGTCAAGGAATTCTTGTACTCTTGACAAGTGCAGCGAGAGTTTCCAATATTGACAAATTCATTTTATCTTTATTTGTATGGAGAATATTATCTTTCCATTTATAAAGGTTGCAGCTCAAGAAAGTTATTGTATTACAGATTTTCTAGCTAATGTCTTTCTATAAACCATTCGCTGCCTTGTACTTTAAATATAGGTACGAACGGACAGTAAAGTGTATCTTGTCTAATTCTTCACATGAAAGGGCAAGACACTTTTTTATCTTTTGGGTTAGTGGCGTTTGATTGATGGAGAAAAGGGAAAAAGCAAAAAAAAAAAGAAAGAAAGAAAGGCTAAAGAAACTCAAGGACTCCAACCATAGATGCAGCAACGAGTTTCCTCATAAGCAAGTTGTTTCCTTTCTAGTGGCTGGAAGCGAATCCAAACACTTTTTAGCGACCGCCCAGCACGTCTTGATATTAGGCATGAAAGGGATGTCGTTTTGGACATCCGAACATTCTCCGGATCTTCCATTTCATGGCATCTGCCAAAATCGTGTTGTACTTTTCCAATTTCGGTACTCCCATCCCTTCCATTCACGCATTTGATTTCTTTTCAAAATTCCCTGTCTTTCTTCTCTTAAATTTCTTTAGTAACTATATGCTTGTCTAAGTATCTTACTGAATAATGTGGCAAATAATTAGTCAAAAAAGGTCAGTCAAAGGATAAAGAAAGATTTTTTTTAATTTGGCCACACAAAATGGACCTATGAGATGATGCTACAAATTATAAAAGTGCGTTAAGTAGATAGTTCTAAATAATTTGTTCACTAATTCTCTGCTACATCATCCTACTTTATGCAACCTACTATTTGCATCCGTAGCATCTTTTCTTATAATTAGGTTTATGGTGAATACTTTGTTGTATTCGAAAATAGAACATATATTGTTATATTATATATATAATATCGGTAGCTTCGATTCATTTTATGAGGTTGATACTACGGTAACATTTATTTCACGTGCCACTAAGAAAAGGAGAAAAATCAAGAATGAAAAGAACTTTAGGAAAAAGGCTCACGACTGTCTAGCATCATTTAAAGAAGGTAATTAATAAATACTATTAATTAGTAGGTCAAAGATATGGAAAATCTGGAATAAAGTGACAGAGGATGTGAAGAGAACCGTCAGTGACACAGGTAAGGGCATTGTTCCATTGAATATGCTTCTTCAAGACTTCGCATAAATACGGGTCTCTCCCAAGCTCATCGTCAACTGATCTTGGCTATGCCGTTGCATTAAAGGGCAAGTTCTCCACTGGCAGGTGGCCACTCGCAGTGAAACTTTCCCGGGAAAGTTGTTTCCAGGAAAATCGGATGCGTTTTCTGAGTGTGCGCTCTGCCAAAGGAGATTTGCCCAGCAATTCTTCTGCATTTATACACATGGGGTTCTCCTTATTTCTCTCACATTTTATTTTGTTCATACAGTTCATTATGTTTTTCATCCAAATTTCCCTTCGAGTTCAAGCGAGCGATTCTCGAAGGAGCTCTCAGCTTCCACAATCACAATCATAGCACGTAACTCCTTTTAGCTAATCTTAGCATAACGATATATTCATATTGACAGGAAATACAAACATACATAGAAGTGGCAAATAGTTTGCTTAGCAGAAAGGGAGGAAGGACTAGGGTTATTCGATCTAAAATTGTGGAACAAGGTATTGCTAGGTCGAATGCTTTGAAACCACAATAATTATCCATCATCTTCCTTACGGAGTAATTAGGTTCACCGTACTAAATGCAAAGGCACTCCAATTATGCAACTCAACCTCAAGGGCAATATGGCCTGGAGTTGTCGAGGTCCTCTTAAGAGGAGACCTGCTCTAATTTCAATCAAGTTGGACTGAAGTTAGCAACAATATATTGCATTTGGATTTGGCGTTTTGTAGGAGGATGGAATAATGAACTTTAATAGATGATTGGGGGCTACCAGGGGCAAAGACCCGGCGATACTGCTCCTCAAGATATCAATCTTGACAACAATTATTGCTTTTGGATTGAGCGCAACCACAGACATTTCCAAAACAAGTCAAATGGTATCCACGTTATTTTGGCTAAGGTGCATAAAATAGTTAGAGGTAGAGCTTCACTCTACAAAAATATTAGACCTTCTTAGGCTAATGCTGTATTGGCTATAGTGTAGAGACTTTCTATTTTCATCTTCTCGCATTTTTAGTTCTATTTGTAATGATAAGAGATGCCCCTAAGCTTCTGTACTTCATCTGATAACTAATACTTACATTTTGCACCCAAATATATATATGTGTGTGTGTGTGTGTGTGTGTGTGTGTGTTTGTGCGCGCACGCGCGCGCTCGCTTTTTCCAAGTCAAGGGCTAACGCATACACGTATGTAAACGCTCCTTTCATCTCAAGGTAATTTTTTTCGGTCTATCTTTATTTAATCTGAAAATTTATGAAAAAAGAGTTTATATTTTTAATCTATTTACTTGTACTGCATTTCATTTCCTCAATTTCGGAATCGAGCTTTTATATGACCAGCATTTACTTGGTCTTCTAAATATGCTAAGAACATTTCTTATGTGCGTAAGGCCCAAAGTTAACCTTCTAAAATAAATAAATAAAAAGTCATCAGAAAAAATATAACATGAAATAATGTGGAAACGACAAGTAAATCCGACTTGATCTTCGCATTGTATCTATTCAAAAGGTAAAAGTACAAGGAGTCGGTTTGTTTTTAGACTTTTTAAATTTCCAATTTAAGCTTGAATAAATTTAATCCAAAACATTTCAACTAGGAGTGAGCGGTTCCAGATTCCTTATAGGTTCCACATGAAACTTGAAACCTGAGGATTCCTCATTTTTTGGAACCTGGAACTTATCCGTCCAAATCTGAAACCTGGAACCTACCCTATCACAGGTTCCAGGGTAGGTTCCAAGGTCTAACAGGTTCTTTTTCTTTTATTTCATTTTTAGTTAAACAAAACGAAAATGAACGCATCAATACTGAACAAGCTTGTCATTCACTAAAGTGAATACAAAAGACTAGTTTTCTTATCATTACGGTTCAAATAAATATAATTAAAATGAGAAATTATTGCATGAATCAATACTATGGGTGAGCAGTTCTATGTTCCGTATAGGTTCCACCCATGATAGTAGATTTCTCATTTTTTGAAATTTGGAACCTACCCTATCACAAGTTCGAAGGTCAGTTTCAGGGTCTACCCAGGTTTCACATGTATTATTAATTAAACAATTGCAGTGAGTCATCATCTTTAACAACCATCACTTTCTACTATGATCTGCTAACCATAACTTATATTTGGACACACGAAAAATATGAAATATTAACAAGTTCTAAAATGAAAGCTCATACTAGTTGTTCCAGATTATACACTCATCATCTAATGCTATGAAATACCGCAGGATCACGCGAAAACATAAACCAAGAAAAAACACAAAAAAACTTGTTCAGATTTTAGGTTCCAGGTTCCACCTACCTATAACCTGGAACTTGGAACTTAGAACCTACCCGTCGAAATAGGTTCCCAAAATTTTGAAATCTGGAACCTACCTTGCATACCTTTGAACCTGGAACCTACATGTTCTCACTGATCAGGTTTTATCTTAGAACCATGCTTACCCCTCGTTTCAACTTACCATTCAGCCGCGCGCATATCAACTGATTATAGACTTTTGAAATGTTCAATTTCTCTATAACGACATCGAATCTGTAACTTTTTCAACTTTCAATACTGCCACCAACACATTTATTGTAAAGAGATGTCCTCACTAACTTAAACCCTTAACCTGCATTTGGTCGTCCAGATACATAGCCAAAAACAACATTATCTACATGGTTTGCCCCGAAACATAAACCCTAAATTGCAACTTACAAGGAACTTCCCAAATTGAAAACCCAGAATTGACCATAACCCCAAATCGGAACCTTTTAGATTTGCCCCCAATGCAGATGTACAGATGTCATGGTTAGTAACGAACGAGCTTGAGTGCGAAGTATTACCTTTTTAAACCTTTTCAATTTTCCCTCCAACATCGTCATGGTCTCGTCCTTATCAGAACTGCGGGCGAAGTATTACCTTGTCAATGAAGCAAATCATAGTCACGGCTGGTAATCAAGATGGAAAAAGAAGCTCCTGGAAGTGCGGACTACCAAGATCGAAGCCAGCAAGGGAGTAATGAATGAGCTTGGGGCACTTCACAATCCTTGGCCGAGAAGCACGGCAAAATGGAGGACTTGCAGCTGTGGTGGAGATGGTCTTGAAGGTGCGATTGTTGGTCACAAACGGCAATCAAACTAAAGAGTTGATGTCTTGAAGGCATCAGCGATGGTAATCAGCATCGGCAAAGAAGGATCAAGCAAACGCAAAGCACCTCGGTCGCCCTAATTAGAAAAACAGAGCAGAACAAAGGCAGTGAATAGCTCGATTAGCAATGGTTATGACGTTCAAAAAGTGATTGAGAAAGATTGTCAATGATGAAACTTCTCAAACTCCTCGAGAGAGGGCTTTTTTTTCGTGAGGTCAGTGGTGCATATTTTGGAGCTCTCTATTGTGGTTCTCTTGATCTGAATCTTGTGACTCCGATGACCTGTGATGGAAAGATCGATTTTTGGTCCGTACAACGGGTGCTGATGTGAAATCTCAAAATCATTTTTTCTGGTCCGTACAACAAACACTTTTGGCATTAAAGGGATTTTGAGATTCGCGACCAAAAATGTCACCGTGGTTGAGGTCAATGCTGGCAACGGTGCGGACACTGGATTCGTCTGGTGCGGGGGAGAAAAAAAAAAGCAAGAGTAGTCGCAGACGAAGGGGCCGACCCAATTGGTGGTGAAGTTGTTGGGGTCAGAGATAATGGCTTGCTTTAGGGCTTGGAGAGCGACGTAGGCATTGAAGAGGCAAAGGTTCTTGAAGGAGATGTATGGGTCGACGGCAACGCTCTCACCGCGGTTGCCATACTCATCGAGGAGAAGAAGACGAAGAAGATGTAAAAAGAACTTTGGAGTGAATGGTGTCGTTTTGCACAACCCAGCAACGTTGGATTGTGCAACGTCGTTTTATCTGTCCACGTGAACTGGTTATTTTTTCAAATGCCACCTCAAACAAAACTTTTAATTATAAAAGCCGCGTAATTTTTTTGGCTTTAACTTCTCACCGGAGACACTTAAGTGACTATTTATTCTCCGATTTGGCACTTAAATTATCCGAAAAGAACTTTTTGCACTAAAATGAGCAACATATAAAACTTTTAACACTTCTAGTTTCTTTATTCCAATTAAAAGATTAACCTAAATTAACTTTTAACATAATTCATCGTAAAATATAAATTGAACAGAAAGTGATTAAAAAAAGAAAAAAATTATCGTATGGCATATATCAATGCATTAATTGAATAAAATGTGATTCCCTTGTAGAAATTCAAGCATCCAATAAAGGCTCAATACATGAAAGTTGGGGTTCAACGAATCATGTTCATTTTCTTTTTAAAGTAACTGTTGAGAAAACTTCCTAATAGATTTTTATAATGACAAAACTATCTATGAGTAAAGTCTGACATATGCTTTTGAAGTATTCTAAGTCCAAGCAGTTATATTATGGAAGTCTAGACTTTAAGTATATCAGAAGAAGAAGTCCAGGTTTTGCACTGCAAAAGACAAAGTTCAGACTTTGTGCACAGAAGTTGAAAAATCTCAGTTTATATACTGGAATCAATATATTCAGAATTTATCGAACAAACCACTCTGACTTCAAGTTCTGAGTGTAAGGATTTTATCCAAACGTTATCGCTTACTCAGAATATAAACAACGGCTAGTAATCTGATTTGGATGTCATAAATGGAAAGAATTGATTGATTCGATCGTAAAAGGCTATTTTGCAAGGAATATTTATATAGCAAGATATCCTAAATTGATTGACAATCAAACCCTACGATAAGTTTATTTCTAAATGGAGAAGCTCTACTTATGGAAACCAAATTTCTGATTGTATGAGCGACCAGATTTAGTGGGATTCTGATTTTATCACTCAACGGCTACTCAATCCTTTCTATACAAATCTATCCAAGATGAAGATTGGAAGATGATCCTCTGAAGACTGTCCAATGGCTAGTTTGGAAGTAAAGGAGTATAAAAGGAAACAAATCATCGAAGAGCAGAACAAGAGAGTTGAAATCCAGAATCATCCATTCCAAAGTCTAAGCAAACTCTGACCAGTTTTTTACTTGTCATTCTCAAGCTTAAATTTGTGATCTTGAGAGACTTATTGTAAGAAAGATAGAGTGATCTTTCTGAAAATCACTCAAAACTTGTAATCTCTTGATTGATCATTTAGTGGAATCCAGCCAGTAAGCTGTTAGTGTAGAAGAGTAGACGTAGGCTTGATCTAAGCCGAACCACTATACATCCATGTGCATATTCTCTCTTCCTTAATACCTTTTATTGCACATTTATCTTATTGTCATTCAAAGTCTGACTAAAATCTTAACATTGTTCAGACTTTATTCTAAACAAATTGCTTCCGCTTTAAAATTGATCAAACAGTGCTCAAATCACCTATTCATCCCTCTCTAGGTGATATTTGCTAGTCTCATCAATTGATATAAGAGCGAGGTTGCGCATTTATTGAAGTGTTTTTACTTCTGAGCTAACGGTCTTTATTGCTAGCTGTTGACACCTAAATTTCGGCGCATCATTTAGTGGTTAATTGCATAAAAAATTAGGGATTAAATTTTAACCCCTAAACAAAAATATTAAAATTGCATAGCATAAAGTTTAGGTTCATATAGATTAATTGCATTCCGCATCGGATTGGCGGTGGTAAGCAAGCTTAAAATTCATCACGTAAATCGAGCTCGGGCACCGAACGAGACTCGGCTCACTCGGAAAGCATGGGCCGAAAATTACAAGTCAGAAGGGCTTGGTTGTCTTAATTTGAGCTTAAATTAGCCCATTATGCTTAATTAAATAAAAGCCCACATTAATTCAGCCCACTTGAAATTAAATGATAATTAAAGCCTAAGCCCAAGCCTAAGCCCATTAGGACTAGAAAGCCCGGCTAACTGACCGAGGTTTACATTATAAATACATCGTCATGTGTCATAATTAAAGGGGGACTGGTCTTTTGGAATCTGACACACACAAGAAACACGAGAGACACACGGCCATAGAGAGAGAGAGAGGGAGAGAAAAAGCATCAGAAAAAAAAAAAAAGCGAAGGGGAGGCGTGAGACAATATAGAGAGGAGAACAAGAAGGTTGAACTCGAGAGAAAGAGCGAAGCTCTCGGCCTCCCTTCCATGGTTATTCCCTGGTCGCTTGACAGCGGTGCCTCCCTCATCGAATCAACCAGTCCTCGTGGGTTTTCGATCACCACCAAGTCCAAATGTTGATCTCACAAGGGAGAGACGCTCACTGACATACACCTGGAGCCAGTGAACTTCAGGCTTCTCTTTGGTTGATGGTTTTGAGTCGGTCTTCCCCAGGGACTACCTCGAAACAGCACCTTCTGACGTCGCGTCCAGCCCTTGCACTACGAACAAACAGCGTTTCAGTCCACAAATAACAAGTCTTTCAAAGTGTTCTTGCTGCGAGCAGCAAGCTTTGATCACAAGCGCAGCAGCCTCCTGCAGTGGACTCGGAGCAACGCCAACCTCCTTGCCACGGCGATTCAGTCCAACGCCCCCCACGAAGCTTCACCGTGTTTAATTCTTTTCTTGCAGGTTCCACCGCTAGTAGCCGCAAGTCCCACAACCACCGCCGTTTGCGAGTCTCTACGAGCCAGGCCATCGAATCGAGCCAAGCACCAGCAGCAACCCGCCGTTGGTCCCCCGCACCACCGCCGCTGTCTCCGCCGCGTCGCTGCTGCACGCCTGCTGCCGTGACATTGCCGTTGCACCGCCGCTGTACCACCCACGTCGCTACATCGCTGCTCCCGACACCGCGCCGCGCTCCCGACGCACCGCCGGTCACCATCCTGATCCGCAATCCCGATCCGCTGCAAATTCAAATTTGGAAAGAAATCTGCAAATTAGGTAATTATCTTATCCCGATTTGGTTTGAATATTTTGTTGCCTAATTTGTGCTTATTGATATCTAATCTTGCATATTTGGATAATAAGCATGTTTCAATTAGGATTTATTTCTTTTTTTTTGAAATCTTGGATATCTGATCTTATCAAATTTGGATAGAATTTAGAATTTTCAAAATCCTTTTAATATATCCAAGATATTTGAGATATTTAAATTTTTTTCAAGATGTGATCGATTAGGAAAATTTCCTAATCCGCAACCGCACACGTGGAAATAAATCTATCTATCAGGCTTTAGATAGAGTTATTTCCATAGCGGGTATTTCGAATTTTAGGATCGATCTGTCAGGTTTCAGATCGAAACTTAATTCGAAAGATTTAGCGGTTATTTTTTTTACTCGATTTTAATTTCGAATTTTGATAAAAAAAACTACCAAAAAGATTACTCTAGAATAGGTTAATTTCTTTAGTTTAAAATTGCATGTTTAGATAATTGGCATTTTAAATTCCGAATTTCATTAAAGAAAAAATACAAAAAACAATATGCCCGTCATTAGAAATAGGTCACGTCGTCGCATGACATATAGTTTGCATGATAGGTTGCATTAACGCATGTCAATTTTTTGCACGTCATTACATATAGGTTAGCTTTCATTTAAATAAAAGAAAATCAAAAAAAGAAATTTCTGCACCTTTGAACTCGAAGCCAGGATTTATCAAAATTGTCAAATTGAGTATTTTCCTGAAATTGGTACCGAAAGGGCGTTAAGGAATTTAGTGTAACCAAGTCCCCGAATCTATAATTTCTGGTTCGTAGGAATAAAATAGTACTCCCGCTATTTTATTTAGGTTTCTAATCAACCTACCATAAATGATTAGTGGCGACTCCCGTTGAAAATATTTGCATGCTCACAATTGGATCTAAGTTGTGATTTGGTAGAGTTTGGGATAACTCGAGCTAGGTTAGTTAATTTAATTGATCTAGTAATCCATTAACCTAAGATCGAAAACCCGATTTTTTTTTGGGTCGCGACACTAGCATGAGTGCTCTAGGTCTCGTAGAAGGACAAAGCAACACTAGACCTCCATACTTTGATGGCAAAGAATACATTGTGTGGAAAAATAAAATGAACGCATTTATCAAGTCCATTGATCCTTTGCAATGGGACGTTATTCTAAAAGGAGTCATGTCACGCCTCGAACCCCATCGAGCACGCGACACACCTCTTTGGTCGAATATCGCGACGTCCCAGAATATCACCGACCCAATTCAACTTATCAGAGATTTAAAGCATCAGCGAAAGCCACAAACACCCAGACAATAATTGACTAGGGGTAAAAGGGAGAATAGACATCCATTACTTATCCAAACTTATACAATATCCACCATATACAACCCATATAATATACATGCACACCGAACCTCTAAACTAAGCACCACCGATGTCAAAAAAATCAGTAGCCTGGGTATTCCCTACTCAAAAAATGGGACACTTCAAAATCCTACCCTCAACCCCTAAACTAGCCCCTACGCCCTCTAGATGGCGTCCACTCCAAGTCCGACTCCTCAGGACCCGAGTCTGAATCCCCCTAAGCCACCTACTCCTCTGAGGAATCTGAATCAACCTCGATCTCAATCCGGTTGTCCTCATCACCCGACTCCACCGGAACCTCAATCCGCTCCTCCTCATCAGACTCCTCTTCCGGCTCTCCTTCTGGCTCAATCTCTTGCTTGTCCTCTGGTGCGTCCTCTGGTTCCATCTCCGGGTCTTCTTCTGGCTCATCTTCGGGTTCTTCTTCCGATGCCTCTTCAGGTTCTTCTTCAAGGTCTTCTTCTTCTGGTTCCTCCTCTGGTATTACACCTAGATCCACTTCCATAGGATCATACCCTGCCTGTGATTCCTCCGGCTCCGGATCAGGCTCAGCCACTGGAGGTTCAGATGCTGCAAGTGCAGGCTGATGTCCGGACTGGGCGAGACTAGTATCCAGGCTAGTCATCTCACCGTCAGGAGGGGGTATGGCTGACGGATCCCAATCCCCTACTCCGTCAAACGGAACATCAAAGCCACGGACAGGGCCAAACTCATCCATCCCGTCCCTGAACATCCAGGCGGTGTAGGTGTGGGCCTGCCAAAGAGGTAGCCCTACATCTACCCATACTACGGTAGTATGTTTGACCCAGGTCATAGTTTCGTCTATCGGGTACTCTACAACATTATGATCGGTGTGCATCGGAATCCCAAAACGCTGCGGCGGCGGCGGTGGAAGGTTCATTGCTCAGGCCGGGGTTCTGAAATTGTTTGGTTGAAATAACCATGAGAAAACGTCTCAGCAAGAAACACCCTAAACCCCACCTAGGTTAACACGTACCTCCAGACTAGTCCAAATACAATCACATTCAACAATCACATAACAGGCACACAATTTACACTTAACCAGGCTTTGATACACGCAAGCTGCAGGTTAGTCTCAATTATATAATTTCCAATCACATGCACATTCCAAATTAATTTCATGCCCGATACACAAGTCGAACACGTGGCATTTCCACTTCCACATTCCATACACTCGCTCATGCCTCATCGCACTAATTTCACTCAACTCACCAATGACCCGCGTAATAGTACCGCCTCAGGTTCACTACGACCATCTTATATTCACAACACTTCTTAGCCCCGCGTAATAGTACCGCTTTAGAGACTTTCGTGACCACACGCACAACATCTCACACAATTTCTCACTCATTCACTCACTCGATTTACACGCCAACATGCCAAACCCCCAGCCGACTAAATTCGGCCCATACACGCATCAAACCTCACGCATTTCACATGCTCAATTAACACCCATTCATAGCCAATTTCCAGTCAATTCAATTCAGCCCATGCGTGCATATAACGATCCACATTTCAATCAATCAATTCACAATTCGACAAACATACAAGGCCACCGTCGGGCCCACAATCATGGGCACAAATTCAACACTTCCATGCTTATTTCAAGCCATAACAAGCACCACAAACCAGCCACATCACAACACGCCAAACCGACACTATTAGTCCCTAAATCAGACCATATGCTCTTCATTTCAATCCATGATTTCCAGCACTCAACTCAGCATCAAATTAGTCCCGAAACATCACCAATTCATCCACAATTCAGCTAATTCCAGTCCCCAAATCAGTCCACCAAGTTAACCCTTAAACAGCCCCTAAATAACCCCTAAACCGCCACTAATCAACCTTATTCAGCCCTAATCAAGTCCATCGATACCCGATATCCTAAATAGGGTTTAGGAGGCGACTTACTTGGAAATCTAGGCTAGCTCGGCTGAAGGGAAGGGGCGGCTGGCTGGCGGTCACACGGCGGCGGACGGCGACGGCGAGCGGCTCGGCGGACGGCGGTGGCTGGTCGGCGGTTGGTCTTCCGCGGTTGGACAGGACCGAATGAGGATGATGGTGTCTTGGTGGGGACAAAACAGGAGAGAGAGAGTCGTGGGGCGGTGGTGGTGGTGATGGCGAGCGGCCACGGCGGCGGCGGTGGCTCCGGCACGGAGGGAAAGTGGCGGCGACGGCTTGCCTGGGCGGCTGGCCACGTGATCGGTGGGAGGCGGAGGAGGTTCGGTCAGGAGGGAGAAAGGGAGAGAGAAACCGAGAGAGGTGAGAGAATGAGGGGTAGAGAGAGAAATTAGAATTAAATAGGCTAAAGGCCAATTATTTGTGTCTAATACACATGCTAAATGACCATCATACCCTCCTATCTAAAATCCAATCAACGGCCAAGATTCGATCTTATCCTAAAATCGACGATCCGGATTAATCCTTGCCAAAAATATCCAAGGGCAAAATTGGAATTTCACAAAATTCCCAAGGGCAAAATTGTCCAAAAATTTCTATTTCTAAGGTAGACGTGAAATGACCAAAATGCCCCTCTCACATTATACTTGGCCTTAACAAAATCTCAAGGGTAAAACAGTCATTTTCCATTTCTCGCCAGAATTCAAATTTTCTGAAGAATCCGGACAATTCTGAGGCTGACTAAGCCAATAACAACATCGTCCAATTATCTTGTCGTGACATTCAAAATTTTCGAGGCCCAATCTTGGTCGTTAATTAATGACCAAATTTAATTAACGTAACTTGAGCATATCTCGAACTAACGGGTGGCTTTTGGGTTAAATTCGCACATTTAACCCGTGGCTGATACTAAATCAAGCCACGTTCAAGTTCACTCGGGTCGTGACGACTTCGGTTGTCACTTAATCTCGAGGATCGATCGCTAGTTCCGACGGGCGCGATTGTTTGGTATAAGTTTAGGGTCATTCGCCAATTCATCTCGTGGTCAAGCGGAATCACTCACGATCCACTAATATGATAGCGGCAAATTGATCCCTAACTATCCTTGGATCGGCCTACATTGGCTCAAAATGTCACATTGACAATTTTTATGGTCGAAAGTCGATTCACGATCGAGTTTCTTTAGTCACGCGAATTTAAATCCCTAATTAGCCTTTCCCTAACAGTTAGTACCCCAGGAGTGATCAATTCTGGGCGAGATTTAACTACAAGTATGTCCATAAACCATTTATTTCATAAATCTCAAGTGGGTCGGATTTCAGAATGTCACAAGTCAAATCACCTCCTCCTGCAACTGCCTCAAATCAACAACAAAATGGCGAAGCTCCAGCAGCTGCTTCATTATCTCAATCTAAGATAACAAAAATAGAAGCTTTAGATTCAAAAGCAATTTATTCGTTTTATTGTGCTTTATTACCTGTTGAATATAAAAAAAATTGCTTCCTGTGAATCAGCAAAAGATATCTGGGATAGGCTCTACACCACCTATGAAGGAACAGATCGAGCAAAGAAGACTCGGATAAACTTATTACTTGGACAATATGAATCCTTCAAGATGAAGCTAGATGAATCCATTGCTGAAATGTATGACAGATTCACAGAAATTGTGATTGGTCTTGCATATCAAGGGAATCCAGTTTCTTGACCTATGAAAGTTAACAAGTTGCTGAGAGGACTCTCAACGGAATGGAATAACATCAAGATCTCACTACGAGAAACTCAGAGGATCATGCCATTAACTGTGGATGAACTCATAGGAACTCTACAATCCTATGAGATAGAGCAAATAAAAAAGGAAAATGAATCCAAAGGTAAGAGGTCATTAGCCTTAAAATCTGACATTGATTCTGATGATGTAGATTCAGATGAAGACAGTGATGAAGAGTTAGCACTTATTATCAAGAAATTCAGAAAAATGAAAAAGAAAGGAAAAATGCTCAAAGGAAAGAAGTTCAATCAGAAGAAGAAGATTCCAGACGAAGGACGTTACAAAAGATGTAATTTGCTTCCATTGCAGAAAACGTGGACACATAAAGCTAAATTGTCCATTTCTAAAGAAGAAGAAAGGCAAATAGGAAAAAGTCAAGAAGGCTCTTAAAGAAGAAACATGGAGCGACATAGAATGTGAAGACAGTGATGAGGATTATGCTAACATCTGCCTAATGGCAAAGTCTGACTCAGACTCAAATTCTGATTCTAACTCAGAAAATGAGGCAGACATTGAAGTAAAGTATCCAGATATTCCAATTAAAGTATAAAATTATATTGATGAATTATGTTATGAATTCAAATATGCTGTTAAGAGGATCTCCGAATTGAAAAATGAGAATTCATTGCTGAGGCAATGAGACGTTTTGCATAAGGATAAAATAAATTTTCTGGAAAAGGAATTTCATCAAATCAAAGAAAATCGAGATTCTCTTGCCAAAGAAAAAACTACCTTGAGAAAGGAATTTTCGAATATTACTTCCAAATATTCAAATGGCTCAAAAACTTTGGAACATATACTTTCCATACAAGTTCCTTACTATAACAAGTCAAGACTTGGTTTTACTAAGGAAAGTGATATGCTGATTGATTTTCCAAAGGTCAAGGAGAGACTTAAGCAAAGACCTCCTAGACAAGCTTATAAAAATCATTTTCAAAAGAATTTTGTAAAACATGTTGGCCAAAATGCACTCAAGTGCTCAAATTATGGTGACCCCCAACACTTCGAGAATGATTGTCCTTAAGTCTGGAGACCAATTCGGAGAAACTGGATTAAGACAGAATATACTACTAACTCTAAAGGACCCAAACAAATTTGGGTACCAAAGAAAACTGAGTTTTTCTAATCCTTGCAGGTATCCAGAAGGAGAAGGAATAAATGGTACTTGGACAGTGGATGTTCGAGACATAACAGGAGACTCTAGCATGTTCATCAAACTCCAAAGCTAAATGGTGGAAGTGTATCATTTGGAGGAAACAACAAAGGAAAAATCATAGGCAAAGGAACTGTTAGAATCGAGGGCCTATTGATAAATGATGTCTCCCTAGTAAAAGGTCTCAATTACAATCTGATCAGCATAAGTCAACTATGTGATACAGGATTCAAGATCAACTTTCAAGAGAATATATTCTGGATTAAGCAAAGATTGTTCTCAATCCTTCACCGGTCGAAGACATTGTAACATTTATCTTCTTCATGTACAATCTGACTTTGCTCAATGTTTAGTATCTATCAAGGAGGACACAAACTTGTGGTAGAGAAGGTTGAGATATATTAGTATGAAACAAATATCAAAGCTGTCTACAAAAGGGCTTGTTCGAGGACTACTGGAACAACAGTTCAAAAAGACAGAATTATGTACCCTGGGAAAATGTCACGCCTTGAACCCTACAGACGCACAACATCCCACTATGGTCGTTGATGCGACGTCCCAGGACTCGTCGCCGATCCTTTCATTTTTATCTTTCTTTTTATTATGCATGCGGAAACGATAACAACCAACACCTAGACAACAATAATAAATAGGGATAGGTAGGAAAAGGGTTCGCAACAATCAAACCAAAACACCATTTTAATAATCATTTGATTAACCCCTAAGAACATTTTTACAAGCCCACTTCGAGCAATTCCACAAAAGTCTACAAAAGATACCAGGTTGGGGTCAATCTACTCACCAAAAAGTCAGTCCCAAAAAGTTAGCTTCCAGGCACCCCAAACCATACTGAGTGCATCAACATGCTAAGGGCCTGGAAAATGTTAACAACAACAAATAAGACGAAAGTCTCAATAAGTTAACGGCCTAAGCCCAGCTTAGGAGGCCAACTCGCCTCGGGATTCCTAGTCGGGCAACCACACATAGTATATAGATCAATCACATGCCGATAGCAATCACAAGAATCCTTACCTCGCCTTAGCACACGTGTCATGCATGACCTCAGTCAACAAATGTCACGATAATGCATCCAGCGCAACACGTACTCAGAACACAATAAGAGAATTCCCATGCATCATGCATCCACACTCGCGCGTATCTTGATTATAAGGTAAAGCCACTTGGGCACGTCCCATGCCATGCCTAGCCGTATCTACCCCATAATAAAAAACTATGCAACATGCGTGTTCCATTTATCACGACCCCTCTAGGCCACTACACATCAAGCGATACGCAGGGAGATAGTAGTCTTCCGGCATGACCGGGTATCGTCCCACCCCATCGGGCACGGCAACGTGAAACGATCTATAGGATGACGGCATTCCAATATGGTAACATCAAACGATCTATAGTAAGATGGTATCCCGTAAGAAGCATCAAATCCGCCATCAGGCAGCGATTCGGCATCCGGAGTATCGGCAATCCAGATAATCTCCAAGCATCCAATAAAATCGAGCGCGATCTGCAGCAGATCTTGATAAATCGGGCATCATCAAGCAATCTACAACAAAACAGTTTCGACATGTTACCACACGAATACACAAGCATTCAAGCCAATTCTTATCTTTTCAATTAGTCAATGCAAACACGAATAGTGCTCACACAAAGCCGCATAACAAACCAAGTGATCACACATGCAAACAGTCAATCAATTCTTGCAATCTTCAATGCTAAATATGTTTATCAACCACAAAGCATCACTATCATTTCTTGGCAAAACAATAAAATAGTTTAATTCCAAAAATCTCATAAGTTTTCCTTAGAAACTTCCATTCAAAATAATTTGTCATATAATCAAATTAATAAGACAATTCACGGTCTAATCGCCACCATTCAAGCATAGAAATCATAATTTGAGATTAAAAATTTTATGAAATAATAATAAATAAATTCAGAAATTAATTATTTAATAATAATATATTAATATTTAAATCCGAAATTAATTTATTTAATAATAAAATAATATTTAATTCCGAAAATCAATTTATTTAATCAAAAAAATAATAATAATAAAATAATTGATAACTTATCAATAATTTAGCAATAACTTATCACTTAAATCGGAATAGCCTATCGCCCAAACAAACATAACTTATCGACAATTGCCAATAGCCTATCACCGATTTCACCGATAACTGATTGTTAAAATTACGAATAACCTATCAATTAAATATCAATATCTTATCACCACAACCAATGATAACTTATCAATCGACAATAACCTATCACCAAATCCGACTTAACTAACCATAAACTTAACTTAAACTTAAACTAAACTACCCTAAGTGTCACGCCCCAGACCCCACCAAGCTTGTGACATTCCTCCGTAGTCGTATTTCGAATGCGACGTCCCAGGACTCGTCGCTGACCCACATGAACATCAAAACATAAAGCTCAAGTGGAAATGATTAAAAGCATCTAGACAAGATTAAAGACCGAGGGTAGTAGAGAAAACACTAGAACATTCAACAATGTACTTCATACAATAACGCATTTATAACATTCAGCTTTACACACATTAGGCCACTAGGGTTTTTTTTTGGTAAGGGCATTAGGCCACTAGGGTTAAACTCCACTTTCATCAAAAAGGGACTGGTGGTCGGGTAGGCTAGCCTAGCTATACAAAAATGGTCCACTAAAAAGGGTTTTTAGACCTAGCACTAAAACACCGCTATGGCTCCCAATCCGAGTTGAAACTCGTAGACTCAGGCTCCGACTCCATGGGTTCCTCTTCGAGCTCCTCCCCCATTGGATCTTTTTCGGGATCGGACTCGATTGGCTCTGGGATGGCCTCCTCGGGTTCCTCCTCCGGCTCTAACTCCATGGACTCCTCGTCGAAATCGGACTCCACTATCACCGGCTGAGGGTCGGAATCTTCAGGGGCAGCATCCGGGCTTGTGACCACACCGTCGGGAGCGAGAGCCGCTGAGGGGTCCCACTCACCTACCCCATTAAACGGAACATCGCAGTTCCAAAGTGGACCACAAGTGCTGTACAAATCCCGATAACAGTAAGCCCGATACGTATTAGGCTGCAGCGTCTGTCTACCCACGTCTACCCACACTACAGTAATATGCTTAATATAGGCCTCCCCGTCTCCTACGAGGTATTCCATCAACGAGTGCTCAGTATGCCTCGGGATCCTAAAACGCTCTGGTGGATTGCTCATGGTCGGGGTTGAGGGTCTAAAATGGTTATATAATAACCATGAGAACGAGTCTCAATAAGCAACATCCGAAACCAAACCTAGGCTAACACGTACCTCCAAACAAATAGAATAACACCCAGCACATTCAATCAACATGCAATAACATTCAAAGGCACTCTATAGCCTTACCTCGATGCATATATAACCCTGTACGTTAGTTGGATCGCAATAACATAACCAACTTCTTAATGCACATGCACTCCAAGATACAACCAATTTCCTACACATGCATCCATAATAACATTCCAACCTATTCCAATATCAATCTCTACACATGCTCACATCTTTCAACTTCCGACACACACATGTGTCCACCCCAATCAATACTGACCCTCGTAACACGCCTCAGGCCCACCTCATCGTACGACTCGCGTAACACGCATCAATTCTACAGCATGACTCGTGTAAAGATGCATCAAGTTGACCGTCCTCCGGTTTATCCGAGTATTGTCTCGCGTAATTCCTCACGTAAACATGCCTCAAGGATTATAGGATCAAACGTACATCCTCATTCAATTTTATGCCTTTCCCCGCGTAAACACATCTCAGGGCCTATCGATCATACACAATATATATCTCATTCCCTTCACACAACATCCACATGCCCTAATCACACACAAACATGCTCAATTCCAAATCAACAACTCAGTCCAACCATTCCATTCATAAGGGCAGCAATGTAGCTCAACCATATCACCCAATCATTCCAACACCTTTCAATCCACAATTCAAGCTATACATTAAATGGCATATATCTACACATCCCAACATTCAACTCAGCCACCAAGCACCACAACTCAACCACAAGAGGTAGAGAAAACCGAATACACAGAATCGGGGCAAATCTGGGCCAGTGCACAGTTTTGGAATTCCTTTTAAAATAAATAGTAATTCAACTCCAAAAATTATGAATTTCGGATGGTCCTAGAAAACATCTTGATGAACATTTGTCATGAAGAACACAAAACCCAGTTCTGTCTAGAACCACCTCTTTTTGTCAACCAAAGTCGAACATAAAATATTTCGTTCGGACTGGCCATCCGACTTTCAAAATGCATTTCAAACAGTAACCAAATCTCCTTAGAAAGCTTTGAAATTTTTATATGTTATAGCCACAAATGTTCCCAACAAGTTTTGTGAAAGAAGTATTTTGAAAATGGGTCTGGAAAAATTTATAAAAATTCGAACAGACCCGAAAGTCGGAGGAGCAGTGTTTCTGGCAGACTAATTTCGGTCCAAAGATAGACTTCCGAATGGCCTCAAATAACTTCCAAAAATTTCCAAATTAAATTATGTTATATTTCAAGATATTTTGAACAACTTTCATGAGGACATTACCCCAAATTTGGCCCACACAGGTCTCAGAAAAAATAGCAAAACTCGGCGGCACAGTAGTAACAAAATCCAAGAACACAACCAACAAGCAAATCTACTCGTCTAGCCCTTAAACCAACTAACCACAGCCACTAATCAACTCCTAATAAGCTCATTGGTAACTCCTTAGCTTAGACAAGGTTTAGAATGTCACTTACTTAGAGAGCCTAAGTAAAACCGAACAAAGCGAGGGGCGGCAATAGCTGGACGGCGGCTGGACAGCTGCTCCGACGGTGGCTACCGGTGTTGGCCGAGCAACAAGGGAGAGGATTCAGCTGAAGCAAAGGGGAAGGGGGAAAATGAGGGAGAGAGTGAGAGAGACAGAGAGAGACTAGAAGGGTTATCATCTTTGGTGAGTGAGAGTGGGTCAACCACCCCACTACAAAAACCAAACTACCCACCCCACTCATACTCTCATCCAAGGGCTTATATTCAAACACACCACATCCACCAAGAATCAATGGCCAAGGTTGCATCCTGCACAAAATATCTAAGGGTAAAGAGGAAAATGAGCAAAGTTGATGGGGGCATTCTTGTCTTGTAATTTTCGGCCATACTAGAGGGAGAGGGGGCAGCCAAAGACCATTATAACCTTCACTTAATCAAACGCATTCACAAAATCCCAAGGGCAAAATGGTAATTTTCCACTCCCGGTCCAAATTCCAAATTTCTGACAAATCCAATAAACCTTAAGGTTGGCCACGGTTATGTGACGTCGTCCAAATAAATTAGTCGTGACACTTTGAGAAATTCGACATCCAAGTTCTGATTCAAATGACGACCAATTTCACTCAAATGCGACTTTAGTGTACCTCTGACTAACGGGCAGCTTTTTAGGGTTTACGCGTATCGACCTATGGTTGCTCAAGTCATGGCGACCTCGATCGTCACCGAAGGTCGACTCATGATCGAGTTCTTAGGTTCACGTACATTTCCCTAGGTAGCCATTTCCTAAAGGTTAGTATCCCGAGAATGATCAGTTCCGGGCGAGATTTAATTACAAATGCATTGAAGAATATGCACATTTCATTTATTCCAAAAGTGGGTCGAAATTCAGAATGTCACACTAAGCAAGTTTAACACCCTAAACGAGGGATTAGGGGTTAACTTACTCGTTTAACGGCCGCGACGACCTTGGGCTCACTCGCGGTGGTTTCTGGTTTGGGCTCGGCGGACAACGGACGGCGGCGAACGAGTGCGACAAAAGGGAGCAGCTGCCAGGGCTGTTCAGGGATGGGATGGTGGCTGGTGATGGCGTCTTGGTGGCTGAGATGGCAGCGGCAAGTGGCGAAGGCGGATGGCGGCTGAATCGGCGAGAGGCACAATTTGCCTTGGCTGGAAAACAGCCGGCGACGGGCTATTCCGAGCAGCAGAGGTGGTGCTACACGGCTAGGGGAAGAGTTGGGGTGACGGTGGTGTGACGGCAGGGTGGAGCAGCCCTCGGCAGTGGATGGTCCGGCGAGGAAAAGGTCTGGTCGCTGGCTGAAAATGAGAAGCAGAATAAGAAGCAGAAGCGAAGAAGAAGAAGCAGCAACAGCGAAGCAGGAACAGAAGCGGCAAGGAGGGATGGTGCACGGTGGTGGCGGGTCCAGCACTAGCTGGTTTGGTCGGTAGTGGCAGCAAGAAGAAGGAGAACGAAGGAAGCATAAGCAAAAGCACGAAGCAAAAACGAAAGCAGCAGCAGCGGTGATGCAGAAACAGAAGCAGCAGCGTTGCAGCAGAAGCAGCGGCAGCAGCAAAGGAAAAGTCAAGAAGAAAAGAAGAAGAAAAGGAAGAAAAAGAAGAAGAGAAGAGAGAGAGAAGTTGGTGGAGTTGGTGGAGGGTTCAGCGGGAAATGGGGGGTCAGCGGCGAAAGTCAGCCGAAAGAGGGAGGGGGGAGAGAGAGAAAAGGGGTTTAATCATTACCCTAAAAAAAAATCTTCAAATTTTACAAATTTTCCCTCAATTTTGTCCTCAAAATCACCACTTTGTCCCCAGCCCGAGTACCGAATTACGGCCAACTTGTTCTTATCGGGCCTTGATGGTCGGTCTTTCTCGGGCGCAACGCCCAACGGCTTTGCTTGGCTCACTTCCGTTTTCCGTGTCGAATTTCCGATTCTTCGATCCTTTTTTGAAAATTGAAATTTTCTAAGGAAAACTTGTAAAATTACGAGGTGACGTCCTATGGTTCGGGTGTGAAATCCTTGAGCATTCGACACTCAAAATCGGATCATAATTCGTGGCGAAAATCGATCAATCGCAACTATAGTTCATCTCGAACTAACGTGCGGCTGTTAGAAATAAATTCTTCGATAGCCTTTCTCCTTTAGTTAGTATTCCCTGAGTGATCAGGTCAGGGCGAGAATTAACTAATAGAGCGTCGATGAAATCACCATTTCATAAATCACCAAATTGGGTAGAATTTTTAGGATATCACAGAAAACAAGTCAAAGTTCTTTTAAATAGATACATCATGTTTCTACTAATCGTGCCCTACAGCTTCTTTATACGGATATTTTTGGCCCTACAAGGAACAAGAGCATTGGTGGTAAGAAATACTGTCTTGTGACTATTAATGACTTTACAAGATTTACATGGCTATTATTCCTTGCTCATAAAAGTGAAGCTTTCTCATACTTTTCAAAATTTGCAAAAAGAATTCAAAATGAAAAAGGTTATGCAATTTCTAGCATCAAAATTGATCATGGGGGATAATTTGAAAACCAAAAATTTGCAGATTTTTGTGATGAAAATGGTTTTCGGCATAATTTTTCTTCTCCCTATACACCAAAAAAAAGTGGTGTTGTGGAAAGGAAAAATTGCACTTTACAAAAAATGGCAAAAACTCTGTTGATAGAAAGTAAAATTTAATATCGTTTTTGGGCAGAAGCTATTTCAACAGCTTGTTACATTATTAACAGTGTCTTCTTAAGACCAATTCTTGAGAAAACCCCCTATGAGCTTTACAAGGTAGAAAACCAAGCATCTCTTATTTTCATATATTCAGATGTAAATGCTTTATTCTTAAAAATGCAAATGACCATGTTGGCAAGTTTGATGAAAAAGCAGATTAATGAATATTTATTGGATATTCCCTAACAAGCAAAGCCTACAAAGTCTACAACAAAAGTACTCAGATAGTGGAAGAGTTCATGAACGTCAGATTTGATGAGCGGAAGCAGATTCAGGATGATGAATCTAAACAATTTCAAGCGATTGAAAATTTACAAGTATCACAACAGAACACTCCAGATGATGCTTAGTCAGCAAAAGATGACAAAAATGATGATCAGACTTAGCAAACACTTTTGAAGCTAATGGTGAGGAAAATGATAAATACAACAGAAACTGAAAACACAAATCCAGCCATCCAAAAGATCTCATCATTGGAAGGGTAGAATAAGGTATCAAGACAAGGTCAAAGTACAAAGAAAACATCAGTATTTTAGCACTTATATATGAGATTGATCCAAAAGGAATTAAAGAAGCACTTTCAGATGAAAGTTGGATAGAAGCAATGCAAGAAGAACTCCATCAGTTTAAAATAAATGAAGTACGAGAACTTGTTCAAAGACCAAAGAACCATACAGTGATTGGAACTAAGTGGGTCTTCAGAAATAAACTAAATGACAAAGGAAAGGTGACCAGCAACAAGGCAAGACTAGTAGCAAAAGGATATGCTCAAAAGTGCATTCCTAAATGGATACATCAAAGAAGAAGTATTCGTAGAATAACCACTTGGCTTTGGAGAATCAAGAAAGTCTGACCATGTGTATAAATTGAAGAAAGCTCTATATAGTCTGAAACAAGCACCTTGTGCTTGGTACGAGGGACTAAGCAATTTTCTTACGGACAATGGCTTTGAAAAAGGTAAAGTAGACACAACTCTTTTTATCAAAAGAGAAGGTAATGACATTCTACTCATCCAAATTTATGTTGATGATATAATATTTTGATCCTCTAATGAACTACTTTGCAAGAAATTTTCAAAGTCTATGCAGAATGAGTTCAAAATGAGCTTGATAGGAGAACTAACATTCTTTCTAGGACTTCAAGTGAAGCAGACTGCAAATGGGACTTTTATATGTCAAGAAAAGTATGCTAGAGAAATCGTGAAAAAGTTTAGTAAGGAGAATTGCAAGAAGACAGACACATCAATGTCTCATTCTTCCAAACTGGACAAGGATAAAAAGGGTAAAAAGTTGATCATAAGCTATATAGAAGCATGATCATATATCTTATTTCTTCTAGACCTGATATTGTATTTAGTGTTTGTATGTATGCTAGATTTCAATCAGATCCAAAGGAGTCACATCTTACTGTTGTTAAAAGGGTAATTAAATACATTGGAACCTATCCAATATTAGGACTTTGGTACTCGAAAGGATCAGACTTTACACTAATTCGATTTTCTGATGCTGACTTTGCTAGTTGTAAAGTGGACAAGAAAAGTACTTCAGGAACGTGCCAGTTAATGGGAAACATGTTAGTATCCTGGTCTTCAAAGAAACAAGGTACAGTTGCACTATCAACAGCAAAAGCAAAATATATGGCACTTGGGAGTTGATGCTCTCAGATTCTATGGATGAAACAATAACTAAGAGACTTTGGAACTGAAGAGTCATGTACTGAGATCAAATGTGACAACATCAGTGCAATAAATCTGATCAAGAAACTAATTCTTCATTCCCAAGCAAAGCATATTAAAATCAAGTATCATTTTATCAGAGATCATGTTCAAAATGGTGATGTAAAAATTCAATTCGTTGATTCAAAAGATCAACTAGCTAATATTTTTACAAAAGCATTGGATAAAAACTCCTTTGAATCCATTAGAAACAGATTGAACATTACTTATCCATTTGCTTGAAGTTTCTCAGACAGAATAGGATCAGATTCTGACAAGGAGACTATGCAAAGTCTGGACAACTTGCCAGATGCAAAGTCTTAGATGGAGATTGGAACTTTCTATTCAAATTTTGATAGGTAAGTTTTTATTCTGGAAAATAATCAGGTACGTATATGATTGGAATATTTGATTGGATTATTTTGACTGAATCGTGTGATTAAAATCTGTCAATTCAAAATTTCCTATAATTCCGGATCTTTAAAAGAAAACTGCTAAAATTCAGTTTTTATCCTTTTTAAGAAAACCGCCCAATTTTTCTTAAGACGTGACGGTTCATCTTTAGGGTTTAAGATCTTTGAAAAATCTCTCTCGGCTTCACCCTCGTCTTCTCCTTCAAAAAGATCAAAACTTTTTCCCTCAAATCCTCTTCAAAGGGGAAATGTCTCCAAAATCTGAAGCATCTAAGAAGACTTGACGCTCTTCATGCATTGCAAACATGGAATCAAAGAACAAGAGAAGCCCCGAGTGTCGAGAAATCACTAACTCGTCTGGAATAGAATTAGACTCGAAAGCATCTCCGCCACATTCGTCTACACCCAAATCGACTTCATCTATGGGTAAAAAGGACTTTTACTTTAAAGATTCCAACGTTGTATGGAGGACTTACACAACTATCTCAAGAGGGAAAACGCCTCTAACTCAGTTATGTTAGATTTTTTCAAAGATAATGGGTTTCGTGGTGAGAAGGATTTTCTACTTTCATATACTACAAAACCTTTACAAACTGTTTCGCCTACGCATGACTCTGGAAAGACAAAAAAATGTGTCTAGTAAAGGGAAAGAGAAAGTGGGTGAACCTTTTGGACCCACGTTGAAAGAATTTGTTTTTCGAATTGCAAAATCTAAAAATGATTCTAAGTCGAAGAGGGAAGGAAAGAAGGAAGATGATGATGACAAGTTATTCAGGAACTTTGAGATCAAGATTGGAATTGCTGCAGGGGTAAAAGGTTCTGCTGGAAATTTGTTCAGAACTAAACTACATTAGGAGTATCACAATCTTCTTCTGTCTAGGGGAGTAATGCTTCATTGTACTGTGGATTTCCCCTTTTTTTATTCTATTGGGATTTCAGTACGAGAGCATCTTGCAAAACTGGGTATGGAAGAGTTCTGCTTGCTATCATCTCCTGTATACCTTGAATTAACTGCTTATTTCTATTCCAATATGTCATTTCCCTCTCCGAATAGATTAAGCTTTACTGTGTTTGATAAGAAGTATGATCCGGTTGCATCTCAACTTGCTAAAATCATTGGAGCCAAGTCATACAACTTTGTTCCTATTAAAGTCACCCCTGAGGAAGCATACAAAGTCATTTCAGACAATCCTCAGTTCACTAGGGACTCAGAGACACACATCTCTTACTCAAGTCTGAATAAGAAAAACATGATTCTGCATAAGATCATCATCAACTGTCTCAGTCCAAAGGCATCATCCAGGACTGACCTGTCAAACTTTGAAGCAAAGATGATATGGGCAATCATCAATGAGGTTACTTTCTCTCAGCCTCATATTATCATTCTTCATATGTACAGATTTATGCTGAAAAACAAGGGACAACTACCATATGGTGCTCTTGTTACAAGGATCTTTGATTTTCTTAAAATTGAAATCCCTACTCAGCTTAAAAAGGATAGTGTTTCTGAGATGTCTGTTGATGAGAAAATCATCTCAAAAATGAAATTAACACAGCTTGAGATGAACACAAAAGGACAGACTCCAAAACAACCTAAGAAGGTGAAGAGAGCTCAGGCACCAGAAAAGCCTGAGAAGTTGAAGAAAGAACAACCCTCAGCAAAGTATGAAAAAATGAAGAAAGGTCAATCTACTCATGTCTCTAAAAAGAAGAGAAAAATAGAGACTATTCTGAGGGATGAAGAGGATGAGAAAGAGGATCAGCATAAAGAAAGTTATGTCAAAATCCATGAAGAAAAGAAAGGAAAGACAGATGTTAGTGATGCTCCAGCTTCAACCTAGGAAAGTAAGTCCCCACCAGCAGGAGACCTTGAATGCTTAGAGAAGCAACTAGAAACAGCTACAGTTCAAGGGGAGCTTCAGAAAGACAAAAGGATACAGTTCGAACAACCAGATTTTCAAGAATTCCAAGGACAAACCTCCCATGACGAGACCATCCTCTCACTGTTGCTTGAAATCAAGGCCAAACAATCTGTCTTAAGTGACGATATCCAAAATCTGAAGGCTTTTGTTGAAGACAAAATACAAAATGTCAATCATCAGGTAGATCAGAATATGGCAACCCTGGAGAAGGCAATTGGTCAATGTATGTCAAAGGTTGAGGATGCTGTTCAGAACTTGGAGAACTTTCAACTAGTTCGAGCCCCTTTTAAGCACTAGCCCCATTATTTTCAAATCTGTGCAGTCTTTTGATTTGAACATTTGCTTTGTTTGATTGACTTGTTATGATGACTGCATAACTAATATTTTGGATATTGTATTACTATGATTATTCATTTGTGCTGTTGACAAAAAGGGAGAAAATGTATGCAGATATGGTTATGTGATGCAGAATCTTGATCAGATTTGAAAGATTTGAAATGCAAGATTATTATGCAGGTCTTGGAACCAAGAAAGGTCACAGATTACATTTCAACTTATATGCTAAAAATGTTTCATTCAATGCTATTCACGATTATCTATGCCTTAGTACTATATTTGAATATATGCTCATTTACATGCTTTAATCTTATTACTTAACTTTTTACAAAATCTATTCATCCGCATGGAAAACTTCCTAATAGATTTTGATGATGACAAAATTATCCATGAGTAAAGTCTGACGTATGCTTTTGAAGTATTCTAAGTCTAGGCAGTCATATTCTGAAAGTCCAGACTTTAAGTATATCAGAAGAAGTCCAGGTTCTGCACTGCAAAAGACAAAGTTCAGACTTAGTGCACAGAAGTTGAAGAACCTCAGTTTATATACTAGAATCAATATATTCAGAATTTACTGAACAAACCACTCTGACTTCAAGTTCTAAGCGCAAGGACTTTATCCAAACGTTAATCGCTTACTCAGAATGTAAACAACGGCCAGTAATCTGGCTTGGATTTCACCAATGGAAAGAATTGATTGATTCGATCGTAAAAGGCTATTTTGCAAGGAATATTTATATAGCAAGATATCCTAAATTGATTGATAATCAAACTCCACGACAAGTTTATTTCTAAATGGAGAAGCTCTACTTATGGAAACTAAATTTCTAGTTGTATGAGCGACCAGATTTAGCGAAATTCTAATTTTATCACTTAACAGCTACTCAATCATTTCTATACAAATCTGTCCAAGATGAAAATTGAAAGATGTTCATTTGAAGACTGTCCAATGGCTAGTTTGGAAGTGGGGGAGTATAAAAGGAGACAAATCGTCGAAGAGTAGAACAAGAGAGATGAAATCTAGATTTATCCATTTAAAAGTCTGAGCAAACTCTGACCAGTTTTTACTTGTCTTTCTCAAGTTTAAATTTGTAATCTTGAGAGACTTGTTGTAAGAGAGATAGAGTGATCCTTATGAATATCACTCAAAACTTGTAATCTCTTGATCGATCATCTAGTGAAATCCAGCCAGTAGACTGTCAACGTAGGAGAGTAGACCTAGGCTTGATCTAAGCCGAGCCACAATACACTTGTGTGCATATTCTCTCTTCCTTAAAACCTTTTATTGCACATTTATCTGATTGTCATTCAAAGTCTAACTAAAATCTGAACATTGTTCAGACTTTATTTGAAACAAATTGCTTCCGTGTTAAAATTGATCAAACAATGCTCAAATCACCTATTCATCCCCCTCTTGGTGATATTTGCTAGTCTCATCAGTAACTGTGCAATAATGAGAGTTGGACAAGGACATTTTCTTTACCTAAACTTGCTTTAGTTGATTGTACAAATATTCAGTATTAAATTTTAATCTATAGGAGAAAAACACACCTTACATTCTATGTATTATCACTCTCTTCATGTGAAAACCGATAGGAGGATGAGAACCTTAATCTTGTGAATCAAAATTATTTCTCAAACCTTCAAGTGTGCAAAGGAAGCAGCCAAGGAATTCCTTAGAATAAGAAGCCTCTAGTATGGGGATCCATGTAGGATAAGGAATATGTTAGCTAGTGAAGCACAACATGGAGAATAGTTCGATTGTTTAGTGGAAAATTGAATGATTTGAAATATTTTCCTAAAATGATTGTTTGTGTCCCTTACGGAAATGAACAGACGAAAAACATCTTCATCGTCCACAAAAATATTTAGACATATGTTGTTTGTTAGTAATGAAAATATCTTTCATTGACTAATCATTTCAAACGATATAAACGATTATTTTTTAAAAAATAATTTTCAAGTCATGCATTTTTCACGAAATAAAAAGAAAAAAAAAATTATCTAACATGATTAGAGAGCACATGTCAATCGAATCCTGACTTTTCCTTTCAATTTGTCTTGTTTTTTTTTTATCCCTTTTCAACTGTCTTGTTTTACTGTCTTCCAGTAATCTTGTCGATGCGATTATGTCCACATCCTGTCTTGTCCATGTAAGGAATTGACATCATGAAGAGTAGTGTTAAGTCTAACTTATATAGACATTGATGACCCGTGTTAGGACAGCTTAATTTTTTTGGAAATGAAAGGATTTGTTTAACAATTTATATTGTAATGCCGCTCTTAGATCAACCCGGATTTGGTATTCGGCGCATTCTATCTTTTCTCCATGTTCTTTTTTAGTTCTTTAACAATTTACATTGGCTTGGTCTCTGCCATTTCCGATCGAGAAGCTCACTGCGTGATTCGTGAACAATCACGACTTCTGACGATGTCTCCGGCAAGATCTGCGGCTGTTGGGACGTTGCCGACGGCTACCTCTCTCCGCCCCCTCTCTCTTTCCTCTCCGTTCGTAAATAAAAGGGAAAATTATACAAACAGTCCATGAACTTTGACCCAATATGCAATGTGGCCACTAGACTTTTAATTTGTTTGATGTGATTCATGAACTTTAGTCTAATGTTCAATATAGTCCTTGAACTTTTAATTTATTTAATATCATCCCTGAACTTTCGATATATGTTCAATTTAGTTCATGAACTATGGTCCATGGATTACATTGAATATTTTCATATAGTTCAGGGACTATATTAAGCATGTACCAAAAGTCTAGGGACCACATTGAACAATTTAAAAGTTTATGGGCCATATTAAATATTAGGCTAAAGTTCAAAGACCACATTGAACGTTGGACAAAAGTTAAGAGACTGTTTGTATCATTATCCCTAAGAATAAAATAGGTCGAAAATGGATATGGTTGACTCTTATTGAGTTGGCCAACCACCACTACAGCTACGAGTTTCCTGATAAGCAAAAGTTGGTTATGTTAATATACACGTGTGAGTTGTGTTAGAGAAGTCCTACATCAGATAATTGATGTATTGTGGAGTAGTTAATATATCATAGTTAGCTCATAACTCATTAACTTAAGCTTTTGAGTGAAGGTGGGTCTAAATGGATATGTTGACGGGCTCGGACTTGTGCTCTCTTTTGGTAATCTCCTCAGGTGAAGGTATCGGGCTTCTGCTACGCTCTCCCAACTAATGATATCAGAGCCGATGGTTGATTGGTGGGCTTCCAATATGTTCAGGTGTTTGGTGAAAATCTCAATAAAGAAATCTCATGATCGACGCTTGTTTCGGGTGGAAATTGCCATCACGGTTGGTTTGGCGAGAATTGACCATGGACAGTTGGTTTGGTGACGTAAGATAAAGACCATGGGTGATGCAATCCTAAGTTAGCAGTTGATGATGGTTGTTGTGTATAGTTGCAGGTTCATTGCCATGACTTGGAGATTTAAGTTGAGATAAGCTGATGCGGAAAAATACCTAAATTAAGAGAGAGCAAACCTAACATTGAAATCACATGTGAGGAGGAGATTGTTAAGATAGACATATGAATTGTATTAAAGAAGTGCTACATCGAATAATTGATGTGGCATGAAGCAGTTAATATATCATAGTTGGCCCATAACTCATTGGCTTAAGCTTTTGAGTGAAGGTGGGTCCAACTGGATATATTGACGGGCTCGAACTTGTGCTCTCTCTTAGCAGTCTCCCTAGGTGAAGGTATCGGACTTCTACTGCGTACTCCTAACGGGTTCCTTTCTAGTGGCTAGAAGCGAATCTGAACACTTTCGACTGCTCAGCACATTTCGATATAGGCACGAAAGCGATGTCGATTTGGACATTTGGAACATGCTCCGGATCTTCCATTTCATGGCATCTGCCAATAGTTATGCCGTCCTTTCTTCCATTTCCGTACTCCCATCCCATGCATTCATGCATTTGGTTATTTTTCTAATTTCCCTGTCTTTTCGTTCTTGTTTACTTTTTTAAAATTTCTTCCATCACTATATGTTTGTAAGGTATCTTACTAAACAATGTGGCAATTATTTAGTCAAAGAAAGGGGGTCAAAGGACAGGAAAAAGTAAACTTTTAATTTGGCCATACAAAGTGGATCTAGGAAGTGATGGAACAAATTGTAAGCGTGCATTAAGCAAATGGTTCTTTCACCAAATGTCTGCTATGTCACTTCACCTTATACAAGCTTATATTTGCATCTATAGCATCTTTTTATATGATTAGATTGATTGTGAAAACGTCGGTGTATAATACGCATATATATGAATTGACTTTGTTATACATATATAGCAGATATTACCGCAACATTCATTTCACGCACAACTAAGAGAAAAAGAGGAAAATCGAGAATGAAAACAACTTTTATATTATTGTGACATGCATTGTTAAGATTTGACTATGTGTTCGGATGATATTTATCTATACCTAAAAAGCAAATATCAATTGCTTGCCGTCCCTATGGTATTCTTGAGACTAGAAAATGCCTGAGTTTCATATTCCTAGCAATTCGAAACCCACTTTTTCCCTTCAAATATCAAAGAAAAGCTACAAAGAAAATAATAATGAAGAATATGCCAGAGTTTCGAGAAATATGACACTTAACTTTAGAAAAAGGCCCACAACTGTCTAGCAACATCGATCTTCCTCAAGGTACATTTCGAGAAGGTAATTAATAAACATTAGCAAATTAGTATGCGAAAGTGTAGATAAGATAAATCTGGAATAAAGTGACAGAGAGATATGAAGACAGCCGTCAGTGACACGAGTAAAGGCATTGTTCCATTGAATATGCTGCTTCGAGATTTTGCATAAATATCGGTCTCTCTCAAGCCCTAGCTCATTGTCAATCGATCAATTGGTTATGCAGTTGCATTACAGGGCAAGTTTCCTGGCAGAGAGGCCACTCACAGTGAAACTTTCCGGGAAAGTTGTTTCCGGGAAAAACCAGATGCGATCTATGAGCGTGCTTTCTGCCAAAGGAGATTTGCCCCGCAATTCTTCTGCATTTATGCAGATGGGGATCTCTTGTTTTTTCTCACTTCTCATTCTGTTCGTACAGCTCGTTCTGTATTTCGTATGAATTGCCCTTCGAGTTCATGCCATCGATTCACGGAGGAACTCTCAGCTTCCACAATCATGATCATGATCATAGTACGCAACTCCTCTTAGCTAGTCTTAGCATGCTCACCATATATGTTGTTTATCAGCTCATGGGGTTCCTTCATGCACGTACGTAAGTGCTCTTTTCATCTCAATGCAATTTATTTCGGTGTAACTTTATTTATCTAAGAATTTATGAAAAAAAGAAGATTTGAATTTTCGATGCTCTTAACCATACTGCATTTTCATTTCGTTTAACAATTCTTCCTGTTCAACAAAATTGTAACTTGCTCAATTTCAGAATCGAGCTTCTTATGTGACCGGCGCTTGGTCTTCGAAATTTGCTAGTAACATTTCTTATGTGAGCAAGATCCTAATTTCACCTTTTGAAATAACAAAAAATAATGATAAAACTCTTTAACTTTCAGTTCTACCATCAACATATCTAACTAGTATAAAGCGTTGTCCTCTTTAATCTAAATCCTTAACGAATTTAATTTATTATGTTGCCTTTAACGAAACAAGTGTAAATCTTGGTAAAACACTACCAACAACCTCCTTTTTTCTTTGCGCATGCTTCCATTCTACTTTTTCGAACTTTACAAACGAGGGTCACCAGCTTGCGGTGCCTGGTTCCTAGGATCTCCCCAAATCCTAGGTTTGGGTTATTTACTAAGTGCAGCTCTGATAAAAGAAAAAGAAACATCTTAATAAGACTAGAGTCGTCACCAACGGATATTGAATACATAGGTTGATTGGACACCTAAAGCATAGGGTTGTGTTTGGGAAGTCAAGTACCTAAGTGCACTTATGAAGTAAACTAGTTAAAAGAAACCTAGATATCTTAGGTCAAGGGCTCAGTTTCTCGTGGGACGAATTAGCATCCCACAATGCCCATTTAGTATCACAACCTTATTTTTGGTTAAGTCCTAAGTCATTGATTAATTAATTTCCTAAATATGCATTATATCTTGTTTGGAGATTTGAGATGTTGCCCAAACACTAATTTGGTGTGATTATCGATCAACAACACTGTTTTTCGTGTACGATGGTATGACTAGATTCGTGTGTGAAAGAGTGAATGAAAATGAGATGTCAATAAGATGATGTGTAGTTTAGGAGCAAGAGAAGATTAAATTTAAACATGTGGTTGAGAATGACACATCCTGGCAATACTCACATGCGACCCGACGTGGCAAACTCAAATTCAAAGTATCATGATATGCTAATGAAAAATGACAAAACATGACAATATTCATAGGTAACATGACATGAAAATAGCATGACAATTTGGATGGCACAGGAAATGGCGAAATCGTAGTTCCATTTCTTGCATCTATATTGTCTACCAGAAAATTGTTACCGTCCGTTACATGTCAATAGTTCAGTCCCTAATATATATATATATATAATTTTTTTGTTCATTTTTGTCAATGCCCTTTTAACAAATTGTAATCATGTTTACAATTTTGGTAATTTCTGCTGGGAGTGCTGCACCTATGATTTATTTGCGAATTGCAATGGATGAAGGTAATTGTGTCCCTAAGCTTTGAACTTCCTTGTCTCAATTAAGTAGTTATTCACTTTATACCAATGTTTGCTTTCTTTAGTTATATGAATATGTGACTATCATATCTCACTCATTTGTTACTAGCACCCAATATAAACCTAACTATTTCAGAAAAAGAAAACTGTGTAAACTTTATGAAAAGCGAGGATACATAAGGTTAACGTTTTGTGGAAGAAGAAAAGAAGATGTTGTTGGGAGCGCGCAGCAGAAGCCTGATACCTTCACCTGTGGAGAATGCCAAGAGGGAGCCCAAGTCCGAACTTGTTAATATATCAAATTGGACTCACCTTCACTCAAAAGCTTAAGCCAATAGTTATGGGCCAACTAGGATATATTAACTGCTCAACACCACACCAATTCTCTTATGTGAGACTTCTCTAACACAACTTACATATGTATTTCAACAGATGCAATTCCTTCAACGCATGTCCAACACCAAGAGTAAGTGCTCCGACTTGCCGCATGATCCGAGTTGCTGGTTTGTATGTAGAGTCTGCATTGATACAAGGTTTTATTTTCTTAAACCTTTATAAATTGCATTGTTAACCCTTGGATTTACTTGCTCAACTTAGTGCAGATCAATTGGTTTCGATCACACCATCTGCCTCCGACAAATGAGTTAAAACCATCTTGGTCACAGCAAAATGCTTTCACCTCCAACGCTGCGTAATTATACGATTTGTTTACCTCATAGAGTGAAAAGGCAATTGAATTTAGGTGGCACATATGAGGTTATACTGGCGTCTTTTCTTTCAGTTATTTTGGTGTATGATTAGATCGAGAGCTTGCTTCATCTGTAAAAGGTGTGCACACATTTCGTCACAAGTCCAATTTTATCATTTAACCTTCTTTCTTGTTTTCGTCTGAAAATGACCCACCCTGTCTCCTGACTTTAATTCTACGATGCTGAGAATGAATTGCAAAATAGATGAGGATACCAAAGGATGTTGATACCAGTACGCCGGAACTTCAAATATTGATATCGGTCTTATCAATGGATTTATATGCCGATGTTGTGCCAACTAGAAAATGTTCCTTTGGGTGTACGTGAAGTTTGAAAAGGAGTAATGCAAAACTGATCAGAGAGGTTACTAAACTCCCATTATAGAACATAATGTAGCAATTTGGGTAGGTGGTAACGACCCTAATGTGATATAGAGTTCATACACATTCAGGGCACCGTCATCATGTCAGACATTATTATGGTTGCTATGATTCATTGCGACATCCTCTTCTACTTCCTCATGGAGAGGCTCAAGAATTGTAAGTATCCATGGAACTAATATAATATCATCTTTATTAGATCAATAAGAAGTAAGTTTGTTTAGTATACTCCTAGTTGCCTTGTGACTGTACTGCTTCGCAGTTGCTTCATGATGTCCGGCAAGATATTTAAAACCGACACCTCTAAAAGAAGAATTTCTGAGCTAGAAGCCGCAGTAAGGTGCTGTGGCCATGAATTTACTAGTGATATGAAGTGTTTGTCAAAAATCTTAAAAATTTCAAGCATCCGTAAAGGCTTGATACATGAAAGTCAGGTTCGACAATTCATGTTCACTTTTATTGAAGTAATCGGTAACTGGGGAAGAAGGAGAATTCGATGAGGACATTTGTACACATGAGATCTTTAGTTGATTGCACGATCATTTAGCATTAAATATTAAGCTTCACGAGAAAAACACAAAGTTGTGTTCTGTATACTATCACTCTCGTCAGGTGAAAAACGATCGGATGATGAGAGCCTTAATCTTGTGAATCTATACTGTGGATCAAACAAGCGAATAATGTTTTATATCTCAAAAGTTCACGTGCACAAAAGGATAAGGAACCTCTGGTACGAGGATCCCTTTAGGATAAGGAATATGCTAGCTAGTGCAACACTCTCTGTTGTATAAAATAAACTCCTTTCCTTGAAAGCCGAAAATGATGCCAAAGGAAATCTGCTCAACAATTCATCTGCAAATTACAATTATGCACACACCCGGATAGTCCCCATGGTTCAATGAATATCCTGTGTGAAACACAACGAGGAGAATAGTGTGGAACATTTGTTGATGTTTTGATTTAGTTACTGGAAATGTCTTAACAGGGCGTTCCATGCAAAGAGTTGGCTTATAAAAACCGAGACTATGGTATAGCAGCGGCATTATTTCTTGAAGCACGACTTCACATGGGGTTGTACAGTTTTCGTGCTGCAGATTTTGAGTAACACGCTCTATGTACATTATTGTCCTGCTCTCCTAACATTCTAAGTTTTCAACGAGAAGAATAGCTTGTCTAACCTGACAATTGAAGGGTTTAAATCCTGGCATTCGCTTGTGATCCCTTTTTTTCTTTCTTGTCTTACTTTCTCCCAGTTAGCTATTTGCTGTGATTACTTCCACATCTTGTCTTGTCCATGGAAGAAGCTGACTTTGTGAAGGGGAGTGTTAAGTAATAACCCATGTAGACATTGTTTACCCGTTAGAATCACTATGGAATTTGTATGCGGGGGAGTTTGTATGCAGGGCATTCTATCTTTTTTCCATGTTTTTATTTTAATTTTAACTACCCAGTCCAATGAGTACGGCGAGTGACAATTGGAGCGAGATGGCTAGATAAAGTGTGGCTATTAGTAGGTTTCTTTAGGATGACAAATGGGGTAAGAATAGACCAAATTGCACATTGTACAGGAGAATGCTTCTGCGTTATTGATGTGAAACTGAAATTAACTCACTAGAAGCACATTTCAGTGTTACAGTATCATTTAGCATTGAAACTCCAATGTAAGGCATGGTAAAGTGAGAGTTCTACCAGGTTGTGTAACCTTACCAGTAAGTGTTTACATGTACATCAAAGATTAATCTATGAGACTTGGAGCAGGATGGGTAAAGCGAAAAATACTTCAAGTAATATAATCTATGAGTGTCATACTGATCTTTGACAAAATGCATCTTGTATCGCATATCAAGAGCAAGAAAATGCTTCCTCATTCAAAGTAGGGTTCGCTTTAACCCATCTCATTGCAAGTCTCACAGTTCTATGTTTGTCGTACACATAAACACTTCCTCATGAGGTCACTCAACTTGGTAGTACTCTCAACTTAGCACACTTAACATCGGAGGCAAAGCTTTCTCTTAACAAGACAGAGCACAAGCAGCACAAACATGGGCATCCCTTCTTCTTTCCTTAAGAAATTAATTGAATGTTCCCTCCAATGTAATGCTCACGTAAAATCCCCCTTCCCTTTCTCTCTCTCCACTGATTCCTCCATAGCTATACTGTCACCAATCTTTGTGCTGTCCTTGACCTCCATTTACGATGCTCCTCCATATTCCATTACCACCGCACTCTCCTCTCTCTCTCTCTCTCTCTCTCTCTCTCTCTCTCTCTCTCTCTCTCTCTCTCTCTCTCCAGCATCATCAGACAACGGCGATGAGCATTGAGGTAGAGGTCGGATTGCAAGTGTTCTGGATGTTAAGATTCTTGAGGTTTAATGTATGAAAGGAACTTTGGTCTTTTTGTCCATATAATCTTATCATAGGACGCAAACCACTATCTTTTTAAATTAGCAGAAAGTGGCATGTGCTGAGATGAGAAGTCGAGAGGGTTTCTCATTGTCCGAATAACAACTGTGGTTACTGATTCTTCTGACTTTATTCTGGCAAATACTCATAATTTGAAGACTTTCTTTCTTCTTTTCCATTTAGACTCAGTTTATGACCACAAACTAAACACGGCCTCTCTCTAGTCATGATCCCTTCCCCACAATCAATACCGTCTTCGAGACAAGTGTCTGCGTGGAGGATGTTTAAGGGACATGCCATAGGATGTTCCTCCAACAAATGTGCCTTTCGATGCTTTCCTTTCCTTTCCTTTCCTTTCCTTTCCTTTCCTTTCCTATCCTCAAGAGGAATCTAATTTTGAGTGCGCAAAATCCCGAGGCAATGATAAGGGACCAAGGCATTTGCCTCTTCGAGTTCGAATTGGTGTCCATCACTGTTTCATTTCCGCTGGCCTTTCGGAATGCGAGGAGTCGCCCACAACGAGCAATACCCAGAGATCTGGGTACAAAGAAAGAAAAAGGAATTCTTGACTGCCTCTGTCGAATCAAATAAGGGCTGGTAAGAAAATGCTTGGTCTAGTGGGCTTGATATCGGGCCGCCTCCTTATGACAGGTGAAGACCAGCTTAACAATTTGCCCATACCTTGATGGCTTGCAGCATCCTACCATGCCTTGATCTGCTTATACCGATGTTGGCGGCTTGGTAAGATCGCTTTAATTACTATCAGTGTTAGCTTCAAAATGATAAAACAACTCCGTCTGTTGTTCATTTGTCCTCATGTTTTATTGTTTAACAATAATGAATAACTTGCCTGTTAGCCAAAGCTCGAGCCCCTTAGTGTCATCTACTCTTGGGAAAATGACACGTATGGTCCCCGAATTTTGGCCCAATGTGTAATGTGGTACTTAAACTTTTAATTTGTTTGATGTGGTCCATGAACTTTAACCCAATGTGCAATATAATTCCTGAACTTCTAATGTGTTGAATGTAGGCCTTTGAACTTTTGCTACATGTTCAATTTAGTCCATGGACTATATAAATATGCTTAACATTGTCCCTAATCTTAAATTAATGGAAGTACTATATTTAACATTTTCATATAATTCAGAGAATACATTGAATATATATCAAAAGTCACGTTAAAGTCCAAGGACCACATTAAACATTAAGTTAAAATTCAGAGACCACATTGTACATTGGTGCTAAAGTTCATGAACCATTTGTGTCATTATCCCTCTACTCTTCTCACACCCACTAATTTGGAGTTACCAACTATACTTGTGAGTTGCTTACCAACTTCTATTTGTTTTCTTGTTAAAGTTACCTTTTCTATCGAGTTACCACTTTTATTCATCTTACTTACCACCTTGTCAAATTTATCAATTCTTTAGAAATTTCCAACCATAGTTAAAATAATTATCAAGTTTTTTCTGATTAATTACCAGTTAGTTCTACTTTGCCAACTCTAGTTGGGTCTGTTACCACCGGTATATTTAGAACCTTTTTAGATCATAAACGTCTCTTATCTTGACAAAAAACAGAGGCTTCTCTTATCTTTCACCTGTGTTTATTTATATTTATATTACCAATTCTTTAAAATTAACAACTATTATATGAAATTATCCACTTTTTTTGTGTGACTTAGCAATTTTTCTCTGATTAAATTGCAAACTACTTTTAGAATACTGACTCTTTTTTCAATTAAATAACCATATATAAGAGTTGCTAAAGTTTTTAAAAATCAAATAAACGTTGGTAACTAACTCAAATGACAATTGGTAACTCAAAACTGGTGCATAAATTAATTGAAGAAAGGTTGATAAGTCGCTTAAGTTAAAATTAGTAATCTCATATAAGATTTCTTAATTTAGGGCGTATTAAGAAAGGTGAATACAAGTTGATAGAAGATAAGAACATTTTGTAATCAAAAAAATAAATTTGGTATGTAACTCGAACGAGAATTGATAACCAAAACTAATTGATAACTTAATTGGAGAAAAGTTTGTATGTAACTCTAGTTAGGGTTGGTAGTTTCTAAAAAGAGTTGGTAAATTGAGATGTTCCGGAGAAATGCAAATAAAAGCTTATAAATGATAAGAACAGTTAGCAAATTTAAATTAACATAGGTAAGTAACTAGTAAAAGTTGATAACCCAATGCTATGTAGTAATTTGGCGGAATAATAGATGGTGAGTCATGCAAATTTAGGTCGGTAATCTCTAAAAGAGTCAGTAAATTAGAGGAGTTTCTAACCAAAACAAATAAAAGTTGGTAATTCAACCAAAAAAAAGTTGACAAATGAAAAAAAGAACAATTACACATTGGTCAATTTATAAAATGAAAGCCAAAAACCCAAAATTAGTTGGTAATTTAATCTCATAAAAATTGGTATTTACTCTAATTTAGTTTGGAAAATTTATAAAGAGTTAGTTTATTCAAAGTGTTAGTAAGTTATACAATAAAAACTGATAAGTTAGTACAAAAAATTAATAATTTTTGCAAACTATAAAAAAGTCAGCAATTTTGTAATAGCGTTAGTAAATCACCAATAAGTTACTTGAAAAAAAAAGTAGTCATTTTTGCCAATATTTTTTTATACCTGCCAGCACTAATTGAAATATGCCGGCACGCGAAAAAAAGGTCCAATTTTTTGTGCACCAGCAATAGAATTCAACAAGATATAAATGCACGAGTTTAGCACCAAAATTTGGCTTGAAATTGTGATTAGCTAAGAAACTTTAGTCTATGTCAAGATATTTGCCATTGTGTTATACCTCCCGAGAACCAATTGTGTATTAAGAGTCATAAAAAAGAAAAAGAGTTATCTGCCAATAAGTACAAAAATGGATGTGGCATAAAGTAAGTGGCCTAATTAGTATATAAGATTATAATGTGATTATGCTTCTACCAAACGGAACGAGACTTGGATAATCAAAAAGAAGTCCTTGTCTTCCTATCATTAAATAATCATCATCATCATCATCATCATTATCTTCTTGACTGTCCATTGTTTAAAATAATGCAAAAAGATGTGACACACTTGATGACGCAATTCTCTGTTTCTTGACTTAATCATCAAGGATACACATGAGAGCTTTTGATGTGCATCGTCATCACCATGTGATAAAGCTGTCCGCATGAGAATTAACCCGCCGTCAGTTCCAGATATCTTGATGAGTAAATCCAAGTTTCCTTGATTGGATTGTAGCGATAAAAAGTGAAATTCATTTAGTGCTCTGTTTGTTTCGCTAGAAATGAACTTCGCCGAAAAACATTTTCATAGGAACTTGTTTCTAAGAAAAATCATTGCTATGTTTGGTCGTATTTTACAGATAATATGAAAGTCATTTTCTGAAGTTTATTACATGAAACTTATGAGAAACACATTTTTGAGAAAAAAAGTCTCGAGTGCAGTCCCATGTCCCGTTTTCGAGCGCCAAGGACTTGGGCCCGGCCAATGGGAAAATGAGGCTTGCCATTAGGGCCCAAGCTTGGCCGTTGGGTACTTGGTCTCGGGCACCGGGATCTTGGGTTGCCGGTGCAATTATATGTTTTGAAAATGATTTATAATTTTGAAAGAGGGAGTCCCAATGACTGTGAAAATATTTGTCATTAACTCATTTTCCCGAACAATTCAAACGCTGAAAATGAGGAAATGTTTTTCGACAGCAAATTTTCCACAAAACCAACCAACCCTAAATATTTTCAAGTGTCAATACTTGCATGCATCCTTATCATAGAATCGGCCAGATTTTCTGGCCAAATGCATCAGCTGAAACAAACAAATACTACTTGTACATTGAAGGATCAAAACTAAAGTTTAATGATCTGATTACAAAACAAGGAACTTCACTTAAAGAGGATTAACCTTTAAAAAAAAGAATCAAGCTATTAACCCATATTCAACCTTTAAATCATGCAAGGGATGTATCTCAACCTTTAAATCATATGAGTCCCAGGTGAGATCCGTCAAAATTAAAGGATATCCAACACAAATTCACATGTGCTCGATGAGCCTAAAAGTTTTTCTTTTGCCCGCCGTGTACTTCATAATTTTCTATCTAATCCTTTTGAACTGCTAAGCCTTCTCATTAATTTGTAGGAGTCTAATCCCAAATTACACGGGACGGGAAAAACATGGGAGATAAATCCCAATGGATGTTGCACTTAATGCTTTGGGATCTTGGAGCCTCTAACAGATCTATAAAACATGACAGGAGCTGCAAGTACGTGCCATCGAATTTAAAATGAATTTCGAGCAAATAATCATTTGTCTCAAGTTGCACAGAAAAAATACAAAAAAAAAAGTTGGGATCGTGCATGTTGTAAGGGAGAAATTATATAAAAAAGGGGGGGCGGAATTATTAGAGGGAATTTTAAGAAGCCCGTTGTGTGAAAGAGGAAGATGTAGTGAAGGTTCTGTTCTTTAAAATATCATATATGACACATAAAAAATAATTTATTTAATCAAAGATGATCCCTAGAGAGAGAAAGTGAGAGAGAGCATGAAAGTTGCCGTGAGTGAAGGAAGTCAGAGCTCGATGCAATAGAAAAAAACACAAGCAAAGGTGTCATCCAGAACAAAGCGTTGAAAGTTCAATTGTTGAGAGCCAAAAGGCGATTATTATAATCTCTACCACATTGCTTCACGCTTCCATCTACTTTTTAAATAATCGTATTTATAATGATGGTCTCATCATATTGTATGCATCGGAAATCTGACGTAATAAATCACGGGTTTGCTTCCTCGATCGCCCTTCGAGTGACATCAACATGGGCGGAATACATGGGAGAGGATAATGAGTCCTTGTCAGCTCTCAATTCGTAGAACGTGTTATATACTTCGTTTTCTTAGATGTGGTGTTAACAGGAAAGATACAATAATTTCAAGGGACGGACGATTTGGTAAAGCGACTGAGATTTTGTGTTCTTATACAGCATGAAGTCTTAATTTCGATCCCGTGTTCGGTTCGTAACAACGGTTAGTTTATGTCCGTAAATCACCGAAAAAAGTCACATTTGAATTGTTCACGAAAATAATATAATATTTTAATTCATAACAAAATATGGGATGAATCTCAATACTAATATTTAGGTGCTTTTGAAAATCCGATCTATTTAATGTTATGGAAAAGTCTGATTTGAAACCCTCATGCTAAAAACAAAAAAAGATCAAAGTGAGTCCTGATTAAACCATTAAAGTTACAGACTACTGTGTTGCGCACCAATGCTTCAACTAGTACGAGCAGAACAAAAGTTTCTCTAAATGATCTGAATCGATCACAAAAGTTGTGTAATTCATACAAGTTGGAAGAATCGTACCAAATGGAATGAAGGCTAGGTTTTATTTAAATCAAGATGCCATCACAACCTAGATGCCATCAATCAGAAATCTTTAAAAAAGGAAAAAAAAAATAAATCGACAAGGCTGCCGTCTGCTTGATGCCTGCATCATTGAAGAATTCAGACACATACTTAAACATGGAAGAAAAATGCCCCCTAAGAAGATCAGATGCCAGACTTAGCTCTGTGTCATTTTCATTGCATGAAAAGGAAAAGAACAAACAAAATAGAATTTGGAACCGAATGAAACTCCATCGAATGGACACCACCCCGAAATTGAGGAGGTGCCTTTATTTCTAATATTAAGAGGAAATTTTGTATTAGAATATCGAAATTAATTAATTTTTTTTCTGGCTATAAAAAAAAATGGGGCAGCGATGTTCCGTTGTCTGAACTTCCACAAAAGAAAGGAAAACGAACAAAATAGGAAATATTGCGCTTTTGCCACTCATACAGTACACACATTTGGGAGGACCCTTATCGCAACTCAATCGAGGTTGAAGCTAATTGAATGAATGTTCTATTTTTAGGAGAAATGACCCAAATGGTCACTGAACTTTGGTCCAATGTGTAATGTCGTCTATGAACTTTTAATTTGTTCAATACAGTTCCTGAACTTTGACCCGATATGCAACGTTGTCCCTGGATATTTAATCAGTTCAATGTGGTCCCTGAACGATTGGTAAATATTCAATGTAGTCTTTCCATTTGTGTCATTTTCACATAGTTTAGGGATTAAATTGAACATTTACCAATAGTTCAAGGACCACATTGAACTAATTAAAAGTCTATGGACGATATTGCAAATTGGGCCAAAGTTCAGAGATCACATTGCACAAATTAAAGGTTCAACGATGGCATTGCACATTGAATCAAAGTTTAGGGACTATTTGTGTTGATATCACTTGTTTTTGTGCCGGGTCAGATTGTAGAAAAATCAAGGCTATCGATTTTTGGCACTAATTGTCACGATTAGACACTTTACTAAGCAAATAGTATTAAACTTGAAAATAAACACCAATCTGACTATATATTAGTTTGACATGATAAATATTTTTGCATCGACACGAATTGACATAAGAAAAAAGAACATGACTATCTATCTGTTCCCTTTCCCGCAATACCGCTTTGATTTGTTTGTTACAAAGAATTTGTCATTTGATGGATGTGTTGTGGATCCGGGTTGTTCATTTCACCCTACACCAAACAAGAACTAGTTTACTCTTTATTAGTGCACAGTTAGTGGTACAGTGTAGTTAGGAATCAATGTTGAGCGCGGTATTGTGGGTATTGGTGCTATTAGATTCAAACCTGTGTTGTGAGGACATTTACTTGTGTGAGACATATTCTAAAATTGAAGAAGAACCTGATTTCCTTTAATGCCTTTGATCTAGCTAGGTGTGAGTATACTTTAAAAAGAAAAATTTTGAAGGTTGTGGGGGGGTTTATTTTGTGTGGGTTTTTTTTTTGGGAGGGGTTATATAAAAAAAAAAAAAAAAAAAAAAAAAAAAAAAAAAAAAATTTATTATGTGGGGTTGTGGGTGGTTGTTTTGGGTGGGGTGGGGGAGGGGGGAGAGGAAATAATATATTGTAAAATATAGAAAAAAAATGAAAATTAAAAACAAAAAAAAAAACTTCAAACTTATTCTAACTAACACTTATAAATAAAAAAATTTTTTGTGGTTTTTTTTTTTTATTTTTTTTAAAAAATATTTTTAAATTTTTAAAAAAAAAAAAAAAAAAAATAATAATATGCCCTAATGATAATGAGAGGAGTCAAGTGTTAGGGCCTATATGAGCTTCAAAGGGAGATGGTGACGAATTTCATCGAGATACATCAGATGCATTTGTTCGAGAGTTTGAATTGTCACATATACATCTAGTATACATTAGTAAGACAAACATGAAGGTTCTGAGTGAAATGAATTTGCTACATAATTATGTGGGTGAGGAACTGAATGTATGCATGTGTTATGACTTAGGCAAACGATGAAAGATGCAGTTCAGTACGACTATTAAGAAAGCATGGAGATTGCAGAGTTGATTCACTTAGATGTTCATAGGTTGTCGCGCCTTCCTTCGGAGATGGCACTTGACATTGGCTCATTTTTAGAAGTTTTTGAAGTTACGTGATGTTGATACCTAAATTTCGGCGACCCCATTTAAACATTCATTGCATAAAATATTATGGTTTAAACCCCATTTGGTCATTTAATGTATAAAAAATATTATTTATTTGCATTTGCATATTAAGAGCATTCAATTGCATTAGGGAAAAATATATTGCATTTTAATTGCATCTGTGATAAATTGACTTAAGTAGGGAGAACCTAAGCTTAATCAAATTATATGGACTAAGTCCTCATGAGCATTAAATTCAATCCACCCATTGAATACCCCTTATAGAAGAAATTGCATATGCTTAGCATATGAGCTTGCCAAATAGGAAAGATTGCATTATCTAATTAAATTTGGAGGAAATAAAGATATCATCTTTGAGGATTTTAATTATATGGAGATAATTTGATGAAGGAGTCAATATATTTCTTTGGTCGAAAATCGGAAAGTGATGCATTGATTGGTTTATTGAGATAACTCTAACCCTATGCCTATATAAGCATTCTTTTCTCTCAAAATTGAAGGGGAGACGATACAGATTAGGGGGCACAAATACACAAACGACACGATAGAGGGAAGTTCAAAAATAATTCAAAAAAAAAAAAGGCAAGATCTCTTCATCGGCAGCAAAAAAAAATTCCAACATGCAATTTTCACGACAAGTGCACATTCGTTGAATTGTGCTCAAATTTTATGGAGACTGCGGTAAGACATTGTTTTTTGAGTTTGTTCGGTGGGTTGATGAGAAAATATCTGGAAGTATGTCTTGACGGAAAAAACTGAACGGATCAGACCATTGGATCAAGACAAGAGAGCTCAATGCACGGTCTTGGGGAAAAGTGCCAAAAAAGTCCTAAACCTTTTGCATTAATGTCAATTTAGTTCTAAACCTTTTTTTTATGCCAATTCAGTCCTAAACCTTTTGCATTGGTGCCAATTTAGTCCTAAACCTTATTTTGGTGCCAATTCAGTCCTAAACCTTTTAAATTGGTGCCAATTCAGTCCTAAACCTTTTGTTTTTGTGCCAATTTAGTCCTTCCGGCCAATTTTGACCGAAATTTGCCAATGTGGACGCCTGCCGGCCGGCGGCCGGTCACCGGCGCCGACGTGAACAACTTTAATAATATTTTAATATTTTTTTGAAATTTTATTTTTTTTCCTTTTTTTTTTTTTTCCACTTTTTTTTCTTTTTTTTTTCCACTTTTTTTTTTTGGTCTTCCCTCCTTCCTCTGGCCGGTCGCCGGTTCGGCGATCGGCCAGAGGCCAGAGGCCGGCGAGCTCGACCTCGCTGGCCACTGGCGAGGGCGGCCTCACCCGCCGAGGGCGAGCCTCACCCGACCAAGGCGAGGCTCGAGCCCCGCCCGCGGCGAGCCGCCGACCAGGCGGGCTCGCGGCCTCCGGCGAGGGCTCGAGCCTCACCCTCGCCGGCCTCTGGCCTCTAGCCGGTTGCCGGACCGGCGACCGGCCAGAGGAAGGAGGGAGATAAAAAAAAAGTGAAAAAAAAGAAAAAAAAGGAAAAAATATAAAAATTCAAAAAAATATTAAAATATTATTAATGTTGTCCACGTCGACGCCGATGACCAGCCGCCGGCCGGCAGGCGGCATCCACGTCGGCAAATTCCGGTCAAAATTGACCGGAAGGACTAAATTGGCACAAAAACAAAAGGTTTAGGACTGAATTAACACCAATTTAAAAGGTTTAGGACTGAATTGGCACCAAAAAAAGGTTTAGGACTAAATTGGCACCAATGCAAACGGTTTAGGACTGAATTGGCACCAAAAAAAGGTTTAGGACTAAATTGACACTAATGCAAAAGGTTTAGAACTTTTTTGGCACTTTTCCCCACGGTCTTGCGAAAATGGTAAGTATGTGTTGGGTCTAGGTTAGAATGTGTTGAAATTTTGAGGAGATCTCTATGACACCTAGTTCTTCAATCCCACCAATGTAGTCCTTCAACCACCACCGAGACTCTTACCATCCCGTCTCAACTCATCTCCACCTTCAGTGTACCTTGGTCACAATTGATCTTTACACTACTATTGGGTCTTCACAAACTTGGTTCGAGGCTAACTCGAGACTACCGAAGCCCCTACAACCTTTTTGGGGCTTTGATGACAATAAACCGATCTCAAACCATAGTTGAGCACCAAGGATTACCTTGAACAATGGTCAAGGAGGCACACACTTGAATTTCAAGGTAGCGAGGAGCTACGGTCGAGGGCGAAGGGCCTAGGTGATGGTGCAGAGATAAATGAGAGGGTAGGAAGATAGAGAGATGGAAATGAAAATGTTGCGGAAGCAAACGATCGAACAATAAAATAGACAAAACAAAAAAATAAACCACACACTAGATTTACGTGATTCAGTCGTAGTGACTTACGTCCACGGGGAGAGCAACACGAAATTCTACTACAGATCAAGCGATACAACAAAGATTGCAACCACACTCGAGTCACTCAAACACTCTCAGTGTTTCTCAAGCCCCAATTACACCTAATAACTCACACAATGTTTAGCCCTAATTCCTCACAAAATAATCTCTCAATCTCACGAAAAAATTGTATACAAATTCTTACCACAAGAATTTAATCGACTACAACACACTTGGATATCTTAAGGGTGTAATTCACTAGCAAAAGCTCCTCTTTGATGATCTTCACAAATAACATCCCATTCTTATTTATAGGCAAGAATTGGATCCAAATTAGGAAACCTTCTCCGATTAGGAAACTTTCCTTTTCGGGCTCAAACTTGAGACATATTTTCAACAGAAAATGTGGACTCGTATCTTACATGAGTAAAGGGGAAGATAGGTGCAATGGCCATGGTGGCGTGACAATAAGTGTTGTGGTTGTGGCGTGTGAGGGCCTGGTCCGATGGGGTGTGTCTTTGTTCGTTCAGACCTAGTGTGGGGAGAGAGAAGATAGAAAAAGTGAGGTTTTTCAAAAGGTTTTGCTAGCTTAACAGTTTTTGGACTACTGTGAGAATAACATCATGTTGTAAGCTACAAACTCTTAAAAGAGTGGGCCCCATACTGTTATTCTCACAGTAAATTAAAGACTATCACCTAATCATTTTTCTTTTTTAAATGGGAGAACAAGACCGTGTAATGCGAAGGATACATGTTGTCCTAGGGAGGGCGAAGATAATACACGGTTACAACACAAGGCAGCATTAACCCCAGGAAAATTGCTAAAGAAATCCTAAACATATTGTACAAATGATAACCTAGTCATTAACTTTTCAATTTTACCAATTTAATATGAGACATTTTGACAATTTGCCAATATAGTCATTCCGATCATTTTTTGCAGGAAATAGCTAATGTGGATGTCGACCGTCCTATGTGACATCGTCAGTGCTGACATGCACAATTTTATCATTTTTTAAAATTTTATTTAATAAAAAAGAAAAAAATTCAAAATGTTTTTCAAAACATTGCAAAAATTGTCTAAATCAGCGTTGGCCGCAATGACATAAGATGGCTAGCACCCACCTCAATGATTCTCGGCAAAAACTTTCCCGAAAGACTACATTAGCAAATCGTTAAAAAGTTTATAACTAAATTAGCCAAATTTTAAAAGTTTAAGACTGAATTAGTATCCATACAATAAGTTTAAGATATTTTTTTTATAATTATTCTATAATCCCGCACCCACACCCACCACCCACTAGGGGTGAGCGGTTCCAGGTTCCACTTAGAACCTATTCGTTAAAACGAATTCCTCATTTTTTGGAACCTGGAACCTACCATGCACATCTTAGAACCTGGAACCTACCTTGTCACAGGTTCCAGGGTCGGTTCCAGGATATACTCAGGTTCCACCTCTATTATTAATTGAACGATTACAGTGAATCATCACCTTTAATGATTACCACTTGCTGCTATAATCCACTGATCACAACTTATATTTAGACACATGAAAACTATGAATCATTAATAAAGTAAAAGTCTTTATTATAAAATAGAAGAATAGACTAATGGTTTCAGATTATACACTCATCATCAAACGCCATGGAATATTACAAAATCACACGAAGAAATAGATCAAGAAAAATATAAAAAACTTATTTTAGATTCCAAGTTTGACCTACTTTGAACCCGAAACCTACTCGTCGAAATATATTCCTTAATTTTTGAAACATGGAACCTATTTTGCATACCCTGAAATCTAGAATCGACAGGTTCCCACCAATTCGATTATCAAGTTTCATGTTCTACCTTGGACCATACTCACCCTGCCAACCACCTCATTGTCAGCACCTTTGTTGTCACATAATTGTGCTTTTGGTAAGTATGTTTTTCACCGCGGTATTTCACCCTTTTTATCTGTGTCGAAAATCTTAATTTGTTTTGCATCCATCCAAAACAGATAAAAGGACAAAATAGATGAAATCAATGATAGGAGAGATATGTTTTTATGATTCCATTTATAATATAAGGATAACGGCATGAAGACCCAACCAACTAGATGCCTATAAAACACCCTACAAGTGTAGATGATAATCAATGCATCAACCGACTGCGTTAATCCTAGGAGGTTTAGATGAATAAAGAGCTAGTGAAGGTCATGGTTGGCAAAAAATAAATAAATAAATGGTCGAAAACGATAATTAATGGAAATATCTCACTTTCCATTCGCTGGAAGTTGTCATCTGCTACTCAGGCAAAAAACTTCCGGTGAACATGTTTCGGTGGGCAAATATAAAACAATTAAAAAAGCATATCTGAGAAATGCCTCTTGCTGCAATTTTTATGACCATGTAGTTAACAAAGACTTTGTCACACTTGCTTGCACGTCCTTCAAAAAACAAATACGTAAAAACCAAACTGTCAACGTGAAGGAAGCCCGATACAATTAAAAAGGGCCTTCCTCTTCCTTCATCACCTTCTCTTATTTGTCTCCTTCCTTCATATTCTCTCTCACCAGTACAGACTCTCCAAAGTCCGGCACACCCCCCAGTTTTCACAACGAAACAGCCACCGCGTGTGGCAGTTCCAGCGGCGAAATCAGGTGCTCCTCTCAGCCCCCCACCATGCATGGAGGTTTCAACAGGGGCTCATTCGTGGTCGAGCACGACAATAATGGAAGCTCGCCGGAGAATAGCATCGGAGGGTCGCCGCCGCCGCCATCCAGCAGATTTGGCGATACGATGAAGACTGGCCCTATGGCGCCGTCTCCGAAGAGGAGGTCTGTTGTGGAATAATCTTATATGTTCACATATGAGTTGTGTGGTGATTGGTTACCTGAATTAGTCACTAGGCATTTAGAATGAACAGTTGAGAAGTTGGGGTTTTTGTTTGTTTCAGTAGGAGAGGTATGCAGAAGAGAGTGGTTTCGATTCCGATCAAGAACGTGGAAGGCTCTCGGCTCAAGGGCGAGGGCGCGCCGCCGCCGTCCGATTCGTGGGCGTGGAGGAAGTACGGCCAAAAGCCCATCAAGGGCTCTCCATATCCGAGGTGAATTCTTCATCTTGTCTCATGTCACAGTCATCCACAGTTTCCTGCAAAACTTCTTCTCTGCTTCAATGGCTACAACACAAACAATTCTTTCCTTCACTTACCTCTCTTTAAACGTCATGTCACCGATAATCACGAGATGCGATCGTTAGGTTCTTGATAAAACCGATGAAACCTTGATACAATTGAAGCTCTTTGGTTATATCTGTGAATTTTTTTTGTATACATCAAGTGCTCACACTAAATTGAAGTTGAATATGATCCCCCTTCTTAGTAATCGACGAAACTCAACAATGAACATGAGATTTGAAGCAATTCTTGATTAGTTTAGTCCGACCCATCCAAAGAGTCGACCAATCTCCATTAGATCTATCAATAAAGGTTGAGGAGGATTAATTATTGATCTAATGATCCAAGCACTCAATTATGCAGGGGATATTATAGGTGTAGTAGTTCAAAGGGATGCCCGGCCCGGAAACAGGTGGAGCGAAGCCGCGACGACCCCACCATGCTCGTCATCACCTACTCTTGCGAGCACAACCATCCTTGGCCTGCTGCCAAGAACAACCACCACCACCACAATCACCAGAACTCCTCTGCTGTGACCAGCGCCATCGAAGACAAGCCTGAAATGCTCACCAATCTACCCGACCCAGAAGCCGAGCCCGAGCCCAATCCCGAACCCGAAGAAAAGTTCCCGGACATGAGCGAGGAATCGGCGCTCATGTCCGCCGCAGACGAGTTCAGCTGGTTCATGGACATGCCCACTACATCGTCCACGATCCTAGAGAGCACCATTTTTGCGGAGAGCGGCAACAACAATACCGGCAACGGCGTGTTGGCGAGGGATGCCGACGTGGCCATGTTTTTCCCAATGGGAGAAGAGGACGAGTCGCTGTTCGCCGATCTGGGCGAGCTGCCGGAGTGCTCGGTGGTCTTTAGGCACTGCCGGAGTGGTGGTGTGAGCACACAAGTTCAGATCTGCTGACCCTTCTTTATTCTTAATTAATTTTAATCCCACTTGTATTTGTATTTTTCCACACTTTCTTCTTTTTTTTTCTAATTTTTTTCCCTTCTTGGTTTATTTATTGCTTATGGATAAAAGAGAAAAAGAAAAAGAAGAGGAGTTGTTCAATTCAACTGTGGACGGACGTGTCGTGCGCCGTAAGGAGTAGAAATCTTGGAAATTTCTTTCTTTCTTTTTTTCTAGAAGCTCCAATTTTTCTTTTTTTCTTTAATTATGCCTTTTTTTGGGGCCTTGATTTCAGTGTAATTAAATAACGAATAACGTCACATTCGGGTTATGTCACGATGTTCTTGTAATTAGAGCATCATCTGCCGTCCATCCGCTCGAGGGGTTCGCAATCAAACATGTCAGAGATTAGATATTTGATTGGAACCCGCCAACTAAACTTGTAATCTAATTTTTAAGTCAGTCGTTTGAACAATATAATTAGTTAATTGGGTGTCCGGATAAGCCCACAAAATCAGACCAAGCAAAAAAGATTGTTTTAGTTTACATCGCAATCTTTGAGTTTTTATTTATAAGGATTGTGCTCGATTCAAGTGCATATCGAAACCCAAAACCTCTCGAATTCAATTTCTTACATCGATTTTACCTATCTAAGGATTTCTAGCTTCTTATGCATTGAATTCGAAACAATCCTTCACCGGTAGGCCATAGCGTATCGGGTTCTCGCATCTCGGCCTAGTCATCTTACCAACTTTCGTGCAAGTGGAGTATTTAGCGTCGTAATATAGTCGTAAACATTGTCTAGCAACATCCTCTTTTGTTGAGATGTTTAGGCTTGTGATGTAATTGAGGCACACATTAATGTTGATTGAAATTCGAATAAACCAACATGGTTGCGATTTTTCAAATACTATGCTCTTGGACTTAGACTTTCGTATAGATTCAGGGTTGCTAAGATATTCTTTTGGTGTTGCTCCTTAGTGAAAGAGTCAATTTGGGACAAAATAGGTTTTCATGATTATTAAATGTTTTGTTATAATATCCTTATTTTGTAAATCTTTCTAAAATTCTTGCAAATAATGAAGGTAAAAAACCATTTGAGTCCAAGTGTACAATTTCGAGCATAATCCCTGATTGACCATTTGTTTTGTGAATCAAGCTTGACCTTTACATGTTTAATTACTATATTTTCTATGAAGCCCTCGAGTAAATGAGAATCTTTCCCATTTGGAACTTGTATATTTCGTCGTATTTTACTCCTTCAAAATCATGAAACTTCTTTGAATCTATTCATTCAAGTTTCTGAATAAGGGGAAGAATGTATTTGTTTTTATGAAAAGTCTGACAATACTTCTATGGCAGCATATGAATCGATCGACTAATATGGAATGAGTTTGATTTTTAATACCACTTTATTAAGTCTGTTAGCTCAAATTATTTACTATTTTTTTTAAGTTACAAACTATATTTTGTACAATTCCCTAAAGAGCATGTGTGTTGGATTTGTATTGTTTAAAATGACAAATTTCTAAATAGGAACTTAGATTGTGATAAAGTTCTCAATTTTGATGGCCCAATACTTTTCCCATAATATTCCCATAAAGCAAGAATACTTATCTTTCGAATTTAATGTCACTATAATATTCAACTTTTCCTCGAGAACCTACATTTGTTATATGTTTAATGGGTTCAGTTTGCCGACTTATATGTTTTTTGAAATGTATTAATTGTTTGATATTGCAAAAGTTAGTATTTAAAGATTTTCTAAGAGAATTCATACGTAATTGGGGTTGTCAATTTGCTGTAACGATAAAGTGTCTTGAAATGACAATTTTGACATTTATATGCATGGAAAGCCCTAATACTGTATGTAGGAAAATCAATTATCAAATACCCATATATAGAATCTAAAATACCCAAGTTTGAATCGAAATTACATAACTAGTTAAGCCAGTCACCATCTTTGAATTGATCGATACGAACGAAGTCGTACAAATTGGGGACCGAAGAAGCGTCGCCTCCTTTTCTCTTCCCTTCTTCCAGATTTTTCTCCTTCTAGTAGTCGCCACCTCCAGATTTTTCTTAAGAAAAATCAGCCCAACTTGCTAAAAATTAAGTAGATTCCTCTAACTTGCCAACTTGCCTGAATGAGGGGACTCCATCAACTTAGGAGTAGTATAAAGAGGCAGCTCCTGCTTGCCAATTGTGTGTGTGGAGAAACGTAGAGAGAAGATAGTGAAGTAGAGAAAATATATGAGAGCATTACATGAGAGTGAGCCCCCAATGTTAAAAAGAGTGAGGTGAGTGTGGGAGTGGCATGGAACTTGTGGGTGAGTGAGTGAGTATAAAATAAGAGTGTATTTGTATTTGTACTAAATATTTCATAAATAGAGAAGGTATTTTTCAATTGTTATTTGAGGAATGGCATGTACAGGCTCCCTCAACAAGTGGTATCAGAGTAGGCGGTCAAGGACCATGAACCCAGCTATTGGGCATTGTTGTACGCAAAGACAGTGGTTCGAGACCATTGTATGGGAGCAGGCACTTAGGGACAAGACTACGCCAGAGTTTCGTCAGTGCACATTTAGGGACTATAATTGATTGGTTTAGGACCAAGCTTACTTGATATATTGCAAGTAGTACAACCAAGTCACGATGGCGGATATTTTAACAGCGTCCAAAAACTCAACAACTCCAATTGTAATAATTGGAGTACGTGCCTGAATTTTTATTTGCTTGGTCAAGATTTGCGGGATATTGTTGGCGGTTGCGACACCTCACCCCCCACAGATGATGGGGAGTTGAGGAAGTGGAAGATAAAAGCTTATTAGGCTCTCTATGTTCTTGGCGTTATTGTAGAAGATGATTTGTTACAACACACCAAGAGGGCAAAGACCCTAAAGGGGGAGTGGGATAACTTGGGGGTATTGTTTGCAAGGACAAACAATGCGAAGCTACAGTGGCTAGAGAACGAGCTACAGCCGGTGTCAAAACAAGTCATGATGATGAGTCAATATTTCTCCAAAGTTAAATCCCTCCGAAGATATTTCAAAATTAGATCTTCAAAATGCCATCTTTGAGACTAGAATGAGAAGAATTATCATTCACAAGTTACATGTATCTCCTGTTGCACCAATTGCTGTCAAGCTTGATGGCAAAAATTATGGCGTGTGGTCCTAGGTTGTTGAGATGTATGTCTCGGGCAAAGACAAACTGGGCTATTTGAATAGTGATTCTCCTGAGCCCCCTCCTACTGATCCGTTTTTTAGACAATGGAAGACTGATGATTCTACGGTGAAAGGTTGGCTTATCAATTCTATAGACCCAGCCTTGATACCAAACTTTATTCGGTTTCCTACTGCCAGAGCCATATGGGATGCTGTGGCAACGACCTTTTTTTATGGATCTGACACCTCCCAAATCTATGATATTAAGAGGCAGGTTTCTCAATTGAAGCAAGGCGGTGGACCCATCGAGAAATATTACAATGATCTTCAAGGGCTCTGGCATGAGATTGATTTCCGCCGTCCTAATCCTATGCAATGTCCGACCGATATTCTGAGGTACAATGCCATTGTCCATGAAGATCGAGTTTATACTTTTTTGGATGGTCTTGATGACCGCCTGGATAATGTTCGTGCTGATGTTATGAAGATGGATCCATTTCCCACTATTGAGCAAGCTTATGCTCGAGTCAGGCGAGAGGATATGCGCCAATCTATCATGCTCTCTACTCCTGTCGAGGTCACCTCTGGTTCTGCCATGGTGTCACAGCGGGGCAAGGGTGATCAGTTAGTGCTCTCTGCCCGGGGACCTCGCCCTAAACCTGGTATGCCAATTCAATCCGAGGGATGCTCTCACTGTGGGAATCCTAAACATATAGCAGCATCTTGTTTTAAACTGCATGGTTATCCGAACTGGTGGGATGATTTTCAGACCAAGAAAAAGAAACCAGGCTCCCAAAAGGGGCGGAATGGAGGGCAAGCCTCCTTAGTGACTAACGGCTTGTCATTAATTCCCATGGAGCCTGAATCTGCTGATGCCGAATCTCTTGAAGGTAATTGTGGGTTTGTCTTTGCTAATGGACATGGTGATGGTCATCATAGATGGATAATTGATTCTGGCGCTACAGATCATATGACTCCGGAATCTGGTGACCTTCTTACATCTACTACACCATGTCGAGATCATATTTACAATGTTAATGGACATAGCTTTCCTGTGACGGCTGCTAGGCATGTGTCTGTCACGCCTTCTCTCTCTCTATCTCATACCTTGCTTGTTCCTTCATTGTCTAATCGTCTGTTATCAGTTGGACAGCTTACTAGTGAGTTGAACTGTGTTGTGCTTATGTACCCTGATTTTTGCCTGTTTCAGGACATTCTCACGAAGGAGATAATTGGGCGTGATACTAAGAGGGAGGGGCTGTATTTCATGGATGAAATTACTTATGGATGGACCTATCATTCTCGTGGACAGTTAGCTCAAGAGAAGGAACTTTGGTTATGGCACCGTCGGCTAGGTCACCCATCCTTTGGGTATTTACGGCATTTGTTTCCCAAGTTATTTCATGGCCTATCGAACTCTAGTTTTCAGTGTGATACATGTATTTTGGCAAAGAGCCATCACACTTGTTTTCCTCCCAGTTTGAATATAAGTTCTACTCCTTTTTCCTTAATTCATTCTGATGTATGGGGTGCGTCTCCTATTACTACTGTATCTGGGTTTCAATGGTTTATCATCTTTGTTGATGATTGCACACGTATGACTTGGCTATATTTGATGAAACATAAGAATGAGGCTGAAACTATATTTCAGACTTTCCACCGTATGATTCAGACTCAGTTTGGGGCCAAACTTCAGGTTCTTAGGTCTGATAATGGTGGCGAATACTTAAGTAAACCTCTTGCAGCTTATTTTCAATAACATGGTTTGATACATGAAACTTCTTGCCCTCAAACTCCTCAGCAGAATGGTGTTGTTGAGCGCAAGAATCGCCATCTTCTTGAAACCACTCGAGCACTCTTGGAGGGTAGCTATGTTCCCCATCGTTTTTGGGATTCTGCCGTAGTCACAGCTGCTTATTTGTTGAATCACATGCCTTCCCGCATTCTGAGCTATCGCACGCCAATGCAAGCACTTGCTGCCCATGTGTCTCTTCCTTCGGTTCTTACATTGCCTCCTAAGGTGTTTGGGTGTGTCGCTTATGTCCATCTTCACAAAAATCAACGGACCAAATTTGACCCTTGTGCAGTCAAATGGGTGTTTCTTGGTTATGGCCCTTCTCAGAAAGGGTATCGGTGTTATGATCTTGCCGGGAAGCACACGTATGTCACCATGGATGTAACATTTATCGAGACGGAGGCTTATTTTCCTTCCCCCCAGTGTCCTGTTCAGGGGGAGACTAGTTGTAGAATCAGACATTGGTGGGAGGTAGGAATGGCAGGAGCGATGGATGGGTGCGCACGGCCACGTGATTCTGAGGCTGAAGAATTTGAGCTACTGCCGCATGATTCTGAGGCTGCACGACCAGATAACACTGAATTACGGCATAGGTCCGAACAGGTGTCAACAGATGCATAGCTGCAACAGCTGCAACAGGCCTCCTTGTCTTCGCCCTCTTCGCCCTCTTTAGTACCACTCCAAGCTCCTGAGAATGTACTTGAGGTAAGTACTTCTACTGTACTTGATTCTTTTGAAGATACTGATGTGCTTACTGGTTATAAGCTACCCGATAGGCATAATAGGGGTAAACCACCGAATCGATATTCTCCAGATGTAGAGGATTGCCGATCTCGATACCCTATTGCAGACTATGTGTCTGCCAAGAGGCTGTCCACACCACTACAAGCCTTCGTGTTTACGATTTCCTCAGTTCAAGTTCCAAACAGGGTTGAAGAAGCCATGAAGGATCCGAAATGGCTTCAAGCGATGGAGGCAGAGATGGAGACGTTGGAGAAAAATCGAACTTGGAAACTTGTGGAACTACCAAAGGATAAAAAGCCTGTTGGATGTAGGTGGGTGTTCACAGTCAAACATAAGGCAGACGGCACTATTGAGAGGTATAAGGCGTGACTGGTAGCTAAAGGGTATACACAGATTTATGGGATGGATTATCAGGAAACATTCTCTCCAGTTGCAAAGTTACACACTATAAGAGTGTTGTTATCTCTGGCTACAAACTTGGACTGGCCTTTGTATCAATTTGATGTGAAGAATGCATTTCTTCATGGAGATTTAGAGGAGGAGATCTATATGGAGCTTCCACCTGTATACAGATGTGCAGATAAGCCGAACATGGTCTGTAAGCTGGAAAGATCATTGTATGGGTTGAAGCAGTTCCCAAGTGCATGGTTTGGTCGCTTTAGCTCAGCTATGAAAGGGTATGGATACTCCAAAAGTAACTCAGATCATACTTTGTTCTTAAAAGGTGCTCAAGGAAGAATGACAGCTCTTATCATATATGTAGACGACATGATTATTACAGGCAATGATAGTGCAGAGATTATGAGACTGCAGGAATTATTATCTAGGGAGTTTGAGATGAAGAACTTGGGAGGTCTGAAATATTTCCTGGGAATCGAGGTTGCTAGGTTGAAGGAAGGGATTTACTTGTCTCAGCGGAAGTATGTTCTTGATCTTTTGACCGAAGTTGGCATGCTAGATTGCAAGCCTGCAGACACTCCTATGGTACAAAACTGTAAGCTTGGAGAGTACCCTGATCAGATGCCTACTAATAAAGAGAAATACCAAAGGTTAGTAGGTCGATTGATTTACTTATCACATACACGTCCTGATATTGCTCATGCAGTAAGTGTGGTGAGTTAGTTCATGCATGCACCTAGTGAGGATCATATGAGTCTTTGTGTGGCGCATCATTCGATATTTGAAGTCGGCCCCAGGAAAGGGTTGCTATTTGCAAAGAATGGCCACCTTGAAATAGAAGGTTACACAGATGCAGATTGGGCTGGAAGTGTGACAGACAGGAGGTCTACATCAGTGTACCTTACATTTGTGGGAGGCAACCTTGTTACATGGAGAAGTAAGAAACAAAAGGTTGTAGCTCGGTCTAGTGCAGAAGCTGAATTCAGAGGTGTAGCAAAGGGGTTATGCGAACTTCTACGGCTTCGGAAGCTGCTAACTAAGCTTGGGTATCCACCAGGTTTGGAAATCAAATTGTTTTGTGATAATAAAGCAGCCATAAACATTGCTCATAATCCAGTTCAGCATGATAGAACCAAACATGTGCAGATTGATAGACATTTCATCAAAGAGAATTTGGAGGCAAAAGTGATCCAGTTACCATTTGTCAAGTCTGAAGACCAGTTAGCTGATATATTGACAAAGGCTCTGTCAAGTAGAGAATTTCATTGCTCACTTATCAAGTTAGGTATCAAAGACATCTTTGCACCTACTTGAGGGGGAGTGTGGTCGTGAGCTATTTTAGCCTATTTGTTAGGCATTTTTATAGATTTCTTCCTAGTATAGAATCATTCCTATTGTATATCTCCTAATTAGGGTTGTCATATGTCCTATATATATAACAGGATTGAGCATTGTAAATGTACAAAAAAAAATATTCATTGAATACAGAAAGGAGAGTCTTTTTCTACAAATTTTTCCCCTATACGTCTAAGTTGACTTTATGAAAGAAAAATCTGAGCCATTAAATATAGTCAGAGAATTTTAGGAAAAAATAGAGCAAGAAATAGGCAAAGAGATACGGTGCATTCACACTGATAATGGGGGAGAATACACATCATATGAATTTACAAAATATCTAGAAATGAGTAAAAATACATCGACAATACACTTGTACAAGCACGCCACAACAAAACAGTGTTGTCGAAAGAAAGAATTGGCATTTGGCAGAAATTTGCAGGGGCATGCTGCCTCCAAAGAATGTTCCACCTAGAATTTAGGCAAAATGTAAGAAGACAGCAACGCATGTGATCAACAGATTACCTCAAGCAAGGCTTGGCTTTATGTCACCATATGAAAAGCTATGCAATCACAAGCCCGTGATAAGTCATTTCAAAGTATTTAGATGTTTATGTTATGTAAGCGTGCTTGATTATCTATGTAGCAAGTTCGATAAGAAGGTAGTTTGCCGCATATTTTTTGGGCTACAGTGATCAAGGGAAAGGATAGAAGTGTTGTGATCCTACAACAGGGTGGTGTTACACTTCTAGAAATGTGGTGCTCAACAAAGCCTCATCTTTGTTAGTCATCACAAGCCATTGAACTACAAAATTCAAAACAATTAAAGAAGAAGTTCATGAAAGAATGGAAGAAAATGATGAGCTTAATAAGGATTAGCCCATTGAAGAAGTAAATAAACCCGTTGATGGAAGAGAAGAAGTTGGAGCACAGTAGACCAAAAAATCAAAGAGCCCGTGGAAAATTGGTGTATGTCAGAAGAGCATAAGAGCTTCAACCAAGCCATATAGAAGAACCTGAAGAACGAGCACCTCAGCTCAAGAGATCAACAAGATAGAGGAAACCAAACCCCAAATATGCAAATGCGGCATTGACCGAGGATGTCGGAATATTACATATGGGAGTAGAATGGAGGAAGGCAATGGAAGAAGAGATCCAAGCACCAAAGCGGAATGAGACATAGGATTTGGTACCAAAACCTAAAGAGCTATGTCCAATATCTTTGCAAAGGGGTTTACAAACTTAAAACTTGACCAAATGAGTTGATAGAAAGATATAACGCACGATTCATTACTCAAGGATTATCTCATAAGTATGGCCTAGATTATGAAGAGACCTTTAGCACAATCGCAAAGGTTAAGACCGTTCGAGTCTTACTAGCACTTATAGCAAGCAAGTCATGAAAACTGTGGTGAATGGATGTGAAGAATGCCTTCTTACGTGAAGAGCTAGATCGAGATATAAACACGAAGCAGCTAGATGGTTTCAAGAGTAAGATTCATCGGGATTACGTTTGCAAGTTAAAGAAAGCGATGCATGGCTTAAAACAAGCCGGAGAGCATGGTAAGGGAAGATTGCAGAATTCTTGGTGCAAAGTAGCTCAGTTGTTGTAGCAGACTCACGCTCATTTGTAAAGGTAGAAGATGGAAAGTTTGCAATAGTATTAATATGCGTTGATGATCTAATCATCACTAGAGATGACGAAAAGGAGATATGTCGAATCAAAGCCAATCTCTTAGTACGGTTTCGAATGAAAGAGCTTTGAGAACTAAAACGTTTTCTAGGATTTGCAAGCAGAGCAAGGTAGGATTTATCCCAATGTCAACATAAGTATGCACGAGATCTCCTAGAAAAGTTTGGGATGCTTGATTGCAAGCTTGTATCCACTCCAATGGATGGAAATATAAAGTTGTGTGTAGACGAAGAACGAGAACTAGAACATTCAACCATGTATATGTTGAGGTTGTCCCACAACGGTTGTGGAAGGGACTGGTGGTCAGTTTATAAGTGTGAGAGAAAGTCTTACCCTTTAAGCTAACTTTTGAGGTGAGAGAGGCCTAAAACCATCCGACACTAATATCAGAGCATAGGTTACCGACAAATCTAGACCAAACAGTCACACGAGAGAGTTACAGGTTGTTTACGGCTCTGACCCAAGCCCGATGTGTGAGGGGGAGATTTTTTAGGTTGTCCCATATTAGTTATGAAATGGGCTGGTAGTTAGTTTATAAGTGTGAGAGAAAGCCTCACCCTTGAGCTAGCTTTTGAGGTGAGAGAGGCTCTAAATCACCTAATAATATAGGCAATTAGTAAGTAGTCTTATTTACCTAACCATAACAGGACCTGATATTACCTTTGCAATGGGAGTAGTAAGTCAGGTCGTGGAGAAACCACGAAGTCCTCACTTGGATGCAGTCACACGCATACTAAGGTATGTAAAGGGCTTTTGAATAAGAAATAAGCATCTGTGAGGTAACAGGGCATTGCGATGCTGACTTTGTTGGAGATCATGACACAAGGCGACCAACTACCGATACAAGTTTAGTCTCAGGTTGATATTAGTGTCATGATGCAATAAAAGACAACAAACTATGTCACTGTCTACAACAGAAGCGGAGTATAGCAGCAGCAAGGGCATCTCAAGAGAGTACGTGGCTAGTAATATTAATGGAGGATCTTCATCAACTGATAGACTAGTCAACACGACTATATTGTGACAATCTATCAGCCATAAGTTTTGCGAAAAATCCTATGTTCCATGCAAGGACTAAGCATATAAAAGTACACTATCATTTTTTGCAAGAAAAAGTATTACTGGACGAAATAAAGATGGCGTATGCCTAGACAAATGATCAAGTTGCAAACAAAGGACTTGAAGTTGCAAAGTTTGGAGAGTTTCGAGGGCAACTTGGTATGGTCACAATATCTGTGCTAAGAGAGCAATTTGGTGAGGGGGAGTATTGAAGAGGCACCGCCTCTCTCTCTTCCTTTATGGCAGATTTTTCTTCTTCTCTCTAGATTTTTCTCCTTAGAGCAGCCGCCAACTCCGGATTTTTCTCCTCATAGCAGCCCGACTCCAAAGTTTTCTAAAGGAGACTCCACCGACTTGCCAACTTGCCTAAATGAGGAGACTCCACCGACTTAAGGAGTAGTATAAATAGGCAGCTCTTCCTTGCCAATTATGCGAGTAGAGAAACGTAGAGAATAAACGTAGAGTAGAGAAAATATATGAGAGCATTATAGTAGGGTGGGTCTCCATTTGTCAAAAGAGCGAGGTGTATGTGGGAGTGACATGAGGAGCTTGTGGGTGAGTGAGCGAGTATAAACCAAGTGTGTGTATTTGCATTTGTGCTAAGTATTTTATAAATAGAGAAGGTATTTACCAACTGCTATTTTAAGGAATAGCAAGTAGAGGGTTCCCTCAACAGCGACTTGATCTTCCTCTCTTTCTCCTCCCTCGGACCGTCCCAACAGATAAACCATAGGTGTATAGAATGTGAAAAGAAGGGACCATAGCCTATTCATAATATGTAGTCTAATAAATTCATCTATCATAGATCACTGTTAATATACTAGCCTACATTGATTGTCCAACCATTTAGATATCAAACTGAGATGTGCTAATCCCGATATGATTTAATCACATCACAACATTCAGGCTATCAGGCATTCCAACATATATTATTTATTTTTGTTACAGCATGTATCTCACAAGTTAAAATATTACGCAATTATTGTTTACTCATATTTATATGAGTTTCCAATAGATTTGTCTTGAATGTTGAGTATGTAACAATTGGTTCCTCAAATTTAAATTGCTGGATAATAATGCGGTATATATGTTTCATACCTCAACACTTCCCTTCATGTAAAGGCCAATAAGGTGACATGGTTCTTAATCTTGTAAAATCCAGCATGTGGGTGAAATAATTATTAAAACTCATGGTACATGAACAAGTAAATCAAAATTAGAAGGAGAGAGAGGAGCAGATAAGGGCTCTGTGACTTTTGGAGCCAGATGACTATAATAAACTATTTTGTTTACAAGACAAAGTGAGCCAAATTACCTGTCATGTCTATCACGGCACCTGCCCTTTCTAACTTAAGTAAGATAAAACAGTGACGTTTTGTTAGGTAACCTTCGTATTAGGATAGTCCCTCCTCGGCCAAGTCCCACCCTAGCCAGACAATTGCAAGTTGCCGAGCCATAATTAATTGGAATGATTACATTGTCAAATCATCACAAGATTTAGGTTCAAAATTGACCAAATTACAATATTTAGAACCGAATCGGCCACCGTACTATAAATTTAAGATTTTTCGAATGATTGTCTCATCAGATAATTGCAAGGGTAAGATATCCCCAAGGAGGCATTTTGAACTGTCTTCTTCAGAGCTCGATCTCATTATCACGTTTGCGGCACAGTTTGGTGATTATCCTTAACTAACTTTGACGGTCTCTCAGGTTAAGACAAGATCTCCTTTAATATCTCGATCTGATTGGTGTTGTCCGATGATGACGATACTCGTGCGAAACACCACCCCGAGACGAGGCATACTCAATTTCTGCGCCCCCTAAGTTCACCAGAAATTGTTCCAAATTAGTGTCAGGCGTGCACTCTATTCAATCAAAGTCAAAAGAGTTAGGTTCAGAGCTCCACCATAACGTCACGTAATAGAATTCCTAACTTTTTGCCCCGTCACCCGTGTAGATGACTATAGAAATTGAAATTGGGAAATTGCATCTCACTTTACCCCTCTCTCGTGTTTAAAAATTATAAGTTTTGAAAGATGGCGCATGTTATTTTGATTCATGAAATCCTTGCGATATTGATGTTCCCTTTCAATTTGTCCATCACTTCTTTTTGCTTTTCTAGCGGTGTTATATAATAATGAGTGAACAAAATAGAAACAGAATACTAGATAATCTAGCAAATCATTTAAAGATTTTCCTTCAAAACTAAGATTTTCTTGGAAAAATCTTGGTACACTAGTGGCGTGAAAAAGTCATTGCACAAGCAGGGTTTAGGCCCCGACACATATATAAGTTTTGTTTTCGGTAGACGAACTTATTTTATTAGTGAATGAGAGTTTCTATTTCATGATTGCTTGTGAAAAAACAAAGTGTACCTTATACAAATCCATAAAATCTCAGGATCTACGTTCCTAGGATGAGTTCTTATACTATCACTAGCTATTTTTTAAGTTCTTGAAATTGCTTTGAACTTGTGGTTGTCGTGCCTTCCTTTTCTAAAGGAGAAAACAAAAAACGGCATCCACTAAATCCATTTCATTACACTTTAAAATTACCTATAATTACTTTATAGAAAACAGATTTCCTCGGAATTAGGATGCCAGAGAGAGCGAGTGGGAGGAGGTAGGGGAACGCGCTAAAAGATAAGTCCCACATTTCTACCTCTTTGACTCTTTTCTGTATAACATTCTTTCTTAAAATTCTTCCATTTCCTTTACTATTTCCCGTTTACTGACTTAAGCACTCTCCTGAGATAAAATCTATGTGGCTTTCTTTACTTGTGGTATGCAGTTCGACACAATTCACCGAGAGCTTCGAGCCGGTCCAAGGGAAGGAAAAGTTCACATTGTGACAAAACATAGCATTCACCTTTCTAGAGGGAAAATTGTCCAAAAAGTCCTAAACTTATTGCACTTTTGTCAATTCAGTCATAAACCTTTTAAGTTTACCGATTGAGTCATAAACATTTACACTTCTTGCCAATTGAGCTCTAAACCTTTACACTTCCTGCCAATTGAGTCCATCCGGCCAATTTTGGCCTGAAATCGCTGATGTGGACGCCGGCCGGCTATGTGGCGCTAATGTGGACATTTTTAAATAATATTTAATAATTTTCTGAATTTTTTATGGTTTTTTTCTCTTTTTTTCCTTTTCTTTGTTTTTTATGGGTGTTTTGGAGTTGGCCGACGAGGGTGGCCGGCTGACCCTCGCCCAAATCGGGCGAGGACTGCGACGCCTTCACCAGATCTGGCTAGGCGAGGGTTGCCGGCCCTCGCTGGCCCCAGGCTAGGGCGTGGGGCCGCCAAGCCCTCGCCTAGCCAGATTTGGCGAGGACATCGCGGCCCTCGCCGGATCTGGGCAAGGGCTCGCGCGCCCTCGCTTTGGCTGGCAAGGGTCGGCTGGCCCTCGCCTGTGCCTAGCGAGGATCGCCAGCCCTCGCCTGTGCCTAGCGAGGGTCGGTCGACCACCTTCGCCGGCCAACTCTAAAACCCAAAATAAAAAAAAGAAGAAAAAAACCATAAAAAATTCAAAATATTATTTTAAAATGTCCACGTCAGCGCCACGTGGCCAGCCAGCATCCATGTCAGCGATTTCCGATCAAAATTGGCCGGATGGACTCAATTGGCAAGAAGTGTAAAGGTTTAGGATTTTTTGGATAATTTTCTCCCTTTCTAGACATGTGATGTAGGACAAATCTCCAAACTACTATGCTGATTGGTTCCTTCATTGAAATTGTGTCTACTTCATATTGTCTAGACTGCTATAAGGGTTTGTCAAATTTGACGTTTTCTTCTCTTTCTTCCCCACTTATTTAAAACTTCCTCCCATCATTACACGCTTTCATTCTCCAACAAATAGTATGTTATCTATTTAATTTGGATTCATGTGAATTTTCTACCCTAGACATGTTTATCAACAATAGTTGCATAAGTAATGTGAGCACTTAATAATTGAACAAGATAAAAGTACTTGAAGCAAAAAGTCAACAGCGATGGGTATTTGCACGTGATGCTTGATCATATCAAATCATATTAGACTATATCATATTCGGGCGGCGCTAATTCCACACTTTAAACAGTGTAATTCACACCTTTCTGAGTTTGTGCCTCCTCTCCTCCATCTAGACAAGACGGTTTCAAAACCAAATGTCGACCTTCTTGTATTTGCATGTTGCATGTCATCATCTATTAAAAGGCCAAACATGATTATGGCTAAACTTGTCAAACTGGTGAATCAGGTCGGGTTTGGGTCGAGTCGAAAATGGTCCGATCCAAATAGACCCATTTAACCCGTTTTAACCCATTTTTATGTAATACAAATCTAATGACCCATACCCGACCCATCCCATACCTGACCTAACTCATGTTGTTAAAACACTTTCATATTTAACTAAATCTAGAAAAACTCATATCTAAACTGAGATAAGAGTGCGGAGTGAGTGAGAACGAGATTGAGTGAGGACGAGGGAAATAAGTTAAGTTTAAATAAGTTGTAAACCCATTTCAACCCGTTAACGACTCATTTAATATCAATATTTATGCTTATACCCATTTATGATCCATTTACTAAATATAACTAATACATTTATTGTCACGCCCCGAACCTACGGCGCGCGAGCATACCAACCGAGGTCGATTAAAGTGCGACGTCCCAGGACGCGTCGCCGACCCAACACCCATCACAGAGAATCATGCACATGCAGAAGCAACATAAACACCCGTACAATTTAAAACACATGACCAAGGACAGCACAAACAATAAACAGTATTATAAATATACACTTGCATTAACATCGGGAAATATATACAATATCTATTTACAGCCAAAATATACACCACCAATAAAAAACGGGTCAACGGCCACTACTAGCAAAAAGGGTAAGTGGCCCGGGCGGTCAGGGATACTAAAACTAGGTGGGGCTCCAGTCAAAAAGGTATTGGCCCGACCTATCTAAGACTAAGGCTAAACCCTACGGAACCCAGTCCGGGTCGAATCCCGAGGACTCAGAGGAACTATCAAACAGCTCGACCTCAGAGTCTAGGGAATCCAGCTCGGACTTGGCCTCTGCCGGCTCCTCCTCGAAATCCATCTCCTCAGGATCGCCCTCCTGCTCGGGGTCCTGCTCCATAGGCTCTGGCTCCTCGTCTGACTCCATCGGCTCCGGGTCAGAGTCCCAATCCACCGGCTACTCGTCCATCGGGTCAAACTCGTCAACCTCCCAGATAACAGGCCGGCAGCCAAAACTAGAACTCCCCTCGGACGTGTACTCGGGGCTCGCTAGGTCTCCATCCTGACACTGGGGATCTACCTCACCTAGCCCGTTGAACGGGACGTCAAAAGCCCTAAGGGGCCCGAACGTCCCAGACTAGTCTCTGAAACACCAGGCTATATACTCGTGGGCCTGAAAATGCTGCGTGCCCACGTCGACCCATACTGTGGCAAAGTGTCTACTATATATATCCCCGTTCCCTACGGGGTACTCGATCACGTCCCGATCTATCCGAGACGGAATCCCAAAACGGATAGGTACATCCGACATCTTCAAGGCCGAGAGTCTGAAAAGTTAGGTTTTAACAACAATGAGAACGAATATCAGCGAGTAAAACTCCCTAAACCTAAACTAGGCTAACATGCACCTCCTGACAGGCAAACGAAACACATATAACCAGTAACAATTGACAATCAATTGACCTAGGCCCTCAGGCCCAGATCGAGCACACAATTGACCCTGCAGGTTAGGCATAATATAATCACCATAATGGCACATACACGACAGGCTTATTCACACGTATGCCATACACATGCTCATACTCATTAATGCCTGCTTTACACACGAGTCACCGATACTCACATGATTGCACACTTGCCAATGTACTCTTGCACACATATGCCATCAATATGCCATGCTCATGATCCGGCTTAATAATGCACACTTGCACACTGCCAATTTCTCATTTAGAGCTCGACTCGCGTAAAACGCATCAGGTTTGACTCGTGTAAAACGCATCAGGTCTATTCAATATCCAACACTTCCTGGCCCACGTAAAACGCATCAGGCCTAGTGTCTCTAGCCCGCGTAAAACGCATCAGGTGCAACACCGATCTCCTTATACGAACAAAAACCTGCGTAAAACGCATCAGGCTGGCCGTCTTCCGGCAATCCGGGCATCGTCCCGTGTAAAACGCATCAGGACGGGTTCAATACCCCGCGTAACACACATCAAGGCTTATAGTGATCACACATATACACGCACCAGATTTTATCTGAACCCCGCGTAAAACGCATCAGGGCAATTAGGTGATCACATGCTCATGTCAGGCACGCATACCGGAACAATTCTTGTATCATGCCAATGCTCAGCATACGAAATGCGTGACCATGCACAATTAGCACTCAATTTCACATAGGCACATAATCAAATCACACCAAGTCATGCTCAACAAATGCCACGACGTACTCTAGCAACGATTCGACATGCTCAATTTAGTCATCATGTGCCCAATTAACATATTAGCATGCCAAATCAAGCAATCACATTCAATCTTGCATGGCACAAAATCCATACACATAATCCACGCAACTAGAACAATATAATTAGGCACACTCGAGGCCCGCCATGCTAGTACATTCTCGGCCACCCTAGGCACGCGACATGGCATCACGAAATCAACATCCAATCAAGCATAAATCAACCACCAAATGGACAATACGAAGCATGCTCGGAATTTCCGTTATTAAACCTTAAATTAACCGAACTTAGGCCAATTAATTCCAATGCTTCCAGCCATTAAACAGCCCACTCTATGGCACTAAACCACATTGAAATCAGCATATTAGACTCCCAAAACATCATATAATCCATCACTAATCAACAGCCCAATAATCACTACTAAACCACCTTAAATTACCCCTAAATTACCCCAATCCTATCTAGAAATGCTAATTAGCCTAATTAGGGTTTCGGGTTAATACTCACCTAGGCTCCTAAGCTCCAAACATGGCTGAACAGGTGGGGGAAAGTGGGCGGCTGGTCACCGGCTCACGGCGGCGGCGTGCGGCGGCGACGGGCGACGATTCAAGGCGACGAGGGGAGATGGTGGTGCTGGTCGGTGGTGTACGGGACAAGGGAGAGGGAATGAGTGGTGGTGGCGGTGAGGCGAGATGGCGGCACTCGGCGAGCGGCGACGGTCTGCGGCGGCGCTCGAGCGGACTGCGGTGGTGCTCCGGCGCGGCCTTCACGTGGTCGGGAGGAGAGAGAGAAAAGGAGAGAATGAGAGGTGAGGGGCGGTCGGTTGAGGTGGTGCAAGGTGGGCGCGGACGGTGGCACGGCGGCGGCGTGCGGTGGCTCTGGCGAGCGGCGGTTCACACGGCCAAGTAAGGAAAATGGAGAGGGAGAGGGAGAGAGAGAGAGATATATACACATTGGGCTAGTGGGGTTGGTGAACAACCTTCTAACAATGACCATCCTAACCTTGCACTAAGGGCTAGGATTAAATCTAGACTAAATATCTAAGGGCAATCTAGACCAAAATTTCCAGCATTATTGAGGTTGACTAAATCCAATATAAAATCCCAAAATTCGGAATCCAAGCTTAGGGGTCCAGGGGCAATTTGATAATTTTCCGGTCCCGGGTCAAATTTCCAATTTTCGACTCTACCGATCCCAAATATAACTGGCCACACTTATACGATGTTGTCCTTGCAAAATAGTCGCGTACGTTCAAGAAATTCGACACCGAAGTCCGGACTCAATTCCACGATCGATTTCGCTCAAAATGCGATTTTAGCGTCTCTCACTAACGGGCTGCTGTTTAGGGTTTATGCGTATTGATCTAGGGTTACTCGAGTCGTGACGGTCTCGATTTCCCAGAGAACACGAGGATTTATCACTAGTTCCGGGGGTCGCGATCGTTCGGAATAAGTTCGGGATCGTTCACCATGCGTACTCTCGGTCATGCGGAATCACCCGCGATCCGACCGTACGTCGTTGGCCAAACCAAATCCGTCATTCTCCTTGGACCGGCCCACATTGGCACAAAATATATCCTCGTCGCTTCTCGGAATCCGACTCAATTCACGGTCGAGTTCTTCGGTCCACGTATCGTTTTCCTAATTAGCCATTCCCTATTGGTCAGTATCCCGAGAATGATCAGGTCCGGGCGAGACTTGCTAAAACGAAATGAGAAATGCATATTCATTTTAGTGATCACGAAAGTGGGTCGAATTCAGGACGTTACAACTCTTCCCCCCTTACAAAAATTTCGTCCTCGAAATTTACAATTCAAACCCGATTATCTAAATAAATGGGGGTGCTGACGTCGCATTACTTCTTTGCTTTCCCAGGTGGCGCCTTCCGTCCAGTGATGCTCCCAAACAACTTTGACCAACGGGATCGTTTTATTCCTCAAAACCTGCTCCTTCCTATCATCGATTCGCACCGGTCTCTCCACGTATGACACCCTGTCGTCCACGTCTATTACTTCATGATTTAGCACGTGGGTCGGATCCGGTTCGTACTTCCTCAACATTGACACGTGGAAGACGTTATGAACTTGCGACAGATTCGGTGGCAGGGCGAGACGATAAGCCAACGTTCCAATCCTTTCCAAAATCTCGAATGGGCCTATATACCTTGGACTCAGCTTTCTTTTCTTGCCAAACTGAGACAGTCCTCTCATTGGTGAGACCTTAAGAAATACATGGTCATCAACCTGAAACTCCAACGGTCTATGCCTTCGATCCGCATAACTCTTCTGACGGCTCTGAGCTGTTCTTAGCCTTTCCCGGATAATCTTTACCATTTCCATCGACTGCTGAACCAACTCTGGACCCGTTACACTTCTTTCTCCCACTTCATCCCAACACAATGGTGTTCTACATGCTCTGCCATAAAGTGCTTTAAACGGTGCCATCCCAATACTCTGCTGAAAGCTGTTATTGTAGGCAAACTCGACCAAATGCAACTGCTCTTCCCACTTGCCTTGAAAATCTAATACACATGCTCTCAGCATATCCTCTAAGGTCTGAATAGTCCTTTCAGATTGGCCATCCGTCTGCGGATGGTAGGCCGTACTGAATTGTAACTTTGTTCCCATGGCCGATTGCAGACTTTTCCAAAAATTAGCAGTAAACCGGGGATCACGGTCCGAAGTGATTGATACCGATACTCCATGAAGACGAACTATCTGCCGCACATATAACTCTGCGTACCTTTCTAACTCGAAGTCCTTTCGCGCTGCCAGGAAGTGCGCTGACTTGGTCAATCTGTCCACTATCACCCAAATAGAGTCGTGTCCCCTCTGGCTCCTTGGCAATCCCGTTACAAAATCCATCGTAATATGCTCCCATTTCCATTCTGGGATTTCCAACGGCTGCAACATTCCACCAAGTTTACAATGCTGTGCCTTCACTTGTTGGCACATCAAACACTTGGCCACATGCTTGGCCATATCTACCTTCATTCCATTCCACCAATAGTGCTGACGAAGGTTCTGGTACATCTTCATGCTACCCGGGTGAATGCTATAATTGCTCCTATCAGCTTCCAATAAAATCTCTTCCTTAAGTTCCAAATCATCGGGCACACACAAACGTCCCCGAAACTTCATAATTCCGTCCTCGGACACTTGGAAGTCCAGTTTCCTCTTAGTACCATCCATCTCTAGAATCTTCTGAATCTCAGGGTCCGTAGACTGCAATGCCTTAATCTTGGTTTGCACTTCCGGTTCAATCCTTAATGTTGCCACCAAACTAGAGAGGTGTCCTACCTCGAACTTAAACTCTGAGTCTCGCGCTCCTTCTAATAAAATCCACTCTTTGACTATTAATTGCGCGATGCTCGATTTCCGGCTTAAGGCATCTGCTACCCGGTTGGCTTTTCCGGGATGATACAAAATGTCACAATTATAGTCCTTCAGAAGTTCCATCTAACGCCTTTGCCTCATATTCAATTCCTTTTGAGAAAATAAATACTTGAGGCTCTGATGGTCCGTGTAGATCTGGAACCTTTCTCCACACAAATAGTGCCTCCAAATCTTAAGTGCGAAAATGATTGCTGCCAGTTCCAAGTCGTGAGTCGGGTAGTTCATCTCATGAGGCCTTAACTGTCGCGATGCATAAGCAACCACCCTTCCATGTTGCATTAGCACGCATCCCAATCCCTTGAGTGAAACATCGCTATAAATCTCATATCCTCCTGAACCTGAAGGGATCGTTAGCACTGGCGCAGTCGTCAATCTCTGCTTCAACTCCTGGAAACTTTCTTCGCACTTTTCCGTCCATTCAAACTTCGTCTCCTTCTTAAGCAACTTTGTCAATGGAGTGGCTATCGCTGAGAATCTTTCTACAAATCGTCAATAATAACCTGCCAATCCTAAAAAGCTTCGAACCTCAGTAACTGTCGTCGGTCTCGGCCAATCCATCACTGCCTCAATCTTTGCCGGATCCACGGAGATTCCTTCTCCGAAAATTATATGTCCAAGAAATGCTACCCGATTCAGCCAAAATTCGCACTTGCTAAACTTAGCATACAGTGCATGTTCTCTTAACGTCCTTAGAACCTTTTCCAAGTGTACCTCATGTTCCTCGGGACTCTTTGAGTACACCAAAATATCATCTATGAAGACAATGACGAACTGATCCAAGAACTCCTCGAATACCCGATTCATTAAGTCCATGAAAGCAGCAAGGGCATTAGTTAGTCCAAACGGCATTACCAAGAATTCATAGTGCCCATACCTCGTCCTGAATGCCGTCTTTGGGATATCCTCCTTCTGGATCCTTAACTAATGATACCCTGTCCTTAGGTCAATCTTAGAAAATACCGAGGCTCCTTGCAACTAATCAAACAGGTCATCAATTCTTGGGAGGGGATACTTATTCTTGATTGTCACTTGATTCAGCTGGCGGTAATCGATACATAGCCTTAGGTAGCGAATGATAACCATTCTGTTCTGGAATGAGTTCCTGAACCAGAAATAGATTTTTCTATTTCTGGTTCCTGGATGAGTTTCTGAGAAAAAAAACCCGTTTGATAATGACAAAAAATTTCTATTTCTAGAACAGAAACCCGTTTGATAACAGCACAAAATTTCTATTTCCTGAAACAAAAACCCGTTTGATAAACAACAGAAAATTCTATTTCCAGGAACAGAAATCCATTTTTTTAGAAATGGAATAAAAATAATAAAAAATCCGAAAAATTCATAAAAATCTTTAAAAAAATTCAGAAAATCCCAAAAAATTGAAAAATTCCAGAAAAAATCATCAAAATGTCGAGAAAATAAAAAAAAATTTAGATTTCGGGAAAATAGGAAATTTGTTGAATTTTTTCAAAAAAAAAAATCAAGAAATCAAAAATTTCAAAACTTCACAGAATTGCTTAGAATACCTGTGGCCACCCACTTTTAGTGAAATTTAAATTTTTTTAGGTGCCAAAAAAAAATCAAAAATTTCAAAACTTCACAGAATAGTTTAGAATACACGTGGTCACCCACTTTGAGTGAAATTTAAATTTTTTAAGGTGCCCAAAAAAATTCAAAAACTCAAAAATTTCAAAACTTTACAGAATTGCTTAGAATACCTGTGGCCACCCACTTTGAGTGAAATTTTAATTTTTGGAGGTGAAAAAAAGGCAAAAAATCAAAAATTTCAAAACTTCACAGAATGACTTAGAATACATGTGGCCATCCACTTTGAGTGAAATTTAATTTTTTTTAGGTGAAAAAAAACATAAAAAATCAAAAATTTCAAAACTTCACAAAATGACTTACAATACCTCTAGCCACCCACTTTGAGTAAAATTTAATTTTTTTTAGATGACCAAATGGTATTTTTTATTTTTTTTTATTTTTTTTGGTTCCTAAAGAAAATTAAATTTCACTCAAAGTGGATGGCTACATGTATTCTAAGCCACTCTGTGAAGTTTTGAAAATTTTTCTTTTTTGCTTATTTTTATTATTTTTCGACACCTAAAAAAAATTAAATTTCACTCAAAGTGGGTGGCCACAGGTATTCTAAGCAATTATGTGAAGTTTTTTTATTTTTTATTTTTTTATTTTTTTCGGCACCTAAAAAAATTTAAATTTCGCTTAAAGTGGGTGGCTACAGGTATTCTAAGCCATTCTGTGAAGTTTTGAAATTTTTTCTTTTTTTCTTTTTTTTTTATTTTTTTCAGCACCTAAAAAAATAAAATTTCACTCAAAGTGGGTGGCCACAGGTATTTTAAGCCATTTTGTAAAGTTTTGAAATTTTTACTTTTTTGCTTATTTTTATTTTTTTTGGCATATAAAAAATTTAAATTTCACTCAAAGTGGGTGGCCACAGGTATTTTAAGCTATTCTGTGAAGTTTTGAATTTTTTTATTTTTTTTATTTTTTTCGGCACCTAAAAAAATTTAAATTTCACTCAAAGTGGATGGCCACAAGTATTTTAAGCCATTCTGTGAAGTTTTGAAATTTTTTATTTTTTGCTTTTTTTTATTTTTTTCGGCACCTAAAAAAATAAAATTTCGCTCAAATTGGGTGGCCACGAGGTATTCTAAGATATTCATGAAGTTTTTAAATTTTAGAATTTTTTATTTTTTTGGCAACTAAAAAATTAAATTTTGCTCAAAGTGGGTGGCCATAGGTTTTCTAAGCCATTTTGTGAAATTTTGAAATTTTTTATTTTTATTTATTTTTTCGGTACCTAAAAAAATTTAAATTTCACTGAAAGTGGGTAGCCACAGATTCTAAACCATTCTGTTAAGTTTTGAAATTTTTGATTTTTTGCTTTTTTTTCTCACCTCAAAGATCGTGACTTCCATATGAATATGTGTTGAAGAAAATGAATTCCTCAGAAATGGTTTTCACTTTTGTTCCAGAAATGAAAAACCAACTTTTTTTTGGTTCCCATTTCTGGTTTCAGAATCAGTTTTGGAAGCAAACTTGTCCCGGAAATAGAAAAATGAAATTGCGTTACCAAACGGGTTTCTGATCCAAAACTGATTCTAGGAACAAAAAACCAGTTCTGGACAGAACCAGAATGGTTTTCATGCAGCACCTTAACGACCCATCCTTCTTCCTTACGAACAATACTGACGCTCCCCATGGAGACGCACTCGGTCAGATAAAACCTTTACCCAGCAGTTCCTGCATCTGAGCTTTTAATTCTTTCAACTCTGACAATGACATCCTATAAGGCGGCTTCGAGATTGGCTCAGTCCCAGGGGCCAACTCGATAACAAATTCCACTTCTCTTTCTAGTGGCAATCCCGGCAATTCCTGGGGAAATACATCAGGAAAGTTGCACATCATTGCTATGTCCTCTAGCCACACTTCTTCTACCGTCGAATCAACCACACTTGCCAGGTAGCCTTGACATCCCTCATCCAACAACTTAGTTGCTTCTACCGAAGATACCCAAGGGATCGAGATTCCTCCTTGACTCCCTACAAACTCAAATCTAGGGTGTCCAGCCAGACTAAACTGAATCACCCTGCTATTGCAATCCATCACAGCATTCTATTTGACTAACCAATCCATGCCCACAATCACATCAAAATCATACATCGGCAAAACAGCTAAATCTATCCTGCTTTCTACACCATCGATTACTATCTCATAGTCCAGGCATCCTAACGATATGCATATCTTATCCATTAACGGTGTAGTCACACATAACCGCACTTCTAGCAAAACAGGTTTTAACCCAGCCAATTCAACAAACTGAGCAGACACAAATGAGTGCGACGCTCTCGAATCAAACAAAGCATATGCGACATGATTGCACAGAGAAACTATACTTATGACCACGCCTGGCGCATTCTCAACTTCTCTTCGCGCCATGGCGTACACCCGTCCTTGTGCCGGCGGTCTGTTCAGATTAGCCGGCGGGGGATTCCCAGCCTGATTCCCCACTCGAGGCTGTTGTGGTTGCATCGGTGGACCTACTGGGCGTTGCTGGGGACAATTTCTTATCTGGTGGTCCATACTCCCGCACTTGAAGCAAGCCCCAAATCTATTCTACCGGTGGTTCGACTTTCCGATATTCTTTCTAATCGGTGGGACGAATCGCCTGTTTCCCGCCATCGGCTTCGTCCCGAGACGGCGGTTACCCCTAGCCAGGGTAAACCGCGATCCCGAAGCGGCTACCCTTTCCAACTGATCTCGCTCTATGGCTTGAGCCCGTTCATACATTTCCCCGTAGTCCCAAATATTAAGTGATATCATCTGACTCCTGAGGTCCGGCTTTAGCCCATCTCTAAACCTCCGAACCTTATCCTACGGGTTCTCCGCCATCCTTGGTGCAAATCTCAACAATCTAGCGAACTCCGCTTCGTACTGATCCACAATCATCTGTCCTTGGCGAAGCCTCATAAATTCTACCAGTTTCCTCTCTTGGGCAGTCTCTGAGAAGTACTTTCTATAAAAATTCTCGGTAAACATAGCCCAAGTCTGGGCGACACCTTCTGGAAATACTCTGCCCTTGGTGGCCTTCCACTAGTCATTTGCATTATCCTGCAGCTGATATACCGCCAATGTCACCCTTTCAGTCTCGGTGCACCCCAGAACATCAAAGGCTTTCTCTAATTCTTCTATCCATCACGGTGCAGCCTCAAGATCACCCTTCCCATTGAACTTCGGCGGTTTCAATTTCAAGAACTACTCGACCAACTTAGACATCGGCCTGATCACATTTACCGGTCCCGGAATTGGATTCCCATTATTCCCCTGATTCTCATTATTTCCGTTATTCCCATTGGCCCCATTGGCAGCAGCAACGGCGGCCTCAACAGCAGCGGCAATAGTGGCATTCCTCTCCTGGTTCTGCCTACCTCCTAGAATTCCTACTTCCTCAAGAGCCCTCAAAATTCCATCTACCCTTGGGTCCTCTGCAACCCTCACTTGCGGTTCTACGCGATCTTGCTCACGACCTCGACCTCTACCACGACCTCGACCCCTACCTTTTCCTTGGTTACTCATCTTCACAACTCGCACGCTCACCTACCTGCTATAATTCCATTCAAGAATTAGAGACCTAAACCAAGCTAAACTGGTCTAAGGTCTTAGGCAGGGAACTAACACTATAGCAATCAATCACTCAGCATGCGGCCAGCACAAGCAGCATAAGACCTCAACCGAGGAGATACACGTACTTACATCGGGTCCTGCCGCACCTACACCTTACGGTCAATTCATATAAGCACTCAATCAAAACATAGACAGTCAGGAGGTACACGTAGCACACACGGTCTCCCTACTAGCTACCCAAGGTCATCGCTCCTTATTACTCCAGACTTAGACAGAATTGGACCGAGCTGACCTTGCTCTGATACCAAATCAACGGGGGATGTCACGCCCCGAACCTACGGCATGCGAGCATCCCAACCGAGGTTGATTAAAGTGCGACGTCCCAGGACGCGTCGCCGACCCAACACCCAACATAGAGAATCATGCACACGCGGAAGCAACATAAACACCCGTACAATTTAAAACACATGACCAAGGATAGCACAAACAATAAACAGCATTATAAATATACACTTGCATTAACATCGGGAAATATATACAATATCTATTTACAGCCAAAATATACACCACCAATAAAAAACGGGTCAGCGGCCACTACTAGCAAAAAGGGTAAGTGGCCCGGGCGGTCAGGGATACTAAAACTAGGTAGGGCTCCAGTCAAAAATGTATTGGCCCAACCTATCTAAGACTAAGGCTAAACCTTACGGAACCCAGTCCGGGTCGAATCACGAGGACTCAGAGGAACTGTCAGACAGCTCGACCTCGGAGTCTAGGGAATCCAGCTCGGACTCGGCCTCTGCCGGCTCCTCCTCAGAATCCATCTCCTCAGGATCGCCCTCCTGCTCGGGGTCCTGCTCCATAGGCTCTGGCTCCTCGTCCGACTCCATCGGCTCCGGGTCAGAGTCCCAATCCATCGGCTCCTCGTCCATCGGGTCAAACTCGTCAACCTCCCAGATAACAGGCCGGCGGCCAGAACTAGAACTCCCCTCGGACGTGTACTCGGGGCTCGCCAAGTCTCCATCCTGACACTGAGAATCTACCTCACCTAGCCCGTTGAACGGGACGTCAAAAGTCCTGAGGGGCCCGAACGTACCAGAGTAGTCTCTGAAACACCAGGCTATATACTCGTGGGCCTGAAAATACTGCGTGCCCACGTCGACCCATACTGTGGTAAAGTGTCTAATATATGTATCCCCTTTCCCTATGGGGTACTCGATCACGTCCCGGTCTATCCGAGACGGAATCCCAAAACGGATAGGTACATCTGACATCTTCATGGCTGGGGGTCTGAAAAGTTGGGTTTTAACAACAATGAGAACGAATCTCAGCGAGTAAAACCCCCTAAACCTAAACTAGGCTAACATGCACCTCCTGACAGGCAAACGAAACACATATAACCAGTAACAATTGACAATCAATTGACCTAGGCCCTTAGGCCCAGATCGAGCACACAATTGACCCTGCAGGTTAGGCATAATATAATTACCATAATAGCACATACGCGACAGGCTTATTCACACGTTGTCGCGACCGACCTCCCTATTTTTTTTACAAAAGAGGGGGGGTCTCCTGGTACGTGCTAAGTCTAGGTTTGGGACTTAACTCGGGCTCTCCCAAGTCCATACCATATCGCGACTTAGGGTTTAAGTTTTTAACATGCAAGTGATTTATATCAAGGAGTCGCCACTAATCGATTTGGGGTGAGCCGATTAGAAACCCAAATAGGGTGATGGGAGAATCACCCTATTCCTGCGAACCAGAGATTAACCGAGTTTGGGGACTTGATTACACTAGTTAGATAACTAATGCCCTTTCGGTACCTTTTTACCTTGTTTATTTCTGAAAATATTTGTCAAGAAGTTTGGATTGATTTTAGGACATTTCTCCTAACATGTGAGGCAATCAAAAGAGTGCATAATCAGAAACGATCGGCAATCAGGAACACAACAATTCATGCAGCCTAAGGTTCTAACCTTAACTGAGTCAGATGACATTCAAAAATACAACAACTCATGCAATTGTACTAAAACACATATAATAATACAACGGTAATAAAAACTAACATGCAAAATACTACCGCGCAACCTCAGGCTTGTCTAATTTAAACAAGATAAAAACTTACATAATAATACCACAAAAAATTAAAACAACAAATATATCACATAAAATAAATAAATAAATAAAAATTTTTAAAAAAGTTTTTTTAAAAATAAAATAAAATAAATTCGAAACTTTTTTTTAATAAAAATAATAATAATAAAAGGAAAAAGAAAAAAAGAAAAGAAAATAATTTTTTTAAATTTTTTTTATTATTATTATTTTTTAAAATAAAAATAAAAATAAAAATAAAAAAGTGGGCGGATCCGGACCGGGTCGGAACCGACCCGAGTCAACGGATCCGACCCGGTCGTTGACCCGGGTCGGGTCAGTTGATCCAGATCGGTCGGACCGACCCGGGTCCAAGGATCCGACCCAGGGCATTGACCCGGGTCGGGTCGGCTGAACCGGGTCAGGCCGAACCCGCATGAGCAGCCGCCGGCGAAGCCGAAAATCGGCCTTTCGCCGGCCGACCCTGTGACATCCTGAAAAATTAGTCCATTTGGGATTTATGAAATACTGGATTTTATGAATATACTCGTAGTCAGTTCTTGCCCGGAACTGATCATTCCTGGGAATGCTAACCATTAGGGAAAGGCTAATAGGGGAATTAAATTCGCGCGACTAAAGAAAATTCGATCGTGAATGGATTTCGACCATTAAATCGCGGAAGTGATATTTTGAACCACTGTTGGCCGATCCAAGGATAGTTAGGGGTTAATTCGCCACTGTCCTAGTAGTGGATCGCGGGTGATTCCGTTGGACCACGAAACGACTTGACGAATGATTCTGAAATTATACCGAACGATCGTACCCCTCGGATCAAGTGATTGATCTTCGCGATTTTAATGACAACCGAGGTCGTCACGTACCGAACGGACTTGCACGTGACTCGATTCAGTATCAGTCATGAGTCGATTCTGCAAATTTCCCCAGCAAGCCGCCCGTTAGCTCGAGAAACGCTCGAGTTGCGTTTAATAGAATTTAATTAAGGAATTTTGCCCAAATTGGACACCGGAAAATTAGGAAGTCACGCCGAAATGTTAGGACGACGTTGCACGTGTCACGTATGAATTTTTGGTGCGCTCAATTCCTTCGGAAAAATTCGATTTGGACAAGAAACGGAGGAAGTGACCATTTTACCCTTGGGAATTAATAAAGGGTTAGTTGTGTGAGAGAAGGGCATTTTGGTAAATTACCAAAAAGCTGGTCAAAATTGATTTTTAAGCCCTTGACCCCCCTTTCTCTCTCTCCTCTCTCTCTTCTTCCTCCTTCCTCATCGTGACATTCCCCCTTTTTGGCCGTACGCCCCCCCCCCCCCCCCACCGTGGACCCATTTTCTCTCTCTCTCTCTCCCTTTGCCGTTGTCGCCGCGCCATCACCGCCGCCGGTCACGCCCGCCGGATCGCCGCTGCTCCACCGCCGAGCCTCAAGCCCCCCCCCCCAGCCGCCGTTCTCTCTCTCCCTCTCGGTCTTTCTCTCTTGGCCGTGAGCCCCCAACCACCGCCCAAGCCGCGCCGTCGCCACCCAAGCCGATTGCCGCCACCCAAGAGCCGTACGTCGTCGCCGCCGTTCTCGATTAAGGGCCGCCGCTTTCCGTTCTAGCCGCGATAGTCTAGAACGCGGGTAAGTCGCGCTCTAAACCCAATTTAGGACTTCGGGTATCGACAGGCGATTTTGGGCGAAATCTGTATAAAGTTAGGTGCGGAATTGTATGAATTGGTAGTGGAAATTTTATGGCGGGCCTTGGGATTTAGTTCGGGCATTAATTATTGAAAATTCAGAAAAATAGGGGCTGCGAATTACTGTTCACGAGCTGTGATTTACTGTTCATGGGGCTGTGATGGTCCGATCGGGACGCAAGTTGGATTTCTAGAACCGAGATTTAATGGTGAGAAAGTCCCGTGAAGGACCGGAATCAATTTGGCGTCGTTTGGCGGGAGAAAAATAGAAATTTATGTGTTTTACGTGTGTTTTAATTATAATTGAGTTGGGATGGTGAAATTTACAATATGCGGGTGCGAAAAATTGGGGATTATGATTGGAATTGTTTGGCGGGCCTTGAGGATTATTTTTGGAATTTTTGGAGAACAATTTGAGGTGAATTATAAGTTGCGAGTTACTGTCACAAGCTGTGATTTACTGTTCACGGGGCTGTGATGATTTGTTCGGGACACAAGTTGGATTTTTAGAACCGGCATTTAATGGCGAGAAAGTGTCGTGAAGGATCGGAATTAATCCGACGTCATTTGGTTGGAGAAAATTGACAATTTACGTGTTTTGGGCATGTTTGAATTATTCTGGATGGGGTTGATTTAATTGAGTATTTGTTTGTGTGTTATATGAGGTAACTTGAGGATGAAATGAGGATGTTTCGAGGTTGGAGTGAGACTCAATAGAGTGTCGGATGTTGTGGGATGGAATTGGCGAGCCTAGGGCTCGATTTAAGGCCAAATGGTGTTGGTTTGGTGTGTGGTAGTATGGCTGGATTGCGGTGTTTAATATGCTCGGAAATGTCGAAATTATGCCTATGAACGTGGCTGTGTTTGTGGGTCCATGAGTGGCCTTGTGTGTTTATTGAACTGTGATTTGATGGGTTGAAATGTGTTTGATTATGTGCAGCGTGGGCCAGATTAAATTAATTGTTGAAATTGGCCATGTCGAATGCTGAGTGAGCATGTTTTACGTGTTAATTGATGCGTGCACGGGCTACGTGTGATGGGCCAGTTGGGTGTGGTATATGCGTGTCGAGCATGCGCATGAGTAAGGAAGAAATGTGGTGTGGCATGTGATTGTGGAATTTATGTGAAGGTGTGGAATTGCGAGTATTGGGATCGGGCCGAGTATCATAAGCTCGGCCAGCGATCACGTAGGTCTGTTGCATTTGGCACAGGCTGAGGCTTGAAAAAGCAAGGTTGAGAATCGGTCCGAGGCACGATCAGCTCAAGTGAGATCGGGATTGGACCGAGGCATCATATGCTCGGGTTCCAATCATGTAGGCCTGTCGCATTTGGCGCGGGCTGAGTTGGAATCGGGCCTAGGCGTGTAATGCTCAGGTCGCGATTGGGGCCTGAGGCGTGAACGGGTACGCGGGCCGGATGTGGTGAATGATCGCAGTGTGCCTGAGGCATGTACTTCAACGCGAGTCACTGGCGAGTGTTGTGGAAAATGAATTGTCGCAGTGTGCCTGAGGCGTGTACTTCAACGCGGGTCACTGGCGAGTGTTGTGGAAAATGAATTGTCGCAGTGTGCCTGAGGCGTGTACTTCGACGCGGGTCACTGGCGAGGAATATGAAAGAGGAATGAGGATGGAAGGAACAGTGGGATGAGAATGATACATGTGCGTGTGTACATCTGACATGATTGAGTTTGAATGCTGATGTGTGCATTATTGAGCCTAACCGTCTTAATTGATGTGCCTGTGATGTGATTACTTGATGTTCGTGAATGTGTGTGATTGCGTAATTGTCTGGAGGTACGTGATAGCCTAGGTTGGGTTTAGGGGTGAACTTACTGAGAAGTGTTCTCACGGTTGTTTCAACTGACAATTTCAGAACCCCGACAGGAACCATGAATCCTCCACCACCGCCGCCAGTACGTTTTGGGATACCAGTGCATGCGGAGTACGATGTGGCAGAGTTTCCGGTGGGTTTCAGAAGGGTAACATTTTTGGAAGTTAGTATGCCAGGTCGTCTGTTTTTGTTCTTACTTTCGAAGGTTTTAGGAATGTGTGTACTGGTAAACTAAGGTTTGTTCTATTGTAAATATGGTGGAATAAGTTTGATCGAGTACTGGAAATGTATATTCTCCCAATTCTCCCCAGTTTAATTTTGTCCGGGTATTTATGGTTTCCGTGTGCGCAATTAAATCTCTGACGTTAGGATGAGGTCGGCGATAATTCCTGGGTTGTCGCACAAATCGACCAGAGGAGGATGTCGCGAGCTCGATAGGGTTCGGGGCATGACAGACCCAGACCGGCGCTGCCCCAATTCGGCCCATGGGACCAATACTGAGCCCCTCCACCCACATGGGTCGCCGTCCGACCACCGGCTCGCCGGCCGGCGACCAAATTAAAACCGGCTTCATTGGGGAATTTTGTCGAGCAGATGGTGTGCACGACCAAAAACAGGATATTCCAACCTGTTCCGGCGAACCGGAGGATTCAGGCGACCCAACCTACCTTCGGTGACGACACACGGATGGCGGGGGACGGCGGTATGGTCCGGGACTCGCGCGAAACGGCCGGCGCGGGTCCCGGCCAAATCGGGAGCAAAAACAGGGAAAACAGAGCGGTTCGGGCCGGAGGGAGAGCTCACCGTCGACGGCGCGTCTGGGGGTTTTCCGGTTGATCGGGGGGCGACGTCGACGCGGCTGGGAACCTGTAAAAACCAACTCTCCTCTCTTTCTCTCTCTATTTTCTCTCTTTCTCTCTCTGTTTTTCTCTCTCGGTTTCTCTCTAAAAAATGACCGACCGGCCTCTCTCTCTCTCTCTGGCTATTTATAGCCGGCGACGATGGTGCCCCCCTGCTCCGTTACATCTGCAATGACGACGGTTTGCACCGGCCTACTCTGGCGCGCGACTTTCGCGGCCATTTAGGCCGGTGCAGAGTAGGGGGGTCAGTTCAATGAGGCGCAGAGAGGAACAGGGAGAAGAGAGGGCAGAGGGGATAAGGGAGGCCGGGAAAACGGGGAGGATGGGACTCGCAATTAATGCCAGTCCCGTCGGCGTGCCTCTTCGGCCCTGCTCTGGCCGGATAGGGACGCCAAGGAGCGGCGCCGCCGTGCATCACGCTACCCTCGGGAACAGAGGAGAATAGGGCAACGAGAGCGACGGGGGAGAAGGAAGGAGAAGGGCTGGGCCGGGCCAGGCCCAGCCGCGCGCGCGGGGGAGAAAAAGAAAGAAAAGCGGGCTGGGCCCGCGCGGAGGGGGAAGAAAAGAAGAAGAAAAAAAAAGAATGGGCCGAGGCCCAAGCGGGGGAAGAAAAGGAAAAAGAAAAAGGCCGGGTCGACCCAGCCCCGACCCGGCCCGACTCAATATTTTTTGTTTTTTTTTATTTTTTTTAACTCTAATAGACCCTATTAATACAAATATGCCTAATTTCTATATGCAATGCATTTTAAATTGAAATATTTTTTTGTTTCAGGAATTAAAGAAAATTAATTCCTAAATTTTATGCAACTAATTTTGGGCAAATAAAAAATAGGTGTCAACACACGTATGCCATACACATGCTCATGCTCATTAATGCCCGCTTTACACACGAGTCACCGACACTCACATGCTTGCACACTTGCCAATGTACTCTTGCACACATATGCCATCAATATGCCATGCTCATGATCTGGCTTAATAATGCACACTTGCACACTGTTAATTTCTCATTTAGAGCTCGACCCCCGTAAAACGCATCAGGTCTGACCCGCGTAAAATGCATCAGGTCTATTCAATATCCAACACTTCCTGGCCCATGTAAAACACATCAGGCGCAATACCGATCTCCTTATACGAACCAAAACCCATGTAAAACGCATCAGGCTGGCCGTCTTCCAGCAATCCGGGCATCATCCCGCGTAAAATGCATCAGGACGGGTTCAATACCCTGCGTAACACGCATCAGGGCTTATAGTGATCACACATATACACGCACCAGATTTTATCTGAACCCCGTGTAAAACGCATCAGGGCAATTAGGTGATCACATGCTCATGCCAGGCACGTATACCCGAACAATTCTCGTATCATGCCAATGCTCAGCATACGAAATGCGTGACCATGCACAATGAGCACTCAATTTCACATAGGCACATAATCAAATCACACCAAGTCATGCTCAACAAATGCCACGACGTGCTCTAGCAACGATTCGACATGCTCAATTTAGTCATCATGTGCCCAATTAACATATTAGCATGCCCAATCAAGCAATCCCATTCAATCTTGCATGGCACAAAATCCATACACATAATCCACGCGACTAGGACAATATAATTAGGCACACTCGAGGCCCGCCATGTTAGTACATTCTCGGCCACCCTAGGCACGCGACATGGCATCACGAAATCAACGTCCAATCAAGCATAAATCAACCACCAAATGGACAATACAAAGCATGCTTGGAATTTCCGTCATTAAACCCTAAATTAACTGAACTTAGGCCAATTAATTCCAATGCTTCCAGCCATTAAACAGCCAACTCTAGGGCACTAAACCACATTGAAATCAGCATATTAGACTCCCAAAACATCACATAATCCACCACTAATCAACAGCCCAATAATCAACCCTAAACCACCTTAAATAACCCCTAAATTACCCTAATCCCATCTAGAAATGCTAATTAGCCTAATTAGGGTTTAGGGTTAATACTCACCTAGGCTCCTAAGCTCCAACCAAGGCTGAACAAGTGGGGGAAAGTGGGAGGCTGGTCACCGGCTCACGGCGGTGGGCGGCGGCTCCCGCGGCGGCGTGCGGCGGCGACAGGCGACGGTTCAAGGCGGCGAGGGGAGATGGTGGTGCTGGTCGGTGGTGTACGGGACAATGGAGAGGGAATGAGTGGTGGTGGCGGTGGCGGTGAGGCGAGATGGTGGCACCCGGCGAGCGGTGGCGGTCCGCGGCGGCGCTCGAGCGGACGGCGGCGGTGCTCCGGCGCGGCCTTCACATGATCGGGAGGAGAGAGAGAAAAGGAGAGAATGAGAGGTGAGGGGCGGTCGGTTGAGGTGGTGCAAGGCGGGCGCGGACGGTGGCAAAGCGGCGGCGTGCAGTGGCTCCGGCGAGAGGCGGCTCACACGGCCGAGCAAGGAAAATGGAGAGGGAGAGAGAGAGAGATATACACATTGGGCTAGTGGGGTTGGTGAACAACCTTCTAACAATGACCATCCTAACCTTGCACTAAGGGCTAGGATTAAATCTAGACTAAATATCTAAGGGCAATCTAGACCAAAATTTCCAAAATTATTAAGGTTGACTAAATCCAATATAAAATCCCAAAATTCGGAATCCAAGCTTAGGGGTCCAAGGGCAATTTGGTAATTTTCCGGTCCCAGTCAAATTTTCAATTTTCGACTCTACCGATCCCAAATATAACTGGCCACACTTATAAGACGTTGTCTTTGCAAAATAGTCGCGTACATCCACGGAATTCGACACAGAAGTCCGGACTCAATTCCACGATCGATTTCGCTCAAAATGCGATTTTAGCGTCTCTCACTAACGAGCGGCTGTTTAGGGGTTACGCATATCGACGTAGGGTTTCTCGAGTCGTGACGGTCTCGATTTCCCAGAGAACACGAGGATTTATCACTAATTCCGGGGGTCGCGATCGTTCGGAATAAGTTCGGGATCGTTCGCCATGCGTACTCTCAGTCGTGCGGAATCACCCGCGATCCGATCGTACATCGTTGGCCAAACCAAATCTGTCACTCTTCTTGGACCGGCCCACATTGGCACAAAATATGTCCTCGTCGCTTCTCGGAATCAGACTCAATTCACGATCGAGTTCTTCAGTTCACGTACTGTTTTCCTAGTTAACCATTTCCTATTGGTCAGTATCCCGAGAATGATCAGTTCCAGGCGAGACTTACTAAAACGAAATGAGAAATGCATATTCATTTTATTGATCATGAAAGTGGGTCGAATTCAGGACGTTACATTTATGACCCATTTAATGATATATGGGCTAAGAAATTGGTTTATGACCCATTTTAACATGTCTAATTATGGCTCAACAAAAAGCAGATGTCATTTTCTTCAAATAAATATTGAATTTTGGAATTCGAATGAAAATTTATATATAATTGAGACATATATCCAATTGTGACTTTTGGTAAAATGTGAGGTGAGGAGCATCAAATATCGTACTACTGTTACAAGAAAGAATTTAACCCTCGCAGTCCTGAACTTTTAAATGATTTTTAAAATAGCTCTTCCGATCAATTTAGGCTGGAAATCGCCGACATAGATACCGGCCGTCCTACGTGGCATAGTCGGTGATCTAACGTGTCCAACTCCACCCAAAACAATGCCATTTTTAGAAAACTTTGGAATTTATTTCTTTTTTTTTCTTTCTTTCATTCATCTTCTCAGATTTCCAATAAGAGGGGTCGCTAATGCCTTGGCGACGGCGGTCGACCCTTGTTGTGGGGATCCCTTTCTGATGCGAAATCTATTAGTGGTGCGTTTTTGGACCGATTGGACAGGCAGAAGTCCAAACGGAAGGCGAAACAGTGATGTGACTAGAACCGGTGGACCCGATCGACGACATCGGATATTTTTTATGAGTTAATTTAAAAAGGCAGTTTTCTAATTTTGATGTTTTACGCTTTCCAATTTAGATTAGGTAACTTTCCTATTATGATTAGGTTTCCAATTCAGATTAGGTAACTTTCCTATTATGATTAGGTTTCCTATTGTAATTAGGTTTAACCCCTATAAAAGGGTGTTTAGGGTTGTTTTGAAGACAGAACATTCTTATCATCAATATTGAATTTCGAGATTTTTCTCTCTAAGCAAGGTTTTGCTTGAATTATTCGCGGAACGCTGCGTCAGGTGGTATCAGAGCCTATGGCGACTGGCGGTGGTCTTCGTGACGATGCTCAGGAGACTGGAGCCCCAACCCTTGGGGACGACGCGCTGCAACGTTTGGAGCAGCGTTTAATGGAACGCTTGGATCAACGATTCGATCAAAGTCTTCGTCGTTTCGAAGAACGATTCGACGAGTTATCAGAACGATTCGAAGGTCTCAGCGTTGATGTGAACCGGAATCAGCGGAACGACAGAAGGCCGGGTGCAGATCTTGCTCGCGGTGATCCTGTTGATAGGCCTGTTCCTGTCCGCAGGCAGAATAACCCTCTGTTTTCAGAGAGTTCGGAAGAAGAAGAAACTGAAAATTTTGATGAGGAACGTGCTGATTATGGCGGCAGACGTCGTCATGGAGGATTTCAAAGAGGATATGATCGGAGAGATGGAAGACGACGCTATGACGATCGTGAAGGTAACGACTTTAAATTGAAAGTCGATATCTCTTATTTTAATGGTAGTCTGGGCATAGAAGAATTTCTGGATTGGCTTGCTGATATAGATAGATTTTTCGACTATATGGAGACCCCTGGTGAGAAAAGGGTGTGATTAGTAGCCTGTAGATTAAAGGGCGGTGCGTCTGCATGGTGGGAGAGATTACAGAATAGGAGAGAACGAGAAGGGAAAGAGAGAGTTCGAACTTGGACTAGGATGAGGAGGCTGCTGAAGCAAGAATTCCTTCCACCCGACTATGAGCAGATTATGTTCCAGCAGTACCAACGTTGCCAGCAGGGCAATCGGACTGTGCATGAGTATACGGCCGAATTTATGAGATTGGCGGAGCGGAATAATTTATCAGAGACGGAGGGACAGCAGGTGGCCAGATATCTTGATGGTTTGAAACCCTTCATTCGAGATAAAATTGGAGTGCAGTTTCTGTGAAATTTAACTGAAGCAAAGAATATGGCGATGAAGGCAGAATTGATGCAACAAGATAGGGGAAGAAGAGGCTACGAAAATTATCGGGTAGCAGCTCGAGCAGTTCGGTAGAAAAGAACAGTTTCAATAATCGCTTTAACGCAAGGCGAAATCAGGAAGATAAGGCGGTAGAAAAGCGCCCTATGAACGAGCCGAGGGATAAGGGAATGCAAGCACAGAAAACTGCGAACCCTAACCCTTATACTAAACCAGCCGCGATAAAGTGTTACAGGTGTAATCAGCCTGGGCACCGTTCTAATGAATGCCCTCAGAGAAAGACCGTAAACGTAGCAGCGAGAGAAGAGGAGGAAGATGGATATTGCTGTGCAACGGATGGTGAGGACGATGATTTTGAAGAAGAAGAAGAGGAGCAAGTAAACTGTGTGGTGCGTAGAATGATGTTGGCCCCAAAACAAGAAGATAATTCGCAGCGCCATCAGTTATTCCGAACCAGGTGCACCATTCTGGAAAAGATCTTTGCTGTGGTTATTGATAGTGGAAGTATGGAGAATATCATTGGGAAGGAGGCAGTGAAGAAGCTGGGGATACCCGTGGAGAAGCATCCTAATCCCTATACGTTAGGATGGATTAAATCTGGAGCGAAAAGCATTCATGTGACTGAACGATGCAAAATTCAATTCTCCATCGGTAAATATCATGATGAGCTGTATTGTGATGTAGTAGACATGGATGTATGTCATGTGTTATTTGGGAGACCGTGGCAATTTGACGTAGATGCTCAGCATTCGGGAAGAAGCAATCAGTATAACCTCGTGAAGGATGGAGTGAAGTATACGTTGCTGCCACTGAAGAACAAAGGAAAACAATCTGCTGAAAATAATTTCCTTACCCTTACGAGGAAATTTGAAGCTGAGGTTAAGGAGACCCGACAGATTCACGTGCTGGTCGTGAAACAAGCAATTGAGACTGAGGCTGAATTACAAGTGGAGCAGCCCGAATCAGTTAAACCTTTATTGAAGGAATTTATCGAACTGATGCCTGAAGAGATTCCAGATGGGTTGCCGCCTATGTGTGATATTCAGCACCATATAGACTTAATTCCTGGTGCTAGTCTGCCAAATTTACCGCACTACAGGATGAGTCCAAAAGAGAGCGAGATTCTAAAAGAGAAGGTGGAGGAGTTGTTGCGAAAGGGACACATTCGAATAGCATGAGCCCATGTCTTTGTTCCGGCCTTGTTGACTCCTAAGAAAGATGGGAGTTGGCGGATGTGTGTAGATAGCAGGGCTATTAATAAAATAACCGTGGGTTACAAGTTTCCAATTCCAAGATTGAATGACATCTTTGGATAGGTTGCACGGTGCTAAGTGGTTTTCAAGCTTGGATTTGAAGAATGGATACCATCGGATTCGATTCGGCCCGGAGATGAGTGGAAGACAGCTTTCAAAACAAAGGAGGGGTTGTACGAATGGTTGGTGATGCCTTTCGGACTTTCCAATGCTCCAAGCACTTTCATGAGGCTTATGAATCAAGTTCTGAAATCTTTTATTGGCAAATTTGTTGTAGTTTATTTTGATGATATCCTGATTTATAGTAAGACCGAGGATGATCATCTGATGCATTTAAGGGAGGTGTTGACAGCCTTACAGATTAATAAGCTGTATATTAATCTTAAGAAGTGCAGTTTTTTAACTAATAAGCTGTTATTCTTGGGGTTTATTATTACTGCTGAAGGAATAGAGGTAGATGAGGCAAAGGTAAGAGCAATCAGAGAGTGGCCGACTCCTAAAATAGTTTCTGACGTTAGGAGTTTTCATGGGTTAGCTACTTTCTATCGGCGATTTATTAAGAATTTCAGTACTATCGCAGCCCCAATTACTGAATGTATGAAGAAAGGCAAATTTCTATGGGGAGAGAAAGTTGAGAATAGTTTTGCTATTTTGAAGGAGAAGTTATGTACTGCACATGTTCTTGCTTTACCTGATTTTGATAAACTGTTTGAAGTGGACTGTGATGCTAGTGGAGTGGGTATCGGAGCTGTTTTATCTCAAGAGCGCAGACCAGTTTGTTATTTTAGTGAGAAGCTCAGTGACGCAAGGCAGAAGTGGACACTTATGATAAAGAATTATATTCTGTCGTAAGGGCTTTGAAGACCTGAGAGCATTATCTGATTGGGAAAGAATTCGTCCTTTATTCTGATCATGAAGCTTTGAAGTATCTGAATAGTCAGAAGAGGATTAGCAAAGATATGCATGCGCGATGGTGTCAATTCTTGCAAAAATTTCCTTTCAGATTACAGCACAAGTCAGGTGTGCATAATGTCGTAGCAGATGCATTGAGTAGGAGAGCTGGCTTGTTGATTACATTAAGCCAAGACATCTTGGGGTTTGAGCAGTTGAAAGACTGTTATGCAGATGATGATGACTTTGGAAAAATTTGTGAGTCATGTGCTGCTGGTCAACCTGTACAAGAATTTTATGTGCAGGATGGCTATTTGATGCGTAGCAACCAGCTTTGCCTTCCTCGAACATCATTACGAGAAAAGGTAATTCGCAATTTACATGATGGTGGATTAGCTGCATATCTAGGTCGTGATAAAACTATTGCTGCAGTCCGGGAGCGATTTTACTGGCCCCAGTTGCGTAGAGATGTTAGTAGGTACGTACAAAAGTGTTATGTTTGCCAGACTGCTAAGGGTCAATCTAAGAATACAGGTCTGTATATGCCTTTACCTGTTCCTAACAATATATGGGAAGATCTGTCCATGGATTTTGTGCTTGGTTTACCACGGACACAAAGAGGCATGGATTCTGTTTTCGTTGTGGTTGACAGATTTTCCAAGATGGCGCACTTCATTCCTTGTGGGAAAACTTCTTATGCAGTAAGTGTGGCCAGATTATTCTTTAAGGAAGTGGTTCGTTTGCATGGTGTGCCCAAGTCTATTACCTCAGATAGGGATAGTAAATTTCTAGGGCATTTTTGGCGGACTTTATGAAAACTGTTTGATTCATCTTTGAATTTCAGTAGCACAGCTCACCCGCAGACTGATGGGCAAACAAAGGTGGTTAATAGAACTCTGGGAAACTTGATTCGAAGCATTTGTGGAGATAAGCCGAAGCAATGGGATGTTGCTTTATCACAAGCAGAGTTTGCTTATAATAATGCAGTTCATAGTTCTATTGGCAAGTCGCCTTTTTCTGTTGTTTATACAAAGGCGCCTCAGCATACTCTGGATTTGGTACAGTTGCATAAGCAAGCGGATAAAAGTGTAACAGCGGATCATATGGCTAAACAGATTGTGGAGGTGCATCGTGAAGTCAAACAGAAGCTGGAGGAAGCTAATCAGAAGTATAAAGCTGCAGCAGATAAGCACCGGCGGAAGCAGGTGTTTGTGGTAGGTGATCAACTCATGGTTTTTCTTCGTAAAGAGCGATTACCAGCTGGATCTTACAGTAAATTACAGCCAAAGAAGTATGGACCTTACGCTGTCAGCAAGAAAATCAACGATAATGCTTATGTTATAGACCTTCCACATAGCATTGGCATATCTAACACTTTTAATGTTGCTGATTTGTCACCGCTTCATGAGTCCACAGAGCTGTTATATCCAGATCCTGATTTTAACTCGAGGACGAGTTCTTTTCAAGTGGAAGAGAATGATGCGGAATCTATTAGTGGTGCATTTCCGACCGATTGGACAAAGCGAAGTCCAAACGGAAGGCGAAACAAGATGATGACTAGAACCGGTGGGGCCCGATCGACGACATCGGATATTTTTATGAGTTAATTTAAAAAGGCAGTTTTCTAATTTTGATGTTTTACGCTTTCCAATTTAGATTAGGTAACTTTCCTATTATGATTAGGTTTCCAATTCAGATTAGGTAACTTTCCTATTATGATTAGGTTTCCTATTGTAATTAGGTTTAACCCCTATAAAAGGGTGTTTAGGGTTGTTTTGAAGACTGAACATTCTTATCATCAATATTGAATTTCGAGATTTTTCTCTCTAAGCAAGATTTTGCTTGAATTATTCGCGGAACGCTGCGTCACTTTCGACCAAGAGAAGGGGTATGTACACAAGCCAATATAGATCAAATAACCTTAGTTCGTCCATTGACGCAGCTCAAAAATAACATCTCCCCACTTAGTTACACATATTCATGTTACTAGGCAATAGATCCGCGTTCGACTCCCGGCAGACACATCGATCAAAAAAAAAAAAAGCTCAATTGTCCCCAATCATAAGCTATTAGTATATAGAGCAATAGTCCTTGATGCACATATCTACAACAAATCCTAAGGATATTTGATAGCAAGTTTGGGAAATTATGACATGAGAACATACACTAGCTTCGTGTGATTAGAAAGTCACTAAACAAACCAATCTCAAACTCACTTTGCAATACTTATGTGGCCACATAATGCATAAAGTTCCCGCTTGAACCCCGTATTACGGTAGTGACAGGCTCGCTTAAGTAAGCAGTGGCCATGATTAAAACTCAAAATTTTCAATTTAGATGTGTACAACTCTTATTCTTACGCACGGCCCAGAACTAGTCACTGACTTTGGTCCCCCCCTTCTCACCTTTCTAAGTTTCTACCAGCGAAAATTCTCCCCTGAAAAGTCAAATATTGGATAATGGTACACGCATTGACAGTTACTTTATCGGACTGGACTCAGTCAAACACAGTTGTCACTGCTCATTAGCAGAAACCACGAAAGTCAAATGTACATACATGTTTCGCTTTATGTCTAGCATTTACACCCTTCATGCACGCAGATCCATGAAGCGCGTCGGTGCTTGCACAAACATGGGACAATTCACCACGATATCATGTTTACACTGAACCGAAGGGCAGCTGCACATGATTGGGATATAAAATTGCTTGCATATTTTACTCCTGGCCCGAAGGTTTGAACAGGATATCAATCTATATGTGCCTCCTATGCTTGTACTGTACTCAACTAAAATAGAGAGAGAGAGAGAGTTGGTATATTGTAATAATGGAGTGGTTCAGGAGGATTCAATTGAGGGACCCATGTTCTTCTCATGTTGGCAGACCCAATAAGCACACTGAAAAATAATAAGAAGACCAGAAAATTCACATTTTTATATATAGGTCTATACTATTTTATAATCATGGTTCACAAATTTTATTTGCGTAGGAATTAGGATTGTTGTGTTGTAGAAAATATTATTGGATATTGTTGAAGTATTATCCCACATCGATTGACAACGGGTCATAAATGCTTTTTATATTCATATGGCCTCCCTCCACCTAATAGTTTAAGCTTTTGGGTTGGACTTTCTAATAGATATGTACAAAGTGGCATGCTTATTCTTTTTTGTAATTTAAGATTTATCAAATCACTTTAGAAATTAAAATTTTCATGTAATATTTATATTTCCAACATCGATCACTTCCCTTTACTCAGGAAATATCATATGAAGAGAACAGAGTGTTAACATTGATTAGATTAAAGCCTGATCAGAAAAAAAATTTAGACCAAATAAAGTGTAACATGAAACAGGCTTATTTGTTGACTATTGAGAAATACCCCATTAATAGTGTTCAATTTCAATATAAATTCATTACACTTTTTTTCTTTTAGAGATAATCCATTAGTTCAAAACTAACGCAAAGCTTTGTTAAACATACGAAAGAAGATACATGAAGTCCAAGGACCCGTGCTAAGAACTAATAAAATCGAGATCAACCGAAGCAGTAACTTCATTCTAAATATAAGCATATAATTTGAATATACAAAAATAGTTGGTAAACATGTAGGACTTGTCATGTCCGCTTTACACATTGTGATCTGAAATAGCACGCCTTACAAAACTTAACGTGAAAAGTACCATGCTAAAGAAATATCGCATAATTTTTCGACAAATTTTCCCAAACATAGGTACTTAATCCTATTGAATTCATTAGAAAATTGAGAATTGAGTGTTTAGTTTTTAGGGACAAAGAGAGTTTTATGGGACAAAGAGAGGTTCTCGGTTCTAGGGTGGGAACTGGATCGATCGGACCAGACCGATAAATATATATTTATTTTTTGGTCAAAAATATGGATTTATAGATAAATATATATTTGCTACGTATTGGGAGGAGTTCCAATTGGGATAATTGTTCAATGTTCCTCTGATTATGTATCTAATTCACCTGCATCTAGTTCTGTTAGGCTAAGTTCCGGCATCAACCTTGGATACTAGCCGTGAAAACTTTACTATATAAAGTTTGAATTCATTCCAATAAGTAATTGGTTCCATTGGAACCGGACCCACCATCGGTCCGGTCGGTCGGCGATCCGACTAGCCGGTCCGATCCTTAGTCCTAGAAATTGGGAACCGGTCCTCCCGATCCGGTTCCCAGGTTCTAGGTGGGACCGGACCAGAACAGGAACCGCTCACCCCTAAAGAGAGTCATCGTATATTAAGATGACAAAGATTATGGTTTTGTACTTTTTGTTAAACTGCAAAAAGAAGTTTATTTACTCCACCAATTTTAAAATCACCTAACTTTTGTGGGATGTAGTGGGGGAGAGAGAGAGAGAGAGGCCAGGGTATCAGATATGAGCTTAAAAAAGGTGGCCGTTGATATGCTTCTTTCAAATTTCTAATCATCCAATTTGATATTTAGTAAATCACAATAACAAAAAAAATGACAATGCAGCTTGATACCACAAGTGCATGCATGTCATCCCTGACAAAAAGTTGATCGTCCCTCCCCTAATTAGCTCCCTTGCTTCGTGAAAGATATATTATGTAAAAGTCGCGTCGCATGGAGAAACTAACCATTGAAAAGGGGAGAGAGAACACACCGTTTTAAGTGGGAATATGCATGACAAAATTAACCCGACACATTCCGTGTATATTTCAAAGATTTTCGAACTTGGTAAAAACAATCATATGTCTATGAGCATCAAGAAATTATGGTGTCAGGTCCACCTATTGCTAGATGTAAGTCTCCTGAAATCACGTTTTTAGGCCTGCCCCAAGCCCACTTAGTGTCGAACCCGACACATAGGGTATATTTTAAAAGATTTTCTTCCTTAATTGAAGGGCTTCAGAGGGCGCCTTAGGGTCGGCCCAATCTTTTGTGCCTATAGATTTTCATGGAGTCCAGCCCAATTACCATCAAGCCCACTTATCTCCTTAGGCCCGGCCCAACCATTTGCGTCTAACGATAAAGTATTGCTAGAGATATTAAAAAGAAGAAATCGTTTTCCCAAACTCTCTTCCACACGCACTCTTACATAGAGCTTCAATCTACGTACCCTCTAAGTTTGTTAACTATTCGCATTTTGTATTTTCTTTTATTTTGTATCACTTTTTAGGGTTGCTTTATTTAGATAATAAAAGAGCATAAAATGTATACTTCTTCTATTAGTTATATATTGGACAAGCATTTCGATGTCGTCTTAACATCTTATATAAAGAATAAAATATACCCACGACAGAGAGGATAACCTTTTGAAAGTAAAATCTGAACATTGAAAAGCTTTTTCCAATTCACTTTCGAGTATAGCACCGAAAAACCGGAAACTGGTCATTTTCCTTGGATATGGTTTTGGTGAAAAACATTTTCCTCCGTCAAGAAACTTTCAGCGAAACAAACATACCCTAATACCCGTAACCTTAATTAGTTCACAATATGATGCGTTAAATGGTAAGTAGTTATTTAAGTTAATGGGGCCATTCAGGTACCCAACTGCAGTTTTAGTATTTCTAGCATTATGCAAACTAAAATATGTTCCAAACAATTTTCTCCTCGGCAAATCCCAATCAATTCCGACCCACGTTTGCTAGGTACCAGAATCTCTGCATAAATGCAAATTCGAAACGTGCACTCGCATCGAAAAGTCAATAGTTTAACGAAAGCAACATGACCGCAAGCTAATCGGATAGAGTGTTAGCTTGTCTTCATCGTCCAAATCTCTCACCCTATAATGCCTCTTAGGTTCGGCCAGTACAGCAAACCCATGTGCACCAGCTCAGAAGTGCTCAATATAGTCGGAATTTTCCTCCTGTATTTCCGCTTGCAAGTCTACGAAATACACAGAAATAGAAATGAAGCTTCAAAGTCTCAATCATGGAGGAGACAAGTTTGAAGTCATGGTGATGATTTTCCATTTAAGAGGTGACGCCTATGGCATCTGAATGGTAATGACATGTGATGTAGGCTTCACATGGAATTGCATTGCACAGTGTCGGTGTAGAGATTGATCTTTTCTTTCGTTACATATGTATATAGATAGAATTTATCTATCACATAATCCGCTCATTCCACGTGGCTTAAGTAACAAATCTCTCTCTCTCCCTCTTTCTCTCTCGGGCACGCGTGTGCGTGTGCAGGTGTGTATGTAAATCAATGTGCGTAAGTTTGTGAGCTACGCGCGCGCCTGTTCAAGTATGTGCAGGGGCGACTCTATGTGTCTGTCTTTGAGAGAGAGTCTGCTAAATGGGACAATGGCAGGCAGTGACCTCATCGGAGATGATACAATAGTAGCTTCGTCATAGATGATGAGGTGGCAACGACTAGGCTTCTAAAATTGTGAGTGTACTTAGATGGAGGAGAGAGATGTTAAGTAGAATTTTGGTTTTTTTACAATGGGGGTATAGCGCTGATCAAAACTACAAGTTTTAAATTTCCAGTGAAAGGCCCATGTAAAGTTGGGTGGTCCAAATGCCATCCAACTCTCTATCGAAACACAATGAGATAAAAATGAACAGTTGATGGTATAACAAATTATTACTCCAGACCTTATGTTTAGTTGTAACAGTGAAATTTTATGAGAATCGAGTTTACTTTTGAAAGTGATATGATAAAAAGAGAAGGAAGGATAAATTGGAAACTTAAAAATGATGGGTCTTTTAGTAGAGAAGTGAACACAACCTTTGTGATGTTCATGCCCAACTTTATTCTAAATATATAACCAATCTAGGGATAACTCAATCAACTGCTCGTAATGTCATTTTCAAAGATCATTGGGATTGTCCTCCAGCAAGATCTGATCATTTGATTGGTATCCTTGCAGCTTTGGCAGATGGCATCCAATCTTGTCCTCCAACACAGGGTTTTCTTTTCTGGCTCTTTCCGATGGCATGTTTACTCTATAGTCTCGATGCTTGGGACTTCGTTAGGCATGAGAAGCAGCCTGTAATTACTTGGCACTCGGTTGGTCTGGTTCAGGCCAAACCTGCCTAAGTTCTGGTTCATTTGATAGAATTAGTAAATGGAGCTCCATTCATGATACTTGATTCATAAATGAGCTTGTTGTGGGGGGAAGTTTTCATCCACTTGATATTGGTTTTGCGCCATCAAAGGGTAACTTACTGTGAGGAAAAACAAAGGCTCCTACCCTTTCCATGATGGACTCTTGATTGCATCTGTAAAGCTAAAATTGTATCTGCATGTTAAGACCATACTCGAGTGGCTAGAGGACATAAATGAAAGGGCAATTTGGAGGAAATTTTCTCCTACCATACCTTTGATCGGTGGGTTACAAACACGGGCATCATCCAATTTTAATTTTAATTAAGTTTGCATGTTGGTGATATTTATAACTTATAACCAATCGATTAGAAACATTATTTTCCCCCAATTAGATTTGGAGACATGATGCTGACAGTAAGAGCGAAATTGCTCTTACTTAGATTAGAGCTGAGTACTTTTCAGTCTTCAGAATACCTTTTGGTTACTCGAATTTCCTCTTGCTTCAAACCGTTGAAATCTAGCCAATAGGGGAGTTCTTATTGTATGATCCATGTGCATGTGAGTCCAAGGAACATGCATCGTTAGATTATGTAGGTCTCGCGTGGAGCCCGATTCATCCAAAGATGCATGTGAATAGGGCTCGCACGTACCGAAATCATCCCATAATATTGCCAATAGAGCTAGTGCCCTCAAAACCGTCATAACCTTTTTGAAAGTAAAAACCGTCTTGGTAGAATGCACTGTAGTACCTATCACATATCAGTCTAATAACGAAAGATTATGAGCGCACCGTGTCCCTTGGAGACTATAGCTTGAACCCACATGGATGAGATGTTGCAACCATCCAGACCGAGATCTATTGAACGGTTAAAATCTATTACATAACGGTAAAAGATTGCAATTATGTAAGTCTCCGCGAGACTATAGCCTTACCCCCCACATTTCAACCCATGGAAAGGGAAGTTTTGGCTGGTGAAAATAGGGCCAACGAGGGAGGGAATATCGTGAGCTCTTCAATTTTGGAAGCCCGAGCATCTTTAGCCAAGAATGGTTGAGCTCCCTCATAACTCGTGCTGAAAATGCCCTGAACCTCCTCAATCACGTCCAGCCATACACGTCCTTGTCATTCTCCTCAGATTCTCCACATCAACATAAAGATCACTCAATGACTTTGTCTCTCGCCCTTTCCTCTCTAGCTCACAAAAAGGGTCATTCCACTCCACTTATCGTCTCTATCCCAACCCTGCTCATTTCCCATCAGATGTCTGATGATGTTTCCCAGGCACCACGTTCGCTGCCTCCGCCACCACCAGCCCCCGAGAGCTCGCAGTCGCCCTTGCGAGTCCAGATGGTGCCGAAGTCAGTCTCCGACCGGCTCCTCCAGAAGTTCTTCGACGCATCCGAGTTCGACTTCGATTACGAGCAGAGCGGGTTGTGGTCTCCCCCAGTGAGGAGGAACGTGTTCTTGAGCTCCCCTGGGAACATATTCACGGAGCGCCAGATCGGCGAGATGAGCACCAAGCTCAAGAGCTTAATGGACGTCAAGCGCCGCCGGCGACGGCACAAACTTTGGTTTAAGGTACGGCGTTCAACTGCCCAATCCACATTTTGTTTGTTGGTCTAATTCCCTCGGGAACGAAACGGTCAAGCAATAATGCATACCTTTTAAGATTTATAATTTCTATTTCTATTGCAGGCATTATGGTGTTTAAGAGGATAATGTCAAATTCTCCTCCTCTCCTTCTTTGATGTTTAGGGGATAGACTATTTGGAAAGTAGTAAAACCTCTTCTTTCTATCTTCCATGTACTGATGTAATTTCAAGAGAACATTGACATTAGTTGAGTGATTAAGTGAATAGGTACTAATTATATACAAAACGTATTTAGCTTCACCAAATATTACCCATTATAGTTGTCGATGAACTGGCTCAACCGATTCCCGAGGGACGCTCCGAGAAACAAAAAATCGAGGGCAAAATCGATGAATTGTTGCGAGCGATTTGCTTAATGTGATATTTTCTTTGCCACTGAACTTTTTTCCGTTTTTAGTTGTATTTTTTGCGAAGTTTCTTAGGCTTACGATAAATTTTTGCCGCGCAACTAGCTTGAAATATCCCGTGAACTCGTCGGAAAGAAATAAATAAAGGAAGAGAGAGAAAAAGTATTTTAAAAAAAACATTTATTTCAGTGTGATGTCAAGAAAAAGCATTGATGATGCACGGAAGCTGATGTTGACAAAAATTGAGAAGAAAAAACTGAAAAAAGCAGCCTCAAGAAATGCCGGAGAAAAAGGCGATACCACTTGGTCTCTTCAACTTCAATTATGATAGTACTAATAATCCGTATGCTCAAACAAAACCACAATTTTTCTTTTGAAAAAAAATAATTATTCCTCTAGCTAATTGCCCCACTTATATCTTCTCCTGTCGAATTGGTAAAAAAAAAAATGGGATCGACTTTGAGATTGATTTTCTTTCGCATCCAATCTTGAATTATATCGTTAGTGCTCGCAACTACACCATACACAAGGTCACTTAGTTACCGTCACTTATTTCAAATGCTTTCCAAAACTCTAAAAGAATGTGATTTATGCATTTAGTCTACACAATTTCGTGATATATCATGTGCCATAATACTTATGTGACAAAATGATTGAATAGATGTTGTCAAAACCTAAATAACTACTCGCTACGAGCCACACAATGTGTCTCGTCATGAACAACTTAACAATGCAGGATGCCGCACTTGACGGGCCAAGCACTTGCCCAAACAAACTCGATTCGAGTTAGGCATAACACAACATAAATGAAATAATAGTATTTGATATACTTTCTCAACGGACGCGAGTAGCAACGGCATAATTAAGATCGAAATCTTGCGGAATCAACGAGATAGATCGAAACGAAATTGCATAAAAGTCGAGTGGCCTCCTGTCGATCGGGCCACACTGTCAGGAATACGCGAGAGGGGTACCACTTGATCGCGGAAATCTGCATCTTCTGGGCATGTGCAAATGTGATGAACTCGTGATCCTCTCTCCCTCTCTCTCTGCCCGTGGTCCACCATACCCAACGAAATGAAAAGGCATCATCCCTTTGAAACTCATGATTGGTGAGATGGGCCACATGATTTGAAAGTGCGGATGCTTAAAACAAAGAGAATAAATGACTGCATTGCATTTTTGTCCCTGGACTGGAGAAAGAACCCGAGGCTTTCTGGGTATTTGCTTCTGTCAACGTTGTATGTATTGTACGTCATTGTTCCCAGGATCTGCCGCTGCTGCCATGCACTGTTCCATTGCCTTTTCCCTCGCCCACATTCAGCCAGAGGAGTGCTTGAAGAATGCGTTTGTGCTTTAGTGGGTTCACCATGATCTGGAGAGTTACTTCTTCCCTTTTATGATCACATAGCCTACTGAATAAGTAAACTCCATGCACCATTGATCAGATACAACTGAAGTCGAAGCCTGAGCATCTTCCCAACACCATTTTTTTTTCCCAACACCATTGATCAGGTAAGACTGAAGTTGAAGTCTGAATAAGTGGTTCAAACATGAGATTGTTTTCATATGCTAGTGTGAGGAAGCAAATGTCGTGTCAAGCACCTAATCCATATGCTATATCGGCAACTCGACCGCTAAACTAATCGTGTAGGACTATGGTCTAGGGATATGTATGTGAGGCTATGTATAGGACCATTTCATAGTTTCTAAAATATTGTTAACACGTTTATATTTCAATTAGAGAAAGGGGCAGAAACTACATACACCATGTGATAATTTAGTCTGCATACTACGTTATTTATATATCAAAGACCCTCTGGAAATCTTTATGAAGGACAAAAGTAGATAGGATATTAAATAAGTTCATTTTTGGAGAGGATTATGAGCTTTCTTAGCAAGCCATGGATAGAAAGAGGTTTTTGCTAGTCTGATAGTCTTGTAATGTTCTTTCAGTCACTTTCCAGGTAATTTCATGCCTAGACTCAGTTCACTATAGACCAAGTGATTCGAGCCGTCAGATGGGACGCTCCCGTGTGGGATCTATAGTTTGCTCAGATCATCGGTCGGTCCCCAGGCAGACCGAATTACTAAACAAAGAGTTTTGCCGCTTCCATTTCACTACTTAATACGCTACATCGATACAACATGCTTGTGACACGGCCCAAGGAAGCGAAGGGCTCCGAGCCCGTCCGTGAACGAGACGTGGCCCCTTATGTACAGGGGATGTGGCCCATTCGTGCATGGGACGTAGCCCATTTGTGACTAGGCGTGACCACCGTCCCTGACCCTTCAGTTACCTCTGACAAACAACCCTGCAGCTTCCTTTGACAGACGTCCCTTGAGCTTCCCCACGCCCCTAAGACCTCTGGAACTTTTTGTGTAATTGTGTAATAATTGTATTAGTTCAAACACCACCGTTGGATCATGAGTGTATCAATGGATCAGATTATACCCGCACTTGTATATATAGAGAACCCTCCCCCTCCATTTGTACATGCTCATTTGCAAAGAAATACTACTACGTTGCTTTATCTCCATTCTTGTGAATCGAGTGTGTGTGTGCGCAAGGCTGACTTGGAAGTGATCTTAAGGCTGCACGGGTGTGGGATCGTTGTGAATCGACCGACCCGTGACAAGTGGTATCAGAGCCTTTGTTCCTAGCGCAATGGCTGACCCACGTTCCAGTGCTGTGAATGTCCAAGATGAGGACCGCGAGGATCATCAAAGGGCGACCGAGAGAGTCGACGTCTAAACTAGGAGGAGTCGTGCTCCCTCGATCAAATGGGTGACTTGGACCATCGAATGACGGCATTAGAGGAAACCGTCATGGATGTTCAAGGGATAGTCGATGACCTACAACAAACCGTTGAAGAAGTGGAGGCCGGAAGGGAGGAGCTCTTAGCCGAGATGCAAGAGCTCAAAGCCGGCATGGGAGAGCTCCGCGACGAGGTGTTGGGGCCCGTGACTCATGAGCTGCAGCAGCAAGATGAGACCCAGGAGGCCGCCATACGCGCTGAGATCGCTGAGCTCAAGGGGAAGCTCGCGAGATAGAAGCAACACGCGTGAATGAGGTGATCACCATGCATCCACGTATGGACGCACCCAAGCTGAGAGAGTCCAAAGGAATGATGTTTGTGAACATGAAAATCGAGAGTACCACGATGAGTGCGTTCGTAGATACCAATGCGTCTGACCTCTTCATATCCCAAAAAGCCGCGAAGAAGCTAAATCTTCGGATTAAGGAAGGAGGAGCCGGTTGACTCAAAACGGTGAACTCCAAGAAGGTCCCAACTAGCGGTATGGCTAGGGACGTGGAGCTTCATCTTAGTCCATGAACCAGCAAGGAAAATATCGAGGTAATCCCCCTTGACGATTATGATCTTGTACTGGGTTTGGGATTCCTTGATCATATAAATGCGGGTGTAATGCATTTACGGATTGTATATGTATTCTGGACATGCGATGCCAATGCGTGGTCCCGATCCATTGCGAGTCGGGACGCGATAGGAAGATGCTCTAAGCTATACAGCTTAAGAAAGGAGCAAACAAAGGTGATGTGACCTTCTTGGCAACCTTGAAGGTCGAGGATGATAAGGGCAAGGGCAAGGACAAGGAAAGTGAAGTTCCAACCGAGGTGACCCACGTCCTCGATTCGTTCCAAAATGTGATGCCACCCCAGCTACCCAAGAAGCTGCCATCTCGAAAAGAGGTGGATCATAAGATCGAGCTGGTGCCTAATGCCCGACCACCGACCATGGCACCTTATTGCATGGCCCCACCCAAGTTAGAGGAATTACAGAAACAACTCAAGGAGCTACTCAATGTGGGATACATTCGGCCGTCCAAAACTCCGTTCGGCGCCTCGGTACTATTTCAAAAGAAGCATGACAGGTCCCTCCGTATGTGCATTGATTACCGGGCGTTGAATAAGCTCACTATAAAGAACAAGTATATGATCTCCTCATTGCGAGACTTATTCAATTAGCTTGGGGAAGCTCGTAGGTTCACCAAGCTTGATCTTCAATCGAGTTACTACCAAGTCACATGAATAAGCTCACTATAAAGAACAAGTATCCGATCCCCTCATTGCGGACTTATGCGATCGCTTGGGAAAGCTCGTTGGTTCACCAAGCTTGATCTCGCTGGGGATGGACGTACGGTCAAGATCCGTACCATTGTCAAATGGGAGCCCCACCAAGGTGACTAAGCCGAGGTCGAAGCTTTCTCGCCTCACAAATTACTATCGACACTTTGTTCGGGATATTCAAGCATCACCGTGCCACTCACGAATATGTTGAAGAAAGAAAGGCCGGGAGTGGACGGACGATGCCAAAAAGCGCTCGATCGGTCGAAACAAATCATGACCGAGGAGCCAAAGCTCGTGGCCGCCCAATCATGCCAAGCCATACGAGGTAGGGACCGACGCTCCGATTTTGGCGATAAGTGGTGTTCTCATGCAGGATGGACATCCGTATGCGTTCGAGTCTCGAAAGTTGAATGAGATCTTGAGCAACATTACACGATCCAAGAAAAGAAGATGACCGCGGTGGTTGACTCCGCCTGTACGCGGAGGTACTATCTCCCGGGATCAAAGTTCGCCGTTCGATGAATAACGGGCCGCGAGCTACTTTCAAATCCAAAAAGATGAGTCCGAAACAAGCTTCGGTGGGTAGGATTTCCGCCGAGTTCAATTACGTGCTAGAGTATAAACCAGGAAATGCCAATTTAGTGGTCGATACCTTGAGCCGAAGACGAAGTTGGCCAACATCATAAGTCGACCTAGCTCCTAATGCATCGGTAGGACATCCAGGGATCTACCGCACCATGGCGCTCGTTGAGGACCAATACTGCTGGCCTCACATGTGGAACGACGTCGAGGCGTATGTCAAAACATGTCTCATGTGCCAACAAGATAAGATCGAACAATGTTCACCGTCGGGACTTCTCGAGCCACTTCCTGTCTTGGAACGTTCATGGGAGAGTATCTCCATGGACTTCATTGTGAATTGACCCAAGTCCAAAGGATGTCGGACCCTCATGGTCGTAGTGGACCGATTCTATAATTACACAACGTTCGTGCCCACAACAAAGGATTGTCCGACCGAGAAGGCGGCCAAACTATTCATCAAGCATGTCGTCAAATACCGGGGAGTCCCACGAACAATCGTGACCGATTGCGATCCTTGGTTCACCAAGTGGTTTTGGACCGAGCTCTTCAAGTTGCTGGGGTCGAACCTCAACTTCTCCACGAATTTGCATCCCCAAACCGACGGACAAACGAAGAGGGCGAATGAACTTCTCGAAATATATCTCCGGCACTATGTGAGCACAACGCAAGCAAATTGGGCGAGACTAATCGATGTAGCTCAGTTCTCGTTCAACTTACAGCGAAGTGAGTTCACAAACCAGAGCCTGTTCGAGATCGTGACGGGGCAACAGCCGCTCACTTCGAACACGGTTGCCTCGGGCTATCGGGGGAATAGCCCATCCGCATACAAGTTCGCCAAAAAGTGGCATGAGGAAGTGGACTTAGCGCGGGCGTGCTTACACAAGGCCTCCAAACGCATGAAGAAATAGACCAATAAGAAGCGACGGCACGTGAAATTCCAAGTCGGGGACCTAATGTTGGCCAAGCTACACGCAGTCCTCCGATACAAGGACGTGCACAAAGGCTTGATCGGTCGCTACGAATGGCCTTTTCGAGCGCTCAAACGAATTGGAAATGTCACATACAAGCTGGACTTGCCACCGAAGCTCAAGCTACACCCGGTGTTCCACGTAAATATGCTTAAGCCTTTCCATGTAAATGAGGAAGACTCAGACCGAGAGAAGTCGCAGCGGGCACCGTTTGGGGAAAAAACCTCGTATGACCGAGATGTCGAGTGCATCATGGCTGATCAGATCATACGGAAGAAATATCGGGTGCCAAGGCGAGAATACTTGGTCCGATAGAGAGGTCTTCCAGAGAGTGAAGCAAGTTAGGAACCCTCCGAAACTCTTTAGCAATTCCGAAAGTACATTGATGCATTTCATGCTAAAAACACGACGAGGGCATCGCCCGATTAGGTTGGGGAGAATGACACAGCCCAAGAGAGCGAAGGGCTCCGAGCCCATCCGTGAACGAGACGTAGCCCCTTACATGCATGGGATGTAGCCCATTAGTGCATGGGATGTAGCCTATTCATGCATGGGACATGATCCATCCGTGACTAGGCGCGACCACCGTCAGCAACCCTTAAGTTGCCTCTGACAAACGACCCTGCAGCTTCCTTTGGCAGATGTCCCTTCAGCTTCCCTATGCCCCTAGGGTCTCTAGAACTTCTTGTGTAGTTATATAATGATTGTATTGGTTTAAACATTACCATTAGATCATGAGGGGATCAACATATCAGATTAGATTCGTACTTGTATATACAAGGGACCCTCCCCCTTTATTTGTACATGCTCATTTGTAAGGAAATACTACTACGCTGCTTTCTCTCCATTCTTGTGAATCAAGTGTATGTGTGTGCAAGGCTGACTTGTGAGTGATTCTAAGGCTGCACGGGTGTGGGATCGTTGTAAATCGACCGACCCGTGACACTTGGATCTACAATGCATTTAATATACTGCTAAAACGAGTGAATCGATCGCGAGAATGCGAAGTGAATACTATAGATTCACAGAGATCAGTGTACCAATAGCTCTGGAGGTATCAAATTACATATGAAGGACAAGATGATCAGGTACCGCTTGAAGCAAAATCAAACAAAAATACTGTGTTTTTCATGGCTACAGTCAAAAGAAAATTCTGGGACCACTTCAAGCAAGAGACAAGAAGTCATCTGAAGGGTGCTTTCGCAGCCTGTTTGATAAGTACTTAACCAATAAACTTTTACCCAAGACTCCTGCATTTTCCCTTCATACATATGGACGCTTGCCACAGGTACAGCTGTTTTCTTTTCAACAGAGACTCTTCAACACTGTCATTTTTTCCTTTTTTTGGTTATGTCCTTGCCTTTCTTGATGAAAAAAAATGACCAAACCGTTAGCTACAATCTGTCACGATTTCGTGTTTATATTTAGCATGATCTAAGAATCATTTTCCTTTTTCTTTATGAAGCATCCTAGATTTTGCTACTAATGTGATGCCTTTAGTTTGTTAGAAGAAATATCATTCAAGCTATAGTGGATGATCCATTGTACCTAGTAGTTTTTAGCAATATCTCTAGCGACACCGTCCTCAACAGCATAAAGAAATGATAATTCACTGTCAAATTTTCATCTGTAGACAGTGTTTAGAATCCCTCACAACAAAGCCTGTCTTTAATTGAAAAAATTCTGCCCGGAACTATACATGATGGGTTGTTGAGGGCAGATCATATAATTGTTACAGTGAAAATGACTCTGGAAAGGATTGAACATGGAATGAGACAGACAATCGATCATCCAACAGAATAGTCAAATGCCAAAATTCGAAGAAGTGCTACCAAAACAGGATGCAATACCTTTTCGTATAAACATAAGTTTCAGTATACAACAGATGAATGTTGATCCATGTACTTATAAACAAAATGAACCAGCATCCTTTTGATTGTCGCTACACCAAGTTTGATGAAGTGACGTGAGAGTTTCAGCACTGACATATATTTTCCCTAGTGAGTTTTCTAATTACATAATGTCTGCTATCTTCAGAGCAAGATTCCTACACGATACAAAGAAAAAAAAGTAAGTTGCAGTCTCGCACTTGATGTAAATTAAAGAATCCAAACTTGAATTGCATTTTAATTAGAAAGATGACCATGTATATCCACCATTTTTCCAGCCAATATCCGTGCATGTTAGTTTTAGAACTTTCACCAAAAAACGAATCATCTCAACAATTTCTATTCATCTGTTTCATCTGGAACTAGTCTAAAAAGAGTCACAAGAACGATGACGTGTAAACCATGCACATACAGTAAGCAGTTCGCACAAATTCCAAGAAATTAATTCAGAACAAGTTACAAGATGTACTTACAAGTATGATGTGAAAGATCTAAGATGAACTGGCTATTAGACAGCAACGGGACTTTTCTGAAGGAACTCCTTCCCTGTGATGCCATCTTTCAAATTTTTGAAGTACTCATTGTAGTCCTTCTCAGGAGGCGGATTTTCAGGGTCCACTGTAAAAGGCTCGCTGAATGGGACTACACTTTTAACCTGCAGAGACAATTAAATTAAGATTCTTGACAGGATGAGAACAGACATCATTCTCACTTTTGAACCACAAAATCTTGCTTTGACTGAGCACACAAAATCCTCTCACAATGCTCATTAGTGTATCTAGTCAAGGCAGATAATCTCCCTCATCTAAAAGCAAAGATCAGCTCATTGAGTTACTATCATAAACACTCATATATCTCACCAAATAAAAGAAAATGCCCAAACTCCTTAACCTATCTGTTTCGTTCCTTTGGCGTTAAGGACAGAACATTGAAACAAATTCCCCTATTGCCAAAGGAAACTAGTAATCTCCCTCTTCTCATCAATAGTTCCAGATAAGCAGAGAACCTTCCCTATGCGACATGAATTCAATGCCATTTACTTACCTCAAATGTCTTGTCGCAAGCAGATCGACTTTCCAGAGCAGCCACACAAATACAAGCAATCTCTTCCCTTGAAATTTTCCCCTGAATAGTAGAACCATTCCACAAAAAAGAAAATTAAGAACACATTAGTTTCCCATAGACACTGGATAAAGAAAATTCAAAAAATATACATCAGAAACAAGACACAGATGAAAGAATCTAGCTATGTAAGGAACCAAAGATAGTCCTTTACCGTAATGTTGTCTCCTTGATCAAAAATAAGATCTGCTCCAGCTGGCTCCTCAGTCAATGCGCAAGGCCTCACAATAGCATATGGAATTCCGCTCTCTCGTATCAAATCCTCCCCCTGCTCCAGATAAGGCCAGAAAAATGATAAAGTGACAACAGGGAATAAAAATTGATTCCAGACTGAACACTTTCCATGGGAAGAAGAGGTGGAATAAGTCGGACCGGGAGAAGTCATAACAAGAGCAAGATGATATGTAGTTTGGCATTATATAGAGTTGACAAAACAAAATTTACAAAACCTACAGAGTTGCAGAAGTAACATCAATACATAGTTCACGACATGGCTACAAAATATACACGGTGATGTCACAAAATCAAAGACACAAAGGCAGCTGTTTTTCATTGAAAGGAGTATTTTATTATTCACTTAGCGACTGCATAAGACTTCCATAAAATGAGCTTTATCTAATGCAAGCATGGTAGGACCATAGAAATCCAGAACCCCTCCCTCAAGAGAAAGTTACTGGTCCAACCACACATTATCAAAGTTTTGAAAAGTTGTATTTTTCTCCCTGAGATTATACTCATCCCCCTGAAGATTAACTTGTGTCACTTTGACCCCTAAACTTTCACAATCTATATCAGTTTGCCCCAAGTCCTTGCTGTCGGCAAATTTTTCACTAGAACTGAGTTGCTTTTGAGGCACGTGACCCAGGACTGATGATATGGATTGTCCAAAGAGATTGTTTGGTGCAAATCCTAGTCATTCACCAGTGAATTCTCTGTCTGCCAATATAAGAAAGTAAAAAACCTTTGGTTCATTAATGGCATACTTTGGCATCAAAGGATTTCCTCAAACAAATATATTCATCAGTTCCGACAGCTAATATCTTGTATGCTTCAAGGGCGAGTTAATTTCGAGATAAATTTGCCAGCAATAAAGAATATGGGGCAAACTTATGCAAGTTGTGAAAGTGTAAGAGGTAATCTGAGATGAAATAAACTTTAGGGGGCAAAGTACCGAGCCTTTTTATTGTGTCAACCAAATGATATTATATATAACCAGCTTCAAATGTCCACAGCAAATTATACTGCGACTGTCATGCAGAGTCCAAATAGCATTTTTGCTGAGGAAATCTATAATCTAAGCACCGAGAAAATAGGATAAAATTGTAAAAGACCACACCTTCAACTTAAAGGTGAGAATGAATCCTAATTCCTTGTTCAAGCGGACAGCAGGAGGTTGCTTACTGAGATCAAGTCCAGGCCGATCAGGTCGTGTCACTCCTGCAGAGCTCACGTGTACAAACCTAACATTCAACCAATTTAAATGTAACTGATGATGACTGCTATCAAATCAAAAGCATCAGGAAAGAGTAACCAGCCAGTTAGTGTTGAATTATCCAGAAATCCCCAGAGTTCCGAATTGAGCATTTATATCTTGAGTCTACCCTGTTTGCAGAATAGACTTTTGCTTAATAATTTGAATTCTTTGTGGGTATACTGTTAACTTTACTTCACATGTAGTCAAGCAGTTGTGGGTTCAACAACTTCTGCTGTCTTCTCATTAATATTGCCATCTTCTCTAATCATAGTTTACAGAGAGGAAATGAGTGTCCAAAATGTGTCGGTTTCATGCAATTTTCAAATAAAGAAAACAAACCTTGGAGCAACAGGATCCTTTATGTAAGCTCGTATATTTGATATTGGTAGTTGAAATGCACCCTCCACAAAAGTTGGGTTCAATTTCCCATCATACTCAAATTTGCTGAACATTAGCTGAAATGTATTACCATTAAATCAACAAGAAGGGTTAAACAAGTTCTAGCCAAAAAAAAGGAAAGGTTTAAGAATTTGAAAAAAAAAAAAACCACCAATCTATACATGAAGAATCACACCTGCAATGACACAATACTGCTTGGGTCAAATGGTGGAGCATCTGTCACAGTTCGTGCTCGAAATATAGGCCTCAAAGAAGAGAATGGCAAACAAACCTAAATATACAATTGAAGATTAAATGTGGGGAATCTTAGGAGAAAACAAGCTCAAACTTTGACTCCACCAAGGCATACCGATTGCCACAGCCCTCCAACAGTGTCAAAGCCAGCTGTATAACCAACAGTGTCCCAATCACGGCTTGTTCGAACAATGAGTTTGTAACGGCGGCCATCACCGTTTAGACGAAGCTCTAAACCATCATATGCAGAAAGATCCTCAGCTACTGTAAAATTCTGAAAATCAGAAAGTAAAGTTACCACAGAAAAATGTCCAACGGTTTTAAAGTAATGGAACATATGACCTGACACACACAAATAAACAAAAGACCTGCACACACATCACACTATTGGAGAAAACAATAACAAGATATGTGGATATAGTTATCAACAAACATGGGTATATAGTGATAAAATTGTTGCTGCGCCAAGTAAATGAAGCCAATAAACTGCCAAGACAGGTCACTCATTTGCATCAAAACAACAAAAACTACTGCAAATGTAGACAACTGAACCTCTTGGATACAAAATGATATAGATAATTCTTGGTGCAGTTGTCAACTGAGAAACCAGTTTACTAATACTTCACCAATCAACGTAATATAACAATAATTCATTAATTGCCTTGTAAGAGAGACAATTCTAACCAGTAGTAAGGGCATCCCTCATCATTAGAACCAATCCACCAATTGGCAACCAAATTGATGTTTACTATCACAATGTGTGTGGATAGTGGATAACCAAAATCCAATTTAATAGAGAATAAAACATTGGGGAAAAATCGATTAGCCTAGTCCAAGGCTCAAGGTATCTTAAGATGCAGGCACAGATAACAGGATGAGTTAAGCTCTAGAGGCTGTTTTAATACCTTGAGCACATTAGATTCAAGGAAATGCACGTAGCTTTCGAGTACGCAGTTGATATGTCAACTCACTTTTTATGCTTATGTAGTCAGATAGATTTCTTGCACTAAAACGTTACAATTTTGCATGACTAATTTTTTCTCAACCTATGCCCTGAAGTACTCCTCCCACAAAGTTTTCACCTAAGAATTTCCTACCATGCGCCCTCATTTATGGTTCTACTTCTATATTCAGGTTATACAATGTTTCAAGCTAACCAAGAAAAGTAACAGTTCATGTTAGCTGAAGCCTTTTGGATATAAAAACACAAGTTTCAGAAGGAACTCTCTACATCTACCTTAGATGTCCTTAATCGAACATGCAATATGTGATTAAATAAACCACAAAGAGTTTCTTTGAAATAAGCATCTTTTTGCAGGTAGGCACCACATATGCTATAAAAAAATTGTGAACTCTCGACAAACATAAGATCAGACCTTTGTTCTGATACTGGTAAAGCCACCATTGTTCGCAGTGGAAACAACACCTTCAATTAGATAGACAAATAAGAAAGTTAATAAAAATGTAATGCAAACCATAAACACATTGTTCATCAAGAGAGAACTACATGTTCCATGCAAGCAACAAATTCGGCAAGAACAAACCTCGAAAAATTCCAGTAGGCCCACCATTTTCACCACCGTTGGTGTCCATCATGTATGTGCTTTCACTAACTCCTCCCATCACAACATCATCCAAAGCACCCCAAGGCAGATCTTTAAATTTATCGTCTGCAAAAATATAGCACATAAAAGAAACCAGAATTAGAAACCCAGTCGGCCAGCTTATTTTTTCCATGTAAAGAACCACCTAAGTGCTTATGTTCCCTCTAAATTGTACAGTAGTAAATTCACAAGCTAAATTCGAGTGGCTTCTTTTTAATCAATGTGGGAAGCCCTAGGTAGGTCGTTAGTCTCATGCAATTCCAAAAATGAGCCCCCACTCTCTTCGGGCACTGCCTCAAAAATGTTTCTTTTCCCCAGTTGGCTACAGCTAAAAAGAATGTCAATGACTTATGGCCTTAAGTACCAGAGATAACCATTATTAAATTTGCTATTCAAGCTTGCTAATCATGTGAACAGACCACTCATCTCTAATAAAGCAGGCTACAACTTCTTACATACGGTCAACTGAGTGTATGTAGTCATGACTTTGATTCTTACAGCCACAGATAAAGGCGCACATTTTTCTTCAAGCTAATTTAATTGCCTTAACATCTTACAACCCAGGCCAACATAAAAGGAAAGTAACTCTTCACAGTGAACAACTTCAAAGTTTTCTTTCCAGGAATAAGGAAACTTACTTGCAAGGGACAAAAGGGAAGTATAAAAAGAATTAGACGACGTAGTCAGAGTATCCAAAATGATGGAAGTCACACACCTTTGAGACCAAATAATACTTTTCCATTCCGCAGTCCAACACCCTTTTTGACAGCATTGATTAAATTTCTCATCCCAATGTACTCGACCATTTCAGGTGAATCGCCTTTGATCTGCATGTTTAAATAGGAAATCACTCTTATCGCGATCATGGTGTTCAGTTATACCTTCAAATTGAGCATTTTAGTTAAGAATGGATCTGACTTCTCGAGGATATAGAGTAATTTCTCAACCTCTGGTTCAAAAAACTTGATTCCCTGCACATCAACAATTTTCAGGTCAAGAACTCAAATAATACAGGACAAAAGCAACTTACACAGAAAACTTGATTGGAGGTACACAGTTAACATAAATTTTATCGATACTTTGGTAAATCTCCGGCCTGAAAATTTTGCATGAGAAGCTCAAAAAACATACTTGGCTGTATTTGGCCCTGTCAGGAGTGTCCCCTTCCTTTGGGCCAACGATGACAGAAACAGCATTGATGACTTTTCTCACTCCTCTGAAGTTCTCAAGGGCCAGAGTGCTTTCCTTGGTGACGTCCCCAACTACCTGAGATTTAGGAAGCAGAGAAGGATCAAGTTGGGGAAAATGGCAGTTTGACAGTGTGAAAAGAAAAGTCAGACCAGTAAGGATAGATAGGACATATGAATGTCATATTTTAAACAAAGGGACTGAATTGGCCATTCACTCGTTGGATATTCAACCAAAATAAACATGCTTCATGTGCTCTACCTAATTAAAACTAGCAAGTTTTGTAATGCGCCAGATGTTCTATGAGTAAAATGCGGTAAGCATAGAAATAAACAGAATTTTATTTTTGAAGGGAGAACATTATTTGTAGTGCATTATCAAAGCCTCCAAATCATGAACACTAGTTGCTCACAGCTTGCATGTCAACAGACTACATACACATAAGTTAGGCTCTATATAGGTCTACAACCAGTAGTTCTCAGCAACTTTGTGACTGGTTTATCTCAACTGTGAATGTCATACAGTACATCTCACTATCTTAGAGTCGTCTATGGTGCCCCTGTTTTACGCCGTCATCAATTTGTTCATTTTGTCAGAGTCCAATAAAAAGTGTCGTAAATCGTTATAACCCACTTCACCACAAAAATGATCATTTTATCGAAAATAGATGTGAAATGTCATAAATCACAAATTCTGATCATTAGATAGTTATTCATTGCACTTTTATCGAAGTATGACAAAAAGAACTGATTACAATAACCTACGAGATGAGGCAAGGGCATAGTACCACCGAGGCAACACACAAGCACATGTGCATCGCTGCATACAAATGCATATTATTGACAAGAGTACACCCTTGGAAGCTCCAATAAGGTAAGTCTAGCACTCTAGTATACAAACTCATATGAAGAAACATGTCTAAGCAATGACAGAAAAACAAACATGAATAGTTCTTTATCCATTATGCACAATACATGCTCATGTTCAGTTACATAATATGGCCAGTCTGATGGTTGGAATTCGGCTTATGAAGTCATTTTCCAAATCAAGTAAATCCAGTTTAAAGAAAAGGACACCACGCTTAGTTAAGCTGCAAAATATAAATTGCAAGAAGAAACAAAATTCAATAGGAAGCTCACCAAGTCAACGTCTGGGCCTAACATCTTTCTTGCCTTCTCTTCATTTCTGACCTAGAAAGTTTTCCGCAATGAAACAAATGAAATGTGGAATCGCAGATGGAGTGCAATGATCAAAAAAGCATATTAGATACCTTGTCTGAAACAATAAAGTAGTTAATTCTTTTTTTAAGCTCAACAACATATAAGAAGAAGTAAGAGCAACCAGCAAGGCAAGAGATAAGTACCAATACACGGACAGGCAATCCTTTTTTGCGTAAGATGTCAACCACTCTTCTCCCTACACCCCCAGTGGCTCCAGCAACTAGGACTATACCGGAAGACTCCATTCTTTTTGGCGGTTCGCTGAGTGCAGGACCCGACAGTTTCTCAATTATGAATTCAACGAACTTCACAAGAATGATAAAAAGCCACAAAACCAGATTAGTTAATTCATAAAGAGAATTGCATTTATCGACATTACGAAACCAGTAGGATGCTAGTAAGCACCTTAGAAGGAGATGGGGGTCCTTGGAAAAAGTATATGGTCTTCAGAAATCTTCCTAAATCCCAACCTTGCTTTTCAGCTTCTGCTGATATTGGACTCCTATAGGAAATTGATAGGCGACTATCTAATGAAGACTTGCTAAGTAAAGTCTTGGACGTTGCAGTGAGTTGTAGAAATGGTTTAGGAAGTAGAGAAGGTGGGCCCCAAGGATGTACAGATTTCTTACAATATTCACAGCCAATAATAGAGGCACCCTGCAGCATCAGTTGATTGAGTAAGAAAAAGCTTAAACGAACCTTGATTTCAGTATAGTGAGCTACACCAGTACAGTAAATAAAATTAACAGAGGATAAGACCGATTAGAGATGCAAAGGAAATTAGGAAAGAAGATTGTCAAATCAAGATTGCGAAGCTTCAGCATATTCTGGACCAGATGATTCAACTACCGCTTTAATCCAACCATGACAGAATTGCTGTAACTACAGGGCTAATTTGCAGTTTCACTGGATTGTGGGAATATAAAACAAAGTAGTATGTAGGATGCTTTTAGGAATTCATCTGCTGGCAACACTAGAATCACTAAGCAATGAAGAATGAAAACATAAAACTATGAGCTTGTTATTACTTTAAGCTTCTAGATTCACCAGTTCACTACTCAATTACCAACCCTTCAAGAAATGGCCAGTTTTTCAATGATAAGGTAGGTAGGTAAAATGGTTAAATTTAATACGCAACAATTTAAGCAAATATTTCGACAATTCGCGGTCTGCTTCTACACCGTCTCTTTTAAGGGGCAATTTTTTACATTGGTTCAATTGAAAGAGCGCAAGGACCAAATTGGCCAAAATTGAAATTGGAGGACCGAAATTGAATATCGAAGAAGAGCGCATGGACTATTTTTGACATTGTCCCCTGTTTTAATTCTCACTGTGCAATAGACATCATGGCATAGAGAAATGCACCACTCTAGACCATCATCACTTCATGTTTCTACACAATTGAGGAGCAAAAACTTTTCCCAACTGGAAATCACACTTAGATATTGCCCTTCAATCTGTCTGCTACGAACCCCAAAGAACTCTTAACTTTGCACGTAAGCAAAACGGGAAAAGTTCTAATTTCTATGCCAAATGAGTATCACTCCAAACTAACATGAAGGAAAGTGGACATTCAAAGCACAAAAATCCATCAAGAATCAAAATTTTTGTTGCAACTCGAAAGCAAAGCCATTTCGCAAGTGGGCAACCACTGCAATCAGATTAACCGAAGAAAGAAGCCTGGATTACCTGAAGATGAAGCATCTCCATGAAAGAGCCAAGCGCTCTCTCAGTTTGACTGGAAAATTCGAGGACTCTTCACAGTCCAGTTGAAGTTTAGAGATGATCTTGATATGGTTCCCGCACTTACTAACGGAGTTGATGGGGTTGTTCCTGATATTTTGAATGACGGGAGTAAATATAGACCACACAAGCAAAGCAACGTGTGACAATTTGCTAAGTATTGGAACATTTTCATGGGCTGGGCTCATCAATGCAGGACCACTCGCCTTATCATACATGCCGAAAATTACCAAAAAACTCATAAACTTATTGTATTAATATCAATTCAGTAATAAACATTTTAATTTAATAAATTCAATTTTAAAATTTTTGATAATTTGCAAATATAGTTCATCCACCAAATTTTAACTGAAAATCACTGACATGGACATTTGACATGGACGCTAGTTATTTTATTTCACAATTTTTTTAATTGAATTATTTTTTTCTTTTCTTTTTTCTCTTATCTTTTTTTTTCTTTATTGTGGCCAACGAAGGCACAACAACCGTCGCGAATCACTGGGCGAGGGGCCACAAGCCCTTGATGGCCGTTGGCGAGGGTTGTAGCCCTCACCTAAGCCCTCGCCAACCGTGAGCAAGGGCCACCTTGCCCAAGCCCTCACTAGTCGCGAGTAAGGCGACCCTTCCCCAAATTTGGCGAGGACCCTCGCCTAGCCCTCATCGGCCACCAGCCAAAAGGAAAGAAAAAAACAGAAAAAGAAAGAAAAATCTGAAAAGATTTTAAAAATTGTCAATGTCAATATCAATGTCGACCACACCATAGAGGATGGTCAACGCTGACTAAACCACCACATTAGCGTTTCGGTCAAAATTGATAGGAATAATTACATTTGCAATCATTAAAAAGTTTAGGATTAAATTGACACAATTAAAAGATTTAAGAATGAATTAGTGCATTAGGTTTATGATTTGTTTGATAATTTTCCTATCACATGTGCTTACAGGAGTTATCTTCGCTCCTTTTTAAGTTTTGGTTTCGCATCACTTTGCAAGTTGGGAGATACAGGCCAACGAAATAATCTACTATTCTAATGGATTATGTCAGATCCTGCTAAAGCTCTGGTGAGGGGCCTAATCGTGGAACTATTCGCAATTGGTAACTTTGAGCAATCCAACCCGTGTCATGTATCTAATCCACGCATGGCCATTCGTTAATCACTCCACGAGGTTCTTGAGGTTCACTCGCCGACTGTTTTTCTTCACAAAACTGAAGATGTGTGACATGTTCAGCTCTCTTTTAGATAATGGAAGGAGATAATATTCAAACTCCTTGTATGTTTGTCCTCAAGCGTGAGTCTTCATTTGTATGTCGACCACTCCTTCCTATTTAAGGAAGCTATTAGTGCGAATAGTTAAATTTAAGTCGATTAAATTGATGTAAAAATGAAATGAGTAGTCTAAAAATTACCCTGTTGATGTGTTCCATTACCATTCTAGCTGTAAATGAAAGAAATTGTTCGGTATAGATGCACAGTATGTTTGTATTTTAGAGATCCTATTGGATCTTTTAGTTGTACTTCAGCATGACACTTACTATGAAATTTTAAGGAAATGGCAATGGTTTTTCATTCTTAAAAGAATTATTATGGGTTAGAAACAAAATGATACCTTTTTTTTTGGTTTTGCAGTGACTTAGGTTCTTTTATAATTCATGCACCTGAAAACTCACTCCAATTTACTATAATGGACTATAATGAGGAGGACAATAAATTCACTCACAATCTATTAAGAAGGAAAGTAGCTTGATTGGTTCAAATCCAATTTGCGAATTAGCTGCAGTTCCTTTGTTACTCACTCTGTGCCATGGAGCAAAGACTTTGTTAACTGTTTTACGTTGATGTGAATACTCTTATCCAAAAGATGTTTGTAGACACCTAATTTTGATTTAAGGTTTAATCAAAGTTGACTGAAAATATTACTTCTTTAAAAGTTCGATCAAAGAGGACCATTGGGGCCGTGCTCATCAAGAGCTTCAAGAATGATCAAATTTTTAACGAAATTCAATAAAACCCTAACTTCCAACTGAATCACAAAATTAAAAATAATAATAAAAAAAAAGTTCAGTGAAATTTGAGTAAAAATGTAAATATTATTTTGCATAATTTTTCAAAAATTAAAAGGCTGGCCGCCATTTGTGCAAGGTCAAGTTGGGCCTGCGCAAGCTTCCCCTCGATTCAAAATTTGTCCCTATAAATAGAGCGTTCATTTGCTTATGTTTTTTAAGGTAATTAATTTTAAAACTCCCTCTTCTACATGCTCTCAAATTTCCATCACTAACCGGAATCTTTCATAACTGTTACTATGCCACAATGAACTTAGAAAATGTCATATATTTCTCTAGTCCGTTGTTATGCATGCCGTGATTTTTCAAAAAATGTTCTCAAACCCTGTGGCTACAGTTTTGTACATTGCAAAGGCAATTGTAAAATCCCCAAGGCTGGTGCAGTTGGTTGGGGCATTGTGGAAATTCTAGTGTAGGAACTGGAGATTGCATGCCAATCCCATCAATCGTATGCAATAAAATTTGAGTCAAAGCCACCGCAGAGGTTAAAGGCCTGAACATAATCGATTCATGGAATTTACAAAGTGTTTAATGAACTTCAGATAGTCGGATCTTTGCTCTCGTGCCTTTAAATTATAAAAAAAAAATGCAAGGATAGATGAAACAACATTTAGAGACTTGCGTCAATAAAACAATGCTATCAATTCTTAGGCAACAAGTATTCTGTAGCTTTCAAATACATAATGTCCATAGATACTAAAACAAAAGGTGCAACTTTTTATAGATAAGCATATGAATTTTATGAATTGATAGATACTGAGTCTAAACTGTACCTATAAATCACTAGATTCATTCACTTTTAGGAGATTACATATTCATATTAAAAGTATGAATTGCTTGAACCTGGAATGTGATCGAATCGTGTGGGACATGAATCTAGATGCAATCGATTCCTAGAGCTAAGACATCCTCTTATGGCTTAGTAGTCACACAGTTGTTTTCTAAATGTGATCCACATATTATTTTTTGTAATAACTGCACTAAAGTTCTAAAACTTATCACGGAAATATAAATAACTCCTACAATTTTCAGAAAGTGCAATAAAAAACTTGTCACATAAGTGTAATCGAGTCCTAAAACTTTCAAAATGTACAATTAAGTCATAAAACTTGTCACAAAAATGCAATCGGGTACTAAAATTTTTAAAGAGTGCAATCAATGGAATGGCTTGATTAGTCTAATATGACAAGTTTTATGATTTGTTTTAAGATTTAGGACTCATGTTACACTTTTGTAATAAGTTTTAGGATTAACAATGTACTTATTTTTTATTTTTTTTATTAGCAAAACATTTGTATCCTATGATACATTGAATTTCTTCTGAAAAGACGAGAACTACTTTCGGCCGAAGCTATTAATGCGGCATACTTCTCGTACGAGGGAAGATGCCTAAAGGGAGGACAAGGAGAACATTGACTGGGGGGAGGATCTGCAAGCATTATTTCTGTCATTTGGTTCATTGTGTACAACCTCATGTGCCGACACTCTAACGGCGATGTTATTGTGGACCATGACTTTCTGTTTCCTTAGGTTTTGTTCTTCAGGACCATGTGGGGCTGCAAATATTCTCAATTTTTGTGAGTGTTTGTTCCATCTCCCATGCACATGATGGGATTCATTTCCACCACAGCAATGGTTAACCTAGTGATGTAGGACTTACTCTCAGGACATCCCTAGTTGTAAGTTCGAATCTACCGGTCATTCCTCGATCTTAGGAAGCCTTCGTTCGTTTGCGGCGTAGGTTTGGCCATGCCATGGCGTAGGATAACCCCAATTCTATTCTCACTAGCATCGTAGTGTGGCGGCAGTGATGAGATGGCTTAAACTCAACATTCCGTTGTGGGTATGGAACTTGAAGTTGAGCGCCTCTTCCCACCCTTTTACGTATAGAAAAGAGGAATCATTTCTAATGATAAAATGGACCAGCCAGATTTGATAACAATCTCTCCACCAAACATATATCTGTATGTATATAATGTCTAATCAACGGAAATTTCACGAATTTCTCTAAAAAGCTCAGAAATAGTTAGAAATAATAATAAAATAATTGAGAAAAAGTACATAATCAATGAGTTCCGTATATCATTATTTGTCATTAGTTTGCAGCTTCTAATTGTTGGGCTTGAACATTTTTGGCCCAACTAGGCTTGGATTGGGCTATCGAAAATTATAGTAAAACGCCTCGCATCAAGTGCACCAACTTATTTGGTCATATGTCGTCAATTAGCATTTTCTTAGCTGGTTATGAACGTGATGGCATTTTTTTTCCCTTTTCATGTCCTAGCGTTAATGTTAAAAAGTGTCTTAATCTACTAAATCACATGTAAATCCCAAAGAACCCTAATTTCCTATGTAGATCTTTTTTATTGGAGATGGGTACCGCTCCAAAATAGTTTTCATTTACTGTCTCTGTTTTATTCATCACTAGGTTTGCGTCACATGTCCACCAGACATGCAATCTCAAAAAGCCCTAATCTCACATGCCCACTTTCCCCCCTTATGATCTCAGCCCCTAGATAGGAGCCGTGCCATTGCCCCTATATGCTGTCGCTGCACGCACATAGTGGGTGCCGTCTCTCCCAGCTTGCGCGGCAACAACCACCTCCTCTCTCCTCCTTGAGGAATCTCTCTCTTCTTCGTCGCTATCACCGTCAAGGTGAAGGAGACAACAACACCGACAAGCCCAAGCCAAGATTGAACGCGAGTCTTGGATCTCGGGCTTGGCCGCACTTGACCGAGTCATAAATGCTCGATCTCAGATATGGCTAGATTGTGCTAGCCGAGCTGGAGCCAAATTGATTGGGATTTTTCTTACTGTATGTTAGATCGTCACGTGACACAATGATAAACAGAGGAGTCGTAGAGTCCGGGGAAAGCACATGGAAAGAGGGCCCTCCCCTCCGTTCGAGTTGTACCTATAGCAGTCGAGAGTTACATGTTTATGCGTTTGATTGGACAAGAGCACAAATCAGAAAGATAAAGAAAGAGAGAAAAAGTTTTCCACGCAAAAGAAAATCAAGAAGTCATTTCAAGTTTGCTTAAAGGCAGCAAGTTTGCTCATTTCCTCCTCCTAGACGGCAAGTTCGCTTTTGAAATGAAAGCGCAACCCTCACTAACGGGCACGAATTCAGGTAAAAGAGGGTCCTATCATATACCTCCAAACGTTTACTTAGAACATAAACATGCTTAACAAGAAACAAAAATACATTTACTAAACTATAAGCGAGATATCAATATGGTTCTCTTATTCAACCAAGTAACATTATTTTAAAGCTCATGTGGGATAAAGCATGGTTGCCCACGCCAAGGGGAATCGTTACCCGACAAATGTTGGCTGACTTTTTAGGTGCAAGACAAAATCCTCGTTTGAAAGTATGTCCAATTGGAAAAAGCAAGACAGCTTGAGAGGTTTTACATCTTCGGCATGGGATGGATTGATTTGATTTTATGAAGATACAATGTCAAAAGGTGCAAATCCAATGACAAGTGACTCCTGTCGGAGTCATGAAGGCAACGCACGGCAAGTGACTCCTGTCGGAAGGTGATGGTAATGAGCAATGCACGGTGGAGATGATGAGCATTTGAGCCCAACAAAGGTAGCGAGAAGAAGGAAGATGAAGCAGAGTGAGATTAGGATTCTAGTTAATGTGCACTCTACCAAATGTGAAGGTCCTTTCGTAAAGTGAAGATACATTTGGATGTGGTTATTTATGAAACATCGATCTTTAAATTACTTACCCGTCCTCCAATTAAAATGGATAAATTGAAAATGTCAATTTCGCCCCTAAAAGGAGAGAAGCCAATTAATGTGCATAGACTCTAGTATATTATTTTGATGATGTAGTGACATGACTTATCTAGTGAAAATTAAGTAAAGAAACAAGCGTTTTATAGTGGGGCAATATAGTTTAGGCCATAATTTCCTGAAATTTGTTCCTAACAGCATATGATTGGTGGGTTTACCCCAAACATCTCACGCCTAGGTAACTCAACAGAACCAAAACCTCTCTCTCCTCACCCTCCCTCTCAATACTCTACAATGGCGTGAACAGAGAGGCCGCGCTCACAGCCGAGCTGCTGCTGCAGAGTCCCTCGACTGCCGCTTCTCCCAGCTATGCCCCCGGTGTAGGAAGGACGCCCAACTGTCACCGCCGCTGCCTGTCTAGTACCTCGATCAGCCTCTATCCTTGCACTTTCGTGCTCCTAGCCTCTCCTTCTCTCCTCCGCCTCGTTGCCGGCGTCCTCAGGCCGTCAATCTAGTCAGGGTATGGGGTAGTGCTAGAATATTTTGGGGTTTGTATGCTTTCAGAAAGTTTACATGGAGGTGATGTTAAGATTAAGAAGATGAATGACCAAATAAGGGGCACGTCGGAGGAAACTTCGGATAAAAACACAATTCGTATGCAACTTTTAGTTTTCCTTGAATGGCGAAAAATGACTTGTTTTCTTCCTACTTTCCTGCCATGAGCAGAGATAATTATTGGTGAAATGGTGCAATGGAGCAAAGTCTAAGCAATCTTGAGCAATAATCTCTCCCGTGATTGGCAAGTACAAGTCTAGACACTCGTCGGTTATCCATTCTACCAACATTTCATATTGTAATCGCGATAGCGATGGTCACGAACGATTTGGAATCACTGTGTGCAGAGGTCACATTCAGAGTTGAATTTAAAAAGAGCCTTGCTTTAGGAATCCTTTTCTCAGGTTCCTTTGTCCTACTGGCTCGATTTGAGAATCACTATTCGTCACGAGGGTTGACGAAGTACGCAAATGATTTGCGCCTGGGTTTGCTTATATTCTGTGGTCCAATCCATATCACCGTTAGTCAAACCATTTTTTTTGGCAAAATCATAGTTAATATGATATGTATACTAATACTCCTCTAGTAAGTTGGATCTTACATATACAATTAAAGATTAAACGTCGAAACCAAAAGCTTAAACTTATATGTGGATAGACTTTCTATCATGGTCAGAGTCAGCTTTTACATCGGTTTATTTTGCGTGTGCGGTCTCACGTTTGTCGAATTACACATGTTATTCCTAATCCGATTTACACATGAGAATGGGTGTTAAAGTATTTCACATCACTTGTCTATGAGATTTATACGCTTTTTATAAACATATGTTCTCTCTCCACCTATAGGTTTAAATTTTTGGCTTGGACCTTGTAACAAGGATAAACACAATAGCCGCATTAAACACACAATAGGTGGCATAAGACAAATTCTTTTTCTTTGCGAATGTTTTGAGTCATCAGAGAACAAGTCGTCCACAGTCCATGTATCCTACTTCTTGACAAAAATAATGTCTGACTTGATGCAAATTTAAAGACTCTTAAGCATTATTAACTCAAAACCCTTTTCTCTATAGTGCGTACACACATATATATCATATTCTTAGAGCTGTTGAGAACCCTGAAAATAATTCCTAACTAAAGTCAACTAAACTTTTAGAAAAATGTTTTCTCAGTTCGATGCAATCAGCATCCAACTTCACAGCATAGTCATATCCTTAGCCCTAATTTTCAAATCCCGCTTTGGAGATGTCGAAATGGACAAAACAAGAATTTGTCATAGGTATCAATGGAGTGTTCAATGTGATACCAAACGCATAAAGAAAGAGCCTATCAAATTGCTAGTAAAACCCTAAATCATTTCTTAGTCCTTTGATCGACATGTGTACAAGAAATAGATCACTTATTTCTTTTAATAAAGATAGGTCAATGACATTATTTAACTAATGTTTAAAATAATTCGAGATGTTGAACTCATCAAGACCCCTCTTATAGTGTTAGCTTGTTGTGCGAGTGGCCGGAGGGACGGCAACTTTTGGACGAATGCATGCCAACAACCAACATCAAGAGACGGGCTAAATGCTCTTCATTTGAGTTGAGTGAACATATTATTTATTTGGGTTGTCTCTTGAGATAAGATTTCGCCTAATCGAGATTAAAAAAAATTGGTGGGTTTGGCGTTTCTTGTTTGGATCTTGGGAAAATGATTCGGATAGAAAGTTTGGCAGATGAACGATGCTGATTGTTTGGACATGGACAGTCCAGGTATACCTAACTTAATGGATATGAAATGATTGAAATATATGTATAGTCCTATCTTCCTTGCTTTTTTAAGCATTATTGCAAAATGAAGATAATGAATTACGAAAAATGCGAACTATATTCTAATCTCAAAGTGCACATGGAAAATCATAATCTCAAGTCGTTTGTGACCCTTATCCAACATGGGTATGCAACAGAAGTTTGAGCTGCTTAATGAAACCCTAGTTTCTTGATAGGCTATGTAAGTACTCTAAGCTCTCTCATTCATCTTTGTGTTCCTTTATAATTTAGCATGGAGGGAAAAAAAAAAAGGACTTCTATTTGCAGTACAACCCGCTTGAAAAAGTTTACACTAATTGCGTTGGATTTGGGACATGTGCCATTAAAAGCTCTTAGTCCAAAATGACGCATATCGTGAATTATAACTATACTAAATCGTAGCGTCTCTCGCTCGTATTGTTTTTGAAGGTCACGTCCCCGTTTCGGGTGATAGATCCTTACTCTGTTAATGTATACATGTGGATATGTAATAATCGAGTCGAAATGATAAAAAATGGTCAATTGAAAAGGAAATCAAAGAACCTTAAAAGGCCGCCACAAGTTTGAGCGGCGAGAAAATCTCATTAGACATCGGCGCGCTGAAAACACCACCACGTGGTGGCGAGACCATTTATTAGCAAATCCTCTGTTTCTACTTTAGAAACATATCTTTCCCATCAGAAAACCGTCCAAAAATCCCAATTCTTTATATGCATGTGGGACACCTTTGGATCTTTACCTTGAGCTTCACGAGTTTGACTTCGTTGTCCCTCGGACAGCTCCGTCTCCACTTCAACTTTCTAGCTCGGCTAACTTTTTCTTTTTCTTTTTTTTAATTTATAGGAAACGAGGATTGCTATAGTATTTTTATAATCTAACTTTTTGTGTCCAAAGTCGTAAGTGCATGAAAAACTTCGAAGCAACTTATTGGAAAAGAAAAACAGGCTCTTGGACTAACAAATTGAAGACACAATTAGTCAATTCATCAAACTTTAATTTTATTTTATCAAATAACCCCACAAGAATAATCAATTTTGACAAAAATAATTGCGGTTTCAAAACTTAGTCAAAAAGTCATGGGATATTATGGAAGAAGTGGGTGCTTTTTTGTAAGTCATGTGACTCTCGCAATTTGATTTTTCATGTGAAATATCTTGAAATTCTTTGACAATTTAAATATTGACAAAAAAATTTGTATTCTTTTTCCAATTTTTTGTTGTTGTATTTTTGTCACTTTTTTTTAATTTTAAAGGAAATAGAAGCGGTAGAAATTCTTAGTGGAAGATGATCCCGCCAAACAGACCGCCACGTACACCGATGGTGGCAAGGACTGTTCTTGTACACTGTTGGGAGAAAATTGTAGGTGCATAGTAGGAACGCCGTACTATGGTAGACACCTCAATTTATGATCTAAGATTATTAAAGTTTGGCCAAAATTTGATCAACTTTGACCAGAGGTCACATCTCATCGAAAACCCGATAAGATGGTGTAATTGAATAGTGTTTGTTAAGATCTTTCCGAGATACAGTACCAATTTGATACACGAACCGCGTGACATATTTCATTTTCAATTTGGACCATTCGATCTTGATGACATTAGAGAAGTTCGCAATTTTTTCCAATCAAAAGACGGCTTGAGCGTATGTTTAAAATTCCGAAGTCAGGAAAGTGATCGAATACACATTTGAAAACTAGGCGTAGCAAGTTTCCAAAGGAGCAAGAATACTGCAAATCTGACATTCGATGGAATAAATATAAACTTTGAAAGAAAGCACAAAAAATATGCAAAAACCAATCGGGAGACGCCACATCAAAGTACCCGGTAAACCCTAAATCAGCCAGCTTAGGGTGAACCTCGCAGATTTTCGAAGGCGGGGCTCTCCTTGAGCGCTACGGACATATCCCGAAGGCATGGTAATTCTGACCCTTTTCTTAAATAAAATAAATTTAAGTATATATTTTTTGGTTTGTAAGTTAAGTACTTTAAGATCATAATAAATTGTTATTCTATAAAATAAGCGATCACAGATACGTCATTGCACAATAAGTCGTCATATGACTTGTCATCGTATATCACATCGTTCCATGACATAACGATATATCACATGTTATTCATGTTACGTCATCATGCTTTGCATTCATATTTTCAAAAAACCCAAGCATACCGGAAACCATAAGGTCTTTCCCGAGGTGTGACTTGACATGATCATTTCACCCGTTTACGTCGATATTTTTAGGAAATCAAATGATTAAAGGACTTAAACAAAAATGTGGTATTGAAAGGACATTGTAGGGGTGCTAATCCTTTCATACACATAACCAAACTCCCGAATTGATCTCTGATTTTACAAGAGACCAATTACCTTCAGCCGTGCACCTAGATAGCTTACTTTCTTAGAACAAATTAGGATCCTAGGGTCCAACCGGCCTAGGTTAATAAAATTGATTGATGGTGACTCTATCATGTTCAAAATCCAAAAATCACTTTCCCCTCATTTTGGACCACCCCAGACCTAAAGATCCTAGGGAAGAGTCATAGGTGCTCGAAAGGCTTCGCACAGGTTGGCGGCCCTCGGCTCCCAAGTCCGATGAGACACAGGACGTCTTCGTTTCGCATTGCTCCAAAAGTAAGCTAAGGGTGCGCATGAATACCATTCTGTGTTCGAAAACTATTTCTGAACAGAAATGATTTTTTTTATTCTGTGCTCGGAAACAATTTCTGAGTATTTGAAGGCGTTTGATAAACTGTCCAAAATTTCTATTCCTAGAGTAGAAAAGAACAGAAATGCGTTTGGTAACTACACAAAATTTCTATTCCCAAATAATATTTTAATAATATTTTCAATTGTTTAATTTTTTTTTCTTTCTACCCATTTTCTTCTTTGGCCATGGCCGGCCGGTCGCCGGCCGCCGGCCCAGCCCAAAGAAGAACAACACAAAAATAAGAAAAGAAAAAAAAGAAAAAGAAGAAAAAAAACTAATTCTCAAAATTGTGCCGAGAAACAAGAAGCAACTTTTTTTTGCTTCTTGATTCTCTTCCAAAACTGTTTCTTGGCACAAATTTTTGCAAAAATGTGCCCGGGAACAAAAAGTTTACCAAACGTATTTCTGTTCCCAAACTATTTCTGGGAACAAAAGAACAGAAATTTTCACTGTTTGGCACGTTGCCAAACGGGCCCTAAGTGTCGACCTTACATGCATACATGTTCCAATCATTTAATAACTTAACCTTTTGGATTGAAATTTTCGCATTAAAACTCGATTCAAGGCTCATTTATCACTAATTTCTCATTGATTATCTTGCCTAGCACCACAATTACAATCCACATAAACAAATCGGTTAGCACATGAAAAGAATTTTTAATGCAAATCTTTCAACATGGTATAGGAATGGAGGTGGGTCGGGTCTAATTCAATAACTTCTTATAAGATTTGGACAGGTTTGATTGGAAATCTGGAGGTCAAACCGAACATATCTAAATTACTAAGATAGGCTTATTTCATTTAAGATCGTTAGTCATTTAGTAATCTTACATAGGGTATGTTTGTTTGTGCGTTTTAAAGAGCAAAAAACGACAATTTCTTTTCCCGTTGAAATTTATGATATTATCTAAATTTTGATCAATCGCAAAAATATAATATATGAACTTGCGCGTCATAATTTATATTTTGTAACAATTTCAAGTGTTCAGCGAAAGATCGCTGTTGACACCTAATTTTAATTATCCAAAATTAATTACACAAAATTCTAGCAGGTCGCGACAATCATTAAGCAAAAAGTACAAGGTAGAAGTCTATCGAATTTGTGACCAATACTGCTCACCATCCTTTGCTTGTCTATGCTGCTGATTGTCGTCCTGATGTGCTCGTTGAATTGTTCTACTTCTTGTCGCTATGTGTCATCAAGTTTTTCTCTATTTTGTCAAGGATTTGGTTGTCGGTTACGAAATTGAGTTGAAGTATACAGTAGCTTATATGCTGTGTGAAGCATATGGAGGTATAGGTTTTAAGCCAGCTATTTTGCTTTATTCTCTGTCGAGTTTGGAACTGGTTTGGGTATGCACTAATTCTAGCAAGGCAAGTTTGGGATATTCCTCTCAAAATCCATAACAGGTTAAGGATGGGTTTCAGGAGGTACCGAAGATTGCTAGGACGGGTTTGGGGGGCACTTTGCCGTCCCGTTTTCGTGTCCTTCATGTGGTGTGACTGTCAAATGAAATGCTTATTCCAATGAGAGGAGATCGTTTGTAAATCCCTCGTCTTCGTATTTACTTATTTATTGTTGTAATTAAGGGACATGGGAGTGGAGACTCGACAAATATATTCATATTTATTCAATTACACCCGAAAAAAAAAATTATTTACTAAGAGCCAATAGTGCCCCTAGGAACTCGAGGTTTCCCATAGTATAGGGCATAAGAATTTCCAAAAAAATATGAAACGGGTTTCTCGATCCGCTTGTAATGGTTAATAAGCGAAATTTTATCCATCCTCAATGCTAGGATCTTCTCATTTTGTGGTCAAAACACTATTATTTTCACCTCTTTTACCAATGTTATGAAGATGCCATGTAACGTGGGAGCAAATCTTGGAGATAAAGAGATTTCCCCGAAGACTAGGGAGATTCCTTTCTAATTCTTGATCCTCATAGCATAGCATTTGCACCTCTTAATTTAGAACACACCTATCCATCAATTAATATGCATGCACATATGTATAAGCACACTACATTTTCATCATTATGTGAACGATAGTTACTAATGCAAGGTATAAACTCATTGTGGAGTCTCTTTATCACTGAACCCACATGAGGTGATTGATTATGTGATCTCATCCCATGTGGACGCAACTTATAAGCATTTCATCAATCGGTCCCGGTTAGGATTTTTCGAGTCCGGACGACGTTGATGGGGTCATAAAGTTCTATTGGATGTACATTAATTTCATATTCGCGCCAAAGATTCAACAATCATTTTGCAAGGAGGGAGGAGCTAGGGGTAAATTAAGTCCAACTTTCCTCTTAAGTTGAGATTCATACCCTTCTAGAAAGAATTGCATCTTCCTAGCTAGAGCTAATATACGAAATGCTATCGATTTAGAAAATTTTCAATTGATGTCATGAAGTCCTAAAATTTTTATTGAGAAGTTCAATCGAGTCAACATCTCACATGATGTAATTAAATCCCAAACCTTTCCGAAAAATGTAATCCCAATCCCATTGAAAAATGCAATTTAAAACTATTACGGAGGGAATTTTTTTAAGCGTACGTAAGCAACTTTTAGTAATGTTTACCAGAAGGACTCGATCACACATGTTATTACCTTTAAAAGGCAGTTTCATATGATTTTGTAAATCTATACCATCATACAAAGTAAAGAGCACCTCAAACTTTTAAGGGATCTCGAGCTTTTCTTCTTTCTTTTTCACTCAAATTCCTCAGTTGCTTGTTCTACAAATATTATGTCCATGGACAAATACGTCATTTAATAGTTTTACTATGTCCCAATCAAGTTCCAATTGGAAAATTTTTCCATTGCTCCAATATCGTGGCAAACCTTCCTTACAAAAGTTCTTTTTCAATGACTTGGTTTCTGATATGTCATCGATTATTTTATAGGCCCCAACAAAGTGGAGCCGTGGAAAGCCGCCGAGCAGAGCCAAGCCGAGCTGGAAACGGTGGGAATGTTTGACTGTGCATGCATGGGCGAAACCGAAACTGCCAGGAAGCCGGTGGCCGGCGGCTGATCTCATCCCCTCCACCTACCAAGCCCTTCCACGCGCGTTAACCTTTACTAAATCTCACTTATAATCCCGACATTAATAATCGCTTAGCTCCAAATGTATTCATGTTTGGTACGTAAACGCATCATCTGTGCATACAACAAGTGGCGCACACTTCAACAGTCCGCATATGGACTCGGATGCCTCCTACGCATCCTACTCGCTTTGTAACTTTTTCAAACCCCCCTCGATGTTGACCCCTTCTCTCTCTCTCTCTCTCTCTCTCTCTCTCTCTAGATTGGCCGTCCTGCTGTGTAGAAACAGGAGTGCGTCACCACACTTCTTCTTCTTCTTCTTCTTCTTTGAACTATCCAATCCCCCATATATAAACACCCTCAAACCCACCCTCCTGGAATCAAAACACCCTGCAGAAAATCGCTCTCTCCCTCTCTCCCTCTCTCTCTCTCTCTCTCTCTCTCGAGAAGAGCACTAGCAGATGGGTCGTTCTTGCACGATCGTGTTGGTCTTCATTGCCGTGGTCTTCGCCTCCTCCATGTCGCGCTCCGAAGGGAGGATGATGTTGGAGAGAACAAGCAACCTCCACGGCGACAAGAGGACGCCATTGTCGAATCCGAGTCTGTACCTGAGCGCGCTTCCCAAGGGCACCGTCCCGGCCTCGACGCCGAGCAAGAAGGGCCACGCCGAGATGGTTGAAGAGAAGCTCATCGCGAGGCACCTCGGTCGGATCTTGATACAGTCCGTGCCGAGTCCTGGGATCGGGCACTAGTATCGAAAGCTGTTTCTTGACATATTTGTTCTTTTCATTGTTATTTCGTGGGCAACGATATCGATTGATTGCTCCAGGAATAGGAAGTTTTGGGGGTTTTCCATCTTCATACTTTATTCTTTCACAAAAGTTAGGTCAGAGGGACTAGATAGTTACGTATTAGTTACTTAGTGAGACATTAACTGTATAGATAGTGCATAAGCTATGTTTCTTTTTCTCTTTTCTCTTTTCTTCCGTTCCAGTGGTGGGATTGATTTTGCTATGTATACGTCTCCTATACGGTTCATGAGAGTTTTAACAGTATATGCAGATCGTATATATTTCCTCACACTCTCTCTCTCTCTCTCTCTCTCTTATTTATTCATCTGGTAATAATTATTGCTCAAATTACAAGGAATATAAGAAAGGACTTGGGTCCCAGTGCGTTTAGTGTTGGTAATTAAATCAAATTCGTGAATGTCCTACATGCATGCATTGGATGTTCATGTTTTTATGTCTAGTTCAATATTTTGTAAATTTAAGGAATCTATCTCCTTGAAATCCTTGATACATTTATGAGTTATTTAAGAGTTAGAGTCATGTAATAAGTCCTGTAATTAATTTATAAAGAGAAATAGAAATAAAAAGAAAAAAAGCCTTTTTTGTCCTTCTCTTCTTCATTAGAGATGAATTGAGCGAACCGTGAGTGTTTGGTCTTCAAATTATTCTATCATTTAGCCCGTACCATATGTCCATGTCATGGGGGGCACGTCCTCCATAACATCTGTAAATCTGTTCTCCACCTCCTTCATTTCCTCATCTTTTCCATCATACATCGTTTCCTTGTTTCAAGGATTTTGCGATGTCGCAACGTTTTTAGTCATTGACAAGTCTATAACTTGAAAGAGACGAGAAAACCCACGATATTGACAATTAGTTGTACCAAGTTGTTGTAGTCGAGACGTATAATTGATGAGACTACCCGCGCTCTATTCCGGGAAAAAGTTATAAGATACGGATCATTCATGCGAGCCCGATGCATCACGGCCGTCAGATTCAGCGAGTCCTGAACGAGATCTAAGAAATCTGACGGATCTGGCACGTGAGGCTTACACTAAACCCTATGCACTTATTTAAATGAAATCTCTAGGAATCAAAGAAGGAAGAGGAAACAAGATTACTGTGGCCACGTTGTGGGAACAGAGACAAAAAGTAAGAAGTGATGGAAGCTTGTATGCTTTAAATGTTAGGTCATATGCTGCCCATCAACGTTGACCAATGACGAAGGGGTTCGACGAGGAAAGAAAACGAAATTTGGTAGGACTTCTTCCTCGAACCGCTCGTGCTTTTCGTCATATGCTTTTTCACGTGTGTTCTATTTAGGATATCAATAACAACTTAATCATGTTTCTTGATTGATAGACTTTCTGAGAGTCTTATGAAATGTGGTGACGCATGATTTTGCCAAAAAAAAAATTACCTACAACCCTTTTTAAAATTGTACCGCTTTACCAATTAAAAAATTTTCTAATTTTAGAAATGCCATTTTTGCATCCTGGGACTAAATCCTGATAGCATGAAATGACCGTTCTACCCTCAATTGCAAAACACCAATGTTTCCGATCCCTCACAAATCTCAATAGGACACCCTCCCAGCAACCACAGCTCTCTCTCTCTCTCTCTCTCTCTCTCTCTCTCTCTCCGACTTTGACGATCTCGCTGAGGTTGTTGACCACCTCACATGGCAACCTCAATCTAGGGTGATCGGCAGCCGTTGATGACCTCATCGAGGTCTTTCATGGCTTCGACAACCTTGATTTGAGGTCAGGCAAAACTGGAAAGCTCAGGTCAAGGTCACAGGAGATTGTTGTGTCCTTTCGAGGTTGTAGTCACTCTGGCTGTAGTCCTTTCACATAGAATTAAGATGTAAAACAAATATTGGACAGTCTAGAAATAGAAAAAGCATTTCACAATCCATTTACCGAAGAATAAATTGAAAATCGTATTTAGTGAGTGAGACGGTGGCAACAAGCAGTCGTGACGGGCAACAAGATTTTCTAAATGGATAGATAGGTTTCGGATTGATGGGGTATTTTGGGTAGAACAATGGCAACTCGGTAAATAAACATTTATTGTAAATTGGAATATGGTATGTCTGAACGGAAAGATAAGAAACACATAGATGTCTCTTCGAAAATAGAGATTGAAAAAGTAACACTGAGGTAAGAACTCACGGTGGTTCTTGGTATTCCGTCATCCGCAAACTATACATGCAAACAAACTACTATCAAGGAGAAAGCATCAGTCAATAATTTTAGCTACAAGAGAAACTTTTCAGCGTTTCAACATACCAAAGCAGGCAAGCAGCAAGTCAAGCTGGACGACCAATCTTCACTAGACAACGTGTCTCCTGCGATCACGTGCACCACAAAAAACAAGGTGCTTTGTGGCTAAACCGACCAGGAACACCAAATTCAATGCCCGCGTACGATAACCATACGAAATGAGTGCGTGGTATTAGGTCTTCGTCAATAAATATTTCATGCATTGTGGAACCAGCCATGGTGAGGAAGCATAAAAATCAACGCGAGATAGTGAAATCGATGGCTACCATTATTCGCTAGAGGAGGTGATAAAGTATTTCAGGCTTTTATGGCGATGTTTTTATAGCTAAGAGGATTTGTTTCTTGAACCGAAAATAGTTCAAAATGCACGAGCAAACGTGACTATAGTATCAACGAGCAAATCCATAAGATTGCTTTTGAAAAGTTATGCAGAATTAAAAAGAAAGATCGCCCACAAAAGAAGCATGAACGATGAGACATGCACCGTCGAAGTTTTGCCCTCTCAAACTTCTTGCAATAGGACAAATAACATGACACGTGCTCTATTAACTTGATTCCTCATTTGATTCCAAAATTTCAAAATCCCGGCATCTCTTGCCACCCAAGCAATTGCCACTCTCTCTCTCTCTCTCTGAGATAAAGATTTTATCTATCGACACACCTAGACCCGATCAGGTCCATTTATTTGCGACTTTTAAACTTCAATCCGTATCACTGTATCATATGAAGTATTTCATTGAAGCGGTAGATAACGACACGTGAATTCACATTCAATTACTTGTATAACACATCAAGATCTAGCATGAAAACCAAATAAAAAAAAAGGTGTGCTTTATTCATTATAAAAGCATGAATAAAAAGGGCCTCCATAAAATCGGGTCGTGGTGGAAATTTCTCCTCATAATCTTCTCGGAAATTGCTGTCTTCATCATGGTGATGGTGGGGAAGGCATAATTACTGTGACTTCATGTGGTCACGTCTTCGAAGTCAAAGAACATCACATGGCCGGCCACTGCACCTTTCTGCACGAAAATCTTTGACTCCACTCCTTGTCTACTTCACACCTGAAAATTCCCTGAAAATGTCTCACGATCCAACACTGCTTCAGCGAGTTTTCCTGCTCTTATTCATTCTTTTTCTTCATATGGCTATGAATTTTCGCTCCTTTGGACAAGAGAAACGCGAATTGTCGACAGCCTGATCAGTTCAAGGTCTAAATGATTTTCGACCCCAAGAAACAGTACAAAACCTAAAAGAGAACCCAAAATCTATCTTAACACTTCACAAAAATTGTGAAGCTCAAGAGAATGTTTGTTGACACCAAAAAAGTGCCCAGTATTTGGTAGCCTGATCGATGGAGGCCTGTTAAGATAGCGATAGGAGGGGAAGGTCGCTAAGCACTGGGAGCAATTAGTCGACTAAGTACGGTTGATCGACAAGAAGACCTGGTTTTAGTCAACAAGGATGTCGGCGATAAATGGCTAGGTGTTGGGGCGAAGAGTCGACGAGTGAGGTAGACCAACTCAGTCGATAAGGAAAAGCGATGCATGTAACTGTCAAGTAGTAGGGTCGATAATCTCGGATTTAGTAGCCGTTGGTGAATAAGTTTTGCTAATTTATGAGAGCCAGGTAGGGCATGTTTAAATTCATATTAACGGCTTACATAACTTTCGGTTATGGGTATAAATACCCAGGTTGTTTTTCTTTGTGGAGGAGTATCAATCTATCCAAAAACACGCGTTGGTCATTTTATTTTCAGTGTATTTTACATCTCCACTACCATTTACATTACTAACTGTTATATTTCGTCAGTCCGCCCATGATGTGTGTGTCCAAGAGACACCATTTGCTCTAATAAGAAGTGTGTCTGAGAGACACCTTTTGAAGAGGTGCGAGGAGAGTTTTCTTAAGGAAAGTTAAGATAACTTCCTCAGTAGATGAACAATATACACCAGACATTCAGAACTCTCTCTCTCTCTCGACGCATAAGGATTCCGTATTTATTTCGAGAAGACAATCGGCATTAACGCTGTGGAACAAGAATACTTTCCCTGTGATTGTATTCTGACTAACGTGAAGTAGATTCGTTCATCGTTTGCTGGTGATTCAACGTACGATCCTAGAAATTTTGTTCATAGTGTATCGAACAGGTTAGTCGATTCTCCCGACACACGCTTCCAACATTGGTATCAGAGCCTCGGTTATGATCTCTGCCTTGTTTTCCCGTTGATTTTTTCTACTTGCTGTTTGATATGGAGATCATGATGATGAACTTCATAATGTCTGCATGTTCATTGCTCGGGAATTGCAAGATAAATCAACTAACATGAATTGAAACGAAGAACGGGTTTGAAGGTTACGGGCGACCGTTCTGTTCGGATGATTTTCGAAAAAAATTTTATGGTGAAAATCATTTTTTATTATACAAGCTTGAAGAACTCATCAAGACGAGCAGAATGACCGGTCGAACGCCGCTGGAAGACGCCGGACGCGCCCATATGTGCGGCCAGAAGCCACGGCGCATGGGAGCCACGCACCCAAAGCGCTGGCATTGCCAGTGTGTGAAGGCCACACGCGCGTCGCTAACCGGCGCGTGCTGACGTCATCGATGACGTTAGCAAAACTGTCGGTAACGACACGCTGACGTCATTGATGACGTCATCTCGCAGCCTACCGGCGACTGGCGACCTTACCCGACCGGCGACCCGACCCGACTCGGACTCTGACCCGACCTGCGACCCCGACCTGACCCGCGACCCGACCCATGACCGGTCAACCGGTCGGACCGATCAACGGTCGAACTGGTTGGACCGGTCGGACCGGTCAACTGTCGAACCGGTTGGACCGGTCGGACCGGCTCAAAAGCTTGTATTGGGCAGGCGTGTGTGCCACACACGCCGCGCACTTAGGTGGTGCGTGTGGGCGCGTGCGAGCTCCAATCGAGCTGTGGTTGTATTGTTGTGTTCGTATTGAAATTCTCTACATTGTGGTATAATTATTTTATATGTTTGAAGCTTTTAAAGGTATGAAAATGCATACGGAACCCTAAATACGTGTATTTTTGGGGTATTATTGCATTTTACTTGTATTTCCCTATGGTTTTGGAAATACAGAAGCTGGCTTACATGTAAATGACTACATAAAGATTATGTAGAGCATGGTTCATTGATGGCATGTTTATATGGTTTGACGTGCTTGCAATTTCCTAATTTTGAGCATACTAAAACAATGGCTGGAGATCCTTATATTTTCATTACGTCATGTATTTCGCCGTTGATTATATTTGTTGCATGAATGTTCTATTTGTTGATTTACATCATGCCATGCTATATGATTGCTAGAAAGGATGTGATCATTGGTTTAAATATTTTTTTATGAATTATCTTTTCTAGTGGGAGTTCATAGGTTGGTAGAATTAGAAGAAATTCTCACCTAGAAATTAAAATTTGCACAATTTAAACAAGGTAATGATAGTAGAACAATCGTACGCCGAAACTGATTGGGAACATCGTGAACTTTCGTTTTGGTGTCTTTTGTTGAATTATCATTAATTTAGTTTGTCTTTGCTGCAAATTAAAATATGTGTATTTATGTGGAAAATGTGCTAGTATTGATTCTGCGTTTATTATGTCAATGTGTAGAAGATAGTGATTATGGCTTCGGCATCCAAGACCATTGTGGCTGACCTTAATAAGGGTGAGAAGCTGAACGGTGACAATTATGATATTTGGCATCGAAAAGTTCAATATATCCTTGAGGAGCAAGAGGTTTTGGAAACCCTCAACCACACCATGGATGAACCTGAGCATGGAACTTCTGCTCAACACAAAAGAGATCAAGAAGCTTTTCAAACTTGGAAAAAGAAAAATAGCATTGCTCGCATCACGTTGCTGAGTTGTATGCAAGATTATCTCATGTGTGAGTTTGAAAGTTATGACAAAACTCAAGCAATGTGGGTTGCCTTGAAAGATAAGTTTGGGGGTACGTCTGCCACTAAGTTGAGGAGGCTCACCATCAAATTTGATACATACCGGAAGCGCTCAAATCTATCAATGAGGCAGCTTCTTCCGGAGATGTCAAACATGATACTTGAGCTGAAGTCGGCAGGTCATACCTTAACTGACGAACAGCAAGTTCAGGCTGTTATAAGGTCTCTTCCTGACAGCTGAGAACATATAAAAATCAATATGATGCACAATGAGAATATTGTCACTTTTGACGATATTACGCGTCATTTGGAATTAGAAGATGAGCGCCTAGAGGCTGCAAAATCCTCTACCCATGCTTATGTTGCTGAATCAGGTTCGGGCAAAGCTTCGAGCTTTAAGCGCAAGAGGAACCATAAATTCAACAACAAAGGAAAAGAAACTGATCAGGCACCCAAGAGAGCCAAGACTTTCCGACGCAAGAAGCGTGGCGGGAAGAAGGACAAGGCCAAGATGATGTGCTACAATTGTGGTAAACTGGGCAACTTCGCTCATGAATGCACTGAGCCGAAAAAGGTACCACATTACTCAATTACTTTAAGTAATGCTTTTGTTTTTAGCACTGTAATGCTTGCTAAATCTCATCCAATGTGGACTGTAGACTCAGGAGCAACAGACCACGTAGCTAGAGACCAAGGAACATTTGCGGAGTATCGTCGGATATAGCCCGGAAGAAGATGGATATATGTTGAAAATAACTCAAGAGTTGAAGTGAAGGGTATCGGCATATGTAAATTAACCTTTCGTGGTGGTCGAAACCTATTCCTACATGATGTCCTCTATGCTCCAGATATTCGGCGAAACTTGGTCTCTGTAGTTGTTCTTCTTAGCTTAGGTTATGTATTTAATTTTCATGGTGATTGTGTTGACATTTTGTGTAGAACAGTTTATTATGGTTCTGGTTATGTATTGAATGGTTTTATGGTGTTAGACATTGACTATGATGTGTACAAAGTTAATGTTGATGGTTGTTTTTCTTTAATTGCATCTTCTAGTAATGTGGAGATTGATGCAAGTACTTGGCATGCTAGACTGGGTCACATTGGGTTACAAAGAATGAAACGATTAGCAAGAGAAGGCCTTTTGGGGTCACTCGCTAATGTAGAACTATCCGTATGTGAACATTATTTAGCGGGAAAAACAACTAGAAAATCATTTGGTAAAGGAATCAGAGCTGAACTTCCATTGCAACTTATACATTTTGACATTTGTGGTCCATTAAATGTGAGGGCAAGGCATAGAGCCTCATATTTCATCACTTTTATAGATGACTTTACACGTTTCGGTTATGTTTTTCTGATCTCCCATAAGTCCGAAGCATTGGATTGCTTTATGTGGTTTATAGCTTTGGTAGAGAATCAGTTGAACAAAACAATAAAAGCATTGAGAACCGATCGCGGACGTGAGTATCTATCTGAGCAATTCAAGGCTCTTTGTGATGAAAAGGGAATTGTAAGACAATTGACTATTCCTGGTACTCCGTAATAAAATGGGGTTGCAGAAAGAAGGAATAGAACCCTATTGGAAATGGTTAGGTCTATGATGGCGCAGGCAAATCTACCTGTCTTATATTGGGGAGATGCGTTATTGACTGCTGCCTATATACTTAATCGTGTGCCCTCTAAGTCAGTTGCTTCCACCTCCTATGAATTGTGGACTGGTAAGAAACTAGACTTAAGTAATCTACGACCTTGGGGATGTGCAGCATATGTTCATGATTCTTCCCATAAATATGGCAAATTAAGCCCTAGAGGGAAGAAGTGTATCTTTAATAGATACTCTGAACACTCCAAAGGATACGTGTTCATAGGTGAACAAGCTGATGGAAGTGTGACTGAAATGGAGTCACGAGATGTCACGTTCTTGGAGAACGATTTTCCTAGTAGAGGTGAGATCGATAAGGACTTCCAATTACATGAGATGGAAGATCCCGATAACACACCCACTAATGTTATTGAGGGAAATACAGATTTACCTCAACATATAAGACCTAGTGGGAGTGTAGCGTTGCCTGGCGATCTGAATTCTCAAGAAGTTCAGTTATGTAAAAGTAATCGTAAAAGTATTCCCCGTCGTCGATTTGAGATTGAAGGGGAAGCATTTATGATTGCTCCACAAGATGATGCGGAGCCTAAAACAGTTCAAGAGGCTCTCTCATCTCCTGACAAGGAAGAATGAAGAAAAGCTTTGGAAGATGAAATTAAGTCTATGAGGACAAACCACGTCTGGGACTTGGTTGATTTACCATCTAATCGCAAGGCTATTGAAAACAAATGGGTTTTCAAGATTAAACGAAGGGCGGATGGATCCATTGAAAAATATAAGGCTCGTCTTGTAGCGAAAGGCTATACTCAACAAGAGGGTATAGACTATGAGGAAACTTTTTCACCAGTTGTAAGGTTTGCCTCCATACGCCTTATCCTAGCCATTGTTGCACATTTGGACCTAGAATTACACCAAATAGATGTAAAGACAGCATTTCTCAATGGAGAACTAGATGAAGAAATCTATATGAAGCAACCGATAGGTTTTATTGCTGAAGGTCAAGAGCGTAAAGTTTGCAAACTTCGTCACTCAATTTATGGCCTTAAGCAATCATCTAGACAGTGATATTTTCGTTTTCATCGAGCCATAACTTCTTTTGGGTTCATGATGATCGAAGAGGATCACTGTGTGTATATCAAAAGGTCCGAGGATAAATTTATGATTTTATCTCTTTATGTGGACGATATTCTGTTGGCTGGAAATGACAAGGGTTTGGTTATAACCATAAAAGAATGGTTGTCTTCTAATTTTGAAACGAAGGACATGGGAGAAGCTGCATATATATTGGGAGTTAAGATTGAAAGAGATCAATCAAAGAAACTCCTTGCTATGTCACAAGAGTCTTATATAATGAAGATTCTTGAACGCTTCAATATGCAGCACTGTAATCTCATTGATACCCCTGTCATGCAAGGCGAAGGCCTGAGTACTAAAATGTGTCCTAAGACTCCAGACGAAAAGAAAGAAATGGTAATTGTTCCTTATGCTAGTGCTGTCGGAAGTTTGATATATGCTATAATGTGTACTTGACCCGACATATGTCATGCCATGGGGTTAGTGAGCCGATATCAATCAAATCCTAGTCAAGCACACTGTAAAGCAGTTAAGAGAATCCTGAGATACTTGAAAGGCACTATGGACTATCGACTTTGCTATCAAGGGAGTGATCTACGTTTATTAGGATACTCTGATGCTGATTGGGGAGGAGACCTAGATGAGCGTAAATCGATGTCTGGATATGCGTTCTTGCTTAATGATGGTGCAATTTCTTGGAATAGCAAGAAACAGACATGCATAGCTTTATCTACGATGGAGGCAGAATTTATTGCATGTTCTGCTGTAGTGCAAGAAGCAGTATGGCTAAAACGTTTCTTGGAAAATTTAGCCATTGTCGCTGATGTCCCAAGACCAGTGACAGTATATTGCGATAGTCAAGCAGCCATTACCTATGTGAAAGATCCCAAGTACCATGGTAGGACGAAGCACATTGACATAAAGAATAACTTCATCAGAGATATAATAGCGCAGAAGGAAGTAGTCCTGCAATATATTTCAACCAATAGGATGGTTGCTGATCCATTTACGAAGGCTATTCCAAGAGACGTGTTCTTGACCCACAGGATGTCTCTAGGATTACGTAGAATGTGATTATGATATGTAATATTGTTGAGGATCACTGGATTATGTGTGTATATGTATTGTATTTGTTTGTTAATGAATTGATATTTTATCAATTAGTACAATGTTATGAGACTAGCATAAACACACATATATTGTTGAAAGGTATGTCACCAGGCAATGATTGGCTCACTCACACGAGCAATCACCTCAAACGCTATAGTAAGCGGGTTGAGATGAGACGATATGTACTATAAATGCTGGAAGAGCAGTTTAGTACATAAAATGATTTAATGTCGCCTTGATTGGAATCAAGATGAGGTCTGTTATTCGTATGTGATAAGACCGAACATGATAGTCCCACAATCATGTATGCCTGAAGGTAGCCGGATGCGAGTACTAAATTGGGCGTTGTGGAAAGCGAGTTGATATAGCACTCGAGCTAAACATGAGTACATGAGAAGCATGTGACTATGTTTAGGCTAAGATTCATATAGTGGATATGATTAATAAATGACATACGCTCTTATAGAAAGAGAAATCCACTATAGCATGTAATTCATACTACATGTGCTTTATTTGACCAATAAGGGAGATGAGTACAATAATCCCTATTTATTCATCGTGTGAGTCGTTAAGGTAATTTATAAATTACCTTACTTTGTGCCCTATATTACTTCTGACTATGTTCTCAAAATAGAAGATCAATGTTGCTACTTTAGCATGTTACCGGCGGTCATGAATAGATATGGCTTTATGGGACATGTCTAGGAAAGCAATTGTTCCGAAATGGAGAGAGACATGAGTGCAAAGGAAGACTATTGTTGTTTTATATCTATCACATGTGTTTACTGGTCGACGAATTATTTCGTCTTCAATGGCTTTCGGAAATAATTGTAAATACATGGTGTTCTTGAGAAAAGTCAAGTATAGCCTTTAAGGGATAGGTATACTTGGACTGATGTAACAAAATATGTTTGGAGCACTGTGAGACATCAATTGTTTATTTATTTTTGGGGTTGTAGCCATTATGTTGTCCCTAACAGGTGCATAATTAGAACTCCCAAGTACAGGTGTACTCACTGGTCGCACAGCTTTCTTGCCAGTGTGAATTGTTTCTAAGGTAGATGAATGTTGAATGCTTTATGTTTTTAATAGAGCATCATCAAGCCCATCATGTGCGAGTGGGAGATGTTATATTTCGTCGGTCCGCCCATGATATGTATGTCCAAGGGACACCATTTGCTTTAATAAGAAGTGTGTACGAGAGACACCTTTTAAAGAGGTGCGATGAGAGTTTTCTTAAGGGAAGTTAAGATAACTTCCTCAGTAAATGAACAATATACACCAGACATTCAGAACTCTCTCTCTCTCTCTCTCGACGCATAAGGATTTCGTATCTATTTTGAGAAGACAATTGGCATTAACGTTGTGGAACAAGAATACTTTCCCTGTGATTGTATTCGGACCAACGTGAAGTAGATTCGTTCATCGTTTACTGGTGATTCAACGTACGATCCTGGAAATTTTGTTCGTAGTGCATCGAACAGGTTAGTCGATTCTCCCGACACACGCTTCCAACACTAACAACAATTGTTTCCAGTATTCATACTTTTAAATTTCTTGCCGTTTACATTTCCTATCCGAAAATCAACAAAGGACCCTTCACAACATTTGTTGATTTATATCGAGTCATCCATATTTTGAAAGGCATTTCACCGTTTTTGGTGAAACCGTGCTTCTGAACATGTCCTCTTTAATTATACCCAGTTGTGCTCTTGCAAATACCGTATATCAATCAAACTTACCATTAAAACTAACTTGTATCATCAAAATTAGAAAATTTCAATTGTAGACTCTCTCTCTCTCTCTCTCTCTCTCTCTCTCTCTCTCTCTCAAAATCATCGCAAAAGGCACACATGTTTTACATCCCTTGATTATCTTGTTTTTCTTCAATAAGTGTTTTTCTAGTCTGTGTAGAAGAAAAATCAATCAATAATCCTCTTTTTATGATTGTAGATGTACACAATACTATTCTTTTTTATATGACAATAACTACATCTATGATTGATTAAACCATAACAATTTTAGGTATATTACATAATATTTAGTATGTTTATAATATCTACACATATGAATAACAACAACAATATTACAATGTAATTAATTTAGTAAGATATTGGTTAGATTTGATATCTATAATTATCTTAATCTCATATTCAATTAATTTGTTATTTTCCATGAATTAATTTATCTATTACTTTTATATTACTTTATAAGTATAACAAAAAAAATTAGAAAAATTAGACGAAAATTGGCATCATTTCAACCACGTCAGATCACTGGCTGTGACATATATAGATCATTGATGATGATTGGATTGCCACGTCAGAAATTTCAAGTGCGACTTGACCGGGAGAAATTGATTACATCATCACCCATAAGTTTAGGATTATCTTGGTTTATGATTGAATTTAAAACCTGTACAATAGGTTTAAAACTAATTGTGCAATTCTCCCCAAGCCTTTGAAGTCATGTCATTCCTCATTTCGACTAAAAATTTTCATCTTGCGATGATAAATAATAACTTCCATTCACGCGCAACACACGTGTACCTTAACTGGTAGCCAACAGACTTATCAGTAACAACAGTTGTTTTTGTGTTTGGCAATGGAGAAAGAGTGTACTACTCTTTCCTACAATAGTTTCAACAATTCAAAGGCAACACAAAGTTCAAGTGACTTCTGAGGTAATTTGGTCGATATAACATTGTTCAAAACTAGGAAAACAAAAGAAATTACGAGGTGAAATCAAAGTCTGAGAAATCGTTATGATCCTACATTGGACTTAAATCATTCGTTTGACATTACTAGCTTTAAGGCTGTGGTTTCCGGAGGTCCATATCAATTGGCATCAAAAGCCATCCATCATCTTTCCCAATTGCAATCGAGGGGCGTGGGTGTGGGATTACAAGAGCGGACAAAGCAAAGTTCTTACAATGCGATAAGCATTTAGCCCAATAACAAGCCTGTGTCAGCCCATTCATCCCACATATTGATTTATGTCAAGCCCACCATTCTCATTTGCGATATATCGAATTCTCAAGCCCCAAAAAGAAAAGGGTTTTTCTTCCCTTTCTCCTTGACTTCTTCTATGGAAGCATGCAATGTCAAAAGAGAGAACATCACAATGAGCAGCATGGATGACTTGTAACTGAAGAAATAAATACACGACGAGTGTCATTTCAATTTCCACACCACATAAAATGTGCTCCTCAATGCTTGGAGGTTACTTTCGAGGGAATTCCAAAACCACGGGGATCATCCGCGTCTCTTCTGGAGAACATCCGACGTGCCAATGCTCAAGCAAAGCACGGATCATCTCTTCAAGAAGACGTTCATCTTTTTCTTGTCAAGATCGATGCGGAATTATTCCGATTTTGGAGGACATAATGCCGAGGTTACCATTCCTTTCTCTTTTGGGTCGCTCTGTGCATTTGTGGGCTTTCAATTATTCTGCTTGTTGTGATCCTAAACGTATCAAGATTGCTGCAAAAGTTTTCTTTAAGTTCTCAAGAATCGATTTAACAAGGGTTATACGCGAAAACTGAAGGACATTCAAATGTAAGTAAACCAAGCTGTATATATAATATAGAACAAGACATTCGAATTTTTACGTGTAATGCCATTTCAGAATCAGAATGGAAAAATAACAATGCCACACTAGACAATCTTTTCACTATGAGTACCAGTAGCAATTTACAATTACAAGAATATCACCTCAACATATAACAGGAGTCTAAGAGCATACAAAGTTATAGTGGAAATTATATGTCTACCCTTAGCAGCACTACTTTTCTCTATCAAAGTCCACAATTCCATTAATCTCTCATTTAAAGGTGGATCTTCAAAACGGAATAATCTCCCATAGTCTTCAAATCATCTTTGTAATCCAATTGTCCTAGTGCGGTGGCACCTCCTCATCACTGATCATGGAGGTCGACTGAGCTAATACACAATCTCAGTTTCTTAGGGACAACACACTTGGTGGTTAACATATATGTTGGATTTTCTACACAAATTATCTTCTTCACTTACAGTGTCCCATCATCTACCAATGCACGAATATGATGATACCTAACTAAATGAGCTTTGTCCTTGACTGTAATATCGAATTCTTTGCAAGACAAATAGCACTCTAATTGTCATTGAAAAGAACACTACTATTATGCTTCTTGCCTATTTCCTTCAAAAAATTCTTCAAACAAATTATCACCTTGCCAACTTTATGTAGCAACATACTCTGATTCAAGGATTGAGAGGGACAAAAACTTCTGAAATTTAGACATCCAATTGACTGCAATGCTACCTAAGGTAAAAACATTACCCGAGTTGCTCTTTCCTTTGTCCGTGTCACCGCCAAGATCTGCATCGACTTGTAAAGTCACACCATTTTTTTCACGAAACAAAGTGTCATACCCAAAGTGCCTCTTAGGTATCATAATCACTACAAAAAAACTCATTTTTTCCGACGAAATTTCCAACGAAAAATTCTGGGAAATTCGTTGGAAAAACGAATTTCCAACAAATTTTCCAATGAAAAAAAATTCGTTGGTAATAGGTCGTTGGAAAATTTTCCGACGAAAAATTTGAATTTTCGTTGGAAATTTGCGACGAAAATTTTTTCGTTGGAAATTTCGTTAGAAAACTCGTGGCTAAATTCGTTGGAAACGAATTTTTTTTTCCGACGAATTTTTTTTCGTTGGAAATTACAAATTTTTTTTTGATCGAAAAATCGTGGAAAGTTTTTTTCCATCGAATTTTTTTTTTGGTCGAAAAATTTCAATTCCAAATTTTTTTTTTTGGCCGAAAAATGGCCATGGCCGGCGAGCTCGAGCTCGCCCAGATCTGGGTGAGCTCGGCCCTCGCCGGCGACGAGCTCGGCCCTCGCCGGCGACGAGGCGTCGGGGGCGGCCCATGGTGGCGTCGGGAGCGCCGACCGCCGCGGGGGCCTGGCCCTGGATGGCCGCAGCGACGCCTTCGGGGACGGAGCCGATGTCGCGGATGACCTAGATGCCAATCTTGGTGTCCATGGCACCGGAGCCGAGTCGGAGGAGGAGGGGGGGCGGCGGGGGACGCATTTTCAATTTAAAAAATGCCGAACGGTACCGGTTTTTTTTGTAATTCGTTGGAAGATTTGTTGGAAATTTCCAACAAATTTTTTTTCGTTGGAAATTTCCAACGAATTTTAAAAATGCCGAACGGCACCGATTTTTTTTGTAATTCGTTGGAAAATTCGTTGGAAATTTCCAACGAATTTTCCAACGAAAATTGTATACAATGAAATAATTGCCCGAAAATTGAAATTCGTTGGAAAATTCGTTGGAAATTTCCAACAAATTTTCCAACGAATATGAAAAATGCCGAACGGTACACGGTTTTTTGGAGTTCGTTGGAAAATTGTATACAATGAAATAATTGCTCGAAAATTGAAATTCGTTGGAAATTTCCAACGAATTTTCCAACGAAAATTGCACACACGGAAATAATTGCCCGAAAAATTGAAATTCGTTGGAAATTTCCAACAAATTTTCCAACGAATATAAAAAATGCCGAACAGTGCCGGGTTTTTTGTAATTCGTTGGAAAATTCGTTGGAAATTTCCAACGGAAAAAAATTCGTTGGAAATTTACAACGAATTTTCCAACGAATTTTGTTTCGTTGGAAATTTCCAACTAATTTTCCAATGAAAATTTTTTCGTTGGAAATTTCCAACGAATTTTGCGACGAAATATAGTTCGTTGGAAATTTCCAACGAATTTTACGAAAATTTTTTTGTTGGAAATTTCCAACGAATTTTACTTTTCGTTGGAAAATTTGTCGCAAATTTGCAACGAAAATTTTTTCGTCGCAAATTTTCGTGGCAAAAATCCAGTTTTTTTGTAGTGAATACCCATTTTACAACTTCCTTAGTATTTCATTCCTGGATTAGCCCTATATCTACTTGCAATTCGCATTACATGAGCTATGTCTGGCCTGGTACACACTATAGCATACCTCAAATTGCCAACAACTGACGCGTAGGGCAACTTCACCGTGTACTCCCGCTCCTCCCTTGTCTTTGGTGATTGTTCCTTCAAGAGCTTGAAGTGACTTCGTAAGGAAGTGCTTCTAGGCTTTGCATTCTAAACTCCGAATCTGTCCAACACCTTCTCATTGTATTTTTATTGAGACAATTTTAGAGTTCCTTTTGATCTATCTCGTGTGTTCCTCATCCCAACAAGCTGCTCTCAAATCCTTCATTTCAAACTCCTTTGACAATTGCTGTTTCAATTTATTGATCTCGTTCATGTTAGATCCTGCAACAAGTAGATCATCTACATGTAACAGCAAAATAATATAGCAGTCACCAAATATATTGAAATAACAATAGTGGTCCATTTCATATCTAATAAACACATAAAGGTATCAATTTTCTTGTATTAATATCTATGTGACATTCTGAATTTCGATCCATTTTTGGGATTTATAAAATGTGTATTCTATCAACGCGCTTGTAGTATAATTTTGTCCAGAACTGATCACTCTCCGGATATTGACCGTTAGGGAAAGGCTAATTGGAAATTGATTACGTGAACCTAAGAACTTGACCATGGTTCGACCGAGGTCGCCCTGGCTCATGTAAAACTTAGATGTGGCTCGATTTCAAATCGGCCACAAGTCGATACGCGTAACTCCTAAAAGCCACCCGTTAATTTTGAGATTCGCTGAAGTCGTGTTTGATCGAATTTGGCCATTATTTAAAGCCCAAACTTGGATGTCGAATTTCTCGGAATTTCGTGATGAAATCAATTGGACGATGTCAAAATAAGTGTGGCCAACCTTGAGATTACCCGGATTTGTCAAAAAGTGAAATTTGGACCGAGTGCGGATTTAGGCCAATATACCTTCCTCTTTATTTAAATCATTTTTATGCATTTTATCCTTTTATTTAAATTTAGAATTGAGATTAATGAGAGCCTTTGGATCTTGGCTTGACCCACAAGATGGAATTGTGGCCCTTAGATCACACTTGAGAGGGCTAGGACCTAGTTTGTACCCTTTCTCTCTCTTTTTTCATAATGTCTTTCTCTCTCTCTCCCTTCACTCTTTCTCTTTCTCTTTCTCCCTCCCTCGCATGGCCGACTCCTCCTCCTCTCTTCTTCTTCTTCTTCTTCTGTTTTCTTTTCCTTCTTGCTAGTTCGCTGCTGCTGCTGCTTGGCTGCTTCTTGTTATGCTTCTTGGCTTCTTCTGGCTGCACGCCTGACCCGTAGCCGCCGTCCAGGTCACCGGAAACCGCCACTGCCCACCGCACCACCATTTCTTTCATTTCTTGCTCGGTTTGCTTGGATTTTTCCAAATAAGTGGCTTCCTAACCCTTGACTAGGCTAAGGGGTGACTAATAGACATGTTAGGGATGGTTTAAGGGCTGTGGATAGTTGGTTTAGTAGCTGGTTATGCTTGGTTTGCTTGGTTGTGCTTGTTGGTTGATTTCCGGTAAGGTTGCTACTGCATCGTTGGATTTTGCTATTTTTTCTGTGACTTGTGTGGGCCGAATTTGAGGAAATGTTCTTCATGAAAGTTGTTCATAACATCTTGAAGTATGACTTATATTAAATATGGAATTTTTGGAGATCATTTAGGGCCATTCGTAAGTCCATTTTTGGACCAAATTCAGTCTGCCGGATTTACTGTTCACCGACCTTCTTGTCTTTCCGATTTTCTATAAGTTTTTCCAGACCTCTTTTCAACAAACTGTCTTCACAAAAATTATTGAGAACATCCGTGTCTATGACATATAAAAATTTCAGAGCTTTCCAAAGTGATTTGGGTACTAAATGAGTTGTATTTTTGATGGTCTGAGGGGCTGTCCGAGCGAACCGGGTTCTGTCCGGCTTTGAGTGTCAAAACGAGGCATTTACAGTCAGAAATGGATTTCGTGTCCTTCATGAAAAATGTTTATCAAGATGTTTTGTACAATATATCCAATTTTCAGAATTTTTAGAGTTGATTTACTATTTATTTTAAAGGAAATTCGGCGACTGTGTTACCGCACAGAATTACCCGGAATCACCCATTTATGTATATACTCGGTTTTCTCATTTTCGGGCAATTATTCAAAGGTGGGGTTATCAATGAAAAGTGTGGCATTTTATTGGCCGAGTAAGTATTCGGTTGGCATGTGATTGATTCTCATAGATAAAAATTGGCATTGAGTGGATAATGTGTGTGCATGATCACGTCACGTTCCGTTTAGGCGGGAGTTCTAGACGATGCCCGGCAAGAGTTCGGATACTGTCTGGTACCCGGGGTTACCGGGGGGTGTTCGATCCCAGATGATGCCGATCGCGGTGAAGGCTGGATCGATACTCCTAAGTGGAATGTCGTTGGGTACCCGGCTTGCCGGGGGGGTGTTCGATCCCCAACGTTGCCGTCACCGACGTAGCGGGACGATGCCTGGTTACGCCAGAAGACCGGTGGGAGTTTGGTGGCCCGATGGGTCGTTAATAACCTGGATACATGTGAACGTATGCTATATATTGGTGGATGCTCGAAATTCGAATATTGAGTATGTTTCTTATGATTATGCCATGATTTGAAGTGTGCTTGTTTGATGAGCAATTGGCCATGTTATGACGATATTCTAACGTACAGGGCTCGTGTATCTGCCGAGGCGAGGTAAGGACGCCTGTGATTGTTTATGGCACGTCGATTATTCGAATTGCATGTTTAGAATTGTTCGGAAGTACGCTTTGGCCTAAGCGAGGCTTAGGTAGTTGCTTATTGAGATTTATTCTCATTATTGTAATATAACCATTTCAGACCCGCGATCATGATTGATCCGGAGACGCTGCCAAGGTACTACGGGGATTGAGAATAGGTCGAGTTACCTCGTCTTTTGAGTGCCCCTTTTTGTAGAAGAGTTAAGCTTACTAACCACCCGATCCTTTTTGTTGTGCGTGGTTCGTCGATAGTGGCCTCTAGTAAGGCTTGTACCTTGTGCCGTTTGTAAGTAACATTATGTTCTGAAAAAAAAAAGCGGTTTGTTGATGTGTATCGGTCGTCTCTCTCTACTACCTTGTTTCATTATATGTTGTATGGTGAGTTCGAATTTGCTTCCACTAGCGTTCCTCGTTTGAGTTAAGTTGGGTCGGCGACAAGTCCTGGGATGTCGCATGCTTGACGACCCCGGAGGGATGTTGCATGCTCGTTCGGGTTCGGGGCGTGACAATCTAGGAGTCTGTTTCAAACCATACAAACTCTTCTTCACGTTGCAGATATAGTTTTCTTTGCTGGGAATTTGAAAACATTCTGATTGTACAATGTAGATATCCTCTTCTAAGTCACCACGGAGGAATGCAATCTTTACATCCAACTACTCTAGCGGTAAATTCTCAATAGTAACAATAGTCAACACTACCAAGATAGTAGTCAATTTCACAACTAGAGAACAAACTTTTGTGTGAAGTCAATTCCTTTCTTTTGCTAAAAACTTTTCACTACTAACATCACTTTGTACCTCTCGTTGCCATCATGTTCTTCTTTAACCCTGTATAATCCACTTGTTTTGAAATGCCTTCTTCCCATTTTGTAACTGAGTTGAGGCTCAAGTTTGATTCTTCTAGAGTGAATCCAACTCATCCTACATTGCTAGCTCCCACTTAATAGAATCTTTAACCCATATTGCTTCTGAAGAATAATCTGGTTTGCCAGCATTAGTTAAAAGTAAATAATGCAATGATGGAGAATAACTCTGTACAGGTTTAGATCTACTTAATCTTCTTAAAGTGGGTTCAGATGTAGGTGGTACTCGTTCTGGTTCTTGATTAGAGTTTACAACAACAATCTTATGATTCGTAATCAGAACACTCTTAAAAAAACCTTTCCAATTCAATCTCTCTAATCTCCTCTGTTTGTTTCCTCGCATTAGATTTTGCTATAGATTTTTCCTTGTACAACATGTTTTCACTTAATGGAACATCATCATCTTTTATAATTTTTCTATTTTGTTCCTCCCACAAGTGATAGCAAAAATAATCAGAACCATATATAGTAAAACAAATATCTAGACTTTGCATCAAACTTGTCTTTATTTTAATAATTTAACTGCATATATATGAAACACAACAAAAAAAAATTATGTTGTGAGAGACCCGGCTTCTTTCCAGTCTATTATTCTTCTATTAGCTTGAAATCAAATAGAATTTATGGTCCTCTATCGATTAGATATGCTACTGTATTAAATGCATTTACCCAAACATCATGGGTAATCCTGCACGCATTCTCATACTTTTTGCATGCTCATTCTAAGTTTTGTTCATCCTCCCGGCAACTCCGTTTTGTTTGTGGTATGTTGGAAACTATTCTCATCATTATGATTCCATTATCCACATAAACTCCTTGAACTCCTTATCATCATACTTATCACCATTGTCAGGCCTTAAATATTTAATCTTTAGACTAGTTTCATTCTTCACTTCAGTTTTCCATCTTTTAAAAGTAGCAAAACCCCATATTTTTTTTTAAGAAAATAATCTTATACATTCATGGTGGAGTCGCTAATGAACGTGAGGGATAAGTACACTAGGAGTGCCCATAACATTAGTACGGCGCTTACTTGAGTGCCATAACTTTTTTTTCGCTCACTTGAGTGCCACAAATTTGAAAAAACGATCACTTAAGTTCCATCAGTGATTTGCCTAGCGTGGGAAATCCAACGTGAACACCGATCGTCCTACGTGGCATCGCCGGTGCTCACGTGGATATTTAATAAAAAATTCAAAAATAAAAAAATCCATGTCATATTGGAAAATTAATTTTGAAAAAATCCACGTAGGACGATTTGCCGGGAATGTCACTCAAATAATCGATTTTACTTCGATGTCGCACTCAAGTAAGCGCCGTATGAAAGTTATGGCACTCTTACTGTCCTTATCCCAAACATTTTTATTTATAAATGAAAAGGTTGGGGAAGGCCAATCAATGCAGTTATTCCTTCGAATTTTACAATAAGGTTCCCACGTAGACAAATGCATTGCTTTAATTAATTCTTTATTAAGATATATTAATAGAAGTGGGTACCATATATATAAAACTAAGTACTTCTCATGAATGAGGCCTATTGCATATAAAATCCAAAATATTTTAAATTTAATTTTCAACAAAGATCAAAATTAAAATATCATCGAAAAAATTATTATGTACTAATACATAAGTAGTATTAATTATAAATTATTTCATTCGCCTCTCCTTTTTCCCAACCACTGTACGACGCTTGACTCTAGAAACCCATCATACTCTCTCCTTATTTTATTCACATCAACTCAAATATAATTAAGTAAGTTAAGTTTAACATTTAAATTAGCAATTATATGGAAAGGATAAACGCACAAAGGCCTTTTTTCCATCCATTTTTTGACTTCCGACTCCCCTTATTACCTTAAATTGACCATAATATCTCTTGCAGGTCCCAGATTTAAGATTGTTTCTTACCTTTTTCTTTTCTTTTCTTTTCTTTGGAAATCCTAATGCATTTAGAATTGACAAAAGATATGTATTTGCCAATGGTTTGATTGGATTGCCTTATAATGCAATTACAATTGTCATAATTTTCTTGTCAATAACTAATTATTATAGTTAATCAGCCTTACTTTTCAGTTTTGCCAATGTAGTCCTTAAGTTTTGGGTAATATTTCAATATAGTCTTTCCAGCCAATTGCCCAAAAAATTGCTAACATGACGTTTAGTCATCGCCGGCCGTCCTAAGTGGTATGATGATGTGAGCAATTTGTTGATTTTCATGTCGTAATTTGTAATGGCAATTGGCAAGAAAGACTGCATTTAAATATCATGCAAATTTATAGGACTATATAGACAAAATTAGAAAGTTAAAACTAAATTGACATTCGTACAATAGGTTTAAGACTAAATTGATAATTTTCCCAAATAGTTAAATAATCCCTCATTCAATGGACAAATGTATAAGAATTTTTGGAATAAGTACACTAGGAGTGTTATAGCTTTCGTACGGCGCTCACTTAAGTGCCACAAATTTGAAAAATTGATCACTTAAGTGCCATCGGCAATTTGCCTGGCTGGAAAATCTGACGTGGCATTGCTGGCGCTAAGGTGGACAATCAATAAAAAATTCAAAAATAAAAAAAAATCCACGTAGTATGATTTGCCAAAAATGGCACTCAAATGATCGATTTTACTCCGATGTAGCACTTAAATGAATGAAAAAAAAGTTATGACCATTAAGTGAGCGACATACGAAAGTTATGGCACTCCTATTATTCTTATCCCTAAACATGACGTAATAGCGTAACCCTCCAAGGGAATGCACATAAGCCGACCCTTAGACATATGTATGCACCAACTTTAACTTTCCTTTCTTTGGTTCTCTTCCGATCTTCAAAAAAATGACATGTTTTTATTTGCCTAGAACGTAATCATCATATAGACTAATATCTCTGGACTTTAGATTAGGAAGTTTTCCTCTTGATGCTAACACCTTCATCCTTTTTTTGCTTATGTGTCCAAGCGTATGATGTCACAATTTGGAATCAATTTCTAAATCAGTAACCGTTATTATGTCTCTACTGCTTTCGGTTATATACAGTGTTCCCAACTTTGCTCCCCATGCTACAATCATAGCATCTTTAACAATCTTCATGACCGGTCTTCAAAAATAGTTTTGTATCCCGTACTGTCTAATTGACCTATAGAGATCAGATTTGTCTGAAGGACAGGAAAACATCTGACATCATGCAATTTTCATTGAGACTTGTTGATAATCTATGTGTGAAAATCACTATCCCCATAATATCTAAAGGTACATCATTAACATAATAAACTTTTCCAAACTTCCATGCAACAAAATTGCGCATTAATTCTCAGAATAAAGTTGAGTGAAACGACGTATCCGAGTCTGGAATCCAAGATTCAATAATGGAACTATCAAAGCTTAAAATTAAGGCATCATGGACAAGCATCTCTTCAAAGGCCATATTCACGGATCTCTCATCCTTTTGACTCCGATCTTGATACTAAATTTTCTTGTTTGGAGCTCTACATTCTCGTTTCAGGTGGCCCTTTTGTTCGCAATTCCATCAAATTATTTCACCACGATATCTCAATTTGCTTCTCCCTTTGGATTCAGATCTACCACGGTTTTGCATTTTACCTCGTTAATTGCTTCTCCCTCTACCTTCAGTACTCAAAGGCAGCATTCGAAGATTCACCCAACTCTCTTTAGAAAATATCCTCGGCCAAGAATAAAATGTCGAATCTCTTGAAGCTTCAACTTCTTATAGCTAGACTAACTGCTCATCACAGTCACAATTGCACTCCAACTTTCAGGTAGAGAAGCTAAAAGGATCAAAACTTTTACCTCCTTGTCGAATTTAATTTCTATTGAACTTGACTGAGTCGTAATCACGTTAAATTTTTTAATGTGTCTGTTACCGAAGCACTTTTATCCATCTTCGAATTGAAAGACGACACATCAAATATTCCTTATTTAAAGGAGAAGGCTTCTTGTACATATTGGACAAAGCCATTATCAAATCTGCCGTTATATTCTCATTGGCAATGTTAGAGGCAATGTTATGCCCAACGTGAGACGAATCACGCCTAGGGATTGCGGATCTAACAATATCCAGTCTTCTTTCTTGAACATATTTCTTTTCTCTCCCGACAAAGGCTGATGCAGGTTTTTGTGATACAACATATGCTCGAACTGCATCTTTTACAAACCAAGATCCTTGCCGTCGAACCAATCGATCTTCACCTTCTCTTCGTCCATCTTCATCGCTCCCATTATTCTATCTTCTCAATTATGAACACCAAACGTGAAACGCGATATTTAACTTAGAAAACCCTTTTAGAATCATAGAGGAAAAAACTAGGGCGCCACACTAGGCAGTCTTTTTAGCATATTGGTATCAATATCAATTTACAATTACAAGAGATATCACTTCAATATATAACAGAATTATAGAGCACACATAATTATGACAATAATTATATGGGGAAAAGTATAAGAAAAAGTCCTAAACCTATTATATTAATACCAATTCAGTCATAAACCTTTTAATAGTGCTAATTTAGTCCTAGACCTTTTCATATTTTGCTAATTGAGTCCATCCGGCCAATTTATGCTAGAATTTGCTGATGTGGATGCCAGTGTTCCGATGTGGCACAGCCAGTGCTAATGTTGACATTTTTGATAATTTTTTAACAATTTTTTTCATTTTTTTTTCGACGACCCTCTCGGCACTGGGCAAGGATATCGTAGCCCTCGCTCAATGCTGGTGAGGGCCTGGATAAAGGCCGCAACGCCTTCACCAGCCAAAGCGAGGTCGTGCGGTCCCTAGCCTAGATATAGGTTAGGTGAGACCACAACACCTAGATCTGGTCAGGGCATGTAGCCTTGCCCAAAGCCGATGACCCATGCCAACCCTCAGTCCAAAAAAAAAGAAAAGAAAAGAAAAGAAAAAACTAAAAAAAATTCAAAATTTATATAAAAAATCTATCAACGTCGGTGTCGGTCTTGTCACGTAGGACGGTAAGCATCCACGTCACCAATTTTTAGCCTAAATTGGCCAGATGAGCTCAATTGGAAAAATGTGAAAACGATTTGACTAAATTGGCACAATTGAAAGGTTTAAAACTGAATTGATACAAATATAATAGATTTATGATTTTTTTGGTACTTTTTCCCAATTATATGTACACCCTTAGCAAAAGTATTTTTCTCTATTAGACTCAACAAAACCATTATATATATAGCAACAATTTAGTATGTTCTGGATTCAACTCTAAATTGCATGAAATAATGTCACGAAGTAAGACATTGCAAAAGGTAGCATACACATTCAGACAAGAAGTTGACAGAACCGCATAGAGTTAAACTAGGCTGAGTAGGAAATGTTCAGTTGTGCACAGAGCCATGAACTACCTGCTACAAAAGTAACTCAGATGTTTTCGCTAACCCGTGAGCGAATTGACACAAATATAATAGATTTAAGACTTTTTTGGTATTTTTCGCCAATTATATGTATACCCTTAAGAGCAGTACTTTTCTCTATTAGACTCAACAAAACCATTGTATATATAGCGACAATTTTAGTATGTTCTGGATTCAACCCTAAATTGCATAAAATAATGTCACAAAGTAAGACATTGCAAAAGGTAGCATACACGTTCAGACAAGAAGTTGACAGAACCGCACAGAGTTAAACTTGGCTGAGTAGGAAATGTTCAGATGTGCACAGAGCCATGAACTACCTGCTAAAAAAGTAACTCGGATGTTTTCGGTAGCCCGTGAGCCCTTGTATTTTCTCACTCAGACACAAAGTTAAAAAGATGGACAGGGTCATTTTCTTGAAGTGCCTTTTGATTGAGTGGCTCTGATTAGCTTTGGCCATCTGAAATCCAGCCGGACAGTACGTAGACCAAGAAAATGTGGTATTGAATTGCCCTATGTTGTTTCTGTTAGAATTACGCAGACAAACTAGGGAAAACAAAATCGTGTACATGTAATCTAACATCATACCAGAGCCGAGTTAAATTGCCCCCCACTTATAAATTCGTTCGTTTCCATATGTTCATCTTATATTCGTTCTTCGACATTAAATATAGTTGATGTCGAAATAATTAGATGAGTTACGGAAATGTTATTGGAATTTCCTTCGTTCTTTGGTGAGTCCTATTTACTTGAAGGGGTTGGAGAGGATGAGAAACCTTTATAAGGATGTCTATCGAGTTTCACTGAGATACAAAATGCTTTTTCTTAAAATTTTGCAATACACATTGTGTTGTATAATGTAATTGAGACAAGTTCGTAAATAATTTATGCTACTAAACGAGGGCACATGCTGGTAGACCTAGCTGATTACCCGTTTCTTTTGACTTTCGAAAAGGATAACATTTTTACATATCCCTTATGTCATGATCTTTTCCTTATCCTTTAATTTCAATTGAATGTTGACTACAATGTCCACCCGCTTCTTGCTTAGAGAAATTACGCATCTTCCCTTTTACATTTTGATTCCGATTTTGACAAGCCAGTAAGTTCCGTTCATTTTGCGTTTTCCATACCGTGGAAGTTGCCCATATCAACCCCCAAATACCCCAAATCGAGAGCCCATGTCTCTCTCTCAATTTGATGGAATCGATCCCCAAAATCGAAGCCCTGACATTCTCCCATGGACGAATTGATTGCTCTCACCAACCCTAATCCTAAAGCCCCAACTATTGCATACTAAGGACGCATTTGGCAATTTGCCAAACAGTAACAATTTCTATTCTTTCGTTCTCAGAATCGGTTTTGGAACAGAAATCCGTTTGGTAAATTTTTTGTTCACAGGCACAAATTTGCCAAAATTTATTTCCAGAATCAATTTTGGAACAGAATCAAGAAGAAAAAAAAAGTAGCTTCTTATTCCCAGAATCAGTTTTGGAACAAAATCAAGAATCAAGAAAAAAAAATTTCCTAGCCTATGGCCGGCTGCCGACCACAGGCCAGGGCCGGTGAGGGCGAGGGCTGGACCCTGGTCGCCTGGGCGAGAGCGACTCGAAGCCTGGGCGAGGGCGGCTTGTGGCCTGGGCGAGGGCTGCCCTCGCCGGATTTGGTGAGGGCGACCGTCGTCCAGGCCGCCGAGGGCGGTCCTTGCCTAGGCCGCTAGCCGCCCTCGCCGGCCATGGCCAAGGAAGGGGAAGGAGAAGAAAAAAAATATAAAAAAAAGAAAGAAATATTAATAAATTTTAAAATATTATTAATAAAAAGAAATTTTGTGCAGTTACCAAATGCATTTCTGTTCTTTTTCTATTCCAATAATAGAAATTTTGGGCAGTTACCAAACGCCTTCAAATGCTTAGAAATTGTTCCCGGGCACGAAATAAAAAAGAATCATTTCTGAGCAGAATCAGCTTTCGGGAATAGAATGATTGCCAAACGCACCCTAAATGAGGAAAAAAAGCAAACGAATAAAAAAGGAAGAAACAGAAGGAAAAGAAGAAAAAATACAAGAAATAAGCTTAAATTAGGAATGTGCCCCATATTTGACTTTTCCTGAAAAATAGTTTATTTAGAAGATAACCAACTAGTTGTTGTGTTAATACTTAATGAGTTGCATATTTAGTTTTTTATTTATTTTGTACTAGAATGCTAAGCTGTTCTAAACAGTAACTGGAGTGCAAAGAATTATCTACTAATCTTAATCAATGCATTTGATTTTATTAAATTTTTCTATAAGACATTATGTGATAATTCGTGTATTTTAACTTCTCAACTTTTCTGACCAAAAGAAAAAAAAAAAAACTTCTCGACTTTCATTTTATCCGGGAAATTCAATGGTCCAACTTTATCTATTTCTCATCCCATCGCTACCCGATTTTCTTAAAGATGTTTTAAAAAAAAAAAACAATACGACAAGTTAAGCACATTGAATACTCTTAACTTCCATTTAGTCATGCAAAATCCAAAGAAAAACTGCGTAAAACGTGATCAAATGGAATATTAGTTGTTGAGACAATAGTAATTACACCGTAGGACAACCCACTTGCAAGTACATGGTTTTTTTGTTATTCTAAATGAATCGGAAATTTCCATAAAACCATTGAACAAGAGAAAATGGTTTTCATAGTACAAATGTGCCACAATAATAACAAGTTGTGTGTGCAACAAAAAAATGTTGTCTGTGAGCATCGGTCCGAGGTTGATCCTGGACCGACCCTGGACCGGCCCAACCCGGCCGGTCCTGATCCAGTTCCCAAGGGGACTGGGTTGGTCCTTGGTCCTAAGACCCTTGGACCCTGAGCATCGGTCCAGGGTTGATCCTGGACCGGCCCAACCCGGCCTGTCCTGATCCAATTCCCAAGGGGACTGGGTAGGTCCTTGGTCCTGAGACCCTTGGACCTTGAGCATCGGTCCAGGGTTGATCTTGGACCGACCCTGGACCGGCCCAACCCGGCCGATCCTGGTCCAGTTCCCAAGAGGACTAGGTTGGTCCTTGGTCCTGGGACCTTTGGACCCTGTATTGTGCGAGTTAGTCTTCGGTCCAGGGAGTTTAGGATTGGTCCAACCTGGACTAACCCTGTATATATTATATATTATATGCTTTTGTCTACTCTAAACTCTAGCGTCTCCTCCTTTATTCTCTTCTTTCTTATGCAGTTCAGATTGCCATGTAAATTAGAAAGTAGAAAGAAATACAGCCCTAATTCGTTAAAAAAAAAAAAAAGAGAACCCATCTTCGCTCGCCTTGGCCTTGCTCACCTCTCTTTGCTTGCCTCGCTCACCTTGCCACTCGCCTTTGTTCACTCGCCTCACTGCTTGCCTCATGAGTGCAGCTCAGCGGGACAAATATACTTTGTTAAGTATTAATTATGTGTGTTGTTTGTTTTGTTTTTAGGTATTCGGAAGTTGAAGCGATCATTTAAAAACGAACAAGATATGAAGTTGTATAATTTATGGTTTATATTATGTATTTTGAACTTCTTATGGTTTAATTGTATTTCATGTGTTCGTTTTCATGGTTTGTTGCTTTTAGCAAGTGTAAAATTTATGTTGTTACCTTATCTTATATTTATGTTTGATATGTACCGGTGTTCATAGTTTGATTTCTCAATGTCACATTGTTAACAGATATGTAATTTGAAATAGTATTATTTATACTTTCAAGGAATACAAAAATGAAACAAAAAAATTATTAATTGGTCCCGGGTTGACCCTGGAACCGGACTGGACTCATAGGGTCGGTTCGGTTCTCGATCCTAGGCTTAACAGGATCAGTCCTCGGTCCCAAAAATTAGGGACCAACACTATGCAAGTTGGTCATTGGGTTAAGTGTTGAACCGGGCCAACCCGGACCATGCTCACCCCTATTAAAAAGGCTATTCTCTTGGATTTTTTTTACTTATATCAGATACTAAAAGTTTTTAGCTATCTCAATAAGAGTTGTTATTTTCCTCCTAAGTAAGAGGTAAAACTGCTTCGTTTGAGACCTCATGCGGATCTCAACATCCATTGGACATAAAACAACAAGTGGGTATTCCCTCCTCCCCGGGAAGAGTAAGATACCGGGGGATTACGTGTGTGAAACGTATGGGCACCGGCAAATTAAAATAAGAGATGTATTCATGGAGCCTGCCATCCTTACAAGTCAAATGGAGAGGCCGCGGAGGCCCTCATAGGGAGCTTACTCCCCTTCTGTGGTGAGGTATCATCTTAACCAACACTAAGGATCCACAGAAGGCCCTGGTTTTCATAGTACAAATGTGTTGCCAATAATAACAAGTTGTGTGTGCGCAACCAAAAAAATTGTATGTTCAGCTACTTTGCTCCCTTAAAAAGGCTATTCTCTTGGATTTTTTTTTTAAACTTAAATCAGATGATAAAAATTTTCAGCTATCTTAATAAGAGTCATTATGTACATAAAAAAATAATAATAAATGAGTAATTTTCAATGTCATAGCATCGAAAAACCCAACCTTAGACTAGGTCTTCCAGGGGTTGATAATTGTTGCATACTTGAGTCCCTGTGCACATTATATTTCCGCACCATAAACTTCAAGGGTTAATATTACGAAAAATCTCAAATTTGTACATTTATGATAAATTTACCTCAAACTAATTTTTTGACCACCAAAAATTCCAAACCGATACACATGTGATAAATTTACCATTATTTAGTTTTGTTAATTTTTTTCTATTAAATTGCTAAGTTGGATGACACATGGTAGTTGACGGTCATACTAATTTGAGGTTTTACCCTCCATTTGTCATAAATGTACCAGTTTATGATTTTTCATGGTATTAATCTAATCTAACAGAAACTAACAAAGGGTAAAATTGTCACAAATGTACTAGTTTAGAATTTTTTGTGGTCAAAAATTAGTTTAGAGTAATTTGTCACAGACGTACCGGTTTGGGGATTTTGGCGATCAAAAATTTAGTTTTGAGTAAATTTGTCATAGACGTACTAATTTTGGATTTTTCGTGATATTAACCCAAACTTCAATGGTCCATGCGTGTTAAATTGAGCCGAGATCTGTGCCTTTCAATTTACATGTTTAACCACAACCCTCGTAGATACCACATCCCTTCGCCCTTTTGAACAAATCTCAAATGTCAAAGGACCACGTCGTGTAGGGTTGCTTTCCCTTTAGTTTTTTTAACCGAAAGGATGACTTTTATGAGATATAGCTAAGGGCTTCTGTAAGAAAGCATCAGTTGCCGGTATAAAATGCTCAAATTTGCTTTCGGACAACTTCCTTTTTGGAAAGTGTCTATTCATAACTTCCTTTCCAACTCATGAAATAGCTTGTTAATGAACCTTCTCCATTATTTTGAGCAATGTGATTATGCAAAAAAGACCTTATATGGACCCTTCATTGTGAATTAATTATATTAAGAGATAAACCATTGAAAAATCTAAATCTTATCTCATGCGTACGTGGAAGACTCGTGGATTGCATAAAATACCTACTATAAGTAACCTACTCAACCCAACTTTTAGCAATCTCATATTACTTGTAGCACTCCTTTAAGGCAGATATTGACATACAAGTTATCAAATTTCTGAAAAGAGGAATATGAAGATGATGAGGAACTCGTACCTTTTATAAAAGCAATCTCATATTGCTTGTAGAGAATTGATGGCCTTTTCTTATAATGATCTTCAACTTGTTGAGTATTTTCATCATCGCTTCACTTTAGGAGTTCAAAACCTTAGACTTATCGGACATAAAAGAATCACAATGTGTTTCTTTTTCAAATTGAGATTTACATTTTACCTTAATACTTTTCTCATTGTGCCAAACACAAAACAAATTTGCAATTCTAGGAAAAATAAATCGAATGGCATTCACCAATGTTAACTCTCTTGTCGGTGACAATAGCTAAAAATCGACAATCAATATTTGCTAGGATATCGTTTAGAGAACGATAAAAGGATATGACATTGAGACATTAGAAATAGCATGATTGATAAAAACAAAGATTTTAATATTTCGTTAAACTTTTATTAGAGTTTCAACTTTTTTTTTCGTAATTCCTAAAAACATGCTTTGGATCAGGAAAAATTCATCCAAAATCATGGTACGTACATAATAATACTTGTTCAATTCCTCGCACCATCAATAACAAGCGGTTTCACGAAATCGGTGAGTATTTTATAGATTCGGGACGTATCTACCGATGGACAGGCGTGCCCTGTCAGAAAAGAAAACCAGATAGATGAACAAGAAAATAATGCAACAGGATGTTGCTTGGTTCGCGGAGGCAGCAGCAGAGACCAGACAAACATGTCCATCAAGCCGTTTCAATAGCAGTTGCAGAGATGGTCCCTCACCTGTCTAGGCATATGCTTGAACAGTGCCTAAGAATACCACGAGAACAAGCCACTGAATTGAATTTGGCCTCGCGAAGCTTTTCTTTTTCCTCACACGACCGCAAAAATCTATGAATCAGACAAATTAAACTTGACATTTACAGATGGCCTGGATTCAGGACAGATTACAGGAGATAGGTGAGATTTTTTAGCTAATGACTTCCTAGTCTTGATCTGAAAATCCTTCTCGGGCGTCAATCCTGAGCACTACAAATCATGTGGTCTTGGGGTTTCTCCTTGGGGCAAAAACCACCAAAAATTATAAACTATATTTACTGTGATATATTTATTCTAAATTTTTTTATGTGACACCAAAAATTTCAAATTTGTACACTTGGATCCTAGAAAGAAAATAATGGCATCCACGTGACTTAAGTAAAATATGTTTTAATTGAAAAATCATTTGACGAAACATTGGCGGAGGTAAATACGTCACATACGTATAAGTTCAGGGTTTTTATATCACAATAAAAAATTTTATGATAAATATGTCACAGTTAACGTAATTTATGGTTTTTGATGAAAAAATTGAAAATTAATATTTTGCCGTGGACATAATTTTTTATTATTTGTGGCTTTTTACCTTCTCCTTATCAGGAGGAAGAGACAAAGAAAGATGATAGTTGGTCCCTCTCTGATCGCTACGAAAACCTGACCTTGTTGTCTCTTTCTTTGTGGCCCCCCGTCATTTTCACGTGCGGACCAGATGCCTCTGCTGCGTCGCTAGGTCCTTCCCCAGAAATTCCCAGCAAGTTGTGTTGCTCCTATTTAGTAATTCTGATAAAGTCCGGATGCTGATCATGAATCCTAGAAAATCGTGTCGTGTGGTGATACGAGTGACTGTCAATCCATGTGGATTGTACCCTTTGTGAAAAAGGCTTAATCATTTAGTCACTTACATTGTGCGGTGAAACAAGTTATTGCCAATCGATTTAGATTATATCCTTTGTGAAAATGGTTCAATCATTCAGTCACTTAATATCGACCATTTGGATCGTATCCGTTAGATCATATTCCTTTGTCTCATCTTTGATCCGATAGTAAAAAACAATGATTTGATGATGCACAAAACGGTTAACTTTGAAAATGAGAAACGGATATCTCACATGATGTAAGAGCAGATTGTGAATTCAAATCCAAACTCTCTTCTCTTGTACTTACATTGAATGTTACTCATTTTGGTTTTGTAGCTATCTCATCAATGTGATAAAGTACACATCCTATATGTGTAGTCCATGTTTTCTCCTTAAATATGTGCTATCATCAATAGGTAACTTAGCAATGGCTTTTATGTCCTAGAGGATTGGCCATACCGGAATAGTAGGGTCCGGAATTTTATTTATGTGGGGTCATATTGTTAAACCTATGTCTTGCAATGTACGATTAACATAAAAATTGGGGAGAATATAAAACATAGTCTTGTACTCTTTGCAAATGTTCAATTTGATTTTTCTACTTTAATTTTGCTCACTTTGATACCTCGCGTTCTTTAAATCAAAATGGATTTGTCTTTTTATTTGATTTGGTCTCGTCGATATTTGATATGACAATTCAACGTAATTTTGGGATCACATTTACCGTATAACTAATCATGTGTATAAACACGCTGGCAAAATTCTTTTTAAAAAAGGAATTAATTGAGGGAGAAAGGTTAGAGATGGGCAGAGGATCCTAGAGGAGAAGGCGGGAGGGCCATCAAAAACCCGCTCATTCGCCGACAAGGGCTAACAACCCTCACAAGGATCTCAGCACTGGTGGTAGTCCTAGGTTAATGAAGGCAAGAGCACGCGCTCGATGGTGATCGCAAGGGCTGGTTGGCACTCGTTCACTGGGTGGTGGCAAGCATGGCATTAACTTCAAGAATGGTTTGGAACGATTGTTGGGCTACCAAGTAGAATGCCAACGGAACATAGTGATCAGAAGGACTTGATTTGATTGAAACGAATATAAGTATCGAATTAAATAAAATTAAAGTTAAAGAACCAAATTCAGCATCGAAAAAAAGCGCTGAGACCATTTCTAATATTGTGGCTAAAACTTATCAAATTGTATGGTATTATTTGAATATGTCAAGTTAAAACTATGTGTCGATCAATATTAGATATCCAAAGACTACTTCACATAAATTCATTGATAAAGCGACGTCGTATGCGTGCACTTTGATTCGCGCCGTCTTTTCCGTGATCTAATTTCGTAAATTCGTCTGTAACATCCCTAAGACAGTAACGTTACCCGCGCGTGCCTCCGGAGCGTGCAACAGAGCGCGTGGGGCAACCGATCTCCTCTACTTTACACGTCGGAAAAACAGGAAATATACAGTTTATCGCCGGGAACCGGAACAAGCTACGATCTACGATCAACTAGTCGCCGGAGCGCTCGCCGGCGGCGGCGACAAGTACACCTGACACTGTATCACCGTCTTCCCGATCTTGAACCCGGGCACCACCGTGAACCCGACCTTCAGGTCCGGATCCGGATCCGCCGTCGGCGACGGCGGTTGCGGCGGCTCCAGCAGGGCGTCCTCCGCCACGCACTCCATGAACACCTCCGAGAATCTGCACCCCCGCCGCACCTGGAAGACCCCGACCTCCTCGCCGAGGGCGAACGCGAGGCGGTGCAGGACCCAGACGCGCTTCGCCATCTCGGCGAACGCCGCGAGGAACGGCGAGTCCGGCCACCCGCCGGAGCTCACGGCCTTCCGGTGGTTCAGGTTCCCGAAGAAGGAGCACTCCATCTTCGCGTGCACGAGCTGGAGGTACTTGGCCTTCGCGAACCTCGCGAACGGCGAGCTCGGGTTTCGCGCGACGAAGCTCGTGGGGTTCGCGGACTTGAGCTTCTTGAACTGGTCGAAGAAGGCTTGGGGACTTCGCTCCTCGACGGACGACGGCGACTCCTTCGCCAGCGCGAAGTCGGGGAAGTTGAAACCCTCGAAGATCGATTTGGCCACGAACGATTCGACGGCGAAGTGCCGGTGGCTTGGCTTCGCGAACCTCGCTCGCGGCTCAATGAACCGGATCGCCTCGTCGAGGTTCCAATTCGCCGTCTCCATCTCGCGGACCATGGATTTCGCGAAGTGCTTCACGGACCGCAGAGCGTAGTGGAGGACTTGGGCGAAGTGGGTCGGGCTCAAGGACGAGAGCTTGAAGTTGTCGAACAGAGGCAATACGCCGCTCGCGTTGAGCTTCTTCTCCGACGACCTGTTCTCGGAGACGAGCTCGTCGAGCTTCCTTCTCCACGCGGCGATCTCCGACTCCTTGCGCTCCGCCTCGGCCTCCATCTTCTTCACCGTGATCTCGTACGTCCTCATGAGGCTCTGTTGCTCCTGAATCTCCGCCAGCATCAGCGTCACCTGCGGGGAGAGGTCGAGCTCCTTCTTGAGGAACTTGCGCTTCAGCTCCGAAATCTGCTTCAGCTCGTCGACGATGGCCTGGTCCGCCCGCTGAATCGCCTCGCTGTTGTAGGGGCTCTGGGCCAGCTGGAGCTCCGCGTAGGCCGCCTTGATGGCGGTCGCCGCCGCGAAGAGCTTCGCCGCCACGGCCTCGAGGACCGCCCTCTGCTTCACCCGGGCGTCGTCGCTCTTGCGGTCCGCGAGGGCGTCGTCGTGCTTGACCTTGTCCTGCGACGAGAGCACGCAGATTCCGATCCCATTGCTCGACCCGATTCTCGCTGTCGCTGTCGTCCTGAGGTTGATGACCCTGTGCAGGGTGCGCGCGAGTCTGCTCTTGCCGTGGCTGCTCTGTGCTGGTCTGTGCTTCACCGCTTCTTCTTCTTCCATCTAAATGGGAAGAAGAAGATGGACTTCAGAGGGTGCAAAGGAGTCTGAAGTCGGTCTGGGTCATGGAAGATGTTGGGTTTTCTGGGGAGGATGGAAAGTGCAAGAAAACGAGAGATGATTTTGCCGAGAAACTGGGGATTGTCAAGAAAGTGTCAAGAAAGTGAGGATTGCAAGGGGGAAAAGGAAAGCAGAAAACTTTGACTAAATGTATTATCAGATAAATAGCCGGAGATGGAGTTAGTAATGACAGAGGAAAAAGTTGGATTAAAGCGCGGGAAGAGGAAAAAGATGAACAGTCTCCGAGTTACAGAGGATGGGAAGCCAAGGCATAGGAGCAAGAATTCTATCTGGTGCAGACAGCAATCAGCTAAGGATATTCGTGTTGATTATTCGTACTATCAAAACATATTTCTATTAAAATAAAGAGCGAAAACGGATTAACTTATGTCGCGTAAGTGTGAATTTCTTTCGGTAAATTCGTGTCGTGTTCAAGAATAATGGCCTCCTAAAACAGAGTGGAGCATGGGAGTTCTTTTGTAGACATGCCATAGCTAAGAGGCAAATTTCATTATTTGAAATCTAACTTTATTGGTATCGCAGAATGCACACCTGGGTATGAATGGAGCCCACTGCATGATTCTGATTGATGGGTGTTTTCAAAATATGGAGCCTCTATGGAGGGACCCATCTGATGCAGCATCCTCAAGCTAAATTTTTTTTATTTAAGGATATGTTTGACTGTTTGACTGCATGATAATAAAATACCATCATGCCTCATCAATATAAATTAAACTATGTAATAAGAATAATTAATGGCTGTAGTGCAATCCAAACAAAGATGGGCTCTCATTGCAATTAGTGCAAAGACAGATGGAAGAAAACATAAACAAAACTTGACATGCTCAATTGGTAATGATGCAGATGTGTAGTCTATTCACAGACACACTACATCCCAAGCTTAGGTTGGACATTTTCCTTGTTTTGAGTATGTGGGAATGCTTGTGTCTTTTGCTGTTTGTGATGGATGGTATGTGGGACTTTGCTTGTTGCATGTTCATTGTTCAACAGTGGACCTTGCTTTCTTTAAATGATAGTTGCTTCTTGGGATGTATGAAGGGTCAGTGTTGTGATCATGTGTAAATGTGGGTCATTGATGGCGACGACCTCAGAGGATCTGGGCAATCCACGTCCCCAATCAGGCCCCGGGACCGAGATTTTATTGCTGTCCTTGAGTTCTTTCTAATTGGAAATTTTTGATATTTCAATCGACTGTCCAACACAAATTTCAAGGCAGGGGAATCCACATCTAATGAAGGGATTGTGTGCATGTCACCCAATGTCTAAAGCTTCCATACCATACATAGCCTATATGTAAAAAAATAGTTACATGGGTCACAATGTCCTTGAGATTTTACCATAATCACAAAAGGGCATTGGTGGTCCCCGTATGCGATATGGGCATTTTATCAGCCCCCTCACACGAGTAAGCCACACGCGCGAAAATAAATTAAGGCAAAACTGACTCTCATGTTATGCTAAAATGTCCAAACCGAATGAGATCAAACATATATAAAGAGGATATAAATTTCGTAAACAAGCGATGTAGGATACTTTAACAAACATAATTAATTACGGTAAAACGTGATAAAATGGAAATCGCACTTGTCTCTCCTTATATATTTTCGGAGGTCCAAAACCTCCGGACCCAAACGATATGTGATGTCAAAGTGCACGAAGGTCCTATTTTGCAAACAAAGAAATAGAACCCAAAAAATGCCTTGTTTTCTTCCTTGTCTTTGGAGAGACGAGCAAACAATGCCCAGCTGAAGATCACTTCTTGTTAATGAGATGAACTCAGCAGAATCAGAATAGAAAAATAAACAAAATACTGGAAATGGAAAGAGCAGACAAAAACTGCAGCGATCACAATCTATGTGCTTGTCTTTCTTACAGCTCCTCCCTGTCTCGCCACGAGAGCTCAAGCCTCAAGGCAAGTTCCAAGGCCTTCCATATAAAACTCCTGTCACAGGTGTCTCTGGGTCGAGTTCTTTTGAAGTATTTAAAGTGTCACATCTTTTTTCTTTTTGATTAATGTAGAAATTTGAATGACTTGAGGGTTGCCTCGTGTTTAACAATGCCAAAAATCGCTGGTTCAAAGCATGCATGAATGATGAGGAAATCAAGCCAATAAGAAATATTATTGGGTGTTTAGAGCATCTGCTCGGCCCCATGCCATGAGTTGAAGTTCCGAGACACAGGAAAGCTGTGAAATTGAGGTACGGATATTGTAAAAGAACAGACCAAAATCAAGAAGAGAGAGTATCTTATATTATCTATTGTTTTGTTCAAGATCGCACTTTTTTTAGGGTATGATTTACCATTAGAGATGTCATTCTTCCTTGGAGTCTTTCAAACTATTATGTTGTTCCATTAAAGAGGAATATAATATTGTAAGCGATTCTATCTGAATTTACTGTTAGTTAAATGTTATCTGTCCTAATTGCGGCTCATCCGTGCACGAATGACTATGAAACACATACATCATTTTTGTTTGAGATTGCATCAGACTTATCCACAATCGCATCAGCACAAATGCGATTGATATGGGACTAAAGACATGTGTGATGTTTCACCTCCCGACTTTGGTTCTTATCTCGTTATAGGAAGCTCCAAACCATATATTCCCATACAACTTCAAAACATACCACGTTAGTTCAGATCGTGAGAGAGGCTTATCTACTGATTTAATAGCCTAGGCATGTGCATGTGGGATCAAAGACATATTTGACGTCTGATATCCACACCCTTGACTATGATACCTTTGTAGGCAGCCCTACTCCATCCTCCCACGCCAACACAAGTATACCCTAATCGTGGCTCAACGACACCCACATAGCCGTAAAACGCTTTACGCTAGTTTGAGGTTGTTTGAGATTTATATTCAAGTTCAACAACGCAAATATTGGAGATCGGAACGATGATATGCATGCGACGCCCAACATATGGCCACTAGGCTCTAAGATCATCATCACCTTCAAGTTATATAGATCGTTTTTTATTTGGATGGTACGTGAGATCGTGAAAAGTAGAGAGATCACTCATTGATTAAAGAGCGGTTAAATGAAAGGAAATTTTACATCACCACCCTAAATTTTGGGATAGGAGGCGTTTACTCTGTAAGCTTATGTTTTGTTCTAGTCGTTGAACTTTCTATCTCTGACCAAATTTTTTTTTTTATTTCTATTAGTTTTTTTAAAATGTGTGGTGCATTTTTCGAATATTATATAAAGAAAATGACAATGGAGAAATAAGGCAAAACCGTTTGAAAATACATACATTGCCCTTAAACTTTTAAATATTACAAGTTCCTCTCGAACTTTGTATGATAAAATTTGTTTTCTTCAATTTTTATACCGACAAAATGAAAAAGACTAATCTAATCACACCAACGCGCATGCACACACAGAGATTGGTGTAACTTGGATAATCTAGTAGTTATTTGATCCCAGCTTCGGGCGCACGTAGCCCTAAATCTACTACGAGCGACATCTATGATTTTTTTTTTTTGTCATAGCGAGATCTATGATTTAAGCACATATTCTATCTCGCTCGCCTTTTCTAAGACGATGCAAGTTCCCATCACGATCATAGAATGAAAGTTGTATGTGCACTTCATCATATTTCTGGAGGATAGAATGAAATTAAGCCTTTTTATTGGAATAGTTATACTCAAATTGGTTCGAAATATTATTGTAATTAACAATGATGTGATGAACTTTGATTGGCCTATCATTTATCTATTCCGTTGCTCTTTTAAAGGCCGTCGCGTCATTTAATACACCAATTAAATTAGTTTTAACTTACCTAACCTTACAAGTTCAACTTATCCAAAGCTGGGATAGGTTGGAAGTGCTACCCTTTTGGGATAATATGTATACTTATCCTCCTCTATTTCTTGTATTTCATGAGTTTCATGAATATATTTAGGCTTCGTGTCTAATATTATGTAGGCTGGCAATTCTTGGTTAACACTTAACTAGGGGTTTTTCTTGAATCCTCGGTGCTTGAAAGGGAGCTTTGCAAGTCCTACGAGGACCTCCATGGGTAGTCCTGATCCTATCAGGCGAGCTCTATAAATGCGTTCCTCATATTAACATATTGGTGTCTGCACGTTTTGCATTCCTAATTTTTATTTTTATATTTATCTTCTACAAGAAGGAAAGAATACTTTCTAGGAGTTTTATATCTTAATAATCTCGAGATCCGAATAAGAATTAAGATGGAATTTTTTAAGGATTTGCTCATACCCATTGTGTCTAATATTAAGTAGGCTGGCAATTCATGGCATTTTCTCGGATAAGGACAAAAAAACTCATCCCAAAATGCTTTCTCACTATAGTAGAGAATAAAAGTGCAGAAGAAACATTTTTTTCTTGGTGGGGACAACTTTGATGCGTGAGCGTGTTGAGCCAAAACGAGTGAATGCAAATGTAAATGTCGTCAACTTGCTGTTCTGAGCTCTCTGTACACTAAGAATTCTGCAAAAGTCTGCAGCAGGAGCGGAGCGGAGCGGGGATGGTGCAGAAAAAGACATTGGCCGAAAGGAAGACATGACAAGAAGAACGATGGATGGGACATTGTGGGACTCACCACGTTTCACATTGGACGTTTTGGGTTGCTTTCGAGAAAAAGGTTTAAGTCTCTTGAATTTTTTAAAAGAGTATAGTACAAATGATTTGATTTAGTATTTGAATATTTTTAACATTAAGACTTTTGCCTAAGATTAGGACATGGAAATATATAACGAGGAGGCAGAAAAATGGCTTAAAAAGATTTGAACTCAAATCTTTTACTTTGGTATCATGTCAATATTTTGTAAGATAATTGTGGATTGTGTTAAAAATTTGAATTTGTAATAGAAAAAGGGATTTAATATTTAAATACTCTAATAGGTACCTAATTTAAGCCAAGTTTCATAAATATTGGCATATATAATATATGTTTGGCCAATTAAATATCACACGATCAATTACTATATCGAAAGCAATTCACATGATATGATACAATTGACACGATTGGTCAACTTATCTACATGTTAAATGCGAACAAGACACACAAATTAACCTCTATAACCGCATAACAAACTTTTAAGGTGTTACTTCACAACCCGCAATATTACCACGTTAACATATATTTATGTATTGATCATTTCACCATGTGAAATGAAAACTAATTAAAACGTAAGTTCACTATATATAAAATATAATTATAGTTTGAAAATTTTATTGATTATAATGTTGAAATGTATTTAGTCAGTGTCATATTAATTGGTTATTGGCTCTTATTTCAAAATTATGAATGTTGAAATGTATATACTCATGTTATTATTTAAAAAATGACATCCTAGCATGCTAATTTAAATGTGTCAATTCGTATATATCGAGATATTTGACAGGGACTAACTGGAGAGGAGATTGGGAAGCGACAACCACTTGCAATGCTGATTGCTATAAGCAGCGACCCAACCACCTACCACGGTGGTCGTCTCTCTTAGGCAATTGCATTGCGATAAGATCAGCTTCTTAGGTGATTGTTGTCGCCGTATCTCTCTCTCCAGGAAATCCTTATCAAATGTCTTGCTATATCCTAATAGTCTCCCATGCCATACTTTGGCGGTTGTTGAAATATTGAATAATAAGGCCTAATGAATTCTTTCCAATAATCCTTGGCTTTTGAATTATTTCTTCAGGACAATTGAATTTTTATGGTGAGAAGAGAGCACCGGTGGAGGTGGTAGGAGATAAGAGGGTTTTTCCCATAGTGGAGGGGTGGTGCAAAGGAGAGTCAGAGAGAGAAGTTAGAGGAGAGGAGGTGTGCATTGAATTTTAGATAAAAGTTTTGAATTGGTTTTATGTAGTTTCTCATGTTCTATGTAAAAGTGAACTGCATAGAAGTAAGAAGTATGCAAACCACTGATGGGGAATTGGGAAGACAGTTTTCTTCAATCAATGTAGCTCTTTTAGAGCACTACCTTTCCCATCCTACTAAAACTTCAGTACGCAAACAAGAAAATTAGTGTCTGTTTTAAACATTGATAATTCGGAAAAATATTTTGAATCCACTAAAACGTTCCACAAAAATTACTAAACACCAGGACAATCACAACTTAGTAAATTTAAACTTGAAAATCATCAAATATGTAATTTGGAGTATATCAGTCCCTTTCTCTAACTAATATGCCGGAAAATCAATTACAGTCACTCTAAATAATCCACCCAAGAGCAAATATTCATTAATTCAATCCTAATGGAACACTCATCGGAAACTACAAACACTAAAAAATACAATTTGGGCATTCCACTACTTCCAGGTAAATAATCCGACTACATTTCCACTAATGATATTTATCACCTACAAATTCCTATATACTATTGATTAATATAAGAATTTCCGAATGTCGTATATTGTGTTGCCACTGAGCCACCCTTTAGTTCGCCGAAAATCCTCGCTTCAACACTCAAACAGCTTTATAACTCAGTGCAAGTCTGTTTTGCGGGGAAGAAATACAAAAAAGGGCAAGACGCTATTCGAATAGACAAGGTCGACATTGATGCATCTAGTGTCGACGGATAACTTTTGAGTCTCTTTGACTTCTAATTTAAGAACCAGCACTAAGAGTTATGCATTTTGTGTTTCACCAGCCATTGGTTCAATGGGGATGAGGAATCATGTCATCAGGTTGTTATGCTTAAGAAGTTAATAGCCCCGCATGATTATCGAAACGTCGCCGTCGAAATAATAAGAGTTTTTAATGAGTTTGGCATCTCAGGTATAATTTTAGCATCATGGTAGACAATGCCAGCCTTAACACCTGCTTGATTGGCCCTCTGGTCCAACAAGTAAAGCCAGTTTGCAATGATATTTTTTTCCATATGAGGTTTGCGTGTCAATACATTAAATTGAGTGTGCTTCATATATTAACTTGTGCATGCCCGAGACCTCCGCTAGTTTTAAGATTCTGTGGGCAACATATGTGGATGGGTTTAATCAATTAGATCCTCCCCACTAAGGCATCAAGAGTTGGAGGTCCTGTACATAACACAAGACATGCTGAAAAATTCCTTTTGGTCGTAAGAACAAGGTGGAGTTCAACATAAAAGATATTGAAGAAGGCACGCGAGTAGATGGGTGTGTTAATGCTCTTCTTCACCCCTCATAGTGGAAGTGACAACCGTTGACACAACAAGATCGGAGGGTTGATAAAATCTTAAGGGACTTCTTGCAAGTAATCAACGATGTGATTGATAATTTGACTGCCAATGATTATTTGTCAAGCAACCGAGCCATTCTGTTTTTATATATGATGTCGGTCCAATTAACGAACAAGGAGGGTGATCCCTTCTTTAATAAAGTAGTAGTGGCCATGAAGGTGAAATTCCTCAAAAGTCACAAGGAAACTCTGCACGTTTTTCTAGCATCCACTATCTTGGATCCAAGGTGCAAGTAAGAGGGGCTCAAAATATTGCGAAAATTCAACTTTCATTTCATATTACTAAAATTTGTTTCAAGTGGAACAATTATTAATGATGAGTTGGTTCCAAAATGTATATGCGGCACCTAGTCTATTAGATACGACGAGCTGCAACTCACGGATGGAAATGACGCTCTCATCGAGTGGTGACTAAAACCTTGTATGATCTCTGCCTCGTGGTCTTCATCTTCATCTACCAATGAGCTGGTTTCTCTGACTCCTATCTATCAGAACTTTCATGAATGGATGTTGCAAGACCCTTCCCCCCTTTTGTATAAGGTGTAAAAGGACGTGCAAATCGAATTCAACTATGTCGACTGAAATATCCACTTTTCAAAGAGCAACTAGACTCGAAAAAATCTATTTTCGTTCCCCCGTAAACTTTGCATATGCAAATGGGTGGGGTCTCATTAAGATAAATCTTAGAATCATCTTGAAAATCGTGAAAGCATTTCTTATTAACTTTCTACTGGCTGGATCACGAATTCGATCCGCTTCTAGCTTTCTAGGTCAAGCTTGAGGAAGGCAGCTCATAGGCACCTCACCTAGTCACAATCTGTCTCATCTATACATCAAATTCAAAAGGAACTACAGATTGAAGAGAAATTATAAGTGGGAGGGGGGGCCCATGTAGCTTCAAAATGTAAATCTACAAGACAAATTTAATAATGTTTTTCCTTATCTTTGGCCTCGAGCTACCAACAGCAATGAAAAGTCGATTAAACTTCTTTCTTACATACTTAATGTTCAAGGTGTGGTCTACTACTCCTTTAGACCAAATCATTATAAGTTATGTTCATGAGGATCACTTAGTGGCCTTTGTTTGTTGTTTTATTTTACTTTTTTCCACATCATGGGACAGACAAGAAGACAACCACGAAAGTTGTGTAATCATAGGTTACATAAAATTTTGGTCCATCCATGCTTGAAAAGCTGATTAATTATTGGAAAATTTGTGTGTGGTATTGAATTCCATTTGGGAACACAATGAATTTTTTTTTTATCTGTCGTATGTTTACAATGCCCACGCCTATTAAGTTCTATTTTGATTTTTGAAAAAGACAAATAGTTCGATAATCCTCTTTATCTTTACATAGGCCTTACATTAAACCCTACTTACCACATCTTAAGAAAGACCTAAAGCCTAATCCGTACGTCCTCTATCTCCATTCCTCAACCATTTGCTACCAATGCGCTGGTACCGGCGATGAAGTTGGGGAGGCACTTGTCGACGTCTGTGGTGCTCATCGCAGAGAGAGAGAGAGAGAGAGAGAGAGAGAGAGAGAGAGAATTGTGGGTCTTCTTTTATAAATTATATTAATCAAAATGGTCCTCATAGGCATTATTATCAACAGCAAACATATGCACGAAAGTCATGGCACTTTACACCTCGTGTCCACTTCCATTACTACGTGATAAATTTTGCCTGGGGGCGAGTGTGCATGAGTTGGACATTACTAACGTGTAATAAACAAGAATGTTTGAACAGGAAAGCATGGCAATTAGTTAATAGAAGCGCGACAAACCATGCATAAGTAAACTACTTGAGAATCTCAAATCATGCGTGGCTGGCAAGTGCAACAAATAATCATCAAGCTTCATTAAGAAACTTGTCGACCACTACTATTAAAAAAATGTAAATTCCGAGGGACCACGGGCACGTAAAACTATTCCTAAGTTCCATGCACAAGAATTGGAGAAATGATTGTTGAAGAAGTTGATTTGCAATTTGCAAGGTGCAAATTTTGATTTCCCTCTCTTATGCAATGATATTTTTTTGTTTCATTATTAAAAAGGAAGACCCAAAGAAGAAGTTGCAAAGTTATGCTTTAGATTTATTCTTAATTTAATGATATTTTTATAATAATAGTCGAAAAGAACAAATCATACATGACTTTTCACCCCATGATCTAATCTGAATTTTACAAAGTTGCCACTTCCTTTGCAATTTAATGCCCTCAACTGAATTTCTAATTCCTTACCCATCCACCCACACCACCCCAAACCCTACCCAATCAATCGGACTCTAAGGGTGTATTTAGTAACCATTTTATTTCTGGAAATAATTTCTACTCAGAAATGACTTTTTTTAATTTCATTCCCGGAAACAATTTTTAAGCATTTAAATATGTTTTGTAACTGTTCACAATTTTTATTCCTGAAATGGAAAAAGAATAGAAATTCATTTGGTAACTGCACAAAATTTCTTTTTATTAATAATATTTTGATTTTATTAATATTTCCTTTTTTTCCCTTTTTTTTTCTTTTCTTTTTTTCTTCTTCCCCTTTCTTGGCCCATGGCTAGGTCGCCGGCGCCGGTGACCGACCACAAGCCAGGGTCGGCGAGGGCGACTCATGGCTTGGGCGAGGGCAGTCCTCGCGGCTTGAGTGAGGGTCGCCCTCGCTAGATCTGACGAGGGCGGCCCACGCCCAAGCTGTGAGCCGCCCTTGCCGAATCTGGCTAGGACGGCGGCGAGGGCGACCCTCGCTCAGGCTGCGAGCCGCCCTCGTCGAATTTGGCGAGGACAGGGGCGAGGTCTAGCCCTTGCCCTCGCCGACGGCCAGCTCAGGAAAAATGAAGAAGACTGCCAAGAAGAAGAAGAAGAAGAAGAAGAAGAAGAAATTCTTGTCCATTTCTGATTCTTGTTCCCAGAATCAAGAATCAACTTTTTTTTTTATTCTTGATTATGTTCCAAAACTGATTCTGGGAACAAATTTGAGCCCGAGAATAAAAAATTTACCAAACGGATTTTAGTTATTTTTTTATTCCAGGGAACAAAAGAATAGAATCGGGTACTGTTTGGCAAGTTACAAAACAGCCCCTAAGCTCAGCCGCCCACGCCCCCTTTATTGCCAGCACCACCGGTCACCAATTGCCAGGCCAATCTCGCCAACTTGTCATCGACCGCGCTTGGCCTTCAGCTTAGCTCGCAATGATGGATGCTCGAGCTTCAAGTTCGCAGTTACCTTGATTGCTTGAGCTTGACCTCTAAGCTTGTGACTGCTATGATGTCGAGAGCGTGTAGCAGAAATCCGATACTTACTCTAAACCATGCTACTTTTTCACTGTGCAACTTTTCTAACACAGCTTACATATGCATGAAAGCTTGATTTTGGAGCTCCCAAAGGTCACTCGAGCTTGATGTGTAAGGTCGCGGCCGAGGTGGATGCTTGAGCTTCAAGCTCGTGGCCATGGACGACCGAGTTCAAGCTCTATGCTCCCAATCATGGTTGCTTGAGCTTTGAGCACATCCACCATGATCACTTAAGCTTTGGGCAACATAGCTGCGAGATTTGGAGCTCGTGACTATGGCCGCTTGAGCTTTTGGTTTTTGCATGGTTTTGTGGGTTTGATATTTTGTAGGCTTTTAATTTGGTAGAGTTTGAAGGAGGAGGAGGAGGAATTTTTGCAGTTAGATAGAGAAAGAGATAGAGAGGACATTTGAAAAAGAAAAGAAAAGAAAAGAATTCACGTCAAAAAATATTAAATGACACTAACATCAACATAGTCTACCATTGGACTGATTTAGGGATGATTGGTGACACTTTTTAAAAAGTTGATTGGCGATGCTTATGAATAAAAAAAAAATAGAGGAATAGTTTTGATTTTCGGCAAAAAAAATTAAGGACCACCGGTGACATCTACCCTAAAACTATTAAAATTTATTAGCACAGTAAAAAATTTTAGCGAGATCATTTGACCCCATTGATTGAAACCGCCATCCATCCTCGAATCTGTATCATATATATAAGATGATCACACGTGTCACTGCCCGAGGTCGGGCAGCTCATGCAAGGTGATGCCAAGGGTTACGCGACCTCATTGACCTAGACTCGTGATCGTCAATGACTCTCGGCGACGCTCGGTGAGCCTCGCACAACCCTTGGCAAAGTGTCAAACCAGGGACCCAGATTTCGATATGAAAGGTTAGTTCAAGAGAGGGAGACGATGAACAGTGATTTGTGACGGCAAAAGTGGAATATAAAATTAATAGTGAGAGTAAAGTTGGAAAAAAAGTTCATTAATCCTGAAAAGCTGCATTTTCGAAAATGCAAAATGCCTTTGCTAGGTAAATTTTGCATTGGTTTAAAGTATATTGGAAATGCTAACTTTGACTTAAAGGTCTTTGGGAATACTGAACCAAACGAACCCTTAATATAGACTAATATATGCTAGACCTCTATGTACTCATGGTATCTGGAGAACTCTCTTGGGGAAGAAACAGAATCATAAACTAGTTTATTCAGAAAGACAGTTTTGAAGCCACCTCTTTTTTTTAGTATTAATATTGGATATCTAAACCATCTAATTTGGCAAATTTCTTGCAAGTGTACATAAATCGCCCCAATCCATGTACACTAAGGGAGGCTTCATTAATTGGTTGTCAGCTGCGACCTCAAGGTTTATCTTAGTAGGAAACACTATGATTTAAACACATGATCTATCACATCCAAATCAACCCCTTAATCACTCAATCAATCCCTTATTTCGAAAGCTTACGCTGCCAAACAATGCCGCGCGACCCACCCATGGGTAGCTCAGTTGGTTAAGGCGTACTTCCCAGGATCGTAGTTAGCAAAAGGCAGACCTCACGGGTTCGATTCCCACCGAAAGACTTGTGATTTAAGTGGGGGCCATGGCGGTGGGTTCTTTGCTTAATTTCCCCCGAGGAATAGTCGAGGAGTGCGTTGCAAGGTGGCCACCTCGACACCTCGAAAAAAAAAAAAAAACAATGCCGCGCGTCATGATTAATCTCACTACTTAATAATATGGATGAACATGTCCCCTAAGCATGTGGGACGAAAAGCAAAGAGTGCATGCGTGCATGGAGATTTTTAATAGGTCAGAACCACTAAAGACGGAATGATTGGCACAATCTGTGTGTAACCGTGGGTCTTACGAAAACGATGGAGATCTACAAGTCTCGCAACGCTGCAAGTGGAGATACATGAACTACTCATGACATGCGATAAGCTTCAAGTAGAAGGAAATCTAATATAAATTGCTCTCCAGAATCTCAATAGGGTTATGCTTCGTAGACAGGGAATGTTTTGGCGAAATCAATTGGTACAAGTCGATATCGATTGCTGGTAGCTTCCTAGACGAGAAAGACGTAAGCAGGAGAGAATGGGTAATAATGACAGCTTGAGAGAAGCCTTCCATGAAATATAAAAAAGGAAGTCCTGAAATATGATTTTTTTTTCCCTTTAAAAAGGAAGAGAACGGGGCGGTATGATCGTCACAAAAATTGATTGCGCATGCATAGGTCAGAAAAATTATCAAGTCAGTCCTAAAATTATTGCACGGATGTCAATTTTGTCCAAAATATTTCAATTTTGCCGATTTAGTCATGAATCTTTACACGAAATTCCTATGTAGTTCTTCCAGGAAATCAACATGATTGTCCAGTTATTGCCGATTATCTTATGTGGCATACCGCAATGTCAGCAATTTCCGGTGAAAATTGGCCGGAAGGATTACAGTGGAATTTTGTGTAAAGTTTAGGATTAAATTGACAAAATTGGAAAGTTAGTATCTGTACAATATGTTTTTGTTTAAATAACTTTCTCGGCATAAGTCTAATGGTTAACATAAAGTGACATTTGTATAGGGGTTTAATACAACGAGATCAAGTACTCCTAAATATGTAATGCCGGTTTAAAATCCTCATTGAAAATGTAGTGCACGAGTCATGAGCTCGATGAAATTTTCGGATCATGTAAACCTATGCAAACCCCATATGATATGAATCCAATCGTCGAATGGTTCATATATATACTCTATGCTTCATACGCATCATAAGTATGCAAGTATTGCTCTCGGTGTTGGAGCTTGTTCCAAACTAATGTTGACCAGTGAAGGGGAATTTACCATCAAAAGTAGGGAAAAAGAAAAGACGACATGCTTTTTTTGCGCAAAGTCTTTGTTCGGCGAAGAAAAATTTCATTCGTAGCTAAATGAGTACAATATATACAAGCACCGAATGACATCAAACCCAATACCCCAATTGAGGAGATCATCAAGAGAAAATCCAAGTCCAAGTTCAAGCCCATTAACATACCTGGTTATATTCACGTTCACTCAAAAACTCGATCCAAAAGTTCGGGACAAGTTATTGCGTAGGAGGTATTATTTTACCGTAGCCCAATAAAAATTCTCATGTCATCGTTTGAATCACAATGAAGATGTTATCCCGCTCTCTTCGCTTTTCACACAAAAGGGGCAGACAAAAATGGATTTGAAGGGAGTGAAGGGGTATAAGTACAAGACCGGTTCATACAACACTGTATGAATTAACTTACAAAATGGACTTGAGGAGATAGACAAAGCAATTCTACAAAGTATCGGTACTGCAGCACACGATTCTCCTCGTTAACCTCATTTCAATTTGGCTTCATATTTCAATTAGTCGAGTAGGCATTCTATCTCCAAGGATTTAGATCATTTTTTTCTTTGATTTACTTTTTTACTTTAAGCCATTTTTGGTGACGACTTCACTATTATTATAGAACTAGTGAAGCCGACGGCGAAAACAAAAGTTCACTGAAGAAGGTTTTGATTGATAAATCAACTTCGAGTTGGATCGATGAGACACAATCATCAATTTCGGCATGTGGTTTGCGGGGTTTCACATGAAGCAATAGGTTTTGGGCAGATTCTGAAGGACCACCCTGAAAACTGGAATGGAGATGAGATGACCTGACCCCATTGCTTCTCGACTTTATTGCAATTTCAATTAGAATCTGACATTAGTTTAGAAATCAATTGAGCTTGCCAAATCCCAGGGGAGGTCATTCACATGCAAAACGAAACCTACCAAATCCTAGCAGAAATTTCTCCTTTTCATCTCTTTTTTCATTCCTGAAGTACTTTTACAGACCAAAAAGGCGGACCATAGATACATTACACCGAAATTACTGATACAACGCTTTCAATGAAAACAATGGGCACATGAAAAAGCCTCCAGATCCATAACTTTACAAGAAAGTGTAACGAGTTGCAAACCTTCATCTCGTGTGTGCAGACGTGGCCGGTGACATCCGAATTGATGGATATCTTCTCCAGTACAATCTTTTTATCCATCCACCCAAAATGGGAATGCCATCAGTGTATGGGGCCGACGCCAATTTCCTTTTTCTTCCCATGCATTGTCATTCAGCATGTGATCCACAGCGATGACGACAACGACAACATGCCGAGTGATTTGCTCAAGGAGTTCCAACCATTCAACCCCCTTCATTATTGGCTTAAGCTGGTAGCTGAAGCTTGGCATTGTTCTTCCAACTACAAAAAAGGAGGGAATCTCACGTCACTTGTACAGCTATATTAGAGCAATAATTATCTGAGTGGTTTCACTTTAACGACCTGATAAAGTAATAGTAGAAGAAATCTGCATAAAGAGCAGTCTGGACAAGCCCCGAGATGCAAGCTGATGAACAAAGAAAGATGATCAATTGTTCCACTTCTGAACAATAATTGCAATTAGAATCCCAAAAGTTTAACAAGAAAACCTTACCTATCCATCGACTGAAATGCTGCTCGGTGAAATAGCGATATATCCAGTTGAGGATGTAGAAAACTCGATAAGCCCTGAAAGGTGGGAACAGAATTTAAGAACATTATATAACGCCAGCATATGGAAACACGAGATGAAGCAAATACAAATTCTTTACCAAATCAAAGGAGCCAAGTAATCCTAGAACATCCTACTGAAAATGTGCTAAGTACTACAAAAGCTGCAGATAGCTTATCTCAGCAGATTTTCTATGTCATCCTCTTTCTCCTTTGTGCTTGACGAAGGCAAGATATAAAAGTTAACCAATACATGGTTAAATACATCATATACTGTGATCTCCAATATAATATGGACATAGAACAGGTTCGAATCTCCTTGCCAATTAACATGGTTCAGTTTCTTGGATATGGTAACAGGCACATATTACCTTCAATACAAAACGGATTGCAGCTCAATCTTTGGGACCTATTCTATAAATTTTGGCATTGTTGCCGTTAGAATTAAATAGGTTATTGCAAGATCTGTTAATACAAAATTGTTGGCTTCAGAAGGCTTATCCATTAGTAAAAAGGAGAAATGGCTTTCTTCAATACACTAACCATGGTTTGGACTGTCTGGCAACTAGTGAGAGATGAAGAAGCTTTTTTTCTTTATTAGTGATAAACTTTTAGGCACGAAGCCTAAAGATCATTGTCAATAAATGGAAAGATAAGAAACTAATGTGAATGTGATTAGACATAAATGGACAGACACAACATGAGGCTAAGTCCATAGTCGCTATTTTTATTTGCGATGGTTCATCCCAAGTTCTCATCATAAATTCTACTTACCACTAAAAGTCACAAGGAGCTGAATAAATGGAACGCTCCAGATGAAACACCACCAACATTCATTAGCAGGGAGAGAGAATGGAGGGGGGCTGTGACTGTCAACTGGTAAACACAGAACGTGAACTTTGCAATCCTAAGCTAAAAAAGGTTCTTTAGTACAGCTCACCGAGGCCAAAGAAAGAACTATCCCCAGAAATTACTCCCACCAACTTTCAGGTTACCTTTTCTCATCAGAGACTTTCACTTAGCTCATCAGTGGAGCGATAAGATTTTCGCTTGTTAATCCGAAGAGTTTCATTCTCAATAAATTAATGATCGACAGACTCACTCCAATAGGCATATATTTCAGGGGGTGGGAGAAAAGGGATTAAACAGCAACCACATGAGCCAGAAATTGCATGTACTCAGTGACTAACAGATGTTTGGAAATCTGCTTCAGGTTTTAGGTAACACCAAGGCAAAGATAGGCACAGGGATAACTTGCGGGAATAGCCCACCTTTACAACTTCTCAACTTATAAAGGATAAAATACTGGTCGCTGAACTCTTTGATTTAGGATGATTCTAAATTTTAGTGTTGACATAGGATTGCAAATGGAGTTCCACATGATAAAAGGAAGTAAAACTACATCTCCACGTCAGTTTTTTTCTGTATTATGTGCAAAGTTCGTTATTCAGTAAAAAGAAAGATACTTAACCCCAAGAGATTGCTCAAAGTTAAGTGTGTTCTTTTTCCTTGCTCAAATTTTGAGTTCAAATCATTACATCTTGCATTTTCTTAGCCATCTATAGGATGATTCAGTTGTATGCTTCGATAAATTTCCAGTACTCGTGGGTTAGGGAAATATACACTCAATGGGAATTAGTCGGTGCTCAGAGAAACTCCAAACACCCTGTTGTCAGCAAAATGAAGGGAAAAATAGAACGAGAAGAACTCTTTCAACAGCAAGACTATGCATGCAATGATAAAAGATTTATTATATTCGAGTTGATATGTATTCCATGATCAAAAGGATTTGGACAGATGAGGCTTGACCAAGTTATCAAAACACAAAGAAAGGACTCGATAACATCACAAGATGGGCTTAGTTAAACCTTAAAAAGAAAAAGATAGGCTTAGATTAGAAAGAAATTAACACCCCAAATACGAGTAACAAGGGAAAATATAAAAGTATGTTATCCAAAAAGAATAGGGGAAACTTAATAACAGGGGCCACAATACGAGGTAGTTCCTGAGATTAGACTTTTTCTCACCGAATATTGTAAGTGGATGTCTATGAATTAGGTAATTAGAGTACCACTGGTGCAGAGGAACATCAACAGAACATAATGAAAGAGAAGCAAGAAAAACTCCACTTTTAACTGAAAGCATGTAAAATATTAAGAGATATACACACCCAAGAAAGAAGACATATTGCCCTGTTAAATTGTCAACATTGCCGCTTCGTTGTAGTAAAACTAACTGGGGAAGGATTGCAACAGCCTCCAAATATATTGAAAACGCCCAAAAGATCTGCAGTACAATTAATAAATGATCTCAGATAGCAACTTAACGGTTCAAATAGGCAAGAACGCGACAATCTCATAAGAGATCCTGAAGTGTAGTAATAACGTAGAAAAATCAAGTCTAATAGGAAAAACTCAGGGAATGTAATGCACTTAAAGTAGGATTTCAAAAAACACAAAACAATTGTCTAGAAAGCATTTTGATCCTTCTCCCCATTTCTTTTTCTGGATTCTATTCCAAAGGAAAAGATTCATAGATTAACTTACCGTGCATATTCCTATTTCTTGTTTCCCTTTTGTTTCCAAAGGAAAAGAATCGTGCATAAACTCACAGATCACCAAAAAATGATTACAACATGATTGTATCACTTCTTCTAGGCTTCCAAACATTGAAACTAAACATATGGAGACAACAGCCACTGAGCCCTTACGAAAAATGCTGTAACAGAGAAGTTAAAGGCTACAAATTGTCCCACAAAGGACCATGAAGAATCACGAGACCATCTGAGACCATCTGTTTCTCCCAGCATTAACCAAGAGGTGGTCCCAGGAGAATCACGAAACCAATCCATCAATTACAAGTTTGCTTTGTGTAGGCCATTCCAACACCCTCACATTGATATTGGCGGCTCTTAACGGCACATCAAGGCCCTAAAATGATGGCACTAGGTATACACTTACGCTGGAGGAGTCATCTTTTCCCATACAATGAAACAATTACCCTCCGAGACCCAACAGCAGAAACAACTAGCATAGACAGCGTTTTCTAGATTTCTAATGCTTTGTTTGGGGAGAGGAAAGTGTGGGAGGGGAAGAAAAATTATGTTGAACATAACTGTAAACAAAGTTACAGAGTGGGTGCTAGAATTGGTAGTACTAATATAAACAAACTTTCATTTTCATTGCATCTATGATGCTGAACTAGACCGTTTTGCTTATTATAACATAAACAACAATAGTAATATGGCCTCTACTATTAACAGAATTTGTTTTCCACTGAAGACACCTTTCTGACACAGTCTCCTAATTTAGAGATAACCATGAGAATTGCTGGAGAAAATGACAAGGACAATATTTATGCGCCAGATATCACGAACCATGATACGGTACATTGGCTCTATTTTATGGCACCCTAGTAATTTGGAACATGAAAATTGACATTACCATCATCCAATTTGAGACTTTCTATTGCTTCTCGTTCAAAATATTGGTAATTTACTTCTAAGACAAGCAAATGCCATGAAAAGGCAGTTAGAGATTTTAGTATGTTAAGCAGTCTTTCGGATGTGCATAAAACATATTAGAATGTGCATTGTCCTAAACATGGCTAAAAATGTAATTTTTAAGTCAACAAGAAGTAGCCTACCCACTCCACACCACACTTCATTGTACAGAAGAAGCCCACATCATATAAAATAGCCCTCAGCATGATCAGAAGGCCATAGATTCTTTTACTCTTTTGGCCACCAAAGGCCACTAATTCCACGAATGGCTATATTTATTCAACGGAAATTAAGTTGCCGATCAATTATTTTCATAACCCCTCCTGCAGCTACTAAGAGTGCGTTGGGATTGACTTAAACAAAGCACTTTTTTGGTTTCCAGGCAAATATTTTCTCTGTTGCCCAGATGAGAAAGTAAATTTGAATTTTCAGGAAAAATCAATAATTCTAAATGACTTTTACTGTCAACATTTGTGAGTTTTCACAGCTTTTTGGGGTTCTATGTTAAATAAGACATAAACTTCAACACTGACAAAAGCTAGAGCAAAAGGATTGACTCCAAACAAACACTATGTTCACAAGCAAATGCCAAAGGTAGATAAGTTCAATTAAAGAACAAATAAGTAGAGCTACAGCTTGTAAAATATCTACTATCCAAGCAACTAATAAGCAAATTAATAAGGGTTTGCAATGAAACACGGAGTGAGGAGAAAACAATGAGAAAAATGTAAACCCAGGCACCGACTTATCCCCGGCAAAGCTTAGAAACGTCAAACCTAGGAACATCACTGGCAAATATCACAGAGAACTCAGTATCCAACCTAAAAATCACTCCCGAAGATATAAGCACAGAAAAGGAAGCACATTAAGGTAATCTAAAAACGCAATTGTTAATGCAGAGGAAAAAGGAACCTGAAATGAATTTGATGAGGACCAAAAGGAAGAAGAATCAGAAGTCAACTAGGATGAAGACAACCCTAGCAACAAAACACACTAACAAATTGCAAAGGATCGTGTGTCAAAATGTCCGTGTCCAGTATTGCCCATGAACGGTAGATATGTAACATGCAAGTCTCAAAAGATTCCAGCAAACGTTCTACACAAGTGGTTCCAACCCCCACTGAAACCTCTATCTCCAGTCATCAAAATTAACCCGAAACATGCGAGAGAGAGAGTTGAATACGTGCATTTACCTCCTGAAAAGTGAACTTCTCGTGAACGAGAAGCGCCAGCACGAACGCGGCCAGCGCCAGAAAATAGTGACGGAAGGTGTCGAGGTCCTTGTTATAGCTACGGCGCACGACGGGATGCATCCGCATGCACCACACGATCGCGAGGGAGCTCCCGATGAACACCAGCTTCATCACGGTGTTGTACACCGAGATGAAGTCCGTGAACAGATCCAGGTACCGCGCCAGGAACACCAGCGCGTAGAGCTCCTGCGTCTTCAGGGAGATCCCTGGTCAAAGCCGCCCGGAACAGAAAATCAAATCAGCCGGAACCCAAACGGCGGTTCGATTCGACCTAGGCAATTCGCCGAGCTTCGCGGATTGGAATCGAGCGCTTACCTGAGCACGACCTGGTGGCGTAGATCTTGAGGAGGAGGACCAGGATGCTGGTCAGGTGGGTCATGTCGCCGGCGAACCTGAATACGTTCATGGCGATAGAGAGAGAGAGAGAGAGCAGAGACGAGAAGCTTCTTCGACTGGTTTTTCTTGGGGGGGTTTTGCGGCGGCGGCGGGTGGTGGTGGTGGTGGTGGTGCGTTTGGAGCGTGAAGGGGGAAGCGAGATCGAGGAAGGAGGAGAAGGCTGACGTGGCGGCCGGAAACGGCTCTTCCGGGGGGTGGGGCCCCACCGCGGCGTCCGACGTGGCGAGTGGGTAATGTTCGCCTGTGGGCACTAACGACGCCGGGGGAGATTTGCAGCCGTTGATATGTCTGCACGCGGCAAAACTGACGACCGTCGCCTGAGGTCGGGCGAACTCGATGTTCCCGTGACCTGGGTTGTGTCCACGAAGCTTGGTGATCTTGCTGTCCCGTTCGCAACCGCCACCTAGGGTCGTGCCACCTCGGCGTCTCGTCGCCTTGGTTGAGTCCATGAAGCCGGTCGGCCCCCTAGATCTTCACTTGAGTTGAGTCCATGAAGCTCGATGACCTCGTCGTCCCGTCTGAAGCCCTTACATAGAGTCAACTAATCTTAATGACCCGTCACCTAGGTTGTGTCCATGAAGCTCGTCGGCCCCCAAATCTTCAATTGAGTTTAGGCCATGAAGTTCGACGTCCCGTTAGTAGCCCGTCGCCTGGTGTTGCGCAACCTTAACCGGCCATCGCTTGGGGTCGCAAACACCAACATCACCGCCTGGGGTTGCACGATCTCAGCGGCCCTTGCCTAGGCAACCTCGACAGCCCTTTGTTCTCCATTTTTTTTTATTCTTTTCTCATTTTAAAACTTATTTTGCAATCATTATTTTACAAGTTGTTTATGAAATACTATTTGCTTTTCATAAAAATCCTTACTTAGCGAATTTAGGATCTGTTTGTTTTGCTGAAAACTTCCTGTCACTGAAAATATTATCATTATTTAAAGAAAGTGAACCGTTTTCCGGTGTTTGTTTGTGCTGAAAACAAGTAAAACGAATTAGTTTTATGGTACTTGATATTAAGAGAAATCCACTAAAGACAACTTTTATCATGAAAAAAATATGTAATGATTAACAAAATGGAATTAATATCTTTTTTTTTAATTTTATAATCTATCAAAGTAACATGAATTGTGAAAAAAATTAGAATATAAACAGTGAAATCCTTTTTGTAAAATGTATATGATCATGTTTTTTTTTTTAAAAATATAGAAGAGCGTGAGCATTAATGAATCAAAAGAAAAAGAAAAATAGTTGATAAGAGATAGGAAATAGACATAGAGGAACCCATTCTTCTCATTTGAACAAGAAGTAAGAAATCATGGAAATTGATTTCTCTCTCACCTAAAGGAGAAGTAATTTTCTCCAAACTAAGTTTGTTATTTTCAATCCATAAAAACTGTTTCCATAGTTTTTGGTCATTCAAATGTTGAAAAATCTAAAAACAATTTTCATCTAACAGTTGACCCTAAATGATTTTTTTTACTTAACTGCTTTATTAACGATAAAACTAGTCTGGTCATCGAACATACTTTATTTTAGTAAGGCTATGTATGTTTCGCAAAAAATGAAGTATTTGAAAAATATTTTTCAAAAAATAACCACTTATATTGTTTGAAATAATTAGGGTTAATACCACCAAAAATCCAAACTGGTACACATGTGACAAATTTACCCCAAACTAATTTTTTTACCATAAAAAACCTCAAACTGGTACATCCGTGACAAATTTACCCTTCGTTAGTTTCTATTAAATTTTACTGTTAAATTGCTTTGTTAAATAACACGTGGTAGTTGACGGATGTATCAATTTTGGGTTTAAACTCTGTTTACCTGTTTGTGATTTTTTGTGGTATTAATCCAGTTTAACGAAAACTAACGGAAGGTAAATTTGTCAAAAATGTACCAGTTTGAATTTTTGGTAGTCAAAAAATTAGTTTGAGGTAAATTTGTCATATATGTACCAGTTTGGGGTTTTTGATGGTATTAACCCAAATAATTAGCTAATGAAAAATGTTTTATTATTGACAACAATTTATATCTAAACATTTCCGTGGATAATGAAAATATTTTTCGTTCATTCATTTTTTGTAAACAATACAAGAAAGAAGATGCATATGACCATATGGATGAGTGTAATATGAAGACCAATTTCCTAGCTGCATATTAGAACATGATGCAGCCAGTTCGGGAAGAGAAATTTTGGAAAAAGACTAATAGGGAGGTACCTGAACTACTTCCAATAAGGGCGAAACCTAGTAGACACAAACAGAAAAGAACAAGAGAGGAAGGTGAGGTCGCAAGTGGTATTAAGATGTATAGGAATGAAGATGACATGTCGAGGTTGCAAGAAGAAGGGACACAATAGTTTGAAATGACCACTAAGAAGGTTGGGTTAACGGCAAGACAAAAAATTTCGGTAAGTACTTCCATTTTGTTAGATTTGCATTTTTACTAACAAAATTTGTGAACTAATTAAACTAATAATATTAGGTTGAGAGTACTGGTGCCAGAGAGGATAAGAGATAGAAAGTTTATATACAAGAACAGGTTAAATCAACATCACAAGGAGCTTTAGTTTAAGTTCTGGTTAAAGTAGTAGGGCCATCAAGAAAGAAGAAAAATATTGAGACAAAACAACTAACCTACAAAAAGTGACAGGATTAGCAATATTTTCAAAGTCCCAGCTAGAGGAACATTGTATAGAATGATAGCCATTTGTGGGGATAGGGTTTAGGAAAGTGCTGTGGCTGTTTTTTTTTTTTTTATGATGGGCTTAGTCAATTGGTGTTGTGGCTCTTTTTTTTTTGTTGTCACCGATGGGTTTAGTGAAATAGTGTTGTGGATTTTGTTTTGTTTGTCGATGATGGATTGGTTCAGTGAAGTTGTGTTATTTTTTTTTGGCTCGATGATGGCTCATTAACTTGGTTGGAAGTTCGGTGAAATATTGTGCTTGCAATCCCTTATTTATTGCAATGAAATGTGCTTGTTCATTATGATAAATTGGGGTTGATCAGTTATCTTTATTGCTAGTTGTTGCATAAATTACAACAAGTAAAATAAATGCTTAAGTTGAAGCATGTGCTACTAGGATAGTTGAAATTCAATTTTATCCGTAAATGAATCATTGTTTAGCTATTGAGATGTTGCCAAAGTGAACTAGACAAAGACTTAATACCCCCTGTAGATGATACAAGTAATAAATGCTTAGTGAATATGTATGTTATAAGAAACGGATTTCTTTTGTCCCTGGTAGCTTCTCTTTTTTCCTTTGAAACAAGTGTCACTCAGGCCATGAGATTTCCTAACTTATCTTATAAGCAACATTTGTTTTCAGACATGATTTGGACTATTAAAGACCACAAACATCATAAAGAACCTTCACTTCCACAAATATCATTGCCAAACGCCATAAAGAACATTGCCACAAACATGTGTGCTTTTCGAACCGCAAACAACCTTCACTTCATTCATCCCACAAACAGAGTGCATGTACATGTACAAAACATGTCAACGAATACAAAACATGTTCAAATAGAGTGTGTTATTACTATAAATATTAACAACACAACCAACATTATCTTCAATATGGAATTTTCTTTCTTCAGGTTTGCCGAATCCCGTTTCACATGTTTCAGTTGTGCCTTGAGAGCTTTGACTTTAGAGTCAATTGAACAACCATCATTATCATTATGGGTCGATATTGGTTCTTGTTCGACATTGCTCTGGTGAAAACTTTTGGACACACTCCTACCGCCTGACTGATTTCCCCATTAACCTAAATAAAAAAACTGCAACTTTCCCTCTGTTGTTGTGGTTGTATCTTGGATAATCGTGATATCATCCTCCCTGATTGTCCTTCATCCTTGTTGTTTATAGAGAAGATTTGAGGCCACAATAGCAAAACATGACGTATGGTTATCGATTCGAGGGACCGACGTCACCGATTGTGCCATCTACAAGGGAAAAGTGAGGATATCATAAGATTAAAGAGAATCAAAAGGGACACTTCCAATAGTCAAGACAGTGAGCAAACATGATGGATAGATAAATAGATGCTATCACTAAGAACACTTCGAGTGAGCAAACATGATAAATCAAGTAAACCATTTTACCCTCTTTATCTTTCTTATTCTCAACCAGATCATTCACGTTATTGCTTTATATTGAGAAGGACATACTATTCCTTTAATCTGCCATGTATCTATTCACACTCAACTTGGTGGCAATACAAAATACAGAAGCAAAAAGGTAACAAAATAATGATAGTGCATAACAAAAACGATTCCATAAACAACAACTTGATTGATCGATTATATTCTTGGCGACCCATAAGATATGACATATTGTTTCCATATAATGAATTGAAGTAAATATTACAGACTTATATAAGCCAAGTTATAATTAGATTGATGTGCCAATAGCCTCAGATCAAGCATGAATGGAAAACGCGAACACCTCAAATGACACTGATCTAATCATGTGAAGTTTAACATTGAACGATATTACTATTGAACTTACTTTCTGTTATACACATGCATTCTTAAATCACTTAGGCATTTTATTGAACATATTGAATAGTACTCGGATAATGATCCTATACGTGATACTAGAGCGATGTTTCAGTTAAAAGTATCACAAGCCGCGAGCTCAATTTATCATAGTAGCTTCATTCGTGATCGATTTTCGCACAAACAAAACTATAGATCTCGGGCTCTACTTGCGTATAAAAGAGCCAAAACAGATTCCATTGCAAAGTGGGAGAGTCCAAAGGAAGCATACCTTTATGTCATGTTTGTTGAGTGCTGACAACACAAGCGAATCGAGACCACACACTTTGTCGTGTTCGCTGTAGAATCTTGAGGTTGAATCGGGTCATGACTCTTGACCAAAAAAAAAAAAAATCGGGTCATGACTGGTTATGGGTGAATCAAGTCTACAATTTGGATAGGTGAATGTGGGATTCAAATGGATGAAGGTGTCGGGATGAATGGGGGAGCTAATTTGATGAAAGAATGACTCGGCTTGAGCGAAATCATTTGATTTAAGCCAGTGAGATCTTAGTAATCTCACTTAGGGCTCTTTCATGGGTGAGCATTCGAATATTTAGGGCAAGAAAGGAGAGAAGCAATAACGTAGAACGTCTAGGGTTTTTTTTAATTGATGAAAACGACGCCGTTTTGATCTCCAATGTCGACAGACCAAAAAAAAAAAAATCTCCAACGACCATGTCAGCACCGGTCGTTTGTCGATAAGCCACTTAGGACGGCCGATGCTGACTGGTTATCCATGTAAGTATTTTCAGAGGCAAATTGGTCGGATGGACTCAATTGGTAAATTGTCAATAGATTTAGAACTCAATTGGCAAAATATAAAATATTAGGACTAAATTGACAAAAAGTGCAATAGGTTTAGGATTTTTTGGACAATTATCCCAAATCATAAACGATTCGAACACTTTAGAGTAAACTTGTCCAAACAAATTTTAAAGAGCAATTCTAGAACCAAGACAGCAAAAAAAAAAAAATTCAGTAGTTGGTTTCTTGATTTGGTCGAATTCAATCTTTTCAAAGGACAACTTACTATATGGAGAATTTAAGATCTTGGGATTCAGCTAATGGCTCCGTAAAACAAAACGACTTCACTGAGTAATGACTAGGTGCATCTTCAACAGCAATTGATTTAGATGGTACAACTAAAGTACAAGATTCTAACCCGAATAGATAACGACACGACATCTTACCATTGAAGAGAACGTGTAAGTATTAAACGATCGAGAGTAACATGAGCACCTTTTTGTCCATATGATTTCACGCAAAAAGAAAAAAAAAATCAATGTACGGGCCAAATTTGATAGGAACTTGACATCTTCCATGAATTAGCTTGAAACTATCATTGGCAAATGAAGGATTGACTAACTTATTTAGTTGTCAAGTTTTAGTGTCCGAGCGATTTGGTTTTCTAACTTTTATTTTGTTCAATCAAGTCCTATAACAATTTGGATTCGTGGGATTTAATTATCTAAGTTTTATGCTGTGCTATCAAAGCTCTTGGTCAACCACTCTAACTCAACCGGCGAATTAATTAATGATGCGGCGTTGCTTATGTAATGGAAAATGACACGTCATGTTGATTTGGCGCCAAATGAGTATAAAACAAATGAGAAGAACGAGAAAAAAAGAAATCCTAATTTGATAGTACTTGTTACATGAGGTAAACAAAACACTTGATTGCTTGAATAAAGAAAGTTCGGATTTGATTGCATGAAACAAAACTTAGAGGACCAGATTGCACAAATTCAAAAGGTTAGAGAACTCGAATTCGCAGAATGAAACTTTTAGAAGACCAAATTGCACAAACGCTAGAGCTAGAGAGTTACATCTGTACTTAGCCTGTAAATGAGCTTTCACAGGGATAAGGATGCGATTTAGGAGTAAGGTTCAAAGGTTTAACAAGTTAATCTGTAATAATATTCAAACAACAACAGTTAATAAATGAAATATTTTACATACAAGCCCCTTGTACAGGTTGCGTGCTTGAGCGCTCTCTCAGTAGCTCTAGCAAAGTATCGATGACAATTTGTACTGTCCTGAACAATCTTCAAACACTCTATCTGATCAAATTTATATGCTGTCTATATGAGGCGAGCAATGCGCTGACTTATATACGAGGTAGACGCGATCAGATCTAATATGTATACGCCTAGCTACGCGTACTATATATGTCGTCCGAACGGACTACCGACACGTATAATTATCCAATTCTTGATTATATGAAGATAAATTTAAAATGGGCAGACCGCTAAAACTATGCTCACTCTGCTGTATATTATTCAACTGGGGCTGCACACTGCAGACTCGCTACCAAGAACTCACCAGATTGAACTGGTGCCCACCATAATCATGTCTATAGGCACACAACACAGAAGAGGGTGCTGAGATATAGACGTTGTTTGTGGCATCATCCATCGTCGCCGACTTGGCGAGTTCATCGGCATATCCAGTAGCTTCCCGGAGGACATGTCTCGGCCCGCGCATGGCTCGAATCTCCCGTCAAAGGTCTTTCATTCATTAAGAATGGAGAGGACGAGAGGGAGTTGCTGGGCACGTACGTTGTTCCGACAATTAGCAAGCAGGAGCCAATCAGTCTTTTAACTAAAAGAGCTTGAACATTAGAATCAATATCAAACTGCAAAACCATCTCCAAGAGCATAAGTTTCTTCTGCAACAATTACAAGCTTTGCGTATTGTTTCTAGCAGAGTCCTGCACCCATTTTACCTGACATTGCAAGCAAGCGGAAGCCCAGGTTATCGATTTTCTGACCAGACGTACTGCAGAAAGAGGCGAAAAGCCGCATGATCACAGTACATTTTTCCTCACCCGCCTCACCAAAACAGAAAGCGATCGTCCGCGAAGAACAGATGAGTGAGGGAAATGTCTCCTCTAGAGCCAATAAAACCCTTTCCATCACCTCTCTCTCAGCTCGCAATTTCCATAAAAACAGTGAAAATATAGGTAGGGAAACAGTAGGGATAACCGGTTCCAAGCGCAAAGGTTTCGGATCAAGAATCGGAAACCGACGTGCCGGCCTGGAAGCGGACACGGTTCGACTGGGGGGAATGGGTCTAACTTTAAGTAATATGAGTATTGTTTCGGGAAATAGCATCATGCGAACAATACGCGGCATCATGGTTAACGTACTGCTGAATTTTCTAACCATTCCGGTTCGAAATCCATCTCCAGATACTTATCCGTTTTCCGAACAGAGAACCAAAGAAAAGGAGTTGAAAGCCGATTTTATCCGAGAATCCAACTTGTGTCTAGAAACGACCATTCATGATACGGCATACAATTGATTCCCCGATTTCTTATCCAAACCTATCGGTCCCCGTTCCAAACCGATCGGGTAAAGAGCCCGTTTCCCGGATCGAACCGGCCCGTTCCCCCGGCCCTAAGAGATAGGGACGGGACCCCATTTGCTTGATCCCCCCTAGACCATCATGAACAAGGCAACAGCAATTTTTCTCTTTTTATGTTCTTCTTTTTTTTGTCGTTCTTCTGTTTTTTTTGGGGCAAGAAAAGGAAAAAAAAAAGACAAAATGAAAGAGAAAAAACGAAAAAGGAAAACAAGAAGACGACAAATGACCTCTTGCCTACGTGGACACGGAAAACCACTGACCGGCCCCACCTCTTCTTCACCTCTCTCTCTCTCTCTCTCTCTCTCTCTCTTCCTTGTCTTCGTGACTTTCGCTCCTCTTCGTCTTTTTGTGCTTCGCTTTCCCCGCACTCGTACATAAAATCCGCCGAAACCCGCGTCGATTTCACCGCTCCACCGCCGCCGTCCCCGCCGCCGCCGCCGGCGGACCCATCTCTCCCTCCCTCCCTGCCTCGCCGGCTCCGTTGGGCTCCGACCCACCTCGCCGCCTCCGCCGCCGTCGCCGCCGCCGTCGTCCTCCGGTTGGCCCGCCGATTCCGATGCGATGGGCTGTGCCGGATCTCGGGCCAAAGGAGATGGTACGAGCGCCCGACCGTTCTCTTCTTGTTCTTAGCGGTTCTGGTCCGCGTGGGGTCTTTCCCCGTCTCGCTGTCCTGTTGGGTTTTGTCGATCTTGTTCTGCGGGTGCTGGGTTTTGGAGTTTTGGGTTCGCTAGAGCGTTGACTGTGGCCTAGAGCGATGTTCTTGGGGTCGATCGAGTTCTTTCTTGTATCTTGGCGAGCTTAGCGGTTGATCGTCGCCTGCTAGTTCTTGCGCCATCCGTTTTCTTGATTTCGAGCCGCGTCATGACCTTTTTTCCAGTGAATGTGATCGTCTGTTGGGGAGGGGGGATTGTCACTTCAGAGGAGTGTGGTTCGTTAATTTGATGGTTGTAGATTGCATCGGTGTCGTGGAAGTCTCTGTGGATCAACCCCTTGCTGCTTTGCATCAGATAGAGGTTTACAAGGTTGAGGATGTGTGGCACATTGGGCAGCTAGGATATATTCTTGCGGGAGTTGAAGAAGTAAAGAAATCATTTGAATCTGTATGTCAAACCTAAAAAGATTTGACATGACTTATGTATCTATTAACCAAACTCTAGTTTCACCCAAACCCAGTAAGTAGTGTTCAAACTCTGCTCGTATGACAACTTGATCTGACGAGTGAGAATGATTTGGGTGTTTAGTGTACATGATGAAGGCTGAGCAATGTGGCAAAACCCAGAATTTGTTTGTAATGGAGCTATCATGGAAATGTAGTTTGCATATGGCTGCATGACTTTCTTTTCATGTAAAGCACGAAAGGGTTTTGAGCCTGCTGGTATATGCTTCGCTAGATTTCTCCTCACTGCAATTGAACGGCAGTGGGCAGTTATTCTTCTTTACTTTTGTGGAAGTTCACATCGGTCAATCTTTTTCTGACATTCTGTGTTTATGTAGATTGTTAAAATTGGTCAGGTAAGTGCTTTAGATACTGCTCTTTTTGTGACACTTTTGCATGGGATGGGGAAAATTATGTCTAAGAATTTTATACAACGTTAATACCATGTGAAACTCCTTGGAATTGTCTATCCAAGAATTGGTATCAGAACCACTGTTTAGCATCACATTTCACATATAGCTCTGCCTACTGCCAACACATTTATTGCACTTGTTGCATCGTTTTAACTGGAATCTGAACAATTTGATTATATCTCAGTATTTGTATTGTTGCTGACAGACTCTTCTAAGAAAATTAGGAAGCCAAAACCTTGGAAGCAGCCTGAACCAATTACAAGGACACAACTGATGAAGATGCGTGAGGAGTTTTGGGACACCGCACCTCATTATGGTGGGAGACAAGGTACTTCTACATTGTTATAATAAAATGGTGTTAACATATAATGCACGGTAACAGTCCTTCACCTTCACCCGCCCTCCCAATGCTGTGGGAGAGAGGAGAGGACTATGCTTTGCATAAGTGCTAATTTCATTTGACCAAGTTTGAGCAATTTCCTTTTGAATTGTGATATCTCTTGCTCAAACGTGCTGTGTAGCATATTTATCATACTCTTGTTAATTGCAAGTCTAATTATGATCCATTGCATTAGAAATATGCTGTCCAAGGGAAAGCAGGGCATGGCTTACCTTCTTATTTGGGGGGAACTCATTTGCGGTCTTCTTGCGACTAGTTCTATTACAGATGTTAAAAACATGGGAAATAGTTTCACTTGATTAAGTATTGCCTAAATGTCCTTTTACTTTTGGTCTGAATATTTCAATTGAACCTCTCTTCTGGGCATTTTCAATCAAGAATTGGATAATGCCATACTCAAGGATTGCGATGGTCTTTCTTGTTAGCAAGGAAGGAATGAGATTTGAGTAATTACGGGCTTATGTACGCTCATCTATTCATTAAAAAGTGTTTACTATACCTTTGACAATAGAAGCTGGTTTGGTGATGTTTTTTTCTTTAGCTCAGGAATGCAATGAGTGACCTTTCTGATAATATCGCTGTACAGGAAGCTTCCGTGCCGTAGGATTTTCTTATATTTATATTTTTTGGACAGGTGGCTGTGGAATGTAAAGTTTCCTATTTTTTAGTGCTCATTTGTTAAATATTAACTTGATTTACGAGCAGCTGTTGGATAAAGCACATCCAGTAAAATGTCTCGGTTGCTTTTTTGTACCTTGTGAGTGGTACAATACTGATCGCTAGAAGGTGGACTACATGAATTATTTGGAATTTGGGATTCCTTTTTGGAGATTTTGCTTACCTTTTCATTTTTCATATTAAAACTTGTAGAGGCTAGAACTATGATGTGCTTGTTCCATCAGTTTTAAACACGAGGCAGTCTCTTACATGAAAAAAACTTTCTTTGCTGTTGAAATGATTGCGTGGGATGACAAGTCTTGAGGTAATTTCTTGTTACTTCAAGTTGCTTAGAACCATACTTATGTCAAACGCCTTCCATATGATTCTATTAATCTAGAAGATGTGGCACATATTGAATATCAAAAGGTCGCCCAGAATACGAAAGTTTTTAGTAAGTCGAAGAATGACTTGCTATTGAGATTGTCGACTAACATTAATTAATGAAAACCTCTTGATATGATTACATTGAGATTCTTTTCAATTTGAGAAAGTGCTTGAAAACTACCAAGCATGTTGTACTTGAAAATAGCCTCAGGCTACTTCAACTCACTGTAGCCATAGCTAATTTGCCACGAGTCACAATTTTTTGCACTCTTGACAACGCGTTTGTAGTTTTGTTACTGACTGACTGATGTATTGCAGCATGGGTTTGCTCAAGTTTAGTAATATGATGCATGTCCTCTAACACTCGTGGGTTTTGGAAGCATTGCACATCCATCTTCTTATCTACAATGAAGAAACGTTCATAGCAACCTGCTTCTGCATGCCTCAGCGGAGTGGGACGATATGTTTGAAGCACATATTTTGAGCATTTTTTCAGATATGTTTTGGCTGGGGCACAAGTTCAAACCTTATCTTGATGTGCATTTTCAGTGGTGAAACTTTTAGAGAGGCTGAAGATGGTGAAGGAGCTGACGTGAATTGGCATGTCAATATATTGACTCAAATCTTATGTTTTCTGTTGTATATTAACTAACTTCCCTTCAATCTCTGTAGGAATTTATTTCTCTCTCATTTCATATCACTGCTGTATACTTGTTAACCAATTTAACTCTGGCTTTCAGAGATATGGGACGCTCTGCATGCCGCAGCAGAAGCAGATCTAACGCTTGCCCAAGCAATTGTGGATAGTGCTGGCGTGATTGTTCAGAAAGCTGACTTGACAGTATGCTATGATGAAAGAGGTGCTATATCCATCTATTCTCCCAGTCCAATACCCGCTTCTTGCCCACCGCCACCTAGAAATCTTTTCAATCTGTATTGTTCTGTCCATAATCTAATCCATGCGATGATGATTGTTGCAGGTGCGAAGTACGAATTGCCCAAGTACGTTTTGAGCGAGCCGACCAATTTGATTGATGATAATTGACAATGGAGGCAGGGCGGATTTTGCTCGGCTTAGTGTGTAAATCCTGTGAATTGATATCGATAGTTTGGTAAAACAAATTGCATCAAAGTGGAGCGCATTCTGGTATTTTAATGGTGCACACTCCAATACAAGTGTTACGTAACTTTTGCCCCACGAGATGTATAACTTCCACAGTTTCATATGGTTTGTTTCATTAGTAACCAATCCTTCTAAAGAAACGTGAAAAGCAATCAATTCAGGTGATTGTTACAGTGGAAAATGATGACATCCTCTGTTGCTAGACCATCTTTTGCTCTAACTTGGCAGGGTTTGTCAAGCGTATTGACCTTATAATATCATTTGTCTGTCATGCGGGATTGCTGATGGATTCATCTCGTACTTGATTTCAATTTTGGATGTGATTCTGAAATTGAAAACTCTCCCTCTTAAAGGACCATGGACAACATTGTGCACGATGCATGGTCGATTGCATAATGGGGGGAATTGATTACATTGTGCATGATGCATGGTCGAAAATATATTTACATATTATCCGTGAAAGCGCGAGAGATTTTTGCGAAGTTTGAATTTAGCATTATTGTAGATTCATTCGGAGCCATTAGTACCTAATCTGCCAAATTTGTGTCTCTTGATCGACGTCATGCACAAAGTGGAATACGATTTTTCTTCGAAAATTTTTCTACAAGCAAGAAGTTCTTCGAAACTATTGATCATGATGTTCTGATTATATTCATGGAATACGATTCTATGACATTCTTTTGATAGCCTACAATTCGAGCATTTGGCCCCTGATATCTCAAGTCAATTATCCTGGTCACACGACTAGCTGTGAGTCGCATCCAACTATTGTTCATACTTGTCTTACCCAAGCGTGGATCAAAGTTGGTCACCAACCAACGACCAAATTCCTCTTCAACCGGTAAAAAATGAATTCCCCTTCAACGGCTTGGAGATCCAATAGGCACGTGAATACAATTTCTTGTATTGCTTGTTTATGATAATCATCTAATTGAGCAGTCCATCCGATCAATTCTTTGCCAGCGCATCTTGCCACAAATGAACTCCCTACGTTTTAGTGAATGGTCAACATACATAAATGACATTATGAGATTAAGCTGTTAAATATCATCAATCTTTCATCACTTAGATTTTCAAATTTCAGCCTTTAAAAGAATTTGGATAATTACGTGGATCAAAGCCAAAAAGAAAAAACAACAACAAATCTACATGTACGAAAAAAGAATTGGAAAAAAAAATATAAGAAGCAATTTAAGATAAACTACAAAAACGAAAATATCAACAAAAAAACGTGATTGATTGAACTCGAAATTTACGTATCAGTAACCATACGAGCTTGAGCCGTAGAGAATGGCCGCCTCATCTAACACTCCTCTCTTTCTCTTTTCCCCTCTTTCTTCCCAGACTTTCCGTTGCTTGTACTCGCTGACGTGGCCTACAAAGCAGTCTTGAATACTTAAAAGGCACTCGTCTGGTAATTTCGAATTGAGCCACTAAGATCAACATTAAGCAAAAAGTACGTGCATATGTTATAAGAGGTAGAAATAATGCAGTCGATATTTCCTTCTCTCTCCTCAATTGCAAAAATATATATATATTTTAAATTTTAGCCTTTAAAAGAATTTGTACAATCATGTGGAACCAAACTGGAAATATAATTCTGCATATACGAAAAAGAATCACACATTCCTTTCTAGATGGTGAAAACATTGCTAGAAGCAATACAGATGCTTTCATATAACGACAAAAACATGCGAATCAATTCGAGATAAATGACAAAACGAAAAATATCGACAAACAAAATGATGGATTCACCGCCACTCGATCGACCTAATATGTGCGGAGCGCAAACTGAAGGAAGGACGACACACCAAATTATGAGGAACGCTCATAACCATCAAGCCGATAAACATGAAACCCACTTCCTAAAAATCATCTCCAGTATGACCAATCTCGAAATTGTTATGTACGTATCAGTGGCACTAAAAATTGTGGAGATCCAGCGACACCTAACATGCGAACGTTCTTCTTCCCCTGAGAGAAGGGCCGCCCCATCTTACACTCCTCTTTCTTTTCTTCTCCTCTTTCTTCCCGGACTTTCCATTGCTTGTACTTGCTGACTGTCTATAAACAAAGTTTCTTCTAAATTTGGGCAACACGAGAGCCCAAGCCCGAGAGAATGGCCGCCTCATCTTTCTAGCCCGAGAGAATGGCCGCCTCATCTTTCTTTCACTGCTCTTTCTTTTCTTCCCTCTTTCTTCCCGGAGTTTCCGTTGCTTGTACTCGCTGACGTCGCCTCCAAAAAAACTTTCTTCTAAATTTGGGCAGCCGAGAATTAACAGTGTGCACTCGTCTGGTACTTTCCAATTGAGTACGCTAGGGAAACTTCTCAATGACCTGCAATTGACAAATATCAAAATTTTGAGAGCCTCTAGTTCATCCAGGCCCTTAACCGCCAGAAGCTCATAGCAATCTTCAATCCTCAAGGACGCCAGCTTTTTCAAATCCGATAGATCATCTAGACTTTCAATCTTAGGACACCTGTCTATATGCAATTGCTCCAACGACTCCAACGAACCAAGACCTTGGATCGCAGTTAGATTTGGGCAATTGATCAGCGTCAACTGCTTCAACCTTTTCAACCTTGAAAGACCGGCAAATCCCTTGAGGAGTTCTGCAGTTATCACTTTGAATTCAATCAACTGTTCAAGCCCATCGACTTGGACTTCCTTCCAACGGCACGTATGAATGAGCAAATATGTCAAGTTTCTCAAATTGCAATGAAAGGACAAACTGGTTGTGCATTTATGACATTTAAGTGACAATGTTGACAGAGACGGTGGAAGGTGCGTGAGGAATTGTAGCCATGGACCATCTTGTGAGAACAAAGGACTGTTCAGGCCACGACCACTGAAGGCCAAATCCGCCAATTTAGTTAGGCTTGAGAGATTCGGAACCGACCGCAACGAACTTGATCCGAAGCTTAGCCTTATCAAACTTGTGGGAAGCTCAGGCAATTCTTCGAGTTTGCCACAATCACATAATTCCAATTTCTCTAGGTGAGGAAGTAGTTTGATCGTTGCTGGAACATTTCCAATAGGGGTTGATTTCAAGTCAAGGACTCTCAAAAGCGATAATTCCCAAATGTCCTCGGGAATTTCCCATTTCAGAGACCAGCACCTCGTGGCATACAGCTCTTCCAACTCTTTTAGTGCGCCAATGCTCCGTGGTAGCTCCGTTATCGAAGAATGCGAAATATTGATGACTTTTAATCTACTTAGGTCTCCGATAGATTCAGGTAACCGGAGACATTTCGTATGAGAGACATCCAACTCGAGTAGCGATTCCAAGTTCCCAATCGACACAGGGAGTTCCCTTATTTTAGTAAATGATAGATCGAGAGACTTAAGTTTTCGTAGGTTCCCAATAGAACTAGGAAGTTCATTGATTTTTGTATATTGCAGTTTAAGTACTGACAAGCGATGTTGGCTACCAATGGAGTCGGGTAATCTCGTGATGGCCGTATATGAGAGATCCAACTCTACCAATGATGCCACTCTCTTAAATGATTCGGGCAGCTTCTCCAACTTCCTACAATTGCCTAAATACAAGTACTCGAGCTTCTCTAGCCATCCGATTCCTTCGGGCAACTCCCTAAGACTCGTACACCAATTCGCACTGAAGTAAATCAAGCACTTGAGCTTGTCAAGGGAACCATCAACTTCAATCAGACTCTGGCAGTTTTTAAGGATCAATCTCTCTAAACTCGTATAATGAGAGAAGTCTGGAGTCTTGGTCAAGTGAAAGCAATCCATGAGATCCAAAACTTTAAGCTTCTTGGCAACCTGTAACAATAGCCAGAAGAGAGTAGAGCGAAAATTCCGTGCGAATTTAGAGGCAATAAATGGTAGTGCTGAACTTAGATGTAATTGGGTTGACTCATTTTCCTAATTTCACCCACATAGATCCCTTCATCTAATACTCACACCTATCCAACCTGATCCACATATTTACACCTATATATCAATTCAATATAATCTAATTTTATGGCCTTGATTACAATACCAGCATAGTCAGCTTTGTTTTACTTGTGGAATGGCCTTGATTAATCCATTTATGTGCCATTTTATTAACAACAGGTTATTGCCTATATAGTTATGATATAGTCAATTTTAGTTAAAAACATAAAAACTACATGAGACAATTCAATGGAGATAAAGATAAACAAATAGAGCGACCGAGTACCTTGATTTCACTCCATCCAGCCCAGTTCTCGGTGATGGAACTATAAGACAGGTTGAGAACTACAAGATTGCGAGGATGGAAATTGATGGCCAAGAGCTCTCGAGGACACCGATACCAGGACAAGTATCTTAACTCTGAGAGCTGATTCTCAAAGTCTCCATCGAATTGTCCCCCACATAGTTTGAGGAACCTTAGGTTTGGAAGCCTTGAAAACTCTTTGCTTGTATAGGTTTCTAATGCAATTTTTTCTAAACAGATTGCTTCAGTGGCCTCCTTTATCTGTCATCCAACGGTAAAGTAGCAAAAGAGTAAATGAAAAATGTTTTCAAATCTCTCTGCCTCTCTCCCTCTCTATCTAAAAAAGGGCTCCTAATTAATAAATGAAATATCGAGAAAAGTCTAAAATTCGATGGTTGAATATATTGTCTCACCTCTTCTGTTCTTATGATATTATTTGCCATCTTCGAAACCCACAACCTGCTTTGCTTGCTTGGCGTATCTTCACAAACTATTTTCCTCCCGAGATCTCTCAATTGATCATGCATCCAGAATTTGTGGTCGTCAGTTATCTTTATCAAGGACCTGCAGACAAGGACGTCAATAGAATAATTCCCCCCATATCCACAATCTTTCCACATGTAGATTGCATTCATTTGGTCTTCATTCAAAAAGAGACATGCGATGTCGAGAAAGATTTGTTTTTGCTTGTGATTTAGGGCATTGTAGCTGATCTTCAGCTTCTCCTCAACCCTCTCGTTTGGTATTACCCTCAAATCGTCTAGTACATCCATCCACGAGGCTTTCTTTTGACGATAAAGTAATGAGCCTATGACTTCAAGAGCCAAGGGAAGTCCTCCAGCCGTAGAAACTACTTTTGTCGACAGACCGACATAATCATCTGGAGGAGGATTTCTTCTGAAAGCATGTCTATTGAAAAGGTCAAATGATTGAATGGAATCCAATGGCTTCACTTCATACTCCAAAGTTTGGTTGGGTAATACAATGAGGCTTCTGTCCCTAGTTGTCATGATAAGTCTACTTCCTGAGCCAAACGAAATGTGATTGATGGCGAGTTTCTCAAGTTGTTCCTTATTATCTACGTCGTCGAGAACGATCAAGACTTTCTTGTTAGAAATTCGCTTTGTGATCTCCTTGATCCCATCGTCGACATCATTGATTTTTTCATGAAAGCTCGAACCAAACATGATAGATAATAGTCGTTTCTGTAAAGTTTCGAGGGACTTGAGCGACGTTTGCCGGACATCTTGGACGAAGCAGCAATGACTGAAGTGGGAATTCAGTTTGTTGAACACAACCTTAGCGAGAGTCGTTTTACCGATTCCGCCCATTCCATGGATAAGTACAACGCGCATGCCCTGGGAGTCCACATCCAACAACTTCTCAACGTCTTTCACTGGATCGTCCATTCCAACTAAGTGCTGGCTTACTAATTTGTCTTTCGTTTTCAGCTTCATCAAAATCTCCTCTATCATCGATTTAATGAATTTCCAGTACCTGCCACATTAGTGAATCATCTAAGTCGAAATTGCAAAAGATAACCCTAGGACACTCAGCAAGAGGTTGCTATCTACATGGCTAGTACCGCTTACTGGATTGACTAGTGCACCCAAAAGGAAGAGACGTTTTAGGTGCTTTGGGAATGCGGCTCCTATGATTTAAACAAATAGTCATGTACCGAATATCATGAGCCTTTTTTATGAAATAATAATACTTCCAACTGCCGATTGACATGAATGGATGGGAAACTTGCTCCAATACCATGGAAAAATCTCTCGAAAATGAGAGAGAAGGTAATTTGAAAGAAGGTAATCCACAAGTAAGGAACACAAATATATATAAATATATATATGAAATTAGATCGATCAATGAAAGAACTACAGGAAAAATAAAAAAATATGAAAGAAATACTCCTTGAATTTATTAACCCATCTCCCCCTTCAACCTTACCCAAAAGAAATAGAATTTTGGCTAAATACTTTACCCGGTTCTTGCTTTGTATGGTTTGGATGAATGACATGGTTGATTCTGTTACCGAAAAAATGTTTTCAAAACACACATGGTATTCATTCAATTTCAAACAGCCTAAACGAGATTATCCAAGCATGGGTATATAATGAAAGTCCTAAACAAAAGTTATGGAATCAATTTTTTCTGTAATCTGTCAAACTGACAAGTATTATAAAGAAATCAGGAAAGAAATTATGATATCATATTTGTAAAATATTTTATATGATGTTTTTTGGAAATGTAGAAGAATATGAGCATTAATGAAAGTGTATTCAAGATATGGTAGACAAGATTTATGAGAAAACAAATGAGACTTACTGAAAAAGAAAAAGAAAAATATTGACGAGAAATTGAAAATAGAGATAGAGAGATCTATTCTTCTCATTTGGAGTACAAACTTCTTGTTTTTAGTCTATGGATAACGTTTTCCGTCATCCAAACGTTGAAAAGTCCGAAAACAATTTCTCGAAAGTGGTTTTTCGTTAAATAAACGAACCCTAAGTTAAAATTGTTAAAGATAACCTCAAGACACTCGGCGAGTGATTGCAAGCAACATGGTTAGTTCCACTAGCTGTGTCAACGGGCCGTTTCACTTTGAGCCCCACTAATAAACGACCCGACCCCGACATGAAGTGAATTTATTTTTCAAAATGCCTTGCTCAGCCACCACAGCCTCACAGCTGCCGCCGCCCGCCACCGTGGTTTCCGATCAGCAGCCGCCGCGATGCCCCCAGTTCCAAGCATTGCCACTTTGCTCCTTCTCCTCCCCAATTTCCTCTGTCTCATACGCACCCCACCGCTCATGGCATCTCGCTTCTCCGTGGAAGCTGAGGGTTCTCTCGCTCAGCTGCTCTCCTTGTTGAACGTCACCCTTGGCCTGCCGTTGGGGATTTTGAGCACGGTGTCCGAAACCAGCACCGACTCGTGGTGGAAATCCCAGAACCTTCGAGAACCTCTGCTCGCCAATTCACTGTCACCGTCAGGTGAGAATCAACTCTCATTGTCCGCGGTAGCACGACGTCCGAACGAGGGGGAAGAAGGACCGTGCATGCTCGGGGAAGCAGGGTGGCAAGAGGAGTCAGCGGCTGAGGCGTGGAGGAATTCAGTGCGGGCGTCGTTACAAGAGATGAAGAAATGGCCGGAGGCGTCGGTGGAAAGGAAATCTCTCGGAAAGGAGAGAGAAGGTAACTTTCAAGGAAAGATATATGAATTTAGATCCATCAACGAAGGAATTAGACGAAAAACACAACCAAAAAAAAAAACGAAAGAAATACTTCCTTGAATTTTTAACCCATCTCCCCCCCTCTAATTTTATTTGATTTGGATGAATGACATGATTGATTCTTTTACCAAAAATAGTTTTCAAATCACAGATGATATTCATTCAATTTCAAACGGCCTAAACGAGATCTTATCCCAGTTTGCGCACATAACGAGAGTTCAAAACATAAGTTAAGAGCACTGTAGGACACCCACATACCCTTGATCTTTCAACTCCCATCCTTTGATGTGGGCGACAGTTTTGAGGGCATCCTCCCACTTTAGCCTCATCTCAAGGCCGAACTCCTTCTCATGCTTATCCAAAGCGCCGATATACAGTTGAGACTCCTTCATCTTAACATCGCGGGGTTCCACGTCATAGAAAATCGGCATAATCTCCTTCTCGGATGCTTTGGATTTCGTGCACTCCTCCACCATGTGCGCAAGTTCACGAAGGCACCACGCACTCGAAGCGTAACCTTTAGAGAAAATGGGTATGTAGATCTTTGACTTTTCGATGGCCGTCGGTAGCTCATCAGCTATTTTCTTACCGACGTGGAGCTCTTCCTCGTCGAGGAAAACACTGATGTTCGCCTCTAGCATATTATGGTAAAGGCAATCGGTGAATCCTTTACGAGTGTCTGGCCCCCTGAAACTTAAGAAGACCTCATAGTCAATCACCAACGGCTCACCGCCACTCGTTCTAGCCTCCGAGCTCTTTCCCATGTCCATTCTCACAAGTATTTTCCGCCCAAGGGTTTCCTCCGTCAAGAGCACCTGATCAAGAAAAGCTCGCTCACTTCGTGTTTGTATAAAAAGAAGACTTACCAGCCACTACTGAATTTCGTTTGTATTGCGCTTGAGACCTCTCTTTATTCCCAGAACTTTCCCTAGTTGAACGACCTTGGAGTAGTAGCAACGATTTTTTCCCCAGTCGAGTCTACGTCAACTCGTAGCTTTTTCTCCCGGTGGGCTCCGCTTCTTGTAGACTTGACTTTTTACGAACTCACGATATGCAAGTCGTTCTCAATGGATATCAAATATTGAGGAAATTACAGTGTTTTTTTTTTTTTGGTAAGGGAGGAAATTACAGTGTTAGTCCTTGGTGTTTTCAAGATTTCATTTTCGGTCCCCGGCGATGCTTTGCTTTGTTTTTGACGGGCACGGACAACTCGAGATTACAATTATATTTTACTTCCTTAACTCTAATATTTTTTCAGATGCTGGTTTCATACTCAAGTGATATTTTTGAGATGGATTTATGATTAGATTTATTTTACTTGAACAGTAAATTTTACCGTTAGTTTGGAGTGAATTTTATACTTTGTTTTTTCTTTCTTTAATTTTGCAGCACTGGCACCTTGACTTTCTTTTATCTTAAGCAATTGAATCTTTCATATGAAAATGTTGACATGTACATTCACCTGCAAATTTTTTAATAACTCGCCAAATTTTAAATAACACTATTACTAAATTTGACCGGAAAGCAAAAAAGTAGTTTTTACTTTTTACAAGGCCGAACAAAAGAGGCCCTGATCTCTAGGTTGTTTTTTGGATTTTTATGGTTTGAATTATAGGAAAAAATGCCTCTTGAATTTAGATATGAAAATTAAGATTTTTTTTCCCTTTTGCACTTTTGCGCCTAGTGATCGGTTCCGGGCCCTTGATTAAGCATTCCGAGTTTTGCAGCCACAGTAAGAACACCAGGAAAAAAAAACATTTTAGTCGTAAGAAACAGCTAGAAATTGACTAATATTTGCAATTCCAGTACAGTTGATGACCTTCAATTTTCTGAAAAAGGAGCATGAAAATTCCCAATAAAAGTGGAAGATTTCTTCATGGATTTGCCAATCAGCTAAGATATTTTGCATATTAAACTGTTGTAAAATAATCTTCAAGATTAAGTATGCATCTCGGTGGTAAGTTAATGTGATTTCTTGCACATTGTTTTGTAATAAATTGTTCTCGAACAGATAAAACTGTTAGACAAATTTTAATTGTCTTTTTGACATTAAATTTTGAATTTTACCATCATAATACATTTCTCAGGGTCCGTTTTTTCGCGAAAAATTTCTTGTTGGAAAATATTCTCCATAATATCCGACATTTGGATCACTTACGAAAATCAATCAATAAAAGATATTCTCATAGTCAGTGGGATACTTATACGTAAATTCAGTATTATGAATTCTTAAAAAAACTAGAAAATATTTTTTGAAATATGGCAAGACTCCAATACTTAGAGTATCATGATTATTCCTTTGAGATACTTTCGATTATACTATGAAAAATGAATTGCAATTTTCTTTCATCTATCGATGCTCGATCTAAGAGAGGGTGGCTATCTTTGATTGGCATTTCTTTCTCTTTCTAGAATAGAAATTCTCTCGTCCAGAGAATCTAGGAATGACATTAATTTACCTTAAAACAAAATGCTGACAATATGGCGTGCCATGTGTGAGCACCTGGATTTTTCCAAAGTTTCAATTGCATTAAATTTTTTTATATAAAATATATAATAAAAAAATCGGATTAATTAATTAATTAAAAAATTAAAGTAAAAGGAATTGGCAGACAAAAAACAGCCTGGCATGGACGCAGAAAAGCACAACAAAAGAGAAGAAAAAGTGGGCACGCGTGATAAAAGACAAACCGACAAAAGCAGTGGAAATGGTCCGGATATCCGATTTCTTTTATCAATTCTCAAATCTAATGTCTGCATAAAGATTCTGCATAGGGATTGCATGGCATGCATATTTGCACTGATAAATAGAAAGTGAAAAATAAAGTTGTGAAATTTTCTGTATGTTTCATTGAACTATACATGAGCCTATTTGTAGGTTTTACGGAATGACTATCTCTAGTAATATAAGATTACAATATAAATTACAATAAATCAAAATAACGAGATTATAATTCTGAGAGATACTCATAATAAGATAACGAGATTATTATCCGAGAAATACTCAGAATTAGAATAACGAGATTATGATATGGGAGATATTCAAAATCAGATAATATATTTCTAATACCCCTCCTCAAACTCAAGGTGACATGGAAGAGGTCAATTGGAGTTTGGAGTAAAGATCGTAAAAACGCTCTGGTGGATGTGCCATAGTGAATACATCAGCAAGTTGATCAACCAATGAAGTGGAGACAAGACAAACATTGCCTTGAAGCACGTGAGAGCGAACAAAATGGCAGTCTATCTCAATATATATGGTGCGTTCATGAAAAATATCGTTATATGCTATTTGAATAGCACTATAATTGTTGCAATAGAGTACCGTTCCACCATTCTGATGGACGCCCATGTCCACTAATAGTCATCGCAACCATAATAATTCCGCTATCGTATCAACAAGAGCATGATATTCAACTTCCGTACTAGATCGAGCAACAATAGTTTGTTTCTTGCTATGCCATGAAATAAGTGAGTTACCTAGAAAGAAACAGTAACCGGTGGTAGAGCGATGATCAAGAGGGTCTTCAGCCCAGTCAGCATCAAAGTAAGCCATCAACTCCAAGGTAGATTGAGCAGAAAAGTGAAGACCTTGAAAAAGGGCATCCCCTTGACATAGAGAAGAATGCGAAGAACAGCAGCAAAATGAGTGGTTCGTGGTGCATTCATGAACTAACTAACAATATGGACGACGTAGGCTATATCAAGACGAGTCACGATAAGATAACTCCCCTCTTTATCATTAAATTTGGCATTAGTCTTGATGAGAGTTGTAGGCCCAGTTTGGTTCAGATTTGAGAAGGGGCTTTCGGCCTCAAAAGCCCCTTCCCATAATGTTGAACCGTTTGGTTTAGCTTTCCGAGTCCGGAAAGCCAAATGCTAGCATTTGGAATGTCGAAAGTCCAAAGTTGGTCCGGACTAGCTTTGGGCTTTTAGCATTCCACAAATGCTGAAACTATTTTTTCCCTTCCTAAACTACCCTCACTCAAACTTTAATATTTCGATTTTGCCCCCTTGTTATTGTTCATACTCTTCACCAAAAGGGCGGCCGGCGAGGGCAGATCTGGACAGCGAAGGGCGGGCGAGGGACCGGTGAGGTTTGCTGACCCAGGCGACGGCCACCTGGGGTCGCGTGACTGGCCGACGGCGTCGCCTGGGGTCGGGCGACCGGCCAGGCGCCATCGCCTGGGTCGCTCGACCCAGGCCGTCGGCGCCTGGGTCGCGTGACCTCAGGCAATAGCCGCTTGGGTTGAGCAACACTAGGCGACACCCGCCTGAGGTTGCACGACCCAAGCGTCTGCAGCCTGAGGTCGCGCGACCCAGGCCGACGACTGCCTGGGTCGTGCGACCTCAGGCCTCGTCGTCGGGTCAGGTGGCCCTCACCGGGGGTCGCCCAAGGTTGGGCGATGGCTGCCGACACTAGATCTAGCTCGCCGGCGATCGCCCGACCTCGGGCGATGGCCGCTAGCGCCAGATCTAGCTCGTTGGCAGCTGTAGCCCTTCACCGACTCCAGCGGCCGTAGCCCTTCGCCGGCTCCGGCGAAGGGTACTTTTTTTTTTAATGAAAAAAACCTCCCAAAGCCCATTTGTAAAAAAAAATAACCAAACACTACTTAGGGCAAAGTAGTTTCACAAATAATTTTTTACCAAACACCATTTGCATTTCCCCAAGGGGCTTTCACCCAAAGGTATTTGCATTTCCCCAAGTAGAATTTGGAAAATCGAACCAAACGGGCCCGTAGCAGTCTTATTATCAGTAAGTCCTGTTCGAGAAAGAAGATCAGTGGCATATTTAGCTTGAGAAAGATAATAGCTAGAGGAATCTGAAGTAACCTTCAAGCCTAAAAAATAACTGAATTTGTCGAGATTTTTCATTTCAAACTGTTGACTGAGATACTCATAATCAGAATAACGAGACTATGATATGGGAGATATTTAAAATCAAATAATATATTTTTAATATGCATGATTATGCATTTATAATAGAATATTTGTATAATTATAATTGCCATTTCAGAAAGAATTAGAATTATCCTTGAATTAGCGTAGATGCATATTTAGGACATAAAGATCGTATTTTTTTTTTGTAATTTTAATTGCGATCTTGTATGGATCACATGTAATGAATAATTACATCTTGCATGTTAGTAATTTGCATATTTGAAAGGTTTAGGACTAAATTAGCAAATTGTCAAAAAGTTTAAAACTAAATTTGCACATTTGAAATGTTTAGGATTGAATTGATCACCGTACAATAGATTTAGGATATTTTGGATAATTATCTCCTTTTGCATCAAATGTAGACTAACTATCGACAATTGACTTTCATTTATCTCACACTGGGGAACTTGTTTCCTAGAACTTTCGTTTGCTTAATCTTTACGTGTCTAATAGGAAAAGAGAAAAGAGAAATTTTAAGGGTCATGTCAGGGAGTGCGTTAAAGAGAAAACTTCATACATTAGGAAGAAGGTACACTGATCCTATCTAACAATGTGCTTTAAGACACTATTAACGAAATTTGTTTCTCGATATTCAATGTGTACTAACATCAAAAGTATTCTAATTTATGCTTATATCATGTAATAATTGAGATATTTGGACCAACGCATGATTGCTTCGTGTCGGCATCACATGAAATGACAGAGTGACTTTTGACGAACTCACAATTGTGCAAGTTTCGTTCTCAATGGAGAAGAATTTACTACGTTAGGCCTCGAGCTTTTGGGAGATCATTTTCGACCACTTTGTATTGTAATTTCGTTTAATTTCCTCAACTCTAGGATTTTTCAAATGATATTTTCAAAATTAGGCGATATTTTCTAAATGGATTTATAATTCTGTTTCTTTCACTTGAACAGTAACTTTTCTCGTTTTATTAGTTCATTTGTTTCCTAGATCTGTTTGAAATGACCTTTGTTTTATTTATTTATTTTTTTGTTCCTTTTTTTCATAAATTTTACTTGAACAATAAACTTTCCTTGATCATATATTATTGTTTCCTTTTTAAGAATAAAATCATTCTTTCCTTTAACTTGAAGTCTCACACCGTTTTGCTTTGCCTTTGCCAAGCTGTAGCTTTTGCCTACATACTAGGGGTGAGCATGATCCGAGTGGGTGGTTTCCACCCTAGAATTGAGAACCACCCACTAAGGACAGGTTCCGAAAAATGTTAACAGAGAATCGCCCGTTGAATTCGTGGACCCACCCGGAAATCGGATCGCCGGTCCTATCGATTCTCGGGTGGGTCCATGGAACCAGTCCCACCAGTTAATTTAAGCACAATAAGACCAGTCCAAAAGGAAATTGACTACGGTCACTTGCTGTTAGGGGACAAAATGAAGGAAATGGTTTGCAAGTTTCAAGGTTTCATTGCCATGGAGGTACAAGTGCTTGCTGCGTTATCATATACTCCAGATTTGTGGAGCAAATGAAGTTAAAAAATCATACTAGTAGCTTCTTGCAACACTCGGAACTTCAGGTTGGGGTTTAAGCCATGTGAGAACCATCACACTCAGACAGCAATTATCAAGAAGAAACCCTTGTGCCGGACATTTGATACTCTGGAAAGTAAAAAAAAAAGGGGGATGGGGATATATATATATACCGGTCCGGGGGGCAGTTCCACACTTGGAACCGGGAACCGGACCGGTACTCACTGGTTTTAGTAAATTGGAACCGGGAACCGCACTGGTCCCCGTCGGAATCACCGGTTCTCGATCAGTCCGGTCCGGTTCCGGGCAATCTGGACTGTTTTTGGTTCTTTTGCACACCCCTACTACGCACTATCGTCTTTGATTACCTCGAGTGATTTGAACATTTAGTAGGTTTTGCACTACATCTCTCACTTTTAACCAATTCAATGGGGGATCACTTTTGTTGTTTGCAGTCTAGTTTTCGTTGCTGTTGAAATGATTGTGTGGGAAGACAGGTCGTGAGGGTAATTTCTTGTTACTTCAAGTTGATTAGACCCATGCTTATGTCAAAACCCTTACGTATGATCCTATTGATCTAGAAGATGTAGCACATATTGAGTATCAAAAGGTCTTCCAAGAATGATTTTTAGTAAGTCAACAAATAACTTGCTACTAATATTGTCGACCGACATTAATCAATGATAAATTTGGGTATGATTATATTGAGATTCTTTTCGATTTGTGAAAGTGCCTAAAAACTACCAAGCATGTTGTACTTGAAAATATGATCAGGCTACTTCAACTCTCACCGCAGCCAAAACTAAGTTGCCATGATTCATGATTCTTTGCACTCTTGACGACGTGTTTGCAGTTTTGTTATTGCTAACTAGAAGTATTGCAACATGAGTTTGCCCTAGTTTAGAAATGTGATGACAAATGCATTCACCTAACGCTTGTGGGATTTCGAAAGGATGGCACATCAATGTTACTAATCTCAACAAAGACTTCACAGCAACACTTTTTTGTACATATTTTTTAGAGGGAATATTATCAATTTAGTTCTAAATTTATTGTATGGATGTCAATTCAGTCATAATTTTTCTAATTTTATCAATGTAGTCCTAAATCTTTATGCGAAATTTCAATTTAGCATTTTCGGCCAATTGCCGCAAAAAATCAATGAGTAGCGATCCACAAATTGTTCACGTCAGCGTGGCACGTAGGATGGTAATTGATGATTAGACGCTATTCAGCAATTTCCTATTGCAATTGGTCGAAAATGCTACACTGGAATTCCATACAAAGGTTAATTAAAATGTTTACAATTGAATTGGCATCTATACAATAGGTTTAGAACTAATTGGGTAATTACCCTCCTTTTTTCGGAAATTTGCCACTAGTTATCTTTCATTGCTTAGTTTCTAGGGGATGCACTTCCCCAGATTAATCAAGACTTTGGCATCTTATGCCATTATGGTTCCGCCTTGAACTTTAATTATATAATATGCAGGACTATTACTTAGTTGTCGTTTCTTGTCGTAATTTCTAGAATGAATTCATAGTATTTGGCAAACGAACATTAAATGTCAAATTGATAGCGATGAAAAAATTCAGTGGAGAATGTAGAAACATAGTTTAGGGGAGGCGAAATGAAGTAAACTTCAATATCTAGCTATGAGGGTGAGATATAAAAAGATTTAATAAATCATAGTATAAATTTGATCAAAGGCAGACCAAAAGTCAAAATCAACAATCACCAAAAGATTATGAGAATTGCCTCACTTTATAATCTAGAAATTTTCATCGACATTTTCGGGGGCTCATTTTCCTTCCACCACGAGAGTCTAGTCTAGCTTCGATTTGAGGCCAAACAAAAATGTCTCGAAGTGGCCACACAACTTATCATAGGCCATTGCATAAAACTTATATTATTATTTCCAAGTGGTTTCACCGAAGGCTACATGAAATGGGATTGGATTCCCACGTAAAAGCGTTCTAGCTTCGTCGAAAGCAACAATAAAGCAGGAGGAAATGGCTTTTCAAATTACCCCAAAAGGACGTTAAGCCATAATTGATGTCACCCTTTCTTTGTCTCTCGAGTGATTGTTATCCGCAAAAATAAGAAAGAAAAACTTCAAGGGAAAACCTTGACATGAAATGGTCTTCATCAGACTGAGACCGTGTTTCTGGATGCTTTTTTCTTTTCCTTTTTCATCATCGACGCTAAGGTCACGTTCAAGGATTAGCCAAAAAGAAGAGAAATGAAATCACCCTTCAATTTCAGTTCAATAAGGAGAGCACCCGATCAAGAAAGCCAGTTGAATAGTCTTTGAATAGTGGAGTCTACGTCAACTATTAAATGGCGTGACCAGTCCGCGTAGCTTTTTTACTCCCGGTGGGCTCCGCTTCTGGTAGACTTGACTTTTGACAAGCTGACACTATGCAAGTCGTTCTCTACGGATATCAAATATTGAGGAGCTTACAGTGTTAGTAGTAGGTGTTCCCAAGATTTCATTGGTCCTCGGCTATGCTTTGATCTTTTGACGGGGCATAGAGAAATTCAGATTGCAATATTATTTTATTTTCATAACTCTAGGGTTTCAGATATTGATTTTAAACTTAGGTGATGTTTTTGAAATAGATTTATCATTAGATTTATTTTACCTGAACAGTAATTTTTCCAGTTTTATAAGCCAATTCATTTTCTAGATTCGTTTGGAGTGACTTTATCTTTTACTTTTTTGTTCACTTTTTATATTTTTGTGGTGCTTGCATTTTGACTTCCTTAATCTTTAGCAATTAAAACTTTCATATAAAAATGTTAACACGTATATTCACCTACATAATTGTGAATGAGTATCTTGAAGTGGTTGCGCCGTGTCTTCAGTGATATCGATAAAAAAGACATTTTTGTGCAAAGTTTTATAAGGACTATAGAGAGATTGCTATATGAGGTGTTTCGGACTAATTTGTCTGACCTAATGCATAATCAAATTGTGTTTGATGTATTGAAGTAACAAATCAAAAGGTAAAAATCAAAATTGTTGCAAAGCAAAATCACTTACAAATCAATACGAAGATAACACATTAAGCGTAAGTAATAAATAAAAAGGCAAAATATCATAATAGTTGCAGTGCGAAATCTTCTACAAATCAAGTATGCAGATAACACATCAAGCAGGATATCATTGAATTGATCATTTGGAAATCTTTTATGATTTGTCTTTTATTCAATTTCCATGTCTTTAACTTTCACTATAATTATAGACGCAATTCTCTGTTTTCTTTATGATGAGCTTAATCGACTCTCAAACACGTTCCATCCGAATTTGACAACTCATTTTTTGATCGAATTCATCTCCAAAATAGAAATCACGCATCAAATCCTAGCTAGAGCACACCCATTTGCCTTTATTGTTAGCGAGGGAGGGATGAAGCAAACTTTCTTTGGTGTTAAAATGATTGTGCGAGATGACAAGTCTTGAGGGAAACTTGAGTTACTTCAAGTTGCTCGGACACACGCTTGTGACAAACGCCTTACTTATGATCCCATCAATCTAGAAGATGTGGCATATATTGATTGTCGAAAGGTCACCCGAAAATTAAAAGGTTTTTAGTAAGTCAAAAAATAACTTGTGCCTAATATTGTCAACTAATATCAATCAATGATAACCAGTTAATATGATTAAATCGAGATCCTCTTCAATTTGCTTGAAGTGCTTGAAAACTACCAATGATGTTGAAAAACAAAGGGTGGTCATTTAAGATAAATTACTCAATCATTGCTTTCTGTTGTCACTGTAATTGAATAAATATTTAGAACTTCGCGTAAGGTGCATTTAGGTTGGTGAGAATATGCAACATATGTGTGATTCAAATGTTATGGTCTTCAAATGTGCAAACATTTTTCTTTTGGTGTGTTTAGGTTGGTGAGAATATGCAACGTAGGTGCAAATCAAATGTTATGGTCTTCAAATTTGCAAACATTTTTCTTTTGACTAGTTTGTCTTAACCTTAATGCCAGTAAAAATCTCTCATCGACCTCGCCAACAATTTGCATATAAAGTGGACTTGACTAGCCACTACTGAATTTCGTTGATATTGCGCTTGAGACCTCTCTCTATTCCCAGAACTTTCCCTAGTCGAGTCTACGTCAACTCGTAGCTTTTGCTCCAGGTGGGGCTCCGCTTCTGGTAGACTTGACTCTTGACAAACTCACATTATGCAAGTAGTTCTCAATGGATATCAGAAATTGAGGAAATTGCAGTATTAGCCCTTGGTGTTCCCAAGATTTCATTTTCGGTCCCTGGCCATGCTTTGTGCTTTGGTTTTTTGACGGGCACGGACAACTCGAGATTACAGTTTTATTTTGGTTCCTTCAGTTGAGGATTTTTTCGGAGTCTGTTTTCAAGCAAGCTTAAGGGATATTTTGAGATAGAATTGTGATTAGATTTATTTTACTTGAACAGCAAATTTCCCCATTTTATTAGCTAATTTGTTTCCTAAATCTGTTTGGAGTGACTTTATCTTTTACTTTTTTGTTTATTTTTTTCTTTATATTTTGCAGCGCTCGCACCGTGACTTTCTTTAATCTTAAGCAATTAAAACTTTCATATAAAAATATTGACATGTTCATTCACCTACATATATATCACAACTTTCTAAAATTTGAATAATATTTTCAAGCTTTGACGGGAAAACAAAAAAGGCCCTGTTCTCTTGGTCATTTTCTAATCTTCATTTATGGTGGTTTGATTTGAAACTAAGTTTGATTTGATGTATTTCGATATGAAAATTGGGATTTTTCTTTTTCCATATCGCTCTTTTGCGTGTAAAGCGATATGTCATATGAACCTAGTGGTTCAATTCTCTTTGTTTTCATCGTATTAGTTTGAAAATGGAGCAGGTGGCTCTTTTTCGCTTTATGAAGTATTGCAAAAAAGGTTCCTCTACTTTTGGTCTGAATATTGCACTGAATCAGCTTTTTTCAGACATTTTCAGCTAAGAGTCAGCAAACAACCTATTTAGACGGTTTCCGAGTGATTTCCATCGTCCACAATTCAAAGATGGCAACCGAGGGATTGATTTGAAATGTCCAATCTTGCTTTTTGTTCATAGCTTCTCCAATCTTTCTACCTAACGCGCATTTGAATTGATACACATTGCGAATCTTCTCGGAACAACCCAATTCCCAATTTAAGCACCCCGATTATAAGCGCGCAAGTTACAAAAATGGAATGAAAAAAAAAATAGTTTTAGGGGGGACTTTCGGGATTACAATTGTGAAGGAGTATTTTGAAGTGGCTGTGCCATGTCTTCGGAGATATCATTAGAAAAGACACTTGTGAGCGGAGTTTTATAAGAACTATGGAGAGATTGCCATGCAAGGTGTTTCGGACTGATTTGTCTGACCAATGCATAATCCTACTGTGTTTGATGAACTTTAACTGATTCTCAAGCATGTTCCATCCGAATTTCCTAACTCACTTTCCTACTGAATTCATGTCCAAAACAGAGCTCACGCATCAAATCATAGCAGGAACACACCCATTTGTCTTTATTGTTAGAGAGGGAAGCATGCAACAAACTCTCTTTGCTGTTGAAATGATTGTGCGGGATGACAAATCTTGAGGTAAACTTCTTGTTGCTTCAAGTTGCTTAGACCCATGCTTATGTGCAAATGGACTTCATATGAACCAAATGGATATCATATGGACATGAATCGGTGTAATGACCTCAGGAAACGATCCTGGGGTCAGGGCTGCCTATCGAAAACTATCTTGGGACATGTTATTCAATTAGAAAGGAGGTCAATACCTGCTGTCCATGGCTTGGACAGTGACGGCAGTGACATAAAACCTCATTTATTTATGCAAAACTACACTAAACTATACCGAAATGACTTACCAAAATAACTGGGAATGAATCCTATAGCTACATAATTCGAATAACACCTGACTTAGTCCCTGAATGGAACCTAAGGCCACTTATTTCGATCCTAATGGAGACCCAACAGCAGTAACCAGCATGCACAGCCACATTTCACCTATAGGCTGTCTGTGGTTTTTTCTATATGGATCGAGGGAACTGCCATATTCAATGACCGATGGATAGAATAGAAGTTGCAAAGCAGGCAATGCATAAAGATTTTTTTTTTGGTAAGTAAATGCATAAAGATTTTGTGACCGATGGATAGAATAGAAGTTGCAAAGCAGGCAATGCGTAAAGATTTTGAGACAAAATCTCGGCCAATGAGACTCGGCTTCGAACTGTTTAACTTTTGGTGCACGTTAGAAAATTTTTGATTGGTCTCTCGGATATGAAATAGAAAAAGAATAGAAATAGAAAAAGAAAAGGGAACTTAGCTTCGATTTGGAGCTTTAAGTCTAACACATGAGATGCATATTGGTCTCTCAAATATGGCAGTTCTTTCTTCTCTGTCACAGGATTGGCAAGTGATCCTCAACATGAAAAATCATCAACAATTGAAGTAACCCAATATAGCGACATGCGAATATTTCCCGGCCTCAGGCAGCGACTTCTTCCGAATTCTCAACCAAGCAACATCAAGTAAAACGGCTCGTATACTCAAATTTTAGCTTAACCAAATCACCATAATACCTTACTCCAAGGGCTCAGGAACGGGAGCATCGTTTCTACCTATACTTTGCCTATGTTCATCTATGGTTTCTCGGTCTCCATGGAATCGGGGGTGACTTCCCTATGAATTTTTCGCCTCAAGCTCATCCCTTCCACCAAAACACTCAGCATGCAAATCCACAGTCAATCTCCTTATTCAGCTTATTCTACCTAAGTGCAACGGACTTAAAAGTCCTTGAATAAAGCCGAGGGAGACGCCAACAGATGATCATCATCATGTTTCATGGAAAGCAATCCCTCTGAGGCATATAATCAAACAGTCACCGTGCATTACCCATTTGGCCGCATCGGACCAATAGCTAAGAAAAACTTCCTCCACACCTCAAAACAGAGAGAATATTGACAACGTATTCCACTGGAAGAAGCATATAGATTCCTATCACTCAATCGAATGATACCGACTCGGCACGACGCGGAGCCGCACATTGCTGACGCAGCTCCGCGCGGCGGGTAAAATTGGAGAAGCCGTCGACGGTGAAGGTCATCGAGCTCTCGCGTCGCACGACGTCAGGCACATGCGGGGTTACGGAGAATAGAACATCAGCAGCAGCTGGAACGGGCGCGCCAGAGACGTCATCTTCTCGATGTTGCAGGAGAAATGAGACGTTGCAGCACGGTGAAGCCGTGGAGGCCAGGGACGACGGCCTCTCGTCCTCACATCCTGCCGCGTGTTTTTGGTTTTGCTCGCATTCGTCTCTCTCGCGCGACGGCCTCTGCGGTCTCGTCTTCGAAGAGGTTCCAATCGCGATTAGCGTTTTCCACCGGCCCCTCTTCTTTTGTTTCGGTTTCTCGATCGATTGCTGAGGAGCCGATTGCTTTCTTTTGCGGAGATACGTGAGGATTTCACTTAGCCTCTCTGGGACGATGCCCATGGTTATCGGCATTGTTTGGTTTACGCTCGCCTTTGATCATTTATTGATTCATCATCCATAGATCGATCTTGGCGTCATTGTTTTTACCAGCTTATTCTGGTTTTGTGTTATTCAGCGAATTTGCGATGGCTTCTTTCCTTCTTCTTTTTTTTTCGTCAAAAGGCATGCCCATTCATCACCAAAATTATACATGAAAGGATCCATAAGAAATCTCAAAAGTCACCGTAACAATACAAGCCTATAGAGCTCCAAAACAAATAAAAAATGATAAATCAAGGTATATCATTAGAGCATTGTTGGCAGAGATAATCACATGCTCGTCTTTCAAGAACAGATTTGCGACTGCATCCAAACGAAAGGATCAACGGCCGATGACTAAATCACACATTATCATTAGTGACGACCACACGTTGAGATTTTTATATGTAGTTATAGCTTTGTGTGCGCCAAAGATTCAGTGTCCCCAACACCATCACCGTACGGAGATAACATAAACTTATTGAACAAGCTCAGATCTGATACCTGTGAGAGCGAGCTCTTTAGCAAGTGTGAGATCCCAAAGCTTTTAACAAAAACATGTTGAATGAGTACAGAAGTGGTTAATTAGTGATGGGGTCTGTACAGGCCGAGATCAAATGAGGTTCGCATGCTTATTTGCACTTCGAGCTTGGGAGGGTCTAGCGGGCTGGATCAAGGATTGCAATTTGTCTTTATGGTTAGCGAGGGAGGGATGAGATTTGAGTAACCATGGTCACTATACCTTCGACACTAGAAGTGGTTAATTAGTGATGTTGCTTTCTTTTAGCTCAGTTGTGCAATGAGTTACCTATCTTTTCACTGCTCGCTTGTCAAGTATTTTGAATTAGGAACAGCAATTGAATGAAGCTCATCCAGTAAACTGTCTTTGGTTACTTCAAGTCGCTTAGACCCCTTGCTTATGTCCAACGCCTTACGTGTAATCCTAGTATTAAGCTAGAAGACGAGGCACATATTGAATATCAAAAGGTCACCCCAAAAATGAAATGTTTTTAGTAAGTAGGAAAAAAAACTTGCTACTAATATTGTCGACTGATATTGATTGATGATAGCCTATTGATATGATTATACTGAAATTGTTTTTAAGTCATGACAGTGCTTGAAAAGTACCTAGCATGTCGAACTTTAAAATAGGCTCAAGCTACTTCATCTCTCCTTGTAGCCAAAACGAATTTGCCATGAGTCACGAGTGTTTCCACTCTTAACAACGCTTTGTAGTTTTGTTATTGACGACTAGATGTGTAGCAGCATGAGCTTGGGCTAGTTTAGTAATGTGATGATAAACGCGTGTCCCCTAAAGCTTGTGGGGTTTCGGAACCATTGCACATCAATCTTCCTTCTACAATTAAGAAACCTCCGTAGGAACCTGCTTCTGCATGCCACTGTGGTGTGCGTGTTTGTGAGAGAGAAAGAGAGACAGAGAGAGAGAGGTTGGTTTCTCGGTACAGATACCATCAATCTAGTTTTACAGCACATATTTTGCGCATATTTTTCGGAAATATTGTAGCGGGCGCACAAGTTTCAGCCTTATTTTCCATGCATTTCCAGTGGCGAAAATTTTAAAGAGAACGGAGATGGTGAAGGAGCTGACATGAATTAGCATGTCAATATCTTAATGACTCAACTCCTATATTTTCTGTTGTATATTGACTAAATTCCCTTCAGGAATCTCTCTCTGTCTCTCATTTCATATCACTGTTGTAGACTTGTTAAGCAATTTAGTTATGGGTTTCAGAGATATGGGATGCTATGCGTGGTGTAGCAGAAGCAAATTGAACACTTGCCATGCAATTGTGGATAATGCTGGTGTGATTATTCAGAAAGCTGACTTGACAATATGCTATAATGAAACGTGTGCTATATCCATCTACTTTCCCCAGTCCCCCGCTTGCTTCTTGCTCACGACCACCTAGAAATCTTTTCCATCTCTAATTTTCCGTCCATAATCTAATCAGATTGCTGATAGCAAATAGCTTAAAAGCCCTCTTAAAATTATCTATAGCAAGAGCACGTAGTCGTAGGTTTGCTGTACAAGATTTTCCAAGCAATTGATCATGATGTTCTGATTATAGTCACCGAATATGATTCTATGACATTCTTTTTGATAGCTTCCAATGCGAACATTTGGCCTTTCAAATCTCAAGTCGAAAATCCTCGTCACACTACTAGCCATAACTCACATCCTTCTATTGTTTGTTCTTATCTCGCCCAAGTTATGGTCAAAGTTGTCCACCAACCAACGACGAAATTGGGTATACAGTCTCTTGTATTGCTCGTTTCTGGTAATCATTTAATCGAGCAGTCAATCTCATCAAACACATCTTCCCATGAATGAACTTCGTACGTTTAGGGAATGTTCAACATACATAAATGACAATATGAGAAAAGCACAATAATTAAAGGTCCGTGATACCATATTCTAATAAAAATGCGGCAAAGAAAGAAGTTATGAATTTAATAGGACTGACACAAGTGATATTAACCTTGTTTTTGCTGACCTAACCGCAAGTGAAAATATTTTTTCCAGAGAAGAAGTGAAAATATAAATTAAAAGTCAATTAGTTCTAAATAAGAATCGACTCCTAAATTTCACAACTATTATATATTTTCATTGTATCAATTCAATGTGAAAAGGGTGTTAATATAATATTCACCAATCTTCCATTAGCCACAAAGATCAGTATTAAGCAAATAGTACGTGCATATGTTAGTGATGTTGTTTTCTTTAGATCAGGAATGCAACGAGTGACCTTTCTAATAATATTGCTGTACGGGAAGCTTGCTTGCCGCAGGATTTTCTTTTATTTATATTTTTTGGACAGGTGGATGTGGAATGTAAGGTTTCCTATTTTGTACTGCTCATTTGTTAAATATTATAATGACTTGAATTACGAACAGCAATTGGATAAAGCACACCCAGTAAAATGTCTCAGTTGCTTTTTTTAGTACCTTGTGAGTGGTACAATACTGATCGCTAGAAGGTGGACTACATGAATTATTTGGAATTTGGGATTCTTTTTTGGAGATTTTGTTTACCTTTTCATTTTTCATATTAAAATTTGTAGAGGCTAGAACTGTGATGTACTTATTCCGTCAGTTTTAAACACGAGGTATTCTCTTACATGAAACAAACTTTCTTTTCCGTTGAAATGATTGTGTGGGATGACAAGTCTTGAGGTTATTTCTTGTTGCTTCAAGTTGCTTAGAACCATGCTTTGTCAAACGCCTTCCATATGATTCTATTAATCTAGAAGATGTGGCGCGTATTGAATATCAAAAGGTCGCCCAGAAAATGAAAGGTTTCTAGTAGGTCAAAGAATGACTTGCTACTAAGATTGTTGACTAACATTAATTAATGAAAATCTCTACATATGATTACATTGAGATTCTTATCAATTTGAGAAAGTGCCTGAAAACTAAGAAGCATGTTGTACTTGAGAATAGGCTCAGGCTACTTCAACTCATTGTAGCCATAGCTAATTTGTCACTAGTCACAATTCTTTGCACTCTTGACAACGCGTTTGTAGTTTTGTTACCGACTGACTGATGTATTGGAGCACGAGTTTGCTCAAGTTTAGTGATGTGATGCATGTCCCCTAACGCTTGTGGGTTTTGGAAGCATTGCACATCCATCTTCTTCTTATCTACGATGAAGAAACCTTCATAGCAACTTGCTTCTGCATGCCTCCGTGGAGTGGGACGATATGTTTGAAGCATATATTTTGAGCGTGTCTTTCAGATATGTTTTAGCTGGGGCACAAGTTCAAACCTTATCTTGATGTGCATTTTCAGCAGTGAAACTTTTAGAGAGGCTGAAGATGGCAAAGGAGCTGATGTGAATTGGCATGCCAATATATCTTAATGACTCGAGTCTTATGTTTTCTGTTGTATATTAACTAACTTCCCTAAAATCTCTATAGGAATTTATTTCTCTCATTTCATTTCACTGTTGTAGACTTGTTGGGCAATATAATTTTGGCTTACAGAGATATGGGTGCTCTGCGTGCCGCAGCAGAAGCAGATCTAAGGCTTGCCAAGCAATTGTGGATAGTGCCGGCGTGATTATTCAGAGAGCTAACTTGACAGTATGCTATGATGAAAGAGGTGCTTTATCCATCTATTCTCCTAGTCCCCCGCTCGCTTCTTGCCCACCGCCACCTAGAAATCTTTTACTTCTCTATTGTTCTGTCCATAATCTAATCCATGCGATGATGATTGCTGCAGGTGCGAAGTACAAATTGCCAAAGTACATTTTAAGCGAGCCGACCAATTTGATTGATGATAATTGACAATTGAGGCGGGGCGGATTTTGCTCGGCTTAGTGTGTAAATCCTGTGAATTGATATAGATAGTTTGGTAAAACAAATTGCATCAAAGTGGAGCGCATTCTGGCATTTTCATATGGTTTGTTTCATTAGTAACCGAACCTTCAAAGGAAACGTGAAAGGTAATGAATTCAGGTGATTGTTACGGTGGAAAATGATGACATCCTCTGTTGCTAGACCATCTTTTCCTCTAACTTGGTAGGGTTTGTCAAGTGCATTGACATTATAATATCATTTGTCTGTCATGTGGAGTTGCTGATGGATTCATCTTGTACTCGATTACAATTTTGGATGCGATTCTAAAATTGAAAACCATCCCTCTTAAAGGACCAGGGACAGCATAGATCGTCCATTGCACAATGGGGAAATGGGTTGCATTGTGCCCGATGCATGGTCGAAAATATATTTTCATGTTATCCGTGAAAGCGCAAGAGATCTTTGTGAAGTTTGAATAAGACATATTGTGTTTGAACAGTAGCAAAAATTACTCCTCTATCTTATGCACTAAAAATCATGATGAGTTCATTAGAAAGGTTGAGATGTAAAATACTAATGAATGCACGGAGATGTTGCAGGAAAATCGAGCTAAACTGAGCAACCAAACCTAAATTGAGCTAATCTGCTGAGCAGTTTCAGAGTCACTTTATATCAATACACACAGAGATTTACAGTTATAGATGCGTCGGATGATTGGCATTCTGTTTTAACTTCAGAACAGAGACCAAACAATCTAGGTCGACTCCAGAGTTCACTTCAACCACAAGAAAGTGCTTTTGAACTCTTTTCGATGTAAGGCAGAAGATCAGGTGAATGAAATTGAATCCAACAAATTAGCGAAGTCAATAATCGCATACTAGCTTGATCAGAAAATCATGATTATCATATCAGAATCAAACCGGATCTTCGCCTCGCAAGCCTAAACACGACGTACCAAAACTTATGATGAATCAATGACGTGAACAGAGAGCAGTTTCCCACGCTCTGTTTCGCTCTTACTTACTTTGTCGATTGTTTCGATCATGTCGTCGTCGTGGTCGACGTCTTCTCTTTCCACGAGCGGCAGCCAGCTCTGCTCTTCGGCTGTGCAGATCAACGAGAAACACAAGCCGGAACTCAGAAATCATTGTAGATTCATTCAGGGCCATTAGTACCAAATCTGCCCAATTTGTATCTCTTGATTGACGTCGCGCACAGAGTGGAGATACCCATTGGGCAAAACAAACTCGGTCAAGCAGTATATATAGATTGCTGATGGCAAACAACATAGAAGCCCTCTTAAATGGTTCTATATCAAGAAGTTCTTCAAAACGATTCTATGACATTCCTTTGATAGTCTACAATTCGAGCACTTGGCCCATGATATCTCAAGTCAATCATCCTGGTCACACGACTAGCTGTGAGTCGCATCCAACTATAGTTCATACTTGTCTTACCCAAGCTTGGATCAAAGTTGGTCACCAACCAACGAACGAATTCCTCTTCAATCAGTAAAAAATGAATTCTCCAATAGGCACGGGAATACAATTTCTTGTATTGCTTGTTTATGGTAATCATCTAATTGAGCAGTCCATCTGATCAATCCTTCGCCAGCGCATCTTACCACGAATGAACTCTCTACGTTTTAGTGACGGTCAACATACATAAATGACATTATGAGATTAAGCTGTTAAATCTCATCAATCTTTCATCAGTTAGATTTTTAAATTTCAGCCTTTAAAAGAAACTGGACAATTATGTGGATCCAAGCCAAAAAAAAAAAACAACAAATCTGTATGTACGAAAAAAGAATTGGAAAAAAAAAATATACGAAGCAATTTAAGATAAACTACAAAAACGAAAATATCAACAAAAAAACGTGATTGATTGAACTTGAAATTTACGTATCAGTAACCATACGAGCCTGAGCCCTAGAGAATGGCCGCCTCATCTTACACTCCTCTCTTTCTCTTTTCCCCTCTTTCTTCCCGGACTTTCCATTGCTTGTACTCGCTGACGTGGCCTACAAAGCAGTCTTGAATACTTAAAAGGCACTCGTCTGGTAATTTCGAATTGAGCCACTAAGATCAACATTAAGCAAAAAGTACGTGCATATGTTATAAGAGGTAGAAATAATGCAGTCGATATTTCCTTCTCTCTCCTCAATTGCAAAAATATATATATATTTTAAATTTTAGCCTTTAAAAGAATTTGTACAATCATGTGGAACCAAACTGGAAATATAATTCTGCATATACGAAAAAGAATCACACATTCCTTTCTAGATGGTGAAAACATTGCTAGAAGCACTACAGATGCTTTCATATAACGACAAAAACATGCGAAGCAATCCGAGATAAACTACAAAACGAAAAATATCGACAAACAACATGATGGATTGACCGCCACTCGGTCGACCTAATATGTGCGGAGCGCAAACTGAAGGAAGGACAACACACCGAATTATGAGGAACGCTCATAACCAACAAGCCGATAAACATGAAACCCACTTCCTGAAAATCATCTCCAGTACGACCAATCTCGAAATTGTTGTGTACGTATCAGTGGCACTAAAAATTGTGGAGATCCAGTAACACCTAACACGCGAACGTTCTTCTTCCCCTGAGAGAATGGCCGCCTCATCTTACACTCCTCTTTCTTTTCTTCCCCTCTTTCTTCCCGGACTTTCCGTTGCTTGTACTTGCTGACTGTCTATAAACAAAGTTTCTTCTAAATTTGGGCAACACGAGAGCCCAAGCCCGAGAGAATGGCCGCCTCATCTTTCTAGCCCGAGAGAATGGCCGCCTCATCTTTCTTTCACTGCTCTTTCTTTTCTTCCCTCTTTCTTCCCGGAGTTTCCGTTGCTTGTACTCGCTGACGTCGCCTCCAAAAAAACTTTCTTCTAAATTTGGGCAGCCGAGAATTAACAGTGTGCACTCGTCTGGTACTTTCCAATTGAGTACGCTAGGGAAACTTCTCAATGACCTGCAATTGACAAATATCAAAATTTTGAGAGCCTCTAGTTCATCCAGGCCCTTAACCGCCAGAAGCTCATAGCAATCTTCAATCCTCAAGGACGCCAGCTTTTTCAAATCCGATAGATCATCTAGACTTTCAATCTTAGGACACCTGTCTATATGCAATTGCTCCAACGACTCCAACGAACCAAGACCTTGGATCGCAGTTAGATTTGGGCAATTGATCAGCGTCAACTGCTTCAACCTTTTCAACCTTGAAAGACCGGCAAATCCCTTGAGGAGTTCTGCAGTTATCACTTTGAATTCAATCAACTGTTCAAGCCCATCGACTTGGACTTCCTTCCAACGGCACGTATGAATGAGCAAATATGTCAAGTTTCTCAAATTGCAATGAAAGGACAAACTGGTTGTGCATTTATGACATTTAAGTGACAATGTTGACAGAGACGGTGGAAGGTGCGTGAGGAATTGTAGCCATGGACCATCTTGTGAGAACAAAGGACTGTTCAGGCCACGACCACTGAAGGCCAAATCCGCCAATTTAGTTAGGCTTGAGAGATTCGGAACCGACCGCAACGAACTTGATCCGAAGCTTAGCCTTATCAAACTTGTGGGAAGCTCAGGCAATTCTTCGAGTTTGCCACGATCACATAATTCCAATTTCTCTAGGTGAAGAAGTCGTTTGATCGTTGCTGGAACATTTCCAATAGGGGTTGATTTCAAGTCAAGGACTCTCAAAAGCGATAATTCCCAAATGTCCTCGGGAATTTCCCATTTCAGAGACCAGCACCTCGTGGCATACAGCTCTTCCAACTCTTTTAGCGCGACAATGCTCTGCAGTAGCTCCATTATCGAAGAATCCGAAATATTGAGGACTTTTAATCTACTTAGGTCTCTGATAGATTCAGGTAACCGGAGACATTTCGTATGAGAGACATCCAACTCGAGTAGCGATTCCAAGTTCCCAATCGACACAGGGAGTTCCCTTATTTTAGTAAATGATAGATCGAGAGACTTAAGTTTTCGTAGGTTCCCAATAGAACTAGGAAGTTCATTGATTTTTGTATATTGCAGTTTAAGTACTGACAAGCGATGTTGGCTACCAATGGAGTCGGGTAATCTCGTGATGGCCGTATATGAGAGATCCAACTCTACCAATGATGCCACTCTCTTAAATGATTCGGGCAGCTTCTCCAACTTCCTACAATTGCCTAAATACAAGTACTCGAGCTTCTCTAGCCATCCGATTCCTTCGGGCAACTCCCTAAGACTCGTACACCAATTCGCACTGAAGTAAATCAAGCACTTGAGCTTGTCAAGGGAACCATCAACTTCAATCAGACTCTGGCAGTTTTTAAGGATCAATCTCTCTAAACTCGTATAATGAGAGAAGTCTGGAGTCTTGGTCAAGTGAAAGCAATCCATGAGATCCAAAACTTTAAGCTTCTTGGCAACCTGTAACAATAGCTAGAAGAGAGTAAAGCGAAAATTCCACGCAAATTTAGAGCCAATAAATGATTGTGCTGAAACTTAGATGCAATTGGGTTGACTCATTTTCCTAATTTCACCCACATAGATCCCTTCATCTAATACTCACACCTATCCAACCTGATCCACATATTTACACCTATATATCAATTCAATATAATCTAATTTTATGGCCTTGATTACAATACCAGCATAGTCAGCTTTGTTTTACTTGTGGAATGGCCTTGATTAATCCATTTATGTGCCATTTTATTAACAACAGGTTATTGCCTATATAGTTATGATATAGTCAATTTTAGTTAAAAACATAAAAACTACATGAGACAATTCAATGGAGATAAAGATAAACAAATAGAGCGACCGGTACCTTGATTTGAATCCATCCAGCCCAGTTCTCGGTGATGGAACTATAAGACAGGTTGAGAACTACAAGATTGCGAGGATGGAAATTGATGGCCAAGAGCTCTCGAGGACACCGATACCAGGACAAGTATCTTAACTCTGAAAGCTGATTCTCAAAGTCTCCATCTAATTGTCCCCCATATAGTTTGAGGAACCTTAGGTTTGGAAGCCTTGAAAACTCTTTGCTCGTGTAGGTTTTTAATGCAATTTTTTCTAAACAGATTGCTTCAGTGGCCTCCTTTATCTGTCATCCAACGGTAAAGTAGCAAAAGAGTAAATGAAAAATGTTTTCAAATCTCTCTGCCTCTCTCCCTCTCTATCTAAAAAGGGCTCCTAATTAATAAATGAAATATCGAGAAAAGTCTAAAATTCGATGGTTGAATATATTGTCTCACCTCTTCTGTTCTTATGATATTATTTGCCATCTTCGAAACCCACAACCTGCTTTGCTTGCTTGGCGTATCTTCACAAACTATTTTCCTCCCGAGATCTCTCAATTGATCATGCATCCAGAATTTGTGGTCGTCAGCTTATCTTTATCAAGGACATGCAAACAAGGACATCAATAGAATAATTCGGCCCATATCCACAATCTTTCCACATGTAGATTGCATTCATTTGGTCTTCATTCAAAAAGAGACATGCGATGTCGAGAAAGATTTGTTTTTGCTTGTGATTTAGGGCATTGTAGCTGATCTTCAGCTTCTCCTCAACCCTCTCGTTTGGTATTACCCTCAAATCGTCTAGTACATCCATCCACGAGGCTTTCTTTTGACGATAAAGTAATGAGCCTATGACTTCAAGAGCCAAGGGAAGTCCTCCAGCCGTAGAAACTACTTTTGTCGACAGACCGACATAATCATCTGGAGGAGGATTTCTTTCCAAAAGCATGTCTATTGAAAAGGTCAAATGATTGAACGGAATCCAATGGCTTCACTTCATACTCCAAAGTTTGGTTGGGTAATACAACAAGGCTTCTATCCCTAGTTGTCATGATAAGTCTACTTCCTGAGCCAAACGAAATGTGATTGATGGCGAGTTTCTCAAGTTGTTCCTTATTATCTACGTCGTCGAGAACGATCAAGACTTTCTTGTTAGAAATTCGCTTTGTGATCTCCTTGATCCCATCGTCGACATCATTGATTTTTTCATGAAAACTTGAACCAAACATCATAGATAATAGTCGTTTCTGTAAAGTTTCGGGGGACTTGAGCGACGTTTCCCGAACATCTTTGACGAAGCAGCAATGACTGAAGTGGGCATTCAGTTTGTTGAACACAACCTTAGCGAGAGTCGTTTTACCGATTCCGCCCATTCCATGGATAAGTACAATGCGCATGCCCTGGGAGTCCACATCCAACAACTCCTCAACGTCTTTCACTCGATTGTCCATTCCAACTAAGTGCTGGGTTACTAGTTTGTCTTTTGTCTTCAGCTTCATCAAAATCTCCCGTGTCACCGATTTAATGAATTTCCAGTACCTGCCACATTAGTGAATCATCTAAGCCAAAATTGCAAAAGATAACCTCAGGACACTCAGCAAAGGATTGCTATCAACATGGCTTGTACCACTTACTGAATTGACTAGTGCACCCAAAAGGACTTTGGGAATGCGGTTCCTATGATTTAAACAAATAGTCATATACCGAATATCACGAGCCTTTTTTATAAATTAATAATACTTCCAACCGCCGATTGACGTGAATGGATGGGAAACTTGCTCCAATATCTTGGAAAAATCTCTCGAAAATGAGAGAGAAGGTAATTTGAAAGAAGGTAATCCACAAGTAAGGAACACAAATATATATAAATATATATATGAAATTAGATCGATCAATGAAAGAACTACAGGAAAAATAAAAAAAAATATGAAAGAAATACTCCTTGAATTTATTAACCCATCTCCCCCTTCAACCTTACCCAAAAGAAATAGAATTTTGGCTAAATACTTTACCCGGTTCTTGCTTTGTATGGTTTGGATGAATGACATGGTTGATTCTGTTACCGAAAAAAAATTTTCAAAACACACATGGTATTCATTCAATTTCAAACAGCCTAAACGAGATCTTATCCAAGCATGGGTATATAATGAAAGTCCTAAACAAAAGTTATGGAATCAATTTTTTCTGTAATCTGTCAAACTGACAAGTATTATAAAGAAATCAGGAAAGAAATTATGATATCATATTTGTAAAATATTTTATATGATGTTTTTTGGAAATGTAGAAGAATATGAGCATTAATGAAAGTGTATTCAAGATATGGTAGACAAGATTTATGAGAAAACAAATGAGACTTACTGAAAAAGAAAAAGAAAAATATTGACGAGAAATTGAAAATAGAGATAGAGAGATCTATTCTTCTCATTTGGAGTACAAACTTCTTGTTTTTAGTCTATGGATAACGTTTTCCGTCATCCAAACGTTGAAAAGTCCGAAAACAATTTCTCGAAAGTGGTTTTTCGTTAAATAAACGAACCCTAAGTTAAAATTGTTAAAGATAACCTCAAGACACTCGGCGAGTGATTGCAAGCAACATGGTTAGTTCCACTAGCTGTGTCAACGGGCCGTTTCACTTTGAGCCCCACTAATAAACGACCCGACCCCGACATGAAGTGAATTTATTTTTCAAAATGCCTTGCTCAGCCACCACAGCCTCACAGCTGCCGCCGCCCGCCACCGTGGTTTCCGATCAGCAGCCGCCGCGATGCCCCCAGTTCCAAGCATTGCCACTTTGCTCCTTCTCCTCCCCAATTTCCTCTGTCTCATACGCACCCCACCGCTCATGGCATCTCGCTTCTCCGTGGAAGCTGAGGGTTCTCTCGCTCAGCTGCTCTCCTTGTTGAACGTCACCCTTGGCCTGCCGTTGGGGATTTTGAGCACGGTGTCCGAAACCAGCACCGACTCGTGGTGGAAATCCCAGAACCTTCGAGAACCTCTGCTCGCCAATTCACTGTCACCGTCAGGTGAGAATCAACTCTCATTGTCCGCGGTAGCACGACGTCCGAACGAGGGGGAAGAAGGACCGTGCATGCTCGGGGAAGCAGGGTGGCAAGAGGAGTCAGCGGCTGAGGCGTGGAGGAATTCAGTGCGGGCGTCGTTACAAGAGATGAAGAAATGGCCGGAGGCGTCGGTGGAAAGGAAATCTCTCGGAAAGGAGAGAGAAGGTAACTTTCAAGGAAAGATATATGAATTTAGATCCATCAACGAAGGAATTAGACGAAAAACACAACCAAAAAAAAAAACGAAAGAAATACTTCCTTGAATTTTTAACCCATCTCCCCCCCTCTAATTTTATTTGATTTGGATGAATGACATGATTGATTCTTTTACCAAAAATAGTTTTCAAATCACAGATGATATTCATTCAATTTCAAACGGCCTAAACGAGATCTTATCCCAGTTTGCGCACATAACGAGAGTTCAAAACATAAGTTAAGAGCACTGTAGGACACCCACATACCCTTGATCTTTCAACTCCCATCCTTTGATGTGGGCGACAGTTTTGAGGGCATCCTCCCACTTTAGCCTCATCTCAAGGCCGAACTCCTTCTCATGCTTATCCAAAGCGCCGATATACAGTTGAGACTCCTTCATCTTAACATCGCGGGGTTCCACGTCATAGAAAATCGGCATAATCTCCTTCTCGGATGCTTTGGATTTCGTGCACTCCTCCACCATGTGCGCAAGTTCACGAAGGCACCACGCACTCGAAGCGTAACCTTTAGAGAAAATGGGTATGTAGATCTTTGACTTTTCGATGGCCGTCGGTAGCTCATCAGCTATTTTCTTACCGACGTGGAGCTCTTCCTCGTCGAGGAAAACACTGATGTTCGCCTCTAGCATATTATGGTAAAGGCAATCGGTGAATCCTTTACGAGTGTCTGGCCCCCTGAAACTTAAGAAGACCTCATAGTCAATCACCAACGGCTCACCGCCACTCGTTCTAGCCTCCGAGCTCTTTCCCATGTCCATTCTCACAAGTATTTTCCGCCCAAGGGTTTCCTCCGTCAAGAGCACCTGATCAAGAAAAGCTCGCTCACTTCGTGTTTGTATAAAAAGAAGACTTACCAGCCACTACTGAATTTCGTTTGTATTGCGCTTGAGACCTCTCTTTATTCCCAGAACTTTCCCTAGTTGAACGACCTTGGAGTAGTAGCAACGATTTTTTCCCCAGTCGAGTCTACGTCAACTCGTAGCTTTTTCTCCCGGTGGGCTCCGCTTCTTGTAGACTTGACTTTTTACGAACTCACGATATGCAAGTCGTTCTCAATGGATATCAAATATTGAGGAAATTACAGTGTTTTTTTTTTTTTTTGGTAAGGGAGGAAATTACAGTGTTAGTCCTTGGTGTTTTCAAGATTTCATTTTCGGTCCCCGGCGATGCTTTGCTTTGTTTTTGACGGGCACGGACAACTCGAGATTACAATTATATTTTACTTCCTTAACTCTAATATTTTTTCAGATGCTGGTTTCATACTCAAGTGATATTTTTGAGATGGATTTATGATTAGATTTATTTTACTTGAACAGTAAATTTTACCGTTAGTTTGGAGTGAATTTTATACTTTGTTTTTTCTTTCTTTAATTTTGCAGCACTGGCACCTTGACTTTCTTTTATCTTAAGCAATTGAATCTTTCATATGAAAATGTTGACATGTACATTCACCTGCAAATTTTTTAATAACTCGCCAAATTTTAAATAACACTATTACTAAATTTGACCGGAAAGCAAAAAAGTAGTTTTTACTTTTTACAAGGCCGAACAAAAGAGGCCCTGATCTCTAGGTTGTTTTTTGGATTTTTATGGTTTGAATTATAGGAAAAAATGCCTCTTGAATTTAGATATGAAAATTAAGATTTTTTTTCCCTTTTGCACTTTTGCGCCTAGTGATCGGTTCCGGGCCCTTGATTAAGCATTCCGAGTTTTGCAGCCACAGTAAGAACACCAGGAAAAAAAAACATTTTAGTCGTAAGAAACAGCTAGAAATTGACTAATATTTGCAATTCCAGTACAGTTGATGACCTTCAATTTTCTGAAAAAGGAGCATGAAAATTCCCAATAAAAGTGGAAGATTTCTTCATGGATTTGCCAATCAGCTAAGATATTTTGCATATTAAACTGTTGTAAAATAATCTTCAAGATTAAGTATGCATCTCGGTGGTAAGTTAATGTGATTTCTTGCACATTGTTTTGTAATAAATTGTTCTCGAACAGATAAAACTGTTAGACAAATTTTAATTGTCTTTTTGACATTAAATTTTGAATTTTACCATCATAATACATTTCTCAGGGTCTGTTTTTTTCGCGAAAAATTTCTTGTTGGAAAATATTCTCCATAATATCCGACATTTGGATCACTTACGAAAATCAATCAATAAAAGATATTCTCATAGTCAGTGGGATACTTATACGTAAATTCAGTATTATGAATTCTTAAAAAAACTAGAAAATATTTTTTGAAATATGGCAAGACTCCAATACTTAGAGTATCATGATTATTCCTTTGAGATACTTTCGATTATACTATGAAAAATGAATTGCAATTTTCTTTCATCTATCGATGCTCGATCTAAGAGAGGGTGGCTATCTTTGATTGGCATTTCTTTCTCTTTCTAGAATAGAAATTCTCTCGTCCAGAGAATCTAGGAATGACATTAATTTACCTTAAAACAAAATGCTGACAATATGGCGTGCCATGTGTGAGCACCTGGATTTTTCCAAAGTTTCAATTGCATTAAATTTTTTATATAAAATATATAATAAAAAAATCGGATTAATTAATTAATTAAAAAATTAAAGTAAAAGGAATTGGCAGACAAAAAACAGCCTGGCATGGACGCAGAAAAGCACAACAAAAGAGAAGAAAAAGTGGGCACGCGTGATAAAAGACAAACCGACAAAAGCAGTGGAAATGGTCCGGATATCCGATTTCTTTTATCAATTCTCAAATCTAATGTCTGCATAAAGATTCTGCATAGGGATTGCATGGCATGCATATTTGCACTGATAAATAGAAAGTGAAAAATAAAGTTGTGAAATTTTCTGTATGTTTCATTGAACTATACATGAGCCTATTTGTAGGTTTTACGGAATGACTATCTCTAGTAATATAAGATTACAATATAAATTACAATAAATCAAAATAACGAGATTATAATTCGAGAGATACTCATAATAAGATAACGAGATTATTATCCGAGAAATACTCAAATTAGAATAACGAGATTATGATATGGGAGATATTCAAAATCGATAATATATTTCTAATACCCCTCCTCAAACTCAAGGTGACATGGAAGAGGTCAATTGGAGTTTGGAGTAAAGATCGTAAAAACGCTCTGGTGGATGTGCCATAGTGAATACATCAGCAAGTTGATCAACCAATGAAGTGGAGACAAGACAAACATTGCCTTGAAGCACGTGAGAGCGAACAAAATGGCAGTCTATCTCAATATATATGGTGCGTTCATGAAAAATATCGTTATATGCTATTTGAATAGCACTATAATTGTTGCAATAGAGTACCGTTCCACCATTCTGATGGACGCCCATGTCCACTAATAGTCATCGCAACCATAATAATTCCGCTATCGTATCAACAAGAGCATGATATTCAACTTCCGTACTAGATCGAGCAACAATAGTTTGTTTCTTGCTATGCCATGAAATAAGTGAGTTACCTAGAAAGAAACAGTAACCGGTGGTAGAGCGATGATCAAGAGGGTCTTCAGCCCAGTCAGCATCAAAGTAAGCCATCAACTCCAAGGTAGATTGAGCAGAAAAGTGAAGACCTTGAAAAAGGGCATCCCCTTGACATAGAGAAGAATGCGAAGAACAGCAGCAAAATGAGTGGTTCGTGGTGCATTCATGAACTAACTAACAATATGGACGACGTAGGCTATATCAAGACGAGTCACGATAAGATAACTCCCTCTTTATCATTAAATTTGGCATTAGTCTTGATGAGAGTTGTAGGCCCGTTTGGTTCAGATTTGAGAAGGGCTTTCGGCCTCAAAAGCCCCTTCCCATAATGTTGAACCGTTTGGTTTAGCTTTCCGAGTCCGGAAAGCCAAATGCTAGCATTTGGAATGTCGAAAGTCCAAAGTTGGTCCGGACTAGCTTTGGGCTTTTAGCATTCCACAAATGTCGAAACTATTTTTCCTTCCTAAACTACCCTCACTCAAACTTTAATATTTCGATTTTGCCCCCTTGTTATTGTTCATACTCTTCACCAAAAGGGCGGCGTGGCGAGGCGGAATCTGGACAGAAAGGGCGGGCGAGGGACCGGTGAGGTTTGGCGACCTGTGCGCGGCCACCTGGGTCGCGTGGATCGCCGACGGCGTCAGCCTCGGGGTCGGGCGACGCCAGCGCCATCGCCCGGGTCGCTCGACCTGTGCCGTCCGGCGCCCTGGGTCGCGTGACCTCGTGCAATAGCCGCTTGGGTTGAGCAACACTAGGCGACACCCGCTCGAGGTTGCACGACCTGCCGTCCTCGCAGCTCGAGGTCGCGCGACCCAGCCGACGATCGCCCGGGTCGTGCGACCTCGTGCCTCGTCCGGGTCGTGGCTCCCTCACCGGGGTCGCCTAAGGTTGGGATGGCCGCCGCACTAGATCTAGCTCGCGGCGATCGCCCGACCTCGGGCGATGGCCGCTAGCGCCGGATCTAGCTCGCTGGGCGCCGTAGCCCTTCACCGACTCAAACCGTAGCCCTTCGGCTCCCGCGAAGGGTACTTTTTTTTTTAATGAAAAAAACCTCCCAAAGCCCATTTGTAAAAAAAAATAACCAAACACTACTTAGGGCAAAGTAGTTTCACAAATAATTTTTTACCAAACACCATTTGCATTTCCCCAAGGGGCTTTCACCCAAAGGTATTTGCATTTCCCCAAGTAGAATTTGGAAAATCGAACCAAACGGGCCCGTAGCGCCTTATTATCGCAAGTCCTGTTCGAGAAAGAAGATCGAGTGGCATATTTAGCTTGAGAAAGATAATAGCTAGAGGAATCAAGTAACCTTCAAGCCTAAAAATAACCGAATTTGTCGAGATTTTTCATTTCAAACTGTTGATTGAGATACTCATAATCGAATAACGAGACTATGATATGGGAGATATTTAAAATCAAATAATATATTTTTAATATGCATGATTATGCATTTATAATAGAATATTTGTATAATTATAATTGCCATTTCAGAAAGAATTAGAATTATCCTTGAATTAGTGGAGATGCATATTTAGGACATTAAGATTGCATTTTTTTTTTGTAATTTTAATTGCGATCTTGCATGGACTTTCATGTTAGTAATTTGCATATTTGAAAGGTTTAGGACTAAATTAGCAAATTGTCAAAAAGTTTAAAACTAAATTTGCACATTTGAAATGTTTAGGATTGAATTGATCACCGTACAATAGATTTAGGATATTTTGGATAATTATCTCCTTTTGCATCAAATGTAGACTAACTATCGACAATTGACTTTCATTTATCTCACACTGGGGAACTTGTTTCCTAGAACTTTCGTTTGCTTAATCTTTACGTGTCTAATAGGAAAAGAGAAAAGAGAAATTTTAAGGGTCATGTCAGGGAGTGCGTTAAAGAGAAAACTTCATACATTAGGAAGAAGGTACACTGATCCTATCTAACAATGTGCTTTAAGACACTATTAACGAAATTTGTTTCTCGATATTCAATGTGTACTAACATCAAAAGTATTCTAATTTATGCTTATATCATGTAATAATTGAGATATTTGGACCAACGCATGATTGCTTCGTGTCGGCATCACATGAAATGACAGAGTGACTTTTGACGAACTCACAATTGTGCAAGTTTCGTTCTCAATGGAGAAGAATTTACTACGTTAGGCCTCGAGCTTTTGGGAGATCATTTTCGACCACTTTGTATTGTAATTTCGTTTAATTTCCTCAACTCTAGGATTTTTCAAATGATATTTTCAAAATTAGGCGATATTTTCTAAATGGATTTATAATTCTGTTTCTTTCACTTGAACAGTAACTTTTCTCGTTTTATTAGTTCATTTGTTTCCTAGATCTGTTTGAAATGACCTTTGTTTTATTTATTTATTTTTTTGTTCCTTTTTTTCATAAATTTTACTTGAACAATAAACTTTCCTTGATCATATATTATTGTTTCCTTTTTAAGAATAAAATCATTCTTTCCTTTAACTTGAAGTCTCACACCGTTTTGCTTTGCCTTTGCCAAGCTGTAGCTTTTGCCTACATACTAGGGGTGAGCATGATCCGAGTGGGTGGTTTCCACCCTAGAATTGAGAACCACCCACTAAGGACAGGTTCCGAAAAATGTTAACAGAGAATCGCCCGTTGAATTCGTGGACCCACCCGGAAATCGGATCGCCGGTCCTATCGATTCTCGGGTGGGTCCATGGAACCAGTCCCACCAGTTAATTTAAGCACAATAAGACCAGTCCAAAAGGAAATTGACTACGGTCACTTGCTGTTAGGGGACAAAATGAAGGAAATGGTTTGCAAGTTTCAAGGTTTCATTGCCATGGAGGTACAAGTGCTTGCTGCGTTATCATATACTCCAGATTTGTGGAGCAAATGAAGTTAAAAAATCATACTAGTAGCTTCTTGCAACACTCGGAACTTCAGGTTGGGGTTTAAGCCATGTGAGAACCATCACACTCAGACAGCAATTATCAAGAAGAAACCCTTGTGCCGGACATTTGATACTCTGGAAAGTAAAAAAAAAAGGGGGATGGGGATATATATATATACCGGTCCGGGGGGCAGTTCCACACTTGGAACCGGGAACCGGACCGGTACTCACTGGTTTTAGTAAATTGGAACCGGGAACCGCACTGGTCCCCGTCGGAATCACCGGTTCTCGATCAGTCCGGTCCGGTTCCGGGCAATCTGGACTGTTTTTGGTTCTTTTGCACACCCCTACTACGCACTATCGTCTTTGATTACCTCGAGTGATTTGAACATTTAGTAGGTTTTGCACTACATCTCTCACTTTTAACCAATTCAATGGGGGATCACTTTTGTTGTTTGCAGTCTAGTTTTCGTTGCTGTTGAAATGATTGTGTGGGAAGACAGGTCGTGAGGGTAATTTCTTGTTACTTCAAGTTGATTAGACCCATGCTTATGTCAAAACCCTTACGTATGATCCTATTGATCTAGAAGATGTAGCACATATTGAGTATCAAAAGGTCTTCCAAGAATGATTTTTAGTAAGTCAACAAATAACTTGCTACTAATATTGTCGACCGACATTAATCAATGATAAATTTGGGTATGATTATATTGAGATTCTTTTCGATTTGTGAAAGTGCCTAAAAACTACCAAGCATGTTGTACTTGAAAATATGATCAGGCTACTTCAACTCTCACCGCAGCCAAAACTAAGTTGCCATGATTCATGATTCTTTGCACTCTTGACGACGTGTTTGCAGTTTTGTTATTGCTAACTAGAAGTATTGCAACATGAGTTTGCCCTAGTTTAGAAATGTGATGACAAATGCATTCACCTAACGCTTGTGGGATTTCGAAAGGATGGCACATCAATGTTACTAATCTCAACAAAGACTTCACAGCAACACTTTTTTGTACATATTTTTTAGAGGGAATATTATCAATTTAGTTCTAAATTTATTGTATGGATGTCAATTCAGTCATAATTTTTCTAATTTTATCAATGTAGTCCTAAATCTTTATGCGAAATTTCAATTTAGCATTTTCGGCCAATTGCCGCAAAAAATCAATGAGTAGCGATCCACAAATTGTTCACGTCAGCGTGGCACGTAGGATGGTAATTGATGATTAGACGCTATTCAGCAATTTCCTATTGCAATTGGTCGAAAATGCTACACTGGAATTCCATACAAAGGTTAATTAAAATGTTTACAATTGAATTGGCATCTATACAATAGGTTTAGAACTAATTGGGTAATTACCCTCCTTTTTTCGGAAATTTGCCACTAGTTATCTTTCATTGCTTAGTTTCTAGGGGATGCACTTCCCCAGATTAATCAAGACTTTGGCATCTTATGCCATTATGGTTCCGCCTTGAACTTTAATTATATAATATGCAGGACTATTACTTAGTTGTCGTTTCTTGTCGTAATTTCTAGAATGAATTCATAGTATTTGGCAAACGAACATTAAATGTCAAATTGATAGCGATGAAAAAATTCAGTGGAGAATGTAGAAACATAGTTTAGGGGAGGCGAAATGAAGTAAACTTCAATATCTAGCTATGAGGGTGAGATATAAAAAGATTTAATAAATCATAGTATAAATTTGATCAAAGGCAGACCAAAAGTCAAAATCAACAATCACCAAAAGATTATGAGAATTGCCTCACTTTATAATCTAGAAATTTTCATCGACATTTTCGGGGGCTCATTTTCCTTCCACCACGAGAGTCTAGTCTAGCTTCGATTTGAGGCCAAACAAAAATGTCTCGAAGTGGCCACACAACTTATCATAGGCCATTGCATAAAACTTATATTATTATTTCCAAGTGGTTTCACCGAAGGCTACATGAAATGGGATTGGATTCCCACGTAAAAGCGTTCTAGCTTCGTCGAAAGCAACAATAAAGCAGGAGGAAATGGCTTTTCAAATTACCCCAAAAGGACGTTAAGCCATAATTGATGTCACCCTTTCTTTGTCTCTCGAGTGATTGTTATCCGCAAAAATAAGAAAGAAAAACTTCAAGGGAAAACCTTGACATGAAATGGTCTTCATCAGACTGAGACCGTGTTTCTGGATGCTTTTTTCTTTTCCTTTTTCATCATCGACGCTAAGGTCACGTTCAAGGATTAGCCAAAAAGAAGAGAAATGAAATCACCCTTCAATTTCAGTTCAATAAGGAGAGCACCCGATCAAGAAAGCCAGTTGAATAGTCTTTGAATAGTGGAGTCTACGTCAACTATTAAATGGCGTGACCAGTCCGCGTAGCTTTTTTACTCCCGGTGGGCTCCGCTTCTGGTAGACTTGACTTTTGACAAGCTGACACTATGCAAGTCGTTCTCTACGGATATCAAATATTGAGGAGCTTACAGTGTTAGTAGTAGGTGTTCCCAAGATTTCATTGGTCCTCGGCTATGCTTTGATCTTTTGACGGGGCATAGAGAAATTCAGATTGCAATATTATTTTATTTTCATAACTCTAGGGTTTCAGATATTGATTTTAAACTTAGGTGATGTTTTTGAAATAGATTTATCATTAGATTTATTTTACCTGAACAGTAATTTTTCCAGTTTTATAAGCCAATTCATTTTCTAGATTCGTTTGGAGTGACTTTATCTTTTACTTTTTTGTTCACTTTTTATATTTTTGTGGTGCTTGCATTTTGACTTCCTTAATCTTTAGCAATTAAAACTTTCATATAAAAATGTTAACACGTATATTCACCTACATAATTGTGAATGAGTATCTTGAAGTGGTTGCGCCGTGTCTTCAGTGATATCGATAAAAAAGACATTTTTGTGCAAAGTTTTATAAGGACTATAGAGAGATTGCTATATGAGGTGTTTCGGACTAATTTGTCTGACCTAATGCATAATCAAATTGTGTTTGATGTATTGAAGTAACAAATCAAAAGGTAAAAATCAAAATTGTTGCAGTGCAAAATCACTTACAAATCAATACGAAGATAACACATTAAGCAGAAGTAATAAATAAAAAGGCAAAATATCATAATAGTTGCAGTGCGAAATCTTCTACAAATCAGTATGCAGATAACACATCAAGCAGGATATCATTGAATTGATCATTTGGAAATCTTTTATGATTTGTCTTTTATTCAATTTCCATGTCTTTAACTTTCACTATAATTATAGACGCAATTCTCTGTTTTCTTTATGATGAGCTTAATCGACTCTCAAACACGTTCCATCCGAATTTGACAACTCATTTTTTGATCGAATTCATCTCCAAAATAGAAATCACGCATCAAATCCTAGCTAGAGCACACCCATTTGCCTTTATTGTTAGCGAGGGAGGGATGAAGCAAACTTTCTTTGGTGTTAAAATGATTGTGCGAGATGACAAGTCTTGAGGGAAACTTGAGTTACTTCAAGTTGCTCGGACACACGCTTGTGACAAACGCCTTACTTATGATCCCATCAATCTAGAAGATGTGGCATATATTGATTGTCGAAAGGTCACCCGAAAATTAAAAGGTTTTTAGTAAGTCAAAAAATAACTTGTGCCTAATATTGTCAACTAATATCAATCAATGATAACCAGTTAATATGATTAAATCGAGATCCTCTTCAATTTGCTTGAAGTGCTTGAAAACTACCAATGATGTTGAAAAACAAAGGGTGGTCATTTAAGATAAATTACTCAATCATTGCTTTCTGTTGTCACTGTAATTGAATAAATATTTAGAACTTCGCGTAAGGTGCATTTAGGTTGGTGAGAATATGCAACATATGTGTGATTCAAATGTTATGGTCTTCAAATGTGCAAACATTTTTCTTTTGGTGTGTTTAGGTTGGTGAGAATATGCAACGTAGGTGCAAATCAAATGTTATGGTCTTCAAATTTGCAAACATTTTTCTTTTGACTAGTTTGTCTTAACCTTAATGCCAGTAAAAATCTCTCATCGACCTCGCCAACAATTTGCATATAAAGTGGACTTGACTAGCCACTACTGAATTTCGTTGATATTGCGCTTGAGACCTCTCTCTATTCCCAGAACTTTCCCTAGTCGAGTCTACGTCAACTCGTAGCTTTTGCTCCAGGTGGGGCTCCGCTTCTGGTAGACTTGACTCTTGACAAACTCACATTATGCAAGTAGTTCTCAATGGATATCAGAAATTGAGGAAATTGCAGTATTAGCCCTTGGTGTTCCCAAGATTTCATTTTCGGTCCCTGGCCATGCTTTGTGCTTTGGTTTTTTGACGGGCACGGACAACTCGAGATTACAGTTTTATTTTGGTTCCTTCAGTTGAGGATTTTTTTCGGAGTCTGTTTTCAAGCAAGCTTAAGGGATATTTTGAGATAGAATTGTGATTAGATTTATTTTACTTGAACAGCAAATTTCCCCATTTTATTAGCTAATTTGTTTCCTAAATCTGTTTGGAGTGACTTTATCTTTTACTTTTTTGTTTATTTTTTTCTTTATATTTTGCAGCGCTCGCACCGTGACTTTCTTTAATCTTAAGCAATTAAAACTTTCATATAAAAATATTGACATGTTCATTCACCTACATATATATCACAACTTTCTAAAATTTGAATAATATTTTCAAGCTTTGACGGGAAAACAAAAAAGGCCCTGTTCTCTTGGTCATTTTCTAATCTTCATTTATGGTGGTTTGATTTGAAACTAAGTTTGATTTGATGTATTTCAATATGAAAATTGGGATTTTTCTTTTTCCATATCGCTCTTTTGCGTGTAAAGCGATATGTCATATGAACCTAGTGGTTCAATTCTCTTTGTTTTCATCGTATTAGTTTGAAAATGGAGCAGGTGGCTCTTTTTCGCTTTATGAAGTATTGCAAAAAAGGTTCCTCTACTTTTGGTCTGAATATTGCACTGAATCAGCTTTTTTCAGACATTTTCAGCTAAGAGTCAGCAAACAACCTATTTAGACGGTTTCCGAGTGATTTCCATCGTCCACAATTCAAAGATGGCAACCGAGGGATTGATTTGAAATGTCCAATCTTGCTTTTTGTTCATAGCTTCTCCAATCTTTCTACCTAACGCGCATTTGAATTGATACACATTGCGAATCTTCTCGGAACAACCCAATTCCCAATTTAAGCACCCCGATTATAAGCGCGCAAGTTACAAAAATGGAATGAAAAAAAAAATAGTTTTAGGGGGGACTTTCGGGATTACAATTGTGAAGGAGTATTTTGAAGTGGCTGTGCCATGTCTTCGGAGATATCATTAGAAAAGACACTTGTGAGCGGAGTTTTATAAGAACTATGGAGAGATTGCCATGCAAGGTGTTTCGGACTGATTTGTCCGACCAATGCATAATCCTACTGTGTTTGATGAACTTTAACTGATTCTCAAGCATGTTCCATCCGAATTTCCTAACTCACTTTCCTACTGAATTCATGTCCAAAACAGAGCTCACGCATCAAATCATAGCAGGAACACACCCATTTGTCTTTATTGTTAGAGAGGGAAGCATGCAACAAACTCTCTTTGCTGTTGAAATGATTGTGCGGGATGACAAATCTTGAGGTAAACTTCTTGTTGCTTCAAGTTGCTTAGACCCATGCTTATGTGCAAATGGACTTCATATGAACCAAATGGATATCATATGGACATGAATCGGTGTAATGACCTCAGGAAACGATCCTGGGGTCAGGGCTGCCTATCGAAAACTATCTTGGGACATGTTATTCAATTAGAAAGGAGGTCAATACCTGCTGTCCATGGCTTGGACAGTGACGGCAGTGACATAAAACCTCATTTATTTATGCAAAACTACACTAAACTATACCGAAATGACTTACCAAAATAACTGGGAATGAATCCTATAGCTACATAATTCGAATAACACCTGACTTAGTCCCTGAATGGAACCTAAGGCCACTTATTTCGATCCTAATGGAGACCCAACAAGCAAGTAACCAAAGATGCACAGCCACATTTCACCTATAGGCTGTCTGTGGTTTTTCTATATGGATCGAGGGAACTGCCATATTCAATGACCGATGGATAGAATAGAAGTTGCAAAGCAGGCAATGCATAAAGATTTTTTTTTTGGTAAGTAAATGCATAAAGATTTTGTGACCGATGGATAGAATAGAAGTTGCAAAGCAGGCAATGCGTAAAGATTTTGAGACAAAATCTCGGCCAATGAGACTCGGCTTCGAACTGTTTAACTTTTGGTGCACGTTAGAAAATTTTTGATTGGTCTCTCGGATATGAAATAGAAAAAGAATAGAAATAGAAAAAGAAAAGGGAACTTAGCTTCGATTTGGAGCTTTAAGTCTAACACATGAGATGCATATTGGTCTCTCAAATATGGCAGTTCTTTCTTCTCTGTCACAGGATTGGCAAGTGATCCTCAACATGAAAAATCATCAACAATTGAAGTAACCCAATATAGCGACATGCGAATATTTCCCGGCCTCAGGCAGCGACTTCTTCCGAATTCTCAACCAAGCAACATCAAGTAAAACGGCTCGTATACTCAAATTTTAGCTTAACCAAATCACCATAATACCTTACTCCAAGGGCTCAGGAACGGGAGCATCGTTTCTACCTATACTTTGCCTATGTTCATCTATGGTTTCTCGGTCTCCATGGAATCGGGGGTGACTTCCCTATGAATTTTTCGCCTCAAGCTCATCCCTTCCACCAAAACACTCAGCATGCAAATCCACAGTCAATCTCCTTATTCAGCTTATTCTACCTAAGTGCAACGGACTTAAAAGTCCTTGAATAAAGCCGAGGGAGACGCCAACAGATGATCATCATCATGTTTCATGGAAAGCAATCCCTCTGAGGCATATAATCAAACAGTCACCGTGCATTACCCATTTGGCCGCATCGGACCAATAGCTAAGAAAAACTTCCTCCACACCTCAAAACAGAGAGAACAGGGACAACGTATTCCGCTGGAAGAAGCATATAGATTCCTATTACTCAATCGAATGACACCGACTCGGCACGACGCGGAGCCGCACATTGCTGACGCAGCTCCGCGCGGCGGGTAAAAATGGAGAAGCCGTCGACGGTGAAGGTCATCGAGCTCTCGCGTCGGACGACGTCAGGCGCATGCGAGGTTACGGAGAATAGAACATCAGCAGCAGCTGGAACGGGAGCGCCAGAGACGTCATCTTCACGATGGGGGAGAGAAGAAGGCCTCTTCTTCTCACCCTCCCCGGGTTTTTTTGTTTTTCCCTTTTTCTCCCCGGGGGGGCCCGGGTCTCTCTTGAAGGCACGCGATAACGTTTTCCACCGACCCCTCTTCTTTTGTTTCGGTTTCTCGATCGATTGCTGAGGAGCCGATTGCTTTCTTTTGCGGAGATACGTGAGGATTTCGCTTAGCCTCTCTGGGACGATGCCCATGGTTATCGGCATTGTTTGGTTTACGCTCGCCTTTGATCATTTATTGATTCATCATCCATAGATCGATCTTGGCGTTATTGTTTTTACCAGCTTATTCTGGATTTGTGTTATTCAGCGAATTTGCGATGGCTTCTTTCCTTTCTTTTTTTTTCGTCAAAAGACATGTCCATTCATCACCAAAATTATACATGAAAGGATCCATAAGAAATCTTAAAAGTCACCATAACAATACAAGCCTGTAGAGCTCCAAAACAAATAAAAAACGATAAATCAAGGTATATCATTAGAGCATTGTTGGCAGAGATAATTACATGCTCATCTTTCAAGAATGGATTTGCCACTGCATCCAAATGAAAGGATCAGCGACCGATAACTAAATCACACATCATCATCAGTGATGACCACACGCTGAGATTTTCATATGTAGTTACAGTTTTGTGTGTGCCAAAGATTCAGTGTCCCTAACACCATCACCGTACGGAAAAAACATAAACTTATTGAACAAGCTCGGATCTGATACATGTGAGAGCGAGCCCTTTAGCAAGTGCGAGATCCCAAAGCTTTTAACAAAAACATATTGAATGAATACAGAAGTGGTTAATTAGTGATGTGGTCTGTACAGGCCGAGATCAAATGAGGTTCGCGTGCTTATTTGCACTTCGAGCTTGGGAGGGTCTAGTGGGCTGGATCAAGGATTGCAATTGTCTTTATGGTTAGCGAGGGAGGGATGAGATTTGAGTAACCATGGTCACTATACCTTCGACACTAGAAGTGGTTAATTAGTGATGTTGCTTTCTTTTAGCTCAGGAGTGCAATGAGTTACCTATCTTTTCACTGCTCGCTTGTCAAGTATTTTGAATTAGGAGCAGCAATTGAATGAAGCTCATCCAGTAAAATGTCTTTGGTTACTTCAAGTCGTTTAGACCCCTTGCTTATGTCCAACGCCTTACGTGTAATCCTAGTATTAAGCTAGAAGACGAGGCACATATTGAATATCAAAAGGTCACCCCAAAAATGAAATGTTTTTAGTGAGTAAGAAAAAAAACTTGCTACTAATATTGTCGACTGACATTGATTGATGATAGCCTATTGATATGATTATACTGAAATTGTTTTTAAGTTGTGAAAGTGCTTGAAAAGTACCTAGCATGTCGTACTTTAAAATAGGCTCAAGCTACTTCATCTCTCCTTGTAGCCAAAACGAATTCGCCATGAGTCACGAGTGTTTCCACTCTTAACAACGCTTTGTAGTTTTGTTATTGACGACTAGATGTATAGCAGCATGAGCTTGGGCTAGTTTAGTAATGTGATGATAAACGCGTGTCCCCTAAAGCTTGTGGGGTTTCGGAACCATTGCACATCAATCTTCCTTCTACAATTAAGAAACCTCCGTAGCGACCTGCTTCCGCATGCCTCTGTGGTGTGCGTGTTTGAGAGAGAGAGAGAGAGAGAGAGAGAGAGAGGTTGGTTTCTCGGTACAGATACTATCAATCTAGTTTTACAGAACACATTTTGCGCATATTTTTCAGAAATATTGTGGCGGGAGCACAGGTTTCAGCCTTATTTTCCGTGCATTTCCAGTGGCGAAAATTTTAAAGAGAACGGAGATGGTGAAGGAGCTGACATGAATTAGCATGTCAATATCTTAATGACTCAACTCCTATATTTTCTGTTGTATATTGACTAAATTCCCTTCAGGAATCTCTCTCTCTCTCTCATTTCATATCACTGTTGTAGACTTGTTAAGCAATTTAGTTATGGGTTTCAGAGATATGGGATGCTGTACATACTGTAGCAGAAGCAAATTGAACACTTGCCAATTGTGGATAATGCTGGTGTGATTATTCAGAAAGCTGACTTGACAATATGTTATAATGAAACATGTGCTATATCCATCTACTTTCCCCAGTCCCCCGCTTGCTTCTTGCCCACGACCACCTAGGTTTGCTGTACAAGATTTTCCAAGCAATTGATCATGATGTTCTGATTATAGTCACCGAATACGATTCTATGACATTCTTTTGATAGCTTCCAATGCGAACATTTGGCCTTTCAAATCTCAAGTCGAAAATCCTCGTCACACTACTAGCCATAACTCACATCCTTCTATTGTTTGTTCTTATCTCGCCCAAGTTATGGTCAAAGTTGTCCACCAACCAAAGACGAAATTGGGTATACAATCTCTTGTATCGCTTGTTTTTGGTAATCATTTAATCGAGCAGTCAATCTCATCAGCCACATCTTCCCATGAATGAACTCCGTACGTTTAGGGAATGGTCAACATACATAAATGACAATATGAGGAAAGCACAATATTTAAAGGTCCGTGATACCATATTCTAATAAAAATTCAACAAAGAAAGAAGTTATGAATTTGATAGGACTGACACAAGTGATATTAACCTTGTTTTTGCTGACCTAACCGCAAGTGAAAATATTTTTTCTAGAGAAGAAGTGAAAATATAAATTAAAAGTCAATTAGTTCTAAATAAGAATAAAATCCTAAATTTCGCAACTATTAGATATTTTCATTGTATAAATTCAATGTGAAAAGGGTGTTAATATAATATTCACTAATCTTACATTAGCCACAAAGATCAGTATTAAGCAAATAGTACGTGCTTATGTTTTTCTTTAGCTCAGGAATGCAACGAGTGACCTTTCTAATAATATTGCTGTACGGGAAGCTTGCTTGACGCAGGATTTTGTTTTATTTATATTTTTTGGACTGGTGGATGTGGAATGTAAAGTTTCCTATTTTGTACTGCTCATTTGTTAAATATTATAATGACTTGAATTACGAACAGCAGTTGGATAAAGCACATCCAGTAAAATGTCTCAGTTGCTTTTTTTAGTACCTTGTGAGTGGTACAATACTGATCGCTAGACGGTGGACTACATGAATTATTTGGAATTTGGGATTCTTTTTTGGAGATTTTGTTTACCTTTTCATTTTTCATATTAAAATTTGTAGAGGCTAGAACTGTGATATACTTATTCCGTCAGTTTTAAACACGAGGCATTCTCTTACATGAAACAAACTTTCTTTTCCGTTGAAATGATTATGTGGGATGACAAGTCTTGAGGTTATTTCTTGTTGCTTCAAGTTGCTTAGAACCATGCTTTGTCAAACGCCTTCAATATTATTTTATTAATCTAGAAGATGTGGCATGTATTGAATATCAAAAGGTCGCCCAGAAAATGAAAGGTTTCTAGTAGGTCAAAGACTGATTGGCTACTAAGATTGTCGACTAACATTAATTAATGAAAATCTCCAGATATGATTACATTGAGATTCTCCTCAATTTGAGAAAGTGCCTGAAAACTACCAAGCATGTTGTACTTGATAATAGGCTCAGGCTACTTCCAACTCACTGTAGCCATAGCTAATTTGTCACGAGTCACAATTCTTTACACTCTTGACAACGCGTTTGTAGTTTTGCTACTAACTGACTGATGTATTGGAGCATGAATTTGCTCAAGTTTAGTAATGTGATTTATGTCCCCTAACGCTTGTGGGTTTTGGAAGCATTGCACATCCATCTTCTTCTTATCTACGATGAAGAAACCTTCATAGCAACTTGCTTCTGCATGCCTCCGTGGAGTGGGACGATATACTTGAAGCATATATTTTGAGCGTGTCTTTCAGATATGTTTTAGCTGGGACGCAAGTTCAAACCTTATCTTGATGTGCATTTTCAGCAGTGAAACTTTTAGAGAGGTTGAAGATGGCGAAGGAGCTGAAGTGAATTGGCATGTCAATTTATCTTAATGACTCGAGTCTTATGTTTTCTGTTGTATATTAACTAACTTCCCTTAAATCTCTGTAGGAATTTATTTCTCTCATTTCATTTCACTGTTGTAGACTTGTTGAGCAATTTAATTAATTCTGGCTTATAGAGATATGGGATGCTCTGCATGCCGCAGCAGAAGCAGATCTAAGGCTTGCCAAGCAATTGTGGATAGTGCCGGAATGATTATTCAGAGAGCCAACTTGACAGAATGCTATGATGAAAGAGGTGCTTTATCCATCTATTCTCCTAGTCCCCCGTTCGCTTCTTGCCCACCGCCACCAAGAAATCTTTTACTTCTCTATTGTTCTGTCCATAATCTAATCCATGCGATGATGATTGTTGCAGGTGCGAAGTACAAATTGCTAAAGTACATTTTAAGCAAGCCGACCAATTTGATTGATGATAATTGACAATGGAGGCGGGGCGGATTTTGCTTGGCTTAGTGTGTAAATCCTGTGAATTGATATAGATAGTTTGGTAAAACAAATTGCATCAAAGTGGAGCGCATTCTGGCATTTTCATATGGTTTGTTTCATTAGTAACCGAACCTTCAAAAGAAACGTGAAGAGTAATGAATTCAGGTGATTGTTACGGTGGAAAATGATGACATCCTCTGTTGCTAGACCATCTTTTCCTCTAACTTGGTAGGGTTTGTCAAGTGCATTGACATTATAATATCATTTGTCTGTCATGTGGAGTTGCTGATGGATTCATCTTGTACTCGATTACAATTTTGGATGCGATTCTAAAATTGAAAACCATCCCTCTTAAAGGACCAGGGACAGCATAGATCGTCCATTGCATAATGGGGAAATGGGTTGGATTGTGCACGATGCATGGTCGAAAATATATTTTCATATTATCCGTGATAGTGCGAGAGATCTTTGCGAAGTTTGAAAAAGATATATCATGTTCGAACTGTAGCAAAAATTACTCCTCTATCTTATGCACAGAAAATCATGACGAGTTCATTAGAAAGGTTGAGATGTAAAATACTAATGAATGCACAGAGATGTTCCAGGAAAATTGAGCTCGACTGAGCAACCAAACCGAAATCAGGCTACTCCGCTGAGCAGTTTCAGAGTCACTTTATATCAATATACATAGAGATTTACGGTTATAAATGCGTCGGATGATTTGCATTCTGTTTTAACTTCAAAACAGAGACAAAACAAACTAGGTCGACTTCAGAGTTCACTTCAACCACGAGAAAGTGCTTTTGAACTCTTTTCGATGTAAGGCGGAGGATCAGGTGAACGAAATTGAATCCAACAAATTAGCGAAGTCAATAATCGCCTACTAGCTTGATCAGAAAATCATGATTATCATCTCATAATCAAACCGGATCTTCGCCTCGCAAGCCTAAATGCGATGTACCAAAACTTATGACGAATCAATGACGTGAACAGAGAGCAGTTGCCCACGCTCTATTTCGCTCCTACTTACTTTGTCGATTGTTTCAATCACATCGTCGTTGTGGTCGACGTCTTCTCTTTCCATGAGCGGCAGCTATCTCTGCTCTTCGGCTGTGCAGATCAATGAGAAACACAAGCCTTTACTCAGAAATCATTGTAGATTCATTCAGGCCCATTAGTACCAAATCTGCCCAATTCGTATCTCTTGATTGACGTCACACACACGGTGGAGATACCCATTGGGCAAAACAAACTCGGTCAAGCAGTATAAATAGATTGCTGATGGCAAACAACATAGAAGCCCTCTTAAATGTTTCTATATCAAGAAGTTCTTCAAAACGATTCTATGACATTCTTTTGATAGCCTACAATTCGAGCATTTGGCCCCTGATATCTCAAGTCAATCATCCTGGTCAAACGACTAGCTGTGAGTCGCATCCAACTATAATTACTACAAAAAAACTAGGATTTTGCCACGAAAATTTGCAAAGAAAAATTTTTCGTTGGAAATTAGCGACGAAAACTAAATTCGTTGGAAATTAGCGACGAAAAATTTTTCGTCGCAAATTTGCGACGAATTTTGGCACGGAAAGTTATTCGTGGCTAATTTGCGACGGAAAAAAAATTTGTCGCTAATTTGCGACACGGAAAATAATTTTTATGATATCCATCCCCACCCCCAATTTCTCTCTCTCGACTGATTCCTCATATCCCCCTCACTGTTCTGTCTCCCTCCCTCTCTTTCGTTTCTCTCGATTTACCTATATGTGCAAGCGCAAATCAATCTCGGTAAAGCTTTTTCGCCAGTAAGTGTCGTGGCTAATTTCGTTACTAATGGCGACGAAAACGGTTCGTCGCAAAACTATTCATCGCTGGATTTGTATTTTTTGGTGTTATTGAATTTTTTTTTCCCTTCCTTGCTGGCTTGGCTGGTCGCCGGAGACATCACCGGCCATGGGGCGAGGTCCAGCAGCCTGGCCATGGCCGCCGGTCCACCTCGCCGACGCCGAGGTGGGCTAGCCTCGCCATGGCCGGTGAGCTCGAGATCTGGGCGAGCTCGAGCTCGCCGGCCATGGCGAGCTCGGCCCTCGCCAGTGCCGGCGAGGGCTAGCCTCGCATGGGCTGACGGCGAGGGCCGAGCCTCGCCATGGCCGGCGAGCTCGGCCCTCGCCAGTGCCGGCGAGGGCTAGCCTCGCATGGGCCTCGCCATGGCCGGCAAGCTCGAGTTCGCCCAGAACTTGCCCAGATCTGGGCGAGCTCGAGCTTGCCAGCCATGGCGAGCTCGGCCCTCGCCAGTGCCGGTGAGGGCTAGCCTCGCATGGGCAGATGGTGAGGGCTAGCCTCACCGTTGGCGAGCTCGAGCTCGCCCAAAACTTGCCCAGGCGAGCTCGACGGCCATGGCGAGCTCGAGCTCGCCGGACCGGCGACCAGCCAAGAAGAAAGGAAAAAAAAATAAAAAGAAAAGGAAAAGAAAGAGAAAGAGAAAAAAATAAAAAAATAATTAAAAAATGCATCTTAAGTAATTTGTTTTTATTTTAGGTACGTGTCCATTTGAAGGTCTCGCAATCCAAGTGAACGTTGCAATTCTCATCAAATTGATCACTTTCTACTATAAAGATTTCAGTCAAATACTTGGTAAGGCTTCTTGACATGGTAATTTTTTCATTTTTTTTTCAATTTGAAAGTAATTGTTTCGTAAAAAACAAAATTTTAATTTTAGAAATTTATGGTTTTAATTAACAATATTAAACAATAGATATGATATTTTTAATATTTTACGAGAATTTTTTTATTTTTATACAGACACAATGCAAAGAGACAAGGGTTGGATGTATAATAAGAACTTACCTGGACGTCGAGGATTGACCGATGAGTTTCGTGTCGGGTTGGAACTATTTTTGGACTTTGCTAGTAGTAAATATGAGTTCATGGATGGAAATAAGTTAAGGTGTCTATGTAATAAGTGCAGTAATGGAAAATTTCAAGACATTGATAAAGTTAGAGAATATCTTTGTAGATTTGGGTTTACTCCGAACTACTATAATTGGACTTGCCATGGTGAACCATTTATATCTGATTACGGATATCGAAAAAGCGACCAATTTTTAGTTAGGGAAGAATGTAGCTATTATGACCAATTGAACCCATATCAGAGGATGGTGTTTGATGAAGCCGGTCATAATTTTGTTTCAGAATCGAATCATACAAGTACTAATTTTACTCCTACACTTGAACAAGTGGGAACTAGTCATGCATCACAATTGGAAGAGATAGGAGTTACAGGTTTTGATGAGAATGTGTGTGATGAAACTTTTCAATCTAATCAGTTCTGGGAAGTGTTGAAAACAGCAGACGAACCTTTATGGACAGGTTGTGACAACCACACGAAGGTATCAGTGACAGCAAGACTGTTAAATATCAAGACGGAGCATAATGTGTCCGTGGATTGCTTCAACTCTTTCGTTGAAGTAATGCAGGATACAATGCCTCGTAATAACATCATGCCAAGTAACTTTTGCGATATGAAAAAGCTAGTGGATAACTTAGTTCTTCCAGTTGTAAGGATTGATGTATATAGTAGGGGTTGTATGTTATATTGGAGAGATGATGAAAATGCAGAATCTTGCAAATTCTGTAGCCAACCTAGGTACAAGATTAACAGGAGGCAGGATCGTAATCAGAAGCGTAGACCATGCAAGCAAATGTTTTATTTGCCCTTAATCCCCAGGTTGCAAAGGCTTTATGCGTCTCAAGCCACTGCTGAACACATGACTTGGCATGCAAATCATGAAATAGAAGAGGGTCTAATGTGTCATCCTTCAGATGCAGAGGCATGGAAACATTTTGATAGAACATACCCTGAGTTTGCGATAGGGCCTCGAAACATCAAGTTAGGTCTGTGTGCTGATGGATTTGCCCCATTAGGGAAATCAGGAAAAAGTTATTCATGTTGGCCAGTTATCTTAACTCCGTACAATCTTCCACCTGGTATGTGCATAAAGACACCTTATATGTTTTTGACATTAATTGTGACTGGCCCGCAAAATCCGAAAAAGTTGATAGATGTTTATATGCAACCATTGATTGAAGAGTTACAACGGCTATGGGATGAAGGTGTCCCTACGTATGACGTTTCTACCGATCAAACATTTGTAATGAAGGTTGCTCTTCTTTGGACGATAAATGACTTTCCAGCTTATGGAATGTTATCTGGATGGAGTACAGCTGGGATCTTAGGATGTCCGATATGTATGGAGAGATTGAAGTCATTCAGATTGAAACATGGTAAGAAGCCCAGCTATTTTGATTGTCACAGGCAATTTTTGCCACTAAATCATACATTCAGAAGGAATAAAAAAGAGTTCATCAAGAATATGATCGAAAGAACACATCCACCATTGAGGTTGACCGGTGATCAAATTTGGGAGCGAGTGCAGGAGTTTCCAACTGTTGTTGAAAACCCTCACGGCACAACTATTGCGTACGGAAGTACATATAAGTGGACTAAACACAGTATATTTTGGGATCTACCATATTGGAAGGCCCATCTTATTCATCATAATCTTGACGTCATGCACATAGAGAAGAACGTTTTCGACAATATCATAAATACTGTGATGGATGTTACTGGAAAAACAAAAGACAACTTGAACGCAAGAAAAGATATGAGGGATATTTGCGATCGGCCAACACTAGATGCGGATACAAGCAGCAGGGGACCAAAACCAAAAGTAGTTTATACATTGGACAAGGAACAGAGACGGGTCATTTGTCAATGGTTGAAATCGGTGCGATTTCCTGATGGATATGCTTCGAATCTCGGGAGATGCGTTGATTTGAATGAATGCAAGTTGACAGGTCTGAAGAGTCATGATTGTCACATATTTATGGAAAGACTAATTCTAATAGCCTTCAAGGAACTTCTACCAAACTTTGTTTGGGCCGCCATTACAAAGTTAAGTAATTTCCTACATGATATTTGCTCAACAGCGTTGAAAGCATCACACATGGAGAAACTAGAGAGAGATATTCCAATTATTCTTTGCAACTTAGAAATGATATTTCCTCCATCGTTTTTTGATTCAATGAAGCATCTCTTAGTTCATTTGCCTTATGAGGCCAAAGTTGCAGGTCCCGTCCAATTTCGATGGATGTATCCATTTGAGAGGTAAGTTTTTTTAAAATAAATTTGAAATTACTTCATTATATATTATGTTCCGATAAACTTTTTTCTATTGCAACTAGGTTCTTATATCATTTGAAGAAAAAAGTGAAGAATAAGGCATGTGTCGAAGCTTCAATTTGTCATGCATATATCGTGAAAGAAGTGACAACATTTGTATTATACTATTTTGAGCCGTACGTGCAGTGCAAGAGGCGGAGAGCATGAAGAAATGATGAAGGCCCCATTGATCCCAATTGCAAATCATTCTCTATTTTCAATTATTTGGGTCGACCAAGCGGCGCATGTAAGTTTCGTCACTTAACAGGTGAAGAAAAGCAGGCAGCCCATACATATATTTTACTGAACTGTCCAGAAGTTGAGCCATACTTCGAGTAAGTGTACATTTGTAAGTATATGTATTGTGTGTCAAACATTTGCTAATATATAAATGGTATTTGTTAATAGGATTTTCCAAAATTCAATGTATGAATTATCACCAAATGAGTTTGACCGTTTGTGCAAGGAACAATTTGCAACATGGTTCAAAACATATGTAAGTTGTATATGGACGAAATCCAAGTTATTCAAATTTTTTATACATCATATATTAAAATATATATTATTGACATTGCGTGTGTGACCTTAGGTTCACAGTAATCATGATCACGTTGGAGAGCAATGATTGCTATATCATCTGTTGTGGGGTCCAAAGTCAAGAGTACGAAGTTGGCCAGCATATTTCATAAACGGGTATAATTTTCACACTCAAAAATATGGAATGGGAAAAGCCATAATGAATAGTGGTGTGTGTGTTCAGTCATCCAATGGTGGCAGTTCGAAAAATGATTTTTATGGCTTGTTGGATGAAATCGTAGAGATAGAGTACCATGGACCATTAATGCGGGTTGTGTTATTTAAGTGCATGTGGTTCGACCCCGTCAAAGGAATGAATGTGCATACGAAATTTAATTTGGTTGAAATAAATCATAAGAAAAGATATATGAAATATGAACCATTTGTCTTGGCACAATAAGCAATTCAAGTATATTATGCATCATATCCTAGTTTGAAACGTGACAAAGCCGATTGGTGAGCTGTATGTAAAACCAAAGCACGAACAAAAATTGAGGAACACTGGAAGGACACAGCATATCAACAAGAGGAAGTTCATAACACGGTTGAAACTGATGAATTTAACATTCCAACTTTACGAGATCCATATGGAGCGATGATCGATGTGGATCCAACTGAAATTCGCGAATCAAATTTTGAAGTGGGTACGGAATTTGATTTTGAGACAGAGGATGAAAATGATGCTCATGAAGAAGATGAAGATGAAGACGAAGACGAAGATGAAGGTGAAGATGAAAGTGAAGATGAAGATGAAGATTATGATTTTTGAGACTTTTTACTAATTATGTGTAATTATTATTATTATTGCGACATGTGTTTTTTGTTGTTGTCATAATTTTTATTATTGTTGTTGTCGTAATTATTATTGTTATTGTTGTCGTTGTTGTTATTATTAGAATCCATGGCTAATTAGCCTCAGATTTAGCCACGGAATTGAAATAGTCGGGAAAAAGCCACACGACTATATTTCCGTGGTAAATTTCCCACGAATTTAGCCATGAATTTCAACAAAAGGCCGTCTCCGCCGGAGGCCTTATTTTTGTGGCAAAATTCGTGGCAGATTTGCCACGAATTTTGCCACGAAAATAGCACCTAGAGCAATATTTGCCTCGACACTTGAATTTCGTGGCAAAATTCGTGGTAAATTTGCCACGAATTTTGCCACAAAAAAGTACATAGGAGAATAATTCCCGAGACATTAATGTCGTGGCAAAATTCGTGGCAAATTTCCCACGATTTTTGCCACGAAAATAGCACTTATAGTCACATTTGCCCGGTAACTTGAAATTCGTGGCAAATTTCCCACGAATTTTGCCACGAATCTCAAGTATATAGGAGAATTATTGCCCCGAGGTTTTTAAATTCGTGGCAAAATTCGTGAGAAATTTCCCACGAATTTTGCCACGAAAATAGTATATAGTGCGATAATTGCTCAGAAACTTGAAATTCGTGGCAAAATTCGTGGGAAATTTCCCACGAATTTTGCCACGAAAATAGTATATAGTGCAATAATTGCCCGGAAACTTGAAATTCGTGGCAAAATTCGTGGGAAATTTCCCATGAATTTCAAGTATATAGGAGAATTATATATTGCCCCGAGGTTTTTAAATTCGTGGCAAAATCTGTGGGAAATTTCCCACGAATTTTGCCACGAAAATAGTATATAGTGCATTCCCACGAATTTCAAGTATATAGTAGAATTATATATTGCCCCAAGGTTTTTAAATTCGTGGGAAATTTCCCACGAATTTTGCCACGAAAATAGTATATAGTGCAATAATTGCCCGGAAACTTGAAATTCGTGGCAAAATTCGTGGGAAATTTCCCACGAATTTTGCCATGAATTTCAAGTATATAGAGAATTATATATTGCCCCGAGGTTTTTAAATTCGTGGTAAAATTTGTGGGAAATTTCCCACGAATTTTCCCACGAAAATAGTATGTAGTGCAATAATTGCCCGGATACTTGAAATTCGTGGCAAAATTCGTGGGAAATTTCCCACGAATTTTGTCATGAAAATAGTATATAGTGCAATAATTGCCCGGAAATTTGAAATTTGTGGCAAAATTCGTGGGAAATTTCCCACGAATTTTGCCACGAAAATAGTATATGGTCCAATAATTGCCCGGAAACTTGAAATTCGTGGCAAAATTCAAGTATATAGTAGAGTTATATATTGCCCCGAGGTTTTTAAATTCGTGGCAAAATTCGTGGGAAATTTCCCACGAATTTTGCCACGAATTTCAAAAAAGCCCGCCAACGCCGAAAATTTGAAATTCGTGGGAAATTTTCTACGAATTTTGCCACGAAAATAGTATATAGTGCGATAATTGCTCGGACACTTGAATTTCGTGGCAAAATTCGTGGGAAATTTCCCACGAATTTTGCCACGAAAATTGTACATTGAACAATATGTGTGCCGAGACTTGACTTTTGTGGCAAAATTCGTGGCAAATTTGCCACGAATTTTGCAACGAAAATGGAAACACATGTTTATATACTTCAGCCGTCCACCTCGCATCTACGGAGTAATTTTGGCCCAACCAAATATCCTTCTCGCCATCCTCGGCGCCGTCCTTGTCACCGTCGACTTCGCTGAGAGTCGACGCCGTCCTCCTCGCCGTCACCGTCCACCTCGCCGTCCTCATCGCCGTTGAGTTCGCCCAGAGTTGATGATGTCCTCCTCGCCGTCCTCATCGCCGTTGAGTTCGCCCAGAGTCGATGATGTCCTCCTCGCCGTAGACGCCGGCGTCCTCGCTGTCCACCTCGCCGTTGAGTTCGCCCAGCGCGGTAGGTAAGCGAGCTCTATTCCTTAAATAAAATGGTGTTGCGGCCGTGATTCCGCGGGGGGGGGTCGCGGCCGAGTTGGCAGGAGGGGGGGGTCGCGGCCGAGTTGGCCGGAGGGGGGGTCGCGGCCGTGATTCCAGGGGGTGGGATTGCATTATCGGCTGTGTCTTTGGCTGGAATTTGCTTCTGCAGAGGAGGGGTTGTGCTTTGCATTGTTGGGCGCAATTAGTTGCCTTTTTTTTGTTTTGTTTTTGTGGGTCAGTGGAAAGAAGGTAGGCTTAGAGAGGAGGAGGAGGTCTAGTTCTACATTTCGCCTGCAGAATAGCTAATTCAGACCAGATTTCTCATGAAATCTGGCTTCTGCACCTGCTGATTTTGCACGACCTGCACTGTTGTCGATTTTTTTTAATGATTTTTCTGCTAAGATCTAAACTTAGGTAAAAGGAAGCTTAAACAGGGAACAAATTAATGGGTTGCATTCGTGGCAAATTTGCTTGTTGAACGTAATTTGTGATCATTTTTCTAGGTCTGTACTAGAACTTTGCGAAATGGGATATTCGGGGCATAAATTTGCACAAATGTGGCATCAGACTTGATACTTGTTGTAATTCGTTTTGCACATTTAATATGCTTCCTTTTATTTTTCGTGAAATCTGATGTGGTCAAAATTTCAATAGGTTCCTCCGACGAGGGCCAGAGATTGCTATTTATCAGAGGCGATAGTCTGTTTGTTTCATTTTCTCAAGTTTATTTCTTTCTCTCTAAAACAAAATGGTAAGCAAGATGTCCCTAATACATGTTCATATTTTTTAATATATTTGTCTAACCTTCTTACTTGGCAGTATAAACATGGAGGTCACATGCGTAGTGCGGTTTCACAAAGAAGACCAGCCCATTCTGCTTCCTCGTCCTCGTCCCCGTCCCTCTCCTCTTCCCCTGCCCTTTCATCTAACCCTCAACCACTACATGTTCATGGACAACACGGACACATTGGCCCATCCTCCGACCCTCAACAACATATGAGGGGAGAACTTGGGGACATGCGAACTGAATTTACTCCAGTTCCATCTCCTTCGATTCCACCTTCTTCTTCAGTGCAACACTCGAATGATGAAGAAGATAGCCGATTCATTATATGCCCATGTAGAGATTCGTAAGTACTTCATTTTTTTATGTATATGTAAATTATGGATGTAAACAAAATTGTCCATGTTGCGAATTATCCGTATGCTTCATTGTCTCATTGTCCATATTGTTATAACATGTTTTCAGATTCACGGATTCTATGTATGTTGTGAGGGAACTTAATAGAATAGTCAATAACTGTTGGATGGGGCAGTTTACTACTTTCAACAGTGCTCCTAAAGAAGTAAAGAGTTTGTGGTGGAATGAGTTCAAGATTAGTGTTGTCCTTCTATTTTCTCACAAATTAAGTTCGGTGTAGCATACTGATGGTCAATAATGAATTTTGTCACGAATTTTCTGGTGCATTGTAATGGATATGTGACTTGTGACCCTCATAATAACTTTCAGTTGCTTTTTTATTGATTGTAGTGTAAGTTCATGTGGGATGAAATGGAAGAGGATGAGGTTAGAAGAATTTTCAAGAAGAAAGTCGGTGATCACATGCGATATGTGATTAATAGAGCGAAGAGAACAAAAGAAAAGTCGGATTTCATTACAGCTGATAATTGGATGGAAATTACGAGAACTTGGGAAACTGAGAAGCATAAGCAAAGGTGTGAACAGAACAAGAAGAATCGAGCTTCTAGTTCTAGTGACGGGTCTGTGTCTGCCACATATGCTGGGGGCTCTATAAGCATCGGGGAGCATAAAAGAAGAATGGTAAGTCTGTTTAAACATGTCAGTTCATTTAATTCAATGATTACTCATTTATGTTTATATTTTATAGGTACATGAATTGGGGACGGAACCCACATTTACAGCTACATTTGAACGCACATTTCAAAAAAAGGATAAGACATGGACTGGCGCTCGAGCAAAAGCTATTAAGGTATGTAAGGTTATAGTTTGGACTTTATGGAAACTAGAATGAAAATCATGAATGTTTTAAATATTTATGATAATATATATGAATTTATTTTATTTCCATTTATATTGTTAATATAGGAAAAATATGATGAACTTTTAATGAGCACTGCTAGTGGTGATGGTGGTGATGGTGGTGGTGATGATGGTGTTGTCGTGTCTGAGCCATCGATTGACAGTATGGCATTATGGGTGGAGGCAGCAGATGGGATGAAAGGAGGAAAAATATTTGGGATGGGATCCTTGTCAAGGATGTACAAAACAAAAGCTGCTGCAACTTCATCCTCCAATGCGACTGTTTCAAGGAGGACACGACATGAGGAGCAAATGACCCAAGAATTGAGCCAACCCAAACAGCTTGCTTGTACAGTATGGACGAAGAATCGAAGCATTTACTTGGACAAGGACGAAGAAATAAGGGTGATGCAACAACAAATGCAAATTATCATACGACACCTCGACATCGATCGCAATGAGGTTCCTCCTCTACCTCATATTAATCCAATAGGTGATGGGCATAATGATGAGCCACACAATGATGCGGCAATTGGTGATGCTGATGATTTTATTGTCAGTCCTTCCTAGTTCATTCTCTTCGGGGCCGACCATTCGCTGTGGTCGTCCCTTCGGGGCGAGCTGCCTCGTCAGTCCGAGGACAAGCTTCAGGTGACGTCCTCATCTCTCGGCTGTAGGAGTTAGGATTGTGACGTTGCTTCTGGTTTCATATGTTCTTCTAATGGATGTGAAAGTTGACTTATATTCAAATCTAAGAACATTAGTCCTTCGACATTTTTTTAAAATCCTCCTACTTATTTTTTTTAGCTAGTTCCACGTCCATGCATAAATGCTTTTTTTATATTTTGGACAAATTCGATATCTTTATTTATGTATCCATATTTCATCAGGTGTTGATAAAGATGACTGTTCCTGATGTCTTGCCGAGTACCAAAGCTGCCAACGTTTTATGGTTGTCCCACGTCCTTTCAATGTTTTGAATGTATTACATAATGTTTATTAGTGCTTAGCTACCTCTATGTATTATGAGATTGAATATCGAATACCATCATGTGAGACTTTGCAACTTATACATCGTAGAAATTAATAATGCTACTAATTAGATTTAAAATCGAAATTGTCCCTAAACAAAATTCGTCGCAAATTTAGCGACGAATTTTGTCACGAATAGATTTCGTCGCAAATTACCAACGAAAATTGAAATTTTTTGTCGGAAAAATTCGCGATTTCCCACGATTTTTGCAACGAATAATTAGCGACAATTTTTGTAATGAATTTTCCCACGAATTTTTTTTTCGTCGCAAATTATCTACGAAAATTGAAATTTTTTGTCGGAAAAATTTGCGATTTCCCACGATTTTTGCAACGAATAATTAGCGACAAATTTTGCAACGAATTTTCCCACGAATTTAGCCACGAATTTTGTTTTCATCGCAAATTAGCAACGAAAATTGAAATTTTTTGTCGGAAAAATTCGTGATTTCCCACGATTTTTGCAACGAATAATTAGTGACAAATTTTGCAACAAGTTGCAAATTTTGTTTTCGTCACAAATCACCAATGAAAATTGAAATTTTTTGTCAGAAAAATTCGCGATTTCCCACGATTTTTGCAACGACTAATTAGCGATAAATTTTGCAACGAATTTTGCAACGAATTTTCCAACGAATTTAGCCACGAATTTGGTTTTCGTCGCAAATTACCAATGAAAATTGAAATTTTTTGTCGAAAAAATTCGATTTGCGACGAATTTTTTTTTCGTCCCTAATTTCGTGGGAAATTCGTTGTGCCGCGAATTTTGCCACGAATAATTAGCGACGAATTTATCCATGATTTTTACAACGAATAATTAGCGACGAATTTTGCCACGAATTTTGCAACGAACGTTGCCACGAATTGATTTTCGTCGCAAATTACCAACGAAAATTCAATTTTTTTGTCGCCAAAATTTGCGAAAAAAAATTTGTGACGAATTTTTTTTTTCGTTGCTAATTTCGTGGGAAATTCATTTGCCACGAAATTTGCCACGAATAATTATCGACGAATGTTGCCACGATGTTTGCAACGAATAATTAGCGACGAATTTGGCAACGAAATTTGCAACAAATTTAGCCACGAATTTATCTACGAATTTTGCCATGAATTTGTTTTCGTCGCAATTTACCAACGAAAAATTATAATTTTTTGTCGCAAAAATTTCCGACGCCGAATTAGCGACGAATTTTTTTTCGTCGCTAATTTGTTGGAAATTCATTTTGCCACGAATTTTACCACGAATAATTAGCGACGAATTTTGCCACGATTTTTGCAACGAATAATTAGCGACGAATTTTGCAACGAACTTTGCAACGAATTTAGCCATGAATTTTGCGACGAAAAAATTTCGTCGCAAATTTCCGACGAAAATTGAAATTTTTTGTCGCAAAAATTTGCGACGACGAATTACCCACGAATTTTTGTTCGTCGCTAATTTCATTGGAAATTTGTTTTGCCACGAATTTTGCCAAATTTTTTGTGGCAAAATTCGTGGAAAACCGTTGTTTTTTTGTAGTAATTCATACTTGTCTTACCCAAGCTTGGATCAAAGTTGGTCACCAACCAACGAACGAATTCCTCTTCAATTGGTAAAAAATGAATTCCCCTTCAACGGCTTGGAGATCCAATAGGCACATGAATGCAATTTTTTGTATTGCTTGTTTGTGGTAACCATCTAATTGAGCAGTCCATCTGATCAATCCTTCGCCAGCGCATCTTGCCACAAATGAACTCCCTACGTTTTAGTGAATGGTCAACATACATAAATGACATTATAAGATTAAGCTGTTAAATCTCATCAATCTTTCATCACTTAGATTTTTAAATTTCAGCCTTTAAAAGAATTTGGCTAATTAAGGCAATCAAAGCCAAAAAAAAAAAAAACAACAAATCTACATCATTTACGAAAAAGGAATTCAGTCGTTGAGCCTGAGCATGAGAGAATGGCCGCCTCATCTTTCACTCCTCTTTCTTTTTTCCCCTCTTTCTTCCAGGACTTTCCGTTGCTTGTAATCGCTGACATGGCCTACAAAGCAGTCTTGAATACTTAAAAGGCACTCGTCTGGTAATTTCGAATTGAGCCACTAAGATCAACATTAAGCAAAAAGTACGCGCATATGTTATAAGAGGTAGAAATAATGCAGTCGATATTTCCTTCTCTCTCCTCAATTGCAAAAGAAAAAAAAAATATTTTAAATTTTAGCCTTTAAAAGAATTTGTACAATCATGTGGAACCAAACTGGAAATATAGTTCTACATATACGAAAAAGAATCATACATTCCTTTCTAGATGGTGAAAACATTGCTAGAAGCACTACAGATGCTTTCATGTGACGACAAAAACATGCGAAGCAATCCGAGATAAACTACAAAACGAAAAATATCGACAAACAACATGATGGATTGACCGCCACTAGGTCGACCTAATATGTGCGGAGCGAAAACTGAAGGAATGACAACACACCGAATTATGAGGAACGCTCATAACCAACAAGCCGATAAACATGAAACCCACTTCCTGAAAATCATCTCTAGTACGACCAATCTCGAAATTGTTATGTACGTATCAGTGGCACTAAAAATTGTGGAGATCTAGTAACACCTAACACGCGAACGTTCTTTGTAACGTCCTGAATTCGACCGACTTTCGTAATCAATGAAATTGATGTATTTCTCATTTCATTTTAGTAAGTCTCGCCCGGAACTGATCATTCTCGGGATACTGACCAATAGGGAAAGGCTAACTAGGAAAACGGTACGTGGACCCAAGAACTCGACCGTGAATTGAGTCCGATCCGAGAAGCAACGAGAGAAATATTTTGGGCCAATATGGGCCGATCCAAGGAGAGTGACGGATTTGGTTTGGCCAACGGGGTACGATCGGATAGCGGGTGATTCCGCACGACCGAGAGTATGCGTGGCGAACGATCCCGAAACTTATTCCGAACGATCGCGACCCCCGGAACTAGTGATAAATCCTCGTGCTCTCTGGGAAATCGAGACCGTCACGACCCGAGTAGCTCTAGATCGATATGCGTAACCCCTAAACAGCCACCCATTAGTGAGAGACGCTAAAATCGCAAATTGAGTGAAATCGATCGTGGAATTGAGTCTGGACTTCGGTGTCGAATTTCGTGGGGGTGCGCGACTATTTTTGCAAGGACAACGTCGTAAAAGTGTGGCCAATCATATTTGGGATCAGTGGAGCCGAAAATTGGAAATTTGACCCGGGACCGGAAAATTACCGTTTTGCCCCTAGGCCTAATTATAGTGTTCCGAATTTTGGAGTTAAATGGGGGATATTTGGGGTTTAATTTATGGTCTAATCAGCCCCAATAATTCAGAATATAATGGACAAGATTGCCCCTCCGTTATTGGACTTGGATCAACCTCAACCCTTGGATTAGGGGCAGGTTAGTCATTTTTGGGATAGTGGTTCAACCACCCCACTAAGTTCAATTTGATAAACTCTCTAGTCTCTCTCTCTCTCTCCCTCATTTCTTCTCCCCCACTCCACTGGCCACTCCCTTTTCTCTCTCCCTCTCTCTCCCCCGTGCTCTCTTTCTCGGCCGCTCAAGAACCTCGCCGGAGCCGCTGTCGCCGGAGGAGCCGCCTCACGCCAGCGCCGCGCCACCCGTCCGTCCCCCTCGCCTCACCACCACCATCCAGTCGTCCCATTCTCTCATTCTCCCTTCCTCAGCCGCGTGAGGACCAGCCCCCGCCTTGGATCGCCGATCGCCGGAATAGTTGCACGCCGCCGCCGTTAGTGCCGCCGAGGACCGCCACTGCTCAGCCGCCCTTGCCACCTGTCCAGCCTTCATTAGGAGCTTAGGAATCCAAGTGAGTACAACCCTAAACCCTAGTTAGGCTAATGTGTGTTTCTAGATGAGTTTTAGGGGTTAATTAGGGTAATTTAGGGGTTAATTTGTGGAGGCTATTAGGGGCTGATTTTGTGGCGCATTTGGTGGCTTAGCGTGATAATTCAAATGAGGTTTAGTGGCCTAGAATGTGCTGTACGATGGCTGATCATTGAAGCCTCGATTTGGGTAAAAATGTGGACTAAACGAGTGTAATTTGTGTGGCCGTGTAGTGGCTGAACTTGAGGTGAAATTGGAGGTTCATTGCGCTGATTTGGAAGTGAATTGGTGGCCTAGGATGGACTGTTCATGGCTGATTTGGTGTAGATTGGATCTGGGCCATTTTTGATTAATCATGGGCTTAGTGTAAATCGTCAAGTGTTTTGTGAATGGACCATGAGGAGGTTGGATTGAGCGCGAATTGACATTAGTATTTTGATGCCATATTGAGTACTTGTGTGGCCGTGACTTGAGGGAGCCTTGGGGGCCATGGACTTGTGAATCTTAATGATCTAATTTCGTGATTTCGTGTGCCAAGTTTGTGCCTTGGCTGGATTGGATGATTTGATTAGTTGGGCTTGTAATTTATTGAATTGAGCATGTTGTGTTGTGAATTGAACACGTGGTGTTGTTCAATTGAATGCTCGATGTGAATTTCATGAATGCCCAAGTGTGAACGTTATGGCCATGAATGTGCATCTCGAACATTGGCATAACATGTGCATATGCGAGTGTGCACGAATGACATAAGCATGTGATCACCTAAAATGCCCTGATGCGTTTTACGCGGGATTCAGATAATAATTGGTGATTGTAAATGCGTGATCACATAAAGCCCTGATGCATTTTACGCGGGGTATTGAACCCGTCCTGAGGCCTGTTTCGTGGGACGATGCCCGGCCTACCGGAATATGGCCAACCTGATGCGTTTTACGCGGGTTTTGTGCCAAGAGCCTGATGCGTTTTACGTGGGCCAGAGATCGATCTCAAAGTGATAGACCTGGTGCGTTTTAAGCGGGTCGGACCTGATGCGTTTTTACGCGGGTCGGAGGAGAATTGATAAATTGCAAGTGTGCAAGAGTGTAAGTGTGCGAAAATGCATTAATGAGACATGAGCATGAGCATATGCATGACACGCGTTGTGATCAAGTGATGTTGCGCATGTACCACGATTGGGTTCTGTGTTATTATTATGAATTTATAAAGTGCCTAACCTGCAGGGCCAAGTAAGTATTGGATTTGGGCCCGATGGCCTAAGTCTTTTTTATTTTGGATTGTGTGTTGTTTGGTGCTCGTCAGGAGGTGCATGTTAGCCTAGTTTAGATTTAGGGGGCCTACTCGCTGAGATTTATTCTCACTGTTGTATAACCCAACTTTTCAGACCCCCGGCCTTGAGATGTCCGCAGTGCCTATTCGTTTTGGGATCCCTTACCGGATAGACCGGGAGGAGACGGTGTACCCCGCAGGGAACGAGGATTTTTATGTTAGATACTTGACTACAGTTTGGGTTGATGCGGGAGAGCAGCTTGATCAGGCCCACATGTACATAGGGTGGTGTATCAGGGATCTTACCGGGACTTACGGACCCCTTCGATCTTTTGGGGTTCCATATAACGAGTCAGGGGATGTTGACCCTTAGTGTCCCGATGGAGATTTGGTGAGTCCTGACCGTGCGTCCGAGGGGAGCTCTAGTGCTGACTTAGGGCACGGGCCGGAGGTTTGGGAGATGGACGAATCAGAGCAGATGGAGGAGGAGCCGGAGGATGGACATTCAGACCCGGAGCCGATGGATTCGGAGGATGAGCCAGAACCGATGGAGCAGGATCTCGAGCTGGAGGTAGCACCAGAGGAGGACGGTTCAGACGAAGAGTCATCCGGGATCGATATCGAGTTGGAGTCCATGGAGTCCGAGTCGGAGTCGTCCGAGAGTTCTTCTGACTCGTCGAGTTCTGACCCAGACTGGGAGCCCTAGAGTAGACCTTAGACCCTAGTTAGGTCGGGCCAGTACCCTTTTTGACCGGTGCCACACCTAGTACTAGTAACCCTGACCGCCCAGGCCACTTACCCCTTTTTGTCAGTAGTGGCCAGTGACCGCTTTTGATTTTTGAGCGTATGCTGTAAATGAATGTTGTATATGTTCTCCCGATCAATGCAAGTGTATATTTGTAATCATGTTGTTCATTCTATCCTTGGTCTTGTATTTAATTTGTACGGGCGTTTAAGTTGCTTCCGCATGTGTCTTGTACTCTGTTTTGGGTGTTGGGTCGGCGACGCGTCCTGGGACGTCGCACTTGAATCGACCGCGGTAGGGATGTGGCGTGCCGTAGGGTGCGGGGCGTGACATCCCCGTTTGATTTGGTATCAAAGCAAGGTCAGCTCGGTCCAATTAGGTCGAAGCCTGGAGTAATAAGGAGCGATGACCTTGGGTAGCCAGTAGGGAGACCTTGCATGCTACATGTACATCCTGACTGTTTGTGTATTGATTGTCTGGTTGTCGAGCTGACCCGGAAGGTGCAGGTGCGGCAGGACCCGAGGTAAGTACGTGTATCTCCTTGGTTGAGATCTTGTACTATTTATGCTTAATCGCATGCTGAGTGATTGACTACTATGGTGTTAAGTTCCCTGCCTAGGACCTTAGACCGGATTAGCTTGGCTTAGGTCTCTAATTCCTGAATGGAATTATAGCAAGTAGTTGAGCGTGCGAGTTGGAAAGATGAGTAGCCAAGGAAGAGGTAGAGGTCGAGGCCGTGGTAGAGGTAGAGGTCGAGGTCGTGGCAAGACCGTGTAGAACCGCAAGTGAGGGTTGCCGAGGATCCAAGAGTGGATGGGATTTTGAGGGCGCTCGAGGAAGTAGGAATTCTGGGAGATAGGCTTGCCCATGAGAGAAATGCCACTATTGCCGCTGCTGTTGAGGTCGCCGTTGCTGCTGCCAATGGGGCCAATGGGAATAATGGAAATAATGGGAATCAGGGGAATCAGGAGAATCCAATTCCAGGACTGGCAAATGTGATTAGGCCAATGTCTAAGTTGGTAGAGCAGTTCTTGAAATTGAAACCGCCGAAGTTCAATGGGAAAGGTGACGTTGAGGCTGCTCTGCGCTGGGTGGAAGAATTGGAAAAAGCTTTCGATATTCTGGGGTGCACCGAGGCTGAAAGGGTGACACTGGCAGTATATCAACTTCAGGACAATGCAAATGACTGATGGAAGGCTACTAAGGACAGAGTGTTTCTAGAGGGTACCGTCCAGACTTGGGTCGTGTTTACTGAAAATTTCTACGGAAAGTACTTCTCAGAGAGTGCCCAGGAGAGAAAACTGGCTGAATTTATGCGACTCCGCCAAGGACAGATGACCGTGGATCAGTACGAAGCGGAGTTTGCCAGATTATCGAGATTCGCACCGAGGATGGTGGAAAACCCGCAAGACAAGGTCCGAAGATTCCGAGATGGGCTAAAGCCGGACCTTAGGAGTCAGATGATATCGCTCAATATTCGGGATTATGGTGAGATGTACGAGCGGGCGCAGGCTATCGAGCGGGATCAAGTGGACAGGGCAGCCGCTTCTGGATTGCGGTTCGCCCCGGCTAGGGACAACTGTCGTCTTGGGAAGAAACCGATGGCGGGAAACAGGCGATTTGTCCCACCGATCAAGAAGAATATCGGAAAACCGAGCCACCAGCAGAACAGATTTGGGGCTTGCTTCAAATGCGGGAGTATGGACCATCAGATCAGGAATTGCCCCCAGCAACACCCCGCAGGACCCCCGATGCAACCACAACAACCCCGAGTTGAGAATCAGGCTGGAAATCCCCCGCCGGCTAATCTGAACAGGCCGCTGGCACAAGGACGGGTGTATGCCATGGCGCGAAAAGAAGTAGAGAATGCGCCAGGCGTGGTCACAGGTATGGTTTCTCTGTGCCATCATGTAGCATATGCTTTGTTTGATCCGGGGGCGTCGCACTCCTTTGTGTCTGCTCAGTTTGTTGAATTGGCTAAATTAAAACCTGCCTTGTTAGAAGTGCGGTTATGTGTGACTACGCCATTAATGGATAAGATATGCATATCGCTAGGATGCCTGAATTGTGAGATAGTAATTAGTGGCGTAGAAAGCAGGATAGACCTAGCTGTATTGCCAATGTATGATTTTGATTTGATTGTGGGCATGGACTGGTTAGTCAGACAGAATGCTGTGATGGATTACAGTAGCAGGGTGATCCAGTTTAGCCCGGCTGGACACCCTAGATTCGAGTTTGTAGGGAGTCGAAGAGGAACCTCGATCCCTTGGGTTTCATCAGTAGAAGTAACTAAGTTGTTGGATGAGGGCTGTCAAGGTTATCTAGCAAGTGTGGTTGATTCGACGGCAGGAGAAGTGCGGCTAGAGGATATAGCAGTGGTGTGCAACTTTCCCGATGTCTTTCCCCAGGAATTGCCGGGATTGCCACCAGGAAGAGAAGTGGAATTTGTTATCGAGTTGGCACTTGGGACTGAGCCAATCTCGAAGCCGCCTTATAGGATGTCGTTGTCGGAATTGAAAGAATTAAAGGTTCAGATGCAGGAACTTCTGGACAAAGGTTTTATCCGACCGAGTGCGTCTCCATGGGGAGCGCCGGTATTATTCGTCAGGAAGAAGGATGGGTCGTTGAGGCTGTGTATCGACTACCATCAGCTGAATCAAGTGACAATCAAGAATAAGTATCCCCTCCCAAGGATTGATGACCTGTTTGACCAGTTACAAGGAGCCTTGGTATTTTCCAAGATTGACCTGAGGACAGGGTATCATCAATTAAGGATCCAAAAGGAGGATATCCCAAAGACGGCATTCAGGACGAGGTATGGACACTATGAGTTCACAGTGATGCCGTTTGGACTGACGAATGCCCCTGCTGCTTTCATGGACTCGATGAACTGGGTATTCAAGGAATTCTTAGATAAGTTCGTCATTGTCTTCATAGATGACATTTTGGTGTATTCGAAGAGTTCCGAGGAACATGAGGTGCAATTGGAAAGAGTTCTACGGACGTTAAGAGAGCACGTGCTGTATGCTAAGTTTAGCAAGTGTGAGTTTTGGCTGAACCGTGTAGCGTTTCTTGGGTACATAATTTCCGGAGAAGGAATCTTCGTGGATCCGGCAAAGATTGAGGCAGTGATGGATTGGCCGAGACCGACGACAGTTACTGAGGTTCGAAGCTTCTTAGGTCTGGCAGGTTATTATCGGCGATTTGTGGAAGGATTCTTAGCGATAGCCACTCCTTTGACAAGGCTGCTTAAGAAGGAGACGAAGTTTGAATGGTCGGAAAAGTGCGAAGAGAGTTTTCAGGAGTTGAAGCAGAGACTGACGACTGCACCAGTACTAACGATCCCTTCAGGACCGGGAGGATATGAGATTTATAGCGATGCTTCGCTTAAGGGATTGGGATGCGTGCTAATGCAACATGGAAGAGTGGTTGCTTATGCATCGCGACAGTTAAGGCCTCATGAGATGAACTACCCGGCCCACAACTTGGAGCTGGCAGCAATTATTTTCACGCTCAAGATTTGGAGGCACTACTTATGTGGAGAAAGGTTCCAAATCTACACGGACCATCAGAGCCTCAAGTATCTGTTTTCGCAGAAGGAATTGAATATGAGGCAGAGGCGTTGGATGGAGTTGCTGAAGGACTATGATTGCGACATTTTGTACCTTCCTGGTAAAGCCAACCGAGTAGCGGATGCCCTAAGTCGGAAATCGAGCATCGCGCATTTAATGGTCAAAGAGTGGATTTTATTGGAAAGAGCGCGAGACTCAGAATTTAAGTTCGAGGTAGGACACCTCTCCAGCCTGATGGCGACGTTGAGGGTTGAACCAGAAGTGCAAACCAAGATTAAGGCGCTGCAGTCTATGGACCCTGAGATTAAGAAGATTCTGGAGATGGATGACACTAAGAGGAAACCGGACTTTCAAGTGTCCGAGGACGGAATTCTTAAGTTTCGAGGACGTTTGTGCGTGCCCAATGATTTGGAGCCGAAAGAAGAGATTTTGTCAGAGGCTCATAGGAGCAATTATAGTATCCACCCGGGCAACACGAAGATGTACCAGAACCTTCGATAGCACTATTGGTGGAACAGAATGAAAGGGGACGTGGCCAAGTGTCTGACGTGCCAACAAGTGAAGGCACAGCATTGTAAACCTGGTGGAATGTTGCAGCCATTGGAAATCCCTGAATGGAAATGGGAACATATTACCATGGATTTTGTAACGGGATTGCCAAGAAGCCAGAGGGGACACGATGCTATTTGGGTGATAGTGGACAGATGGACCAAGTCAGCGCACTTCCTGGCGGTGCGAAAGGACTTCGAGCTAGAAAGGTACGCAGAGTTATATGTTCGGCAGATAGTCCGTCTTCATGGAATACCAGTATCAATCACTTCGGACCGTGATCCCCGGTTTACTGCGAATTTTTGGAAGAGTCTGCAATCAGCCATGGGAACCAAGTTGCAATTCAGTACGACCTATCATCCTTAGACGGATGGCCAATCTGAGAGGACTATTTAGACCCTAGAGGATATGCTGAGGGCTTGTGTACTAGATTTTCAGGGCAAGTGGGAAGAGCAGTTGCACCTTGTTGAGTTCGCCTTCAATAACAGTTTTCAGCAGAGTATCGGGATGGCACCATTTGAAGCACTTTATGGCAGAGCGTGCAGAACACCATTGTGTTAGGACGAAGTGAGGGAAAGAAGTATAACGGGTCCAGAGTTGGTTCAGCAGTCGGTGGAAACGGTAAAGATTATCCGGGAAAGGTTGAGAATAGCCTAGAGCCGTCAAAAAAGTTACGCGGACCGAAGGCGTAGACTGTTGGAGTTCCAGGTTGGTGACCATGTATTCCTTAAGATCTCACCGATGAGAGGACTATCTCGGTTTGGCAAGAAGGGAAAGCTAAGTCCAAAGTATATAGGCCCGTTCGAGATTTTGGAAAGGATCGAAATGTTGGTTTATCGTCTCGCCTTGCCGCCGAATTTGTCGCAGGTTCATAACGTCTTCCACGTGTCAATGTTGAGGAAGTACGAACCGGATTCGACCCACGTGCTGAATCATGAGGTAATAGACATGTACGACAGGGTGTCGTACGTGGAAAGACCGGTGCGGATCGAGGATAGAAAAGACCAGGTTTTGAGGAATAAGACGATCCCGTTGGTCAAGGTAATTTGGGAACATCACGGGACTGAAGGCGCCACCTGGGAAAGCGAGGAAGTAATGCGACGTCAGCACCCCCATTTATTTGAGTAGTTGGGTTAGATTGTAAATTTCGAGGACGAAATTTTTGTAAGGGGGGAAGAGTTGTAACGTCCTGAATTCGACCTACTTTCGTAATCAATGAAATTGATGTATTTCTCATTTCATTTTAGTAAGTCTCACCCGAAACTGATCATTCTCGGGATACTGACCAATAGGGAATGGCTAACTAGGAAAACGGTACGTGGACCCAAGAACTCGACCGTGAATTGAGTCCAATTCCGAGAAGCGACGAGAGAAATATTTTGGGCCAATATGGGCCGATTCAAGGAGAGTGACGGATTTGGTTTGGCCAACGGGGTACGATCGGATAGCGGGTGATTCCGCACGACTGAGAGTACGCGTGGCGAACGATCCCGAAACTTATTCCGAACGATCGCGACCCCCGGAACTAGTGATAAATCCTCGTGCTCTCTGGGAAATCGAGACCGTCACGACCCGAGCAGCCCTAGGTCGATACGCGTAACCCCTAAACAGCCGCCCGTTAGTGAGAGATGCTAAAATCGCAAATTGAGTGAAATCGATCGTGGAATTGAGTCCGGACTTCGGTGTCGAATTTCGTGGGCGTGCGCGACTATTTTTGCAAGGACAACGTTGTAAAAGTGTGGCCAATCATATTTGGGATCAGTGGAGCCGAAAATTGGAAATTTGACCCGGGACCGGAAAATTATCGTTTTGCCCCTAGGCCTAATTATAGTGTTCCGAATTTTGGAGTTAAATGGGGGATATTTGGGGTTTAATTTATGGTCTAATCAGCCCCAATAATTGAGAATATTATGGACAAGATTGCCCCTCCATTATTGGACTTGGATCAACCTCAACCCTTGGATTAGGGACAAGTTAGTCATTTTTGGGATAGTGGTTCAACCACCCCACTAAGCTCAATTTGATAAACTCTCTAGTCTCTCTCTCTCTCCCTCATTTCTTCTCCCCCACTCCACCGGCCACTCCCTTTTCTCTCTCCCTCTCTCTCCCGTGCTCTCTTTCTCGACCGCCCAAGAACCTCGCCGGAGCCGCCGTCGTCGGAGGAGCCGCCGCACGCCGGCGCCGCGCCACCCGTCCGTCCCCCTCGCCTCACCACCACCATCTAGCCGTCCCATTCTCTCTCTCTCCCTTCCCCAGCCGCGTGAGGACCAGCCCCCGCCTTGGATCGCCGATCGCCGGAATAGTCGCACGCCGCCGCCGTTAGTGCCGCCGAGGACCGCCACTGCTCAGCCGCCCTTGCCACCTGTCCATCCTTCATTAGAAGCTTAGGAATCCAAGTGAGTACAACCCTAAACCCTAGTTAGGCTAATGTGTGTTTCTAGATGAGTTTTAGGGGTTAATTAGGGTAATTTAGGGGTTAACTTGTGGAGACTGTTAGGGGCTGATTTTGTGGCGCATTTGGTGGCTTAGAGTGATAATTCAAATGAGGTTTAGTGGCCTAGATTGTGCTGTGTGATGGTTGATCATTGAAGCCTCGATTTGGGTAAGAATGTGGACTAAATGAGTGTAATTTGTGTGGCCGTGTAGTGGCTGACCTTGAGGTGAAATTGGAGGTTCATTGTACTGATTTGGAAGTGAATTGGTGGCCTAGGGTGGACTGTTCATGGCTGATTTGGTGTAGATTGGATCCGGGCCATATTTGACTAATCATGGGCTTAGCGTAAATCGTCAAGTGTTTTGTGAATGGACCATGAGGTGGTTGGATTAAGCGCGAATTGACATTAGTATTTTGATGCCATATTGAGTACTTGTGTGGCCGTGCCTTGAGGGAGCCTTGGGGGCCATGGACTTGTGAATCTTAATGATCTAATTTCGTGGTTTCGTGTGCCAAGTTTGTGCCATGGCTGGATTGGATGATTTGATTAGTTGGGCTTGTAATTTATTGAATTGAGCATGTTGCGTTGTGAATTGAACACGTGGTATTGTGCAATTGAATGCTCGATGTGAATTTCATGAATGCCCAAGTGTGAACGTTATGGCCATGAGTGTGCATCTCGAACATTGGCATAACATGTGCATATACGAGTGTGCACGAATGACATGAGCATGTGATCACCTAAAATGCCCTGATGCGTTTTACACGGGGTTCAGATAATAATTGGTGATTGTAAATGCGTGATCACATAAAGCCCTGATGCGTTTAACGCGGGGTATTGAACCCGTCCTTAGGCGTGTTTCGCGGGACGATGCCCGGACTACCGGAAGATGGCCAACCTGATGCGTTTTACGCGGGTTTTGTGCCATAAGCCTGATGCGTTTTACGCGGGCCAGAGATCGATCTCGAAGTGATAGACCTGATGCATTTTACGCAGGTCGGACCTGATGCGTTTTTACGCGGGTCGGAGGAGAATTGATAAATTGCAAGTGTGCAAGAGTGCAAGTGTGCGAAAATGCATTAATGAGACATGAGCACGAGTATGAGCATGAGCATATGCATGACGCGCGTTGTGATCAAGTGATGTTGCGCATGTACCACGATTGGGTTCTGTGTTATTATTGTGAATTTATAAAGTGCTTAACCTGCAGGGCCAAGTAAGTATTGGATTTGGGCCCGAGGGCCTAAGTCTTTTTTATTTTGGATTGTGTGTTGTTTGGTGCTCGTCAGGAGGTGCATGTTAGCCTAGCTTAGGTTTAGGGGGCCTACTCGCTGAGATTTATTCTCACTGTTGTATAACTCAACTTTTCAAACCCCCGGCCTTGAGATGTCCGCAGTGCCTATTCGTTTTGGGATCCCTTACCGGATAGACCAGGAGGAGACGGTGTACCCCGCAGGGAACGGGGATTTTTATGTTAGATACTTGACTACAGTTTGGGTTGATGCGGGAGAGCAGCTTGATCAGGCCCACATGTACATAGGGTGGTGTATCAGGGATCTTACCGGGACTTACGGACCCCTTCGTTCTTTTGAGGTTCCGTATAACGAGTCGGGGGATGTTGACCCTTAGTGTCCCGATGGAGATTTGGTGAGTCCTGACCGTGCGTCCGAGGGGAGCTCTAGTGCTGACTTAGGGCACGAGCCGGAGGTTTGGGAGATGGACGAATCAGAGCAGATGGAGGAGGAGCTGGAGGATGGACACTCAGACCCGGAGCCGATGGATTCGGAGGATGAGCCAGAACCGATGGAGCAGGATCTCGAGCTGGAGGTAGCACCAGAGGAGGACGGTTCAGACGTAGAGTCATCCGGGATCGATACCGAGTTGCAGTCCATGGAGTCCGAGTCGGGGTCGTCCAAGAGTTCTTCTGACTCGTCGAGTTCAAACCCAGCCTGGGAGCCCTAGAGTAGTCCTTAGACCCTAGTTAGGTTGGGCCAGTACCCTTTTTGATCGGTGCCCCACCTAGTACTAGTAACCCTGACCGCCCAGGCCACTTACCCCTTTTTGTCAGTTGTGGTCATTGACTCGCTTTTGATTTTTGAGCGTATGCTGTAAATAAATGTTGTATATGTTCTCCTGATCAATGCAAGTGTATATGTGTAATCATGTTGATCATTTTATCCTTGGTCTCGTATTTAATTTGTATGGGTGTTTAAGTTGCTTCCGCATGTGTCTTGTACTCTGTTTTGGGTATTGGGTCGGCGACGCGTCCTGGGACGTCACACTTGAATCGACCGCGGTAGGGATGTGGCGTGCCGTAGGGTGCGGGGCGTGACAGTCTTCTTCGCCTTAGAGAATGGCCGCTTCATCTTGCACTCCTCTTTCTTTTCTTCCCCTCTTTCTTCCCGGACTTTCCGGTGCTTGTACTTGCTAACTGTTTATAAACAAAGTTTCTTCTAAATTTGGGCAACACGAGAGCCCAAGCCCGAGAGAATGGCCGCCTCATCTTTCTTTCGCTCCTCTTTCTTTTCTTCCCTCTTTCTTCCCGGACTTTCCGTTGCTTGTACTCGCTGACGCGGCCTCCAATCGAACTTTCTCCTAAATTTGGGCAGCCGAAAATTGACAGTGAGCACTCGTCTGGTGCTTTCCAATTGAGTACACTAGGGAAACTTCTCAATGACCTGCAATTGCTAAATGTCAAATGTTTGAGAGCCTCTAGTTCATCCAGGCCCTTAACCGCCAGAAGCTCATCGCAATCTCGAATCCACAAGGACTCCAGCTTTTTCAAATCCGATAGATCATCTAGACTTTCAATCTTAGGACACCTGTGTATTTCCAATCGCTCCAACGACTCCACCGAACCAAGACCTTGGATGGCAGTTAGATTTGGGCAATACATCAGCCTCAACTGCTTCAACCTCTTCAACCTTGAAAGACCGGCAAATCCCTCGAGGAGTTCTAACCTTATCACTTCGAATTCAATCAACTGTTCAAGCCCATCGACTTGGACTTCCTTCCAACGGCACGCATAAATGTGCAAATACGTCAAGTTTCTCAAATTGCAATGAAAGGACAAACTGGTTGTGCATTTATGAAATTTAAGTGACAATGTTGACAGAGACGGTGGAAGGAGCGTGAGGAATTGTAGGCATGGACCATCTTGGGAGAAAAAAGGACCATCTTGCGAGAACGGAGGACTGTTCAGACCCCAATCACCGAAGGCCAAATCCGCCAATTTAGTTAGGTTTGAGAGATTCGGAACCGACCGCAGCGAACTTGATCCAAACATTTCCAATTTCTCTAGGTGAGGAAGTAGTTTGATCGTTGCCGGAACATTTCCAATACGGGTTGATTTCAAGTCAAGGACTCTCAAAAGCGATAATTCCCAAATGTCCTCGGGAATTTCCCATTTCAGAGACTTGCAACCCGTGGCATATAGCTCTTCCAACTCTTTTAGCGCGACAATGCTCCGCGGTAGCTCCGTTATCGAAGAATGCGAAATATTGATGACTTTTAATCTACTTAGGTCTCCGATAGATTCAGGTAACCGTAGACATTGCGTTCCCGAGACATCCAACTTGAGTAGCGATTCCAAGTTCCCAATCAACATAGGGAGTTCCCCTATTCTAGTATACGATAGAATGAGAGACTTAAGTTTCCGTAGGTTCCCGATAGAACTAGAAAGTTCATTGATTTTCGTAGATCGCAATTTAAGTACTGACAAGTGCTTTTGGTTACCAATAGAGTCGGGTAATCTCTTGATGGCCGTATATGAGAGATCCAACTCTACCAGTGATGCCACTCTCTCAAATGATTTGGGTAGCTTCCTCAACTCTGTGCAATTGCTTAAATACAAGTATTCAAGCTTCTCTAGCTGTCCAATTCCTTCAGGCAACTCCCTAAGACTTGTACACCTATTCGCATTAAAGTAAACCAGGCACTTGAGCTTTTCAAGAGAATCATCAACTTCAATTAGACTCCAGCAATTTTCAAGGATCAATCTCTCTAAACTCGTATAATGAGAGAAGTCTGTAGTCTTCGTCAGGTAAAAGCAATCCGTGAGATCCAAAACTTTAAGCTTCTTGGCAACCTGTTACAATAGCTAGAAGATAGTAAAGGGAAAATTCCGTGCGAATTTAGAGCCAATCAACTAAACTTAGATGCAATCGGGTTGACTCATTTTCGTAATTTAACCCACATAGATCCATCCATCTAGTGTACTCACACCTATCCAGCCTGATCCACTTATATACACCTATATATCAATTCATTACGATCTAATTTCATGGCCTTGATTACAAGACCAGCATAGTCAGCTTTGTTTTACTTATGGAATGGCCTTGATTAATCCATTTATGAGCCAATTTGTTTACAATACGTTATTGCCTATATAGTTATGGTATAGTCAATTTTAGTTAAAAACATAAAAGCAGCGTGAGACAATTCAAAAGAGATAAAGATAAACAAATATAGCGATGGATGGTACCTTGATTTGACTCCATCCAGCCCAATCCTCCGTGATGAAACTATCAGACAGTTTGAGAACTACAAGATTGGTTGGATGGAAATTGATTGCCAAGAACTTTCGAGGACAGAAAGGCCAAGACATGTATCTTAACTCTGAAAGCTGATTCTCAAAGTCTCCATCTAATTGTGCCCTACTTAGTTTGAGGAACCTTATGTTTGGAAGCTTTGAAAACTCTTTGCTCCTATAGGTCTTTCCAGCTAAGCAGACTGCTTCAATGGCCTCCTTTCTCTGCCATAAAAAGGTAAAGTAGCATAAGAGTAAATAAAAAATATCGTCATTCTCTCTCTCCCTATTAAAAAAGGGCTCCTAATTGATAAATGAACTATTGAGAAAATCATAGAATTTGATGGCCGAAGATATGGTTTCACCTCTTCTGTTCTTATGATATTATTGGCCGTCTCATAATCCCACAACCTGCTCTGCTTTGTTCGATCCATCAGCCTCGTATCTCCAAGGACAATTTTCCTCCCGAGATCTCGTAGTTGGTCGTGCATCCAACATTTGTTGTCATCGGTTATCTTTATCAAGGACATGCAGACAAGGACTTGAATCGAATAATTCGGGAAAAACCTACAATCCTTCCACATGTAGAATGCATTTGTCATGTCTTCGTCCACAAAAAAACAGGCAATGTCGAGAAAGATCTGTTTTTGCTCATGACTCAACACATTGTAGCTGATCTTCAGCTTGTCCTGGACCTTCTCATGAGGTATTTCTCTTAGATTGTCCAGCACATCTATCCATAAGGGTTTGCTTTGGCGACGAAGTAATGAGCCTACGACTTCGAGAGCGAGGGGAAGCCCTCCGGTCGTAGAAACTACTTGTCTCGAAAGATCAACATAATCATATGGAGGAGGATTCTTTCCAAAAGCGTGTCTACTGAAAAGCTCGAGTGATTGACCGGAATCCAAGTGCTTCACTTCGTACTCTAGAGTTTGGTCAGCTTCTATGATGCTCCTGTTCCTAGTTGTCAAAATAACTCTGCTTCCCGAGCCAAATGAAACGTGCTTGATGGCTAGTTTCTCGAGTTGCTCCTCATCACTCACATCGTCGAGAACAATGAAGAGTTTCTTGTCAGAAAGTCGCTTCGCAATCACCTTGATCCCATCTTCGACATCGTTAATTTTGTCATGAAAGCCCAAACCACAAATGTCAGATAATAATTGTTTCTGCAAATTTTTTAGGTCAAAGCTGAGCGACGATTCCCGGACATTTCCGAGGAAGCAGCAATGACTGAAGTGGGAATTTAGTTTGTTGAACACAACCTTAGCGAGAGTCGTTTTGCCGATTCCACCCATTCCATGGATTAGCACAAAGCGTATGCCCCCAGAGTTCACATCCAACAACTTCACAACAGTTTCCACTCGATCGTCCATTCCGACTAAATGCTCGGTCACATATTTGTCCTTTATCTTTAGACTCATCAAAATCTCTTGTATCACCGATTTAATGAATTTCCCATGCCTGCCACAATAGTGAATCCTCTAAGTCGAAATTGTAAAGGATAACCTTATGACACTCAGCAAGTGGTTGCAATCAACATGGTTAGTACCGCTAACTAAATCGACTAGTGCACCCAAAAGTAAGAGACGCATTAGGTATGTTTGGAACGCGACTTCACTATGATTTAAACAAATAATCATATAATGAAATTAAGAGCTTTGTTTCTGTATTTGCTTCCGAAATACTAACACTTTCAGACGGGCTATTAACATGGAAGGATGGGAAACTTGCTGCAATAACACGCAAAAATTTCTCGAAAAGGAGAGAGAAGGTTACTTTTTAAGGAGTAATCCACAATTTACAAACACAAAGATGTATAAAATTGGATCTATCAATGAAAGCAGGAGAGGAAAAAGACAAAAATACGAAAGACATACTCCTTGTATTTATTAACTCATCCCCCCTCCCAGAGAGAATTTTGGCTGAATACTTACCCGGTTCTTGCTTTATCTAGTTTGGATGAATGACATGGTTGATTCTATTACCAAAATTAGTTTTCAAAACACACATTCAATTTCAAACCGCCTAGACAAGATCTTATTAAAGCTTGGGTATATAGTGAAAGTCCAAAACAAAAGATAACGGAGTGCTTTAGGACGCATACGTACCCTTGCTTTTTCAACTCCCATCCTTTGATTTTGGCAACGCTTTTGAGGGCATCCTCCCACTTTCCCCTCGTCTGGGGGCCGAACTTCTCCTCGTGCTCCTCCAAAGCGCCGATGTACCGTTGAGACTTCAGCTTAACGTCGCGAGGTTCTACGTCATAGAAAATCGGCATAATTTCCTTCTCGGATGGTTTGGATATCTTGCACTCCACCATGTGTGCTAGCTCACGAAGGCACCATGCACTCGAAGCATAATCTTTAGAGAAGATGGGTATGTAGATCTTCGACTTTTCGATGGCCGTCGGTAGCTCGTCGCCTATTTCTTTGCCGACGTGGAGCTCTTCCTCGTCGAAGAAAACACGGATGTTCGCGTCTAGCATACCGTGGTAAAGGCAATCCGTGAATCCTTGGCGAGTGTCTGGCCCCCTGAAACTCAAGAAGACCTCGTAGTCAATCGCCGACGACTCACCGCCACTCGTTTCAGCCTCCGAGCTCTTCCTCATGTCCATTCTCACGAGTATTTTCTTATGAGGGTTTCCTATCTCAGAGCACCTGATCAAGAAAGGCTCAGGCACTACTGAATTTCTTTTATGTTACTCTTCAGACGTCTCTTCCTAGAACTTTCCCTAGTCGAGTCTACGTCAAACTCTCAAGTGGCCCAACCAGTCCGCGTAGCTTTTTCTCCCGGTGGGCTCCGCTTCTTGTAGACTTGACTTTTGATGAATTCACAAATATGCTTTGCTTTGCTCTGTTGCTCGAGAGTCGACATTACAATTTTATTTTTTCGGATGCTGTTTCAAACTTAAGTGATATTTTTTGGATAGTTTTATGATAAGATTTATTTTACTTGAACAGTAAATTTCCCCTTTTATTAGCTAATTTTTTTCTTAGATCTGTTTGGAGTGACGTTTATATTTTGTTTTGTTTTTTAAATTTTTGCTGCGTTGGCACTTGACTTTCTTTTATCTTAAGCAATTGAATCTTTCATATGGAAATGTTGACATGTATATTCACCGAAATTTTTTTCACAATTCACCAAAATTTAGATAAAAATATTACTAAATTTGACGGGAAAGCAAAAAAGTTGTTCTTACTTTTTATAAGGCCAAACAAAGAGGCCCTGATCTCTAGGTTGTTTTACGGATTTTCATGGTTTGAATTGTAGGAAACATTGCCTCTTTGAATTAGATGTAAAAATTAAGATTTTTTTCCCTTTCGCGCCCAGTGATGGTTCCGGGCCTTTTATTAAGCATTCCGACTTTTGCAGCTACAATTAGAACACCAGGGAAAAAAAACATATTAATCGTAAGAAATAGCTAGACATTGACTAATGATGTAGCTAGCCAGGATCACCTAGAGGGGGGGTGAATAGGTGATCTTAAAATTTTTTTATCAATTTAAGCGGAAATGATTGACCACAGTTGAGTCTGAATAAAATTCAGATTCAAAACAGTTTAAATAGACAGTGCTTTTGATGTGCAGTATGTAAAGTAAGAGATAGGGGATAGAAAAACTGCGCACAAGTTTATAGTGGTTCGGCTTATAGCAAGCCTACGTCCACTCTCCCACGCTGACAGCCTACTGGCTGGATTTCACTATGTAATCAAGAGGAATTACAGATTCTGAGTGATAGCACTCTAGTGTATGATAGGACTCTCTATCTCACACAATCACTCTTACAAAGTATCCCTCAAGATCTTAATGTTTAGCTCAAGAAAGACGAGAAAGGATCAGAGTATGCTCAGACTTTGGACTTGTTGATTCTCGATTTCGTATATATCTTCTGCTCCTCGTAGATCTCTTTTTATACTCCTCTACTACCAAACTAGCCGTTGGATAGTATTCAGAGGATCATCTTCCAATCTTCATCTTGGATAGATTTGTATAAAATGGATTGAGTAGCCGTTGGTTGACAAAATCTGAATCCCGCTGATTCTGGTTGCCCATACAATCAGAATCTTGGTTTCCATAAGTAGAGCTTTATCCGTTGTAATGCATACTTTTCATAATGTATGATTGTCAATCAATTAGACTGAGATTGAGTCAATCAAAACCTTCCTTTTGTGAAATCCATGCCAAATCACTAGCTGTTATGATTCCTTCTAAATGAGTTTTGCTTCTGCGTCTGAAAAACTTCAGCATCTGAGAAATTTCAACGTTTGTGTCTGCATAATTACTGCGTCTGAAGAATTTCTAATTCAGAACTTGAGTCAGTATAGGTCTTCTGTAAAATCTAAATATTTCATAATTAGAGTCTGAATGACTTTTATGGTAAAGTCTAAATATCTTATGTCTGAGTTTGAACTTTTAGTCCTGAGCCTGAACTTATAATTTTGAAAACTTGTAAAGTCTGATATTTCCTTCTGAACTTCCAGAATATATTAACCTGAAATGGAATGCATGTCAGATAAACATAGAGAGTTTTGTCAGCTTCAAAATCCATTAGGAGTTTTCCTCAACAACTAATATATGCAATTCCAGTACGGTTTATGACCTTCAATTTTTTGAAAAAAGGGCCCAATAAAAGTGGAAAATTTCTCCATGGAAAGAACCAAGCAATGCCCATTATCAAACTTGCAATGCGTAAAACAGTAACAGATCCGCCAAATTGCACACAAGATGGTCAGCTTAATCGATCTATCTAAACGAAACCTAACTATGTATCTCAATGGTAAGTTAACGTGATTTCCTGCGCATTGTTTTGTAATTAATTGTTATCGACCGGATAAAACAATTAGACAAATCTTAATTTTCTTTTTGACATTAAATTTTGAACTTTTACCATCATAATACATTTCTCAGGGTCCGTTTTTCTTTCGCGAAAAATTTCTTGTTGGAAAACATTCTCCATAATTTTCGGCGTTTGGATCGCTTAGGAAAATCAGTTAATATAAAATATTCTCATAGTCAGTGGAAAACTTATACTTAAATTCAGTATTATGAATTCTTTAAAAAACTAGAAAATATTTTTTGAAACATGGCAAGACTCCGGCACTTGGAGTATCCTGATTATTCCTTTGAGATACTTTCGATTATACTGTGAAAAATGAATTGAAATTTTCTTTAATCTACCGATGCTCGATCTAAGAGAGGGCGGCTATCTTTGCATGGCATTTCTTTCTCTTTCTGAAATAGAAATTCTCTCATCTAGAGAATTTAGGAATGACTTTAACTTACCTCAAAACAAAATGCTGACAATATGGCATGCTATATGTGGGCACCTAGTTTTTTCAAAGGGTCACTTGTATTAATTTTTTTTATAAAATATAATAATAAAAGGATTAATATCACGAAAAATCCTAAACTGATATACCCGTGACAAATTTACCCTAAACTAATTTTTTTACTACAAAAAATCCTAAACTGGTATACCTGTGATAAATTTACTCCAAACTAATTGTTTGACCACTAAAAACCCCAAACTGGTATACTTGTGACAAATTTACTCTATTAAATTGGATTACTACCACGAAAAATCATAAATTAGTAAATTTGTGACAAATAGAGGGGTAAAACCATAAATTGGTACACTCGTCAATTACCACGTGTCATTTAACTCAGCAATTTGATGGTAAAATTTAATGAAAACTAACGGAGGGTAAATTTGTTACAGATGTACCAGTTCGGGATTTTTTATGATATTAACCCTAATAAAAATATAAAAATATTAAAGTTAAAGGAATTGGCAGACAAAAACAGCCTGGCATGGACGCATAAAAGCACAAGAACAGAGAAGAAAAAAGAGGGCACGCGTTGAAAAAGACAGGCCGGCAAAAGCATTTTTTTTATCATGTTTTCATGTTTAATTAAAATACTTAGCACTTGGTTTTCTATTTAATGCATTTTTTTACGTCATATCTCAAATCTAATGTTTGCATAAAGATTCTTCATACGGATTGCATGACATGCATATTTGCACGATTAGGCATTTATAATAGAATGTTTGTATAATTATAATTTCCATTTCAGAAAGAATTAGAATTCTCCTTGAAACAGGGTAGATGCATATTTAGGTCATTAAGATCGCTTTTTTCTTTTGTAATTTTAATTGCGATATTGCATGGATCACATGCAATGAAAAGTATAAAAAATAATAATTACATCTTGCATGTTAGTAATTTAGAAAAATCACAACAAATATGTTTAGGGGTTCATTTGGGGAAATTTAGATTTATTTGCATTATATTTGTATTATTCTCGGAGGATTGTGTTCCATTTAGATTACATTACGCCACATTTTCATACTTACTAGAAGGTCATTTTAGGAAAGCAACTTGTTTTGGGTGCGTTGTCGCTTAGCAAGTTACACCCGCATAGTTATATATACTTTGATACATTAGTTTATCTTAGAAAACTTGCATAGACTTTCCATTTACCACTCACAGAGTCCTATCTGGGGCTTAAGAATGAGGACTTGTTTTCTTTTATCAGATGTGGCTCGGCTGTTTATTTTACTCGTACTTTATTTATTTTAACTGCTTTGATTATTGATTGTTTATTTTCACTTGAGGGTTTCCCCTGTCAGAGCACCTGATCAATGAAAGGATCGTTCACTTTGTGAGGGCAAGCCTCGCCGGCCATTGAGGAGGCCCGGCGATTAGTGAGGAAAGAAGGAAAAACAAAGAAAGAAAATAAAAGAAAATAAAACATTATAAAAAATTGAAAAATTGTAAAAGAATTGTCTAAGTTAATGTTTAGGACTAAAATGGCCTATGTCCACATTAATGATTTATAGCCAAAATTGACCGGATGGACTACATTAGCAAATTGTCAAAATGTTTAGTAATAACTGGCCAAAATAAAAATGTTTAGGATTGAATTGATACATTTGCAACAAGTTTAAGATTTTTTTGATTCCATTAATTAATGATAACCTATTGACATGGTCATATTGAGATCCTTTTCAATTTGTGTAAAGTGCCAGAAAACTACCAAGTATGTTGTACTTGAAAATAGGCTTAAGCTACTTCAACTCTCATTGTAGCCAAAACCGATTCACCATGAGTTTTATTATTATTGACTGGCCAAATCTATTGTAGCGTGACTTTTAACTAGTTTAGTAATGTGATGATAAACGCATGTCACGTGATGCTCGTGGGATTTCAGAAGCATTGCACATCAGTCTTCCTCCTCCATATGTGCGAGCTCACGAAGGTACTACGCCCTAGAAGAATAACCTTAGAGAAGATAGCCATGCAGATCTTCGACTTTTTAGTGGCCGTCGGTAGCTCATCACCTATTTCTTTACCGACGTGGACCTCTTCCTTGTTGTAGAGAACACGGATTCTCGCTTCTAGCATATCGTGTTTAAAGGCAATCTGTAAATCCTTGGCTAGTGTCCGGCCCTTTGAAACTCAAGAAGTTCTCGTAGTCAATTGCTGATGACTCACCTTCACTCGTTTCCCCCTTCAAGCTCTTTCCCATGTCCATTCTCACAAGTATTTTAACCTGACGGTTTCCTCTTTCGAAGCAGCTGAGCAATGAAAATTGTCTGACTCCTAGCTCTTTCGTTCACTATGCCTTTGGCATAGGGAAAATTGTCCAAAAAGTCCTAAACATATTGTGCGGCAGCTAATTCAATCACGAACCTTTCAATTGTGCAAATTTGTTTCTAAACATTTTGACAATTTGTCAATTTAGTCCTAAACATTTTAATTGTGCCAGTTTAGTCCTAAACATTTTGACAATTTGCTAATCCAGTTCTAAACCTTTTAACGATTTGTCGATATAATCCTTCCAACAAATTATTCAAATAATAGGTTTATGACTAAATTGACAAATCGTCAAAATATTTAGGACTAAATTTGCACATTAAAAAGGTTTAGGAGTGAATTGGCCACCGTAGAATTAGTTTATGACTTATCCCTTTTGTATAAAATGGAGACTGACTATCGACGACCGACTTTCGTTTATATCAATCTGGAGACCTTGATTCCCAGAACTTTCATTTGCTTAATCTTTACTCATCTTATAAGAAAAGAAAAAAGAGAAATTTTCAAGGTCGTGTCAAGGAGTGCTTATAAGAGAATACTTTATACATTAGGAAGAAGGTACACTGATCCTTTCTAACAATGTGCTTTTAAGACACTGTTAACGAAATTCGTTTATCAATATTCAGTGGGTACTAAGATCAAAAGTATTCTAATTTATGGTTATACATCAAGTAATAATTGAGATATTTGAACCAACGAATGATTGCTTCATGTCGGCATCACATGAAATGGCGCACTTGCTTTTTCACCTGGTGGGCTCCGCTCTTTGCAGAGTGACTCATGACGAACTCACAATTGGGCAAGTTTCGTTCCGACAGAGAACGAACGAAAATATTTAGATATAAATTATTAATAATAAAAAAAATATTTTTTATGAACTAATTATTTTAATCGATACAAGCGATCATTTTTAGAAAAAAAAATTTTACAGACCATTCATTTTCAGCAGAACAAATGGAGCATTTCTGGATTGTTTTCATGTAAATACTAGGCAATCTATTTTTCGTTGCTGTAGAATGTGCGTGAAGACAAGTCTTGAGGGTAATTTCTTGTTACTTCAAATTGTTTAGACCCATGCTTATGTCAAACGCCTTACATATGATCCTATTTATCTAGAAGATGTGGCACATATTGAATATCAAAAGGTCACCCGAGAATGATTTTCTAGTAAGTCATAAAATAACTTGCTACTAATATTGTCGACTGATATTAATCAATGACAACTGTGGGTATGATCATATCCAGATTCTTTTCGATTTGTGAAAGTGCCTGAAATCTACCAAGCATGTCGTACTTGGAAATATGTTCAGGCTATTTCAACTCTCACTGTAGCCAAAACTAAGTCACCATAAGTCATAGTTCTTTGCACACTTGAAAACGCATTTGCAGTTTTGTTATTGACTGACTAGATGTATTGCAACATGAGTTTGCCCTACTTTAGTAATGTGATGACAAACGTATTCCCCTAACGTTTGTGGGATTTCGGAAGCATTGCACATCAATCTTACTAATCTCAACAAAGAAACCTTCACAGCAATCTGTGGAGTGGGACAATAGTATGGGGGGGGGGGGGGGGTTGGGGTTTTGGTGTGTGGGGGATAGATAGTGTCAATGTAGCTTTAAAGCACATTTTTTGTGCATATTTTTTAGAGGGAATATTATCAATTTAGTTCCAAAGTTATCGTATGGATGTCAATTTAGTCATAATTTTTCTAATTTTGTCAATGTAGTCCTAAATCTTTACATGAAATTTCAATTTAGATTTTCTAGCCAATTGCCCCCGAAAATCGATGAGTGGCGATCCACAAATTATCCATGTAGAATGGTAATTGATGATTGGATGCTAGTCAGCAATTTCTTTCTGCAATTGGTCGGAAATGCTACATTAGAATTGCATACAAAGGTTTAGGATTGCATTGACGAAGTTGAAAAGTTTACAATTGAATTGACATCCATATAATAGGTTTAAAACTAATTAGGTAATTACCCTCCTTTCTTCGGAAATTTGCCCCTAGTTATCTTTCATTGCTTAGTTTATAGGGGATGCACTTCCCCGGATTAATCAAGACTTTGGCATCTTATGCCATTATGGTTCCGCCTTGAACTTTAATCATGCAATATGCAGAACTATTACTTAGTTGTCGTTTCCTGATTTAATTTCTAGAATGAATTCGTAGTATTTGGCAAACGAACATTAAACGTCAATCGATAGCGGTGAAAAAATTCAGTGCAGAATGTAGAAACATAGTTTAGGGGAGACGACGCAAAGTGAACTCCGATATCTAGCTCTGAGGGTGAGATATAAAAACATTATACGATGAATTAATAAAACATAGTATAAATTTGATTAAAGGCAGACCAAAAATCAAGATCAACAATTGCCAAAAGATTATGAGAATTGCCTCACTTTATAACCTAGAAATTTTTATTGTCATTTTCGGGAGCTCTTTTTCCTTCCAACACGAGAGTCTAGTGTAGCTTCGCCAAATCGAAATGTCTCGAAGTGGCCACACACTTTATCAAAGACCTTGGCATAAAACGTATATTATTATTTCTGAGTGGTTTCACCAAAGGCTACATGGATTCCCATGTAAAAGCGTTCTAGCTTCGTCGAAAGTAAACAAAATTTAGAAAAGCAAAACTAAAGCAGCAGGTAATGGCCTTCCAAATTACCAAAAAATGACGTTAAGACAGAATTGATGTCACCTTTTCTTTGTCTTTTGAGTGATTGTTGCTGGATGCTTTTTTCTTTTCCTTTTTCATCGACGCTAAAGTCACGTTAACGGATGAGCCAAAAAGAAGAGAAATGAAATCATCCTTCAATTTCAGTTCAATACGGAGAGCACCCGATCGAGAAAGACTTGTTCCCTTTGCGTTTGCACTGCAGAATTTCGTTTATATTACGCTTGAGACCTCTTCTTCCTAGAAATTTACCTAGTTGAGTGGTCTTTGAATAGTCGAGTCTAAGTCAACTATTAAATGGCGTGACCAGTCCGCATAGCTTTTACTCCAGGTGGGCTCCGCTTCTGGTAGACTTGACTTTTGACAAGCTCACACCATGCAGGTCGTTCTCTACGGATATCAAAGATTGAGGAAATTGGTGTTCCCAAGATTTCATTGGTCCCTGTCTATGCTTTAATCTTTTGACGGGGCACCGAGAAATTCAGATTGCAATTTTATTTTACTTCCTCAGCTCTAGGATCTTTTCGGATACTGTTTTCAAACTTAGGAGATATTTTTGAAATAGATTTATCATTAGATTTATTTTACCTGAACAGTAATTTTTCCAGTTTTATTTGCCAATTCATTTTCTAGATCCGTTTGGATTGACTTTATCTTTTACTTTTTTGTTCACTTTTTATATTTTTGTGGTGCTTGCATTTTGACTTCCTTAATCTTAAGCAATTAAAACTTTCATATAAAAATGTTAGCACGTATATTCACCTACATAATTGTGAATGAGTATCTTGAAGTGGGTGTGCCATATCTTTGGTGATATCGATAAAAAAAGACATTTATGTGCAAAGTTTTATAAGGAATATAGAGAGATTGCTATCTGAGGTGTTTCGGACTGATTTGCCTGACTAATGCATAATCAAACTGTGTTTGATGTATTGAAGTAACAAATCAAAAGGCAAAAAATCAAAATTGTTGCAGTGCAGAATCATCTACAAATCAACACGAAGATAACACATTAAGCAGAAGTAACAAATAAAAAGGCAAAATATCAGAATGGTTGTAGTGCGGAATCTTCTACAAATCAGTATGAAGATAACACATTAAGTAGAGTATCATCGAGTTGATCATTTGGAGATTTTTTTCGATTTGTCTTTTATTCAATTTCCATGTAAATGAAAATTTTATCCTTTATCTTTAACTTTCATCATAATTATAGGTGGTGATATTTCTATATATACCGTACAACATATCAATGAAAAGTAATGCTTCATCGACGCAGTTCTTTGTTTTCTTTATGATGAGCTTAATCGACTCTCAAACAAGTTCCATCCGAATTTTCCAATACATTTTCCGATCGAATTCATCTCCAAATCAGAAATCACACATCAAATCCTAGCTAGAGCATGCCCATTTTGTCTTTATTGTTAGCTAGGGAGGGATGAAGCAAACTTTCTTTGGTTTTAAATGATTGTGCAAGATGACAAGTCTTGAGGGAAACCTCTGGTTACTTTAAATTGCTCAGGCTGATGATGTGTATATTTGACTTATATTTTGATTATATTTGGTGGTATTTTGGGCAAATATTCGAATAAATAGAGTGGAATTTATTTGTTTTTATGCATTGTGGTTAGGTGATGGTCAATGATACAATCGCGAAGATTTTGGACGCTTTTGATGTGTTTTTGAGCTGTTGGTTGGGATTCTGCATGTAAAAGATCCATTTTCCAGAGATCCATGCTAATGGTTTAAGGTCGTGCAGATGCAGAGCTGATGCAAAATTTGGGAACGTGATTTGGCCATTAATTTCCATATTTTCCATATCTGATTGTGGAGGATTTTTGTACTTAAATAGGACTCTTAATTAGGGACATTAGGGAGAAGTTCTTTCCTTTTTTTTCTCTTTCCATGTTGGTTAGAATTTCTTTTTCTAGACTTTCTTTTTTTTTTATTTAAGAGGTTGAACGCAAAAGGGGAGGACAGACTTGACTCTAGAAAATTCAGAAACATATTATTTTCTCTTTTGCGCATTTTGTAGCCATGTGTGGCTAACTCTTTTTTAATCTAGCAAAGGATTATCAAAGTTCAAGTTCATTCAAGTTGTGAGATCTAAACTTAATCCTCCTTCTTAATTTTTGTAGTATTTATATATTCTCTGTTTTATTGTTTACCATTACTTTGTTGGTTGTTACAATAAGAGCTCGTTGTGCAATTGACAGGGTGATAGTTCGCCAATTGAAATACCCAAACCCGTAATTGTTTAGGTGTTTTAATAATAATGGCAAATAATATGACTTGATTAAAACCAGATTTTCAAGTTGTATTATGAGAACATATGATCTAGCTTGAATAAGTTACGCGTGTGATTTATTGGCTAGGGTTGGGTTTTTCTCGTTTTTCATGCTATTAGCGAATTAAATCCTAGGCGCGTGTCGGGGTTATCCCTTAATAAGGGATTAATCACAGGTGCGTGTCTGGTTAATCTAATATTAAGGAAAGATTAAGCTGTTAGAAGCGTTTCAACAACCATAACCAGTCTATTGCAGTGTTTGAGATTATTCATTTGACTCAATGATCAACTTCCGAACTTGAATGAGATTACCTTTGCTAGATGTTGCATAATCTGATTTTCTTTAATTTCTGTTTGCTTATTTTATTTAAGTCTATTCTGCATAAACCCCCCTTTTTAATTTTGCTTTTAGTGTTTACTTGGTTTTCAAAGAATTAACAATTTGTCAGTCTCTGTGGATTTGACTCTGCTCACCCTAAGTACAATTTATTTGTGATTTAGAGAGTAGGAATTATTTTTGGTGAATTCGACCACCACCAAATTTTGGTGCCGTTGTCGGGGATTGATTTTAATTGATTTTATTCTTTGATGACCAGGTCTGATCGTACAGGTGAACTCCAGTACGATACTGAGATAGAGAAGACAGCTAAGAGGTTAAGAAAAGAAGCAAAATTAAGAAAACAAGCGTCTTCATCTACAATTTCAGTGCCTAAAGACGAAGCATCCCCTGAACCACCTTATTCTTCCAGCGAATCTGATCAAGAAGAAAAGATGGCTGAAGAAAATAGGACTTTGAGAGAAGTAGCGGCCCCTCCAGTCAATCAACAACCTTTGTGCATCACTTACCCAAATATGGAGGCTCAATTTGAGTTGAAATCAGGTTTAATCCACTTGCTGCCCACTTTTCGTGGATTAGAGAATGAAGATCCTCATAAACATCTCAAAGAATTTCATATAGTTTGTTCCACCATGAAACCACAAGAAATAACGGAAGAGCAAATTAAGCTGAGGGCCTTTCCATTTTCTTTAGCTGATGCAGCCAAGGAATGGCTATTTTATCTACCTCCTAGGACTATTACTTCATGGACAGGCATGGTAAATATTTTTCTTGACAAGTTCTTTCCTGCCTCTCGAGCCGCTGGAATAAGAAGAGGAATTTGTGGGATTAAGCAACGGGATACGGAGACTCTCCATGAATATTGGGAGAGATTTAAAAGATTGTGTGCAAGCTGTCCCCAAGATGGAATTCCAGATCATGCCCTTATTCAGTATTTTTATGAAGGATTATTATCCATGGAGAGAAAGATGATGGATGCCGCAAGTGGAGGAGCTATTGTCAACAAGACACCCCAAGCTGCCCGTGATTTAATTACTACCATGGCTGCCAATTCCCAGCAATTTGGGTCTCACCAAGAACCCTCAAGAAGGGTTAATGAGGTAAATGCATCTTCCCTTGAGAGCAAAATCAATCAACTAACCTCTTTGGTTCAAAATTTGGTTGTAGGGAATACACAACAAGCCAAAGTGTGTGGGATTTGTGCTTATACCGGTCATTCTACGGATATGTGCCCCACTTTGCAAGATGATACCCCTGAACAAGCAAATGCCGTTGGGAATTTTCCTGGCCTACCACAAAGGAAGTATGATCCATACTCAAATACATACAATCCGGGATGGAGAGATCACCCAAACTTTAGTTATGGATCTAGAGCGCAAAATTTCCAACAATTTCAGCAAAGACCATCAGCCCCACCGCACCAAAATTCTTCAGCACCATGTATGTCTCTTGAAGAGATAGTTAAATCTCTTGCGTCTAACACTCAACAATTTCAACAGGAGACAAGGGCAAGCATACAAAATTTGGAGAATCAAGTTAGCCAATTGGCAACGTCCCTAAGCAAGTTGGAGTCTTAAGGAAAATTGCCTTCTCAAACAATAGTGAACCCAAAAGAAAACGAGAGCGCAATTACCTTGAGAAGTGGAAAAGAGCTGGAACCTATTGCTGGAAAAAGACGTGAGCATGACTTGGCATCAGAAAAAGAAACAGAGGTGATAGTTAAGAAACAGACAAAATAGCCTGAGAAGTCTGTACCTGAGAAGCCCAAAATTTTGGAGACCAAACCCCCTTTTCCAGAAAGATTAGCCAAATCAAAGAAGGAAAAGGAGAAGGAAGAGATTCTTGAAACATTCCGAAAGGTGGAGGTGAATATACCTTTGCTTGATGTAATTAAGCAAATACCCAGGTATGCAAAATTTCTTAAAGAGTTGTGCACTAATAAGAAAAAGTTGACCGGGTATGAGAAGGTAAGTGTGGGGGAAAATGTGTCTGCTATTCTTCAAAAAAAAATTACTACCCCCCAAATGCAAAGACCAAGGTATGTTTGCTATATCTTGCACTATTGAGAATGTGGGAATAAAAAGGGCTATGTGTGATTTGGGAGCTTCAATTAATGTGATGCCATGGTCCATTTATTCTTCTTTAACTGCTGGTCCATTAAAAGAAACTGAGGTAGTAATTCAACTTGCCGATAGGTCAATTGTTTACCCCAAAGGTGTGTTAGAGGATGTGTTAGTTCAGGTCAATGGTCTGATTTTTCTTGCAGACTTCTTTATTTTAAATATGGAGGATGACAAATCCTCAAACTCATATGATATTCTGCTAGAAAGACCTTTCCTTAGTACTGCTAGAACAAAGATCGATGTGCATAATGGTACATTAACTATGGAATTTGATGGAGAGGTGATTAAATTTAATGTTTATGATGCCATGAAATATCCTGATGATGTATCTTGTGTTTTCAGCATTGACATTATTGAACCATTAACTCAAAAGACATTTGAGTTAAGTAAGGATGACAAGTTGATGGTTGCGCTTTGCGAAAGTATGAGTCTGGACAGCATTGGTAAGGTTGAAAGAAAGTTTTTAATTGATGATGAATTGCAAGAAGTAGTGTATGAATTGGAGGCACTAAAGCCTAAGGTAAGATCTAGTCCTTCTATGGACTTTCCTACATCTCACACCATTCTTCTACCTTCTGTTTTGCAGCCTTTTAAATTGGAATTAAAGCCGCAGCCCAGCCATTTGAAGTATGCATTTTTAGGTGAAGGGGATACTCTTCCAGTGATCATCTCAAGTAAACTCAGCAAGGGAGAAGAGGAAGAGTTGATTGAAGTGTTAAAAGAACATAAAAGGGCTGTAGGATGGACAATTGCAGATATCAAGGGAATAAGTCCATCTACATGCATGCATAGGATCCTATTAGAAGAAAATAGCAAGCCTATTAGGGAGGCTCAAAGGCATTTGAGTCCGCCTATGATGGAAGTTGTAAAGAAAGAAATTTTGAAATTGTTAGATGCTGGTACGATTTATCCAATTTCTGACAGCAAAAGGGTAAGACCAGTTCAGGTAGTACCCAAGAAAACAGGTATAACAGTGATTGAGAATATAGATGGTGAGTTGGTGCCCACCTGAGTTCAAAACGGGTGGCGGGTTTGTATAGATTACAGAAAATTAAATGCATCAACTAGAAAAGATCATTTTCCTCTTCCATTTATTGATCAAATGCTTGAACGGTTGGCTGGTAGAACTCATTATTGTTGTCTTGATGGATATTCAAGTTTCTACCAAATTCCGGTTGCACCCGAAGATCAAGAAAAGACAACGTTCACCTGCCCGTTTGGAACTTTTGCTTATCGGAGGATGTCGTTTGGGCTTTGTAACGCCCCAGCCATTTTCCAAAGGTGTATGGTTAGCATATTTTCTGATTATATTGAAAAAATCATAGAGGTATTTATGGATGATTTCACTGTTTATGGTAATTCTTTTGATGAGTGCCTAGCTAACCTTACAAAAGTTTTGAAGAGGTGTTTGGAGTCTAATCTTGTGTTGAATTATGAAAAATGTCACTTTATGGTCGATCAAGGGTTAATTTTGGGACATAGTGTGTATGCTAAAGGGATTGAAGTAGATAAAGCTAAAATAGACGTTATTAAATCCTTGCCTTACCCTGCGAGTATGCGGGAGGCGCGTTCTTTTCTTGGGCATGCAGGTTTTTATAGGCGCTTCATCAAGGATTTTTCCAAGATCACTCAACCCTTGTGTCAATTGTTGCAAAAAGATGTCCCATTTGAGTTCAATGAAGAGTGCAAGGCAGCTTTTGATACTCTTAAAGGAATGTTGGTTTCTGCACCAATTATTCAGCCACCAAACTGGAATTACCCTTTCGAGATCATGTGTGACGCAAGCAACAGAGCCGTGGGTGCGGTTCTAGGACAACGAATTGAGAAGAATCCACATGTCATATACTTTGCCTCAAGGACACTGGATAGTGCTCAGTGCAATTACTCCACGACGGAAAAAGAACTTTTAGCTATTGTATTTGCTTTAGAAAAATTCCGTTCTTATTTGTTGGGCACTAAAGTGATTGTTTATTCTGATCATGCAGCGTTGAAATTCTTACTCAAGAAGAAGGAGGCAAAACCGAGGCTGATCAGATGGATTCTCTTGTTACAAGAATTCGATTTGGAGATAAGAGACAAAAAGGGATCCGAAAATCTGGTTGCTGACCATCTTAGTCGATTACCTATCGCTAAAGAAGCACAGCCTTTGCAAGATGACTTTCCCGATGAGTATTTATTTTCTGTGCAAAGTACAGCTCCCTGGTATGCTGATATTGTAAATTACCTAGTAGCTGGTACATTCCCTAATGAATTAACTAGGTCTGAAAAAGATAAGATAAAAAGGGATGCTAAGTATTATGTATGGGATGATCCTTATTTGTGGAAACATTGTTCTGACCAAGTTATTAGGAGATGTGTTTCTGAGGTAGAGGTTGAGTCAATCCTAAAATTTTGTCATTCTTATGCTTATGGAGGTCATTTTGGACCCAAGAGAACAGCATGCAAAGTATTAGAGTGTGGGTTGTATTGGCCTTCTTTATTTCGTGATGCTTATATGTTCTGTAAGTCCTATGCTAATTGTCAAAGAATTGGTAATTTAGGACACAGAGATCAAATGCCACTCACTCCTATACTTGTTTGTGAAATATTTGATGTATGGGGTATTGATTTTATGGGTCCTTTTCCACCTTCATTTGGTCATACTTATATTCTGCTTGCTGTAGATTATGTTTCTAAATGGGTGGAAGCCAAGGCTACACGAACCGACAATGCTAAGACTATAGCAGATTTTGTCAAAACTCACATCTTTGTGAGGTTCGGAATGCCAAGGGCAATCATCAGTGATAGAGGGACTCATTTTTGCAATCGCATCATGGAAGCGCTCTTCACCAAATATGCTGTAACTCATCGCACCTCCACTGCTTACCATCCACAGACGAATGGACAAGCCGAAGTGTCGAACAGAGAAATTAAGTCCATACTTGAAAAGACAATCAATCCAAATAGAAAAGACTGGAGCTTACGGTTGGATGACGCACTCTGGGCTTATCGTACAGCCTACAAGACCCCTATAGGCATGTCTCCATATCGTCTTGTTTTTGGTAAGCCTTGTCACCTCCCTGTAAAATTAGAGCACCGCGCTTATTGGGCTATCAAGCAATGCAACATGAAGATGGATCAGGCTGGTGAACATAGGAAATTACAATTGCAGGAACTGGAGGAGATTAGAATTGATGCATATGAGAGTTCCAGAATTTACAAGGAAAAGACAAAGAATTTTCATGACCAATTAATTTCTAGGAAAAAAATTTCAATTGGACAAAAAGTTCTACTTTATCATTCCCGTTTGAAATTATTTCCTGGAAAACTAAGGTCCAAGTGGATTGGTCCTTTTATTGTTACTAATGTATTTTCTCATGGTGCAGTGGAGATACAGAGCCTAGAGACAAACAAGGTTTTTAAAGTGAATGGACATTGTCTCAAGCCATTTTATGAAGGGTTTCAGGCTCATAGGAAAAAGGAAATAACCCTGGACAGGGTTAATGAGGGGGAATGAAAATGCAGGTCATCTAGCCTAGGACGTTAAACAAGGGCGCTTTGGGGAGGCAACCCAAGTTTAAGGCATGTCCACGCCTTATTTCTAGTTCATTTTATTTACTGTCATATTCTCCAATAATTTACCCTAATTTTTTGTTCTTTTATTTACCTTTATACATGTCTACTCATGCTTCTCCATCAACAACACCACCTACCGCTCCCCGCGACGCAAAACCAGAGCCCGTCTCAACAAGCAGAAGCGCTTTAAAGTACCCTGCGATGTGAAGATGCAGCCCACTAGGCCAGGCATAAAACTCTTCAAAGATAGCCCATTGTGCCTTGTCCGATTTTCCCACAGGAACAGTGCACTACTTGAGCTCCCGACGCGGGCATGGTTTCTCCGTCCACTTCAGCTGCCCGTCTTAGATTGCTGTGATTCCATATCCTCTACTATTCAGGGAAGTTAAACTCCTCTTTCTTTTTCATTTGTGCTTTTCTTTTTCCTACACATCAAGGATAATGTGTGTATTAAGTGTGGGGGAGGAACTAGCTTATCACTTTGTTTGTCCCTGACCATAGCTTTTATCTAGTTAAATCATTAACTTCTAGTTTGAATTTGTGCAACTTTTCTTGTCATGAATTGATAAAATATGCTAGATTATGTAATAAACTTAATATAACCAGATTTATTCTTAATTTTTTGTGGAATAAATGGTTGATTTTGGTTGTTCTTCTTATCATAAAATATGAGGCTTGAATTAATGAGGTGAAATATGCTTAACTTGCTTGATTTAAATCTACGTCATATGCATATGGAATTTTCACTAAACTTGCCTAGTCACATAATTATTCACATGTGAATGTGTGATGAAAATGTGCAAAAAAAAATGGAGAAAAGTATTATGTTTGATTATGTTTGGTCCGCTGTTCTGCTCTATTTATGTAACCAAGGGTCTTCATGCGCCCCATGTTGACACTCAGGCCAAAAAAAACGCTAGCAGAATATGAGCAGTGCTAGTAGCCACTTAGGGTTGTGATGGGCTGAGTAACCGGGGGTAACCACCACAACTGATCTACTTTCGCGTCAAAAGGTCTATGACACCCTAGGCAAGCCTAAAAGTGTTGCAATAATTTAAAAGCACCTCAATTTCTTGTTTATTGCTTGAATTTGTGTGAGATTTATGACTTGGCAGGTTGAGGGATAATTCTTTATGCATTAACTTATATGAAGCTCATTTGTGTGAATATTCTAAAAATGTTCGAGCCTTGTGTTTTATGATGATAAGAATTATTAAAATAAGTTATTTATTGCTTGAGAAATTGATACTTGTTGGTTATGTTGAGTTTATTATTTTTTTAGTATGTTGAATCATGGATTAATAAGGGATTTGTGCGAGTGATGGCTGGACGTTGTTGGTTGACAGATTTGGGTTATGCTTGAGGACAAGCGCTAGATAAGTGTGGGGGAGTTTGATGATGTGTATATTTGACTTATATTTTGATTATATTTGGTGGTATTTTGGGCAAATATTCGAATAAATAGAGTGGAATTTATTTGTTTTTATGCATTGTGGTTAGGTGATGGTCAATGATACAATTGCGAAGATTTTGGACGCTTTTGATGTGTTTTTGAGCTGTTGGTTGGGATTCTGTATGTAAAAGATCTATTTTCCAGAGATCCATGCTCACGGTTTAAGGTCGCGCAGATGCAGAGCTGATGCAGAATTTGGGAACGTGATTTGGCCATTAATTTCCATATTTTCCAGATCTGATTGTGGAGGATTTTTGTACTTAAATAGGACTCTTAATTAGGGATATTAGGGAGAAGTTCTTGCCTTTTTTTTTCTCTTTCCATGTTGGTTAGAATTTCTTTTTCTAGACTTCCTCTTTTTTTATTTAAGTGGTTGAACGCAAGAGGGGAGGACGGACTTGACTCCAGAGAATTCAGAAACATATTATTTTCTCTTTTGCGCATTTTGTAGTCACGTGTGGCTAACTCCTTTTTAATCTAGCAAAGGATTATCAAAGTTCAAGTTCATTCAAGTTGTGAGATCTAAACTTAATCCTCCTTCTTAATTTGTGCAGTATTTATATATTCTCTGTTTTATTGTTTACCATTGCTTTGTTGGTTGTTACAATAAGAGCTCGTTGTGCAATTGATAGGGTGATAGTTCGCCAATTGAAATACCCAAACTCGTAATTGTTTAGGTGTTTTAATAATAATGGCAAATAATATGACTTGATTAAAACCAGATTTTCAAGTTGTATTATGAGAACATATGATCTAGCTTGAATAAGTTACGCGTGTGATTTATTGGCTAGGGTTGGGTTTTTCTCGTTTTTCATGCTATTAGCGAATTGAATCCTAGGCGCGTGTTGGGGTTATTCGTTAATAAGGAATTAATCACTGGTGCGTGTCTGGTTAATCTAATATTAAGGAAAGATTAGGCTGTTAGAAGCGTTTCAACAATCATAACCAGTCTATTGCAGTGTTTGAGATTATTCATTTGACTCAATGATCAACTTCCGAACTTGAATGAGATTACCTTTGCTAGATGTTGCATAATCTGATTTTCTTTAATTTCTGTTTGCTTATTTTATTTAAGTCTATTATGCATAAACCTCCCTTTTTAATTTCGCTTTTATTGTTTACTTGATTTTCAAAGAATTAACAATTTGTTAGTCTCTGTGGATTCGACTCTGCTCACCCTAAATAAAATTTATTTGTGATTTAGAGAGTAGGAATTATTTTTGGTGAATTCGACCACCACCACAGGCACACGCTTATGTCAAACGCCTTACGTATGATCCTATCAATCCAGAAGATGTGGCACATGTTAAATATCAAAAGGTCACCCGAAAACAAAAGGTTTTAGTAAATCAAAAAACAACTTGTGCCTAATATTGTGGACTAACATGAATTAATGATAGCCTGTTGATATGATTATATTGAGATCCTTTTCAATTTGCGTAAAGTTTTCAATTTGCGTAAAGTGCTTGAAAACTACCAAGGATGTTCAAAACAAGGGAGTGGTTGTCTAAGATAATTACTCAATCATTAATTTCTGTTGTCACTGTAATTGAAAAAATATTTAGAACTTTGCATAAAGTGCGTTTAGGTTGGGTGAGAATATGCAACGTAGGTGCGATTCAAATGTTATGGTCTTCAAACGTGCAAACATTTTTCTTTTAACTAGTTTGTCTCAACCTTAATGCCAGTGAAAATCCCTCGTTGACCTCACCAACAATTTGCACATAAAGTAGACTTGACTAGCCGCTACTGGATTTCGTTTATATCACGGTTGAGACCACTCTCTATTACCAGAACTTTCCCTGGTCGAGTCTACGTCAACTCGTAGCTTTTACACCCGGTGGGCTCCCGCTTCTGGTAGACTTGACTCTTGACAAACTCACATTATGCAAGTAGTTCTCAATGGATATCAGAAATTGAGGAAATTGCAGCATTAGTCCTTGGTGTTCCCAAGATATCATTTTCAGCCCCTGGCTATGCTTTGTGCTCTGTTTTTTGACGGGCACAGACAACTCGAGATTACAGTTTTATTTTGCTTCCTTCAGTTTAGGATTTTTTCAGATTCTGTTTTTAAGCTTAGGTAGTATTTTTGAAATAGATTTGTGATTAGATTTCTTTTGCTTGAACAGTAATTTTTCCCGTTTTATTAGCTAATTTACTTCCTCGACCTGTTTGAAGTTAATTTTATTTTTTCGTAGAAAAAGCTAATCTACAGTTGAGTGATCGTTCAAGTGGTTGGTTCTTCCCCTTATTCCATCTGTGATAAAATTATATTTTTCCACATTTTCTGAATTTAATTAGAGAATAGAGATCGCCTTCTTCATTTTAAAACTTTAGTTAACAATTGACAACATTCATCCTAGCAATAGTCTAATTGCTACCCTGAAAACTTTTATTCCATGAATGACACTTTGTTCTAAAGTGATTGGTCCAATAAATTGGGAACCACGTGGCGATTAGGTGCTTCGTCTTGCTTTAATTAAAGAAAATTGGAGATAACGAAACTTGTGGGTGGTTCTCTAAGATAATTACTAAATCATTTGTTTATGTTGTCCACTTAGGTTGCGAATGATTAGGTTGCGAATGACAACCATTCTGTTTTAGAAATCAATTTGTGGCCAGAAATTGATTTTTCTATTTCTGTTTCTAGAGGAGTGTCTAAGCAAAAAAACACGTTTGATAACAACACAAAATTTCTGTTCCAGAAATAGAAATTTGTTTGATAACAACATAAAATTTATTCCTCTCAAGTGGCCGGTGAGTGGACGGCGGCGGGAGGAAGGCTGCTTGCGGCACGAGACGGTGGGCGGTGGTTGGCGGTCGGCGGCCCACGGTGGCCGGTGATGGGAAGAGGGCGGCAGCTAGAGGAGGGCGGCCGAAGGCGGAAGCAATGGCCGGTTGGACGGCGGCCGGTTGCCCACGGTAGCCAGCAGTGGGCGGCGGTTGAAGGCGGGCAACGGCGGGAGGAGAGAGGCCGGTGGCGGGAGACGATGACCGGTAGTGGGAGGTGGGTGGCGGAGGGAGGAGGTCGGCCGGCAGCAGGAGATGGTGGCCGGTGGACGGCGGGTGGCGGCCCACGGTGACCGGCGGTGGGATGCGGGCGACGGGAGACGATGGCCGGCGGTGGGAGGCAAGCGGCGGGGGGATTTGGGCGACGACGAGAGGAGGGTGGCCAGCGGCAGGAGACGTTGGCCGATAGACGGCGGGCGACGATGGGAGGTAGGCAGTGGCCGTCAGCAGGTGGCGGCAAGCAGCGGTCGCCGGCAAGTGGGTGGCGGATGGGCGACCGACTAGTAGCGAAGACAAGCGATGAGAAGAATTTTAACTTCTCATTTCTATTCCAGAAATAGAGAAGCAAAAAATTTTAACTTCTGATTTATATTCCAAATCTATTTCTGGAACAAATTTTTATTCCAGAAATATAAATTAAAATTGCATTACCAAACGGATTTTTGTTCCAAACCTATTTCTAGAACAGAAATAGAGAAACAGAATGGTTATCATTCGCAGTCTTAAATTTCTATAATTTACTTCCTCGACCTATTAGAAGTTACTTCTATTTTTTCGTAGAAAAAGCTAATCTACAGTTGAGTGATTGTTCAAGTGGTTGGTTCTTCCCCCTATTCCATTTGTGATAAAATTATATTTTTCCACATTTTCTGAATTGAATTAGAGAATAGAGATCGCCTTCTTCATTTTAAAACTTTAGTTAACAATTGACAACATTCATCCTAGCAATAGTCTAATTGCATGTTGTAATTTCAAACAGTGGAATATCAATGGGCAAGTTGAGCCTCGAAATACTTGCCCAAGATCGATCATCCTTGGACGGTTGCATAGATACACTCAGGAAGAATGAATTAATTCTGCAATAGAACAAAGGAAGATTGTACCATCCCAGGATAAGCTGGACGATAGAATAGTTCGATCATATCAGCTTCTAATGAAATCGCTATTATAGTCTACCCAAAAGCACCTCGTTTATGACTTATTATCATCTTCTTAAAATTTCAGATAGTCTCTCGTACTTTTTATAGCGATCATGTGCCATGAACAAACTAAAGGCATTATATACACCCTACACCCACTGCGGGTAGTGAAATTGGAAACTTTCTATGACCATGAACTCTGAGCAGCTTAAAGAACACTGTCAAACAATAGCTATTTTGTATGTCAATCGCATCAATCATGTTGTCCGCATGACTGCATCTCATCCTATTTAGCACTTAAATATTAGATATACTCATGTTTAATTGGCTTGTTACACCATAAGTCATTATCACGGGCTTTAACCGTCACACGAAATACCTTTCCTATTTCATGACATGAAATGATATGTATTCTTGTGTGTATTAATGAGTGATGCGTGAGCATCATCAAAAACATTTATGCATGTGGTTACTTCACGTCAATATACGAATTACTTTCTTTACTACATCCTTTGTCCAATCAATCACCCCATGTAGCATTTTGCCGATATCCACATTATTAGCATAAGCCAACCGCATAACCGGTAAATGCATTAAATTGTGCACCATGCATGATTGAAAAAAGAATTTTCATATTGTCCACACCTGAACTTTTTCAGGTAAATCAAACATGCATTTTTGTAAAAATAAATATATAAAATAAACTTAAATGAAAGAAAAGAGAGAGACCCCCAGTCCAATTAGGTATGATTTTTTAAAGGACCCGGTCTGGCCCACATTGGCTTAACGAAGCCCAATTCACTACAGCCCATTACTCGTCCCAGTTCATTAAGCCCATGAATTGATCAGGCCCAATTCGATTCTCTCGAATTCGTGGACTTCTTCATCTTCGTTCCCTTCTATGATCTTGAATCCGCCGGCACCGCCGCCGTAGCCGCTCCGCCGTTGCTGGTACTGCTGCGGCTGTAGTTCCTTTGTTCGCCCCTTTTTTCGGCCAAGGAGTTTGAAGTGCTTGAAGCTTATTCGTTCGTCCTTCATCGGCTCTGATCCTCAGCCTCATCGTCTCAGATGATGTCTTCCTTTGATCCGATCACTATTCACGGTCGACATCTACACTTTCAAGGTAATTATCGCTTATGCTCTGTTTCGGTTGCTCTACACGTGAAGCTGAGGCCGAGAGCTATATAGATATGTTTGTGTGAAAATCGACTGCAATTGAAGTTGTTTTTGATAATTTGAACTTGTAGTATTGTTGCTCATTTGATGATCTGAAAATGAATCATTGCTTTACTTGTGCGTTGAAGCTCCTCAGCCGAAATGTGTATCGCCTGTTCGATGATTTGCTTTGGAGACCTCAAGATTGATTTACTCTCAGCATTGATCGGAAAGTTACTAGTGCGACTTGAATGTTATTGCTCGAGACACTGGCTTTGCAACATGATAACCACTCTGTCTCTGGAGAGTCCTTCAATCGTAGATGCTCTGATTTGCTTTCGACTTTGATTTTGATTTTAGTGGATTCTGCCTTGGATGTGTTGCTGTATTGTCCCCTAAACTGAGAGCTTCTGGATTTGTTGTTGAGCTTACATGTTATGAGTTCATTTTATGAGTCTTTTGATAATAAATATAATTAGGTAGGATAATGCATTAGTAAATAAATAAAAGAGTAAATAAATAAATAATAATAATAAATCATAGGAAAATGCAAGTCGCAATTAGGTAGTTGCATCTTAGGAATAGTTTCAATCGAATCTCATCTAGTTCATGATCATCTAGTTTAGGAATTGCATTTCATGATTTTTGGATTAGAATGAATTTTACGGCATGCATGCCTAAGATGAAAAGCAAAAAAAAAAAAAAAGGAAATAAAAAATTGATAAAAAAATGGTAAATGGAAAAAAGGTATTAGAAAAATGGTATTGCATTTAGCTTAAAATCAAATCTAAGGGCTAGGTATAATTCATAATTAGTCACATTCCCTAGTTTCAGTCCATGCGTGATTAGATTAGGTCTTAATTCATGGGAGCTCCTGTCCCAGGTCTTAATAATAAGGCCATGTATATTTTTCGCCCGACTCGTATCAAGTTTACTTTCTCGCACTTCACTTTCGTCGTCTTTACTTCAGTGCCGTATATTGTTTTGATGTGTGGCTTTCATTATCGTGACTTGATTTGATTTTTATCTCTTATGTTTGATTGAGTTGTGCTTTTGCAAATAACCATGCACGAATATTTAGTAGGATGCACTTTGGGTATTAATATGAACAAGACCGTACGATTTATGTCTTCCAAAATAAAATGAGTTTGGATATCGAAAGAGTGTTAACTGAATGTTAACGCAACCAAATCCCTGACCCTAAATCTCTTGTTTGGATATCAATGTTGTGCGTGGTTAGGGTTTTGGAGAACTCGCACCGGTTGAGAGTGAGCACCTCGATTAAAGTGATTGCACGTTCCTGTTCGACAAGCCGCTAAACTCGCTCGCCTCGCTTGGGAGGATCGCGACACATATAAATCTACAATAAATATATTATCTGTAACAGTTCGTTTTTAGAGCCTTGATTATTAAATTTACCCAATTCGTTTCCCTTGATTAACATCACACAGAGTGGAGATACCTATTGGGCAAAACAAACCTAGTTGAAGAGCATAAACAGATTGCTGATGGCAAACAAAATAAAGCCCTCTTAAAATTATATATAGCAAAGGCATGAAGTCTAGACATGGACACGGTTCGGAACCGGCCGGTTCCGGTTCGTGGCCATGTATGAACCGGCGGTTTCGGGTAGGTTCTGGTTCCGGCCCGGTTCGGAACCGGCCGGTAAAAATTAAAAAAATAAATTATGAAATAAAAAAATAATGAATTATTCAATATAAAATGTAATCAAAATGTACATTGTAATCAAATTTGGAGAAAAAAAGAGTTTTTCCACTTATCTGCATTTTTTTTTTGGAACCGGGCCCGGAACCGGCAGTTCCGGGCCGGTTCCGAACCGCGGGCCCGGTCAACGGGCTGGTCCCGGGTTTGACCCGGGCCAGTTCCGGGTCGAAACCGGCCCGTGGCCATGTCTAATGAAGTCGTAGACTTTTAGTAGAAGTTCTTTGAAAACGACGATAACATTAGAAGCAATCTAAGAACGAAAATGTCAACAAATACCGTGATTGATTGACCGGACTTGATCGACCTAATAAGCATGGAGTGCAAACTCAAAGGAAGAACAGCACACCAAGTTACGACGAACACTCATAATTACAGACGGATCACAAATTCTGAGAGTCTAACCTGAAAGCCACTTGCCAAGCTATAGCCAATGAAAATCATCCAAGTATGACCAGTCTTCGAATCAATCGTTTCTTCGCTTGGGTACATCTTATTTGCTTCAAACGTCTGCAGAAAGATTTCTCAATTACTTCTGGCTTGACTGATCACGAACCCTGTTGGACATTTCCTGGACTTTCCATTGCTCGTACGAGCTGACTAGGCCTCCATGCGAAGGATCTACTAACTTTGAGCAGTTGAAAATGGTTATGCAGCACCTGTCTCGTACTTTCGAGTTGAAGACATGAGCGAAACTTTCCAACGATCTGCAATGGTTAAAATCCAATCTTTTGAGAGTTTCTAGTTCATCCAGGCCCTTAACCGCCGGAAGCTCTTCGCATCCTCGAATTGCCAAGTACTCCAGCTTTTTCAAATCCGATAGATCATCTAGACTTTTAATCTTAGGACATTCTTTTAACTTTATGATTACTCAAACGTCGAACCTGAATTGTTTATGGGTAGATTGCACTGTTGTGGATTCTGTGACTCACAATATACTTGAGAAAAGCTGACAAGTTTGATTCTGTAAAGAGCTGGGGCTTTAAAATTTGTATCTGTTGTTACAATTTAGCGGAACATTTGAGTAATCATAAAGTGCCTTTGCTTTATATCCTTGTCAATGTGGTGTTCAGTGACGATGGTCTGGTTAAACAATCTGAATTACATGAAAACTGGAGCATCAACTTACAAGTTGCATTAAAGCACATTAAAGCAAGTTCCCTGAAGGCTGTGTATCTCTCCTTTTTGAGTTAAAGAAGACTGTATATGTGACGTTTTACTCATCCACTACGTTATGAAGTTGGCCTTTGTGTGGACATTATATAGCTAGATATTAGGATCAGAAATAAGAGCTGCTCTTCCGCCCTAACACTTAACCATGCGGCAGTCGAGTCTCTGGATAATAATCTTCAGTTACGTTGGGAATTACTTCTGGATGCACTACTTCTTCACAGTTTTGGGAGCTTCTGATACATTTCCATCGTGGAAAATGGATTATGTGAGCCATAAATTTGAGACATTGACTAGTTATGCTTTTCTTAATCATCTGTCTGTTTCTGATCATGTGGTCTGGTTGACTTTTTTGTGCAGGTACCGCATACTAGTTTCCTCCTGACTCATGTTTGCTTTTTATTTTACCATGTTACGTCAAACATGACCCTCAGCAGGCTAAGGCATGCTATTGCTGACTTGCCTGAAAAAATACAGTGGGTTACTGAGGCGGCATGGATTCTGGTTCTTTCCTATTTCATAGCATACCTGGAGAATGTAGCTATTTCTAATGTATGTCCAGACCAATTGTTCTACTATCCATTATAACTATAACCAACTTTTTTTTTTATATAGATGGCATGCTGATTTTATTGCCTGTTTGAACTGGAGTGGTGCATATTTGTCAATGCATTGTCTCCAAGATTGCTTATTCTGGCCATTCTCCTTTATCCACAGCCTTATCATGAAAAGAATCAGTTAATTTGACAAGACATATTCAGTCAATCTTGAAATGAAATTTCGTTAGATTAAGAATATCAATTGTTATCTGTTTTGTAATATCCCCGGTGAATGCTGATTCTTTTCCTCTTCAACGTATATTCCTCAGCATGTTTCTGTAGTTTCAGTAATGAGAATGGCAGTTCAACATCTTTTCTGCCTGCCATGTCACGTCACATTTTTTTGCAAGCTTTCGACTTTGCATGGAGCATTTCTCGTGAAATCTGTTCTTTCTTTTTATGCCAGGCAGGTCTTTGCTGTGAAACAAACCCAAGACATTTTACATTGCTATTGTCGCTATTTCATTTAGTTAATTACAGATGCTTAAATAGTCATATTATATGTAGGGATTATGCAAACCTAATTCTTTTCATTCAATGTTTGCAGTTTCCTTATTATGAATTTGTAGACCGGGCGTCATGTATAAAGTGGGGTCCTTGTTTTATGCCATATACTTCATTGTGAGCTTTCCAACGTTTCTGAGGTGAGAACTTTATGTGCCCAACACCTATTTTATGGGTTCTTATCCTCTCTGTTTCAAAAAATACACGATTCAGCAGTAACACGCGCACATCACGGCTGTGCAATCATTTGGAGTGATATGGATGTACTTGTCCTAGAATGAATTTAAATTGTAACTGAGAGAATTATAGGTTCCAGCTTGTATAAATGCACGGTCTGTAGTTTATCAATTCGGACAGTGATTTCATTGATAAATAACTACATTGATCAGTATCGCGTTTTCATAATAGTGAAACCATATGCTAGAATGAAGGCAATGGAAAAATGTAGATGCAATCATCTAAACAGATGAAAACATTATCTGGTTAACGAGCCATAAATTCTGGCAAGGTTGATCTGCATTGTACGCACCATTTTCTTCATGTTCTCTGGCATGTATTCAATTATGTGGTTGCTTTTCATACATTATGTTTCATATATCCAAATTAAAAGGAATAATGCTTCTGCTCATTAGAAAACTACAGTTGCACCCTTTTTTCCCTTTTTTTCTTTTTGCTATGAAGTGGAAGAATTGGAGAATATGGAAGAGGATATGGAAGTCATAGCTTTGTCTTTTCTAGTCAAACGTTTTGTACTTGGTCAATCATTGGAGCTCATGCAACATTGTCAGCTGAAAATGAACTTGTGCCTGCAGGATTGATGAGAAGCCAGGCAGTTCTTGGGACCTGCCAAGAGTAGCTGTTGATGCTTTGGGTGCAGCCATGCTGGTGACAATCATACTTGACTTGTGGTGTATTTTCCTCGGACCAATTGTCCCAGTTCCTGGCTCGAAACAATGCATTCAGCCAGGACTTCCATGGTTTCCTGGACATTCCGTGGAAGCTTGACATCTCACTATACTAAAACGGGAGCTTGGGTTTTTGTTCCCAATTCCATAAAGGCTGTAAGTTTTGGGGTATTCCCTGTTGGGGAAAGATGTAACCACAACCGTGCCAAAAGACTTGTATTGTACTAGTTGTAGTGCTTAGGCAACCGAGTTGAGAGATGATTTTGGAATGTAAGATTCTGATGGCTATGGTGGGTTCATAACCACCTAAAAGCTTGAATAGAATACCAAGCAGGCCAGGCGGATGGAGACAGTGATTTGCTTTTCAAGATCATGATATGTGATGATTCTTGTTTTCTTCTACAAAATAAACGCACATTTCTATTGTTTCAAGTGCGCAAGCGTAGGGGTGCTTTTATGTGTGTGTGTGTGAGTGAGAGAGAGAGAGAGAGAGAGAGAGAGAGAGATCTTATCTGACCACTATTAACATAGTGACAGTAAGGACGTCACCTAAAAGAGATGAACAAAAGTTCAATTTATATGAGAATCAGTAAATCGTAAGAGCAGAATAGAAAGCAAAAGAGGACAGATATGATGTGGAGCCAAATTAAAAGCTATTGAAGGCTTTCCTCTCTCTCTCTCTCTCTCTCTCTCTCTCTCTCTCTCTCTCTCCTTTATACCAACAATCCAAGAAAAATGGAAAAAGAAAACTTAGCAAGAAAACATTACAAGGAGAAACTAAAACAAGGAGCTTCCCAGGTTACAAAAACAAAATGGATTACATACGCGGCAGCTTTTAGGAGGACGAGCAGCGGGTCAAAAATTGTAATTATGAATTAGTGAACAATAATACTTCACATGAAATAGCTGAGTGCCTTCTTTCTTCTTGAACCGCCTTCACCGTAGAGTTCATTCCACTGCAGAAGCTCGGTCATGTTAACAAACTCGGATGATACGCTCGCACATACTTGTTTCCATGTTAATAACACAGATACGAAATCAATTGAAGCTGCACCAACAATACGGAAAATGAAATGCTACTAAGTTGTAAAATAGCTATAGGTTTGTGGACGATCACGCTATGGTGAGAAAAAAAGTGCCGTTTTTGAATAGTTTTACCCATTCATGTGCATATTTGAAATCTTCCATATTAAGAGACCGTATATCAGCACTCCCTCTCAAAGCTGGAGCAGGTTTGCCTTCTGCTAGAGCTGCAGCGCGTTCCTGCCATGAGTTGCACATATTATCAGCCATAATCAAAGTACGAGTAAAGTAGCCATATCAAATTACGAGAAGATGTGGACCTTTTTCTCCTTTTCCAATATCTCTTTGATTGGCCTGTGCGCTGCAGTTACACATAAATTCTGCAATAAGACAGTAATAGGTGAGACTGAATTCTCCACTAGTGAACAGTGTGAGTTAAGATTCTACGGTGTCACATTTAGGTCACTTCCTGAGTAACCATATGTCATGCTTGCAATTCCGTCCAAGTCGACATCTGCAGATAAGTCTTCCTTTGCCAGTATAACTTTCAAAATTTTTGCTCTATTTGGAGCATCTGGAAGATTTACCATCAATCAGTAGTAAAGACGAAACTTAGCATCTGCTTTTGGGATATATGAAGGCCCACTTAGAAAGGAAAGAGGATGTGAAGGAAAGCAAGAATTGCGATACATATGTCCGTGAAAAAAAAGTCATGGTAACACTCACCGGCGAGGCAGCCTACGGATGACTGCCTCATCCAGGTCGAAAGGTCTGTTTGTGGCTGCAAGTACCAGTACTCATTCTGTATCTTTAGTCCGTAAGCCATCCCAGTTGACCATAAATTCATTTTTCATCTTGCGCATGGCCTCATGCTCCCCTGGGTTCTCCCTCCGGCCCAACATACTATCAACCTAGGTAACCACCAAAACACTATGAGAAGTACAACAACTAGGAACCTAAACTAACAAAAAGAAAGAATAGAGAAACTGACTTCGTCAACAAATACAACACTGGGGGCAATTTTACTGGCAAGTGAGAAAACAGCTTTCACATACTTCTCGCCCTCACCAAACCACTGCAAAGAAAGAAGAATTGGACATACAGCAGTACGACGTTAAATCTCCGCAAATTTCAAATGATCACAAGAGATCGGCCCCAATATTGACATTGGATGTGATACTTGACATGGAAATGTTGATAAAATTTGCACCAGCTTCAGTAGCCACAGCCTTCGCAAGCATAGTCTTGCCTGTTCCAGGGGGACCAAACAGAAGAATGCCCTTGCAAGGCTGGACAAGAAAGGTAACAGTGAGACTAAGAGCAATCTCCACCATGAAAGAATTACAGAAATAACTTGTATTACAGAGGCATTTAAAAGAGTGCTTATATCATCAGACAGAAAGGTTTTCAAGCATGAACTTGAGACAATTACTAGAAAAAAAAAATAGAGAAAAACCAGAACCACTTTAACAGGCAGCTCATTAAACCAATTTCTGCTTTTTGTTCTTTCAAGAAGCCTAAACCGTCTGCATTTTTTTACTTTAGATAATTCTTTGACACATGGCCAGTGTCGTTTCAAGTCTACTTGTATTTCCACACTGGTCTCTTTTTCACGTGTTCTCATATTTCTACACGGCTGCATTCTTAGGTGTACCTACTACTTGAAATGAGCCTCTTTTAGTTCTTTTTGGAACAATGACACCAGCATTTCTTGAAGAACACTCAGCTTCTTTTGGCTAAGGAAAGCCACCTAAAGCACACTAAGTTCTTTGTGGCGTTCAGCAAGGCCAGGATCACCATCAACACCCTGTCCCATCTCCACCCCATGCACCATCTCTACCAATTTGCCCCAGTTTTGCTATTCGCAAAAAAGATAAATCTAACACAAACGAAAGATCTTGATCAAGATTATCTCAACTCAAATTTCAGTTTAAAGGTTATCCTTCTCGAGAAGGTTAACTTAGTAATAACAGTATAAATCTAAAAAAAAACCCGTGTTGCCAAATTTTCTAATATTGAACAAAATTTTAAGCTGATAGGCATTCTTGAGATGAGTGATCAACTAGTAATAATAAGAGGAGTACAAACGATGAGGGATAACTTAATTAGTCTAAAAGAAAAGAAAACAAAGAAAGCCTAAGTAATGCAGGGTGAGATGTGGCAGGGGTGGGCCGGACTGCGGCCGCGCCAGGCAGGGCAGCCAATCAGGATGGGTGGTTGCCACATGAATACATACTGAACGTCACCTTGCTAGCTGATTGTTATCAGGTGCCTAGCTACCTCAACTGTCTATTAACCATGTTGAATCCTGCATCAAAGAACTTCTTGCCAGCAGATCAACTTTTCTAGATATTTGTGCAGGCTTTATAGCCTCAGAAAATAGAAAACCAGAAATTTTCTGCACATTGTATAGTAGCCTCATAACAAAACACCTATAAATTTCTATAAAAAAAGACAAGATTAAACCAGGAAAGTTAGTACATATATTATGGCCAATATACATGGACATATCAAACTCATTAACAGAACACAATTACAAATGAAAAGTAATGCTAGAGCTCCAAAAAGCATGTGCAAGAACCAATTAATTCGTTATTACGACCAAACTTCAAGTGGAGCAAATTGAGTGCTCATAGAGAAAAGCAGAACCTTCGTTAATTGCCCTTTGCAGAAAAGTTCAGGCCTCTGTAGAGGAAGCCTGACTAGCTCCTTCAATGTATCTTTGACATTTTCAAGAACTCTGATGTCATCAAATGTGTCACTTGGGGGAATGACATCAGCAAGAAGCCTTTTCTCAAATTCATTTTCAGTTACAACATCCTGTACAGAAAAAAAAACTGACCCACAGCCAGACAATTTGTGATTCTTAACACAGGTATTCCTGCTACACAAAATTTAGTAGCCAAATAAATATGATAACCTTGAGTGACTTTTTCAAGCTCTTAGACTCGTTCTGAATAGCCTGCAAGATCCCAATGCCATACTGGATGCTGCCAAACATTTCAAAATGGTTTTGCTAATTTTAACCCAAAGATTGCAGCCGATAAAACATGCATCCTGACAGAGAAAGGAACGATTCCTTACCTCTCGCTGCACAGACCAAGCCCTGAATCAGCATTAGATTCAGGATTCTGCATTAAATGATGGCTTAGAGCCCATCCAATGACCCTTTCTGCACCTGCCAATATAAAATTAAATTTTAACACCATGTCAAGGAAACATAGTGAGCAACCTCACTTAAATGGATCAATGGTAATGTACATACTCTCAGTGGTAAGTGTTTGGTCCTTGATGCATATCGTATAAAGTCCTTCACATTCCATTCTGCATCGACCAAGAACCTGCACATAAGGATAAAAAACTATGACATTGTCTCCTCTGCTGCATAAGACTGCCAAACTTAATCGATTTTTGATCGGACAGACTAATCGCTATTCAATAAGCACTCGAAGGTTACCAAATAATAATCGATTTTTGAGGCCACAGTCCTCAAAATGGAGTACCTCAAAGTCCTCTAGTGATATGAATACACAAGTAAGCATAAAATTCCCCACAACCATACTCTATTTCCTACGCTATTTTAGATCAGTAGCTCATCCGAAAGAAGCTTGCGTGACTCCACTTACATTCACCAACTAATATTGGATTGGATTGGAATTTGACTTAGGGATTAAAGTACAATAACAATATGTATGGTAGAGGGATTTCGAGGGAAGAGAAAGGATTTTAAATGCAAAACAGCGAACAGAGAAACAAGAGGCCTTTGAAGTACTGGCAAGAGAGAGAACACCAGAGGAGGTTGTGGTTGGCCAGCCAGTCGTAGAGGACGGGGACGAGGGACTTCCGCCGGGCGTACTTCTCGTCGACCGCGTGCTGCTGTTGCGACCTCTTCTCCTTGGTCACCGCCAACGATGACGACGAAGACTTGGCCGCCACCGCCGGCTGCGGCTGGTGGTGGTGGAGCTCCTCCTTTGGCTACGGCTTCGCCTTCCACCGTCGCTTCTTCGGGGCTTGCAGACGCAGAGCGTCGAGGCGGAGGCTAAGGCTAGGGCATGGCCGACGCAGAGGCGTCGGCAAGGGTTGGGCGGAGGTGTCGGCGTCGGAGGCGGTGTCGGAGGGAGCGCGAGTTCTCAGAGTGCAGAAGGCATCGGCATCGGAGGCGGCGCGTCTGGGAGGAGAGAGAGGTTGGGAGCACGAGAGCGTTGACGTCGGCGTCGGAGGCGTCGGCGTTGCAGGAGTTGGAGGGAGCGCAAGTTCTGAGCCGGGAGGAGAGAGAGGGGTTGGGGCGCGAGAGTGCCGAGAGAAGAGAGGAGAGAGAGGCGCTATATTTTCAAAATTGGAGGTGTCTGACCGGGTGGGCCCGGCGACACGTGTTGCATGCTGAGAGACTCATTTTTTGCCACGGTGGAATTCCAGTCGTACCTAATATTTTCTCGATGGATGTCAGATATTGAGGAAATTACAGTACTAGTCGTTGATGTTCTCAAGATTTCATTTCCGGTCCCCGCTATGCTTTTATTTTTGACAGACATAGGCAAATCCAGCTCATTTTTATATTTTGGGGAACTCCCACTTTGACTTTCTTTAATCTTAAGCAATTAAAACTTCCATATGAAAAAGTTGACATGTTCATTCACCTACATATTTATCGTAACTTTCTAAGATTTGAATAATATTTCAAGCTTTGGAGGAAAAGCAAAAAAGACGTTTTTACATTTTATTAGGCCAAACAAAAAGGCCCTGATCTTTTGGTTGTTTCCTAGTCTTTTTTTTTGTCTAACATATCTATAACTCTTCTCATTTTCTAACTTTTACTCTGTCTTTTTTTTTTTTTCATGCTTTTACTTGTATTAGTTTGGAAATGGAGCAGGTAACTTGTTTTCGCTTGATCAAGTACTGCCAAAATGTCCCTCTACTTTTGGTTCGAATATAATGAATCAGCTTTTCAAGACATTTTCAGCTAAGACTTGGCAAACAACCTATTTTAGACCCCGTTTGCGAGTGACTTCCCTCGTCCACAATTTAAAGATGGCAACCGAGTGAGTGATTTGAAATGTCCAATCTTCCTTTTCGTTCATAGCTTCTCAAACCTTCTACTCAAGGGGTATTTGAATTGATACACAACCTAATTCCCAATTTTAGCACCCTGATTATAAGCACGCGAGTTACAGAAGAGGAAGGAAATATTTTTTTTTTATAGGGGGCCCTTTCCACTTCCTCAGATAATGTTTTCACCAAATAATGAAATAGTGTCTCCTCTTTCCAATATACATCAACCCCAAAATGGCGTAACCAGTGGTGGGCTCCGCCCGCTGTAGAGTTGACTTTTGATGAACTTACAATGTGCTGTGAGCTTCGTTCTCAATGGAAATAAAAATATTGATGAAATTTGCAGTACTAGTCCTTGGTCTTTTCTGGATTTCCTTTTCAGTCTCCGCCTATGCTTTGATTTTTGGGTTTTTACCACAAAAAATTTCAACCCAATACACCCGTGCTCTATTTGTTCAAAACTAATTTTCGTCTTGCAAAGATCCCAAACTGGTAAACTCATGTCACCTTTACTCCAAACCAGTACAAGCGTAATAATTTTAACCCAATTTTGCCCTTGAAAAATTTATCACAAATGTACCAATTTGCGTTAAATGTGGCACTGTTGTACTAGTTTAGGAATTTTTGTGACACAAAAATTATTTTGGGGTAAATATTGCACTGGTGTACCAGTTTGAGATTTTTTTTTGTGATACGAAAATTAGTTTGGGGCAAATGTGACACGAATCTACCTATCACACCCCGCACCATAATCCCCTAGATTCGGGCGCACGACACCCCTCCAACATAGGTCATTTAATTACGACGTCCCAGGAGGCATCGCCGACCCATCGCGTTAATTAACGAGTAAGCACATGCGGAAGCAAATTCTAATATTACCCAACCAACATCACAACAGGGATAGCATAGGAAATACATTCACCATAAGCATGCTTTATATATATATAGCATCAAGACGATCGTATGTTAGCAAAATACAAACCCGTAACTACGGGCCTTTATCCGATTCGAACAAAAGGGGTCAGGATTATACCTATCTCTTCTATCTACGAGGGCCTCCTAAAAAGGACACGACTCCCTCATACTCGGGTATGCTATGGCTCCTCTACGGGGTCGTAGTCCAGGTTCGACTCCGAATCACTAATGAGACTGCTGGGGACATTCAACCCTGAAGCATCCCACGAAATTGCGCCAGGCGCACTCAGCGGTCCGTCAAAGCCTCGGAGAGGTCCCCAACGCTCCTCCCCTAACCACACATACCACACTTTGAAGTGATGAGGAACTAAGTTAGGAAGCCTCTCGTCAACCCAAATGGTGGTCGTGTACTCCTCGTATGTCGTGTCCGTCCCTGGTGCAACGTACTCAACTATCTTAATGTCTTGGTCCACCGGGACCCCAAAACGTACTATCTGTGTGTCCATACTAAGGGCCTGAAAAGAGGTGAACAACGATAAATGAGTAAATCTCAATAAGTGGAACCGCTAAACCTCGAGTAGGATGAAAACTTGCTTTGGAAAAACGAAGGGTAACTCATCAACTTCGCATGCCACAAAACCATCAATTAAACATTCATACTTCTAACCTTCCGACGGCACATCAAATTCACATAACTATTCAAATGTAAAGTTTTGCTTTCAATCGACATGCAACAATCATGCATATTAATCAAGAACATGTCATACCACATAATTCATGCACAATGCATCCACATGTGTTCCGATTATTACGACCGCTTAGGGCCACGACCAACACTCGCGTTGGTGGTCTTCCGGCGTAACCGAGCATCGTCCCGCCTCATCGGGCATGGCATCATCTTGACCTCACTCGAAGATGGCATTCAATTAAGAGCATCATTCCGACCTCCATTGCGAACGGCATCCGAAATCCATTGGGCATCGCCCCTCGCAATCATACCAGTACGGAACTATTTATGTGATCAAGCAAGCATATCAATCACTCAAGCTAATTATTTTCTTCCACATAGATCAATACAAGAGTGTTTCATGCTCACGCATTTAGAACATCTAAATTCTGCACACATAAAATGTACTAGAGTAATCGCGCGAGAAAGAAAATAGTGCATATATGAAATTGGGGTAAACTTGGGAAGATTGCATAGTAACCAAAATTCTTCCAAAATAAATAGTAAATGAACTCCAAAAATTATAAATTTTGGATATGTCATAGAAAACACCTTGATAAACATTTCTTATGAAGAACACAAACCCAGTTTAATCTGTAAACATGTTTTTTTGTCCCTCAAAGTCAGACCCAAATCAGCTCGTTCGAACAAACTACTCGGTCCTCAAAATACATCTCTTTCAGTACCTAAATCACCTTAAAAAGCTTCAAAATTTTTATATGTCATAGAAAGAAAATTCCTTAACAACTTTTGTGAAGGAAGCCTATTGAAAATAGATCTGGAAAAATTTATAAAAATTCGGAAAGACAAGAACATCAGAGAAACAGCATTCCGGGTAGCTTAAACATGGTTTGAAAATGGGCTTTCATACGACTCAAATAACCTCCAAAAATTCCAGATTTAAAATATGTTAAACATCAAGATATGAGGAACAACTTTTGTGAGGAACACCACTTCAGATTCAATCCACAAAGGTCTCTACAAAAATAGAAAATCTAAGAGGTGCAGTAATAACAAATCCGGGTTTCAAACCAAACTTAAAAAATTCAAGCTGTAGTCGATACTCACCAATCTTCAGCCCACAAAACTCATTCCACCAAGTCCAAATCATCATGCAATAGCCACTTGAACATCCATAAACACATATAAGGAATCAAGCTCAATCAAGCTAACCTAGGACCGATATGCATAGAATAACACCCTAGCCAAGGTTTAGAGGAACCACTTACTCAACTGTTGGAACTACGAGCGAAGATGTACAAATGGCGACAAAAAAAGAGTGACGACACGGCACGGTCAGCGGTAGTGACCGTTGAGCAGCTCGGCACGACGTGAACGGCGACAAGGCGACGAGCGGCGGGGTGGCGAGCGGATGAGTGGCGTGGCACGGTGGTGGTGCTGGTGGTGGCGAGCAGTGGTGGTGATGGTGGCCGGTGATGGTGGTGGTGTGAGTGAGGGAGAGGAAGAGAGAAAATGAGAAAAATGAGTGTTATCCTTGAGTGATCTTGAAAGGGAGGGAAGGGGGAGGGAGCGAGAGTCCAATAATGCACTTTCACTCAAATGCTCTAGGCTTAGGCTAGCCTAGCCGTTAAAAATATCTCCATCAACTCTCCCCCCCAAGGTAATCATACCTACTAGAATTAGGCACCTACAAGAGGCTTATGGGATAACAATTCTAGAGGCTTATGGGATAACAATTCTAGCGGCTTATGGCTTAACCAAGTGGGTCCTCATATCTTTTTCCCCCCAAAAGTGGCACCCAAGCCACTAGGATAAGACCAAAAGTTTGTCTTATCTCCATCAAGGCTTCTAGAAGTTGCACATAAATGAAAACAATAAGTTAATCAATCATAGGACACCAATCGAGCATATTGTACATTAATGTGCAACATTCAAACAATTGAATGAAGGTCCAATGTGGTAGGATGGCCTTACCTTCTTGATTGGCACCTAATGTGATGCGGAATTTATTAGTGATGCGATTAGATGGTTTTTTTCTATTATTTTAGTATTTTTTTATGAGTTAATTTTAAGGGTCGTTTTTGTAATTTTGCTATTTGATGCTTATTAACTTTCCTATTATGATTAGATTTCCTATTATGATTAGGTTTCCAATTCAGATTAGGTAACTTTCCTATTATGATTATGTTTCCAATTCAGATTAGGTAACTTTTCTATTATGATTAGGATTCCTATTGTAATTAGGTTTAACCCCTATAAAAGGGTGTTTAGGGTTTGTTTTGAAGAGATAACATTATTATCATCAATATTAAAATTTCGAGATTTTTCTCTCTAAGCAAGGTTTTGCTTGAATTATTCGCTGAACACTGCGTCAGGTGGTATCAAAGCCTATGGCGATTGGCGGTGGTCTTCGTGATGATGCTCAGGAGACTGGAGCCCCAACCCTTGGGGACGACGCACTGCAACATTTGGAGCAGCGTTTAATGGAACGCTTGAATCAACAATTCGATCAAAGTCTTCGTCGTTTTGAAGAACGATTTGACGAGTTAACAGAACGATTCGAAGGTCTCGGCGTTGATGTGAATCGGAATCGGCGGAACGATAGAAGGCCGGGTGCAGATCTTGCTTGCGGTGATCCTGTTGATAGGCCTGCTCCTGTCCGCAGGCAGAATAACCCTCTGTTTTCAGAGAGTTCAAAAGAAGAAGAAACTGAAAATTTTGATGAGGAACGTGCTGATTATGATGGCAGAAATCGTTAGGGAGGACTTCAGAGAAGGCATGATAGGAGAGATGGACGATGACGACGACGACGCTATGATGATTGTAAAGGTAACGACTTTAAATTGAAATTCGATATCCCTTATTTTAATGGTAGTTTGGGTATAGAAGAATTTTTGGATTGGCTTGCTGATATAGATAGATTTTTCGATTATATGGAGACCCCTGGTGACAAAAGGGTGCGATTAGTAGCCTGTAGATTAAAGGGGGATGCGTCTGCATGGTGGGAGAGATTACAAAAAAGGAGGGAACGAGAAGGGAAAGAGAGAGTTCGAACTTGGACTAAGATGAGTAGGTTGCTGAAGCAAGAATTCCTTCTACCCGACTATGAGCAGTGTTACGCCCCGAACCCTATCGAGCTCGTAACATCCCTCTTTGATCGAATTAATGCGACGACCCAGGAAATGTCGCCGACCCCAAACGATCACATCAGAGTTTGCACACGGCGGAAACAAGAACATAAACCCTGACAATAAAATCATGGGGTAATAGGGAGAGATAATTCGCTAAACCACCAAAACATAACATTACACCTCGATATATATATATATACAATATCCATTCTCGTCCATTACACAACCGTTAGTCACTTCGAGCACTCACCAAAATTTCATCAACCTATAATACACATAAAAACTGGCTTCTCCGGATTACGTCAACAACTCCAAAAAAAAGGGTACTTCAAAAATGATCACCCTACCCTCAGCTAACCCCTACGAACTCTAGATGGTATCCAGTCCGAGTCGGTCTCCTCTGAACTTGAATTTGACTCCTCCTGATTCACCTGCTCCTCTAACGACTCAGAATCTGCCTCAATCTCGATCGGATTATCTATAGGGTATTCTACTACTGCATGGTCGGTGTGCATAGGGATACCAAAACGCTGGGGCGGTGGTGGCGGTAGATTCATGGCTCAGGGTGGGGTTCTGAAATAATTTGGTTAAACAACCATGAGACAACTCTCAATAAGTTGACAGCCTAAACCCCACTTAAGCTACCACGTATCTCCAGGCAGGTCCAAACACTCAATCATTCAATACATACTTATCACACACACAAATGTACTTACCTGGGCTCAACCTGCACATTAGTCTCAAATACATGAATTTCAAACCACATGCACATTCCAAGCCATTCTCATGCCCAAAAACACATGTCATATACACGACATTTCCGAACCCCACATTTCACATTCATTCATGCACTACCACACCATTTTCATTTTCAATATCTTTCCTCGGCCCACGTAAACACGCCTCAGGCGCCACATTCCTATCGCGACCCGCGTAAACACGCCTGAGGCCTGAGCTCACTTTCCACTTGCCACATCATACATTCCTATCGCGACCCGCATAAACACGCCTCAGGCCCAATCACATTCTCACTTGCCACATCACACATTCCTATCGCGACTCGCGTAAACACGCCTCAGGCCCCGATCACATTCTTACTTGCCACATCACACATTTCACCTCCAATCTCTTTCCACGGCCCGCGTAAACACGCCTCAGGCCCCACATTCGTATCACGACCCGCGTAAACACGCCTCAGGCCGGTTCAATTCCCCGCGTAAACACGCCTCAGGGATTAAGTGATCACGCGAACGTGCCAACACGCCATATTTTATCTGTACCCCGCGTAAACACGCCTCAGGGCTTTTTAGTGATCACACGCACATCACACGCCTCAAATCTCACACGTTCACATACTCGAACATTAAATAAATGCACCCAAATGCACCCAATTCAACCATATCAATTCAGCCCCTAGAACATACAAACACACATTCAAGCATCAATTCCAGTCACGAGGGCAGCAACTATTCAACCTCGACACCCCCACCATTCCGCTCATAAAAATGAACATTCATAGAATCAGGGTAAATCTGGGCAGTTTACACAGTGACCGAAATCCCATCAAAATAAATAGTAAACGAACTCCAAAAATTCTAAATTTTGGATATATCATAAAAAACATCTTGGTAAACATTTCTTATGAAGAACACGAAATCCTGTTTAATCTGTAACCATGCTTTTTCGTCCCTCGAAACCAGACCAGAATTAGTTCGCTCTAACAGACTGTTTTGTCCACAAAATACATTTCTTTCAATACCAAAATCACTTTGAAAAGCTTTGAAATTTTTATATGTCATAGAAAATAAATTCGCTAACAACTTTTGTGAAGGAAGTTTATTGAAAATAGATCTAGAAAATTTTATAAAAATTTGACAAGACAAGAAGGTCGGGATGAACAGTGTTCCGGATAGTTTTAAGACGGTCTGAAAATGGGTTTTCGTGCGACCCAAATGGCCTCCAAAAATTCCAAATTTAAAATATGTTATACCTCAGGATGTGAGTAAAAACTTTAGTGCAGGACATCACCCCTGATTAGGCCTCCAAAAATCTCCACAAAAATAGTAAACCGGGAGGGTACAGAAAACACAATTTCGAGATTCAACCCAAATTTCAAGGATCCGAGTCCTTGTTGATAACCACCGAACTTCAGCCCTCAAAATTCATTCCACAAGGTTCAAACTACCATGCCACAATCATCATATAACATGCCATTTTTCATCACAAAAACCATAGCACAACAATCACGGCATTACACGGCAATTTCACGCAATTAATTGCCGAATCAAACTATCCATTCCACGCACCAAACAGAATTTTCCAGCATCCAAACCAGCCAATCACAGCCCTTATATGGCCTCTAATTTACCACCAAAATACCACAATTTCATCCTTAAGGTCCCTCATCCAAATCAGCCCCTAAAATCAAACTAAACTGTGTCTAAACGAGTTCGTTAATATCCGATATCCTAAATAGGGTTTAGATTGTAACTTACTTGAAATTTCAAAGCAAGCACAACATATCCAAGGGCGACAAGGCGGCTGGAACGTTGTGGCTACGGTGGTCTGGCTGAACGGCGGCGATTGGCGACGGCGGCTTGCTTGGCCGGCTAGTCACGGCCATGAGAGAGAGAGAGAGAGATCGGCCGAGAGGGAGAGAGAGACGGCGGTGGCGTGAGGGTGGCGAGGGCACGGCTCGGTGACTGGAAGGGCGGACGGTGGCCGGGGACGGCTGCAGTACGGCCAAGGGGAGAGGAGACGATCGGCCGGTGGGGGAAGGGGGAGAGAGAGAGTGAGCCGTGAGAGAGAGAGGGAGAAATGAGAGGGTGAGAGCGAGAGAATGGTTTATATATTCCAATAATTGTCCCCCTTTTGGCAAAATGACCATCTTGCCCCTCTCTCTACTTTTCAATCGACGGCCACGATTCGTTCTTATCTTGAGATCAACGGCCGAGATCGAATCTTTTCCAAAATATCCAAGGGTAAAATGGGAATTTCCCAAAAAGTCCAAGGGCAAAATTGTCCAAAAATTGTCATTTCTAAAGTGAGGGTGAAATGACCAAAATGCCTTTCCCCATTTACACTTGGCCTTAACAAAGTCTCAAGGGTAAAACGGTCATTTTCCATTTCTCGTCGAAATTCGATTTTTCTGAAGGAATCTTACAATTCTAAGGCTGATCATGCTAATAACAACGTCGGCCAAGTATTCTGTCGTGACTTTCTAAATTTCCAATGCCCAACTTGGTCTCTAATTAATGACTAAATTTTAAATAACGTAACTTGAGCGTATCTCAAACTAACGGGTGGCTTTTGGGGAAATTCGCACTTTTGACCCGTGGCCGATACTGAATCAAGCCATGTTCAAGTTCGCTCGGGTCGTGACGACCTCGGTTGTCACTTAATTGCGAGGATCGATCGCTAGTTCTTACGGGCGCGATCGTTTGGTATAGATTTAGGGTCATTCGTCAGTTCATCTCGTGGTCAAGCGGAATCACCTGCGATCCACTAATATGACAGCGGCGAATTGATCCCTAACTATCCTTGGATCGGCCTACATTGGCTCAAAATGTCACCTCGACAATTCTATGGTCGAAAGTCAATTCACGATCGAGTTTCTTTGGTCTCGCGAATTTAAATCCCCAATTAGCCTTTCCCTAACGGTTAGTATCCCAGGAATGATCAGTTCCGGGCGAGATCTAACTACAAGTACGTTCATAAAATCATCCATTTCAAAAATTTCAAGTGGGTCAGATTTCAGAATGTCACAACTCTTCCCCCCTTATAAAAATTTCGTCCTCGAAATTTACAATTCAACCTACTACTCAAACAAGTGGGGGTATTGACGTTGCATTAGCTCTTCACTTTCCCAAGTAGCGCCTTTTGTCCCGTGATGTTCCCAAACAATCTTGACCAGTGGGATTGTCTTGCTCCTCAAGATTTGTTGCTTCCTATCCTCGATCCGCACTGGTCTTTCCACGTACGACACTTTGTCATCTACTTCTATCTCCTCAAAATTCAGCACATGTGCTGGATCCTGTTCATACTTCCTCAACATCGATACGTGGAATACATTGTGCATCTGAGATAAGTTTGGCGGTAAGGCAAGTCTATATGCTAAATCTCCAATCTTTTCTAACACCTCAAAAGGTCCTACAAACCGTGAACTTAATTTCCCTTTCTTACCAAATCAGGACAACCCTTTCATTGGCGATACCTTGAGGAATACGTGATCCCCTACTTGAAATTTCAAGGGTCTTCGCCTTCTGTCTGCATAACTCTTTTGACGACTTTGCGCTGTTTCCAACCTTTCACGAATGATCTTAACCGTCTCAATTGCCGTAATGTATACGCTACTACTCGACCATGTCGCATAAGCACACATCCTAATCCTATCAATGATGCATCACTATAAATCTCATACCTTCCGGGTCCTAACAGAATAGTCAATACTAGCATAGTTGTCTGCCTATGCTTTAGTTCCTAAAAACTCTTTTCATATTTGTCATTCCATTCAAACTTCGTTTCTTTCTTTAGCAGACATGTCAACGGTGTCGCTATAGCTAAAAATCCTTCCACAATACGTCTATAATACCTTGCCAGACCTAAGAAGCTTCAAGCTTCGGTTACCGTCATCGGTCTCGGCCAATTTATCACGGCTTCAATCTTCGCCGGATCTACCGAAATTCCATTCCCCGATATCACATGTCCAAGAAATGCCACTTGACTGAGCCAGAACTCGCACTTACTAAACTTAGCATACAGTGCATTCTCTCTTAAAGTCTGCAAAACTTTACTCAGATGAAACTCATGCTCTTCTGAGTTCTTCGAGTACACCAATATATCGTCTATGAAAACTATCACAAATTGATCCAAGAACTCCTTAAACACCCGATTCATTAAGTCCATAAAGGCAGCAGGGGCGTTTGTCAACCCGAACGACATTACCGTAAATTCATAGTGTCCATATCTTGTCCTGAATTCGGTCTTCGGTATATCCTCTTTCCTAATCCTCAATTGATGATATCCTGTTCTTAAATCGATCTTAGAAAATACCGAAGCCGCTTGTAACTGATCAAACAAATCATCAATCCTTGGCAGGGGGTATTTATTCTTAATCGTCACTTGATTTAACTGCCGATAATCAATACATAACCTTAATGATCCATCTTTCTTCCTCACAAATAAAACTGGCGCTCCCCATGGAGACGCAGTTGGACGAATAAATCCTTTGTCCAATAACTCTTGCATTTGCACCTTTAACTCTTTTAATTCTGACAACGACATTCTATGAGGTGCCTTCGAGATTGGCTGTGACATCCTGAAAATTTGGTCCATTTGGGATTTATAAAATACTGAGTTTTATGAATGTACTCGTAGTTAGTTCTCACCCGGAATTGGTCATTCCTGGGATACTAACCATTAGGGAAAGGCTAATCAGAGATTTAAATTCGTTCGACTAAAAGAAAATTCGATCGTGAATTGACTTTCGACCATAAAATCGCCGAGGTGACATTTTGAGCCACTGTTGGCCGATCCAAAGATAGTCAGGGGTCAATTCGCCACTGTCAGAGTAGTGGATCGCGGGTGATACCGCCAGACCACGAAATGAAATGATGAATGATCCTGAACCTATACCGAACGATCGTACCCCTCGGATCTAGTGATTGATCCTCGCGATTTAAATGACAACCGAAGTCGTCGCGAACCGAATAAAATTGCACGTGACTCAATTTAGTATCAGTCACAGGTCGAATATGCGAATTTCCCCAAAAAGCCACCCGTTAGTTTGAGAAACGCTCGAGTTGCGTTTAATAAAATTTAATTATTTAATTGAGCCCAAACTGGACATCGGAAAAATTTGGAAGTCACAACGGGACGTTAGGACGACGTTGCGAATGGAGTGTGCAATTTCGGATTTTCCCGATTCCTTTAGAAAAATTCGATTTTGATGAGAAATGAGGGAAGTGACCATTTTACCCCTAAGAGTTTGTAAAGGGCATGTTTTATGGAAGAAGGGCATTTCGGTCATTTTGCCCTAACTTTTTGGAATGGACAATTTTGCCCTTGAAATTTTATGAAATTCCCAAATTGCCCTTGGATATTTTGGGTAAGATTCGATCTCGGCCGTCGGTTTCAAGATGAGATCAAATCTGGGCCGTTGGTTGAAAAGATTAGACGAAGGCAAGATCGTAATTTGCCAAAAATTGGTCAAAATATCCTTATTTAGTCAAGACCACTCTCTCTCTCTCTCTCTCTCTCTCTCTCTCTCCTCTCTCTCTCTCCATTCGGCTCCCCTCCCACACCGAAACCACCCTCCCCGGCCATCTCTCCCTCCCGCCGCGCCACGCCGCCCATCGCCGCCGCACCGTCCGCCCGCCGGCCGCCGTACCACCGAAACCACCCTCGTGCTGTCCCTTCTCCCTCCCGATTCTCTCTCTTGGCCGTGAGCTGGTCGGCCAAGGAAGGCCGCCGCCGCCGCCGCTCGCCGTTCGCCTAAGCCGCGCCGCCGTTCCCGTCAATCACCGCCGCTTTTCGCTCTAGCCACGTCAGTCTAGAGTTTTGGTAAGTCGCGTTCTAAACCCTAGCTAGGACGTCGGGTATCGAAGGAGAATTTTTGGGGTGAAATCGGGTTTATTTGGGTATGGAATTGTGCGATTTTAAGTGCGGAAATGTTTGGTCGGCCTTACGATTGAATTTTGGAAATTTTGGTGGAAAAATTAGAGACTGAAGGGGGCTGTGTTTGGCTGATTCAAATGCTGTGGTGCTCGGTTTGGTACACAAATTGGATATTTAGATCCGGCTCTGAATTTCGTGAAAATGTCGTGAAGAGCCGGAACTGATTTGGCGTAGTTTGGATCTAGAAAAATGCCAATTTGTATGTCGACGGTGTGTTTGTACTGTGACTGAGTTGTGGTGGTAAAATTGGGTGCGTGATTGTGCAATTGATTGATTGAAACATGTCTATTGTGTGCACGCTTGGGCCAGACTGAATTAATTGTTAACTTGGCCATGTCAATTGCTTAGTTAGCATGAATTGTGTGTGAATTGATGCGTGCTCGGGCCACGTGTGACTGGCCAATTGAGTGGCAAGTAACTGATGAGCATGTGCATGAGCAAGATAGTGAATGTGGTGTGGCATGTACGATCGTGAAAATTGTGCCGTCCTGAGGCGTGTACTTCAACGCGGGACGATGTCCGGTATTACCGGAAGACTGCCAGCCTGAAGCGTGTACTTCAACGTGGGTTGTGCAGTAGGTGGTAGATGTTGAGCTTGAGGCGTGTACTGTAACGCGGGCGAGATACATGGCCTGAGGTGTGTATGTAACGCGGGCCCTGAAGTGTTGTGATAAGTTGTCGCAGTGGACCTGAGGCGTGTACTGTAACGCGGGCCACTGGCGAGAGTGTGGAAAAGATGTGGTTAGACCGGAATGAATGTGCAAGAATGAGAATTGAGCATGCATGTGATTGCATATATTGTGGTTGCGACTAACTTGCAGGGTGCAAGCAGGATAGGCCCAGGTAGAAATAATTGATGTGTCTGCTATATGATGAGTGTGTGTGTGACTGTATTTCGTGATTGTCTGGAGGTACGTGATAGCCTAGGTGGGATTTAGGGGTGTACTTACTGAGATATAATCTCACGGTTGTTTCAACCAAATATTTCAGAACCCCGACGTGAGCCATGAATCCTCCGCCACCGCCACCTGAGTGTTTTGGGGTACCAGTGCACACCAAGTATGAGGTTGCAAAGTTTCCTATGGGCGATAACATGACCTGGATTAAGCACACTACTACGGTATTTATAGAAGTAGGACTACCTTTATGGGAGACCCATGTATACACTGCCTGGTTCTTCCGGGATGGAGTCGATGAGTTCGGGCCCGTCAGGGGTTTTGATGTTCCTTTTGATTTGGTTGGGGATTGGGACCCGTCTGCTATACCCCCTATAGACGGAGAATTGACTAGTGCGGAAACTAGTTTAGCGCAGTCTGGATTGCACCCAGCGCCCACAACACAAGGATCTTCAGGGGCTGAGCACGAACCCGAGCCCGAAGGATCGCAAGCAGAATTCGACCCAATGGATATAGATTTAGAGCCAATTCCCGAAGAAGAACCAGAGGAGGTAGAACCCGAGGCGGAACCCGAGAACGAGCCTGTTGAGTTCGCAGAGCCTGAGGAAGAACCAGAATATATACTCCCGTATGAGCAGTTTATGGATCCAGAGTTTGTTTCGTAGTACGGGTCTGATGGAGAGACTGAACCGGAGGAGCAGGATGAGGTCTCAGTGAAGTTGGGTGATATAAACCACCCGATTGAGATTGAGGCCGAACCGGAGTCCTCGGAGGAGCATTCTGGTCAGGAGAACTCAGATTCTGAGGACGAGGAGTCGGATTCCGAATGGACGCCGAGTAAGGGGCGTAGAGGCTAATATAGGGGTTGAAGCTAGGTTTTTGGAGGAGTACCATTTTTGAGGATAAAATGCCCAGGTCATCGGTTCTTTTGTATATCGATGTTTTATAGTACGGTGTGCACATGTGTATGATGGTCTGTAAAATAGTGAATATTATGGTATAAGTTTGAACGAGAAAAGAATATGTGTATTCTCCCTACTCTCCCCAGTTTTGATTGTCAGGGTGATTTGTGGTTTCCGCTGTTGAATTAAATCTCCGATGATTATAAGTGAGGTCGGCAATAACCTGAGACGTCGCATTAATCGACCAGTGGAGGGTGCCGCGCGCTCGATTGGGGTTCGGGGCGTGACATTGGCTCAGTCCCAGGGGCTAACTCGATTACAAACTCCACTTCTCTTTCTGGTGGCAATCCCGACAATTCCTGAGGAAAAACATCGGGATAATCGCACACCACTGCTATGTCCTCTAGCCTTGGCTCCTCAGCCGTCGAATCAACTATAGCCGCTAGAAATCCTTGACACCCTTCGTTTAACAACTTAGTCACTTCTAGCGACGAAATCCAAGGGATCGAGGTTCCCCCTTGATTTCCCACAAATTCGAATTTCGGATGTCCAACCGGATTAAATTGGATCACCCTGCTACTACAATCCATTACGGCCCTCTGCCTAGTCAACCAATCCATACCCACAATCACATCGAAATCAAACATAGGTAGAATAGCCAAATCTATTGTTTCTTCTACATCACCAATCACAATTTTGCAATCAGAACATCCTAGCGAAACTAGCACTGTATCATTCAATGGTGTAGCAACATATAGCACAACATCAAGCGGTCTTGGTTCTATCCTAGTGAATCTAACGAATTACTTAAACACAAACGAATGTGACGCCCCCGGATCGAATAAAGCATATGCAGCATGATCACAGAGAGAGACCGTACCTGTGACCACGCCTGGCGCGTTCTCAGCTTCCCTTTTACCCATCTCATACACTCGTCCCTGAGCCGGCGGTCTGTTCTAGTTCGTTGGTAAGGACATTCCAACTTGATTTCCAACTCGGGGCGGTTACGATAGCACAAACGACCTAGCCGGTCTATTATTGGGACAGTTCCTCATTTGGTGGCCCACTCTGCCACATCGATAGCATATGATACTCCTACTCGGATAGGGTCCACTCCCGTGTCTCCCTCCACACGACTGACACACAGTACCCTGATAACGGTTCGGCTTTCCGATGTTTCTCTTAATGGGATGAATAAAACACTGATTCCCCGACATCGGTCTCTTTCCGAGATTACGATTGTCCCTACCCTGGGTAAATCTTGACCCAGAAGCAACAGCCCTATCCGCCAAATCACGCTCAATCGCTTGAGCCCGATCGTAGATCTCGTTATAGCCCCTCAAATTCAACGAAATCATTTGGCTGCGAAGGTCCGGCTTCAAGCCGTCTCGGAACCTCCGAGCTCTATCCAAAGGGTCCTCCACCATCTTTGGGGCGAACTTAGATAACCGAGTGAATTCAGCCTCATACTGATCCACTATCCTTTGCCCCTGACGAAGCCTCATAAACTCAGATAATTTATGTTCCCGGGCACTTTCAGAAAAATATTTACCATTAAAGATTTTCACAAACATCGCCCAAGTCTGGGCGGTATCAGCCGGGAACACCCTTCCTCTGGCGGCTTTCCACTAGTCACTTGCATTTCCCTAGAGTTGGTACACCGCCAAGGTCACTTTCTCTTCCTCGGTGCACCCTAACACCTCAAAGGCTTTTTCCAACTCCTCTACCCAAAGCGATGCAAGCTCAAGATCGCCTCTACCATCAAACTTATGGGGCTTTAATTTCAGAAACTGCTCGACTAACTGGTGCATCTGCCTATTCACATTTACTTGCCCCTGCCATTGATTCCCATTATTATTATTGGCGGCGGCCTCAGCAACTTGGGCAATAGTGGCAGCTCGTTCCTAAGTCTGCCGTCCTATCAGATTACCAATATCTTCCATGGTCCTCATAACTGCATCCATTCTTGGATCTCTTGCAGGTCGGGTTCGTGAACTGGATGAACCCCCGGTTCCTCTACCCCTCGAACTTATCCTCACGATTTTCTATCACTCGTCTACCTGCTATAATTCCATACAGGAATTAGAAACCTAGGTCAACTATACCAGTCTAGTCCTACGCAGTGAATTACGGCAATAATTCACTTAGCAGGCATCAATCATCACAACACAAGATCACAATCCATAAGTTTCGTGTACTTACCTCCAGTCCAGACGCACCTGTACTTCAACCATTAGAACACTCAATTCACTCAGCAATCACAACAAACAGTTTGGAGACACGCGTAACTCATTCTACCCTATGACTCGCTAAAGTCTCCCTAGATGATTACCCCAGGGTTTCTGCTCCTTATCACTCCAGGCTTTGACCAACTTAGATCGAGCTGTCCTTGCTCTGATACTAATTCAACTGGGATGTCACGCCCCGAACCCTATCGAGCTCGCGACATCCCTCTTTGATCGAATTAATGCGACAACCCAGGAAACGTCGCTGACCCCAAACGATCACATCAGAGTTTGCACACGGCGGAAACAAGAACATAAACCCTGACAATAAAATCATGGGGTAATAGGGAGAGATAATTCGCTAAACCATCAAAACATACAATTACACCTCATATATATACAATATCCATTCTCGTCCATTACACAACCATTAGTCACTTCGAGCACTCACCAAAATTTCATCAACCTATAATACACATAAAAACTGGCTTCTCCGGATTACGTCAACAACTCCAAAAAAAAGGGTACTTCAAAAATGATCACCCTACCCTCAGCTAACCCCTACAAACTCTAGATGGTATCCAGTCCGAGTCGGTCTCCTCTGAACTTGAATCTGACTCCCCCTGATTCACCTGCTCCTCTGACGACTCAGAATCTGCCTCAATCTCGATCGGATTATCTATAGAGTATTCTACTACTGCATGGTCGGTGTGCATAGGGATACCAAAACGCTGGGGCGGTGGTGGCGGTAGATTCATGGCTCAGGGCGGGGTTCTAAAATAATTTGGTTAAACAACCATGAGACAACTCTCAATAAGTTGACAGCCTAAACCCCACTTAAGCTACCACGTATCTCCAGGCAGGTCCAAACACCCAATCATTCAATACATACTTATCACACACACAAATGTACTTACCTAGGCTCAACCTGCACATTAGTCTCAAATACACGAATTTCAAACCACATGCACATTCCAAGCCATTCCCATGCCCAAAAACACATGTCATACACACGACATTTCCGAACCCCACATTTCACATTCATTCATGCACTACCACACCATTTTCATTTTCAATCTCTTTCCTCGGCCCGCGTAAACACGCCTCAGGCCCCACATTCCTATCGCGACCCACGTAAACACGCCTGAGGCCCGATCTCACTTTCCACTTGCCACATCACACATTCCTATCGCGACCCGCGTAAACACGCCTCAGGCCCAATCACATTCTCACTTGCCACATCACACATTCCTATCGCGACTCGCGTAAACACGCCTCAGGCCCCGATCACATTCTCACTTGCCACATCACACATTTCACCTCCAATCTCTTTCCACGGCCCGCGTAAACACGCCTCAGGCCCCACATTCGTATCACGACCCGCGTAAACACGCCTCAGGCCGGTTCAATTCCCCGCGTAAACACGCCTCAGGGATTAAGTGATCACGCGAACGTGCCAACATGCCATATTTTATCTGTACCCCGTGTAAACACGCCTCGGGGCTTTTTAGTGATCACACGCACATCACACGCCTCAAATCTCACACGTTCACATACTCGAACATTAAATAAATGCACCCAATTCAACCATATCAATTCAGCCCCTAGAACATACAAACACACATTCAAGCATCAATTCCAGTCACGAGGGCAGCAACTATTCAACCTCGACACCCCCACCATTCCGCTCATAAAAATGAACATTCATAGAATCAGGGTAAATCTGGGCAGTTTACACAGTGACCGAAATCCCATCAAAATAAATAGTAAACGAACTCCAAAAATTCTAAATTTTGGATATATCATAAAAAACATCTTGATAAACATTTCTTATGAAGAACACGAAATCCCATTTAATCTGTAACCATGCTTTTTCGTCCCTCGAAACCAGACCAGAATCAGTTCGCTCTAACAGACTGTTTTGTCCACAAAATACATTTCTTTCAATACCAAAATCACTTTGAAAAGATTTGAAATTTTTATATGTCATAGAAAATAAAGTCTCTAACAACTTTTGTGAGGGAAGTTTATTGAAAATAGATCTGGAAAATTTTATAAAAATTTGACAAGACAAGAAGGTCGGGATGAACAGTGTTCCGGGTAGTTTTAAGACGGTCTGAAAATGGGTTTTCGTGTGACCCAAATGGCCTCCAAAAATTCCAAATTTAAAATATGTTATACCTTAGGATGTGAGTAAAAACTTTAGTGATGGACACCACCCCTGATTCGGCCTCCAAAAATCTCCACAAAAATAGTAAACCGGGAGAGTACAGAAAATACAATTTCGAGATTCAACCCAAACTTCAAGGATCCGAGTCCTTGTTGATAACCACCGAACTTCAGCCCTCAAAATTCATTCCACAAGGTTCACACTACCATGCCACAACCATCATATAACATGCCATTTTTCATCACAAAAACCATAGCACAAATATCACGGCATTACACGGCAATTTCGCGCAATTAATTGCCGAATCAAACTATCCATTCCACGCGCCAAACAGAATTTTCCAGCATCCAAACCAGCCAATAACAGCCCTTATTTGGCCTCTAATTTACCACCAAAATACCACAATTTCATCCCTAAGGCCCCTCATCCAAATCAGCCCCTAAAATCAAACTAAACCGTGTCTAAACGAGTCCGTTAATATCCGATATCCTAAATAGGATTTAGATTGTAACTTACTTGAAATTTCCAAGCAAGCACAACCTATCCAAGGGCGACAAGGCTGTGACATTCTAAAATCTGACCCACTTGGAATTTATGAAATGGATGATTTTATGAACGTACTTGTAGTTAGATCTCGCCCGGAACTGATCATTCCTGGGATGTTAACCGTTAGGGAAAGGCTAATTGGGGATTTAAATTCGCGGGACCAAAGAAACTCGATAGTGAATTGACTTTCGACCATAGAATTGTTGAGGTGACATTTTGAGCCAATGTAGGCCGATCCAAGGATAGTTACGGATCAATTCGCCGCTGTCATAGTAGTAGATCGCGGGTGATTCCGCTTGACCACGAGATGAATTGAAGAATGACCCTAAACCTATACCAAACGATTGCTCCCGTCGGAACTAGCGATCGATCCTCGCGATTAAGTGACAACCGAGGTCGTCACGACTCGAGTGAACTTAAACATGGCTTGATTTAGTATCGGCCACGGGTCGAATGTGCGAATTTCCCCAAAAGCCACCCGTTAGTTCGAGATACGTTCAAGTTACGTTAATTAAATTTAATCATTAATTAGAGACCAAGTTGGGCATTGGAAATTTAGAAAGTCACGACAGAACATTTGGACGACGTTGTTATTAGCCTGATCAGCCTTAGAATTGTTCGAATCCTTCAGAAAAATCGAATTTGAGCGAGAAATGAAAAATGACCGTTCTACCCTTGAGACTTTGTTAAGGCCAAGTGTAAATGGGGAAGGGCATTTTGGTCATTTTACCCTCACTTTAGAAATGACAATTTTTAGATAATTTTGCCCTTGGACTTTTTGGGAAATTCCCATTTTACCCTCGGATATTTTGGAAAAGATTCGATCTTGGCCGTTGATCTCAAGATAAGAACGAATCGTGGCCGTCGATTGAAAAGTAGAGAGAGGGGCAAGATGGTCATTTTGCAAAAAAGGGGACAATTATTGGGTTATATAAACCATTTTCTCTCTCTCTACCTCTCATTTCTCTCCCCTCTCTCACGGCTCACTCTCTCTCTCTCTCCCTCCCTTGGCCGTGATTAGCCGGCCAAGCAAGCCATCGTCGCCGTTGCCAATCGCCGCCGTTCAGCCGGACCGCCGTAGCCGCCGCGTTCCAGCCGCTTGTCGCCCTTGGATCGCTTGTCGCCCTTGGATAGGTTGTGCTTGCTTGGAAATTTCAAGTAAGTTGCAATCTAAACCCTATTTAGGATATCGGGTATTAACGGACTAGTTTAGACACGGTTTAGTAGGTTTTAGGGGCTGATTTGGATGAGGGGCCGTAGGGATGAAATTGTGGTATTTTGGTGGTAAATTAGAGGCCAAATAAGGGCTGTTATTGGCTGGATTGGATGCTGTGATTTTTTGTTTGGCGCGTGGAATGAATAGTTTGATTCGGCAATTAATTGCGTGAAATTGCCGTATAACGCCGTGATTGTTGTGCTATGATTTTTGTGGTGAAAAATGGCATGTTATATGATGGTTGTGGCATGGTAGTTTGAACCTTGTGGAATGAATTTTGAGGGCTGAAGTTCGGTGGTTATCAGCAAGGACTCGGATCCTTCAAGTTTGGGTTGAATCTCGAAATTGTGTTTTCTGTACCCTCCTGGTTTCCTATTTTTGTGGAGATTTTTGGAGGCCCAATCAGGGGTGGTGTCCTTCACAAAAGTTTTTCCTCACATCCCGAGGTATAACATATTTTAAATTTGGAATTTTTGGAGGCCATTTGGGTCACACGAAAACCCATTTTCAGACCGTCTTAAAACTGCCCGGAACACTGTTCATCCCGACCTTCTTGTCTTGGTGAATTTTTATAAAATTTTTCAGATCTATTTTCAATAAACTTCCTTCACAAAATTTGTTGGTGACTTTATTTTCTATGACATATAAAAATTTCAAAGCTTTTCAAGGTGATTTTGGTTTTGAAAGAAATGTATTTTGTGGCCAAAACAGTATGTTAGAGCGAACTGATTCTGGTCTGGTTTCGAGGGACGAAAAAGCATGGTTGCAGATTAAACGAGATTTCGTGTTCTGCATAAGAAATGTTTATCAAGATGTTTTTTTATGATATATCCAAAATTTAGAATTTTTGGAGTTCGTTTACTATTTATTTTGATGGGATTTCGGTCACTGTGTAAACTGCCCGGATTTACCCTGATTCTATGGATGTTCATTTTTATGAGCGGAATGGTGGGGGTGTTGAGGTTGAATAATTGCTGCCCTCGTGACTGGAATTGATGCTTGAATGTGTGTTTGTATGTTCTAGGGGCTGAATTGGGTGCATTTGGGTGCATTTAATTAACGTTTGAGTATGTGAACGTGTGAGATTTGAGGCGTGTGATGTGCGTGTGATCACTAAAAAGCCCTGAGGCGTGTTTACACGGGGTACAGATAAAATATGGCGTGTTGGCATGTTTGCGTGATCACTTAATCCCTGAGGCGTGTTTACGCGGGGAATTGAACCGGCCTGAGGCGTGTTTATGCGGGTCGTGATACGAATGTGGGGCCTGAGGCGTATTTACGCGGGCCGTGGAAAGAGATTGAAAGTGAAATGTGTGATGTGGCAAGTGAGAATGTGATCGGGCCTGAAGCGTGTTTACGCGGGTCGCGATAGGAAAGTGTGATGTGGTAAGTGAGAATGTGATTGGGCCTGAGGCGTGTTTACGCGGGTCGCGATAGGAATGTGTGATGTGGCAAGTGAGAATGTGATTGGGCCTGAGGCGTATTTACGCGGGTCGCGATAGGAATGTGTGATGTGGCAAGTGGAAAGTGAGATCGGGCCTGAGGCGTGTTTACGGGGGTCGCGATAGGAATGTGGGGCCTGAGGCGTGTTTACGCGGGCCGAGGAAAGAGATGGAAAATGAAAATGGTGTGTTAGTGCATGAATGAGTGTGAAATGTGGGGTTCGGAATTGTTGTGTGTACGACATGTGCTTTTGGGCATGAGAGCGGCTTGGAATGTGCATGTGGTTTGAGATTCGTGTATTGAGACTAATGTGCAGGTCGAGCCCAAGTAAGTCCAATTGTTTGTGATATGTATGTATTGAGTGATTGTGTGTTTGGACCTGTCTGGAGATACGTGGTAGCTTAAGTAGGGTTTAGGCTGTCAACTTATTGAGAGTTGTCTCATGGTTGTTTAACCAAATTATTTCAGAACCCCGCCCTGAGCCATGAATCTACCACCGCCGCCGCCGCAGCGTTTTGGTATCCCTATGCACATCGACCATGCAGTAGTAGAATACCCTATAGATAATCCAATCGAGATTGAGGCAGATTCTGAGTCGTCAGAGGAGCAGGTGAATCAGGGGGAGTCAGATTCAAGTTCGGAGGAGACCGACTTAGAGTGGACACCATCTAGAGTTCGTAGGGGTTAGCTGAGGGTAGGGTGATCTTTTTTTAAGTACCTTTTTTTTGGAGTTGTTGACGTAATCCGGAGAAGCCAGTTTTTTTATGTGTATTATAGGTTGATGAAATTTTGGTGAGTGCTCGAAGTGACTAATGATTGTGTAATGGACGAGAATGGATATTGTATATATACATATCGAGGTGTAATGTTATGTTTGGTTGTTTAACGAATTATCTCTCCTTATTACCTCATGATTTTATTGTCAGGGTTTATGTTCTTGTTTTCGCCGTGTGCAAACTCTGATGTGATCGTTTGAGGTCGGCAACGTTTCCTGGGTCATCGCATTAATTCGACCAAAGAGGGATGTCGCGAGCTCGATAGGGTTCGGGGCATGACATCACGGTTGAATTGGTATCAGAGCAAGGACAGCTCGATCTAAGTTGGTCGAAGCCTGGAGTGATAAGGAGCGGAGACTCTGGGGTAGTCATCTAGGGAGACTTTAGTGAGTCATAGGGTGGAATGAGCTACACGTGTCTCCAGACTGTTTGCTATGGAAATTTCAAGTAAGTTGCAATCTAAACCCTATTTAGGATATCGGGTATTAACGGACTAGTTTAGACACGGTTTAGTCGGTTTTAGGGGCTGATTTGGATGAGAGGCCATAGGGATGAAATTGTGGTATTTTGGTGCTAAATTAGAGGCCAAATAAGGGCTGTTATTGGCTGGATTGGATGCTGTGATTTTCTGTTTGGCGCGTGGAATGAATAGTTTGATTCGACAATTAATTGCGTGAAATTGCCGTATAACGCCGTGATTGTTGTGCTATGATTTTTGTGGTGAAAAATGGCATGTTATATGATGGTTGTAGCATGGTAGTTTGAACCTTGTGGAATGAATTTTGAGGGCTGAAGTTCGGTGGTTATCAGCAAGGACTCGGATCCTTCAAGTTTGGGTTGAATCTCGAAATTGTGTTTTCTGTACCCTCCCGGTTTCCTATTTTTGTGGAGATTTTTGGAAGCCCAATCAGGGGTGGTGTCCTTCACAAAAGTTTTTCCTCACATCCCGAGGTATAACATATTTTAAATTTGGAATTTTTGGAGGGCATTTGGGTCGCACGAAAACCCATTTTCAGACCGTCTTAAAACTGCCCGAAACACTGTTCATCCCGACCTTCTTGTCTTGACGAATTTTTATAAAAATTTTCAGATCTATTTTCAATAAACTTCCTTCAAAAAAGTTGTTGGTGACTTTATTTTCTATGACATATAAAAATTTCAAAGCTTTTCAAGGTGATTTTGGTTTTGAAAGAAATGTATTTTTTGGACAAAACAGTCTGTTAGAGCGAACTGATTCTGGTCTGGTTTCGAGGGACGAAAATGCATGGTTGCAGATTAAACGGGATTTCGTGTTCTTCATAAGAAATGTTTATCAAGATATTTTTTATGATATATCCAATATTTAGAATTTTTGGAGTTCGTTTACTATTTATTTTGATGGGATTTCGGTCACTGTGTAAACTGCCCGGATTTACCCTTATTCTATGGATGTTCTTTTTTATGAGCGGAATGGTGGGGGTGTCGAGGTTGAATAGTTGCTGTCCTCGTGATTGGAATTGATGCTTAAATGTGTGTTTGTATGTTCTAGGGCTGAATTGATATGGTTGAATTGGGTGCATTTGGGTGCATTTAATTAATGTTTGAGTATGTGAACGTGTGAGATTTGAGGAGTGTGTTGTGCGTGTGATCACTAAAAAGCCCTGAGGCATGTTTACGCGGGGTACAGATAAAATATGGTGTGTTGGCATGTTCGCGTGATCACTTAATCCCTGAGGCGTGTTTACGCGGGGAATTGAATTGGCCTGAGGCGTGTTTACGCGGGTCGTGATACGAATGTAGGACCTAAGGCGTATTTACGCGGGCCGTGGAAAGAGATTGAAAGTGAAATGTGTTATGTGGCAAGTGAGAATGTGATCGGGCCTGAGACGTGTTTACGCGGGTCGCGATAGGAAAGTGTGATGTGGCAAGTGAGAATGTGATCGGGCCTGAGGCGTGTTTACGCGGGTCGCGATAGGAATGTGTGATGTGGCAAGTGAGAATGTGATTGGGCCTGAGGCGTATTTACGCTGGTCGCGATAGGAATGTGTGATGTGGCAAGTGGAAAGTGAGATCGGGCCTGAGGCGTGTTTACGCGGGTCGTGATAGGAATGTGGGGCCTGAGGCATGTTTACGCGAGCCGGGGAAAGAGATGGAAAATGAAAATGGTGTGTTAGTGCATGAATGAGTGTGAAATGTGGGGTTCGGAATTTTTGTGTGTACGACATGTGCTTTTGGGCATGAGAACGGCTTGGAATGTGCATGTGGTTTGAGATTCGTGTATTGAGACTAATGTGCAGGTCGAGCCCAGGTAAGTCCAATTGTTTGTGATATGTATGTATTGAGTGATTGTGTGTTTGGACCTATCTGGAGATACGTGGTAGCTTAAGTGGGGTTTAGGCTGTCAACTTATTGAGAGTTGTCTCATGGTTGTTTAACCAAAATATTTCAGAACCCCGCCCTGAGCCATGAATCTACCGCTGCCGCCGCCGCAGCGTTTTGGTATCCCTATGCACACCGACCATGCAGTAGTAGAATACCCTATAGATAATCCAATCGAGATTAAGGCAGATTCTGAGTCGTCAGAGGAGCAGGTGAATCAGGGGGAGTCAGATTCAAGTTCGGAGGAGACCGACTCAAAGTGGACACCATCTAGAGTTCGTAGGGGTTAGCTGAGGGTAGGGTGATCATTTTTGAAGTACCCTTTTTTTTGGAGTTGTTGACGTAATCCGGAGAAGCCAGTTTTTTTATGTGTATTATAGGTTGATGAAATTTTGGTGAGTGCTCGAAGTGACTAATGGTTGTGTAATGGACGAGAATGGATATTGTATATATACATATCGAGGTGTAATGTTATGTTTCGTGGTTTAACGAATTATCTCTCCCTATTACCCCATGATTTTATTGTCAGGGTTTATGTTCTTGTTTCCGCCGTGTGCAAACTCTGATGTGATCGTTTGAGGTCGGCGACGTTTCCTAGGTCGTCGCATTAATTCGACCAAAGAGGGATGTCGTGAGCTCGATAGGGTTCGGGGCATGACAAAGGAGGCTGGAAAGCGGCGGCTACGGTGGTCCGGCTGAACGGCGGCGATCGGCGACGGCGGCTTGGTTGGCCGGCTAGTCACGGCCACGAGAGAGAGAGAGAGAGAGAGAGATCGATCGAGAGGGAGAGAGAGACGGCGGTGGCGTGAGGGTGGTGAGGGCACGGCTCGGTGATCGGACGGGCGGCGATGGGCGGACGGTGGCCGGGGACGGCGGCGGTACGGCCAAGGGGAGAGGAGACGATCGGTCGATGGGGGAGGGGAGAGAGAGAGTGAGCCGTGAGTGAGAGAGGGAGAAATGAGAGGGTGAGAGCGAGAGAATGGTTTATATACTCCAATAATTGTCCCCCTTTTGGCAAAATGACCATCTTGCCCCTCTCTCTACTTTTCAATCGACGGCCACGATTTGTTCTTATCTTGAGATCAACGGCCGAGATCAAATGTTTTCCAAAATATCCAAGGGTAAAATGGGAATTTTCTAAAAAGTCCAAGGGCAAAATTGTCCAAAAAATTGTCATTTCTAAAGTGAGGGTGAAATGACCAAAATGCCCTTCCCCATTTACACTTGGCCTTAACAAAGTCTCAAGGGTAAAATGGTCATTTCCCATTTCTCGCCGAAATTCGATTTTTCTAAAGGATTCGGACAATTCTAAGGCTGATCATGCTAGTAACAACGTCGTCCAAGTATTCTGTCGTAACTTTCTAAATTTCCAATGCCCAACTTGGTCTCTAATTAATGGTTAAATTTAAAATAACGTAACTTGAGCGTATCTCAGACTAACGGGTGGCTTTTGGGGAAATTTGCACTATTGACCCATGGCCGATACTAAATCAAGCCACGTTTAAGTTCACTCGGGTCGTGACGACCTCGGTTGTCACTTAATTGCGAGGATCGATCGCTAGTTCCGACGGGCGCGATCGTTTGGTATAGATTTAGGGTCATTCGTCAGTTCATCTTGTGGTCAAGCGGAATCACCCGCGATCCACTAATATGACAGCGGCAAATTGATCCCTAACTATCCTTGGATCGGCCTACATTGTCTCAAAATGTCACCTCGACGATTCTATGGTCGAAAGTCAATTCACGATCTAGTTTATTTGGTCTCGCGAATTTAAATCCCCAATTAGCCTTTTCCTAACGGTTAGTATCCCAGGAATGATGAGTTCCGGGCGAGATCTAACTACAAGTGCATTCATAAAATCATCCATTTCATAAATTCCAAGTGGGTTAGATTTCAGAATGTCACAAGCAGATTATGTTCCAGCAGTACCAACGTTGCCAGGAGGGCAATCAGACTGTACATGAGTATACGGCCGAATTTATGAGATTGGCGGAGCGGAATAATTTATCAGAGACGGAGGGACAGCAGGTGGCCAGATATCTTGATGGTTTGAAACCCTTCATTCGAGATAAAATTGGAGTACAGTTTCTGCGAAATTTAACTAAAGCCAAGAATATGGCGATGAAGGCAGAATTGATGCAGCAAGATAGGGGAAGAAGAGGCTACGAAAATTATCGAGGTAGCAGTTCGATAGAAAAGAGGAGTTTCAATAATCGCTTTAACGCAGGGCGAAATCAGGAAGATAAGGCGGTAGAAAAGCACCCTATGAATGAGCCGAGGGATAAGAGAACGTAAGTACAGAAAACTGCGAACCCTAACCCTTATACTAAACCAGCCGTGATAAAGTGTTACAGGTGTAATCAGCCTGGGCGCCGTTCTAATGAATGCCCTCAGAGAAAGACCGTAAACGTAGCAGCGAGAGCAGAGGAGGAAGATGGATATTGCTATGCGCCGAATGGTGAGGACGATGATTTTGAAGATGAAGAAGAGGAGCAAGTAAACTGTGTGGTGCGCAGGATAATGTTGGCCCCAAAACAGGAAGATGATTCGTAGCGCCATCAGTTATTCCGAACCAGATGCACCATTATGAGAAAGATCTTTGCTGTGGTTATTGATAATGGAAGTATGGAGAATATCATTGGGAAGGAGGCAGTGAAGAAGCTGGGGATACCCGTGAAGAAGCATCCTAATCCCTATATGTTAGGATGAATTAAATCTGGAGCGGAAAGCATTCAGATAACTGAGCGATGTAAAATTCCATTCTCTATCGGTAAGTATCATGATAAGCTGTATTGTGATGTAGTAGACATGGATGTATGTCATGTGTTATTTGGGAGGCCGTGGCAATTTGATGGAGTGAAGTATACGTTGCTGCCACTGAAGAACAAAGGAAAACAAGCTGCTGAAAATAATTTCCTTACCCTTACGAGGAAATTTGAAGCTGAGGTTAAGGAGACTCGACAGATTCACGTGCTGGTCGTGAAACAAACAATTGAGACTGAGGCTGAATTACAAGTAGAGGAGCAGCCTAAAGCAGTTAGGCCTTTATTGAAGGAATTTAACGAATTGATGCCTGAAGAGATTCCAGATGTGTTGCCGCCTATGCGCGATATTCAGCACCATATAGACTTAATTCCTGGTGCTAGTCTGCCGAATTTACCGCACTACAAGATGAGTCCTAAAGAGAGCGAGATTCTAAAAGAGAAGGTGGAGGAGTTGTTGCGAAATGGGCACATTCAGAATAGCATGAGCCCATGTGCTGTTTCGGCCTTGTTAACTCCTAAGAAAGATGGGAGTTGGCGGATGTGTGTAGATAGCAAGGCCATTAATAAAATAGCCGTGGGTTACAAGTTTCCAATTCCGAGATTGGATGACATGCTGGATAGGTTGCACGGTGCTAAGTTGTTTTCGAAGCTGGATTTGAAGAATGGATACCATCATATTCGAATTCGGCCTGGAGATGAGTGGAATACAGTTTTCAAAACAAATAAGGGGTTGTACGAATGGTTGGTGATGCCTTTCGGACTTTCCAATGCTCCAAGCACTTTCATGAGGCTTATGAATCAGGTTCTAAAATCTTTTATTGGCAAATTTGTTGTAGTTTATTTTGATGATATCCTGATTTATAGTAAGACTGAGGAGGATGATCTGATGCATTTAAAGGAGGTGTTGACAGTCTTACAGATTAATAAGCTGTATATTAATCTTAAGAAGTGTAGTTTTTTAACTAATAAGCTGTTATTATTGGGGTTTATTATTACTGCTGAAGGAATAGAGGTAGATGAGGCGAAGGTAAGAGCAATCAGAGAGTGGCCGACTCCTAAAACAGTTTCTGACGTTAGGAGTTTTCATGGGTTAGCCACTTTTTATCGGCGATTTATTAAGAATTTTAGTACTACCGCAGCCCCAATTACTGAATGTATGAGGAAAGGCAAATTTCTATGGGGAGAGGAAGCTGAGAATAGTTTTGCTATTTTGAAGGAGAAGTTATGTACTGCACCTATTCTTGCTTTACCTGATTTTGATAAACCGTTTGAAGTTGACTGTGATGCTAGTGGAGTGGGTATAGGAGCTGTTTTATCTCAAAAGCGCAGACCAATTTGCTATTTCAATGAGAAGCTTAGCGAGGCAAGACAGAAGTGGAGCACTTATGACAAAGAATTCTATTCTGTCGTAAGGGCTTTGAAGACCTGGGAGCATTATTTAATTGGGAAAGAATTCGTCCTTTATTCTGATCATGAAACTTTGAAGTATCTTAATAGTCAGAAGAGGATTAGCAAAGATATGCATGCACGATGGTGTCAATTTTTGCAAAAATTTCCTTTCAGATTACAGTATAAGTCAGGTGTGCATAATGTTGTAGCAGATGCATTGAGTAGGAGAGCTGACTTGTTGATTACATTAAGCCAAAATATCTTGGGGTTTGAGCAGTTGAAAGATTGTTATGCAGATGATGATGACTTTGGGCAAATTTGGAAGTCATGTGCTTCTGGTCAACCTGTGCAAGAATTTTATGTGCAAGATGGATATTTGATGCGTAGCAACCAGCTTTGCCTTCCTCGAACATCATTACGAGAGAAGGTAATTCGCGATTTATATGATGGTGGATTAGCTGCACATTTAGGTCGTGATAAAACTATTGCTGCAGTCCGGGAGCGATTTTACTAGCCCCAGTTGCGTAGAGATGTTAGTAGGTACGTACAAAAGTGTAATGTTTGCTAGACTGCTAAAGGTCAATCTAAGAATACAAGTCTGTATATGCCTTTACCTGTTCCTAACAATATATGGGAAGATCTGTCCATGGATTTTGTGCTTGGTTTACCACGGACACAAAGAGGCGTGGATTCTGTTTTCGTTGTGGTTGACAGATTTTTCAAGATGGCGCATTGCATTCCTTGTAGGAAGACTTCTGATGCAATAAGTGTGGCCAGATTTTTCTTTAAGGAAGTGGTTCGTTTGCATGGTGTGCCTAAGTCTATTACCTCAGATAGGGATAGCAAATTTCTGGGAAACAGAGGTGGTTAATAGAACTCTGGGAAACTTGATTCGAAGCATTTGTGGAGATAAGCCGAAGCAATGGGATGTTGCTTTATCACAAGTAGAGTTTGCTTATAATAATGCAGTTCATAGTTCTATTGGCAAGTCGCCTTTTTCTGTTGTTTATACAAAGGCGCCTCAGCATACTCTAGATTTGGTACAGTTGCCTAAGCAAGTGGATAAAAGTGTAATAGCGGATCATATGGCTAAACAGATTGTGGAGATGTATCATGAAGGCAGACAGAAGCTAGAGGAAGCTAATCAGAAGTATAAAGCTGGAGCAGATAAGCACAGGCGAAAGCAGGTATTTGCGGTAGGTGATCAAGTCATGATTTTTCTTCGTAAAGAGCGATTACCAGCTGAATCTTACGGTAAATTACAGCCAAAGAAGTATGGACCTTACGCTGTTAGCAAGAAGATCAACGATAATGCTTATGTTATAGACCTTCCGCATAGCATGGGCATATCCAACACTTTTAATGTTGCTGATTTGTCACCGTTACATGAGTCCACAGAGCCGTTATATTCAGATCCTAATTTTAACTCGAGGACGAGTTCTTTTCAAGTGGAGGAGACTGATGCGGAATTTATTAGTGATGCGATTAGATGGTTTTTTTTCTATTATTTTAGTATTTTTTATGAGTTAATTTCAAGGGTCGTTTTTGTAATTTTGCTATTTGATGCTTATTAACTTTCCTATTATGATTAGATTTCCTATTATGATTAGGTTTCCAATTCAGATTAGGTAACTTTCCTATTATGATTAGGTTTCCTATTGTAATTAGGTTTAACCCCTATAAAAGGGTGTTTAGGGTTTGTTTTGAAGAGATAATATTATTATCATCAATATTGAATTTCGAGATTTTTCTCTCTAAGTAAGGTTTTGCTTGAATTATTCGCTGAACACTGCGTCATATCGAGTCTGAATAAATCCAATATTGCGTAATTAATCGGAGTCGGATTGAGGATGTCACAACTCTTCCCCCTTAAAGAAATTTCGTCCTCGAAATTTGCAAAATTACTTGATTCTTCAAATAGATGGAGGTGTTGGCTCTTCATCGTCTCTTCACTTTCCCAAGTCACTCCCTTTGTTCCATGATATTGCCAGATGACCTTGACTAAGGGAATGACCTTATTGCGTAGCACTTGCTCCTTTCTATCCGTGATCCACACTAGCTTTTCTAAGTACGACATTCTGTCGTCCAAGTCGATCTCTTCAAAACTAAGCATGTGTGCCAGATCAGGTTTATACCTCCTTAGCATGGATACGTGAAACACGTTGTGAACTTGAGCAAGTCTAGGCAGCAAAGCTAGCCAATAGGCCAAAATCCCTATTCATTCTAAAATCTCGAAAGATCCAACGAACCTGGGGCTTAGCTTCCCTTTCTTGCCAAAGCGTAACGTTTCTCTTATAGGTGACGGCTTAAGGAAGACGTGATCACCTACTTGAAATTCCAAGGGTCTACGCCGTCTATCCACATAACTTTTCCAATGGCTTTGGGTAGTTTTAAGTCTTTCTCTGATAATCTTAACTGTGTCCACTGATTGTTAGACTAACTCTGGGCCAGTAATCCTTCTTTCACCAACTTTGTCCCAACAAACCGGAGTTCTACAGGCATGACCATATAATGCCTCAAACAATGCCGTTCTGATGCTTTGCTGGTAGCTGTTGTTGTAGGCGAACTCGATAAGATGTAGTTGCTCTTTCCATCCTCCTTTAAAATCCAAAACACAAGCTCGCAACATATCCTCGAGTGTCTATATGGTTCTCTCGAATTGACCATATGTCTGCGGATGATAAGCTATGCTATACTGAAGTTTCGTTCTCATAGTAATTTGAAGACTTTTCCAAAACGTTGTTGTAAACTTCAGGTCTCAATCAGAAGTGATCATCACCGGTACTCTATGGAGACGAATTATTTGCCGCACATACAATTCAGCATATCTGTCCATTGCGAAATCCTTTCGCATAGCGATAAAATGTGCCTATTTGGTCAGTCTGTCGACTATGACCCAAATAGAATCATTACCTCATTGGCTCCTCGGTAATCCCATAACAAAGTCCATCATGATGTGCTCTCACTTCCATTTTGGAATCTCTTGTGGTCGAAGAAGTCCACCTGGTTTGCAGTAATGCATTTTTACTTGTTGGCACGTCAAGCATTTGGTTGCATGCTTGGCGACATCTATCTTCATACCATTCCACCAATAATATTGCCGAAGATTTCGTTACATCTTCGTGCTACCGGGTGTATGCTGTAGTTGTTTCTATGAGCTTCTGACAGAATCTCTTCCTTAAGTTCCGCATTGTTGGGTATGCACAACCGCCCTCGGAATTTTAGTATTCCATCTTCTGCGACTTGAAAATCTGGTTTCCTCTTTTCCGCGCTTTCTTGTAGAATCCTTCGGATTGTTGGATCCATTGGTTGCAGTTCCTTAATCTTTGTCTGCACTTCCGGTTCAATTTTGAGGATAACTAGAAGACTAGAAAAATGGTTTACCTCGAATTTAAAATCCGAGTCTTGTACTCCTTCAAGAAGAATCCATTCTTGAACGATCAATTGCACAATGGTTGACTGCCGACTGGGTGCATCTGCTACCTTATTGGCCTTTACAGGATGATAAAGAATGTCGCAGTTGTAATCCTTGAGAAGTTCCATCGAGCGTCGTTGCCTCATATTTAGCTTCTTTTGAAAAAATAGGTATTTTAGACTTTGGTGGTTTGTGTAGATTATGAACCATTCTCCGCACAAGTAATGTCTCCAAATCTTCAAGGCGAAGATGATCGCTGCCAATTTCAAGTCGTGAACTGAGCTTGTGGGGCCTCAGTTGCTTGGACGCATAGGCCACCACTCTTCCACGTTGCATTAAGATGCAACCTAGTCCTTTATGAGAAGCGTAGTTGTAAATCTTATAACCTCCGGGACCAAACAGTATTGTCAACACTGGGGCAGTGGTCAATTTCTGCTTGAGTTCTTGAAAACTCCTCTCACATTTATCCATTATTCAAACTTCACTTCCTTCTTCAGTAGTTGCGTCAGGGGCATAGTTATTCCGGAGAATTTATCCACGAATTGTCGATAATAGCTAGCCAGGCCTAGGAAGCTTTAAACCTCTATCACTGTCGTAGGCCTTGGCCAATTCATGACTGCTTCTATCTTTGTTGGATCCACTGCAATTCCTTCGCCGGATATTACGTGATCAAGAAAAGCTACATGATTAAGCCAAAACTCGCACTTACTGAACTTGATGTAAAGTGTGTTCTCGAAGAGTCAGCAGTACCATCCTCAAATATTGTTCATGGTCCGCTGGACTTTTCGAGTACATCAGTATGTCATCGATGAACACTATGACAAACTAATCCAAGTATCTTTTGAACACTCAGTTCATTAAATCCATGAAAGCAGCTGGGGCATTGGTCAAACCAAACGGCGTCATCGTACTGAGTCCAGAATGCCATCTTTGGAATGTCTTCCTTCTTGATTCTCAACTGATGGTATCCCATCCTCAAGTCTATTTTAGAGAATACCGATACTCCTTGAAGTTGATCAAACAAGTCGTCGATCCTCGGTAATGGATACTTGTTCTTGATCGTCACTTGGTTGAGTTGTCGATAGTCAATGCATAGACGCAATGATCCGTCTTTCTTCTTTATGAATAAGACTTGCGCTCCTCAAGGGGATTGCACATAGGGCAAATGAACCCTTTATTCGGCAATTTTTGCATCTACACCTTTAGTTCCTTCAGTTCTGACAGCGCTATTCGGTAAGGGGCCTTTGAAATAGGCTCTAATCCGGGAGCTAGCTCGATCACGAACTCTATCTCTCTTTCTGGGGGCAATCTTGGCAATTCCTTTGGAAAGTCGTCGACAAAATCTAGCACCGCGACGATGTCTTCCATCTTCGGCTCTTCAACGGACATGTTAACCACGGTCGCCAAATAACTTTGGCAACCTTCCTTCAGTAGTTGAGCTACTTTAAGAGATGAAATCAAAGATATTAAAAGTCCTCCCCCATTTCTTACGAACTCGTAGCCAGGACTACTAAACGGGTTGAACTGAATTACCTTACTATAACAGTCCACCGTAGCTCGCTGCTTTTTGAGTCAATCCATTCCAATAATGACGTCAAAGTCATATAGAGCCAAAATAGCTAAGTCTATGATTTCTTTCCTTCCACTTATAACTATCTCACACCTTTGACAACCTAACATAGATGGTACCTTGTCCTTCATCGGGGTGGAGACACTAAGAACCGTTCCCAATGGTTTCGATTCCAACCCTGTTAATCTAACGAACTGCTTAGTTACGAACGAATGCGTGGCTCTCGTATCAAAGAGCACGTAAGCAGCATGTTCATGCAAGGAGACCGTACCTGTGATTACGACCTAAGAGTCCTTTGCTTCCTCTCTAGTCACAGCATACACTCTTCCTTGGGCTGGGGTCGATTGGGGTTGCTCTACGGCGTGGTTCCGGCTTGTTATCCCATGTGCATTGGTTGAGGTCGCATCCCTATTGATTGGTGTGGGCAGTTTCTCACTTGATGGCCTTATTGGCCACACCCGAAACATGCTCCAATCTTGGTGGGGCATGGGGCCGTTCCGTGTCGCCTTCCACAAGCTTGGCATACATCGTTCGGGGTGTACACCGGCTTCCCGATGCCATTCTTTTTGTTGGGGGGATGAAGTGTCTTCCCCTAGTCATTGGCCTCTTCCTGAACCGATGATTGTCTTGGGCAGAAGATACTGCGATTCAGACGCAGCTGCCCTTTCCGCCAAATCTCTCTTGATCAGTTAGGCCCACTCGTACAACTCATTGTAGTCCTTCAGGTTTCAGGGCACCAACTGATTTCGGAATTCCGGTTGCAAACCATCCCGGAACCTCCTTGCTCTGTCCATCGGATCTTCGACCATTCTGGGCGTGTACTTTAACAATTCCGTGAGCTTGGCCTCATACTGATTGACTGTTAGATGATTCTAGCGAAATCGCAATAATTTTGCCATCTTCTGCTCACGTGCACACTTGGAAAAGTACTTTCTGTTAAAGGCTTCAACAAAGGCATCCAAAGTTAGGACTGTGCCTTTGGGAAAGATCCTTCCTTGGGTGGCCTCCCACCAATTGCTAACGTTACTCGCAGCTTGGGCATCCGTCGCTCATCATTCCCGTTTCCAGCCTAACGGGACATCATTGCAAGCGGCAGCAGTAGTGGCTTGATTCTGAGCCTGTTGTCCCATTAGATTCCCCATGGTTTCTAGGGCTTGCAAAAGCCTATCTAGTCGATGATCCTCTTGTGCCCTTCCTCTAACACCTGCTTGGCCTCTGCCTGCCCTTGCTCTAGGAACACTTGGGTCTGGGTTACTCATCTTACAGGGATTCCAGGGAAAGCTCGTTCTACAATTCCCAACCAAAGGTTAGGAATCCAGAAAATCTAAACAACAAAATAATAAGCATTCACAAGCATAAGGCGTTTCCTACTAACTATCCCAAAATCCCAACACACCTTATCATTCTAGGTAATAATCATGCTCTGATACCAAATAAACAGGGATGTCATGCCCCCGCACCCTAATCCCCTTGGTTCGGATGCGCGACACCCCTCTTAAATAGGTCATTTAATTGCGACGTCCTAGGAGGCGTCACCGACCCATCGCATTAACTAACGAGTAAGCACATGCGGAAGCAAATTCTAATATTACCCAACCAACATCACAATAGGGGATAGCATAGGAAATACATTCACCAAAAGTATGCTTCATATATATAGCATCAAAAGACGATTGGATGTTAGCAAAATACAAACCCGTAATTACGGGCCTTTATCTGATTTGAACAAAAGGGGTCAGGATTAGATCTATCTCCTCTATCTACGAGGGCCTCCTCAAAAAGACACGACTCCCTCATACTCGGGTATGATATGGCTCCTCTACGGGGTCGTAGTCCAAGTCCGACTCCAGATCACTAACGAGACAGTTGGGGACATTCGACCTCGAAGCGTCTCACGAAATTGCGCTAGGAGCACCCGACAGTCCGTCAAATTCTCGGAGAGGTCCCCAACACTCCTCCCTGAACCACACATACCACACTTTGAAGCGATGAGGAACTAAGTTAGGAAGCCCCTCGTCAACCCAAACGGTGGTCGTGTACTCCTCGTATGTCGTGTCCATCCTCAGTGCAACGTACTCAACTATCTCAACGTCTTGGTCCACCGGGACCCCAAAACATACTATCCGTGTATCCATACTAAGGGCCTGAAAAGAGCTGAACAACGATAAATGAGAAAATCTCAATAAGTGGAACCGCTAAACCTCGAGTAGGATGAAACCTTGCTTTGGAAAAATGAAGGGTAACTCATCAACTTCGCATGCCACAAAACCATCAATTAAACATTCATGCTTCTTACCTTCCGACGGCATATCAAATTCACATAACTATTCACACGTGAAGTCTTGCTTCAATCGACATGTGACAATCATGCATATTAATCAAGAACACATCATACCACATAATGCATGCACAATGCATCCACACGTGTTCCGATTATTGCGACCGCTCAGGGCCACGACCAACACTCGCGTTGGTGGTCTTCCGGCATAACCGGGTATAGTTCTGCCCCATCGGGCACGGTATCATCTCGACCTCACTTGAAGATGGCATTCAATTAAGAGCATCGTTCCAACCTCCATCGCGAACGGCAACTGAAATCCATCGGGCATCGTCCCTCGCAATCATACAAGTACGGAATCATATATGTGATCAAGTAAGCATATCAATCACTTGAGCCAATTATTATCTTCCACTTAGACCAATGTAAGAGTGTTTTATGCTCACGCACTTAGAACATCTAAATTTCGCACACATAAAATGTACTAGAGTAATCGCGCAAGAAAGAAAATAGTGCATATATGAAATTGAGGTAAACCTGGGCAAAGTGCATAGTAACTGAATTCCTTCCAAAATAAATAGTAAATGAACTCCAAAAATTATAAATTTTGGATATGTCATAGAAAACACCTTGATAAACATTTCTTATAAGAACACAAAATCCAGTTTAATCTGAAATCATGTCTTTTTGTCACTCAAAGTCAAACCGAAATTAGCTCGTTCGAACAGACTACTCAGTCCTCAAAATACATCTCTTTCAGTACCCAAATTACCTTTAAAAACTTCAAAATTTTTATGTCATAGAAAGAAAAGTCCTTAACCACTTTTGTGGGAAGCTTGTTGAAAATAAATCTGGAAAAATTTATAAAAATTCAGAAAGACAAGAATGTTAGAGAAATAGCATTCCATGGCAGTTTAAACACTATTTGAAGATGAGCTTTCGTACGACCCAAATAACCTTCGAAAATTTCAAATTTAAAATATGTTAAACATCAAAATGTAAGGACCAACTTTTGTGAAGAATATCACTTCAGATTCGACCCACAAAGGTCTCTACAAAAATAGTAAACCGAAAAAGTACATTAATAACAAATCCGGGTTTCAAACCAAACTTCAAAGATTCAAGCCCTAATTGATATTCACCAATCTTCGGCCCACAAAACTCATTCCACCAGGTCCAAATCATCACGCAACAGCCACTTGAACATCCATAAACACATATGAGGAATCAAGCTCAACCAAGACTAACTTAGGACCGATATGCATAGAATAACGCCTTAGCCAAGGTTTAAAGGAACAACTTACTAAACCGTTGGAATTACGAGTGAAGCTAGACAAATAGTGTCACGCCCGAACCCCAACGGACTCATGACACCCCTTCGACGGTCGTATTGAACGCGACATCTTAGAACGCATTGCCGACCAAAACGAATCACTCACATGTATACGCAAGCGGAAGCGAAATATAACAACCTAGATAGTAAACGACGACAAAAGGATAGTATTTGCACAAATCAACAATTGCATTTCATATGCTTGGCACCGGCTTACAACCTCCATTTACACCACAACCATCTAGGTTACTAACTTCAAATCACATTCATCAAAAGGGGACGGGGGTTGACAGGCTTAACTCCTCTACAAAAAGGGGGCACTCAAAAGACGAGGTAACTTGACCTGTCTCGATCCCCGAGGTACCCTGGCAGCATCTTCAAATCAATCACGGTCGCGGATCTGAAATTATTTATAATATAACAATTAGAATAAATCTCAATAAGCAGACAACCTAAACCCCACATAGACCAATGCATACCCAGACAAGTCTCAACATGCAATCTAACAACCGACAAATAAAATCCACATGAACGTACTTACCTCTCTTCAAATCATGCGCCAACTCTGCATATTAGTCAATTCACATTAATGCAATAACACCCAATGTACATATTACTATCATTCGACCGCCATACACAAGTGCATTCACCCAATTCAATCAAGTACATTACACATGCGCATCCATCCAACTTTCTCACGACCCGGGTCAACACCCCACAGGTCCTTTCTCACCACCCGCATCAACACGCTCCAGGCTGGCAGCCCTCTGATCAATCCGGGCTTTGTCCCGCGTCAACACGCTCCAGGACCTTTCTCATGACCCGGGTCAACACCCCGCAGGTCCTTTCTCACTTTCTCACGACCCGTGTAAATACGCCTCAGGTCAGCCCTCCGATCAATCCGGGCTTTGTCCCACGTCAACAAGCCTCAGGACCTTTCTCACGATCCAGGTCAACACTCCACAGGTCCTTTCTCACAACCCGGGTCAACACCCCATAGGTTGGCAACCCTCCGATTGATCCGGGCTTGGTCAAGCAAACACACACGCTACTTAATTCAATCAATTCCCACGTCATTCACATAATCAAACCACACCATAATATACTCAATCGCCACTCATTCCAATCAATCCATGCGAGTATCAAATTCGTTCCTTAAGGCATCACAAGTTCGCCACATTGCACAACTATCATTCTAGCACATTTCAAGTGCCCCATTTCCAAGTCATGAACTCACCACAATAGCCCACGATTCCGGCATTCAAGTCGGACATAACCGGCCCACAACCCAACACGAATTTGGCCACCCTCGAGTACCGAGATTCACTCACAAACTTCACAATAAATCAACCACGAACAGCCACCAAATTACCTCAAACATCATCACAATTTAGTCTAAAACCTAGCCACAAACAATCCTCAAACCGGCCCCTAACTTATCCAACAATCCAGCACCAAACAAACCCTAAACAATACCGTATAATACCCAAAGTATTAAGTAGGGTTTAGGGAGTCACTTACCTAAGTCCAAGCCAAGAGGGACGGAGCGGCGTCAGGCTCGGCGCGGCACGGGGACAGCAACCGGCAAAGTGCTCGGCCACGACCGGAGCGCTCGGCACAGCGCTCGACATGGCCCTTGGCCACGGCCCGGGACTCTTGGCCATGGCTAGGCACTCAGACAGGCTAGCTGGGTGACTCGGCCATGGCAAGGGCAGCGGCTGAGCTGCTCGGCCACGGCCGGGACAGCGGGCTAAGTGAGCGGCCAGGCGTGCGGCGACAGTAACGAGCAACGGCGGCGACAGCAAGCTGGCGATGGCGGGCTGGGCAAGTGGTTGGGCTAGCCGGCGAGCAAGCTGGCCGGCGAGATGCATGGAGGCGAGTCGATGCTGGGCAAAGACGAGCTCGCGGGTGGCTTGGGCGGACCGGCGACGAGCGATCGTGAGGCGACGGCGGACGAGCAGGCACGCGATCGCAAGGCGACGACGGATGAGCAGGCATGCGGTCGGGCTGGCTGGTGACGGCGACGGCGACGGCGTGCGGCTGCTGGGGGGCGATGAGCTCGGCGCGGCGAGCTGTGAGCAGGCGGGCGGTGAGCTGGCGCGACGGCGGGCAAATGGCACGAGGGAAAATAAGAGGGAGAGAGAGTCGGCCAGGAACAGGCGGCGAGCAGCAGCAGCGATGGTCACCAGGCGGGTGAAGGGCGGCGGTCGGAGGTGGCACGGCGGCGTCGCAGGCGGTCGGGCAACGCCAGGTGATCGGCTGGGCACGACGCGAGCTCAGTGCTACACGCGCGGAGGAGAGGGAGAGGATGGTCGAGTCGGGGGAGTCGGACGGCGCGGCGATCAAGCGAGCGGCTATGCAAGGTGAATGGCGAGTGGCGGTCGGCGGTGAGCAGCAACAAGAAAGCAAGGGCAGCGGCGCAGGGACGATGAAGAAGATGAAGAGAAGAAGAAGAGAGAACAAGAAGAAAGAAGAAGAAGAAAAGAAAAGGAGGAGAGAGAAAGAGTCTGCATGGGCAAATGGGAGGGGACGTGCGCAGCTGGGGGGAGAGGACGTGCGTAGGGGGGCGCGGTAGAGGAGAGAGAGAGAGAGAGAAGAAAAAGGTCAATGCAATGAGTGCGATCCAACAGCCCACGTTTGAACTCAAAATCGATCCAGCGGTCCACGAAAAATCCTAATTATAATTTAGGATTTGGCCAAAAGACACCAAATAAAACACACTACGAGGGAGGTTTACTAATCCAAATCCGCACCCAGTCCAAATTTCACTTTTCACCAATTTCGGGCAATACTGACGCTAGCCACAATAATATCGACACCGTCCAATTAAATTCGTCACGAAATTCCGAGAAATTCGACACCAAAGTTCAGGTTTTAAATAACGACCAAATTCGATCAAGTGCGATTCTAGCGAAATCTCAAATTTAAAAATAACCCAAGAGTGATCAGTTCCGGGCGAGATTTAACTATAAGCGCACTGACAAAATACATGTTTTATAAATCCCAAAAATGAGTAGAAATTCAGAATGTCACAAATAGCGATGACAAACGAGCGACGACACGACACAGTCGGCGGTGATGAGCATTGAGCGGCTCGGCACAGCGTGAATGGCGACGAGCGGTGGGGTGGTGAGTGGATGAGTGGTGTGGCGCGGCGATGGTGATGGCCAGCGGTGCTGATGGTGGTGAGTGATGGTGGTGATGGTGGCCGGTGATGGTGTTGGCATGAGTAAGGGAGAGGAAGAGAGAAAATGAAAGAAATAAGAGTGTTATCCTTGAGTGATCTTGAAAGGGAGAGAGAGAGAGAGAGAGAGAGAGAGAGTCCATGTCACGCCTCAGACCCTCGAGCGCGTGGAAATCCTTCCTTGGTCATGGAATTGCGGCGTCCCAGGACGCGTTGCCAACCCATTCATTTTAACTTTCAATTAAACACAAGCGGAAGCAATCATAATCCACCTAATCACAGCATCAGGGATAGTCAGGGAGACACACCTCAATATATACAACATCATCAACAATACATCGGGTTAACATATTACAAGTCCGCTACGCAGACCTTTCTGATTACAACCACAAAAAGTAAGGAGTTAACCTAGCTCCTCTATCTACGAGGGTAACCTCAAAAGTTGTTTCCCCTCAAAACAGCCGGTTCTCATGAAACGCAACGCGTACTCATATCTAAGCACCTGAAAAATGGTTAACAACAACGAGTGAGATAAATCTCAGTAAGTTAATGACCTAAGCCTCGGTTAGGAAGTCAACTCGCCTCGGGCGCTCCTAAACATGCAGCAACCTATCGATGGCAAATCAATAGCAAAGCAACCCATGCTTTGCCTTAACTATAAACACAAGCAGGTTACCCAGGCCAGCATAAACAAACGTGCCATTAAACAATTACAGGCATTCTTACCTTGCCTTGGCACACATACACGCCCTGCATATAATAAACCAACATGTGCAATCATAATGCAACAAGCACATAATACAATCAGAACACGCTCAGTAATTCTCATGTACAAGGTATCCACACGAGTTCTAATTATGAAGTAAAACCGTTTTGGCCTGTCTCATACCGTGCCTCACAATTTCATCCCATAATCAGGCGCAATGCAATATACTCTTTCACGCGAGTTCCGATTACTACGACCTCATAGAGCCACGGCACATCCCGCATTACTCGCATCAGGTTGACCTTCTACTAACCATCGTAACTCCGCAATCGCTCTAATGAGCATATAATAAGATCACATGATTGCATAAACCAGAGGCATATCATAGTGCATAAGCAGGCACAACATCAATTTAATAATCCAGACCCATATAATTATCACTTTCAGACACAATGCATTCATCCATGCACATTGCACTCATAATAGTCCAGATTATTAAACAACCACTCAGGACCACAATTGAACCCCTGCCGGTGTCTTCCGGCATAACCGGGTATCATCCCGCTCTGTCGAGCACGGCAACATCCGGAACCCCCGCCCAGACAGCATTCCATAAGGAGTATCGGTCCGGCCTCAATCATAACACGGCATCATCTAGAACCCCTGCCTAGATGGCATCCGGGCATCGTGTAGAACCCCCGCCTAGACGGACTTTCATGTGACCATGCAGGCACACCAACCACTCAAGCCAATTCTTTATCTTTGAATTTAGCCAATGCAATAAGGTATATGATGTGCTATTCTCTTATGCACAATGTCACATATTGCACTTACCTTTCTCACAATGTCACACATTGCATCCCCAGACCCCCGCTGGGTGACAGGTTCGTTTATATGATCACACGAGCACAACAAATACACAACTCATTTATATCTCAGCATTTAGCCAAATGCAAACGTGGTTCGTGCTCACACAACAAATTATTGCAACTTCCACATATAAAAATGCGGTAATAAATTCACACGTGATCACATATGCATAATCAACCCATCAAACTTTGCACGATTTCTTTTTTAAACATCATTGCCCCATTTAACTCATAAAACCGGACATATAAATCTAATACCTTGGGGTTTTTCACTTTTATGTCCTTAAAAACCCTTGTCAAAATTAGTAAACAAGGTTTATAAAATGGGCAAGTATTTTTCAAGGCATCACAAGCTTGAAAGCACATAAAACATGCATAGAATCACCATAATTCACTATCACTTATGGCCTAATTGCGATAACTCATTAAATAAAAACCGATAACTTATCACTCCCCTCGCGATAACTTATCATCCATTCCTCGATAGCCTAGCCTATTTGGCGATAGCTTATCACCTCTTTGGTGATAGCTTATCAACATTTCTCCGATAGCTTATCGTCCATTTGACGATAGCTTATCACATTTTCTCGATAACCTATCATGTCCACTTATCACCTATTGCGATAGCTTATCAACTAATCTTTCATTAATTAGCACTAAGCAAGATTAACTTAGTCTAATCAAACCCTAAGCAAGTTTAATGTACTAATCAAGGGATTAAAGTGTTAATTCACCCGGAAACGATTCCGACAACACGGGCGAGACGGCGGTAACGAGGGCTACACGTGGCTTGGTCCGGAAACGACACAAGGTGGTGATGACGGCATAGACAGCAGCACCACAGCTTCTATGGGCTGTTTTGGCTCGCGGTGAGAGCGAATCGGCGAGGAAACGGCTCGGACGGATGGCACACGGCTTGTCACGACACTCGGCGGGTGACTCCACGGTGGTAAAACAGCAGCCAAGGGGGCTGGTTTTGCTGGTGGCCAAAGCTGGTGGCCAAAGGAGGAAGAGAGGAGGGCCGAAATTGAGAGAGAGAGAGAGAGAGAGAGAGAGAGAGAGAGAGAGAGAGAGAGAGAGAGAGAGAAGACCAACTTGTCTTGCAAGCTCTCCCCAACTTCTCCTTCAAGTTTTCCAAGATCAATGGCCAAGGTTCACTCTTACAAGACAAGCCAAAATCAATGGCTAGAAACTCATCTTGCAAGAGCTTCTAAAAGGGGCAATTTGGTAATTAAGAGAAGATGAGAGAGGTATTTTGGTAATTTCAGTCCTTGACACTATTCACGGCACTATTCACATGCACTACTCACACGGGCTTGGGCTTGGGCTTGAATGGGTGCAATTTGAAGAGAAACGGGTTTGAAAAGGTTAACGGGGCTTGAAATGGGCTTGAAAGGTTTAGTAGGCTTAAACTTGGGCTAAGCTCATTCTTCTTGGGCCAAAATCCTCCTTGGGCCCTGTCATTGGGCTTAGTTCCTTGCGGGCTTCTCGTCTCGAGCTTTTCTTGCACAAATTCTCATAACTTCTTAAGTTGGGCCCAAAAGGGCAAAATCGTAATTTCCCTTCCATTGGGCCCTCGTGGCCGACTGTATAGTCCATGAGGCCTATTGGGCTCTTAGAAATTCATGGGCGCCCTTGCGGGCCCCAATTTTCGACCCGAATTTCACTTGTCCAAGGTTTCTCGATTTACTGATAAAAAAGCGATTTCCAGAATTTTTCTAATAATTGTCTTTTAATCCTCTAGAGTCCAATATCCTCAACTGGGTTAGAATTTGTGGTTAAAATCACTCAAATGATTCTTTCGCATAATTAGAACAATGGGCGGCTTTTAGGGATTTCGTGCGTTTAACCCGTAGTTGATTCCAACTCAATCCACGTTTAAGCATTCTCAATCCATCAATGACCCTCGGTTGTCATGTAATCGTGAGGGGTCAATAGCCTGTTTCGAAGCATACGATCATTAGGGATTGGTCTAGTGTCATTCGAAATTAATACAGTAATCGTGCGGAATCACCCGCAATCCGATTCTATACTACTGTCGAATTGATATATAACCATTCCTGGATCGGCTTGAAATGGCTTATGGTTGTCTTTCAACAATCCTTATGGTCGAATTGTCAATCCATGATTGAGTACTTTAGTCACACGCAACGAAGTCTTAATTCGCCTTTCCCAAAGCTTGAAATACCCTTGAATGATTCAAGAATCAATTCAGAGCCTAATTCTACTCATTGCGCATTGATGAAATAACCATTCATTACATCCTGAATAGGGTCGAAATTTGCAGATGTCACAATCCAATAATGCACTTTCACTCAAATGCTCTAGGATTAGGCTAGCCTAGCTTTTAAAAATATCTCCATCAAGTCTCCCCCTAAGGTAATCATACCTACTAGAATTAGGCACCTGCAAGAGGCTTATGGGATAACAATTTTGGAAGCTTAACAAAGTGGGTCCTTATCTCTTTTTCACCCCAAAAGTGGCGCCCAAGCCACTAGGATAAAACCAAAAGTTTGTCTCATCTCCATCAAAGCTTCTAGAAGTTGCACATAAATGAAAACTATAGGTAAATCAATCATAGGACACCAATCAAGCACATTGTACATTAATGTGCAACATTCAAATAATTAAATCAAGGTCCAATGTGGTAGGATGGCCTTACCTTCTTGATTGGTGCCTAACGAGTTCGAATAAATCCAATACTGCGTAATTAATCGGCGTCGGATTGAGAATGTCACACTACCACTTTAGGATTTTTTGGGTATAACCCTTGATTTTTTGAAGGGGGATAGAGAAATCGAGATTGTAATTTTATTTTATTTCCTTAACATTAGGGTTTTTCATATACTACTTTTAAAAAGGTGATAGTTTTTTAAATAGATTTATCATTAGATTTCTACTTGAACAGTAAATTTTCCTGATTTATTTGTTAATTTGTTTCCTAGATCTATTTGGAGTGACTTTTGTTTTTATACTTTTTGCTTCACTTTCTTCAATATAAAACAATTGAAACTTTATTATGAAAATATTGACATGTACATTCACCTACATATTTTTCATAATTTTATAAAATTTGCATAAATTTCAAAATTTAGCGAGATAGCAAGAAGGTTGTTCTTTCTTTTTATAAGGCTAGACGAAAAGGCCCTGATCTCTTGGTTGTTTTATAGTATTCATTCATAAATTTTTACGGTTTGATTTTTAAAAAAATTTGCCTCTTTTGAGTTTCTATGCGAAAATTGAGAGTTTTTTTTTATTCATTTGTGCTTTTGCGTGGGAAGCGGCATGTCATGTGATTCTAGGATGGTAAAGTTCATTTATATTCGTTCTCATTGTATCGGTTTGGTATTGTAGCAAGTAACTCGTTTTTTATTTTTTTATGACAAAAGGGCACGACTATAATTAGTTGGCTACCTAGAGGGAAACTAGCACAACATTATACCGCCATGACTCCCCATTTTAAATCGAAGTTCTAGGGAGTAAGGATTGAACCCATAACCATTGGTTCCAGAATTGAAAGCATGAGAACATCCTTATCACTAGGTCAATTCTATGGTGGGTCAAATAACTCGGTTTGAAGACGAAGGCTTGTGAATCTAGAGTGACTAAGGTTCATTTAGCCTCGTTCTCACTACATTAGTTTCTGGAGATGAAAACTAGACGCCGCTGGAGGCATCGACGACAACATCTCGTCGACAAAGATCAGGATTTGTAAGCTCTTTGATGACATTGTCAGAGCATCTCGCCGAATCATGTCATGAACGCCGGATGCAATGACTACGGGGATTTTCGGAGAGAAAAACTGATTGCTGCTCCCTAGCCAACCATTTGATGGATCTCTTTAAAGTGGTTCGTCATAGCAGGCAAATTTTCGAAGTCTGCAGATCATAGCGACGATCATTGTTGGAACAAACGTCTAAGCATGTCCAATATGACCAAGAAATCCAAGAAGAATGGGCCCTGTGAACAAGAAAACTTGAAAGTCGTTAGGCCCTATGGGAAAGTTTTCCTATTTTTTGTTGTTGCTTTATATTAGCATTTAAAGATTATTTTTCTAGATATCTCAACCGTTATCATGGATACTTTTTGTTTTTTTATATTATTCGAAATATTATAAATTTCAGTAAACTTAGAATAAGCTCTTTTTATAAGTTTCTTTGAACTTAAACACCTCCTTAGCCCTCTTAAAATCCTTGTAGAAGAACTTTATTTCAAATCTATGAGGACTCGGTGATCATTTTTTATTGACAAAAGCAAAATTTTAAATTCAGCTCAATCAATATATATCCAAACGTATCTACACAATGTATCTCAATGGTAAGTTAATTTCTTTTCTTGTACATTGTTTTTAAATTAATTATTGACTAGATAAAACGTTAATATTTTTTTATTTTCTTTCTGACATTGATATTTGAACTTTTACTATCATGATACACTTCTTAGGGTTCGTTTGTTTCGCGAAAAATTTTGAACTTTTAATAATTTCTGGTGTTTGGATCGCTTAGGAAAATGAGTAAATGTAAAATCTTTTTACAAGCAATGGGAGAACCTATCTTTAAATTCAAGGAAAAAGAATGCTTTTAAAAATTAGAAATCATTTTCTAAACTATGGCAAGACTCTGGCGCTTGGATTATCCTGGTTATTCCTTTAAAATACTTTTGATTATTCTATGAAAAATGAAATTGGAATTTTCTGTCAACTATTGATGCTTGGTCTAAGACAGGGTGGCCATCTTTACAGATGAACAGAATAGAAGTTGCGAACTAGGCAACGAACAAAGCTTTTGTGACAAAATCTCGGCCAATGACGACTCTGGTTCGAACCATTTAACTTCTGGTGCATGTTAAAAAAATTTTAATTGGTCTCTCAAATATGAAATAGGCAAAGAACAGAAATAATAAATGAACAGGGAACTTAGCTTCGATTTGGAGTCTTAAGTCGAACCACATGAGATGCATATTGCCCTCAGGCAGCGACTTGTTCCGAATTCCCAACCAAGTAACATCAAGCAAAATGGCTCGCATACTCAATTTTTAGCTTAACCAAATCACCAGAACACTTTACTCCAAGGCCAGGAACAGGCACAGGAACATCGTCTCTGCTCACTTGTCTACTACACTTTGCCAATGTTCATCTACGGTTTTCGCGGTCTCTATGGAATCGGGGAGTTCCCTATGAATTGTTCCCCTCCAGCTCAGCCCGTCCACCAAAACACTCGGCATGCAAATCCACAGTTAATGATAGACTGAAATCTTATTCAATCTCCTTATTCAGCGTATTCTACCTAAGTGCAACAGACTTAAAGTCCTTGAATAAAGCCGAGGAAGACACCAACAGAAGATCATTATCACGTTTCAAGTGAAGCAATTCCTCTGAGGTAGATCATTAAACAGTCGCCGTGCACTACCCGTTTGGCCGCATTGGATCAATAGCTAAGAAAAACTTCCTTACACCTCTAAACAGGGAGAACAGAGACATCCCCTGAAAGAAGCATATAGAGATTCCTATTACTTTTGGTACGTAGACATCCCCTGACTCAATCGAATGAGCTTTAATAACTTTCACCTGAAGATTTGAAGAGGTCGAGGCCATCACGAGATACCAATTCGGCACGACATGGAACCGCTCATTGCTGACATAGCTTCGCGCTCTGGTAAAGATTGAGAAGTCGTCGACGGTGAAGATCATCTAGCTCTCACGTCGCACGACACCAGGCACATGCGAGGCTAAGGCGAATAGAACATCAGCAGCTGCTGGAACGGGAGCACTGGAGACGTCATCTTCTCGATGTTGCAGGAGAAAAGAGACAGTAGCGAGGTGAAGCCTTGGAGGCCGTAGACGACGAAGATTCCTAGTCATTAAACATGTCAGAATGAGTGATTTTGACTTCGTCGATGAAAATCAGTTCCTGCTGTTGAGCTTGAGTTAAGACTGCGGCGATGAAGAGAAAAGAGCTTCGTCCATGGTGGCTGTGGTTGCGGCGAAGAACTTCAGTCGTGTAGCCGAATGAAGATGGCGAAGCAACTGAGACAGAGTGACGCAGAGAGAGTTTGGCGGGCCGAGCCCAACTGGAGCTGAAGTGATCGGGCTTTATGGTTGGGCTGCATTAGTGACCCGATGGGCTGGGTGTTTTATTTATTATTATCATTTATTTTTTACAAAAATGAATGTTCGATTTTCCGGCAAAAATTCAGGTGTCAATGCACTTTTCCTTTTCAGCACTTTTAAATTGCTGCATTTTTATCATTCTATTACCCTTTAAATTCCTAGGAATCTTACTTTAAATACCTTTACTTTCCTCGTCAAAAAGTAACAACTCGCCCAAGTTCACAAAAATCCATCAATTTCTATCCCTATATGAGATTTTTCACCTTTTTTTCCGGTGAAACACATATAAAATCGGCTGGGGTCTATACAGGCCGAGATCAAAAGAGGAACCGCATGGCTAGACTCGCCGATTTGCACTTTGAGCTCAGGAGGGTCTAGCGGGCGTGGTACTCAAGAATTGCAATTGTCTTTATGGTTAGCGTGGGAGGGATGAGATTTGAGTAACGATGGTCGCTGTACCGTTGACAGTAGAAGTGGGTAATTACTGATGTTGCTTTCTTTTAACTCGGGAATGCAATGAGTTATGTACTTTTTTTTTTTTTACTGTTCGTTTGTCAAGTATTGAAATGACCTCGAATTAGGAACAGCAATGGGAAATGCTCATCCAGTAAAATATCTCGGTTACTTCAAGTTGCTTAGACCCATGCTTATGTCCAACACCTTACGTTTAATCCTAGCATTAAGCTAGAAGATGCGGCACATATTGAATATTAAAAGGTCACCCCAAAAATGAAAGGTTTTTAGTAAGTCAGAAAAATAACTTGCTACTAATATTGTCAGCTAACATTAATTAATGATAGCCTGCTGATATGATTCTATTGAGATTGTTTTCAATTTGTGGTAGTGCTAGAAAACTACCAAGCATGTTGTACTACAAAATAGGTTCAAGCTACTTCAATTCTCCTTGTAGCCAAAACTAATTCGCCATGAGGCACGATTCTCTGCTCTCCTGACAACGTTGGTAGCTTTGTTATTGACTGATCAGATGTATTGCAACAAGAGTTCGTGCTAGTTTTGTAATGCGGTAACGAAAGAAGTGAAAGAATTTGATAGACGGTGAAAACCTTGTTGAAAAACAATTCTGTGGATACGAAAAAGACGAAAAAGAAGTGTACACTGCTTTCTAAGCGGTGAAAACATTGTTGGAAGCACTTCATAAGTTTTCATAATAATGACAAAAACATGCAAAGCAATCTAAGATAAACTGCATGACGAAAATGTCAGCAAATATCGTGATTGATTGACCGGACTTGTTCGACCTAACATGCGGGGAGTGTAAACTGCAAGGAAGGATGACGCACTGATTTATGACAAACACTCGTTACCAAGAAGCCAGTACACATGAATAATTACACACGGATCACAATTTATGGTGTCTAACTTGAAAGCCACTTACAGAGCAATGGCTAGTGAAACTAAGACAGGTTGAATATTGGGGAAGCTGAAAATTCTTGAAATTGAACCTGAAAGAATGGCCGCCTCATCATAGTGACAGGCGAGACTTGAATTTCAAATGTTTCCATTGCTTGTACATGCTGACTGTCTCTTCAAACCAATCATCTCTTAAATTTGGGCAGTCGGCAATTGTTAGTGAGCACTCGTCTGATAATTTCCAATTGAGTACATTAGGGAAACTTCTCAATGATATGCAACCTATAAATTCCAAATATTTGAGAGCCTCTAGTTCATCCAGGCCCTTAACTGCTAGAAGCCCTTCGCATCCTCGAATTACCAAGGACTCCAGCTTTTTCAAATCCGATAGGTCATCTAGACTTTCAATCTTAGGACACTTGTCTATTTCCAAATGTTTCAACGACTCCACAGAACCTAGACCTTGGATCGTAGTTAAATTTGGGCAATCGATCAGCCTCAACAGCTTCAACCTCTTCAAACTCAAAAGACCCACAAATCCCTCAAGGAGTTCTAACCCTTCCACTTCAAATTCAATCAACCGTTCAAGCCCATCGAGTTGAACTTCCTTCCAAAGACAGTGACTAATGTGCAAATGTGTCAATTTTCTCAAGTTGCAATGAAACGACGAACTGGTTATCGATTCATGATATTGGGCAAACAATGTTGATAGAGAAGGTGGAAGGAACGCGAGGGATTGTCGGCATGGACCATCTTGGGAGTAAAGACGACGCCAATTCACATCATGACCACCATATCTGAAATCCACCAATTCAATTAGGTTTGAGAGATCCGGGACCCACCGCAGCGAACTTGATCCCAGGCTTAGGCTTATCAAACTTGTGGGAAGCATAGGCAATAGTTCGAGTTTGTTGCAACCACATAATCCCAATTTCTCTAGGCGAGGAAGTAGTTTGATTGTCACCGGAACATTTCTAACAGGGGATAATTCCAAATGCAAAACCCTCAAAAGCGATAATTTCCAAATGCCATCAGGAATTTCCCACTCCAAATGCGGGCAATTCTCGGCATGTAGCTCTTCCAACTCTTTTAGCTCAACAATGCTCTGTGGTAGCTCCCTTATCAAAGAATACGAAATGTTGATGACTTTTAATCTACTTAGGTCTCCAATAGATTTAGGTAACTGCAGACTTTGTGTTTTCGATACATCTAACTCAATTAGTGATTCCAAGTTCCCAAGTGAGACGGGGAGTTCCCTTATTTTAGTACACGATAGAATGAGAGACTTAAGTTCCCGTAGATTCCCGATAGAACTAGGGAGTTCATCGATTCCGGTAGATCGCAGATTAAGTACTAACAAACGCTTTTGGTTACCAATGGAGTCGGGTAATATTGTGATAGCCGTATATGAGAGATCCAACTCTACCAGTGATGCCACTCTCGCAAATGATTCAGGCAGCTTCCTCAAGTTTTTGCAATGGCCTAAATACAAGTACTCGAGCTTCTCTAACCCTCCGATTCCTTTGGGCAGCTTTCTAAGTCTTTCACAACCTTTCGCATTGAAGTAAATAAGGCACTTAAGCTTCTCGAGGGAACCATCAACCTCAATAAGTCGTCGGCAATCTTCAAGGTTCAATCTCTCTAAACTCAAATAATCAGAGAAGTTTGGAGTCTTGATCATGTTGTCGCAATATGAGAGATCCATAACTTTAAGTTTCTTGGCAACCTATTGCAATAGCTAAAAGAGAGTAAAGGGAAAATTCTGTGCAAATTTAGAGGCAATAAATAGTTGTGCTGGAACCTAGATGTAATTGGGTTGACTAAATTTTCTCATTTAACCCACATAGATCCGTTCATCTAGTACTAACACCTATCCATCCTGATCCACATTATCCACGCATATATCAATTCAACACAATCTAATTTAGGGGCCTTCATTGGGAGACCAGCTTAGTCAGCTTAGTTTTACTTGTGGAATGGCTTTGGTGAATCCATTTATTAGCCATTTTATTTACAACGGGTTATTGCCTACATAGTTATGGTATAATAATTTTAGTAAAAACATAAAAACTGCACGAGACAATTCAATGGAGAGAAAGATAAACGAATATAGCGACCAAGTACCTTGATTTGACTCCAGCCAGCCCAGTCCTCCGTGATGGAACTATAAGACAAATTGAGAACTACAAGATTGCTTGGATGGAAATTGATGGCGGAGAGCTCTTGAGGACACCCATGCCAGGTCATGTATCTTAACTCTGAAAGTTGATTCTCAAAGTGTCCATCTAATTGTCCCCAAATTAATTTGAGGAACCTTATGTTTGGAAGCCTTGCAAACTCTTCACTTGTATAGCTTCCTAGTGCATTTCCATTTAAGCAGACTGCTTCAATGGCTTCCTTTCTCTGCCATTCAATGGTAAAGTAACACAAGAGTAAATGAAAAATGTCTTTATTCTCTCTCCTATTATAAAATGGCTCCTAATTAATAAATGAACTATTGAGAAAAGCATAGATCGAACATATGGTTTCACCTCTTCTGTTCTTATGATATTAAAGGCGGTCAAAGGATCCCATAACCTGCTTTGTTTTCTTGGATCCATCAGCCTCGTATATCCACAAACGATTTTCCTCCCGAGATATCTTAGTTGATCGTGCATCCAAAATTTGTTGTCATCAGTTATCTTTATCAAGGACATGCAGACAAGGACTTGAATCGAATAATCCGGGAAAAACCTACAATCTTTCCACATATAGAATGCATTCGTCTGGTCTTCGTCCACAAAGAGACATGCGATGTCGAGAAAGATTTGTTTTTGCTCATGACTTAGGGCATTGTAGCTGATCTTCAACTTGTCTTGGACCTTCTCATGAGGTATTTCCCTCAGATTGTCCAGCACATCTATCCATAAGGCTTTGTTTTGGCAATGAAGTAATGAGCCTATGACTTCAAGAGCCAACGGAAGTCCTCCGGTCATAGAAACTACTTGTCTCGAAAGACTGTCATAATCATTTGTAGGAAAATTTCTTCCGAAAGCATGTCTACTGAAAAGCTCGAGTGACTGAACGGAATCTAATGGCTTCACTTCGTACTCGAATATTTGGTCGGCTTTTAAGACACTTTTGTTCCTAGCTGTAATAATAATTTTGCTCCCTGAGTTGAGCGAGACATGCTTGATGGCTAGTTTTTCGAGTTGTTCCTCATCATCCACGTCGTCCAGAACGATGAAAACTTTCTTGTTAGAAAGTCGCTGCGCAATAACCTTGATCCCATCGTCGACATCGTTGATTATGTCATGAAAGCCTGAACCAAACATGTTAGATAATAATTGTTTCTGTAAAGTTATGAGGCCAAAGCTGAGCGATGATTCCCGGACATTTCCTAGGAAACAACAATGGCTGAAGAGGTGATTTATTTTGTTGAACACAACCTTAGCGAGAGTCGTTTTACCAATTCCCCCCATTCCATGGATTAGAACAATGCGCATGCCCCCGGAGTCCACGTCCAATAACTTCATAATGGCTTCCACTCGATCGTGCATTCCGACTATATGCTCGATGACATATTTGTCTTTTGTCTTCAACTTCATCACAATCTCTTGTATTACTGATTTAATGAATTTCCAATGCCTGCCACATTATTGAATCATTTAAGTCGAAAATTGTAAAAGATAACTCAGGACACTTGGCAAGTGGTTGCATCAACATGGCTAGTAACGCTTACTAAATCGACTACACCCAAAAGGAAGAGACGTTTTAGGTGCTTTTGGAACGCAGCGTCACCACGATTTAAACAAATAATCATGTAGCGAATGTTATAAGCTTTTTAATATTTATTTGCTTTCGAAATGGCAACACTTCCAAAAGGTGATGGACATGGCTGGATGGGAAGCTAGCACATATGTAAAAATTTCTCGAGAAGGAGAGAGAAGGCAATTTTAAAGAGGTAATCCACAATTTACAAACGCAAAGATATAGAAAATTACATCTATCAGTGAAAAGAATACCAGGTTCTTGCTTTATTTGGTTTGGATGAATGACATGGTTACCAAAAATAGTTTTCCAAAACACACATGCTATTTATTCAATTACAGACCATCTAAACGAGAACTTATGGAAGCTTGGATATACATTGAAATTCCAAAACAAAAGTTACGGAGCACTTTAGGACACCTACATACCCTTGCTTTTTCAGCTCCCATCCTTTGATTTGAGCTACACTTTTGAGGGCATCCTCCCACTTTAGCCTCGTCTGGCAGCCGAACTTCTTCTCATGCTCCTTCAAAGCGCAGACGTACCGTGGAGACATAAGTCTAACATCGCGAGGTTTCACATCGTAGAAAATCGGCATAATCACCTTCTCTGATGGTTTGGATTTTGTGCACTCCACCATGTGTGCGAGCTCGTGAAGGCACCAGGGACTCAAAGCATAACCTTTAGAGAAGATGGGTACGTAGATCTTCGACTTTTCGATGGCCGTCGGTAGCTCACCAGCTATTTCTTTACCAACGTGAAGCTCTTCCTCGTCGAAGAAAACATGGATGTTTGCTTCTAGCATTTCATGGTAAAGGCAATCCGTGAATCCTTGGCGAGTGTCCGGCCCTCTGAAACTCAAGAAGACCTCGTAGTCATTTGCTGATGACTCACCGCCACTCGTTCGGGACTCCAAGCTCTTTCCCCTGTCCATTCTCACATGTATTTTCGCCTGAGGGTTTCCTCTCTCAAAGCACCTGATCAATGAAAGGTTCGTTCCCTTTGTGTTTGCATTAAAAATAGACTGAATAGCCAATACTGACTTTCGTTTACATTACGCTGGAGACCTCTATTCCTCTGAAGTTTCGTTTGCCATGTCTTTAAGCGTCCAAAAGTGAAATAAAAAAAAATATATATTTCGAGTCTTCGTCAACTCTAAAAAAGCGGAATCTGATATTTTAGAAAATATTGAGAGTTATCTGATATTTTAGAAAATATTGAGAGTTATCTGATATGAGAAAGAAAATATTGAGGACTATCTGATATTTTAGAAAATATCCGAGTCTACGTCAACTCTATTCCTAGAACTTTCCCTAGTTGAATGGTCTTTGAATAGTACCCTTCCCTAGTCGAGTTTACATCAACTCGAAAATGGCGTAATAAGAATGCGTCTCTTTTTCTGGTAGACTTGATTTTTGACGAACTCACACTATGCAAGTCGTTCTCGATGGCTATAAAATATTGAGGAAATACAGTATTAGATTTATGGTAGACTTGGTGTTTCCAAGATTTCATTGGTCCCCGGCTATGCTTTGATTTTTTGATGGGGCAAAGTGAAATCGAGATTGCAGTTTCATTTTACTTCCTTAACTCTAGGGTTGTTCAGATACTGTTTTCACTTGAACAGTAATTGATTTATAATTAGATTTCTTTCACTTGAACAGTAATTTTTCCCATTTTATTAGGTAATTCTTTTCCTAGATCCGTTTGGAGTGACTTTATCTTATACTTATTTGTTCATTTTTTATATTTTGCGATACTCGCACTTTGACTTTATTTAATCTTAAGAAATTACAGTATTAATCCTAAACTTTTCAATCATACCAACATTTCAATCTTCCTTATCTACAATTAAGGAACCGTCATAGCAACCTACTTCTGCATGCCACCGTGGAGGTGGGATGTTGCGTGTGGGAGAGAGTATTTTAGCGAAATTTTTTATTCTTAGAATCCTAATTCCTTATCACGTGCCGTGGTGGCACCAGTTATAACAAGATATGTAACATAGAAAGTATTTTGATTTAATCTTATATCATGTTGGGCAGCGCATGATTGCTTTGTGTTGGGATCACATGAAATAGTCCTTTTTGCTACATACGTCAATGTTTATGCGGAACAAAGAATAATTGTTACATGGATGATTTGGCGAGATAATGTTTTCCCAGATAAGGAAACAGTGTCTCTACTTTTGGTCTGAATATTTCAATGAATCAGCTTTTCTTGGACATTTTCAGCTAAGAGTAGGTAAACGACCTATTTAGACGGTTTCCGAGCGACTTCCCTTGTCCACAATTTTAAGATGGCAACCGAGTGAGTGATTTGAAATGTCCAACCTTCCTTTTTGTTCATAGCTTGTCCAATCTTCTATCTGACACACATTTGAATTGATAGGGGGCCCTTTCAACCCAATTCCCAATTTTAGCACCCTGATTATAAGTGCGCGAGTTAAAAAAAAGGGAAGGAGAAAAGAACATATTTTTAGGGGGGCCTTTCGGAATTATAATTGTGAAGGAGTATTTTGAAGTGGGTGTGCCATGTCTTCGGAGATATAGATAGAAAAGACATTTGTGTGCTAAGTTTTATAAGGACTGTATAGAGATTGCTATGCGAGGTGTTTCGGACTGATTTGTCTGACCAAATGCACAATCCAACTATGTTTGATGAACTTAACCGACTTTCAAGCACGTTCCTTCCGAATTTCCCAACTCACTTTCCGACCGATTTTGTGTCCAAAATAGAATTCACGCATCAAATCCTAGCTAGAGCACACCCATTTGTCTTTATTGTCAGCGAGGGAGGTATGAAACGAAGTTTCTTTGTTGTTGAAAATGATTGCGCGGGATGACAAGTCTTGAGGGAAACTTCTTGTTGCTTCTAGGTTGCTTAGACCCACGCTTATGTCAAACCTTACGTATGATCCTATCAATCTAGGAGATGGCACATATTGAATATCAAAAGATCACCCGAAAAAATTAAAGGTTTTTAGTAAGTGGAAAAATTATAAAAATAGTCTTAAATCTATTACAATTGTGCCAATTTAGTTATAAACATTTTTTTATGCCAATTGAGTCCTAAATCTTTTGCATTTGTGCTTAATTCAATTTTGTATAAACATTTATCTTGACTTTCAGACAATTTTTAATATTTTTTAATATTTTTTTCTTTTTTTTCCTTTCTTTTGTTTTTCTAATTCTTCCCTCTTCCTCTAGCCAGTTGCTGGACCTCGGCAACCGGCTAGAGGCAAGCCCCTCGCTGGCCATCGACGAGGCTCGACTGCCCCTGGCAAGGTAGAGCCTTGCCGGGGGAGGTCGACCTCCTGAGCCTTTGCCCAGCGACGACAAGGGCTCACCTCGCCCAGCGACGACGAGGCTCGGCCTCACCATGGCTAGGTGAGGCTGACCTTGCCGTGTGGCGTCACAGATCTGGTGGGGCCTAGCCTAGCCCAACCATGGCAAGGCCAATCTTGTTGTCATTAGGCGAGGCTCAACCTTGCCCTCGCTAGTGGCCGGCAGTGGCGAGTCTCGCCAGTGACTGGCGAGGCCTCACCTCTGGCTAGTTGCCGAGGGCTGGAGGAAGAAGGAAGAAGGAGGAAAAAAATGAGAAAGAAAAAAAAGGAAAAAAATATTAAAAATTCGAAAAAATATTAAAATATTACTAAATTTTATCCACTTCAGCGCAAGTTGTGCCACATCAGCGCGGGCCGGCCAAAATTAGCCGGATGGATTGAAATGACATAAATGCAAAAGGTTTAGGACTCAATTGCTACTCACACCGGTTCCGGGCCTAGTTCCAAAATTGTTGGAACCGGAACCGGCCTGGTCAACGAGCTGGGCCCGGATTTGACCGGGCCAGTTCCGGGCCAAAACCGGCCCGTGGCCATGTCTAGTACCAACCATTGTTTTTCGCGTAAGAAAAGCAAACAAATTCGAGTCTAAATGGCGTAACCACTCCACGGAGCTTTTTCTCCTAGTGGGCTCCACTTCTTGTAGACTTGACTTTTGACGAACTCACAACATGCAAGTCGTTTTCAATGGAAATAAAATGTTGAGTAAATTACAGTATTAGTCCTTGGTGTTCCCAAGATTTCATTTTTGGTCACCTGCTATATTTTGTTTTTCGACAGGCCCAGACAACTCGATATTACAATTTTATTTTACTTCCTTAACTCTAATACATATTTTCAGATGCTGTTTTCAAACTTAAGTGATATTTTGAGATAGATTTATGATTAGATTTATTTTACTTAAACAATAAATTTTCCCGTTTTATTAGCTAATTTCTTGTGACATTCCGAATTTCGACCCATTTTTGGGATTTATAAAACGTGTAATTCGTCAGTGTGCTTATAGTAAAATCTCGCCCGGGAACTGATCACTCTCGGATATTGTTTTTAAAATTGAGATTTCGCTAGAATCGCACTCGATCGAATTTGGCCGTTATTTAGAGTCCAAACTTTGGTGTCGAATTTCTCGGAGTTTCGTGACGAATTTAATTGGATGGTGTCGATATTATTGTGGCCAGCGTCGATATTGCCCGGAATTATCGAAAAGTGAAATTTGAATCGGATGCGGATTTTGACCAGTATACCCCCCTCTAGATTTATATTATTTAGTATCTTTTTAGCCTTTTCTTTAATTTGAAATCTGGAATTTTCGTGGCCCTAGGATCTTGACTTGCTCACCAAGATCAAATATGAGCCCTTGGATGAGAGTGAGTGGGGTTGTTGACCTTTTTGAATTGATCTCTCTCTCTCTCTCTCTCTCACGATCATCCCCTTCCCCCAGTTCTGCCGAGACCCCCCTCCCTCTCCTTCTACCATGGCCGCGCGAGGAGCCCAGCCGCGCCGGAGCAGCCCGCCGCCACTCATCTCAGCCACACACCACCACTGAGCTCACTCTCTCCCTTCCCTTCCATTTGTCCATCCCGTCACCACCACCACTCAGCATCACCAGCACCTTCGTCCATCTCCACCAGCCAACCACCTCAGCAGTCCAGCGACCGCTCGCCGCCGTCCAGGTCGCTGGAAATCGCCGAGCCACCCGTCCGACCGCCGGAGCAACTGCTGCTTGCTTGGCTTGGCTTGGCTTGGCTTTGTTAGGCTCCCTAGCTTGAAAATCTTGCTTAGGCCTTGGGTAAGTGCTCCCTAAGCCTTAGTTAGGATAATGGGTTACTAATGGACATGTTTAGGGGTGGATTAGGGCTGTGGATAGTTGGTTTTAGTGGCTGATTGTGCTTGGTTTGCTTGGTGGTGCTTGTTGGTTGATTTCCGGTAAGGTTGCTGCTGCGTCGCTGGATTTTACTATGTTTACTGTGACTTGTGTGGGCCGAATTTGAGGAAGTTTTCTTCATGAAAGTTGTTCATAACATCTTGAAGTATGACATAATTTAATTTGAGAAATTTTGGAAATCATTGGAGGCCATTTGGAAGTCCATCTTTGGACCGAAATTAGTCTGCCGGAAATACTGTTCCTCCGACCTTCGGGTCTGTTCGAATTGTTATAAATTTTTCCAGACCCATTTTCAAAATACTTCCTTCACAAAACTTGTTGGGGACATTTGTGCCTATGAAAAATAAAAATTTCAAGGCTTTCCAAAGTGATTTGGGTACTGGATGAGATGCATTTTGATGGTCAGGTGGCCTGACCGGACGGGTTGAATTTCATCTGACTTCAAGTGACAAAAATAGGTGTTTACAGTTAGAACTGGGTTTCGAGTTCTTCACGGAAAATTTTTATCAAGATGTTTTATACGACATATCCAAAATTCATAATTTTTGGAGTTTAATTACTATTTATTTTAAAAGGGATTCCAGAACTGTGCGCTGGCCCAGAATTGCTCCGAATCTGTGTATTCGGTTTTCCCTTGTTCCTTGTGGCTGAATGTGGCTGTTTATGGCTGAGTGTGGTGGCTGATTTGTGGTGCAAACGTGGGCTAAATTGTGGTGGTTCAAGGGCCGTTTTGTGTGATGATTTGTGGGACCGATTGGTGCTCGAAGTGGGGCTTAAATGTGTGATAGTTCGTGTGTGAATTAATGTTCGATTAGTGGCAATTTGCATTGGTTGTTTGTTGTTGAAGCGAGTGTGTTTGAGTGGCGGTTTGACTTGTGATTTTTCCCCATGTGTGATTTTATGCCTAAATTGCGTTGGACGTGCTGTGTTGGGGGCTAGGTTCGATGGCCTATCGAGGCCTTTGTGCACTCGATTTAGTATGGTGCATTTTGTGGAAATTGTGGTGGATTGGATGTAAGAACGGACTTGAGACGTGTTGACGGTGATCCGTAGAATGAAAGTTAACGGACTTGAGACGTGTTGACGGTGGTCTGTAGAATGAAAGTTAACGGACTTGAGACGTGTTGACTGTGGTCCGTAGAGTGAAAGTTCACGGACTTGAGACGTGTTGACGGTGGTCCGTAGAATGAAAGTTGACGGACTTGAGACGTGTTGACGGTGGTCCGTAGAATGAAAGTTAACGGACTTGAGACGTGTTAACGGTGGTCCGTGGAAGGAAAGTTCTACCTGAGGCTTGTTTACGCGGGTCATTGGAAAGAAAGAAATGTCCCGAGAAGTGATTACGCGGGACGGAGCCCGGATTGATCAGAGGGCTGACCTGAGGCGTGTTTACACAGGTCGTGAGAAAGTGTGAAATGTCCAGTGAGGGACAGAGCTTGGATTGATCGGAGGGCTGGCCTGAGGCGTGTTGACGCGGATCGTGGAAAGTTGGCTGGACACGCATGCGAATTGTGCTTGGTTGAATTGGATGAATGTGCGTGTATATGGCGCTCGAGTGGTTGTGTTATGATCGGGAGCTATTATTGCATTATTGTGAATTAACTAACGTGTAGAGGTGACGTGTGGATTGAGACGAGGTAAGTGCGTGGATGTGAATTTTGTACGTTACTTGTTAGATTGCATGTAAGACTTGTTTGGGTACGCATTGACCTAGGTAGGGTTTAGGGTGTTGCTTATTGAGACTCGTTCTCATGGTTATTATATAACCATTTCAGACCTCCGACTCCGATCATGAATGGTCCGTCACAGCGCTTTGGGATCCCGAGGAAGAGCCGATGAAGCAAGATCCCGAAAAGGAGCCCATGGAGTTAGTGGACCCTTTTTGTATAGCTAAGCTAATCTACCCGACCACTTGCCCCTTTTTTATGATGGTGGTTTTAACCCTAGTGGCCTTTGTATGTAAGGTTGGATTTTGTAAGTACATGCCGTTGAATGAAGTATGTGGTTTATCTGTTCAAGTGTTCTACTACCCTTGGTCTTTAATCTTGTTTGGGTGCTTTTAATCGTTTTTGCTTGCGCTTTATGTTTTGATGTTCGCGTGGGTCGGCGACGAGTCCTGGGACGTCTCATTTTCAATACGACCGTCGAAGGGGTGTCGCGAGCCCGTTGGGGTTCGGGGCGTGACATTTCTTCCCTATATTTGTTTGGAGTGACTTTGTCTTTTACTTTTTTGTTTATTTTTGTTTATATTTTGTGGCACTCGCACTATGACTTTCTTTAATATGAAGCAATTAAAAGTTTCATATAAAAATATTGACATGTTCATTCACCTACATATTTATCATAACTTTCTAAAATTTGAATGACATTTTCAAGCTTTGACGGGAAAACAAAAAAGGCCCTGATCTCTTGGTTATTTTCTAATCTTCATTTATGGATTTTTATGGTTTGATTTAAAAGTAAGTTTGACTCGATCTATTTCGATGTGAAAATCGGGATTTTTCTTTTTTGGTTTCATGCTTTTGCGTGTGAAGCGATACGTCATATGAACCTAGTGGTTCAATTCTCTTCGTTTTCATCGTATTAGTTTGTGTTGGAAAAATAAAATTTGGAATTGATATTCAAATATGTTTTGAAGGATTACATAATATTTATAGATCCTTTAGATAACTAGAACAATTAAAAACTATCTTAAAAACAAGCAACAATAAGTAAACATTAATTTCCTCGAGAACAATTTCCAAGACTTCAAGTCTCTAGATAATAATTGCAAGAATCCAAGGTGCGTAGGTTGTGGAGAATATATACTGTAGCCATTCAAATGTTGTGGTCTTCAAATATGAAAACATTTTTCTTTTAAAAAGGTGCTAATCTATTTTAACCTTCATACGAGTGATAATCCATCATTGACCTCACCAATACTTTCCATGATCTGATTTTAAATAGTAGAAGATCAACATCCAAATTGAGCCTGAAAATCCTTGCCCAAGATTGACTTTGATTAAAGAAATAACAATCTTCACATATAAAATCGATTGGGTCTGGAGAGGCTAAGACCAAGAAAGGAACCACATGCTTAGACTCGCCCATTTGCACTTCGAGCTAGTAAGGGTGTAGCGGGCTGCTAGGCGTATTTGCACTTCGAGCCTGGGAGGGTCTGGCAGGTTTCTTGGCCTATAATTCCCTCTCTAGTTACAATTTCACACCTTAATTACGTTTCAAAGTTTCAAATTAAAAGTATAGACTTTATACCTTTGAGTCTAATATCATTCCCATAAGCATGGGACAATTATAGAAAGCAAAAATAGTGTCAGGCTTAAATTGTTATGAAGAAAGTGTCAATTTGAAAATATGTGAAATGAAATAGTGACTCTTCGACCCACCCATGGATAGCTCAGTTGATTAGGGCGTACTTGGGATTGTGTGATTAGGCGCACTGGTCTCAGGTTCGATTCCCTAGCTGAGCACTTGTGATTTAAGTGGGGGGCCATGGCGGTGGGTTGCTGTGCTAGTCTCCCCCGAGGAATAGTCGAGGTACGCGCAAGCTGGCCCGGATACCTCGGTTACAAAAAAAAAAAAAAAAAAGTAACTCTCCGGATAATGTTTTCGCTAAAGTAGTTTTTGTCCTTTGTTATACAAGTCAACTCTAAAATGGCGTAATCAGTGCTACATGGATGTAAAATGTACTTCTAAATGGCGATATCCTTAAGGAAGCTTATATGGTGCCTCTCCTTAGATATATTCATTCTTCTTATAAAGTTTGTCGATTGCGTCGACCATTATATGGCCTGAAACTCCTCGTGCATGATATTCCAAGTTTAGCTCAATCATGAAATCTTTTGGCTTCAAATTCAGTCCCAATGACTATGCTCTTTTTGCTTGGCGCACATTCTGAAGGTATGTAATGCTGCTCTTCTGTGTAGACGACATGATTATTACTAGCGATGGACACATAGGCATTTCAAAACTCAAGCAATATCTTAGTCAACAGTTTGAAATGAAAGATTGAGGTGACTCAACTACTTTTTAGGCTTCAATGTTAGTTCAGAGTCCTCTAGATATTATCTTTCACAAGCAAATAAGCCAACGATCTTCTTTCTCGAGATGGACTCGCTGATAAGAAGGTTGCTACAACTCCTATTGAGACCAATGCCAAATTTAATGCCAAAGATGAAAATCCTTTTTCAAATCTTACAATCTAACGACAGCTGGTCGGCAGTCTTGTATATCTCACCTTTACTTGACCTGACATCCCCTATGTTCATATTGTTTGTCAGTACATGACCGCGCCTCATACGACTCATTTTTCTATGGTACTTCGAATTCTTTGCTACATTAGGGGCACATTATGGCGTTTACTTTTCTACTCATTTTACTATGGAGTTGACAACTTCTTCCAGTACTAACTGGGTTAATGACCCTCAACATGGTCCCTCCACTATGGGCTACTATTTCTTTTGGGCAACACACTTATCTTATGGCTTAGCAAGAAACAGATCACAACCACTCGCTCTGGCACAGAAAAAAAAAATATCGAGTTTTGCTCATGCACCATCAAAGCTACTTTGGTTGGGATGTCTACTCGAAGACATGGGAGGGCGTTATAATAGCGGTACAGTCATCCATTGTGACTACCCCATATAATATTTTCATCAAATAATGAAATAGTGTCTCCTCTTTCCATATATACATCTCACCTAAAATCGCGTAATCGGTGGTGGGCTTCGCCCCTTGTACAGTTGACTTTTGACTAATTCAAAATATGCAATTTTCGTTCCACTTCCCAAGACAATATTTTCACCAAATAATGAAATAGTGTCTCCTCTTTCTTATATACATCTACCCCGTAATCGGTGGTGGGCTCCGCCCATTGTAGAGTTGACTTTTTACTAATTCACAATATGCAAGTTTTGTTCCACTTCCCCATATAATATTATCACCTAATAATGAAAGAGTGTCTCCTCTTTCCCTATATACATCAACCCTAAAATGTCGTAATCAGTGGTGGGCTCCACCCCTTGTAGAGTTGACTTTTGACTAATTCACAATATGCAAGTTTCGTTCTCATTACCAGGAGTGAGCGGTTCCAGGTTTTTTATAGGTTTCACCTGTAACTTGGAACTTGGAACCTACCTTCGGATATAAGTTTCTTATTTTTTGGAACCTGGAACCTACCCATCGGAACTTGGAACCTGAAACTTACCCTGTCACAGGTTCCAAGGTAGGTTTTAGGGTCCAATAGGTTCTTTTTTTTCATTTCATTTTTTGTTAAACAAAATGAAAATGAACGCAACAATACTAAACAAGCTTGTCATTCATTAAAGAGAATACAAAAGACCAATTTTCCTGGCATTACGGTTCAAATAAATACAATTAAAATGAGAAGTCATTGCATGAATCGATACTATGGGTAAATGGTTCCATGTTTCGTACAGGTTCTACTTGGAACCTACTCATGAGAATAGGTTCCTCATTTTTTGGAACTTGGAACCTACCCTATCACAGATTCTAGGTTGATTTCAGGGTCTACCCAAGTTCCACTTGTATTATTAATTGAACAATTGCAGTGAATCATCACCTTTAATGACCATCACTTGTTACTATGATCCATTGACCACAACTTATAGTTAGACACACAAAGAATATAAAACATTAATAAGTTATAAAATAAAAGTCTATTACCTCAATGAAGCCAATCAATCTTAGACGCTTCAGACTTACGAAATGGACTAGATGGAACTAAGGACACTGGGGCATCTACTAGTGGTGCAGAAATATCTACTTGGCTATTTTTTGTTCCAGATTATACACTCATCATCTAATGCAATGAAGGACCACAGGATCACGCGAATACATAGATAAAAAAACACAAAAAAACTTATTTAGATTTCAAGTTTCAGGTTCTACACCATTACAGTCTTCCCAATAGCCCCCAGTTTATAACTTACTGTCATCGTATTAAAATTTCAAATAATCTCTCCTATTGTTTATAGCGATTGTGTGCCATGAACAAATTAATATCATCCTAAAGGCATTATACACACACCCGGTGGGTAGTGAAACTGGAAACTTGCTACGACCACAAACTCTTAGTAGCTTAATAAACATCGTTAAAAGAAAGGCTTTTTTTTTATATGTCGGTCACATCAATCATGTTGTCCACATGATTCCTTCTCATCTTATTTAGTGCTTAAATATTGAATGTACTCATTTTTATTTGACTAGGTACATCCTATGTTGTTACTACATGATTTAACATTACGTGAAAGATCTTATACCAATTTTGTGCAATGAAATGATAGTCTTCGAATGTCTACTTATAAGTGACGGGTGAGCATCATCAAAAGCATTTAAGCAGGTCACTTCACGTCATTAGACTGATGGCTTTCTTTACTACATTCTTTGTCCAATCAATCCCTCAAGGTGACTTTCCGTTACGCAGGCCAATTCCATATCGCCAATATCCACATTGTCAACATAAGCTAACTGCATTATGGGGAAAACGCATTAAATTGTGCACAATGCATGATCGAAAGAATAATTGTCATATATCCCGCACCTGCATTTTTGCAGGTAAATCGGACATGCATTTTTGTAAAAGAATATAATAATAAACTTAAATAATAAAAAAGAGAGAGAGCCATAGTCCAATTTGGTGTGATTTTTTAAAGGACACGGTCCGGCCCACGTCGTCTTAACCATGCCCAATTCACTGCGGCCCATTACTCGTCCCATTAAGCCCATGTATTGATCGGGCCCAATTCGATTCTCTCCCTGGACTTCTTTATCTTCGTTCCCTTCCGTGATCCTGAATCCACTAGCAACAGCTGCAATCACCGGTACCGCGGCGGCAGTAGTTCCTCTATTAGCCCCTATTTCTCGGCCAGGGAGTTTGAAGTGCTTGAAGTTTTTTCGTTCATCCTTTGTTGGGTCCGATTCTCAGCCTTGTCATCTCGGATGATGTCTACCTTTGATCCGATCATATTCCCGATCAACATCTGCACTTTCAAGGTAATTATCGCCTTCGGTTGTTCTACACGCGAAGCAGAGGCTGAGAGATATATAGATATGTTTGCGTGAAAATTGATTTCGGTTAATGTTTTTTTCTTTTGATAATTTGAACTTGTATTATTGCTGATGTGATGATTTGAAAATGAATCTTTACTTTGATTGCGTGTCGACGCTACTTGACCGAAATGTGTATCACATGTTCGATGGTTTGCCTCGGATACCTCAAGATTTTTTAACTCTCACCATTGATCAATTAGAAAGTTACTAGTGCGATTTGAATGTTATTGTTCGAGACACTGACCTTGCAACATGATAACTACTATGTTCCATAGAGAGTCCTTCAATCATAGATGCTCTTATTTGCTTTGTTCGACTTTGATTTTGTTGTTGAATTGTACTTCTGAATTGCTTGTATTGATCACGAGATTAGTATTCAGCACCTATGATGTGTTTAACGAATATAGCATGTTTGGTTATCGATTGTTGTTCGGAGCACGTGCGTTTGATTACTGCTCTAGTCCTTGCTGACCGAAAATCGTCTTTGAACGTATGTGTCCCGCATTTGACCGAACGAGTTTCGAGTGGCTGTATGAAGTCCCTAGACCTTGTATAGACTTGCGTTGGTTGGTTAATACAATTTGCATACTTGTGCTGTGGCGTCTTTCTCCTATATTTACACATATTGCTAGTACTAATTCGTCATTATCATGAGGACGTGAACGTCATAATACCCACTTAAATAAAAAAGAAAGAAAGAAAGAAAAGAGGTGTTGGGGCATTAGTAAATAAGTAAAAGAGTAAATAAATAAATAATAATAATAATCATGATGATGATGATGATGATAAAAACAGTCATAGGAAAATGCAAGTTGCAATTAGGTAGTCGCATCTTAGGAATAGTTTCAATCGAATCTCATCTAGTTTAGGGAATTACATTTCATGATTTTTGGAGTAGATTATATTTTAGAGCACACATACCTTAGATGAAAAGTATAAGAGAAATGGGAAATAGAAAAATGATAAAAAGAAAATGGTATTGCATTTAGCTTAAAATCAAATCTAAGGGCTAGGTATAATTCATACTTAGTTGCATTCCCTAGTTTCAGGTACATGCGTGATTAGATTAGGTCTTAGTTCATGAGACAATGTATATTTTTTGTCCGACTCATATCGAGTTTACTTTTTCGCACTTTACTTTTCATATAGATAGGTTCATAAATCGCATCAAAATTGAACCGGCGGCAGATGGATTTTAAGTGAAAAGTGCTAAACTTAATTGGATCAATTGGACTGGGCCCATTCGGCCAAGCCCATGCACCGGCCGAAATTCACAGAGAGAAAATGGCCTTGTTGAGCTTTGATTAATTGAAATTTAGGCCATTTTGAGTTTAATTAATAAAAGGCTTTGAACTTAAAGAGTTAATAGAGCCCATTAATCTTTAATGAGGCTTGAAATTAAGCCTTTTTAATCTGATTAAACCTAGGTTTTCGTTATAAATATAGCATAGTCCTCACAATTATAAAGGAGGCCACAACACAATAGAATACACGGCCAAAAGTGAGACACTATAGAGAGAGAGGTGATCACAATTGAGAAGAGAGAGGACCACCGCTTGAAAAGAGGAGGAAGAGAAAGAGCATATAGCCCATCACGGGCCCATGTTGTGCGAATATTGCTTCGCTTTCTTGCAATTTTTTTCCATCACGTCCGGAGGCCTCCCTGTCGAACCTGCGGCTATTACCGACACCTTTCTGACGCTGGCCCTCTCACGGCCGAGTCCCCAACAATGACTAGTGACGACTCTTAGAATATATGTAGATTGTATAAGAACTTAAAAATTATTCCGTGTCATGCAAGGTATGGACTAAGAGAGAGTCCATGTTCATAATTAATTGGCCAAGTTTGGATCAACATAATTGATGATTTTTATAGTTTGAGCCCATATTTTATCGATAGTTTGGGTTTATACCCATAAATAGCTACTGAATGCCTATATATACTCTCTTTTTATTGTAATTGAGAGTGATGTAACAAAAGGGTACGAGGTATTAATTATAGTGAAATCCTTTGCTGGACATAATATTAGTTTAAGGGTGAATCACGATAAAAACCTTGTGTCTGGATATCTTTTTTTCGTTTTTACTCTCTCTTTCCTTGTGATTGGGCGCCGAATCTTAACAAATGGAACCTAATGCCACTTATTTCAAGCTTAATGGAGACCCAACAGCAATAACCAGCATGCACAGCCACATTTCACCTATAAGTATAACGTCTCAACATGCCAAAATGAATGGAAATCAACCACATGTGAACATTGACCAAAAAAAAAGATCACATGTGAACACCTCATCATGAGTAATGAAGACCATACTTGAACAGGGTCAGAGTTCACTCAATTCGCGCATGACATGGATCGTCCAGCATTAAGACAGTAACAGTAGACCAAGCTTCACTTGGAAAATGATGTGGAAACATATGAAAATGTCTAGAAAATCAACCGCCTATCAATACACCCAAATGAGATTTAAAAATATCACAATATACTCCCAAATGGGGATGAACAGAAACAACACAACAACAAACGGGTTTCATTCTGATCGTGAATCCAGTCATAGGACAAGACAAGCAATAATTTCTTTTCTCTTCTCCCTCTCACAAGAATGCCTCTTTTATTTCTTTTCTCTCACCAAGAACTTCATCTAATGACTTCTCACTCTACTGGGAATTTCCACTCTTTATATTAATTTTCTTTTAACCTCTCTTCTCTCGATCGATAGTTGTCGAGCATCAATTGAACTTTTAAAATAAGTTCCCATCAACACCAGATGCTGTAGTTCCAGCAAGTTCACATCACAGGTAATCAGTAATTCAAGGGAATTTTCAAGCAATTAGAGGGAACAAAGGCAACTGAGTACCGAAACACGCGCACATACATCGATAGAGAGAGAAAGAGATTCGATGATCGATTACCTGTTTTTGGGTCCTTGAATTGACGAAGATGGAATTGTCAATGACCGATGGATAGAATAAAAGTTGGGAAGCAGGCAACGCGCAAAGATATTATGACAAAATCTCGGCCCATGACGACTCGGCTTCGAGCCGTTTAACTTCTGGTGCATGTTGAAAATGTTTTGATTGGTCTCTCCAATATGAAATAGGAGAACAGAAATAGAAGAAGAACAGGGAACTTAGCTTCGATTTGGAGCTTTCAGTCTAACCACATGAGATGCATATTGGTCTCTCGAATATGGCAATTCTTTTTTCTTTGTCACAGGTTTGGCAAGCGATCCTCAACATGAAGAATCATCAACAATCGAAGTAACCCGATATAGCGACAAGCAAATATTTCCCGACCTCAGGGAGCGACTTGTTTCCTTGATTCCCAACCAAGCAAGATCAAGCAAAGCGGCTGGTATACTCAAATTTTAGCGTAACCAAATCACCAGAACACTTCACTCTCCAGAATCGGGGATTTCATCGTCTCTACTCACTTTTGTACTATACTTTGCCAATGTTCATCTATGGTTTTCACGGTTTCTATGGAACTGGGGGGTGACTTCCCTATGAATTGTTCCCCTGCAGCTCATCCCATCCACCAAAACACTCAGCATGCAAATCCAGTCAATGACTGACCGAAATCTTATTCAATCTCCTCATTCAGCTTATTCTACCCAAGTGCAACGGACTCAAAAGTCCTTGAATAAAGCCGATGAAGACACCAACAGATGATCATTATCATGTTTCAAGCGAAGCAATCCCTCTGAGGCATTTCTTTAAACAGTCGCCTTACATTATCCATAGCTAAAGAAAAACTTCCTCCCGCCTCAAAACAGAGAGAACGGGGACAATGCATTCCACTTAAAGAAGCATTTAGACATCCCCTGACTCAATCAATTGAGCTATAACAACTTTCACCTGAAGATTTGAAGAGGTCGAGGCCATCGCAAGATACTGATTCGGCACGACGTGGAACCGCACATTGCTGATGTAGCTTCGCGCTCTGGTAAAAATCGAGAAGTGGTCGACGGTGAAGATCATCGAGCTCTCGCGTCGCACGAGATGAGGCACATGCGAGGCCACGGGGAATAGAAATATCAGCAGCTGCTGGAACGGGAACGCCAGAGACGTTATCTTCTCGATGTTGCAAGAGAATAGAATATCAGTAGCGTGGTGAAGCCTTGGAGGCCGTGGACGACGACGGCATTAAACATGTCAGAATGAGTAATTTCGATTTCGTTGATGAAGATCATAGCAGTATTGGTCGGGCGAGGAGCGAGTCATGGTTCAGTCCCTGCTGCTGAGCTTGAGCCTGCGGCGGTGGCGGCAAAGAGGGAAGAGCTTCGTCCATGGAGGGTTGTGGTTGCGGGGAAGACGACTCCTCCATAGAGAGGAGCTTCAGTCGTGTAGCTGAAGTGTGCTTGTGTTGAATGAAGATGGCGAAGCAACTGGAGCTGAAGCGATCGGGCTTTATGGATGGCCTGGGGAGGGTTCTTTATTTTTTACTATTTTTATTATTTCTTTGTTAATTTTTATTTTTGTGTTTTTTTACAAAACTGCATGTTCGATATGCCGGCAATAATTCAGACGTTAATTATATTCCAGCAAATTTACTCCTTTAGAACTTTTAAATTACGGCATTTTTATTATCCTCGTACCCTTTAAGTACCTCTACTTTAAAAAAATCATTTACTTTCTTGAAAAAAAGTAACGACAAACCACGTTCGCAAAAATCCATCAATTTCCATCCTTATATTAGATTTTTCACCTTTTCGGTGAAACACATACAAAATTGGCTGGGCCGAGATCGAAAGAGGAACCGCATGGCTAGACACGCCAATATGCACTTCGAGCTTGGGAGGGTCTAGCGGGCCGCGGTAACCAAGGATTGCAATTGTATTTATGGTTGGCGAGGGAGGGATGAGATTTGAGTAACCATGGTCACTATACCTTTGACACTAGAAGTTGTCAATTAGTGATGTTGCTTTCTTTTTTTCTGGTAATCATCTAATCAAGCAGTTACTTAGACGCATGCTTATGTTAACGAGGGAGGGATGGGACAAACTTTAATTGTTGTTGAAATGATTGTGCGGGATGACAAGTCTCGAGGGAAACTTCTTGTTGCTTAAAGTTGCTTAGACCCATGCTTATGTGCAAATGGACTTAATATGAACCGAATAGGTATCATACAGAAATGAAATGGTGTACTGACCTTAGGGAATGAACCCAAGGTTAGGGCCACCTATCGAAACTATATTGGGACATGTTATTCAAATAGAAAGGAGGTCAATGCCTGATGTCCATGTTATTCATATGGAGGTCCCCACAATCACAATTAATTAATTAAAGAATGATTCATATGGAGGTCCCCACAATCATAATTAATTAATTAAAGAATGACTTAATAATTATTGTGTAATGGAAACAAAGCAACAAGGTTAACGGACTGAATTGATTAAACAAATTGAGGTCCCCACAATCACAACTTCATTGTTTTGCAATTCCTTCTCTAGTACTGTCGTCCCCACAATTGCACCAACAACCTTATTTTTTTCCCTTTGAGCCCTAATTTTGCCCTTGGAGCCCTAATTTTTCCAGCCAATTGAGCTAGGGAGAGAAGATGACAAACCTAGGGTTTACAAAGATAGCATGCGAGCAACAACGGCGACTGAGCAAACGATCACTATAAAAAAATAAGGTTTTAGCCACGAATTTTGCCACGAAAAATTTGGCAAAATTTGTCGCTAAATTAGCGATGAAAAAATTTCGTCGCTAATACATCGTCGCAAAATTTAGCGACGAAAAAAAATTCGTGACAAAATTCATCGCTAATTATTCGCGACAAATTCGTTGCTAATTATTCGTGGCTAATTTGCCACGAACTGTATTCGTAGCTAATTTGCCTCGAAAAAACAAAAATAAATATTCTATTTTTTTATTAAAAAAAATTCGTGGCAAAATTCGTGGCTAATTTGCCACGAATTGTATTCGTCGCTAATTTGCTGCGAAAAAACAAAAAAAATATTCTATTTTTTTATTAAAAAAAAATTTCGTGGCAAAATTCGTGGCTAATTTGTCACGAATTGTATTCGTCGCAAAATTCGTCGCTAATTTGCCGCGAAAAACAAAAACAAAAAAAAATTTCTATTTTTTTATTAAAAAAATTCGTGGCTAATTTGCCACGAAATGTATACGTCGCTAATTTGCCCCGAAAAAACAAAAAAACATATTCTATTTTTTTATTTAAAAAAATTCGTGGCAAAATTCGTGACTAATTTGCCACGACCTGTATTTGTTGCAAAATTCGTTGCTAATTTGCCCCTAAAAAACAAAAAAAAATTCTATTTTTTTATAAAAATTTTGTGGCAAAATTCGTGGCTAATTTACCACGAAATGTATTCGTCACAAAATTCATCACTAATTTACCTCGAAAAAACAAAAAAAATCTATTTTTTTATAAAAAATTCGTGGCAAAACTCGTGGCTAATTTGCCACGAATTGTATTCGTTGCTAATTTGCCGCGAAAAAACAAAAAAAAATATTTGTGGGAAAATTCGAGGCTAATTTGCAACGAACTGTATTCGTCGCTAATTTTGCCCCAAAAAAACAAAAAAAAATATTCTATTTTTTTTTATAAAAAAAATTCGTGGGAAAATTCGAGGCTAATTTGCAACGAACTGTATTCGTCGCAAAATTCGTCGCTAATTTTGCCCCAAAAAAACAAAAATTCGTGGCAAAATTCATGGCTAATTTGCCACGAATTGTATTCGTCGCTAATTTGCCACGAATTGTAACTGACCACAACTGTGTAACCCAGAGGCAGCAATCCACCTAGTGTCATCCATCCAACCTGTTTCAATATAAGATCAAAGAGAGACAGACCTGAATAGCCCCTCAATTCATCAGAATTTTAGTAGGAACACAACTCAAGGATAAAAAATCAGCCAAAGTCAATAATTTTATTGAATTGCCAAATTGCAAAAGACAAGTCTGCTCAGACAAAGTTAGTCAAAGCCATGAAATGACGCTATCAATTGAGATCAGACAATTATCTAACATGCAGCATTGAGTAAACATAATTATTTGTAGCCATACAAATTGACAACTTAAAAAATGAAGCAACTATGACTATTAATCGGAGTACCACCAAAAGTTTCCATCTTCATAATTCCTTGATACAGTTGTTTGGAAATATTCTATGGAAATGTTACTCTCATGGCTACTACCAAATATATGTGTGTAAGTTGATTCTTACATATGCCAATTCTCAAATTGCAGAAGAAAACTATCTCAAATGCTATATCTAGCTGCATGTCAAGGTTCATAGGAGTGAAATAGAAACCTTACAAAACTGATAAAGAGGACAAGACATCAGCATAGTAAATCATCAAGTCAACTCAAAGGACGACTATTTAGTGTAATGAAATATGAGATGTTTCTTACCTCAAACTCTGCTTTGGGTCGGATAATGAAATGCTTGTCCACAATCCTCTGGTCACCCAGGGAAAGATAGTACCTAATACCAGATTGGCGCACCTTAATCCAATCGTTTATTCGTGCTTCTTCACTGGCTGATGGAGGTCTCAGGTACATCTCAATAAAGCTAAAAGCAAAAGAGGATGTCACCCCCCACAACCAAGTTCACTCGTTACAAAAGAGTAGCAGCTTGCAGATATACTTACTTATCTGTTTGAGCTTCATTTCCTTGGAGAACCTGGGCAGGAAAGGAATCTGGAGACTGTAACGTTATGTTGCACTATTAATTCAAAGTTCCCACCACAAAACACATAGGAAAAATTTATTCAAACAGGGGATGGCGTTCATAATAGCATGTTTTGTTTATAACTTCTTGAAAAACTACCACGGATCATGACTTTCAGTACGACATACTCTTAACACAGCATTTTAAGTAATCATGATGTAAATACACATCACAAGTAACAGTAGTTACTTGTGAAGAAGGCACTATTGACGAAAAAGTTTGTTGATTATACACCATGAAACAAATTTTAAAGAATCCCAAGAACAACTAAAGTATCGAACAATAAAATGTGTCAAGAATAACAAGGAAGTAGATTACTGCCTCTTTTTGTTAGTTAAACAAAAAAAAAGTACTCACAAGTCCCAATGGGGTTTACATATAAGCATTGGATCATAACTCTGCATCAGTCCCACTAAACTCAATTAGTCTTTTCAGAGTATTACTTTAATATTGCAATTCCTGAATTCAAAATAAATTACTGTCCGACATATCAGTAATAGGCCCCTTCGTATGGTCACGCATAGAAAGGTTCACCAAAACAGTGACCGTCTCAGAACTTTTGTACCCTGAGATGACTAACATAGGACAGGTTCCATCATGATTTTAACTATCCTCACTCTTTTATACCTGCATTTCATGGTTTACACAGGATAACTTTTTGCTATATGAATTTTACTGTTGGGGGGGGGGGGGGGACAGAGTAGTGGCGTACACAAATTAAAAAAATGTACAGGGAGAAGAAGCTAGAGCAGAACTAGCACTCATTAGAGATCCACTGTAATAGATGGCAAGAAATATATGACCAAAATACACACTCAAACAAAAAGACAAAGTAAGCAAATAAACATGAATGAGGTCAAAGTCTTATCCTAGTGAAGGTAATGATTTCTCCCAGATTTAAATTTGAAAATTGCACAATACAAACATTGCTTCTGCATTTTATCTTGTAGATTGCTTCCCTGAATGATGAAACAAAGCTATTGTTGATTCTAATCTGCATAGAAGTCCAAAAAATAAGCAAGGACAGCAAGCTTAAAAATGGCAAACATGAAAGACCAACCTGTGCATGGTGTAAATCTGGCTCAATGTGTCTCCTAAACAATGGAAAGATGCTGTCAATGAGAGAATCCAGTGAACGAGAGTCTCCAATATCATATTGGACCTTTGAAAGGAGGCTAAAATGGACACCACCAACCTGATCCAGAGAAGAGACGAATCTGATCATACAATTATCTTTAAGAACGAATCAAATGAGTCGTGCAATTTTTGAAAAAGAAATTACAAGATGATATGAATCTGTGCGGAAGATGATCGTTCTACGAAGATCTTTGAGTTACGAATTGCTGACCTCGACCCCCAATCGAACCTGTGATTGGTAATCTCGGTATGAACGCGATCTGTCGACGAACCTGTGTCAACCAATCCACGCTATAACGCCACGAACAAGAGAATTCGCGATCTTGCTCGATAAGTTGAATTCGATCGCCACAAGGGAGCCTTGATAAGATCTAGTCCTCAAGAGAACTTAAGAAGAAAACTTCTCTATATAAAATTCTGTCTCTCCTCTTAGAAATCTATAAGCAACCTTATATAGGGTGCTAACCCTAATCCTAATCCTACTAGGATTAAAATTACAAAAATAACCTTAATTGCTAAAAATTCGTCCAAAAATGGAAAAAGGCCTAAAAGTTCATCTAAACGACTCCAAATCGCTAAAAAACATCATCAATCACTACTAAAGTAGTGAGTATTGATCAGCGGCCCGTTTCCAAGCGTCCATCCAAATTTGAGCCAATTCGGTGTTCGTCAATTCTAAGCTCCTTCGGAATTCGCTGGACCAAGAGTAATCATGTTGCGCCAAGGAGCTTCAGAATCTTTAAGTCTCGAATCCAGATTGTCTCCATTCCAAATATCTTAAACCATGATACCGACAGCTTGTTTGAATTCCTTCGCTCTCGCTCGAGTGATCGGGCTTAGCGGATAGAATAACGGGTCCCTAGCACCTCCTCCTCGATAGGGTTCGATGTCCACATCATTCCCTCCTCCGTGCAAAGGATTTGCCCTCAAATCAGCGTCTGCATCAAAAAGAGTCAAATCAGAAACATTGAAAGTAGCACTAATACCATACTCACCTGGAAGGTCAAGCTTGTAAGCATTATCGTTGACTCTTTCCAACACCATAAATGGTCCATCCCCTCGCGGTAGCAATTTAGAGCGTCGCTGTTTGGGGAAACACTCTATGCGCATATGAACCCAAACCCAATCACCGGGCTCAAACACTACTTTCTTGCGCCCTTTGTTGGCTTGCTTTGCATACTGCTCTGTCTTAAGCTCAATATTCAGCCGTGTTTTCTCATGCAAAGTCTTCACAAATTCAGCTTTCTTAGCACCATCTAAATCCACACGCTTAGCAACAGGCAAATGAGTTAAATCTAACGGAGTTAAGGGATTAAAACCATAGACAACCTCAAACGGTGTGAATTTAGTAGCAGAATGCACACTTCTATTATAAGCAAACTCAATATGCGGTAAACAATCTTCCCAAGACTTAATGTTCTTTTTAATGATAGCACGCAACAATATCCCTAAAGTCCTGTTAACTACTTCAGTTTGACCATCAGTTTGTGGATGACAAGTAATAGAGAATAAAAGTTGTGTACCTAACTTCTTCCACAATGTCTTCCAAAAGTAGCTTAGAAATTTAGTATCTCGATCAGAAACAATGGACCTAGGCATGCCATGCAAACGCACAACCTCACGAAAGAACAATTTAGCAACATTCGATGCATCATCAGATTTATGACAAGGTATAAAATGAGCCATCTTTGAAAATCGATCAACAACCACAAAAATAGAATCCTTGACATGCTTAGACCTAGGCAATCCTAACACAAAATCCATAGAGATATCAACCCAAGGATGCATCGGGATAGGCAAAGGTGTATATAAACCATGTGGTTTAATCGTAGACTTAGCCTGCTTATATGCGATACATCTCTCGCAAACTCGTGTGACATTTCGTTTCATGTGTGGCCAAAAAAAATGTTCATGCAGCACTTCATAAGTCTTATTGATTCCAAAATGCCCCATCAAACCACCACTATGTGCCTCTCGCACTAATAACTCGCGCAAAGAGCATCTAGGCAAACACAACTTATTTTCACGAAAGAGATATCCATCATGCCTATAAAACTTTTCAAACGCAGCATGCTCACAAGCTTCAAATACTCTTCCAAAATCATCATCGTCAGCGTATAAACCTTTGATATGCTCGAAACCTAGACACTTTGCTCCTAGAGTAGTTAGAATTGCGTACCCTCGAGAAAGTGCATCGGCTACCACATTTTCCTTACCTTTTTTGTACTTGATTAGATATGGAAAAGTCTCAATGAACTCCATCCATTTGGCATGTCTTTTGTTCAACTTTTGCTGCCCCATCAAGTACTTTAAGGTCTCGTGGTCGGTGTAGATCACAAACTCTTTTGGCCACAAGTAATGTTGCCAAGTCTCCAAAGCTCGCATCAAAGCATACATTTCTTTATCGTAAGTCGGATAATTCAATGTCGCTCCGCTTAACTTTTCGCTAAAATACGCTATGGGACGTCCTCCTTGCATCAACACAGCTCCAATTCCTGTACCAGAAGCATCGCATTCTATCTCAAAAGTAGTACTGAAATTCGGTAAAGATAACAAAGGAGCATTAGTCAGCTTATCCTTTAACAGATTGAATGCTCTCTCTTGCTCTTCTCCCCAAGTGAAACCCACGTGCTTCTTGATAACCTCGGTTAAAGGTGCGGCGATGGTGTTGAAATCTTTTACAAATCAACGATAGAAACTGGCTAAACCATGAAAGCTGCGCACCTCTCCTACTGTCTTAGGTGTCGGCCATTCACGAATTGCTTTTTTTTGCCGATTTTTTTTTTGGCTTTTTTTTTACGAACTCAAGTACAATATAAAAAAAAACAACTAGGACCGAAAACCCTAAATTAAAATTGAAATCACAGCAAGAACAAATTCAGAACCCTAATTCTATAAACCCTAGTTTCTATAAACCCTAGATTGATGAATGAAAAGCAGTAAAAGTAGGATAACTAGACCTTGTAGAACTGGCTCTGATACCAGATGATATGAATCTATGCGGAAGATGATCGTTCTACGAAGATCTTTGAGTTACGAATTGCTGACCTCGACCCCCAATCGAACCTGTGATTGGTAATCTCGGTATGAACGCGATCTGTCGACGAACCTGTGTCAACCAATCCACGCTATAATGCCACGAACAAGAGAATTCACGATCTTGCTCGATAAATTGAATTCGATCGCCACAAGGGAGCCTTGATAAGATCTAGTCCTCAAGAGAACTCAATAAGAAAACTTCTCTATATAAAATTCTGTCTCTCCTCTTAGAAATCTATAAGCAACCTTATATAGGATGCTAATCCTAATCCTAATCCTACTAGGATTAAAATTATAAAAATAACCTTAATTGCTAAAAATTCGTCCAAAAATGGAAAAAGGGCCTAAAAGTTCATCTAAACGACTCCAAATCGCTAAAAAACATCATCAATCACTACTAAAGTAGTGATTATTGATCAGCGGCCCATTTCCAAGCATCCATCCAAATTTGAGCCAATTCGGTATTCGTCAATTCTAAGCTCCTTCGGAATTCGCTGGACCAAGAGTAATCATGTTGCGCCAAGGAGCTTCAAAATCTTCAAGTCTCGAATCCAGATTGTCTCCATTCCAAATATCTTGAACCATGATACCGACAGCTTGTTTGAATTCCTTCGCTCTCGCTCGAGTGATCGGGCCTAGCGGATAGAATAACGAGTCCCTAGCACCTCCTCCTCGATAGGGTTCGATGTCCACATCACAACAGCAACCCGAATATCTAGCAAAGACCGCAACCTCGCATGTAGAGCATAAGTACCATCGACAATCACCTAAAACAATTAATTGAAGAACAAATGAACCCACTGCAACAGTGCCAAGCAACATGTCAACCCCCGGGTTATAGAAGCATACCACACCAGAGGAAGCACTCTTAATTGTCTTTGAACCGACACATCTTTTGTGCTGAAAATCGAACACATGTACCAAAGTATCTTTTCCATTTGTCAGATCCTATTAAAAAAGTCTAAATCATTAGACACAGCAAGCAGAAATGGTAAAATAATGTATAAGACATTCACACAACTCAGTGAACAACCAATATCCATAGGGAGAATAGAAATGAATCACTACTAGAACAATCGAGGAGATCACAAGAATAGCTCACAATCACAACTTTGAGAACACGTACTCAGTTTCACATTATGAATTTAACTCTTCATGGTAAAGTCAAAACCTCATAAAAAGAGAAAAAGGGGAAACAACTTAAGATTGGCAACCTGGATTTAGAGTCCCAATCTCCTCGGCTGCCCCCCTCGAAACCCTCTAGCTCGGCCCGCACTCCACCGAGGACGCGACGATCAACGACGGATCGCCGGGCTCGTCGCGGTCCGGTCGCGTCCAGCGGTTCTCGCCGTTCTCTCCATCGCCGGAGCTAGCCATGGCGAATCTCGATCGCACCTCGCCGAATTTAGGCGAGCCGCTGGAAGAAACTCGAGATAACGAACCGGAAAACCACTGATTCCGAGCTCCGAGGGGGCGGAAACCACCGGCGAGAAGGGGGAGGGGAATATTGTTGCCGTCCATCGTCGGAAGCGCCGCCGAATCGATCGGGTTTGGAGCCGGGAAAACCCTAGACGTGTGTGGCCATCGCCGGAGACCGCAACAAGCAGCGCCGGATTCGGGATCGGACCTGCGAATTTGCGACGATGAGGCGTCGAATTCGCCGGAGACGCGAGCAAATTAGAGGTTGGATTTTGGGGGTGAATTGAGAGGTTTGGGGGTGGGGAGAGGGAGAGAGAACAGAGAGAGAGAGAATCGGGGTGATTGAGAGGTTTGGGGGTGGGGAGCGGGAGAGAGAACAGAGAGAGAAAATCGGGGTGAGCGGGTATATAAAAAAATTTAAAGATCCGTGGCTAAATTCGTGGATAAGAATTTGAAAAAATTGCCCACACACATCTGATTCAAATTTTTTTCAAATTCATGGCTAAATTCGTGGCAAATTTATCACGGATTTAGCTACAAATTTGAAAAAAATTTTCCACACACGCTTAATTCAAATTTTTTCAAATTCGTAGCTAAATCCGTAACTAATTTACCATGGATTTAGCCACGAATTCATTTCTACTAGCCTATTTTTCAAATTCGTGGCTAAATCCGTGGCAAATTTAGCCACGAATTTGAAAAAATTGCCCACACATGCCTAATTCAATTTTTTTCAAATTTGTAGCTAAATCCGTGGCAAACTCACACACGCCTAATTCAATTTTTTTCAAATTCGTGGCTAAATCCGTGGCAAATTTGCCACGGATTTAGCCACGAATTTCATTTCTACTAGCTTTTGCCACAGATTTAGCCACGAATTTGAAAAAAATTGCCCATACATGCCTAATTTATTTCTTTTGAAATTCGTGGCTAAATCCGTGACAAATTTGCCATGGATTTAGCCGCGAATTTCATTTTACTAGCCTTTAATGAAATTCGTGGCTAAATTAGCCACGAATTTGAAAAAAAATTGCCCACACACGCTTAATTCAATTTTTTTCAAATTCGTGGTTAGAGCCACGAATTTCATTTCTACTAGCCTATTTTTCAAATTCATGGCTAAATCCATGGCAAATTTACTACGGATTTAGCCACGAATTTGAAAAAATTGCCCACACACGCCTAATTCAATTTTTTTGAAATTCGTGGCTAAATCCGTGGCAAATTTGCCACGGATTTAGCCACGAATTTCATTAAAGGCTAGTAAAAATGAAATTCGTAGCTAAAATTTACCACAGATTTAGCCACGAATTTCAAAAAAATTGCCCACACACGCCTAATTCATTTTTTTTTTAAATTCGCCACGGATTTAGTCACGAATTTCATTTTTACTAGCCTTTAATGAAATTCGTCACCACGGATTTAGCCACGAATTTCATTTTTACTAGCCTTTAATGAAATTCGTGGCTAAATCCGTGGCAAATTTGCCACGGATTTAGCCACGAATTTCATTTCTACTAGCCTATTTTTCAAATTCATGGCTAAATCCGTGGCAAATTAGCCACGGATTTAGCTACGAATTTGAAAAAAAAATGCCCACACACGCCTAATTCATTTTTTTTCAAATTTGTAGCTAAATCCATGGCAAATTTGCCACGGATTTAGCCACGAATTTCATTTTTACTAGCCTTAATCTTTACTTTCATACCTCAACCTTAATCTTTACTTTCATCATAATCCATGGAAATAGTAGTGAAAATTCAGGTATTTATAAAATACAAAATATGAAGAAAATATATCAAAAAGTGTGTTTACTCTTATTATACCTTGGGACCTTGCAAAGGAATTTTTTTTTTAAATATCATCTTTTTAAACAGATTAGCAACTTAGAACTTTTTAAGAACATTCATTATCGGTGGTTGAATACTATCAAATAGAATTTTAAAGAAATTGATTTGTGTAATTTCATTGTAACAGTTGTCATCATAAGCCTCCTTCCTGCATTTGTAAAACATTGTTAATGTCAGAACGTAAATGGACAAACTTTTCTATAACTTATTTAGTAAAAATAATCATTATGAAGGAAGAGAAAACTTTACCATGGTTTCTTCAAATGGCTCTGTGACGTTCTTATTTTTGCCATGAATGCCACGAATTTAGCCACGAATTGCCCACACACGCCGAATTTTTACTATATTAATTTCCGTGGCTAATTAGTCACGGATTTAGCAACGGAAATTAAGTATTGCGGCATTTCCCTACTATATTTATTTCCATGGCTAAATTCGTGGCTAATTAGCCACGGATTTAGCCACGGAAATTAATTATCGCGGCATTTCCATACTATATTTATTTCCGTGACTAAATCTAGCCACGGATCTAGCCACGAAAATTAAGTATCGCGGCATTTTCCTACTATATTTATTTCCATGGCTAAATCAATGAAAAAACCTAGCCGCAGTATAAATAGGGCTCCTCAAAAAAAAAATTTCGGGGGCGTAGCAACATTTGCTCTCTTACTCTAGCTTGGGCAAACCACCATAGAAATTTGTTCGTGACGCGGAGGGTTGGGGTCGCACAAAAAATATGTCGGGTCGAATGATGAACCGGATCGAGTACATAAAATTCAAGACATATTTTACAACTAATTTAGCCACGTATTTAGCCACAAAAAAAATAGTTGGGAAAGTGAAGCAAGAGTTTATTTTCGTGGCTAAATCCATAGCTAAATTAGCCACGAATTTTTTTTCGTCGTAAATTCCGTTGCAAATTAGCCACGGAAAATTTTTCGTCACAAATTCCACCGCAAATTAGCCACGAAAAATTTTTCGTCACAAATTCCGTCGCAAATTAGCTATGAAAAATTTTTCATCACAAATTCCGTCGCAAATTAGCCACGGAAAACTTTTCGTCGCAAATTAGCCACGGAAAATTTTCCGTTGCAAATTAGCCGTGAAAAATTTTTCGTCGCAAATTAGTCATGAATTTTTTTTTCGTCGCAAATTCTATCGCAATTAGCGACGAATAATTTTTCATCGCTAATTTTTCGTGGCTAAATCCTTATTTTTTTGTAGTGGATGACGAGCGATGGTGAGTGAGCGATGAGGAGTTCCCTTAACGACGGAGAGCGAGCACTAATTTTATCCTTCCCGTGCCACGTCATTTTGCCTAGACTTGATATGACATTGTTTTGCTAGAGCGAGCCACGTAGGATTGTGCGACATCGTTTTGGACATCCACATGAACTTTAGTGATATATTATCATAAAGTGATATATTATCAAAAAGGTCACTCGTTGCATTTATGAGCTAAAGAAAAATAACATCACTAAACCAACTTCTATAGCCAAAGGTATAGTAGACACTTTTTGGAGATTTTGTTTACCTTTATTTTTTTCATATTAAAACTTGTAGAGGCTAGAACTATGATGTGATTATTCCGTCAGTTTTAAACACGAGGCAGTCTCTTACATGAAACAAACTTTCTCTTCTGTTGAAATGGTTGTGTGGGCTGACAAGTCTTGAGGTAATTTCTTGTTACTTCAAGTTGCTTAGAACCATGCTTTGTCAAACGCCTTGCATATGATTCTATTAATGTAGAAGACGTGGCACATATTGAATATCAAAAGGTCGCCCAGTAAATGAAAGGTTTTTAGTAAGTCAAAGAATGACTTGCTATTGAGATTGTCGACTAGCATTAATTAATGAAAACCTCTTGACATGATTACTTTGAGATTCTTTTCAATTTGAGAAAGTGCCTGAAAACTACCAAGCATGTTGTACTTGAAAATAGGCTTAGACTAATTCAACTCCCTGTAGCCATAGCTAATTTGCCACTAGTCACAATTCTTTGCACTCTCGACAATGCGTTTGTAGTTTTGTTGCTGACTAACCGAGGTGTTGCAGGATGAGTTTGCTCTAGCTTAGTAATGTGATGCGTGTCCCCTAACACTCGTGGGTTTTTGGAAGCATTGCACATCCATCTTCTTATCTAGAATGAAGAAACCTTCATAGCAACCTGCTTCCGCATGCCTCCGTGGAGTGGGATGATATGTTTGAAGCACATATTTTGAGCATGTTTTTCAGATATGTTTTAGCTGGGGCACAAGTTCAAACCTTATCTTGATGTGCATTTTCAGTGGTGAAACTTTTAGAGAGGCTGAAGATGGTGAAGGAACTGACGTGAATTGGCATGTCAATATATTGACTCAAATCTTATGTTTTCTGTTGTATATTAACTAACTTCCCTTCAATCTCTGTAGGAATTTATTTCTCTCTCATTTCATTTCATTGTTGTAGACTTGTTAAGCAATTTAATTCTGGCTTTCAAAGATATGGGACGCTCTGCATGCCGTAGTAGAAGTAGATCTAACGCTTGCCCAAGCAATCGTGGATAGTGCTGGCGTGATTGTTCAGAGAGCTGACTTGACAGTATGCTATGATGAAAGAGGTGCTATATCCATCTATTCTCCCAGTCCCCTGCTTGCTTCTTGCCCACTGCCATCTAGAAATCTTTTCCTTCTCTATTGTTCTGTCCATAATCTAATCCATGCAATGATGATTGTTGCAGCTGCGAAGTACGAATTGCCCAAGTACGTTTGAGCGAGCCGACCAATTTGATTGATGATAATTGACAATGGAGGCAGGGCAGATTTTGCTCGGCTTAGTGTGTAAATCCTGTGAGTTGATATCGATAGTTTGGTAAAACAAATTGCATCAAAGTGGAGTGCATTCTGGCATTTTCATGGTGCACACTACAATACAAATGTTACGTAACTTTTGCCCCATTTGCCCCAGGAGATGTATAACTTTCCCAGTTTCATATGGTTTGTTTCATTAGTAACCCAACCTTCGAAAGAAACGTGAAAAGTAATCAATTGAGGTGATTGTTATAGTGGAAAATGATGACATCCCCTGTTGCTAGACCATCTTTTGCTCTAACTTGGCAGGGTTTGTCAAGTGCATTGACCTTATAATATCATTTGTTTGTCATGTGTAGTTGCTGATGGATTCATCTTGTACTTGATTGCAATTTTGGATGCGATTCTAAAATTGAGATCCAACCCTTTTAAAGGACCAAGAACAATATAGATCGTCCATTGCATAATGGGGAAAATGTGTTACATTGTGCACATGGTCGAAAATATATATTCATATCATCCGTGAAAGTGCAAGAGATCTTTGCGAAGTTCGAAATTTAGCATTATTGTAGATTCGTTCAGAGCCATTAATACCATATCTGCCCAATTTGTATCTCTTGATTAACGTCATGCACACACATAGTGGAGATACCCATCGAGCAAAACAAACCCGGTCAAGCAGTATAAATAGATTGTCGATGGCGGACAACATAAAATCCCTCTTAAATATTTCTATAATCAAGAAGTTCTTCGAAACTATTGATGTTCTAATTATATTCATGGAATACGATTCTATGACATTCTTTTGATATCCTACAATTCGAACATTTGGGCCCTCATATCTCACGTCAATAATCCTGGTCACACAACTAGCTGGGAGTCGCATCCAACTTAATGTTCATACTTGTCTCACCCAAGTTTGGATCAATCTTTAACCGGTAAAATATGAATTCCTCTTCAATGGTTTGGAGATCCAATAGGCTCCTGAATAAAATTTCTTGTATTGCTTGTTTTTTGGTAATCATCTAATTGAGCAGTTAGTCTCATGGATCTTTCATGAGCGCATCTTAGCACGAATGAATACTTACCCTACGTTTTACTGATTGGTCAACATACATGATAACCATACGTGGAAAACAAAAATAATTAAAGGTCCTCTTACCATCTCGTGACAAAAACGTGATAACTAAAGAAGTTACGAATAAGATAGGACTGACATAAGTGATATTGACCTATTTTTTGCTGACATACCACAAGTGAAGATATATCTTAGAACAACAATTGAAGATCTGAATCAAAAGTCAATTGCTTCAAAATAGCAATGGACTGCTAAATTTTGTGTCTATCATATAAGTTCAATGTGTAAATTTGACGTGAGAAACTTGTTAAATACAATAATGACCAATCTTACATTAGCCACTAATATCGACATTATGCAAATAGAACGTGCATAGGTTATAAGAGGTAGAAATAATACAGTGATATTTCCTTCTCTCTCCTTAATTGCCAAAAAAGAAGAAGGAAAACAATAAATTTTTAAATTTTAGCCTTTAAAATAATTTGGACAATCATGTGGATCCAAACCGAAAATACTATTCTACATATTCGAAAGAAGAATTGTACGTTCCTTTCTAGATGGTGACAACATTGCTGGAAGCACTACAGAACGAAAATATCACCAAATATGTGTGGATTGCAAACTGAAGGAAGGACAACACACCAAATTATGAAGAACACTCATCTCCAGAATGGCCGCCTCATCTTTCACTTGTCTTTCTTTTCTTCCCCGACTTTCCGTTGTTTGTACTCACTGACGCTTCCTTCAAACAAATAATCTTCTTCTAAATTTGGGCAGTTGAGAATTGCTAATGAGCACTCGTCTCGTACTTTCCAATTGAGTAGATTAGGGAAACTTCTCAATGACCTACAACCCATAAATTCCAAATCTTTGAGAGCCTTTAGTTCATCCAGGCCCTTAACTGCCAGAAGCTCATCGCATCCTCCAATTTCCAAGTGCTTTAGCTTTTTCAAATCCGATAGATCATCTAGACTTTCAATCTTAGGACACTTGTCTATATACAATTGCTCCAACGACTAAGACCTTGGATCGCAGTTAGATTTGGGCAATTGATCAGCGTCAACCGCTTCAACCTCTTCAACCTTGAAAGACCGGCAAATCCCTCGAGGAGTTCTACCCAATCCACTTCGAATTCAATCAACTGTTCAAGCCCATCGACTTGGACTTCCTTCCAACGGCACCTTTAAATGCGCAAACGTGTCAAGTTTCTCAAGTTGCAACCAAATGACAAACTGGTTGTGGATTTATCATATGCAAGTGACATTGTTGATAGAGACGGTGGAAGGAGTGGAAGGGATTGTAGGCATGGACCGTCTTGTAAGAAGAAAGGACTGTTCTCACCCTGACCACCGAAGGCCAAATCCGCCAATTTAGTTAGGTTTGAGAGATTTGCAACCCACCGCAGCGAACTTGATCCAAAGCTTAGCCTTATCAAACTTGTTGGAAGCTCAGGCAATAGTTCTAGCTTGCTGCAACAATATAATCCCAATTTCTCTAGGCGAGGAAGTAGTTTGATCGTCATCGGAACATTTCTAATACGGGTTGATGCCAAGTCAAGGATTCTCAAAAGTGATAATTCCCAAATGTCCTCGGGAATTTCCCATTTCAAAGACCAGCAACCCATGGCATGTAGCTCTTCCAACTCTTTTAGCGCGACAATGCTCCGCGGTAGCTCCGTCATCAAAGAAAATGAAATGTTGATGACTTTTAATCTACTTAGGTTTCCAATAGATTCAGGTAATCATAGACAACGCGTATTCGAGACATCCAACTCGGGTAGCGATTCCAAGTTCCCAATCGACATAGGGAGTTCCCTTATTTCAACACACGACAAATTGAGAGACTTAAGTTTCCGTAGGTTCCCAATAGAACTAGAAATTTCATTGATTTTTGTAGATTGCAGTTTAAGTACTGACAAGTGCTTTTGGTTACCAATGGAGTTAGGTAATCTCATGATAGCTGTGTACGAGAGATCCAACTCTATTAGTGATACCACTCTCTCAAATGATTTGGGCAACTTCTTCAACTTCCGACAATTGCCTAAGTACAAGTACTCTAGCTTCTCTAGCCGTCCGATTCCTTCAGGCAACTCCCTAAGACTTGTACACCCATTTGCATTGAAGTAAATCAGGCACTTGAGCTTTTCGAGAGAACGATCAACTTCAATAAGACTTATGCAATCCTTAAGGATCAATCTCTCTAAACTTGCATAATGAGAGAAGTCTGCAGTCTTGGTCAAGTAAAAGCAATCCGAGAGATCCAAAACTTTAAGTTTCTTGGCAACCTGTTACAATAGCTAGAAGAGAGTAAAGGGAAAATTCCGTGCGAATTTAGAGGCAATAAATGGTTGTGCTGGAACTTAGATGTAATTGGGTTGACTCATTTTCCTAATTTAACCCACATAGATCCGTTCATCTAGTACTCACACCTATCCAACTTGATCCACATATATACACCTATATATCAATTCAATACAATCTAATTTCATGGCCTCGATTACAAGACCAGCATAGTCAGCTTAGTTTTACTTGTGAAATGACCTCGATTAATCCATTTATGAGCCATTTTATTTACAACAAGTTGTTGCCTATATAGTTATGGTATAGTCAATTTTAGTTAAAAACATAAAAGCAGTGTGAGACAATTCAATGGAGATAAAAATAAACAAATATAGCGATGATGGTACCTTGATTTGACTCCACCCAACCCAATCCTCCGTGATGTAACTACGAGATAGGTTGAGAACCACAAGATTGCTTGGATGGAAATTGATGGCGGAGAGATCTTGAGGATACATTTGCCAGGTCATGTATCTTAATTCTAAAAGTTGATTCTCAAAGTCTCCATCTAATTTTCCCCAAATTAATTTGAGGAACCTTATGTTTGGAAGCTTTGAAAACTCTTTGCTCGTATAGGTCTGTCCACCTAAGCAGGCTGCTTCAATGGTCTCCTTTCTCTGCCATTTAACGATAGAGTAGCATAAGAGTAAATGAAAAATATCATCACTCTCTCTCTCCCTATTAAAAAAGGGCTCCTAATTAATAAATGAACTATTGAGAAAATCATAGAATTGGATGGCCGAAGATATGGTTTCACCTCTTCTGTTCTTATGATATTGTTGACCGTCTCATAAGCCCACAACCTGCTCTGCTTTCTTCGATCCATCAGGTTCGTATCGCCAAGGACAATTTTCCTTCCGAGATCTCTTAGTTGGTCGTGCATCCAGAATTTATTGTCATTGGTTATCTTTATCAAGGACATGCAGACAAGGACTTGAATTGAATAATCCGAGAAAAACCTACAATCTTTCCACCACATGTAGAATGCATTTGTCTTGTCTTCGTCCACAAAGAAACAGGCAATGTCGAGAAAGATCTGTTTTTGCTCGTGACTCAACACATTGTAGCTAATCTTCAGCTTGTCCTGGACCTTTTCATGAGGTATTTCTCTTAGATTGTCCAGCACATCTATCCATAAAAGCTTTGCTTTGGCGACGAAGTAATGAGCTTATGACTTCGAGAGCTAGGGGAAGCCCTCCGGTCGTAGAAACTACTTGTCTCGAAAGATCAACATAATCATCTGGAAGAGGATTCTTTCCAAAAGCATGTCTACTGAAAAGCTTGAGTGATTGACCATAATCCAAGTGCTTCACTTCGTACTTCAAAGTTTGATCAGCTTCTATGATGCTTCTATTCCTAGTTGTCAAAATAACTTTGCTTCCCGAGCCAAATGAAATGTGCTTGATGGCTAGTTTCTTGAGTTGCTCCTCATCACTCACATCGTCGAGAACTATAAAGAGTTTCTTGTTAGAAAGTTGTTGCGCAATCACCTTGATCCCATCTTCGACATCGTTAATTTCGTCATGAAAGCCCGAACCAAACATGTCAGATAATAATTGTTTTTGTAAAGTTTTGAGGCCAAGGCTGACGGACGATTCCCGGACATTTCCGAGGAAGCAACAATGAGTGAAGCGGGAATTTAATTTGTTGAACACAACCTTAGCAAGAGTCGTTTTGCCAATTCCTCCCATTCCATGGATTAGCACAACGCGTATGCTCCCAGAGTTCACATCCAATAACTTCACAATGGCTTCCACTTGATCTTCCATTCCGACTAAATGCTCGCTGACGTATTTGTCTTTTATCTTCAGATTCATCAAAATCTCTCATATCACCGATTTAATGAATTTCCCGTGCCTGCCACAATAGTGAATCATCTAAGTCAAAATTGTAAAGGATAACCTTATGACACTTAGCAAGTGATTACAATCAACATGGTTAGCACCGCTATCTAAATCGACTAGTGCACCCAAAAGTAAGAGACACATACATTAGGTATGTTTGGAACATGACGTCACTATGATTTTCAACAAATAATCATATAATGAAATTAAGAGCTTTGTTCATGTATTTGCTTTCGAAATACTAACACTTTCAGACGGGCGACTAACATGGATGGATGGGAAACTTTCTCCAATAACATGTAAAAATTTCTCGAAAAGGAGAGAGAAGGTTACACTTTACGGAGTAATCCACAATTTACAAACACAAAGATGTAAAAAATTGGATCTATCAATGAAAGAATCAGAGGAAAAACACAAAAATACGAAAGACATACTCCTTGAATTTATTAACTCATCCCCTAACCAACGCCGCCCACCCCACCAAACACAACCCCCCTAACCGCCCCTTCCTTTGTCTAAACTTACCAAAGAGAGAGAATTTTGACTGAATACTTACCCGGTTCTTGCTTTGTCTAGTTTGGATGAATGACTTGGTTGATTCCGTTGCCAAAAATAGTTTTCAAAGCACACATTCAATTTCAAACCGCCTAGACAAGATCTTATTAAAGCTTGGGTATATAGTGAAAGTCCAAAATAAAAGTTAATGGAGTGCTTTAGGACGCATAAGTACCCTTGCTTTTTCAACTCCCATCCTTTGATTTTGGCAACACTTTTGAGGGCATCCTCCCACTTTTCCCTCGTCTGGGGGCCGAACTTCTCCTCGTGCTCATCCATAGCACCGACGTACAGTTGAGACTTAAGCTTAACGTCGCGAGGCTCCACGTTGTAGAAAATTGGCATAATTTCCTTCTCGGATGGTTTGGATATCTTGCACTCCACCATGTGCGCTAGCTCGCGAAGGCACCACGCACTTGAAGCATAACCTTTAGAGAAGATGGGTATGTAGATCTTTGACTTTTCGATGGCCGTCGGTAGCTCATCGCCTATTTCTTTGCCGACGTGGAGCTCTTCCTCGTCGAAGAAAACGCGGATGTTCGCATCTAGCATACCATGGTATAAGCAATCCGCGAATCCTTGACGAGTGTCTGGCCCTCTGAAACTCAAGAAGACCTCATAGTCAATCGCGGATGGCTTTGAGCTCTTCCTCATGTCCATTCTCGCGAGTGTTTTCTTACGAGGGTTTCCTATCTCAGAGCACCTGATTAAGAAAGGCTCAGGCACTACTGAATTTCTTTTATGTTACTCTTCAGACGTCTCTTCCTAGAACTTTCCCTAGTCGAGTCTACGTCAACTCTCAAATGGCCCAACCAATCCGCGTGACTTTTGATGAATTCACAAATATGCTTTGCTTTGCGTTGCTTTGTTTTTTGACGGGCACGCAACTCGAGAGTCGATATTACAATTTTATTTTAATTCCTAAACTCTAATTTTTTTTTCCGATGCTGTTTTCAAACTTAAGTGACATTTTTGGAAGTTTTATGATTACATTTATTTTAATTGAACAGTAAATTTCCCCTTTTTATTAGCAAATTTTTTTCTTAGATCTGTTTGGAGTGACCTTTATATTTTGTTTTGTTTTTTAAATTTTGCTGGGCTGGCACTTGACTTTCTTTTATCTTAAGCAATTGAAACTTTCATATGAAAATATTGACATGTACATTCACTGATAAATTTTTTTCATAATTCACCAAAAATTTTAAAAAAATATTACTAAATTTTATGGGAAAGCAAAAAAGTTGTTCTTACCTTTTATAAGGCCAAACAAAGAGGCCCTGATCTCTAGTTTTTTTTAAAGGATTTTTATGGTTTATATAGTAGGAAAGAATGCGTCTTTGAATTCAGATGTGAAAATTATGATTTTTATTTTCCTTTTGCAGTTTTGCGCCTAGTGATCGGTTCCGGGCATTTTATTAAGCATTCCGAGTTTTGCAGCTACAGTTAGAACACCAGAAAAAAAAAAATATTTAGTCGTAAGAAACAGCTAGAAATTGACTAATATTTGCAATTCAGTTCAGTTGAAGACCTTCGATTTTCTGAAAAAGGAGCATGAAAATTCCCAATAAAAGTGGAAGATTTCTTCAAGGAAAGAACCAAGCAATGCCCATTATCAAACTTGAAATGCGCAAGACAGAAACAGATCCACCAAATTGCACACAACATGAGTGCACATGCGAGCAACAAACAAAGAAAAAAAGAAGGAACCACGAAGCAAATCCAGTGCTCACAGAGGAAAGAGAACAATCTCCACCGTTTTGGTCTGATTCTACTTTGGACCACCAGTTCTTGCGCAGATCCGTAGGTTCAGCATAATGAACCGGGAACCGAACCTATTAGTGTCGATTTCAACCAAACATGTGTTGGGCTTTAGCTAGTACCCAAAGAACGGGGACTTCCTAGGTTGAAGCGGGACTGATGCTCAACTGTAATTTTAATTTTATTTATTTGGTATTGGAGCAGGTAATTAGCTATCACAACACTTAAATTCATGGATACTTTTGTTTTTTAAATAATCGCAACATTCTCCATTTAGGAAAACTTAAATTAAGCTCTTGTAGAAGAACTTGATATAAATCTAAGAGGCCTCGTTGATGAGTTTTTATTTGGCGAAAGCAAAATTTCAAAGTCAGCTTTATCAATCTATCTAAACGAAACCAAACTATGTATCTCAATGGTAAGTTAATTTGATTTCTTGCGCATTGTTTTGTAATAAATTGTTATCGACGGGATAAAACAATTCAACAAAATTTAATTTCCCTTTTTGACATTAATTTTTTAACTTTCACTATCGTAATACACTATTTAGGGTCCGTTTATTTCGCGAAATTTTTTGTTGGAAAACATTCTCCGTAGTTTTTGACGTTTGGATCGCTTAGGAAAAATGAATCAAAAGAAAATATTCTCATGATCGGTGAAAAGTTTATACCTAAATTCAGTATATTGAATTCTTTAAAAAAATTAGAAAACATCTTTTTGAAATATGATAAGACTCTGGCACTGAGAGTATCCTGATTATTCCTTTGAGATACTTTGGATTGTACTGCGAAAAACGAATTGCCATTTTCTTTCATCTACCGATGCTCGGTTTAAGAGAGAGGGTGGCTATCTTTGCGTAGAATTTCTTTTTCTTTCCGAAATAGAAATTCTCTCGTCAAGAGAATCTGGGAATGACTTTGATTTACCTCAAAACAAAATGCTGACAATATGGCGTGCTACTGCTATATGTGGGCACCTAGATTTTTCCAAAGTGTCACCTGCATTAAAAAAATTATCATAAAATATAATAATGATAATAAAAGAATCAAGAAAATTAATTAATTAAAAAAGATTATAGAAAAGGGAATTGGCAGACCAAAGCAGCCTGGCATGGGACGCACAAAAGCACAACAAGAGAGAAAAAGTGGGCACGCGTGAAAAAAGACATACCGGCAAAAGCAGCGGAAATGAGGGGAAATGGCAGAACGCTCGGTGGAAAATTAGATTGCAACTTTCCTATTCTTTCATAATAGAAATTCTCTCTTCAAGACAACGAAGGAATGACTTTGATTTACCTCAAAACAAAAATGCTACCTATATTGAACGGAAAAAATTATTCAAAAAGTCCCGAATCATTGTATGACGGCTAATTTAATTCTAAACTTTTTAATTATGCTAATTTAATCTTAAACTTTTTGATGATCTACTAATTTATTCATAAACCTTTTTAACGGTTTGTTAATTTAGTTGTTCTGATCAATTTTAACTGTAAATAACTGACGTGACCATCTAGTCAACGCTGGTTTGCGCTGACATGGACAAATTTTTTGTAATCTTTTATTTTTCTAAATTATTTTTCTTGTTTCTCTTTTCTTTTCTTTTACTTTTTTTCTTTTTCCCTTTTTTCCTCCGCCCCACCTAGTCGGCCGGCAGAGGTCATAGGCGAGAGATGATTCCCACAAGGGAAATCAAGAAATTAATTGCTTAGCATGGGTTGAATTGAAAATTCCAAGGCAAGGGAAGCCTAAAATTTTTTATTCTCTTTTCTTTCTTCATCGTCTTCTTCAAGCTTTAACCATGGGGAGGGTTTGAGCTAATCTCATCCTCCCCTCCCGTTGATTTTGTTTTAGTCTTTTTGTTCTTTTTTTTTTATTATTTTTTTCTTCTCTCCCGATCTAAATCTACGAGCTTTCTCCTCTCGATTTAATTCTAAATCTGAGAGTTTGAATTCTCTTGAATTAGTTCTAAATTTAGGAGATTTATTCTTCCGATTTAAATCTGAGAGTTTGAATGCTCTGTCCGTGTACAGGTCATCTGCCTTCAGTTTCAATGATGATCGTAGGAACTTTGGCGTTTGGCTAAATGACGAAAATTTGCTCTTTTAAAAGTTAGATTTGTGTTTTTTGTCTCCATATAACAATGGTGTAGAGAAAGTCAAACTTAGGCATGCATCGCCAACAGGCAACGCCGCAGTTATTGGAGAAGGACTTTTCGACGTGTGCTCATGTCACGCCCCGAACCCCAACAAGCACGCAACATCCCTCCGAGGTCGTCAAGTATGCAATATCCCATGATTTGTCGCCGACCCAATCGAAACACTAACGAGCAACACATGCGGAAGCAACCTCAAACTCTCCATACAATAAATAAAACCATGGGATAGTAGAGAGACAAAGAATACACATCAAAAAGACAATTTTATAAACAGAGCATCGATTACAACAAATATATTTGCAAGCCTTCTATGAGACCACTATCTACGAACCACACACAACAAAAAGGATTGGGTGATTGATAAGCTTAACTCCTCTACAAAAAAAAAGGCATCCAAAAAGGAATGAAGCATCAAATGCCCAATATCACTCCAAAACTCCGAACCGCATGTCACGACTACTCGTCATTCCAAGCCTGAAAATGTTTAACAACGGGGAATGAGATAAATCTCGATAAGTAATCAACTAAGCCTCGCTTAGGCTAACGTGTACCTCTGAACAATCCTAATCATGCAATATCGACATCCACCATGTCATAACAATCACAGGCACTCTTACCTCACCTCGGCACATACGCAAGCTCTGCACGTTAGAATCCCGCCATAACATGGCCAATTACTCATCAAGCTTGTACAACGCAATTCAAGGCTTAATCATGCATAACACGGTTAATAATCTAGACGTGCTCATCAATTAACTCAGGCAAAACATTCCCCAATGCAAATCGCACTTATTAAGTCCAGATTATTAATGACCCCTCGGGCCACAAAACTCCTGCCGGTCTTCTGGAGTAACCAGGCATCGTCCCGCTACATCGGCGACAGCAACGTTGGGGATCGAACACCCCTCAGCAAGCCAGGTACCCAACGGCGTTCCACTTAGGAGCATCGATCCGGCCTCCACCACAATCGGCATCGTCTGAGATCGAATACCCCCCGGCAACCCCGAGTACCAGACGACATCCAAACTCCCACTGGGCATCGTCTAGAACTCCCGCCTAGACGGAATGTGTCGTGACCATGCACACACCTCATCAATCATTACCAATACTTATCTTTGTAAATTAGCCTAATGTCAACTACGTCCGTCAAAATGCCACGATAACACCGAATAATTCTCGAGAGAGAGAGAAAAACCAAGAATGTACAAAACCGGGTCCAAACTGGGTAGTTGTGCAGTGATCGAAATCCATTTGAAATAAATAGTAAATCAACTCCAAAAATTCTGAAATTTGGATATCTTGTACAAAACATCTTGATAAACATTTTCTGTGAAGAACTCAAAACCCAGTTCCAACTGTAAACATCTATTTTTGTCACTTGAATTCAGACGAAATTCAACTTGTCCGGTCAGGCCGCCTGACCATAAAAATGCATCTCATCCAGTACTCAAATCACTTTGGAAAGCCTTGAAATTTTTATATACTATATAAACAAGTGTTCTTAACAAGTTTTATGAAGGAAGTTTGTTGAAACAAGGCCTGGAAAATTTTATAAAAATTCGGAAAGACAAGAAGGTCGGGTGAACAGTAAATTGGGCAATTTTGTGACGGTCTGAAAATGGACTTACGAATGGACCAAAATGATATAAAAAAATTCCAGATTTAATATATGTTATACTACAAGATGTTATGAGCAACTTTCATGAGGAACACTTCCTCAAATTCAGCCCACACAAGTCTCTACAAAAATAACAAAATACAGAGGCAGTGCAGTAACGAATTCGAAAATCAATCAATCAAGAATCATTAAGCAAGCCAAGCTCAATCAACCCCTAAACCAACTATCCACAGCATCTAATCCACCCATAAATATGTCCCTTAGTAACCTATTATCCTAACCAAGGCTTAAGGAGTACTTACTTAAGGTCTAAGCAAGATTTTCAAGCTAGGGAGCCTAACAAAGCAAAGCCAAGCCAAGCCAAGCAAGCAGCAGCTGTTCCGGCGGACGTACGGGTGGCTCAGCGGCAGCGCTCACGGCGGCTGAGGGTGGCTGAGCAAGGGAGCTGTCGGTCTGGTGAGCAGCAGCAAGAAAAAGCAAGAAGCAAAGAAGCAAACTGAATAAGAAAATAGCAGCAACAGAAGTGAAGAAGAAGCAGCGGTAGCAGCAATAAAGGACAGAAGCAGCACGTGAGGTTCATCATGGGCAGCAGCAGCAAAGGCGTGGGTAGCAGCAGGTCAGCAGAGGAAGTCAGCAAGGAGGAGAGGTCAACAAGTCAGCAGAAGAAGGGGTGTCAGCGGCAACAAGCAGAAGCAACGTGAAGGCAGCATCATGGGCAGTCAGCGGGACAGAGGAGTCAACAATGTGGGGCAGCTTGGGAGTCAGCAAAGCAAAAGGAAAGCAGAAGCACGTGAGCAACGCAGAAGCAGAAATAGAAACGTGGGGATGCTCGGCGGGGAAGGAGGAGGAGAGAGAGAGAGGAGAGAGAGTGATTTTCAACATTATCCACCCAAATATTTTGTCCATAATTTTCCTTTTTCCGCAATTCTGATCAACCCGATAATTGGCCACACTTTAACAAGACGACGTCCAATAAATTAGTTGTGGAAATCTTGAAACTTCGATACCCAAATTCGGATTCTAATTAATGGCTAAATTCAATCGAACGCGACTTTAGTGCATTTCGAACTAACGGTCGGCTTTTAGGAATTTATGCGTATCGACTTGTGGCCGATTTGATATTAAGCCACATCTAAGTTTACTCGAACCATGGCGACCTCAGTTGTCATGTAATTGCGATGGTCAATCATTAGTTCCAAATGACGCGATTGTTCGGATTATGTTTATGATCGTTCAAAATTTATACAATGGCCAAGCGGAATCACCCGTGATCCAATTGCATGACATTTGCGAATCGTTCAGTAACCATCCTTGGATCGGCCTTTAATAGCTCAAAATATTGTCTCGCCAATCCTTATGGTCGAAGTGTCAATCCATGGTCAAGTTCTTAGGTCCACGTACTTGATTCCTAGTTAGTCATTCCCTAACGGTTAGTCTATTCGAGAGTGATCAATTCCGAGCGAGATTTACTGAAAGCGCATTGAAGAAATATTCATTTCATAAATCCCGAAAATTAGTCGAAATTCAGAATGTCACAACTCATCACTGATGATGATACGAAATTCAGTAATCGACAATCGATTATTTTATTTGATAAATCTATTTTTATGAAATGAGTATATATTTAACTTTATCGGTACTTTATTGATTCTCATTATTTTATGAATTTAGTTTTATTTTATTATATTTTGGACTCTGATTTGTTTCGATTTTTTTTACTATGAAAGTAAAATGTTATCGAGCAATGAGTAATTACATAGCATGGGACACGTAAAAGCACAGCGACAGATACGAATGAGTGGGCACGCGTGAAAAGAGACAAACTGGCAAAAGCAGCGGAAATGGCGGTGTGTAATTATGAGCATGAGATGTTTGACCGAGTGTGTTAAAAAAAGGGCAGTGATATATGTGCTCCCATGTAGTATCTGGTTTCCTATTTTCGTGTTTAATTAAGTTAACATGGGATTGCATGACAAGCATATTTGCACGATTAGGCATTGATAACAGAATATTATGCTTAATTATAATTTCCATTTCGGAAAGAATTAGAATTTCCCTTGAATTAGAGTAGATCCATATTTAGGACATTTAGATCGCATTTTTCTTATATAAATATCTAGCATGGATCACATGTAATAAAAATATAGAAAAAATAATTGCATATTTCGTAACGAGTGACCCAAATGAGGCCTAAATGACATAATTACGGCATGCATTTAAGGTGAGGCCAAACTTATCAAACTGCTTTGCAAATGCTAAAATCTAAGGTTGAATCAAAGAAGATGCAAGTAAAAGTCGTCCTAAAGAACTTAACCACATTTTTTATTTCGATAATATTAGGTTATATTCATAGACGGTGAAACTCGCAAATTAAACTTTACTGCTTTCTTTTGTGCGATTTTATATTTTGACATTAAAACTGTTAAAACATAAAACACATTCTACATCGTACTCTAAAAATTTACACTTTTGCAGCCAAAAAAAAAAAAGGGTTGCACATATGACTTTCAATTGGTATTAGAGCCAATTCTCGAATTCGATTCTTCCCATCCCCTTTTCATCTTATGGGTTCCCCTTTCATTATATGCAATTGGGCTTTGAAAAACCTTAAGCATTAGGTCTGCACATTAAAGGCCTTCATCGTCAAATCGATTCATCATGTGAAGGATGCATATTGCATCCGAGAGTCCGGAAAGCAGCCATTTGTTGCTATCCGTTAACCTGCCTTCGAATTGCACGATTTGTCAATAAGTACAATCGCTTGAGTTTTTACCCAAGTGAAACAACAAAATCTCCATGTTCTCAGCTAGCAACCATAGGACACCAAGACCCACCCATAGGTAGCTCAGTTGGTTAGGGCGTACTTGGGATTGTGTGGTTAGGCGCACTGGTCCCAGGTTCGATTCCCAAGCTGAGCACTTGTGATTTAAGCGGGGGGCCATGGCGGTGGGTTGCTGTGCTAGTCTCCCTCGAGGAATAGTCGAGGTGCGCGCAAACTGGCCCGGACACCTCGGTTATCAAAAAAAAAAAAAAAAACCATAGGACACCAAGAAATGAGCCCACGATTAATCCCCAGGATTTTTAGCCCGTGAACCGGTTTAATCAGGATCCTTAACCTTGGCTCCCACGTGAGGCCCGCCAATGCACCCGGATCCAGACAAGAATTTCCCCCACATCGTCCTTTTATGGAGAAACTAATTCAGGATAATCATAATATTCATATAAGATAAGTGTTCGATGCGTTATTTCTGATAATAACAACCATATCTAGTGATACGATTTGTCCGGATTATGCTAATATCTAAATCTAGTTTTGACCAAAAGCTAGCGGGTGCAAGCGTGAGATTAATCAAAGTCAACTTGATTCTTCTCGAATCTGACGAATTGACAAATTTCAAGTTTGACAATATCCGACTCGAGTGGCTTGAAAACCTAGCGAAGTAAATGAAATTTCACATACCATATATGATACATGTAGGAATTGATGAATGATATGAACAGCCAAAGTGTCACGCCCCAAACCCTACGAGCGCGCGATCATCCCTTTGTGGTCGTTATGTACGCGACAGCCCAGGACTTGTCGCCGACCCAATCGAAACACTAACGAGTAATGCATGCGGAAGCAACCTCGAACTCTCCGTACAACATGTAAACAATGGGATAGTAGAAAGACAAAGAACACACATAAACAAGACACTTTTATAAACATAACGTCGATTACAACACATACATTTGCAAGCCTTCTACGAGGCCACTATCTACGAACCACGCACAACAACAAGGATCGGGTGGTTGGTAAGCTTAACTCCTCTGCAAAAAGGTGCACTCAAAAGACGGGGTAACTCGACCTATCCTCAATCCCCCGTAGTATCCTGGCAACGTCTCCGGATCAATCACGGTCGCTGGTCTGAAACGGTTTGGTTATACAACCATGAGAACACTTCTCAATAAGCAACTACCTAAGCCTCGCTTAGGCCAAAGCGTACTTCCGAACAATTCTAAACATGCGATTCAAACAATCGACGTGCCATAAACAATCACAGGCGTCCTTACCTCGCCTTGGCGCATACACAAGCCCTGCACGTTAGAATATCGCCATAACATGGCCAATTGCCCATCAAGCACACGCAAAGCAATTCATGGCATGATCAAGCATAACATGGTTAATAATCCAGACGTGCTCATCAATTAACTCAGGCAAAGCATTCCCCAATGCAAATCGCACTCATTAAGTCCAGATTATTAACGACCCCTCGGGCCACCGAACTCCCGCCGGTCTTCTGACGTAACCAGGCATCGTCCCGCTACTTCGGCGACGGCAACGTTCGGAACCCCCGCCCAGACGGCATTCCACAAAGGAGCATCGATCCGGCCTCTACCGCGATCGGCAACGTCTAGAACCCCCGCCTAGACGGCATCCGAACTCCCGCCGGGCATCGTCTAGAACTCCCGCCTAGACGGAACGTGTCGTGACCATGCACACATCTCAACAATCATTATCAATTCTTATCTTTGTAAATTAACCCAATGTCAACTAAATCCACCAAAATGTCATGGTAACACCGATCAGTTCCCGAGAGAGAGAAAAACCAAGTATGCACAGAATCGGGGCCAAACTGGGCAGTAACATAGTCACCGAATTTCATTTAAAATAAATAGTAAATCAACTCTAAAAATTCTGAAATTTGGATATGTCGTATAAAACATCTTGATAAACATTTTCCGCGAAGAACTCATAACTCAGTTCCTACTGTAAACACCTCTTTTTGTCACTTGAAGTCAGACAAAATTCAACCCGTTCGGTCAGGCCGTCTGACCATCAAAATGCATTTCATCCAGTACCCAAATCATTTTGGAAAGCCTTAAAACTTTTCTATGTCATAGAAAAAAATGTTTTTAACAATTTTTGTGAAGGAAGTTTGTTGAAAAGAGGTCTGGAAAAATTTGTAGAAAATCAGAGAGACCAGATGGTCGGATGAACAGTAAATCCGGCAGACTGAATCCGGTCCAAAAATGGACTTACGAATGGAACTAAATGATCTCCAAAAATTCCAGATTTAATATATGTCAAACTTCAAGATGTTATGAACAACTTTCATGAAGAACACTTTCTCAAATTCGGCCCACACAAGTCACAGTAAAAATAGCAAAATCCAGCGATGCAGTAGCAACCTTATCGGAAATTAACCAACAAGCACCACCAAGCAAACCAAGCACAACCAGCCACTAAACCAACTATCCACTGCCCTTAAACCATCCCTAACATGTCCATTAGTCACCCCTTAGCCTAGTCAAGAGTTAGGAAGCCACTTACTCAAGGCCTAAGCAAGATTTTCAAGCTAGGGAGCCTAACAAAGCCAAGCCAAGCAAGCAGCAGTTGCTCCGGCGGTTGGATGGGTAGCTCGGCGATTTTTGGCGACCTGGACAGCGGCGAACGGTAGCCGGACAGCTGAGGTGGTTGGCTGGTGGAGATGGACGAAGGTGCTGGTGATGCTGAGTGGTGGTGGTGACGGGATGGACGAATGGAAGGGAAGGGAGAGAGTAAGCTCGGTGGTGGTGTGTGGCTGAGATGAGTGGCGGCGGGTGGCGGCGCTCACGGCGGCTGAGGGTGGCTGAGCAAGGGAGCTGGTCGGTCTGGTGAGCAGCAGCAAGAAGAAAAGCAAGAAGCAACGAAGCAAAATAAAGAAGAAAACAGCAAGCAACGAAGTGAAGAAGCGGCGTTAAAGGGCGAATGTAAGCAGCATGTGAAGTTCATCATGGGCAGCAGCAGAAGAAAGGCGTGGGCAGCGGCAGGTCGCGAGAGGAAGTCGGCAAGGAGGAGAGGTCAACAAGTCGCCAGAAGAAGGGGTGTCGGCGGTTAGCAAGCGAAGTAACCAGCAGCAGCAGCATGGGGGGGAGCAGCAGCGTGAAGCAGAAGCTGCAGCAGCAAGCAACGTAGGAGCAGAAGCAGTCAATCAACATGATCAACAAGAGCAGAAGTCAGCAGAACAGAGGCATGGCAGCGGCAGCAAAGCAGAGGCAGCAGCAACGTGAGGGTGAGCAGCAACGTGGGGAGTCAGCTGAAGCATGGGGGAGTGATGATGGCTGGTGGAGTTGGTGGAAGAAGTCAGCAGCAGCATAGGCAGAAACAACATGGGGGAGGGCAGCGGGGAAAGAGGAGGAAGTCAGCGGCGTGGGGCAACGGCGACGTGGGGGAGGAGAGAGAGAGAAGAAAGAGAAAGTCAAGCACACTTGAGCGCGATCCGACGATCCTCGTTCAAATCCGAAAACGATCCAATGGCCCACGAAAAACCCTAATTATAAATTAGGAAAAAGGCCAAAAGATAATAACTAAAACACACTACGAGGGAAGTCTACTAGTCCAAATCCACACCCGATCCAAATTTCACTTTTCACTTATCCCGGGTAATATGGACACTGGCCACAATAATATCGACACCGTCCAATTAAATTCGTCACGAAACTCCGAAAATTCGACACCAAAGTTCGAGCTCTAAATAACGGCCAAATTCGATCGAATGCGATTCTAGCGAAATCTCAATTTAAAAACGATAACCGAGAGTGATCAGTTCCCGGGCGAGATTTTACTATAAGCACACTGACGAATTACACGTTTTATAAATCCCAAAAATAGGTCGAAATTCGGAATGTCACAACTCTTCCTCCCTTACAAAAATTTCGTCCTCGAAATTTACAACCCAACTCAATCATACGAACAAATGGGGGTATTGGTGTCGCATCAACTCTTCACTTTCCCACGTAGCACCTTCGGTTTCATGGTGCTCCCAAATTACTTTGACCATCGAAATTGTCTTGTTCCGTAGCACTCGTTCCATTCTGTCCTCGATCCTTACAGGCCTTTCCACGTACGATACTCTGTCGTCCACGTCTATTTCTTCATAATTCAGCACATGGGTCGGATCCGGTTCGTACTTCCTTAACATAGACACGTAGAAAACGTGGATTTGTGACAAATTCGGCGGTAGTGCGAGACGATAGGCCAAAGTGCCAATTCTCTCCAAGACTTCGAATGGACCCACGTATCTCGGGCTCAACTTCCCTTTCTTGCCAAACCGTGACAATCCTCTCATAGGCGATACCTTGAGGAAAACGTGGTCCCCCACTTGAAATTCCAAAGGTATACGTCTCCGGTCTGCATAATTCTTTTGGCGGCTCTGAGCGATTTTAAGCCTGTCCCGAATCACCTTGACTGCTTCAACTGACTGTTGGACCAATTCCGGACCCGTTATACTCCGTTCTCCAACTTCGTCCCAACAAACTGGAGTTCTGCACGCTCTGCCATACAACGCCTCAAAAGGTGCCATTCTGATACTCTGCTGATAACTATTGTTGTAAGCAAACTCGACGAGGTGCAACCGCTCTTCCCAACCTCCTTTAAAGTCTATAACGCACGCTCGTAACATGTCCTCGAGCGTCTGAATTGTCCTTTCAGACTGACCATCCGTCTGTGGATGATAGGCCGTGCTATATTGCAGCTTCGTCCCCATAGCCGTCTGAAGACTTTTCCAAAAGGTTGCGGTAAACTTAGGGTCTCTATCTGACGTTATTGTCACTGGCACTCCATGGAGACGGACTATCTGTCGCATATACAGCTCGGCATACTTATCCATTGCGAAATCCTTTCGCACTGCCAGAAAATGTGCCGACTTAGTCAATCTGTCGACGATAACCCAAATGGAATCATAACCTCTCTGGCTCCTCGGTAGTCCCATAACAAAGTCCATCGTGATATGCTCCCATTTCCATTCGGGAATTTCCAAGGGTTGCAACTGTCCACCGGGCTTACAATGTTGTGCCTTCACTTGTTGGCACGTTAAACACTTAGCCACATACTTAGCTACATCCACTTTCATTCCGTTCCACCAGTAGTGCTGACGCAAATTTTGATACATCTTTGTGCTGCCTGGATGAATGCTGTAGTTGCTACGGTGAGCTTCTGCCAAGATTTCCTCTTTAAGCTCTGCATCATCGGGTACACACAAACGTCCACGAAACTTCAAAATTCCATCCTCAGATACTTGAAAGTCAGCCTTTCTCTTAGTTTCGTCCATTTGCAGAATCTTTTGAATCTCAGGATCCATAGATTGTAATGCCTTAATCCTCACCTGAATCTCTGGTTCAATCCTCAAGGTAGCTAATAGACTTGAGAGGTGACTTACCTCAAACTTGAATTCCGAATCTCGCACCCCTTCGAGTGATGTCCATTCTTTAACCATCATTTGCGCAATACTTGATTTCCGACTAAGTGCATCCGCTACCTTATTAGCCTTTCCGGGGTGATACAAAATGTCGCAATCATAATCCTTCAGGAGTTCCATCCAGCGACGTTGTCTCATGTTCAATTCCTTTTGAGAAAATAAGTACTTTAGGCTCTGATGATCCGTATAGATTTGAAACCTTTCCCCACATAAATAATGCCTCCAAATCTTAAGTGCAAAGATGATAGCAGCAAGTTCCAAATCATGCGTCGGGTAGTTAAGTTCATGAGGTCTCAATTGTCGCGATGCATATGCAACCACTCTTCCATGTTGCATTAACACGCATCCTAATCCCTTTAGTGACGCATCACTATAAATCTCATATCCTCCGGGACCTGACGGTATCGTCAACACAGGGGCAGTAGTCAACTTGTGCTTAAGCTCCTGAAAACTCCTCTCGCACTTGTTTGTCCATTCAAACCTTGGTTCCTTCTTAAGTAAACGAGTTAGAGGAGTAGCTATCGCGGAGAATCTTTCCACGAAACGTCTATAATAGCCTGCAAGCCCTAGGAAACTCCGAACCTCTGTCACTGTTGTCGGTCTTGGCCAATTCGTGACTGCCTCAATCTTTGTTGGATCCACTGAAATTCCATCCCCGGAGATTACATGCCCAAGAAATGCTACCCGGTTGAGCCAGAACTCGCACTTACTAAACTTGGCATAGAGTGCGTGTTCTCTTAGAGTCCGTAGAACCATCCTTAGATGTCGCTCATGTTCCTCGGGGCTCCTTGAATACACCAGTATGTCGTCGATGAATACAATAACAAACTGATCCAGAAACTCCTTAAACACCCGATTCATTAAATCCATAAAGGCAGCCGGGGCATTTGTTAATCCAAACGGCATTACCGTAAACTCGTAATGTCCATATCGGGTACGAAACGCTGTTTTCGATATGTCCTCCTTCTTAATCCTCAACTGATGGTATCCCGTTCTTAGGTCTATCTTAGAGAATACCGATGCCCCTTGCAGTTGATCGAACAAGTCATCTATTCTTGGCAATGGATACTTGTTCTTGATAGTCACTCGATTCAACTGCCTATAGTCAATGCACAAACGCAAGGACCCGTCCTTCTTCCTTACAAACAGCACTGGCGCTCCCCACGGTGATGCACTTGGACGGATGAACCCCTTATCCAGTAGTTCTTGCATCTGAACCTTCAACTCCTTCAACTCTGATAATGCCATCCTGTAGGGCGCTCTAGATATCGGTTCTGTCCCGAGGGCCAACTCAATTATGAATTCCACTTCCCTCTCAGGTGGCAATCCTGGCAATTCCTGAGGAAAGACATCGAGGAAATTGAACACCACGGCTATCTCTTCTAGCCTCGGTTCCTTAATCGACGAATCAACCACAGTCGCCAGGTAACCTGGACACCCATCGTCCAACAACTTAGTCACCTCAAGCGACGAAATCCAAGGGATCGAGGTTCCTCCTTGGTTCCCCACAAACTCATATCTAGGATGACCAACCGGATTAAATTGGATCATCCTGTTACTACAGTCTATAACGGCTTTTTGTCTAACCAGCCAATCCATGCCAATAATGACATCAAAATCAAACATAGCCAAAACAGCCAAATCGATCAATTCCTCCCTACTACCAATAACAATCTTACAGTCTGAACATCCTAACGAGATTAGCACTTTATCCTTGAGAGGAGTGGTAACACATAAATTTACTTCTAACGGTTTCAATTCCATGCCAGCCAGATCAACAAATTGCTCAGACACAAATGAATGCGATGCTCCCGGATCAAATAAGGCATAAGCAGCATGATCACATAAAGAAACCGTACCTGTGACCACGCCAGGCGCATCCTCCGCCTCTTTGCGAGCCATAGCATAGATTCTCCCTTGAGCTGGGGGTCGGTTCTGAATATTTTGCGGGGCAGTTCCGACCTGATTTCCCATCTGAGGCTGTTGCGGTTGCATTGGTGGCCTAGCTTGTCGGCTCGGGCAATCTTTCACTTGGTGACCACGTTGGCCACATCCATAACAAGCTCCACTTCTACCCGGGCAAGGGCCATTCCCATGCCTCCTTCCGCACGATCGACATGCCGCACTGGAGTGATAGTTCGGCTTTCCAATGTCTTTCCTAACGGGAGGGATAAATCGCCTATTCCCAGTCATAGGCCTCTTTCCAAAGTTCCGATTGTCCCTAACTGGCGCGTACCGCGATCCAGAAGCGGCAGCCCGATTCGTTTGATCTCGCTCAATTGCCTGGTTCCTCTCATAGATCTCATGATAGCCTTTCAAGTTTAATGAGATCATCTGACTGCGAAGGTCCGGCTTCAGCCCATCTCGGAACCTCCTAGCTTTGTCTGTTGGGTCCTCCACCATCCTGGGGGCAAATTTGGACAACCTCGCAAACTCGGCTTCATACTGATCCACCGACATCTGGCCCTGGCGAAGTCTCATAAATTCTGCCAGTTTCTGCTCTCGGGCGCTTTCCGAGAAGTACTTGCCATTGAAGGTCTCAGCGAAAATGGTCCAATTCGGAGAAGTACCAGTGGGGAATACTTGACCTTTGGTGGCCCTCCACCAATCACTTGCATTACTCTGTAGCTGGTAGACTGCTAGTGTTACCTTCTCTTCCTTAGTGCACCCCAGCACCTCAAAAGCCTTTTCTAGCTCTTCCACCCATCTTGGGGCAGCCTCAGCATCGCCTCTCCCATCAAACTTCGGGGGTTTCAACCTCAGAAACTGTTCTACTAGCTTGGACATCGGCCTGATCGCGTTTACTCGCACTGGACCAGGATTTTCACCAATCACATTATTCCCCTGGCCTCCATTATTCCCAATAATCTCGCTGGCAGCTGCAGCGGCGACATTAGCACTTCTTTCCCCCGTCTGTCTACCCGATAATATTCCCGCTTCCTCGAGCGCTCTCCAGATTTCATCCACCCTAGGATCCTCCATAACTCCAGGTAACGGGGCTACGCGACCTCGACCTTTACCTCGACCTCGACTGCTCATCTTACTAATTCTCGCAAAAGCTCACCTGCCATAATTCCACGCAGGAATTAGAAACCTAGGCCGACTATACCAGTTTAAAGCCCTAGGCAATAAATCACAACAACAATTCATTAAGCAGGCAGCCAATCACACACATCAATCAATCTCAGCCAACATGATTCGTGCACTTACCTCAAATCCTGACGCACCTGCACCTCACATGTTATTGTGTACGTCACTCATCAATTACAATCAAACAGTCTGGGGTACGCATGACACACGAGTCTCCCTAACTAACTACCCCAAAGTCATCGCTCCTTATCACTCCAGGCTTCGACCAACTTGGATCGAGCTGACCTTGCTCTGATACCAATTCAACGGGGATGTCACGCCCCAAACCCTACGAGCGCGCGATCATCCCTTTGTGGTCGTAATGTACGCGACAGCCCAGGACTTGTCGCCGACCCAATCGAAACACTAACGAGTAATGCATGCGGAAGCAACCTCAAACTCTCCGTACAACATGTAAATAATGGGATAGTAGAAAGACAAAGAACACACATAAACAAGACACTTTTATAAACATAACGTCGATTACAACACATACATTTGCAAGCCTTCTACGAGGCCACTATCTACGAACCACGCACAACAACAAGGATCGGGTGGTTGGTAAGCTTAACTCCTCTGCAAAAAGGTGCACTCAAAAGACGGGGTAACTCGACCTATCCTCAATCCCCGTAGTATCCTGGCAACGTCTCCGGATCAATCACGGTCGCTGGTCTGAAACGGTTTGGTTATACAACCATGAGAACACTTCTCAATAAGCAACTACCTAAGCCTCGCTTAGGCCAAAGCGTACTTCCGAACAATTCTAAACATGCGATTCAAACAATCGACGTGCCATAAACAATCACAAGCGTCCTTACCTCGCCTTGGCGCATACACAAGCCCTGCACGTTAGAATATCGCCATAACATGGCCAATTGCCCATCAAGCACACGCAAAGCAATTCATGGCATGATCAAGCATAACATGGTTAATAATCCAGACGTACTCATCAATTAACTCAGGCAAAGCATTCCCCAATGCAAATCGCACTCATTAAGTCCAGATTATTAATAACCCCTCGGGCCACCGAACTCCCGCCGGTCTTCTGGCGTAACCAGGCATCGTCCCGCTACTTCGGCGACGGCAACGTCCGGAACCCCCGCCCAGACGGCATTCCACAAAGGAGCATCGATCCGGCCTCTACCGCGATCGGCAACGTCTAGAACCCCCGCCTAGACGGCATCCGAACTCCCGCCGGGCATCGTCTAGAACTCCCGCCTAGACGGAACGTGTCGTGACCATGCACACACCTCAACAATCATTACCAATTCTTATCTTTGTAAATTGGCCCAATGTCAACTAAATCCACCAAAATGTCATGGTAACACCGATCAGTTCCCGAGAGAGAGAAAAACCGAGTATGCACAGAATCGGGGCCAAACTGGGCAGTAACATAGTCACCGAATTTCATTTAAAATAAATAGTAAATCAACTCCAAAAATTCTAAAATTTGGATATGTCGCATAAAACATCTTGATAAACATTTTCTGCGAAGAACTCATAACTCAGTTCCTACTGTAAACACCTCTTTTTGTCACTTGAAGTCAGAAAAAATTCAACCCGTTCGGTCAGGCCGCCTGACCATCAAAATGCATTTCATCCAGTACCCAAATCATTTTGGAAAGCCTTAAAACTTTTATATGTCATAGAAAAAAAATGTTTTTAACAATTTTTGTGAAGGAAGTTTGTTGAAAAGAGGTCTGGAAAAATTTGTAGAAAATCGGAGAGACCAGATGGTCGGATGAACAGTAAATCCGGCAGACTGAATCTGGTCCAAAAATGGACTTACGAATGGAACTAAATGATCTCCAAAAATTCCAGATTTAATATATGTCAAACTTCAAGATGTTATGAACAACTTTCATGAAGAAAACTTTCTCAAATTCGGCCCGCACAAGTCACAGTAAAAATAGCAAAATCTAGCGACGCAGCAGCAACCTTATCGGAAATTAACCAACAAGCACCACCAAGCAAACCAAGCACAACCAGCCACTAAACCAACTATCCACTGCCCTTAAACCATCCCTAACATGTCCATTAGTCACCCCTTAGCCTAGTCAAGAGTTAGGAAGCCACTTACTCAAGGCCTAAGCAAGATTTTCAAGCTAGGGAGCCTAACAAAGCCAAGCCAAGCAAGCAGCAGTTGCTCCGGCGGTTGGACGGGTAGCTCGGCGATTTCCGGCGACCTGGACAGCGGCGAGCGGTAGCCGGACAGCTGAGGTGGTTGGCTGGTGGAGATGGACGAAGGTGCTGGTGATGCTGAGTGGTGGTGGTGACAGGATGGACGAATGGAAGGGAAGGGAGAGAGTGAGCTCGGTGGTGGTGTGTGGCTAAGATGAGTGGCGGCAGGTGGCGGCGCTCACGGCGACTGAGGGTGGCTGAGCAAGGGAGCTGGTCGGTCTGGTGAGCAGCAGCAAGAAGAAAAGCAAGAAGCAACGAAGCAAAATGAAGAAGAAAACAGCAGCAACAGAAGTGAAGAAGTAGCGTTAAAAGGGCGAAGAGCGATGTGAAGTTCATCATGGGCGCAGCAAAGAAAGGCGTGGGCGGCGGGTCGCAGAGGAAGTCGGCAAGGAGGAGAGGTCAACAAGTCGGCGGAAGAAGGGGTGTCGGCGGTTAGCAAGCGAAAGTAATCAGCGAGACAGCATGGATGGGGGAGCAAGCGTGAAGCGAAGGCTGCAGCGCAAGCAACGTAGGAGCGAAGCGTCAACCAACATGATCAACAAGAGCGAAGTCGGCAGAATGCAGAGGCATGGCGGCAACAAAGCGAGGCAGCAGCAACGTGAGGGTGAGCGACAACGTGGGGAGTCAGCTGAAGCATGGGGGAGTGATGATGGCTGGTGGAGTTGGTGGAAGAAGTCAGCAGCAGCATAGGCAGAAACAACGTGGGGGAGGGCAGCGGGGAAAGAGGAGGAAGTCAGCGGCGTGGGGCAACGGCGATGTGGGGGAGGAGAGAGAGAGAAGAAAGAGAAAGTCAAACACACTTGAGCGCGATCCGACGATCCTCGTTCAAATCCGAAAACGATCCAATGGCCCACGAAAAACCCTAATTATAAATTAGGAAAAAGGCCAAAAGATAATAACTAAAACACACTACGAGGGAGGTCTACTAGTCCAAATCCACACCCGGTCCAAATTTCACTTTTCACTTATCCCGGGTAATATTGACACTGGCCACAATAATATCGACACCGCCCAATTAAATTCGTCACGAAACTTCGAAAATTCGACACCAAAGTTCGAGCTCTAAATAACGGCCAAATTCGATCGAATGCGATTCTAGCGAAATCTCAATTTAAAAACGATAACCGAGAGTGATCAGTTCCCGGGCGAGATTTTACTATAAGCACACTGACGAATTACACGTTTTATAAATCCCAAAAATAGGTCGAAATTCGGAATGTCACACAAAGAGTACGGTTTGTAGATTTTATCGTATCTAAGATCTTGGGTTCGAGCTCAACCATGGATTGGATTCGGATGAAAATATATAAAAGGTAGTAGAGTCGCACTAAACTGTGTTTGAGGTCAAGCTTATTAAAAGATCAGTCGAGTCAAGATCAAGCTTGAGTTGACGATTGAGTTTCGGAAAACCGGGTCGAGTTAAGTTAACTATCAACTTGACTTGGCTTGATTACACTTGCAACCCACCCGGATGGACGAAATTTTCATGCCATGAGTTAGAGCATATTTAACCATTCTGACCCCCAAAGCAAACTCAAGTCATTCACAAAAGCAGAATCCTTGCAGCAGTCGAATCCGTGCTTGACCTGGATGTGTTTTCAATTCGAATCAGTATCATCTTTGCAAAGGTTTGCCATACTGCGAGGAGGAGCTAATCAACTCCAGCACTAAGAGTTCAATTGCTGAAGATGATGCTGAGCAAAATATCCATAATGACATACATCGGAGTCAGTTAAATAACATATACTTTGGTTTTTGACCAAAAATAAAAAAAAACATATACTTTGGTCGAGCGAAATTCTAGACTTTACGAAGCTCGTATATGTCGTGACCATCCCGAAGCGCCAGCTAAGGGGGTTTGAGGCTAATAGATTGCTAAGGGTGCGCATGGTAACGATTCTGTGCCCGGAAACTGATTCTGCTCAGAAATGCTTCTTTTTTATTCTGTACCCAGGAACTGATTCTGAGCATTTGAAGGCGTTTGGTAACGGCCCAAAATTTCTATTCCTGAAATAGTAAAAGAACAGAAATGTGTTTGGTAACGGCATAAAATTTCTTTTTATTAATAATATTTTAAATATTTAAATATTTCTTTCTTTTCTGTTTTTCTTCTCCTCCTTCTTGGCCATGGCTGGTAAAATATTTTTTAATTAATAATACTTTTATTAAAAATAATTTATTTATTTTTTTTGGCCATGGCCGGTAAAAAATTTCTTGATTAATAATACTTTTATTAAAAATAAATTTTTTTATTTTTTTTGGCCATGGCCTGTAAAAAATTTCTTTATTAATAATACTTTTATTAAAAAATAATTTTTTTATTATTTTTGGCCATGGTCGGTAAAATTTTTTTATTAATAATATTTTTTTTATTTTTTTTGGCTATGGCCGGTAAAATATTTTTTTATAAATATTTTTTATTAATAATATTTTTTATTAAAATATTTTAATAAAAATATTTTTATTGAAAATATTTTATTTATTTTTTTTACCATGGCCTGGTCGCCAGCCATGGCCGGTAAAATATTTTTTTATTAACATTTTTTATTAATAATATTTTTATTAAAATATTTTAATAAAAAAAATTTTTATTGAAAATATTTTTTTGCTTTTTTTGGCCATGGCCTAGTAGCTGGCCATGGCCGATAAAAATTTTTTTATTAAGAATTTTTTTTTTCATGGCCTAGTTGCTGGCTATGGCTGGTAAAATAATTTTTTTTTGTTCATGGCTGGTAAAATATTTTTTTTTATTAAAATATTTTAATCTCGCCAGATACTGCGAGGGTGGCCCTCGCGCCGAACATTAGAAGCTACATTAAAAACCAAGAAAAAGAAGAAGAAAAAAAAATTGATTCTCATTTTTGTTTCCAGAATCAAGAAACTACTTTTTTTTTTTTATTCTTGATTCTGCTCCAAAACTGATTCTGGGCACAAATTTACAAGAATTTGTGCCCAGAATCAAAAAATTTAACAAACAGATTTCTGTTTCAAAACTGATTCTGGGAACAAAAGAACAGAAATTTTCATTATTTGACCAGTTGCCAAATAGGCTCTAAGTCTAAACCTAGGACTTAACTTGGGTTCTCCCAAGCCCATACTAATTCGCGACTTCAGGTTCAAGTTATTAACATGCAAATCAATTTTATCTAGGAGTCGTAACTAATCAGTTTAGGGTGGGTCAATTAAAAACCCAAGTAAAGTGATAGGAGAATTGCCTCACTCCTACGAACCAGAGATTTAAAGAGTTCGGGAACTTGATTACACTAGTTATTTAACTATTGCCATTTCAATATTTAACTTTGTTCAACTACCAACTAAGGTGTTCATGCAGCAATCTTATCGATTGTGGATCCTAGGGTTTTAATCCTAACCAAGCTAAGAAAAGAACAATTAATACATTGGAAGTGCGCAAGCAACGGCCTAACATGCCACGAGTCGACCACATGCAAGATTGAATTAAACACGTAATTCAAACATGTAAAGCATACAACGAGCAATCAAGCTTGCCGTCAATCACACAAAAGGATAAGAAAAGGCAATTTTGTAGCCCAATTTCTATTTTTTAATTTCCTAAATTTTTTAATTTTTTAAATTAAAAAAATGTTTTTAAATAAAAATACTATAATATATAATATTATATAAAAAATGGACTCGGGTTAGATTGTAATGCCCCCTCCTCGGGGTCATTCACGTGACGTCCCATTCATTATTATCTTTCGTTACACACGAGCGGAAGCATTTCTCGGGACAATCACAATCAATATACATAGCGGAATAAGACAAGAAGTATCATGAGCAAACCTTATATTTACAGTACATGCAAACATATTACATACAGGCCCTTCGGGCCATAGCAAACAACACATATTTTCATAGCGGACTATAAATAGCAAATCTTAACTTGGGTTATCCTATACCCACTACGGCTTCTCGCTCCTCGCTTCTTCACCTCCACCCCGGTCCCGTCCGCCTGGCCATCTCACATCCCACCCGTGGCTTTATCCCGGAGCCGGCCCGCCTTGAGGCACCAAGTCCGTTAGGCCCTCATCGAACATCACAAGCGTCGTGATTCGGCGATAGGCTCGGTCTTCTCTGACATCTATCACGGTGAGCACTTTAGCTCTCTGCTCAACGGTATTGCCAACGCGGGCTGAAGGAGATGCCATCCTACGGACCTGAAAAAGGGGAAAAACGGGGGATGAGTGGGGGAGACTCAGCAAGTAAACCTACTAATATCAAGCGAGGACGAGGGGATCGCCATTAGCACAAGTCAGCCCTTACCGCACCCGCATCGATGGCAGATCAATAGTAAAGTTCATACAAGAGAACATCAAGCATGGCTATAACATGTGCACCTTGCCAATCAAGTCTCGGTTCTATCTCCAAAACAAACGTCAAACACGAAACATGATTAAATCAAGAAATAAACCAACCAGAACCAACCAAACGACCGAGAAACGGTCCAAGCAAACCGTGTCACAGCGTATCACAACTTCCTTTCCCGATATTAGGAAGTTTACTTACTCAACGACAAACAAGACTAGAGAACGGGGTTCGAGACGGGCGAGCTCGGGAAATTTCGGGCTTCCTCCTTGCTTTCTCCTTGTTTGGCCGACCAAGACTAGGCCTACCAAGGCCAAACCGTGGCTCTTGGATGGGAACGAGTAGGAACACGGCCCGGTTCGGGGTTGGTTTGGGCGTGAGCTTCTCGGCCAAAGTGAGAAAACAAGAACAAAGGAAGAAGAAGAAGATGTTGGCGTGAGATGAGGGAGAAGGGGGGGCTTCACGTGAGGCTTCTTGCTTCCTTATAGACAATTAGCCTTGGAGAAGAAGCCAAGTATTAATGTGCACAATAGTCAAAAGTCATGATGGCTTGTATTTAATGCCATTAAAAGCTATTAATGGACTAAAATGATGAAGAGGCTAACATTATCTCTTCCTCATTGGTTCTCCTCTCTCTCTCTCTCTCCCCCCTCACGGCTACTCCCTCTCTTTCTCTCTTGGCCGAATGGCCTCTTTCAATTTATCAAACCCCAAACTTGCTCCTCACACAAGACTATTAATGCTTGTCATGATGAAGAGGCCTCCAAAGTCTTAGGTCATGATGGATAGCATTAAAGTTCATTAATGACCCATAACCAAAGGATCACGATGAAGAGAGTACAATGAATCCAAGCCACTAATGATTTCTCTCTTCCTTTCCCTCTCTCGGCTCTCTCTCGGCTCACTCTCGTTTTCCCCTTGGGACGGCCTCCAATCAAAGCACAAAATATCTCATTTGAAAGCTCAGAACGTGTAATTTAAATCACCAGAAGACATCAAGTCCAAATTTCAACGTTCTCATATAGAAAATGCTGAATCTTTGAAATCCGACAAAACCGGACAGCTTTGCACTGTTCACGAAATCGGACTTGAAAACATAGTAAATGGACGTTAAAAATTCTAAAATTTTAATATGTCATAAACAAGGCCTTAACAAACATTTTTCATGAAGAACACGGAATCTGAATCTCTCTGTAAACACCATTTTTAGTAGCTCAAATACAGACTAAAAACAGTTCGCTGGAACAGATTCTTTGCTTCTCAAAGTAAGCTCTGTCCAGAATCCAAATCATATTGAAAAATTCCCAAATTTATACAATTTATAGAAAAGGAAGTTCTCAACAACTTTTGTGAAGGAAACGTTTCCAAAATCGGCCCAGAAAAGCTTGTAGAAAATAAATACTGTGTGAACATCACCGAAATACTCATTCTGGGCAGTTTCACGTGGTCCGAAAATCAGACCATCGTACCATTCATATCAACTCCAAAAATTCTGAAATTAAATTATGTAAAACCTCAAGATGTTTGGAGGAACTTTCAAGAAGAAAGTGTTTTGAAATTCGGATCACAAAAGTCTCCCCAAAAATAACAAAATGAAGGGATACAAAGGATCTGAAACTGGGTTTTCCAAAACAAGATAAAACAATTTAGTTCCGATTGGAAAACCACCAAACTTAAACCATAGCCATTTTCCCAGGGATTGAAATTGAGGATATTACAATTTACCTGCGGCTTGCCAGGCCCAAAAATTGGGATGTGACAATTCTCCCCCTCTAATAAAATTTCGTCCTCGAAATTTAAACGTACCTGGGATTTAACTTACCTTTCCTTCTGAAGTGTGACACACCCCTCACTAGTGACACCTTCAGAAAAACATAGCCGCCTACCTGAAACTTAAGCGGTTTCTGGCGATTGTCAACCTAATTCTTTTACCGACTTGTGCCGTCCTAAGTTTTTCTCTTCTTATCTGGACAGCATCTAAGGTGAACGGGACTAGCTCTGGACCCCTGACCTTCTTTTCCCGACCTCGTTCCAACAGACTGGAGTTCTGCAAGCTCGACCGTATAATGCCTCGAATGGTGCCATCTTGATGCTTTGCTGATAACCGTTATTACAGCTGGATTCTACCGTCCTTTCTGAAGGTAGCCTTGCTTAGCTTTTTCGGAAAACGTCGAAAATTTTCTTTATTGAAAATCTTCTAGCTTTGGCTTTCCACGCTTCCGCTGCGCCACTCTGATTTATCTTTTACCATCCTTAAATATTTCTTATGCTTGCTTGCTTGGATTTTTCGGTACATTGAAACTTCATACATAAATACTATAATAAAACAGTACAAGTACAGCTCCAGTCACTCAATTTATTCAGTCTCCGTAATAACATTCTTGGAGTTTTCCGCTTCCTCTTGAGTAATTGCATAAATCCTTCCTTGAGTTGGAGGACGATTATCATGCGGTGGAACTCCTTTTTGTTGCATCACCTGTGGTTGTTGTGACTGCTTCACTTGCTGTCGTTGCGGGCAGTCCTTTATGTGGTGGCCTTGTTGACCACAACCGAAACATGCTCCCGTTTGTTTTGGACACGGAGCATTTCCATGAAACCTTCCGCAAGTATGGCAAGCATCGCCTACAGTGGAAATTGGCTTCTGATTTTTGATCTTCTTGTTGGGAGTGGAGAAGCGGTTTTCTCCCGACATCGGTCTCTTGTCATGATGCTGGTTGGATTGAGAAGCCGGATGAAAGGGCTTTCCTTGGTTAGTCGTCGTGGCAGCTCGTTCCAGGGACTCTTTCTCCACCAGTTGGGCTCGTTCATACAGCTCGTTGTAATCCTTGAGGTTCAGCGGCACCAACTGTTTCCGGATGTCTGGGTTTAAACAGTCTCGGAATCTTTTTGACCTTTCCACTGGATCTTCAATAAATTTAAGGGCGTACCTTAACAGTTGAGCGAACCTTGCTTTGTACTGGTCCACCGTCATGTTGTTCTGCTGAAGTTGCAAGAATTCCTTCATCTTTCGGTCACAAGCACATTCGGAAAAATACTTTCCGTTGAATGCTTCAACGAAAGCATTCCAGTTGACAGCAGCATTTTCTGGGAACACAATTTCCTTGGTCGCTTTCCACCAATAACTAGCATTACCTTGCAGTTGATAGGCTGCTAAGGTAACTTTCTCTTCCTCAGAACATGCTCAAATGCTTTCTGGAGTTCATCGATCCAAGATTCCGCTTCTTCGAGATCTCCAGTTCCGATAAACTTCGGGGGTTGGAGCTTCAGGAATTGTTCGACCAATCCGTGCATCGTACGGCCACCATTTCCATTTGCTGCCACATTCTCAGCATTAGGCATTCGTTGTTGGGCCTGCTGTCCCAACAGTTATCCTACGGTCGCCAGAGCCTGCAGAATTCTGTCTATTCGGGGGTCTTGATTTGACTTCCCCTTCGAGGTCGAGGTCGTAGCCGGGTTCCGAGCACTCATATTGGTATTCTAAGGGATCTTTCTACAACACAAGAATAGGTCAGTAGTCACAAACAAATATTAGCACACAACCTATTCAACCACAATCAATCATTCACATGCGCAGGGGTGTTTCCTAGCTAACTACCCCAACTTCAGCGCACCTTATCACTCCAGGTCTTTATTTTCGCTTGGATTTCAGAATCATTCTCCCCCATTCAGTGCATAGTTCGGTTTCTTCCTCTCTTACCCATCATCTTAGAAGCCTGCCAGGAGCCACACCTTGTTTAGGTCTTCAACCCCGGCGACCACTCTTACTAGAAGACGCACCTTGATCAGGCCTCATGCCCCGGCGTCCACTTCATAGCCAAGAGCCGCTCTTTGATCAGGTTCTACCTCGGCGATCACTCCCCGCCCTCATCGGATCGGGTCCTTTCAGGATTCCACAGCCTCTTCTTGGATCAGCACCGAACTTGCACTTACTGGAGGGGAACCTGCTCTGATAACAAATTACACTGTAACGCCCCCTCCTCGGGGTCATTCACGTGACGTCCCATTCATTATTATCTTTCGTTACACACGAGCGGAAGCATTTCTCGGGACAATCACAATCAATATACATAGCGGAATAAGACAAGAAGCATCATGAGCAAACCTTATATTTACAGTGCATGCAAACATATTAAATATAGGCCCTTCGGGCCATAGCAAACAACACATATTTTCATAGCGAACTATAAATAGCAAATCTTGACTTGGGTTATCCTATACCCACTACGGCTTCTCGCTCCTCGCTTCTTCACCTCCACCCCGGTCCCGTCCACTTGGCCATCTCACATCCCACCCGTGGCTTTATCCCGGAGCCGGCCCGCCTTGAGGCACCAAGTTCGTTAGGCCCTCATCGAACATCACAAGCGTCGTGATTCGGCGATAGGCTCGGTCTTCTCTGACATCTATCACGGTGAGCACTTTGGCTCTCTGCTCCACGGGATTGCCAACGCGGGCTGAAGGAGATGCCATCCTACGGACCTGAAAAAAGGGAAACAACGGGGGATGAGTCGGGGAGACTCAGCAAGTAAACCTACTAATATCAAGCGAGGACGAGGGGATCGCCATTAGCACAAGTCAGCCCTTACCGCACCCGCATCGATGGCAGATCAATAGTAAAGTTCATACAAGAGAACATCAAGCATGGCTATAACATGTGCACCTTGCCAATCAAGTCTCGGTTCTATCTCCAAAACAAACGTCAAACACGAAACATGATTAAATCAAGAAATAAACCAACCAGAACCAACCAAACGACCGAGAAACGGTCCAAACAAATCGTGTCACAACGTATCACAACTTCCTTTCCCAATATTAGGAAGTTTACTTACTCAACGACAAACAAGACTAGAGAACGGGGTTCGAGACAGGCGAGCTCGGGAAATTTCGGGCTTCCTCCTTGCTTTCTCCTTGTTTGGCCGACCAAGACTAGGCCTACCAAGGCCAAACCGTGGCTCTTGGATGGGAACGAGTAGGAACACGGCCGGTTCGGGGTTGGTTTGGGCGTGAGCTTCTCGGCCAAAGTGAGAAAACAAGAACAAAGGAAGAAGAAGAAGATGTTGGCGTGAGATGAGGGAGAAGGGGGGGGCTTCACGTGAGGCTTCTTGCTTCCTTATAGACAATTAGGCTTGGAGAAGAAGCCAAGTATTAATATGCACAATAGTCAAAAGTCATGATGGCTTGTATTTAATGCCATTAAAAGCTATTAATGGACTAAAATGATGAAGAGGCTAACATTATCTCTTCCTCATTGGTTCTCCTCTCTCTCTCTCTCTCTCTCCCCTTACGGCTACTCCCTCTCTTTCTCTCTTGGCCGAATGGCCTCTTTCAATTTATCAAACCCCAAACTTGCTCCTCACACAAGACTATTAATGCTTGTCATGATGAAGAGGTCTCCAAAGTCTTAGGTCATGATGGATAGCATTAAAGTTCATTAATGACCCATAGCCAAAGGATCACGATGAAGAGAGCACAATGAATCCAAGCCACTAATGATTTCTCTCTTCCTTTCCCTCTCTCGGCTCTCTCTCGGTTCACTCTCGTTTTCCCCTTGAGACGGCCTCCAATCAAAGCACAAAATATCTCATTTGAAAGCTCAGAACGTGTAATTTAAATCACCAGAAGACATCAGGTCCAAATTCCAACTTTCTCGTATAGAAAATGCTGAATCTTTGAAATCCGACAAAACCGGACAGCTTTGCACTGTTCACGAAATCGGACTTGAAAACATAGTAAATGGACGTTAAAAATTCTCAAATTTTAATATGTCATAAACAAGGAATTAACAAACATTTTTCATGAAGAACACAAAATCTGAATCTCTATGTAAACACCATTTTTAGTAGCTCAAATACAGACTAAAAACAGTTCGCTGGAACAGATTCTTTGCTTCTCAAAGTAAGCTCTGTCCAGAATCCAAATCATATTGAAAAATTCCCAAATTTATACACGTTATAGAAAAGGAAGTTCTCAACAACGTTTGTGAAGGAAATGTTTCCAAAATCGGCCTAGAAAAGCTTGTAGAAAATAAATACGGTGTGAACATCACCAAAATACTCATTCTGGGCAGTTTAACGCGGTCCGAAAATCAGACCATCGTACCATTCATATCAAATCTAAGAATTCTGAAATTAAATTATGTAAAACTTCAAGAGGTTTGGAGGAACTTTCAAGAAGAAAGTATTTTGAAATTCGGATCACAAAAGTCTCCCCAAAAATAACAAAATGAAGGGATACAAAGGATCTGAAACTGGGTTTTCCAAAACAAGATAAAACAATTTAGTTCCGATTGGAAAACCACCAAACTTAAACCATAGCCATTTTCCCAGGGATTGAAATTGAGGATATTACAATTTACCTGCGGCTTGCCAGGCCCAAAAATCGGGATATGAAATAGATCTTCGAATTCGGACCTGGTTGGGGCTAACCTGGATTAGACCTCCGGATCCAGATCGGGTAGGGGCTGATCCGCGTTGGCCGGGACCTACAAACTGGTTCGACTGAGACTGTAGACCCGGTTCGACTTGGTTCTCAAGTGCCTCAGGCAGGTGAGGCTTGGCAAAGATCGAGAACAGGCAGCTTGTCGGTCTCTCGCCCAGCCATTGGCTAGTGCCTGTCTCGACCCTCCTTAAGTCTCGGACGGCCACGCCTAGCCGGCCACCATTCTGGCCGGCCACAACAATCGCTGGCCGAGCCTTCAGTCGGGGTCTCTTGAGCCCAACTCCGACTGAGGTTTGGCCAGCGAACCTAGGCCAAATTTTGGCCTTCGTTCAGTTTCGAATGGAGACCACAAGGCCATCTTAGGCCTCCTAGCTCCCCAGTCAACCTCTACATGCCAACCAAGAACCAAAACAAACAAATCTCATTCAGGCATTTCATTGAGTAGTTATTGTGCGCGACTAAAACAAGAGGTCCCCAACCTTTCTTGGGGCTCAGACTTGCTTTGATGGCCATGACTCACCCCCTATGGTGATGCCTGGACCGAGAATAGGGGCGGTATAGGCCGGAGTTCAAAAGGCACGGCCATGAACTTCGGCCAACCTACATAGAAAACAGGGCAAACAGAGGGGCCCGAGAAGCTTACTAGTTCGGCTTTGGCCGGGGGGTCATCGGCCGGCTTGTAGGCGACGGCGAGGCTAGCTGATACTCTCTCACACCCTGTCCTCACTCACTTTCGCTCTATTTGCTCTATGTCCCTCTATTTTCTCTCTAAAAAATCGCCAATGCTTTCTCTCTCTCTTCCCTTTTATATTGCCTAGCAGCCACTTGCTCAACCCCTCTATTCCGCTCCTGCTCTGCTTCATTCAGCTCCGCTTATTTTCGCTTGGTTGAATAGCAGCCGACCTCCTGCTTGGTGTCGCGCCACGCTTTTCCCTACCCGAGCGCACTAAGAGGTATTTTCATTCATTTCTAATGATAAGGTGATTTATTAAACGAACGAGGGTCTCTCCTTGACCACACCTCACGAGACAGTGGTTACTTTTTATTTGAATTTTTATTTGGACTAAGTTTTGCTTTGGAGACGCCACTAGTCCTTATCGATCAATTAGAAACCTAATTGAGGTATGGGAGAATTACCACGATTTCGGCAAACCAGAGATTACATGGGTAAGGGGACTTGATTACGCTAACGATCCCTTTATCGAGATTCCTAACACCCTTTCGGTACTTAAAACGATCCGAAATGTCTAAACATGTCATGCGAGTTTGCAAGGCCAATCCACTAATTTTAACCAATTTAATCCGGTGAAATCAACCAACCAATAAGGATTTGCACAAACAATTTCAATCAAACAAAACAAACCTAAAATGATCTCTAAAATGAAGGTCAATCAAAATACTCAAACCCTAATGAAGTCCTAAAGGCTTGTTCATTTTGGGTTCTCTAGGGGTTAGACCCCTTTTAGGGTTTTTTAGGGGTTAGACCCCTTTTACCCCTAAACTTGGGATTTTCTAAAAAAAGAACTTGTGCACCTTCAACAATTCTAATTTTACTTGAAAGGGGTGGCCACATGCATTTTAGTCATTCTACAATTTTTTTAATTTTTTTGGGGAAAATTTTATTTTTTTTTATTTTTTTACTTCCCAGAAAGCTAAATTTTCATTTTTCTGAATTTTCTAAATTTTCTAATTTTTAATGAATTTTCTAATTTTTTTTTTATGAATTTTATGAATTTTCTATTTTTTTTTATGAATTTTATGAATTTTGTAATTTTTTTTATGAATTTTATAAATTTTTTACATTTTTTATGAATTTTTTTAATTTTTTTTATTCCCGCCAGGAATGGATCGGACCGGTTCAGACCAATTTGATCAAATTAGATTGGCCTGAACCTGTCTCCAATCACTCCTTCGACGAGCACGGTGCCAAAACGGCACCGTTTTTGCGTTTTTCATTCAGGCATTTTCTCAAACATGTGATGGGCATTAGTTTGTGTATCATCTTCATGGCCGAGACTTTGGTTCCTTCTTCGATGACTTTCCATCGGTCCTCCGGTCACCATTATTGAACCTATACTATCTACCCCACGCCCACTATCCACCTATTCCCACCAGACCTTCGCCGATCCACCGCCGGCCGGTGAAAACCAAGCTTAAAAATACCTAACCAGCAACTAAACTAAACTAGCTCGTTCAATAACCAACTCAATCGTTACTACATTCTAGCCATTCTAATCAATCAAAACAATAACCAGAACAATCAAAGGACAGTAATGACTAACTTGGAACGGCCAATGGCCACGGAAAGGGCTCCGACGAGGTTTGGGTGCTCCGATGAGGGCTTTTTTAGGGTGCCGACTCAATGATTGTGGTAAATCATGATCCAAAATGGATTAAACACACACAATCGATCAAGAACATGTATGAGGCATCAATAATCACAAACATAAGAAGGAAATCGTAGAACCAAGTATCAAATAGTTCGGTCTATCATTTTGGCATTTCGACGAATGATTGGTGCGCGAATGGGAAGCATTTTTACCTTCTTCACCGTAGGCTAAATCGAGAGTTCCAAGCCACAAGGAAGCTCTAGGATGATCCTCCTACACTTGTTCTTCAAACACGTGATCACCGTTTCGCAGGAGAAGCCTCGGACTCGACGATCGAGACTGATTTTCAAACCTTCCCGATCAGTCTCGCTTCTGGACCTTCAGTGTGGAGGTTCACCTGAGAGGCCCATTTATTGATGCTTTTTCGGTCGGAACAGTGCTAATCACTCATCCTGAAGGACCTCTACTCACTCTCTCTCTTAATTTCTCTCTTTCTCTCTCTATTTCTCTCTCTCGTTCTCTTTGGAATTTTTTCGAATAGCTTCTGTGTGTGATGACTGGTTTTCCCGCCCCTTTTCTTCTCCTCCCCAAGGTAGTTCTCTCCTCTAATTGACTCACCGATCGGTTAGAAATGATAAGGATCTCCAGCTGTCCATTTCATTTTTCACGTGCCGGAAATCAAGGTTTAAGTTAGCAAAGGGGCAGGGTTGAACTGATATTTTTCTCTTCATTCCTCGTGTATGCCCGATCGGGTAAAGAAGAAGGCCAATCCGGGTAGGGTTGGGTCGGATTCGACAAACCCGGTAGACCCGGGTTGGTCTAATTTTAAAAATTTGACCCCAAATTTTGATTCCTTGACACCTTTTACCTTGAAATGTGAGATCAATTTGAGTTTTTATTTCAATTAGACCAAAAATTTCCAAATTTGGATTTGGAACAATTGGGCTTTTGTTCAATTCAATGTTCAAATGATCTAATTAAGCCAAATTGAGGCAAAAATTGAGTTACCCATGTTCAATTAACCCTAGGGAAGGTATAGGTTTCAATAAAAAATTTCAAATTGAATAAGATCCCCAATTTGGGTCTTAAAATCCCTAATTTTCAATTAATTTTTGGGGCTTTTCAATTCCTTTGTCAAATTGTGAAATTGAACCGACCAATATGAAATTCAAGGTCTCAGAATCAATTGTTGTGAAGACACCACAGCCCAAAAATGGCTAAAAATGACTTAATTGGATTTTTGGCTCAATTAAGGTGTGAAATTACCCAATTTTGGGAAAAACATATCCCCAATTGAAATCTTTTAAAATTGAAACTTCAGGGCTGAAATTGGCATTAAAAGAAGACTAAAATGACTAATGGTTATTTTTGTGAAATTTTTAGAACACATTTGGTATTTTTCTTGATTTTTTCTCCCCTTTTAGATAAAATAAATTAAGGAAAAATTCAAGAAAAAATCTAAAAAAATTTATTTTTGTTTAGGAATAGGTTCCTAAGCATGACCAAGGTTCCTAATTCTAATTTTGTGATTTTATTTGAAATTGAAAACTTTGACTAAAAATCATATGTCAACAATTGCCCCTCTTTAATATTAAGCTCGTTAGAGGTTGATCTTAAAGATAAAGTGACACATGAGTTCTAATCGACTCAACTGAAAAAACAAGTGAAAACTTCACAACAACTAATCAGGAATCGTGCTTAAACATTCTGTCCCAATCCAATTCCTTTTCAACTTTGATGCTTTTAATGATTGAGAGAGAGAAAGGAAATCACTTGTTCATTCACGATCTTCATTTATGAGAGACAGATTGCCGATTTTTTTTTTTTAGAAAGTATAGAGAATAGCGATGGTGATGAAAAACACTATGAATTGCAAAAGCTCACTAGGTTAATTGTAATAGTGATATGAAGACGTGGTTTAAGGATAAACCCACTAATGCTGTGATTTAAGGATACACCTACTAACCTTGTGGTTTAAGGATACACCCACTAACCCTGTGGTTTAAGGATAGACCCACTAACCCTGTGGCTTAAGGATAAACCCACTAACCTTGTTTGAAAAATTGGGATTTAAGGAAAGACCCAAAACCATTTTGAAAAGTCGGGGTTTAAGGAAAGACTTGGAACCATTTTGAAAAGTCGGGTTTAAAGAAAGACCCAAAACCATTGGGAAATTTAGGGTTTAAGGAAAAACCTAAAACCACTTGGAATTTTAGGGTTTAAGGAAAGACTCAAAACCTTTTGAAAATTTAGCGTTTAAGGAAAGACTCAAAACAATTTGAAAATTTAGGATTTCAGGAAAGACCCAAAACCATTTGGAAATTTATGTGATTTTGATCTCAAAAAGATGCATTCTCTATGTTAATGCATCTTGACAATCAAATTTCTTTCGAAAGGATATATCTGAGCAAACTACTTGAAATCTTTCAAAAAATGCTTAAAATGATCAATTAGAACACCTTCATTAGAAATGATTTATCTTAATCTGTGACGCCCCGGAACCCATCGAGCACGCGATATCCCTCCGTGGTCGTATTTCGAATGCAACGTTCCTAGACTCGTTGCCGACCCAAACGAAACTTTAAGCATAGAACCACGTGGAAGTAATTATAACACCTAGACAAGATTAAAGACCAAGGGTAGTAGGAGAACACTTGAACAAATCAACCACATAATTCATTCAACGGCATGTATTTACAAAAACCAACCTTACATACAAAAAGTCACTAGGGTTAAAACCACCATCATAAAAAAGGGATAAGTGGTCGGGTAGGCTAGCCTAGCTATACAAAAAAGGTCCACCAACTCCATGGGCTCCTCTTCGGGGTCTTGCTCCATCGGTTCTTCCTCGGGATCCCAAAACGCTGTGATGGACCATTCATGGTCGGGGTTGAGGGTCTGAAATGGTTATATAATAACCATGAGAACGAGTCTTAATAACCAACACCCTAAACTCTACCTAGGCTAACACGTACCTACAGACAAGAGTAAACACCAAACATACTCAATCACACGCAATAACGTTTAAAGGCACTTAGCCTTACCTTGGCATATGTATTCAACCCTGCACGTTAGTCGAATTACGACAACTTAACCAACTTCTCAATGCACATGCACTTCAAGATACAATCAATTTCCTACATATGCATCCATCATAACATTCCAACTTATTCCAATCTCAATCTCTACACATGCTCACATCTTTCAACTTCCAACACACACATGTGTCCACCTCGATCAATACCAACCCGCGTAATACGCCTCAGGCCCACCTCATCGTACGACTCGCATAACACGCATCAAGTCTACAGCACGACTCGCGTAAAGACGCATCAAGTCGATGGTCCTTCGGTTTATCCGGGCATTGTCTCGCGTAACACGCCTCAAGACAAATCCAATTCCTCGCGTAAACACGTCTCAAGGATTCTAGGATCAAACGTACATCCTCATTTAATTTCATGCCTTTCCCGGCGTCAACACGTCTCAGGGCCTATCGATCATACACGATACATATCTTATTCCCCTCATACAACATCCACATGCCCTAATCACACACAAACATACTCAATTCCAAATCAACAACTCAGCCTAATCAATCCATTCATAAGGGCAACAATGTAGCTCAATCATATCACCCAATCATTCCAACACCTTTCAAACCACAATTCAAGCTATACACTCAATGGCATAAATCCACACATCACAACATTCAACTCAGCCACCAAGCATCACCACAATTAACTTAGCCACCAAGCACCACAACTCAGCCACAAGAAACAAGGGAAAACCGAATACACAGATTCGGAGCAATTCTGGGCTAGCGCACAATTTTGGGATTCCTTTTAAAACAAATAGTAATTCAACTCCAAAAATTATGAATTTCGGATATGTCCTAGAATATATCTTGATGAACATTTTTCATGAAGAACATAAAACCCAGTTCTGCTTAGAACCATCTCTTTTTATCATCCAAAGTCGGACATAAAACATTTCATTCGGACTGGCCATCTGGCTTTCAAAATGCATTTCAAGCAGTAACCAAATCTCCTTAGAAAGCTTTTGAATTTTTATATGTTATAGCCACAAATGTCCCCTACAAGTTTTGTGAAGGAAGTATTTTGAAAATAGGTCTGGAAGAATTTATAAAAATTCGAACAAACCCAAAGGTCGGAGGAACAGTGTTTCCGGCAGATTTATTTCAATCCAAAGATGGACTTTCGAATGGCCTCAAATGACTTCTAAAAATTCACAAATTAAATTATGTTATACTTCAAGATGTTTTGAACAACTTTCATAAAGGACATTATCCCAGATTCGACCCACACAGGTCTTGGAAAAAATATAAAAACTCGGCGACACAGCACTAACGAAATCCGGGAACATAACCAACAAACAAATCTACTTGTCTAACCCTTAAACCAACTAACCACAGCCACTAATCAACCCCTAATATGCCCATTGGTAACCCTTTAGCTTAGACAAGATTTAGAATGCCACTTACTAGGGAAAAACCTAAGTAAATCTAAGCAAGGAGGGCAGCACCAGGCCTAGAACAGCAGCAGCAGAGCAGAAGCCAATGGAAGAAGCAGTAGCAGAAGCTAAAAGCAGAAGAGGCCAACGCGGGAAGCAGCAGCAGAAAGAAGAAGCAGAAGGAAAAGAAGAAGAAGAGAGAGAGAGAGAGAGACTTCATTAGATTTTTCGTTACTAATCCCACTAAAAACCCCATCACTCACACCCACTCACACATCCAAGAGCTTACATTGCATCTTGTTGGGCAAGACAAGATCCTAGGGCTCACAAAATTCCTCCCAACCAATTACCCAAAATAATAAATGGCAAGAAAAAGAAATATGCAATGAGGGAGGGGCACAATGGTCCTCTAGCTTTGGCCATTGGAGGGAAAATGCCAATTTCCAATTTGGCCTTCAACCCTTCAAAGGAATTCAAATATCCCAAGGGTAAAATGGTCTTTTTCCAATTCCCAGTCCAAATTTCACTTTCCGATAAATCCAATAAACCTTATGGTTGGCCACGCTTATGTGACGTTGTCCAAATAAATTAGTCGTGACACTTCAAGAAATTCGACATCCAAGTTCAGATTCAAATGACGGCCAATTTCACTCAAATGCGACTTTAGTGTATTTCTGACTAACGGGCGGCTTTTTAGGGTTTATGCATATCGACCTGCGGTTACTCAAGCCATGGTGACCTCGATCGTCACCAAAGGTCGACTCATGGTCGAGTTCTTAGGTCTACGTACATTTTCCTAGGTAGCCATTTCCTAAAGGTTAGTATCCCGAAAATGATCAGTTCCAGGCGAGATTTAACTACAAATACATTGAAGAATATACACATTTTATTTATCCCAAAAGTGGGTCGAAATTCAGAATGCCACATAATCTTTGAACTGGCCTTTTGCCTTCATCCATTGATACAAGAATCACTTTGTACTCTTCAATTTATCTCTCACAACCAATCCTCGGGTACTCAGAGATATTTGCAATGTATACAATCTGATTGATCCAATAAGGTCATTTCGAAGGATCATAATGTCGGCTTGGTCAAAGGCTATTCTAAGGATAGTCATTTTGAGGCCAAGAAAGAATTTTATTGTCTTTTGATTCGCTTCGGGTTTAGAAGTTAAAAACCTCGAGGATAAGACAAGACAAGATTGCGTACACTTCTTTAAGTGACGACTTCTGATATGAAATCATGTTTTCACTCTCAACATCCCAATCTAAAGAGTCTTTGGGGAGAGATTACAATGCTGATATTGGGTAGGCTCAAACGGCTCATTTGTTTTCAAATTAAGGGTTTTTGTAAAATTGGTAATCTTCTTAGCATCACCACCCTTTCTCTTGTTCACTAGGAATCTTTTCTTTTCATGACCACAAGATTCCTCTAGATGCTCATCATGGTCTTTTCTTTTCGGCTTCTTGCTTTTTGTGATTTTTCTTTCTTTTCACTACTTTTGCTTTTATTGTCATTTTGAACTTTCTTTTGAACTCTCGTTTTTTCTTTTCTTTTGCTCATTTTTTTCTGGGCATCGGCCTTGCTTTTACCAGGAATACTGCTTTTTCATGCCCTTGATTCTCATTGCATTTGCATTCTTGATTCTTTTGGCTTTTGACCTTCTGAGCTCTAAGGACTCTTTGTTACGCCCTTTTTGTTTCTATCAATCTAAAGTGGATCATATGCTCTGTCCAGTGTGAGGAGATGATCACCAATTTGGGTTTGGAAATGAATGTACAAGCTCAATTGGGCTTTGCAAAGGATAATGTGTTTAGGATAAGAACTGAAATGCTCTTCTTCCTTTTGGGATGTCTTGAGCTTTTTTATAATTTAATCTGAAGTTATCACAAAAAAATTGATGCAGGTGTATGCAATAAAATCTGTCTTGATTCTTTTCTCCATAAAAGTCAACCATGAACCTCCTGATTTGCTTCAATGTGAGGTGGTTCTTAACAAGGTTGTTTTTGGAAAACTTCTTCACTGTTTAGGATCAAATTTGGCTTGCAAGGGATAATCGTGCGTTTGGCATAATAAAATGTTTGCCTTTCATCATTTTAATCCCCGTAATCATTGCGAATACCCCCTATTTCCTTTGGATGAGCTCATTTCTCACTTTTGAGACTCGCTCTTTTGTTTTTCTTACGAGTGTATAAAGGATGTGTTTGAATATGGCTCACCTTTCCTCATTTGAAGATCTTTCATTTGATTTCATCCAAACATTTTTCTTTGAATCTTTCAAGTTTTTTTTTGTCAAATCATCCTCTTTGGGGAATTTTGATGTGTAATGCATATTCAAAGAATGCTTGTTCAAACCTTTTTTGGTTGAAACACTTTGAGATGATCTTTGAAATGATTTGTTTTAATCTCACATTAATCTTCTTGGGGTGAAAACTCAATCCTTTTAGAAAAGTAAACTGTTCAGGATCTAAGTTCATGAGTTAGGGATATTTTACCTGACCGGCTTGATAGGATCCCTGTAAAAATCAAAACCAAGTGTCAAAATGTGCTCTTGTATTGTTTATTTAAATTGAAACAATACAACCAACCTCTTGTCTACTTTGGTTTGAGTATCCCAGAAAAATTATCCTTCGGATCTCTTGTTTTGGTTTGCTCCACTTGGGGAATTAGACTTTGTTTGGATGACAACCCTTTTTAAAGACTCAATTTCTTTTCAAAAAGGACATAGAATACTTACCTTTTCAACTCGGTGGAAATCCAACTTTCTTGTGTGCTTCTAGTTTAATTCCATTGGGGATTTGTTTTTCGTAGTTTCCTTCCTCTGAATTCCCTGGGGATAATGAAAGGAAGAATATGTTAATGAATGACATCAAAGAGAGTAAATTGGAATGACACATTCCTCTATCTTTTACCAACTCCATTGGCGAATTTGAGATCTCGCATCATCTTAAACTCCTTTGGACTTCATTCTACAAAATGAAAAAACATGCATATGGAATGCATGATATGTTTGATATGCAAATGTTCAATAGTGGCCTAAATCTTCTTCTGAAATGTTCAATCCAGTTTTTCATTTCATTTCATAGGTAGAAAATTTTGACTGCATTTGAATTTACACGATAAGCCAACTCTGTTCCATCCATATCTACAAGAATCAATGCTCCTGCAGGTAGGACTTTCTTGACAACATATGATCCTTCATAGTTTGGGGTGAACTTCCCACGAGAATCTGAATTGTTAGGAATGACTTTCTTTACCACAAGATCTTCTATTTCAAGGTGTCTCGATCTGACCTTTTGATTGAAAAATTTAACAACCCTTTTCTGATAGGCTTGACCATGACATATGGCTCTCAATCTTTTCTTATCAATCATGTTGAGTTGTTCATATCATTGTTGAGTCCATTCGACTTCTGAAAGCTTCAACTAAGGTAATAATCTTAATGAAGTGATCTCCACTTCGACAGGTAATACGGCCTCCAATCTGTAAGCCAAAGAGAATGGCGTTGCCACAGTTGACATTCGAATTGAAGTTCGGTATACCATTATAGCATATGGCAATCTTTCATGCCAATCACGATAGTTCTCAGCTCTCTTGGACACTATCTTCTTGATGTTTTTATTTGCTGCCTTCATTACTCCGTTCATTTGTGGGTGATAGGGGGACGAGTTCAAATGTTAAATGTAGAAATGCTTGAGCAAATGATCCACAATCTTATTGTTTAAGTTCGATTTGTTGTCAGTGATGATTGCTTCTGGAACTCCATATATGGCAAAGATGTCACGCCTCATGAACCTTGCCATGTTCTTAGCGGTAACATTGACAAAAGAACTTGCTTCAATCCACTTGGTGAAATAATCAATTGCAACCAATATAAAGCAATGTCCGTTTAAGGCCTTGGAGTTGATTGGACCTATGATATTAATGCCCCACATCGAGAATGGTCATGCTTCAAACATTTGATGTAGCTCATTTGGTGGGATGTTGATTCTATCTCCATACACTTGGCACTAATAGCAACATCTCACGTGTTAAATGCAGTCCATTTCCATCGTCATCCAATAATATCCTAATCTCATGATTTTCCGGGCTAGGAGGTGACTATTCATATGCGGACCACATTCGCCTTCATGAATTTCTTTCATGATTTGATCAGCTTCTTTGGCATCCACGCACCTTAGCAATACTGAATCAAATGATCTCTTATAGAGAATCTGTCCACTAAGAAAGAATTTTGTAGCTACCTTCTTTATGAATTTTCTATCAACTGGTTGGCTCCCTTCTAGGAATTCACCCGTTTGGAGATAGTTCTTGATATCTTGAAACCATGGTTCATCATCAAACTCCGCTTGGACTATCATGCAATATGCGGTTGCTCAAGAATGTTGATTCTCATTGGTTTTATATCCAAACCATCCTCTACTTGTAATAAGGATGATAAAGTAGCCGGAGCATCCGCAAAGTGATTCTGAGCCCTTAGTAGATAATCAAACATGATCTCTTCAAATTCTTTCATTATTTCTTCCAAGTGTTTATGCTATGTGTCACGCCCCGAACCCCATCGAGCACGCGACATCCCTCTATTGGTCGATAAGTGCGATGTCCCAGGTTATCACAGACCTCAATTATAGCTATCAGAGATTATTAATCGCCCAGCGGAAACCACAAAATTACCCTGACAATTAAAACTGGGGAGAATAGGGAGAATGTACATGCTCATTTCTCATTACCAAACTTATACCCTGATATTCACCATTTACAACACCACCATATATGAAAATACACCAACTACTAGCTGATATATACAAGTGCACATCGTACCACAACCATCGATAACAAAAAAAAAGACCGATGACCTGGATATTCTTCCTCAAAAATGGTACTATTCCAAAATCCTATTCCGTACCCCTATACTAACCCCTACGCCCCTTGCTCAGCGTCCATTCTGAGTCTGACTCTTCGCCATCCGTTTCTGAACACCCCTAAGTGGTCTGCTCCTCCGAGGACTCCGACTCTGCCTTGATCTCAATCGGGTGATTAATGTCACCCGACTCAGCTGGAACTTCGTCCTGTTCCTCCTCAGCTAATCCATCAAAGAAATTGAACTTGGGCACAAAATTGGGATCCATATACTGCTCATACGAGAGTATATACTCTGGTTCCTCCTCAGGCTCCTCAGACTCGTTCGGTTTATTCTCGGGTTCTGCCTCGGGCTCTACCTCTGTCGGATCTTCCTCGGGAATTGGTTCCAGGTCTATGTCCATTGGATCATCTTCGGCCTGCGATACTTTGGGCTCGGGTTCATGCTCAGCCTCCGAAGATCCCTGAGCAGCAACTGTTGGATGCAATCCAGACTGAGCTAAACTGGTCTCAGCACTGGTCAACTCTCCGTCTATCGGGGGTATGGCAGACCGGTCCCAATCTCCGACTAAATCAAACGGGACATCAAAACCCCTAACGGGCCCGAACTCATCCCTGGCTTGATTCCGGAAGAACTAGGCAGTGTACTTATGCTCTTCCCAAAGGGGTAAACCTACGTCTACGAAAACGGTGGAAGTGTGCTTAATCCAGGTCATTCCATCACCCATCGGAAACTCTAAAACTTCTACCTCGGTGTGCACTGGTACTCCAAAACGTTCTGGTGGTGGCGGTGGAGGATTCATGGATCCGGTCGGGGTTCTGAAAATGTTGGTTGAAACAACCATGAGAACACTTCTCAGCAAGTTCACCCCTAAACCCCACCTAGGCTATCACGTACCTCCGGACAATTAAACAAACACAAACACAATTACATACACGCAATTTCATGTAGGCACGATTCTCAATTCAAACATTTATTTCATTCTTATCATATCTTTTTCCACATTCCTCGCCAGTGACCCGCGTTAAAGTACATGCCTCAGGTACACTGCGACCTCTTTTCACAACACTTCCGAGCCCGCGTAAACGTACACACCTCAAGCCATGTTTCTTGCTCGCGTTAAAGTACACGCCTCAGGCTCAACATCTACCATCTACTGCGCAACCCGCGTTGAAGTACACGCCTCAGGCTGGCAGTCCTCCGATAATACCGGGCATCGTCCTGCGTAAACGTACACGCCTCAGGACGGCAAAATTTCTACAAACTCATGTCATACCACAATCACTTTTTATTTATGCACATGCTTAACGAGCATTTATCACACTCAACTGGCCAATCACACGTGGCCCATGCACGCACCGATTCACACACAATACATGCTCACTCAGCAGTTGACATGGCCACTTTTAACAATTAATCAATCTGGCCCAAGCGTGCAACTATCAAGCATATTACAATCAGCCAATTGCACAATCACACACTCAAATTCATCACCACAATTAAATCACAATTCAAACACACACATAAATGCACAATTTGCCATTTTTCTCTAACCAAATGGCGTCAAATCGATTCCGGTCCTTCACGAGACTTTCTCGCCATTAATTGCCGGTTCTAAAAATCAAACTTGCATCCCGATCGGCCCATCACAGCCCAATGAACAGTCATCCACAGCCCACTATCAACCTTCAATCACCCGCCAAAATTTCCCAAATTCCATTCTAAGGCCCGCCCATAGTTTTTATTCATAAATCAAGCAAATTCCACATAATATTAAACCTGGCTTCTAAAAAAAAAATCATCCGTCGATACCCGAAGTCCTAAATTGGGTTTAGAGCGCGACTTACCTAGTTCTAGACTCACGCGGCTAGAACAGAAAGCGGCGGCACTTAATCGGGAATGGCGGCGACGGTGTACGGCTCCCGGCGGGCGGCGATCGGCTTGGGCGGCGACGGTGCGGCTTGGGCGTGACCGGCAAGGCTCACGGCCAAGGGAGGGGAGAGAGAAACCGAGAGGGAGAGGGACGGCGTGGGGGTCGGGGGCGGCGGATCGGCGACGGCGAGGTGGCGGCTCGGTGACCGGCGGGCGTACGGACGGCGGTGATGGTGCGGCGGCGACAGCGGGAGGGAGAGGCGGCCGAAGGGGGCTCATGGTGGGGGGGATTTTCGGTGGGGGAGAGAGAGAGTGAGAGGAGAGAGAAAGGGGAAAATGGACTAAAATAGTGAAATTTGACCCAAAGTGGCAAATTACCAAAATGCCCTTCTCTCACATTTTTGATCCAACGGTCCAGATTTGATCTAATCTTGAAATCGACGGCCCAGATCGAATCTTACCAAAAATATCCAAGGACAATCTTGTAATTTCCCAAAAAGTCCAAGGGCAAAATTGTCTTTTCCAAATTTTAGGGCAAAATTACCAAAATGCCCTTGCCCTTTAAAACTAACCCTTTAATAAATTCCAAGGGTAAAATGGTCAGTTTCCTCATTTCTCGCCGAAATTGAATTTTTCTGAAGGATTCGGGCACGTCCAAAATTGCACGTTACAACCGCAACGTCGTCCTAACGTCCCGTTGTGACTTTCAAATTTTCCAGTGTCCGATTTGGGCTAAATTAAATAATCAAATTTTATTAAATGCGACTCGTGCGTTTCTCAAACTAACGGGCGGCTTGTTTGGGGAAATTCGCATATTCGACTCGTGACTGATAATATATCGAGTCACGTGCAAGTCCGTTCGGTTCGTGATGATTTTGGTTGTCATTAAAATTGCGAGGATCAATCGCTAGATCCGTGGGGTACGATCGTTCGGTATAGGTTCAGGATCATTTGTCAATTCATTTCATGGTCCGGCGGAATCACCCGCGATCCACTACTATGATAGTGGCGGACTGACCCCTGACTATCCTTGAATCGGCCAACAGTGGCTCAAAATATCACCTCGGCGATTTCATGGTCGAAAATCAATTCACGATCGAATTTTCTCTTAGTCGTACGAATTTAATTTCCCTAATTAGCCTTTCCCCAAAGGTTAGTATCCCAGGAGTGATCAGTTCCGGACGAGAATTAACTGCGAGTACATTTATAAAACTCAGTATTTATAAATCCCAAATGGACTGATTTTCAGGATGTCACACTATGTCACCAACTTGAAGTCTCGGGTTTGCTATTCACCCGTTGTTTGTAAAATGATAAGTATAGGGTCTTCTTAGACTTGCAGCTTCTTTACTTTCATCGAGAGAGCTAAATGTAAGCCAAGTATGCATGCTTTATATTCGGCAATGTTGTTAGTGCATAGGAACACTAGCTTGGCAGATACCGAATAATGTTGGCCTTCTGGGGAAATTAATACTGCCTCGGTTCCTGATTTGGATAGGTTCATTGCACCATCAAAGTTTACGGTCCATTTATCATCCATTATCGCCAAGACATGGTCATCAAACTCATCTTCTTCATGATTAATAGATCCTTACGAATTTTCTGCTGACAGGTCTACAATAGCTCGTCCCTTAATGGACTTTTGTGAGGAACTTCTGATGTCAAATTCTGATAATAGAACTTGCCATTTAGCTAGCTTTCTGACTAAGGAGGATTTCTCTAATAGGAACTTGATTGGGTCATTTTCGGTTACTAACAAGATTTGATGGTGAAGTGTATATTGTCATAGTCTGTGCAAAACCCAGATTAGTGCAACACACATCTTTTCCACCACTGGGTTATTTGTTTCAAATATGGTAAATTTCTTGCTCAAGTAATAAATGACTTGCTCCTTACCATCACTTGGTCTTCTTTGGACAAGTACAACTCTTAACGACTCATGATGAATCATCAAATATAAGATCATAGGGATACCAGGGATTGGTGGTACGAGCACTAGTGAACATACAAGATATTCTTTGATCTTATCAAAGGCTTGTTAACACTCTGTATCCCATTTCACTTAGGCATTTTTCTTTAGTAACATGAAGAATGCCATTGTAGTTTCCAAAAGTGGGTAAATGAACCAAGCAATATAATTCAGCCTCCTTAATAGGCTTCTCACTTCTTTCACCGTTGAAGGAGTCTTGAAATCGTATATAGCCTTGATCTTTAAAGGATCTATCTCGATGCCCTTGTTACTAACTATGAATCCCAATAGCTTGCCATAGTTTTCCCCAAATGCACATTTGTTGGGATTTAACCTCAGCTTATACTTCCTGAGTCTTTCAAATAATTTCCTGAGTAACATGATCTTTTCCTTATTTTGATTTGGCAATCATGTCATCTGCATATACTTCAATCTCCTTGTGCATCATGTCATGAAATAATATGACCATTGCTCTTTGATACGTTGCACCGTCATTCTTCAAATCGAAAGGCATCACTTTATAACAAAATGTGCCCCATGGTGTGATGAAAGATGTTTTCGCCTTATCCCCTTCCTTTAGGAGGATTTAATTATATCCAGAGAATCCATCTATGAATGAAAATGTTTCAAATCCAGCAGTACTATCCACTAGGACGTCAATATGTGGTAATGGGAAATCGTCTTTGAGACTTGCTTTGTTTAGGTCATGATAATCAACGCAGACTCGAACTCGTCTATCTTTCTTTAACATAGGAACTATATTGGCAATCCATTCTGGATAAGGTACCACTTCAATGAATGCAACTTTGAGCAATTTCATCACTTCTTCTTCTATTTTCTTTGCTAATTCTGGTTTTGTCCGCCAAAGCTTTTGTTTCTTCGAAGGAATGCTTGGATTAATTGGTAAAGCATGTGCAACAATCTTTGGATCAAGACCTGGCATGTTGGCATAAGACCATGCAAAGATATCCTGATATTCCTTAAGTAATTCGGTAATCCTCTTTGCTGCCTTGGAAGAAAGGCTTTTCCTAATCTTGACTTCTTTGGGATTCTCATCATCACCCAAATTGATAGTAACTATTTTTTTCTTCTGTAAGTGGCTTTGATTTTTCATGATGGATCCATTCTTTCCTGACCCATTCTTCATCTTCATCAACTTCCTCAATATCACAAGTGAATTCATCTTATGGATTTGAGTCACATAAGAACCTATTATGAATATGTGAATGCTCATGCTTCAGTGCGTAGGTATCTTTCACTTTAGTTATGATGATATTGACAGCATTATCTTCAAACAGCCCAAGTAAAGCAGATTCCTCCTCTGCATGAATATCCTCCTCTTGGAGTAGCTTAGGAGGCCCGGGAAAAGTCTTCTTGATATGGATTTGATGATAGGCAAGTTCTTTTTCCTTACCTTTCCATGTTGTTGGGTTAATGGCACGACCATCTCGGCTTTCATGGCTTCCACGATTTCCATGGCTGTAGCCTCGACCTCGGCCTTGGCTTCCATGATGGTCATTAGAACTTTCTCCTATGTAGCCAATTCCATGCCTCTTTTCGGCCACTAATGGAATGATTGGTTCTTTAATTCCTTGGGCATTTGCCCCAAGTTCATCACCACGAATGAATTCATAATGACAAAATACCTTCCCAAACATGATTGATGGTGGCAAAAGTTTTGGATTTCTTATGACACTACCCGTAGGTATGTGTACCATTGAGATCATTTCGAACGTGTGATAACTCAGTTCTTCTTTCAACTTTGGTTCTACGTACGGTATCTATGACATCCTCAAATTTCGACCCTATTCGGGATATAATGAAGTGATTTTTCATCGATGCACTGTTAGTTAAATCTCGCTCTGAATTGATCACTTATGAAAGACTAACCATTAGGGAAAGGCTATTAAGGAATTAAGTACGCACGACCAGAGAACTCGACCATGGATTAACAATTTGACCATAAGGATTGACGAGAGACAATTTTGAGCCATCATAGATCGATCAAGGAATAGTTATAGAATGTTTTGCCAATAGTATACAATTGGAGTGCGGGTGACTCCGCAAGACCATTGTGTAGATTGCAAACGACCTTAAATCAATTCCTAACAATCGTGTATGTTGGAACTAGTGATTGACCCCTTGCAATTACATGACAACAGAGATCATCCATAGTTCGAGAAAACTTAAACGTGGATTGATATTAAGTCAATCACGGGTCGAATACGCGTAACTCCCAAAAGTCGCCCATTAGTTTGAGATATACTAAAATTGCAATCGATCAATTTTGACTATGAATTAGAGTTCAAAATTGGGTGTCGATCTTTCGAGGATTTCAAAACCAAACTATTGGACGTCGCCTCGTTAATTCTCCGATTTATCGATTTGCTCGGAATTCTCATAAAAGAATTAACGGGCTGAGAATTTGGAGCCCACAACGAAGTGGGCCGGACAAAGGCACATTGGGCCTCAAGCCCAATGTGGTTCGACCATATGGGCCCAAGATAAGCCGAAGTGGGCCCAATGAAGCCCACTAAGCCCATTTTCTATTTTCAAGCCCATTCCTTATCCGTTTGAGCCCAAACTTGATTTATATGAGCCCGTACAAAATTCTAGCTCGTATATGTGCATAGTATTTTTATACCTTGTGAAATTACCATTTTACCCTTCTAGCATTTATGACCAAGAAACAAAAGGGCTTAATGCATGAAGACTTTGGGCTTGGCATTTATGTGTGGAAATGATGAAGAAGACTTGAAGAGCATGGCTTTAATGAGAGAAATATCTCTCTTAATATCTCAGCTCACTTTCTCTCTCTCCCTCTACTCTCCCTCACACATTCACCAATTCAACCCACCATCATCACCACCATTTTGCCCCCCTCTCCTTCCTTTCTTCCTCCTCACGGCCAAGCCAGCAGAACAGCCTTTAGGCTGCTGTTCTTGCTGCCGTGCACCTTCATAGAACAGCCAACAGCTCGCCGTGACCATATGGAGCCGTACGGCACCTATCCTAGCCATTTTCGCTGGTCAACCGAGCCCTGCCGAGCTAAAATAGCCACCCATAGCTTCTGTCTAGTTGCTGTTCAGTCGAGACCCATCCGCCGTCATCGTTCCGTGTCATTTTCAGACCGTGTCACACATAGCCCTCGCCGCCGCCGTCGCGTCCGTGTAATCGGAATCGCTAACGGGTGAGTTATCGCTCTAATCCTTTGATTAGTATGTTAAACTTGATTAGGATGAGTTAGTTTAAGTTAATTATGTTTAGTACTAATTAATTAAGGATTAGTCAATAAGTTATCGAGATAAGTGATAAGTGGACTCGATAAGTTATCGAGAAAATGCGATAAGCTATTGAATTTTTAGTGATAAGCTATCGCCGATATTGCGTTAAGCTCTCGAGGATTTGACGATAAGTATCGGATTATTTTATTATTAAATAAATTAATTTTCGGAATTTAAATATTAATATTTTATTAATATTTTTGTGTAGAGTTTAATAATAAATTGTAATTGTTTTAGGCTTGAATTGTGATGCCTATGTTGGAAATTGCCATATAAATTAGCTTGTATAGCTAAATGAATTGTATTGCTATTTATTTAGAATGGAATTGCGGGCATATGAATAGTAAATCCCAAGGTGTCGGGTTTGTATGTCAATTTTTGAGCTAAATAGGACGTAGATATTTGAATTGGGAAGTATGAAAAGTTTGATGAATTAATTACATGTATGTTATCAAGTGTGATTATTCTAGTGCCTTTTTATGTGTGAAAGTTGCAATATTTTGACGTATTAGTACGGATCCTGTCTGCATTAGCTAATTGAGAAAGATAACAATAGAACTTGAGTGATTGCTATGTATGTATGATCACCTAAAGGTTCCTTTCGTGTCCGGTTATACCGAATGACCGCCAACCTAGCGTTTTGCCGTGGCCTTAACAGGTGTCCTCAATTTGGTAATTGGACGCCGTCGCAGGGGCAGGGGAGATGAAGTCGTTCGCGAATTGGATTCGGAACGAACCCATTTATGGGATACCGTCATTGAGGTAGGGTGAGACAATGCCATGCCCGACGAGGCGGGTTGCGCCATGCCCTATGTGGCCATAGTAATCGGAATATGCATGAAAGATTGTGGTGATATTGCGCTTGATTATGGGATGAAATTGCGAGGCACGGTATGAGATAGGCCGAAGTGGTTTCACCTTATAATCGAGACACGTGTGAATGCATTATGCATGAGAAAGTTGCTGCGTATTCTGACTGCCTTATATGCTTATGGAATTATCATGGTACATGATGTTATAACGTGCATGGTGTGTGCCAAGACAAGGTAAGGTTACCTACGATTGTGTGATGGCATCTTGTGTATGTTGGGTTGAGTTGCATGTTCTAGGTGCATCCGAGATGAGTTGACCTCCTAATTGAGGCTTAGGTCGTTAACTCGTTGAGTTTATCTCATTGTTGTTATTTAACCATTTTCAGGCCCTAAGTGATGAAAAATCGCCACGTGCGATTTTGGGGTCCATGTTGATCGGGACCAGGAAGTGACTAGGTACCCGTTCGAGGGGTCAAACTTCTTTTGAGGTCACCTCGTAGGTAGAGAAGATAGATTAACCCCCTACCTTTGTGGTTGTAATCGGGAAGGTCCACGTGACGGACTTGTAATATGTTAACCCGATGTTTTGTTGATGAAGTTGTTTTTGTTGAGGTGTGTTTTCCTATCTATCCATGTTGTTGTTGATTCGGTGATTGTTGTCACTTTCGCATGCTTTTAATCGTAAGCCAGAATGATTGGGTCGGCAACGCATCCTGGGACGTTGCCATTTCACGACCTTTGGCGGGATGTTAGCGCGCTCGTGGGTTTGTGGCATGACATCCCCATCTAAATTGGTATCAGAGCAAGGTCAGCTCGTTCCAAATTTGATCGATACTTGGAGTGTTAAGGTGCGATGAGTTTTGGGATAGTTAGCTAGGAAAACGTCTTGTGCCTATGCTTGATGATATGATTCTATAGTTTTAAGTGGGTTGTTCATGACTTCTAATTCCTTATTGGAATTGGAAAGCAGGTTTCTGTGAGAATCTTACGAGATGAGCAATCCTGAACAAAAGACTCCTAGGAGAAAGGCAGCACCAAACTAGACTGGTGCTGGAGGAAGGGCACAAGAGGATCCTAGATTGGACAGGATCGTCCAAGCCCTCGAGACTATGGTGGGGCAACAAGCTTAAAACTAAGCAAATGCTACTACTGCGACAACTGCTGCTACCGCTGCACTTGTTGATATCCCGTTAGCTAGGAATGGGATTGGGGATCGACCAACGCATAAACTGGTTGAATAATTTCTGAAGATGAAGCCGTCGAAGTTCTCTAGTGCAGGTGATCCGGAGGTAGCAACCCTCTAGGTTAGAGATTTGGAAAAAGGTTTCACCGTATTAAGGTGCTCTGAGGAGGAAAAGGTGACATTAGCGGTTTACCAGCTGTAGGGTAATGATAGCACTTGGTGGGAAGCCACACAGAGAAAAGTCTCTCCCAAAGGTTCGGTTTCGGGGTGGAATGCCTTCGTGGAAGCGTTTAATGGGAAATATTTCTCAAGCTGCGTAAAGGAGTAGAAAATAGCTGAGTTCCAACAACTTCGTCAGAATCATCTATCGATTGATCAGTATGAGGCAAAGTTCACCGAGCTGTCTAAGTATGCCTCGAGATTGGTTGAAGGCCCGATTGATAGAGCAAAGAGATTCCGGGATGGTCTGAAATTGGACATCAAGGATCATTTGGTGCCCTTGAACCTGAAAGATTATGATGAGCTATATGAGTGAGCTCAACTGATTGAAAGGAATATAGTCGAACGTGCAACCACATCTGGATCGCAATTTGGATCTAATATGGATAATCGTTGGTTCGGGAAGGGACCGATGACTGGGGGAAGATATCCCATTCCTCCTAACAGGAAGAGTGGCATTGGGAAACCGGCATAAAACTCTAATGCCACATGTCGATTCTGTGGAAAAAGACATGGGAATGGCCTTTGCCCAAGCAAGTCAGTAATTTGTTTTAACTGTGGCCAACAAGGCCACTTTTTGAGAAGTTGTCCCCGTCAAGAAATGCCACCTCAACAACCCCGAATGGGATAGTAAGCTAGGAATGCCCCGCAGAACAATTTGAACCGACCGCAAGTGCAAAAAAAGGTTTATTCTATCACGAGGAAGGAAGTAGAGGATTCGCCCGTCGTGATTACAGGTACGGTCTCATTACACGACCATGCTACATATGCCTTATTTGATCCAGAAGCTACAAATTCTTTTGTGGCTGAGCAGTTTGTTGAATTAGTAGGGTTAAGCCCGAAACCATTAGAAGCGGTTTATAGTATTTCTACCCCTTTAAAGGATAATGTAGTATCTGTAGTATGATGTACTGATTGTAAATTATCTGTTTGTGGTCGTGAGGAAAGTATAGATTTAATTATTTTGATGATGTTCGATTTTGACGTAATTATTGGGGTGAATTGGCTCACCAAGCAAAGAGCTACAATGAACTGTTATTGTAAAACAATTCAACTTGAGCCTTTAGGGTGTGTTGGTTTTGAGTTTGTTAAGAATCGAGGAGGACCTTCGATTCCTTTGATTTCGTTACTTGAAGTGACCCAGCTGTTAGATGAGGGTTGTCGAGGGTATTTGACAACAGTAGTGAATACATTGGTCGAGGGACCAAAGTTGGAAGACATTGTCGTAGTGCAAGAGTTTGCAGATGTTTTTCTAGAGAAATTGCCAGGATTACCCCCAGAGCGAGAAATTGAATTTGTGATTAAGTTGGTCCCTAGGACGAAGCTGATTTCCAAGGTACCTTACAGAATGGCGTTATCAGAACTAAATGAATTAAAAGTGTAGATGCAGGAGTTATTGGACAAATGATTCATTTGTCCTAGTGCATCACCTTGAGAAGCGCTAGTTTTGTTTGTAAGGAAGAAAGACAATTCATTACGCTTGTGCATCGACTATCGGCAGCTCAATCAAGTGACAGTCAAGAATAACTATCCGTTGCCGAGGATAGATGATTTGTTTGACCAGCTTCAAGGAGCTTCGGTATTTTCTAAAATAAACCTGAAGACAGGTTATCATCAGTTGAGGATCAAGAAGGAAGATATACCGAAGACAGCATTTCGAACATGTTATGGTCATTATGAGTTTACTGTGATGCCGTTTGGTCTAACAAACGCACCTGCAGCTTTTATAGATTTGATGAATCGGGTGTTCAAGTAGTATTTGGACCAATTTGCGATCGTGTTCATTGATGATATTCTAGTGTACTCAAGGAGTTCAGAGGAACACAAACAGCACTTGGGGATAGTGCTGCAAACCCTTCGAGAGCACGCACTTTACGCTAAGTTTAGCAAGTACGAGTTTTGGCTCAATCGAGTAGCTTTTCTTGGTCATGTGATTTCTGATAAAGGAATTTCAGTAGATCCAACCAAGATCGAAGCAGTTATGAATTGGCCAATACTAACGACAGTAACTGAAATTTGAAGTTTCTTAGGAATGGCTGGCTATTATAGACGATTCGTGGAAAGGTTTTCTACGATAGCCATGCCTTTGATGTGATTATTGAGGAAGGACATAAAATTTGAATGGACGGATAAATATGAGCGTAGTTTTCAAGAGCTTAAGCAGAAGCTAACTACTGCGCCTGTTTTGATGATACCGTATGGTTTCGGACGTTATGAGATATACAACGATGCATCCTATAAAGGTTTAGGATGCGTCTTAATGCAACATGAAAGAGTGATTGCATATGCGTCTCAACAGCTAAGACCTAATGAGTTGAACTACCTGACGCATGATTTGGAGTTAGCTGTAATCATCTTCGTGCTAAAGATTTGGAGACACTACTTGTGCGGAGAAAAATTTCAAATTTATACGGACCACCAAAGTCTGAAATACTTATTTTCTCAGAAAGAATTGAACATGAGACACTGACGATGGATGAAACTTCTCAAGGATTACGACTGTGACATCCTGTATCATCTAAGAAAGGCTAACAATGTAGCTGATGCACTTAGTCAAAAGTCTACCATCGCACACCTGATGATTAAGGAATGGACTCTACTCGAGGAAGTACGAGATTCAAAGTTCAAGTTTAAGGTAGATCACCTCTCAAGTCTGTTGGCTACCTTAAGAATCGAACCAGAGGTTCAGGCTAAAATTAAGGCATTGTAATCAACGGATCCTAAAATTCAGAAAACTCTATAAGGAGATGCGAATTAGAGAAAGCTTGACTTCCAAGTGGCTGAGAATGGAACGTTGAGATTTCACTGACGACTGTGCGTACCTGACAATGTAGAACTCAATGATGAGATTCTGTCAGAAGCACATCGCAACAATTATAGTATTCACCCAGGTAGCATCAAGATGTATCAGAACCTATGTCAACATTATTGATGGAATGGTATGAAAGTGACGTAGCCAAGCATGTGGCTAAGTGCTTAACGTGCCAACAAGTGAAAGTATGACATTCTGAAATTCAACCCATTTGGGATTTATGAAATGGATGATTTTATGAACGTGCTTGTAGTTAGATCTCGCCTGGAACTGATTACTCCCGGGATACTAACCGTTAGGGAATGGCCAATTAGGGATTTAAATTCGTGCGACCAAAGAAACTCGATTGTGAATCGACTTTCGACTATAGAAATTGTCGAGGTGACATTTTGAGCCAATGTAGGCCGATCCAAGGATAGTTAGGGATCAATTCTCCACTGTCATATGAGTGGATCGCTGGTGATTCCGCTTGACCACGAGATGAGTTGACGAATGACCCTAAACCTATGCCAAACGATCGCGCCCATCGGAATTAGCGATCGATCCTCGCGATTACATAACAACCAAGGTTGTCACGATCCGAGTGAACATAAAGGGGCTTGATTCAGTATCGACCATGGGTCGAAGATGTGAACTTCCCGAAAGCCATCCGTTAGTTTAAGATGAGCTCAAGTCGCGTTTGTTTAATTTAGCTATTACTTAGAATCTGAGTTTGGGGTATCGAAATTCTCGAAAGCCATGACAAATTAATTGGACAACGTCGCCATTAGCGTAGCTCACCTTAGAATGTATCGAATTTGCCAGGAAAAATCGAAAATTGGACTGGGAATGGAAAATTGCCATTTTGCCCCTAAAATTATGTTAAGGCTCATAAGAAAGTAGGAAGAGCAACTTGGTCTTTTGGTTGCCCCCTTTATGCACGAATTTTAAGAGCAAAAATGCCCCTGCCCTCTTTGTTCTTTTCCTAGTTTGCCCTTGGTAGACTTTTAATCTCGGTCGTTGGATGAGATGGATGTGACCCATGCTTGAATTTGGGCCGTTGGATCGGAAGATGTAGTAGAAAGGGTAGGATGGTCTTTTCTAGAGGCTAGACCTATCCTAGCCTTTTAGGTCATAATGACCCATTGAGGCTATGATAACCTACCCCTCCTTTAGCCTACCCCTCTAGGTCATCATGACCATATTTTAGGCCATCATAGCCTAGTCTAGCCTATCTCTCCCCTATTTTCCCTCTCTTTTCCCATACACACTCTCTCTCTCTTTCACTCTCTCTCCTTCACCCCTCCCTCACCCCTCCTCCTCCCTCCTCTCCGGCCAACCTCCTCCCTTCTCCTCCTTGTTCGCGCTCGGCCGCCCTTGACCAGCTACCGTCGGCCCCGTCGCTGCCCGTCCGGCCACCTGGTCGCCGCGGCTTCACCCCACCACCATCTCGCATCCTCTTTCTCTCACTCGGCCAACTCTCTTCCCTTCCCTAGTTGCTCGCACGCACGGCCGGCAAGCCTCACTGCCGCCGTCGCCGTCTCGCCGGAGCCGCCCCACGCCGCTCGTCTGGCGCCTACCACCACCGGTTCTCTCTCTTGTTCCGCCTCCTCCCCCTCGTCGTTCCAGCTCACTCGACCGCCGTCCTTACCTTGTCCGGCCAAGGACATCGCCGTAGCCATCCGTTCGTCACTGTCGCTGCCCGTTCGCCGCCGTCCAAGGCCGTCGTGCGTCCACCGGTGACCTGAGCCGCTCGGCCACGCCGTTCCAGCCACTGTCCATCACCTCACCATCCCCTTTTTGCTTAGCTTGTCCTAGCTTGGACCTCAGGTAAGTGGCATCCTAAACTCTACTTAGGATATCAGGTATCGATGGCCTAGTTAGGTACGATTTTGGGTGGATTATGGACTATTTTGAGGGTTGCCATGTTAGATGGTTTATTGGTGGACTTGTGGTGATTTGGTGGTTGTTTAGAGGTTAAATAGGGGCTGACCATGGTGGATTTATATGCTGGAAATCGTGGTTCGAAATGATGAGTGCATGGTCCGATTTGGGGACTAAACGTGTCGATTTGATGTGTGGTGCCGCGGCTGATTTGTGGGATTATAGTGGCTTGAAATAGACATGAATATGTTGATTTTATGTTCATATTGTGGCTGTGATTGTGGGTCTAGTGGCGACCTTGCATGCTTATCGGATTATGGAATAATTGGTTGAAATGTGGACCCGTTTATATGACCATGGGCTGAGTTGGATTGGCTAGAAATTAGGCATGTTTGTGTGTCAATTAAGCATGTGTAATGCGTGAGGTTCGATGCGTGCATAGACTGATTTGATTGGTTGGGATTTGAGCATGTTTGTATGATATTTGAGCGTGTGGATAGGTGGAAAATTTATGTGGTATATCGTGCGTGTGGTCACGAAAGTCCCTGAGGTGTGTAATGTGACACGAGGAATTGAGCCGTCCTGAGCCGTGTATTGTAAGGCGGGATGATGCCCGGTATTACCGAAAGATTGCTAACCTGAGGCTTGTTCGTTAACGCGGGTTGTGCCGTAGGTGGAGGATGTTGAGCCTGAGGCATGTATTGTAACGCGGGCAAAAGTATAGCCTGAGGCGTGTACTATAACGTGGGCTAAGGAGTGTTGTGAATTTGAGATGGTCGTACGTGGACCGTGAATTGAAAGTGGACCTGAGGTGTATTTACGCAAATCGTTGGAAAGTCTAATGAAAATAGTGTGGGGGTGCATGAACGAGTGCGTGTGAAATGCGGAGTTTGGAAATGACATATGTTCGACTTTGTCTTTGGGCATGAAAATTTACTTGGAATGTGCATGTGGTTAGAATTTGTGTAATTGTGACTAACGTGCACATTGTATAAATTAAAAGCCTAGGTAAGTACATTTGTGTGCATGTTATGTGTTTGTTGAGTGGCATTGTGTTTGGACCTGTCTGGAGGTACGTGTTAGCCTAGGTGGGGTTTAAGGTGTTTACTTGCTGAGACGTGTCTCATGGTTGTTTAACCAAATCATTTCAGAACCCCGGTCCGGACCATGAATCTTCCACCGCTACCGCTTTAGCATTTTGGCATACCGATGCACACCGATCATAACGTGGTAGAGTATCCGATAGACGATAATATGGCTTGGATTAAGCACACTACCGTAGTCTGGGTAGACATAAGACAACCCCTTTGGCAGGCCCACACTTACATAGCCTAGTGTTTCCGAGATGGTCTGGACGAGTTCGGTCCCATTTGAGGTTTTGATGTACCTTTTGACGGAGTGGGAGATTGGGACCCATCGGCTATACCTCCTCCTGATGGTGAGATGACTAGTCTTGACACCAGCCTCGCATAGTCAGGACATCAGCATGTACCTGCAGCACTCGAGCCCATAGTGGCTGAACCTGATCCGGAGCCGGAGGAGTCACAGGTAGGGTATGATCCAATGGATGTGGATTTAGGTGCAGTGCTAGAGGAGGAACTTGAAGAAGGAGAGCCCGAGGAAGAGCCTAAGGAGGAACTAGAGGAAGAACCAGGAGAGGAGTCTGTAGAAGAGGAGCGAATTGAGGTTCCATTAGAGTCGAGGGATGAAGACAACCCGATCGAGATCGAGGCGGATGCGGAGTCCTCAGAGGAGCAGGTGGCTCAGGGGGAATCAAATTCGGGTTCTGGGGAGTCTGACGCGGAGTGGACACCGTCTAAAGGGCGTATGGGTTAGTTCAGGGGTAGGAAGAACCTTTTGAAGTGTCCTATTTTTGGAGTTAGAGTATATCCAGACTACTGATCCTTTTTGATATCAGTGGTGTAGACTTTAGAAGCCGGTGTGCATGTATATTATGTGTATTGTGAATGGTGTGTATTGTATAAGTTTGACTGGGTGATGAATATGTATTCTCCTTATTACCCCTCTCTAAGTATTGTCTGGGTGTTTGTTGCTTCCGCTAGTGCTTTGTCTCTGATGTGTGGGGTCAGCGATATCCTGGGACATCGCGATAATCGACCAAAGAGGTATGTCGCGAGCTCAATGGAGTTCGGGGCGTGACATCCCGCATTGATTTGGTATCAGAGCAAGGTTTGCTTGATCCGATTTGATCGAAGTCTAGAGTGATAAGGAGCGATGACTTTTGGGGTAGTTGACTAGGGAGACCTTAGCGAGTCATCGGTGTAGAATGAGCTACGCGTGCCTCCAGACTGTTTGTTGTGTTTGCTAAGTGAATTATGAGCTATAACGATTGGATTGCAGGTTGGACTTGAGGTAAGTACGCAAACCTTATTGATTGTGTCTTTGTGCTGTTGTGCTTAATTACCTGCTGAGTGAATTATTGTGTTAATTTGCTGCCTAGGACTAGGCTGGTATAGTTGGCCTAGGTTTCTAATTCCTGAGTGGAATTATAGCAGGTAGGTGAGTGGTAAGAAACCTTGAGGATGAGTTCGAGAGGTAGAGAGTCAGGGGGTCAATCAAGTTCGCGAGCCCGACCTACAGGAGATCCGAGAATGGATGCGGTCATGAGGACCCTAGAAGAGATTAGTAATATGATAGGATGGCAAACTCAGAAACGAGCTGCCACTATTGCCCAAGCTACTAAGGTCGCTGTGGCTGCCGCCGCTAATAATAACAATGGGAATCAAGGGCAATGGCAAGTGAATGTGAATAGGCAGATGCATCAACTAGTTGAGCAGTTTTTAAAATTAAAGCCCCCTAAGTTTGATGGTAAGGGCGACCTTGAGGTTGCATCACTTTGGGTAGAGGAGTTAGAAAAGGCCTTTGAGGTATTAGGGTGCACCGAGGAAGAGAAAGTGACCTTGGCGGTGTACCAGCTCTAGGGAAATGCAAGTGATTGGTGGAAAGCCACTAAAGGAAGGGTGTTCCTAGCTGGTGTCGCCCAGACTTAGGCGATGTTTGTAGAAGTCTTCCATGGTAAGTACTTTTCTGAGAGTGCCCGGGAATAGAAGTTAGCCGAGTTTATGAGGTTTCGTCAGGGATGAAGGACAGTGGATCAGTATGAGGCTGAATTTGCTCGGTTATCTAAGTTTGCCTCAAGGATGGTGGAGGACCCATTGGATAGGGCTCGGAGGTTCCAAGACGGTTTGAAGCCGGACCTTCGCAGCCAAATGATTTCGCTGAACTTGAGAGATTATAACGAGATATATGATCGGGCCCAAGCAATCGAACGTGAGTTAGCGGATAGGGCTGCCGCTTCTGGGTTAAGATTTGCCCCGGGTAGGGACAATCGCCACTTCGGGAAGAGGCCAATGGCGAGTAATCAACGTTTTGTCCCTTCTGTTAGAAGGAATATTGGGAAACCGAACTATTTCCAGAATGGTCCGTGTTGGATGTGTGGGGAAAGACATGGAGTGGACCTTGTCCGAACAAGGGCAGAGCTTATTTTGGATGTGGCGGGTTTGGCCATCAGATAAGGACTTGCCCTAAAATCAGGCAGAATAGGTCGCCTGCGTTGCCGCCACCCCGGAACGGGAACCAAATTGGAGCTACCCTATCGGTTAATCAGAATAGGCCACCGGCCCAAGGACGGGTGTACGCCATGGCAAGGAGAGAGATTGAGAACGCGCCAGGAGTGGTCACAGGTATGGTTTCTCTATGCGATTATGCTGCATATGCTTTGTTTGACCCTAGGGCATCACATTCGTTTATATCAGAACAGTTTCTTAAATTGACTGGTATAGAGCCGCAATTGCTTGATGTTGTGTTGTATGTTACCACTCCACTGAATGATAAGGTACTAGTCTCGTTAGGGTGCCCGGAATGTAAGATTGTGATCGATGATAGGGAGGAAAAGATAGATCTAGTGGTTTTAGCCATATATGAGTTCGATGTGATCGTGGGTATGGATTGGTTAGTTAAGCAGAGGGCTGTCATGGATTATAGTAGCAGAGTGGTCCAATTTAATCCGGTTGGATATTCAAAATTTGAATTTGTGGGAAATCGAGGAGGGACCTCGATCCCTTGGATTTCGTCGCTAAAAGTGACTAAGTTGTTGAACGAAGGGTGTCAAGGATTTTTAGCGGCTATGGTTGATTCGATGGTTGAGGAGCCGAGGCTAGAGGACATAGCTGTAGTGTGCGATTATCCCGATGTCTTTTCTCAGGAATTGCCGGGATTGCCACCTGAAAGAGAAGTGGAGTTTGTAATCGAGTTGGCCCTTGGGACTGAGCCAATCTCGAAGACACCTTATAGAATGTTGTTGTCAGAGTTAAAAGAGTTAAAGGTGCGAATGTAAGAGTTATTGGACAAAGGTTTCATTCGTCTAAGTGCGTCTCCATGGGGAGCGTCAGTCTTATTTGTGAGGAAGAAGGATGGGTCATGAAGGTTATGTATTGATTACCCACAGTTGAATCAAGCGACGATCAAGAATAAATATCTCCTACCAAGGATAGATGATTTGTTTGATCAGTTACAAGGGGCTTCGGTATTTTCTAAGATTGATTTGAGGATGGGATATCATTAGTTAAGGATTAAGAAGTAAGACATACTGAAAACGGAATTCAGGACGAGATATGGACACTATGAATTTACAGTAATGCCGTTCGGATTAACAAACGCCCCTGCTGTCTTTATAGACTTAATGAATCGGGTGTTTAAGGAGTTCTTGGATCGGTTCATTATAGTCTTTATAGACGATATATTGGTGTATTCGAAGAGCTCGGAAGAGCACGAGTTCCATTTGAGTAAAGTTTTACAGACCTTAAGGGAACACGCACCTTACGCCAAGTTTAGTAAGTGCGAGTTCTGGCTCAATTGAGTAGCATTTCTTGGACACGTGATCTCTGGGAAAGGAATCTTAGTAGATTCAGTAAAGATTGAGGCTGTAATGAAGTGGTCGAGACCAACGATGGTAACAGAGGTTCGAAGCTTTTTAGGTTTGGCAAGATATTACCGACGTTTCGTGGAAGGGTTTTCAGCAATAGCAACACCGTTGACACATTTGTTAAAAAAGGAAACATGGTTTGAATGGACCGACAAATGTGAAAGGAGTTTTCAAGAACTAAAGCATGGATTGACCACGGCACCTGTGTTGACTATTCTATCAGGACCAGGAGGATATGAAATTTTTAGCGATGCGTCGTTAAAAGGATTGGGATGTGTACTCATGCAAAATGGACGAGTAGTGGCATACGCATCAAGACAGTTGAGACCGCATGAATTGAACTACCCGACTCATGATTTGGAATTAGCCACAATAATATTCGCCCTTAAGATTTGGCGACATTATTTATGCGAAGAGAAATTTCAGATATATACGGACCATTAGAGTTTGAAATATTTGTTTTCTCAAAAGGAGCTGCATATGAGACAGCGTCGTTGGATGGAATTACTTAAGGACTATGATCGTGATAATTTGTATCACCTCGGAAAGGCCAATCGGGTAGCCGATGCATTGAGTCGGAAGTCAAGCATCGCACACTTGATGGTCAAGGAATGGACTTTGTTGGAAGGAGTGCGAGACTCGGAATTTAAGTTTGAAGTAAGTGAAGTCTTGAGTTTGTTTGCCACTTTAAGAATCAAACTAGAAATCTAGACTAAGATTAAGGTCTTACAATCTACGGATCAAGAAATTCAAAAGATTTTGAAATGGATGCTACCAAGAGGAAGCCCGATTTTCGAGTATCCGAAGATGGGATATTGAAGTTCCATGGGTGGTTGTGCGTGCCTGACGATGCGGAACTTAAGGAAGAAATCTTGTCGGAAGCACATCGTAGTAATTATAGTATCCATCCGGAGAGTATGAAAATATATCAGAATTTAAGACAGTACTATTGGTGAAATGGCATGAAGGTCGACATAGCTAGGCACGTGGCTAAGTGTCTGATGTGCCAGTAAGTGAAAGCGCAACATTGTAAGCCCGGAGGATTGTTGCGACCTTTATAAATCCCAGAATGGAAATGGGAACATATTACTATGGATTTTGTAATGGGATTACCAAGGAGCCAAAGAAGCCATGATTCCATTTGGGTGATTGTCGATAGATTGACAAAGTCAGTGTACTTCTTGGCCATATGAAAGGACTTTGCATGAGATCGGTATGCTGAGTTGTATGTACAACAAATAGTTCGTTTGCATGGGGTGCCAATGACGATTACTTCGAATTGTGAATCTAGGTTTACCGCCAACTTTTGGAAAAGTTTGCAGACGGCATTAGGATCAAAGCTGCAGTTTAGTAAAGCTTACCATCCATAAACAGATGGCCAGTCTGAGAGGACAATTCAGACTCTAGAGGATATGCTTTGAGCGTGCGTGTGTGGATTTTCAAGGCAAATGGGAGGAACAATTACCCTTGACGGAATTTACGTATAATAATAGTTTTCAGCAGAGTATCGGGATGGTGCCATTTGAAGCGTTGTATGGCAGGGCTTACAGAATGCCCGTATGCTGGGACGAAGTTGGAGAAAGGAGTATAACCGGACCAGAATTAGTTCAACAGTCAGTTGAGGCGGTTAAGATCATTCGTGAAAGATTGAAAACAGCCCAAAGTCGTCAAAAGAGTTATGCAAACAGAAGGCGAAGACCTTTGAAATTACAAGTAGGGGATCACGTATTCCTTAAGGTATCACCCATGAGAGGAATATCCCGACTTGGCAAGAAAGGAAAGTTGAGTCCGAGGTACGTGGGACCCTTTGAGATTTTGGAAAGGATTGGAGACTTAGCTTATCGCCTTGCATTACCACCAAATTTGTCGCAAGTGCATAATATAATCCACGTATCGATGCTGAGAAAATATGAACCGGACCCATCTCATGTGTTGAACTATGAAGAGATAGAAGTTAATGACAAGGTGTCGTATGTCGAAAGGCCAATAAGGATCGAAGATCGGAAAGAACGAGTTTTAAGGAACAAGACGATCCCGATGGTCAAAGCTGTTTCGGAACATCACGGGATAGAAGGCGCGACTTGGGAAAGTGAAGAGCTAATGCGACGGCAATACCCCTATTTATTTGAGTAGTGGGGATTGAGTTGTAAATTTCGAGGACGAAATTTTTGTTAGGGGGGAAGAGTTGTGACATTCTAAAATTTGACCTACTTGGGATTTATGAAATGGATGATTTTATGAGCGTGCTTATAGTTAGATCTCGCTCGGAACTGATCACTCTTGGGATACTAACCGTTGGGGAATGGCTAATTAGAGATTTAAATTCGCGCGACCAAAGAAACACGATCGTGAACCGACTTTCGACCATAGAAATTATCGAGATGACATTTTGAGCCAATGTAGGCCGATCCAAGGATAGTTAGGGATCAATTCGCCGCTGTCATATGAGTGGATCGCGGGTGATTCCGCTTGACCACGAGATGAGTTGACGAATGACCCTAAACCTATGCCAATCGATTGCGCCCATCAGAACTAGCGATCGATCCTCACGATTACATGACAACCGAGATTGTCATGATCCGAGTGAACTTAAATGTGGCTTGATTCAGTATCGACCATGGGTCGAAGATGCGAATTTTCCAAAAGCCACCCGTTAGTTTGAGACGAGCTCATGTCGCGTTTGTTTAATTTAGCCATTACTTAGAATCTGAGTTTGGGGTATCAAAATTCTCGAAAGCCACGACAAATAAATTGGACAACGTCGCCATTAGCGTAGCTCGCCTTAGAATGTATCGGATTTGCTAGGAAAAATCGAAAATTGGATTGGGAATGGAAAATTGTCATTTTGCCCCTGAAATTATGTTAAGGCTCATAAGAAAGTGGGAAGGGCAACTTGGTCTTTTGGCTGCCCCCTATATGCACGAATTTTAAGAACAAAAATGCCCCTGCCCTCTTTGTTCTTTTCCTAGTTTGCCCTTGGTTGACTTTTAATCTCGGTCATTGGATGAGATGGATGTGACCCGTGCTTGAATTTGGGCCGTTGGATTGGAAAATGTAGTGGAAAGGGTACGATGGTCTTTTCTAGAGGCTAGACCTAGCCTAGCCTTTTAGGCCATGATAACCTACCCCCCTTTAGCCTACCCCTCTAGGTCATGATGACCATATTTTAGGCCATCATAGCCTAGTCTAGCCTATCTCCCCCCTATTTTCCCTCTCTTTTCCCATACATTCTCTCTCTCTCTCACCCCTCACGATCCCCTTCTCCTTGCTCCTCTCCAGCCAACCACCTTCCTTCTCCTCTTTGTTCACGCGCAACTGCCCTTGACCAGCCACCGTCGGCCCCATCGCCGCCTGTCCTGCCACCTGGTCGGCGCGGCCTCAGCCCACCACCATCTCGCCACCTCTCCCTCTCACTCAGCCAACTCTCTTCCCTTTCCTTGTTGCTTGCACGAGCAGCCGGCAAGCTTCACCGCCGCCGTCGACTTCTCACCGGAGTCGCCCCACGCCGCTCGTCTAGCGCCTACCACCGCGAGCTCTCTCTCTTGTTCCGCCTTCTCACCCTCGTTGTTCCAGCTCACTTGGCTGCCGTCCTTACCTTGTCCGGCTAAGGACGTCTCCATCACCGTCGCCGCCCGTTCGCCACCGTCCAAGGCCGCCGTGCGTCCGCCGGTGACCCGAGCCGCACGGCAACGCCGTTCCAGCAGCTGTCCGTCGCCTCGCTGTCCCCTTTTTGCTTAGCTTGTCCTAGCTTGGACCTTAGGTAAGTGGCATCCGAAACTCTACTAAGGATATCGTGTATCGATGGACTAATTAGGTGCAATTTTGGGTGGATTATGGACTATTTTGAGGGTTGCCATGTTAGATGGTTTATTGGTGGACTTGTGGTGATTTGGGGGTTGTTTAGAGGTTAAATAGGGGATGACCATGGTGGATTTATATGCTGGAAATCGTGGTTCGAAATGATGAGTGCATGGTCCGATTTGGGGACTAAACGTGTCGATTTGATGTGTGGTGCCGTGGCTGATTTGTGGGATTATTGTGGCTTGAAATGGACATGAATATGTTGATTTTATGCTCATATTGTGGCTGTGATTGTGGGTCTAGTGGCGACCTTGCATACTCATCGGATTATGGAATAATTGGTTGAAATGTGAACCCGTTTATATGACCATGGGCTGAGTTGGATTGGCTGGAAATTAGGCATGTTTGTGTGTCAATTGAGCATGTGAAATGCGTGAGGTTCGATGCGTGCATAAACTGATTTGATTGGTTGGGATTTGAGCATGTTTGTTTGATATTTGAGCGTGTGGATGGGTGGAAAATTTATGTGGTATGTCCTGCGTGTGGTCACGAAAGTCCCTGAGGCGTGTAATGTAACATGGGGAATTGAGCTGTCCTGAGGCATGTACTGTAATGCGGGACAATGCTCGGTATTACTGGAAGATCGCCAACCTGAGGCGTGTTCGTTAACGCGAGTTGTTCCGTAGGTGGAGGATGTTGAGCCTGAAGCCTATACTGTAACGCGGGCAAGAGACATAGCCTGAGGCGTGTACTGTAACGCGGGCTAAGGAGTGTTGTGAATTTGAGATGGTCGTACGTGGACCGTGAATTGAAAGTGGACCTGAGGCGTATTTATGCGGATCGTTGGAAAGTGTAATGAAAATAGTGTGGTGGTGCATGAACGAGTGTGTGTGAAATGCGGAGTTTGGAAATGACATATGTTCGACTTTGTCTTTGGGCATGAAAATTTACTTGGAATGTGCATGCGGTTAGAATTTGTGTAATTGTGACTAATGTGCAGATTGTATAAATTAAAAGCCTAGATAAGTACATTTGTGTGCATGTTATGTGTTTGTTGAGTGGCATTGTGTTTGGACATGTCTGGAGGTACGTGTTAGCCTAGGTGGGGTTTAGGGTGTTTACTTGTTGAGACGTGTCTCATGGTTGTTTAATCAAATCATTTCAGAACCCCGGCCTGGACCATGAATCTTCTACCGCCACTACCTCAGCGTTTTGGCATACCGATGCACACCGATCATAACATGGTAGAGTACCCGATAGACGATAATATGGCTTGAATAAAGCACACTACCGTAGTCTGGGTAGACATAGGGCAACCCCTTTGGCAGGCCCACACTTACACAGCCTAGTGTTTTCGAGATGGTCTGGACGAGTTCGGTCCCGTTCGAGGTTTTGATGTACCTTTTGATGGAGTGGGAGATCGGGACCCATCGACTATACCCCTTCCTGATGGTGAGATGATTAGTCTTGACACTAAGCTCGCACAGTCAGGACATTAGCATGTACCTGTAGCACCCGAGCCCACAGTGACTGAGCCTGATCTGGAGCTGGAGGAGTCATAGGCAGCGTATAATCTGATGGATGTGGATTTAGGTGTAGTGCCAGGGGAGGTGTCTGAGGAAGGAGAGCCCGAGGAAGAGCCTAAGGAGGAACCGGAGGAAGAACCAAGGGAGGAGTCTTTAGAAGAGGAGCGAATTGAGGTTCCGTTAGAGTCGGGGGATGAAGACAACCCGATCGAGATCGAGGTGGATACGGAGTCCTCAGAGGAGCAGGTGGCTCAGGGGGAATCAGATTCGGGTTTTGGGGAGTCTGATGCGGAGTGGACGCCGTCTAGAGGACGTAAGGGTTAGTTCAGGGATAGGGTGAACCTTTTGAAGTGTCCCATTTTTGGAGTTAGAGTATACCTAGACTACTGATCCTTTTTGATGTCGGTGGTGTAGACTTTAGAAGCCGGTGTGCATGTATATTATGTGTATTGTGAATGGTGTGTATTGTATAAGTTTGACTGGGTGATGAATGTTTATTCTCCCTATTACCCCTCTCTAAGTATTGTCTGGGTGTTTGTTGCTTCCGCTAGTGCTTTATCTCTGATGTGTGGGGTCGGCGATATACTGGGACGTCGCGATAATCGACCAAAGAGGTATGTTGCGAGCTCGATGGGGTTCGGGGCGTGATAGAAAGCATAACATTGTAAGCCAGGTGGATTGCTACGACCACTCGAGATCCCAGATTGGAAACGGGAGCATATCACAATGGATTTCGTGATGGGTCTACCATGGAGTCAGAGTAGTAATGACTCTATTTAGGTCGTAATGGATAGACTGACTAAATCTGCACATTTCATCGCCGTACGAAAAGATTTCGCCATGGATAGATATGCGGAATTGTAGGTGTGCCATATTGTTCGCCTGCACAGAGTACCAGTGACGATCACTTCAAATCGTGATCCTAAGTTCACCGCTACATTTTAGAAAAGTCTTCAAGGTGCCATGGGAACGAAGCTGCTGTATAGCATAGCCTATCATCCCCAGACGGATGGTCAATCCGAGAGAACAATTCAAACTCTCGAGGATATCCTGCGAGCTTGCATTTTGGATTTCAAGGGCAGTTGGAAGGAACAACTACATCTCGTTGAGTTCGCTTACAACAATAGCTAGCAACGGAGCATTAGAATGGCATCATTTGAAGCGCTTTATTGTAGAGCCTGTAGAACTCCGGTATGTTGGGACGAGGCTAGAAAAAGGAGAATAACGGGTCCAGAGTTGGTACAGCAATCAGTTGAGGCAGTTAAGGTCATCAGAGAAAGGCTTAAGATAGCTCAGAGTCGTCAGAAAAGCTACGCAGACAAACGACGAAGACCTTTAGAATTCCAAGTAGGTGATGACGTCTTTCTCAAAGTGTCACCTATGCGAGGAACTTCATGATTCGGCAAGAAAGGAAAGCTAAGCCCAAGATATGTTGGACCATTTGAGATTTTGGAGAGGATTGGAATCTTGGCTTATCGTCTAGCTTTGCCGCCAAAACTGGCTCAAATACACGACGTCCTTCACGTGTCGATGTTGAGAAAGTATGAATCGAACCCGATCCACGTGTTGAATTACGAAGACATAGATGTGGACGACAAAGTGTCGTACGTGGAAAGACCGATACGGATTGAGGATAGAAAGGAACACGTGCTGCGAAACAAGACGATTCCTTTGGTTAAGGTGATTTGGCAACACCACGGAACGAAAGGAGCGACTTGGGAAAATGAAGAAGTAATGAGGCAACAACTGTCACGCCCCGAACCCCATCGAGCTCGCGACATCCCACTCCGATCAAATAGTACGATGTCCCAGGAACATCGCTGACCCAAACCCGAACACTAGAAACGCATGCGGAAGTGAAATATAAACCCCTGACTATAAAGACAACGATGGGGTAGATCAACAGAAAAATCAAAGAACAACACATTCATTTGTATACAATGCCAAAGCATTATACATACAAACATCATATAACACACGACCTTAGCAAACAAGCATTCACAAACACCAACATAACAAAAAGGATCAGGTGGCTCGGTTAACTTAGCTTCCCTATAGGTCGACCTAACTATCAAAAGGTAACTGGTTCGACCTATTCTGCGCAACCCCTAAAATACCCTAGGGAAACCTACTGGTTTCCATCTTCCGTTCTGCTCCTGAGTCTTCTGGCTTCTGCTCCGGAGGATCACCTGCAGCTCCACTGGGCACCACGGCAGCTCCCTGAACTCCAAAAAGAGGAGGCGGACCTCCCGGATCTAAGGCTGGGGGTCTGAAAGTGGTGGTTATATAACCGTGAGATGAATCTCAATAAGTGTACAACCCCAAACTCCACATAGGCTCTCACGTACCGCCAGACGAAACACGCACAACACACACAGCAAATTAACCTTACTCACAAACACATGCGATCCTACCTGGAATCCATCATGCACATCCTTGCACGTTAGATAATAATACAACCAACATATCACAGCAATACGTCACAGCCACGTGCATGTCTCGATTATAAGGCAAAACCTCCTTGATATGTCCCATACCATGCCTAGTAGATTTTACCCCATAATCGAGCATTACAATATGCGATACAAACCACACTCGCACACTAACTCACACCACGCGTCAACTTTCACAATCCTCACACTTCTTGCCAAGTTCAACTCATTCTCAACTTTTCCACCACTACCGCGCCCGCATAAAACGCATCAGGCCAACGGTCTTCTGACCTCGTCAGGCATCGTCACCCAGTCGGGTCGGGCATCGTCACCTCGTCAGGGACGACATTGTCCCGCGTAAACGAACACGCCTCAGGATGGAATCCTACACTCAACTTTCCTTTTACTGCGCCCACGTAAAACGCATCAGGCCAACGGTCTTCTAACCTCGTCAGGCATCATCGTCACCCCGTTGGGCCGGGCATCGTCACCTCGTTAGGGACGGCATCATCCCGCGTAAACGAACACGCCTCAGGATGAAATCCTACACTCAACTTTCCTTTTACGACCGCGCCCGCGTAAAACGCATCAGGCCAACGGTCTTCTGACCTCGTCAGGCATCATCACCCCGTCGGGCCGGGCATCGTCACCTCGTCAGGGACGGCATCGTCCCGCGTAAATGAAGACGCCTCAGGACGGCACTTTTCCATCCAATCCTACATTTTCGTGTCTTCATTCCACACATACCACACGGCCACACACAATCACCCACCTCACATACACTTCACAAACACACGTCCTCGTCACACGAACATACCACCCGATCACACATACTTGGCACACGAACCCAATGCACAATCGCACCACCACGCCTCACGGCCACACACTCACGGCACGTAACCACGCCATATTCATTTTGACAATCACCCAAAAATCAGCCAACAACCACAATTCGTACAGTCATTCAATTAAACACATACAAGCCATAAAACTACCAATCGAACACGCAATTCAGCCACGATCGATCCACAACATCACAGGCCTATTCGAACCTTCTAAACCTCACATTCTCAGTCTCTGAATCAGTCTACAACAGCCAAACAATCAGCCCAAATCACGATCCCAGAACAGTCACCTAAACTACCCAAACCGAGTCCTAAACAAGTCCTACAATACCCGAGGTCCTAAGGAGGGTTTTGGGAAGTCACTTACCTTAGAAAAACGGGACAAACAGGTTGGACAAGGGGCTGGAATGGGCGGAACAGCAGCAGCAGCAAGCCAGCAGCATTGCCGGCGGCCAGGCGGGCAAACGGCTGAGCTGTCGTGGATGGGTGCTTAGCGGGCGGCGAACAGGCGGCTGGGGGCGGCGATGGTGACGTACAGGACAGAGGAGGACGGCCTGGGGTGGCTCGGCGATGGTGGGGCTGAACAGGACAGCGAAATAGTGAGAGAGAGACAGGCGGGCGGTAATGCTCGGCCGAGAAAGGAAAGGCACCGGCAGCGGACAGCTGGGCTGGGCGACGACCAGGCGGCGGCGAGCTGGTGGCTAGCCAAGGGCTTCACGCACGAGGAGGGAGAGAGAGAAAGGCGGTTCGGTGGGGAGGTGAGGAGAGAGAGAGCGTGAGAAATGAGAGAGAGAGAGAAATGAATATTTATAATCTAACCCCAATAATTGCACCCCGGAATTTACCAAAACACCTCTCTAACTACCCTCCGATCCAATGGCCACTATTTGATCTTATCCAAATCCGACGGCCCACGATTGTCCTTATCCAAAAAGTCAAAGGGCAAAAGAGTAATTGCCTAAAAAGGAGGAGGGGCATTCTTGTCTTCATAATTCCGGCCATACAGGATATTTCTCAGTCCCCCGACTTAACCCAGTCCTCAAAATTCGTTCGCTGTCCCAGGGGCAAAATGGTCATTTTTCCGGTCCCGGACCGAAATCCATTTTTTTTCAGAAATAGCTGGCCCCAAGGTTGGCCAAGTCAAAAACGCCATCGGCCGATCAAAATTGTCACTTTCAAAATCCTCGAGTCCCGGGCCCGAATTCCAAGAAATGACTAGAATCGAACAATCGCGACTTTAGCTTATCTCTGGTTAACGGGTGGCTCATTGGGATTACGTGCTCTCGACCCGTGACTGACACTAAGTCAAATCACGTTTAAGTTTGCTCGAACCGGGGCAACCTCGATTGTCATGTAATTGCAAGGGTCCGTTGCTAGTTCCCTTCGGACACGATCAATCAAATAGATCGGTCTTTGTTGGCCCAAAACATTCCTTCGTCAATCCTTATGGTCGAAGGTCGAACCAAGGCCGAGTTCTTTGGTCGTGCGAACTCAATCCCGTAATGGCCTTACCCTTAAGGTTAGCATCCCGAGAATGCGCGGTTCTGGGTGAGATCTCACTACAAGTGCATTGGCCAAAATATTCATTTCATAAACCCTGGGAAAAGAATCGAAAATTCAGAATGTTACAACAACACCCCGATCTTTTTGAATAGTATGGTTATTTGTAAATTTCGTGGACGAAATTTCTTTAAGGGGAGAAGAATTGTGACATCCTCAAATTTCGACCCTATTTGGGATATAATGAAGTGATTATTCATCCATGCACTATTAGTTAAATCTCGCTCTGAATTGATCACTTATGAGAGACTAACCATTAGGGAAATGCTATTAAGGAATTAAGTATGCGCAACTAGAGAACTCGACCATGGATTGACAATTTGACCATAAGGATTGACGAGAGACAATTTTGAGCCATCATAGACCGATCAAGGAACGGTTATAGAATGTTTTGCCTATAGTATACAATTGGAGCGCAGGTGATTTCGCTTGACCATTATATGGATTACGAACGACGCTAAACCAATTCCTAACGATCGTGTATGTCGGAACTAGCGACTCATCCCTCGCAATTACATGACAACCAAGATCACCCATGGTTCGATAAAACTTAAATGTGGATGAATATTAAGTCAACCAAGGGTCGAATACGCGCAACTCCCAAAAGCCGCCCGTTAGTTTGAGATATACTAAAGTCGCAATCGATCGATTTTGATCATGAATTAAAGTCCGAAATTGGGTATTGAATTTTTGAGGATTTCAAGACTAAACTATTGGACGTCGCCTCGTTAATTCTCTGATTTATCGGTTTGCTCGGAATTCTCGAAAAAGGATTAACGGGCCGAGAATTTGGAGTCCACGAGGAAGTGGGCCGGACAAAGGCACATTGGGCCTCAAGCCCAATGTGGTTCGGCCATTTGGACCCAAGACAAGCCCAAGTGGGCCCAATGAAGCCCATTTTCTATTTTCAAGCCCAAGTTTGAGCCCGATAGCATTTTCAAGCCCATTCCTTATCCGTTTGAGCCCAAACTTGATTTATACGAGCCCGTACAAAATTCTAGCTCGTATACATGTATAGTATTTTTATACCTTGTGAAATTATCATTACCCTTCTAGCATTTATGACCAAGAAACAAAAGGGTTTAATGCATGAAGACTTTGGGCTTGGCATTTATGTGGGGAAATGATGAAGAAAACTTGAAGGGCATAGCTTTAATGAGAGAAATATCTCTCTTAATATCTTAGCTCACTTTCTCTCTGTCCCTCTACTCTCCCTCATGCACTCACCAATTCAACCCACCATTTTGCCCCCCTTCTCCTTCCTTTCTTCCTCCTCACGGCCAAGCCAGCAGAACAGCCTTTGGGCTGCTGTTCTTGCTGCCGTGCACCTCCACAGAATAGCCAGCAGCTCGCCGTGACCACCTAGAGCCGTACGCCACCCATCCGAGCCATTTTCGCCGTTCAATCGAGCCCCGCCGAGCTAAAACAGCCGCCCACAACTACTGTCCAGCTGCTGTTCAGCTGAGACCCATCCGCCGTCATTGTTCCGTGTCATTTTCGGACCGTGTCATGTGTAGCCCTCGCCGCCGCCGTCGCGTTCGTGTAATCGGAATCGCTAACGGTTGAGTTATCGCCCTAATCCCTTGATTAGTATGTTTTGATTAGGATGAGTTAGTTTAAGTTAATTATGTTTAGTACTAATTAATTAAGGATTAGTCGATAAGTTATCGCGATAAGTGATAAGTGGACTCGATAAGTTATCGAGAAAATGCGATAAGCTATTGAATTTTTAGTGATAAGCTATCGCCGATGTTGTGATAAGCTATCAAGGGTACTACGATAAGCTATCGAGGATTTGACGATAAGCTATCGGATTATTTTATTATTAAATAAATTAATTTTCAGAATTTAAATATTAATATTTTATTAATATTTTTGTGTAGAGTTTAATAATAAATTGTCATTGTTTTAGGCTTGAATTGTGATGCCTATGTTGGAAATTGCCATATAAATTAGTTTGTATAGCTAAATGAATTGTATTGCTATTTTTTTAGAATGGAATTGCGGGCATATGAACAGTAAATCCCAAGGTGTCGGGTTTGTATGTCAATTTTTATGAGCTAAATAGGACGTGGATATTTGAATTGGGAAGTATGCAAAGTTTGATGGTTTAATTACATGTATGTTATCACGTGTGATTATTCTAGTGCCTTTTTATGTGTGAAAGTTGTAATATTTTGACGTATTAGCACAAATCCTGTCTGCATTGGCTAATTGAGAAAGATAACAATAGAACTTAAGTGATTGCTATGTGTGCATGATCACCTAAAGGTTCCTTTCGTGCTCGGTTATACCAGATGACCGCCCACCTAGGATTTGGCCGTGGCCTTAACAGGTGTCCCCAATTTGGTAATTGGATGCCGTCGCAGGGGTAGGGGAGATGAAATCCTTCGCATATTGGATTCGGAACGAACCCATTTATGGGATGCCATCATTGAGGTAGGGTGAGACGATGCCGTGCTTGACGGGGCGGGACGATGCCCGATTATGCCGGAAGACCGCCAACCTGATGTAAATAACGTGGGTTGTGCCGTGTCCTGTGTAGCCGTAGTAATCGGAATACGCATGAAAGATTGTGGTGGCATTGCGCTTGATTATGGGATGAAATTGTGAGGCACGGTATGGGATGGGCCAAAGCGGTTTTACCTTATAATCGGGACACATGTGGATGCATTGTGCATGGGAAGGTTGCTACGTATTTTGACTGCCTTATATGCTTATGGAATTATCATGGTACATGATGTTATAATGTGCAGGGCGTGTGCCAAGGCAAGATAAGGTTACCTACGATTGTGTGATGGCATCTTGTGTATGTTGGGCTGAGTTGCATGTTTTAGGTGCATCCGAGATGAATTGACCTCCTAATCGAGGCTTAGGTTGTTAATTCGCTGAGTTTATCTTATTGTTGTTGTTTAACCATTTTCAGGCCCTAAGTGATGAAAAATCGCCACGTGCAATTTTGGGGTCCCTGTTGATCTGGACCAGGAGGTGATTAGGTACCCGTTCGAGGGGTCAAACTTCTTTTGAAGTTACCTCGTAGGTAGAGGAGATAGGTTAACCCCTACCTTTGTGGTTGTAATCAGGAAGGTCCGCGTGGCGGACTTGTAATATGTTAACCTGATGTTTTGTTGATGAAGTTATTTTTATTGAGGTGTGTTTTCCTTTCTATCCCTATTGTTGTTGATTTGGTGATTGTTGTTGCTTCTACATGCTTTTAATAGTAAGCCATAATGATTGGGTCGGCGACGCGTCGTGGGATGTTGCCATTCACGACCTTTGGCGGGATGTTAACGTGCTCGTGGGTTCGGGGCGTGACAGTATCGTACTCTCCTTATAGGCGGCGAAGACCATCTCTGCATGCATAGTGATAATCTTTCCATTTATAACAAATCTAACCTTCTGGTGTAGGCTTGATGGAATAGCACCTGCAGTGTGAATCCATGGCCTTCCTAACAGTAGATGCAGGTTCTTGGTATATTTACCACCTGGAAGTTAATCAAAAATAGAGTAGGACCTATAAACACCTCCAGTTTGATGTCCCCAAGACATCCTTCTTCATGCCATCAAACGATCTCACGGTTACCTTCGTTGGTTTAATGGATTCCTCATTTATTCCCAATCGGTGCAGTGTGCTTAATGGGCATAGATTGAGAGCAAAGCCATTATCAATTAGGACTCGTGATACCTCCTTGCCTCTGCATTTAACTATAATGTATAACGCTTTATTATGCGAGCGTCTGTCTATAGGAAAATCCTCATCTGAAAAGGTGATCTGATTTTTAAGGAGAACAGTACTAACGAAATCTTCCAATTGAGCTTCGTTAATAGGTTTTGGCACATGTACCTCGTTGAGAAGTTTCATGAGGACCATTTTGTGCTTCTCGGATGTTTTGAATAGGTCTAATAGAGAGATTTATGTCAGCATTTTCCTTAATTGCTCTGTCACTTCGAACTCGCTTGTCTTTATGATAGATAGAAGATGTTTGGCATCTTCCTCCGTTACCTCTTTCTTTTCCACTTCTCCCTCTTTTGAGGCATAACACCTACCTGATCGGGTAATGGCATCGACTTCTTTTGCAGAATAATCCCATGGCACACACTTGGTGTTGAACTCAATTTTCGAGGGAAGAGCGATTACCACAGGTTGTGGTTCGCTTTTCTCAATCTTTAACTCATCGATAGGAAGTTAGATAGTGATTGGCTCCACGTGGCATTCTTCCTCTATGTACTTGTCGACTTCATCTAGCTTAATCACAATTGGTGTAATCATGGACACCACTCCTTTGTCATTTACTTCATCCATTCCACCCCAACCATCAGGTGTAATGACTTCATTTTTTAGGGCTCATGAAGGAGGTGTATACTTAACGCAGAAATTATAACGACAGCTATCCTAACCCAACAAGTCCACGGTTTTGTCTCACTCTCATGCTTCATAGATGAATTGTTTGTCACCTTGGCGGATTTTCTCCTTTTTTAGTTCTTCTTTGTCTATTTCTTCCTCGGCATTCACTTCATTGTTCTGAGTTTCTATTTTGGTAACTTCTTCGTCATCCATTCTGCCCCAACCATCGGGCACGATGACTTTGTTTTTAAATGCCCATAGAAGGGGTGTGTATTTAACCTGGAAGTTATAATTCCCAAAATCCTCTCCTAGTGTGTCTATTACTTCACCATTCTGACGTGTTATGTTGCGAAACCGAGCATCACCTTGACGAGCAGCTTATAATTCCTAGAATCCTCTCCTAGTATTTGACTTAATCAATTTCTCAACTTGGGAAGTTTTCAAGTTAAGAAATTTAGCTAGTACGCTCACGGGGTTTTAACCCAATCGGAGGCTCTACGATCCTAGGCTTAAAATCAATCCCGATGGTAGCGTTATATTCCTTTAGGGTTGGCACCATTTCGTTTTCTCCCAGTAGGAAAGTTGCATTGGTAGTTTCCCAAAAATGAGCTAAGGCTTGAATCATGCTTACTTGATGTTTGACATTGATTAGCTCAAATAAGTAACCAAGCGTTTCTTTGACATAATCTTGATTCTCTTTGGTCATGTTTTTCCACCATACTAAAAGCTCCTTCCGCGGGACTGGAATGACTTGAGCATCTAGTTTTCCCATTTTTGATCTAAAGCATGCAAAAAGGTTTTTGTCAATCACCATGGATTACTAGTAATATTTTAAAAATCCAATTTTAAGCATATGTTCTTTTGAGGCAAAAATGGAATAAGAGTGATTTGGCATCTTAATTCCATTATAAACCTTAAAAGGAACATATTATTAAGAATGGTGTCAAAATCAATGTTTGGAATAGGTACCCCCTTTTCTATACTCCATTAAGATTGGAAAAACTCAATCTGAACACTAACAAGCTCTCAATATATCGAAATTGACTTTTCTTCTTCTAAAATGACATGGTTCAATTAACCACTTGAAATTTTCAATGTTTTGAATGGCCTTACACTAACATTCATTTGATTTACAATGGAAATTGACCATATACATTCCATCTAAAATGACTTAATGGAGTAGAGAATCCTAATTGTTTATTTCAACCTAAAAGGGGTATCTCAACCAATCATTGATTGTTGTTTTTAAACATTGATTCATGATGTTTGAAATAAATGACATAATTTAAAGGAAAGGACAAGGAATGACACTTACCCTTATCGAGGCGATTTTTGTAAAGTCAAGCACAAGGACATGCAGATGCAATAAGTGCGGGGTTTTGACGCCTAAGGATAGGATATGCTAAGGGTTTGAGGTCACCACTATAACGGATAAGGGATTCCACTCCAATAGGCATGCGATCTAAAGTAATGGAATATTATTCCGTCTTAGTGATCGATAAGAATTTAAATAATTCCATGGGCAATCGGCCCATAGTTTTGCCTAAATCCATACCTCCTAAAAGTAATCCTAATTTATAACCAGGGTTGGGCCATGGGTAGTATGTGCGAATGGTGTCGTGCTAAGGCTATTTAAAAGCATGCCTAGCAACTTATAATCAAACAACACTTCTAAAATAATCATATCACACCCATCTCAACACCTCTCTGCAAAACAAAGAGTTAAACAAAGACTACACCCCTTATACCTCCCTCATACAGGACCATTTACCACAATCATTAGTGCGACGTACTTTGGATGCTCATGTGAGCACAAAATACATGCGTATCGTTCTAAACGAGGCCTAAGTCCACTAGAAGTCCTCAACGGAGTTGCTAAACCTGTCGCGCCGTGCTTTTCCCGACCCGAGCGCTAGGAGGTATTTTTATTCATTTCTAATGATAAGGTGATTTATTAAACGAATGAGGGTCTCTTCCTGACCATACCTCACGAGACAGCGGGTACTTGTTATTTAATTTTTTATTTGGTCTAAGTTCTTCTTTGGAGCCGCCACTAGTCCATATCAGTCGACTAGAAACCTAATCGAGGTATGGGAGAATTACCACGATTTATGCGAACTAAAGATTACATGGGTAAGGGAACTTGGTTACCCTAACGATCTCGCTATCAAGATCCCTAACGCCCTTTCGGTACTTAAAACAATATGAAACGTCTAAACGTGTCGTGTGAGTTTGCGAGGCCTATCTACTAATTCTAACCATTCTAATCAGGAGAAATCAACCAACAATTAAGGAAATGCACAAATAATTTCAATCAAACACAACAAACCTAAAATGGTCTCTAAAATGAAGTCAATCACAACACCCAAACTCTAATGAAGCCCTAAAGGCTTATTCATTTTGGGAGATTTTGGGTTCTTTAGGGGTTAGACCCCTTTTAAGGTTTTTTAGGAATTAGGCCCCTTTTTACCCCTAAACTTGGGATTTTCTAAAAAATATAACTTGTGCACCTTCAACAATTCTAATTTCACTTGAAAGGGGTGGCCACAAGCATTTTGAGTCATTCAACAATTTTTTTTTATTTTTTTCGGGAAAATTTTATTTATTTATTTATTTACTTCCCAGAAGGCTAAATTTTCATTTTTCTGAATTTTCTGATTTTTTCTGAATTTTATGAATTTTCTAAATTTTTTTAGGAATATTATGAATTTTCTAATTTTTTATGAATTTTTTTTACTTTTTTTTAATTCTCGCCAGGAATGGATCGAACCAGTTTAGACTGGTCTAATCGAATTGGACTGGCTTGAACCGATCTCCGATCACTCTTCCGGCAAGCACGGTGCCAAAACGGCATTTTTTTTGCGTTTTTCATTTAAGCATTTTCTCAAACATGTGACGAGCATTAGTTTGTGCATCATCTTCATGGCCAAGACTTTGGATCCTTCTTCGGCGACTTTCCATCGATATTCTGTTCATCATTATTGATCCTATACTATCTACCCCACGCCCGCTATCCATCTATTCCCACTAGACCATCGCCGGACCACCGGTGGCCGGTGAAAACCAAGCTTAAAAAAACCTAACCAGCAACTGAACTAAACTAGCTCGTTCAATAACCAACTCAATCCTTACAACATTCTAGCTATTCTAATCATTCAAAACAATAATCAGAACAATCGAAGGACAGTAATGACTAACTTGGAATGGTCAATGGCCACGGAAAGGGCTCTGGTGAGGTTTGGGTGCTCCGATGAGGGGTTTTTTAGGGTGCCGACTCGGTGATTGTGGTAAATCATGACCCAAAATGCATCAAACACACAAACAATCGATCAAGAACATGTATGAGGCATCAATAATCACAAACATAAGAAGGAAATCGCAGAACCAAGTATCAAATAGTTCGGTCTATCGTTCAGGCATTTCGATGAACAATTGGTACGTGAATGGGAAGCGTTTTTACCTTCGTCACCGGAGGCTAAATCGAGAGTTCCAAACCACAAGGAAGCTCTAGGATGATCCTCCTACACTTGTTCTTCAAACACGTGGTCACCATTTCGCCGAAGAAGGCTCAGACTCGACGATCGGGACTGATTTTTAGACCTTCTCAATTAGTCACGCTTCTGGACCTTTAGAGAGGAGGTTCACCTGGGAGGCCGATTTGCCAACGTTTTTCCGGTTGGAATAGCACCGATCACTTAGCCTAAAGGATCTCTATTCACTCTCTCTCTCTTAATTTCTCTCTCTCTCTAGAATTTTCTTGAATAGCCTCTGTGTGTGATAACTGGTTTTCCGCCCCTTTTCTTCTCCTCCTTGAGGCGATTCTCTCCTCTAACCGACTCCCTGATCGGTTAGAAATGATAAATATGGACAGCTGGAGATTCTCCAGCTTTCCATTTCATTTTTCATGTGCCGGAAATCAAGGTTTAAGTCAGCAAAGGGGTGGGGTTGAACTGATGTTTTTCTCTTCTTTCCTCATGTATGCCCGACTAGGTAAAGAAGAAAGCCAATCCGAGTCGGGACGGGTCGGATCCGACCGACCCGGCAGACCTGGGTTGGTCTAATTTTAAAATTTGACCCCATTTTGACCCCAAATTTCAATTCCTTGACACCTTTTAACTTGAAATGTGAGATCAATTTGAGTTTTTATTTTAATTAGACCAAAAATTCCCAAATTTGGATTCGGATCAATTGGGCTTTTGTTCAATTCAATGTCCAAATAATCGAATTAAGCCAAATTGAGGCCAAAATTGAATTACCCATGTTCAATTAACCCTAGGGAAGGTATAGGTTTCAATAAAAAAATTCAAATTGAATAAGATCGCCAATTTGGGTCTTAAAATCCCTAATTTTCAATTAATTTTTGCGGCTTTTCAATTCCTTTGTCAAATTGTGAAATTGAATCGACAAATATGAAATTCATTGTCCCAGAATCAATTGTTGTGAAGACACCGCATCCCAAAAATGACTAAAAATGACTTCATTGGATTTTTGGCTCAATTAAGGTATAAAATTACCCAATTTTGGGAAAAACATATCCCCAATTGAAATTTTCTAAAATTGAAACTTTAGGGTCGAAATTGGCATTAAAAGAAGATTAATGGTTATTTTTGTGAAATTTTTAGAACACATTTATTATTTTTCTTGATTTTTTCTCCCCTTTTAGACAAAAGAAATTAAGTAAATATTCAAGAAAAAATCTAAAAAAATTTATTTTTGTTTAGGAATAGGTTCTTAAGCATGACCAAGGTTCCTAATCCTAATTTTGTGATTTTATTTGAAATTGAAAACTTTAACTAAAAATCAAGTATCAACAACTGCCCTTCCTTAACATTAAGCTCGGTAGAGGTTAATCTCAAAGACAAAGTGACACCTGAGTTCTAATTGACTCAATTGAAAGGACAAGTGAAAACTTCACAACAACTAATCATGAATCTTGCTTAAAAATTCTGTCCCAATCTAATTCCTTTTCAACTTTGATGCTCTTAATGATTGAGGGAGAGAAAGGAAATCACCTATTCATTGACGATCTTCATTTATGAGAGACAAATTGCTGATTTTTTTTTTGGAAGGTATAGAGAATAGCGATGGTGATGAAAAACACTCTAAACTACAAAAGCTCACCAGGTTAATTGTAATAGTGATATGAAGACGTGGTTTAAGGATACCCCCACTAACCCTGTGGCTTAAGGATAGACCCACTAACCCTGTGGTTTAAGCATAGATCCACTAACCCTCTGGTTTAAGGAAAGACCCACTAACCCTGTGGTTTAAGGATAGACCCACTAACCCTGTTTGAAAAATCGGAGTTTAAAGAAAGACCCGGAACCATTTTGAAAAGTCGGGGTTTAAGTAAAGACCCGGAACCACTCGAAAATTTAGGGTTTAAGGAAAGACTCAAAACCTTTTGAAAATTTAGGTTTTAAGGAAAGACCCAAAGCCATTTAGAAATTTAGGTGATTTTAAACTCGAAAACATGCATTCTCTATGTTAATGCATCTTGACAATCAAATTTCCTTCAGAAGGCTATATCTAAGCAAACTACTTGAAATCTTTCAAATTTGGCTTGCAAGGGATAATCGTTTGTTTGGGATAATGAAATGATTGCCTTTCATCATTTCAATCCATGTAATCATTGCGAATACTCTCTATTTCCTTCGGATGAGCTCATTTCTCACTTTTGAGACTCACTCTCTTTTTTTTCTTACGAGTGTATAAAAGACGTATTTGGATATGGCTCACCTTTCCTCATTTGAGGGTCTTTCATTTGATTTAATCCAAACATTTTTCTTTGAATCTTTCAAATTTTTTTTTTGTCAAATCATCCTCTTTGGGGAATTCTGATTTGTAATGCATATTCAAAGGATGCATGTTCAAACCTTTTTTGGTTGAAACACTTTGAGATGATCTTTGAAATGATTTGTTTTAATCTCAGGTTAATCTGCTTGGGGAGAAAACTCAATCCTTTTAGAAAAGTAAACTGTTTAGGATCTAAGTTCATGAGTTAGGGATATTTTACCTGACCGGCTTGATAGGATCCCTGTAAAAATCAAAACCAAGTGTCAAAATGTACTCTTGTATTGTTTATTTTAAATTGAAACGATACAACCAAACTCTTGTCTGCTTTGGTTTGAGTATCCCAGAAAAATTATTCTTTGGATCTCTTGTTTTGGTTTGCTCCACTTGGGGAATTGGACTTCTTTTGGATGACAACCCTTTTTAAAAACTCAATTTCTTTTCAACAAGGACATGGAATACTTACCTCTTCAACTTGGTTGAAATCCAACTTTCTTGTGTGCTTCTAGTTTGATTCCATTGGGGATTTGTTTTTCGTAGTTTCCTTCCTTTGAATTTGCTGGGGATAATGAAAAGGAAGAATATGTGAATGGCCAAAAGTACATTACAAGTGCCATAACTTGTGTACGGTGATCACTTTGGTACCATAACTTTTTTTCGGATCACTTTGGTGCCAAATCGGAGGAAAAGATATCACTTTAGTGCCAATTTGGTCGGAAATCCGACGTGGCATTTTTTATTAATTTTTGACGCCGACGTGGCTCGCCGGAGGCTGAGTCAGCGTGTACAGTCAGCATTTTTTATTCTAAATAATTTTTTTCAGCTTGTACAGTCAGCATTTTTAGTTTTAAATATTTTTTTCCTTTTTTTTCTTCTTTCCTTTTTCTTTTCTTTTCTTTTTTTTCTTTTCTCCCCTCGCCGGCCGGTTGCCGGTGGCCGGTGGCCACCGACGAAGCCCGGGAAGGGCTGGGCGAGGGCGGCCTTGCCCATGGCCGGCGAGGGCGGCCGACCCTCTCCGGCGACAGGCGAGGCCGCCCTCGCCGACCCGGGCAAGGGCTGCCCTCGCCCAACGCCGGCGAGGGTCGCCTCGCCCGGATCCGGCGAGGGCAACGCTCGTCGGCGTCGGGCGAGGGAAGCCCTCGCTTGGGCAAGCGAGGGTCGCCCTCGCCGGCGTCGGGCGAGGGTCGCCCACGCCCGACCCGGGCGAGGGTGACCTCGCCCGCCCGTGCAAGGGCTTCTCTCGCCCAACGCCGGCAATGGTCGCCTTCACCCGAGTCGGGCATAGGCGACCCTCGCCAGATCCGGCGAGGGCAACCCTCGCCCGTCTAAGCGAGGGCTTCCCTTGCCCGACGCTGGCGAGGGTTGCCCTTGTCGGATCTGGCGAGGGCGACCCTCGCCGGCGTCGGGTGAGGAAGCCCTCGCACAGGCGGCGAGGTTGCCACTCGCTGGGTCGGGCGTAGGCGACCCTCGCCCGACGCCGGCGAGGGTCGCCCGACGCCGGATCCGGCGAGGGCGACCCTCGCCGGCGTCGGGCGAGGCGGCCTCGCACTGGGCCGGCGAGGGGCGGCTCGCCTAGGCCGGCAAGGGCCCGCCTTGCCTATCGCTAGCGAGGGTCGGCCGCCCTCGCCGGCTATGGGCAAGGCCGCCCTCACCCAGCCCTTCCCGGGCTTCGCCGGTGGCCGTCCGGCCACAGGCAACCGGCCGGCGAAGGGAGAAAAGAAAAAAAGAAAAGAAAAGAAAAAGGAAAGAAGAAAAAAAATATTTAAAATTAAAAATGCTGACTGAAAACGCTGAAAAAAATTATTTAAAATAAAAAATGCTGACTGTACACGCTGACTCAACCTCCGGCAAGCCACGTCGGCGTCAAAAATTAATGACAAATGCCACGTTAGATTTCCAGCCAAATTGGCACTAAAGTGATCTCTTTTCCTCTGATTTGGCACCAAAGTGATCCGGAAAAAAGTTATGGCACCAAAGTGATCACCGTACATAAGTTATGACACTTGTGGTGTACTTTTGCTGTTAATGAATGACATCAAAGAGAGTAAATTGGAACGGCACATTCATTTATCTTTTACCAACTCCATTGGCGAATTTGAGATCTCACATCATCTTAAACTCCTTTGGACTTGATTCTGCAAAGTGAACAAACATGCATATGGAATGCATGATATACATGATATGCAAATGTTCTATAGTGGCCTAAATCTTCTTCTGAAATGTTCAATCCAATTTTTCATTTCATTTCACAGGTAGAATATTTTGACCACATCTGAATTTACAGGATAAGCCAACTCTGTTCTATTCATATCTACAAAAATCAATGCTCCTCTAAGTAGGACTTTCTTGACAACATATGGTCCTTCATAGTTTGGGGTGAACTTCCCAAGAAAATATGAATTGTTGGGAATGACTTTCTTTACCACAAAATCTTCTATTTCAAGATGTCTTGGTCTGATCTTTCGATTGAAAGATTTAGCAACCATTTTCTGATAGGCTTGACCATGACACATGGCTCCCAATCTTTTTTCGTCAATTATGTTGAATTGTTTATATCTCTGTTGAGTCCATTCGGCTTCTGAAAGCTTCAACTGAGATAATACTCTTAATGAAGGGATCTCTACTTCGACAGGTAATACGGCCTCCATTCCATAAGCCAAAGAGAATGGTATTGCCCCAGTTGACGTTCGAATTGAAGTCTGTATGCCATTAAAGCATATGGCAATATTTCATGCCGATCACGATAGTTCTCAGCTCTCTTGGACAGTATCTTCTTGATGTTTTTATTTGCTGCCTCCACTGCTCCATTAATTTGTGGGCGATGGGGAGACGAGTTCAAATATTGAATGTGGAAATGCTCGAGCAAATCATCTACAATCTTATTGTTTAAGTTCGATCTGTTGTCAGTGATGATTGCTTCTAGAACTCCACGTCTGGCAATGATGTCACACCTAATGAACCTTGCCACGTTCTTAGCGGTAACATTGACAAAAGAACTTGCTTCAATCTACTTGGTGAAATAATCAATTGCAACCAAGATAAAGCGATGTCCATTTGAGGCCTTGGGGTTGATTGGACCAATTATATCAATGCCTCACATCGAGAATGGCCATGGCTCAGACATTTAATGTAGCTTATTTGAGGGACGTTAATTCTGTCTCCATACACATGGCACTGATAGCAACATCTTACGTGTTGAATGCAGTCCGTTTCCATCGTCATCCAATAATATACTAACCTCATGATTTTTTGGGCTACGAGTTGACCATTCATATGTGTACCACATTCACCTTCATGAATTTCTTTCATGATTTGATAAGCTTCTTTGGCATCCACGTACCTTAGCAATACTGAATCAAATGATCTATTGTAGAGAATCTGTCCACTAAGAAAGAATTTTGTAGCTACCTTTTTTTATGAATTTTCTATCAATTGGTTGGCTCCCTTATGGGAATTCGCCCATTTGGAGATAGTTCTTGATGTCATGAAACCATGGTTCATCATCAAACTCCGCTTAGACTATCATGCAATATGCTAATTGGTCAAGAATGTTGATTCTCAATGGTTTTAGATCCAAACCATTATGTGCTTGTAATAAGGATGCTAAAGTAGCCAAAGCATCCGCAAAGTGATTTTGACACCACTCTTTTGTCATTTACTTCATCCATTCCACCCTAATCATCAGATGTGATGACTTCATTTTTGAGGGCCCATGATGGAGGTGTATAATTAATGCGAAAATTATAACAACCGCTATCCTGACCCAATAAGTCCACAGTTTTGGCTCACTCTCGTGCTTCACAGATGAATTGTTTGTCACCTTGGCGGATTTTCTCCTCTTTTAGTTCTTCTTTGTCTATTTCTTTCTCGGGATTCACTTCATTGTTTTAAGTTTCTATTTTGGGAACTTCTTCGTCATCCATTCTGCCCCAACCATCAGGCACGATGACTTCATTTTTAAATGCCTCTGGAAGGGGTGTATATTTAACCTGGAAGTTATACTTCCCAGAACCCTCTCCTAGTGTGTCTATTACTTCACCATTCTGATGTATTATGTTGTGAAACTGAGCATCACCTTGATGAGCAGCTTTTACTTTGGCTTCGTACTCATCGTCTTCTTCAGATTCAACTTCCTCATCTTCGCCCCAAATCATTCCAACTACATTGTGCTCTGGAAGAGGATTCTGATGCACGCTTGGTTCGGGTTCTTGGAAGTTGAGAATCTTCCGGTCAATGAGTTGTTGAACCTTGATCTTTAAAGTGAGGCAATTATCCACCTCATGCCCCTGTTCTCTCATGTGATACACATAGGTTTTAGACTCATCATACCCAGGCAATCTTGGAGGATTCTCTCTTGGTACTTCCTTTGCCACCATATGCCCTTCAAGTAACATGGGTAGTAATTTCGATAACGGATGAGGCAATGGTGTAAATGGTTTCATGGGCTTCTTTCTTGGCTTAGACGGCTTGGTATTTCTCTAAGAGGTGTTTGGTTGTTTCTGAGGTAGTGTTGGGTAAGTGTTTGGGCTTGTTACTATTGCCACTTCATGAGCAAGCTCCTTTTCCTTTCTTGTCAGATACGAACTTTGTGCCGATGCTTCTTGGTTCTTCTTTTCTTTTAATGCCCATTCTATCCTTTCTCCTACTTTTTCCAACATGATGAATGTTTGACAACCAGAGACATGAAGTTCGTCATAATATTCAAAGAGCAGGGACTTTAGAAAGAGCTCAATAAGCTTGTCTTTGTTAATTGCGGGTTTAACTTGCGAGGTAACATCTTTCCACCTCTGAGCAAAGGCCTAAAATCCTTCGCTTCTTCTCTTCACCATTCTCATGAGATCCTCTTTTGTTTGGAGTATTTCAACATTGAATTTGTATTGATGTAGAAACTCACCGGCATGATGATCCCATTCACAGAAGTTCTCGATGTCCAAAGAAGTATACCATGCCAGAGCTGCTCCTTTGAGACTATCTTGAAACGTGCTAATAAGAAGATGAGTATTATCTGAATACCTTGCCATCTTACGAAGATAATATTTCAAGTGGCTTTTGAGACAGCTAGTTCCATCATATTTACTCATGAATTCCAGTTCCTTATAATTGTATGGGACAACCACTTTTGTGTATGGCAAGGATTTATCAAATCTTTTCAATTGATAACCTTGGCTTGCGAGACATTCTTCAATTTTCGCCCGCGTTTTGGCTTCTTCCTCATCCTTGGCTTTAGATGGAGTCTTCTTTGAAAAGCCATCTTCTTCTAAGTTCACAACATCAGGTGTTGTCTTCAGCAGATTCTCCTGAATAGACTCCTTATTTTGATTATGGTTATCTTGAGTGGTTACTCCAGCATTTGAAGTGTTAGTATTAGAAGTCATAGGGTAAGATCCTCTTGCAGCTATGATAAAAGACTTCATCTCCGCCATCATGGCGCCCGTTTGGGTCATTTGATTTTCAACCTCTGCCAAGCGGTTGCAAGTTTCCTTTTCGGACATTCTTGTTTGCAAATGGGTCTGGATTTGGGTTTTTCTTTCTTCCGTTGTTATATCACCTGTTTTGAAGATATTAAATATTAGTATGATGAAACAACGGTTATGACCTATATTCTTTCAATTATATGTTTTCTTTTCGATTAACAAGGATAAGAACTTTTAGATAAGCCTTAACCTTGTGCAAAACTTCTTATGAGTGTTTATCTCAAGAAATCATACAATTCAAAGAATCGTAATCCATGGTGATTTTCTTTTCAAAATGTGATAAAAAATCTCATCAAACTTTTATTTATCAAACAATTGTTTCAATTTCTAAAGTTTGTATTACGATGCTTCAAATCAAAATAGGGTGACTAGTTCAATCAAGTCTAGGCTTCTTGATAGCTAAGGTAGCTTCCGCCTCTTCGTTCCATTCTCTTATCCAGATTCCTATTCTTCAACATCGATCACTACTTCCTCAGGGATGTATGGCTCCACACCGAATGTATTAGGAACGATGTATTCTGGAACATATGGCTCAGCAAGGTTTGGGGTAACACTCAATGGCACATATGATTCGACATTAATTGGACATTTATCCTCTAACCACTTAAAGTACTCATTTGATGCCAAATAGAGCTTCATTTTTCCCTTCAAGCCTTCAGGCCATTCCACTATTTGCTCAGATGATTTCTTCAAGGAATCAACGATCTTGTCAACCTTCTTTTGCAGCTTTCTCCTTTCTTTCTCCGGTAGGGGTCCTTTTGGTATCTCAAATGCGAACTGTTCGGGATGCCATATGGGTGGTATTTGCTGAATCATGGCAAATTGTCGCATGACTCTCAATGGGTAATAAGCGGTCCCTTTATTTAAACCAAGTAAGGGCACCATATTGCCTTCTTGGCAAGTAATTCTGGCTTTGGCTATCTTTGGCCAACTGATTCGCCATCGAAATTGATCGGGGCTTAAAGCTGTCACGCCCCGAACCCCATCGAGCACGCGTCATCCTTCACTGATTGATTAATGCGACATCCCAGGGTATCGCCGACCTCACTTATAATTATTAGAGAATTAAAACGATCAGCAGAAACCACAAACTCCCGGACAATTGAAACTGGGATAATTAGGGAGAATAAACCTATTCACTTCTCATTCCAACTTATATAATATTCACAATTTACAAAACCACCGTATATAAAAACACACCAAACTATGAACCACCAATATACCTATGCACACCGTACTACACCCATCGATATCAAAAAGGACCGATGACCTAAAAATTCTATCCTGCAAAAATGGTACTCCTCCAAAAAACCTAGCTTCAACCCCTATACTAGCCCCTACGCCCCTTGCTCGGCATTCACTCTGAGTCTGACTCCTCGTCATCTGAATCCGAACTCCCCTGAATCGTCTGCTCCTCCGAGGACTCCGGCTCTATCTCAATCTCGATCGGGTGGTTTATATCACCTGATTCAGCTGGAACTTCGTCCTGATCCTCCTCAGCCACAAAATTTGGATCCATCCACTGCTCATATGGGAGTATATACTCTGGTTCCTCCTCAGGCTCTGCGGACTCAGCAGGTTCATCCTCGGGTTCCGCCTCGGGTTCCTCCTCTTCCGGCCCCTCCTCTGGAATTAGCTCAAGATCCACATCCATCGGATCGTCTTCCGCTAAAGACCCTTTCGGCTCCGGCTTGTTCTCAGCCTCTGAAAATCCCTGTGCCGCAGGCACTGGATGCAGTCCCGATTGTGCCAGACTAGTTTCTGCACTAGTCAATTCGCCGTCAGGAGGGGGTACGGCAGTTGGGTCCCAGTCCCTAACTAAATCAAAAGGGACGTCAAATCCTCGGATGGGCCCGAACTCATCTACCCCATCTCGGAAGAACCAGGCGGTGTATTTATGGGACTCCCACAAAGGTAATCCTACGTCTACAAAAACTGTAGTAGTGTGCTTAATCCAGGTCATATTGTCAGCTATAGAAAACTCTAAAACTTCCTGTTCGGTGTACACCGGTACTCCAAAACGCTCAGGTGGTGGCAGGGGGTTCATTGTTCTTGCCGGGGTTATGAAATGTTGGGTTGAAACAACCGTGAGACTACATCTCAATAAGTACACCCCTAAACCCCACCTACGCTATCACGTACCTCCAGACAATTGTAAAGCACAATCACACACAGATCATCACATAGCAGGCACATCAATTATTCATACCTGGGCCTGTTCGGCTCGCACCCTGCACGTTAGTCACAACCACACCATATGCAATCACATGCATGATTAAATCACATGTCGCGCATTCCCGCTTGCCTCATCACGTTCTTTTTCATACCACTCGCCAGTGACCCGCGTTACAGTACATGCCTTAGGTCCACTGCGACCATTTCATCACAACACTTCAGGGCCCGCGTTACAGTACACGTCTCAGGCCATGTTTCTCGCCCGCGTTACAGTACACGCCTCAGGCTCAACATCTACCACCTACTGCACAACCTACGTTGAAGTACACGCCTCAGGTTGGCAGTCTTCTGGTAATACCGGGCATCGTCCCGCGTTAAAGTATACAACTTAGGACGGCACAATTCCCACGATCGCACATGCCACACCACATTCACTCTCTTGCTCATGCACATGCTTAACAACCACTTGCCACTCAGTTGGCTAATCACACGTGGTCCGTGCACGTAGCAATTTACATACATTTTTCATGCTCACTAAGCATTCAACACGGCCAATTTAACAATTAATTCAATTTGGCCCAAGCGTGTACACAATAGGCTTATTTCAAACAATCAGTTACACAATCACGAACCCAATTTCACCATCACAATTCAGTCATAGTTGATACATACATTAAACACAGAAATTGCCATTTTTCTCTAACCAAACTGCGGCAATTCAATTCCGGCCGTTCACGATACTTTCCCACAATTAATAGCCGATTCTAAAAATCCAATTTACGAACCAAACCGAGAATCACAGCCCACTAATCAGCCAATCACAGCCCACTTTTGACCTCAAAATTTCCACCAAAATTCCCGATTTAATTCTTAAGGCCCGCCAAACATTTCCGCACTTAAAATTGTACAATTCCGCACCTAATTAAACCCGATTCCACCACAAAATTATCCGTTGATACCCGATGTCCTAAATAGAGTTTAGGGCACGACTTACCGACACTCTAGACTAACGCGGCTAGAGCCAAAAGCGGCGGCGATTGATAGGGACGACGGCGAGCGGCGGCGCGGCTTGGCTCGGCGGACGGCGACGGCGGTGACGGCCTTGATCTTCTCGACCGTGGCTCACGGCCACACGGGGGAGAGAGGGGGAGAGAGAGAGACGAACGGCATGGGACTGTGGTGGCGGTGCGGTACGGCAGTGTGGACGGTGTGGCACGGCGGGCGGTGGCCAAACGGTGGCGGCATGGCGTACGGCAAGGGGGGGCGGCTGGTTCAGTCGGTGAGGGGGGGACCGAAGGAGAGAGAGAGTGAGGGAGAATGAGAAGAGAGAAAGAGAAATTGGACTAAAATAGTCCAATTTTGACTAAAATCGGCAAATTACCATCATGCCCTTGTCTCTCAATCCAAATCGACGGCCCAGATTCAATTTTATCTTGAAACCGACGGCCGAGATTGAATCTTGCCCAAAAATATCCAAGGGCAATTTGGGAAATTCATAAAATTCCAAGGGTAAAATTGTCCAACCAAAAAGTTAGGGCAAAATTACCAAAATGCCCCTCCCTCATAAAACATACCCTTTATTAATTCTTAGGGGTAAAATGGTCACTTTCCTCATTTCTCATCGAAATTGAATTTTTCTGAAGGATTCGGGGCAATCCAAAATTGCACGTTCCAACCGCAACGTCGTCCTAAGGTCCCGTTGTGACTTCCAAATTTTCTGATGTCCAAATTGGGCTCAATTAAATAATTAAATTTTATTAAACACAACTCGAGCGTTTCTCAAACTAACGGGTGGTTGTTTGGGGAAATTCGCATATTCGACCCGTGACTGATAATAAATCGAGTCACGTGTAAGTTCATTCGGTTCATGACGACTTTGGTTGTCATTTAAATCGCGAGGTTCAATCGCTAAATCAGAGAGGCACGATCGTTCGGTATAGATTCAGGATCATTCGTCAATTTGTTTCGTGATCCGGCGGAATCACCTGCGATCCACTACTATGACAGTGGTAAACTGACCCCTGACTATCCTTGGATCGGCCTACAATGGCTCAAAAGGTCACCTCAACGATTTTATGGTCGAAAATCAATTCACGATCGAATTCTCTCTTAGTCGCACGAATTTAATTCCCCAATTAGCCTTTCCCTAATGGTTAGTGTCCCAGGAATGATCAGTTCCGGGCGAGAACTAACTGCGAGTACATTCATAAAACTAAGTATTTTATAAATTCCAAATGGACAATTTTTCAGGATGTCACAAAAGCTCTAATGAAGTTAGCCTATTCGAAGGAGTATTTTGGCAACTTATCTTGAATTCTAATGTATCTCTCAATCGGATTCACAGCCGAACTAATCTCTTAGATGCTCATAAAACGCCCCCACGGTTGGAGATGGGAGATGAACCATAGAGAGAGTAACTCGGTAGATGCTTGAAATACATTCCTCTCATTATTTTGGAACCTATTCAAAGAGATAATGGTTTCAGCTCGGAGCACACCAGAGAAATCCCACTTGAGACAAGCTTGCCTCGTAATTACGACCACTAAAGGATCTAACCCTATTTTGGATACGGGAAATAGAACAAATCCGAAGAAAGCTAGAAGAAAGACCCTAGCAGAAGTGTTTCCCGTTTCTCTCGGAAGTTTGGAATAGTTGGATATTAGGAATGACAAAGGGAATCTTCCGGTATTTGACTTAATCAATTTCTCAACTTGGGAAGTTTTCAAGTGAAGAAATTTAGCCAGTATGCTCATGGGTTTTAACCCAATCGGAGGCTCTATGATCCTAGGCTTAAAATCAATCCCGATGGCGGCATTATATTCCTTTAGGGTAGGCATCATTTCGTTTTCTCCCAGTAGGAAAGTTGCATTGGTAGTTTCCTGAAAATGAGCCAAGGCTTGAATCATGCTTACTTGATGTTTGACATTGATTAGCTCAAATAAGTAACCAAGCCTTTCTTTGACATAATCTTGATTCTCTTTGGTCATGTTCTCCCACCACGCTAAAAGCTCCTTTTGCGGGACTGGAATGACTTGAACATTTAGTTGCCCCATTTTTGATCTAAAACATGTAAAAAGGTTTTTGTCAATCACCATGGATTACTGGTAATATTTTAAAAATCCCATTTTAACCATATGTTCTTTTGAGGCAAAAATGGAATAAGAGTGATTTGGCATCTTAATTCCATTATAAACCTTAAAAGGAATTAAGAATGGTGTCAAATTCAATGTTTGGAATAGGTACCCCCTTTTCTATACTCCATTAAGATTGGAAAAACTCAATTTGAACACTTACAATTCCTGAATATAACAATGGCTCAAAATGTCAAAATCAATGGCTCAAAATGTCACATCAACGGTTTTATGGTCGAAAATCAATTCACGATCGAATTCTCTCTTAGTCGCACGAATTTAATTCCCCAATTAGCCTTTCCCTAATGGTTAGTATCCCAAGAATGATCAATTCCGGGTAAAAACTAACTGCGAGTACATTCATAAAACTAAGTATTTCATAAATTCCAAATGGACAATTTTTCAGGATGTCACAACTCTTCCCCCCTTATAAAAATTTCGTCCTCAAAATTTACAAATTCTACCACTACTACTCAAACAAATGGGGGTACTGACGTTGCATTATCTCTTCACTTTCCCATGTCGCGCCTTCAATTCCGTGGTGTTCCCAAATGACCTTGACCATAGGGATCGTCTTGATCCTGAGGACCCGTTCTTTCCGATCTTCAATCCTTACTGGTCTCTCGACATAGAATACCCTGTCGTCGACTTCTATCTCCTCATAATTCAGCACGTGAGTTCGGTCCGGTTCATATTTCCTCAACATCGATACGTGGAACACGTTATGCACTTGCGATAAATTCGGCGGAAGTGCAAGTCGATACGCTAAATCCCCGATCCTTTCTAAAATCTCAAAAGGTTCCACGTATCTCGGACTCAACTTGCCTTTTTTACCGAACCTGGATAGTCCCCTTATGGGCAATACCTTAAAAGATACATGATCCCCTACCTGAAATTCCAAAGGTCTTTGCCTTCTGTCTGCATAACTCTTTTGACGGCTCTGTGCTGTTTTCAGCCTTTCACGAATTACCTTTAACAGCCTCAATTGACTGTTGAATTAACTCTGGCCCGGTGATACTCTTTTCTCCTACTTCATCCCAGCACACAGGCGTTCGACAAGCCCTGCCATATAATGCTTCAAAAGGCGCCATTCCGATGCTCCGCTGAAAACTATTATTATAAGCAAACTCTGCTAAGGGCAACTGCTCTTTCCATTTACCCTGAAAATCCAACATACATGCCCGAAGTATATCCTCTAAAGTATGAATTGTCCTCTTAGACTGGCCATCCGTTTGCGGATGATAAGCAGTACTAAACTGCAATTTCGATCCTAATGCCATCTGCAGAATTTTCCAAAAATTGGCGGTAAACCTAGGATCACGATATGAAGTTATCGACACTGGTACCCCATGCAAATGAACTATTTGCTGCACATACAACTCTACATACCGATCTAATGCGAAATCCTTTCGCACAGCCAAAAAGTGTGTCGACTTGGTCAATCTATCGATAATCACCCAAATAGTATCATGACCTCTTTGGTAATCCCGACACGAATGCTCTCACTTCCATTCTGGGATTTCCAACGGTCGCAACAATCCCCCAGGCTTACAGTGTTGCGCTTTCACTTGCTGACACGTCAGGCACTTAGCTACGTGCTTAGCGATATCTGCCTTCATACCATTCCACCAATAGTACTGTCTCAAATTCTGATACATTTTCGTACTCCCCGGATGAATACTATAATTACTACGATGCGCTTCCGATAAAATCTCTTCCCTAAGTTCTGTATCGTCAGGCACACATAATCACCCACGGAACTTCAATATCCCATCTTCGGATACTTGGAAGTCCGGTTTTCTCTTGGTCTCATCCATCCCCAAAATCCTTTGGATTTCTTGGTCCGTAGACTATAGCCTCTTAATTTTCGCATGAATCTCCGGTTCAATGCTAAGCATAGCCAGCAAGCTCGAGACTTGACTTACTTCAAATCTAAACTCCGAGTCTCGCACTTCTTCCAACAAGGTCCATTCCTTGACCATCAAGTGCGCGATGCTTGATTTCTGACTCAAGGCATCGGCTACCCGATTAGCCTTCCCAGGATGATATAATATATCACAGTCGTAATCCTTTAGCAACTCCATCCACCGACGCTGCCTCATGTTTAACTCCTTTTGAGAAAACAGATATTTGAGGCTCTGATGGTCGATATAGATCTAAAATTTCTCTCCGCATAAATAGTATCGCCAAATCTTCAGGGCGAATACTATTGTGGCTAACTCTAAGTCATGCGTCGGATAATTCAACTCATGCAGTCTTAACTGCCTTGACGTGTAGGCTACTACTTCTCCATGTTGCATGAGTACACATCCCAATCCTTTCAACGATGCATCGTTATAAATCTCGTATCCTCCGAATCCTGATGGAATAGTCAACACCGATGCCGTTGTCAATCTATGCTTTAACTCCCGAAAACTCCTTTCATATTTGTCGGTCCATTCAAATCTCATCTCCTTTTTCAACAATTGCGTCAACGGCGTTGCTATTGCCGAAAATCCTTCCACGAAACGACGATAATATCCCGCTAAACCCAGAAAACTTCGAACCTCTGTTATCGTCATTGGTCTTGGCCACTTCATTATCGCCTCAATCTTTGACGGATCTACTAAGATTCCTTCTCCGGAGATCACATGTCCGAGAAATGCTACTCGATTGAGCCACAATTCGCACTTGCTAAACTTAACATATAGTGCGTGTTCTCTTAAAGTCTACAACACCTTACTCAAGTGAAATTCATGCTCCTCTAGGCTCTTCGAGTACACTAATATGTCATCAATAAAAATAATCACGAACTGATCTAAGAATTCTTTAAACACTCTATTCATTAGATCCATAAAGGCAGCAGGGGCGTTCGTCAATCCGAACGGCATTACTGTAAATTCATAATGCCCATACCTCGTCCTAAATGCCGTCTTCGGAATATTCTCCTTCCTAATTCTCAACTGATAATATCTTGTTCTCAAATCAATTTTTTGAGAACACCGAAACCCCATGTAACTAATCAAACAAGTCATCAATCCTCGGCAAGGGATATTTATTTTTTATCGTCACCTGATTCAGCTGCCTGTAATCTATACACAACCTCAACGATCCATCTTTCTTTCTCACGAACAAGACTGGCGCTCCCCACGGAGACGCACTCGGATGAATAAATCCCTTGTCTAACAACTCTTGCATTTGCACCTTTAGCTCCTTCAGTTCCGACAATGGCATTCTATAAGGTGCTTTTGAGATTGGCTCAGTTCCAGTTGCCAACTTAATCACAAATTCTACTTCTCTTTCCGGTGGTAATCTCGGTAATTCCTGAGGAAACACATCAGGATAATCGCGTACCATGGCTATATCCTCTAGCCTCAGCTCCTCAGCCATCGAATCGACTACTGTCGCTAGAAATCCTTGACACCCCTCATTCAATAACTTTGACATTTCTAGCGACGAAATCCATAGAATCGAGGGTCCTCCTCGACTTCCCACAAACTTGAATTTCGGATGTCCAATGGGATTAAATTGGATCACCCTGCTATTGCAATCCATTACGGCCCTCTGCTTAGATAGCCAGTCCATTCCCACTATTACATCAAAATCGTACATAGCTAAAACCGCTAAATCAATCTTTTCCTCCCTATCCCCAATCACAATCTTACAGTCTGGACACCCCATTGATACTAACATCTTATCATTCAAGGGAGTCGTCACGCATAATATAACATCAAGCAATTGCGGTTGTATTCCAATCAACTCAATAAACTGTTTAGATATGAAAGAATGTGACGCCCCAGGGTCAAATAAAGCATACGCAACATGGTTGCATAGAGAAATCGTACCTGTGACAACCCCTGGCGCGTTCTCAGCCTTTCTTCTGGCCATAGCATACACGCGTCCTTGCGCTTGAAGCCTATTTTGGTTTGCTGTATGGGCCGCTCCAGTCTGATTCCCGTTTCGAGGCGGCGGCAACGTAGGCGATCTATTCTGCCTTGGATTGGGGCAAGTTCTTATGTGGTGACCAAATCTACCACATCCAAAACATGCTCCGCCCCGAGTTGGACAAGGTCCATTTCCGTGCCTTTCCCCACATACTTTACATGGACCATTCTGTTTTCGGACCGGCTTTCCTATATTTCTTCTAATAGGAGGGACAAAGCGTCTATTACCCGTCATCAGCCTCTTCTCGAGGTTACGATTGTCCCTTCTCGGGGTAAACCTCGATCCAGAAGCTGTAGCCCTATCCACCTGATCACGCTCAAGGACTTGAGCCCTGTCAAATATCTCCTCGTAAGTCCTCAGGTTCACCAGTAATAACTGGCTGCGAATGTCAGCTCTCAATCCATCCCGAAATTTTCGCGCCTTATCATCGGGATGCTCCACCATTCTCGGCGCAAATTTAGACAATCTCGCAAATTCCGCCTCATATTGATCTACTGTCATCTGGCCTTGGCGGAGTCTCATAAACTCGGCTAGTTTTCTTTCTCTAGCGCTGGCTGAGAAATATTTCTCATAAAATCTCTCAGTAAAAGCAGTCCAAGTTCGGGCAGTACCTTCCGAAAATATTCTATCCCTAGTGACCTTCCACCAATCATTCGCGTTATCCTGCAACTGGTATACCGCTAGGGTTACTTTCTCGTTATTAGTGCACTCTAACACCTCAAAAGCTTTCTCAAGTTCCTCTACCCATCGAGGTGCAGCCTCATGGTCACCTTTTCCAGAAAACTTGGGTGGTTTTAGCTTCATAAACTACTCTACCAATTGGTGCATTGATCTATTTACATTCATTTGCCCCTGCCCTTGATTTCCATTATTATCAACAGCAGCAGCCGTAACGGCCTCGGCAGCTTGGGCAATCGTAGCAACTCACTCGCTCCTGAGTCTGCTGACCTATCAGATCACCAATCCGTTCTAAGGTCCTCATGACCGCTTCCATTCTAGGATCCTCTGCAGGTCTAACCTCAACTCTAGGATTCACTGCAGCTTCAGCTTCAATTCCAGGGTTTTCTATCGCTCTAGCACCCATTCCGAGGTCCTCTACAGCTCTAGCTTGAGCACGACCTCGACCTCTATTTTCCCTTCCTGCGCCCTTTCTTGGGACTCTTCCTACACCTCTTCCTTCGCTGCTCATCTTCTCAGTTCTACCACTCTTCTACCTGCTGTAATTCCACTTAGGAATTAGTAACCTAAGCCAACTAGATCAGTCTAGTTCTAGATAGTGAATTAACGCACTAATTCACTCAGCAAGCAACCAATCATCATAGGCACGAGACCACAATCAACAGAGTCTGAATACTCACCTCAGGTCCAGACGCACTTGTATTCAATCATCTCAACAATCAATTCACTCATTCAATCACAACAAATAATTTGGAGGCACGTATAGCTTATTCAGCCCTATGGCTCACTAAAGTCTCCCTAATTTTCTACCCCAAAATCTCTGCTCCTTATCACTCCAAACTCCGACCAGTTTAGATCGAGCTATCCTTGCTCTGATACCAATTCAACTAGGATGTCACGTCCCGAACCCCATCGAGCATGCGCCATCCTTCACTGGTCGATTAATGCGACATCCCAGGGTATCGCCGACCTCACTTAGAATTATCAGAGAATTAAAACGGTCAGCGGAAACCACAAACTCCCAGACAATTGAAACTGGGATAATTAGGGAGAATACACCTATTCACTTCTTATTCCAACTTATATAATATTCACAATTTACAAAACCATCGTATATAAAAACACATCAAACTATGAACCACCAATATACCTATGCACACCGTACTACACCCATCGATATCAACAAGAACCGATGACCTGGATATCTTGCAAAAATGGTACTCCTCCAAAAACCTAGCTTCAACCCCTATACTAGCCCTTACGCCCCTTGCTCGGCATCCACTCTGAGTCTGACTCCTCGTCATCTGAATCCGAACTCCCCTGAATCGTCTGCTCCTCCGAGGACTCCGGCTCTGCCTCAATCTCGATCGGGTGGTTTATATCACCTGATTCAGCTGGAACTTCGTCCTGATCCTTCTCAGCCGACTCTTCAAAGAAATCGTCCTCAGGCACGAAATTTGGATCCATCCATTGCTCATATGGGAGTATATACTCTGGTTCCTCCTTAGGCTCTACGGACTCAGCAGGTTCATCCTCGGATTCTGCCTCGGGTTCCTCCTCTTCCGGCCCCTCCTCTAGGATCAACTCAAGATTCACATCCATCGGATCGTCTCCCGCTAAAGACCCTTCCGGCTTCGGCTCATTCTCAGCCCCTGAAGATCCCTATGCCGCAGGCGCCGGATGCAGTCCCGATTGTGCCAGACTAGTTTCCGCACTAGTCAATTCGCCGTCAGGAAGGGGTACAGCAGTCGGGTCCCAGTCCCCAACTAAATCAAAAGAGACGTCAAACCCTCGGACGAGCCCGAACTCATCTATCCCGTCTCGGAAGAACCAGGCGGTGTATATATGGGACTCCCACAAAGGTAATCCTACGTCTACAAAAACTGTAGTAGTGTGCTTAATCCAGGTCATATTGTCAGCCATAGAAAACTCTAAAACTTCCTGTTCGGTGTACACCGGTACTCCAAAACGCTCAGGTGGTGGCAGGGGGTTCATTGTTCTTGCCGGGGTTATGAAATGTTGGGTTGAAACAACCGTGAGACTACATCTCAATAAGTACACCCCTAAACCCCACCTACGCTATCACGTACCTCCAGACAATTGTAAAGCACAATCACACACAGATCATCACATAGCAGGCACATCAATTATTCATACCTGGGCCTGTTCGGCTCGCACCCTGCACGTTAGTCACAACCACACCATATGCAATCACATGCATGATTAAATCACATGTCGCGCATTCCCGCTTGCCTCATCACGTTCTTTTTCATACCACTCGCCAGTGACCCGCGTTACAGTACATGCCTTAGGTCCACTGCGACCATTTCATCACAACACTTCAGGGCCCGCGTTACAGTACACGTCTCAGGCCATGTTTCTCGCCCGCGTTACAGTACACGCCTCAGGCTCAACATCTACCACCTACTGCACAACCTACGTTGAAGTACACGCCTCAGGTTGGCAGTCTTCTGGTAATACCGGGCATCGTCCCGCGTTAAAGTACACAACTTAGGACGGCACAATTCCCACGATCGCACATGCCACACCACATTCACTCTCTTGCTCATGCACATGCTTAACAACCACTTGCCACTCAGTTGGCTAATCACACGTGGTCCGTGCACGTAGCAATTTACATACATTTTTCATGCTCACTAAGCATTCAACACGGCCAATTTAACAATTAATTCAATTTGGCCCAAGCGTGTACACAATAGGCTTATTTCAAACAATCAGTTACACAATCACGCACCCAATTTCACCATCACAATTCAGTCATAATTCATACATACATTAAATATAGAAATTGCCGTTTTTCTCTAACCAAACTGCGGCAATTCAATTCCGGCTGTTCACGACACTTTCCCACAATTAATAGCCGGTTCTAAAAATCCAATTTACGAACCAAACCGAGCATCACAGCCCACTAATCAGCCAATCACAGCCCACTTTTGACCTCAAAATTTCCACCAAAATTCCCGATTTAATTCCTAAGGCCCGCCAAACATTTCCGCACCTAAAATTGTACAATTCCGCACCTAATTAAACTCGATTCTTCCACAAAATTATCCGTCGATACCCGATGTCCTAAATAGAGTTTAGGGCGCGACTTACCGAAAAGCGGCTAGAGCGAAAAGTGGCGGCGATCGATGGGGATGGCGGCGAGCGGCGGCACGGCTTGGCTCGGTAGACGGCGACGGCGGCGACGGCGACGGCCTTGATCTTCTCAGCCGTGGCTCACGGCCACACAGGGGAGAGAGGGGGAGAGAGAGACAAACGGCATGGGACGGTGGTGGCGGTGCGGTACGGCGGCGTGGATGGCGTGGCACGGCGGGCAGTGGCCGGACGGCGGCGGCATGGCGTACGGCAAGGGGGCGCGGCTGGTTCGGTCAGTGAGAGGGGGGGACCGAAGGGGAGAGAGAGAGTGAGGGAGAATGAGAAGAGAGAAAGAGTAATTGGACTAAAATAGTCCAATTTTGACTAAAATCGGTAAATTACCATCATGCCATTGTCTCTCAATCCAAATCGACGGCCTAGATTCGATCTTATCTTGAAACCGACGGCCGAGATCGAATCTTGCCCAAAAATATCCAAGGGCAATTTGGGAAATTCATAAAATTTCAATGGTAAAATTGTCCAACCAAAAAGTTAGGGCAAAATTACCAAAATGCCCCTCCCTCATAAAACATACCCTTTTATTAATTCTTAGGGGTAAAATGGTCACTTTCCTCGTTTCTCATCGAAATTGAATTTTTCTGAAGGATTGGGGCAATCCAAAATTGCACGTTCCAACCGCAACGTCGTCCTAAGGTCCCGTTGTGACTTCCAAATTTTCCGATGTCCAAATTGGGCTCAATTAAATAATTAAATTTTATTAAACACAACTCGAACGTTTCTCAAACTAACGGGTGGTTGTTTGGGGAAATTCGCATATTCGACCCGTGATTGATAATAAATCGAGTCACGTGCAAGTTCATTCGGTTCGTGACGACTTCGGTTGTCATTTTAATCGCGAGGATCAATCGCTAGATCCGAGAGGCACGATCATTCGGTATAGGTTCAGGATCATTTGTCAATTCGTTTCGTGGTCCGACGGAATCACCCGCGATCCACTACTATGACAGTGGCAAACTGACCCCTGACTATCCTTGGATCGGCCTACAATGGCTCAAAAGGTCACCTCAACGATTTTATGGTCGAAAATCAATTCACGATCGAATTCTCTCTTAGTCGCACGAATTTAATTCCCCAATTAGCCTTTCCCTAATGGTTAGTGTCCCAGGAATGATCGTTCGGCGAGAACTAATCATGAGTACATTCATAAAACTAAGTATTTTATAAATTCCAAATGGACAATTTTTCAGGATGTCACAAAAGCTCTAATGAAGTTAGCCTATTCGAAGGAGTATTTTGGCAACTTATCTTGAATTCTAATGTATCTCTCAATCGGATTCACAGCCGAACTAATCTCTTAGATGCTCATAAAACGCCCCCACGGTTGGAGATGGGAGATGAACCATAGAGAGAGTAACTCGGTAGATGCTTGAAATACATTCCTCTCATTATTTTGGAACCTATTCAAAGAGATAATGGTTTCAGCTCGGAGCACACCAGAGAAATCCCACTTGAGACAAGCTTGCCTCGTAATTACGACCACTAAAGGATCTAACCCTATTTTGGATACGGGAAATAGAACAAATCCGAAGAAAGCTAGAAGAAAGACCCTAGCAGAAGTGTTTCCCGTTTCTCTCGGAAGTTTGGAATAGTTGGATATTAGGAATGACAAAGGGAATCTTCCGGTATTTGACTTAATCAATTTCTCAACTTGGGAAGTTTTCAAGTGAAGAAATTTAGCCAGTATGCTCATGGGTTTTAACCCAATCGGAGGCTCTATGATCCTAGGCTTAAAATCAATCCCGATGGCGGCATTATATTCCTTTAGGGTAGGCATCATTTCGTTTTCTCCCAGTAGGAAAGTTGCATTGGTAGTTTCCTGAAAATGAGCCAAGGCTTGAATCATGCTTACTTGATGTTTGACATTGATTAGCTCAAATAAGTAACCAAGCCTTTCTTTGACATAATCTTGATTCTCTTTGGTCATGTTCTCCCACCACGCTAAAAGCTCCTTTTGCGGGACTGGAATGACTTGAACATTTAGTTGCCCCATTTTTGATCTAAAACATGTAAAAAGGTTTTTGTCAATCACCATGGATTACTGGTAATATTTTAAAAATCCCATTTTAACCATATGTTCTTTTGAGGCAAAAATGGAATAAGAGTGATTTGGCATCTTAATTCCATTATAAACCTTAAAAGGAATTAAGAATGGTGTCAAATTCAATGTTTGGAATAGGTACCCCCTTTTCTATACTCCATTAAGATTGGAAAAACTCAATTTGAACACTTACAATTCCTGAATATAACAAAATTTACTTTCCTTCTTCTAAAATATTCATATCACACCCATCTCAACACCTCCCTGCAAAACCAAGGGTTAAATAAAGACTACACCCCCTTATACCTCCCGACTACAAGACCATTTAACACAATCATTAGTGGGATGTACCTTGGATCCTCGCGTGAGCACAAAACACATGCATATCATTCTAAAGTAGGCCTAAGTCCACCAGGAGTCCCCAGCGGAGTCGCCAAGTCTATCGCGCCGCGCTTTTCCCTAGCTAAGCGCACTAGAAAGTATTTTCGTTCATTTCTAATGATAAGGTGATTTATTAAACGAACGAGAGTCTCTCCCTGACCATACCTCACAAGACATCGGGTACCTATTATTTAATTTTCTATTTGGCCTAAGTTTTTCTTTGGAGTTGCCACTAGTCCTTATCGGTCAACTAAAAACCTAATCGAAGTATGAGAGAATTACCACGATTTTTATGAACCAGAGATTACATGGGTAAAGGGACTTGGTTACACTAATGATCCTGCTATCGAGATCCTTAATGCCTTTTCGGTACTTAAAACGATCCGAAATGTCTAAACGTGTCATGTGAGTTCACAAGGTTTATCCACTAATTCTAGCCATTCTAATCGGGAGGAAATGCACAAATAATTTCAACCAAACACAACAAACCTAAAATGGTCTCTAAAATGAAAGTCAATCAAAATACCTAAACCCTAATGAAGCCCTAAAGGCTTGTTCATTTTGGGAGTTTTTGGGTTCTTTAGGGGTTAGACCCCTTTTAGGGTTTTTTAGGGGTTAGACCCCTTTTACCCCTAAACTTGGGATTTTCTAAAAAATACAACTTGTGCACCTTTAACAATTCTAATATCACCTGAAAGTGGTGGCCACAAGCATTTTGAGTTATTCTACAATTTTATTTATTTATTTACTTCCCGGAGGGCTAAATTTTCATTTTTCTGAATTTTTTGAATTTTCTAATTTTGTAAGAATTTTCTAATTTTTTTCATGAATTTTCTATTTTTTTTTATGAATTTTTTTTATTCCCGCTGGGAATGGACTGGACTGGTTCAGACTAGTCTGACCGAATTGGACTGGCCTGAACCGGTCTCCGATCACTCCTCCGGCGAGTACTGTGCCAAAATGGCACCGTTTTTGCGTTTTTCTTTCAGGCATTTTCTCAAACATGTGATGGACATTAGTACGTGTATTATCTTCATGGCCGAGACTTTGGATCCTTCTTCGGCAACTTTCCATCGGTCCTCCGGTCATCATTATTGATCCTATACTATCCAACCCACACCCACTATCCACCTATTCCCACCAGACCATTGCCGGACCACCGTCAGCCGGTGAAAACCGAGCTTAAAAAACCTAACCAGCAACTAAACTAAACTAGTTCGTTCAATAACCAACTCAATCCTTACAACATTCTAGCTATTCTAATCAATCAAAACAACAACCAGAACAATCAAAGGACAATAACGACTAACTTGGAATGGCCAATAGCCCTGGAAAGGACTCCGGCGAGGTTTGGGTGCTCTGATGAGGGGTTTTTAGGGGGCCAACTTGGTGATTGTGGTAAATCATGATCCAAAATGCATCAAACACACAAACAATCGATCAGGAACATGTATAAGGCATCAATAATCACAAACATAAGAAGGAAATCGTAGAACCAAGTATCCAATAGTTCAGTCTGTCGTTCAAGCATTTCGACAAACGATTGGTGCGCGAATGGGAAGCGTTTTTACCTTCTTCACCTGAGGCTAAATCGAGAGTTCCAAGCCACAAGAAAGCTCTAGGATGATCCTCCTACACTTGTTCTTCAAACATGCGGTCATCGTTTTGCCAGAGAAGCCTAGGACTCAATGATCGAGATTGATTTTCAAACCTTCCCGATCAATCTCGGTTATGGACCTTTAGTGAGCAGGTTCACCTACGAGGCAAATTTCCCGGTGCTTTTCCAGTCGGAACAACGTCAATCACTCGGCCTGAAGGACCTCTACTTACTCTCTCTCTTAATTTCTCTCTTTCTCTCTCTATTTCTCTCTCTCATTCTCTCTGGAATTTTCTCGAATAGCTTTTGTGTGTGATAACTGGTTTTCCCGCCCCTTTTCTTCTCCTCCCCGAGGTGGTTCTCTCCTCTAACCGACTCGCCAATCGGTTAGAAATGATGAGGATGGACAGTTGGAGATTCTCCAACTGTCCATTTCATTTTTCACGTACCGAAAATCAAGGTTTAAGTTGGCGAAGGGGTGGGGTTGAACTGATATTTTTCTCTTCATTCCTCGTGTATGCCCGGCCGGGTAAAGAAGAAGGCCAATCCGGGTCAGGTCGGGTCGGGTCGAATCCGACCGACCCGGTAGACTTGGATTGGTCTAATTTTACAAATTTGACCCCATTTTGACCCCAAATTTTGATTCCTTGGCACTTTCTTCCTTGAAATGTGAGATCAATTTGAGTTTTATATCAATTAGACCAAAAATTCCCAAATTTGGATTCGGATCAATTGTGCTTTTGTTCAATTCAATGTCCAAATGATCTAATTAAGCCAAATTGAGGCCAAAATTGAATTACCCATGTTCAATTAACCTTAGGGAAGGTATAGGTTTCAATCGAAAATTTCAAATTGAATAAGATTCCCAATTTGGGTCTTAAAATCCCTAATTTTCAATTATTTTTTGGGGCTTTTCAATTCCTTTGTCAAATTGTGAAATTGGACCAACCAATATGAAATTCAAGGTCCTAGAATCAATTGTTGTGAAGACACCACAGCCTAAAAATGACTAAAAATGACTTAATTGGATTTTTGACTCAATTAAGGTATGAAATTACCCAATTTTGGGAGAAACATATCCCCAATTGAAATTTTATAAAATTGAAACTTCAGGCATAAAATTGGCATTAAAATAAGACTAATGGTTATTTTTGTGAAATTTTTAGAAGACATTTGTTATTTTTCTTGATTTTCTCTCCCCTTTTAGAAAAAAGAAATTAAGGAAAAATTCAGGAAAAAATATAAAAAATTTTATTTTTGTTTAGGAATAGATTCCTAAGCATGGCCAAGGTTCCTAATCTTAATTTTGTGATTTTATTTGAAATTGAAAACTTTGACTAAAAATTAGGTGTAACACTCGGCAGTGGTGAGGCCACAGCAACGGTAGAGGAAAGTAGGGGAGAGGGAAAGGAGAGGGGGAGGGAAAGAGAGGAGAGGGCTGGGTTTGGGCCTAGCGGGGGGAGAGAAAAAAACAAAGAAAAGAGGAAAGGGGCCAGGCCCTTCGAGTGGAAGAAAGGATGGGGTCTAGTCGATCCGGTTAGATTTTTTTGCAATTTTTCTTTTCTTTTTTTAAAGAAAAATATATTTTAATTAGTCCTATTAATGCAAATACACCTAATGTCTTTATGCCATGCAATAAAATAAAAAATATTTTTGTTTAGGGGTTAAAAATTTAACTCTTCATTTTTGTGCAATAAATTTTAATTGGATAGGTGTCAACAGTACAAGATATGTCTTAATCGCAATATGAGAAGTTGCAGAAGCAGATCTCACCAAAAGCAACAGGATTGTGTTTGCCACTTTTTTAGTGGCACCGACTACATTGGAACGCCTCTCCAAAATTTCAAGAAACCGCACAAAGTGTAAATGCAACAAAAGGGATAGGAGTGATAGGACCAATAAATCAAACATAAAAGCACATTAATGCCAAAACAATCTGCAAAAGTGAAACTGCTGCTTGTGTCTCAACTTTTTCTCTTATTGAGAGCCGTGTATTTTAGCGAGGTTAGTACTTGATTGTTGCTCGCTACTACTTTTGGGCCACCTGTTTCTTAATTTCTAGCCGTGTTCTTACCTTTCCAGATAATGTATTCCTGTATGATGAGCGGGTTTATGACTTCAGAGCAGTGCGGTTTGTCAATGACATGATTGTAGAATGCATCAGTTTTGTGGAAGTCTCTGTAGGGTAAAGCCCTGCTGCAATGTATCTATATGATAGAGGTTTATAAGGTTGGGGATGCGCGATACATTAATCAGCTAGGCTATATTCTATCAGGAGTTTTAGAATTAAAGAAATCATTTGAATTTGTATGCTAAACCTAGAATGATTAAACGCGAATTAGACATCTTTTAACCAAACTGTGATTTCACCGAACCACTTTCAACTCTGTCGGTATGACAATTTGATCTGCTGAGCGAGAATGATTCGGGTGTTTACTATACATGATGAAGGCCAAGCAATTTGACAAAAAACAGAATTTGTTTCTAATGGAGCTATCAAGAAAATGTAGTTTGCATATGGTTGCATGACTTTCTTTTCATGTAAAGCTAGAAAGGGTTCGTGCCTACTAGTTGGATGCCTCCCTTGATATTCTCCTCGCTTCAATTAAACGGCAGTGGGCAGTAATCTTCTTCATTGCAGCCTTTTTGGAAGTTTACATCGGTCAACCTTTTCTCTGTGATATTCTGTGTTCGTGAAGATTGTCAAATTTGGTCACCTAAGTGCTTCAGGTAATTCTCTTTTCATGACATTATTACACGGGATGGGAAGTTTATCTCTAAGAATTTTATAAAACATTAACACTATGTAAAGTCCTTGAAATTATCTATCCAATATTTGGAATCAGAAACATTGTTTAGCATGACATTTCTACATATTGGTCCGCCTACTGCCAGCACATTCAGTGCACTTGTTGTGACATCCCGAAATTTCGCCCAATTGGGATTTATGAAATGACTGAATTTATTAATGTAGTTGTAGTCAGTCTCGCCCGGAACTGATCATTCTTGGGATACTAACCTGTAGGGAAAGGCTAATTATGGATTTAAATTCGTACGACTAGAGAGATTCGATCGTGAGCCGACTTTCGATCAGAAAATCGTCGAAGTGACATTTTGAGCCAACAAGGGCCAATCTTAGGATAGTGAAGGGCCGATTCGTCACTGTCACACTAGTGGATCACGGGTGATTCCGTTTGACCACGAAGTGAATTGACGAACGATCCAGAACCTATACCGAACGATCGTGCTTATCAGAACTAGTGATCGATCTTCGCGATTTTATTGACAACCGAGGTCGACACGATCAGAACGAACTTGCACGTGACTTGATTTAGTATCAGTCATGGGTCGATTCTGCGAATTTTCCCGAAAGCCGCCTGTTAGTCTGAGATATGCACAAGTTACATTATATAGAATTCAATTATTAAATTGAGACTAAATTGGGCATTTGAAAATTAAGAAGTGATGGCAGAACGTTAGGACGACGTTGCGGTTGGAATGTGTAATTTTGGATGTGCCCGAATCCTTCAGAAAAATTCTTTTTTGGCAAGAGAATGGGAAAGTGACCATTTTACCCTTGGGAATTTCTAAAGGGCTAGTTTTATGAAGCAAGGGCATTTTGGTAATTTTGCCCAAAAATTTGGAAAAGACACTTTTGCCCTTGGACTTTTTGAGAAATTACAAGATTGTCCTTGGATATTTTAAATAAGATTCGATTTGGGCCGTCAATTTCAAGATAAGATTGAATCTGGGCCGTTGGATGAAAAGTAGAGAGAAGGGCATTTTGGTCATTTACCAAAATTGGGTCAAAACTTGAAGAAAAAGGCAAGACCTCTCTCTCTCTCCTCATTCTCTTCCTCCCCTCCTTCGGCCACACCTCCCCCATCGAAGCCACCCTCTCCGACCATCTCTCTCTCCCGCCTTGCTGCACCGCCCGTCGCCGCCGCCGCAAGATCGCCGTCGATCGCACCCGTTTCACTCTAGCCGCATGAGTCTAGAGTCGGGTAAGTCGCGATCTAAACCCCGCCTAGTATATCGGGTTATTTCGGGCCCGTTTAGATGCGATTTGGTGGAAATTAGGAATTAATTGGATTAGCGGGCCTTAGATGCGAAATCGGGAAGATTTGGTGGAATTTTAGAGGTCAATTGATGGCTGTGATTAGCTGTTTAGTGTGCTGTGACGGGCTGTTCGGTACGCGGTTAGTACCATTAGGACCGGCTCGGAATTTCGTGAAAATGTCGTGAAGAGCCGGGAGTGAAATATGGTGATTTTGAGGGTGAAAAAGGCTGATTGATGGCTGTGGTGTGTGGTTTTAGGTGCTGTGGGGTGCTGTTCATTGCGTGGTTGGTACCGTTAGGTCCGGCTCGGAATTTCGTGAAAGTGTCGTGAAGAGCGGAGAGTGAAATATGGTGATTTTGAGGGCGAAAAAGGCTGATTGATGGCTGTGGTGTGTGGTTTTAGGTGCTGTGGGGTGCTGCTTGTCGCGTGGTTGATACCGTTAGGTCCGGCTCGAGATTTTGTGAAAATGCCGTGAAGGGCCTGAACTGATTTGATAATGTTTGGGTGTGGAAAAATGTCAGTTTGTGTGTTGATTGCGTGTTTTGTGATATGACTGTGTGGTTGTGATGTATTGGGTGCAATTGTGTGCACGGAATTTAATGCGAATGTGTGTGAGCTTGAGATTGGGATCGGGCCAAGGCATTATAAGCTCGGGTCGCTATCACGTAGGCCTGTCGCATTTGGCGCAGGCTGAGGATCGAGGAAATGGGAAATGAGATTGGCCTGGGGCATGATCAGCTCGGGTGAAAATGGGATCAGGCCGAGATGTTCTAAAACTCGGGTCGTGATCACGTAGGCCTGTTGCATTTGGCGCGGGCTAAGGAAGTGTGATGTGGGATCGGACCGAGGCGTGTGATGCTCGGGGCGCGATCGAGTGGGTCGAGGCGTGTTGACACAGGCCGGGAAATCGATCGAGTGGGCTGAGGCGTGTTGACGCGGTTCGGGAAAGTGTTTGAGCAAATGTGGGTTCGACGAGTGGATTGGAAATGTGGTGTGATTGATGTGTGAATTGATATGTGGAAAGTTCGCATGTTGTGGCATGTGCATGAGAATTGTTTGTTGAGATTGAGGACTAATGTGCAGGTTGCATGTGCTGAGAGTCCAGGTATGTGTGAGTGTGGATTGATTGGTTGTGTGTCTGGATATGTCTGGAATTACGTGGTAGCCTAGGTAAGGTTTAGGTTGCAACTTATTGAGAAGTGTCTCATGGTTATTTCAACCAAACCATTTCAGATCACCCGCCTGAGCAATGAACCAACCGCCACCAGAACATTTTGGTATACTCATGCACACTGATAATAATTTTGTGGAGTACCTAATGGATGAGCCAGTTGAAGAGCCTGTCGAGGAAGAGCAAGAGGAGATCCCAGGGGAGTCGGGGGATATAGACTACCCGATTGAGATTGGAGCTGAGTCAGAGTTCCCATTGGAAGCGACGATCTAAGAGGATATAGATCCGAGTGCTAGTGAGTCGGATTCAGAGTGGACGCCGTCTCGAGGACGTCGGGGCTAATGAGGAGGCTAGGAGTAGATGTTGAGGAGTACCATTTTTGGAGAGTAGGGTATCTACCCCTTTTGAGGTGTAATGACAATAGGTGTTGGTGGGTGTGCATGTATATTTGGGGGACTAATTTGACAGTGGAAGGGTACAAGTGTGCTAGCAAATGGATGTTGTATATATATATGGTAATGTAATGTTCTAAATATAAGTTGGCGGTTTGGCGTGTTAGTTTATTCTGGTGTTCTCCAATATTATTGTCCGGGTTTAATTATTTGTTTCCGCCGCGATTAGCTCTGACGAGGGAGTAGAGTCGGCGACGTATTCCTGGGATGTCGCACATGAACGACTCGAGGTAGTGGGATGTCGTAAGTTCGAAGGAGTTCAGGGCGTGACACCTGTCACATCATTTCAACTGGAAGCTAAACAATTTGATTGCTTAGTATCTTATTGTTTGTGTTGATGCTGACAGACTCTTCTAAGAAAATTAGGAAGCCAAGACCCTGGAAGCATCCTGAACCAATTACAATGGACAATATGTGGATGAAGATGCGTGAGGAGTTTTGGGACACCGCACCGCATTATGGTGAGAGACAAGGTATTCTTTCATTGTTAGGATAAGATGGTGTTAATATATGATGCACAGTAACCACCCTTCACCTTCACTTGCCCTCCTAGTGCTGCGGAAGAGAGGAGAATGCCAAGCTTTGCACAATGGGTGGATCATAGCTATGTGAATCATGAGTGCTGTTTTCGTTTGACCAAGTTTGAGCAATTTCCTTTTGAATTGTGATGTTTCTTGCTTAAATGTGCTGTGTAGCACATTTATCATGCTCCTGTAAACTACAAAACTATAGATAATTCACACTGCATGAGAAATATGCTTTCCATGGGAAAGCAGGACATGGCTTTCCTTCTTATTTTGGGAGAACTCATTTGTTATTTGTGGTCTTCTTGCGACTGGATCTGTTTTCAAATGTTAAAAACATGGGAACTGGTTTTAAATTGATTAGTATTGCCTAAATGTCCCTTTAGTTTTGGTCTGAATATTTCAATTAAACATCTCTTCTGGACATTTTCAGTCAAGAATTGGATTATGCCATACTCAAGGATTGCAATTGTCTTTATTGTTAGCAAGGGAGGAATGATATTTGAGTAACCATGGGCCTCTATATGTCCATCTGTAAGTGTTTACTATACCTTTGACACTAGAAATTGGTTTAGTGATATCGTTTTCTTTAGCTGAGGAATGCAACGTGTGACCTTTCTGATAATATTGCTGTACGGGAAGCTTGCTTGCCGCAGGATTTTCTTTTATTTTTATTTTTTGGACAGGTGGTTGTGGAATGTAAAGTTTCCTATTTTTTACTGCTCGTTGTTAAATATTAAAATGACTTGAATTACGAACAGCAATTGGATAAAGCACATCCAGTAAAATGTCTCGGTTGCTTTTTTTGGTACCTTGTGAGTGGTACAATACTGATCGCTAGAAGGTGGACTTCATGAATTATCTGGAATTTGGGATTCCTTTTTGGAGATTTTGTTGACCTTTTCATTTTTCATATTAAAACTTGTAGAGGCTAGAACCATGATGTACTTATTCCGTCAGTTTTAAACACGAGATTGTCTCTTTCATGAAACAAACTTTCTTTGCTGTGAAATCATTGTGTGGGATGACAAGTCTTGAGGTCATTTCTTGTTACTTCAAGTTGTTTGGAACCATGACTATGTCAAATGCCTTCCATATGATTCTACACATCTAGAAGATGTGGCACGTATTGAATATCAAAAGGTCTCCCAGAAAATGAAAGGTTTTTAGTAAGTTAAAGAATGACTTGCTACTAAGATTGTCGGCTAACATTAATTAATGAAAACCTCTTGATATGATTGCATTGAGATTCTTTTCAATTTGAGAAAGTGCCTGGAAACTACCTAGCATGTTGTACTTGAAAATAGGCTCAGGCTACTTCAACTCTCACTGCAGCCATTTGTAGTTTTGTTATTGACTGACCGATGTATTCCAGCATGAGTTTGCTCAAGTTTAGTAATGTGATGCATGTCCCCTAACACTTGTGGGTTTAAAAAGCATTGCACATCCGTCTTCTTATCTACAATGAAGAAACCTTCATAGCAATCTGCTTCTGCAAGCCTCCGCAGAGGTGGACGATATATTTGAAGCACATATTTTGAGCATGTTTTTTCAGGTATGTTTTAGCTGGGGCACAAGTTCAAACCTTATCTTGATGAGCATTTTCAGTGGTGAAACTTTAGAGAGGCTGAAGATGGTGAATGAGCTGACGTGAATTGGCATGTCAATATATCTTAATGACTCGAATCTTTTGGTTTCTGTTGTATAATAACTAACTTCCCTTCAATCTCTATAGGAATTTATTTCTCTCTCTCATTTCATATCACTGTTGTAGACTTGTTAAGCAATTTAATTATGGCTTTCAGAGATATGGGATGCTCTGCATGCCGCAGCAGAAGCAGATCTAACGCTTGCCCAAGCAATTGTGGATAGTGCTGGCGTGATTGTTCAGAGAGCTGACTTGACAGTATGCATGATGAAAGAGGGGCTATATCCATCTATTCTCCCAGTCCCCCGCTCGCTTCTTGCCCACCGCAAACTAGAAATCTTTTCCGTCTCTGTTGTTCTGTCCATAATCTAATCCATGCGATGATGATTGTTGCAGGTAGGAAGTACGAATTGCCCAAGCACGTTTTGAGCGAGCCGACCAATTTGATTGATGACAATTGACGATGGAGGCAGGGCGGATTTTGCTCGGCTTAGTGTGTGAATCCTATGAATTGATATCGATAGTTTGGTAAAACAAATTGCATCAAAGTGGAGCACATTCTGGCATTTTCATGGTGCACACTCCAATACAAATGTGACGTAACTTTTGCCCCACGAGATGTATAACTTCCATAGTTTCATATGGTTTGTTTCATTAGCAACCAAACCTTCTAAAGAAACGTAATCAATTCAGGTGATTGTTACGGTGGAAAATGATGCCATCTTCTGTTGCTAGACCATCTTTTGCTCTTAACTTGGCAGGGTGTTTGTCAAGCACATTGACCTTATAATATCATTTGTCTGTCATGTGGAGTTACTGATGGATCATCTTGTACTTGATTACAATTTTGGATGCGATTCTAAAATTGAAAACCAACCCTCCTAAAGGACCCAGGACAATATAGATCGTCCATTGCACAATGGGGAAAATGTGTTACATTGTGCACGATGTATAGTCGGAAATATATTTTCATATTATCCGCGAAAGCACAAGAGATCTTTGTGAAGTTTGAATTTAGCATTATTGTAGATTCATTCAGAGCCATTAATACCAAATCTGCCCAATTTGTATCTCTTGATTAACATAACGCATGGAGTGGAGACACTCATTGGGAAAATCAATAGATTGCTGATGGCAAACAAAATAGAAGCCCTCTTAAATTTTTTTATAGGCAAGAAGTTTTTTCAAACGATTGATCGCGATCTTCTGATTACAATCACGGAATACGATTCTATGATATTCTTTTGGTAGACTACGATTTGAACATTTGGATCAAACTTCAACCGGTAAAAAATGAATTCCCCTTCAATGGTTTGGAGATCCAATACTTTCCCTACGTTTTAGCACATCTTAGCACGAATGAATACTTTCCCTACGTTTTACTGAATGGTCGACGTACATAATGACCATACGAGGAAAAAAAATATTATTAAAGGTCCTCTTACCATCTCGTGATAAAACAGTGATAACTAAAGAAGTCACGAATACGATAGGACTGACAAAAGTGATATTGACCAGTTTTTCGCTGACATACCACAAGTGAATATATTTCTTAGAACAGCAAGCAAGCGGAGATCTAAATCAAAAGTCAATTGCTTCTAAAAAGGAATGGACTGCTAAATTTCGTGTCTATCATAATTCAATGTGTAAATTTGACGCGAGAAACAAGTTATATATAATATTCACCAATATTACATTGGCCACTAAGATCAACATTAAGCAAATAGTACGTGCATATGTTATAAGAGGTAAAAATAATGTTGTTGATATTTCCTTCTCTCTCCTCAATTACAAAAATAAATAAAATTTTAAATTGTAGCCTTTAAAATAATTTGGACAATCATGTGGATCCAAACTGAAAATACAATTCTACATATATGAAAGAAGAATTGCACGTTCCTTGCTAGATGGTGAAAATATTGTTGGAAGCACTACAGGAGCTTTCATAACAACAATAAAAACATGCGAAGCAATCTGAGATAAACTACCAAATATGTGTGGATTGCAAACTGAAGGTAGGACAACACTCCGAATTATGAAGAACACTCATAACCAACAAGCCGATAAACATGAAAGCCGCATCATCTTTCACACGTCTTTTTTTCCTTCCCCTCTTTCTTCCCGGACTTTCCGTCGCTTGTACTCGCTGATGTGGCCCCAAAACGAATGTTTTTTTAAATTTAGGCAGTCGTGAATTCTTAGTGAGCACTCATCTGGTACTTTCCAATTGAGTACATTAGGGAAACTTCTCAATGATCTACAACAGTAAAAATCCAAATGTTTGAGAGCCTCTAGTTCATCCAGGCCCTTGACTGCCAGAAGCTCATCGCATCTTCCTATTACCAAGGACTCCAGCTTTTTCAAACCCGATAGATCATCTAGACTTTCAATCTTAGGACACTCGTCTATTTCCAATCGCTCCAACGACTCCACCGAACCAAGACCTTGGATGGCAGTTAGATTTGGGCAACCACTCAGCGTCAACAGCTTCAACCTCTTCAACTTTGAAAGACCGGCAAATCCCTCGAGGAGTTCTACCCATATGACTACAAATTCAATCAACTGTTCAAGCCCACCGACTTGGACTTCCTTCCAACGGCATCTGTGAATGTGCAAACGTGTCAAGTTTCTCAAGTTGCAACCAAATGATAAACTGGTTATGGATTCATGATATTCAAGTGACAATGTTGACAGAGACGGTGGAAGGAGCGTGAGGGATTGTAGGCATGGACCATCTTGTAAGAACAAAGGATTGTTCTCACCCTGACCACCAAAGGCCAAATTCGCCAATTTAGTTAGGTTTGAGAGATCCGAGACCCACCGCAGCGAACTTGATCCGAAGCTTAGCCTTATCAAACTTGTGGGAAGCTCAGGCAATAGTTCAAGTCCAGTGCAATCAAATAATTCCAATTTCTCCAGGCGAGGAAGTAGTTTGATCGTCGCCGGAACATTTCCAATACGGGTTGATGCCAAGTCAAGGACTCTCAGATGCGATAATTCCCAAATGTCCTCGGGAATTTCCCATTTCAGAGACCAACAGCCCATGGCATGTAGCTCTTCCAACTCTTTAAGTGCGACAATGCTCCGCGGTAGCTCTGTTATCGAAGAATATGAAATATTGATGATTTTTAATCTACTTAGGTCTCCGATAGATTCGGGTAACCGTAGACATTGCGTATTCGAGACATCCAACACGAGTAGCGATTCCAAGTTTCCAATCGACACAGGGAGTTCCCTTATTTTAGTACACGATATAATGAGAGACTTAAGTTTTCGTAGGTTCCTGATAGAACTAGAAAGGTCATTGATTTTTGTAGAATGCAGTTTAAGTACTGACAAGTGCTTTTGGTTACCAATGGAGTTTGGTAATCTCGTGATAGCCGTGTACGAGAGATCCAACTCTACCAGTGATGTCACTCTCTCAAATGATTCGGGCAGCTTCCTCAACTCTTTGCAATTGCCTAAGTACAAGTACTCGAGCTTCTCTAACCATCCAATTCCTTCGGGCAACTCCCTAAGACTTATACACCCATTCGCATTGAAGTAAATTAGGCTCTTAAGCTTCTCGAGGGAACCATCAACTTCAATCAGAAATATGCAATCTTTAAGGATCAACCTCTCCAAACTCGTATAATGAGAGAAGTCTATAGTCTTGGTCAGGCGGAAGCAATTCGTGAGTTCCAAAACTTTAAGCTTTTTGGCAACCTGTTACAATAGTTAGAAGAGAGTAAAGCAGAAATTCCGTACGAATTTAGAGGCGATAAATGGTTGTGCTAGAACTTAGATGTAATTGGGTTGACTCATTTTCCTAATTTAACCCACATAGATCCGTTTATCGAATACTCACACCTATCCAACCTAATCCACATATATACACCTATATATCAACTCAATACAATCTAATTTCATGGCCTTGATTACAAGACCAGTATAGACAGCTTTGTTTTACTCGTGGAATGGCCTTGATTAATCCATTTATGAGCCATTTTATTTACAATAGGTTATTGCCTATATAGTTATGGTACAGTCAATTTTAGTTAAAAACCTAAAAGCAACGTGAGACAATTCAATGGAGATAAAGATAAACAAATATAGCGATGGATGCTACCTTGATTTGACTCCATCCAGCCCAGGCCTCCGTGATGTAACTATGAGATAGGTTGAGAACCACGAGATTGCTTGGATGGAAATTGATGGCAGATAGCTCTTGAGGACACCCATGCCAGGATATGTATTTTAACTCTGAAAGCTTATTCTTGAAGTCTCCATCTAATTCTCCGTTAATTAATTTGAGGAACCTCATGTTTGGAAGCTTTGAAAACTCTTTGCTCGTATAGGTATTTCCACCTAAACAGACTGCTTCAATGGCCTCCTTTCTCTGCCATTTAATGGTAAAGTAGCATAAGAGTAAATGAAAAATATCGTCATTCTCTCTCCCTATTAAAAAGGGCTCCTAATTAATAAATGAACTATTGAGAAAATCATAGAATTTTATGGCTGTAGATATGGTTTCACCTCTTCTGTTCTTATGATATTAAAGGCGGTCAAAGGATCCCAGAACCTGCTCTGCTTTCTTCGATACATCACCCTCGTATCTTCAAGGACAATTTTCCTCCCGAGGTCTCTCAGTTGGTCGTGCATCCAGAATTTGTTGTCATCAGTTATCTTTATCAAGGACATGCAGATAAGGACTTGAATCGAGTGACCCGGGAAAAACCTACAATCTTTCCACATGTAGAATGCATTCATCTTGTCTTCGCCCACAAAGAAACATGCAATGTCAAGAAAGATCTGTTTTTGCTCGTGACTCAACACATTGTAGGTGATCTTCAGCTTGTCCTGGACCTTCTCATGAGGTATTTCTCTTAGATTGTCCAGCACATCTATCCATACGGCTTTGCTTTGGCGACGAAGTAATGAGCCTACAACTTCAAGAGCCAGGGGAAGTCCTCCGGTCGTATAAACTATTTGTCTCGAAAGATAAACATAATCATCTGGAGGAGGATTCCTTCCAAAGGCATGTCTATTGAAAAGCTCAAGTGATTGAATGGAATCCAACGGCTTCACTTCATACTCCAAAGTTTTGTTGGCTTCGACGATGCTTCTATTCCTAGTTGTCAAAATAACTCTACTTCCTGAGCCAAAGGAAATATGATTGATGGCTAGTTTCTCGAGTTGTTCCTCATCAGCTACATCATCGAGAATGATGAAGAGTTTCCTGTTAGAAAGTCTCCGCGCAATCACCTTGATCCCATCGTCGACTTCGTTTATTTCATCTTGAAAGGCCGAACCCAGCGTGTTAGACAATAGTTGTTTCTGTAAATTTATGAGGCCAAAGCTGACTGATGATTCCCTAACATTTCCCAGGAAGCAGCAATGACTAAAGAGGGAATTTAGTTTGTTGAACACATCCTTAACAAGGGTCGTTTTACCGATTCCACCCATTCCATGGATTAGCACAAAGCGCATGCCCCCGGAGTCCACGTCCAACAACTTCAAAACAGCTTCCACTCGATCGTCCATTCCGACTAAATGCTCGGTGACATATTTGTCTTTTGTCTTTAGCTTAATCACAATCTCCCGTATCACCAATTTAATGAATTTCCAGTACCTACCACATTAGTAAATCATCCAAGTCGAAATTGTAAAAGATAACCTTAGGACACTCAGCAAGTAATTGCAATCAACATGGCTAATATCGCTCAGTGCATGAATGACATGATTGCTTCTGTTATAAAAAAAATGGTTTTCAAATTGCAGATGGTATTCATTCAATTTCAAACGGCCTAAACGAGATCTAATCCAAGTTTGCGCACATAATGAAAGTCCAAAATATAATTTACAGAGTGCTCTGGGACTCCTACGTACCCTTGCTTTTTCAATTCCCATCCTTTGATTTTGGCAACACTTCTGAGGGCATCCTCCCACTTTCCCCTCGTTTGGGGGCCGAACTTCTCCTCATGCTCATCCAAAGCGCCAAGGTATAGTTGAGACTTAAGCTTAACATCGCAGGGTTCCACGTCATAGAAAATCGGCATAATCTCCTTCTCGGATGGTTTGGATTTCGTGCACTCCACCATGTGTGTGAGCTCGCGCAAGCACCACACACTCGAAGCATAACCTTTAGAGAAGATGGGTACGTAGATCTTCGACTTTTCAATGGCTGTCGGTAGCTCATCGCCTATTTCTTTGCCGATGTGGAGCTGTTCCTCGTCGAAGAAAACACGGATGTTTGCATCTAGCATACCGTTATAAAGGCAATCCGTGAATCCTTGGCGGGTGTCTGGTCCCCTGAAATTCAAGAAGACCTCGTGGTCAGTCCCTGATGACTCACTGCCACCCGCTTCAGCCTCTGAGCTCTTTATCATGTCCATCCTCACAAGTATTTTCTTCTGGGGGTTTCCTATCTCAGAGCACCTGATCAAGAAAGGCTCGTCCACTTTCCCTAGTTGAATGGTTTTTGAATAGCACTAACCAAAGCCATTTTTAACCTAGTCGAGTCTCCGTCAACTATTAAATGGCGTAGCTTTTTCTCCCCGTGGGCTCCGCTTCTGGTAGACTTGACTTTTGACGAACTCAACAATATGCAAGTCGCTCTCAAAGGAAATAAAATATTGACGAAAATTACAGTATTTTTTTTTTTGGTAAGGTGAAAATTACAGTATTAGTCCTTGGTGTTCCCAAGATTTCATTTTCGGTCCCCGGCTATACTTTGCTTTGTTTTTTGACGTGCACGGACAACTCGAGATTACAATTTTATTTTACTTCCTCAACTCTAATATTTTTTCAGATGCTGTGTTCAAACTTAAGTGATATTTTGAGATAGATTCATGATTAGATTTATTTTACTTGAACAGTAAATTTTCACGTTTTGTTAGCTAATTTGTTTCCTAGATATGTTTGGAGTGACTTTATCTTTTACTTTTTGTTTATTTTTTTATATTTTGCGGCGCTTGCAGTATGACTTTCTTTAATCTGAAGCAATCAAAACTTTCATATTAAAATATTGACATGTTCATTCACCTACATATTTATCATAACTTTCTAAAATTTGAATAACATTTTCATGCTTTGACGGGAAAACAAAAAAGTCTCTGATCTCTTGGTTATTTTCTAATCTTCATTTATGGCCTTTTATGGTTTGATTTGTAAGTAAGTTTGACTCGATGTATTTCAATGTGAAAATCGGGATTTTTCTTTTTCAGTATCGCGCTTTTGCGTGTGAAGCGATATGTCATATGAACTTAGTGCTTCAGTCTCTTCATTTTCATCGTATTAGTTGAAAATGGAGCAAGTATCTCCTTTTCGCTTGGTGAAGTATTGCGAAAATGTCCCTCTACTTTTGGTCTGAATATTGCAATGAATCAGCTTTTTTTAGACATTTTCAGCTAAGAGTCAGCAAACGACCTATTTAGACGGCTTCCGAGTGATTTCCCTCGTCCACAATTCAAAGATGGCAACCGAAGGATTGATTTGAAATGTCCAATCTTGCTTTTTGTTCATTGCTTCTCCAATCTTCTATTTTACGCGCATTTGAATTGATACAGGTTGCGAATCTTCTCGGAACAACCCAAATCCCAATTTAAGCACCCCGATTATAAGCGCACAAGCTACAAAAACAGAACGAAAAAAAAAATAGTTTTAGGGGGGCCTTTCGGAATTACAATTGTGAAGGAGTATTTTGAAGTGGGTGTGCCATGACTTCGGAGATATCACTAGAAAAGACATTTGTGAGCTGAGTTTTATAAGGACTATAGAGAGATTGCCATGCAAGGTGTTTCGAACTGATTTGTTTGACCAAATGCATAATCCTACTGTGTTTGATGAACTTTAACTGATTCTCAAGCATGTTCCATCCAAATTTCCTAACTCACTTTCCTACTGAATTCATGTCTAAAACAGAACTCACGCATCAAATCCTAGCTGCAGCACACCCATTTGTCTTTATTGTTAGCGAGGGAAGCATGCAACAAACTCTCTTCATTGTTGAAATGATTGTGTGGGACGACAAGTCTCGAAGGAAATTTCTTGTTGCTTCAAGTTGTTTAGACCCATGCTTATGTGCAAATGGACTTAATGTGAACCAAATAGGTATCTGTTGACACCTATAATTAATTAGGTTGTCGATAGCAAAATATATAAAATAGCGGAGACGAATGCATGAAAATCGTCAAGGAGTGACGTAATCCATAAAGGATTGTTTATGTAAGTTGACAGCTAGCAAGCATTGGAATATTTTGGGGGGAGGTTTGATAATTTGAAATTGAAAAGAAGAAGCAAGTGCCACCTGAGCCTTCGTACCAAAGATCGTTGACGAAAATTGCCATACGGAACCCGAGTCATCAAAACTGTCGACAAGAAAAGAGCTCGTTGACAATTATTACCTTGGGAAGAACATGTGTCAAGGTAGGAAAAGATCGATGACGATTATCTCCTTGGGAAAGACAGGTGTCAAGGCAGAGATCGATGACGGTTATCGCCTCAGGAAGGACAGGTGTTAAGACGTAAAGAGCTCGATGACGGTTTTCACCTTGGGAAGGATAAGTGTCAAGGCAAGAAAAGATTGATGACGGTTATCGCCTTAGGAAGGACAAGTGTCAAGGCAGGAGGAGATCGATGAGGGTTATCGCCTCGAGAAGGACAGGTGTCAAGACGTAGAGAGATCGATAACGGTTATCGCACGAGAAAGGACAGGTGTCAAGGCAGGAAAAGATCGATGACGGTTATCGCCTGGGAAAGAATAGGTGCCAGAACGAAAAGATAAGGTCAATGGCAGTTAATGGACAGGTGTCATCGAATGAACGGCAAGGATGAGATCAACGGTGGCTATTGAATATAGTATCAGAAGACAGTTGTCAGATTCCCAGTATAAATAGTGCCCAGTAGCCAGAAAAAGCCCCCCCTCGCGAATACACATCAACATACTATCTTTCAATTATCTTTACTTTCAAGTACTGCACTTTTAGTTTCCATAACCACAGTTATCTATGTTTTAAGCCTAGTAGCTTTGTAATGTTGCAACAATGGAGTTCATTTGCCGCCAGTCTATAGCTAGACGGATTTGTCGGAACTGTCTATAAAGTTCAAAGTTTTATTAGCCAAATTTCGTCACAGTACGAAACCTATGTTGCTGATCAAACAAACAAGCTCTTTGTTCACATTTGGATATCTACTATCCGGAATTAGTCACAGAACCCGGTCTCCTCTCATTAAGAACCGAAGAACGACGTTCGGTGAAATATATTTCGTCACGAGAGCATTTCTGACGAAACATATTGTCACGCCCCGAACCCGAACGAGCACGCAATGTCCCTCTGGGGTTGTCAAGCATGCGACATCCCAGGATTTGTCGTCGACCTAATCGAAACACTAACGAGCAATGCATGCGGAAGCAACCTCGAACTCTCCATACAACATATAAACAACAGGATAGTGGAGAGACAAAGAATACACATTAACAAGACACTTTTATAAACATAACATCGATTACAACACATACATTTGCAAGCCTTCTACGAGGTCACTATCTACGAACCACGCACAACAAAAAGGATTGGGTGGTTGGTAAGCTTAACTCCTCTACAAAAGGGGCACTCAAAAGACGGGGTAACTCGACCTATCTTTAATCCCCGTAGTATCCTGGTAGCGTCTTTGGATCAATCACGGTCGCGGGTTTGAAATGGTTTGGTTATACAACCATGAGAACACTTCTCAATAAGCAACTACCTAAACCTCGCTTAGGCCAAAGCGTACTTCCGAACAATTCTAAACATGTGAATCAAACAATCGACATGCCATAAATAATCACAGGCGTCCATACCTCGCTTTGGCGCATACACAAGCCCTGCACGTTAGAATATCGCCATAACATGGCTAATTGCCCATCAAGCACGCGCAAAGCAATTCATGGCATGATCAAGCGTAACATGGTTAATAATCCAGACGTGCTCATCAATTAACTCAGGCAAAGCATTCCCCAATGCAAATCGCACTCATTAAGTCCAGATTATTAACGACCCCTCAGGCCACCGAACTCTCGCCGGTCTTCTGGCGTAACCAGGCATCGTCCCGCTACTTCGGCGACGGCAACGTCCGGAACCCCCGGCCCAAACGGCATTCCACAAAGGAGTATCGATTCGGCCTCCACTGCTATTGACAACGTCTAGAACCCCCGCCTAGACGGCATCCGAACCCCCGTCGGGCATCGTCTGGAACCTTGCCTAGACGGAACGTGTCGTGACCATGCACACAACTCAGCAATCATTACCAATTCTTATCTTTGTAAATTAGCCCAATGTCAGCTAAATCCATCAAAATGCCATGATAATACCGAATAATTCTCGAGAGAGAGAAAAATCGAGAATACACAAAATCGGGTCCAAACTAGGTAGTTGCGTAGTGACAAAAATCCGTTTGAAATAAATAGTAAACCAATTCCAAAAATTATGAAATTTGGATATGTTGTACAAAACATCTTGATGAACATTTTTCATCCAGAACACAAAATCCAGTTCTATCTAGAACCACCTCTTTTTGTCATCCAAAGTCAGACATAAAATATTTTCATTCGGACTGGCCATCCGACTTTAAAAATACATTTCAAGTAGTAAGCAAATCTCCTTAGAAAGATTTTAAATTTTTATATGTTATAGCCACAAATGTTTCAAACAAGTTTTGTGAAGGAAGTATTTTGAAAATAGATCCGGAAAAATTTATAAAAATTCGAACAGACCCGAAGGTTGGAGGAACAGTGTTACCAGCAGACTTATTTCGGTCCAAAGATAGACTTCCGAATGGCATCAAATGACTTCCAAAAATTCCCAAATTAAATTATGTCAAGCTTCAAGATGTTATGAAAAAATTTCATGAGGAACACTTCCTCAAATTCTGCCCACATAAGTCACAGAAAATATAGAAAAATCCAGCGACGCAGCAGCAACCTTACCGGAAATCAACCAACATGCACCACCAAGCAAACCAAGCACAACCAGCCACTAAACCAACTATCCACAGCCCTTAAACCATCCCTAACATGTCCATTAGTCACCCCTTAGTCTAGGGTTAGGAAGCCACTTACTAAGAATGCCTACGCAAGAAACCAAACAAAGCCAAGCCAAGCAAGCAGCAACTGCTCCGGCGGTCGGACCGGTGACTCGGTGATTTCCGGCGACCTGGACGACGGCGAGCGGTTGTTGGACGGCTGAGATGGTTGGCTGGTGGAGGCGGACGAAGCTGCTGGTCGGGTGTGCAGCAAGAAGAAGCCAAGAAGCAGAACAAGAAGCGGCAAAGCAGCAACAGCAGTAGCAAAGCAGCAGCAGCCTCAGCAGATAGGCGGCGGCTCACGGCGGAGTCGGGCGGAGATGGGGGCTGAACAGGGTGGGGATGGTGGCTGGTTCTAGCGGAAAATGGGCTGGCATGGTGCTGGAATGGAGAAGTTGCAGCAAAAGCAGAAGCAGAAATGAAGAATAAGAAGTAGCACGTGAGGCAGCATGGGGCAAAGCAGAAGCTACAGCACGTGAAGAAGTCAAGAAGAAAGTCGCCAGAACAAGATGGTCACCGTCAATAGCAAGTGCGTAAACGTGGGGAGCAAGAGGAAACCAGCGGTCGCAAAGCAAGATGGTGGAGGTCAACGGAAAGCGTAAGTAAGCAAAGCAGTAACGAAGTAGCGAAAGAGAATGTAAGGTGAACATGGGGGAGCAGAATAAGTCAGCAGCAGCAAGGCAGAAGTCAGAAGCAACATGGGGGCAGCGGAAAAGAAGGAGGGGAGAGAGAGAGAGACCAAAGTCAACATACCCATTAAGTGCAATCCAAGGGCTCACAATTGGTCTTGTTGGGCAAGCTAGATTCAAGGGCCACGAAAATTTCGAATTTCAAAATCAAAGAAAAAACTAGATAGACACTAAATAAAATAAACCAAGAAGGAGGTATACTGATCTAAATCCACACCCGGTCCAAATTTCACTTTCCGACAAATCCGAGCAATCTCGAGGTTGGCCACGCTTATGTGACATCATCCAAATAAATTAGTCGTGACACTTCGAGAAATTCGCCATCCAAGTTCGGATTCAAATGACGGTCAATTTCACTCAAATGCGACTTTAGTATATCTCTGACTAACAGGCGGCTTTTTAGGGTTTACGCATATCGACCTATGGTTACTCAAGCCATGGCGACCTTGATCGTCACTGAAGGTTGACTCATGATCGAGTTCTTAGATCCACGTACATTTTCCTAGGTAACCATTCCCTAAAGGTTAGTATCACGAGAATGATGAGTTCCAGGCGAGATTTAACTATAAGTGCATTGAAGAATATACACATTTCATTTATCCCAAAAGTGGATCGAAATTCAGAATGTCACACATAATTTTGGCATGCCCAATAGGACCTGTGTGGTCAATTTAAGGAGTTACAATGGCACGAACAAGGAGTCAGAGCCAATTGGATCATAACAATAACGTTGCAGGGAGTAGTGCACCTCCGAATCCTGTTATGGAGCGGATGACACGTGCGGAATCATTGAATGGACAGACAATGGTGGACCAAGGACAAACAGGGGAGATGAACGTCCTCAAACACCTTACTGAGGAACATAGAAGGCAATTGAAACCGAATCCGGTTACACTTGCTACTCTGAGAATAATCATGGAAGAACAGCACAACGACCTAGCCAATTTAGTCACTAGATGTGTGGTTGATACTGTCAGGCCACTGATTATCAATACGGTCCAGGAGATTACCCACAGGCAGAGCCCATCAATGAGTTCTACTCAACCACAAACTGTTCCTGTTGTTCCTCCTGGCACAGTTGGAAGTCTTGGATAGCCCGCCGCTATACTCCCTAGCGTTGGAATCACAGGGCAAGCTACGTCTCTTACACCATTAAAGATTCTTCGGAGGGCAGAGAATGCGATGGTTAGTCAAACATAGATGACAAATGAAAATAATGTGGCGAGTTTATTACCAAGGAATGAAAATACCAGTGTAGGTCAACCATTGACCAATGGTAGTAATCCGTTTGGATCAGCCAAGACGAATGCAACTAATGTGAATTTGGCTCCTCAGCATACGGCATTGTACTAGTCGAACGACAATATGCTATCAGGTGGTTTTACTGCTCAACCTAATCTTTCTAAGGCATTGTCCAGACCAAATACTAATACAGAGATCCAGGGGAGAGTCCAAACACCGCCATAGCCAATACCACAGTACCCAGTTCCATAACCGCCATAGCCAATATCACATTACCCAGTTTTACAACTACCACAACCGATACCACAACAACCAGTACCTCAATATCAAATACCTCAACCCTTATAACAGAATATACCTCAAATGATGCCTCAGATCATGTAGGTAGCTCAGGCAGTCACACCACCAGTTATGATCCTGGTCTGGTAGAATCAACATGCAATCGATCAAGTGCTACGGCAATACGGTGGCGATGCAGGAGGTTTTAGGCAGGTATGTAGGAAACCATATCCGGAATGGATGGATGAAATTCCATAACCAAGAGGGTTTAAGATGTCAAAATTTAGTCTATTTACTGGTGAAGACGATCAATCGACAAAGGAACACATTAATCGAGTTACTGTATTGTGTGGGGATGCTACGTATGGAGATCATTGAAAATTGCGTCTATTTCCATTGTTGTTATCCAAGACTGCTTTTACCTGGTATACATCTTTACCACCTAACTCCATATTTTCTTGGGATCAAATGGAAACAATGTTTCATAATCAATTTAAAAAAGCTGTGCCGGATGTATCTGTTGCGGACTTGATGGTGATGAGACAGTATAATAATGAGTCAGTCGATCAATTCATGTTTCAATTTAAAAAGGCAAGGAACAGGTGCCTGATACCATTACCCGAGAAGACATTTGCTGAGATTGCGTTCAATGGTTTAAAATTTTCAATTAGGGAAAGAATGGTGGGTCAGGCTTATTATGATTTGTTCTCATTAGCTACTATTACCATGAAACATGAAAAATCTTTGAAAGAAAATGATCAAAGGCATGTTAAACATGAGATGAACTTTGTCAATGAAACGTTGGTTGATGAAGATGAATCAGAATATGCTGAGGTGGTAGTGGCAAAGATGATAATAGAAAAATCATATACATGCCCCACGTTAAAACCGGCTAAGGAAAAAGAAAAAGGGAGTGTTATGGTGAAATCAAAGGATGTGCAATATTATTCTTTCGATATAAATAAGGTCAACAAGATATTCAATTTGCTTTTGGCTAATGGGAAAATTAAGCTCATTGAAGGCCAAGTAATACCGAGCAAAGAAGAATTGGTGGGAAAGAAATATTGCAAATGACATCATTCGTGGAGTCATAATACAGTTGACAGTATTGGGCTACGAAAGAATATTCAAAAAGCAATTTGACAAGGAAAAATCAGGTTTGCGGATGATAAAGAAAAAGCTGATATGGATGTAGATATTGATCTAATCCCTGTTATGACTGGAATGGTGTCTTTAAAATCCAAAGGTAAAGCGGTATAACCATATTTGTGTGCTCGATGCAAAGAGGAGATCAATGATAACTCTTATTCAAAAGGAAGATCTTTTTTGACGTAAACTCCCCCACAGAGAATGCCTTCTTGGGATCGATACAAGCACCAAAATTATAGTAGGTCAGTTGGACACTGGAGTCAAGCCCGAACTGCCCAAACTGTCGGCAACTCAAGACAGTGGCCTACAAAGTAGAAATCTTTCAAGCAGCAGTACGAAGAAGGTGGCCCGAGAATTGGAACGTTAGGTGAACCCAGTGGTAAATTTGATTACTACGTCGATTATAGACCACCTCCCAGGCATTCAGGAAATGTGACAGCATTTGGATGGGAGGAAGAATTCGACAATCCACATAGGGGAATGACAAGTTATCTCGACATTTGAGGACCTTGAAAGCACCAAAGACCCACCAGAAGGTGAATGGTTTGAATCTGGAGAAATCCAAGGCCTAGGGGGCAATATAACAAGAACTCAGAAAAGGAGATTACAAATGAAAAAGAAGATGCATGAGTTGCAAAAGCAGGTCAACCAGATCCATATCACTCAGATTTCATCAATCCCTTATAAACCTAGGAAATTTTGAGCTAAGAATCCGGTATGGAGAAGGGATCCAAGGAACTCTAATCAGAACAAGGGGAATGACAATTAGAGGAATCATGGGGCCAATGAGAAAACAGAATTCAGACCGGCTGTGTTATCAAGATCAGTTACTCCTACAAGCTTGTGTATGGTCCAAGCAAGACTGCCTTTGCAATATAGAGTGACCTCGATGGATTCGACAGCCAATAGAGACTCGGTGGTCGATGAAGATGACAAGGTAGAATTTCAATTCGATGAGGAAGAGGAACTAATGGAGTTTGAAAAACCATCTTACGAAGGGTCCATACACCTTAGGGAACTTAACATAAATGCTAGGATTGATGGACGCCCAATTTCTAAAGTTCTTGTCGATGGGGCATCTACCTTCAATCTAGTTCCATATAGGTTCTTTAAAAATATGGGAAAGAAAGATGAGGAAATTATTCCATCGAATATTCAGTTATCCGATTTCACAGGAGAAGTAATAGAGGTCAAAGGTATATTCGTAGCTAATTTGTGACATTGTAAAATTCGATCCATTTTCAGGATTTATGAAATGATTATATCATTGATGCACTTTAGTTAAATCTCACTCGGAATTGATCACTCTCGAGAATACTAACCATTAGGGAATGACTCGATAGGAATTAAATACGTGGACCTAAGAACTTGGTCGTAGATCGACACTTCGATCATAAGGATTGACGAGGGGATATTTTGGGCCATTATAGACCGATCCGAGGATGGCTATGGAACAACTCGTAAATGTTATATAATTGGATCGTGGGTGATTTCGCTTGATCATTGTACGAATTGCGAACGATTCCAAACCTAATCCGGACGATCGTGTTAATTGGAACTAGTGATTGACCATCGCAATTATATGATAACTGAAGTCGCCATGGCTCGAGTAAACTTAGATGTGGCTCGATATCGAGTCGGCCACGAGTCAATATGCATAACTCCTAAAAGCCGCCCGTTAGTTTAAGACACACTAAAGTTGCATTTAATCGAATTTGACCATTACTTGAAATCCGGACTTGGGAATCGAATTTCTTGAAAGCCACGACTAAATCATTGGATGACGCCACATTTGGCGTGGTCAACTTTAGGGCCACTTGAATTTGTCGGAAAAGTGAAATTTGGGTCGAGAGTGGAAAATGACCATTTTGCCCCTGGGATTATTTGAATTCATCTAAAAGGTTGAAGGGCAATTTGGACTTTTGGACTTTCCCTCCTTTGGTCAAAATTCATGGACAAGTATGCCTCTCCCCATCTTGCATATTTATTTTGTGTGCCATTTAGGAATTTTGGGAAAATAATGTGAGGAATTATGTGGACCCTTGGATCTTGACTTGGAGAAGGGGATGGAATGTGAGCCCTCGGATGTGTGAGTGGGGGTGGGTGATGGGGTTTTTAGTGGGGTTAGTAGAGAAAAATCTGATCAAGTCTTCTCTCTCTCATTCATTCTCTCTCTCTCCTCTTCTTCTTCTTTTCCTTCTTGGCTTCTGCTCCTGCTTCGTGTCTTCTGCTTCTTCCATTTTTGCTTCTATTTCTGCTTTTGCTTCATTGCTGCTACTACTTCTGTTTCTGCTTCTACTTCTGCTTCTGCTCCATTGCTGCTGTTCTGCCGACCTTGTTGCTGCCCCTTTCCCTTGAGTCATTCTTGTCTAGACTCGAGGTAAGTGGCTTCCTAACCCTTGACTAGGCTAAGGGGTTACTAATGGACATGTTAGGGGTTGATTCATGGCTGTGGATAGTTGGTTTAGTGGTTAGATAAGCTTGAATTGCTGAATGGTTAATGCTGGTTGATTCTCGGATTCGTTGCTGCTATGCGTCTATGTTTTACTATTTTTGTGAAGATCAATATGGACCGAATTTGAGGATGTATTTTCATGGAAGTTGACCCTAACATCTTGACGTATGTCATATATTAAATCTGAAATTTTTGGAGATCGTTTCGGTGTATTCGGTAGTCCATTTTCGAACCGTCACCACTCTACCGGAATTACTATGCACCCGACCGGCGTATCTTTCTGAATTTTTATAAATTTTTTCAGACCTCTTTTCAACAAACTTCCTTCATGAAAGTTGTCAATGAAACATGTTTCTATGACAAAAAAATTTCAAGGTTTTCTAAGGAGATTTGTGTACTGATTGAAAGGGATTTCTAAGGCTAAACGGTCTGCCCTGGTGGGCTAATTTTCAATCTAACTTTGGGTGACAAAAATAGCTATTTGAAGCCGGAATTGGATTTCATGTCCCTATGAAAAATGTTTATCAAGATGTTTTCAATGACATATCCAAAATTCATAATTTTTGGAGTTGAATTACTATTTATTTCAAAAGAGTTTCGATTACTGTGCAATTGCCAATTTTAAGCCCGATTCTGTGCAAATTTGGTTTCTCTCTCTCGGGAACCTTTCGATGTGGTTGTTGCATGTGAGGGAGTGACTAATTGTAAAGGTGTGTTCAAGGCTTTAATTGGTGGAACCGTGGCTAATTTAGTGGGCGTGTAAACTGATTTGCATTGTTAGTGATTGAGCACATTCGAGTGATGTTCGAGCGCGTGAATGACATGGAATTAAATGGGTCATGTGGCGTGTGTGGTCACCTAAGTGCCCTGATGCGTCTTTACGTGGGGAAAAGATATATGTGACGGAGTGTACGTGTGATCACTTAAGCCCTGATGCGTCTTTATGCGGGGATTGAACCCGTCTTGAGGCATGTTATGTGGGACGATGCCCGGTTAAGCCGAAAGACTGCCAGCCTGATGCGTTTTACACGGGTTGTGCCACAAGCCTGATGCATGTTACGCGGGTCATGAATAATTTGAACGAAAGATTAGGTGTGTGTTGTGCATTGGTGTATGCAGTGTGTCGAGATTGAGATGTGATCATGTCTGGATTATTGCTGGCACACGTGCATGTGTAAGTCATATCCGGGATTATACGTGTTCGTGAGTTATTACTGCATTATTGCGATTTGACTAACATGCAGGGCTTGTGCATGTTCCAAGATGAGGTAGGGATGTCTGTGTTTGTCACGGCATGTTGATTGTTTAAATCTCGTGTTTAGACTTGTCCGGGAGTACGTGTTGGCCTATGCAGGGCTTAGGTTGTTCATTTATTGAGACTCATTCTCATTATTGAATTACAAACATTTCAGAACCCCAAGCCTTATGATGATGTGGAAGATCCGAGGATGCTGTCAGGGTACCATGGGGATGATTAGTAGGTTTAGTGATCCCGTCTTTTGGAGTACCCATTGTGGTAGAGAAGCTAGGCTAACCAACCAACACCCCTTTTTGATGAACGTGGGTTGATGTTAGTGGCCTAGTGTAAGGTTATGTAATTAAATGTTGTAAGTATGCCAAGTGTATGAATATGTTTGTTGTTATGTGATCAAGCGAGTTCCCTACTATCCCGTCTTTGTGAATTGTTGTATGGGGTGTTTGAATTCGTTTCCGCTTGTGCATGATCGTTAGTGTTTCTCTGGGTCAGCGACGCGTCTTGGGACGTTGCATTTTTATCGATCGTGGCGGGATGACACGTGCCCGTAGGGATCGGGGCATGACATAATTTGATTGTGAGATCGAAAACCATTAGGATAGCTTTTTGTGTTATCAAGGCAGATTGATCATATAACCTGTTGTTGGGAAGAGATTGGATTCATGAAAATCAATGTGTACCCTCGACCCTTCATCAGATATTGGTTTTTTGGAATGGGAGCAAGGTTGAGTATGTTAAGGCTAATAGCAAGGCTTATGTATCTCGGGTGCATGCTTTAAGGACTAATCGAGATTCAAGAAAAACGCCTGGTGAAAATTCACGTGTTATCGAGCCACCTAAAATTGATTCAAGGGATGTAGCATTCTGCTGGTTTGATAAAGGAAATGTTGAATGGATCCCTAAAAATGACATGGCGGGATGTTTAGATAAGGTTGTCCATAGAGAACCTTACATTATTGGACGACCTCAATAGGAGGTACACGGCCTATACAGCCAAATTGGGTGAACAATCTATAGATGCCACTTATTGCATTATGGAATTTGAAGAGTCAACCCTTAAAGAAGGCAATAAAGTGATGGAAGCTCAAGACCCGTTAATAGAGATTGATATTGGAGATTCTCAAAACCGTCGACCAATATTCATTAGTGCATTATTGGATGACGATACAAAAGCCCAACTAATTAAGTTGTTGAGGAAATATAAAGATTACTTTGCGTGGGATTATCATGAAATGTCAAGGTTAGGTTGAGATGTGGTCGAGCATAGGTTACCAACAAAGAAAGGGTTTCGACCATATAAGCAGCCGCCACGAAGATTTGCACCAGAGTTTGTTCACAAAATCAAGGAAGAAGTCGAGTGTTTATTGGCAGCAGATTTTTTCAGAACTGCATGATATGTTGAATGGTTATCCAATGTGATACCGGTTAAAAAGAAGAATGGAAAGTGAAGTGTGTGCACAGATTTTCGGGACCTAAATGTTGCAACCCCAAAAGATGAATACCAAATGCCAATGGCGGATATGTTAATCGATTCAGCGTCTAGCAATGAGATCATGTCATTAATGGATAGTCATTCAGGTTATAATCAGATATTTATACCAGAAGAGGACGTCCACAAAATAGCATTTCGATGCCCAGGAGCTATTGGAACGTTCAAGTGGTTAGTGATGCCATTCGGATTAACAAATGCTGGGGCAATATATCATAGTGCCATGAATTTTATTTTCCATGATATGATCGGGGATTTTGTGGAGCTATATATTGACGACATCATCGTTAAATCGGACCAAGTAAGTCATCTAACTCATCTCGAACGTACTTTTATAAGGATGTAGAAGTATAAATTGAAAATCAATCCGCTTAAATGCGCTTTTGGGATAAGGGCAGATAAATTTCTAGGGTTCTTAGTGAATCAAAGAGGGATAGAAATAGATAAAAACAAAGCAAAAGCTATCCTAGAGTTACCACCACCGTCAAATAGGAAACAATTGCAAATGATTATAGGTAAAATAAATTTTTTGCATCAATTCATTGCTAATCTGTCAAGTAAGATAGATGTGTTTTCTCCATTGCTTAAGTTAAAAATCAAGATCAATTTGTTTAGGAGAAAGAACATCAGCATGCTTTTGAATAGATTAAGAAATATTTAACCAACCCACCAGTTTTGATGCCACCTAAATCAAGTAGGCCATTGAAACTTTATTTGTCAGCAACTGATAATACTATTAGGAGTATGTTGGCACAAGAAAATGATGACGGAAAAGAATAGGCAATATATTATCTCAGCCGGATATTGAATGATATAGAAAAAAGGTATACTCCGGTGGAGAAATTGTGTTTGTCATTGTATTTCGCTTATATGAAGTTATGCCATTATATGTTGCCGACCATAGTTCATGTAATTTATAAAATAGATGTTACTAAATATATGTTGATCCGACCGACTATCAGAGGAAGAATTGCAAAGTGGGCTTTTGCTCTCTCTGGAATACATCTGATATATGTACTGCTTAAAGCAGTCAAAGGATAGCGGTCGCCGATTTCATTCTGGAATACCCATGTGTACGTTTGGAAGAAGAAAACACCGAAGACTTGATACGAGTGGTGTCGTGGACATTGTGTTTCAATGGTTTGAGTACGACGACAACTTCTGGTCTAGGAGTTTCAATTGTATCCCCTTAGGGACATCGAACTAAACTTATGTGTAGACTTGATTTTGATTGTTCCAATAATCAAGCGGAGTATGAAGCCTTGACTGTCGAACTTAGTATATTGGCTTATATGAAGGTACGATTTGTAAAAATAAAAGTAAACTCTCAGTTAGTGTTCAACCAATTATCGAAGGATTACCAGTGTCTTAATGAAAACATTATTTGATACTTCGATATGGCGAAGGTTTTGCTAGACGAATTCTTTGATTATGAACTGGAGCACATAAAAAGAAATGAAAATGCGGAAGCTAATGAGCTAGCTCAAATGGCATATAGGTATAAAATATCAAAAGATTTGGCCAGATGTATCATTACGCAAACAAAAACTTTGCCATCGATAAAAAATCGAATCATAATGGTGTAGTCTAATAAAGAACATATCGATTTTGACGAAAGGGACTGGAGGACCCCTTTAATTGATTATCTAAATAATCCAATTTTTGGCGATAGGGGATTTAAAAGACAAGGATTGAAATACTTATTGCTTGATGGTGAATTACATCGAAAAATGGTCGATGGCGTTTTGCTTAGATGCTTAAGTAAAAAAGAATCGATGGTAGCAATGGTAAAAGTGCATGAAGGGATATATGGTGCACATTAAGCAGGCATAAAGATGAAATGGTTGTTAAGACATCCCGGCTATTTTTTGGTCAACAATGACCCAAGGCTATATCAACTATGCTAAAGGGTGTGAACCGTGTCATAAACATAGTCCATTACAACATGTGCCTGCGTCGATTATGCAACCCATTATTAAACCATGGCCATTTCAAGGATGGGCGATGAATATAATCGAAAAAATCTATCCTCCATCATCTAAAAAACACAGTTTTATACTGGTTGCCATCAATTATTTTACTAAATGAGTAGAAGCAACCTCATATAAAAATATAACTCAGAAGATTGTGAAGAAATTTATAGAAGAGCGAATTATTTATCGATATAGAATATGGAAACGATAACAGCAAATCAAGGCATTGTGTTAACTAGTCAAGAAGTATTGGGGTTTACTAAGTCTAGGGGAATCAAGATGCTTCATTCTACTCAGTATTACGCGCAGGCAAATGGACAAGCTGTAGCGTCTAATAAAGTTGTTATTAACCTCATTAAGAGGCATCTAGAAGAAAACCCCAGAGAATGGGATTCACTATTATCGACGATGCTGTAGGCTTATAAAATGTCAAAGAGATCAAGTACAGGAGTTAGCCCATATATGCTGACTTATGGTCAAGAAGCAGTGTTGCTTGTGGAGATTATAGTATAGTTGTTCAGTATGAAATTGCAAGGAGACATGTCCAAAGAAGAATATGATGAATTGATATATGAGAACATCGATAAATTAGGAGAAAATAGGGTTACGGCTTTAGAGAGGTTGATTGCCCAGAAGAATAGAGTTGCTAAAGCATTCAACAAGCACGTGAGAGAAAAATGGTTTGATATTAGCAATATAGTTTGGAAAACAATACTACCGGTGGACTCAGATAATGAGAAGTTTGGTAAATGGTTACCAAACTAGGAAGGTCCGTATTTTATTACGGAGGTTTAAGTGGGAATGCATATTACTTGATGGATATTGATGAGACTAAAGAAATGCCAGTCAATCAATGGAAAATACTTAAAAAAATATTATCCAACGATGTGGGAAATGAAAGAAAATGAAGAAGTTCAAAGTCATCCATGTCATATGTGAAGGAAAAAATACATCGACCGGTGGAAAAGTTGGACAAGGGGTTAACCATTGCACTGGCTGCTCAAAAGGACCAAGTTGGCCAAATAAAAGGGTCGGATTTATGGAGATTTTTTCAGGAATAGTCATTACATGATCAGTCTAGACCGATATGACTCATGAACTTGATTACGAAACTAGACAAATGACCCTCCAGGCGACGGTTCTCCTCTACAGTACGGTAATAGGCAGGAGAGCTGGTGTTCATGGCTGAATAGGCTTGGTTACCTTCCCTCTCTAGCGTCGTGAGGGTTTCAAAGCAAGCATTAGCTTGCTCCTCCAAGTAAATCACCAGTGCTGTGTAGGAGTTGATGTCCTCGCCTATCCGGGCCAACAATTTGATTAGTCCATCTTTCTCCGTTTCATCCTCTGCTCTTTCTTCAGATGATAGCTTCCCTTGAAGACGACGGGTCACAGTGTCTAGCAGCTCAATCTTAGCATCTTTCGAACGAGACAGCCTAGCCAGTTAGTTCCTTCTTGTTGAAATATTCACTCTTGAAAACAGCATGGTGCTCGATCAGTGACTTGTTCTCTAGAAAGGCTTGAAGCCCATAGTCAAAAGTCATACATAATTCATCAAAGTCAGTTCTAAAAGGGTGGTTGGCAGGAAGGTGTTTAGGCTCGCCTTCTTTTAGATAGGCAAAAACTTCCTCTAAGATCCCTGGTTGGATGGACAGTAAGCGTAAGTAAAGCTCAGCTAGCATATCAGGTTGCGCAATAGAGCAATAAACTCTTCAGTGAAAGAAGGGGTGCTGGAAGATGTGGAAGAAGAAGGCTTGGCCATGATGAAGATATTGCAAGAATTCAAAAGGACTGTAAAAGGAGAGAAGATGATTGAACTGTGACAATATCAAGCCACAAAGATTGCTTAAATAGAGGATCGAGATAGAAGGGCACGAGAGAGAATCGTGTGGCATTCAAGGTACGTGAGTAATGGACGCAACTAACAAGTTATTCGAACCAAGACTGTCGCAAGGTGCTGTTAATATTGAAGGAAATGGAATGACATAATGGATGTATAGGAGATCGTGTATGCCGATAGTTTACGCAAGAAACGGGTAGATACAAACTATCAGAATTGAAAGACATTTATGATCAACATCTACTGAGTACGAGAATGTGAAGGGCTGTAGTTATGCGTGTTATCCTCTGAAGATATGGATAATTATGACCGGCTATAAATTCTATCACTTTTGATGTAAAGGGTTAGCTCCGAACAGGTGAAGATGGTATAATGCCACTTAAATGAAGAACACCAGAAGGGGACATCAAGGGTCAAAGGTGAAGTTCCTTGATCGAGTACATTTAGTAAAAAGAAAAGTTGCATATATACAATGATAAAAAATACACATTGGCTTAAACAAAGCAACGACCCGATACAAAGCAACACTATAGTATATATAGACGACTGATACCATAATTACATAAAATGTTTCTCAATCCCTAAGCAAAAGTTGCCTAGGCACGTCTCCAAGTCAAAGTTAGCTTCAAAGAATTAATCTTTCTCAGATGTGGCCTCTTGAAGCTTATCTTCCTTGGCATGGCATGTAGTCTCCAATTGATTTACCTATTTAAGCTGATTAGCCAGGCAGTGCAATGGAGTATCATCGACATCCTAGTAACGCGCAAGGATAACACGTACTTGATCCAGATCTTCGTGCTTTTCCAGGCATGATTTTTCCAACTCATCGAAAGTATCTATACGATCATGTTGAAGCTTATAAGATGTCAAAACTGAGTCAAAAGAATGAGTAAATTCCTCAATAGCATACTCCATAGCCAGACATTTTAAAGGGAAAGGCATGCTGGACAAGTCAGTCAGAAGAGATTTGACTCCACTATGGAATCAGTGCAAATATGAGCAAAACTAGGTGACACTAAGTGGAAAAACCGAACCCATTTGGGTCGAAATTTATCATTTTCCTGAGAAAGGGATGGTTTGCCAAAACTACATCTTGGTGGGGACGGGCTAGCATCAGATAATGAAATATGATCTTCAGGATCAGTATCGACATGGGTGTTAATGTAACCCTCAGCCTTTCTTTTGCGCAATGTAATGCTTACATCTACGAGACAAAAGAGAATGGAGGTTAAGACAAAATGAGTAAACAGATTCTGTATATTAATTGCTATAACATATACCTTCATCAAATGAGCATTCCAAAGAAAGGTCATCGAAACTGGACATCGGATCACAAGGTCTCTCAAATGGATGATTTAGTCCACGGAGAAGCCGGATAACTTTGGACATCACCAAGTCGACATGTGATGGAAAAAGAAATGCTCGATATTCGACCCACTATTCAGTGAAGGAATTAGTGCTCTGTGGTTCTCCAGTGAAATGGATGTTGTCAAATTTTCCGAGAATAACACGTGTAATTTCATTGTAGCAAGAGATGAGAAAAGGGGTAGTTCATAGTATAAACGATAGGGATTGGAATACCCTAGGTAAGGCCAAATTGGCGAGAATAGTAATGGGGATTATATACATCGAAGCCCGGAAAAAACTTGCCTTTAGTTGAAAAATCCACAACCAAGTCAGAGGGAGTGAGGATGAGATAGGTATCAGGTTGGTCATAAGAAGGATTAGCTCAAGAACATTGATGCTGACTCTGTATAAAACAAAGCTCCTTGATGAAAGCAAAACCTGAAGGAACCTTTCAAAGAGAGAATTCCCTGTCGAAGGGTAATAAAGAGGACGGCAAAACTTCCAAAAGCCAAATTCCCTCTGAATAGGAGGATGATCAGCTTCAGACCAATGAATGGGAGGTACTTCTACGTCGAAGAAAATTTCAGGGAAATATACCCGTAATCATCCATGTATAATCCATAAAGGACAGAAGAAACAATTAGGATGTACATTATAAAGAGAAGTTTGAGCATCTGTGTGGGATCAGTAAAGTACAGCGAGAACTATCGTGCCCAAACCCACATCATGGCCATAGGAAAGCATCTGAGAAACATCAATGAACTCCGAGGAAACTAACAGGGTTGGTGTGCAAAATATATACCGTGAGGTCAACACAGAAGAAATGCTACATGTTCATCAGAACAAATTTCCCCTTCGGATTTAGCGAATTTGTCCATGAATTCATCGTAAGGAAGGTCAAGAGAAGTTGTGTTTTGGAGGGGCAAGCATTCGGAAACTTCTTGACCACGGAATTCAACGAAAGGAGAAAGAGCCATCAAAGTCTAGACATCTATAAAAGTTATGGTTATATTGGACCACCAGGAACGAAAAAACAGTGCGAAGAAGGTGATCATAAATTACAAAGGCTACCAATAAGGTCGTATTCAATTAGATCAATAGACATACAATAGAACATCAAAGCCTTATCGATTCTAGCTAATTGCCACTGAGGTTCTATCACATTCTTCATGTGTCAATAACATTGAAAGAATTTCCTGTCAAAATTGGGACAGGAATTAAACCTATGATTAGAAGTCAACCAAGCATGAGCATGAATGTGACTTTTGTTAATTGGAAGAACTTCCTGATAATGACGAGGGAAACATTTAGTAAACGTAGGTGGAGCTAGAGTGGATTTGAGGTAAGGACCTAGAATGGTGTGGTTATTCTTGGTATCATAATACATGAAGGACAAAGAAATGCAACCCCTTGTTTCGTAAGGTTGAAGATCATCGAAACGATTCAAGTATGTGAAAGGTTGGGCATAAGGAGAGAAAGGAAAGTTAGACGCCATATTTGAAGTTGGTGGAGTGAGAGCGAGAATAGTGGGTATAAATGACCCAGCTTAGTAATTGAGTGCACCCATGATGAGGGAATATGGAGAAATTCAAATAGATAAATTCCCGCCGAGAGGAATACATGAAGAAAAGAGAAAATATGAAATACTGGACCAAGGAAAGTAAAAAAGAATTTCATTGATTAGAGCTTTTCTTGCAGAATAGCAAGTTCTTTACATCACTTTGAAAGGACAACATACTACGCTCAAATTTTCCATTTTCAGTTATACAATTGTTCTTGATACGGCGATTCTTGTCTTCTGCTACTAACCAACACATGTGTTCAGGTTGCTTGAATTCTTTGAGAGTAGCAATGTCCTTGTCAAAGTCTTCTTCTAGTTAAAGTCGTTGTGTATGCTTGGATTCCCATGCTTGTTGAAGTAGGACCATTTGCCTTTCAAGTTCTGCCTTTTGCCTCTCAAGAAGGGCCTCTTGGTCATCAAGTTGAGATATTTCTTCGACCAAGGTGTGGAGGTTAGTCTGTTTTCCCTTGACATTATAGCTGAGCTCATATATAGACTTGTTACTTTCAGAACTAGATTAATCAGGGATGGTCAGAGATATAATCAGGTCATAATTACGTCGATAAGACTCTACCCTTTTGACAAAAGTTTATGAGAACTCGTGAAGCTTTATCTTGAGCTCAGGAGGCAGTACAACATTAGATTTAGCATCATATAGCTCATCGAATAGAGATTTTAGTTGATGAAAGGCTATGTGATTATGCAAAATCATAGGGAAACCACCACTAGAAAGGTCTAGTAATTTCAACAACCTGCTTCTAACCTTCTCAATGGCCATCTTTCTTAGAGAAGCCGCGCCATAAGAACTTGGGGTGAAGCTCAGCACATGAGAGGCTTCTTCTAATATACGTTTGGCCTTCATAAGAGATTGTGGAGAATTTCTTTCTTCGACATGAAGATATTGATGACTTGATGAAAGTTGTGTTGAAGAGTCAGGAATGTCTTGAATGAGAATAAGAGCAATGGCCAAAGGCAATGTTGGAATAGGAGATTCAACTCCAGGATGAGTGGGAGAACTATCCCGGATGTTAGGAGCGAAATTCGAAACAGCAATGATCTCTTTAGGAACCAAAGTCACCAAAGCTAACAGTGTCGGATCATCCGAACTTGCTGAAAAGTTAAAAAGGGTTAATTATCGAGACAGACGACAAGCAATTATAAGTAAATTACAGCATAAATACCTTGATCTAGCCCTGTAAGGAGCAACAAAGGTGGATTGATCACAGAAACATCAGGAGAAGGATTGACAGGATTTGTCATGCCCCGGACCCTACCAAGCTCGCGACACCCCTCCACGGTCGTGATTTGAATGCGACGTCTCAGGATTCGTCGCCGACCCACATGAACAAACAAAAGAGCAGCACATGCGGAAGCAAATCGAACTCTCCATACGATCGTACAATTAAACGGGTAGTAAGGAGACAACGGAATCACATCAACAAGGCACTTCTATAAACACATCATCAAATACAAATGCATAAATACAAGCTTTACTAAAGACCACTATAAAAGAACCACGCACCACAAAAAGAATCGGTGGTTGGTTAGCCTAGCTTCTCTACCAAAAGGAGTACTCAAAAGACGGGGTAACTAGGCCTATCACGAGTCTCCGCGGTACCATGGTGGCATCTCCGGATCCACTGGTCCACATCCATGGGTATCGCAAAACATTCTGGTGGATTGCTCATGGTCGGGGTCGAGGATCTCAAATGGTTATACAATAACCATGAGAATGAGTCTCAATAGGTAGTATCCTAAACCCTACCTAGGCTAACATGCACCTCCAGACAAATAGAATAACACCCAACACATTTAATCCACATGCAATAACATTCAAAGGCACCCTCTAGCCTTACCTTGATGCATATATAACCCTGCACGTTAGTTGGATCGCTATAACATAACCAACTTCTCAATGCACATGCACTCCAAGATACAACCAATTTCCTACACATGCATTCATAATAGTATTCCAACCTATTCCAATCTCAATGTCTACACATGCTCACATCTTTCAACTTCCGACACACACACATGTGTCCACCCCGATTAATACCGATCCGCGTAACACGCCTTAGGCCCACTTCATCGTATGACTCGCGTAACACACATCAAGTCTATGGCACGACTCGCGTAAAGACGCATCAAGTCCACGGCACGACTCACGTAAAGACGCATCAAGTCCATGGTACGACTCGCATAAAGACGCATCAAGTCGACGGTCTTCCGGTTTATCCGAGCATTGCCTCGCGTAACACGCCTCAAGACAAATCCAATTCCTCGCGTAAACACGCCTCAAGAATTATAGGATCAAACGTACATCCTCATTCAATTTCATGCCTTTCCCCGCGTCAGCACGCCTCAAGGATTATAGGATCAAACGTACATCCCCATTCAATTTCATGCCTTTCCCCACGTCAACACGCCTCAAGACCTATCGATCATATGCGACACATATCTCATTCCCTTCACACAACATCCACATGCCCTAATCACACACAAACATGCTCAATTCCAAAGCAACAACTCAGCCCAATCAATCCATTCATAAGGACAACAATGTAACTCAACCATATCACCAATCATTCCAACACCTTTCAATCCACAATTCAAACTATACACTCAATGGCATAAATCTGCACATCTCAACATTCAACTCAGCCATCAAGCACCACAACATTCAACTCAGCCACGATGCGTGATTTGGAATTGACAGCGCCGAGGGATGGAACTTCTTAAGAATTTTGACTGCGATAACCTGTATCATCTTGGGATAGCGAATTGAGTAATGGATGCGCTAAGTCGGAAGTCGAAGTATGGCGCTTATGATGATTAAGAAGTAGATCTTGTTGGAAAGTCTAAGAAACTCAGGGTTTGAGTTCGAGGGAGTCTGATGTCTAATCTAATGACTGCATTGAGAATCGAACCGGAGATCCAAGCAAGGATTAAGGCGTTGCAGTCTACAGACCTTAAGATTCAGAAGAGTCTAGAAATGGATGGCATTAAGAGGAAACCGGACTTCCAAGTTTCTGAGGATGAAATTTTGAAGTTTTGAGGATGTTTGTGCGTGCCTGATGAATTGGAGCTTAGGAAGAGATTTTATCGGAAGCTCATAGGAGCGATCATGATATTCACCCGGGTAGCACGGAAATGTACTAGAATTGGCGGTAATGTTATCGGTGGAATGATCTAAAAAAGAATGTGGCCAAGTGTTTGACGCGCCAACAAGTGGCGGCACCACATTGTAAGCCTGGAAAATTATCGTGACTTTTGGGAATCCCAGAATAGAAATGGGAGCATATAAATATGATTTAGGTGACGGGACTACCAAGGAACCAAAGAAGGTGCGATTCTATTTGGGTGATAGTGGATCGATTGTCCAAGTTAACGCACTACTTGGCAATGCGAAAGAACTTTGAGTTGGAAGGGTATGCGGAATCATACATGCGATAGATTGTCTGATTGCATAGAGTACCGGTAACGATCACTTTGGACCGTGATCCCCGGGTTACCGCTATTTATTGGGAAAATATACAAGTGGCCATAAGACCAAAGTGCAGTTCAATGCGGCCTATCATCTACAGATGGATGGTCAGTCTAAAAGGACGATCCAAATTTTAAAGGATATGCTGAGAACATGTAAAACCCCATTATGATGAAATGAAGTTGGTGAAAGAAGTATCACGGGCCAGAGTTGGTATAGCAAATGGTTGAAGCTGTCGAGATTATTCGGGAAAGGCTAAGGACTGCGCAAAGTCGCCAGAAAAGTTACGCCGATCGGGGACAATGACCTTTAGAGTTTCAGGTTGGAGATCCTGTGTTCCTCGAGGTGTCACCTATGAAAGGACTGTCTCGATTCGGCAAGAAAGGAAGGTTGAGTCCAAGGCAAATAGACTAGTTTGAGATCTTAGAGAAGATTGGAACGTAGGCATGTTGTCTCGCCGTACCGCCGAAATTGCCGCAAGTTCATGTTGCCTCCCATGTGTTAATGTTGTGGCAGTATGATCTGGATCTGGCCCACGTGTTGAGTCATGAGGTCATGAATGTGGACGACAGAGTGTCATGCGTGGGGAGACTGGTATGAACTAAGGACAAAAAGAAACAGGTTTTCAGGGGAAGACAATCCCGATGGTCAATGTTAATTAGGAGCATCACGGGGCATAAGGTGCCACATGGAAAAGCAAAAAGTAATATGACGTCAGTACCCCCGTTGTGTGAATAGACGAGTTAGATTACAAATTTCGAGGACGAAATTTTTATAAGGGGGGAAGAGTTGTAACATCCGGAATTTCGATCCATTTTCGAGATCAATGAGATTGATATTACTCTCAATTAATTTTAGTGAGTCTCGCCCGGAACGGATCCTTCACGGGATACTGACCAGTAGGGAATGGCTAACTAGGAAAATGGTACGTGGACCAGGGACCCGATCGTGAATCAAGCACCGATTCCGAGAAATGACGAGAAAATATTTTGGGCCAATGTGGGCCGATCCTAGGGAGGTGACTGATTTAGTTTGGGTAATGACGTACGATCGGATTGCGGGTGATTCCGCACGACCGAGAGTACGCGTTGCGAACAAATCCCGAACTTAAACCGAACGATCGCGACCCTCGAAACTAGTGGTAATTCCCCACGTTCTCTCGGTAATCGAGACCATCACTACACGAGTAATCCTAGGTCGATACGCGTAACCCCTAAACAGCCGCCCGTTAGTGAGAGACCCTAAAATTGAAATTGAGCGATTTTGATCGCGAAAGTTAATCCGGACTTAGATGTCGATTTTCGGGGTCGTGTGCGACTATTTTTGCGAGGACGATGTCATTTTTGAGTGGCCAATTATATTTGGGGTCGGTACGGTCGAAAATTGGAAATTCGGCCTGGAATCGGAAAATTACGAAATTGCCCCTAGGCTTATTTTTTAGTATTCCGAATTTTTGAGGGAAATTATTGGAGGATATTTGGATAAGATCAACCCCAATAATTCAGCCAATTGAAAGACCAAAATGCCCTTGGATATTTTGGCTTAAGTGGATGTGGACCAAGTATTGAGGGGCAATTTGGGAATTTGGAAAAATTGATCAAATTTCACTATTTAGTTCAAGACCTCTCTCTCTCTCCTCATTCTCTCTCCCCTCACCTCACGGCAGCCCCTCCCCACCGAGAGTTCTCTCTCCCTTGGCCGAGCCTTGCCGCGCCGCCGCCGTCGCCGTTTCGTCGATCGCCGCACGGACCGCCGTGAGCCGCCGATCAGCCGATTCCCCTTTCCACTCTAGCCGAGTTAGCCTAGAGTTCGGGTAAGTCGCAATCTAACCCTCACCTAGGACATCGGGTATTATCGGACTCGTTTAGACGCGGTTTAGTCGGTTTTAGGAGTTGATTGAGGTAATTATAGGTAGATTAGAGGAGAGCTTGATCTTTCATTGTGTTCTTGGATATCTTTGCGGTTGTTGGATGGTAGTTTGAGCATTGTGGAGTGAATTTTGTGGGTTGAAATTGGGTGGATATCAACTAAGGCTCGGATCTTTGAAATTTGAGGTGAATTTCTGATTCGCGGTTACTGTACCCTCTCGGTTTACTATTTTTTTGGAGATTTTTGGAGGCCGAATCAGGGGTGGTGTCCTTCACAAAAGTTTTTCCTCACATCCTGAAGTATAACATATTTTAGATTTGGAATTTTTGGAGGTCATTTGAGTCGCATGAAAACCCATTTTCAGACCGTGTTGAAAATGCCCGGAATACTGTTCATCCCGACCTTCGTGTCTTGCTGAATTTTTATAAACTTTTCCAGATCTATTTTCAACAAAATTCCCTCACAAAACTTATTGGGGACATTTGTGGCTATAATATATAAAAATTTCAAGGCTTTCCAAGATGATTTGGGTACTGGATGAGATGCATTTTTATGGTCAGGCGGCCTGACCTGACGGGTTGATTTTCATCTGACTTCAAGTGACAAAAAGAGGTGTTTACAGTTGGAACTGGGTTTTGAGTTCTTCACGGAAAATGTTTATCAAGATGTTTTACGCAACATATCCAAATTTCAGAATTTTTGGAGTTCATTTACTATTTATTTAAATGGGATTTTCGGTCACTGTGTAATATTGCCCAATTTTACCCCGATTCTTTGGATGTTCGTTTTTATGAGCGGAATGGTGGGGGTGTCGAGGTTGAATAGTTGCTGCCCTTGTAACGGGAATTGATCCTGAATGTGTGTTTGTATGTGGATGGTGTGTTTGTAAAGTGGTTGTAGTTGTTGGTTGATTTCTGAATGATTGTTGGGCGGAATATTGAGTGGCCGTGTGCCCTGTGTGTATGGCCGTGAGGTGTGTGGTGTGATTGCGAAATGAGCTCACGTGTCAAGCATGTATGATTGTGTGGTGTTTGTGTGGCAAGGATGTGCATTTGCGAAGTGAGTGTGAGGCGTGAGATTGTGTGTGGCCGTGTGTACGTGTGGCCGTGTGATACGTGTGAAATGAGTGGAACGAAGGTACGGGAATGTAGAATTGGTTGGAAAAGTGATGCCCTGAGGCGTGTTCGTTTATGCGGGGTAAGTTCCGTCCTGAGGCGTGTTCGTTTACGCGGGGTAAGTTCCGTCCTGAGGCGTGTTCGTTTACGCGGGACGATGTCGTCCCTGACGAGGTGACGATGCCCGGCCCGACGGGGTGACGATGCCTGATGAGGTCAGAAAACCGTTGGCCTGATGCGTTTTACGCGGGCGCAGTAAAGAAGGAAAGTTGAGAATGTGGGATTCCGTCCTGAGGCGTGTTCGTTTACGCGGGACGATGCCGTCCCTGACGAGGTGACGATGCCCGGCCCGACGGGGTGACGATGCCTGATGAGGTCAGAAGACCATTGGCCTGATGCGTTTTACGCGGGCACAGTAGTGGTGGAAAAGTTGAGAGTGAGCCGGATTTGGCTTGACGCGTGAGGTTTGTGAAAGTCGACGCATGGCGTGATTTAGTATGTGAGTGTGGTTTGCCTCGCGTGATATGGTGCTGGATGAGTATGGATATAAAAGAATTGGCTGTATTATTGTTTGACATGCAGGGATGTGCATGATGGATCCAAGGTAGGATCGCATGTGATTGTTAGTACGATTGTGTGGATCTTGTTTGTGTGTTGCTTGATTCGGTGTCTGGACTTGTCTGGAATACGTGGTAGCCTAGATAAGGGTTAGGTTGTGCACTTATTGAGAAGTGTCTCATGGTTGTATCAACCAAACCATTTCAGATCAACCGCCCAAGCCATGAACCTTCTGCCACCGCTGCTGCAGCGTATTTGGGATTGTTATGCGTACTAATCTTGATGTGGTAGAATTCCTGATCGAGATTGAGGCCGATTTGGAGTCTGTGGATGAGCACAAGCTTGATGAGGAGGATTCAGACGAGAACGATGAGGAGAGCAAGTCTAAGTGGACCCTAGCAGAGGGCGTAGGAGTTAGTCGTCAGAGTTGGTAGTGATCCATTTTTGGTATAGTGCTGACCCAATAGCCTACTGATCCTTTTTGATATCGGTGGTATATAGTTTAGAAATTCAACGTGCATGTAAATTATATTTTGTGATTTTGAATGGTGGATATTGTAAATAATGGAAGGAAGTGTAATATTAAGTTTGGTGGTTTAGTAATTTGCTTCTCCCTAGTTCTCCAATATTATTGTCCGGGATAATATGATTTGTTTCCGCCGCAAATTTACTCTGATGGAAAAATTTGGGTCGGCGTCGTTTTTCTGGGACGTCGCACTAATTCGACCGATGAGGGATGTCGCGAGGTTGATGGGGTTCGGGACGTGACAATTTGATTAATGGTTAACGACAGCAGGCTACCATTTGCATTCACAAAATGGTAACTCATATCAATTAACCCCTAAAGTCGGGTCCTAAGTGACCATAATGGGTTACCCGCCGAACATGCACTGGGCCTAACATACATCTAATAAACATATGCATAGCAATGAGTAAAGCATGCATTCAGGCCCATCGGCCTTGTTTCTTAACCAATCAAGCAATGAGAAGTGGGCCTCATAAGAGGATCACTTAATCAATCTTTAGTTACTAAATTTGGACCTATTCTATTTGAGTATGATTAATCAACCTAATGATGTCAAAATGAAGTGATTCAGGTGTCATTAGAAAGCTTATGTCATGAGAATAAAAAGTCAAGATGACCACTTTTTCTAGTTCCACACCCATTTTCACGAAAAATACAATTCTACCCTCTGTGATGGTCTGGACTCGGTTTGAGTTTGAATTCATGAAAAATTGCGGGAAAATTAGTGGTTGTTATCAAAATCCCCCCAAAATTTTTAGACAGTTAGATTCTCCGTACGTGACAGTTTTCATGTTTTGAGTTTTTCTGAAAAGGCCTCCAAATTTTTATAAAATTCGGTTTTCACCAAGGACTCGTTTGCAAATCAAGTTTAAGCCCGAGAGGACCTTATCTGAGACTTTTAGCAAATTGACCCAATAAAAATTGCTATTAGGCCCTCACAATTTCCATTTTACATAATAAGACCCTAATGAACAACTTTGTAGTTTTGAGGTTTTGCAAAAGAGGACTCAAAGTTTATCAAATTCGGAGAAAAATATTTTGGATTTCAAAGAAAGAAAACTCAGATCTGAACATGGATACTAACTAAAACATAAAAATTAGTTTGAAAATCCAAATGAACTCCAATTTTGATAAAATTTGTGTCAATGGAAAGATCTCGATCTCACTATGAACTTTCATGAAGAATATGTTTTCAGATTTTGAATACATGAATTTATAAAAATTGAAGAACACATGAAGGTCATTCAAAAACTCATCTGTCACCAGAACTATGCCTAGATGACGTTGCTAATCATCCTAATCTAAAATGCTTGGAATTATATGAAATTTTTACAGTGAATGGATCTGAATGTGTTCGACAACTTTCATGAAGGAAGTTTTCTCAAATAACGAACTTAGAAAATCAGAAAAATCATCAAACCGAGCAAGGTCATTCAGTATCACAGAAGAACAGAATACAATATTCTCATTCCAGCTACTGATCTTGACTTTCGAAGGAGTTTTGACCTAGCAAACGACATCCGTTTAAGGCGTGCAGCATATCAAGTCGAAGCTCAAGACGTATTCTACGATTCTCTAGTTGATCACTTCTTCAGATTTCGACATTTACGAGATGAAATCAACATTTTAAGCATGCAGACCTCTGTGCACGATTTCACAGGATAAGATCTAAGTATACTTACCTTGTTCAATGATGTTGCTGAGCTCAAATGAGCTATTTTGGCCACCAATGATCTCCGGAATGGCACCAAATATAGCTCCCGATATCTACGTCACAAGGTAAGAAATTCAACATGAAATTGCGATCCAAAGAATAAGAAGTAAAATCAAGCTTAAGGTGGAACTCTAATGGCTTTTCCGATGGAAATCGGCCACCACAGCTTCGAGATGAAGTTGAGGATGCTGATTGCAAGCCTCAGATCGCCTAGGAAGAACGCTGGGATGCCGGAATCACCACGGAAGCCGACTAGATCAATCACCGGCTTGGTTGCCAGTGATGTAACCGAGAGGAAGATAGAGCTGATCGGAGATACTCCGGCAACCAGCAGCTGTGGCCAGCCTTGCCACTGGCTCTAGGATGTCTGGACGGCTGCCGAAGTGGTGACGGTGTGCCAGAAATCGACCGGCAAGTGGTCGGCGTGAGCAAGGAAAGCTCATGGCCAAAAGAGGAAAGGGAGAGAACATGAGTTAGAGAGAGAGGGAGAGAGATGAGAGAGAAATCAGATCTGGAAAAAATGAGTGTCCCCCTCAAATTTTGGAGGGAAAAAGTTTATATATCCCCCAACTTTGAATGCTAGCCCTTAAATCAATCTAATGGCCTAAAATGCATCCTTAGTTATTAAGAATATTCCTTAAGGGCTAAAGATAGGTGACATGACATTATGGATGGCCATGATTAATTCTAAATTAATGGCCATGATTAATTTGTTTACTCCTTAAGTAATTTGCTTAATCCTTAAGGAAGGGCATTTTAGTAATTTCACTTAGGGGCATTTTTGTAATTTTCATTTAAGGGCATTTTTGTCATTTTGGGCTTGAGGGGATGTGGCCGGCTTTGGCTAGTCGGAATGAACCGCCGACTGCTGGATTTTCGATGGGAAAATGGCCGGTTCGATCGGACCGGTTCAATTTGGGTCAAACCGGGTTGAACCGGTTCAATTCTCAGCCTAATTTGTTTTAATTTTGTGCAATTTAATCCCTATCATGATTGATTGACCTAATTAATATTGAATTCGATTAAATTGGATTGAACCAATTTGAAATTCACGCACAAATTGATCCAATTTAACTTGTTTAGCCTAATTGTTCTTTGATTTGAGTTAAATTGCATAGCCAAGCTAAACTAACGAATTTAATTGAAGTCCAACTAGCCAAATTAAGCCTCAATTCATCAAATTGGATGTTAGTCTAGAATGGGTCAAGTTGAATTGCACTAATTGGATCAATTACTCTTAGATTTCTCAATCATTGGATCGCTAAACTGATCAAATTGGCTCAAATTCATGTGAATCTTCCAAAATTGATTTCGAATTTGGATTTCATATAAGAAATTAAGCTCATTCGTGTCTTAATTGCGCAAATCATACAGAATTGATCAAAATCACTGATTATGGCCTAAATTAGGGGGTTTTTGCGCTTGGCTTGGAATTACAAAATTGGTTCCAAGATTGAATGTAATACAACCTCTAGATCAAATGTCATGAAGGAAACTAACCTAAAAAATGACTAGAAATGAAGTAATTTCATTTTTGACCGATTTGAACCAAATTCCGCAAATTGGGGAAAATTTGATTTTAAACTGATTTTTGTAGAATTTCAAATGCTAAAGTCAAATTGAATGTAAAATAAGATGATTTTGAGATTTTTGTATTTTCTAATTTTTTTTGTCAAAAATCTTTAGTTGACTTTTCACTAAGAGTTTGATTTTGTGATCAAATCTTTGAATTTTTCTAAAATTTCCACTTTTAAAGTGAAATTAAACTCAAAAGAAATCTTTTTGTATGAAAAGCCCCAATTTGACTGGGGTTGACTTTTGGTTAAAGGGTTGACCAAAAAGTCAACTTAAAAGTCAATCGTATGACTTTTCAGGTTTTCGCATGAAATGCATGGTAAATCTTTTACAGAATTTAAGCCAAGAGACGGAATTAAAAAACAACACTTTTTGTTCAAAAAACGGGTTCCGTTGCGATCGGAAACCTTAATCTCGAGTTTTCTATTTTTTAATGATGCGTCAACTAAAAATTAGGTGTCAACAGTTATCAACATTGTTGTATGAAGAAAAAATTGGACAGTCCACGTCTTTCTCTTCGTCAATCTTTTTCTTACCTGGGTCGTCGTCTCTCTCTGAGAGTGGGGGCGATGTTAGCGGTTGACCATATATAGGGGCAATGTGTGCATCTATATGTGCATGGGCCACTTCTCATTGAGGTCTGAGTAACCATGGGCCTATATATGTGCATCTATTCCTTAGGAAGTGGTCACTATACCTTTGACACTAGAAGTGGGTAATTGGGGATGTTATTTTCTTTAACTCAGGAATGCAATGTATGTGATTTTTTTTTTTTGGGTCAACAATGTATGTGAAGTTCGCTTGCTGCAGGATTCTCTTTATTTAGATTTTTGGACAGATAATTGTGGAATGCAAAGTTTCCTAATTTTTATTGCTCGTTTCTTAAGTATATAAATGACTTGAATTAGGAATGGCAATTGGATGAAGCACGTCGAGAAAAATGTCTCGGTTGCATTCTTGTACCTTGCGAGTGGTACAACATTGATCGCTAGAAGGTGGACTACATGAATTATTTGAAATTAGGGATCCCTTTCGGGAGAAGTGTTTACCTTTTCATTTTTCATAATGAAACTTGCAGAGGCAAGAACTATAATGAGTTATCATGTTCATGGGCCTACTTATTTGGACAGATTTAAACTTTCAGCGGGGTTACACTGCTAGCTTAATTGTTCTTTTCTTTAACTTAAAGTCTGACACTGATTTGCTTTGCCTTTGCCGAGCTGCAATTTTTGCCTACTAGTGATATGAACGTTTAGTACATTTCTCACTTTTAACTAATTCAATGCAGGGATTTCTGGAATTGTTGTATGTGTGGGCGGACGTAGGACCCACCCCGGGGTCTGGGGTCGGGGTGTCGTTTTCATGTAAAGACGAGGCAGTCTATTACATGAAACAAACTGTCTTTGCTGTTGAATGATTGTGTGGGATGACAAGTCTTAAGGGTAATTTCCTGTTGCTTCAAGTTGCTTGGACCCATGCTGATGTCAAACGCCTTGAGTATGATCCTATTAATCTAGATGTGGCACAAATTGAATATTGAAAGGTCACCCAAAATATGAAAGGTTTTGAGTAAGCCCAAAAATATAGTGCTTCCAATATTGTTGATTAATATTAATTAATTGATAACCTGTTGATATGATTAAATTGTGATTCTTTTCAATTTGTGGAAGTTCCTGAAAACTACCAAGCATGTTGTTTTGAAAATAGGCTTAGACTACTTCAACTCTCCTTGTGGCCAAACTAATTTGTGACGAGTCATGATTCTTTGCACTCTTGAAGACGCGTGCATAGTTTTATTATTGATTGACCAAATGTATTGCAGCATGAGTTTGTGGTACTTTAGACAAACTTGTGTCCCCAAACTCTTGTGGATTTCGGAAGCATTGCCCATCAATCTTCCTTATCTACAATTGAAAAACCTTCATAGTAACCTGCTTCTGCATGCATTTTTCAGATATGTTTTGGGTGTGCATTTTTAGTGGTGAAACTTTTAGAGAAGCTGAAAGTGGTGAAGGAATTGACGTGAATTGGCATGTCAACATCTTAATGACTCGAATCTTATGTTTTCTGTTGTATATTAACTAACTTCTGTTCAATCTCTATCGGAGGCCGGGCAGATTTTGCTCGGCTGAGTGTGTAAATCCTATGAATTGATATTGATAGTTTGGTAAAACAAATTGCATCAAAGTGGAGCGCATTCTGACATTTTCATGGTGCACACTCCAATACAAATGTTACGTAACTTCTATCCACGAGATGTATAAACTTCCATAGTAACCGAACCTTCTGTTTGTTTCATTAGTAACCGAACCTTCCAAGGAAACGTGAAAAATAATCAATTCGGGTGATTGCTACGGTGGAAAAATGATGACATCCTCTGTTGGCAGACCATCTTTTCCCAGCACATCTTGCCACGAATGAACTTCCTACGTTTTAGTGAAAATGGGATAACAAAAGAAGTTACGAATATGATAGGACTGACAAAAGTGATATTGACTTGCTTTTGCTCACATACCACAAGTGAATATATTTCTTAGAACAACAAGTGAAGATCTAAATCAAAAGTCAATTGCTTCTAAATAGCAATGGACTGCTAAATTTAGTGTCTATCATGTAAATTCAAAGTGTAAATATAACGCGAGAAACGTGTTAAATATAATATTCACCGATCTTAAATTAGCCACTAAGATCGACATTAAGCAAATAGTACTTGCATATGTTATAAGAGGTAGAAATAATGCTGTTGATATTTCCTTCTCTCTCCTCAATTGCGAAAAAAAAGAAGAAGAGATTTTTAAATTTTAGCATTTAAAAGAATTTGGACAATTATTGGGATCCAAACTGAAAATACAGTTCTACATATGCGAAAAAAAATTGTGTGTACCTTTCTAGATGGTGAAAGCATTGTTGGAAGCACTACGTGAGCTTTCATAATGTTAAAATATGTCTCGAATTTAGGACCCAAAGCGAAAATATGAATTTCAGAATTTTGAATTGAAATAAAGAAAAAAATCCAAGACCAAGTTTCAAAAATTAGCTTTTCGAATATGCATCGGAGTCGTTGGGCTGAATTGGAAAGACCACCTGGGACTTTGAGATAGATATTGACTCGTTCAACAATCGGCTAAGAACAAAAGAGAGAAGGTAAACAATCTTCTTTGTTGCTGAGTGGAAAGAAGAAATAATAATAATAGAAAAAAAGGAAAGTCAGACGTGGAGAATATTCGGTCAACTTGAATTGGATTGTGCTCTGACCGAATTGGACTTCTTCAGGTATACACACACACACACTCCAAAGGCTTGGTTGAGAAAAGAAAAGATATAAACAGAAGCCGCCGTTCTGTGTGCGGAGAGTGGGCTCTTCGGGTCTTTCACATTCGGTGAAAGTACTGTTCGTGGAATTACAACATTAGCTAGTGCCGAAGTCGATTAAATTCCCGTGGTAAAAATTTATGTTAATTCTTTTATGAGATTGAGAAATTATTTCGTAAAGAATTATTGGGCTAAACACCGCGAGAATTATTGGGTGTAATTGAGGCTTGAAAAATATCGAAAGTGTTTGAGTAACTCGAAGTTATAATCTCCATTGTATCGCTTGATCTACAATGGAATTCGTTGCTACTCTCCCCGTGAACGTAAGTCATTACGATGAAATCACGTAAATCTAATGTCCGATTTATTTTTTTATTCTGTTTATTTTATTATTTAATCGCTTGGCTTCCACGATATATAATAACGATAAAAACATGTGAAACAATTTAAGATAAACTACAAAACGAAAAATATCACCAAATATGTGTGGATCGCAAATTGAAGGAAGGACAACACTCCGAATTATGAAGATCACTCAAAACCAACAAGCCAATAAACATGAAAGCGAACTCCTAAAAATCATCTCCAGAATGGGCGCACGAGATCACCACTGCGGACATCACCACTGCGCACGAGATCTCCAGAATGGTTCTTCAGGAAGATCTACCTCAACGAGCAGAACCTCCTTGCGCACTACGTCTATTGCAACGAGCCCAACGTCACCTCCTACGGCCCCGAGCATGCGCCGTGCATGTCCTTCCGCGCTGCGCTCAGCCACATCAACAGATGCGAGCAGCACAGCAGCAGGGGGACAACGATGATTACGTTCCTGAGGACGGTCTCACCGGCACGCTTCGAGAACAGGATGTGGGACATGGGCGGGGCGTGCACACGGACGAGCCCCTAGCGCGAGGGTGAGATCGACCTGGGGGGCTACGAGTGGGGGTTCAAGAACGTGCAGATGGAGGAGATGGAGAAGGCCAGAGGGATCGGGACGAAGGGGGGGGAAGAGGTTCTAGGCGCTGGACGTGACGAGGGCGATGCTGATGAGGCCCGACGATCCTTCTTTTCTTCCCTCTTTCTTCCCGGACTTTGCTTGGACCCGCTGACTCTGCCATGAAACGAATGTACTAAATTTGGGCAGTCGCGAATACTTACAAAGCACTCGTCTGGTACTTTCCAATTGAGTATATTAGAGAAACTTCTCAATGACCTGCAACCCATAAATTCCAAATCTTTGAGAGCCGTTAGTTCATCCAGGCCCTTAACTGCCAGAAGCTCATCGCATCCTCCAATTGACAAGGACCGCAGCTTTTTCAAATCCGATAGATCATCCAGACTTTCAATCTTAGGACAATAGTTTATTTCCAATTGTTCCAACGACTCCAACGAACCTAGACCGTGGATCGCAGTTAAATTTGGGCCATCAATCAGTGTCAACGGCTTCAATCTCTTCAACCTCGAAAGACTGGCAAATCCCTCAAGGAATTTTGACCCTTCCACTTGAAATTCAATCAGCCACTCAAGCCCATCGAGTTGAACTTCTGTCCACCAACATTCATAAATGCGCAAACGTATTAAGTTTCTCAAGTTGCAACAAAACAACAAACTGCTTATTGATACATGATATTCGAGTGACACTGTTGATAGAGACGGTGGAAGGAACGTGAGGGATTGTTGGTATTGACCATCTTGGAAGAACAAAGGACAACAATTCTCATCATTACCACCATAACTCAAATCCATCAATTTAGTTAGGTTGGAGAGATCCGGGAGCCACCGCAGCGAATTTGATCCAAAGCTCAGGCTTATCAAACTTGTGGGAAGCTTAAACAATACTTCAAGTTCGCTGCAACGCCATAAACTCGATTTCTCTAGGAGAGGAAGTAATTTGATCATCACTGGAACATTTCTAATAGAGGTTACTTGCAAGTGAAGGACTCTCAAAAGTGATAACTTCCAAATGTCCTCGGGAATTTCCCATTTGAGAAGATAGCAGTCCCTGCAATGTAGCTCTTCCAAGTCTTTTCGCATGACAATACTCCTCGGTAGCTCCCTTATCCAAGAACTTGAAATGTTCACAACTTTTAATCTACTTAGGTCTATGATAGATTCAGGCAACCGAAGACATCGTGCTCATGAGACATCCGACTCAAGTAGTGATTCCAAGTTCTCAATCGAGACGGGGAGTTTCCTTATTTTAATACATGATAGAAAGAGAGACTTCCCGTAGGTTCCCAATAGAGTTCGGAAGTTCATCGATTTTTGTAGATTGCAGTTTAAGTACTGACAAGCGCTTTTGGTTACTAATGGAGTCGGGTAATCTTGTGATTACCGTGTATGAGAGATCCAACTCAACCAGTGATGCCACTCTCGCAAATGATTCAGGTAGCTTGCTCAACTTTTTGCAATTACCTAAATACAAGTACTTGAGCTTCTCTAACCGTCCGATTCCTTCGGGCAACTCTTTAAGACTTGTACACCCATCCACATTGAAGTAAATCAGGCATTTAAGCTTTTCCAGGGAACCATCAACCTCAATCAGTCTTTTGCAACTTTTAAGGATCAATCTCTCTAACCTCAAATAATCAAAGAACTTTGGAGTCCTGGTCATGTTGTTACAGTTTGTGAGATCCATAACTTTAAGCTTCTTAGCAACCTGTTACAATAACTGAAAGATAGTAAAGGGAAAATTCCATGTGAATTTAGAGCCAGTAAATGATTGTGTTGGAATTGAGTTGTAATTGGGTGGGCTCATTTAGCCCATTTAACCCATACAAACCCATTCATTTAAGTACTTACACCTATCAAATCTGACCCACTGTATTTACAAGGGTTTTTTTTTTGTCAGAATTTTTATAAGGGTTATTACCTATATAATTGCGTGTAGTCAATTGCAGTTTAAAAAGAAAAAGAAAAAGCTCTACATGAGAAAATTCAATTGAGATGGATTCAAGCAAATAGCAATGGATCGTACCTTGATTTGACTCCATCCAGCCCGGTACTTCATGATGGAACTATAAGACAAGTTAAGAACTACAAGATTGGTTGGATGGAAATAGATGGCCAAGAGCTCTTGAGGACACCTTAGCCAAGACATGTATCTTGACCTTGACAGCTGATTCTCAAAGTCCCCATCTAACTGTCCCCAACGTAATTTGAGGAACCTTACGTTTGGAAGCCTTGAAAACTCTTCGCTCGTATAAATTTCTGGTTCGTTTCCATGTAAGCAGACTACTTTAATAGCCTCCTTTCTCTACCATGCAACGTTAAAGTAGTACTAGAGTAGATGCAAAATGTCTTCTCTCTCTCTCTCTCTCTCTCTCTCTTAAAAAAAAGTTAAGGGCTCCTAATTAATGAGCAAGAGAAAAGTATATAATTCAACAGTCACCTCTTCTGTTCTTATGATACTAACGGATGTCTCAGGAACCCAGAACCTGCTCTGCTTTCTTGGATCCATCGGCCTCATATCTTCACAAACTATTTTCCTCCCAAGATTTCTCAGCTGGTCATGCATCCAGAATTTGTTGTCATCTGTTATCTTTATCAACAAAATGCAAACAAGGACTTGAGTCGAATAATCTGGCAAAAACCTACAATCTTTCCACATGTAGAATGCATTCGTTTTGTCTTCGTCCATAAAGAGACATGCGATGTCGAGAAAGATCTGTTTTTGCTAAGGACTGCGGGCATTGTAGCTGATCTTCAATTTGTCCTAGACCTTCTCATGAGGTATTTCCCTTAGATTGTCAAGTACATCTGTCCATAAGGCTTTGTTTTGGTGACCAAGTAATGAACCTATGACTTCAAGAGCCAAGGAAAGTCCTCCGGTTGTCGAAACTACTTCTCTCGAACGATCAACATAATCGTTTGGAGGACAATTTCATCCAAAAGCATGTCTACTAAAAAGCTCAAGCAATTGAACGGAATCCAACGGCTTCACTTCGCACTCCAAAATTTGGTTAGCATGTACGATACTTTTGTTCCTGGTTGTAATAATAATTTTGCTTCCTAGGCCGAATGAAACATGCTTGATGGCTAGTTTCTCGAGTTGTTCCTCATCATCCACATCGTTGAGAACAATGAAGACTTTCCTGTTAGAAAGTCGCTACACAATAACCTTGATCTCATCGTCAGCATCGTTGATTCCATCGGGAAAGCCCGCACCAAACATGTTAGACAATAGTTTTTTCTATAAAGTTACGAGGCCAAAGCTGAGCAATGATTCCCGGACATTTCCCAGGAAGCAGCAATGACTGAAGAGGGAATTTAATTTGTTGAACACGACCTTAGCTAGAGTCGTTTTACCGATTCCACCCATTCCATGGATTAGCACAAAGCGTGCGCCCCTAGAGTCCACGTCCAACAACATCACAATGGCTTCCACTCGATCATCCATTCTGTCTAAATGCTTGGCGACGTATTTATCTTTTATCTTCAACTTCATCAAAATCTCCCGTGTCACCGATTTAATGAATTTCCAGTACCTGCCACATTCGTTCGAAATTGTAAAAGTTAACCTCAGGACACTCAGCAAGTGGTTGCAATACCGTTACTTAATCGACTAGTGCACTCGAAAGGAAGAGACATTTTAGGTGCTTTTGGAACGCTACATCCCTATTATTTAGACAAATAATCATATACTGAATATTATGAGGTTTTTTCATGCACTAGCTTCCGAGACTGGCAATTCCCACGAGGATTCACATGGATGGATGAAAAACTTGCTCCGATAGCCTGTAAAAATCTCTCGAAAGGGCGAGAGGAGAGAAACTGACTTTTAAGGAGGTGATCCACAATTTAGGAACACAAAGATATATAGAATTAGATCTATCGACGAAAGAATCAGGGGAAAAATACAAAAATACGAAAGAAATTTGCTCTACCCCCTGCTCTTAGCTAAACGTACCAAAAACAAAAAGAAATAGAATTTTGAGAATATGCAATGTTGGTGCGATTCAAATGTTATGGTCTTCAAATGTGCAAAACATTTTTCTTTTAACCAATTTGTCTTAACCTTAATGCCAGCGAAAATCCCTCATTGACCTCACCAACAATTTGCATCATCTAATTCAATCGGTAGAAGATCAATGGGTTTGAATAGTACCGACGATTTGCATTACCTAGTCGAGTCTAGGTCAACTCTAAAATGGAGTAAAAAGCCGTTTGCTCCCGGTGGCCTCGGCTTCTTGTAGACTTGACTTTTGACAAACTCAACAACATGCAACTCGTTCTCAGTGGATATCAAATATTGAGGAAATTACAGTATTAGTACTTGGTGTTCCCAAGATTTCATTTTCGGTACCTGGCTATGCCTTGTTTCTTTGACGGGAATGACACAAATTGGGAATAAGGACACTCCAAATGCTATAATTTTCGTACGGTGCTTATTTAAGTGCAAAACGTTCACTTAAGTGTTATAACTTTCAATTGACCTGAACCACTGCCAGTACTCCCAACTGTCTGCATGTTCCAACCCTCGGACTTTTCGCCTTTGGAAAGGACCAATTCTAGTGCCCCTTTCCCGGCATTAGAAGAATTTATAGATGCACATCATCAGTTCCGACAATTTTTTTTAAAAATGTCCATACAAGTGCCGGAAATCCGACGTGGCATGACACTTGTGATGACCATTTTTAAAAAATTATGTCACTCAAGTAATCGATTGAAAAGTTAAATGGCACTCAAGTGATCGGATAAATAGTTATAGCACTTAATTGAGCGCCGTACATTAGTTATGGCATTTAGGTGATTGAAAAAAAAAGTTATGGCACTCCAGTGAGCACCGTACGAAAGTTGTGGCACATGTGATGATCTTATCCCCACAAATTGAGATTACAATTTTATTTTACTTCCTTAACTCTAGGATTTTTTTAAGATACTGCTTTCAAACTTAGGTAGTATTTTTGAAATAGTTTTATGATTAGCTTTCTTTTACTTGAATAGTAAATTTTCCCGTTTTATTAGCTAATTTACTTCCTAGATTATTATGCTTTCAAACTTCGTTCTCAATGGATACCAAATGTTGAGTGCTCGTTCAAGTGGTTGGTTCTTCCCCTTATTCCATCTATAATGAAATTGTTTTTTCCACGATTTCTGAATTTAATTGGAGAATAGAGATCGCCTCTCTATTTTAAAACATTAGTTAACAACCGACAACATTCATCCTAGCGATAGTCTAATTGCTGCCCTGAAAACTTTTATTCCATGTATGGCACTTTTCATATTGTCCAAACCTGAACTTTTGCAGGTAAATAGGACAATTCGGTCGTTTTGGACAGGACTCAGCCCGGCCCACATTGGCTTAATCAAGCCCAATTCGGTACAGCCCATTACTTTTCAACCCAGTTCTATAAGCCCATGAATTGATCAGGCCCTCTTCCTCTCTCTGGATGTTTCCTTCTGTTAGAATCTCTCTCCCGCTACAATTTCTCTTGGGATGTTCATCTTCGTCATCGTTAGTCGTAACTTTAAGCTGACTTCAGTCACCATCGAACGTCTCTCTCAGTGACTTCACCTTCGCTCGACTTCCTCACCATCGAGGTAACGTCGCCACAAGATACTCGGAATCCTCTTACCTTTCCACCACCGATCAACTCCCATTCACCTCCAGCATCATTCGATTGATCGTTCATCGCCCGCCACCACAGGCTCGGCCATAACAGAACAGAGCGGAAAAAAGTTTTTTTTTTTTTTTTGGTTAAAACAGAGCGGAAAAAGTTCATGCACGCATAACTCAAGATTCTGTCTCGAGAATCGAATTCGTGGACTTCTTCATCTTCCTTCCCTTCCGTGGTCCTGAATTTGCTAGCAACCGTTGCCGTTGCCAGTTCCACCGTGGCGGCAATTCCTGTTGATAATTTGTTTGTAAAACAAATGAAGAGGTGCTGTGTCCCATATCAAAAAGATATAAATGAGTGGCGGTTATTATTTTTTATTTTATTTTAATTTCTAATTTACAGTTAAAAAAAGAATAGTTATATCCTTTTGAAACCGTATGTTTGTTCACAAAAGGATTTCGCCATTTATTATCAACGTTTCTGGTTCAATAACTATTTCTCTCAATTTTTCCTCTCTTTCTAAAAAATTACAACCTTTACTCTCCGATTGTTTCCCTTTTGAGAGTTGTTGGAGAAATACCAGAATTGCTATCTGGTATTCTCATTTGAGACTTTGTGGTATCCGGGATAATTTTTTTAAGTAACTATTAGTAACGTTGTGGGAAAATAATTTGTTAAAGACAGTGTATTCACGTCTCAAAGTCTGATTCCACCTTCACCATTGATTTTTTCCCAACAATTTTAAGGAACTATTTTGGCAACAATAAAGTTAGGATCAATCAAAGTTATGAATCAAGACATGGTGAAACTGGACCGTTTTGATGGCAACAATTTTGTTCATTGGAGAGACAAGATGATGTTTCTTCTCACTGCCTTGAAGATTTCTTACATTATGGATCCCAATATGATGCCTATAGAGGATCTGAAGCCCATCATTGAAGGAGAACAACCAAGTGCAGAAGCCATTAAAAGGGTCAACAAGGAGAAGAAAATGTGAAGAAGATAAATTGCTTTGTCGTGGGCATATTTTGAACACACTATTTGATTGTTTATATGATTTATTCACCGAGATGAAATTTTCCATATGCATATGGAATGCAGTCAAATTCAAGTACAAGGCAGAGAAGCAAGGTACCAATAAATATTTGATTCCAAATATTATGATTTTAAGTTTGTTGATACTAAACCCTTGTTGGAACAAGTCCATGAATTGCAAATGCTTGTGAACAAACTTCGTGCCCTCACGATTAACATTCCAGAATCCTTTCAAGTTGGAGCAATTATTGCAAAATTGCCTCCAAGTTGAAAAGATTATGGAGGAAGGATGCTACACAAGTCAGAGGACATCACTTTGGACCAAATTTAGAAACATCATTGAATTGATGAAGAGTCATGTTAAAGTGATGATTTTTGGTTTATATGGGACCAAGGTGAATGTTGTGGAGGGTAATGGATTTCAATCCAAAAACCACTAGAACTTGAAACGTAAGAGAGAGCAGAAATTTAAGAAGACACAAAAGAAGAAAAAGGGTGGTTGTTTTGTTAGGAACACTATGCAAAAGAATGCAGGCACCATAAGAACACATCCAAGGACAAGAACACACATCAATGGTGAAGGCAGATGTTAATATGGTTAAAGAGAATTTTGTGGCCATGGTTTCAACCATGTTTTCAAAATTGAATATTGATGATTTTGTGGCCATGATTTTTGAAATCAATATAACTTCTGTTGAATCTAGTTGGTGGTTAGATTCTGGTGCAACAGGCCATATGTGCAAAGACCAATCAATGTTCAAGCATTTTGAAGAGACCATTGATGAGAATGTTCAAGAGGTCTAGATGGGAAATAACTCACTTGCAATGGTTGTTGTCATAGGCACAGTGGAGATAGATTTTACTTATGGAAAGAAGGTTACCTTCTTAATGTGTTGTGGGTATTTGTACCCACAATTAGGAAGAACTTAGTTTCTCTCGATTTATTTTGTAAAAAAAAATTTCGGGTTTTGTTTGAATCTAACAAGGTTATCCTATCAAAATATGGGCTGTTTGTTGGAAAGGGTAATGCTAGTAACGACATGTGTCAACTAAATATTAATAAGGAGACCGCATCTTCTACTTATATTGCCGAGTCTTCTTTTTTATGGCACAGTAGATTAGCACATTTAAATTTTCGCTATTTAAAGAATATGAAAAAATTAGACTTGATAAACTTTAACTGTAAATTTGGTAAATGTGAAATCTGCGCAAAGTCCAAATTAACAAAGAAACATTTCCTAGTGTTAAAATAAATTCAAATATATTGGATTTGGTGTATAGTGACATATGTCAATTTAATGGCATGTTAACTCGTAATGGTAGAAGGCGTTTCATTACTTTTATGGATGATTGCAGTAATTATTTATATGTTTATATCCTAAGATAAAAAGATGAAGCAATTACCACATTTAAGAAATATAAGCGTGAAGTAGAAAATTAATTAAAAAAGAAAATTAAAATTCTACGTTCAGATAGAGGTGGGAAATATTTCGTAAATGGCTTTTCATCTTTTTGTGAAGAACATGAATGGTATTATTCATCAAGTTTCAGTATCATATACTCTACAACAATATGGATTGGCTGAAAGGAAAAATAGATCTATGGGAGAAATGGTTAATTGTATACCTTCGAATTCAAAGCTACCTTAATATTTAGGGAGAGGCATTGCTAACTACATGTTACAATCATAATAGGATACCATCCAAGAAAAATAACATCAACCGTTATGAATTGTGGAAAGGTAGAGTACCAGATTTGTCACACCTTAAAGTGTGGGAGTGTTTGGCATATTATAGAGTACCAAACCCTAAGATAAAAAAACTTGGTCTTGGATATGTTGAAAACAGTAATCCATAAAGGCTTCTTGATTTAGAATTAAGAGATGTTGAATTCTGTGACAATAAATGTTATATGGGTCTTGAAATTATTGAAAATAATGTTAAAATAAAAGATATAAATAATTCAAAACCTAAAGAAATGCAAGTAGATTAATATGATAAAGAAACAAATGATTCTAAAGGCATGATTGAATCTTGGAGAAGCACTAGAGCAAGGAAATTGAAAGATTTAGATCCAGATTTTATTACTCATGCTTTCCTTGTTGAAGGAGATAGAGATAATAGCATATTAAATAAATATCTTTTCGTATTAAATTTAGAAATGATCCTAAAAGTTTTAGTGATGCTATGTGTCACGCCTCGAACCCTATGACACGCGACATCCCTACCGCGGTCGATTCAGTGCGACGTCCTAGGACGCGTCGCCGACCCAAAACCCAAAACAGAGAATAACACATATGCGGAAGCAACTAAACACCCGTACATGATGAAACATGACCACGGATAGCAACAAACATCATAAGTACAAACTTACATTAATACAAGGGGATTTACAATATCCATTACAGAGATATACACAAACCAAAACGGGTTAGTAAGCCACTAACATAAAAAAGGGGTACGTGGCTCGGGCGGTCAGTGCTACACCTAAGAAGGGCTTCTGTCAAAAAGTGTCGGCCCTACCCTAACTATGTTCAAGGCTAAACCCTAGGGTAACCAGTCCGGGTCAGATCCCAAAGACTCGGATGAGTCATCGGACGACTCGGACTCGAAGTCCATAGACTCCGGCTCGGGCTCGACCTCCACTGGTTTCTCCTCGGGATCATCCTCCGATTCTTGCTCCAACTCCATCGGCTCCAGCTCGAGATCAGACTCCCACTCCATCGGCTCCTTTTCCTCAGTGTCGGAATCCATCTCAAAGATGATCGGCCGGGGGTCAGAATCCTCCTCAGAGACGGCATCGGGGTTGACTATCTCCCCATCAGCTGCCTACGGGTCCCATTGACCTAACCCGTCGATTGGGACATCAAAAGTAAGGATGAGCCTGAAACTGTGACTCGCCCACGTCGACCTAAACAATAGTATAATGCCTAACTAGGTACTCAATCATCGAACGCTCTATGCAATACGGGATCCCAAAATGTATCGGTACGCTTGCCATCCTCAAGGCTGGGGGTCTGAAAAGTTGGGTTTTAACAACAGTGAGAATAAATCTCAGCGAGTAGGCCCCCTAAACCTAAACTAGGCTAACATGCACCTCCAGACAAGCTACCAACCAAACAAACAGTCCAGAAATTATACGACTTAGGCCCTCGGCCCAAATCCAACATATTATTGACTCTGCAGGTTAGATACATAATAAAAACACTGAACTCAACAATGGCACATACACATATCAATTGACCACGATCACTTGCCATGCACGTTCTAGCACTCAACAATGCACACTTCGTATACGTACCATTGCCATGCATATGCTTGCACTCATCAATGTACACTTCGCACACGTGCCAACTTTTCATTTAATCACCGACCCGCGTTAAACGCATCAGGTCCGACCCGCGTTAAACGCATCAAGTTTATCACTTACAATCAATCTTCGGCCCGCGTTAAACGCATCAGGCTTATGACACAACTCGCGTGAACGACGCCTCAGGTTGGCCATCTTCTAGTAATCCGGGCATCGTCCCGCGTTAAACGCCTTAAGACGGGTTCAATACCCCGCGTAAACGATGCCTCAGGGCATTTTAGGTGATCACATGCTCAATGTCATTCGTGCACACTCACATGATGCACCTGTTATGCCAACACTTAATATGCACAATTCATGGCCATAACATCAAACACTTGGGCATCAATTGAACTCACAATAATTACTCAATTCAATATATCAACATGCCCAATTAACCAAATAAATCAAGTCAGCCACGGCACATAATTGGCACACGAAATCACGCAATTAAGCCATTAAAATTATACGAGCCTATGGCCCACAAAGCCTCTCATCATTCGGCCACACCAAGCACCAATTTTAATCTCCCAAAATTAATCTCGGATCATATATAATCGGCCACTTCATGGACAATCCAAGGCACACGTGGCAATTCACAATTAAACCACAAATTAGCCGTACAAAGTCCAATCAAGTCCACGATGATCAACCACTAATCAGGCCGTTCTAGGCCTCTAATCCACCTTCAATTCATCGCATTAGGCCACCCTAATCATCTGATTATCAAGCTTAATCACCAGCCACTAATTAACCCCTAAAATACCCTAATTAACCCCTAAACTTATCTAGAAATGCACATAATCCTAATTAGGGTTTAGGGTTTCCACTCACCCAAATTCCTATGCTCCAAATGTGGGCTGATCGAGAGGGAAAACGGGCTGGGCGGTCACCGGCTCACGGCGGAACCAGCGGCGGCGCCGGCGGCTCTTATGGCGGCGTTTGGTGGCGAACGGCGGGCCATTGGTGACGGCTGATCACGGCGGCCAGGGAGGATGGTGGTGTCGTGGAAATGAGAGAGGGAGAAGTGGCGGTGGCTGTGGTGGCAGTGCGTGAGGCGGACGGGCAGCCGGCGGTGGCGATGCTAGGGCGGTGGTCTCACGGTCTCACATGGTCAAGGTGGAAGTTGGTGGTGGCGACAGAAAGAGGGAGAGGAAGAGGGTGAAACGGTCGGGTGGTGGTGGTGGCGCAAGGTGGTCGATGGCGGCGGCGGTGCCGGCGCTCGGGCGGCGGCGGCGTGTGGCCGCGACTGGTGGGGCTCCGGCGGCTTGGCTTCTCACGTGGCCAAGGGAGGAGAGAAAGTAGAGAGAGTGAGAGGGAGGGAATGACCAGCTGAAATGAGGAAGTAAAGGGAGAGAGAGTGAGTGAGAGTGTTTTGTCCAAATGGTTGAGTGGGGTAGGTGACCAACCCCACCAAAAAGGACCATTTTATCCACTCACCGACCCCCAATCCAATGGCCAAGATTGATCCTAGACCAAAACATTTAGGGGTAGGATTGGTAATTAGCAAAAGTTGTGGGGGCTGATTTGTCCAAGAATTTCGGCCACTAAGGGGGCTGATCAAGTCCAAAATACCCTCCAATAATTCGGAATTAAGGCTTAAGGTCCAAGGGCAAAATGGTAATTTTTCACTCGAGGTCCAAAATTTCATTTTTCGACCATATCAATCCCAAATATGATTAGCCACACTAATACGATGTCATCCTTGCAAATTAGTCGCGTACGTCCATGAAATTCAACACTCAAGTCCGGATTCAATTCAACGATCAATTTCGCTCAATGCGATTTTAGCGTCTCTTACTAACGGGCGGCTGTTTCGGGGTTACGCGTATCGACTTAGGATTATTCGAGTCGTGACGGTCTCGATTTCCAAGACAACGGGAGGATTTATCGCTAGTTCCGGGTGTCACATCCCGAACCCTCCGGCACGCGAGCATCCCACTCTCGGTCGATTATGGTGCAACGCTCCCAGGATGCGTCGCCGACCCAACACCCAAATAGAGATAAGGCACATGCGGAAGCAATAATTAAACACCCGTACAATATAAACACATGAGACCAATGATAGAACAGCAACCAAACAGGAATATACTTACGAATATATATTTTTATTCTATAAGGAAACCTTTTTACAAAGTACTTTTTACGGATCAAAAGGTAAGAACAAACCAACATACAGCAGCCACCAGATCAAAAAGGGACAAATGGCTGGGAGAAGATTAGGCCATCTATAGGGAAGGTCACAGTAAAAAAGGTACGAGCTTCCCTACTGAGGACTAGGACCTATACTAGGGCTCCCAGTCTGGATCAGACTCTGAGGACTCCTCTGAAGAACTCTCCTGAGATTCAGAGTCCTCGGAATCCATGTCTTCTGCCGCGACCCTCTCATCTTCAGAGTCCGGCTCTAACTTCGGGTCGAGGTAAAGTCCTATCTCTTCATCCGAGCCTAACTCTGCAACCTCTCCATCCTCATATGAATCTAGGTCCATGGCCTCCGGTTCGTCCTCTTCGTCCGCGAACTGATCTGGGTCTTCAACTATCACCTGAGGCTCCCCATCCATGATTTCATCCTGGACATCCCAATCATGAGCATCCTGACGATTTATCACCTCACCATCCGCAACTATAGGCTCCATCATGCCATTCTCGTCAAGTGGGGCGTCGAAGGTCTTGAGAGGTCGGCCTATTTTCCCATCAATGTCTCGAAGACACCAAGCAACGTACTCCTGGGTCTGATAGAAGTATTCGCCCACATTCACAAAAACTACCGATCGATATCTTACATAAGCTTCCCCATTGCCAGAGGGAAATAAGCTGGTCGACCGCTGAATTTGTTTAGGAATCCCAAAAAGTGTAGGTAACTTTGGCATGATTAGGGACAGGGGTTTGAAAAGTTTGGGTTATACAACAATGAGAATGCGTCTCAGCGAGTAAACCCCTCTAAACCTAGGCTAGGCTAACATACATCCTCCTGACAGGCAATCCACAGTAAGCATAGCAATACAATTCACAATTAACCTCCAACCTAGGACCTCGGCCCCAGATCACTCACCTGACTGACCCTGCCGGTTAGGCATTTCAATATAATAACCAGGTCACGTACGCGAACACACTATCCATACGTACGCCATACACATGCTCATGCTCAATAGTGTTCGTTTCGCATGCCATTCACCGAGTCTCACACGTTCGCACACTGGCCCATGCAGTCTTATGCATGCAAATGTCATCATCATGCTATGTTTCATTCTAGCTCATACTGCACACTGGCTCAATGCTCAATTATCAAATTAATACGACCCGCGTAAAACGCATCAGGTCCGACCCAGTGTCTCTAGCCTGCTACAAAGTGCATGAGGCGCAACACCGATATTTCTTAATCACAACTCTTCGTGGCCCGCGTAAAACGCATTTCCAGCCCAGTGTCTCTAGCCTGCTACAAAGTGCATGAGGCGCAACACCGATCACCTCACGAACCAGAGCCCGCGTAAAACGCATCAGGATGGTGGTTATCCGGACGTACCGGGCATCGCCCCGCATAAAACGCATCAGGACAGCACACCCCGCGTAACACGCATCAGAGCGATTAGGTGATCACATGCTCATGTCAGGCCTGCATTCCCGCACAATTCTCATCTCATGCCCCATACTCGGCATACACAATACGTGGCCATGCAATGTAATACAATGCAGCATGAGCATCAACATAACACAGATACCCGTCACCACATAGTGCCCAATTCACAAACGACGTGCTCAATTGGCCAATTAATACCGTGCGGCCCAATATACAATTCACCATTCGGCACTCAATTTAGGCCATTAAATGACCAATCACACTCCGCACAATTTGGCCACACAAACACACGACATGGCATTACTCGATTCACCACAATTGAGCACAACCACCAATAAATCAGTTAACCCGGGCATACGTGGCAATTCAGTCACATAAACCTCAATTTGTCCACACTAAACCAATTACCCCTTAATATGGATAGCCACTATTCACTCCATTAACGGTCTCCAATTCGCCACTAGATCTCCACAATAATCCACCAAATTGATCGCGATCTCAACCTCGAATTACCAGTATCAAATTCTCCTCAAATCGCACTAGTAAATTCTAAACCGGGCCCGTCTAAAAATGTACACTGTCCTAGACCGGGTTTAGAAAGTTATACTTACTTAATCCAACTTAGGCTACGAAGAACGGACGGCCAATTGCCGATGAATGGCAAAATAGGCAGCGGCGTTCCGACGGACGGCGGCGGTTCACGGCGGCGCGGCTGTACGGATGGCGGTCCTTGGCCGGACCGTACGGCGGCGAAGATGGTGATGGCGGAGGGAAAGTGGTTCGGTGAGGTTGGGTGACTTCGGCACCAGGCGAACGGCACGGCGGCGCACGGCGCGGTTCCCCGACAGGCGGCGACGTACGGCGGCCGAGAGGGAAAACCAGCGGGAGAGAGAGAAAACGGATGGGATGGGGGTGCTGGCGAGGTGATGGTGACGATCGAGAGGCGGAACGGCGGCTGGTGCAGCGGCGGTGGACGGCGGCTCCGGCGGCTTCACAAATGGCGAAGGAGGAGGACCGGCAGAGGAGGGGCGATCGTGGAAAGGGGAGTGGCCGGGTGAGGGAGAGAGAATGTGGAGGGAAAAATGAGGAGAGAGAGAGTCAACATGGTCAAATATAGGGGCTAGTGGGGGACACTTGTCAAAATCCTAGGCTAATACCCAAAATACCCTTGATCCAATGGCCCACCTTTGTTCTTATCCAAATAATTGAGGGGTAAAAAGGTCAATTGGTCCAATAATTGAGCTGAAATCATATCTTAATTAATTCTAAATTTCTAGTCCAAAATTCGGAATACCCAGCACAGGGTCCAGGGGCAAAATGGTAATTTTTCTGGTCCCGGGTCGAAATTCCATTTTTCGATTGTACCAACCCCAAATGTGCGTGGCCAACATAATATGATGTCGAATTCGCAAAAATAGTCGTACAAGCCCTCGAAAATCGACACCGAAGTCCGAGTCCAATTTCGTGTCCAAAACTCGCTCAATTTCCAATTTCAGGGTCTCTCACTAACGGGCGGCTGTTTAGGGGTTACACGTATCAACCTGGGGTTATCCGAGTCATAACGGTTCCGATTATAGAGAGAGAGAGGACTTACCACTAGTTCCAGAGGTCACGATCGTTCGGGTTAAGTTCGGGACTGGTTGGCCACGTGCACTTTCGGTCGTGCAGAATCACCTGTGATCCGATTGTACATCGTTGGCCTTGGCCAAACCAATTCCATCACTCTTCCTAAGATCGGCCCACGTTGGTCCAAAATATTCCTTCATCGTTTCTCGTGATCGGTATCCGATTCGCGATCGGGTCCCTGGTCCACGTACCGTTTCCTAGTTAGCCATACCCCATTGGTTAGTATCCCAAGAGTGATCAGCTCTGGGCGAGACTTGCTAAAATAAAATGCGAAATAATGTCAATTTTATTGATGTCGGAATTACGTCGAAATTCAGGCTGTTATACCGAGGGTCGCGATCGTTCGGAGTACGTTCGGGATTGTTCGTCATGCGTACTCTCGATCGTGCGGAATCACCCGCGATCCGATCGTACGTCGTTGGCAAAACCAAATCCGTCACTCTCCTTGAATCGGCCCACATTGGCCCAAAATATTCCCTCGTCGTTCTTCAGAATCGGAGCTCGATTCACGGTCAAGTTCTTGGGTCCACATACCGTTTTCCTAGTTAGCCATTTCCTATTTGTCAATATCTCGAGAGTGATCAGTTCCGGGCGAAACTTACTAAAATGAAATGAGAAATAAACATCTATTTCATTGATCCCAGAAGTGGGTCGAATTCAGAATGTCACAACTATTCCCCTCTTACAAAAATTTCGTCCTCGAAATTTACAACTCAAACCCGTCTACTCAAACAATTAGGGGTGTTGACGTCGCATCGCTTCTTCGATCTCCTAGGTGGCACCTTCCGTTCCATGGTGCTCCCAAACGACCTTGACCATCGGGATCATCTTGTTTCGTAGCACCCGATCTTTCCTGTCCTCGATCCTCACTGGCCTTTCCACGTACGACACCCTGTCGTCCACGTCTATTTCTTCATATCTCAGCACGTGGGTCGGGTCCGACTCATATTTCCTCAACATTGACACGTGGAATACGTTATGCACTTGGGACAAGTTAGGCAGCAAGGCGAGTCGATAGGCTAGATCTCCAATCTTCTCCAAAATCTCGAATGGACCGACATATCTCGGGCTCAACTTTCCTTTCTTGCCAAATCGGGACAGTCCTTTCATTGGCGACACCTTGAGAAAGACATGATCGCCGACCTGAAATTCCAAGGGTCTTCGTCTCCGATTGGCATAACTCTTTTGACGACTCTGTGCTATCTTTAGTCTTTCCCGAATGATCTCGACTGCCTCAACTGTCTGTTGTATCAATTCTGAGCCCGTTATGCTTCGCTCGCCAACTTCATCCCAACACACTGGCCTCCTGCATGCTCTGCTATACAATGCCTCAAACGGTGCCATCTGAATGCTCTGCTGATAGCTGTTATTGTAGGCAAGCTCGACTAAGTGCAACTGTTCTTCCCATTTACCCTAGAAGTCCAACACACATGCACGCAACATGTCCTCCAAGGTTTGGATCGTCCTTTCCGACTAGCTATCCGTCTATGGATGATAGTCCGTACTAAACTGAAGTTTCATCCCCAAGGTCGTTTGCAGACGTTTCCAAAAATTGGCAGTGAATCTCGGATCACGGTCCGAAGTGATCGTCACCGGCACTCCATGAAGTCGGACAATCTGTCGTACATATAAATATGCATACCTTTCTAACTCAAAATCCTTTCGCACTGCCAGGAAGTGCGCTGACTTAGTCAGTCTGTCCACTATCACCAAAATAGAATCGTGTCCTCTCTGGCTCCTCGGTAATCCCGTGATGAAATCCATCGTGATATGCTCCTATTTCCATTCGGGGATATCCAATGGTCGCAGAAGTTCTCCAGGCTTGCAATGCTGTGCTTTTACTTGCTAACATGTTAGACATTTCGTCACATGCTTGGCCACATCCGTTTTCATCCCATTTCACCAGTAGTGCTGCTGCAGGTTCTGATACATCTTTGTACTGCCCGGATGGATGCTATAATTACTGTGATGGGCTTCCTTCAAAATTTTCTCCTTGAGTTCTATATCGTCGGGTACGCACAATCGTCCACAGAACTTCAAGATCCCGTTCTCGCATACTTGGAAATCCGGTTTTCTCTTGGTGACGTCCATTTCAACTATCTTATGAATTTCTTGGTCCATAGATTGCAATGCCTTGATCTTGGTTTGAATTTCCGGTTCGATCCTCAATACGGCGAGTAGATTCGACACACAGCTCACCTCGAACTTAAATGCCGAATCTCTTAACCTTTCCAATAAGGTCCACTCCTTGACCATCATGTGCGCCATACTCGACTTCCGACGTAGCGCATCCGCCACTCGATTAGCCTTTCCAGGGTGATACAAGATGTCGCAATCGTAGTCCTTGAGGAGTTCCATCCAGCGACGCTGCCTCATATTCAATTCCTTCTGCGAAAATAAATACTTGAGGTTTTGATGATCCGTGTAGAACTGGAACTTTCCCCCGCACAAGTAATGCCTCCAAATCTTGAGGGCGAAGATGATCGCAGCCAATTCCAGGTCATGAGTCGGGTAATTCATTTCATGCGGCCTCAACTGGCGTGATGCATATGCAATTACTCTTCCATGTTGCATCAACACACATCCAAATCCTCTCAACGAAGCATCACTGTAGACCTCGAATCCTCCTGGTCCGAACGGAATAGTCAACACCGGGGCAGTCGTCAACTTATGCTTCAGCTCTTGAAAACTCGTCTCGCACTTATCGTCCCATTCAAACTTCGTTTCTTTCTTGAGTAACTGTGTCAATGGCGTGGCTATTGACGAGAATCCTTCTACAAAACGCCTGTAGTATCCCGCCAAACCCAAGAAACTCTGAATCTCCATTATCGATGTCGGTCTTGGCCACTTGATTACTGCCTCGATTTTAGTCGGGTCCATAGAAATTCCATCTTCGGAGATTATATGTCTAAGGAACGCTACTCGTTTGAGCCAGAACTCGCACTTACTGAACTTGGCGTAGATGGCGTGTTCTCTTAAGGTCCGTAGTACTTCCATTAAATGTGCCTCATGTACTTCCGGGCTCTTTGAGTATACCAAAATATCATCGATGAAAACTATAACGAACCGATCCAAGAACTCCTTGAATACCCGATTCATCAAATCCATAAAGGCAGCAGAGGCGTTCGTCAAACCGAAAGGCATCACTATGAATTCATAATGCCCATATCTCATCCGAAAAGCCGTCTTAGGTACATCCTCTTTCCTAATCCTCAATTGATGATACCCCGTCCGTAGATCGATCTTAGAAAACACCGAGGCTCCTTGCAACTGATCGAACAGGTCGTCTATTCTCGATAGTGGGTACTTATTCTTGATGGTCGCCCGGTTCAACTACCGGTAGTCGATACACAACCTCAACATTCCATCCTTCTTCCTTACAAACAACACCGGGGCTCCCCATGGAGACGCGCTCGGGCGGATAAAACCCTTGTCCAACAATTCCTGCATCTGGACTTTTAACTCCTTCAGTTCCGACAGGGACATCCGGTACAGTGCCTTCGAGATCGGCTCAATTCCTGGGGCCAACTCGATTATGAATTCCACTTCTCTTTCTGGTGGCAAACCCGGCAATTCCTGAAGAAAGACTTCGAGAAATTTGCACACCACGGGTATATCCTCCAATCTCGGTTCCATAACCGTCAGATCGACCACGTTTACCAAATACCCTTCACAACCCTCATCTAACAACTTGGTTACCTCAAGTGAGGAAATCCAAGGGATCGAGGTTCCTCCTCGGTTTCCCTTAAACTCGAATCTAGAATGTCCAATCGGGTTAAATTGGATCACCCTATTGCTACAATCCATCACGGCTTTTTGCTTAACTAGCCAATCCATTCCGATAATCACATCAAAATCGAGCATGGTTAACACTGCCAGGTCGATCCTTTCCTCTCTATCCCCAATAACCATCTTACAGTTAGGATACCCTAACGAAACTAACACTTTATCATTCAGCGGGGTCCTCGCACAAAACATAACCCCAAGCAATACCGGTTCAATCCCAGTCAATCTAACAAACTGCTATGATATAAACGAGTGTGTAGCCCCCGGGTCAAACAATGCATACGCAGCATGATCACAGAGAAAGACCGTACCTGTGACCACGCCTGGCGTGTCCTCAGCCTCCCTTCTTGCCATGGCATACACCCTTCCTTGGGCTGGTAGTCTACCCTGAATAGCCGGCGGGGGATTTCTTGCTTGACTTCCCATCCGAGGCGGCTGGGATTGCATTGGCGGTCCTGCTGGGTGTTGTTGAGGCTCCCGCACTTGAAACATGCCCCAAACCGTTTCTGTGAATGGTTCGGCTTCCCGATGTTCTTCCTGACGGGAGGGACAAAATGCCTGTTTCTCGCCATCAGCTTCTTCCTGAAGCGGCGATTGTCCTTAGCTGGGGCAAATCGCGATCCAGAGGCAGCGGCCCTGTCCATCTGATCCCGCTCAATCGCTTAAGCTCGCTCATACATTTCCCCATAGTCCCAGATGTTCAGCGAGATCATCTGGCTTCGAAGGTCCGGTTTCAGCCCATCCCGGAACGTTCGGACCTTATCTTGTGGGTCCTCCACCATCCTGGGTGCGAACTTTGACAGCCTCGCAAATTTCGCCTCATATTGATCCATTATCATCGATCCTTGGCGAAGTCTCATGAACTCCGCTAACTTCCTTTCTTTGGCACTCTCAGAGAAGTATTTCCCGTAGAAGTTCTCAGTAAACACGGCCCAAGTCTGAACGGTACCCTCGGGGAACACTCTTCCCCTAGTGGCCTTCCACCAGTCATTAGCATTCTCCTGCAACTGATACACCACCAATGTCACCTTCTCGGCCTTGGTGTACCCCAAAACTTCGAAGGCCTTCTCTAGTTCCTCCACCCAATGCGGCGCGGCCTCGGGGTCACCCTTTCCATCGAATTTTGGCGGCTTTAACTTTAGGAACTATTCCACCAGTTGGTACATCTGTCTATTCACGACTACCTCAGCTGGCCCATGATTGGCCTGATTACCATTAACAGCAGTAGTTACTACGGCCTCAGCAACTTGGGCAATATTGGTGGCCCTCTCCTGAGCCTACCTTCCCATTAGGTTCTCTATCTCCTACAGGGTCTGTATAACTACATCAAACCTTGGGTCTCTCGCCTCTTGGCTCATCGCACTCGACTGTCCTCGTGTCCCCATTCCTCTGCTCATCCTTGCGATTCTCACTACTCACCTACCTGCTATAATTCCATTCAGGAATTAGAGACCTAGGCCAAACTACACCAGTCTAAGGTCCTAGGCAAAGAATCACTACAATCAATCACTCAGCAGGCGGTCAATCACAAGCAGCATAAGATCTCAATCAAGGAGGTATGCGTACTTACCTCGGGTCCTGCCGCACCTGCACCTTACGGGTTAATTCCAACAGTCACTCAATCAAGCAAGTCACACAGTCTGGAGGTACACGTAGCACACAAGTCTCCCTATCAGCTACCCAAGGTCATCGCTTCTTATCACTCCAGGCTTCGACCGAATTGGATCGAGCTGATCTTGCTCTGATACCAAATCAACGGGGGATGTCACGCCCCGAACCCTACGGCACGCGACATCCCTACCGCGGTCGATTCAGTGCGACGTCCCGGGACGCGTCGCCGACGTAAAACCCAAAACAGAGAATAACATACATGCGGAAGCAACCAAACACCCGTACATAATGAAACATGACCACGGATAGCAACGAACATCATAAGTACAAACTTACATTAATACAAGGGGATTTACAATATCCATTACAGATATATACACAAATCAAAACGGGTCAGTAAGCCACTAACATAAAAAAGGGATACGTGGCTCGGGCGGTTAGGTGCTACACCTAAGAAGGGCTTCTGTCAAAAAGTGTCAGCCCTACCCTAACTATGTTCAAGGCTAAACCCTAGGGTAACTAGTCCGGGTCGGATCCCAAAGACTCGGATGAGTCATTGGACGACTCGGACTCGGAGTCCATAGACTTCGGCTCGGACTCGGCCTCCATTGGTTCCTCCTCGAGATCATCTTCCAGCTCTTGCTCCAGCTCCATTGGCTCCGGCTCGGGATCAGACTCCTACTCCATCGGCTCCTCTTCCTCAGGGTCGGAATCCATCTCAAAGATGATCGGCTGGGGGTCCGAATCCTCCTCGGAGACGGCATCGGGGCTGACTATCTCCCCATCAGCTGCCTGCGGGTCCCATTGACCTAACCCGTCGATCGGGACATCAAAAGTCCTAAGAGGCCCATAAATACTGAACTGGTCCCGAAAACACCAACCAAGGTAAGGATGAGGCTGGAACTATGACTCGCCCACGTCGACCCAAACAATAGTATAATGCCTAACATAAGTCTCCCCGTTCCCAACAGGGAACTCAATCACCGAACGCTCTATGCGATATGGGATCTCAAAATGTATTGGTACGCTTGCCATCCTCAAAGCTGGGGGTCTGAAAAGTTGGGTTTTAATAACAGTGAGAATAAATCTCAGCGAGTAGGCCCCCTAAACCTAAACTAGGCTAACATGCACCTCTAGACAAGCTACCAACCAAACAAACAGTCCAGAAATTATATGACTTAGGCCCTCGGCCCAAATCCAACATATTATTGACCCTGCAGGTTAGATACATAATAAAAACACTAACTCAACATTGGCACAAACACATATCAATTGACCACGATCACTTGCCATGCACATGCTAGCACTCAACAATGCACACTTCGCACATGTACCATTGCCATGCATATGCTTGCACTCATCAATGTACACTTCGCACACGTGCCAACTTTCCATTTAATCACCGACCCACGTTAAACGGATCAGGTCCGACCCGCGTTAAACGCATCAGGTCCGACCCGCATTAAACGCATCAGGTCTATCACTTCCAATCAATCTCCGGCCCGCGTTAAACACATCAGGCTCATGACACAACCCACATGAACGATGCCTCAGGTTGGCCATCTTCTGGTAATCTGGGCATCGTCCCGCGTTAAACGCCTCAAGACGGGTTCAATACCCCGCGTAAACGACACCTCAGGGTTTATGTGATTACATGTACACAATTCATCAATTATTATCTGAATCCCGCGTAAATGACGCCTCAGGGCATTTTAGGAGATCACATGCTCAATGCCATTCGTGCACACTCACATGATGCACCTGTTATGCCAACACTTAATATGCACAATTCATGGCCATAACATCCAACACTCGGGCATCAATTGAACTCACAATAATTACTCAATTCCATATATCAACATGCCCAGTTAACCAAATAAATCAAGTCAGCCACGGCACATAATTGGCACACGAAATCACGCAATTAAGCCATTAAAATTGTACGAGCTTATGGCCCACAAAGCCTCTCATCATTCGGCCACACCAAGCACCAATTTTAATCTCCCAAAATTAATCTCGGATCATATACAATCAACCACTTCATGGACAATCCAAGGCACACGTGGCAATTCACAATTAAACCACAAATTAGCAGTACAAAGTCCAATCAAGTCCACGATGATCAGCCACTAATCAGGCCATTCTAGGCCTCTAATCCACCTTCAATTCATCGCATTAGGCCACCCTAATCATCTCATTATCAAGCCTAATCACCAGCCGCTAATTAACTCCTAAAATACCCTAATTAATCCCTAAACTTATCTAGAAATGCACATAATCCTAATTAGGGTTTAGAGTTTCCACTCACCCAAATTCCTACGCTCCAAATGTGGGCTGATCGAGAGGGAAAACGAGCTGGGCGGTCACCTACTCACGGCGGAACCAGCGGCGGCGCTGGCGGCATTCGGTGGCGAACGGCGGGCTGGTGGTGACGGCTGCTCACGGCGGCCAGGGAGGACGGTGGTGATGGTGGTGCCGTGGAAATGAGAGAGGGAGAGGTGGCGGTGTGTGAGGCGGACGGGCGGCCGACGGCTGCGGTGCTAGGGCGGCGGTCTCACGGCCTCACACGGTCAAGGCGGGGGCTGGTGGTGGCGACGGGAAGAGGGAGAGGAAAAGGGTGAGATGGTCGGGTGGTGGTGGTGGTGCAAGGTGGCTGCGTGGACGGCGGCGACGGTGCTGGCGCTCGGGCGGCAGCGGCGTGCGGTCGCGGCTGGTGGGGCTCCGGCAGCTTGGCGTCTCACGTGGCCAAGGGATGAGAGAAAGTAGAGAAAGTGAGAGGGAGGGAATGGCCGGCTGAAATGAGGAAGTGAGGGGAGAGAGAGTGAGTGAGAGTGTTTTGTCCAAATGGTTGAGTGGGGTAGGTAACCAACCCCACCAAAAGGACCATTTTATCCACCCACCAACCCCCAATCCAATGGCCAAGATTGATCCTAGACCAAAATATTTAGGGGTAGGATTGGTAATTAGCAAAAGTGGAGGGGGCTGATTTGTCCAAGAATTTCGGCCATGAAAGGGGCTGGTCAAGTCCAAAATACCCTCCAATAATTCGGAATTAAGGCTTAGGGTCCAAGGGCAAAATGGTAATTTCGACTCCCGGTCCAAAATTTCATTTTTCGACCATATCGATCCTAAATATGATTAGCCACACTAATACGACGTCATCCTTGCAAATTAGTCACGTACGTCCGTGAAATTCGACACTCAAGTCCGGATTCAATTCAACGATCAATTTCACTCAAATGCGATTTTAGCGTCTCTCACTAACGGGCGGCTGTTTAGGGGTTACGCGTATCGACTTAGGATTACTCGAGTTGTGACGGTCTCGATTTCCAAGACAACGCGAGGATTTATCGCTAGTTCCGGGGGTCGCGATCGTTCGGAGTACGTTCGGGATTATTCGTCACGCGTACTCTCGGTCGTGCGGAATCAGCCGTGATCCGATCGTACGTCGTTGGCAAAACCAAATCCGTCACCCTCCTTGAATCGGCCCACATTAACCTAAAATATTCCCTCGTCGTTTTTCGGAATCGGAGCTCGATTCACGGTCAAGTTCTTGGATCCACGTATCGTTTTCCTAGTTAGCCATTCCCTATTGGTCAGTATCCCGAGAGTGATCAGTTCCGGGCGAGACTCACTAAAATGAAATGAGAAATAAACATCTATTTCATTGATCTCGGAAGTGGGTCGAATTCAGAATGTCACACTGTGTCTTCTAGAAATGCTTCTTTTTGGAAAGAAGTTATAAATGATGAAATGGACTCAATTATGTCAAATAATACTTGGGTATTAACAGATTTTCCAAAATTATTTAAACCTATTGGGTGCAAATGGGTTTTCAGGAGAAAATACAATTTTAATGGTACTATTTAAGTTTTTAAGGCTAGGTTAGTGACTAAGGGGTATAGACAAAAAGAAGGAATATATTATTTTGATACATATGCTCATGGAACACGCATAACATCTATTCGAATTCAATTTGCTTTAGCATCCATTTACAATCTTTGTGTTCATCAAATAGATGTCAAATCTACATTCTTAAATGGAGATCTAAATGAGAAAATTTACATAGAATAGCTAGAGGGTTTTGTTCTTCTTGGAAATGAAAGGAAAGTATGTAAATTAGTTAAATCTTTTTGTGGCTTAAACAAGCTCCTAAGCAATGGCATGAAAAATTTGATTCAGTCATATTATTTAATGGTTTCAAGCATAATAGTGCTAATAAGTGTATTTATTCTACATTCACTAAAGACTATGGTGTTTTAGTTTGCTTATTTTGATGATATGCTTATTTTTTAAACTAATATGACTGGAGTTATTGAGATTAAGAAGTATCTAACTTCCATTTTTAAAATGAAAGATTTGGGTGAAGTATATATTATGATTCGATCAAAAAGAAGAAGAAGTAGATACTATCTTGGGTATTAAAGTTAAAAAACATAGCGGGGGTTATTCTTTGAGCTAAAGTGATTATGTTAAAAATTGTTAAACAAATTTAAACATTTTGGTTTCAAAGAAATGAATACTCCATCTGATTCCAATATTAAATTAAATTATAATATTGGTAGAGCAGTAGCACAACTTGAATATGAGAGTATTATACGGTCTTTAATGTACGCAATGCATTGTCGTAGACCTGATATTGCTTTTTTCGTGTGTAAGTTGAGTAGTATACTAGTAATCCAAGTATTGAACATTGGAATGCTGTTACAAATTTTTTTTTGTTATCTTAAGAGAACTGAAAATTGAAAATTGTTCTATAATGATTATCTGGCAGTATTAGAAGGATACACCTATATTAGTTGGATTACAAGTATGGGAGACAAACAATTCACTTCTAGATGGATTTTCATATTAGGTGGATGTGTTGTATCTTAGGTGTGCAAAAAACAAACATGTTTAACTCACTCAATAATGGAATATGAATTTATTATTTTAGCAACAACTGGAAAAGAGCCTGAATGGATTAGAATTTATTGTTGGACATCAAATTATGGCCTAATCCTATGCTCCTATTTCTATCTATTGTGATAGTCAGGTTACTTTGGCAAGAGCTTATAATAGCAATTATCATGCCAAGTTTAGAAATATCAGTCTAAGACATGAGTATGTGAGACAATTGATTCAGGATGGTACCATAACAATTGTTTATGTGAGGTCAAGCAAGAATTTGGCGACCCTGTACAAGGGCTCTATCAAGAGAGATGGTAAGGCCTAAAAAAAAATAAGGCTGAAATCCTTTGACTAAAATCACCAGTGATGGTAAACCCAACTAAATACTAGTATATTACTAGTTATAAAGGTTTAATGAGTAAAAACAAGTTACTGAAAGTGATTGCTTGACTGATATTAGCCCGGACATAAGAAGTCAGTATCATTTGTTACGTTTTTGTAGGCTGAATTATATTCCTAATGAAGTATAATATTGTTGACACGTAAATTTTAGCGAATTGGTGTGAGTTTGGGAGAGTCTAAGTCCAGTCCTTAGGTTTAGACTTAGCAATCCATTAATCTTTCACCTCTTGGCCCCTAAGGGCCGCCGTAGGGAGGCTGCGACAAATACAAATTAGTAATGAGTTTATTAGTAACAAAACACATGGTAGATGCTTCACCTATATGAGCTAAGAAGTGATGCCTCTTCTTACGAAAGTTAGGGCTATTTTATAGAGAGGTCATGAAACAGGAACAAGCACAAGGACATAATAGAGTGCTAAGTATATTATATAACTTCACGTTGATATAAGAGGTTTATATATGTGCGATATTTCCGATTATATTATTAAAGTAGCAAGTTTAAAGCTATAGCTACTTGTAACTTTTATAGAATTTTGAGATACTAGCCAAAAAAAAGGTTTAACTCAAAAGAGACATTTATGTATGTATATTATTCTCATAGAAATTTTGGCTTTATATTTTTTAAAAAAAAATTTTTGTAATTTTTTTTTACAAACAAAGTGGCGGATTGTTGGTAGTTTATTTGTAAAACAAATAAAGAGATGTTTTGTCCCATATTGAAAAGATATGAATGTGTGATAGTCATCTTTTTAAGAGGTACCTTGTCCCACATCGAAAGATATGAATGTGTGGTGGTTATTATTTTTTATTTTATTTTAATTTCGAATTTACAGTTGAAAAAAAAGAATAGTTGTATCATTTTGAAACAGTATGTTCACCAAAGGTTTTGCTATTTATTATCAATGTTTCCTACTTCTCAATTTTTCTTCTCTTTCTAAAAAATTACAACATTTATTCTCCGATTATTTTCCTTTCGAGAGTTCTTAGTTATTCTCGTTTGAGACTTTGTTGTACTTTGGAAGATATTTGCATGTAACCATTAGCAACGTTATATTCACCCCTCAAAGTCTGATTCCATCTTCCCCATTGATTTTTTTCCGACAGTTCCTTTGTTCGCCCTTGTTTCTTAGCTGGGGAGTTTGATGTCATCACTATCCGCGGACAACATATGCACTTTCAAGGTAATTATCGCCTATGCTCTGTTTCGGTTGCTCTACACGCGAAGCAGAGGCCGAGAGCTATATAGATATGTTTGTGTGAAAATCAACTGCGATTGAAAGTTTTTTCTTGATAATTTGAACTTATATCGTTGTTGATGTGATGATTTGAAAATGAATCATTGCTTTAATTGTGCGTCAAAGCTCCTTGACCGAAATGTGTATCACCTGTTCGACGATTTGTCTCAAAGAACTTAAGCATGATTTACTCTCACCATTGATCCATTAGAAAGTTACTAGTGAGACTTGACACTGACCTTGCGACATGATTTCTCTGTTCTATAGAGAGTCCTTCAATCATGGATGCTCTGATTTGCTCCGTTCAAGTTTGATTTTGATCTTAGAGGATAAATGTCACACCCCAAACTCAACAAGAATAAAGGCATGACACGGCCATCCTTTCACAAAAGGACGCAACCTAAACATAACCGAAACTCACCTAATATCATAATATATGCATCCACATATATATACATGATATAGAGTTTATCTGGTTATAATATCAGAGTTAACTACAATCCATCAAAAGGCCAAAAGCACTTCCAGCAACAGGCTAAAACTTAAACTCCACATCCATGTGTAACTCGTACCAAAAAGTCCCAACTATCAAAATGCCCTCCCTGACACCGGAACTCTCACGCCTACTAGCGTCTCGGTGAAGAATCTGAAAAACAAGTAAGATGAGAGGAATGAGCTACCACGGCTTAGTGAGTAATACATTTTTTCTAAGTAGATCGAGCACCCACTATGCACACGGTTAAAGACCAAACGAAAGCTCAATTAACCCAACTCCAACATATCACAAACTTCAAGGTCAAAATACGTTATATACCACTTTAAACATAACCTTTTCACAATAGGAAATCTCGTTTTAATTAATAATGTCAAAGAAGAAACCAATGGTCAATTCCATTGGCCAATCTCGTCGAAAAGCACACGCCAATGGTCCATCCCATTGGCCAATCTCATGCTCAGAAATCTACGTATGATCACAGATAACGCCCCATGAAAGGTTACCAAGATTCCCCCCTTGACAAGGTCTCCACCTACTATAAGCCGGTGGCTCGGCCCACAAAGATATTCTAGATTAGTATGCGTATACCCATAACCCCTCATTTGGGTTCACAGAGACACTGAGCATCAAAATCCACAACAATATCATCCACCAATCTACAAAACCCATTCCAAAAATCATTTCATAAACCATTTCATAAACCGATATAAAACCCTTCATAAGCCACATTCAAATGCAAGAACTCCTCATGAGTCTTTTTAAAAGGTTTCGCAAACCTATTTGCATTCAGTAAATTCAAACCGAAATCAAAAGATAATCTTTCATTTCAAATACACAATATGGCAGTAAATGCTCGATCCAATTTTATGCAATCAAAATGCCATTTCTTATATGGTAACATGTCTAATACATCTCATTTTCTAAACATGAGTTTACAAATTCAAAGAAGAAATAGTACCACTCACCTTGAAAAGCTGAAAAACTAACCTACGGCGGTTTCTCGAGCCGACGCACTCGAATACCTAACAATAAGTCGAAAAACGGTATCAAAACCGAGTAAAATGTTACTTCAACTACGACTCGGCTCAACTAGGCTTAGACTCTAACACAACGACTAAAAGACGCTTCCAAATCATTCGTCCAAAGCGATTATCCAAATTCATCCACGACGCAGAACTTGAGCGCGAAACTTGATTGCGCCATAACTTTCTCCACTAAACTCCGTTCTAAGCGAACTTATAGTCAAGAGAAAGCTTATTCAGAGCATTACAAGAACCCTAACTTGGCCGTCCTAAAATTGAGCCAAAAACTGACAAAAATCGGCTTAAAAACCACTGATCGCGCACTGTTCACTGCGCGCACTCAACTTCAAAATTTCAAATCTGGCAAACCGTAAGTCCAAATCAGGTTCCGTAAAATCCCACGGCCTCGCAACACCCTAAACTACCAATTCTATATATATTCACAGCTTAACAACTCAAAAATCGGACTTCGCCGCTCGAGTAACACGTAACTCCGAATTTCGTCCCGGATAACCATACTACGAAATAGCTACTCAACAAACCCCACCACTTTACAACACCATAAACCATCATTCCACACAAAATCGCAACTTAATAACTCCGCAATCGAGCCTTGCAATTCAAAATCGATATTTCTTTAAATTTGTGCCCTAATTTCCGAAATCAATCCGATTAGACTAATAGAGGCCTCGATTGCTTACCCGGCATTACAAACGACGTTGATTTGGCTTGTCGAGTCGTCCGGATCGTAAACGCAGGAAGATTTTTCCCTATTCCCCTTTTTCTTCCTCTGCGTGCGTTTCTTCTTCTTCCCTTCTTCTCCCCTTTCTCTCTTCAGTCACCGAGGCTCCTTCTTCACCAATTCACGTTGAAAATATAGACAAGTTAATGGGCTGGGCTCTAGATAAAATAATGGGTTATTTAAGCCCATTATTACAATTAAATTCTGCCTTGGATGTGTTGCTGTATTGTCCTTTAAACTGAGAGCTTCTGGATTTGTTGTTGAGCCCAGATGTTCTGGGTTCGTTTTATGAGTCTTTTAAGTCTCAGTCAACAGCCAATTACACTTCTGAATTGCTTGTATTGACCACGAGGTTAGTATTCAGCACCTATAACGTGTTCGACAAAGCTGGCATGCTTGGTTATCAATTGTTGTTCAGAGCACGTGCATTTGATTACTGCTCTAGTCCTTGCTGACCGATTATCCTCTTTGAACGTATGAGTCCCGCATTTGACGGAATGAATTTTGAGTGGCTGCATGAGATCTCTCAACCTTGTACAGACTAGTGTTGGTTAATACAATTTGCACAATCAAAGAAGGCAACCAAGTGAGCAATTTGAAATGACCCGTGAGCCGGCACTACTAACCACCACCACTTGTTCCTTTTTGTTCATAGCTTCTCCAATCTTCTATCTAACGCGCATTTGAATTGATGCACACTGCGAATTTTCTTGGCACAACCCAATTCCCAAATTTAGCACCCCTATTATAAGTGCGTGAGTTACAAAAAAGGAAGGAGAAAAAATAATAGGCCTTTCAAAATTACAATTGTCAAGGAGTATTTAGAAGTGGGTGTGCCATGTCTTCGGAGATGTCGATAGAAAAGACATTTGTGTGCTAAGAAATATTAGGACTAAAGAGAGATAACCGTGTGAGGTGTTTGGGACTGATTTGTCTGACCAAATGCATAATCCAACTAGGTTCGATGAACTTTAACCGACTCTCAAACATGTTACATCAAAATTTCCCGACTCACTTTGCGACCGAATTCTTGTCCAAAACAGAATTCACGCATCAAATCCGTTTGGTAACATCAATTACTTTTTCTATCCGCCAGAATAGAAAAGCGGCTGAGGATCAGATTTGGAACATAAACAAGATCAAGCAAAGCGGCTCGTATACTCAAATTTTAGCTTAACCAAATCACCATAATACCTTACTCCAAGAGCTCAGGAACGGAAGCATCGTTTCTACCTCTACTTTGCCAATGTTCATCTATGGCTTTTGCGGTCTCTATGCAATCGGGGGCGACTTCCCTATGAATTGTTCCCCTGCTGCTCATCCCATCCACCAAAACACTCAGCATGCAAATCCACAGTTAATGATAGACCGAAATCTTATTCAATCTCCTCATTCAGGTTATTCTACCTAAGTGCAACGGACTTAAAGTCCTTGAATAAAGCCGAGGAAGATGCGAACAGGTGATCATTATCATGTTTCATGTAAATCAATCCCTCTGAGGCATATAATCAAACAGTCACCGTGCATTACCCATTTGGCCGCATTGGACCAATAGCTAAGAAAAACTTCCTCCACACCTCAAAACAGAGAGAACAGGGACAATGTATTCCACTGAAAGAAGCATATAGAGATTCATCCCCTGACTCAATCGAATGAGCTATAACAACTTTCACCTGAAGATTTGAAGAGGTCGACGCCATCGCAGGATACCGATTCGGCACGATGCAGAACCACATATTGCTGACGTAGCTTCGCGCGCTGGTAAAAATTGAGAAGTTGTCGACGGTGAAGATCATCGAGCGCTCGCGTCACACGACGTCAGGAGCATGTGAGGCTAAGGAGAATAGAATATCAGCAGCTGCTGGAACGGGAAAAGCCAGAGACGTTGTCTTCTCCATTTTGCAGGCGAAATGAGACGTTGAAGTGCGGTGAAGCCTTGGAGGCCGTGGGCGACAACCATTCCATCATTAAACATGTCAGTTCCTGCTGTTGAGCTTGAGACTGTGGCGGAAGAGAAAAGAGCTTCGTCCATGGAGGTTGTGGTTGCGGAGAAGAAGACGACTCCACAGAAAGGAGCTTCAGTCGTGTAGCTGAATGAAGATGGCGAAGGAACCGAGAGAATTGTACATGCCTTTCTAGGTGGTGAAAACATTGTCGAAAGTAATACATATATTTTCACGAAAACGACGATAGCATTAGAAGCAATCTAAGAAGGAAAATGTCAACAAATACCGTGACTGACCGGACATGATCGACAAATTATGACGAACACTCATAATTACAGACGGATCAGAAAATGTGGAGTCTAACCTGAAAAGCCACTTCCCAAGCTTTAGCCAGTGAAAATCATCCTAGTATGACCAATCCTCGAATCAATCGTTTCTTCGCTTGGGTACATCTTATTCGCTTCAAACGACTGCAGAAAGATTTCTCAATTACTTCTGGCTTGACTGATCACGAACCCTGTTGGACATTTCCTGGACTTTCCATTGCTCGTACGAGCTGACTAGGCCTCCATGCGAAGGATCTACTAACTTTGAGCAGTTGAAAATGGTTATGCAGCACCTGTCTCGTATTTTCGAGTTGAAGACATTAGCAAAACTTTCCAACGATCTGCAGCGGTTAAAATCCAATCTTTTGAGAGTCTCTAGTTCATCCAGGCCCTTAACTGCCGGAAGCTCTTCGCATCCTCGAATTACCAAGTACTTCAGCTTTTTCAAATCTGACAGATCATCTAGACTTTTAATCTTAGGACATTCTTTTATTTCCAATTGTTCCAACAACTCCATCGAACCAAGACCTTGGATCGCAATTAGATTTGGGCAATCAATCAGTTTCCACAGCTTCAACCTCTTCAACCTCGAAAGGCCGGCAAATCTCTCGAGGAGTTTTGACCCCTCCACTTCGAATTCAATCAACTGTTCAAGCCCATCGAGTTGAACTTCCTTCCAACAACATTGATAAATCCGCAAACGTGTCAAGTTTCTCAAGTCGCAATGAAATGATAAACTGGTTATTGATTCATGATATTCGAGTGACAATATTGACAAAGATAGTGGAAGGAACACGAGAGATTGTTGGAATGGTCCATCTTGGAAGAACAAAGGATGACTGTTCTCATCATGACCACCATAGCTCAAATCCACCAATTTTGTTAGGTTTGACAGATCCGGGACCCACTGCAACGAACTTGATCCGAAGCTTAGGCTTCTCAAGCTTGTGGGAAGCTTAGGCAATACTTCGAGTTTCCTGCAACGCCATAAACTCAATTTCTCTAGGTGAGGAAGTAGTTGGATCGTCTCTGGAATATTTCTAATACGGTTTGCTTGCAAGTCAAGGACCCTCAAAAGCAACAATTCAGAAATGTCCTCGGGAATTTCCCACTTAAGAGACCGGCAATCCTTGCCATGTAGCTCTTCCAACTCTTTTAGCATGACAATACTCCTTGGTAACTCCCTTATGCAAGAATTCGAAATGTTGATGACTTTCAATCTACTTAGGCCTCCGATAGATTCAGGTAATTGCAAACATTCTGTTCCTGAGACATCCAACTCGAGTAGTGATTCTAAGTTCCCAATCGAGATAGGAAGTTTCTTTACTTTGGTATGCAGCAGAAAGAGAGACTTTAGTTCCCCTAGATTTCCAATAGAACTAGGAAGTTCATCGATTGGTGTAGATTGCAATTTAAGAACTGACAAGCGCTTTTGATTACCAATGAAAATAGGTAATCTTGTGATGGCCGTATACGAGAGATCCAACTCTACTAGTGATGACACTCTCGCAAATGATTCAGGCAGCTTCCTCAACTTTCTACAGTTGCCTAAATACAAGTACTCGAGCTTCTCTAACCGTCCGATTCCTTCGGGTAACTCCGTAAGACTTGTACACCCATCTACATTGAAGAAAATCAGGCATTTAAGCTTTTTGAGGGAACCGTCAATCACAATCAGTCTTCTGCAATTTTTTAGGATCAATCTCTCTAAACTCAAATGACTAGAGAAGTTTGGAGTCCTGGTCATGTTGTTGCAGTTTGTGAGATCTAGAACTTTTAGCTTCTCGGCAACCTGTTACAATAGCCAAAAGAGATTAATGGGGAAATTCTATGTGATTTAGAGGTAGTGAATGGTTGTGTTGGCACTGAGTTGTAATTGGGTTGACTCATTTTCGCCATTTAACCCCCATAGACCCATCCATTTTAGCGCGAACTCCTATCCAACCTGATCTTCATATATCCACCTATATATTAATTTAGCTTCTTTCCCTAAATATGTTATTACCATAAATGGCATTGATTATGAGACCAACTTAGTGTTAGTTATTGAAGGCCTTGATTACTCCATCCATGGCCCATTTTATTTACAATAGGTTATTGCCTGTATAGTTATTTTATAGTCAATAAGAGATCCCTCCCAAAAAAGAAAACTCTGTGAGAGACATTCAATTGAGATCTAGATAAACAAATAGCAACATACCATACCTTGATTTGACTCCATCCAGCCCAGTCCTCCGTGATGGCACTATAAGACAGGTTGAGAACTACAAGATTGCTTGGATGGAAATTGACGGCCAAGAGCTCATGAGGACACCTATTCCAGGACAAGTATTTTAACCTTGAAAGCTGCTCCTTAAAGTCTCCAACAAAGCATCCCCTACATAACTTGAGGAACCTTATGTTTGGAAGCCTTGAAAACTCTTCGCTCGTGTAGATTCCAGGTGCATTACCATCTAAGCAAACAGCTTCAATGGCCTCCTTTCTCTGTCATTCAATGGTAAAGTAGCATAAGAGTAAATGAAAAATGTCTTCATCCTTCCTCTCCCTATTAAAAAAGGACTCCTAATAAATCAATGAATAACAGAGAAAAGTATAGAATTCGACGGTCAAACGTGGTTTCACCTCTTCTGTTTTAATGATTTTAACGGCCGTCTCAGGAACCCACAGCCTACTTTGCTTTCTTGGATCCATCAACCTTGTATCTTCACAAACGATTTTCCTCCCAAAATCTCTCAGTTGGTTATGCATCCAGAATTTGTTTTCATTAGTTATCTTTATCAAGGACATGGAGACAAGGACTTTTGTCGAATAATCTGGCTGAAACCCACATTCTTTCCACATGTAGAATGCTCTTGTCTTGTCTTCATCCACAAAAAGACAGGCGATGTCGAGAAAGATCTGTTTTTGCTCATGACTCAAGGCATTATAGCAGATCTTCAGAGTTTCTAGGACCTTCTCTTGAGTTATTTCTCTCAGATTGTGCAATACGCTTATCCATAAGCCTTTGTTTTGGCGACGAAGTAATGAGCCCATGACTTTGAGAGCCAACGGAATTCCTCCGATCATAGAAACTACTTGTCTCGAAAGACTAACATAATCATCTGGAGGAGGACTTTTTCCGAATGCGTGTCTACTAAAAAGCTCGAGTGATTGAATGGAATCCAGTGGATTCACTTTGTACTCTAAAGTTCGATCAGCTTCTATGATGCTTCTGTTCCTAGTTGTCATAATAACTCTGCTTCCGGAACCGAAGGAAATATGCTTTATGGCTAGTTTATCGAGTTCTTCCTCATCCACATCGTCAAGAACGATGAAGACTTTCCTATTTGAAAGTCGTTGTGTAATCAACTTGATCCCATCATCAATGTCGTTGATTCCATCATGAAAGCTTGAACCAAACATGTTAGATAATAGTTGTTTTTGTAAAGTTATAAGGCCAAAGTGGAGCAATGATTCCCGGACATTTCCTAGGAAGCAGCAATGACTGAAGAGGGAATTTAGTTTGTTGTAGACAACTTTAGCGAGAGTCATTTTTCCAATTCCGCCCGTTCCATGGATTAGCACAAAACACATGCCCCTGGAGTCCACATTCAACAACTTCACTACAGCTTCCACTTGATGGTCCATTCCTACTAAATGTCCGGCGACGTATTTGTCTTTTATCTTTAGCTTCATCAGTATCTCTTGGGTCACTGATTTAATGAATTTCCAATGCCTGCCACGTTAGTGAGTCATCTATATCAATATATTAAAAGATAACCTTAGAAAACTCAGCAAGTGGTTGAAATCAACATGGCTCGACCTCTTACTGGATGAATGACATGGTTGATTATTTTATAAGAAATAGTTTTCAAAATACACATGGTATTCAATTTCAAACTGCCTAAACGAAAATTTATCAAGCTTGGGTACATAATGAAAGTCCAAAACAAAAGTTATGTAGTGCTTGAAACCTACGTACCCTTGCTTTTTCAACTCCCATCCTTTGATTTGGGCGACACTTTTGAGGGCATCCTCCCACTTTTTCGTTGTCTGGGGGCCGAACCTCACCTCATGCTCCTCCAAAGTGCTGACGTACAGTTGGGACTTAAGCTTAACATCACGAGGTCCCACGTCGTAGAAAATTGGCAAAATCTCCTTCTCAGATGGTTTGTATTTCTTGCACTCCACCATGTGTGCGAGCTCGCGAAGGCACCACGAACTTGAAGCATAACCTCTAGAGAAGATTGGTATGTAGATCTTTGACTTTTCGATGGCCGTCGATAGCTCATCACCTATTTCTTTACCAACATGAAGCTCTTCCTCATCAAAGAAGACACGGATATTTGCTTCTAGCATTTCATGATAAAGGGAATCCGTGAATGCTTGGCGAGTGTCTGGCCCCCTAAAACTCAAAAAGACATCGTAGTCAATCGCCGACGACTCACCGCCAGTTGTTTCAGCCTTCCAGCTCTTTCCCATGTCCATTCTCTCAAGTATTTTCGCCTGAGGGTTTCTTCTCTCAGAGCACCTGATCAAGAAAGGCTCGTTCACATTGTGTTTGCATGAAAAATAGATTGAGTAGACATGTCACACCCTGAACCCTACGGACGTGCAACATCCCACTATGGTCGTCACAATGCGACGTCCCAGGACTCGTCGCCGACCCTTCATTTTATCTTTTAATTACGCATGTGGAAACGATAACAACAATCACCCGGACAACTACAATAAATAGGGATAGATAGGAAAACAAATCATACAACCAAACCAAAACACCATCTTGATATTCACTTGATTAACCCCTGGGAACATTTTTACAGGCCCACTTCAGGCATCACCACAAAAGCCAACAAAAAGATATCAGGCTGGGGTCAATCTACTTCACCAACGGGTTGATCCCAAAAAGCTAGCTTCCAGACACCCTGAACCAAACTGGGTGCATCAACATGCTAAGGCCTGAAAGATGGTTAACAACAACAAATGAGACGAAAGTCTCAATAAGTTAACGGCCTAAGCCCCGTTTAGAAGGCCAATTCGCACGGGGGTCCCTAATCACGCGACCACGCACTGGACACAAGTCATTAATCAACCACAGGCATCTTTACCCTGCTTTGGCACACATATAATGCATGACATATGTAGTCATATGCCACAGCGATGCATCAAACATATAACATAACCATAGTATATAATAAAAATTCGCATACATCAATGCATCACAGTCACGCGTGTCTCGATTATAAGGCAAAACCCACTTGGGCACGTCCCATACCATGCCTAGTAGTTTCTACCCCATAATCAAGCATTATGCATCACATGTCTTCCAGTTATTATGCCCCTCGGGGCCACTACACATCAAGCGATCTGCAGCAAGATAGCAGTCTTCCGCAATGACCGGGCTCCGTCCCGCCCCGTCAGGCATGGCTACGTCAAACGATACACAAGATGACGGCATTCCAGTACGACAACATCAAACGATACACAGTAAGATGGTATCCCGTAAGGAGCATTGGATCCGCCCTCGGGCCACGATCCGGCATCCGGAGTATCGGTAATCCAGATAATCTCCAGGCATCCGATAAAATCGAGCGCGATCTGCAGCAGACCTCGATAAATCGGGCATCGTCAAGCGATCTACAGCAAGACGGCTCCGACGTGTGACCACACAAGCACACAAGCATTCCGGCCAATTATTATCTTTTCAATTAGCCCATGCATCCATGAATAGTGCTCACACAATGCCGCATAACAAACCAAGTGATCACACATGCAAACAGTCAATCAATTCTTTCAAGCTTCGATGCCAAACACGTTTATCAACCACAAAGCATCACTATCATTTCTTGGCATAACCATAAAAATAGTTTAATTCCAAAAAATCTCATAAATTTTCCTTGAAAACTTCCGTTCAAAACAATTTGTCATATAATCAAATTAATACGACGATTCACGGCATAATCGCCACCCTTCAAGCACAGAAATCATAATTTGAGATTAAAATTTTTTCGAAATAATAATAAATAAATTCGGAAATTAATTATTCAATAATATCCGAAAATAATTTATTTTTCAAAAATTCAAAATATTTTCTCGAATCATAATCATTCAAATCATTTTCCATATACGCCAACTTATACGGTGAAATCCAACATTGGCATCACAATTTGTGCATAAAACAATCACAATTCAATATTAAAAATCATTCGAAAATATTAATATTTAATTTTCGGAAATCCAATATTTTATTAATAAATATTTTATAGAATAAAATATTATTATTTAATTCCGAAATTAATTTATTTAATAAAATAAATGGCAATAATAAAATAATAGATAACTTATCATAAAAATAACGATAACTTATCGCGAACACAACAATAACCTATCATACAAATAATCATAACTTATCGAACATACCGATAACCTATCACTAAAATTTACCGATAACTTATCATTTAAACACCGATAACCTATCACCACATTCGATAATAACTTATAAATCTATGATAACATATCGTCCACGGTTATCAAATAATCAAACATTAACTTATGCACTAAACTTATTTAACCAATCATTAACTTAATCTAACCTTAATTAAACTATCCTAAGCAAGTTTAACACCCTAAATAAGGGATTAGGGGTTAACTTACATGTCTAAATACGGCGACGACGCGAGGACGACGGCGGCTGCGCGGCTGTCCGCAGTGGTTTCCGATTTAAGCTCGGCGGTCGGCGGCGAACGAGCGCGGCAAAGGTGTGGCTTCTGGGGTGGCTGTTCAAGGCTGCTCGGGGGCTATTCCGGATGTAGAACGACGGCTGGTGGTGGTGGCAAGGCGGCTGGACAACAGCGAACAGCAGCTGCGACAACGGACGCGTTCGGCGAGCGTGAACGACGGTGAACGGGCGTGACAGAGGGGCAGCTGCTGGTGGCTGTTCGGCGCGGCTTGAGGGCTGATCCAAGGACGTAATGGCAGCTGGTGATGGTTTCCTGGCATCTAGGATGGCGGCGGCAAGCGGCGGGGACGAACGACGGCGCTATCCGGCGAGAGGCGCTACTCACGCTTGACTGAAACAGGCCGACAACGAGAACTTCGGGGCAGCTGGGGGCGGCTCTGCTCAGCCGGGGAGGGAAGCTGGGGTGGCGGTGGTTCGGTGGCGGGGTGGAGCGGTGCTCGGCGGTGGCTACTTCCGGCGGGAATGGTCCGGCGGTGAGCAGGATGAAGGGGCGTCGGGAAGAAGCAGAACACGAGCAGAAGAGGAAGAAGAAGAAGAAGAAGAAGAGAGAGAGAGGAGTAGGCGGAGTTGGTGGGGGCTGGTCAGCGGCGTACCAATTTACGGGCTGACTTAACCTTATCGGCCTTAATGGCTGGTCTTTCTTGGGCTTGAGACCCAATGGGCTTTGTTCGGTTCACTTCCATTTCTCGCGTCAAATTTTCGATTCTTCGATCGTTTTCCGAAATTAGGATTTTCGATGGCCAATTTGTAAAAATGACGAGGCGACGTCCTATGGTTCGGGTGTGAAATCCTTGAGCATTCGACGCACCAAAATCGGATCATAATTCGTGGCTGAAATCGGTCAATCGCAATTATAGTTCATCTCGAACTAACGGGCGGATATTGGAAATAAATTCCTCGGTAGCCTTTCCGCTTTGGTTAGTATTCCCTGGGTGATCAGGCCAGAGCGAGAATTAACTAATAGAGCGTTGACGAAATTACCATTTCATAAATTACCCAATTTGGTCGAATTTTCAAAATATCACAGGTCAATACTGAAATTCGTTTATATAACGCTCGAGACCACTATTCCTAGAACTTTCCCTTGTTGAATGGTCTTTGAATAGTACCGACGATTTTTTCCCTAGTCGAGTCTCCGTCAACTCTAAAATGGCGGAACCAGTCCGCGTAGCTTCCTTCCTCTCCTCAGTATAATTTGCTTCCCCATTTCCGACGCGTTTTTCCTTCCCCTACATTTGGCCTTCCACGATCGCCACTCAAATTTTCTATGTAAAGCGATGGCACAACTGCAACACGATCGGATCCCGTGCATTAACCTTTCGTATCCGAGAATCAAGTTTGGTACGAACGTCCATTAATGGTTTTCAAAGGAACAGACCAATTGCTCATCGTGAATGGCTGAGACTTGAGCCGTTTAAATGAAAAAATAAATATTTTATGGATGAAGACAGGATTTTTTATTATTATTTATGTCAAATGCCATGACGAGCAAGGAACTTGGAGTTGTTCAAAGCTTCTGGGGATTGCCGATTTGGGTCAGGGAGACCGGTTAGTGATGCCCGCCTTAAAATTCTAATCGCTCGGTTCGGATCCCACGTGGGTTTTTCCCTTAAAAAAGCACTTCGAGAGGTGACTTTGTGACGTATATATCACTCTTGTTTTGCATAAGGCTTAATTCTCACATTTTCGAGAAGTGCGATATTCACAGGCTGTTTGTTTTATTTGATATGAGATTTCCGCTTCGCGGGTGTGCCGAAGGCAATGGTTAATCGATGCGTAGATACGGTGTTAAGATGATGGCCGGGGAGCTAATGATGATGTTGGTGGCCCGATGTCAGATGACGATGGTAGTGGAAGGTCAAATGTAGTGAAAGGAAAAACGTGTCATTGAAAAAGACGAGCAATGAATTCTTCTCTTCTTCCTCTCACAGAATGCCTCTTTTATTTCTCCTCTCACCAAGAACTTCATCTAATGACTTCTCACTCTGCTAAGAGTTTCCACTCTTTATTTTATTTTCTTTTAACCTCTCTTCTCTCTATCAATAGTGGTCAACCATCAACTGAACTTTTACAATAAGCTGCCATTAACACCAGATGCTGTAGTTCCAGCAAGCTCACATCACAGGTAATCAGTAATTCAAAGGACTTTTCACGCAAGTGATCCTCAACATGTAAAATCATCAACAGCCAAAGTAACCTGATATAGCAACAAGCAAATATGTCCCGACCTCAGGCAAAGACTTGAACACTTTAGTTCAAGGGCTCAGGAAGGGGAACATCGTCTCTACTCACTTTTCTACCATATGAATTGTTCCCCTCAAGCTCATCCCGTCCACCAAGACACTCAGCATGCAAATCCACAGTCAATGATATACCAAAATCCAAAATCTCCTTATTCAGCTTATTCTACCTAAATGCAACGGACTTAAAATCCTTGAATAAAGCCGAGGAATACACCGACAGACGATCATTATCATGTTGCAAGTGAAGCAATTCCTCTGAGGCATATCATTAAACAGTCACCGTGCATTATCCATTTGGCCGCATTAGATCAATAGCTAAGAGAAGAGGGACAACGTATTCCACTGGAAGAAGCATATAGACGTTTGGATTTTGTGCAAAAACATGCATAGGTAAAAGAATAAAAAATCGCAGCAGAAGCAATAACCGACACATGTATATGTTCAAAACATTGTTCATGCATTTTAATAAGCACACAAAAATGAAAAAGGAGGGCTAATCGCATTACCCTTGTACTGTGGGGTTCTTATGTACTTTAGTTTTAGATTGTAGATGTCCGTTCTCCTCTTGACCTATCTAAAGCAATATGGTTATGATGTTCTTTAGTTCCAGCCCCATAAAATGTCGGACCTATAGTTCAGACACACCACCAATCACGCGTCGAACGGTAGAGAGAAATTCGAGTGAGTTCACCATATCGATTATGCTAGCAATTGTTCTTGTGTGTGAATAATTTGATTGATGCCAATCGTCACTCATTATTAGTCTCAGATCCAATTTATTTAAATCAATTCGGCCATTAACTCTGAAACTGTTTAGAGCATTAATTCGGTCACTGAGTCTCAACCAGTTTCAGAGTTTGAATCTAGACGTGATTCTGAAATCATTTCATAGAATTGTCCTGGGCATTAATTCTATAACCGTTATAGAGCAGTAATTTGGGCATTAACTCCTTACAGAGCATTAATTTGGCCGTTAATTCTCAAACCGTTTCAGAACATTATTTGGCCGTTGATTCTGAAACCGTTTCAAATCATTAAACTGACCATTGATTCTTAAACTGTTTCAGATCATTAATTTGGTCATTGATTTTGAAACTGTTTCAGAGTATTAATGTGACATCCTCAAATTTCGACACTATTCGAGATATAATGAAGTGATTATTCATCGATATACTATTAGTTAAATCTCTCTCTGAATTGATCACACATGAGAGACTAACCATTAGGGAAAGGCTATTAAGGAATTAAGTACGCGCGACCAAAGAACTTGACCATGGATTGACAATTCAACCATAAGGATTGACGAGGGACAATTTTGAGCCATCATGGACCGATCAAGGAACGGTTATAGAATGTTTCGCCAATAGTATATAATCGGAGCGCTGGTGATTCCGCTTGACCATTGTATGAATTGCGAACGACCTTAAACCAATTTCTAACGATTGTGTACTTCGAAACTAGCGATTGATTCCTTGCAATTACATGACAACCGAGATCATCAATAGTTCGAGAAAACTTAAACGTGGATTGATATTAAGTCAATCACGGGTCGAATACACGTAACTCCTAAAAGCTACTAATTAGTTTGAGATATATTAAAGTCGCAATCGATCGATTTTGATAATGAATTAGAGTCCGAAATTGGGTGTCGATCTTTCAAGGATTTCAAGACTAAACTATTGGATGTCGTCTCGTTAATTCTCTGATTTATCGATTTGCTCGGAATTCTTGGAAAATGATTAACGGGCCGAGAATTTGGAGCCCACGAGGAAGTAGGCCGGACAAAGGCGCATTGGGCCTCAAGCCCAATGTGGTTCGGCCATTTGGGTCCAAGATAAGCCCAAATGGGCCCAATGAAGCCCACTAAGCCCATTTTCTATTTTCAAGATCAAGTTTGAGCCCAATAGCATTTTCAAGCCCATTCCTTATCCGTTTGAGCCCAAACTTGATTTATACGAGCCCGTACAAAATTCTAGCTCGTATACGTGTATAAGTATTTTTATACCTTGGTGAAATTACCAAAAGGGTTTAATGCATGAAGACTTTGGGACATTGTCATGATGCATGATGAGCTTGGACTTGAATTAGGCTTGAAGAACAAGTCTTGCATGCAAATATCTCATTTCTCTCACTTTTTCTCTCTTCTCTCTCTCTCCTCACCAACCGGCCACATTCTCCCCTTCTTCCTCCCTCACGCCCAAACCAGCAAAACAGCCTTTGGGCTGCTGTTCTTGCTGCCTTGCACCACCACAGAACAGCCAGCAGCTCGCCGTGACCGCCCGGAGCCGTACGCCGCCCGTCCAAGCCGTTTCCACCACCGGATCGCCTCACCGTGAGCTAAACTAGCCGCCCACAGCTGCTGTTCAGCCAAGACCCAGCTGCCGTCATCATTCCATGTCATTTTCGGACCGTGTCACGCGTATCCCTCGCCGCTGCCATCGTGTCCGTGTAACGGAATCGCAAACGGGTGAGTTACTGCCCTAATCCCTTGATGAGTATGTTAAACTTGATTAGGATGAGTTATTTTAAGTTAATTATGTTTAGTATTAATTAATTAAGGATTAGTTGATAGGCTATCGCGATAAGTGATAAGTGGACTCGATAAGTTATCGAGAAAACGCGATAGGCTATCGAGGTTTTATTGATAAGCTATCGTCAATTATGCGATAAGCTATCAAGGATTTGACGATAAGCTATCGGATTATTTTTATAATAAATATTTTATTATTAATTAACTGAATTTTCGGAATTAAAATATTAATATTTTTTAAATGTTCGGAATTTAAAATATTAATATTTTATTAATATTTTTGTGGAAATTCCGAAATTAAATTGTGGTTATTTTAGGCTTAAATTGTGATGCCTAAGTTGGAATTTTGCCTTATATATTGGTTTGTATGTTGAATTGAATTGACTGATTATTATTAAATATAGAATTGTGGGAATTTAATTAATAATGTAACATCCCGAATTTCAACTCGTTTCCGGGATCAATAATATTGATATTATTCCTCATTTAATTTTAGCAAGTCTCGCTTGAAATTGAGCTCTCTCGAGATACTAACCGATAGGAAATGACTAATTAGGAAACTGTACGTGAACCAGGGACCCCATCGCAATTCGGACACTGATTCCGAGAAACGACGAGAAAATATTTTGGGCCAATGTGGGCCGATCCTAGGAGGGCGACGGATTTAGTTTGGCCAATGACGTACGATCGGATCGCTGGTGATTCCGCACGATCGAGAGTACACGTGGCCAACCAGTCCCGAACTTAACCTGAACGATCGTGACCTCTGGAACTAGTGATAATTCCTCTCTCTCTATGATTGGAACCGTCATGACTCGGATAACCCTAGGTCAATACGCGTAATCCCTAAACAGCCGCCCGTTAGTGAGAGACCCTGAAATTGGAAATTGAGCGAGTTTTTGTCACGAAATTGAACCCGTACTTCGTTGTCGATTTTCGAGGGCTTGTGCGACTATTTTTGCGAATCCGACGTCATATTATGTTGGCCACACACATTTGGGGTTGGTACGGTTGAAAAATGGAATTTCGACCCAGGACCGGAAAAATGACCGTTTTGCCCTTGGCCTATTTTGGGCTCCGAATTTTTGGAATAATTTGGGAAAATTAATATTTGGTTTTCAGCCCAATAATGCATCAAGGTGACCCTCAATTATTGAATAGAGATTAATGTGGGCCAAGTCTTCAAGGGCAAAATTGGAATTTTGAAAATGTTGGTCAAATCCCTTTGACCCATTAATATATTTGTTTTTCTCTCATTCATCCCCCATTTTCCCCGGCCAATTCCCTCTCCTCTCCCTCTCCCTCCCGAAATCTCTCTCTTTCCCTTCCTCTCGTCCGAGACACCGCCCGCCGTGCACGTCGCCGCCGTGCCGCCGTCCGGCCACCGCCGTTCACCCCCACCGTCACCCCACCGTTCCACCTCACCTTCACCGTCCCTTTCTCTCTCTCATTTGGGTCAAAGGACCGCCGGATCAGCCACCGCCGCCGAGCAAGCCGCCCTCCCCGGTCCGCCGTTCTAACCGCCGTAGACGCCGCCAATTCCACCGCACGTCGGTGATTGGCTGCTCGTTTTCCCGCCGGTTTAGTTCTGGTTGGAGCTTAGTTAGTGTGAGTAATTAACTCCTAAACCTCAATTAGGACTAATGTGCATTTCTAGACGGATTAGGGTAATTTTTGGGGTTAACTAGGTTAGAATTAAGCATAATTAAGATCCAATTATTAGTGACTGATTATGTGGGGTATTTGAAAGTAAATAGGCTGATTAGGAGGTGGATTTATGCCTTAATGTTGGCTGTTTGGTGGCTGTCCTCCTTGGATCCGAATTTGAATAAGTTTGGCTAAGTGGAGATTTAGTGGAATTGTTGCCATGGTTGTTGAATTAAACGATTTGATGGCCGATTGGTACTTAATTGGGTTCAATTGTGTGATGCCACGTATATATATATAATGGCCGAGAAATAGATTGGAAGTCCGGAATCGAATGCGTGGTTTTATGTTGCACTAATTATGTGAATTGTGTGCCGTGCCGATTTGTGTTTAATTGAAATTGGGCATGCCGACGAAATGCTGATTGACTATATTATGGCACAATTGAACACGTTGGCATTATTGGAGTGCATGCCCGTGATTGAAATTGGTGTTCATTATGCATCATGTGATCACCCGAGTGCGGGAATTTGCATGGCCACGCATTTCTTGTGCTGAGAATGGGCATGAGACGAGAAATTGTGCAAGTGTGCAAGCATGGCATGCACGTGTGATCGCTAGTGGCCTTCGGGTCGTGCCGTCCTGAAGCGTTTACGAGGGACGATGCCCGGTTCATCCAGAAGATTAAGGAGATCGGTGTTGCGCCTGAGGCGTTTTACGCGGGCTAGAAACACTGGGCCATATGTGCTTCGACGCGGGCCGCGAAGTGTTGTGGGCCTTCGGGTCGTGGCCTTCGAGTCGGAATATTTGTTGGCCTTCGGGTCGTGGCCTTCGGGTCGGTTTATAAATTGCTAAAATGAGCCGTATGCCAGAGTGCATCATTTGAGCCGAATCATGAGCATGGCAAATGTGTGCCGGAGTATGTTGGCTATTGTGCGTATCCGATGATTCGTGTATGAGACCGGCACTTTTGAGCATGAGCATGCATTTGGCGTACGAGTGACCAAGTGTGTCGCGTATGTGCCATGGATATTTTATTGAATTGCCTAACCTGCAGGGTCAATTGTATGCTCGATCTGGGCCCGAGGGCCTAGGTCAATTGTTTGGCAATATGTATTGTGTGATTCGTTTGTCTGTCAGGAGGTGCATGTTAGCCTAGTTTTCGGTCTAGGGGTTTTTAATCGTTGAGACTTGTCTCACTGTTGTATAAACCCACTCCTTTCAGACCTCCAGCTTTGAGGATGGCAAGTGTGCCGATTTGATTTGGGAGGAGCCCCGGATAGATTCGGTGTTCGACCGCCGAGCCACGTTCCCTCTTTTGATGATTGGCGGCCGTTGTACCGTCTTGGCTTTTATAAGCGTATCTGGTGTAAGAAATAGATTTTGTAAATATTTTGTTAGTAATGAAATGTATATATTTTTAATCATATTGAATTGTGATGTATGCTATCCTTGGTTGTCTTGTATATTTGTACGTGTGTATATACATTTTTATATACGTCGCTTTCGCATGTGAAATGATTCTCTGTGTGTTGGGCGTTGGGCCGGCGACGCGTCCTAGGACGTCGCAGCAAACTCGGCCTTTGCGTGGGATGCTCTCGCTTCATGGGGTACGGGGCATGACATCCCCGTTTGATTTGGTATTAGAGTAAGGTCAGCTCGGTCCAATCAGGTCGAAGTTTGGAGTGATAAGGAGCGATGACCTTGGGTAGCCAGTAGGGTGACCTCGTGTGCTGAGTGTACCTCCTGACTGTTTGTGATTGATTGAGTGCATATATAAATTGATCCGTAAGATGCAGGTGCGGCAGGACCTGAGGTGAGTATGTGTACCTCCTTGTTTGAGGTCCTGTGTTGTTTATGCTTAGCCGCATGCTGAGTGGTTGATTGTTGTTGTGCTAGCTACCTACCTAGGGCCTTAGACCGATTTAGTTTGGTTTAGGTCTCTAATTCCTAGTGGAATTACAGCAGGTAGGAGAGTGGTAGGAAGCTGATATAATGAGCAGCGAAGGAAGAGGTGTAGGAAGAGTTCCAAGAAGGGGCGCAGGAAGAGGAACAAGAGATGGAGGTCGTGCTCGAGCTAGAGCTGTAGAGGACCTCGAGATGGGTACTAGAGCAGTAAAAAACCCTGGAGTTAATGCTGGAGTTGCAGTGGACCCCAGAGTTGATGTTAGACCTACGGAAGATCCGCGTATGGAAGAAGTTCTTAGGGTGTTAGAAAGGATTGGGAATACGATGGATAGGCAAGCTCAAGAGCGAGATAATGTGACCGCCCAGACTGCTGAGGCTGCAGGAGCTGCTGCTGCGAATGAGAATCAAGCTAATGTTGGGCAGGCTCAGGCAGCTGAAATTAGGCAGATACATCAGCTTGTAGAGCAATTCTTAAAGTTAAAACTGCCTAAGTTTATGGGAAAAGGTGACCCCGAGGCTGCATCGAAATGGGTAGAAGAACTGGAAAAGGCGTTTGAGGTATTGGGGTGCACCGAGCAGGAGAAAGTGACCCTAGCGGTTTATCAGTTGCAGGAAAATGCAAATGATTGGTGGAAGGCCACCAGGGGTAGAGTATTTCCGGAAGGTGTCGCCCAGACTTGGGCCGTGTTTACTGAAAATTTGTATGGGAAGTACTTCTCGGATAGTGCTAGAGAAAGGAAGATAGCAGAATTTATGCGACTCCGCCAAGGTCAGATGACTGTAGATCAGTACGAGGCGGAATTCGCTAGATTGTCCAAGTTTGCGCCAAGGATGGTGGAACATCCTGAGGACAAAGCACGAAGGTTCAGAGAAGAGTTGCAAACTGATATTCGTACCCAGTTGATACCAGCAATTTTACGGACCTATGAGGACATCTATGATAGAGCTCAGGCTCTTGATCGGGATCAGATGGACAGGGCAGCCGCGTCTGGATCGCGGTTCGCTCCGAGCAGGGACAACCGCCGTTTGGGGAAGAGACCGATGACAGGGAATCGGCGCCTCGTCCCACCAATTAGGAGGAACATTGGGAAGCCGAACCCTCCACCGAATCGAGTTGGGGCGTGTTTTAGATGTGGGAGTTTAGAGCATCAGATTAAAAACTTTCCCCAGCAGCGTCCCTCAGTACCCTCAGGGCATCAGCAACAGAACCGAGTAGGGAATCAGGCTGGGAATCCCCCATCGGCTAATCAGGGCAGGCCGCCAGCGCAAGGACGAGTTTATGCCATGGTGCGTAGAGAGGCGGAGGATACGCCGAGCGTGGTCACAGGTACGGTTTCTCTTTATGATCATGCGGCATATGCATTGTTTGATCCAGGGGCGACCCATTCATTTATTTCAGAGCAGTTTGTTAGATTGGTTAGAATTGAACCTGTATTGCTTGAGAATATGCTTTGTGTGACGACCCCATTAAATGATAAAGTGTTAGTGTCATTGGGGTGTCCTAGTTATAAAATAGTGATTGGGGGTAAAGAAGAAAGCATCGACTTGGCAGTGTTGGCCATGTTTGATTTTGATGTGATAGTTGGAATGGATTGTCTGACTAAACAGAAAGCCGTAGTGGATTGCGGCAGTAGGGTGATTCAGTTTAATCCGATTAGACATCCTAGATTTGAATTTTAGGGAAATCGAGGAGGAACCTCGATCCCTTGGATTTCCCCGCTTGAAGTAACTAAGTTGTTGGATGAAGGATGCGAGGGATATTTAGTGAATGTGATTGATCCGACCGTGGCAGAACCTAAATTGGAAGAGATACCGGTAGTGTGCAATTTTCGCGAAGTATTTCCTCAGGAATTGTCTGGTTTGCCACCAGAGCGGGAAGTAGAATTTGTGATAGAATTGGCACCGGGCACAGAACCGATTTCAAAGGCACTATATCGGATGTCGCTGTCAGAATTGAAAGAACTGAAAGTTCAGATGCAGGAGTTGTTGGACAAAGATTTCATTCTTCCTAGTCTGTCTCCATGGGGAGCACCGGTCCTGTTTGTAAGGAAGAAGGACGGGACGTTGAGGTTATGTATTGATTACCGACAGTTGAATCAGGTGACGATCAAGAATAAGTATCCATTATCGAGGATCGATGACTTATTTGACTAGTTGCAAGGGGCGTCCGAATTTTCTAAGATTGATCTTCGGACTGGATATCATCAGTTGAGGATCCGAAAGGAGGACATTCCTAAGACCGCTTTTAGGACGCAGTACGGGCACTACGAGTTTATAGTGATGCCCTTCGGATTGACCAATGCCCCTTCAGCTTTCATGGACCTAATGAACAGAGTGTTCAAGGAATTCTTGGATAGATTTGTCATAGTATTCATTGACGACATACTGGTGTACTCGAAAAGCCCGGAAGAGCATGAAATCCATTTGGCTGAGGTTCTACGGACTTTGAGGGAACACGCACTCTTCGCTAAGTTCAGTAAGTATGAGTTTTGGCTAAGTAGAGTGGCGTTTCTTGGACACATAGTTTCGGGAGATGGAATTTCGGTGGACCCGGCAAAGATTGAGGCAGTAATGAAGTGGCCAAGACCGACCTCAGTGACAGAAATTCGAAGCTTCTTAGGATTGGCTAGCTATTATCGACATTTTGTAGAAGGGTTCTCGTCGATAGCCATGCCGTTGACGCGATTGTTGAAGAAGGAATCCAAGTTTGAATGGGATGATAAATGTGAGAAAAGTTTTCAAGAATTGAAGCATAGGCTGACAACGGCCCCAGTGTTAACCATTCCGTCTGGGCCAAGAGGATTCGAGGTTTATAGTGATGCTTCGTTAAAGGGACTTGGTTGTGTGCTAATGCAGCATGGAAAAGTAGTTGCTTATGCGTCGCGCCAGTTGAGGCCACATGAGATGAATTATCCGACGCACGATTTAGAGTTGGCAGCGATCGTCTTTGCCCTTAAGATCTGGAGGCATTATTTATGCGAGGAAAAGTTCCAGATTTATACAGATCATTAGAGCCTTAAGTACCTGTTCTCACAGAAGGAATAAAATATGAGGCAGCGATGGAACTTCTGAAGGACTACGATTGCAACATCTTATATCACCCGAGGAAGGCGAATAGAGTAGCGGATGCGCTAAGTCGCAAGTTGAGTATGGCGCATATGATGGTCAAGGAGTGGACTTTGTTGGAAAGACTTAGAGACTCGGAGTTTAAGTTTGAGGTGAGCCAGATGTCTAGTCTGATGGCCGTATTGAGGATTGAACCGGAGATCCAGGCAAGGATTAAGGTACTCCAGTCTACGAACCAAGAAATAAAAAAGATTGTTGGATTGGATGCCGCTGCTAGGAAACCGGAATTTCAAGTAAATGAAGACGGAATTTTGAAGTTCCGAGGGCGATTGTGTGTGCCTGATTATTTGGAACTCAAGGAAGAGATTTTAAGTGAGGCACATCGTAGTAATTACAGTATTCACCCAGGCAGTACAAAGATGTACCAGAATCTGCAACAGCATTATTGGTGAAACAGACTGAAGAAAGATGTGGCCAAGCATGTGGCCAAGTGCTTGACGTGCCAACAAGCGAAGGCACAACACTATAAGCCTGGAGGATTGCTGCGACCGTTGGAGATCCCTGAATGGAAATGGGAGCATATCACTATGGATTTTGTCTCAGGACTACCGAGAAGTAAGAGGGGATATGATTCCATTTGGGTGATAGTGGATCGATTGACAAAATCAGCGCACTTCCTGGCAGTGCGAAAGGATTTTGAATTGGAAAGGTACGCAGAATTGTATGTTCGACAGATCGTCAGATTGCATGGGGTACCAGTGTCGATCACGTCGGACCGAGATCCGAGGTTTACGGCCAACTTTTGGAAAATTTTACAATCGGCCTTAGGAACGAAGTTGCAGTTCAGTACGGCCTATCATCCTCAAATGGATGGCCAGTCTGAAAGGACGATTCAAACTTTGGAAGATATGTTGCGTGCCTGTGTTTTGGATTTCCAAGGCAAATGGGAAGAGCAGCTACACCTGGTAGAGTTCGCCTACAATAATAGCTATCAGCAAAGCATTCAGATCGCACCATTTGAGGCCTTGTATGGCAGGGCGTGCAGGACGCCTGTATGCTGGGATGAAGTCGGTGAAAGAAGTATCATGGTCCAGAATTGGTTCAGCAGTCTATTGAGACAGTTGAGATTATTAGGGAAAGGTTAAGGACCACGCAAAGTCGCCAGAAAAGTTATACCGATCGGAGACGACGACCTTTGGAGTTTCAAGCGGGAGATCATGTATTTCTCAAAGTGTCGCCTATGAAAGGATTATCCAGATTCTGCAAGAAAGGAAAGTTAAGTCCGAGGTTTGTCGTTCCATTTGAGATTCTGGAGAAGATTGGCGATATGGCCTACCGACTTGTTTTGCCGCCCAATTTATCCCAAGTGCACGATGTTTTCCATGTGTCAATGTTGAGGAAGTATGAACCAGATCCGACCCACGTTCTAAGGCACGAAGAGATAGACGTGGACGACAGAGTGTCGTATGTGGAGAGGCCAGTCAGGATCGAAGACAGAAAAGATCGTGAATTGCGGAATAAGACGATCCCGATGGTGAAGGTTGTATGGGAGCACCACGGAACCGAAGGTGCCACTTGGGAAAGCGAGGAGGCCATGAGACGTCAGCACCCCCATCTGTTTGAGTAGATAGGTTTGAATTGCAAATTTTGAGGACGAAATTTTTGTAAGGTAGGAAGAGTTGTAACATCCCGAATTTCGACTCGTTTCCGGGATAAAAAATATTGATATTATTTCTCATTTAATTTTAGTAAGTCTCGCTCGAAATTGAGCTCTCTCGGGATACTAACCGATAGGGAATGGCTAATTAGGAAACGGTACGTGGACTAGGGACCCGATCGCGATTCGGACACCGATTCCGAGAAACGACGAGGAAATATTTTGGGCCAATGTGGGCCGATCCTAGGAGGGCGACGGATTTAGTTTGGCTAATGACGTACGATCGGATCGCGGGTGATTCCGCATGACCGAGAGTACACGTGGCCAACCAGTCCCGAACTTAACCCGAACGATTGTAACCTCTGGAACTAGTGATAATTCCTCTCTCTCTCTATGATTGGAACCGTCATGATTCGGATAACCCTAGGTCGATACGCGTAATCCCTAAACAGCCGCCCGTTAGTGAGAGACCCTGAAATTGGAAATTGAGCGAGTTTTGGTCACGAAATTGGACCCGGACTTCAGTGTCGATTTTCGAGGGCTTGTGCGACTATTTTTGCTAATCCGACATCATATTATGTTGGCCACACACATTTTGGGTTGAGTACGATCAAAAAATGGAATTTCGACCCGGGACCGGAAAAATGACCGGTTTGCCCTTGGCCTGTTTTGGGCTCCGAATTTTTGGAATAATTTGGGAAAATTAATATTTGGTTTTCAGCCCAATAATGCATCAAGGTGATTGACCAAAATGCCCCTCAATTATTGGATAAAGACTAATGTGGGCCAAGTCTTCAAGGGCAAAATTGGAATTTTGAAAATGTTGGTCAAATCCCTTTGACCCGTTAATATATTTGTTTTTCTCTCATTCATCCCCCATTTTTCCCCGGCCAATTCCCTCTCCTCTCCCTCTCCCTCCTGAAATCTCTCTTTCCCTTCCTCTCGGCCGAGACACCGCCCGCCGTGCACGTCGCCGCCGTTAGGCCACCGCCGTTCACCCCCACCATCACCCCACCATTCCACCTCACCTTCACCGTCCCTTTCTCTCTCTCGTTTGGGCCAAAGGACCGCCGGATCAGCCACCACCGCCGAGCAAGCCGCCCTCGCCGATTCGCCGTTCTAACCGCCGTAGACGCCGCCGGGACGCCGCCGCCAATTCCACCGCACATCAGTGATTGGCCGCTCGTTTCCTCGCCGGTTTAGTGCTAGTTGGAGCTTAGTTAGTGTGAGTAATTAACTCCTAAACCTCAATTAGGACTAATGTGCATTTCTAGACGGATTAGGGTAATTTTTGGGGTTAACTAGGTTAGAATTAAGCATAATTAAGATCCAATTGTTAGTGGCTGATTATGTGGGGTATTTGAAAGTAAATAGGCTGATTAAGAGGTGGATTTATGCCTTAATGTTGGCTGTTTGGTGGCTGTCCTCCTTGGATCCGAATTTGAATAAGTTTGGCTAAGTGGAGATTTAGTGGAATTGTTGCCATGGTTGTTGAATTAAACAATTTGATGGCCGATTGGTACTTAATTGGGTTCAATTGCGTGATGCCACGTATATATATTTAATGGCCGAGAAATAGATTGGAAGTCGGGCCTCGAATGCGTGGTTTTATGTTGCACTAATTATGTGAATTGTGTGCCGTGCCGATTTGTGTTTAATTGAAATTGGGCATGCCGACGAAATGCTGATTGACTATATTATGGCACAATTTAACACGTTGGCATTATTGGAGTGCATGCCCGTGATTGAAATTGGTGTTCATTATGCATCGTGTGATCACCCGAGTGCGGGAATTTGCATGGCCACGCATTTCTTATGCTGAGAATGGGCATGAGACGAGAATTGTGCAAGTGTGCAAGCATGGCATGCACGTGCGATCGCTAGTGGCCTTCGGGTCGTGCCGTCCTGAAGCGTTTACGCGGGACGATACCCGGTTCGTCCGGAAGATTAAGGAGATCTGTGTTGCGCCTGAGGCGTTTTACGCGGGCTAGAGACACTGGGCCATATGTGCTTCGGCGCGGGCTGCGAAGTGTTGTGGGCATTCGGGTTGGAATATTTGTTGGCCTTCGGGTCGTGGCCTTCGGGTCGGTTTATAAATTGCTAAAATGAGCCGTATGCCAGAGTGCATCATTTGAGCCGAATCATGAGCATGGCAAATGTGTGTCGGAGTATGTTGGCTATTGTGCGTATCCGGTGATTCGTGTATGAGACCGGCACTTTTGATCATGAGCATGCGTTTGGCGTACGAGTGACCAAGTGTGTTGCGTATGTGCCATGGATATTATATTGAATTGCCTAACCTGCAGAGTCAATTGTATGCTTGATCTGGGCCCGAGGGCCTAGGTCAATTGTTTGGCAATATGTATTATGTGATTCGTTTGTCTGCCAGGAGGTTCATGTTAGCCTAGTTTTCGGTCTAGGGGTTTTTAATCGTTGAGACTTGTCTCACTGTTGTATAAACCCACTCCTTTCAGACCCCCAGCTTTGAGGATGGCAAGTGTGCCGATTTGATTTGGGAGGAGCCCCGGATAGATTTGGTGTTCGACCGCCGAGCCACGTTCCCTCTTTTGATGATTGGCGGCCATTGTACCGTCTTGGCTTTTATAAGCGTATCTGGTGTAAGAAATAGATTTTGTAAATATTTTGTTAGTAATGAAATGTATATATTTTTAATCATATTGAATTGTGATGTATGCTATCATTGGTTGTCTTGTATATTTGTACGGGTGTATATACATTTTTATATACGTTGCTTTCGCATGTGAAATGATTCTCTGTGTGTTGGGCGTTGGGTCGGCGACGCATTCTGGGACGTCGCAGCAAACTCGGCCTTTGCGTGGGATGCTCTTGCTTCGTGGGGTACGGGGCGTGACAAATAAACCCTGAGGTGTCGGGTTTATTTGTTAAGTTTTATGTGAGAAATATGTTGTGGATACTTAAATATAGAAGCATGTCGAGTTTGAGAATTTACTGATATGTGTATAATCACGTGTGATTATTTTAGTGCATTTTTACTGCAACATTTTATTGCATTAGCACGGATCATGTCTTTATTGGCTTTTGAGAAGGATAATGATGGAACTTGAGTGGTTGATATGTGTGCATGATCACCTAAAGGTTTCTTTGTACCCGGTTCTACCGAATGACCGCCAACCTAGGGTTTGGCTGTAGCCCTAACAAGTGTCCCCAATTTGGTAATTGGAAGTCGTCGCTGGTAGCAGGGGAGACGTAGTCATTTGCGAATCGGATTTGGAATGAACCCATTTATGGGATATGTCGTCATTGTGGTAGGGGTAAGACGATGCCGTGCCCGACGGGGCGGGACGATGTCCGGTTATGCTGGAAGACCGCCAACCTGATGCGAATAACGCATGTTGTGCTTTGCCCTGTGTGGCTGTAGTAATCGGAATTGAAAGATTATGGTGGCATTGCGCTTGATTATGGAATGAAATTGTGAGGCATGGTATGGGACGGGCTGAAGGGGTTTCACCTTATAATCAAGACACGTGTGGGTGTGGATGCAGTGTGCATGGGAAAGTTGTTGCGTATTCTGATTACATTTTATGCTTGCTGCATTATGATTGTATATGATGGTTTATAAGGTGCAGGGTGTGTGTGCCAAGGCAAGGTAAGAATGTCTGCAATTGTTTAATAGCACGTATGTTTATGCTGGGTTGAGTAGCCTGCTCGTGTGTATAGTTAAGGCAAAGTAAGGGTAGCTTTGCTATTGATCTGCCATTGATGTTGTCGCGACCTCCCCGAACTGGCCCCGCTGCCTAAGGGGTTAGGATAATGGATTGCTAAGTTAAACCTAACTTGAGCTCTCCCAAGCCCATACCAATTCGCGACTTAAGTTTAAGTTGTTAACATGCAAATCAATTTCATCTAGGAGTCTCTACTAATCGGTTTGTGGTGGGTCAATTAGGCACCTAAGTAAAGCATGGGAGAAATGCTTCACTTCTACGAACCAGAGATTCAATGGGTACGGAGACTTGATTACACTAATTGACAAACTAGTACCCTTTCGGTACCTAACTTTGTTCAATTACCGCCTAACATATTCTCACTAACTGGGAGTCTCAAAATTCCATCCCTAATCACGCTAAGGGAAGCAACCGTAAATACCTGAACCTAACATGCATGGTCAATCATGTTCGAGGTTAAATTAAATATGCAATTTAAAGTGTGTGAACCAAACAACGTGTAATCAAACATGACTCTAATCACACAATAGGACAAGAAAAACCAATTCCAAAGTCCAAATAAATATTTTGATTTTTCGAATTTTTTTTATTTTTATTTTTTTTAAATATTAAAATAATAAAATAATATTAAAACGGATTGGGTCGGATCTCCACATCCAACCCGGATCGAGACTGACCCGGGCGCACCAGCCCGGGTCCACGACCGGACTGTACTCATTCATTAAGCCCAGTCTGGCAAATTAAAAAAAGAAAAGGCCCAGCCCAAAATTTTTTTTTTTAAAAAGAAAGCCCATGGACACCTATGTACCCTTGCTTATTCAATTCCCATCCTTTGATTTTGGCTACACTTTTCAGGTTATCCTCCCACTTTAGCCTCATCTGGCAGCCGAACTTCTTCTCATGCTCCTCCAAAGCCCCGATGCACTATTGAAATATAAGCTTAACATCGTGAGACTCCACATCATAGAAAATCGGCATAATCTCCTTCTTGGATAATTTGGATTTCATGCACTCTACCATGTGTGCAAGGGTGTTAAGGAACCACGGACATGAAGCATAACCTTTAGAGAATATGGGTACGTAGATCTTCGACTTTTTGATAGCCGCCAGTAGCTCATCACCTATTTCTTTACTAATGTGGAGCTCTTCCTTATCCAAGAAAACACGGATGTTTGCCTCTAACATATCGTTGTAAAGGCAATCCGTGAATCCTTGATGAGTGTCCAGCCCTCTAAAACTCAGGAAGACGTCGTAGTCAATCGCCACCGGTGAGTACCAATGACTCACTGCCACTCATTCCAGCCTCTGAGCTCTTTCGCATGTCCATTCTCACGAGTATTTTTTGCCTCAGAGTTCCCTCTCTCAAAGCACCTGATCAATGAAAGTCTCGTTCACTTCGACTCTCCTCTCCTCAAGCCTCAACCGTTACAACTCCACTTGAGTGTTATAGAAAAGTTTACTTGGCCGGCCGTTTTTTTATGAAAGGTTTCTTTAGCCAGAAGAGCGAGTTCTGAAAGTATTTCTCAAATCGACGACATTCTCGAAGCATCTCGCCAGATCATGTTGAGAAGCGGACGCAAATGAGGGGAAGAGTATAGGCATATACAAAGAGCAAATAAGATTGCAAACACAATACACGAGGCGCCAACAGGGGCGACAATGTCTAGGAAATCCAAGAAGATTGCGCCCACTGAACAACCAAACTTGAAAGTCGACGGGCCCAATGCAAAAGGTTTCGCTTTTTTACATAGTTGCTTTTATATTAGCATTTAAAGTTTATTTTGCTAGATATCTCAACACTTATATTCATGGACATTTAAAAAAAAATGAATGTTTATCTAGTCAGGACAACTTGAAATGATCTCTTTTTTTAAGTTTTAAGTTTTCTATGAACTTAAACACATCCTTCACCTTCTTACTATCATCGTAGAAGAACTTTAACTTTAAATCTAAGAGGGCTTGTTGATCATCCTCTATTAGCAAAAGCAAAATTTTAAGTTCAGCTCAATCTATCTATCTAAACGAAGTTAGGCTGTGGATCTCAATGATAAGTTAATTTGATTAATTTCACATTTTTTTTATAAATTATTGACTAGATAAAATAGTTAAACCATTTTTTATTTCCTTTTTGACATTAATTTTTGAACTCTTACTAACATGAACACACTTCTTAGGGTCCTTTTGTTTCGCGGAAAAATATTTTATCAGAAAACATTTTCTTGAATTTCCAACCTTTGTAAAATGAGTCAACGGTAAGACGATTCACAATAAATAGAAATTCTTTGATTGAGTACACCTTAGTAAAACAACAAAAGCGCCACAGCCTCAGCTAGCAACCCTCGTAATAACATTACTTACTATAATCACGTTTCTCTCTCCTCCCCCTCTCTTATGCTTGTCGCTTTCCTTTATGGTTTTATATCCCTTTTCTTCCTGCGTTTTTAGCTTCCTATCAAATAAGAGGAGGGTCTGCAGGCTGCTAGGTGTATAACTACCTTCTTGTCAAATTGCACATCTTAATTACGATGTGAAGTTTCAAATTAAAAGTATAGTCTTAATACCTTTGAGTCTAATATCGTTCCTGTAAGCTTGGACGATCATGGAAAGTAAACAGTGTTGAGTGCATATTACGATAAATAGAATCTTAAAATGAACAAATGGATATTGAAATAGTATATCCCCAAATAATGTTTTTGCCAAATTATGAAATAGTGTCTACCCTTTGTTATATACGTTTAACCCTAAAATGGCGTAATCAGTCCTCATAGCTTTTTCCCCCATGGGCTCCGCTCCTTGTAGACTTGCCTTTTGACGAACTCATGATATGCCAGTTTCGTTCTCAATGGATATAAAATATTGAGGATATTACAATATTAGTCCTTGGTTTTTCCAGGATTTCACTTTTGGTCCCTGATTATGCTTTGTTTTGTATTTTCCTTAACGAGGCACGGACAAATCGAGATTGCAATTTTGTTTTATTTCCTTAACTCTAGGACTATTTCAGATACTATTTTCAGAATTAGTTTGTAATATACTTTTACTTGAACAGTAAATTTTCCCCTTTCATTAGCTAATTTGTTTTCTAGAACTGTTTGGAGTTGACTTTTATCTTTTTTCTTTCTTTGTTTGTTTTTTCTAATTTTTGTGGTGCTCGCACTTTGAATTTTCTTAATCTTAAGCAATTAAAAATTTTGATAATAAAAATGTTGACATGTACATTCACCTACAAAATTTTCCTAAATTTCTAAAATTTTAAAAAATTTCCAAAATTTGGCGGAAAAGCAAAAAATGTTGTTCTTGCTTTCTATAAGGCCAAGCAAAAGGCCCAAATTGCTAGAAGGTGGTGGCATGGAAGCAGTCTGGTGGGTTTTAGTTCGGGCCACGTTTTTTCCAGTCTCTACATGGTTAAAACACTCCTTAACATAGTTTTTTTGACAATATTGCCCTATGTGGATTTCACTTTTTAGCATCCCTTTGTCTTTTTTTTTATATTGATTTCCCATTTCTTTTCTTGTGGGTCCCGCATCCACTTTCCTTAATCTTCTTCCTTCTCTCTCTCTGGTCGAACTTTGTTCTCTTTCAAGAGGCAAAGAAATGGAGAATTGTGAAGGTCACATCCTTGTCGTAGGCAAGGCCACATAAACCCACCACTGGGACGTCGACGAAGCCCTCCTCCTTAACCACCGCCATCTCTACAGCTACCGATCTGACTCGCTCAACCTCAATGTAATTCACGCTCTTTGCGAGGAAAATTAGCAAATTGATCGGTGGTTATTTCGACAGCTAGATGGGGAGAGGGCGAGGAAATTAATTGTCAATCTCTGGGAGGTACTGAATGCCAAAAGGATTGGCTTGTGAGCAACGCTGCTTTTGTGAATTTCATTGATTCCTTATGCAATGAAGGGTTTTTCGATAAAGTCTTTTATATTGCAAAGAGTATACCTTAAGGCCATTGCCCTCACCCTCCCCATCACCCTTCCCAACTCCTCCTCCTTATTGACGCGAACTACTCCACCTTTTCCAATCTCATCAAATGCTTATTGCACAACCTCCTCATGCCCTCTAGTATGCACCACTCTCCGCGAACAACATCCACTTGCTGCCGTAAAACATGTGGTGCAAAGTAAAGTGGGATCCACAAAGAAAGAGGTAGAAAATTAATAAAAGAAAAAGGACACGCCCAAAAAAAGTGGAACAACACTTTCTTAAAATATTCGCTGAAGAGGGATGCTAAAAAGTGGGACCCATAAAGGGCAATATAGTCAGATTGTTATGTTGAGTAGTCTTTTAGCTATAAAAGGAGTAGAAAAAGGGCGAAAAGTTCTATGAACATCATAAAAGGTTTTTTTTTGTTTTTTTATGGTGAATTCGATGATGAGTTGAATCACACAAATCCATGAAGCTGATCAAGCAATTATTTTCTTTTGAGTAGTTTGCCACCTCTCCTCCAGATACTGTCTTTTTTAATTTCAGTGATCTCATAAGTCGAAAATGGGAGCTGGTGTGAGCAATTCTCACTCCCAAAGCATTTCCATAGAAAGGCCTGATACAAATCTTTCTGATGGGTGGATTGTTGGAGCACTTGTACGAGTTGACATTTACAACTTGCTCGATTTCAAGGAAATTTGATGATCAAGCTCTCTGCGTGGAGGAAGCTTTTCGTCATCCTCGGATAGTTGCATATATATCTTGAGAAGCATATATTAGTTCTGCAGTAGAACAAAAGAAGAATGTACCTTCCCGGGATAAGCGAGACAAGAGAATAGTTCGATTATGTTAGCTTTCAATGAAAACACTTGTATAGTCTTCCCAATAGCTCCTAGCATCCCAGATAGCCTCTCCTATTTGTTGACACTTAAAATTTAATTGCCCAATAAAAATAAATTGCATAAAATTTAGGAGTTAATTTTTTAACCCCTAAAACAAAAATATTTTTTCATTTAATCGCATGACATATAGACATTAGGCATATTTGCATTAATTACACTAAATAGAAGATAATTTTATTAAAAAATATATAATATACAATATATAATAAAATAAAAATTCGGATCAGGCCGGGTTGACCCGGCTCCGTTCTTTTTTCTCTTCCCCCTTGCCTTTGCATGAGTTGGGCCCAGCCCGACTCCCCCCTTCCTCTCTCCTTCCCTCTCCCTTCCTCTCTCCGCTGTCGCGGTGGCTGATCCACAACCGAGCACAGAGGTGGCCGGCGGACAACCAAGCCAAAATGAGTGGACCAGAGTGGAGAGCAAAGAGAGCAAAGCAGAGCATACATTGAATGGCCTAGAGGGGGCGAGCAGACGGCCGCTGGCCTGTATAAAGATTGGAGTGGAGAGAGAGACCAGGGGGCCATTTTCACAGAAAAATAGAGAGTGAAAGAGAGAGAAAACAGAAAGATAGAGAGCAATTCGAGCGAGAGTGAGTGAGTATAGGGCAAAAAGGAGTCCCAGGTAGCCTCGCCATCGCCTGCAAGCTAGCCGACGACCCCTAGCTGGAGCCGAACCGGTAAGCTTCCCGGCCCCCCTTGTTTTGCCCTGTTTTTTGTGCAGGTTGGCCAAAGCTCGTGGCTGGCCCTTTTGCGCGAACTCTGGCATGTGCCGTCACTTTTTTTAGTCCATACATCACGGCAAGGAGTGCGTCGTGATCGTCGGTGTAAGCTTCAGCACCGAAAGAGGTCGGGAACCCTTCATTCCAGTCATGCACCCCACCTATTTGACGAATTGCTAAGTGAAGTCCGAAGAAGCCGAATGGAAGCCAAAAGTGGCCGGGTGTGGCCGGCCAAATCTCGGCCGGAGCTTGGGCGCAAGATGCCCAGGCCGAGGCTTAGCCGGCGATCACTTTGGCCGGCCAGGTAGTGGCCGACGGAGGATGTGGGAGAAGATATATAAAGTCGTAGAATACATCATCAACAAGTGAAGATCGACTTAAATTGACAAAAGGGACACCACAGACGTAAACTGTTGACGGAGTGGAGATGAAATAGTTGTCCAAAGTGGTGGAAATAACTCATTCGGATGCAACCGTCAGAGGAGGTACCCATAAAGAGTTGAGTCCAATGCAACTGTCAAGTAATGAAAGTGGCAATCAATGAAGTCGAGGCAGAGCAACTGTCACCTAATGGAGGTAACGCAACCGACCGATAATAAGGTGGGTAGATGCAATCATTGGAGTATGTAGCAATCATATAATTAAAACCTTGGAGGCCATATTGGAATTGGTGATCTCGGAATAACTTCTTGTAGATATGAAGTGCTAGATCACGACAGTCATGTGTAGTTTGTGTAGTATTCTTAGTAACTGCTATTAACTGTCAATGGTAGGGATAAATACTGAACTGTAATATGTAGAGAGGACCACAAATCAATCAAATAACACTAGTTGTTCAACTTTATCTTCCTATTGATTTTTACATTCTCAGTATCTTTACATTGCCGGCAACGATTGTTCCCAGTCTCAGTATCTTTAATTTCCTCGTCATTTACATTTCCTATCTAAGAATCAACAAATGACTCTTTACAACATTTGTCGGTTTGTATCCAACTGATCCATATCTTGAAAGATATTTTGTCAACTTTTTTCGACGAAACAATTCATTCAGAGCTTTCAACCCCAAAGTTCCCCAGTTCATCTCTCGACGATGTATTTGTCTTGTACCTTCAGCTTCATCAAAATCTCTCGAGTCACCAATTTAATGAACTTCCAGTGCCTGCCATGAGTGAATTTAAGTCATGATTGTAAAAGATAACCTCAGGACACAAAGCAAGTGGTTGCCATCCACAAGCCTTTTACTGCTTACTGAATTGAGTAGTGGACCCATAAGGAAGAGACTTTTTAGGTGCTTTTGGAACTCGATGCTCCTATAATTAATCATACACTATATATATTGTGAGATTTTTGTATGTAGTTGCTTCTGAAAGGGTAACACTTCCAACCAGCGATTGACCATGGATGGACGGGAAACTTTTTTCCATACCATATAAAACTTTCGCGAAAAAGAGAGAAAAGTTAACTTTTAAAGAGGTAATCCACCATTTACCAACGCAGAGAGATATAACATTAGATCTATCGATGAAAGATTAAGAGGAAAAACAAAAATATACCTAAGATATAGTCCTTCTATTTATTAACCCATCTCCCCACTCTTAACTTACCAAAAAGAAATAGGATTTTGACTGTACTTTACCGGGTTTTTGCTTTATATGGTTTGGATGAATGACGGTTAATTCTCTTACCAAAAGTAGTTTTCAAAGCTCTCATAAGGAAAGTCCAAAACAAAAGTTACGGAGTAGTTTAGGACACCAACCATACCCTTGGTTTTTCAACTCCCATCCTTTGATTTGGGCAACACTTCTGAGGGCATCCTCCCACGATCGGGTAGCGTGGCTGCCGAATTCCTCCTCATGCTTTGCCAAAGCCCCGATGTATAGTTGAGATTGAAGCTTAACATCGCGAGGTTCCACGTCATAGAAAATCGGCAAAATCTCTTTCTCGGATGGTTTGAATTTCTTGCACTCCACCATGTGCTCAAGCTCGCGAAGGCACCAAGGGCTAGAAGCATAACCTTTAGATAAGATGGGTACGTAGATCTTCGATCTTTCAATGGCAATCCGCAGCCCATCGCCTATTTCTTGACCGACATGGAGCTCTTCCTCATCGAAGAAAACACGGATCTCCGCTTCTAGCAGATCGTGGTAAAGGCAATCCACTAATCCTTGGCGAGTGTCTGGCCCTCTGAAATTTAGAAAGACATCATAATCAATCGCCAATGACACGCCGCCAATCTTTTCAGCCTTCGAACTCTTTCCCACACCCATTCGCACAGAGTATTTTGGCAAAAAGAGGCAATTTTGTTTGTTGAACACAACCTTCTGGAGAGCAATTTTACCGATTCCGTCCATTCCATGAATTAGCGCAAAGTGCAGGTCCAACCTTAGCGAAGGCATTCTCTTCGAGTGATTCGTCATAGCAGGTGAAACCCTAGAAATTTTCAAATGATAGCGACTTTGTTATTGGAACATACGTCTAAGCATGTCCAAATATGCCCATGAAACAAGAAGATTGGGCCCAATGAACAAGAAAACTTAATGTTTATAATATTTATATGTCTACGTGGCTTTCCTATAAAAAAGAAAGTCTAACGTGGACGATGACATGGCCCTTAAAAACTCATTCTCTCTCTCTAATCCCAGAACAAACCAATCTCAGAGAGAGAGAGAGGGAGATATCGCCTACCTTAAAGCTGAAGCTCTCAGGAAGTCACGATTCATCTCCAATGGCGACCAAGCCACTCCAACATGAACTTAGAAGTGATTTTTGCGGCTCCAACTGTTTTTTTTTTTTTTTTTTTTTATTTTTTTTTAATTTTTTCCCTCCTTCTACCAAAAAGTACGAGCCCATATCCCTCCCACCAACCCTTCCCTCAATGTCACCACCTTCATCTCCTCCTGTTTTCTCCACGGCTCCACCACTTTCATTGACGCCTCATCCGGCCTCCACGTCCCCTTCCCAAGCTCCGGCACTCCATCGACTCTCTGACCTCCCGCCTCTCTACCATGTGCATCCAGAAGGGCAACGTTGTCATCCTTCTCTCTCCCAACTCCATCTCCTTTCCTGTCGTTTGCCTTGCTGTCATGTCCCTCGGTGTTGTCATCACCACCACCAATTAGTTGTCCTTCATTCTCTCAATCTAAATATGTTCTTTGTTATATTTCTTCTTCCCAGCATTTAAAACTTCACCACGGCTCCTTGTTTATCATTGCTTCGTCTTTTCTATTATCCATCCTCAAAATCGCAATGTAAAAATTTCAATTTCGGTGAAACAAAATCACACAAATGAAGTAGCTGACCTCCATGGCAAGTTTCAGCTAGTATTTTTGCCCCAAATTCTCAGTTGTGAGGTTAGGGCTTGAGGAAGAGGCTGAGAGAAACGATTTTGAGGTCATGTTGTTAAAGTTTTGTGATATCCAAAGCTTTCAGCTTCTTAGCAACTTGTTACAATAGCTAAAGAAGGGGAAAAGTGCCAAAAAAGTCTTAAACCTTTTGCATTTGTGCCAATTTAGTCCTAAACATTTTGCATTTGTGCCAATTAAGTCCTAAACCTTTTTATCTTTGTGCTAATTCAGTCCTTCCTTTCAATTTTGGCTGGATTTTGCTGACGTGGACACCGGCCGGTCACCGGTGCTGACGTGGACAACTTTTAATAATTTTTTGAATTTTTTTTTATTCTTTTATTTTTTTTTTCCCTCCCTCCTTCCTCCAGCCAGTTGCCGGATCGGCGACTGGCCAGAGGCCAGAGGTCGGCGAGGCTCCCCCTCGCCGGCCACGGCGAAGGCGAGCTTCGCCATGGCTGGGTGAGGCCCAACCTCACCGGATCTAGCGAGGCTCGCCTTCGCCGTCGCTGGCAAGGGCGAGTCTCGCGAGGGGCTAGCGAGGTCGACCTCGTCGATAGCTGGGCCAGGCACGACCTCGCCCAATCTGGCGAGGTCCAGCCTCGCCTAGCCATGGCGAGGCTCGCCTTTGCCGGCCTCTGGCCTCTGGCCGATCGCCGATCCGGTGACCGGCTAGAGGAAGGAGGGAGGGGAGGGAAAAAAAAAAAAAAAGAAAAAAATAAATAAAAAATCAAAAAATATTAAAATATTATTAAAAGTTATTCACATCAGCGCCGGTGATCGGCCGTCGGCCGGCCGGCATCCACATTAGCAAAATCCTGCCAAAATTGGCCAGAAGGACTGAATTGGCATCAAAAAAAGGTTTAGGACTAAATTAGTACAAATACAAAAGGTTTAGGACTTTTTTAACACTTTTCCTACTAAAGAAGAGTAAAGGGAAACTTCCATGCAAATTTAGAGGCAATAAATGTTTGTGTTGGAACTGAGTTGTAATTGTGTCGCATCGTTCTCCCCATTTAAGCCACATAGACCCATTCACTTTAATGTTAACACCTATCCAACCCGATCCACGTATATATCCATAATATGTTATTTAATACAATCTTATTGTAAATGGCCTTGATCACGAGACGAACTTAGTTTTACTCGTGAATGGTCTTGATTACTCTATTCACGACCCATTTATTTTAGGTAATTTTGGAACACAAAGATATATAACATTAGATCTATCAATTAAGGAATTAGACACAAAGACGCGAAAGAAATACCCTTGTGACAACATTATCAACTCAGTTTTAACATTTTCTAGTTTGCTTTGATTTTGAAACCACGTCCCACTGTCTTTTCAAAGTTAGAATCCGAAGGTGGGAAATAAAGTAATGTCAGTCAATTTCATACGACCTTATCGAAGGTTTAGGGAATAAGCGAATGAGGAAAAGCGCATAAATGCATGAAAGAAGAACGCCATAATATATAGAAACACTTTAAGATTAGGCAAATTAAATCTTAAATGAAGGACTTCACCGAAAGAATGCGAAATGGTAGAACACATGTTCCGGGAATCAACCTATAGTATATTTCTATTTCCCGGGAATAATATATAGCATGACACTCCACATCATGATATGGGAAACCAACTTACACATGCAATATGGGAAACCAACTTGCACTACAATAGCTGGAGAATTTGATCCTCGGGGAGTTCCAATTGAGGTCACTCAGCTGCCCGAGCTCCAATTGATCAACCTGAAGTGCAGTATATATGTAATCTTGAGTTAGAATGATAAAGAAGCTTTGAATTTCATTAGTTTCTCCATTTTTCTAATATCTGTAATTTCCATGCTGTTGCTGTGTGAAGGTATAATTCTACATTGACAAGTTAGCTCGCGGTCTGAATGTATGACATGGTTGAACCTGTAACCAAAAAAAAGAGTCTAAATGGATGACATGGTTGACCTGTTGCCAAAAAGAGTTTTCAAAACACACGAGGGGGTTCATTCAATTTTCAAAACGGCCTAAACGATATCTTATTAAGCTTGGGTATATGATGAATGTCCAAAACAGAAGTTAATGGAGTACTTTAGGATTACTTACCGCCCCACTTTCGCCTCGTCTGGCGGCCGAACTTCTCGCTGTCTCCCTGGGGAAACCTGATGTCTCTCCCGAAAGTACAGACTCATTTCAAGTATTGATGAGTCTTTGTCCTTTTTCTGTCGATCCTCTTGAAAGAAAGGAGGTATTTCATGCTTGAGTTTTTGTCCTTTTTCTGTCGATCCTCTTGAAAGAAAGGAGGCCTCACATCATGTTAGTAATCTTTTGTTCTTTTTAGAAAGGACGAGCGAATTTCTACCCTCGTCTGAAATTGACGACGTTTCCAAAGCATCTGGCCAGACCATGTTGTGAAGAGGACGCAAATGAGTATTGGGATCTACGGAGACAAAAGACGTAAACAGACTGTAAATGCACGTGGCGCCAACCCAAGAGACACTGCACTACCTTGAAATTCGACCGGCAGGAACTAGAGTTTTATAGATATCATATGATAGTGGCGATTATTATTGAAACAGACGTCTAAGAAGATTAGGCGCCAACAAGCACTACCTTGTTCTTCATGGCATAAACTTGAAAGTCGATAGACCCAACAGGAAATATTAGCATTCAAAGTTTAACTTTTTAGATATCTCAACGCTGAAATGCATGGATATTCTTGGTTTTATTTAATAATTGAAATATTATCCATTTAGGACAACTTAACATAAGCTCAAACTTAAACACATCCTTAACCTTCTTTCTATCCTTGTAGAAGAACTTAATTTGAAAACTAAGAGACCTCGGTAATCATTTTTTATTAGCAAAAGCAAAAGTTTAAAGTCAACAAAATCAATCTATCCAAACGAAGCTACATTGTGTATCTCAATTGTAAGTTAATTTGATTCTTGCACATCACTTTTTAATAAATTATCGATTAGATAAAATATTTAAACAAATTACATAAGTTTTTGAACTTTTGCCATCGCGATACACTTCTGGTTTTATTTTTTGTGGAAAATTATCTGTCAATATGCATTATCTTTAATTTCCGGTCTTTGAATCACTTAGGAATATGAGTCAAAAGACATTCTTTTCATAGTCAATGAAAAACATATGCTTAAATTTAAGAAAATGAATTATTTTAAAGGGGTGGGGCTATTTCCACTCTCATTTTGGATGGAACCTCACCTTTTTTTTTATAGTGAAAAAATAAAACGTCCTGATGCTATCAATACTCAATTAAGTAACAATATTACTTACTATAATTTACTATAATCACGTTTCTCTCTCCTCCCCCTCTCTTATGGTTGTCGCTTTCCTTCATAGTTTTATAGCCCTTTTCTTCCTGGGTTTTTCCTTCCTATCAAATAAGAGGGGGGTCTAGCGGGCTGCTAGGCGTATCATTACCTCTCGTAAGCTTGGGACGATTTTAGAAAGTAAACGGTGTTGAGTGTAGGTTACAATGAATCGAGTCTTAAAATGAACAAATGGATAATGAAATAGTGTATCCCCAAATAATGTTTTCGCCAGATAATGAAATAGGGTCTACCCATTGTTATATACGTTTAACTCTAAAATGGCGAAAACAGTCCCCATAGCTTTTTCCCAGTGGGCTCCGCTCCCTGTAAACATGACTTTTTATGGTGAATTCAATGACGAGCTGAACCCTAGATCCATCCATGAAGCTGATCAAGCAATTCTCTTCTTATTGAGTAATTTGCAACCTTACCTCCAGACACTGTCCTCCTTAATCAGTGATCTCATAAGACGAAAATGGGAGCCAGCGTGAGCTGTCTCACTCTCAAGGCATTTCCATAGAAAGGATATTTGACATTTATAACTTGCTCGATTTCAAGGAAATTTGATGGCCACGTTCTCTGCGAGGAGGGAACTTATCAACATCCTCGGACAGTTGCATAGATACACTGGAGAAGCATGAATTAGTTCTGCACTAGAACAGAGGAAGAATACACCTTCCTGGGATAAGCGAGACGAGAGAATATTTTGATTATGTCTGCGTCTAATGAAAACACTTTTATAGTCTTCCCAATAACACCTAGTTTATAAATTATTATCCCGGATAGCCTCTCCTATTGTTCATAGCAATTGTGTGCCACAAACAAATTGATATTGTCCTAAAGGCATTATATACATACACACACCGTGGTAGTGCAATTGGAAACTTGCTACCACCATGAAATACTAGTAGCTTACGGAACACCGTTAAAAAAGAAGCTTTATTTTTTTATATGTCGGTCACATCAATGATGTTGGGCACATGATATGTCTTCTTGTGTCTACTAATAAGTGATGGGTGAGCATCATCAAAAGCATTTATGCAGGCCGCTTCACGTCATTAGACGGATGGCTTTCTTTACTACATCCTTTGTCCAATTAATCACCCGAGGTAGCTTGCCATTACGCAGGGCCAATTCCATACTGCCAATATCCACATTGTCAACATAAGCCAATGGCATAATGGGGACATTTGTTAAATTGTGCACAATACATGATCGAGAACATATTTTCTCATAAATCTACGATAATATATAACCTGTAAAAGCACAATAATCTTTGTGAAGTTTGACTTAGCATTACTGTTGGCACTTAAAAATATCCAAGTCTTCAGTCAATAGCTCGGTTAACAGAAGCTGAGAAACAAATGACGGAGAAAGAAACATCAAGTATTGAGGACTTAGGCAAGAAAACTAGTTTTACCTGACGGAGGCTATGGGTGAAGACAGACATAGTCTTAGAACAAAGCATCAACAAGTGAAGATCGACTTAAATAGACAAAAGGGCCAGCACAAACGTAAACTGTCGACGGAGTGGAAATGAAACAGCCATTGGAATAACTTCTTGTAGATAACCAGTACTAGATCGCGGGAGTCATGTATACTTTGTGTAGTTATCTTAGTAACTCCTGTTAACTGTCGATGTTAGGTATAAATATTCGAATTGTAATATGTAGAGAGGACCAAAATCAATCAAATAACACTAGTTGTTCAACTTTATCTTCCTATTGATTTTTACATTCTTAGTATCTTTACATAGCAGGCAACGATTGTTCCCAATTTTAGTATCCTTAATTTTCTCGTTATTGACATTTCTTATCTAAGAATCAACAAAGGACTCTTCACAACCTTTGTCGGTTTGTATCCGACCAATTCGTATCTTGAAAGTTATTTCATCAACCCTTTTTGGCGAAACAATTACTAATATTCGTTCAGAGCCTTCAATCCCAATCCTCAGTTCGTCTCTCAACGATGCATTTGTCTTGTATCGTCAACTTTATCAAAATCTCTCGAGTCATTGATTAAATGAACTTCCAGTGCCCGCCACATCAGTGAATTTAAGTCGTAACGGTAAAAGATAACGAGGAATGCTCGAAGAATGGTGCCATTATCGATTGAAAATGATGGTATAATTTCAACCACCACTTTCACTTCGAGAGGAACCGGCTACAGGATTTGTGTAAATAATAAACAACCAAGGTTGGTCAATGGGTTGCCTCACATGTCAAAAAAGAAAATCTAAAGATCTCTTTCCTTTTTTCTCATCCTGAACGCACATGTTCTCTTGATCTCCGGCCCATCTTTCTCTTGGGGACCTTTTATTGTCCGATACAAATCTTTCTTTCTCATTTTAGAAAATTTTAATGCTTGAATGCTATGAAAATTCGGAGTGTTACAAAGTTAAAAGAATACTAGAAACATTGTAGATTATGATTTGACCAGCAGCGGCATTGGCGATCCGCGGCATTGACCACCAGCAACCGATGATAAGGCAGTCGATAGAACTGTGTTTGACGATCACATTCACTGCAAGGAGGAAACGGAAGATCATCATCCTCGGTCAGTTGCATATATACACTTGAGAAGCATGAATTAGTTCTGCACTTGAACGAAGGAAGATTGTAGCATCTCAGAATAAGCTAGACAGCAGAACAATTCGATTATGATAGCTTCTACAGTCTTTCTAGCTCCTAATTTATAACTTATTCTCTTGTTAAATATTGGATACACTTATATTTTTATTGGCTTGTTAGATTATATGTCATTACCGCATGCTTTAACCGTCACGTGAAATACCTTTGCTATTGTGTGACATGAAATTATATGTCTTCTTGTGTCTATTACTAAGTGATGTGCAAGCATCATAAAAAATATTTATGCATATGGTTAATTCATGTCATTAGTTGAATGACTTTCTTTGCTACATCCTTTGTTCAATCAATAAACCTAGGTAGCGTTGGGTTACTCAGGGCAATTACCATTTTCCCAATATCCACATTATCAACATAAGCCAACAGCATAATGGAGAAAATGTGTCCAATTGTGAAGTTAGATTTATCTTTCTTTTACCTTCAGCTTCATCAGAATCTTTCGTGTCATCAAATGAATGAATTTCCAGTGCCTGCCACATTAGTAAATCATCTAAGTCGAACTTGTAACAGATATTCTCAAGACAATTGACAAGTGGTTGGATGAATGACATGGTTGATTCTGTTACCAAAAATAGTTTTCAAAACACACATGGTATTCATTCAATTTCAAACTGTCTATATGAGAACTTTTCCTAGGTTGGGTATATAATGAAAGTCCAAAACAAAAGTTAATGGAGTGATTTAGGACACCTACGTACCCTTGCTTTTTCAACTCCCATCCTTTGATTTGGGCTACACTTTTGAGGGCATCCTCCCACTTTAGCATCATTTGGCGGCCAAACTTCTCCTCATGATTCTCCAAAGTGCCGACGTATGGTTGAGACTTGAGCTTAACATTGCGAGGTTCCACATCGTAGAAAATAGGCATAATTTCCTTCTCGAATGGTTTGGATTTCGTGCACTCCACCATGTGTGTGAGCTCGCGAAGGCACCGTGGACTCGAAGCATAACCTTTAGAGAAGATGGGTACATAGATCTTCGACTTTTCAATGGCTGTCGGTAGCTCATTAGCTATTTCTTTACCGACGTGGAACTCTTCCTCGTCAAAGAAAACACGAATGTTCGCCTCTCGCATAACGTGGTAAAAGCAATCCGCGAACCCTTGGCGAGTGTCCAGCTTTCTAAAACTTAAGAAGACGTCGTAGTCAATCGCCGGCAACTCACCGCCACTCATTCCAGCCTCCGAGCTCTTTCTCATGTCCATTCTCACGAGTATTTTTGCCTCAAAGTTTCCTCTCTCAAAGCACCTGATCAGTGAAAGTCTCGTTCACTTTGACTCTCCTCTCCTCAAGCCTGAAGCATTACAACTCCGCTTTGAGTTTATAGAAAGGTTTCTTTAGCCGACCGTTTTTTTCCGAAAGGTTTGTTTTTGTTTTTGTTTTTTTAGAAAGGACGAGCGAGTTCTCAAAGTATTTATCAAATTGACGACATTCTCAAAGCATCTTAGTTCATTAGGAAGACATATAAGACATTGAAAAGAATTATGCCCAATGCACATGATGAATAATTAGGACCGATATTTTAGAAAGGACAAGCCAGTTCTCAAATTGACGACATGCTCAAAGCATGTCCGGGAAATTCAAGAAGATTAGGCCCAATGAACAACAAAACTTGAAAGTCGATGGGCCCAATACAAAAAGTTTTTCTTTTTCACATAGTTGCTTTTATATTAGCATTAAAAGTTTATTTTTCTAGATATCTCGACACTTAAATTCATGGATACTTTTTAAAAAAATTATTGAAAGATTATCCATTTAGGGAAACTTAAAATAAGTTCTTGTTTCGCCGGAATTTCCTTGCGACGAAATATCTTCTACCAAAAGTCATTCTTCGATTTTTTATTAGAGGAGAAAGGTTATTTGGCGACTCCGGATAAAAAATATCATAAGCAGACAAGAAAACAACGATAACTTTACTTTAGATAGAATCGTTTAATCATGAACTATGCTGGAATTTAGTCGACGACAACGTCTGAGAAAATACAATCACTTCAACAGAACCAAACATAGACAAACTATGCCGGAATTTAATCAACGACAAAGCTTGAAAACATCAAGATGTAATGTTGGAATTTAATCGAGGACATAACACCCTAGATAGAGATATAGGCCGGAATTTAATTGATGACGCGGATTTGGAAACTATAACTAAGAAACACGCCAGAATTTAATTAACATGAGTTTGAAAATAAAAAAGTGCAACACAGAAAAGCAAAATTAATTGAAAGATAATAGATTTTTTTGTTTGTGCGGGGACTTTCCAATAGACGAACGGTGGTATTTATAGTGGTTGTGCCATAACCGTCTTTGAGCAGTTCTTTAGCAATTGTAGCCATGTTCCTCCAACTCCGAAAGTTTTGTACCCATATTCTCATCATGCCATGATCTTGTTTCCAAGCGGTTATTCCTTTAAAATCGCATGCTAGTTGCATCACGACCTTTATTGCTTGATTCTCCAGTGATTTCAAATCCGTGAGAGCTCCTTGATACCCTCTATGCATCTAACTTCCTCTTGATGCCTTAACTGGTAGTCTATCATCCTTACTACCCTTGTCGACTATCGTTAACCATCCGTCATTGTATATCGATAACTGATCAGTAGTGGTCACCGATGTACGCTAATATTGATAAAGATCCTCGTGGTCATCGACACTATGTCACATACTTAATAATATTTCATGCTCTAGTCACGTGCCTATCCATGTCGATGACTTGGTCACTTTTCAGTAGACGAACAGTGATATTTATAGTAGTTGTGCCATAACTGTTTTTGAGCAGTTCTTCAGTGGTTGTAGCCATGTTTATCCATCTTCAAAAGTTTTGTACCCATATTCTCATAATGCTATTATCTTGTTTCCAAGTGGTTGTTCATTTAAAATCACATGCTAGTTGCTCCATGACCTTCATTGGTTGATTCTCCAATGATTTAAAATATGTGATAGCCCCTTGATACCCTCTATGCATCCAACTTCCTCTTGATGCCTTAACTGGTAGTCGGTTTCCCTTACTATTATTGTCAACTATCGTTAACCATCCATCGTTGTATATCGAAAATTGATCAGTAATGGTCATCAATGTGCGCTAATATTGATAAAGATCCTTGTGGCCGTCGACAATAGGTCATGTATTCAATAATACTCCATTCTCTAGTCACGTGCCTATCCATATCGACGATTTTGTTCACTTTTTGGTGTAAACATATGCCCTCTTTTAAAAGGATTAAAAGTAATTTTAACTCCTAAAAGAGAAATACCTGTAATGTACACACTGCAAGCAGTACTAGGGTGCACATTGTTCATCTGACACTTCGTACTTTGTGCACAATAAGCTAACCTAATAATTGGCTCTTCATAGAAGAAAAAATGACTTAAATAGTCCTTGAATTTTGGCTTAATATATAATGTGGTCCTTGGATTTTTTATTTGTTTAAAATGGTCCTTAAACGCTCGGTAAATGTTCATTATAGTTGTCTCGTTTACTCAAACGATAAATTGAACGTTATTTGATGACATGGATTATAATATGCTGAGTTGGCTTTTAAAAAAATGGATGAGTTAACACGTCTATCTTTTTATCCATTTATTTTTGAAAAGGAAAAAAAATTAGGGCGTTAACGTGTCAATCATTATTTGATGACGTAAATTATAATATCCCGATTTGAGATGAATATCTTACGTTGATAATCCAAGTGTAACTTTTTTGTCCACTATTCGAACTTAATGGATTGGAGGCCACATCAGCAAATTTCGTTAATATGAATTAATAAAAGAATGGCATTGGACATTTTCATATTGTCTAGGGACTAAATCGAATATCTACTAATAAATCAAGGATCATATTGAACAAATTAAAAGTTCGGGAACATCGTTGCACATTCGATCAAAGTTTATGAACCATTTATGTAATTTTTATTCATATAACTTGGGCTTTCGTTTATTAGAAATAGATTTGTTGAAGCTGACATGTGACCACACGACGTGTACACAGTACAACCCCAACCCAGATGAGTGGTGTGTGACATTTGATGTCATTTGGGTCCTTCTTATTTCTTTTTCTCCCTGTTGTCACCTAATCTGCTCGGAGTATTGCCGTCCATTTGGCAATATCTGCTAATCCACTACATGATTCCTTTCATGACTACCCTTCATTAGAACGGATTCTCAACAATACAACTTAATAACATGCAGTTTATCTAAATCATAATACAAGAGAAATCTTCGTAATATACAAACTCCCGTAAATTTTCAAATGAACATTTAACAATTAGGGTATTCATGATTAAATGACCGTCCAATGTCGACCACGGCCTCGACCATAGACGATCATCCACGACTTTGCTAGTGTACAAGGAGCTGCTCAAAATCACGTTGACGACTCCATCGTCTTCAGCCCTGTGGATTTTGACCCCATCATACAGGAAACCATAAACTCCATAAAAGAGACGTTCCCAACCATCTTTGGGGACCGAGTCTCCATCGATGTGCAAGAGGAGGCCATCCCCAAGATTCTAGGGGCAGTTTGATTAGGCCTGACTGGACTGGAGGAGTGGACGGAAAATATGTTGATCCTGTTCTTTCACCGGCTCAGGGCACGGTCGCCTGCCACCATCGGCATGACGCCCAACGAATCCATGCTCATCTGGCTCGAATCCAATAGCCCGAGAAAGGGAGAGTGGCTGCCTAGTAGCACCAAGGCAGTGGTGGATGGGCTATGATCGAGTGGCATGGTCGGTAATGTTCTTGAATGTTTTGGAGGGAGATGTAAATACGGTCACAACCGTCTTGGGCTGTGGTGAGCGAGTCAAGACGGTTGAAAGTTGAGAGGGGCAAAGTGTTAGTGTAAGGTTGAGACATTGATTAATTAGATTAAGTAGAACCCCTAGCTAGAATGCCCTTCAATGGCTCACCTTTTTGTATTATTTTATTAAAATTGCACAAGATATAATACAGGCGTTGCAATAGATATGTCTATTTGATTAATTTTACGAACGATGATCTATTGCAGAAGCAAGCGATTGAATAATAAAATAGACAAAACAAGAAAAATGGTTCGCTTGATATGACCTACGTCCATGGTGAGAGCAACAAAGAATTCCACTATAGATTAAGTAATACAGCAGAGATTACAACTATACTTAAGTCACTCAAACACTCTCAGTGTTTCCCAGCCCTCAATTACACCTAATAACTCAGACAGTTTAACCTCACAACTTCTCATGAATTAATCTCTCAATCTCACAAACGAATTCACAAATCTTACTCGCAAGATTTAAGTCGCTTCAACTCTCTATTGCTTCAAGGTGTAAGTCACAAGAAATCGCCTCTTAGATACCCTTCTCAAAGAACATCTACTTCTTCTATATAGGCAAGAATTGGATCCAAAATAAGAAACCTCTTCAAAGAAAATTTACTTGAATTAGAAAAATTTTCTCTTCATGCTCAAACTCAAGACAGACATATTTTCAACATTATCAAAGAGATGAGCATTCATTTCTTCTTTAAAGTCCCTTGTTTGTTCACGTGATATGGAAATGTAACACTCGTTTTCTTCCCCTTGTATAATGTCATGATTACATCGACGGTCTGTCTGACTTACCAAGTCATAAGTATACAGTTTTTGTATTTTGACGTTTTCTTTGGTTGGTGAAGACAAAACTGACTTAGGGTTGTACTCCAAATGAGTAGGATATTTCAACCGATGTTTCTTTTTGGCACGAACATTTCGAGAGACCTTATGCGGCAGTTCTTGAACGGTCATGATGAATTTTTTTGAACTAAGTCCTTTTCTTTTGTAATTTGTCCTTCCTATTATTTTTTGGCAATTCTCCTTGTTGAGACTATTTAAAGAGGCAACGACGGGGCTGGTCCTCGTGAAACTTTCTCATCAAAATGGACTGAGTCGTCGCTCTTCGTGCATGTTTTGGTGAATTGTCTGCGTATGTCTAGATGTTGGTCCAAACGAACTAGTTTAGTCCAGCCTTCGCATCTTTCCACTCCGTCCAGCCCCATCTAGAAATCGTTCCGTGAGTGAATGAAAGTGCGGTTGTAAAACCTTCTCCTCATTTATAGTGTAATATCCGCGACTCGTAGAAAGGGATGTGAGAATCTCCGAAAGGTACTCGGACTAAGCGTGAATGAGGTCTAAGACCATTCGCCTATTCTCTCCTAAGGTAAGAATTTTCTTGTTCTGTGGACATGCTGTATGGATTTATCAACTCGAATGTGTACCAAAACTGGGTCCTTTTGTTCTCAAATTGTTTTCTTCTGCTCATTTAATTTTTAATAATCGAACTCACCGAGCTCGTTGGACACAAAAAAGGAAAAATAGCTAATAAAAAATTAAGAAGGGGAATTCTTTCGTTGAATTTTGAGAAAGCGAGTGAAAATCCATCACTGACCTCACCAATGTTTGCATGATCTAATTTTAAGTAGCAGAAGATCAATGGGCAAGTTGAGCCTAGAAATCCTTGCCCAAGATCGGTCATGATTAAGTAAATATAAATTTATACATATAAAATTTGGCTGGGTCTAGACAGGCTCAGATCAAGAAGGGAGGCCCATGCCTAGACTCGCTCATTTGCACTTCGAGCTTGAGAGGGTTTGCCTCTCTTTTCAAAATTTCACACCTTAATTGCGCTATGAAGTTTCAAAATATCAATGCCGTAGGCATGAGACAATTATAGAAAGTAATGTTGTCGAGTGTAGATCACAACGAATAGTCTTAAAATGAACAGGTGGAAATAGTGTCTTCCCATATAATATTTTGCCAAATAATGAAATAGTGTCTCCCCTTTGCTATATGCGCCAACTCTAAAAGGGCAAATCAGTCCCCATAGCTTTTTCCACGGCGTGCTCCGCTCCTTGTAGAGTCGACTCTTGACGAACTCACATTATACAAGTTTACTTCTCAGTGGATAGAAAAATTTAGGAAATTACAATGTTAGTCCATGGTGTTTCCAAGATTAATTTTGGTCCCGACTATGCATTGTTCTTTTACAGGTCACAGACTGTTAAAATATGTCTCAAGTTTGAGCCCGATAAACAAAACCCGACTCGAAATTATTTGTGTGGAGGTCTGAATATTTTAAATTGGATATTTCCTGATATGAAATTAGAATCAGCGAAGAAAGAAAGAATATTATTCTTTCCTAATTCTTGTGGAATTCACGGCCAGAAGAGGAAAGAATAAAAATAAAATAAAAAGGAAAGTCCAACTTTGGACGTTGTTGACCGAACTTCACGGTTTCCTATTCCGTGTTGAGATGGCCACGGTGCTTCCTTTCCTGGGTGTATATATATTGGATTGTGGGATTTGGTTTAGTGTGCCGTTGTTGATGAATACATGAAGAGGTCTTCGTGCCGTCCATGTCCAGAGAAGAACTGAAGCGCCGAACCGAGTGCTTGACATGAGTCTTCGTGGAATTACATCCTGGCGTTTTCTTCGTGCGTGATATTGAAGAAAAAGTACGAGTGATTTAGCATATTAAATCTTGTGGTAAGATTTGTGTATAATTCCTTCGTGAGATTGAGAGATTATTTCGCGAGGAATTGTGGGGCTAAACACTGCGTGAGTTATTGGGTGTAATTGGGTCTTGGGAAACACTTAGAGTATTTGAGTGACTCAAGTGTGGTTGTAATCTCCTTTGTATCGCTTGATTTATAGTGAAATTTCATGCTGCTCTCCCCGTGGACGTAGGTCACTACGACCGAACCACGTAAATCTGGTGTCCGATTTATTTTCTTATTCTGTCAAATTTATTGTTCGATCGCTTGGCTTCCGCAACAATTGGTATCAGAGCCTGGCTTGGCTGAGTTGAAGCGAATCGATGGCGATAGAAGAAGGAAAAGTGAAAATCGACAAATTTGATGGGAAGGACTTTGGTTTCTGGAAGATGCAGATTAAGGATAATCTATATCAGATGAAACTACACTTGCCCCTATTTAGGGAGAAGCTAGAGACGATAAAGCAAGCTGATTGGGAATTGCTAGATATACGAGCGTTGGGTGTTATTCGGCTGACGTTGGCACGTAACGTCGCGTTTAACATCGTGAATGAGAAGACCACTGCGGGTTTGATGAAAGCACTGTCGGACATGTACGAGAAACCATCTACGATCAACAAGGACTATTTGATGCGACGTCTGTTTAATTTGAAGATGAGCGAAGGTGCATCAGTTGCTGATCATATTAATTAATTTAATGTGATCATTAGTCAATTGAGTTCAGTTGAGATTGACTTTGAAGATGAGGTACGTGCTTCGATTCTATTATCATCATTGCCGGATAGTTGGAATACTACTGTTACTTCTGTTAGTAATTCCTCTAGGTCAACGAGTTTGACGTTTGATGGTGTTCGAGATTTAATTCTGAGTGAAGACATCCGTAGAAGAAAATCCGGCGAACATGTATCTGCTGCTTTAGTAGGTGAAAAATAGAGAAAGAACTGGTACACGTATTAGCAGGAGTAGTATGAACTCGAATAGACGAAGTCAGTCTAGGACTGGTGGTATTGTCTGTTGGAGCTGTGGCAAGAAAAGGCATATTAGAAGGGATTGCCTTAAGCTGAAAAACGACAAGGGTAAGGGAATTAGAGTTGAGTCTACGGATGATGTTGCTGCTATAACAGACAGTAATTCGGATAATGCTGATTATGTCTTGTCTATCATTGATGATTCGTCATTTGGTGAATGGATTATGGATTCTAGTTGTTCTTTTCACGCTACACCAAACAGGAACTGGTTTACTACTTATCAGTGCATAGATAATAATAAAGTGCAGTTCGGTAACAACGCTGAGTGCGATGTTGTAGGTGTTAGTGATGTTAGAATCAGAATGCATAATGGTATCATGAGGACATTGACTGGAGTGAGTCATGTTCCAGAGTTGAAGAAAAATTTGATTTCCTTGAGTGCCCTGGATTCAGTTGGGTGTCGGTATTGTTCAGAATGTGGACTTCTGAAAGTTATTCGAGGTGTCTTAGTGATAATGAAAGGAATCAAGCATAGTGGCCTGTATGAGCTTCAAGGTGAGACAGTGACGGAATTCGTTGCGGAGACGTAAGATGCATCTGTTTGAGAGTCTGAATTGTGACATATGTGTTTGGGGTACATTACCGAGAGAAGCTTGAAGGTTCTAAGTGAAAGAAATTTGCTATGTGGTTATATGGCTAACGAACTGAATGTATGCAGGTGCTGTGATTTAGATCAATGGCGGAAAGTGCAGTTCAATGCAATTGTCAGAGAAACCATGGATATTGCAAAATTAATTCACTTGGATATTCGCAGGTTGTCGCGGTTTCCTTCGAGGAAGAGTGCTAGGTTTATGCTAATAGTTGTTGATGACTACTCGAGGAAGACTTGGGTGTTTGTGCTTAGGCAAAAGTTTGATGTTGTTGTAGGATCAGATAGTTGAGAGCTTTGATAAAAAAGGAGACTGGTAAGAAGATCAAGCATGTATGGACTGACAGTAGCATGGAGTTTTGCTCGAAGCTGTTAAACGAATTCTGCATGAAGGAAGGCATAGTGAAACACCGTACTAGTGCCAATGAACCACAACATGTTGCAGAGTTGATGAGCAGAACATTACTAGAGATGGCCCATAAAATGCTCTCTAGTGCTGGTATGGCTAGGAAATTCCTAGCGGATGCGCTTAGTACGGCGAGCTACCTGATGAATAGATCCCCATTGACTGCAATTGGATGTCAGACTCCCGAAGAAGTGTGGTCAGGTAACGTTGCTGATTATTCTGTTCTTAGAATATTTGATTGCCCATGTTATGTTCGAGTTAGTGATGGTAAGCTCGATGGAAGGGCAATGAAGTGCATGTTCCTAGGTTATGCACAAGGTGAGCGGGGCTATAAGTTGTGGTGCCTAGAATTAAATTCACCTGTTTTCAGCAAAGAAGTTACATTTGACGAGTCTCCAGTACTTCTGGGTAGGAGTGTTAATAGTAGTGTTCATACGGATCTGAGCGGTGTTCAGCTTGAGGTGGAGTTACAACTAGAAACTCCTGAGGTAGCGGGTACTAGCGAAGTAATCAACACGGATGGTGCTTATAGCAAGGTGGAGCCTATTGAGCCAACAGTTGCTGTAACTGCTGAAATTGACAAGGTGCGTATTTAATCTCCCAATAGATATGGATGCAATGATGGTTTTGCTTTATCTGCGATTGAGGAGGTTGTGTTAGAAAATCCTTGTGGAGAAGTTAAAGGTGCATGTGGAGTTGGTGTTTTGATGAGGTCCACGGCTATGGCGAAGTTGAAGCGAGGCTTGGACTTGGAATGTCACGCCCCGCACCCTACGAGCGCGCGATCATCCCACAATGGTCGATTATTGAATGCGACGTCCCAGGCACGTCGCCGACCCAACCCAAATATCAGAGATTAGGCACGCGCGGAAACAAATAGAAACAGCCCGGACGATTAATAATTACAAGGGGTAACAATAGCACAAAACAATAACTATAATTCCTACACTTGGCAGATACATACAATGCTCATCAAAAGGGACAATGGTTCGCGAACTTAACTCCTCTACAAAAGGGGAAACTCAAAATACGGGACACTCGACCCGTCCTCGATCTCCAAGATACCCTTGCAGCGTCTCCCATCACTCACGGTCGCGGATCTGAAATGGTTATATAATAACTGTGAGAACGAGTCTCAATAAGCAACCCCCTATACCCCACGTAGGCCAATGCGTACCCAGACAAGTCTAACATGCGAGTCACCAGACAACACAACCAGTTTCACAGGATAAGCTTACCTCGCCTAGAACCACGTGTCAACCCTGCATATTAGTCCAAACATGACAATGCAAGAATAGTTCACTGCCACATCACCATCACCCGGCACACACACTCCCACTCGCAATCAACCAATCCAACCAAGCATCCACACGTACAATTAGCCAATTCAATCAATCACATCGCACACACGTGTCCAACCAACTTTCCTCTCAAGGACCACCGTCAACACGTCTCAAGTCCGGTCTCACAGGCACACAAGCCACACAATTCGATCAATTCCAATGGCCGCCGTCAACACGTCCCAAGCCATACCATTCAATCAATTCCAGTGGCCGCCGTCAACACGTCCCAAGCCACACTTTCCTTTCACGGACCGCCGTCAACACGTCCCAAGTCCGCAGCCCTCCGATCAATCCGGGCTCAAATTCCAATGACCGACGTAAATACGTCCTGGTCCAACACGCCTTCAACGGGCCATCGTCAACACGTCTCAAGCCCGCATCCATTTGGCACATCGGCCATTCATGCCTTCACACAGACCGCCGTCAACACGTCCCAAGTCCATAGCCCTCCGATCAATCGGGGCTTAGAATCGACAGGCAAGCACACGCCACTCAATTAAATCAATTTCATGCCAATTGCACCAAACAACCCATAATCACCACTGAGTCCAATTCACAATTCGCCACCTCAATCCACAAACCCGACGTTCAAGTCGGCCACACACCATTACTCGAGTCAAACATATTATTTAATCTAATTTAAATAGCACAAATATAACATAATATAATTAAATTAAAACACGCCCTAGCCGTTCTAACCCGAGACAAGTCAATAAAGTACCCAAAATACTAGGTAGGGTTTAGGAAGCCACTTACCTAAGTTTGGCCCGGGAGAAGTCGGCTCGGGCCTAAAATGGCCCGGATGAACAGTGCGGACTAGGCACACGCGCGGGCACGGCGGTCGGCCATGAGCGCGGCGACGGGCGCGGGCACAGCAACGGGCGCGGGCGCGGGCGCGGCACGGGCGCGGCACGGGCAACGGGCGCGGCGTGGGCGCGGGCACGGGCGCGGGCGCGAGCACAAGCATGGCGACGGGCGCGCGGCTTGGTCGCGTGGGCGACGAGCTGGCCACGGCCTGGGCTGGTTGGCCGGGCCGGGCCGGCTGGTCGGGCGGCGACCGGCGGCGGCGGCGACGCGGCGGCGGCGAGCTGAAGGGGGAGAGGTCACGGCGGTGAGGTGAAGGAGAGAGAGAGAGAGAGAGAGAGAGAGAGAGAGAGAGAGAGAGAGAGAGAGAAAGAGGTCTGGGGCGAGGAGAGGGGGCGAACCGGCGGTGACGAGGCGGCACGGCGACCTCGTGGCGGCGACGGCACGGCTGGTCGAACCGGCGGGCGGCGAGCTGACGGCGGCGGCGGCGGCGAATGGCGGAAAGCTAAAGGAAGGAGAGGAAGTTGGCTGAGGCGAGTGGTACGGTTGGGGGCGCTCGCGGCGGTGTCGGGACGCTCGGGCGTCGGGCGGCGCTGAGGAGTTGGCCGGCGAGCTGGCCGGGCGGCGGGGTTCGGTCGTAGCAGACGCAGCGGTGAGTTGCAGCTCGCGCGGAGGAGGGGGAAAGATTAGCCGGTCGGGGCGGCAGCTGAGGGACGGCGCGACGGCGGCCGAGCTGGCTGGCGACATCACAAGCGGCGGAACGGAACGGAACGGGACGAGCCGGCTGGGCAACGCCGGGCCGCGACAGGTGCGGCGACGAGCTGAGCTCGCGCGCTCGGGAGGGGAAGGAGGCAGCGTCAAGGCGGCGTTCCCGGGCGACACGGCGGAGCGAGGAGGACGGCAGAGTCGGTTGCCGGTGGGGCGGCATCTAGCGAGGCGGAGGGCGGTCGTGCGGCGTTCGGTCGGGCGAGCGAGACGCACGAGCGGGACCCGTCGGGCGAAGGAAGAAGGAGAAGAAGAAGAAGAAGAAGAAGAAAGAACAAGAAGAAAGAAAAGGAAAAGAAGGAAAGAGGAGAGAGAGAGAGAGAGAGTGGTTGCATGGGGAAGGGGGGAAATGTGCGCATGGCAGGAGGTGGGACGTGCGCGGAGGGGGTGCTCGCGGCGCGCAGGGGAGGAGAGAGAGAGAGAGAGAGAGAGAGAGAGAGAGAGAGAGAGAGAGAGAGAGAGAGAGAGAGAGAAGGAGATACGAGGACGAAATGATGGGGAGGACGTGCGCAGGCAGAGGAGAGAGAGGAGAGAGAACAAAAAGTTAATTTTTTTTGTCTTCGAACGCGATCCAACGGACACGATTCAAATTCAAAAAACGATCTAACGGTCTATGAAAAACCCCAAATAATAATATAAGACAAAGGGCCAAAATAAACTAACTCAAAACACACTACGAGGGGGGTCTACTAGTCTAAATCCACACCCGGTCCAAAATTTCACTTTTCCACTATTTTTGGCAATCTCGAGGCTGGCCACAATCATATCGACACCGTCCAATTAAATTCGTCCCGGAACTCCGAGAAATTCGACACCAAAATTTGGGCTCTAAATAACGGCCAAATTCGATCGAGTGCGATTCTAGCAAAATCTCTATTTTAAAAACAAGAATCCGAGAGTGATCAGTTCCCGGGCGAGATTCTATTATAAGCGCACTGACGAATTACACGTTCTATAAATCCCAAAAATGGGCCAAAATTCGGAATGTCACATGGAAGAAGTCTGTGATGATTGAGCCCATTGGGGCTGTGGGAGAGTAGTAACAAAATTCGGATTCTATCAAAGCAATTGTGACTTGGCTCAAAGGTCGAGCCAAGATGGAGATTGTTAAAATATGTCTCGAGTTTGAGCCCGATAAACAAAACCCGACTCGAAATTATTTTTGTGGAGGTCTGAATATTTTAAATTGGATATTTCCTGATATGAAATTGGAATCAGCGAAGAAAGAAAGAATATTATTCTTTCCTAATTCTTGTGGAATTCACGGCCAGAAGAGGAAAGAATAAAAATAAAATAAAAAGGAAAGTCCAACTTTGGACGTTGTTGACCGAACTTCACGGTTTCCTATTCCGTGTTGAGATGGCCACGATGCTTCCTTTCCTGGGTATATATATATTGGATCGTGGGATTTGGTTCAGTGTGCCGTTGTTGATGAATACATGAAGAGGTCTTCGTGCCGTCCATGTCCTGAGAAGAACTGAAGCGCCGAACCGAGTGCTTGACGTGAGTCTTCGTGGAATTACATCCTAGCGTTTTCTTCGTGTGTGATATTGAAGAAAAAGTACTAGTGATTTAGCAAATTAAATCTTATGGTAAGATTTGTGTATAATTCCTTCGTGAGATTGAGAGATTTTTTCGTGAGGAATTATGGGACTAAACACTGCGTGAGTTATTGAGTGTAATTGAGGCTTGGGAAACACTTAGAGTGTTTGAGTGACTCGAGTGTGATTGTAATATCTTTTGTATCGCTTGATCTATAGTGGAATTTCGTACTGCTCTCCCCGTGTACATAGGTCACTATGACCGAACCACTTTAATCTGGTATCCGATTTATTTTCTTGTTCTGTCAAATTTATTGTTCGATCGTTTGGCTTCCGCAACACAGACAAATCGAGATTGCAATTTTATTTGATTTCTTTAAATCTAGAACTGTTTTAGATACTATTTTCAGAATTTAGTGATATTTTAGTGTTGAGTATGTCTTGAATTCTTTACGGGCTTGGGCCAACGTTAGGGTTTGAGAGCACTATAAATATTATTTTTCTCAAGCTATTAGGTTAAAAAGTTGAGACAAAAAGGACAAAAAGGGTCTTAGGTTTTTCAGTCGCATTTTGTAATCCTTGAATTTCATAGTGGATTTTGCTTCTCCTTTTCTCGTGATTTTTCCCACAAGGGTTTTTCACGTAAATCTGTGTGTTCATTATTCTTCTAAGTATTAATTCCATTATAGTTTTTGCATCAGTCATAACAAGGTGGAATTAGAGCCTTAGGGATTTTCGATCATCTAGTTATGGCTTCAAGTTCAACTACGAAATTTGATATTCTGAAGATTGATGGGAGTAGCAATTTCAACCTATGGCAGGTTCGTATATTGGTTGTTCTTACACAGCAGGATTTGAAGAAAACCCTATTTAGGAAAGGGAAGAAACCGCAAAGCATGTTGGATGAAGCCTAGCATGAATTGGATGAAAAGGCTCTCTCTAATATCCAGTTGTGTCTCACGAATGAAATTCCATAAGAAGTACTAGATCAGAAAATAGCTTCGGGTTATGGACGAAATTGGAGAGTATTTTTTTGACAAAATCCCTCACCAATCGGTTGAGGCTCAAGCAACGGCTCTTCACTCTTCGTATGGCTGAAGGTACTTCTCTCAAGTCTCATATTTCTAAGTTCAATGCAATTATCTGTGAATTAAGAAGTATTGATGTTATAGATCGAAGATGAGGATCAAGTTCTTTTATTGTTAGTTTCACTACCTCTCTCTTATAAGAATTTTAAAGAGACCGTGATTGTTAGTAGATAAATTATTGATCATTAAGATGTCAATACTAGTCTTCTAAATAAGCATAAACTATATAAATAATTGACTTTTGAAGGCACTAATAATCATGGTGCTACCACCGCCCGCAGCGGCTGCGTTGGCTTGCGCTCTTGTCCCCCCACGAAGGGATCGGAGTTCGAACCCCAGCGTAGTCGTTAGGGATTCTTAAGTGTGGCGCCGTGGTGGTGGGTCCTGCGCTAGCGTCACCCCAGGTTTACCCCTCCGGCTGTCGGCCGTGCGGGGGGTTCCTGGGTTATCAAAAAAAATAAAAAAAAATAATCATGGTGCTAGTTTAATTGCTTGAGGAAGGTATGTTAAGAGAAGCAATGGTAGCAAGAGTATATCAAAATTGAAGCATAAGGATCTAACTTAAGTCGAAGGGACATATCAAGATAAATTGTTTGAAACTGAAGGCAAAGAATCAAAGAGAAAATAATCTAAATTAGCAAAATCAAGGGAATGAAAATTGGCAGAACAATCAGAATAGACAGAATTAGGGAAACGAAAATCCCGCTCAAGCTGGTGTTGCTTATTCGTAAAATTCTAAATGCAAATGAACGTGTCAACGAATGTGTCGAACAAGTAATATAATGATGAGAAGAATATCGTCCCATAGAGATTGATGATTAATAAACCAATTAAATATTAAAAATAGACTAATTCTAAAATTTATCTAACATATCAAAATAGAATTAAGAATAAATGAAAATTGACAATCTTAGAAACAAAATTTTGGGACTAAAGGCAATTAATCAATCAAATAAATATATTAGAGCATTCGACCACACCATAACCACTAAATATGAATATTAGATCATTATGCTTGCAAGAACAATATCAAACGTGTGTTAGCGGAATTTCCTAGTCTATTTACTATCATATCTCTAAGTATAACAAACCTACTCAGTTTATCAATCCACCATATCTCTATGTGAATTTAAATAAAGGTTAATACCACTAAAAACCTCAAACTGGTACACATGTGATAAATTTACTCAAAACTAATTTTTTGACCACGAAAAACCCCAAACTGGTACACATGTGACAATTTTACCCCGAACTAATTTTTTTTCAATAAAAAACCCAAAACTGGTACACCTGTGATAATTTTACTCCGAACTAATTTTTTGACCACCAAAAACCTTAAACTGGTATATCTGTGACAAATTTACCTCTTTCAGTTTCCGTTAAACTTTACTGTCAAATTGCTGAGTTTGATGACACGTGGTAGTTGACGGGTATATCAGTTTGGGGTTTTACCCCTCTATTCGTCACAATTTACGAATTTTTGATTTTTCGTGATATAAATCCAATTTAATGGAGGGTAAATTTGTCACAAGTGTACCAATTTGGGGTTTTTGGTGGTCAAAAAATTAGTTTTGGGTAAATTTGTCATAATTGTACCAGTTTGGAATTTTTGATGGTCAAAAAATTAGTTTAGGACAAAATTATCACAGATGTACAAGTTTAAGGTTTTTGATGGTCAAAAAATTAGTTCGGGGTAAATTTATCACAGGTGTACCAGTTTGGGATTTTTGGTGGTAAAAAAAAAAATTAGTTCGGAGTAAAATTTTCACAAGTGTACTAGTTTGGGATTTTTTATGGTATTAACCCTTTAAATAAATATAAGCGCATTAAAATCTATGAATATTCCCAGTTTACAATAAATTTTTTGGACCACTTTATTACCGAAAGCCACACAAATAACATGGTATACATCTATCCACATTTAATTTATGGTTATATATTAAAAGGAGCAATTGCATATTGTCACTTCTCAGTCTCAAACATGCATGTTGATACCTAAATTTTGGTGATCCAGTTAGTCGTTCGTTCATAAAAAATTAGGGATCGATCCTAGTCCCTAGACAAAAAAATTAGTTAAATTGCATATAGATTAGGAGCATTTGAATTAGTATTTAGGCTCATATAGTTGCATTTGCATCGGACTAGTGGCGGATGGATTTAACATAATTTAATTGAACTGGAGTTAATGAACTCAAGTACAGAGGTTCTGAATTTAGTGGAATAAATTGGATCAAGCCCGTGCGAATTAAGGATTCAACCCAATCTGTTATTCCCTAAAGTGGTCAAGATTGACATGTGCATTGCGCATGTGATACGTCGGATTAGGGGATATTGAGAAGATATCATGAAAATCTTTTGGTCACACGGTTATTTGAAAGAACGAATATAGAGAAAGAAGGCAAAATTGATTTTTGTGGATTGCCTGCAAAATTTGATCAAGAAACAATTCGAAAGTAGAGCGTTATCGGAGCAAGAATTAAGGAAAGAGGATTCACTCAAGCTGGTGGATACAAACTTGCGGACAAAGGGATTAAAGAAAGGAAAGAAAGGATTGGTCAGAAGATATGGATTCTTGAGAAATAACAAAAGAAGGAAAGGAATAAAAAATATATATTTCAATGCATGCGCAATTGGAAGCCGATCCCGTTCTTTCCTTGAGGACCCCATGTTTTACATATAAAAAGGGGGCTTCACATAGAATTCAGAGGAGGCCACACAATTGAAAGCACAGGGCTACATATAGAATACACGGCTATACATCCAAGGAGTGAGAGAGGCGCTGAGTGGTGAAGAACAACTGAAGAGGTTCACGGGCAGGGATCTTCTTCTCACGAAATTCACGCCTTCAGACCTTCACCATCACGATCCCTTGAAGTGGAGAGGCCGACACATACAATTGAAAAGAAGAGAGTTTAGATCACGAAAGAATCTTTTTTCTTTTCACTTGGTAGTCGTCGCTTTTCTTTTTACTACAGTGAACAGCTTCCCTGCAGCGGCGACGTTTAGATCCAGAAACTTAGTCTGAAGAGGCGTTGTGTAGCATCCACGCGCTGTTCGAGTCCCTTACTTGTGCAACCACTGTTCCTCGTCACTGTCCTTGCCCGGACATATCCTCCAAGCAACGTCACAGCACTTGTCTACTGCAGACTAGCGAGTTTTAGGCGGTGCTTGGCAAAGCAGGCGAGCTCCAGCGAATTCCCACTGACGATCCAATGGCGAGCGGTGTCCTTGTTGCTCAGCCACGAATTTCATGTTTCTAGGCGGTCCCAACAATTTCCAACACGTACACGTAGAGAATATACAAAAGAAGCAATGTGGCGGTAAAGTCTTGAAGAGCAAACAGGAAGTGGAGATTGAGTAAAGCAAGTGATTGTCGCTGTGTGCGGTCTCATCCCCATCTGTGATTCCCTCTCGTGTTAGTTCCTAGTCGACGATCCCACTCGATTGGCCACCACTGCCGGCCGAGTCCACCACGAGCACCACCGTTGGTTTGTCATCCGTCTCCATCCAAATTTGGAAACGCTAGCCAAGTGATATTGCAAATTAAGTAAGAATTTTCATTAATTCGATTTTCATATATTTTGTTGCCTAATGGGTGAAATCGCAATCTTGTTTTGACCTTTGAATAACATTACCATATCCATGAAAATTCCAGGATAAACTTTAAATTAGGAATTATTTCCTAAATTCATAATGTGTTATGATCGCCAATCCGATCTCCCGCTCGAGATATGATTCGCGATCGCACGGAAAATCGTCAATCCGATCTCCTGCCCAAGATATGATTCGCGATTGTGCGGAAGATTGACTGTGACATTCCGAATTTTGGCCCATTTTTGGGATTTATAAAACGTATAATTCGTCAGTGCGCTTATAATAAAATCTCACCCGGAACTGATCACTCCTGGGTTTTTATTATTTTTAAAATTAGAGATTTCGCTAGAATCGCACTCGATCGAATTTGACCGTTATTTAGAGCCCAAACTTTGGTGTCGAATTTCTCGGAGTTCCGGGACGAATTTAATTGGACGGTGTCGATATTATTGTGGCCAGCGTCGGTATTACCCGGAGTATGTGAAAAATGGATTTTTGATCGGGTACGGATTTGGACTGATAGACCTCCCTCATGGTGTGTTTTGACTTATTTTATTTTGGTCCTTTTTCCTATATTATTAATTAGGATTATTGGGGACCGTTAGATCGTTTTTGAGTTTGAACCGTGTCCGTTGGATCGCGATTATTGCGTTTGACTTTTTGGGCTTTCTCTCTCTCTCTCCTCTGCACGCCGTGTCCCCTCCCCCCCTGCGCGCACGTCTCTTTCCCCTTCCCCCCATACAAACTTTCTCTCTCTTCTCTCTCCTCCCTTCTCTCTTCCTTCTTCTCTTTTCTTCTTCTTCCTCTTCCTTCTCCGCCGCGTCTGGTTCTGCTTCGTCCCGGCTTCTGCTCGCCCATCCGACGTAGCCCGAGCCCGCCTGACCGCCGAGCGCCGCCACCGTCGCCAGCCAGCTCGACTGCCGCCGCGCCGTCCGTCAGCCGCCGCCCCCAACCAGCTGTCCTCTCCCCTCCCCCTGTTCGCACAAGCGTGAGCTCGCCCCCGTGACCGCCGCGTGCCCAACTGTCCCCGTCGTCGCCGCTGGCAGCTATTCGGCTCGCCTCTGCCGTCCAGGCTCGCCGCCGTTGCCGCGGGTCGCCGTCGCCCCGGCCCGCCAAGCCAGTCGTCGCCGCAGTCGCCCCGGCCCGGCCCGGCTCGCGACCGCAAGCCCGTAGCTCGCCGGTCTTCTGCTCGGCCCGCTCACCGGCCGGCCTCGCGTCGCCGGTGCCGCGCTAGCTGCCGCGTGCCGCGGGTTCGCCCTCTCCCCCTCGCCCCGATCTCTCTCTCTCTCTCTCTCTCTCTCTCTCTCTCTCTCTCTCTCTCCCTCGCCCTCCACCCCAGTGACCTTTCCCCTTCGGCTCGCCGCCGGTGCCGCCCCGGCCAGCCCGGCCCGGGCCGTGGCCGGCCCGTTGCCGACGCGACCAGGTCGCGCGCCCGCTCGCCCGGCCGTGGCCCGGCGCCTTGCCCGTTAGCCCGAGCACCTCGCCCGTCCAGCTTGCCGTGCGCCACCGGCACGCCGTTCGGCCACCGCGCCCGCGCGCCGAGCGCGCCCGTCCGGCCATTGTGCCGCGTTGGCCGGCCACCGCGCCCGTTGGCCCGCGCCTAGTTCGGCACTGTTCACCCGGGCCATTTTAGGCCCGAGCCGACTTTTCCCGGGCCAAACTTAGGTAAGTGACTTCTTAAACCCTACCTAGTGCTTTGGATATTTTTAGACTTGTTTAGGGTGAAATTTAGTACCGGCTTAGGACTTTAATTAGGCGTGGGCTAATTAGACTGATTGTGCTTAATTGGTGAATTATTGTGGCGATAATTGTGCGGCTGATTTAGTGATTGACTGAGATAAATATGCCTGACTGAATTGTCGTGGCGCTTGTAGGTGAATTGGATTATTTGAAGGTGCCGACATGAATGTCGGATCGGTGGACTGATGTGGGGAGTGTGAATTAAATTGGTTGTTTTAGTGTGTCAGATTGACATTGGTGTGAGCTTGGTAATTTGATTGTGAAATGTACGACGTGTTAGATGACGGATTGTGTGGTGGTGCATGTGCATGAGAGAAATGTCTGAGGCGTGGTTACACGGGGCCGAGCCCGGCTTGATCGAGGCTGCCAACCCGAGGCGTGGTTACGCGGGTGTGGCTAGAAAGGCAAGTAATGACCTGAGGCGTGGTTACGCGGGTCGAGAGAAATGTCCTGAGGCGTGGTTACGCGGGACTGAGCCCGGCTTGAGGCGTGGTTACGCGGGACTGAGCCCGGCTTGATCTGAGGGCTGCCAACCTGAGGCGTGGTTATGCGGGTGTGGCTAGAAAGGCAAGTAATGACCTGAGGCGTGGTTACGCGGGTCGAGAGAAATGTCCTGAGGCGTGGTTACGCGGGACTGAGCCCGGCTTGATCTGAGGGCTGCCAACCTGAGGCGTGGTTACGCGGGTGTGGCTAGAAAGGCAAGTAATGACCTGAGGCGTGGTTACGCGGGTCGAGAGAAATGTCCTGAGGCGTGGTTACGCGGGACTGAGCCCGGCTTGATCTGAGGGCTGGCCTGAGGCGTGTTGACGCGGGCCGTGTGAAAGGACCTGGGAGGTCGTGAGAAAGTTGCTCGGCTACGCATGCGAATTGAGTGTGATTGAATTGACTAGTTGAATTAGTTGGAGTGATTGAGTGAAAGCATGGTTGGTGTTTGAGCGATTTGTGATGTGTTATTTAATTACTATTATTGCCTTATCACGTGACGACTAACGTGTAGAGTTGGCATGGACTTGATGGCGAGGTAAGTACAATGATGCGAATTTTTATATGTTATGGGGTAGATTGCATGTCTGACTTGTCTGGGTACGCATTGGCCTACGTGGGGTTTAGGGGGTTGCTTATTGAGACTCGTTCTTACGGTTATTATATAACCATTTCAGATCCGCGATCGTAATCGATTCGGAGACGCCGCCAGAGCACCACAGGGATTGAAGAATAGATCATTTACCCTGTCTTTTGAGTACCCCTTTGTAGAGGAGATAAGCTTGTCAACCACCGCCCCCTTTTGAAAACTGTGGTTCTAAATTGGTAGCCCGAGTTATCGTTTTGTATAGTGACTACTTTATGATGGTATGCAATTATTGTTTCGTACTATCCCTTTGTCATTGTTTATTATGCAGGTTAATTAGTTTCGCCTGCTTGCCTTTATTGTTGGGTGTTTCGTTTGGGTCGGCGACGCGTCTGGGGCGTCGCGTTCAATGATCGACCATCGAGGGATGACCGCGCGCTCGTAGGGTGCGGGGCGTGACATCCCTGTTGATTTGGTATCAGAGCAAGGTCAGCTCGATCCAAGTGGTCGAAACCTGGAGTGATAAGGAGCGATGACTTTGGGGTAGTCAGTTAGGGAGTCTTGTGTGTCATGCGTATCCCAGACTGTATGATTGTGATTGCTGAGTGGTTTTTATGCAATATTATGTGAGGTGCAGGTGCGTCAGGACTTGAGGTAAGTGCACGAACTCTGTTGGTTGTGATTGGGTGTTGTTGTGGTTGGCTGCCTGCTTAATGAAATGTGTTGTGATGCACTGCCTAGGGTTTAGACTGGTATAGTTGGCCTAGGTCTCTAATTCCTGCGTGGAATTTAGCAGGTGAGCCTTGTGAGGACCGGTAAGATGAGCGGTCGAGGTCGAGGTAGAGGTCGAGGTAGAGGTCGAGGTCGAGGTCGTATAGCCCCGCAAGCCGGGTTGTGGGGGATCCCAGTTGGATGAAGTGTGGAGGGTACTTGAGGAAGCGGGATTATTATCGGGTAGACAGGACGGGAGAAAGGAGCGCGGCCGCCATTCTATCTGCATTGCCGGTGAGATCATAGGGAATAATGGAAATCAGGGGAATAATGTGATTAGTGAAAATCCGGGTATAGTGCGAGTAAATGCGACCAGGCCGATGTCCAAGCTAGTTGAGCAATTTCTGAGGTTGAAACTCCCGAAGTTTGATGGGAGAGGCGACCCCGAGGCTGCACCAAGATGGGTAGAAGAGCTAGAGAAAGCTTTTGAGGTGCTGGGGTGTACTGAGGAAGAGAAAGTGACGCTAGCAGTCTATCAGCTTCAGAATAATGCAAGTGATTGGTGGAGGGCCACCAGAGGTCAAGTATTCCCCGCTGGTATTGCCCCGAATTGGATTGTCTTCACTGAGACCTTCAACGGCAAGTATTTCTCGGAAAGTGCCCGAGAATAGAAATTGGCTGAATTTATGGGGCTCCGCCAAGGTCAGAGATCGGTAGATCAGTATGAGGCCGAGTTCGCAAGACTGTCCAAATTTGCCCCCAGGATGGTGGAGGACCCAATGGACAAAGCTAGGAGGTTCCGGGATGGGCTGAAGCCGGACCTTCGCAGTCAGATGATCTCGTTGAACTTGAAAGGCTACAATGAGATATATGAAAGGGCTCAGGCAATTGAGCGAGATCAAACGGATCGAGCTGCCGCTTCTGGATCGCGGTATGCCCCGGCTAGGGACAACCGTCAACTGGGGAAAGGACCTATGACGGGAAATAGTCGCTTCGTTCCACCCGCTCGGAGGAATATCGGGAAGCCAAACCGTTACCAGAATGCCCCGTGTAGGTTGTGTGGTGGAAAACACGGGAATGGACCTTGCCCAAATAGGGGCGGAGCATGTTTTACATGTGGTGGAAGGGGCCACCAGATGAGAGAATGTCCAAACAACAAGCAGGCCGGGTCACCTGCACTTCTGCCGCCGCCGCCGCCCCGGAATGGAAATCAAATTAGAGTTATCCAGCCGGCCAATCAGAATCGGCCGCCGGCCTAAGGACGGGTATATGCAATGGCAAGGAGGGAGGCTCAGGACGCGCCTGACGTGGTCACAGGTACGGTCTCTCTCTGTGATCATGCTGCTTATGCCTTGTTTGATCCGGGCGTCGCATTCATTTATATCGAGCGGTTCGTTGAATTATACGGGATTGAGCCAAAATTGCTTGATGTTATCTTTGTGTGTGACTACTCCGCTGAATGATAAAGTGCTGATTACGTTTGGGTGTCCCGATTGTAAAACAGTGATTGGCGGTAGAGAAGGAAGGATAGATTTGGCGGTATTATGTATGCATGACTTCGATGTGATTGTCGGTATGGACTGGCTAGTCAAACAGAGAGCTGTTATGGACTGTAGTAGCAGGGTGATCCAGTTTAATCCAGCTGGACATCCTAGATTTGAGTTTGTGGGAAACCGAGGAGGAACCTCGATCCCCTGGATTTCGTCGCTCGAGGTAACAAAGCTGTTGGATGAAGGGTGCCAAGGATTTCTGGCAAATGTGATCGATTCGACGGCTGGAGAGCCGAGACTAGAAGACATAGCCGTGGTGTGCAACTTTCCCGATGTCTTTCCTCAGGAATTGCCGGGACTGCCACCTGATCGAGAAGTGGAGTTCGCGATTGAGTTAGCCCCAGGGACGGAACCGATCTCGAAAGCGCCTTATAGGATGTCACTGTCGGAATTGAAGGAATTAAAAGTCCAAATGCAAGAGTTGTTGGACAAAGGCTTCATTCGCCCTAGTGCGTCTCCATGGGGAGCGCCAGTATTATTCGTAAGGAAAAAGGATGGATCATTGAGATTGTGCATTGACTACAGACAACTGAACCAGGTGACCATTAAGAATAAGTACCCGTTGCCAAGGATTGATGACCTATTTGATCAGTTGCAAGGGGCGTCAGTGTTTTCAAAAATCGATCTGAGGACTGGCTATCACCAATTGAGGATCAAGAAGGAGGACGTGCCGAAGTCGGCATTTAGGACGAGGTATGGACACTATGAGTTTACGGTGATGCCGTTTGGACTGACGAACGCCCCTGCAGCCTTTATGGATTTAATGAATCGGGTATTCAAGGAATTTTTAGATCAGTTCGTGATCGTGTTCATAGATGACATTCTGGTGTATTCAAAGAGTTCCGCCGAGCACGAGGTACGTTTGGAAGAGGTTCTACGGACCTTAAGAGAACACGCACTCTACGCTAAGTTCAGTAAGTGCGAATTCTGGCTTCACCAAGTGGCGTTCTTAGGACATGTGATATCCGGGGAAGGAATTGCGGTGGACCCGACAAAGATTGAAGCCGTCACGAATTGGCCGAGACCGACAACAGTAACCGAGGTTCGGAGCTTCCTCGGACTAGCAGGTTATTATAGACGCTTCGTGGAGAAGTTTTCGGCATTAGTGACGCCGTTGATGCGGTTACTAAAGAAGGAGATGAGGTTTGAATGGACGGATAAGTGCGAAAGGAGCTTCCAAGAATTAAAACAGAGATTGACGACCGCGCCAGTGTTAACGATCCCGTCAGGCCCGGGAGGATATGAGATTTACAATGACGCGTCGTTAAGAGGATTGGGATGCGTGCTAATGCAACACGGGAAAGTAGTGGCATACGCATCGCGACAGTTGAGGCCACACGAGCAGAACTATCCGACGCATGACTTGGAATTGGCCGCGATTATTTTCGCTCTTAAGATTTGGAAACACTACTTGTGTGGGGAGAAATTTCAGATTTATACGGACCATCAAAGTTTAAGGTACTTGTTCTCCCAAAAGGAATTAAATATGAGACAGCGCCGTTGGATGGAACTCCTTAAGGATTACGACTGCGAGATTATGTATCACCCTGGAAAAGCTAATAAGGTAGCGGATGCACTGAGTCGGAAATCGAGCATCGCGCATATGATGGTCAAGGAGTGGACTCTGTTGGAGGGAGTTCGGGATTCGGAATTTAAGTTTGAAGTGAATCATGTCTCAAGTCTACTTGCAGCGTTGAGGATTGAACCAGAAATACAGACTAAGATTAAGGCTTTACAATCGACGGACCCGGAGACTCAGAAGATTTTGAGTATGGATGCCACAAAAAGGAAATTGGATTTTCAGGTATCCGAGGATGGAATTCTAAAGTTCCGTGGACGGTTATGTGTACCCAATAATACAGAACTGAAGGAAGAGATTTTGTCTGAAGCACACCGTAGCAATTATAGTAGTCACCCGGGTAGTACGAAAATGTATCAGAACTTGCGACAGCATTATTGGTGGAACGGCATGAAAGTGGACGTAGCCAAGCACGTGGCCAAGTGTTTAACATGTCAGCAAGTGAAGGCACAACATTGTAAGCCGGGTGGAATGTTGCAGCCATAGGAAATTCCCAAGTGGAAATGGAAACACATCACGATGGACTTTGTAATGGGATTACCGAGAAGTCAAAGGGGTCATGATTCGATTTGGGTGGTAGTCGACCGATTGACAAAGTCAGCGCATTTTCTACCTGTACGAAAGGACTTCGCCTTGGAAAGGTATGCCGAGATTTACGTGCGACAAATAGTCCGTCTGCACGGAGTGCCAGTGACAATCACTTCAGACCGGGATCCTAAATTTACTGCCGCCTTTTGGAAAAGTTTTCATGCAGCATTAGGAACGAAGTTACAGTTTAGCACGGCCTATCATCCCCAGACGGATGGCCAGTCTGAAAGGACGATTCAGACCTTGGAAGACATGCTGCGAGCATGTGTTTTGGATTTTAAGGGTGGTTGGGAGGAACAGCTACATTTGGTGGAATTCGCCTACAACAATAGCTATCAGCAAAGTATCAGAATGGCACCATTCGAGGCACTTTATCGCAGGGCTTGCAGAACACCGGTTTGTTGGGATGAAGTTGGTGAGAGGAGCATCACAGGTCCCGAGTTGGTTCAGCAATCAGTCGAAACAGTCAAGGTAATTCGGGATAGGCTTAAGACCGCTCAGAGCCGCCAAAAGAATTATGCGGACCGGAGACGTAGACCTTTGGAATTTCAAGTGGGGGACCACGTTTTCCTCAAGGTATCGCCAATGAGAGGATTATCTCGGTTCGGTAAGAAAGGGAAGTTGAGCCCGAGGTACGTAGGCCCATTCGAGGTCTTAGAGAGAATTGGTACCTTGGCCTATCGTCTCGCGCTACCACCAAATTTGTCTCAAGTGCACAACGTATTTCACGTGTCAATGTTAAGAAAGTATGAACCGGACCCGACCCACGTGCTGAACTACGAAGAGATAGACATGGACGACAGAGTGTCATATGTGGAAAAGCCAGTACGGATCGAGGACAGAATAGAAAGAGTGCTGCGGAACAAGAAAATTCCGATGGTCAAGGTGATTTGGGAGCACCATGGGACTGAAGGTGCGACGTGGGAAAGTGAAGAGTTGATGCGACACCAATACCCCCATTTGTTTGAATAGTTGGGTTGGATTGTAAATTTCGAGGACGAAATTTTTGTAAGGGGGGAAGAGTTGTGACATTCCGAATTTTGGCCCATTTTTGGGATTTATAAAACGTATAATTCGTCAGTGCGCTTATAATAAAATCTCACCCGGAACTGATCACTCCTGGGTTTTTATTATTTTTAAAATTAGAGATTTCGCTAGAATCGCACTCGATCGAATTTGACCGTTATTTAGAGCCTAAACTTTGGTGTCGAATTTCTCGGAGTTCCGGGACGAATTTAATTGAACGGTGTCAATATTATTGTGGCCAGCGTCGGTATTACCCGGAGTATGTGAAAAATGGATTTTTGACCGGGTACGGATTTGGACTGATAGACCTCCCTCATGGTGTGTTTTGACTTATTTTATTTTGGTCCTTTTTCCTATATTATTAATTAGGATTATTGGGGACCGTTAGATCGTTTTTGAGTTTGAACCGTGTCCGTTGGATCGCGATTATTGCGTTTGACTTTTTGGGCTTTCTCTCTCTCTCCTCTGCACGCCGTGTCCCCTCCCCCCCTGCGCGCACGTCTCTTTCCCCTTCCCCCCATGCAAACTTTCTCTCTCTTCTCTCTCCTCCCTTCTCTCTTCCTTCTTCTCTTTTCTTCTTCTTCCTCTTCCTTCTTCGCCGCGTCTGGTTCTGCTTCGTCCCGGCTTCTGCTCGCCCATCCGACGCCGCCCGAGCCCGCTCGACCGCTGAGCCTTTGCCCTGCCGTCGCCCGGCCCGGCTCGGCTAACTGCCCCGCGCCGTCCGTCGCCCGCCGCCCCGACCAGCCGGTCCTCTCCCTCCCTCTGTTCGCACAAGCATGAGCTCGCCCCGTGACCGCCGCGTGCCCAACCAGTCCCCGTCGTCGCCGCTCGCCCGCTCGGGCTGCCCGTCCGGCTCGCCGCGCCGTTGCCGGGGTCGCTGTCGCCCTAGCCTCAGCCTAAGCCGTCGTCAGCTGTCGCCCACCAAGGATCAGCTACGTAGCCAGCCGCGATACCGCGCCCGCTCGCCGCCGGCCTCGCGCTGCCGGTCGCCGCCGTCGCCGTTCACCCTCTCCCCCCCTCGCCCCGATCTCTCTCTCTCTCTCTCTCTCTCTCTCTCTCTCTCTCTCTTCGCCCTCCACCCCACTGACCTTTCCCCTTCCGCTCGCCGCCTGCCCGCACATGGCTCGCCGCCTGCCGCCCCCCCGGCCCGGCCAGCCCGGGCCGTGGCCGCCCGTCTGCCCATGGGACCAGGCCGCGCGCCGTTCGCCCGGCCGTGGCCGGCGCCTCCGTCTCGCCCGGCACCTCGCCCGTCCAGGCTTGCCGTGCGCCCCAGCACGCCGTTTAGGCCACCGCGCCAGCGCGCGCAGTGCGCCGTCCGGCCATTGTGCCCACGTTGGCGGGCCACCGCGCCCGTTGGCCCGCGCCCGCGCCTAGTTCGGCACTGTTCACCCGGGCCATTTTAGGCCCGAGCCGACTTTTCCCGGGCCAAACTTAGGTAAGTGACTTCCTAAACCCTACCTAGTACTTTGGATATTTTTAGACTTGTTTAGGGTGAAATTTAGTACCGGCTTAGGACTTTAATTAGGCGTGGGCTAATTAGACTGATTGTGCTTAATTGGTGAATTATTGTGGCGATAATTGTGCGGGCGATTTAGTGATTGATCGAGATAAATATGCCTGACCGAATTGTCGTGGCGCTTGTGGGTGAATTGGATTATTTGAAGGTGCCGACATGAATGTCGGATCGGTGGGCTCGATGATGGGAGTGTGAATTAAATTGGTTGTTTTAGTGTGTCGGATTGACATTGGTGTGAGCTTGGTAATTTGATTGTGAAATGTACGACGTGTTAGATGACAGATTGTGTGGTGGTGCATGTGCATGAGAGAAATGTCCTGAGGCGTGGTTACGCGGGACTGAGCCCAGCTTGATCTGAGGGCTGCCAACCTGAGGCGTGGTTACGCGGGTCGAGAGAAATGTCCTGAGGCGTGGTTACGCAGGACTGAGCCCGGCTTGATCTGAGGGCTGGCCTGAGGCGTGTTGACGCGGGCCGTGTGAAAGGACCTGGGAGGTCGTGAGAAAGTTGCTCGGCCACGCATGCGAATTGAGTGTGATTGAATTGACTGGTTGAATTAGTTGGAGTGATTGAGTGAAAGCATGGTTGGTGTTTGAGCGATTTGTGATGTGTTATTTAATTACTATTATTGCCTTATCACGTGACGACTAACGTGTAGAGTTGGCATGGACTTGATGGCGAGGTAAGTACAATGATGCAAATTTTTATATGTTATGGGGTAGATTGCATGTCTGACTTGTCTGGGTACGCATTGGCCTACGTGGGGTTTAGGGGGTTGCTTATTGAGACTCGTTCTCACGGTTATTATATAACCATTTCAGATCCGCGACCGTAATCGATTCGGAGACGCCGCCAGAGCACCACAGGGATTGAAGAATAGATCATTTACCCTGTCTTTTGAGTACCCCTTTGTAGAGGAGATAAGCTTGTCAACCACCGCCCCCTTTTGAAAACCGTGGTTCTAAATTGGTAGCCCGAGTTATCGTTTTGTATAGTGACTACTTTATGATGGTATGCAATTATTGTTTCGTTCTATCCCTTTGTCATTGTTTATTGTCTGGGTTAATTAGTTTCGCTTCCGCTTGCCTTTATTGTTGGGTGTTTCGTTTGGGTCGGCGACGCGTCCTGGGACGTCGCGTTCAATGATCGACCATCGAGGGATGACCGCGCGCTCGTAGGGTGCGGGGCGTGACATTGACCAATCCGTTCCTCATGCCCGAGATATGATTTGTCAATCTATCATTTCTAAATTTAAATGGATATCAGTAATATTTTGTGATATGGTGTCGTTTGATTTCTATTTCTTTCTATCTTTGTTTGATTTGAATTGATCTTGTTTTTTAAAAAAAAATCCAAAAAGATTGGATACTATTGAAGTAGATGATTTTAAAGATAGATTGCATGTTTAAATTAGAAAATTTAATTAATTTCGAATTTCATTAAAAATTACAAAAAATACCACATGCACGTCATACTAGACGTAGAATGCATTGTATAAAGTTTAGTTTTCGTTAAATCAAAGAAAACTCTAAAAAAATGATTTGAGTGAATTTGTGTGTTAATTAGAAATCATATTAGAGTTGTCAATGTGATTTTCTAACTAACATTGCAGATGCTTCGTTGCTTTGTGGTAAGTCCCTATCTTGCAATTTATTTATTGCTTTGCATTATTGAGTGTTATATTATTGGTTGCGGATCTGCATGATCACCTCGCATGTTAGTGGATAAGTTTAAAATCAATCAAAGCTGCTTGCAAATATTTCTTGAAATAAAAGAGAAAAGGTACCGAAAGGGCATTAGAGTAATTTAGTGTAACTAAGTCCCCGAATCCATAATCTCTTATTCGTAGGAGTAAAGTAATTCTCCCGATACCTTACTTGGGTTTCCAATTGACCCACCAAAAAATAGGTTAGTGGCGACTCCTGATTGAAATGATTTGTATGTTAAGAACTTAAACCTTAAGTCGCGAATTGATAGGGCTTGGGAGGGCCCGAATTAGGCTTAGACTTAATAATCCATTAGCCGAACCCCTAGGCGGTGCACCGCGGGAGGTTTTGGTCGCGACAATGCACATCAAATCATTCAAATGGTGGTCAATCACTTAAAGGCATTAAGCACAATAATATATAACTCACGTGAATGAAATCACTTGCAAAATATAAAAAACATGAAATTCATATCATCATAGTTAGGCTACATCCTAGCCCTAACAAAAGAAAATTAGAACATAATAAAAGAAGACACAAGAATATAAATTAAACCCAACATCTTGAATCAAAGAATAAGAATTCTATCACCACTTTTTGTCTTCTCTTCAAAATACTTGAAAAACTCCTAGAACAATGAAAAAAAGAACGATTAAAAAAACTAGCTGTCCCTTTATGCTCTCAATGTTATCCTATTTATAGGATAACATCCCAGACTCCGAACATAAAGCAATTGCTTATTTTTTCACATAAAATTAGGGAATAAATCATAAAATTCTCAATTTGGCACCCACTTTCTAACTCTTCTGTGGGTAGCATCTTCCTTTCCTTCTTTTTGCCATTTTTTACTTATTTTCTCCATGTTTGATTATTCTGCATAAACAAGGAAAATTTGAGTAAATAAAAGGAAATCCAAATATTTTCTTAAAAATATTGCATTATTTGTTGCCTAAGATAGGTAAAATAACTCTATTTTTATAGAGTTATAATTGCTGAAGAAGAAAACGAAGATTAGTTATTGATTGCAGATGATGAAGACACATTCAGTGATAGTTGGATTCATGACTCATGCTATTTGTATCACACGTGTTCTAATCGTGATTAATGCTTCATGTACAAGGGATATAATGGTGGGGTTATTCCAATAGGAAACAACATTAAATGCAAAGTATTTGGGATTGGGACTGACAGCATTAAGTTGCACGACGGCATGATCAGAACCTTGGAAAATGTTAGACGTGTTCTTGATTTAAAGAAAACCTTATCTCTTTGGGTACACTTGATGCTAACGGTTGTACGTTTACGGCTAAAGGTGGAGTTATGAAGATTATGAGAGGCTCACTTCTATTGATGAAAGGGCTGAAAGCTGGCACTTTGTATTAGCTGCAAGGCATTACCGCTGCTGGTTCATATGAAGTCCCATCCGCTATGATGGAATTAGATAACACTAAATTATGGCATATGAGTATTAGAGGGATGGAGGAGCTGAAAGAGAGGTCTTATGTGTGTGGTTAGAAAATTGAAAAGCTGGATTTCTATGAGCATTGTGTCCTTGGAAAACAAAAAAGGGTTAGTTTCAAGACAGGAATTCACACAACAAAGGGCACTTTGGATTATATTCACTCTGATCTTTGGGGGCCTATGAAAGATCATGGTTCAATGTATTTACTAACTTTCATCGATAATATTTTAAGAAAGGTTTACATCTATTTTCTTAAGCAAAAGAGTGATATTTTTGTTACATGTAAGCAATGGAAAACATTGATTGATAAGCAGACCGGTAAAAAGATCAAAAGGCAACATTGATTGATAAATAGACCGGTAAAAAGATCAAGAGGCTGAGAATAGCTAATGGGCCGGAATTTTGTGGAAATGAATTTAATGAGTTTTGCAAAAATGAAGGAATTGTGAGGCATCATACTACAATGAATACACCGCAGCAAGATGGTATTGTAGAACGCATGAACAAAACCTTATTAGAAGGGATATGGTGTATGTTGTCTAACGCTAGTTTGGGCAAGGAGTTCTAGCTAAGGCAGTCAATACAGCTTTCTCCTTAAAATCTGTTGAGTGCCAAACACCTGAGGAGGTATGGTTAGGTAAACATGTTGATTATTCTTCTCTTCAAGTATTTGAATGTCCAACATATGTACATGTTAGTGAAGGGAAATTAGAGCCTAGAGCAAAAAAATGCATCTTTCTTGGTTGTGCTTCTGGTATAAAGGGTTATAGACTTTGGTGTGTTGATTCATCTAAGATTATCATTAGTAGAGATGTTACTTTTGACGAGTCTGCTATGCTTCATCCTAACAAGGAGTCATCTCTTCTTTGTCATGAAAACCTAGAAAGTGCTGCGTAGAAGGTGTAGCTTGAAGTAATTTCATCAACCAGTTCGGTTATCTACTGATAATATTGAGATTGAACAACCTGAAGAGGAACAATATTTTATTGCCAGAGATAGACCAATAAGGACGGTGAAACCCCTACAAAAATATGGGTTTTCAAATTTTGTTGCCTATGCTATTTTAGTTGCAGAATCAATAGAGTATAGTGAGCCTAAAGCCTACAAGGAAGCTGGTTTTTCAAAAGATTCAGCAAAGTGGTTAGTTGCTATGAATGAAGAGATGAAATCTCTTGAAAAGATCAAACTTAGGAGCTTGTCAAGCCACCAAATTGAGGGAGCTGATTTTAATGATGTGTTTTCACATGTTGTTAAACACAACTCCATTCGGGTTTTTCTTGCGTTAGTTGCGATGAATGATTTAGAGTTAGAACAACTCGATGTGAAAACAACTTTCTTGCATGGTGAACTTGACGAGAATATCTATATGGGTCAACCAGAGTGTTTTCAATTTCAAGGTAAGGAAGATCACATCTGTCTATTGAAAAAGTCCATATATGGCTTGAAGCAATCACCTAAACAGTGGTATAAAAGGTTTGATTCGTTTATGATGCAACTTGGCTATTGTAGGAGCAAATATAATAGTTGTGTATATCTGTGCAAACTTCTACGTAGCTCTTTGATTTATCTGTTATTATATGTCAATGACATGTTGATCGCACCAAAAGATAAATTTGATATACATAATTTGAAGGCATAGTTGAGCATTGAATTTGATATGAAAGATTTAGATGCATTGAAGAAAATCCTAGTCAAGGAAATTTGGTGAGATCAAAAAAGAAAAAAATTGTATCTCTCCCAGAAAAACTACATTGAGAAGGTGTTAGATCGTTTAGCCATGAAAGATGCAAAACCAGTAAATACTCCTATTGCAGATCATTTTAGATTATCAGCTAGTTTATGGCCACAAACAGATGAGGAAATAAAATATATGTCACATGTTCCATACTCTAGTACATTTTGCAACCTTATGTATGCCATGGTTTGTACTCGACCTGTGACATTCTGAAATCTGACCCACTTGGGATTTATGAAATGGATGATTTTATGGACGTGCTTGTAGTTAGATCTCGCCCGGAACTGATCACTCCTGGGATACTAACCAATAGGGAATGGCTAATTAGGGATTTAAATTCGCACGACCAAAGAAACTCGATCGTGAACCGACTTTTGACCATAAAAATTGTTGATGTGACATTTTGAGCCAATGTAGGCCGATCCAAGGATAGTTAAGGATCAATTCACCGCTGTCATACGAGTGGATCGCGGGTGATTCCGCTTGACCACGAGGTGAGTTGACGAATGACCCTAAACCTATACCAAACGATCGCGCCCGTCGAAACTAGCGATCGATCCTCGCGATTACGTGACAACCGAGGTCGTCACAACCCGAGTGAACTTAAACGTGGCTTGATTCAGTATCGGCCACGGGTCAAATATGCGAATTTCCCTAAAAGCCACCCGTTAGTACGAGATACGCTCAAGTTACGTTATTTAAATTTAATCATTAATTAGAGATCAAGTTTGGGCATTGAAAATTATGAATGTCACGACAGGATAATTGGACGACGTTATTATTAGCTCGGTTAGCCTCAGATTTGTTCGGATTCTTCAGAAAATTCGAATTTTGGCGAGAAATGAAAAATGACCATTTTACCCCTGGGATTTTGTTAAGGCCAAGTATAATGGGAGAGTGACATTTTGGTCATTTCACACCTACATTAGAGATAAAAAAATTTGGACAATTTTGCCCTTGGAAATTTTGTGAAATTCCAATTTTGCCCCTAGATATTTTGGTAAGGATTAATCTTGGCCGTCGATCTTAAGATAAGATTGAATCGTGGCCGTTGATTTGGATATTAGAGAGGAGGGTAAGATGGTCATTTGGCAAGGGTATTAGACACCAATAATTGACCAAATAACCTATTCCTTTCCATTTTCTCTCTCCCCCTCTCATTTCTCACTCTCTCGGCCATCTCTCTCTCTCACTCTCCCTCTTGGCCGACTCCTCCCCATCCCACCGTGACTGTGGCCAGCCGTCCAGGCCAGCCACCGCTGCCGTCCACCCGCCGAGCCGGATCACCGCCGCTCGGTCACTCATGGCGCCGCGTCCTCGCCACACCACCGCCTCACCGTCTCTCTCTCCCCTATTTTCCCCCCTCACCGAAACACCCTCACCAGCCCCATCTCAGCCCCAGCTCAGCCAAGAAAGCCAGCAGCCAATCGTCGCCGTTCGCCGCCACTCGTGACCGCCGGTGAGTCGCCGGTAACCCTTACCACTTGTCGCCGCTGCCGCTGCTGTTTTCTCTCTGTCCAGCCACCGTTGAGGCCTTGATTTCGCGTAGGAATCACAAGTAAGTGATACCCTAACCCTCGCCTAGGATAACAGGTATTTTTGGGTTAGTTCGGGGCCGTTTTAGCAAGTTTTAGGGGTTATTCATAGAGGAATGGTTGGACTGTTTTGGCTGAGTTGTTGGGATGAAATTATGGTGATTTTTGAAGTGGATTGGAGGTTAGAATTGATTGATTTTGTGATTGGAATGGTTACGAGTGATTATTGTGGCTTATTGCGCGAAAAACGGGCCTAAATGTGCCGTTATGGTAATTTTCTGTGGTGGCCGAATTACTGTTCATCCTGTGGCCGAATTGGTGCATATTGATGATTAAGATATAGTACATGTTGGTTTGGGGGTTGTCGGTAGGGGTACGACACCCGTGAATGGTGAAATTTGGCTTAAAATGCAAAAATTCGAGTTGATTGTGCATGTGCGAACTGAATTGAATTGGCTGGAAATTTGGGCTTGTTTGTATGCCGATTGAGCATGTGAAATGTGTGAGGATTGATGCGTGCATGGGCTGAATTGGATCGGTTGATAAATTGGCATATTGATGTGTCAATCGAGCGTATTCGTATGATGTTCGAGCAAGCGAACGAGTGAAAAATTTGTGTGAAATGTTGTGCGTGTGGTCACGAAAGTCCCTGAGGTGTGTACTGTAACGCGGGGAATTGAGTCGTCCTGAGGCGTGTACTATAACGCGGGACGATGCCTGGTATTACCGGAAGACTGCCAACCTGAGGCGTGTACTTCAACGCCGGTTGTGCCGTAGGTGGAGGATGTTGAGCCTGAGGTGTGTACTGTAACGCGGGCAAGAGACATAGCCTAAGGCGTGTACTGTAACGCGGGCCAAGAAGTGTTGTGAAATTGAGACGGTCGTGTGTGGACCGTGAATTGAAAGTGGACCTAAGGTGTGTACTGTAACGCGGGTCGCTAGCAAGTCGAATGAAAATAATGTGATGGTGCATGAACGAGTGCGTGTGAAATGCCGAGTTTGGAAATGACATATGTTCGACTTTGTCTGTGGGTGTGAAAATTTATTTGGAATGTGTATGTGATTGGAATTTGTGTTATTGTGGCTAACGTGCAGATTGTACGCATTAAAAGCCCAGGTAAGTGTAATGGTGTGCTTGTTATGTGGTTGCTGAGTGTGAGTGTGTTTTGACTTGTCTGGAGGTACGTGTTAGCCTAGGTGGGGTTTATGGTGTTTACTTGCTGAGACGTGTCTCATGGTTGTTTCAACCAAACCATTTCAGAACCCCGGCCTGAACCATGAATCTCCCGTCGCCGCCGCCTCAGCGTTTTGGAATACCGATGCACACCGACCATAACGTTGTAGAGTATCCGATAGACGAGAATATGGCCTGGATTAAGCATACTACCGTAGTCTGGGTAGACATAGGGCAACCCCTTTGGCAGGCCCATACCTATACCGCCTGGTGTTTTCGGGACGAGATAGACGAGTTTGGTCATGTCCGAGGCATTGATGTTCCTTTTGACGGAGTAGGGGATTGGGATCCGTCAGCCATACCCCCTCCCGATGATGAGATGACTAGTTTGGATACCAGCCTCGCACAGTCAGGGCATCAGCACGTACCCGCAGTACCTAAACCTTCAGTGGCTGAGCCTGATCCAGAGCCGGAGGAATCACAGGCAGGGTATGATCCGATGGATGTGGATCTAGATGTAGTGCCAGAAGAGGAACCTGAAGAAGAAGAACCAGAAGAAGAAGAGCCCGAGGAGGCAGTAGAGGAGGAACCAGCCGAAAATCCAGAGTTAGAACCAGAGGAGGAACCAGAGGATGAGCCAGAAGAGGAGTCTGAAGAGGAGGAGTGGATTGAGGTTCCGTTAGAGTCGGGTGATGAAGACAACCCGATTGAGATCGAAGCAGACTCTGAGCCCTCAGAGGAGCAGGTGGCTCAGGGGGATTCAGACTCGGGTTCTGAGGAGTCTGACTCGGAGTGGACGCCATCTAGAGGGCGTAGGGGCTAGTTTAGGGATTGAGCAAATATTTTGAAGTGTCCCATTTTTGGAGTTAGGGTATATACAGGCTACTGATCCTTTTTTATATCGATGGTGTAAATATTAGAGGCTCAGTGTGCTTGTATATTATGTGGATTGTAAGTGGTGTATTGTATAAGTTTGAATTGGTGATGAATGTATATTCTCCCTTTTACCCCTAGTTAATTATTGTCTGGGTGTTAGTTGCTTCCGCTAGTGCTTTGGGTCGGCGATGTTCCTGGGACGTCGCGCTATTCGACCAAAGAGGGATGCCACGAGCTCGATGGGGTTCGGGACGTGACACGACCCGACATTTCACATGCCGTTAGCGTGGTAAGTAGATATTTATCATGCATAGGCAAAACTCATTGGTAAGCTGTGAAGTGGATTTTGAAATATTTGAAAGGTGCTTCTGATTTTTGTTTAGAGTTTAGGAAAACTTGTGACATTCTCACATAATATGTTGATTGTGATTATGCTGGTAACCTTGATAAGAGGAGGTCTTTGACTGGGTATATCTATACTATTGGAGGTTGTGCAGTCAGTTGGAAAGCTATGTTACAACATACAGTTGCTTTGTGTACTACAAAAGCACAATATATGGTTATTACAAAGTCTGTTAAAGAGGCTATATGGTTAAAAGGCTTATCAATCTAGATTATGGTGTGACTGTTGTCCATTGTGATAGTCAGAGTGCTATATATCTTACTAAAGATAAGATGTATCACGAGAGGACAAAGCACATTGATGTACAGTATTATTTTATTAGAGACATTATTGCTGATGGCTATATCAAGGTCTTGAAGATTGATACAGAAAACAATCCAGTTGATATGTTGATGAAACCCTTGCCTATTGCCATTTGATTAATATTTGTTGTAGCTTAGTTTTACTCTAGTGGGAGGAGAAGATTGTTTATTGCTTATGTAAAATTCAAGCCAAGCTAGAGATGTCTTGAGTATGTGTTAAATTCTTTATGGGCTTGGGCCAACGTTAGGGCATAATAGCAGTATAAATATTATTTTGTTCAAGTTATTAAATTAAGAAGTTGAGATAGAAAGAGTCTTAGGTTTTTGAGCCACCTTTTGTAATCCCTAAATTTCATAGTGAATTGTGCTTCTCCTCACTCATGATTTTTCCCACAAGGGTTTTTCACGTAAATCTGTGTGTTCTTTATTCTTCTCAGTTTTAATTTCGTCATAGTTTCCTCATCAGTCATAACATTTAGAAATAGATTTATGATTATATTTCTTTTACTTGAACAGTAAATATTCCCGTGTTATTAGCTAGTTTGTTTCCTGATTTGTTTGGAGCGACTTTATCTTTTGTCTTTTTGTTCTTTTTTTGTAATTTTTTGTGAGCTTACATGTTGAATTGCTTTAACGTTAAGCAATCAAAACTTTCATATCAAAATATTGATGGTACATTCAATTCAACTACAAATTTTCCATAATTTTCTAAAATTTGAATAATATTTCAAAATTTGGCGGGAAATCAAAAATGTTGTTCTTAGTTATTATGAGGCCAAACAAAACAGCCCTGCTCGCTAGAAGGTAGACTACATGAACTATTTGGAATTAAGGATCCTTTCCTAAGAATGTGTTTTCCTTTCTATTTTCCATGTTGAAACTTGTAGAGGCCAGAATTATGCTGAGTTATCGTGTTCACGGTCCAACTTGTTCGGTCAGATTTTAACTTTCAGTGGAGTAATACTTTTACACCGCTAGCATACTTATTCTTTCCTTTAGCTTGAAGTCTGACATTGTTTTGCTTTGCCTTTGCCAAGCTGCAGTTTTGCCTACATACCAATCGGCCTCCGAAAGTGCCTGAAAACAACCAAGCATGTTGTACTTCAAAATAGGTTCAGGCTACTTCAACTCTCACTGTAGCAAAAACTAATTTGCCGTGACATCTTTGCACTCTTGACAACGCGTATATAGTTTTTTTATTGATTGACCAGATGTATTACAGCATGAGTTTGCGCTAGTTTAGTAATGTGATGACAAATGCACGTCCCCAAAGGCTTGTGGGATTTTGGAAGCATTGCACATCAATCTACAATTAAGAAAACTTCATAGCAACCTACTTTTGCATACCACCAAGGAGTACGACCGTGTGTGTGTGTGTGGGGGGAGAGAGAGAGAGGGAGGAAGGGAGGTTGGTTTCTAGATAAAGATAGTATTGAAAGCACATGCTTTGTGCATATTTTTCAAGCTGAAGCACAGGTTCAAGCCTTATCTTCTGTGCATTTTAAGTGGTGGAACTTTTAGAGACACTAAAGATGGTGAAGGAGCCAACGTGAATTGGCATTTCAATATCTTGATGACTTCCATTCAATCTCTGTAAAATCTCTCTCTCTCTCTCTCTCTCTCTCTCTCTCTCTCTCTCTCTCTCTCTCGTAAGGACCCGGGGTCTACACTATGTAATATTGTCCGCTTTGGGCCCACTGACCCTTACGGCTTTAAAACGCGTTGTCTGGGGAAGAGGCGCAGCCACACTGCCATCCCTCATCCCAGCCCAATATTGTCCTCTTTGGGCCTCCCGCACTGGCGCGAACGCATCGCCATCCCAGCTACGGGCCTCCCTCAAGACTTTGTTCTCAGCACAGCGGAAGCTTGTGTGAAACGCGTTACACAGAATAGAGAACCCAAGCCTTATAAACTAGGCCAGGACTCCCCCCCTAAGCGATGTGGAACAAGAGACATGCCCCCCTTTGCCATCCTAGAAGCCTGCCAGGAGCCGCTCCTTGTCCAGGCCCTCTGGCCCCGGCGACCACTCCCCGCCCTCGTCGGACCGGGTCGTTACATTCTCCCCTCCTTCGAGCACAGCGTCCTCGCTGTGGCCCCACATGCGATCGGGAGTCGGCTCTGATACCATTTGTAAGGACCCGAGGTCTACACTGTGTAGTATTGTCCGCTTTGGGCCCACTGACCCTCACGGCTTTAAAACGCATTGTCTGGGGAAGAGGCGCAGCCACACTACCATCCCTCATCCCAGCCCAATATTGTCGTCTTTGGGCCTCCCGCACTGGCGCGAACGCATCGCCATCCTAGCTACGGGCCTCCCTCAAGGCTTTGTTCTCAGCACAGCGGAAGCTTGTGTGAAACGCATTACACAGAATAGAGAACCCAAGCCTTATAAACTAGCCCAGGACTCCCCCCCTAAGCGATGTGGGACAAGAGACATGCCCCCCCTTGCCATCCTAGAAGCCTGCCAGGAGCCGCTCCTTGTCCAGGCCCTCTGGCCCCGGCGACCACTCTCCGCCCTCGTCGGACCGGGTCGTTACACTTGCTCTTTCTGACTCATTTCTTATCACTATTGTAGACATGTTAAGCAATTTAATTCTGGCTTTCAAAAATATGGGATGCTCTGCATGCTGCAACAAAAGCAGATCTTACGCTTACCCAAGCAATTGCGGATAGTCCCAGTGTGAATGTTCAGAGAGCTGACTTGACAATATGCTACGATGAAAAAGGTTCTATATCCATCTATTCTCCCAGTCCACCACCTGCTTCTTGCCCACGACCACCTAGAAATCTTTTCTGTCTCTATTGTTTTGTCCAGCATCTAATCCACGCGATACTGATTGTTGCAGATGCTTGGTACAAATTACCGAAGTACGTTTTGAGCGAGCCAACCAATTTGATTGATGATATTTGACAATGGAGGTGGCGCAGACTTCGTTCGGCTTTGTGTAAATCCTGTGAATTGCTATCGATGGTTTGGTAAAACAAATTGCATCAAAGTGGAGTGCATTATGGCAATTTCATGATGCAAACTCCAATACAAGTGTTACATAACTTCTGCTCCACAAGACGTAAAACTTCCACAGTTTCATATGGCTTGTTTCATGAGTACCTGAACCTTCTGAAGAAACGTAAAATATACCAATTCAGGTGATTATCACAGCGAAAAATCACGACATCTTTGTTGCTAGACCATTGTTTCCTCTAACACGGCAAGATCTGTCCGGCGCGTCGACCATATCGTTTCATCTGTCTGTTCTATTGAGTTGCCGATGGCCCTTGCACGAGAAATGCTACGAATTCATTCTGTAACTGACTACAATTTTAGATATGGCTAGAAATTTGGAAACCATTCCCTGAGTGTCCCCAATTCTGCAGCTCCAGGTAGCCTGAGACTTGTGGTGGTCAAATTGTCTGCATACTATGTGCGCACCTTGGTACCATGTCTCATTGAGCATGCGGTGGCACAGAAGGAGCATGGTGGGTTCTAATAACAGTTCTATAAACAAGTAAACTGATCAAGCAAACCTCTTCTTTTGAGTAATATGCAAACTCACGTCCACATGCCTTCCTTCTTATATCAGTGATCTCATAAGGCGAAATATGGGAGCAGGTGTGAGCGAGTCTCAATCCCAAAGGATTTCCATAGTAAGGCCTGGTTGACATCTTTCTGATGGTTGGATCCATGGAGCACTTATATCGGTTGACATTGATAACTTGCCCGATTTCAAGGGAGTTTTGATAATTGCATTCTCTGCGGGGAGGAAACAGAAGATCGTCATCCTTGGACAGTTGCAGAGATACACTTGAGAAGCATAAATTAGTTCTGCACTAAAACAAAGGGAGATTGTACCATCCCGGGATACGCAATGCCATAGAACAGTTCGGTTATGACAGCTTCTATAATCTTCCCGGTAGCCCCTTATTTATAACTTATTAACTTGTTAAATATTGCATATACTTATTTTTTATTGGCTTGTTAGACCGTACGTCATTACCACATGCTTTAACCGTCACAGGAAATACCTTTCCTACTTTGTGACGTGAAATGGTATGTCTTCTTGTGTCTATTACCAAGACTCCGTTTGTTTCGCGAAAAATGAACGATTTGAAATTTCTAAAAATGATGGCTTGTATCACTTAAAATAATTAGCTAATGAAAAATATTTTATTATTAACAACAATTTATGTCTTAACATATCCGTGAACGATGAAAAAAAATTTCGTTCATTTATTTTTATTAGTGATATAAGCTATCATTTTTTAGAAATTATTTTTCAAATCATTCATTTTCCACGAAACAAACGAAGTCTAAGTGATGTGTGAGCTTCATCAAAATATTTATGCATATGGTTAATTCACGTCATTAGATGAATGACTTTCTTTGCTACAGCCCTTGTTCAATCAATAATTCGAAGTACCGTTCGGTTATCTAGGGCCACTACGATTTTGCCAATATCCACATTATCAACATGACCCAATTGCATAACGGAGAAAATGTGTTACATTGTGAAGTTAGATTTGTCTTTTACCTTCAGCTTCATTAGAATCTCTCGTGTTACCAAATGAATGAATTTCCAGTGCCTGCCACATTAGTAAATCATCTAAGTCAAAATTGTAAAAAATAACGTCAAGACACTCAACAAGTGGTTGCGATCAACATGGCTAGTACAATTTACTGGATGAAATATATGGTTGATTCTGTTACCAAACATTGTTTTCAAAACACACACGGTATTCATTCAATATCAAACCGCCTAAGCGAGACTGACCCAAGGTTGGGTATATATATACTGAAAGGCCAAAACAAAAGTTAATGGAGTGCTTTAGGACATCTATGTCGCGACCGAACTCCCGAGCCCTTTTTATCGAACATGCAAAAAAAGGGGGGTTCGCCTGGTACGTGCTAAGTCTAGTTTTGGGACTTAACTCGGGCTCTCCCAAGCCCATACCATATCGCGACTTAGGGTTTAAGTTTCTTAACATGCCGGTGATTTATATCAAGGAGTCGCCACTAATCGATTTGGGGTGGGCCGATTAGAAACCCAAATAGGGTGATGGGAGAATCACCCTATTCCTGCGAACCAAGAGATCAACTGAGTTCGGGGACTTGGTTACACTAGTTGGATAACTAATGCCCTTTCGGTACCTTTTTACCCTATTCATTTCTGAAAACATTTGTCAGGCAATTTGGATTGATTTTAGGACCTTTCTCCTAACATGCGAGGTGATCAAGCGAGTGCATAATCAGAAACGATTAGCAGTCAGGAACACAACAATGCATGCAACCTAAGGTTCTAACCTTAACTAAGTCAGATGACATTCAAAACACAACTCATGCGATTGTATTAAAAACATGCATAATAATACAGCGATAATAAAAATAACATGCAAAATATTAACGCGCAATCTCAGGCTTGTCCAATTTAAATAAGACAATAATATGCATAATAATACAGCAATAAATTAAAAACTTAGATATAACATAATTAATTAATTTTTTTTAAAAAAAAATTTAAATTTTTTTTTCGAAAAGAAAAAGAAAAAAATAATAATACAAAAAAAATTAATTTAATTTTTTTTATAAAAATTTTTAAAATTTTTTTTTAAAAATAAAATAATAATATAATATTAACCGGGTCGGGTCGGATCTGACCTGGGTCAACGGATCCGACCCGGGCGTTGACCCGGGTCGGATCGGCCAATCCGAGTCGGGTCGGATCTGACCCGGGTCAACAGATCCGACCCGGGCGTTGACCCGGGTCGGATCGGTCAATCCGGGTCGGGTCGGATCTGACCCGGGTCAACGGATCCGACCCGGGCGTTGACCCGGGCGGATCGGTCAATCCGGGTCGGTCTGAACCGACCCGGGTCAACGGATCCGACCCGGACGTTGACCCGGGTCGGAACTGTTAATCCGGGTCGGTCGGAACCGACCCGAGTCAACGAATCCGACCCGGTCATTGACCCGGGTCGGATCTGTTGATTCGGGTCGAATCCGACCCGAACAAACAAACCCGCGGGGAGGGGGGCACCGGCGAGGCCAAAATTGGCCGTCCGCCGGCTGACCCAGGCCAGCGCCGCCCCCAAGTTACCCGACTAGGACCGCCTGTGGGCTGTGCCACTCACCTGAGCCGCCGTCGGACCACCGTTCGCCGGCCGGCGATGAAACAAAAACCGGCGTGGTTGAGGCATTTCGTTGAACGCCTGGCGGGCGCGTGGAAAAACGGGGGATTCCGACCTCCTCCGGCGATCCGGTCGACTCCAGCGGCTTGGGTTCACCTCCGACGGCGACTAGGAGTCGGGACCGACGACGGTATGGGCCGGGATTCGCGCAAACGGCCGGGCGCGAGTCCCGCCAAACCGAGCCAAAAATCGTGGGAAAACAGGGGAGCTTCGCGGCCGAGGGGCTCACCGGCCGACGGCGCGTCCGGGCGGCTTCCGCAGTCCGGCGGCGTCGACGACCGCCGCGGTTCTTCTTTAGCTCCGGCGGACTCTCGGCTCCCTCTCTCTTCTCTCTGTTTCACTCTCTATTCTCTCTCGGTCTCTCTCGGTTTCTCTCTCTCACTGCTTTTTCTCCGAAAATCGCCGACCCACTCTCTCTCTCTCTGTGTCGCCGCCGTCGGCTCGGCGACGGGGATGGATGGCTGAGGCGCGGTGGCTGCCGGAGGCTTCCTGTCTTTCCCGGCTCACGCTCTCACGCTCTCTCTGTATTTTTTCTAAAAATGGCCGACCCTCTCTCTCTCTCTTTCTGTCTTTCATAGCCGACGACGACGAGTCTGGGCCCGGCCGCGTCGGCGTGACGATGGCCTGCACCGGCCTACCTGCCCCGCGACTTTCTCGGCCATGGCAGGCCGGTGTAGAGCAGAGCAGATGGGGGGGGGCGGGTGCAGAGAGGGTGCAGAGAGGGAGAGAGAGCCTGGGAGATGGGGAAGACGGGACTGGCCTTAATGGCCAGTCCCTGTGGCGTGCCCGCCTGGGCCTCCTCTGACCGGATGACGACGATGAGGAGCGGCGCCGCCGTGCGTCACGCTTCGGTCGCGCACAGGGGAGAACAGGGGAGGAGAGAGCGACCGGCACAGGGGGAAGGAAGGAAGGAAGAAGGCTGGGCCGGGCCAGGCCCAGCAGCGGCGAGAGGGAAAAGAAAAAAAGGAAAGCGGGCCGGGCCCGCGCGAAGGAAAAAAAAGAAAAGAAAAGAAAAAGGCCGGGCCCGGGGGAAAAAAAGGAAAAAAAAAAAAAACAAATGGGCCGGGTCGGCCCAGCTCCGACCCGGCCCGACTCGATTTTTTTTTTTTTAAATTAAACTCTATAATAGACTCTATTAGTGCAAATATACCTAATTTCTATATGCAATGCATTTAAATAGAAATATTTTTGTTTTAGGAATTAAATAAAATTAACTCCTAAATTTTGTGCAATTAATTTTGGGCAAATTAAAAATAGGTGTCAACAGCTGCCCCTCTTTGAAGGTGAGCTCACAGAGATTGAGCTCGCAGAGGTTACATTCAAAGATAAAATGGCACCTAAATTTGGCCCATGCATGTTCAATGAATATTATTTTTGGCGAGACCGAAGTCCCATTTTTATGATGCGATATAAGATGATGTATGCTAAAGCAAATAAAAACATACCTGGGGCTACTTACCTTGCCGAAGGGTAGAGTAATTCCAGATAGTTGATATTGTGTGTCGAGGACCCGAACCTGTCTTCGGTCGCCTTGACGGAAAAAATGGTTTGTCTAGGACCCGAACCTATCTTCGGTCGCCTTGACTGGATTTTGTTTGTCTCGGACCCGAATCTTTCTTCGGTCGCCTTGACTGGGGGAAATCGCTTGCCTAGGACCCGAACCTATCTTCGGTCGCCTTGACTGGATTTCATTTGTCTCAGACCCGAACCATTCTTCGGTCGCCTTGACTGGGGGAAATCGCTTGCCTAGGACCCGAACCTATCTTCGGTCGCCTTGACTGGATTTCATTTGTCTCGGACCCGAATCTACCTTCAGTTGCCTCGACTGGGGAAATCGCTTACCTAGGACCCGAACCTTTCTTCGGTCGCCTTGATCGACTGGATTTTGTCTGTCTAGGACCCGAACCTTTCTTCGGTCGCCTTGATTGATCGGATTTTGTCTGTCTAGGACCCGAACCTTTCTTCGGTCGCTTTGATCGATGGATTTTGTTTGTCAAAGTACTTGGGGATCCTCGCCCGAGGTTTTGACGGTTTGCCTGGTGGGTCCTCGCCAGCAGGTCTTGAAAAGGCTCAAACGATGAGCACCTGGGGGTCGTCGTCCGAGGATTTGTTGGTTTGCCTGGTGGGTCCTCGCCAGCAGGTCTTGAAAAAAGCTCAAACGATGAGCACCTGGGGGTTGGTTTGCCTGGTGGGTCCTCGCCAGTAGGTCTTGAGAAGGCTCAAACGATGAGCACTTGGGGGTCCTCGCCCGAGGATTTGATGTGAACATGGGGATCAGTCCCATGCTCAGGAGGGTGAACAACGGGGTCAATCCGATGTTCAGAGGGGGTACCATAACAATCATAGGTACCTGGATTTTTGGAACCGGCATGGGTAAAATGTACTTACCTGGGCACGTTCCTGCCTCTTAAGGGCGTGTCTCCTGTCAGACAAGTTTTTCTTTGTACAAAGACATACGTATTCATCGGAGAAATAGACAACTGAGGCTATTCTTGAATATCGTATGAAATATCTTGACCAGCTGGTCAAGATGCTTTTTTTTTTTCAAAGGAACACCCGGTTTACCTTCTGGGTAGTTTGAAAAGAAAACTGATGAAATACCTGGGAATTCTTACCCGGAGGTTTGACGTATCATCTGCTGAATACCCGACCTTTTTCAGGGCATCTCTTTTGTGATGATAATGAGGGCTTCTCCAGTGCCCGAATTTTCGTGTTCTATCACTGGGGATTAGAACTCTGAGCTGCAAAAGCATGCTATGTCAATTCCGCTTGGGGAACAGAAGGAATTTTTTGTGACATCTTTGGAGATGCTCCAAAGGTCATATGTTCTTTGAGTCTTTGAGGATATTTTACCTGTCAAAGAGGGTTAGCGCAAACATGCATGCATTCATCAAGGATAGACAAGCTAGGCTATCCCAGAATGTGTATTTGAAAGTTCATGCATGATGATTTCGCCATGTTTGCATCACTAAACATCCACTGAGGGTCAATCAAGACAATATTCACTCGGGAGGTGGACTTCTCAAGATGCTGAACGAGGGATTCTCAGTCAGAAAGGACTTTCCGCTCGCTCTCGTTGAAAAGGGCTATTTGTCCCGTCCATTAATGCGGGAACATCGAAAACACTCAATCTGACCGTTATCACATCCGCAAGGGTCTGAGTTTTTTCGCAAGCGGTACGACGCTGCCAATCTGAGAGGTCTTCTTCAGGGTCGTAATGTAGGCTTGGTCAATGGCTTAATGAAGGTGACTGTTCAAGTCAAGGCCATGAAAGAAAATATTCTGCAATCATCTCCGGGTTTACAAGTCAAGAACCCTGCAAAACGAGATAGAAATAGTCTTGCTCGCACTTCCTCGAGCGTTGTTTATAAACATTTGAAATTTCACGTTAATTCAAGTGTCCTAGTCAGAAGAGACTTCATGAGGGACGTAACGTGGGCTCGGTTCACAGGTTGAGAAACGAAAGGGTCGTTAGGCTCAAAAATGTGTGTAAGGGTGAGAGTTGGTGATCATCTTGGCATTGTCACCTGTCTTTTTCTTCATCATCAGGATCCTCTTGGACAACTCCATGGGTAATCCCGTGTTTTAGCATCTTTGACAACATTTTCTTGAGGAGCTTCTGCGTCATGCATTTTCCTGGATACCATTCTATCTCTGTTCCAATTGCTTTCTCAAGAATAGACTTGTCTTCATCTGTCATGTGACAGATCTTTGTCAAGACAGAGTTCCTAAAGTAGGAATTTGTATCGAAGAAGAACTCAAGTTTAACCCTTTGGGGTCGTCTTTTTCATCGTTTTTCTTCTTCTCCTTTTTCTTTTTCTTTGTTTTTTTATTCATGGGCATTGGCCTTGCTTTTACCAGGCACACTGCTTTTTCATGCCCCTAGTTTTCATCATTTTTTTGCTGCTCTTTTGGTGTTGTCAGGACTAGCTTAAACAAGTTTGAGCAGAACAATATTATTAGGCTCTTGGAGTCTTCATCTTGATTCGGTACTTTGGACCCTGATGCTCAAGCTGTGGTGACTTTTGCCTTGTCCTGGTGTAGGGGATGATTACCAACTGGGTTGGTACGAAATGAAATCGCCGGCTCAATTGGGCTAGCAAGGGATATGAGTGTATGGGATAGAAGAAGAACCGCTCTTCGTCATCCTAGGGCACTTAAATTATTGTGAGAGTTCATCTGCAATAAAAACACTCAAAGATTAATGCGAATGAGAGCAAGAAAATTTCTATTCATCTTTTCACCTTGTGCGAGCTGTTGCAGCTGATGATCATAGAAAATTTTAGATATTACAAACTCCTCATCCTTCTTGTCTTGCTCATCACTGTTATCAATAAGATGTTGGCATTTTGGACAAGTTTTAGTTTGCTGCTTCTCTCTTGACAAAGCCCCCTTAGCCTCGACTGTCCGGCCGTCGATGGTGTGCTTGTCTTGGAAGACTCTGTCGAGGACCGCCGGACCCGTGAAGACGACGAGGCCGAAGCCACAGGGGCGGTGATCGAAAGGGAGGGACGCTCTTCTTGCTCCCTCTGAATTTGAACTCTCCCTGTGATGCTGATTTATCTCAAGCTGCCCCAATGTGGGGTGGTTCTTGACAGGGGTAATTTGAAAGGAACCTCCAAGTGTATGGGCTCAAATGGTCAAGCAAAGGATTAATGGTAGTGTATGGGGCAGAGAAATGAACTGCCTCTCGTCATTTTGGCTACCGTACCTTATGCGAGAAACCCCTTTACCTTGTAGAAGTGGAACCTTTTCGCTCATCTTACATGGGTTTGGTACGTGAGAATGTGTATAGACTAAGGATTGCCTCCCATCATCCTGAGACACCTCGTTCAATACATCGGAGCAGTTCGACACCATTCGTCGAATTGTCCAGATTTTCACAGGGAATTGGTGAATTAAACAGGTAAAATTACCATGCGAAATTCTTTCCAAAAGATATGCAATGCATTTTGGGGAGGGTTAAGCATTTATTTTGTTTAACATGTTTCCTCTTTCTTTTGATTCTTTCAACTCTTAAAGTTTTAAGGGAAAGAAATACTTACCTGTGCTGCAGCAGCAACGAGGTAAACCTGTAAGATAATAATAAAAAAGACCATGTTAATGAATGGCTCTTTGGGGAACAGGAATTGGGAACGATACAACATTACCCTTCGTGATTCCCTTCATTTGAGATCAAACTGACAACTCCTTGAGTTTTCTCAGATGTTGATAATTCCCTTCTGACAAAAACAGGAGCTTATGTTAGAAATGAGAGGATTGAGGGTAAATTGAGAACGATACAAATTACCCTTCTTCCATTTTGCCTTCAAAGCTAGCAGAGTCTTTTCTCCTCTTTACTTTGTTCAGCCTTCTTTGTCTCAGTCTGCTCCTCCATACTCTTGGTCTCGAAGCTCGAATGAAATCCTCTATAATTAGGGGTGCTCCCGAATAAAGGGTTTTATTGTCAGCGGATGCTGTGTCAATGCGGCTCCGGTATGTTGAGGAGTTTCTCGGGAATCATATGATTCCTGACATGCACAGGGTATGTGCAATTGCTTGCATGGGGAACTTCGCAGCAAAGCTAATTTCTACTTTAAAGGTCTTTGACGAACATGGGCATGACTACCATCGAGACTTCTGTGGTTGTCAGGATCTGCCTTGACGCCATTTTGTCATATGCAAAGTCCTTTCCAGCTGCTTGTACCATGAGTGTTCTTTACTCAATTTTGTCCTATGTAAAAGGAAAAGATATGTCATTTCTATGCTAAAGTAGATGAACTTTAGGAACGAAATACATCCTTTTTTATGGACTAGGAGATTGCATGCCCCCTAGTCTACTCTCCCAATTAAGCATTTCTTTGCATGTTTCATTCGAGAGATTCCAACATTGGTGCTCTGTCCGGCTTGCTAGCACGTCAGAGTCTAGCATGTTCCCCGGTTCATTATCTGCAAAAGGAAAGGGATGGAATGTCATTTCCAAAATTTGTTTAGGAATAAGACATACATTTTTCTTTCAAAAGAGGTAATCTTTTCTCGATCTGCCCCCGACTTTTGTACGAAATGATGTTTCGCTCATGATAGGGTCAAGGAGTGGTCAGCATTTTCTTTGACTTTCTGGGGTTGATATCACCCACTGGTAGTAGTAAGATTTGCCCCATGTTTCATTGAAGGTTGGATGATTTTCGCTCGGACTGCCCCTATCAGATGAGTTGGTCCGCTAGCATCATCAGGGTCTGATGTGCTCTTCAGTTTGTGTCATTTTCAAATGTCCCCTTTGTAATAACAAATCAAAAAGGAGTATGCTCTGAGACACGAAGTGAGCGAGTTATAAAAACAAACAGGGCTAAGAGCATGCACGCTTTTCCACCACCGTTCTTTTTTGGCCCTTTTGAAAAATGATAAAACGTTTGTTTTATTTTCAAAAGCTTAGAAACGAGGAAGCATGAGGAAGCCCGGGCCTCAGAACACTTTCCTTTACATGGCTGGATATCATCAACGGGCCGGTTTGGGATACTTCCTCAGGCCCTCAAAACAAAACATTTGTAATTCTTTTGAATAGTTCAGGCGAATTACATTTGTTAGAATGGAAATTGCAATACTAAAATTCCAAGCATAATTACAAATTCAGAAAACTGGGAATCTGAGAAAACAACTGAGACTTTAGAAAGCAAGAAAAGCTCCCACATAGGAGGATTCAAACTATTAAATATGCCTCTATTATAAAGGAGGAAACTTGAGTCTTCAGTTTACTCAATGACGATATCCGCGCCTCCTGCTTGATTGGGTGGTGCGTTGCGGAATGAAAACATCTTTGCATCCAGCAATTTCTGGACCTTATTTTTCAAGACAGCACAGTCATTGACGGAATGTCCCATTTCGCCCAAATGATAGTCACATGCCTCGGAGGGATCGTAGTTGGGGAAACGCTCAGGATTTTCACGCTTTGGCTCTTTAGCAAGCAATCTCTTTTCCAGGAGAATAGGCAGGATCTGAGACATAGGCAAAGGGAGTGGCGTGAACTGCTTTTTGTTATTTCGCCTTTGGGGCGGCTTGCGGCCTGAGGCCGGTTGCTGTCCACTGCTCATCTGAATCATTGGGGAAGGACGAACGGTTTGGGTGTATGCAACATTCGCATCTATCAGGGGTTCTTTCTCCTTCTTCATGCCGAGTTTCTTGCTTGTGGAAGTGGGGTCTGTAAACCACCCCTCACGCAATCCCATTTCGATTCGTTCGCCCACAGGAACAAGACGATTAAGGGATTCAGCAGTGGCACCAACCAGGCGGTGTCTGTATTCATATGGAAGAGACTTTATGAACAACTTCACTTGTTCATGATCAGTGAGTTGTGGGGTAACCTAGGCGGCCAAGTTTCTCCATCCGGTGGCATACTCTTTGAAGGACTCACTCTTCTTCTTCTCAGCGCGTTTCAGATCGTCACGAGTAAAGGTGACGTCGAGGTTGAATTGATAATGCTTAAGGAATGCATCAGCGGCATCATCCCAAGACTTAAAAGTATCCACATCCTTCGACATATACCATGTCAGGGCTGGCCCCGTCAAACTCGCTTGAAAGGTCTGAATCATGAGGGGTTCGTTGTCAACGTACTGGGTCATCCGCACATGATACATGTGCAAATGATGTCTGGGGCATGAGGTACCGTCATACTTCTCGAATTCCGGCATCTTGAATTTTTCTGGTACTTTGACCCGTTTGTATATAGACAGTTCAAGTGGGACAGCACTCTGCGGGCCTTGTAGCTGTTTCAGCATCTCCTCGACCTTTGCAAGGCGTTTGTCCTGTTCTGTCATCGGTACAGCTTCAAGTTCAGGCTTCCTGACAGCAAGGGGAAGCGGATCGTCCTCTAGCGGGGGCATGTTGCTATCGCTGGCGGAGGTCTTGTCTTTTCCAGTAGACGGTGGTGGTAACACCACTTCAATTGCTGCAGGCGTGGGTGTGAGTTTGCCCTGAATGGATTCCACCTGCTTTGTGAGATTTTGGATCGCATTGAAGACCATCTTTATCTCGTCCTCCATGTTGTTGAGACGGACGTTTTCTTCGGCCATTTTTTGTAACTACCTACGAAAAACGCTAATATGAATGAGTATAATGCTCAATAAAGAATCATTCTATGACTTAGTCATATTATTATTGCATATTTTCTTTATTTGCAAAGAAAAAATAAGCAAAAAGGGTTTTTATTAATATTAACATTACAGGCAGCGTCCCCGGGGTTCGAACCCCGGTCGCCTCGGACCGTGACGCTACATCCCCGGATACCACTGGGCCGAAGGCCACGATGGTGTCATTAAGGGGCAAAAAATTTTATTTAAAGCATAAAAAACGGCCCGAGTTATATTAACATTTGTACAACCCATAAACATTTTTACAGGAGATAACCAAAACCCCTAAACATAAATACAGGGAAATATAAAAGACGGAGGCTTTTAACAAAAGGGCGCCATTCCCGGATGCTCATTTTATAAACGATGGGGAAATCACGGTCTCTCGGAGGCGCTTATTTTTACGGACAAGCTCCGCAATAAGCGTATCCCTGGTATATAGACTGCAATCAACGGGTGGCCTAACAGTAACAAATCAGTTGAATAAGTAGGCCGTATATATAAAAATGAGAAGGGATAGAATATATACCTTTCCTTGAACCATGGCAATCGCAACAACATGCACATGAGGAGTGAGGTTCAATTTCTATCTAGACTGGCTCAGCAAAATGAAATTAAAAGGGTGCCTGACCGTCGCAGCCTCGCGTTGGTGTCAAGTCCTTCTAACCTCGGCCAAATCGAAAGGAATATCTTATAGTCACGCAAATAGCGGCTAAAGATATTTCTTTACGATTTTTTAGAAATAAATTTCGGGGAAAAGAAAGGCAACCTCTACATCGCGGGCTCGCGTTCGAGGTCGTATCTTTCTTAACACCATCCTAAGATGCCCTATCGCGGCCCAGGTCCGGCAGCGTGGTTGTGTGTGCAACGGTGTAGTGCTAAATCATTAAAGCATGTACAACAAATTATAAACAATCAATTTGAACCTGCAAGACAAATAACACCTTAATGTCAGGATCATACCTGGAGTCCTTGCTGCCAAACAAAAATCATTTTGAACAAGATAAAAAATTTTGGCTTAAGTCCACTTTGAAAAAAATGCAAGTCCCCAGCAGAGTCGCCAGTCTGTCGCGACCGAACTCCCGAGCCCTTTTTATCGAACATGCAAAAAAGGGGGGGTTCGCCTGGTACGTGCTAAGTCTAGTTTTGGGACTTAACTCGGGCTCTCCCAAGCCCATACCATATCGCGACTTAGGGTTTAAGTTTCTTAACATGCCGGTGATTTATATCAAGGAGTCGCCACTAATCGATTTGGGGTGGGCCGATTAGAAACCTAAATAGGGTGATGGGAGAATCACCCTATTCCTGCGAACCAAGAGATTAACTGAGTTCGGGGACTTTGTTACACTAGTTGGATAACTAATGCCCTTCCGGTACCTTTTTACCCTGTTCATTTCTGAAAACATTTGTCAGGCAATTTGGATTGATTTTAGGACCTTTCTCCTAACATGTGAGGTGATCAAGCGAGTGCATAATCAGAAACGATTAGCAGTCAGGAACACAACAATGCATGCGGCCTAAGGTTCTAACCTTAACTAAGTCAGATGACATTCAAAACACAACTCATGCGATTGTATTAAAAACATGCATAATAATACGGCGATAATAAAAATAACATGCAAAATATTAACGCGCAATCTCAGGCTTGTCCAATTTAAATAAGACAATAATATGCATAATAATACAGCAATAAATTAAAAACTTAGATATAACATAATTAATTAATTTTTTTTAAAAAAAAATTTAATTTTTTTTTCGAAAAGAAAAAGAAAAAAATAATAATACAATACAAAAAAAAATTAATTTAATTTTTTTTTAAAAAATGTTTTTTAATTTTTTTTATAAATTTTTTTTTAAATAAAATAAAATAATAATATAATATTAACCGGGGTCGGGTCGGATCTGACCCGGGTCAACGGATCCGACCCGGGCGTTGACCCGGGTCGGGTCGGATCTGACCCGGGTCAACGGATCCGACCCGGGCATTGACCCGGGCGGATCGGTCAATCCGGGTCGGTCTGAACCGACCCGGGTCAACGGATCCGACCCGAGCGTTGACCCGGGTCGGAACTGTGAATCCGGGTCAGTCGGAACCAACTCGAGTCAACGGATCCGACCCGGTCGTTGACCCGGGTCGGATCTGTTGATTCGGGTCGAATCCGACCCGAACAAACAAACCCGCGGGGAGGGGGGCGCCGGCGAGGCCAAAATTGGCCGTCCGCCGGCTGACCCAGGCCAGCGCCGCCCCCAAGTCGCCCGACTAGGACCGCCTGTGGGCTGTGCCACTCACCTGAGCCGCCGTCGGACCACCGTTCGCCGGCCGGCGATGAAACAAAAACCGGCGTGGTTGAGGCATTTCGTCGAACGCCTGGCGGGCGCGTGGAAAAACGGGGGATTCCGACCTCCTCTGGCGATCCGGTCGACTCCAGCGGCTTGGGTTCACCTCCGACGGCGACTAGGAGTCGGGACCGACGACAGTATGGGCCGGGATTCGCGCGAAACGGCCGGCGCGAGTCCCGGCCAAACCGAGCCAAAAATCAGGGGAAAATAGGGGAGCTTCGCGGCCGAGGGGGGCTCACCGGTCGACGGCGCGTCTGGGCGGCTTCCGGCAGGTCTGGCGGCATCGACGACCGCTGCTGGTTCTTCTTTAGCTCTGGCGGACTCTCGGCTCCCTCTCTCTTCTCTGTTTCACTCTCTATTCTCTCTCGGTCTCTCTCGGTTTCTCTCTCTCACTCTGTTTTTCTCTTAAAATCGGCGACCCACTCTCTCTCTCTCTGTGTCGCCACCGTCGGCTCGGCGACGGGGATGGATGGCTGAAGCGCGGTGGCTGCCGGAGGCTTCCTGTCTCTCCCGGCTCACGCTCTCACGCTCTCTCTGTATTTTTTCTAAAAATGGCCGACCCTCTCTCTCTCTCTTTTCTGTCTTTCATAGCCGACGACGACGAGTCTGGGCCCGGCCGCGTCAGCGTGACGATGGCCTGCACCGGCCTACCTGCCCCGCGACTTTCGCGGCCATGGCAGGCCGGTGCAGAGCAGAGCAGATGGGGGGGGCCGGTGCAGAGAGGGTGCAGAGAGGGAGAGAGAGCCTGGGAGATGGGGAAGACGGGACTGGCCTTAATGGCCAGTCCCTGTGGCGTGCCCGCCTGGGCCTCCTCTGACCGGATGACGACGATGAGGAGCGGCGCCGCCGTGCGTCACGCTTCGGTCGCGCACAGGGGAGAACAGGGGAGGAGAGAGCGACCGGCGCAGGGGGAAGGAAGGAAGGAAGAAGGCTGGGCCGGGCCAGGCCCAGCAGCGGCGTGGGGGAAAGAAGAAGAAAAGGAAAGCGGGCCGGGCCCGCGCGAAGGGAAAAAAAAGAAAAGGAAAAGGGGCCGGGCCCGGGGGGAAAAATGGAAAAAAAAAAAAAGAAATGGGCCAGGTCGGCCCAGCTCCGGCCCGGCCCGACTCGATTTTTTTTTTTTTAAATTAAACTCTATAATAGACTCTATTAGTGCAAATGTACCTAATTTCTATATGCAATGCATTTAAATAGAAATATTTTTGTTTTAGGAATTAAATAAAATTAACTCCTAAATTTTGTGCAATTAATTTTGGGCAAATTAAAAATAGGTGTCAACAATCTACATACCCTTTGCTTTTTCAGCTCCCATCCTTTGATTTGGGCAACATTTCTGAGGGCGTCCTCCCACGCTCTCATTGTCTTCTGGCCGAACTTATCCTCATGTTTCGCCAAAGCGCCAACATACAATTGCGAGTTAAGCATAACATCGCGAGGTTCCACATCATAGAAAATTGGCAAAATCATCTTTTCGAATGGTTTGGATTTCTTGCACCCCACCATGTGTGCGAGCTCGAGAAGGCACGATGGGCTGGAAGCGTAATTTTTAGACAAGATGGGTACGTAGATCCTCGAGTTCTTTATTGCCCTCCGCAGCTCATCTCTTATTTCTTCACCAACATGGATCTCTTCCTCGTCTAAGAAAACACGGATGTTAGCTCCTCGGATAACGTGATAAAGGCAATCAGTAAATCCTTGGCGGGTGTCTAGCCCTCTAAAACTCAAGAAGACGTCATACTCAATTGCTGATGACACACCGCTACTCTTTCCAGCCTCCGAGCTCTCTCCCACGCCCCTTCTCACAGGGTATTTTCGTCTAATGAGATAATTTTGTTTGTTGCACACAACCTTAGCGAGAGCCATTCTACCGATTTCGCCCATTCCTTGGATTTGCATAAAAATAGACTCCCCCGGCTCTTGGACGATATCTTCAGAGCAATTCTCTTTCGAGTGGTTCGTCATAGCAGTTGGACTTCTCGAAATTTTCAAATGATAGCGACAATTTATATTGGAACATACGTCTAAGCAGATCCAATGTGCCCAAGAAATTCAAGAAGATTGGGCCCAATGAACAAGAAAACTTAATAGTCGATAGGACCAATAGGAAAGCTCTCCTTTTGCTGCTTTTATATCAAACTTGTGAGAAGCTTTGGTAATACTTCGAGTTTGCTACAACGCCATGAACTCGATTTCTCTAGGCAAGGAAGTGAATGCATTTTGAAGTTCAATAGGTACTGTCCCAAGGTAAAGTGTGCACGAAACTAAAATTTAAAACTGACAATAAACAAATCCAAGTGCATATAATTTGGTATAGAAGAGAGAGCTACACAAAACTACGCATGCATATAGCGGAACCTTAAAGACATGAGAAAATAGGAAAACTTGATGATATACAGGACATCAAGAATTTAACAAACATTTCAATGACATCGTGAGCATACCATCTCATATTGCAAATTCATGCGCAACAATATTCGAATAATCAACATGCTGCACTAAATACCCAATTCACAAACTAATCCAATCCTAATCGATTCAGATCAGTAAAGGCTGAAATGTCTAGGTCCATTGCACATTGCCACACGAAACCAACACCAATGCGGCGAAACAGCCAAAATCAAGCAAATATCTGTACCTCACATAATCAACATAATGAAATAAGGAATGAAATGAGGATCAGTTATTGACACCTTCGAGAGGAACAACTGTGAGGATGAATATGAGCGGCAATAAGATAATGGTATAAAAAAGGTTCTGTTGTAGCAAACGCGGAAAAGCAAACACAGAACACGAGGATTTACGTGGTTCGATCACAACGTGATCTACGTCCACGGGCGAGGCAAGACAAGATTCCACTATAATCAAAGAGAGTACAGTTTTCAGAAGTCGAAACAACGACAAAAGCTCACGGCTTACAAAACTCTCTGAAAATAAAATTCTCTCTCTCTACATCAATGAGAAAACCTAGCCGCAGTATAAATAGTGCTCCCGAAATTTTTCCTCGGGGGCTACGCCCTCGAACCCCCCGAGACATTGGTTCGCTTGCTCCAGCTCGGGCGGACTGCCATAGAGATTTGTTCACTTGCTACAAGTTGGGCCTATCGGCCCAACTCTCCACGTCGCGAACTAAATCTCAATTTTCGGGTCGCACAAAAATATGTCGGGTCGGGTGTTGAACCGGACCGAGAACATAAAATTCAAGACATATTAAACAGGTTCTCTAGGAGAAGTGGCGAGCTGCGACGTTGATCTTCATCGAGTCAACCAACCATTGCCACTCTATATCTTATGCTTCTCGTGCCAGGCGAGAAGTGAAGCTGCATTATCTTCTATGCAGCCTCACCTCCCCAACGATGGAAGAGTCATCAGGACAATGCAAATAGAGATTACTCTCAAGTAAAGGACTCTCAAAAGCTATATAACTCCCCAATGTCCTCAGGAATTTCCCATTTCAGAGACGGGGAATCCCCACCATGTAGCTCTTCCAACACTTTTAGCGGGACAATACTCCTTGGTAGCTCCCTGATTCAAGAATAAGAAATGTTAATAGATTCAAGTAACCAGATATAGTTTTCCCAAGACATCCAACTCGAGTAGCGATTCCAAGCTCCCAATCGAGATGATAACCTCTTTTGTTTTGGAATGCCATAGAAACGGAGACTTAAGTTCCCATTGATTCCCAATAGAACTAGGAAGTTCGTCGATGTCTAGAGATGGCAATTTAAGGACTGACAAGCACTTTGGTTACCAACCAAGTCGGGTAATCTTGTGATGGCAATATATGAGAGATCCAATTCTACCGGTGATGCCACTCTCGCAAATGATTTAGGCAGCTTCCTCAACTTTTTGCGTTTACCTAAATACAACTTGAGCTTCTATAACTGTTTGATTCCTTCGCACAACTCCATAAAAGCTTGGACAACCATCCACATTGAAGTAAATCAGGCACTTAAGCTTTTTTAGGGAACCATCAGCTTCAATCAGTCTTTTGCAATTTTTAAGGATTAATTCTCTAAATGCAAATAATCAGAGAAGATTGGAATCCTCATCATTGTGTTGCAGTTTTGTGGAATCCAGAACTTACAACTTCTTGGCAACCTGTTAAAATAACGAAATGCGAGTAAAGGGAAAATTCCATGCAAATTTAGAGGCAATAAATGGTTGCATTGAAAATGAGTCGTAATTGTGTTGTCTCGTTTTCCCTGTTTAACCCACATAGCTCCGCCCACTTTAATACTAACACCTATTCAACCTGATCCACGTATATCCGCCTGTATATCCAGAATATTTCATACAATACAATTTTAGACTAGTACTAAACTTATTGCATTGGTGCTAATTTAGTCTTAAACCTTTTGACCAAATGCCAATTTAGTCTTTCCAGCTAATTTTGGCAAGATATTGCTAAGGTTCCAGCAGGCCTACATAGCACGGCCGCCTCTGACGTTGATAACTTTTAATAATATTTTAATATTTTTTCGTTATTTTTTTCTTCTTTTTTTCTCTTTCTTCTTCCTCCAGCCAGTCCCCAGACCTCAGTGACTGGCTAGAGACCAAGGCCAGCGAGGTCGCCCTCGCTAGCAACTAGCGAGGCTCGTCCTCGCTGGATCTAGCAAGGGTCGAGCTTCGGTAGCCATGGGCGAGGACCTCGCCACGCAAGGGCTCGAGCCTTACCAGCAGCTAGGCGAGGACCTCGCCACATGAGGTCTTGAGCCTCGCCAGCGGCTGGGCGAGGCTCGCCCTACTAGAGGCCACAAGGTCGTGCCCCAGCCATGGCTGACGAGGCTCGACCCTCACCAGATCCAGCAAGGGCAAGCCTCCCTAGTGGTTGGCGAGGCTCGACCTCGTCAACCTTGGCCTCTGGCTGATCGCTGGACCTCAACAATCAGCTGGAGGAAGAAGAAAGGAAAGGAAAAGAAAAGAAAAGAGAAAAAGGAAATAGAAAATAAAAAAATTGAAAATTTATTAAGATATTATTAAAAGTTGTCCACGTCAATGTCGGCCGACTTCCACGTTAGCAATGTTCGGCCATAATTAGCCGGAAGTACTGAATTGGCATTAGATCAAAAGGTTTAGGACAAAATTGACGTGGTTTAGGACTTTTCCGACACTTTTCCCGTTTTACTTGTGAATGGCATTGATTACTCCATTGATGACCCATTTATTTTAGGTGGTTTTGGAACACGAACATATAGAACATTAGATACATTAATGGAGGCATTAGAGGAAAAACACAAACATACGAAAGATATACTCCTTGTAACGACATTATCAACTCAGTTCTAACATTCAATTATTGACAAGTTGGCTCGCCGTCTGAACCATGAAAAATTTCAGTTGACTGAAGACTTACCCGGTTCTTGCTTTGTTGGGTCTAATGAATGACATGGTTGACTCCGTTTTTGCAGCTCCCGTCCTCTGATTGGGCAACACTTTTGAGGGCATCCCCCAAGCTTTCGCCTCTTCTCGCGACCAAACTTTCTCCTCTTCCTTTTTCACAATAAATGAGCGTCTCGAAGAAGAGCACAAAGACCATTTTATATCCTCTCTGAATGGAAAAAGACAAAAGCTGGTGGAGTTCATCCCATGACATCCTCCTATTCTTTGAATATGTAACTTATTCATCCAACTCATTTAATTTCCACGAAACAATACAAATAGAATGTCTCGCTCAAAGACTTCGCCTTTTCTGATTCGTGGAGTGAAAACACAATCACTTGCCCCTTTTCCGTGGAGTGAAGAAAAGACAAGCGAGTCTCTCTCTACCATCTCCGAAACTAATGACATTCTCAAAGCATAAATACATTAATGAAGTGACTGGCTCAATAAGAGTCTCTTCCTATTATTTTAGAAAAGACAAGCTCAATAAAAGGGTCCTTTCTTTTATTTTAGAATGGGCTAGTACCACAAAAAATCCTAAACCGGTATATTCATACCACATTTACTTTAAACTAATTTTTGTGTCTCAAAAACTCTCAAACTGATATACTCGTGCCACATTTACTCAAAAATTAGTTTTTATGTCAGAAAATAATACCATAAAAAACTTCAAGCTGGTACACATGTGACAATTTTACCCCAAACTAATTTTTTGACCATTAAAAATCCCAAACTGGTACACCTATGACAGATGTATCATAAACAAATTTTTTGACCACAAAAAATTTTAAACTGGTACATTTGTGACAAATTTACCTGTTAAATTGGATTAATATCACGAAAAACCACAAAATGGTACATCTGTGACAGAAAGAAGGGTAAAACCCCAAACTGATACGTACACCTATGACAGATGTATCATAAACAAATTTTTTGACCACAAAAAATTTCAAACTGGTACATTTGTAACAAATTTATCTATTAAATTTGATTAATATCACGAAAAACCACAAAATGGTACATCTGTGACAGAAGAAGGGTAAAATCCCAAACTGATGCACCCGTCTACTATCGCATGTCATTTAACTCAAAAAACTTAACGGTAAAATTTAATAAAAACTAACGAAAGGTAAGATTATCACAGATATACCAATTTAAGGTTTTTCTTGATAAAAAAATTAGTTTTTGATAAATTTATTATAAGTATATCAATTTGAGATTTTTCGTGACTTTAGTCATTTTATGTTTGAAAAAGTTTCCAACTGATATATTCATTCCACGTTTAGATTTGTGGCATGGAGTGAAGAGACAAGCAAGTCTCTCTCTACCATTTCTGAAACCGACGACATTCTCGATTCATGTCGGCAGTCATGTAGTGATTATCGGGACTCCCAAAGACAAAAGCAGGTTGCAAACACACTTGGCGCCAACAGGGGAGACACTGTGCCCGACTGTTTATTTCTATTTCTGGTGGTTCGCCGTAATAGGCAGACCCTCGAAATTCTCGAATGATAGCGACAATCAAGAAGTGATTTTTTAAAATGTCGTACGTGGACGTCAAGGATAAAGAACTCACTTTGGCCGTCCTATGATTGAGAAAAAAAACAATGAAAGAGAATAGTGCGTGGGTTTATTCTGGTTCTTTCATGCCGCGACCAAACTAAGAATAAAATAGCAAAGTGAAGTTCCTTTATTTTTAGGCCACGCGACATTGGAAGATTTTTGTGCCTTGAGCTTTACATCCGATTGAATTGTTTTCTTTATAAACACTGTGGGTTTAAATTTACTCTAAGTATGAAAAATACTTGAGAGTGTGAGTGATTGTAATTTTGATTCTTCGATTATTAGTGAATTATTTGTTATTGGCTTTTCCCGTGGAGTTTGTCACGCCCCGTACCCCACGAAGCATGAACATCCGCGTATAGGTCGAAATAAGGTGCGACGCTCCCAGGTTACGTCACCGACCCGAAAATCCAAATCAGAGAAAACACGCCACATGCGGAAACGACGTATATATATTATATATATACACCCAGACAATTTAAAAGCAACCATGAGTAGCACAAGCCAACAAAATTCAAACGATTAAAAACAACATATACATTCATTATAACACTTATATATACAATATCCATTAAAACCAGAGCTACAACAAAAGGGCTACGAGTACAAAAAGGGATCGGTGGCCTAGGGGGATCAATTAACCACTAGAGGCTACAGTCAAAAAGTATCGGCCCTCGCCCCTAAAAACTGAGGTCTGCCCTAGGATATCCAGTTGGGGTCAGACCCAGACGTCTCGGAAGAATTCTCGGACTGCTCTGGTTCCTCCTCTGAACTCATAGCCTCAAACTCTATCTCGGGCTCGGGGTCCTGCTCCTCGGCATTCTATGGACGGGGGTCTGAAAATGTCGGTTTTACCACAACCGTGAGAAAACTCAGCAAGTACAAACCACTAATCCTAAACTAGGCTAATGTGCACCTCCAGAAGGTAAATAAAACGCATCAACCAATGAACCGGTAAAACAACGTTAATACATTCTCGGCTCACCGCCTTATACATTATCTTAGCCCTGCAGGTTAGGCATTTGATATCAATATAAGTCAAGTGCAATTATACCGACCCGAAGGCCCACAGTTGGATATAACGACCCGTAGGCCCGACCCGAAGGCCACAATTGATTATAACGACCCGTAGGCCCGACTCGAAGGCCACAGTTGATAAAACGACCCGTAGGCCCGACCCGAAGGCCAACAGTTGATAAATCGACCCGTAGGCCCGACCCGAAGGCCACAATTGATTATAACTCAGGCAAGTACATCGTTTCACTCAATTTCAACCAATCGCCACTTGATATGCAAAACATATGCTCGGGAATTTAAGGTTAAATACCAATGTCAAATTACCAAGCATAACTAAGCCCAAATCAAACCTATTCCACTCATTCTTGGCATGTCCAAGCATTTTCCATTCTAATCCAATCCATTTCAAGTTCATTCCGCGCATTCGTTATGATTTAGTTTCATGCGCCTCGGGCCCGGCTTGGGCAAACCAATTCCGATGGTCGTTCTCACCACTTCGGGGTCCTTCAATAGGAATTTATACAAGTCCTAACCAACCCCTAAAAATGCCCAAACTCAAGTCAATAGCCAAAGAACCAATTAAGTCTCCAATTAAGCCCAATGGTACAATTCGGTTCTGGTGAACAGTACCAGAACCGAATGTCCATTTTGCACCAAACTACCCCTAAACAATTCCATTAGGCCTCAATCAAATACTATAATCACCCAAACATCAAATACACATAATCAAGCCTCAATTAAGCTTAATTAAGCCCTATAATGACCAATTCAAGGTCACCAACAATTGAACCCAATTAGTACAAACTTAGACAAATTAAAACAATTTCGGAGCCCCATGAACAGTACCAGGAAAAATGCATATTTAGGCACTAATTCACCTTTAAACCATCTCATTAAGCCCTAATCACCTACCCTAAACATCCAACCACCAAATACACATAATTAAGCCTCAAATAAGCTTAATTAGTCTACCAAATGCCTAATTTTAAGTCATTAACCATTGAACTCAATTAGTACAAAACTTGAACAAAATTTAGCATTTTCGGTACTCATGAACAGTACCAGACCAGATCACAATTTAGGCCATTAAACCACCATTAAATCATCTCATTAGGTCCTCAGGACCCATACAAAACATCCCACACACAATTAAGCCTAATTAACCCTCATTTAGGCCTAATTAACCCCTAAAAATGCACAATTAAACTAATTAGGGGTATATACTCGCCTATTAACGATTCGGGACGACGGGAACGGGCGGTCGATCACCGACGAACGGTAAGGATCGACGGCGGCGCTCCGGTGCAAGCCGGCGGTCCGCAGCGACACCGGCGAAGACAATTAGCTGCTGTTTACTGTTACATTTAGGGGCTGAAACCGGGCTGTGGTGGCTTGTCTTGGGCGAGAAAGGGCTGCTTGGTGGTGCTTTGGCTTGGCGGGGAGACCGGCTCAGGGTGAGTGCTGTTCCGGCGTGAACAGTGCAAACCCGGCAGAATGGAGCACGGCGGAACGAAACGGGAAATGGGAGAGAATTTTGGGGGAAATGGCCGAATGGTTCTGAGGAGAGAGAGAATAGTCTGGTCAAATATGGGTCAACAAGTGTGAGTGGATTCCATGTGTCTCAATCTAGGCCAATTGGACAATTTTGCCCTTGATCCAATGGCTATCTTTCCTTCTCATCCAATAATTTAGGGGTAAAATGGTCATTTGTCACTAACCCAAGGCTGACCAGACCTGGTTAGTCCCATTTAACCTTGGTTAAACCCCTAATTAAATTCAATTTTCGGAATTAATTAAAATTGGCCTAGGGGCATTTTCGTAATTTTTTCGATCCCGAACCGAAATTTCAATTTTTGTCCATACCGGTCCTATATATTCATGGTAGACATAATCCGGTGTCGGATCCTTAAAATTCATCCTTTAAGCCCTCGAAAACCGGTCCAAAAGTCTCGAGGGGTAAAACCGTAATTTTTCGTTCCGGGGTCGAAATTCCAATTTTTGACCGTATGCACTCCAGACGTGCATGGTTGCCCCAAAATGGCATCGATTCCGAAAAATAATTTCGTTTGGCCTCGGAAACGAGCATCGAGGTCCCCAGGGGCAAAATTATAATTTTCCCCAATTTCTGTCGAAATTTCTATATTCAGCTGTTCTTGTCCCAAACTTATTTGGCCACTATAAAATGACGTCCGTCTTACCAAATAGTCGTAATTACCCTTGAAATTTTGATATCGAAGTTTGGGCTCAATATTGCGATCAAAATAACTCGTTTCGAAGTCTTAGGGCCTCTCACTAACGGGCGACTGTTTAGGTGTTACGCGTATCGACCTAGGATTGTCCGAGTCATGATGGCCTCGAATTTCGAGAGAACGAGAGGAATTATCACTAGTACCGGGGGTCGCGATCGTTTGGATTAAAATCGGGGTTTGTTAGTCAGGCGTACTTTCGGTCGTGCGGAATCACCCGCAATCCGATCGTACGTATCTGACTATATCAATCCGTCATTTTCCTAAGATCGGCCCATATTGGTCCAAAATATTCCCTCGACGTTTCTCGAACTCGGCACTCAATCGCGATCGGTTCCTCGGTCCACGTACCTGATCCTATTTAGCCTTTCCCATTTGGTTAGTATCCCGTGATTGATCAAGTCCGGGCGAGACTTACTAAAATCAAACGAGAATTAATATACACTTTATTGATCCCGATAACAGATCAAAATTCAGGATGTTACAGAGTTAGCACTGACACTCATTATTTATTTTTCTGGTGCTTTTGCATTGATTTAATCGTAAGATTCGATATAATCAGAGTTTCTGATCAGATTTTCTCGATATTTTATCTGGGATTTTGTTCGTCTAATTATTATCTGAAAATTTTGTTCTTACAATTGTGGTCGAAGTGAAAGTAGAAATTAAGAATTTTAATCGGAGGAACAACTTTGGGTTTCGTTTTTGTCTTTTTCCGCTTTTGGGTGTGAAGCGATGCGCCTTATGAAGCTAACGTGGTGAGGTTCATTTATATTTGTGTCAATTGTTTTTAGTTTGGTATTGGAGCAGGTAACAAAGGGCCCGACCTTGTTGACGAAGCCCTTGCCTATTGCTACATTCAAGCCTTGCTTGGATTTGATTAATATTTGCTGCAACTGAGTTTTACTCTAATAAAAGGAGAAGATTGTTTATTGCTGATGTAGAATTCAAGCCAATGTGAAAATTTGTTGAGTATGTCTTAAATTGTTTATGGGCTTAGGCCAACGTTAGGGCTTGGGGCAATATAAATATTATTTTTCTCAAGTTATTAAGTTAAAAAATTGAGATAGAAAGAGTTTTTAGCTTTTGAGCCACCTTTTGTAATTCCAAATATTCTATAGTGGATTTTGTTTTTCCTCTCCCCGTGATTTTTTCCTCAAAGGTTTTCCACGTAACTTTTGGTGTTCTTTATTCTTCTCGGTTTTAATTTCATTATTATTTCCACATCAATCATAAAAATGATGTAGATTATAATATCCCAATATGAGATAAATGTCTTACGGGGCTAATCCAATTGTAACATTTTTTGTCTATCATTCAAACTTAATGAATTAGAAGTCACATCAGCAAATTTCTTTAATTTGAATTAGCAGAAGGATGATATTTAATTTTTCATGTAGTCTAAGAACTAGATCAAACATCTACTAATAGTTTATGGATCACATTGAACAAATTAAAAATTTAAAGAACACATTGCACAATATATCAAAATCAAAGACTATTTATGTCATTTTCTCTTCATACAACATAGGCTTTCCTTTATTAAAAGTAAATTGGTTGAAGTTGACATGTGACCACCTGACATAACATTGTACAAACCCAATCCAATCGGGCATCAACATCTTTGACCTGATGAGTTGAGTGCGATATTTGATGTCAATTGGGTCCTTATTATTGTCTTATTCTTCATGTTGCCACCTAATCTACTCGGAATATTGCCATCTATATGGCAATACCTACTAATTTGCGATGTCATTTATTTATTTATGACCCTTCATTAGATTGGATACTCAAGAAATACTACTTCATAACATGTATTTTATCCGAATCCCAAAACATAAAAAAAAATCCTCATAATCTACAAGCTTTCACGAATTTTCAAGGGAATTATTAGAGATATCTTTAGGATATTATGAGATTCTCTAATTTCCCTTGATTAGTCCTCATTGATTGTATTTAATATTTTTTACTTTGGATAGCTGACATGTAAAGCCTTTAATAGGTTCATGTACTTTTCACTTGACTAGAATGAAATATACACGAAATTCTAAATTCTCTCTTCCGCTTTATCATTTTCAACTTGGTATGAGAGCCATTGGCTGCGTCACTCCCAGTTCTCCACCAAGACCAAAGCCTTTAATTGCTGTTCGACACACTTTCACTTCTCGTTTCGGAAAACTGAAACCACCATCAAACTTGCCACCCTCAGACAAGTCAAATCCTAAAATTTCATGGCCAATGGATGCTTGTTGCCGCCACATACGCCGCCATGCGCCGCCGCTTCTCAGACCCAGGGAGCTTGCCGCTATTTAGTATGATTTGGACACCTTCCACCGCGTATTTCGAAAAAAAAAACCAACCGATGACTCACCGCCCTCCATTGAGGCCACCCACGAATTTTCGCTTCCAACCGCCGCTAGACGCGCCTTCATGCACCACCAGAGAGTTCAACGCATGAGATTCATGTGCCTCCACGCTGCTGATGTCATTCGCCACATCATCCTCCATGTCGACGCCCCATCATCTCTGATTGTTGACCGGCGTCGACCAGTTTAGATCAAATTGGTTATGTAATATTTTTACCGATTCGATAGTTTCCTGACTGGGTTTTGGTGATTTCTGACCGATTCTTAAGGTATATCAGAGTGTTGAGTCCATAGTTTGCATTATTTTCTCCATATTGGCTCTCCAGGTTCTAGTTTCTCCGTTTTTATTCTCCAACCTACCGTTTTTAACACATTAAAGTGCATATAATGGACAAATTTTGTAAGCATGGTCACCAACATGGTCATATGACATCCAGTTGCAATCGGTTACGACCTAAGCAACCTATTGAGTAGAACAATCAACCCCGAAATCGAGGTTCACATGTATATCTATCTGCCAATGCTACTACTATAGAGGCTTGTTCTAATGGTTTTCTCACTCTCTCATTGGAGGATTTTTGTTCCATTTTTCAAGAATTTGGTATTTCTAACTCTTTTGCCTCTTCTACTATATTTGTTGCTGTAGGTAATTTTGATTCATGGTATTTTGATTGCGCTTGCTACAATCATATGACATCAAATTCTAGTTTGTTTCCGTCAAAATCCTTCCCTTCACATGCACCTACCATTCACACGGTTGATAATTCTTTAATGCAAGTCAGCCATATAGGAAATATTTCCACAGCCGTACTGTCCTTAACCAACACTTTTATAGTTCCCAAACTCTCTCTCTAAATTTGATTTCAGTAAGACAATTGTGTGACCTTGCCTTTGATGTTCACTTCTCTTCTCACGGTTGTATGTACATGATCCATGGATGGGATAGACCATTGAAACTGGCCGTAGAGTAGAACGTCTATTTGAGCTTGTTTCCTTAAACATCCCCAACTCTTGTAACATCCTCAATTTCAGTTCCTGGGAAATAGCTATGGCTTAAGTTTGGTAGTTTTCCAATCGGAGCTAATTCTACTCTTGTTTTGGAAAACCCAGATTTAGATCCTTTGTACCCCTTTTGTTTTATTATTTTTGTGAAGACTACTGTGATCCGAATTTACAAACACTTCCTTCTTAAAAGTTTCTCCATACATCTTGAAGTTTTATATTCTTTAATTTCAGAATTTTTGGACTTGATATGAGTAGTACGATAGCCTAATTTCGGACCATGTAAAATTGCCCAGAATGGGTATTTCTGTGATGTTCACACTTTCTTGATTTTCTACAAAATTTTCTGGGCCGATTTTGAACAAACTTCCCACACAAAATTTGTTGAGAACTTCTTTTTCTATAACATATATAAATTTGGGAATTTTTGGAGATGATTTAGATTCTAAAAAGAGCTTACTTTGAGAAGCAAAGATTCCGTTCCGGCAAACCGATTTTAGTCTGTCTTTGAGCTACTAAAATCTGTGTTTACAGAAAGATTCAGATTTTATGTTCTACATGGAAAATGTTTTTTAAGGTCTTTTTTATGACATATTCAAATTTAGGAATTTTCGAAGTTCATGTACTATGTTTTTAAGCCCGATTTCTAGAATAGTGCAAAAACTACCGGTTTTGTCAGATTTCAAAGATTCATCATTTTCTATATGAGAACGTTGGAATCTCGACTTGATGTCTTCTGGTGATTTAATGTGCTCATTCTGAGCTTTCAAATGAGCTATGCTAAGGGGGAGATATGAAAACGAAATTGGCCAAGTTGAGGGCCAATTCTTATTGTTGAAGCCACCATTATTGAGTCATGTTTAGGTGTCCCCCTGCATAATTGCTCAATAGCTGAACTGTCCACCCTGATTATTGGAGTATTGTGACTCATCGTCACCAATAATGAGCTAAAAACAAATAAGGAAGTCGGCCAAGAAGGGGGAAACCGAGAGGGAGCCAAGAGAGAGAAGGAGGGAAAGAGAGAGAGAGAGCTATTAATTGTTAAGATTTGCTAGATTGTTTCATTATTTCATTTTGACTCTCCTCCATTAATGTCATTAATGATCAAGATTTTCTAGATCATAGTCATGATGGCACTTGACTGTGACATTCTGAAATCCGACCCACTTGGGATTTATGAAATGAATAGTTTATGGACGTACTTGCAATTAGATCTCGCCCGGAATTGATCACTTCGGGAATACTAACCATTAGGGAAAGGCTAATTAGGGATTTAAATTCGCGCGACTAAAAAAACTCGATCGTGAACTGACTTTCGACCATGAAAATTGTCGAGGTGACATTTTGAACCAATGTAGGCCGATCCAAAGATAGTCAGGGATCAGTTCACCGCTGTCATATTAGTGGATAGCGGGTGATTCCGCTTGACCACGAAATGAATCGACGAATGGCCCTGAACCTATACCAAACGATCGTGCCCGTCGAAACTAGTGATCGATCCTCGCAATTAAGTGACAACCGAAGTCGTCCCGACCCGAGTAAACTTGTACGTGGCATGATTCAGCATCGGCCACGGGTCAAATGTGCGAATTTCCCCAAAAGCCACCCGTTAGTTTGAGATACGCGCAAGTTATGCTATTTAGAACTTAGTCATTAATTAGAGACCGAGTTGGGCATTGAAAATTTAGAAAGTTACGACAGATCATTTGGACAATGTTGTCATTTGCTCGGGTAGCTTCGGATTTGTCCGAATCCTTCAGAAAAATCGAATTTTGGCGAGAAATGGAAAATGACCGTTTTACCCCTGGAGGTTTGTTAAGGCCAAGTGTATTTGGGGAAGGGCATTTTGGTCATTTCCCCCTAGCCTTAGAAATAGAAATTTTTGAACAATTTTGCCCTTTGACTTTTTGTGAAATCCCCAAATTGCCCTTGGATATTTTGGAAAAGATTCCATCCGGACCGTCGATCTTAAGGTAAGAACAAATCTCAGCCGTTGATTGGAAATGTGAGAGAGGGGTAAGATGGTCATTTGGGATACCAATTATTGGCTTGGATTATTTAAGCTAATTTTTCCCTCTCTCTCCTCACTTTCTCCCTCTCTCGGCTCACTCACTCTCTCTCCCCTCCCTCACCGATCGTTGCCCCTCTCCTCCCTTGCAGTACCGTCGCTCGCCGGCCACCGTCCGCTCGATCACCGAGCCGTGCCCTCACGCCGCCGTCCCTCTCTCTCTCTCTCCCTCTCGGCGATCTCTCTCTCTCTCCTCTCCCGTGGCCGTGAGTGACCGCGGCCAAGGAAGCCACTCGCCGCCGCCGCCTGCCGTTCAGCCGCTTGCCGCCGCCCGCCGTTCAGCCGCTTGCCGCCGCCCGCCGTGTGGCCACCGGTCTGCCGCCCTCTTTCCACTCTAGCCGAGCCAGTCTAGAGTTCGTGTAAGTTGCCCCCTAAACCCTATTTAAGATGTCAAGTATCGATAGACGCGATTAGGGGTTAAATCGGGTTATTAGTGGTTGTTTAGGGGTTAATTAGGGGTTGTTTAGAGAATAAATTAGTGGACTGATTTGGAGATTGATATGGGCTAATTTGAGGCTGAATTTGTGAGGTTTCGGGGCTGAATTGATGCCGATTTGAATGCTGAAATTTGGGACTCGTATTGACGAGCATATGGTTCGAATTGAGGGCAAATGGTGTCGGTGTGGTGCGTGGTATGGTGGCTGGATGGTGATGTTCGTTATGACTTGAAATGAGTTTGGAAATGCCGAATTTATGCTCGTGATATTGGCTGTGATTGTGGGCCCGTTAGTGCCCTTGTATGTTTGTTGTATCATGAGCTGATTGATTGAAATGCAAGTCGTTATGTGCATGCTTGAGCTGAATTGAATTTGATTGTCGATTGGCCGTGATTGGGTGCTTATTAAGCTCGAGAAATGTGTGTGGTTTGGTGCGTGCACGGGCCAAGTGTGATTGGCCAATATATTGGTATGTGGGTGTCGAGCAAGTGAACGAGGGAGAAATCGTGTGTGGTGCGGTATGTGTAGTTACGAAAATCCCTGAGGCGGTACCGTTACGCGGGGAATTGATCCGTCCTGAGGCGGTACGACTACGCGGGACGATGCCCGGTATTATCGGAGGACGGCCAACCTGAGGCGGTACCATTATGCGGGTTGTGTCGTAGGTGGTGGGTGTTGAGCCTGAGGCGGTACCATTACGCGGGCCCCGAAGTGTTGTTATATGAGTTAGTCGCAGTGAACCTGAGGCGGTACTATTACACGGGTCACTGGCGAGTTGAGTGGAAAAGATGCATTGGTCGCAGTGAACCTGAGGCGGTACTATAACGCGGGTCACTGGCGAGTTGAGTGGAAAAGATGAATTGGTCGCAGTGAACCTGAGGCGGTACTATTACGCGGGTCACTGGCGAATTGAGTGGAAAAGATGAGTTGGTCGCAGTGAACTAGAGACGGTACCATTACGTGGGTCACTTGCGAGTCGAGTGAAATTCGTGTGTGAAATTTATTGAGAATGTGCATGTGATTGGCAATTGTGTTATTATGGCTAACGTGCAGGTTGCACGCACGAAAAGCCTAGTTAAGTGAAATTGTGTGCTATGATATGCTTATTGAGTGTTATTATGTTGGTCGTGTCTGGAGGTACGTGATAGCCTAGGTGAGGTTTAGGATGTGTGCTTATTGAGATGTGATCTCATGGTTGTTTCAACCAACAATTTCAGAATCCCGGCCTAAGCAATGAATCTCCCGCCGCCGCCGTCTGAGCATTTTGGAGTACCGATGCACACCGACCATAATGTTGTAGAATACCCGATAAACGATAATATGACCTAGATCAAGCATACTTCCGTAGTCTGAGTAGATATAGGGTTACCCCTTTGGCAGGCCCATAGCTATACCGCCTGGTACTTTCGGGACGGGGTAGAAGAGTTTGGCCCCATCCGTGGCTTCGATGTACCCTTTGATGGAGTTGGGATTGGGATCCATCAGCCATACCCTCTCTTGATGGCGAGATGACTAGTTTGGAGACTAGTCTAGTGCAGTCCGGACTTCATCCTGCGCCTGCAGCACTTGAGCCCTCAGGGGCCGAGCTAGATCCGGAGCCGAAAGAATCCCAGGCAGGGTATGATCCGATGGATGTGGATCTCGAGGTGATACCAGAGGAAGAAGAAGACCCTGAAGCAGAACCTGAAGAGGCCCCAGAAGTAGAGCCTGAAAATGAGCCTGAAGAAGAAGCAGAGGACGTACCCGAGTTTGAGCCAAAGTACGACCCCGAGTTTGTGCCAGAGGACGAGTCAGATGAGGAGCCAGTGGAAGAGGAGCGGGTCGAGGTTCCAGCGGAGTCGGGTGACATAAACAACCCGATTGAGATCGAGGCCGAGCCGGAGTCCTCAAAGGAGCAGACAGTTCAGGGGGATTCAGATTCAGGTGCTGAGGAGTCGGATTCAGAGTGGACGCCATCTCGAGGGCTAGCGTAGGGGCTAGTGTAGGGGCTAGGTATAAGCTCTTTGAAGTGTACCATTTTTGCAGACAGGGTACCCAGGCTGCTGGTCCTTTTTGACATCGGTGGTTTATAGTGTAGAAGTCGGTGTGCTTGTATATATTGTGGTTTGTAAATAGTGGATATTGTATAAGCTTGAATCGATAATAGATGTGTTTAATCTCCCCTTTTGACCTAGATGTTATTGTTCGGGTATTGGTGGCTTTCGCTGATTGATATAAATCTCTGATAAGTTTAATTGGGTCGGCGATATCCTGGGACGTCGCGATATTCGACCAGAGAAGTGTGTTGCGTGCTCGATGGGGTTTGAGGCGTGACATCACTTGTTGATTTGGTATCAGAGCGAGGACAGCTCGATTTAAGTTGGTCGAAGTCTGGAGTGATAAGGAGCAGAGACCCTGGGGTAGTAATCTAGGGAGACCTTAGCGAGTCATAGGGTGGAATAAGCTACACGTGCCTCCAGATTGTTTGTTGTGATTGTTGGGTGAATTGATTGTTATAATGATTGAAATGCAGGTGCGTCTGGACCTGAGGTAAGTGCACAGACCCTATTGATTGTGGCTTTGTGCTGTGGTGATTGATTACCTGCTGAGTGAATTATTGCGTTAATTCACTGCCTAGGACTAGACTGATCTAGTTAGCCTAGGTTTCTAATTCCTAAGTGGAATTATAGCAGGTAGACGAGTTGTAGGAATCGTGAGGATGAGTTCGCGAGATAGAGGAACTGGGAGTCCGTCCAGCTCACGAGTCAGACCTGCAGGAGATCCTAGAATGGATGCGGTCATGAGGACCCTAGAAGAAATTGGTAACCTGATAGGACGGCAGACTCAGGAACGAGCTGCAACTATTGCCCAAGCTGCCGAGGCCGCTGCTGCCAACAATAATAATAATGCAAATCAAGGGCAGGGGCAGATGAATGCGAATAGGCAGATGCACCAATTAGTCGAGCAGTTTCTGAAATTAAAGCCTCCTAAGTTTGATGGTAGAGGCGATCTTGAGGGTGCATCGCTGTGGGTGGAGGAATTAGAAAAGGCTTTTGAAGTATTGGGGTGTACAGACGAGGAGAAAGTGACATTAGCAGTATATCAATTACAAAGAAATGCAAATGATTGGTGGAAAGCCACTAGAGGAAGGATATTCCCGGATGGTACCGCCCAGACTTGGGCGATGTTTGTAGAAACCTTTAATGGTAAATATTTCTCTGAGAGTGCCCGAGAACAGAAATTATCCGAGTTTATGAGGCTACGTCAGGGGCAGAGGACAGTAGATCAGTATGAGGCTGAATTTGCTCGGTTGTCTAAGTTCGCCCCGAAGATGGTTGAGGACTCGTTGGATAGGGCTCGGAGGTTCTGAGACGGCTTGAAACCGGACTTTCGCAGCTAAATGATTTCATTGAATTTAAGAGAGTATAATGAGATCAATGATAGGGCTCAAGCGATTGAGCGGGACTTGGCGGATAGGGTTGCTGCTTCTGGGTCTAGATTTGCCCAGGGTAGGGACAACCGTCAGTTAGGAAAGAGGCCAATGATGGGTAATCGACGTTTTGTCCCTCTTGCTAGAAGGAATATAGGGAAACCGGCCCATAATCAGAATGGTCCATGTCGAGTGTGTGGAGAAAGACATGGAAATGGACCTTGTCCAACCAGGGGCGGAGCATGTTTCGGATGTGGTGGATTTGGTCATCATATAAGGTTTTGCCCCAATCTCAGGCAGAATAGATCGCCTGCGTTGCCGCCACCTCGGAACGGGAATCAGACTGGAGCTGCTCAGACAGCTAATCAGAGTAGGCCACAGGCCCAAGGACGGGTGTACGCCATGGCCAGAAGAGAGATTGAGAACGCGTCAGGGGTTGTCACAGGTATGGTTTCTCTGTGCGACCATGCTGCGTATGCTTTGTTTGACCCTAGGGCGTCACATTCATTTATATCTGAGCAATTTGTTGAATTGACTGGTATAGAATTGCAATTGCTTGATGTTGTGTTGTGTGTTACGACTCCCTTGAATGATAAGATGCTAGTTTCGTTGGGGTGCCCAAATTGTAAGATCGTAATTGGGGATAGGGAGGAAAGGATTGATTTAGCGGTTCTAGCTATGTATAATTTTGATGTGATAGTGGGTATGGATTGGTTGTCTAAGCAGAGGGCCGTAATGGATTGTAGTAGTAGGGTGATCCAATTTAATCCTGTTAGTCATCCAGAATTCAAATTTGTAGGAAATCAAGGGGGACCCTCGATCCTATGGATCTCGTCGCTAGAAATGACTAAGTTGTTGAACGAAGGGTGTTAAGGATTTCTAGCGGCTGTGGTTGATTCGACGGCTACGGAGCCGAGGCTAGAGGACATAGCCATGGTGTGCGATTATCCCGATGTCTTTCCTCAGGAATTGCCGGGATTGCTACCAGAAAGAGAAGTAGAGTTTGTAATCGAGTTGGCCCCTGAAACTAAACCAATCTCGAAGGCACCTTATAGAATGTCGTTGTCAGAACTAAAAGAGTTAAAGGTGCAAATGCAAGAATTATTGGACAAAGGATTTATTCGTCCGAGTGCGTCCCTGTGGGAAGCGCCAATTTTATTTGTGAGAAAAAAAGATGGATCGTTGAGGTTATGTATTGACTACAGGCAGCTAAATCAGGTGACGATAAAAAATAAATATCCCTTGCTGAGGATTGATGATTTGTTTGATCAATTACAAAGGGCTTCGATGTTTTCTAAAATTGATTTGAGAACGGGATATCATCAATTGAGGATTAGGAAGGAGGATATACCGAAGACGGCATTTAGGACGAGATATGGACATTATGAATTTACGGTAATGCCGTTCGGATTGACGAATGCCCCTGCTGCTTTTATGGACTTAATGAATCGGGTGTTTAAGGAGTTCTTAGATCAATTTGTGATTGTTTTCATAGACGATATACTGGTATACTCGAAGAGCATGGAGGAGCATGAGTTTCACTTGAGTAAAGTTTTGCAGACTTTAAGAAAGAACGCATTGTATGCTAAGTTTAGCAAGCGCGAGTTCTGGCTCAATCGAGTAGCATTTCTCGGACACGTGATCTCTGGGGAAGGAATCTCAGTGGATCCAATGAAGATTGAGGCGGTAATGAAGTGGCCGAGACCGACGACGGTAACAGAAGTTAGAAGCTTTCTGGGTTTGGCGGGATATTACCAACGTTTCGTGGAAGGGTTTTCGGCAATAGTGACACCGTTGACACATTTGTTGAAAAAGGAAACGAGGTTTGAATGGACCGACAAATGTGAAAGAAGTTTTCAGGAATTAAAGCATAGATTAACCACGACACCGGTGTTGACCATTCCATCAGGACCCGGAGGATATGAAATTTATAGTGATGCGTCGTTGAAAGGACTGGGGTGTGTACTCATGCAAAATGGACAGGTAGTGGCCTACGCATCAAGGCAGCTAAGACCGCATGAGTTGAACTATCCGATGCATGATTTGGAGTTAGCCGCTATAGTATTCCCCTTAAGATTTGGCGACATTATTTATGCGGAGAGAAGTTCCAAATATATACAGATCATCAGAGCCTCAAATATTTGTTTTCTCAAAAAGAGTTAAATATGAGGCAGCGTCGGTGGATGGAATTGTTGAAGGATTATGATTGTGATATCTTATATCACCCCGGGAAGGCCAACCGGGTAGCCGATGCATTGAGTCGGAAGTCAAGCATCGCACACTTGATGGTCAAGGAATGGGCTTTGTTGGAAAAAGTGCGAGACTCGGAGTTTAGATTCGAAGTAAGTCAAGTCTCGAGCTTGCTAGCCACGCTAAGGATTGAACCAGAGATCCAAGCTAAGATTAAGACTTTACAGTCTGCGGATCAAGAAATCCAAAGGATTCTAGAGATGGATGATACTAAGAGAAAGCCGGACTTCCAGATATCCGAAGACGGGATACTGAAGTTTCGTGGACGATTATGCTTGCCTGACGATGCGGAACTTAAGGAAGAAATTTTGTCAGAAGCGCATCGTAGTAGTTTTAGTATCCACCCAGGTAGTACCAAAATGTATCAGAATTTGAGGCAGTATTATTGGTGGAATGGTATGAAGGTGGACATAGCCAGGCATGTGGCCAAGTGCCTGACGTGTCAGCAAGTAAAGGCGCAACATTGTAAGCCCGGAGGGCTATTGCGACCTTTGGAAATCCCAAAGTGGAAATGGAAACATATAACTATGGACTTTGTGATGGGATTACCAAGGAGTCAAAGAGGCCATGATACGATTTGGGTGATTGACGACAGATTGATAAAGTCGGCACACTTTTTGGCTGTGCGAAAGGACTTCGCATTAGATCGATATGCTGAGTTGTATGTGCAACAAATAGTTCGGTTGCATGGGGTACCAGTGACGATTACCTCAGATCGTAATCCTAGGTTTACCGCAAATTTTTGGAAAAGTCTACAGACGGCATTAGGATCAAAGCTGCAGTTTAGTACAGCTTACCATCCACAAACGGATGGCCAGTCTGAGAGGACGATTCAGACTTTAGAGGATATGCTTAGGGCATGTGTATTGGATTTTCAGGGTAAGTGGGAAGAGCAATTGCCCTTAGCAGAATTTGCTTATAATAATAGTTTTCAGCAGAGCATCGAAATGGCGCCCTTTGAAGTGCTATATGGCAGGGCTTGTAGGACGCCCGTGTGTTGGGACGAAGTAGGAGAAAGGAGTATAACCAGGCCAGAATTAGTTCAACAGTCAGTTGAGGCTATTAAGGTAATTCGTGAAAGGCTGAAAACAGCTCAAAGCCGTCAAAAGAGTTATGCAGACAGACGGCGAAGACCTTTGGAGTTTCAAGTAGGGGATCATATATTCCTTAAGGTATCGCCCATGAGAGGACTGTCCAGATTTGGTAAGAAAGGGAAGTTGAGACCGAGGTACGTGGGACCTTTTGAGATTTTAGAAATGATTGGAGATTTAGCTTATCGCACTGCACTTCCGCCAAATTTATCGCAAGTGCATAATGTGTTCCACGTATCAATGTTGAGAAAATATGAACCGGACCCAACTCACGTGTTGAATTATGAGGAGATAGAAGTTGATGACAGGGTGTCATATGTCGAGAGACCAATAAGGATTGAAGATCGGAAAGATCAGGTTCTAAGGAATAAGACAATCCCGATGGTCAAGGTGGTTTGGGAGCATCACGGGACAGAAGGCGCGACGTGGGAAAGTGAAGAGCAAATGCAACGTCAATACCCCCACTTGTTTGAGTAGTTAGTTTGATTTGTAAATTTCGAGGACGAAATTTTTATAAGGGAGGAAGAGTTGTGACATTCTGAAATCCGGCCCACTTGGGATTTATGAAATGAATAGTTTATGGACGTACTTGCAGTTAGATCTCACCCGGAATTGATCACTTCGGGAATACTAACCATTAGGGAAAGGCTAATTAGGGATTTAAATTCGCGCGACTAAAGAAACTCGATCGTGAACTGACTTTCGACCATGAAAACTGTCGAGATGACATTTTGAGCCAATGTAGACCGATCCAAGGATAGTTAGGAATCAGTTCGCCGCTGTCATATTAATGGATCGCGGGAGATTCCGCTTCACCATGAAATAAATCGACGAATGGCCCCGAACCTATACCAAACGATCGTGCCCGTCGGAACGAGCGATCGATCCTCACAATTAAGTGACAACCGAAGTTGTCCCAACCCGAGTAAACTTGTACGTGGCATGATTCAGTATCGGCCACGGGTCAAATGTGTGAATTTTCCCAAAAGCCACCCGTTAGTCTAAGATACGCGCAAGTTACGCTATTTAGAACTTAGTCATTAATTAGAGACCGAGTTGGGCATTGAAAATTTAGAAAGTCACGACAGATCATTTAGACGATGTTGTCATTTGCTCGGGTAGCTTCGGATTTGTCCGAATCCTTCAGAAAAATCGAATTTCAGAGAGAAATGGAAAATGACCGTTTTACCCCTGGAGGTTTGTTAAAGCCAAGTGTATTTGAGGAAGGGCATTTTGGTTATTTCACCCTAGCCTTAGAAATAGAAATTTTTGGACAATTTTGCTCTTGGACTTTTTGTGAAATCCCCAAATTGCCCTTGGATATTTTGGAAAAGATTCGATCTGGATTGTCGATCTTAAGATAAGAACAAATCTCGGCCGTTGATTGGAAATGTGAGAGAGGGGCAAAATGGTCATTTGGAACACCAATTATTGGCTTGGATTATTTAAGCCAATTTTTCCCTCTCTCTCCTTACTTTCTCCCTCTCTCGGCTCACTCACTCTCTCTCCCCTCCTTCGCCGATCGCCGCCCCTCTCCCTCCTTGCCGCGCCGTCGCTCGCCGGCCGCCGTCCGCCTGATCGTCGTCGCTCGATCACCGAGCCGTGCCCTCACGCCGCCGTCCCTCTCTCTCTCTCTCCCTCTCGGCGATCTCTCTCTCTCTCCTCTCCCGTGGCCGTGAGTGACCGCGGCCAAGGAAGCCGCTCGCCGCCGCTGCCCGCCGTTCAGCCGCTTGCCGCCACCCGCCGTGTGGCCACCGGTCTGCCGTCCTCTTTCCACTCTAGCCGAGCTAGTCTAGAGTTCGTGTAAGTCGCCCCCTAAACCCTATTTAGGATGTCGGGTATCGATAGACGCGAATAGTGGTTAAATCGGGTTAATTAGTGGTTGTTTAGGGGTTAATTAGGGGTTGTTTAGAGATTAAATTAGTGGACTGATTTGGAGATTGATATGGGCTAATTTGAGGCTGAATTTGTGAGGTTTCGGGGCTGAATTGATGCCGATTTGAATGCTGGAATTTGGGACTCGTATTGATGAGCATATGGTTCGAATTGAGGGCAAATGGTGTCGGTTTGGTGTGTGGTATGGTGGCTGGATGGTGATGTTCGTTATGACTTGAAATGAGTTTGGAAATGCCGAATTTATGCTCGCGATATTGGCTGTGATTGTGGGCCCGTTAGTGGCCTTGTATGTTTGTTGTATCGTGAGCTGATTGATTGAAATGCGAGTCGTTATGTGCACGCTTGAGCTGAATTGAATTTGATTGTCGATTAGCCGTGATTGGGTGCTTATTAAGCTCGAGAAATGTGTGTGGTTTGGTGCGTGCACGGGCCAAGTGTGATTGGCCAATATATTAGTATGTGGGTGTCGAGCAAGTGAACAAGGGAGAAATCGTGTGTGGTGCGGTATGTGTGGTTACGGAAATCCTTGAGGCAGTACCATTACGCGGGGAATTAATCCGTCCTGAGGCAGTACGACTACGCGGGACAATGCCCGGTATTACTGGAGGACGGCCAACCTGAGGCGGTACCATTACGCGGGTTGTGTCGTAGGTGGTGGGTGTTGAGCCTGAGGCGGTACCATTACGTGGGCAAGATATACGGCCTGAGGCGGTACCATTACGCGGGCCCCGAAGTGTTGTTATATGAGTTAGTCGCAGTGAACCTGAGGCGGTACTATTACGCGGGTCACTGACGAGTTGAGTGGAAAAGATGAATTGGTAGCAGTGAACCTGAGGCGGTACTATTACGCGGGTCACTGGCGAGCTGAGTGGAAAATATGAATTGGTCGCAGTGAACCTGAGGCGGTACCATTACGCGGGTCACTGGCGAGTCGAATGAAATTCGTGTGTGAAATTTATTGAGAATCTGCATGTGATTGGCAATTGTGTTATTATGGCTAACGTGCAGGTTGCACGCACGAAAAGCCCAGGTAAGTGAAATTGTGTGCTATGATATGCTTATTGAGTGTTATTATGTTGGTCATGTCTGGAGGTACGTGATAGCCTAGGTGAGGTTTAGGGTGTGTGCTTATTGAGATGTGATCTCATGGTTGTTTCAACCAACAATTTCAGAACCCCGGTCTGAGCAATGAATCTCCCGCCGCTGCCGCCTTAGCGTTTTGGAGTACCGATGCACACCGACCATAATGTTGTAGAGTTCCCGATAGACGATAATATGACATGGATCAAGCATACTTCCGTAGTCTAGGTAGACGTAGGGTTACCCCTTTGGCAGGCCCATAGCTATACCGCCTGGTACTTTCGGGACGGAGTAGATGAGTTTGGCCCCGTCCGTGGCTTTGATGTACCCTTTGATGGAGTTGGGGATTGGGATATATTAGCCATACCCTCTCCTGATGGCGAGATGACTAGTTTGGAGACTAGTCTAGCGTAGTCCGGACTTCATCCTGCGCCTGCAGCACCTGAGCCCTCAGGGGCCGAGCCAGATCCGGATCCGAAAGAATCCCAAGCGTGGTATGATCCGATGGATGTGGATCTCGAGGTGATACCAGAGGAAGAAGAAGACCCTGAAGCAGAACCTGAAGAGGCCCCAGAAGTAGAGCCTTAAAATGAGCCTGAAGAAGAACCAGAGGACGTACTCGAGTATGAGCCAAAGTACGACCCCAAGTTTGTGCCAGAGGACGAGTCAGATGAGGAGCCAGTGGAAGAGGAGCGGGTCGAGGTTCCACCGGAGTCGGGTGACATAAACAACCCGATTGTGATCGAGGCCGAGCCAGAGTCCTCAGAGGAGCAGACAGTTCAGGGGGATTCGGATTCAGGTGCCGAGGAGTCGGATTCAGAGTGGACGCCATCTCGAGGGCGTAGGGGCTAGCGTAGGGGCTAGTGTAGGGGCTAGGTATAATGGTAGTGGTCGAATTCACCAAAAATAATTCCTACTCTCTAAATCACAAATAAATTGTACTTAGGGTGAGCAGAGTCGAATCCACAGAGACTGACAAATTGTTAATTCTTTGAAAACCAAGTAAATAATCAAAGCGAAACTAAAAAGGGGGGTTTATGCATAATAGACTTAAATAAAATAAGCAAACATAAATTAAAGAAAATCAGATTATGCAACATCTAGCAAAGGTAATCTCATTCAAGTTCGGAAGTTGATCATTGAGTCAAACATCTTTCAACTTCCGACACACACATGTGTCCACCCCGATCAATATCGACCCGCGTAACACGCCTCAGGCCCACCTCATCGTACAACTCGAATAACACGCATCAAGTCTACGGCACGACTTGCGTAAAGACGCATAGCAGCCACACTTAAATTCATGGAGATTTTTAAAAAAAAAATAAATGAAAGATTATCTAGTTAGGACAACTTGAAATAATCTCTTTTTAAAGTTTTCTTTGAACTTAAATCCATCCTTCACCTTCCCACTATCCTTGTGGAAGAACTGAACTTTAAACTAAGAGGGCTTGTTGATCATATTTTATTAGCGAAAACAAAATTTTAAGTTCAGCTTAATCCATCTATCTAAACGAAGCTACACTGTGTATCTCAATGATAAGTTGATTTCGTTTCTTGCACATTGTTTTTTTTCTATGAATTATTGACTATATAAAATAGTTAAACCATTTTTAATTTTCTTTTCGACATTGATATTTGAACTTTTACTATCATGACACACTTTTTAGGGTCCTTTTGTTTCGCAAAACAATATTTTATCAGAAAACATTTTCTTGAATTACCTACCGCAGGAAAATAAGTCAATGGTAAATCATTTCACAATAAAAAGAATGGTTAATACCACGAAAAATCCAAAACTGGTACACCTGTGACAAATTTATCTTTCATTAGTTTTCGTTAAATTTTACCATCAAATTGCCGAATTAGATGACACGTGGCAGTTGATGAGTATACAAGTTTGGGATTTCACCCTTCCGTTTGTTACAGATGTACTAGTTTGTGATTTTTTGTGATATTAATCCAATTTAATGGAAAGTAAATTTGTCAAAACTGTACCAGTTTTGGATTTTTTGTGGTCAGAAAATTAGTTTGGGGTAAATTTGTCATAAATGTACCAGTTTGGGGTTTTTGGTGGTCAAAAAATTAGTTTGAGGTAAATTTATCACAGGTGTACCGATTTGGGGTTTTTCGTGGTATTAACCCTAAAAAGAAATTCTTTGCTTAACTCGAAGAAAATGAATTCTTTAAAAAATCAGAGATCATTATCTAAAACATAACTAGACTCAGGCATTTGGATTATCCTGATTATTCTCTCGATATTTTCGGTTATGTGGTGAAAAATAAATTGCTATTTTCTTTCATTGATTGATGCTTGGTCTAAGATAGGGGTGGCCATCTTTGCATAGCACATTTCAAATTTCCATTGGCTTGAGTTTACCCGAGTAAGACAACAAAAGCTCCATAGTCTCAGCTGGCAACCCATGGATTACAAAGAAATGTACCCAAAATTATTCCTGGGGATGCCTCTCTATCAGGATTTTTAGCCTGGATCCGTATCTAGGGAACGAGATTAATTAGAATCTTTGATCTTGGCTCCCATGTGAGCCCCTCCGATGGGTTCCACAAGGAGAATGACCGTGATTGCATCCAGCTCAAGGCCCCGGATCGAGGCAAGAATTGCGGCGCTCCATCCTTTGCGGAGAAACTTATTCAGGATAGTCATTATACATTAAAATTAAGATCACGATGAGTTAATTCCGATGATAAAAACCATATCTAGTCATGCATATTGTTGCTAATATTTTAGACTCCGTTTGTTTCGCGAAAAATATAATATTTCTAAAATATGTTTTCTAGGGAAATAACAAAGTTTTTCAGTTCTTGGGTGAAATATGAATGAACTGGAAAATATTTCAGTGGTTTGATAAGAAAAACTTGCTTTTATTTTCCTAAAGAGACATGCATTATTCGTAACCGGGGAGATTTAGTCTAGGAAGGTACCGTGGCCTGTGCTAGTTTATACACCAGGCGGGCTCCACAGCTTTCACGCCTTATTTTAACATCCCAGCCGCTGATGCCCATCTATAACTCGAGAGATCCCTTCCTAACATCCCCAATGGTCACATGTTAGGGATGTTAGTCGTTGGGGCTCTCTCCCTCCCTTAAGTTCCCACCTTATATTTTTTTTCCTAGTGAGAGGGAATACCCAGGAGTCTTATAGGGGCAAGGCCCCCGCTCCTCATTTAGCCTTTTAAGGTCTTGCTCAGGACCAACACTCTATCCTAAGTGGAGAAACTTATTCAGATAGTCATTATTCGTTAAAATTAAGATCATAATGAGTTAATTATGATGATAAAAACCATATCTAGTCATGCATATTGTTGCAAATATCTTAAGCTCCATTTGTTTCGCCGAAAATATGGCATTTCTAAAAAAGGTTTGCCAGGAAAATAACAAAGTTTTTCGGTGCTTGGGTGAAATCTAAATGTACTGGAAAAAATATTCCGTGGTTTGGTAAGGAAAACTTGCTTTTATTTTTCTAAAGAGAAATGCATTATTCATATGCTATAATGCATACACATGCCATATCATCAAATAATTTTCCAAGTGTCGAGGAACCTAGCTCGAGCGTCCAGGACTAGGCCTCAGCCTTGAAGTATTTGGGCCTAACCATGAGGGTTCCCAAGCCCAAACGCCAAGGTCTTGATCATAGGACTTGGTATTTCCTGGACCCAACCATTATTTTTTTTCACCAAATTTTCTTTGTATTTTATAATCAGCAATTATAATAATAATCTCCATGAAGAAAACATTTAACTGAAATAATACTAATTTGTCTTAGAAGATGACTTCTACCAAGAGAAGATTTTGGATATTAAATTAAGTTACGAAAAGAAAGATCAAAATAAAATTAAAAAAGACATCACTCATGAGGACTTTTATGGAACAGTTGGTGGGGATCTTGAGAGGCCCATATATATGACCCAAAGCATGACCTGTGAAGCAACGCAATGGGAAAATACATGCATGAGCTCTATAGTAAAGACACATTAGAAACTTTAAGCCACGTTTCAGACAATTGAACACACTGAAATCGTCACATCTTCTGCATACCATTATTTCAGTGGTGAGAAAGACATGAGAACAGACGAAACATTCATGGCAATCACGAAGAAGATTCAGCAGCTCGTGTCTTCACCATCTTCACCCGTTGGGAAGAAGAAAAGAGAAGTCCATTGGCTAATTTCAACTAGCCTAAAATCTAGAGATTGTTGGAAAACATCCCTATGAGATTTTGATGATTACCAAAGTATCTTTGTTGCTAATGGTTACAGTGATGAATGCAGATAGTGAAACAGGTTACTATTATCAATGATCCTACCTATTGGCATAGGTGAGATACTAGTCTCTGATGTTGTGGTGAACAAAGTATCAGTGAGATTCAGATCTCTTCATAGCTTGGAAGGACCAGTCAAGTTAGTGATCTTGAAACTCTTTGGTATTGATAATTTTTGGAAAGATCATTTATCCTAACATCATGAGTCATTTAGTGGTATCGGCAATAAAGATGGTTAGCCGGGTCACATAATCTACACCGGTGATAGTGTGCAATAGATTGGAGGAGTGATGAATCAGGTTTGATGATAGTGAGATATGCACTAGAAGAAGATTGTTGATGGATTAGAAAAGAGCCATTGTGGTTCAGGATTGCCTAGCTAAAAAATTGGGCAGAGTATCAAAAAAGCAACCGATAGTTTTATGAGACAAGACAGCAATAGCCTTTTTGGGAAACCTACTCTAGTCAGTGAGGCGACTACAAGTGCAATCTCGGTACTGGCAAAGAAACTCCCAACAACTCTCAAATGGCTAGATGATTATCCTTGAAGGTACAAGAGTAAATGCAATGTTCTTGTATCCCGATAGTGTGATCTATCAAGTGAAGGGCTCTACACTAGCCAATTGCAACTTGCATTACTAATTACTAGAGGATCTAGACACTATTAAGGTTGTTAGTCTGAGATGGACATAGGCTTTTTCATAAGTCGAACCACTATACATCATTGTCTGATTTGCTTATTTTACTCTGATTTACTTGCCAGCATCACACATACTGATCAGCTTGCAATCTCATCTTGAGTGTTGATTGTTTAACATTCTGCAAAAGTTTTAATCCATCACCACTCAACCTATTTATTCCCTCCTTCTAGGTTGCTTTGTTAGCCCCAACAATTGGTATTGGAGCTTTGTTGCTTGTCTATTGAAGGGCATTACTTTTGAGCATAAAGATATGTTTACATGGCTAACCTAATGAATGTCTTTGCTCCTGATTCTATTGCTCCTAACAAGCATCTTTATTTTGATGGAACAAATTATGCATACTGAAAGCAGCGTATGCAATCTTAACTAGAAGAAACTGATCTTGAGATGTGGATTGTGATTGAAAATGATCCAACAATTCAGCAAGAGCACCTGCTGAACAAGAAGCACAAGAACCAACAACTATTCCAGCAATTGTTGTAGCCATCGATGCAACTGAGCTTGAGGAAACTCAAAAAAGACAAGCTCTTAATGCTAAAGCAAGGCATCTGCTTTAATGCTCTCCCTCTCCCTCTCCCTCTCCCTCTCCCTCTCCCTCTCTCTCTCTCTCTCTCTCTCTCTCTCTCTCTCTCTCTCCCCTTCTAAGTTTAAAAGAATTTCTTCATGTGCTACAACTAAAGAAATATGATATTGACTCCAAGTAACATTTGAAGGAACTGATCGGAAAAAGAGAACATCCTCTTAAGAAACTATGAGTTGTTCAAGATGAAGTCTGACGAGACGGATACTAAAATGTTCACAAGATTCACTATCATCACGAATGGTCTCTCTCTCTCTCCTTCTAAGTTTAAAAGAATTTCTTCATGTGCTACAACTAAAGAAATATGATATCGACTCCAAGTAACATTTGAAGGAACTGATCGTGTGCGAGAAACAAAAGATGAACATCCTCTTAAGAAACTATGAGTTGTTCAAGATGAAGTCTGACGAGACGGTTACTAAAATGTTCACAAGATTCACTATCATCACGAATGGTCTTGCCAACCAAAGGAAGATCTTCACTAATGTTGAGAAAGTGAACAAGATCCTAAGGTCACTACCGAAGGAGTGGAGTCAAGTGAAAACCTCTGTTCGTGAGACCATGAGGATTCAAGCTATCTCTACGATGAGCCAATTGGAACTCTAATGTCCTATGAGGCTGAACAAAAAAATGAAGATCTAAGCTCCAAAGGTAAGATAGTCATAGCTTTTGCTTCTAATCATGGTGATGCAAGTGAACTAACAACATCAGACGACAACGGGGTAAGTATAGCGCAAGTGTCATAACTTTTGTACGGAAGACACTTAAGTGCTATAACTTTTTTTGGCTCACTTGAGTGCCATAACTTCCAAAAAAAAAGATCACTTAAGTGTCACTTACGAGTTGGTTGTGAGGGCCCAAAACCGCGGCTTTTCTGGCCGAACGGTGACCTTCCCGGCGAGGCGAGCACCACCAGCTTGAAGAGAGGGTATCGGTGAATCATTCCATGGCCTCCGTTCGTCTCGAAATTTCCGTTTTAGCCTCCGTTGACGAAGGTAAAAATGCTTCGTAATCACACAAATCGGCTCGATAAATATGTGATTACGAAGCATTTTTACCTTCGTCAACGGAGGCTAAAACGGAAATTTCGAGACGAACGGAGGCCATGGAATGATTCACCGACACCCCCTCTTCAAGCTGGTGGTGCTCGCCTCACTGGGAAGGTCATTGTTCGGCCGGAAAAGCCGCAGTTTCGGGCCCTCACGACCAGCTCGTAAGTGGCACTTAAGTGGTCTTTTTTTTTAAAGTTATGGCACTCAAGTGAGCCAAAAAAAAGTTATAGCACTTAAGTGTCCTCCGTACAAAAGTTATGGAACTTTTGTGCTGTACTTACCCCGACGACAACAAAGATGAAGACATGGTTCTCTTCACAAGAAGGTTCACAATCATGATGAGAAAAGGAAGCAACTACAAAGGAAAGAGGCAAGCAAAAAACTCAAATGAGAAAAACACTACAAGGCCGAAGATGATTCCAAATCAAAAGATGTAGTCTGCCACGAATGTCGAAAGCCTGGACACATCAAACCCGACTGTCCTATTTAGAAAAAGAATAAGGGAAAGTTTGAAAAGAAGTGTGCACTCAAGGCTGAAACCTGGAGTGACACTGAATGCAAAAGCAATGATGAAGATGTTGATCATGCCAATATGTCTAATGGCTGATTCCACAAGTGATGAGGAAATTGAGGTAGAATCCTCTGAACTCACTTACGAAGAATTGCAAGATATTTTGAAGGAAACTTTTGGAAAATACAAAAAAATTCGAAAAGAATTTCGGTTTGAAAAAGGAAGTTTCAACATTGATAATTGAAAACCTTTCTCAAAGAGTAGCTCTTGAAGAGATGAGAGATGAATTGCACATTCTAAGTAAAGAGCAAAATTTCTCTCAAGATGAGAATTACTCTCTAATAAAAGAGATCTTGAAAATCACTACAAAGTTCTCTCTTGGTTACAACACACTTGAGCACATGCTTTCAATTCAAATCCCTCACTACAACAAGTCCGTTTAGTATGTTAGGAAAATGAAGAAGAAAAAAATCCTTTTCCAAAAGCAAAAGATAGAAATTCAAAGAAGCCCTGTATTCCCATTCCAGTTTACAAAAATCAATTTGAAAAACATTTTATTAGACCTACTGGTGGAAAGTTCTTTGACTGCTCCAGCTCCAACAAAGATGGTCATTCTAATATAAGTGCCTAAAGTTGTGAGCCAAGTCAAAAGGTACAAACTGGAAGTCTCATTACACTAACAATGAAGGACCCAAGTTTGTGTGGATACCAAAGAAGAAATAAATTTTCTCTTTGATGTAGGGGAAGAAGTCCTGCAAATGGTACGTGGACAGTGATGCTCACAACACTTGACTGGAGATGCCAGTACCTTTATGCATCTAACCCAAGTTGATGGTGAGAGCAACTTCAAGGATGGTATTTGCACTAGTAAAGGCAAAGATGCATCATAGACTTTTTCAGGAAAACGGTATGGAAATATCTATCTACTGAACATTGACTGTGAAACTACTCACTGTTTTTTTTTTTTTTGGTAAGGAAAACTACTCACTGTTTAATCTCTGTAAAAGAAAAATAAGAGATGTTGCATAGAAAACTTGGTCATATTAATTTAAAGCAAATCTTTAAGCTAGCTTCAAAGGAACTGGTAAGAGGCCTTTCGAAAATGAGGTATGAAAAGAATGAAATCTATAAGCAAGTTAAAAGTTCTTTCAATTCCATAAACACTGTTGCTACTAACCGAGTATAGTAGTTACTTCATATGGATTTTTTTGGACCTACAAGGAACACTAGCCTTTGAGGAAGCAAAATATTGCATAGTAAGTGTGGATGATTATTACAGATTCACATAGGTTATCTTCTTAGCTCACAAAGATGAAGCATACAAGTTATTTAAGAAATTGCACAAAAGATCCAGGACGAGAAGAGCTATAGCATCACAAGCATCAAGACTAATCGTGGTGGTGAATTCGAGAACAAAAGCTTTGTTGATTACTGTGAGGAAAATAGAATGGAGCACAACTTTTCATCTCCATATACTCCACAACAAAATAGAGCAGTTGAAAGGAAAAATAGAAGTCTGCAAGGTATGGTAAGAACAATGATGATTTAAAGTAGCACTCCTATTTACTTTTGAGCTGAAGCAATTGCAACATCATGTTATATCATCAATAGAATGTTTTTGCATCCATTATTGTATAAACACCCTATGAGCTGTTCAAAGGAAGAAAGTCAAACATATCTTACTTTCATATTTTTGGTTGTAAATGTTATATTTTGAAAAATGCAAACGACAACGTTGGTAATTTTGAACCAAGATCAAATGAATGTATATTTCTTGGCTATTCTACTGCTAGCAAAGCATATCGAGTGTTCAACAAAGTTTCGCAGGAAGTAGAAAAGTCTATCAATGTCAAGTTCAATGACAACATGATGGGAATCCAAAATCTCAATGAAGATGTTGAACCATCATCATCAATGTAGATTGTACAAGCTTCTCAGAATCAATAGTCCAGATTACAAGAAGAAATTGGCACGCCCCAAACCACAACGGGCTCGCAACACCACGACGGTCGTATTGAACGCGACGTCCCAGGACGCGTCGCCGACCCAAATGAAACACCCAAAGATAAACGCAAGCAGAAACGGAAATAAAACAACCCAGACAAAAGATAATGATAGAGGGATAGCACAAAACAATAATTTCATTTACTCCATAACAACCCAGCTACTAACGAATAAACCACGATCATAAAAAGGGGGCGGTGGTTGGGTAGCCTACTTCACTATACAAAAGAGGGCATCCAAAGATGAAGTGAAGCATCAAATGCCCAAGGTCACTCTGTAACATCCTGAATTTTGATCCGTTACTCGGGACCAATGAAGTATATGTTAATGCTTGTTTGATTTTAGTAAGTCGCGCTCTAAACACAATTTTGGACTTCGGGTATCGACGGGCGATTTTGGGCAAAATCAGTATGGAATTAGGTGCGGAATTACGTGAATGGGGAGTGGAAAAATTATGGTGGGCCTTAGGAATTAAATTGGGTAATATTTATTGGAAATTCGGATTAATAGAGGTGCAATAATAGTTCATATGTCACGAATCACATGTTCACAAGCTGTGAATTATTGTTCACGGGGCTGTGATGACATTCGGGACACGAGTTGGGTTTTTAGAACCAGTATTTTATGGCGAGAAAGTTCCGTGAAGGATCGGAATTAATCCGACGCCGTTTGGTGGGAGAAAAATGAGAATTTACGGTTTTGCCCCTCCAAACTTTTGGACTGATTTTCGAGGGCTTAAAGGATGAATTTTAAGGATCCGACACCATATTATGTCTACCGTGAATATATAGGACCGGTATGGACAAAATTGAAATTTCAATCCGGGATCGGAAAATTACGAAAATGCCCCTAGGCCATTTTAATTTATTCCGAATTTTGGATAAATTTTGGGGACTAACTAAGGTTAAGAAGCCCAAACTAGACCTGGTCAGCCTTGGTTAGGGGTATTTGACCATTATACCCTTGCATTATTGGAGGAGAATGAGCCTAGGCCATTGGATTAAATGACAAACTAACCAACCAACTAATTTCACATATTCAAACCATACTCAAATTTGCTCATTCGCCAATCACTCAATCAATCCGTTCAAACATCCAATCCACCATAATTTCCACAAAATGCGCCATACTAAATTGAGCGCACAAAGGCCTCGATAGGCCATCGAACCCGGTCCCCAACTCAGCACGACCAACACATATTCAAGCAACAAAAGTTAGCCACATTACGCAACCACTCTTCTAACACATTTCAAATACCCAGTTTCAAGTCCTGAACTCACTACAATAACCCACAATCCAACACAAACCGGCCACTATTGAGCATCGAATTTCACTCACAAGCACCATGACAATTCAACCATATACGCGCCCACCAACTCATCACGTTCAAACTCACATTTCAAACCACAAACTAATCAACATTAGTCTATCAAACCAGCAACTAAACCCACCAAAACCCGCCACTAATTAAGTCTCTAGATCGCCCCAATCCACCCACGTTTCAACCATGATCAGCCCGCAATTCCAGCAACCAAAATCAGCCATACCCAGCCCCTAATTTACATGATATGGCATCTAAACAAGTCCGATTTAATTCCCAAAGGCTTAATTGTGTGTGGGGTGTTTTGTATAGGTCATTAGGACCTAATGAGATAGTTTAACGGTGGATTAAGGAGGCCTAAACAGCCCCTGATGCGGTAATGCTTACGTTCATTGAGTACCGAAATTGTGTAATTTGCCTAAGTGTTTCACTAATTGGGTTCAATTGCTAAGGACTTTGAATTGGACATTTTGGAGACTAATTAGGCGGAATTGAAATTACGGTGAGGCTTAATTAGGTGTTGGGCCCTAATGAGATTGGTGGTTGGATGATTAGGCCCGGGGCGGAACCGAATTGGTATTGGGACTTAGATTGGGCTTGAGTTTGGCCATTTTAGGGGTTGATTAGTGACCTAATGAGATTGTTTAAGTGTGGTTTAGTGCCTAATGGATAAATTGATGGAGCCGGGGTGTGTTAAATTCATGTGGCTTGGTAAATAAGTGTGTTCGGCGGATGTTGGCTTGGGTATTGGCAGAATTTCCGAGGTGGCGGTATGTCATGTTGTGATTGATTGGAATTGAGTGCAACAATGGCGGCACTGAGATTTACTCAATTATGGCCTTCGGGTCCGGGGGCCTTAACGGGGAAGGCCGGGAGAAAAATGGGGCCTAAGGGTCGGGCCTTCGGGCGGAGAAACCGCGGGCTTCAGTCGGAGAAACGGCGTCGCGGGTCGGGCCTTCGGGTCGGGAAAACCGTGGCTTCGGGTCGGGCCTTCGGGTCGAGAAACCGGGCCTTCGGGTCGGGAGAAATGCGGCCTTCGGGTCGGGACAAACCGTGACCTTGGGTCGAGCCCGAACTGCACGTGATTTGCGTAATGTCAAATGCCTAACCTGTAGGGCTACGAGACAATGTAAGCGCGGCGACGGCGGCGGTGGCGGCGGGCTGGTCCACAGGCTGTCCCGCAGTGGCGGTCGGCGTCGGGCGGCAAGAATAGGGAAAGCCGGAGCATTTGGAGCGTAGCGAGGAAGAAGAAGAAGAAGAAGAAGAAGAAAAAAAGAAAAAGAAGAAAAGGAAGAGAGAGAGAGAGAGAGAGAGAGAGGGCCAGTGGAGTGCATGCGAGAGGGGTAGTGAGTGGACGTGTCCAAGGGAAACGTGCGTGGGCGGGGAAGAGAGAGAGAGAGAGAAGTCAAAAGAATACTCAAATACGATTCGATGGCCCACGTTTCGGATCCGAAATCGATCCAATGGTCCACGAAAAATCCTAATTAATAAATTAGGATTTGGCCCATGACACCAGATAATTCGACACTAAAGTTTAGGCTCTAAATAACGATCAAATTATCGATCGGAGTGCGATTTTAGCGAAATCTCTAATTCGACACTAAAGAAAATAACGTGATCAAGAGTGATGAGTGCGATTTTAGCGAAATCTCTAATTTAAAGAAAATAGCCCAGAGTTTTCCGGGCGAGGAATTTTATTATAAGCGCAACGAAATACACGTTTTATGAATCCCAAAAATGGGTCGAAATTCGGAATGTCACGAAATTATAGTTAAAATGCCTAGGACCGGATATTCCAAGCAAGTCCCAACCAAAGGGACAAATCATTGGTGATACTAGAGAAGGTGTACGAACCAGATCCTCTTTTCGACAAGTCATGAAATCACTTGCATTAGTCTCTTACGTCGAACTAAAGGGAATTGATAAAGCCATAAAAGATGAAAATTAGATTGAAGTAATGCAAGAGGAGCTTCACCAATTCGAAGTCAATGAAGTCTGGAAATCGATTCCTCGACCACAAAATCACCCAGTCGTCGGAACTTAATGGGTATTCAAAAACAAGATGGATGACAATTGACAATGGATGCCGTTTTATTCAATGGTACAAATTGCCACTACCGTCCTATCCAGAATATAATCCTTGCGATGACGATAGCTGTAGGTCACAGTATGAATCGCCCAAGTATGTTTTGAGCAAGCCGACCAATTTGATTGATGATAATTGACAATGGATGCCGGGCGGATGTTGCTCGACTTAGTGTGTAAATCCTGTGAATTCTTTGTGATATCCTGAAAATTCGACCAAATTTGGTGATTTATGAAATGGTGATTTCATCGACATTCTATTTGTTAATTCTTGCCGGTCCCCAACTCAGCACGACCAACACATATTCAAGCAACAAAAGTTGCTATCGAAGAATTTATTTCTAGCACATGCCGTTAGTTCGAGATAAACTATAGTTGCGATTGATCGATTTCGATCACGAATTATGATCCGATTTTGCATGTCGAGTGCTCAAGGATATCACACCCGAACTATCGGACATCGCCTCATAATTTTTACGAATTGGTCATCGAAAATTATTTGTTAAATTACCCTTCTAGAAACTTTTTGTTAGATTAAATCTTGGCCTTTGGATTGAACTTGAGAGCAAGGCTTGATCTTAGCCCTTGATCTTTGCTTGGGTATCAAGAACATATCTCAACCATTGATCTTGATTTAAATTTAAACCCTCTTTCTCTCTTTCCTCACTTTCTCTCTTATTCTCTCTCTCTCCCTCTCTCTCGGCCGAATACCCCACCACCGCCGTTCATCCACCAGCCCCTCGCGCCACCATCCTTGAGCCCCGTAGATCGCCGTGTGCCGTTCACCGCCGTTTGCCGCTTGCCGTGTCAAACCGAGGTCGCCACGAACGGCCCGTGTCGTCCTCGCGTCGTCATCGTTGTTAGACGAGTAAGTTAACATCTAATCCCTTGTTTAGAATGTTTAACTTACGTAGGGTAGTTTAGCTAGTTATTGTTTTAGTGTGTTTGAACTTCTAGAATGAGCGTTGGCGAGTCTTGATTGCTAGACTAAGTTGGAATAGATGTTGGATGTTGATTTGAACTCTTGGTGTGGTAATTTCATGGCTGAGAAGTGGTGGATCTCAAAGTTGAAGGCGTTTCTTGGAGTTTTTATCTTGATTTCAGAACTGATTTTACTGTACGTCCCTGGTTTTCCATTTTTATAGAGCATTTTGTGGTTAGAATCTTGAAAAGTGTTCTTCATAAAATTTGTTCACAAGATCTTGATCTATAACATACTTAAATTTCAGATTTTTCTGAGCTCAAATGGGTTACACGAAGGTCCAATTTCTTACCGAATCAGAACTGTTTTATACTGTGGATTCCGTGACCTTCGTGCCTTCTCAGATTTTTATAAAATTTCCAGTTCGATTTCGACCACACTTCCTTCACAAGATTTGTAAACAAAATCCATGTCTACAATGTATAAAAATTTCAAAGTGTTTTGAAAGGATTTGGTTTGTAAAACGAGTATTTCTTGTGGTTCAGTTCCCCTGTTCCAGCGGACCAGTTCTGGGTTGTTTCCGAGCCATCAAAAGTGATCTTTGTATAAGGATCTTGGGATTTTGTTCTTCATGGAAAATATTTGTGAAGGTCTTTTTTATAACATATTCAAATTTTATAATTTTTGGAAACCATTTGCTATGCTTTTGAAGTTGATTTCCCAAATCATGCAAATCTGTCCAGTTTTACTAGAATTCCATAATCTGTCGGTCTTTACTTGAAATCTTTGGCTTTCGATTTCTAGCCTAATAGAGACAGTAACCACAATTACCTAGCTTTTCAATAATGTTTATTTGGCTGTGATCCGATGTTGAATGCTTTTGTAAATTCATGTTTTAAAATGAGTTTCACAAAGTCGATTGACCGTTTGCATGTGTGACCACTTGTTATTGTTGTGTGGCATTGATGTGAGCACGATTCATGCATGCATTGGCTAAATGAAAAGATAAGAATTGGCATGAATGCTTGTGTGCTCGTGTGGTCACATGTTGGAGCCGTCTTCTTTGTAGATCGCTTGACGATGCCCGATTTATCGGGGTCTTGGCTTGTAGATCGCTTGACAATACTCGATTTATCGGATGCCTGGAGATTATATGGATTGCCGATACTCCGAATGCCTTGTCGCGGCCCGAGGTTAGACTCGATGCTCCTTACGGGATACCATCTTACTGTAGATCGTTTGATGCTGCCGTATTGGAACTCTCTTCTTGTAGATCATTTGACGATGCCATGCCCAACGGGGTGAGACGATGCCGGGTAGGTCCGGAAGACTGCCATATTGTTGCAGATTGCTTGATGTGTGGTGGCCCGAGGGGCGTAATAAATGGAATACGTGTGATGCATAGTGCTTGATTATGGGGTAGAAACTGCTAGGCATAGTATGGGACGTGCCCAAGTGGATTTTGCCTTATAATTGAAACACGCGCGACTGTGATGCATTGATGCATGGGAAATCTCATTACACGTTCTGGGTATGTGATATGTTTGATGCATCGTTGTGACATATGACTATCTATGTTATGCATAATATGTGTGCCAAGGTAAGGTAAAGATGCCTATGGTTGGTTAATGATTTGTGTCCAGTGCATGGTCGCATGATTAGGGACTCCCGAGGTGAGTTGGCCTTCTAAACGGGGCTTAGGTGTTAACTTATTGAGATTTTTATCTCATTTGTGGTTGTTAAACATTTTTCAGGCCCTTAGCATGTTGATGCACCTAGTATGGTTCGGGGTGCCTAGAAGCTGACTTTTGGTGAAGTAGATTGACTCCAGCCTAACATATTTTTTGTAGACTTTTATGGAAATGCTCGAAGTGGGCTTGTAAAAATGTTCCCAGGGATTAATCAAGTAAATGTTAAAATGGTGTTTTGATCTCAATATTGTGACGCCCCGACCTCGGGGTCATTAACGTGACGTCCCGTTCATTATTATCTTTCTTACAACAAGCGGAAGCATATCTCGGGACAATCACATTCAAAACAAACAGCGGGATTGAGATAAACAGCATCATGAGCAAACCTTATGTTTACAAAGCATGCAAACATGTTTTAAACAAGCCCTTCTCTTGGGTCATAGCAAACATCACGCATATTCTACAAGCCTATTCCGAAGGCTTTTCTAATTACAGGCCGACGTGGCTTGGGCTTTCCTATCCCCACTATGGCTTCTCGTTCCTCGCTTTTCCCGAACTTCAACATGGCTCAACCTCCTCCTGTGGCTGCCGTCCGTTCGACCATCCTATGTACCTGAGGGTGGGAAAAATGGGGGATGAGTCGGGGAGACTCAGCAAGTGAAAACACTAATATCAAGCGAGGATATATCGATCGCCGATAACATAAGTCGGCCCTTACCGCACCCGCATCAATGGCAGATCAATAGCAAAGTTCAAACAAGAGAACATCACGCATAGCCACATCGTGCACACTTTACCAACCAAGGCTCGGTTCTATCTCAAAACAACATCAACCAGGAAACATGATCAAATCGAGAAATGAACCAACTACAACCAACCAAACGACCGAGAAACGGTCCAAGCAAACCACGTCACAACGCATCTCAACATCCTTTCCCGATATTAGGGAATCCACTTACACTTAACGAAACCAGAACTAGAGAGTAGAAAATGGATGGGAAAGACGACGGCCTCGGGATCTCGGCCACTCACGGTGTCGACCTCTTTCTTTTCTTTCCCTTGACTTTCTCTCTCTCGGTTTTCTCTTTCTCTTTTCTCTCTTGGTCGAATGGCCTCTCTCTCTCTCTCTTTCTCCCTCACGGCTATTCTCTCTCTCTCTTTCTCTTTCTCTTTGGCCGAATGGCCCTCTTCCTATTTATAGAGAGACAAACTTGGGGCCAAAGCTTGGATGAGGTAAGCGCACGTGTCATCGGTGAGGTGAGGTAAGCGCGCGTGTCATCCAAGCATTAATAGCCTCTTTCTCTCTCTCTCTCCTCAAGCTTGGCCGTGGGTCTCTCTCCCTTTCTTGGTCAATACTTGATGACCAAGGCTTCAATTAATGGCTTCATAAAGGCTTGTGGAAAATAAGGCCAAGCATTAATGAGAGTAATAATGAAGGGGATAAGGTTTGACTTTGTCAAACTTTCTAGGATTTTCTCCAATCAAAGCACAAAATATCTCATTTGAAAGCTCAGAACGTGTACTTTAAATCACCAGAAGATATCAAGTCCAAATTCCAACGTTCTCGTATAGAAAATGCCGAATCTTTGAAATCTGACAAAACCGGACAGTTTTGCACTGTTTACGAAATTGGACTTAAAAACATAGTAAATGAACTCCGAAAATTCTCAAATTCGGATATGTCATAAACAAGATCTTAACAAACATTTTTCATGAGAACACAAAATCTAAATCTCTCTATAAACACCATTTTCAGTCACTCAAAAACAGACTAAAAACAGTTCACTGGAACAGCATTCTTGTTTCTCAAATTACGCTCTGTCCAGAATCCAAATCATCTCGGAAAATTCCCAAATTTATACACGTTATAGAAAAGGAAGTTCTCAACAACTTTCATGAAGGAAACTTTTCCAAAATCGGCCCAGAAAAGCTTGTAGAAAATAAATACGGTGTGAACATCACCGAAATACCCATTCTGGGCAGTTTTACACGGTCCGAAAATCAGTCCATCGTACCTCTCATATCAACTCCAAAAATTCTGAAATTAAAGTATGTAAAACTTCAAGATTTTTGGAACAACTTTCAAGAAGAAAGTATTCTGAAATTCGGATCACAAAAGTCTCCTCAAAAATAACAAAACGAAGGGATACAAAGGATCCGAAACTGGGTTTTCCAAAACAAGAGAAAACAATTTGTTCCGTTTGGAAAACCACCAAACTTAAACCATAGCCAACTCCCAGGGACTAAAATTGAGGATAATACAATTTACCTGCGGCTTCCCAGGCCCAAAATCGGGATGTGACAAATGTTGTAAACCGTTTTCCTATCTATCCTTGTTTATTGTTATTGTCTGGGTGAATCTTTGTTTAGCTTCCGCATGCGTAATCAAAAGATAAAATATTGGGTCGGCGACGTGTCCTGGGACGTCGCATCATAATGACCATTGCAGGATGTTGCGCGCTCGCGGGGTTCGGGGCGTGACAATTGCAATCGACAGTTTGGTAAAACAATTTGCATCAAACTGGTGTGTATTCTGGCATTTTCATGATGCACACTCCAATACGAATGTTACATAACTTCTGCCCCACGAAATGTGTAACTTCCACAGTTTCATATAGTTTATTTCATTAGTACCCGAACCTTATAAAGAAACGCGAAAAGTAACCAACTCAGGTGATTGTTACAATGGAAAATCATGACATCCTTCGTTGCTGGACCATTGTTTTCTCTAACTTGTTGGGATGTGTCAGGCACATTGACCTTATAATATCATTTGCCTATTATGTGGAGTATTTTATGGCCACTGCATTTCCAATGCTCCGGATTCATCTTGTAACTGATTACAATTTCATATGTGATTCGAAATTTGAAAACCGATCCTTGGATGGACCAAGGACGATTTAGATTGTCCAATGCATAATGGGGAAAATGTGTTAAATTATGCACGATGCATGATAGAAAAAATATTTTAATATTATTCAAGGATACATATACCATCTGTAAAAGCGCAACACATCTTGGTAAAGCTTGTATTTGTCTTTATTTATAGATTCATTCAGAGCCTTTAATACCAAATTTGCTCAATTCGTGTCTCTTGATTAACGTCTTCCACAAAGTGGAGATACCCATTGGTTTAAACAATCCCGATCGAGGAGTATAAATAGATTGCTAATGGAAAATGAATTAAGAGCCATCTTGAAATTATCGATAGCAAGAGCACGTAGTTGTAAACTTATAGTAAAAGTTCTTCGAAATGATTGATCATGACATTTAATATCATCTTATCTCGCGTAAGTTTGGATCAAAGCTGTCCACCAGCCAACGACAAAATCCCCTCTGATGAAACAAAAATTCTACTTAAAGAATTAGGAGATCTAATAGGCATGTGAATCCGGTTTCTCGTATTGCTTGTTTTGGTAATCCTCTAATTGAGCATTTAATCTCATCACTTTTTCACGAGCATATCTTGTCACGAATGAATATTTTCACTATGTTTTAGTGAATGGTCAACATACATAATGAAATCATTAGGAAAACAACATTAACTGAAGGTCCATATTACCAAGTGGTGCCAAAAATACGATAACTAAAGAAGTCACGAATAAGATAGGATTGATAGAAGTGATATTCACCTTGTTTTTGCTGACATACCACAAGTGAAGATACTCCTTAGAAAAAAAAAAGCGGAGATATAAATCAAAAGTCAATTAATTCTAAACAAGAATTGACTCCTACATTCGATGACTACCACATAAATTGAATGTATAAATTCAACGTGAAAAAGGTGTTAAATATAACATTCACCAATCTTACATTAGCCAACAAGATCAATATTAAGCAAATATTATGTGGACATGTTATAAGGGGAAGATATAATGCAGTGATATTTCCTTCTCTCTCCTCACTGAAAAAAAATCTCATCAATTGGATTTCAAATATTAGCCTTTTCAAAGAATTTGGCCAATTATATGGATTCAAACAAAAAAATTAAAAACAAAAAAATACTATGGATATGAAAAAAAAAAATTGTACACGCCTTCCTAAGCAGTGAAAAGATTATTGTAAGCACTATGGAAGCTTTAATAATAAATGTTCGCTACACAATTACAAAGAAAATAAAAATTAAAAACGAGAAAGAGAATTTGAGACACAAGATTTTATTTTGATTCATCCTTAAATTAGGGCTACGTCTAGCTAAGGAATCTACTATAATTAGCACCTTGCACCTCTTTGTTATATCCCTCAATTACAAGAAAAAGAGAATACAAATAAATACAGTAGCTAGTTATGGGCCCAAACCCAAACTTCTAATAAAATCACTAATTTAAAATAAAAAAAGCCTCACACTTTCAGGGAGCCCCATGCTATCCTGTTGTTGGGGAGTATGAATCACACTCTAACAATAACGACAAAAACATGCGAAGCAATCTAAGATAAAATATAGAATGAGAATGCCAACAAATACCGTCATTGATTGACCCGACTTGGTCCACCTAAAATGTGTGGAGTGCAAACTGCAAGGAAGGACAACACACCAAATTAGGATGCACGCCATGATCCAACATGCCAATACACACGGATTCACAAATTACAGTTGTCTAATTAGAGAGCCACTTCCCGAGCAATAGGTAGTGAAAATCATCCCTGTACGACCATTCTTTTAATCAGTCGTTTCTTCGCCTAAATGCCACGAGAAGAAATTTTAGGAAGCTGAAAATTCTTGAAAGTTTTATTTGGATGAGTGATATAGATTGAATAATAGTTATCAATAGTAAGGAATAAACCTAATGGCAACTGATCAGTCAAGGCCCTAGAAATGGGCAGATCCAAAGTTGCCTTTTTTTTCTGCTACGCCTTAAGAATTTTTTTTTTGAAATAAAACTGTATTCATTATTCAAAAGATATATATAAAGTATATAGAGTTCATAGCAAATCAAATCGAAGCAGAAGCCAAATCCATAAAACAATGAGGATCAATAGAATACCAGTAGGGTTAAACACATGCTCGTTCCACATGAACAGATTTGTCGAGCGAAATATTCAGTGGACGATTACTGGATCTCGTATCATTGTTGGTGATGAGTACACATCAGAAATTCCTTCCCCAGTAATTATGGCTGTGACATCCTGAAAATTGGTCCATTTGGGATTTATAAAATGCTGAGTTTTATGAAAGTGCTCGTAGTTAGTTCTCACCCGGAACTGATCATTCCTGGGATACTAACCATTAGGGAAAGGCTAACTAGGGATTTAAAATTCGTACGACTAAAGAAAATTCAATCGTGGATTGACTTTCGACCATGAAATCGTCGAGGTGATATTTTGAGCCACTGTTGGCCGATCCAAGGATAGCCAGGGGTCAACTCGCCACTGTCAGAGTAGTGGATCGCGGGTGATACCGCCGGACCACGAAATGAATTGATGAATGATCCTGAACCTATACCGAACGATCGTACCCCTCGGATCTAGTAATTGATCCTCGCGATTTTAATGACAACCGAGGTCGTCACGAACCGAATAAATTTGCACGTGACTCGATTTAGTATCAGTCACAGGTCGACTATACGAATTTTCCCAAAAAGCCACCCGTTAGTTTGAGAAACGCTCGAGTTGCGTTTAATAAAATTTGATTATTTAATTTAGCCCAAATCGGACACCGGAAAAATTTGGAAGTCACAACGGGACATTAGGACAACGTTGCGGTTGGAACGTGTAATTTTGGAATGTCCCGAATCCTTCAGAAAAAATTCATTTTGATGAGAAACGGAGAAAGTGACCATTTTACCCTTGGAAATTTCTAAAGGGCTAGTTTTATGGAGCAAGGGCATTTTGGTAATTTTGCCCCAAAATTTGGAAAAGACAATTTTGCCCTTGGACTTTTTGAGAAATTATAAGATTGCCCTTGGATATTTTGGGTAAGATTCGATCTGGGCCGTCGATCTCAAGATAAGATCGAATCTCTGGACCGTCGGATGAAAAGATTAGAGAGGGGCATTTTGGTAATTTGTCAAGTTGGTCAAAATTTGACTATTTAAGTCAAATTTCTCTCTCTCTCCTCACTCATTTCCCCTCCCCCACGGCTCCCCCTCTCTCTCTTCTCTCCCCCTTCCACCGTGAGCTCCCCCTCCCGCCGTGTCGCCACCGCGCCGCCGTCCAGACCGCCGTCGTGCCGCGCCGCCGCACCGCCCGTCCGCCGAGCCTCACGCCACCCTCACCCCACCGTGATTCTCTCTCTCCCTCTCGGTCTCCCTCTCTTGGCCGTGAGTCCCACCGGCCGCCACCCAAGTCACCGTCGCCCGCCGTTCCTCCCGATCACCGCCGATCGTCACCGCCGCCGCAAGCCGCCGTTAGATCTTGGTTTTGCCGCCGCTTTCGCTCTAACCGTGTTAGTTTAGAGCTCGGTAAGTCGCGATCTAAACCCCGCCTAGTATATCGGGTTATTTCGGGCCCGTTTAGATGCGATTTGGTGGAAATTAGGAATTAATTGGATTAGCGGGCCTTAGGTGCGAAATCGGGAAGATTTGGTGGAATTTTAGAGGTCGATTGATGGCTGTGATTAGCTGTTTAGTGTGCTGTGACGGGCTGTTCGGTACGTGGTTAGTACCATTAGGTCCGGCTCGGAATTTTATGAAAGTGCCGTGAAGAGCCGGGAATGAAATATTGTGATTTTAAGTGTGAAAATGACAGATTGATGGCTGTGCTGTGCGGTTCTATGTGCTGTGATGTGCCGATGGACATATGGTTTGTACTGTTAGGTCCGGTTCGGAATTTCGTGAAAGCGTCGTGAAGAGCCGGGAGTGAAATATGGTGATTTTGAGGGCGAAAAAGGGTGATTGATGGCTGTGATGGGTTGTGTTATGTGCTGTGGGGTGTTGTTTGTTGTGTGGTTGGTACCGTTAGGTCCGGCTCGAGATTTTGTGAAAATGCCGTGAAGGGCCTGAACTGATTTGATAATGCTTGGGTGTGGAAAAATGCCAGTTTGTGCGTTGATCGTGTGTTTCGTGATATGACGGTGTGGTTGTGATGTATTGGGTGCAATTGTGTGCACGGAATTTAATGAGAATGTGTGTGAGCTTGAGAATGGGATCGGGCCGAGGCATTATAAACTCGGGTCGCGATCACGTAGGCCTGTCGCATTTGGCACAGGCTGAGGATCGAGGAAATGGGAAATGAGATTGGCCCGGGGCATGATCAGCTCGGGTGAGAATGGGATCGGGCCGAAACGTTCGAAAACTCGGGTCGCGATCACGTAGGCCTGTTGCATTTGGCGCGGGCTGAGGAATGGGATCGGACCGAGGCGTGTGATGCTCGGGGCGCGATCGTGTGGGCCTGAGGCATGTTTACGCAGGCCGAGGAAAGTGAGATCGGGCCTGAGGCGTGTTTACGCGGGTCGCGATGGCAAGTTAATGAAAATGATGTGATTGGTGCGTGACCGAGTGTGGAATGTGGGATTGGAAATGTGGTGTGTTCGATGTGTACGTAGGCTTGAGAATGTGAGTGATTTATAGTGCGTGTGGTTGAGATGCGTGTGAGAATTGTTTGTTATGATTGCGGACTAATGTGCAGGCTGTTTATGCCAAGAGTCCAGGTTAGTATGATCGTGTGGATGACGATGTTTGTGTTTATTGCTTGGTTGTGTCTGGATGTGTCTGGAATACGTGGTAGCCTAGGTAGGGTTTAGGTTGTGACTTATTGAGAAGTGTCTCATGGTTGTTTCAACCAAACCATTTCAGAGCACCCGCCCGAGCCTTGAACCTTCCGCCGCTACCGCCGCAGCGTTTTGGGGATCCCGATGCACACCGAGCATTCAGGAGTAGAATATTCCTTGGCTGCAAATCCCTTTTGAGGTCGAGGACGCGATCCGTAGAAGCCAGTTGGTGTGCGTGTATTATAAGTTTGATATTAAATTAGTGAGTGTTTGATGTGAATAATTGGTGGTGTAATCAGGAAATCCGTTCGGGTGTGTACTATCAGTTGATGTAAATCTAAGGAGTGTTGGAAGTATTTGGTTGTAAAGAATTGGATGTTGTATATTTATATATCAAGGTATAATATTCTATTTGGTAGTTTAATAGTCTGCTTCTTCCTGGTTCTCTAATATTATTGTCCGGGATAATATGATTTGTTTCCGCCGCGAATTTACTCTGATGGAATCTTTGGGTCGGCGACGATTTCTGGGACGTCGCGACATGGCATTCGACCTTCCTGGTCCAATATTTTCGGTTATATTTTTTTTCTCCCAATTTTATTGATTTTTTGGATTTTTGGGCGGCTGACCAGAAGGGATGCCGCGCGCTCGATGGGGTTCGGGGCGTGACAATGGCATTACCAGTTGGCGGTGCGCGCCTAGATTCGAACACAAATCTAATATTTGGGAGAGGAAATCTTCATGGTGCAGTGAGCCGCTAGAGTTCTTGTGATCACCATTGAAGCTGGAGGCAGAGAACTTGTGCACGAACGAACACCGGGGCATCAAATCCCCGAAAGTATATTTATTAAACTCCATATGATAGCTCACATATCTAGAACTAAATCAGGAGAAGAGAGCTTCCACATATAGATCAGAAGAGAAAAAGAAATACGAAAAGAACAAAAAAAAATCACAAACGAAATGTAGAAGAGAGGGAAGGGAGGGTGAGACTAGCTCAAATCTTCCCCCCGTGGCTGATGGTTGAAGAAGACGATGGAAAGAGAAGAGAGAGAGGGAAGCGGGGGAGACAAGAACAATGCCCCCTCTGCCTCAAGGTTTCACTCACTAAAAATTTGCCTTGCTTTGTCTTCTTTGCTTCTCCCCGTCTGTCTTCTCTCTCAGCATCATCCGCTATCAACGTTCTCCGAGGGGTTTGAGTTCTCTGGCTTGACTGATTACGAACCCTGTTGGACATTTCCAGGACTTTCCATTGCTTGTACGAGCTGACTAGGCCTCCATACGAAGGATCAACTAAGTTTGAGCAGTTGAAAATGGTTATACAGCACCTGTCTGGTATTCTCGAACTGAATACATTAGCAAAACTTTCCAATGATCTGCAACGATTAAAATCCAATCTTTTGAGAGTCTCTAGTTCATCCAAGCCCTTAACCGCCGGAAGCTCTTCACATCCTCGAATTACCAAGTACTCCAGCTTTTTCAAATCTGATAGATCATCTAGACTTTTAATCTTAGGACATTCTTTTATTTCCAATTGTTCCAATGACTCCATCGAACAAAGACCTTGAATCACAGTTAGATTTGGGCAATCAATCAGCTTCCACAGCTTCAACCTCTTTAACCTGGAAAGACCAGCAAATCTCTCGAGGAGTTTTGACCCCTCCACTTCGAATTCAATCAACTGTTCAAGCCCATCAAGTTGAACTTCCTTCCAACAACATTGATAAATGCGCAAACGTGTCAAGTTTCTCAAGTCGCAATGAAATGACAAACTGGTTATGGATTCATGATATTCGAGTGACAATATTGATAGAGACGGTGGAAGGAACATGAGAGATTGTTGGCATGTCCCATCTTGGAAGAACAAAGGATGATAGTTCTCATCATGACCACCATAGCTCAAATCCACCAATTTTGTTAGGTTTGACAGATCCGGGACCCACTGCAACGAACTTGATCCGAAGCTTAGGCTTATCAAACTTATGGGAAGCTTAGGCAATACTTCAAGTTTGCTGCAACGCCATAAATTCAATTTCTCTAGGCAAGGAAGTAGTTGGATCGTCGCCGGAACATTTCTAATACAGGTTGCTTGCAAGTCGAGGACTCTAAAAAGCAAAAATCCTGAAATGCCCTCGGGAACTTCCCACTTCAGAGATGGGCAATCCCTGCCATGTAGCTCTTCCAACTCTTTTAGGGTGACAATACTCCTCGGTAACTCACTTATGCAGGAATTCGAAATTTTGAGGACTTTCAATCTCCTTAGGTCTCCGATAGATTCGGGTAACCGTAGACATCGTGTTCCTGAGATATCCAACTCGAGTAGCGATTCCAAATTCCCAATCGAGATGGGAAGTTTCTTTATTTTTGTACGTGATAGAGAGAGAGACTTAAGTTCCCGTAGATCTCCAATAGAGCTAGGTAGTTCATCAATTTGTGTAGAATGTAGTTTAAGTACTGACAACCGCTTTTGGTTACCAATGGAGACGGGTAATCTTGTGATAGCCGTATATGAGAGATCCAACTCTACCAGTGATGCCACTCTCGCAAATGATTCAGGCAGCTTCCTCAACTTTCTGCAATTGCCTAAATACAAGTACTCAAGCTTCTCTAACCGTCCGATTCCTTCGCACAACTCCGTAAGACTTGTACACCCATCAACATTGAAGTAAATCAGGCTATTGAGCTTTTCAAGGGAACCATCAACCTCAATCAGTCTTCTGCAATTTTTTACGATCAATCTCTCCAAACTCAAATGATTGGAGAAGATTGGAGTCCTAGTCATGTTGTTGCAATTTGTGAGATCCAGAACTTTCAGCTTCTTAGCAACCTGTTACAATATCTAAAAGAGATGAATGGGAAAATTCCATGTGAATTTAGAGGTAGTGAATGGTTGTGTTGGAAATGAGTTGTAATTGGGTTGACTCATTTTCCCTTAACCCCAATAAACCCATTCATTTTAGTACTAACACTTGTCCAACCTGGTCCACGCAGATCCACCTATATATCAATTCAATTTCTTCCCATAATATGCAATTAATTGTAAATGGCCTTGATTATAAGACCAGCTTAGTTTTACTGGTGAAAGGCCTTGATTACTCCATTCATGACCCCATTTATTTACAATGGCTTATTGTCTATAGGAGTTCCCAAAAAAAAAACAAAAACTCCGCATGACAATCAATTGAGATCCAAATAAATAAATAGCGACAGATCATACCTTGATTTGACTCCATCCGGCCCAGTCCTCCGTGATGAAGCTATTAGACAGGTTGAGAACAACAAGATTGCTTGGATGGAAATTGAGGACCAAGAGCTCATGAGGACACCTATTCCAGGACAAGTATCTCAACTCTGAAAGCTGATTCTTAAAGTCTCCAACAAAGCGTCCCCTACGTAATTTGAGGAACCTTATGTTTGGAAGCCTAGAAAACTCTTCGCTTGTATAGATTCCTGGTGCATTTTCATCTAAGCAAACTGCTTCAATGGCCTCCTTTCTCTGTTGTTCAATGGTAAAGTAGCATAAGAGTAAATGAAAAATGTCTTCATTCTCTCTCTCTCTCTCTCTCTCTCTCTCCCTATTAGAAAAGGGTGCTTAATTAATAAATGAACTATTGAGAAAAGTGTAGAATTCGATGGTAGAGCATATCGTTTCACCTCTTCTGTTCTAATGATTTTAACCGCTGTCTCAGGATCCCACAACCTGCTCTGCTTTCTTGGATCCACCAACCTTGTATCTTCACAGATAATTTTCCTCCCGAGATCTCTCAGTTGTTCGTGCATGCAGAATTTATTGTCGTCAGTTATCTTTATCAAGGACATGCAAACAAGGACTTGAGTTGAATAATCTGGCTCAAACCCACAATCTTTCCACATGTAGAATGCATTCGTCTTGTCTTCATCCACAAAAAGACATGCGATGTCGAGAAAGATTTGTTTTTGCTCATGCTTCAGGGCATTGTAGCAGATCTTCAGCGTGTTTTGGACCTTCTCATGAGTTATTTCCCTCAGATTGTGCAGTACACCTATCCAAAAGCCTTTGTTTTGGCAACGAAGTAATGAGCCTATGACTTCGAGAGCCAAGGGAAGTCCTCCGGTAGTAGAAACTACTTGTCTCGAAAGACTGACATAATCATTTGGAGGAGGATTTTTTCCGAATGCATGTCCATAGAAAAGCTCAAGCGATTGAATGGAATCCAATGGCTTCACTTCATACTCAAAAGTCCGGCTAGCTTCTATGATGATTCTATTCCTAGTTGTCATAATAACTCTGCTTCCAGAGCCGAAGGAAACATGCTTGATGGCTAGTTTCTCGAGTTGTTCCTCGTCCACATCATCGACAATGATGAAGACTTTCCTATTAGAAAGTCGTTGTGCAATCAACTTGATCCCATCGTCAATGTCATTGATTCCGTCGTGAAATCCAGAACCAAACATGTTAGATAATAGTTGTTTTTGCAAAGTTACAAGGCCAAAGCGGCGCGACGATTCCCGGACATTTCCCAAGAAGCAGCAATGACTAAAGAGGGAATTTAGTTTGTTGTAGACAATCTTAGCAAGAGTTGTTTTACCAATTCCGCCCATTCCATGGATTAGCACAAACCGCATACCCCCAGAGTCCACGTCCAACAACTTTACAACAGCTTCCACTCGATCATCCATTCCGACTAAATGCTCGGTGACATATTTGTCTTTTATCTTCAGCTTCATCAAAATCTCTCGTGTCACCGATTTAATGAATTTCCAATGCCTGTCATTGGTGAATCATCTAAGTAGAAATTGTAAAAGATAATCTCAAGACACTCAGGAACTGATCGCAATCAACACGGCTAGTATCGGTTACTGGATGAATGACATGGTCAATTCTGTTATAAGAAATGGTTTTGAAAACACACGAGGTATTCATTCAATTTTAAATCGTCTAAACAGGAACTTATCCAAGCTTGCGTACATAGTGATAGTCTAAAACAAAAGTTATGGAGTACTTGACACCTACGTACCTCTGCTTTTTCAACTCCCATCCTTTGATCTGGGCAACACTTTTGAGGGCATCCTCCCACTTTTGCCTTGTCCGGGGGCCGAATTTCTCCTCATGCTCCTCTAAAGCGTTGATGTATAGTTGAGACTTAAGCTTAACATCGCAAGGTTCCACGTCGTAGAAAACAGGCATAATCTCCTTTTCGGAGGGATTGGATTTCTTGCACTCCAGCATGTGTGCGAGCTCGTTAAGGCACCATGGACTCGAAGCATAACCTTTGGAGAAGATGGGAACGTAGATCTTTGACTTTTCGATGGCCGTCGGTAGCTCATCACCTATTTCTTTACCGACGCGGAGCTCTTCCTCATCGAAGAAAACATGTATGTTCGCCTCTAGCATATCGTTGTAAAGGCAATCCGTGAATCCTTGGCGAGTGTCCGGCCCTCTGAAGCTCAAGAAGACGTCATAGTCAATTGCTGTCGACGACTCACCGCCACTCTTTCCAGCCTCTGTGCTCTTTCCCATGTCCATTCTCACGAGTATTTTCGCCTCAGAGTTTACTCTCTCAAAGCACCTGATCAATGAAAGTCTCGTTCACTTTGACCCTCCTCTCCTCTCCTCAGGCCTCAATCATTACAACTCCACTTTGAGTTTTATAGGAAGGACTCTTTAGCCTAACGTTTTCAGAAAGGACGAGCGAGTTCTCAAATTGACGACATACTCAAAGCATCTTAGATCATTTTATATAGGACTCTGGTAAGATTTATGCGATGTCATGCGCATCGGGCGTGATGAGAAATCTCAACCCTCTCATTTTTGCAAAATCATCAGGGCCGATATTTTAGAAAGGACAAGCGAGTTCTCAAAGTATTTGTCAAATTGACGACATTCTCAAAGCATCTCGCCAGATCATGTTGTGAGCATCGGCATTTACAATTGCAAAATCAGATTGCAAATACACGTGGCGCTAATAGGGGCGACACTGTCCAGGAACAACAAAACTGGAATGTCGATGGGCCCAATGCAAAAGGTTTTGCATTTTTATGTAGTTGCTTTTATATTAGCATTTAAAGTTTATTTTTCTAGATATCTTAACACTTATATTCATGGAGATTTTAAAAAATAAATAAATGAATGTTTGTCTAGTTAGGAAAACTTGAAATGATCTCTTCTTTAAGTTTTCTTTGAACTTAAACACATCCTTCACCTTCCTACTATCCTTGTAGAAGAACTTAACTTCAAATCTGAGAGGGCTAGTTGATCAATTTTTTATTAGCAAAAGCAAAATTTCAAGTTCAGCTAAATCTATCTATCTAAAGTTCTAAACGAAGCTACGCTGTGTATCTCAATGATAACTTAATTTGATTTCTTCCACATTGTTTTTTTACAAATTATTGACTGTTTTTAATTCTCTTTTCAACATTTATATTTGAATCACTTCTTATGGTCCGTTTGATCGCGAAAAATATTCTAACTGAAAACATTTTCCTGCATTTCCGAGTTTGGAAAATGAGTCAACAGTAAATCTTATCACAATAAATAGAAAATCTTTGCTTAAACTCAAGAGAGTGAATTCTTTCAAAGATCAGAAATCATTGTCTAAAACATAAATATTCTCTTGAGATACTTTCGATTATTCGGCAAAAAATAAATTGCTATTTTGTTTCATCGATTGATGCTTGGTCTAAGATAGGGTGGCCATCTTTGCATAGCACATTTCTTATTCTTTCTGGAATAAAAATTCTCTTGCAGAGAATCCAGGAATGACTTTGACTTATATCAGAACAAAATGCTGACAATATGGCTACAAATTCCTCACATCGTTAACTCAGGCTTCTAATGCAGGATTTGTCAAATATGCATTGGCTTGAGTTTACCCAAGTAAAACAAGAAAAGCTGCATAGCCCCAGCTAGCAACCCACGGATTACAAAGAAATGGACCCAACATTTATTCCTGAGGATTTTTTAGCCTGGATCCGTATCGAGGGAGCCAGATTAATTAGGATCCTTGATCTTGGCTCCCATGTTAGCCCACCAATGGGTCCCGCAAGGAAAATGACCGTGATCGAGGCAAGAGTTGCCACACCCTATCCTTTGTGGAGAAACTTATTCAAGATGTCTTTATTCAATAGAATAAAGATCATCACGCGTTAGAAGCGGAAAAGTTTTTCTCTCTCTATCGTCTTCTTCACGCTTCAATCATGAGGGAGGGTTTGAGCTAGTCTCACCCTCCCCTCCTGTTGATTTTGTTTGAGTCTTTTTATTCTTTTCTTGTTTTTTAAATCTATGAGCTTTCTTCTCCTGATCTAATTCTAGATTAGAGAGTTCAAACTTTCCTGATTTAATTCTAAATCCATGAGCTTTTCTCTCCAGATTTAGTTTTGAGAGTTTAATAATGTTTTCAGGGATTTGATAACCCTGTGTACTGTCCGTATACAGATCCTATGCCTCCAGTTTTTTTGATGATCATAAAAACTTTGGCGTTTCGCTGAATCACGAAGATTTGTTCTTCCAAAGTTAGATCTGTTTTTTTTCAACCTGTTTTGGTTGTCGCCGTCCGGCGATGGTGTAGAGGAAGCTGAACCTAAGCGTGCACTGCCAACAGGTAACGTAGTAGTCATTGGAAAAGGACTTTCTAGCATGTGCTCATCACTGATGATGATGATACGAGGTCCAATGATCGACCGCCGATTATTTTGCTTGACAGATTCATTTTTATGGAATGAGTATGTGGTTAACCTTGCTGGTGCTCTGTTTATCCTCCTTGTTTTTTGGATTTAGCTTTCTTTTGTTCTATTATGGGATTTGCTCTGCTTCGATTTTTTTTGCCATGAAAGTCAGTGTACTTCTCATGTATTCTTTTGAGTAATTGATACAATTTTTGTCACGCCCCGAACCCCGCGAGCGTACCAACATCCCTCCGAGGTCGTCAAGTATGCGACATCCCAGGACTTGTCGCCGACCCAAACTTAATCACTTACGAATAGCATAAGCGGAAGCAAATACAAACTCTCCATACAACATGTAATCCAACGGGATAATAGAGAGACAATCGAAATACATCAACAAATACATTTAATGAACATAGCGTTAAACACAAATAAGCAATTACAAGCCTTACTAGAGGCCACCATCTAGACACCACTCATAACAAAAAGGATTGGGTGGTGGGTAAGCTTAACTCCTCTACAAAAGGGGTACTCCAAAAAGAGACGAGAAGAATAATCTCATCCTTAGATCATCACGGTACCCTGGTGGCATCTCCGGATCAGTCATGGTCGTGGGTCTGAAATGTTTATAATTCAACAATGAGAATAAATCTCAATAAACAACTACCTAAGCTTCGCTTAGGCTAACACGTACCTCCAGACAATCCTAAACGTGCAATTCTAACAAACAACGTGCCATAGACAACACAGGCGTCCTTACCTCGCCTTGGCACATGCACACGCCCTGCACGTTAGAATACCGCCATAACATGGCAATTCGCTGCTCGAGCACATAATACAACCACATGACGTAAACGTGCATAAAACGGTTATTAATCAAGACATGCTCAACAGCAACACAAGCACATTGCATTCCCCAATGCGTAACACATGATTATAAATGTCCAGATTATTAATGGCCCCTTGGACCACCGAACCCCCGCCGGTCTTTTGGCGTAACCAGGCATCGTCCCGCTACTTCAGCGACGGCAACGTCCGGAACCCCCGCCCAGATGGCATTCCATAAAGGAGCATCGATCCGGCCTCCACCGCGATCGGCAACGTCTAGAACCCCTGCCTAGACGGCATCCGAACCCCCGTCGGGCATCGTCTAGAACCCCCTCTAGACGGAACGTGTCGTGACCATGCACACACTCAACAACCATTACCGATTCTTATCTTTATGAATTAACCAAATGCCAACTAAGTCTGTACTCATCAATTAAAAAGCCTTGCCTTTCTTTTGTAACAAAATCTCTGAAAAGTCCCCGAGAGAGAGAAAAACCGAGTATGCACAGAATCAGGGCCAAATTGGGCAGTTGTGCAGTGACCGAAATCCGTTTGAAATAAATACTAAATCAACTTCAAAAATTCTAAATTTTGGATATGTCGTATAAAACATCTTGATAAATATTTTCCGTGTAGAACTCGGAACCCAGTTCCAACTTTAAACACCTCTTTTTGTCACTTGAAGTCAGACGAAATTCAACCCATCCGGTCAGCCGCCTGACCATCAAAATGCATCTCATCCAGTACCCAAATCACTTTGGAAATCCTTGAAATTTTTATATATCATAGAAACGAATGTTCTTAACAATTTTCGCGAAGGAATTTTATTGAAAAGAGGTCTGGAAAAATTTATAGAAAATCGGAAAGACCAGAAGGCGGGTGAACAGTAAATCCGGTAGACTGAATTCGGTCCAAAAATGGACTTACGAATGGCACTCAATGATCTCCAAAAATTCCAGGTTTAATATATGTCAAACTTCAAGATGTTATGAACAACTTTCATGAAGAACACTTTCTCAAATTCGGCCCACACAAGTCACAGTAAAAATAGCAAAATCCAGCGATGCAGCAGCAACCTTACCGGAAATCAACCAACAAGCACCACCAAGCAAACCAAGCACAACCAGCCACTAAACCAACTATCCACAGCCCTAATCCACCCCTAAACATGTCCATTAGTAACCCATTATCCTAACCAAGGCTTAGGGAGCACTTACTCTTAGCCTAAGCAAGAAAACCGAGCAACGGGAGCAATAGAGAGCCTCGGCACGGCAATGGCTATTCCGGCGAAGCAACGGCGAGGGCAGACGGCGGATGACAGCTCAGGTGGTCGGTGATGGTGTGAGGGTGATCGTGGGTGGTGGTGATGGCCGAGTGGCGGTGACGTGAGGCGGACGGCGAGAGACGAGGCTGGAAAACAGCCGGCGACGGGAAACTTCGGGGCTGCTGGGGGCGGCGTTGCACGGCCAGGGGACGAGCTGGGGTGACGGGGTGGTGTGGTGTACGGCGGTGGATGGTCCGACGAGGAAATGGTCTGGTCAGCGTGGCAGCAAGAAGAAGCAAGAAGCAGTGAGGCAAGCGGAAGCAGAAACAGCAAAGCCAGCAGAAACAGAAGTGAAGAAGACCAAGAAGAAAGAAAGGAAAAGGAAAAGGGAGAGAGAAGGAGGAGTTGGTCAGCAGCAAGGGGACGTGGGGGTGCAGAGGAGTCAGCGGTAGCATGCAGAAGCAATCAGCAGAGCAGCAACACGATGGAGAGGAAGTCAGCAAAGCAAAGGCGGAAGTCAGCAGAACAGAGGCATGGCAGCAGCAGCAAAGCAGAGGCAGCAGCAACGTGGGGGAGTGATGATGGCTGGTGGGAGTTGGTGGAAGAAGTCAATAGCAGCAGCAAAGGCAGAAACAACGTGAGGGAGGGCAGCGGGGAAAGAGGAGGAAGTCAGCGGCGTGGGGGAGGAGAGAGAGAGAAGAGAGAAGGGTTCAACATTATCCATAAAATTAATTTGTCCACAATTTCCCCTATTTTGGAATTTCGATTGACCAGACGATTGGCCACGTTTAATGAGACGTCGTCCGACAAATTAGTCGTGGAAATTTTGAAACTTCGATACTCGATTCTGATTCTAATTAATGGCCAAATTCAATCGAACGCGGCTTTAGTGTATCTCAACTAACGGGCAACTTTTAGGAATTTACGCGTATCGACTCGTGACCGATTTGATATCGAGCCACATCTAAGTTTACTCGAGCCGTGGCAACCTCAGTTGTCATGTAATTGTGAGGGTCAATCACTAGTTCCAAATGACGCGATCGTTCGGATTAGGTATAGGATCATTCGAAGTTCATACAATGACCAAGCAGAATCACCCGCGATCCAATTGCATGACATTTGTGAATCGTTCCATAACCATCCTTGGATCAGCCTTTAACGGCCCAAAATATTCCCTCGCCAATCCTTATGATCGAAGTGTCAATCCATGGCCAAGTTCTTAGGTCCACGTACTTGATTCCTAGCTAGCCATTCTCTAACAGTTAGTCTACTCAAGAGTGATCAATTCCGAGCAAGATTTCACTGAAAGCGCATTGAAGAAATATTCATTTCATAAATCCCGAAAATGGGTCGAAATTCAAAATGTTACAATTTTCTTTTGACAAAAAAAAAATAGAATTAAGATCACATTGAGTTAATTCTGATAATAAAAACCATATCCAGTCATGCATATTGTTGCTAATATCTTAGGGTTTGTTTGTTTCGCAAAAAATGTGACTTTTCTAAAAAATGTTCTTAGGACAATGACGAAATTTTTCGGTATTTGGGTGAAATTTGAAAATGAATTGGAAAATATTTTCCGTCATTTGGGAAGGAAAACTTGCTTTTATTTTCCTAAAGAGACATGAATTATTCGTGTGCTATAATGGATACACATGCTATATCATCAAATTATTTTCCGAGTGCTAAGGACCCCAGCTCAAGTGTCGGGTACTAGGCCTAGCTGCGAGGGTTCCCAAGACCAAGCGCCGAGGTCTTGGTCATAAGACCCGGGATTTCCCGGACACAAACAATCTTTTATTTTTGTTTTCACCAAATTTTCTTTTTATTTTATAATCATAAGTTATAATGATAATCTCCAGGAAGAAAAAAAATTAACTGAAATAATAATAATTTGTCTTAGAAGGTGACCATTCTGGATATTAAATTAAGTTACGAATAAGAAAGACCGAAATAAAATTGAAAAGACATCACTGAGAAATGCTTTGAGGATGTGTCACAAGCCTCCAGTTTTCACAAACTTGATGGAGGACTTTTATGGAACAGTTGGCGGGGATCTTGAGAGGACAATAGGACTCAAAGCATGACCTGTGAAGCAACGCAATGGGAAAATACATGCATGAGCTCTATAGTAAAGACACATTAGAGACTTTAAGCCAAGTTTCCGACAAAGTTGAACACACCCAAATCGTTACATCTCCTCCATACCATTTCATCGGTTAGAAAGACGTGAGAACAGACGAAACATTTATAGCAATCCCGAAGAAGTTTTAGCAGCCTATGTTTTCACCGCCTTCACCCGATGGGAAGAAGAAAAGAAAAGTCCATTGGCTAACCTCAACTAACCTAAACCCATAGGAATCGAGAAGTCCTCACTTGAGGGCTGGGCAACGCTCGCCCGAGGCCGGCGAGGTCAACCTTGCCACCTCGCCGGCCCTCACCTCTGGCCAGTCGCCGGACCTAGAGGAAGAAGCATAAGGGAAGAAAAAAGAAAAGAAAAAAATGAAAAAAAAAATCTAAAATAAAATAAAAAATCTAAAAATATTAAAATATAATTAAAAACTGTTCACGTCAGCGCCAGTCGTACCACATAGGATGGCCGACGTCTATGTTAGTGATTTCCGGCCAAAATTAGTTGGATAAATTGAATTGGCACAAATGCAAAAGGTTTAAGACTCAATTGACAAAAAAATATTTTATTATTTTATTTATGGTTTTATTATTTCTTATTACAAAAAAAAACATATTGGCTTATTGGTAAAAATCTAGGTGTCAATGGCTTGTAACTGATTAGTTTTGGACGTAGTTCGAAATTGGAAAACCCATCCCCGAATGTCCCTATTTTGCGGCTCTTGGCAGCTTGAGACTAAATTTGGACCAGGGACAATATAGATTAGCTCATAGCAATGGTATTCACTTGTGTTAGTCGAATTGTGACATTCTGAATTTCGACCCATTTTCGGGATTTATGAAATGAATATTTCTTCAATGCGCTTTCAGTGAAATCTCGCTCGGAATTGATCACTCTCGAGTAGACTAAGCGTTAGGGAATGGTTAGCTAGGAATCAAGTACGTGGACCTAAGAACTTGGCCATGGATTGACACTTCGACCATAAGAATTGGCGAGGGAATATTTTGGGCCGTTAAAGGCCGATCCAAGGATGATTATGAAACGATTCGCAAATGTCGTGCAATTGGGTCGCGGGTGATTCCGCTTGGCCATTGTATGAATTTTGAACGATCCTAAACATAATTCGAACGATCGCGCTATTCAGAACTAGTGATTGACCCTCGCAATTACATGACAACCGAGGTTGCCATGGCTCGAGTAAACTTAGATGTGGCTTGATATCGAATCGGCCACGAGTCAATACGTGTAAATTCCTAAAAGCCGCCCGTTAGTTCGAAATGCACTAAAGTTGCGTTCAATTGAATTTTGCCACTAATTAGAATCCGAATTGGGTATCAAAGTTTCAAGATTTCCACAACTAATTTATTGGACGTCGTCTCATTAAACGTGGCCAATTATCGGGTTGATCGGAAATTTTGGAAAAAGGAAAATTGGGCAAAATATTTTGTGGACAAATTATTTTTGTGGAGATAATATTGAAAATCTCTCTCTCCTCTCCTCCTCCCCCGCTGAAATCCCACGCCGCCTACCTCTTTCCCCGCCGGGCAGCCCCACTTTGCTGCTTCTACCTTTGCTTTGCTGACCCCTCAAGCTGCCCCACGTGCTGACCTTGCTGCTGTGACTGACTTCCACTCATTCCCTTGTTGCTCTGTTGTTGCTTCTGCTGACTTTGCTTTGCTGACTCCTCTGTCACGCTGAACACCCATGCCACTACTTCTACTCTTCTGTTTTACTTCCTGCTGCACCCTCACGTGCAGCTGCTGCTTCTGCTGAGCTGCACTTCTTCCATTTCTGCTTCATTTCTGCCTTGTTGCCGCTGCTTTGCTGCTTCTACTTCTTCCTTCTGCTTTCTTCTTCGACTTCTGCTTCTTGGCTTCTGCTGGGCCGCGGCTGATCCTTGGTCGCTGCTGCTGCTTCTTGCTCTCCATTCCAGCCGGCCAGCCGCTTCGCCCGCCTCCCTCAGCCACCGTCCAGCCGCTGTGAGCTCAGCTCACCGCCGGAGTTGCTGCTACCTCTCTTCTTGGTTTGCTTGCTTAGCATTCCTAGTAAGTGGCTTCCTAACCCTCGACCAGGCTAAGGGGTGACTAATGGACATGTTAGGGATGGTTTAAGGGCTGTAGATAGTTGGTTTAGTGGCTGGTTGTGCTTGGTTTGCTTGGTGGTGCTTGTTGGTTGATTTCCGGTAAGGTTGCTGCTGCGTCGCTGGATTTTGCTATTTTTACTGTGACTTGTGTGGGCCGAATTTGAGGAAGTGTTCTCATGAAAGTTGTTCATAATATCTTGAAGTTTTACATATATTAAATCTGAAATTTTTAGAGATCATTTAGTGCCATTTGTAAATCCATTTTTGGATCGAATTCAGTCTGCCGGATTTACTGTTCATCTGACCTTCTGGTCTTTCCGATTTTCTATAAATTTTTCCATACCTCTTTTCAACAAAATTCCTTCACAAAAATTGTTAATAACATCCGTTTCTATGACATATAAAAATTTCAGAGCTTTCCAAAGTGATTTGGGTACTGAATGAGTTGTATTTTGATGGTCTGAGGGGCTGTCCGAGCGAACCGGATTCTGTCCGGATTTGAGTGTCAAAACGAGGCATTTACAGTTAGAACTGGATTTTGTGTCCTTCATGAAAAATGTTTATCAAGATGTTTTATACAACATATCCAAATTTCATAATTTTTGAAGTTGATTTACTATTTATTTCAAAAGGATTTCGGTCACTGCACAACTGCCCAATTTGGCCGCGATTCTGTGCATACTCGGTTTTTCTCTCCCTCGGGGACTTTTCGGAGATTTTGTTACAAAATAAAGGCGAGGCTTTTTAATTGATGAGTACAGACTTAGTTGGCATTTGGTTAATTCATAAAGATAAGAATCGGTAATGGTTGTTGAGTGTGTGCATGGCCACGACACGTTCCGTCTAAGCGGGGGTTCTAGACAATGCCCGACGGGAGTTTGGATGCCGTCTAGGCGGGGGTTCTAGAAGTTGCCGATTGCGGTGGAGGCCGGACCGATGCTCCTTTATGGAATGCCGTCTGGGCGGGGGTTCCGAATGTTGCCGTCGCCGAAGTAGCGGGACGATGCCTGGTTACGCCAGAAGATCGGCGGAGGTTCGGTGGCCCGAGGGGCCGTTAATAATCTAGACATTTATAATCAGGTGTTATGCATTGGGGAATGCAATGTGCTTGTGTTGCTGTTGAGCATGTATGGTTTAATAACCGTTTTATGCACGTTTACGTTATGTGGTTGTATTATGTGCTCGATGAGCGAATTGCCATGTTATGGCAGTATTCCAACGTGCAGGGCATGTGCATGTGCCAAGGCAAGGTAAGGACGCCTGTGTTGTCTATGGCACGTTGTTTGTTAGAATTGCACGTTTAGGATTGTCCGGAGGTACGTGTTAGCCTAAGCGAGGCTTAGGTAGTTGCTTATTGAGATTTATTCTCATTGTTGAATTATAAACATTTCAGACCCACGACCATGACTGATCCGGAGATGCCACCAGGGTACCGTGATGATCTAAGGATGGGATTATTCTCCTCGTCTCTTTTTGGAGTACCCCTTTTGTAGAGGAGTTAAGCTTACCCACCACCCAATTCTTTTTTGTTATGAGTGGTGTCTAGATGGTGACCTCTAGTAAGGCTTGTAATTGCTTATTTGTGTTTAACGCTATGTTTATAAAATGTATTTGTTGATGTGTTTCGATTGTCTCTCTATTATCCCGTTGGATTACATGTTGTATGGAGAGTTTGTATTTGCTTCTGCTTATGCTATTTGTAAGTGATTAAGTTTGGGTCGGCGACAAGTCCTGGGATGTCGCATACTTGACGACCTCGGAGGGATGTTGGCACGCTCGCGGGGTTCGGGGCATGACACGAATTGTCTGCATATTGTGTCTATACTTAGTACAATATCTTGTTAAGCATGCAATTTGAGGTGGTGGCTGTTGAAATAGTTTGTTATTATCAAAAGAAGTGATTATTGGACATGAAAAGAAGTGATTGTTGAATATGAATAGAAGTGATTGTTAACATGAAGAGAAGTGATGATTGATCATCAAAAGTGGTGATGGTTAACAAGAAAAAGTGGTGATGGTGAGGAAAAGGTAGCTACTCCAAAAAGAAGTTGGTTGTGTGTAAATAGCACTAAATCATACATTGTTCATCACAACTGTTCATAACAATAACATTCTCTTTGTGAAAATGGTAAAAGAGGGCTGAATAGAAGAAGAAGATTCAGACACAACGTTGCCTTGTATTTTCTGTATATTTCAAGAGAATGTCTTCTATACACACGTTTGCTATACAACACAGTGAATATATAGGCTAAGCACTAGGTTTACAAGAGACGTGATTCTGTGGGATACAATCTCTAGAGAATCATCTGTCTTGAGGAGCAAGTCGTGGAGGAATTGTAGGTGTATTCTTGGAAGGAAATGATCTGACTTGATGACCAAGTCGTGGAGGAATTGTAGCAGTTCCACAATCAACGCTGTTGGGATTTCTTTCCTTTGACACTCTTTTCTTTCTCCTCGTACACAAATTTGATAACACATTCAAGATAGAAATTCCAATAGAGAAATCGAGCAATTGCTCAATTCATTTTTCTGTGACTAGAGTGTATATTCTGGAGATATATTTGTTTAAACCCGATAGTAACAATAGTAAGGGCAAATAATACTTTAAGGATAGTGATCATCATCATACATCAAAGCATTAAGAAAATATAAACTACCACTCTATTTTCATCAGCAATCTAATTTCCCCAACAGTGGCGGCACAGAAGTAGTATGGTAGCATCTAATAACAGTTCTATAAGTGACTTAAAAGGATTATATTTTCTGTGAATTGATGAGGAGCTGAACCACATATCCATGAAGCTAATCAAGCAATCCTCTTCTTTTGAGTTTGCATCTTCGCCTCCAGATGCCTTCCTTCTTAATCAGTGATCTCATAAGACAGAAATATGGGAGCTGGTGTGAACGAGTCTCTCTCCCAAAGCATTTCCATAGTAAGGCCTGGTTGACATCTTTCTGCCGGTTGGACCGATGGGGCACTTACATCAGTTGATATTGATAACTTGCTCGATTTCAAGGAAGTTTTGATGATCACATTCTCTGCGAGGAGGAAGCAGAAGGTCGTCATCCTTGGACAGTCGCATAGATACACTTGAGAAGAATGAATTAATTATGCACTAGAACGAAGGAAGATTGTACCTTCCTGGGATAAGCCAGACGACAGAACAATTCATCTACGACAGCTTCTATAGTCTTCCCAGTAGTCCCCAATTTATAACTTATTATCTTGTTAAATATTGGATACACTTTTTTTTTATTGGCTTGTTAGATCATGTGTCATTACCATATGCTTTAACCATCACATGAAAACCTTTCCTATTTTGAGACATGAAATGATATGTCTTCTTGTGTCTATTGTGTGAGCATCATAAAAAATATTTATGTATATGGTGGATTCCCGTCATATAATGAATGACTTTTTTTTATACATCCTTTGTTTAATCGATAACCGGAGCTAGCGTTCGGTTACGCAAGGTCACTACCATTTTGCCAACTACATAATGGAGAAAATGTGTTAAATTGTGAAGTTAGATTTGTCTTTTACCTTCAGTTTCATCAGAATCTCTCGTGTCACCAAATGAATGAATTTCCAGTGCCTGCCACGTTAGTGAATCATCTAAGTAGAAATTATAAAATGATAACCTCAAGGCAAAAATAGTTGACATGGTTGATTCTGTCATCGAAAATAGTTTTCCAGACACCCATGGTATTCATTCAATTTCAAACTGCTTAAACGAGATCCTATCCAAGATTGGGTATATAATGAAAGACTAAATCAAAAGTTAATGGAGTGATTTAGGACACCTGCGTACCCTTGCTTTTTCACTTCCATTCCTTTTATCTGGGCAACACTTCTGAGGCCATCCGCCCACGCTCTTGTTGTCTGCCGACCGAACTTCTCTTCATGCTTCGCCAAAGCGCTAGTGTAAAGTTCAGACTTAAGCATAACATCGCGAGGTTCCACGTTATAGAAAATCGGCAAAATCATCTTTTCGAATGGTTTGGATTTCTTGCACTTCACCATGTATGCGAGCTCGCGAAGGCATGACGAACTGGAAGCATAATTTTCAGAAAAGATGGGTGCATAGATCTTTGAATTTTCTATGGCCCTCTGCAGATTATGTCTTATTTCTTTACCGACGTGGAGCTCTTCCTCATCGCGGAAAACATGGATGTTTGCTTCTCGCATAACGTGGTAAAAGCAATCCGCGAATCCTTGTCTGGTGTCTACTCCGCTAAAACTCATGAAGACGTCATAGCCATTCGCTGACGACACACCGTCATTTTTTTCATCCTCCGAGCTCATTCTCATGCCCACTCTCACATAGTATTTCGGCCCGAGAGTTTCCTCTCTCTCTCTCTCTCTCAAAGCACCTGATCAATGAAGGTACGTTCACTTCGTTAGCATAAAAATAGACTCTGCCAGCTCTTGGGCGACATTCTCTGAGCATCTTCCCATATCACTATTGTAAAGGACAGTCTCTTCGAGTGGTTCGTCATAGCAGGGAGATTTCTCGAAATTTTCAAATGATAGTGACGATTATTATTGGAACATACGTCTAACGTTGTCCAATATGCCCAAGAAATTCAAGATGATTGGGCCCAATAAACAAGAAAACTTAACAGTCGATAGTCCCAATGGGAAAATTCTCCTTATGTTGCTTTTATATCGAACTTGTTAGAAATTCCGGCAATACTTCGAGTTTGCTGCAACGCCATTAACTCAATTTCTCTAATCGAGGAAGTAAATGCAATTTTAAGTTCAGTGAAAGTACTGTCCGAAGGTAAAGCGTGTACGAAACTAACATTTAAAACTGACAATAAGCAGATCAGTTCCGTGAACGAGGGATAGATACAAGGTTATTCGTGAGCTACTATAAATCCTCTAAAGAGACTGTAATTCAGCTCCATCTGAAGTAACATGTGCAAATCCAAGTGCATATATTTGGTATAGAAGAGAGAGCTAAGCAAAACTACGCATGCATATATATACCGGAATTGGCATTCCACTCCACAAGCACATCTTAAAGACGTGAGAAAACAGGAAAACTCGGTGGACATACAGGACATCAAGAATGAAACAGACATTTCAATGACATCGTCAGCATAGCATCTCATATTGCAAATTCACGCGCAACACTACTCAAATCCACCCCCACTAATTTAAACAGGCGAATGCTAATCTAAATGTCGAATAATCATCATGCTGCACTTAATGCCCACTTCACAAACTAGTCCAATCCTAACCGATTCAGATCAGTAAAGGCTGGCAATGTGTAGGTCCATCAAACATTGCCACAAAAAACCAACACCAAGGCGACAAAACATCCCAAATCAAGCTAATATCTGTACCTCGCGTAATCAACGGAATGACATACGGAATGAGAAATTACCAGATGATGAGCACTTCCTTCCAGGGTAACAACAGCTGCAGACCATGTGCGCGCCATGTCTCATTGGGCATGCGGTGGCACAGCAGGAGTAGAGTGGGTTCTAATAACAGTTCTATAAACAAATAATAGGATTTTTTTTCAAAGAAAACGATGGCGAGCAGAACCACAGATCCAGGAAGCTGATCAAGCAATCTTCTTCGCTTGAGTAATTTGCAACCTCACCACCGGATGCCTTCTTTCTTAATCAGTGATCTCACAAGACGAAAATGGGAACTGGCGTGAGCGATTCTCACTCCCAAACCATTTCCATTGTAAGGCCTGGTTGACATATTTCTGATGGATGGACCGATGGAGCACTTATATCAGTTGACATTGATAACTTGCCCGATTTCGAGGAAGTTTTGATGATCACATTCTCTGCGAGGAGGAAGTAGAAGATTGTCATCCTCGAACAGTTGCATAGATACACTTGAGAAGCACGAATGAATTCGGCACTAGAACAAAGGAAAATTGTACCATCCCGGGATAATCTAGATGACAGAACAGTTCGATTATGACAGCTTCTAATGAAAACACCGTTGTAATCTTCACAGTAGCCCCTAATTTATAACTTATTATCATCTTGTTAAATATTGGATGCACTTATTCTTAATTGGCTTTTTAGACCATATGTCATTACCACATGCTTTAACCGTCACATTTTGACCGAAAAATAAAAACCTGTCACATGAAATACCTTTCCTATTTTGTGACATGAAATGATATGTCTTCTTGTGCCTATTTATAAGTGATGTGTTGGCTTCGTCAAAATATTTATGCATTAGATGACTTTCTTTAGTACATCATTTGTCCGATCTATCACCCAAGCTAGCATTCGGTTACGCAGGCCCAGTACCATTTTGGCAATATCCACATTGTCAACATAAGGCAATTGCATAATGGAGAAAATATGTTGAATTGTCCACAATGCATGAACGAAAATTTTCATTTCCACATAAATTTACGATGGATTTACGATCTGTGACAGAACAATACATCTTTGTGCAGTTTGAATTTAGCATTACTTATATATTCATTCAGAGCCTTCAATATCAAAATCCCCCGTTCGCTTCTCGGCGTCGTTTTTGTCTTTTACCTTCAGCCTCATCATAATCTCTCTTGTCACCAATTTAATGAGTTTCCAGTGCCTGCCGCAATAGCGAATCATGTAAGTCGAAATCGTAAAAGATAACCTCAGGACACTTAGCAAGTGGTTGCAATCAACATGGCTAGTACCGGTTACCATATGAAATAAATGGTTGATTCTGTAACCAAAAATTGTTTTCAAAACACACATGGTATTCATTCAATATCAGCACATCTGACTGAGACCTTATCCAAGGTCGGGTATGTAATGAAAGACCAAAACAAGAGTGAATGGAGTGCTTTAGGACACCTACATACCCATGCTTTTTCAACTCCCATCCTTTGATTTGGGCGACATTTCTGAGGGCATCCTCCACGCTCTCGTTGTCTTCCGGCCAAAATTCTCCTCAAGCTTCGCCAAAGTGCCAACGTATAGTCGTGACTAAAGCATTGCATCGCGAGGTTCCATGTCATAGACAATCGGCAAAATCTCCTTCTCGAATGGTTTGGATTTCTTGCAATCCACCATGTGTGCGAGCTCGAGAAGGCACGACGGACTGGAAGCATAATTTTTAGACAAGATGGGTACGTAGATCTTGGAATTCTTTATTGCCCTCCGCAGCTCGTCTCTTGTTTCTTTACCAACGTGGTAGTCTTCTCATCCAACAAAAAATCACGTCTAGCATAACGTGGTAAAGGCAATCCGTCAATGCTTGGCGAGTGTCCACCCCTCTGAAACTCAAGAAATCGTCGACGACACGCCGCCACACTTTCCAGCCTCCGAGCTCTTTCCCACGCCCATTCTCACGGAATATTCTCGCCTGAAGAGGTAATTTTGTTTGTTGAACACAACCTCAGTGAGAGTAGTTTTACCTATTCCGCCCATTCCATGGATTAGCACAAAGTGCACATCCAACATCATCACAATGGCTTCCACTCCATTCTCACGAGTATTTCACCTGAGAGTTTCCTCTCTGGAAGCACCTGATCAATGAAAGGCACGTCCATAAGAATGAACGACATTCTAAGAGCATGAAAATGACTGGCTCCGCCGGCTCTTGGGCGACACTCAGAGCATCTTCCCATATCCCTATTGTAACGGACATTCTCTTCGAGTGGTTCGTCATAGCAGGGGGACTTCTCGAAAGTTTCAAATGATAGCGACGATTATTATTGGAACATACGTCTTACCATGTCTAATATGCCTAAGAGATTCAAGAAGATTGGGACCAATAAACAAGAAAACTTAACAGTCGATAGTCCCAATAGGAAATTTCTCCTTTTGTTGCTTTTTATATCAAACTTGTGAGAAGCTCAGGTCTGCACTACGAGTTTGCTGCAACCCCATAAACTCAATTTCTCTAGGCAAGGAAGTACATGCAATTTTAAGTTCTGTGAAAGTAATGTCCGAAGGTAAAGCAGTTCTGTGAAGGAGGGATAGATACAAGGTTAATCGTGAGCTGCTATAAATCCTCTCATAAGACAGTGATTCAGCTCCATCTGAAGTTAGTATCATGTAACATGTGCAAATCCAAGTGCATATAATTTGGTATCCAAGAGAGAGCTAAACAAAACTACACATGCATATACCGGAATTGGCATTCCACTCCACAAGCACACCTTAAAGACGTGAGAAAACAGAAAAACTTGATGGATGTACAGGACATCAAGAATGAAACAAACATTTCAATGACATCATCAGCATAGCATCTCGTATTGCAAATTCACTCGTAACAATATTCAAATCTACCCCCACTAATTCAAACAGGTGAAAGCTAATCTAAATGTCGAATAATCAAATACGAACGGCAATAAGAGAATAGTATAAAAAGGATCTATAGGAGATGTGGCGAGCTGCGACCATGATCTTCATCGACTCAACCAACCCATTGCTATTCAATATCTTATGCTTCTCATGCTAGGCGAGGAGTGAAGCTGGCATTATCTTCTATCCAGCCTCACCTTGCTAACGATGGAAGGGTCACCAGTACAATGCAAATACAGATTACCTGCGAGTAAAGGACTCACTCCCCCTCACTTCTAGTCTGGTCTTTTTGCCTAATACTAAGCGTTGAGATATTTAATTGGGTAGACAAGTGGGGCCTAAAAAGATTTGAACTCAAGATCTCCTACTTTAATACAATGTGCGATTTTATAGAACTACTGTCAACTGTTCTAAAAGCTTAAGCTGTTAGATGAAAGCGTGGTTTAATATTTAAATATTTTATCGCCCACCATGTAGCTCTTCGTACTTTTTTAGCACAACAATACTCCTCAGTAACTCCCTGATCCAAGAATTTGAAATGTTGGTGACTTTTAATCTACCAAGTTCTCCAATAGATTCAGGTAACCATACCATAGACATCGTGTTCCCGAGACATCTGACTGGAGTAGCGATTCCAAGTTGCTAATCAAGATGGGAAGGTCCTTTATTTTAGAATGCCATAGAAAGAGAGACTTAAGTTTCCATTGATTCCCAAATAGAACTAGGAAGTTCATTAATTTTTGGAGATTGCACTTTAAGTACTGACTATCACTTTTGGTTACCAATCGAGCCGACTAATCTTGTGATGGCCATTTATGAGAGATCCAACTCTACCAGTGATGCCACTCTCACAAATGATTTAGGCCGCTTCCTCAGCTTTTTGCAATTGCCTAAATACAACTCGAGCTTCTGTAACTGTTCGATTCCTTCGCACAACTCCATAAGACTTGTACAGCCATCCACATTAAAGTAAATCAGGCACTTAAGCTTTTTGAGGGAACCATCAACCTCAATCAGTCTTTTTGCTTATTTTTTTTAATCAATCTCTCTAAATTCAAATAAACAGAGAAAATTGAAATCCTAGTCATGTTGTCGCAGTTTTGTGGGACCCATAACACGCAGCTTCTTGGCAACCTGTTACGATAATTAAAGGAGAGTAAAGGGAAAATTCCATGCAAATTTAGAGGCAATAAATGGTTGCATTGGAAATTAGTCGTAATTGTGTTGACTCGTTTTCCCTATATAACCCTCATAGATACACTCACTTTAGAATTAACACTTATTCAACCCGATCCACATATATCCACCTGTATATGCAGAACAAGTCATATTATACAATCTTACTGTGAATGCCTTGATTACTCCATTGATGACCCATTTATTTTAGGTGCATTTGGAACACGAACATATACAACATTAGATACATTAATGAAGGCATTAGAGGGAAAACACAACCATACGAAAGAAATACTCCTTGTAACAACATTATCAACTCAGTTTTAATAACATTTATTCGGCGTTGACGAGTTGGCTTGCAGTCTGAACAATGAAAAACTTCAATTGACTGAAGACTTACCCGGTTCTTGCTCTATTGGGTCTAAATGAATGACATGGTTGGCTCTGTTTCTGCAACTCCCGTCCTGTGATTTGGGCAACACTTTTGAGGGCATCCCCCACGCTTCCGCCTCTTCTCGCGGCCGAACTCCTCCTCTTCCTCTTTCTCAATGACAAGGGCATCGGGCCTCGACTGACCCTCTTTCTTCTTAACAAAAATGGATCCTTTTATTTCATTGATCGGAAAAAGACAAAAAGCTGATGGAGTTCATCCAATGTCCTCCTATTCTCCGAATCCCTCGCTCCAAGGCTTTCGTCTGTTCTGGTTAGTGGTATGAAAACACAATCACTCGCCCCTTTTCTAGGTAGCGAATGATAACCATTCTGTTCCGGAATGAGTTCCTGAACCAGAAATAGATTTTTCTATTTCTGGTTCCTGGATGAGTTTATGGGAAAAAAAACCCGTTTGATAACGACAAAAAATTTCTGTTTCTAGAACAGAAACCCGTTTGATAACAGCACGAAATTTCTATTTCCTGAAACAAAAAACCCGTTTGATAGACAACATAAAATTCTATTTCCAGGAACAGAAATCCATTTTTTTAGAAATGGAATAAAAATAATAATAAAAAATCTGAAAAATTCATCGAAATCTTTAAAAAAATTCAGAAAATCCCAAAAATTTGAAAAATTCCAGAAAAAATCATCAAAATGTCGAGAAAATAAAAAAAAATTCAGATTTCGGGAAAATAGGAAATTTGTTGAAATTTTTCAAAAAAAAAATCAAGAAATAAAAAATTTCAAAACTTCACAGAATTGCTTAGAATACCTGTGGCCATCCACTTTTAGTGAAATTTAAATTTTTTTAGGTTCCCAAAAAAAATCAAAAATTTCAAAACTTCATAGAATATTTTAGAATACATGTGGCCACCCACTTTGAATGAAATTTAAATTTTTTGAGTTACCCAATAAAATTAAAAAATAAAAAAAAAATTTCAAAAATTCACAAAATGGCTTAGAATAGCTGTGGCCACCCACTTTTTGAGTAAATTTTAATTTTTTTTAGATGCCCTAAAAAAATTTAAAAAAATTAAAAATTTCAAAACTTCACAGAATGGCTTAGAATACACGTGGCCAACCATTTCAAGAGAAATTTAATTTTTTTGACATTTCCAAAAAAAATTAAAAATTTTAGAAATTTCAAAACTTCAGAGAATGGCTTATAGAATACCTGTGGCCACTCACTTTGAGCGAAATTTAAATTTTTTTAGGTGCCGAAAAAAAAAATCAAAAAGTGAAAAGATGAAAAATTTCAAAATTTCACAGAATGGCTTAGAATACCTGTAGCCACCCACTTTGAGCGAAATTTAAATTTTTTTAGGTAAAAAAAATATTAAAAATCAAAAATTTGAAAACTTCACATAATGGCTTAGAATACTTCTAGCCACTCACTTTGAGTAAAATATACAATTTTTGAGGTGCCCAAGTGGTATTTTTGATTTTTTGCTTTTTTATTTCATCACCTAAAAAAACATTAAATTTCACTCAAAGTTGGTGGCCACAGGTATTCTAAGCCATTCTGAGAAATTTTCAAATTTTTCATTTTTTTTATTTTTTTTCGACAGCTAAAAAATTTAAATTTCCCTCAAAGTAGGTGACTACAGGTATTCTAAGCCATTCTATGAAGTTTTGAAATTTCTAATTTTTTAAATTTTTTTGGGGAATCTAAAAAAAAACCCATTTCTCTCGAAATGGGTGACCACAGATATTCTAAGCCATTCTATGAAGTTTTGATGTTTTTAATTTTTTAATTTTTTTCGACACCTAAAAAAAATTAAATTTCTCTCAAAGCGGGTGGCCACAAATTGTGAAGTTTTGAAATTAAATTTTACGTTGGATTCGTAACGTTACGTACGCCCGCACACAAATTCCAGTCAAATTAATGCAAATGGCCAAGCACTGGAACGGGTCTTCAGCATTCAACCACCATCGTTCTCGATATTTGCTCTCAATATTTGTGAGTATGCATCGTTCCGCATAATATCGCAAAAGCTTATGGAGAAAAGTAAACCAAGCACATCACATTACAAGAGCCAATATAGGAGATCCCAAAATGCCACGTCACGTTACAAGAGCCAACATAAAAAATCCTCAAATACAAAATAATGGAAATACATTAGAAAAGTCGTAAACACATTTTCATGGAATCTCCGCCATATTATTATCAATTGCCAATTCATTGGCAATTCTTTTTCTAAGCATGTTGATCTCGATATCCTCCTCTGTTGATGTATCGTCAATAACCTGAGCAGAAGTGCAAATGATGTAGGAGTATACTGATATATTCAGGTAAAATTTCATAAATGGAAAACGAAAAGGAAAGTAAAAAACCAGACTTCATTTGCTAAGAACACCTGAGCAGCTAGAGTGTGGAGAGAAGTCCAGGTGGCCCTCCCGAGTTCTCCTTTACTTGCAGGTGCAGCAGCTTGTACCTGAAAAAAATATTTAGTTAAAGTTTCAAACAGGCAATTAATCTTTGGATAGTATATAATGTCCATAATGTCCATAAGGGGGGAAGAAATAAAAATAATTGCACAAAGAAACCGGATAGTATATGAAAAGGGATAAGTATATAGCTCATTAATAAGAATAATCACTGGAAATTTTCGTATATGATCAAGAAATGAAGTTTGCTTTTTTCCTCTCCCCTGTTGTGCTTAATTATAGTATGAAGCTACACTTGCACTATGGCAGAAAAGTATGAGAGAGAAACTGGCATAGTACTAGTCATCAATCATATTTCAACATTCTTGAAATTCAATAAGGTTCACATGCCATAAGAACAGCACCATATGAAAGTTACAGCAGCAAATAGAGTTTTCCAATGGCAACTAGTTCTCGACGTACAATACAAATTTCTAGCAGAGGCTGAGGAAAAGAAGAGAATGGCCGAGGAAAGAATGTCTAGATCAACCACTGCTTGGTCAAATTTGAAGGCTCAATTCTTCTAAAACTTTAAGATTGCAATCAGGCCACGAAGCAATTGTTCACTTTTGAAGCATGACAGTTCAGAGAATTACAAGTAAATAATCGCAATTAGGCCCTATGCGAACGCCCAACAGATCATGTTACACTCTCAAATCCCACGATAGCAATTCAATCAACTGACAAAATAGGGGACGCATACAAAGCAATCACGACAGCATCAACCCCCGAATCAAACACTAAAAACAACCAAATTTTTCCCAAACTGACCGAGGGACAGCAACGAACGCCAAACTCCTGGGAGGAGGGGTGATCTCGACAACCTTGTAGGGGTGGCGACTATCTCTTTCACGATCTTTCTTCCCGCAGGAGATATGAAGGCCCTGCGCACGAGCAAAAACCCACCACGTAAAAAAGTCGGAAACTTTTCGAGACGTCAACCTCGTTCGCACGCACCCATTCCGTAAAAAATAAGGAATTCGAAATTCAACGAACAAAAAAAAAAGAGAAAAAACCTCCATGGAAATTAGGCTGAAATGCCAGCGGTCGAGGGGGAGGCCGAGCGGCCCCGCCGTGGGCGGCGGTTGAGCTCGCGGTCGCCCGGATCCGGGCGACGGCGAGCTCAACCGCCGGCCCCCGGGCGAGGCCACTGGCCTCCGAGCTTCGCCGTCGCCCGGATCCGGGCGACGGCGAGCTCGACCGCCGCCCACGGCGAGGCCGCTCGACCTCCCCTGCATCCGGGTGACGGCGAGCTCGACCGCGGCCCCGGGCGAGGCCGCTCAACTGGGAGGCCGAGCGGCCTCGCCCGGGCCGGCGGTCGAGCTCGCGGTCGCCCCGTATCCGGGCGACGACGAGCCTGACCGCCGCCCACGGCGAGACCAAAGCCGACCCCTCGATCACGGCGACTTCCAAATCCGTAAAAGAGAGAGATGAGAGGAGATTTGCGCACGATCGGAGCTTACGTGGAGCAGGAGCGAGCGGCCTTGGCTTCCTCTCGACGGCGACAAAAGAGAGTAGAGAGAGAGACGGGCAGAAGAGAGAGCTCGAAGGAGACGAGAGAGAGCTCGCAGAAGAGAGAGCTCGAAGGAGACGAGAGAGAGATGTGTCGAAGAAAAACGATTTCCTCGGGAATGAGTTCTCACTTTTGGTCCAGAAACGAAAAACCTGGTTTTTTCTGATTCTCATTTCTGGTCCAAAACGAGTTCCGGGACAAAAACTTGTCCCGGAAATAGAAAAATTAAATTGTGTTAACAAACGGGTTTCTGGTCCAAAACTGATTTCGGGAGCAAAAAACCAGTTCTGGATAGAACTAGAATAGTTATCATGCGGTACCCTAGAGTCCAATGAAAAAGACAGCATTTTCTTATTCTTTCTGAAACTGACGACATTCTCAAAGCATTTTCTTATTCTTTCTGGAATAGAAATTTCTCTAGTCAAAAGAATTGTAGGAATGGCTTTGTTTTATCCCAAAACAAAATGCCGACAGTATAGCTTGCTATCAAACGTGTATATGTTCGAAAGACAAGTTCCCTCAAACCCGTTGATGTCGCGAGACCCACCTATCAATTAGTATCCAACATCGAAGATATCGGGTCACCTAATGAGAAGTGTTTCTCCGTTTCTAACTGAATGAAAACAGGCTGCAAATAGACACGGCGCCAATAGGGGAGACACGGTACCCCGACTGTTTATTTCTCTTTCGAGTGGTTCGCCGTAGCAGGTGGACCCTCAAAATCCTCGATTGATAGTGACGATTATTGTTTTAACAGACATGTGAGCATGTCCAATATGCCCATGAAAAATAAGGCGGCTTTCCTTCTTCCAGGGGATTCCTTGGATTCTTGGTGTGGTTAACAAATGTTCCTCACCAAAGAATGGAATTTTCACTCCTACGAGCCTCCGTGGCCTGTCCGTTTGATATACGGGGACAAATGGCTCCAAGGATGTGTTCCTTAATTTTACGTGCCGGTGCCCACACGCCTCACACCCTCAATTGCCGAGGAATGTTTGTCTTGCCTCCTGACAAGCATATAACCTGTAGGTGTTTTACATCCTAGTGATCCTAAGATCCGAACGAGGACCAGGATGTAGCCTTTTAAGGTCTTGCTAAGGACCAATTGCTATTGCTTTTTATATTAGCATTAAAAATTATTTTTTTGGATATCTCAACACTTAAATCCATGGATTTTTTGTTTTTTTTTAAGAATCAAAATATTATCCATTTAGGAATTCGTAAGATAAGCTTTTTTGTAAATTTCTTTGATCTTGAACACCTCCTTAGCCTTATTACTGTGCTTGTAGAGGAGCTTAATTTAAATCTAAGAGGCCTCGTTGATCATTTATTAGTAGCAAAAGAAAAAAAAATTAAATCAGCTCAACCAATCTATGTAAACGTAGCTACAAAATTTTTGACTTGATAAAAATAGTTAAACAATTTATAACTTTCTTTTGACATTGATTTTTTAACTTTTACTATCATGACACACTTAAGCTTTTTGAGGGAACCATCAACTTCAATCAGTGTTTTGCTATTTTTATGGATCAATCCCTCTAAACTCAAATAATTAGAGAAGATTGAAATCCTGGTCATGTTGTTGCAGTTTTATGGGACCCAAAACATTCAGCTTCTTAGCAACCTGTTACAGTGGCTAAAAGAGAGCAAAGGGAAAATTCCATGCAAATTTAGCCAATAAATGGTTGTGTTGGAATTGGTTCCGTTGGAAATGAGTCGTAATCGTGTTGACTCATTTTCCCTATTTAACCCACATAGATCCACTCACTTTAGTACTAATACCTATTCAACCTGATCCACATATATCCACATGTATATCCAGAATATGTCATCCAATACATTCTTACTAGAAATGGCCTCGATTAGTTTTACTTGTGAATGTCCTTGATTACTCCATTGATGACTCATTTATATTCGGTGGTTTTGGAACACGAACACATGCAACATTAGATACATTAATGAAGGCATTAGAGGAAAAACACAAACATACGAAAGAAATACTCCTTGTAACAACATTATCAATTTAGTTCTAACATTCATTCGGGATTGACAAGTTGGCTCGCAGTCTGAACCATGAAAAACTTCAGTTGACAGAAGACTGACCCGGGTTCTTCCTTTATTGGGTCTAAATGAATGCCAAGGTTGGCTCTGTTTCTGCAACTCCCATCCTGTGATTTGGGCAACACTTTTGAGGGCATCCCCCACAGCTTCCGCCTCTTCTCCCGGCCGAACTTCTCCTCGTCCTCTTTCTCAATGACGAGGGTCTCGGCCGAATTTCTTTCTGACCTTTTATTTCATTGATCGGAAAAAGACAAAAGCTGATGGAGTTCATCCCATGACATCCTATTCTCCGATTCCCTCCCTCAAAGACTTCGTCTATTCTGGTTCGTGGTGTGAGAACACAATCACTCACCCCTTTTCTGGCGTGGAGTTAAAAAGACGAAGCATCTTCTTTCTGTCTGAAACTGACGACATTCTCAAAGCAGTTCTTATTCTTTCTGGAATAGAAATTCTCTAGTCAAAAGAAATGTAGGAATGGCTTTGATTTATCCCAAAACAAAAAATGCCGACAACATGGCTTGCTATCAAACAAATATACGTTTCGGAAGACAAGTTCCTCAAACCCGCTGATGTCGCGGGACCGACCTCACAATTAGCATCTAACATTGTAGACGTCGGGTCACCTAATGAGAAGTGTTTCTTCGTTTCTAACTAAATGGTAAACGACAGGTCGCAGATATACATGGCGCCGATTGGAGAGACAGTGTGCCCGACTGTTTATTTCTCTTTCGAGCGGTTCGCCGTAGCAGGCGGAAAATTCTCGATGGATGGTGACGATTATTGTTTTAACAGGCGTGAAAAGCATGTCCAAATGCCCAAGAAAAATAAGAAGGTTTTCCTCCTTTTTTTTTTTGCGATTGTTGCTTTTTATATTGGCATTAAAAGTTTATTTTTCTGTATATCTCAACACTTAAATCCATGGATTTTTTGTTTTTTTATAATCAAGATATTATTCATTTGTAAGTTTCTTTGAACTTGAACACCTTCTTAGTAGGGGTGATCGATTCTCGATCCGGTCCGGTCCCACCTAGGAACTGGGAATCGGACCACCTGATTATGGGACCGAACTGACCAGTTCGGCCTGGATCCTATGCGGTCAAATGGAACCGGTCAAAGAGGGAGGGGAGATATTCAATAATTAAGGTTGGGAATGGGCTTACCATCTACTCTGAAAGAACAATTAAGAATGCAAATGATACATTAACAACAAAGAAGAGAGATGATCCATATCAAATAACCTATCCATATCAACACACAATTTCTACTTCACAGATCGAAACAGCACCCCCGAATCACGCTATTAGAAACATCACCGAATCACACACTACTCAAGTCTCGACCCCATTTGATCGAGACACCAACAATCCAATCAACAGTTCGGTTGAAGGGAAAAAAATAATAGAGAATGATAAACCTCGAGCGCGTGAGAGAATCTTTTGCGGTGGCAAAAGTCTCTTATTATGCACTGGAGCTCTACGAATGGGACCTTGTTGCCCCTTTGGACCCAGCTATCGAGCACGGGAGCGACACTCTGGCCAGGGTTTCCGAGAAGACTGACCTAAATCAAGCAAATGAAAAACAGCAATAAATGAACCCAAGTTGAACATTCAAGTTCGCTGTAAACACATAAAAACCAATTAACCGAGGCTACATAAACACCTTCAAAGCAAGAGGGAGGCATCAAGCTCAAGTGGGAGGGAAAGAGCGAGGCATGAGAGCTAAGAGGCTAGAGGGGAATAGCGACGTGTGATAGCTGAGAGGCGAGAGGGAAAGAGCGTCGAAAGAGGCCGGAGAGGCAAGAGACGAGGGGCGATTAGGGTTTGCCTCTGGTGAGCTGCTAATTCAAGCGAGGTCGTGAATCGTGATTGTGAAAGAGAGCCGAGGCATGAGAGAGGGGAGGGAAAGAGGAGGCGTGACTCATGAGGGGCGAATAAGGAAACAGGAGACGTGAGACTTAAGCGATCAATTATTAGATTTACATTTAAGAAATAAAAAATAAATAAAAGATATTCAATTCGGTCCAGTCCAATTCCTCCTAGTTCGGTTCCCCCCAAAATTGAGAATTGGATTGAAAATCATCGATTCCAATTTTGTGAAAACGGGAACCGGACCGGCGCTCCTAGGAACTGCCCAAAACCAGCCGGTTCGGTCTGATTCAGGCTGTTCCTAGTTCGGTCCGATTTTGGCGGTTCCCAATTCGGTCGGTCCGTGCTGCTCACCCCTACTCCTTAGCCTTCTTTTTTTTTTTTGGTTCAAAACTCCTTAGCCTTCTTACTATGTAGAAGAGCTTAATTTTAAATTGAAGGATGCATATGGTAACATTTCTGTTCCTGAGAACAATTTCAGTAATAGTTTTTTCTATTTTTATTCCCTGGACGAGTTTCTAAGCAGAAAAACGCGTTTGATAATTGTACAAAAGATCTATTTCTGGAATAGAAAAACAACATAAATGCGTTTAGTACGACCTCAAAAATTTCTATTCCGAAATTTTTTTCATTTATTTATAAAAATGTCAATGAAGACTTAACAATTTATGCTTGGATAAAACTAAACTTTGTAAGGACTTAACTGATCAAGATATTCTAAGATGGCCTCAGAAAATCCAACATAATAGTTAGTCAAAGATTGATGGCTCGAAATGGCAGCAGAGAGTTCCACTGATTTATAATTCACAATATGATAAGGTTGACAGTAAATGTTTAGTTATTACATTAAACAGGTGTATAAACCTTTTTGAGCATTAGGGTGTAGGGTGTGGGGTTTATGGTTTAGGGTGTAGGGTGTAGTATTTAGGCTTTAGGGTGTTGGGTTTTAGGGTTTAAGTTTCGCTGAACTTGTTTCCCTAAAATGACCGTGTTTCTCTTTTTTTTCCGAGGAACAAAAAAGTAGATTTTTTTTAGTTATTGTTTTTGTTCCAAATCTTACTTTGTTTTTACTTCTTGTTTCTGTTCTAAATCTATTTCCCAGCCACTTATCTATGGCGAGGAATTGAAAAAGTAATTGACGTACACAAACAAATTTCTTTTTCTGTTCCAGGGAATAAAAATACAGAAAAACAGAGAAACAGAAATATTACCAAACAGGCCGGCCTCGTTGATAATTTTTTATTAGCTAAAGAAAATTTTTTGAATCAGCTCAACCAATCTATGTAAACGTAGCTACACTATATATCTCAATGATAAGTCAATTTGATTTCTTGCACATTATATTTTCAATAAATTTTTGACTTGATAAAATAGTCAAACAATTTATAAATTTCTTTTTGACATTGATTTTTGAACTTTTATTATCATGACACACGTCTTAGGACGCGTTTGGTAACGTTTCTGCTTCTGGGAACAATTTTTTTTCAGAAATAGTTTTTTCTATTTCTATTTCCTGGATGAGTTTCTGAGTAAAAGAATGTGTTTGGTAACTACACAAAATTTCTATTCTTGGAATAGAAAAAGAAAAGAAATGCGTTTGGTAACTGCACAAAATTTCTATTCCTAGAATAGAAAAAGAACATAAATGCGTTTGGTACAACCAAAAAAATTTCTATTCCCAATTTTTTTCATTCAAGTCTATATCTTTTATTTAACTATAAGTACAAGTTATAAGTGAAAAAAACCAATATAATCAAAAAATTAGTAGGTCACATAATACGTTTTTGCGGTTTGGTTTGGTTTCAAAAAAATTGAAACCAAATTAGACCACAGAAAATGGTTTTGTTCAATTTGTGAACCGGTTTTTCTCAAGAAAGTACTCAAACCACAGATTTAAACCTTTTATTGGCCCACTAGTTAGAATTATACAATTTTTCTGAGGCATTAATGTTATGATGCGAATGTGCTACTTTTTCTCTCAATTCGCTCCACATTTAGATTGTCCATGGCAGCTTCAATATCAAACATCTTCAACAAGACTCTCCTGAGCGTTGGGTTGATTTTGCTAAGGTCGAAAAATGGGTGAAACTCGAAGGACTGGATTGAAGAAGAGCTTCCAATGGCCCAGAAGACCTCGACATGTTTGCATTCCTCGAGTATTCTGAATCAACATACACACTTTGCAAAGAAGCAATGTCGCAACAGGTATTGTTCAACTACATACAATACAATAAACATCCTGTCATCTGTCCAACGTAACACAGCGATACCTAAGCACATTCACTGAAGAACCTCGCAGGAGGAATCCTTCGAAACTTCTTATGACCAATTAATGCCCTTTTGATCCCATACGCCACTGAAAGTTACTGAACATCGTGCAGGCATTTTCGAATCGCAGCTTGGAAATCATCGGACTAGACGTCTGTGGAAGGAGGGTACATGCGAAAAACATACGAGATGGGCTTGGATACCTCCATCAGTTTCTTGGTGGGTATAACATCCGACAGTTCCCCGAAGCTCTACTCGGCGAAAGGATATGACTGGGTGAGAAAGAAGAAGCTGCTCCTTCCCAGCTTCTCCACCTGGAACAATAATCACAAAGGTGTCAAAACAACACTGGGGACTTGTTTCTCCGTAATTTAATCCGTAAGGAAACAAACACCGAAAATGGATCTTCGGCTTTAAATTGAAGGACGGGTTCTGTGGTGATTTGACAGGAAATATCCAAGCGATCATAAAAATCAACGTGGAATTGTACAAACCTAAACCAAACCGGAGTTTGACTCGACGGAAAAGTTTAGGAAGTACTATCGAAACTAACTTCGACGGAATTTGACTCGAGGACGAAGCTTGAAAGAGCGGCGGCACTACGCCGGGATTTGACTCGACGACGAAGCACCGGGGATGAAGATTCATATCGGAGGACGACTCGGCGACGTGAATCTGAGCATTAGAACTACTCCTAAAGAATTAAAGCTTGTAAATTGCAGGAAAATAATGGCCTTGGCCAAATGTAAAGGTACGAGTGCAGGAAATGTAAAGATAAAAGAAAACAAACTGATAAAGAACGTGAGTTCTGTTGTTGATTCGGGGGGACTTTAAAATACAAGTTTGGGATATTTATAATCTCGTACAAGCATTTACAACTTTTAAATAAAAAGTAACTTCCTAACGGTGGTTATTATCTTCCTATTTTCTAGGCACTCTCCACGTTCAAATAACCACCCTTATCCATAAGCAGTTTTGTCGGTAAGTTGCTGATGCCAATCCTCTACTCACCCACTATCGGTAAGTTGCGAACTATCGGTAAGTTACCGATGCCAAAACTCCCGATGCCTATTTCCATGATTACCGACGCCAAAGCTCCCGATGCCTATTTCCATGATTTTTTACCACTTTTTGGTGTAAACAGATGCCCCCTTAAAAGAATTGAATGATTTACCAATCATTCGATTCTTTTAACTAATGGCCTTTAGGTGCCCCGTAACACTTCTGCTACTTGATAGAAGCTGAATCTGCCCCCTGGCATCGGTAACTTTTCTGCTACTTGACAAAAGCCGAATCCTCATATTTTGTCATTTGAAGAGCATACAAGTCGTTGACCATCCTGCCCCCTGATCCTTTCGCATCGGTTTTGAATTCACGAACATAGAAGGTGTAGAACTTGACTCAACATCATCTGTTGCTGCAATTTGTGGAGTCTCATTTGTTGGTTGGGCCAATTCTGTATCCTCCGTATAGAAGCCATTACGATCGAATTTTTGTCTCCAACTGTTTTCTCTGCTCATCGGTAATTACTTCGGGATGTTGACACCTCCTTCTTGTTACTTGTCCTACCAATTATGCAGATGATAACCCAGAACACCACCAGGATGGTCAGGATCAAGTTGAGTACGTACCTTCATATTTCCTCGAATCAGCCACATTAGTCCCACCAGGCGTGCCAATTTGTTTCTCCGTATAGAAGCCATTACGATCGAATTTTTGTCTCCAACTGTTTTCTCTGCTCATCGGTAATTACTTCGGGATGTTGACACCTCCTTCTTGTTACTTGTCCTACCAATTATGCAGATGATAACCCAGAACACCACCAGGATGGTCAGGATCAAGTTGAGTACGTACCTTCATATTTCCTCGAATCAGCCACATTAGTCCCACCGGGCGTGCCAATTTGTTTCTCCGTAATTTAATCCGTAAGGAAACAAACACCGAAAATGGATCTTCGGCTTTTAATTGAAGGACGGGTTCTGTGGTGATTTGACAGGAAATATCCAAGCGATCATAAAAATCAACGTGGAATTGTACAAACCTAAACCAAACCGGAGTTTGACTCGACGGAAAAGTTTAGGAAGTACTATCGAAACTAACTTCGACGGAATTTGACTCGAGGACGAAGCTTGAAAGAGCGGCGGCACTATGCCGGGATTTGACTCGACGACGAAGCACCGGGGATGAAGATTCATATCGGAGGACGACTCGGCGACGTGAATCTGAGCATTAGAACTACTCCTAAAGAATTAAAGCTTGTAAATTGCAGGAAAATAATGGCCTTGGCCAAATGTAAAGGTACGAGTGCAGGAAATGTAAAGATAAAAGAAAGACAAACTGATAAAGAACGTGAGTTCTGTTGTTGATTCGGGGGGGACTTTAAAATACAAGTTTGGGATATTTATAATCTCGTACAAGCATTTACAACTTTTAAATAAAAAGTAACTTCCTAACGGTGGTTATTATCTTCCTATTTTCTAGGCACTCTCCACGTTCAAATAACCACCCTTATCCATAAGCAGTTTTGTCGGTAAGTTGCTGATGCCAATCCTCTACTCACCCACTATCGGTAAGTTGCGAACTATCGGTAAGTTACCGATGCCAAAACTCCCGATGCCTATTTCCATGATTACCGACGCCAAAGCTCCCGATGCCTATTTCCATGATTTTTTACCACTTTTTGGTATAAACAGGACTAACGACGGATATCTACAAAAGATGTCTTGAACACGCTATTATGAACTTTAGCAAAAGAGTTTAAAGATGCTACTCAAAACCGAGCTGAAAGATTCATCTGTGTAACTACCAATTAGCAAAGATACACTGGAGAACAAACATAAAAATCTAGTTTACTGGCATGAATGGAAATTGCGAGCTCTCTACCAAGCATGATCAGTTGATCACCTATTCCTTACAAGATCCCATGAGCAAGCAAACGCAGCAATGACAAAAAATTGTTACCATCTTTCAGAAACGGTAATTACCTGCAGTTTTGAAAACCTAAGGTTATTCATAGTAAGAACAACCGGCACTTCACATAAAGTGTCAGCAAGTAGCCGAATTGCCAGATACTCGAAGAAATTCTTCATGAAACTTATCTGTCCCTCAAAAAAAAATTTATGTCCACAAACTTCAAAATCAGGAAACCACCAGACGCACACTTGACTCTCTGCAGATTTCCCTATGATGGTTTGGTATGGGTGATGGAGTCCCCACATAATCTTGACATGAGTCAATAACGGGTCAGATATGGAGGATTCCAGAAGACGTGAGGTGGCAACCATTCTAAAAGGATCATAACTCCAGGCAATGTTGGAGGTAAAATGGAAGGTGGTGTCATCCAAGATAAGAATATTCCCATCATCAGCAAAAGAAGGAAATAACCGAATAAGTAGTGCCGGTTCAGCATCACCATTTTCTGGGATGCATGAACTTAGCTTAGTGACTAATGAAAATGATGTGCCCAGATCATGAGAGAAGGAACATGAATCACCGTTCCGACAACCCTGCAAGTCCAATCACACAATCAATTAATGAATTACTTTCACTTTGCATGTGGGAATAAAGTAGCAGCAGACATGAAAACAAGACTTAAGAGCATATGAGGAGAGTGTGGCATGCCTTGGACATAATCAGCTACAGGTTCACGTACACGAGCAATTCCAATACCAGCTTTTTGAAACTCTTGCTTCAGACAAGGAGCGACCCGTTTAAGCTTAAAAGCCTCTAATGTTTTAGGAGGACTATATGCAAGCAATCCCAATACCAGCTTTTGGAACTCTTGCTTGGGACAAGGAGCGGCCAATTTAAGCTCAGAAGCCTCTAATATCTTGGGAGGACTATATACGCAAAATCCAGAAGTTTATTTGCTTCTATGACCTTTTCAACATCCATGAAGCATCAACAGAATTCTTTTTATAAGTGCCCTATCAAGGTTTGTTTAGCTTTGCAGTAACTTCTACTATAACCTTTAGTTCTGTAGCCTGTAGTTGTGTTATAGCTGTGGCTTCAAAATGAGCATAACAGAGCGCGTTCTAAAAGTGCTATAGACCTTCAAATATAAAGTAATTAATATGAACTCTCCAGATCAGAGCAACTTCTCCAGAAGCTGCTGAAGAATGAACACCATTGAAGGTTCTAACTGCACCAGCTTTTGAGTGCTTGCCAAGCATCTAAGAAGAATCGAAGCACTCTGAAAAAACTAAAGCAGGTGCCAACCAGTGCTCCTAGGCGCATGTTCCAAGGCAACTTTCAATATGAGGCCTTCAAATGACAGAACCATAAGATTGGAAATTCTTGAGAAAAAGAATAAATTGCCTCAAAAAATTCAAGAACATCAGGAGCTGGAGAAGGTGTTCGTGGTGGTCTTAATTTGATTAAATCAAATACATAACTAGATACGAAGAAACTTAGTGAAGCATATACCACTGAGCATGAACAACAAAGCAATGAAATCTGATATGCTGACAACTAAGCACGAGCAGATCAATTTACAATTATATATGGAGGGGTTCCATCGCCCTATGGATCAACACGGTCATTCCTTTAAAAATGGGGAAGAATCTCAAGTAAGCGTCATATGCATTCTGTGAACAGAGTCTTGTGAATTGCAGTATGCGCCCAGATCTGGGTGGGAGGGCCGCCCTCGCTGCCGTCGACCGAGGGCGGCCCGCGCCCAGTTCAGTGAGGGCGACCCTCGCTCGACGGCGGCGAGGGCGGCCCGCGCCCAGATCTGCGAGGGCGGTCCTCTCTCGACGGCATCCCTATTAGACCTGTTAAACGGGTGGATCGGGTCGGGTTTGGGTCGGGTCATAAATGGTCCGACTCAAATTGACCCATTAACCCGTTTATGACCTATTTATTCATAGTGTAAATATCTCGACCCATACCCGACCCATACCCGACCATACCCGACCCATACCCGACCCGACCCATATTGCTAAAACACTTTTATATTTAACATAATCTAGGAATACTTGTTTCTTATGATTTTTTTTTTAAATTATACTGCTAAAACATTTTATGCAATACAAAGCTAGTGAAAAAATTTTATAATTTTTTTTAAAATTCAGGTTCTGTTTGTTTTACGAAAAATGCGACATTTCTAGAAAAAATTTTCCATAAAGTCATTATCCAAGAAAATAAAAAAATTTTAATATTTTTTATTTTTTAAATCGAATTTTTAATTATTTTTATTTTTATTTTTTCTTTTTCTTTTTCCTTTATTTTTGGCCGATTGCCGGCCGCCGTGGCCGGCGACCGACCACAGGCGAGGACGAGCTCGCCGGAGGCCGACGAAGCTCGTTCTCGCCGATCTGGCGAGGCCGAGGCCTCGCCGGCCTCAGGCGAGGCTCCAGCCTCGCCGATCTGGCGAGACTCGAGCTCGCCGGCCTCGGGCGAGCTCGACCTCGACGGATCTGGCGAGGTGGAGCCTCGCCCGAGGCCGGCGAGCTCGAGTCTCGCCAGGTCGGCAAGGCTGGAGCCTCGCCGGGATCAGGCGAGCCTCGAGGTCGCCGGAATCGGGCGAGCTCGAGGCTCGCCAGATCGGCGAGGTTCGAGCCTCGCCCGAGGCCGGCGACCTCGAGCTTCGCCGGCCTCCGGCGAGGTCGTCCCGTCCCGGTGGCCGGTCGCGGTGGCAGACCACCGGCCGGAATAAAAAAAAAAAGAAAAAGAAAGAAGAGAAAAGAAAAAATAAAAAATAAAAGAAAAAGAGAAAAAAAAAATAATTAAATTTCGATTTTTTTTAAACATTTTTATAAAGAGGGAGAGAGTGTGTGGATAGGTCTAGTAGGTGGGTTGGACATGGGTTCCAAACTCAACCCATTTAGACACATTTATCTTTAAGCTTTAAAATTTAAAACCCATTTAAGGTTGACTCTTTAAAATTAAAGTGACCCATATATGACCCATTTATTTTTAAATGGGTCATATATGGGTTTAAGACCCATTTTGACACCTCTAATCCCTATAGAATCGCCACACTATCAAACAAAGACGAGAACAGAAAGGCGTACCGGCGACTTTCGACTGGCCGGGGCTTCACTGCGAGTGACGGGGGCGGTGGCCGGTGCTTTGAGACGGTCTGTAGAGGACGGAAGATGGAGGAGGAGCTGAACCCGCGGCTTGAAAGGGAAGAAGACGGTCTGCAGACGACAGTCCTCAATTTCTCTACGTTTTTACCTTTCTATTTCTGTTTTTATTTCTGGGAACAAAGAAGTAGATTTTTTCTACTTCTCATTTCTGTTCCAAATTTATTTCTTGACCACTTTTCTATTCCGAGAAATAGAAAAATTAAGTGACATTACCAAACGGATTTCTGTTCTTTTTTTGTTCCGGGGAACAAAAGAACAGAAAAATAGATAAGTAGAAACGTTATCAAACGCGCCCCTTAGTGTCCGTCCATTTCGTGAAAATATTTCTAGTGAAAAACATTTACCATAATTTCCTATGTATGGGTCCCTTAGAAAAATGAGTCAACAAGAAATCTTTTCATAGTCAATGAAAAACCTACGTGTAGATTCAGGAAAATGATTTTTCTAAAAATAATTGGAAATCATTATCTAAAATATGACTAGACTCCGGCGCTTGAATTACCCTAACTTTTCCCTGGAGATAACTCTTGATTATCCTGTGAAAAATGAATCACTATTTTCTTTCACTGAGCGATGCTTGGTCTTAAGACAGGGTGGCCATCTTTACATAGCATTTCTTATTCTTTCCGTAATAGAAATTCTCTAGTCAAAAGAATTGTAGGTGTCACACCCCAAATCCTATAGGAATAGAGGTAGTGACACAACCGTCCTTCCTCTCGAAAGACATAGCCTCAAACCCTACCAAAAAATAATCAGATCCCAAAAGTCCACATCAAAAGCATTCTCGAACTATTGGTCACTAACCATAAACCTAAAAAACATGAAAGATGAAACGAATGAGCTACCACGGCCCAATGAGTAATACGTTTCTTTCAAACGGATTGAACAATCACTATGTATCATTACAAAACGATATCAATCTCATCATCTCAAATTCAATATATGATATACGTAAAATATCGAAAATGTACGATAACTTTCCAACAAAACTCTATACGTACAAGATTAGTCATCAAAACCTACTCAATAATAACAAATAATAATCAATGGTCTATTCTATTGATTAATCTCATCAATCACACGTCGATGGTCCATTCTATCGACTAATCTTATGGTCATCATCGAACTATGGTCACGTTTAACGCTGTGACAAAGGCAACTAAGTTTACCCCCCTTGTTTAGGTCTATCACCTATATCAACCGGTGGTTCGGCCCAAAAGAACATTTTAACAGTATGCATACTCTCCCCTCAATGGGTTCTTATCATAGTGATGTGAGCAGTATCGACCAATAACTTTCTCCAACAATCCACAATCAACACCAAAAAGCCATTTCATAAACCGATTTTATGACCCAAATCACATAAACTTTCACAATTCTATTTATCAATTAAAATGCTTTTATAATCAATACGAACTACTTTTGGAAATTCCTTTCACTAAACATTTAACCAAAGCATTCACAATTGGTCATTTTATATCACTTCATAAAATATTCTCAATCTCTTTTCAATCGACTAAAAAGATAGTAAAAGTTTGATCCAATTTATGTAAGAAACATGCTCTTGATAACTCATACTATATTAAAACTCTACCATTTTCAAGACATGAGTTTGTAAATTCATGGAAGAAATAGTACCACTCACCTGTGAAAGCCGAAAACCAATATACGATGGTTAATCGAGCCGATGCACTCGAATTTCTATCAATTAATTGAAAAGCGATGTTAAAATCTGAGTAAAACACTACTCCAACAAGCAACTCGACTAAACCACGCTCAACCGTCAACGAATTGACTCCTAAGCACTAACTAGAAAGCTCGTTTATAACAAACGTTCGTCTTTCTCCGTTACGCATATTATCTATTACGCGTAACTCGTACGTGAAACTTCGGAATTTCATTCCAAACAAACCAAACTTCAAAATCGAGTTTCGTCAAGCGCCACCGCTCCGCGATGCACTAGGCTACCATTTCCACAAGAATCGCAGCTCAAAAACTCCTCAATCAAACCGCGTAGTTCAAAATCTACACGACTCCCATTTTAAGACCTAACTTCCAAAATTACTCCGATCAGACGAATAATCGATTCGAATACTTATCCGACATTGCAATACGCAGTTGATTCGGCTTGCTGGGGTGTCCGGATCACGAAATTTCTCTCTCCTCTCTTCCTTCCCTCTTTCCTTCTTCGCGGTCGCCCGTCTTCTTCTTTCTACGTTTATTCCACCGCTTCAGGTCTTCTTTTCCTTCTTCACGTATCCAACGCACAATTATGTTTGATAAGGAAGGAAAATGGGCTGGGCTTTGAAACATGGGCTGGGCTGACCCATATATTACGGTAGTAATGGCTTTGATGTATCTCAAAACAAACGCAGACAATATGGCTTGCCATCTAACAAATATATGCTTGGAAGAGAAGTCCCCCAAACCCAAAGCTAACAATTAATATCTAACCTTGTTGATTTTAAAAGCAATTAGCAACTAGTTTGATACAAAGCGTGTAAGTTCATCCTGCCGTAACTCTGCTCTCTTTACACTTTAGGACAGGATTTTCTTACTCTCCAGGCAGCAACCGTCTCCTGACTAACATTTCCTACTGTCCGTAAAGCAGACATTGGCTGCTATCTGTTGACCTGCATTCTAATGCAGGATTTGCCAAAATCTGCAATTGCCTGGGGTTTACCCAAGTGAAACAACAAAAGCTCCATGTGCTCAGCTGGCAACCCACAGTGACCATGATTGCATCCATCCATGTATCCTAATCCAGGCAAGAATTTCGCCCCTCTATCGTTTTAGAGAAACTTATTCGGGATAGTCATTATTAATTGCGATTCATTATTTTTTGTTTCTAATAACAACCATATCCAGTCACGGGTATTGTTCAGATTAAGCTAATTTCCAAATCTATTTATTTTTGGGTTAATACCACGAAAAATCCCGAACCGGTACATCTGTGACAAATTTAATCCAAATTAATTTTTTTATCACCAAAAATCCCAAATTTGTACACCTGTGACAAATGTATCAGTTTTGGGTTTTACCCATTGTTTGTCAAAAGTGTATCGGTTTGTGATTTTTATGGTATTAATACAATTTAACGGAAACTAACGGAGGGTAAATTTGTCACAAATGTATAGTTTGGGGTTTTTGACGGTCAAAAAATTAGTTTATGGTAAATTTGTCACAGATGTACCATTTTTGGGTTTTTCATAATATTAACCCTTCATTTTTTACCAAAATCGGGGATGTAAGCTAGAGGTTACTCAAAGTCAACTTGATTCTTCTCGAATTTGACTAAGAAACACATTTCGAGTTCTAAAATATTTTACTCGAGTAGCTCAAAATCCAATAAAAATAATTGATTTTTACATATCATAATTACATATACGGATTGATGAATTCAATGAAGAGCAAAAGATATATACAGATTGATGAATTCAATGAAGAGCCAAAGAGTACCGTTTTTCGATTTTACCGTATTCGAGATTTTGGGTTCAAGCTCAAGAGATCGAATTCAGACCATAATTTACTGGGTAGTAGAGTCGAGCCAAACTGAGCTTAAGGACAAGCTTTTAGGAAGATCAATCATGTTAAGATCAAGCTCGAGTTGAATATTAAGCTTCGCATAAGCGAATCGAGTTGAGTCGAGTCGAGTATCAACTCAACTTGGCTTGATTACACTTACACCCCTGCCATAAGGACGAAATTTTCAGACAGCGCGTTTGAACATATTTAACCATTCTGACCCCCCGAACAAAAACTCACGTCATTCACAGAGCAAAGTCCTTGCACGAGTCAAATCTCGTGCTCGACTCGAATGCATTTTCATTTCGAATCAATAGCATCATCGTTTCGAAGGTTCGCTATGGTGAGCACGACCCAATCAACACCAGACCTAAGAGTTCAAGCACCAAAGATGATGCTAAGCAAAATATCCAGAATGACATACATTAGAGTCAGTTAAATACCATATGCTACGGTTGAGCAAAATTCTGAAGACTTTGCCACGAGCTGCCACATATACAGTACAATCAGGAGAGCTCGGCGGCCACGCTCCACTAGGTCCTGAAGCAACCCGCTCGTTGCGAAGCTCATACAAGACATGTCTTCATCATAATGTGAGAAGTTGCAGAAGCGGATCTCAACAGAAGCAACAGGATTGCGTTTGGCCTCCTTTTTAGTGGCGCACCCACTTCATCGCAGCGCCTCTCCAGAGTTCCAAGAAACGTGCAAAGTGTAAATGCAGCAAAAGGGTTAGGAGTGATGGGACCAAGAAGTCAAACATAGATAAAGCACATTAACGCCAAAAACAATCTGCAAAAGTCAAACCACTGGTTGTGCCTCAACTTTTTCTCTCCAATTGGGAGCGGTGTAAAGTTTGGCAGTCTACACTGAAAGATAAAACAAAAACTGAAAGTGAGGTGATAGGGACACCACCACTATAGTTGGATAAGTTCCATTAGAAAAGAAGGAAAAAGGGTTGACTAATCACTGGGAAAACGAAAAGGATGGATTAACAATATTGAGTAGGACATGATAGAAGAGATATCAGATGAAAGTTCCCAATCCTTCCTCTTTCCTCCACTAAAACAAACCAAACAACATGAGCTGAAAATCACCCCCTTCAATTCCCTTCCTTTTTCTCCGAATCTCTCCAACCAAAGGGCTGTGTACTTGAATAACATGATTGAAGACTGCTACCCCGGAATCTTCACACAGCCAACAAGAACCTCAATCATGAACTCGTCCTTCGGCCGATCATGCTTCAGTGTTCTGCATTTTCTAACCATGTGCTGCAGAAATGTTATGAAAAAGCATCGCAAAGCAACGACACGGATTATAGAGGAAACTTCAAGACTATTCTCTGCGCGAGTGTAGGCACACATGCATCACTCATGACCCACACTGCAGATCCGCACACACCCGCCCACCCCCGCGCAAAGAGAGAGAGAGAGAGAGAGTGTGTGTGTGTGGGGGGGCGAGGGGGGGGTGGTGGCTGCTAACACAATCATGATCTGAATTTCTTGATGAAATACAGGCAATGCATGTCTGCATTTCAGCATTGGACTAATCACATATTGGCATAAAATCTACCCCAGACCAGCAACCAAAAGGAGGAAAAAAATGGAGCGAGAAGGTTCCTTCTATTTCTCACTCTTTCCTTATGTTCAATTCCCTCCTGTTTAGCTATTCTTCGGCAGGATAAGGAACATCATATTGGATAGGCAAACATAATCTCTCAGCTTATTCGAGTCAAAGACCAAGCTTACTCGTGTCAAAAACCATATGGCGATGTCCAGCGGAGTAATGATAACATAAAGGCAGCAATGAAACTACAGGAGCCTGATCTGCAGAGCCCTTGATACAATCTACAGCTGAAAGAGTGTTCACCTTTTACTTAAGATTCATATGCAAAGTAAGCACCTGTATGGGGCGGAATATTATTTGCAATAAAGCAAACACATGAGAAATCATGGGTAACTCCTCAAAAGATGCATGATGAAAGTCAGTACCACTGTCATGTAACACTGTATGGGATATCACAACCCTCATATAACTATGTTAACTGGAACAATACAAAATGCTACAAAACTCGATGGACAAATAATCAAGAGAGATCTCATCAACGTTATTGCAGCAAACCAGCCACCCTAAGCATGTATTACCTATTTATTGGAAGACCCAACATACCATACCTATTATATTACAATGCCCACGCCGAGCCATCAAAATCCCAAAATACGATCGACCAACATCAAGTGCTTTCTGCTGGGGTAAGATGCCCCAATTGTTCTGCTGGGTTATTTACATTCTTCGTACTCCACCAAAACCTGACGTGATCAGCAGGTTTGCTCTCATTCCTTCTACCATCAGTATCCTTTCTTTCTGACTGAACTTCCTGAACGTCGGAGGAACCGGGATTCTCCGTCAAGAATTGCTCCCAGAAGACATCATTAGCACCTGCCGGCACATTAGGAGCTGCAGCTGCTGCTTGTTCTTTGGAGGAAACTGGCTCAGAGGCAACAGTCGAAGCTGGCTCGGAAGTGGTACCCATGGCAGGCTCAAAAACAGTAGCAGTAGCGGGCTCAGAATTCATGTCAATTGTGGGCGATCTAGGCCGTGCATCAATATTAAACTGAATGCAGGATATAGCAGGGCTATCAGCACAACTAGTAGTCTCATCAAAGTCTACGGTTGAGTTGTGCTGCATAATGTTTTCACAATCATGCGCAATGTGTTCCCAGATTGTGAGCGATGATTCCAATTGATCATATAAATCCAGTATCGATGGTAAGGATGAAGCTCCATCAATGTTTTCTCTCATCAAAGTTCGGGGAGACCCAGCATACTTGTCTTCACCATGTCCGTCATCATGAAAGTAACCAATTCGAGGAAATCTCCTCTTCTTATCATTGAACCCCGACTCGATCAACAAATTCAAGGCAAGACCAGGTTTCTGCAGAACATTACCTAAGTTAGACAGCATATTCTTCTGTCGTTCTTCCATTTTCAAAAACCGCTCCTTCAAATTCTGCATCTGCAGTTCAAAGCCCTTCCTCTCTTCTTCATGCATCTGTAGTTCCATCTGAAGTGATTCCTTGTCGCTTTTAAGCCCTTCTACCTCTTCCTTCAGGCTTTGTCTCTCTGCTTCAGTTAAAGGAGAAGAACTTCCCTGATTTTGGAGATTCTGAAGGGAATGGCTGTGGACTGGTTTCCGCCGATGGATGTTCTTCAGAAGATGCGGCTGACCTCTTATAAATTCCTCGTTCGCAAATTCCCATCGTTCTGGGTCAATCTTCCTAAAACCCTGTCCAAAGGTGAAATGCACATTTATTGCAAGTTATGCGAATGCATGATCACTTCCTAGAAAGCCAAATCATATCGGAAGACGAGAGCAAGCAGAAACGTAAGTAGAAAGGTCTCAGCTTACATATGTGTTCAGCTGTCTAATAAAGCTGGAAAAATTGTTGTGCTTGAAGTATCTCGGCAGCAAATCCCGTGCGAACTCCGGTGGATTCCACACAATGAAGCTCTTGCTGGTTTGACTCCACGAAACCACCGGGTCAGAGGAGGGGTCATCGACCATCTCGTACGTCTTCATCAGGAAAGGTGGCAGCGAATTCGAGCCGCTCGGCGATTCGTCCATTTCAAATTTCGCCACCACTCTCAAGATCAGAACTACCCAACAATTCAAGCTTCCAAACAAAAACCCACCTTCTGCTCTTCCACCGAAACTCTCAGTCACACCGTCTTGCACAAGAACCCAAACCCAGATAACGAATCTGCACCCGGGAATCTCTAATTTAACTTTCAATCGAAAAACCCCCAGATACACACAACTACAGCACACCACACCACCCCCTCAAGCAAAACAACATGAAATGCTCAAATTCCCAAACAACCCAAAGCCTCAATGAATCAGCCTGAAGGGAGCCCCAAACATTGCCCACTTCGAACAAACTCCACACCCCTCTTAAAATACCAGAACCCTCCACCAAAATCGCAAGAGAATTGAGCCGAAGATGCCACGCGCGAAGCCCCAAGATTCAATGAAAGTGAAACCCTTCTCGAAGCACACGCAATTACGTCAAGATTGGATCAGACTTTTACAAGAACATCCAGAATCCTCCCCCTCCCATTCGAAGCTTTCAGAAGGAGCACCCCCACCTTCTTTCGCGAAACCCACAAGAAACTGCAGCCGCAGGAACCCCCAACAGTACACCCCCCCCTTGTATTCACGTACACATACCTGTCCACATATACATCAAAAAAGAAAACAAAAAACACGCACGGAACAGTACGCCTCTGTTATCGGTTGGGAAAAAATCAAAACCTTCGACATGGGTCGATGAAGTCGCCGCGAGTGCCCCAAAATTCAACCGGCAAACAAAAGATTTAACAAGAACCCATTTCTTTTTTATCAAAAAAGAAAACAAGAAAAGCAGGAGAAAACGATGGGGGGGGATGCAAAAGACTTGCCGCAAAAGCAAAGCGGATATCATCAGCATCCAAGAAATCGAAATTTGGACAAAACGGGGGCGAAAGTCACCTTTCGCCTTCGCAGATGTTTTCGCACGTCCCGCGACAAGATGACCCGACCGCGACCCACGAACGGGAGCAAGAACGAGGAAGCTGCGTGGAGGGGGCAGAGGTGGGAGGAAGGTTGGAGAGAATCCAACAGGGTGCGCGTCCCGCTAATTTAAATTTTTTTTCCCTTTAAACTTTTTCGTGTGCTTTTTTGGGCCATTTTCTTTCGTTTTTTATAGCAAAAGAAAATTCGGTAATCTTTGGGATTCTTGCCCTTTTATGGAACGAAACCGGTCAATCGATTTATAGATAATTTTGGGTATCGAATTTGGGGCGGCTTTGCTGGACAACTCAACCGAATAATAACAATGGGATTTTTTCGAAGAGCGAGGAATTAAAAAAAATGTAGTTAAATAAAAAAAATTCGTGTAAGCTTTGGAAAATAATAATTATGCGTACTTAAAGATAAGGTTGCGCATGGAAATTGCCCCAAAAATGGTCATTTACAAAAAAGAAATATTCCGTGTCTCGATTGCTCGCTCTATTTGTCTTTTTCTCACTCGCGATATGAATAAAAGAAAAAACCCATCTTTTATGCATTTTCTCGCGATAATTTCTTTTTAGGGATACGGGGAGTTGCACTTCGAGGGTTTAAATAGTGGTAAGCATCGGATCCGGACCAAATCGGACAGGATTCATCGGTTCAAGGTCGGGTTTAGGGAAAACTTGTTCAGTTCCCCACTTCGCAGGCCTAGATTCGGCCTAAACTGATTTTAATTTCCACTTCCAAGGTTAGAACCGTCGGTTCCCCTTAGGAATCGATTTCACCTATCCGATATTCAAGCTGAACTGATTTTGAATCTTCTTTCGAAAAAAAGAAACTTTTCCACCAATCATAAAACGGGCCGGTTTATAGTGAAATTGAACCAACAAATGTTTTCTATAGTGAAATTGTGCAATTTTTATATTTTATTATAGAATTTGTTTTTTTACCCAAAACATAAAACGGGCCGGTTTCCTAGTAGAGCCGGATCAGTTCGCTTCTCGATCCCAATATTTTGAAACCGACTCGCCCCAAAATCAATCACCGAAAGTTACATAACTCGTGTGCGTACGGATGGATTTAAGGACCGCAAATATGGCACAATCACATTAAAAAGAACCACCTACTTCTTAAGGTCAAAACTGAGAGAGGGTCAACCTAATTCTCCTTCTTTATTTAAACCTCACGACACCTCATTGGAAGTGCCAATTCTAGCCATTGACAATGAAGTGGCCAGATATCATCGAACGCGAAATTTGGACCGTCTCAACTCGATCATCTCCAAGCCACACAAAACCTCAAAGCTGTGGACGATATCTCGCCAGATTGGAAATGGAAAATCAAGATAAAAACAAAGGGGAGGCATTACCCACCCACGGGTACAGGCTCGGTTAGTTATGACGTTTGGGATTGTGCTACAGGTTAAGACGCATTCCCCAAGGGTTATTCCCCACCGTGACTTCATGATTTAAGCTGGGGCCATGGCGGTGGGTTCTTTGCTAGTCTCCCGAGGAATAATCAGGGATGCCACGCAGTTCTACTTCCTGACACCTCGATTACCAAAAAAAAAAAAAAAAAAAACAAAGGGGAGGCATTGACTAATCTTGCAATTGCTTCGTCAGGTCGGCGTTCATATAAGTATTGAGGGGGGGGCAAGTATGATATCGTTTTTGTGTACGTCCCGTTTTGATTGTGATGTGTTTAGGTGGGAGCTATCGACGGAGACAGAGTCCCAGAGCCATATCCTATTGACATTATCCTCGTCCTCTCCCTGTCACGGTGAGAAAAGAAGAAGAAGAAGAAAAGCAGAAAGAAAGGGTATTCTCTGTGGTTCACAAAATTTCTGAATATCATATGTGCATTATTTATCGTGATCGTCGTCATCATAATTACCTATACCAATAGATAAAAAGGTTGACACCATGTAAAACTTCAAATCGGTATATTTATGATAAATTTACCTCAAATTAATTTTTTGATCACCAAAAATCCTAAACTAGTATATTTATGATAAATTTGCCCTCCGTTAGTTTTCCGTTAAATTGAATCAATATCACAAAAAATCACAAACTAGTACGCATATGACAAATGGAGGGCGAAACGTCAAATTGGTGCACTAGTTAACTGCAACGTGTCATCCAATTCAATAATTTAACAGTAAAATTTAATGGAACTTAACGGAAGGTAAATTTATCACGGGTGTACCGATTTGAGGTTTTTCGAGATATTAACCATGAATAAAAATGAGCGGCTTTTTCTACTTTCAAGAATCTCAATCTATGACTTTTCTTTTCTTTTCCTTTATTTAATCTACGTAGAATTTTTTTTAATATTTTTAATTATACAAATAATGACCCTTACAGGGTAAACTTCAAATCGCGAATTATATTTCTCTCCATATTGCGTCGATAATTTCTCTTTTATCAGCTAATAATTTCAATCGGCGTAACGGTAGCGGAACGTTCGCCTAAAGGGCTTCGCCTGTGATTTTAATATTTCAAACGATAATCACGATTAATTAAATAAATCGTGAATTGAGATAAAAAAAAAAACAACACAAAGATGTTCGCGCGACATGAAAAGATTCTTAAAGTACTCTTTTACCGTCTGGTGCGAGCGTGACGCACGGGCTTATGTGTCGCGGAGTTTTGGCGCTAGTGTGCTTGGATTTGTTTAATTAAGAATGACAGCTTCCAAGAAAGACGGCAATAACGATTAACAATAATAATGATTATTATTAATATTATAATATTAATATTGATAATTATAATAATAATGATGTTGATAATAACGAGTGGGACGTATCTTCCAACAGGCTCTCTACACGTGGTGTCCGAAGAAGATGCCGCTTCCTCTCGAGAAATGGTTTTTTCAGAGGGAATTATTCTATGTTTAGTCGGGCCGCTTAAGGCCTGCTGATTCCATGTTTGTTTTAGGGACGTGTGCACCGAAAGTTAAGTGAAATCAAGTTTTAGAATTTGTTAAATTTGATGTAATTGAATCTTTTTGTCAACTCTGTCAAATTTGAATGACGAAAAATGCCGACGTCACTTTTGTATTATTATTCTCCATCTCCTACGTGACGATGACGTGACTAAAACATGAAATAAAAGGCTACAACGACGTCGTTTTGGCTAAAATCAGATTTTTTATACAAATTTTATTTGAATTAAATTTAAAAATAAGCTAAATTAAAAAGAGAGAGGAAAAATGGTTGAGAACTAGGCGGTGAGGGTGGGGGATATCCGGCGAGGTCGCCGGCCACTAATTAAATGAAATTCGTATTAAAACTCATATTTGGACAAAAACAACGTCGTTGTAACCACATCATTGCTATGTATAAGAGAAAAAATATTTAAAAAAGTTACGTCAGCATTTTCTGTCAATCAAGTTGGACGGAGTTGACGGAAGGATTCGATTGCATCAATTTGGCAAATTTAAAATTTAAATAAAACTCATATTAAAAATCATATTTGGACAAAAACGAGGTTGTTTTAGCCACATCATTGTCATGTATGAAAGAGAAAATATTCAAAAAAGCTACGTTAGCATTTTCCGTCAACTCTCCATCAATCAAGTTGGACGGAGTTGACAGAATGAATCGATTGCACCAATTTGATAAGTTTTAGGGCTTGATTGGACTTTGTTTTAAAAGCACTTTCGTAATAAATTTTAGGACTTCCAGTGTATGTATTTGTTGCTTGGTCGGTCCTCTTGATGAAGGTGAAGCATGGGTGCAAAACGAGAGTGTTTCGAACGCTATTGGCAGGCAACAGGCATTCTTAATTCCCATGACCGAGCATGGTGCTTGAGGTAATGTGGCCTTCAATCTGAGAATGACTTCTTCATCTTCCTGGAGATTTGCCTTGCTGCTGTAACGATCTGATATGCTCCAAAAGGCCTCCTATGGCCGTGGGAGTGGGTCAAAGCAAATACCCAGGATCAGGATGGCTATCTGGAAAGGGTCTGTTGATCATTAAATTTTGGAGACCTGTTCTGAACTATTGCAGCTAATTCAATGGAAGGGTTCCAACAGGGCAAGGTGGTAGATGTTGATTTGAGGTTGTCCACTTCACCTTGAGAGAGAGAGAGAGAGGAACACTGGATCCAAGAGAAATTATGAACCTCGAAAACAAAAAAATCATAGCCTTACCCATTTATAGAAGGGATAATGACATAAACGATTCCTAAATTTTGCTCAATGTGAGATATGATCCCTGAACTTTAAATTAGTTCAACATGAACCCTGAACTTTAGCCCAATGTGCAATGTGGTCACTGAACTTTTAATTTATTCAATGTAATCTCCAGATTTTTGGAACGTGTTCAATTTAGTCATTAGACTGTATGAAAATGTTCAATATCGTACTTCCATTAAAACAAGTTTACGGACAATATTGAATATTTTCATACAATTCAGGGACTAAATTGAATATGTATCAAAAGTTCATAAATCACATTGAATAAATTAAAAGTTCAGGAATGACATTGCATATTGGATTAAAGTTCATAGACAATATTAAACAAATATAAAGTTTAGGGACCACATTGCATATTACGCTAAAGTTCAAAAATCATTTGTGTCATTTACCCTTTACGAAATATTTTGAAGAACTGAACACGAGATTGCAATTTCATAGGACGATCGTGGAAATGCAAAATCATTGATAAGATTGACGCGGGAACTAATGTAATAATGAGGAAGAGAATCTCAGCGTTGCAGCGGACGAAGAAAAATCCCTAGCAAAAAGAAATATTTATAGAGAAGTTAATAAGATATTATTCAAGTTTAAAGTCTTGTATCGTCTTTTGCTTTCTCGTTTTTGAATTGCTTTAGCATTGTGCGCGTGTTATGCCAATATTTTTTTAATGGGTTGAGACAATTTCGTGCGCATAATGAATTACATATTCTATAGCCATGTCATAGCGTGCATACTGTCTATATTATTAAGGTAAAATATCATTTTATCTCATTTTTCTCGAGTGTCAAAATTCATCTCTTCCTCGTAATAATGAAAAATTAGGAACACTTTTGTCATTATAAATGTTGAACCTATACTTTTGACAGTTGGTAACCTTCTTTATATAACTAAACGCAACTGCTTTTTAGAAAAAAAAACTCTATATTTTGAAGATGACATGACATTCTATGTCACTCAATATGTGTATTTGAGTGTGCTGACAAAATATCGATCCTCTACATTCACAACTTCATGTGTAGATGATGCTAACAACGGGACTTTTGTGCTTGTGGAGAGCTTCTTCAGTCTACAAATGAAAAACAATATATTGAACGAAAAGTGTTAGAGTTGAAAGAACATTTAGATTTTGGTGAATAACCAAGGGATGAAGGATTGTCAAGATACTTGAATGGACATTATAGAATGAGAACAACTTGGATCATATAAATCAACAAGTCTTAATGGTCCACCAAGGAAGTTCATGTTCCTATTGAGAGGGACAATATTTCACATACCTGGAATAAAATGGTTTGCAAAGATTTTGGTTCATTATTTGAATATAGTATCAATTGTCCTAAAGGGAAAGAAGAGATTTATGCAATACATGACAATTATTTTGTTTTTGAATTTTTTTTTGGGGTCAGAATTTTGTTTTTGAATTTGGAAGGTAAATTATTCATTGACTACTTGTCAATCGTCTTAATTATAGTAAATTATGATCCATAGTTATACACGTGATCATTGGATATTCTCAAATATATGTATGTGCTTTTCATGAAATTTTTATTTTATTTTTTTGTAAAAGTCTGAAGTTGAAGTAAAAAAATCACGATCATGTTTAACTTAAGCGTGGGCATCCTTCAGATTCTTCTGCGAGCTACTCTTCCCACACTTTGTAAGAATCACGATATGTGAATCACGATCATATCTATCATAATGTCTTTGTGATATAATTTGCTATACAAAGGATGGCTCTTACTTACAAAGTTTACTTTAATATCTTTAATTTGGACTATTCTGAGAAAGTCCGTCGGATATCTCATAGCTCTCGAGATTAATTTCTCTTGATTTGTCTTGGTTGGATGATCTTGAGATGCTCAACATAGACAACTTTATTCAGAATTTAATTAGCTCAGAGAACTTGATCTCTCCTTTATATTCTTGGCATCACCATTCCCTCATGTACTTGCAATTCTCTTTTTTAAAGTCGCTTAAACACATACAATGTGAATTGCATGTAGAATTTCTGGTAAGCATCTTTCAATTACCAAACTTGAAAGTTCTCTAATTTGGACTCGTAATCGTGTGAAGATTGCCTTGAGTCAAAGGCCTTAAGAGGCCTTTAAAAATGCAATTGGATCTTTTCAAAACTTTTCAAAAAATTTGTCAAACGGTACTTTCATCTGTCAAAGGGGCCTTGTCTCAAAGCACCTTGGGAATGTATTTCCCAAACGCATCCAAAGTCACACACGTATTCATTTCTGAAGAACTGTTGAGTAAGTTACATTGTACTTGCAGATCTATTACTAAGTACGAATTCTATTGTAAATTAAACTTAAATCAATTGCATAATTTCTTTTGTTTTTAACTTTATGAAAAAATTTAATGGACGAAACAATGAATGACAATGAATGCTCAAGAAAATTGCATGAAAAGCATGCCAAAATAGAAAAAAAAAATCTACTTTCTTGTTTTCCGCACCATACCTTAATGGGTACATAACATAGTCATCTTGATTTTCATAGACATTATAATATTACTGGGTATCTAATTCATGATTAAGATACTTATATCCACAATGATAAATAGCCTTACTATTGTTTTAGCCATCTTAGAGAAGGTGACAGCAGAAAGAGATTGTCCCACCAAATGCTCATACTAATTTTGACATTCATATCCACGTATAAGTGTGTGCATTTTCTATCTAATATCTCTGCACTAAACGATATCACAACTTTACTTGTTTGCTGTTGTCTTAGATTACTTTCTCTTTGATTATGGCAGGAAGACAGACGGCAGAGCATTAAAAAAGTGAAATGTAACAAATAGAAAATGAGAATCGGAGATTTACTGCAATTTCAAAGCGCAGATCTAGTATCTACAAAAAAGCAAGCGAGCTTGTGATCCTCTGTGGGCTGGAGGTGAGATTTGTAGTACTTTCTCCTGCAGGAAAACCATTTTCTTTTGCTAATCCATCCATCGATACAGTTGCCAATCGATTCCTCAACCAGAACCCTCCGCCCAATGATAGGTCTCATGCTTTGGTTGAGTCATATCATCAAGCCCAGTTTCATGAGCTCAACCAACAACATGAAGAGCTCAAGAGCTTACCAAATGAAGGTGCGACCTTCAGCGGAGCTTGTGGAGGTCGATCAATCAACAGACTCAAGGAGAGTCACGCCCAACCTTTCAAATACAGAACTTAGAAGAATAATCCCTTGGCGACAAATTTGCATTGTAGTACCGCTTCAAATTTCTCCCCAAAAATATGAATAAGGATGGACTAGTTTGAGTGATAATGTTATAATTTGTTTTATATGTGCATATTTATGATTCTGATTGGTATCTTTCATAGACAAGATAGTATGGATGGTGATTCATGTCTTAAACCCATTTTCATGCGCTAATGCTCAACTATTAATTAGACTAACAAAGCATGTGGCAAATTTATTGGCCTTGCCTTTGCTAGGCGAGGCCGACCTCGCCGTCGTCCCGGGTCGAGGCGATGGCGAGGTCGGCCTCGCCTTGCCGGCAAGCGGAGACCTCACCGTCGCGACCTGTGCGACGCAGCGAGGTCGGCTCGCCTTTGCCGGGCGAGGCGAGAACTCGCCGTCAGCCCCGGTCACGACGGCGAGGTCTCGCTCGCTCTCCAAAGAAAGGCGAGGCCGACCCGCCGTCGCCCGGGTCGAGGCAACGGCGAGGCCGCCCGCCTTTGCCGAGCGAGGAGACCTTGCCGTCGTGACCTGCGAGGCGAGGTCGGCCTCGCCTTGCTAGGCGAGGCGACCTCGCCACCAGGGGCCGCCGAGGCTTGCCCTCGCCGTGGCCGACGGGAGCAGTTTCGCTGCAGGTCGCCGGCCCTCCTTCGGGCTCGAGTCCGGACCTACGACCGGGAAAAAGTTAGGAAAAAAAAGATTAAAAAATTCAAAAAAAAAACCACATAATTTTCACGTGTACAAGTCAAACCATTTTTTAAAATATAAATGCCACATCGCCTTTTTGGTCGGAGTCACTAAAGTGATATATTTTCCTCCGATTTGACACCAAAGTGATCCGAAAAAGTTATGGCACCAAAGCTCGATCTCCGTACACAACTTACATAAGACTTCACAGTGTCCTTTGCCCAAATTTAACACATAAGCGAGAGCAGTTCGATAAATTTGTCTTAAATTGATTTGGAACAGTAATATCTTGGAACACTTTAGGACACTAATTTTACTTTTGTCAACTAAAAGTGGTCTCAACGTGAAATCGCTTCGATTGTTAGTGCTTATTTGAGGTATACTTTCGCATTCCTCATGTGTGAGTTTGTTTTGGAAAATGACAAAAATAAAGCTGGAAGTTCCATTTTTGTTTGGTTTTATTACTAGTGTCTTCATCACAAATACCCTTGTTTTATATCCGTTGCCTTCTTCTATATTGAGAGCATAGACCTTCTATGAATTCTCGATGGACCATTTGCCCTAGGAACATTGTACCAACGTACATTTTGCCTTCTTATTACTATACAAAGTGCCATAGCACACAAATGTTTAAAAGAAATCCAGACCATGTTTGTAAACACAAGCTCCATTTTGCTCATGTATTATTACTGCCTAAAGGATGCTAGTAACATTGGTTTGGCTGTTTTAATGGGTATCATTTTATTTATTTGTTTGTTTAAACTCATCCTTCTTCAAATAGGATATCAACTTTCATATTTTATAGTACATGGACATATGAGTAAGTTTACAACGACCCATATTTTCATCCTCAATATGAAGACAATATTTTGTTCTGAATAGAAATCAATGTGAAGTTTGTGCTAAGCATAGGGGTAAAAACATTTTTCGTATCTATTTTGTAAAATTAGCATCATCATTGGCATATTTTAATCATCATTGACATCTCATAATCATCATTTATTACTCAAATTTAATCTCTAGTCTCCTAAGTACCTACTACTAGCTATCGCAATACAGTATTCGAAGTTAAAGACTAGAAGGCAAGATTAATACCGTTATATTATCCTAACATGTCTCTTCATCATGGCAGATAAAAATCATCACATTTTAACTTAAGTAAGAGTACTACTGACAAAATGACTCGGGTGCACAAGATGAAAAGTTCAACCATTCACGTGCACTTGAGAATTAGTCGCACAAAAGGGCACTCCATCGAACAGATCGACAGTACATTGATGAGAAAGGATTGGCGAAAGATTGAACCCAAATCTCACGGGAGCTATACAATTGTCACTCAATTAACAATAGATCCAAGAGAAAGTATGAACCTGAAAATAAAATAGAAAAAAGAATAGCTTGACCCATTACACGTTCTTAACAAAGCAGACCCAGTTCTATACCAATTTGATTCAGATTCAAATTAGTGCTTTGAAGCCAATTTCAATCCTTGGAGTCCATAGAAAATGTTCTGGAGACGTCAAATGGGGCCTGCCATTTTTGGTTAAGTAAAGGAAGTGTCAAGCAAGTTCGCAGAGGCAGTTTGGTTTATTATGGGCAAGATTCATCAATCAACTTCGGGTGAACTTTTTGAGCTAAGAAAAGCCCTTGCAACGGCTACTTTGACCTATTTGAAGTCTCCAACATACTGAAAAAGTTTTGAAGGCTATATATATGCGACAAAATGAGAGTTGAAGGGTGGCCGAGGGATCAAAGTGCTCTCAATGCCTGTTCTTACTTCTCTCGCTTAATCTAAGAGAAAAATCTTGTGATTCTGATTGTAATTATATGAGAGAGTGTTGGAGTAATCTTTGTGAAGAGTGCTTCGAGCATAAAATGAAGTGTGTCCTTGTAGATTAAGCTACAATCCTTCGTGCCAAGGCAACTTCATCTTTAAATGCAGTCAAAGGTTTCAAAGATTGCACTAATGGATTCCAATCTTGTTATTGGGCTATTAGAATTGGAGGAGCAGAGTAGGCCCAGTAGAGAAGTCAAACCACTATAAGTTATTTTGCAATCTCTTCTATCTTTTACTCTCTTTGCTTTTCTGCTAATAGAATATATGTTGTGCATAGCACATTCGGGCAGAAGGATATTAGAAGTGCCAAAAGTTGTGTATGACGATCGCTTTAGTTTCAAAAGTTTTCAATGAATCACTTAAGTGCCAAATCGGTGGAAAAACGATCATTTAAGTGCCAACGGAGAGAAATTCTAGCCAAAAATAATACGTGATTTTTTTAATTAAAAATTTTATATGACTTGGTATATAATTTAAAAAATCCAGTCGACGTGGCATTTCCACGTGGCATGCTTGGCACTTAAATGATCACTTTTTAACAACGACTGGCACTAAAGTGATCGCTTTTCAATAAAGATTGGTACTAAAGTGATTACTTTAAACAAAATTTGGCACTCAAACAATCACTATTTACAACTTTTAGACAACATCATTTAGAGGTTATATGTTGATTGGGCATGCCGGAGGGCCATGTAGGACTGAGAAATTAATAAAATATGGCTACGTCGGATATTCGACGACCCAGATCGAAATTCGCACTTAAATGATCCGAAAAAAACTTTCGGCATTAAAATGAGCGCCGTATATAACTTTTGGTACTTTTAATGTCTTTCTCCCACATATTTCGTCTACAAATTTTGTTTCATCCTCTGCAAACTGGTTTGCACCAAAGAGTTTTAAAAATCATCCAACAACCAATTCACCCCCTTATTGGTTAAATTCATCTATTTCAATCGGTCCGGCTCATCTAATTCCTGAAAATGTTTAGTAAAAAGAAGTTATAATACTATCTCAAAAGTAAATTGGGCGCGTGAAAAAACTAGCAATAGATCAGTCAATATTAAGAGAAAACTTATCAACATTACTTAATCTTGAAATGAATTTTAGGAATCTCTTTCAAATGAAGCATGTTCGCTTCTGGGTCAATCAATATAAAAAGTACATCAATCGGCTTCTCTATCTCTAAGTTTTTTTTATTTTATATATTCTTGATAAACGAGTTCACAATCTAGCTATTTTCATATAGAACCATTACCAGAATTTCTTTGATAATGTAAAGTGGTTCTTTTTCATCAAGTCATGTTGTTGAGATGCATATGTGAGTTGTATTAAAAAAGTTCCACATCGGAGAATTAGTGCGATGTAGAATAGTTAATATATCATAATTGGTCCATAACTTATTGGCTTAGGCTTTTGAGTGAAAGTGGGTCTAACTATATATACATAGACGAGTTCGGGCTCGAGCTTCCTTTTAGTGATCTCCTTGGTGAAGGTAATGGGCTTTTGTTGCACGCTTCTTACATATGGTATCAAAGTTGATGGCAAATTTGTGGGACCCCAATCTACTTCGATGTGTGGTGAATATCTCAAGGAATGAATTTTATGACTTACATGGTTTTCAAGCAAGCCTTCATGATTCAATCTCGCAAAAGAGACTTGGGATGAAGGAGAGCATTGTGGTGTAACAACGTGATCTTGATGGCAACTTTAATGGTTCGGTTTGGAGAAAGTGACTAAGGATGAAAGTGCGTGTTGTTGTTGTGGTCCTCGCAACAAAGTAAAAATTCAAGTTGAGACATTTTGATGCCGAATGATGCTTGAATTAAGAGGGCGCAAACCTAATACTAAGCTCACACATGAGGAGGAGATTATTGAGATGCATGTGTGAGTTATATTAGAAAAATCCCATACCGGAGAATTGGTGTGTGTGGAGTAATTAATATATCATAATTGTCCCATAACCCGTTGAATTAAGCTTCTGAGTGAAGCTGAGTCAAATCGAATATGTTGATGGGCTATGACTTAGGATCTCACTTAGCAATATTTTTGGGTATAGATATTGGGCTTCTATTGCTCGTTCTTAGTAAGTGTAAGTTCTCTTCTCCTCGATTATAAGTAGAAAAAACAACACATGCTTTGCAATTTGCATGTGCATATAAATAATTAAAAGATTAGATTGATAAAGAATAAAATGGTTTGTAAAGATTTTAATACATTTGTTGAATGTAATATCAATTGTCCTAAAACGAAAGATGAGAGATTCATGAAATAGTTGACAATTATTTTGTATTTAAACTTGAAAGGTAAATTATTTATTAATTACTTTAATTATATTTCTTTCATCGATAGTTTTCTAATGTACACATATTTTTCGAACTATTTCTTATATAATTTCAAGGTTGAAGTGACCATGGATGAAAGTTGCTTAATTAATACTATAGGTAGAATGATCATGGCCATCGATAGTCTTCAGATTTTTCTAAGAGCTACTTTTCCCATATTTAATGAAAATCATGATCATGTTTATCATAATGTCTTTATGATAATTTCCTACACAGTTGAGCTTTCATTGAAAATCTAATTATTAGAAAGCAAAATGAAAAGAGAAAACACAAAAGAATGAATGAAAGAAGAAAAAGGAGAGGCCAACAATCTATTGACACTAGCACAATTAACTGAAGTGTAATGAGGCTTGGATGTCGAGTCTTTTTCAATCCCGGCTTTTAGTTATCTCGGAAAATGGAATCCATAAGCATTTATATGTAATTCTGAAAAGACGATGCATCATAGAAAAGTGCACTGTCCTTTTTCCTCTCCATATTATTCTTTTGCATTGCAATATACTTAGTATATTACTTAAATCAATTGTCAAATATCATTGAAGAAATCTAATTAAAAGACATTATATTGCTTTATGTTAGAATGCGACTTTGTCACGAATATGAATTCATTTGGTAACCGAAACATCTCCGACCTATGATGATCCAATTATCTTTAACTTTGACAGGAATACGAAGTCATACAAATATTCATTTTTAAATTTCTTGTAGATTGAACTTAAATCAATTTCATTATCTCGTTTGTTTTAAGCTTTATGAAAAGTAATGGACGAAATAATGAACAACATTGAATGCCCAAGAAAATTGCTCGGAAACCCGACTAAAATAGAAAAAAAAGAAGAATCTACTTTCTTGTTTTCGGCAACATATCTCACTGCGTACATAACATACTCATCTTGATTTTCATGGCCGTTGTAATCGTAATTAGTATGTAAATCATGATCAAGATACTCACATCCACGACGATAAATAACCTTACTATTATTTAATCCATCTTATAGATTGTCTCTCAACTACTCATACTAGATTTGACATTCATATCCTGGTATAAATACGTGTATTTTCTCTCTATTATCTCCGCGTCAACCAATATCACAACTTTACTCATTTGGGACTGTCTTAGATTACTCTCTTCGACTATGGCAGGAAGACAAACAAGGGAGAGTCGAAGAACTGAGATGAGACAAATCACAAATGAGACTAGCAGGTTTATCACATTTTCAAAACGTAAATCTAGCATCTACAAAAAGTCGAGCGAGCTTGTGACCCTCTGTGGGGCGGAGGTGGGATTTGTAGCAGTCTCTCCGGCCGGTAAGCCCTTCTCTTTTGCTCATCCGTCCATTGACACAGTCGCCGATCGGTTCCTCAACCGAAACCCTCCCCCCAACAATAGGTCTCGTGCTTTGGTTGAGTCCTATCATCAGGTCCAATCTACCAATGAGCTCAACCAGCAGCACGATGAGCTCTATAATCAGATCAAAGCTGAGAAGGCGCAAGGCAAAGTGTTGAAGCAACTGACCGAAGGAAAAGACGATTTCGAATGGTGGGCAGCTCCCATGGAAGAGCTCAACCAGGAAGAACTCTACCAGATGAAGGGGCGAATGGAGGATCTTCGGCGGAGCTTGTTGAGGTCGATCAATCAACAGACTCGTGGAGAGGCATCTGCATCCTTTCAAGGACGAAATTCAGAGAAATAATCCCTTGGCGACGAATTTTTAATTATAGTACTGCTTCAAATTGCCCCCCTATGAGAATAAGGATTTGGACTAGTTTGAGAGATGATGATGTGTGCTTATTTATGATGTTGATTGGTGTCTTTCGTAGACAAGAGATTATGGATGGTGTTTCATGTCTTAAACCCATTTACATGCGCTATTGCTTAACTATTAATTAGACTAAACAAGCATGTGTCAAATAGTTAAGTGAGAGCAATTTGATAAATTTATTATAAGATGATTTGGAACGGTCATATCTTGGAACACTTGAGGAGACTAATTTGACTTTGTCGATTAAAAGTGATCTCAACGTGAAACCCTTAGATTGTTTACACTTTTATGGGGTATTTTATCGCGTTCCTCATGTGAGTTTGTTTTTGAACGTGACAAAAAAAAACAAAAAGCCGGAAGTTCCGTTTTTGTTTGGTTTTATTACTGGTGTCTTTATCTCCAATACTCTTGTTTATAGTTGTTGCCTTCTTCTATATGGAGAGCATAGGCCTTCTATGAATTTTTGATGGACCATTGTTGACACCTCCTATTAAGCATAATTCGTCCATCAACCTGAACTTCAACCCGAAATCGTGCTCATGGCTCGCTTGTTAGCCGTGATTCCGATCACTCGGACATAAGCCAAGCTCCCATCATCGATCTAGTCACCGATTGTAGCCCGCTTTCTAATGTGACATTAGTAATGTCCTGTCCTACTCTATTTCGATGGAGGAGGAAACCGAGCTTTCATCGTCTCCGTTAGAAATGGAATTGGTTTTACTCGAGTATACGTCTTATCATGTTTGTATGCGTCTAATGTAGAAGCCAAACTCATTTGCGTACTCAGTTGTGAAAAAAGCTTTTGATATTGTTCAAATCTGAAGATGTATTGACATAGTTTACATGTTATTACTTGTTTTTAGACATGATTTTTCTAGCACATTCTGTAGTTGTCCCCCAATATCGCTGAATCTGTGTATTTCTCTGTTCTGTGTTCCTTGTTTCCTTTTGACGATGGGATGAAGACAATGGAAGTCAAAGGATTACAACATGGAATATAATTAATAGAAGTTAAAAAACCAAAAGAAGTGTGGGCTTGACTTAGCTTAGATGGGTTTGGGTTTAACAAAGTTTCAATATGAATAGGGGGCTTCATTGGTTTTGGGCTTCAATTAGTTTTGTTTTGAAAAGGGCTTGAGATAAGAGCCCAATCGTGTTCTGTGCCAAGACCATTAGCAGAACATTGGAATAATTGATAATGACAATACCTCTCTGATTGTCTGATTGTTTTGGTTTGTGTTTCGGGTCGTCCGTGATCCGAAATCGAACCGAACCATCACAAAGTCCCCCTTTTTTTACTAATGAAAACCCGATTTGAAAAGATCCGAATTTTTTTTGGGTTAGGATTGATTTGATTCGGGCAGTTTTTTTTTTTTTTTTACATCCCCAGTCACTGTACAATATATTTTTCCGAACAATTTGTCACGGCGAGATGCAACGAGGGATGGCGTGTTTCGAGATCACGATTTCATACACTTCCTCTCCGATCTGGAGCTATTCCGGTTGATTTCGGGTTTGGGCATCATCACCGGTGTTGATGGAGCTTTCGGACTCGACCTGTTGAGTCTGAGTGTTTTGCTGGGTATTGGAAGGTTAGAATAGAATCAGGTTTGGCTAAGACATCGTGGGGGTATTTTAGGAACTTTTGCTTCAGAATGCTTAACCCTTCATCAAGCGCACGATTTATGAATATTATTAAGTGATGCAACCAATTTTAGCATTGCTTCTGTAATATTAAACACTCGCGATCTTTCATTCGTATACAAATGTATTTCAACAAGTCATGTTTTAGACAAATGAAAATTTTCCGATATTTGACGAAAATTTGAAAAATGAGTTGGAAATTAATTTTCGTGGTTTGGAAAAAAAAAAACTCACATTTACTTTCTTAAATAGACATGCACTATTATCACCCGAAAAAAAAAAAAAAAAGACATGTAGTATTCGCGACATAAGGTCCACACGCGCCGTACCATCAAATTTTATATAAATATTTTATCGAATTCAAATGCCATGGCATAAATATCTGACTGTCGATAATTTATCTTTTCACTCGTGATATTTTATCAGCATTTATATTTTCTTCCTTTTTTTTTTTTGTTAGGTTAACATTTTCTTCCTAGTTGACGAAAGCTACCCAGCCAACACTTTCTCCATATTTTCCTTCGCTCGTCTCTCTTTTCCTCATCCGCCTCCATGCCCAACCGCTGCACCTCGGCTCGCCGTCACCACCGCCGACGCCATGCTCAGGGCCTGGCCACCGCCGCCACGTCTCAGGACGCACAGCCGCCAATCGCTGTCGCTGCTCCGCCTTCTTCCCCGTGTCACCCTCTCTCCTCTGTTATCGCCCTCCTATATTTTTGGTTTTCCGTTTCTTGCGCTCAGCGACGTCCCCCCGGGCCTCACCTTGGAATCCCACAGCCACGGTCGAGTCGCCGCCGTCGCCGCCAGATCTGGAGGTAATGCTCGGCGTCTATGGCCGAGGCGTAGCTCGACGCCGAGCTTAAACAGAAAAAATACGTGGGCGGCGTAGCTCAAGCTCAAACGCCGGCGTTCATGGCCGAGGCTCAGGCTCAGCATCCATGGCTCGGCATCGCTGGCCGAGGCTAGCTCTGTCGAGGAGGCTGAGCTTCAGCAGCAACATGTCCATTTACCAGCGAGGACGAGGAGGAGATGTCGAGATCGGCTCTGTCCGCCTTCAGGGTCAAGAGACTCGCCGTGATTCGGAAGATGGTGAAAGAGAGAAGACAGGACGTGGTTTTTCTTATTTTTCAATAGGGACTTTTCGGTTCCAAGAAGAGATATCTTCCATGATCAACGACTTTTCCGGTCCCACATGCCGGAAAATGATAAAGACTTTTTTGCTTAAAATTCACATGAACAATAATTATCTTGTCTTCTTTATCCTGTTGATAAAAACAAGGTTTGATTCTTCACGATGACATGTTTTGATGTTCTTTTTTCAGATTTCGTAGACTCTGGCTTCTACAAATTTGGGCATCGGTTGGGCATCGGTTGGAGTTGTCTTTCGAAAATATGTATTTCTCTGGATATTTCTCTCGTGCTGTGCCCTCCTGGTGATGTCCAAGCATAATCCACTCTTGAGACTCTTGTTCAGCACTTTAAGCCTTATCCGGCTTCTTCAATGAAGATGAAGTTTCAGAAATGGAATCACGGAACCACATATAAAAGTCGAAGCCAACGAACTGACTGCAGTATATACTAATACTGGTATGTGCCATTGTATAACAATGATGATTTTTTAAGTTTTCTTACCAACGATACGAGCCCTAACTGATCCCTATCATGTTGACGCTACATGCTAATGACATTGTAGAGAACATTCGCTCCATCTTCTAAATGCAATCCCCTACTCACTGATGTCCCATGCCAAGACTTCCCATTTGAGGTCACTGCCAAATGGTCATCAACCATGAAGTGTTTCAACTCATTTCTCTTGCGACCAAAAAAAAAAACTCGTTTCTCTCAGTGCTGCACCCTCCCGATGATTTCCAAGCATAATCCACTCTTGAGACTCTTGTTCGGCACTTTAGCCTTATACGTCTCCTTCGTCGGGCCTGGATCCATAAAAATTGGTTGAATTCTAAGGGTCGGGTTTGGTTTTATTACGTTCACTTCCTCTTCGTCCGAAGGCTTTAATATGCTGCTACTCGATTCCATTTCTGAAACTTCATCTTCATTGAAGAGGACCTGCAGACATTCCACATCATGCTAGCTTATTAAAAAGACCTGAAACTGCGCATGAGAAAAGAATTGAACATCCGTAAATGATACCATCAGCAGCTAAAAGAACATGTAGGAAGCTCTCACTCTGATCATGGCAAACTAATGATTTGTTTTGGTTTCTGTAAGTTGCAGCTAATTTTGAGTGGGACTGGAGACACATTACTAACCTTGCCATCAGCACTCATCATTCCCCAATTCCGGGTGTTCGCGGTCGAGACGGAAAGCCACAAAAATGTGACAGTGTCGTTCTAAATCTCAACAAACAGAGAGTACTGCAATCTGGGGGGCTCTCACAATATGTTTGTGCTGCTATGTAACCGGAAAAGAATAGCGTATGCATAGCAAAATCAGACTTGCTCACTCATTTTTCTTTTGTTTTTCTTTTCCTAGACGAGGAAGTCGGTGAGATTAAAGTCATGGACAATTAGACAGATTCATCCAACTTCCTAAAAAGAATGTACTCACCTTGCGACCAACCAAGTCAAAGATCATGACCACTTTGCTTCGTTCGATCTCCCATTTCTTCATTTTTCAAAAGCTCCTTGTCCTGTGAGGATGAGAACATTTCAGACTAGGCCTCAAGTAACGAAGTAAATTTCTCGACTCATCAAGATCCCATAAGACGAAAATACCTCCTTTGATAACCGGCTGTGGCCCTCCGTTTCGAAGAACAAATCATTCATGAACCAATTGTCCAATTCAGCGTAGATATCCAATCTCTTCCCACAAATAAAACAAGTGCATATGCGTAGGTGCTCCATATGATATTCGGATCAAGGAATCAAAAAGCGATAATCCCAATTCACAAAAGCATCGCACCATCGCGAATGACCGAAAAAAGACGCTGAAAACACAACAAATATGAGAGATTTACGTCGAGGTACTTGTCCAAGTTCAGACCTGACTCTGCTCGCTCGCAGGGATTCAAAAAGGCCTTCTCCAAGCACTGCCCAGGCGAGTCCATCGCTCTGCAATTTCAAAGACAATCAAGGTTGGACTTTGTAAAAGTTAAAAGGAGCTTCCATTTCACTTGGTTCTTTCTTGGAAGGGAATTGGCGTTCGGACATTCGAAGAGAACAAGCAGTTCTAGAATGCCTTGGCCACGTACACCGGTGAAAGCAGTTCGAGAATGCCTTGTTTTTCTGCGCGTACTATTTTTGTGTATTTCGGTGGATTAACCCGAAAAATAAGTGCCTTAGCCAAAAAGGGGGTGAAAATAGCTCCACCCTTTTATTAACTCCTTAACTTTTATTGTTAAAAGAATAAGCCATCAGTTTAATAAATAACGAGAACTCGAGTATTCTTTTTTTTTATTTTCCTGTTGAATGAAGGAACTCTTGGTTTGGCGGTAATAGGATTAAAATGTACGTGTGTTGAAAGATACAAATTAAGAAACGTGAGAGGAGTCGCCGGAGAGCACATGACCTTATTGTCAATCCTCGGGTCATCTCGATTCGCGCGTATCAATTACATTCGTTCTAATTTCTAATCAATGATTTAGTATTCACAGGTTCGGTGATAAAGGTGTGTCCCCCCCGCACGTAACTCAAATTTCAAGAAACGAGGGCGGACATTTACGGGACCGCTCTTGTCAAGAAACTTTTAAATACTGAACGATGCCCTGGGGATTCTTTCTTTTTTTGTTTCCGGGGTCGCCGTCTTCGCCACGAAATTTCCCTAGGAATCGGGCTTCGCTTTTGTTTTATTATGCAACGTCGTGTTCGTACGTGAGTTGCTAAAGGAAAAAAAGGGTATGTTTTCTGAGGTTTGCTCCTGGACGCGGTAGGACACGCAAATTGTTCCCCCCCGCAACAGCGTTTTTTACTTTTTTTAATGGTTAGATTTTTGGAAGGGTAGGTTGTAGGAGTGTGCAAAAGAACCGGGAATCGCTCGGACCGCCTGGAATTGGGCCGGAACTGACGGTTCCTAAAAGAACCGGTCCAGTTCCTTGTTCTAATTTTTGGGAAATCAATAAACTTGTGGGGTTGTCTCTTTATGGATTAATTTCTTGGCAAATCAATAAACTCCAAAGGTTGTAATGTACTTGTGGGGTTGATTGAACGTCGTGATCAAAGCCCGGCCATTCTTAGTGCAGGATTCTCTCCACCGTGATCACGCATTACACGCGGCCGATAACCAGTCATTCTCATTTCCCCTCCAAGTCAGTAAAAGTCGGCATGGGGTACCCGCCCACGTCATGATGAAGTTCGTCCTTTTCTCGGTGAAATAACCAGGAAGGTTACGTCCCCCGGGAAAGACGCACGACGGATGGCCTCACTTCCGACGTCGTGGGTCCACTCCGAAACGCTCCCGAGCATGAGTTTTGTGGTTTGAGGGTGGCGTGTATGAGCGAGGTTGGCTGACCACGTCGTCTCCATCACTACTGGTCCCGCCCAAATTATCACCACCTCTCGTCAAAGAACCGTTAGCTAAGTCCATCCGCCTAATTACGACAATTTGGGAGGCCCCATCGTTCTTTTCTTCCCTACGGTGTTGTTTCATTCATTTATTTTGGTCTTCATCTAGAGAAAGTAACTTAGACTTTCGGCGAAACTGAGATCGAGAAGGCACGAGTTTGGAATTAAGAGCCGCCAGAAAATTCTGAAGAGGCCACGTTATATGTTTGTACCAACTTGCTTGATCATTGTTCCAGCCTTCCAACCAGCCAAAAAAAAAAAACCAAAAAACAAGAAGAAAAGAAAACAGAACAAACATCCAATTTCCTACATTAACACAACAATAGCAAAAATATAATTAGTATTTGCAAAAATAAAGATCAAACATTTATGCAATAGCAAATCAAACTTCGTTACTGATTCGTTCCTTTCTCCGTAGTACAATCCGTGGTTAAACTTTCTGAGTGGAAAGTCAATGACATAACTAGCAGAGCTATACAGAACACCAAATTTCCTAGATAAAAAAGCAACTATGCATATTACGGTAAAAAAGTATCAGAAAAGTCTTAAACCTATTACATTTGTGGTAATGACATCTTAATCATTTTGACCTAGAGCCAATTAATGTTGTGTTAATTTGACATCTTAATCATTTTGACCTGTTAGTATTTTTCCTTTCAATTCAATTCTTCTCTAGCCTAATTTTTGCCAGATATTTCGACGATACCACTGACGTCTCGCTGAACCCGATGACCTATAGCTGCATTCACCATTGCCAACTTAGGGCCAACGTAAACTATCGATAGCTTTTAAATAATATTTTTTAAAAATTTCTTTTTTATTTTTTTCTTTCTTTTCTTTTTTCTCTTTTTTTCCTCCTCTTTCCTCCGATGATTGACACCAATGCAATAAGTTTAAGACTCTTTTTTTTGAAAATTTTCCCCTAGAAAATGCATATAGGAAAAATGTCTTTTTCCCCGAGCGCCTCTCCCGCTCGGTGCGCAAGTCCCAGGTGAAGCCACTTTTAGGGGCACATGTGGCTCTCGCTGATGTGCTCACTCCGATGACCAATTGAGATGCCATTTTCACCATTGAACTTAGCACAATGAGCTCTACGTTTCCCAAATTTCTCATAATTTTTAAAAATAGGTCAATATTCACTAATTTCTGGAGATTATGAGAAACACTGAAAAATGAAACTATTTGTCATGGTTGTGTACTTATGAAAGTTTCACAGAATCAGAGACCTATGACTTAGTTCATGATCTTTGACCTTATGAAAATTTTAGTTCTCCGGAAACCGTACATGGAGATTGCTCGAAAAAAAAGATTTTTTGGCCTTTATTTAAAAAAAAATGAGAATTAAATTATTTCTAATATGTAGAAATGTGTATGATTAAGGATCCGTTTGTTTGAAGGAATGTGGCGTACTTCAGATTTCTGCAAGCCGTTGATGACCACAACACCTGGAGAGAGGCAATGGGCTTAATACCGTACTCACCAACCCACTATTCTCTTTGTGAGAGGTGGTAGATGGTGAAAACTGAAAAATTAAATCTTTAAAATACTCGTGTTCAAGAAATTCAACATTTCTTGATTCCACAATAACATTAGGTTCAACATCTAATAATCAATAAGTTTTAGAATTTTCAGCGTATCCAACAAAAACACTTTTGTTGCCCTTGGTCCTCATTTGGTTTGCCTAGGATAAGGAATTTTATATTGTGCAAGGCATCCGTACTTAAACTTATTACATGTTCGGTACCCCTCCTTTCCACAATTTATATGGAGATATCTTAAATTTCTTTGAAGTAAATTTCTTATGAACATGACATGCAGGAATAAGTGCTTCTCCCCACAACTTGATTGGCAATTTTTGTAATAAGATCATGGAATTAACCATATATACCAAAATTTGATTCTTTCTTTCTACAAATCTATTTTCTTGGTGTATGAGGTGCACTTGCTTGATGCACGATGTCATTTTCTTCACAAAATGCAGAAAAATCTAATGAGAAGTATTCTCCTCCCCGGATCACTTCTCAAAACTTTGATTTTTGTAGGATTTTGATTTTCAACTACAAGCTTATATACCTTGAACACATCAAAATCTTGATCTTTTGATTTCATAAGGTAAATGTGAGTATATCTATAGAAATCATCAATAAATGTAATAAAATAACAATTTCCACCTCTAGTTACATTTTCATATGTGCAAACACACTCCTTCGATACAACGTATTCTCTGCTTTTGCCGAACACACGTGAGTACGAAAGACGATCGAAGAACTCTCAAGCGCAAAGTGGCACGTAATACAGCGACAATACCGGGTATGTTCGTTGTGTGATATGCCTTGTACGATCGGTGATACAAGTTGATGATCCTTGGGCACGTTTTCCGCATTGATCGAATTCGTTCCGAATATGTTTCGAATGTGACGATCGGGAATTGAGTTTTCCCAACATTGGTATCAGAGCCCGTTTACTTGTTTTCCCGATCATGCATGTGTACCGCCTCTTCCATTGAAGTGTATACTCGCTTTGTTTTTTCGCTTTCGGCCTTGTTTTTGGTTCGTTTTCAAAGTCATGCCGCCAAACCTGTTCATACATGTTTCGATTTTTGTTTTTCGTGAAAACTTAAATTTTATTGTATAAACAGAAAGGGCTCTGCCGAGACGAGCAAAATGATGGGCGGCACGTCAGCCGGGACGCCGCACGCGCCTCACGCGCCGGCAAGGCCCGTGCGCGCGACGGCGCGCAGGCGTACTCACGCGCGGCCGTGCGAAAGGGCGCTGGCTTGCTGCGCCGCTAACCGCCGATGATGACGTCATCGTGACGTCACCGGAAGCGGACCATTGACCCGACCCGAGATCCTGACCCGGTTGACCGTTGACCCCCGACCGTTGACCCGACCCGTTTAACCCGACCCGGTTGACCGTTTGACCCGACTCGTTGACCCGACCCGGTGACCGTTGACCGAACCGGTTGACCGTTGACCGGTCAACGTTCAGAACGGTCAAACCGGTCGAACCGGACCGGTCAAGCCGGTCGGACCGGACCGGTTCAAACCGGCAGAATGACCCAGTTATTTCTTTCGGCCCGTTCGAGCTCATTTGAACTCCGATTTGGGCGTTCTTGGTATCGACGTGCTCGTATCGGAATGCTCTACGTTATGGTGTATTCATATTACATTTTTGCTGCACTTATGAATGTGAAAATGCACGATAAACCCTATGTACACATACTTAGGGGTGTATTTTTTGGCATTTTCTCTAGTATTTCTCTATAGTTTTTTGAAATACAAGTGCTAGATCATATGTATATGAATAAGCATTCCTTATCTTAATGTATCATGGATTATAAGTAATCCTTCGTTCTGCATTCGTTGCAGGAACAATGGTACATTTGAGACGCACTCCGATAATCCCCAGAACGGCAGCTCAATAGGAGAAGCTTGAAAACCTAAGAGTCAAGCTAGCTCTTTATCGATGGGACGCTAAAGATGATATGATGACACACATCATCAAGGTCAACAAAATGATACAGGATATCATTTGGAACGGTTTTGTAATGCCGGAATATGTAATGGTCGGAGCCTTAAAATGCACTATGCCTGATGAGTTGGGAAGAATGCTTGATAAGGTTAAAGAAACCTTAAATGGTCCAAGCTATAAGATGCTTGTGGAGAATTTTGTGCAAGAATACATAAGGGTTGGGGCAAGAAGAACATCAACCCTTGCATTGAATGGGTCGAGGCGCAAATCATGGCCCGGATCTAAAGGTTTTCCGGGAGCCTCTGTTTATGTTCCGAAGAAAATAAAACTTTCTAAAGAATTTTATGAGTCATTTCCTGTCTATGTGTTAGATTGGTACACTTGATGTTGTTCTTTTGGGATTTGGAATCAATTCTGTATATGTTTCAAGTTGTTATTACATGTTCTTAAATATTTGTGAATGTGTTATGAAATACATATATGGCTATGAATTTTTGTGATTTCTCATTTTATATTGCCATATCACATGTTATGTTATATGTGGGAAGTTCTTCAAAGTTTGTATAACTTTTGAAGAATCAATTTCTTTACATAAATGATTATGTTAATGGTAATTTCAAATTGGGTTTTTTAGACAATGATTGGGAACATAGTGAACTTTCGACTCTAAGACCTTTTGTGAAACTATTCATTAATATGATTAGTTTATGTAATCATGATGCTGATGAAGCATTTAGATAGGCTTTAATAACTCGTGCGTATGTGTCTGAAATGTTCAGATACGATGGCTTCAAAGAATCAAGAACATAGTGGCCGAACTGAATAAGGGAGAAAAATTGAATGGTGACAATTATGAGATTTGGAGTCTCAAGATTCAATATGTGGAAGAGCAAGAGAGCACTCAAGCTCTTAACCGCATTATGGAAGAACCCGAGGATGGGACAACCGCCCAACACAAGAGGGACAAAGATGCCTTTGCTGTTTGGAAAAGAAAGAACTCTCTTGCTCGCATTACGTTGCTAAGCAAAGCATGGACAATGACATCATGCGAGAGTTCGGACGTTTCCAGAGCGCCAAAGACATGTGGGTTGCACTGGCATCAAGATTTGGTCGAACTTCTGGACCAAACTAAGACAACTCACTATCCGTTTCGACTCATATAAGATGTCTCATGGAAAGACCATGAAACAACATTTGAGGCAAGATGTCGAATATGATTAGTGAGCTAAAGGATGCCAGCACATACTCACTGATGAACAAGCAAGTGTGAAGAATCCGCTCTTTGCCTCAAAGCCGGGAGCACATGAAGATCCATTTGACCCACAATGAGGGTATCAAGACCTTCGAGGATGCTATGCGGCATCTTGAGCCGGAAGAGATCGCCTCATGGCGGCTAAACCAAACCGATATTTACTTTGGCGGTTTTAGCTCGCATGGAGTTTCGGGCTCCAAGAGGAAGCACTCACCGGGTCAAAGAAGTGGAAAGGCAAGGGGCCAAGTCCTTCAGTGGAAGAAGCCGAGGCTCAACCAACGGGAGAAAGGAAAGCGTCCTTTTCAAGAAGAACATTTCAAGAGTGAAATGTTTCAATCGTGGGCAAGAAGTGGTCACTTTGCTCGCGACTGTGGCGAACCAAAGAAGGTAGAAACCCTTAGCATTCATGAAAATGCTACTTATGTGTCTAGTTCAGTGTTTCTAACCGAATCTAATCCTTTGCGGATCAGACTCCTGGGAGCCATGTACCATGTAGCGAAGGACGAGAAGCTTTCGTGGAGTTCCGACGAGTTCCACAAGGAACGAAGTGGATATACGTGGGAACAATTCAAGAGCGGAGGTCGAGGCATTGGCACCCGTCAACTACTTATGCGCGGTGGACGCACATTGTTCCTACATGATGTGCTATTTGCTCCAGAGATTCGTCGGAACTTAGTTTCGGTGTTGGTTTTAGTTAGACTTGGTTTTAATGTAAACTTCCATAACAATGGTGTAGACTTGTGTTTAGGTACAAGTTATTATGGTTCCGGATATTTCTTAGATGGTTTCATTGTATTAGATGTTGACTATTGTGAAGTTAATGTTAGTTATTCCTTATTTACATCATCTGATTCTTATGAGAATGATGTGAACGTGTGGCATGCTAGACTTGGTCATATTGGCCAACAAAGAATGAATAGATTGGCTAAAGATGGCTTATTGGGCAATATTAAAAAGGTTGATTTGCCCATATGTGAGCATTGCCTAGAAGGAAAAACAACACGGAAACCATTTGGAAAAGGAACAAGAGCTGAATTTCCTTTGCAATTAATCCATACTGACATCTGTGGTCCAATGAATGTAAAAGCAAGGCACAGGTCTGTTTATTTCATCACATTCATTGATGATTATACTCGATTCGGACATGTCGATTTGATTTCTCATAAGTCCGAAGCTTTAAATTGCTTTAAAAGATTTATGACCTTAGTGGAAAATCAATTAGACAAGAAAATAAAAGCATTAAGATCCGATCGAGGTCGAGAATATCCGTCTCGATCGCCCGTAGAAATTTATGTGATGAAAAGGGAATAGAAAGACAACTGACTATTCCATATACTCCTCAACAAAATGGTGTTGCGGAAAGGAGAAACAGAACCTTAATGGAAATGGTTAGATCAATGATGGCACATGCTAACTTGCCAATCACCTTTTGGGGTGATGCTTTGTTGACCGCCGCCTACATACTTAACCGTGTGCCTTCTAAATCGCTTGCTTCTACTCCATATGAGTTATGGGACAAAGTAAAGCCCGATTTAAGCTTTCTAAAACCTTGGGGTTGTCTTGCCTATACTCGTGAGTCTTCTCACAAGTATGGAAAATTAGGCCCAAGAGGCAAAAAGAGTATTTTTATAAGATACTCGAAAGCACTCAAAAGGATATGTATTCATAGGTGAGCAAGAAAGCGGAAGTATAACTCGAATTTGAATCACGGGATGTCACATTCTTAGATAATGAATTTCCTAAAAGGGCGAAGTAGGTGGTGATTACTCACTATACGAATCTGTGGATCGTGATAGTGAAGTTAGTGGGAGCATTGTGACAAATGGAGAGTTGAATGCAACCCAGTCTCAATTGCAACCACTTAAAGAGACGACACCACCATTATCTCATTCGAGTGGGAGCGCAATGGAACGGGATGAATCATCAGGAGTACATCATTCCATACGACAGTCAAGTCGTAATAGGATTCCCCGTCGACGTTTTGACATTGAAGGAGAAGCTTTCATGATCGCCCCACAAGATGAAGATGAGCCGAAGAATGTGAACGATGCTCTAAAGTGCCCTAATAAGGAAGAATGGATACATGCAATGGAAGAGGAAATGGAGTCATTAAGATCAAACCAAGTTTGGGAATTGGTTGACCTTCCAAAAGGACGCAAAGCCATTGGGAACAAGTGGGTTCTCAAAATAAAGCGTAAGGCTGATGGCTCAATAGAGAGGTATAAGGCTCGCCTTGTGGCGAAAGGATATAATCAACAGGAAGGAGTTGACTTTGAAGAAACTTTTTCCCCTGTGGTTAGATTTACCTCTATTCGCCTTATTCTGGCAATAGTAGCTAGTATGGATCTTGAATTACATCAAATGGATGTAAAGACTGCATTCCTCAATGGAGAATTAGAGGAAGAAATTTATATGGAACAACCTGTTGGTTTCATTACAAAAGGCCAGGAGCACAAAGTGTGTCGACTATTGAGGTCGATATATGGCCTTAGCAGTCTTCGAGACAATGGTATATACGTTTTCACAATGCCATAATGGCATATGATTTTGTAATGATTAGTGAAGACAATTGTGTATATATCAAAAGATTCAAAGATCAATTTGTGATCTTGTCATTATATGTTGATGATATACTAATTGCCTAAGCGAGATGGAGTTGGTTAATACAATAAGAATTGGTTATCTTCCAATTTTGAGATGAAAGATATGGGTGAAGCTTGCATACATTCTTGGAGTTAAGATTTCGAGAGATCGCTCAAAGAAATCCTTATCCCTTTCACAAGAGACGTATGTGAATAAAATCCTTGAGCGATTTCGTATGCAAGACTGTAAACCAATAGATACTCCTATTGCAAAGGGCGAAGCATTAAGCGACAGAATGTGTCCTAAGACTTCACAAGAAAAGGAGCAAATGGAACAAGTTCCATATGCTAGTGCTGTCGGAAGCTTGATGTATGCTATGATGTGTACAAGACCTGATATTTGTTATGCAGTTGGAATGGTAAGTAGATACCAATCCAATCCAGGTCAAGCACATTGGATCGCCGTCAAAAGAATCCTGAGATATCTAAAGGGAAGTGCCGACTATGCGCTGACTTATCAAGGAAGTGATCTACACCTTGAAGGCTATACTGATGCTGACTGGGGAGGAGATTTAAAAGAAAGGAAATCTACTTCTGGATACGTATTCTTACTGAATAATGGCGCCATATCTTGGAGCAGTAAGAAACAACAGTGTGTAGCCTTATCTACAATGGAAGCCGAGTTCGTGGCTCTATCAGCAGCGGCACAAGAAGCTGTTTGGCTTAGAAGATTTTTGGATCACTTAGGTGTTACTGAGAATGCTGCAAACCCAGTATTGGTCTATTGTGATAGCCAAGCAGCAATAGCGTACACTAAGGATCCCAAGTACCATGGAAAGACCAAACATATAGATATCAAGTATAACTATGTCAAGGACATGGTTGCACAAAAGGAAGTGAACGTGAAGTACATATCTACACAAAGGATGATAGCAGATCCTATGACGAAGCCGATTCCTAGATAAGTTTTCCATGGTCATGTGAGATCTCTAGGACTGTGTAGAATATGATGTACTGAATATTGTAATTTTCCCAGAATGTTCACTATTAATGAAGTTTGTTATTATCAATGCCTATAAGTTTGTATGACGTTTGTGAATGTCGATGCTGAGTGCATTATATTGAAAAGTTATGTCGGACAGATGAGAGATTAGCCCACTCACACGGGTAATCGCCTCTACTCACTGTGTGATGAATAGAGATGAGACAGTTTTAAGCTTGTTATCTAGGTGATAATTGAGAGCTCGAGCTTGAAGCATGGACGTCGCCTTAACAGAATGTTAAGATGAGGACATATGGATTATTATGTCCGAAAGTGAAATGACCCACATATTTCACTTTACCTGTCTTTAATGCCAGATGTGAGTTCTGATAGATGCTTATGAATATAGTAGATTGGTGAACTCAAGTTAGACATTGAGTATGTCTAAACTATCATCTGTACGGTATTGAGAGTAAAGACATACGCTCTATGGGAAAAGGAGAGAATACTGTAATACGTATTTCATATTACGTATGCATGGGACGACCGATAAGAGTTGGCAAAAATTTGTGATCTCAATTTTTAAGTCGTGTGAGACTCTTGAAGAAAATAGTTCTTCTCAATTAAAGTGCCCTCACGACTCTTACTTATTCTCAAAATTTCTATTCAGTGTTTGCTATCTTAGGATGTTGCCGATGATCATGATAATTCGGTCTAACGGGGCATTTCTAGAAAAGCGAGTTGGACTGAAATGGAGAGGTTTAAGGAAAGAGGAAGATCAATTTAATTTATGATGTCACATTCTATATTTGTATTCACAGGTCGACCAATTATGATTTTGAGTAAATCATAGTTGTGACTACAATATACGAGATACTAAAAGAGATCAAGAGAGATGAAAATTGTGACTGATTGATCTAGGGAACTGCATACAAATTCTACTCTGGATAATGTCCAAATTTGAGCTGTTATATATTCCTAACGTATGTATAACAACGAGCTCGTAGTAGTGCTTTGGTCGCACGGATTATTTGCCAATATGAACTTTGCAAGGAAGAGAGTTGTGTTTAGCCCATCGTGGGCGAGTGGGAGATGTAAGACATATTGGGTGGACCGCCCAAGATGGGCCAAACCCGGCCCGTGAGCCACAAGGGCCCACGAGGTAGTTATTTGCCTATCTATAATAGAAGGCACCCCTTGGAAAACAGATGTGATTTTCATATGTGCAAACACACTCCTTCGATACAACGTATTCTCTGCTTTTGCTTCGGAACACACGTGAGTACGAAAGACGATCGAAGAACTCTCAAGCGCAAAGTGGCACTTAATCTGTGACAATACCGGGTATGTTCGTTGTGTGATATGCCTGTACGATCGGTGATACAAGTTGATGATCCTTGGGCACGTTTTCCGCATTGATCGAATTCGTTCCGAATATGTTTCGAATGTGACGATCGGGAATTGAGTTTTCCCAACAGTTACATTTCTATTTAATTCAATAATATCATAATGCACCCATTCAAGTACTTTAATAGATCTTTCTACCTTTGAGAATTATAAATAAATGTTATAAAAATGATAAGGTTAATATCATTACATGTAACATAAGGAAAATATGAGTTATATCTAATAGTGTGGTAAATATGAGTATATAATACAAATATACTAGTAATTACCAATAAATGTAATAAAATAATAATTCCTACCTCTAGTTACTATACCTTTTAATTCACAATTAATATCTTGCACTAGTTCAAGTACTTTAGTAGATCTTTCTACCTTTGAGAACGATTTCTTACTCATCTTTACTAGTAAACATATTTAATAATCCTTCTATTTAGATTATCACATGCGATCATACCACTTTTATTCATACAATTCAAAACTACTATAGCTAAGATGAGATAATCTATTATGCCGCAAGGATGAAGACTCAAGTATATAATCAGAAACAAAAGTTTCAATAATACTTATTTGTCAAGATTGCGAGCAATTGATACGGCCACTCTCTCTATCTTCATGAAAATAATACCTTAAGATAGTTGGGAAAATTTTATTACTGAAAATATGAGCAATAGTTTATGGTGGGTGCCTGTGTTTGACGTGGTGGCGAAAGCTAAGCGGAGGCTGCACTTGGGTCTGTGGTGGGTGCCCGTGTTTGACGTGTACGTCTCGTGCATGGGGGTGACCTTCACGGCTCCGACCGACAGCAAGGGCAGTGGCGATTGGATGATCCTCGGAGGAGGCGCCCTTGGCTGCACGCCCGACATCTTCACTCTACTCTGGTAAGAATAATTACAAGTTCCTGCTTAATCTTGTATTACTATCACGTGGTAGTTGTTTGTGCACCGATGAAGTTGATGCGCAAAATGAGAAGCTGTTGATGCTTAATCTACGGGTGTGGACCGGGAACCGGATCAAACCCTCCTGGACTAACGGGTTCAAGATCCGCGGGGCGCTTGAGGAAGCTGGGTTCGTCCTCCTCGAGGACCATCGAGATCGGGCACAACTAGAGGCCGTCGGGGATGGAGAGGACGCTGTCGCTGTTTGAGGTGTAGGGCGGCAAACCGCTCGTCCACGCTCTTCTTGAACACGAAACCACGAGCCGTAGATTCTCACCACCCCGCTCTCTCTCCCTTCTCTCTTTCCGGTTATGTTACTTTTGTCCAAGCTCGAAACTGTTAGCGGTCTAAATTAAAGAATAATTAAAAACGACAATACTGTGATTGTCTGATTGTTTTTTGGTTTGTGTTGCGGGTAGTCCGTGACCCGAAATTGAACTGAACCGTCACAAGCCCCTTTTTTCACTTACTGAATCCCGAATTAAAAAGATCCGAAATTTCTTTTATTCGGATTGATTCAGGTCGAGATTCTTTTTTTTTTTTTACATTCCAAGTGTGATTGTATGAAATATTTTCCCGAATAATTTGTCAAAATAAGATGCGATGAGTAATGGCGTGGTTCCGGGGAGAGGAGGGTGTCGAGAATTTGTATATGCACACATCAATTTGATTGCCCCGCATCGCCAGTTCATAACACTTCCCATCCAATTTGGAGATAATTTGGTCAATTTGGGCTTTGTGGGTCATCAAATCGGATCCGAGTGTTTTGCTGGGTTTTGGAAGGTTAGAATAATGAAATCAGGTTTTAGGGGTATTTCAGGAACTTTTGCTTCGGAATTCTTATCCTTAATCAAGTGCATATATATAATTATTATTGAGTTGTCCGAAAAAATTTAGGATTATTATTATAGGGAGTGCTTCCATAAGATTAAACGCTTAGACTCCGTTTGATCTGCGCACAATTTGACATTCTAAAAAAATATTTTTCAGAAAGACATTTCTTTAGGGAAATTGAAATACTTTTCAGCATTTGCCTGGAATTTGAAAAATGAACTAGAAATTATATTTATCGGTATTTCTATTTTCTTTCTAATTGAAATAGGCACCTAATTTGTAAGACGTTATTTTCACAATATTGACGAGAACTACCCTCATCTATGGGAGCAAACAAATAAATAGATGAACTCCCAAATTAGGGGAAGTCACAAAAAAGAAGAAGTGAATATTGGGTTCTTAAACCAATATTGTGGAGAGACCAAGCAGGCCCCCCATATTTACCGAGAACGCCCTAGTATTTCACAGAGAACTCGTACAACAACGACTGGCAAATGTGCCATCACCACTGTCGAAGCCGCCGACGCTACGCTCAGGGCCCAGCTGCCGCCGCCGCATCTTAAGACGCGCAGCTGCCAACCGCCGTCACTGCTCCGCCTTCTTCCCCGTGTCGCTCTCTCCTCTGTTATCGCCCTCCTGCATTTTTCGTTTTCTATTTCTTGCCGGGGAGGCTGACCATCGGCAGCAACGCGCCCATTTACCAGCGAGGACGAGGAGGAGATGTCGAGATCGGCTCTGTCCGCCTTCAGGGTCAAGAGACTCGCCGTGATTCGGGAGATAGCGAAACAGAGAAGCTAGGACGTCGTTCTTGTTGTTTTCCAATGTTGACTTTTCGGTTCCAAGAAGAGATATCTTCCATGATCAACGAGTTTTCCGGTCCCAAACACCGGACAACGATGAAAAAGTTTTTACTTAAAATTCACATGAACAGTAATAATCTTGTCTTCTTTATTCTGTTGATATATATAAACAAGGTTTGATTCTCACCATCATGTGTTTTGATGTTCTCTTTGTTTTTTTCTACAGATTTCTAGAGACTCTGGCTTCTGCAAATTTGGGCATCGGTTGGGCTTGGTTGGAGTTTTGTCTTTCCTAGCCACTTTTTACTTGCAAATACTTGAAATTTCGAGGCCTCTCAGTCGCAAATGATGTTAATTGGTTTACGTTATACTTCTTTCTGAATTTCAAATCATGCATTGGCACACGATCTAGATATTTGAATCTTCCATTTACTGCTGAAGAAATAGTTTACGCCATACAAGTTCTTGATATTCAAGGTTTTGCAAGTTTTGTCCCCTTTAACTTAATTTCAAATCATGCATTGGCACACGATCTAGAAGCCGGTATGCCTGTTTTTGGTGCAAAGGAGGCAAAAGAGTCGACCTCAAAGAATTGACCGAGTAATTAATCACCTTGATGTGAATGCTTGCGAAATGTGAATACTTGCAAATCCTATTTAGATTACGGCATTTTGCATTCAAAGTAATAGTGCATTACCGTGTGATGAACCCTTGCCAGATATACTCAGGCCGATATATGACTTTTTATGTGCGTTTGTGAATTAAGCAAAAGAAGGTTCAATAAAATGATGATGCTTAGATTAAGAAGATTGTCTGCTCCTTTCAAGCTAGACCCGGACCGAGCATGGAGTTCGGTGGCTTTGTCGAATGAGGCTGATGGCCGATCCAATTGGTCGGAGCTACTCTACTTGGAGCACTACTTTAGTCTCGAGTCTCACCATACCCTCTCCATCTTTATGTAAAATGTAACCAGAAAGACAAAGTCGGTATCATTTCCCATATTTGGGAATGACAAGCATAAGATTTCTGATGAAGAATAGCCAACTTTTAAGCATACCTCGCTTCCAAAGGAGCAGCTAGTCCATACCTACACAAATCCACCTAAATGGAAAACACCCATTTTGCCATTCCGGCCTCACATAGGTAGCGACAACATATGGATTCGATGGGAAAAAGACAGCGAACGAACTGCAGTATCTACAAATATGGAGTGTACATGTACAGTGTTTGGTGCATCGGATGTACAAGTCCTTTGTTTTTTTTTTGTCGAATCGGATGTACAGTTTATTAGCAGCAGCTGGGAAGAGCTGTTGCTATTCCCACTACAAATAAAATTCTGTGACCTGAGCCTGACAAGCTTCACACAAAAAAAACTAGTAGGGGAGGGACAGAGAGAGCCACTTTAACACCAAAGTTCCAAATGACAGACCTCCACGCCATTCCACCGCGGTCCGAACGGTACAAGCTGATCATCCTCCGCTGCATCTCATATGCCTTACCCACGGTTCTCGGCCTCCTCATAAACTCGGAACAGCACTCAGCAGGCTATCATTTTCTGACATCTCTCTTCCTCCGGCAAACCTCCTCTTAAAATCTTCATTTTAACATCTCCCTTCTCTGGCAATATCGTATAGAAAAAAAGAAAATGACACTAGGGCTGTCGAATAGGTTGGTTAGTTCGGATTTAGATTGGATCGAAAATGGTCCGGCCCATATTGATCAATTTCCATGCAATGATAATTTAATGATCCAAACTCGATCCGACTCTATCAATATTATCAAATCCCAATCTCAATGAAGAGCCGTCAAAATGTGCCTTTTTTTCCAATAAAAGCAGCCATCAATGACGGCTCAAAATTATTCATGTAATGCCACGTCATTTAATCCAGCTTCATATCAAATTTTGCATCAAGGTTTTGGACAAATTAGGATGGACTTGCATATATAATGTGAGCTCTTCTTGCCATCATTCACCTTTGTAATATTCTGACATAGTTGAAGGTTTTTTAGAGGCTCCCATTATTTTAAATAAAAAGACAAGCTATCTGCCCCATTAAGTTTCCAAAAGATGCATAGCTAAGGCATTATTCAAAACTTTCATTTCAATTATGTCCCCAAAAATTGATAAAGCTTAGTAGACAATTCCAATATCTTGCGTACACAGACATTAGTTTTTGTAAGCCCAAGAACATTACTTTTTTTTTTTGTCGACAGCGAAAACAATACCTCAATTACTTCCGCAATTACACTCAATTTATTCGTAATCATTTGGATCGAAATTTATCTAACGAGAAAATTTTTCTAGATTCCTCCCTAACACAAACCACAGGAAAAGTGTCACGCCCCGCACCCTACGAGCGCGCGATCATCCCGCGATGGTCGATCATTGAACGCGACGTCCCAGGACGCGTCGCCGACCCAACCCAAACATCAGAGATTAGGCACGCGCGGAAGCAAATAGAAACAACCCGGACAATTAATAATGACAAGGGGTAACAATAGCACAAAACAATAACTGTAATTCCTACACTTGGCAAATACATATGACGTCTATAAAAAGACAATTCCTAAGCTAGGCCACAACAACAGAACCACATTCCTCAAAAGGGACAAAGGTTTGCAAACTTAACTCCTCTACAAAGGGGGACTCAAAATACCGAGTACTTGACCCGTCCTCGATCTCTGAGATACTCTTGCAGCGTCTCCAATCACTCATGGTCGCGGATCTGAAATGGTTATATAATAACCGTGAGAACGAGTCTCAATAAGCAACCCCCTATACCCCACGTAGGCCAATGCGTACCCAGACAAGTCATACATGCAATCTACCCCATAACATATAGAATTCGCATCATTGTACTTACCTTGCCCTCGAATCACGAGCCAACCCTGCATATTAGTCCAAACATGACAATGCAAGAATAGTTCACCACCATATCACAATCACTCGGCACACACATTCCCACTCGCATTCAACCAATCCAACCAAGCAACCACACGTACATTTAACCAATCCAATCAATCACATCGCACACACATGTCCAACCAACTTTCCTCTCACGGACCACCGTCAACACGTCTCAAGTCCGGTCTCATAGGTACACAAGCCACACAATTCGATCAATTTCAATGGCCGCCGTCAACACGTCCCAAGCCATACCGTTCAATCAATTCCAGTGGCCGCCGTCAACACGTCCCAAGCCACACTTTCCTTTCACGGACCGCCGTCAACACGTCCCAAGTCCGTAGCCCTCCGATCAATCCGAGCTCAAATTCCAATGACCGACGTAAATACGTCTCGGTCAAACACGCCTTCAACGGGCCACCGTCAACACGTCTCAAGCCCGCATCCATTTGGCACATCGGCCATTCATGCCTTCACACGGACCGCCGTCAACACGTCCCAAGTCCGTAGCCCTCCGATCAATCCGGGCTTAGAATCGACAGGCAAGCACACGCCACTCAATTAAAGCAATTTCACGCCAATTGCATCAAACAACCCATAATCACCACTCAGTCCAATTCGCAATTCGCCACCTCAATCTACAAACCCGATGTTCAAGTCGGCCACACACCATTACCCGAGTCAAGCATATCATTTAATCTAATTTAAATAGCGCAATTATAACATAATATAATTAAATTAAAACACGCCCTAGCCATTCTAACCCGAGACAAGTCAATAAAGTACCCAAAATACTAGGTAGGGTTTAGGAAGTCACTTACTAGGTTTTGGCCCGGGAAAAGTCGGCTCGGGCCCAAAATGGCCCGGGAATGGCACGATCTTCGGGCGCGGGCGCGGAGCCAACAGCGCGGTGGCCGGCCAACGCGGCACAGCTGGCCGATCGGGCGTGCCTCGTTGCGCGGCGCGATGGCCGTGCGGCGTGCCGGGGGCGCACGGCGGAACGAACGGGCGACGCGCTCTGGTCGGATGGGCTACGCGCGCCCGGGTCGGACGGGCACGGCGCCGGCGGTTTCGCCACGGGCACAAGGCTTGGTCACGGGCTTGGCCACGGGCACATGCACGGGCGCGGGCGTGGCACGGGCGCGGGCAAGCAATGGGTCGGGCCGGCCGGCCGGGGCTTGCTCCGGAAGCCGGCGCGGTGGCGAGCGAGCGCGGCGCGACGAGGGGCGGCTCTCCGTCGACCAACTCGGAGGAGAGAAGAGAGTCGGCCGAGTGGGGTGGCGAGGAGAGAGAGAGGCGGGGCGGTGAGGGCTCGAGGCGACGATGCTCGGGCGGCATGGCGGTGGTCGGTGGCAGAAGGGACGCCGGGTGGTGGTGGATGAGGTAGCGACGGCGGCAGGCAGCGGCGAGCTGCTCCCCGACGACGATGGGAACGAAGGAAGAAGAAGAGGAAGGTGGCCGAGGCGGGTGGCGCGGCTGGAGGCGTTCGGCGGCGGCGGCGACGTAGACGCTCAGGCGTCGGGGCGATGCTGGGGAGCTAGCTGGACAGCGGCCGGGACTCGTCGAGCACGGCGGCTGAGCCGAGCTTCGCGCGCGCGGAGGAGGAGGAAGGCAGCGTCCGGGGCGGCTAGGCGTGAGGTGGCGGTCGGATGGTGTGCGGTGGTGACGAGCGGCGGAGGTCGGTCCGGCGAGCGCGATTGGCGAGTCCGGGTCGGCCCAGGCGGAGCAGGGCCACACGCAGCTCGTCGGGGAGGAAGAAAGAAGACTGAAGAAGAAGAGCAGAAGAAAAGATGAGGAAGAAGAAAGAAGAAGAAGGAAGAGGAGAGAGAGAGAGAGAGAGAGAGGGTGGGGTGTCAGAGGGGGGAAATGGGCGTGCGTGCATGCGTGATGGACGTGTGCATGCAAGGGGAAAAAAAGAGAGGAGAGAGAGAAGGAAGGAGAGAGGGGCAGGCCTTTACGGGAAAAGGAAACGTGCGGGTCCGGGGCTCCTGCGCGACGCAGGAGAGAGAAAAGAGAGAGAGAGAGAGTAGACGGGACAGGGGGAACGCGAGCGGGAAAAAGGGGAGGAGAGAGAAAGAGAGAAAAAGAAAGTCCATGCACTCGAATGCGATCCAACGGACACGGTTCGAATCCAAAAACAATCTAACGGCCCACAAAAAGCCTAATTAATATTATAGGGCAATTGGCTAAAATAAAATAACTCAAAAAACACTACGAGGGAGGTCTGCTAGTCCAAATCCGCACCCAATAAATTTCACTTTTCCACTATTCCCGGCAATCTCGAGGTCGGCCACAATAATATCGACACCGTCCAATTTATTTCGTCCCGAAACTCCCGAAAATCTATCGCCAAGTTCGGGGTCTAAATAACGGCCAAATTCGATCGAGTGCGATTCTAGCAAAATCTCTATTTTTAAAACAAGAACCCGAGAGTGATCAGTTCCCGGGCGAGATTCTATTATAAGCGCACTGACGATTTACACGTTCTATAAATCCCAAAATGGGTCCAAATCCGGAATGTCACAACTCTTCCCCCCTTACAAAAATTTCGTCCTCGAAATTTACAATCCAACCCAACTATTCAAACAAATGGGGGGTATTGATGTCGCATCAACTCTTCGCTTTTCTATGTCGCACCTTCAGTCCCATGATATTCCCAAATCACCTTAACTGTTCCGATTGACTGCTGAACCAACTCGGGACCCGTGATGCTCCTCTCACCCACTTCATCCCATCAAACCGGTGTTCTGTAAACTCTGTCATATAGTGCTTCGAATAGTGTCATTCTGATACTCTGCTGATAGCTATTATCGTAGGCGAATTCAACCAAATGTAGCTGTTCCTCCCAATCACCCTTAAAATCCAAAACACATGCTCGCAGCATGTTCTCCAAAGTCTGAATCGTTCTTTTAGACTGGCCATCCGTCTGGGGATGATAAGCCGTGCTAAACTGTAACCTCGTTCCTAATGCCGTATGAAGACTTTTCCAAAAAGCGACAATAAACTTGGGATCACGGTCCAAGGTAATCGTCACTGGCACTCCATGTAGATGAACTATCTGTTGCGCGTACAATCTTGCGTACCTTTCTAACGCGAAGTCTTTTCGCATTGCCAGAAAATGTGTTGATTTTGTCAACCGATCTACTATAACCCAAATTGAATCATGGCCCCTTTGGCTTCTTGGTAGTCCTATAACAAAGTCCATCGTGTTATGCTCCCATTTCTATTCGGGGATTTCCAATGGCTGCAACAATCCACCCGGCTTACAATGTTGCGCCTTCACTTGTTGGCATGTTAGATACTCGGTCACTTGCTTGGCTACATCTACTTTCATGCCTTCCATCAATAATGCTGCCATAGGTTCTGATACACCTTCGCGCTACCGGGGTAAATACTGTAATTACTACGGTGGGCTTATGATAAAATTTCCTCCTTAAGCTCTACATCATCAAGCACATATAACCTTCCACGGAACTTCAGAATCCCATCCTCGAATACCTAAAAGTCCGGTTTCGTCTTTGTGGCATCCTTACTCAGGATCTTTTGAATCTCTGGGTTCGTCGACTGTAAGGCCTTAATCTTAGTCTAAATTTTCGGCTCAATTATTAATGTGGCAAGTAGACTTGAGACCCGACTCACCTCAAACTTAAATTCCGAATCCTGAACTCCCTTCAATAGAGTCCATTCCTTGACCATCATATGCGCGATGCTCGATTTCCAACCCAGTGCATCCGCTACCTTATTAGCCTTTCTGGGGTGATATATAAAAATATTGCAGTCGTAGTTCTTAAGGAGTTTCATTCAATGACGTTGTCTCATGCTAAGTTCTTTTTGGGAAAACATATACCTTTAAACTCTGATGATCTGTAAAAATCTGAAATTTCTCCCCACACAGGTTATGCCTCCAAATCTTAAGAGCGAAGATAATCGCGGCTAATTCCAAATCATGCGTTGGATAATTCAGCTTATGTGGTCTCATTTGTCGCGATGCGTATGCCACTACTCTTCCACGTTGTGTCAACACACATCCGGGTCCTCTTAGCGACGCGTCACTGTAATTCTCATATCCTCCCGGACTTGACGGGATCGTTAACACTGGCGCGGTTGTCATCTTCTGTTTTAATTCTTGGAAACTCCTTTCGCACTTATCCGTCCATTCAAACCTCGTCTCCTTCTTTAATAACCGCGTCAACGGCGTCGCTAATGCCGAAAACTTCTCCACAAAGCATCTGTAATACCCTGCTAAACCCAAAAAAAACTCCGAACCTCGGTTACTGTTGTCGGCCTTGGCCAGTTCACGATGGCCTCAATCTTCATCGGGTCCATTACAATTCCTTCCCCGGGTATCCCATGTCCTACGAACGCCACTCGATGAAGCCAGAATTCACACTTATTAAACTTAGCGTAGAGTGCGTGTCCCCTTAAAGTCCGTAGAACCCTTTTCCAAATGTACCTCATGTTCAACGGAACTCTTCGAATACACCAGAATATCATCTATAAACACGATCACAAACTGATCCAAAAATTCCTTGAATACCCGATTCATTAAATCCATAAAGGCTGCAGGGGAATTCGTCAGTCCAAACGGCATCACCGTAAACTCATAGTGTCCGTATCTCGTCCCAAATGCCGACTTCGACACATCCTCCTTCTTGATCCTCAATTGGTGATAACCAGTCCTCAAGTCGATCTTAGAAAACACTGACGCCCCTTGTAACTGATTAAAAAGGTCATCAATCCTTGGCAATGGGTGCTTATTCTTAACGGTCACCTGGTTCAGTTATCTGTAGTCAATGCACAACCTCAACGATCTATCCTTTTTCCTCACGAATAATACTAGCGCTCTCCATGGGGACGCACTTGGGCGAGCAAAGCCTTTATCCAATAACTCTTGCATTTGGACTTTCAATTCCTTCAATTCCGACAGTGACCTCTTGTAGAGCGCTCCCAAGGTCGGTTTTGTCCTTGGGGCCAACTCAACCACAACCTCAACTCTCCTATCAGGTGGCAATCCCGACAATTCCTGAGGAAAAATCTCGGGAAGATTACACACCTCAGCTATGTCCTTTAGCCTTGATTCCTCAATCAACTAATCAGCCACAAATTAATTATCTTTTTGCACCTCAAAGACAAGGCTCAATCCATCCAAATTTCAATCCAACAGTCTCTCAAAAACAACTCACATCGGTTCTTTACAAAATCTGTAATCCCTAAGCAACACTCATCCATCCCAACTCATCCAAGAATATCGTCAGTAATTTAGAAATCCTTAAGTCGATTGCGCCTATTCACCTTAAAATTGATTATAAGTCTTTCATGATCACTCAAGCGATAACTTCAAAATCATCTTCTATTGCACCAAATATCATCACATAATGCATCTAGACTTTCAAGGCACATTCCACGCTTCTTTTCCAGCCACAACATACAATTTTCCTTACGTCCTTAGCCGATTCTGATTAATCTGCGGGGCAGCTCTCGCTTAATATCCTACATGCGGTCGCTGCGATTGCATTAGTGACCTAACTTGTCGGTTCAACAATTTCTCACTTGGTGACCTTACTGTCCACATCCACAACATGCTCCACTTCTACCTTGGCAATGGCCATTTCTATGCCTCTTTCCATAAGACCGACATGCGGCGTTGGAGTAGTAGTTCGGCTTTCCAAAGTTCTTTCTTAACGAAGGGACAAGTCTCTTGTTCTCGGTCATAAGCTTCTTCCCAAAGTTTCCATTGTCCCTAGCTGGCGTGTACCGCGATCCATACACGGTAACCTTCTCATTCATATCCCTTTCAACCGTTTAAGCCTCGTCATATAGCTCATTACAATCCCTTAAGTTCATTAGCATCAACTGGCTGCGGAGATTCGGTTTCAGTCCATCCTGGAACCTCTCTGTCCTATCCACACGATCATTGACTATCCTTGGTGCGTACTTAGACAACCTTACAAACTCGACCTCGTACTGATCAACTGACATTCAATTTTAGCGAAACTGAAGAAACTCTGTCTTTTTCTGTTCTCGCACACTCTCCGAAAAGTACTTCCCATTGAAAGCCTCGATAACGACACCCCAGCTTAGAAATATGCCCTCTGAAATATCCCACTTTGGGGGCCCTCTTACCAATCATTTACATTTCCTTAAAGTTGATATATAGCCAGGGTCACTTTCTCCTCACTAGTGCACCCAAATACCTCCAAAGCAATGTAGCCTCAGGGTCACTTTTACCATCGAATTTCAAAAGTTTCAATTTCAAATATTTTCCAACCAGCTGACGCATCTATCTGACTGCATTAACTTGCCCCTGACCTTGATTCCCAACATTTCCATTAACGGCGACAATAATGGCCTCAGCATCAGTGGCAACAGTAGCATTTCGCTCCTCAGTTTGCCTTCCCATTAAAATTCCAACTTCCTCGAGTGCCCTTAAAATTTCATCCCATCTGGGATCGTCTGCAACTCCAGCTTGCGAACCGATACGACCTCGACCTCGACCTCGACCTCGACCTCGACCTCGACTACTCATACTCACAGGGTTCGCACCACCCACTTACCTGCTATAATTCCCCTCGGGAATTAAAGACCTAGGCCAACTATACCAGTCTAAAGCCCTAGGTAGCGAATCACCACAATTCACTAAGCAGGCAGTCAATCATCCATGACACCAAATCACAACCACAATTCACAAAGCAGGCAGCAAGTCACCAACATCACTCGATCACAACAGGTATTGCGCACTTACCTCAAGTCCAGACGCATCTGCACTTCACACATTATTGCATAAAATCACTCGGCAATCACAATCAAACAGTCTGGGGTACGCATGGCACACAAGTCTCCCTAACTGGCTACCCCAAAGTCATCGCTCCTTATCACTCCAGACTTCGACCATCTTGGTTCGAACTGACCATGCTCTGATACCAAATCAACGGGGATGTCACGCCCCGCACCCTACGAGCACGCGATCATCCCGCGATGGTCGATCATTGAACGCGACGTCCCAGGACGCGTCGCCGACCCAACCCAAACATCAGAGATTAGGCACGCGCGGAAGCAAATAGAAACAACCCGGACAATTAATAATGACAAGGGGTAACAATAGCACAAAACAATAACTGTAATTCCTACACTTGGCAAATACATATGACGTCTATAAAAAGACAATTCCTAAGCTAGGCCACAACAACAGAACCACATTCCTCAAAAGGGACAAAGGTTTGCAAACTTAACTCCTCTACAAAGGGGGACTCAAAATACCGAGTACTTGACCCGTCCTCGATCTCTGAGATACTCTTGCAGCGTCTCCAATCACTCATGGTCGCGGATCTGAAATGGTTATATAATAACCGTGAGAACGAGTCTCAATAAGCAACCCCCTATACCCCACGTAGGCCAATGCGTACCCAGACAAGTCATACATGCAATCTACCCCATAACATATAGAATTCGCATCATTGTACTTACCTTGCCCTCGAATCACGAGCCAACCCTGCATATTAGTCCAAACATGACAATGCAAGAATAGTTCACCACCATATCACAATCACTCGGCACACACATTCCCACTCGCATTCAACCAATCCAACCAAGCAACCACACGTACATTTAACCAATCTAATCAATCACATCGCACACACATGTCCAACCAACTTTCCTCTCACGGACCACCGTCAACACGTCTCAAGTCCGGTCTCATAGGCACACAAGCCACACAATTCGATCAATTTCAATGGCCGCCGTCAACACGTCCCAAGCCATACCGTTCAATCAATTCCAGTGGCCGCCGTCAACACGTCCCAAGCCACACTTTCCTTTCACGGACCGCCGTCAACACGTCCCAAGTCCGTAGCCCTCCGATCAATCCGGGCTCAAATTCCAATGACCGACGTAAATACGTCTCGGTCAAACACGCCTTCAACGGGCCACCGTCAACACGTCTCAAGCCCGCATCCATTTGGCACATCGGCCATTCATGCCTTCACACGGACCGCCGTCAACACGTCCCAAGTCCGTAGCCCTCCGATCAATCCGGGCTTAGAATCGACAGGCAAGCACACGCCACTCAATTAAAGCAATTTCACGCCAATTGCATCAAACAACCCATAATCACCACTCAGTCCAATTCGCAATTCGCCACCTCAATCTACAAACCCGATGTTCAAGTCGGCCACACACCATTACCCGAGTCAAGCATATCATTTAATCTAATTTAAATAGCGCAATTATAACATAATATAATTAAATTAAAACACGCCCTAGCCATTCTAACCCGAGACAAGTCAATAAAGTACCCAAAATACTAGGTAGGGTTTAGGAAGTCACTTACTAGGTTTTGGCCCGGGAAAAGTCGGCTCGGGCCCAAAATGGCCCGGGTGAACAGTACCGGACTGGGCGCGGGCCAATAGGCGCGGTGGCCGGCCAACGCGGCACAATGGCCGATCGGCGTGCCTCGTCTGCGCAGGCGCGATGGCCGCGGGCGGCGTGCCGGGGGCGCACGGGCGAACGAACGGGCGACGCGCCTGGTCGGATGGGCTACGCGCCCTGTCGAACGGGCACGGCGCCAGGCGAGCTCGGCCACGGGCACAAGGCTCGGTCACGGGCTTGGCCACGGGCACATGCACGGGCGCGGGCGTGGGCACGGGCGCGGGCAGTGGCTGGTCGGCTGGGCTTGCTCCGGAAGCTGGCGGTGGCGGCGACGCGGCGGCGAGCAGGGCGGCTCTCCGTCGACCAGCTCGGAGGGAGAGAAGAGAGTCGGCCGGAGTGGGGTGGCGAGGGAGAGAGAGAGAGTCTGGGCGGTGAGGGCTCTGGAGCTCGGCGATGCTCGGGCGGCATGGCGGTGGTCGGTGGCGTGGCGTATGACGCCGGGTGGTGGTGGATGAGGTAGCGATTGGACGGCAGTGCGGCGGCGTGAGCCGCTCCCGACGACGATGGGAACGAAGGAAGAAGAAGAGGAAGGTGGCCGAGGCGGGTGGCGCTACCGGAGGCGCCGGCGGCGGCGGCGACGTAGACGCCAGTGCATCGGGGCGATGCCGGGAGCTAGCCGGACAGCCGGGACTCGTTCGAGCACGGGCGGCGAAAGCCGAGTTTCGCGCGCGGAGGGGGAGGAAGGCAGCTCGGGCGGCTAGGCTGAGGTGGCGGCCGGATGGTGGCGGTGGTGACGAGCGGCGGAAGTCGGTCCGGGCGAGCGGGCGATTAGCGAGCCGGGTCAGGGCCACTAGGCGGAGAAAGGTAGGCCACACGTGTGCTCGTCGGGGGAGGAAGAAAGAAGACTGAAGAAGAAGAGCAGAAGAGAAGATGAGGAAGAAGAAAGTAGAAGAAGGAAGAGGAGAGAGAGAGAGAGAGAGAGGGTGGGGTGTCAGAGGGGGGAAATGGGCGTGCGTGCATGCGTGATGGACGTGTGCATGCAAGGGGAAAAAAAGAGAGAGAGAGAGAAGGAAGGAGAGAGGGGCAGACGCACGGGAAAAGGAAACGTGCAGGTCTGGGGCTCGGCGCGACAGAGGGGAGAGAGAGAAAAGAGAGAGAGAGAGTAGACGGGACAGGGGGAATGCGAGTGGGAAAAAGTGGAGGAGAGAGAAAGAGAGAAAAAGAAAGTCCACGCACTCGAATGCGATCCAACGGACACGGTTCGAATCCAAAAACAATCTAACGGCCCACAAAAAGCCTAATTAATATTATAGGGCAATTGGCTAAAATAAAATAACTCAAAAAACACTACGAGGGAGGTCTGCTAGTCCAAATCCGCACCCAGTCGAAATTTCACTTTTCCACTATTCCTGGCAATCTCGAGGCTGGCCACAATAATATCGACACCGTCCAATTTATTTCGTCCCGAAACTCCCGAAAATCTACTGCCAAGTTCGGGGTCTAAATAACGGCCAAATTCGATCGAGTGCGATTCTAGCAAAATCTCTATTTTTAAAACAAGAACCCGAGAGTGATCAGTTCCCGGGCGAGATTCTATTATAAGCGCACTGACGAATTACACGTTCTATAAATCCCAAAAATGGGTCCAAATCCGGAATGTCACAAAAAGTGCCAAAAAAGTCCTAAACCTTTTGCATTAGTGCCAATTTAGTCATAAACCTTTTTTTGGTGCCAAGTCAGTCCTAAACCTTTTGCATTGGTGCCAATTTAGTCCTAAACCTTTTTTTGGTGCCAATTAAGTCCTAAACCTTTTTAATTGGTGTCAATTCGAGTCCTAAACATTTTGTTTTGTGCCAATTTAGTCCTTAGGTCAATTTTGACCGAATTTGCCGACGTGGACGCACTGCTGGCCGACGGCCGGGTCACCGGCACCAACGCGGCGCGTGACGTGGACAACTTTTTAATAATATTTTAATATTTTTTGAATTTTTTTCCTTTTTTCTTTTTTTTTCAACTTTTTTTTGGCCCCCCCTCCTTCCTCTGGCCGGTCGCTGGTCCGGCCACCGGCCAGAGGCCAGAGGCCGGCGAGCTCGATCTCGCCCGACCATGGCGAGGCTCGAGCCCTCACCGGAGGCCGCGGCGAGGGCGAGCCGCGGCGAGGGCGAACCTCGCCATGGTCGGGCGAGGCCCGACCTCGCCGGATCTGGCGAGGTCGAACCTTGCCCGACCAAGGCGAGGCTCGAGCCCTCACCGGAGGTCGCGGCGAGGGCGAGCCTCACCAAGCGACCTCGCCGCAGGCCTCTGGCGAGCGCTCGAGCCTTGCCATGGTCGGGCGAGGCCGCCACCGTCGCCAGTGGCCGGCGAGGTCGAGCTCGCCGGACCGGCGACCGGCCAAAGGAAGGAGGGGGGGATAAAAAAAAAGTGGAAAAAAAAAGAAAAAAATGGAAAAAAATAAAAATTCAAAAAAATATTAAAATATTATTAAAGTTGTCCGCGTCAGCGCCACGTCGGCACCGGTGACCGGCCGGCAGGCGTCCACGTCAGCAAATTCCGGTCAAAATTGACCGGAAGGACTAAATTGGCACAAAAACAAAAGGTTTAGGACTGAATTGGCACCAATTTAAAAGGTTTAGGACTTAATTGGCACCAAAAAACGGTTTATGACTAAATTGGCACAAATACAAAAGGTTTAGGACTAAATTGGCACCAAAAAAAGGTTTAGGACTAAATTGGCACAAATGCAAAAGGTTTAAGACTTTTTTGGCACTTTTCCCCACAAACCACGATATAGAGGATTGACATGGACAAGGTAGATTATACATTTATATGGATAAATTGGCAGAGTCATAAAAAATACATGGGGCCAATGAGTACTTTTCTCCAATATTCACTGCGGAACTGCGACGTCGTCTTGACGGCCCTCCCCCTTCCAAGAAAGAACCAAGTGAAAAGGAAGCTCCTTTGACCTTTTACAAAGTCCAACTTCGATTGTCTTTGAAATTGCAGAGCGATGGACTCGCCTGGGCAGTGGTTGGAGAAGGCCTTTTTGAATCCCTGCAAGCGAGCAGAGTGATCAGGTCTGAACTTGGACAAGTACCTAGACGTAAATCTCTCATCTTTCTTGTGTTTTCTGCGTCTTTTTTCGGTTATTCGCAATGGTGCGATGCTTTTGTGAATTGGGATTATCGCTTTTTGATTTCTTGATCCGAATATCATATAGAGCACCTACGCATATGCACTTGTTTTATTTGTGGGAAGAGATTGGATATCTACGGAATTGGACAATTGGTTCATGAATGATTTGTTCTTCGAAACGGCAGGCCACAGCCTGTTATCAAAGGAGGTATTTTCGTCTTAAGGGATCTTGATGAGTCGAGAAATTAACTTCGTTACTTGAGGCCTAGTGATGCCGAAGCGTGAAAGAAATTAGGCTAAATAGAAGAATCGAAACGATAACGAAGAATAAACTGTTCTCTCAATTGATTAACAATCAAATTATCCAAAGTATGCTAAAACGAAACCTTAAAACAAGATTATATATCCCCAAATCTAACCCTACTAGGATTAATAAACATCAAAACGCAAAATTACGAAACTGCCCTTTACTAAATTAACCCATAAAAAATACTAAAATAATAGAAAAACCCATCTAAACGACCCCAAATCGCGAAAATCCATCGTTAGTCATAGCCAACGGCGGTGAGTAATGATCAGCATGCTGTTTCGCTTCAGCCGATCAAATTTGAGCTCAATCCGAGATCATTGACTTCGAGCTCGTCGGCTCGTCTAGTCGCATAACGGGTTCGCCGGTCCCTTAGGTGCATCATCTAGTCTGAAATGTTCTCATCCTCACAGGACAAGGAACTCTTGAAAAAAGAAGAAATGGGAGATCGAGCGAAGCAAAGTGGTCATGATCTTTGACTTGGTTGGTCGCAAGGCGAGTACGTTCTTTTTAGGAAGTTGGATGAATCTGTCTAATTACCCATGACTTTAATCTCACCGACTTCCTCATCTAGGAAAAGAAAAACAAAAGAAAAACGAGTGAGCATGTCTGATTTTGCTATGCATACGCTATTCTTTTCCGGTTACATAGCAGCACAAACATATTGTGAGAGCCCTCCAGATTGCAGTACTCTCTGTTTGTTGAGATTTAGAGCGACACTGTCACATTTTTGTGGCTTTCCGTCTCGACCGCGAACACCCGGAATTGGGGAATGACGAGTGCTGATGGCAAGGTTAGTAACGTGTCTCCAGTCCCACTCAAAATTAGCTGCAACTTACATAAAGCAAAACAAATCATCATTAGTTTGCCATGATCAGAGTGAGAGCTTCCTAAATGTTCTTTTAACTGCTGATGGTATCATTTAGGATGTTCAATTCTTTTCTCATGCGCAGTTTCAGGTCTTTTTAATAAGCTAGCATGATGTGGAATGTGTGCAGGTCCTCTTCAATGAAGATGAAGTTTCAGAAATGGAATCGAGTAGCAGCATATTAAAGCCTTCGGACGAAGGGGAAGTGAACGTAATAAAACCGAACCCGACCCTTAGAATTCAACCAATTTTTATGGATCCATGCCTGACGAAGAAGACGGATAAGGCTGAAGTGCCGAACAAGAGTCTCAAGAGCGGATTATGCTTGGAAATCATCGGGAGGGTGCAGCACTGAGAGAAACGAGTTTTTTTTTTTGGTCGAAAGAGAAACGAGTTGAAACACTTCATGGTTGATGACCATTTGGAAGTGACCTCAAATGGGAAGTCTTGGCATGGGACATCAGTGAGTAGGGGATTGCATTTAGAAGATGGAGCGAATGTTCTCTACAGTGTCATTGTTAGAAATTAAACCAAATTTGTTGATACTTGTTTCCTTTTTTGAGTCTATTCGTATTTTCATATTTTGATTTTTTATGTTTTTAGGTGCTAATTATAGTTTGAGCCCGAAAGAGGAAAGTTTCCTAAGTCAATTAGATTTCCTATTTTGAATAGGTTTCCTAATTGAATGGTTTCCTAATCGGAGTAGGTTTCCTAATTAGAATAGGTTTCCTAGAAAGAGGTTTCCTATTTCGAATCAAACTATGGCTTATATATAATCTATTTCTCTTGTAATTGAGACATGCAATAGAAAGGCGCGAATTGCGTTTGTTTCACCTTCAAAAAATTTCTTCCATCAAATCAATATTGTTGTTGCGCCTCTGATACTCAACAAATTGGTATCAAAGCTTACGGTTCGTGATCATGGCCTCAACGAACAATCAGCTTCCTCTTCAATACCCTCGTCTTACCAAAGAAAATTATGGTAGCTGGGCTGTTAGAATGAAAGCTCTACTCAGCGCCTACGGTGTATGAGAACTTGTTAACACTGGCTATGATGAGCCAGAGGATGAAGCCACGTTGAACCAAAACCAGAGGAATGCCTTGGAGAAGGTTCGAACGAAAGATCAATATGCCCTATCGATCATCTATCAAGCGTTAGATGATTCCATGTTCGAAAAAGTTTCGAACGCCACTACCGCTAAAGAGGCATGGGAGATTCTTCAAAACACACATCAAGGAGTTCAAAAAGTTCAGAAGATTCGCCTTCAAACCTTGAGAGGCGAATTCGAGGTAATTCATACGAAAGAATCTGAATCGATTGCTGATTATTTCACGAGAATTTTGGCAATTGTTAATCAGATGAAAAGAAATGGAGAAGACGTTTCCGATGTTCGTGTTGTGGAGAAAATACTTCGGTCCTTAGACAAGAAGTATGATCATATTGCGGTTGCAATCGAAGAATCCAAAGATTTGGATGCCATGACGGTCGATGAACTTATGGGTTCATTACAAGCCCATGAAGAAAGGTTTAGAAAGAAAAAGATTGAACCGGTGGAGGAAGTTCTCTAAACGCAATTGACCATTCGAGATGAGAAGGAGCAAAGAAGAGATCCCGTACAAAATCGCGGGACAAATCAAGATCGTGATCGAGGTCGTGGCCGAGGTCACTTTCGAGGAAGAGGTCGTGGACGAAGCGCAGAGGAGATCCCGCTCAAGTGATGGAGGATACCAAAGACTCAAAGAGGTGTTCGTGGAAGAGGAAAGAACTCGACAAGCCAATGGTATGATAAATCTAAAATTCGATGTTATCATTGCAATAAACTTGGCCATTATGCTTCTAACTCGCTGGAACAAAGAAAGTAGCAGAGCAGACGAAAAGGCGAACTTGGTGAATGATGCTGATCAAATTCTCTTATTGGCATTCAAAGAATACGAAGAAGGTCAAAGCGATACGTGGTATTTGGATACCGGCGCAAGCAATCACATGTGCGGGAGAAAGGAGATGTTTGCCGAGTTAGATGAGACAATTAAAGGGACTGTCTCATTCGGTGATAACTCTAAAATTCTTGTCGAAGGGAAATGTACAATTTTGATTCGCTTAAAGAATGGTGCACGTCAGTTTATTACTAATGTTTATTATGTTCCAAAAATGTTAAGCAATATATTGAGTTTGGGACAACTTCTGGAGAAAGGTTATACTGTTCATATGAGAGATTTTAATCTTATGTTGAGAGATCAGAATAATAAACTGATTGCAAATGTGAAGATGTCGAAGAACATGATGTTTATTCTTAATATAAAGAGTGAGATGTCTTGATGTCTAAAGGCGTGCGTAGATGATCCTTCATGGTTGTGGCATTTGAGGTTCGGCCATCTCAATTTTGGCGTACTCAATTTGCTTTCTCGCAAGAAGATGGTTTATGGCTTACCACATATTGATCATCCCGATCAATTATGTGAAGGGTGTGTTATCGGCAAGCATTCTAGAACTAGCTTTCCAAAGGAGGCGACTTATCGAGCGAAGAAGCCGCTTGAGTTGATTCATTCTGATTTGTGTGGCCCGATCAATCCTCACTCATATGGTAATCATCGATATTTTGTTACTTTTATTGATGATTTTACTCGAAAAACTTGGGTGTATTTTTTGAAAGAAAAGACAGAAGTGTTTGATACTTTCAAACAATTCAAGAACCTGGCTGAAAAGGAAAGCGGTTATTTTATCAATGCTTTGAGGACTGATCGTGGTGGAGAATTCACCTCAGCCATATTCAACAAATTCTGTGAAAATCATGGTATTCGGCGTTTCTTGACGGCCCCGTATTCTTCTCAACAAAACGGTGTGGCTGAACGGAAAAATAGAACCATTCTTGATATGGTTCAAGCATGTTGAAGAGCAAAAATTTGTCAAAGGAACTTTGGGCGAAGCTGTTTCGTGTGCCGTCTATCTTCAAAATAGATGTCCCACATATGGACTTGAAGGCGTAACTCCACAAGAGGCATGGACTGGGAGAACACCAAGTGTTTCGCACTTGAGAATTTTCGGGAGCATTGCCTATGCTCATGTCCCGGACCAAAAAAGATTGAAACTTGAAGACAAGAGCAAAAAGCTCATCTTTATCGGGTATGACTCATCATCCAAAGCCTATCGATTATTTGACCCTAACACTTTGAAAGTGTATGTAAGTAGAGATGTCAAGTTCGATGAAGATGGAATATGGGAAGAAAATCTAAAAGAAGAAGTGAATGTTCGTGGTGATTCCGATCAAACGGAGTTGAAGCATCAACCTTCACCTTCTTCTCCAACATCTTCTTCAAGATCATCAACACAATCCTCTTCAAATAGTGTCGATGAACCGCTATTGCCAAAAGCGAGAAGATTGTCTGAAATTTACGAAGCTACCGAAGAGCTTCATCTTATATGTCTTCTTGCAGATTATGAACCACTTACTTATGATGATGCGGCCAAAGAAGAAAAGTGGAAAAAAGCCATGAACGAAGAAATTGAAGCTATTAAGAAAAATCAAACATGGGAGCTTGCTAATCTTCCGAAGGACAAGAAATCAATTGGTGTTAAATGGGTGTACAAGGCCAAGAAGAATGAGAAAGGTGAAGTAACAAGGTACAAAGTTAGATTAGTCGCGAAGGGGTACAAGCAAAAAGTCAGAATCGACTATGATGAAGTTTTTGCCCATGTCATCCGCATGGAAACGATTAGATTGATTATTTCCATTGCTGCTCAAAATAATTGGCGGATTTATCAAATGGATGTCAAATCAGTATTCTTGAATGGCATCCTTGAAGAAGAAATTTATATTGAACAACCCGAGGGGTTTGTTGTGAAAGGTTATGAAGGCAAAGTGCTAAGGTTGAAGAAAGCTCTATATGGGCTTAAACAAGCACCGAGAGCATGGAATTCCAGAATTGATGCATATTTCAAGGCGAATGAATTCTCTCAATGTCCATATGAGCATGCACTCTATTTGAAGCAAGAAAAAGGTGATATTCTGCTCACCTGTTTATATGTTGATGATCTTGTTTTTACGAGAAATAATTCGGCGATGATTGATGTTTTTAAGGCATCGATGGTGAAAGAATTTGAGATGACCGATAATGGTCTCATGAATTATTTCCTTGGTATCGAAGTGAAGCAAAGTGCCGATGGGATTTTTATTTCCCAAAAAGGATACGCAGAAAATATCCTTGAAAAATTCAACATGAAGAATTGTATGCCGGTCAATACACTAATGGAGTGCGGAACCAAGCTTTCGAAGTTTAATGATGGTGCCGATGTTGATTCGACATATTATAGAAGCTTGATTGGGAGTTTAAGATACTTGACATGCACGAGACCGGATATTATGTATAGTGTTGGAATTATGAGTCAATACATGGAGAAGCCGAAATCATCTCATCTTAAAGCTGCAAAGAGAATACTTCGGTATATCAAAGGTACTATTTGTCATGGCTTACACTATTATTGCTCTGAATCTTTCAAACTTAGAGCTTATTTGGATAGTGATTATGGTGGAGATATCGACGATCGAAAAAGCACCACCGGATTTGTATTTTTTTTGTGCGACACTGCTTTCACGTGGTCATCAAAGAAGCAATCAAGTGTTACTCTATCGACATGTGAAGCTAAATATGTAGCTGCATCTTCATGCGTTTGTCATGCAATATGGTTGAGAAGACTACTCAAAGATATTCTTATGGAGCAGAAGAAAGCAACGGAGATTTTTGTTAATAATGTTTCTGCTATTGCTTTGGGGAAAAATCTAGTTTTTCATGAATGAAATAAACATATCGATGTTCGATATCACTTCATCCGAGAACAGGTTAAAGAGAATGAAGTTGAAGTATTGCATGTGAAGACCGGAGATCAAGTAGCAGATATTTTTACTAAACCTCTCAAGATCGATGCTTTTCGAAAGTTCAAGAGCCTGCTTGGAATGATTGATGGAAGAGAATTTGGTTTAGGGAGGAGTGTTAGAAATTAAACCAAATTTGTTGATACTTGTTTCCTTTTTTGAGTCTATTCGTATTTTCATATTTTGATTTTTTGTGTTTTTAGGTGCTAATTATAGTTTGAGCCCGAAAGAGGAAAGTTTCCTAAGTCAATTAGATTTCCTATTTTGAATAGGTTTCCTAATTGAATGGTTTCCTAATCGGAGTAGGTTTCCTAATTAGAATAGGTTTCTTAGAAAGAGGTTTCTTATTTCGAATCAAACTATGGCTTATATATAGTCTATTTCTCTTGTAATTGAGACATGCAATAGAAAGGCGCGAATTGCGATCGTTTCACCTTCAAAAATTTCTTCCATCAAATCAATATTGTTGCCGCGTCTCTGACGCTCAACAGTCATTGGCATGTAGCGTCAACATGATAGGGGTCAGTTATTAGGGCTCGTATCGTTGGTAAGAAAACTTCAAAAATCATCATTGCTATGCAATGGCACATACCAGTATTAGTATATACTGCAGTTAGTTCGCTGGCTTCGGACTTTTATATGTGGTTCCGTGATTCCATTTCTGAAACTTCATCTTCATTGAAGAAGCCGGATAGGCTTAAAGTGCTGAACAAGAGTCTCAAGAGTGGATTATGCTTGGACATCACCAGGAGGGCACAGCACGAGAGAAATATCCAGAGAAATACATATTTTCGAAAGACAACTCCAACCGATGCCCAACCGATGCCCAAATTTGTAGAAGCCAGAGTTTACGAAATCTGAAAAAAGAACATCAAAACATGTCATCGTGAGAATCAAACCTTGTTTTTATCAACAGGATAAAGAAGACAAGATAATTATTGTTCATGTGAATTTTAAGCAAAAAAATCTTTATCATTTTCCGGCATGTGGGACCGGAAAAGTCGTTGATCATGGAAGATATCTCTTCTTGGAACCGAAAAGTCCATATTGGGAAATAAGAAAAACCACGTCCTATCTTCTCTCTTCTCTTTCACCATCTTCCGAATCACGGCGACTCTCTTGACCCTGAAAGCGGACAGAGCCGATCTCGACATCTCCTCCTCGTCCTCGCTGGTAAATGGACATGTTGCTGCTGAAGCTCAGCCTCCTCGACAGAGCTAGCCTCGGCCAGCGATGCTGAGCCATGGATGCTGAGCCTAAGCCTCGGCCATGAACGCCGGTGTTGAGCTACGCCGCCCACGTATTTTTCTGTTTAAGCTTGGCGTCGAGCTACGCCTCGACCATAGACGCCGAGCATCACCTCCAGATCAGGCGGCGGCGGCGGCGACTTGACCGTGGCTGTGGGATTCCACAGCGAGGCCCGGGGGGACGTCGCTGAGCGCAAGAAACAGAAAACAAAAAATATAGGAGGGCGATAACAGAGGAGAGAGGGCGACACGGGGAAGAAGTCGGAGCAGCGACGGCGGTTGGTGGCCGCGCGTCCTAAGACACGGCGGCGGTGGCCGGGCACTGAGCGCGGCGTCGGTGGTGGTGACGGCGAGCCGAGGTGCAGCGGTTGGGCATGGAGGCGGATGAGGAAAAGAGAGACGAGCGAAGGAAAATATGGAGAAAGTGTTGGCTGGGTAGCTTTCGTCAACTAGGAAGAAAATGTTAACCTAACAAAAAAAAAATAGGAAGAAAATATAAATGCTGATAAAATATCACGAGTGAAAAGATAAATTATCGACAGTCGGATATTTATGCCATGGCATTTGAATTCGATAAAATATTTATATAAAATTTGATGGTACGGCGCGTGTGGACCTTATGTCACGAATAATACATGTCTATTTTTTTTTTTTTGGTGATAATAGTGCATGTCTATTTAAGAAAGTAAATGTGAGTTTCTTTTTTCCAAATCATGAAAATTAATTTCCAACTCATTTTTCAAAATTCCGTCAAATTTCAGAAAATTTTCATTTGTCTAAAACATGACTTGTTGAAATACATTTGTACCCGAATGAAAGATCGCGAGTGTTTAATATTACGGAAGCAATCCTAAAATTGGTTGCATCACTTAATAATATTCATAAATTGCGTGCTTGATGAAGGGTAAGAATTCTGACGCAAAAGTTCCTGAAATACCCCCATGATGTCTTAGCCAAACCTGATTCTATTCTGACCTTCCAATACCCAGCAAAACACTCAGACCCGACAGGTCGAGTCTGAAAGCTCCATAAACACCGATGATGATGCCCAAACCCGAAATCAACCGGAATAGCTCCAAATCAGAGAGGAAGTGTATGAAATCGTAGATCTCGAAACATGCCATCCCTCGTCGCATCTCGTCGTGACAAATTGTTCGGAAAAATATATTGTACAGTGACTGGGGATGTAAAAGAAAAAAAAACCGCCCGAATCAAATCAATCCTAACCCAAAAAAAATTTGGATCTTTTCAAATCGGGTTTTCATTAGTAAAAAAAGGAGGACTTTGTGATGGTTCGGTTCGATTTCGGATCACGGACGACCCGAAACACAAACCAAAACAATCAGACAATCAGAGAGGTATTGTCATTATTAATTATTCCAATGTTCTGCTAATGGTCTTGGCACAGAACACGATTGGGCTCTTATCTCAAGCCCTTTTCAAAACAAAACTAATTGAAGCCCAAAACCAACGAAGCCCCCTATTCATATTGAAACTTTATTAAACCCAAACCCATCTAAGCTAAGTCAAGCCCACACTTCTTTTGGTTTTTTAACTTCTATTAATTATATTCCATTTTGTAATCCTTTGACTTCCATTGTCTTCATCCCATCGTCAAAAGGAAACAAGGAACACAGAACAGAGAAATACACAGATTCAGCGATATTGGGGGACAACTACAGAATGTGCTAGAAAAATCATGTCTAAAAACAAGTAATAACATGTAAACTATGTCAATACATCTTCAGATTTGAACAATATCAAAAGCTTTTTTCACAACTGAGTCCACAAATGAGTTTGGCTTCTAGATTAGACGCTTACAAACATGATAAGATGTATACTCGAGTAAAACCAATTCCATTTTTAACGGAGACGATGAAAGCTCGGTTTCCTCCTCCATCGAAATAGAGTAGGACAGGACATTAGCGTTACCTGGTCGATGAGTAGAAACGGAGCTACAATCGGTGACTAGATCGATGATGGGAGCTTGGCTTATGTCCAGTGATCGGAATCACGGCTAACAAGCGAGCCATGAGCACGATTTCGGGTTGAAGTTCAGGTTGATGGACGAATTATGCTTAATAGGAGGTGTCAACAATGGTCCATCAAGAATTCATAGAAGGCCTATGCTCTCCATATAGAAGAAGGCAACAACTATAAACAAGAGTATTGGAGATAAAGACACCAGTAATAAAACCAAACAAAAACGGAACTTCCGGCTTTTTGTTTTTTTTTGTCACGTTCAAAAACAAACTCACATGAGGAACGCGATAAAATACCCCATAAAAGTGTAAACAATCTAAGGGGTTTCACGTTGAGATCACTTTTAATCGACAAAAGTCAAATTAGTCTCCTCAAGTGTTCCAAGATATGACCGTTCCAAATCATCTTATAATAAATTTATCAAATTGCTCTCACTTATACGTTAAATTTGACACATGCTTTGTTAGTCTAATTAATAGTTAAGCAATAGCGCATGTAAATGGGTTTAAGACATGAAACACCATCCATAATCTCTTGTCTACGAAAGACACCAATCAACATCATAAATAAGCACACATCATCATCTCTCAAACTAGTCCATCCTTAATCTCATGGGGGTGGGAGGGGCAGCAGCATTTGAAGCAGTATTATAATAAAAAAAATTCGTCCTTGAGAAGATGCAGATGCCTCTCCTCGAGTCTGTTGATCGATTGACCTCAACAAGCTCCGCCGAAGGTCCTCCATTCGCCCCTTCATCCGGTAGAGTTCTTCCTGGTTGAGCTCTTCCATGGGAGCTGCCCACCATTCCCCATCGCCTTTTCCTTCGGTCAGTTGCTTCAACACTTTGCCTTGCGTCTTCTGAGCTTTGATCTGATTATAGAGCTCATCGTGCTGCTGGTTGAGCTCATTGGTAGATTGGACCTGATGATAGGACTCGATCAAAGCACGAGACCTATCGTTGGGCGGAGGGTTTCGGTTGAGGAACCGATTGGCGACTGTGTCAATGGACAGATGAGCAAAAGAGAAGGGCTTACCAGCCGGAGAGACCGCTACAAATCCCACCTCCGCCCCGCAGAGGGTCACAAGCTCGCTCGACAGTTTGTAGATGCTAGCTTTACGTTTTGAAAATGTGATAAACCTGCTAGTCTCATTTGCGATTTGTTTCATCTCAGTTCTTCGACTCCCCCTTGTTTGTCTTCCTGCCATAGTCGAAGAGAGTGATCTAAGACAGTCGCAAATGAGTAAAGTTGTGATATTGGTTGACGCGGAGACAATCTATAAGATGGATTAAATAATAGTAAGGCTATTTATCTTTGTGGATATGAGTATCTTGATCATGATTTACACACTAATGGCCATGAAAATCAAGACGAGTATGTTATGTACGCGGTAAGATATGTTGCCGAAAACAAGAAAGTAGATTCTTCTTTTTTTTCTATTTTAGCCGGGTTTCTGAACAATTTTCTCGGGCATTCAATGTTGTTCATTATTTCGTCCATTACTTTTCATAAAGTTTAAAACAAACGAGATTATGCAATTGATTTAAGTTCAATCTACAAGAAATTTAAAAATGAATATTTGTATGACTTCGTATTCCTGTCAAAGTCAAAGATAATTGGATCATCATAGGTTGGAGATGTTTCAGTTACCAAATAAATTCATATTCGTGAGAAAGTCGCATTCTAACATAAAGCAATATAATGTCTTTTAATTAGATTTCTTCAATGATATTTGACAATTCATTTAAGTAATATACAAAGTATATTGCAATGCAAAAGACAAATATGGAGAGGAAAATTGGCAGTGCATTCGAAAAATCAGTTTTGCTTTTTTCTTACCCTACCAAGTTGATCTATCTCTTGTTGAGAAAGGACAGGGGACTATTGAGAGGGCGGTAGTAAAGAGGACATACCTTCTCTGTAACGCCGTTAATTCCTCATGAAGAAAGCTCGGAACAAGACATTACCATTTAATTCATATAGTCAGCAACTTTCAGAAAATCGGCAACTTAGGAGTTGATGCATATAAATCGACAACTTAAAATGGACACTTAAGAATTGACAACTTTGGAGTGGGCAACTTTAGTTAGAAATTGACATCTTTGATATCAATTGAAGTTTGGCACTGTTGAGGAAAATCCCTAATTAGTTTTGAAGAAAGACAAAACAATCCATTTACTGACCACAATTACACTTAAGTTATTTGATGCAGGTAACTACTGAATCATAATACTTAGTCGATGAAAGGACTTTGTTATCAGACTCATAATTACTCGTCAGATTCAATAAGTGTTATTTTTGGCAAGTTTATGCAGGACAATCAAATTGATATCTCAAGATATCCTAATTAGCAATGACAAGATCGTTCTTTAAACACGAAGAACTACACTTATGGAAACCTTGATTTGATTGTATGGGTGATCAAATCACCTAAAGATAATGGTTCTTCTTCTAACGGCTATGCATTTTCTTTTGGAAAGTTTCTCCAACGGGTTAATTTGGAGATCAATCCTCTGAAGACTGTCCAACGGATAGATTGGAAGTAGAGGAGTATAAAAGGAGTGCAAACGTCGTACAAGAATAAGAACTAGAATCGAGAATTCCAAAGTCTTAATAGAGCTTCGATCTTACACACTTGTGATTATTGTATTCCGCGTTGTGACTTCAGAAAGAAAATTACTTGAGTGAAGAGTGTACGTGATAGTGTAGTCTATCATCTGAGAAGCACTGCTATTGTAATCTTTTGGCGATTCAATAGTGAAACACAGCTAACAGGCTGCCAGCGTGGAGAGTGGACGTAGGCTTAATAAAGCCGAACCACTATAAAGATCTGTGTGCAGTATTATCTATCCCTAAACTTTCATTTATTATTGCTGAGATTATACTGCAGACATATCTATCAAACGAGTTCGTTAAAACATCATCTTAGTCATCAGATACAATCATCTGACGACAACTTACATATAGGTTTGTCATACGCATCCATCTGATATTGATCATACGAGTTGTTGACCTCGACTATATTCATTCCGCACATTTAAATCATCCAATTTGGTAAAATCACCTATTTACCTCCTCTAGGTGATAGCACTAGCTGTAATAATTGGTATCAGAGCCTAGTGCTCATTTTTTTTAATCGTTATTTTACTTTTGAGCTAACGATTCTTGATGGCTAGTAATGCTGAGTCAGGTCACAACAACAGACCGCCTTATTTCAATGGAACTGAGTACAGTGTCTGGAAAAATAAGATGAAGACATTTATCATGGGAATAGATCAGGATATATGGGACATTGTTGAACATGGAATCATTCCAAATGTTTCAACCGAAACAAAATCCCCAGAAATTTCAAAAAGGCAAAATGAGACACCTTTTGCCGAAGGAATTAGAGAGCAAATCAAACCTCAAGCTCTGCCTCTCTCGGCCAAGGAAATTTCCAAAAGGATCTATCTGGATGCAAAGATCAGAATGGCAATATACAATGGTCTAGCAAGTGTTGAATATAAACGAATTGCAAATCTCAAAACTGCAAAAGAAATTTGGGATTGTCTCAAGCTTGTTCATGAAGGAACAGAGAAAGTCAAGGAGACAAATCTCAACATTCTCCTTAGGCAGTACGAGTCCTTCACTCAGAAATCAAATGAAACAATTTCCGATATGCAGAGCAGATTTACTGAGATCGTAAATGGGATTGAATTCCAAAACAATCCCACCTCAGAACCTATGAAGGTGAACAAGTTGCTGAGAGCTCTTTCAAAAGAGTGGAACAACATCAAAGTTTCTATTTGAGAAACTCAGGGAATCAGACCACTCACAGTAGACGAACTTATCGGAACTCTTCAATCCTATGAAACTGAAAAGTTCTTAGAAATTGAAGAACCGAAAGGTAAAAAATCCATAGCTTTAAAAACTAACATTAATTCTGATGACACAGATTCAGATGAAGATGAGGATGAAGATGAAGAGTTGGCTCAAATGGTCAAGAAACTGAGAAAGATGGCAAAGAAGGTGAAGATGAATAAGTCAAAGAAGCAATTCAAGAATTCTGAGCCATCAAAAGCCAAGAAGCTAAACCTTCAGAAGAAATCAAGTGTCGAAGATGAAGAAAACAAGGACGTGATATGTTTTCATTGCAAAAAGAACGGACACAAAAAGTCCAAATGTCCTCTTCTCAAAAAGAACAAAGCAAAGTATGAACAATATAAGAAGGTTTTCAAAGCTGAAACTTGGAGTGACTCAGATGATGATGAGAGCGAACAAGAGTATGCCAATATCTGCTTGATGGCAAATTCAGACTCAGAATCAAGTTCTGATGAAGAAGACGAAGTAAGTAATTCCAAAATTCCTGAAGCAGTTGCAAATTATATTGATGAGTTAGTCACTGTTAATAAAATTGCTTTCAAAAAGATTTCTGTATTGAAGAAGGAGATTTTGACTTTAAAAAGTGCGACTCAAAACAAGAAAATTGATGAGTCAATTGTATATGAAAATGAATGTTTAAAAAGGGAAAACAATCTTTTAAAACAGCAAGATATTTCGCAAAAGGATAAGATTGATTTCTTGCAAAAAGAATTTAATCTTATCAAGGAGAATAAATAATTCCTTGAAAAGAAAATTGATTTATTGAAAAAGGAAATTTCTGATCGTATCTCTAAAGAAAAAGAACTTTTGAAAAATAAAATTTCAAATATAACTAAGAAATTCTCAATGGGTTCCAAAAATTTTCAACATATTTTGTCAATTCAAGTTCCCTATTATAATAAATCGGGTTTGGGTTTTGAGAAAATTACTGAATTGAAAAATGCTTTTCCCAATGTCAAAGAAAGACTAAAGAAAAGACCCCCTAGATTTGTATATCAAAATCACTTTCAAAAGCAGTTTGTGAAATTCAATGGTCAAACTTCCTTTAAGTGCTCAAATTGCAGTGATACAAATCACTTTAAGAATGAATGTCCTAAGGTTTGGAAACCTGTTCAGAAAGACATTCTGAGAATGATTGATCCTAACCAAAATGGACCCAAGAAAATATGAGTATCAAAGAAAAGATGAGATTACTTTTCTTGTAGGGAATAAAGGAAAGAGAATTTGGTAAGTAAAGGTATATTTTTCAAATTCTAAATTTGTTTTGGGAACATACTTTACATATCTACAAATTCCCATTGTATTCGATATTCTTTGGCATGTTCTATAATTGCGTTGGAAATGTCTTTTTGAAATAAAAGTCAATTTTATTTTGAAGGATCTTGAGATGAAATTTTATAAAAGAGATTGATTAATATCTTATTTCGTTTTGGGAAAGAAATAATTCAGATTTATGGAATAGTTGCGTGCTCTCCGATCTTTTCATGCCTTACAAAGAAAGAATTTTTTTACGAGATATTGTTTTACTATGCATGATATATTTCCCTTAAATATTCTACTGAGATTGTTGGGAAAGTATCCTTGAGCTTCTATGAAAGTTTCCTATTTTACGCCTAACAAAAGGAAAGGATCCAAATACATGGCTACTAGAAAGGAAGTGAGTTTATTGCAGAAAATTCTACAAAGGAAGAATGATTGCAAATCTACACAAATCATGGTGCAATCAGAGGATTATCTCAAGCGAAAATTGAGAAGGATCATCTTTAAATCAACGGTATATTTCAAACATATACCTTGGGTAAGAAAATAAAAAATTCATAGTCATCATCTTGCCTTGCAAATTTCTACACGAATCATGATGATTGCTTATGACTTACATATTGCAAACGTCTCTTGTCATAAGGCATGGCACATATTTATTACATGACTTGGCACGTGGTAGAAATACATACTATTCTTTTGCGAAATTCGTTAATGTCATATTATCTTTATGCATATGAGATTCATGATTAAGGAAAATTCCTACAATCTTGAAAGATATTATTGCATACTTTTATGTACTTGGATACACTTGCTATATTCTTAGAAGATTTATTACAATTGGCAAGTTTGATCTGCAAATCGGAGGAAGGTATGTACGTGACATTTTCTATATTTTACAAAGATTATTATCTCACTGACAAGTATTTGCAGATTATAAAGGAATCTTTCCTTGTGAAGTTCAGAAATCTTGATCCCAAAATCGTGGAGATTTTGCAATATTTTCGAAGGATCGAAAATTTCCTCTTTGTGCATAATTCTCACAAATTATTGGAGACATATCAAAATATTCTGAGCAAACGCTTCATGCGTCGTACGAAAGGATAAGTTGCTTCGGAATGAAATATTTGGCACTCTTATATATGCTATTCAATTTATTTATTCAAAAGAAAGGGCATTATATATTACGTGAGATATTATATCTTTAATGGCAAAATTGTGCAAAACGTTTATTGAGTTTATGCAGAATGAATTCGAGACGAGCTTGATTGAAGAAAATAAATTTATTTCTTGAAATTCAAAAAGCTATGTTGCGGATGTTGTGACATTCCGAATTTTGGCCCATTTTTGGGATTTATAAAACGGGTATTTCGTCAGTGCGCTTATAGTAAAAATCTCGCCCGGGAACTGATCACTCCCGGTTATTATTTTTAAACCTTGAGATTTCGCTAGAATCGCATTCGATCGAATTTGGCCGTTATTTAGACCCTGACCTTGGCAGTCGATTTTCGAGAGTATCGGGACGAAATAAATTGGACGGTGTCGATATTATTGTGGCCAGCGTCGAGGCGATTAGGAATAGTGAGAAAGTGGATTTTTGGACCGGGTGCGAATTCGGACTGGTAGACCTCCCTCGTGGTGTGTTTTGGCATATTTTATTTTGGCCATTTTCCTATATTATTAATTAGGATTATAGGGGACCGTTAGATCGTTTTCGGGTTTGAACCGTGTCCGTTGGATCGCACTCGAGTGAGAGCTTTGACTTTGAGTCTCACTCTCTCTCTCACTCTCTCTCTCTCTCTCTCTCTCTCTCTCTCTCCCTCCGCCGCGCCGAGCACGCCCCTCCGCGCACGTCCCACCCCCCGCCATGCGCACGTTTCCCCCTTCCCCATGCAACTCTCTCTCTCCTCTTTCTTTTCTTTTCTTTTCCTTTCTTTCTCTCTCTTCTCCGCTTCTTCTTCCTCGTTGGCTTCTTTTCCCCCCGACCGGGCTCCCGCTCCGCCGTGCCCCGCTCGCCGACCGCCGCTCGACCGCTGCCTCCGCTCCGCCTAACGCCGCCCCACTGCCCGCCGATGCCGCCGTCCTCCCCGCGCTGTCGTTGAGCCGCCGTGTCGCCCGCAGAGCCCCAACCGACTCTCGCTTCTCTCTCCTCCCGAGCGCGCGAGCTCGGCTCGTTGTCGTTCCACTGCCGCGAGCAGCCGCCGCTGCTCGCTTAGCCGCCTGCGTCGTCGCCGCCGCCCGTCGCCAGCCTTGTCCGGCCAGACGCCGCCGCAGTTACTGCCGCAGCCTCGCCATGGCCGCCGCCAGGCCGCTGCTGTCAGCGTACGGCTCCACACTCGGTCCGCCCCCCCCTCTCCCCACCTCCTCTCTCTCCCTCACCCTCACCCTCACCCCCGGCTCACTCTCTTTCTCCCTCGTTCCAGCCTGCCGCCGCCGTCGCCGCTGCCGTCCATGGCCGCCGCCTCACCGCACCAAAAACAAATTTGACCAGGCCATGGGCCCAGTGCCGTAGCCGGCTCGTCGCCCACGCGACCAAGCCGCGCGCCCGTCGCCGTGCCCGTTCCCGAGCCCGTGGCCGAGCCTCAGTGCCCGTGGCCGAGGGTCGTGCCCATGGCCGAGCCGGGCCGTGGCCGAGCTCGGGCCGTGCCGTGCCCCGTCCGACTGTGCGTCGCCCGTCCGACTAGGCGCGGCGCCCGTCCGTTCGCCCGTGCGCCCTTGGCACGCCGCACGGCCATCGCGCCGCGCGCCAGTGCACGCCGATCGGCCATTGTGCCCGCCTTGGCCGGCCACCGCGCCCGCTGGCCCGTGCCCGCGCCCGGCCCCGAGACTCGTTCACCCGGGCCATTTTAGGCCCGAGCCGATTTTTCTCGGCCAAAACCAAGTAAGTGACTTCCTAAATCCTACCTAGTACTTTGGGTATTTTTAGACTTGTTTAGGATGTGATTAGTACCGTTAGGAATTAATTTAGGCATGGGCTAATTAGATTGAGTGTGCCTAATTGATGAATTATTGTGGTGATAATTGTGTGGCTAATTTAGTGATTGACCGAGGTAAATAGCATGACCGAATTGACGTGGCGCTTGTGGGTGAATTGGAATTTATTGAATGTGTTGACTTGAATGTCGGGTCGGTGGACCGATGTCGGGAGCATGAATTGAGTTGACCGATGTGGCGTGCTAGATTAACATTGGTGAATGGGTGGTGATTGAAATTGATTTATATGACTAAGAGCATGGTGAATTTTGTATTGTGGTGCATGTGCATGAGAAAAGCCCTATTGATCTCGAGGGTCGACCCGAGGCGCAGAGCGGTCGTGGGAAAGTGTGAAATGTCCAAAGGAGGGACGAAGCCCGGCTGATTCGAGGTGGTCCAACCCGAGGCGTGGTTACGCGGTGTGGCTAGAAAGGCAAGTAAGGACCCGAGGCGTGGTTACGCGGCCGAGAGAAATGTCCCGAGGCGTGGTTACACGGACCGAGCCCGGCTTGATCCGGTGGCCGCTAACCCGAGGCGTGGTTACGCGGTGTGGCTAGAAAGGCAAGTAAGACCCGAGGCGTGGTTACGCGGGTCGAGAGAAATGTCCTCGAGGCGTGGTTACGCGGACCGAGCCCGCTTGATCTCGAGGGCCGGCCTCGAGGCGTGTTGACGCGGGCCGTGTGAAAGGACCCGGGAGGTCGTGAGAAAGTTGCTCGGCCACGCATGCGAATTGAGTGTGATTGAATTGACTGGTTGAATTAGTTGGAGTGATTGAGTGAAAGCGTGGTTGGTGTTTGAGCGATTTGTGATGTGTTATTTAATTAATATTATTGCCTTATCACGTGACGACCAACGTGTAGAGTTGGCATGGACTTGATGACGAGGTAAGTACAATTATGCTAATTTTATATGTTATGGGGTAGATTGCATGTATGACTTGTCCGGGTACGCATTGGCTACGTGGGGTTTAGGGGTTGCTTATTGAGACTCGTTCTCACGGTTATTATATAACCATTTCGATCCGCGACCGTAATTGATTCGGAGACGCCGCTGCAGCACCACAGGATTGAAGAATAGATCATTTACCCCGTCTTTTGAGTACCTTTTGTAGAGGAGATAAGTTTGTCAACCACCGCCCCTTTTGAAAACCGTGGTTCTAAATTGGTAGTCCGAGCTATCGTTTTGTATAGTGACTATTTTATGATGGTATGCAATTATTGTTTCGCACTATCCCTTTGTCGTTGTTTATTGTCTGGGTTAATTAGTTTCGCTTCCGCTTGCTTTTATTGTTGGGTGTTTCATTTGGGTCGGCGACGCGTCCTGGGACGTCGCGTTCAATGATCGACCACCAAGGGATGACCGCGCGCTCGTAGGGTGCGGGGCGTGACATCCCCGTTGATTTGGTATCAGAGCAAGGTTAGCTCGATCCAAGTGGTCGAAGCCTGGAGTGATAAGGAGCGATGACTTTGGGGTAGACAGCTAAGGAGATTTGTGTGCCATGCGTACCCTGTGACCGTATGATTGTGATTGCCGAGTGGTTTTTTATGCAATATTATGTGAGGTGCAGGTGCGTCAGGACTTGAGGTAAGTGCATGAACTCTGTTGGTTGTGATTGGGTGTTGTTGTGGTTGGCTGCCTGCTTAATGGAATGTGTTAGTGATGCACCGCCTAGGGCTTAGACCGGTGTAGTTGGCCTAGGTTTCTAATTCCCGCGTGGAATTTAAAGCAGGTGAGCCTTGTGAGGACCGGTAAGATGAGCGGGTCGAGGTCGAGGTAGAGGTCGAGGTAGAGGTCGAGGTCGAGGTCGATAGCCCCGCAAGCCGGAGTCATGGGGATCCCGATTGGATGAAGTGTGGAGGGTACTGAGGAAGCAGGATTATTATCTGGTAGACAGACGGGAGAAAGGAGCTGAACACATCATGCTGCGCACCCCAAAGGAGATCATAGGGAATAATGGAAATCGGGGAATAATGTGATTAGTGGAAATCCGGCATAGTGCGAGTAAATGCGAACAGCCGATGTCCAAGCTAGTTGAGCAATTTCCGAGGTTGAAACCCCGAAGTTTGATGGGAGAGGCGACCCCGAGGCCGCACCAAGATGGGTAGAAGAGCTGAGAAAGCTTTGAGGTGCTCGGTGTACCGAGGAAGAGAAAGTGACGCTAGCGCTTATCGCCTCGTAATAATGCAAGTGATTGGTGGAGGGCCACCGTGGGTCAAGTGTTCCCCACCGTACCGCCCGAATTGGATTGTTTTTACCGAGACCTTCAATGGCAAGTATTTCTGAAAGTGCTCGAGAAACGTAAATTGGCTGAATTTACGGGGCTCCGCCAAGGTCAGAGATCGGTAGATCAGTATGAGGCCGAGTTCGCAAGACTATCCAAATTTGCCCCTAGGATGGTGGAGGACCCGATGGACAAAGCTAGGAGGTTCCGGGATGGGCTGAAGCCGGACCTTCGCAGCCAGATGATCTCGTTGAACTTGAGAGGCTACAATGAGATATATGAAAGGGCTCAGGCAATTGAGCGAGATCGACGGATCGAGCCGCCGCTTCGGATCGCGGTATGCCCCGGCTAGGACAACCGTCAACCGGGGAAAGGACCCATGACGGGAAATAGTCGCTCTGCTCCACCCGCCGAGGAATATCTGAAGCCAAACCGCTACTTAACGCCCGTGTAGGTTGTGTGGTGGAAAACACGGAATGGACCTTGCCCAACATAGGGAAGATGTTTTACATGTGGTGGAAGGGGCCATAAGATGAGAGAATGTCCAAACAACAAGCGTGCCGGGTCACCCGCACTTCCGCCGCCGCCGCCGAATGGAAATCAAATTAGAGCTATCCACCGCCACTCGGAATCGGGCCGCCCAAGGACGGGTATATGCAATGGCAAGGAGGGAGGCTCAGGACGCGCCTGGCGTGGTCACAGGTACGGTCTCTCTCTGTGATCATGCTGCTTATGCCTTGTTTGATCCGGGGCGTCGCATTCATTTATATCCGAGCGCTCGCTGAATTATCTCGGGGATTGAGCCAAAATTGCTTGATGTTATGCTGTGTGTGACTACTCCGCTGAATGATAAAGTGCTGATTACGTTTGGGTGTCCCGATTGTAAAATAGTGATTGGTGATAGAGAAGGAAGGATAGATTTGGCGGTATTATGTATGCATGACTTCGATGTGATTATTGGTATGGACCGCTAGTCAAGCAGAGTCATTATGGATCAGTAGTAGCAGTGGTGATCCAGCTTTAATCCGACCGGACATCCTAGATTTGAGTTTGTGGGAAACCGAGAGGAACCTCGATCCCCGGATTTCATCGCTCGAGGTAACAAAGCCGTTGGATGAAGGGTGCCAAGGATTTCCGGCAAATGTAATCGATTCGACGGCCGGGAGAGCCGAGACTAGAAGACATAGCCGTGGTGTGCAACTTTCCCGATGTCTTTCCTCAGAATTGCCGGATCGCCACCCGATCGAGAAGTGGAGTTCGCGATTGAGTTAGCCCTGTGGACGGAACCGATCTCGAAAGCACCCTATAGGATGTCACTGTCAGAATTGAAGGAATTAAAAGTCCAAATGCAAGAGTTGTTGGACAAAGGCTTCATTCGCCCTAGTGCGTCTCCATGGGGAGCGCCAGTGTTATTCGTGGAGGAAAAAGGATGGATCCTTGAGGTTGTGCATTGACTACGTACAATTGAACCAGGTGACCATTAAGAATAAGTATCCGCCGCCAAGGATTGATGACCTATTTGATCGCCTGCAAGGGGCGTCGGTGTTTTCAAAATCGATCCGAGGACCGGCTATCACCAATTGAGGATCAAGAAGGAGGACGTGCCGAAGTCGGCATTTAGGACGAGGTATGGACACTATGAGTTTACTGTAATGCCGCTTTGACCGACGAACGCCCCGCAACCTTTATGGATTTAATGAATCGGGTATTCAAGGAATTTTTAGATCGCTTTGTGATCGTGTTCATAGATGATATTCTCGTGTATTCAAAGAGTTCCGCCGAGCACGAGGTACATTTGGAAAAGGTTCTACTGGACCTTAAGGGAACACGCACTCTACGCTAAGTTCAAGAAGTGCGACTCGGCTTCACCAAGTGGCGTTCTTAGGACATGTGATATCCGAGAAGGAATTGCGTGGACCCGACAAAGATTGAAGCCGTCACGAATTGGCCGAGACCGACAACAAGAACCGAGGTTCTGAGCTTCCTGACTAGCAGGTGTTATTATAGACGCTTCGTGGAGAAGTTTTCGGCATTAGCGACGCCGTTGACGCGGTTACTAAAGAAGGAGATGAGGTTTGAATGGACGGATGAGTGCGAAAGGTGCTTCTAAGAATTGAAACAGAGGTTGACCACTGCGCCAGTGTTAGCGATCTCGTCAAGTCCGGGAGGATTTGAGAATTACAGTGACGCGTCGTTAGGAGGATTGGGATGCGTGCTAATGCAACACGGAAGAGTAGTGGCATACGCATCGCGACATTTGAGACCTCATGAGCAGAATTATCCGACGCATGACTTAGAATTGGCCGCGATTATCTTCGCTCTTAAGATTCGGAGGCATTACTCGTGTAGGGAGAAATTTTAGATTTATACAGATTATCAGAGTTTAAAGGTATCGGTTTTCTCAAAAAGAACTTAGCCTGAGACAGCGTCATTGGATGGAACTCCTTAAGGATTACGACTGCGAGATTATGTATCACCCTGGAAAAGCTAATAAGGTAGCGGATGCACCGAGTCGGAAATCGAGCATCGCGCATATGATGGTCAAGGAGTGGACTCGTTGGAGGGAGTTCGGGATTCAAATTTAAGTTTGAAGTGAGTCATGTCTCGAGTCTACTTGCGCAATGAGGATTGAACCGTAAATACAGTACTAAGATTAAGACCTTACAATCGACTAACCTCGAGACTCGTAAGATTTTGAGTATGGATGCCACAAAAAGGAAATCGGATTTTCGTGTATCCGAGGATGGAATTCTAAAGTTCCGTGGACGGTTATGTGTACCCAAAGTGATACGTAATCAAGGAAGAGATTTTGTCCAAGCACACCGTAGCAATTACGTATTCACCCGGGTAGTACGAAAATGTATCAGAACTTGCGACACAATTATTGGTGGAACGGCATGAAAGTGGACGTAGCCAAGCACGTGGCCAAGTGTTTAACATGTCAGCAAGTGAAGGCACAACATTGTAAGCCGGGTGGTATGTTGCAGCCATTGGAAATTCCCGAGTGGAAATGGGAACACATCACGATGGACTTTGTAATGGGATTACCGAGAAGTCAAAGGGGTCATGATTCGATTTGGGTGGTAGTCGACCGATTGACAAAGTCGCACATTTTCTACCCGTACGAAAGGACTTCGCCTTGGAAAGGTATGCCGAGATTTACGTGCGACAAATAGTTCGTGCCGCACGGAGTGCCGCGTGACAATCACTTCGCACGGGATCCTAAGTTTACCGCCGCCTTTGGAAAAGTCTTCATGCGGCATTAGGAACGGTTACGCTTAGCACGGCCTATCATCCCCGGACGGATGGCCGCTCCGAAAGGACGATTCAGACTTGGAAGACATGTCAGAGCATGTGTTTTGGATTTTAAGGGTGGTTGGGAGGAACAAACTACATTTGGTGGAATTCGCCTACAACAATAGCTACCAAAGAAAGTATCGAATGGCACCATTCGAGGCACTTTATGGCGGGGCTTGCGTAACACCGGTTTGTTGGGATGAAGTTGGTGAGAGGAGCATCACAGTCCCGAGTTGGTCCAAAGAATCGCCGAAACAATCAAGATAATTCGGGATAGGCTTAAGACCGCTCGTAGCCGCCAAAAGAATTATGCGGACCGAGACGTAGGCCTTTGGAATTTCGAGTGGGGACCACGTTTTCCTCAAGGTATCGCCTATGAGAGGATTATCTCGGTTTGGTAAGAAAGGGAAGTTGAGCCCGAGGTACGTGGGCCCATTCGAGGTCTTAGAGAGAATTGGTATCCTGGCCTACCGTCTCGCGCTACCACCAAATTTGTCTCAAGTGCACAACGTATTCCACGTGTCAATGTTAAGAAAGTATGAACCGGACCCGACCCACGTGCTGAACTACGAAGAGATAGACATGGACGACAAAGTGTCGTATGTGGAAAAGCCAGTTCGGATCGAAGACAGAATAGAAAGAGTGCTGCGGAACAAGAAAATTCCGATGGTCAAGGTGATTTGGGAGCACCATGGAACTGAAGGTGCGACGTGGGAAAGTGAAGAGTTGATGCGACACCAGTACCCTCATTTGTTTGAATAGTTGGGTTGAATTGTAAATTTCGAGGACGAAATTTTTGTAAGGGGGGAAGAGTTGTGACATTCCGAATTTTGGCCCATTTTTGGGATTTATAAAACGGGTATTTCGTCAGTGCGCTTATAGTAAAAATCTCGCCCGGGAACTGATCACTCCCTGTTATTATTTTTAAACCTTGAGATTTCGCTAGAATCGCATTCGATCGAATTTGGCCGTTATTTAGACCCTGACCTTGGCAGTCGATTTTCGAGAGTATCGGGACGAAATAAATTGGACGGTGTCGATATTATTGTGGCCAGCGTCGAGGCGATTAGGAATAGTGAGAAAGTGGATTTTTGGACCGGGTGCGAATTCGACCGTAGACCTCCTCGTGGTGTGTTTTGGCATATTTTATTTTGGCCATTTTCCTATATTATTAATTAGGATTATAGGGGACCGTTAGATCGTTTTCGGGTTTGAACCGTGTCCGTTGGATCGCACTCGAGTGAGAGCTTTGACTTTGAGTCTCACTCTCTCTCTCTCTCTCTCTCTCTCTCTCTCTCTCTCCTCCCTCCCTCGCCGCCGCGAGCACGTCCCCTCCGCGCACGTCCCACCCCCTGCCATGCGCACGTTTCCCCCCCCTTCCCCATGCAACTCTCTCTCTCCTCTTTCTTTTTCTTTTCTTTTCCTTTCTTTCTCTCTTCTCCGCTTCTTCTTCCTCGTTGGCTTCTTTTCCCCGGACCGTTCCGCTCCGCCGTGCCCCGCTCGCCGACCGCCGCTCGACCGCCGCTCCGCCTCCGCCTAACGCCGCCCCACCAGCCCGCCGATGCCGCTGTCCTCCCCGCGCCGTCGTTGAGCCGCCGTGTCGCCCGGCAGCCCCAACCGACTCGCCTTCTCCTCCTCCCGAGCGCGTGAGCTCGGCTCGCCGTGCCGCTCAGCCGCCGCGAGCCGCCGCTGCCGCTTAGCCGCCCCCGTCGTCGCCGCTGCCGCCCGTCGCCGCCTTGTCCGGCCAGACGTCGCCGCCGCCCTTTGCAGAATGCCTTCCGCTGCAGTCGCCGTCGCCACACAGGTCGCCGCCCGGTCCCACACCCTCACCTCAGCCTCCTCTCTCTCTCCCTCACCCTCACCCTCACCCCCGGCCACTCTCTTCTCCCTTCACCTCACCTGCCGCCGCCGCTGTCAGGCCGCCGCCCCGGCCGCCGCCCCCTAAACCCGCCCGCCCCAGTGCCGTAGCGCCGGCTCGTCGCCCACGCGACCAAGCCGCGCGCCCGTCGCCGTGCCCGTTCCCGAGCCCGTGGCCGAGCCTCGTGCCCGTGGCCGAGGGCCGTGCCCATGGCCGAGCCGCCGTGGCCGAGCTCGCCCGGGCCGCGCCCGTCCCGACTGTGGCGCTGCCGCCCGTCCGACTAGGCGCGTCGCCCGTCCGTTCGCCCGTGCGCCCCCTTGGCACGCCGCACGGCCATCGCGCCCGCTGGCCAGCACGCCGAATCGGCCATTGTGCCCGCCTTGGCCGGCCACCGCGCCCGTTGGCCCGTGCCCGCGCCCAGTCCGGCACTGTTCACCCGGGCCATTTTAGGCCCGAGCCGATTTTCTCCGGGCCAAAACCAAGTAAGTGACTTCCTAAATCCTACCTAGTACTTTGGGTATTTTTAGACTTGTTTAGGATGTGATTAGTACCGGGTTAGGAATTAATTTAGGCATGGGCTAATTAGATTGAGTGTGCCTAATTGATGAATTATTGTGGTGATAATTGTGTGGCTAATTTAGTGATTGACTGAGGTAAATAGCATGACTGAATTGACGTGGCGCTTGTGGGTGAATTGGAATTTATTGAATGTGTTGACTTGAATGTCGGGTCGGTGGACCGATGTCGGGAGCATGAATTGAGTTGACTGATGTGGCGTGCTAGATTAACATTGGTGAATGGGTGGTGATTGAAATTGATTTATATGACTAAGAGCATGGTGAATTTTGTATTGTGGTGCATGTGCATGAGAAAAGCCCGGCTTGATCTGAGGGCTGACCTGAGGCGCAGTAGCGCGGGTCGTGGGAAAGTGTGAAATGTCCAGTGAGGGACGAAGCCCGGCTTGATTCGAGGGCTGCCAACCCGAGGCGTGGTTACGCGGTGTGGCTAGAAAGGCAAGTAAGGACCCGAGGCGTGGTTACGCGGGTCGAGAGAAATGTCCCGAGGCGTGGTTACGCGGACCGAGCCCGGCTTGATTCGGTGGCCGCTAACCCGAGGCGTGGTTACGCGGTGTGGCTAGAAAGGCAAGTAAGGACCTCGAGGCGTGGTTACGCGGGTCGAGAGAAATGTCCCGAGGCGTGGTTACGCGGACTCGAGCCCGGCTTGATCTCGAGGGCCGGCCTCGAGGCGTGCTGACGCGGCCGTGTGAAAGGACCCGGGAGGTCGTGAGAAAGTTGCTCGGCCACGCATGCGAATTGAGTGTGATTGAATTGACTGGTTGAATTAGTTGGAGTGATTGAGTGAAAGCGTGGTTGGTGTTTGAGCGATTTGTGATGTGTTATTTAATTAATATTATTGCCTTATCACGTGACGACCAACGTGTAGAGTTGGCATGGACTTGATGACGAGGTAAGTACAATTATGCTAATTTTATATGTTATGGGGTAGATTGCATGTATGACTTGTCTGGGTACGCATTGGCCTACGTGGGGTTTAGGGGGTTGCTTATTGAGACTCGTTCTCACGGTTATTATATAACCATTTCAGATCCGCGACCGTAATTGATTCGGAGACGCCGCCAGAGCACCACAGGGATTGAAGAATAGATCATTTACCCTGTCTTTTGAGTACCTTTTGTAGAGGAGATAAGTTTGTCAACCACCGCCCCCTTTTGAAAACTGTGGTTCTAAATTGGTAGTCTGAGTTATCGTTTTGTATAGTGACTATTTTATGATGGTATGCAATTATTGTTTCGCACTATCCCTTTGTCGTTGTTTATTGTCTGGGTTAATTAGTTTCGCTTCCGCTTGCTTTTATTGTTGGGTGTTTCATTTGGGTCGGCGACGCGTCCTGGGACGTCGCGTTCAATGATCGACCACCAAGGGATGACCGCGCGCTCGTAGGGTGCGGGGCGTGACAGATGTTGCTGCTACAAAGAAAATAAAGGAAATATTCTCTTCAACGTGCACAAGCCGCAATGAAAGCTATTCGCAAAAGCTATCTTGACGACAGGGGGAGAAAAACAAAAAGGTATGAAGAGCAAAAAGTGAAAAATGCAAAAGAAATGGGAATCATCTCAAAATGGCACCAAATTGAGGGGGAGCATAGATCAAGTATGGAAAAACCCTAGATAAAGTTGATTTAATTTCTATCGCTCATGATTACTATGCAAGAAAAGGTAATGTATGTTAGAACTTGCTAAGTTCTGTATAATCAAGGTTAGTATTTCTTATATTTACCTTATTTTTTGTCATATACAAATCTCTTATTTACATTATCGTTTTATTATGACAAAAAGATTGTAAAATTTATTATGTGGATCCGTGTTCGTTGATATATATGATATTTGATTCTACAGAACATGAGCTATATTGAATATATGTGAAAGATGATGAATATATGCCAAATATATTTTGAAGAGAGAATGTAAATATGCATACGTGCTTATTGGTTAATTATATTTACTTGATGCATAATATTGAGCTGTGATTATATCTTTTTGTGATGTTGATAAAAAGGGGGAGAAATATGCAGATATGATATGCTTTGATATGCTCAAATATGCAGATATGATATGTTTTGATATGCAGACTATTGGATGCAAAGGAAAAGAGACAGACAGTGATTCAGATTTTTATGGTTCAGATTTCGCGCTTCGCTTAAATGCAAATCATATTCTGTGCCTTATCTTATTCATGAACAGAGTTTAAAAATCTCATGTCTGCTCATATAGAATATCTTGAATAGTTGCTACATTATATATTTAATTATATTTCTCAAAATTATCTCAAAATCTATATATCTGCATGGAAAGTTTTGTCACCATTAAAAAAGAGGAGATAATCTCTCTGAGGTAATCTGAGAAAAGTTTCCGCGTTTGATACTTGTTTTTGATGTGTTGTGACTTGGTGTGCACTTTGACATTTAGATGTTGAACTATGATTCGAAACTGGTTGTTGAACCCTTATATTGAACTCTTATTGATTATGCTTTTATATGGTATTAATCCTTTCTGATGTCAAAAAAGGGGAGAAGTATTATAAAGATTATGAATACGATTGTGGCGTGAGCGGCAGAATGAACTGATATATTGGAATATTATGCTTGTTTCAGAAATTAACATTGTTTTATATGCTTTAAATGTCATATCCTCTAAATAGACTATTTTTGTTCACAAAAATATTTTTTAAAGCATATGGATAGTTTTGTCATCATCAAAAGGGGGAGAATGTTGAGGAAAATCCCCAATTAGTTTTGAAGAAAGACAAAACAATCCATTTATTGACCACAATTACACTTAAGTTATTTGATGCAGGTAAATACTGAGTCATAAGACTTAGTCGATGAAAGGACTTTGTTATCAGACTCATAATTACTTGTCAGATTCAATAAGTGTTATTTTTGACAAGTTTATATAGGACAATCAAATTGATATATCAAGATATCCTAATTGGTAATCACAAGATTGTTCCTTAAACACGAAGAACTACATTTATGGAAACCTTGATTTGATTATATGGACGATCAAATCACTTGGAGATAATGGTTCTTCTTCTAACGGTTATGTATTTTCTTTTGGGAAGTTTCTCCAACGGGTTGATTTGGAGATCAATTCTCTGAAAACTGTCCAACAGATAGATTGGAAGTAGAGGAGTATAAAAGGAGTGCAAATGTCGTACAAGAATAAGAACTAGAATCGAGAATTCCAAAGTCTTCATAAAGCTTCGATCTTACACACTTGTGATTACTGTATTCCACATTGTGATTTCAGAAAGAAAATTACTTGAGTGAAGAGTGTACGTGATAGTGTAGTCTATCATCTGAGAAGCACTGCTCTCGTAATATTTTGGTGATTCAATAGTGAAACACAGTCAACAGGCTACCAGCATGGAGAGTGGACATAGGCTTAACAAAGCCGAACCATTATAAAGATCTGTGTGCAGTATTCTCTATCCCTAAACTTTCATTTATTATTGCTGAGATTATACTGCATATATATCTATCAAATGAGTTTGTCAAAACATCGTCTTAGTCATCAGACGCAATCATCTGGCGACAACTTATATATAAGTTTGTCATACGCATCCATCTGATATTGATTATACGAGTTGTTGACCTCGACTATATTCATTTTGCACGTTTAAATCATCCAATTTGGTAAAATCACCTATTCACCCCCCTCTAGGTGATAGCACTAGTCGTAACAGGCACCTAAAGAAAGATCGATAACTTGGAATTGGTACTTAGAAAGCGATAACTTTGGAATATCAGCCAATTGGTTAATAAATGGTAAGATGGTCAGGAATCGATTTAGTTAGAAAATTTGTTAGATGATTAAAATCAGCAAAAAGGTCAGAATTGGCAAAACTAGTAAGAAGATCGACAGTTTGATAAAAAATTGCTAACTTTATAGAAATCGATGACTAACAAAAACTTGAAATTTGGTCAGAAATCAGTTAAATGATAAAAACGGTAAAACTATTAGTCAGCCAACACTTCATCAGAATCACGTGAATATCATTTCCAAGTCTAAATTCCACATTTATACACTTTTCTCATCTAATATATGATCAAACCTTTTGGGAAGTCGATCAAACACTATTTACAAATGAAAGTACTTATTGATTTAAGTCAAGCAAACACAATATCTCAACATGCCATCATCAAAACTTGATCACAATCAGGTTGAACATTCAAACTAAGTTAATAAACATCAACTAACCAATTCAAAAGTATTAAGTAGGTCAATCTAACTTAATCCCAACACTACAAAAAAACAAGGATTTAGCCACGGAAATTAGCGACGAATAATTTTTCGTCGCTAATTTGCGACGAATTTTGCGACGGAAAAAAATCCATGGCTAATTTGCGACGGAATTTGCCACGAAAAAAAATTCGTGGCTAATTTGCGACGGAATTAGCGACGAATATTTTTCCGTTACTAATTTGCGACGAAAAAAAAGGTCGCCGCTAATTTATGACAGAATTTGCCGCGAAAAAAAATTCGTGGCTAATTTGCGACGGAATTTGCCACGAAAAAAAATTCGTGGCTAATTTGCGACGGATGTAGCGACGAAAAAATTTGTCGTCGCTAATTTGCGACGGAATTTGCCACGAAAAAAATCCGTCGCTAATTTGCAACGGAATTTGCGACGAAAAATTATTCGTTGCTAATTTGCGACGGAGTTAGTGACTTATTTTTTTTCGTCGCTAATTTTGCGACGTAATTTGCAACGAAAAAGAAATTCGTCGCTAATTTGCGACGAAAAATAGATCCGTCGCTAATTGTCCCCCTCGCTACTTGTAGACCCAATTTCTCTCTCTCCCTGCTAATTCCTCATATCCCTCTTCGCTGTTCTCCCTTCCTCTCCCTCTTTCATTTCTCTCGATAAAACTCTCTGCACGCGCGCAAATCAGTCTCGGTAAAGCTTTTCTACCGGTAAGTGGCGTGGCTAATTTGAGACGAAGACGGTTCGTTGCAAAATTATTCATTGCTAGCTTCGAATTTTTTTTAATTTATTGATTTTTTTTTCCTAACTTCTTCTCCGGTCGCCGGTCCGGCGACCAGCGAGACCTCGCCGGCCATGGGCGAGGCCGCTGGACCTCGCCCAGATCTGGGCGAGGCCGAGCGACCTGGCTATGGCCGCCACCGCTAGACCTCGACGCAGAGGTCCAACGGTGGCCAGATCTGGGCAGCGAGGTCGAGCGGTGGCCTCGCCATGGCCGCCGTTGGACCTCGCGGCGAGGTCCAACAGCTCCCAGATCTGGGAGGCGAGGTCGAGTGGCGGCCTCGCCATGGCCGCCGTTGGACCTCGCCGTCGCAGCGAGGTCAAGCGGCGGCCATGGCCGCTCGGCCTCGCCCAGATCTGGGCGAGTCCAACGGCGCCTAGATCTGGGCAGCGAGGTCAAGCGGCCATGGCCATCGCTGGACCTCGCCGCGAGGTCCAACAGCGGCCATGGCGAGGCCGCCGCTTGACCTCGGCCATGGCCGGCGAGGTGACCTCGCCCATAGCCGGCGAGGTCCAACTCGTCGGCGTCAGCCGGTCGCCGGACCGGCGAGAATTATTTTTTAAAAAAATAAATAAAGTGAACGTTAGAGAAAATATGTAGGAAAAAAAAATTCGAAAAAAAAATTATTTTTAAAAAAAAATCTGAAGTCATTTTTTTTTTGTAGGTACGTGTCCATTTGAAAGTCTCGCAGATGAAGTGAACGTTGCAATTCTCATCAAATTGAGTACTTTCTACTACAAAGATTTCAGTCAAATACTTGGGTAAGTCTTCTTGACATGATAATTGTTTTATTTTTTTCAATTTCAAAGTAATTGTTTCGTCAAAAATAAAATTTTAATTTTTAGAATTTTATGGTTTTAATTAAGAAAATTTTATGGTTTTAATATTTTACGAGATTTTGTTATTTTTATATAGACACAATGCAAAGAGACAAGGCTTGGATGTATAATAAGAACTTACCTGGACGTCGAGGATTGACCGATGAGTTTCGTACTGGGTTGGAACTATTTTTGGACTTTGCTAGTAGTAAATATGAGTTGATGGATGGAAATAAATTACGGTATCCGTGTAACAAGTGCAGTAATAGTAAATTTCATGTGTGTGATAAAGTTAGAGAACATCTTTGTAGATTTGGGTTTACTCCGAACTACTATAATTGGACTTGTCATGGTGAACCATTTATATCTGATGAAGGATATCGAATAAATGACCAATTTTCAGTTAGGGAAGAATGTAGCTATTATGACCAATTGAACCCATACCAGAGGATGATGATTGATGCAGCTGGTCAGAATGTGATTTCAGATTCGAATCATACAAGTACTAGTTTGACTCCTACACTAGAACAATTAGAAGAGATAGGAGTAACAGGTTTTGATGAGAATGTGTGTAATGAAACGTTTATATCTAATCAGTTCTGGGAAGTATTGAAAGCAGCAGATGAACCTTTATGGGCATGTTGTGATAACCATACTCAGTTATCAGTGACAACAAGATTGTTAAATATCAAGGCAGAGCATAATGTGTCTGAGAATTGCTTTAACTCTTTCGTTGAAGTAATGCGAGAAACAATGCCTCGTGATAACATCATGCCAAGTGGTTTTTACGATATAAAGAAGTTAGTGGATAACTTAGGTCTTCCAGTTGAAAGGATTGATGTATGTAGTAGAGGTTGTATGTTATATTGGAGAGATGATGAAAATGCAGAATCTTGCAAATTCTATAGCCAACCTAGGTACAAGATTAACAGAAGGCAGGGTCACAATCAGAAGCGTAGACCATGCAAGCAAATGTTTTATCTGCCCTTAATCCCCATATTGCAAAGGCTTTATGCGTCTCAAGCCACTGCTGAACACATGACTTGGCATGCAAATCATGAAACAGAAGAGGGTCTAATGTGTCATCCTTCAGATGCAGAGGCATTGAAACATTTTGATAGAACATACCCTGAGTTTGCGATAGAGCCTCGAAACATCAGGTTAGATTTCTGTGCTGATGGATTTGCCCCATTTGGAAAATCAGGAAAAAGTTATTCATGTTGGCCAGTTATCTTAACTCCGTACAATCTTCTACCCGATATGTGCATGAAGACACCTTATATGTTTTTGACATTGATCGTGACTGGCCCGCAAAATTCGAAAAAGTTGATAGATGTTTATATGCAACCATTGATTGAAGAGTTACAACGGCTATGGAATAAAGGTGTCGTTAGGTATGATGTTTCTACTAATCAAACATTTGTAATGAATGCTGCTTTTCTGTGGACGATAAATGACTTTCCAGCATATGGAATGTTATCTAGATGGAGTACAGCTGGGATCTTAGAATGTCAGATATGTTTGGAGAGATCGAAGTCATTCATATTAAGACATGGTAAGAAGCTCAGCTATTTTGACGGTCACAAACAATTTTTACCGATGAATCATACATTCAGAAGGAATAAAAAAGAGTTCATCAGGAATAGGATTGAAAGAACTCCTCCACCATTGAAGTTGACCGGTGATCAAATATGGGAGCGAGTGCAGGACTTTCCAACTGTTGTTGAAAACCCTTATGGCATAACTAGTGCGTACGGAAGTACACATAAGTGGACTAAACGCAGTATATTTTGGGATCTACTATATTGGAAAGCCCATCTTATTCATCATAATCTTGACGTCATGCACATTGAAAAGAATGTTTTCGACAATGTCATAAATACTGTGATGGATGTCACAGGAAAAACAAAAGACAACTTGAATGCAAGAAAAGATATGAGAGATATTTGTGATCGGCCAACATTAGATGTGGATGCAAGCAAGCAGGGGATCAAAACCAAAAGCAGTTTATACATTGGATAAGGAGCAGAGACGAGTCGTTTGTCAATGGTTGAAATCTGTACGGTTTCCTGATGGATATGCTTCGAACATCGGGAGATGTGTTGATTTGAACGAATGCAAGTTGACAGGATTAAAGAGTCATGATTGTCACATATTTATGGAAAGACTAATTCCAATAGCTTTCAAGGAACTTCTACCAAACTTTGTATGGGGCGCCATTACAGAGTTAAGTAATTTCCTTCATGATATTTGCTCAACAGTGTTAAAAGCATCACACATGGAGAAACTGGAGAGAGACATTCCAATTATTCTTTGCAACTTAGAAATGATATTTCCTCCATCGTTTTTTGATTTAATGGAGCATCTCTTAGTTCACTTGCCTTATGAGGCCAAAGTTGCAGGTCCCGTCCAATTTCGATGGATGTATCCATTTGAGAGGTGAAAATTTTTTCAAAATAAATTTCAAAATACTTTATTATATATTATGTTCTGATAAACTTCTTTCTATTGCAACAAGGTTCTTATATTATTTGAAGAAAAAAGTGAAGAACAAGGCATGTGTTGAAGCTTCAATTTGTAATGCATATATTGTGGAAAAAGTGACAACATTTGCATCATACTATTTTGAGCCGCACGTGCAGTGCAAGAGGCGGAGAGCAGGAAGAAATGATGAGGGTCACATCGATCCCAATTGCAAATCATTCTCTATTTTCAATTATCTCGGTCGACCAAGCGGCGCATGTAAGTTTCGTTGCTTAACAGGCGAAGAACGGCAGACAGCCTATACATATATTTTACTAAACTGTCCAGAAGTGGAGCCATACTTCGAGTAAGTGTATATTTGCAAATATATGTATTGCGTGTCAAATATTTACTAATATATAAATGTAAATTGTTAATAGGATTTTTCAAAATTCAATGTATGGACTACTACCAAATGAGTTTGACCGTTTGTGCGATGAACAATTTGCAGCATGGTTCAAAACATATGTAAGTTGCCTATAGACCAAAACCAAGTTATCAATATTTTATACATCATTTAAATATATATTATTGACTTTGCATGTGTGATCTTAGGTTCACAGTAATCATGATCAAGTTGAAGAGCAAAGATTGTTATATTATCTATCATGGGGTCCATAGTCAAGCATACGAACTTGGCCAGCATATTTCATAAACGGGTATAATTTTCACACTCAAGAATATGGAATGGGAAAAGCCACAATGAATAGTGGTATGTGTGTTCGGTCATCCAATTGTGGTAGTTCAAAAGATGATTTTTATGGCTTGTTGGATGAAATCATCGAGATAGAGTACCCCGGACCATTAATGCGGGTTGTGTTATTTAAGTGCATGTGGTTCAACCCCGTCAAAGGAATGAAGGTGCATACGAAGTTTAATTTGGTTGAAATAAATCACAAGAAAAGGTATATGAAATATGAGCCATTTGTGTTGGCACAATAAGCAATTCAAGTATATTATGCATCATATCCTAATTTGAAACGTGACAAAGCTGATTGGTGGGCTGTATGTAAAATCAAAGCACGAAGAAAAATCGAGGAACACTGGAAGGATACAGCATATTAACAAGAGGAAGTTTGTAACGCGGTTCAAACTGAGGAATATAACATTCTTACTCTACGAGATCCATGTGGAGCAATGATAGATGTAGATCTAACTGAAATTCGCGAATCAAATTTAGAAGGTGTTGCGGAATCTGATTTTGAGACAGAGGATGATGAGGATGATGATGATGATGATGATGATGATGATGATGACGACGACGACGATGATGCTCAAGAAGAAGATCAAGATCAAGATGAAGACGAAGGTGAATATGAAGATTTAGATTTTTGAGACTTTTTACTAATTATGTCGTAATTATTATTATTATTCTTATGACAAGAGTTTATTGTTGTTGTCATATTTATTATTGTTGTTGTTGTCGTAATTATTAGTATTGTTGTTGTTGTTGTTGTTGTTGTTGTTGTTATTATTATTATTATTATTGTTGTTGTTGATTATTATTATTGCTATTATTGTTAATGAAACGTTATTGTCGGGAAAAAAAATGAATTAGGCGTGTGTAGGCTAGTAGAAATGAAATTCGTTGCTAAATCCATGGCAAATTTGCAATGGATTTAGCCACGAATTCATAAAAAATGCCCACACACATTTTCTTATGAAATTCGTGGCAAAAGCCGTGCAAATTTGCCACGGATTTTGCTACGAATTTTAAAAAAATGCCTATACACATGCCTACGTAATTTTTTTATGAAATTCGTGGCAAATTTGCCACAAATTTTAAAAAATGCCCACAATTCATTTTTTATGAAATTCGTGGCAAATTTGCCACGGATTTTGCCACAAATTTCATAAAAATATGAATTGTGTGCATTTTTATGAAATTCGTGGCAAATTTGCCACGGATTTTGTCACGAATTTCCTAGAATGCCCACAATTCATTTTTTATGAAATTCGTGGCAAATTTGCCACGGACTTTGCCACGAATTTCATAAAAAATGAATTGTGGGCATTTTAGGAAATTCGTGGCAAAATCCATGGCAAATTTGCCACGGATTTCATAAAAATGAATTGTGGGCATTTTTTTAAAATTCGTGACAAAATCCGTGGCAAATTTGCCATGGATTTAGCCACGAATTTCGTAAAAAAATGAATTGTGGGCATTGTATGAAATTCGTGGCAAAATCCGTGGCAAATTTGCCACGAATTTCCTTAAAAAATGAATTATGGGCATTTTATGAAAGTCGTGGCAAATTTGCTACGAATTTTGCCACGAACTTCCTAAAAAATGAATTATGGACATTTTATGAAATTCGTGGCAAAATCCGTGGCAAATTCGCCACGAATTTCCTAAAAAATGAATTGTGGGCATTTTTTTATGAAATTCGTGGCAAAATCCGTGGCAAATTTGCCACGGATTTAGCCACGAATTTTAAAAAAAGCCCACAAACATGCCTAAGTATATTTTTTATGCAATCCGTGGCAAAATCCGTGGCAAATTTGCTACGGATTTTGCCACAAATTTCATAAAATGCCTACAATTCATTTTTTTATGAAATTCGTGGCAAAATCTGTGGCAAATTTGTCACGGATTTTGCCACGAATTGCATAAAAAATGCCCACAAACATGCCTAAGTAATTTTTTCATGAAATTCGTGGCAAAATCCGTGGCAAATTTACCACGGATTTTGCCACGAATTTTAAAAAAAGTCCAAACCGCCTAAAATTCATTGTTTTAAAATTCGTGCCTAAATCCGTGGCAAATTTGCCACGGATTTAGCCACAAATTTTAAAAATATTAGGGTTTGCCGCGCTAATTTTATATTTCGATTCGAATTTGCAACAACAAAATTAAAATTCGTGGCTAAAATCCGTGGCAAATTAGCCACGGATTAAAATTCGTGGCTAATGTCGTGGCAAATTAGCCACGGATTAAAATTCGTGGCTAATTTGCGACGGAATTAGCCACGAATTTAAATCCGTGGCTAATTTGCCACGGATTTTAGCCACGAATTTTAATCCGTGGCTAATTTCAGCGGAAATTAACAAAACGGCGTCGTCTTCATGTGCGGTTGCGGGTAGAAATTAGGGTTTCTTCTCTTCTCTGTCACGATCGAACCAATCTTCTCTTGAACTTCTCCATCTTCTCTGCCTCTGTCTCTGTCTCTCTCTCGGTCGAACGATTCTCGGCATCCTTTGGCGTTCTTTGGCGTTCTTCGGGGCGATTCTCGGCGTTCTTCGGCGGCGGACGCTGGGAAGCGAGGACACCTAGCACGTGGATCGTCCTCCGAGAGTGTTCGGTCTGCTTCTGTGGGGAAGCGAGAGGTACGTTTGCTTGGGTCTGGTTTTCGGCGTTATTTCTGGACGTTTGCTTCTGTTGTTTGTGTTGGGTCTGCGTTATTTGTGTTGTTTGCTTGGGTCTGCTTCTGCTTCTGCGCTTCTGCTTCTGTTTCTCTGTTGGGTCTGCTGTTGGACATTGGGCGAAACAGATTGGGTCTGTTTCGCCCACGAATTTGGTTCTGTTCGTGGGCGAAACAGACCCAATCTGTTTCGCCCACAAATTTCATTCTGTTCGTGGGAGAAACAGAATGGTTCTGTTTCTGCTTCGCCCACGAATTTTGTTCTGTTCGTGGGCGAAACAGAAACATAATCAAATTCCTCGGATTTAGGTTGAAATTTGGTCGGATTTAGGTTGAAATTTGATCGGAATGAACTGAAATTTGATCGAATTTGGGTTGAAATTTAGTTGAAATTCGTTTGAAATTTGGTCGGAATGAGGTGAAATGTGATCGGAATTAGCTAAAATTTGGTCGGTCAAGTGGAAACGGCCCACTGATCCAAAAACACTACCTTTGGCTATGACGCAAGTCCTTTTTTGGCGTTTCGAAGTCGTTTAGATGGGTTTTTTTGGCAAAAACTATTCTGATGGTGAAAGTGTTTTCCGTGAAATTTGCGTTTTTTTTTTTGCGTTTCGGAGTCGTTTCATTATTATTTTATTTATATCTAGGTTTGAAAACTATTTCCAAACCTTCATTGGCCTAGGTTGAGGCCTTGGCCATCGAGAATTTCTGGAATGGCTCCCTTCGGGGTAACGCCTTATAATTACTAGTTCAAAACTTACTGATTTCCTTGTCTTGTTGAAGTTGATATATTCATTTTAAAGAAGGGATATGTGCACCGTAAATCATAAAATTTGTTGTCCCTGTTATAGTGTTGTAGGACCAGAAATTTAGCTCGTAGACATTTCCGGACAGCTTGCTTTTTTTCAGGGGTCAAGTTTCTCTCTTGCTCTCAATAACAAAATGGTAAGCTTCACGACGTACGTCATTATGTGTCCCTAATACATGTTCGTAATTGTTTACATTTTTGTCTAACCTTGCAACTTGTTAGTATAAACATGGAGGTCACATGCGTCGTGGTGATACTTCACAAAGAAGACCAGGCCCTTCCCCTTCCTCGTCCTCGTCCCCGTCCCTTTCCGCTTCCCCTGTCCTTTCATCTAACCCTCAACCAGTACATGGACACATTGGCCCTTCCTCCGACCCTCAAATGCGAACTGAATTTACTTCAGTTCCATCGCCTTCGGTTCCACCTTCTTCTTCAATACAACAACACTCGAATGATGAAGAAGATAACCGATTCATGATAGCCCCATTTGGAGACTCGTAAGTACTTCATTTTTTTAAGTATATGTAAATTATTATGGATGTCAACTGAATTGTCCGTATGCTTCACGGATGCTACGTATGTTGACATCGTTATAACCGTTTGCAGATTCACGGATGCTACGTATGTTGTGAAGAGACTTAATAAAATAATCAATAACTGTTGGATGGGGCAGTATAGTAGTTGGACCATCGCTCCAAAAGAAGTAAAGGAATTGTGGTGGAATGAGTTCAAGGTAAGTTTTGTCCTTCTATTTCCTCACAAACTAAGTTCGGTTTAGCATACTGAGTGTACAATTGTTTTTCTATTGATTGCTTGCAGCGGAAGTTCAGGTGGGATGAAGCGGAAGAGAAAGAAGTTAGAAGAATTTTTAAGAAGAAAACCGGTGATCACATGCGAAATGTGATGAATAGAGCAAAGAGAAGTCAAGAAAAGCCGGATTTTATTACAGCTGACAATTGGGCGGAAATTAAGAGAACTTGGGACACCGAAAAGCATAAGCAAATCAGTGAAATAAATAAGAAGAATCGAGCTTCTAGTTCTAGTGAAGGGTCTGCCACATATGCTGGGGGCTCTATCAACATCGGGGAGCATAGAAAAAGAATGGTAAGTCTTTTAAATATGTTGTAAGTTAAATCGATAATTACTCATTTATGTTTATATTTTGTAGGCAAATGAATTGGGGACGGAACCGACATTTATAGCTACATTTGAACGCACATTTCAGAAAAAAGATAAGACATGGACTGGCAATCGAGCAAAAGCTATTAAGGTATGTAAGGTTATATTTTGTATTTATATATATGAAGTTTTTTTATTTTCATCTATATTGTTAATGTATGACAAATATGATGAACTTGTAATGAGCACTGCTGCTAGTGGTGATGGTGATGGTGATGGTGATGGTGTTGCTGCGTTCAAGCCATCGGTTGACAGTATGGCATTATGGGTGGAGGCATCGAGTGGAATGCGAAGAGGTCAAATATTTGGGATGGGATCCTTGTCAAGGATATAGAGAACGCCGGCTGCTGCAACTCCATCCTCCAATGCGGCTTTTTTAAGGGCACAACACGAGGAGCGAACGACCCAAGAATTGAACCACCTAAAACATTTACTTGTACAGAAGGACGAAGAAATAAGAGGAGTGAAACAACATTTGCAATTGATCATGCAACACCTCAACCTCGATCACGATGACGTTCCTCCTGTACCTCCCACTAATCCAGTAGGTGATGGGCACAATGATGATGATAATGAGATTGCTGATGATCCTTGCTAGTTAAAATTTCCAAGAGGTACTTATATCTTTATGCTCCTGCTGTTGAATAGATGTGAAAAAATTAAGAGGGGTTAGGAGTTTGATATTGTGATGTTTGCGCTGCAGATGGACAGGACTTCGATTCTTGGAGAACACTATAAACTATGTGAAAGAACTTCTTAGCAAGATCAACAGTTTGCCACAAGAGAGTGAACTGGCTAATTTAGTGCTTTGTTCCATTTCTTTCTTTTTGGGGTTTGTTCTTGTCTTGACTGTGATTTTCTATCAATGTTAAATATATACTCTATAATTGCTGTTAATTAGATTTCAAATCGAAATCGTCCCTAAACAACATTCGTCGCTAAATTATTCATTAAAATTCGTCGCCAAATTCGTTTCGGAATAATGTTCGTGGCAAAAGTCAAAATTTTTCGTGGCAAAATACTGACCAAAAAAAAATTTTGGTTGCAAATTACCTACGAATTTTGCCACGAATAAGTTCGTCGCAAAAAACTGAAAAAAAAATTTGGTGGCAAATTAGCCACGAATTTTTCCACTAAATATGTTCGTGGCAAATTACCCACGAATTTTGCCACGAATAAGTTCGTCACAAATAATTGCAAAAAAAAAATTTGGTGGCAAATTAGCCACGAATTTTGCCACGAAATGTGTTCGTGGCAAATTACTCACGAATTTTGCCACGAATAAATTCGTCGCAAAAAACTTTAAAAAAAAAAATTTCGCAAATTAGCCACGAAATGTGTTCGTCGCAAATTAGTGATAAATTTTGTCACGGATATTTACCGACGATTTTTGCCACGAAAATATTTCGTCGCAATTTCGTGACCAACAAAAAAAAATTTCAAAATAATAGCGACGACTTTTGCCACGAACACAGCTCGTGGGAAATTAGCGACGAATTTTGCCACGAATATTTAGTGACGAATTTTTCCATGAGTAATTAGCGACAAATTTTGCCACGAATAATGTTCGTGGCAAATTAACCACGAATTTTGCCACGAATAATGTTCGTGGCAAATTAGCCACGAATTTTGCCACGAACACTATTCGTGGCAAATTAGCCATGAATTTTGCCACGAATAATTAGCGATGAATTTTGCGACAAATTATTTTTCGTCGCAAATTTGCCACGAATAATTAACGACGATTTTTGCGACGAATTTTTTTCGTCACAAATTAGCCACGAAAATTGAAATTTTCCGTGGCAAAATTCTGCGACGGCCTATTAGCGACGAATTTTTTTTCTGTCGCTAATTTCGTCGCAAATTCATTTTGCCACGAATTTTGCCAAATTTTTCGTGGCAAAACCCTTGTTTTTTTGTAGTGCTATAATTTCACTTACCTTGAATAAAAGGCATGAGCAACTCAAAGCTTTAATCACCTTCAAAGAAAGATAGTCAAGAATAACAATCAACAACTCTCAATCTTTTTAAACAACAAAACTAATTTGATAAGAGAAAAAGGGAAAATTCTGATTAAGGACCCCAAATGGGGCATTTTTCTCAAAAGAGGACCCCAAGTGAACATAGTGTCAAATAAGGGCCTGAAGTGCCCAATCAGTCTCAAATAGGGGCCCGGAGTACCCAATTAGTCTCAAGTAAGGACACGGGTTGTCGGCCGGTCAAATGCTCGCCGGTCCGGCGGGGACAGTTCTTGTTCGGCGGCCAGGAAAAGGGCGATTTCGTCTTTTTCTTTCTTTTTTTTTTGCTTTTTTCGGTTTTTTTTTTCCGTTCCTTTTCCTTTTCTGTTGTTTTTTCTTCTCTTCCCCAATGGCCGGCGCAGGTCGCCGGCCATAGCCGGGACCGGCGCAGGTCACCGACCTCAGGCGGAGCTCGCCCTCGCCGGTGTCGGGTGAGGGCGGCCCTCGCACAGCTGGGCGGGCGGGGCGGCCCTCGATTGGGGCTGGGCGGGCGAGGGCCGCCCTCGCCCCGATGCTGGCGAGGATCTCCCTCGCCCGCCCGGCCCGATCGAGGTCGCCCTCGCCGGCGTCAGGGCGAGGCGACCCTCGCCCTTGCCGGATCGGCGAGGTCGCCTCGCCCTCACCGTCGTCGGAGCGGCCCCTCGGCCGGGAACGGGCGACGCGACCTTCGCCCGATTCAAGCAGGGCGAGGTCGCCCGCCTCGCCCCGCCGGATCCGGCGAGGGCGGCCCTCGGCCCGGGCCGGCGGGCGAGGCCGCCTTGCCCGACGCCGGCGAGGGTCTCCTTCGCCCGCCCAGCCCAGGCGAGGGCCACCCTGGCCCGACGCCGGCAAGGACGGGCTCCACCTGAGGTCGGCGACCTCCGCCGGCCCCGGCTATGGCCGGCGCAAGTCGCCGGCCATTGGGGAAGAGAAGAAAAAAAACAGAAAAGGAAAGAAAAAAAAACAGAAAAAAGAAAAAAAAAAAGAAAGAAAAAGACGAAAGTGCCCTTTTCCGGTTGCCGGAATAGTAACCGTGCTCGCCGGCCGGCGAGCATTTGACCGGCCGACGAACCCAGGTCCTTACTTGAGACTAATTGGGCACTTCGAGCCCCTATTTGAGACTGATTGGGCACTTCAGGCCCTTATTTGACACTATGTTCATTTGGGGTCCTCTTTTGAGAAAAAGGTCCCACTTGGGGTCCTTAATCAGAATTTTCCCAAGAGAAAAAGGAAGTCCAATAATTCACCTCATAAACACTTGAAATATCGAATTAGAAGCTTTAACAACAAACATATGACCTTCGCCTCAACTTCAAAAGAGTGGAAAAAGAAAGAGAAGAGGAAAGTGACTTGGGACTCTCTTTTCTTTACAAGAATGAGTTGAAGCGTCCTTTCTAAAACTTGAATACTTGTAATGGATGCATACGATCAAGAGGGAATGAACATTGAAGACTATATAAGAGTTACAAAGGGATAAACTTTTTTAATTAAGGTTAAAAGTAATGATGACATTGAGGTTAAAAAATACTATATTGAGAGAGAGAGAGAGAGAGGTGTGTTCAAGTCAATAAATGACAAATGGCTAAATTTGGGTTATTCAAATAGATATTTGATAGGTTCACATGTCGCTCCTAATCCAACTTGCACATGAGATGGGACGTCGAAACATTATCCCACATTGCTTGATAACGGGTCCTATATGCTTTTTATATTCATGTGGCTTTCCTCCACCTCTCAACTTAAACTTTAGGCTAGAATTTATAACATAATATCAGAGTATATAATGATATTCTCTATGAATGCACCAAGCATATTGAAATAAACTATCATTTCACCCCTCATCGTTATCCAGTATTTCCTTCCAAACACTTTTCTCTCTATCAGGATGGGCCAAGTGAGCAAATGATTGAGTGATTTCGTCCCTCGCAATACCTGGGGCTTTCCTTTACCTTTAGTACCATCCACCACAAAGCGCAAACAATCTCACAATTTGGCCACTTATTCCTGTTCTAACTCATGTCTCCACATGATCAATGAGCTTAATTAGGTATTTCATGATATTTGTTGCTACAATCGTGGAACACTCTGATACATGGAACAGGAACAAGAGTGCGAAACATCAATTGTCACCCTGAGCTGGATGCCCGGAGGCATCGACTGACGGCGAGGGTGGCGGCGATTGGATGATCCTCGGAGACACCCTAAGCTGCATGCCTGACATCATCACTCTACTCTGGTAAGAAAACTCACAAGCTCGTGAATTGTTATCCTTAATGAAGCACGTGATTTATGATTAAGTTGTCTGAACAATTTACGGTTGTGATATACAGTGGGTGCTTCTGTAGCATCAAACGCTTAATTTAAGTAATTTTTCTTTGGTTTTATCGAACGCTTTTGCATTACCAGAAATCATCTTGGCCTGTTTATTCTGTTAATACAAACAAGGTTCAATTCTCATGATCTGGTGTTTCGGTGTTCTTTTTTCAGATTCTGGAGACTCTGGCTTCTCCAAATCTAGGCATCCATTGAGGTTTCTTTCCTAGTCGATTAATTTGTGCTGTTGGTTTAAGTATACTTCTTCGTTAAAGTTGTATTCTCTGGATATTTGAATTCTCGAGTTACTGTCGAAGAAATAGTTTGTACTTTCCATGTCTTTAATTTATGAGGTTTTGCAAGTTTTCCTCTTTAACTTGGTTTCCGATCATACATTGGTATGCAATCCCGAAGTTCATATTGCTTTTATGGTTGCAAAGGAGGCAACACGGCCTCGAAGAGTGAGTAGTTAAGCGCTTTGATTTGAATGTTCGCAAACCTTGTATTAAGATTACCGTGTTTTTCACTCAAAGCAATTTAGGGATTCGTGCACATCGCCGTATGGTGAGGCTTTACCCTACAGACATGGACTTGAACTTTTATGTGTATAATGGAGATTAGTTAGAGTGAAAAGGAGTTGAATAAGGTGATGATACTTGGATTAAGAAGACTGCCAGCTTCTATGAAGTTTAGACCCAGACCGAGCATGGAGTTTGATGGCTTTGTCAAAATAGGCCAATGGCATGGCCGACCCAATTGGTCGGAGCGACTCTTCTCTTAGCGCTATGCTCGTCTCGAGTCTCACCATCCTCTCCCCATCTTCACGTAAATTGCAACCAAAAACACCAAGCCCGTGACATTTCACATATTTGGCAATAAAAAGAAAACAAAAGTTCAAAGTTAACTTGAGATATTATGGACTCAAATCAATACATTAGCAGAACATTGGAGCTTGGAGAAAGCCAATCACAATGGGTCTAAGTAAATCGCCATTGGCCTCGCATTACAAGACATAACAATTTTCCTGACTTGAGAAGCTACGATGCATCATCCAAGTGTTATATTTGTAATGTGATCCCACATTTAGGTTTGACCCACGTTTTCTCTTTTGAGTGACGGTTATCCACTGTCGGTTTTTCCACGCTTCGTACCCCTTCGGTGACAACCGCCCTCTTCGGTAACCGCCTTGATGGGAAGCGGTTTATAAAGATGAACGTTCATTCCATAAGGGCTAACACAAGGTCTAACGCAAACCCTCTCATTCGGTAATACACCATCAGTACGCGAGGGGATTGGGTTAGTAGAGTGCGCCCGTAATCGTTTCGAATTGACGTCGAACTACCGTGGATTTCCGACGAACGTAAAGTTGAACAATGGCTGGAGGTCAGTTTATTTTCGATCTTGTTTTCCGCATTTGATTCTAATTGTGCTTGAATTTTGTTCTTCTATGCATGATTAGAATCCTTCAGTTTTAGTCTCACATTTGGTATCAGAGCATGTTTAGTGCCTCTGCCTTGTTTTTGTTGAATTTTGGGTGCATTTTTCGGAGCTTTTGAAATGAACAGTAATTCGGGCATTTTGGGGCTAAGAGGGAAATCGCCGATTCCGGCCAAATTCCGGCGACCCACCGCTCGACTTTGGACCGGCACGGTCACACCGCCATGGAGAAGAATAGCCCTAAGTTAATCTGGCATTTCGGTGATCGCCGGAGGCTGTTTGAGCGGCGGAAGTTGCGAGTTGGGGTTTATGCGTTTGGACGGAATTTTGCTTGATTCGAGTCTATTTCTTGGTTGTTTTCGCCGAATTTTGGGTCCATGTGGTCGCGCCGACGTGGTCTCCGAAACCCATAAATTATTTTGATGTGATATGGGCTACCGGAGGAGACCCATTCGGTCGAATGCGCGGCGGAACGGCGAAGAACGGCGAAAAATGGCAAGAAAACGCTTCTGTTCGCACGGAGGAAGAAGGCGCGTGGCCCACGCGCGCACAACCGCTGGCGCGTGGTAGCCACGCGCGCGCAACTGCAGGCGCGTGTGGCCCACGCGCGCGGCAGTTGCAGGAGCGCGCGCCGCATGCGCCCGCGCGGTAAAGAAGGCGCGTGCGCGCCACGCGCCCGCGCATAGGGCAGGCGCGTGCCGCGCACGCGCCCTGGGAACCGGCGCCCCCCTTCGGTTTTTTACTCTTCTGCCCCTGCTTTTGCCCGTAATTACCATTCTGCCCCTTGCCAAATTAAGTTTATTGTTTTATCCTTCATGCATTTTGTGAATATTTTTATGCATGAAATTAAATGTCCAGTGATCCATATATTTTAATTAATTGAGGAGTAGCCACAGCATCTTTAATTAATTAAATTATATATTAAGAGAATTCGGATCACATTTGGAAATGGACATTGATTATAATTAATCTTATTAATATGATGAATTTAATCCCACAGGAATTTTCATTATATTAATTTGATTAATTAGGTTGAAATATCATATTATTTTTCTTAATTTACCCACAGGGATTAAGGAAAGGAATATAATATGATAGTTTCTTCATGAAGAATTTATGAATCTATTTAAATTAAAAACTTAGCTCACGGGCGGTTTTATGTTATGTGATTCATATTTTGTGACATGTTTTACATTGGTAGAACATGATATATGTTGATTTTGCCTCAAATTTTGTGACATAAGCATGATTGTTTGATATGCAGTTTTACAACCTGTGAATTTCTCTGAATTTAAGAGTGATGTTCCCATACTGAACGGTGAAAACTATAAAGTTTGGAAGGAGTCAATTCTTCTTCAATTGGGGTGCATGGACATTGACTATGCTATAAGGAAAGACGAACCACCTGCTCCTACTGACACGAGCACTGCAGCTGAGATAGCCCTTTATGAACAGTGGGAGCGGTCCAACCGCCTTAGTGTGATGTTCATAAGGACTAAAGTATCTCCTAGTATCCGTGGTTCAGTCGCTCAGCATAGCAATGCTAAGGCTTTATTGGAGGCCATTGATGCGCAGTTTGAGACTTCAGAAAAGGCGCATGCCATGACCCTGATAATGAAGTTTTCATCTCTAAAGCTCACAAGTGTAAGAGGTGTGCGTGAGCACATCATGAAGATGAGGGACATTGCAGCTCAGCTGAAAAACCTTGAGGTTGAGATATCTGAATCATTTCTTGTGTACTACATTCTGAACACTCTCCCACAACAGTATGCACCTTTCAAGATCTCCTACAACACACATAAGAATAAATGGTCAATTAATGAACTCATGACCATGTGTGTTCAAGAGGAAGAGAGGCTGATTATGGAATTGGGAGAAAGTGCTCATTTGGCAACACAAGAAAGGAATAAGGGTCACGGCAAGCAGAAGGGGAAAGGTAAAATACCTCCCCAAGTGACATTAAGAAGGAATCCAAATGTTTCTTCCGTAGAAAGAAGGGGCATATGAAGAAGGATTGCGTCGGATTTAAGGTCCGGCTCGAGAAGAAAGGTAATCCAACCTCTTATGTTTGTTATGAATCTAATATGGTGATGTGAGTCACAACACTTGGTGGATTGATTCCGGTTCTACAATCCATATTTCGAATTCCTTGCAGGGTTTTCAAAACCACAGGAAGCCAGTGGGAAGTGAACAAAGCATCTATTCGGGAAACAAGATGCGTTCGCATGTAGAAGCTATTGGGACATGTAGATTAGTTCTCAATAGTGGCTTTGTTTTGGATTTGGAAAGGACCTTTTATGTTCCAAGTTTCTCTAGAAACTTAATTTCAGTTTCAAGACTTGTACCTTTGGGTTACTCTTTTAACTTTTCAGATTCAAACTTCGAGTTTATTGTTTAAATCTGAAATTGTTGGGAGTGGTATTTTGTCTGATGGTCTTTTTCGAATTAATTTACAAGACAATGCCTATTATAATGCGATGCATGTTCATGACAATGCTGGTATAAGACGATGTGTTGTGAATGAAGATTCCTCCATGTTGTGGCACCGGAGATTGGGACATATCTCCATAGATAGAATTAAGCGATTAGTAAATGATGGAGTACTCGGTACTTTGGATTTTACTGATTATGATATTTGCGTGGACTGCATAAAGGGAAAGCAGACCAACAAGACAAAGAAAGGTGCCAAGAGGAGTACAGACATATTAGAAATCATACATACGGACATTTGTAGTCCTGATATGGACTCGTATGGTCAGAAATACTTCATCTCCTTCATTGATGATTACTCACGTTACATGTATCTCTACTTGCTTCATAATAAACATGAAGCGTTGGATGCCTTTAAGGTTTTTAAGGCGGAAGTAGAGAAACAATGCGGCAAGCAAATTAAGATCGTGAGATCAGATAGAGGTGGAGAATTTTATGGTAGATACACTGAAGATGGACAAGCACCTGGTCCGTTTGCAAAGTTTCTTCAAGAGAATGGGATAGTTGCCCAATACACTATGCCAGGTTCTCCGGACCAAAATGGCATAGCAGAAAGAAGAAACCGAACTTTATTGGACATGGTGCGGAGTATGCTTAGTAGCTCCAAACTTCCTAAGTCCTTGTGGACTGAAGCTCTTAAGACGGCAGTGTATATATTAAATCGAGTTCCAACCAAGGCTGTCCCATAGACGCCTTTTGAGTTATTCAAAGGTTGGAAGCCAAGTTTGCGGCATGTACGCGTTTGGGGATGCCCGTCTGAAGTAAGAGTCTATAATCCACAGGAAAGGAAGTTGGACCCAAGGACTGTAAGTGGATATTTTATTGGATATGCCGAAAAGTCCAAGGGATACAGGTTTTATTGTCCATCTCACACTACTAGGATTGTGGAATCAAGAAATGCTAAGTTTCTTGAAAGTGACTTGATTAGTGGGAGTGATCGATTGAAGGACACTGTTCCTAAGAAAGATCATTCAGATACTCAACCTTCCACTTCAAGTATTAGGTTGGTTGTTGTTCATAACGGCCCTTCAGTTCAGCCGGCTATTGAACAACCAACTATTGAAGTTCCACAACTTGCTGATAATGATCCGGTAGATCCAGTTGCTCAACAATTACCAGAAGCTGTTGAACAACCAGTTGAACAACACGCTCCTCCAGAGAATGTTGATACAACATTAAGAAGATCTACTAGAATGAGGAAATCAGCAATTCCTAGTGATTATATTGTGTATTTACAAGAGTCTGACTATAATATTGGAGCTGAGAATGATCCTGAAACGTTTTCACAAGCCATGAGTAGTGATGAATCCAATTTGTGGTACAATGCCATGAAGGATGAGATGAGTTCTATGGCATCAAACGAAGTCTGGGATTTGGTTGAGTTACCTAATGGTGCAAAAGCCATTGGTTGTAAATGGGTCTTCAAAACTAAGAAGGACTCGTTGGGCAACATTGAGAGATATAAAGCTAGACTTGTTGCCAAAGGATTCACTCAAAAGGAAGGAATCGATTACACGGAGACATTTTCTCCTGTATCTAAGAAAGATTCTCTTCGTATTGTTCTGGCTTTGGTTGCCCATTTTGATATGGAATTACATCAAATGGATGTGAAAACGGCGTTCCTCAATGGGGAACTAGAGGAAGAGGTTTACATGAAACAACCTGAAGGATTCTCCTCTAGTAAAGGTGAGCATTTCGTGTGCAAGTTTAAGAAATCTATATATGGCTTGAAACAAGCATCCCGCCAATGGTACTTAAGGTTCCATGATGTCATCTCTTCATTCGGCTTTGTAGAGAATATCATGGATCAATGCGTATACCAGAAGGTCAGTGGGAGCAAAATTTGTTTTCTTGTGCTATATGTGGATGATATTCTACTTGCAACCAATGATAAGGGGTTGTTGCATGAGGTGAAACAATTCCTCTCTAAGAGTTTTGAAATGAAGGATATGGGTGAGGCATCTTATGTCATTGGCATTAAGATCCATAGAGATAGAACTCGAGGAGTTTTAGGACTATCTCAAGAAACCTATATCAATAAGGTCTTGGAGAGATTTCGGATGAAAGATTGTTCACCAAGTGTAGCACCCATTGTGAAGGGTGATAGGTTCAATTTGAACCAGTGCCCGAAGAATGATCTAGAAAGGGAACAAATGAAGAACATCCCATATGCTTCTGCTGTCGGAAGCTTGATGTATGCTCAGGTTTGCACTCGACCTGACATCGCTTTTGCTGTGGGAATGTTGGGAAGATATCAGAGTAATCCAGGGATAGACCACTGGAAAGCTGCAAAGAAAGTGATGAGATACCTTCAAGGTACTAAAGGCTACATGCTTATGTATAGACGGACTGACAACTTGGAAGTAGTTGGTTATTCGGATGCGGATTACGCTGGTTGCGTTGATTCTCTAAAATCAACATCAGGATACATTTTTATGTTAGCTGGCGGAGCCGTGTCATGGAGGAGTGCGAAGCAGACTTTGACTGCTACTTCCACTATGGAGGCTGAGTTCGTTTCTTGTTTTGAGGCTACCTCGCACGGTGTATGGTTGAAGAGTTTTATTTCAGGGCTTAGAATTGTTGATTCTATTTCTAGGCCATTAAGAATATATTGTGACAATTCAGCTGCGGTTTTTACGGCTAAAAATGCTAGAAGTGGCAGTCGAAGTAAGCACATCGACATTAAGTATTTAGCCATAAAGGAACGTGTTAAGGAGAATAAAGTGGTCATTGAACACGTTCGCACTGAATTGATGATAGCTGATCCTTTAACTAAAGGCATGCCACCAATGAAGTATAAGGATCATGTGGCTAGTATGGGAATAATTCCCATAATGTGATTTATTGTCGTACGGACGATTTTTGTTGTTTGAAACTCTTACTCAATTGTAATGTTATTCTCAATTTCTGGTGTACACATTCAGTTGTTTATGAGAATAACAATTATCCTTGGTTCTGGAATAAACATAGGGTTTATTCATTAAGATGTGTTGTCACATATGGGCTGACATTAAAGGAATAAGATGCATTGTAATACATGGAAGATATTACTCGCTCTTAGAGGACATGTCGCCATGATTCATGTGTCTTGTTTCTTTTCTTAAGCATATGGTTTTCGTGGATTTGGTTGGGTAATCTGTATGATGAAAATGTTGGGATCAAGTGGGAGAATGTTATATTTGTAATGTGATCCCACATTTAGGTTTGACCCACGTTTTCTCTTTTGAGTGACGGTTATCCACTGTCGGTTTTTCCACGCTTCGTACCCCTTCGGTGACAACCGCCCTCTTCGGTAACCGCCTTGATGGGAAGCGGTTTATAAAGATGAACGTTCATTCCATAAGGGCTAACACAAGGTCTAACGCAAACCCTCTCATTCGGTAATACACCATCAGTACGCGAGGGGATTGGGTTAGTAGAGTGCGCCCGTAATCGTTTCGAATTGACGTCGAACTACCGTGGATTTCCGACGAACGTAAAGTTGAACAATGGCTGGAGGTCAGTTTATTTTCGATCCTGTTTTCCGCATTTGATTCTAATTGTGCTTGAATTTTGTTCTTCTATGCATGATTAGAATCCTTCAGTTTTAGTCTCACACCAAGTGTATTTATGACAGACTAAAAATCTTACTTATGTGCATGCCCGGGAATCCTTTCATTTCATTAAACAACTATACAGGTCACATTTTTCCATCACAGATCAATTGCTAACTTTTCATTCATCTCTATATTCACGAACAAATACTATTGCTACCCTGACTGCATTGTGATCATGCAACTAGTTCTTAAATCGTATTCAAATGTCAAATGCCACGCAAAAGAGTCAATATTCTTCTGAAGAAAACATGATCAGCAACACCAGCAGATGCTAGAAATCCATCAGATTGGCAATTACAAATCATGCACAAGCCAAAGAGAACACGCATTTAACAAGCTTCGGCTTTTATATCAATACATGCTAACTTTGATCTTTCACACTTCTGCACAACAGGATGGAAGATGTGCTGAGACAGATGATGTTCTCCCAGATGGCTTCCACGTGAAAAAGGGGGACGACATTAATTACTTGGCTTACTCAATGAGAAGAATGCATAACATATGGGGAGAAAATGCCAAGGGTTTCAAACCTGAAAGATGGTTGAAGGATGGAATTTTCCAAAAAGAATCACCTTTTAAATTTGTTGCATTTCATGTTCGTTTCTCCATCCTAAGTCCTAGTGAATTTTTTTTTGTTTTTTTTTGGTCCAACTAGATACCATTTCATTCATTCATTCAAAGTGGTACTTAACAAGTGTTGAAGACAAGAGTCAAGGCATAATAAATCCCAAAGGTGTTGGGGTGGCTTAGATAGCCAATTACATGGGAGTATCCTTTTCCGATTGGCCTTCGCGGTCCAATCTGCAACTTTGTTGGCTTCCCGTGAGCAGTGGGCTAAGGAAACGCTTTTCAATTGAGCTAATAATTCTTTGCAATCCTCAAAAAAACTCCTCAGGTACCATGGGCTTTGGCTTGGTTCGGCTGAGAATTTAACCACAGCTTCATTATCTATCAGAACTTCCATGTGCAGCACGCCATTTTGCCTAAGTTCGGTGGCATAAGTCCTAGTGAATTGAATACTCGAAATGTGTTTACATATTCCAAGCATCTTCAGTGACACTCTTACTTTCCTATTTGCAGGCTGGTCCTAGGATCTGCCTCGGGAAGGATTTCGCTTATCACCAGATGAAAATAGTTTCAATAGCTCTCCTTCGCTTCTTCCGCTTTAGATTAGCTTATGAAACTTGACCTGTAACCTACAAGGTCATGTTCACTCTTCACATCGACAATGGCTTACATCTTCGTGCTGTTCCCAGATTGGCTACATAAGAGCTGGACTGTTAATGAGTATTGTCCATCGCGACATATGGATTTCCAATGTTGGATGCTGGCAGTTTTTCCTGATAAGTAAGCTTGTGCACTACAGGATCTTACTATTGCATGTAAAGGTTGGAATATTAAGGTGCTCTGCTTAAATCCCATATGTAATTTGAAGTCATAAGTTCGTCAGGCTTTGTGAGAATGCCAATAATATCGTATTTTCATAAAGCCTCTGAGAGGCGAACAAGCTGATATGGGCCCAAGGGCCCGGCCCAAGTCCACGTTTTTCGAAAATATAAAAAATATAAAAATAACAAAAAAAAATCGAAAAAAAATTAAAAAAATGATGGTGTAGACTTTAATCGGGTGTATGATGAAAATAGAAAACATAATAAAAAACTTTAAAAAATTAAAAATTCGAAAAAAAATTAAAAATTTTCGAAAAATGGTTGGGAACAGAGACCTTCATTAGGCGATTAAGTTTTAGCGCTAGATTCAGCTTAGTTTCATTTACTTAGTATACATTTTAGTTTAGGGATTTTAGTAAACACCTTCAATTTAAGTTTAGTCTTGGTAGATTAATCTTTGGAAAAATGATACAAATGGTCTCTAAACTTTAACCCAATGTGCAATTTAATCCATAAATTTTTAATTTGTTCAATGTAGTCTTTGAACTTTAGCCAATGTGAAATTTCGTCCCTGAATTTTTTATATATGTTCAATCTAGTTCCTAGATTATATAAAATGTTCAATCTTGTCCTTGAACTTAAATTAATGGAATAATAACATTAAACATTTTTATATATTCCAAAGATTAACTTGAACATTTACCAAAAGTCTAGGGATCACATTGAATAAATTAAAAATATAGGACGATATTGAACAAATTAAAAGTTGAGGAACCATATTGCATATTGGGTCAAAGTTCGGGGACTATTTGTCTTTTAGATAAGAAATTGGACTCAATTTGAATTTAACTCATGGGGGTTGCTGTCCTGGCCCCTGGGGCTTGACACTTCATTGGGTTTACTTCCTTATACTTTACTTTTATCGTACTGATTGTGATTGTGTACTTGCCCCTGATTGCGCGCTCATGCATGGACATCGTTTAGTGGCATAGGATAATAAAATAGTTAAAAGATCACATGAATCTCTTAGTTAACAAACCAATCAAGTTAGGGTACCGAAAAGACATTAGTTAGGCAATTAATGTAATAAAGTCTCCGATTTCATAATCTCTGGTTGCGTAGAAAGTGAGATAATCTCTCGTATCTTACTTAACTCCTACTCGGCCTTAATAGACTAGTGGCAGTTTTTCTCATAGGTTAGATCATACTAAAAAATTGAAAATGTCGAGCAAGGTAGGGGTTTGGGAGAACCCAAGCCATTTGGAATTGTTGACCGTTCTTGGCATTACCTCTAAACCCATCACTCCTCGACATTGCCAGGAGGGTCGTGACAACCATTTACCGTGCGAGCAATATACCTACATAGATTTTGTCTTCTCATTATTCAAAGTACCATAACACAACAACATTTAAAAAAATTCAGATCATGTTTGTAAACCAAAGCTCTATTTTGTTCATGTATAATTACAATTTATTGCCTAAAGGACTGTTATAATATTGGTTTGGCTGTTTTAATGGGTATTTGTTGAAACATAAACTCTGGGGACCCCATTAGTTATTTATTTCTTAAGAAAATTAGGGATCAATCCCGACCTCTAAATAAAAATATAATAAATTTGCATATAGGAACATTTTAATAAGCCCACATAAATTGCATCTTTTACTTGACCAGTGTTCTGAGCTTAATTGAATTATCTAGACTAAGTTCGCAAGAGCGCAAAATTTTGTCAAGCCCATTGAACTCTAATATGGCCAAATCCAAAATTAGGAAAAATTATGTTATTGTTTCAAATTGGAAGTGCTGAGGCACATTATATCACAAGATTTGACAATATGGAAAAATAACAAAGAGAAATACCTTAGTTTCTTATCTTGGACATATCACATAATCTCTTAATCCAAATTAGGAAATTAAGATATTTCTTATTCTTACAAGAGTGCCCTAATCTCACCCAAACTTTCTCTTCAAATTGAAGAGGGGGGACAATACAAAAAATAGAAAAACGCTGAAGACACGTTTATGTTAGGGGGGTTCGATTGTTCAATTCACTCATACATACACTATATCCCACATTGGTTCTCATCTTCCATACACATACACTTATCTATTCTTCGTCCCCTCTATCTCAAAAGTTCACTTTTCTTGGTGAGAGTTTTATTTTTTAAGTTTATTGGTCTAAAAAACATATCAAGTCTCTTTATTTACTATAAAAAGGAATTGTATTATTTTCTTGCTATTGGCGAGGCACTTTTACTCATAGCATGTAAGTGGTTATTGGAGTATCTTGAGGAAAAAATTGTCTAAAAAGTCTCAAACCTTTCGATTGGGCTAATTTAATCCTAAACCTTTTGACGATTCATCAATTTAATTCTAAACCTCTTGACAATTTGACAATTTAGTTATTCTTATCAACTTGGCCGGAAAATCGTTGACATGGCGGTCTAGTTAGCAGCGGCCATCCTATATGGCATAGTCGGCACTGACGTAGATAATTTTTGCAATTTTTAATTTTCTTATATATTTTTTTCTTTTCATTTCTTTTCTTTGTTTTTTTGCCAACTCTAGGCCGACGACCCTCGCTTGGTCTAGCCGAGGGTGTCGGCCCTTGCCAAGGAGTAGGCGAGGGCATCAAGCCTTGGCCCACATCCAAGTAAGGGCCATAGCCCTTGCTTGAGGCTAGCGAGGGTCGTGATGCCCTCGCCCAAATCTCAACAAGGACGTTACGGCCCGTGTTAGCCAGCAGGCAAGGGTTAAGGCCCTCACCTAAATCTAGGGGAGGGTTCGACACTCTCGCCTGATCTAGGCGAGGGTAGGCGAGGGAGTCATGGCCCTCACCTGAATGACCCTCGCCTAGGGAAAGAAAAAAAGAAATAAATAAAATAACAAATAAAACATTCAAAAAAATTAAAAATAATTGCAAAAATTGTCCACATTTTTGTTTTTTTTTGTGGGGTTTTTTTTTTTTTTTTTTTTTTTTTTTTTACATACGAGCATAGAGTTGACGTCCATATCTTGGCGATTTCGGTCAAATTTAGGGTGGAAAGATTAAATTGGCAAATCGTCAAAAGGTTTATAACTAAATTGGCAAATCTTTAAAAGGTTTATGACTAAATTGGCAAATTATCAAAAGGTTTAGGACTAAATTGGCACAATTGAAAGGTTTAAAACTGAATTAGCTACCGTACAATAAATTTAGGACTTTTTGGACAATTATCTTGTATCAATACACTATAAAGTATTGACGTGAAAAACTTATGCACATCGAGTCATCTTAATATTCTTCGTAAGCATTGCATGAATGATGTTAAATTTGTGCCAATAAAACTTCATTGTCAGTTTAAAAGAAATTCTTATTTTATGCAAAACTTTGATTTAATTAAATTTCATCATTTCAAGTTCCATTTTAGGAATGTAGGTGTGATTTTATTTAGAAAATCTTTAAAGAGGGTCTGTTTTCTTTTGTTTCATACAATCGTCCCATTATATGTATATGTACAAATCATATATATAAAATCATTGGCAAGAAAAAGTTTGATGGTGATATGCATAACTATGATAAAAATTTTATAAACATGTAATTGTGTTAAAATGTTGTTTATGTTGAATTTTTTTTTTATAAATTCTACTTGCTAATTAACTCATAAATTTGCTTGACAATGTAAAAAAAAAATAGATTTCTAGGAAAAGTCTTTTTTTGACAAAGCTAATTTCTCCAAAAGTAAAATCTAAAAATGGAGGAAAATATATTTCCTTCAATATAAATGGGATACCTACAATAAACAAAAAACAAAACATATGATATTCTCAATTATGGCAACTAGATCATACATATAATGTAAAAGCAAAATACAAAAAAGAAAGTAAATACATTTGGAGCCACCACTTTAAGTTGTAATTGAATTATTAGAGGCAGTTTTATCTCTTAAGTGAAAATGAGATGGATTTTGTCATATATGGGGTGAAAACGGCACCTCCCTTTGATTTAGTACATAATAGAGATATAGATGTTGGTATCGCTAGAAACGGCCGCATTATTCTTCTTTACCTTTGTCCAATTAAGTGCTGAACTTCCTTCACCTATTAAAATGTGCACATGGTAGGTTTTAATTTGTGAAAGATTTTAAAATAGATGTGTACGAAGAAAAGAATGTCCAATTTTTTGATGTGCTTAGTAGCGAAAAGTTCTCAAGTGAGAGAAAAGGGATCCTACTTTGCAATGGCTAACTCATGAATGTTTTACTTTTTATTTTTCTTTCTTTGCTTTTTTCACACAATACTTAAAAAAAATCCTGAGATTCCCAAATATTTTATATGGCCTAATTCCCTAAAAAACCTCCAACTTTAGGTTCAGTCCACATATGACCCGAACTTTTCTTTATCTAAAATAAACCCTAACTTTAGGTCCAGTCTTAAATCTACCTCTAACTTTTTTTTTTGTCTAAAAAAAAAAATCACCAATTTTTACTCTAGTTTCAAATCTGCCCCCATTAGCCCTTTGTCCAAAAATTGCCGTTAGTTGTCCCTAGTTTTTATATCCTAAAACGGTTTATTTTGGAAATAATTTTTCATTGTTGATGTGAATTTATTATCGATGTGGAAATGCCACGTCAAGTTGAAACTAGACCACGGGGTAAATTTGAGAATAGATTGAAAGTTTGTGGTTTTTTTAGACAAAACAAAATTCGAGGTAGATTTGGGACTAAACTTATAGTTTGGGATTTTTTCTAAGAAAAAAAAAGTTCGGAATAGAATTGAGACTACACCTAATGTTGAGGATTGTTTGGGGGAATTAGGCCTATTTTATACTAGTTGTTCTGTAGAAGGCTAGAGTTTCTTTCCCCAAAAAAGATCAAGATTATATCCATGGTGCCAAAAGGCCCAGAAACAAAACAAGAACGCAAGGCCACAGAGGCTCAAGAACACCGACACAAACAAGAACCAAAGCTGGGAATAGAAAGCCTCGATTCCTTTGTTGGCGCAGCTAAACATTCTAGCAGCAGGTGAGATAGGTTTCAATCCGTCTAAAATCCTTTTTTTTTCTTTGTAAAAAAGCAGGACTAAATAGGGAGATGATTTGGTTGAATTCTAGCAGGAGGAATCGATCCTCTCAACTGGGCTCTTGAAGTCGAAGGCGTCGAGCACTTTTGTCACAGGAGAGGGCAAAAGACTAGCGCAGCAGGGACTGGTTGGTTACTAGCTGACCTTATCAGACACCTCCAACGACATTGAAAAAGGAAAGATGTTTTCTCGAATGATAATGGGATAGACATCTAAGATAAGATGCTACTCTAGGGCTTTGAGAACAAGGGGTTCTTCATTTAGTATGACAATCTTACAATTGTCATTGTATCGGTTCTAACTAGTGATACATCTAAGAAAGTCATTTGGCTTTCTTTCTGACCTTTCTTCTAGTGAGACACAAAATTAATCTTCTAATCAGCCACACCGCGGGCAAAGCTTTGTCTAGAATCAGGTCAACATGAACCAGATTCATCACAACCATTGATCATATGTGCTCTATATGTGGTTCCCACATGATTAACTGGCATTACTAGGTCCAAACAAGAGTTTCTTCACTTGGAGCCTTACCGGACTTTTCTGATATTTCAGAAACATGTCAGTGATACAACACTTGATACTCATTTCCGGGAGTTTTTTTGTTTTTGAAGGAATCCTGCCAACCTTGGAAGCTCTCTTGGTGTCTCTACTATTATGATAAAGTTCATTCATCATTCAAGGAATTAACTCTATTGGCTTAAGTACACAACACAAATTCAATTCGACACAATACTAAATACAAATCACTCCATGTTCGGTTTCACTCGCTCAAATCTTATCTTGCCTCTTACCTGATCCATAGGAATAGTGAGGTGTTTAAGCTCCAACATATCTAATTAAATGAGGCTTTCTCGTAAATCAAAAGGAGCGCGGTTTGCCTGGCGAACAATGACGGAAAAAAATGATGAGGTGTTATCTGCTAAATGGGATGAGAGAAATATGCATTTATATTCTCCTTTCTCAATTTAAATCCCGAAGTATTTTCCTTTTTCCATGGTTGAACAACAACCATTGGAACTCATTTTCATGTTCAAATATAAAATGACAATTAATCTACATGATCTCAGACTCCGGATTTATTGAAAAGAGGAAAGCAAAAGAAACTAGTGAAAAAAAAAAATTCAGCAGCTGTTATCTATCCTCAACCCACCAGAATTAGCCTTCCTTCCCTCCTCAGCCAAAGCTGCTTTAGCTGAAAATATCTTAGCAGGCACTAGGGAAGCCTCAAAGACAGAGCAATCCACCCAGTCCTTCAACAGCTCCTCTTGACCCCAAATCTCCGGTATCCAAACCTGCCCCGCCACCTCGAGCCGGTGTCGCTTCAGCCTCTCTCTACCTTTCTCTTCTTCTTCTTCTTCTTCTTGTTGCTGTTCCTCTTCCTGTGTATGGTGATCTCCTTCACTGTTGTTATTGGTCTCATGTTCTGCTCGGGTGGGTAATGGCGGACTTATCCGCCCCAGCTTTTCGTCTGAATTACGCCAACCACCATTATCAATCTCAGAAGAAGGGTTTTGTGTTTCTTTTCTTCGTTCACCATTTGATGCATCGGCATCGGATTGAGCTGAATCTTGTGGGGCACTGATCATTTCACTGGGTTCTTGATCTTCCTTCATGTGAGAATGAGTCTGGGTCTTGTCTTTTGTTTTTTCCCCTGCTCCTGGGCCTGTTCGTTGTTCTATCTCTGTTGCTATCTTTTTGGAGAAAGAAGATTGCATGAGGAGGCTCATCTGTGTGCGGGAATAAAAGCAACGAGAATGGGTGGGACGTTGAGTTTCCACGTCAACCCAAGAGTCCCACTTATTGTATGGTATTTGACAATTGTACGTGTCTTCTTCCTCATTTAATTCCCCTTCTTGTGTGGCTTTCTTTCAGCTGCTAATGGTGAAAGAAATCTTTGGAATATTGTGAGGTTGATGTGACATTTTTTCTTAGTTTTTGTGTGGGGTTGATGTTGATTTTGATGAATGTGATTTTTGGCGTTTGGCCAGTGAGATTAGAGAGTTGATTCGAAATTGGGTGTGGGGCCTTTTGTTCTTTGGATTTTTGTTATATTTCATAATCTTAGAGGGGAAAATAGGAGCATAATTCTTCAATTTTGGTGTATAATAAGGACATGGAGACTCATATTCCGAGTTTCAAGGGGATATTTCCTTGATGGTGATGGAGACCTTTAACCAACACCATTCATTTTGTCTTCATTTGCTCAAAACCCCACGAGCTTGTATTTATTCGCTTTTTCTTTCATTTTCAAGTATTTATGAGCGTTGAAAGGTGGAATGAACAACTGAATGTAGGCTTTATTAGCAAAATGTGTTCAGCTTAATCTTAAGTCCTCTTCCATGCATTTCTTATATTGAAACCCAAGTACTTGTAACTGGCAGTGTCCGATTAGTCACTTCATTTATTAAGATGGTGTTAATTGCTAAGTAAAATGAACCATGATTAGTCGTAGTAACAAGTTTGAATTATTTTAAAAGAGGAAAAATGACACAAATGGTTCCTGAACATTAACACGGTGCAATATAGTTTTTGGGCTTTTAATCTGATCAATGCAGTCTCTAAATTATCGATGAATGTTCAAAATATTCCTTCTATTTGCTCAAATGACAAATCGGACATTGTTAATGACATCGATATTATAATCTAAGTTTGATTTTTAATAATCACGAGTCAACATTACCATCTACTTTAGAAAAGGAAAAAAAGATTATGATGTTAATATGTCCATTGCCATTCGATGACATAGATTAGTATAATCTTGATTTGAGATGAATATCTAAAGTTGTGTTCCATGCATTTCTTCCATTGAAACCCAATTACTTGCAACGGACAGTATTTGATTAGTCACTTCATTTATTAAGATGATGTTAATTGCTTAGTATAATAAATAATGGTTAGTTGTGGCGGCGAGTTTGAACTATTTTAAAAGACATACGAAATCCTTGGCTGCGGCTAGCCTGGCCGTCCTCTGCAGAACGACTGTGGGACGGTCAAAGGCCAGCCACAATTTTTTTTTGAGGATTTCAATTATTGACTCAATGTTTCCTTTTTTCTTTTTTTCTTGACTTCTATGTTTCCTTAATGCCAGCTCAAATTGAGAGACAAAATCATGGGAGGGCACACAGAATCAATTTTCTTGAATATGAAGAAAGAAAAAATAAATTAGATACCAAAATATAAATAATTATAAGTAGAAAAACATTATCACTTTCTGAAAAGAAATCGTTAATGTCATTATATAAATTTATTAAATTTAAAAGATGAAAAGACACTTGAAAAGTTGGCTTTACAACAAAAAACGAAATCATTGTACAATGAAATGGCTTCTCATTCAAATTTTATTGTTCTAGAAGGACTCTCCGGTGAACTAAGACCATTATGCATAAAACAAATGAAGTAAAGAAAGATCAAGATAAGATAATGAATTCTATACTTTCAAAATATTTGAGAAATATAGGTAGTGTTACATCATCCTAAACAAAAATCAACTGTTTTTATTGACCAAACAGTTCTAATATAAGTCATTTTAGATCTGAAAGACTGTGGAAGTAACTGACAAAAGTTAGGAGTATCTATTATACATTTGATCGGATGAGATCCCTCAACAGCAATTTACTAAATGCTTTTGTACAGGTACCCTGCGTAAGGTCCTTTGCTGTGAGCAGAATTACAAGCAAACTGGAAATGATCAAGGAAAGACATAATTTTAAGAGCAAAGGACAGTGACACACTAATTTAAGGGGTTGGGCAGTTTCGTCTACGTCAACGGGAGGAGTTGTTTCACAATGACCAAGAGGGAAGTACAATGAGAAATAAATCAATTTCTCACTAAACAAAACCCCAATTGCAAGAGTCAATAAAAAACGAATGAGACGAGTGAAAAGCGTATCCCAAGAGTATTCTCAGAAGGACACTTTGATCTCTCCCGATCAAAAACCAAGACAATATGTTCTCAATTCTTCTCATTTTCCTTGTTGGCCCCAGTATACCTCAGCAACAAAATATTTAAGAATATGGGTTGCAAAATCATTGTTAAAAGAATAAAAGGTCGTGCCGAGATCTGCCAACTTTTTGTGAACCTCCTAAACAACTGGACCATTGTGGCCAGACTCCTGGGATTTGCCCAGTAACTATTGTGGCTTCTTCAGGTGTCTACAGTTGCTTCACCGAACAACCAACCCTGTACAATACTCAGACATTCTTCAAGCTGCGTATTTGGTCCATGAAATTACACAGGCCAATCCCAAGCCAAATCTAGGTCCATGAATCATAAACTCAAGCCACAAGCTTAACAATCTCAAACTGGTGGGGGCAGAAAGGAGTGAGACAACTTCATAGTTTTCAGAAGCATACCATGGATTCTAAAGATCGTCTAGCCAGAAATTGAGTGGATGAATTGCTCGGAGTACTGCTTCTATCAGGAACATAGCATATGGATTTCCTGCCCATTTTACTGCCAAATATTTCATCTTCACCCTCACTGCCAGTGGACGAATCTACCTCAAGAAAAGTTTGATTTTTCTCAGGTTGTGGAGAATCTTCTATAATAGTAACATCGTGCACAACATTGCACCCACCGTCATTACAGATATCTTGGCCAAACATATCAGCCAAAACTCCACAAGCTTCTGATTCCGCAGCTTGCAAATCATCCCAATCTTCAGTATCTTGCATAGTTTCGGCAAGTTCTGCTAGAAAGTCATCGCCGCAGTGCTCCACAGTGATAAACTCTCAACCTTCGTCACCTTAAAAAAAAAAACCAAATGAAGAAAGAGATGATTTTGCAAGTCAATAACACTACTCCGCCAAACCCACAAAGAAATGACAATGAGATTACCGCTCGACGAACAAAGTTTAACTAGCTCTGGTCCGTTCAATTCCAAAGTAGACCATTTCGCAGCCATCATCAGATCACTGACCAACCGCAATAAATCTCCTTATTTAGGAACGCACGATCGATCAATACACAAATTATCCACGCCAATTACGCCATTCCCTAATCACCAGATACCACCCAATTTGGCCAATAACCAAGAAAAGCCCACCATCCAAAGTAGCCTCAACATTTGAAGCAGGAACCGTGCCAGACATTTTGTTCGTCAGCAATACCACTCCACTAAGCACCCTATTCTACAGCCATCGTCATCGCGGTGGACGATGGAAATACCTACACAACCTCTGCAAACGCTAATCTCGGCATAAAAAAAATGGGCGACGAAGAGACGATTCGAGTTACCGTAGAGGGAAACGAGGCGGTCCAAGCACTTGGTGGCGGACTGCTGGTCGAAGCCGAAATCGAGAGCCAAGCTCAGCAACCGAGCTTTCTCTACCTCCTCCAACCCCCCGATCCTCCATGGAATGGAATCTCTCAACGTGTGCTCGATGCGATTGGATGTATGGATCGATCGATGGTGCACGAGCGGGAATGGAATGGAATCGATCGCTAGTCTCTCTCTGGAGAGCGCGCACTCGAAGTGATCTTTGCGCGAAAACCTTCCCGGCGATGGCGGGATTGGATGATGTTTGTTTTGCCCTTCGACAATTCCGTTTTCGCGCCCTGAAGTTCGTTGGAAGTTCTATTTTTGCCCCCCCCCCCCCCCCCTCATAAGTTTTTCTGGTTTCATTTGACACCCTTGGGTCGAGTCTGTTCGGTGGGAGCCTCTTCTTTTTGCGTTATTCTTCTTTGGTTTTCATTTCACGTCTACGTTATTTTTACCTTTACATATATATTAATATAAATATTGCAATGGAATGATTTTCAAAAAATTTAGGAAAAATAGTGTTTCCAACACTACTTTACTGTTTGGCAAAAAATATAAAAAAAAACTTTATTATGGCCAAAATCTCTCGATGACGATGGAAATTTCGTAAGTCAAAGCTCTGTCTTATAGGATCGGTCTTGCATTCAACGTAGTCTGTGGACCGTTGGATAAAATGGGAAAAAACGTGATCCGTCAAATCTGTTTTGCAAAAGTCGATTTTCTGTCATCACTTTCGGACATTAAAAGGAAAGTTACAAATGCAAACGTGATTAACTTAACATTTAACTAAGAAAAGTTACGATGAGTAAGGAAAATTACTGAGACTTAGTTCTTGAAACTTTACCAAGTGAAAAGGAGAGTTACAATCAATATTAGATATTTTACTAAAAATTCACAAGAGAAATTTATTACTAATTATATTTATGGAATTTTACCCAACGTAGGTTTCGGAGGTTTTATGACCTCCAAAGAAAAAGTGCACCCTCCAATGAAAACCTGTGAAAGGATGTTTTACAGGTAAAATTACTATTAACAGGGACAATTTAGTCGCCACAGGAAAATATCCAGTAATTTACTAACCATAGGAAAAGATATTTACCCAAAACTTTGGCAGATTAGTATACTTTGGGGAATATTGCAAATCATATGACCTACAGAACTTACGATGACAAAAGAAAAATTACTTCTTGTGAAGAAAAGTCGTGAAATTGATATATATATGCGGTAAATTATTGTGTGGAAAAGTAGTAGGAAATTTAAGTATACCAAATAAGAATCACCATTAATTAGACTGGATCCAATCCCATTTTCCCTTTTCATCTTGTTGTTGTCGATTGTTCAACTGATTCTTGCCAATCTGTAGATGGTTTTGAGTTGCGAGAATATGGAGGATTTTGTTCTACTCAAAAGCTTTCTTTCTTTGCCTTTTTCTCTCTGTATTGTTTAGTTATGGTGTATGCTTAGCGTTTGTGATTCTTCACATTAAGCAACTGCTGGACGATCAGCTTATGTGATTTTACTGCCAAATTTGCCGACTCCTGCACAATAGCCAGTTATGGGGGGCCACTTGTGTTTTAGGTTATTGTTTCTTGAGAAATTTGTTCCTCTTGAGGTTGAGCTTGATTCTAGCTACGTGGGGATTGAGTTGAGCTGAGCCTGAACATTTCAAATAAAGGGAAGAGCCAGAGCAAAGCAAACAGAGGAATGCATCAATTCATTTTAGGGTGTTCTCTCGTGGTGCTTGTCACCACTTCTTCTTTCTGCGTTCGCTTCTAATCTTCGCAAGAAGAGGAAAACGAGCGGAAGCAATACAAATGCAGAAAATGAGAGCACTGCCGGAGCATCTACGTATCCGTTCATCTCTCTCCAACACCAAGAGGAGCAAGAAAGTGATCCCTATGATGTTATTTTTAGCTTTAAAGTCTTAGGTACTCACAAGGGCTTTGCCGATCACCTCCTCTGCCACAATTTCATTAATGTCGGAACCGTACCTATGCTTGTGTTTTGGGATGATAACAGCCTCCCTGTTGGCAAGGGGTTGGTTCACGGTTCCTTGATGCGATCACATGGTCTAAAGTTTTGATGCCTATAATATCTAAAAATTATGCTTCTAAAAGATGATGCCTTCTCAAGGCAAGAAAAGCACAGGACATTTAATCTTGCTTATTTTTTACGAAGTGGACCTATCATGTGTGAGATACCTAAAAGGTTTCAACAGATGCTGATGGACCTGATGGAAATTTAGAAAGCTTCAACTCTTTAAATTATCTTGATCTCTCTTGTGTTCACTATATGTTTCTACTTGCATTTGATTCTCTCTGTTTAAAGCCTTGTTGGTGGTAGTTAGTCTATAAGAGTGAATGTATCTTTGATATAAACTGAACATGTTTGCGTATTCGTCTATTATTTGATCTCATTACTTTACCCATTTGATAGAAGCATCCATCCTTCATAAATTATTTCTGCATCTGCCAAAGTTTATTTGCATCTAAAACAATAGCCTTGACACCAATAACCGTAAGTTTGCCCTCTTGAATCTTGGAATCAAGAATGACATCATCCATTTTCGCGACAATGCAATTTGTCCAAAGATTTACCCATTTCTTGTAGAGGCTAGCAAAACAAGGGAAAATTCCAATTAAGGATCCCAAGTAGGGTTTTTTTTTCTCAAAAAAGGACCTCAAGTGGACATAGTATTAAATAAAGACATTAAATGTCCAATCAGTCTCAAATAAAGACCCGAAGTGCTCAATTAGTCTCAAGTAAGGGCCTGGGTTCACCGGCTGGTCAAATGCTCACCGGCCGGTGAGCACATTACTATTCCGGCTACCGGAATAAGGGCAATTTCGTCTTTTTCTTCTTCGTTTTTCCTTTTTCTATTTTTTTTCTTTTCCTTTTCCTTTTCCTTTTATGTTTTTTTTTCCTTTCTTCCCTCCGGCAGCCATAGCCGGGGCCGACGGAGATCGCTGGCCTCAGGCGGAGGCTGCCCTCGCCGGCGTCAGGTGAGGACCGCCCTCGCTTGGGCGGGCGAGGGCTGTCACGCCCCGAACCCCAACGAGTTCGCGACACCCCTTCCACGGTCGTATTGAACGCGACGTCCCAGGACGCGTCGCCGACCCAAACGAACTACGCAAGCGGAAGCGAAATAAAACAACCCAGACAGTAAAATATGACGAAGGGATAGCACAAAACAATAATTCCAAATACACAACATTAAAACGGAGTAGTGGTTGGATATCCTACTTCGCTATACAAAAGAGGGGCACACAAAAATATGAGGCAACTTGACCCGTCCTTGATCTCCGAGATACCCTTGCAGCTTCTCCAGTCACTCATGGTCGCGGATCTGAAATGGTTATATAATAACCGTGAGAACGAGTCTCAATAAGCAACCCCCTATACCCCACGTAGGCCAATGCGTACCCAGACAAGTCGTACATGCAATCTACCCCATAACATATAAAATTCACGTCATTGTACTTACCTCGCCATCAAACGCATGCTCTGCACGTTAGTTAAACGTGACAATGCAATATTAATAGTCTAATAACATATCACAATCACTCAAGCACCAACCACACTAGCACTCAATCAATCCAACCAATTCAATCACACATTCAATCAGCCAGTCCAATCAATTCAATCACACTCAACTCGCATACGTGGCCGAACAACTTTCCACGACCTCCCAGGTCCTTTCACACTGCCCGCGCCACTGCGCCTCAGGCCCAATCTCACAGCCCGCGCCACTGCGCCTCAGGCTCAGCCCTTAGATCAAGCCGGGCTCGGTCCCGCGTAACCACGCCTCAGGACATTTTTCCCCTTCCATTGACCCGCGTAACCTACGCCTCAGGTCTGGTCATGCCTTTCTCGCCACACCCGCGTAACTACGCCTCAGGTTGGCAGCCCTCCGATCAATCCGGGCTTTTCTCATGCACATGCACCATAACACAATTCGCAATTTTCACAAGTCGTACCAATTAAATTCAAGGCATGCTCACCACAATATTCCACCAACCCGACCTTCAAGTCGGTCACATTCAGCTATCAATTCCACTCACAACCGCCACGATAAGCCAATCATTGACTCACCACAATAGCCACAAATATGCACCCTCAATCATCCCAATTTCAAATCACAAGCTCACGATTCCAACATTCAAGTCAACACATTCAATTAATCCAATTCACCCACAAGCGCCACGACAATTATCTCAGTCAATCCCTAAATTAGCCACACAATTACCGCCACAATAATTCACAAATTGAGCACAATCAGTCAAATTAGCCACGCCTAATTTAATTTCTAACCCGGTACCAAGCACATCCTAAACAAGTCTAAAAAAATACACATAGTCCTAAATAAGGAATAGGAGGTCACTTACTTGGTTTTGGCCCGGAGAAAATCGGCTCGGGCCTAAAATGGCCCGGGTGAACAGTGCCGAACTAGGCGCGGGCACGGTGGCCGGCCAACATGGGCACGGTGACCGATCGGCGTGCCTGGCGCGCGGGCGCGGTGGCCGAACGGTGTGCCCGGGGCGCACGGGCGAGCGGGATGGGCGACGTGCCCGGGCGACGAGCCGGCTGAACGGGCAACGCGCCGGGTGCACAGGCGAGCGGCCGAACGGGACGGGCCAAGGGCCGAGCAGCGGGCGAGTGGCCTGGTTGAGCGGGTGACAGGCCTGGCCATGGCCTGGGCTGGCCGGCGGGGCCGGGCCGGTCGGGCCGGGGCGCGCGGCGACGGCGGCGACGGACGACGCCGCGACGACGAGCCGGAGGGGAGGAAAGGTGAGTCGAGGGGGGGTGGTGACAGAAAGAGAGAGAGAGATCGGGGCTGAGGGAGAGGGGCAAACCGGCGGCGACGGGGCGGCACGGCGGCGATTGGCTGGGTGGCGGTGCTAGGCGAGCGGCCGGACGAACTGGCCGGCGGCTGGGACTCGCCGGACGTGGCGGCTGGGACTCACTAGACGCGGCGGCTGGACGGTCGGAGCCGAAACGGGGGAGGGACCGGGGAAGAGAGAAACAGGGGGAGGGACTGGTCGCGCGGCGGCCGGAGGCGGCACGGCGGCGTCACGGGTGGCCGGCAACAGAGGACAAAGCCGCTGGGCGGGGCAAGGGCCGCGGCGGCCGCAGGCTGCGGCGGACAGGCTTCGGAAGTGCCGCTGCAAGTGCACACGCAGAGCAGCTGCAGATGTGGCGGACGAGCAAGGCGGTCAGCACGTCGCCGATTTAGCGGCGGTCGCGGCGACGAGCGGCGTCACGGCTCGGTCGGGAGACGGTGGCGCGAGGCGGACGGCGAAGGGCGGTCGGCGGCGATTGGTCGGACGAGCAAAGGCAGAAGCAGAACCAGTCGGGGTCGACGAAGGAAGAAGGAAGAAGGAAGAAGAAGGAGAGAGAAGGAAGAAGAAAAAGAGAAAGAAGGAGAGAGAGAGGAGTGGATGAGTCTGACAAGGGGGGCCAAACGTGCGCAAGGGGGAGGGTGACCGGGGAGAGAGAGAGAGAGAAAGTAATTATCGCGATCCAACGGTCACGATTCAAACTCGAAAACGATCTAACGGCCCACGAAAATCCTAATTAATAATATAGGAAAAAAAAGCCAAAAGAAAATAACCCAAAACACACTACGAGGGAGGTCTACTAGTCCAAATCCGCACCCGGTCAAAAATCCACTTTTCACATATCCCGGGTAATCTCGAGGCTGGCCACAATAATATCGACACCGTCCAATTTATTTCGTCCCGGAACTCCCAGAAATTCGACACCAAAGTTTGGGCTCTAAATAACGGCCAAATTCGATCGAGCGCGATTCTAGCGAAATCTCAATTTTAAAACAATAACCGAGAGTGATCAGTTCCCGGGCGAGATTTTACTATAAGCACACTGACGAATTACACGTTTTATAAATCCCAACTATGGGCCGAAATTCGGAATGTCACAACTCTTCCCCCCTTACAAAAATTTCGTCCTCGAAATTTACAATCCAACCCAACTATTCAAACAAATGGGGGTACTGGTGTCGCATCAACTCTTCACTTTCCCACGTCACACCTTCGGTTCCATGGTGTTCCCAAATCACTTTAACCATCGGAATTGTCTTGTTCCGCAACACTCGCTCCATTCTGTCCTCGATCCGAACTGACTTTTCCACGTACGACACTCTGTCGTCCACGTCTATTTCCTCGTAGTTCAGCACGTGGGTCGAGTCCGGTTCATACTTTCTTAACATTGACACGTAGAAGACGTTATGAACTTGTGACAAATTCGGCGGTAAGGCGAGACGATATGCCAACGTCCCAATCCTTTCCAAAATCTCGAATGGGCCTATATACCTTGGACTTAGTTTCCCTTTCTTGCCAAACCGAGATAGTCCTCTCATCGGCGAGACCTTAAGAAACACATGGTCGCCAACTCGAAACTCCAACGGTCTACGCCTTCGGTCTGCGTAACTTTTCTGACGGCTCTGAGCTGTTCTTAGCCTTTCCCGGATAATCTTTACATTTTCTACCGACTGTTGAACCAACTCTGGACCCGTTATACTTCTTTCCCCCACTTCATCCCAACACAACGGTGTTCTACACGCTCTGCCATAAAGTGCTTCAAACGGCGCCATCCCAATACTCTGCTGAAAGCTGTTATTGTAGGCGAATTCGACCAAATGCATCTGTTCCTCCCAACCACCTTTAAAATCCAAAACACATGCTCGCAGCATGTCTTCCAATGTCTGAATCGTCCTTTCAGACTGGCCGTCCGTCTGAGGATGATAGGCCGTACTGAATTGCAACTTAGTCCCCATGGCCAATTGCAGACTTTTCCAAAAATTCGCAGTAAACCAGGGATCACGGTCCGAAGTGATCGATACCGGTACTCCATGCAATCGGACTACCTGCCGTACATATAAATCTCCATATCTTTCTAGCTCAAAATCCTTTCGCACTGCCAAGAAGTGCGCTGACTTGGTTAATCTGTCCACTATCACCCAAATAGAGTCGTGTCCCCTCTGGCTCCTTGGCAATCCCGTTACAAAATCCATTATAATATGTTCCCATTTCCATTCTGGGATTTCCAACGGCTACAACATCCCACCAGGCTTACAATGCTGTGCCTTCACTTGTTGGCACGTCAAGCACTTAGCCACATGCCTGGCCACATCCGCTTTCATTCCGTTCCACCAATAGTGCTGTCGGAGATTCTGGTACATCTTCGTGCTGCCCGGATGAATGCTATAATTGCTCCTATGAGCTTCCGATAAAATCTCTTCCTTAAGCTCCAAATCATCGGGCACGCACAACCGTCCTCGAAACTTAAGAATTCCGTCCTCGGACGCTTGGAAGTCCGGTTTCCTCTTAGTGCCATCCATCTCCAGAATTTTCTGAATCTCAGGGTCCGTAGACTGTAACGCCTTAATCTTGGTTTGCACTTCCGGTTCAATCCTTAACGTTGCCACCAAACTGGAGAGGCGTCTTACCTCGAACTTAAACTCTGAGTCTCGCGCTTCTTCCAATAAAATCCACTCTTTGACTATTAATTGCGCGATGCTCGATTTCCGGCTTAAGGCATCCGCTACCCGGTTGGCTTTTCCGGGATTATACAAAATATCACAGTCATAGTCCTTCAAAAGCTCCATCCAACGCCTTTGCCTCATATTCAATTCTTTCTGCGAAAATAAATACTTGAGACTCTGATGGTCCGTATAAATTTGGAACCTTTCTCCATATAAATAGTGCCTCCAAATCTTAAGTGCGAAAACAATTGCTGCCAATTCCAAGTCGTGAGTTGGGTAGTTCATCTCATGAGGCCTTAACTGACGCGATGCATAAGTAACCACCCTTCCATGTTGCATTAGCACGCATCCCAATCCTTTGAGCGAAGCATCGCTATAAATCTCATATCCTCCCGGTCCTGAAGGGATCATTAGCACTGGCGCAGTCGTCAATCTCTGCTTCAACTCCTGAAAGCTCTCTTCGCACTTCTCCATCCATTCAAACTTAGTCTCCTTCTTAAGCAACCTTGTCAATGGAGTGGCTATTGCTGAGAATCTTTCCACAAATCGTCTATAGTAACCTACCAGTCCTAAGAAGCTTCGAACCTCAGTAACCGTCGTCGGTCTCGGCCAATCCATCACTGCTTCAATCTTTGCCGGATCCACGGAGATTCCTTCTCCGGAAATTACATGCCCAAGAAATGCTACTCGGTTCAGCCAAAACTCGCACTTGCTAAACTTAGCATACAGTGCATGCTCTCTTAACGTTCGTAGAACCTTTTCCAAGTGTACCTCATGTTCCTCGGGGCTCTTTGAATACACCAAAATATCATCTATGAAGACTGTTGGGAAAACTCAATTCCCGATCGTCGCGTTCGAAACATATTCGGAACGAATTCGATCAATGCGGAAAACGTTCCCAAGGATCATCAACTTGTATCACCGATCATACAGGCATATCACACAACGAACATACCCGGTATTGTCACAGATTAAGTGCCACTTTGCGCTTGAGAGTTCTTCGATCGTCTTTCGTACTCACGTGCGTTCCGAAGCAAAAGCAGAGAATACGTTGTATTGAAGGAGTGTGTTTGCACATATGAAAATCACTTCTGTTTTACAAGGGGTGCCTTCTATTATAAATAGACAAATAACTACCTCGTGGGCCCTTGTGGCTCACGGGCCGGGTTTGGCCCATCTTGGGCGGTCCACCCAATATGTCTTACATCTCCCACTCGCCCACGATGGGCTAAACACAACTCTCTTCCTTGCAAAGTTCATATTGGCAAATAATCCGTGCGACCAACATACTACGAGAGCTCGTTGTTATACATCTGTTAGGAATATATAACAGCTCAAATTGGGCATTATCCAGAGTAGAATTAGTATGCAGTTCCCTAGATCAATCAGTCACATTTTTATCTCTCTTGATCTCTTTTAGTATCTCGTATATTGTATTCACAACTATGATTTACTCAAAATCATAATTGGTCGACCTGTGAATACAAATATAGAATGTGACATCATAAATTAAATTGATCTTCCTCTTTCCTTAAACCTCTCCATTTCAGTCCAACTCGCTTTTCTAGAAATGCCCTATTAGACCGAATTATCATGATCATCGGCAACATCCTAAGATAGCAAACACTGAATAGAAATTTTGAGAATAAGTAAGAGTCGTGAGGGCACTTTAATTGAGAAGAACTATTTTCTTCAAGAGTCTCACACGACTTAAAAATTGAGATCACAAATTTTTGCCAACTCTTATCGGTCGTCCCATGCATACGTAATATGAAATACGTATTACGGTATTCTCTCCTTTTCCCATAGAGCGTATATCTTTACTCTCAATACCGTACAGATGATAGTTTAGATATACTCAATGTCTAACTTGAGTTCACCAATCTACTCTATTCATAAGCATCTATCAGAACTCACATCTGGCATTAAAGACAGGTAAGGTGAAATATGTGAGTCATTTCACTTTCGGACATAATAATCCATATGTCCTCATCTTAACATTCTGTTAAGGCGACGTTCATGCTTCAAGCTTGAGCTCTCAATTATCACATAGATAACAAGCTTAAAACTATCTCATCTCTATTCATCACACAGTGAGTAGAGGCGATTACCCGTGTGAGTGGGCTAATCTCTCATCTGTCCGACATACCTTTTCAATATAATGCACTCAGCATCGACATTCACAAACGTCATACAAACTTATAGGCATTGATAATAACAAACTTCATTAATAGTGAACATTCTGGGAAAATTATAATATTCAGTACATCATATTCTACACAGTCCTAGAGATCTCACATGACCATGGAAAACTTCTCTAGGAATCGATTTCGTCATAGGATCTGCTATCATCCTTTGTGTAGATATGTACTTCACGTTCACTTCCTTTCGTGCAACCATGTCCTTGACATAGTTATACTTGATATCTATATGTTTGGTCTTTCCATGGTACTTGGGATCCTTAGTGTACGCTATTGCTGCTTGGCTATCGCAATAGACCAATACTGGGTTTGCAGCATTCTCAGTAACACCTAAGTGATCCAAAAATCTTCTAAGCCAAACAGCTTCTTGTGCCGCTGCTGATAGAGCCACGAACTCGGCTTCCATTGTAGATAAGGCTACACACCATTGTTTCTTACTGCTCCAAGATATGGCGCCATTATTCAGTAAGAATACGTATCCAGAAGTAGATTTCCTTTCTTTTAAATCTCCTCCCCAGTCAGCATCAGTATAGCCTTCAAGGTGTAGATCACTTCCTTGATAAGTCAGCGCATAGTCGGCACTTCCCTTTAGATATTTGAGGATTCTTTTGACGGCGATCCAATGTGCTTGACCTGGATTGGATTGGTATCTACTTACCATTCCAACTGCATAACAAATATCAGGTCTTGTACACATCATAGTGTACATCAAGCTTCCGACAGCACTAGCATATGGAACTTGTTCCATTTGCTCCTTTTCTTGTGAAGTCTTAGGACACATTCTGTCGCTTAATGCTTCGCCCTTTGCAATAGGAGTATCTATTGGTTTACAGTCTTGCATACGAAATCGCTCAAGGATTTTATTCACATACGTCTCTTGTGAAAGGGATAGAGATTTCTTTGAGCGATCTCTTGAAATCTTAACTCCAAGAATGTATGCAGCTTCACCCATATCTTTCATCTCAAAATTGGAAGATAACCAATTCTTGACTGTATTAACCAACTCCATACTGCTTCCGGCAATTAGTATATCATCAACATATAATGACAAGATCACAAATTGATCTTTGGATCTTTTGATATATACACAATTGTCTTCACTAATCATTACAAAATCATATGCCATTATGGCATTGTGAAAACGTATATACCATTGTCTCGAAGACTGCTTAAGGCCATATATCGACCTCAATAGTCGACACACTTTGTGCTCCTGGCCTTTTGTAATGAAACCAACAAGTTGTTCCATATAAATTTCTTCCTCTAATTCTCCATTGAGGAATGCAGTCTTTACATCCATTTGATGTAATTCAAGATCCATACTAGCTACTATTGCCAGAATAAGGCGAATAGAGGTAAATCAAACCACAGGAGAAAAAGTTTCTTCAAAGTCAACTCCTTCCTGTTGATTATATCCTTTCGCCACAAGGCGAGCCTTATACCTCTCTATTGAGCCATCAGCCTTACGCTTTATTTTGAGAACCCACTTGTTCCCAATGGCTTTGCGTCCTTTTGGAAGGTCAACCAATTCCCAAACTTGGTTTGATCTTAATAACTCCATTTCCTCTTCCATTGCATGTATCCATTCTTCCTTATCAGGGCACTTTAGAGCATCGTTCACATTCTTCGGCTCATCTTCATCTTGTGGGGCGATCATGAAAGCTTCTCCTTCAATGTCAAAACGTCGACGGGGAATCCTATTACGACTTGACTGTCGTATGGAATGATGTACTTCTGATGATTCACCCCGTTCCATTGCGCTCCCACTCGAATGAGATAATGGTGGTGTCGTCTCTTTAAGTGGTTGCAATTGAGACTGGGTTGCATTCAACTCTCCATTTGTCACAATGCTCCCACTAACTTCACTATCACGATCCACAGATTCGTATAGTGAGTAATCACCACCTACTTCGCCCTTTTTAGGAAATTCATTCTCTAAGAATGTGACATCCCGTGATTCAAATTCAGTTATACTTCCGCTTTCTTGCTCACCTATGAATACATATCCTTATTCAGTTCAGCCACTATGTTCTTAGTTGCTGAAGCCATCGTATCTGAACATTTTAGACACATACGCACGAGTTATTAAAGCCTATCTAAATGCTTCATCAGCATCATGATTACATAAACTAATCATATTAATGAATAGTTTCACAAAAGGTCTTAGAGTCGAAAGTTCACTATGTTCCCAATCATCGTCTAAAAAACCCAATTTGAAATTACCATTAACATAATCATTTATGTAAAGAAATTGATTCTTCAAAAGTTACACAAACTTTGAAGAACTTCCCACATATAACATAACATGTGATATGGCAATATAAAATGAGAAATCACAAAAATTCATAGCCATATATGTATTTCATAACACATTCACAAATATTTAAGAACATGTAATAACAACTTGAAACATATACAGAATTGATTCCAAATCCCAAAAGAACAACATCAAGTGTACCAATCTAACACATAGATAGGAAATGACTCATAAAATTCTTTAGAAAGTTTTATTTTCTTCGGAACATAAACAGAGGCTCCCGGAAAACCCCTAGATCCAGGCCATGATTTGCGCCTCGACCCATTCAATGCAAGGGTTGATGTTCTTCTTGCCCCAACCCTTATGTATTCTTGCACAAAATTCTCCACAAGCATCTTATAGCTTGGACCATTTAAGGTTTCTTTAACCTTATCAAGCATTCTTCTCAACTCATCAGGCATAGTGCATTTTAAGGCTCCGACCATTACATATTCCGGCATTACAAAACCGTTCCAAATGATATCCTGTATCATTTTGTTGACCTTGATGATGTGTGTCATCATATCATCTTTAGCGTCCCATCGATAAAGTGCTAGCTTGACTCTTAGGTTTTCAAGCTTCTCCTTTTGAGCTGCCGTTCTGGGGATTATCGGAGTGCGTCTCAAATGTACCATTGTTCCTGCAACGAATGCAGAACGAAGGATTACTTATAATCCATGATACATTAAGATAAGGAATGCTTATTCATATACATATAATCTAGCACTTGTATTTCAAAAAACTATAGAGAAATACTAGAGAAAATGCCAAAATATACCCCTAAGTATGTGTACATAGGGTTTATCGTGCATTTTCACATTCATAAGTGCAGCAAAAATGTAATATGAATACACCATAACGTAGAGCATTCCGATACGAGCACGTCGATACCAAGAACGCCCAAATCAGAGTTCAAATGAGCTCGAACGGGCCAAAAGAAATAACTTGGTCATTCTGCCGGTTTGAACCGGTCCGGTCCGACCGGCTTGACCGGTCCGGTTCGACCGGTTTGACCGTTCCGAACGTTGACCGGTCAACGGTCAACCGGTTCGGTCAACGGTCAACCGGGTCGGGTCAACGGGCCGGGTCAAACGGTCAACCGGGTCGGGTCAAACGGTCAACCGGGTCGGGATCTCGGGTCGGGTCAATGGTCCGCTTCTGATGACGTCACGATGACGTCATCATCGGCGGTTAGCGGCGACCGACGCGCCCTTTCGCAGGGCCGCGCGTGGTACGCACGCGCCGTCGCGCGCACGGGCCTTGCCGGCGCGTGAGGGCGCGTGCGGCGTCCTCCGGCGACGTGCCGCCCATCATTTTGCTCGTCTCGACGAGCCTTTTCTGTTTATACAATAAAATTTAAGTTTTGACGAAAAAACAAAAATCGAAACATGTATGAACAGTTCGGCGACGCGACGAAAACGAACCAAAAACAAGGCCGAAACAAAAAAACAAGCAGTATACACTTCAATGGAAGAGACGGTACACATGCATGATCGGGAAACAAGTCAACGGGCTCTGATACCAATGTTGGGAAAACTCAATTCCCGATCATCGCGTTCGAAACATATTCGGAACGAATTTGATCAATGCGGAAAACGTGCCCAAGGATCATCAACTTGTATCACCGATCATACAGGCATATCACACAACGAACATACCTGGTATTGTCACAGATTAAGTGCCACTTTGCGCTTGAGAGTTCTTCGATCGTCTTTCGTACTCACGTGCGTTCTGAAGCAAAAGCAGAGAATACGTTGTATCGAAGGAGTGTGTTTGCACATATGAAAAATCACCTCTGTTTCCCAAGGGGTGCCTTCTATTATAGATAGACAAATAACTACCTCGTGGGCCCTTGTGGCTCACGGGCCGGGTTTGGCCCATCTTGGGCGGTCCACCCAATATGTCTTACAAAGACGATGACGAACTGATCCAAAAACTCCTTGAATACCCGATTCATTAAGTCCATAAAAGCAGCAGGGGCATTAGTCAGTCCAAACGGCATTACCGTGAATTCATAGTGCCCATACCTCGTCCTGAATGCCGTCTTTGGGATATCCTCCTTTTTAATCCTCAGTTGATGGTACCCCGTCCTCAAGTCGATCTTTGAAAACATCGATGATCCTTGCAACTGATCAAATAGGTCATCTATCCTTGGTAATGGGTACTTATTCTTAATGGTCACCTGATTTAACTGTCTGTAGTCTATGCACAACCTCAAAGATCCATATTTCTTTCTCACGAATAACACCGGTGCTCCCCATGGAGACGCACTCGGGCGGATAAAGCCTCTATCTAGCAACTCATGCATTTGGACCTTCAATTCCTTCAATTCAGACAGTGACATCCTATAGGGCGCTTTTGAGATTGGTTCCGTCCCTGGGGCTAACTCAATCACGAACTCCACTTCTCTATCAGGTGGCAGTCCCGGTAATTCCTGAGGAAAGACATCGGGAAAATTGCACACCACGGCTATATCTTCTAGCCTCGGCTCTCCAGCCGTCGAATCAACTACATTTGCCAGAAATCCTTGGCACCCTTCATCCAGAAGCTTAGCTACCTCGAGCGACGAAATCCAAGGGATCGAGGTTCCTCCTCGGTTTCCCACAAACTCAAATCTAGGATGTCCAACCGGATTAAATTGGATCACCCTGCTACTACAATCCATAACAGCTCTCTGTTTGACTAGCCAGTCCATACCGACAATCACATCAAAGTCATGCATAGATAAAACCGCCAAATCTATCCTTTCTTCCCTATCACCGATCACTATCTTACAATCGGGACATCCCAACACAATCAGTACTTTATCATTCAGCGGAGTAGTCACACACAGCATAACATCAAGCGGTTTTGGCTCAATCCCAGATAATTTAACGAACTGCTCAGATATAAATGAATGCGACGCCCCCGGATCAAACAAGGCATATGCAGCATGATCACAGAGAGAGACCGTACCTGTGACCACGCCAGGCGTGTCCTGAGCCTCCCTCCTTGCCATTGCATACACCCGTCCTTGGGCCGGCGGCCTATTCTGATTGGCCGGCTGGATAGCTCTAAACTGATTCCCATTCCGGGGTGGCGGCGGCGGCGGCAGGAGTGCAGGTGACCCGGTCTGCCTATTGTTAGGACATTCCCTCATCTGGTGGCCCCTTCCACCACATGTAAAACATACTCTGCCCCTATTTGGGCAAGGTCCATTCCCGTGCCTTCCTCCACATAGCCTACACGGGGCGTTCTGATAACGGTTTGGCTTCCCAATATTCCTCCGAACGGAAGGGACAAAGCGACTATTTCTTGCCATGGGTCTTTTCCCAAGTTGACTGTCATCCCTAGCCGGGGCATACCGCGATCCGAAGCGGCCCGATCCGTTTGATCTCGCTCAATTGCACCGGGCCCTTTCATATATCTCGTTATAGCCCCTCAAGTTCAATGAGATCATCATTTGCGAAGGTCCGTTTCAAATTTCATCCCGGAACCTCCTAGCTTTGTCCATTGGGTCTTCCACTATTCTGGGGGCAAATTTGGACAGCCTTGCAAACTCGGCTTCATACTGATCTACCGACCTCTGACCTTGGCGGAGTCTCATGAATTCTGCCAGTTTCTGTTCTCGGGCACTTTCCGAGAAATACTTGCCGTTGAAGGTCTCGGTAAAAACGGTCCAATTTGGGGCAGTACCAGCGGGGAACACTTGACCTCTGGTGGCTCTCCACTAATCGCTGGCATTTTCCTGAAGTTGGTAGACTGCTAGCGTTACCTTCTCTTCCTCGGTACACCCCAAGACCCTCAAAAGCTTTCTCTAGCTCTTCTACCCATCTTGGTGCGACCTCGGGGTCACCTCTCCCATCAAACTTTGGGGTTTCAACCTCGAACTCGACCAGCTTGGACATTGGCACGATCGCATTTACTCGCCTTGGACCGGGATTTCCACCAATCACATTATTCCCACGATCTCCATTATTCCCAACAATCTCGCTGGCAGCTGCAGCGGCAGCGGCGACAGTAGCACTTCTTTCCCCCGTCTGTCTACCTGATAATATTCCTGCTTCTTCGAGCACTCTCCAGATTTCATCCACCCTATTATCCTCCATAACTCCAGCTAACGGGGCTACGCGACCTCGACCTCGACCTTGACTGCTCATCTTACCGATTCTCACAAACGCTCACTTGCTAAGTTCCACGCAGGAATTAAAAACCTAGGCCAACTATACCAGTCTAAGCTCTAGGCAGTGAATCACAACAATAATTCACTAAGCAGGCAGACAATCACATACAGCACTCAATCTCAGTCAACCGAGTTCGTGCACTTACCTCAAGTCCCGACGCACCTGCACCTCACACATTATTGCATAAAAATCATTTAGCAAATCACAATCACACAGTCTGGGGTACGCATTGCACACAAATTTCCCTAACTGGCTACCCCGAAGTCATCGCTCCTTATCACTCCAGATTTCGACCACTTGGATCGAGCTGACCTTGCTCTGATACCAAATCAACGGGGATGTCACGCCTCGAACCCCAACGGGCTCGCGACACTCCTTCCACGGTCGTATTGAACGCGACGTCCCAGGACGCGTCGCCGACCCAAACGAACTACACAAGCGGAAGCGAAATAAAACAACCCAAACAGTAAAATATGACGAAGGGATAGCACAAAACAATAATTCCAAATACACAACATTAAAACGGAGTAGTGGTTGGATATCCTACTTCGCTATACAAAAGAGGGGCACACAAAAATATGAGGTAACTTGACCCGTCCTTGATCTCCGAGATACCCTTGCAGTGTCTCCAGTCACTCATGGTCGCGGATCTGAAATGGTTATATAATAACCGTGAGAACGAGTCTCAATAAGCAACCCCCTATACCCCACGTAGGCCAATGCGTACCCAGACAAGTCGTACATGCAATCTACCCCATAACATATAAAATTCACGTCATTGTACTTACCTCGCCATCAAACGCATGCTCTGCACGTTAGTTAAACGTGACAATGCAATATTAATAGTCTAATAACATATCACAATCACTCAAGCACCAACCACACTAGCACTCAATCAATCCAACCAATTCAATCACACATTCAATCAGCCAGTCCAATCAATTCAATCACACTCAACTCGCATACGTGGCCGAACAACTTTCCACGACCTCCCAAGTCCTTTCACACTGCCCGCGCCACTGCGCCTCGGGCCCAATCTCACAGCCCGCGCCACTGCGCCTCAGGCTCAGCCCTTAGATCAAGCCGGGCTCGGTCCCGCGTAACCACGCCTCAGGACATTTTTCCCCTTCCATTGACCCGCGTAACCTACGCCTCAGGTCTGGTCATGCCTTTCTCGCCACACCCGCGTAACTACGCCTCAGGTTGGCAGCCCTCCGATCAATCCGGGCTTTTCTCATGCACATGCACCATAACACAATTCGCAATTTTCACAAGTCGTACCAATTAAATTCAAGGCATGCTCACCACAATATTCCACCAACCCGACCTTCAAGTCGGTCACATTCAGCTATCAATTCCACTCACAACCGCCACGATAAGCCAATCATTGACTCACCACAATAGCCACAAATATGCACCCTCAATCATCCCAATTTCAAATCACAAGCTCACGATTCCGACATTCAAGTCAACACATTCAATTAATCCAATTCACCCACAAGCGCCACGACAATTATCTCAGTCAATCCCTAAATTAGCCACACAATTACCGCCACAATAATTCACAAATTGAGCACAATCAGTCAAATTAGCCACGCCTAATTTAATTTCTAACCCGGTACCAAGCACATCCTAAACAAGTCTAAAAAAATACACATAGTCCTAAATAAGGAATAGGAGGTCACTTACTTGGTTTTGGCCCGGAGAAAATCGGCTCGGGCCTAAAATGGCCCGGGTGAACAGTGCCGAACTAGGTGCGGGCACGGGCCAACCGGCACGGTGGCCGGCCAACACGGGCACGGTGGCCGATCGGCGTGCCTGGCGCGCGGGCACGGTGGTTGAACGGCGTGCCCGGGGCGCACGAGCGGGACGAGCGACGTGCCCGGCGACGAGCCACTGAGCGGGCAACAAGCGCCGGTGCACGAAGCGACGGCCGAACGGGACGGGCCAAGGGCCGAGCAGCAATGGCGAGTGGCCTGGTCGAGCGGGTGACGAACCCGGCCACGGCTTAGGTGGCCGGGCGGGGCCGGCTGGTCGGCCAGGGCTGCAGCGGCGACAAGCGACGCAAGCTGACGACGAGCTGGAGGGGAGGAAAGGTGAGTCGATGGGGGTGGTGACGAAAGAGAGAGAGATCGGGGCCGAGGGAGAGGGCAAACCGGCGGCGACGGGCGGCACGGCGGCGACCGGGCAAGGCGGCGTGCTAAGCGAGCGGCCGGACGAACGGCCGGCGGGCCGGGACTCGCCGGATGCGGCGGCTAGGACTCACTGGACGCGGCGGCTGGACGGTCAGAGCCGAAACAAGGGGAGGGACTGGTCGCGCGGCGGCCGTAGGCAGCATGGCGGCGTCACGGGTGGCCGGGCGACGAGAGGACAAGCCGGCGGGCGGGCCGGGCAAGACTCGGGTCCGCGGCGGACTCAGCGGCGGGCTGCTGCTCACGTGCAGCGCAGACAGAGCCGGCAACAGGCGGACAGGGCCGATGAGCGGCGGTCGCGGGCGACGAGCGGCGTCACGGCTCGGTCGGGCGATGGTGGCGCGAGGCAGACGGTGAAGGGCGGTCGGCGGCGACTGGTCGGACGAGCAAAGGCAAAAGCAGAACCAGTCGGGGTCGACGAAGGAAGAAGGAAGAAGGAAGAAGAAGGAGAGAGAAGGAAGAAGAAAAAGAGAAAGAAGGAGAGAGAGAGGAGTGGATGAGTCTGACAAGGGGGGCCAAACGTGCGCAAGGGGGAGGGTGACCGGGGAGAGAGAGAGAGAGAGAGAGAGAGAGAGAGAAGAAAAAGTAATTATCGCGATCCAACGGTCACGATTCGAACTCGAAAACGATCTAACGGCCCACGAAAATCCTAATTAATAATATAGGAAAAAAAAGCCAAAAGAAAATAACCCAAAACACACTATGAGGGAGGTCTACTAGTCCAAATCCGCACCCGGTCAAAAATCCACTTTTCACATATCCCGGGTAATCTCGAGGCTGGCCATAATAATATCGACACCGTCCAATTTATTTCGTCCTGGAACTCCCAGAAATTCGACACCAAAGTTTTGGCTCTAAATAACGGCCAAATTCGATCGAGCGCGATTCTAGCGAAATCTCATTTTTAAAACAATAACCGAGAGTGATTAGTTCCCGGGCGAGATTTTACTATAAGCACACTGACGAATTACACGTTTTATAAATCCCAACTATGGGCCGAAATTCGGAATGTCACAAGGGCTGCCCTCTCTCAACACCAGCGAGGGTCGCCCTCACCCACCCAGCCCAGGCGAGGGCTGCCTTCGCCTGAGGCCGGCGATCCTTTGCCTAAGGCCGACGACCTCCATCGGCTCCGGCTATGGCCACCGGTGGGAAGAGAGGAAAAAGAAAAGAAAAGGAAAAGAAAAAGAAAAAAACAGAAAAAAGAAAAAAAGGAAAAAAATTAAAAAGAAAAAGTCGAAACTACCCTTGTTTTGGTCGCTGAAACAGTAACGTGCTCGCTGGCCGGTGAGCATTTGACCGGCCCGTGAACCCAGACCCTTACTTGAGACTAATTGGACACTTCGAGTCCTTATTTGAGACTGATTGGACACTTCATGCCCTTATTTAATACTATGTCCACTTGGGGTCCTTTTTTGAGAAAAAGACTCTGCTTGGGGTCCTTAATTGGAATTTTCCCGCAAAACGATGATCATAACGAGTACATGTTGTTAAGAAAATCAAAGTTGTTTCTTTTTAATCACTAACATATATTATGTAAGAAAATTTTGTTTTTTCTCATTTTGTATGATGATGTATTTCACAGAATAGATAGCAAATGATATTAACTTTTAAATAGACTCATAACCTTGAATTTTTCCCCCTAAATCACTAGTTCTCAACTTTTTAGATTTCTAACACATTTGAATTCTTTCCCAAAGAATCTCTCACAAAATGTCAACAGTGCACACTTTTTCAATGGATAGCTAATATTACCAAAATAGAGATGGACCTAGTGGTAAAGTTCCATCATTCTATCTATACCAAAGAATTATTTCTCAACCATCCATACCAAGGCAATATCTCTCAAGTATGGAAGTAATTGCTCATCATTTATCATATTTCACAACTGGAAGCACGATTGTTGCAAAACAGAGCTCTTAATTTTGGAAGCCTATTATGCTAAAAGTTTTTAACAATAATTCCTTAAACTTTGGAATGTAAAGAAACTAGAAAATCTTGGTGGGGCCAAGACTTATTAATGAATATAGAATGATGAGACTCATGTTAGTCATTTTGGTATCGAGACAGGCATGCTTGACTCACTTTTCCAAGTCTTCATTGAAATTGACATGTCAAGCAAATTGGTGGAAAATAACAGATTTGAGTGTCCGTATTTGTGAACCACTAGTTATTCAGGTCCATTCGTGAGTTTTCCCATCTTGCTTAGGTCTTTTAGTCCACGTAAGTCCATTGAGCGTTCAACTAGGGAGGTTGAGTCTAGGAGGTATTGCAGCATGTCCTGGTGTAAACACCCAGTGGGATCCACGGTTTTCACGCCTTGTTTAACATCCGGGCAATTGGACGTCCCTCCATAACTCGGGTGTTACTCTCTGTTTCTCTCTCTTGGTTGAACGTTGAGAGAGGAACTTCGTTGAGTCCCACCTCCTCTCCAAGTTCCCACCCTATGTTTTTCTTCCCGGGTGAGTGGGAATACCCTATCAGTGTTTTACGTTTAAGGGACTCCGAGGTCCAAGCATGACTTAGACGTAGCCTTTCAATGTCCTGCTCAGGATAGAGTATCAAGACTGGCATGCTTGACTTACTTTTCCAAGTCTTCGTTGAAATTCACATGTCTAGCAAATTGGTGGAAAATTGTGGATTTGAGTGTTGGTATTCGTGAACCACCAGTTATTCAGGTCCATTCATGAGTCTTCCCATCTTGCTTAGGTCTTTTAGTCGACGCAAGTCCATGGATTGCTACCATTCTTAGGCTGCATTTGGTCATCCGTATAAAACTCGGGATAAGATATGTTTTATCCTATCCCGTGTTTGGTAGGTGTCCCGGATAGTATAATGTCGGATATAGAGGGGATATAACCCGGATAAAAAAATCCGAGGAGAGGGGGTAGGATAAGGTCGGATAGGATTTCTCCTATTCGTCACATAAAAGCAAATTTTTAGAAACTCTACCCTTCATTCACGCATTCTTCACCCACGCGGCTCGTCGAGATGCTGAACTGGAAGGACCCGCAGGAGGAGGAGATCAGGTGGTCGTCCGCTGAAATACTGTTGAAGCTTGCCGGGAAGAAGCGCTTTTCCGCACCTCGCCGGCGACATCAGAGAAGCTCCGAACCTCTTCGTCGCTTCTTCTTCTTCTTCTTCTTCTAGGCGTGCCGACTACTCAACTCAGGTATTGTTACTGTCCTCTCTAGTTTCGCACCGTTGTCAATGGCGTTCGTCGTGTTCGTCGAATGGTATCTAGTTCGCGGTGGAGCAAGGAATCGGTGGCCCTTCGTCCTTGCAATTGCTGATTCAGTTCTGTTCGATTTGTCTGTTTCGAAAAACAACGCGATTACGGACGATGAAGGAACCCACCATCTCGTTGTTTCGATTGTTTGTTTTGTGCTTGCGATGCTCTGTGGTTCGGTGGAGTTGAGGTTTGGTAACTTGGAGCTTGTCTCTCCGCTCTTCGCGGCTTCAGTTGATGTCGAAAGATGGCTTTTTTATTTCACATTCGAGTTCCATCTTTGTTATCCCATTTAAGATGTTCTTCCGACGTTGTTATGTGTAAACCCTGGTATTTGATGCTTTTGTTGATCAATGGGTGGCCTGGCTGTTAATAAGAAGAAGAAGGGTGCGGGTGCGGTGAAGCCTCCGCCTAAGAAGAAGCTGAAGAATGATTTGTTTGCGGAAAAGCGCTCGAAGAAAGACGATGATGACAATTTCTTGTCTCATTTGTTTCTATTTTCATTTTATTTATTTTTTTGCAAAAAAATTTGAAAATCTAATAAAATGTCATATTTTCAAGTTTATTTGTGCATGAGAATGTTATTTTTATAGTAATAAGATTGAAATATTTCATGAGCATCACGTAGGGGTATATATGTCATTTATATTGATATACAGTTTCTACCAAACGCAGGATATGATAGGATATGAGAATATCCGACTTTAAATCCGTACTTCACCAAACAGTGGATAGGATATGGCCAAATCCCTAGATTTCCTATCCTATCCTATCCAATCCTATCCTGACCAGAAATACGGACGACCAAACGCAGCCTTAGGGTAGAGTTGAGCACGCCTTGCTACCATTCTTAGGGTAGAGCTAACAGTCATTGAGAGACCATGAATTAGCAAACACGCCTGGAGAGAGAGAGAGAGAGAGAGAGAGAGAGAGAGAGAGAGAGAGAGAGAGAGAGAGAGAGAGAGAGAGTTCACCTTTTCGTTTCTTCATGTTTCTAATTTCTAAACGAAATTTATTATATAAAGATCTACAAATTCAACTGTCTTTTGTATTAGAGATTTTTCCTTTTTGATTGATCACGGATATTTGGTACAAGAATATATGAATATTAGGCTCTATTTGTTTTGCAGAAAATGAATAATTTGAAAAACGTTTCCTTAAAAATGATTTCTTCTATTGCTTGAAATAATTAACTAATAAAAATATTTTTATTATCGACAACAAATAATATCCGAACATTTTCATGGACGATAAAATTAGTTTTGTTTATTAATTTTTATGAGCGATATAAGTAATCGTATTTAGGAAAATATTTTTCAAATCATATATTTTCTGCGAAACAAACAGAATCTCAATAATTTGCGTTCGATGAAGGCAGAAATAAAGTATATGCATGTGCTTTCAAATAGATACTTACATTGAACCACCTATCAAAGGCAATGATTGTTGATTGGACCAAATATGGAAAAGCTCTTAGACGATTCGGGTGCACGTGAGCCCATTGCATTTGAGCCCTCGACATTGGTGGTGCCACATGAAACCCACACGATTTAAGGGTCATGATGCATTGGGCTCGCACGTACTCACAAATGTCTCACAATATTTGGTCATTGCCTATTTTAACTTTTGTCAATTCTACATGTGAGCGATTTATATGACTTCCAAAACAACAATCAAAGACATAACCGACAGAAATTTCTTCCAACGAGGAAACTGCATGCACCCAGAGGGCGAGGTCCATCGGGCAATAAATAGGCGACGCGACATTAGTTTGGCTATTGAAAATGGGATCAGATAGACCGGTCAGCGAAAATGAGGAGTTGGAGATATATTAGGCTCAAAAGAATTAAGAGTAAGGTCCAAAGATCACGGTAAGGATTTTGTAACGCGTGAGCTTATATTCAAAGAGGAAGACGCTCCTTCCATGGAGTTCCCTACATAATTTGAAAGCTCTTGATGGATTCAACATATTAGGTGTGAACCGGAAGAATCTGTCTTTAAATATCTTCATAAATGAATGATTGACTTTCTGAACATGTAAATGATGTGGGCTTTTTGGGGGCCCTCTTTAGGGCTCATCACCTAATCTTCCGCAATGAAACGACGTGGGTAAACTTAATTGAAGTGACTCTCTCTCTCTCTCTCGCAAGAGAGCACGAACCTTCTTTGGCATTTCCAAGGGGAGAAATTAACGTACACGTTATTCGGAGTGGACCAAGCCAACAAACTTGACTTGACTTGACTAGAGGGTTCATGCGTCCACAAGAGGATAAGTTGATCGAACGGAAATGGAGCTCGGAATGTCTGAGAACTCAATCCTAAAAACAGCACAAAAATTAACAGCCGTGCGGGCATGTCGACCCAAAAGAACGTCAAAGAGAAATTCGAGAGACAATGAAATCTGCCATTAAAAATCAGAGGAATGAAGTGGCTGCGCTGCCTATTGTTGCCGATGGGGTTTTGAAAACCGCTCGGAGAGAGACCGCGAGGATGTGAGGGGAAGGAGTGGAGAGAGAGGAGACCGAGAGAGCTTTTGTTTTTTGGCTCCACCTCCACCCCAGAAAAAAGAAACTTCGGAATCAGTCCCTCGGGTTCCTCTTATTTGTTGTCCAGCCCCTCCAATCGGGGAACTCGAACTTTAGATTCGGTCCCTCGTTCCCTCTTATTTATCAACATGGGTCCCATGACACGAGTCCCTTTTTCTTTTTTTTTGACTCTTACTTGTTAAAATAGATAGGTCTTTTTTATTGTTTGGTTCTATCCTTTCCTATATTTATTTTAAAAGAGAAAGAGTATAATTATAGAACAATAACATTACCACGTATACTATAGATCAATATGAGTTATTTAGAGTCAATAAACAAACTGAAAAGTTTGATGTATAATGTATTTACGTAATATTGTTGGACATTTAGATTTTATTAAAACACCTAAGAGAAACCGTGCAAACCCCATACAAAGCCCCACTGTGAAACACAAATTTCAGTACAATTATTATGTTGTGATTGATTTTCTCTGTTGCATCATTTATAATTAAATTTAAACAATATTTTCACGATAAATAATGGTCTCCCGTCTCATAATGCAACTAAACAAGCAACTTCGTGGAAGACTTTGACTTGCTTTCAATCACGGGAATTTTTTTTCCACCTTATCCCTTTCTTGACAACTAAGCAAGCAAGATGATGAAAGACTTTGACTTGCTTTTCCTCACCAATCCTTTTTTTCCCCTTTCTTTTGAGCAGGTCTTGTAAGCTTTTGCCTTATCGCTTTCTTTGCAACTAAATAAGCAAGATGGTGAAAGACTTTGACTTGCTTTCCCTCGCCATAGAATTTTCTAAAAGGTAATTAACTCGGTTTCATAGAAAAAATGATATAGCATCTTCGAAAAAGTCTTTTTTTCATGATAACGATTTCTTTTGCAAAATGCAGATACTAGCACGAGCATGCTATGTAAGGAGATATCTCACTGATCCAATTTGGCATCGCGGTTGATTGCTGTAATAACATATTTGTCTTGAGTTATGAGTCCTCGATGACGGCCCACCGCTGTGTTGGGCTCGACATCAGATCTAATCAAGCTCCAATGCTGTGTCTAGCTCGATGCATGCCAGAATTACTCAAACGCAACGCTAGATCTAGTCAAGCATCATTGCAGCTTTGAGCAAGATGCCTCTATTTTCTAGTCGGGCCATGACAAAGAAGAGAGAGAGATGATGTGGTAGAATAAAAGGTATTTTATTTGACAGCTGTATCACATGTTATGATAAGCCAATGGAAAGTGAGTAATTTTGACATTGAAACGACCATTAGGATGCAATACGTCTAATAACCAAGAAAAACCACCATCCAAAGCAACCTAAACATATCAAAATTGGCCGGATGGACTACATTGGCAAATTGTCAAAAGGTTTAGGACTAAATTGGTCAAATTGAAAGGTTTAGGACTGAATTGGCACAAGTGCAATTGATTTAGGACTTTTTTGGTAATTTTTCCATGCTTTCCTCTTTCCCTTATACTTCACCATAACTTTGATCCTTGAATACATACGATGAAAATTTGTGTGTACATATTAAGCACATGATATCAGTCTAATTCCTTACGTTCGTAAGTGTATGGAGGAGGTTTGGCTGAATTGACCCTAATTGATGTCGTCGTTCGGACGTGGAGCTAATTGATATCGTGAGAAAGATCATGTTTGGAAAACTGAAAATGATAGGACCCATATAAGTTTCACATGAGTCCCACTAGATTTAGCTATATGTAACGAGTAGGGAACGAATGGCATGTCACTCGATCATTGGTCAAAGCAATAGGCAAGTGAAGAAAAAGCTCATGCAGTTGTAGCACCACATACAGTGGGCTCCACGTGTTAATTCATATATGAATTCAATATAGACATGGTTCGGACTCATTAAAATATATATTGAATTAAATTTTGTTACTTTAAATTCATAACAACCTATTTTTAAAATTTTTAGCCAATTTACTAAATATGAGTTTTTTTGGTCGGTACACTAAATATGAGTTAAAAAGTAGATTTTTGACCATTTCAACGCCTCCAATGGGGAGAGGCTTTCATTTATACGGGAAGGGAAAGCAAAATGTTGTCGATCTTCACTTTGATTTGCGCGGCCATGTGATCCCATTGCAAAGAGAACTAACAAAAGGTGAGGGTTCGTCAGTTAAAGAGGTTTTTTTCCTCATCAAAGACGCGCAAATCCACGGTAGGATTGTGGTATCCCAAGCACATCAAGCTCGTCTTTTGAGGCACGAGAAGAAGTAATTCCCAATATGAACACCGTGCAAAAGTTGCCAAGTAAAGTCTACAGGGGTCGTCTTGCCAATTTCGAGGAAGGGATTGTTTTAGTGGTCTTCGTCAAAAAGTTCAGAATCAAAAGAAGTACAATTGCCTTGTCTAAGAAACGCCATCTACCACCACAACATTTGCGCGTCTCCTTTGGGGCAAGAGAAGAAGTAAAGCTCTATTTAAAGTCCCAAGTGCCTGTGCTTGTGCTTGAAGAGGAGAAACAGCAATCACCATAAATCACTGAGACGCTCGTTTTTTGTTCTGAGATATATCTAGTTTTGATAGCTTCGGGTTGAGGCGTGAAGGTGATCCTCGGATTGTACCGCCTTTTGAGACTCGGGCACAACTTGATCTGCTTCAAGGCAACTTCTTCTCAAACATTGAAACCCATCACAGTAATTTCATCTCATAATCGCTCCTTGAGGTAAGCCCGACCTTCATTCTCCAGTCTATTACAATCAATAGGAAAAAAATGCATTTGATTATTACTCATCTTTTAACACCTAACATCCTTTAAGGCATACATAATATTACATGTGATATTCCCTCGACTTTTTCAAAATTATCATCACATATATAACTAATTTTTCTTGCTACAATCTTCTCATTTAAACTAATCAGTTATGAATGGTTAGACCGATCAATTTTGGTGGAATCGCATGTTGGCCCTTATCCCGATGTTGTCTACAAAACATTAATGGTTGACTAAACTCCCTTAGGAGAAAAAGCCCGTTCGATTAAAATTACAAAAATACCCTACTAGACCCGATTTCGAGTCCATCGACCCTAGACGTACCCCAATTGTCCAAAATTACTTAAACCTTGAAACATCCAAAATACTCGATTTTTGCAGAAATAATTTTTTTCTTGAAAACAGTTAAAAACTAGATTTTTCCAAATATGGATCGTGCAGGTCTATTCTCTTCAATAACCGCACAAAACCTTTCAAAGGCTACGGATAAGAATTGTCAACAACAAAAATTTATCTGAACAGATAAGATCGACTAGAGAATTTTTGGATGTCCATAAAACCATTTTTCATTATATTGGACACTTTTCGTAATTTCTGGAAAATGACAGAAAATTCAAATGTTTTCCAGAAATTATGAAAAATTTACAATTGTACTATTTTTTGGTGATGGTTACGTTGGGAAACTTGAAAGTGAGCAAAGCTGCTGGTTTCAATGCACTTACCTATACTTAAATTGTGGATAATTTTTAGGTGGACTTTGAATTAGAGAAACTAGTCATAAAGTGTGGCTTCAATGCGATTTTACTGCTTACATTAAAGACGTGACTTTTACATATATATTTGTATATAGTAGAGAAGTACTGACTTAGGATGGATTTGACAATATGATTTATGCATGTTTAGGGCGGGGAGGAGAATGTAGCATTTACAGGAGTAAGAACGTCTTTGATAATGATATAATGGAAGATTCATAAGCCGGTTAGAGCCACATTTATCTGTTTAACAAAATGGTTTTTAAGTGGATATGAACAGAAGTGGTCATTCCGTACTCTGGTCCAAATTGTGTGGCTTGACTTTCGCTTGCCATCTGAAAACAATTTAATTGCTACCAGTCAATCAGCGATAGGGGATACCAGTTGGTCAATACTAATTCGAGACTTATCGTTTACTACTGATTGGCTGATTGGTCCTCTCTCTCTCTCTCTCTCTCTCTCTCTCTCTCTCTTCTCACTTTATCTTTCGCATTCAGCCACTCTCTTGCTGAACAATTCGAGACTATCGTCTACTGATTAGTCCTCCCTCGCTTTCTCTTCTTTTCCCTCTTGAAAGTTCTCACCCAGGCTTGTTCAGGGTCTCCTCTCTCCGATCTCGCACCTCTCTTCGCATCACAGCTCGCGGGAGGTAATCACTTTTTCATGTCTTATTAGCGTGTCGTTTCTATTGATTCATCGCTTTGTTATTGGAATAATCGGCTGAACTAAGTGTGTTCTGCCGCCCTTTTAGTCTATAGGAGATGTGGGGTGGCTGCTGAACAGCAGTGGAGGGTCTTCTATTCTCTCTTTTGGAGACGTTGTAGCCTGTTAACAGGTATGTCCCCAGCTCAGATTTTGACTTCGGTGAAAGAAGAAAGCCCTTTGTTTTGGACTTTAGATGTGGCTAATCCTATGATGGCCTTGCTTTTTGATTGTTAGTTGCATTGTAATTCGGTATTTGATCTTTTGTTGAACTAGAACGAGCAAGTCTGCAAGCGCGCTAGACTCTATTGCGAGCAAAATTGCCACATTTCGATTGAATCCATAGACCATTATTTTTTATGTGTTGTGAGGTTTCTCTGTGTTTGAAGGTCCTAGATCAATTTATAGAAAAATAAAACATAAAAATAAAAGTAGGCCACTTCCAGGGTCGACTAGTTTGGTTCTCGGTTACAAAAACGGAGAACCGATTATTACAGAATCAATTCCCGATTCTTAGGTTAGAACCTACTCATCCTGAAACCGATCATCTTAAGAGTAAGTCTTCTCTTAAGGAGATTTCATTTGACAATTTTACCTCCCTACAGAACATTCCAAATGAGTAATCTTCTTAAGATTTTTTACATGATATCCAATAGTAAGAAAAAAAAAACCTATTTGATCTTATGACGCACACATGAAAACAATCAAATAAATCAAGCCATACATGCAGAGTAGGAGATTCACCAAGCTTTATATCACTCATTTCTTACACCTCTTTTGTTACAAACAGTAAATTCATTCTTCAAAACGTGACTAATCAATTTAACCTGACTTATCACAAATTTAGCCGATAGTCCTATTCTACTTCCATTTAATTGGATAAAAAAAATCTTTATGGTGATATTCTCAAGGTGTGCCCTCCAACAAAAATGGGGACAAGCACTCAACACCATTGTTTCAAACCTTGGTCGTCTCTGAATTTTCCTTAGCAGCTTCCTTTTTCTTCCTTTCTTATCTTCTTCTCCTCCTTACATCGAATCAATACCTAATTTCTAATCGTTCAGACTAACATGGAGAAAGGGCAAAGTTAGAGCAACGCAAACATAGAGATGCACCGTCTCATTTCAGGTTGTTCCTTTGCGGTGCTTCTTGCGTCTCTATCCTCGTATTCACTAATCTCAATAAGAAGAAAAAGAGTGCATAAAAAGAGAGAACTGAGGGAGCATCCGCTCCTCCGTTTGGTGCCATCTAATAAATTATAGCTCTATTTTACAGACAAGATATCAATCAACTCTTTAGATTTGAAAATTTGAAATGAAAGGCTCGGTGATAACATACCAGTTCAAAATAAATTCATTTCACATGGAATGGTAGCATGTGGTGCCGGCGTGGAATAGATAAAACATAAAAAAACCACGAGCATTTGTTTATCTGAACCTCACATTTCCAACTTCATTAAGAATATGACAATTTTAAACAAGATTAAAATATAAAATCACATCCACAATTACTAGTTCGGTCCTTTCTTGACGTCTTTCACACATTTCTAATTCCGTTTCAAATCAATTATTATCTTTTGATTGATATATAAAATTCTGATTTTCAATAACCAAATAAAAACCGAACGTATGCTTATATTTTTAATTGAATGCAATATACTAATTCTAGTTCTTTATAGCCAAAATGAAAAATTAATGTACACGTTACTCGTGAGTGGATCAAGCCAACAAGTTTGACTTGAATAAGGTGAGGTCCAAAAGAAGATAAGGCGATGACTAAAAGCATATGCAACTGCTCCTTGTCCATCAATTACCAATTAATTAAAGATTTCATGTTCATTTTTTCTTGCGTGGTAACAGATTCATGTTCATACTTGTTTGTAGAGATTAGTTCATCGATCCTTTTATGCAGCAGAAAAGCATCTTTCGTTCCAACTTTCGCCCTTAGATTGCCATGCACAAAGGGTAGAGTGAGAGAGAGAGGAAAATTGATAACACTTCATTCTCTTTTTTTACTTTTAATTTGTGTTCATGAAGGTTTCTATGTGTCTTGAATTCATAATTCAAAAGCCTTTTGGACGTTACCTCTAAATATTGCTGCTTTCTTCTAAAAGTAAGCCCGTACACTTCATTCCCTTCTTTTCTATGTTTTTTTTCCTAAATCATCTTTTATTTTTTGAATATTTCGCATACTTCTTTTTTCATTGGTTTACTGACTTTTCAAGAGTTGAATGATATGCCAACAAAATTGTAATAAAAAAATGACCCGGAAAAGAACTCAAGGACTGTGTCCAAGTATTTCATATATCATTAGTAACTTATTACTAGTGTGTTATGCTCATTTGGTGTCATTTAACAAATTATAGCTCTATTTTGCAAACAATATATCAATCAATAATAATATAAATTTGAAAGTTTGAAGTGAATAGCTTGGTAACATCATATCATAGATTCATCTTATATAAAATTATTGGCATGTGGGGCCAGCATGAAATAGATAGGAGAGAAATGACAACGACCATTTGTTCAATTCTACCTCACATTTCCAACTTCATTAAGAATATGACAATTTTAAATAAAATTAAAATATGAAATCACCGAATTTGAACCAATAAAAGAAGTGAAGCAACCGACCCCAAAACGAATAGAGAAGCAACATTCACACAAAAAGAGAAAAGAACATGAGAGAGAGAGAGAGAGAGAGAGAGAGAGAGAGAGAGAGAGAGAGAGGAAGCAAGAACAAAGACGGTCTAAGATTGATTGAAGTTAAGCAAGAGGGACAGTACCGTGTTCCAAGTCATTGGAAGAGTGAGGAACGTATCAGCTTGTCAGGAAAGCTCAAGTTTTCTTGGAGAAATAAGGCCAAGAGGCCTTTACACTTTTAGCAATTCCTTGTTTTCTTTATTCGGAAAAAAAAATCAAGTGAAGGTTTTGTCGGGCAATCCTTAAAGACCACAAAAATTCAAAGACTTTGGACATTCTTTTTTCATCATTGATTTTTGTGAGCGATCATGTTACTAAAGGTACTACTAACAATTCATGTTGTGTCATGTTAATTTTGTCATGACGAGTTAGGATATAACACGAATATGGCAAAACCCAAATAAGATGCGTTTAGTAAACGCATTGAACTGCCACAATACGAACACGACACTTAATAAAGCAGATCAGACGACACAACACGACAAATGAAATTATTAAACGTGTCACCATATGAATGTCAACACGACACCATGCAATATGCTAACTTGTATACATGCAAAAAGATGCAACACATTGCATTACATTTAAAGAAAGTGCAAAATTGCTTCGCTTGATATTCCAATTACAAGTGAGACGCAAACTTTTGTATTAATATTAACCCTATGTAAGAGCCATAAAATTTTATCTCACAAAAAGCCCCAAATTTCGAAATACTAAAGCCATAAATTTCAGAATCTAAAATTAAGAGCAAAAAAACAAGTAGACCATGAAAGAAGAGAGGGAAAGCTAAACTTCCTCGAAATATGTTTGGACACATGTTGGGTGGAAATGATGTAAATGGAACTTAATTTCATTGATAGACTTAATTATCCTTCATTCTATTCATCCTTAAAAAGGAAGTAAGGCCACTTTTGGAAGAAAAGTGCAATTTTTGCATTTCCTCTCATATCTATGCACTTTTAGAAAGATATAAAATGTGGACCCAAAAGGAAGTATTTCCTTTTCATTTAGAATCATTTTTATCGACTTCCTTCATAATTTAAACAGTTGAGCAATTGAAAATTTTTCCTCGTTTAATATTTAAGCTTTAGTTAATTTTATATATGAACTATGCCTAAAACTTGAAACCCACCAAATTAAAAACGTGATTGATGGAAATTTCCTCCAATTAGGAAAGTGCACGCATCTAGAGGATGAGGTTTATTGGGCAACAATTAATTGGCACTGGGATTAAACAGAAGGCATTGTGAAAATGAGGTTCCTACATAATTTCAATATCTTGAAATATCATAGATGTGCGTGAAGTTACATAGTTGTTCGAATGTGTTTTAAGGAAGTTTACTAATTACACTTCGATCTGTTTAAATACTTGAATGTGTTTCAACTATGTGTTTCTGAACAAGTAAATGATGTGGGCTTTTTGGGGGCCTCTTTAGGGCCACCTTATCTTCCGCAGTGAAACGACATCAGCTTACTTAACTGAAGGCCGCATCTTCATTACCTATCTCTTTCTCAAGAACACGAACCTTCTTCAGCATTGCCTCGGGGAGAAATAAACCTACACGTTATTCGGAGTGGACCAAGCCAGCAAAGCATTTGCAAAAAAGCATCCTAAAAGCATCTTTCGTTGTTCATCAATCCTTTTGAGCAGCAGAAAAGCATCTTTTCGTTTCAAATTTCGCCCTCAGATCACCATGGGCAATGGGCAGAGTCAGAGAAAGAGAGCAGAGGAAGAGATCACTGAGGGAGCATCCACTTCTTCGTTCATCTCCCCGGTACTCACAGGACAAGGTGACGATCAATACGACGTATTCTTGAGCTTTAGAGGCTCAGATACTCGCAAGAAATTCACCGATCATCTCTACCATAGACTGGTCAGCGTAGGGACTGTACCTCTTTCCGTGTTCAAGGATGATAACAGCATCCCAATTGGCGAGGAATTTGGTTCACAGATTCTCGGTGCCATCTCACGGTCTAAGATTTCAATCCCCATCATCTCCAAAAATTATGCTACGAGCAAATGGTGCCTCCGTGAACTCATTCATATGATGGACCGTAAGAATAGCATGTCACACATAGTGTTGCCAATTTTTTATGAAGTGAAACCATCAGATGTGCGGGATCTAAAAGGAAGTTTTGGGGAGGCCTTCCGTTTGAGCCAGGCGCGTTTTGAGGAGAAGGATATCAAGGAAGGGCGACAAGCCCTTAATGAAGTCAGTTACTTAAATGGATGGGAATCTGAGAAATTTGCCGACGGGTACTTCACTGAACCTTTCTTTTTTCGATTAGTAAGTTTTCTTCTTCACGCAGAACCGATGAAATGTAGATGAATTACTTTCTCTGCAAACTCAGAAAAGATCCCCAAAATGTCCCAGTAAACAACCATAATGCCTCGAAGACGACAAACTCTAGCACTCCCCAAGATGTCCCTAAAAACTAAACCAACGGCCCCTAAAACCAAAGCAACCCATAGTGCCCAAGAATTTTACCTTTTCCGCCGGTACAAAGCCAAAAAACAAAGAAACGACAATAACTCCAGCCAATGGTATCAATCACTAAACAATAGGCCTACAAAGGACTCCAATGCTCGGTCTTCAGAAGCTTGATCACCACTAGATAAAATCGACCTCCTATAGCCAATAAGTGTTAGCTCAGTTGATAAGGATCGAAAACTTCGCATAGACTATGTATAGGTTCATAATCTCTCATTGTTTTTGTTGTTTGACAGGCATGAGGGAAAATTAATAGAACGTGTGGTTGAAACTGTTATAAGTAAGTTACAGGAAGATTTTCAGCTGGATGTGCCTAAGCAACTAATTGGACTTGAGGGTCGTCTTGAGGAAATTATGAATTGGGTGGACAGTCCTTCCATCCGTGCTCGAATGATTGGAATTTATGGCATGGGCGGGATAGGCAAGACAACTCTTGCCAAGCACATCTACAATCAACTCTCAAATAAATTTGTGCATATCAGCTTCATTCTAGATGTTCGAGAAACTACCAGGTGCCACGGTATTACGTATTTACAGAATCAACTTATATCGGATATACTACGAAGCAAAAGTCAAGTGTCTAGAATTGATGATGGAATTAACATAATCAAATCTAGATTCAAAGGAAAAAAGGTTCTCATTCTTCTCGATGATATAGATGACAAGAATCAACTGGATGCGCTGGCTAGGGAACAAAATTGGTTTATGGCAGGTAGCATGATCATTGTTACAACTAGAAATAAAGCTGTTCTTGATCAATCTGAATTCGAGGTAGAATACAAGTATGAATTGAATGGATTGGATGAGGTGCATTCTTTGCTTTTGTTTAACAAACACGCATTTCGTACGGACCATTCTTCAAGGGACTTTGAGGGTATATCTCGTGATATCACATCCACCATGGGCGGGCTTCCCTTGGCACTTAAGGTTGTAGGTTCATACTTGTATAAAAAAACGGATCGAAAAGTATGGGAAGATGTGCGGAAGCAATTAAAAAGCCAACCACATAGAGATGTCCAAAAAATATTGCGAATAAGTTATGATGCATTAGAAGATGGACATAAGCAGATTTTTCTCGATATTGCTTGTCACTTTATTGGCCAAATTAGCAATTATGCCATGTACATATGGGAGGACGATAGGCTTTATCCAAGTCAAGGAATTGAAGAGTTGAAGTTGAGATGCTTAATTAAAATTGGAGATGGTGGTTGGTTTGAGATGCATGATCAATTGAGAGATCTTGGAAGGAGCATTTTTTGCGAAGGACAACTGCTTGACAAACGTAGCGGACCATGGGACAACAACTACAAGGGAACCTCAAAAATACTAAGCAATCAATGGGTAAAATATGGCACTCCTTCTTTTTCTCTCCCTCTTATTTTAATATATTTAATCTGATCTATTCTAATATTTCATTTAGCACCTTCCTTTCTAGGAAAAATATTTTTGTAAACATCCATTTACGTCCATCATAGATTAATTGTGACAACTAAATAAATATAAGTATCTGAAGGATGAAAGAGTTAAATCATTTGATTCGATTTCATTGATATAAATTACATCCGTAAAAATTTAATTTACAATCAATTTAATATCCTTTAACTACAAAATATACACTATAAATCTCATTTACTAAAAGCATGCAATTGTCATATCTAGTCGAAAATATTGATAATATGAAGGACTACAATAATGAATGAAGATGAAGTATAAACATCATAGATCATATAAATGAAGATTTCCTGGTTGAAAGGAAAAAAGAAGAAGAAGAAGGTATGTGCCAATTATAATAACTGATAATTAATTCAAAGCAATAAGTTTGGAAAGAATTTCACACTTATCACATATGCTTGCCTTTTAGTACGGCCGAATGTATTGGTGGTGCTTCTATGATTTATGAATCCAATGTTTGATATTTTTTTCTCCATTTTGATTTTGAAGATACCCATCCCTCTACTCTACTAGTTATATCTATCTCTTTTCATTCTTATTTCATCTTAATAAATAAGATAGCAAAAATCCCCTTAAAAATATTTTTAGGAAAATCTTACTATTTTTTAAGGTTTTATCACATTAACCATGCTCATTTCTTATAACAAACATTTCTATATGCCATAAGTTGTTTTATATTATTTATATTTTTTGGGACAATGCCTCTTTTGTGCCAAAAACCGCTAGACTAACTTGACTATTTATATAAAAAAAAAAAACTTGACTAATGAGAGGAAATGTCGTGCTTATTATTATATCCATATCTTTGTAGCCATTATATATGATTTTCAGCATGAAGCCAATTTTTTCAACTATGTTTCTCTTTTACTTATATTGTCAATGTGATTTTATTATTATATATTGTCCATCTAGATGCCTCATAGGCTCATGACTGATCAATGGCCAGGAATTAACCTTAGCAATTAACCAAGAGATGTTGGGCAAAGGAAACAATCTATAGTCTTGATATAATTTGAAATAGTTCGTTGCTATGATTTAAATCACACTCTTTTGTTGATCAAATAACTTCTTAGCATTAGCAAAAAGAGCACACCATACAGGTGTTTGATAAATGAAAAAAAGTCAAATCTATTTTAAACAGACAAAAACGTTGAAAGATGATAATGAGTATAGAAAAAAATATTAAATGATTGTATGACACAAGAGATTTTGCTTTAACTTCGGAAAATGAAATACTTATGGGACTAAATTTCAATTGTCTCGACTATTATTTTATTTATTTTGTTATATCCTATGTCTTTAGTTCATTTTGATGAAATATATGCAAAAACTTTTGACGAGGTTTGAAATCCCCTTTCTGTATAGTAGATTTTTTTAATGTATTACACAATATAGATGATGTACAAGCGAAAATTAAGAAAGATAGCGTGAAATTATGATTACAACAATTTAATGACTCTTTTTACTAACAAACTTAGGAGAAATTATACCCATCGCAGGTTTTTCAGCGGTTAATATATAAAGTAGAGATAACGAGAGATGAGTCAAACCGTAAAAGTGGATCAAACCAACCAAAAAAGCAATTCTAACCAATTGAACTTTTGGGGGAAAATAACGGTATAATTATTAAAGTGAAACAAAGCCATATGAGCTTTTTTTTTCACCATTTTCAACTTATCAAATGATCTGTTTTAGCAGGAACATTAAACATTAATGTTTTGACTTATAAAAGCGACTTTTTTTTTCGATCCCTGTCAAAGTGGACGCGCTACAAAATTTGAAAAAAAGAGAGCCAAAGATAAAACATCCAGGTGCATTTGCCTCAGTTGTTTTAAAGCAAGAACTATTTTTTTCTTTATTTTCATGTCATTTGTTCAAATTTCTAAAGGCCGTCAAAAAAAAAATTAAACGTGATTTCACGTGTCCATATTTATATATGGAAAGGATAGCAAGATAACAAATCGTGCGAATCCAAGATTTAAAAAAAAGCAAAAAACTAAAAAAGTAAAAAAAAAGCTCTTTCCGTCATTTTCTTTGTCCCGTCCAATTCCTTCGCCCATGTCCAGACGCACTCAGATGAACAATTTTAGAACTTGCAGGGACGCTGCTGGTTCCATGACTTCTTGAGGGGAGCTTCAATCGGAGACTCCAACGAACTCCTTTCTGAAATAAGATGGCTTCAGTGGGAGTTCGGGGAAGACGATCCGCCTCTTCCGACGACCGGTTTGCATCTACTGAACTTATCGGTACTGGAATTGGGCGAGAACCACATCACAGAGGATTGGGAAGGATGGAGGAGTTCATTCATGGTAAGATTGTGGGGGAAAGAAAAGAGACATCCTCCCTCTCTCCGTGATTTAAGATGGGGTTTTGTTTTTGTTTAGCCGATCCCCCACTCTCAATCTTTTGACAGCTTTATTCTCCTCTTTTTTGTGTAGACGGCAAAGCGGCTACTAGTTCTCGACCTTACATGGTGCAGTGGTTTAAGATGTACTCCTGATCTCTCGGCTTTTACGCAGTTGAAGATCCTCATCTTGAGATATTGTTCCAGACTGGAGCATCTCCACCCTTCTATTGGCAAACTCAAGAGTCTTGTTTCCTTGGACTTGAGTGAATGTAAAAGACTGAAGGGGCTACCAGAGGAAGTGGGCGAATTAATAGATTTAGAAGAACTTCTATTATATGATAGTGGTATTATAGAGATCCCTACGTTTATTGGTTCTCTGAGGAAGCTGAAGACACTGAACACCTACGGGTGTGAGTCACTGAGAGAAATCTCTAGCTCAATTGGGGATTTAAAGAATTTGCAATTTCTGGACGTCAGTTATTCTCGGCTTGAAAAGCTTCCCAATTCTATTGGGGATCTTTGTTCTCTCCAGCGCCTTGAGCTGCATCGCTGTCACAAGCTTCGGTCGCTGCCGCGGCTTTCTAGCCTAATCCACCTAGAAAAACTCCGTCTTTGGGAATGCCATCTACTTGAAGACATCTCCGAGCTTCCCTCGAGACTCTTGAAACTCTATATTTGGCTGTGTCGTAAGCTGATATTGCTTAAGCTCGATGGATTGAAGAACTTGGAAACATTTTCAATAAAAGATTGCAGTTCAATTGAAAGATTGGACCTTTCACAGTTAATTCGTCTGAAACGATTATGTGCTGCAGGTTGCGATAACCTAGTTGAAATTCAGGGCCTTGAAAATTTGGAGTTCTTGGAGCGCATATCTATATTTGATTGCAATTCCATTGAAAGGCTTCTCTGTCCAGAATCAACGTGTTTGAAGGAATTAGTGGCTGTCAGGTGCAACAATCTAGTCAAAATTCGAGGTCTTGATGGTGCGAAGTTCTTAGAAGCGTTGAATGTTACAGGATGCGAATCAATGGAGACTTTGCCAGATTTGACGGGATGTGAGAGGTTACAATATCTAGTAGTTCGAGATTGCAAGAAACTTACTCAGCTTCGGGGACTTGAAAAGTTGGATTTAATTGATTTGAATATCTCTGGTTGTGACTCATTGGAAGCAATACCGAAATTATCCGGAACATGCCTCTTTAGAAATTATGAAGGACGGCTATCTTACTACTTATTGAATGATCATTCCTCAACAGAGAGTGATTGATGTTTCCTCAACAGAGGTAAATAAGAAGTGAACAATCATTTTTCTTCTGAGATTCATGACCTACTTTTCATCACTATCTCCTTTTGACAAGAAGGTTTCCCATTCTGTACTTTCCTAAATTGCTTGTCTAACATGATTGAAGGAGTGGGGGAGTTGGTCATAGAAGCTGACATGATGCTTCAGCCAAGATCAAAATTTAGACCCAAATGTCAACAGAAGGCATTGGTCAGCTAGTAAGATTCTTCATCCTCGAACGGCCAACGTGAACGAATAGAGTAATACTTTTCTCGAAGCTCTATATTTTAAGAATGATTTGCTCCACACTGGGTATCTATTTGATTGATTTTGGAAACTCCGGATTTGCCTACATATTACGTTATATCAATGTTTTTCATTTATCCTTCCATTGGCAGCTTTTGTAGACTGCGAACGGATTAGCGGCTTGTGAGGCAAGGATGAAAATATCAAACATAGATAAACAAGAATTCCCTAGTGATTTACAGTTTCCCTCTCTGTAAACCCGGGATTTGAAATTTTCTTCTAGAGGCTGATGATCTTCTGCCACTCAATATTGTAAACTACACCCCAGATTTTCCCTGTCCAAAATTCATATTTTCTTTGAAAAATCCTTGGCCATTTTGAGTTCCTTTGTGAGTTGCCTTGTGTCAAATTTGACTAATGGCATATGTCCTGTTTGGGACAAAGGCCATTCGGTTTTTCGTGATAAACAAAAACCCAGTCAAGTTTCTTAATGTTCCCTTTATGTTCCTCTTGAACCTTCTAAGAAGGGCTTCAATTCCCAGTAAGTATGATGAACTGAGCTAAAATAAAATATAAGGTTCAAGTGTTTCTGGTTGGTGATAAAAAAAAATGTTAAAGCAGTTTTGGCTAGTCTGTCATATATGAATGTACACCCCCTTAACATTACCAGTAGTCAAACTGTTGTTTTGAAATATTATCAAGCAAGGTAAACTAGTGTTGCTGCTTCTGTGACAGGTTTGGTTGGTCTATGTAATGATCAAGGCTTACTTTGGGACTTCAATTCAATCAGCTGTATTGATGACCTTTTGCATAATTGGACAATTTTTTGCCCATCTGTGAAACAAGCTAGGGCAAGGAGCTCAAGAATTTGCTAATTAGTTTACATCCCATTTGATCCTATTGTTGTCATGAAATTACTTTTCACATGACTGATTTGGGTGTGGCTCACTTGGCTGAGAAACTTCAAATTCCAGACTTGAGACCAATCAAAATGAAGAAAAGGGATTTTGCAGAGGAAGCATCAGCAACAGCTGAGGACCATCTTGCGTGCCAACAGTGAGACCAGCTGAGGACCATCTTGCGTGCCAACAGTGAGACAAGTCATGTATTTTTAACATAGGTAAATAAGGAGTAAATTATCATTTTTCTTCTAATATTCATGTCCTACTTTTCATCACCATCTTCTTTTGACAAGATGGTTTTCCATGACAGGGTTCTGCACTTTCCTAAATTGTTAGTCTTACATAATTGAGGGAGCAGGGTAGTTGGTTGTAGAAGCTGACTTGATTCTTCAGTCAAGATCAAAATGTAGACCCAAATGTCAATAGAAGGCATTGGTCATCTAGTGAGATTCTTCATCCTTGAACAGCCAGCGTGAGTGAATAGAATAATACTTTTCTCAAAGCTCTCTTTTTTAAGAAGGATTTGCTCCACACTGGGTATCTATTTGATTGATTTTGGGGGCAAACACCTTTCAATTTTCTGTGATGAACAAAAACCCTGTCAAGTTTCTTATTGTTCCCTGCCAATGCGAGTCGGGGTGGCGTGCAAGGCGACTTCTCAAGGTTATAGTGGCGTGATCACTACACATGCATGAAGCCTGCTCGGGCTTGCACTGCACACGACTATTGCACGATAAGGAGCAGGATGAACTCAAAAGCCAAAGAAAAAGCGCTCAGTTCATCAGCTCCGGTGCAGTAGATCACTGTCTGCGAAGTTCAAGCTTTTGCTCGTTCTTTCATTTTGAGAAAGTAGGCCTTTGATTTGCTCCATGAATATAAGTTACTTTGTTGAACTTGTACTTTAGAGACTTGGATCAAAGCGTGATGATGTTTCCAGATCTTTAGTAGCTTAAAACGAAGAAGACGAGGGAGAAGAGAAGACAAATTGGGTGAATGAATTGATCATTTATCAGGTCATTGGACATTGACTTTAGCTTTGACTCACGTGAATTAATGAATCATTTATTTAAAATTTGTATAAAATCGACTGAAAATAATTTTGTTTTGTAACTTTAGCTTTGACTCACGTGTCCTAAGATTGATTTTGTAATGTTTTAGGTCCCTGCACATCTTCATCTACAAGATTTGGATCGCCAGGGTACATTTTTTTCTCGACCGATGGCCAACCTGATGTTGCTGAACCAATCCATGATCTGCTACGACTCATTATCTAGTGCAGCGGCCTTAAATCCCCGAATTCTCGCGCTCTCCACTCCACGCCTACGTCGTATTCTCACTCTCTTCTTCTTCTTTGATACCGCACGTCGTCAAACAGAGAGATTAAATGGGCATCTTCTTGCTTGCGAAAAGCAGAGGCTACCCTGTCTATTGCTTGCACAAACAGACGCATCATCATGAATCACTCCAAGCCCCTTCACGAGAACCATTTGTTAGGGTAAAGTTTGAAGAGCATAATTGACTTTGCCCCAATTCATTAATTTGGGGCAAACATGCATTAAACGATGTTGTTGTAGGTTTATTTAGGCTGAATCACTTTGCCGGCGAGCCACGTCGGACGGAGAAACTTAAAAAAATTGTCACGTTGAACTTTCTGATCATACAAATCGGTGATGGCACTTAAGTAATCACTCAAAAAGTTTTGATACTGAAGTGAGAGCCGCACGAAATTTATGGCACTTGTAGTATCATTTTCCCTTATTTCAAGCGATACAAGCGCTCGTATTTAGGAAAATATTTTCTGAATTATTTATTTTTCGTGAAACAAATAAAAGACATAATATGAAAGTTTGAATGGCTCTTGCTAAAGGTAATGGATGAAATGAACGGGTCATAGCCCAACTTGGTGTCAGGCCTCAGGCTCAGGAAATTCCTCGAGCCAATCTTGGTAACAAGAAAAGGCTTCGAGCATGAGTTTCATCGCCCGACGATGCGATGAGGCCGAGAATCTCGTCCGAAAGTTGCATTGGCCGATTTTCAGAGTCACTCAATTGGCTCTACAGCTTGTATGGGCTAACAGTTCGGTGCTTACCCTCAAATGGCTACCCTTTTATATGTTTATTCTTACTTATTTCATCACAGAAAACTTTGAGGATCGCCAGAATTTGAACTTGATGCTTTTGGTACCTGGGGAGATGCATTTGGTTCGAAAATGTCATTCTTTACAATGGCAAATCGTCATCATTGATTCACTTGACAAATTACAAAGCATCTGGATCGTTAGTCACAGAGACTTAGCTACAGAAATGTAGTTTGTATTCTTTAGTGTGTGTTGCTCCATTTGAGGCCTTTGTATTTGCATCTCGGGTTTGTAATTTTGCATCTTGCACAACTTGCCTAGTGGTTCCATAATAAAGGATGAAGTCGTCTTGTCTTGTGGTGACGACATTTGAAGAGTGCTCGAGAAACTCGAAATCATCAGAAGTAATGGCGGATCAACAATAGGAATCAAGTATACTCTCGATCACTTCTCTGCAGCAGAATCAAATAGGAATCAAACACGATACTCTCTATGAGATCAAGATTTATATATGGAAAACAGATCAAGATCTACCCTACGAGATTGAATTCCACTACCGGGAATATTTGATTTGTCCAAGAAGGATTTTCACTCATAATATGCTAGAACAATATGTATTAACTAAGACTTTGACCTCAGTGTATAGCTGACAAGAACAGTTGATAAGAACAGTTAAAACCATAGTAAAGATAACAAAATCGCACATGGTCAGATTGTCACCGTGCAATGTCACTATCATGAATATGAAAGAAAATATATGTTTGAGCATAATGAACCCCATTTGCATAAGTTTCAGAGGATAAAAAGATAGTACACATAAGCAATACCATATTTCTTATGCGAATCAGCGATGGGCGTAACTGATGGAGTTTAAACGTAAAGAGAATTCCACCTTGGACAGCCGTTTACAGTCAAAATATGTGGTTCGCCCCTTGGTCAAAAACGTCTCAAGTCACCTTTGCATTAAGATGGGAAGCTTGGAATCTTGCCTATGGCTGTATAATTTTGGTAAAGACAGCAACCAATACCCAATCTTCACTCAAGTGACCAGAGTGAGAAATAGAATTTCTATAAAGACAATTCAGTGAGAAGCTTCCCTGAACCTCCATCTGCTCCACAAGCATGCCTAGCTAGAACTTCCCAAGACTGCAGCTTTAACTTCTGATCTCTCTCTTCTCCATCTCCTCAACAATAAAGCATGCATGATCTATATTTCTATCCCTCAACAATCCTTCAACCAAACGGCAAGATCTGCCATAGGAGAATGCTTACTTGTCAACAATGCATTAAGCACCTTCAAGCCTCCTTCAAAATCCTCAACCTTACAAAAACCATCAAGCATGTTATGTGATGCGTAGCTGCGTTGGGCCGAGGGCCCACAATTTGCATCTCAACCAAAAGTTTATATGCCTCGTCAGGTCTACCTTTCCTGCATAAGTAATTGAACATATGGTAGGACACATCATCTGGCTTCCACTTCCTTCTCTTCATCTCTTACGCAATGCCTTTACCTTGTCAGTCTCGCCTCTTTCCTAGATCAGCCATCGAAACACCAAAGTTAGAAGGCCCCGGTTTACATCCTCTATACTCCAATAGAACTCACACTTATTGTTTAGCACCAGCTAAAGAGATAATAAATAACAGAACAAAGCTCCACTTAAGCTTTTTCTAGCAACACTCTTTACAGGGTTAATAGTGAGATGAACATCACAGTATTGAAGGATTACAAATTCCCCACTTAAGGTTGTAACACCTGCAATAGGGGAGAAACAAATGAGCTACTCTCAATCACAGTAGATAGGATTCAGTTTGACTTGTCACGACTAGATCTCACCCAAATATATTAAGCTTAACTAGAGTTTTTCTTGAACCAATGCAAATTGACCCATTCAGTCAACGCATGTTTTGTTCCGTCAAACACAACCTGTTCTCAGACTTCAAACCATGTGGATGGTATAAAAAAACATTAACCTTTTTACCTATACTTCGATTATATAGTGCATTCCAAACTGTTATGTCATTTCTTAAGGAAATTCTCGCACAAGAGGGCTTTTTATAATCCAAACCACCATCTTGATAATCGCCAGCTTATCCTTCACAGATTAATAAAATATGTGGCTTGCAACGGAGAACTTTTATTAGCCATAGTACTTCATAACAGAGCCTTGATTCCATTATAAGTCAACATTCTGCACCTAATTGTATCTTAACAAGATAATCAAGTCAGCTTAAGGATTAAATCACTAAGAATGTTATCTCTATTGCAAACTACAGGTGCAATTCAGGAGAATGCAAATAACTACATCAGATGACCTAGAAACGTGGTCTATGTTATAGCGAAAACTTTGCCCTTGGGGCCATGTAATCTTTGGTACATGGTATAACATTTCAATGCAGTTTCTCACGTATCTATGCTGTTTTAGATTATATTGGGTTGTAAAATCATGTCTTATCATTGGATTCATGACTGATGAAATCTCATGCTTCTGGTCTCATTGACAAGCACATCATTTAGCAAACCATTTTCCTCCACTAATGCATTAATAAAAGAGTAATTCAGCAAGATACTTCCAGAGTCGTCTCTGCATCTTTCTATTATTGAGAGAAAGCAATCAGCTACTATGATTTTTTTTCTAATTCACTAAAAACCAAAACTACCATTCCAGAAATCAACAGCAACTCAAAGGCCAAAAACAACCTAATCGAGATGTACTTATGTCCATTCATCAAAGTCGTTAAATTATTAAAGTTCACTTGGAAATCAGAAGCATATTAGTTGGGCATATTAGTAGGACTTAAATTACTTTAGTCCCACTATTATGGTCATATGGTAGTATACTTGAACATTACCACAAGCCAGCAAGTTTCTCCATCCTACCAGCTCCTTTTCACGATTGAAGGTTCCTAGTTGGACTTTGAATGCTCACTATGCTATCATCTACTTGGTCAAAAGGTTTCTCATAACGGTTTCCTTAAGCAAGTGTTAGTAAAAATATCTTATCCAATTAATGGCAGAGCCCTTTTTATCCTTGTCCGCATTCTGTTATGACCATGGACTGTTCTTCTCTGTTGCATAAAGTGGGGTTTGGGTTTCTTTTTTCATTTTCTTGTTTTTTTGGGGTGGGTGGATGGGGGGCAAGAGAGATAGAGAGACACTATCATACTAAAGCACCTTTCCAGAAATTTGGTTGATTAAGGAGAAATGTCAATGCTGTAAAACTTGTGAGATTTGAGTAAGAGCCTGCGCTGGGTTACCTTAACACCCATAGGGAATCATCTTCTCACAGTACAATAATAACCAAGAGATTTCACATGGGTTTTTTACAACAGCTTCGGTAAGTCGCTGCAGTATGATTTGGTGGGATACATCAACATGCCTCACAAAGTTATGTGAAAACCGAGACAATAGTCTATACCTATAGGAAGAATATCTCTGATAAAATAAAAAAAAAGGGGAAGAATATCAGCCTACTATTTGAATTCCACTCCCGGGAATTTTTTTCTATATTACACAAGAAGGATTTTGACGCATAATATGCTGGAACAGATGTATTAACTCATACTTTTGACCTCAAAGAAAAAGTATCAAATCTCCCAAAGAACTAGAACATTATAGAGAGGAACAAACTAAACCCTAATGCCAAAATAAAGAGTTGCTCCAACTTCGAGAGAGGAATCTACCTAACATCACATGATAATTCCATGGTATATAGCTGATAAGAACAGTTGAAACCACAGTAAAGATACCAGAATTGCACATTGTCAGATCACGACCATGCAATGTTACTATCATGAACATGAAAAGAAAACATATGTTTGAGCATAACCAACCCCATTTGCATAAGTGTCTGAGGATAAATAGGTAGTACACACAAGCAATACCTTATTTCTTATTCCAATCAGCCATGACCATGACTGATGAAGTTTAAACATGACAGCCGTTTACAGTCAAAATATGTGGCTCGCCTCTTGGTCAACAATATGTCTCGAGGTCACCTGTGCAATAAGATGGGAAGCTTGGAATCTTGCCCATGGCTGCATAATTCTGGGAAAGACAGCAACCGGTACCCAATCTTCACTCAAGTGACCAGAGAAAGCAGTAGAATTCCTATAAAGACAATTCAGTGAGAAGCTTCCCTGCACCTCCATCTGCTCCACAAGCATGTGTAGCTAGAACTTCCCAAGACTGCAGCTTAACTCTGATCTTTCTCATCTCCATCTCCTCAACTACAAGGCATGCATGATCTATATTTCCATCCCTCAACAATCCTTCAACCAAACGACAATATGTATCAGCCATAGGACAATGCTTACTTGTCAACATTGCATTAAGAACCTTCAAGCCTCCTTCAAAGTCCTCAACCTTACAAAAACCATCAAGCATCATGCGATACGTAGCTGCATTGGGCTCGCGGCCTTCGATTTGCATCTCAACCAAAAGTTTATATGCCTCAGCAGGTCTACCTTCCTTGCATAAGTAATTGACCAATATATTGTAGGACACTACATCTGGCTTACACTTTCTTCTCTTCATCTCTTTAAGCAATTCCTTTGCCTTGTCAATCTCACCTCTCTTTCCTAGATCACTCATCAAAACACCAAAATTTACGGGCGCCGGTTTACATCCTCTGTACTCCATATCAAACATAAGTTTCTTAGCTTCCTCATACTTACCTAAAAAACACAAACCTTCCATCAGCAAAGCATATGTTAAGGCGTTAGGGTATTTCCCTTTGTGAGTCATGTCTTCAAGAAGGCCCATTGCTCTTTCAACATCACCCTTTCTGCACAAGAATCCTATCAGACTGTTATATGTTACAACCGTGGGCTGAACCCTCTTCTCTAGCATTTCATCGAATACCTGGCACGCAGTCTCCCACTCTCCTTTTTCAAGCCATCCCTTCATGATTACATTGAAAGAAACCGAATTTGGGCGGAAACCCATTTTGTATGACCGTTGGAGCAACTCAACCGCGTCCGATAACTTGTCGTTCTCCACAAGAACGTTAAGAATCGTATTGAAGGACTGCAACGTGCGGGTACAGTTAAAAGAAGTCATCCTCTGGAACAGCCCAACAGCCTTGTCCACCAAATGGACTTTCCCGTAGTGCCGAATCAAAGCTATAAAGAGGCCCTCCCTGCAACGAACGTCGTTCTCTTCAATGCGACTCAGAATCTCCTCTACGGCTTCGAAGCTACGAGACCGGGCGAGCTTGTAAACGAGAGCAGAATACGAAGGGTAGTCATGCCTGAAGCCCATCCGGCGATACTCATAGAAAAGAGACAGCGCCGCATCTGGGTCTTCGACTTCCTTAACTCTGGCAACGAAAGGGTCGGGTTTCCGACGATGTCGAGAGCATCCCGGAGGCTGCTGCAGCTCGGAGTTCTTGGGAGTCTTGAATTTGTCCCGACCCAGATGACTGTAGTATCGGGCAGGCACGCAGAAACCGAGAGCGTTGAGAAGATCCTTCGCTTCGACCAGGTCGATCGGTTTTGCTCTCGGATGGATCATCGAGCGGATGAAGAGCGGCCCGCGTTCTCTCCTCGAACGACGGTGGTGCGCCAGAACCAACAGCAGCAAGAGCACTACAAGAGCATGCCTACCGCATTCGAGAAATGCAGAACCGAAACAGCAAGCCGCGCTTCGATCCCGATTCGACACAAAAGCTGGGAAAGCAAGAACAGCAGAGATTCAATGCAGCAACAAACAAGAGAAACCTGAGATTATTAATCTGCGCCGCGTCGAAGTAGACAACAATGTCATCAGACATCGGAGCGCACACGTGCAACTCGTCGCTGTTCACTCGGAGAGAGAGAGAAAGTGGAGAGAGAGAGAGGAGAGAGAAAGTGGGAACAAATGCCCATGGAGACTGGAACGGGAAGATGATAGATTGACCCGGCTGCGAAACTTGATTTTTGCCCGAAAATTTTCATTTTTCAAAATTTCTTTTTAAATTTCCAATGACCGAAGAATAAAAAATTTTCTACTTTTTTTTTTTTCAAAAGAAGTTAAAACTTGTCACGAAAGTACAATCGAATCCTAAAAAATTCAAAAAGTTCAATCAAGTCCTGTAATTTGTCAATTTGGGCCAATCGAGTCCTTCCGTTGATTACACTTTTTAAAAGTTTTAGTACTCGATTGCAATTTTTGAAAGTTATAAGACTCAATTGCACTTTTTTGAAAATTTTAGGACTTGATTGCATTTTCGTGATAAGTTTTAAAATTTGATTGAACTTTTTGAAAAGTTTTAAAATTTTCGGTGTACTTATTCACTATTTTTTAATTCAATGCAATTCGTTCCATTATTATTGTTGTTAATCATTCATTTCACGAGTCACTCGAGCTCACAACATCCATGTCCTTGAAAGCTCGAGTCGCGGCATCCATGGTTGCTCGCCGCTCGAGCTTTGTTAAGTTAAGAATTTTTTTTCGCAATGGATGAGATGATATTTATATCGAAAGCCATGAGTGGGCCTTTCATGAAACTTTATTTGTACGAGTTTGAAACCAAAAAAATTGTCTTTCAAATATTCTTTACGTTGAAATATTTACAAAAAAAATTGACCTCGCCCCAAAGCATGACAAACGTATATTGAAGTTAAAAAATTTCTCCAGTGAAATTTCATTGATTTTGGGGAAAAGAACAAGGGAATATGACACAAATGATCCATGAACTCTGCTTTAATATGCAATACCGTTCTTATATTTTTTATTTATTTAATATGGTCCTTGAATTATTAGTAACTGTTCAATATAATCCCTAGACTATATGAAAGTATTCAAGGTCGTCTTTTCGTTGATTCCAGTTAATGAAATTTGCTGATGTGGCTTTCAATCCATCAAGTTCGAAAGGTGGGCAACAAAAAAAATCTGCGCGTGGATTATTCAATTAAGATATTCATATTATATTAGCATATAATAATTCATGTCATCATATAATGATGGACATGTTAACGCCCTAATTTTTTCCTTTTCTAAAGTACATGAATAAAAAGATTGACACGTACAATTATCATTTTCAAAAATCAAACTCGGCATATTATAATTCACGTCATCAAATAATGTCTAATTTGTTATTTGAGCAAACAGAATGACTATATTGAACAGTTACGGATGATTCAAGGACCACATTGAGTAGAGTAAAAGTTTAGGATGACATCGTATAGTAAGCCAAAGTTTAAAAATCATTTGCGTAATTTTCCTAAAGAATAATGCGATAATCCGAAACTTAGGAGCAATCTCCACTCTTCAGGCTTCGCACTAAATCCAAGTATCCAACATACTCAGGCTTGATGTACCTGCAACAACCATGAAAAGCATCAGCTCACCTAATTGGAGTCCCCCTTCTCTTTGTGATCGAAAAGCTTACCATCCAATATAACTACAGTTAATTCGAATGGCAACGAATTGAGGTTCCGCGATGAAGTTCCTCGTGAAGAATGATGTTAGGAGGTGAGTTTTGCCGACGGAATTCGCAGTTTCACTGCATGGTTAAATTCGAAATGAAACTCGAACTCTAAACATGTAGCTTCCTCTGAGAATGACTGTCAGAAAACGTTGTTCTGAAAGTACCATGAACTAGATCACACAAGTAGCCATTGAGCATATTGATCTAAGATATGATATCAGATATTGCATTGCTCAGTCATATTTTGGTAAACATTGCACCACCACTATTTCTTTCTCTAGCTCCACGGAATGGCGAAGAACTGCGAACGTGTTTCTTCTAGGAATCAGCCATTGGAGCTTGTATTGATTCAGCACAATTTATTGCATAAAGGGTCTCAACAAGAAAGCTAGATGCACCAAACTAACTTAGACAGTGACCAAACAAAAGGGGACTGTCAGTAATCTTTCCTTATCTGATTCATGCTTTCTCCATGATTTCCATGGAATAACAGACCAGTGCACTTCTCTTTCTCCTCTCCCCTTATATACAGACGAATTCAATGTTGGAAAAGGCACAACCACTGAACAAAGGACCAGAGTTAAAAAGAACCAGATAAATGGAGAAACAAATGGAGAGAATACAAAGAGAAGCCCTTACTCATGTCGAAGTAGAAAATCGATGATGACTAGTGAGCAGTTGGGCCTGAAAAACTCGGTCCTTCCAACGACATTTGCAGCTTGGGGCACAGGAATTAACTTGAAGCTCTCTACTTCTCCATCTATCATAGGATAGTAAAGAAAACCACAGCATCAGAAACACGAGTCGCTGTCCTCATTCATTTACTGATTCTCAAGGGAACCCAACTTTTACAGATCTTACCTTGATTATTTGGCGTAAAACCTTCAGGAAGTATAAGATCATAACAGAACAAGACGTCTCTTTTGTAGCTATATCCATCTATGTCCATGTAGGAAACACCACCAACTGGCATTGCTCTACAATGATGTCTCAGAAAGTTAGTAAAGCCAATATACGCACATATGGATATGGCACATACGTATTATGCGCATGTACCTACAGTTTACATATATGTTACACACTCACTTACTGACCCCGAGAGAGAAAGAGAGAGAGAGAGAGAGAGATTTTCAATGCACAAGGAGCTAGTTTAATTATCATCTTCAAGTTCAAGCTGAGAAAAGGAAATATTGCCCAACATTAAGCCATGCGGTGAGCCCGATCACTTACCTCCATTCTCATCAGAAAGTTTAAGCTAATAAAAAGAAGGGATAAGTGCACCGGAAGTCCCCAAACTTGACACGAAAATGCAATTGAGTCCTAAAACTTTCAAAAGATACGATCAAGCCCTAAAACTTATCAAATTGGTTCAATTAAGTCCTTCAATTGATTACACTTTTTGAAAGTTTTATAACTCAATTGCATTTTTGTGACAAGTTTAGAACTTGATTGTACTTTTTGAAAGTTTAAGGACTCAATTGTACTTTTTTGATAAGTTTCAGGACTTCTAGTACACTTATCTCTAAAAAGAAATACTTGCAACATGGACGGAAATACTATGAGAATGATTACTTACCTACAGGAAATGCTTCTTGGAATACCTGCTTCTTCTTCACATTCCTTCGTGAGATTCTCCCCACACAGAGACCTATATCTATTAGTCTACCGAAAAAAACGCAGGGTTCAATGGTTCTAGTTGATGATCATGGTCAAGGGGAAAACATGCAGTCAGCTTAATAACAAAATCGATAAGGACACAACAAAGAAAGCAAAGCAACTAATACAGTGGTCTGTGCTTTGGATCATTTTATCCACATTGTCAATGAACACTATCTGATAAGACAAAAAGAAACAGACAAAAGCTGAAGTTCATTTTCGACCGACACTCATAAGGGCTAATAACGAGATGAACGTCACAGTATTGAAGGACTGAAAGAATTCCAAATAGATCTCCCCCTCATGGCTTCAGCAAAAGGGATAATAAGCAACAGAAAAAAGCTCCACCTCAGCTTTTTCCACCAACATTTTTTACAGGGTGAACACTGTTAAAACATCAGAGTGTTGAAGGATTAAAGACTTCCCACCTAAGGTTTTAACACCAGCAAAAGGGGAGAAAAAGAACGAAGCTGTTTGTTCCCTATTCTAGTCAACAGGATTTAGTTTCACTTGTGAAGACTCAGTCTCACCCAAATTCATTGAAGCCTAACTAGAATTTCTCTTGAACCCATGCAAATTGACCCCTTCAAACAATACTTTAAAACGTCAAATCCAGGTTGTTCAGACTTCAGACATGGAGATGGTATCCGAATCATTTATTTGTTCACCTATTTTTCAATTAAAAGAACTTTCCGAATTATGGAGATCACTTCTCAAGGAAATTCTCACGCGAGAGGGATTTTTATAACCCAAATTACCATCTTTAACAATCGCCACATATGCTTTGTAGTGTTTTAATGAGTACTTCAGTCAAGATATTTCCAGAGTTGTCTCCAAATGTTCCCTTCTATGCAGGAAACGTATCAAGAGAAGCAATCCGCTACTCTTATTTTTTCAATCCAGTGTACACCCAAACTTCCCATTCATGAACTTACAGCAATTTAAAAAGAACAAAGCAGCATACTGAGACAGAGTTATCCCCATTTTACAGAGTCATGAAATTATCAAAGTTCACTTGAAAATGAGAAGCATATTAGCAGGTCAGACTATTACATAAGCAAACGGTGTGCAGCTTCCTAGAAGAAAGGGACGTAGTCTAATCCACTATGACAGTAAAACATCACAGAAGTTTCACAGGCCTTTGGAATATAAACGTCTGGAATTTCTATCTCAGCTTTGTGGTGGGGTGCTAGATCTGTTCTCATAAAAGAGGACATTCCAGTAGACAAGGTTCCCCCAGCCCGGGTCTGAGGAGGGTTGTTGTCAGACACAGAATGAGAAATCCTAGCACCATGCCACAACTATGCAGAAAGAGATAGAACCAAAAGGTTCAACATGAAAATGGTAACACAAACATGATTTGGAAAGGAAGTACTGGTGATGACACAGAAATTATTTTACATTTTTGCAGCTTGGATGAGGACCAAGCATATGAGCAATGAACAGAGTTATCAATACAAACCAGTCCACCAGCAACTAGATCATCAAGCATTCGTGGGTATGTCGGTTTCGATTGACTCCTCTTCACAATCCAGAGATATTCCTGACCGTCTTTTACAACGTAGCCATTCATGTGAACTCCATATGCCTAGTACAGAAAGGAGTTTTGGTTAACTGAAAAAAACGTGAGTTATTTTAAATGAGATACAATCACATTGTGGTCTAAATACCCTTCAGCACGAGCCAACACTTTTATTCCACGTCTAATTTTCCCAGTTCAATGCTCACTCTGGCAAAATCTTTTTGTCTTACCTTTTAATGTTACATAAGGCTGGGGAAGAGAGACATTATCTTGCTGAACTATAGTGTCCATCACTTCGGTTGGTTAAGAAGGTATTTCCATTAGAGCTTCAGTTGAGTTAGTTTATGTTAGAATATTTAAATATTAAGCGTCGTTTTCATCTAACAGCTTAAACTTATAAAATAGCTGACAGTGATCTCACAAAATCTCACATGGTATCAAAGTACGAGGTCCATACCCCTTATTTGCCTCTCTATCCTATATTTCCACGCTTATTACTAAGCCAAAGTCCAGTCTAAGGTTGAAGGAGAGTGTTAATTATTAAACCACACCTTCTTCTAACTGCTTAAACTTTCTGGTCGTGGTCCTACAAAATCTCACAAACTCCAAACTTAGCAACCATATATCAAATCATCGTCTCAATTGTAAACAGGATACTGATGACATCCCGCGTGGCTCTTACAAAAGCTTTAAGAAGCCATTACATTCTCCATCAAGTGCCAAATATTGCCTAAAAACATAACAGAGTAAAGCTATTAACTATTGGCCCTGAGCTCTCAGTAAATAATACTAAATATATTTAAAAAAACATGGCATCTGGTTATGGAAAGGATAAAAGCGGTGACCTTGATTCAAAAGCAAGGAGCCGCTGCACGTTCAAGAGAGAATATTATTGAACCTCCAAACGACGATTTCACTGGAAAGAGCTGGTCCGAACAAATGGAAGCACAGTAAGGAAAAGCCAAACAAAATTACATGGACAAATCATCAGTTGCACCGGGGACTATCGTAATTCATAAGCAACGCAAAGTGCTTCCTCAGCAAAAGACATCTTTGATCACATTCGACCCCATTTGCACTTGTTCAGGACTATAAGAAGGCAGTACACTGCGCGTTAGATTGCAGCCACAGGCGATACCTGATGTCTAATACCTGGAACCAGTTCTGGGCCTAACCATTTCACTACACGCGCCACTGCTTCCTATCCTCAGGTGTTTTCAGCAACGGACGTAGACCAACATGTTTACCAAAACGGCTACCATTAAAGCTGTCTCGATCAAAAGTAAACACATTGTCGAATTGCCTCAAATGATCAGCAAAACTGCATATATGTTGCAAAGAACAAATTAAACCAACGGTCCGTCGAATTGGGGGAGCAAATTAATCTCTTGAAAGTCGTCCTGCATACGTTGAGTACCGCGCATAACAGACTAGACTATTGATTAATCTAAGCAGAGCTAACAAAATTGGGGGCATTCATCCAATTTTTCAGGATTAACAAGTTACATAGTGGCTTAGGTGAGAAAATTCTACCCATGGTGGACATAACCAGCAATCCGATCTTCGACGACCAATGGCAAGAAATCAGACTGCATTTCCTGCGAGATTTTAAAAACTAAGATCAAGAAGGGAGCTTCGGTTCCTCTAGAATGACGAGTAGCTCCGACAAAGATGGAAGAGAAACAGAACATTAGAGCACCAACCGAGCCACGACTGCAGAGCCTGATCTTCTCCAAGAATCCGGCAAGGTCAGAGGAGTCGTTGTTGGGGTATACGCGGTAACAGACTCGAAGGACGTTGTCCCAAGTGAAGCTGCTCGTGGAAATCGATGCGAATCGACGAGACTCGCAGCTTGTCGAGCTGCGAAATGGGAGGAGGGGGATTGCTCTGTTGAAAAAAGCGTGAGAATGGAGGGGCGAGTGCAGAGAAGCCATTTCCTGTAAGGGATGAGAAGTGCAAGCTGAAGCCAGGGAGAGAGAAAAGCAGTTAACTTTTCGTGTACGCTTATTTGGCGGGAAATATTTTTATCAGAAAATAATTTTTCTTCCAATTTTTAAGGGGGTGAAAGAAAAATGCCTTCAATCAATTAAAATAATTAAAATTTAAAAATAAAGAAAACAACTTCCTAATTTAGAATGTAAAAGCATGTATATAGAATAAGAGGAATTTTCATATGCTTTTTAGAGCATCATGCTACTCATGGAGTATGGAGCTCGATTGTTAGGTGCCGTTCGGCTGTAATTGTGTTGTGTTTTGAAGTATTGTAACGGCTATGTTTGGTAGTTCATGTTTGAAAGGTTGCCTCTCCTTAAAGTTAGGTGAAATAGTTTCGTACTGCTATAATCTACCGCAGGTTTGGAAGTGTTACGTCTAAGAGATTTTTGTCAAACATCTTATGAAAAATTACAACATGTATTTTCATGGTCGAAGTTATCGCGGAGAAAATTAGATGAAATGGCTATAAATCTTATGAAATTATTAATTTTTTAAGCAAAATAAGAATTGCATCATGCTTTTGCGTTGGTGAACCATTTGAGTGGAGAACCGCCTAACGCTATAAGAGCACGTAAAAATTGTTCTTTTTATGACTCATTCCTTTCGTTTCTACCAATCAATGTTTTCTTGTTGTCTCCCCTGGAGTTGGAGGGATCCAAGTGCGCTTAAAAAGGTTTGAGCATGTTTCACGTGTCCTTAATATATTGGCGTGAGATTGAAAAGTAAAAAGTTAATATCACGAAAAACTTTAAATTAGTACACATATGATAATTTTACCTCAAACTAATTTTATGATAAAAAAAAATCCCAAACCGGTACACTTGTGACAAATTTATCCCAAACTAATATTTTAACCACAAAAAACTCAAAACCGATACATTTGTGACAAATTCACCTTCCGTTGGTATCCATTAAATTGGATTAATACCACAAATAATCACAAACCGATATACTTGTGACAAACGAAGGGTAAAACATAAAACTGGTCCATCAATTAACCGTCGCGTATTATTTAACAAAGCAATTCGATAGTAAAATTTAACGAAAACAAACTAAGGGTAAATTTGTCATGGGTATATCAGTTTGGGGTTTTTTGTGGTCACTGGTCAACAAATTAATTTGGAGTAAAATTATCACATATATATCAGTTTGGGATTTTTTGTGGTTTTAATCCAAAAGTAAATCGCATGATGTTGCGTTTGATGTCATCATTGTCAATTCAATAGTGTCATTCAGGTACTTCTTTTAAGCATTGACTGAGATTGGCTTTACTACATTAGTATTGAAAGATAAGTTTACCAAAAATTCTAAAACTTATCGAGAAAGTGCAATTAAATTGTTAAAACTTTCAAAAAGTGAAATCAAATTTTGAAGCTTGTTAAGTTAGTGGAATTAAGTTCCTCCATCTATTTTGATAGACGGCAAATGATGATATGTTTATTTTTTCATGTAACTTCAAAACATGCGGCATACAATGGTGCCACGTAAGAAAATAGGCCAAATGATTTAAAAACGATGGATAAATGCATTGAAAGTCCTAAAACTTGTCACGAAAATGTAATTAAGTCATAAAAACTTACCATGAAAGTGCAATTGAATCATAAAACTTTCAAAAAATGTAATCAAGTCTTAAAATTTATCAAATTAGTTCAATCAAGTCCTTCAGTTGGTTACACTTTTTGAAAGTTTTAGGACTCGATTGCCCTTTCGTGATAAGTCTCGGGGCTCAATTGAACTTTTCGAAAGTTTTTTGACTCAATTGTACTTTCATGACAAGTTTTGAAGTTTTCGATGCATTTATCCCTAAAAATTATCCAAATTTGATGAGGTTAGAGACAAAGAAGCTTCTCCATCTTCTCCCTCGTTGGGAGCTGGAGCACGAAACTCGCCGTTTCAAACTCTTTCATTTTTCCTTTGTCTATTCACCTCTATATTGAACTCGAAGAAAGTCTGTTTACTCAAATATCTTCGTACGATGAAGATCAGGTTCTCGATCATGTGCCATGAGCCGAAGGGTTATCATTTGGGAAGCACGGATGTCGCCGCAGCCCGTCCCGATGGGCTTCGGTGGTAGTGATGGTGCGCCGCCGTAAGAAGGCCGAGCTTGCCCCGGTCCGGGTTGGGTGATCCTTGTTCTTCGTGACCCTTTCCCCTTTGTATTTTTTTTTGTTTAATTTTTCTAGGCTTTTGCTATTTTTTCTTTTGTAAATTTTTTTTTGAATTATTTTCTAACGTGGCGCCACATATCTCCACATACATTAAAAAAATATCAGGTCATCATTTTCCATCAATCAATTTATACAAAATTAACGGAAAGAACTAAATTGCACAAATTCGACAAATTCTATGACTTGATTTCACTTTCTGAAAGTTTTATGACTCAATTATATTTCCATGACAAGTTTTAAAATTTTCTATACACTTATTTCAAGAAAAAAAAAAGAATGTAAGACAATAGAAAGCCAAACAAAATAGGAAAAAAGAAATAAAAATGATTACTCAAGACTAGTACTAGAAAGATTTTGACAGGCTTTCGTAGCATGAGGGGGCTCTCCACACAAATAGTCATGAACACACCAAGTATTATGGAACTCTTTTCTGGCTCAAAGGAGACTACTTTCATAAGATTTAGAGAGGCCGTCTCAGAATAATCTTCTGCGCATATGCTTCAACTATGAGAAAACATACTGTAATTTTAAATCTCATAGATGTAACGCTTCCTAAACCGTAGTAGCTTATAACATCTTTTTAGAAACTGCCTCACCTAAACTTTTCAAACAAGTACTGCCAAACATACTACTTACGTTAGTTCATGGCACAACACAGTCACGGTTGAATGACAACTATATCGAATGGGCTCCAAACTCCAGAAATGGTACGGCGCTCTAAAAAGCATCTAAAGGTTCCTCTTATTATAAGCACGTAATGTAAAAGATTTCTTTAAAATGAAGACTACTTTTTTTTGGGGGGGGGGGGGGGGATAAAATTATGCAAGTGATATACTTTGCAGCAGCACATTGAACTATCATATGCACATAAATTAAGCTACTTATATAGATCAGAAAATCAAATTATGCCTAAACAAGGGTCTTTTGATTGGTCACTAACTCACTATACCATGGCATGCTGCTTATCCATTCTCAAAGTATGATTACCAAAGTGAATAACACTCTTCAAAGACTAGATACCCAATTTTGTATCACAAGATGAAAATGGCTTTTAATCCAAATTTAGCGATTAAGTCCAACTTTAATCATCTAATTCCCATAATTTGTCGTTCTTTAGCATTTGTACTTTGTGCATCGTTGACCAATTTTTAACACTGCAGCACCTCAACCAAAAAGGAAAAAGTATAAAAAAAGTCATAAACTTATTATATTGGTACCAATTCAGTCATTAATATTTCAATTAGATCAATTTAATCGTAAATCTTTTCACATTGATATCAATTCAGTCTATCCTCCCAATTTAGGTCGGAAATCGCCGACTTGAACACTAGCCGTCCTATATGACACAGCCATAATTTATGAATTCTTTTTAATAATTTTAAAAAAAAACTTTCCCTATTTTCTTTCTTTTTTTCCTTCTCTTTTTTTAAAAAAAAATTATTAAAAAAATTCAAAACATCATTAAAATATTATTGAAAATATCCACATTAGCAATTTTCGGTTTAAATTGATCGAATGGACTGAATTGATACAAATATGAAAATGTTTATGTCTAAATTGGTCCAATTGAAAGGTTTAAGACTGAATTGATACCAATGCAATAAATTTAAGACTTTTTTGGTATTTTTCCTCAATCTAAAAAAAATAGCAAAATATATAATTGTCGCGACCGCCCTTCAAGTAGGTGTCAACAATAATGATATGAGCTACAAGAAGATCATAGTTACACAAATCAAATATATTAAAAAGATACTATTGCAACGTAATATTAGATGGCAAAATCGGAAAAAAGAAAAAAAAGAAGAGGGCTCACCAAACACCAATATTTTGACCTCGAAAAGTCAACTGCCTCTTCTTTCCCAAAACTCAAAAGCTGCTTCAGTTTTCCCTCGACGCAGCTCGCAGTCTCTCTCTCTCTCTCTCTCTCCCTCCATGGCTTCAGCTGGCGCTTCTCATCTCTCGCCGGCAATGGCGTCCCTGCCCTCGCCCCTCCTCCCTCGCGCTCTCTTCAGCAGACCCATCTCGCTCCTCCCCTTCCGCCGCTCCACAAAATGCGTTTCTCATCAATCCGCCTCGTTCTCGGCAAGCACCTTCACTTGGGACGACTTCCTGCAAGCCTCCCGTCCCCAGTACTCCGACGACGACGACTCCTCCGACCTCGCCGGATTCGTCGAGAAGATCAGGCTCTGCAACCGTGGCTCGGTGGGTGCTCCGGCGTTTCTTCTGTCTCCTCCTCCTCCGTTCTTGTTGGAGATGGTCGGGGTTCAAGAGGGACTGAAGCTCCGTTTTCTTGGTTCTTCTTTTGTTTGAACTCTGGCAGGAGATGCTGTCTGATTTCTTGCCGTTCGTCGTCGAAGATCAGATTGTCGGTTATGTCCATCATGGGTAGGATTTTCTCACCCAACTCGCTGCGTTAATGTGTTAATCTTGGAAAATTGAATGAGCGTGAACCCGATTTGTTGGGTCGCTTGGATCAATGGAAAGAGTCTTGCCTGTTATGAAGGACGACTTTTAAGAGATTTATTTGCTCCCCCAGTTCAATGCATAGCTAAATTAATTTGTCCTTTCGGAATATATGTGCAGTTTGGCTGATCATTTGGGGCGATTCGACGACGTGTTTACTTTCGATCGAGACGGTTTTAATGGTAGCCGTTTTGGTGGACGTGTCAGTTTACATCCATCGCTGGAAACACCTGAGGATAGGACCGAAGCGGTGGCGCACGTAGTGAAATGCTTAGGCCGAGAACTGATTCCAGGTATTAGAAATGAGGTATTGCCTGTGGTCACGATCGAACTATGCATAGTGTGCTACCTTCTTATCATCCTGAACAGGTGCAAATGGGGTTGAATATGACCAAAGATGCCTTTTTCTGAGGAAGCACTTTCCCTTGCTTATGAATTATGATAGTCCTGATGCAACTGATGATTTGGCCATGTGATTTTTGTTTACTTTTCCTTACTGTGCTTCCGTTTGTTCGGACCAGCTCTATCCAGTGAAATCTTCATTTGGAGGTTCGATAATATTCTCTCTCGAACGTGCAGCGGCTCCTTATTTTGGAATCAAGGTCCGCTTTTCTCCTTTCCATAGCAGTATGCCCTTATGCCTAGTTTCTCTATGAAATTAGTATTCTTTACTGAGAGCTCAGATCCAATAGTTAGTAGCTTTATTCTATTATGTTGTGTATGAAAATCCTTACCTGTATAAATGAAATTCTCAGTTCCTTGTGAACATAAAGTCTAAAGGTATTGATCGAGATCCATTTTTGGGACAATATCTGGATCAAATGAATTCCCTAATGTGTCACAAATGCTTTTGAACTCAGAAGATTGGTAAAACATCAAGTTAATGCAATTCCTCTTCCCTTTCCCTTGAGTAATCGTCTTGCTTTTCGCATAACCTTGGTGAGGTACTTGATGGAGAACATAATGGCTTCTTAAAGCTTTTGTAAGAGCTACTTGGAACATGTTTAATATCCAGTTTATATATAAGAAGATGATTCCATATATGGCTGCTAATTTTTGGGGTTTAAACCATAGGGAACCCAGCAGAAGCTCGAACTGAGATACTCTGAGATCTTGCAATATTTACTGCGATTCAATTCCTTCTTAACCAACCAAACTTATGGACGCAATAGTTCAGCAATAATGTCTCTCTACTCCAGCCTTAGGTAACATTAAAAGTAAGACGAAAAGATTTTGCCATAGTGAGCATTCAACTGGGAATATTAGACGCGGAAAAAAAGTGTTGGCTTGTGCTGAAGGGTAAATAAACCACAATGTGATTGTATCTCATTTAAAATAACTCACTTTTTTAGTTACCCGGAATTCTTTTCTGTAGTAGGCATATGGAGTTCACATGAATGGCTATGTTGAAATGGACGGTCAGGAATATCTCTGGATCGGGAAGAGAAGTCAAGTCAAACCAACATACCCGGGAATGCTTGATCATCTAGTAGCAGGAGGACTGGTTCGTGTCGATAACTCTTTTTGTTGTTCATATGTTTTTCCTCATGGAAGCTGCACGAATATATTGGTATTTCTGTGTCATCACATGTAACTTGAAAAAATTTCACCAGTGCTTCCCTTTCCAGATCACGTTTCTGTAGCCATTCTCATATAGAGTTTTTTGGTTCTTCTTCTTTCTGTGTGGTTGTGGGGTTGGTTTAGATTTTTCTTTCTGTGTCTGACAACGGCCCTCCTCAAACCCACATTGGGGGAGCCTTGTCTACTGGAATGTCCTCTTTTATGGGTATAGTGCTAGCACCACACCAGAAAGCTGAAATTGAAATTCCAGACGTTTATATCCCAAAGGCCCATGATGGTTTACTGTATTGATTGGACTACCTCCCTTTCTTCTAGGAAGCTGCACTCCCTTCGCTTATGTAATAGTCTGGCCGGCTAATATGCTTCTGATATTCAAGTGAAGTTTGATAATTCATGACTCTGAAAAATGGAGATGGCTCTGTCTCAACCATGCTGCTTTTCTCTTTTTGAGTTGCTGTAAGTTCTGGTATGGCTAGTTTGGGCTTACACTGTATTGGAAGATATAGGGGTAGCTGATTGCTTCTCTTGATTCTTTCCTGCATAGAAGGGAACATTTGGATACAACTCTGGACGTATCTTGATTGAAGTACTCTTTTACTAATACATTTGTGGAGGAAAATTATTGGCTAAAAACGAGACCTGAATTGTGAGATTCCATTAGTCGTGAATGGCATGGTCCTACTACTCAATATCGACTTGTATGACACAGGTACAAGATAAACAGCATTAGAATGCTCATGTAACCGGAAGGGAAAAATAATTGCTTTAAAGTAGGCGATGCTCTTAGGTTGTTTGAAGTAGCTATTGGTGTTCTTCTGAGTTTCACCCTCAAATATGTGCAAGGGAGATATTTTTCAGTGATTTGAATCCTTAACCCGACTTGATAATCCTTTCAAGATATAATTAGGTGCAGAATATTGGCTTATAATGGAGTTAAGGCTTAATAAAAGTTCTTCAGAACAATTCACGGATTTTGCTAATCTATAAAGGAGATGATGGCAATTGTTACAGAAGGTGGTTTGGGTTATAAAAAGCCCTCTTGTGCAATAATTTCCTTCAGCAGCAATCTCAATAGTTTGGAATGTCATTTTCTAATAGATTAATGATTCTGGTACCATCTCAATGTCTGAAGTCTGAACAATGTGGATTTGATGGATGAAAGTATTGACATAGTAAGTCAATTTGCATTGGTTCAAGAGAAATTCTAGTTAGGCTTATATAAATTTGGGTGAGATTGAGTCTTTATGAGTGAAACTGAGACCTGTCGACTAGAATTGAGAACAGTTTCGTTCTTTTCTCCCCTTTTGCTGGTGTTAAAACCTTAGGTGGGAAGTCTTTAATCCTTCAATACTCTGATGTTCATCTCTGTGTTAACCCTGTAAAAAGTGTTGGTAGAAAAATTAAAGTTTGTTCTGTTGCTTATTTTTGCTGGTGCTGAAGCCATAAGTGGGAGATCTATTTGGAAATCTTTAATACTTTGATACTGTGATGTTCATCTCAGTATTAGCCCTTAGGAGTGTCGGTGCAAAATGAACCGCAGCTTTTGTCTGTTTCTTGTTGTCTTATCAGATAGTGTTGATCAACATTGTGGATAAAATAATCCAAAGTACAGACCAATTTATTGGTGGCTTGGCTTTCTTTGTTGTATCCTTATTCATTTTTTTTGAAAAAATGACTGGATGCAATTCCCTCAACTGTAATCATCAACTAGAATGACTGACTGACTGCACGTGTGCGCCATACGAGTTTATTCGAATTTCGTGTTGACTGCAGCCTCATGATCTTGCTTGTGGGGAGAATCTTATGAAGGAATGTGAAGAAGAAGCAGGCATCCCAAGAATCATTTCCTGTGGGTAAGCAATGGGGCTCACAGTATTGCCGTTAATGTTGCGCAATTTATTTTTATTAGCGTAAAGTTTTCGATGAGAATGGAGGTAAGTGATGAGGCTCACAGCATTGCTCTTATTTTGGCAATAATTCCTTTTGTTACCTTAAACTCATAGATAAGAATGAAACTAGCTTCTTGTGCAATGAAAATCTCTCTCTCTCCCCACATATTTTGGGGTCGGTAGGTGAGTGTAACATTTTTGTGAACTGTACATCTATCACCATACTTTCGTCTGTACCATATGTGGAGGTGCATATATTGGCTTTATTAACTTTCTGAGATGTCATTGTAGAGCAATACCAGTTGGTGCTGTTTCCTACATGGACATAGATGGATATAGCTACAAGAGAGATGTCTTGTTCTGTTATGATCTTAAACTTCCTGAAGGTTTTAAACCAAATAATCAAGGTAAGATCTGTAAATCTTGGGTTCCCTTAAGAGCTTGTAAATTTCATTTCTCTCTCCCATCCACCAGACGGGACTTGAATGATGACAGTGACTCATGTTTCTGATACTCTGGTTTTCTTTACTATCCTATGATAGATGGAGAAGTAGAGAGCTTCAAGTTAATTCCTGTGGCCCAAGTTGCAAATGTCATTAGGAGGACCAAGTTTTTCAAGCCTAACTGCGCGCTAGTCATCACTGATTTTCTATTTCGACATGGGTAAGGGCTTCTCTTTTTATTCTCTTCATTACTTTTCTCCATTTATCTGGTTCTTTGGAATTCTGGTCCTTTGCTCAGTGGTTGTGCTTTTTCCAACGCTGAAGTCATCTGTATTTAAGGGGAGACAATACATGCCTTCTGGAGAAAGTGAAGGACGCTGGTCTGTTCTTCCATATCTGGAAAACATTAGGAAAGCATGAATCGATAGGAAAGATTACTGGCAGGTCCCTTTTGCTTGGTCACTGTCTACGTTAGTTGGTGCATTTTGTTTTCTTGTTGAAACCCTTTATGCTTTGTGCTGAATCAATATAAGCTCCAACAGCTGATTCCTGGAAGAAACATCTTCGCCTTTCTCTGCCATTCCGTGGAGCTAAAGAAAGAAATAGTGGTGGTGGATAGTGCAATATGGATATTATATCTTAGATCAGTATGCTCAATAGCTATTTGAGTGATTTAGTTCATGGTACTTTCAGAACGACATTTTCTGAGGCAGTCATTTTTAGTGGAAGCTACAGGTTTAACCGGATTCAACCACGTAGTTAGACTGCGAATTCCGTCGGCAAAACTCACCCCGAAATGTCATTCTTTGTACGAAACTTTGTCAGGGAACCTCAATTTTTTGCCAGTTCAATTAAGTGTAGTCATATTGCATCAGTAGCATTTCCATCATGAAGAGAGGGGACTATAACCATGAACTAGTTTTTCGGAAGCGGATCGTGTTTGTGTTAGTAGCGAGTCTGAGAGCCGGCATGCTGATACTTTTCATTGTTGTTGCAGGTACATCAAACCTGAGTATACTGGATACTTGGATTTATTGCATAGTCTGAAGAGTGGAGATTGCTCCTGAGTTCCGGATTATATCACATTATTATTTTTGAACTCTCTTTATCTTTCTTCTCCATTTTTTTTTTGTTCCTTTGTCATTATTTGGCAACTTTTCGGTCTCATTGTTATTGAACTGAGATTTAGCTTTTCGAAACAATTTCTCAATATTTAATATTTTAATACTACAAGTCATCACGCTGGCTGTCGCATATGCGTGTGTTAATGACCAAAGAACTTGATCAAAATCAAGAAAAAGAAAATTCAAGAACCTAACTGCAAAAACTGCAACAAGCGAATGCTGATTCGATTTGATTAATCATGTTGGGGCTTCTTAATCTGAATTTTAACAACTTGAAAAGTGAATTTCGAAACCACAGGCGTACATGGGAACTTTTTTGTTTCTATGCTACAAGAGCTATTCATCATCTTAAGTTATTAATAAGAAATCCGTTGATCGATAATTGTCAGAAAAATTGTTCAAAAAGTCCTAAACTTAATGTACGACGGCCAATTCAGTCATAAACCTTTCAATTATGCCAATTTAGACTTAAACCTTTTGACGATTTGTCAATTTAGACTTAAACCTCTTGATGATTTGCCAATATAGTTCTTTCGGCTAATTATCTAAATAATAGATGTAAGACTAAAGGTTTATGACTAAATTGATAAATTGTCAAAGTGTTTAGGATTAAATCGGTACTATTGAAATGTTTTAGACTGGATTGATTGCTGTATAATAGATTTATGACTTTTTGAACAATTATCCCAATAATCGTTGATCTTACAAGACAAAAAAGTCGAGCCGGCTTTACAAATATCACTGAAAAACTCGCTTAGGACACCTTTGAAAGAAACAGGGAGAGACACAAACCGATGCACGTGCAACTTTTCCCTTTGGTCAAATTCTTCACACCTACATTGAATATGCGTGAAAATCACTGACCCTGATGATTTATCAAGCCAACATAAAACGACCAAGGCCAATCTAGGAAGGCGTCACGGTGTAGCAGCTCATGACCGGTGGACTTATGGCTAACATGAAAATAAACAGAGATCTATTAGATAAAAAGGAACACAAAAAAAAAAAAAAAAACAGAAAGAAGAAAAGTTTCTTTTTCTCGAGAGACCATTAAACCTAATTTTAATTTGCTAACAAAAAATGAACTGAATGGTCGAAAGATTCCATTCATTTCTCCAAATAATACTCGAAGGGTACATAGAAGGCTTTCAAGACTAGAAAATCCCGAATAACCGTGGAACAAAACAGAATGCAAATAACAGATTTGCCATCGTACGTCTTGCAAATGGGTCTTTTTCGCCCTATTAGTCCCCTCACTGAAAAAAAAAAAAAGCAGTCTCTCCAATATCTTTTGCTAGTAAAAGCATGGATCTAATTTCCTTACCATCAAAAGCACCAGCTAATTATGGCCCAACCTTAGATTCATTCTCGTTTAAAGATAAGGTCAAATAACATATCAAGGTCCAATCTGAAAAGCCATAATGCAAAATAGGCATATCGAAGTAGTTTAGACCCTTTTTTTTTGGTCTAAACCCTTTTGGCAAAATCCAACAGGCCTGCTCATTGAAAGGATGTCTTCATGAAGCCTAGTTGCTTGTGCCTCCTTGTATCTCAGCTATGGTGGTTGAAGCGGGCCCTCAATGCCTGGTCGGTTCACAGGTCATCTTTTTCAACGTTACGTTTTATCTTCTTCGGCTGCGAAGGAGACGAATTGGAGGGAGCTAAAGATAGCAGGCTTGACGACCCTGACGAGGGAGCTCAAGCAATGAGATTTAGATATTACGAGAGATTGTATTGGGCAAATTGAGATTTTAATTAATTTTTAATTCTATATTGGATTGCACTAAGCATACGATGAATTTTTCCGAATCAGGACAACTAAACGCGGTCTTTAGCTGTAAAAAAACACCATTACACGTAAGAAGTTCAAACTGTCGTACACAATCTTAATCCGCCTCTGTCTCTCTGTCTCTCTAGTACAAAGTATAAATTGGGCCTGCTTCTTTTTAAATGCCAAACGGAGCGAACCCATATCAGTGGTTTCTTTCCCCTTCTTGTCAAAATCTCGAAAAGCTGTTATTTGCTCCTTATCTTGAGTATTTTCTCTGAAATGCTAGCACAAAATGGCAGATCAGATCAGTGGGAGCAATGGAAACCATGGAGTAGTCTTGGAAACGAAAGACACCTCCAACACCAAGGAAGAGATTAAAAGCACCCTCTTCTCTTTTCCCTTCATTCAAAAGGTTGCTTGTGTTCTCTCATCTTCATCCACCCTCTTTTCCCCCCAATCCCCCCCTTCCTGTTTTCTCTCTGTCCTTTTCTTTTTCTTTTCGTATTCACTTAGATGTTCATCGATCTTTGGAGGTGCACATATTGTAACGACGTGCGAAACAAATCCCGAATTTCTCGAAAAATGTTGCAGCTGATGGCTGAGGTCCTCGGGACGTACTTCTTGATATTCGCGGGCTGCGGGTCGGTGGCGGTGAACTTGGACTACGACAAGGTGGTGACGCTCCCGGGGATATCGATAGTGTGGGGTTTGGCGGTGATGGTGTTGGTGTACTCGGTCGGACACATCTCCGGCGCCCATTTCAACCCGGCCGTCACCATTGCTTTTGCCACCTGCAGGAGGTTTCCATGGAAACAGGTGCAACCATACCTCTTCCAAAGTCATAACGCCTAATCTAATTTAGTCAATCTTCCCATTGAAAATATGTTGTTATCCGTGTCAGAGGATGAAACGCCAATTTTGCTTTGCTTGAGCTCTGCTCTCTATCTAAATCTCGACTCGGGAAAGCATTGATTTAGGCAATTGATGGAGGATTCTTCCATTAATTTTTTGCTGAGCTGAATCTTCCTCTTTTGTTCTTGGCGTGTAGGTGCCTCCATATATATTGGCACAAGTTGTCGGATCGACGCTGGCGAGTGGGACACTGCGGTTGCTATTCACCGGCGACCTCGACCATTTTGTAGGGACTAAGCCGGCCGGTTCGGATGTGCAAGCCTTCGTCTTTGAGTTCATCATCACTTTTTACCTCATGTTCATCATCTCCGGCGTTGCCACGGACAACAGAGCAGTGAGTCGTGACTTCTTTCCTTGAAATTACTTGTTGATAATTGGGGAAATTCCGATGGAAATTCCTGTACAGAAAGAAAAATTTAATGCAATCTCTTCAAAGACGAGGCGGGATCATAAAATCGTAAGAGATTACAGAGAAATAATGTGATATCCTTGTGGACATAGAAAATAATTAAGGCATTTTGTACCAAGATGCGGCAGGGCGGCGGCCCCTGCCAGCCAACCACCCTTAAGTTCATTCCTGCTTCCTTGTGAACGTCCTTTCCGACAACACTTTTTGTGTCAAAAGGGCCCCTAATTCTTGAACAAAAGAGGGCAACGCAAAGCACTTTTTACAAGGAAAGGGTCGACCCACTTTTAATGTCTAATAAAAGGTGGCCTGGTTCAATTTCAAGTTTCATATCTGGATTTTGTGATCGCATCAAATCGATGTCATTGGAAAACGCTATATTTTTGTTAATCGTGCGATGAAATTCATAATGTTAACTTCATATCACTTTCGCGGTTAACCCAATAATTACGCTAACGCGTGTTGATTTGTGTTGGAAATGGTCATGATAGGGATAGGGAGGATGGTGCATATTGAATGAGCTCATCACATGCAGGTTGATGGGACTTCTCGCCAAACAATTGGCACCCGATTCTTCTAAAATCGATTTAAATATTCGTTACGGTTAAATTAGATGATCTTTCGCCACCTTGGTTTTGAATTACAAAAGGATTTTAAAATATGAACTTCTATATTGTTATTTTGTTTATGTCCCTTCCCCTGATAAGTTAATTTAATTAATGTTTATGATTGGTGCAGATTGGAGAGCTCGCTGGTATCGCTGTTGGGGCAACCGTCTTGCTGAACGTGATGTTTGCAGGGTATTTGACTTATTCTACTCCTCATATGTTTAAAATTGCTCTCATCTTAGGCTGAAAAGAAATGTCGACCGTGATTATTGACTGGCTACACCTTTTAAAAACAATAAATTGTACATGATTGACTACATCTTTTCAATGAAGAACATCATAGGATATAGTTTTATCTTACAAGATGTTGCTGTTCCAAATTATCACATAAATGTCATCGTCTACATCATCAATGAAAAGACCATCCTTGACCTTTTCTTAAAATTATACTTTGCATCCTCTAAGTATAATATATACAAGTACTTTGGCCATCAATTTAAAGAGAAAGATAAAGTCATCTAAATTATCGATACCATTTTCTTGGGAATAGTGTCAGAAAAGTCCTAAACCTTTTGCATTGGTGCCAATTTAGTTATAAATCCTTTTTTGGTGTCAATTCAATCCTAAACCTTTTGTCTTTATGCCAATTCAATCATTTCGACTAATTTTGACCGGATTTTCCTAACGTGGATGCCGGCCGGCTTACGTGGCACCGCCAGTGATGACATGAACAACTTTTAATAATATTTTAATATTTTTCGAATTTTTTAATATTTTTTTCTCTTCTTTTCTTTTCTTTTTTCTTTTCATTTCTTCTTCCTCCAGTTGGTCGCCAGATTGGCGACCGGCTGGAGGCCAAGGTCGGCGAGCCCGTTGGCAGCTGGCGAGGGTGGCCGTGACCTTGCGGCCTCTGCCAGCGGCTGAATGAGGCACGACCTCTCTAGATCTAGTGAGGTCGGGCCTCGCGCTGGGTTGGCGAGGCTCAAGCCCCGTCGGCCATGGGCGAGGCCCGACCTCGCCAGATTCGGCGAGGTCGTGCCTCGCCTAGCCGCTAGCGAGGGCTCGGCCCTCACCAGTGGCCGCAAGGGCGAAGGCCGCGACCTCGGGGCCACTGGCGAGGGCCGGGAAAGCCTTGCCCAACCGCCGACGAGGCTCTAGCCCTCGCTAGAAGCCGCTAGGGTGAAGGCTGTGACCTCCCAGCCTCTAGCGAGGGCTAGGCGAGCCTTGCCAGTGGCTGGTGTGGCTCACCAAAGGTCGGTGAGGTCGACCTCGCCGGCCTCTGGCCGGTCTTCGGTCCAGCGACTGGCTAGAGGAAGAGGGAGGGGAGGGAAAAAAAAGAAAAAAAAAAGAAAAAAAATTCAAAAAATATTAAAATATCATTAAAAGTTGTATACGTTAGCGCTGGCAGCCGGTCGCTGGCCGGCCGGCATCCACGTCAGTAAAATCCGGCCAAAATTAGTCGAAAAGACTGAATTGGCATAAAAACAAAAGGTTTAGGATTCAATTGGCACCAAAAAAAGGTTTAAGACTCAATCGGCACCAATGCGAAAGGTTTATGACTTTTTTTACATTTTTCCCTCATTTTCTTCGTATGTCGGACCGAACTTCTATCCCACGAAAAACCCTCGCAAACTTTTGCTCCAAGAAATCGGGTCCGGCAACAAATTTTCTTTTTGTTGAGAAACAAAATGTTTACTTAGTTAGAAATTAAGGATTTCGTGATGATAATTTGTGCTGTTTTTTCGGGTGGTGGATAGGCCGATAACGGGAGCATCAATGAACCCAGCAAGGAGCTTGGGTCCGGCGATAGTGTTTCGCCATTACGACAAGGTGTGGATCTACATCGTGGCACCAACGGTCGGGGCGATTTCCGGGGCGTGGGTCTACAACCTGATCCGGTTCACCGACAAGCCCATCCGAGAGATCACCAAGTCCGGCTCTTTCCTCCGGAGCTCCGCCCGAAACAGCTCTTCTTGACTCAAACTCATTCGGCTCTCTCTCTCTCCGGCGTCAAACTTCTTCTTCTTCTTTGTTGTTTTCTCTCTCTCTTTTCTCTTTTGATTTTGCTCATGATGTGTGTGCGTTTGGTAGTGAAAAGGGTTGATCTTCCTACTTCAATTGATGGGTCATTCCCTTCTCTCTGGAGTTTTTTTTTTATCAGAACTCTGGAGTTGAAATGTTAACACGCTGTATTTAATATTTGGGAAATTATTTTCCCAATAATTCTAAGGGTTAATACCACAAAAAATACAAACTGGTACACATGTGATAAATTTACCCCAAACTAATTTTTTGACCACCAAAAACCCTAATTTGTACATCCATGACAAATTTACCCTTTGTCAGTTTCCAATAAATTTTACCGTTAAATTTATGAGTTGGATGACATATGGCAGTTGATGGGTGTACTGATTCGGGGTTTACCCTCCGTTTGTCACAGGTATAATAAGTTGTGATTTTTCGTGGTATTAATTCAATTTAACATAGGATAAATTTGTCACAAGTATACCAATTTGGGGTTTTTTTTATAGTCAAAAAATTAGTTTGAGATAAATTTGTCATATGTGTACCAGTTTAAGATTTTTTGTGGTATTAGCTCTAATTCTAAAAGTAGTTTTTCTTTTGGGTTAATACCACGAAAAACCTCAAACTGGTACACCTGTGATAAATTTACCTCGAACTATTTTTTTGACCACCAAAAACCCCATACTAATACACTTGTGACAATTTTACCCCGAACTAATTTTTTAACCACTAAAAACCCCAAACTGGTACATCTGTAACAATTTTACCCCAAACTAATTTTTTGATCACTAAAAACCCCAAACTGATACATTTGTGACAAATTGACCCTCATTTAGTATCCGTTAAATTAGATTAATATCACGAAAAATCACAAATTGGTAAACTTGTGACAAACAGAGGGGTAAAATCCCAAACTAGTACACCGGTCAACTACCACATGTCATCAAACTTAAAAATTTGAAGTAAAATTTAACGGAAATAAACGGAGGGTAAATTTGTCATAGGTGTTCGAGTTTGAGGTTTTCGGTGGTAAAAAAATTAGTTCGGGGTAGAATTGCCACAGGTGTACCAGTTTGGGGTTTTTTGTGGTCAAAAAATTAGTTCGGGGTAAAATTATCATAAGTGTACCAGTTTGGGGTTTTTTGTGATTAAAAAAGTTTGGGATAAATTTATCACAGATGTACCAGTTTAGAGTTTTTCGTAGTATTAACCCTTTTCTTTTTGTTATCTTTTCTTCTCTTTTGATTTTGATCGTGTGTACTTGTATATCCAGTTTTTTTTGGCCAGACGTGTATTTTCATAGTGGAATAGGAGTTGATTTTGATGCGTTCCCATCTTTTGGTTGTTTTGGCTCATTGTAAGAGAGGTTTCCTCCATATATTTGTGGAATTGAAATGTGAGGAGTGATGGCAAATGTCAGGTGTATTTGTATCGCAAACATGTTGTATTTCTAACAAGAATTTTTTTTTTCTTTTGCGATGTGGTAAGAGTGAATTACTACATCATTTGTCTTGAAACACCGTAAAAAAAAGGTAAGGATTATATTTTCCTCCGTTGCTGATCGATAGAATCGACGTACCTTTGATTGTTAAGATACAAATGTAATGGAGATCACTCGCATGCAAACTTTCCAAGCATTAAAATGGAATGTTCTTGTTGAATAGAGGATCTACGTCGTGAAATGAGTTGCTAACATGCCTCGAAATAAGTACCTTTCGCCTCATGTTCAAGCGTTCGCTGTTAGAGTTCATCGTCACTTTTTACCTCATGTTCATCATCTCCAGCATCGCCACCGGCAATATAGAGCAATGAGTTTTATCTTCTTTCATTCAATTACCTTGCTAATACTTGGGGAAATTTTGTTATAAAGTGCCCCGAAGCCCTTATTAAGCTACCAAACAGGAAAAAAAATACTACAATATCTAAGAGAAAATGACACTGAAAGTGTAATAACTTTGGTACAACGCTCATTTCAGTATCGAAATTTTTCAGAGCAATCACTTAAATCCCATATCGGTGGAAAAACAATTTCCAGCATCAAATTTGGGCAATTCGTTTCCTAAGTGGCTATTTTTTAATCAAATTTTAAGTCCTACATGACTTTCTTAACAAAAATTGAAATCCAACGGCGACTGAGAAGGGACGGCATGGCAAATGGTCTAAGTAACTCACCAATTTATCTTCTTTTCTTCTTCATCTTCTTCGTCTTCGTCTTCAGCTAACAATTTCACTTTCATACACATTGTTCTTCTTTTTTTTTGCCGTTCATTTTATTAACTACCGTCCATGTCCTAAAGTGACCAGCAAAAACCAAAATAAAATTGAAAAAAAAAGGTTTAATTCAATTGTCTCTGTCTTCCTAAAGCTGTGATGCGTGCTTCGTGAATTTGCAATGGGGAAGGATAGAGCTCTGGCAAGTCTTGTGGATGATCTCTGTGGTCACAGTGATTTCGCGGGTGTGTGGTCGTCATTCCACAACGGTCGTAGACAGTCTATGCGATAATTCGACTCTGAAGAAGTCCGGTGGCAACAACCTATTCGTTCCGGTAACTATGTTTGTTCCTTCTCCTTCGCTACTCTTGTTCGTCCAACGCTTGATTGGAACATACTATTTATCATGGCGATGTTCGTCCTGCGCCTGCTCTCCAGTGCAAATTTCAGCACCTAACTTTGCCCCAACTCCTCGGTTGAAGAACACAACGACATTAGGGTCGGAAGAAGAAAAAAAAAATTAGCCCCAATTCGTTAATTTGGTGCAAATAACGCACATAGACGATATTTTAGCACTAATATTGCTTACTTTACTTTACCGGTGAGCCACATCAGATGGTTTCCATTAAAATTTTGTCATGTAGGATTTTTCCAGTCGCGCAAATCGGTGATGACACCGAAATGATCGTTTTGTTATAAATGTGGCATTCATGTGGCATTCAAGTGATTGTTTGAAAAATTTTAGTACTGGAGTGAGCGCATGGTATGTGCAACACGATCAATCCATTGAAAAAAAACAAGAGAGGGTACTTTCTCATTAAATGTATTTAATAAATGTCCAGGCGACACTTAGTAACAAGATTTAATCAAATTTACTGGACGGTCTCTTGTGGCAGGCACACAATGTTGACTCATGGGACACGAGACAAGAATTTTTATAAAATAGTGCAAAATTTTTAAAAAAAATATATATGAAATTTTTATGGACATGGAAAATGATTATTACAATTTGGATTTTTAGCAAATGGGTCACGAGTCAACGCATGCAGGTTGGTGCGGCTAAATATTTCGCAAGTATATTGGATGATCTTCTGCATCTTGGTTTCCAAATTAAAAATGGGGTTAAAAATTCTGCTCTTCAAAGAGATCGATATACTTAATTATTTTTTATTATGAGTCTTTCCTTGATTAGTTTACTTAATTAATGTTTGTGATTGTTGCAGATAGGAGAACTCGCGGGTCTTGCTCTTGGTGCAACCGTGTTGCTCAACGTGACGTTTGCAATACATGATCGCTTGAAATCTCAGCCTCAAAATAAAATAAATGTTGAACCGGTGATTGTTTATTTTGACCCCATTTGTTACGTGAAAAATGAATAATTTGAAAAATATTTTTCTAATGCATTATCGCTTGAAATAATTAGTCAATGAAAAAATGTTTCATTATTAAATATTTCGCAAACAATGAAAATATTTTTCATTTGTTCATTTTGTCAGCATTACAAAAGTAATTATTTTTATGAAAATATATTTTAAATCATAAACATTTCAATTTGGTCCATTCAATCCTAAACATTTTAACAAATTTGCCAATATAGTCCTTCCGGCCAATTTTGGCCGGCAATCGCTGATATGGATGCTGGCCATTCTACGTGACACGACCGACGCTAACGTGGACAATTTTTTACATTTTTTTCTGAATTTTTTAAAAACTTTTTGAAATTTTCTTTTTTCTTTTCTTTTGTTTTTTTTAACCATCACTAGATTTGTCTCCATTTCTCTCCGCTGCTCCTCAATGAGATGTTTTGGAATATCAACGTTCCCGCTTTGATTTTAGTCTGCCACTACTTGAGTGACTAACAATTCGAAATGAATACCCTTGTAATTGCCATGTTGTGATGATTGGTTGTTCCAGCGGCATTGTCAATCTCCGATTGATTCCTAGTCCTTGCCAATGCGCTTCCTCAAATCGAGCCGCAATGGAAATTATTGAAATACCTTTCACCAAAGAGTGATCTTTGAAACTGATAAGTTGATAATTTGAAGACCGAGAAAATACATAAGTTTGTGATGATGATCGTGAATCCTTTTACAATACAAGTGCATTGACTTTTATATCTACACAATGTAACTGCTTATGAGAAATATATGGTTATAAACGATTACAACTGCAGTCCTTAAACTTTTGGCTCTATCGTCGCACTCGACTTTATCCACAAGTGGTTACAACTCTTTGAATGCCCTTGGACTTAACTGTCAATCGATTTCTTCTTTTTCAATCGCCATCTTTACTTTGTCTTCATTCCACTTATAGTACCGATCAATTGGCATCGTATGTCGATGGCTGTATTTCATGGAACTCACCGACAATCAAATCTTACTTAATACCAAGCTCGATAGTCATTCAAGTCAGCATCATGATCGTACACATTTTGGGGTCAACAAAAAGACGATCATTTTTTTGGTGTCAACAAGTCTATGCTATTTAATTTCACGATCGTACACTTTGCACCATGAGTTTTCCGAAAAGAGAACACCTTCCACTTTATGCGTTGAACTTGAAGGTGCAAACCGTAGGTATTCTCACGATAAAGTAAACAAGTTTGAAAGTTCACCATCTCCAGATGCGAAAGCTACAAAAGCCATAGCCGATTTTGCTCAGCTTCCTACCGCCGGCCCAGCCCGCCATGACTCGTTGAGTTGACCCACCCGATTGTGGTCCCGACCTGGCCGCCACCTTGTTGTCGGCAGCTCCTCCACCCTGGGCCGCCCTTGTCTCATCCCTCACTCACCCGCTGTTCTCTCTATTAGTGATTTGCCGAGCTTGACGGCAGATGTTTTGGGTCATGCTTTGCCAGGGGGTCGATCTCGACGACCCCAGATCTTGGGTCGCGCTTCACCTCGACGTGGCGCTCAGACTGCAAATCTTGGGCCGTGCTCCGCCTCGGAGGAGCATGAACCAAGATTGCCACCGTAAGTTGTCGGTCTTCGGTCGCAGCTACCCATCACCGGTTGCCGATTGTGAATAATCAGGCCGACAAGAAGTGTTGGTCGCGATAAAACGACACACAAGATCTTTATAACTAGAATCTAGAACACAGTAATAGAGTAAAAGGAATTTGTGCACATGATTTGGAATCCATCGTTCTTGATGCGGAATAGCGACGATCCCCAGCACAAATCTTCCCCTCTATTACCCTCTGTATCACTGGCTCGATGAGACTGTCCTCATGATTGGCATTTGCCCCTTTTGTGAGATAATTTGTGTGTCAGAGTTAGAGAAGGGACTTGAGTACTATTTATAGAGTTTTAAGCCAGGCTCTCTCATCACGGGCCGAGCCTTATTTGGCCCACACTAGCAACTCTCATATTAGACTAATTAAGAAACTTCATATCTGACCCCAACCTGTAAAACGGTAAATTACAATATCAATTAATGTAGCTCATATCAGAAAAACTCTTACAAGAAATATTTTTTTTTTAGAAGGTCAAGCAATCCAAACAATTGAAATGGAATTTCATTCCAAGAAATTTCCTGGCAATCATGTGAAAGTTGTGCCTGAACTCAAGTCCGTGATGAATTAAAGGTGATGACTCCTCGAAATTATCAATTAATCCATGTGAAGAACACAGGTTACATATGTTTACGAGGTGTTCCCAAAGAGAGCCACGGAACCTAAACCTTATCCAAGCAGCTTTTACCGTAGGAGGGTCAACCCAGAAGTTCCCTCGTTCGTCAATTTTGACCCCTCAATGAAGTTTTGGAACTCCGTGATGAATCGACTAACTATCCCTTCTTGTGTATACCTTCGCCTTCGCCATTTTAGGGAATGTTTGCATAAATCGATCATGCTTAGAATGAAAGAGAACGAGTCATGATATGACAGAACAACATTCTATGAATAAATTTGATATAATCCAAAAATTGGAAAGGGCTGCTCAAAATGTAGGTTTTTTCCAGCCTAGTCATTCAAGGCCGACCCAATGGGAATTAATCCGGTACTCGAAAGCTTCGAAACGCTGCATTGGTATCGAAAGAATGTTATTATTATTCGTTTCAATATTTGCATTCCCAAAAAAAATTGCCAAACAAGGCCAGTAAATACGTGCACAATTTTGTGAGAGCAGTAGTAATTTATCAAATAGTTTAAATTATTAGATGACTGCAAGGTTAGTTTCAAATGTTGTGACGCATGCATTAGCATTTGACAGTAAAACAAACCTAGGGAGGAGACATAGATCATAAATGTTGAGGTAAATGACATGTCTAGAATAAGGCTAGTTGAAAAGATTTTTCTCTCCCTTGCTCTCTTCTCTTTCCATCATCTTCTTCAACCTTTAACCGTGGGAGGGTTTGAGCTAGTCTCACTCTCCCCTCCCTCATTTGTTGATTTTGTTTGTGTTTTCTTGTTCTTTTCTTTTTTTTTTCCTTCTCTCTATATCTAGAACTAGGAGCTCCCTTTTCCCGATCTTGTTCTAGATTGGAGAGTTTGAACTCTCTCGATCTAGTTCTAGAATTGGGAGCTATCCTCTCCTATTCTAAATCTGGGAGTCTAATAAATATCCTTTCCGGAATTTGATACTCCTACGCTCTGTTTGTGTATAGATCTCTGCCTCCAGTTTCAATAGTAATCATAGGAGCTCTGACGTCTCGCTGAACCACGGAGATTTGCTCTTCAACATGTTAGGTTTGTGTTTGTTCAACCTATTTTGATTGTCTCCGTACGACGATGGTGTAGAGGAAGCTTAACCTAGGCGCGCACCGCCAACTAGCAACGCCGTGGTTACTAGAGAAGAAATTTCCAGCTTGTGCTTATCACTGACGATATATGAGATCCAGTGATCGACCGTCGATTATTTAGCTTGATAGATCCGTTCTTGAGGAACAAATATGTGCTTAACCCGGTTGGTGCTCTGTTGATAGTCATTATATTCTGGATTTGGCTTTGTTGCATAGTATTTTGGGCATTGCTCGGCTTTATTGCTTTGCTACGAAGTCTATGTACTTCTCATGTAACATTTTGCGTAATGAATATAATTTTCTTTTGACAAAAAAAATGAAATGTCTAGAGAGGAAACTTCCTTTAATCAGTCTAATGATTGGTGGATTACAAATGATGATACAACCCACATTTACTAATAATTAAGTTTGCATCCAGAGTGTTGGCTCTATTCGGAACCTACCAATCAAAGGCCTGATCGGAAGAAATTTTCCATAACCGAGGATGGATGAAGACCTAGCTCTAAATTGTAGTAGCTGGTCAAGCTAAAAGTCTATATTTCTGATGCCATAAAGAACTCTAATAGAAGGTTTTGATATTTGAAATGTTAAATGAGACTATTGTCACGGAAGACTTGCGTGTGTGAGCACCTATAAAGAGACTAATGGCGCAATATGCTCTTTATGCTCTTTATATGGATAAGATCGAGATAAACGTACGTAAAAGTGAGACTTTTGGTGGGGCAAACTCAGTCACGTGAACCATCGTCATATGAATCTTACTTGAGGTTCATGAAAACCACGCACTGGATGAGAAACGTCCGTAATTTGATCATAAGACTAGCCTCCGCAGTGCATTGAAGGTTATGCAGACATTTAAAAGTCCCGGTGGTTGATCTAATTTTCAAGGCATTAATGATCAGTTTCATCTTTTTGGTTATGTGATGAGAATCCAAATATGATGATGATCAATGCACAAGTACCTCCGCCAAGGCTGCATTTGTAACGCCCCGGCCCTATTCCCCGAGGCTCGGGCGCACGACACCCCTTTCATAGGTCATTTAATCTCGACGTCCTAGGAGGCGTCGCTGACCCATCTTATTATCTAACAAATAAGCACATGCAGAAGCGAAGTCCAAATCACCAAACCAACAACAATAACAATAATATGGATAGCAAGGGAAACACATTCACAAAGCATGCTTCATATATATGCATTAACGATCCATATCGAAAGTAAGGATAATTACATGCTCACGACATGGGCCCTTTTCCGATTACAACACAAAAAGGAGAGGGGCTCGGGGTCTACTTAGCTCCTCTATCTGCGAGGGCCACCTCAAAAAGAACATGGCTTCCTCCAAGTTCGAGCATTCTATGGATCGGTTCGGGGTCATAATCCGGATCCGACTCTGGATCACTGATGACGTCATCGGGGAAGTTTGACACCACAGGGTCCCACGGGATTGCGCGTGGCACATCCGGGGCTCCGTCAAAGCCCCGGAGAGGTCCCCAACGCTCTCCCTCGGACCAAATATACTATGCCTTAAAACGATGAGGAACCAAGTTAGTAAGCCCTTCGTCGACCCAAATGGTCGTTGAATACTCCTTGTACGTTGCATCCATTCCCGGTGCTACATACTCGACCACCTCTACGTCTTGGTCTACCGGAACACCAAAACGTACAATCCGAGTGTCCATACTAGGGGTCTGAAAAGACCCTAAGTAGAATCTCTAAACCTCAAGTAGGATAATACCTCGCCTAAAAAATACGAACGGTAGCATCAACCTCTTGGCATGCCAAAACGCAAGCAAATAGTCACACGTGAATACTTACCTCCCGTTGGCACATACAATTCACACAAATAATCACACGTGAAGCCTCGCTTCCAATTGGCATGCAACAATTACACATTGTAATCAAGAACACTTCATATCACATAATCATGCACAATGCATCCACACGTGCTTTGATTATTACGACTGCTCAGGCCACGACTGACACTCGTGTCGGTGGTCATCTGGCGTAACTAGGCATCGTCCCGCCCCATCGGGCACGGCAACGTCTCGACCTCACTCGAAGAAGGCATTCAATTAAGAGCATCGTTTCGACCTCTATCGCGAACGGCAACTAAAATCCATTGGGTATATGAAATCCATCGGGCATCGTCCCCCGCAATCATATGGGTACGGAACCATTTATGTGATCACGCAAGCACATCAAGCACTCAAGCCAATTATTGTCTTTCATTTATGCCAATGCAAAAGTGTTTCATACTCACACGATTAGAACATTTAAAATCTCGCACACATAAGTTGCACTAAAATCAAAAGCATTTCATGAGCAAACCATACAAAATTAATACATGGGCTTCCTCTTACTAGAACAAGCAAAACAAAGCAAGACAAGTATATCATCACCCAACGATGGTTTCGATTAACCTCCCATAACCACATAATCCATCCAAAACCATTCATAGCCAAGGATAGCCACACCCATGATAGAACAAGCTCAAACAAGACTGAAACTAAGTCCGACATGCGTAGAATAACGTCCTATCCACGGATTAGAAGAACTACTTACGACACCGGTTGGACTACAGACAAGACGGACGAACGACGACGATGAACGAACGGCAATGGTGCTGAGCGGACGACATGGCGGCGGCGGCGAACGGACAGTGCGGCGGCTGTGAGGCGGCGGTGAGGGGGCTCGACAATTGGTGGGGATGAGCGGACGGTGAAGATGGTGGTGAACGGTTGTGGTCGGCACGGTGAACGGCTTAGCAAACGGTGCGGCAGCAAGGATGGCGCGGTGACGGTGGCGAACGGCTCGGCGACGGACGGCACGGCGCGGTATGTTGGTGAGTGGCGCAGCACACGGCGGCAAGCGGCAGCAAACGGTGGCGGTGGTGGTCGGCAGTGATGGTGGCGTGAGAGGGAGAGAGGAAGGGAGAGAAAGAGAGAAATGAGAGTGAGTGAGAGTGAGCAATGAGAGAAATGAGGAAGGCTTCTCCTTAAGTGATCTTGCAAGAAGACTCCAATAATGCAAGTGCATTAATGGCTCAACGACCAAGCCTAGCCTTGCTCTTTTATTTGCTCTTAACCAAGCAAATTCATGGACAAGAAGCCATCTTGAAATATCTCCATCAAGTCTCACTCTTAATTAATCATGGCTAACCAAAGTAGGCTCAAGTATTTAGTTAGGGACTAACTAGGGGAACCAAACTGGAAACCAACTAAGTTGGCCTCTTCCCCTCTCTTCCCCCAAAAGTGGCGCCCAACCCTAATCAAACAAGACCAAATTTTGGTCTTTTCCCAAACTAAGCTTCTAGAAGTTGCATTAGAAGCTAAACTATAGGTTAATAAACATAGAACACTAATCATGCATAAAGCACATTAATGTGCAATCATCCAAAAATCAACCAAGGTCAAACATGGTAAGATGGCTTTACCCTCTTGATTGGTGCCTAATCGATGCCAAAAAAGTCTAATGATGCATAACTAAGCAGCGTCGGATTGAGGATGTCACAGCGTTTGTGGTGAGTTGGTAGGTCGAGATAGAATAAACTTTGGGGTAAGTGCATCGGTAGTCTTAAAACTTGTCGCAAAAGTACAATTGAGTTATAAAACTTTCAAATAATGCAATGAAGTCCTAGGTCATGTTGTAAAAGTGCAATCAAGTCCTAAAATTTTTAAAAAGTGCAATCAAGTCTTACAACTTGTTACAAAAGTTTAATCGAGTCCTAAAACTTTTAAAAAGTGCATTTTTTGAAAGTTTTAGGACTCGATTGCACTTTTGTAATAAGTTTTAGAATTTAATTGCACGTTTTGAAGGTTTTAGGACTTGATTGCAATTTCGTGATAATTTTTCGAGCTTCTAATACACTTATCCCATAAGCTTTTATCCTAAAAGCCACATAAAAATGTAGCATTTAGGATAGGATAAGTTCCAATAGGATTTCCCCTATCGACAAAAAAAAAAGATTAAAATAAGTGTAGCCAACAAAGTGTTATCCCTATCCATAGGCAAAATCGGGAATAACGAATCTCTTATGGTAAAAACATATCCATTTTGCAAGTTTGTTACTATGGGAAATTCCTACAAAGGATTGGACTCACGACAATGTACAATACTTTAATCCTTGATGTAGATGCTACATAATTTATTCTCATCATTTAGAAACTACGAGTGTAATAAGAGCATTCATCGACAAAATGATCACCCTCCTCATTTTCATCATAATTGATCTGCTTGCCCAAAAATGATCTGGGTTAAGAGGGAAATTCCAAATCTTTGTGTCTTTCGGTCGAAGTTGAAGAAGCTACTTATGAATTAACTAACTAAAAAGCAACAACTGGAGCGTGAGAGTCAGAGTCGAAAAGAGAATTCCTCGCTTCTTTCTATCATTAAAAATCATGCATGAGATTTTCATTTTCTTTATTACTGTTATGTTGTGGCTCTCTCTCCCCCTCTCTCTCTCTCTCTGAGAATGCAATCGAGTGTGCGAGCCTCAAGGCTCTTGTTCTGCTTAGCCGACCAACATGAAATGTGGCATGACGTGGCTTGAAGAACGGACCTTGTTTTTGCGCACCACGCCCAATGTGGACAATTTTTCGTCCAATATGGCAAAGTGAACAAACAACATCTCTCTCTCTCTCTCTCTCTCTCTCTCTCTCTCTCTCTGGAGTTGAAAGAGAAAGCTCTGTTTTCATAATAGAGAAACAGAGCAAAGTCTCAGCCTGTGGTTCGCCTCCATGATGCTCAATTTCTCGTACACCAAAGCTCGGGACGACGAAATCCAAAGCATGGGCAAAAAACGGACCCGTTCTTCAAGTTCGGGGGTGTAAAAGGAGGCCTTGTAGTGAAGAAGAGAACATGAGTGGATAATTGAAGACAAGGATTCGTAGTGAAAATGAAGACATGACCGGTGAGACAAATCGGTTGAATTCACATCCTTGCAGAACCTAGAGGAGATCGTGAAGATCTTGACATAGCCGATAGACAATATACGCGCCCAAACCCCATCATTGACGACCACAAGAAGCTTTACGTAATGCCGATCACTCATTCAATTCTTTAATGACCTCGAATCTACTTTCTTTAGGCTCTCGCTCACTCTCTTTCAGATAATCATCTGCAATTTTACAAATAATTTCAATGGGTAAGATTAGGGTTTGCTTCTATGTCCTAGTTTAGCCCCAATTTGCCAATTTGGGGAAAAAATGGCAAATGAGCTCAAGCCGCGGCCACCAAATTAGGATTTATATGTGGGGCAAACATGTAAACGACATCGTTTGGGACTATTAATGCTGACTCGGCACGCCAGCGAGCCACATGGGTTGGAAAAATTGATAAAAAAAAATTGCCAAGTTAAATTTTTGGCAACACAAATTGAAGTTGGCAATTAAAGTGATAGTTTTTTTGAAAAAGAGATACTTAAGTGATTCGAAAAAAAATTGGCACTAAAGTGAGTGCTGTACGAAACTTTTGACACTTCTAGTGTCCTTATGCCTAAAAATATATTGTATTTTTTATTGATTTTTTTAAAAAAGATTGAAATGAAAAAGATATTGTAAAATTTGGGCAATAGTGTGTAATTATGAAAACTTGTAAATAGCAACATAGTGATTTGACTTTGTTATAAAAAGTTGAGAAATTAGATTGAACAAATTGAAAGTTTCAGTACATATTGAATATGAAGGAATATTTCAAAGACTCTATTAAACAAATTAAAAGTCCAATTATGACGTTATACATTGAATCAAAATTTATGGACTATCAATATCAATTTTCTCTTTATCTTTCAAATCATCAATCAGGCTCGTCTCTCTCTCTTTCCCCCTTCCAACTCACTCTCGATCACCGCCTTGAAATTGCTTCCTAAGAGATCCAAACCAGCATGACATCCTCATCCTCTCGTCAAAAGTACGTACGCATGCAAGATAAATATGTTGGCTGAGCTTATATTAATTTACATGGCCTCAATGTCGACAAATAGATGGACTGGCAGTCTTGAACCAGCTTCAAGGCAACGGATGTTGTGAAAAATAACGAGAAAACAAACGGATCTTGCAATTCAAGTCAAACAAGAGAGAGAACGATATTATTAGAGAAATCAACGATGAACAATAAAGAACATAGAGATTTACATGATTCTTGGTACTCACTCCAAGACGGGAATTAGCCGCAAGAAATGCACTATGAAACTGAAGAATACATAGTTACAATTGCTCAATTACTCGAGTGTTTCCCAACCATAAATTACACCCAAGCTAACCCACAATTGTTATTTTATAATCTCTCACGGAAAACTCGCTCAGAAAATTCACAGAGAGATACTCTATAGTTCTCTTATCTGCTTCGTTGTATCTTATATCACAATAGTATTTTTTAATGTATATAAATATATGTATAATATTTGTATCCCAGATAGAAAACCCCTTTTAGGAAACCCTATCAAATTAGAAAATCTACTCAAACTTGAGACATATTCTAGCAATCTCCACCTACGCTCAAACATTTGAGTGGATTATCTTCAATGAAATTTCATATCTCCACATAGTGCGACTCTCTTAATATTGGTTTTCTTAATGATGAGGTATGAGGTGGGCATGTGAGTGGATTATCTTCAATGAAATTTCATATTCCGGCATCACTAAAAAAATTCTTGCCAGTAGAAAATTATGCCATGTCTTCATTATGGTATGTGATTGATTTTACAAGAAAATTGTTGATTGAAAATTGTCGATTTTACAAGAAAATTGTCAATCAGGCTTAACAAGTACCACTGAAAATCTCGTTAGGATGCCTTTAAAAAATACGGACTGACACAAAACACTGCACGCGCAACATTTCCTTTTGTTCAATTCTTCTTCACACCTATATCGAACATGTCTGAAAATTAGACCTTGAGGATCTATCAAGCCAACATTACACGTCCAAAGGCTAATCTAGGAAGTCCTCGCGGAGTAGCACCTCATGAGCGTTAGGCTTTGGTCTAATATGACAATGTTCCTTAAGATCTGTTAGATAAAAAGGCAACAAAAAAAGATAAGAAGAAAAGTTTCCTTTCACAGGAGACGATGAAGCCCAATTCAAGTTTACAACCAAAAGTAAATGAAGTGGTCCAAAGCTTTCGGGAAAAGTATCAAAAAAGTCCTGAACCTTTTGCATTTATGCCAATTTAGTCTTAAACCTTTTTTTGGTGCCAATTCAGTCCTAAACCTTTTGCATTGGTGCCAATTTAGTCCTAAACCTTTTTTTGGTGCCAATTGAGTCCTAAATCTTTTGCATTGATGCCAATTCAGTCATAAACCTTTTGTCTTTATACCAATTCAGTCTTTCCGATCAATTTTGGCCGGATTTTGCTGACGTGGACACCGACCGGCCGGCCGCCGGCCACTAGCGCTGACGTGGACAACTTTAATAATATTTTAATTTTTTTTAATTTTTATTAATTTTTTTTTTTTCTCTCCCCTCCCTCCAGCCGGTGACTAGAGGCCAGAGGCCGACGCCGGCGAGGTCGGGCCTCGCCCAGCCGCCGGCGAGGCTCGCCCTCGCCAGCGATGGTGAAGGCCAGGCTCGCCCTCGCCAGGCCCCGACCTCTGGCCACCGGCCGATCGCCGGTCCGGCAACCAGCTGGAGGGAGGGGAGAGAAAAAAAAAAGAAAAGAAAAAAATTAATAAAAATTCAAAAAAAATATTAAAATATTATTAAAGTTGTCCACGTCAGCGCCGGTGACCGGCCGCCGGCCGGTCGGCATCCACGTCAGCAAAATCCGACCAAAATTGACCGGAAGTACTGAATTGGTACAAAGACAAAAAGTTTAGGACTGAATTGACACCAATGCAAAAGGTTTAGGACTCAATTGGTACTAAAAAAAGGTTTAGGACTAAATTGGCACCAATGCAAAAGGTTTAGGACTGAATTGACACAAAAAAAGGTTTAGGACTAAATTGGCACTAATACAAAAGATTTAGGACTTCTTTTGCTCTTTTCCCAAAGCTTTCCAATATCATTTTTGCCATATTTAGTCCCATCATAGAACAAAGCAGTCTCTCCAATATATTTGCTGGTCTTACCATCAAAAGCACCAGCTAATTATGGCCATTCTATGGCCTCAGTCCTTCTTTAAATCTCATCTTTCTCTCTCAGGCTTTTATTTTATCTCTTTACAAAGCGTGGAAACTAAGGGTGCGTATGGTAACGTTTCTATTTCTGAGAACAATTTCTTTTCAGAAATAATTTTTCCTATTTCTATTTCCTGGAAGAGTTTCTAAGTAAAATAACGCGTTTGGTAACTGCACAAAATTTTTATTTCTAGAACAGAAATGTGTTTGGTAACTGCACAAAATTTCTATTCCCAATTTTTTGCATTCCAATCTATATCTTTTATTTAACTATAAGTACAAGTTATAAGTGAAAAAAATCAATAAGCATGATTTTATTGGTTTGTCTAATCCTTTTTAGGGGTTTAAAACCCCTTTTAATCCCTAAACTAAGGAATCTTCAAAAATACCACTTGGGCACCTCAAAAATTTAAATTTCACTCAAAGTGGGTGGCCACAAGTATTCTAAGCCATTATGTGAATTTTTTAATATTTTTTTGGGGTAAAATTTATTAAAATTTTTTACTTTCCATAAATCTGTTTCTTTTTATTTTTTCGAAATTTTTTTATGAAATTTTTTTAATTTTTTCAATTTCGGAATTTTGCAAATATTTAAGAGTTTTCTGAGTTTTTCTGATTTTTATGGGTTTTCTGAGAATTTTTCTGATTTATATGAATTTTGGGAATTTTTTAATTTTCTAATTTTTTATGGGATTTTTCTGAAATTTTTCTAATTTTTATGAATTTTTGGAATTTTTTAATTTATTCTAAGCCATTATGTGAATTTTTTATTTTTGTTTTTTTTTGGGGAAAAGTTTATTAAAACTTTTTACTTTCCCGAAATTTGTCTCTTTTTATTTTCCAGAAAGCTTTTTATGAATTTTTTTAAATTTTTTCAATTTCGGAATTTTGCAAATTTTTATTGGTTTTCTGAGTTTTTCTGATTTTTATGGATTTTCTGAGAATCTTTCTGATTTTTATGAATTTTTGGAATTTTTTTAATTTAATTAAATTTTTTATAATTTTTTTATTATTTCCGCCGAGAATGGACCGGACCGGTGCTTTGAGACGGTTTGCAGACGACGGAGGATGGAGGAGGAGCTGAGGTTGCGGCTTGAAGACCAGACCTTTCTATTTCTATTTCTAGGAATAAAGAAGTAGATTTTTTCTACTTCTTATTTCTGCTCCAAATCTATTTCTTGGCCACTTTTCTATTCCAGGAAATAGAAAAATAAAATGCGTTACCAAATGGATTTCTGTTCTTTTTTTGTTCTAGGGAACAGAAGAACAAAAAAATAGAGAAACAGAAGCGTTACCAAACGCGCCCTAAACGTACCTGCTCACCCCACTTAATTTAATTCCTTACCATTGGGCCACGTCCCCAATGGGTAAGATTTATTCTCATTCAATGATAAGGTCAAACAACATATCAAGGTCCAATCTCACATTTCATTTAAGGAACTTTCCCTAAATTATAAATCCAACAAACCTGCTCATTTAAAGGATGGCTTCAAGAAGCTTAGGTGCCCGTGCCTCCCTGTATCTCAGCTATGGTGGTTGAAGCGGCCTTCAATGCCGGGTCGGTTCACAGGTCATCTTTTTCAACGTTTTATCTTCTTTAGGTAATAAAAAGCACCATTACCCATAAGAAATTCGGACTGTCATACGCAATCTTTATCCATCTCTCTCTCTCTCTCTCTCTCTCTCTCTCTCTCTCTCTCTCTTTAGTACAAGTATAAATTTTGCCTGCTTCTTTCCAAGTGCAAAACGGAGCGAACCCATATTAGTGATTTCTTTCCCCTTCTAGTCGATCGTTAAAGGCTGTTATTTGCTCCTTATCTTGAGTATTTTCTCTGAAATATCAGCAGAAAATGGCAGATCAGATCGGTGGGAGCAATGGAAACCATGGAGTTGTCTTGGAAATGAAAGACACTTCCAACGCCAAGGAAGAGATCAAAAGCACTTTCTTCTCTTTTCCCTTCGTTCAAAAGGTTACTTGTGTTCTCATCTCCATCTAATCTTTCTTCCCCCAATCCCTTCCTTCTTGTTTCTTTTTGCCCTTCTCTTTTTCTTTTCGTATTCACTTGGATGCACATCAATCTTTCGAGGTGCACAAATCGTAACAACATACAAAACATTTACGGGTTTTGGTACGAGTGAGTTTGATCTCGAATTTCTCAAAACGTTGCAGTTGATCGCAGAGGTCTTCGGGACATACTTCTTGATATTCGCGGGTTGCGGGTCGGTGGCGGTGAACTTGGACTACGACAAAGTGGTGACGCTCCCGGGGATATCGATAGTGTGGGGGTTAGCGGTGATGGTGTTGGTGTACTCGGTCGGACACATCTCCGGTGCCCATTTCAACCCGGCCGTCACCATTGCTTTCGCCACCTGCAAGAGGTTTCCATGGAAACAGGTGCAACCATATCTCTTCCAAAGTCCTAACTCCTAAACTACTTTTGGCTATCTTCCTACATAAAATATGTTCTAGTCCGTGTCATATGATGAACCCCAATATTGCTTGTTTGACCTGGCAGTCAGTTGGAGGCCTATCTAGAAAGCTTTGCTGAGATCACATGATTCTAAGAAGCTACCGCCGGTTTTAGAGGCCATTAGTTACTGGTTAGGTGTATCTTGTAGCTAGCCATTGAATGGTTTGCAAAAGTGTAAGCGGAACTTTGCCATATACGTTTAATCCCGGAGAAGAGAGATTTCATTTGCCTATACCGGGATATACTGAATCAAATCAATCGCATTCCAAGAAGAACGATCCAAATTATTAGTTTCGACTTCTGAATGAGATTGACGGATCCAATCTTTTCCGATCCCAAGATATATTGCGATCTCTTATTCGTTAATTTTCTTTGATTAATTTTTTGCTAAGTTAAAACTTCCTCTCGGTTGCATTTTGTTCTTGGCGTGTAGGTGCCTCCATATATATTGGCGCAAGTTCTGGGATCGACGTTGGCGAACGGGACACTGCGGTTGCTATTCACCGGCCAGCTGAACCATTTCTTAGGGACTCAACCGGCCGGTTCGGATGTGCAAGCATTCGTCTTTGAGTTCATCATCACTTTTTACCTCATGTTCATCATCTCCGGCGTTGCCACCGACAATAGAGCAGTGAGTTCTAACTTCTTTCTTTGAATTGCTTACTGATAATTGGGAAAATTTCAATGGAAATTCCTGTACAAAAGAAAAATTAATAAACAATCTCTTCGAGATGAGACGGGATAAGCAAATCTTATAAAACCGCACGAGATTACAAAAATCATGTGAAATCTTTATAGATGTGGAAAATAATTAATGTATTTTCTGCATAGTACTTAGAGGCCGGCAGCCTGCCACCCAACCAACCTTAGGTTCTTTCCGGCTTCTTCTTGAACGTCTTTCTCCGACAACCCTTTTTGTGTCTATAGGGCTCAATCCTAAATTCTTGATGAGAGAGAGCAATGCTAAGCTCTCTTGACAAGAAAATGTTCAATCCACTTCTAAGTTCTATCCAAGGATGGTCGTTCGTGTTCTAGTGTCATATTTGGATTTCTTAATCGCATCAAATGATGTCATAGAAAAACGCTATATTTTCTATTAATTGTGCCATAAAGTTCGTTATGTTGAATTCATATCACCGTTAAGGTTCACGTGTTAATTTGTGTCGGAAATCGTCACCAAATGGATATGTAGAATCGTGCATATTGAATACAAGAAAGAGAATCATTAGCTCATCACATGCCGGCTGATAGGACTTCTCGCCAAACATTAGTCACGCGATTCGTCTAAAGCTGATTTAAATATTCGTCACAGTAAAATTAGACTATCTTCCGCGTCATTATTTTTAAATTACGAAAGGGTTTGAAAATACCAACTTCAATTATTATTTTTATATGTCCCTTTCATTAATTAGTTGATTTAATTCATGTTTGTAATTGGTGCAGATAGGAGAGCTCGCTGGCCTTGCTGTAGGTGCAACCGTCTTGCTGAACGTGATGTTTGCAGGGTATTGACTATTTCTATTCCTTACATCTTCATCTCACACTCTATCTCGGGCTGAGAAGAAATGTTGACCATGATTTTTGACTGACTACATCTTTTGAATAGAATAAGTTGTCCATGATTAACTAGATCTTTTCAATAAAGAACATCATTGGATAGTTTTATTTTATAAGATATTGCTGGCTCAATTATAATATAAATTTCATGATTTAAACCACTAATGATAAGATCATCACCAATCTTTCCTTAAATTACGCCCTATGTATGTAGTTTGGCTGTTGATTCAAAGAGAAAGTTATCTAAATTATCGATATCATTTTCCTTGTATGTCGGACCGAACTTCTATCCCAAGAAAAACCCACGCAAATTTTGGCTCCGAGAAATCGGTTGTTGCAACGAATTTTCTTTTTGCTGGGAAACAAAATATTAATCCCGGCAGAAATTAAGGGTTTCGTGATGATAATTTGTGTTATTTTTTCGGGTGGTAATTAGGCCAATAACAGGAGCATCAATGAATCCGGCGAGGAGCTTGGGTCCGGCGATAGTGTTTCACCATTACGACAAGCTGTGGATCTACATCGTGGCACCGACGGTCGGGGCAATTTCCGGGGCGTGGGTCTACAACGTGATCCGGTTCACCGACAAGCCCATCCGAGAGATCACCAAGTCCGCCTCTTTCCTCCGGAGCACTGCCCGAAACTGCTCTTCTTGATTCAAACTCATTCGTCTCTCTCTCTCTCTGCCGTCAAACTTGCTCCTCCTCCTCCTCTTCTTCTTCTTCTCTTTTCTCTTTTGAGTTTACTTACGATTGCGTAGCATTCATAGTGAAAAGGGTTAATTTTCTTACTTCGATTATTGGGCTCTTCCCTTCTCTCTGGAGTTGAAATGTTAACATTATTGTATTTGTATTTGGGAAATTATTTTCCTAATGATCCGAACGTTAATTCTAACCTTATGAGGTCTACAACCTTATCCTTGATCTCTCTCTCATCGAAGTGGTTCTTCTTTTTCATTTATATTTTTTTTTGGCCAGATGTGTACTTGTCATAGTGAAAAGGAGTTGTGTTCTTGCGTTCCCTTCTTTCGGTTGTTTTGGTTTATTGTAAAGAGGGGTTCCTCCTTTTATTTGTGGAATTGAAATAAAACTCAGTTGTCGTGAATCGTCTTGGCTGCGGAGGGAAACAGGAAAAAAAAGAACAAAAGAAAAAAAGAACGAAAACGAAAATTAAAGGAAATGAGAAAAAGTTTCGAAAATTTTAAAAAAAGTTGTAAAAATCCTCCAGATTAGCACCAGCTGTGCCACGTAAAATAGTTGGGTGCACGTCACATTGGCGAGTCGTCAAAAGATTTAGGACTAAATTGGTCAAATTGAAAAGTTTTTGAATTGAATTGGTCACTGTAAAATAAGTTTAGAACAATTTGGACAATTATCCTAGAAATTAAAGGAGCTCACTCCTTGAAATTATCTAATGCAGCTTTTATCATAGAAGATCAACCCCTCGTTTGTCAATTTTGACCCCTCAATGTAACTCCAAATTAAGTTGAAGTTTTAAAACTACATGATGAATTGACTGCCCATCCCTTCTTGCGTATGCCTTTTGCCTTTTGAGGCAATGTTGGGGTAAACCGATCGTGCTTAGAATGAAAGAGAATGAGTCATAATAATTAATTACATAAAACCGAAATGTAAAACATTTTTTTGTTATCACCTATATAGTAGGGAGAATTACCAAAATAAGTTATAAACCTATTGTACGGATGTTAATTCAATCACAAACCTTTCAATTTGGCCAATTTAATCCTAAACTTTTTGATAATTTGCCAATACAGTCCTTCCGATAAATTTTAGCCATAAATTGTGACGTGGACACCGGTAGTTTTACGTGGCACGTCTGAAACTAACATGAACAATTTTTGCAATTTTTAATAATTTTTTACAAATTTTTCTTTTTATTTTTTATTTTTACCGTGGACCGGTGAGAGCTTGGGTTAGTAAGGGTCGCAATGCCATAGCCAAATCAGGGCGGTGCGACCTCACCAAATATGAGCATGGCCGCATCGCCCAGATCTGACAAGGGTGTTGCGGCCCTCCCTTATGGCTAGCGACCTCTGCCGGCCACTTCTAAGGCCTCTCCTTGGCAAAGGGAAATAAGAAAAAAGAAAAAGGAAAAAAAGAAAAAAATTCAGAAAAATTAAAGAATTGTAAAACATGTTCACATTAGTGCTGACCATGCCGCATATGATGGACGACGTCCTATCAACGATTTCGGGTCAAAATTAACCGGAATGACTACATTGGCAAATTGTTTAAATTTTTAATACCAAATTAGCTAAATTGAAAAATTCACAACTGAATTGACATTCTTACAATAGATTTAGGACTTTTTTGGTCATTTTTCCCCTATAGTAGATAATAACTTGGGATAGTTGAGCCAAGTAACCACGAGTTTGTGATTGGGCGAAACATTTAAACCAGTGAAATGTGGGTTGAAAAAAACTATTGGTTTGAAAAAAATGGAATGATTAATTTGAGAGAAAATTCCAAACATGAAGTGCTCTCATTTTTTCAAATAAGAGCGTGAAGTGGATATTGTTTCAAGTAAGGGCCTAAAGTGACTATGGTAGTTTCAAATAAGGGCCTGACTCGCTAGCTAGCTAAATATTATGGCTGGTCAAGGGTATTTTCGTCCAAATATAATGATAATTTAAATTGAATTAGATGAAAATTTTAAAAATCTAATTTTTTTTAAAAAGAGATGAGCTGGCAGGGTTGACCCTAACCCTCTCGCATGTGGCCGCCGCCCCATCGCACGTGGGGCATCGACCACGGTCAGCTGGGTTGTCGGCGCCTTGGCGAGGGCTAAGGCCAGCCCTCCTGATTGCTTTCTTCCTTTATTTAAAAAACATTAGCCTTTTTATTTTTTATTTGTCTTTTTTATGGATAAAAATTTGAATTTTTTAACCTAATTTAATTAAGATTTTGTGCAAAAATTAGATTCTTGTCTAAACGACATCGTTTTAGTGCTTTAGTTAACATTATGCCACATGGGAGATATAGAATATTAAAAAAGAAAACATTAACACAAAATCAAGTCATGGGCAAAGCCCTCGCCCGCTGTTGGCAAGGGTTGCCTCGCTTAGGTCCTCAATGGCCACGGGCGGGGCAGTCCTCATCTAGATCTTGAGAGGGTTGACCTTGCTTTTGGCCAACAAGGGTCGCGCAGGTGAAGCTGGCCCTCACCTGTGGCTTTTGATGGCAGCCTAGACCAACCCTCTCCGGGTATCGCTGGTGGCCAGCTGTCACTTGAGACCGACCACCAACAAAAAGGAAAAAAAAAAGTAAGAAAATTTTAAAAAAGAGAGTAAAAGACAAAAATGCCCTTGACCATTTAGCAAGGTTAGACCTTTTTTTTGGGTCACTTTGGGCCCTTATTTGAAACAAAATCCACTCCAAGCCTTTATTTGAAAAAAAATGATGGCACTTTAAGCCCTTATTTAAAATAAGATCCAATTCAAGTCCTTATTTAAGAAAATTATGGCACTTTAGGCTCTTACGTGAAATTTTCCCTTAATTTGTGAAAAGGAAATTTCAACGAAAGAAGATCCAATAAAAAGATAATCCTACATGATTGTTTTCCTTGTATAGTTAATGTTGAATTGGTTTCTCAAAATCATTGCATGATTGATTTCCTAATATGCATACGCGAGACTGGGGTATGAAAGGATGGTCAAAATTACAACTTTCTGAATTGACACCTTTTCAGTTCATGTGACAAAACAACAACCTATAAGGTTATCAATGATATAAACCCGAAAATTGCAAAGAGTTGCTCAAATGATAAGCTTATCCTTCCTTGTTGCTGGAGGCTAAACAAATGGGAATTAATCCGGTGCTCAAAAGTTTCGGATACTGCATTATTATTTAAAGAATGATATTATTATCCGCCTTCAATTCTTGCATTCCTAACAAAACTACCAAGCAAGGCCGAGAAATACGTCACAATTTTGTGACACCACATTGATTTATATAGTATTTTAAGTTATTAGATGAATTTCAATGTTGCATGACTTCTTACGCATACATTAGTATTTGACATAAGAAAAAAGAGAAAATGACATAAACAGTCCTTAAACTTTGGCATAATGTGTAACGTGGTCCCTAAATTTTTAATTTGTTCAAAGTGGTCCCTAAACTTTAACCCAATGTACAATGTGGTTCCTGAACTTTTAATTTGTTCAATGTCATATCTGAACTTTTGGTACATGTTCAATTTAGTCCCTGAACTATGTGAAAATGTTCAATGTAGTCCACATTAAACATATTTCAGGGACTACATCGAACATATACCAAAAATTCAGGAACCACATTAAACAAATTAAAGGTTCAAGGACCATATTGAACATTAAGCTAAAGTTCATAGACCACATTAAACAAATTAAAAGTTTAAGAACCACATTACACATTGAGCTAAAGTTCAGGGACTGTTTATGTCAATATCCCTAAAAAAATTAGTAAGGAAACATAGATGATGAATGCTGGAGGTAAATAACTATGTCTAAAGATGTTGGGATATATGATCTTTTAATCTAATATTACAAAGAATCTTATGAGATCACTGTTAATAAGTTTAAAAGCAAACAACATTAGATAAATGCGTGGTTAGTTGACTATAAATATATTAATAGAAACCCCTAGAGGTCCACTAGGTGGTTTTAGGTTCATCATTCAGGTGCTACAAATTGGTGGGTTAGGTATGTGAATATTATCCACATTTGTTTGTTTAATTAAGTTTGCATATGAGCGTTAACAATATTTATAACCTACCAATTAAAAACCCGGTTGGAACAAATTTTCTCGACTCGAGGATGGATGAATTAAGTAGCTAGTCAAGCTAAAAGTCTAAGTTTTTAATGTCATAAAAGAACTCTAATAGAAGGTTTATGATATTTGAAATGTTAAATAAGGCTATTGTCACGGAAGACTCGCGAGTATGAGCACCTATAAAGAGACTAATGGTGCAAGATGCTCTTATAGGGATAAGATCAAGATAAAACGTACGTAAAAGTGAGACTTCTAGGGGGACCTAATTCCGTAAAAAATCCCCAACTTTAGGTCAAGTCCCAAATCTGCCTCGAATTTTACTTAAAAAAAATGTCAAACTTTAGGTCTAGTCCCAAATTTGCCCCGAACTTTTTTTTGTCTTAGAAAAAAACCCAAAACTTTAAGTCCAGTCTCAAATCTGTCCCGAATTTTGTTTTGTATAAAAAAATCACCAAAATTCAATTTATTTTCAAAAATATACCCCATGATCCAATCCCAACTCGATGTGGCACTTTCACGTCGATAACAAATCCACATTAACAAAGTAATGGGTTTTTTTTTTAGATAAAGAAAAGTTCGGAGTAAATTTAGATTGAACCTAAAAATTAGGTTTTTTAAATTAAAATTTTTTTGGGGGATGGATTTGTTATCATTCCTAACTTTCATATCGTAGAATAGTTTTATTTTGGAGATTTTCAACAATTTTAATGTGTTGAATTTGTTATCGAAGTGGAAATGCGACGTCGATCTGTACCTATTGCTCCATTACTTTGCTGATGTGGATTTTTTATTGACATAGAAGTGCCACATCAAGTTGAGACTGGATCACGGGGGTATATTTTTGAAAATAAATTGAATTTTTGTGATTTTTTTTACACAAAACAAAATTCGGGCAGATTTGGGACTGGACTTAAAGTTTGGGGTTTTTTCTAAAACAAAAAAAAGTTTGGGGCAGATTTAGGACTGGACCTAATGTTTGTGGTTTTTTTAAGACAAAAAAAAGTTCGGAATAGATTTGGGACTTAACCTAAAGTTTGGAGTTTTTTACGGAATTCACCTCTTCTGGGGACGAACTCAGTCATGTGAATCATAAGACTATCCAAGGTTGATCTGAAGCATTCATGAGCAATTTTATCTTCTTGGTCACATGATGAGAACTCAAATACAATGATGATCGATGCACAAGTACCTCCACCAATGTTGCGATTGAGGTGAGCTGGTAAGTCCGGATAGAATGACCTTTTATCATTAGCATTTAGGGGACGGAATAAGTTCGGATAGGATTTCCCCTATTCGACAAAAAAATTAAAAAAAAAAAAGAATGCGGCCAAAAAGTATTGTCCCTATCCTCGAGTAAAGCAAGGTTAGGATCAATGGACCTCTTATGATAAACAGATCTATTTTGCAAGTTTATTATTACGAGTAGTTATTACAAAGGATCATACTAACGACACTATAAAATACTTGAATCGTTGCTGTAGATACTATAGAGTTGATTCTCATCCTTCAAAGATTATGAGTGTTATAGGAGTATCCGTGGACAAGACGATCATCCCTCCTCCTTTTCATCATAAATGATTTGCTAGCACCGAAATGACTTGGGTTACTAGGGAAATTCCAATTCATTGGGTCTTTTGGCTGAAGTTGAAGTAGCTCTTACATAGTAACAGACTAAAAGCAATGACGGGAGTGGTAGAGTCAAAATTGAAAAGAAAATCCCTCACTTCTTTATCTCATCCAAAACTATGCATGAGACTTTCATCTTCTTTCATCACTGTTGTGTTGTGCCACTCCCTCCCTCCCTCCCTCCCTCCCTCCCTCTGAAAACGCAAGTGAGTGTGCGCACCTCAAGGCTATTGTTCTCCTTAACCAACATCAAATGTGGCACGATATGGCCTGAAGCACCATCTCTCTCTCTCTCTCTCTCTCTCTCTCTCTCTCTCTCTCTCTCTCTCTCTCTCTCTCTCTCTCTCTCTCTCTCTCTCTCTCTCTCTAGCAACCACCACAAGGTGGTCATGGTATCATGACGACAACCACCATCTCATGGGGGGTCATTGTGTGGCGGCAACGGCGGTCACTACATGAATTGAAAACCACACTGCCCATATTTTCTTAATTCCAATTTTATCAGCGTTTTTATCTTCTACCTCGGTATTTCTATGTACACCAGACAAGTATCGAGATTACAGGTGTGTGTATATATATATCGAGACTTATACACTAACAATCACCAGACCAGTGACAGTATACAAGAATGTTATCGTATCTCCTTTGTTGTGTTATTCTATCCTATCATATTCTATCCGGCAAAATCATCCAAGTGAGCAACCATACTCTCATCATTTTCTTTGTGGGCCTTTCTCACCATGGACAGAACTTGAAAGCTGAAAGGACAATTTGTTTGGGCTTGAAAGGCCCATGTCAGCCACTTCAAGGACCGATGCCAACGCATTGATGTGATCACATCCATTCATTACGACATCAATCTTCAATCCAATTGTAAGGATCGATGTCGTGCCGCGGTGCTCGTGCTCATTATCGATGGGCTGCCGCCTCCATGGGGCCAACACATCTTTAGAAAAGAAAAAAAGAAGAGAAGTCAAAAAGAGGAAAGAAGAAGAGGACCGAACGTGCTCGATGGCGAAGAGATAGAAAGGAGGGTTGGCACGAAAAGAAAAAGAAAAGAGGGAGAGAGAGATGACGGTTCAAAGGAGGATAGGCAGTTCAGATTCGACATTGGAACTTTGTCGGGATCAGCTGGAACTTTATTACGTTGTTTGTGAGATTAAGTTCTACAAGTTTATTGATTTCGTTCTTTGGTATCCTTATCTAAATTGTCTCCCTTTAGAATTTTCTCGTTCCTCTGTTAATCCGCCTTTCGCCGTGATGATATATTGCCGTATTATTGGCATGTCGAGCCTCTAGCTGTATTACTAAAGATGAACTATTATGCTGCTTGCTATTCTTGGGTGATTAGTGAACGTTTTTTAGCAGCCCCATAATTTTTCCTACATTGAGTTTTCCACGTAAAATTCATGGGGGGTAATTTTTCTGCTTCGTCTTTAATTCTCGGTACCTTATCTATGGGTTTGGAGTTACTATTGCTGGAACATTATGACCGGTTTCTACCGAGGTTGATTTGATATTAGTTGATTGAGTTTTGAGAAAGATATTGATCGTCGACTTGTCTCCTGGAAAGCCTGTCAATTTCTGAGTTATGCGTTCTTGCATTTGCGTTCACCTCAGTAACTTCCACTTCGCGCATCCGAAATTTGTCAACCCGATTCCAGTCAACCCCTGTCGCTGATTTAACCCTAATTTTGGGAATTTGTATAACGTTGCTTTCCCTTTCTCGGCGGTTGAGAAGACAATTTGGGGTCAACTTTTGAGCTTTGACTTTGAGCATGTTGGACGAAATACCCGGGGCACTCCGGACATTGACCGTACAACCAGCACTCCTTGGGAAAAAAATTGGACAGATGAAAACGAGAAATAGGTTTTTTCGGGGAAATTTCTCCGGCGAATTCAGCCGACGATTCTGCCGTCGGCCCGGAGATGGAAGGAAGGAGTAAGATTTAACAGACTCGATCAGACGGTCGGTCGAACGTTCTTGATTTTAACTTAGTTGTTATGCCTAATTAAATTGCACATGGTTAAATGAGCTCCTAATAACGAGATTTGTTTTGCAAGAACAATCAAATGCACCTTGCTTTGGAAGATCCTATGTAGGACATTTCTAACTTTATAATCTTAACATTAAAAAGTCGAAACTAAAGATTTAAACTCCTAGAATTCAAAATAACATATAAGATCGTATGTTTTTTGTTGTCATCCGCGGTACTGTGGTGACAAGCCAATTAAAAACATTAGTTCGAGGACTTGTGCGAGCACTATACATGCGCGTTTCCGATCTTGATCCGCAATAATTCGATAATTCATGTCCTTAAATGTTAATTCTCCCAAAATTTAAGCACCTTTCAATTCAATTCACCCTTGAGAAAACAGTTCTGTGCTCATATTGAAAACGTGATTGGGTTAAATTATTCAAAGACCAGGAGTGTTACTATCGAAACTTCCATACTGGCTGCCTTTGCTTTTGGGTCACACTTGACTCCAATTCGTTTATCACGAGGGCTTGACCCAGTCGTAATTTCATTAGACTTATATGAATCGACCACTAAGTCGTGCAAGAAGAATGTACTTTGCACTTTGTTGGCATCGTAACCGGACCACGTCCGAAACTTTGTACATTCTAGAAGATAAGTAGATGAAACAACTTGTGGTGTTCGGGATTGTCAAGATAGAATGAGTTCGAATATTCATCGCTATGCTTCTTGCGATTTGACCATGACGCGTTTTGACGATGGCGATCCGTACGCACCTAGAGAGCTTTGTGGTGTCGTATCTTCTATCTGTTAAACGTTCAATTTTGTTTTTGTTTTTTTAACTTGAAAAGTTTCTTACGTTAATGACTTGTTTTTTAAGGGGAAAATGACATAGAATGGTCCCTGAACTTTGGCCCAATATGCAATGTCGTCCTCGAATTTTAAATTTGTTTAATGTGGTTCTTAAACTATTTGTAAATGTTCAATATAGTCTTTCCGTCTGCTCAAACGTTATTTGATGGCTTGGTTTATTATATGCTGGGTTGGATTTTTAAAAATGATAAAACCACATGTCCATCTTTTTATTTAACTATTTTAGAAAAAGGAAGAAAAAAAATCAAGGCGTTAACATGTCCATCATTATTTGATGACGTGGATTATTATATTTTGATTTGAGATAATTATCTTACTTGATTAATGCACGTGTAACTTTTTTCGAATAGTTTAGGGACCCAATTGAGTATTTACTAATAGTTTGGGAACCACATTGAACAAATTAAAATTCATGGACAACATTGCATATTGGACCAAAGTTCATAAATCATTCGTCTCATTTTCCCCTTTTCTTTTAAAGGGTATTTCTTCATATAAAGGATGGATCTTGGTGTAGGCTTATCAACAAATTTATCAATCGAGAATTTCAATGATCTTGCTTTGGCAATCAATATGTTTCTTGCTTATAGAAAAGTGTTTCAATAGCCAGGTTTCAATTGGTTATATGGGAACCCTCCACTTCTTTGCATCAATAGGAAACACACAACCAAAATCTTATAATTGGGTGAGGATTCACTATGGTGTATCCTCTATGGTGTATCTCTCCCATCTCTCTCTCTCTCTCTCTCTCTCTCTCTCTCTCTCTCTCTCATCACCATTTTCAGCTTCTGCAATAGTGCCCGGATCTGCAATCGCTTTGACGTCGTGCCACCATCGACCAACTGCCCCTATTTACCCCGTTGCCGTCGCTTATCAGCTCGCGGCACCATCGACGTCCTCTACTATGGTGTATCCTCCCGTCCCTATTTTTCCTTTCTTCTTCCATCGTCAACTTCATCGCTCGTTGTTTCTCCCATTTTTCCTTTCTTCTTCCATCGTCACAACGAGCGACGAAGTTGACGACGGAAGGAAGCTTCGCGAGAGGAGGAACCGATCGATATTCACGGTGTCGTTTTTAAATGGGGTAAAACGGGAATTCCAATTATTAAATGAGGGTCAGATTAGGCCACCCATCGCTATCAAGGTCTTGCGAGACCCGGTAGTGATAAGCCATAATACGGAGGACGGGCTCTTAATCTTAGTCGCTGTTGATGACTAGCTCATCCACGGTGACCAGACGGAGCTTGGCACTCGGTGTCGAGCGCCCCGCGGACTAGCCAACCATTGACCGTGGCTCAATGTCGGCATTTGCGAGAGAGATAGAGAGAGAAGCTTGGGCGATGGCGACGCCGATGGCGATGGCGTGGTGGAGATGTTTTGCCCAAGATCTCTTCGTTAGCCGGAGAAGAATCAGTCGGTCCACAACCATTGTTGTTGGATGATCATGATACTTTCCAGAAACTATTATCTTGTGCTAATTGTGGCTGAAAAAAATACTTGTTCAAATATATGCATGTGTGAGAATGTTTGACGAAAGAACTCCCACGTTAAGGATTTGGTGTGATATACACACCTAGGCTCCGTTTGTTTCGCGAAAAATGAATAATTTGAAAAAACTTTTTTTTAAAAATGATGGCTCGTATCGCTTATAAAAATAAATAAATAAATAACATTTTCATCGTCTATTCATATATTCAGATGCAAATTATTGTCGATACTGAAAATATTTTTCATTGAATATATAATTACTTCGAGCGATATAAACAATCATTTTTAGGAAAATGTTTTCCAAATTACTTATTTTTCGCGAAACAAACGGAGTCTTAATACATCATAACTACCTCATAACTCATTAGCGTAAACTTTTTTTTTAGTATACATGAATCCAAGTGGATATATTGACGAGTACGAATTTGTGCTCTTCCTCATCAATCTCCCCAGGTGAACGTATCTAACTCATGCTACATCAACCCAACGGTCTCCTTAACTCTAGCATCGGCCATTTTTTAATAACACGCAGTCGACTCGGCAATAAGTGTGTTTCTAATAGTCACACCGTTCTAGAAACATTCCTGTACTAATCACTAAGGACTTGGTCGAGGTGGAAATACAAGGCCGAAATCAAACGATTTAACATATGCGAGCTATCAAATTCAAGTATTCCCTCTCGATAGAAATTTCTGGGGACTAAGTAGTGAGAAGCTAAGGGTGCGCATGAATACAATTCTGTGCCCGAAAACTATTTCTGAATAGAAATGATTTTTTTTTATTCTATACCCGGAAATAATTTCTGAGTATTTGAAGGCGTTTGATAAACTGACCAAAATTTCTATTCCTAGAGTAGAAAAGAACATAAATGCGTTTGGTAACTACACAAAATTTCTGTTCCCAAATAATATTTTAATAATATTTTGAATTGTTTAATTTTTTTTTTTTCTACCCATTTTCTTCTTTGGCCATGGCCGGTCGCCGGCGACCGGCATGGCCGGTCGCCGGCGACCGGCGGCCGGCGAGGGCATCACGGCCCTAAATATCTCTCGATCCCGACGCGGGTGGCTCGCCTTTCATTAGGATCAGAAAAAGGTGAACTCAGTATGGTGCAAGAAAACGTACCTCGGTGCGCACAACAAAACGAGAAAAGGAAAACGACAAACAGAACTTCGCGCTCGTCATCGAACGCGTTGATATTATGCTTCGAAATGCTTGCAATATGAACGGGACTGGGCCAGGCCACGAAACGCCAAGCTCGAAATGTCCTTGGCTTTGACAAGTCTTAAAGCAAGAACGTGGGGAAACTGTCCACTTGCAGGGGGGAAGAAAATTCATGATAAAGGAACTGTCTCGAAGACAGTAGAGTGTCATAATCCCGACTTAATTATTAGGATCAGCTGTTAAAGACTTTGACTTAAGAACAGGGTTGTGCCGGTGGCTCTTCTTGTTCGTGTTGCCGACTGACCGAATCGTGTCCACACCATGTTCAAAAGTTCAATTCAAAAATTTAAATTAATAGGTGAAGAAAAACTACATAAATATAAAGAGGCTTGGATCATTCAGAACCCATTATCCAGCGATATTTCAATGCCGCTCTCAAAAGGGTAGCAATGGCTCTAATAGCAAAAGCTTAAGCTGATTGATGGAGGGAGATCACATGAATATAAGGAGTATTTAGAAATCATTATCTAGCAATGTGAGATGATACTTCAACACACACGTCTCGATATTGCAATTCCTTTTGGTTGAGGTTTTAATGTCCAAAGTCCCACGTTGGGATACGAAAGGCTTAGAATGTTATTCATAAATAACGATCCACTCAAAATGGCTATCACTTTAGGTATATTATATTTTTTCAAGACTTGACTTGTGAAACAATTCGGGTCATCACGTATGGTGATGGAGCAAGTTTTTTTCTAGTAAAGATGTGTGATTCGGTGACAGATTAGACCTCGAACTGACGTGACGAGGGCAAGAAGGGAACGTGAACAAGTACTCTCGAATTCGCATTGGTTGCACCACTATGCTCCCTCTCTCTCTTTCTCTGATCAAGCGAACACTCCTTTATTTTTTCATTACGTTAACTATCTAAGTTCTATAAAATTATCATGCCTTGGATCGCAAATCTAGCTTTATATCCGAGCTTATTCGATCGGAGGTTTATGTCAAGCACTATATAGAAGAACTTATGTGCCACTCCCTTGGGGCATCTTTGATGCGGAGGAGCAAACTAAATTGGATGGCCTACATCTACATTCGTCTTCATTTGTTCGTACCTAACCCTATCCTATCGCATGACCTAATTAAAATAGAATTTGGTTCGTCCTGGATGGCGACTTTGTACATCTTATAGTAATGCAAATTTGACTTTTGGCCCTTTCCTAGGGACTCTGGATGATTGTCATGCGTAGATCTGTGCGCATATACATACGTACTCATTATTCCTCGCTCATGCCATGCAAGGGTTGACCCAAGCTGTGCACACCGCAGTTGGAATATTTACCCAATTAGCCCTAAGTCATACAATAATTCAGTCCTAAATTTTTTAATATTATTAATGCAGTCCTCAATCTCTGCATGAAGTTTCCAGTATGGCTCTCCCGACCTATTAGAGTAATTAAATATTAAACCACGCTTTCATCTAGCAGCTTAGGCTTTTAGAACAGTTGACAGTGGTTCCATAAAATCTCACATAATATCATAGCTAGAGGTCCTGAGTTCAAATCTTTTTAGACTCCAATTGCTTCCCCAATTAAATATGTCCACGCTTAGTGCTAGGTAAAAAAACCAAATTAAGCATGATGGGGAGTGTTAGAGTAATTAATTATTAAATCACGCTTTCATCTAACAGCTTAAACTTTTAGAACAGTTGGCAGTGGCCCCACAAAATCTCACATGACCAATCGCTGTAGGAAGTTGCTGACGTGGCGTCCAGTCTTCATCGGTCGTCTTGTGTAGCATGCTGAGGCAGGCAACTTTACTCGAAAAATTGTCCTACGTGGATCGCCGTGTCAGTTACTTTCGGTCGCAATTGGCCGGTTCAGGATTACATCAGTAAAATTGAAAAATTTATGATCGAATTAACATTTCATATAATAAGTTTATGACTGAATTGGGATTCCGTATTTCATGGTGGGTGAGAGTTAGTATGAGACTTGCTTGCTTACCCTATTAATCCCGGTGTCTGAGGTATCTACACGCGGTACGAGTATGTCTGGCTGGATGTACTTTGGTTGTACATATCGAAAATCCACATGTAGGATCAATTGTGGCTCCATGTTGTGTCTCCCGGTGTATCCACGCAGTTTCGCATATTCTTTATTTCAATGACAATTAGTCACCGACTTTAGTGAATATCTCAGGAAAAATAAAAGAAAATTTGAAGGTTTTATCCGTCAAAACCTTCAAATTATATATATATATATATATATATATATGCACGTCCGTACTATTCCCATATGTTTATCCATGAGACTTTAATGGTCAGTTTTGACCTCACCAGAAGTTGAAGTCATTAATGCGAGGTAGCTTGTACGACTTAGGACACCGTATACGTCAGAAACAAAGTTGACATTTATCTATATTTTTTAAAAGAAAATGAAAATTCTCGTGTAGTAAAGTGGAGTTGTCGTCGGTATATATTTATTAGTAGAGTTAATATTACGAAAAACTTCAAACTAATACGCTTACGATAAATTTACTCAAAGCTAATTTTTTGACCACAAAAAATCCCGAACTGATACACTTATGACAAATTTACTCTCTGCTAGTTTTCGTTAAATTTTACTATCAATTTGCTGAGTTAGATGACACGTGGCAATTGACAGGTATACCGATTTGGGGTTTTACCTTTCATTTATCACATATATATATGTTTGAAATTTTTCATGGTATTAATCCAATTTATCGGAAACTAACGGAAGGTAAATTTGTCACAGGCATACCAGTTTGAGGTTTTTGATAGTCAAAAAATTAGTTTATGGTAAATTTATCATAGGTGTATCAGTTTAGAGTTTTTGATGGTTAAAAAATTAGTTTGGGATAAATTTGTCACTGGTGTACCAGTTTAGGATTTTTCATAGTCTTAACCCTTGTTAGTAAAGTGGATCTATTTGTCAGTAAAAATTATTTCTTCAATAGTAAACTTTATTCATTCGCAGTAAATCGTATAATTTTCGGTAAGAATTTCCGGTAATAGAAAAACTTCAGCAATGGACCTAATTTGTTCATGGTAAACTTATTTGTTCTTCGTGAACATTTTCAGTCCAATAGATATCGCGCTTGCATAATAATCCTTAGTAAGTAATTGATTTTATGCTTAACAATTTATTTTTGTAGACATTAAAAAGAAAGTGGCGAGGGGGAGAGGTGGCTAGGAAGCGGCACAACCACTACCCACATCCATCAATGGCTCCCGGGGGGCGGGAGGGTTCCTAACACCCTGTCGACACAATGGGTACTCTTGTAGACTGGGGCGGGTGAGGGTCTAAGAACGGCCACAACACCTTTCCTAGGTCGGGACAAGGGTCGTGCAACCCTTGCTAGTTGCTAGAGCCTAGAGAGGATCATTCTGCCCTTTCTTGTGGTGCCAGAGTTGGCCGTGACTAGGTTGCACTAAGACTCTTTTTTTAAAAAAATTTAAAATCTTAAACAATCTTTTTAGTAATTTCTTTTGAAGTCAGATTTTTTCTTCTAATTTCATGTATCTTGTTTTTGGCTTTTTTTTTGGTGCGTTATTAAATCATTATTTGGTTTGGTTTATTAGTTTTTATGAATATCACATTAACGAGAGGAGATATCATTAGAAATATTAAGTTTTACCAAGAAGCACAAACCACATTATTTTGTTCATCGGAGTCACCTAGATCATCGGATTCAACATCATTGGTCTTGGAGAATGTTTCAATGACACGGATGGTCTTTTATGATGTTTCATCTTCTAGAGAAAAGACGGACTCAAGGGTTTGATTACGCCTATTCCTAATCCTAAATGCCTGTCTTCTTCAAGAGAGATACCTGTCATAATTTTAATATCGCGACCCAAAGGTGAAAAAAAAGATAGTTCAGATTGACCGTAGGTTTAACACCATGAAAAACTCTAAACTGGAACACACATGATAAATTTACCCTAAATTTATTTTTTGATCACGAAAAACTCCAAACTGGTAAACATGTAAAAAATATACCCCAAGCTAATTTTTTTATCACGAAAAATTCTAAACTGGTACAAATGTAACAAATATATCCCAAACTAATTTTTTGACTACAAAAAACCCCAAATTGGTACATTTGTGTCAAATTTACAATATTTTAGTTTCCGTTAAATTTGGTTAATACCGCGAAAAATCACAAATTAGTACACGTGTGACAAATATACCAAAAACTAATTTTTTGACCATAAAAAATCCCAAACTGGTACACATGTGACAAATATATCCCAAACTAATTTTTTGACCACTAAAAACCCCAAATTGATACATTTGTGTCAAATTTTCCCTCTTTTAGTTTACGTTAAATTTGATTAATATCACGAAAAATCACAAATTAGTACACCTGTAATAAATAGAGGGTGAAACTCCAAATCGGTACCCTTATCAACTGTCACGTTTTATATAACTCGGCAATTTGACAGTAAAATTTAATGAAAACTAGTGGAGGGTAAAATTATTGCAGATGTACCAGTTTAGGGTAAATTTATTACAATATGTATCAATTTAGGATTTTTAATAGTATTAACTCTTGATCGTAATAGTTCTTAATTCTTGTTTGGTCAGAATCTTAATAGTTCTTTAACAGCGAGGAATTTAAGCTTATGATTAGGTCACTTTGACCTCGCCGCCAGGCAAAAAAATCCAGTTGCGCCACGAGAATGACAGCAGGAGAGAAACGTCCACGTCCTTTCCTCCATCGTCCATCGGTTCTTGCCCCCTTGGAATATTCAATTCTTGCCCCCTTGGAATATTAAATCCCATTGGGCGCCAACTTGTCAAACTATTTCCACATGCCAGCATTCGACCCCTCTCTTTCTTTTCCCATCTGGGAACTGGAGATTTAGCTTGTTTTATCAACTACCACGTTAAGTACGGAGCACAGCATTTGCTGGTTTTTTTGCCATTTGCTCAAGCTCCCAGACCTCTCTCCCTCGTGCCCAAAATAGGTCCAAGCTCGAAGGTCTTTGCCATTAGTTCCTCGGGAGACCAAGATTCTTGTTCGTGATGGCCAAGAACTTGTTCGTTTTCTTGATTTTCATGGGGTTGAGCTGCTTCAGTTTGGTGTGGCTCGCCGAGTCAAAGCTGCCCCAAGCAGAAGGTACGAGTTTATCTTTTTCGCTGTGAACGGTGAAGTACGTGTTTGGATGCTGAGAAATTGTGGGAAAGTCACAAGCTCTTGCTCTCTTAAAATCTGGGTTCCTGTTGGTTCACGTTGCTGAGAGTAGCTTGGGTTAGCTTGCTGCTCTCTGTTTCTCTGTTCTGTATTTTATTTCCTTTTAGTGACAGTGTTGGAGCTGACTGGGAGTTGGGGAAAATTAGTGCAAGATTCATATGAGAATCTCTCTGCCCAATGTTTGCAATTCCTTTCTAGACTTTAATGGGTATCATTTTGGTATTCTGATTGGTAAGTGGAGATGGGAGTTTCAGTTTCTGTAACCAGGCAAAAGAGAAGATAGGAGGTACTTTCTATTTTATACTATTCAGTCAAATAATGGGACTCTTAAGTTAATATCTCCAACTTCGGTAATATAATCTTAGTTTATCGTTTAATGGATTTGCTTGATGCCAATATTAGGTATATTATTGAATGCCACATGCTTTATGGATGGGTAGATTCTCTTTTGGGCTCGTGGCCTGAACCAGTGCAAGCAATGGAAATTTGTTGGTTGACCTATTCAAAAACAGTTTTTGGATAGCTTTTCTTGCTGGTCTGTGTAGTGATCTTGAGTGTCCTTGAGAATGTTATGACAACTCTAAAATAGATGTCCGCCGTGTTTGAGTGAAGAGTCCTTATTGTTGCTGTTTCTACTTATAGTATCTGGATGCTGGTCACCTCTTCTACACGATTGTTTACCTGGACATGCTTCAACATGACTATCCTGTGTCAGTTTGGGCCTAGCTGAAGCTGAATCTACAGCCTGAATAAACTTTTCTGTTGAACCCACCATAATGAGCAATATTGTGGCTGTCTTGAAGATTGACCTTGTAGATCTGGAGAGAGATGGCCTTTGTAAATATATAGAAAGAAATTCTTTTGATAGATTGTGTTGCAGAAAACACCACACCTGCAGTTTTACTCGCCTTGCAAGCACTGTATTATTATAGGTGACATAATACACCTCCATTTTTCTAATTATAATGCATCAGATGTACCTTTACCCCTCCCATCTGAAGCCACAGTATTACAGAAGAGTGATAGGTTGTCTCCGTGGTTAAATCATTTGACAGAAAGAGTGATACTGACCTTATTCTCTAATTAGATTCTTCACAATTATAGGACGGGCTTTGGTTTGAACTTCTTGACTAATGACTCATTTTGTGTTTGTACTTTTTTCTCATGTTCTTTTTCATAATCACAAAACAGAGAGAAAATAGAAACAGTAAGTGTCTACCAGAACATTAACTTTCTTTGGCAAACAAGTACATCCTTCATTAGTAGTCATTTTCCTCTCATTGCCAATCATAACTTGTACCTTTCGCTTTCTCTAATGGTGCTTTTTTGTCTATACATGTAATTTAGTTGATGCTCTCCGTGAAATCACGACCGCAATGGGGTCGACATTCTGGGATTTTAATGGCGGCAACTGTCAAATACGAAGAGTTGGGTTAACACTGCAGCCGCCAGCAAAAGCCAATGGTAGCATTGGATGTGACTGCAACATTGGGAATGATACGTTCTGTCACGTCGTAACGATGTATAAGTCCCTCATCCAATCACTGATATTGCAACTTTTAGAGAAACACATTTTAGTTTTTTTTCTCATCAAAAGTCTCTTGCAACTTTTAGATACTGTACTTGGTTATTGAGTTTTTTCTGAATTCACCAACTTAAAGTTTTTTAGTGTCTTGACATAGTTGTTCTCATAAGTGTGAAATCACCTTGCAAGTCCAATTAATAGAAGATATTACTGCCATTCAGAACTTGATATCTTTCACCATTTCCCCCAGACATTTGCTTTAACGAACCACAAAACCCAATGTCTTCCAATATGTATTTCGAAAAGAAACAGGGTTGTTAAAGAGCAAAATATGGTGGCATCAGTGAAGAAGAGGGATATATCAACATTTATCTTTGTGCTTATTTAGGCTGTTTCCCGAAGATGTAAATTGGTCTCTTCAATATATCCATGACTTCAGCAATCTTATGCACAATTTTCACTGCTGATTCACGGTGTTACGCTATAGTTTTCCAGATATGCGATGAAGCCATCTCTTGCACTTAACATTGATCTGCTTATCGTGCATCACAGAGTGCTGAAGTTTTACAGTCTACCCGGAATCCTCCCCCCTGAGCTTACCAAGCTACCTTACCTCAGAGAGATGTAAGGACTAGTTTCCACTTCCTTCATTTTCCGTTGTGCTATTTTACTACTTCGTGTCCAAACATAATTTGGGGTCAAAAGCAATTTTTTGTGAATAATATGCTGATGAACTCTTACATTGCAGTGATTTTGCTTACAACTACCTCAGTGGTGAAATTCCTGACAAGTTGGGTTCCATGCAGTTGACATCAATGTAACCAATACTCCTTGATTTCTTCACATCATATGTTTTTTTCTGATTGATTATGAACGGAAAAATGGTCGTGCAGCACTCTTCTTGTGAATCGCTTATCAGGAGCAATACCAAAATCATTGGCAAACATTATCTCACTGACACATCTGTAAGTTTCATGCTAAATCTCATTATTTCTCTAATGCATTTCTTTCCTGAGCAATTGCTGCATTTTGAAGTCATCTGAGATGCACGTTTCTTGGCAGCTATATTTTGCAGTTTGTTTTTTCCTTTCTCCATCAATATATTGCCACTTTCTTTTTTGTAGAAGTATATCTAGAACATTTATATAAAATTTCTTTCTCATAGCTCTTGGGAAGAATGGCTAAAATGCCTTTGGTTTCAGATGATTTAGTTGGAGTCCATTACAGAAGATTATATTTGGTTATAATTCAATAACAATTTTAGAGTTTCTTAACCAGGAATCTTGAAGCCAATCAGTTCTCTGGTCCTGTTCCTCCTGAGCTTGGGAGTTTAATCAACTTACAGCATTTGTAAGAAACCCTAATACTCCTAAGCTTGGGACTAATTGTCTTCCATCTTTATACTTTTATTTACTTATCGTGGTGCCGTAATATGGTTGTAGGATTTTGTCCTCCAATCAGCTAACAGGAAACGTGCCACCTACATTTGCTGCGTTAGGAAATCTGACAGATTTGTAAGACAATGATGTGCTTGTTTCCTATATAACTACTATGATTTGAATGCCTAATAACACTCTATATTTCATAATGCAGTCGAATAAATGACAACAACTTCAACGGCACAATACCCACTTTTATCCAAAACTGGAAGCAGCTGAACAGACTGTAAGATCACGGTTTTAATACATTTTGCGTGGGTTAAGTTTGATGATCAACATGATTTTTCTTATAATCTACATACTGAGTATTGCCATATACATTTCAACTCTTGAAGAGAAATGCATGCGAGTGGACTTGAAGGACCCATTCCTTCCCAGGTTTCTGCTTTGAATAAAGTAGAGGAGCTGTGAGTAATTAGCTTTCTTACAATTAATTCTATATCATTTGTACGTTAGGATGCAAGTCATATATTTTTGTAAATCGCAGTTGTTTGCTAATGATTAAATACATTGACAGGAGGATTAGTGACATTGATGGTCCTCTCCAGCTATTTCCTGCACTGGAAAACATGACAGGCTTAGTGAAATTGTTAGTCTTAGTTCCTTTATACAGAGTTTGGATTCTCCTAGGATGTGCTGTGCTTGATGTTTGAGTTATTAAACCTGGCAGCATATTGTTATAGGGTACTGAGAAGCTGCAACATATCTGGGCAGATTCCCCCCTACATGTGGAACTTGCAGGATCTAGAATTATTGTAAGTACATCTTGTTAAGTTTTGACTGGAGAAGTTTTAATAGTCTTCTTACAGCCGAAAGTAAGGTAAGCTTGCTTACCTTATGTCTTCCTGGTCCTAGGGATCTCAGTTTCAACAAACTGACTGGGCAAATTCCGGCTACAATCAATTTAAAGCACATAAGGTTCATGTAAGTTCATCATTCACATGCTCGTGAATGCATGTGTGCATGCACGTCTTATTGGATTGCCGTCTCTTACTTATGTCAGTGCAAAGCAACTTGTGGCCTGAACCATGGGACATAATGCAGCCAGATGAATTAATGCCTTTGTTAATTGAATGTCGTTTTAATGGTTTCTTTCTTTGCCTATTGTATTAATTATATCACGCGATTTTTGCTCAGATTTCTGACCAGCAATTTATTAACGGGAAATGTTCCGGATTCAATCTTGAAGGAAGGAACCAGTGTGTATGTTTCTTGTTCTTATCGAGTTGATTGCCCTCACCATCCTCTTGATTCTCACCATCTTGAAGTTAGTTTTTCCCCATGCTGTGTGCAGTGATCTTTCATACAATGACTTCACATGGCAAGGTCCTCAGCAACCTGCTTGTCGAGGAAACATGTGAGCCACCAGTACCCGTGCCATATTTCTTTTGAGATATCTTTTGTATGATTTTCGTGGAAAATCTGATTTTGTTACTCTCCCATTTTCTTCAGGAATCTGAACTTGAATTTGTTTAGAGGCTCCTCAGCAGAAAATAACTCGTAAGATTCCTTTTATCATGCCCAATATGAGTCTTCATTCCTCAATTTTTTCTTTTGGATTCTGCTAAAAAGATTGAATCTTTCAGTTGAAAGCACAGTTTTTTGCCAAAGTGATCGTCTGTGATATGATGGCTCTATTCATGAACATTTTCTTATAGAAGTGTCAGGTCTGTAATTATTCGAAGGCTTCAAATATATTGATTGCCAAATGGCCATATGACTGCATGCCCATTTGTTTGGTTTGCACTGAGTTTTCTTGTGAAATGAAAGGTCTGGGTATGGTCGCTGGTCAAGGCTAATTCATTTATACTTCTGTTGCAGAGGCAGAGGTGATCCTTGCTTGGAGAACTTCCAATGTCCACATTGTAAGTATATGCTTGCTGAATTATTGCTCTGTGTCCTTCAAAAGCTCTGGAATTTTCAAAGCTTGGTTAAACTTTTGCATCTTATTATATGCTTGTCCATTTTGAGATCAACTGTTTGGTCTTATCCACAACATGGTGCTGTAGTTACGGTTTTTCATTATTTTCTCTCTCTGTCGAGGTCAGAAGTTTTCTAAATCATATGAAATTTTTCTCTCTTCAGACTCGAGTTGTTTACATGTTAATTGTGGTGGAAAAGATGCAACCATCAAGGAATCTAGGCAGATGATCATCTATCAAGGAGATGAATATATAGAAGGTGGTGCTGCAAAATACTATTTAAATCGTGATGAGTTCTGGGGATTCAGTAGCACAGGGGACTTCATGGATGATAATGATAAACAAAATCTGCGCTATACTGTGTCTCTGCCTTCGTCAAACCTCTCTGTCTTGGATGCAACAGCACGAACCTCCCCAATTTCACTGACTTATTTTCATTATTGCTTGGAGAACGGGATGTACACAGTGAAACTCAGATTTTCAGAAATACAGTTCACTAACAACAAAACATATAACAGCCTCGGGAGGCGGGTATTCGATATTTATGTTCAGGTAATTAAGTTCTCACTGGAACAAACCTGGATATTCACATTGCGTATTTGTTTCAATTCTCCGGCGCATTAAATCTTAGTTGAATATGTATGGCACAGGGGAAATCAATGCAGAAGGACTATGATATTGAAATTGCAGCAGGTGCTGCTCAGAAGCCAAGAGAAGAAGCCTATAATGTCAGCGTGACAAATAATATTCTAGAAATTCGTCTAGTTTTTGCTGGAAAAGGGACAACGAGGATTCCTGAAAGAGGAGTTTATGGTCCGCTTATTTCTTCCATTTCTGTAGTTTCAGGTGAGGCTGAAAATTTTCCCTATATCATATGGCCGGATGGTTTCCATAGTCTGATGCTGAGCTGCATAAAGTGTGAGGCCATTAATAGGCATAATACATTGGTTCTTCAGCCTTTGATATGATATTTACGATTCTCAGCATTATCCAACTGTTTGACTGATCATTTTCACCATTAGTAAATCCTTCTTCATTTCTTGTCTTGTTTCTGTTGGGCAGATGTCAAAGAGTGTTCAAGAGGTGGAAAACAAAAAACTGCTTATATCGTAGTTGGAGTTGGAGGTGGAGCATTTTGCATTGTTCTCTTATCACTCTGTATACTTAAGTGGAAAGGCTATTTCCGAGGAAGAACCAAGAGAAGACAAGGTGCAGTTTCTATGAATTTTGTTAAATATGACTGAATGTTCTCTGTCATCAAACTGACTTACTTGAGAAGACCACAATCTGGTGCTTACTCTAGTCTACTGTGCAAGTCGCCAATAGCTTACTTGGGCTTGCATAAAATTAGACGTCCGATTTGTTACTCAACAGCATTGTTATCGGAATAGCTATCACTACTGAAAAAACTTGTACCCAACTACAGAGTATATTGGTCTCTATTTTGTCAGTGATCTAATTCTCTCATTTGGGCTTACTTTCTTGAGTTTTCTGGTTTCAAGTTCTGTCTTTTCTCTGCTTATATAGGCATGGAAGGACTAGATCTGCAGATGGGGACATTTTCCATAAAACAAATTAAAGCTGCGACAAATGACTTCGATTCTGCAAACAAGATTGGGGAAGGCGGTTTTGGCGCTGTCTACAAGGTGCGTGCTGTTATGTGTGTTGTCCTGTTCCATAAATCGTCATGCAATGTACTTATAAATTAATTCTAATAATTGGGTTGGCATGCAGGGTCAATTAAATGATGGCACTGTAATAGCAGTTAAGCAGCTCTCGTCAAAATCGCGACAAGGAAATCGAGAATTCCTGAATGAGATAGGAATGATATCATGCTTACAACATCCAAATCTTGTGAAGCTCCACGGGTGCTGTATTGAAGGAGATCAACTATCGGTGGTTTACGAGTATATGGAGAACAATAGTCTTGCTCGAGCCTTGTTTGGTCAGTTCTACTTCTACAATATATGTTTCAATTACCATACAAAATGGTACCTAGATAGATGTTGAAATAACAAGCAACTCCGCCTTCTTGGGTCAAGCAGGTCCAGAAAATCATCAACTTCAACTAGACTGGCCCACGAGACTTAAGATCTGCACCGGGATCGCTAAGGGTCTCGCCTTTCTACACGAAGAGTCTAGAATCAAGATTGTCCACAGAGATATTAAAGCTACTAATGTGCTGCTCGATCGAGATTTAACCCCGAAAATATCAGACTTTGGACTGGCCAGGCTTCATGAAGAAGAGAACACTCACATTAGCACCAAAGTTGCTGGAACCATGTAGGCTATCTTCTCCCTAACAAATTCCATGTCCGAAATTTCTTAACCACACCTTGAATTCAGCTTATGCTCTGATGATGCTATAATTTCTTAAGGTTATCGATTTAACAGATTGCGATCTTGTTTGCAGAGGATACATGGCTCCAGAATACGCATTGTGGGGTTACCTCACATACAAAGCCGATGTGTACAGCTTCGGAGTCGTGGCCTTGGAGATAGTTAGCGGGAAAAGCAATAACAGTAGCCTGCCGAGTGACGACTATTTTTGTCTATTGGATTGGGTATTTTTCCTCGTCTCTGATTCTACTTAACTAGACAGCAAGAACGTACTTGTTAACAGTTGGGCTGGGTTCTCCATTCTCATGGTATAAGAATTTTTCAATAGCTCCATGACAAAGTACTGGTTTATGGTAATCATGCTGCAGGCATGTCACTTGCAACAAACTGGGAACTTGATGCGACTTGTCGACGAGAAGTTACAGACCAAAGTCAACAAAGAAGAAACGGAAATCGCGGTAAAAGTAGCTCTTCTGTGCACAAATGCATCTCCATCTCTGAGGCCCACGATGTCCGAGGTGGTGAACATGCTCGAGGGAAAAATGACTGTACCGGACATGATCCCGGAGCCGAGCACCTACCGTGAAGATCTGAGGTTCAAAGCCATGAGAGACCTCCGCAAGCAAGGGCAACAACAGAGTTTTACCGAGACCCAAAATGAGGATTCCACGTCCATCAACACTTTTCGGTCTTCGTCAAGCACCTCCAGTCAAGATCTGTATAAAAAAAATCAAGAATCCAGATCCCTTTCATAAAATGCGCGAACCTTAGTTGCCGCGGCATACCAAACTTAGGCTTAGTCTCGAACTAGCGAATCGGAGTCCCATTGTCGTTGCTGAATAAACGGTCCTCGACTACTAGAGCCTTGATCGGTGGAAGCAGAAAAACTCGGCCGAGGGCGAGGCCTTGTGGCGAGGAAAGCTGGGATGTGCAAAAGCTGTGCAATTAGGAAGGAAGCATTGGTGCTTGAATAGGTGAGTCATTTCTTAGTTTGTTACTTCTCTTCGGCGTTTCGAGCAATAAGTCGATCGAAGTCATTGATACAGATTTGCCCAGATTATTGTACAGTGTACTGAATTACGTGTTTGTTCGATTTGATGCGAAGAAATGAAGAGATTTTCTGTCAGGTTCATCATCTGGTTCGCCTGGATGGAATGACTAGAAAAGAAAGTTTTGAAGCACTTGTAGACTACTCATGCATGCACTCACACAGTGGCTTAAACCATTAGGTCTGATTGTTTCCCATTCCCATTTGGCTCTCTATAGGATCACCCTCCCTATCATGAATATCAGATCAGTCATGTTTTTTTTGGACTTCTGCCTCGCCGAGGTTGCGCGATCCCAGGCCAAATCTTGCCACGCCGATCCGTCGCCTCTATCCCAATTTACGCGTCACCTTCTTCTCCCACATCTCATTTTTCATTTTCTTTGAGGATTTATTATTAGGTATACTGGTAGCGTGAAAAACCATTTATACATTCATCATTGGATGGGTGATGATGTGGATGAGCTCGATTACACAACTATCTCAAGTACATATGTCACCCATCTGGCAGTGAATATGGAAAAAGTTCTTTACACCAGCAGTACACGCAATCGTAATTGTAATCGTAATCTTTATTTTTTTTTTCAAAGTTGCTTGTTTTGAATTTTTTACTATTTACTTTGAGTTTTATATTACCGTATTTTTAATTCTTTTTTTGTATTTTGCTTTAAGTTTTGTAGAAAACCACGTACCTTGAAGTTGTTTCATGGCATGCACCCTGTCCACTTTCGTTTGTTTTGGTTTGTCATCAGTGGATGCATGAGCTGCTGCACCGTCCTTCTCCTCCCGACGAAAACCAGCAACATGTGTTAGAATATTTAAATATGAAACCACGTAAACAGTTTAAGTTTTTAGAATAGTTAGCAGCGGTCTCACCAAATCTCGCAGTATGTCCCGACCTACCATAGTTAAAGCAAACACCACCGTTCCATCTGCACAGTCCGGGGTGAAATCTGCCATACCCCGCGCATTTGTTCGGGGACCAGCGTGATCCTTCGCTCTGCCCGAACCACCAATTTTCATCCTCTTCGTCCTGATTTCCCCATTGTCCCTGCTAGAGTTGAAGATCCTCCTTTCTGCTACCAATGCTCCCCGGAGGACATCGTTGCAACTGGTCAGCAGTAAGATAGAAATATTCGGCCTCATGCCTCGTCTGAAGCCCCTGCCGAAAACTTCCGGCTTTGTTCTCGTCTGCGTCAATGATGCGAGCGGCATATCTGCCGAGCTAAGTAAAGAAGGATGCAGATTGTAGCACAAGATGATCGATTTATTAGTAGAATTAATACCATGAAAATCTCTAAATTAGTACGTATGTGACAAATTTATCCAAAATTAATTTTTTGATCACAAAAAACCTCAAATCGATACACCAATGATGAATTTACCCTCTGCTAGTTTCTGTTAAACTTTTACTATCAATTTGCTGAATTAGATGATACGTGGCAATTGACTGGTATACCGATTTAAGGTTTTACCTTTCATTTGTCATAGATGTACCAGTTTAAAATTTTTCGTGGTATTAATCAAATTTAACGGAAACTAACGGAGGGTAAATTTATCACAGGTGTACTAGTTTCGGATTTTTTATAATCAAAAAATTAATTTATGGTAAATTTGTCATTGGTGTACCAGTTTATGATTTTTCATGGTCTTCCCTTGTTAGTAAAGTGGATCTATTTGTTAGTAAAAATAATTTGTTCAATAGTAAACTTTATTCATTCGCAGTAAATCGTATAGCTTTCGGTAAGAATTTCCGGTAATAGAAAACCGTCAGCAATGGACCTAATTTGTTCATGGTAAGCTTATTTGTTCTTCGTGAACATTTTCATTCCAACAGATATCGCTTGCATAATAATCCTTAGTAAATAATTGATTTTATGCTTACCAATTTATTTTTGTAGACATTAAAAAGAGTGGCGAGAGGGAGAGGTGGCTAGGAAGCGGCACAGCCACTGCCCACATCCATCAATGGCTCCCCGGGGGGGGTTCCTAACACCCCGTCGACACAATGGGTACTCTTGTAAACTGGGGCGGGTGAGGGTCTAAGAAGGGCCACGACACCTTTCCTAGGCTCGGACAAGGGTCGTGCAACCGTCGCTAGTAGCTGGAGCCTAAAGAGGATCATTCCGCCCTTTCTCGTGGTGCCGGAGTTGGCCGTGACTAGGTTGCCCCGAGACACTTTTTTTAAAAAAATTTTTAAAATCTTAAATTATCTTTTCAGCGATTTCTTTTTAAATAAGATTTTCTCTTCTAATTTCATGTATCTTGTGATTGGCTTTTTTTTGGGTGCGTTACTAAATCATTATTTGGTTTGGTAGATTAGTTTTTACGAATATCACATTAACGAGAGGAGATATCATTAGAGATATTATGTTTTTCCAAGAAGTACAAACAACATTATTTTGTTCATGGGACTCATCTAGATCATCGGACTCAACATCATTGGTCTCTGAGAATGTTTCAATGACATGGATGGTCTTTTATGATGTTTCATCTTCTAGAGAAAAGACAGACTCATGGGTCCTATTACGCCTATTCCTAATCCTAAATGGCTGTCTTCTTCAAGAGAGATACTTGTCTTAATTTTAACATCGCGACCCACAGGTGAAAAAAATAGATAGTTCAGATTGATTGTAGGTTAATATCATGAAAAACCCTAAACTGATACACATGTGACAAATTTACCCTAAATTAATTTTTTAACCTCGAAAAATCACAAACTGGTACACATGTGACAAATATACTCCAAACTAATTTTTTGACCACAAAAACTCTCAAACTGATACACGTGTGATAAATATACCCAAAACTAATTTTTTGACCACTAAAAATCTCACGCTGGTACATTTGTATTAAATTTACTCTCTTTTAGTCTTCATTAAATTTGATTAATACTACAAAATATCACAAATTAATATACCTGTAATAAATGGAGGGTGAAACTCCAAATCGGTACACCCGTTAACTGTCACGTTTTATATAACTCGATAATTTGACAGTAAAATTTAACGGAAACTAACGGAGGGTAAAATTATCGCAAATGTACCACTTTGAGATTAATTTGGGATAAACTAATAATATATGTATCTTTATCCAAAAAAAAATAATACATGTATCTATTTAGGATTTTTTATAGTATTAACCCTCGATCATAATAGTTCTTAATTCTTTTTTGGTCAGAATCTTAATAGTTCTTTAACAGCAAGGATTTTAAGCTTATGATTAGGTCACTTTGACCTCGCCTAATGGCAAAGAAATCCAGTTTCGCCACGAGAATGACAGCAGGAGAGAAACGTCCACGTCCTTTCCTCCATCGTCCATCGGTTCTTGCCCCCCCTTTGGAATATTCAATTCTTGTCAAACAGAACGGGACCGAGAGCAGCCAGACATTCATTTCCTTATAAACCAAAACACAAATAAGATAATCCCATTGGCGGCCAACTTGTCAAACTATTTCCACATGCCAGCATTCGACCCATCTCTTTCTTTTCCCATCAGGCAACTGGAGATTTAGCTTGTTTTGTCAACTACCACGTTAAGTACGGAGCACAGCATTTGCTGGTTTTTCGCCATTTGCTCAAGCTCCGAGACATCTCTTCCTCGTACCCAGAATAGGTCCAAGCTCGAAGGTCTTTGCCATTAGTTCCTCGGGAGACCAAGATTCTTGTTCGTGATGGCCAAGAACTTATTCGTTTTCTTGATTTTCATGGGGTTGAGCTGCTTCAGTTTGGTGTGGCTCGCCGAGGCAAAGCTGCCCCAAGCAGAAGGTACGAGTTTATCTTTTTCGCTGTGAACGGTGAAGTACGTGTTTGGATGCTGAGAAATTGTGGGAGAGTTGCGAGCTTTTGCTCTCTTAAAATCTGGGTTCCAGTTGGTTTACGTTGCTGAGATTATCTTGGGGTTAGCTTGCTGCTCTCTGTTTCTCTGTTCTATATTTTGTTTCCTTTTAGTGACAGTGTTGGAGCTGACTGGGAGATGGTTAAAATTAATGCAAGATTCATATGAGAATCTCTCTGCCCAATGTTTGCAATTCGTTCCCAGACTTTAATGGGTATAATTTTGGTATTCTGATTGGTAAGTAGAGATGTGAGTTTCAGTTTCTGTAACCAGGAAAAAGAGAAGATAGGTTGTACTTTCTATTTTATATTATTCAGTCAAGTAATGGGACTATTAAGTTGATATCTCCAACTTGGATAAGATAATTTTAGTTTATCGTTTAATGGATTTGCTTGATGCCAACATTAGGTATATTATTGAATGCCACATGCTTTATGAATGGGTAGATTCTCTTTTGGGCTCGTGGTCTGAACCAGTACAAGCAATGGAAATTTGCTGGTTGACCTATTCAAAAACAGTTTTTGGATAGCTTTTCTTGCTGGTCTGTGTAGTGATATTGAGTGTTGTTGAGAATGTTAAGACAAATCTGAAATAGATGTCTGCCGTGGTAGAGTGAAGAGTCCTTATAGTTGCTGTTTCTACTTATAGTATCTGGATGCTGGTCACCTCTTCCACACGATTGTTTACCTGGACATGCTTCGACATGACTCTACTGTGTCAGTTTGGGCCTAGCTGAAGCTGAATCTACAACCTGAATAAACATTTCTATTGAACCCACCATAATGAGCAATATTGTGGCTGTCTTGAAGATTAACCTTGTAGATCTGGAGAGAGATAGCCTTTGTAAATATATAGAAAAGAAGTTCTTTTGATAGATTGTGTTGCAGATAACACCACACCTGCAGTTTTACTTGCCTTGCACTGTATTATTAAAGGTGACATAATACACCTCCATTTTTCTAATTATAATGCATCAGATGTACCTTTACCCCTCCCATCTGAAGCCACAGTATTACAAAACAGTGATAGGTTGTCTCCGTGGTTAAATCATTTGACGGAAAAGAGTGATACTGACCTTATTCTCTAATTAGATACTTGACAATTATAGGACGGGCTTTGGTTTGAACTTCTTGACTAATGACTCAATTGTGTTTGTACTTTTTTCTCACGTTCTTTTTCATAATCACAAAACAGAGAGAAAATGGAAATAGTAAGTGTCTACCAGAACATTAACTTGCTTTGGCAAACAACTACATCCTTCATTACTATTCATTTTCCTCTCATTGCCAATCATAACTTGTACCTTTCGCTTTCTCTAATCGTGCTTTCTTGTCTATACATGTAATTTAGTTGATGCTCTCCATGAAATCACGACCGCAATGGGGTCGACATTCTGGGATTTTGATGGCGACAACTGTCAAATACAAAGGGTTGGGTTAACACTGCAGCCGCCAGCGGAAGCCGAGAATAGCATTGATTGTGACTGCAACATTGGGAATGATATGTTCTGTCACGTCATAAGGATGTATAAGTCCCTCATCGAATCACTGATATTGTAACTTTTAGGGAAACACATTTTAGTTTTTTTCTCATCAAATGTCTCTTGCAACTTTTAGATACTGTACTTGGTTATTGAGCTTTTTCTGAATTCACCAACCTAAAGTTTTTTAGTGTCTTGACATAGTTGTTCTCAAAAGTGTAAAATCACCCTTGCAAATCCAATTAATAGAAGATATAACTGCCATTCAGAACTTGATAACTTTCACCATTTCCCCAAGACATTTGCTTTAACAAACCACAAAACCCAATGTCTTCCAATATGTATTTCCAAAAAAGAAAAAGGGTTCTTAAAGAGCAAAATATGGTGGCATCGGTGAAGAAGAGGGATATCAATGTTTATCTTTGTGCTTATTTATGCTGTTTCCCGAAAATGTAAATTGGTCTCTTCAATATATATATATGACTTCAGCAATCTTATCCACAATTTTCACTGCTGATTCATGGTGTTATGCTATAGTTTCCAAATATGCAGTGAAGCCATCTCTTGCACTTAACATCAATCTGCTTATTGTGCATCACAGAGTGCTGAAGTTTCACAGTCTACCCGGAATCCTCCCCCCTGATCTTGCCAAGCTCCCTTACCTCGGAGAGATGTAAGGACTAGTTTCCACTTCCTTCATTTGTGTTACGCTATTTTGCTACTTCGTGTCCAAATATGGTTTGGGGTCGATAGCAATCTTTTGTGAATAATATGCTGACGAACTCTTACATTGCAGTGATTTTGCTTACAACTACCTCAGTGGTGGAATTCCTGACAAGTTGGGTTCCATGCAGTTGACATCAATGTAACCAATACTCCTTGATTTCTTCACATCATATGTTTTCCTCTGATCGATTATCAACGGAAAAATGGTCGTGCAGCTCTCTTCTTGTGAATCGCTTATCAGGAGCAATACCAAAATCATTGGCAAACATTACCTCACTGACATATCTGTAAGTTTCATGCTAAATCTCATTATTTCTGTAATGCATTTCTTTCCTGAGCAATTGCTGCATTTTGAAGTCATCAGAGATGCACGTTTCATGGCAGCTATATTTTCCAGTTTTTTTTTTCCTTTCTCCATCAATTAATTGCCACTTTCTTTTTTGTGGAAAATTTATGTCGAACATTTATATAAAATTTCTTTCTCATGGCTTTTGGAAAAACTCTATTCATTGAATTTCAGAAGAATGGCTAAAATGCCTTTGGTTTCAGATGATTTAGTTGGAGTCTATTACAGAAGATTATATTTGGTTAATTCAATAACAATTGTAGAGTTTCTTAAACAGGTGTCTTGAAGCCAATCAGTTCTCTGGTCCTGTTCCTCCTGAACTTGGGAGTTTAATTAACTTACAGACTTTGTAAGAAACCCTAATACTCCTAAGCTTGGGACTATTTTTCTTCCAGCTTTATACTTTTATTTACTTATCGTGGTGCCATAATATGGTTGTAGGATGTTGTCCTCCAATCAGCTAACAGGAAACGTGCCATCTACATTTGCTGCGTTAAGAAGTCTGACAGATTTGTAAGACAATGATGTGCTTGTTTCCTACATAACTACTCTGATTTGAATGCCTAATAACACTATATACTTCATAATGCAGTCGAATAAATGACAACAACTTCAACGGCACAATACCCACTTTTATCCAAAACTGGAAGCAGCTGAACAGGCTGTAAGATCACAGTTTTAATACATTTTGTGTGGGTTAAATTTGATGATAAACGTGATTTTTCTTATAATCTCCATACTGAGTATTGCCATATACACTTCAACTCTTGAAGAGAAATGCATGCGAGTGGACTTGAAGGACCCATTCCATCACAGGTTTCTGCTTTGAATAAAGTAGAGGAGCTGTGAGTATTTAGCTTTCTTACAATTAATTCTATATCATTTGTAAGTTAGGATGCAATTCATATATTTTTTTAATCCACAGTTGTTTGCTTTTGATTAAATACATTGACAGGAGGATTAGTGACATTGACGGTCCTCTCCAGCTATTTCCTGCACTGGAAAACATGACAGGCTTAGTGAAATTGTTAGTCTTAGTTCCTTGATACAGAGTTTGGATTCTCCTAGGATTTTCTGTGCTTGATGTTTGAGTTATTAAACCTGGCAACATATTGTTATAGGGTACTGAGAAGCTGCAACATATATGGGCAGATTCCCCCCTACATGTGGAAATTGCAGTATCTAGAATTAATGTAAGTAAATCTTGTTAAGTTCTGACTGGAGAAGTTTTAATAGTCTTCATACAGCCGAAAGCAAGGTAAACTTGCTTACCTTATGTCTTCCTGGTCCTAGGGATCTCAGTTTCAACAAACTGACTGGGCAAATTCCGGCTGCAATCAAGTTAAAGCGCATAAGGTTCATGTAAGTTCATCATTCACATGCTCGTGAATGCATGTGTGCATGCACGTCTTATTGGATTGCCATCTCTTACTTATGTCAGTGCAAAGCAACTTGTGGCCTGAACCATGTGACATAATGCAGCCAGATGAATTAATGCCTTTTTTAATTTACTGTCATTTTAATGGTTTCTTTCTTTGCCTATTGTTTTAATTATATCATGTGATTTTTGCTTAGATTTCTGACCGGCAATTCATTAAGGGGAAGTGTTCCGGATTCAATCTTGAAGGAAGGAACCAGTGTGTATGTTTCTTGTTCTTATCGAGTTGATTGCCCTCACTATCCTCTCGATTCTCACCATCTTGAAGTTAGTTTTTCCCCATGCTGTGTGCAGTGATCTTTCATACAATGACTTCACATGGCAAGGTCCTCAGCAACCTGCTTGTCGAGGAAACATGTGAGCTCACCAGTATCCATGCCATATTTCTTATGAGATATCTTTCGTATGATATTCGTGGAAAATCTGATTTTGTTACTCTCCCATTTTCTTCAGGAATCTGAACTTGAATTTGTTTAGAAGCTCCTCAGCTGAAAATAACTCGTAAGATTCCTTTTATCATGCCCAATATAGGTCTTCATTCCTTAATTTTTTTCTTTTGGATTCTGCTAAAAAGATTGAATCTTTCGGTTGAAAGCACAGTTTTTTGCCAAAGTGATGTTCTGTGATATGATGGCTCTATTCGTGAACATTTTCTTATTGAAGTGTCAGGTCTGTAATTATTCGAAGGCTTCAAATATATTGATTGCCAAATGGCCATATGACTGCATACCTATTTGTTTTGGTTTGCACTGAGTCAGGTCTGTAATTTTTCGAAGGCTTCAAATATATTGATTGCCAAATGGCCATATGACTACATACCTATTTGTTTTGGTTTGCACTGAGTTTTTTTGTGAAATGAAAGGTCTGGGTATGGTCGCTGGTCGAGGCTAATTCATTTATATGTCTGTTGCAGAGGCAGAGGAGTTCCTTGCTTGGAGAACTTCCGCTGTCCACATTGTAAGTATTTGCTTGTTGAATTATTGCTCTGTGTCCTTCAAAAGCTCTGGAATTTTCAAAGTTTGGTTAAACTGTTGCATCTTTTTATATGCTTGTCCATTTTGAGATCAACTGTTTGGTCTTGTCCACAACATGGTGCTGTAGTTACGTTTTTTTGTTATTTTCTCTCTCTGTCGGGGTCAGAAGTTTTCTAAATCATATGAAATTTTTCTCTCTTCAGACTCGAGTTGTTTACATGTTAATTGTGGTGGAAAAGATGCAACCATCAAGGAATCTAAGCAGATGATCATCTATAAAGGAGATGAATATATAGAAGGTGGTGCTGCGAAATGCTATTTAAATCATGATGAGTTCTGGGGATTCAGTAGCACAGGGGACTTCATGGATGATAATGATGAACAAAATCTACGCTATTCTGTGTCTCTGCCTTCGTCAAACCTCACTGTCTTGGATGAAACAGCACGAACCTCCCCGATTTCACTGACTTATTTTCATTATTGCTTGGAGAACGGGATGTACACAGTGAAACTAAGATTTGCAGAAATACAGTTCACTAACGACAAAACATATAAAAGCCTCGGGAGGCGGTTATTCGATATTTATGTTCAGGTAATTAAGTTCTCACTGGAACATACCTGGATATTCTCATTGCATATTTGTTTCAATTCCCTGGCACATTAAATCTTAGTTGAATATGTATGGCACAGGGGAAATCAATGCAGAAGGACTATGATATTGAAATTGCAGCAGGTGCTGCTCAGAAGCCAAGAGAAGAAGCCTATAATGTCAGCGTGACAAATAATATGCTGGAAATTCGTCTAGTTTTTGCTGGAAAAGGGACAACGAGGATTCCTAAAAGAGGAGTTTATGGTCCGCTTATTTCTTCCATTTCTGTAGTTTCAGGTGAGGCTGAAAATTTTCCTTATATCGTATGGCCAGATGGTTTCCGTAGTCTAATGCTGAGCTGCATAAAGTATGAGGCCATTAATAGGCATAATACATTGGTTCTTCAGCTTTTGATACGATAGTTATGATTCTCAGCATTATCCAACTGTTTGACCGATCATTTTCGCCATTAGCAAATCTTTCTTCATTTCTCGTCTTGTTTCTGTTGGGCAGATGTCAAAGGGTGTCCAAAAGGTGGAAAACAAACAACTGCTTATATCGTAGTTGGAGTTGGAGTTGGAGCATTTTGCATTGTTTTCTTATCACTCTGTATACTTAAGTGGAAAAGCTATTTCCGAGGAAGAACCAAGAGAAGACAAGGTGCAGTTTCTATGAATTTTGTTAAATATGACTGAATGTTCTCTGTCATCAAACTGACTTACTTGAGAAGACCACAATCTGGTGCTTACTCTAGTCTACTGTGCAAGTCACCAATAACTAACTATGGAGTATATATTCGTCTCTATTTTGTCAGTGATCAAATTCTCTCTTTTGGGCTTAGTTTCTTGAGTTTTCTGGTTTCAAGTTCTGTCTGTTCTCTACTTATATAGGCATGGAAGGACTAGATCTGCAGACGGGGACATTTTCCTTAAAACAAATTAAAGCTGCAACAAATGACTTCGATTCTGCAAACAAGATTGGGGAAGGCGGTTTTGGCGCTGTCTACAAGGTGCGTGCTGTTATGTGTGTTGTCCTGTTCCATAAATCTCCAATCTTATAAATTAATTATAATAATTGGGTTGGCATGCAGGGTCAATTAAATGATGGCATTGTAATAGCAGTTAAGCAGCTCTCGTCAAAATCGCGACAAGGAAATCGAGAATTCCTGAATGAGATAGGAATGATATCATGCTTACAACATCCAAATCTTGTGAAGCTCCACGGGTGCTGTATTGAAGGAGATCAACTATCGCTCGTTTACGAGTATATGGAGAACAATAGTCTTGCTCGAGCCTTGTTTGGTCAGTTCTACAAGATATGTTTTACCATACAAAATAGTACCTAGATAGACGTCAAAAATAACAAGCAACTCCGCCTTCTTGGGTTTTGCAGGTCCAGAAAATCATCAACTTCAACTAGACTGGCCCACGAGACATAAGATCTGCACCGGGATCGCTAAGGGTCTTGCCTTTCTACATGAAGAGTCTAGACTCAAGATTGTCCACAGAGATATTAAAGCTACTAACGTGCTGCTCGATCGAGATTTAAACCCGAAAATATCAGACTTTGGACTGGCCAGGCTTCATGAAGAAGAGAACACTCACATTAGCACCAAAGTTGCTGGAACCATGTAGGCTATCTTCTCCCTATCAAATTCCATGTCCAAAATTTCTTAACCGCACCATGAATTCAAATTATGCTCCGCTGATGCTATAATTTCTTAAGATTGTTGATTTAACAGATCGTGATCTTGTTTGCAGAGGATATATGGCTCCAGAATATGCATTGTGGGGTTACCTCACATACAAAGCCGATGTGTACAGCTTCGGAGTCGTGGCCTTGGAGATAGTTAGCGGGAAAAGCAATAACAGTAGCCTGCCGAGCGATGACTATTTTTGTCTATTGGATTGGGTATTTTTCCTCGTCTCTGACTCTTACTTAACTAGACAGCAAGAACATACTATATTGACAATTGGGCTGGGATCTCCATTCTCATGGTATAAGAATTTTTCGATAGCTCTATGACAAAGTACTGGTTTATGGTAATCATGCTGCAGGCGTGTCACTTGCAACAAACTGGGAACTTGATGCGAGTTGTCGACGAGAAGTTAAAGATGAAAGTCGACAAAGAAGAAGCAGAGATCGTGGTAAAAGTAGCTCTTTTGTGCACAAATACATCTCCATCTCTGAGGCCCACGATGTCTGAGGTGGTGAACATGCTCGAGGGAAAAATGACCGTACCGGACGTGATCCCGGAGCCGAGCACCTACCGCGAAGATCTGAGGTTCAAAGCCATGAGAGACCTCCGTAAGCAAGAGCAACAGCAGAGTTATACCGAGAACCAAACCCAGAATTCCACGACCATCAACACGTTTCGGTCTTCGTCAAGCACCTCCAGTCAAGATCTGTATAAAATAAATCAAGAATCCAGACCCCTTTCATAAAATGCGTGAACCTTAGTTGCCGTGGCATACCAAACTTAGGCTTAGTCGCGAACTAGCAAATCGGAGTCCCATTGTCGTTGCTGAATAAGCGGTTCCTCAACTACTAGAGCCTTGATCAGTGGAAGCAGAAAAACTCTGCCGAGGGCGAGGCCTCGTGGCAAGGAAATCTGGGATGTGCAAAAGCTGTACAATTACGAAGGAAGCATCGGTGCTGGAATGGGTGAGTCATTTCTTAGTTCGTTACTTCTCTTCGGCGTTTCGAGCAATAAGTCAATCGAAGTCATTGATACAGATTTGCCCAGATTATTGTACAGTGTACTGAATTACCTTTTTGTTCGACTTGATGCAAAGAAATGAAGAGATTTTCTGTCAGGTTCATCATCTGGTTCGCCTGGATAGAATGACTAGAAAAGAAAGTTTTAAAGCACTTGTAGACTACTCATGCATGCACTCACACAGTGGCTTAAACCATTAGGTCTGATTGTTTCCCATTCCCATTTGGCTCTCTATAGGATCTCCCTCCCTATCATGAATATCAGATCAGTCATGTTTTTTTTGGACTTCTGCCTCGCCGAGGTTGCGCGATCCCAGGCCAAATCTTGCCACGCCGATCCATCGCCTCTGTCCCAATTTACGCGTCACCTTCTTCTCACACATCTCATTTTTCATTTTCTTTGAGGATTTATTATTAGGTATACTGGTAGCGTGAAAAACCATTTATACATTCATCATTGGATGGGTGATGATGTGGATGAGCTCGATTACACAACTATCTCAAGTACATATGTCACCCATCTGGCAATGAATATGTAAAAAGTTCTTTACACCAGCGGTACACGCAATCGTAATTGTAATCGTAATCTTTATTTTTTTTTTCAAAGTTGCTTGTTTTGAATTTTTTACTATTTACATTGAGTTTTATATTACCGTATTTTTAATTCTTTTTTTTGTATTTTGCTTTAAGTTTTGCAGAAAACCACGTACCTTGAAGTTGTTTCATAGCATGCACCCTGTCCACTTTCGTTTGTTTTGGTTTGTCATCAGTGGATGCATCAGCTGCTGCACCGTCCTTCTCCTCCCGACGAAAACCAGCAACATGTGTTAGAATATTTAAATATGAAACCACGTAAACAGTTTAAGTTTTTAGAATAGTTGGCAGCGGTCTTACCAAATCTCGCAGTATGTCCCGACCTACCATAGTTAAAGCAAACACCACCGTTCCATCTGCACAGTCTGGGGTGAAATCTGCCATACCCCACGCATTTGTTCGGGGACCAGCATGATCCTTCGCTCTGCCCGAACCACCAATATTCATCCTCTTTGTCCTGATTTCCCCGTTGTCCCTGCTAGAGTTGAAGATGCCTCCTTTCTGTTACCAATGCTCCCCGGAGGACATCCCTGTAACAAGTCAGCATTAAGATAGAAATATTCGGCCTCATGTCTCGTCTGAAGCCCCTGTCGAAAACTTCCGTCTTTGTTCTCGTCCGCGTCAATGATGCGAGTAGCACATCTGCCGAGCTAATTAAAGAGGGATGCAGATTGTAGCACAAGATGATCGCTCTGTTTCAGGGTCCAAGTACTCTTGTTCTCTGTTAATTTGCAGAGAGGCCGGAGATAAAGTAGTCGTAGAATAACTGCTCAAACACAATCGCAAGCTGGAAAGCAAGCTGGGGTGCGTTTGGTTCGGCTTTGCAAATGGGCTCTAGGGAAATGCAAATGCCTTCGGCTTAAAGCCCCTTGGGGAAATGCTCAGCCCACCAATGGTTCGCTTCATTAATCAGCAGAGGAGTGACGAAGTTCACTTCATTTTCGTCAAAATAAAACTCAAGTTCATCAAATATAGTTCTTATTGCAAAATAAAACTCACTGTATGTTGAAAAGCATCATAAATCGATATTGAAAAGGATAGAACCACATATAATTTCCAAGTTTCTAACATTTTTCCGGATAAACTAACCAAATCATTTTCCCAATTGGTCGCGTACTCTCATTTGCGACCCAACATTCACGAATCCTTAGCCTCGGAAACCTGGAAATGTAAAATGGGGAGCGAGCAAAATCACAGCTCAGCAAGCGACTAATACCACTTCTATGGGATCAAGCAATGAACAAAACAATTCGAACAAACATATGCATTCACATCGAATAAACAGTCCTATAACTCGATGTAGTATTAGTATCCACATATATATACCCATAAATCATTCGAAGCCAACATAAACTAAAACTTAATTGCTCATGTCAAGAACCCCACAGTCACAGTTCACCAGATGACAAGGCCGAAAAATATGTCGGCTATGATTATGCCCAGAAAATCACATCGGCTGTGGTTAAGGCCGGAATGTCAAGCCATCATGATTAATCCCCAAAGCAGAACCGATTCATGCACATGTTCATATCTCATCACATGTGGGCCGACAATGGACACAAATCAAGTAACACAATTTTCACAATGCTAGCATATAAATATCATCATGATAAAACACGTCGTATGCAAAGCCTGATCTGGTTTTAAAGTAGCATGTTGTAAAACCTTCATCTTTATATCTCATCATAAATTAAGTTCAATGCCATAGAATGTAGGGTTGATACCACAAAAAACCCCAAAATGGTACACCTGTGACAAATTTACCCTGAACTAATTTTTTTATCAACAAAAACCCCAAACTGGTACATTTGTGACAAATTTACTCTCCGTTAGTTTCCGTTAAATTTTACTATTAAATTACTTTGTTAAATAACACGCGGTAGTTGATAGATGTACCAGTTTTGAGTTTTATCATCCGTTTGTCACAGGTGTACCAATTTATGATTTTTTGAGGTATTAATCCAATTTAACGGAAATTAACGGAGGATAAATTTGTCACAGATTTACCAGTTTGGGGTTTTTTGTATTCAAAAAATTAGTTTGGGGTAAAATTGTCACAGGTGTATTAGTTTGGGGTTTTTGGTGGTCAAAAGATTAGTTTTGGATAAATTTATCACAAGTGTACCAGTTTGGGGTTTTTCGTGGTATTAACCCTAAAATGTATATTTAATTTACTTGAACAAGTCGTGCACGGTTAATATAAACCGTAAAAGTCGCTTCGAATTTCTGCTAAATCACTTTATTCAAATTAGTCATGGATTTTCCTCGGCTCCTAAGCATAATATATCAAAGTAGTGCAATCAAGTCTTTTTGGCGAACAAGCCCGTCACCGCGAAAATTACGAAAATGCCCCTCTGCTACCTCAAAACTAAGGTCAGTAAATGCAAGCTGAGACTTAATCGTACTTATCTTTCTTGACTCAAAATCATACTTAACTTTCACAAAACAGAAAATATATTATTTCTCTCTTGTTTTAAATAAAGCTGAAAATCCCATTTTCTTTTTAATATTTAATAATATCAATGACCCTCTGGTCTAACAAAATACTTTCCTTTTTTAGTAATTTTTCTTAATTTCCAGAAATTATCGAAAATACTATCTTTAGAAATTACGAAGAATACAGGAGAGGTGGAAGTCATTGCGCTGAGTTCAACTGTGAAAACGGTGTCTCAATTGGACGTCGGGGTGATATACACGCGCCCCCTGGAAGTGGCTGCGCGTGGAACCCACGCGCCGCACGTGAACGGTATGCGCCTGGTGTAGAGATTTCCAGCTTCGGGCTAGGCTCGATGCCGACTTTGAAGCGTTCGTTCTCTCTCCATAAGGAACCGAATTGGGTGCTCTAGGTGTCCATAGAAAGAGCGCGCGACAATACTTCGAAGGCATTCGGAGCGTCGATCATGAAACTAACCGAGCAGGTCGAGAAATTGCGGCGAGTGTACTTGCTCGCAAGCTGTGACAGAGAGTTTGGAGGGCCGGTTTTCTCGAATTGGTCATCGGATTCGCACGCCGTCAAAAATCGGGAGTTTTGGTTTGGTGAGGGAAGCAGTTCTTTCTTTCTTTTTTTCAGGTCAAAGAAGAATTTTATTCATTTATCTAAGTTGAAATATCAGAGCTCCAAAAGAGGCTTTAGAATAAAGTAAATCCCAAAGGGTTTGAGAGGATATGCTAACTAATTTTGTGAAAGGGCTTTTTTTCCCTTGGGGCTTAAGGAATCCGGTCCACAACTCTATTGTCCTATCTACAATAGCGGGCTAGATGAGTCGTCCAGTGATAAGCACCCGCTCTTCCCATGGAGTATGATCTGTGTACTTTGAAGCACTTATCAAAATCGAACTATCTGACTCGAGGGCTAAGTTTCTGGAAGCAAAGTGTTATGGGTTTTCAACGAGGGGCGAGGGTTTCTGTTTGTGTGGCGGATGAAACCGGGAGCAAATTGCGCGAAGCCATCGATGAGGCTCCCTGAGGAGTTGCTGACAGATGCATAGGGATGGCGAATTCGATCCATCCTGCTTCAAAGGATCCATCCATGCTAACTTCTCAAAGCTCCTTTGCTTCTGTTAGAATCCAGATATGAGGTGAGCTTCTGTTTTCTGAACATGAGTCCATCGTTCTTGAGTTCCATTTCCTGAAATTTCTGAGCTTGGCAAGGACAGATTCTATTAGGTTCCCTAGGTCTGGGGCTTGGCGTCTGAAGATGAAGTCATTCCTGTATTTCCAGGTATACCAAAGGAGAGTTGATACCATAACAAGCAACGGTGAGTTAACTGAGTTGCTTCTGAAATTTAAGAGCCACTCTTCAATCTGTCAGCCATGACTTGAAATCTGAATTCTCAGGGCTGTGACTTACCACACTGGTTTTGTCCATGAATAGAGCAGAAAACTTCTAATGAATTTGTTCTTCATCTAGAATTTTATTTACCTTCAAAGTTTTGGAAAATAAGTCATATCATTTCAAGAGTATTTTTGATAATTCTCTCTTTATCCATATTCCAGGTTTTAATTAAATAGGAGATGCAGTTTTGGAACGACAAATTAAACAAACTAAAACGCGAATATGGGTCTCATAACAAAGCTACGCCATGTGTTTTTCACATAATAGTAGCGAGTATAAAGACAAATATTTTCTAAGCTTCTTTCCATGTTATTATGAAGCAAATCAAAGGAGGGTTTTTCCCCTTTGAACTTTTGCCAGAAAGAATTTTAAAGAAATTTTGCGGATTATTTACGAGAAATGATCAAATGACAATCCTTAATTTACTATGAGATTTGTTTTTTGGTTGAAAATTACTATGAGATTAACAGCATGTTCATGACTAAAAAAAATTAATAAATAATTATAAATTGTTGTGGGGTCAACTCCTTCAAGAATTTGTGACTCACAATGTGCTGTAAGAGTTACTCTCACAGTGGTCCAAAAACTATTATGCTAGTAAATCTCATTACTTATTTTCTCTAAATACTATGAAATATGACTCAAATAGTCATGTACATATTACTTCCTCTAAATACTATGTATCAATAAATAAAATGTGTACATTAATTCTTCATTTATATATTCCACAACAATCTGCGCATCACATAAACATATGTCTAATCGTGCGGGATAGCCATAAAAATAGGACAGTTTCAATAGTATGTGAAAAGATTATATTGCAATATTGTATGAAAAGTTAACTGATTAAACTTGGATGTTAAGTTAGTTGTACTTGTTCAATATAAAGAACTCTCGTATAACTATCTCGTCAACTGATTAATATAATTTAAATATATTTATAGGAAGGCCCATATGGCATAACATTGAGCAAAACAAAAAGTAAATCAAATAAGATTTATAATCAAAGTACCACACATAAACAAACTCACAGATATGATGTGATCACCTATTTTATGTATCTTTTAATATGCTTCAAATATATAATATATGAATATGAGACATTTATAGTCATTAACCTGGCAAAAGTGACTTCTTGCTGCCTAATTGAATATTCAGAATAGTATAATAAAGTACCTAGAGGAAGTACAATTTTATGAGTCGAAACTTCATAAAGTCACAAAAAAGGCTAAAAAGAATAAAAGTAGAGAGTTGGGACATCTTTATATCACATTTTTTCTACCTTTTTATATATAGTTTACATGTAAATTTAAATCATCTCACGTTACGAGGGGAAACAAACTATGTACAAGATAACATATACTGGCCATCTCAATCAATATCGTGAATTATAGAAGGAAGAAGTTTCTAGCCCAAATGAAAGTACGTATAAACAGCCATATAGATGAAGCAGAAAGAGGATGTTTGGCCATCATGAGAGTATAATATGAATTTATCAAGAAAACTGATAAGACATGACATAATTACTTTGAAATTGATATGACTTGACGTGTTTTCATGAAATTTTAATAAACAAATTTCTATGTCAATATAGCTTGACCAATGATGTTGCAAACCTAAAGCTAGTGTCATCTATAAAAATAGATGCAATGAGGGTCTTGGGTGGATATGTGTCGCTCGCTCAAGCGCCCCCTTTCACTATTTTTCATGTATTCACTGTTCATCCAATCTTTTCTTTCGATTTGTTTTTTATTCAGAATAACAATTTGATTATTTTTATCATATAATTGCAAGTTACACTTTCTACTGTTAATATTCATAGTTAGTTTTATCTTCATTTTGGAATATTCACTTTCTTTTCCTTTTAATTGAGTTTTCTACCAAAAAAAAAAAACTTTGTTTGAAGTTATAACAAATTTATACATTTCACGTAGTTTTTCGTGATTCTCTTTAAGTATGTTTTCTTAAGTTTATTGTATAAAAGTAATTTGTATGCTTGGCTTCGCTTAATATCAAACAAATATATTACTTACCATAAAGAAAAGAAGCATATTTAAATATCGAAATACTGTAAAGATTACGAAGTGACCTTATATATGAATAATTACTCTTCTTTTTAAAATTTAAAGTGTTTGAGAAATTAAATGATGAATAAATTTAGAACTAAACATGAAAGAGTTGTTGTATGGAAAAGGCGTCGTGGGAATGCGAACCCTCCCTCACATGTAATTAGCCCTCCAAGGCTAAACTCTAAGTTATCAGTCATATATATTATATGTATATGTGTGCGTGTATATATATATTCAACTTAAGTAAGTCAATGATGCCGTCTTATACCTAAGAATGCATTTCCGATCAACTTACTTAATGACCGTGTGCTCTTTTTTTTTTCCTCCACTACTCTTCCTTTTGTCTCTATCTATATTCCCCAAACAAACCTTTTTTAAACGTAACAAAATGATATTCTCATAATATGCTTCGACCATATGCCAAATATTATCGCACTGGAAATTTTTTTAGGCAATCATGACTACGGAGCACTTGAATTTATGCCCGGGTCTGGCCAAGGGCCGCCAGTGGCGGGCGGGGGCGAGGACTGCAATGAGTTTGCTTATTTTTTTATATAATTTAAATAAAATTTATATTTAAAATCAGATTTGAACCAAAACGACGTCGTTTTAACGTTATATTTTAGCTATTTCATCGCTGCGTAGGAGAGAGAAAATAGTAAACAAAGTCATGTTAGCATTTTTTGTTAGTCAAGTTGGACGGAGTTTGCGGAATGACTTGATTGCACCAATTAATTTTACGATTTAATTTCACTTTTTGAAAGTTTTATGACTCAATTCTACTTTCGTAACAGGTTTTTAAGACTTTAGTGCACTTATCCTCTCTTATTATTGGAAAAATTTTCTAATAAATTTAAAACGCGTTAAGTATATTTCAAAATGAAGAAAAGGAAAATAACTGCTTTTATAAAAATAAAAGAAAATAAATATGAAAGGCATACAAATTTCGACAAAGGAAAACAACAAAAAATTGAAACATTGCAACCTTTGTCGATTGTGTCGCTTGTGGCCACTGTGGCTACCCCTAGGTGACACGCCGTGGGTCAGGAAACCCCGGCGAGATCTCGAGTGGAGTGGCGCAGCGCAGAGCGATTGCAGCAAAATCTACCTGACATGGGGTTGCGCAAATAATAGTTCTATATGATGTAGCTAGCAAGGATTACCTAGAGGGGGGTGAATAGGTGATCTAAAACAAGTTTCAATAATTTATGCGGAAACAAAATAAATCGCAGAAGAGTCTGAATAAAATTCAGATTCAAGACAGATTATATAGACTGTGCTCTTGATGTGCAGAATGTAAGGTAAGAGATAATGGATAGAGAATCTGCACACAAGTTTATAGTGGTTCGGCTTATAGCAAGCCTACGTCCACTCTCCCACGCTTACAGCCTACTGGCTGGATTCCACTAATCAAATCAATGAGAAGTTACAGCAAGTTGTGCCGCTTAAACCCAAGCACTTCTCCCCGAGGGTGCTGCTTATACCAAGCCGATAGATCACACTATCTCACACCTAAGCACACACTTATAACACTGTCTACACCTCTCAAATGATTACATGTTTAAGCTCACGAAAGACAAGAGATTGAATCGGAGTATGCTCAGACTTTGGACTTGTTGATTCTTGATTTCGTTCTCTACCTTCTGCTCATCGTTGATCTCCTTTTATACTCCTCCACTTCCAAACTAGCCGTTGGACAGTCTTCAGAGGATCATCTTCCAATATTCACCTTTGGACAGATTTGTATAAAATGGATTGAGTAGCCGTTGGTTGATAAAATCTGAATCCCGCTGATTCTGGTCGCCCATACAATCAGAATCTTGGTTTCCATAAGTAGAGCTTTATCCGTTGTAATGTATACTTGTCGTAATGTTTGATTGTCAATCAATTATAGCCTTAGATTGAGACAATCAAAACTTTCCTTCCGTGAAATCCATACCAGATCACTAGCTATTATTTTTCGTTCTGAATTCTGCGTCTGAATAATTTTAGCGTTTGCGTCTGAATAATTTCAGCGCCTGCGTCTGAACTTTCTCGTTCTGAGTCTGAACTTTCTCGTTCTGAGTCTGAACTTCTCGTTCTGAGTCTGAATCTCTTTTACTTGAAGTTCTTTCACAATTTGAACACGAACTAGATCAAGATTGACATATGCTTTTCTTCCAAAAACAACTTCCTGAATCAAAATACTTCAAAGCATTTATCAGACTTACAAAACACTCATGGACAGTTTTGTCAACTTCAAAATCTATTGGGAATTTTCCTTAACAATCTCCCCCTTTTTGATGGTGACAAAACTTCCATGCAGATATATAGATTTTGAGATAATTTTGAAAAATATGATCAAGCATATAATGTAGCAGATATTCAAGATATCATATATGATCAGAGTAATTTGATATGGGATTTTTTATACTCAGTTTTTGAATAAGACAAGGAGTATGACAAAATATGAACCGTAAAAAAAATCTAAATCACAGTCTGTCTCCTTTTCTTTGAATCCAATAATCTGCATATCAAACCAAATCATATCTGCATATTTCTCCCCCTTTTTGTCATCATCACAAAAAGATATATGCATAAAATTCCTTAATGATTATGACAATATATGGAAGTATAATCACAACTCAATATTATGCATCAATTAAGTAGAATTAACCACTAAGCACATATGCATATTTACATTCTCTCCCCCTTTTTATCATAAACAAAAAGTGATAGTAATGGAAAGGGTATCACGTAGAGAATATAAATTTAACTCATCTTCACATACTATCTTCAAAATATATTTGGCATGAAACACAACCTTCAAAAATATCATCTTTCGCGAACATAACATATATTAAATATAGCTCATGTTCTGAAGAATCAAATATCATATATATCAACGAACACGTATGCACATAATAAATTTCACAATCTTTTTGTCATGAAAAAACGATAATATAAATAAGAGATTCGTTAATGACAAAAAGTAAGAGATACTAACCCAGATTGTGTAGAACTTAGCAAGTTCTAACATACATTACCTTTTCTTTCATAGTAATCAAGAGTGGGCAGAAATTAAATTGACTTTCATACTTGATTTACGCTCCCCCTCAATTTGATACCATTTTGAGATGATTCTCCCCCTTTCTTTTGCATTTTTCCATTTTTTGTTTTTCTCCCCCTGTTATCAAGACAGCTTTTGCAAATAACTTTCATTGCAGCTTGTGCACTTTGAACAAATTGTTGTTCCTCTATTTTCTTTGTAGCAGCAACATCCACCACATTTGTTTGCATTTTGAAATTCGAGAAAGAAATTTGTTTTCTTCCATCAAGCTCGTCTCGGATTCAAACTGCATAAACTCAACAAACTTTTTGCACAAATTTGTGGTTAAAGATATAATATCTCACATAATATGTAATGCCTTTTCTTTAGCAATTAAAATAATATCAAATATTTAAACCTGAAGCAACTTATCCTTTCGTACGACGCAGTAAGCATTTGCTCATCGTGTTTTGACATGCCTCCAATAATTTGTCAGAATTTTGCATAAAGGAGAAATTTTCGATCCTTCGGAAATGTTGCAGAATCTCCCCGATTGTGGGATCAAGCTTTCCAAACTTCACAAGGAAAGATTCTTTTACATCCTGCAAATACTTGTAAGAGAGATAATAATCTTTGCAAAATATAGAGAATGTCACGTACATACCTTCCTCCGATTTGCGGATCAAACATGCCAATTATAATAGTGCTTCCAAGAATATACCAAGTGTATCCAAAATATGCAATAATATCTTTCAAGATTGTATGAATTTTCCTTAAGCATGAATCTTAGATGCATAAAGATAATATGACATTAACGAATTTCGCAAAAGGAATGTAGATATTTTGATGTATTAAATTTATGCAATATCTGACACACATGGCAATAGAAATTACTGATTCATATCCCAATATGCATGTGCAGAATATACCTTTCCTTTTTAGAAAATAATTCATCACTTGAGATCCTTCGTTGATTGCATCATGACTTGCATAGGCTTGCATTCATGCTTCCTTTGTATAATTGTCTGCAATAAACTCATTTCCTTTCTAGTATCCTTGTATTTGGATCCTTTCTTTTTGTTAGACGCAAAATAGGAAACTTTCATAGAAGCCCAAGGATACTTTCCCATCTCATCTCAGTAGAGTATTTAAGGGAAATATGCATAATAAAACAATATCTCGCAAAAATAAATTCTTTCTTTGTAAGGCATGACAATATCGGAGAACACATAATGAGTCCATAAAAAAAATTCATTTCTAATAAGATATCAAACAATCTCTTTTATAAAATTTCATCTAAAAAATCCATCAAAATAAACTTGACTTTTATTAGGACATTTCTAACACAACCAACGATGTAAAACACGCCATTTCAAGTCAAAATAAAGCAGAGCATGAAGATAAAATGTTAAGTCCAAAGAGAATTCATAGATATTTAAAGTACGTATCCAAAGCAAATTTAGAATTTGAAAAATATACCTTTACTTACCAAATTCTCTTTCCTTATTCCCAAAATGATTTCTATAATGCTGGATTAAAGGCCTGTGCTTTAATCTCTCCTTGACCTTCGGAAAGTCATTCTTGATCTTACTTTCATTTTTGAAACCGAGGCCGGATTTGTTGTAATAGGGGACTTGAATGAATAGAACATGCTCTAATGTCTTTGAGCCAAGAGAAAAATTTTTGCAAATCTTCGGAATTTCTTCCTTATAGGAATCAACTTCTTTTTGCAAAATATCCTTTTCTTCCTTGACAGAGGAATTCTCCTTTTCAAGCTCAATGATCCTTTTCTCATTCGTAATATTTTGTTGCTTCAATTTAGAGACTTCCTTTTTCAACTTGGAGATCTTCTTCAACGCATTCTCATGTTCCGTGCTTAACTCTTCAAAAAGATCATCATCATCGAGAATAGGATCTGAACAAATCACCTCATCTTCTTCGGATTCAATGTCCGCCATTAAGCATAGATTTCCCTGCTCAAGGATTTCATCATCGCTGGATTCAGACTCTTCATTGTCGTCTCTATTCTTAAGATATTTTCTTTCTCCAGATTTCTTTGTTGGCTTCTTCTCTTTGGGGTTTCTTCTCTTTCTCACAAGGTGTTGAAATCTTTTGATCAGCAACTTCATCTCCTCATCGTCGTCTTCTTCATCTCCTTCAAAATCTGTTTCATCAGAATCAATGTTAGATTTTAAGGCAATTAACTTCTTACCTTCTGGATCTTCTTCGTGTATACGTTCTACTTCATATGACTGAAGAGTTCCAATCAGTTCATTCATTGATATTGGCATGATCCTTTGAGTCTCTCGAAGTGAGGTTTTGATGTTGTCCCACTGCTTTGACAGTTCTCTCAAAAGTTTGTTGACTTTCATCGCATCTGAGACTGGTTGTCCTTGATATGCAAGACCGTTTACTATGTCAGCAAATCTGTCATACATATCAGCAACTGATTCTCCTGTCTTCATTCTGAACGATTCATATTGTCCAAGCAACAGATTGATCTGTGTTTCCTTCGCTCTATCTGTTCCTTCATATGTGGTGTAGAGGGTGTCCCAGATGTCCTTTGCTGATTCACAAGAAGCAATTTTCTTATACTCAACAGGTGATAAAGCACAATAAAATGAATAAATTGCTTTTGAATCTAAAGCTTCTCTTTTTGTTATCTCAGTTTGAGATAATGAAGGATCTGCTGATTTGCTTTCTTCTTGCTTCTCGTTTGAAGCAGATACGGAATGTTTTGGATTGATTCCTCTGATGACAATATCCCATTGCATGTGATTAATTGATTTGATGAATGCCTTCATCTTGTTTTTCCAGATGCTATATTCTTTGCCATCGAAATATGGTGGCCTGGAATTGCTTTGTCCTTCAATAAGACCTAGAGCACTCATGCTAGCCATATAGATCGTTAGCTCAGAAGTAAAACACTTCAATAAACGAGCAACCTGCTCTGATACCAATTGTTTTAGATCACCTATTCACCCCCCTCTAGGTGATCCTTGCTAGCTACATCACTATAAACAGTTAGTTCTCAGTCAATTGAAAGTTCAAATGAAACTGCACTTCGATGAAAGTTCACATAGTGCTAGTACTATCATCTCTTATATCAATAGAAACTACATGTTCTTTACGTCTCATATCAAAGAAGGCAAGATTTGTTGATCCAGCGCATTTTGCAAATTCACCTCCTGATCACTCTGTAAAAGGATGGAAATAATTGTAAAATGGGATCTTCGCAGAAGTCTTCTCATAATTATTTCTGGCACCGACTTCAAACTATAAACATCACACTATTCCTATGATGTTCATACAGAAGCTAGCTCTGCAGTGAAAATCATAAATCACATGGTTGAGTTTGGCGAGAACTAAGAAGATATTCAAAAGTCAATCGTCATCATAATTGAAAACCAAACATAATAGCACATGAAAACTTTAAATCTTACCATCTCCTGAATTGCTCCCGATTTTTTGACATTAAGATCGCGTAGTTGCTCTAAGCTGACTGCAGAAAGTGGCATATCCAAGGGTACTTGAAAGCAAAGCTCACGTGAGACTTGTCTCATGGTCGGTCGAAGCCTTGGATCGGCTTGCAAGCACTCGAACACTAGCTTGGCGATCAAGACCACGTCTTGCGCATCTCGAAGGCCAATTTTAGAAGACGAGAGACGTTGATCAAGCACATCTTTCAACATCAGCGACTCAGTTTGGGCGAACAATGAACATTCCCGAGAGACATGATCTCCTGGATGCTTTCCCATGATTGTCTCTAATGCAACAACTCCAAAGCTATACACATCGCACTTTTCGATAGGAACTGTAGAATAAGCTAACTCTGCAAGTGGAGAATATACTGCTTTTTTATTCATGATCATAAGTTGTATTCAAGTCGACAACATTACTTCCCATGATGTGACGTGTGACGATTACAAGTGCAGATTTCTACTTAATCTACACTTACAACACTAATTTGAGTATAGGAGTTTATGCTCTAGCAAAGTTCAAAAAATTTTGTTCGCGCTTAAAGCACGAGCATCTTCTAGGTAATATGAACATAATATCCTTGAAATGGATTGATTGTGATGTTTTCCTCATTTGCAAATTCTTACTTATGAGGAAAATCGAAAAGCTTTTTCATCAATACCGAATTTGAAAGCTCTTAAAAAGTATAACAAATTTCCATAAGACGATTAAAAATGAACTGCACTAAACTAGTAAAAGTTCAATTATAGAAGTATGACACCGAGTGCCATCGAAATTGAACAAAAAATTTCAAAGTACCTGGAGCAATATACCCGATGGTGCCAGCAATAGCAGTCCAATTTGATGAATCTAGCCTTAATAGTCTTGCAGTGCCAAAATCGGAAAGGTGAGCCTCATAATCGAGATCTAATAGAATGTTGTTACTGGTCAAGTCTCGATGTAACAGCGGAGGTGAACATTCGTGATGCAGATAGGACAATGCATCCGCAACTCCTCGGACCACATTTACCTTATTGTCCCATTGAAATCCTCTTGCTCTTTCATCATCGTTCAAAACTGCCCTCAAGCTTCCTCTTTCCATGTACTCATACACCAAAAAACAACGTTGGGCATGAGAGCAGAAGCCATAAAATTTCACGATGTTTCGGTGACGTATATTTGTTTAGGCTTGAATTTCCCTTTCGAATGGTATCAAATCAACGATCTCACTATCTTCTTGTGATGACGAGGTTTGCTTGATAGCAAATGTTTGAACTTTTGATATCTCGGCTTTATAAACAATTCCATATGCTCCTTCACACACATAGTACTTAGAGTCGAATCCTTCCGTGGCCTTAATGATTCGATCATAGAAAACTTTGCCATCATAACTCAAAATATTTATGAAATCCAAATCATTTGCCCGCTCATTGTTCTCTCTCTTCATAATCCTTCTTTGACGATGATTGACGATTACTAGAACAATCAAGGTGCAAGAGAGAAGGAGAAACCCTAAGAACAAGAGAACGTGGATAACTGTGATTCTATCTCTAACGTGCCATTTACGTTTCTTGTTCCTAGTAGAATTGCATTTCGATAAACCAATGACATTTCCACAAAGCCCTTTGTTATGCTGAATCGCCTCAAATGGAGCCTCATTGAAGGCCTTGACATTAGGGAGAGGACCTTCCAGGGCATTGTAGGATACATCAATAGAAGTCAAGGCCAACATATCACCAAAAGTACGTGGGATGAAACCAGACAGGCTATTATGAGAGATATTTAGAACTTGCAAGTTTCTCGGAATTGCAAGCTCTCCCGGTATATTTTTAGACAAAATATTATAACTCAAATCAAGAACCTCGAGGAATTGTATGTTGCCTATCTCAAGAGGAATGCTTCTCCGAAATTTGTTTCTACTCAAGTTCAAGCTCAACAAGCTTTTGCATGAGCCTAGCTGCACTGGTATCAATCCACTCAAATTGTTTGATGCTAGGTTTAGATGTGCCAGATGGGATAAAAGTCCAATCTCAGGCGGGACATCTCCCATGATCGCGTTGCTGCTTAAGTCGAGTTCTAACAACATCGACAGGCTTCCCATTTCCCTCGGTATCTCTCCGCTTAAATTATTTGAAGAAAGGTCTAGTATATGTAATTGAGCCATTCTTACAAATATTGAGGGTATCTCACCAGAGAGGTCGTTGTTTGATATTCTTAAGCTCATCAAATTACGACAATGCTCCCATTTCCACGAAAGTTCGCCTCTCAAATGATTGTGGCTCAAGTTTATGAAATTTAGATGCGGATATATTCCAAAAGCATCTACTATGTTTCTAGTAAGTTGGTTTCTTTCAAGCCTCAATCTGTATAATGTGCTACAGTTCTTTAGGCTCGTGGGAATGGGACCCGTGAAATGATTATTGGAAACGGCGAAATATTGCAGTGATCTCCCAAGACAAACATCTTCTAGCAGTTCCCCTTCTAGTTCATTATTATATAGTTGCAAAATAGTCAACTGTGTTAACTTACTGAATTCAGAAGGCAAGGAACCAAATAATTTATTGTCGCCAAGGTTCAGTCCAGTTAGATTGGCGAGGCTTCCAACTGATGCAAGGATTGGACCGGTCAAATTATTATCCCAAATAAATAAATATGTAAGAGAAGTGAGCCTCCCGATTTCCGAAGGTATCAATCCTGAAAGTCCATTTTGAAAGAGGTAAAGAAGAGATAAACTTAGGCGATTGAGCTCCTGTTCATCCGGCTGACTCTCTTCGATTATGGTCGTTCTGGCCATTGGTTTTTTTTCTGGAATTTGGAAGTTGGGCTCGCCGGTCTATTCCCTTTCTATCCACCGTGGTGATCCTTAATCAGAGTATTCTGGGTTGCTGGTGGACAGATCTGTCTTCTTCCTGATTCAGACGCGGGTGGCTCTGTTCATCCGCCTGGCTCTTCATCGATTCTGGTCTCTCTGACCGACGGTTTTTGCTATTTCTTGGTGCTGGGCTTCGCTAGTAGCTGTTCTATCACTGGACCGGAGGATCTCTCTTGTGGTACTCCTGTTAATTGGGTAAGCAGATCTGGGAATCGGCTCCTTCGTTGTTCTTAGTTCCTGTTCACCCGCCTGGATTTTTGCCTTCGATTTTGGTAGTTCAGACCGGCGAATCTTGCTGATCCTTGGTGCTGGGCTTCACCAGTTGCTACTTTGCCTCTTGACCGAAGGAATTCTCATGAGGAGGCCTCTGTTATTTGGGTAAGCAGACCTGGGATTTCTGGGGTTCGTTGCTGTTATACAGTTCCTGTTCACCCGCCTGGTCTTTGTTTGATTCTGGTCTTTCAGACCGACGTTTCTGGTTGAATTTTGGTGCTGGGCTTGGCCAGTAGCTGCGTTGTCTCTTGACCGGCGGTATTCTCATGAAGTGGCCCCTGTCAATTGGGTAAACAGTTTTGGGATCCCTCTGATTTGCTATTCTTCAGCTCCTATGCTGAGCGGAGCTCTCTTGGAATGGCTAAACTCATATAAGGGAATTCATGTCTAGAAATCCCACAGGAATGGAGCCTCTGATGAAGGCCACTGGATTGAATGCTAAGCCAAAGTAGGGAACGGCTAAGCATCTTTATGCTGCTAAAGCCCCTTCTATGGCCAAAGATGGCACTCTTGAGACAGTCCAGATGGGAATGGTGGTCGAGGCTATCCATCCTCCCTCGAATCTCTCTGTGTTACCGACTACTCCTTCTGATGAAGCTGGAGTGGGTATTTCCTCTACTGCCCCAGCTGTGCGACCTCCTCGCCTTCGGAGCAGTGGTCGCAGTCGTCAAAGGCAACCGTCCATATTGCCTCGTTTTGGTACTATTGGGGTAGGGCATCCCCAGAAGGAAAAAGCCCAGGCAAAAGGTCGCAGCCGTAGCAAAGGGGTTGCCCCTTCGAAATCACCAGGCCAGGTCCCGGTTCCTTAGCATAACCAGCGTTCCTGGGCTTCAGTGGCCAAATCAGCGGAGAAGGGTTACAATCTCTCCTATATCCCTCCATCATTGTGGATGGTAAACCGGTGGTGAGAATCTCGTATGAGATCTTAAGGGATTCAAACCCGATTTGGAAGGAATGTCTAGTAGGATACTTCGTAGGTAAAAAACTCCCCTTCAAGATGACTGAAAATGCAGTCAAGAATATCTGGGGGACACAGGTGGTGGATGTCCTTGCCAATGTTGATGGGTTCTTCTTTTCCACATACCCGATGATTCCTTCCGAAGGAAGATTCTGGATGGCGGCCCTATTACCATTCTTAGAGTACCAATGTTTCTACAATAGTGGTATCCAGAATTGAAGCTTTTGAAGGATCAAACACGAGTCGCTCTTGGTTTGGGTTAAACTACGGAACATTCCGTATGCTCTGTGGTCTGCTACAGGCATCAGCGCGGTAGCCAGTGCGATCGGTAAGCCCCTCTATGTTGACGTTCAAACAGAGCGGATGAGAATGATCTCGTTTGCCAGAGTTTGTATTGAAGTTAAGGCCACCCAAACACTGCCTGATTCAGTGGATGTTCTGTTGAATGAAGAACTCTGGCCCATTAAGGTTGAATATGAGTGACGTCCTGTTTCTTGCCTGTTCTGCGGTACTTTTGGCCACAAATGCTCCCCTCTTGCTGTTGCTACGGCTTTGGCGTTGCAGCATTCCCCTCCAGTAGGTGCAAACCCTGATGAACTCCTCTCAGGTGAAGGAACTTGGGAGAAGGTGACCCGGAAACGTGTAGTGTCTCATTCTTCAGGTCCTGCTCTAGCAAACTCCCCAGTCCTAGAGCCGCCTCCTCCTACCCTTAATCCTTCGTTAGCCTCTTCGTCCAGACAGACCCCCCCTGTCCCTGTATTGGCTTCTCCTACTTCGTCTGAGGATATGTCCGACTTGGATGACTCTCAAAATGGCAAAACCAGTGGCATTAGCAGTGATGGTGATTCCCCCTCTCCTGCTCCTCCGTCCTTGAGGTCGAGACCCGTCCTTGAGATCTGCCAAGTGTCTCCTGCCAAGAGCCCAGACCCTCCCCTTCCTGCTCCAGTGCAGCCCCTATCTTCTCCAGTTAACACCTCTGGACCGGCTAAGAAGCCTCCCCCGAAACCCAGAAAGAGGGGAGGGGGGGTTTGAAAAGAAGGTAAAGTGTTCAACTCCTTTTTTGATGTTTTTTGGCATATGGAATATTAGAGGACTTATGCACTCCCTCAAGCAGGCTGAGATTAGATCTTTTGTTAGATCTAACAACCTCTCGTGCATTGGTATTATGGAGACTAAGGTCAGCCCGACTCTTTTTGACAATATTTCTGCTGGTTTATTGCCGGGATGGTTATGGTCCTCTAACTATAGCCACTCTCCCCGAGGCAGAATATGGGTAGGCTGGAACCCCCAGGATGTTGATTTTGTAGTTCTATTTGTATCCGAGCAGGCTATCCATGGCCGTGTAAGTCTTTTGGCTTCTTGCAAGACTTGTCACCTTTCGGTGATTTATGGCGGACATACTTTTATCACTCGTTGGACTCTTTGGGCAGATCTCATCCGGTTGAGCCCGCAATTTGCTGAAGTGCCTTGGGTGATTGCTGGAGATTTTAATGCCATCAGAGACCATTCAGCCAGAATTGGCAGCTCCAACTCTTGGATTCTTGCATTCGACGAGCTCACTAATTGCCTAGATCAAGCTGGTCTTGATGACCTTCGATATGTTGGCCACAGATTCACGTGGTCTACTTCCTCAGGTACTCGGCGAAAACAAAGGAAGATAGATAGGGTGCTCATTAATGAACACTGGACCAGAGCTTTTTCTTTCTCGGAGGCTACCTTTTTAGCCCCAGGAGTTTCTGATCACTCTCCGATGGTTATAAGAATTGATTCTCCCCCGGTCCTCAGAAAGCCTTTCAAATTCTTTAACTGCTGGATGCGGTATCCCTCCTTTTTGAGTATGATGGCGGAAACTTGGGACTCTTGTGTTTCTGGCACTCCCATGTTCATTTTATGTCGTAAGTTGAAGCTCCTCAAAGGTCGCCTCAAACTTCTCAATAGGGAATCTTTCTCTGACATCTCTACCCGCACTGCCCAGGCGAGAGCAGAACTAACTTCTACCCAAGATGCCTTTGCTAGTGACCCTTTTAACCAGTCATTGGCTAACTAGGAGAAGGACCATCTCCGAGTCTTCTCTGAACTCCGTATTCAGGAGGAATTGTTCTTCAAGTAGAAATTTAGAATCAGATGGCTGAAGGAAGGGGATCGCAATACTAAGTATTTCCATCATTCTGTCAATCGAAGGCAACTCCGCAATCGAATAATCTCGACTTCCGATGGCGTTGGATCTATCCTTTCTAACCTGACTCTAGTCCGTGACCATATTGTCACATACTATGAGAACCTGCTTGCCTCCGACACGTCTGCCCCTCGGCCAGCAAGTCGGGACATTCAAGTGGTGATCCAACGCCCCCTCAACGAGAATCATACCCAACTTCTGTCCCGCCAGGTGACTGACCTTGAAATCCGAGATGCTTTTTTCTCTCTTCCGAAAGGTAAAGCCCCCGGACCTGATGGCTTCAGTGTGGACTTCTTTTTATCATCTTGGGATATTGTTGGACCTTCAGTTACTTTAGCTATCAAGGACTTCTTCCAATCCGGCTCCTTGCTCAACGAGACCAATGCTACCATTCTCACCTTGGTGCCCAAGGTCCCCAACGCCTCATCCATGAATGAATTTCGACCGATTGCCTGTTGTAACACGGTTTACAAATGTATTACCAAGATATTGGCCAATAGAATTGCTGCAGTGTTGCCTGCCATTATCAGTCCCACTCAGAACGCTTTTGTCAAGAAGCGGCGAATTGGGGACAACATTCTTCTTGCACAAGAACTCTTTGCGGGATTTCATCATGACCCGCACCTGCCAAAATGCGCCATTAAAGTTGATTTTCAAAATGCATATGACACCGTTGACTGGATTTTCCTCCAACGGACCTTGCAAGCCTTTGGGTTCCCCTGTATGACTATCGAGCTTATTATGCTGTGTGACGACCCCGAAATTCTCAGTTGCAATTAATGGAGCTCTCCACGGTTTCTTTCCTAGCGGTAGAGGATTACGTCAAGGGGACCCGATGTCTCCTTCCCTCTTTACTTTGGTCATGGAAGTCTTCACCGGAATTCTGGTAACCCAATCTCGTCTCCCGGGTTTCAAGTTTTTCTGGCGGTGTAAGTCCACATCTCTCACCCATTTATTTTTTGCTGATGATGTTCTGTTATTTTCGGAGGCAAACGACACTTCAACTGCCCTTCTTAAGAGTGGCCTGGATCTTTTGTCCCGGTGGTCGGGACTTAAGCCAAATGTCAACAAAAGTGAGATATTCTTCTCGGGTGGCTGTCCTTCTCTTAGGAACCGTATTTTACACTCATTTGGCTTCATCGAAGGTACGCTTCCTTTCCGTTACCTTGGAGTCCCTATTTCTGCCTCCAGATTGGGTAAGAATGACTATAACTCGTTAGTCAATGCTATCACGGCTAGAGCTCGCTCTTGGACTTAGAGATTCCTTTCGTTTGCGGGACGTCTTCAACTTATAAAATATGTTCTCCATTCTGTTCAAGTCTACTGGGCCTCTATTTTCTGTCTTCCACGTTCTGTCCTTGCAAGAATCGAATTGATCCTTAGACAGTTCCTATGGAAGGGTCCAGGCTTGGGGGTGGGGGGTGCCAAAGTTTCTTGGAATGATGTTTGCCTACCTAGGTCCGAAGGTGGACTTGGTATTCGTAGACTTATCGACTGTAACCGTGCAGCTATGCTTAAGCACATCCGGGTCCTTTTCACGGACAAGGAATCTTTATGGTGCAAATGGATCCATTCCAATTTTCTCAAAACGAAGAACTTTTGGGTCGCCCCTAAACCTACGGTGTGCTCTTGGGCCTGGAAGAAAATCTTAGATCTCCGTTTTGAATTTCAGCAGCAGTTCAAATGGAGAATTGGCAATGGATCTTCCACTTCTTTCTGGTTTGACTTCTGGCATGATAAAGGCCCACTCTATAAATTGTTCTCTAATAGAGACATATTCTGCTCTGGCATTGCAAGAACGGCCTCGGTTAGGGATTTCCTGTCCTCCGAATGGCACCTGTCTAACGTGATTCAATCCTTCAATTCCTGGACTGAACATACCCCCCAGCTGGTGACGGAGTCGCCGGACCAACTTATTTGGCAAGGTCATCCTTCCGGAGTGTTCTCTCTTTCCTCGGCCTGGGAATTAACTCGGAAAAAGGGACACCATGTTTACTGGGATTCATTCATTTGGGACTGCAGTTTTGCCCCGAGACATAGCTTTTTGCTATGGCTGATGACCCTCAACAGGCTTCCGACCCAGGTCCTCCTTTCCTATCACAGAATCTCTGAAGGACTTTGTGCTTATTGCCAAGGTAGGCCAGACTCCGTTGATCACCTGTTCTTTGGTTGCACTTATACGGGCTCTTTGGCGTCATTTTGGGCTGCCAAATTTAATCTCCCCTGGCACAACGGGTCTTGGCAACATCTTCTCCGCTCGGCGTCCACATCCATTGCCGGCAACAGCTTCCATCACCGCCTTGCTCGGTTTGCACTTGGAGCTCTATGCCACCTCATTTGGATAGAGCGTAACAACTTCCTATTTAGAAATGGGACCATTTTCCTGCCTGCGATGCGGAACCATCTTGTCAAAGCTATTCAAGATAAGGCTCTTTCTCTCAAGCCTGTTGCAGATTCTCCGCGCAATAGACGAATCCAAGCCAGCTGGGACATCCCGACATCTATTTTTCTTAATGTTCTGTAGTTGTTGTTCATTTGTGGCTCTTCAGTCCGCTTGATAGAGGTTCAGCTCGTTCTTCTTAACACTCGGGCCCCTGCTGCTTGTAGCACCCGCTAGCTTTAGTCAGCCGCTACACCTTTGCACCTATCGCAGCTCCTGTGTTGCTTTAGGTACGAGGTTTTTGTGTTCGGCTTTTCTGCTGTATCTTGTGAATTGAAAAGTATAAAATCCTCTTACCTTACCCAAAAAAAAAGAAGAAGAGATAAACTCCTCAAGTTTCCAATGGAATGAGGAATTGAGCCGGTGAATTGTTGATTGATAGGTCAAGTTTAATAAGAGAAGTGAGCCTTCCGATTTTCGAAGGTACGGATCCCGAAAGTCCATTTCGGAAAAGGTAAAGAAGAGATAAACTCCTCAAGTTTCCAATGGAATGAGGAATTGAGCCGATGAAATTGTTGATTGATAGGTCAAGTTTAATAAGAGAAGTGAGCCTCCCGATTTCTGAAGGTATGGGTCCCAAAAGTCCATTTAGGAAGAGCTGAAGAACAGATAAACTCATCAAGTTTTCGATGGAATGAGGAATTGAGCCGATGAAATAGTTGTCTGATAGGTCAAGTTCAATAAGAGAAGTGAGCCTCCCGATTTCTGAAGGTATGGGTCCCGAAAGTCTATTTCGGTAGAGGCGAAGTGAAGATAAACTTGTCAAGTTTCTGATGGAACGAGGAATTGAGTCGTTGAGATTGTTGTCTGATAGGTCAAATTTAATAAGAGAGGTGAGCCTCCTAATTTCTGAAGGTATGGGTCCCGAAAGTCCATTTCGGAAGAGGTGAAGCCAAGATAAACTTGTCAAGTTTCCGATGGAACGAGGAATTGAGCTGCTGATATCGTTGTCTGATAGGTCAAGTTCAATAAGAGAAGTGAGCCTCCCGATTTCAGATGGTATGGGTCCCGAAAGTCTATTCTGCTTGCTAGAGAGTCTTCATTATTTGTATCTATGTGCAAACAACTTGAGTGGACACATCCCTTGGGAGATTGGATGGTTGGGTTCTCTTTTGGAACTCGGTTTTTCCAAAAACAAGTTCGCCGGGCCCATTCCTCCTTCTCTTGGAAAATTAGGCAATTTAACCAAATTAAGTGTTTCATGCAATAACATTTCCGGTTCCATTCCTAGAGAGATAAGTGACTTGAGGAATTTGGAATTTCTTTACATATGGCAGAATAGACTTTCGGGACCCATACCATCTGAAATCGGGAGGCTCACTTCTCTTATTGAACTTGACCTATCAGACAACAATATCAGCGGCTCAATTCCTCGTTCCATCGGAAACTTGACAAGTTTATCTTGGCTTCACCTCTTCCGAAATGGACTTTCGGGACCCATACCTTCATAAATTAGGAGGTTCACCTCTCTTATTAAATTTGACCTATCAGACAACAATCTCAGCGGCTCAATTCCTCGTTCCATCAGAAACTTGACAAGTTTATCTTCGCTTCGCCTCTACCGAAATAGACTTTCGAGACCCATACCTTCAGAAATCGGGACCCATATGTAAAGAAATTCCAAATTCCTCAAGTCACTTATCTCTCTAGGAATGGAACCGGAAATGTTATTGCATGAAACACTTAATTTTGTTAAATTACCTAATTTTCCAAGAGAAGGAGGAATGGGCCCGGTGAACTTGTTTTTGGAAAAGCCGAGTTCCAAAAGAGAACCCAACCATCCAATCTCCCAAGGGATGTGTCCACTCAAGTTGTTTGCACATAGATACAAATAATGAAGACTCTCTAGCATACCTAAATTTGGAGGAATGTCCCCGGATAGTTCATTGAAGCAAAGGTTAAGAGAGTTGAGTTTGGAAAGGTTACCGATACTTGAGAGAATGGAGCCATAGATCGAGTTGTTGGCAAGTTCAAAGCTAACCACACTTGTTAAGCGGGAGAAGTTGAGGCCGTCTAGAGTTCCTCTCAAACCGAAATAGGAAAGATTTAGATGGGCGATGGCTCCAAAGTCGTCGCAAACGACACCGGTAAAGCCGCAAGGATTGTCGCTGTGCCATGAAGAGAGGAGAGACTGGCTATGGTTGTCAAGAGTAGATTTCCAATTCAGGAGAGCCTGTGCTTCATCCTTATTCTCGGTCGCGTTGGTAGTGGAAAAAGGAGTGGAGGAAGCAGAAATGCCTGCCCCGTGAAATGAAGTGGTGTCGATGAAGAAGAGCAAGAAGATGAAGAAGAAGAAGACAGCTAAAGGAGGCTGGGTGGACAGCAAAAAGGAAGTAACCATGATTTGGGGGGGATGGTTGGGTTTTGGGAGGTGGGAGATGGTTCAGGTCTACATATTGTTAACAAGATTGATGACTATACTTATAGATTGGAAGATCACTCCTGAAGCCTCTATCGAGGACAATTCTTGTTATAGCTGGATGGCGTTTTCCGGTGAATGGGTATTCTCATTCATGATAGCCTCATCAATCAGTTTAGCGTGCACTGCGGCGGAAACTGAGTGAACAGCACAGAAGCATAAAAGCCTCAATCGTGGATCAAGCTTGAGTTACTTTTCCAAGTCTTTATTGAAATCGATAGCTAAAGGAGACTGGGTGGACAACAAAAAGAAAGTAACCATGATTAAAGGTGTTAAAATATATCTCGAGTTTGAGTTCGAAGCGAAAATCTGAATATTTCGAGTTGGATATTTTGCGGACATATGAAATCGAGTAAAAGGAAATATACGAACAGATCAATTTTGCTATTCTCTCGTTGGAGTCCGAATAGTGAAATAAAATAAATATAAAAAGGGGAGCCCAATGTTCCTTTCTTGCTGAGGAGTCGTAATTAGACGAAAGTCCAACTTGGACTTACGTTTGAAATATACGGAAATTGATTTCCGCATTGAAGTCTGCAAAGGAAACAGCAAAACAAGAAAGTGCAACGTGGACTTGAATTGGAATTATTCGGCCAACCTGAATTGGATTGTACTGACAGGACTTCTTCTATGGCGGTGATATTAATAATTCAACGGTTTATAATTTGTGGATCTTGCTTCCACATGTATAAAGCAAGTCATGCCGTGGCTGTGAAGATCTTTTAGCGCCGTTTTCAGCGAGTGCCGTGGGAGTGCAACTGACGTTCCGTTGGTGCTGGGTGCTTGACATTGGGTTCGTGATTTTATTCGTGAAATTATATCAAGACTTCAAGTATTTGTAGCAATTAAATTTTTATGGTAAGAATTTGTGTATAATTCCTTCGTAAAATTGAGAGATTATTTCGTGATAAATTATCGGGGCTAAATACTGTTTGAGTTATTGGGTGTAATTAAGGCTTGAAAAATACTTAGAGTATTTGACTAACTCGAGCGTGGTTGTAATCTCCATTGTATCTCTTCATTTATAGTGGAATTCGTGCTGCTCTCCCTGTTGACATAGGTCACTGCGATCGAACCATGTAAATTTGGTGTCTAATTAATTTTTCTTATTTTGTCAATTTTACTGTTCAATCGCTTGATTTTGCAACATAGGGGATGGTTGGGTTTTGGCAGGTGGGAGATGGTTGAGGCCTACATATTATTAACAAAATTGATGACTATACTTATAGATTGGAAGATCACTCTCGAAGCCTCTATCGAGGGCAATTCCTATTACAGCTGGACGACATTTTCCGATGAATGGGTGTTCTCATCGATGATAGCCTTATCAATCAGTTTAGCATGCACCGCGGGGGAAATTGAGTGAATAGCGCACTCAATCGGGGTTCAGGTATGACTTACTTTTCCAAGTCTTTATTGAAATCGACATGTCAACCAATGTCGTGGAAAATGGTTATCCTGACCGTGGGTTGGTTATATGGATGAGAATTGACACTCCGATTTTGTGTAGATGAGTGGCGTGTTGAAAGGGAATATACATTATGTGGGATTAATATTTGGGTTAATATCACGAAAAACCCTAAACTAATACATCTGTGACAAATTTATCTTAAACTAATTTTTTTACCACTAAAAACCTCAAATTGGTACATTTATGATAAATTTATCATCCATTAGTTTCCGTTAAATTGAATTAATACCGCAAAAAATCACAAACTGGTACACCTGTGACAAATAGAGGGTAAAACATAAAACTAATACATCAATTAACTGTCGCGTGTCATTTAACAAAGCAATTTGACAATAAAATTTAACGAAAATAAAATGAGAGTAAATTTGTCACAAATGTACCAGTTTTGGGTTTTGGTAGTCAAAAAATTAGTTTGGAGTAAAATTATCACAAGTGTACCAATTTAGGGTTTTTCGTGGTATTAACCCTTAATATTTTTGCTTCGCTGCCTTGGAGGGAAAACAAAGCAGCAACAATAATATGAGTAGGTTACTTCAGGGGAACCATAGGCCTCCTATACTGGAACAAGAGTTTGGTGAAAAGCTCAAAGTTCTATTTACAAGTTATTTAGGTCGATTCGTGAGTTTTCTCATCTTGTTCAAGTCTTTCGGTTGAAGCAAGTTCATTGGTAAACATTTATAAGTGGATTTCTGTTCCAAGTAATTCTAAATATTAACTTGTTTTGACCATTGAATTTGTCCTTCGCAAATCAAATTTAAATGGTTTACAACCTATATCCGCACAAAACTTAACTCGAAAACTACGATGCTGTACTTCGACCCAAAAAAAAAAACTATGACGCTATTACCTTAATTACTAAGGTTGGTGCACGCAGAAATTGCAAGTGTTGTTTGGACATGTGAAATGTCCAAAACGGATTAGACTATATTTGTCTTTCACCGAGAATGTGATTCGAAAAATCAAAGAGAGGGTAAATAGATGGAGAGGTGAGAAAAATAGGAAAGGAAAGGGGTGGATAGCGTTCAAAACAGTGATGATTATGCTAATACCGATTTGCGATTATCTACATTTTTAAGTTCACGTGCTATGAATGAGTTTTTTATAAGAAAAGAACGAAGTGACTACAGGAATACAAGGAAGCAACTTTTGGGTGAATATGAACCTCAATAGCCTTTTTATTCCACACCGGAGTACAAAATTGATTTATAAAGTCACACAATGAACACGTACAAATACTCAAACAAATATCCAATTAGGTTGCGTTTGGCCGTTTGGATTTTTAGCTAAGATATGATTGGATAGGATAGGATATGAAATCCAATGGATTTACTATATTTTATCTACTGTTTGGTGAATCACAGTAATAAAACCGGATATTTTCATATATTACCATGTTCATTATTTGCGATAAACGTCATATCAGTATAAATAAACCTGAAAATTGCACAAATAGAGATGGTAAAATTTGTCGCGATACTCTTACCTACTTCATTTTTATTTGCTTATTTTTTTTATTTTTCCCTTTCTTTTTTAATTATTTTCTTTTTATTTCTTTTTTCCCCTTCCATCATTCTCTAATATAATTTTATTAAATAGTAAACTATACAAATATACCTAAAATATGTAATAAATATAAATACTAAATGTATTTATATATATAAATATATAAAATTTATATCATAAGATAGAAAGAAATTTGAATATATAAATAAAAACGAATTTATTGTTATATTGAATTTTTTATATTAATATTTAAATATGATTTATATTCAAATATTATTTCAATATTATTAATTTAACAAGTTCGTTATTCGAGAAAAATAACTTTTATATTATGGATATTATAAATCTTATTCACCTTTATCCCACCTCCCCCATTGGATAATTTTATCCAGGCTATATCCCTAATATATCCGACTTTATCCTGTCATGGGCAGGCACCAAACACGGGATATGATAAAATCTATCCTATCCGGAATTTTATCCCAATCACTAAACGTAGCCTTAATGTTTTTTATCTCTAGCATTTTATTCTTTGGAAAACCTCTATCGAAAGAATTAATGATCTAGTTTTAACTTCTTAAACAACGAGGAAGCAAGATTGGTGCAAGATGGTCGAAAGCTTGCGCTTAAAGGGCAAGACTAAAGTGATGATCAACTCCGATAGATTTTGTATGTGCTTAAGTGGTGGGATGGTGAAAACGGAAACTTCACTAAGAATTTTCATCCCTCATTGCCTACGTCTATAAGGAGAGTGATAGAAAGATTTCGCTATAAACAAGTGCCACATCAAAGACTACAAATATATTTGAATACTCATATTTCTATAAACCCATCTTAGTCAATAAATTAAGCAATGATTGAACTTTAGTCCAATGTGTAATGTGGTCCCCGAACTTTTAATTGTTTAATGTGGCTCTTGAACTTTAGCTCAATGTGCAATGTGGTCCCTGAACTTTCAATTTGTTTAATGCGGTCCATGAATTTTTTGTAAATGTTCAAACTAGTCCCTAGAATATATGAAAATAACCAATGTTATCATTCCATTAATTTAAGTTTAGGGACAACATTAAATATTTTCATATAGTTCAAGGACTAGTTTGAATATGTACCAAAAATTCAAGAATCACATCGAACAAATTAAAAGTTCAAGGATGAAATTGCACATTGGGCTAAAGTTCAGAGACCACAATGAATAAATTAAAAGTTTAGAAACCACATTGCATATTGGGTCATAGTTCAATGACCATTTGTGTCATTTTCATAAACTAATAAATTAGTCCTTAGACTCCGTTTGTTTATCAGAAAATGTGACATTTTCTGGAAAATGTTTTTAAGGAAGTCATTTTTGAGGAAAATGACAATATTATCCATTGTTTGGCTAAAATCTAAAAATGAATTGGAAAATATTTTTTGTCGTTTAGTAAAGAATATATGATTTTCATAAATAGTTATACACTATTTGGGTGCTGGTAACTTGTGCACAGATAACCGGGGAACCGGATACGAGCACTAGGGTCCCTGGTCCGACCTCGATGGACCCTAACCCAGGCGTCAGGAACCTCAAGTACTGGATCTCAGGCACAAGCATGGGCACCAATCCCAGGTCCACAAAAGTCGGGCTCGAGAACCCGGTGCTCATGTCCGGCTCAAGTCCACAAAGGCCAGGCCCAAGAACTCGATGCCCACGCCCAGATGACTAGCACCTGAACCCAAGTCCATCGAAGCTGGGCTCGGGTTCATAAAGGCTGAGTGCGAGACCCTAGTGCTTAGGCTTGAGAACTCGGTGCTCGTGCTTTGAGTTGCCGATGTCCATCGAGGTTAGGTTTAGGCTTGACCTAGATGGACTTGGATGCGGGCCTTGGGTTCCTGAGCTCAATTTCAATGGACCTGAGCACGGGTGCCATGGACTTAAGCACAAGCACTAGGGGGTCCCAAAGCCTGGGCGTTGGAGATACAAGCATTGGCACTAGGGTCGTGGGCTCGATCTTGATGGACCTGAGCACAGGCACCAGAGTCTCGACCTTCGGCCTCGATGGAGCCAAGCTTAGGCATGGGAGATCCGAGCACCCAGGGTCCCAAGCCCCACCTAGATGAACCCTGACATTGGCACCCGAGCCTTGGCCTCGATTGACCCAGGCACAGGTGCCAGAAACCTCAGCACAGGCACTGGGGCTTGGGCACGAGCACTGGGGTCCTGGGCCTCGCCTCGATAGACACTAGTTTGGGCATCGGGGACTCGAGCTTGAGCGCCAAGGACCCATACATGGCCTTTGTGAATTTGGACTTGAGTGCTGAGGACCCAAGCTTGAGCACCAAAGACCCAGGCATGGACTTTGTGGACCCAAGCCCGAGTGCTGGGGATTCAAGCACGGGTATCGGGATCCAGCGCTTGGCCTTTATGGGCTTGTGCCGAGCTGCCTGGGCATCGTGCACAGGCACCGGTGTCCCGAGTCCGGCCTCAATGGACCTAAACACGAGTGTGGGGATCCAGGCTCGATGGACCTGAGCATAGGTGCCGAGGACTCGAGCACGGGCACTAGGGTCGTAGGCTCGGCCTAGATGGACTTGGGTCTAGTCGCTGAGGACCCGAGACCCGTCGTTGGAGCTTTTGTGCTCAAGCGTAAAGTTTCTAATCTAAGTGCTAATTTCTAATCATATTTTGAAAAATGATTTCCGATTTGTTAAATAAGAAATCATTTTCTTGAATTTAAGCATAGATTTTCATGAACTTATTTTCTTTCCTAAGTGATTCAAACACCGGAAAATGAGAAAATGTGTTCACAAAAAAAATTTCCGTAAAATAAATGGAGCCTCAATCATACTTTTTCCGCAAAACAAAAAAAAATATTTGTCTTTTTTTTAATAAGGCCAAAAATTCTTTTTGTTTGATAATCCCATTATAAGGAGTATTTTTATGTTCTCTTCTAAATCAAACGGAGTTGTAATATGGATGTGCTAAATAAAAAAAGACAATACATTTAGGGATTCATTGAAATTCTCAAATTTGGAGTACACGTCTTTCTTTTTATTTTGGATGAGCTGAGCCAATAGGATGAATTAAAAGAGTTCCACATTATGAACTTTGTACAGCACACATAACTTACACGCACTCTAAAAGGTCGCTTAGGAGAGAATGAATAAATAGAATATGAAAAAAGAAAATAATAAGAAATGAAAGGGATCGAATTTTATTTGTACTGTATCTCATATCCATCTTGGCTATTCCCATCCATCAACTCCTTGAGACTAGACTAGACTTCTCGGATCTTGTAAAAACTGATATACGTCCTTACCCAAAACAATATTTTCCTATTTCAGTATTTTTTTCGTAATTCCCAGAAATTATCGAAAATAGTATCTTTAGGAATTATGAAAAAAAAACAGGAGAGGTGGAAGTCATTGCGCCAACTTCAACTATGAAAACGGTGTACTATGAAAACGGTGTCTCAATTGGACGTCGGGGTGATCCACACACCCCCCCCCCCCCCCCCTCCCGGGAAGTGGCTGCGCGTGGAACCCACGCGCTGCACGTCGACGGTACGCGGCTGTTGCAGAGATTTCCAGCTTCGGGCTAGGCTTGATCCCGACTTTGAAGCGTTCGTTCTCTCTCGGTACGAAACCGAATTGGGCGATCTGGGTGTCCATAGTAAGAGCACGCGACATACTTCGGAGGCGTTCTGAGCTCTGACCATGAAACTGACCGAGCAGGTTGAGAAACCGCGATGAATGTACTTGCTCGCAAGCTGTGATAAGAGAGTTTGGAAGGCCGGTTTTCTCGAACCGGTCGTCGGATTCGCACGCCGGCAACATCGGGAGTTTTGATTTGGTGAGGGCAGCAGCTCTTTCTTTCTTTTTTTCCGGTCAAAGAAGAAATCTATTCATTTTTCTAGTTGAAATATTATAGCTCCAAAAGAAGCTTAGAACAAAGTAAATTTCAAAGGGCTAAGTTTTTCTCACGAAATGTGATCGACGTGCATTGAAGCACTTACCAAAACCGAACTATCTGACTCGAGGGCTAAGTTTCCATAAGCCAAGTGTTGTGGGGTTCCGACATGGGGCGGGGGGTTTTTATTCGTGCGACGAACGAAATCGGGAGCAAATCGTGCGAAGCCACCGGTGAGGCTCCCGGAGGAGCTTCGACCGGTGCATGGGACGGCGCCTTCGATCCATTCCGCGTCAAAAGCACCGAGCTCGATCAATTGTTGTAGCTCCATAATTTCTTTCCGTGGGTTTAAAGTACCGAGCCCAATTCTTGTCGGCCCATAGATTATAATTCGGTGAAAAAATATTAAATTATTATCATAAATTGTCCATGTCAGTACCGGTCATGTCACATAGGACGGTCGGCATTCACGTTAGCGAATTTCGATCAATTTTGGTAAAATGAACTCAATTGGTAAAACGCGAAAAAATTTATAACTCAATTGGAAAGATTAAAAGATTAAAAGATTTCTAAAGTGCAGTATGATTAGGACTTTTCGAACAATTTTCCCGGTTCAAAGCAGTTGGCCCAATTCTTGTCGGCCCATAGAAAGCCCAAAGTATGCTTTGATACCAAAACCCTACATCTACTTGTTTCCCTCTCTCAAGGCTTCCGTCCGTCCGTCTGTCTCTCTCTCTCTCTCCCCGTCCGGCCACCACGCAGCCACCACCTGCTCAGCCGCCGGTGACGCAGCCGCCGTCGCAGCCGCCGTCGCCGGCCCGGTCCTCGGCGGAAAACTAGGACGAGGTGACGCGGTCGCACCGGAACAGCTTCCCGGAGAAGTTTCTTGGGGGGGGGGGGGGGGGGCATGAAGGTTTGCTGAGGTTTACGCTTCGTTAAGGTCGCGCAAGATTATTCGAGGCATGGGTCGAGTTCAAGCGAACAAGGCTCACAAGTCCCGGTTCTCCTCCAAGTCATCTCGCAACATCCACAGAACGTCCCTCAAAGGTCAGTTTTCGCCGCCCCAATGTTGCCGTGCTACTGGGTCTGCTTAGAGTTTGATTATTACTGCTGTTTCGGTCTGTGAAGTTTGAATTTGGTGGAGGTTTCTCGATCGTTTGTGTGGGCGCGAGTTGTTTTTCATGGCTTGAGTGAGTGCACATTGTCGGGATAGCTAAGGGTTGCGGTTGCTGACGAGCGTTGTATTGTGTTTCAGACAAGGGCAGGATCGCAAAGTCCGATGGCAACGTCGGCAAGGGCGCACGAGCTGCTAGAATTCAGCACAGTAAAATGGTGATTGATAGTGTGCCCGTTTTGGAAACATTAGGGTGGTGTAATTCGCTATTGCTTGTGGTCTTATGAGTATTGGTGCTGTTTTATAGGTGAGGGAGCAGAAACGGGCCGCTCTTTTAAAAGAGAAAAGGGCTATGAGCGGATCGGCGAGTCCTCCCCGTGTCATTGTGAGTTTTCCTGACAAAAAGTTGCTGTGTGATGAATTGTGGTATCTTATGCAATTGTATGCAAGTAAAGTTTTCTTAATGGTATCTGTGTGTGATGGTAGGTTCTTTTTGGCCTTTCTGCTTCTGCGAATTTGGATTCTCTTGCTGAAGATCTTCTTAGATTATTATCCGCTGAAGATGCAGGAGTTGCGCCCTCAACGTTTTCTTCTACTGAATACAAAATGCGTGTGACGGTGGGTAATTCTTTCACATCTCCCTTTCTGAAGTTTGACGTTTGTAGGTAGTTATTTTTTAATAAAGTTCATAGAGCTCAGAGCTTTGGACTCTCGTTGTCATTTAAAGCGTGGATAATACTCCCTAGATGCACAGTACAAACTGTGTATTAATATCCATCATCCAGGGTTTTTGGTACTTGCATGCTTATGCCAAATCATGTCAGCCTAGTGAATCATGTGTCCTACATTCCTACAGTAATGGATCCATAGGCTTTTTGTTGACATGACTCCCACATCAGATGACGAGAAAAGAAATCTCTCTCTCTCTCTCTCTCTCTCTCTCTCTCATAATTTCCGATCTGTTTGCTTAGACCTCACTGATTTCTGCTGCTTTAGGTACTGAAAGCACCACATGGGGATCTCATGGCCTGTATGGAAATGGCTAAGGTAACTTGGGTATACTTTGTTTCTAACTGCTGTTCTGATCCTGTGGTTTGAGGTTTCCCTTATGCATTATCGCCTGCTTGTAGGTGGCAGATCTGATTGCTTTTGTGGCATCAGCAAGTTCATTATGTGAGGACAACAGCTCGGACTACATCGACTCCTTTGGAAACCAATGTCTCTCTGTGTTTAGGTCTATTGGTTTACCCAGCACTGTTGTTTTTATTCGAGTAAGGTGTTTTGACTTCATGTATTGAATATTTTTAAAGTGTCAGGAGTTGGTAAATAACTTTTTAAAATACTGTGTCTGAGAATTTAAATGATTGTGTACAGGATCTGCCTTCAGATATGAAGAAACGACATGAATTTAAGAAGATGTGTATATCTAGCCTTACGCCTGAATTTCCTGAAGATTGTAAATTTTACTTGGCAGATACCAAGGATGAGTTGCATAAGGTAAAGTTTATAGACCTTAAGTATGTCAGATTCGGCTCCTCTTGCAGTATTCTTGTTACAGCAACAAACTGAATAATCATGTATTATTTCTGCAACATAACTGTGATTTGTTCTATTCTGAATTTTTCATGGGTTGCAGTTCATGTGGCTTTTCAAGGGACAAAGGCTAAGTGCCCCTCATTGGCGGAATCAACGGCCTTATCTTATGGCTCAGAAGGTGATTGCTTCGTTAATTATTAAACTCTCGGAAAATTCTAGTTAGAAGCAGTGCCCTTTATGGGTTACCACTTTCAAAAGAGCTGCAACTGAGTGAGTTGGAGTTGTGAGGATTCACATAATTAAAATGTTTTGGGGAATTCGCATGACGTGCAATTACGGGCTTCTACATGGTTGTATCTTCTTGAGCATGGCTAGAATATATATGTTAATTGGAGAAGCGTTACAATATTCCTTAAATATGAAAGTTATGTGGAAAATCTAAAATTTTGTTGGAGCTGTTCTGAAATTGATATGGATGGATTCAAAGAAGTAAGTAAGAAAGAAAAACATAATTTTTCTTAGTTCAATTTATTAGTATTGGTTCTGGACTATTATGAAGCCCTCTCGACAGAGAGCAATGATCTTATTTTTATGTTTGATAGGTGGATATAGTAAATGATGATCAGAATCCTGGAAGAAGCACTCTTTTGCTCACTGGTTATCTCCGTGCTCGCTCTCTCTCAGTGAACCAGTTGGTAATTGCTTTAGCCATTGTCTCAATACAGTGCTGGATATGTTAATAGTAGCTCATAGTCATATTCAACAGGTCCATGTTTCTGGTGTTGGAGACTTCCAATTGAGCAAAATTGAAGTTATAAAGGATCCACTTCCTTTAAATGCAAGAAAAGATCATGGTGCCATGGATTTTGACGAAGTGCATGAAGTTGAGGTATAGACTTCTACATGTCATGGAAAGAGGATACAAGTCATTTTGTCCACATGACTTGTATTCTGAATTTTTTTGGGGATCAAGACTTGTATTCTCAATGGTCATTGTTGATTTGGCTCCTCTTGGACAAGTTTTCAATTTAGTGATCATATGTATTACTTATTAAAAGCTTACTGAAATCATTTGGCCAAACATGCAACTTATTGAATTCTGACGCACTCAATGATATAGGTATAGCTTTTTAAGACTGTCATGGTGAATTAAAAACTGCTAACATTAGGAGCAATTGGGAGGTGCTTTGAACCCATGATGTTCATAATGAACGCTTCCACTCATTTCTGTTACAACTGCCTCCCTCTCCTCGCCCAACCACCAACGCCAATACACACAGGAAAAGAAACACAAAAGAAATGTCTAGGAAGAGCATTGCGTCCATTTAGCTGGTATTAGGTTCCACTTGAGTATTGGGCATCAGTATTAAACAATTGTAACCTTGGGAATTATTCTATGTTTGATGATACTAGGTTACACGCTCTTATCGCCCTTTTCCTGTTGCTTTACTAGGTCATTAAATCTCTGGATCCAGAACCCATGAAGCAGGAGGCATTGCTTGTTGAGAACGTTCCAGATCCTCTTGCGGGAGAACAGGTGATTGGAGAAAATTCTGAATTTTCTGTTCTGTCCGTTGTCTATCACACTTACTTTTCTACCTTGTGTTTTGAAGCCGAATTATTTCTGGTCTGTCATTAATTAATTTGCTTTGGTACTAGATCTTTTTGATCAGGTATTATCCCAATGAGACATGATAATCTATCGGTTGATTTGTTAGCTATAGAATATATCCCCCTCTGAGATATGAGTTGTTGGCTGACTGCCTCTCATTTTTCGAACTAGTACTTAGTCCATTGCGATTGTATTTTTCTCAGTTGCATGCTACTGATTTTCATTAGCACGTATATAATTATTGTGAAGTAGAGGATACTTTCTAAGTATATGAGAGGAAATGTGTGGGAAGGAATTGAATTGCGTTAGCAGGACAAGATTTGTTGAATTTGCACCTTTTCCTGTGGATATGTTGATTTGACCTTTGTTGAAGGACCATCCCTAAGGCTTCTGAGTTGATCATTTACATAACATTTCTGCGATGAACCCGGTTGACTTCCATTCTTGATATTCAGCTATTCTTTATTGCTTTCATTGGGGACCATGTTTCTGCTGGAAGTTTGTGCTATTTTATTCACTTTGTTCTTCCTTAATTGCAGACCTGGCCAACGGAAGAAGAAATGGCTGAGGCAGAGAGAGCTCATGAACAAAAGAAACTAAAGAAAAGGTCGCTTCCTCGAGGCACCTCTGAGTATCAGGTCATCTGATGTATCCACTTTCAGTTTTTCTAGAAGATTATCATAGATTTACTATTTTTTTCAAATTTATATGCCGATGTACTTCTTTATCAAATGATGGTTGAATTCTATGTGATTTTTGTGGACTCTGAAGTAAGATACATTCACAGGCTGCTTGGATTGTGGATGATTCGGATGTGGAGGATTCAGAAAGTGATGGTGATGATGACAATGGAATGGTTTTGGATGAGGAGGAAAATGGCAGTGCTGCTCAAGAAGGCCATAATGATTTATATTATGATGATGATCATGCTTCATTAAACTTGAGGGATTCTGAAGAGGAAACTGAGGTTGATTCCATGATGATGGTAAGTTTTGATATGGAGAGACATGACCTGTGAGATTCAATAACGTAAAACTCGATGGTAGCAATGTGCAAACTCGGTGGTTTACTGTGTCTGATCAAGATATCGTGATCAAACAGTTACATTCTTAAAGCTTCTTTTTGAGTAAAATGTAGCTTTGTGCGTAGTAGCTGTTTGGGATTGCTCCCTAATGAATGCTTGCTTCAAATTTTGAATTGCTATTTAATATGGCTTTTTACTGCCATATCTGATGATGATTTTGTTTAGGGATACTATCTGGTTCTTTTAGTGATGCTTGGCTTGTGAAATACTCTGTTTTGTCTTGCAGGATGGCGATAACTTGACAAAAGAACAAATAAAAGATGAGCTTCAAAAAATTAAAGAAGCACATGCTGAAGATGAGGGTACCTCGATCTACTCTATCCTGCAATCTTGTTTGACTTTGGTACATTTTAGTTGATAATTGATATTAACATCAGAAAGGTTTCATGCTAAATCCAGTACTCACTGATTAACCATGATAAACGGATCCTCAACACAAATTGGTATTTTATGATTGAATCTCCTAGATGTTGAGTTATACTACTGTAATTTCTTGTCCAGTAGGATGTCTTTCTTGCTGGAAATATTTAGTTGGTGAGAAGAGAAAATTTAATTAGAAGGGAAAAAGTAGATTTTCCTGCTCATAAGGGGTTTTCAGCATGCAGTGGCTATGTATGAAGTGGCCTTTACTTTAACCTGAATTTGGATTTTGTGGAGCTGCTTCCTTTGTAGTGTTGATTTAATTACCCTTTACCAATGATCAGGCTTGTGATTCATGTTTTGTTTTGCATTTCAGAATTCCCAGATGAAGTAGACACTCCACTAGATGTTCCGGCTAGGAGGCGTTTTGCGAAGTATAGAGGATTGAAGTCCTTTAGGACCTCCTCATGGGACCCTAAGGTAATGATATTGGTGTTTTCTTGTAGGATTTCGTATGGCTTATGATAATTGACATTGCATTACATTTTTCTTGAAATTAATTTCAGGAATCACTACCACCGGAATATGCCAGAATATATGCCTTTGATAATTTTAAGAGGACACAAAAGCATGTTCTTGCAAAAGCATTGGATATGGAGCAATCTGACCAGGATGACTGTATACCAGCTGGCACCTACGTTAGACTTCATGTTAGAGAAGTACCTACGGGTGTTGCTACTGGATTGTGTGACCCTGGGAAGACATTGCCAATAGTAGCATGCGGTCTTTTGCAGCATGAGTCCAAGATGTCTGTTCTCCATTTCAGGTTCTTCCTTTTACAGATACAACTTTTTGCACTGTATGCTGCTGCGATCTCATCTTTTCTTTCTATTCAATGACGCTGGTTTTTTTTTTGGTTGTGATCCAGCATAAAGAAGCATGACACATATAGTGCTCCCATTAAATCCAAGGAAGAGTTAATATTTCATGTTGGTTTTCGTCAATTTGTGGCAAGGTATTGTGACAGTAGTTGATTGGAGCATCTCGCTATATTGTTGTTTATTGTTTGTTGGAGCTAGCCTGCTAATTTCTATTGCTATGCAGACCAATCTTCTCCACGGATAATATGAACTCAGACAAGCACAAAATGGAGAGATTTCTTCATACTGGGCGTTTTTCTGTAGCATCAATCTATGCTCCAATATCTTTCCCTCCTCTCCCTCTGATAGCCTTGAAGCATGCTGAAGATGGTTCTGCACCAGCTGTTGTAGCTGTAGGTTCCTTGAGAAGCGTTGATCCTGACAGAATAATTTTGAAGAAAATCATTTTGACTGGGTAGGGATTGAGTGGAACAATTATATCACAATGCTCTGTGTGTGCGCGCGTATGCATATGCATGGGATGATTACAAAGTTCTCTATGTAATATGGGTGGTCAAGGGATTGATTTCATGTTCTACATAACTTCAACATGAATATGTAACACACAAGCATACAGTCACTAAGATGAGAAGTTTTTAGGTGCTCGTATCTGAAGACTGGATTGGCTTAGGTGATGGTAACGTGGCTTCAGGAACACTACATAATGTCATTACACACACACAAACACCGTCTCTTGACCTTTCTACTGTCCTGTTGTGCATCAGGTTAAAAAACATTACACTACTGTGCCTGTTGTGTGTCGGGTTAAAATTGAGGTGAAAAGCAAATTACAAGGTCAGATATGTGGGTTGGAGTTAAATCTAATCATAGCAAAATATTCTTTTGTTTATCGGTAGATGAACTAAAAGCTTTAGCTAAAACTTTCCAGGATGAAATGAAAAGGGTAGGTCATCAATTTTAGGCAGAAAAGTACATTTAGCTCTTTGGTTTAGATTGTATCGAGTGCTATTGGTGGTTTTCCAAGTTTATTTTTGTGCATTCAATATTGAAGATGGAGATGACTTCTCTGTGGTTGAGGAGTGCTAGTGGTGGTGGTGGTGGATCCTTTCATGATTTTGGAGTGTGCTCCCCTTTCTTGCTTTTCTGAAATTTAAAAGTTGACTATTTCTCGACGCATGCCTTCAATTTTACGTTATACTGCATCCTGTATGACAATACTTGCCTGCAAGTTCATCAATGACAGTAAACATACTTATTCTCGAGATATCTCGTGTTGCAGTTACCCTCAACGTGTGTCTAAGTTAAAAGCCTCAGTCAGATACATGTTTCACAACCCAGAAGATGTGAGATGGTTTAAGGTAAGGGATTTGCTGCTGGTCTAATCTCTCGTATCGGATTTATCAACGATGGATTTAATCCTCGTGGTCTTTGAAACTCTTCAAAATATTGGTTGCAGCCTGTGGAAGTTTGGACAAAATGCGGCCGTCGTGGTCGTATTAAGGAGCCTGTTGGTACACATGGTATGTTTTCAGAATCCTTTCTCATCTAATTGAGAATATCTTTTTAATGGAATCTACTTGTTGTAGTTCCCCTCTTGGTGCTAAGTGCTAACCCTCTCCTATTTTCGACTCAGGGGCAATGAAGTGTGTTCTCAATGGAGTTCTTCAGCAACATGACACTGTATGCATGAGTTTGTATAAACGTGCATATCCCAAGTGGCCCGAACACCAGTTCCCCATTGCGGATGCTTGACCAGACGGACCGGCGGTCCAGTCTGGTTGGGATTTATTCCAGAATCACAGATGCAGATGCTTGGGTCTGTGAAGGGAATGAAGCTCTGGTTCAGAATATGAATTGTAGGTAAAATTTTGGTGGTTTGCTCACATGCTGTAGTGCGAGATACTCATCCTGGTGGTCAATTTTTTGCCCCTGTAAAATACCCCCCATTGGCAATTTAGAAGCACCAGTAATCTAGTTTTTCCCCATTCTTTCGAGGGTTGGAGCCGAGTTGAATTCCTCTGGCTCGCTTTTGATTGGTTCACCGTCTTTATTTGGTTAAAGTTCGGTAAATATATGTGTTTCGCTCTTTAGTATGACATGAACTCGTGAGAATTTATGCTTCTGTCTGCATTACCTCAGAAAAGGGAATGTTTCTTTTTGGCATTACTACGTTATAACAGGATATAAATAGGTTCAAACAGCTAAGCCATCCGTGATCCTAGTATTACATCTAGAGACTTAAATGACCATAGATTTATCAAAGCAAGTTAGTGGCCTGAAATTGTAGTTAGAAACCCCCTTGTATCGACTCTTTTCTGACTGATTCATTTGCGGCCTCGGCGGATGATTTGTTACTGACTGACGTGAAAGGCCTGAATTGGGGATGTTGATTCCTCGTGAAGAACGGCTCTACTTCAAGAAATTTAAATGGCTCAACAGTTTGCATTTCCATTTTGACCGGTCTGTACCCGCCCGACTTGCATCATGTCTTAACATCCCGTGCCAAAGATGAAAACTGACTCGCAATGCTCGGTATGCTCCAAAGTATATGTGAAATGGATAGACTGACCCAACCCGAAGATTTTGTGGAAATGGACGATGCAGAAAAACATGATCCTTGTTCCAATTTGTGACTAAGCATACGTACAAAATGGCACTGAAGACCCTTGTTTCCGTTGATCATTGGTAGCTAAAATACCATTTGAACGCTCGGTAGAAGACACTGATAGGGAACAGACGAATTCCATGCCTTCTGTAACACCTTGGTCGTGTCTGCCTGTCAATATTTTTATACCCTCTTGTGGTCAAACAAAGTATAGATCTCCTGTCCATTTGTTTAGCAATATAATAATCAGATTGAACTGGTTATTCGATTCGATGCATTTCTATCCCGCTCAACTCTATCCTCAGACCAACACTTGTTGGGGGGATCCTCAAATTTTCGACGGGGAAAAGTTAACACGACCATTCCAGGTCCATGGATACAGAGCCGAGTAAGCCGAAAAGAAAGTGAAGATGGCTTCGCTTGTGCACCCATCTGACGTGGGACTTGGCGCGACTAGGCCTTTTTCATAGGATCGTAGTACTAACACGGCAAACTAAAAACGCATTTAGCATTTCTATTTCAGATTTTCCCCTTAACATTTGGTCCTTCCTTTCATAGTAGAAATTTCCTTGTTTTCTGCTGATTACTAGATAAGGGTGAGCATCACTCGATTCTCGAACAATTCATTTCTAACAAGATTGAACAATTTCGACATGCGCAGTTCATTTTCCAAGCACTAAAGACCTAAATCCGCATCGAAACTGAACTAACCCAATCGGAGTTCACCTCTGATGAGGACCCAATAATCTATGGGACGCCAACCTCATTTCCATAAGGTCACATGTGATCTGACGTTGATGTACTGCATCTGGTCGGGAGAAACACGTATCTGATTCAGACATCTAGGGAATCTTCAACTGCTCTTGATCAGAAGTATATCTTATATAAGACTTTATTTTCCGTCATAGTCGTGTGAAGGTAACGCAATCATGTAATAAATTCGTTTCATAATGTCATTATTCTAGTTCTAATTTTCCTATACACTCCCATGGAGGAAAATCATTTTCCTAAAAATGAATTCGTATATTTCGCGAAAAACGAATGATTTGCAAAACAATTTCCTAAAAATGATTACTTGTATCACATACAAAATTGAATGAACAAAAAAAAAAATACATTCATCGTTCACTAAAGTATTTAGACATAAACTGTAATCGAAGTGATACAAGTAATCATTTTTAGGAAAATATTTTCCAAATCATTAATTTTCTACGAAATAAACGGAGCCTAAAAGTTTAAAAAAATATGGTTAATACTATGACAAATCCCAAACTGGTACACCTATGACAAATTTACTATAAACTAATATTTTTACCACAAAAAACCCCAAATTGTTACACCTGTGACAAATTTACCATAAACTAATTTGTTTACTACAAAAAACCTTAAACTGATATATTTGCGACAAATTTACTCTTTGTTAATTTGGATTAATATAACGAAAAATCACAAACTGGTACACTTATGACAAACAGAGGGTAAAATCTCAAACCGGTATACCCGTCAACTGTCACGTGTTTTCCAACTTAGAAATTTGACGGTAAAATTTAACGGAAACTAATGAAGAGTAAAGTTGTTATAAGTGTACCAGTTTGGGGTGTTTGGTGGTAAAAAAAATTAATTTAGGGTAAATTTATCATAGTTGTACCAGTTTGAGATTTTTCGTGGTATTAACCCTAAAAAAATAAAATCTCGTATATTTTTCTTACCCCGTTTTGTCCTTCATTGTGTTGGACGGGACAAACATTGCTTGGTGACCCTAGAGAAAACAGAGGAAGGGCCGGCAAAGGGATCAACACAGATACTCACGAAGGCAAATTATCTTTCCTTTATTTATTATTTATTTTTGGGTTAATACCACGAAAAACCCTAAACTGGTACACTTGTGACACATTTACCCCAAACTATTTTTTTGACCATAAAAAACCCCAAACTGGTACATCTGTGACAATTTTATCCTGAACTATTTTTTTGGCCACCAAAAACCCCAAACTGGTACACCTGTGACAATTTTACCCTGAACTTACCACAAAAAACCCCAAACTGGTACATATGTGACAATTTTACCCTGAATTAAAATTATAATATTATTTTTTTATTTTTTTCGAATTTTCATTTATTTTTTTATTCTTTTCTTATTTTTTTTTTTTTCATCTTCAACCTCTGGCGGGTCGCCGGTCCGCGACCGCCAGGGCGAAAAAGGGCGAGGCGGCCCTCGCCGGCGTCGAGCGAGGGCCGCCCTCGCCGGCGTCGGGCGAGGGCCGCCCTCGCCCGGGCCTCTAGCGAGGGCGACCCTTGCTGCGTCGGGCGAGGGCCGTCCTCCCCCCGCCCGAGGCGAGGGCGACCGTCACCCGACTCGGGCGAGGGCGCCCTCGCCCGATACCGGGCGAGGGTCGCCCTCGCCGGATCGGAGTGAGGCGACCACTCGCTGCGTCGGCAAGGGCCGCCCTCGCCCGCCAGTGGCAGGGCGACCCTCGCCCGGCTCGGGTGAGGGCGGCCCTCGCCCGACTCGGCGAGGGCGGATCCGGGGAGGCGACCACTCACAGCATCGGGCGAGGCCGCCTCGCCGGATCCGCGGGCGACCCTCTCTGCGTCGGGCAAGGGCCGCCCTCGCCGGCGTCGGGCGACCCTCGCTCAGCGTCGGGCGACCCTCGCTGTGTCGGGCGGAGGCCGCCCGACGCAGGCAAGGGCGGCCCTCGCCGGCTTCCGCCTCTGGCCGGTCGCCGGACCGGCCAGAAGTTGAAGGTGAAGGAAAAAAAATGAAAAAAGAAAAAATTCAAAAAAATAATATTAAAAATTAGTTCGAGGTAAAATTGTCACATGTGTACCAGTTTGGGATTTTTTGTGGTATGTTTATGGTAAAATTGTCACAGGTGTACCAGTTTGGGGTTTGTTATGGTAAAAAAAATAGTTTGGGGTAAATGTGTCACAAGTGTACCAGTTTAGGGTTTTTCGTGGTAATAACCCTTTATTTTTTTATTTCATTTTCCGCCTTCGCACAATTTGATACGAAATACCTGAGGAATCTTCGGTCGTTAGTCGCACAATTTGTCACGTACGAGGATTCTCTTTACCCGTTGACTTCGCACCAAACTGACAATGAGTAATCATGTGCACAGCCTTTCAAGAAGTTTGTCATTTTCCTTCATCTCTCTCAAACGCGAACCCTGCCACTTCGAGTATCTCAACCTCGCACGTCGCCGTGGACGAGACCAGATCCGGAGGCACGACTCAAATGTGAACCCTCCCACTTCAAGTCTCTACAGCTTGAGCTCGTTGAAGATATCCACAAGAGTTGTTCTGTTTCTTCCTCTTTAGTCCTGTTTTTACTGATAAAGACAAGATGAACCTATCTATGGTACTTTCTCTTTTTCTCTCCATTGATTTATTTGTCTGAATTTTGTGTAGGTTTCATCCTTGTCTTTGTTAATCTGTTCTTTTTCCAACTAAAATGGTTGTCATGCAGGAGACCAAGACTGAGTTTGTCGAGGGGAAGGTGGATTGGAAGGGAAAAAATGCTTTGAAGCACAAGCATGGTGGGATGAGGGCTTCTTGGCTCATTCTAGGTAGGTACTCATTTTATTTCGATTTTCACTGCTATGATCTTGGTCTTGTACGCCAGTAAAGGGGTTATAGGACCTCTCAGAGTTTCACGTGTCGATTTCCGGATGGATAATAGTCGAGAGGTTCCTACACCGTGTTTGTCTCACTATGCCCTTATCGTCTAATTTGAACATCTACTAAAGGTACGCGAGCAATGACACATGATCCTTAGGGAGGACCGAATAGCAACTCGTATTTGAGCATCCCACAAGCATTTTCGGGGGTCAATGCTGTGCAATCAGAGTACCTAATTGATGAATGAATTTGAACTGACTTGTATCATAATGATCTAGAGCAATATTGACCCTTTTTTATTGTCTCATTTTGGCTTAAATTGCAAATTCTGCAGGGGCATTTAGCTTTGAGATCGTGGCGACTTTGGCACTCGCTGTCAACTTGGTGACATACTTCAATGGAGTGATGCACTTTGAGCTAGCTGACGCAGCTAACCAGCTCACAAACTTCCTGGGGACTTGTTACATCCTCCCCATACTTGCAGCCATTCTCGCCGACACTTTCATCGGCAGATTCAAGACCGTCCTCATTTCAGCCTCAGTCGAATTCCTGGTACATATTCCCTGAATAATTGGTTTAAGACTACATAGCAACTGAATTGACAATTGGTTTCACTGGTGATCTCTGAACTTTGTTTAGACTCGAACGAATTATCTATCATTATTAAGAAGAGTCTTCATCGATTACCAGTAGATCCCCGTCGGTCACAATTTTTAATGTTTGGCCACGTTCACACATTGATTCCTCCAGATTTTAACTGACTCTAATTGTGAAGTATAGTGAAGCCCCTTTATAGACTATGGATGAGTTATGAACCCATCAAAGCTCTTGAGCAACTCAACTATACTTAGGAATGCTCAAACAGGGACTGGCACTCCTAACAGTGCAAGCTCACTATCCGAAGCTTCGACCGCCGCCGTGCAACGTATTTGATCCCACTTCCCACTGTGAGAAAATCAGCGGTGGAGATGCTGCTCTCCTATTCCTCGGCTTATACTTGTTGGCCAGTGGCAGCGCGGGCATGAAGGCCTCCCTGCCAGCCCATGGCGCCGACCAGTTTGATGAGGGAGATTCAAGGGAGGCAAGGCAGATGTCTAGCTTCTTCAACTGCTTCTTTCTGTCTGTGTGCACCGGGGGGATGGTGAGCCTGACGCTTGTTGTCTGGATCCAAGATAACAAAGGATGGGACTGGGGGTTCGGCCTGTCTACCATTGCCATGATCGTGGCAATAATCGTCTTTGCTGCGGGACTGCCACTGTACCGGATTCAGATAGTTCAGAAATCTAGCGCCATCATTGAAATCATTCAGGTATGAGCTCATCATCTTCTTTCATATATGTATTTCGCTCATCCAATTTTTGTTTTGTCACGATTTGTTGTTTTGTGCAGGTATATGTAGCTGCAATCAGCAAACGAGATCTTCCACTTCCCGAGGACCCAACAGAGCTTTATGAACTTGATAAAGATGGAGAAGCTGCCTCGGAAGCAGAATTTTTACCTCACACCGACAATTTCAGGTTGATTCCATCTTTAGTGAGGAACAGCAATGTTATGTTAGACATACCAATTGCAAAAATAATAAGCATACCGGTTCAACTATTCTAGTTCAGAAAAAAATGCTGAAGTCATGGGAAAATCAAAAGTAATGACCTCAAAAATTAAGCAACAAATCACAATTAAACTGCTTCAATGTTCCTCCTCTTATTGCTTGTTAGGTTTCTTGACAAAGCAGCCATTCAGAAAACTTCACCAGTGCAATTCGGAGGTGAGAAAGTGCCGAATCGATGGGTGTTGTGCCCAGTCACACAAGTGGAGAATGCCAAGATCATAATAGGCATGGTCCCTATCTTCTGTTGCACCATCATCATGACCCTATGCCTTGCTCAGCTCCAAACCTTCTCCATCCAACAAGGCCTAACCATGGACACAAGCATCACTAGGTCCTTCCACATTCCACCCGCCTCCCTGCCCATCATCCCAACCGCCTTAATGATCGTCATCATCCCAGTCTATGACCGGGTCTTTGTACCCTTTGCACGCAAGCTCACAGGCCACCCGGCTGGCATCACGCAACTGCAGCGCATTGGGGTTGGCCTGGTCCTGTTCTCTGTCTCAATGGCCGTGGCTGCAGCTGTCGAGGTCAAACGAAAAGCTGTGGCGAGGAACCGCCACATGCTTGATGCGGTGCCTGTGCTCCAACCTCTCCCAATCAGCACGTTCTGGCTGTCCTTCCAGTACCTCATTTTCGGGATCGCGGACATGTTCACAAATGTGGGGCTCCTCGAGTTCTTCTACTCTGAAGCGCCGAAGGGGCTCAAATCAGTCTCGACTTGCTTCCTCTGGAGCTCCAAGGCACTCGGGTACTTCTTCAGCACGATAATGGTAAAGATTGTGAACAGCGCGACAAAGGGGATAACAAGGAGCGGAGGCTGGTTGGCTGGGAACAACATTAACCGGAACCATTTGAACCTGTTCTACTTGTTGCTTTCCATGCTTAGCTTGATCAACTTCTTCGTCTATTTGATTGTTGCAAGGAGGTACAATTACAGGACTAAGTCACAAGTGAGAACAACACTATGTGAGGAAGTGAGGGATAATAATGTGGAAGAGTCAAGTTGAATCAAATCAGAAGTTGAATGTTGCTACAGTTTGGTGTTCTGAGATATCATTTGGTGTTCATGACTGGAAGCAATTGGTAATTCGGGTGCAATGACGACGACTAGCACTTGTAATCTTCCCATAACCATCTATTTTAATGTTAATTTCTCTTCTTAATGATAATGACTACTGCTTGAGACATCAACTAATGGACTAAAATCACGGGAAAGGTTTAAGAAATTTATCCCTATAATTGGAAGATAAAGCATTATTTTACTGGAGAGTATCAATTAACAATTTGACCTAGTAAAGTTTACAATCACACATCTTGCTTCGAATAAGTTTTATTATTATAGTTATAGATATAGATATATAAGATCTTTCTGTACTATATATATTATAGCGCCACTCTGAAGAATCACAAATCAATCTATATTTTGCTGCTTTTGTTCTTCTTCTGAGACAATTCATTTGGTGTTAGTGCTATGGATGAATTATCGGATCGTTGAGAGGATCGATTCTCATTGTTATTTTGATGGACGGATGACTTTTGTGGCTTGTTATGCAGTGTCCCTCAATGTTGTGGACGTTTGTTAATTTAGTTTATGGATGGTGGAGACTCGTCAGGCTTGCTTCTCAATGATGTTATAGTTGGTTGTGGACTTCTTATTCTACTGGCTTATGAAATGTGTTTTTTGAGGATTATTTTGCATGGTGGATGATTAGATTATTGTATTGCAGGTTATTTTATTTTATCATAACAGGCTTTTGATTTGTTATGATATCGTTATATGGTTTTTTTTGTTTTTACTTTTTTAGTTTGGTCATTTGGGGTTCAGCTGCATCAACCTCGTATATGCAAGATTCCACACAATCGGTACCTAGGAAAATGTTCTTGCTGTCAAACTTCTTCCCCGAGGATGTTTTCATGTTTAGTAGCTCTCTAGGAAAATGCAAAGAGATCTCCGAAGATTTCTTGTTCGGATTTCTTTCTCAGCTCAACATTAGGGAGAGGAACTCTTCCTCTGGAGAATTAGTCTTGCACCGAATTCTGGCTTTTTTAAGCCTCATTAAGTATTGTTTGACGGACTCTACAGATGGTTGTCGTATCTTGCCAGGTCGGCCACCTATACCCTGGGATCAGTTGAGAGAAATATGTCTAGAATCGGACTTGCATGTCTCGCCAATCCCTAACCGAATTCGCAGGCAGATTGAGGTGCCAATTGAAAGCTGGTCCTGACAGTGAACTAGGGAAGAGCCTTAACTTTGAGAAAGTCATCAATAGAAATTTCTTCATTGTTCAAGCAATTTGCACGATGGCCGTGATTTCACCTTTACCGGCAAACAAAGCGAATTCAGAATCGCTATACCCCCTGGAGAAGGGATAGTTTCAGTCGATGTGATCATGGCATGGTTTCCTATACACAGTCGTGTTATTCCTTCAAGATCTAGGTCCACACAGTTGCTCTAATATTCTTGATCGATGGGATTAGCTACTCTTGGTTCGTTTTCATCGAGTCCTCTTTCAGGAATTTCTTATTTCGGGCCTCCCTGGGGCCAGGTGTAGTTCTCTACTTCTCCTGTCATCATTCACATTTGGCCTCTCTAGGGGCAACTTGTGATGGTTCCCTACTCCTAAAGGGTGGCTCATAGTTCCCAGGCCCTTCTGGGCTAAAGCCAGGCCGAGGATAGTCTTTGACAGCTTCTTTGAAGATAGTGTTTTGCCTAGTCCAATCGTAATGATCCCTTTTTAGAGATGCCCACTGTTCCTGGTACTGGAGCTTTCTCCACCGTGTCGAGCGTGATACCCCTGTGAGAAGTGGGATCAATTCTAATGGGAGTTCGTCGATTAATATGGCCGTCGTTCCCACAGGAAGCATTCAGGTTTCCCCCATGAGCCCTATGGACGAGGTTTCTTTCCTTCATCCTGTTTTCAAAGGCATTGATGAGTCTCCTGACATGAGTTATAAGATTGTTATCAACGATTTTTCGCCGTTCAAAGGTTGGCTCTAAGATTTGAACCACTCATTCAGCTACTTTGTTAGTCATGGGATCAGTCATCCCTTCGATAACTCGATAAAACCTTGTTATTACATTCTTAGCTTGTTGATCAATAAGGTTAATGACTGAAATCATGTTTCTTTCACCACGTTGCCTGTGTGCAGATTTATCTGGGGAATGCGTTCAACTTGCTTGCACTTTCAGTCCCGACCTAGCATTCAAAGCCTCAAATTGCTCATCCAATTCTTATAAGGCTCTGTCTTGAATCTCTTAAATGATCCGAGAGAATCAATCAAAGAGGTTTTCTCGCACACTTTCGGCGACGGACGGAGACAAGCGGACTTTCATCTCGGGAACCATCCCTAGCCTGAGAGGCTTTTGTTGGATTAAGGCGCAACTCTTGATTATTGTAGTCATTGGTAAGACATTCTATTCTACCACTATGATTGCCAAAAGACATGTTGAAATTCAATAGTTTCAATTAGTAATAAGTCTAAATGAGGGTTATCAATGGTCAATTAAATTGTTTAATTCGAATTTGAATGAAAGGTACGTGGATTCTAATATGTCTTGAAGTCTCTAAGGGCTTTGCAAAATTTGATTTGGTAATATTACACAAACAGCAGACTGAAAAGATCAGGCAACAATTGCATGAACTTTTTTTGAATAAAAAATGATAGCTTACGTGCTTGGAGCCAATGCTTGCTCGATGGCCGAAATTGAACATGAACTGCTAATGGACATTACTAGAATGCGTAGGGAAAGTGAAAAGCTTACATAGTACGAATGAAATGCTTTCTATAAGTGTAATATTTGGGTTAAAAAAAAAAAGGTCAAAAAGTCAAAAAGCAGCTACAATATAGCTACAGTGGACGCTCGGCTCTTCTGTTTTTAACCTAGAGCTTGCGCAGAGCAGGGGAGAGAAGAGAAAAAAGAAAAAGAGAAAAAGGAAAAGAAAAGGAAGAAGTAAAAAGAGGAAAGGCTCACGTCACCGGGTCTCGCCAACTCGGATCAACTTCGTATTTCAATGCCCGGTAAGCATTAGCGCCCCTTGTTCGTCCGATCGGAGAAATTTTCAGATTTAGGATTTAAATTCGGAATTTTGGGAAATTCAAGCCCCGAAGTCTGATTTTTGAGTCGTTGAGCTGCGTATATATATATAGAAATGGTAGTTTAGGATATCGTGGAGTTGTGGGATTTTACGAATTTTGATTTAGACTTACCATTTGCCCGAAACGAATTTTTGAAGTTTTCCGCAAGAGGTGAACAGTTACGTTCGGCAACATTCATGCCATATTTTGTCGGTTTTCGGCTCAATTTTGGGGTGCCTAAGCTAGGGCTTTTGTGACACTCTGAACGGGCTTTCTTTTGACTATAAGTTTGCTAGGATCGGAGTTCGATGGAAAGAGTTTTGGCACGACCAAGTTTCGCGCTCAAGCTCCGCGTTGCAGAAGATTTTGGATAATCGCTTCGGACAAGCGATTTGTGGGCACCTTTGAGTTGTCTTGTAACGTCCTTATCTTACCTCAGGGTTATTAATTTGACATTACAGGCTTGTCGCCATCCCGTTTCTTTCATCTGATTATTAAGCACATGCGGAAACGTGTATAAACAAATTCACAAACACACTAATAGCTGGAAATCAGGGAAAGCATAACAGGCAATACACATTATTGTCATTTTACTTAAACATATTTTACAAGACCTTTTTTTTCACAGGCCGTTCCACGTACAAATTATATCACAAGCGAAGACCGAGGTTAATTCTAGCTCCTCTATGTCATCCTCTATCTTATGAACCTGAAAAGGAAAACAACGAGGAATGAGTCAGGGAGACTCAATGAGTAAATTCACTAATACTCGTACAGGATGATGCTTCGCCATTGTACTAACGCATGCAAATACTTTCCCCATCTTATGTTGATGGCAAATCAATAGAAAAGACTTTGTCCTTACCCTTGCTATGTTTACATGGAAACTCATCTTTATTCAGTCACATAAATTCGGCTTATCAATAAACACACATACCGGCACACATATAAAATTCATTTATTACATATCGGTACACATAAGATTCATTTATCGTCATCCTAGCTCAACTAGGGCATCCCGACTCAACCAAGACATCCCGGGGCTAGCTTACCTTAGGCATCTGGGCTCAACCGAGGCATTCGGGCTCAACCGAGGCATCCTAGCTCAACTAGGGCATCCCAGCACTAGTTTGCCAAGGCATCCGGGCTCAACCGAGGCATCCTAGCTCAACTAGAGCATCCCAGCGCTAGTTTACCGAGGCATCGCCACCAATGCTACGTGACGACGGTCTTCTTCTTTTATTTAGTGATCAGACATCATAGATCACACAAGCCGATTTATTATCTTGATTTCATTAGTCCATGCAATCAAGCCCAAAGGCGTACCGTGCTTGTGTAGTCATGATCTCTAGAACATTTGCTTAACATGTGGGTTGCGATCGAGGGCACGTGGTTCGGTCCGCCATGCCGAGAGCCGGCTTGGAGCCGAATTTGGCCCGGATCTACACATCCCAATGTAAACCCGCATCAAGCCGAACTCGTCCCGTGACACCACAACATGAGTATGAGATCATATGACATCCCGTTTCGTGACTCGTGCGTGCCTTTACTTACTATTACGAAGCAAAACAATAAGTACTCATGCAAAAATCGAGCATCACAGACATGGTCACTACTCGAGCCAAACTCGTAACACCACACCCTATCCTCTTATAAATCAACAAGCATGGATGAGAACATCAAACATGGTAACAAGCGATGCGTGCAACATTGAGACAAACAACAACACGCAAGTCTCAACAAAGGCTTGGGTGAGAACTCAAGCCAACAACGCATCATAACTTCCTATCCCGAGATTAGAGAATCCACTTACATGCCGCGTTCCAACCACGTAACATACCGCCTTATCCAAGTGTTAGGGAATTCACTTATCTATAATCATAATAAAATGTCTATGGCGGTCGGCGACGGCAAATGGTGAGAGAGAGAGAGAGAAGTGTTTGGCATGAGGGTGAGAGATGAGAGAGAGGCGAGGAAGTGGTGTGTGGTAACTAAGGGGGGGAAACTAAGCCTATTTATAGGTAAGCCAACTTGTTCTCAAGCTTAATCAAGAAGAAAAGATAAATGACATAATGAAAGATCCCCTAAAGTCAAGTGCCATCATGACTATGATCTAGAAAATCTTGATCATTAATGACATTAATGGAGGAGAGCCAAATGACATTAATGAAATAACCCCTAAAGTCAAGTGCCATCATGACTATGATCTAGCAAATCTTAACAATTAATAGCTCTCTCTCTCTCTCTTTCCCTCATTCTCTCTCTCGGCTCCCTCTCGGTTTTCCCCCTTCTTGGCCGACTTCCTCACTTGTTTTTAGCTCATTATTGGTGATAATGAGTCACCATGCTCCAATAATGAGGGTGGAAAATTCAGCTATTGAGCAATTATGGAAGGGGACACCTAAACATGACTCAATAATGGTGGCTTCAACAAGAAGAATTGGCCCTCGACTTGGCCAATTTCGTTTTCATATCTTTTCCCTTCGTGTGACCTCCAATCAAAGTTTAGCATAGTTCATTTGAAAGCTCAGAATGAGCACATTAAATCACCAGAAGACATCAAGTCGAGATTCCAACGTTCTCATATAGAAAATGATGAATATTTGAAATTTGACAAAACCGGTAGGTTTTGCACTGTTCTAGAAATTGGGCTTAAAAGCATAGTAAATGAACTTAGAAAATTCCCAAATTCGAATATGTCATAAACAAGACCTTAACAAACATTTTCCATATAGAACATAAAATCTAAATCTTTTTGTAAACACAGCTTTTAGTAGCTCAAAGACAGACTAAAATCGGTTTGCCGGAACAGAATCTTTGCTTCTCAAAGTAAGCTCTTTTTAGAATCCAAATCATCTCCAAAAATTCCAAAATTTATATATGTTATAGAGAAAGAAGTTATCATAAATTTTGTGAAGGAAGTTTGTTCAAAATCGGCCTAGAAAAGCTTGTAGAAAATCGAGAAAGTGTGAACATCACAGAAATACCAATTCTGGGCAGTTTACATGGTCCAAAATTAGGCTATCGTACTACTCATATCAAGTCCAAAAATTCTGAAATTAAAGTATGTAAAACGTCAAGATGTTTGGAGAAACTTTTAAGAAGGAAGTGTTTAGAAACTCGGATCACAAAAGTTTCCACAAAAATAACAAAACGAAAGGTGTACAAAGGATCCGAATCTGGGTTTTCCAGAACAAGAGTAAAATTGGCTTCGATTGGAAAACTACCAAACTTAAACCATAGCCATTTCACAGGGACTGAAATTGAGGATGTTACATGTCTTGTTAGTGTTTAAGCGTCGTTTAGTCATTTTGTAGTTATCGTAGTATTTTACTTGGTTTTGACGTCGATTCTCATTTAATTGTTAGGATTATGAGATCGTCGGTTCGAGTGAGCGTCATTGTTTGATTTTTGGGGATTTCAGGTAAGTGGTGCTATCTCTTCTATAAATTTCTAAACTCATGTCTTGAAAGCGGAAGAGACTCGATATATAATGAACTGTGAAAGAGCATATTTGTTGCATAAAAGTATGGATCGGGTATTTACTACATTTTGGTATTTGTAAATGGTTTTAGATATGTTTTGGGAATGGTGTTGCGAAACAAGGTATATATATTGATTTGAAATGGGTATGTGAAATGTATTATGGTTTGAGAAACGAGTTCTCAAATGATTTGAGAAATACTTTACAAAAAGGATTTCTGGTGGTTGAGTTGAGTTGTGAAATTCCATATACTTGGTTTGTGAAATTGATTTATGAATGATTTGAGAAATGGTTTGAGAAATTGTGGATGATCCATGTTGTGAAAAGTTAATTGTTTGGTTTATGAGATTGTATTCTGGATTGGATTTCTGATATTTAATGATGATTGTTTGATGTTCAATATGACTGTGAACCTATTGAGGGGTTTGGGGGTATGGATACCGGTTTAGGATATCCTTCTGGGCCGAGCCATTGGCTTTGTAGGTGGAGATCTTGCCAAGAGAGGAATCTTGGTAGCCTTGTCACAAGGCTTTATATTGTGACCATGGTTTGATATTGAGCAGTAGATTCGTCGATGGAATGGACCATCGATGTGTGATGTGATATGAGATTCATCAATGGAATAGATCATTGATGTGCGATTTGAGATTAGTCAATCGAATGAACCATTGACGTGGTTTTTAATAGAGATTAATCAATGGACTTGACCATTGATGTTTATGATGATTTAAATGAGTATTTCTGAATTGTATAAAACTTGTTGAAATGAAACAACTCTTATGTAACTCGGTTTGTATTTTATATCTTGAGTTGGACTTCTGGAATTCTAGTATGGCGTTATGTATATATGTATAGTGGTTGCTCGATCTGCTTAGAAAAGATATGCACTACTTACTTGCGGTTGCTCACCCCTCTCTTTCCCCAGGTTCTTTGGTTAGTAGCCAATAGAGCGAGAGCGATGTCGTGGGGACTTTTGGGTGGTTTGAGGTTGCGTCCTTCGGGTGGAAGGATGGTCATGTCATCCCCCATTCTGGTAGCTTTCGGGGCGTGACAATAATTACATATGAATATTAGAATTATAAAACCTAATCTAATTCGAAATTGCAATCCAAACTCTGGAAAAAGGTTTGGTATAAATGATTTTCTCATCTTCGTGTCTTGAGAGTTAACATGTTTTGTCTTCAGAGATGATTGGTCTGATGTCGATTGATGTGCTGTTTTGATTTTGTGATGTATGTCTTTGATTCTTCTTGTGTCTTTTATTACGGACGATTTGCTGAAGATTTACATTCTATTTTTTTTAATATTTAGTGTATCTCTTATTATTAGTTAGGATTTACTTTTGCTTTTAGTTAGCATAATATTTAGTATATCCTTTATAATTAGTTAGAGATATTTGGTAGATCTTTTCTTTCTCTTTTCTGTTAAGTAATATGTTGTATAAATATTTGTATCGTCCGTTGAGCACTTCAAGAAAAATTACGAGTTTTCACATGGTATCAAAGCCATAGAGCTTAAACACACCAAACAATTCGACTCGCATCATTTGCGATATGGCTCTAGAAGCATCTACCAAGAAGGTGATTGACCCTTCCTTGCTCATTATCTCAGCACCTCTGACAATCCTGGAAGCGTACTTGTTTCGTGTGTGCTGACTCGGGATAACTATGCAACATGGTTGAAGGCGACGAGACGCGCATTGCGGGCGAAAAATAAACTCAGGTTTATTGATGGATCGCTAGAGAAGCTGAATCCAACCGCACCCGAATTTAATGCTTGGGATATTTGTAATTCCATGATAGTTTCATGAATTTTCAATTCCCTTGACAAGAGTCTACATGGAAGTGTGGCATACGCAGAAGAAGCAAAGGTAATGTGGGATATGTTGAAGGAGAGATTTGCTCAAGGTAATGAACCACGTATCCATGAGATCAAAATCGAGATTGGGCTCCTATAGCAAGGAGGACTCTCGGTGGTGGAATACTACACCAAATTGAAGGTCTTATGGGATGAACTTGATGACTATGATGACGTCCCAGAGTGTACCTGTGTTGCAGCCATGATGTATACGCAGAAGAAGGAAGTGGAGAAGATCCACCAATTTCTTAAGGGCTTTAATGCTGAGACTTATGGGAATGTTCGCTCTCAAATTCTCAACATTGAGCCACTCCCATCCCTTGGTAAGGTTTATTCTATGATCATGCAGGAGGAGCGCCAACAGTTAATTGTCCAAGGGAGGGAAGAGAAGGTCGAGGGTGCTGCTTTCTTGGTTGGAAGAGTGGGCCCAAGGAAAAAACTATTCGGAAAACCTAAATGTGACCACTATGGGAAGGTTGGGCACGAGAAGAGTCATTGCTAGGAGTTGAATGGATATCCTCCGAATTGGAAGTCAAGGCGCGGTGGAAAGGCACGCAAAGGGAATCCTTCCACAGTAGCTGTACATTCTATACAGGCTAGCATCGGCAGTTCTGACACCATTGCAGATACCAGTCAAGGAGGTCTAAAGGGGACAGAGACAGCAAGAACAATTAACAATGATCAATATAAGCATTTGAAAGGTTTACTCACGACAATGAAACCGCCTACTTCGAATGACCAACTCACAAGTAATGTCTATTGGTCCAATGATGTTTCCACAAATTGGATTATCGATAGCGGCGCCTCTGAATGTATGGCAGGGCAACTTTTGCTTCTAAATCGGCCGAAGAACATCACGGGTGCATATCCTATACGAAATCCTGATGGAAAAGTGACTCACGCCATCAAAAGAGGTGATGTTTATTTAAGCCCTAATTTTATTTTGCACGATGTGCTGTATGTCCCAAACTTTAAGTGCAATCTTATTTCTGTCGGAAAGTTGAGTTCGAATTTGAATTGCTCAGTAACGTTCTTCTCTTCTCGATGTATTACACAGGACCTATACTTGAAGAGATCGATTGGAGTGGGTAATCTTCAATAAGGGGCATATTATCTTGGACATATGGGCACTCATTCGGCTTTTCCAGTGGTAAATGGACAGAATATTGACATTTGGCATCGACGATTAGGGCACCTATCACGGCAAGCTTTAAATTTAATCACCGGTATTGAAGTAAATAAAGATGGGGATGATTTGTGTGATGTATGTTGTCGTGCAAAACAAACCCGTTCCTCATTTCCCTTAAGTAATAATAAAGCCGGTGGATGTTTTGATTTGTTACGTTGTGATGGTTGGGGGCCATATTAGACAGGGTCTCTCTCCGGTGCACATTATTTTTTAACCATCGTCGATGATTATAGTCGAGCAATTTGGGTCTATTTGATGAAGGAAAAATCAGAGACATTCAAAGTCTTTGTTAATTTTTGTCATATGGTAAAGACCCAATTTGGTTGAGTAGTTAAAATGGTGCGAAGTGATAATGGCCATGAATTTCTTTCTAATTCCATGAAAGATTTTTTTTCAAAAGTGGAGTGATACATCAAACATCATGTTCCTACACGCCATAACAAAATGGGCGAGTTGAAAGAAAACATCGGCATATCCTCAATGTAGCACGGGCACTTCGTTTTCAAGCGAATTTACCAATTCGTTTTTGGGGTGAATGTGTATTAACGGCTGCTTATTTAATCAATTATACTCCAACTCCCTTATTATTTGGAAAAACGTTGTTTGAGCTTTTGTTTGGAAAACCGCCGGATTATAATCATTTGCGAGTTTTCAGTGCACTGTGCTATGCTCACAAACTGTCAAAGGGCAAGAAAATGTATATTTTTGGGATATCCATACGGCACGAAGGGTTGGAAGGTTTTTGATTTGGAAACTGAAGAATTATTGGTATCTTGTGATATTGTTTTTTATGAAGAAAATTTTCCATTTGCTCAGCAACCTGCACATGAGGATCAAGATTCTTTTCCTCTTTTGACACCGGCTCGAGAGCTGGGTCCTATTGATGAGGGGTGGAATCAACCGCAGGGGGAGGAAGAGGGGCTTCCAAGCCAAGTTAATGAAGAAAATGGGTAGACGGTGATGAAAGATTGTGATAATAAAGTCCAAGTTGAAAAGTAACCCAACGAGCAGCTCGATGACCAAATTCCACTCCCAATTCGCCCTGCATGACAGAAAAGATAGCCAACTCATATATAAGACTATGTGTGTCATATGGTCCAAACGAAGACCCCAACTCTTTAGCCCACTGCATCGATATCTTCAGGTACGGTCTATCTAATCGAGAAGTTTATTTCTTATGAACAATTTACTAAGCCTCACATCGCTTTTTTAGCTGCTGTTGATTCTAATATTGAGCCTAGGAATTACACTGAGGCTATTAAAAATCCTTTGTGGAGAGAAGCGATGCCAGCAGAAATTAAAGCACTAGAAGATAATAAGACGTGGACTTTATCAACTTTGCCAAAGGATAAGAAACCCATAGGGTGCAAGTGGGTTTACAAAATCAAGTGTCGAGCTGACGGTAGAATTGAGTGATATAAAGCTTGTTTTGTCGCAAAAGGATTCACCCATATAGAGGGTGTAGACTTCCATGAAACCTTCGCACCAGTGACTAAACTAGTCACTGTACGGTATCTTCTTGCAGTTGCATTGGCTCGTAATTGGGAGTTACATCATATGGACGTAAACAATACATTTCTACATGGTGACTTAGATGAGGAAATTTATATGAAACTTCCACCAGGATTCATGACAATGGGCTCAAATTGTGTATGTCGACTACAAAAGTCCTTATATGGCCTTCGGCAAGCATCTCGAAATTGGTTTTCAAAATTCTCTAATGCATTGAGGGAGTATGGTTTTGATCAATCATTAGCAGATTACTTGTTGTTCACGTATTCTCATGGTGATACTTTTCTAGCCATGATAGTATATGTTGATGATCTTATATTAGCAGGCAATAATTCAAAACAGTGCATAGCGTTCAAACGGTATCTTGATGAGCGCTTTCATATCAAAGACCTTGGCCAATTAAAGTATTTCTTGGGAATTGAAGTAACGCGGACGACTTCAGGGTTATTTTTGTGTCCGAGAAAATATGTACTTGACATCCTATTGAAATGCGACATGCTGGTAGCTAAACCAGCAACTTCTCCAATGGAGCAACAACATCAGTTAGCTACAGCAAGTGGACCTGCCAAGACAGACCCAAGTCGCTATCGTCAATTAGTGGGACGTCTACTGTGACACCCCCGAATTTGGATCTAGATGACCAAAGGTAAATGGTAATAGAATGGGAAAGTAGTCTGAGCCGAGGATTAGTAATGGAACGGATAACATAGTCAGAACAAGCATACTGAGGGTTGGTCATGGTTCGATCGAAAGATTGTCCATGAATTGGCCATGGGACCGACAATGGAATGACTCCCCGATCACGCAAGTCGATTAGGGTAATATGACTATGGATTGACCCTTCGACTATAAGGGCCGTCAGTGGGAAGGTCTGAGACCACCATGTATCAGTGTCGTGTCAGTATATGTCGGTCATGGGTGATTTCGCACAGCCATGCATAGTCCCAGATGATCGTCGATTGATCCCGTGATACTAAATTCCAAAAGACCACATAACAATTGAGAGTCGACCATACGTTGTTGATACTCGAACGTGGATCGATTGCGAATCGACCACAGATCATTGCATTGAGTCGGGTAGGCCATGGACGAGCCATGTGCCAGGCTAAGAGCCTATTGGCTTGGTTGTGGCCGGGCATTGTGCCAGCCGCGTCGGCCAGGCCTTATGCCCGGTCATGACCGGCCATTGTGCTCGTCAGCTAGGCCACGGACGTACTACGTGCCCGTCTGTATGCCGGTCATTGTGCCTGACCCTTGTGTCAGGCAATGTGCCCGTCAGATCCAGCTCTGACCTAGTTCTGTGCCCAAGATACTAGGCCATGAGCTATGCATGATGCCCAAACATGAGCCAATGCATGTGTTTAGTTCATGAACCGGTCCTTTGCTCGTGCGGCTCGGCATTGTGCTTGGCGCACCGCTCGTGCAACCCGGCACCGCGCCCGTGAGCTCGGCCACGCGCTCGCCCATGTGCCCGGTCCTACGCCCGGTCAGGCCCGACCCCATAGGCCACGTGCTTGGTCAGTCCGACCGGCCCGAGCTTACACCATTGGCTTGGACTTTGGTTTGATTATGTTAGGTCATATTTGGAGGAATTTTTACACCGAACCTCGATCCGGATAGGTTGGTCGATCATTTTAAACCCGGAATTTCCCCGTTTACTTAGGCACTTTGCTAAGTATACTTATTGATTTTGGAGGATTACAAACTGATTGTCCTTAGTGTATAATTAAGCATTCTAGAAGGGCAAGAATCAGCACATTTCGGTCAAACTTTAGGGAGCAAGAAGCTAATTTTGACCACGTCCACATTTGAACTAATAATTGGAGGGTCATCATTAGAAGGATCTTATGAGATAAGATCTTAATTAATTGAAGATCTTCTTGAGTGCCCTAGATGTACCTCACATATAGCAACTTAGAAGGTCATAATGAAGATCAAGACAAAGCCATTAATGAAGAAATCAATAATAGAGGCTTAGGTGTCCCTTTGAAATTAATGCATGAGCTTAGGTGTCCTCTAGGACATTAATACCTTGGATGACTCATGTGCCCTAAGTTAGGGCATAATGACCTAAAAGGGACACTTGGTAGCCAATTAAACCATCCAATAATTTAGTCTAAGATTTGAATAAGATTTTCCAAGGTTGCCTCTAATTAATAGGTGTCACTTGAACAAATACCATTGGATGATTTGGCATTGTCATCATTGGAGTTTTGGCTATAAATAGAGAAACACCAAGCCACTCTCATCTTTTCCCCAAACCGATCAAGCTCTCTCTCTCTCTCTTTCTCTCTCTCTCTCTCTCTCTCTCTCTCTCTCTCTCTCTCTCTCTCTCTCTCTCTCTCTCGACCTCTCTTCTTCTCGGTCTCTCTCTCGTTCTCGGCCATCCTCTCGGCCATTGTCCCAACACCATTCTCGGTCACTCCCTTTCACCCGAACCACCATCATCGAAACACCCTAGGACCTCGAGTAATAAGTGAATTCCCTATACTTTGGTTAGGGCGTAGTGTTGCGCGTTTAGGCTCGAGAAGTAATCTTGTTTGTGATGCTTGAAGCTCGCACGTGACTTGTTGTTTTGCATTGTGGCCATGAGTTTTGGCACAATCGAGGCACGAAACAGGGTGTCGTATGGTCTCGTACTCATGTTGTGGTGTTCCGGAACGAGTTCGGCTTGGTGCGGGTTTTACATTGAGGCGTGTAGAACCGGGCCAAGTCCGGCTCCGAATTGGCGCTCGGCATGGTGGATCAAGCCACGTGCCCTTGACCGCGCCCCGCATGTTAGACGATTTGCCCTAGAGAACATGAACTTCATGAGCACTGCATGTCTTTGTGCTTGGTTGCATGGGCTAATGAAATCAAGATAAGAGCCGGAAACGTTTGTTCCTTGTTGCATGATCACACGAGGGACTATAGCCATCATTGATAGATTTCGGGACATTGTCACCGCCGATAGATTTTGGGGCGATGCCGTCTTCGATGGATTTTGAGACGATGCCACCATCGATGGATTTCGAGGTGATGCCCGAGGGAGGCTCGGATGCCCGGTGCAAGCCGAAAGAACCGATGGATTTCAATTAAGAAATGATGAATCCCGTGTGTTGATCTTAGCATGCAACATTGAAAATCATGCTTGATGTTCTCTTATTTGTTGAATATGCCATGTTTAATACAAAGGCGAGGTAAGATACATTTGCTATTGATCTACCATCGGCAAGCCAACGGTAACGTGTATTTCTTTTGTTCAATGTGAGGCTATTTCTTAGCCAGAGCATAGTGAATTTAACTTACTGAGTATCGACTCACTTTATATTATTTTCAGCTTTGTAGGTATGGCCATGCCACCTCTCATCCGTTTTGGTCGTCCTGTAGAAAATGCATGTATGGGTTGTAGATATCGTTGATGTAGAGATCGGTGTCACATATTGAAAGTATAGCACTACCGTTTGGGTTCAAGTGGATGCGATTGAGATGGTTCCCCACCGTTACATAGCATCGTTCCTTTTGATGGACGGAGATGTAATCGGACCCATTTAGGAGTATAATGGACCACCTAGGGCCGACGGAGAAGAACCGTAGTGAGATGACCAAGTTTGGGAGGAACTAACCTTTTTGTTTTGAGAAGAGACGGTAGTGAAGGTAAGATTAACCCAGCCATGTAAACGTATGTGAGTGGATACCGGACGAGATCCGGATGTAAGCATGTAGTAAGGAAGGCCCGTAGAAAGATGGGCTTGTAAGATAAATAACTATCATGTAAATTATGCGTACTTGTATAATATGTTGCTTGGCTCATTTTGTGCTCTCGTTATTATTTGTTAGTTGCTTCTGCTTGTGCTTAATCAAGAAAACAATAATGGGACGTTGAGACAAATCCTCGGAACCCACGTGAATCACGGCCAAGCCGGGATCAAGTGCCATGGCCTTGTCTCGAGGCGTGACATCTACTTTATCTTACTATCACTCGGCCTGAATTATGTTATTCTGTCCACATAATTTCCTTGTTCATGCAGGAACCAAAGGAGTAGCACGGGGAAGTAGCGATATGAGTTCTTCGATATCTCAAGAAAAACTCAGGACAAGGGATTCTATTATCCGTCCCAACTTCACTTCACTTGACTGCCTTTTGTGACTCCGATTGGGCAAGTTGCCTGATCACTCGGCGATCAGTTAGTGGTTACTTTGTCTTGCTTGGTGGTTGTCTCTTGCCTTGGAGAACCAAGAAGCAAACCACAGTTTCTCGGTCCTCTACTGAAGTTGAATATCGCGCTATGGCAATTGCCACTAGTGAACTGATTTGGTTGCGCACTTTACTTGCCTCTCTTGGGGTATCGCACGACAAACCAATGGGTCTTTATTGTGACAACCAAGCTGCCTTACATATCGCGGCAAACCCAGAATTTCATGAATGAACAAAGCACATCGAGATTGACTGCCACTTTGTTCGCGAACATGTATATTCAGGCGCCATTATAACTGAGCATGTATCCACCAGACTTCAACTGGCAGATATTTACCAAGGCATTGGGCCGAGATCGATTTGCATTTCTTGTTAGCAAGTTGGGCATTCGTGACCTCCATGCGCTAACTTGAGGGGGAGTATTGCAGACGATATGCTGAAGATTTACATTCTATTTTTTAATATTTAGTGTATCTCTTATTATTAGTGAGGATTTACTTTTGCTTTTTGTTAGCATAACATTTAGTATATTTTTTATAATTAGTTAGAGATATTTGGTAAAACTTTTCTTTCTCTTTGCTGTTAAGCAATATGTTGTATAAATATTTGTATCGTCCGTTGAGTAATGCAAGAAACATTATGAGTTTTCACATCTTTAATGGACTATTTTGTTGTGTATTTTGATCTTTCTTCGGAAGATTGTCTAACTGTCTTTACTTGCGTGCTCCTCTACAAATGATTTGCAGCTGCTCCCGGTTCCTTAGGGACGATTATTCAAACGATCGATCCTTCTTAGTCTTCAACTTTTGTGTATGCTTTGGTCAATTGATCGAAACCAAGTGTCATGAACTTCGCTTTAATTCTGCCCACTATAGACTCACGGTTGATGAGCTCACCAGGCATTTTATGGTTGTGACTTGTGGATCAAGTGTACTATCACGATCGGATTGGTGTCATTAGTCTCTTTACATTATGCCCCAAATTTGGGGTCTAGTGTCAAGAGAAATAGAGTGCAATTTGATACGTAATTTATGTCCAACTACATATTCTAACTTGCATATATGAAATAATTCACGTGTCTGAGTGAGTATGCTTCTAATTCTATGTCAATATAGGCTATATGCTTTAGGGGTGATCAGTTCCTGGTCTGGTCCGGTTCTAAGGTGGAACCGGAAATCGGACTAGTTCTCAATTTTGAGAACTGGGGACTGGATTGGTGGTTCGGTTTGGTCCAATGGAACATGTTGCTTTTTATTTTTTTTCCCACCACAATGACAGATAATAATAAATCTCAACATATTGATGGAAGCGATAATGAATGAAGAGTCATTGTGACTAACTGGAAAATGTCCCAATAATTTCCAAAGTTTAGGTAGCGGGTTTAGTGTAGTTTTAGTCCTTTAAGTTTCTGCATTTGCCTGATTTTGTACTTTAACTTTATTTTGTTCAATTAAGACCTTTAAGTTTTTTCATTTGTGCAATTTAGTTCTCTAAGTTTTATTTTGTGCAATCAAATTCTCTAACTTTATCGATTTATGCAGTTAATTTCTTTGGTCAATCCCTCTCACTAAACCATCAAATTGACTAATGAGTTGGCATTGCTAATGTGACATAAGATGGGAAGGGGAAAATTGCCCAAAAAGTCCTAAACTTATTACACTTTTACCAATTCTGTCATAAAGCTTTCAATGCCAACTGAACCTAAACCTTTTCACTTATTGCTAATTGAGTTCATTCGGTCATTTTGCCAAAAATCGCTAACGTGGACGCCGGTTGGCTAAGTGGCACTGACATGGATATTTTTAATTAATATTTTAGTAATTTTATGAAATTTTTATGTTTTTTTCTTTTTCTTTTTCTCTATTTTTTTTTGGCTTTGGAGTTAGGGTTGGCGAGGGCCGCTGGCTGACCTTCGCCGGCCACAGGCGAGGGATGGCAATCCTCGCTAGCCACAGGCGAGGACCGGCTGACCCTTGTCGGCGCTAGGAGAGGGCATCATGGCCCTCGCTGACCAAAGCAAGGGCATGTGAGCCCTTGTTGGCCCTAAGCGAGGGCATGGGGTCGGCGAGGGCTGTAAAGTGCCTTGCCTGAGGCCGGCGAGGGCGCCAATCCCTCGCCTAGCCAAATATTGTGAGGCCATCGCGGCCCTTGCCTAGAGCGGGCGAGGGCCATGACGCCCTCGCCCAAAGTGGGTAGGGTCGCCGGCCCTAACTCCAAAATCCAAAAAAAAAAAACAGAGAAAAGGAAAATAAAGAAGAAAAAAACCATAAAAATAATTAAAATAATTAAAATATTTATTAAAAATGTCCAAGTTAGCGCCATGTGGCCGCCTGGCATCCACGTCAGCGATTTCCGGTAAAGTTGGCTTGATGGACTCATTTGGTAAAAAGTGAAAAGATTTATGACTCAATTGACAAAGTTGAAATGTTTAATACTGAATTGGTAAAAGTGCAATAGGTTTATGACTTTTTGGATAATTTTCCCGATGGGAAATGATGCTAACATGGTGCCGAATAAGCAATTAACATTAGCAAAAGACAAGCTGGAGAAAAAAGAAACCCTAATCGACAATATTAGTCACAACGGGTAAACGAAGAACTTGAGCCCAAATCAAGAAACTTAGAGGACTTGATTACACAAAATAAAACTTCAAGGACAAGATTGTACAAATTGACAAAGTTAACAAAAAGGATTTGATTACATAGGGCAAAAGTTAGAGGGTTAAATCCCACAAACGTTGAAACTTAGAAAGCTAAACACTACAAAAAAAACACGAAATTTGCGACGAAGGTTTTTTCGTCGCAAATTTGCGACGGTTTATTTCTATCGCAAATTTGCGACGGATTTTGCGATGGTTTTATTTTCCGTAGGAAATTTGCGACGGAAAATGTAATCCATCGCAAATTCCGTCGCAGATTTGCGATGGAAAATACAATCCGTCGCAAATTTGCGACGGAAAAACGTTCGTTTTCAAATTTCCGACGGAAAATAAAACCGTCGCAAAATCCGTCGCAAATTTGCGACGGCATTGTAAGTCCGTCGCAAATTTGCGACGAAAACTACGTCCGTCGCAAATTCGTAGTTTATCAGCCCGTGATATTCTAACCCTATCTCTCTCTCTCGCTCTCTCTCGCTCTCTCTCGTTTTTCTCCCTCTTTCATATGTCTGAAATCAGCAAAATCCGCGCACGCACATATTAATCTCGGTGAAGCTTTTGTACCGGTAAGTGTCATAGCTAGCTTCGTGACTATTCGTCGTTGCATTGTAATTTCTTTTTTTTAATATATGTTTATGTTTGTTTTTTTTTTTGGTATCTGCATCACCGGTTTAACGACCGGCGACCGGCAACACCTCGCCGGCCTTTGGATGAGGCCGAACGGCCACGCCGTTTTGCGACGGAAATAGTTTCCGTCGCAAATTTGCGACGAATAAATGAAAATTCTATTGCAAATTTGCGACGGATACCTGATTCCGTCGCAAATTTGCGACGAATAAATGGAAATTCCGTCGCAAAATTTGCGACGGAGTTAAGTATCCGTCGCAAATTTGCGACGGCACATAGTATCCGTCGCAAATTTGCGACGTATAAATGAAAATTCTGTCGCAACTATTTTCCGTCGCAAATTTGCGACGGATACATTCCGTTTCCATCGCACATTAAAAATTATTAAAAAATGATTCTTAAGTGATTATTCTTTTTTGGGTATGTGCCTAATTGAAGGTCTCGCAATCCAAGTGGACGTTGCAATTCTCATCAAATTGATCACTTTCTCCTACAAATATTTCAGTTAAATATTTGGGTAAGTCTTCTTTACATTGTAATTTTTTCTATTTTTGCAATTTCATATTAATTGTTGCGTGAATAACAAAAATTATAATTTCCAAAATTTTATGGTTTTAATTAAGAACAATAGATATGATATTTTAAATATTTTACCAGAATTTTTTATTTTAATACAGACACAATGCAAAGAGAAAGGGCTTGGATGTATAATAAGAACTTACCTGGACGTCAAGGATTGACGGATGAGTTTCGTACTGGGTTGGAACTATTTTTAGACTTTGCTAGTAGTAAATATGAGTTTATGGATGGAAATAAGTTAAGGTGTCCGTGTAAAAAGTGCGGTAATGGTAAATTTCTTGTGTGTGATCAAGTTAGAGAACACCTTATTAGATTTGGGTTTACTCCGAACTATTATAATTGGACTTCCCATGGTGAACCATTTATATCTGATGAAGGATATGGAAGAAGTGACCAATTTTCAGTTAGGGAAGAATGTGGCTATTATGAGCAATTGAACCCATACGAGAGGATGGTGATTGATGCAGCTAGTTATAATTTTGTCACAGAATCAAATCATGCAAGTACTAGTTTTACTCCTACACGTGAACAAGTGGGTACTAGTCATGCTTCACAATTGGAAGATATAGGAGTAACGGGTTTTGAGGAGAATGTGTATAATGAAACTTTTCAATCTAATCAGTTCTGGGATGTCTTGAAAGCAGCAGATGAACCTCTATGGGCAGGTTGTGAGGACCACACTCAGTTATCGGTGACAACCCGACTATTAAATATCAAGGCAGAGCATAATGTGTCTGCGGATTGCTTCAACTCTTTTGTTGAAGATACGCGGGAATCATTGCCTCGTGATAACAACATGCCAAGTGATTTTTATGATATGAAAAAGCTAGTGGATAACTTAGGTCTTCCGGTTGTAAGGATTGATGTATGTAGTAGGGGTTGTATGATATATTGGAGAGATGATGAAAATGCAGAATCTTGCAAATTCTGTAGCCAACCTAGGTACAAGATTAACAGGAGGCCGGGTCGTAATCAGAAGCGTAAACCATGCAAGCAAATGTTTTATCTGCCCTTAATCCCCAGATTGCAAAGGCTTTATGCGTCTAAAGCCACTGCTGAACACATGACTTGGCATGCAAATCATGAAACAGAAGAGGGTCTAATGTGTCATCCTTCAGATGCAGAGGCATGGCAACATTTTGATAGAACATACCCTGAGTTTGCAATGGAGCCTCGGAACATCAGGTTAGGTCTCTGCGCCGATGGATTTGCTCCATTTGGGAGAACAGGAAAAAGTTATTCATGCTGGCCAGTTATCTTAACGCCGTACAATCTTCCACCTGGTATGTGCATGAAGACACCTTATATGTTTTTGACATTGATCGTGACAGGGCCGCAAAATCCGAAAAAGTTGATAGATGTTTATATGCAACCATTGATTGAGGAGTTACAATGGCTATGGGTTGAAGGTGTCCCTACGTACGACGTTTCTACCGATCAAACATTTGTTATGAAGGCTGCCCTTCTTTGGATGATAAATGACTTTCCAGCTTACGGAATGTTATCTGGATGGAGTACAGCTGGGATCTTAGGATGTCCGATATGTTTGGAGAGGACAAAGTCATTTAGATTAAAACATGGAAAGAAGCCTAGCTATTTTGACTGTCACAGACAATTTTTACCGCCAAGTCATCCTTTCAGAAGGAATAAGAAAGAGTTCAGCAAGAATAGGACTGAAAGAACGCGTCCACCATTGAGGTTGACTGGCAATCAAATTTGGGAGCGTGTGCAGGACTTTCTAACTGTTGTTGAAAACCCGCACGGCACGACTTTTGCGTACGGAAGTACACATAAGTGGACAAAACGCAATATATTTTGGGATCTACCATATTGGAAGGCCCATCTTATTCATCATAATCTTGACGTCATGCACATAGAAAAGAATGTTTTCGACAATGTCATAAATACTGTGATGGATGTCGCCGGAAAAACAAAAGACAACTTGAACGCAAGAAAAGATATGAGAGATATTTGCGATTGGCCAATACTAGCTGTGGATGCAAGCAGCAGGGGACCAAAACCGAAAGCAGTTTATACATTGGATAAGGAGCAGAGGCGAGTTGTTTGTCAATGGTTGAAATCTGTGCGGTTTCCTGATGGATATGCTTCGAACCTCGGGAGATGTGTTGATTTGAAGGAATGCAAGTTGACAGGTTTGAAGAGTCATAATTGTCACATCCTGATGGAAAGACTAATTCCAACAGCTTTGAAGGAAGTTTTACCGAACTTTGTATGGGGCGCCATTACAGAATTAAGCAATTTCCTCCATGATATTTGCTCAACAGTGTTAAAAGCATCGCACATGGAAAAACTAGAGAGAGATATTCCAATTATTCTTTGCAACTTAGAAAGGATATTTCCTCCAGCGTTTTTTTGATTCGATGGAGCATCTCTTAGTTCACTTGCCTTATGAGGCCAAAGTTGCAGGTCCCGTCCAATTTCGATGGATGTATCCATTTGAGAGGTAATGTTTTCTTTAAAATACAGTTCAAATGAGTTTATCATATAATATGTCCCGATAAGCTTCTTTCTATTTCAACTAGATTCTTATATCATTTGAAGAAAAAAGTGAAGAATAAGGCACATGTTGAAGCTTCAATTTGTAATGCATATATTGTGGAAGAAGTGACGACATTTGCATCATACTATTTTGAGCCGCACGTTCAATGCAAGAGGCGGAGAGCAGGCAGAAATGATGAGGGCTCCATTGATCCCAATTGCACAGCATTCTCTATTTTCAATTATCTAGGTCGACCAAGCGGCGCATGTCAGTTTCGTTACTTATCAGGCGAAAAACTTCATGCAGCCCATACTTATATTTTACTGAACTGTCCAGAAGTCGAGTCATACTTCAAGTAAGTGTAAATTTGTAAATATATGTTTTGCGTGCCAAATATTTGCTAATAATGATATGGTTTTTAATATTAGGATTTTCCAAACTTCAATGTTTGGACTACAACCAAATGAGTTTGACCGTTTGTGCGATGAACAATTTGCAGCATGGTTCAAGACATATGTAAGTTGCCTATGGATCAAAACCAAGTTATTAAAATTATATACATCATTTAGTTAAATATATATTATTAACTTTGCATGTGTAACCTTAGGTTCACAGTGATTATGAACACTTTGGAGGGCAAGGATTGCTATATTATCTGTCATGGGGTCCACAGTTAAGAGTTCGAAGTTGGCTAGCATATTTCATAAATGGATATAATTTTCATACTCAAGAATATGGAATGGGAAAATCCACAATGAATAGTGGTGTGTCTGTTCGGTCATCCAATGGTGACAGTTCGAAAGATGATTTTTATGGCTTGTTGGATGAAATCATAGAGATAGAGTACCCTGGACCATTAATGATGCGGGTTGTGTTATTTAAGTGCACGTGGTTTGACCCTGTCAAAGGAATGAAGGTGCATACGAAGTTCAATTTGGTTGAAATAAATCACAAGAAAAGGTATATGAAGTATGAACCATTTGTCTTGGTACAACAAGCAATTCAAGTATGTTATGTATCATATCCTAGTTTGAAACGTGACAAAGCTGATTGGTGGGCTGTATGTAAAATCAAAGCACGGAGGAAAATCGAGGAACACTGGAAGGATAGAGCCTACCAACAGGAGGAAGTGTCTAACACGGTTGAAATTGAGGAATATAACATACCAACTTTACGAGATCCGTGTGGAGCAATGATAGATGTGGATCCAACTGAAATTTGCGAGTTAAATGTACAAGAATGTTCAGAATCTGATTTTCAGACAGATGACGAGGACGAGGACGAGGACGAGGACGAGGACGAAGACGAAGACGAAAACGAAGATTAAAATTTTTGTCACAAAACACTACAGATGTGTAATTATTAATGCTACAAGTGCTATTTTGGTTGTTATCATTATTGTTCTTGTTATTATTGTTATTGTGCTTTTTTATTATTGTTATTGTCGATTATTCTTTTTATTTTAATTGATCATCTGAAATTTTGTCCCTAAATGCCGACAAGTCTAATATTATTAACGTGCCCTAACATTTCCGATATTCTAATTTCTATTGCAACATTTGAGATGCCTAAATTTTGGATTGAAAAAAAGATGTAGCAAATTTAGGACCCAAATAAATGAGATGCTAAATTTTTGACCGAAAAAAAAAGTCACAAATTTACAACGTTCATGTAGTATGTACATATTTGCGCCAGACTCAAGCTGTCCGTCGCAAATTTTGCGAGAGAATTTGTACCGTTCGAAATTGTATACGGATAATTTAATCCGTCGCAAATTTGCAACGGAATTTTTTTTACGTCGCAAATTTGTGACGGATTTTTATTTCTGCTGGAAATTTTTTGTCGATCGCAAAATTTGCGACCGATATAGAAAGTCCGTTGCAAATTTGCGACGGAAAGTTGATTTTGCGATGAGATTTTTACCGCTCGAAATTTTCGGCGTAAAAAAAATCCATTGTAAATTTGCGACGGACTAAGATTTCCGTCGCAAAATTTGCGACGGACAGTTGAGTCCGTCGCAAAATTTGCGATGGACTAAGCTGTCCGTCGCAAATTTGCGACGGACTCTAGCTATCCGTCGCAAACTTGCGACGGACAGTTGAGTCCGTCGCAAACTTACGACGGACAGCTTAGTCCGTCGCAAATTTTGCGAAGAACTTAACTGTCCGTCGCAAATTTTGCGACGAACTCAACTGTCCGTCGCAAATTTTAGGAGGGAAATTTTGCCGTTCAAATTTGAGACGGATTTTTGTTTTCGTCGGGAATTTTTGTTGGTGGAAAATTTGCGACGGACGTGAGTGTCCGTCGCAAATTTGCGACGGACGTCAGCGTTCCGTCGCAAATTTACATCGTTATTACCCCTCCCCCTTCCCCGATGCCGCCCCGCGCCCGATCTGCGCATTCCCCCCCCCCCGCCCGTCGCCGTCGCCACCCAGCCGTTGCCGCTCGTCGTCGGTCGGCCCGCAGCCCCCTTTGTCGCCGGTCACCCCGAGCCCCCGCCCGTCGCCGGTCGCCCCCGGCCGCCCCGGCCCCCTCGCCCGTCGCCCGCCCCCTCGCCGGTCGCGCCCTCGCCCTGCCTCGCCGACCGCCCCCGCCTCGTCGCGCCCTTGCCCCCGCCTCGTCCCCGCACCCCACCGGTCGCGTCCCAGCGGCCAGCCGCCGTCGCCGCCCGGCCTCGCCGCCGTCGCCGCCCGCCCGGAGCCGGCCCGGCCGCCGCAAGCGCCGTCGTCCACTTGTCGCCGCCGCCCGGCCGCCGGTGCCGTTGTGCCGCCCGCCAGACTAGCTTGCCACCCGCCTCCCATTCGCCGGCCGAGGCTGTCGCCCGACCCGCCGCCGTCGCCCGCGCCCTACGCCGTCGCCGCCCCTGACGCCGTCGCCGCTGCCCGACGCCGTCGCCGCCCCTGACGCCGTCGCTGCCGAGCTCTGCCGTCGTTCGCCCGGTCGTGGCCGAGCACTTGGCCGACTAGTGACCATTTGAGCTCACACTTGCGCCGGGACCGCCACTGTTCTATCGGCCAATTTTTATTGTCCTTGAACCAAGTAAGCAACTCTCTAAACCCTAGTTAGTATAATTAGGTAATTAGTCGGAATTGTTTAAGGATTATTTAGGATCACTTTTTGTTGGCTAAGTTACGGGTCGATTTCAGGATTGCATGTGGCTTTGATCGATGGTCGACTGGTTAATTTGTCTGTTATGTGGATGATTAAGCGTTAAATGACGATAAGGTGATTGATTAAGCGTTTTCACAAAAAAATGCTTGAAAATTGAACAATTCTATAAAAAATCAAGGAAAATTATGAAAATTAAAACAACGGTATATGTTGGCAACAAATATGAAATTTGACCGTAAAAGTTTTTTAAACTTTTTAAAAAACAAAAATTTCAGAATATCACAAAATGACAAAAATTAATAGTGACCACCCATTTTCAATGAAATTTAGATTTTTTAACGTTCCGGGGAAAAAAATATTAAAAAATTAAAAATTTCCATAACCTTATAAAATGGCTTAACATAAATGTGGTCACCCATTGTGAGGGAAATTTTTATTTTTTTTGAGCGAAAAAAAAATTTAAAAAATATAAAATTTCAATACTGCACAGAATTGCCTAGAAAACATGTGGCCATCAACTTGCAGTGAAATGTAAATTTCTTTAGATGGCCAAAAAAAAATTAGAATTTAAAAATTTTCAAAACTTCACGGAATGACTTATAATACTTGTGGCCACCCACTTTTAGTTATATTTAATTTTTTTAACGTGCCCTAAAAATTATTAAAATAAATAAGGACAAAAATTTTGGAAACTTTACTTAATAGCTTATACTAGCTGTGGCCACCCAATTTTAGTATGGACAAATTTTTTTATTTCACGAAAAAAATTTATATTAAAAAATAATAATTAAAAAATGCTTAAAATTTTAAAATTTCAAAACTTTACAAAATGTCTTAGAATATCGGTGGTCACTAACTTTTAGTGAAATTTTTTTTTAGGGCCCAAAATTTTTTTTTGCAATAATAATAATTTTTTTCTTACAAAACTTTACAGAATAACTTAGAATACCTGTGGCCACCCACTTTCAGTGAAATTTAAATTTTTGTACGTTGTCAAAAAAAATTTAATCAAAATGAATGCGATTCATATAGTGATGTTTAATACCTGTAGCCCACCCAAATCGTGCTCATACATTGATGTTTCATATCAAAATGAATGGGATTCATAGTATATTTATTTGTAGGAAATTGCACGTCATAAACACTCGACATTGGCTCATTTCAAGGAAACATTTTCTCAGTCTTTCCATCAAAATGGTAAGCTTCGTCATGTACATCATTATGTGTTCGTAATACGTGTCAATAGTTCTTTACATATTCGTATAACCTTCCTACTTGTCAGTTTAAACGTGGAGGTCACATGCCTAGAAGACAAGGCTCTTCCTCGTCCTCGTCCCCGTCCCTTTCCTCTTCCCTTGTCCCGGCATCTAACCCTCAACCACAGTATGGTCCGTCACAATATGGACACGTTGGCCCTTCCTCCAACACTCAACAACATGTTACGAGACTTGGCCACATGTGAACTGAACGTTCTCCAGTTCAATCTCCTTTAGCTCCCTCTCCTTCCGTTCCATCCCATTATTCGGCGGAACAATCGAATATTGACGGAAACAGAGGTCAAGAAGATAACCGATTCTTCATATGCCCATTTGGAGATTCGTAAATACTTCATTTTTATTTTAGTATATGTAATATTTAGGGCTTTAGATATTGATGTCAATTGAATTGTCCATGTTGCACAATATTCATATGAATGCAGATTCACGGATGCTCCGTCTGTTGTGAGGGAATTGAACAAAATAGTAAGAAACTTTTGGATGAGAGAGTATATTACTTACAGAAATGTTCCACAAGAAGTGAAAGAAATGTGGTGGAATGAGTTCAAGGTAAGTTTTACATATTTTATTTTCTCACCAATTACGTGTGGTGTAGTATATTGATGGTCAAGAATGATGTAAAGGGACCAGAACAACTTTGTAGTTTTCGATACCTAAAGGACCAGATATTTTCCCCAACATGAACTTTACAAAATCTGTCTATATTTGTCTGGTGCATGGTTATGGATATGTAATGTGACATCCCGAATTTCGGCCCATTTTTGGGATTTATAAAACGCGTAATTTGTCAGTGCGCTTATAGTAAAATCTCGTCCGGGAACTGATCACTCCCGGTTATCATTTTAAATTAGAGATTTCGCTAGAATCGCACTCGATCAAATTTGGCCGTTATTTGGATCCCGAACTTGGCAGTCGATTTCCGGGAGTTTCGGGACAAAATAAATTGGACGGTGTCGATATTGTTGTGACCAGCGTTGAGATTGTCAGGAATGATGGAAAAATGGGAGTTTTTGACCACGTGCGAATTTGGACTAGTAGACCTCCCTCGTTATGATTTGGTCTAATTAATTTGGCCTTTGTCCCTTTTTATGTGCGAGGCTTATTTTGGACCTGTAGACCACTTTCGGTTTTTAATTTGGGCCATCGGATCGCGATTAATATTTGAATGTTCAAATATTTTCTTTTATTCTCTCTCTCTCCCTCTCTCTCTCTCTCTCTCTCTCTCTCTCTCTCCTCTGCCGCGCATGTCCTCTCCGCGCACGTCTCCCCCTGCCCACGGCCCCTCAGCTCACCCACTCCCACCTGCTCTCTCTCTCTCTCTTCGTTTCTTTTCCTTCTTTCTTTTTCTTTTCTTCTTTCTTTCTCTTCTTCTTCTTCCTTCTTCCTTCCCCGAACTCCTTTGGTTACCCGTTCTGCTTTGTGTGCTCGCAGGCTTGCTCGACCACCCATCCAGGCTCCGCCGACGTCGCCCAAGCAACCGCCGACGCCGCCGTCCTCCTCGCACCGTCGTCGCGCCGTCGCGCGCGCGCAGCGGCAGCTCCGCCCGACGCTGCCTTCCTCCTCTCCCGAGCGCGCGAGCTCGGCTCCGCCGCCGCATCCGGCGAGTCCCAGCCGTCGTCCAGTCGTCCGGCCAGCCCCCCAGAACCGCCCCGACACCTAGACGTCGCCGCCATCGTCCCGGCCGTCGCCTTGCTGCCCCGTCACCACCGATTCGTCCCCCCCCTTTTCTCAGCGCCGTGCGTCTTCGCCGGAGCGCCGTCGCCGTCTCTGGTGCCGCCGCCGTGAGCCGCCGTTCCTCTCACCTCAGCCGGTCAGCCCCCTCTCCCTTCCAACCCGTGAGCCCCCTTCCCCCTCTCTTCCTCTTTGTTTTGGCCGTGGAAGGCCCTTCGCCGGAGGAGCTCCGCCGCCGCCGTCACTATTCCGGCGCGGATCCGTCGCCTCGCCCGGCCGTCCAGCCGTTCCATTTCTCTCTCTATCTCTGACCGCGCCCCTCTCTCTCCCTCTCTAGGCCGTGGATTAGCTTAGACCGTCGCCGTCGCTCGCGCCGTTCGCCGGAGCCGCCGCCGCCGTTACTGTTCCGGCGAGGGACCGCCGCTGTCCAGCCGCCATTACCACGTGTTCAGCTCGGTTTGAAGCTTAGAACATCCGGTGAGTTTGACCCTAAACCCTAATTAGGACAATTTGCATTTCTAGATGGGTTTTAGGGGTTAATTAGGGTATTTTAGGGGTTAAATTGTGGAGGTTGTTAGAGGCTGATATGGTGGCTGATTTCGAGGCTTAGTGTGATGATTTAATTGAGATTTAGAGGCCCGTATTGTGCTGTGAGTCGGCTGGGCATAGGCGCCTTAATTTGGGCGAAAATGTGAATTTGGCGGGTGCAAATTGAGGACCGAGTGGAGGCCGCTATGGGCTGATTTTTGTGGCCCGTTTGGTGACCGAGAATGATGATTTAATTGAGGTTTAGTGGACTATAGTGTGCTGTGATGTGGCGAGGCATAGGTGCCGTGATTTGGACGGAATTGTGGATTTAGCGGGTGAAATTGGGAGACCGAATGGTGGCTGTCTTGGTGGCTATTTTACGGGCTTAGTGCGACAATTTAGTTGAGATTTAGTGACCCGCGAGGTGCCGTGAGATGGCTGGACAGATTGGTTCGGAGTGGTCCAAGTTTGGAGTAAGTTCGGACTTTAAATATGGATTTTAGTGCGCGCCTCATTTGATCTTTGTGGTGGCTGATTAGAATGATGGTTTGGGGAGTTTAGTGGGACATTTTGAAGATATTTATTGGCCTAGACATTGCGGTATAGTGGCTGGTCACGACAGGATTTGATTTAGGCGGGGCGTGATCAATTTGAAGTTTAATTGTGCAATTACCGGGAATGATCGCATTGATCAATTGACTGGCTAAATGAGCCTTGTTGTGATTGATTTTAGGATGTCATGTTGCTTGTTTAGCGGGACTAAGAATGGAATAGCTTGGCGGGCCTCGAATGCGAGGGTTCTTGTTATCCCGGTTGTGTGGATTGTGCATGGATTGTGTGTCAAGTTGATGTCATGGCTGATTTGAATTGATTGTCTGATTGGGCATGTTGATTTATGAAATTGAATATGCGTGGTGCAAATGCGCATGATTGCATCGTGATTTGAGTAAGTGGTGCGGTGCAAGTGAATGCCCATATGTGAACGTTATAGCCATGAGTTTGCATCACGAGCATTGGCACGGCATGTGCATTTACAAGTGTGCTCGAGTGACATGTGCATTGTGATCACCTAAAATGCCCTGATGCGTTTAACGCGGGGTTCAGATGAAAATTGGTGCTTGTGAATGTGTGATCATAATAAACCCTGATGCGTTTTACGCGGGGTAGTGAACCCGTCCTGAGGCGTTTAACGCGGGACGATGCCCGGATTGCCGGAAGACGGCCAACCTGATGCGTTTACGCGGGTTCGGTCCGTATATGGAGATCGGTGTTGCGCCTGATGCGTTTACGCGGGCTAGAGACACTGGGCCTGATGCGTTTACGCGGGCCAGGAAGTGTTGGATAGTGATAGACCTGATGCGTTTTACACGGGTCGGACCTGATGCGTTTAACGCGGGTCGGAGGAGAAATTGATAAATGGCAAGTATGCTAGAGTGCAAGCGTGCGAAAATGCATTGATGGGGCGTGAGCACGCGTATGAGCACGAGCATAAGCATGACATGCGTTGTGACCAAATGATGTGTACATGTGCTGCGACTGGATCCTATGTTTTATGCTTGAATTGTAAGTGCCTAACCTGCAGGGCAAGGTGAGTGTTGGATTTGGGCCCGAGGGCCTAAGTCAATTATGATTTGCTTGGAGTGTTGATTTAGTACTCGTCAGGAGGTGCACTTTAGCCTAATTTAGGTTTAGGGAATTACTCGCGAGATTTATTCTCATTGTTGTTGAAACCCAATTTTTCGGACCCCACCTTGAGGATGGCGGGCGTATTGAAACGTTTTGGGAGGAGCCCCGGCTAGATATAGTGGTTGATCGCCGAGCCACGTACCCCGCTTTTGATTTTTGAGTGTGGGCTGTTTATGAATATTGTATATGTTTCCCGATGTCAAAACAAGTGTATATTTATCCGTGCTGGTTGTTGTATGGCTATCCTGGATTATGTGTATTTTATTGTACGGGTGGTTTTAATTACTTCCGCATGTGCTTTATATCTCTGTGTTGGGTGTTGGGTCGGCGACGCGTCCTGGGACGTCGCACAAGAATCGACCTTTACGAGGGATGTTGCGCGCCGAGGAGTGCGGGGCGTGACATCCCCGTTTGATTTGGTATCAGAGCAAGGTCAGCTCGATCCAATTAGGTCGAAGCACAGGTGATAAGGAGCGGTGACCTTGGGTAGCCGATAAGGGGACCTCGTGTGCTATGTGTACCTCACGTGCTTGTGCTTGATTGAGTGCTTGTTTTAGTTGACCGTAAAGTGCAGGTGCGGCAGGACCCGAGGTAAGTACGCGAATCTCCTTGGTTGAGATGTTGTGCTGTTTGTGTAAGACCGCATGCTGGTTGCTTGATTGCTGCTGTATATACCTGCCTAGGACCTTAGACCGGTTTAGCTTGGTTTAGGTCTCTAATTCCTGAATGGAATTATAGCAGGAAGGTGAACGTGCGAGTTGGAAAGATGAGTAGCCAAGGAAGAGGCCGTGGTAAAGGCAGAGGCCGAGGTCGTGAGCAGGACCCTGTAGAACCGCAAGTAAGGGCTGCCGAGGATCCGAGGGTAGATGGAATTTTAAGAGCTCTCGAGGAAGCTGGAATTCTGGGAGGTAGACTAGCCCAAGAGAGAAATGCCACTATAGCTGCTGCTGTTGAGGCCGCCATGGCTGCTGCTGCCAATGGGGCCAATGGGGCCAATGGGGCTAATGGGAATGATGGAAACGATGGTGATGATGGGAATCAGGGGAATCAGGAGGATCCAATTCCAGCACCAGTGAATGTGGGTAGGCCGATGTCCAAGTTAGTAGAGCAGTTCCTGAAATTAAAGCCGCCGAAGTTCAATGGGAAAGGTGACCCTGAGGCCGCACCCCGTTGGATTGAGGGGTTGGAGAAGGCTTTCGAAGTGCTAGGGTGTACCGAGGCCGAAAAGGTGACATTGGCGGTATATCAACTGCAGGACAACGCCGATGATTGGTGGAAGGCCACCAAAGGAAGGGTATTTCCCGAAGGGACCGCCCCGACTTGGACCGTATTTTCTGAGACTTTCCTGGGAAAATTCTTTTCTGAGAGCGCCAGGGAAAGGAAATTGGCAGAATTCATGAGGCTCCGCCAGGGATTGATGACCGTAGATCAGTACGAGGCGGAATTTGCGAGACTGTCGAGGTTCGCGCCAAGGATGGTGGAACACCCTGAGGATAAGGCGCGAAGGTTTCGGGATGGGCTGAAAGCCGACATTCGCGGCCAGCTGATACCTGTGAATTTAAAGACTTATGAGGACTTATATGAGAGAGCTCAGGCTATTGAGCGAGAGCAAGTAGATAGAGCGGCCGCATCTGGATCGCGGTTCGCCCCGGCTAAGGACAACCGCCGTTTTGGGAAGAAACCAATGGCGGGAAACAGGAGGTTCGTCTCACCGATCAGGAAGAACATTGGAAAGCCGAATCCCCAGCAGAACAGGTTTGGGGCTTGCTTCAAATGCGGGAGTATGAACCATCAAATCAGGAGTTGTCCCCAGCAGCGCCCCGCAGGACCCCTGATGCAACATCAACCCCGAATTGGGAATCAGGCTGGGAATCTACTGCCGGCTAATGTGAACAGGCCGCCGGCACAAGGACGGGTGTACGCCATGGCGCGAAGAGAAGTTGAGAATGCGCCGGGCGTGGTCACAGGTACGATTTCTCTTTGCGGTCATGTCGCGTATGCATTATTTGATCCGGGAGCATCGCATTCGTTTATATCTGCTCAGTTTGTTGAGTTGGCTGGATTAAACCCTGTTTTGTTAGAAGTGCAGTTGTGTGTGACTACGCCGTTAATGGATAAGATATGCATATCGTTAGGATGTCCGGATTGTGAGATAGTGATTGGTGGCGTAGAAAGCAGGATAGACCTAGCGGTTTTGCCAATGTATGATTTTGATTTAATTGTGGGCATGGACTGGTTAGTTAAGCAGAATGCCGTAATGGACTGCAGTAGTAAGGTGATTCGGTTTAGCCCAGCTGGACACCCTAGATTCGAGTTCGTAGGGAGTCGAGGAGGAATCTCGATCCCTTGGGTTTCTTCGGTTGAGGCAACTAAATTGTTGGATGAGGGCTGCCAAGGTTATTTAGCGAGCGTAGTTGATTCGACGGCAGGAGAAGTGCGGCTAGAGGATATAGCACTGGTGTGCAACTTTCCCGATGTCTTTCCTCAGGAATTGCCGGGATTGCCACTAGAAAGAGAAGTGGAATTCGTTATCGAGTTGGCATCCGGGACTGAGCCAATCTCGAAGCCGCCGTATAGGATGTCGTTGTCGGAATTGAAAGAACTTAAGGTTCAGATGCAAGAATTGCTAGACAAAGGTTTTATCCGACCAAGTGCGTCTCCATGGGGAGCGCCAGTCCTATTCGTCAGGAAGAAGGATGGGTCGTTGAGGCTATGTATCGACTACCGTCAGCTGAATCAAGTGACGATTAAGAATAAGTATCCCCTCCCAAGGATAGACGACCTGTTCGACCAGTTGCAGGGAGCCTCGGTATTTTCTAAGATCGACCTAAGGACAGGGTATCATCAGTTAAGGATCCAAAAGGAGGATATCCCAAAGACGGCATTCAGGACGAGGTACGGACACTATGAATTCACGGTGATGCCGTTTGGACTGACGAATGCTCCTGCTGCATTCATGGACTTAATGAACCGGGTATTCAAAAAGTTCTTGGACCAGTTCGTCATTGTCTTCATCGATGATATTCTAGTGTATTCAAAGAGCTCCGAGGAACATGAGGTACATCTGGAAAGAGTTTTACGGACGCTAAGAGAGCACGCATTGTATGCTAAGTTTAGCAAGTGCGAATTTTGGCTGAATCGAGTTGCATTTCTTGGGCATATAATTTCCGGAGAAGGAATCTCCGTGGATCCGGCAAAGATTGAAGCAGTAATGGATTGGCCGAGACCGACGACAGTTACTGAGGTTCGGAGTTTCTTAGGACTGGCGGGATATTATCGGCGATTTGTGGAAGGATTCTCAGCGATAGCCACTCCGCTGACGAAGCTGCTTAAGAAGGAAACGAGGTTTGAATGGACGGAAAAGTGCGAAGAGAGTTTTCAGGAACTGAAGCAGAGATTGACGACGGCGCCAGTGTTGACGATTCCTTCGGGATCGGGCGGGTATGAGATCTATAGCGATGCTTCGCTCAAAGGATTGGGATGTGTGCTAATGCAAAATGGAAGGGTGGTTGCTTATGCATCGAGACAGTTAAGGCCTCATGAGATGAACTACCCGACCCACGACTTGGAACCGGCAGCAATTATTTTCGCACTCAAGATCCGGGAGGCACTACTTATGTGGAGAAAGGTTTCGATCTACACGGACCATCGAGCCTCAAGTATTTGTTTTCGCAGAAAGAATTGAACATGAGACAGAGACGTTGGATGGAATTATTGAAGGACTATGAGCGTGACATATTGTATCATCCGGGAAGGCCAACCGGGTAGCGGATGCCTTGAGCAGGAAATCGAGCATCGCGCATTTGCTGGTCAAAGAGTGGATTTTATTGGAAGGAGCGCGGGACTCATAATTTAAATTCGAGGTAGGACACCTCTCCAGTCTGATGGCGACGTTACGGATTGAACCAGAAGTGCAAGCCAAGATTAAGGCGTTGCAGTCTACGGACCCTGAGATTCAGAAGATCCTAGAGATGGATGGCACTAATAGGAAACCGGACTTCCAAGTGTCCGAGGACGGAATTGTTAAGTTTCGAGGACGGTTATGCGTGCCCGATGATTTGGGACTTAAGGAAGAGATTCTATCGGAAGCTCATAGGAGCAGTTATAGTATTCACCCGGGCAGCACAAAAATGTACCAGAATCTCCGACAACACTATTGGTGGAACGGAATGAAAGTGGACGTGGCCAAGCATGTGGCCAAGTGTTTGACGTGCCAACAAGTGAAGGCACAGCATTGTAAACCTGGCGGAATGTTGCAGCCGTTGGGAATCCCATAATGGAAATGGAAGTACATTACAATGGATTTTGTAACGGGACTGCCAAGAAGCCAGAGGGGACACGACTCTATATGGGTGATAGTGGATAGGTTGACCAAGTCAGCGCACTTCCTGGCGGTGCGAAAGGACTTCGAGTTAGAAAGGCTGGCAGAGCTATATGTACGACAAGTTGTTCGTCTTCATGGGGTACCGGTGTCAATCACTTCAGACCGTGATCCCCGATTTACTGCGAATTTTTGGAAAAGTCTGCAATCGACCATGGGAACTAAGTTGCAATTCAGTACGGCCTATCATCCGCAGACGGATGGCCAGTTTGAGAGGACTATTCAGACTTTGGAGGACATGCTGAGAGCATGTGAGTTAGATTTTTCAAGACAAGTGGGAAGAACAGTTACATTTGGTGGAATTTGCCTACAATAACAGTTTTCAGCAGAGTGTCGGGATGGCACCGTTTGAGGCATTATATGGCAGGGTGTGCAGAACACCATTGTGTTGGGATGAAGTGGGGGAAAGAAGTATAACGGGTCCAGAGTTTATTCGGCAATCGGTGGAAACAGTAAAGGTTATCCGGGAAAGGTTGAGAACTGCTCAGAGCCGTCAAAAGAACTATGTGGACCGGAGACGTAGGCCTTTGGAGTTTCAAGTAGGGGATCACGTTTCTCTCGAGGTATCGCCGATGAGAGGACTGTCTCGGTTTGACAAGAAAGGGAAACTAAGTCCAAGATATGTAGACCCATATGAGATTTTGGAAAGGATTGGATCGTTAGCATACTGCCTAGCCTTACCACCGAAATTGTCACAAATTCATATCATCTTCCACGTGTCGATGTTAAGGAAGTATGAACCGAGACCCGACCCATGAGCTGAATCATGAAGTAATGGACGTGGACGACGGGGTGTCGTACGTGGAAAAGGCAGATTAGGATCGAAGATAGAATAGAGAGAGTGTTGTGAAACAAGAAATTTCGATAGCCAAGGTAATTTGGAAACACCATGGGATTGAAAGTGCGACGTGGGAAAGTGAGGAGCTGATGCGACACCAGTACCCCCATTTGTTTGGATAACTGGGTTGGATTGTAAATTTCGAGGACGAAATTTTTGTAAGGGGGGAAGAGTTGTGACATCCCGAATTTCGGCCCATTTTTGGGATTTATAAAACGCGTAATTTGTCAGTGCGCTTATAGTAAAATCTCGTCCGGGAACTGATCACTCCCGGTTATCATTTTAAATTAGAGATTTCGCTAGAATCGCACTCGATCAAATTTGGCCGTTATTTGGATCCCGAACTTGGCAGTCGATTTCCGGGAGTTTCGGGACAAAATAAATTGGACGGTGTCGATATTGTTGTGACCAGCGTTGAGATTGTCAGGAATGATGGAAAAATGGGAGTTTTTGACTACTTGCGAATTTGGACTAGTAGACCTCCCTCGTTATGATTTGGTCTAATTAATTTGGCCTTTGTCCCTTTTTATGTGCGAGGCTTATTTTGGACCCGTAGACCACTTTCGGTTTTTAATTTGGGTCATCGGATCGCGATTAATATTTGAATGTTCAAATATTTTCTTTTATTCTCTCTCTCTCTCTCTCTCTCTCTCTCCTCTGCCGCGCATGTCCTCTCCGCGCACGTCTCCCCCTGCCCACGTCCCCTCAGCTCACCCACTCCCACCTGCTCTCTCTCTCTCTCTTCGTTTCTTTTCCTTCTTTCTTTTTCTTTTCTTCTTTCTTTCTCTTCTTCTTCTTCCTTCTTCCTTCCCCGAACTCGCCTGGTTCTGCTTCGTTCCTGCTGTGCTCGCCGGCTGCTGCTCGACCACCCATCCAGCTCCGCCTGACGCCGCCCAAGCAACCGCCGACGCCGCCGTCCTCCTCGCACCGTCGTCGCGCCGTCGCGCCGTCGCGCCCGCGCGCAGCTCCGCCCGGCAGTGCCTTCCTCCTCTCCCGAGCGCGCGAGCTCGGCTCGCCGCCGCATCCGGCGAGTCCCGGCCGTCGTCCGGTCGTCCGGCCCGGCCCAAGAACCGCCCCGACACCTAGACGTCGCCGCCATCGTCCCGGCCGTCGCCTTGCTGCCCCGTCACCACCGATTCGTCCCCCCCTTTTCTCGGCGCCGTGCGTCTTCGCCGGGCGCCGTCGTCGCCGTCTGCGGTGCCGCCGCCGTGAGCCGCCGTTCCTCTCACCTCAGCCGGTCAGCCCCCTCTCCCTTCCAACCCGTGAGCCCCCTTCCCCCTCTCTTCCTCTTTGTTTTGGCCGTGGAAGGCCCTTCGCCGGAGGAGCTCCGCCGCCGCCGTCACTATTCCGGCGCGGATCCGTCGCCTCGCCCGGCCGTCCAGCCGTTCCATTTCTCTCTCTATCTCTGACCGCGCCCCTCTCTCTCCCTCTCTAGGCCGTGGATTAGCTTAGACCGTCGCCGTCGCTCGCGCCGTTCGCCGGAGCCGCCGCCGCCGTTACTGTTCCGGCGAGGGACCGCCGCTGTCCAGCCGCCATTACCACGTGTTCAGCTCGGTTTGAAGCTTAGAACATCCGGTGAGTTTGACCCTAAACCCTAATTAGGACAATTTGCATTTCTAGATGGGTTTTAGGGGTTAATTAGGGTATTTTAGGGGTTAAATTGTGGAGGTTGTTAGAGGCTGATATGGTGGCTGATTTCGAGGCTTAGTGTGATGATTTAATTGAGATTTAGAGGCCCGTATTGTGCTGTGAGTCGGCTGGGCATAGGCGCCTTAATTTGGGCGAAAATGTGAATTTGGCGGGTGCAAATTGAGGACCGAGTGGAGGCCGCTATGGGCTGATTTTTGTGGCCCGTTTGGTGACCGAGAATGATGATTTAATTGAGGTTTAGTGGACTATAGTGTGCTGTGATGTGGCGAGGCATAGGTGCCGTGATTTGGACGGAATTGTGGATTTAGCGGGTGAAATTGGGAGACCGAATGGTGGCTGTCTTGGTGGCTATTTTACGGGCTTAGTGCGACAATTTAGTTGAGATTTAGTGACCCGCGAGGTGCCGTGAGATGGCTGGACAGATTGGTTCGGAGTGGTCCAAGTTTGGAGTAAGTTCGGACTTTAAATATGGATTTTAGTGCGCGCCTCATTTGATCTTTGTGGTGGCTGATTAGAATGATGGTTTGGGGAGTTTAGTGGGACATTTTGAAGATATTTATTGGCCTAGACATTGCGGTATAGTGGCTGGTCACGACAGGATTTGATTTAGGCGGGGCGTGATCAATTTGAAGTTTAATTGTGCAATTACCGGGAATGATCGCATTGATCAATTGACTGGCTAAATGAGCCTTGTTGTGATTGATTTTAGGATGTCATGTTGCTTGTTTAGCGGGACTAAGAATGGCATAGCTTGGCGGGCCTCGAATGCGAGGGTTCTTGTTATCCCGGTTGTGTGGATTGTGCATGGATTGTGTGTCAAGTTGATGTCATGGCTGATTTGAATTGATTGTCTGATTGGGCATGTTGATTTATGAAATTGAATATGCGTGGTGCAAATGCGCATGATTGCATCGTGATTTGAGTAAGTGGTGCGGTGCAAGTGAATGCCCATATGTGAACGTTATAGCCATGAGTTTGCATCACGAGCATTGGCACGGCATGTGCATTTACAAGTGTGCTCGAGTGACATGTGCATTGTGATCACCTAAAATGCCCTGATGCGTTTAACGCGGGGTTCAGATGAAAATTGGTGCTTGTGAATGTGTGATCATAATAAACCCTGATGCGTTTTACGCGGGGTAGTGAACCCGTCCTGAGGCGTTTAACGCGGGACGATGCCCGGATTGGCCGGAAGACGGCCAACCTGATGCGTTTACGCGGGTTCGGTCCGTATATGGAGATCGGTGTTGCGCCCGATGCGTTTACGCGGGCTAGAGACACTTGGGCCCGATGCGTTTACGCGGGCCAGGAAGTGTTGGATAGTGATAGACCTGATGCGTTTTACGCGGGTCGGACCTGATGCGTTTAACGCGGGTCGGAGGAGAAATTGATAAATGGCAAGTATGCTAGAGTGCAAGTGTGCGAAAATGCATTGATGGGGCGTGAGCACGCGTATGAGCACGAGCATAAGCATGACATGCGTTGTGACCAAATGATGTGTACATGTGCTGCGACTGGATCCTATGTTTTATGCTTGAATTGTAAGTGCCTAACCTGCAGGGCAAGGTGAGTGTTGGATTTGGGCCCGAGGGCCTAAGTCAATTATGATTTGCTTGGAGTGTTGATTTAGTACTCGTCAGGAGGTGCACTTTAGCCTAATTTAGGTTTAGGGAATTACTCGCTGAGATTTATTCTCACTGTTGTTGAAACCCAATTTTTCAGACCCCCAGCCTTGAGGATGGCAGGCGTATTGAAACGTTTTGGGAGGAGCCCCGGCTAGATATAGTGGTTGATCGCCGAGCCACGTACCCCGCTTTTGATTTTTGAGTGTGGGCTGTTTATGAATATTGTATATGTTTCCCGATGTCAAAACAAGTGTATATTTATCCGTGCTGGTTGTTGTATGGCTATCCTGGATTATGTGTATTTTATTGTACGGGTGGTTTTAATTACTTCCGCATGTGCTTTATATCTCTGTGTTGGGTGTTGGGTCGGCGACGCGTCCTGGGACGTCGCACACGAATCGACCTTTACGAGGGATATTGCGCGCCGAGGAGTGCGGGGCGTGACATGTAATCATCATAATAATTTTCAATTTGTGTTTCTATTCATTGCAGCGGAAGTTCAAGTGGGAGGAAGCGGAAGATAATGAAGTGAGAAGAATTTTCGATAAGAAAATAAGTGATTTTATGCGAAATGTCATGAATAGAGCGAAGAGCAAGCAAGCGAAGCCGTCTTTCTTTACAGCTGACAATTGGGAGGCAATTAACACATTTTGGGCATCTGAACAGAGTCGGCAACTCTGTGAGTAGAATAAGAAGAATCGATCTTCTAGTTCTAGTGATGGGTCAGCCACATATGCTGGGGGCTCTATCAACATTGCGGAGCATCGCAAACGACTGGTAAGTCTGTTAAATGAGTTATAAGTTAATTTAATTCAATTACTCATGTTTACATTTTGTAGGCATCCCAATTGGGGACGGAACCGACATTTGCAGCTACATTTGAACACACATTTCAAAAGAAAGATAAGACATGGACTGGCGATCGAGCAAAAGCTGTTAAGGTATGTAAGGTTATACTTTGGCTTATATGTAAACTATAATGAAAATCGTGAATGCTTTCAATATTTTTGGTAGATATATATATAGTGATTTTATTTTCATCTACATTGTTAATGTAGGAAAAATATGATGAACTTTTAATGAGCAGTGCTAGTGGTAGTGATGATTGTCCTGAGTCCCGGCCACCAGTTGATAATATGGCATTATGGATGGAGGCAACGGGTGGGGCGAAAAAAGGGAAAATATTTGGGATGGGATCATTATCAAGGATGTACATGCCGAATAGTCCTGGAAGTTCATCATCCACTGAGACTGGTCGAAGGAGGTCACGACCAGACGACCAATTGACCCAAGAAGTGACTCGTCTGAATAATTTACTTGTTAAGAAGGATGAACGAATACATAACTTGGAAGAACAAATGAGAATCGTTATACAACACCTTAACATCAATCGCTATGCCGATCCTCCTGTACCTCCAGCCAATCCAGTAGGTGATGGGTACAATGATGACCAACACATTGATGCCGAGAATGCTGATGATGATGATGATGATGAAGATTTTCTCCGGTCTTTCTAGTTAAAATTCTCAAAATCGGGGGTAAGCTTGCTTCATAATCTTGGTTTTTCATAATTTCACTCATATTCATATGTAAGAACATTTATGTTCGTCCCGAAATGTATTTTTGTTAACCCTTTTGTTATTTTACACCTAGTTCCACATCCATGCATAAACGCTTTTTTTATATTCTGGACTGATTTATGTATCGACATTTCCTCAGGTCTCGACAAAAGTGACTACTTTTGGTGTCCTGCCATCGTACCAAAGCCGCGTCTTCTTCTGTATGGTTTTTTTGCGTCTTATATGGTTATCCCGTCTCTTAGTTCATGTTTTGACTGTATTGTAAGATTGGATATCAAATAGTATCATGTCAGACTCTACAACTTTCCTTCTGTTATTTGTTTTAATTATATGTCATTGTGGCTGGTTTGTCAAAATTTATGGTTTGTTCGTTTTTCTGTTTCAATTATATATCATTGTATCCTTTGATTGATATGGACAAGAATTTATGGCCGAAATGATATAAAAATAGCGACGAATATTTTAAGCCGAATTTTGCTATCATTAAAGTTTGTCACTAATTTGCGACGAAATTCGCGACGAATTTTCTGACGAAATTCGCGACAAATTTTATGACGTTTATGCGACAGATTTTTGCGACGAATTTTGCGACGAAATTTGCGACGAAATTGCGACGGATTTTTGCGACGAATTTTGTGACGGACAAAGTTCGTCGCAAATTTGCGACGAATTTGCGACGGATTTTTGCGACAAATTTTGCGACGGACAAACGTTGGTGGCAAATTTGCGACGGATTTTTGCGACGAATTTTGCGACGAAAATTTGCGACGAAATTGCGACGGATTTTTGCGACGAATTTTGCGACGGACAAACGTGCGTCGCAAATTTGCGACGAAATTTGCGACGAATTTGCGACGAATTTTGCGACGGATTGAGTTCGTCGCAAATTTGCGACGAATTTGCGACGATTTTTGCGACGAATTTTGCGACGGATCGAGTTCGTCGCAAATTTGCGACGAAATTTGCGACGAAATTGCGACGGATATTTGCGACGGACAAAGTGCGTCGCAAATTTGCGACGGAATATTTGTGACGAATTTTGCGACGGACTATGTGCCGTCGCAAATTTGCAACGAATTTTGCGACGAACTTGTGAATTTTCCGTCGCAAAAATTTGCGACGACCTAGTAGCGACGGAACGCAAATTCGATTTGCAACGGATTTTTCCACATTTTCCGTCGCAAATTCCGTCGCTAATCCGGTGTTTTTTTTGTAGTGAAAGTTGCATTTGATTCTTTAGGTTAGTAAACACACCGTCTCGTCGGTAATGAAAATAATTTGCCGTCACACTTTTGTGTTATATACAAGGTACCACGACGAGACAAGGGAATGACCATGGGCAGGAGGTCCTTCCTTTCATAGTAGAAATTAAATAGGAAACTTACTCTTTCCTTGTCTTCTGTTGAAGCAAAATTACTAGATAAATGTGAGCACCACCCGATTCTCCAACAGTTCTTTCCTAACAAGATCGAGCAATTTGAACACGCACAGTTCATTTTCCAGGCACTAAATGAGGGACTCAATAAACTTTACGGGACGTCAACCTCATTTCCATTTGGTCACATTTGATCTGACGGTGATGTGCTGCATCTGGCCATCTATGTCTGGTTAGGAGAAACACATATTTGATTCAGACGTGCAGGGGATCTTCAGCCACTCTTGATTGGAAGCATATCTTATATAAGACTTTATTTTCTGTCATAATCGTGTGACGAGAACGCAATCATGTAATAAATTCATTTCATAACGTCATTATTCTAGTTCCACTTTTCCTAAACTCCAAGGGAGGAAACGGCCTTCCATGATCGGACCATTTGCTATGTCATTATCACTAGTGTTATAGTAGGCTGATTCTTTTTGAATCTAGTGTCATAGATGTTTCGCGGAAAATGAATGATTTGAAAAATATTTTCTTAAAAATGATCCATTGTGTCACTTAAAAATATAAACGAACCAAAAATATTTTTATCATCCACGAAAATATTTAGACATAAAGTGTTGTCGACAATCAAAATATTTTCTATTGACTAATGATTCAAGTGATACGAGCGATCATTTTTAATTTTTTTTTCAAATTATTAATTTGCTCCAAAATAAATGGAGCCTAAAAGTTTAAAAAATAAAATCTTGTATATTTTTCTTACCCTTTTTGTCCTTCATTGTGTTGGACGGGACAAACATTCCTTGGTCACCCTAGAAGAAACAAAGGAAGGGTTGGCAAAGGGGACAAACAGATACTTACGAAGGCAAAGGACACAGACCAACTTCCATTTTACACGTTACCGGTTGATGCGGGAGCATGCGCGCTTGGAAATTCATCAGAACTTGGAATATACATCGAAGACAAATAGGGAAAACTACCAAAAAAGTCCTCAACTTATTGAAATTGTGTCAATTTGATCCTAAACTTTTTTTATATGCCAATTAAGTCCTAAATCTTTTGCATTTGTGCCAATTTAGTCCATCCTGTCAATTTTGACTGGAAATTGCTGACATAGATGCCGGCTGTCATACATGGCGCGGTCAGCTTGACATGGGCAATTTTTAATAATATTTTAATAAATTTTCAAATAATTTTTTAATTTTTCTTTAATTTTTCCTTTTTTTTCTTTTCTTTCTCTTTTTTTTTCTTCCCTTCTTGCTCCAGCCGGTCGCCGAACCTCACAGACTGGCCAGAGACGAGGGCTGGGAAGGTTGACCTTACCAGCCACCTGGCAAGGCTCGACTAGAAATTGGAAAGAATCAGCACGTCCTCTCCATTGATTAGCACCTGTCGATGAATGCCTGCAACAAAGAGATGTGGAGAAGAATTTTTTTTTTTGGTCAACCAAAGTAGATTTTTATTTATATCATAAACATGATAGAGTAGCTAAGCCCAGACGCGGGGAATCTTTACAAAGCAAGGCCCAGAGGGCCGGGGGTGGGGAAGACAGCCAGTTCAGTGGAAGAAGTTGGTTTCGGTGGTTTTTCGCTGCCCAGTCTGCAACCGAATTTTAACTCCTTGGACAATACTCCAACTGCAACAAAGGGAGGTCCACAAGAAGGTCCCTGCATTCTTTAATGAGCACTCGAATCTCCCAATTGACTTGATCGCACCCGACAATGTACGAATCGGTTCAAGTCTATCGATGAACTATAACTTCCTTCAAACTTCAAGTGTTTTGCAAATCTCATTGCCTCCAGTACAGCTAGTGTTTCAACTTGAGCCACCGAGGATGCCTTGACAGATTTTGTGAGTCCATCGACGAGACCCCGGTGTGATCCCGGCAAATGCACGCTATCGCACCGTCGGTTGATCCCAGCCATCAACATTGATTTTCAACTTCCCTCTCTCCGGTGCAATCCAGGTTGGTGAAGCTGCCCCTTCTCTTCCGTTCCCTATTTTTGCCATATGAATCCCCCATTTTTCATAATTTTCTTCCATCACTTGCGCAACTTCTACAGTTTCCTCCGCATTTGGATTTTGGCCTCTAAAGATCGAGTTGTTCCGGGATTTCCAGATATGCCACAGAGTAGTCGCCACCATTTCCAGAGATGGTAATCCATTCTGTTTCTTTGTAAACTTCATTAACCATGCTTCAATTCGAGTTATCCCCTGCTTTGAAACAGATAATTTGAGTTTTGGGTTAGACCATACCTGTTGGATCTAGGGACAGAGCAACAAAGTGTGTTCTGTTGTTTCCACTTCGCTTCGACATAGAGTGCACAATGGATCAGGTACTATTTTCCTTTTCCACAAATTTTCCTTCGTTGGTAATGCGTTCTGACATGTACTCCACAGAAAAATTTTCACTTTTGTGCATACCTTTAGATTCCATATAGAGTTCCACAATGCTCTAGGTGTTTGAGTAGAGGATGAGGGTTGTTCTGCCAATTTCTTGCTCGATTCTTGCCTGATTATATTATACCCATTTTTTACTGTGTAGCATCCAGATTTTGTTCCCTTCCAGAATAATTCATCATTTGTTTCCTGTGGTTGAATTGGAATGGACAGAATTTCTTGCTTTGTTTGTTCATCGAAGAGTTCTTCAAGCTTTTGCTCATTCCATTGGCCCTCTGCAACATCTATCAATTCTGCTACCTTCTTAGGTTCATTAACATTTGCTGGCCCTCCAATCACTCCCCTCTTCAACCATTTATCTTCCCTGATATTTACTCTCTGCCCGTTTCCAATAGACCACATTGTTGAATTTGCAATGGCATCCCTCCCCACTAGCAGACTTTGCCATCCCCAAGATGGTCTTGTTCCCTTTTTAGCATGCCAGAATTCCTTTTGGCTAAAAGAAAGTCCCTTCAGTATTCTGCTCCATAAAGTAGCTGGGTTTGTGATTAACCTCCAAGCTTGTTTACCTAGCATAGCTTTGTTGAACGTGAGCAAGTCTCTAAAGCCCATGCCTCCCTCATCTTTCCCGGTCTTTAGAATTTCCCACTTTTGCCAGTGCATTCCAGCTCTTGAGGTGCTGTTTTTCCACCAAAAATTAGCTATTTTCTGCTCTATGGCTTTACAAACAGAGACAGGGATTTTAAATATGGACATGGCATATTGTGGCAATGCTTGGACCACAGTTTTCAGCAAAATTTCTTTCCCAGCCTTTGATATCAATTGTTCCTTCCAACCCTCCAGTTTAGAATTTACTCTCCCCAAAATCCAAGTAAACATATCTTTTTTAGAAGCACCCCAATCAGATGGAATTCCAAGATATTTCCTTGTATGGCTAATCTCTGGAATCCTCAATTCCCTTACCATGTTATCCCTCAATGACTGCGGGCATCCTTTACTGAAAAAAATCCCTGACTTGTTCAAGTTTATCGCTTGTCCAGAAGCATAACAATATTGATTTAGGACTGCTGAAATATTCTGGCATTCTAATACTGTTCCATTCAAGAAAAAGATGGAATCATCCGCAAATAACAAGTGGGATAAGGTTGGACAATACCTGTTTAACTTAATCCCCTTGATGCTTTCATTTTCCACAGCTTCTTTCATTAGAAAAGATAAACAATTTGTGACTAGAATGAAGAGGTAGGGTGATAAGGGGTCTCCTTGCCGAATACCTCTAGTTGGCTTGAAAAAAGGGAGAGGTTCTCCATTAAGCCTCACATTGAAAGTTACAGTAGATACACATTGCATCACCCATCCAACCCATTTAGTGCAAAATCCCATTTTCAACAGGCTAGCTTCCAAGAAGTCCCATTCCACTCTGTCATACGCCTTTTGCATATCTAGTTTGAGGATAGCTTGGAATTTTCTCTTGCGATTGCGGATCCTCAATTGATGTAGGACCTCTTGTACAATCATTATATTGTCTTGTATTTGTCTTCCTTTAACAAAAGCACTTTGTTCCTCAGAAATCAGTTTAGGCAGCAAAGTTTTTAACCTGTTAGCTAGAATTTTTGAGATAATCTTGTATGCAAAATTGCACAAGCTGATGGGTCGGAATTGCTCTAGTTTTTCTGGATTAGCCTTTTTTGGTACCAAGGAAATAGAAGTTCTATTCAGTATTGGTTCCATGATTCCAGACATGAAAAAAATTTTAACTACCAAGAATAAATCCTGCTTAATAACATCCCAATGGCCTTGAAAGAATATACCATTTAATCCGTCTGGTCTAGGGGCTTTAGACGCTCCTAGCTGAAATACTGCTGTTTTAACCTCTGCCATTGTTACCTCTGTCACCAAAGTTTCATTTACTTCATCTGTTGCCTGCCTGGAAATCTGGTTCAGTATGGGTAATATGTTTCTTTGACCCACAGTGGTATAAAGATCAGTAAAATATGTCATAGTCATCTGCTGAAGCTGATTTTTATCCCTTATCCACTTTCCTTCAGGGGATTGCAGCATGGATACTCTATTCCTGTTCCTCCTCTAAATAGTTGTCGCATGGAAATATTTTGTATTTTTGTCCCCCCATTTCAACCAATTGATCTGCGATCTCATCCTCCAATACATCTCCTCGCGTCGCCAAAGAGTTTCAATCTCCTGTTTTATGCTCAGAATTTTGCTTTTTTCCTTAAGAACATGAGTGTTATTTGTAATTTCTAGCAGCTCCTTCTTTAAGGATTCGATTTTGTGATGACTATTCGAAAATTTCTTTTTACTCCATATGGTCAAAACCCTGGTTACCACCTGTAATTTCTCCTTTAAGCCTGCATTTTCCAGAAATGGGGACTGCCATGCCTCCTTTATAATCTTGCTGCACTCCGCTTCCTCATTCCAGTACGCTTCAAAGCGAAATTCTCTTCTTCTTCGTACAACTTCAATTGAGGAATCCAGTAAAAGAGGAATGTTATCAGAACCATTAGCCACTAGTGCAAAAGCCTCAGCTGCTGGGAATAAAAGCCGCCAGTCTAAGTTGCAGAACACCCTATCCAGTTTTTCCTTTACAAAATTTTCTCCTTCCCTATTGTTCGCCCAAGTGTATGCACATCCTTTGCAATCCATCTCCATCAAAGCATAGTCATCTAAACATTCTCGGAAGGCATTTAGGCAAGATTCGCTTATCTCGAGTTTTCCCACTTTTTCCCAGTCATATAAAACCTCATTAAAATCACCTAAACACAACCATGGTGAAGAATCTAATAAGCTTACCAGTCTCAACTTGTCCCAAAATTTGACTTTCTCCTGGATCACATTTGGCGCATGGACAAAAGTAATCCTCATTGTCTTCCCACTGTCCACATCCGTGCATATCAAATTGATGAGTTCCTGTGAGGCTTCCTCGATATTAATATCAACAGAGTTATTCCACAAAACAGCTAATCCCCCCGCTATCCCCAATGGGTTCACCACAAACTTGCTTTGAAAATTTAGTTGCTTTTGTACTCGATCTAGCACGCTTTCTTGATTTTTTGTCTCCATTAGAAATACCATATTGGGACTATCCTGAACCACCATGGCTCGTAGTGCTTGTGTCACGCCCCGAACCCCCGTCGAGCCCGCGACATCCCGCCTCCGGTCGAACAGTTGCGACGTCCCAGGTTATCGCCGACCTCAACTAAACATCAGAGATTTAATCGCGCAAACGAAAACCATAAAACACCCGGACAAACTTAAACTGGGGAGAATTGGGAGAATATACATTTCCATTTCTTGTTCAACTTGTTCCACCATATATACAATAAAACAAACCTCTGTCTACCAGTTCACACTTTACTGAAACTACCAAAATCAAAAAGGAGTCGATGACCTAACGTTCAACCTCAAAAATGGTTCTCATCCAAGGCAAGCTTTCCCACTTCTACAAACACGGTCGTCGTGAGTCTTATCCAGGTCATCCCGTCACCCATCGGAAACTCAGCTACCTCATACTCCGTATGCACTGGTACTCCAAAACATACTGGTGGCGGTGGTGGAGGATTCATCGCTCAGGTCGGGGTTCTGAAAATTTTTGGTTTACACAACCATGAGATTATATCTTAGCAAGTAAACCCCTAAACCCAACCTAGGCTATCACGTACCTCCAGACAATTACAAAGCACATTCACACGCGCCAAATCTTCAGACAATAGGCATATTATACACAATCACACGCATATGCAATTTCCCCACGTATTGCGTTCTTTTCATTCTCATCATCACTTTCCACATTCCTCGCCAGTGACCCGCGTAGACGTACACGCCTCAGGTACATTGCGACCATTCACCACATCCGGCCCGCGTACCCGTTCACGCCTCAGGCCCCAATCGCGACCTGAGCATCACACGCCCTAGGCTCGATCCCAACTCAGCCCGCGCCAAATGCGATAGGCCTACATGATTGGAACCCGAGCTTATAATGCCTCGGTCCAATCCCGGTCTCACCCGAGCTGATCGTGCCTCGGACCGATTCTCATTCTTGCTTTTTCAAGCCTCAGCCTGTGCCAAATGCAACAGACCTACGTGATCGCGGCCCGAGTTTATGATACTCGGCCCGATCCCAAACTCGCACTTTCGCACTTTCACACACTTTCCCACCATCACTTGCCACACCACAACTTCTCCTTACTCATGCACATACTCAACATGTATGTACCATACACAACTGGCCAATCACACGTGGCCCGTGCACGCATCAATTACACACAACCCATGCTCACTCAGCATTCAACATGACCAATGATAATAATTAAAATAATCTGGCCACGCGTGCACCCAACAGTCATAATTAAATCAACCAATTGCACAATCACACATTCAATTCCACTATCCCAACTCAATTATATTCCAAACGCACAATAAACACAGAAATTGCTATTTTTCTCTAACCAAACAACGTCAAATCGATTCCGGTCCTTCACAGGACTTTCTCACCATAATTTCTCAGTTCTAAAAATCCAACTTGCGTCCCGATCGGCCCATCACGGCCCCATGAACATTAGATCACAGCCACTGTTATTTTCTAATTTCCAATAATTAATGCCCGAATTAAATCCCAAGGCCCGCCATAAAATTTCCACTACCAATTCATACAATTCCGCACCTAACTTTATACAGATTTCGCCCAAAATCGCCCGTCGATACCCGAAGTCCCAAATCGGGTTTAGAGCGCGACTTACCCGCGTTCTAGACTATCGCGGCTAGAACGGAAAGCGGCGGCACTAAATCGGACACGGCGGGGACGGCGGCGAAGCTCGGCAACGGCGATCGGCTTGCGGCAGCAGTCCGGCTCTCTGGTTGTGGCTCACTGCCACTTGAAAGAGAGAGGAAAAGAGAGAGAAACGGTGGCTGGTGGCGGCGGTTTGGGGCTGGTACGGCGGCGAGCGGCGGCTAGAGGGCGGTCCGGGTGGTGGTGGTGAGCGGCGGCGCCGGCGTGGCTTCACGGTGGAAGAGGAAGAAGTTCACGGTGGGGGAAAATTTCACGGGGGAGAGAGAGAACCGAATGGGGGAATGAGAGAGAGGAGAGAGAGAGAGTCTACGGTGGGGGGGGGGGGAAACTCACGGCAAGGGGAAGAGAGAGGAATGAGGAGAGAGAGTCTTATCTAGACTTAAATAGGAACTTTGACCAAAAAATATCTAAAGCAAAAATGATCAAAATGCCCCTTGCCCAAAACTAACCTTTTATAAATGGCAAAAGAACACTACAAGTGCCATAACTTGTGTACGGCGCTCACTTTAGTGTCATAAGTTTTTTTTGGATCACTTTAGTGCTAAAATTTTTGAAAAACGATCACTTAAGTGCCAACTCCGGTGCCGTACACAATTTTTTGCCGGAAATCCGACGTGGCATTTTTTTTTATTAATTTCTGAAGCTGACGTGGCTCGCCGGAGGCTCGTCGGAGATTGGCACTTAAGTGATTGTTTTTCAAAAATTTTAGCACTTAAATGATCGCTTTTAAAAAATTTTAGCACTTAAGTGATCGTTTTTCAAAAATTTTAGCACTGAAGTGATCCAAAAAAAACTTATGACACTTAAGTGATCGTTTTTCCTCCAACTTGGCACCAAAGTGATCCGAAAAAAAGTTATGGCACCAAAGTGATCTCTGTACACAAGTTATGGCACTTATAGTGTCCTTTTTCCTTTTATAAATCCTTAAGGGCAAAATTGTCACTTTCTCCATTTCTCGTCGAAATCGAATTTTTCCGAAGAATTTGAGCGCACCAAAAATTGACACGTGTCACGTGCAACGTCGTCCTAATGTTCCGGCTTGACTTCCTAATTTTCCGGTGTCCAAGTTGGGAAAAAATTCAATAATTAAATTCTATTAAACGCATCTCGAGCGTTTCTCGAGCTAACGGGCGGCTTGCTGGGGAAATTCGCGAAATCGACTTATGACTGATACTAAATCGAGTAACGTGCAAGTCCGTTCGGTGCGTGACGACCTCGGTTGTCATTAAAATCGCGAAGATCAATTACTTGATCCGAGGGGTATGATCGTTCGGTATAATTTCAGAATCATTCGTCAAGTCGTTTCGTGGTCCAACGGAATCACCCGCAATCCACCACTAGGACAGTGGTGAACTGACCCCTAACTATCCTTGGACCGGCCAACAGTGGCTCAAAATATCACTTACGCGATTTAATGGTCGAAATCCATTCACGATCGAATTTTCTTTAGTCGCGCGAATTTAATTCCCCTATTAGCCTTTCCCTAATGGTTAGCATTCCCAGGAATGATCAGTACCGGGCGAGAACTTACTACAAGCACATTTCATAAAACTCAGTTATTTCATAATTTCCAATTGGCGGAAATTTCGGAATGTCACAATCTTCCCCTCTTATAAAATTTCGTCCTCGAAATTTACAATCTTACCACTACTAAAAATTTACAATTCTTACCGCTATTCAAACAACTGGGGGTACTGACGTTGCATCATTTCTTCGCTTTCCCAGGTTGCGCCTTCAGTCCCGTGGTGCTCCCAGATAACCTTGACCATTGGGATCGTCTTATTTCTCAGAACCCGTTCTTTCCGATCTTCAATCCTGATCGGTCTCTCGACGTACGATACTTTATCATCCACTTCTATTTCTTCGTAATTCAACACATGCGTCGGGTCCGGTTCATATTTCCTCAACATTGATACGTGAAACACGTTATGCACCTGCGACATATTCGGCGGTAACGCAAGGCGATACGCCAGATCTCCAATTCTTTCTAGCACTTCAAAGGGTCCCACATATCTCGGACTCAACTTCCCCTTCTTACCAAACCGGGACAATCCTCGCATGGGCGACACTTTTAGAAATACGTGATCCCCTACTTGGAATTCCAGAGGTCTTCGCCTTCTGTCTGCGTAACTCTTTTAACGGCTCTGCGTTGTCTTCAGCCTTTCACGAATGATCTTAACTGCCTCGATCGACTGCTCAACCAACTCCGGCCCTGTTATAGCTCGTTCTCCTACTTCGTCCCAACACACGGGTGTTCTACAGGCACGGCCATATAGCGCTTCAAAAGGCGCCATTCCAATGCTCTGCTGGAAGCTGTTATTGTAAGCAAACTCCACTAAGGGCAGTTGCTCGTCCCATTTACCTTGAAAATCCAGCACACATGCCCTGAGCATATCCTCTAGTGTCAGAATCGTCCTCTCAGACTGGCCATCTGTCTGAGGATGATAAGCTGTACCGAAGTGCAACTTGGATCCTAACGCCATCTGCGGACTTTTCCAAAAATTGGCGGTAAACCTAGGATCACGATCCGATGTTATAGACACTGGTATCCCATGCAGGCGAACTGTCTGCTGCACGTACAACTCTGCATACCGTTCTAACGCGAAATCCTTTCGCACTGCCAAAAAGTGTGCCGACTTAGTTAATCTGTCGACAATCACCCAAATGGTGTCATGACCTCTTTGACTTTTCGGCAATCCCGACACAAAATCCATGGTTATATGCTCCCATTTCCACTCTGGGATTTCCAACGGTCGCAACAATCCTCCAGGTTTACAATGTTGCGCTTTCACCTGCTGGCATGTTAGATACTTAGCCACGTGCTTCGCAATATCCGACTTCATACCGTTCCACCAATAATATTGCCTCAAATTCCTGTACATTTTAGTACTGCCTGGGTGGATACTATATTGACTGCGATGCGCTTCGGACAAAATTTCTTCCTTAACTCCCGCATCATCTGGCACACATAACCTCCCACGAAATTTCAATACCCCGTCCTCGGATACCTTAAAATCCGGCTTTCTCTTAGTAACATCCATCTCAATAACCTTCTGTATCTCTGGGTCCGTAGACTGCAAAGCTTTAACTTTAACCTGGATCTCTGGCTCAATCTTTAACGTAGCTAACAGACTCGAGACTTGACTTATTTCAAACTTGAACTCCGAGTCTCGCACATTCTCCAGTAGGATCCACTCCTCGACCATTAAATGCGCGATGCTTGATTTTCGGCTCAACGCATCCGCAACTCGGTTTGCCTTTCCAGGGTGATATAGAATATCACAATCATAATTTTTCAATAATTCCATCCAACGTCGTTGCCTCATATTCAACTCTTTCTGCGAAAATCAATACTTGAGGCTTTGATGGTCAGTATAGATCTGAAATCTTTCTCCGCATAAATAATGTCGCCAAATCTTCAGGGCTAACACTATTGCGGCTAACTCCAAGTCATACGTCGGATAATTCAATTCATGTGGCCTCAACTGCCTGGATGCATATGCTACCACTCGCCCATGTTGCATCAACACACACTCTAATCCTTTCAACGACGCGTCACTATATATTTCATATCCTCCCGGTCCTAATGGAATCGTCAACACTGGTGCCGTTGTCAACCTCCGCTTCAACTCCTGAAAACTTCCTTCACACTGATCTGTCCATTCAAATCTATTCTCCTTCTTCAATAATTAAGTCAACGGCATTGCTATTGCCGAAAATCCTTCCACAAAGCGACGGTAATATCCAGCCAGACCCAGAAAACTCTGAACTTCTGTTACCGTTGTCGGTCTAGGCCACTTTGTCACAGCCTCAATCTTCGACGGATCCACAGAAATTCCTTCTCCGGAAATTACATGACCGAGAAACGCTACTCGACTAAGCCAAAATTCGCACTTGCTAAACTTAGCGTACATTACGCTCTTCCTCAAAGTTTGCAACACTCTATGCAGATGAAATTCGTGCTCCTCCCGGCTTTTCGAGTACACCAGTATATCGTCGATAAAGACAATCACAAACTGATCTAAGAATTCCTTAAATACCCGATTCATTAAATCCATAAAGGCAGCAGGGGCGTTCGTTAATCCGAACGGCATCACCATAAATTCATAATGTCCATATCTCGTCCTAAATGCCGTCTTTAGTACATCTTCCTTCCTAATTCTCAACTGATGATACCCCGTTCTCAAATCAATTTTTGAGAATACCGAAGCCCCTTGTAACTGATCAAACAAATCGTCAATCCTTGGCAAATGATACTTATTTTTAACTGTCACTTGATTCAGCTGCCTGTAGTCTATACACAACCTTAATGACCCATCTTTCTTCCTTACAAATAAAACTGGCGCTCCCCACGGAGACGCACTGGGACGAATAAACCCCTTATCTAACAACTCTTGCATCTGCACCTTTAATTCCTTTAACTCAGATAGCGACATTCTATAAGGTGCCTTCGAGATTGACTCAGTTTCAGGTGCCAACTCGATTACAAACTCTACTTCCCTTTCCGGCGGTAATCCCGGTAATTCTTGAGGAAACACATCGGGATAATCACACACTACCGCTATATCCTCAAGTCTCGGCTCTTCAGCCGTCGAATCCACTAGCACAGCTAGAAATCCTTGACATCCTTCATTCAACAATTTCGCCATTTCCACCGAGGATATCAACGGGATCGAGGGTCCTCCTCGACTTCGTACAAATTCAAATTCCGGATGTCCAACAGGATTAAATTGGATCACCCTGCTATTGCAATCCATTACAGCCCTCTGCTTAGACAACCAATCCATCCCTACTATCACGTCAAAATCATACATATCTAGAACTACCAAATCAATCAATTCTTCCATATTCCCAACCACAATCTTACAGTTTGGACAACCCAGAGATATCAACATCTTATCGTTTAAAGGAGTCGTCACACATAGCACAACATCAAGCAATTGCGGTTCTATTCCAACTAACTCCATAAACTGTTTCGATATAAAGGAATGCGACGCTCCAGGATCAAATAAAGCATACACAGCATGGTTGCACAGAGAAATCGTACCTGTGACAACCCCTGGTGCGTTCTCAGCCTCTTGTCTGGCCATCGCATATACTCGTCCTTGCGCTTGAGGCCTATTCTGATTCAGATTCGCTGTCTGGGCCACTCCAGTTTGATTCTCATTCCGAGGTGGCGGCAAAGCAAGCGGTCTATTCTGCCTGGAATTGGGGCAATTCTTTATATGATGCCCAAATCCTCCACATCCAAAGCAAGCTCCACCCCTGGTTGGACAAGGCCCGTTTCCATGTCGACCTCCACAAATCCTACACGGACCATTCCCAATTCGGATTGGCTTTCCAATATTCCTTTTAGCTGGTGGAGTAAAACGCCTATTATCCACCATCGGCCTCTTTCCCGGATTACGATTATTCCAACCCTGGACAAACTGGACAAACTTCGATCCAGATGCGGCGGCTCTATCCATCTGATCCCGCTCAAGAATTTAGGCCCTATCAAATATCTGCTCATACGTTCCCAGATTTACTAGTAGCAACTGGCTACGGATGTCCGCTCTCAATCCATCTAGAAATCTTCGCGCCTTATCCTCAGGGTGTTCCACCATTCTCAGCGCGAACTTAGACAATCTCGCGAATTCCGCCTCGTACTGATCTACCGTCATCTGACCTTGGCGGAGTCTCATAAATTCCGCGAGTTTTCTTTCTCTGGCACTAGCTGAAAAGTATTTCTCATAAAAACTCTCGGTAAAAACAGCCCAAGTCTTGGCTGTACCTTCAGGAAAAATCCTATCCCTGGTGGCTTTCCACCAATCGTTAGCATTATCCTGCAGTTGATATACTGCTAAGGTCACCTTCTCATGATCGTTACATTCCAAAACCTCAAAAGCTTTCTCAAGCTCCTCTACCCATCGAGGTGCAGCCTCCGGGTCACCTTTCCCAGAAAACTTGGGTGGTTTCAACTTTATGAATTGTTCTACCAGCTGGTGCATAGGTCTATTCGCAACCACTTGCCCCTGACCTTGGTTCTCATTAGCAACAGCAACAGCCTCGACGACTTGGGCAACCGGAGCAGCTCGCTCCTGAGTCTGCCGTTCTATTATATCACCAATCCGTTCCAACGTTCTCATTACAGCTTCCATTCTCGGGTCCACAACAGGTCTAACTTCTATTCCGGGGTTTGCTGCTACTCCAGCATCAACTCCTAAATTTTCCATCGCTCCAGCACCCATTCCAAGATCCTCTACAGCTCTAGCTCGAGCGCGTCCTCTACCCCTGGATCCTCTACCAGCGCCCCTTCTTGGGACTCTTCCTACTCCTCTTCCTTCGCTGCTCATCGTCACGATTCTACCACTCTATTACCTGCTATAATTCCATTCAGGAATTAGCAGTCTAAACCAACTAGCTCAATCCAATTCTAAGCAACGAATTAACACATCCGTTTACCCAACAAGCAATTCCCCACTACAAATCACGAAATCACCATCATCAAAGTCTGAACACTTACCTCAAGTCCAGACGCGCCTGCAATTCAATTACCACACACAATCGACTTACACAAACAATCACAACAACCAATCTGGAGGCACGTATAGCTCACTCTACCATACACCCCACTAAGATCTCCCCAATTACTACCCCAAGGTTTCCGCTCCTTATCACTCCAAGTTTCGACCAATTCTAGATCGAGCTAACTTTGCTCTGATACCAATTGAAACAGTGATGTCACGCCCCGAACTCCCGTCGAGCCCGTGACATCCCGCCTCCGGTCGAATAGTTGCGACGTCCCAGGTTATCGCCGACCTCAACTAAACATCAGAGATTTAATCGCGCAAACGAAAACCATAAAACACCCGGACAAACTTAAACTGGGGAGAATTGGGAGAATATACATTTCCATTTCTTGTTCAACTTGTTCCACCATATATACAATAAAACAAACCTCTGTCTACCAGTGCACACTTTACTGAAACTACCAAAATCAAAAAGGAGTCGATGACCTAACGTTCAACCTAAAAAACGGTTCTCATCCAAGGCAAGCTTTCCCACTTCTACAAACACGGTTGTCGTGTGTCTTATCCAGGTCATCCCGTCACCCATCGGAAACTCAGCTACCTCATACTCCGTATGCACTGGTACTCCAAAACGTACTGGTGGCGGTGGTGGAGGGTTCATCGCTCAGGACGGGGTTCTGAAAATTGTTGGTTTACACAACCATGAGATTATATCTCAGCAAGTACACCCCTAAACCCAACCTAGGCTATCACGTACCTCCAGACAATTACAAAGCACATTCACACGCTCCAAATCTTCAAAAAACATGCATATTACACACAATCACACACATATGCAATTTCCCCACGTAGTGCGTTCCTTTCATTCTCATCATCACTTTCCACATTCCTCGCCAGTGACCCGCGTAGACGTACACGCCTCAGGTACACTGTGACCATTCACCACATCCGGCCCGCGTACCCGTTCACGCCTCAGGCCCCAATCGCGACCTGAGCATCACACGCCCTAGGCCCGATCTCAACTCAGCTCGCGCCAAATGCGACAGGCCTACATGATTGGAACCCGAGCTTATAATGCCTCGGTCCAATCCCGGTCTCACCCGAGCTGATCGTGCCTCGGACCGATTCTCATTTTTGCTTTTTCAAGCCTCAGCCTGTGCCAAATGCAACAGACCTACGTGATCGAGGCCCGAGTTTATGATACTCGGCCCGATCCCAAACTCGCACTTTCGCACTTTCACACACTTTCCCACCATCACTTGCCACACCACAACTTCTCCTTACTCATGCACATACTCAACATGTATGTACCATACACAACTGGCCAATCACACGTGGCCTGTGCACACATCAATTACACACAACCCATGCTCACTTAGCATTTAACATGGCCAATGATAATAATTAAAATAATCTGGCCACGCGTGCACCCAACAGTCATAATTAAATCAACCAATTGCACAATCACACATTCAATTCCACTATCCCAACTCAATTATATTCCAAACGCACAATAAACACAGAAATTGCTATTTTTCTCTAACCAAACGACGTCAAATCGATTCCGGTCCTTCACGGGACTTTCTCACCATAATTTCTCGGTTCTAAAAATCCAACTTGCGTCCCAATCGGCCTATCACGGCCCCATGAACAGTAGATCACAGCCACTGTTATTTTCTAATTTCCAATAATTAATGCCCGAATTAAATCCCAAGGCCCGCCATAAAATTTCCACTATCAATTCATACAATTATGCACCTAACTTTATACAGATTTCGCCCAAAATCGCCCGTCGATACCCGAAGTCCCAAATCAGGTTTAGAGCGCGACTTACCCACGTTCTAGACTATCGCGGCTAGAACGGAAAGCGGCGGCACTAAATCGGACACGGCGGGGACGGCGGCGAAGCTCGGCAACGGCGATCGGCTTGCTGCGGCGGTCCGGCTCTCTGGTTGTGGCTCACGGCCACTTGAAAGAGAGAGGAAAAGAGAGAGAAACGGTGGCTGGTGGTGGCGGTTTGGGGCTGGTACGGCGGCGAGCGGCGGCTAGAGGGCGGTCCGGGTGGTGGTGGTGAGCGGCGGCGCCAGCGTGGCTTCACGGTGGAAGAGGAAGAAGTTCACGGTGGGGGAAAATTTCATGGGGGAGAGAGAGAACCGAATGGGGGAATGAGAGAGAGGAGAGAGAAAGAGTCTACGGTTGAGGGGGGAAACTCACGGCAAGGGGAAGAGAGAGGAATGAGGAGAGAGAGTCTTATCTAGACTTAAATAGGATCTTTGACTCAAAAATATCTAAAGCAAAATTGACCAAAATGCCCCTTGCCCAAAACTAACCTTTTATAAATCCTTAAGGGCAAAATCGTCACTTTCTCCATTTCTCGTCGAAATCGAATTTTTCCGAAGAATTTGAGCGCACCAAAAAATTGACACGTGTCACGTGCAACGTCGTCCTAATGTTCCGGCGTGACTTCCTAATTTTCCGGTGTCCAATTTGGGCAAAAATTCAATAATTAAATTCTATTAAACGCATCTCGAGCGTTTCTCGAGCTAACGGGCGGCTTGCTGGGGAAATTCGCGAAATCGACTTATGACTGATACTAAATCGAGTCACGTGCAAGTCCGTTCGGTGCGTGACGACCTCGGTTGTCATTAAAATCGCGAAGATCAATCACTTGATCCGAGGGGTACGATCGTTCGGTATAATTTTAGAATCATTCGTCAAGTCGTTTCGTGGTCCACCGGAATCACCCGCGATCCACTACTAGGACAGTGGCGAACTGACCCCTAACTATCCTTGGACCGGCCAACAGTGGCTCAAAATATCACTTACGCGATTTAATGGTCGAAATCCATTCACGATCGAATTTTCTTTAGTCGCGCGAATTTAATTCCCCTATTAGCCTTTCCCTAATGGTTAGCATTCCCAGGAATGATCAGTACCGGGCGAGAACTTACTACGAGCACATTTCATAAAACTCAGTTATTTCATAATTTCCAATTGGCGGAAATTTCGGAATGTCACAGCTTGAACTGTCAAAGGATTGCCCAACCCCTGACAGTTCCAACATAAAACTCTCATTTGTAACTCGGTGGCTTATTCGGGCTAGCCACCAGAGCCCATTCAGCAACTAGAGGAAGAAGGGGAAAAAAAAGAAAAAAAAGAAAAAGAAAAAAAAATACGAAAAAATATTATTAAAAACTGTTTACATGAGCACCGGCCGCGCCACGTAGGACGGCCGGCGTCTATATCAGCAATTTGGGGCAAAAAAGGGTCGGATGGACTAAATTGGCACAAATGCAAAAAGTTTATAACTCAATTGGCAAAAAAAATGTTTATGACTTTTTTGGTAATTCTCCCAAGACAAAAAACTCACAAGTTCAATTTACGCCTTGTAAATCAACCAAACAAATTTGCTATTTATGCAAAGAAAAATTTCGAACACAACATGATTCAATGTGTTCACTGAGGAGAAGGCAAGCATGAGCTAAACTTTAAACGCATGGGACTCTAGTGGTTTTGATAATCTTAGCATACTGTTCGCTCCGTGACTTTCGAATTCCGGTTAGTAGATTAATACTAAGGATTGGGTGATTTGTACATTTAATAAATGTATCATATTCAAGTACCTAATAGAAATATACTACACACTTTCGTAAGTACATTTAGCGAGGTGGATATGTAGATAAGTTTTTGAAAGAATTGAACATATCTGGCTGAGAGATAGAGTATGATGTCGACTCATTTCCACTTCGTCATGTCCTGGTTGACTTGCTCGCTAAACTTGACTATGAAAGCTTGACATAATCAAATTAAGGTTAAGGTTAAGATTAGGACTAAGACGTGACATTTTATGCAAAAAAAGTTGATTGGGAGGTTACGTGGTTATTTTAATAAAAGAATTTGAGTCTGTTGTCATGAAAATTATTCCTCCTGCATTGAAATAACTACAAAATAAAGAGAAAAAGTTGTCGAATAAGAAAAAACGTCAAACAAACAACTTCGACAAAATTACCCATTCAGTCATAAACTTATTGTATAAATACCAATTCGGTTATAAATTTTTTAATTTTGCCAATTTAGTCATAAACATTTGCGCATAATTCCAATGTAATCCTTTTGGTCAATTTTTTCCGGAAATCGCTGATGTAGTGGTCCAATTATCAATGGCCATTCTACATGGTCCAAATCAGCGATTTCTCTCACAACACTCTTGCCTACTTCATTTTTATTTGCTTATTTCTTTTATTAACTTTTCCTCTTTTTATTTATTTATTTTTTCCCCTTCCATCATTCTCTAATAAAATTTTATTAACTAGTAAACTATACTAATATACCTAAAATGTGTAATAAATATGAATACTATATATATTTTTTGAATTTATATTATAAGATAGAAAGAAATTTGAATATATAAATAAAAACGAAATTGTTGTTATTTTTTTTGTTCTTTGAATTTTTTTTATCTTAGAATTCAAATATTATTTATATTCATATATTATTTTTAATTTATTAATTTAACAAGTTTGTTATTTGAGAAAATAATTTTTATATTATGGATATTAGAAATCCTATCCACCTCTATCTCACCTCTCCCATAGGATAATTTTATCAGGGTTGTATCCCTCTTTTATCCGACTTTATCATGTCTTGGGCATGCACCAAACGCAGGATATGGTAAATTTTTTGATTTGTTCAATTTGGGCATGCACCTTTATCATATCCTAAATTTTATTTTGTTCAATTAAGACCTTCAAGTTTTTTGATTTGTACAATTTGGTCTTCTAAGTTTTATTTTGTGCAATCAAGTTCTCTAATTTTCTCATTTTGTGCAATTAAATCCTTTGGTTAATCGCCCTCAGTAAACCATCAAATTGATTAATGGGTTGGCATTGCTTATGTGATAGAAAATGGGAAGTGATGCTAACATGGCGCTAAATGAGCGCCTAAGATTAGCAAAGGCTAAATTGGGGAAAAAAAAGAAATCCTAATTTGATAGTATTAGTTATAGCGGGTAAACGAAGCACTTGATTGCCTAAATTAAGAAACTTCAAGGACTTGATTCCACAAAATAAAAACACTTTCTAATTCTTTTGCTTCTATACAACTTTTAAATACAGAGTTTATTTTTGTCTCTCTCAAAGACAAAAATATTTTAAAATCTCTCACTCTTCAAATAAAAACCCATAATTATTTCATAGCTGAAGGTTCTATTCCCATAGCCCTTATATACAGAGTTTATTACAAAGTAATGAATTCTGCCTTCGGTAGTAAAACTTTTAAATTAAATTCCAATAGAGAAACCCTTCTCCTGCAAACAGACATTTCTAAAGCTAATGTTACCATTCCTAGGACCATTCCTTGGAATCAGATAACCCTCCCTGATCAATGGGAATTAGAAAACCGAATTCCCCAGCTAATCATTCAAAATTCTGATCCTACTAATATCATTCAACACCCTGAAGGAAGAGTAACTATTCAATTTTCCAGAAGATCTATAGATATTCCTAGAAGGTCTTGCGACATTAGATCAATTCCTTCTTGGCATTCCACTTCTTCTCGAAGGTCAGTAGATACTATTCCTTTTAATAATATTCCTCTGAACAATCCTGAAGAAGCATCTGCAAGTGCTCCTCCTCTTCCAAATATCAGTGGTATAGATAACAGGTCAGGAATTTCCAGACCAGTTTACCAACATACTCCTGATTACCCTGATCCTACTCCTTCCGAAATGGAAGACCCCGAGATCAATGTCTTGGAATTAGCTTTTGAACCTGATAAAATTATTTTGAATAAAGAATTCAATTCTTTTGAAAACAAACATATCAGAGAATGGTTCTTTGCTAATTTTCGAAAACAAGCACTCGAAATCAAAAGAGAATATTATGATTACATGTACCAACATGAAATGGAGGTATTCTTCTTTGATTGGTTTGAAAATGAATTTCTAAAAGAAAAACAAATTTTTGTTTTGGATCAATTTTATAAATGGAAATTAGACGATGACCATGTCATCGAGTCTAATCATCCTCCACTCAGGAAAATCAAAATTGAGCATCGAGAAACTGAAATAATAGCTTCTCCTTTTAAAACAGCCTCTGAAATAGACGGCATTGGTATTAAGAAGATTGTTGAACAAAATAATTTTTCGAATCAACATCTTCATACCATAGGAAAACAACTTGATCGAATTGAAAATCTTACTCAAAATAGTTTTCCATCCTCTTCTATAATAACTCCAAAAAAGGATTTAAAATCACCTCTCTTTAAAAACTTTGAAATTCCAAAAAATCCTAGTCTTGAATTTGCTAAAGCATTAGAAGACAGGAGAAAACTCCTCAAAGGAAAAGCAGTTTTAATCCCTAAAAATCCCATAATATTAGATACTCCTTTGATACAAAACCGAAGTGTCAAAGACACTCCTGATCGTATGGAGCCTTCCAATCAGATTAATCTTTTGGATAAATCTAATACTAAATCCATTCCTGAGGTAAATCGTATCACATGGAAGGATCCCCAGAAATTATATTATTCTCGTGCCACTCCTCCAGATATCCTTACGGAAGAAGCATTTTCAAAAGTTCAGAATAAGTATTCTTCTGATGCTATATATGAATGGAATATTGATGGTGTTTCTGAGCAAAACCTCATTAATATTTTAACCCAAATGGTTATGCTTGCCAACACTTATAAAACCATTCCGGATACTTCCGACCACTCTGTTGCATATCTTTTAATAGCCGGTTTTACAGGACAGCTCAAAGGATGGTGGGATAACTATCTGAATGATGAGCAAAGGTCCCAAATTCTAAATGCCTATAAACTCGACCCTTTTGGTCAAAATATTCTTGACGAAGATGATCAGCCCATTCAAGATGCTGTTAACACTTTAATGTTTTCTATATCCCAATATTTTCTAGGAGATTCTTCTCATATTCTTGATAAAAACCAAGATCTTTTATCCAATATGAAATGTAAATCTTTAGGAGAATTCCGATAATATAAAGAAATATTTTTACAAAGAGTTTTCCAAAGAACAGACTGCAATCAGTCTTTTTGGAAAGAAAAATTTCTTGCTGGCTTACCAAAACTCATAGGAGAACAAGTTCGTAGTAAGATAAGAGAAGAATATGGAAATCAAATTCCATATGACCATCTTTCTTATGGAGAACTAACCTCTTATGTTTATAAAATAGGAACACAGTTATGCACTAATATTCGTCTCCAAAAACAAATCAAGAAAGAACAAAAGCTTTCTAAAAAAGGATTAGGAGATTTTTGTGCCCAATATGATCCATCTTTTGAATCTTTTGAAAAATCCAAATGTTCAGGAAAATGTCCTTCTAAACAAAAGGATCGAAAGAAATTTTATAAGAAACCTTATAAAAGGAAATTTGATAAGAAGTTTTCTAAAAGAAAAGAAAATGATAGTTTTGATAAAACCAAAAAACCTAAAAGAGATTTTAAAAACATCACTTGCTATAACTGCAGCAAAAAAGGCCATACTTCTCGATTTTGCAAACTCAGCAAAAATGTTAATGAGTTAGATTTAGATGAGGAAACTATTAATCAACTCAATCAATTAATGATTGAAATTGATAGTAGTTCTTATGATGAATCTAGTTTTGAAAAGGGATTGCAAGTTTGTAATTGGGAAACCTCTTCCTCGTCAGCTTCAGAAAGTGAAAAGGAAGAAGACATCGATTTTGAAATAAATGTTTTGACAAAAGAAGAAGAAATTCTTTTGCAAACGATTGATCAGATCACTGATCCTGAAACAAAAATAAAATATTTGAATAATTTCCAAAACCCCAAAACAGTTTCTAAACCTACTTTTCAAACTGGTAATCCTTATAATATTTCCACTATTCTTGACAAAACCAAGAAGACCAGTTTTGTGACATCCCGAATTTCGGCCCATTTTTGGGATTTATAAAACGTGTAATTCGTCAGTGCGCTTATAATAGAATCTCGCCCGGGAACTGATCACTCTTGGGTGCTTGTTTTTAAAATAGAGATTTTGCTAGAATCGCACTCGATCGAATTTGGCCGTTATTTAAGACCCCGAACTTGGCAGTCGATTTTCGGAGTTTTGGGACGAAATAAATTGGACGGTGTAGATATTAGTGTGGCCAGCGTCGAGATTACCGGGAATAGTGAGAAAGTGAAATTTTGGACCAGGTGCGGATTTGGACTAGTAGACCTCCCTCTTAGTGTATTTTATTTAGTGTGGGTGTCCGACCTTTATCCTAGTTATTTTTGGGATTTTTCGTGGACCGTCAGATCATTTTTGGGTTTGAACCGTGTCCGTCGGATCGCGCTCGAGTACCATTGACTTTTATTCTCTCTCTTTCTCTCTCTCCTCTCTCCTCTGACACGCCCACGCCGCGCACGCTCTCTCTCTCCTCATTGCGTCTGCCACTCCCTTTTCTCTCTCTCTCTCTTTCTTTCTCCCTCTCTTTTCCCTGTGGCCGCGCACGTCTTCCCCATGCAGACGTCCCCTCAACCCATGCCATGCAGACCAACCCCCCTGACACACTCCCTCTCTCTCTCCTCTCTCCTTCTTTTCCGTTTCGTTTCTTCTTCTTCTTCTTCTTCTCTTTCTCTCCTTCTTCCCCCGACTGGTTCTGCTTCGTTTCTGTCATGCTCGCCGACCGCCGATCAAGCTCGCCTCCAGCCCCGTCGCCGTTGCCCCGACCGAGCCGCGCCGCCGTCTATCGCCGCGACCGCCCGTCGCCGGCTGCCCGCGGCCGCGCGAGCAGCAGCTCGTCTCTGCGACCGCCGCGACCCGGCGGCGCCTTGCCGCCCGGCGGCTTGTCCTCCGTCGCCCGGGCACCCGTGAAGTCGCCGTGCCACCTCCGGCTGCCGCGAGACCAGTTTCCCCCCTGTCTCTCTCCTCCCCGGCCTCTCCCCTGTTTCGGTTCCGACGAGCCCAGCCATCCCCGTCGTTGCTGCCCGCCGGCCCGCTCGCCCGTCGCCGGCTCGTCCGGCCAGCCGCCGCCGGTCCGCACCCCCCTCAGCCTCCATCTCCCTCTCCCTCTCGCCGTATCTCCCTCTCTCCCGCTCCCCCTCTCCTTCTCGGCCGCTCAAGGGCCTCGCTGGAGTCGCCGCTCGCGGTTACTATTCCGGCGCGGGACCGCCGCTGTCCAGCCGCCATTGTCACTTGTTCAGCTTGGTTTGGAGCCTAGGATTCCAAGTGAATACAACCCTAAACCCTAATTAGGCTAATTTACATTTCTAGACGGGTTTTAGGGGTTAATTAGGGTAATTTAGGGGTTAACGTGCGAAGGACATTAGGGGCTGATATTGTGGTTGATTTGGTGGTTTAGCGGGATCATTTTAATGAGGTTTAGCGTCTTGGAATGTGCTGTGTGATGGCTGGAAGTATTGGATCGAATCGGCCCGAGTTCGGGTCAAGTTCGGGTTCAATTGTGGGTTCTAGAGCGCGCCTAGTTTGGTCCTCGTGGTGGCTGATTACGTGGTGAATTTGGGAGTTTAGGGTGATGATTTAAATGTGATATGATGGCCTAGAATGGGCTGATCAGTGGCTGTTTATTATGGATTCGATTCGGGCCATTATGTGGATTAAATGGGCGCAATGCGTGGGCTGCGAGTTAGGCTGGAAATGTGGTGATTATGAGAGCCTAATGTGATGATTTAAATATGACTTGATAGTCTAGAGTGGGCTGATGGTCGGCTGTTCGTTGGGGAAATTAATTTAGGCGATTATGTGGATTTGGCGGATGTGATTTGTGGACCGCATGGTGGCTATTTTCATGGTGATTCTTGTGGCTTAATGTAGTGATTTGGAAGTGATTTAGTGGCCTAAGGTGATCTGGTTGGTGACCGATTAGTGTAGGCTCGATTGGATTATTATGTTAATTAATCGTGGTCTAAATGCGGACTATAATGGGTGCAACAATCGGGCCGTGTAGTGTCTGTTTATGTGGTGGATTTGGGAAGCCTAATGTGATGATTTGGAAGTGGATTGGAGGCCTAGAGGGGACTGGTTAGTGGCTGTCCATAGTGGAATTTATCGGGCCTTGTTCGGCGAAACTGAGGATTAATTGTGAATTGGCCGTGTGTGCTTGATTTGTCCTTTAAGCGGCTGATTGTTTATGGCTTGGTAGTGGTTACGTGATGCCAGGATTGAGTACTTATGCGGCCGAGAAAGGATATGCTTGGTGGACCTTAGACTTGTGCAAGTTTAATGGCTCAATCGTGTGATTTTCGTGTGCCGATGATGTACCATGGCTGATTTGAATTAATTGATTGATTGGGCTTGTGATTCATTGAATTGAGCATATTGTGTTGTTAATTGAATAAGTGGCGTTGTGCAATTGAATGCTCATTGTGAAATTCGTGAGTGCCCAAGTGTGAACTTCATGGCCATGGGTGTGCATCTCGAGCATTGGCATGGCATGTGCATATATGAGTGTGCACGAATGACATGAGTGTGTGATCACCTAAAATGCCCTGATGCGTTTTACGCGGGGTTCAGATAACAATTGGTGTTTGTGAATGAGTGATCACATAAAGCCCTGATGCGTTTTACGCGGGGTAGTGAACCCGTCCTGAGGCGTGTTACGCGGGACGATGCCCGAATTACCGGAAGATGACCAACCTGATGCGTTTATGCGGGTTATATGTCATGAGCCTGATGCGTTTTACGCGGGCTGGAGATCGATCTCGAAGTGATGGACCTGATGCGTTTTACGCGGGTCGGAGGAGAAATTGATAATTGCAAGTGTGCTGGAGTGCAAGCGTGCGAAAATGCATTGATGAGGCGTGAGCACGCGTATGAGCACGAGCATAAGCATGACATGCGTTGTGACCAAGTGATGTGTGCATGTGCTATGATTGGGTCCTGTGTTTTATTCTTGAATTGTAAAGTGCCTAACTTGCAGGGCAAGGTGAGTATTGGATTTGGGCCCGAGGGCCTAAGTCAATTATGATTTGCTTGGTGCGTTGATTAGTGCTCGTCAGGAGGTACATGTTAGCCTAGTTTAGGTTTAGGGGGCCTACTCGCTGAGATTTATTCTCACTGTTGTTGAAACCCCACTTTTCAGACCCCCGGCCTTGAAGATGGCAGGCGTACCGATACTTTTTGGGAGGAGCCCCGGCTAGATATAGTGCTTGACCGCCGAGCCACGTACCCCCCCTTTTGACGTTGGTGACTGTTGACCCGTTTTGGCTTTTATATGTTTATTCTGTTGTAATAGACATTGTAAATCCCCGTTATTAGTGCAAGTTGTATTCATGGTATTACTGCTATCCTTGGTCATGTGGTTTTAATTTGTACGGGTGTTTGTTTGCTTCCGCTTGTGCATTGTTCTCTGTTTGGGGTTTCGGGTCGGCGACGCGTCCTGGGACGTCGCACTGAATCGACCTCGGTAGGGTTGTCGCGTGCCATAAGGTTCGGGGCGTGACAAGTTTCAAGCCCATTTCTATAAATGATCTTACTCAAGAGATCAAAAAACAAAAGGAAGAAATACAAAATCTCAAAGCTGCCCAGATCATTATGCAAAAAGACATTTTAGAAATCAAAATGAACAGTTCAAAAGGAAAACAAAAGGAAGAAAGTTTTGAAGAAAATAATATTCCCCAAATCACTTCTTCCAATACAAACTTCCTTTTAATGCTTTCTGAAATTACCACTAGAAAATGGATTATCAACATTTCTATAAAAATAAAAAATGAAATTGTTTTAGAAGCCACAGCCCTTTTTGATACTGGAGCAGACCTTAATTGTATAAAGGAAGGTCTTATTCCAACCAAATATTTTGAGAAAACTTCTCAGTCTCTCAAATCAACATCTGGAGATAGATTAATTATTAATTACAAAATTCCTGAAGCTGAGATTGTAAAAGACCAAATTTCTTTCAAAACTCCTTTTCTCCTTGTTAAGAATATCAAACAAAATGTTATTTTGGGATCACCTTTTATCAATTTACTCCAACCTTTTAAAGTTTCTAAAAAAGGAATTGAAACTGAAACCTTAGGCAAGAGAATCTGCTTTGATTTCATTTCAAAACCACAAACCATGAATTTGAATACTCTTCAAGAACATTCTATTTCTGAGATTAATTGCATGATTCAAGACAAAGAAACTCATCTTCAGTTTCTTAAAGAAGACCTTGGATACAAAAGGATTGATAGAAATCTCTCTGAAGCAAACCTTCAGAAAAAGATTTCCAATCTTGAAAATCAGATAAAAAATTCCATATGTTCTAATATTCCCAATGCCTTCTGGTCTCGAAAATGTCACATAGTTGATCTCCCTTATGAACCAGGATTTTCAGAAAAAAGATATTCCTACTAAAGCTAGACCTTCTCAAATGAATCACGAAGTTCTAAATTTCTGTCAAAAGGAATACAGGAACTTCTTGAGAAGAAGCTTATTAGGAAAAGCCAATCTCCTTGGAGTTGCTCTGCTTTTTATGTCAACAAAAATGCTGAACTAGAAAGAGGAGTTCCAAGATTGGTAATAAATTATAAGCCCTTGAATACAGCTTTAAAATGGATAAGTTATCCAATTCCTAACAAAAAGGATTTGTTAAATAGGCTTTGTAATGCAAAGATCTTTTCTAAATTTGATATGAAATCAGGCTTCTGGCAAATTCAAATTAGTGAAAAGGACAGATACAAGATAGCCTTTACTGTTCCTTTTGGCCAATATGAATGGAATGTCATGCATTTTGGGTTGAAAAATGCCCCATCTGAATTTCAAAGGATAATGAATGATATTTTTAATCATTGTTCTGATTACATTATTGTTTATATTGATGATGTTCTAATATTTTCTACATCTATAGAGAAACATTTTAAACACATCAATCATTTTATCAATATTTCAAAGAAAAATGGTTTAGTAGTTTCACCTACTAAAATATCTCTTTTCAAAACAAAAATTCGTTTTTTAGGACATTACATTCATCAAGGTACTATCATACCTATTGAAAGATCAATAATATTTTCTGAGAAATTTCCTGATGAGATCAGAGACAAAAATCAATTGCAAAGATTTCTAGGAAGTTTGAATTACATTATTGAATTCTTTCCTCGCATCAATATAATTTGCAAACCACTCCATCAGAGGCTCAAAAAAGATCCTCCTCCATGGACTCAGGTCCATACTGATATTGTAAAACAGATCAAGCGGACTGTAAAAGAAATTCCTTGTTTACATCTTGCTGATCCTTTTGCTTTTAAAATTGTTGAAACTGATGCTTCTAATATTGGATACGGAGGAATTCTTAAACAATCCAAAGACAACAAAGAACAAATTGTTCAGTTTGTCTCCAAACACTGGAATGATTGCTAAAAAAATTACTCCACCATTAAGAAAGAAATTCTTGCTATTGTACTTTCTATTTCAAAGTTTCAAGGAGATCTTTTAAATAAAAAATTCCTTTTACGAATTGATTGCAAATCTGCAAAAGATGTTTTGTAGAAAGATGTTCAAAATATTGCTTCTAAACAGATTTTCGCTAGATGGCAAGCCATTTTATCTGCTTTTGATTTTGATATAGAATTCATAAATGGTTCTTCAAATTCTCTCCCAGATTTTCTCACAAGAGAATTTTTACAGGGAAAATGCCTCCCAAGCCACCTGACAAGCCTACCAGAAGAAGTAAAGGCAAAGAGATTGTCGAACCCTCCTCGGAGAAAAAATCTCCTGGCCTTACCAACATAAAAACATGGCTGCAGGCGACCACCCAGCCACCTTTGAATACCACCACCATTTCTACTCAGGCCAAACCGAACCTTGAGTTGTCTCTAAGACCTCCTTTTGATATTACTAAAATATCTCATGAAGAAGCCTTACAGCTTCTCCAAAAAGCCTTCAATAGTCAGACACAACCATCAGCATCATCAGCGGCAATGGTAAGTCCTGACCCTTCTCCCATTGCTACCCAAAAACAAATGGGAAAAAGAATTTCTAGTGAGGTGGTTATCCAGTCTACCCAGACAACCCCTCTTGAACCAAAATCAAAATTTTTTCCTAAAATTGGCTTTGAAACAATTTGCAACATTGAAAATGGATTTTATGATGAAAACCCTTGTGTTTTTGCAAAAAATATGTTTTCAGAAAAATTCTTTTACACCCCTGATGATATTTATAAAACTGTTGATTTCTATGAAAGAATTTTGACAGAAACAGAATCTATCACTTTTAAGCATTTCTCAGACAAAGGACATATAAATGACTCCAAGGCCATTCTACACAAGGTCATTCACCCTCGAGAATGGAAACCTAGTCCTCTGGCCATGAGGAAATTTAATATCAAAATGTCTGAATCCATTCCATACAGGACATCCTTTTCCTATTTTGATTATAGACAAGCATGGTGGAATGTATTTTGGAGACAGAATCCTAATAACTCCTGTGACATCCCGAATTTCGGCCCATTTTTGGGATTTATAAAACGCGTAATTTGTCAGTGTGCTTATAGTAAAATCTCGCCCGGGAACTGATCACTCCCGGTTATCATTTTAAATTAGAGATTTCGCTAGAATCGCACTCGATCAAATTTGGCCGTTATTTGGATCCCGAACTTGGCAGTCGATTTCCGGGAGTTTCGGGACAAAATAAATTGGACGGTGTCAATATTATGGTAGCCAACGTTGAGATTGTCAGGAATGATGGAAAAATGAGAGTTTTTGACCACGTGCGAATTTGGACTAGTAGACCTTCCTCGTTATGATTTGGTCTAATTAATTTGGCCTTTGTCCCTTTTTATGTGCGAGGCTTATTTTGGACCCGTAGACCACTTTCGGTTTTTAATTTGGGCCATCGGATCGCGATTAATATTTGAATGTTCAAATATTTTCTTTTATTCTCTCTCTCTCTCCCTCTCTCTCTCTCTCTCTCTCTCTCTCTCTCCTCTGCCGCGCACGTCTCCCCCTGCCCACGTCCCCTCAGCTCACCCACTCCCACCTGCTCTCTCTCTCTCTTCGTTTCTTTTCCTTCTTTCTTTTTCTTTTCTTCTTTCTTTCTCTTCTTCTTCTTCCTTCTTCCTTCCCCGAACTCGCCTAGTTCTGCTTCGTTCCTGCTCTGCTCGCCGGCTGCTGCTCGACCGCCCATCCAGCTCCGCCCGACGCCACCCTACCGGTCGCCGACGCCGCGCTCCTCCTCCTCGCACCGGCGTAGCGCCGCCGCGCCGCGCGCTGGCTCCCGCTCGACGCCGCTTCCTCCCCTCCCGAGCGCACGAGCTCGGCTGTCCGCCGCTCCACCGTCGCCGCCGCCCGCAAGCTCGGCCGCCGTCGCGCCCTCCGCCGGCCCGCCGCCCCGGCGCTCGCCTTCTCCTCCCTCGCGCGCAGCGCCGGCAGGCTCGCCCCCACTACCTTTCGCGCCCGATCGCCGCTGTTCTCCGGCTCGCCGACCGGCCCCGCGTCGCCGTCGCCGCCTCCGGTGCTGCCAGTCGCCGCCGTGTTCCACCACAAACAACCGGCAAGCCCCCTTCCCTCCCCTTTCTCTCTCTCTCTCTCGGTTTGGCCGTGAGAGGCCTTGAGCCGGAGGAGCTCCGCCGCCGCCGTCACTGTTCCGGCGCGGATCCGTCGCCTCGCCCGGCCGTCCAGCCGTTCCATTTCCCTCTCTATCTCTGACCGTGCCCCTATCTCTCCCTCTCTAGGCCGTGGATTAGCTTAGACCGTCGCCGTCGCTCGTGCCGTTCGCCGGAGCCGCCGCCGCCGTTACTGTTCCGGCGAGGGACCGCCGCTGTCCAGCCGCCATTACCACGTGTTCAGCTCGGTTTGAAGCTTAGGACATCCGGTGAGTTTGACCCTAAGCCCTAATTAGGACAATTTGCATTTCTAGACGGGTTTTAGGGGTTAATTAGGTTAATTTAGGGGTTAAACGGTGGAGGCTGTTAGGGGCTGGTTTTGTGGCGCATTTGGTGACCTAGACTGATAATTTGACTGAGGTTTGGCGGTCCATAACGTGCTGCGTGGTGGCTGATCATGAGAGTTGTGATTTGGACAAAAATTGTGATTTTGGCGAGTGAAATTTGCGAGCTAAATGGTGGCTGTTTTCGTACTGATCTTGTGGCTATTTTACGGGTTTAGTGCGATGATTTAGTTGAGGTTTAATGACCCGTATAGTGCTGTGAAGTGGCTGTGCATAGGTGCCTCAAATTGGGCGAAATTGTGAATTTGGCGGGTGTAAATTGAAGACCGAATAGCGGCTGTTTTCATGGCGGTTTTGGTGGTCTAACGGGATCATTTTAATGAGGTGTAATGACTTGGAATGTGCTGCATGAAGGCTGAAAGTATTGGAATGATTCGGCCCGAGTTTGGGGTTGATTTCGGGTTCAAATGTGGATTATAGTGCGCGCCTCATTTGGTCCTCATGGTGGCTGATTTGGGTGATATTTTGGGGAGTCAAATGGAGTGTTTTGAGGACATTTGTTGGCCTAGGACGATCTGTTTGGTGGCTGTCCATACCGGGTTTGAATTGGTCTATGAGCGATCAATTTGGAGGTTAATTGTGTGATTACCGGGAATGATCGCATTGATCAATTGACTAGCTACATGAGTCTTGTTGTGATTGATTTTTGGATGCCATGTTGCTTGTTTAGCGGGACTAAGAATGGAATAGCTTGGCGGGCCTCGAATGCGAGGGTTCTTGTTATCCCGGTTGTGTGGATTGTGCATGGATTGTGTGTCAAGTTGATGCCATGGCTGATTTGAATTGATTGTCTGATTGGGCATGTTGATTTATGAAATTGAATATGCGTGGTGCAAATGCGCATGATTGCATCGTGATTTGAGTAAGTGGTGCGGTGCAAGTGAATGCCCATATGTGAACGTTATAGCCATGAGTTTGCATCACGAGCATTGGCACGGCATGTGCATTTACAAGTGTGCTCGAGTGACATGTGCATTGTGATCACCTAAAATGCCCTGATGCGTTTAACGCGGGGTTCAGATGAAAATTGGTGCTTGTGAATGTGTGATCACAATAAACCCTGATGCGTTTTACGCGGGGTAGTGAACCCGTCCTGAGGCGTTTAACGCGGGACGATGCCCGGATTGCCGGAAGACGGCCAACCTGATGCGTTTACGCGAGTTCGGTCCGTATATGGAGATCGGTGTTGCGCCTGATGCGTTTACGCGGGCTAGAGACACTGGGCCTGATGCGTTTACGCGGGCCAGGAAGTGTTGGATAGTGATAGACCTGATGCGTTTTACGCGGGTCGGACCTGATGCGTTTAACGCGGGTCGGAGGAGAAATTGATAAATGGCAAGTATGCTAGAGTGCAAGCGTGCGAAAATGCATTGATGAGGCGTGAGCACGCGTATGAGCACGAGCATAAGCATGACATGCGTTGTGACCAAATGATGTGTACATGTCTTATTGGATCCTATGTTTTATGCTTGAATTGTAAGTGCCTAACCCAGGGGCAAGGTGAGTGTTGGATTTGGGCCCGAGGGCCTAAGTCAATTATGATTTGCTTGGAGTGTTGATTTAGTACTCGTCAGGAGGTGCACTTTAGCCTAATTTAGGTTTAGGGAATTACTCGCTGAGATTTATTCTCACTGTTGTTGAAAACCAATTTTTCAGACCCCCGGCCCTGAGGATGGCAGGCGTATTGAAACGTTTTGGGAGGAGCCCCGACTAGATATAGTGTTTGATCGCCGAGCCACGTACCCGCTTTTGATTTTTGAGTGTGGGCTGTATATGAATATTGTATATGTTTCCTGATGTCAAAACAAGTGTATATTTATCCGTGCTGGTTGTTGTATGGCTATCCTGGATTATGTGTATTTTATTGTACGGGTGGTTTTAATTACTTCCGCATGTGCTTTAAATCTCTGTGCTGGGTGTTGGGTCGGCGACGAGTCCTGGGACGTCGCACACGAATCGACCTTTGCGAGGGATGTGGCGCGCCGAGGAGTGCGGGGCGTGACATCCCCGTTTGATTTGGTATCAGAGCAAGGTCAGCTCGATCCAATTAGGTTGAAGCCTGGAGTGATAAGGAGCGGTGACCTTGGGTAGCCAGTAAGGTGACCTCGTGTGTTATGTGTACCTCCTGACTGCTTGTGTTTGATTGAGTGCTTGTTTTAGTTGACCGTAAAGTGCAGGTGCGGCAGGACCCGAGGTAAGTACGCGAATCTCCTTGGTTGAGATATTGTGTTGTTTGTGTAAGACCGCATGCTGGTTGCTTGATTGCTGCTGTATATACCTGCCTAGGACCTTAGACCGGTTTAGCTTGGTTTAGGTCTCTAATTCCTGAATGGAATTATAGCAGGAAGGTGAGCGTGCGAGTTGGAAAGATGAGTAGCCAAGGAAGAGGCCGTGGTAGAGGCAGAGGCCGTGGTAGAGGCCGAGGCCGTGGTAGAGGCAGAGGCCGAGGTCGTGAGCAGGACCCTGTAGAACCGCAAGTAAGGGCTGCCGAGGATCCGAGGGTAGATGGAATTTTAAGAGCTTTCGAGGAAGCTGGAATTCTGGGAGGTAGACTAGCCCAAGAGAGAGATGCCACTATAGCTGCTGCTGTTGAGGCCGCCATGGCTGCTGCTGCCAATGGGGCCAATGGGGCCAATGGGAATGATGGAAACGATGGTGATGATGGGAATCGGGGGAATCAGGAGGATCCAATTCCAGCACCAGTGAATGTGGGCAGGCCGATGTCCAAGTTAGTAGAGCAGTTCCTGAAATTAAAGCCGCCAAAGTTCAATGGGAAAGGTGACCCTGAGGCCGCACCCCGTTGGGTTGAGGGGTTGGAGAAGGCTTTCGAAGTGCTAGGGTGTACCGAGGCCGAAAAGGTGACATTGGCGGTATATCAACTGCAGGACAACGCCGATGATTGGTGGAAGGCCACCAAAGGAAGGGTATTTCCCGAAGGGACCGCCCCGACTTGGACCGTATTTTCTAAGACTTTCCTGGGAAAATTCTTTTCTGAGAGCGCCAGGGAAAGGAAATTGGCAGAATTCATGAGGCTCCGCCAGGGATTGATGACCGTAGATCAGTACGAGGCAGAATTTGCGAGACTGTCGAGGTTCGCGCCAAGGATGGTAGAACACCCTGAGGACAAGGCGCGAAGGTTTCGGGATGGGCCGAAAGCCGACATTCGCGACCAGTGATACCGTGAATTTAAAGACTTATGAGGACTTATATGAGAGAGCTCGGGCTATTGAGCGAGAGCAAGTAGATAGAGCGGCCGCATCTGGATCGCGGTTCGCCCCGGCTAAGGACAACCGCCGTTTTGGGAAGAAACCAATGGCGGGAAACAGGAGGTTCGTCCCACCGATCAGGAAGAACATTGGAAAGCCGAATCCCAGCGAGAACGGGTTTGGGGCTTGCTTCAAATGCGGGAGTATGAACCATCAAATCGGGAGTTGTCCCAGCGGCGCCCGCAGGCCCCCCCGATGCAACATCAACCCCGAATTGGGAATCAGGCTGGGAATCTACTGTCGGCTAATGTGAATAGGCCGCCGGCACAAGGACGAGTGTACGCCATGGCGCGAAGAGAAGTTGAGAATGCGCCGGGCGTGGTCACAGGTACGATTTCTCTTTGCGGTCATGTCGCGTATGCATTATTTGATCCGGGAGTATCGCATTCGTTTATATCTGCTCAGTTTGTTGAGTTGGCTGGATTAAACCCTGTTTTGTTAGAAGTGCAGTTGTGTGTGACTACGCCGTTAATGGATAAGATATGCATATCGTTAGGATGTCCGGATTGTGAGATAGTGATTGGTGGCGTAGAAAGCAGGATAGACCTAGCGGTTTTGCCAATGTATGATTTTGATTTAATTGTGGGCATGGACTGGTTAGTTAAGCAGAATGCCGTAATGGACTGCGGTAGTAAGGTGATTCGGTTTAGCCCATTGGACACCCTAGATTCGAGTTCGTAGGGAGTCGAGGAGGAACCTCGATCCCTTGGGTTTCTTCGGTTGAGGCAACTAAATTGTTGGATGAGGGCTGCCAAGGTTATTTAGCGAGCGTAGTTGATTCGACGGCAGGAGAAGTGCGGCTAGAGGATATAGCAGTGGTGTGCAACTTTCCCGATGTCTTTCCTCAGGAATTGCCGGGATTGCCACCAGAAAGAGAAGTGGAATTCGTTATCGAGTTGGCATCCGGGACTGAGCCAATCTCGAAGCCGCCGTATAGGATGTCGTTGTCGGAATTGAAAGAACTTAAGGTTCAGATGCAAGAATTGCTAGACAAAGGTTTTATCCGACCAAGTGCGTCTCCATGGGGAGCGCCAGTCCTATTCGTCAGGAAGAAGGATGGGTCGTTGAGGCTATGTATCGACTACCGTCAGCTGAATCAAGTGACGATTAAGAATAAGTATCCCCTCCCAAGGATAGACGACCTGTTCGATCAGTTGCAGGGAGCCTCGGTATTTTCTAAGATCGACCTAAGGACAGGGTATCATCAGTTAAGGATCCAAAAGGAGGATATCCCAAAGACGGCATTCAGGACGAGGTACGGACACTATGAATTCACGGTGATGCCGTTTGGACTGACGAATGCCCCTGCTGCATTCATGGACTTAATGAACCGGGTATTCAAAAAGTTCTTGGACCAGTTCGTCATTGTCTTCATCGATGATATTCTAGTGTATTCAAAGAGCTCCGAGGAACATGAGGTACATCTGGAAAGAGTTTTACGGACGCTAAGAGAGCACGCATTGTATGCTAAGTTTAGCAAGTGCGAATTTTGGCTGAATCGAGTTGCATTTCTTGGGCATATAATTTCCGGAGAAGGAATCTCCGTGGATCCGGCAAAGATTGAAGCGAGAAATGGATTGGCCGAGACCGACGACGATTGCGAGGTTCGGAGTTTCTTAGGGCGGCGGGATATTATCGGCGATTTGTGGAAGGATTCTCGGCGATAGCCACTCCGCCACGAAGGCGCTTAAGAAGGAAACGAGGTTTGAATGGACGGAAAAGTGCGAAGAGAGTTTTCAGGAACTGAAGCAGAGATTGACGACGGCGCCAGTGTTGACGATTCCTTCAGGATCGGGCGGGTATGAGATCTATAGCGATGCTTCGCTCAAAGGATTGGGATGTGTGCTAATGCAAAATGGAAGGGTGGTTGCTTATGCATCGAGACAGTTAAGGCCTCATGAGATGAACTACCCGACCCACGACTTGGAACTGGCAGCAATTATTTTCGCACTCAAGATCTGGAGGCACTACTTATGTGGAGAAAGGTTTCAGATCTACACGGACCATCAGAGCCTCAAGTATTTGTTTTCGCAGAAAGAATTGAACATGAGACAGAGACGTTGGATGGAATTATTGAAGGACTATGACTGTGACATATTGTATCATCCCGGGAAGGCCAACCGGGTAGCGGATGCCTTGAGCAGGAAATCGAGCATCGCGCATTTGCTGGTCAAAGAGTGGATTTTATTGGAAGGAGCGCGGGACTCAGAATTTAAATTCGAGGTAGGACACCTCTCCAGTCTGATGGCGACGTTACGGATTGAACCAGAAGTGCAAGCCAAGATTAAGGCGTTGCAGTCTACGGACCCTGAGATTCAGAAGATCCTAGAGATGGATGGCACTAATAGGAAACCGGACTTCCAAGTGTCCGAGGACGGAATTCTTAAGTTTCGAGGACGGTTATGCGTGCCCAATGATTTGGGACTTAAGGAAGAGATTCTATCGGAAGCTCATAGGAGCAGTTATAGTATTCACCCGGGCAGCAAAAAAAATGTACCAGAATCTCCGACAACACTATTGGTGGAACGGAATGAAAGCGGATGTGGCCAGGCATGTGGCTAAGTGCTTGACGTGCCAACAAGTGAAGGCACAGCATTGTAAGCCTGGTGGGATGTTGCAGCCGTTGGAAATCCCAGAATGGAAATGGGAGCACATTACAATGGATTTTGTAACAAGACTGCCAAGAAGCTAGAGGGGACACGACTCTATTTGGGTGATAGTGGACAGATTGACCAAGTCAGCGCATTTTCTGGCGGTGCGAAAAGACTTCGAGCTAGAAAGGTTGGCAGAATTATATGTGCGTCAGATAGTTCGCCTTCATGGAGTACCGGTATCAATAACATCGGACCGTGATCCCCGGTTTACTGCGAATTTTTGGAAAAGTCTGCAAGTGGCCATAGGTACTAAGTTGCAATTCAGTACGGCCTATCATCCTCAGACGGACGGCCAGTCTGAAAGGACGATTCAGACATTGGAAGACATGCTGCGAGCATGTGTTTTGGATTTTAAGGGCGGTTGGGAGGAACAGCTGCATTTGGTCGAATTCGCCTACAACAATAGCTACCAGCAGAGTATCAGAATGGCACCATTCGAAGCACTATATGGCAGGGCTTGCAGAACACCGTTGTGTTGAGATGAGGTAGGAGAAAGAAGTATAACGGGTCCAGAGTTGGTTCAGCAGTCAGTGGAAACAGTAAAGACTATCCGGGAAAGGTTGAGAACAGCTCAGAGCCGTCAGAAAAGTTACGCGGATCGAAGGCGTAGACCATTGGAGTTTCAAGTTGGCGACCATGTATTTCTTAAGGTCTCGCCGATGAGAGGACTATCTAGGTTTGGCAAGAAAGGGAAACTAAGTCCAAGGTATATAGGCCCGTTCGAGATTTTGGAAAGGATTGGGACGTTGGCCTATCGTCTCGCCTTACCGCCGAATTTGTCGCAGGTTCATAATGTCTTCCACGTGTCGATGTTGAGGAAATACGAACCGGACCCGACCCACGTGCTAAATCATGAGGTGGTAGACGTGGACGACAGGGTGTCGTACGTGGAAAAGCCAGTGCGAATCGAGGACAGAAAGGAGCAAGTTTTGAGAAACAAAACGATCTCGTTAGTCAAAGTTGTCTGGGAACATCACGGGACGGAAGGCGCCACATGGGAAAGCGAGGAAGTGATGCGACACCAATACCCCCATTTGTTCGAGTAGTCGGGTTTGGATTGTAAATTTCGAGGACGAAATTTTTATAAGGGGGGAAGAGTTGTGACATCCCGAATTTCGGCCCATTTTTGGGATTTATAAAACGCGTAATTTGTCGAGTGTGCTTATAGTAAAATCTCGCCGGAACCGATCACTCCCGGTTATCATTTTAAATTAGAGATTTCGCTAGAATCGCACTCGATCAAATTTGGCCGTTATTTGGATCCCGAACTTGGCGATCGATTTCCGGGAGTTTCGGGACAAAATAAATTGGACGGTGTCAATATTATGGTAGCCAACGTTGAGATTGTCAGGAATGATGGAAAAATGGGAGTTTTTGACCACGTGCGAATTTGGACTAGTAGACCTTCCTCGTTATGATTTGGTCTAATTAATTTGGCCTTTGTCCCTTTTTATGTGCGAGGCTTATTTTGGACCCGTAGACCACTTTCGATTTTTAATTTGGGCCATCGGATCGCGATTAATATTTGAATGTTCAAATATTTTCTTTTATTCTCTCTCTCTCTCCCTCTCTCTCTCTCTCTCTCTCTCTCTCTCCTCTGCCACGCATGTCCTCTCCGCGCACGTCTCCCCCTGCCCACGTCCCCTCAGCTCACCCACTCCCACCTGCTCTCTCTCTCTCTTCGTTTCTTTTCCTTCTTTCTTTTTCTTTTCTTCTTTCTTTCTCTTCTTCTTCTTCCTTCTTCCTTCCCCGAACTCGCCCGGGCTCCGCTCGTTCTCGCTCGCTCACCGGGCCGCCGCTCGACCGCCCATCCAGCCTCCGCCTCGACGCCACCCTACCGGTCGCCGCGACGCCGCCGTCCTCCTCGCACCGGCGTCGCGCCGCCGCGCCGCGCCGCAGCTCCGCTCGGCAGCCACTTCCTCCCCTCCCGAGCGCACGAGCTCGGCTCGTCGCCCGCTCCACCGGTCGCCGCCGCCCGGCAAGCTCGGCCGCCGTCGCGTCCTCCGCCGGCCGCCGCCCCGGCGCCCTCGCCTTCTCCTCCCTCGCGCAGCGTAGCAGGCTTCGCCGCTGCTGCCTTTCGCGCCCGACCGCCGCTGTTCGCCTGCTCGCCGGCCGGCCCCGCGTCGCCGTCGCCGCCGTGTTCCACCACAAACAACCGGCAAGCCCCCTTCCCTCCCCTTTCTCTCTCTCTCTCTCGGTTTGGCCGTGAGAGGCCTTGAGCCGGAGGAGCTCCGCCGCCGCCGTCACTGTTCCGGCGCGGATCCGTCGCCTCGCCCGGCCGTCCAGCCGTTCCATTTCCCTCTCTATCTCTGACCGTGCCCCTCTCTCTCCCTCTCTAGGCCGTGGATTAGCTTAGACCGTCGCCGTCGCTCGCGCCGTTCGCCGGAGCCGCCGCCGCCGTTACTGTTCCGGCGAGGGACCGCCGCTGTCCAGCCGCCATTACCACGTGTTCAGCTCGGTTTGAAGCTTAGGACATCCGGTGAGTTTGACCCTAAGCCCTAATTAGGACAATTTGCATTTCTAGACGGGTTTTAGGGGTTAATTAGGTTAATTTAGGGGTTAAACGGTGGAGGCTGTTAGGGGCTGGTTTTGTGGCGCATTTGGTGACCTAGACTGATAATTTGACTGAGGTTTGGCGGTCCATAACGTGCTGCGTGGTGGCTGATCATGAGAGTTGTGATTTGGACAAAAATTGTGATTTTGGCGAGTGAAATTTGCGAGCTAAATGGTGGCTGTTTTCGTACTGATCTTGTGGCTATTTTACGGGCTTAGTGCGATGATTTAGTTGAGGTTTAATGACCCGTATAGTGCTGTGAAGTGGCTGTGCATAGGTGCCTCAAATTGGGCGAAATTGTGAATTTGGCGGGTGTAAATTGAAGACCGAATAGCGGCTGTTTTCATGGCGGTTTTGGTGGTCTAACGGGATCATTTTAATGAGGTGTAATGACTTGGAATGTGCTGCATGAAGGCTGAAAGTATTGGAATGATTCGGCCCGAGTTTGGGGTTGATTTTGGGTTCAAATGTGGATTATAGTGCGCGCCTCATTTGGTCCTCATGGTGGCTGATTTGAGTGATATTTTGGGGAGTCAAATGGAGTGTTTTGAGGACATTTGTTGGCCTAGGACGATCTGTTTGGTGGCTGTCCATACCGGGTTTGAATTGGTCTATGAGCGATCAATTTGGAGGTTAATTGTGTGATTACCGGGAATGATCGCATTGATCAATTGACTAGCTAAATGAGTCTTGTTGTGATTGATTTTTGGATGCCATGTTGCTTGTTTAGCGGGACTAAGAATGGAATAGCTTGGCGGGCCTCGAATGCGAGGGTTCTTGTTATCCCGGTTGTGTGGATTGTGCATGGATTGTGTGTCAAGTTGATGCCATGGCTGATTTGAATTGATTGTTTGATTGGGCATGTTGATTTATGAAATTGAATATGCGTGGTGCAAATGCGCATGATTGCATCGTGATTTGAGTAAGTGGTGCGGTGCAAGTGAATGCCCATATGTGAACGTTATAGCCATGAGTTTGCATCACGAGCATTGGCACGGCATGTGCATTTACAAGTGTGCTCGAGTGACATGTGCATTGTGATCACCTAAAATGCCCTGATGCGTTTAACGCGGGGTTCAGATGAAAATTGGTGCTTGTGAATGTGTGATCACAATAAACCCTGATGCGTTTTACGCGGGGTAGTGAACCCGTCCTGAGGTGTTTAACGCGGGACGATGCCCGGATTGCCGGAAGACGGCCAACTTGATGCGTTTACGCGGGTTCGGTCCGTATATGGAGATCGGTGTTGCGCTTGATGCGTTTACGTGGGCTAGAGACACTGGGCCTGATGCGTTTACGGGGGCCAGGAAGTGTTGGATAGTGATAGACCTGATGCGTTTACGCGGGCCAGGAAGTGTTGGATAGTGATAGACCTGATGCGTTTTACGTGGGTCGGACCTGATGCGTTTAACGCGGGTCGGAGGAGAAATTGATAAATGGCAAGTATGCTAGAGTGCAAGCGTGCGAAAATGCATTGATGAGGCGTGAGCACGCGTATGAGCACGAGCATAAGCATGACATGCGTTGTGACCAAATGATGTGTACATGTGCTGCGACTGGATCCTATGTTTTATGCTTGAATTGTAAGTGCCTAACCTGCAGGGCAAGGTGAGTGTTGGATTTGGGCCCGAGGGCCTAAGTCAATTATGATTTTCTTGGAGTGTTGATTTAGTACTCGTCAGGAGGTGCACTTTAGCCTAATTTAGGTTTAGGGAATTACTCGCTGAGATTTATTCTCACTGTTGTTGAAAACCAATTTTTCAGACCCCCGGCCCTGAGGATGGCAGGCGTATTGAAACGTTTTGGGAGGAGCCCCGACTAGATATAGTGTTTGATCGCCGAGCCACGTACCCGCTTTTGATTTTTGAGTGTGGGCTGTATATGAATATTGTATATGTTTCCCGATGTCAAAACAAATGTATATTTATCCGTGCTGGTTGTTGTATGGCTATCCTGGATTATGTGTATTTTATTGTACGGGTGGTTTTAATTACTTCCGCATATGCTTTAAATCTCTGTGCTGGGTGTTGGGTCGGCGACGAGTCCTGGGATGTCGCACACGAATCGACCTTTGCGAGGGATGTGGCGCGCCGAGGAGTGCGGGGCGTGACAACTCCCATACTTGGCTTTTTTACTTTGAGAACTTTGAAATCAAAGGACTCCCTTACTGGTTCCTCAAATGGTGGGATCATTTTGGACCCATCGAAGAAATTATTCATCCCAGAGTTCAACCCAGTTATGAACTCTTCCTCAAAAAATTCAATCCGTTCTCCCATGAACAGATCTACAATCAAATCATGATCTTTTTCCATGCCTTTGGCATATCTTGGGTTCATGGATGGACTTTTGATTTTATAAAATCAAAAGGAAGGACAAACATTCCTATTTTAATAAGAAGATTCAAAGTCAAATGGTGGGATGGTTTTAAATTCTTTGATAGAACATCTCTTGAAAGTGTCAACAGATGGCTCATTGCCAGGCAATCTGTTTCTAGTTACCCTCCCCCTCCTGGGGAAATCACCCCTTTTCTACATGACAAAGGCTTCGTCCTTTCTAAATTAGCTTCAGCCCAATCACACCAGCAATTGGCAGGGATGTTGAAGCAAGCCCTTTCTGAAATAGAGGACTCCGAATCATCCCACTCTCATCATAGTGGAAATTCCAATGAAGATGACTGCTACGGAATCCTTCCAAGGATCCCATGGAGAGATGTAGCAGATCAGGAAGAAGAAGACGAAATGGTGGAAGATTTGTCCAAACCATAATATCAGGCGCCGAAAGCCTCCAGAGGCCATTTTCATAACATCATTACGCCGAAAGACTCCAGAGGCCATTTTTCATCACTACGCCAAAGGAATTCAACCACTTTCATCATTTCTAGGACAAAAGGAGTCTGTCAGCAATTTTTCTTTATTATATTTAATTACTATACACTGTAAACACTGTGCACTTATCACCCGTGAACTATTTCTACAGGAACTTTATTTGCTTATATAACCAGACCTCATTCACTTGAAGAGGCAGAACCTTTCAGAACGAATTCACACCCTTTCTCTCAAAGTTCAAAACCTCTCCAGTTTCTCTCCAAACCTTCTCAGAAGGAATAAGAGATCTCACATCTCAAAACTTTCTATAACCTTTTCATATCCAGTAAGTTTCTGAACCCTGAAAAGATCTTGTCCCGTACTTTCAAGATCTTTCAAAACATTTTCTAGTTCTTATAGCGTGGAAAATCTTATCGTTCTAGACTACCAATAGTCTGAGTAACGGGAGAATTTCTACCAAAGAAATTTCCTTACTTCTGCACTTGTATTTCGATACCTACATTCTGTAACCTTTCAATACTGTTGTTGTAATCTTTCAATATTGTTTATATACCAGTCATTTCTCTAATTTCCTTTTTGCATTTACATACTACATACCCCACAAACGGCAGGTCGAACCGCCTGTGGAAGGTCTGTACTTTAAATTAAAGCAGTTCTTTGCAATTGTTATATATCCTTACTTCTTCTTACCATTTTACCCTTTTCATCCTTGCTTAGCAATACCACCTACATGGTTGGTTTAGAATTTCTAGTTATTCTTCTTTTAGTTTTGTATATTGCTTACGGTTTCTTTATTATTTATAATGCTCGCGCTTTTATTTAATTTTATTTATTTAATAATTTTCTGCATAGAAATCTGCACTTTTGTACTAGAGTATATTTTTGCTGTTGCTAGATCCAGAGACATATTCGAGATTCTATATCTATTTTCACAATATATTAGATATTTTGAACATTTAGAACGACAATTACAAATTACATACATCTTCGTTGCTCTATTCTTTTTATTACAATTTCCTCAATTCCTTTCTAATAAACGTAAACGTTTCGATTAAGTATTAATTCCTTCTCTATATATATATATATATATGTCGATAACAGATTGTTAGTTATTGTTGAGACTACGTCCTTCGTGTGGAAGGACGGCCGTGTTATCCCCTTTTTTCTAGTTGTTTTTGGGGTGTGACAGATTCGGCACTTTCGCACCTTCGTATTGCTCCGGAGAAGTTGTCTGAATGGCTGCTTTGTCAAGAAACCTAACAAGCAATAAGAGGAACATCGAAGTAGTTTAATTGTGAGTTCTTGCTCAATTTTGGATGTCATTACTTTTGATTTTCCTATGATTTGCAATAGTATGTCTAACATAACATTGCTGTTCCTCACTAAAGGTGGAATCAACCTGAAATTGTCAGTGTGAGGTAAAAATTCTGCTTCCGAGGCTAAGAAAAGTTGAGTTGCTCAAGAGCTTTGATGGGTTCATGAACTCATCCATAGTCTATAAGGGGGCTTCACTATACTTCACAATTAGAGTCGGTTAAAATCTGGAGGAATCAATGTGTGAACAGGGACAAAGATTAGAACTTGCGACCGACAGGGATCTACTAGTTGTAATATTTGAGTATTAAAAAAAAAAAAAGGTCAACAAGTCAACATTTGCTACAGTGGACTTCAATTATAAAAGAGGACCGAGAGCTTTCGGGGAGGAGAAAACAGAAACGGAAAAGAAAGAAAGAGAGGAAGAGAAGAAGAAGAAGAAGAAAGGGAGAGTTTGGTGCCGCGCGAACCTCGCCTAGCCGATTCGACTTCGTATCGCAATGCCCGGTAAGCATTCACGCCCCTCGTTCATCCGATCAGAAAAGTTTTCCGATTTAGGGCTTGAAATTCGGAATTTTGGGAAATTTGAGCGGCGAAGTCCAATTTTTGAGTCGTAGAGCTGCGTATTTTTATAGAATTGATAGTTTGTGGTGTTGTGGAGCTGTGGGATCTTACGGATCTTGATTTGGACCTACGGTTTGCCCAATATGAATTTTTGAAGTTGGCCGCACGAGGTGAACAGTGCGCGATCAGTGGGCTTTAGGCCGATTTTCGTTGGTTTTCGGCTCGATTTTGGGACGGTCAAGTTGGGGATTTTGTAATACTCGGAACGGGCTTTCTTTTGACTATAAGTTTGCTAGGATCGGAGTTCGATGGAAAAAGTTGTGGCGCGATCAAGTTTCGTGTTCAAGTTTCGCGTTGCGGGCGATTTGGATAATCGCTTTGGAGGAGGATTTGTGGACGTGTTTGAGTCGTTTTGATTAGCGACTAAGCTTAGTTTAGTCTAGTCGTTAGTGAAATGGTGCTTTACTTGATTTTGATGTCGATTCTCGTTTAATTGTTAGGATTACGAGATCGTCGATTCGAGTGAGCGTGGTTGTTTGATTTTTGGGATTCCAGGTGAGTGGTACTATCTCTTCTTTGGTTTTATAAAAATCATATCTCGAAGGAATTATGATTCGACATAAATATATATGTTGAACTTAAAAGAGCATTTTGTTTCATAAATCGGGATCGAGCATTTACTACTTTTTAGTATTTGTCAATGATTTGAGAATCGTTTTTGGAAATGTATTATGAAAGGATACATTTGTATATTGTGTTATGAACTAGTTTATGAAATGAGTTCGGAAATTATTCAAGAAATGCTCTACGAAATGTATTTCCGGCGGATTAGCCGTGTTATGAGAAAGTTATTTGTTTGGTTTGTGAAATGTATTCTGGATTAGATTTCTGATATTAGATGATGATTGCTTGATGCTCAATATCGCTGTGAGCCCATTGAGGGGCTTGGGGGTATGCATACCGGGTTTAGGATATCCTTCTGGGCCGAGCCACCGGCTTTGTAGGTGGAGACCTTACCAAGGGGGGAATCTTGGTAGCCTTGTCACAAGGCTTTGTGTCGTGACCATAGTTAGATATTGAGCAATAGATTGGTCGATGGAATGGACCATCGACGTTTGATATGATATGAGATTCATCAATGGAATAGACCATTGATGTGTGATTTGAGATTAGTCAATGGAATGGACCATTGACGTGGTTTGTATAGAGATTGATCAATGGACTTGACCATTGATAGTTTGAATTGTGATTGTGGATTTAAATGTGTATTTGTGACTTGTACAAAGTTTTGATGAAATGAAATAACTGTTATGTGATTCTATATGTATTTTAAACCTTGGGTTTGGCTTCTGAAGTTCTGGTATTGCTTTGTACATATGCATAGTGATTGCTCGATCTACTTAGAAGAGATATACTATTCACTGAGCTGTGGTTGCTCACCCTCATCTTTCCCAACCTTTCAGGTTCTTTGTTTAGCAGCCAATAGAACGAGAGCGATGTCATTGGGATTCTTGGGTGATTTGAGGCTGCGTCCTTTGGGCGAAAGGACGGCCGTGTCATTCCCCATATTGGTAGGTTTCGAGGTGTGACATTTGTTGGTATCAGAGCTTAGGTTATGATTTTTGGGGTATAGAGTCTATGGGACGTTGTGAGCTTGTGTCTTAGTTTATAGCGTGAGTCTTTTGTTAAGTATTAGGTTGTATATTTCTTTTGGCGTAAGTGGTTATGGATTATGATACGGAAAAGCATGCTTTGCCTTGTAAGGGATAACAAAAGCGAGTTTTGCCTTTGGTACTGGGAATGTATCCTAAGGTCCTTGAGGAGCGATTTTGACAATGAGGTAAAGAGGGTTATTATGATCTAAATTTTGACTCGCAGAAAGTAGAGCAAGTTGGACAAGGAATTGTACTATCAAAGATTTCAAATTTGGGATCGAGACGTGTTTCATGATGTTAAAGGGTATGGAAGGTCATTTTGGGCTCGAGGAGTCGTAATGTGGTGATTGAGCAATTGCTACTTTCAAGGTGACAAAGGATGGTGTTACCATGGCAAGAAGTATTAAGTTCAATTACATAATTTAAAATATTGGTTCTAGTCTTGTAAAGCAAGATGCAAATGAACCAATGATGTCGCCCGAATGGCACCACATGCGCTACAATCCTCGCACGAGCAATTTTGTATGCAAGTTAGTTGCAATTGGGATGAATACAATGGACTTGAGATGTGGCTTCGCCATGGAAATTTAGCCAAAATTTGTTAGTTATAATACACTTTGGAGGGTGTATGGCAAAGCTGAACTCTTTGGCAAAGTGATCCATCAGTTTCAACCAGAACGAAGGAAGGATACTGAGCAGAATGTTACTACCTACAACACTATAATAAAGCTATATGGAAAATTTTCTTGAGCATGAGAAGGCGACAAATCTGGTTCAGGAGATACAGAATAAAGGAATTGAACCAAATGCAATTACTTACTCGACAATAATTGCGATATGGGCCAAGGTAATAAAATTAGACCGTACAGCGGCATTGTTTCAACCAGAATTTTTTGAGAAAAACATCCCTACTAAGGCCAGACCAACCCAAATGAATCATGAAGTCTTAAGTTTTTGTCAAAAAGAGATACAAGAACTTCTTGAGAAAAACCTCATTAGGAAAAGTTAGTCACCTTGGAGTTGTTCAGCCTTTTATGTTAACAAAAATGTTGAATTAGAATGAGGAGTACCAAGACTAGTTATAAATTATAAACCTTTAAATACAGCTTTAAAATGGATAAGATATCCGATCCCCAATAAAAAAGATTTATTAAATAGATTACATAATGCTAAAGTATTTTCGAAACTTGATATGAAATCTGGATTATGGCAAATTCAAATTAATGAAAAGGATAGATACAAAATAGTATTCACTGTCCCTTTTGGACAATATGAATGGAACGTTATGCCCTTTGGTTTAAAAAATGCCCAATCTGAATTTCAAAGAATAATGAACAACATTTTTAATCCATATTCAGATTATATCATAGTTTATATAGATGATGTTTTAATATTCTCCACAAGTATAGAACAGCATTTTAAGCACATCAATCATTTTATTAATATTGTGAAAAGAATGATTTAGTAGTTTCACCTACTAAAATAGCTCTTTTTAAAACAAAGATCAGATTCCTAGGACATTATATCCATTTAGGAACTATCATACCTATTGATAGGTCAATAGCATTTTCAAACAAATTCCCTGATAAAATCAGAGACAAAAACCAACTACAAAGATTTCTTGGAAGTTTAAATTATATTATAGATTTCTTCTCCCATATCAATATAATTTGCATACCTTTTGTATTGCAAAAGGTGAAGGATTGAGCAGTAGGTTGTGTCCTAAGACTCCACAAGAGAAGGAACAAATGAAACGTGTTCCTTATGCTAGTGCTGTTGGGAGTTTAATGTACGCTATGATGTGTACAAGACCTGACATATGTTTTGCAGTTGGAATGGTAAGTAGATACCAATTCAATCCAGGTCAAGCACATTGAAAAGCCGTCAAAAGAATCATGAGGTATCTAAAGGGTACTGCTGATTATTCTCTGAGTTATCAAGGAAAGGATCTGCGACTTAAAGGCTACTCAGATTCTGACTGGGGAGGAGATTTAGATGAAAGGAAATCTACCTCTGGATTTGCATTCTTACTGAATAATGGCGTTCTATCTTGGAGCAGTAAGAAACAAACATGTATAGCACTATCCACCATGGAAGCCGAGTTCGTGGCATTGTCAACAACAGTACAAGAGGGAGTTTGGCTTAAGAGATTTTTGGATCATTTAGGTGTTGTTGAGCATGTTGCAAGCTCATTATTAGTCAATTGTGATAGCCAAGCAGAGATAGCATACACCAAGGATCCGAAATATCATGGCAAGACCAAACATATAGATACCAAGTACAATTTTGTTAAAGATATGATAGGGCGAAAAGATGTGAACTTGCAATATATATCTATGCATAGAATGATAGCAGATCCTATGACGAAGCCAATTTCTAGAGATGTTTTCACTGGTCATGTAAAATCTCTAGGACTGCGTAGATGCTGATGTACTGAATATTGTAATTTCCCTGAATGTTCATATTTAAATGAAATTGTTATATCATTGTTAATGCCTATGAATTTTTTTTGATATTTATGCATCTTAATACTGAGTGTATTATGTCAAGAAAGTATGTCGGACAGATAAGATTAACCAACTCACACGAGTAATCGCCTCTATTTACTGTGTGATAAATAGAGATGAGACAATTTTTAAGCTTATTATCTAAGTGATAATCGAGAGCTCAAGCTTAAAATATAAATGTCGCCTTAGCTAAGTGCTAAGATGAGGACATAACATTTACTATGTCCAAAAGTAAAATAGTCCACATATTTTACTTTATCTGTCTTTGATGCCAGATGTGAGTTCTAATGGATTCTTTAGAAGAGTAGATACATGAACTCAAGTTTAGACATTGAGTATGTCTGAACTATCATTTGTACGGTATTGAATGTAAAGACATACGCTCCACAGGAAAGGAGTTAATACCGTAATACGTATTTCATACTACATATGCATGAGACGATCGATAAGAGTGGCAAAAGTTTTTCATCTCAACTTTATGCCGTGTGAGACTCTTGAGGATATGAGTTCCTCATTTAGTGCCCTCACGACTCTGACTTATTCTCAAAGATTCTATTCAGTGTTCGCTATCTTAGGGTGTTGCCAATGGTCATGAATGATTCGATCTAATGAGGCATTTCTAGAAAAGCGAGCTGGACTAAAATAGAGAGGTTTAAGGAAAGAGGAAGATTAATTTATTTATGATGTCACATCCTATTTTTGTATTCACAGGTCGACCAATTATGATTTTGAGTAAATCATAGTTGTGAATACAATATACGAGATACTAAAAGAGATCAAAAGAGATATAAATGTGACTGATTGATCTAGGGTACTGCATACTATATCTACTCGAAAACGTTATGCCCAATTTGAGCTGCTATGTATTCCTAACAGATGCATGGCGACGAGCTCTCGAAGTATGCTAGTCGTACGGATTATTTGCTAGTATGAATATTGCAAAGAAGAGAGAGTTATGTTTAGCCCACCATGTGCGAGTGGGAGATGATGGGTTTTGTAAATAAATGGGCCACCCATGATGGGCTAACCCAGCCCATGAAAGAAAATAACCGCAAATGGCAATTATTTTGTGGGAACAAAAGTGAGAAGAAGAAAAAACTTACGTGAGTTTTTTGCAAGTGCTTGTGGTTCACTATCAGAAACTCTCACACTCTCACTCACTTGAAAACAAAGAGAAAAAGCGACTTTGCTCGACAATCCAAGGATCGCTCTCTCTCTCGAGGCTGCAATAGGTGCATTTAATCTGTGGCAAAGAGGTATGTTCGTTTACGTAATATGCTTCGTTCGATCGGTGATTCAAGTATAGAATGGGCACGTTTTTCGCATTTTTGCATTATGTTTAGGAATATGTTTCCTTCAGGACATTATTAGTAAAACACAATAAGGTGGCAAGAACAGGTGATCCAATTCTTTCTGGCCAGTCTCCTCCAGAAACTTCATTTGGCGATGGCTCCACCCGTGCTTAATTAGGCAGCCAATCCATTCCACTTATAACCGAACATCCGGTACTAGCTTGTTCTGCCGAACCCGTCCCTTTGACAGGACTCTCCATTCCACGAGCGGTCCCTATCTTCAAACACTATCATGATGTATTTCATGGGGCAGCTTCATGTCATATCCTCAATCCTCGCTATATTGTCGGTCTCCTTCCGGTCCTTGTGGTGGCATTGCCTCCTTTTCCGAGGTCTTACCCTAGTATACCACGCCCTAGATGACAGCCACTAAACCCGCTCGGCAGTACATAGGACTCCAAACCCATCACGGTGTGAGTCATAGATTTTAGATTTCTAACTCGAAGTCAAAAAGAAAAGAAGGCAAACACATCCTTCAAATGAGGAGAATTACTATGGCTAGAGCTTTCAACTGATCAAATCAAGGAATGATCAGTCTGATCTTACTGAATGTGTTATGTTTGGGAAATTCCTGTGCAGGGGTGGAGTATATTATATCTGAAGGAGTATTTGAAACACTACCATCGGAGGAGCAAAAGGTCTGCATTCTCATGCCTATGAGGTTTCTTCTTCCCTTTTTCCTCTCTGCTTTTTTTGGGTTTTCGTTTGATGCTTCTCGATCAACATTGGTGTTATTTTGTTGCTGGTATAACTTCAATACAAGCTAGGTGGTACAGATAAAATCAGGCCTCTGTATTCATCCTCGAGTCCCAGATTTTGTGGAGAAAGTAGAACTCAGGAAGTTGGCCAAGACTTATGGAAAGTTTTGGTGCACATGGCAGGTGGATCGAGGCATGTAGATCTGGCCATTAACATATGTTTCGCAGGATATATGGTTCTCAAGCTAGTGTACATTCTAAGCCAAGTGAATTTGCTCTTTTTCATCTACTAACTGGTGGGAATTTTTTCTTTGGTTTTGCTTTGCTTTACGTGATATGTGAAGGTGATAAGCTTCTGATTGGTGCGCCGGCGCTGATGACGTTGCCTCAGCCATCGGGCAGGGGTTTATTTAGGCCGGATTTGGTGATGAAGAGGGACAACCGATACGGCATCAGAACCAACCAACTGGAGGTGATGAGGGAGGACATTGAAGAGCCTGAGCAGAACCATCCTTGTGCCAATCATTGGATACGAAATGCGATGTGCTTCGCTGTCGATGTTACGTATACTGATGTGAAATGGGTTGTGTCTTTCCCCTGAATGAGTTAAGCATACAGTTGTGGTTGCAACTGCAGCGTAAATCTACGTAGCCTCGTGTTGGTTTTGTGCATAGCAAGTTGTGGAAGTGCTTCTAGACATGTATGAAACTGTCATTTTCTTCCATGTGGTCTTTGAATTTTAATAAATTCACTCCAAGTGATTCTACTGTTAAGTGCATTGCCTTGTTGAAAATTGTATCCACATCAGCTGATACCATTAGATTTAATGGAAGGATAATATTGAGTGAATATATCAAAGTTCAGGGATTCAATTGAAAGAAAGGTTCAAACTCGAAATTGCTCATTAAAAAAGTTCAAAGGCTACTTTATTTTATTTTTCTTGTTGGTCGACTATTTTTCTTTTCTTTCTTTTTTTTCCCTTCCTTCTTCCTGTGGCCGATCGTGTGACATTCTGAAATCCGACCCACTTGGAATTTATGAAATGGATAATTTTATGAACGTGCTTATAGTTAGATCTCGCCCGGAACTGATCACTCCTGGGATACTAACCATTAGGGAATGGCTAATTAGGGATTTAAATTCGCGTGATCAAAGAAACTCGATCGTGAACCGACTTTCGACCATAAAAATTGTCGAGGTGACATTTTGAGCTAATGTAGGCCGATCCAAGGATAGTTAGGGATCAATTCTCCGCTGTCATACGAGTGGATCGCGGGTGATTCCGCTTGACCACGAGATGAGTTGACAAATGACCCTAAATCTATACCAAACGATCGCGCTCGTCGGAACTAGCGATCGATCCTCGCGATTACATGACAACCGAGGTCGTCACGACCCGAGTCAACTTAAACGTGGCTTGATTCAGTATTGACCACGGGTCGATTATGCGAATTTCCCGAAAGCCACCCGTTAGTTTGAGATACGCTCAAGCTACGTTATTTAAATTTAGTCATTAATTAGAGACCAAGTTTGGGCATGGGAAATTTCGAAGGTTACGACAGGATAATTGGACGACGTTGTTATTAGCTTGGTCAGCCTCAGATTTGCTCGGATTCTTCAGAAAATTTGAATTTTGACAAGAAATGAAAAATGACCTTTTTTGCCCTTGGGACTTTGTTAAGGTCAAGTGTGATGTGAGAAGGGCATTTTGGTCATTTCACACCAACTTTATAAATAAAAGTTTTTGGACAATTTTGCCCTTGGACTTTTTGTGAAATTCCAATTTTGCCCTTGGATATTTTTGGGTAAGAGTCGATCTTGGCCGTTGATCTCAAGATAAGGTTTAATCGTGGCCGCTGATTGGAAAATAAAGAGGAGGGTAGGATGGTCATTTTACAAGGGGGTTAGACACCAATTATTGGTGTAAATAGCCTTATTTCTTCTCATTTTCACTCTCTCACCCTCTCATTCTCTCTCTCTCTCGGCAATCTCTCTCTCCCTCTCACTCTCCCTCTCGGCCGAGCCTCCTCCTCCTCCTCCCGTGACCGTGGCCAGCCGGCCAAGCTAGCCATCGCCGCCGTCCAGTCGTCCTTGAAGCCGCGGTCTCACCACCATCACTACCACCGTCCCTCTCTCTCTCTCCTATTTTTTTTTCCTTCACCGAAACACCACCATCAGCCTTCATTTCGGTCCAGCCCAGCCGAGGAAGACCGGCCGCTCGTCCAGCCACCATCCGCCGTCCAGCCGCCGTCGTCGCCGTCCGTCCGCCGGGTGACCGCCGGCTTGCCGTCCCCCCCCCCCCTTCTGACCGAGCTAGCCTAGGACTTCAAGTAAGTGGCATCCTAAACTCTACTTAGGATATCGGGTACTAACGGACATGATTAGGGGCTGATTCGGGTTAATTAGGGGCTGATTTTGGTTAATTAGTAGCCGTTTAGGGGTTATGTTGGTAGGCTGAATTGGGGGCTGATCGTGCCTGATTTGTGGGTGAAATTGTGATGGTTTCGGGGCGATTGGTTGCTGAATTGAGTGCTGAAAATCGTGGTTCGAAATGATCAGTGTATGGTTCGATTTGGGACTAAACGTGTCGGTTTGATATGTAGTGCCATGGCTGGTTTGTGTGATTATTGTGGCTTGAAATAGACATGAATATGTTGATTTTATGCTCATATTAGTGGATGTGATTGTGGGTCTAGTGGCGACCTTGCATGCTCGTCGGATTGTGGAATAATTGGTTGAAATGTGGACCCGTTTATATGTGCATGGGCTGAATTGGATTGGCTGGAAATTGGGTATGTTTGTGTGTCAATTGAGCATGTTCGTACGATGTTTGAGCGAGTGATGGGTGAAAAATTTATGTGATATGTCGTGCGTGTGGTCACGAAAGTCCCTGAGGCGTGTAATGTAACGCGGGGAATTGAGCCGTCCTGAGGCATTTACTTTAACGCGGGACGATGCCCGGTATTACCAAAAGATCACAAACCTGAGGCGTGTTCATTTATGCGGGTTATGCCATAGATGGAGGATGTTGAGCCTGAGGTGTGTACTGTAACGCGGGCAAGAGACATAGCCTGAGGCGTGTACTGTAACGCGGGCTAAGGAGTGTTGTGAATTTGAGATGGTCATATGTGAACTGTGGATTGAAAGTGAAGCTGAGGCGCAATTACGCGGGTCGTTGGCAAGTTTAATGAAAATGGTGTGGGGTGCACGAACGAGTATGTGTGAAATGAGGAGTTTGGAAATGACATGTGTTTGATTTTGTTTTGGGCATGAGATTAATTTGAAATGTGCATGTGGTTAGAATTTGTGTAATTGAGACTAATGTGCAGATTGTACCCATTAAAAGCCTAGGTAAGTGCAATTGTGTGCATGTTGTGTTTATTGAGTGATATTGTGTTTGAATTTGTCTGGAGGTACGTGTTAGCCTAGGTGGGGTTTAGGGTGTTTACTTGCTGAGACGTGTTCTCACGATTATTTAACCAAACCATTTCAGAACCCCGGCCTGGATTATGAATCCTCCGCCGCCACCGCCTCAGAGTTTTGGTATATTCATGCACACCGACCATGCAGTTGTAGAGTATCCTATAGGAGATGATATGGCTTGGATTAAGCATACTACAGTAGTCTTGGTAGATATAGGACACCCCCTGTGGTAGGCTCATAGCTATACAGCCTGGTGTTTCCGGGATGGTGTGGATGAGTTCGGTCCCGTTCAAGGTTTTGATGTCCCTTTTGACGGAGTGGGAGATTGGGATCCGTCGGCTATACCTCCTCCTGATGGGGAGATGAACAGCCTTGACACGAGCTACGCACAGTCAGAACATCAGCCTGTACCTGCAGCACCCGAACCTTCAATGGCTGAGCCTGATCCGGAGCCGGAAGAGTCACAGGCAGGGTATGATCCAATGGATGTGGATATAGGAGAAGTACCCGAGGAAGAGCCCATAGAAGAGGAAGAACCAAAAGAAGAACCAAAGGAGAAAGAGCCAGAGGAAGAAGAACCCGAGGAGGAAGAGCCGAAGGAAGGACCAGGAGAAAAACCCGAGGAAGAGCCAGAAGAAGAGCCAGAGGAAGAGCCCAAGGAAGAACTGGAGGAAGAGCCACCGATTGACGTTCCAGACGATTCCGATGATGGATCGATAGAGATTAAGGCAGATTATGAGTCTTCAGAGGAGCAGGTGGCTCAAGGGGAATCAGATTCGGGTTCCGGGGAGACCGACTCAGAGTGGACGCCGTCTAGGGGTCTTAGGGGTTAGATTAGGGGTAGTGTAACCCTTTTTGAAGTGTCCCATTTTTGGAGTTAGAGTATACCCAGACTACTGGTCGTTTTTTATATCGGTGGTGTAACATTTCGAAGCCCGGTGTGCGTGTACATTATGTGTATTGTAAGTGGTGTATATTGTATAAGTTGATTTGGTAATGACTGTATATTCTCCCTATTATCCCTTTCTAAGTTTTGTCTGGGTGTATGTTGCTTTCGCTAGTGCTTTATCTTTGAATGTGTGGGGTCGGCGACATCCTAGGACGTCGCGATAATCAACCAAAGAGGTATGTCGCGAGCTCGATGGAGTTCGGGGCGCGACATTCCCAGTTAATTTGGAATCAGAGCAAGGTCAGCTCGATCCAAGTTGGTCGAAGTCTGGAGTGATAAGGTGCGATGACTTTTGGGGTAATTGACTAGGGAGATCTTAGCGAATCATAGGTGTGCAATGAGCTACGCGTGCCTCCAGACTGTTGTTGTGATTGCTGAGTGAATTGAGTGCTATAATGATTGGAATGCAGGTGCGTCTGGATCTGAGGTAAGTGCACGGACCTTGCTGATTGTGGCCTTGTGCTGTTGTGATTAATTACCTGCTGAGTGAATTATTGTGTTAATTCGCTGCCCAGGACTAGACTGGTATAGTTGGCCTAGGTTTCTAATTCCTGAGTGGAATTATAGCAGGTAGGTGAGCGATAGAAAATCGTGAGGATGAGTTCGAGAGGTAGAGGATTAAGAGGCCAATCAAGTTCACAAACCCAACCTGCGAGAGATCCGAGAATGGATGCGATCATGAGGACCCTATAGGAGATTGGAAATCTGATAGGACGGCAGACTCAAGAGCGAGCTGCCACTATTGCCTAAGCTGCTGAGGCCGCTGTGGCCGTCGCCGCCAATAATAACAATGGGAATCAAGGGCAAGGGTAAGTGAATGTGAATAGGCAGATGCATCAACTAGTTGAGCAGTTTTTGAAATTAAAGCCCCCTAAGTTTGATGGTAAGGGCGACCTTGAGGTTGCATCCCTTTGGGTAGAGGAGTTAGAAAAGGCCTTTGAGGTGCTAGGGTGCATCGAGGAAGAGAAAGTAACCTTGGTGGTATACCAGCTCCAAGGAAGTGCAAGTGATTGGTGGAAAGACACCAGAGGAAGGGTGTTCCCTGCTGGTGCTGCCCAGACTTGGGAGATGTTTGTGGAAGTCTTCAATGGTAAGTACTTTTCTGAGAGTGCCCGAGAATAGAAGTTAGCTGAGTTTATGAGGCTTCGTCAGGGACAAAGGACAGTGGATCAGTATGAGGTTGAATTCGCTCGATTATTTAAGTTTGCCCTAAGGATGGTGGAGGACCCGTTAGATAGGGCTCAGAGGTTTCGAGATGGTTTGAAGCCGGACCTTCGCAGCCAAATGATTTCACTGAATTTGAAGGATTATAACGAGATCTATCATCGGGCCCAAGCGATCGAGCGTGACTTAGCTGATAGGGCTGCCGCTTCTGGGTCAAGATTTGCCTCGGGTAGGGACAACCGCCACTTTGGGAAAAGGCCAATGGCGAGTAATCGACGTTTCGTCCCTCCTATTAGAAGGAATATCGGGAAACCGAACCATTTTCAGAATGGTCCATGTCGGGTGTATGGGGAACGACATGGAAATGGACCTTGTCTGAATAGGGGCGAAGCCTGTTTCGGATGTGGCGGGTTTGGCCATTAGATAAGGACTTGCCCTAACATCAGGCAGAATAGGTCGCCTGCATTGCCGCCACCCCGGAACGAGAACCAAATTGGAGCTGCCCCGTCGGCTAATCAAAATAGGCCACTGGCCCAAGGACGGGTGTACGCCATGGCAAGGAGAAAGATTGAGAACGCGCCAGGGGTGGTCACAGGTACGGTTTCTCTATGCGATTATGCTGCTTATGCTTTGTTTGACCCTGGGGCGTCACATTCGTTTATATCAGAATAGTTTGTTAAATTGACTGGTACAGAGCCGCAATTGCTTGATGTTGTGTTGTGTGTTACCACTCCACTGAATGATAAGGTGCTAGTCTCGTTAGGGTGCCCGGATTGTAAGATTGTGATTGGTAATAGAGAGGAAATGATAGATCTAGCAGTTTTAGCCATGTATGACTTCGATGTGATTGTGGGTATAGATTGGTTAGTTAAGTAGAGGGCTGTTATGGATTGTAGTAGCATGGTGATCCAATTTAATCCGGTTGGACATCCGTAATTCGAATTTGTGGGAAATCGAGGGGGAACCTCAATCCCTTGGATTTCGTCACTGGAAATGACTAAGTTGTTGAATGAAGGGTGTCAAGGATTTCTAGCGGCTGTGATTGATTCGACGGTTGAGGAGCCGAGGTTAAAGGACATAACCGTGGTGTGCGATTTTCCCGATGTCTTTCCTCAGGAATTGCTGAGATTGCCACCAGAAAGAGAAGTGGAGTTTGTAATCGAGTTGGCCCCTGGGACTGAGCCAATCTCAAAGGCACCTTATAGAATGTCGTTGTCAGAGTTAAAAGAGTTAAAGGTGCAAATGCAAGAGTTATTGGACAAAGGTTTTATTCGTCCAAGTGCGTCTCCATGGGGAGCGCCAGTCCTATTTGTGAGGAAGAAGGATGGGTCATTAAGGTTATGTATTGATTACCGGCAGTTAAATCAAGTGACGATCAAGAATAAATATCCCATGCCAAGGATAGATGATTTGTTTGATCAGTTACAAGGGGCTTCGGTATTTTCTAAGATTGATTTGAGGACGGGATATCATCAGTTGAAGATTAGGAAGGAGGACATACCGAAAACGGCATTCAGGACGAGATATGGACACTATGAATTTACGGTAATGCCGTTCGGATTGACAAACGCCCCTGCTGCTTTTATGGACTTAATGAATCGGGTGTTTAAGGAGTTTTTAGATCAATTCGTCATAGTCTTCATAGATGACATATTGGTGTACTCGAGGAGCCCGGAAGAACATGAAGTACATTTAAGTGAAGTTCTACGGACCTTAAGAGAAAACGCGTTGTACGCCAAGTTTAGTAAGTGCGAGTTCTGGCTCAATCGAGTAGCATTTCTTGGACACGTGATCTCTAGGGAAGGAATCTCAGTAGATCCAGCAAAGATTGAAGCTATAATAAAATGGCCGAGACCAACGACGGTAACAGAGGTTCGAAGCTTTTTGGGTTTGGCAGGATATTACCGACGTTTTGTGGAAGGATTCTCGGCAATAGCAACACCTTTGACACATTTGTTGAAAAAGGAAACAAGGTTTGAATGGACCGACAAATGTGAAAGGAGTTTCCAAGAACTAAAACATAGATTGACAACGGCGCCGGTATTGACTATTCCATCAGGACCAGGAGGATATGAAATTTATAGTGATGCGTCATTGAAAGGACTTGGGTGTGTACTCATGCAAAATGGACGAGTTGTAGCCTACGCATCAAGACAGTTGAGACCGCATGAGTTGAACTACCCGACACATGATTTGGAATTGGCCGCAATAGTATTTGCCCTTAAGATTTGGCGACATTATTTATGCGGAGAAAAATTTCAGATATATACGGACCATCAGAGTTTAAAATATCTGTTTTCTCAAAAGGAGCTTAATATGAGACAACGTTGTTGGATGGAGTTACTTAAGGACTACGATTGTGATATTTTGTATCACCCCGAAAAGGCCAACCGGGTAGCCGATGCATTGAGTCGGACGTCAAGTATCGCACACTTGATGGTCAAAGAATGGACTTTGTTGGAAGAAGTGCGAGACTCGAAGTTTAAGTTCGAAGTAAGTCAAGTCTCGAGCTTGTTTGCCACTTTAAGAATCGAACTAAAAATCCAGACTAAGATTAAGGCCTTACAATCTACGGATTAAGAAATTCAAAAGATTATGGAAATGGATGCTACCAAGAGAAAGCCGGACTTTCGAGTATCCGAAGACGGGATATTGAAGTTCCGTGGACGGTTGTGCGTGCCTGACGATGCGGAACTTAAGGAAGAAATCTTGTCGGAAGCGCATCGTAGTAATTATAGTATACATCCGGGGAGTACGAAAAATGTATCAAAATTTGAGACAATATTATTGGTGGAATGGCATGAAGGTGGATATAGCTAAGCATGTGGCTAAGTGTCTGACATGCCAACAAGTGAAAGCGCAGCATTGTAAGCCCGGAGGATTGTTGTGACCTTTAGAAATCCCAAAATGGAAATGAGAACATATTACTATAGATTTTGTAATGGAATTACTAAGGAGCCAAAGAGGCCATGATTTCATTTGGGTGATTGTTGATCGATTGATAAAGTCAGTGCACTTCTTGGCCGTACGGAAGGACTTTGCATTGGATCGGTATGCTGAGTTATACATACAACAGATAGTTCGTTTGCATGGAGTGCCAGTGACAATTACTTCGGATCGTGATCCTAGGTTTACCGTCAACTTTTGGAAAAGTCTATAGACGGCATTAGGATCAAAGCTGCAGTTTAGTACAGCTTACCATCCACAAACGGATGGCCAGTCTGAGAGGACAATTCAGACTCTAGAAGATATGCTTCGGACGTGTGTATTGGATTTTCAAGGCAAGTGGGAAGAGCAATTGCCCTTAGTGGAATTCGCGTACAATAATAGTTTTCAGCAGAGTATCGGGATGGTGCCATTTGAAGCGTTGTATGGCAGAACATATAGAACGCCCATATGTTGGGACGAAGTTGGAGAAAGGAGTATAACCGGGCCAGAATTAGTTCAACAGTCAGTCGAGGCAGTTAAGATCATTCATGAAAGGCTGAAAACAACTCAAAGCCGTCAAAAAAGTTATGTAGACAGAAGGCGAAGACCTTTGGAATTTCAAGTAGGGGATCACATATTCCTTAAGGTATCGCCCATGAGAGGATTATCTCGATTTGGCAAGAAAGGGAAATTAAGTCCGAGGTACGTGAGACCCTTTGAGATTTTGGAAAGGATTGAAGACTTAGCTTATCGCCTTGCATTACCGCCGCATTTGTCGCAAGTGCATAATATATGCCACGTGTCGATGTTGAGAAAGTATGAACCGGACCCGACTCATGTGTTGAATTATGAAGAGATAGAAGTTGACGACAGGGTGTCGTATGTCGAAAGGCCAATAAGGATCGAAGATCAGAAAGAACGAGTTTTAAGGAACAAGACAATCCCGATGGTCAAGGTGATTTGGGAACATCACGGAACAGAAGGCGCTACTTGGGAAAGTGAAGAGCTAATACAACGCTAATACCCCCACTTGTTTGAGTAGTTAGGTTGAATTGTAAATTTCGAGGACGAAATTTTTATAAGGGGGGAAGAGTTGTGACATTCTGAAATCCGACCCACTTGGGATTTATGAAATGGATGATTTTATGAACGTGCTTGTAGTTAGGTCTCGCCCAAAACTGATCACTCCTGGGATACTAACCATTAGGGAATGGCTAATTAGGGATTTAAATTCGCGTGACCAAAGAAACTTGATCATGAACCGACTTTCGACCATAAAAATTATCGAGGTGACATTTTGAGCCAATGTAGGCCAATCCAAGGATAGTTAGGAATCAATTCGCCGCTGTCATACGAGTGGATCGCGGGTGATTCCGCTTGACCACGAGATGAGTTGACGAATGACCTTAAATCTATACCAAACGATCGCGCCCGTTGGAACTAGCGATCGATCCTCGCGATGACATGACAACCGAGGTCGTCACGAGCGACGGTGAACGGCGGCAATTGGCTGCTGGTTTTCTTGGCTGAGCCGGGGGGGCTAAGATGGGGCTGGTGGTGTTTCGGTTGGGCAAAAATAAGGGAGAGAGAGACATGAGGCGGTGGTGGTGGCGATGGTGAGGCGAGCGGCCACAGCGGCGGCGGCGGCTCCAGGTGCGGCTGATCCGGCTAGGCGGGACGACGACGGTGACGGCTGGCTGGGCCGGATGGCCACGGTGACGGTGGGGAGGGAGAGGAAAAGATAGATCTAGCGGTTTTAGCGATGTATGACTTTGATGTGATAGTGGGCATGGATTGGTTAGTTAAGCAGAGGGCTGTTATGGATTGTAGTAGCAGGGTGATCCAATTTAATCTGATTGGACATCCGAAATTCGAATTTGTGAGAAATCGAGGAGGAACCTCGATCCCTTGGATTTCGTCGCTAGAAATGACGAAATTGTTGAACGAAGGGTGTCAAGGATCTCTAGCGGCTGTGATTGATTCGACGGTTGAGGAGCTGAGGCTAGAAGACATAGCCGTGGTGTGCGATTATCCCAATGTTTTTCCTTAGGAATTGCCGGGATTACCACCAGAAAGAGAAGTAGAGTTTGTAATCGAGTTAGCCCCTGGAACTGAGCCAATCTAGAAGGCACCTTATAGAATGCCGTTGTTAGAGTTAAAAGAGTTAAAGGTGCAAATGCTAGAGTTATTGGACAAAGGTTTTATTCGTCCAAGTGCGTCCCTATGGGGAGCGCCGGTCTTATTTGTGAGGAAGAAGGATGGGTCATTAAGATTATGTATTGATTACCGACAGTTAAATCAAGTGACGATTAAGAACAAATATTCCCTGCCAAGGATTAATGATTTGTTTGATCAATTACAAGGGGCTTCGGTGTTTTCTAAAATTGATTTGAGAACGGGATATTGAAGTTCCGTGGACGGTTGTACGTGCCTGAGACACCCGAGAATGGTGAAATTTGGCCTAAAATGCAAAAGTTCGGGTTAATTGGGCACATGCGAATTGAATTGGATTGGCTGGTTTTTTGTGATTGTTGTGGCTCGAAATAGACATGAATGTGTTGAATTTCTATGCGTATTAGTGGCTGTGATTGTGGGTCCAATGGCGACCTTGTGTGCTCAATGAATTGTGGAGTAATTGATTGAAATGTGGCCGTTATATGCATGCATGAGCTGACTCGAATTGGCTGGGAATTGGCCATGTTTCTGTGTTAATTGAGCATGTGAAATGTGTGAAATGTCGTGCGTGTGGTCACGAGAATCCCTAAAGCGTGTACGTTAACGCGGGGAATTGTGCCGTCCTAAGGCGGTATGTTAACGCGGGACGATGCCCGGTATTATCGGAAGACTGCCAACCTGAGGCATGTACTTCAATGCGGGTTGTGCCGTAGGTGGTGGATGTTGAGCCTGAGGCGGTACTGTTACACGGGCAAGAGACAGGCGGTACTGTTACGCGGGCTAAGAAGTGTTGTGAAATTGAGATGGTCATGTGTGGACCGTGAATTGACAGTGGACCTGAGGCGTGTACTGTAACGCGGGTCACTGGCAAGTCGAATGAGAATAGTGTGATGAGGCATGAACGAGTGTGTGAACTGTGGAATTGGAAATGCCGTGTGTTCGACTTATGTATTGGGCATGAAATGTATTTGGAATGTGCATGTGGTTGGAAATTGTATATTTGAGACTAACCTGCAGATTACGCGTATCAAAAGCCCAGGTAACTGCAAATTGTGTGCCTATTATGTGATCGTTGAATGTGATTGTGTTTGGACTTGTCCGGAGATACGTGTTAGCCTAGGTGGGTTTAAGGTGTTTACTTGCTGAGATGTGTGTCATGGTTGTTTCAACCAAACAATTTCAGAACCCCGGCTTGGATCATGAATCTCCCACCGTTACCGCCTGAGCGTTTTGGAGTACCGATGCACACCGACCACGCAGTTGTAGAGTACCCGATAGATGAGAATATGACCTGGATCAAGCATACTACAGTAGTCTGGGTAGATATAGGGCAACCCCTTTTGTAGGCCCATACTTATACCGCCTGGTATTTTCGAGATGGGCTAGACGAGTTTGGCCCTGTTCGAGGTTTCGATGTTCCGTTTGACGGAGTGGGAGATTGGGATCCGTTTGCCATACCCCCTCCTGATGGTGAGATGACTAGTCTGGATACTAGCCTTGCACAGTTCGGACATCAGCCCGCACCTACAGCACCCGAACCTTTAATGGCTGAGAAATCACAGGTAGGGTATGATCCAATGGATGTGGATCTAGGTACTGTGCCAGAGAAGGAACTTGAAGAGGAAGAGCCCGAAGAAGAGCCTGAAGAGGAACCAGAGGATGAGCCAGAGGAAGAGCGAGAAGAGGAGTTTGAAGAGGAGGAGCGAATTGAGGTTCCGATAGAGCCGGGTGATGAGGACAATCCGATTGAAATCGAGGCGGATTCTGAGTCCTCAGAGGAGCAAGTTGATCAGGGGGTTTCAGATTTGGACTCCGGGGAGACTGAATCGGAGTGGATGCCGTCTAGCGGGCGTAAGGGCTAGTTTAGGGGTTGAGTAAACCTTTTGATGTGTCCCATTTTTTTATTTAGGGTATATCCAGGCTACTGATCTTTTTAATGTCGGTGGTGTAAATTTTGGAAGCTCGGTGTGCATGTATATTATGTGGATTGTAAATGGTGGATATTGTATAAGTTTGAATCAGTAATAGATGTATATTCTCCCTTTTACCCCTAGTTAAATATTGTCCGGGTGTTTGTGGCTTTCGCTAGTGCCTTATCTCTGATGTGTTGGTTTAGGTCGGCGGCGTTTCCTGGGTCGTCGCACTAATTCGACCAAAGAGGGATGTCAAGAGCTCGATGGGGTTCGGGGCGTGACATCCCATGTTGATTTGGTATCAGAACAAGGATAGCTCGATCTAAATTGGTCGAAGCCTGGAGTGATAAGGAGTGGAGACCCTGGGGTAGTCATCTAGGGAGACCTTAGCGAGTCATAGGGCGGAATGAGCTACGTGTGCCTCCAGACTGATTGTTGTGATTGCTGAGTGAATTGAATGTTATGATGATTGGAATGCAGGTGCGGCTAGACCTGAGGTAAGTGCACAGACCTTGTTGATTGTGGCTTTGTGCTGTTGTGATTACTTACCTGCTGAGTGAATTATTGTGTTAATTCGCTGCCTAGGACTAGACTGGTATAGTTAGCCTAGGTCTTTAATTCCTGAGTGGAATTATAGCAGGTAAGTGAGAGATAGAAATCGTGAGGATGAGCTCGAGAGGTAGAGGAACCGGGGGTTCATCCAGTTCATGAGCCTGACCTGCAGGGGATTCGAGAATGGATGCGGTTTTGAGGACCCTAGAGGAGATTGGTAATCTGATAGGACGGCGGACTCAGGAACGAGCTGCCACTATTGCCCAAGCTGCTGAGGCCGCTGTGGCCGTTGCCGCCAATAATAATGGGAATCAAGGGTAGGGGCAAGTGAATGTGAATAGGCAAATGCATCAGCTAGTTGAGCAGTTTTTGAAATTAAAGCCCCCTAAGTTTGATGGTAAGAACGACCTTGAGGTTGCATCACTGTGGGTAGAGGAATTAGAAAAGGCTTTTGAGGTATTGGGGTGTACAGATAAGGAAAAAGTGACGTTAGCAGTGTATCTATTGCAAGGAAATGCAAGTGATTGGTGGAAAGTTACCAGAGGAAGGGTGTTCCCAGCTGGTGCCGCCTAGACTTGGGCGATGCTTGTGGAAGTTTTTAATGGTAAATACTTTTCTGAGAGTGCCCGGGAACAAAAGTTAGCCGAGTTTATGAGGCTTCGTCAGGGGCAGAGGACAGTAGATCAGTATGAGGCTGAATTCGCTCGATTATCTAAGTTTGCCCCAAGGATGGTGGATGACCTGTTGGATAGGGCTCGGAGGTTCCGAGACGGTTTGAAGCCGGACCTTCGCAGCCAAATGATTTCGTTGAATTTGAGGAATTATAACGAGATTTATGATCGGGCCCAAGCGATCGAACGTGACTTAGCGGATAGGGCTGCCGCTTCTGGGTCAAGATTTGTCCCAGGTAGGGACAATCGCCACCTCGGGAAGAGGCCGATGGCGAGTAATCGACGTTTTGTCCCTCCTGCTAGAAGGAATATCGGGAAACTGAACCGTTTTCAGAATGGTCCATGTCGGATATGTGGAGAAAGACATGGAAATAGACCTTGCTCGAACAGGGGTGGAGCATGTTTCGGATGTGGCGGGTTTGGTCATCAGATAAGGTATTGCCCCAATATCAGGCAGAATAGGTCACCTGCGTTGCCGCCACCCCGGAACGGGAACCAAATTGGAGTTGCCCCGTTGGCTAATCAGAATAGGCCACCGGCCTAAGGACGGGTGTACGCCATGGCAAGGAGAGAAATTGAGGACACGCCAGGGGTAGTCACAGGTACGGTTTCTCTATGCGATCATGCTGCATATGCTTTGTTTGACCCTGGGACGTCACATTCATTTATATCAGAGCAGTTTGTTAAATTAACTGGCTTAGAACCCCAATTGCTTGATGTGGTGTTAAGTGTTACCACTCCACTGAATGATAAGGTACTAGTCTCGTTAGGGTGCCCGAATTGTAAGATCGTGATTGGTGATAGAGAGGAAAGGATAGATCTAGCGGTTTTAGCGATGTATGACTTTGATGTGATAGTGGGCATGGATTGGTTAGTTAAGCAGAGGGCTGTTATGGATTGTAGTAGCAAGGTGATCCAATTTAATCTGATTGGACATCCGAAATTCGAATTTGTGAGAAATCGAGGAGGAACCTCGATCCCTTGGATTTCGTCGCTAGAAATGACGAAATTGTTGAACGAAGGGTGTCAAGGATTTCTAGCGGCTGTGATTGATTCGACGGCTGAGGAGCTGAGGCTAGAGGACATAGACGTGGTGTGCGATTATCCCAATGTTTTTCCTCAGGAATTGCCGGGATTGCCACCAGAAAGAGAAGTAGAGTTTGTAATCGAGTTGGCCCCTAGGACTGAGCCAATCTCGAAGGCACCTTATAGAATGCCGTTGTTAGAGTTAAAAGAGTTAAAGGTGCAAATGCTAGAGTTATTGGACAAAGGTTTTATTCGTCCAAGTGCGTCCCTATGGGGAGCACCGGTCTTATTTGTGAGGAAGAAGGATGAGTCATTAAGATTATGTATTGATTACCGGCAGTTAAATCAAGTGACGATTAAGAATAAATATCCCCTGCCAAGGATGAATGATTTATTTGATCAGTTACAAGGGGCTTCGGTGTTTTCTAAAATTGATTTGAGAACGGGATATTGAAGTTCCGTGGACGGTTGTGCGTGCCTGACGTGACGGCTGGCTGGGCCGGGTCGGCGACGCGTCCTGGGACGTCGCACTGAATAGACCTCGAAGGGATGATCGCGAGCCCATAAGGTTTGGGGCATGACAGGTTCGGTTCGATTACTGATTCTAGGGTGGGAGGTTCCGATTTCCGATTCCAATATTTTAGGAATCAGACCCAGAACTGGAACCGGAACCGGCGCTCTCTCTCCTACTAAAAAGTAAAAACCCTAACTCTCTTAGTTTCTTCCCAAATTTCCCCTCGCTCGGTTGCTCCTCCATTGCGCTCTCTCTCCCACTCCCCACACCCATGACTCGACGAGACCCTCTCGCCTCTCCTCGCTCCATTCGGCGTCCGTCTCGGCTCTTCCTTTGTCTTCATCAAACGCGGTCCGGCTCGTCCGCGGCGGAGGTGGGCTTCGCTTCAAGGCTTCAAGCGACATCCTTTGTCTTCGTCTTCGTTCGGGCTCACGTGCCACCGCACACGCACCCTCTTGAGCTCGCCGTCTTGGCTCTTCCTCCTCTCGTCTCTCCGCAAGATCGGCGCCGCTTCTCGTCGGACATGGTTCCTCTTCGGGCAAGGTTCGTGTCAGCCTCTGAGATTGAAAAAAAAAACTAGCAACACGCTTGTTCTTTTTATTTATTTGGGTTGCGCTCGGGGGAGGGGAGAGGGGGGGAAGGGGGGTTGGAATTCAATTTTTCAACTTCGGAAGGTTTTAGACCCCAGACCCAAATCCATAGAACAAATACTTCTACATAAGTTATAGAGATTTATTTCTGATTTGAGCAGAACTGAAGAATAGTACTTGCAATTTTCATGTTGTTTGGGTGTCTATTGGGACTCTGGGAAGGCAAAGTAGAAATTACTATGCCAGAGAGTACATAAGTCGTTCCAAAAAAACAATGTGTAGACTCATCCGGTATCCAACATCTCGGAGAAGCAACTGATTGTTTCCGTGTTTTTTTTCCAGATTCCTTTCGATTGCGCTACTGTAGAGGTTTCTCTGAGCATTGATTCAGGAGGAAACTTGTAGCTAGCAGACATAACTTCCTAGTTGTTTGCTTGGCTAGTATTGTTTGTTTGATTCAGGAGGAAAATATTTTGAGTGTGTCTTAAGCCTTTGGGTTTGCAAATCCTTGCCGATCTTCCTTGGGTCATATCTGCTCTGCTTTCCTTGTATTAGATGTGCTTTAGTATTATTAGAATTCTTCAGTTTTCTTATTGCTCCTGCATCAGACGATTTTAAAAGTGTTGATGGTGTCTTAAAGTTGTATATGGCTCATTGGTTTGTATGTTTTAATTGAACATAAATGTTACAAGAGCAGTTTCAATCATCATTACCTTTGCGTTCACTGATAATTATTTTTCCTTTCATCTTCATTGTCGTCTTCTTTTATTCTCCCGCTACGTGAATTGGGGGGGGAAGGGGAAGGGGATGGGGACATGTTTGAGGCTTGAGAGTTGAGCAAAAGAGATATGCAGCAATGAGAGAACTAATACTGAAGCAAGGATGTCGTTTGTTACTCTTAATGTTATTGCTGAAGTCCTTCATAGTTGTCTGTGAACTGCATAAATGGTAGTAACCGACAACTCTAATATAAAAGATATTTGACTTTTGCAGCTTAGAGAGAGAAGATATTAGATAAATAGCTGCACAGTTTGCTGGAGCAATTGGCAGCAAAGTAGGTAATTTAATTATTTAAGTGATGTGCACTTCTTCCTACATAAAAAATTCAGGCAACTTTTCTAGAGGAAGACGTTAGAAGTCATTTTGTTGATTGTAGGCCCAAGCAGAAGCCTTGGTGAGTGAAGTTCATCAGAAAGAAAAGGAACTAGAGGGGTTGAATGGGCTGTGGAAGAGGCTGGAGAGTAATTCTTTGGAGGAGAATGCTACGAGAAACCGGTTTGGAAGAAGCATATTTGACAAAGGGTCTGCTTCTTCAGATTACATAGTTGACGTGCAACACAAACTCCTCTTTACCATTGGCCGATGGGACAGCCTGCAGAGGCCTGCTCTGCTGAGGTTGGGTTTTGTGCTTTATATTTTAGCTTTGCAGATCCTAGTTTTCCTCAACATTTCTTTTTAAGAGAGTTTTTCGGTTTCCTGCGGAATCAGGTGTATGTGTTCCCTTGTAGATGCTCTTTGTATGTCTTGCATTACTAATAAAGGTACATGTTCTATCTGTATCATAAATTATCTATTTATCGATTTAGTCCCTTCCCCCTTTTGTGTTCTTTTTAAGTGTGACACTTTGGGGATTTTATTTCCTAATCTGGTTTAACTATTGCTTCTTACCTTGTCACACGAAGTCTTCTCCTCTCCCTTCAATCGAATCAGAGCTATTACAATCTTGTTATGCATCCAATAAATTGGTCCATTTTGTGAATGTGTCTGCTCACTTATAGATCTAAAAAAACCACGAGGTAATGCTCCCTCCCCCCCCCCCCCCCCCCTTTCTCTCTCTCTCATGTTTATCTGACATCTTTTATTGCAGATTTCTATTCTGGTTGAGCTGCTACCCCTTTCGGCTGTTCCGAGTGGGTTGAAGATTAAGATTGAATTGGGTGAATTAGGTCCGTTAGCGTTTCCCTTTTCTTCCTTCAACTTCCTATCTTAGTTTTAGTGCATAGTTGCGATTTTCATTATGTTCGCCAGTCTTTTTGATGTTGCGGATGGTAATTTGTTCTTGTGTTGTTTGCTTGGCTAGTGTTGTTTGCTTGACTTATCAATATAGCATGTCAATGGAGGTGGAGGGATGTGAGGAGATGACTTTGATCATAGAATTGGAATTGTGGGTATTTGCTCCTCCGTCCGACGGCTGAGGTAATTTTGTGCATGTGTTTCGAGTACCTAATGGATTGTTCTCGGTGCCCCGTTGTTCGCTTTGATTGCTACGCGAGGCGTTTGTGTTTAATGCCTCAACGGGAATGTTGATTCTGTTATAGGAGAACTTCATTAGCTTCTGTTTGGGAGAAGGAAAAAGATCGTTTTCTGTTTTTACATTTTTGTCGGTTGTTTAGTTAGGCAAAAAAGGCTTTTGAGTCAAGTATAGGTGAATTTAAGTTTCTGTGTGGGTACCTTACAGCTGATCCTCTTTATCATATTGGAATGGTGTACAGGGTTGACTGAGATTTTTTGGCTTTAGGGGTAGAATAGTGTGAAAAGCCTGACAAATTCTTAATTGACGCGCTTCTCTGACGGCATTTGACTTTTTTTTTTAAACTATTTTCAGCTTTGAACCATCATATTTGTCAGCAAAGGAACTCTAATAGCTGCAAATTTTGTTTTATCAATCTGATAATTTACCTTGTCTTGTTGGCTTGATGACATTCCATTATCCATTTACGAAAAGGATGGGTCATTTGATTCTTTTTGTTGTATTTGGGTTTCTTTGGGCTGTAAGAGAGATTGGAGGGTATACTTTCAAGTTGGATTTCAGCGATTGGCTGCTTCTGTTGCTAGTTGGGCATGGATTGTTATATATGCAGTCTGGTTCCTTTTCTTCATCCTTTCTCAGAATGTTGGGTTATGGGGTTGTGGTCTTGGTTGATATGTATAATTCATATTCTTTATCCTAGAACTTGTATTAAGAATAGAAGAATCTTCTTCAACAGATTTACAATCAATGCAATCTCAAAGTTCTACAAGAAGTCACAAGGTCGGTTTCGACTCATCACTAATAAGGAGCCTGAAAACTTCAAATTCTGACAACTACCTTTGACTAACAGAAGTCATGCCCATCATTAGTTGATACAAAATAATAGCTTCCACAGTAAAGACAGTTGGCTAATTCCTTTTAATATCACATTTTTCATTAAAAAAGTAAGGCATGCACATGACTTTCGTCTTTCTAGTTTCAGCAAAAGGCACATGACTTGGTATGATGGAATGGATTAATACGCATGGCAGCAAAGCTTTTCAGACTAAATGAGGACAAGGCACAATTCGTCAATGTAGAGAGTTTAACAGGGTGCATGTTGATTATGGTATTTCATTGTTTAGGATGCACATTGTGAGTTTTCTTTCCCTTTTTTTAAGGACATTGAAGATATGCATTGAACCCACTATTAAGAGCGTATTTGTGCTCTGGATCCACTTACTTGTCTTCAGAATGGGCCTATTTGTGTGTCCACAGTGTGTTTGGCCTGTCTCTATCTTTTCTTCATTGTAGTTTTCTGCGCTGTCACTTGTTTCGTGTCTCATTCTGTGTCAGATTTCCATGATATTGGATTTTGTTGGCATTAGTTTGGATTTCACATTCTTGCAGAGAATTTCCTCCTGGTTGGAATGAATCAAGATTGTTAAGCAGCACAAATTATTTGTAACACGTAGCATCTTCTTGAATGAAATGTTTAGAAACCTGCACATTTTTCTTCTTTTTGTTTAATGGGATAAGTAATTCACTCATTTTCTTCTTCCAGGTTGTTGAAACCAGTGATCACTGCTCTGCTCATTTAGGTTACAAGTGTCACATCCCGAACCCCATCAAGCTCAAGTCATCCCTCTTCGGTCGAATTAGTGCGACGTCCCAGGAAAATGTCGCCGACCCAAATTTTCCCATAAGAGTAAATTCGCGGCAAAAACAAATCATATTATCCCGGACAATAATATTGGAGAACCAGGGAGAAGCAAATTACTAAACCACCAAACTTAATATTACACTTCCTCAAATATTTACAATATCCACCATTCAAACCACAAAATATAATTTACATGCACGTTGAATTTCTAAACTATATACCACCGATAACAAAAAGGATCAGTAGGCTATTGGGTCAGCACTATACCAAAAATGGATCACTACCAACTCTGACGACTAACTCCTACGCCCTCTGCTAGGGTCCACTTAGACTCGCTCTCCTCATCGTCCTCGTCTGAATCCTCCTCATCATCCTCATCAAGCTCGTGCTCGTCCACAGACTCCGAATCGGCCTCAATCTCGATCGGGAATTCTACCACATCAAGATTAGTACGCATAACAATCCCAAATACGCTGCAGCGGCGGCGGCAGAAGGTTCATGGCTCGGGCGGGTGCTCTGAAATGGTTTGGTTGAAATAACCATGAGACACTTCTCAATAAGTTCACAACCTAAACCTTACCTAGGCTACCACGTATTCCAGACAAGTCCAGACACCGAAACAAGCAACACACAAACAACGTCCACACAATTGTACTAACAATCACATGCGATCCTACCTGGGATCCATCATGCACATCCCTGCATGTCAAACAATAATACAGCCAATTCATTTATATCCATACTCATCCAGCACCATATCATGCGAGGCAAACCACACTCACACACTAACTCACGCCATGCGTCGACTTTCACAAACCTCACGCGTCAAACCAAATCCGGCTCACTCTCAACTTTTCCACCACTACCGCGCCCGCGTAAAACGCATCAGGCCAACGGTCTTCTGACCTCGTCGAGCATCATCACCCCGTCGGGCCGGGCATCGTCACCTCGTCAGGGACGGCATCGTCCCGCGTAAATGAACACGCCTCAGGACGGAATCCTACATTCTCAACTTTCCTTCTCTACCGCGTCCGTGTAAAACGCATCAGGCCAACGGTCTTCTGACCTCATCAGGCATCGTCACCCCGTCGGGCCGGGCATCGTCACCTCGTCAAGGACGGCATCGTCCCGAGTAAACGAACACGCCTCAGGACGGAACTTACCCCGCGTAAACGAACACGCCTCAGGGTATCACTTTTCCAACCAATTCTACATTCTCGTACCTTCGTTCCACTCATTTCACACGTATCACACAGCCACACACAATCTCACGTCTCACACTCATTTCGCAAATGCACATCCTTGCCACACAAACACCACACAATCACACGTGCTTGACACGTGAGCTCATTTCGCAATCACACCACACGCCTCACGGCCATACACACAGGGCACACGACCACTCAATATTCAGCCCAACAATCATTCAGAAATCAACCAACAACTACCACCACTTTACAAACACACCATCCATATACAAACACACATTCAGGATCAATTCCCGTCACAAGAGCAGCAACTATTCAACCTCGACACCCCCACCATTGCGCTCATAAAAACGAACATCCAAAGAATCGGGGTAAAATTGGGCAGTTTATACAGTGAAATAAATCCCATTCAAATAAATAGTAAACGAACTCCAAAAATTCTGAAATTTGAATATGTTGCGTAAAACATCTTGATAAACATTTTCTGTGAAGAACTCGAAACCCAGTTCCTACTGTAAACACCTCTTTTGGTCACTTGAAGTCAGATGAAAATCAATTCGCTCTAACAGACCGTTTTGTCCTCAAAATGCATTTTTTTCAATACCCAAATCACCTTAAAAATCTTTGAAATTTTTATATGTCCTAGAAATTAAAGTCATCAACAACTTTTGTGAAGAAATTTTATTGAAAATAGATCTGTAAAATTTTATAAAAATTCAGTAAGACACGAAGGTCGGGATGAACAGTATTCCGGGCATTTTCAACACGGTTTGAAAATGGGTTTTCGTGCGACCCAAATGACCTCCAAAAATTCCAAATTTAAAATATGTTATACTTCAGGATGTGAGGAAAAACTTTCGTGAAGGACACCACCCCTGATTCGGCCTCCAAAAATCTCCACAAAAATAGTAAACCGGGAGGGTACAGTAACCGCGAATCAGAAATTCACCTCAAATTTCAAAGATCCGAGCCTTAGTTGATATCCACCCAATTTCAACCCACAAAATTCGCTCCACAATGCTCAAACTACCATCCAACAGCCGCAAGCATATCCAAGAACACAATGAAAGATCAAGCTCTCCTCTAATCTACCTATAATTACCTCAATCAACTCCTAAAACCGACTAAATCGCGTCTAAACGAGTCCGATAATACCCGATGTCCTAGGCGAGGGTTAGATTGCGACTTACCCGAACTCTAGGCTAACTCGGCTAGAGTGGAAAGGGGGATCGGCTGATCGGCGGCTCACGGCGGCACACGGCGGTCCGTGCGGCGATTGGCGAAACGGCGACGGCGCGGCAAGGCTCGGCCAAGGGAGAGAGAGCTCTCGGTGGGGAGGGGGCTGCCGAAGGAGAGAGAGAGAAAATGGGTCTTGACTCAAATAGTGCAATTTGGACCAAAGTGGCAATTTACAATCTTGCCCCTCTCTCATAAACCAAATCGACGATCCAGATTCGATCTTATCTTTAAACCGACGGCCGAGATCGCATCTTACCCAAAATATCCAAGGGCAATTTGGGAATTTCATAAAATTCCAAGGGTAAAATTGTCCATTCCAAAAAGTTAAGGCAAAATGACCAAAACGCCCTTCTTCCATAAAACATGCCCTTTACAAACTCTTAGGGGTAAAATGGTCACTTTCCTCATTTCTCATCGAAATCGAATTTTTCTGAAGGAATCGGGACAATCCAAAATTGCACGTTCGATCCGCAACGTCGTCCTAACGTCCCGTTGTGACTTTCAAATTTTTTCCGATGTCCAATTTGGGCTCAATTCAATAATTAAATTTTATTAAACGCAACTCGAGCATTTCTCAAACTAACGGGCGGCTTGATGGGGAAATTCGCATATTCGACCCATGACTGACAATTATTCAGGTCACGTGCAAATTCATTCAGTTCGTGACGACTTCGGTTGTCATTAAAATCGCGAGGATCAATTACTAGATCCGAGGGGCATGATCGTTTGGTATAGGTTCAGGATCATTCGTCAAGTCATTTCGCGGTCCGGCGGAATCACCCGCGATCCACTACTATGACAGTGGCGAGCTGACCCCTGGCTATCCTTGGATCGGCCAACAGTGGCTCAAAATATCACCTCGACGATTTCATGGTCGAAAGTCAGTCCACGATCGAATTTTCTTTAGTCGCACGAATTTAAATCCCTAATTAGCCTTTCCCTACTGGTTAGTATCCCCGGAATGATCAGTTTCAGGTGAGAACTAACTACGAGTACATTTATAAAACCAAATATTTCACAAATCCCAAATGGATAAATTTTCAGGATGTCACAACAAGAGGCCAACACGTAAGTTGCAGACATTTTGCTGCTTTAGTTCTAGTCTATCCATGGGTTGTCTGGTTGTATGCCGAAATAGTTTCTTTATTCTATATTAAAAGAAATTACTATTGTCCAGGATTTGGCTTTAACCGTGGGAAATGTTCACTTTATTTAATATTTGTGTCAGAAGGAGTAGTTGATGGCTTTGCTTCAAGTGTCACTGCAGGCAGCAAAACATCGACACACGTTCTGTCCATTTCTGAGAAAGTCACTGATGTGATCTCTTAAGAGTCATGTTCAATTCAAATTTGCGATGACAGGATGAGCGATTTACTGTTTTAGTAAAATAAAAAGACAAAACTGCAGAGCATCCGTATACAAAGTTAGAATCAGCAATAGGATGAGGCAAGCTGACAGGAGTCTGATGGAGATGCTAATCTATGGTCACCATTTACGTTATTGTACAATGGAGAATTACCGAGCAGTTGCCCACTTCTACCTTACAGTAGAACCTTGTCTTAAGGCGAAAATAAAAGAAGCCCGCGGGAGTTTCAAAAAGCTCTGTCCCCTTGACCCTTTTTCGCTTTTTGCTAAAAAAGATGTTAAATTTAAGATCTTCTTAGGCTTTAAGCTAGGATTAAGTTAAATATACATATCACTCAATTCATCGGAAGGATCTTATGTGTAACAGTCTGAATTTTCGTTCCTTTTCCCGGGATTTAGGAAATGAATTTGACCAATGCACTATAGTGAGATCTCACTCGGGACCCGCGCATTCTCGGGATGCTAACCTTAGGAGTAAGGCTATTACGGGATTGAGTTCGCGCGACCAAAGAACTCGACCTGGGTTTGATCTTCGACCATATGGATTGACAAGAGAATGTTTTGAGCCAACCGAGATCGGTCTATTTGATTGATCGTGTCCGAAGGGCACTAGTGACAGACCCTCGCAATTATATGACAATCGAGGTCGTCCTGGGAAGAGTAAACTTAAACGTGATTTGACTTAGTATCGGTCACGGGTCGAGAGCGCGTAATTCCAGGGAGCCACCCGTTAGCAAGAGATAAGCTAAAGTCGCGATTGTTCAATTTTAGTCATTTCTTGGAATTCGGGCCCGGGAATCGAGAATTTTGAAAGTGACAATTTTGAGCGGTCGATGACGTTTTTGGCTTAGCCAACCTTGGGGCCACCCATTTCTGCAAAAAAAATGGATTTCGGTCCGGGGCCGGAAAAATTACGGTTTTACCCCTGGGGACACCAATGTTGGATTTTGAGGTCGTTTGAGGTTATTTTTCGAGGCTAGCGTCATTTTGGGGTGGCCACGCGCATTTGGAGTAGTTACGGCCAAAAATTGGAATTTTGGCTCGGAAGTGAAAAATAATATTATTTTATTCCCAGGACTTTGCAGTTGATTTTCGAGGGCTTAAGAAGCTATTTTCATGATTCCGACGCCATATTATGTTGGCCACGCATATTTAGAGTTGATTTGGACAAAAATTGGAATTTCGCCTCGGGACTGGAAAAATGACCATTTTGCCCCTGGGCTATTTTTCAGTTCCGAATTGTAGGATAATTTTGGGATTGATCAGGTCTGAAAAATCAGCTGCATTATTAGACCTTGGACGCTTTTACCCTTGCATTATTGGATTGGAACGAACGAGGACCGTTGGATCAAGGGCAAAATGGGAAATCGTGTAGGATCGCGACACGTGTCCCCCACCAGCCCACTATTTCTGACCTCTCTCTCTCTCCTCCCTCTTCTGGCCAGAACCCCCCCCCCCTTCCACGATCACTCTCTCTCTCTCTCTCTCTCTCTCTCATTCTCTTCATCTTTGTTCCTCCCATCATCACCGTGGCTGCTGCTGCTGCTGTTCCGCCCATCCAGCCCGTTCGTCTCGCCTTTCTTAGGTAAGTGACCTCCCCAAATGTCGCCTAGGACCTCGGGTATTGTTAGGCTTGTTTACGGCTCGGTTTAGGGTGAATTTAGTGGCTGGTTTGCTCGGTGGTGTGTGTTGGCTGATTTCCAGTTAGGTTGCTGCTGCGTCACTAGTTTTTGTTATTTTTTCTGTAACTTATGTGGCCCGAATTTGAGGAAGTGTTATTCATAAAAGTTGTTCCCAACATCTTGAAATATAACATATTTTAATTTGGGAATTTTTGGAAATCATTTGAGGCCATTCGGAAGCCCATCTTTGGACCGAAATAAAACTGCCCGATTTACTGTTCACCCGACCTTCGGGTCTGTTCGAATTTTTATAAATTTTTCCAGGTCTATTTTCAAAATACTTCCTTCACAAAAGTTGTTGGGGACATTTTTGGCTATAACATATAAAAATTTCAAAGCTTTTAAAGGTGATTTGCATGTTGAAAGAAATGTATTTTGAGGACAGAATAGTCTGTTAGAGCGAACTGATTTTGGTCTGATTTCGAGGGACAAAAAGGCATGGTTGTAGATTGAACTGGATTTTGTGTTCTTCATAAGAAATGTTGATCAAGATGTGTTTTATGATATATCCAAATTTTAGAATTTTTGGAGTTCGTTTACTATTTATTTTGATGGGATTCGGTCACTGTTTAGGGTTCGGTTTAGGGGTTTATGTGGCTGTTTTGGGGGCTGAGATGAAGGCTGGTATTTGGTTGTCATGGGCTGATTTGGGGACTGATTTGGCGAAGAAATTTGTGAGGATTTGTAGGCTAGATGATGGCTATGATGTGTGGAGCGATCTCAGTTAATTTGTATAATTGATTGGAATTATTGTGACTGTTTGGAGACTGAATTAGAGGCTGGATATTTGTTGGTTACGGACTGATTTGACAATGAAAAATTGAGGTTTAGTAGATTTGGATAGGGCAGTGATATTGTGGATCGATCGGGATTCATTTGTGTGATTGAGTGGGATTGTTATGGTTTGATTGTGCTTAATTGATCAATTGTGTTGTTTGTGATTTGTTGGCTGGATCGTGATTATGTGTTGGGTTGAATATGGCGTGGCTGTGTGCCGTGTGTATGTGGCCGTGAGGTGTGGCGGTGTGGTAGTGTGAATGCGCATTGAATTCGCGTGTTAAATGTGTATGGTCGTGTGGTGTATTCGTATGACGAGAACGTGTGTTTGTGAAGTGTACGTGAGATGTGAATTGGTGCGTGGCTATGAATGCGTGTGAGGTGTGTATGTTTGGTCGTGCGATTGTTGACCGTGTGTAAGTGTGGTTTGAGTGGAACGAGGATATGGAAATGTGAGATTGGTTGGAAAGGTCCGTCCTGAGGCATGTACATTTACGCGGGACGATGCTGTCCCTGACGAGGTGACGATGCCCTGCCTGACGAGGTGTCGATGCCTGACGTGGTCAGAAGACCGTTGGCCTGATGCGTTTTACGCGGGCGCGGTAGAAGGAAAGTGTGTGTAGGATTCCGTCCTCAGGCGTGTACGTTTACGCGGGACGATGCCGTCCCTGACGAGATGACGATGCCCGGCCCGACGGGGTGACGATGCCTGACGAGGTCAGAAGACCGTTGGCCTGATGCGTTTTACGCGGGCGCGGTAGTGGTGGAAAGGCTGAGAATGAGCAAGAATTGGCGGGACGAGTGAAATTAAGAAAGTGGCGTGTGGTGTGAGTTGGTGTGCGAGTGTGTTTGTATCGCGTGGTGTGATGCTCGATTATGGGGTAAAAACTGCTAGGCATGGTATGGGACGTGCCCAAGTGGGTTTTGCTCTATAATCGGGGCACGCGCGCGGCTGTGATGTATTTTTGTGGCATACTGGCTGTGTGGTTGACTAACGTGCAGGGACGTGCATGAGGAATTCCAGGTAGGTTCGTATGTGTTTGTTGATTTGGTTGAACGTTGTGAGTGGTGCGTATTTCGTCTGGCGGTACGTGAGTGCCTACGTGGGGTTTGGAGTTGTACACTTATTGAGATTCGTCTCATAATTGTATAATCCACAATTTCAGACCCCCAGTCGTAAACCTAGGAAGTCTGCCTCCTCTTTTTGGAAGTCCGGGGAACTGCCTTTGGTGCCCAGGGGAGCTGCGGGTGAGTTCGTAGGCGATGCCCAAGAGATTTCCGGAGGCTCAAGCCAGAGATTCAGGAGCAGATCGGAAGATGGTGATCAGTAGTTTCCCCCTAGGGTACTTTAGGGGTTGTGTGAAATGAGTTGACCCATAGGGAAGTTAAGTTAACCAGACCCTGATCTTTTATTATGACGGTGATTTCGGATGCTGGTTTGCTGTATATGTGTGTAATATGATGTTTATATATTTGGTGCTGTATGAATATGTGTTATTTGATTGTTAGGGTGGTCTTCCCTGTTGTCGTCATCTTTCTGTCCGGGGTTTTGTTTTATATATCCGCTTCCGCGTGTGGCTCTGATGTTTGGGTTGGGTCGGCGACGTTCCTGGGACGTCGCATCATTTCGACCGGAGCAGGGGATGTCGCGAGCTCGATGGGGTTCGGGACGTGACATTATGGCTGTAATTCTTAATGTTGCATGGCTTTCTCTAGGATCTTTCTAAATGTTACCATCATTTCCTGAGGACAGGAGGAAATGCTGAATTCTAACGATGAATAATATTGACGTCTCAGGAAGGGAAACCCATACATGTGAACAGCAAATCCGTTTATCTCGATTGAGTCTTTACTTTTTTCACCATTTTTGCAGTGCTTTGCTGTGCCGAACATGCAAATGAATACATTTGTGCCCATACAACTTATTTGGAGTTTCATTGCTTTCATTTATTTGCTGTGAATCTAAGTCGGAGTTTCTTTGGGGAAAGAGTATACAGGAAAACGGTTGGTATAGATCCTGGTACTATCATCTGGCTTTGCCAAGTCATATTAGCTAAGTGTTATATCCTCACATATACCTGTTCACAGTAATTCAGCAAAAAGAATATTCTGTGGACACGCCTTTTGTCTTCAGTTTAACCATTCAATCCTTTCATCTCAATATCAGTTGGCACTGTAACCTTTGTTACTCTATCCATTTTTATGTGGTGACATGGCCCCATGTTGTTGATCGATAACACGTGCTAGCGATAAAAGGAAATAATTGACGGAGGGGGACTTTTTGTTTGTGAAAGTGCTCATGGGTTGCTTCTATTTGTTGATGTTGTAGCTTATATGCCACATCTGAGCCTCCTCTATGGAGACCTGACAGATGAAGAGAAGAAGAAAGCTCAGGAAAAAGCCAATGACCTCGATGGGAGCTTAAATGGCCTCAGCTTCCTGATCTCTCGCCTCGCACTGTACAGAACCGACACGGAACATAAAACTTGTCAATCATGGGAAAAGATAGCAGAGTGCAGCCTCAATGCGAGTTAGATTCTGCTTGTAACCAGTATCCCTTTCCTTATGTTCTCAACAGTCTGAAAACCTCTTGTGTTCTCTACTTTGTCATCTGGTGTTGGGAATGTGACTATTCTATGGGCATGTGCATCCAATGTCCTTGTACATTTGTAGATTGCTCACTTCCAATTTATTTTCCCTAGAAATTCGGTTACTTGTTTGCGGGAAGTGATGAAAGGTGATGGATTTTTCAAGCCAGGGAAAAAACAAGTGAACGATATTGCGGAAAGTGATGAGATTACTTGGTTAATTTCATCAGACTCTCCTCTCACTTCATTGACACCAGCCCTCATTCTCTCTTTCTCAACTGCCAGACTTTCTGATGCACTTAGGGGACCGGCGGACCCGTTATTCAATTGAACGAACCGGCGGGCTTGAAGTCAACGATGTCGGATTGAGCTCAAATTTGGTTGGCTGAAGCGAAACGGCGTGCTGATCAATACTCATAGCCTTTGGCTATGATTAACGATGGATTTTCGCGATTCGGGGTTCTTTAGATGGTTTTTTTTAATTATTTTAGTAATTTTCGAATTAAGGGTATTTTTGTAATTTTTGCATTTTTTTTTGTCATTAGGATTAACACCCTTTATAAACTCGTTTTTAGGGTTTTGAGAGGCAGTGGTTTTTGGATCTTTTGAAAACTTATCGATTGTTAATCGATTGAGAGAACAGTTTGTTCCTCGTTATCGTTTCGATTCTTCTGTTTAGCCTAATTTCTATCGCGCTTTGGCATCAATCGGTATCAGAGCACAGGTTGCTTGAATCAATGGCTGAACAGAATCGCGGTCGTGAACGGTGGGCTCGTGGTGGCCGAGGGCGTGGAGGCATTCCTGAAGCAGACGACCAACCGCGTCTAAAAGATCTGCGAAACGTAGAAATTGAAGAACAGAGAAGACGAATCCAGGATTTGGAGCAACAACTTGCGGAGGCGAGGTTGGGTGTTCAATCCGTAGAAGCAGAATTTGAGGATCCATCTCATGATGAAGAGGAGGACGTAAACCCTTTTGAGGTTATGAACCAGGGGCGGAATCGAGGAGTACGACCTGGAAATCAGCACTCTTCGCAAATTTTCGGGATGAAGATCGAGATTCCGGAGTTTAATGGTAAGGCTCATCCTGATGAGTTTATTGATTGGTTGCATATGGTAGAACTGATTTTTTTTTATCTTAAAGACCTAACTGAGGGGCAAAAAGTGAAGTTAGTGGCTATTAGGCTGCGAAAACATGCTTCAATTTGGTGGGAACACGTGAAAAAGCAACGCGCTAGAGAGGGAAAACCGAAGGTGGATCGCTGGAATAAGATGAAAAAGTTATTGCAGAAAAATTTTTTGCCTACCCATTATAGGCAAGAGGCGTTTATCGAGTATCATAACGTCAAGCAAGGTGATAAAACAGTTGAGGAATTTACAGAAGAATTTGATCGCTTGCGGATGCGTTGTGATGTGGCGGAGGAAGACGAGCAGACGATTGCACGATATCTGGCAGGGCTGCGATATGAGATCTCTGATGTTGTCCAATTACAGTAGTATTGGACATATGAGGATGTGTGCAGACTAGCCCTAAAGGTGGAGGGGCAGTTTAAAAGAAAAAGCAGTAATTCCAAGTGGTCAAGCAGCAGTTCCAAGTGGTCAGATAAAGAATCCCAAGGAAAAGCGGGAACATCTGCAGTAAATTCGACACCGGTCACAGTTAAGGATGTGAGTTCTAAACCTGCATCCAACGAGGGGCAGAGTAGTGCTGGAACTAGCAGGGGAGGAACTGCAGCCAAGCGGTGTTTCAAGTGTCAGGGATTCGGGCATTTTGCTGCTGATTGTCCGAACCGACAGATTGTGACGCTTGTAGATAATCCAGTCTTTGATGAAGGTCCAGTTTATGATGAATCTGAAGGCGAAGAAGAGGATGCGGATGCGGAACAGGAAGAGATTATCTATGCTGATTCTGGTGAGTCCCTAGTCGTTAGAAGAATATTAAATGTTGATGTAGCGGATGATGAATCGTGGCTTAGACATAATATTTTTCATACTAAGTGTACTAGTAGAGGAAAAGTATGCAGCATGATAATAGATGGTGGGAGTTGCGAGAATGTGGTGTCCACGACTATGGTGGAAAAATTGGGGTTGAAAACAGAAGATCATCCTCAACCATACAAGCTGTCATGGCTTAGGAAGGGGAATGAGGTAAAAGTGAGCAAGAGGTGTTTAGTGCAGTTCTCGATTGGAAAAAAAATATACTGATGGAGTGTGGGGTGACGTAGTTCCAATGGATGCTTGTCATATTCTGTTGGGGAGACCTTGGCAGTTTAACAGGAAAACACAGCATGATGGATTCAAAAATACGTACACCTTCAAGAAGAATGGTCGAACCATTACCCTAGGTCCTTCAGATTTGAGAAAAGAAGGGAAAAGTAATCTGCTTTCCAAATCAAAATTTCAAGAAGAGGCAGTGAATGCGCCTGAGCTTTTTGCCATTGTGGTGATAGAGCGGAATTTTGACAGTCTCAAAATTCCTACCCAAGTTCTGCCCTTGCTTGAGGAGTTTGCTGATGTCGTACCGGAAGAGTTGCCACCTGGGTTGCCGGGTGAGCACAATGTTTCTGGAACTTTTAATGTAGCAGATTTGTCACCTTACTACACTGAAGAGGAAGAAGACCCTGAAGAGATTGATGACAATGAAGACGAAGTAGATTCGAGGACGAATCTTTCTCTAGCAGGGGAGGATGATGCACTTAGGGGACCGGCGGACCCGTTATGCGATTGGACGAACCGGCGGGCTTGAAGTCAACGATGTCGGATTGAGCTCAAATTTGGTCGGCTGAAGCGAAACGGCGTGTTGATCAATACACATAGCCTTTGGCTATGATTAACGATGAATTTTCGCGATTCGGGGTCCTTTAGATGGTTTTTTTTAATTATTTTAGTAATTTTCGAATTAAGGGTATTTTTGTAATTTTTGCGTTTTTTTTTGTCATTAGGGTTAACATCCTTTATAAACTCGTTTTTAGGGTTTTGAGAGGCAGTAGTTTTTGGATGTTTTGAAAACTTATCGATTGTTAATCGATTGAGAGAACAGTTTGTTCCTCGTTATCGTTTCAATTATTCTGTTTAGCCTAATTTCTATCGCGCTTCGGCATCACTTTCTTTCAACAGTTCCTGTTTTGACCTTAGATTAGGCAACTCAATAGTTTTCAAAACAGTCTGAGCACAAGGAAGTATACTGTCTGTTTGATTCCTGAGCACCTCTTCTATGTATTCTGCTACTCCATCCTGCTTCAGATGTTGAAGTTCCTGCAAACAGTACTGGAGCCATTTCTATGAGACTAGTTTGCAACTGCAAGAGTCATGCATTGAGAGATCGTAACTCTGTTTATACCTGAATTTGGCCAAAACTAGATGCAGCTGTGGCTGATTGTGATAGTTTACATAATATTTGGCATATTTTAAGTGAAGAGATTTGAATTTTCATCGACGATGTTTTGTTCTGCAGGACCTGAAAATTTTAAAAGTTTTCTGATGGTGAACTTACCAATTGAGTGGTCTAATTGCCCATACTTTTCAGTTGGGTTAGCAGAAATTATACGAATTTAAACTGAAATGGTCCAAGCTCAAGAAAAATTTAATCTAATCCGACCTGCTATGAATGATCTTCTCATCTTCGTATCTTCAAAGTAAAAAATTCAGATATGGTTGGTCTATTGTCTACTGTTTCATGCATCAATTTGTTATTGTGATTTTGCGATGCATGTCTCCGATTCTTGTTGTGTAAATGGACCATTCCATTATGCATTATAATCTTTCTCAACAAAAATCTCCAAAACTACATTTAGTGACCAGGTAAAAAATCAGGATAGATAAACTTAATTTATCCTATTTAGTATAAGACTAGATAAAGGTGAGAAATAACCCGAATTAAAAAAAAAATCCCATACGGGATTATGATAAAAGTGAATAGAATTTCTCATGTCTGGCCATCGAGCGAAGACCGCCACATATGTTGCGATAAAAGCTGATCTTAGGTTGCTGTCGCCTCCGACCGCCATCATCAGCCAACCGATCGTGATCTCCAACTGGAGCTTCCCGATCGACATCTCCACCTTTGCCCAAATACGGTGCGATGGCGGAGCTTTCATTCATCGTCCCTTCTCATTCACAACTTAGCACGTCCTCATTATTATATACGCACTTCACATGCGAGGAGGAAAAGTTTCCGCCATTTCGTACCTGTAACTCGATCACATCCACATGGGAATCGTAGAAATCTAGCGACGTACTCCATCTTCGCCGAGCTCAACAACAACCCACCAACGCTGGCAACTTATCGGTGACACTGTTTTTTTTTGGTTGTGATCCAGCATAAAGAAGCATGACACATATAGTGCTCCTATTAAATCCAAGGAAGAGTTAATATTTCATGTTGGTTTTCGTCAATTTGTGGCAAGGTATTGTGACAGTAGTTGATTGGAGCATCTCGCTATATTGTTGTTTATTGTTTGTTGGAGCTAGCCTGCTAATTTCTATTGCTATGCAGACCAATCTTCTCCACGGATAATATGAACTCAGACAAGCACAAAATGGAGAGATTTCTTCATACTGGGCGTTTTTCTGTAGCATCAATCTATGCTCCAATATCTTTCCCTCCTCTCCCTCTGATAGCCTTGAAGCATGCTGAAGATGGTTCTGCACCAGCTGTTGTAGCTGTAGGTTCCTTGAGAAGCGTTGATCCTGACAGAATAATTCTGAAGAAAATCATTTTGACTGGGTAGGGATTGAGTGGAACAATTATATCACAATGCTCTGTGTGTGCGCGCGTATGCATATGCATGGGATGATTACAAAGTTCTCTATGTAATATGGGTGGTCAAGGGATTGATTTCATGTTCTACATAACTTCAACATGAATATGTAACACACAAGCATACAGTCACTAAGATGAGAAGTTTTTAGGTGCTCGTATCTGAAGACTGGATTGGCTTAGGTGATGGTAACGTGGCTTCAGGAACACTACATAATGTCATTACACACACACACACACCGTCTCTTGACCTTTCTACTGTCCTGTTGTGCATCAGGTTAAAAAACATTACACTACTGTGCCTGTTGTGTGTTGGGTTAAAATTGAGGTGAAAAGCAAATTACAAGGTCAGATATGTGGGTTGGAGTTAAATCTAATCATAGCAAAATATTCTTTTGTTTATTGTTAGATGAACTAAAAGCTTTAGCTAAAACTTTCCAGGATGAAATGAAAATAGGTCATCAATTTTAGACAAAAAAGTACATTTAGCTCTTTGGTTTAGATTGTATCAATTGCTATTGGTGGCTTTCAAAGTTTATTTTTGTGCATTCAATATTGAAGATGGAGATGACTTCTCTGTGGTTGAGGAGTACTAGTGGTGGTAGTGGTGGATGCTTTCATGATTTTGGTGTGTGCTCCCCTTTCTTGCTTTTCTGACATTTAAATGTTGGCTATTTCTCGACGCATGCCTTCAATCTTACGTTATACTGCATCCTGTATGACTATACTTGCCTGCAAGTTCATCAATGACAATAAACATACTTATTCTCGAGATATCTCGTGTTGCAGTTACCCTCAACGTGTGTCTAAGTTAAAAGCCTCAGTCAGAAACATGTTTCACAACCCAGAAGATGTGAGATGGTTTAAGGTAAGGGATTTGCTACTGGTCTAATCTCTCTTGTATCGGATTTATCGACGATAGATTTAATCCTCGTGCTCATTGAAACTCTTCAAATATTGGTTGCAGCCTGTGGAAGTTTGGACAAAATGTGGCTGTCGTGGTCGTATTAAGGAGCCTGTTGGTACACATGGCATATTTTCAGAATCCTTTCTCATCTACTTGAGAATATCTTTTTAATGGAATCTAATTGTTGTAGTTCCACTCTTGGTGCTAAGTGCTAACTCTCCTCTCCTATTTTCGACTCAGGGGCAATGAAGTGTGTTCTCAATGGAGTTCTTCAGCAACATGACACCGTATGCATGAGTTTGTATAAACGTGCATATCCCAAGTGGCCCGAACACCGGTTCCCCATTTCGGATGCTTGACCAGACGGACCGGCGGTCCGGTATGGTTGGTATTTAATCCAGAATCACAGATGCAGATGCTTGGGTCTGTGAACGGAATGAAGCTCTGGTTCAGAATATGAATTGTAGGTAAAATTTTGGTGGTTTGCTCACATGCTGTAGTGCGAGATACTCATCCTGGTGGTCAATTTTTTGCCCCTGTAAAATACCACCCATTGGGAATTTAGAAGCATCAGTAATCTAGTTTTTCCCCATTCTTTCGAGGGTTGGAGCCGAGTTGAATTCCTCTGGCTTGCTTTTGATTGGTTCACCATCTTTATTTGGTTAAAGTTTGGTAAATATTATGTGTTGCGCTCTTTAGTATGACATGAACTCGTGAGAATTTATGCATCTGTATGCATTACCTCAGAAAAGGGAATGTTTCTTTTTGGCATTACTACGTTATAACAGGATATAAATATGCTCCAAAGTATATGTGAAATGGATAGACTGACCCAACCCGAAGATTTCGTGGAAATGGACGATGCAGAAAAGCTTGATCCTTGTTCCAATTTGTGACTAAACATACGTACACAAAGGCACTGAAAACCCTTGTTTCCGTTGATCATTGGTAGCTAAAATACAATTTGAACACTCGGTAGAAGACACTGATAGGGAACAGACGAATTCCATGCCTTCTATAACACCTTGGTGGTGTCTGCCTGTCAATATTTTTATACCCTCTTGTGGTCAAACAAAGTATAGATCTCCTGTCCATTTGTTTAGCAATACAATAATCAGATTGAAAGGGTTCTTCGATTTGATGCATTTCTATCCTGCTCAACTCTGTCCTCAGACCAATACTTGTTGGGGGGATCCTCAAATTTTCGACGGGAAAAAGTTAACACGACCATTCCAGGTCCATGGATACAGAGCCGAGTAAGCCGAAAAGAAAGTGAAGATGGCTTCGCTTGTGCACACCCATCTGATGTGGGACTTGGCGCGACTAGGCCTTTTTCATAGGATCGTAGTACTAACACGGCAAACTAAAAAGGCATTTAGCATTTTTATTTCAGATTTTCCCCTTAACATTTGGTCCTTCCTTTCATAGTAGAAATTTCCTTGTGTTCTGTTGATTACTAGATAAGGGTGAGCATCACTCGATTCTCGAACGATTCATTTCTAACAAGATTGAACAATTTCGACATGCACAGTTCATTTTCCAAGCACTAAAGACCTAAATCCGCATCGAAACTGAACTAACCCAATCGGAGTTCACCTCTGATGAGGACCCAATAATCTATGGGACGCCAACCTCATTTCCATTAGGTCACATGTGATATGATGTTGATGTAATGCATCTGGTCGGGAGAAACACATATCTGATTCAGACATGTAGGGAATCTTCAACTGCTCTTGACCAGAAGTATATCTTATATAAGACTTTATTTTCCGTCATAGTCGTGTGAAGGTAACGCAATCATGTAATAAATTCGTTTCGTAATGTCATTATTCTAGTTCTAATTTTCCTATACACTCCAATGGAGGAAAATCATTTTCCTAAAAATGAATTCGTATATTTCGCGAAAAACGAATGATTTGCAAAATAATTTCCTAAAAATGATTACTTGTATCACATACAAAATTGAATGAACAAAAAAAAAATGCATTCATCGTTCACTAAAGTATTTAGACATAAACTGTAGTCGAAGTGATACAGGCGATCATTTTTAGGAAAATATTTTTCAAATCATTGATTTTCCGCGAAATAAACGGAGCCTAAAAGTTTAAAAAATATGGTTAATATTACGACAAATCTCAAACTGGTACACCTATGACAGATTTACCCTAAACTATTTTTTTTTACCAGAAAAAACCCCAAATTGTTACACTTGTGACAAATTTACCATAAACTAATTTTTTTACCACAAAAAATCTGAAACTGATATATTTGCAACAAATTTATCCTCTGTTAATTTGGATTAATATCACGAAAAATCACAGATTAGTACACTTGTGACAAACGGAGGGTAAAACCTCAAACTGGTATACCCGTCAACTGTCACATGTCATCCAACTTAGAAATTTGACGGTAAAATTTAACGGAAACTAATGAAGGGTAAAATTGTCACAAATGTAACAGTTTGGGGTGTTTGTGGTCAAAAAAATTAATTTAGGGTAACTTTATCATAAATGTACCAGTTTGTGATTTTTCGTGGTATTAAACCTAAAAAAATAAAATCTTGTATATTTTTCTTTCCCGTTTTGTCCTTCATTGTGTTGGACGGGACATACATTACTCGGTGACCCTAGAGAAAACAAAGGAAGTGCTGGCAAAGGGATCAACACAGATACTCACGAAGGCAAATTATCTTTCCTTAATATATTTTTTATTTTTTTATTTCATTTTCCCGCCTAGTTAATATACGAAATTCCTGTTTGGTCTCAGCTGAGGAATCTTCGGTCGTTAGTGGCGCAAATTTTCACGTGCGAGGATTCTCTTTGACCCGTTGACTTCTCATCAAACTGACAATGAGTAATCAAGTGCACAGCCCTCCAAGAAGTTTGTCATTTTCCTTCGTCTCTCTCAAACGTGAACCCTGCCACTTCGAGTATCTCGGCCTCGTGCCCGTCACCATGGACGAGGCCAGATCCGGAGGCACGACTCAAATGTGAACCCTCCTCCCACTTCAAGTCTCTACAGCTTGAGCTCGTTGAAGATATCCGCAAGAGTTGTTCTGTTTCTTCCTCTTTAGTCCTGTTTCTACTGATAAAGAAAAGACGAAGCTATCTATGGTATTCTCTCTTTTTCTCTTCATTGATTTATTTGTCTGAATTTTGTGTAGGTTTCATCTTTGTCTTTGTTAATCTGTTCTTTTTCCAACTAAAATGATTGTCATGCAGGAGACCAAGACTGAATTTGTCGAGGGGAAGGTGGATTGGAAGGGAAGAAAAGCTTTGAAGCACAAACATGGTGGGATGAGGGCTTCTTGGCTCATTCTAGGTAGGTACTAATTTTACTTCGATTGTCACTGCTATGATTGTGGTCTTGTACGCCAGTAAAAGGGTTATAGGACCTCTCGGAGTTTCACGTGTCGATTTCTGGATGGATGATAGTCAAGAGGTTCCTACACCGTGTTTGTCTCACTATGCCCTTATCGTCTAATTTGAACATCTACTAAAGGTACGCGAGCAATGGCACATGATCCTTAGGGAGGACCGAATAGCAACTCGTATTTGAGCATCCCACAAGCATTTTCGGGGGTCAATGCTGTGCAGTCAGAGTACTTAATTGATGAATGAATTTGAACTGACTTGTATCATAATGATCTAAAGCAATATTGACCCTTTTTTATTGTCTCATTTTGGCTTAAATTGCAAATTCTGCAGGGGCACTTAGCTTGGAGATCGTGGCGACTTTGGCACTCGCTGTCAACTTGGTGACATACTTCAATGGAGTGATGCACTTTGAGCTAGCTGATGCAGCTAACCAGCTCACAAACTTCCTGGGGACTTGTTTCATCCTCCCCATACTTGCAGCCATTCTCGCCGACACTTTCATCGGCAGATTCAAGACCGTCCTCATTTCAGCCTCAATCGAATTCCTGGTACATATTCCCTGAATAATTCGTTTAAGACTCCATAGCAACTGAATTGGCAATTGGTTTCACTGGTGATCTCTGAACTTCGTTTAGACTCGAACGAATTATCTATCATTAGGAAAGAAGAGTCTTCATCGATTACTAGTGGATCCCCGTCGGTCACAAGTTTTAATGTTTGGCCATGTTCACACATTGATTCCTCCAGATTTTAACTGACTCTAATTGTGAAGTATAGTGAAGCCCCTTTATAGACTATGGATGAGTTATGAACCCATCAAAGCTCTTGAGCAACTCAACTATACTTAGGAATGCTCAAACAGGGACTGGCACTCCTAACAGTGCAAGCTCACTATCCGAAGCTTCGACCGCCGCCGTGCAATGTACTTGATCCCACTTCCCACTGTGAGAAAATCAGCGGCGGAGATGCTGCTTTCCTATTCCTCGGCTTATACTTGTTGGCCACTGGCAGCGCGGGCATGAAGGCCTCCCTGCCAGCCCATGGTGCCGACCAGTTTGACGAGAGAGATTCAAGGGAGGCAAGGCAGATGTCTACCTTCTTCAACTGCTTCTTTCTGTCTGTGTGCACCGGGGGGATGGTGAGCCTGACGCTTGTTGTCTGGATCCAAGATAACAAAGGATGGGACTGGGGGTTCGGCCTGTCTACCATTGCCATGATCGTGGCAATAATCATCTTTGCCGCGGGATTGCCGCTGTACCGGATTCAGATAGTTCAGAAATCTAGCACCATCATCGAAATCATTCAGGTATGAGCTCATCATCTTCTTTCATATATGTAGTTCACTCCTCCAATTTTTGTTTTGTCACGATTTGTTGTTTTGTGCAGGTATATGTAGCTGCAATCAGCAAACGAGATCTTCCACTTCCCGAGGACCCAACAGAGCTTTATGAACTTGATAAAGATGGAGAAGCTGCCTCGGAAGCAGAATTTTTACCTCACACCGACAATTTCAGGTTGATTCCATCTTTAGTGAGGAACAGCAATGTTATGTTGTAATTGCAAAAATAATAAGCATACCGGTTCAACTATTCTAGTTCAGAAAAAAATGCTGAAGTCATGGGAAAATCAAAAGTAATGACCTCCAAAATTGAGCAAAAAATCTCAATTAAACTGCTTCGATGTTCCTCCTCTTATTGCTTGTTAGGTTTCTTGACAAAGCAGCCATTCGGAAAACTTCACCAGTGCAATTCGGAGGTGAGAAAGTGCTGAATCGATGGGCGTTGTGCACGGTCACACAAGTGGAGAATTCCAAGATCATAATAGGCATGGTCCCTATCTTCTGTTGCACCATCATCATGACCCTATGCCTTGCTCAGCTCCAAACCTTCTCCATCCAACAAGGCCTAACCATGGACACAAGCATCACTAGCTCCTTCCACATTCCGCCAGCCTCCCTGCCCGTCATGCAGACCACTTCCTTGATCGTCATCATCCCGGTCTATGACCAGGTCTTTGTACCCTTTGCACACAAGCTCACAGGCCACCCGGCCGGCATCACGCAACTGCAGCGCATTGGGGTTGGCCTGGTCCTGTTCTCTGTCTCAATGGCCGTGGCTGCAGCTGTTGAGGTCAAGCGAAAAGCTGTGGCGAGGAACCACCACATGCTCGATGCGGTGCCTGTGCTCGAACCTCTCCCAATCAGCACGTTCTGGCTGTCCTTCCAGTACCTCATTTTCGGGATCGCGGACATGTTCACAAACGTGGGGCTCCTTGAGTTCTTCTACTCTGAAGCGCCGAAGGGGCTCAAATCAGTCTCGACTTGCTTCCTCTGGAGCTCCAAGGCACTCGGGTACTTCTTCAGCACGATAATGGTAAAGATTGTGAACAGCGCGACAAAGGGGATAACAAGGAGCGGAGGCTGGTTGGCTGGGAACAACATTAACCGGAACCATTTGAACCTGTTCTACTTGTTGCTTTCCATGCTTAGCTTGATCAACTTCTTCGTCTATTTGATTGTTGCGAGGAGGTACCGGTACAGGACTAAGTCGCCGGTGAGAACAACACCATGTGAGGAAGTGAGGGATAATAATGTGGAAGAGTCAAATTGAATCACATCAGAAGTTGAATGTTGCTACAGTTTGGTGTTCTGAGATATCATTTGGTGTTCATGACTGGAAGCAATTGGTAATTGGGGTGCAATGATGACGACTAGCACTTGTGATCTTCCCATAACGATCTATTTTAATGTTAATTTCTCTTCTTAATGATAATGACTAGTGCTTGAGACATCAACTAAAGGACTAAAATCACGGGAAAGGTTTAAGAAATTTATCCCTATAATTGGAAGATAAAGCATTATTTTACTGGAGAGTATCACTTAACAATTTGACGTAGTAAAGTTTACAATCACACATCTTGCTTCGAATAAGTTTTATTATTGGAGTTATAGATATAGATATATAAGATCTTTCTGTACTACATATATTATAGCGCCACTCTGAAGAATCACAAATCAATCTATATTTTGCTGCTTTTGTTCATCTTCTGAGACAATTCATTTGGTGTTAGTGCTATGGATGAATTGTCGGATCGTTGAGAGGATCGATTCTCATTGTTATTTTGATGGACGGATGACTTTTGTGGCTTGTTATGCAGTGTCCCTCAATGTTGTTAATGTTTGTTAATTTAGTTTATGGATGGCGGAGACTCGTCAGGCTTGCTTCTCAATGATGTTATAGTTGGTTGTGGACTTCTTATTCTTCTGGCTTATGAAATGTGGTTTTTGAGGATTTCTTTGCATGATGGATGATTATATTATTGTATTGCAGGTTATTTTATTTTAACATAACAGGTTTTTGATTTGTTATGATATCGTTATATGGTTTTTTTTATTTTTTTATTTTTTTAGTTTGGTCATTTGGGGTTCAGCTGCATCAACCTCGTATGTGCAAGATTCCACACAATAAGTACCTAGGAAAGTGTTCTTGCTGTTAAACTTCTTCCCCGAGGATGTTTTCATGTTTAGTAGCTCTCTAGGAAAATGCAAAGAGATCTCCGAAGATTTCTTCTTCGGATTTCTTTCTCAGCTCAACATTAGGGAGAGGAACTGTAACAGTCTGAATTTTCGATCCTTTTCCCGGGATTTAAGAAATGAATATTTTGGCCAATGCACTTATAGTGAGATCTCACCCGGGACCCGCGCATTCTCGGGATGCTAACCTTAGGGGTAGGGCTATTACGGGATTGACTTCGCACGACCAAAGAACTAGACCTGAGTTCGATCTTCGACCATATGGATTGACGAGGGAATGTTTTGAGCCAATCGAGACCGGTCTACTTGATTGATCGTGTCCGAAGGGAACTAGTGACAGACTCTCGCAATTATATGAAAATCGAGGTCGTCTCGGGTGGAGTAAACTTAAACGTGATTTGACTTAGTGTCGGTCACGGGTCGAGAGCGCATAATTCCAATGAGCCACCCGTTAGCCAGAGATAAGCTAAAGTTGCAATTGTCCAATTTTAGTCATTTCTTGGAATTCGGGCTCGGGAATCGAGAATTTTGAAAGTGACAATTTTGAGCGGCCGATGACGTTTTTGGCTTGGCCAACCTTGGGGCCACCCATTTCTGCAAAAAAATGGATTTCGGTCCGGGACCCGGAAAATGACGATTTTGCCCCTCTGGTCACCGATGGCGATTCTGAAGTCGTTTGAGGTTATTTTTCGAGGCTAGTGTCATTTTGGGGTGGCCACGTGCATTTAGAGTTGTTTCGGTAAAAAATTGGAATTTTGGCTCGGAAGTGAAAAATAATATTATTTTATTCCAGAAACTTTGACGTGGATTTTCGAGGGCTTGCGCGATGAATTTCGCGATTCCGACGCCATATTATGTTGGCCACACACATATGGAACACGTACGTGCGAAAATTGAAATTTCGGTTCGGGATCGAAAAATTACGAAAATGCCCCTAGGGCTAATTTGGCCAATTCCGAATTTTGGATTTAATTTTGGGATTAACCAAGGTTGGTTAGAGTTAATCCAGGTCTGGTCACCCTTGGGTATGTGGCAAAGGACCATTTTACCCCTAAATTATTGGATGAGAAGGAAAGATAGCCATTGGATCAAGGGCAAAATTGTCCAAATGGCCAAGATTTTGACACTTGGACTCCACTTAGACCATCTTTGACCCATTTGACCAGACCCTCTCTCTCTCCAACAGACCATTCGGCCATTTCCCTCGCAGATTTCCTCTTCTTTTCCTGTTTCTGTTCTGTTTTGCACGTTTCTGCATTTTCTGGTCTCTGTTCACGCCGGAACAGTACCAGCCCGAGCTGCTGGCCGCCCACCAGCCGTCGCCACAGCACCCTTGGACCTCCCTCTCACCTGTTCAGCCACCACAGCCCCGGTTTTAGTCCAGAACAGCCTTCTCTCTCTCTTTTTCTCTCTTCCCGTTCTGCAAACAGTACCGCCGGAGCTTCGCCGGAGCTCCGATCGCCGTTCCGTCGACACCTAGCCGTCCAGCTTGTCCATACGTCCCTATTCATCGCAGGACGTACAGTGTCCGTACGGTTACTGTTCACCGTCCGTACGGACACTGTTCGCGCCGTTCCATACGGCCGTCGCGGCCATCACCGACACCTCTCCGGCCACCATTCCCAGCCTGTCCGTACAGTGTCTGTACGGGGGGGAGGGGGGGGGGTACTGTTCACTGCGTCCGTACGGGGTGTCACTGTTCACGCCGTCCGTACGTCGCCGGCGACGCCGCTCCCGCTGCTGCCACTGTCCCGGTCCGTTCCAGCCTCGTTCTGTCTCTCCTTTTTGGGTAAGTGTCTCCCCCAAAAAACTACCTAGGAGCTCGGGTATTTCGTGACTCGTTTAGGACCCGGTTTAGGCGATTTTGTGACTGTTTTAGGGGCTGTTCGGGACTGATTTGAGTGACTGATTATTTGGTGGTTGCGGACTGATTAGGCGAAGAATTTTGAGGTTTAGGGAGCTTGGATTAGGGCTGTGATGTTGAGGTTTGATCGGAATTAATTTGTGCGATTAATTATTGGGATTGTGCCTTGAATGGAAATTTGTGCGTGATTGTGCGATTTGTGGTAGTTGGCTGATTTGGGATTGTGTTTCGGGTTGTGTACGTGTGGTCGTATATGTCACGTGTGTGGCCGTGAGGTGTGATGGTGTGGCAGTGCGATTGCGCAATATGTTCGCGTGCCAAGAATGTGTGATTGTGCTTTGGGATCGCGTGTCATATGTGTATGATTGTGTGGTGTGCTTGCGTGGTGAGAATGTATATTTGCGAAGTGTATGTGAATTGTGAAATGTGTGTGCAATGTGGAATTGTGTTGGGTCGTGTGGTTGTTGGCCGTGTGTAAGTGTGGTTTGAGTGGAACGAGGATATGGAAATGTGGTTTGGTTGGAAAGGTCCGTCCTGAGGCGTGTACGTTACGCGGGACGATGCCGTCCCTGACGAGGTGACGATGCCCGGCCTGACGAGGTGTCGATGCCTGACGTGGTCAGAAGACCGTTGGCCTAATGCGTTTTACGCGGGCGCGGTAGAAGGAAAGTGTGTGTAGGATTCCGTCCTGAGGCGTGTACGTTTACGCGGGACGATGCCGTCCCTGACGAGGTGACGATGCCCGGCCCGACGGGGTGACGATGCCTGACGAGGTCAGAAGACCGTTGGCCTGATGCGTTTTACGCGGGCGCGGCAGTGGTGGAAAGGTTGACAATGAGTGGGATTTGGCAAGACAAGCGAGAGGATTGTGGAAAGTGACGCATGGTGTGAGTAGCGTGCGAGTGTGTATCGCGTGATGTGATGCTTAATTATGGGGTAGAAACTGCTAGGCACGGTATGGGACGTGCCCAAGTGGTTTCTGTCTTATAATTAAGGCACGCGCGCGTCTGTGATTCCTTGCTGTGATGTGTTGGCTGTGTTATTGTCTAACGTGCAGGAACGTGCGTGATGGATTCCAGGTAGGGTCGCATGTGATTGTTAGTTTGGCCGATCGTTGTGTGTTATGTGTGTTTTCGTCTGGCGGTACGTGAGTGCCTACGTGGGGTTTGGGGTTGTACACTTATTGAGATTCGTCTCACGGTTGTATAACCGCCACTTTCAGACCCCCGGCCCTAAACCCGGGAAGTGCGCCTTTTCTTTTTGGAAGTCCGGGGAGCTGCTGTTGGTGCCCAGTGGAGCTGCAGGTGAGTTCCAGAGATTCAAGCCAGAAATTCAGAAGCAGAATGGAAGAGGGCGACCCTTAGGTTTTTCCCTAGGGTGTTTTAGGGGTTGTATAACTTGGGTTATCCGATAGTGAAGTTAAGATAACCAAACCCCTGAACTTTTGTTTAAACGGTGACTGAGGATGTTAGTCTGTATTTATGTCTGTAATATGATGTTTGTATATTTGGTGTTGTATGAATATGTGGTTGCTGGATTGTTCTGTTGTTCTACCCCGTTGTCGTCATTATTTGTCCGGGGTTTTGTTATTCGCTTCCGCATGTGGCTCTGATGTTTGGGTTGGGTCGGCGACGTTCCTGGGACGTCGCATCATTTCGACCGGAGCAGGGGATGTCGCGAGCTCGTTGGGGTTCGGGGCGTGACAGGAACTCTTCCTCTGGAGTATTAGTCTTGCACCAAATTCTGGCTTTTTTAAGCCTCATTAATATTTGTTTGACGGACTCTACAGATGGTTGTCGTATCTTGCCAGGTCGACCACCTATACCCCGGGATCAGTTGAGAGAAATATGTCTAGAATCGGACTTGCATGTCTCGCCAATCCCTAACCGAATTCTCGGGCAGATTGAGGTACCAATTGAAAGCTGGTCCTGACAGTGAACTAGGGAAGAGCCTTAACTTTGAGAAAGTCATCAACAGAAATTTCTTCATTGTTCAAGCAATTTGCACGATGGCCGTGATTTCACCTTTGCCGGTAAACAAAGCGAATTCAGAATCGCTATACGCCCTGGAGAAGGGATAGTTTCTGTCGATGTGATCATGGCATGGTTTCCTATACACAATCGTATTATTCCTTCGAGATCTAGGTCCATACAGTTGCTCTAATATTCTTGATCGATAGGATTAGCTACTCTTGGTTCATTTCCATCGAGTCCTTTTTCAGGAATTTCTCTATTTCGGGCCTCCCTGGGGCCAGGTGTAGTTCTCTACTTCTGCTGTCATCATTGACATTGGCCTCTCTAGGGGCAACTTGTGATGGTTCCGTACTCATAAAGGGTGGCTCATAGTTTCCAGGCCCTTCTGGGCTAAAGCCAGGCCGAGGATAGTCTTTGGCAGCTTCTTTGAAGATAGTGTTTTGCCTAGTCCAATCGTAATGATCCCTTTTTAGAGATGCCCACTGTTCCTGGTACTGGAGCTTTCTCCACCGTGTTGAGCGCGATTACCCTGTGAGAAGTGGGATCAATTCTAATGGGAGTTCGTCAATTAATATGGCCATCGTTCCCACAGGAAGCATTCAGGTTTCCCCCACGAGCCCTATGGATGAGGTTTCTTGCCTTCATCCTGTTTGCAAAGGCATTGATGAGTCTCCTGACATGAGTTATAAGATTGTTATCAACGATTTTTCGCCTTTTAAAGGTTGGCACTAAGATTTGAACCACTCATTCAGCTACTTTGTTAGTCACGGGATCAGTCATCCCTTCGATAACTCGATAAAACCTTGTTATTACATTCTTAGCTTGTTGATCAATATGGTTAATGACTGACATCATGTATCTTTCCCCACGTTCAACTTGCTTGCACTTTCAGTCCCGACATAGCATTCAAAGCCTCAAATTGCTCATCCAATTCTTGTAAGGCTCTGTCTTGAATCTCTTAAATGATTCGAGAGAATCAATCAAAGAGGTTTTCTCGCACACTTCGGCGACGGACAGAGACAAGCGGACTCTCAGCTCGGGAACCATCCCTAGCCGAGAGGCTTGTGTTGGGTTAAGGCGCAACTCTTGATTATTGTAGTCATTGGCAAGACATTCTATTCTACCACTATGATTGCCAAAAGACATGTTGAAATTCAATAGTTTCAATTAGTAGTAAGTCTAAATGAGGGTTATCAATGGTCAATTAAATTGTTTAATTCGAATTTGAATGAAAAGTACGTGGATTCTAATATGTCTTGAAGTCTCTAAGGACTTTGCAAAATTTGATTTGGTAATATTGCACAAACAGCAGACTGGAAAGATCAGGCGACAATTGCATGAACTTTTTTTGAATAAAAAATGATAGCTTACGTGCTTGGAGCCAATGCTTGTTCGAGGGCCGAAATTGAACATGAACTGCTAATGGACATTACTAGAATGCGTAGGGAAAGTAAAAAGCTTACAAAGTACGAATGAAATGCTTTCTATAAGCACAGATGAATATTAGAATTATAAAACCTAATCTAATTCGAAATTGCAATCCAAACTCTGGCAAAAGGTTTGGTATAAATGATTTTCTCATCTTCGTATCTTTAGAGTTAACAGGTTCGTCTTCAGAGATGATTGGTCTGTTGTTGATTGATGTGCTGTTCTGATTTTGTGATGCATTTCTTTGATTCTTCTTGTGTCTTTAATGGACTATTTTGTTGTGTATTTTGATCTTTCTTCGGAAGAGTCTCTAACTGTCTTTACTTGCGTGCTCCTCTACGAATGATTTGCAGCTGCTCCCGGTTCCTTAGGGACGATTATTCAAACGATCGATCCTTCTTAGTCTTCAACTTTTGTGTATGCTTTGGTCAATTGATCGAAACCAAGTGTCATGTACTTCGCTTTAATTCTGCTCACTATAAACTCATGGTTGATGAGCTCACCAGGCATTTTATAGTTGTGACTTGTGGATCAAGTGTACTATCACGATCTGATTGGTGTCATTAGTCTCTTTACATTATGCCCCAAATTTGGGGTCTAGTGTCAAGAAAAATAGAGTGCAATTTGACAAGTAATTTATGTCCAACTACATATTCCAACTTCATATATGAAATAATTCACGTGCCTGAGTGAGTATGCTTCTAATTCTATGTCAATACAGGCTATATGCTTTAGGGGTGATTGGTTCCCGGTCTGGTCCAGTTCCAAGGTGGAACCGAGAACTGGACCGGTTTCCAATTTTGAGACCGGGGACTGGACCGGTGGTTCAGTCTGGTCCAATGGAACGGGTCACTTTTTATTTTTTTCCCACCACAATGACAGAGAGTGACAAATCTCAACATATTGATGGAAGCGACAATGAGTGAAGAGTCATTGTGACTAATTGGAAAATATCCCAATAATTTTCAAAGTTTAGGTAGCGGGTTTAGTGTAGTTTTAGTCCTTTAAGTTTCTGCATTCGCCTGATTTTGTACTTTAACTTTATTTTGTTCAATTAAGACCTTTAAGTTTTTTCATTTGTGCAATTTAGTTCTCTAAGTTTTATTTTGTGCAATCAAATTCTCTAACTTTATTGATTTATGCAGTTAATTTCTTTGGTCAATCCCTCTCACTAAACCATCAAATTGACTAATGAGTTGGCATTGCTAATGTGACATAAGATGGGAAGGGGAAAATTGCCCAAAAAGTCCTAAACCTATTGCACTTTTGCCAATTCTGTCCTAAATCTTTCAATGCCAACTGAACCTAAACATTTTCACTTCTTGTTAATTGAGTTCATTTGATCAATTTTGTCGGAAATCACTGACGTGGACGCCGGTTGGCCAAGTAGTACTGACATAGACATTTTTAAACAATATTTTAGTAATTTTATGAAATTTTTATGTTTTTTTTATGTTTCTTTTTCTCTATTTTTTTTTTGGCTTTGGAGTTAGGGTTGGCAAGGGCTGCTGGCCGACCTTCGCCGGCCATAGGCGAGGGATGGCGACCCTCACTAGCCACAGGCGAGGGCCGGTCGACCCTTGCCAGCTCTAGGCGAGGGCATCATGGCCCTCGCTAACCAAAGCAAGGGCGAGTGAGCCCTCGTTGGCCCCAGGCGAGGGCATGGGGTCAGTAAGGGCTGTAAAGCCCCTTGCTTAGGGCCGGCAAGGGCGCCAAGCCCTCGCCTAGCCAAATCTGGCGAGGGCGTCGCGTCCCTTGCCCAGAGCGAGCGAGGGCCACGACGCCCTCGCCCAAAGTAGGCAGGGTCGTCGGCCTAAACTCCAAAAAAAAAATATAGAGAAAAGGAAAAAAAAAGAAAAAAACCATAAAAATTTCATAAAATTATTAAAATATTTATTAAAAATTACGTGACCGCCGGCGTCCACATCAGCAATTTCCGACAAAGTTGGCTAGATGGACTCATTTGGTAAAAAGTGAAAAGATTTATTACTCAATTGACAAATTTGAAATGTTTAATACTGAATTGGTAAAAGTACAATAGGTTTATGACTTTTTAGATAATTTTCTCAAGGGGAAGTGATGCTAACATGGTGCCGAATAAGCAATTAACATTAGCAAAAGACAAGCTGGAGAAAAAAGAAACCCTAATCGACAATATTAGTCACAACAGGTAAACGAAGAACTTGAGCCCAAATCAAGAAAATTAGAGGACTTGATTACACAAAATAAAACTTCAAGGACAAGATTGTACAAATTGACAAAGTTAACAAAAAGGATTTGATTGTACAGGGAAAAAGTTGGAGGGTTAAATCCCACAAACGTTGAAACTTAGAAAGGTAAAGTTGCATTTGATTCTTTAGGTTAGTAAACACGCCATCTCGTCGGTAATGAAAATAATTTGCCGTCACACTTTTGTGTTATATACAAGGTACCACGACGAGACAAGGGAATGACCATAGGCAGGAGGTGCTTGAATAATGTGCGGAGGCATTTATCATTTTTATTTCAGATTTTCCCGTTAACATTTGGTCCTTCCTTTCATAGTAGAAATTAAATAGAAAACTTATTCTTCCCTTGTCTTCTGTTGAAGCAAAATTACTAGATAAAGGTGAGCACCACCCGATTCTCGAACAGTTCTTTCCTAACAAGATCGAGCAATTTCAACACGCAAAGTTCAATTTTCAGGCACTAAAGACCTAAATCTGCAACTAACCGAATGAGAGTTCACCTCAAATGAGGACTCAAAAAATTTTACGGGACGTCAACCTCATTTCCATTAGGTCACATTTGATCTGACGTTGATGTGCTGCATCTGGCCGTCTGTGTCTAGTCAGGAGAAACACATATTTGATTCAGACATGCAGGGGATGTTTAACCACTCTTGATTGGAAGCATATCTTATATGAGACTTTATTTTCTGTCATAGTTGTGTGACGGTAACGCAATCATGTAATAAATTCATTTCACAATGTCATTATTCTAGTTCTACTTTTCCTAAACTCCAAGGGAGGAAATAGCCTTCCATGGTCGGACCATTTGCTATGTCATTACCACTAGTGTTTTAGTAGGCTGATTCTTTCTGAACCTAGTGTCACCGTTGCTTCGTTTGTTTCGCAGAAAATGAATTATTTGAAAAATATTTTCTTAAAAATGATCGCTTATATCGCTTACAAAAATGAATGAACCAAAAATATTTTCATCATCTACGAATATATTTAGACATAAATTATTGTCGATAATCAAAATATTTTCCATTGACTAATTATTTTAATCGATACAAGTGATGATTCTTACCTTTTTCATCCTTCATTGTGTTGGACGGGAGAAACATTCCTTGGTCACCCTAGAAGAAACTAAGGAAGGGTTGGCAAAGGGGAGAAACAGATCCTTACGAAGCCAAAAGTCTTTTATTTATTTATTTTTTATTTCATTTTCCGCTCCTTTTAATATAAATAGTTAATATATATAATACCTAACAATCATAGATGTAAAAGTAAAGAGCCGACAAAGGACACCATACCAACTTCCATTTTACACGTTATCGGTTGATGCGGGAGCATGCGCGCTTGGAAATTCATCATAACTTGGAAGTTACATTGAAGATAAATAGGAAAAATTATAGAAAAATTACCAAAAATGTCTTAAATCTGTTGCAATTTGGTCAATTCAGTCCTAAACCTTTTTTTTTTGGCTAATTGAGTCCTAAATCTTTTGCATTTGTGCTAATTCAGTCCATCCGGTCAATTTTGATTGAAAATCGCTGACATGGATGCCCGCTGTCATACGTGGCGCGGTCAGTTCTGACATGGACAATTTTTAATAATATTTTAATTTTTTTTCGAATTATTTTTAAATTTTTTCTTTCCTTTTTCCTTTTTTTTTCTTTTCTTTCTCCTTTTTTTCTTCCCTTCTTCCTCTAGCCGGTCGCCGGACCTCCACTACCGATCAGAGTCGAGGGTCGAGGAGGTCGACCTTGCCAGGGAGAGGTTGACCTCGCCAGATCTGGCGAGGCTCGAATGGAAATCGGAAAGAATCTGCATGTCCTCTCCATTAATCAACACTTGTCGATGATTGCCTGCAACAGAGAGGCGTGGAGAAGATTGAATGCTCTAAGCAGTGGAGCGGCTGGGGATTCAAAATGGAGGAGGAGGTAAAGACGCGAAAGGGAAGCACAAAGCCCGACCTGTGAAGTAAGAGGACTGGATTAGGAAGACCAAGAGAGAGAAGAGCGCAGCAGCACACACCAGGTGTGGGATTGTGAGATTTCTGTTGCCGCTCGACAATGATAGCTTGTGAAGTCTCATTTCAAGGTCATACCTAGCCATGGCGAGGTTGACCTTGCCGACCCTCGCCTCTGGTCGGTCGTTGAGGTCCGACGACCAGCTAGAGGAAGTAGTGAAGAAAAAAAAAGAAAACGAAAGAAAAGAAAAATAAATAAATAAATAATTAGAAAAAATATTAAATATATTATTACAAATTGTCCACATCAGCGTCGGCCATACCACGTAGGACAGCCAACATCCATGTGAGTGATTTCCAACCAAAAATGGTCGAATGGACTGAATTGGCACAAATTCAAAATGTTTAGAACTCAATTGATTAAAAAAAATGTTTAAGAATGAATTGGCATGATTGTAATAGATTTATGACTTTTTTGGTATTTCTCTCAAAACAAATAACTCACAAGTTCAATTTAAGCCTCGTAAATTAACCAAACACATTTACTATTCATGCAAGCAAAGGGAAATTTCGGACACAATATGATCCAATGAGTTCACTGAGGAGAAGGCAAGCATGAGGTAAACTTTAAACGGATAGGACTCGAGTGATTTTGATAATCTTAGCATACTATTTGTTTGCTCTGTGACTTTCGAATTTCGATTAGTAGATTAATACTAAGGATTGGGTTATTTGTACATTTTATAAATGTTAGGGTGTGATTTATACTCCTCTTTGACAATAACGCATGGGGGTCCCGCAAACGTTGAAACTTTGAGGACCAAATTGCACAAGTTGAGAAAGATAACAAAAGGACTTAAATTGCACAGAACAAAAGTTAGAGGATCAAACCCCACACACGTTGAAGCTTAGAAGACTGAAGTTGTCCTTAATGCTTTAGGTTACTAAACATATCATCTCGTCGGTTATGAAAAAAACTTACCATCATACTTTCTTGGTAATGACAAGATACCACGACTAGGCAAGGGAATAATCATAGGCAAGAGGTGCCCGGACAACGTGTGACTTTTGACCGGCTTCCTGAATGATAAAGGTCGTAGAACTGAACTGAGCAATGCATCGACCAAAGGGAAAGTTTTCCTGGTTTACGTACATGAAACTAAAATAGATGTCTTTTAGTGTAACACGCATTAGTTATATCGCTTTATAAACATTAATGATGCTTTTCGTAAATTCTAAATGGGGCGTGACACTCTTAGCCTAACTCACTCGAGGTATACATCGTCCATTTTGACCTATCCCATACTAAGCCTAATTTTGGCTTGTGGCAATGTATAAACAAACACTTTTCCAGAGGGTTATCGATCATTATAACGCACTCTCACCTAAGCACGCTTAACATTAGAGTAGCGATATAACTAATGCGCGTTATTTATAAAGCTCACAAATTAACATGAGTCTTATCTTTCATAGTTAGATGTAGTACTGCCCTCTACCCCCCTCGACTTGATTTTCTTTAGATTTAAGATTATATGCCCCACTTTTTGTCTTAGCACCCAACAGATTGTTGTCTTGACTCAGCTGAGGAATCTTCGATCGCTAGTCACAGAATTTTATCGTACGAGGATTCATTTTTACCCGTTGACTACTTCCATGCACATCCTATAAAGATGTAGCCATTTTCTTTCATCTTTCTCATATTTGAACCCTCCCACTTTAAGTATCAACACTTGAGCTCGTTGAAGATGTTGGAATTTTGGGTACAAATCCCTTGTAAAGTGAATAAGAGGTGTGGATGGAGGAGTCCTACATTGAATAGAAGAGAGATGGGAGATGGGTTTAAATAGTTGAGCCTCACAAATGGGTTTGGGCCCCAAGGGGCACCCCACTTTTGTGGAAGAGAGAGGACCTACGCCAAGCTGGGTCGGTTTCCCCGCGCGCGCCACAGCCGCTGGACGGACGGCTCGGGCTCGGGTTCCCGTCGGTTTTATTTTTTCCCGAATTTATTCTTTATGTTTCGAACAGATATGTCTGTTCGTAGGTTCGCTTGGTGACTCTTCATTTTCGTCCTTCTATATTCGAAATTCGCTTGGTGACTATTCATTCGCACATGACCGAACGAAACTCTTCGGTTATTAGCAACTGTTCATTCTGACTCTTCAATTTTAAAAAATAACATCCGTGAGAGAGTTATTCTCACAATTTTTTTCCGAAAGTCATATTGCTGCACTCTCATTCTTCATCGTTGTCATTTTTTTTGTGCGATTGTCTATGCAAAATTGTGTTCGAAGGATTCCTCTGAACACGTACCACTTCAGTGGAACGAGATCCATTCTATCCTGGGAGACGATTGTCCAATATCCTCGGGTACTGATTGAGGGGTCAAATTCGTCTTAAGGACACGACGTTACTTCGTTGGGCTCGGATCAACATTCTGTTTATTTATTTGTACTGCTTTCAGGTTAGTTTTCCTGATGTTTGATTTCAATTTCTGGTATACGAACTTAGCCGACAACAATCTTAAGACGAATTTCGTTGAAATTTTATTCTGTTTTCAATTATCTTCGGTTCTGTTCGTATAATGATTTGCATGGTCTGCGTATTCTTATGCGTTGTTCATTGAGTTTTTTCTGTCAAATATCTATATTGGCATTCGTTTAAGTCGAACCTTTGTTGTTCGTATACTTCTGAGTTAATACAAGTATTCTGTATAGTTCGTATGTTCCTTGTCATAGTTCGTATAGTATTTTTGTTGGGATTATTTTGTTATGTAGTTCGCTTAGTTTTTGACAAATTTCTATCACATCGTTCAATTCTGCTTGTGTCGAAATTCTATTACAATATTCATAAATTTCGTATTCAGAATACGATTCTGTTCATACATACATTCTGCTCCTGTTACAATTTTTCAATTCTGTTCGTGAACAAATTTTTCGTTTCTATTCATATTAAAAAAATTTCAATTCTGTTCATGAACAAACGATTCTGTTCGTAGTCATATATTTCCGATTCTGTTCGTGAATATGTTATGTTTTTGCATTTCAAAAATGGCTTCGACTTCGACTTCGGTCAACCCTATTCCGAATCACGGAGAAAAGCCAGAAAAGTTCAATGGTACGGATTTCAAGAGATGGCAACAAAAGATATTGTTCTATCTCACGACCTTGAACTTGGCTAGATTCCTCAATGAGGATGGTCCTAAATTGGACGTTGGAGAGACAAATAAAGAAAAGGTTGCTGCTGTAGATGCCTGGAAGCATTCTGACTTTCTGTGTCGCAACTATGTCCTCAACGGTCTGGACAATACTCTCTATAACGTCTATAGTCCGCTGAAAACGGCTAAGGAGTTATGGGATAGTCTGGACAAGAAATACAAAACTGAAGATGCCGGATTGAAGAAATTCATTGTCGGTAAATTTATGGACTTCAAGATGGTTGATTCAAAGGCCGTCTTAAGTCAGGTTCAAGAGCTTCAAGTGATTATGCATGATATTCATGCTGAAGGAATGACTCTAAGTGAGTCATTTCAAGTGGCTGCCTTCATTGAAAAACTGCCACCATCCTGGAGAGATTTCAAAAATTATCTCAAACACAAGAGAAAGGAGTTGTCACTTGAAGACTTGATTGTTCGTTGAGGATTGAGGAAGACAATAGGCTCTCTGAGAAGAAAGTTGGGAAGAGCCTAGAGGTTTCAAAGGCCAATGTTGTTGAAGAAGGATCGAAACCCAACAAGAAGAGGAAAATGCCTAGCAAGTCTGGAGAGGGATTCACCCAAGGCCTGAAGAAGTTCGTTGGCAAGTGCTTCAACTGTGGCAAGTCTGGACATCGAGCCAAAGACTGCAGAGTCAAGAAAAGACAGAAAACTCAGGCTAATGTGGTGGAAGAGATTTCCAATGGTGTTGATGATATCAATCTGACTGCTATGATATCCGAGTGTAATATGGTGGGAAACCCCAATGAGTGGTGGATTGATACCGGAGCAACTCGTCATATTTGTGCAAACAGATCGATGTTCTCATCCTACACAACTGTGGGGGGTGATGAAAAACTTTATATGGGTAATTCATCAACCTCTAAGGTTGAAGGTGTCGGAAAGATTGCTCTGAAGATGACATTTGGAAAGATTGTGACACTAAATAATGTTCTGCATGTGCTAGATGTTCGCAAGAATTTAGTGTCTAGATCTCTCCTTAGCAAGAATGGCTTCAAGTTGGTTTTTGTATTTGATAAGTTTGTAATCTCCAAAAATGAGATGTATATAGGAAAGGGTTATCTGAGTGATGGTTTGTTCAAGCTGAATGTAATAACTGTTGTAACCAAGGATGATTTGAATAAAGTTGCTTCTACTTATGTGCTTGAGTCTTTTAATATTTGGCATGCTAGAATAGGACACGTTAACTATAAGTTGATAAAGAAATTAATGAATATGGGACTGTTGCCGAAGTTTGACTGTCCAAGTGAGAAATGCCAAGTGTGTGTTGAATCTAAATTTTCTAAGCCTCCTTTCCATTCTGTAGATAATAGAGTTACAGAACCTTTAGATTTAATACACACAGATATATGCGATATGAAATCAATACCGTCAAGAGGTGGTAATAAGTATTTTATCATATTTATAGATGACTGTTCAAGGTATTGTTATGTTTATTTGCTTAGTAGCAAAGATGAGGCTGTGAATGCTTTTAGAACTTATAAATCTGAAGTTGAAACTCAGTTAAATAAGAAAATTAAAATGATAAGAAGTGATAAAGGAGGTGAATATGAATTTCCTTTTGAGGAAATTTGTACTGAGTTTGGTATCGTTCACCAAATAACTGCTCCTTATACACCATAATCAAATGGTGTGGCGGAAAGGAAAAATCGATCCCTAAAGGAAACAATGAATGCATTGTTGAACAGTTCTGGTTTACCGCAGAATTTGTGGGGGGAAGCTGTCTTAACAGCAAATTTTATTTTAAATAGAGTACCCCATAAAAAGACACAACAAGCTCCCTATGAGAAATGGAAAGGCAGAATGCCTAACTTGAATTATCTCAAAGTGTGGGGGTGTTTGGCTAAGGTTGCGGTTCCTAAGCCTAAAAAGGTTAAGATAGGACCAAAGACTGTTGACTGTGTTTTTATCGGATATGCTCAGAATAGCAATGCATACCGTTTTCTTGTTCACAAGTCAGAGATTCCAGATATACATGTTAATACGATCATTGAATCAAGGGACGCTTCGTTCTTTGAAAATATATTTCCGTATAACATAGTATATGAGCCAATTGATAATAATAAGAGGCCTCGAGATACTATATCTAGAAGTGATCCAATGGAGGATGAACCTAGACATAGTAAAAGACAAAGGACTTCCACGTCTTTTGGACCTGATTTCTTAACGTATATGTTAGAGAATGAGCCTCGAACATTTAAAGAAGCTGTGACATCGCCAGAAGCCCCGTTTCGGAAAGAAGCTATTAATAATGAAGTTGAATCCATCTTGTCAAACCATACTTGGGAATTGGTTGACCTTCCTCCTGGTAATAAGCCACTACAATGTAAGTGGATATTTAAGAAGAAAATGAAAGCAGATGGTACTATTGATAAGTATAAGGCTAGGCTTGTCGTAAAAGGTTACAGACAACGTGAAGGTCTGGATTATTTTGATACCTATTCACCTGTCACGAGAATTACATCTATACGGATGTTAATTGCTATAGCAGCCTTGTATAGACTTGAAATCCATCAAATGGATGTCAAAACAGCTTTTTTAAATGGGGATCTGGAAGAAGAAATATATTTGGAACAACCTGAAGGGTTTATTGTTCCAGGACAAGAGAAGAAAGTTTGTTGACTTATTAGGTCACTCTATGGCTTAAAACAAGCACTAAAATAATGGCATGCTAAATTCGACCAAGTCATGTTGTCGAATGGTTTCAAGATTAATGAGTGCGATAAATGTGTATATGTTAAGCAAACTCAGAATAGCTTTGCCATTTTATGTCTATATGTAGATGACATGCTTATAATGGGCAGTGATAGTGAGATTGTTAAGAAAATCAAATGCTTACTCGCAAGTAAATTTGATATGAAAAATATGGGGGTCGCAGATGTCATTTTAGGAATTAACATTCGTAAAACATATGAAGGACTATCTCTATCTCAATCCCATTACATTGAGAAGATTCTTGAAAAAAGCAAGAATTTAGGCATATCACCAGTAAGTACCCCGATAGATGTTAATTTACATCTTTCAAAGAATATTGGTGAAAGTAAGGCTCAAAATGAGTATGCTAGTATACTAGGCAGTTTAATGTATGTCATGAACTGTACTAGGCTGGACATAGCTTGTGAGGTTAGCAAGCTAAGTCGATTTACAGTTAGTCCAAATGAAAATCATTGGAAAGCTATGAAACGTTTATTGGGCTACTTAAAGCATACTCAAGATTATGCTTTGCATTACACAGAATATCCAGCGGTACTTGAAGGATACTGTGATGCAAATTGGATAACCGGCACTAAAGACACAAAATCGACAAGTGGATATGTATTCACATTTGGTGGGGCGGCAGTGTCTTGGAAATCATCCAAACAAACTTGTATTGCTAGATCCACTATGGAATCAGAATTTATTGCTTTGGATAAAGCCGGTGAAGAAGCAGAGTGGCTTCGAAATTTCTTGGAAGATATTCTGAATTGGCCTAAACCAGTGCCCGCTGTTTGTATACATTGTGACAGTCAAGCGGCAATACGAAGGGCAAGGAATGTCATGTATAACGGTAAGTCTCGACACATACGTCGAAGACATGACACAGTAAGACAACTTCTTTCTAGTGGAATTATCACCATTGACTATGTGAAGTCAAAAGATAATGTTGCGGATCCATTGACAAAAGGCCTAACTAGAGAGATGGTTGCGAAAACATCAAGGGAAATGGGTTTAAGGCCTATAAACAAGTCATCATAGCGGAAACCCTACCTAGTTGATTGGAGATCCCAAGATCTAAGTTCAAAGGGACAACTAAGTTATGAAGACAGTGTAGAGTACTGTCAAATTTTTGACTCATTCCCGGATGAAGATAGTACTAATATGTGAAGGTTAAGCAAAAGCTTTTAATGATTCTGAATTGAGTATGTGATATACTATATGTTCAGAAATCACCTATGTGAGTGTGAAGTGAGGGCCGCTTCTGTGAGAATTGAAAAGGCCGAATTCTCTAAAACACTCATGAGACCAGGCGGTGTTCATGGCCAAAACGAACACAACAGTGAGAACCAATTTTGTTCGAGAAACAGTTGTGTGATTTCTATTGTCTAGGCTTACACCAAAGGTCGACAGTTCAAAGACATCAAGTTTACTGATTGATCGAGTAAGTCCGATAGGTTTCACTAAGGAAAGTTCAAAGTCTCAAACTACTTATCCCGATGCAACGTTTTCTCATAGAATAATTGCACATTGCATCTCATGCATATATGAAGAGTCAGAAAAAAACTGAATCTCTTATTCATGTGGGGGATTGTTGGAATTTTGGGTACAAATCCCTTGTAAAGTGAATAAGAGGTGTGGATGGAGGAGTCCCACGTTGAATAGAAGAGAGATGGGAGATAGGTTTAAATAGTTGAGCCTCATAAATGAGTTTAGACCCCAAGGGGCACCCCGCTTTTGTGGAAGAAAGAGGACCTACGCCAAGCTGGGTCGGTTTCCCAGCGCGCCACCGCCGCCGTCCGTCCGGCCGGCTCGGCTCGGATCGGGCCGGGCCTAGGTTCCCGTCGGTTTTATTTTTTCCCGAATTTATTCTTTATGTTTCGAACAGATATGTCTATTCGTAGGTTCGAGTTCTACCATATGTCCGAGAGTGAGAGTAACCGAACCGAACGAAATTGTTCACTTGGTGACTCTTCATTTTCGTCCTTCTATATCCGAAATTCGCTTGGTGACTATTCATTCGCACATGACCGAATGAAACTCTTCGGTTATTAGCAACTGTTCATTCCGACTCTTCAATTTTAAAAAATAACATCCGTGAGAGAGTTATTCTCACAATTTTTTTTTTCCGAAAGTCATATTGCTGCACTCTCATTCTTCATCGTTGTCATTTTTTTTGTGCGATTGTCTATACAAAATTGCGTTCGAAGGAGTCCTCTGAACACGCACCACTTCAGAGGAACGAGATTCGTTCTATCCTAGGAGACGATTGTCCAATATCCTCGGGTACTGATTGAGGGGCCAAATTCGTCTTAAGGACACGACGTTACTTCGTTGGGCTCGGATCAACATTCTGTTTATTTATTTGTACTGCTTTCAGGTTAGTTTTCCTGACGTTTGATTTCAATTTCTGGTATACGAACTTAGCCGACAACAGAAGATATCCACAAGAATTGTTCTATTTCTTTCTCTTTATCACTCTTTATTACTTATAAAGAAAAAATGAACCTGTCTATGGTATTTTCTCTTTTCTCTTCATCGATTATTTGTCTGAATTTTGTGTAGGTTCCATGTTTGTATTAATTAATCTGTTCTTTTTCCAACTAAATGATTGTCATGTAGGAGACCAAGCCTGAATTTGTCGAGGGGAAAATGGATTGGAAGGGAAGAAAAGCTTTGAAATACAAGCATGGGGGGATGAGGGTTTCTTTGCTCATTCTAAGTAGGTATTAGTTTTACTTCAATTGTCACTGCTATGATTGTGGTCTTGTACGCAAGTAAACGGTTTTTGAGGACTTCTCAGAGTTTCACGTGTCGATTTCTGGACCGATGATAGTTGAGAGATTCCTATACCGTGTTTGTGTCACTATTCCCTTTTCGTCCAATTTGAACATCTCCTAAATGAAGGTACGTGAGCAATGACACATAATCCCTAGGGAGGACCAAATAGCAACTCATATTTGAGCATCCCACAATCATTTTCGAGTGTCAATGCTGTGCAATTGATGAATGAATTTGAACTGACTTGTATCATAATGATCTAAAGCAATATTGACCCTTTTTATTGTCTCATTTTGGCTTAAATTGCAAATCTGCATGGGTATTTGGCTTTGAGAGCTTGGCGACTTTGGCACTCGCTGTCAACTTGGTGGGATACTTCAAGGGAGTGATGCACTTTGAGCTAGCTGATGCAGCTGACCAGCTCACAAACTTCATGGGGACGCAGCCACCCTTGCCGACACTTTCATCGGCAGATTCAAGACCGTCCTCATTTCAGCCTCGATCGAATTCCTGGTACATATTTCCTGAATAATTCGTTTAACACAACATAGTAACTGAATTGGCAATTGGTTTCACTGGTGATCCTTGAACTTTGTTTTGACTCAAACAAATTATCTAGCATTAGGAAAGAACCTCAATAGACTATTAGTAGATCCCTGTTGGTCGCAAGTTCAAATCTTTGGCCATGTTGACACATTGACTCCTCCAGATTTTTAACTGACTCTAATTGTGAAGTATAGTGAAGCCCATTTATAGACTATGGATGAGTTCATGAACCCATCAAAGCTCTTGAGCAACTCAACTTTACTTAGGAATGCTCAAACAGGGACTCGCACTCCTAACAATCCAAGCTCACTATCTGAAGCTCCGACTGCTGCCATGCAACGTCTTCAATCTCACTTCCCACTGCAAATAAATCAGCGGCGGAAATGCTTCTCTCCTATTCCTTGGCCTACACTTGTTGGCCACCGGCAACGCGGGCATGAAGGCCTCCCTGCCAGACCATGGCACCGACCAATTCGACGAGAAAGATCCAAGGGAGGCGAGGGAGCTGTCGAGCTTCTTCAACTGCCTCTTGCTGTCTGTGTGCACCGGGGGGGCAGTGAGCCTGACGCTGGTTGTCTGGGGTCCAAGATAACAAAGGGTGGGACTGGGGGTTCGGCCTGTCTACCATTGCCATGATCTTGGCAATAATCATCTTCGCCGCGGGATTGCCGCTGCACCGGATTCAGATTGTTGAGAAATCGAGCGCCATCATCGAAATCATTCAGGTACGAGCTCATTATCTTCTTTCATATATGTATTTCACTCCAATTTTTGTTTTATCCTGATTTCGTTCTTTTGTTCAGGTATACGTAGCTGCAATATGTAAACGAGATCTTCAACTTCCTGAGGACCCAACAGAGCTTTATGAACTTGATAAAGACAGAGAAGCTGCCTTGGAAGCAGAATTTTTACCTCACACTGACAATTTCAGGTTGGTTCCAACGTTAGTGAGGAATAGCAATGTTATATTAGACATACTAAATGCAAAACTAATAAGCATACTGGTTCAACTGTTCTAGTTCAGAAAAAATGCTGAAATTATAGAAAACTCAGAAGTAATGACATTGAATATTGAGCAAAAAAAGGCAACTAAACTGCTTTGACGTTCCTCGTATTGCTTGTTAGGTTTCTTGACATAGCAGCCATTCAGACAACTTCTCCGGAGCAACATGGAGGTGGGAAAGCGCCGAATCAATGGGCGTTGTGCCGGGTCACACAAGTGGAGAATGCCAAGATCATAATAGGCGTGGTCCCTATCTTCTGTTGCACCGTCATCATGACCCTATGCCTTGCTCAGCTCCAAACCTTCTCCATCCAACAAAGCCTAACCATGGACACAAGCATCACTAGCACCTTCCACATTCCGCCCGCCTCCCCCCCATCATCCCGATCACCTTCTTGATCGTCATCATCCTGGTTTATGACCCAGTCTTTGTACCCTTGCACGCAAGCTCATGGGCCACCCGGCCGGCATCACGCACCTGCAGCGCATTGGGGTTGGCCTGGTCCTGTCCTCTATGTCGATGGCCGTGGCTGCAGCTAGTCATGGCCACGGGCCGGTTTCGGCACGGAACCGGCCCGGTCAAACCCGGGCCCAGCCCGTTGACCGGGCCCAGCCCGTTGACCGGGCCCGCGGTTCGGAACCAGAACCGGCCCGTGGCCTACGGGCCCAGTTCCGGTTCCAGCAATTTTGGAACCGGCCAGGAACCGGCGGTTCCGGGCCCGGTTCCAAAAAAAAAATTAAATAAATTTTTTTAAAAAAAAACCTGCAGCAGGGCCTGCTGCGGCCCGTTGCCAGGGCAACCTTTGCAGGCTGCCTTGGAAACGGGCAAAAATAAAAAATAATAATAATAATAAAAAGAAAAATAAAAAGATAACCGGAACTTCTCCTGCTCTCTCCCTCTCTCTAGCCTCTACTGTGACTGATGTGGCGCGGATGCAGCGCCGATGGAGTTAATCCCCGGCGATAGCGGCGACGAAGGAGCTGCTAGCGCCGGCCGGTCGATCGCCGTCGCGATGCGCGGATGCGAGGAGCCTTCGAGAGACCGAGACGACGCCCAGGTCCGGAAGTCCTTCCCTCCCTCCCTCTCTCTCTCTTCAGAGTCCAAACCACAACGAACCGAACGAAGCATCGAAACTCAGGAGCGCGCAAGCGCGAGAGAATCCACGGCAGCTCCGCCGGTGATGTGACGATCCGGCGAGCGGGAAAGAGAGCGCGCGAGCGCGAGAGAATCCACGGCAGCTCCGCCAGCGATGTGACGATCCGGCGAGCGGGAAAGAGAGCGCGCGAGGGAGGAGCAGCAGAAGAAGAAGAAGAAGAAGATCCGACGTGCCGTCCCGCCGCCAGATTCGATGCACCCGTACAATCGGCTCCCGAGCAGCAGACACTCCAGGTTCGGAACCAGCCGGAACCGACAGGAACCGGAACCGGAACTGACCCGGAACTGGCCGGTTCCAAACCGGAACCGGAACCGCCAGGGGCACCTAAAATTTTTTTTTGATTTTTTGTGGGCACCTAAAAAAATTTAAATTTCACTCAAACTGGGTGGCCACATGTATTCTAAGCCATTCTGTGAAGTTTTGAAATTTTTGATATTTTGATATTTTGAACTTTTTTTTACACCTAAAAAAATTGAAATTTCACTCAAACTGGGTGGCCACAGGTATTCTAAGCCAAAAATGCATTCGATAATAGCGCGCCAATTCTATTTCCGCAATAAAGATAGTCCGAGCTCAATTGCAAAATGCTTAACCTACAATGCATGATATTCGAGGCAAAATCTAGTACATTTTTTTAAATCCTCAAATAGAAAGAACAGAAATTCCAAAATAACATATCATTACAAGAAGACCTGGTACCAAATCCTCAATTACACATAATACGAATCCTACAATACAACATTATATTACAAAAGGCAAAAAAAGCAAATAATCCTCGAATAATAATAATGGAAGTACAATACAATAGTGGAAAACCGAATTTCATGGAATCTCCGGCATATGATTATCCCTAGCCATTTTATTGGCAATACGTTTCCTGATAATGTTCAGCTCGTTTCCCTCTTCAGTCGTCACTATATCATCTGTACCCTATTCAGTAGCTTCACACACATAATCTGGATCTCCATATATGGACAAATGCTTATCCATCCTATCTTGCTCAATGATGTAGTTATGAATCGCACAGCATGCAATTACAATCTGTGTTTGTGTTTCAAATTTAAATGGAGGCATATGTCTCAAAACAAAAAAAAACGATTCTTCAAAGCCGCAAAGGATCTCTCAATGATATTCCTTAATGACGAATGCCTGTGGTTGAACAATTCCTTTGCTGTTGTTGGTCCCCCACTTCGTCGAAATTCTGGTATATGATACCGTTCGCCTTTAAATGGTGTTAAAAATCCTGGACTTGAAGCATAACCAGAATCGACGGCGTAGTATTTGCCTGCAACAAAGTATTCATGGATTGATCATGACATGCAATCCTAGCAAACTCATAAACACAAATACTCGTTATATATCAAAGTAGCACCTGCGGGTGGTCGAGGAAACTGTAGGTGATGTGTGTCAAGTGCGGTCGATAACACCCGGCAATCGTTCGTTGATCCTTCCCAACCAGCATACACAAAAGTAAATCGCATATCAAAGGAACACACACAGCACGTTCTGAGTAGTTGTGCCTTTTCTACCTCTAAATCGTGTTTGCATACGTTCAGGTACGGTAGCATGAATATGGGTGCCATCCATAGCGCCTATGCACCCATGTCATTTAATTAAATACATACATTAGACAAGATTGTGAGCAAAACTAACCAAATGGTGCAAGGAAATGTACGAAAAACGTACATTGAAGTAACGATTAAACTTTGGCTCAATCCGAATTTCTTCTGGGACGACATCAAATGAAGGAGGTACGATAATCTCCTTCGCCAATTCCAAAACAGCTTTCAACACCGCACCAAAGTACTTGCTGACAGTCTCTCCTGAACGTTGGAATCTCTCACATACAGCTCTGTTGGAGTTCTTGTGACAAATCATTAATAAAAACATGGCAACCTGTTCATCTACCCTAACATATCGACTGTCTGCCAACCAACCTCTTGACTTGAGCAAACCACAAAGGTTAAGAAAAACATGTCTCTCCATTCTAAATGCTTCGTATACTTTATCCGAATGTCCATGAAGAAGCTCGCTAACCCATTCGGGTCCTGTCAATACACTATCCCTAATACGTTATGTCCTGTGCATGGACCTACGCAACCAAGCAGTAGACAACCATACCAACAATATATTCAACTCATCCTCATCAAAGTCTTGTTCACCTGATAGAATTGTTTCACTTGATGCTACTTGATCATTAGACCAGCTACTTTGATCCCCTTCCATATTACCTAGACCGTCATGCGAAAGAAGAAGACAAACTCAACATGTCAGTTGGGAAGCCAATACATTTGAACTGATATGTTGGGAATTTAATACCACTCGACAGATAATTATGGAATTCAATCACATTAAAGCAAAGTCTCAACATCATCACAAATGCATAGGAATAAAGACAAGTCAATGTCTGAAATACATAGGTGAAAAGCCGAAATGAACTCAAACATAAAACGGCATACTATAGCCCAACAACTACTCAATAGCCCAACTACTCATCCATAGACTCAATAAAGGCAACTCTCATTTCGGGAAGACATGTCAGGAAGCCCTCTCTCCAAGAGGCATTAATGACAGCACGGTTCATAGCTTTGATGTAAAGAACCTTGTCGAAGTCATGTATGGCAGCTACAGAGTAAGGGACCACAGGTGTTGAGGACTGTGAGGTAACGGAAGCACTTGATGTTTAAACCGTCTTAGCTTTGATCATCTCTTGAATGGCTTTGCAAGTTGCGTCAAATGAATGTGAACTGCTCTTTCTCCTTCTCTTGGCATTTGGAGTCCTATCCAACCTGTGGCTTTCTGGAGGTGGGCTCGCCGGCACGTTAAATTGTTCCACATTAGCTTGAGTTTCGAAAAACTGTTCTGATTCGCTTAGGTCGACATGAACATCATTGTCACCACCACCACCACCACCACCACTATCACCTGTACCCTCCAACGGCGCCACGCCTTGCGCATTTCCTATTGCAAACTCCCCAGTGGCATATGTATCCCCAGACACAACACAAAGCTGTGAATATAAAGGAAATCCGTCCTTCCTGAACTTGGCCCATTCAGTATTAGCCTGCGCCATTTTCAAAATAATATCAGGCAGTACTCAACCTTTTATAAATCTTACATTTGAGGTTTCAGCAATAAGAGGACCTAAGTAAGTAACATCACCTTGATGTGATTTGCCCAGACAGTTTCATCGTCCACGACAACCCTCTTGCTTTCATCGTCCCATCCAAATCCCATTGTTGAAAGCAGCTTCTTGAAACTACCATATTGTCTCTTCAGTTTCTATGCCTTGTTCTTGAACTGTGGTAGACTAAAGCGAAGTCTTGTTTGTTTATTAAATTCTCCCTCAATGTTAATCCACCCTACTCTGTTGTAGGTACATGATGTGCGATTTCCCTTTTTTACCTCATTCACCATCAGACTTGCAAACAATTCGGTCAACGACTCAGTCCACTTTGCCATGTACATGTCTTTGGAGGATTCCATTTATGTAAAATCGAAGAAATTTCAGGGGCAAATGCTGGTAATGGCGATTCAACAAACAAACAATAATTAAACAGAGGAGCACATCTACAAAAGACAACATAAATTGTACCTGAGCAAAGAATTTCACACCCTAAAGTAGCCTTGTTAGAGCAGGAAGAGTCTTAATTCACGGGTTCTTCCTCAATTGCATTGATGGGACTTAGTATGTGAATGTAAGTAAAACTGCTATTGTAAATGGTCCAGAGCTCCAGAAATAGTCATTACCTTGAGAGATGCGGGAATAGTCAGTATAGATGAACTAAGGCACATATCAAAGCAAGAGCACAACAAATCTTGAGGGCTAACAGGAGAAGAAACTTGATACTTAAACAGCCTATTATGAGCTGCCGTACAATCTCTAGTATCTAAGCTCGTGTGCATAAGAATGTCAGAAACATATTATAAGCAAAGATAAGAAAGTGCCTCAAGGAACAATTTTTGACTCTACAAAACCATAAATAAGCAATGACTGAATGAATGGAGCAGTTAAACTGTGATAAGAACCAAAATCTTCTTGTGGTGTGATAGCTATTTTAACTATTTTCAGTGCAGCAAAGAGATCAGAATTCCAATGTATTAAATCCAAAAGGCAATGCATGGAGCGGCGAGGCACTTGGACTTTCAAATTCAAATTCTGCTTGGAACAAGTGTGGCTCAGATATGACTAGGGAAAAGTAGAATACCACGAAAGACACTTGTTAAGATCTTTTGTAACATAGGACATGGAATAATATCATGTAAATTCAAAGAATTTAACATATGAATAGCTGATGCTCAGGTAAAGATATAGAAGGGAAGAACTATGCCTCTTTCAAGACATAAATTACATGAAAAGTACACATGTAAATAGACCGGGGATCAATTTTGTAAGGGACTAAGCTGGTAGACAAATACCACAGAATCAGACAAGCAAGGAAGCAGAAGAAGGCAGCTTCTTAGAAGAGTGTAGTCCCTGGCAAGAATGTATCGCTCCTAAGAAGTCAGTTCCATTAGATAAACCAATAGGCTGTAGCATCATTGACTAGATTTATGTTCTTCCATTTATTAAATCAGAAGAGCTGGAACAAGACAGATGAATCACCCTTAGTCAGTCAAAAAACAATAAAAAGGAATCTCTTTTGTATTGTCGTACTAAATAATGCAAACAGATACATAAAATTTCAATTAAAAAGAAGAATCAAACATAAAAAGCAACTCAGAGTGATCTCTTCATAATGAGCCACATTGCTCTTAGATAGTCACCCATAAAAGAGACAGTGACACTATAATGAATCCTCATCCCAAAAGTGAGATGACTCGGACCAGAACATCTAAATGAGTTAACCTAAAAAGACTAAACTTAGTCTACTGGCCACAAAGAAAAAGAACAGAATAATGCTTTCCCCATTGCCATGACAAGCAATCTATAATAGACAGACGATACATAATCAAAACGAACTAATTTAACCAATCCATAGAAGAAGAACTTCCCTAAGAATGACCGAAATGTGAAGAAATGCAAAAGCAACGGAGATGATTGTGAGACCCAGGCCTAAGACCGAGAGTTTTCAACATGGGGATCTTAATTCTAGCCTCAAGAGCATAAGGTCAACCAGACCCAACACAAGAAATTCTCATTCCCAGAGAGAGAGAGCTTCATACGAATTACCTTTTGCATAAGACCGAAGAGTAGCCAGAGTCGGAGATGGACATGATTTTGAGCTTCTGTCGTTCTTTCTGCTCTGTGTTCGTGTTAAGGCGGAGTGATACTTGGGTGGGAAGATCCGCTGCAAGTCAAAGGAGAGCGCTACGTTAGGAATGGAGAGTTCTCGCCAGACCGCTCCGCGGCGTCTCGTTCCTTCGATTCCGACTCGATCGAGCAAGATTCGCGCGGGCCGCGTGCCCTAAACGGACAGCCGCATTGCGCACCGCCGATTGCACCGAAGGAAAAAGCTAACGAGAGAAGGAATCGAAGACTCACGAGCCCCTTTGAAAAAACGGAGACGGCAGAGATGGAGGGCCAAATCGATCGTCGCCCCGTGTAGTGGCGGTTTCGGTGCTGTCGCGAGGAGGGAAGGGCGCGGCGGCGGTTCCGGTGCAGTCGCAAGGAGGGCAGGATGCGGCAGCGGTTCCGAGGAAGGATGCGGCGACGGTTCCGGTGCAGTCGCAAGGAGGGAAGGAGGGCATGAAGAGTAAAACGAAACTGAAGAGTTGAAGGAGAAGCCAGAATACATCCCGGAAGCAGAGAAGCTACTTTTTGTAGCTTCTTTTTTTCGGTGAAAAACGCATTCTGAATGCGAGAATGCATTCTGGAACTAAAAAAAGAATGTGTTTTTACCAAACGAATTTTTTGTCCAGAATGCATTCCGGAAATTTTTTAACAAACGTCATTCTGTTCCGGAATGCATTCCGTAGCAGAAATTTTGCTCCGGAATGCATTCCATGCGCACCCTTAATTCTGCAATATCTGTGGTTTCTTTAACAATCGTACTGAACTGTACTTTCCGCCGTTGATCTAAATCACAACACCTGCATACATTCAGTTCGTTAGCCACATAACCACATAGCAAATTTCTTTCACTTAGAACCTTCAGGCTTCTCTCGCTAATGTGCCCCAAACGCATATGCCACAATTCAGACTCTCGAACAGATGCATCCAACGTCTCCGCAGCGAATTCCGTCACTGTCTCACCTTGAAGCTCATACAGGCCGCTATGCTTGATTCCTTTCATTATCACCAAGGCACCTCGAAGAACTTTCAGAACTCCACCTTCTGAAGAATACCGACACCCGGTTGAATCCAGGGCACTCAAGGAAATCAGATTTTTCTTCAACTCTGGAACATGCCTCACTCCAGTCAATGTCCACACAATACCATCATGCATTCTAATTCTGACATCACCAACACTAATAACATCGCATTCAGCCTTGTTCCCCAACTGCACTTTACTACTATCCGTGCACTGATAAGTAGTAAACCAGTTCATGTTTGGTGTAGCGTGAAAAGAACAATCAGAATCCATAATCCATCCGCCAAACGACGAATTATCAATGACAAACAAGACATAATCAGCATTATCCGAATTACCATCAGCTATAGCTGCAACATCATCCGCAGGATCAACTCTAATTCCTTTACCCTTGTCGTTTTTCAGCTTAAGGCAATCCCTTCTAATATGCCCCTTCTTGCTACAGCTCCAACAGATAATACCACCAGTCCTAGACTGACTTCGTCTATTCGAGTTCATACTACTTCTGCTAACACGTGTACCAGTTCTTCCTCTATTTTCACCTACTAAAGCAGCAGATACATGTTCGCCAGATTCTCTTCTACGGATGTCCTTACTCAGAATTAAATCTCGAACACCATCAAACGTCAAACTTGTTGACCCAGAGGAATTACTAATAGCAGTAACAGTAGTATTCAAACTATCAGGCAATGAGGATAATAAAATCAAAGCACGTACCTCATCTTCAAAGTCAATCTCAACTGAACTCAATTGAATAACGATCATATTGAATTCATTAATATGATCAGCAACTGATGCACCTTCGCTAATCTTCAAATTAAACAGATGTCGCATCAAATAGACCTTGTTGATCGTAGAGGGCTTCTCGTACATGTCCGATAGGGCTTTCATCAAACCCGCAGTGGTTGTCTCTTTCACGATGTTAAACGCAACGTTACGTGCCAACGTCAATCGAATAACACCCAAAGCTCGTCTATCCAGCAATTCCCAATCAGCTTGCTTCATCGTCTCTGGCTTCTCCCCAGACAAGGGCAAGTGCAATTTCATCTGATATAGATGATCCTCAATCTGCATCTTCCAGAAACCAAAGTCTTTCCCATCAAATCTATCGATTCTCACTTTTCCTTTTTCTGTCGTCATCGATTCGCTTCAACTCAGCCAAGTCTAGCTCTGATACCAATTGTTACGGAAGCCAAGCGATCGAACAATCAAATTGACAAAATAAGAAAATAAATTGGACACCAGATTTACGTGGTTCGGTCGTAATGACCTACGTCCACGGGGAGAGCAGCACGGAATTCCACTATAGATCAAGCGATACAATTGAGATTACAACCACACTCGAGTCACTCAAACACTCTAAGTGTTTCCCAAGCCCCAATTACACCGAATAACTCACGCAGTGTTTAGCCTCAATTCCTCACGAAATAATCTCTCAAACTTGCGAAAGAATTACTCACAAATCTTATCACAAGATTTAATCGCTACAAACACTTGAACTCTTGGTATAATTTCACGAACAAAATCACGAACCCACTGCCAAGCACTCACTTAGAAAGGGCGCTTCAAGACTCACGATCAACTGTTGTCGTGCCAATCTTGCGGCAAAAGAACAACCCTTATATGGCCCAAGAAGTGAACGCAAGGTGGCCGACTCTAGCTTGGAAAGGGATTCCATGCAATCCTAATGGGATGCGGTCAACAAAGTCAACTTTCCTATTCTTTTCTTGGGAAAATTTCATTTTGGTACCCAAAGTGGGGGCCTTTTCTCAATTTGGTATCCAAAGTGGACATAGTCTCAAATTGGTACCCAAAGTGCCAATTCAGTCTCAATTTGGTACCCAAAGTGCCCATTCAGTCTCAATTTGGTATCTGAGTTCGCCGGCCGGTCAAATGCTCACCGGCTGGCAAGAAATTTACTGTTCCGGCTACCAGAACAGTATTTTTTTTTTCTTTTTAATTTTTTTCTTTCTTTTTTCCTTTTTCTATTTTTTTTTTTCCTTTTCCTTTTTTTTTCCTCTCTTCTCTCCGCCGGCCATAGCTATGGCCGGCGGAGGTCGCCGGCGTCGGGCGAGGGCGGGCGCGAGGTCCAACCCTTGCCAAATCCGGCGAGGGCGAAGGTTGCCTTTGCCGGATCTTGCGAGGGTCGCCCTCGCCTGTGTCGGGCGAGGGCGGTCCTCGCCTGGGCTGGCGAGGGTCACCCTCGCCTGCGTCGGGTGAAGGCCGCCCTCGCCTGGGCGGGCGAGCGCCGACCCTCGCCAGATCCGGCGATGGCGAGGGTTGCCCTCGCCGGATCTGGCGAGGGTCGCCCTCGCCGACGTCGGGCGAGGGCGGCCCTCGCCTGGGCTGGCGAAGGTCGCCCTCGCCTGCGTCGGGCGAGGGCGAGGGAGAAGTCGATGAAGATGGTGCTGGACTCACTGGCCTTCATCGCATCGATCTCCGCCGAGTAGTAAGGAGGTCCTGTCGAGTTCAAATCCAGCGTAAAGCTGCGCAATGTTGTTCCCTCATCGTGAATCGACAGACGCAAGCAGAGACCGTTTCCATCGGAAGGGAGATGGGGAAGGGGAAGGGGTTATCTCTTGAGGAAGTCGAGGAAGACATCCTCGACCTAGACGGCCTTGCGGTCGACGAAGTACGAGTCCATGTCCGCACCGGAACGATGACTTCTCCTTCTGCACAGCGGTTTCCTTCCGAGGGTTTGGAACGGAGGAAGAAGGTCCGGCAAGGGTCGGCCCTCGCCCGACGCAGGTGAGGGCGACCCTCGCCAGATTCGGCGAGGGCGACCCTCACTAGATCCGGCGAGGGTCGGCCCTCGCTCGCCCAGGCGAGGGCGGCCCTCGCCCGACGCCGGCAACCTCCGCCGGCCACCGTGGCCGGCGGAGGGAAGAGAGGAAAAAAAAGGAAAAGGAAAAGGAAAAGGAAAAGAAAAACAAACAAAAAAAGGAAAAAGAAAAAAAATTAAAAAGTAAAAAAAATACTGTTCCGGTAGCCGGAACAGTAAATTTCTTACCGGCCGGTGAGCATTTGACCGGCCGGCGAACCCAGGTACCAAATTGAGACTGAATGGGCACTTTGGGTACCAATTTGAGACTATGTCCACTTTAAGTACCAAATTGAGAAAAAACCCCCACTTTGAGTACCAAAATGAAATTTTCCCTTGAATGACCGACTCATGAAATTTGCCACATGTCCATAATTTCCTTTCTTTCATGATCAGAAGCCCAACGTCCACACGGAAATAAAATCGACCACGACTCATAAAAGAAAGTTTCCGTATTTTGCATTGCACTATTCCGAACTCGCACAGGAAGTCCAAATTTCGGACTTTCCTTTTCTATTTTCTTTGCATCAAAGCAAAACGAGAAATATTCAATTCGGAATATTCAAACCTCCACAAATAATAATTAATCTCGGGTCAGGTTTCGTCTATTGGGCTCAAACTCGAGACATATTTTAACACATCTTGCGTCGAATAAGTTTTATCATTCTAGTTATATATATATAAAAGATCTTTATGCAATAGATATATAATGTGCACTACTCTGAAGTATCACAAATCACTCTATGTTTTGTTGCTTCTGTTCATTCTCTTAAACAATCTTTTGGGCTTAGTGTTATGAATGAATCGTCGGATCGTCGATTGTTATTTTCATTGACGGATGACTTCTGTGGCTTGTTATGAGGATTGTTCCTCGATGTTGTTGGTGTTGATGATATTTGTTAATTTAGTTTATGGATGTTGGAGACTCGTTGGGCATTTTCCTCAATGATGTTAGGGTTGGTTGTGGACTTCTTGTTCTTGTGACATTGAAATGTGTTTTGTGAGGACTATTTTACATGATAGATGATTAGATTATTGTATTGCACGTTATTTTGTTATATCATAACAGGTTTTTGATTTGTTATGACATCGTTATAGGTTTTTTCTTCTTTTTTTCACTTTTTTAGTTTGGGCAATTTGGGGTTCAGCTGCATCAACCTCGTATGTGAAAGATTCCACGCAGTAAGTACCTATGAAAGTGTTCTTGGTACTACAGCTTTCTCCGGTTGTTGAGTGTGGTGCCTAAAAAATTATTCCCTGAGAAATTGGATGAATTCTAATGGGAATTCATCCACTGATATTGCCGTTGTTACCGCAGGCACCATTTGGCAGGCACCATTTGGAATATGTCCAAGAGCCTTATCGACGAGTTCATATTTTTTTTTCTTTTTCGTATTTCGTTGTGTTTATGCGCCTAAAACAGGGGGGCTAGGTGTATTTCTCTACTTCTCTTGTCATTATTTACATCGGCCTCTCTATGGGCTCCATGTGATAGTTCCCTTCTTCTAAAGGGTCGCTCTTAAGGCGCAAATAATAACAATTCTGTTTCCTGAAATAAATATTTGGCTAGAAATAGATTTTTCTATTTATATTCCCCGGATGACTTTCTAAACAGAGACGTGCGTTTGATAACGACATAAAATTTATCTTCCTGGAACATAAATTCGTTTGATAGGCCTTCTTAAATATCTCCCTCTTACGCTCTTTTCCATTCATCGACGGGCGGCGGCGGCCGGCGGGGTGGCGGTGGTGGCCAGCCAACGGAGGGAGGCGAGGGCGAGCGATGAGAAAAGTTTTTATTTCTCTTTGTTCCAAAAACAGAAAAGTAGAAAGTTTTTATTTCTCCTTTCTGTTCCAAACCTATTTCTTGACTAAAAATTTGTTCCGGAAATAGAAAAATGAAATTGCGCTACCAAACGGATTTCTGTTCTAAACCTGTTCTCGGGAACAGAAAAATAGATCTGGCCAGAAATAAAATGGTTATCATGCACGCCCTTAATGTCTAGGCCTTTTTGGGTTAATGCCAGATCGAGGATAGTTACTATCCTCCATCTTCCTCGAAGAGGGTGTTTTGGTTGTTCGATCGTAATGATTCCTTTCAGGAGATGCCCCATGTTCTTGGTGCTAGAGCTTTATCCGGTTGGTGAGTGTGGTGCGCAATAAGTTTTTTAATTTATTCCCTGAGAAATTGGGATGAATTCTATTGGGAGTTCATCCATTGATATGGCCGTTGTTCCCACAGGCACCATTTGGAATTTCTCTAGGAGCCCTATCGACGAGGTTTCTTGCATTCATCCTTTGGTTTTCAGAGGCATCGACGAGTCTTCTGACGTAGTTCTGAGAATGCTATCGATGATTCTTTGCCTTTCAAAAATTGGCTGTAAGGTTCGAGCCACTCATCCAGCTAGTTTGTCAGTCATGGGATTATCAGCCCTCCGACGACTCGATGAATCCTCGTTGTTAACTTCTCAACATGTTGATCGACATGGTTAATGATTTGACATTTTGTTTCTTTTACCATGATGCCAGAGTACAGCTTCATCGAGGCAGTGTGTTCAATTTGAGGTTTTATCTTGAATCTCTAAAATGATCCGAGTGAATCGATCAAAGGGATCTTCTTGCATACTTCCAGCAGCAGACTTTTGCTGGGTTAGGATTGAACTACAGATTAATTAAGCGGTTGGCTTTAGATTTCTGAAGCCTAGACACACTTCTAGTAATTTGGCAAGACATTCTATTCTCCCATTGTGGACACCAAAACGACGTGTTATGTGAAATTTTGCAGTGTTGTGGTTGTCTAGAAACTCAATGGTTTAAATTAGTGATTAAAGTTCGGTTGAGGTTGATTGACGGCCAATTAAATTGTTAAGTTCAACTTCGAATCAAATGTAAATGGATTCTTATATGTCTTAAAGCCTCAAGGACGTAGCAAAACTCGAATTACTAATGATGCACAGACTGTAGATTGAAAACAATAAGGAAATTGCATGAAATTTTATTGAATCAAAACAGATGACATACATTCTTGGAGGCCATGCTTGCTCGATAATATAATAAAAATGAGTTGGCATGCTGATGTGACAGAAAATGGGAAATGATGCTAACATGGTGCCAAATGAGTGCCCGAGATTAGCAAAAGACAAGCTCGGAAAAGAAAGAAACTCTAATTTGACAATATGAGTTACAGTGGGTAAACGAAGCACTTGATTGCCCAAATCAAGAAACTTAGGGAACTTGATTACACAAACTAAAGCGGAAAGTCAACGCCAGCAATCCACTCTTTTTGAGGACCAAATTTGCACATATTGAGAAAGATAACAAAAGGGGCTTGATTGCACAGAGCAAAAGTTAAGAGGACCAAATCTCACAAATGCTGAAACTCAAAAGATTTAAGTTGTATTTTATTCTTTAGGAAACTGGACATACCATCTTGTCGCTTATGTAAAAGACGTACCATCACAGTCTCTTGGTAACAACGAGGAACCACGACGAGACAGGGGAATGATCGTAGGCAAGAGGTGCGTGAACAACGTGTGGCTCCTAATAGACTTCCAGAATAATAAAGGGAGAAGAAATGTACTAAGAAATGCATCGAGCAAAGGGAGCTGTCCTAGCATATGTACGAGAAACTAAAATAGACCCAAAAGAGACATCTTTTGGTGTAACGGGCATTAGCTAGCATTGCAACTCCAATGTTAAGTATGCTTAGGTGAGAGTGCGTTATAAAGATGGATAACTTTATGAAAAAATGCTTATCAATACATCGCCACAAGTCAAAGTTAGGGTCAGTATGGGATAGGTCCCGCTCCATTAAAAAATTTATGACAAGCACATTAATGTTCATAAAGCTCAGGATCTGCTCAAAATGAATTATTGGCATGCACAAATTGACAATTAGTCGTATCTTTGATAGTGAGATGTTGAATTGCCCTCTACAACTTGACTTGATTTTGTTTAGATTCAAGATCATATGCCCCACTTTTTGTCTTAGTCGTATCTTTGTTGTCGGGACTCGGCTGAGGAATCATCGATCGGTGCTCACAAAGTTTTATTGGATGCACTCGGTTGGGGATTCATCGATTGTTACTCACAAAGATTCATTTTTGTGAATCTTCAAATGTGAATCCTCCCTCTTCAAGTATCTACACTTGAGCTCGTTAAAGAGATCCACAAGAATTGTTCTATTTCTTTCGCTTTATTCCTGTTTTTACTGATAAAGAAAAGATGAACCTATCTATGGTATTTTTCTCTTTTCTCTTCATAAATTTGTGTAGGTTTCATCTTTGTCTTTGTTATTCTGTTCTTTATCCACCTAAATGCTGTCATGCAGGAGACCAAGACTGAATTTGTCGAGGGGAAGGTGGATTGGAAGGGAAGACAAGCTTTGAAGCACAAGCATGGTGGGATGAGGGTTTCTTTGCTCATTCTAGGTAGGTACTAATTTTACTTCGATTGTCACTGCTATGATCGTTACGCCAGTAAAAGGATTTTAGGACCTCTTAGAGTTTCACGTGTCGATTTCTGGACCGATGATAGTCGAGAGGTTCCTACACCGTGTTTATCTCACTAATCCCTGATCGTCTAATTTGAACATCTCCCAGAGGTAGGCGAGCAATGACACATGATCCTTAGGGATGACTGAATAGCAACTCGTAATTGAGCATCCCACAAGCATTTTCGAGTGTCAATGCTGTGCAATCACAGTACCTAATTGATGAATGAATTTGAATTGACTTGTATCATAATGATCTAAAGCAATTTTGACCCTATTTTATTGTCTCATTTTGGCTTAAATTGCAAATTCTGCAGGGGCACTTGGCTTTGAGAACATGGCGACTTTTGCACTCGCTGTCAACTTGGTGACATACTTCAATGGAGTGATGCACTTTGAGCTAGCTGATGCAGCTAACCAGCTCACAAACTTCCTGGGGACTAGTTACATCCTCCCCATACTCGCAGCCATTCTAGCTGACACTTTCATTGGCAGATGCAAGACGGTCCTCATTTCACTCTCAGTCGAATTCCTGGTACATATTGCCTGAATAGTTCTTTTTATACTACATAGTAACTGAATTGGCAATTGGTTTCACTAGTGATCTCTGAACTTTGTTTAGACTCGAACAAATCATCTAGCAATAGGAAAGAAGAGTCTTCATTGACTACTCATAGATCCCCGCCGGTCGCAAGTTCTAATCTTTGTCCCTGTTCACACATTGATTCCTCCAGATTTTAACTGACTCTAATTGTGAAGTATAGTGAAGCCCCCTTATAGACTATGGATGAGTTCATGAACCCATCAAAGCTCTTGAGCAACTCAACTTTACTTAGCAATGCTCAAACAGGGACTGGCACTCCTAACAGTGCAAGCTCACTATCCGAAGCTCCGACCACCGCCATGCAACGTCTTCGATCCCACTTCCCACTGCGAGAAAATCAGCGGCGGAAACGCTGCTCTCCTATTCCTCGGCTTATACTTGTTGGCCGCTGGCAGCGCGGGCATGAGGGCGTCCCTGCCAGCCCATGGCGCCGACCAGTTTGACCACAGAGATTCAACAGAGGCGAGGCAGATGTCAAGCTTCTTCAACGGCATCATGCTGTCTGTGTGCACCGGGGCGGTGGTGAGCCTGACGCTGGTTGTCTGGATCCAAGATAACAAAGGATGGGACTTGGGGTTCGGCTTGTCTTCCATTGCCATGATCTTGGCAATAATCGTCTTTGCCGTGGGATTGCCGCGGTACCGGATTCAGATAGTTCAGAAATCGAGTGCTATCATCGAAATCATTCAGGTATGAGCTCATCATCTTCTTTCATATATGTATTCCACTCCTCCAATTTTTGTTCTGTCTCGATTTTGTTCTTTTGTGCAGGTATATGTAGCTGCAATCAGCAAACGAGATCTTCAACTTCCCGAGGACCCAACAGAGCTTTATGAACTTGATAAAGATAGAGAAGCTGCCTCGGAAGCAGAATTTTTACCTCACACTGACAATTTCAGGTTGATTTCACCTTTAGTGAGGAACATCAATGTTATGTTAGACATACTAATTGCAAATAATAGGAAAATCAAAGTAATGACATCCAAAATTGAGCAAAAAATCACAATTAAACTGCTTCAATGTTCCTCTTATTGCTTGTTAGGTTTCTTGACAAAGCAGCCATCCAGACAACTTCTCCAGAGCAATTCGGAGGTGCGAAAGTGCCGAATCGATGGGCGTTGTGCCACGTCACACAAGTGGAGAATGCCAAGATCATAATAGGCATGGTCCCTATCTTCTGTTGCACCATCATCATGACCCTATGCCTTGCTCAGCTCCTAACCTTCTCCATCCAACAAGGCCAAACCATGGACACAAGCATCACTAGGTCCTTCCACATTCCACCCGCCTCCCTGCCCATCATCCCAACCGCCTTAATGATCGTCATCATCCCAGTCTATGACCGGGTCTTTGTACCCTTTGCACGCAAGCTCACGGGCCACCTGACCGGTATCACGCACCTGCAGCGCATTGGGGTCGGCCTGGTCCTGTCCTCTGTCTTGATGGCCGTGGCTGCGGCGGTTGAGGTCAAGCGAAAAGCTGTGGCGAGGAACCGGCACATGCTCAACGCGTTGCCGATGCTCCAACCGCTCCCAATCAGTGCGTTCTGGCTGTCCTTCCAGTACGTCATTTACGGGATCGCGGACATGTTCACAAACGTGGGGCTCCTCGAGTTCTTCTACTCTGAAGCGCCGAAGGGGCTCAAATCAGTCTCGACTTGCTTCCTCTGGAGTTCCAAGGCACTCGGGTACTTCTTCAGCACGATAATGGTAAACATTGTGAACAGAGCAACGAAGGGGATAACAAGGAGCGGAGGCTGGTTGGCCGGGAACAACATTAACGAGAACCATTTGAACCTGTACTACTTGTTGCTTTCCATGCTTAGCTTGATCAACTTCTCCGTCTATTTGATTGTTGCAAGGAGGTACAAGTACAGGACTAAGTCACCAATGAGATCAACACCATGTGAGGAAGTGAAGAACTGTAAAGTGGAAGAGTCAAATTGAATCACATCGGTAGTTGAATGTTGCTACAGTTTAGTGTCCCTTGCTCTGCTTTGGGTGAAGAAGGGCGAGGGTGGGTTCTCCAGACTCAGGACCCGAAGCAATTGGTAAATTGGGGTGCAATGATGTCAACTAGCGCGTGTAATCTTCCCGTAATTAGTCTCTCTTCTTAATAAGGTTGTCAAAATGGGTCAGAAACCCATATGTTAACTCATATTTATGAAAATAGATCATAAATGGGTCAGCTTAAATTGAAATATGGGTAAATATGGGTTGCAAAGAAAAAAGGCCAAAAAAGATGGATTTTAATGGGTTAAGTGACAACCCACCTTCAACCCAACTTAATTCTTGTCGCTGAATCAAGCGATCAAACAATGAAATAGACAAAACAAAGAAATAAATCGGACACTAGATTTACGTGGTTCGGTCGAGGTGATCTACGTCCACAGGAAAAGTAGCAACAAATTTCACTATAGATCAAGCGATACAATGGAGATTACAACCACACGCAAGTTACTCAAACACTTTCGATGCTTTCCAGCTTAATAACTCACACAGTATTTTGGTCCATAATTCCTCACGAAATAATCTCTCAATCTTATAAAAAAATTAACAAATTTTACCAAAAATTTTAATCACCTTCAAACACTCAAGATGTAATTCATAAACGGAAACTCCTCTTTTGATACTATTCATAAGAAGCCACACTCCTTATATACAGAAAAGAGTTAGATCCAAAATATGAAAACTACTCCAACTATGAAATTTATTCAAATTAGGAAAGTTTCCTTTTTGAGCTCAAACTCAAGACATATTTTAACAATCTCCATCTTAGTTTGACGTTTGAGCTAAATCACAATTGCTTTACTGGAATTTGAATTTTAGTGCTACTCTCCCAAAGCCCTAAATGGCTCAATCGCCACAGACATCTTTCAAATTCAAGTCTCGCTTGAACTTTGTCACAACCTGATTTGGGCCACTAGCTTCTTTACATTTGGACCAAAATTTTGGATATACTATTAATAGAATTAGTTTACGATCTAACAAGTAAATTCTGTCGCAATAATGAAGAAAATTCACGTGCGCGAGTGAGCATGCTACTAGTTCTACGTGATACTTTGACACTTGGCAGGGAATGGCGCGATTCTTGAGCCAACTTGCATTGCTTTGGTTTCCTCACCAGCATCCACGCAATCTCCACGCCCTCCCTCAAAATCGACCCAACACTAGTCAATCACAAATGCCCAGCTCTACCAAACTCTTCCAAGAAATTGCATGAAGTATGCACGCTCAAGAGACCCACAACAACGAGATAGTTCGGTTTTACTTCATTTCCAAAAATGGCCTCAAGCTACGAGCGGACGACGACGACACCGCCACCGTCGAAGGAGGAGCAGCAACCGGGGGAGCCGACGACGATAGGGCAGCACGTGCTGCAGAAGGGGGCGGAGCTGATGCAGTCTCTGGTGCTGGTGAAGCGGATGAAGCAGCACGCGTGTAGCTTCTCCCTGTACAGCCACGACACACACCGCCAGATCGAGACGCACCACTACCTCGCACACGGCTCAACCAGGAATTACTCCAGTCTGCCGTCTACGATGCCGACAACCATCATGCCCGCCTCATCGATTATAATTCCGAACTCTCTCTTCTTGCTATATGATTAGTCGGTTTGATCTATACCCTCTTAAAATGAGATTGTGGACATTATTGACAAGGAATTTTCTTAGGAGAAATTGTTACAGAGTGAAATTCATTTGTACTGATAGGATAATGATGCTATGGTGATTAATTAAGGCCGGTTTTCTGCTACTAGAAAGTTATCTCCCTCATATTTTAGACCAATGACATTCTCTATCCTCTTTCTATCTCAATGAAGGATAGAAAATCGAATTTATTTAGGCTCTGTTTCATTCACGGAAAATGAATGATTTGAAAAATATTTTCCTATAAATGAATACTTGTATCGCTTGAAATAATAAGCCAATAAGAAATATTTTCATTATCGATAATAATTTATGTCTAAATACATTCGTGAACGGTGAAAATATTTTTGTTCATTCATTTTTATAAGCAACATAAGCATTTGTTTTTAGAAAAATATTTACCAGATCATTCGTTTTTCGAAACAAATAGTCTTTTAAAATAATGTATAATAATTTTTTCACACATATATATATGATATGCACATGCTTGGGTAGAGTGTGCCACATATGTGCCCATATAATCAATGTTTCGACCGGCCTAGGTTCTAATTTGCGGGTCAATCGATTCAACTGCCATGTCGTAGTAATTGAATCATTTACGAAGAAATTCATAGGAAATTAAGTATGCATATTAGAACCAAAGGGAGTGCTCACTCATGTGGATAAGATCTTCTTCAATTTGCAAGAGGTCAAGGAGTTTTTACCTCTCTTTAACGTTTTCCACCAAGTCAACAATTTGGTCAAAAGATCCGGTCCAACCGGTGGTCAGTTCACCAGCCGAGCGGCTGAACCGGGTTCAACCAGTCCTTGGCCAATCCAGGTGAACCAGAAAAACCAGACCTGACCATGGTCCATTTCTCGGTTCAACTGGTTGAACCGGCCTATCGGGTTTCGGATGTGAAAACACTGCATATAATTGCTTGTCCATGGGATGAGTGAAAAAAGATTGTAATTATTAATTTTCTGGTATTTTTGTCAATTTTCATCTTGTTCAGTGAAGTAGAGAGGTAATTAAGTGGCAGAGAAGATCAACCGCCCTGAAGCTATCATCGACCAATGGCCTTGAGAGGAAGCCATTTGGACATTATTAGTAAAACGCAATAAGGTGGCAAGAACAGATGATCCAATTCTTTCTGGCCAGTCTCCTCCAGAAACTTCATTTGTCGATGGCTCCACCCGTGCTTAATTAGGCAGCCGACCCACTCCCCTTATAACCGAACATCCGGTACTCGCTTGTTCCGTCGAACCCATCAAATGATGTACTTCACTGGGCCAGCTTCATGTCATATCCTAAATCCTTGCTCTATTTTTCGGTCTTGTTCCAGTCTCTGCGGTGGCATTGCCTCTGTTAAATATGTCTTGAATTTTATGTACTTCGGTCCGGTTGATGACCCGACCCGACATATATTTTTGCGCGACCCGAAAGTGGAGAGAAAATTGAGATTTGGTTAGTGACGTGGAAGGTTGGGCTGATAGGCCCAACCTGGAGCAAGTGAATAAATCTCCATGGCAGACCGCCCAAGCTGGAGTAAGCGAACCAATGTCTCGGGGGGTTCGGGGGCATAGTCCCCGAGGAAATTTTTTTGGGGAGCACTATTTATACCGCGGCTAAGTTTTCTCATTGATGTACGGAGAGAATTTTGTTTTCTGAGAGTTTTGTGAGCCGTGAGCTTTTGTCGTTGTTTCGACTTCTGAAAACTGTACTCTCCTTTTGATTATAGTGGAATCTTATCTTGCCTCGCCCGTGGACGTAGATCACGTTGTGATCGAACCACGTAAATCCCTGTGTTCTGTGTTTGCTCTTCCGCATTTTTTTCGAACAGCCTCCTTTTCCATGGTCTTACCCTAGCATACCACGCCTTAGACGACAGCCACTACTGAATACCCCCGGCAGTACATAGGACTCCAAAACCCTCATGGAGAACTAGATGTCACAAATTAGACGCGTCCATCCCGACATTCTAATTGGTCGATGGGTCCTCCTTAGGAATTCAAACGTGATGCTCTTGTCATCTCATGGAATGTCCATGGCTTCTATCGATCACCTGCACTACTATTTCTAGATGGCTTGGCGCGGCTAGTCAGTTACTCTTGACTTTCAAGAGTTTTGGACTTGAAAAAAGTCAGCATGAGTCGTAACATTTTAGATTTTGACTCGAGGGAAAGAAAAGAAGGAAAACATATCTTCCAAATGAGGAGAATTACTATGGCTAAAGCTTTCGACCGATCAAATAAAAGGATTTTTTTTTTGTCAGAATCAAATAGAAGGAATGATCAGTCTGATCTTACCGAATGTGTCAAGTTTGGGAAATTCCTATGCAGGGGTGGAGTATATTATATCTGAAATAGTATTCGGAACTCTACCATCGAAGCAGCAAAAGCTCTAGCATTCTCATGCGTATGAGGTTTCTTCGCGCGCCATTGATGTTATATTGTTGTTCATGTATCTTTAATACAAGCTGGGCGGTACTAATAAAATCAGGCCTATAGATTCATCCTCGAGTACCAGTTTTTGTGGAGAAGTAGAATTCAGGAGTTCGCTAAGACTTATGGAAAGTTTTGGTGCACATGGCAGGTCGACCGAGGTATGTAGATCTGTTCATTAACATATGTTTTGCGGGATATGGTTCCTAAGCTGATGTACATTCTAAGCCAAGTGAATTTGCTCTTTCTCGTTGAGTAACTGGTGGGAACTTTCTTTTGTTTGTGTTTTGGTTTACGTGATATGTGAAGGTGATAAGTGTTGAAATGCATATGTGAGTTGTGTTCCAGAAGTCCCACATCTGAGAATTGATATGCTACAGAATAGTTAATATATCCAAGTTGGCCCATAACTTATTGGCTTAAACTTTTGAGTGTAGGTGGGTCCAAATTAATATGTTGGCGACCCCGTACTTGGCTCCCTCTTGGTGATCTCCCTGCTCAAAGATATCAAGCTTCTGCTGCACACTCCCAACAAATGGTATCAGAGCTTATGGTAGATTGGAGCCCCCAATCTGTTCCGGTATTTAGTGAATATCTAAATAAAGGAATCTGGTGACCAACACGATTTTTGGGCGATGAGCATTGTGGGTAGCAACGCAGGCTTGATGACAGACTTCATGGTTCGGTCTAGAGAAAGAGACTGGTGATGAAGGTAGACGTTAGAGATTTAAGTTGAGATAAGATAAGTTGCAGGCCCGATGGCAGACTTCATGGTTCAGTTTGGAGAAAGAGAATAGGGATGAAGGTGCACGTTGGGGTGCACATTAGAGATTCAAGTTGAGATAAGATAAGTTGTGAGGAGGTTTGTGTTGGGTGGTCTTAAGCCTCTTTCACCCCAAAAGCTATGTGAAAGAGTAAGTCTTTCCCTCGCACTTATAAACTGACCACCAGCCCCGTCTATCACCAATGTGAGATAACCCTAACAATCTCCCCCTCCCACATCAGGTCCTAGGTCGAAGTAGCAACAACATGTATCTCCGACGTGACTGTTGGGTCCAGACTAGTTGGTAACCTGGACTTTGATACCAATATTGAGTGGTCTCGGACCTCTCTACCTCAAAAGTTAACTCAAAGAGTAAGACTTTCCCTTACACTTATAAAGTGACCACTAGCCCCTTCTAACATCGATGTGGGGTAACCCCAACAATAAGCTTCCGATTGGTGTGCCAACACTAATGACGTCACCTCAGCCATCGGGCTGGGGCTTATTGAAGCCGGATGTGGTGATGAAGAGGGACGACCAATACAACTTAAGAACTGACCAACTGAAGGTGACAAGAGAGGACATTGAAGAGCCCGACCAGACCATCCTAGAGCCGATGTTTGGATAAGAAATGGGATGGGCTTCGTTGTCGACGTCATGCATACCAATATAAAATAGGTTGCAGCTTTCCCCTGAATGAGCTAAGCATGCATTTGTGGCTGTGACTGAAACGTAAACCTCATGTTGGTTTTGTGCATAGTAAATTGCAAGTGGAAGTACGCCAATAGGCATGCGGCCCTATTGGTAAAGAGATTGGGGGTAGGGGTGGGGGTGAGGGTGGGGGTGGAGAGTACTAGGTTTGAGATTCGGTCCCTGTGAGCATCGAATACACATCTACATAGTAGAGAGAGTGAGACAAAAAAATTTGTGGAAGTGCTTCTAGACATGTATGAAAGTGTCATTTTCTTCAATGTAATTTATGAATTTTATAAATTCACTTCACATGATTTTACTTAAGTGTATCGTCATGTCGAAAATGGGAAAATTGTCCAAAAAGTCCTAAACCTATTACACTTTTGTCAGTTCAATCATAAACCGTTTAATTGTATCATTTGAATACTCAACTTTTTCACGTTTAGCCACTTGAGTCCATTCGGTCAATTTTGGCTTGAAATCACTGACGTGAACGTTAATCGTCTTACGTGGCAGGACTAATACTAATATGCACAATTTTTAATGATATTTTAATATATTTTTTTCTATTTTTTATTAATTTTTTTCTCTTTTCCTTCGCTAATTTTTTTCTTTTTCTCTTTTTTTTCTTTTCTATTTTCTGTTTCCCTTTTTCCCTCCACCGGCCACTGCCACAGGCAAGGGTAATCGAGCAAGGGGCACTCTCGCGGGCCTCGGGGGAGGGACGCCCTCGCCAGCCCAGATGATAACGACCCTCAATATTGGCTGACAAGGGCAAAGGATGCCTGGGCTAGGCTAGCGAGGACTGGTCTCGCTAGCCCATGCCCAAGCATCCCTCGCCCGAGGTCAGCAACCTTCGTCGACCATCGACGAGGCTCGGCGATGGCCAATGGAGAGGAAAAAAGGAAAAGAAAAAAGATAAAGATAAAATAAAAAATAAAAAAAGTAAATAAGGAAAAGAGAAGAAAATAAAAAAATGAAAATTAATCAAAAAAATTCATAAAATATTATTAAAAATTATCCATGTCAGCATTAGCTGTGTCACATAGGATGGTCGACGTTCATGTCAGTAATTTTTAGTCAAAATTAGCTGGATGGACTCAATTGGCTAAACGTGAAAATGTTTGTAACTCAATTGACATAATTAAAAAGTTTTATGACTGAATTGACAAAAGTGCAATAAATTTAGAACTTTTTGAATAATTTTCCCCGTCAAAAATTGCGTCCACATGAAAACTTGCGTCCACATCAGCTAATGCCATTAGATTTGTTAACAAAGGATTATATTGAGAGAATTTATCCAAGTTTAGGAATTCAATTGAACAAAAGTTGAAACCCGCAATTGTTCATTAAAAAAGTTTGAGGGCTACTTTTGTTTTTTTCTTAATGGTTGACTAGTTTTAAGAGGGGCAGTCGATATGTGATAGAACAAGTGTTGTGTTATGATATGTTTGAAATTTTCATGTGGCACCATGGTGTAAAATCTGCAACATAAAATAATTTAAAAAAGACATAAACCAATCCAAACCGTCCCACACCACCGGCCACCGCCTTTGTCACCTCATATTGTCTCGACGACACGGACACTAACGACGCTGCACGTCGGCGTTCCACATTGCTGCCTCAAGCTTCCGTGGTCATGAGGGCTGAAGCTCTAGCAATCATGGCCTTGTGTCACGGGGGAACAACCTGTGCGGCGACTTAGGCTTCTTTGGATCATTGGAGTGCCTAAGCCAAGCCTTTTCTCAATCACTCACTCACTCACCCAATTCGTAGAAAGAGAATCTAGAGAGAGAAGCTCTGGGAGAAAATATTTTTTATTGATTCAATTATTGGATGGATACAAATGAGAAGGATGACGCTCATTTATATAGAAGAGGGCCTCAGATTACATCCATTGATCGACTATCAATCTAGTGGCCAATATCACATCTACCCGTCCACCAACTATCGGTATTTTATACCGAAAATTCTTTAGAATACGGCACAATCACCATATCGCCCATCCCTGAGAATGTTCCAAAAGCTTCATTAGGGTTTGGACGAGTCTTTGTCAATGTTGCACGGTCTTTGGCGCTTGGAAACCTTTCGACCGTGGCATTCTCCCCCATCCATTCGAGTGATGCTCTCGACACTTTCGACTTGGGTTTGATTGATGGCTTCTTGGAGCGCTTCCAATTCTTCCAAGGCTTCTTCGTCTTTGGTTTCTCGGCTTGTCTGGCATTTAGCTCCTTTGGTTTGGCCTTCTCCATGTTGGACGGCAAGTTTGCCACTTCCGGGAATAGCACATGGATTGGCATGTCGTATTGAAGGAAATGATCCACCTTTGGCTTTGGCTTCGTGCGGAACTCGGTCATAGACTTCTCAACTCTTGGTCCATTGTCTACGAGTCGGATCGTGGAGAGGACTTTTGTCTCAGTCAATCCATGAATCATCGGCACCATTGACGGGCACAGTGATGACAATCAACTTGGTCCTCAAATCTATCATAGCATTCGTAGTGTCAAACAATTCCATGCCTAGAATGAGATTGTAGTCATCAAGTGGAATTATCTCGAATGAGAGCTTGCCCTTTCATCCACCGACTTGGACATTCGAAGCCTCTCGATGGTTGTGATCACCATCCGTGTCTTTTCGACCACGGACATCATGGTCTTCTTCATCTTCGTGGTGGCGATCCGACCTCCACCTGCTCCCTCTTTGTAACATCCTCAATTTCAGTCCCTGGGAAATGGTTATGGTTTAAGTTTGGTAGTTTTCCAATTGGAACCAAGTTTTACTCTTGTTCTGGAAAACCCAGTTTCGGATCCTCTGTACCCCTTCGTTTTGTTATTTTTATGGAGAATTTTGTGATCCGAATTTCCAAACACTTTATTGTTGAAAGTTGTTCCAAACATCATGAATTTTTACATACTTTAATTTCATAATTTTTGGACTTGATATGAGTAGTACGACATCCTCATTTCCGGACCGTGTAAAACTGCCCAGAATGGGTATTTCGGTGATGTTCACCCTTTCTTTATTTCTACAAGCTTTTCTGGGACGATTTTGGAAAAGTTTCCTTCACAAAAGTTGTTGAGAACTTCTTTTTCTATAATGTATATAAATTTGGGAATTTTTCGAGATGATTTGGATTCTGGAAAGAGCTTAATTTGAGAAACAAGGATTCTGTTCCAGCGAACTATTTTTAATCTGTCTTTGAGCTATTAAAAATGGCGTTTACAGAGAGATTCAGATTTCGTGTTCTACATGAAAAATGTTTGTTAAGGCCTTGTTTATGACATATTCATATTTGAGAATTTTCGGAGTCCATTTACTATGTTTTCAAGTCCGATTTCGTGAACAGTGCAAAGCTATCCGGTTTTGTCAGATTTCAAAGATTCAGCATTTTCTATCCGAAAATGTTGAAATTTTGACTTGATGTCTTCTGGTGATTTAAATTACACGTTATGATCTTTCAAATGAGACATGTTATGCTTTGATTAGAGGTCGGCCCAAAGGGAAACCGAGAGAGAGAAGCAAGCTTAGAATTGGATGATTATACCGAAGTCAAAACTTGAAGCCCAAGTTTGGAAATGAATGGCCAAGAATGAAGCTTGTTCAAGAAGCCTAATTAATGACCTTGACTTTGGAGTCCCTTTCATGATGACATGCCTTAATTGGCCATAAGACTTTAGGGACCCCTTTCATAACTACAAGCATTAATTGGCCAAGCCAAGGGAGCCGTGAGAAGGCCATTCGGCCAAAGGGAGAGAGAGAGAGAGAGAGAGAGAGAGAGAGAGAGAGAGAGAGAGAGAGCCAATGAGATTAGGATAAGCTTGGCCTTCATCATTTTCTTTGGCCTTAGTTCATTAATGACATTAAATGCATGCCATGATGAGTCTTGACTTTGGAGGCCTTGTCATGATGGCCATGTATCTTTTTGAGCAAGTTGGAGAGCAACTTGGTGAGTAAGTTTGGCTTGCCTATAAATAGACTTGGCCACCCTCAAGCTCTCTCACGCCACTCTCTCCTCATCCTCACGCCACCACCATCTTGGTTCTTGCCTTCTTGCTTCTTGGTTCACGCCAAAGAGAAAGAGTGGGAGAGGAATAATCACCCGAGATTCGCCAAGATCCGTTTGCTCACGTGTTCAAGCCCGAGAAGTCCACGCCCTTGGATGTTCCGAAAGCTCCATTAGGTTTGAACGAGTCTTTGTCAATGTTGCATGATTTTTGGCGCTTGGAAACCTCTCGACCGTGACACTTGAGCTGGAGATTTGACAGCTGTGAGCACGAGTCCAAAACGCGAGCATCCCTAGCCGTGAGCTCGAAACTCGAGTAGCCACAACAATAATCTAGAAAAAGATTTAGAAAGCACATCAGCAGAATCCGTCACCAAATGCTCGTCATACTTTTTTGAAAGTAAGGGGTCAGATTTTGGTGTGTATATTCATATACATAGAGGAAGGACTATTATAATTTTCTGAGAATAGACCATTCATGCGATTCGACTTTCCACGTGCAATGGCAATCAAAGCTTCCCCGGGTTCCCCTGCGCATCTCCCGCCTGCGAACTGCTGATTCTCCGGCATATGCTCTTTGCTTCACCAAGCTCATCAACGACCCACCTATCCACGCCTCGTCCTTTCGCTTCTTCAACCTCGTCCCTGCGTCAGAACAACGCCAAGAGTCGTCCCCCTTCGTCCCTTCCTCGTCCCCACGCACTCTGTTTTTCTGGGTCTCACCGCAGGCAGCCCATCTCTCCCCTGTCCTGCCTCTGCTCTCCTATGGAAACCCCGCCCGAGTTCGTGTACTCCGTGTGGGCGCTCCCGACGGACGACCTGGCCCCGAGGCTGAGGAGCTTGATGGGCGGCCTCCGGTCGGAGTTCGGCGGGCCCCGGTTCGAGCCCCACGTCACCGTCGTCGGGGCGATCGGCCTGACGGAAGGTGATGCCGTCAGCAGGTTCAGGGCGGCTTGCGATGGGCTCAGGGCTTACACTGCCACCGTCGAGCGCGTGGCCACGGGGACTTTCTTCTACCAGTGCGTGTATTTGCTCCTCCGCCCCACGGCTGAGGTGATTTTGGCGCATGTGTTTCTGGGTCCCTAATGGTTTGTTCTGGATGCCCTGTCGTTCGCTTGATTGCCACGGGAGGTGTTTGCTTCAATGCCTCAATGGGGGAATGTTTGATATTGTTATGGGAGAACTTGATTAGCTTTTGTTCGAGAGAAGAACAGGATACGTCTTCTGTTTATCTTCTTTTGTCGGTTGTTTAATTAGGGAAAACAGGCTTTTGAGTCCAGTATATGTGAATTTAAGCGTTTGAGTGGGTAGCTTACGCTGCCCCACGGTCGATCGTGTGGCCACCAGGACTTTCTTCTACCAGTGCATGTATTTGCTCCTCCGTCCATCGGCTGAGGTAATTTTGCGCATGTGTTTCGAGTTCCTAATGGCTTGTTCTCGGTGCCCGCTTTGATTTCCATACAAGGTGTGTGTGTTAGTGCCTCAACGGGAATGTTGATTCTGTGATAGGAGAACTTCATTAGCTTCTATTTGGGAGAAGGAAAAAGATCGTTTTCTGTTTTCACTTTTTTGTCGGTTGTTTAGTTAGGCAAAAAAGGCTTTGAGTCAAGTATAGGTGAATTTAAGTTTCTGTGTGGGTACCTTACAGCTGATCCTCTTTATTATATTGGAATGGTGTTCTGGGTTGACTGAGATTTTATGGGTTTAGGGGTAGAATAGTGTGATAAGCCTGACAAATTCTTAATTGACGTGCTTGTCTGATGGCGTTTGACATTTTTAATTTACTATTTTCAGCTTTGATCCATCGTATTTGTCAGCAAAGGAACTCTAACGGTTGCAAATTTTATTTTATCAATCTGATGATTTACCTTGTGTTACTGGCTTGATGACATTCCATCATCCATTTATGAAAAGGATGGGTCATTTGATTCTTTTTGTTGTATTCGGGTTTCTTTGGGCTGTAAGAGAGATTGGAGGGTTCACTTTCAGGTTGGATTTCAGGGATTGGCTGCTTCTGTTGCTAGTTGAGCATGGATTGTTAAATATGCAGTCTTGTTCCCCTTCTTCATCCTTTCTCAGAATGTTGAGTTATGGGCCTGTAGTCTTGGTTGATATGTATAATTCATGTTCTTTATCTTAAAATTTGTATTAAGAATAGAAAAATCTTCTTCAACAGATTTACAATTAACTCCAAGTTCTACAAGAAGTCACGAGGTCATTTTCGACTCATCACTAATGACGTGCCTGAAAACTTCAAATTCTGTCAAAAGTACCTTTGACTAACAGAAGTCATACCCATTATTAGTTGATACAAAATAATATCTTGCACAGTAAAAACAGTTGGCTAATTCCTTTTAATATCACATTTTACATTAAATAAAGTAAGGCATGCACGTGACTTTTCTCTTTCTAGTTTCAGCAAAAGGCACATGACTAGGTACGATGGATTAATACGCATGGCAGCAAAGCTTTTCAGACTAAATGAGGACAAGGCACAATTCATCAATTTAGAGAGTTCAACAGGGTGCTTGTTGATTATGGTATTTAATTGTTTAGGATGCACATTCTGAGTTTCTTTTTCCTTTTTTTATTAGGACAATGAAGATATGCATTGAACCCACTATTAAGAGCGTATTTGTGCTCTGGATCCACTTACTTGTCTTCAGAATGGGCCTATTTGTGTGTCAACAATGTGTCTGGCCGGTCTATATCTTTTCTTCATTGTAGTTTTTTGCGCTGTCACTTGTTTCATGTCTCATTCTATGTCAGATTTCTATGATATTGGATTTTGTTGGCATTAGTTTGGATTTCACATTCTTGCAGAGAATTTCCCCCTGGTTGGAGTGAATCGAGATTGTTAAGCAGCACAAATTATTTGTACCGCTTAGCATCTTCTTGAATGAAATGTTTAGAAACTTGCACACTTTTCCTTTTTTTTGTTTAATGGATAAGTAATTCACTCATTTTCTTCTTCCAGGTTGTTGAAACCAGTGATCATTGCTCTGCTCATTTAGGTTACAAGAGGCCAACACGTAAGTTGCAGACATTTTACTGCTTTAGTTCTAGTCTATCCATCGGTTGACTGGTTGTATGCCGAAAAAGTTTCTTTATTCTATATTAAACAAAATGACTGTTGTCCAGGATTTGGCTTTAACCATGGGAAATGTTCACTTCATTTAATATATGTATCAGAAGGAGTAGTTGATATCTTTGCTTCAAGTGTCACTGCATGGAGCAAAACATCGGCACATGTTCTGTCCATATCTGAGAGAGTCACTGATGTGATCTCTTAAGAGTCATTTTCAATTCACATTTGCGATGACAGGATGAGCGATTTACTGTTTTAGTGAAATAAAAAGACAAAACTGCAGAGCTTCCATATACAACGTTAGAATCAGCAATAGGATGAGGCAAGCTGACTGGAGTCTGATGGAGATGATAATCTATGGTCACCATTTACGTTATTGTACAATTTAGAATTACCTAGCAGTTGCCCACTTCTACCTTACGGTAGAACCTCATCTTAAGACGAAAATAAAAGAAGCCCGCAAGAGTTTTAAAAAGACGCTTCCCTTAACCCTTTTTCGCTTTTTGCTAGAAATGGTGTTAAATTTAAGACCTTCATAGGCTTTCAGCTAGGATTAAGTTAGATATACATATCACTCAATTCATTGGAAGGATCTTATGGCTGTAATTTTAAAGTTGCATGGCCTTTTCTAGGATCTTTCTAATGTTACCATCATTTCCTGAGGACAGGAGGAAATGCTGAATTCTAACGATGAATAATATTGACGTTTCAGGTAGGGAAACCCGTACATGTGAACAGCGAACCCTTTTATCTCGATTGAGTCTTTACTTTCTTCACCTTTTTTGCAGTGCTTTGCTGTGCTGAACATGCAAATGAATACATTTGTGCCCGTACAACTTATTTGGAGTTTCATTGCTTTCATTTATTTGCTGTGAATCTAAGTAGGGGTTTCTTTGGGGAACGAGTAGACAGGGAAACGGTTGGTGTAGTTCCTCGTACTATCATCTGGCTTTGCCAAGTCATATTAGCTAAGTGTTATGTCCTCACATACCTGTTCAAAGTAATTCAGCAAAAAGAGTATTCTATGGACACGCCTTTTGTCTTCAGTTTAACCATTCAATCTTTTCATCTCAATATCAATTGGCACTGTAACCTTTGTTACTCTATCCATTTTGATGTGGTGACGTGGTCCCATGTTGTTGATCGTTAACACTTGCTAGCGATAAAAGGAAATAGTTGACGGAGGGGGACTTTTTGTTTGTGAAAGTGCTCATGTGTTGCTTCTATTGGTTGATGTTGTAGCTTACATGCCACATCTGAGCCTCCTCTATGGAGACCTGACAGATGAAGAGAAGAAGAAAGCTCAGGAAAAAGCCAATGACCTCGATGGGAGCTTAAATGGCCTCAGCTTCCTGATCTCTCGCCTCGCACTGTACAAAACCGACACGGAAGATAAAACTTGTCAATCATGGGAAAAGATAGCAGAGTGCAGCCTTAATGCAAGTTAGATTCTGCTTGTAACCAGTATCCCTTTCCTTATGTTCTCAACAGTCTGAAAACCTCTTGTGTTCTCTACTTTGTCATCTGGTGTTGGGAATGTGACTATTCTACGGGCATGTGCATCCAATGTCCTTGTACATTTGTAGATTGCTCACTTTCAATTTATTTTCCCTAGAAATTCAGTTACTTGTTTGTGGGAAGTGATGAGAGGTGATGGATTTTTCAAGCCAGGGAAAAAACAAGTGAACTATATTGCGGATAGTGATGAGATTACTTGGTTAATTTCATCAGACTCTCCTCTCACTTCATTGACACCAGCCCTCATTCTCTCTTTCTCAACTGCCAGACTTTCTTTCAACAGTTCCTGTTTCGACCTTAGATTAGGCAACTCAATAGTTTTCAAAACAGTCTTAGCACAAGGAAGTATACCGTCTGTTTGAGTCCTGAGCACCTCTTCTATGTATTCTGCTACTCCATCCTGCTTCAGATGTTGAAGTTCCTGCAAACAGTACTGGAGCCATTTCTATGAGACTAGTTTGCAACTGCAAGAGTCATGCATTGAGAGATCGCAACTCTGTTTACACCTGAATTTGGCCAAAACTAGATGCAGCTGTGGCTGATTGTGATAGTTTACATAATATTTGGCATATTTCAAGTGAAGAGATTTGAATTTTCATCGACAATGTTTTGTTCTGCAGGACCTGAAAATTGTAAAAGTTTTCTGATGGTGAACTTACCAATTGAGTGGTCTAATTGCCCATACTTTTCAGTTGGGTGAGCAGAAATTATACGAATTTAAACTGAAATGGTCCAAGCTCAAGAAAAATTTAATCTAATTCAACCTGCTATGAATGATCTTCTCATCTTCGTATCTTCAAAGTCAAAATTCAGATATGGTTGGTCTATTGTCGAGTGTTTCATGCATCAATTTGCTATTGTGATTTTGCGATGCATGTCTCCGATTCTTGTTATGTAAATGGACCATTCCATTATGCATTATAATCTTTCTCAACAAAAGTCTCCAAAACTACATTTAGTGACCAGGTAAAAAATCAGGATAGATAAACTTAATTTATCCTATTTAGTATAAGACTAGATAAAGGAGAGAAATAACCCGAATTAAAAAAAAAATTCCCATATAGGATTACGATAAAAGTGAATAGAATTTCTCATGTCTAGCCATCGAGCGAAGACCGCCACATATGTTGCGATAAAAGCTGATCTTAGGTTGCTGTCGCCTCCGACCGCCGCCGACTGCCATCATCAGCCAACCGATCGTGTTCTCCAACTGGAGCTTCCCGATCGACATCTCCACCTTCGCCCAAATACGGTGCGACGGCGGAGCGCTTTCATTCACCGTCCCTTCTCATTCACAACTTAGCACGTCCTCATTATTATATACGCACTTCACATGTGAGGAGGAAAAGTTTCCACCTTTCCGTACCTGTCACTCAAAACTAGCGACGCACTCCATCTTCTCGGAGCTCGACAATAACCCACCAATGCTGGCAGTGCACGCCTCGTTCTCTCCCTTCTTTAACCCCGTCCCTGCGTAAGAACAACGTCAAAAGTCAACCCTCTTTGTCCCCTCCCCGTCGCTAGGCCACCCTGCATTTCTTGGTCTCAACAGCCAGCTCGTCTCCCTTGCTCTGCTTCCATGGAAAGCCCGCCGAAGATCGCGTACTGCGTGTTCGCGCTTCCGCCGGACGACCTGGCGACGAGGCTGCGGAGCTTGATGGACGGGCTCCGGTCGGAGTTCGGCGGGCCGCAGTTCGTGCCCCACATCACCGTCGTTGGGCCAGTCAGCCTTGCGGAAGATGATGCCGTGAGCAAGTTCAGAGCGGCTTGTGATGGGCTCGGGGCTTACACTGCCACTGTTGATCGCGTGGCCGCGGGGACTTTCTTCTACCAGTGTGTGTACTTGCTCCTCCGTCCTACGGCTGAGGTAAATTCTCGCTTGTGTTTCGAGTCCCTTACACCTTCTTAATTGAAGTACTTCTCTTACAGTTTTTGGGCCGTGGGAGAGATAGGAGGGTGAACTTCCGAGTTGGAGTCTGGTTCATTGACTTTTGATCATGGATTGTTAAATGTGCACTCTGGTTCCTTTTCTTCATTCTTTCGCAGAGTGATGGGTCCTGGGGTTGTAGTCTTGATTGATATGCATAAATGAGGGGTGATCGGTTCCTGATCCGATCCGGTCCAATGGAATCGGTCATTTATTGTACATAACTTACACTAGCTATTGCAATTTGTGTTTACATTAAGTTTCTTCCTACTTACGGCGGCTAGGTATATACCTTCTGAAAGTTTTTTAATTTTGTAATAATTGTTCTAGTGGAGAATAGCTCCCAGACAAGTTAAATTTGTTTGTATTACTACATGTAACTTTTGGAAAGTTTCGGGAGAGGAGTACTGAAGTTCACTTAGGCTTTCACTTTACTTTAGTTAATTTTATGAAGAAATTAAAAAAAAATTAAAAATATATATAGTCAGTCCGGTCCGGTTCAGTCCAGTTCCCCCTTGGAACCGGCAAACCCCGGTCCACTTTTAGAAATTGAGACCCGGATCAAATCAGCCAGTCCAGACAGTTCCCGCTTCACATGTTTCTTTTATTGACTTTCTTCCTTCTAGTTTCAGCAAAAGGCACATAACTAGGCACGATGGATTAATGCACATAGCAGCAAGGCTTTTCGTACTGAGTGAGGACAAGCCGTAATTTGTTAATTTAGAGAGCTTAATAGCGTGCATGTGGGTTGTGGTATTTCACTGTTTGGATGCACATTTTAAGTTTCTTTCCTTTTTCTTAGTAAGACATTGAAGAAATGCATTTAACCCACGTTTGAGAGGGTATCTCTGCTCTGGATCTAGACATGGCCACAGTTCGGAACCGGCAGTTCCGGTTTGTGGCCATGTATGAACCGGAACCGGCCGGTAAAAATTAAAAAAATAAATTATGAAATAAAAAAATAATGAATTATCAAATTATGAAATAATGAATTATTCAATATAAAATGTAATCAAAATGTACATTGTAATCAAATTTGGGGAAAAAAAGAGAGAAAGAGATGGGGCTTGAACTTAAAATGTAATCAAAGTTTTTTTTTTTTTTGGTACCGGGCCCTGAACCGGCGGTTCCGGGCCGGTTCCAAAATTGTTGGAACCGAAACCAGGCCCGTAGGCCACGGGCAGGTTCCGGTTCCGAACCACAGGCCTGGTCAACGGGCCGGTCCCGGGTTTGACCCGGGCCCGTTCCGGGCCGAAACCGGCCCATGGCCATGTCTATCTGGATCCACTAGCTTGTGTTCAGAATGGGCCTATTTGGGTGTCAACTATGTGTTAGGCCTGTCTCTATCTTTTCTTCATTGTAGTTTTCTGTGCGGTCACTTGTTTCATGTCTCATTCTGTGTCACATCTGTATGATATTGGATTTTGTTGGCATCAGTTTGAATTCCACATTCTTGCAGAGAAATTCATCCTGGCTGGAATGAATTGAGATTGTTGGGAAGTGCATATTATTTGCACAATTGCGAGAACAAGTAGCATTTTCTTGAATGAAATGTCTGAGAAACCTGCACATTTTTCTTCTTTTAGTGTGATGGGACAAGTAATTCACTCATTTTCTTCTTCCAGGTTGTTGAAGCCAGTGATCGCTGCTCTGCTCATCTAGGTTACAAGAGCCCAACACGTAAGTTCTGGGTATTTCTGCTTTAGCTCTGGTCTATCCATGGGTTCTCTGATTGTATGCTGAGACAGTTTCTTTATTCTATTGGACAAAACGACGGTTGTCTTGGATTTGGCTTAGCCATGGCAAATGTTTACTCTATTCAATATATGTCAGCAGTAGTAGGCGGTATATTTGCTTCAAGTGTCACTGCATGAAGCAAAACATCTGTGCAAGTTTTGTCCATTTCTCAGACAGTCACCGAGGTGATCCCCAAAGAGTCATCTTGATTTTAAATTTGTGATGACAGGATGAGTGATTTACTCTCTTTTAGTGACACTATAAGAACAAAAAACACAGAGCTTCCAATTACAAAGTTAGGATCAGCAATAGATTGAGGCAAGCTGACAGGAGTCTGATGGAGATGATAATCTGTAGTCACCAATTATGTTATTGCATACTTTGGGATTACAGAGCAGTTGCCCACTTCAACGTTACAGTAGAACCTCGTCTCAGGGTGGAAATAAAAGAAGTCTGCGAGAGTTTTGAAAAGACAGTCTGTTCCCTTAATTCCTTTTTGACTTTTTGCTGGAAATGGTATTAAATCTAAAAACTTTTAGGCTTTAAGCTAGGATTAAGCAAGATAGGGGTATCAATGAGTTCAGGGGAAGGATCTTATGGCTTTACGTCTTAAAGTTGCAAGGCCTCTTCTAGGATCTTTCTATATGTGTCCTGTCATTTCCTGAGGACAGGAGAAAATGCTGATACCTAACAAAGATTAATATTGATATTTCGGGAAGGAAATCCCATACACGTATATCTTGATTGAGTCTTTGCCTTCTTTGCCTTTTTTCCAGTCCTTTGCTGTGCTAAACATGCAAATGAACTCAAAGTTTGTGCCCGTACAACTTATTTGGAGTTCCGTAGCTTTCATTTATTTGCTGTGAAAATAAGTAGGGGCTTCCTAGGGAATGAGTATGCATGGAAACGGTTATTGTAGTTCCTGGTATTATCATCTGGCTTTGCTAAGTCATATGAGCTTAGTGTTATCTCCTTGCATACCTGTTCGAAGTAATTCAGCAAAAAGTGAATTCTGTAGGCACGCCCTTTGTCCTTCAGTTTTACCATTCAATTATTTTCGTCTTAGTATCACTTGGTGCTGAAACTTTTGTTACTCTATCCATTTGGATGTGGTGACGAGGTTCTGTTGACCGCTAACACGTCCTAGTGATAAAAGGAAGTAATTGACAGAAGGGGACTTCTTGTTTGTGAGAGTGCTTATGTGTTTCTTCTGTTGGTTGATGCTGTAGCTTACATGCCACATCTGAGCCTCCTCTATGGAGACCTGACAGACGAAGAGAAGAAGAAAGCTCAGGAAAAAGCCAATGACCTCGATGGGAGCTTAAATGGCCTCGGCTTCCTGATCTCTCGCCTCGCACTGTACAAAATCTACCCGGCCGACAAAACTTGCACCTCATGGGAAAAGATAGCCGAGTCCACCCTCGGTACATGTTAGATTCTGTTTGTGACCAGCATCCCTTTCCTTGCTATGTTCTCAAACAGTTCTGAAAAACTCTCACCTTGGTCTCTTTACTTTGTCATATGGTGTTGAGAATGTGACTATTCTTTCGGCATATGTGCCTCCAATGTCCATGTACATTTGGAGATTGCTCACTTCGCTATAACATTCCCTAAAAATTCAGTTAATTGCTTGCGGAATGAAAGAATAACTTTCGGATTTACTCCACGAGTGGAAAAGGGCTTTGCCTTTAGAACAAGTGATGTAGCTGCCCTTTTGGAGTGCCAATTAACATTAGACAGTGCTCTTTTTTATTTGACCTGGAATTGACTGATCTAGTTTGAAAACTCTATATTGTTTTGGGACTCACATTGACACTTTTGGTGCCTATAGGGGTTATCTTGAAACATAACGTGATATATAGGGTATTTTGAGTATTTGACACAAGTATGGGGGCAAATCGAAATTTTCCTCACTTTTTAATGAATAACTGTTGTGTTTGAGATAAGTCAAATCTCAAAAATAATGAAAAGATGGGAACTCTCCTTTACATGATTGTGACCCCAACTTTTAAATGCATCAGAACAAGACTCTTGAGTTAAGATTGAGTAATTTTCATAGAAAGTGAGTAAGTCATCTAGAAAAGTTGATAATTCGGACACGATCTAATCGACCTTGGTAAATGGCTCAAATAAGGAATAATAACCTAACCCTTTGTGATAACTTTATCAAAAGAAAAAATTGTTGATAAGTGATTCTAATAAAGTCGGTAATTTGATATAAAATTTGATAGCTTCAATGAAACTCAGGAGTTTTGCGTGGAACAGGTATTTGGACATGCCCATACCAGCTATAGAGGGCATCGATCATGATTCCAACATTCATCGGTTTCAATTTGTCATACAGGACGCCAAACAACAATGGGACTTGCCAACAAAAGCCTAGGAAAAAACGTTTATGCGTGTACAAATCTCTCGCCGCGAAATCCTTCGCAATACTCAGGACAAGGACAATCCTTTAAATAGAAACTTGTGTACAAATATCGCCAAAATATAAGTGGATTATATTCAACAAGACCATAGAATCAGCTAATACTGTTCAACTTTTACATTTATTTGTTTTCTTGGAATTCAATCTAGGCAGATTATAAGAACAGATGAAAAGAATCCTCTTCTAGCAGTATCGATCAAGCTTCTTACATTACACATAAATAGTACTCCTTCCCTTGCGTCTCGAGTTGCAAGCAATTAGGCTTGGAAAATAAAGCGCCACGCAATTATTCGAGCATACAAGTAGATCTCCTCCTCCCATAGTTCTGTTCAAGCACCACCAATCTGCTTCTTTCTGCGAGCTCCTGCTCCTTGTAAATTGGCAATGTGAATGAGAAAAGCCAGCATCAGGATACAAGCTGGAATCCAACTAAGTTAATGCAAATGAGGCTAGCAAAGTAGTTGATGCAATTGAGTTTCTTTCCTTCGACGCTTTCTCTCTCCCGCCTTCTGTGTGTGTCATGTGTGTCTGTGCGCGCAGGCGTGCATGTGCGTGTGACTGAGTGAAAGGGGGACTTTTTGGTAATTTGAAGTAGATCTTCTTGCCGTCCAGAATTCTTTCTGTTCCCTCCGTGTCTTTTTTATTTTTATGGTTGCAGATTCACTTTCTGCAATGACTATTGTATATGTTCATGAATTTAAGTAAAGCTTCCATATCAAGAGAAATAATACTATGCTGTCCCCCTGCTCTCCTAGAAGTCTCATTGCTTTCTTCAAAGCCAGTGATTGATACCGTGAGAAGATCAAGCAACTTGATAAGATGGGCTTCTTGTCAAGATAAAGATCCCAGTTAACCAAGTTTACTTTCTAAAAACTCCAAAGCAGATGAACAAACATTCAATCATACATAGTGAAAGTTCCTAGTCCGGGAAACACTTCAGTTTGCTAATCATCTGGCGTACATCGAGAAGAAGCTTGTCTCATCAGATAAAAGAGTTTGGAAAGTTTGCAAAGCAAAGGTTCCTCTTACTCTATCAGGTAATAAAGGAAAACATTGAAAAAGGCAGTTGAATTATCCCATATCCTGTATGCTCACTGAGATGATTCCAAAAATTAGCATGGAAGTAGAGAGATGAGAAGGATGCGGCTGTAGCAAACTTAAATTGTGGGAAGAAGGATTAGGAAGTATAATTTATTAGGTAAACCAAAAGTATATAACTTGTGCTAAACTGTTGGTCATCTTTTAGATTCTAGAGAGGGGTCAATATTCAATTTGCATTACAATATCACCCAAAATATCACAGGGAATATGTCAACGACTCAATTCCTTCCACAAAGATGATGCAATCAATCCATTCTAATAATTCAGAGTTCTTCCAGGCAAGTCAGATGTCGGTATTTGAGAAATAGTTGATTTACCCAAAAATGAGGATAAAAATAGACAAAATTGGTGAAAAGAGGTTTAAACACAGGAAAATTGAAATCTCAATGTGATCTAGCAAGAAGTCTGCCTTTGCGGCAAGGTGCAGGTAGATAAGGCATGGAATGCTATAAAACATGGAGAGAAATCTCCAGCAACATAGTTTGAGAGAGGCTTTATTTGTTGTTGATAGTTCCCAAGATGGGCCAGAGAATCTTGCTCGTGGAATAGTGAGTAAAATTATGGAAGGAGCTATACAGCAAGTTATAGAGAAAAGGCCAGTAAATTTGTGGGCCTGCTTCCCAAGCTTCAAATATCGAAAACTATGTCTACATGGAGAAGCAATTGATCAATCTGGAGACATCTAGGAAGCCTCTTTGATATGACTTGAGTGAGATTCAGCAAGATAATCAAAAGATGAGAACATGAAAATTTTCTCTATGGTCCAATTTCAGTTGAGAAGAAATTGGTATAGGCCCAAGAGATTTATGATCTCTTCCCATCATATTGACCGTTAGTGTACCATATCCAGCGTATGTGCATACTCTAAACAAGCGAAGACCTCTAGACTATTTGTTGAATGACATGCAAAGACTTGAAGCATGCTGCATATTGACTGAGATTTTGTGATGAATACCTTTAGTGCTCTTGCTCCAAAGTACTTGACCATCAATTGCAGTAAGGTATGGATCATCAAGGCGCTTCCATGTTTTAATCGACTTCACAGGACCCCAACTTGCCTTGTCTGTTTTCTCTAATGTTGCTACGACCACCCTCGCCCTCCTTGCCCATCCAGCCTTCCCATAGGCATGGTATCCAAAACCCCCAGCATAACAAAGCTCTATACCAGTTAATTCGCCACAAAAGTCATTAATGTGATCATGGCCCGTGAAAACAGCTTTAATGTCACCTGCTTCTACCATAGTTGCAAAGAAGCCCGAGTTTACAGAAGCAGAGCTAATGCCTTCTTGTTTTACACCGGTAAAATTTGATGAATCAAAACTTGCAAACTCGGGCAATGGGATATGGAAGTAAACAAGCCCTGGTGCAGGTGCTTTCTGGGCCACTGGGTTACTCATATATGCTCTCTGAAACAGAAACACCCAAAACGAACTAGTTAATCATGTAATTGTTGTCATCAAGCCGGGATAAGGAAGAAAATTTTAGGCTGTTTCTTATCTCTGATAAAATGTCCCAAGACTAATCATTAATGGCTCCTAGACTATAAAACCAATTTAGTAGCACAATAACCTGATTGATATGGCTTGGTAATTGGCTAACTGTTTTGAAGCACACAAAGTGCTTCGCTGGAAGCAAATTGAATGTTCTATCTTGAGCGAAGGCTTGGCTTTACATTCATCAGGAGCATATATGGAAGAAAAGGATGGAACATTTCTAAAATTCATCCAACACTCAGTAAGATTATTCATGAAGAAATGCCAAATAAATATAAAAACTTAAAATCTAAGTGATTCCAAGTAAGAGATAGTTAGAGACGATCCTTCACAATATGTGTGATCAATGCTTCCATAAAGCATGTAGTGCATGGATCCACAGCAATGTAGAAACAGTTGGTCAGTTACAGAGACGAAGATAAATTTCTCATTTTGAGTATGCATTTTCTATCCATAAACCATGGTAATAAATTGATTTAAGTACCTTAGCTCCTCTTATTTAAGGAAGAAAAGAATTTTCTCTTTATATCTTACCCCAGGAAAATTAAAGTCAATGCAATTCCTGACCAATATTCTTTTATTTTATGACAGACATAAGTACCTCCATTAGATACCCAACAAGAACGTCAACACCCGTGCTTTGTCCTTCTGTGAAGCTACTACACTTGATAGCTGTCCATTTTGAATTGGTGTTCACTCTATAAGGAGAAAGAGAGTAAAAGACAAAAGAAAGGAACTGGCACCATTCATACCTGAAGCTTCATAGACGTGCGTTGAAACCAAAATTGCTGAGAGGGTTTGATCCAATCATAACCAAGGATTGAGGGAACTGTCGAATAATCTCCACTATCGAGGAAATAGAGATTGAGGACTGATTTGTTTTCAAAACCAGAGCCTTCAACTCCATGGACCTCCAAGTTGTAATTCCCAAATCCATCAATAACATGAACCCCGGGAGGATTGACCTGAGACAAAGTGTGCTTGAGGCTAACTATGTGTTTCATAACCCCTTCCCTTGACAAGGTGGACTCTTGGTCGTGGTTTCCCAATACGGCGGCCCATGGTACGCCTGACGAAATGGCAGGAGAAAATGCAGCATCCATAGATTTTGCAGCATCAGTTGCATCAAAGCCAAAGATATTGTCCCCTTCATCACATTGTAAAAGCATGAAACAGTTAGCTTTGGGTACCTTATAAACCTCTCACCTATTGATGCGAAGGGAAACAGAACCAAATTAGAAAAAAAAAAATTTAAGGGGCTGGAGAAACCGAAGCTCCAACCAAGAATGGCCATTAATATTTCAGATCTTATGAAAGACAAATACACACTACTAGCCAAACATTCAAGTAGTTCCTCAGAGTGGACTCAAACTGCGCAACATTTCTATAATCAGGGTTAGGATAAGAAACCCAGAAACCCAGAAAAGCAGTTACCATATTCAGAATTACAGGGGAAAATCACGATGAGATCGTCCTTGCTTTGTCAGCTGTAACTCTCACAAAAGACAAATAGATCCCAGCATTCATCCATCGAGATTGGCGCCTAAGTCTGAATTGCAGTTGCAATACGTCTCTATACCTCAAGTGACTGTCATCTAAAGTGTATGCATATAGCCATACTCACAAGCACAAAACATGATACACAGTGGCATTTCGAGAATAGTGATATGGGAAATAACCCGTGAAGACAACGAGGTCGGGCTTCTCCGCCTGGATCATCCGGTGGATGAAGGCGGTGGTGTTGAGGTCGGAGCAGCCCGCCACCTGGGAAGGAAGCACGTCCTCGCAGGGGGTGGTCCTGCCGTCGGCATAGTGCATGTCCGCCACCTGCAGTATCTTGAATTCCCCGCTTGTTACCCTGAACCGCAGCCCCGCCCCCGCTTCCCCTGCCGCACCGGCAAGAGAGCTCAGGCAAAGGACCGCCGCCGCCGCCAACAGACCCGGCGCGCCGATACTCATCTTCTTCCTCCTCTCCTCCATCATGTTCTCGACGCACCACGGAAAACAGAGCAACCCGTGTTCAGTTGCGGACAAAACCAGAAATATCAGCTCGTCTTCTCTCTCTGTCTCTCTCTCTCTCTCTCTCTCTCTGCTTACCTGTGAAAACCAAGCATAGTTCGCAACTCCCCACGAGACGAATAATGGCCACGAATGTAAGATAGATTTAACGATGATTGCATCCGAGGATCACGTTGACTTGTCTTCAAGATTGACGTGGCGATTTGGGATTGGAGAAGATATTAATTACGAAGTACGTGCACAACCTACTTTTGTCGTTTTCGATTTATAGCTCATATAGAATTTGAGAGTAATATATAAAGAGAGATGGATGGTCTTTGAGTTTTTTTTTATTAGCCATTGAACAAAATTTGAGAAAAAAAATTTCACAATTAAAGACCACGTCACTAGAAAGGGAATCCCACATAGGTTTTAATGAAAAAGTGATACAATTGATTAATATAGCTCGTTTTAGTAATAAGCATTCTTATAGTGCATAATTTTTTATTTCGTCGTTATGGATTTCATGTAATGTTGGGGGAAACTTATTCATTCAAAACCCAACCCCTAGAGAATACTTGGAAAAAAAAATTGGAGACCCATTGAATTCAAACTTGAATTTAAAAATAGAAAGGTTAAGAGATTTGGGATGTCCCGATATTGGGAATGAGTTTGTTGGTGTTGCACAAGAAAAAGGGTGTTTTGCTTCTTTGTAATTTGTTTAAAATAATGTTAATAGTATTAAGGGTGTGCAAAGGAATCGGAACTACCTAGAACCGGACCAGATTGGCCCAAAACATGCGGTTCACATGAGGACTGGTCCAATTCTCAGTTCTAACTTACCGGAATCGGTGAGTATAGATATGGTTTTCGATTTCAGGCATGAAACCGCCCACTCACCCACCCGAATCGAACTTGACCGATATACATATATATTTTTGAAAAAAAATTCCATGCTATAGTTATATTGTGAAATCTACTTACGAAATAACATGCACTTAGTCCGATGATTCTGGAAGCTAACAAAGAAAACTCTTATTAGATGAAGTGATGAAATGTTTTTTTTCGGAGAAGGCTTCTAGTTTGCTTCCCTTGAGAATAACTTTGTCTCAATGTGTTCGCATAAAATCGATACTTTTTTTTTATTAATTATGTGATAAAATCGAAGAAGTACCCACATAGAAATTAGGTTCACCATGATATTGATTTATGAATGCAATTTTGTAGAGATTGGGGACCAGTTCCATGGATTCACCCGGTAATTAGACCGAACCGACGATCCGATTTTCAGGTAGATCCATGAAACTAACGGGCAGCTCTTGATTCCAAATTTTCGGAATCGAATTTTAGTGAACGGTTCCCGATTCTGAGGTGGGAAATGCCCACTAGGATTATTCTCACCCCTAAATAGTATTACGGTGGGGTATTTTTAATTTATCTGCAATATCTTAAATTACTCACTATCCCTAAATAATATCTAAATTGTAAAGGACCACCAATATTGGGTGAATTCCCTAAAAAACCCCAAACTTTAGGTCAAGTTCCAAATCTGTCCCGAATTTTTTTTTGTCTAAGAAAAAACCGTAAACTTTAGGTCCAGTCCCAAATCTGCCCCAAACTTTTTTTGTCTCGAAAAAAACCCCAAACTTTAGGTCCAGTCCCAAATCTGCCCCGAACTTTTTTTTGTCTTGGAAAAAAACCCAAACTTTAAATTCAATCCCAAATCTACCCCGAATTTTATTTTATGTAAAAAAAATCAGCAAATTTCAATTTATTTTCAAAAATATACCCCCGTGATCCCGTCCCAACTTGACGTGACACTTCCACGTCATAACAAATCAACATCAGCAAAGTAATGGGGCGATAGGAATATACCGACGTTGCATTTTCACTTCGACAACAAATCAAACCAAATAAAAATTGTTGAAATTCTCCAAAATAAAACCAAATAAAATCATTTATTATAGACGTGGAAATGCCATGTCAAGTTGGAACTAGATCATCGGGGTATATTTTTTAAAATAAATTGAATTTTGGTGATTTTTTTTACATAAAACAAAATTTGGGGCATATTTGGGACTGAGCCTAAAGTTTGGAGTTTTTTTCAAGACAAAAAAAAGTTCGGGGCAGATTTGGGATTTGACCTAAAGTTTGGGGTTTTTTCTGAGACAAAAAAAAGTTCGGGATAGATTTGGGACTTGACCTAAAGTTTGGGGTTTTTTCTGAGACAAAAAAAAGTTCGGGGCAGATTTGGGACTTAACCTAAAGTTTGGGGTTTTTTAGGGAATTAGGCCCACCAATATTACCCAAAAGCCCTATTTTTTTTTTAAAAAACACCATGAACAACCTATAACCTTGATATAAGCCACTATCCTATACCCTAGACCATAAAAGCTTAATATAAAAAAAAAAAAAAAAACTTGCCCCTAATTAGGAAGTAACCTTTTAATAGGAAATAGCACCTAAATATAAACTCAAAATGAGCCTCCCATATAAATCTCAAATTGGTACCTTAAAATTAAAAGAAAAAACCTTTTAAATATAAACTCTAAATGCGAAAAAACCACTAAACAACAAATATTGCTGCTAAATCAACACTCAACAAGCCCTAAATTAACATATACACTGCAAAAGAATGTAACAAAATAACTCTAAAATACATAAAAATTGTGAGTGTCGCATAAATGAACACTCATATCTATGCCAATTTAATTTTAAATATTTCAATTTTGCTAACATAATCTTAAACCTTTGTGGACAAAAACCGACATATCTGCCCATCTTCTCTCTGCTTCCCCGTGAAAACCAAGTGGATTGCACAAACTCCACGAGACGAATAGTGGTCACAAATTAAGATTAACAATAATTGCATGCAAGCTTCAGCTGACCTGTCTTGCAGATTACGTGGCAATTTTTGATTGCAGAAGTTATTAATTACATAGTACATGCACAACGAAGTTTTGTCTTTTCATTTATAGTTCGTATAGAGTTTAAGTAATAGATAAAGAGAGGTGGGTGGCCGTTGAGTTTTTTTTCAAGCCTTTAAACAAAATTTGAGAAAACTTCACACGCAAAGAATATGCTTCTAGAAAGAGAATCCTCTGACCAAAACAGAAAGAAAGAAAGGGAATTTTTTTTTTGGTTAAAAAAGAAAGAAAGGGAATTCACATAGACTTTAATGAAAAAACAAATACAACTAATTAATATAGCATATTTTAGTAATAAGAATTTCTATAATGTATAATTTTTTATTTTTGTCTTTTTGGATTTCATCTAATGAAGGGTAAAACTTATTTCATTCAAAACCAACCTTTAGAGATTCAAACTTGAATTAAACATAGAAAGGTGAACGCCCCAATATCGGGAGTGAGTTTGTTGGTGTTTCATAAGAAAAAAAGGATGTTCGGCCTTTTATAATTTCTTTAAAATTATGTTAATAGTATTACAGTGGGGTAATTTTAATTTATTAAATCACCGAAATATCTTAAATTACTCTTTATCCCTAAATAATATCTAAATTGTAAAGGACCACCAATATCACCCAAAAACCCTAAAATTATTAAAAAAACGCCATGAACAACCCATAATCTTGATGTAACCCGTTATCCTATACCCTAAACCATAAAAGCTTAACGTAAAACAAACTCACCCCTAATCAGACAATAACCTCTAAATAAGAAATAGCACCTATATATAAACTCAAAATGAGCATCACACAACCACCCTCATAAATCTCAAATTGGTACCTTTAAATTAAGAAGACCTTTTAAAATATAAACTCTAAATGCGAAAAAACCAGTAAATAACAAATATTGCCGCTAAATCAACACTCAACAAGCCATAAATTAACATATACATTGCAAAGAATGAAGAATGTAACAAAATAACCCTAAAATACAAAAAAAAAAATAAAAAAAATGAGTGTCGCATAAATGAACACATAGGTAAAACTACCCTCAAATAACCCTTATAGTGCCTAATTCTTCTGATGTGAAATTTGGGAGCGCAACCTATTGTAGCCACTTTTAACTGAATAGGCTCCTATTTTGTTCCCTATCCATACCAAAATGTCTTTCGAGGGGTTCGTGCTTAGTGGGATTGTCAGTATTTCCTGCATCACATCCTCTTCGTAAATTTCCATAATCAATTGTGATTTCCACTCATGATTCTCCCGGTTAATCAGTTCTGCTACAAATTTTGGTTCAACATGTTTCAACGGGCCTCCAAGTTTACCGGAAGGGAGCCACTTGTCCCCTTTTATTTTTATCTTTTTGTTGTTACCTACTTTCCATCTAGCATTTGCCTTAATTACGTCTCTACCCAATAGTAGAATTTGCCACCCCTAGGATGGGCGATCGCCCTCGTTGGCTTGCCGAAACTCTCCACAGGAAAACAGACTCCCTTTAGTACTTGACTCCAAAAGACATTTGGTGCTTGTATTAGTCGCCAGGCTTGTTTTCCTATTATTGCCTTAAAAAAGGCAATTAGGTACCTAAAGCCTAAGCCACCCAACTCTTTCCTGATTTTCAAAAGTTCCCATTTCCTCATATGGATACTGGAAAAAATCCTCCAAGATATAAAAAAGTCTCATTTGAGAATACCATATAGCAATTCTTGTATTTCTCTAGAATCTCTTAAGGGAAACAATTTGAAAAGATAATTGTATGGTTTTTAAGAAAGAAGAATCAAGAAATAAGTGAAAAGAGACTGAAAAAATATGAATATATATTTCAGTCTTTTAGAACCGAATGCAACCATTCGGGAGAAGTTATTCCCGAACAAATACATTCTCAAAAGACATATTGAAAATTTGGAGTAAAAAATAATAATAATAATAATTTTTTTAATTCCAAATTTCATACTTCTGAAAAATTACAACTTTTTCAAGAAGAAGAAGAAGCTTTGTCCAAATAAATACAACTCTCTAAATGTTAAGTGGTTATGTCCGAATAAACATAACTTTCCAAAGGTTGTAAGAGCACCTAATAACCTTTAGGAAAAAAAATTGAAATTTATTTAATAAAAAATAACCATAATTCTTTTGTGAAATGTCACACTATTTCAATAGGACAAAACATTTATTTTATAATAATAAATTTGAATTTCAATAAATAAATAATAATAAACGAAGATTGAGGGTCTAGCCCACAGCCCATCGTCGTCGTTTGAATAAGTTAAAAGACATTCACATTTATATAGTGGTCTACACACTCCCAACTTTCCTATGTGGGACAAGAAAAATGAAAAGCACCATTTTGTTTGTTTTACAAACAACCGATACATCCTACTAGGAAGAGATTGGATGCATAGTAATGACTGTGTACCCTCTACGTTCCATCAAATGTTAGCGTTTGGGATGGTGATAAAGTGGAATATGTTTCGGGTAATCACAATGTTAGCATTTCGTAGGCAGATATAGTTCGGTCTCCCCGACACATAGGTAGCGTATGATAAACATTCTGGTTCTGTCCAGAACTGGTTTTCTGTTCCCAGAAATAGCTTTGGACCAGAAACCTGTTTGATAACGCAATTCCATTTTTCTATTTCTGGAACAACTTTTTGTTCCAGAACCGATTCTGAACCAGAAATCAGAACAAAAAAAAAGTAGGTTTTCTATTTCTAGACCAAAAATGAGAATCATTTCTGAGAGAACTCTTTCTTCAAAACACATGTTCATCTGGAAGTACGATCTTTGAGGTGGGAAAAAAAGCAAAAAATCAAAAATTTCAAAACTTCACAGAATGGTTTAGAATCTGTGGCTACCCACTTTGAGCGAAATTTAAAATTTTTTAGGTGCCGAAAAAAATAAAAAAATTTCACAAAATGGCTTAGAATACCTACGGCCACCTGCTTTGAGATAAATTTAATTTTTTTTATATGCCAAAAAAAATAAAAAATAATCAAAAAATCTAAAATTTAAAAACTTCACAGAATGTCTTAGAATACCTGTGGCCACCCAATTTGAGCTAAATTTAATTTTTTTAGGTGCCGAAAAAAATTAAAAAAAGCAAAAAATAAAAAATTTGAAAACTTCACAGAATGGCTTAGAATACCTGTGGCCATCTACTTTGAGCGAAATTTAAATTTTTTTAGGTGCCGAAAAAAATAAAAAAATAAAAAATTTTAAAACTTCACAGAATGGCTTAGAATACCTGTGTGGCCACCCACTTTGAGCGAAATTTAAATTTTTTTAGATGCCAAAAAAAATAAAAATAAGCAAAAAAGCAAAAATTTCAAAACTTCACAGAATGGCTTAAAATACCTGTGGCCATCCACTTTGAGCGAAATTTTATTTTTTTTAGGTGCCTAAAAAAAATAAAAAAAGCAAAAAATCAAAAATTTTGAAACTTCACAGAATGACTTAGAATACTTGTGGCCATCCACTTTAAGTGAAATTTAAATTTTTTTAGGTGCCGAAAAAAATAAAAAAATAAAAAATTTCAAAACTTCACAGAATTGCTTAGAATACCTGTGGCCACCCGCTTTGAGCGAAATTTAATTTTTTTTAGGTGCCGAAAAAAAATAAAAATAAGCAAAAAAGTAAAAATTTCAAAACTTCACAAAATGGCTTAGAATACCTGTGGCTACCAACTTTGAATGAAATTTTATTTTTTTTAGGTTTCGAAAAAAAGAAAAAAAAGCAAAAAATCAAAAATTTCAAAACTTCACAGAATGGCTTAGAATACCTGTGGCCATCCACTTTGAGTGAAATTTAATTTTCCCTAGGTGCCGAAAAAAAATTAGAAAATAAAAAATACAATTTGGGCACCAAAATTAAATTTCACTCAAAGTGGGTGGCTAGAGGCATTCTAAGTCATTCTGTGAAGTTTTAAAATTTTTTATTTTTTTATGTTTTTATTTTTGTTTTTGCACCTAAAAAAATTTAAATTTCACTCATAGTGGGTGCCTACAGATATTCTAAGTCATTCTGTGAAGTTTTGAAATTTTTGATTTTTTGCTTTTTTTCACCTCAAAAAATTAAAATTTCACTCAAAGTGGGTGGCCACAGGTATTCTAAGCTATTCTGTGAAGTTTTGAAATTTTTGAGTTTTTGAATTTTTTTGGGCACCTTAAAAAATTTAAATTTTACTCAAAGTGGGTGGCCACATGTATTCTAAACTATTCTGTGAAGTTTTGAAATTTTTGATTTTTTGATTTTTTTTGGGCACCTAAAAAAATTTAAATTTCACTAAAAGTGGGTGGCCACAGGTATTTTAAGCCATTCTATGAAGTTTTGAAATTTTTGATTTTTTGATTTTTTTTGAAAAAATTCAACAAATTTCCTATTTTCCCGAAATCTGAATTTTTTTATTTTTTGGAAATTGTGATGAATTTTTCTAGAATTTTTCATTTTTTTTTGGATTTTTTGAATTTTTTTGAGATTTTTAGGAATTTTTTGGATTTTCTAATTATATTTATTCCATTTCTAAAAAAATGGATTTTTGTTCCTGGAAATAGAATTTTGTGTTGTTTATCAAACGGGTTTTTGTTTCAGGAAATAGAAATTTTGTGCTGTTATCAAACGGGTTTCTGTTTCAGAAATAGAAATTTTTGATCGTTATCAAACGGGTTTCTTTTTTCAGAAACTCATCTTGGAACCAGAAATAGAAAAATCTATTTCTGTTTCAGGAACTCATTTCGGAATAGAATGGTTATCATTCGCTACCATAGTCTCCCAACTCTTTTGTGACAGGACCACCAGAAGCCAATTTGAAAGATCTGATTTCTGCTCACCTATCTTCTAAAGGGGTCGAATGGATTCTGAAGAGAAAGGGCTTGGCGACCTGGCAAGCAGATTTGCTCTATGGAAAGATATACAACGTTAGAAGATCTGAAAGAAAGGTATTTTCTCTTACCCTATCTTCTAGAGGGAGCTTAGTATTTTTATTTGGGCTGGAATTGACTCATGGAGTTTAAAACTATCTATACTGTTTTGGGACTCACATTGACACTTTTTGGTGACTATAGGGGATGTCTTGAAACAAAATGCGATATATAGCGGTATCTTGAGTATTTGATAGAAGTATGGAGGCAGATCGGGATTTGCCTTCATTATTTTTTTTTTTTTTTTTTTGGTAACCCAGGGAACCCCCGCACGGCCGACAGCCGGGGAGTAAACCCTGGGGCAACACGTGCTAGCCACCACACACGTGCCACCGGTTAAGTCACCCTGCGGCGCCCGGGATTCGAACACTCAACCTTTTGCGAAAGGAAGAGTGCGCGCTCCAGCAGCGCCACCCAGGCGGGTGGTTAAAGTTGCCTTCATTATTTATTTGGGCTATTTCCCGAAACTTGCAAAGTTGCCTAACTTTTTAGTATTATAAAAGGAAATGGCCCGTCTATTGAATAAGTTGTGTATGAGATAAGTCAAATTTCAAAAATAAAGAAAAGATGGGTACTCTCTTTTACATGACTGTGGCCTCAAAGTTAAAGTGCCTTGAAACAAGACTCTAATCAAGATTAAGTAATTTTAATGAAAAGTTAGTAAGTCATCAGAAAAGTTGATAATTCGGAGACGATCAAATCAACCTTAGTAATTGGCTCAAATATACTAATAAGTAATTCTAATAAAGTCGGTAATTTGATAATAATTCTTCTTCTGCCTTTGTGTTAAACTTCTCAATTTTTCCAACCATTCGGCTCACTTTGAAGAGACTATGTTGCCTATGGCTCTACACCCTAAGAATTCAATTGTTAGGTAAGAAGAAAGGTTAGAATTTCCATAGTAAGAGATTACCTTCTTCATGTAAAACCTGCTTGATTTAGATCGGGAAAATCATACCATTTTATGAAACCATGTGCGAAGGCTCGAATCCGTATTCAATCCTATTTTCGATAGGAGCTTTGATAGCTTCAATAAGACGCTAGAGTTCTGCGTGGAACAGGCAGCAGGCATGCCCATTCCACCTATAGAGGGTACCGATCATTATTCCAAAATTCATACAATATGCAATACAAAGACGGGACTTCCAAACAAAAGCCTAGGAGAGTTGATGCGTGACAGAGAGTGTCTTATTCCAGCATAGTAAGTAGATCTCCTCCTCCCACAGTTCTTCTCTTCAAGTACCACCTGCTCCTTGTAAAATTGGCACAAAGGATGAGAAAAGCCAGCAACAGGATAACAAGCTGGAATCCAACTAAGTTATGCAAATGAAACTACCAAAGTAGTTGATGCAATTTGAGTTTCTTTTCTACGACACTCTATCTCTCCCTCTGCGGGAGCACGCGCATGTGCGTGCGAGTGAAAGGGAGCTGTTTGGCAATTTAATGTGAACCTTCTTGCCGTCTAGAACTTTTCTCTATTCCTACTTTTTGCCTCATTTCTTCTTATTGTTGCAGATCAAATATCTGCAATGACCATTGTATATGTTCATGAAGGTGTTTGACTAGTATTAAACTGTCGGGCATCTTTTAGATACCGTCAACATACAATTTGCATTGCAATATTAACCAAAACGTCGCAGGGAATATGTCAAGGACTCGTTTCTCTCCGCAAAGATGATGCAATCAATCCATTCTCATAGTTCAGAGTTCTCCCAGGCAAGTGAGTTGTCTGTATTCGAGAAAGAACTTATTTTCTCGAAACTGAGGATAAAAATACACAAAATTGTTCAAAGGGGTTTAAACACAGGAAATTTGAAATCTCAATGTGATCTAGCGAGAGTCTGCCTTTGTACCATGGTACAGGTAGATGAGGCGGGGAATGCTATAAAACATGGAGAGCGGCTTTATTTGTTGTTGATAGTTCCAAAGGGGGGCCAGAAAATCTTGCTCGTGAGATAGTGAGTACAAATTACGGAAGGAGCTATTCAGTAAGTCATAGAGGAAAGGCCGGCAAATCTGTGGGCCTGCTTCCAGATGTCGAAAACTATATCTACACGGAGTAGAAATTGATCGATCTGGACTCGAAAATGGACATCTAGAAAGTCTCTGTGATATGACTTGAGTGAGATTCAGCAAGATAATCAGAGGATGAGAATTTGATATATCTTCTATATGCCAAACAAATTTATGATGCTCACTGTTTGCATCTCTTCCCATCATTTTGGCCGTGAGTCTAGCATATCCAGCGTAAGTACGTACACTAAACAAGTTAAGACCTCTAGGCTATTTGTTGAATGACGAGCAAAGACGGGAAGCATGCTATATATTGACTGAGATTTTGTAATGAGTACCTGTAGTGCTGTTGTTCCAAAGTACTTGAACATCAATGGCAGTAAGGTTTTGATCATCAAGGCGCTTCCATGTTTTAATTGACTTCAAAGGACCCCAACTTGCCTCGTCTGTTTTCTCTAATGTTGCTTGGACCACCCTTGCCCTCCTTGCCCATCCAGCCTTCCCATAGGCATGGTATCCAAAACCCCCACCATAACAGAGCTGTATACCAGTATATTCGCCACAAAAGTCGTTAAGGTGATCGTGGCCCGTGAAAACAGCTTTAACATCACCTGCTTCTACCATAGTTGTAAAGAAGCCCGAGTTTACAGAAGGAGAGCTAATGCCATCTTGATTTACACCAGTATAATTTGATGAATCGACACTTGCATACTCGGGCAGTGGGATATGGAAGTAAACGAGCCCTGGCGCTGGTGCTTCCTGAGCCTCTGGCTTACTCATATATGCTTTCTGCAACAGAAACACCCAAAACGAACTAGTTAATCACGTAATTATCGTCATCAAGTTGGGATGAGGCTCAAGAATCTTAGGTTTCTTTTGTTTCGCTGAAAATAAATGATTTGAAAAATATTTTCCTAAATATGATCGCTTGTATCTTTTACAAAAGTGAACGAACGAAAAATATTTTTATCGTTAGCAAAAATATTTAGACATAAAATCATTTTTTATCGACTAATTATCTTAAGCGATGAAAGAAAAGGATGGAACAATTCAAGAATTCATTCAACACGCAGTAAGATTATTCATGAAGAAATGCCAGATAAACGTTAAAAACTTAAAAACCAAATAAAAGTTAAAACATTTAAAACTGAGTGATTCCAAGCAAGAGATAGTCAGAGACGATGCTTCCATGAACCATGTAAATGTAGCAACAGTTGGTCAGTTACCATGGTAATAAATTGTTTAAGTACTTTAGCTCCGCTTATTTAAGGAAGAAACCTTTATCTCTTACCCCCAAAACATTGAACTCAATGCAATTCCTGACTAATATTCTTTTGTTTCACGACAGATATGAATACCTACATGAGATATCCAGAAGGAACGTCGACACTCGTACTTTTTCCTTCTGTGAAGCTACACTTGATAGCTATCCCTTTTGAATCGGTGTTCACTCTGTTGTATATAAGGAGACAGACAGTAAAGACTTTTGAAAGGAACTGGCAACATTAATACCTGAAGCTTCATAGACGTGCGTTGGAACCAAAGTTGCTGAGAGGGTTTGATCCAACCGTAACCAGAAATTGAAGGAACTGTCGAATAATCTCCACTATCGAGGAAGTAAAGATTGAGGACTGATTTGTTTTCAAACCCAGAGCCTTCAACTCCTTGGACCTCCACGTTGTAATTGCCAAAACCATCAATGACATCAACCCCGGTAGGATTGACCTGAGACAAAGTGTGATTGAGGCTAGCTATATGTTTCATGACCCCTTCTCTTGGCAAGGTGGACTCTTGGTCATGGTTTCCCAATACGGCAGCCCATGGTATGCTTGCAGAAATGGCAGGGGAAAATGCATATTCTAAAGATCTTGCAGCATCAGTCGCATCAGAGCAAATATTATCCCCTTCATCACATTGTAAAAGCATGAAACAGTTAGCTTTGAGTTCCTTCATTCATCAATGTTGGTGCCTAAGGCTGAGTTGTAATTGCAAAATACCTCAAGTGACTGTCATGTAGAGTGTATGCGTATACAATAGATACAAGCAAAAAACATGATATAGAAGCTTGATTTGTTTGAGAATAGAAGAGAATTAACCCGTGAAAACAATGAGGTCAGGCTTCTCAGCCAGGATCATCCGATGGATGAAGGCGGTGGTGTTGAGGTCGGAGCAACTTGCCAACTCAGAAGGAAGAAGGTCCCTGCAGGGTGTGGTCTTGCCATCGGCATAGTGCATGTCCGCCACCTGCACTATCTTGAATTCCCCGTTTTCCCTGAACCGCAACTGCTTCGGCTTTGTTTCTTCTGTCGAAACGGCGAGAGAACTCAAACAAAGGACCGCTGCTGCCACCAACAGACCCTGGACGCCGATTGTCTTCTTCTTCTCCTCCATATTCTTGATGCCCACGGAAACAAAACTTCCGTTTAATGGTGGACTCACACTGATCTATTACCTAATCTTCTCTCTCTGCTCCAGTGTAAAAACCATTCGGAGTCCACAAGACTTCTTTAAAAAAACGGAGTTCACATTGAAGGAGTAGCTGACTGAAGATTTGTCATGTTAAATTACTATAAAATTGATTTTGGTTGTTGAATTGTCAACATCATTCAACCATGGATGCTTATAGAATGACTGACACAAAGGTGATAGAAGAGAAAAAGACAACCGGAGAAGAACAAAGCGGAAGGAAGCTTCATTTCTCTATTCCCGAGCTTTTTTGTGTGTTAGCCAGGTGAAAGGCTCATTTCTGTTTTAAGACCTCTATTCAGTATATTCTTTTTCTTTCAAAGTTCTTCGTTCTTGTAGATGTGATACCACCAATCTAACGATTGCCCCTAAAAAGTTTTCTTTTCTTCCGTTCTTTCTATTGCTGTCAATAGTAAACCTCTTCCTAGCTAGGGGACAAGCATTAAGTTCCTTTGTAAGACAAATTGAAGAAGTGTAGTTCTTTCTCAGAGATCTAAATCACTTGTGAAGCATGGTTCTTGACTTCAATTTATTCGGCTGCAATATTTTCCTAGTGTAGCAGCTTTTGTGAACACGCTTGCTGATCATTGCTGTATAAATAGAGTTTTATGTGAAGTTTAGAAGTAAGCCACCAGAGCAAAAATGTGAGCCTCTGGATAGAGAGAAAAGACAGGTTGCACATATGGAATGTAGACAAAAAATAAAAGTGTTGTGGGTCTGTCTTTGTACGAGCTAGGGTGTTCTAACTCTAAAGTATATTGTGTGGTGAGGGAAAAATATATTGTAATAGCGTGTGAGAGATTTTTTATGTATCGGATCTCCATATAAGTGTGTCTCGAGTTGCCTAATATGAATTTTCATTTTACCGTCACCACTATGTTTCTGCAACCCAACAATTTGTCAACCTCCAACTTCAAATTCTTCATAGTGACGAAGTAGATTTACCACTATTCTCGTCCCATAATTGAATACATGTTGACTTGAAATTTAGGTCATGGAATTGGATACCCGACTATGCTAATTGCTAGCTGGAGAAGTCAGTGCACAGCATATATATTGTGACATTATTGGATTAACTCACTCGATGTATTGTCCGTTTTGGCTCCGCTCATTCCGAGCCGTATAATTTTTCTACTAGTGGTTATCTTCTCAACATTGGCCTATTTGTTATCTTTTTTCTTTGAGTTAATACCATGAAAATTTCAAACTGGTACACCGTAACAATAATACCATCAGTTAGTTTTCATTAAATTTTACCGTCAAATTGCTAAATTGGATAACACGTGGCAGTTGGTGTACCAATTTAGGATTTTAACCTTCTGTTTGTCACAGGTGTACTAATTTGTGATTTTTCATGGTATTAATCCAATTTAACGAAAGGTAAATTTATCACAAGTATACCAGTTCGGAGTTTTTTGTGGTCAAAAAATTTGTTTGGGGTAAATTTATCACAGATGTACTAGTTTAGGATTTTTGGGTGGTCAAAAAATTAATTTAGGGTAAAATTGTCACAGATGTACCAGTTTAGGATTTTTCGTGATATTAACCATTCTTCTTTTTTGTATTTCGGCAACTTGCTACTAGGCAGGCAACACTTGCCAATCGAAACACCAATCTCAACGATAATTAGGAAGCCTTCAATATACTAAAGATACAGATAATAATGTGATATAGGCATAGCCAAAAAAAAATTCCCATAAGAGCATAATGACATGAATGAGTCAACACACAGTCATACTTGTCCATGCATGAAATATAATTATAGTGGTCGCTGGTCAAAATACTCGGCGTGTGAAGACCCAATCAGTCACACACAGTGATACTTGTCCAAGTTTTCATATTTGATCTAGTACGAGGAATGAGAGGTTTAAGTATTGTGTTAATCCTTTAAGTTTTAGCGTTCGTGTAATTCAAGTTAAACTTTGGTTTTCTGACCTTTATTTTGTCCAATTAAGTTCTCCAACTTTCATGATCTATGTGATTTGATCATCTAAGTTTCATATTGTGAAATCATGTTCTCTAACATTGTCGACTTGTGCGATCAAATCCTTTGATTAACTGCTCTCGCTAAACTGTCAAATTAATCAATGACGTGACATTGCCAATATGGCTGAAAATGGCACGTGAATCATGATGTTAATGTGACGTCTAATTGACAAAAGAAAAAAATTGGAATAAGGAGAAAAAAGAAACCCTTAACTTGATAGTGTTGGTTAAGCGAGTAAACAAAATACTCGATCGCTCAAACTAAAAAAGTTATAGGGTTTGATTGAATAAAAGAAAACTTATAGAACCAAATGGCACAAAATCAGAAAACTAGAGGACTTAATTGCATAAAATAAGAATCAGACGATCAAATCGAACAAACACTAAAACTAAGAGGACCGGAAGTGCACTTAATTTGTGAAGGGATACCGAGGCGGTGGTCTAGTGAGATCGAGAAAATGGTTAACAAATAAAATTAACCACTCCTAATTCATTTCGAGAACAATTTTCGGTTCGATTAAAGCTGGTTTTTCGCAATAGGTGATGATTAAATTTCTTGGTGAAAGGAAAGTCACCGCGCTCCAATCGCAATTTGATTCTTGGAGGCCCCTAGACCCACCGTCATATGGTTAGACTATTGAGCCTTACTTTATGTATTTGTTAACGACCTAAGATAAGAAGACTTGCTTGTAATATCGAGTTGAAAGTTTAGATAATTATGTCATAAGAAGAAGGAAAATGCCCAGATTTTTCCAATTGACAAATTGAAGCACAATGTGAGATTCAATCCGATTTTAATGGCAAGGATGCAAGTGGTCCTTCTTTGAACTTCCTCAAACACTCTTATGTTGATTTATGAGATTAGATCCGATGGTACCGATAAGGATGCGGCGGTCTTTCTTTAAACCTCCTCTAAGACTCCTATATTTATTTATGAAATTAGATCCAATTGTGTGATCTAGGCATAGAAAAAAGAATTTTCCTATGATCACAATGACATGAACGACTCAACGCAGTCCATGCATGAAATATACTATATTAGTGGTCAACAGTCGGTGTCCGGATTCCTGGGGATAATTTTGTGAAGACCCAGTCAATCACACGTAGTCATACTTTTCCATTTCTTTTCATATGTGAGCTAGTGTGAGGAAAGAGGGGGTTAGGCAAAGTATTACTCCTTTAAGTCTCAACGTTCGTGGAATTAAACTTTGAACTTTGGTTTTCTAACCTTTACATTTTTTTGATTGATTTCTCTAACATTCTTTATATGTACAATTTGATCCTCTAAGTTTTATTTTATGCAACCAAGTTCTCACTTTCTCGACTTGTGCAATCCAATCTTTGGTCAATGGCTCTCACTAAACCGTCAATTAAATTAATGACGTGGCATTGTCAAGGCACGTGAATCATGATGTTCGTGTGACATCAAATTGACAGAGGAAAAACAATCCTGGAATAAAAAAATAAATAAATCCTTATTTGATAGTGTTAATTAAGCGGGTAAGCAAAACACTCGATTGCACAAACAAAAATAGTTACAGGGTTTGATTGAATGAAAGAAAACTTATAGAACCAAACCAAATTGCCCAAAATGAGAAAAATAGAGGACTCAATTGCATGAAATGAGAGTAAGATGATCAAATCGAACAAACACTGACAGTTAGATGACCGAAACTGCACTTAATCCACCAAGGGAGACCCGAGTTGGTGGGTTAGTGAGATAGAGAAAATGGTTGAGGAAAAAAAATTAACCACTGTTGTTTCATTTCAAGAATAATTTTTGTTTCGAATAAAGCTGATTTTCCACGATGGGTAATGATTAAAAATTTCTCGACGAAAGGAAAATCACCGCGCTCCAATTGCAATTTGATTCTTGGAGGGCCCTAGACCCTTTGTCATATGTTTAGACCATTGAGCCTTACTTTATGTAGTTGCTAATGACCTAAGATAAGATGACTTGCTTGTGTTTTCAAGCTGAAAGTTTGGATAATCATGTCATAAGAAGAAGGAAAATTCCAAGACTTTTCCAATGGATAATATAGATTAGGCATCAAATCGGAGCACAATGTGAGATTCGATCCAATGGTAACAACAAGGATACGAGCAGTGCTTCTTTAAACTTCCTCGAAGACTCCCATATTAATTTATGATTGAACTTTGGTTTTCTAACCTTTAGTTTGTTCAATTAAATTCGCTAAATTTCTTGATTAGTGCGATTCGATCCTCTAAGTTTTATTTTGTGAAATCATATTCTCTAACTTTCTCAATTTGTGCGATCAAATATTTTGGTTAACTGCTCTCGCTAAAACGTCAAATTAATTAATGATGTGACATTGCCAATATGGCAGAAAATGGCACGTGAATCATGATGTTAATGTGACATCAAATTGACAAAAGAAAAAAAACTTGGAATAAAAAAAATGAAACCTTTACTTGATAGTGTTAGTTAAGCAGATAAGGTAAACACTGGATTGCACAAACTAAAAAAGTTATAGGGTTTGATTGAATAAAAAAAAAGAAATAACACCAAATTGCGCCGAATGAGGAAAATAGAGGACTTAATTGCATAAAGTAATAGTTAGACAATCAAATCGAATAAACGCTGAAACTTAGAGGATTGAAACTACACTTAATCCGCGAAGGGATACTCAAGCTGGTGGTTTACTAAGATTGAGAAAATGGTTGAGGAAAAAAAAATTAACCACTCTTATTTCATTTTGAGAACAATTTGCACTTCGACTAAAGATGATTTTTCACAATGGGAGATGATTAAATTTCTCGAGGAAAGGGGAATCACCGTGCTCCAATCACAATTTGATTTTTGGCGGCCCCTAGACCCTCTGTAATATGGTTAGACTATTGAGCCTTACTTTATGTAAGTGCTGACAACCTAAGATAAGATGACTTGCTTGTGTCATTGAGTCGGAACTTTGTATAATCATGTCATAAGAAGAAGGAAATTTCCAGGATTTTTCCCGTCAATAATAGAGATTAAGCATCAAATCGAAACACAATGTGAGATTCAATCCAATGATAATGACAAGGATGCGGGCAGTCTTTCTTCAAACTTCTTCGAAGTTTACGATATTGGATTCGATGATACCGACAGGGATGCGAGCGGTCTTTCTTTAAACTTTCTCGAAGTACCAACAAGGATGTGAGCGGTCTTTCTTCTCAAAGACTCCCATATTTATCGTTGAGATTTGGTCCGATGGTGCCAAGACTGATGTGAGCGGTCTTTCTTTAAATTTCATCCAAAACTCCCATGTTTATTTAAGAGATTAGATTCAATTGTGGGGACAACGATGTGTGGGTTTCTACGAACACAGCGAGAAGGTTCCTGCGTCGGGCAATTCTTTTCTTCCCTTATTTTATTACTTCGTTTCTTATTTATCAAAACGGAGTTCACATTGAAGGAGTTGTTGACTTGAAGAGTATACGTCAACCTCCACAGTGAACGTCACATCCTTCACAGTGACAAATAAGGCTCAGATAAAATTCGAGTAAAAAAATAAAGAGAGATGGTCTTTGAGTTTTTTATTAGCCATTAAACAAAATTTGAACGATTTTTACATGTAAAGAACATGTCATGAATGAGGAAATCCACGGAGGCTCTAATAAAAAATATATAATTAATCAATGTGGCATACTAAGTAATATGAATTTTTATAAAGTATAAATTTCTATTTCATCATTTTGGATTTCATCAACTGTAGGCCTGTAGGTCACCCTTGCATTTTCCAAAACTCAGGGTTTGAATTCCTTCTGCAGGTAGTAACAGCAAAATTTAACCCCTAAGCAAAAACAGCCATCTCACATTATTTTGTGATCATTTTTCTAGTTGGATTCCTTCTACATTTAAAAATTAGTCACATTTTAGATGTGAGACTCCTTTAACACAACTCACACTTATATTCTAAGTATATCGTACTTTAGTTTTAGCTCTAATAGGAGGAGTTTCGCATTGTTCTCTCCTCTTTGAGAAACTAGTTGAACTTTCATGCTTTGCACAGGTTTCAAAAATGATTTATGAGAATTTAGTTGGATACTATAATTTTGAACATTTAAACAAATTGTACAAGAATAGTGTTTGGATTTATTCCACGAAGTGAAAAGGGCTTTGCCTTCAGAACAAGTGATGTAGCTGCTCTTTTGCAGGGAGAATCAACGTTTGAGTCGCACGTATTGGACTGTAGATATGACATGTCTCCTCCGATAGCAAGAAACATGTTGGCATCTTCAAGCTCTCTGACGCTTATGGCACAGCAAACCTACGGCAAATCTAACTCCCATTCTTTGTTCTTATTAGCAGACGAGCTTATTAAACTTTTATATTTGTGCTGGAATTGACTTGTAGTTTTAAACTCTATTCTGTCTTGGGACTCACGTTGAAACTTTTTGGTGAGAATAAGGGATGTCTTAAGACAAAATGCGATATATAGGGGTATTTTGAGTATTTGATATAAGTATGGGGGTAAATCGGAATTTTCGTTAATAATTGGGGTATTCTCAAAACTCACAAAGATGGTTGCTCGACTTTTTAGAATCATAAAGAAATTGGCCCGTGTATTGAAAAACTCGTGTCTGAGATAAGTCAAATCTCAAAAATAAAGAAAAAATGAAAACTCTCTTTTACATGGTTTGTGGCCTCAATGTTAAAGTGCCTCGAAACAAGACAATCAAATCAACCTTGGTAAATGGCTTGAATAAGTACTAACAACCTAGAACTATTTGATAATTTTATCGAAAGAAAAAAAAGTACATAAGTAATTCTAATAAAGTCGGTAATTTGATAAGAATTTGATAGCTTCAATAAGACGCAAGAGTTCTGAGTGGAACAGGTATCAAGCATGCCCATTCCACCTTACCGATCATTATTCCAAAATTCATACAATATGCAATACAAAGTTGGAACTTGCAAACAAAAGCCTAGGAGAGTTGATGCGTGACAGAGAGTGTCTTATTCCAGCATACGGGTAGATCTCCTCCTCCTCCCACAGTTCTCTTCAAGTACCGCCTGCTCCTTGTAAAATTGGCAGAGTCGATGAGAAAAGTCAGCAACAGGATACAAGCTGGAATCCAACTAAGTTATGCAAATGAAACTACCAAAGTAGTTGATGCAATTGAGTTTTGTTCGACGACACTCTATCTCTCCCTCTGCGAGAGCAAGCGATCGTGTGTGCAAGTGAAAGGGAGCTGTTTGGTAAGTTAAAATGAACCTTCTTGCCGTCTAGAACTTTTCTCTGTTCCTACTTTTCGCCTTATTTTTTCCTATTGTTGCAGATCAACTATCTGCAATGACCATTGTATATGTTCATGCAGGTATTTGATTTGTACTGAACTGTCGGGCATCTTTTAGATACAGTCAACATTCAATTTGCATTACAAATATTACCCAAAATGTCGCGGGGAATATATCAAGGACTCATTTCTCTTGGCAAAGATGATGCAATCGATCCATTCTCCTAGTTCAGAGTTCTCCCAGGCAAGTGAGATGTCTGTATTCGAGGAAGAATTTATTTTCCCGAAACTGAGGATAAAAATAGACTTAAAGAGGAGCAAATTTGAAATCTCAATGTGATCTAGCGAGAGTCTGCCTTTGCAGCATGGGAGAGGCTTTATTTGTTGTTGGATAGTCTCAAAGGGGAGCTAGAAAATCTTGCTCGTGGTAGTGAGTAAAAATTACGGAAGGAGCGATTCAGTAAGTTATAGAGGAAAGGCCAGTAAATCCGTGGGCCTGCTTCCTAAGCATCAGATGTCAAAAACTATATCTACAGAGAGTAAAAAATGATCGATCTGGACTCAAACATAGGCATCTAGAAAGTCTCTTTTATATGACTTGAGTGAAATTCAGCATGATAATCAGAGGATGAGAATGTCATAAATCTTCTATATGTCCAATTTCAGTTGAGAAGAAGTGGGAATAGGCCAAACAGATTAATGATGCTCACTGCTTGCATCTTCCCATCATACTGGTCGTTAGTCTAGCATATCCACTGTATGTACGTACTCTAAACAATTTAAGACCTCTATGCATTTTTGTTGAATGACGAGCAAAGACTGGAAATTGCTGTATATTGACTGAGATTTTGTAATGAATACCTGCAGTGCTGTTGCTCCAAAGTACTTGAACATCGATGGCAGTAAGGTTTTGATAATCAAGGCGCTTCCACGTTTTAATTGACATCAAAGGACCCCAACTTGCCTCGTCTGTTTTCTGTAATGTTGCTTGCACCACCCTTGCCCTCCTTGCCCATCCAGCCTTCCCGTAGGCATGGTATCCAAAACCCCCACCATAACAAAGCTGTATACCAGTATATTCACCGCAAAAGTCGTTAAGGTGATCGTGACCCGTGAAAACAGCTTTAACATCACCTGCTTCTACCATAGTTGTAAAGAAGCCTGAGTTTACAGAAGGAGAGCTAATGCCATCTTGATTTACACCGGTATAATTTGATGAATCGACACTTGCAAACTCGGGCAGTGGGATATGGAAGTAAGCGAGCCCTGGCGCAGGTGCTTCCTGAGCCTCTGGCTGACTCATATATGCTCTCTGCAACAGAGACACCCAAAACGAACTAATTAATCGCATAATTATTGTCATCAAGTTGGGATAAGGCTGAAGGATCTTAGGCTTGGTTTGTTTTGCGGAAATCAAATGATTTGGAAAATATTTTCCTAAATATGATCGCTTGTATTTTTTACAAAATTGAATGAACGATAATATTTTTATCGTACGCGATAATGTTACAGAGAGGAAGATTATTTTCTCGTTTCGAGTTTGCATTTTCTGCCTATATTTTACCAAGGCAATAAATTGTTTCAGTACTTTAGCTCCGCTTATTTAAGGAAGAAACGAATTTTACCTATATTTCTTGCCCCAAAAACGTTGAAGTCAATGCAATTCCTGACTAATATTCTTTTGTTTCACTACAGACATAACTATCTTCATTAGATATCCAAAAAGAACGTCAACGCTCGTACTTTTTCCTTCTGTGAAGCTACACTTGATAGCTATCCATTTTGAATCGGTGTTCACTCTGTTGAATATAAGGAGAAGGACAGTAAAGACTTTTGAAAGGAACTGGCAACATTAATACCTGAAGCTTCATAGACGTGCGTTGGAACCAAACTTGCTGAGAGGGTTTGATCCAACCGTAACCATGTATTGACGGAACTGTCGAATAATCTCCGCTATCAAGGAGGTAAAGATTGAGGACTGATTTGTTTTCAAAACCCGAGCCTTCAACCCCATGGACCTCCAAGTTGTAATTCCCAAAGCCATCAATGTCATCAACCCCGGTAGGATTGACCCGAGACAAAGTGTGATTGAGGCTAACTATATGTCTCATGACCCCTTCTCTTGACAAGGCGGACTCTTGGTCGTGGTTTCCCAACACGGCGGCCCATGGTATGCTTGAGGAAATGGCAGGGGAAAATGCAGCATCTAAAGATCTTGCAGCATCGGTCGCATCAGAGGCATAGATATTATCCCCTTCATCACATTGCAAAAGTATGAAACAGTTAGTTTTGGGTACCTTCATTCATCAAGATTGGCGCCTAAGGCCGAGATGTAACAGCAAAACGTCTCTACACCTCAAGTGACTGTCGTGTGGAGTGTATGCCTATGCAATACGTACAAGCACAAAACATGATATAGTAGCTCGATTTATTTGAGAATAGAAGAAAGGGAATTAACCCGTGAAAACAATGAGGTCGGGCTTCTCAGCTAGGATCATCCGACGGAGGAAGGCGGTGGTGTTGAGGTCGGAGCAACTTGCCATCTCAGAAGGAAGAACGTCCCTGCAGCGTGTGGTCTTGCCGTCGGCATAGTGCATGTCCGCCACCTGCAGTATCTTGAATTCCCCGTTTTCCCTGAATCGCAGCTGCTTCTGCTTCGTTTCTTCTGTCGAGACGGCGAGAGAACCCATACAAAGGACCACCGCCGCTGCCGCCAGCAGACCCCGGGCGCCGATTGTCTTCTTCATCTCCTCCATATTCTTGATGCCCAAGGAAACAGAACTACCGCTTAAAACCAACCGGAGTCAACAAGACTTACTTTAAAAAATCGGAGTTCACATTGGAGTAGTTGACTTCGACAGTGAACGTCGGCGATGAATAATGCCCAAATATAAAATGAAGGGTTGTAATACGGAAAACTTAAAATTAGTACATTTGTAATAAATTTATCTTAAACTATTTTTTTGATCATAAAAAACCCCAAACTAATATACCTGCAACAAATTTACTCTCCGTTAGTTTCCGTTAAATTTTGCCATCAAATTGCTGATTTGGATGACACGTGGTAGCTGACGGTACACCAGTTTAGGGTTTTACTCATCTGTTTGTCACAGGTTTATCAGTTTGTGATTTTTCATGACGTTAATCTAATTTAACAAAGGGTAAATTTTATCACAAGTGTACCAGTTTGGGGTTTTTTTTGGTAAAAAAATTAGTTTTTGGTAAATTTCTCACAGGTGTACCAGTTTTGGGTTTTTTGTGGTTAAAAAATTAGTTTGGAGTAAATTTGTCACAGACGTCTCAGTTTAGGATTTTTCGTGATATTAACCCTAAATGAAAGAGAGATGGTCTGAGTTTTGTATTAGCCATGAAACAAAATTTGAACAAATTTTACATATAAAGAACACGTCATGAATGAGGAAATCCATAGAGGCTCTAATAAAAAAAATAGTTAATTAATGTAGCATATTTAGTAATTTGAATTTTTATAAAGTATAAATTTTTATTTCATCTTTTTAGATTTCATCTACTGTAGGTTGATGACACCTAAATTTTTGCCTGTAGGTCACTGTTGCATTTTCCAAAATCCGGGGATCGAATAGCAAAATTTGACCCCTAAGCAAAAATAGCCATCTTACAATATCTTGCGACCAATTTTCTCGCCGCATTCCTTCCTCACTTAGAAACTAGACACACACGTAGTAGTTTGTTCGTACATAAGTTTCCCCTCTCATAGTCCATTCCTGCATTTTATAAAAATTCGGAATTGAATTCACTGCTAACGGTGAAATTCCGCTCCAAAAAAAAAACATCGATTTTGCACCATTTTGCATCCTCATTTCATATTACATTTCTTTGCATTCACAAATTAGGGACATCGTAGTATTAGGACCTTGGACCCTAAGTAAAAAATTAGTGGTCTTGCATTTTGTAAAAGAAGTTAGGAATCGAATTTGCCAAAAAATGGCAAAATTTGATCCCTAGCCAGAAACACCAATTTCGCACGATTTTGCATCTATTTCATTACATTTAGTGATTAAAGACATGATAATTTTGATACCTTGGACTCAATATCATAAATTTGGACCAACAATGACAACGTAACTCTCTAATCTCGTCAACCAATAGTTGTATTGGACAACTTCGTTCAATCTCTTTTCTCATCGAATTCGAATCACTACCTAGATGGAATTTCTCGAAAAATATAGATTTCACAAATTCACTTACAGAGACGAAGAAAGGAGACATTATCCCTGATTAAGTCTCACTAGCTCAAGACCCCATCCACGCACAGCGAAGAACTTTATATATTTATTTTATTGATATTTCCAATGAATATTTTCCTCACGGCGCTATTTTCACCCCTATATGATTCAATTCACTCCATTTTTCACTAAAAAGATAAAATTGCCCTTATTCGATTGCAATTTGAAGTGGTTGCCCCAAAATTTATCTACTTTCCTTCATTTTTTGTTTTTTTTTTCTATTCTTATTTAGGAGCTAGTTGCCATAATTAAGCATTTCAAATGTTTTATTTTTATTTATTGTGGCTATCCCATGTATATTGAGGCATTATGTTTTCTTTTCTATTTTTAGATTTACTTCCGAGAAATAAGTTTTGTGGAGAAGAGAAATTTCAACGAAACCTAACTCTTTTCTTCATTGTTGAGCAAATATATACATTATTTTTTAGTAGAATCTAGAAAGTCTTAACGGGGACAATTTTTTAACACAATCACATGCTATAAACTTTTATTTTTGTTGTGCATATTACTATAAAACCCTTTTTTATCTTTCTGTTTTTTAGTAAACACTTCATAAAATGATATTAATTTTGCCCATGCAAAATGATGAGATTTCACTGGCATTTAAAAAAAATCTTATTTTTAGGCTATGCTAGATTTAATTATATTTCATCTTTCAAAATTTCATGTTGGAGTATGGAACTGTGATTTTAGTTTTAAAATCTTTAAATAGCGTTTTTTTTTTGTTTCATAACAACATCAAACCTTTCTCTTATCAGTTGTCTTTTTTATACATTTAGTGAGATATCCCCCAATAAAAAAAGTGAAATTTTTTCTTATGGCAACTAAATCCTACATAGAAATAGAAAAACTAAAAAAAGAAGGAAAGATAATTAGGAAGCCTTTTAAATACTAATGATACTGATAATGATGTGATATAGGCAAGGCATAACCAAAAAAAAAAATCTCATAAAAGCATAATGACATGAATGAGTCCCACGCGGTCCACGCAAGAAATATAATTATAGTGGTCACTGGTCAAAATACTCGGCGTGTGAAGACCCAATCAACCATACACGTTTTCCCATTTGAGCAAGTACAAGGAAAGAGAGGGTTAAGTATAGTGTCAATCAACCATACACGTTTTCCCATTTGAGCAAGTACAAGGAAAGAGAGGGTCAACTATAGGGTGTTCTGCAACTTAGACTGGCGGCTTTAATTCCCAGCAGTTGAGGCTTTTGTACTAGTGGCTATTGGTTCTGATCACAATCCTCTTTTACTGGATTCCTCAATTGAAGTTGTACAAAGAAGAAGAGAATTTCGCTTTGAAGCGTACTGGAATGAGGAAGCGGAGTGCAGCAAGATTATAAAGGAGGCATGGCAGTCCCCATTTCTGGAAAATGCAGGCTTAAAGGAGAAATTACAGGTGGTAACCAGGGTTTTGACCATATGGAGTAAAAAGAAATTTTCGAATAGCCATCACAAAATCGAATCCTTAAAGAAGGAGCTGCTGGAAATTACAAATAACACTCATGTTCTTAAGGAAAAAAGCAAAATTCTGAGCATAAAACAGGAGATTGAAACTCTTTGGCGACCGAGGAGATGTATTGGGGGATGAGATCGCGGATCAATTGGTTGAAATGGGGGGACAAAAATACAAAATATTTCCATGCGACAATTATTCAGAGGAGGAACAGGAATAGAGTATCCATGCTGCAATCCCCTGAAGGAGAGTGGATAAGGGATAAAAATCAGCTTCAGCAGATGACTATGACATATTTTACTGATCTTTATACCACTGTGGGTCAAAGAAACATATTACCCATACTGAACCAGATTTCCAGGCAAGTAACAGATGAAGTAAATGAAACTTTGGTGACAGAGGTAACAATGGCGGAGGTTAAAATAGCAGTATTTCAGCTAAGAGCGTCTAAAGCCCTTGGATCAGACGGATTAAATGGTATGTTCTTTCAAGGCCATTGGGATGTTATTAAGCAGGATGTATTCTTGGCAGTTAAAATTTTTTTCATGTCTGGAATCATGGAACCAATACTGAATAGAACTTCTATTTCCTTGGTACCAAAAAAGCCTAATCCAGAAAAACTAAAGCAATTCCGACCCATCGGCTTGTGCAGTTTTGCATACAAGATTATCTAAAAAATTCTAGCTAACAGGTTAAAAACTTTGCTACCTGAACTGATTTCTGAGGAACAGTGTGCTTTTGTTAAAGGAAGACAAATACAAGACAATATAATGATTGTACAAGGTCCTACATCAATTGAGGATCCGCAATCGAAAGAGAAAATTCCAAGCTATCCTCAAACTAGATATGCAAAAGGCGTATGACAGAGTGGAATGGGACTTCTTGGAAGCTAGCCTGTTGAAAATGGGATTTTGCACTAAATGGGTTGGATGGGTGATGCAATGTGTATCTACTGTAACTTTCAGTGTGAGGCTTAATGGAGAACCTCTCCCTTTTTTCAAGCCAACTAGAGGTATTAGGCAAGGAGGCCCCTTATCACCCTACCTCTTCATTCTGATCACAAATTATTTATCTTTTCTGATGAAAGAAGCTGTGGAAAATGAAAGCATCAAGGGGATTAAGTTAAACAGGTATCATCCAACCTTATCCCACTTGTTATTTGCGGATGATTCCATCTTTTTCTTGAATGGAACAGTATTAGAATGCCAGACTATTTCAGCAGTCCTAAATCAATATTGTTATGCTTCTGGACAAGCGATAAACTTGAACAAATCAGGGATTTTTTTCAGTAAAGGATGCCCGTAGTCATTGAGGGATAACATGGTAAGGGAATTGAGGATTCCAGAGATTTAGCCATACAAGGAAATATCTTGGAATTCCATCTGATTGGGGTGCTTCTAAAAAAGATATGTTTGCTTGGATTTTAGGGAGAGTAAATTCTAAACTGGAGGGTTGGAAGGAACAATTGATATCAAAGGCTGGGAAAGAAATTTTGCTAAAAACTGTGGTCCAAGCATTGCCACAATATGCCATGTCCATATTTAAAATCCCTGTCTCTGTTTGTAAAGCCATAAAGCATAAAATAGCTAATTTTTGGTGGAAAAATAGCACCTCAAGAGCTGGAATGCACTGGAAAAAGTGGGAAATTCTAAAGACTAGGAAAGATGAGGGAGGCATGGGCTTTAGAGACTTGCTCACGTTCAACAAAGCTATGCTGGGTAAACAAGCTTGGAGGTTAATCACAAATCCAGCTACTTTATGGAGCAGAATACTGAAGGGAATTTATTTTAGCCAAAAGGAATTATGGCATGCTGAAAAAGGAACAAGACCATCGTGGGGATGACAAAGTCTGCTGGTGGGGAGGGATGCCATTGCAAATTCAACAATGTGGTCTATTGGAAACGGGCAGAGAGTAAATATCAGGGAAGATAAATGGTTGAAGAGGGGCGTGATTGGAGGGCCAGCAAATGTTAATGAACCTAAGAAGGTAGCAGAATTGATAGATGTTGCAGAGGGCCAATGGAATAAGCAAAAGCTTGAAGAACTCTTCGATGAACAAACAAAGCAAGAAATTCTGGCCATTCCAATTCAACCACGGGAAACAAATGATGAATTATTCTGGAAGGGAACAAAATCTGGATGCTACACAGTAAAAAATGGGTATAATTTAATCAGGTAAGAATCGAGCAAGAAATTGACAGAACAACCCTCATCCTCTACTCAAACACCCAGAGCACTGCGGAACTCTATATGGAATCTAAAGGTATGCACAAAAGTGAAAATTTTTCTGTGGAGTACATGTTAGAACGCATTACCAACGAAGGAAAATTTGTGGAAAAGGAAAATAGTACCTGATCCATTGTGCACTCTATGTCGAAGCAAAGTGGAAACAATATAACACACTTTGTTGCTCTGTCCCTGGATCCAATAGGTATGGTCTAACCCAAAACTCAAATTATCTATTTCAAAGCAGGGGATAACTCGAATTGAAGCATGGTTAATGAAGTTTACAAAGAAACAGAATGGATTACCATCTCTGGAAATGGTGGCGACTACTCTGTGGCATATCTGGAAATCCCGGAACAACTCGATCTTTAGAGGCCAAAATCCAAATGCGGAGGAAAATGTAGAAGCTGCGCAAGTGATGGAAGAAAATTATGAAAAATGGGGATTCATATGGCAAAAATAGGGAACGGAAGAGAAAGGGTAGCTTCACCAACCTGGATTGCACCGAAGAGAGGGAGGCTGAAAATCAATGTTGATGGCTCGCTTGTGGAGGGATCAACCGACGGTAAAATAGCGTGCATTTGCCGGGATCACACCGGGGTTCTCGTCGATGGACTTACAAAATCTATCAAGGCATCCTCGGTGGCTCAAGTTGAAACACTAGCTGTACTAGAGGCAATGAGATTTGCAAAACACCGAAGTTTGAAGGAAGTTATAGTTCAGTCAGATAGACTTGAACTGATTCGTACATTGTCGGGTGCAGATCAAGTCAATTGGGAGATTCGAGTGCTCATTAAAGAATGCAGGGGACCTTCTTGTGGACCTCCCTTTGTTGCGGTTGGAGTATTGTCCAAGGAGTTCAAATTCGGTTGCGGACCGGGCAGCGAAAAACCACCGAAACCAACTTCTTCCACCGAACCGGTCATCTACCCCACCCCGGCCCTCCGGGCCTTGCTTTGTAAAGATGCCCCGCGTCTGGGCTCAACTACTCTATCACGTTTATGATATAAATAAAAATCTACTTTGGTTGATCAAAAAAACAAAAAGTAAAGTGTCAATCCATTCGAGGTTAGACTTTGTTTTCTGACCTTTATTTTGTCCGATTAAGTTCTCCAACTTTCTTGATCTATGCGAATCGATCCTCTAAGTTTCATATTGTGAAATAACATTCTTTGACATTCTCGACTTGTGCGATCAAAACCTTCGGTTAACTATTGTCGCTAAACCATCAAATTAGTCAATGACGTGACATTGCCAATATGGCAAAAATGGCATGTGAATTGTGATGTTAATGCGACGTGAAATTGACCAAATAAAAAAATTGGAATAAAAAAGAAAAAAGAAACCCTTAGTTGATAGTGTTAGTTAAGCAAGTACCCGATTGCTCAAACTAAAAATGTTATAGGGTTTGATTGAATAAAAGAAAACTTATAGAACCAAATGGCACAAAATCAGAAAAATAGAGGACTTAATTGCATAAAATAAGAATTAGACGATTAAATCAAACAAACACTGAAACTTAGAGGACCGGAAGTGCACTTAATCTGCGAAGGGATACCCGAGGTGGTGGTTTAGTGAGATCAAGAAAATGTTTAACAGAAAAAAATTAACCACTCCTATTTCATTTCGAGAACAATTTTCGGTTCAATTAAAGCTGATTTTTCACAATAGGTGATGATTAAATTTCTTGGTGAAAGGAAAGTCACCGCACTCCAATCGCAATTTGATTATTGGAGGCCCCTAGACCCACCGTCATATGGTTAGACTATTGAGCCTTACTTTATGTACTTGTTAACAACCTAAGATAAGAAGACTTGCTTGTAATGTCGAGTTGAAAGTTTAGATAATCATGTCATAAGACGAAGGAAAATGCCTGGATTTTTCCAATTGACAAATTGAAGCACAATGTGAGATTCGATCCGATGGTAATGGCAAGGATGCAAGTGGTCCTTTAAACTTCCTAAAAGATTCCCTTTTTGATTTTAGATATGATAGTACTGATAAGGATGCGAGCGGTCTTTCTTTAAATGACCTCTAAGACTCCTATATTTATTTATGAAATTAGATCCAATTGTGTGATCTAGGCATAGAAAAAACAGAATTTTCCTAAGATCACAATGACATGAATGACTCAACGCGGTTCATGCATGAAATATATTAATTATACTCGGTGTCCGGATTCCGGGGATAATTTTGTGAAGAGTCAATCACACATAATCATACTTTTCCATTTTTTTTAAATATTTTAGCTAGGGTAAGGAATGAGAGGGTTAAGTAAAGTATTACTCCTTTAAGTTTCAATGTTCGTGTAATTAAACTTTGAACTTTGGTTTCTCTAACCTTTAGTTTGTTCGATTAAATTCTCTAAATTTCTTGATCTGTGTGATTCAATCCTCTAAGTTTTATTTTGTGAAATCATGTTCTCTAACTTTCTCAATTTGTGTGATCAAATCCTTAAGTTAACTGCTTTTGCTAAACCGTCAAATTAATTAATGATGTGACATCGCCAATTTGGTAGAAAATGGCACGTGAATCCTGATGTTAACGTGACATCAAAGAAAAAAACTTGGAATAAAAAACATGAAACCTTGATTTGATAGTGTCAGTTAAACAGATAAGGAAAACACTCGATTGCACAAACTAAAAAAGTTATAACTGATAACGGTGAAATTCCACTTCTAACAAAAAAAAAAAGATCATCTGTGCAACATTTTGCGTCCTCATCTCATATTACATTTCTTTGCATTCATAAATTAGGGACATCGTAGTATTAGGACCTCGGACCCTAAGTCAAAATTAGTAGTCATGTGTTTTATAAAAGAAATTAGGAATCAAATTTGCCAAAAAAATGGCAAAATTTGATCCCTAGCCAAAAACACCAATTTCGCACGATTTTGCATCTATGACATTACATTTAGTGATTAGAGACATGATAATTTTGATACCTTGGACTCAATATCATAAATTTGGACCGACAATGATAACGTAACTCCCTAATCTCATCAACCAATAGTTGTATTGGACAACTTCGCTCAATCTCTTTTCTCATCGAATTTGAATTACTACCTAGACGGAATTTCTCGAGAAATATAGAATTCACAAATTCACTTACAGAGACGAAGAAAGGGAACATTATCCCTGATTAAGTTTCACTAGCTCAAGACTCCATCCACGCACTGCGAAGAACTTTATATATTTATTTTATATTGATATTTCCAATGAATATATCCTGCACGGCGCTATTTTCACACCCTACATGACTAAATTCACTCCATTTTTCACTAAAAAGATAAAATTGCCCTTATTCGATTGCAACTTGAAGTGGCTGCCCCAGAATTTATCAACTTTCCTTCAATTATTGTTTTTTTGTTATTCAGGAGCTAGTTGCTATAATTAAGCATTTCACACACATTATTTTTATTTGTTGTGGCTCTCCCATGTATTTTGAGGCATTATGTTTTCTTTTCTATTTTTAGATTTACTTCCGAGAAATAATTTTTATGAAGAAGAGAAATTTCCACAAAACCTAACTCTTTTCTACATTGTCAAGCAAATATATAAATTATTTTTCAAGTAGAGTCTAGAAAATTTTGACATGGACAATTTTTTTAACACAATGACATGTTATAAACTTTTAATTTTATTGTACATACTACTATTAAACCCTTTTTTATCTTGATGTTTTTTAGTAAACACTTCATAAGATGATATTAATTTTTGCTAATGCAAAATGATGAGATTTCACTGGCATTTAAAAAAAATTCTTATTTAATTATATATTATCTTTCAAAATTTCACATTGGAAAATGTAACTGTGAATCTTTAAGGAGCATTTTTCTGTTTCATCATCTCATTATATGTATATGTATATAAAAGACAACTGATAAGAAAAAGGCTTGATGTTGATATGCACAATAAAAGTGAAAGTTTATAAACAAGTGATCATGTTAAGAAAGATACTATTTAGAAGTTTTCCGAGACTCTACTTGACATCTAATCCACAAATCTGCTAGACAACCTAGAAAAGAGTTCAGTTTCTTGGAAATTTCTCTTTCGGACCAAACTAATTTTAATGGAAGTAACATCTAACAATATATATTAAAAAAAACATAAAGCCTTTAATATACCGGACATACCCACAATAAAAAAAAAGTGAAATTTTTACTTATAGCAACTAAATCCTACTTAGAAATAGAAAAACTAGACAACCACTTTTTACAATGCAATTGAATAACTAATAGCGATTTTATCTTTTTGGCAAAATTGAGTGGATTTAATCATGTAAGGAGTGGAAATAGCGTCTTCCTTTCTTTTTTCTTTTTTGTATTTTGGCACCTTACTACTAGGTAGGCAACACTTGCCAATCGAAACGCCACGTGGCAATCTCAATGATAATTAGGAAGCCTACTAAATACTGATGATAATGATAATGATAATGATGTGATATAGGTATACCCAAAAAAAATTATCATAAGAGCATAATGACATCAATGTGTCAACGCGGTCCACGCATGAAATATAATTATTGTGGTCACTGGTCAAAATACTCGGCGTGTGAAGACCCAATCAACCACAAATAGTCATACTTGTCCAAGCTTTCATATTTGAGCTAGTACAAGGAAAGAGAGGGTTAAGTATAGTGTTAATCCATTCAACGTTAGACTTTGGTTTTCTGACCATTATTTTGTTTGATTAAGTTCTCCAACTTTCTTGATTTATGCGATTTGATCCTATAAGTTTTATATTAAGAAATCATGTTCTCTGACATTCTCAACTTTTGCGATCAAATCCTTCGATTAACTTCTCTCACTAAACAGTCAAATTAATCAATGACGTGACATTGTCAATATGGCAGAAACAAGCACGTGAATCGTGATGTTAATGTGATGTCAAATTGACAAAAGAAAAAATTGGAATAAAAAGAAAAAAGAAACCCTTATTCGAAAGTGTTGGTTAAGCGAGTAAGCAAAATACTTGATTGCTCAAACTAAAAAAGTTATAGGGTTTGATTGAATACAAAAAAAAAACTTGTAGAACCAAATGGCACAAAATGAGAAAGATAGAGGACTTATTGCATAAAATAAGAATTAGATGATGAAATTGAACAAACATTGAAACTTAAAGGACCGAAACTGCACTTAATCCGCAAAGGGATAACCGAGTTGGTGGTTTAGTGAGATCAAGAAAATGGTTGACGAAAAAAAATTAACCACTCCTATTTCATTTCGAGTATAATTTTCGGTTCGATTAAAGCTGATTTTTCATGATGGGTGATGATTGAATTTCTCGATGAAAGGAAAGTCATTGGGCTTTACTTGCAATTTGATTCTTGGAGGTGCCTAGACCCACCGTCATTTGGTTAGACTATTGAGCCTTACTTTTTGTACTTGCTAGCGACCTAAGATAAGATGACTTGCTTGTGACGTGAAGTTGAAAGTTTGGATAATCATGTCATAAGAAGAAGGAAAATGCCCCAATTTTTCCAATTGATAAATCGAAGCACAATGTGAGATTTGATTTGATGCTCACAACAAGGATGCGAGTAATACTTCTTTAAACTTCCTCAAAAACTCTCATATTTATTTATGAGATTAAATCTGATGGTACCAATAAGGATGCGAGGCAGTCTATCTTTAAACTACCTCGAAGACTCCCATATTTATTTGTGAAAATAGATCCAATCGTGTGATCTACGCCTAGAAAATAGAATTTTCATAAGATCACAATGACATGAATGACTCAACGCGGTCCATGCATGAAATATATTAGTTATACTTGGTGTCCGGATTCCTAGGGATAATTTTGTGAAGACCCAGTCAATCACACATTGTCGCGACCTACCCCCGTCCCGATCAATTAGGCCAAAAGGTATTTATCGAAGAATGTGAACATTAATTGATTCGTTTAAAGGACAAACCAAATAGTTCATTAATCCAAAGACCGAGGCACTCCCAAGCCTCATACCTCATGCGACGATAATTGTCTAATTTACACATTCAATTGGAGTCGCCACTAGCCATGATCAAGGGTCGACTAGAAACCCTAATCAAGACGTGGAAGTGTCATCTCGATATGTGCGAAAATCAGAGATTCTAAAGATCGTGGACTTGATTACACTATCGATCTAACTAGTACCATTTCGGTACCTAAATTTGAACATTCACAAACTAACGCACCGGACAATCTATTGAAAAAGTTTAAGATTCTACTTAACCATGCTCAAAATGGAAAATAACAACAAATGTATTAAAAGTGCGCAACTAGATAATCATAAAGAAAATAAATAACTAGCAACCTAGTATCGTCCCTAAAAAGAAAAGGCAATCAAAAACCCTAAAGCAAAGCCCTAATGGCTAGTCCGAATTTTTGGAAATTTTTTTTAAAGGTTTTCTCAATTTTTACAAATTTTAAACTAAGTTTAGAATGAAATTAAACACTAAGATCTAGTGAAATTAAGCCAAAAATTGATTTCGGGACATTTCCTAATTTTTTTGGATTTTTTGGAATTTTTCTGATTTTTTTAATTGTTTATTTTTTGATGTTTTTTTAATTTTTTTAAAATTTTCTGAATTTTTTAATGTTTTTCAGACTTTTTAATATTTTTTGGATTTTTAAACATTTTCAGATTTTTTTTGGAATTTTTAATTTTTTTTAATATTTTAATATTTTTATTAATAAAATAACGATTTCGGACCATGTCCCCTGACCCGATCGGACCTGGATAGCTGACCCGCCCGAATTTTCAAAAATTGATCTTTTATTACGGTTAATACCACGAAAAACTCTAAATTGGTACATCCCTGACAAATTTATCCCGAATTATTTTTTTAACCACAAAAAATCGTAAACTGGTATACCTGTGACAATTTTACCCCGAACTATTTTTTTTACCACAAAAAACCCTACACCGGTACACCTGTGATAATTTTACCCCGAACTAATTTTTTTATCATCAAAAACCCCAAACTGGTACACCTGTGACAAATTTACCCTTCGTTAGTTTCCATTAAATGTTATCGTAAAATTGCTAAGTTTGATGACACGTGGTAATTGACAAGTATACCAGTTTGGGGTTTTACCTCTCTGTTTGTCACAGGTTTATCAATTTGTGATTTTTTGTGATATTAATCCAATTTAATGGACACTAATGGAGGGTAAATTTGTCACAAATGTACTAGTTTGGGTTTTTAGTAGTCAAAAAATTAGTTTGGGGTAAAATTGTCACCGGTATACCAGTTTAGGATTTTGGTGGTTAAAAAATTAATTCGAGGTAAAATTATCATAAGGGTACCAGTGTGGGGTTTTTGGTAGTCAAAAAAATTGTTTGGACTAAATTTATCACAGGTGTACCAGTTTGAGATTTTTGGTGATCAAAAAATTAGTTTAGGGTAAAATTGTTACAGGTGTACTAATTTGAAGTTTTTCGTGATATTAACCCTTTTTATTATTCTATTTTTTTCTTGTTCCTTTTTCTTTTCTCTTTATTTTTCTTTTTACTTTTCTTCCCCCTTTGCGTGCCCTCCTGGACGTCTTCTCCGCAGAACGTTTTCTCCCCTGCTTCTGCACCGGGAGCTCCCACTGAGAACGTCTTCTTCTCAGTTGTTCACCGGCGACCACCACACTGACCCAAACTAGCCTCCTCGACTGGCGTCGATGTCGAATCTGCTCCAGCCAGAATCTCGACACCACCATCATCGAACCACCTCGTTAATCCAGAACCACCAGCCATTGAAACGCGAACTTCGATGGACGTTTTTGTTTTACTTTTCGATCACCAGATTTCCCGTGGCAACAATACGTGCTAAAACGCGAACAAACAAACATACATGCATATGAAACGGAGATAGTGAGCCAATGGTAGCGGCATCAGACCGTGAGCAACGCCGGCGTGGGGAATAGATCTCCAGCGAAGGACTCGTCTATGGCCGATTCGAACGACGAGAGATACGCCACAAAACCGAGAGAAATCACAAAGAAAACGCAATGTCAGGCACCATTCGACAAATACGATAACTAATCAAGCATAAAATCGAGTTTCAAGCACCGATTCTAAAAAAAGTGATTCGGACCTCCATTTAGACATTTTTATTGAACAAGTGGTATGCGGGTTCAAGTGAAGATTTTAGGCCGAGATTCAGGGTGCTTTTCGGCTTAAACGTGACGTGTAGAGACGTAATCGAATATATTGAGCCACAACCTTGTCTCAGTTTGCATAGAATCGACTAAAAAAAGCAAGACCAGATTCGGAGTTTTAAACTCGAAGAGCTTCATCAGGGTATTTCAACAAACAAGTGCAAGGCACCTAAAAATAGGGGTTTCGAAGCCGATTTCAGTGGGATTTAAAGGTTGTTTCTTGTTGAAAATTACTCAAGAACACTTCGTGGTGATGAAAGAAGACGTTTTCCTCCTTTTGTGATGCCAGGCGACCACCGAATAGGTTCAGTGTGCCAGCACCCGAAAGGCAGGGAAGAGGAGCAGCCAAAATAGGAGAACGCTATGGAGTAGGGGTGAGAAGTTCCCGGTCCGGTCCGGTCTAACTCAAGAACCAGGAACAGAACCGGGAGGATCGGTTCTCAATTTCTAGGATCAGGGACCGAACCGGCTAGTCTTAAGACCGTGGACCGATTCCAATGAAACCAATCACTTATCGGTAAAGGCAAGAACGAATTGGGGAAATTAGATTAGATTTTCTATTTTTTTTAAAAAATTTTAAAAGTAAATAAATATATATGAAAAAATTAGAAAATATATAAATATTTATCGGTCCAGTTCCCCCGACTGCCCGGTTCCACTTTTAGGAATTGGGAACTGAATCGATATTTCCGAGAATCGGACCAAACCGGTCGGTCCAGTCCGGTACCAATTTAGACTATCCATCTTGCTCACCCCTACTATGGAGACCCACCTGGTTCGTAACCGACCGGGATGAAGCGCGGCGACTGGAAGCTCGGCAGGACCGACGGCAGCTCGGGCGGCTCTCCAGCAAGCGGGTGAGGCTCTCTCTTCCTTTCTCACCCTCAAGATCTCTCCTTTAACCTCCTCTCAAACTCTCTCTGTTCTTCTCCTTTTTTCAGTCCCCCTATCTCTCGGTCCCTCCTCTTCTTTTTATCCCGAAACGGCGCCTCTCTCGCTTTGGGACCACGGGCTGCCCTTCGAAGCGCGCGACCTCCCCCTGCTGCTGCTGCTCGTTTCGTTCTGCTTTTGAGCTTCCCCCCCTCTGCTTCTTTTTCTCTCTCCTTCCCTTTGTCATCTCTGTCCCATACGAGCATATGTGAGGAAGCTGAAGATTGGACGTGGGCTGGGCATGAGAAGAGAACAAAGAAAGGAAGGGCCAAGCCCAGAGAAGAGAAAAATAAAATGAGCTACCTGGGCGAGGCCCAAGAGTGAAGAGAGGAAGACAAAAAAAAAGGGGGGTGGGCTTAGTTGGCCCTGATTCACCCCCTTTTCTATCTTTAAATTAATTTTAATTATTTTTTAATAGAAAAATAAAAATAAAAATAAAATATGTTCTAATAAATTCTACTAATGCAAATGCACCTAGTGTCTACATGCTATGCAATTTAATGAAAATTATTTTTATTTAGGGGTTAAAAATTAACCCCTAATTTTATATGCAATTAAACCCTAAATTGATAGTCAAAATTTAGGTGTCAACACACATAGTCATACTTTTCCATTTTTTTTTAATATTTGAGCTAGGGTAAGGAATGAGAGGGTGAGGTAAAGTATTACTCCTTTAAGTTTCGACGTTCCTGTAATTAAACTTTGAACTTTGGTTTCTCTAACCTTTAATTTGTTCGATTAAATTCTCTAAATTTCTTAATCTGTGCGATTCGATCCTCTAAGTTTTATTTTGGGAAATCATGTTCTCTAACTTTCTCAATTTGTGTGATCAAATCCTTCGGTTAACTGCTCTCACTAAACCGTCAAATTAATTAATGATGTGACATTGCCAATATGGTAGAAAATGGCACGTGAATCTTGATGTTAACGCGACATCAAATTGACAAAATAAAAAAACTTGGAATAAAAAACATGAAACCTTGATTTGATAGTGTTAGTTACGCAGATAAGGAAAACACATGATTGCACAAACTAAAAAAGTTATAGGGTTTGATTGAATAAAAGAAAAGAAATAAAACCAAATCGCACAAAATGAGGAAAATAGAGGACTTAATTGCATAAAGTAACAGTTAGACAATCAAATCGAACAATCAATGAAACTTAGAGGATCGAAACTGCACTTAATTCGTGAAGGGATACTCGAGTTGGTGGTTTACTAAGATTGAGAAAATGGTTGAGGAAAAAAAATTAACCACTCTTATTTCATTTGAGAACAATTTGCAGTTCGACTAAAGATGATTTTTCACAATGGGAGATGATTAAATTTCTCGAGGAAAGGGAAATCACCGTGCTCCAATTACAATTTGATTTTTGGATGCCCCTGGACCCTCAATCATATGGTTAGACTATTGAGCCTTACTTTATGTAAGTGCTAACAACCTAAGATAAGATGACTTGCTTGCGTCATGGAGTTGAAAGTTTGGATAATCTAGTCATAAGAAGAAGGAAATTGCCGGGATTTTTCCAATTGATGATAGAGATTAATCATCGAGTCGAAGCACAGTGTGAGATTCGATCCGATGATAACGACAAGGATGCAAGCGGTCTTTCTTTGAACTTCTTCTAAGACTCCCATATTAATTATTGAGATTGGATTAGATGGTACCGATAGGGATGCACGCAGTCTTTCTTTAGAATTTCTGGAAAAGTCCTGTATGTATTTATGAGATTAGTCCAATGATACCAACAAGGATGTGAGCGGTCTTTCTTCTCGAAAACTCTTATATTTATCTATGAGATTCGGTCCGATGGTGCCGAGACGGATGGGAGCAGTCTTTCTTTAAAATTCATCCAAAACTCCCATGTTTATTTAAGAGATTAGATTCAATTGTGGCGATAACGATGTGCAGATTTCCACAAATACAGCGAGAAGGTTCCTACGTCTTGCAATTCTTTTTTCCCCTTATTTTAGTACTTTGTTTCTTATTTATCGAAACAGAGTTCACATAGAAGAAGTTGTTGACTTGAAGATTATTCGTCAATCTCTACAGTGAACGATCACATCCATCACGGTGACAAATAATGCTCAAATAAAATTTGAGTAAAAAATAAAGAGAGATGGTCTTTGAGTTTTTTTAGGGAAAAGTGACAAAAGAGTCCTAAACCTTTTGCATTTATGCCAATTTAGCTCTAGACCTTTTTTTGGTGCCAATTAAGTCCTAAACCTTTTGCATTGGTGCCAATTTAGTCCTAAACCTTTTTTTGGTGTCAATTCAGTCCTAAACATTTTGTATTGATGCCAATTCTGTCCTAAACCTTTTTGTCTTTGTGCCAATTCAGTATTTCCAGTTAATTTTGGCCGGATTTTGCTGACGTGCACGCCGGCTGATCATTGGCGCTGATGTGGATAACTTTTAATATTTTTTAAAATTTTTATTTATTTATTTATTTTCCCTCCCCCCTTCAATCCTTTAGCTGGTCGTCGGATTGGCGACCGGCCAGAGGCCGTGGATGTCCTCGCCGGCCAATGGCGCAACCTCGCCGGCCACTGGCGAGGCTCGCTCTCGCCAGCGACGACGAAGGTGAGCCTCGCCATGGCTGGGCGAGGCTGGACCTTGCCAAATCTAGCGAGGTGGTGCCTCCCCCAACCGCTGACGAGGCTCGCCCTCGCCCTCGCCCACGACGGCGAGCCTCGCCATGGCTGGGCGAGGCTGGACCTTGCCGGATCTGGCGAGGCCATGCCTTACCTAGTGGCGGACGAGGCTCGAGCCCGCCGCCAGGGCGCGATGGGTAAGGGCTCGAGCCTTGCTGGGGCCGGACCGAGAGCCCAACCTCGTCCGATCTCGGCGAGGTCTAGCCTTGCCGACCGCCGGGCGAGGCACGGCCTCGCCAGATCTGGTGAGGTCCAGCCTCGCCTAGCCATGTTGAGGCTCGCCTTCGCCGGCGGCTGGGCGAGGCACGACCTCGCCAAATCTAGCAAGGTCCAGCCTCGCCTATGATGTAGCTAGCAAGGATCACCTAGAGGGGGGTGAATAGGTGATCTAAAACAAGTTTTAATAATTTTAGTGGTTCGGCTTATAGCAAGCCTACGTCCACTCTCCCACGCTTGCTGTACCTTACCGGGCCGGATTCCACTAATCAAATCAATGAGAAGTTACAGCAAGTTGTTGTGCTTAAACCCAAGCACTTCTCCCAAGCCGGTGCGCTTTATACCAAGCCGATAGATCACACTATCTCACACCTAAGCACACACTTATAACACTCGTCTACACCTCTCAAATGATTACACGTTTAAGCTCACGAAAGACAAGAGATTGAATCGGAGTATGCTCAAACTTTGGACTTGTTGATTCTTGATTTCGTTCTCTACCTTCTCGCTCCTCGTTGATCTCCTTTTATACTCCTCCACTTCCAAACTAGCCGTTGGACGCCTTCTCGGATCATCTTCCAATATTCACCTTTGGACAGATTTGTATAAAATGGATTGAGTAGCCGTTGGTTGATAAAATCTGAATCCCACGACTCTCGCCCATACAATCGAATCTTGGTTTCCATAAGTAGAGCTTTATCCGTTGTAATGTATACTTGTCGTAATGTTTGATTGTCAATCAATTATAGCCTTAGATTGAGACAATCAAAACTTTCCTTCGTGAAATCCATACCAGATCACTAGCCGTTATGTTTCGTTCCGAATTCTCAAGGTCCGAATAATTTTAGCGTCAAGCTCCGAATAATTTCAGCGCCAAGGTCCCCGAAGAATTTCTGCTGCCCTCAAGAAATTCTGCGTCCGAACTTTCTCGTTCCGAGTCCGAACTTCTGCTCGAGTCCGAATCTCTTTTGCTTGAAGTTCTTTCACAATCCGAACACGAACTAGATCAAGATTGACATATGCTTTTCTTCCAAAAACAACTTCCCGAATCAAAATACTTCAAAGCATTTATCGACTTACAAAACACTCATGGACAGCTTTGTCAACTTCAAAACTATTGGGAATTTTCCTTAACAGCCTAACCATGGCAAGGCTCGTCGTCGCTGGCGAGGGCGAGCCTTGGCAGTGGCCGGCGAGGACCTCGCCGGCCTCTAGCCTCTAGCCGGTTGCCGGTCCGGCAACCAGCTGGAGGAAGGAGGGGGGAGGGAAAAAAAAGAAAAAGTAAATAAAAATTCAAAAAAATATTAAAATATTATTAAAAGTTGTCCACGTCAGCGCTGGTGATCGGCCACCGATCGGCCGGCATCCACGTCAGCAAAATCCGGCAAAAATTGGCCAGAATGACTGAATTGGCACAAAAACAAAAAGGTTTAGGATTGAATTGGCACAAATACAAAAGGTTTAGGACTGAATTGGCACCAAAAAAAGGTTTAGGACTAAATTGGCACCAATGCCAAAGGTTTAGGATTGAATTTGCACCAAAAAAAGGTTTAGGACTAAATTGGCACAAATGCAAAAGGTTTAGGACTCTTTTGGCACTTTTCCCGAGTTTTTTATTAGCCATTAGACTCTAATAAAAAATTTAATGTAGCATATTAGCTAAAGAACATGTCATGAATGAGGAAATCCACAGAGGCTCTAATAAAAAATATAATTAATTAAAGTAGCATATTAACTAATATGAATTTTTGTAAAGTATAAACTTCTACTTCATCATTTTGGATTTCATCAATTGTAGGCTTGTAGGTCACCGTTGCATTTTCCAAAAAGGGAAAACACCACCAAAAACCCAAAACTATGTCACTTGTGACAAATTTACCCTGAACTTTTTTTTATGACACGAAAGACCCCAAATTATGCCACTTGTGATACATTTACTCCACAATACATATGTCCAAGGATGGCAGAGGGAAGAGAGAAGAAAGAAAAAAAAGGAAAAAAAAACATAAAAAAGAAAAAGACGAAAATGCCCTTGGACAAATGTATTGTGGGGTAAATGTGTCACAAGTGGCATAGTTTGAGGTTTTTCGTATCACAAAAAAATGTTCAGGGTAAATTTATCACAAGTGGCATAGTTTGGATTTTTGGTGGTGTTTTCCCTTCCAAAAATCAGGGTTTGAATTCCTTTTGCACTTGATAACAGAAAAATTTGAACCCTAAGTAAAAACAGCCATCTCACATTTTTTTGCGACCATTTTCCTCGTTAGATTCCTTATGCACTTAGAAACTAGTCACATTTGAGCTTGTAAATACCTAAGTTTCCCCTCCCGTAGACCATCCATACATTTTATAACAATTAGGGATCGAATTAACCGATGACGGCAAAATTTCACTCCTAATAAAAAAACATTGATTTTGCACCATCTTGCGTCCTCATTTTATATTACATTTCTTTGCATTTAGAAGCTAGAGACATTGTAGTAGAACCTCGAACCCTAGGTCAAACATTAGTGGTCATGCATTTTGCAAAAAAAAAATTAGGCATCAAATTTGCCAAAGAAAGGGCAAAATTTGATCCCTAGCCAAAAACACCGATCCCGTATGATTTTGCATTTATTTCATTAAATTTAGTGATTAAAGAATAATTTTGATACCTTGGACTATATCAGAAATTTGGACCAACAATGACGACGGGACTCCCTAATCCCTTCCTGAATCCCTTAAACTCTTGAGGGGAGCCAACCAAACTCAACTTTTCCCATTGGTATGTTCCTCTAAATCAACCACATTTTTCTTGCACCATTAAGGAATTTTGTCTTAACTAGGTGTAAGACATAATGGGTGGACCGGGCCAAACCCGGCCCGTAAGCCACAAGGGCCCATAAGGTAGTTATTTGCCTATCACTATAATAGAAGGCACCCCTTGGATAAACCAACGTGATTTTTTCCATATGCAAACACACTCCTTCGAACATAACGTTTTTCTCTGCTTTTGCTTCGGAACGCAAACGAGTACGAAAGACGATCGAAAAACTCTCAAGCGCAAAGTGGCACTTAATCTGTGACAATACCGTGTATGTTCGTTGTGTGATATGCCTGTACGATCGGTGATACAAGTTGATGGTCCTCGGGCACGTTTTTCGCATTGATCGAATTCGTTCCGAATATGTTTCGAATGTGTCGATCGGGGATTGAGTTTTCCCAACATTGGTATCAGAGCCCGTTTACTTGTTTCCCGATCATGCAAATGTATCGTCTGAAGTGTATATTGCTTGTTTTTTCGTTTTGGCCTCGTTTTTGTTTGTTTTCTTCGCGTCGCCGAACTGTTCATGCATGTTTCGATTTTTGTTTTTCGCCAAAACTTGAATTTTATTGCATAAATAGAAAGTGCTCATCGAGCCGTGCGCGCGACGGCGCTTTGAGGCCTTCGCGCGGCCGTGCGAAACGGCTCATCGGTCGCCGACTAACCGCCGACGATGACGTCAACGTGACGTCATTGGGAGTGCGGACCCGTTGACCCGACCCTGTTGACTGTTGACCCCGATCCGTTGACCAGACCCAGTTGTCCGTTGACCGAACCGATTGACCGTTGACCATTGACCGATCAAACCGGTCGAACCGGACCGGTTCAAACCGGGCAGAATGACCCTATGTGTTCTTTCGGCTCGTTCGAGCTCATTTGAGCTCCGATTTGGGCGTTCTTGGTATCGACGTGCTCGTATCGGAATGCTCTACGTTATGGTATATTCATATTACATGTTTTCTGCACTTATGAATGTGAAAATGCAAGATAAACCCTATGTACACGTACTTAGGGGTATATTTTTTGGCATTTTCTCTAGTATTTCTCCATAGTTTTTTGAAATACAAGTGTTAGATCATATGTATATGAATAAGCATTCTTTATCTTAATGTATCATGGATTATAAGTAATCCTTTGTTCTGCATTCGTTGCAGGAACAATGGTACATTTGAGACGCACTCCGATAATCCCAAGAACGGCAGCTCAAAAGGAGAAGCTTGAGAACCTAAGAATCTAAGAATCAAGCTAGCTCTTTATCGATGGGATGCTAGAGATGATATGATGACACACATCAGCAAGGTCAACAAAATGATACAGGATATCATTTGGAACGGTTTTGTAATGCCGGAATATGTAATGGTCGGAGCTCTAAAATGCAATATTCCTGAGTAGTTGGGAAGAATGCTTGATAAGGTTAAAGAAACCTTAAAGGGTCCAAGCTATAAGATGCTTGTGGAGAATTTTCTGCAACAATACATAAGGGTCGGGGCAAGGAGAACATCAACCCTTGCATTGAATGGGTCTCGGTGTAAACCATGGCCCGGATCTAGGGGTTTTCCGGGAGCCTCTATTTATGTTCCCAAGAAAATTGAATTTTCTAAAGAATTTTATGAGTCATTTCCTGTCTATGTGTTGGATTAGTACACTTGATGTTGTTCTTTTAGGATTTGGAATCAATTCTGTACATGTTTCAAGTTGATATTACATGTTCTTAAACATTTGTGAATGTGTTATGAAATATATATATATATATATATATATATATATATATATATATGGCTATGAATTTTTGTGATTTCTCATTTTATATTGCCATATTATGTGTTATGTTATATGTGGGAAGTTCTTAAAAGTTTGAATAACTTTTGAAGAACCAATTTCTTTACATAAATGATTATGTTAATGGTAATTTCAAATTAGGTTTGTTAGACGATGATTGGGAACATAGTGAACTTTCGACTCTAAGACCTATTGTGAAACTATTCATTAATATGATTAGTTTATGTAATCATGATGCTGATGAAGCATTTAGATAGGCTTTAATAATTCGTGCGTATGTGTCTGAAATGTTCAGATACGATGGCTTCAGCAACTAAGAACATAGTGGCTGAACTTAATAAGGGAGAAAAATTGAATGGCGACAATTATGAGATTTGGAGTCTCAAGATTCAATATGTGCTGGAAGAGCAAGAGGCACTCAAAGCTCTTAACCAAATTATGTAAGAACCTGAGGATGGGACAATTGCCCAACACAAGAGGGACAAAGATGCCTTTGCTGTTTGGAAAAGAAAGAACTCTCTTGCTCGCATTACGTTGCTAAGCAGCATGGACAATGACATCATGCGAGAGTTCGGACGTTTCTAGAGCGCCAAAGACATGTGGGCTGCACTGGCATCAAGATTTGGTCGAACTTCTGTGACCAAACTAAGACAACTCACTATCCGTTTCGACTCATACAAGATGTCTCATGGAAAGACCATGAAACAATATTTGAGGCAGATGTCGAATATGATTAGTGAGCTAAAGGATGTCGGGCACATACTCACTGATGAACAGCAGGTGCAGGCAGTAATCCGTTCCTTACCTCAAAACTGGGAGCACATGAAGATCCATTTGACCCACAATGAGGGTATCAAGACCTTCGAGGATGCTATGCGACATCTTGAGCTGGAAGAGGATCGCCTCATGGCGGCTAAGCCAGAAATTGATATTTACTTTGCTGGTTCTAGCTCGCATGGAGTTTCGGGCTCCAAGAGGAAGCACCCTGCTGGGTCAAAGAAGTGGAAATGCAAGGGAACAAGTCCTTCAGGGAAGAAACCGAGGCACAACCAATGGGAGAAAGGAAAGCGTCCTTTCAAGAAGAACATTTCAAGAGTGAAATGTTTCAATTGTGGCAAGAAGGGTCACTTTGCTCGCGACTGTGACGAGCCAAAGAAGACTCGGGAGCCACAGACCATGTAGCGAAGGACAGAGAAGCTTTCGTGGAGTTTCGACGAGTTCCACAAGGAACGAAGTGGATATACGTGGGGAACAATTCAAGAGTAGAGGTCAGAGGCATTGGCACCTGTCAACTACTTATGCGCGGTGGACGCACATTGTTTCTACATGATGTGCTATTTGCTCCGGAGATTCGTCGGAACTTAATTTCGGTGTTGGTTTTAGTTAGACTTGGTTTTAATGTAAACTTCCATAACAATGGTATAGACTTGTCTTTAGGTACAAGTTATTATGGTTCCGGATATTTTTTAGATGGTTTCATTATATTAGATGTTAACTATTGTGAAGTTAATGTTAGTTATTCCTTATTTACATCATCTGATTCTTATGAGAATGATGTGAATGTGTGGCATGCTAGACTTGGTCATATTGGCCAACAAAGAATGAATCGATTGGCTAAAGATGGCTTATTGGGCAATATTAAAAAGGTTGATTTGCCCATATGTGAGCATTGCCTAGAAGGAAAAATAACACGGAAATCATTTGGAAAAGGAACAAAAGCTGAATTTCCTTTGCAATTAATCCATACTGACATCTGTGGTCCAATGAATGTAAAAGCAAGGCACGGGTCTGTTTATTTCATCACGTTCATTGATGATCATACTCGATTCGGACATGTCAATTTGATTTCTCATAAGTCCGAGGCTTTAAATTGCTTTAAAAGATTTATGAGCTTAGTGGAAAATCAATTAGACAAGAAAATAAAAGCATTAAGATCCGATCGAGGTTGAGAATATCTGTCTGATCAGTTCAGAAATTTATGTGATGAAAAGGGAATAGAAAGACAGCTGACTATTCCATATACTCCTCAACAAAATGGTGTTGCGGAAAGAAGAAACAGAACCTTAATGGAAATGGTTAGATCAATGATGGCGCAAGCTAACTTGCCCATCACCTTTTGGGGTGATACTTTGTTGACTGCTGCCTACATACTTAACCATGTGCCTTCTAAATTAGTTACTTATACTCCATATGAGTTATGGACAAGCAGAAAGCCTGATTTAAGCTTTCTAAAACCTTGGGGTTGTGCTACCTATACTCGTGAGTCTTCTCACAAGTATGGAAAATTAGGCCCAAGAGGCAAAAAGAGTATTTTATAAGATACTCAGAGCACTCAAAAGGATATGTATTCATAGGTGAGCAAGAAAGCGGAAGTATAAATGAATTTGAATCACGGGATGTCACATTCTTAGAGAATGAATTTCCTAAAAAGGGTGAAGTTAGTGGTGATTACTCACTATACGAATCTGTGGATCGTGATAGTGAAGTTAGTGGGAGCATTGTGACAAATGGAGAGTTGAATGCAATCCAGTCTCAATTGCAACCACTTAAAGAGACGACACCACCATTATCTAATTCGAGTGGGAGCGCAATGGAACGGGGTGAATCATCAGGAGTACAGCATTCCATACGACAGTCAAGTCGTAATAGGATTCCCCATCGACGTTTTGACATTGAAGGAGAAGCTTTCATGATCGCTCCACAAGATGAAGATGAGCCGAAGAATGTGAACGATGCTTTAAAGTGCCCTGATAAGAAAAAATGGATACATGCAATGGAAGAGGAAATGGAGTCATTAAGATCAAACCAAGTTTGGAAATTGGTTGACCTTCTGAAACGACGCAAAGCTATTGGGAACAAGTGGGTTCTTAAAATAAAGCGTAAGGCTGATGGCTCAATAGAGAGGTATAAGGCTCGCCTTGTGGCGAAAGGATATAATCAACAGGAAGGAGTTGACTTTGAAGAAACTTTTTCTCCTGTGGTTAGATTTACCTCTATTCGCTTTATTATGGCAATAGTAGCTAGTATGGATCTTGAGTTGCATCAAATGGATGTAAAGACTGCATTCCTCAATAGGTAATTAGAGGAAGAAATTTATATGGAACAACCTGTTGGTTTCATTACAAAAGGTCGGGAGCACAAAGTGTGTCGACTATTGAGATCGATATATGGCCTTAAGCAGTTTTCGAGACAATGGTATATACGTTTTCATAATGTCATAATGTCATATGATTTTGTAATGATTAGTGAAGACAATTGTGTATATATCAAAAGATCCAAAGATCAATTTGTGATCTTATCATTATATGTTGATGATATACTAATTGCCGGAAGCAGTATGGAGTTTGTTAATACAGTCAAGAATTGGTTATCTTCCAATTTTGAGATGAAAGATATGGGTGAAGCTGCATACATTCTTGGAGTTAAGATTTCAAGAGACCGCTCAAAGAAATCCCTATCCCTTTCACAAGAGACGTATGTGAATAAAATCCTTGAGCGATTTCGTATGCAAGACTGTAAATCAATAGATACTTCTATTGCAAAGGGCGAAGCATTAAGCGACATAATGTGTCCTAAGACTTCACAAGAAAAAGGAGCAAATGGAACAAGTTCCATATGCTAGTGCTGTCGGAAGCTTGATGTACGCTATGATGTGTATAAGACCTGATATTTGTTATGCAGTTGAAATGGTAAGTAGATACCAATCCAATCCAGGTCAAGCACATTGGATCGCCGTCAAAAGAATCCTAAGATATCTAAAGGGAAGTGCCGACTATACGCTGACTTATCAAGGAAGTGATCTACACTTTGAAGGCTATACTGATGCTGACTAGGGAGGAGATTTAAAAGAAAGAAAATCTACTTTCGGATACGTGTTCTTACTGAATAATGGCGCCATATCTTGGAGCAGTAAGAAACAACAGTGTGTAGCCTTATCTACAATGGAAGCCGAGTTCGTGGCTCTATCAGCAGCGGCACAAGAAGCTGTTTGGCTTAGAAGATTTTTGGATCACTTAGGTGTTACTGAGAATGTTGTAAACCCAGTATTGGTCTATTGTGACAGCCAAGCAGCAATAACGTACACTAAGGATCCCAAGTACCATGGAAAGACCAAACATATAGATATCAAATATAACTATGTCAAGGACATGGTTGCACGAAAGGAAGTGAACGTGAAGTACATATCTACACAAAGGATGATACCAAATCCTATGACGAAGCCGATTCCTAGAGAAGTTTTCCATGGTCATGTGAGATCTCTAGGACTGTGTAGAATATGATGTACTAAATATTGTAATTTTCCCAGAATGTTCACTATTAATGAAGTTTGTTATTATCAATGCCTATAAGTTTGTATGACGTTTGTGAATGTCGATGGTGAGTGCATTATAGTGAAAAGGTATGTCGGACAGATGAGAGATTAGCCCACTCATATGGGTAATCGCCTCTACTCACTGTGTGATGAATAGAGATGAGACAGTTTTAAGCTTGTTATCTAGGTGATAATTGAGAGCTCAAGCTTGAAGCATGGACGTCGCCTTAACATAATGTTAAGATGATGACATATAGATTATTATGTCCGAAAGTGAAATGACCCACATATTTCACTTTGCCTGTCTTTAATGCTAGATGTGAGTTCTGATAAACGCTTATGAATAGAGTAGATTTGTGAACTCAAGTTAGACATTGAGTATGTCTAAACTATCATCTGTACGGTATTGAGAGTAAAGACATACGCTCTATGGGAAAAGGAGAGAATACCGTAATACGTATTTCATATTACATATGCATTGGACGACCGATAAGAGTTGGCAAAAATTATGATCTCAATTTTTAAGTCGTGTGAGACTCTTGAGGAAAATAGTTTTTCTCAATTAAAGTGCCCTCACGACTCTTACTTATTCTCAAAATTTCTATTTAGTGTTTGCTATCTTAGAATGTTGCCGATGATCATGATAATTCGGTCTAACGGGGCATTTCTAGAAAAGCGAGTTGGACTGAAATGGAGAGGTTTAAGGAAAGAGGAAGATCAATTTAATTTATGATGTCACATTCTATATTTGTATTCACAGGTCGACCAATTATGATTTTGAGTAAATCATAGTTGTGAATACAATATACGAGATACTAAAAGAGATAAAGAGAAATAAAAAATGTGACTGATTGATCTAGGGAACTGTATACTAATTTTACTCTGGATAATGCCCAATTTGAGCTGTTATATATTCATAACAGATGTATAACAACGAGGTCTCATAGTATGCTCGTCGCACGGATTATTTGCCAATATGAACTTTGCAAGGAAGAGAGTTATGTTTAGCCCATCATGGGCGAGTGGGAGATGTAAGCCATAATGGGTGGACCGCCCAAGATGGGCCAAACCCGGCCCGTGAGCCACAAGGGCCCACAAGGTAGTTATTTGCCTATCACTATAATAGAAGACACCCCTTGGATAAACCAACGTGATTTTTTCCATATGCAAACACACTCCTTCGAACATAACATTTTTCTCTACTTTTGCTTCGAAACGCAAACGAGTACGAAAGACGATCGAAGAACTCTCAAGCGCAAAGTGGCACTTAATCTGTGACAATACCGGGTATGTTCGTTGTGTGATATGCCTATACGATCGGTGATACAAGTTGATGGTCCTCGGGCACGTTTTTCGCATTGATCGAATTCGTTCCGAATGTGTTTCGAATGTGTCGATCGGGGATTGAGTTTTCCCAACACTAGGCATGGAATTGAACTAAACAAGGATGAAATTGAAGAGGCAAAATGTGAGGGAATGCGGCTGTGCACAAGGTAAAAACAGAGGAGCCCGACTGGTCATTTGGCAAGGTTTGGAGGTCCATTTCGCAAAATCTAGTCAAGCTATTTGCACGGTTTTTTCGGCCCAAAATAAGAAGGCAAGAGCACTCAAAATTGAGACAAAGCAGAGGATGAAGAGAAAGAAAGAAAACATGGTAGTCTCGGCAATAGTTGGAACTTAGGAGAGTAGAGCCAACTCTAGCAGCCAAATCTTGTTGCAGATGCAAAAGGATGATGCGGTGAGCAAACCAAGAAAATGAATAAGGGAAGTATGGGCATTGGCAGCTCCATTTGGAACTGCAAAATGGATAAAAGACTACTGGAAGAGCAGCTTATGGCAACAGTTTAGTGTCAACACCTCGAAAACAAGAAAGGCAATAGTTTTGAAGAGCCCTCAACCATTAAGAAGAAAATCCCCTCAAGCAAGGAAACTGAGCTGAGTAAATCCACACCTGAAGGCTTTAAAAAGGTCTATAGAGAGCTGCTTAATTCGTTAGAAACCTAGATGTTAAGCTGCTCTTCAATAGCCTTTCGATTCGTGATAAAACCAGCAACTAAAACACTTGCCCAAAAGAACACGGGAGTCCAAGAGCTGACCGGTTGAAGGCAAATGAAAAATTCTTGACTTTGCAGTCAAAATTAGCCAAAACCTTTGACTAGAGAGTAAAAATAAACTCAAACAAATTTCCAACCAAAGGTCATTCGCTCCAAACAGAGATCGGGAGGTTGGTCAAAGAAGGCCCGAAAGTACCTTCACAAAGAGGGCGGGAACTTGGTCTGGGGCTAGTTATGGGTGAGGGAAAGAGAGATTCTAGGTAAAATGAGGAAATTTTGAACCAAACCACTTATTGGGTATTAAACTAGGCGAATTAGTTGAATAAAAACCTAGTCTTGCTCTCTAGGTAGCTCTATATTGGGGTGTGATAGGGTGAGAAAACTACACCAAAGTCGGCAAGAGTCCCGAGTTCTGTTCACTAAGTACCTACGATTGTTATTGTACTTCCCAAACATTGGATTGACCCCCTCTGTTCACCAAGCACCTACAATTGTTATGGTACTCCCCGAATATGAGATCGACCCCCTCTGTTCATATCAAGCCCTTTTCAAGTATCTCTGACAAGATCCAGGTACTTTGACAAAGCAAACCCCGTCAAGGCAATCAAAGAATGGTTCGGGTCCTAGACAAATGAAATCTCATCGAAGCAACTTAAGATAGGTTCGAGTCCTAGACAAACGATTTTTTCCTTCAAGGCGACCAAATATAGGTTCGGGTCCTAGACAAACGATTTCCTCCGTCAAGGCGACCAAAGAGAGGTTCGGGTCCTAGACAAACGAAATCCCGTCGAGGAAACCGAAGATAGGTTCGATTCTTAGACAAATGATTTCTCCAGTCGAAGCAACCGAAGATAGGTTCGAGTCCTCGACACATCACACCAACTATCTAGAATTACTCTATCATCCTGGCAAGGTAAATAACCTCAGGTATATTTTTATTTACTTTAGCATGCATCATCTTATATCATGTCATGAAAAAAATGGGATCCATTGTCCCACCAAAAATAGTATCCATCGTACATGCATGGGTCAAAATTAAGTGTCATTTTATCTTTGAATGCAACCTCTGCGAGCTCACCTTCAAAGAGGGGCAGCTGTTGACACATATTTTTTAATTACCCAATTAAATTGCGCAAAATTTAGGAATTAAAATTTAATTCCTAAAATAAAAAATATTTTTAATTTTAACTGCATGGCATATAGACATTAGGTACATTTCCGTTAATAGGCTTTATTAGGACATATTTTCTTTTTATTATTAATAAAATATAAAAAAAAAAAAGGGGGTGAAGCCGGGCCGAGGAAGGCTCGGCCTCCCCTTCCCCTTTTCCGCTGGGCACGGCCCCAGCTCTCTCCCTTTTCTTTCTTTGGCCCAGCCTCCTTCCCTCTCCCTCCCTTTCCTTCTCGTTTTTCCTCTCTTTGCCGTGGACACAACAGAGCCAAGCAAGGGAGGCCACACCACGGCCAAGCAAGAAAAACAGAGTAGAGTAGGCGGCAGAGCAGGCGTAGGGGCAGCTAGAGCATAATAGGTCGCTAACCGCTTTAAAAGGAAGGAGACCGAGAGAGAGGGAAGGAGGAGGAGGGTAGATGGGGGTCAATTTTTGTGTGAGACCGAGAGAGAGGAGACAGAGAGTCGGGGGGAGAGAGAGCCGAGCAGAGAGAGAACCAGAGGAGGAAAGGCCTCACTGGAGACCACCATATCTCAGCCGCGGATGATGCCTCCCTTGCCGCGTCTTCTCCCTATGCCGAGCCTCAATAGGTTCCGATTCACCGATTTTTGTCTTTGTTTGATTTTCGAGTTGTTTTCTCGAGGATCCTGGTTTTTGGTTCATTGAGATGGTTGGCTATACCTCGATTCGTCAAGATCGTCTACTGGCCGTCGCCACCAAGTCAGGTAGGGACCACGGCAAGTCTCGCCCAAGCTCTGCCCACCACCCCTATTTTGTCTTCTCAGGCTTCAATTTTGCTCTGTTTTGAGCATGCTAGATCAGAGCTCGTGGTTGTCCGGCTCGTGCGAGCCCCGGCCCTATTCCATCCTTCGTCTGTCTGCTGTGTATGTCACTGTTCGTGTGTTGAGAGCCTCGACTCATGTTTGAGTCTCGGTTAAGCAAAAAATCATTCATTTTTCTAATGCCCACCAAGTGTTTGACAAAATGGCTAGGTGAGATCCGGTTTTAGGTCGTCCATTTAATCCGGCGTCAAGTCGCCCTCGTGTGTCGCATTCTATTTTTTGGCGTCCCTGTGGTGTTTAGAGTTCCGGGCGTCAACTGCATCCCAGCCACCGCCGTTGTTTCGTTTGGAGTTTAGCTGAAATAACCCGGCTGACGGCACCAAAGCCGGCCGGGGAACAACAATCCGAATAGAGGCCGGGCCTTGACCTGGGCTGGCTAGGGCGACACCGGAGCGAGGTGTTGCCAAGCTAAGACGAGTGGCATCTCGGCCACCTCCGTCGAGACCCCACAATGCAGGGGAATGCAGGGGTCAGTCAGGTCTGTAGGGGGCAAATCCGGGTCGGATCCGGGTTAGGCAAGGAACTCGATCCGATTTTCTTTTTTCTTTTCTTTTCTTTTATCTAGTGGGCTGGGCTAGATTAGAAAACATGATTTGGGCCTGGCTTAGTCCTTTTTTTTTTTAGGGGTTTGAGACCTTTTTTGTGAGCTAGATCGGGCCCACGAATCAGGCCCGATCCGGCTATGGGTCGACGAACTCGAGTCGGATGTGGAGATCCGACCTGGATCCATTTATATTATTATAATATTATAATATAATATTAAAAAATATTTTTTTAAAAAATAAAAAAATTAAAACTTCAGAAAATTAAAAAATGAAAATTGGGCTTTGGATTTGCCTTTTCTCACTTTCTTGTATGATAAATGCCATGCTTGATTGCACGATTAGTTGATTCGTATGTTTAAATTGCGAATTTAATTCGACCTTGCATGTGCCCAATTAGAGGCATGCTAGGCATTTGTTTGCGCACTTTAGATATATTGATTGTCGTTTCCTTAACCTAGTTAGGATTGGGACCCTAGGATCCACAATTGATAGGAAGATTGCATGAACATCTTTAAATGATGTTTGAACAGGATTAGGTACCGAAAGGGCATTAGTTATCTAACTAGTGTAACCAAGTTCCCAGACTCATTTAATCTCTAATTTGCAGAAGTAAAGCAATTCTCCCATTACTTTACTTGGGTGTCTAATCGACCCACCTGATAATGGCGACTCCTGGATAAAAATCACTTGCAGGTTAAAAACCTAAATCACAAGTCGCGACATGATATGAGCTTAAGAGAGCTCGAGTTAAGTCTCAAACATAAACTTAGCGCATGCCAGGCTAGCCCCACATTTCATCGCAAAATTGGCTATCGCGACACCTTCGAAAGCCCTTATGAAGACGCTACCCAAGCCATGTTGAGCCGGATAAGAGGATGTGCCTTTAAGCCAAAGAACATAAGCAAGAGGGGTAAAAAGGCCATTTCGATGAACCAGTCAGTCAAGTGAATGTTCCAGACCCTAGCTTAAAATCGTCGATAACTGTCAATGGCAAAAAATCCAAGGTCTAAATGGTTAAAGAAACGATTCTTTCGAAAGGCGTCACTGTTCAAACTCGGCTATCTCATGCCAAAACAATGGATCAAGCCGAGATTAGAGAAAAAGCAACTCTTCCCAAGAGAAAGACCGATCATAGCCAAGGTATCTATCCACTGTTATTCCTCCTTTCTGCACATTGTCTTCAAATCATTTTCTAAATCCATGTATTTCTGCTTTTAAAGATCCTTTACCAACCAATCAAACTCTGGAAGAAATAGAAAAGGAATCAAGGGAACCAATTGCTTTATTGATTAAAAAGAAGCGGCTCAACACTTCAGCCACATCAGCTTCTTTGTCCATGACTATCAGTAATCCTTTGGATACCTCGGATCCTCAAATCGACCCAACCTGTACTGAAGATGATCATGAAGGTATCTTTGTCTGTCCCTCTTATCTTTGCTTCCTTCCTTTTATTGTTTGATGCAATATGATGAGATTTTACAGGAACATATATTGCTAGAAATGTATCACACAATCCTATTGATCCCTCTCTTGAGGTTTCTATTGTCAATCCACCCACGTTACTCCTTACAGCAACAGACCAAGGTATTTATGTTGCAATCTTTATATTATTACTTGTTGTATGTCTCGATAATTAATCCTGCTCAACTTTTAGAACCTTTGAATGATCCGACATCGTCAGTTTGGTGATTTTGGCTCCTAAGGAAGTTGTCAATGTTTCGAATCTTGATCTTGACACTTTGGACAGTTCTTCCATACATCTAGCTGGAGTTGAATCTTCTATCCCAATATTACCTTTGGCCAGTTCCCTTTTTCCTATTAAGAGCATTCTTGACTCTTCGACGCAACCTTCATCAAGTCATCAGTCTAATCATGTTGAAAAAAGGAATTCTCCAAAATCTCTTTTGAAGGCCAAACGTATGTTAGAAGAAGCCTCCCATGTGCTGAGTTTCACTCCAAGTCCTTATGGCATGACTTCTCCAAGAAAAGTCACCGTCGAGAAGGTTGGAATCAAGTTAATGAGATTACTTTATCTTTCCAGTGGTGGTTTTCCCATGATTTTGCATAATCGCATAGCCTTTGATCAACTAAAATCCTTCTTCAATGAGCTATGTGACGCTAAATCTAGTGTTGTATTGCCTCGTGAGCTTAAGATAAAGCTTCAAGAATTCTCAGAAAATTTTGTCGATAGAGCAGAGTCTTATCGACTAAACTATGACTTGATTATGTCCTTGACTATCCTTGATCAATCTAGTTCTGAGATTAACAAGTCTGTAGAGGAGCTCAGCCACAATGTCAAGGGAAAACAAACTAACCTTCACACCTTAGTCGAAGAAATATCTCGACTCGATGATCAGGAAACCCTTCTTGAAAGGCAAAAGGTGGAAATTGAGCAACAGCTGGACATACTTCGTTAGGAACGGGAATCCAAGCATATACAACGACTTCAATTGGAAGAAGATTTCGACAAAGACATTGCTTCCCTCAAAGAGCTCAAACAATCTGAACATATGCATCAACTGGCAGTAGAAGCCAAAAATCGCCGAGCCAAGAACAATTGTATAACTGAAAATGGCAAATTTGACCGTAGCATGCTGTCTCTCCAGAGTGATGTAAAAAATTTGTTGTTTCCCAAGAAAAAATCCAATTAATGAAATTCTCTTTTACTTTCCTAGTCCAGTGTAATACTTCTTCATATATTTCTCATGGCGGGAATTATCTGTTTGAACTTCTCAACGTTCCCTCATCATGTGTGCAGTCGGTTACTATGCTGGGTCTATTTATACCCACTGTTCTCATTCCCTTGTTTCATTCCATTAGCTCCAGCTATGGCGTCCAACTTTCCTTTTTCTTCGCGTACTCAGCCTTCCACATACCTGAGTCATTTCAATGATCTTCAACCTTATGAAATAAGGGGTCGCATTTCTTTGCCCTTTATGAATTAGGACATCAAGAATGACCACACCATCCTAGGTCCTTATCTCAAATCTACCCCAGCTCCTCCTACATTCACCGAGTGTTTCCCTCGTCACTATCAGGAAGTTCTCCCAACCAACAAAAGTCATATTAATGCTCATGCTTGGTTGACTTCAAACCACAGGTTTAATTCCTATCCTGATTTCGACAAGAAATTCTTTCATTGGTACCGACATATGAAAAGTATGATGGAGCATCGGTGGCGACTGGCTAGAATCGATAAAGCTTTGATGTTCTGTTGCATGTTTGTCGACCTGATTGAGTATGGTCTTATTGGTAGCTTTTGTAATTTCTAGTCGCCTTCTTCACATTGCCTTTTTCTGCCTATTAGTCCAATGACTATAACTCTCTTAGATGTCTGGACTTTGACGGGTCTTTTCCCTTTCGTTGAATTCCGTGGTCAAGAAGTTTCTGAAAGCTTACCCTTCCAAGACATAACCTCTTTTGACCTTCCCTACGACGAGTTCATAGACAAGTTTGCTAAATTTGAAGGGGAAATTAGCTCTGATGAACATGTGGCATTTTTTCCAGTGCTGACTCTCTCGGTACATTTTTTACACAAAAACTCTATCGATTTCTTCATAATTCATCAATGTTGCTCACATACTCTCCCGTGGTCTCGATGTGGGTTTGGGTCGGATAGTTCTTGCTGTACTATATCAATCCCTTACATATGCTTAAACTTCTATTTATAATGAGCATCCTGATTCTTTCTTTGGTCCTTTATGCATTGTGCACGGATGGTTACAGGTATATTTCCCTGAAATCTTCTTTGATGTAGGGATACCTCCCATTCATTGGTTTGAAACTGACCCCTCCTCTTATTGAGAATGAATTTGATCTTTGGAAGTTTTGTTGTCCTCTTTATTACCCTTCGATTGAAAATTCCTTCTCTGAAACCATCCTTTGGGCTTTAATTTCTTCGAGGAACTTTGTTTTCCATAGGGTCAGTATCGATCTTCTTGAGCATAGTCCTTCTTATAATTGTTGACACCTGATTTTTGGTTCAATTTTCAATTTTATATAAAAATTACAAAATTTGGATTATGAACCTTGGCCATGCTTAGGAACCTATTTCTAAACAAAAAATAATTTTTCTAGATTTTTCTTTAATTTTTCTTCAATTTCTTTTGGTAAAAATGAAAAGAAAATTAAGAAAAATACCAAATAAAGTCCAAAAATTTCCCAAAAATAGTCATTAGTCTTCTTTTAATTCCAATTTTAGCCCTGCAACTTTAATTTTACAAAATTTCAATTGAGGATATGTTTTCCCCAAATTTGGGTAATTTCACAGCCTCATTGAACCAAAAATCCAATTGAGTCATTTCTAGGCATTTGTAGGCTATATTGTCTTCACAACAATTGATTCTGGAACCTTGAATTTCATATTGATCAATCCAATTTCACAATTTGACAAAATAATTGAAAAGCCCCAAAATTAATTGAAAATTAGGAATTTTAAGACCCGGATTGGAGATTTCTTTCAATTTGAAATTTTCGATCAAAATCTATAGCTTCCCAAAGGGTAATTGATCATGGGAAATCCAATTTTGGTCTTGAAACAGCCTAATTAGATCATTTGGACCTTCAATTGAACAAAAGCCTACTTGAACCGAATTCAAATTTGGAGTTTTTGGGCTTAATTGAGATAAAAAAATTCTAATTGATCTCATATTTTATGATAAAACATGTCAAGGAATTGAAATTTGGACTCAAAATCATGAAAATGGGTCAAATTGGGGTTCAATTTGAAATGTTAAATCAACTCAGGTCGGTCGGATCCCACCCGACCCGACCCGGGTCGTCATCTTCCTTACCCAACTCAGCCTTATGCTGGGAAGAGGAGAAAAAAACTGTTCTGACCCGCCCCTTAACCGACTTAAACCACCCATTCTAGTAAGTGCAAGCAAGGCTGGACAGCTGGAGACGTCCAATTGTCGACGGGGAGCCGTTACAACGGCTTCCCGAGGTGGTTAGTGGCCATAAACTGCCCCCGGGAGGAGATCAAAATAGGCGGGATGGAGAGTTCCAAGCACAGAAGCTGCTCGATCAATTTCCGAAGAGAGAGAGAGAGAGAGAGAGAGAGAGAGAGAGAGAGAGAGAGAGAGTAGAGGTCCTTCAAGTTGAGTGACCAGTGCCGTCCAGACAGGAAAGGCACCGGCAAATTGACCTACTCAGGTGACCTTCTTCTTGTGCACACAGTGAAGGAGCTGATTGGGATAGGCTGAAACTCAGCTCCGATAGTCTAATCCAAGTCTTTCTCGACAAAGCTGAGCCTATAAGGTGATAGAGGAGGTGTAGAAGGACCATCCTATAGCTTCCAACCGGTTCAGAATTTCAGTTTTGGTCGCCGGCGAAGAAGGTAAACTTCCTTCCCGAGCATCCGCTAATTGTTTGTTAAAATGCCCGAATCATTTTGTGCTTGATTATGTGATTTTCTTCCCGTTGTTAAGATTATTGATTCCCTAATCATGTTTATGATCGATTTACTTTTTTGTTTGGTGCATTTTGGATCGTATTTTTGCATAATCCATGAGTCGGCCCCCATAAATCCCTTCGTCGGAGCACCTAAGCCTTGCCGAAGCATGTTGCCACGACCAATGGTCATCCAAGTTAGTCATTTCTGATCCATTTGTTGTTTTAATTGATGTTTTGATTGTTAGAATGAATAGGTGGTTTAGAATTAGTTAAAAATGTTAGAAAATCTTAATTAAGACAGATTCTGGATAGGTCTTTTAGGGCTAGAATTTGACGACCGGTGATGGTCCGGCGGCGGTCCGGTGGGGTTAGGTGGATAGAGGGTACTGGGTAGATGGCTTAGAATCAATGGTGGTAGCCGGAGCACCGGCAGAGGGTCATCAAAGATTTGCTTAAAGTCATAGTGTTGAAAATGTACAATAAGCATAGGTGCACATCAAGTGTTTGACAAAATGCCCCAAAAAGAAACACAAAAACGGCGCCGTTTTGGCACCGTCCCCACCGGAGTGCTAGCCGAAATCCGGTCAGGCCAGTCCTACACTGTTGAACCGGTCTAAATTGGTCCGGTTCATTCTCGGGAATAAAAAATAAGAAAAAAAGAAAAAAAATATGAAAAATCTGAAAAATTAGGAAAATTCAGAAAAAAAAGAAAATTCGAAAAAAAATTCAGAAAAATCATAAAAAGTCATAAAATCATAAAAATTTTAGAAATTTCAAGAAATTTGCAAAATTTCAGAAAATTCATAAAAATGAAAAAATTTCAGAAAATTCATAAAAAGTTGAAAATTTTCCAGAAAATTCATAAAAAGTTGAAAATTTCCAGAAAACTCATAAAAAATGTGAAAAATTCAGAAAATTCATAAAAATTGGAAGATTTTCAGAAAATTCGTAAAAAAAAAGAGAAAAAATTTCAGAAAATTGAAAAAAAAATGGGAAATTTTGACTTCTGGAAGTAGGAAAATTAAAGAAATTTTTAAAAAAAAAAATCAAAAATTCCAAAAAGTTAAACAAATTGTTGACACCTAACTTTTGGTCCAATTTTCAATTTTACATAAAAATAAAAAAAATAGGATTAGGAACCTTGGCCAAGCTTAGGAACCTATTTCTAAACAAAAAAAAATTCTAGATTTTTGTTTAATTTTTCTTCAATTTCTTTTGATAAAATTAGGAAGAAAATCAAGAAAAATACCAAATGAAGTCCAAAAATTTCCCAAAAATAGTCATTAGTGTTATTTTAATTCCAATTTTATCCATGCAACTTTAATTTTACAAAATTTCAATTAGGGATATGTTTTCCCCAAATTTGGGTAATTTCATACCCTAATTGAATAAAAAATCCAATTAAGTCATTTTTAGGCATTTTTAGTCTATAGTGTCTTCACCACAATTGATTCTGGAACCTGTAATTGCATATTAGTCAGTCCAATTTCACAATTTGAAAAAATAATTGAAAAGCCCCAAAATTAATTGAAAATTACGGATTTTAAGACCCAATTTGGGGATTTCTTTCAATTCAAAATTTTCGATCAAAGTCTATACATTCCCTAAGGGTAATTGATCATGGGAAATCCAATTTTGGCCTTGGAACAGCATAATTAGATCATTTGGACCTTCAATTGAATAAAAACCCAATTGAACTGAATTCAAATTTGGGATTTTTGGGCTTAATTGAGATAAAAATTCAAATTGATCCCATATTCCAAGGTAAAACGTGTCAAGTAATCGAAATTTGGGGTTAGAATCATGAAAATGGGTCAAATGGGGGTTTAATTTGCAATTTTAACCAACCCGGGTCAGTCGGATCCTACCCGACCCGACTCGGGTCGTCATCTTCCTTACCCGACTCAGCCTTGCACTGGGAAGGGAAAGAAAAATTCGGTCTGGTCCGCCCCTTCACTGATTTAATCCTTTCATTCCAGCATGTGCCAAGGAAGGATAGATAACTGGGGATCTCCAGCTGTCATCGGGGAGCCGTTAGAACGGCTTCTCGAGGCGGTTAGAGGTCAGAAACCGCCCCAAGGAGGAGAATAAAAACGGGGGGGAAGAAGCAGTTCCAGTAGAGGTGCTCAACGAAATTCGCAAGAGAGAGAGAGAGAGAGAGAGAGAGAGAGAGAACTAGAGAGAAAGAGAGAAACTGAGAGAGAGGAGGAGTAGAGGTCCCCTTGGCAGAGTAATCGGTGCCATCCCGACGGGAAAGGCATCGGCAAATTGACCTTCTCAAGTGACCTCCTCCCTGTACACACAGAGAGAGGCTGATCGGGAAGGTTTAGAAATCAGCTCTGATCAACAAGTCTAAGACTTTCCCAGCGAATCCGAAGCCATAGACTTGTAGAGGAGGTGCAGGAGGAACAATCCGTCACCCCCAGCTGGTTCGGAATTTCCAATTTAGGCTCCGGTGAAGAAGGTAAAATTCCTTCCCGATCACCTGCCAACTGTTTGTTGAAATTCCAGAATGAGTGCCCAAACCATTTTGAACTTGATTATGTTATTTTCTTCTTGATTTTGTGCTTATTAATCCCTTAATCATGTTTTTGATCGATTACTTTCCTGTTTAATGCATTTTGGATCACATTTTTGCATAAAACCATGAGTCGGCCCCCTTTACACCACCTCGCCAAAGCATCCGAGCCTCACTAGAGCATCTTTCCATGGCCAATGGCCGTCCAAGTTAGTTTTCTATGATCCACTTTGTTGTTTTAATGATTGTTTTGATTGTTAGAATGGTTAGTTAGATCATAATTAGTTAGATTAGTAAGATTGTTCAGATTAGTATAGTTTCAAGTATAGGTTTTTAGCTTAGAAATCGCTGGCCGGTGGTGGTCCGGCGGCGGTCCGGTGGGGTTAGGTTGGGTACTGGGTAGATGGCCTAGGATCAATGGTGGTGGCCGAAGCATCGGTGGAGGGTCGTCAGAGATTAGCCTAAAGTCACGATCATGAAAGTACAACATTAACCTAATGCATACCAAGTGTTTCTCAAAATGCCCTAATGAAAAAGCCAAAAAACGATGCCCTTTTGGCATCGTCCCTGCCAGAGTGTTGGTAGGCACCAGTCAGGCCAGTCTAACGCAATTAAACCTATCTAAACCAGTTCAGTTTAGTCCCGGGAATAAAAAATAATAAAAAACAATAAAAATCATTAAAACAATAAAAATCAGAAAAAGATCAAAAAAAAAATATATAAAAAATAAAAAATTCAGAAATTTAGGAAAAATTGCAAAATTTCAAAAAATTCCTAAAAAACAAAAAAATTCCAAAAAATTCCTAAAAAATTGCAGAAATTCCAGAAAGTTCCTTAAAAAATTGAAAAATTCTTAAAAATACATGTAAAATGAAAATTTTAGAAAATCCGTAAAAATAAAAATTTCCCAAAAATTCAGAAAAATTCGAAAAATTCAAAAAATCCATAAAAAGTGGAAAATTCATAAAACACTTGTTGGCCACCCCTAGAAAATGCACAAGTTGTTCTTTTGAAAATGCACTAGTTTAGGGATAAAAAGGGGCTTAATCCCTAGAAACCCTAAAAGGGGCTTAACCTCCAAAAGGGGCCTAACCCCTAAAAAACCCTAAAACCACAAAAAACAACACAACCATTAAAAATGAACAAGCTTTGATTGTTTTGACCGATTTTCCATTTTAGGGACAATGTTAGGATTGCTGTTTGTAATTTGAAATGATTGTGCATTTCCTTATCGATTGATTTCTCCTCATATAGAATGGTTAGGATTAGCGGATAATGCTGACACCTGATTTTTAGTCCATTTTTTTTCATATTTTCAAAAATCTCGAAATTAGGACTAGGAATCTTGGCCAAGCTTAGAAACCTACTTCTAAACCAAAAATAATTTTTTTTAGCATTTTCCAGCATTTTTTCTTAATTTCTTTTAGTCAAAATAAGTGAGAAAATCAAGAAAAATAGCAAATAGAATCACAAAATTCCATAAAAATAGTCATTCGTCTTATTTTAAATCCAATTTCATTAATACATCATCAATTTTGAAAAATCTCAATCGGGTATGTGTTTTTCCCAAAATCGGGCAAAATCAAACCCGAATTGAACCAAAAATGCAATTAAATCTTTTCTAGTCATTTTTAAGTCATAGTGTCTTCACAACAAATGATTCTGGGACCTTGAATTACATAATGGTTGGTCCAATTGCACAATTTTTCATAGAAATCAGAAATCCCCAAAATTCAATTGAAAATTAGGAATTTTGAGCCTAAATTGGAAATCGTGCCCAATATGAAATTGTTGAACCATGAGACCATCATTTCTAGGGTTAATCAGATGTGGATAATTAAATTTTGGCATCAATTTTGCCTAATCAGGTCATTAGGACCTCAAATTGAACAAAACCTTATTAACCCGAATACAAAAATATGAAAATCTTGGACATGATTGTAACAAAAATTGGGGAAAATCACATATTTGGGTTCAAAATGTGATGAGGAGTTCAATTTTTGGGTTTAATTTTTAAAATTGGGTCAAAATTGAGCTTAATTTGCGAATTTAAACCAACCCGGAGTCGCGCCGCGCTCTTTTTTTTGGGACTTTCGGGATTTGCGCGCTAAGGAGGTATTTCCGTATAAGGGTCTCTCCCAGACCATACCACACGTGACAGCAGATGGTAATTTCCTATTTAGTCTAAGTTTTTGATTTTGGAGTCGTCACTAGTCATTATTAGTAGGTAGACTAGAAACCTAATCGGAGTATGGGAGAAATACCACGATTCTACGAACCAGAGATTCTGAGTACGGGGACTTGGTTACGTTAATGATCTCAAATCGAGATTCCTAATGCCCTTTCGATACCTAAGAACGATACGATGCCTAACGTGTCATGCAAATTTCCGAGGCTTACCCACTAATTCTATCCATTCTAATCGCAGGAAAATCAATCGAAAATCAATCAAAAATCAAATGCGCAATCAATGTCAATCAAATCAATCAATCATAATTGGTCTCTAAAAATGAAAATCAATCAAAACATCCAAACCTTAATGAAGCTGTAGAAGCTTATTCATTTCATGATTTGCATTTTTTTTTGGGTTTTAGGGTTTTTTAGGAGTTATAACCCCTGAATTTGAGATTTTCTAAAAATGCCACTTGGGCACTTCAAAAAATTCAAATTTCACTTTTTAAGGTTGGCCACAGTGTTTTTGAACCATTATGTGAATTTTTAAAAAAATTTATTTTTATTTTTGGAAATTGAATTTCTGAGAATTTCATTAACCGAGAATTGATTTTTATGATTTTTTAAAATTTTTTATGAATTTTCGAATTTTCGAATTTTTTCATCAAGGCTTCGACTATATATCAAGATATCATCAAAATAGACAACTACAAATCGACCAATAAAAGCACGCAGAACATGATTCATAAGTCGCATGAAAGTACTAGGTGCATTAGTTAAACCGAATGACATGACTAACCACTCATACAACCCGTACTTGGTCTTAAATGCAGTTTTCCATTCATCCCCCTCTTTCATCCTAATTTGATGATAACCACTTTTCAGATCAATTTTAGTAAATATGCAAGCTCCATGCAATTCATCCAACATGTCATCTAGCCTAGGAATAGGATGTCGATACTTTACCGTTATGTTATTGATTGCTCGGCAATCAATACACATTCGCCAAGACCCATCCTTCTTTGGCACCAACAAAACAGGAATAGTACATGGGCTAAGAGACTCTCTCACATATCCTTGCTTTAGTAATTCGCTAACTGCTCGTAAGTTCCTTTGTCTCTTCGGATTGCTTCGATATGCGGGTCGGTTAGGCAATGGTGCACGGGAATCAAATCGATTTGATGTTCTATGCCTCGAATCGGTGGTAAACCTCCGGGAAGCTCATCAGAAAGACATCTTCAAATTCCCGCAACAAAGACACGACGTAACTTGGCAAATTCGGGTCAAGTTTGTTAGTAGTAATGCTGCCTCCTTGTACAAAAGTACAAGTATCGGTCGGTCCGAATCAAAGCTCTCCTCACTTCACTCGATTTTGCATAGAAATTCTTTTCTCTCTTTTCTTTTCTCTCTCTTTTCTCTGGTTTTTACCACTCTACTCTTATCTTCCTCTCCTTTTACTTGCGTCTCGAGTTTCCACGCAGCCCCCGCTTTATCACTTTTTCTCTCTCTCTCGCCTCACGTTGTAGTTTCAATTGATCTTCATACACCTCAAGAGGTGTCATTGGCACCAATGTGTATGTCTTCGATTCATCACCAATGAATATCGGTTAGTGTACCGTCATGATGTACCTTTCGATCATCGCCATGGCCTACCAAGTAAAAGATGCCCCGCTTGCATAGGTATAACATCACACATCACCTCATCCTTATATCGCCCTATCTCAAATGGAACTCTGACTTGCTTCGATATTTTTACTTCACCACTATCATTCAACCACTGCAATCTATATGGTCTTGGATGCTTTGCGTCTTCAATCCCAACTTCTCCACCATGGTACAACTTGCTACATTTGTACAACTACCTCCATCAACAATCAAGCTACAAATCTTACCATTCACCAAGCATCTTGTATGGAACAAGTTATCGCGTTGCTGGTGATGCTCCTTCTCTTTGACTTGAACACTAAGAGAACGCCTAACCACCATCAATTCACCCTTTGCTGGCATCTCAACATCACTACAATCCTCCAATGGTGGCATGCCATCATCCTCTTCCTCCCTCTCACTTTCTCGATTCAACATCATCATGTCCACCATGATCATCACCCTCCCGTTAGTGGCACCGATTTGCCATATGACCCTACCCAAACACTTGAAACATTTAATATCACGAGTTTTAGTGTTAGAGTTTTCAGTTTTACCTGAAGCCGGATTCGAACCAACTTTGCCATCCTTCTCCTTCTCCTTCAAAGTTTCAGTCTTGATATTGTTTCCCTTTCAATTCGGCTTCTCGTCTCTCTTCCAATTAGACTTCCAATTCGAGGTTGAACCTCCACCACTCTTGTAATTTCGATCCAATTTCAATTGCCGCTCAACTTTGATGGCTTTGTCCACTAATTCCTCCAATTCAACGTAGTGTTGCAGCTCTACCACCCTTGCTATATCTCGGCTCAAACCACACAAAAATCGTGACATTGTGGCCTCACGGTCTTCCACCACATTAGCACGGATCATAGCAATCTCCATCTCTTTATGGTATTCTTCCACACTCCTATTACTTTGTGTGAGATTTTGCAGCTTATGGAACAAGTCTCTGTGGTAATGACTAGGTATAAAGCGCCTCCTCATCACTGCTTTCATCTCATCCCACGTTTCTATTGGTCTTTCACCATTGCGTCTCCTGGTAGTCACAAGTTGATCCCACCAAATTATAGCATAATCAGTGAATTCAACAGCTGCAATTTTTACCTTTTTGAGCTCCGAATATCGCTGGCAATCAAATACCATCTCCATCCGTTTCTCCCATTCTAAATACGCATCAGGATCATTCTTTCCTTGAAAAGATGGAATCTTCATCTTAATGTTGCCAAGCTCATCATCTTCTCGACGTCTAAATCCTCGGCGTCCGTTTCTCCTCTCAAACTTGCCATCTCGATCATCTTCTGTATCGGATACATATGCATCATCAAATTGCCGCTGCCATCTAGGTTGTGCCCTAGGCTCCTCTCGCTGATTTTGTGGCCTCCCTCGTGGTGGCTCTTGGTCATCTTCAAGTCTTGTCTCACATCTTGCAACTCGGTTGCTAAGTGCTTCAATTTGTAAACTCAATTGCTGGATGCCTGCTAGAATCGCATCATCCCTTGGATGAGTGCGATCCTCCCTTTGATTCACACTTCCCTGGCCTGAGCTTGACATTTTTTTTTTAAACCTGCAAGAAAATGTTAGAGATAAAAGAAATATCACTAGTCACTCCCTCACGTTTTCCGCTCAAAGTGTTTGTCACTCCTCTCGTGTTTAACTCAATTTCGGCTTTTTCTTCCCTCAATTAGTCTCACACACTCTTGCCTTTTACCTCTCGTTTCCTTCTAGCAAGCTCTTTTTTTCAGACTTGAATCCAGTCTCACAAGCTCCTCACAACAATCGATAAACCACCAAGCAAGATCAAATTCAGCAATATACCGCTCAACTCAGCAATTCAGCAAATTTTCGCTAAATTCGAATTCAGATTTAATTTCTGCTACTAAAATTTTTTTTTCTATTCGGTCCAACTATCAATGATAAAAAAAAAAAACGAGTCGTCCTCTTGAAATTTTTTTTTTTGCCGAAATTTTTTTTTTGTTTTTTTTTTTTTTCGATTTTTTTTTGGCTTTTTTTTTTTGCCGAATTTTTTTTTTGGCTTTTTTTTTTGACGAACTCAAGTACAATATAAAAAAAAACAACTAGGACCGAAAACCCTAAATTAAAATTGAAATCACAGCAAGAACAAATTCAGAACCCTAATTCTATAAACCCTAATTTCTATAAACCCTAGATTGATGAATGAAAAGCAGTAAAAGTAGGATAACTAGACCTTGTAGAACCAGCTCTGATACCATATGATATGAATCTGTGCGGAAGATGATCGTTCTACGAAGATCTGTGAGTTACGAATTGCTGACCTCAACCCCCAATCGAACCTGTGATTGGTAATCTCGGTATGAACGCGACCTATTGACGAACCTGTGTCAACCAATCCACGCTATAACGCCACGAACAAGAGAATTCGCGATCTTGCTCGATAAGTTGAATTCGATCGCCACAAAGGAGCCTTGATAAGATCTAGTCCTCAAGAGAACTCAAGAAGAAAACTTCTCTGTATAAAATTCCGCCTCCTCTTAGAAATCTATAAGCAACCTTATATAGGGTGCTAACCCTAATCCTAATCATACTAGGATTAAAATTACAAAAATAACCTTAATTACTAAAAATTCGTCCAAAAATGGAAAAAGGCCTAAAAGTTCATCTAAACGACTCCAAATCGCTAAAAAACGTCATCAATCACTACTAAAGTAGTGAGTATTGATCAGCGGCCCGTTTCCAAGCGTCCATCCAAATTTGAGCCAATTCGAAGTTTGTCAATTCTAAGCTCCTTCGGAATTCGCTGGACCAAGAGTAATCATGTTGCGCCAAGAAGCTTCAGAATCTTCAAGTTTCGAATCCAGATTGTCCCCATTCCAAATATCTTGAACCATTATGCCGACAGCTTGTTTGAATTCCTTCGCTCTCGCTCGAGTGATCGGGCCTAGCGGATAGAACAACGGGTCCCTAGCACCTCCTCCTCGATAGGGTTCGATGTCCACATCAGCTTATTAAGATGTGATCTCATGGTTATTTCAACCAACAATTTCAGAACCCCGGCCTGAGCAATGAATCTTCCGCCACCGCCGCCGCAGCGTTTTAGGATTCCTATGCACACCGATCACGATGTTGTAGAGTACCCGGTAAATGACGATAGGACCTGGATTAGACATACCACTGTAGTTTGGGTAGATGTGGGATTACCTCTCTGGCAGGCCCATACCTACGTCGCTTGGATATTTAGAGACGGGATAGATGAGTTCGGTCTCGTCCGAGGCTTCGATGTTCCTTTTGATGGAGTAGGGGATTGGGATCCGACAGCCGTACCCCCTCCTGACGGAGAGATGACTAGCTTGGAGACTAGTCTGGTGCAATCTGGACATCAGGCCGCTCCTGCAGCACCTGAGCCTCCCGTGGCCGAGCCTGATCCGGAGCCTGAAGAGTCCCAGGCAGGTTACGACCCGATGGATGTGGATCTCGAGGCAATATCCGAGGAGGAACCAGAAGAAGACGAGGCCCCAGAAGAAGAGCCCGAAGATGAGCCTAAAGGAGAACCAGAGGACGCACCCGAGGGTGAGCCAGAGTATGTGCCAGAGTACGATCCCGAGTTTGTGCCGGAGGACGAGTCGGATGAGGGGTCAGATGAGGAGGAGCGGGTCGAGGTTCCAGCGGAGTCGGGTGATATAAACAACCCGATTGAGATCGAAGCCGAGCCGGAATCCTTAGAGGAGCAGACAGTTCAGGGGGATTTAGATTCGGGTGGTGAGGAGTCGGACTCTGAGTGGACGCCATCCAGAGGGCGTAGGGGCTAGTATAGGGGCTGGGAGTAGGCCTTTTGAGGTGTTCCATTTTTGGAGATAGGGTACCCAGGCTATCAATCTTTTTGACATCGATGGTGTGTAGTTGATAGTACGGTGTGCATGTATAGGAGATGGATTGTATATGATGGATGTTGTATAAAGATGGTTAAGTAATGGATATGTTTATTCTCCCTTCTAACCCTAGTTATTCTTGTCCGAGTATTTGTGGCTTTCGCTGTTTGTTTTAAATCTCTAATAAGTTGAGTTTGGGTCGGCGATTTTCTGGGACGTCGCATTATTCGACCAGTGAAGGGTGTTGCGTGCTCGATGGGGTTCGGGGCGTGACACTCTCTCCCTCTCTCTCTTTCTCCCTATTTATAGAAGTCTTTCTTGCTCCCTACTCAAGGCCATTAATGCATGTCATGATGATGGTGCCTCCAAAGTCCAACTAATTAAGGCTTGTCATCATGAATGGGCCTTCTAAGTCAAGGGCCATTTAATGGCATTAATGAACCTTAATAATGGAAGCTTGAAGGAGAAGCTTTGACCATGTCAAAGCCTTATCTTCTAGCCTCTTCTAAATTTTTCCAGACCGTGGAAACCGTGGACTCCCTAGAGCCTTCTAGATTTGCTGGTTTCTTGCGTAATTGATTCGGGCCAATCGGGTCACACGAAATAGACTCATTGGCACTAAAATCACAACCCGCATCATGCTTAGTTCTCAAGATTTTCCGAGGGTTTTTGGCGACAAAACATGTGTAACAATCTCGAAAAATTTCCAAATTTATATATGTTATAGAAAAAGAAGTTTTCAACAACTTTTGTGAAGGAAACTTTTCCAAAATCGGCCCAGAAAAGCTTGTATAAAATAAAGAAAGCGTGAACATCACTGAAATACCCATTCTGGGCAGTTTTACACGGTCCGAAAATTAAGCTGTCGTACTACTCATATCAAGTCCAAAAATTCTGAAATTAAAGTATGTAAAACTTCAAGATGTTTGGAGAAACTTTCAAGAAGGAAGTGTTTGGAAATTCGGATCACAAAAGTTTCCACAAAACTAACAAAATGAAGGGATACAAAGGATCTGAAACTGGTTTTCCAGAACAAGAGTAAAAAATTTGGTTCCAATTGAAAAACTACCAAATTTAAACCATAGCCATTTCCCAGGGATTGAAATTGAGGATGTTACAATGTTGATCATAAACGTCTTTCAATTCTACTGATCTGTATCTACCCTTTTCTCACATAAACTATCGGCGAATTTGATGCACACGATCTCCTATACATCCATCATGCCGCTCCATTTCCTCCAGTATTAACAGCATCTGGCGACGTGTCTTTACTCCCCCACCGGTTCAAGTAATCTATCAGTTCCATCTATTACTCACATCCTTTGAATATTGCATGACTCTATCATGCTCATCCATCTCGGCCTTCTATTTAAGCAACTTCCTTGACTTGATGTTACCGCGCTTCAATCCTTTTCTGCTTCCTAATATTCCTCTTGAATCCTTACAATACCTCCATTTTGGCTAAGCCTTCATCCTCCTCTGCTTCCAATACCCCTTCTTTCATTGAAGAGTTTATTACTCTGTGGAGCAGGTATACATATCGATTAGGCCTTACTTATGCTTATATATCCATCCCACCAGGAATTTTAGGGGAAATCTTTGCTTACCTGAAAGAAGGTGAACCTAAACATCTCCCCGTCAATCATCCTTTTAGGATTGATTTCGATGAGTTTTTTTTTTATGGTTTTTTATCATGGGCTCTAAGCCTTTCTAAAGAACAGATCATGGATCGAGCGCCATGTGGTCATCGAGAGCGAATACTTCAACAAGAAGGAATTAACCGATCATGCGGAGAAGATATACTTTGATCGACACAAGATCCTAGAGACTGCTCGTGAAGCGTTGGCCAAGTTGTCTTATTCGAAAATTGCCAAAGCTAAGCAGCTGGACATTGTGAGTCACCATCTTCAAGGGAAGCTATCATTTGCAGAGAGAGCAGAAGATGAAACGGAGAAGAAGGGAGTGACTGAGCTATTGGCTCGAATAGACGAAGATATCAATTCCTACACAGAGCTAGTGAATCACTTGAAAGAGCAAGCTAATGCTTGTTTTAAGGCTTTCATAATGCTGGAGAAGGAAAGCAACTAGGGATATGCAGCCATGCATGCCAACTCTTCCACCTATCATCGTGCTGTAGAAGAGAATCGTCATATGGAGAGTCGTTTGTCTAATTTTGTAGTCAAATTCAGGGGTCATATTGATTTAGACTGATCATGTAATGACCTTTCCTGAAAAATCTTTGTAAATCTGCCCCTTTTGCTTGATCAACTTAGTCCTTTTGAGTAGCTAACATAGCAGTTACTTATCTGTCCAGCTAATTCCCTATTTGTCCAACGTTTCCAACGAGTCGATGTATCTCTTCTTATATATAATTTGGCAAGTTCTCAACCTCTTCCTGCATTTCCCACATCGTTGGATAATATTTTTTCAAGTATTTTCCATTGAACGACCTGGGAATTTCTCTAGTCCCATCAATATCCATCAGGTGATACCTATTTCCACTTAAAATTTCCGTAACTATAGACGGACCTTCCCAACTTGGCAACCATTTACCAAACCTCTCACTATTTGAGCCCATCGCGTTAGTATAGTTTTCCAAACTATATCACCAATATCAAATCGTTTTTCTTTCACATGCTTGTTATATGCTTTAATAACCTTGTTTTTATGAGCAATCAACTTTTCTAAAGCCATAACCCTGTTTTCGCTTAGTTCGTTGATGTTTCTATGCATTAATTCATCGTATTCTTCATTAGACATGCCCCCTTGTAATTTCATTCTCAAAGACTGTACTATACAGGCAACACTACTTCTCAAAGATTGTACTGTACTCGACCTCTTTGATGTCCTATAAGCCCATAACACCGTTGACAAGAGTGAATCTCATTGTCTCGAATTTTCTTCTAAATGTCTCTTAATGAGGTTGGTAACAACTTTATTAGATGCTTTAGCCTGTCCATTTGCCTATCCATAATATGGAGTAGAATGAACCATTTTAATTCCCCCAGACTTAGTAAAACCCAAGACTTCTTGGCCAATAAACACAGTGCCATGATCTGATGTTATTATCTCTAGTATTCCGAATCGATGAATAATTCACTCTTCTATAACTTCTCTCATAGTCTTTTGAGTTATATTTTTATACGAGACTACTTCTAACCATTTAGTAAAATAATCAGTGGCAACCAGTATAAAGCTATATTTCTTAGATGATGGAAGATAAATTTTTCCAATTATATCCATGGCCCATCCTCGAAACAATCATGGTTTAATAATGGGCAGCATAATCGACGCTGAGACATGCTGCAATGGACCATGTTTTTAACACGGTTCGCATCGTTTAGCATAGTTGATACAATCTTGAGTCATTGTCGGCCAAAAAAATAGTCGTGGCGTCTTAATAGCCATTTCATTTTTATGCCTGCTCGATGTGCACCATATATTCCTTCATGCACTTTCGCCGTTGCTACTATTGACTCTTCTTTACTTAGGCACTTGAGCAAGCTGCCATCGACTGTTTTTCGATAAAATTCCTCGTCGAGCAACAAATATTTTAACACTTGTCTCCCCTCTATTACTGGCAACTGGATTATTTAAATAATCAATCAAAGGCATCCTCCAGTCCATTTTGTTGACATTGATGTGCTCTTCATCAGATTGAACCATCATGATTTGATTTTCTATCAATGGCAAAGTCTTTGTTTGTGTAATGATAAACCTGGCTAATTCTTTGGATATTTTATAACCAAATGTCATTTGAGCTAACTCGTTGGCTTTCGCATTCTCATTTCTTCTTATATGTTCCAATTCATAATCAAAGAATTTATCTAGCAAGGCTTTCGCCATATTGAAATAACGAATAATGTTTTCATTAAAACATTGGTAATTCCCTGATAATTGGTTGATTACTAGCTGAGAGTCTCCCTTTATTTTTAAAAACCATACCTTTATGTTAGCCAATATATTAAGGCCGACAATCAAGGCTTCATATTCCGCTTGATTATTGGAACAGTTGAAATCGAGTCTAAACATATGTTTAGTTTGATGTCCATGAGGAGAAACAATTAAAACTTCTATGCCAGAGGTCATCGCCGTACTTGAACCATCAAAATATGACCAAGTCCTCGTTGTTCTCTCCTTCTAAATGTACGCATGGATACTCTGCAATGAAATCGGCGACCACCTGTCCTTTGACTACTTTAAGCGGCACATATACTTAATAACATCTATCTTGCAAGTTACGTGAATTGTGGTCGACAACATATAATGGTGTAATTTTGTACATGCCAATTATAATGATAAACACAATTTCTCGACCGGAGTATATCTTTTTTCTATATCATTCAACATCCAGTTGAGATAATATATTGCATGTTCTTTTCCTTGCTCATTTTCTTGCGCCAACATACTCTCAATAGTGCTATTAGTTGCCGATTAATAAAGTTTCAATAGCCTATCTGACTTAGGTGGCATCAAAACCAGCGGGTTAGTCAAATATTTCTTTATTTGTTAAAAAGCATGCTGACGTTCCTTCTCCAAACAAACTGATCCTAATTTTTTAGATTAAGCAATGGAGAAAAAACCTCAATTTTACCCAACAGATTAGCAATGAATCGACGCAAAAATTTACTTTGCCTATGATCATTTGTAGTTTTTTCTTAGTCGACGGTGATGGCAACTCTAAGATAGTTCTTGCCTTATTCTTATTTATTTATATTCCTCTTTGATTCACCAAGAACCCTAAAAAATTACTTGCCCTTATCCCGAAAGCACATTTAAGAGGATTTATCTTCAATTTATACTTCCACATCCTTATAAAAGTACGTTCAAGATAAGTTAGATGACTTACCTGGTCTAATTAAACGATGATGTCGTCGATATATATCTCAATGAAATCCCCGATCATATCATGGAAGATAAAATTCATAACTCTATGATACGTTGCTCGGGCATTTTTTAATCCAAACGGCATCACCAACTACTCGAACGTCTCGATAGCTCCCAGGCATCGAAATGCTATTTTGTGGACATCTTCTTCGGCTATGAATATTTGATTATAACCTGAATGACCATCCATCAATGACAAGATCTCATTGCCAGATGTTGAATCGATTAACATATCCGCCATTGGCTTTTGGTATTCATCCTTTGGAGTGACAATATTTAGGTCCCGAAAATCGATACACACCCTTAGCTTCCCATTCTTCTTTTTAATTGGGACCATGTTAGATAACCATTCAACATGCCGTGCAGTTCTGATAAAACCCATTGCCAATAAACGTTTAACTTCTTCCTTGATTTTATGAACAATTTCTAGTACAAATCTCCATGGTGGCTGTTTGTGCGGTCGAAATCCCGTCTTTATTGGTAATCTATGTTCGACCACATCTCGACCTAGCCTTGACACTTCATGATAATCCCACACAAAGCAGTCTTTATACTTTCTCAATAATTCAATTAATTGGGCTTTTGCAGCATCGTCCAGTAATGCACTAATAAATATTGGTCGACGATTTTGGGAATCGCCAATATTGATCTCCATTAACGAGTCTTGAGCTTCCATCACTTTATTGTCTTCTTTAAGAGGTGATTCTTCGAATTCCATTATGTAATCGGTGTCGTCTATGGACTGCTCACCCAATTCAGCCCTGTAGGTTGTGTAACTCCTATTGAGGTCGTCCAACAACGTAAGGATCTCAATGGACAACCTTATCTAAACATCCCGCCAGGTCATTTTTAGAGATCCATTCAATATTTCCCTCATCAAACTAGCAAAATGCTACATTTTTCGGATCAATTTTAGGTGGTTCGATGACACATGAATTTTCATCGGGCTTTTTTTTAGAATCTTGATTAGTCCTTAAGCATGTGCCCAAGATATATGAGTTTTGCTATTAGCTTTAACATATTCAACCCTGCTCTCATTCCAAAAGGCTAACATTTGGTGAAGGGTACAGGGTACACATTGATTTCCATGAATCAAATCTCTTCTCAGTAATAGTGTTATATGATCCATCTGCCTCGACAATGCAAAAAACTGTCTTAGAAGTTTTCGATCCAACAGTCAAATCAGCTATAAATATGCCTTTAACCTCTGTTACTTCTCTTGTGAAATCGGATAATTGAATATTCGATGGAATAATTTATTCATATTTCTTTCCTATCTTTTTAAAGAACCTATACATAACTAAATTGAGGGTAGATCCCCCGTCGACAAGAATCTTAGAAACTGGGCGTCCATCTATCCTATCATTTATATTAAGCACCCTGAGGTGTTTACACCATTCATAAGATGATTTCTCGAATTCCACGAGTTCTTCATCATCGAATTGGAATTCTGCCTTGTCCTCTTCATCGACCATTGAGTCTCCGTTGGTTGTCAAATCCACTGAGGTTACTCTAAATTATAAAGGCAACCTAGCTTGTACCATACACGAGCTTGTAAGAGTAACCAATCTTGATAACACAGCTAGTCTGAATTCTGATTTATTGTTGACCATGGGGTTTTTCTCACTGTTACCCTTTTTATTCTGGTTAGAATCTCCTGGATACCTCTTCCACACCAAATTCCTAGCCCGAAATTTTCTAGGTTTATAAGGGGCTGGCGAAACTTGGGTAATATGGATCTGGTTAACCTGTCTTTGTAGCTTATACATCTTCTTCTTTCTTTGCAATCTCCTCTTCTGAGTCCTTATTATATTGCCTTTGGGCCTTAAATCTCTCCAGATTTGTACCACTCATCCTCTAGTGGGTCGTTTAGTATTTTCAAAGTCTTTGGGCGTCGAGGTATTATGGACAATTTGGCATCCCCTTGGTGCGGATCATCGAACTCTTCCCCCCATCCAAATGCTGTCACATTTTCTAAATGTTTGGAAGGTGGTCCATAATCGATGTAATGGTCAAGTTTATCACTAGGTTCTCCTAATGTTCCAATTCTTGGGTCACCCTCCTCATACCTTTGTTTGTAAGATTTCCACTTTGTCGGTTGTTGTCCTGAATTACCGACATGTTCGACAGCCCGGGAACGACTCTAGCGTTCCATTGAATGGGAGTAATTCGGGTGTCTCTATTGATCCTAAGAAACCATCCTCTGTGGGGAAGCTCCCGTTGGAAAAGACCTTTCTTTTGAATAAGAATTGTGGTTGATCTCTTCTTTGCATCGAGCACATAGATTTGGTTGTATTGCTTTACCTTTAGATTTTAAAGACACCATCCCGGTCATGACAGGGAATGGATCAATGTCTACATCCATCGGAGCCTTTTCTTTATTATCTGCAAACCTGATCTTTCCTTGTCAAATTGCTTCTTTAACATTCTTTCTCAACACAATATAATCGACTGTATTATAACTCCACGAATGATACCACTTGCAATATTTCTTTCCTACCAGTTCTTCTTTGCTTGGCATTACTTGGCCTTCGGTGAGTTTTATTTGTCCATCAGCCAAAAACAAATCAAATATCTCGTCCACCTTATTTATATTGAAAGAATAATACTGCACATCTTTCGATTTTATCATAACACTCCCCTTTTCTTTTAACTTAGCTGGTTTTAATGCAGGGCATGTATATGGTTTCTCTATCATCATTTTTGCCACTGCTACCTCAGCATATTCCGATTCATCTTCATCAATTAAAACTTCATCGATAAAATTTATCTCATGTTTGACATGCTTTCGATCCTTTTCTTTTAGAAAACTTTCATGTTTCACAGCAATAGTAGCTAATGAGAATAAATCATAATAAGCCTGACCTACCATCATTTCCCTAATAGAGAATTTTAAACCATTGACCGCAAATTTAGCAAACATCTTTTCAAGTAATGGTACAAGGTACCTATTACTTGCCTTTTTAAATCAAAACATAAACTGATCAATAGACTCATTATTCTGCTGCCTCATTGCCGACAAGTCCGCGACGGATACTTCTGGAACGGCTATTTGAAATTGACTATGAAACGTCATTTTCATTTGATCCCAAGAAAATATAAAGTTAAGTGATATAGATGTGTACCAGGTAAAAGCAGTCTTGGACAATGACAATGGAAATAGATGTAATTTCCAATGATCTCCATATATAGCATCCCTACATAGCACAGTAAATCGATTAACATGCTCCTGTGTCAATTTATCGTCTTCGCCAGTAAACAGATTAAATTCTGGCATCTTGAACCCCCTTGGATATGGAACTACATCCATCCATTCTGGATATGGCTTTCTATATACTTGCCTAAATCCTCCCATATCACCAACATATTGCCATAATATTTGGTCGATTGCATGTTGATTATACATAGCCGGGATTATAACTGGTGGTGCGACTGTCTGAGCTCCCTGTATGAACAAGATTTGCCCCTTTGAGGTATGTTCTATTGTAAGGGTTGCGGTATTTGGTATTGAGGCACTGGTTGTAGTGGTTGTGGAAGTGGGTATTGTGGCATTGACTGTGGTGGTTGTGAAGCTAGATATTGAGGTATTGGTGGTGGTAGTGTTGGGAGTCTTCCTTGAGCATCAGTGTTAACATTTGCTCTAAACAGTGTCTGGGGAAGATTTGACTGAGCAGTAAGAACACCCGATTGTATGTTGTCATGCGACTGATACAGTAAATTCTGCTGGGGTGCCAGATTTACATGGGCTCCATTTATCTGAGCTAGTCCAGCTATGTTACTACCATTGATCGATGATTGACTGACATTAACATTCTCATTTCTTGGCAGTAAATTGACTAAATTATTTTCATTCAACATCGCATGACTACTTGGTTAGTTCACAATCATATTTTCCCCTCTTTGAAGAATTCTTACCGGCGTAAGAGACGTAGCATGCGCCGTGATCCCAATGTTAGGGCACATGCTGCTAGGCTGGCCAATGCTCCCAATCTGAACAGGAGGAACCACCGGAACAGTTTGCATCTAAATTGAACCCATCGATTGGACCTTTCCTATTAGTAATCTCATGGACTGTATTGATAATTAATGGTCTGACAATATCAGCTACACATCTACTGACCAAATTGGCGAAATCATTATGTTGTTCCTCAATGATTCTCCTCATAGTAGCAATTGTAACCGGATTTGGTTCCAATTGTATTTTTTGCTCCTCAGTAAGATGTCTAAGGATGTCCACCTCCCTTATTTGTCCTTGCTCAGTCACCGTCCGTCTGTTTGATGACTCCGCGAGTGTCACTCGCTCTACAATAGGATTTGAAGGTGCACTACTTCCTACAACATTGTTGCTATGATCCAACTGACTCTGGCTCCTTGTGTGTGCCACTATAACTACTCAAATCGACCACACAGGTCCCACCGGGTTACCAAAATTATGTTTCCCGGAATTGGTCCCGCTACGAAATATAATTCACCGAAAGTCATTCTTTGGTTTTTAATGAGAGGAGACCGGGTTCTGTGGCTGACTCCGGACAGGAGATATCCAGGTGTGAACAAAGAGCTTGTTTGTTTCGATCAGTAACACAGATTTGCACCGTGACGAGATCTAATTCACCAAGAACTTCGAACTTTATAAACAATCCTGACAAATTCGTTCACTTACTGACTAGCGGCATCTGAACTCCATCGATACAACATTATAGAGCTACTGTGCTTAAAACATAGATGACTACAGCTAAGGAAATTAAAAGTGCATTACAAGAAAGTAAAGATAATTGAAAGATAACATTTTGATCTGTTCGCGGGGGGGGCTTTTTCCGACTACTGGATAGTATTTATACTGTGAGCATGATAACTATCCTCCGATGTCTTCTGTCAAATCACATTCAATAACCGCTATTGATCTCATCTTCATCGTTTATTTCATGACACCTGTCTATTAATCGCCATCGATCATATCTTTTTCTCCTTTTTCCTCATGATTATGGTTAATCGTCTGTTTGACCTTTTCTTTGCTTCGGACACTTGTCTCTCCTCATGAGATACCTGTCATCGACCTCGTCTCGAATCTGATATCTGTCCTTCCCTATGAGATAACTGTCATCGTTCCCGTTTCTATTCTGACACTTGTCCATTCGCGTATGGTAACCGTCATCGATTCTTTCTTTGTCTTGACACATGTCCTTCCGCAAATGGTAACCGACATCGATCTTCTCTTCGTCTTGACACCTGTCCTTCCGCATATGTTAACCGTCGTCGATCATTTCTTCATCTCGACACCTGTCCTTTCGTGTCGAACCGTCATTAACTGTGCATAAAACCACGTGCTTCTTTTCTCGTCGACAGCTTCGATGACCTAGTCTTCTCGTAACAGTTTTCATCGACGACTTTTGGTACGGAAACTTGGGTGGCGCTTACCTCTTCCACGACTCCAGTCTATTCAATTTCAAATTCTTGAATTTCTCGCTAGGATATTCCAATGGTTGTTAGCTATTTGCTTTCGTAATCTTGACAATCAACCTTTTATGGATTACTGTCATCTTTCGATGACCCTTATATATTTGTCTCTATCACTTTGTATATCTCCTATTTTTTAATTTTATTTTACTGTCGATAACCTGTTTAATTATTGGTGTCAATAGCGCGATAAGGACCGAAAGCCGCTATGGTGTTGCCTGGATTCATCGGATGTGCGGCTGTACTCGTTGTCAGGAAAGAGGCACAGCGATGGTGGTCACTACGAACCTGCCGGTGATTATCGGCCTTGCTATGCCCGAAGCAGTGCTGAAGCATGGTGGTCACTACGAACCTGACGTTGAAAACCTGCAGAAAATAGTTTGACTTCCGCGATGTTCTGCCCGGCAACGGCGGGGACAAAAGGCACAACGTGGGAGCCAAAAGCTTCCCGAGAGAGAGAGAAAGAGAATTTCTCTTTGTATATGGCTGCCCCCCCTCTCTCTTCAACCCTCGCTTTTCTCTCAATGCAGCGTGTTTCAATTGTGAAGCCCCTCAATGTGGCCGCGTATGGAATTGTGCGGCCTTCTTCCCGCTTTGTCTGCAACAGGTCTCTTTTATATGCAAGACAACCTAAGTTTCTCCAGGAAAGGACGTGGTCAACCTTCCTAATGCAGATGTATATATAATTTTTTTATTCCTTTCCTCCCTTAGTGTCATCTTTTCCTTCTGTTCATGGGCACGTGAAGATCTTTAGTTGCCCTCATGCTGACCAAATATTTGGTTTAGATATCCATCCTTTTTGCCTTATTTCTTGTTTTAAAACAAAGATATATTGCTCAAAGAATAAGATCAAATATGCCCTCACGTGTGATATGCTCCCATCCGAAACCTTCCTTTGCTGTAAATATGTCCCGACGTTCGACGGATTTTGCGTTGTTACCACCAATTTTCAGTCACGGATTTTGGCCAAATTTCCTCTCACCACGGACCTAGTCCAGTTTTGTCCAATTAAGTTTAGAGTCATCCACTTAAGTCCATTCGCCGCCGGTCAGATGAAAATGCAACTATTTTTAATAATGCTCTTAAAACTAAATGCTATGCAATTTAATTTTTTATTTTTTATTTATGGGTTAAAAATTAATTCCTAAATGGTTAGCCAAAATTTAGATGTCAACACTATTTTATCATATATTAAAGATTTTTATGGCGGAAACACAAAAGAGATCAACAATAACTACGAGTGGATAATGTGAGGGTATCAATTCATAACAACAACAAAGTGCTGTTGGCCAAAATTATAGAAAATGGTGGAGAAGCAATGATAGACGAACAATCCGTGTCTCATTGGTCCTGTTTCTTCCTGCCGCAATACGGTTGCCTTCCTCAACAATCACACAGCTGTTCAATCAAGGTATAATATAAATAAAGTACAATGTGAAATCATTTACTAATTAAGACTGAAAATACTAATCATCTTAATTAGAAAATAAAGTAACATATCTGAAATGCACCTGGTTACTAAAAATCAGTTTCTTACCCAACTCGAACTTCCAGGCTGTCCAAAGCAAGCTTTGCCTTATATAAATAAAAGCAAATGAGTCTCGTTACTTTTTAGGAGGAAAAAAAATGAGTATAAGAGTCAGAATTTCTCATACGTGCATACAGGCAATTCAAGGGGAAATCAGCATCAAGTTGCGAGCAGTAGAATATTTCAGTATCAATATGCAGCTACTAATGGAATGAATCCATGTCTCGTAGCTATAAGATCAAGATCTTGCAGGTCCTGTATAACCTATGAATTCACTATCAAGCATCCGCAGACAAAACTTACGAAGAAACACTGATTCAGCGTCTCTCCAACAAATTCAATGGCACATTCTTCAAGTTATTGTGCAATTGTAGCACCAACAGAATCGAATTCATAATCCAGCTCAAGTATTACATCAACTTAAATAAAATTCGGATGTGCCAGGCATTACCTGATCCATAGCAAGTTGCACGAAGCCCAGAAACTCAGGAGAGAACCGTTCACCTGAAGCTACGTTACTGGTTTCCATGGCTTCGGTCGGCGGTGGTAGTCTGTCGCCTCCGTTGGCCGGTCTCTGTCGCCGTCAGTTGTCTGGGGACTCTGTTTTCGGAAGACGAACTTCTTCTTCTGTTCATCGCCTCCGTTGGCAGGTGGCAATTCGTCAGAGTTCACTGGTGGTGTCAGGTGGAAGATGAGGAATCGTGATGCTGAAAGTGGCGTCGGTGGAGTTCGAAAAGTTTGCCTCCGGTGAACAAAAGATGATTTAGCCAAAAAAAAAAAACTAAAAACAAAGAAACGAGATAAAGAGAAGAAAGAATTACATAATTTTGTTTAGGATATACAGTCAACTTGGGTAACGAGTTACAAGTTTTTTTGACAAAAGAAAACGAGAAGAAACAAGAAGAAAGAAGGCATTGTAATCAAGATCAGCTGAGTTCACTCACCTACAAATTGCTTCCTCAGCAAGTTTCCATCATTCTAGCAACAAAAGCTGCAAGCCAACACCACCATTCTCATCTCTGCTGGTCGAATTGGAAGTCAACGTAGTCTTGGTTCGCATGCCTTGAGTGAGAACAAGCTTCTGATCTCTCTTTGATACTATTTGACTGTGTTTCTCGGTACTCATTTGACAATCTTGCAAGTCCTTTTGTAGATCTGGTTCGATCGGACTGTCTTTGTGCATATGTGAACTCTTGGCTTCTGGATTTGTCGAGTCATGACCAACCTCATAGAGGAAAGCTGGATCGATTAGCTGATTGTCTTGAATCTCAACCTTTAGATCGTCCTCTAGTTGATTGCATATTATTCGGAATCCCCACCTTTTCACGGATTTACCGAATACTGTTAAACTAAATTGTACATGACTCTCATCAATTTGACCAAAATCAACTACTCCCCACAACTTTGATGGTATGAGATAATGAAGCTGGATATGATCCAACTCCAACGGATGGAGATGGTATCTACGCTTCCGCATTTCATCATTAACATGGGAAACCAAATGATATGAGTCTTCCCATCCCTTTTCCTCATTATCCTTACCGAGAGCAACACAGAGAACAAATCCAAGAATCTTGTCATACAAGTCTTTTGAAACCATGAAAGATACGGAACCCTCTTCAACAGGGAGGACCCACTCTGGCATCTCTCCTCGAGGGAGAAGAATACAGTATTCAGGATCCTGGAACAAAGATAGACCGTTAGAAAGCACCCAATTTTGTTATTAGTACCCAAATAGAAGAATTCAATTTAAATTTAGTTTTGGGTACCTATGGGCCTCTCTTACCCCAAAAGCTAGCTCAAAGGGTGAGGCTTTCCCTTATACTTACAAATCGACTACCAACCCCTTCCACAACCGATATGGGACAACCTCAACAATTTCTCTCTCCCACATCGGGCACTGGGTCAGAGCCATGACAACCCGTATCTCTCCCATGTGACTATTGGGTCCAGACTTATTGGCAACCTAGGCTCTGATACCAGTGTTGGATAGTCTTGGGCCTATCTCACCCCAAAAGCAAGCTCAAAGGGTGAGACTTTCCCCCACACTTATAAACCGACCACCAGCCCCTTCCATAACCGATGTAGGACAACCTCGACATGTAGTAGGTATTCCAAGTGAATTCCACTTGGAACTAGAGCTCTATAAATGAGTAGAGATCCCTTGATCGTTGCTCGCATTAACATACAAGTCTCATGTGATAGAAATCATTCCCATATAAGTACGGTAGCCAACTCCATTACATGCGTAGAAGTGCAAAATCACTTTATATTTGTTTGTTTTTCTTAAGCCTCCAATCTTGCATTTTCTGCTATTGCAATATACAAGCAAACATTGGATCCAGCATATACTCCACATGAGAGAGAGAGAGAGAGAGAGAAGAGAGAGAGAGAGAGAGAGAGAGAGAGAGAGAGAGAGAATCTAACCCGATTAGGTAAGGAAATATCAGCCTTGGTCAACCCTCTACGAACAAAATCATGAACTGAAGTTAAATCTCTACAATTTTGCAGAGATTCACAGTTATCTGCCCGAAGAGTCTCCAAATATGGTGGAAGCTTGGGAATCTCCCGTAAGTGATGGCACTCTTGGACATTCAAATAGTACAAACTATCACGTTTATTGATGGATGTAGGAAGGCTAGTAATATTGTTTCTCGACAGAATTAATGATGTCAAGAAGGGAAAACAGGAAAGATTCTGAAGAAACTTTACGTCAGACAAATTACATCCCGTAAGCCATAAACTGTGTAAATTTGAAAGTCCAGTCTTCATGCACGGATAAGCCGAATCCTCATACTTTGGAAACCCAATTAAATTTGTGCAATCCTCAAGTTGCAAGCGGTCAAGGTTTTGTAACTTGTAGATGCTAGACGGAAGACTTACTAAGTTCTTACAACTACTTAAATCCATTTTCTCCAAATAAACAAGATTATCTATTGATGCAGGAAGTTCTTTAATAGCGGTCTCTCCTAACCGAAGCTCTTTTAACCCTTCAAGTTTATGTGGAATATCAGGGAACCTTTCAAATTTTGTGCAATTTTCAAGGTGGAGAGCTCGAAGGTTTTTTGACTTGAGCACATTTGGAAAAACAGTAAGTTCAGAGCACATCTCTATATCCAACACCTGTAGCTTGTCATGATATGCTATGGACTCGTGGGCTTCCACCAAGTTTTTGCAATTATAGAGATACAATTCCTCGAGATTTGGAGTACATGAGAGGTCGTGTGTGCAAGCCAGCGACTCGCAGTGATTAAATTTAATGTACTTCAAGTTTTGGAAGTCCTGCAAAAACAGTGAAGCCAACTTTAATAAACATTCTGAAAGGGAAAAAATGGGTGTTTGTATGATGACGTTGCTTCCTTACATTTAAACCCTGGGATTCCCTTTTGAGAATAGTTTGCTACTGAAGCATATCCGGTATTGATCTTTCATATCCGGTATTATATTTGAGGTCGTCAATCGTATATATTGAGCAATTTTTTTTTATTTAATGTAGAGATGATTCTCTGCGGAGTCCACAAATAGACCTATGTAAGTTGTTATACATAGACGGGGGAGTCAAACTCGTGAAATGATGGTAATTTAATATCAGATGTCATTCGTGTTGTCCATGGTTTTATAGATTGATCATTATTATTATTATCCTAATTTATTCGTAGGGGCTCAACTTGATGAGGGTTATGATTGGCTACACAACACATGGGGGAGATTGGGTTTCTCGGGGAAAGGATATGTCACAATTACATATCCTTGACTGTTATATATTCTATATTGACCTGGTGTATATGTCATAATTACATATGATTTGGCCACAACACTCTTCATGGGGATGGAAGCAAGGAGCTTCGATAGATCAGACAACTCGGAACCTAATATTCAGGTTTCTAAGTAAATTTTTTAACCTATTAATTAACTTTTCATTCAAAGTTACAATAAATTGATTTTGCGTGAATTAAATACCGCATTAAGAAATTACTAAACACTTATAAACTTTACCAGTTTTTATACATACATATATATGTATATTTTAGCAAATCAGATTTAACTCTTAGGGTTAATACCACGAAAAATCTCAAACTGGTACACCTGTGACAAATTTATCCCAAACTAATTTTTTGACCACAAAAAATCTCAAACTGGTACACATGTAACAAATTTAATCTGTTAGTTTCTGTTAAATTTTGCTATCAAACTGCTGAGTTAAATGTCACGTGATAGTTTACAAGTGTACCGATTTAGGATTTTACCCTTCGTTTGTCATAGGTATACCAGTTTTTTTCTTTTTCGTAGTATTAATCCAATTTAATGAAAACTAATGGATAGTAAATTTGTCACAAATGTACCTTTTTGGGGGTTTTTTGTGGTCAAAAAATTAGTTTGGGGTAAATTTGTCACAGGTATACCAGTTTGGGGTTTTTCGCAGTATTAACCCTAACTCTTATCATTTGACATTTTAGATATTATTTGAAAGAATTGAATAATATATACACACAATATAAAAAAGTTCACAAATAAACGTGGGTTAACAATTATTAAAAAGATTAGAATAAGTTTCATTAAAAATCCCAAATCGACATTGAGATTTGCCCCTTATTAATTTTTGTCTTACAAAAATCCTAAATTGGTCCGATTATGACACATTTACCGTAAAACTAATTTTCGTCTAAAAAAATTCCCAAACCAGTACTCTTCATCCAAATCTACCCTCAATTAGTTTGGGATAAACTTGTGCTACAAGTCATGCATGTGGAAATCCCAAAATCTAAGTGAAGTGTCATGTGGTGAGTATGCGAACATGTTATGCCATGTGACAAAACTATGCCACCTGCCATGCCAAGTGACAATCATGGAGCATAGTAAAGTGCCGTATGGCGAGTGCGGATGTGGGCTACATAAACAAACGATGCCATGTGTCAGGCCAAGTGACAATCATAGAAGCAAAATGAAGTGCACATGGTGAGCATATGAGTGAACACTTTGTCGGATTCCGGCTCTAACTATATATATAATAGATGAAGGTCAAGAATCTAGGTTCTATCACAATGAAATTTCCCGAAAGTCAATAAAATTTAAAATTTGTTGAAGTTTTTCAAAGACAATGAAACCAACTTTGAAAAACATTGGGAAGAAGATACAAATTTCATATATCGAATTCAAAAGGGCTAATGTAGGTAAATGCTCACCTTGAACTGATTTGGCATTATTGTAATACTACAATTGCTCATATCAAGTCCCACTAATTTCTTTCGACCGGAGGAAAATTCTGGAATCCGAGGAGCATATCCAGCCCATCGAAACCATCTTAGCTCATTTGGAAGAAATATAGGACCTCGGAAAGAATTATGCACATTGCGCAAAATGAGCAATCTCAACCTTCTCATTTTTGTAAAAGCATCAGGACCGATACATATCTCTGTCGGCTCAGGTAGCTCAAACACTATGGCTTTTATAGCACAATTTTCCTGTATATACAAGACTATTTAGGTTGTACATATTGAGTAATTAGAGTCAAGATAAGGAGCAGAATTATAATGGTATTTGCAAGTCTTACCATGTCGCTTGATAGAACATCGACAAAGTCATCATGTAGCCATAGTCTGCTGCGTCTCCCAGGATCATCGCTTTCTTGGTTCACAATATCCATACCCATCAATTGAATCAAGTCATGCATTTGTATGTTCCCGGACTCAGTTCTTATCAAGGACCTCTCCATAAGAATTTGTAATCCTATTACTGCCTTAAAATCGCAACTGTCGAGAACTTTCTTTACATACTCACTATCCCACCCCTTAAAAAAGCAGGCAATGTGGAGAAAGATCTCTTTTACTTTTGGCTCTAGTCCACCATAACTTATTTTGAGCACATCATTGATGCATTTTTTAGGAGCCGTAGAAATTTCATCTAGTGCACTTTCCCATTCATATTCTCTTCTACCACGTAAGAAGGAACCTAGCACCTCAAGTGCTAAAGGAAGGCCTTTAGCATGATTTAGAACACTATCCACTAGATCTGTCCTGATTTTAAATTTTTGGTGTGTTGGAAAAGCATGCTTACTAAATAGCTCTCGAGCATCACTGTCATCCAGTTCTCTAACTTTGTACACATGATCTTCATCTATCCCGAGATAAGTTAGCAAATGGATATCTCTTGTAGTAACAATGATCCTACTCCCATTACGAAGCCACTTACCTTCTCCTACTAAAGCATGTAACTGGCGCAAGTCATCCACATCATCAAGGACGAGGAGAACTTTTTTGTGACAAAGTCTTTCTTGTATTAGATTAATACCTCTATAAACATTGGACACTACTAATCTTTCTTTCAGTGCTAACATCTCAAATAGTAATTTTTCTTGCAAAGTAACCAAATCCTTGCAATCTTTTGAAACTTCTCGAACATTCGCCAAAAAACATGAATTCCCGAATTGATTGAAAATATCATTATAAATGGCTTTGGCTAAAGTCGTCTTTCCTATGCCTCCCTGTCCCCATAATCCCACCATGAGAACATCCTCATCAGACTCAAGGTTTAACATCGATTTCAACTTAACCACTCGGGAATCTATCCCAACCGGATGCATAGCAACATGCAAAAGTGTTCGGTCTAGGTGAGTGGAGATTTCCATCACAATTCTTTGTATAAGCTCTGACTCATCTCTGAAACAAACAAAAAATAGAAGTTGTGGCATCGTTTTAGCAATTTGAGTAAGCAAATAACAAGAAATTACCAGCCAACAATGATAAAAGCAGTGCATCACATTTTCACATAACCACAACCAAAACAAAATGTATTCCCACCTAGTCGAATTTGAACTCAAAAGACCTCCACACCAATCAAAACAAATTAGGGTTCAACTGTTAGTCATCCAAGTGATTCATGTTCTTTTGATTTATACATGACGATTTACTTATGTATCTTGTTGAACTGTTATATGTGATTTATGTATACGCTTAATCAAAAAAAGTTATTCAGGACTTTGAATGATGGTTGAGATTTTGATTCGAAAACTATTAAATTACCCTAAAGCACGATGTTATTGCCTTACATGGCCTGTACACACTAATTATCCTGAATCAAGCGTTGCAAACTTTCTCATTCCTTCTAAAGAAAAGAGGTAAGTGCAGAAACACATTCTTAACATCTTGTCCATTGATCGATCGAGTTTTAGCATTTTATATTGTTCAAATAAGTCAGTAAAACTTTCGGGCGATGAAGTCAAACTTTTTTATGGGAAAAAGCCACGTGTCAATTCTATGGTTAGCTACATGTGATTTTTCAAACTCAAAATGCCACCGGTAACGAGTTTATGACTCTGTAACAAGTTTTAGCATTTTATATTGTTCAAATAAGTATTTTCAGGAATGATAAGATGAAGCATCTATATATATACTTACACTCATGTGTGTGTAGTTTTTTTATTTTTACAAACAATCTCTATACTTATTTGCAAAATAGCTTCTTACACAAAATATGGACTCTACTCAACTTACCCATCTTTCAAGGGCCATCCGGACAAGTAACTAGCATCGGAAAGTGCTTTCTCCCATCTTTTCACTTCCTTTGAATCCTTCCCGTACTTGGACTCATGCTTGACCATAGCATCTCTGTAGCTCCCTCTTGGCGTTCTCAATTCCCTGGGTTCCACTTTGTAAAACAAGGGAAATACCGTGAGATCTCTTTCTTTCTTACCGTCAATGATTTTCACCAACTCTTCCAAACACCACCACGAGGAAGCATAATCCTTGGAGAAAATGATTATTGCGATCTGTGATTCCTCGATCGCCTTCATAAGCGCCGGTGCTATTTGCTCTCCTTTCCTGAGCTCCTCGCTATCAACGTAAGTGTAGATTCCTTTCTGATCAAGAGCTCTGTAGAGATGACCGAGGAAGTTGTTTCGAACGTCCTCACCCCTGAAACTCAAGAACACATGGTATTTCCGTTTGGGTTTCGATGAAGAAGCCATTAGATATGGAGTTCAACAATCAGGAATAAGTATTCGGCACCGTGTTTTCAGATAGTTCGTTCACCACCCGATCTTCTTGTTGATTTATTATTATACTAGAGGACAGACGTGCGCGACTTTTTTATGGCTGGGTTAACAAAAAATAATATTAGAAATTTGGAAATTGATGGTGCTTATCGATGGACCAAGATATCTGACAGGTGTGAGCACATGGTCTTATTTTTCCTGAAGACCGCATATCGCCGGGTTATTCCTTTTTTTTTGTCCGATTGGCTGATTTGACACGAGTTTCTTTGTTTGATGTTTTATTTATTGTTAAATTGTTGATAAATTTGACCGGTCAACAAGCCAAATGGCCGACAAAGGTGGAGAATAGTACAGATGACTACAGATCCCCGGTGGACTCAATAATTGCGCAAACTGACAAATAACTTTTGGTGAATTCTCGTGATCGAGGTTACAGGCTCACTAATAAAGAAACTTTGCTGGCTTCTTCAAAATGACATCCCCAACCTTCTAAGTAGTTGTTTCTTCTTTGCTAAACAATAATTTAACACATGATATATCATTATAGACAATTAAATATATCAGCAAAGAATAATATTAGATCTTTTAATAAAATTAGAACTTTGGAAATGGTGCTTAGGAGACCACTATATCTAATAGGTGTGAACCCTTCTACTTACTTTCACTGAAGACCGGATTCCACGACATTATTCGAGGGAATGGCTTTCATCTATTCACTCTTCGTTTTTCTTTTTGAAAATGAAGTATTTCATGTCATTAGGTTAGCTTTTCTCATAGGCTCACTAATAAAAAGAACTTTTGTGGCTTGCCCGAAATGGCAATTCCATCTCCCGAGTAGTTGTTTTTTCTTTGCTGTCCTTTTTTTCCAACAATCAATAATAATTTAACAATTGACTACTCGAAAGATATATATTGCTAGCCCTATTTCATTATTTTTATAACTTAGGGGTATGAGGAAAAAAGCCCAGCTACCCTGAAAGTCTATAAACGCCTCGCAGGCCTCGTGAACAAATTAAAGTCTAGACCTTTGATTTAGTATTCCTAACTTAGAACAGTTTGCACGTAATAGATTAATTTCTTTTATGACAATATACTTGAATATAATTGTAATATTTATCTGATATGGATGTCAGATCTTGTCACCCGGCAAATTGTGACCATAGATTTTCTTGACATGAGTAGTTGACATTGATGTTTGCTACCTACTATCTGGATTATGGTACCATGCATATTATGATGCTTTGACTTATGTAGGTATGGAATATTCATGTTATTTGAGAATATCTATTGCCTGCGCTATTTGCATTATTTTTACGATGCATTATGTCGATTCATAAAAATTGCAGTAATTATTAATGTATTACTTGATTTCATAGAAATAATGAGGATTGCCACTTGCTGAGCGTAATCAAGCTCGCCCTTTCTATTACCATTCTATCACAAGAACGACGATGACTAAATGGGGGCATGTGAGGAGTGATATGGGGTGACCTAGACTGGCATTTACCAAACAAATTTTAGGGAATTGAGAGTACTTATGAATTCCTTTTGAAAATGATTTGGATGTTGTTAAATTTTGTAGAAGTTTTGCCTAGATGACTGATTTGAAATGAGGTTAAATTTTTTTGAAATGGTTTTCGTTAAAGGCTTATTCCTTTATAGGATAGATGGTCCTTCCCTTTAATTCCAGTATGAATTTGGAGTGTGATACATATTCTAAACATAATTCTATAAAATAAAGATGGAAACTCATAATATTTTCTCCAACTAAATGGGTGATTAGCTGCCAGCCTACCAAAAAGTAAATAATAATAAGAATAAAATCTTCATGCTTACTGGCGGAGTTTTTAGATTCTAGTGTTAATTAAAGAACCCAACCTTTCTGTTTATTTCTTCGTTTTTATCTAATGTGGTCACATGATTACGTGACATCACTTGTACCCACTTGATTCCCGGGGGAGAAGATCATATTAAACTCGGTCTATATACATTGGCATTAATTTATGCTAGCTACAAAGCCCGTGCTAGGAACGGGAATCGGAGGATTAATATCAGTTATTTTTTAAATTGTAATGTAAACTATAAACATTACCCTAATATTTTGCAAATTATTTTAGTAGTTATTTAGGTAAGAAACTATATGAAGGATAACTTTCGTAAACTTATGCGTTAATATTTTAATAATAAACATGTTATTGCACCTTTTCAAAATTATCTAGATTATATATTGAAAAAGAAAAATATGGAAATTGCATTTCAAAACTCAAAAGTACACTAAATTCATGTTATTATAATATAGAAAAGTTACCATCATACCAAGTTTCTCAATGTTTCACCAAAATTGCTCCGACGACGAAATATTTTTTCACCGAAAATTCATTCTTCAGCTTTTAATGAGACGATACGGGTTCTGTGGCGATTCCGGACAGAAAATATCTAGGCAAACAAGAAATCAATAGCTTTACTTCGAACTTCAAATAGAACCGTACGTATAAACCATGCCGGAATTTAATTGACCACAAAGTTTGAGAACGTGCAAAGATATAACGCTGGAATTTAATCGATGACGCAACACCCGTGATAGAGATACATGCCGGAATTTAATCAATGATGTGAATCAGAAAGCTACAACTAATAAAGTGCAGTATAGGAAAGTAAAGATAATTGAAAGATAACATTTTTGTTGATTTGTCGGGGGTCTCTCCGAAGAGTGGAATGGGTCTATTTAAAGTCTACAATCAACGGTTATCAACAGAAGTTACAAAGGAGGTTACAAACGGTTACTAAAAAGAAATAACTTTCTAGCGGTTATAAAAAGTTACAAATAGAGATTACAAAAAGAAGTTACAAACAAAGGTTATGAATGGTTACCAAACAGTTATCGACGGTTACGTAGACTCTACTACGTCGATGGTTTCTTCAATTCCACTTCGTTGACGGTTACTTTTTTACGGTTGCATCCGATATTGTCAATTCCTTCGAGTTGGCAATTCTTCACTAACGTTCATATTATTTTTCTGCATCCTGACCAATCACGACCATCCACTTCCTTCCAAAATCGACAACTCTACAGGCTTTTTTGAGAAAACTCAAAACATAAAAGTTGTAGATATATGAGTCTTCGTTCTTTTAACTTTGGAATCAGTTCAATCTTATATGTATCAACAAAGTTATGACCATTTTCCCAAACTAGCGCAGAATCGAAACTTCTGCTCGTTTTGTGACGGAGTCTCCATGTGTGCAAGTCACTATCCCGATCCTATTACTCGAGTAGTTGACACATTGGGCTACATCAAAAAGACCACGAAACTCTGCTCTTATTGACTAAGCCCATCATTTGTCGATAATAACAAAAAATTGATCATTTTTTGGTGTAAACACTCAAAGATCATCTAAACATCTTCCTTACATATTATAGTTGTCATACTCTTTGGTGTAGAATTCTTCTTTCATATATATATGTCTGTGAGTGATTTGCAGGCTCCGGAAAACAAGCCTTATATATCCCCGTATTATATAATCAACCAAACAAAATGGTGTTCAAGTCTTGGGAAGTTTTATGCTTCGTGCCTATGAAAAATACACGATATGAGAGAATTTCTCTGTCGGTAAACAAGAAAATCTAATTATAGTTGTCTCTATATGTGGCTTATAAATAGTTTACATTTTTATTATCACATAGCTTAAATATTTCGAAGATTGAAATTCCAAATAAGAAAAGTACCGTGGACTCATAGAAAACGGTATAATTAAATTGTTGATCATACATAATGTCCTATGTTGAATTATGTGGATCAACATTGTTGACAATTTATAGTTTCTACTCCCGTTTATATTTAAATTCTTCATTCTCAATCATAAAAAACAAATGGGCAAGAAGATGACTCGGACTTACAGAAAGTGACATATATTGATGCTCCAAAAACGGATATGCTGTTTTAACCAATCTATTAAATAAATGAGCCAAGAACAGCTCATCCAAAATGTTTGTTTTTGCTGAGAAAATGTTAAGATGCTTTCAAAACATCATGTCATCAGCCACCTACTGCAATTATTCTGTCTGTTTCCGCTTGCATTTCCCTACTGCAATTATTCTGTCTTTGAGCTTCTTCACTCCGAGTCCGAGGTGCTTTCCCCGACCAAAAGTCCAACTTTGAGGCAGTTATTTGCGTCTTATAAGTTAGAAATTATTAAATGGAAAATATGTATGGTAGACTATGTGGACACCTATTTTTTCGGGTCGCGACAGACTAAATCTAAATCGTAAAAGTTGAAGAGATTCATATGGAGTCTACCTTTTTTAATGGTTCAAATTCAAATTAATTTATATACTAAGTTCACTCAGTAATTTTTCTAGATAGATAACCATGCTACTATTTGTTAATGCGTACGAAAAACCTTTCCAGAATTGGATGGAAATAATACCACTTATCTAAGCTCGATCTGCTAAATTTCATGCTTTGAAAGGATGGATCTTGCATATGACCCACCTTATCCTTATCCAATGTGTTCGATCCAATCATCCTTGGTAAACCAGATTCATTAAATAAATTATTGAAATGAGGGGGTATGATCATAATGGTGCAAGCAGATCAGATGTTTACCTGTGTTCCTAGTCCCTCGATTGTAATAGATGATGATCTTGTGGGCTAAAAATGATAACTAATTCCCATGATCTTATTTATAGGTGTAAGAGGAATCTGTTCAGCGAGTACCACAAAAGTTGAACTTAATCTGGGGAAGACTATGTATTCTCATTATAAATTATCTACCTTGAATTTCTTGTCAGCGAATCCAAGTCAAGTTGGAAACGTTTTGAGTGTCTAAATTTTTCTTTCAGAGAGTGTGTCGGTGACAGAGAGCACTAATATTAGAGTTTGGGAGAAAAAAATGTATGAACTATTGGTCCTGCTGCACACTGAACAAAGCTTTTCTTCACCATGAGATGAGGCATCTTCTTTTCTCTTTAGCACCGAAAGAAGAGCAACGACTTTAAGTCAAGCCTATGAAATTTTTCTTTCTGAAGTGGGGGTAAAAAGTTTCCAACTTTACTAGTTGGTGGAACGATGCTTCGAGATAGTCATGAAGAACGTGCGTGACCAAGAGACGACCATGAGACGACGCTTCAAGCATTGTTTACGAGGTGTTTGTGAAAGGTTTTATGCGAGAATGAAGTTGTTTATTCCTAATCTTCCCTAGGTGGATTGTCCAGATCCTTTTGAGCAATAACTTAGAATAAAGCTTTTTGCATTCAATTTTTTTCCAAAATATATTATTTGCTGTGTGCAATTGTCACAGCAACAGTTGCTAATATGACTGTCATTTTAAGTATTACAACTAATATAATCCCATTTGAATGCAGATTAAAATTCTAAGGTTTCGTATGGAGTCTACTATTTTTAATGTTCAAATTCAATGTAGCTTTTGCACTATGTTCACTTCATAATTTTTCTAGAAAGATAACCGTACCACTACTTCATAATGCATAAGATAAGCCATTCCAAGAATTCGACGGTAATAATAAAACTTGTCTAACTTAAATCCGCTAAATCTCATGTGTTGAGAGGATGGATCTCACATAAGACGCACCTTCTCTATTGTGTACAAGCCAATCATCCTCGGTAAACCAAATTCATTAATCAAAATTTTAAATCAGGGGGATGATCATAATGGTGCAAGCGGATCGGATGTTTAGCCGTGCTCCTAATCCCTTGATCGTAACAGATGATCTTGCGGGCTAAGAATGAATTCTTATTCCTATAATCTTATTCATAGGTGTGATGCATGTGTGAGCGAGTGATTCCGGAAATGAGGTTTTTTGGGTTATGTGTATGGATGGGTGTGTGTTTGTAATAATTACCGCAGGGTAGAAAGGTAAACAAATGATAGATTATGATTGTCACCCAGGAATAAAAGACGTGCCACTAGCCGAGGATGAAGATTGGGATCGACGAAATTCACCACCGAGGCTTAAAGGACAAGTCACCTGCCAAGGTTAAAGGACTTCGGGATAAGAGAAGCCTATCACCAGGGCCTAAAGGGTAAACCTTCAAACGAGGATAAAGCGTTTCTTGGCTCACCACCGAGGAGTTATCCACCCTCCAAGGATAAAGAAACAAGAATAGGAGTTATCCACTCTCTAAAGATAATCGCTCACACAGAAGAAAATCTCATATATTCATCAAAGTCTAGTATGCATTACAATGGAGAACAATCCTCTATTTTAAGAGAGACTAAGACTTAGGAAATAGACAAACATTAAAAGACTTAGAAACTAAAAGCAATTAAAGTCCTAGGAACTTAGTACTTTCACTCTCGAGACTTGCATACTCATAAAGACTTAGGAACTCATAAATGCATTGATGACACTTAGGATCTGTGAAGTGCAATAAAGACATGGAAACTTGAAATCTTGACTCTTCTTCGGCCTTGTGGTTCTTCTCCTAAAATTTGTGCTTCATCTTTAACCAGACGATAACCACCTCAATAAATAAGCAAATGTCATAGGAAATTGCTTGGAAGAACCTCTTATTGATACGTTGTTGATTAGCTTTGAAATTGGCAAGTGTTCTGGTGTACCGATAACTTTAATCGGTAATTCAATAGTCTCGGTAACTAGATAATTTTGGTAACTTGATAGTCTCCTTGTTGGCAACTTCATTCTTGGATCCATCAAAGCAAATTATGACCAAAGTTGTAGCTTGGATAATCATTGATTGTGCTTGACTCCTTGATGGAATCAAATCGGAACTTAAGGAATGTTCCACAGAATCGGATGCTCCCGCATCAAGGTGCAAGAGGAATTTGTTCAGTTGAGTACCGCAAAAATTGAAGTTACTCCGTGGAAGATCATAAATTCTCATTATAAATAATCAACCTCGAATTTCTTGTCAACAAATCCAAGTCAAGTTCGAACGTTTTGAGTATCTTATTTTTCTTTTAGAGAGTGTGTTGGTGACAAAGAGCACCAATGTTAGAAAAATGTATGTACAGTCGGTCCTACAGTGCACTGAACAAGGCTTTTTCTGCACCATGAGACAAGGCATCTTCTTTTCTCTTTAGCACCGAAAGAAAGGCGACGACTTTAAGTCAAGCCTATGAAATTTTCCCAAAGTGGAGGGAAAAAGTTTCTAGCTTTTCTAGTTAGTGGAACGACGCTTTCATAAGTCATGAAGAATGTGAATGACCAGTAGACGATTCTTTCAACTTTGTTAGAATGAACTTTTTTTCCTCCTAATTTGCCTTAGGTGGATTGTCCTTATCCTTTTGAGCAATAACATAGAATAAAGCTTTATGCAATTAGTTTTTTTTTCAAAATATATTATTTGTTGTATGTGAAATTGTCAACAATTACGACAGTTATTTTAAGTGCAATGACCAATATAATCCCATTTGAGTGCAGATTAAAATTCTAAGGTTTCGTATGGAGTTTACTAATTTTAACGTTCAAATTCGATTTAGCTTATGCACTATGTTCACTTCATAATTTTTCAAGAAAGATAACCATACCACTACTTCGTCCTGCATTAGATAAGCCGTTTCAAGAATTCGATAGTAATAAAACTTGTCTAATTTAAATCTGCTAAATCTCATGTGTTGAGAGGATGGATCTCGCATAAGACCCACCTTCTCTATTGTGTACAAGCCAATCATCCTCGGTAAACCAAATTCATTAATCAATTTTTTATATCAGAGGGATGATCATATTGGTGCAAGAAGATCGGATGTTTAGCCGTGCTCCTAATCCCTCGATTGTAACAGATGATCTTGTGGGCTAAGAATGAATTCTTATTCCAATGATCTTATTCATAGGTGTGATGCGTGCATGGGCGAGTAATTCCGGAAATGAGGTTTTCTGGGTTATGTGTGTGGATTGGTATGTGTTTGTAATAGTTACCGCATGGTAGAAAGGTAAACGAATGATAGATTACGATCGTCATCCAGGAATAAAAGACGTGCCACTAGCCGAGGATGAAAGTTGGGATTGACGAAATTCACCACCGAGGCTTAAAGGACAAGTCACTTGCCAAGGTTAAAGGACTTCGGGATAAGAGAAGCCCATCACCAGGGCCTAAAGGGTAAACCTTCAGACGAGGATAAAGCGTTTCTTGGCTCACCACCGAGGAGTTATCCACCATCCAAGGATAAAGAAACAAGAATAGGAGTTATCCACTCTCTAAAGATAATCGCTCACACAGAACAAAATCTCATGTATTCATCAAAGTCTAGTATACATTACAATGGAGAACAATCCTCTATTTTAAGAGAGACTAAGACTTAGGAAATAGACAAACATTAAAAGGCTTAGAAACTAGAAAGCAATTAAAGTCCCAGGAATTTAGTACTTTGACTATCGAAACTTGCATACTCATAAAGACTTAGGAACTCATAAATGCATTGATGACACTTAGGAACTATGAAGTGCAATAAAGACATGGAGACTTGAAATCTTGACTCTTCAGCCTTGTGGTTCTTCTCATAAAATTTGTGTTTCATCTTTAATAAGAGGATAACCACCTTAATAAATCAGCAAATATCATAGGAAATTGCTTGGAAGAACCTCTTATTGATACGTTGTTGATTAGCTTTGAAATCGGTGAGTATTCTGGTATACCGATAACTTTAATCGGTAATTCAATAGTCTCGGTAACTAGATGGTTTCGGTAACTTGGTAGTCTCCTTGTCGGCAACTTCATTCTTGGATCCATCAAAGCAATTATAACCAAAGTTGTAGCTTGGATAATCATTGATTGTGCTTGGCTCGTTGATGGAATCAAATCGGAACTTAAGGAATATTCCAAAGAATCGGATGCTCCTGCATCAAGGTGTAAGAGGAATTTGTTCAGCTGAGTACTGCAAAAATTGAAGTTACTCAGTGGAAGATCATAAATTCTCATTATAAATAATCAACCTCGAATTTCTTGTCAACAAATCCAAGTCAAGTTCGAACGTTTTGAGTATCTTATTTTTCTTTTAGAGAGTGTGTTGGTGACAAAGAGCACCAATGTTAGAAAAATGTATGTGCAGTCAGTCCCACAGCGCACTGAACAAGGCTTTTTCTGCACCATGAGACAAGGCATCTTCTTTTCTCTTTAGCACCGAAAGAAAGGCGACGACTTTAAGTCAAGCCTATGAAATTTTCCCAAAGTGGAGGGAAAAAGTTTCTAGCTTTTCTAGTTAGTGGAACAACGCTTTCATAAGTCATGAAGAATGTGAACGACCAGCAGACGATACTTTCAACTTTGTTAGAATGAACGTTTTTTTTCTCCTAATTTGCCTTAGGTGGATTGTCCTTATCCTTTTGAGCAATAACATAGAATAAAGCTTTATGCAATTAGTTTTTTTTTCAAAATATATTATTTATTATATGTGAAATTGTCAACAATTACGACAGTTATTTTAAGTGCAATGACCAATATAATCCCATTTGAGTGTAGATTAAAATTCTAAGGTTTCGTATGGAGTTTACTAATTTTAACATTCAAATTCAATTTAGCTTATGCACTATGTTCACTTCGTAATTTTTCAAGAAAGATAACCACCCCACTACTTCTTAATAAATTAGATAAGCCGTTTCAAGAATTTGACGGTAATAGTAAAACTTGTCTAATTTAAATCTGCTAAATCTCATGTGTTGAGAGGATGGATCTCGCATAAGACCCACCTTCTCTATTGTGTACAAGCCAATCATCCTCGGTAAACCAAATTCATTAATCAATTTTTTATATCAGAGGGATGATCATAATGGTGCAAGCGGATCGGATGTTTATCCGTCCGTGCTCCTAATCCCTCGATTATAACAGATGATCTTGTGGGCTAAGAACGAATTCTTATTCCAATGATCTTATTCATAGGTGTGATGCGTGCATGGGCGAGTAATTCCGGAAATGAGGTTTTCTGGGTTATGTGTATGGATGGGTATGTGTTTGTAATAGTTACCGCATGGTAGAAAGGTAAACGAATGATAGATTACGATCGTCATCCAGGAATAAAAGACGTGCCACTAGCCGAGGATGAAGGTTGGGATCGACGAAATTCACCACCGAGGCTTAAAGGACAAGTCACCTGCCAAGGTTAAAGGACTTCGGGATAAGAGAAGCCCATCACCAGGGCCTAAAGGGTAAACCTTCAGACGAGGATAAAGCGTTTCTTGGCTCACCACCGAGGAGTTATCCACCCTCCAAGGATAAAGAAACAAGAATAGGAGTTATCCACTCTCTAAAGATAATCGCTCACACAGAAGAAAATCTCATGTATTCATCAAAGTCTAGTATACATTACAATGGAGAACAATCCTCTATTTTAAGAGAGACTAAGACTTAAGAAATAGACAAACATTAAAAGGCTTAGAAACTAGAAAGCAATTAAAGTCCTAGGAATTTAGTACTTTGACTATCGAAACTTGCATACTCATAAAGACTTAGGAACTCATAAATGCATTGATGACACTTAGGAACTATGAAGTGCAATAAAGATATGGAGACTTGAAATCTTGACTCTTCAGCCTTGTGGTTCTTCTCATAAAATTTGTGTTTCATCTTTAACAAGAGGATAACCACCTTAATAAATCAGCAAATATCATAGGAAATTGCTTGGAAGAACCTCTTATTGATACGTTGTTGATTAGCTTCGAAATCGGTGAGTATTCTGGTATACCGATAACTTTAATCGGTAATTCAATAGTCTCGGTAACTAGATGGTTTCGGTAACTTGGTAGTCTCCTTGTCGGCAACTTCATTCTTGGATCCATCAAAGCAAATTATAACCAAAGTTGTAGCTTGGATAATCATTGATTGTGCTTGGCTCATTGATGGAATCAAATCGGAACTTAAGGAATATTCCAAAGAATCGGATGCTCCTGCATCAAGGTGTAAGAGGAATTTGTTCAGTTGAGTACTGCAAAAATTGAAGTTACTCTGTGGAAGATCATAAATTCTCATTATAAATAATCAACCTCGAATTTCTTGTCAACAAATCCAAGTCAAGCTCGAACGTTTTGAGTATCTTATTTTTCTTTTAGAGAGTGTGTTGGTGACAAAGAGCACCAATGTTAGAAAAATGTATGTACAGTCAGTCCCACAGCGCACTGAACAAGGCTTTTTCTGCACCATGAGACAAGGCATCTTCTTTTCTCTTTAGCACTGAAGGAGGGTGACGACTTTAAGTCAAGCCTATGAAATTTTCCCAAAGTGGAGGGAAAAAGTTTCTAGCTTTTCTAGTTAGTGGAACGACGCTTTCATAAGTCATGAAGAATGTGAACGACCATGAGACGACCAGCAGACGATACTTTCATTTTTGTTAGAATGAACTTTTTTTTCTCCTAATTTGTCACGCCCCGAACCCCTCGAGCACGCGACATCCCTCTTAAGTCGAATTAGTGCGACGTCCCAGGAAACGTCGTCGACCCAAAACGAACCCATCAGAGTTTAATCGCGGCGGAAACACCAAACACCCAAACAATAATTTACCTGGGGTGCTAGGGAGAATAAATTGCCAAACCACCAAATCATATACTATACCTCGATTTAAGCACAATATCCATTTACAACATAAACTTATGGCACAACCGCCAATTTACAAACCACAAAACAAAATATACACATTTAAACTACTAAACTGCAAACCACCGATAACACAAAAGATTAGTAGCCTGGGTAACGCTACACCAAAATGGGACACTTCCAGACTCTTCCTCAGCTCCAAACCTAATCCCTACGCCCTCTAGATGGTGTCCGCTCTGGCTCACTCTCTTCGGAATCCTCATCCGAATCCTCATTAGCCACAGCTTCATCCGACGACTCCGAATCGGCCTCAATCTCGATCGGGAATTCTACCACATCATGATAAGTATGCATAACAATCCCAAATACGCTGCAGCGGCGGCGACAGAAGGTTCATGGCTCGGGCGGGTGATCTGAAATGGTTTGGTTGATACAACCGTGAGACACTTCTCAATAAGTATAGAACCTAAACCTTATCTAGGCTACCACGTATTCCAGACCAGTCCAGACACCGAATCAAGCAACACACAAACAACGTCCACACAATCGTACTTACCTGATTCTCAATACACGCAACCTGCACGTTAGTCTTACAATAGCACTATTCCACTCACATGCATGTTCAAATCTCATTTCACGCATTCGTTCCGTTCTCATCATGTCTTTTCCACATCACTCGCCAGTGACCTGCGTTACAGTACACGCCTCAGGTCCACTGCGACCAACTCATCACAACACTCCAGGGCCCGCGTTACAGTACACGCCTCAGGCTATGTCTCTTGCCCGCGTTACAGTACACGCCTCAGGCTCAACATCTACCACCTACGGCATAAACAACCATCTCATTTTCACAACACTCCTTAGCCCGCGTTACAGTACACGCCTCAGGCTATGTCTCTTGCCCGCGTTACAGTACACGCCTCAGGCTCAACATCTACCACCTACTGAGCAACCCGCGTTGAAGTACACGCCTCAGGCTGGCAGTCTTCCGGTAATACCGGGCATCGTCCCGCATTGAAGTACACGCCTCAGGACGGCACAATTCCCACAATCATACATGCCATACCACATTCACTCTCTTATTCATGCACATGCTCAATAATCATTTGCCACACTCAATTGGCCAATCACACGTGGCCCGTGCACGCATCAATTCACACACAATTCATGCTCACTAAGCATTTGACATGGCCAATTTAACAATTAATTCTGTCAGGCCCAAGCGTGCACATAACAAAGCACATTTCAATCCTTTAAATCACGGTTCAATAAACACACAAGACCACTCATGGGCCCACAAACACAGCCACGTTCATAGGCATAAATTCGACATTTCCAAGCATGTTAAACACCACAATCCAGCCATACTACCACACACCAAACCGACACCATTTGTCCTTAAATCGAGCCCTAAGCTCGCCAATTCCATCCCACAACATCCGACACTCTATTCAGTCTCACTCCAGCCTCGAAACATCCTCATTTCATCCTCAAATCAACTCATCTAACACATATTCAAGCATAAATTCTGGTCACGAGGCAGCAACTATTCAACCCCGACACCCCCGCCATTCCGCTCATAAAAACGAACATTCAAAGAATCGGGTAAAATTGGGCAGTTTACACAGTGACCGAAATCCCATCAAAATAAATAGTAAACGAACTTCAAAAATTCTGAAATTTGGATATGTTGCGTAAAACATCTTGATAAACATTTTCCGTGAAGAACTCGAAACCCAGTTTCAACTGTAAACACCTTTTTTTGTCACTTGAAGTCAGATGAAAATCAACCCGTCCGGTCAGGTCACTTGACCATAAAAATGCATCTCATCCAGTACCCAAATCACTTTGGAAAGCCTTGAAATTTTTATATGTCATAGCCACAAATGTCCCCAACAAGTTTTGTGAAGGAAGTATTTTGAAAATGGGTCTGGAAAAATTTATAAAAATTCGAACAGACCCGAAGGTCGGAGGAACAGTGTTTCCAGCACACTAATTTCGGTCCAAAGATGGACTTCCGAATGGCCTCCGATGATTTCCAAAAATTCTCAAATTAAATTATATCATACTTCAAGATGTTAAGAGAAACTTTCATGAAGAAAACTTCCTTAAATTCAGCCCGCAAAATTCTCCACAAAAATAGCAAACCGGACGGGTACAGTCACCGCGAATCCGAGAATCACACCAAACCTCAAGGATTCGAACCCCAATTGATTTCTACCGAATTTCAACCGCCAAAACTCATTCCCAGACGTCTAATCCAATATGCAACAGCCATTAACAGCCATAATCAGCCACCAACAACCACGATCAACACCCTAATCAACCCCTAAACTACCCTAAACCGCGTCTAAACGAGTCCAATAATACCCGATGTCCTAGGCAAGGGTTAGATTGCGACTTACCGAGTTCTAGACTAACGTGGCTAGAACGGAAAGTGGCGGCGAATGGCGGCGCGGCTCACGGTGGGCGACGATCGGCTTGGGCGGACAGCGAGCGGCGGCGGCCTTCCTTGGCCGACCAGCTCACGGCCAAGAGAGAGAGAATCGGGAGAGAGAGAGAGGACGGCGTGAGGGTCGGGGGCGGCTCGGTGGCGTGGTACGGCGGCGGTCCGGGCGGCGGTGACCGGCGGTGATGGCTCGGCGGCGATCGGCAAGGAGAGAGGGAGAGTCCACGGTGGGGGTGGGGGGTGTTGCCGTGAGGGAGAGAGAGAGGGGGAGTGAGGAGAGAGAGAAAGTCTTGACTCAAATAGTCCAATTTGACCAAAACAGCAAATTACGATCTTGCCCTTGTCTAATCTTTTCAATCAACGGCCCAGATTCGATCTTATCTTGAAATCGACGGCCGAGATCGAATCTTACCCAAAATATCCAAAGGCAATTTGGGAATTTCATAAAATTTCAAGAGCAAATATATCCAACCAAATATTTATGGCAAAATGACCAAAATGCCCTTGCCCATTATAACTAACCCTTTATAAATCCTTGGGGGTAAAATGGTCACTTTCTTCATTTCTCATCGAAATCGAATTTTTTCGAAGGAATCGGGACAATCCAAAATTGCATGATCCATTCACAACGTCATCCTAACGTCCAGTTGTGACTTCCTAATTTTCCAGTGTCCGATTTGGGCTCAATTAAATAATTAAATTTTATTAAACGCAACTCGAGCGTTTCTCGAACTAACGGGCGGCTTGTTGGGGAAATTCGCATATTCGACCTGTGACTGATAATAAATCGAGTCACATGCAAGTTCATTCGATTCGTGACGACTTCGGTTGTCATTTAAATCGCGAGGATCGATCACTAGATCCGAGGAGTACGATCGTTCGGTATAGGTTCAGGATCATTCGTCAATTCATCTCATGGTCTGACGATATCACCCGCGATCCACTACTCTAACAGTGGCGAACTGACCCCTGACTATCCTTGGATCGCCCAACAGTGGCTCAAAATGTCACCTCGGCGATTTTATGGTCGAAAGTCAATTCACGATCGAGTTTTCTCTTAGTCGTACGAATTTAAATCTCCAGTCAGCTTTCCCTAATGGTTAGTATTCCAGGAATGATCAGTTCCGGGCGAGAACTAACTACGAGTACATTTATAAAACCAAATATTTCACAAATCCCAAATGGACAAATTTTCAGGATGTCACATAATTTGCCTTAGGTGGATTGTCCTGATCCTTTTGAGCACTAACATAGAATAAAGCTTGAAGCATTTAGTTTTTTTTTCAAAATATATTATTTGTTATATGTGAAATTGTCAACAATTACGACAGTTATTTTAAGTGCAATGACCAATATAATCCCATTTGAATGCAAATTAAAATTCTAAGATTTTGTTTGTTTCGAGGAAGATGAACGATTTAAAAACATTTTTCAAAAAATGATCATTTGTATCGTTTAAAATAATTATAATGAAAAATATTTTCATTACCAACAATAATTCATGTCTAAATATTTTCATGCACGATAAAAATATTTTTTTGTTTATTCAACTTTGTAAATAACAATTAATTTTTCATATTGGCATCCAATGTGACCTCATAAAATTAGGGGTGAGCGGTTCCCGGTCCGGTCCGTTCTAACCCAAGAACCGGGAGGATCGGTTCCCAGTTTCTAGGACCGGGGACTAGATCCACTAGTCTTGGGACCGTGGACCGGTCTAGTTCCAATGGGACCAATATTAAATATTATTTATGAATCAGGAACCGATTGTTCCGTTCTTTCCTTTGTAGTTCTGATTTGATCACATAAGGCCATGGAAAAAATTGAAAAAATACATATAATATATGAAAAAATTGAACAATCAGTTCCAATGGGACCAATATTAAATATTTTTCATATATTTATTAAATATTATATATACGAAAAATTAGAAAAATATATATTTATTAGTCTGGTCCGGTCCGGTCCGGTTTCTACCTTAGAAGATCGCTCGGAAACCAGTTCCACTTTTAGGAATCGGGAACCGGACTGATATTCCCGAGAACCGGGCCAAACCGGTGGATCCAATCTGATCCGGTCCCGATTTGAGCGGTTCATCTTGCTCACCCCTACATAAAATGATACCACATCAATAGAAGCCCACTCTCTCTCTCTCATGATTGAACATCTAATTGAAGATGGTATAATATTTGCTTAGCAAGTGAGTTATGTCATCAATTCGGCTTAACTTTAGCAAAGTAAACGAGCCATGTTATCATAAATTCATAACATGACAATTTATTTAATGGAGGTCTCAATTTGAGCCAAATTCCACAAGTACTTGATTAAACAAAAAAGAAGTTTAGGTACTTGATTATAAAACAAAAAAAATTTAAATACTTATAATTTCATTATCCATTATTTATTCTTATCATCTGTTAGTAATATATGGGACAAAAATTATACGATTAGGAATATGAACAGGTATGTATTGTCCTTTTACTTATAATCACATATAAAAATTCAACGTTATTACAATAGAATCGCAAGATGATGTTATCATGATTACACATCAACTTTTATAAACAAGAAGAATTTAAATATTATATAGGACTATTTAAGTTACAAGACTTTATAAAAAAAAATAGCATCAAATAACTGAATTTTGTTACTAATTCGTGCTATTCAATAAGAAATTACAAGAGAATTATATTTATTTCTGTGAATATGAAATAAAATAATCATAATTTGGGCATTAACGATTTTGACATATTACATCATCAATTGACTAAACAAAAGATATTAAATAAATTCATTGTAGTACTTTTACCTTAATATAATATGGCATGTGTTTTAAAGATGTATAATTCCATTCACTCAAAAAGTACGAGTATCTTTCCGTAAGTTCAGCAAATGTGCGGGTGACAGAAATTTCTTTAACAAACATGTACATATGTGTATTTCCCGTAAAAGTGAGTGCTTTATTAATAGAGTTCTCCCCCGACTAGTGACTAATAGTAACAAATATTGACAACAGCCATTGTTATACTTTGGTAAGGTATTATACTCATAAACTGTTTCTATGCAATCTAATATGAACATCGAATTCTTCCATAAATTAAGCAAAAAACAAAGAATAGTTAAGTTTGTAATTTTATGGATTTTTTTTCTATATATTTGATTGCATTTAAATAATAATGCCTACTTATTAATCACATCATTTCATGAGCAAAGCCACAAAAGTTAAATTACATCTAAAAAAAAGCTATGCTTGTTGCTGGTTATCTTTTAGGAATTGACAAAATGTGGCTCATTTGATAATAGATATATATTAAAGTTTAATTTGGTGAGACAACTATTTTAGGGGTCTTAATCGAATTACCCTTTTTAATAATATGGTCTTAAGTTGGCGTCATAGGAACACAACTCGGGTTGCTAACCCTATCGGTCTTACAAGGCTCGAAGGAAAAATGGGCAAGGTTGGAGGATTTGTGTTACTGAGAAAACCTCGACCCACTAATGCTAGGGTGAGGCCCGGTACAAAAGTTCTTTTTATATTTTTTAATGGGAAAATTCCAAATGAGGATCCAAAGTGGATTCATTTTTTCAAATAAGAATCCGAAATGAACTGTGTCTCAAAAAAAGACATGAAGTGGTGAAGAAATCTCAAATAAGGGTCTCAGCTTGCCAGCCGGTCAAATATTCACCGGCGGACATTTTCCGGTGATTAAAATAGGGGTAATTTTGTCCGAAATTTGTAATTGGCTAAAAAAAATAGGAAAATCCCCAAATTGAATTTTGTTTAGGTTATTGCTTTAAGTGTTTACGTTTTCATCTTCCTCTCCCTCGCTGCTCCTCAACCAAGTCGATGCCCGCTCCTCGCCTGCTCCTCGTGAGCAGGCGAGGAGCAGGCGAGGGGTGCACCGCCTGCTCCTCGCCTGCTTTAAGTCCATCGTTCGACGTCATCTATTCTTTCCAAGGTTTTGTTGTCAACAAGCATCAAGTTGGTCGTTCGCGTGCACCGCTTGGGCGACTGCGGCGGCGAGGGCTTGTCTCTCTGGGAGGCGCTTCCGTCGGTCGCAATGGTCGGCAGCCAGGTAACGGAGACCGCATTTTTGTCGCATTCTGCTCCTCAATCTCTATTGCGGATGCTTTCTTTAATCAAATGGTGTGCTTTTTGTTGTTGGAATTTGAGAGTTCTGGAAAATCTTCCATGCTTGAAAGCGTGGTCGGGAGGGATTTTCTGTCTCGTATTTCTGGTAAATTTGACTTCCGTTAGCAATACACAGATTGCTAGATCATTGGAGAATGAGAAGGCCGAATTCTTTCTTGGAAGTTTTATGAAAGTTGTTGTTAACCAAGTAATGATATTGCTGAGAGAAAGAAGTTTGCAATTGATTCGTGATATTCTAGATTAAATCAAAACTCTTGCTGTCTATGGTGATCAGCTGAGAATTCAACAAGTATTAGCTGATTTCTTGTTAAATATGGTGAGACATGCTCCATCTTCAGAGGGTTGGGTGGAGATTCACGTTCATCCAAGTCTGAAACCAACTGTTGGAGGACTAACTCTTGTGCACAACGAATTTAGGCATTCTTTTTATAGGTTTCTATCTGTTTTGAGTATGTTCTATGGATAATGCATTGTCCTATTTTGAGATGGTTCCCTGATACAGCTTTCTTTCCAAAATTTCATCTCTGTTAACTCTAAATGCTCTTGAGGGTTAATTGCCTCATATCTCTGGTAAATGACTAGACTTAGCTTGTCTGCCGCATGGTTCCGTTAGCCTGAGTTTGCACGATATTTTACTTCTCAATAATGAGAAACACAGCACATCCTCGAAACATTAACGTGGTCATTAAATAGTGTCCAATGTCATTCACTTATAAAACCCTTCCTTCATAACATGTCGTCACGATTCATAGTCTTTCACAGATCTGTTTCTTTCAACTTACTTGGCCATGCATTCCACAGAAATCAGCAATAGCATGGAAATAGAAGCAGCTTCTGCGATGATGAAAATGGGAATGGATACAACAATTGCCACTCGAGACTATCAAAGCAGAGTTCATGAGGTTGAGCTCGAAACTTATATTTGATGAACCAAAAGAGCCAAGGAATGATGTTACTTTGACCTGGGAGGACCTCTGTAGTTAACTTATTGAAAGAAAACATTCGATTTGTGAGTTTAGTTTAATTTCAAAGCCACGCTCTTGTCTGCCTAAGGGGCTTAAATATTACGTGCATTTGACTTTTGGAGCTCACATGACTGGTAGATTGAGCTCAAGCACAAGGAAAATATGAGACATTCTAGTCAACGGCCATAAGCAATCTCTGGCTTATGGAACTTCAGTAAGTGTATAATCTAAAAATAATTCTCTTCCATCCTCAAATCCTTCATTTCTCCGGTTTTGTGAAATAATTTGTGACTTCACATAAAAAATTGAACCTAAGTCAACTATCCTGTTTTTTAAGGCGATCCTATATTCTATGGCGAATGATAAGGAACTGTATTCTCATCACTCATTGGGGTTCTCTATTCTTATGAATTCAGGCTTATGTGATGCAAGATGACGTATTGTTAACAACGCTAACTATGAGAGAAGCTATTTACTACACAACTCAGCTACAACTGCCAGACTCCATGCCAGTATCCGAGAAGAGGGAAAGAGCAGAAACGGCAATAAGGTAAATGGGACTGCTAGATGCCATGGACACAAGAATTGGAGGCCGGGGGATTAAAGGACTAAGTGGTGGTCAAAAGAGAAGAGTTAGCATTTGCCTGGAAATTGTCGCCTGCCCGAAGCTTCTCTTCCTTGACGAACCAACCAGTGGACTCGACAGCGCAACATCCTATTATGCCATGAGCAGAATAGCCAGCCTGGACCAAAGAGATGGAATTAGAAGAACTATAATCACGTCAATTCATCAGCCCAGTAGTGAAGTCTTCCAACTTTTATCAGGTGCTTTAGATTGGTTGTAGTAGGGTGGGCCATGATCATTGCATATGATCAGTGGGAGGTTGTTTTGTGAACTCATTTGTTGTCTTCTCTTTCTTGTAGTGTTGTGCGCACATATGAAAGCTGTAAACTTATATGTTCTTGTCTCTTTTTGTAATGGAAATATTGAAATTCGATTAATAAAAGTGTTTGATGTTGAGTTAATGATGATGCTTTTTAGTTCTACAAGCTGTCTTTGGTTTCATTTATGTCGGTTGTTATATATTTTGTGTGTACAGAGCTCAAGAAATCTGTTTTAAACTCTGTCCATGCTCACTTTGTTGGCAATGGATCCACCATCATCATCATCAATATCAGCACACAAGCAACCATCATCAACTCATCATTAAACAACTGGATTCATTGAACTTTAATATTTGCATTACAAAATGAGACAACAGAGGAGTTTACACCTATAACCACCAATCACAGCCCTCCCACATCCCTAAGTGTAGTACATATCACCCATGAAATTATCGAAACACCTAATATTTCTCTCTCTTGTACTTTGTTAAAGGTCAGCTTCATCGATCTTGTTCTTCAAAGGAGCGTAGAGATGATTTGACTAGAGTTCTCATTGCTCCCTGGCTCAGTGGTAGGGGAGAGATGGAACCTGGCAGCCGGTGTAGCCTATAGAGAGTCACTTGGCGTAGCCATCGGCAACATGCTATCTCTCAGTACCATTAACTGCATCATCATGTTGTGCAATGGCTGATATACATAACTTATAGTCTTTGAGGGCAATGTTGCTCGTAAAGTGTCTAGTCCAGTAAGCATCTTATCTGATCTGCATTTATCAAGCATCTTTGATTTGCATATTTGTCATCACAAATCTAAATTGTCAGTTACCTAAACAAACAAGGAAACAAAGGCAAGAAAGTAAAAGTACTCAGAGTCATGCGTTCATGATGTAGCAATAAGTAAATGACACAAGCAAGACATCTAAATTGCAGGGCATACAACCCCGGCAATCTGATACTTCGTGTGTTTGTTGTTTGTTTAGTTGTTCTGGGAATTTGATGAAGAACTACTACACACAACTAACCTGCTGCCACAAAAACTTCAAGTGGAAAGAAACAACTTTCAAATAAACTTATAGAAATGTAGTATATGCACAATATTGGCAACAAGACCTCCATTAGGGAAAAAAGAAAAAGAAAACTTTCAAAAGAAGACAATTGCCATCATTGCAGAAAACTGAATCTATGAAAGGTGAGAAGGAGGAGTGTTGACACCTGATTTTTAGCTCATTTTTTTTCATATTTTCAAAAATCTCAAAATTAGGATTAGGAATCTTGGCCAAGCCTAGAAACCTATTTCTAAACCAAATTTATTTTTTAGCATTTTCCTGAATTTTTCTTTAATTTCTTTTAGTCAAAATGAGTGAGAAAATCAAGAAAAATAGCAAATGGAATCAGAAAATCCCATAAAAATAGTCCTTAGTCTTTTTTTAAATCCAATTTCATTAGTGCATCATCAATTTTTGTAAATCTCAATCGGGCATGTGTTTTTTCCAAAATTGGGCAAAATCAAACCGAATTGAACCAAAAATGCAATTAGATCTTTTCTAGTCATTTTTAAGTCATAGTGTCTTCACAATAAATGATTTTGGGACCTTGAATTACATAATGGTCAGTCCAATTGTACAATTTATCATAGAAATCAAAAATCCCCAAAATTCAATTGAAAATTCAGAATTTTGAGCCCAAATTGGGAATCGTGCCCAATTCAAAATTGTCGAAACATGAGACCATCATTTCTAGGGGTAATTAGATGTGGGTAATTCAATTTCGACACCAATTTTTCCTAATTAGGTCATTAGAGAATCGAATTGAACAAAACCCCAATAACCCAAATATAAAAAGCTAAAAATCTTGGACATGATAATGACAAAGATTGGGGAAAATCACATATTTGGGTTCAAAATGTGATGAGGAATTCAATTTTGGGGTTTAATTTTGAAAATTGGGTCAAAATCGAGCTTAATTTGCTAATTTAGACCAACCCGGGTCTGCCCGGTTGACCGGGTCAACCCGACCCAACCCGGGTCGGTCTCCTTCTTTGCCCGACTTGCCCAAGACACGATAAACCCAGAAAATCTACTCTGGCATGGGACTTTGCCGACTTAATCCAAGCAATTTAACACGTGATAAACTCTAATTCCAGCTGGAGAATCTCCGGCTGACATCGGAGATTCGATCCAACCGATTTAAGGTCGGTGAATAACAAACTTTGGGTGGGAAATCGAGCTACAAAGAGAAGAAAAAATCATTATCCGAGGAGGAGAACTGTTCGACGAAATTCTAGAAAGAACTGAAGAGAGAACGAGAGCGAGAAAGAGAGAAAAGGAAAGAAGGTAGAGTTGATACTTCCTGAGGCCGAGTGATTGGCGTTTTTCTGGCGGGAAAAAAGCCGGCGAATCGATCTCCAGAGGTAAGTATCCTCACCTGTGACGATCGGTTCAAAGCTGGTCACCGGCGCCTGAAAAACGAGCCTCAGTCGGCGTGTCCAGATCACCTCCGGAGGTTCCAAGATCACCGACTTGAAGCTTGGGTGTCGAAGGACTCTGTAGCAGCAAATCAGCTCGGAGAAGTCGTTTGATCGTTGAACGAAACAGGTAAAAATCATTTGTTGCCTCGGTTTTTACAGATTTCCAGAATACATATTTGGCTTGTTTGTGCATTTTTCTTCACGATTTTGTCATACTAGATGCCTAAAACGTGTTCTGATCACATTTTTATTGCTTGTTTATACTTTGAATGATTGGACATGCATAAACCGAGTTGGCCATGCATTAAACCACCTCGCCGGAGTTCAGACATCATCGCCGGAGAGTCGCCTTAGTCTTAGGCCACTCAAGTTAAACTTCTTTGATCCTTGTTTGATGTTTTGTTAGTAGTTACAACCGATTTAGATGGCTAGGGCACTCTGTGTTGCGATTTGAGAACTTGAATAGCTATGTTAGAAAAGTTTGCAAGTTAGATTGTTTAGGTCGATTTTTCGCCGGCCGGCGGGCGTCCGGCGGCATCCCGATTGGATTAGATTGATGCTAGATGACATGAACTTGATAATAGATCAAACAAAATTGACAAAATGTCACCGGAAGGTCGTCGGGGAAAGGCTCAAAGCCACGGCCTTGAAAACCTTATAGAATGATTCATGCCCACCAGGTGTTCGGCAAAATGCCGAAGAGAAACAGGCCAGAAACGGCGCCATTTTGGCGCTATTTCTCGCTGGAGAAGACAACCGGCGACCAACGCCAGCGAGGCCCGGTTCGGCCAAACCAAACCAGGTTGAACCGGGCCGGTCCAGTTCGTTTCTTGGCGGGAAAATAATAAAAAATTAAAAAAAAAACCTAAAAAATAAAAAAAAATCAATAAAAAAATCAGAAAAATCTAAAAAAAATTAGAAATTTTTGGAAAATTTCATAAAATTATAAAAATTCAAAATTTTTTTAGAAAATTCATAAAAATCCAGAAAATTCAAAAAATACAAAAAATAAAAATAAAAAATGTGAAATATTCAGAAAATCTAAAAAAATTGGAAAATTCGAAAATCCAAAAAAAAAATTTCAGAAAATCATAAAAATCAATTCTCGGTTAATGAAATTCTTATAAATTCAATTTCCAAAAAAAAATCAAAAAATTCAAAAAATTCACAGAATGGTCTGTAGCCAACCTTAGAAAGTGAAATTTGAATTTTTTGAAGTGCCCAAGTGGCATTTTTAGAAAATCTCAAATTCAAGGTTATAACCCCTAAAAATTCCTAAAACCCTAAAAAGACACAAATCATGAAATGAACAAGCTTTTAGGGCTTAATTAGGATTTGGATATTTTTGGGTGCATTTTGATTTTTAGAGACAATTTAGGATTGATTGATTTGATTGACATTGATTGCGCATTTAATTCTTGATTGATTTTCCCGCAATTAGAATGGATAGGATTAGTGGGTAAGTCTCAGAAACTTGTGTGACACGTTAGACATCGTATCATTCTTAGGTACCGAAAGGGCGTTAGGGATCTCGATTCGGGATCATTAGTGTAACCAAGTCCCCATACTCAAAATCTCTAGTTCGTAGAATTGTGGTATTTCTCCCATACCCCGATTAGGTTTCTAGTCAACCTACCAATAATGACTAGTGGCGACTCCAAAATCGAAAACTTAGATCAAATAGGAAATTACCATCCACTGTCACGTGAGGTATGGTCTGGGAGAGACCCTTGCACGGAAATACCTCCTTAGCGCGCAAACCCCGAAAATTCCAAAAAAAAAGGCGTGGCGCGACAGGCTTGGCGACTCCGCTGGGGAGTTACCTTTCTAAGTGGACTTAGGCCTAGACAGAATGATACGCTTGTGATTTGTGCTTGCAAGGATCCCAGGTACGTCCCGCTGATAATTGTGTTAAATGGTTTTGCAGACGGGAGGTATAAGGGGTGCAGTCTTTGTTAACCTTTATTTTGCAGGATGGTGTCGAGAATGAATGTGAAATGATTATTTTAGAAGTGCTGTTTGATTATAAATTGCTATGCGTGCATTTAAATAGTTTTAGCATTACACCATTGGCACACACCACCCGTGGCCCAACCCCGGCTACACTTAGGGCTACCTTTATGAGGTATGTGTTTAGGCGAAACTGTGAGCCGATTGCTCATGGGATCGTTTAAATACAATATCGATCACCGAGATGGAATAATATTCTTTCACTTTAGGATGATTGCCTATTGGGATGGAATCTCTTATTCATTAAGGTGGTGACCTCGAGCCTTTAGAATACCTTACCCTTTTAGGCGTCAAAACCTCACTAGTTGCATTTGCTTGTCTTTGTGGTTGGTATACCTAAAACCAAACCGAAACATTTTGGTAAGCAAGTATCGTTCCATTTCCTTCTTTTATAATTTTGCAAATTAGTTGGCACATTTTCAAAAAATGCCTAAATGATGATCAATGATTGATTTAAATGTCCTTTCCTATTAGAATGAATGATTAAGGCGTCGTACTCCATTATGACCATTCTTTCATTTTTAGATGAAATGTATAGGTCCGCGACATTCAATTGTTTATCCATTCATTTCGATGTATTCGAAATTGTAAACCATAGTTTAGGACTTTATGGTCTATATGGAGTGTGACGAAATGGGCATTTACATCAAACATTGAATTCATCCCTGATTTCAACTATATGTTCTTTTAAGACCTAAACGGATTTAAAGTGACATTTGCATTACTTTTTAAGTATGCAAGTATACGTTACCTCCATTTTACCTCAAAAGGACATATAATTTAAATGGAGACATTAAAATTAATCAGTAATCCATGGTGAATAATAATCAATTTCTTTTACGTGCTTTAGATCGAAATGGGGAAACTAGACATACAAGTCATTCCGATTCCAAAGAAGGAGCTTTTGGCATGGTGGGTAAACATGACAAAAGACAACAAGAGTACATTGTGCCAAGCACGCCAGGTGTAGAGCCGTATGTTCCCGAAGAGGTTGTAATCGACGTGGAAGAATAGGAGACACGAGCCAAGGAATATGAAGAGGCTGAAGCTACCTTAGCTAGCAAGAAGCTCAGACTTGTTTAAGCTAGTGTTCCCCTATTTTGATGTATAGCATTGTAATAGAAATTTTCAAATTTGAAACAATTGCTTAATGAATAATTGCTTAATGAAGTTTCAAAGTACATTTTGCAAAAAGTCACCATGGATTACAATTCTTTGAATTGTATGATTGCTTAAAAAAGATATTGATAAGAAGTTATATGCAAGGCTAAAGCTTGCATAAAAGATCTTATCCTTGTTAATCATAAGAAATCATATAATTAAAAGAATGTAGGGTTTCATGATTCTTTCACTATTCTAACAATGGGTCTTTTTTTGAAGTAGGTTGTTTAGAAACGGAAGGTAAAAGACCTCGAACTCGATTGCAAATAAGAATGGCGAAAGAAGAAACTCGTACTCGACTAACTGAGGTTGAGAACCAAATGACCCAGATGGCCGCCATGATGGCAGAAATGAAGGCTTTTGTTCTCGCATCTCGAGGATCTTATCCTACTATTCCAAATGTGGGAATTTCAAATGCTACTGAAACACCGATTGAAGACCCAGTTAGAAATCAAGAACCAGTTCGAGAGAACCCACCAAAGACTACACCTGAGGTAGTGAATTTGGAAGAAGACAACCCAACCAAGAAAACATCCAAAACAAAAAATGAAAAAGAGGCCAAGAGATTGGCCAAAATTGAAGAATGCCTAGAAAGTTAAGATTATGAACTTCAAAGGTTCGACAAATTCTCGTCATATGCGAAAGTTATTGTTCCAAAAAATTATAAGGAACCGAAATTCGTGAACAAGTATGATGGCACTGGTTGTCCCAAAAGCTATTTGAAATATTATCTCCGTAAGATAGCGAGATATTCAGATAACACGCCACTTCTTATTAGCACATTTCAAGACAGTTTGAGAGGAGTGGCCCTGCATGGTATACCGCCCTCGACATAGAAGACTTCACTGAATGGGACCATTTGCGGGAGAATTTCTTCGCCAGTACAAGTTTAATATTGAAGTACTCCCAACTAGAGAAGATCTCGTCAGAACCGAGAAACGGAAGAATGAAGGGTTTAGAGCCTATGCTCAGAGATGGAAAGCTGTTGCCTCACAAGTAAAGCCTGCCATAAGTGAAGATGAACTCATTGAACTCTTTCTAAAATCATTGCCAATTGAGTACTATGATAAGATTCATGTATCAGGCTATCAAACATTCACCATATTGGTAAAGGTAGGCGAGAGAATTGAATGGGAATTGAAAGAGAAGAAGGCTTAAGAAACAGCAACACGAAGGCCTCACCCTGGGAGAAAAGACAAAGAACCCATCCGAGAAGTGGCTATAGTGTCTAGCCCAAATACTCATCAAGCATCATTTCTAAAGCAATCAAATGTCGCCTGGAAAAATCCAAGGCAATTCAAGCCAAAGAAAAGGCCCGTGAGACAATACACACCATTGCACCGACCTCTGTTGAAACTATTACCAATGCTTCTAGAAAGACATTTGGTGGTCAAAGAGGTACTGAGGGACAATCCTACAAGACTTCCTTGGTACGATGAATCAAAAATCTGCACCTATCACATAGGAGAAAGGGGACATGATGTAGATAATTGTCTCACTCTAAAGTACAAGGTTCAACAGCTCATTAACAAGAAGATATTGAACTTCCAAGAGCCCGAGCCAAAATGTACATCAAAATCCTCTTCCCGAGCACAACACAGTAAACATGATCAAAGATGCAGAAACAATGATCAAGCCTGATGATGAAGATGAATATGAAGTCAAGATTAAAGCTTCTCGATTATGAGATGCCCGCTTTCGTCAAGAAGCGCTCCTAAAAGGCGAGATTGTAGACAACTTGGAAGAAGACTCCGAAGGGTATAACTTCCAAGTGAAATATACCCCACCGCCATGGACATTCAAAAAATGAAGTAATTGTGCCTAATGGCTAGGGTGGTATGGATGACGAAATCGGTCCTGAGGAGAAAGCTCCGTTTAAGAAGGAAATGCTTCAAGATGAAACAGATGAGGATGAAAAGGAGAAAGAAAAAATGTGAAAGGCGTTTCACCCAGAAATCATCCAGGAAAGGCGAAACCATAGACTTACTCGGTCAAGACAGCGGTAGATACAATTACTGTGTCAAATATACTCCACCACCATGGGCGTTTAAAAATGAAGACATACCTGATGGATAGGGTGGCATGGACGAGGTCCCGATCAGCCAACTAAATCTCGAAGAGAATGAAGATCGAGAAGAGAAAAAGAAGAAAAAGACTCGCCAAGGTGATAGGCGATTTGCTTGCAAAGCACGGAAACAAGGTGAGGTTGTTGATTTCCTGGATCAAGATAGTGGCCGGTATAATTACCGTGTCAAATATACACCCCCTCCGTGGGCATTCAAGAATGAAATGATCATACCTGATGGGTGGGGTGGAATGGATGCTGACGAAGCCAATAGAAGCATGGTATCCATGATTACACCATTTCTGATCAAGCTTGATGAGGTAGATAAATATAAGGAGGAAGAAGGTCCTGTCAAACTAATCACTATCCAACTTCCCATTGATCAACTAAGGATTGAAGGAGAAGAAACACAGCCTGTGATCATCACTCTCCCTCCAAAAGAAAAGTTTGATACTAGGCATGTACCTTGGGATTACTCTCCTAAAGAAGTTGATGCCATAACCCGATCAGGGAGATGTTATGTCCCGAAAGAAGGTGAGCACGAAAAGAAAGGAACAACCGAAGAAGATGTCAAACAATTACTTCTAGTCATGAAGACGAGCGAATTTGAGGTAATTGAATAGCTAAGAAAGATGCCAGCACAGATTTCTCTATTGGATCTCTTCAAGACTTCAGAAAGCCACAAAATGGTGCTTATGAAGCTTCTCAATGAAGTACACGTCCCGGAGACAATTAATGAAGTACAATTGGAAAACTTTATTGGCACTATTCTTCTGAAAAATCAAATTGCCTTCTCCGATGAAGATTTCCCAATCGACGGGCGTTTCCATAATAAGGCTTTATATATTGCCGTCAAATGTCGAGGTAAAGAGGTATCACGTGTGCTGATTGATAATGGTTCCGCACTTAATTTGTGTCCACTAAGCACACTGCATCGCTTGGGGATTAGCGAAGAGCTCATCAAACCTTCTAAGGTAACTATGCGCTTGTTTAACGGAATGAAGAAAGACGTTATTGGCGATATCGAGCTCGAGGTGAACATAGGCCCTGTGCCTTTCCTAATTGACTTCTAAGTAGTGGATATTCCGAGGACTTTCAACTAGTTACTCGGAAGACCTTGGATTCATATGGCTGGTGCTATTCCTTCAAGTCTCCATCAGAAGGTCAGGTTTATCATTAATGGCAAGATGATCACCGTACATGGGGAGACAAATTTCACCACTTACAAAGAGAGTGCAATACCGTATGTCAAACCCGAAGTGAAAAAAGAATCAAGCTATCATTCCTTTGAAATGATCTCAATGGTGCAAATCCCTGCTGGGTGCATCATAAAATCCCCAGAGTTCTCAACATCATCCATTATGTCTGGAAGGGTGCTATGCTGGTATGGATTTACTCCCGGTAATGGTCTTGGATTGAAATCCTAAGGAATCAAGGAACCTATCACTCCGCTTGCCACAAGAATGAAACACGAAGTAGGTTATATTCCAGATAGCTCTAAAGATCACCATGGAGGCCAAGGTCGTGGTCAAAAGAACCATGGAGGCTATGGAAGCCGAGGTGATCACATCATTAATCCATCCGTATGGAAGGGTAAAGTTAAAGAGCCTCCCTATCATCAGATTCACATCAAAGAAACTTTTTCTGGACCTTCCAAACTACTTCAAGAAGAAGACTTACATGCAGAGGAAAAATATGTTCTGCTTGGTTTATTCGAAGAGAATACCATCAACATCATTATAACCGAAGCAAAAGATACCTACGCATTAGAGTAGGAAGATTCTCTTGAACTTTTGCTACCAGCCTTTTCCATTGCATTTTGTTAATTACAGTTTCAAATTTCTTGTGATTTCATTTGCAATTTTAGTTCAGTTGCAATTTACATTCCTGTTGATATAGATATAATCACGTCTTTCAATTCAATAAAAGTGAGCAAATATTTTGTTAAAGACATATAGAAACGAAACCAAACCTATGATGAACATTGTCCTCATTCGTGAGGCTTGAGACTTTGGGTTTCTATATTGCTCCTCATTGCGAAAATGATTTTAAGAGCAAGAAAGTCTGATGATATGAGGACTAGCTCTGTCTTTATATTCTTTCAAAATGAATTTCAAAATGAATTTCCAAAAGGTTTTTCATAAGACCACATGCATTATTTTACTTCGTATGTGATTACTAATCATGTTTGTTACATGTCAGGCATGAGCATTCACATATCCATAATAGGTTCTTATGTGGCCCAAATCTTTCCGAGGAGATCGCTTGCGATGTTGAAGAAGATAACGAGGATGAGGAATGGGTCGGAAAGGAATAGATTCGTTATGAAGAATCAAAGCCACTCATATTAGAGAAAACGATCACTGTTAATCTGGGCGATAAAGAGAATCTCAAGAAGGTTAAGATTGGAGGAAGTCTTCCCTCAGCGGAAGCAGAAAGAATCATAGATTTGCTCAGAGAATATCAGATATATTCGCATGGTCTTATACTGACATGGCAGGCCTTGATCCAAGCATAGTTGAACATGTTTTGCCAATCGATTCAAGTATTCTGCCAAAGAAACAAAAACTTAGGCGAACGAAGCCGGAATTGGCAAAGAAGATAGAAGAAGAAGTCATGAAATTGCTCAAAGTCGATTTCATTGAAGTGGTACCATATCCAGAATGGGTTGCCAACGTAACACCTGTAATGAAAAAAGATGGTCGAGTACGAGATATAATCAAATCCTCATGAAGAAAGAGGATAAGGCGAAGACATCCTTCATAACACAATGGGGCACATTTTGTTACAAGGTGATGCCTTTCGATTTGAAAAATGCTAGTGCCACATATCAAAGGGCAATGGTAACTTTGTTCCATGACATGATGCATAAAGAAATCGAAGTATATGTGGACGACATGATCGCAAAATCCAAACAAGGAGGGGATCATGTTGAAGTGCTTCGCAAGTTGTTCGAAAGATTCAGAAAATACAAGTTGCGATTAAACCCCAACAAGTGTGTATTCGGGGCAAAATCTGGCAAGCTGTTAGGATTTGTGGTCAGTAGCAGGGGCATCAAAATAGATCCCTCCAAAACCAAGGCATTTCAAAATAGAGGATTTAGTAGTGAAGAAAGTCATCGTCAATAATTCAGATCCTCGTGGCAAATTCACTCTGAATTATGAAGGTCCATACATTGTCAAGAAAGTCATTCTTGGAGGAGCATTGATTCTTGCAGATATGGCTGGAACAGAATTGGTCTATCCTGTAAATGCAGATGCTGTCAAGGTTTTCTACCCATGAAATGAAGACGAACATTCAAGAAGAGATTTGGGTCACTTTAGAACATGTGCATATCATGCATACCATGCATTTCATGAACATGTTTATCTATTTTGCAAAAGAAAGCAAAAGGAGTCCGAACCAATGATGGTTTCATAATCTCCAACGAAGTTGTCAAATAATAGAAGGAAGTATCACTTCTAATTCAATTTTTCCGTTGATATTCTCTAATGTGCTTTTCTTTTTTTTTTATCATCCCCAGGGAGACAAAGAAAGGGGAGCAACAAAAGAAGAATCCCCAATGGAACCAAAACATGCAAACAAGAGAGATCTTGGTAAGTTGATCAGACAGGTATCCCTAAATCGTGAGTACATGTGTTAAAAAAGTTGCCTTTCTAAGAGAAAATCGAACTTCTTCTTCCCCAAGCGAAATGACACTAAGACTGAGCAAAACAAAACAGATTGTTTTGAAAAGAAAATACCTCAGAAATGTTTCTGTTGACATCTATTTTTAAATTGCCCAAAGTTTATTATACAAAAATTAGGAATTAAATTTTTAATTCCTAAAAAAAATTCAAAAAATATATTATAAAAAAAATTTCGGATTGGGCCGGGTCGACCCGGCCTTCTCTTCTTTTCCCCGCACGACCCAACCCGTCCTTCTTTTTTTTCTTTTCCTTTTCCCCGCGCGGGCTGGGCCTGGCCCGACCCAGCTCCCTTCTTTTTCTTCTCCCCCTACGCCGGCCTGTCTCTCTCTCTCTCCCCTATTCGCCCCTGTATATGGCCGTAGAAGCGATGACCGGTGGAGCAGCCTTGACGTCCCCATCGAGCAGAAGGTAGACAAAGGGGGCACGGCAACGGGACTGGCATTGATGGCCAGTCCCGTCCTTCCCCAATTCTCGGCCTCCTCTCTCTCCTACTTCCTTCCTTCTTCACTGACTCGGAGCAGCCCCTGCACCGGCCTAAACAGCCACAAAAGTCTTGAGCAAGCCTAGGCCGGTGCAGGCCATTAATGGAGAGGATGGAGACAGAGGTGAGCAGCCAACATCTGCTATAAAAACCGGCGAGGAGGCCAGCCAAACGGGTCGGCCGTTTGAGAGACAAACAGAGAGAGAGAGAGAGACAAACAGAGTGAGAGAGGGAGATTGAGAGGGTACCGAGAGCAAAAAAGGCGAGTGGGTGATTTACAGGGACCGAAGGAGAAGCAGCCCGTCTCGCCGGTGCCCCCAGATCAGCCGGAGACCTCTCCCAGACGCACCGCCGACCGATGAGCAGTCTCGGCCCTGTTTTTACCCTGTTTTTGTGCACCGGTCGGCCGGGACTCGCGCCGGCCGTTAGGCGTGAATCCCGGCCCATAACGGTCCTCCTCCCGAAACATAGTCGCCGTCGAGAGCCAGCCGTGGCCGTCGGAGTCGTTCGGAATCTTGAAACAGGTCGAAATCTCTCGTTTTAGTCTGTGCACGCCATGTGTTTGTCGAAATGCCTCAGTGAGGCCGAACTGTTTTTGGTCGCCGGCCGGCGAGCGGGTGGTCGGACGGCAGGCCTCGTGGTCGGAGAAGGTAAGTTGGGCGGAAACCAAGGCCATAGGTGGCCTGGGTCGGCCGGCGAGACGCTGGATCTCGCCGGCCGAGGCTCCCGCGTGTCTACACACGAGGGAACCGTCCCTGGACCGGCCTGCAAACCGGTCCAACCGATCTGCAGGCCGAATAGGGCCGGTTCGACCTGGTCGGACCAGCCCTATTTTGTCCATATCTATCGGACCGGGCCCCAATCGAGCCCGACCCGGTCCAAACCCGGGTCAATGAGCCGAGTTGACCCCTGACCCGGTTTGGATCCGGAGATCCGACCCGGGTTAACGCGATGGGTCGAGTCCGTTGACCCAGGTCGGTTTCGACCAACCCGGATCCGCCGACCCGACCCGATTTTTAATATTATATTATTATTTTATTAAAAAAATATTATATATATATAAAAAATTAAAAAAATTTTCTTTTAAAATTAGGTTGTAATTTAGACATAGTATTGTATGATTTATTTTAATTATGTGATATATCGTAATGTTTTAAATTATTGTTGTATTATTATGTATGTTGTTTTTAATTAGATTAATTGCATAAATTGTTGTGTTTTAAATGTTGTTCGCCTTAGTTAGGGCTAGAACCTTAGGTTGCATGTCTATTTTGACTGCTAATCGTTTATGATTATGCACTCGTTTGATCACCTCACATGTTAGGAGAAAGGTCCTAAAATCAATCCAAATTGCCTGACAAACGTTTTCCGAAATGGACAGGGTAAAAAGGTACCGAAAGGGCATTAGTTATCCAACTAGTGTAACCAAGTCCACGAACTCATTTAATCTCTGGTTCGTAGAAATAGGGTGATTCTCCCATCACCTTATTTGGGTTTCTAATCGACCTACCCCAAATCGATTAGTGGCGACTTCTTAATATAAACCACTTGCAGGTTAAAAACCTAAACCCTAAGTCGCGATATGGTATGGGCTTGAGAGAGCTCGAGTTAAGTCCCGAACTTAGACTTAGCGTGCATCAGGCAAGACCCCTTTTTTGTATGTTGAGAAAAACGAAGGTCGGTCGCGACAGTTTCAAATCAAAAGTTTTGAAACACGCTTTCTTTAAGAATGCATTAAGTATCAAAATTCCCTAAAAGGGATAATTTGACAAAAGGCTTTGAAAAATTTCAAAGAAAAAGTTTGGATCAAATCAAATGAAAAGACCTTCAAATGATGAAAGGTAAGCCGTATCCAAACACGTCCCCTATACACTCAAAGTCAAAGTGAAGGAGTGAGTGAGAAAAAAAAACTCATCCAAAGGAAATAGGGGATGTTCGCAACGATTACATAGATTGAAATGATGAAAGGTAGTTTCACTATCCCGAACGCATGCTTATCCTTGCAAACCAAATTTGAGCCGAAACAGTGAAGAAGTTTTTCCAAAACAACCCTGTTAAGAACCACCCCACATTGGGGCAAACCAGAAGGTTTGTGGTTGATAGCTATGGAGAATAGGATCAAGAAAGATTCTATTGCATACTCTTGCATCAATCTTTCTGTGATAACTTCATATGAAGTCATATGGAAGCTCAAGACATCCTAAGAGGAAGAAGAGCACTTCATTTCTTATACCCAAACACATTACCTTTGGCAAAGCCCAATTGAGCCTGAATATTCATTTCAGAACCCTAAATTGGTGATCATCTCTTCACACTGGAGCATGAGCATATGATCCACTTTGAATAGATAAGAAACAAAAGGCATGACACAGAGTCCTTAGAACTCAAACCGGTCAAAAGCTAAAAGATTAGAGGATGCAAAAGAATCAGGGGCATGAAAAAGCAGTGTGCTTGGTAAAAGCAATGCCAAATGCCCAAGAAAAATGGGAAAGAAAAAGAGGGTTCAAAAGAAAGCTCGAAATGACAAAAAAAGTCATGATAAAGCAAAGCCAAGATTGTGAGAGATCATAAATCACAACAAGTGGGTCTAAGCGAAAAAAGAAATCTTAATGAACATTTAGGGGACTCTGATGTTCATAAAAAGAAAGATCCCTAGTAGACAAAAGAAAAAGGGTGGCGATGCCAAGAAGATCACCAATTTCATAAAAACCCTGAATTCAAACAAATGAGCCTTTTTTGAGCCTACCCAATACCAATAATACAACCTCTCCCCAAAGACTCTTTAGATTGGGATGTTGAGAGTAGAAACATGACTTTATGACAAGAAGTCATCGCTCAAAGAAGTATGCAATAATATCTTGTCTTGTTCTCGAGGTTCTTAACTTGTAGACTCGAAGTCAGATATGATGAAATCCCTTTTCGTGGCCTCAAAATGCCTATCCTTTGAATAGCCATTGACCAAGCCAATATTATAGTCCTCCGAAAGACCTTATCGAATCAATTGGATTGTATACATTGCGAACATCTCCGAATACCTGAGGATTGGTTAAGAGAGATAAAATTAAGGGATATCAGACAATTCCCATTTCAATTAGATAAAGAAAAGACCAAGTTCATAGATTAAGACAAATCCTTTCTAATGAAGGTCTTCCAAATGATCATTTCAAGTATTTCTTGAAAGATTACAAGCACTTTGTTCAAATAATTCCTTGAAAAGGAAATTTGATTGTCTAAAATGCATTAATGCAAAGAATGCATGCTTCTAAACCATGTTTCAAAAGTTTTTGGTCAACTTAAAATCAAGTTTTCAAACAGTTTGTGGTAAGCTAAAAAAAAAAACCGCACTTCATACAGTTTTGATTAATTTCAAAACCACTTTTCAAAATAGTTTTTGATCAACTAAAAACCATACAAAGGTTAGTGAAACCTTAAAATCACATAACTCATGGTCAAGGCACTCATTGTTTGAAGCCTTCTTAAATCCTGCTGGCGAGGAGTCACCAGGCAAATCATCAAGACCTCAGGCGAGAAGCCCCAGGTACACATTGTTCAAGTTCTTTTCAAAGTCCTACTGGCGAGGAGCCACTAGGCAAATGCCAAAGTCCTACTGGCGAGGAGCCACTAGGTAATTCCCAAAGTCTTACTGGTGAGGAGCCACTAGGCAATTTCCAAAGTCCTACTGGCGAGGAACTGTCGCGCCGCGCTTTTTTTGGGACTTTCGGGATTTGCGCGCTAAGGAGCTATTTTCGTGTAAGGGTCTCTCCCAGATCATACCTCACGTGACAGCAGATGGTAATTTCCTATTTGATCTAAGTTTTTTATTTTAGAGTCGCCACTAATCATTATTGATAGGTTAACTAGAAACCTAATCGGGATATGGGAGAAATACCACGATTCTACGAATCAGAGATTCTGAGTATGGGGACTTGGTTATGCTAATGATCCTGAATGGAGATCCCTAACGCCCTTTCAGTACCTAAGAACGATACGATATCTAACGTGTCATGCAAGTTTCCAAGGCTTACCCACTAATTCTATCCATTCTAATCGCGGGGAAAATCAATCAACAATTAAATGCGCAATCAATGTCAATCAAATCAATCAATCCTAAATTGTCTCTAAAAATTAAAATCAATCAAAACATCTAAACCCTAGTGAAGCCCTAAAAGCTTATTTATTTCATGATTTGTGTCTTTTTAGGGTTTTAGGGTTTTTTAAGGGTTATAACATCTGAATTTGGGATTTTTCTAAAAATTCCATTTGGGCACTTTCAAAAATTCAAATTTCACTTTCTAAGGTTGGCCACAGTGTTTTTGAATCATTATGTGAATTTTTGAAATTTTTTATTTTTTTATTTTTTTTTCGAAAAGTGAATTTCTGAGAATTTCATTAACCGAGAATTGATTTTTATGAATTTTTGAAAAATTTTACGAATTTTCCAATTTTTTTAGATTTTTCTGAATTTTTCACATTTTTTATTTGTATTTTCTGAATTTTCTGAATTTTTATGAATTTTTTTTTTGAAATTTTTGAAATTTTATGAATTTTCTAAATTTTCTATTGTTTTATGAATTTTCTATTTTTTCTGAAATTTTTTGTTTTTTTCTGATTTTTTTTTAATTTTTTAATTTTTTTAATTGATTTTTCAATTTCTAGATTTTTTATTGGATTTTTTTTAAAATTTCCTGCCGAAAAGAACGAACCAGACTGGCCCGGTTCAACCTGGTTAGGCTGAGTCGAACCGGGCGTCGCCGGTAGTCTTCTTCGGCGGGCACGGTGCCAAAAACGACACCGTTTGGATTCGATTTTTTTGGGGCATTTCCTCGAGCACCTGGTGTGCATGAATTTGGTACAAGTGTTTTCGAGGCCGCCGGTTCAGGCCCGTCGCCGACGACCTTCCGGCGACTATTTTGCCGCTCCAATTGGTTCATTGCAAAGTCCACGTGTTCTATTTTTAATCTAACCTACTCAGGACACCGGCGGTCATTTGCCGGCCGGCGAAAAACCTAGTCAAAAAACCTAACTTGTCACTGACCTAAGATTGCATTTCCAGAATATATGTAACTATCTTACTCGCCTTAACCATCTAAATCGGTCAAAATAAATTCCAAATCATCAATCAAAGCCAAGAAACACTAACTTGGGATGGCCTGTGGCCACGGCAATGCTCCGGCGAAGATCTCGGAACTCCGGCGAAGGGTTTCAATGGTGGATTGATTCGGTTTATGCATATTTTCAATCAAAAATGCAAACAAACAACACAAATGTGATCAGAAACTCTTTACAAGCATTAAGAAACTCAGATTCGCAAAGAAATCACATGATCGGCAAAGTTTAGTTCAAAATCACTTTCTAGAATTCTAGAAAAATAGTGTTGAAGACTGAACTTTACCTGTTTTGGAAGTGAATCAAATGGCTCTCTCGAGCTGATTTGTGGCCATGGGGATGTTCTACAACACCTGGACTATCGAACTGTGGTCTCCACTTCGCCGGAGAGTCCCTGGATTGATCGACCGAAGCACTATTTCAAGCCTTCACAGTAAGCTCAGTTGCAGGTTTGTCGGTGAGGAAACTCACCAGCGAGACCTATTTGCCGGTGCTTTCCTTATCGGAAAAGCGCCGATCGCTAGGCCTTAGGGAGTCTCAACTCACTCTCGCACTAGAAATCGTTCTTTCTTGCTTTATCTTTCCCTCCTCTCTCTTTGGCATTTCACCGAGCACGTTCTCCCCTTCGCGATCAGTTTTTTTCTTCTTTTTGTTCCTTGATTTTTCCCGCCCAAAGTTCGTTCCAACGACTTCCGATCGGTTGGATCGAATATCTGGTGCTAGCGGGAGATTCTCCAATTGGCCAAGTCGATTTTCACGTGCTAGATTAACAGGGGAAGATTCACGAAGTCATGGGTTTGAGTTAGAATTTTCTGGGTTTGGCACGTTCTGGGGCGAGTCGGGTAAGGAAGATGGGTTCCCGGGTCGGGTCAAGTCGACCCGGCTGACCCGGCAGGCCCGATTTTGTTTTAAAATCCAAATTAAGCCCAATTTCAACCGAATTTTCAAAATTAAACCCCAAAATTGAATTCCTCATCATATTTTGAACCCACACATGTGACCTTCCCCAATTTTGTCATAATCATATCCAAGATTCCCAATTTTTTATATTCGGGTTATTAGGATTTTATTCAATTCGATGTCTTAATGACATGAGTAGGCAAAATTGGTGCCAAAATTGAATTACCCACATATGATTAACCCTAGAAATGATGGTCTCATGGTTCGACAATTTCGTATTGGGCATGATTCCCAATTTGGACTCAAAATTTCTAATTTTTAATTGACTTTTGGGGTTTTCTGATTTCTTTGACAAATTGTGCAATTGGACTAACCATTATGTAATTCAAGGTCCCAGAATCATTTGTTGTGAAGACATTATGACTAAAAAATGACTAGAAAAGATTTAATTGCATTTTTAGTTCAATTCGAGTTTGATTTTGCCCAATTTTGGGAAAAACACATACTCGATTGAAATTTTTCAAAATTAATGATGCATTGATGAAATTGGATTTAAAATAAGACTAATGACTATTTTTATGGAATTTTCTGATTCCATTTGCTATTTTTCTTGATTTTCTCACTTATTTTGACTAAAAGAAATTAAAAGAAAATGCAGGAAAATGCTAAAAAATTTATTTTTGGTTTAGAAGTAGGTTTCTAGGCTTGGCCAAGATTCCTAGTCCTAATTTTGAGATTTTTTAAAATATAAAAAAAATAAGCCAAAAATCAAGTGTCAACGGCTGCCCCTTTTTGAGATTGAGCTCATTAGGGGTTGATCTCAAAGATAAGGTGACACTTGAATTTTTAGTCGACTCAATGAATAAGATAAGATGGAAATTTTACACCAACTGATTAGGGATTTTGCTTTTGAAATTCGTGATCTAATCCAAAGATTCTCTTTTCATAACATATTTTGAAAGGTTGTTAATGATTGAGGGAAAGAAACTTACCTGTTTGTTAGCGTCTCTTTGTTGCTTATCCAAGAGTATGAATCGATGGCGGTGATGATTATGATGATTATTTAGATTTCGTGGTTTAAGGACGAACCCACGAACCATGAACACCTGAGGCTCCTCGCCTGAGGATTTGGAAATTTGCCTAATGGTTCCTCACCAGTAGGACTTTAAAATTTGCCTAGTGACTCCTCGTCAGTAGGACTTTGGAAATTGCCTAGGGGCTCCTCGCCTGTAGGACTTTGGAAATTTGTCTAGGGGCTCCTCGCCTGTAGGACTTGAATTTGCCTAGGGGCTATGCTAAATAGGTGGCCTAGAGAGATCTAGAGTCCGAGTTTACAAGTCAACAAAAATGCTTGTAACTAGCTGGTGATTGCAGGTTGTCTTCATTTCCAATGGAGGAGACCAACTTCACCCGTCCTTGGATAGCAAATCCTTAGTTTTCTTGGACAAGAATCACAAGCCACTTCAACTGGGAAGCAAGTTAAGTACTCTACTTGGTAATTACAAGGATTTGAATAAGAAAAAAGTACAAAAGAAGAGCCGACAAGGTTGCAATGATTGCTAATTTAAATTGGTATGCATATATATAGATCCTAATTTATCTTCGCTGTACTTGGGTGTACTTTTACTCTTGTAAATGAGCCATAGACCTCTATACATGAAAGAGCTAATACGAATTGTAGGCAAGGTGTATGAGTTTTGTGTCACGGGTCAGTTGTTTGGGATTGGACCCGTGCGGCGACTTAGGCTTCCTTGGATCATTGGAGTGCCCAAGCCAAGCCTTTTCTCGAGGGATCGATCGGTCACTCGCTTGCTCGGATTGTATAGAGAGAAACTTTGGGAGATAATGTTTTCTATTGCTTCAATTGTTGGATGGTTCAAATGAGGGGGAGGATACCCCTACTTATACAAAGACTTGACTCGTTACATCCGTTGATTGACATTCGATCTAGCAAAACATGGCACAATTACTGTATCATCAGTCCCTGAAAATGTTCCAAAAGCTCTAGAATATTTGGCCTGTTCTTTCTCGATCGTGTCACGGTCCTTGGCACATGGAAGACCGTGACATATGCATGAGTTATCTGTGTATTATGTTTGAATTCGCGTAGTATATGTGAGATATGAGCTGCGTGTGTATACTGGTTTGAGTGCCATGTATATGTCACAACCGCCAGTTCCTTGGCCGCGAAATAGCCCGTGTAGCACTTGATGGGACGTTCACATCAGGCCAACCTTCGTTCTATAGGTATTCCAAAGAACTGTGTGGCGAATAGCTTCCTCATATTGGATCGTATCATGCCCAACATAGTTCAAGCATCTAGTCCATCAAGAGATACACGCAGAATACTTTAGGCACAACAATTGGTTTTAACCTACCATGACCTCATTAGGAGAGCAGCATCAGTTTCGGACCAGTTTGTGCACAAGAGGTCAACCCTGCCTTCAGAGCTCCTAAGAGTATATTCATTCCATCCTAAAACTCCTAGCACCAACCATCCTGAAGCAACTCCCACAAACCAATTGTATTCGTCCCTTTTGCATCACTCACTCTTCAACCGATAATCTCAAACTCCACTCACAAGGGTTGCAAGTACGAGAAAATCATGGTCCGTGACATTCTCCTCCACTCAATTCCATAATGCCCTCATTGCGGGCTTTTCTATCGCTTCCCTGCGGTCTCAACCATTGATGCATCACTTTGGATCTTACATCGAATGGCAACACTCACCCAACATAACAGCCCACTCTACTGGTAGCTTTTTTCAATCAGATTCGTTCAGCACCTTCAGTCACTTGTGCTTTCCCTGATAAGTGTGGCATTGTTTGCCAACTGCACCTTTTGGCAACACCATCCTTTGCCTACTCGGTTTCTCATGATCTCAACAGACCAATGGCGGTTTCTCTCTTTGTTGCTAACATGGTAGCAAACCTATCTTGAGATTCATTAAATCGATCTACGAACGTTTTCCCTATTATGTAAAGAATTGATTCTTTCTTGTGCCTTTATTATCATCCTAGAAGCATGTCAAGAGCCGCACATTGTCCGAGCACGTTTTGCCCCAGGATTTACTTTATGCTCTCATGGGACCAGGTAGACCGCATGTTTTTTTTCCGACTCAACTCACCTACCGGAAGATCCTGCTCTGATACCATATGTCATGGGCCAGCGGTTCCTTGGCCACGAAATAGCCTGTGCGGCGTCTGATGGGTTGTTTACACCATGCCAGCCTTAGTTCTATATTTATTCCAAAGAACCGTGTGGCGAATAGTTTCCTTGTATCAGATTGTACCACGCTTAGCATAACTCAGGCATCTAGTCCATCAAGTGACACACGCAAAATACTTTAGGCACAACCATTGGTTTCGGCCTACCATGGCCTCATCAGGAGATCGGTATTAGCTCCCGACCAGTTTGTACACAGGAGGCCAACCCCACCTTCAAAGCTCCTAAGAGTATATTCATTCCATCTTAGAACTCCTAGTACTAGCTGTCCCAACATCACTCCCACAAACCAGTTGTTTTCATCCCTTGTGCATCACTCACTCTTCACCTGATTGTTCCAAGCTCCAATCACGGTTCGTGACATATGCATATGAGTTGAGTAAGTGTGTTGTGTGAGTACGCATGCAAATTATTGGGTGTGAGTTGGTCTAATTTGCTGGTTTGTATGTGAGTGAGTTGTGCAAGAGTTGTTAGTGTGTGGGAATTGTGTATGTGAGCTGCTGTGTTCTAAATTGCAGGTGGTGATTCAGAGTGAGTGTGGATGACAATACGAGTGCTCTGAGTCTTTGCATATGTATGAGGTAGAGCCTGTCCGGCATTCTGTGGCCCTATGAATTGCAATTCGCAGCTTTAAAGAAGGGAATGAAATGGTTTTCAATGCTGGATTTTACGTGTTTTTGGCTTGATGAGCGAACCACCTTAAATAAACATGAACTGATCTTGGTTTATTCATACCATGTGGATGTACTCATGTTAACTTGTGATGTTCACTCATGTAAGGATCAACGTTAGAAGCTGTGCCGCATTGTTGCGACCCTCATTTAGGACGTGATGTGTGTAACATCCTCAATTTCAGTCCCTGGGAGATGGCTATGGTTTAAGTTTGGTAGTTTTCCAATTGGAACCAATTTTACTCTTGTTATGGAAAACTCAGTTTCGGATCCATTGTACCCCTTCGTTTTGTTATTTTTGTAGAGACTTTTGTGATCCGAATTTCCAAACACTTCCTTCTTGAAAGTTTCTCCAAATATCTTGAAGTTTTACATACTTTAATTTCAGAATTTTTGGACTTGATATGAGTAGTACGACGGCCTAATTTCCGGATCGTGTAAAACTGCCCAGAATGGGTATTTCGGTGATGTTCACACTTTCTTTATTTTATACAAGCTTTTCTAGGCCGATTTTGGAAAAGTTTCCTTCACAAAAGTTGTTGAGAACTTCTTTTTCTATAACATACATAAATTTGGGAATTTTTCGAGATTGTTATACGTGTTTTGTCATGGAAACCCTTGGAAAATCTTGAGAACTAAGCATGATGCGGGTTGTGATTTTAGTGCCAATGAGTCTATTTTGTGTGACCCGATTGGCCCGAATCAATTACGCAAGAAACCAGCAAATCCAAAAGGCTCTAGGGAGTCCACGGTCTGGAAAAGTTTAGAAGAGGCTAGAAGATAAGGCTTTGACATTGTCAAAACTTCTCCTTCAAGCTTCCATTATTGAGGTTCATTAATGACATTAAATGGCCCTTGACTTAGAAGCCCCATTTATGATGACAAGCCTTAATTAGTTGGACTTTGGAGGCACCATCATCATGACATGCATTAATGGCCTAGAGTGATGACCAAGAAAGAACTTCTATAAATAGGGAGAGAGAGAGAGAGAGAGAGAGAGAGGGAGAGCCTCAGGTGAAGCCCTCCTCCCTCACGCCACTTCCTCTCTCAAGTTCTCACGCCATCACCATCTCGCTTCTTGCTTGCTTCTTTGCTTCTTGTTCACGCCGAGAAAGAGAGGGAGAGAGAGAGCTCACTGACTAGCCCGTGTCTCTCCTTGTTGTTCGGTCAATAGGAAGCCACGTTCAAGGCCTGTGTGTTCGTGTTCAAGCCCGAGAACCGCCGAGACTCCCGTGTTCCTTTCTTGTTCTAATTCTATTCCGTTGTGTAAGTAAACTTCCTAATAACGAGAAAGGAAGTTGTGATGCGTTGTGACACGGTTTGCTTGGACCGTTTCTCGGTCGTTTGGTTGGTCGTAGTTGGTTCAATCCCTTGATTTGATCATGTTTCATGTTTGATGTTTGTCTTGAGCTAGAACCGAGATTTGGCTAGTAAAGTGCACACGTTATAGCCATGCGTGGTGTTCTCTTGTATGAACTTTGCTATTGATCTGCCATTGATGCGGGTGTGGAAAGAGCCGACTTATGTTAACGGCGATCCTCTCGTCCTCGCTTGATATTAGTAGATTTACTTGTTGAGTCTCCCTAACTCATCCCCTGTTGTTTCTTTTTCAGGTCCGAAGAATGGCGTCTCCCTCGACCCGGTTTGGCAATCCCGTGGAAATAAGAGCTGAAGTGCTCACCATGATAGATACCCGAGAAGGCCGAGCCTACCGCCGGATCATGACGTATGTGATGGTCGATGAGGGCCTAACGGACTTGGTGCCTCACTCGTACGTAGCATGGCATGGCTACACTGACGGAGAATGGGTTGGACCCCTACGTGGGTTCAATGGACCTTTTGGCGGTGTAGGCGGGCCGGCTCCGGGGCATGCCACGGGTGGGGTGTAGATCGGCCATGCGGACGGGAAGTGGGGAGGAGATGTGGATGGAGTTAGAAGCGAGAAGATGAAGTAGAGGGGATAGGACCACCCAAGCCAAGTTTTGCTATTCATAGTCGGCTAGGAATGGATGAGCCTCTAGAATATGCGTGTGAAATATGTGTTGTTTGCTATAGCCCGAAGGGCTTGTTAAAATATGTTTGCATGCACCGTAAACATAAGGTTTGCTCATGATGCTGCTTGTCTAAATTTCGCTGTTGTTCTGAATGTGATTGTCCCGAAATTATGCTTCCGCTTGTGTGTAAAGAAAAATAATAATGAACGGGACGTCACGTTAATGACCCCGAGGTAGGGGCGTCACAATGTGTCGGGGGAAAAGGACGAAAATATAAAGAAATTCTACAATTCTACATTCTCTCTTTCGCTTTAAATTATTCTCAACTAAATAAATTATGTCGTTTGATCCTTCACACTTTTAGGTGCTAAAGTTCCATGCATAGGACGCCCACGAGTCCAGATGGAGGCGAATGGCCTCGATTGGCCCTTCTTGAAGTCGCGACCACGGTGGGCCGGCCAATCAAACTCAATTGTCTAAGTGTATCTAGGATAAAGTGGAAGAATTTTCACACCTCGATTCCACCTTGAAAGGGTAATAACACAGCCGTCCTCTTACCCTAAGGATGCAGCCTAAAACAAAAACCAAACGTTCACAATACACACACACATCTATATATCTAATAAAATAGGGAGTTGGTTTTGGTATTAAAATTTCTAAAATCTATTAAAGAGGATAGGGATAAAAACACCACAAGTGCATGAACTTTCGCACGACGCTCACTTGAGTGTCAATTTTTTTTCCCATCACTTGAGTGTCATAATTAATGTACGATGCTCACTTAAATGCCATAACTATATATCTAATTACTTGATGTCTATTTAACTTTTCAATCGATCACTTGAGTGACGTAACTTTTTAAAAACGTTCCCCACAAGTGCCATGCCACGTCAGATTTTCAGCACTTGAGTGAACATTTTTTAAAAAATTTGGCACTTAAGTGATCAATTGAAAATTGTGACCCTCAAGTGAACGTTTTTCTAGAAATTATGGCACTTAAGTGGTTGAAAAAAAAGTTATAGCACTCAAGTGAGCGCCATATGAAAGTTATGACAATTGTAGTGTCCTTATTTCAAGAGGATGTGTACATCTCAAAACTCAAATAAACCCAACAACTATCATCACACATCGCAACTCATACCCAACCGTGCCCAAAATCCAACTAACGAAATCCTCATTAATATCTCTCTCGTCCTATTTGCCTGTGACATCCCAAAATTCCATTCACTAGTTTAACGAACGTACGTAACGGAACGTTACGTGGGAATTTAAATAATCGACGACGAGCTACGGAAGTGTCAATTTTGGAAGACGCAGACGTTATTATGAAATTACCGTACCATTGCCTTGTCAACCACCGCAAGACCATCTTGACTTCTCAATGTCTTCCGTGCACATTATCCATTTTAGTCACGTTTTCCTCTCGAGTCAAATTTCATGCACACCAATTCCATGTGCCATGTTGCTGTTATCTTTGTTTGTATGCCACGTTGGAAGCGTTTTCCCCAATCCACACCACCAGTACACTTATTCATTCGGTCACCTCCCTCATCACCGCCACTCACCCTTTTCTTCATGCCACACTTGACCCCCTTCCACCATCACAGCCAGCTACTCCCTTGCATCACCCCAGCCAGCTGTCCATTTGTTTTCTTCAGTCAACAATTATTCTGCCATTCTAAGTCTCCACGCCACTTGCTTTCTATCACTAACAGCATCATCATCACCACCGCCCAGCTGTCCCATATTTTTCTCCAGTCAACAAAATTCTGCTCTTCCTCAGTTGACCGGCGAAGGAGATCAGTCCAGCAAAGCCCCCAAGTCTTTGATTTTTCAAAGACTTTCGCCGACTTAGTAGTCTTCTTCATCTTCTTAGTCCTCTGCCCTTCTAATTCTCTACCGCCCAAAAAAAAAACAGAACAACCCCCTCTATTTATCATTTTCTGTTCTGATCGTTTCTTTTCCCCCAACACCATCACATACCGTTTTGTCCTCCACGACACTACAAAAAAAGCCGGGTTTTGCCACGAATTTTGCCACGAAAAATTGCGACAAAATTCGTGGCAAAATGAATTTGCGACGAAATTAGCGACGGAAAAAAATTCGTCGCTAATAGGCCGTCGCAAAATTTTGCCATGGAAAATTCCAATTTTCGTGGCTAATTTGCGACGAATTTTTTTCGTCGCAAAATTCGTCGCTAATTATTCGTGGCAAAATTCGTGGCTAATTTTGCAACGAAAAATAATTCGTCGCTCATTATTCGTGGCAAAATTCGTGGCTAATTTGCCACGAATAATATTCGTGGCAAATATCCGTGGCTAATTTGCCACGAATATTTTCCGTCGCAAATATCCGTGGCTAATTTGCCACGAATATTATTCGTGACAAGAATCCGTCGGTAATTTGCCACGAGATCTATTCGTGGCAAAAGTCGTCGCTATTATTTTGATTTATTTTTTGGTCGCGAAATTGCGACGAAATATTTTCATGGCAAAAAGTCGTTGCTAATTATCACGTGGCTAATAAAAAAAAAAAATTTTCGACAAGTTTATTCGTGGCTAATTTGCCACAAAAAAATTTGTGGCTAAATTCGTGGGTAATTTGCCACTGGAATTATTCGTGGCTAATTTGCCACTGGAATTATTCGTGGCAAAATTTGTGGCTAATTTGCCCGACATTTTTTTTTTTATCAGTATTTTGCCACGAAAAATTTTGACTATTGCGGCGCGGCCGACATTAATCGAAAACAAATTTGGCGACGAATTTTAATGAATACTTTAGCGACGAATGTTGTTTAGGAACGATTTCGATTTGAAATCTGATTAACATTGATAGAAAATCACAATCAAGACAAGAACAAACCCCAAAAAGAAAGAAATGAAACAATGTTCTAAATTAGCGAGTTCGCAAACCGTTGTGGCAAACTATTGATCTTGCCAAGAAGTTCTTTCACGTTGTGGCAAACCATTGCGGCAAACTATTGATTTCCAAGAATCGAAGTCCTATCCATTCAGCGCAAACATCACAATATCAAACTCCTAACCCCTGCTAATTTTTTCACATCTATTCAACAGCAGAAGCACAAAGCAGAAGCACAAAGATATAAGTACCTCTTGGAAATTTAAACTAGCAAGGATCATCATCATCATCATCATCATCATCATCATCATCAGGAATCTCACTATCATCACCTACTGGATTAGTAGGAGGTACAGGAGGACCGTCATCAGCTTCGAGGTTGAGGTGTTGCATGATCAATTGCAAACGTTGGTTCACTCCTTTCATTTCTTCGTCTTTCTGTACAAGTAATTGTTTCATTTCTTCGTCTTTCTGTACAAGTAACTGTTTCATTTCTTCATCCTTCTATACCAATAATTGTTTCAAGCGGTTCAATTCTTGGTCCGTTCGCTCCTCGTGTTGTGCCCTTAAAAAAGCCGCACTGGAGGATGAAGTTGCAGCAGCCGGCATTCTGTACATCCTTGACAAGGATCCCATCCCAAATATTTGACCTCTTCTCATTCCACCCGATGCCTCCATCCATAATGCCATATCACAACCGATGGCTCGGACGCAGCAAAGACTATCACCATCACCATCACCATCACCATCACCACTAGCAGCGGCCGTGCTCATTACAAGTTCATCATATTTGTCCTACATTAACAATATTAATAAAAATTAAAAAAAACTTCATATATATAAATACAAAATATAACCTTACATACCTTAATAACTTTTGCTCGATTGCCGGTCCATGTCTTATCTTTTTTCTGAAAGGTGCGTTCAAATGTAGCCATAAATGTTGGTTCCGTCCGCAATTCATCCGCCTACAAAATATAAACATAAATGAAATGAGTAATTATTGATTTAACTTTACAACATGTTTAAAAGACTTACCATTCTTTTTCTATGCTCCCCGATATTAATAGAGCCCCCAGCATATGTGGCAGACCCTTCACTAGAACTAGAAGCTCGATTATGCTTATTAATTTCACTGATTTGCTTATGCTTTTCGGTGTCCCAAATTCTTTTGATTTCCGCCCAATTGTCAGCTGTAATAAAATCCGGCTTTTCTTGTCTTCTCTTTGCTCTATTCATCACATTTCGCATGTGATCACCGGCTTTCTTCTTAAAAATTCTTTTAACTTCTTTCTCTTCCGCTTCATCCCACCCGAACTTCCGCCGCAAGCAATCAATAGAAAAATAATTGTACGCTCGATGCTAAATCGAACTTAGTTTGTGAGGAAATAAAAGGACAAAACTTACCTTGAACTCATTCCACCACAATTCCTTTACTTCTTTTGGAGCAGTGGTCCAACTACTAAACTGCCCCATCCAATAGTTATCGATTATTTTATTAAGTCTCCTCACAACACGCGTAGAATCTGTGAATCTGCAAACGGGTTATAACTTATTTCAACATACGTAACATCCGTAAAGCATACAGACAATTCAGTTGACATCCATAATAATTCACATATATTTAAAAAAATGAAATACTTACGAATCTCCAAATGGGGCTATCATGAATCGGGTATCTTCTTCATAATTCGAGTGTTGCGTTGAAGAAGAAGGTGGAACCAAAGGCGATGGAACTGAAGTAACTTCAGTTCGCATTTGAGGGTCGGAGGAAGGGCCAATGTGTCCATGTACTAGTTGAGGGTTAGATAAAAGGGCAAGGGCAGGGGAAGCGGAAAGGGATGGGGATGAGGACGAGGAAGAGGAAAGGCCTGATCTTCTTTGTGAAGAATCATCACGACGCATGTGACCTCCACGTTTATACTAAAAGGTGCAAGGTTAGACAAAAATAAAGAAAATTATGAACATATATTAAGGACACATAATGACGTACGTCGTGAAGCTTACCATTTTGTTATTGAGAGCAAGAGAGATGGCCCCTGAAAAAAAGGAAGCTGTCCGGAAATGTCTACGAGCTAAATTTCTGGTCCTACAACGGTAAAAAAGGAAGAACTCATCTAGCTAGTCAGGGTCATCAAATTTTCAGTTAATTTCTGTAATTCGACTTGTTTTAAAATTTAATTGCATGTTTTGAAAGCCTTAGAAATTAATAAGTTACACTTTCACAACAAATTTTATGATGCAAGTAAATCACTAAGTTCTGTTCAAAATGAATATATCAACTTCAACAAGAAAATCAATAAATTTTTACCTCGAAGGGAGCCACTCCAGAAAACGCAAATGTGACGGAAATAGTTTTACCCCGATGGCCAAAGCTTCAACCTAGGCCAAAAAAGGTTTGGAAATAGTTTTCAAACCTAGATAATGATAAAATGACTCCGAAACGAAAAAAAAAAAAAAAAAAAAAAAAGCGGAAATGTCACGTAAAACACTATTCACCATAATCATTTTTTGCCAAAAAACCCATCTAAACGACTCCAAAAAGCCAAAAAATGGCTTGCGTCATAGCCATAGGCAGTGAATTTCGATCAGCGGGCCGTTTTCACTTGACCGACCAAATTTCAGCTCATTCCGACAACATTTCACCTTATTTCAACCGAATTTCAAACGAATTTCAACTAAATTTCAACCTAAATCCGACCAAATTTCAACCTAAATATGAGAAATTGATTATGTTTCGCTCTGCTTCGTGGGCGAACGAAACAGATTAGGTCCGTTTCGCCCACGAACAATCAAATTCGTGGGCGAAACAGAACAGAACCATTCTGCTTTCGCCCACGAACGTAATCAAATTCGTGGGCGAAACAACAAACCATTCTGTTTCGCCCACGAACAAATCAAATTCGTGGGCGAAACAGAATGGTTCTGTTTCTTTCGCCCACGAATTTGATTCTCGTCGTGGCGAAATGCACCCAATTTGTTTCGCACGTAAGCCAACACAACACCCAACACGTAAACGCCCACGAAAGCCAACACAAAAGGGCCGCCAGAAGCGCCCACGAATGGGTTTGTTTCGCACACGAATAGAACCAAATTCGTGGGCGAAACAGACCCAATCTGCTTCGGCCCACGAATGTAACGGCGTACCCAACACAAAAGGTAGAGTGCGTACCCAACACGTAAAATGTATGTATGCACCCAACACAAATGTAAGTATGTATGTACTCAACACGTGTTTACCAACACAGTGATTTGCACCCAACACGTAAGCTTCGCCCAACACATTAGCAGGCGTGCTTAGCGTATGTGCGTTGCAGGCGTGCGCAGGCGTGCATAAAAGCTGAAGCACAGAGCGTGGCCCAAACGTAGACCCAACACATACATTGAACAAGCATAAGCATAAGCAGACGCAAACGCCAAGAAATAACGGCGAAAAGCTGACCCAAATGTAAGCATACCGAATGTAGGCACTCGAACACTCTCTGACGCCGCCGAAGAACCCAATGTAAGGCACCGCGGCCGGGTGTCTCGCTTCCTGGCGTCCGCCGAAGAACCCAATGTGGCGCACCGCTACCGGGTGTCCTCGCTCCCGGCCGTCCCGCCGAAGAACGCCAAGAATCGCGCCGAAGAACCGCAACAGAGACAGAGAAGAGGGAGAAGACAGAGACAAACAAGATAGGTTCGCTCGTGAGAACAGAAAAGAAGAACCCTAATTTGTACTCGCTCATGAAGACGACGCCGTTTGGTGAATTTTCGCTGAAATTAACCACGGATTTAAAATCGTGGCTAAAATCGTGGCAAATTAGCCACGGATTGGAAATCGTGGCTAAATCCATGGCAAATTAGCCATGAATCTTATTTCGTGGCTAATTTGCCACGGATTTAGCCACGATTTCCAATCCGTGGCTAAATTGCCACGATTTTAGCCACGAATTGTTATTATATCGCGGCAAATTCGAATCGAAATATAAAATTGTCGCAGTAATTTTGGGGTCTTTTTCAAATTCGTAGCAAAAATCCGTGGCAAATTTGCCACGGATTTTTGCCACGAATTTCCTCAAAAAGCTTGCACACGATTTTTTTTTTTAAAAAAAATATCCGTGGATAAAATCTGTGGCAAATTTGCCATGGATTTTTGCCACGGATTTCCTAAAAAAGAATACAATAGAATTTTTTTTTTAAAAAAAATCCGTGGAAAAAATCCGTGGCAAATTTGCCACGGATTTCCTGAAAAAAGAAAAGAATACAATATAAATTTTTTTTTAAAAAAAATCCGTGGCAAATTTGCCACGGATTTTTTCCACGGATTTCCTAAAAAAGAATACAATATAATTTTTTTTTTAAAAAAATCCGTGGCTAAAATCCGTGGCAAATTTGCCACGGATTTTTGTCACGAATTTCCTAAAAAAGAATACAATATAAATTTTTTTTAAAAAAAATCCGTGGCTAAAATCCGTGGCAAATTTGCCACGGATTTTTGCCATGAATTTCCTAAAAAAGAATACAATATAATTTTTTTTAAAAAAAAATCCGTGGCTAAAATCCGTGGCAAATTTGCCACGGATTTTTGCCACGAATTTTCTGAAAAAGAATACAATATAATTTTTTTTTAAAAAAAATCCGTGGCAAATTTGCCACGGATTTTTGCCACGAATTTTTTTAAAAAGAATACAATATAAATTTTTTTTTAAAAAAATCCGTGGCAGATTTGCCACGGATTTTTGCCACGAATTTCCTAAAAAAGAATACAATATAATTTTTTTTTTAAAAAATCCATGGCTAAAATCCGTGGCAAATTTGCCACGAATTTTTTAAAAAAGAATACAATATAAATTTTTTTTAAAAAAAAATCCGTGGCTAAAATCCGTGGCAAATTTGCCACGGATTTTTGCCACGAATTTCCTAAAAAGAATACAATATAATTTTTTTAAAAAATCGTGGCTAAAATCCGGGCAAATTTGCCACGGATTTTGCCACGAATTTCCTAAAAAGGGATACAATATAAATTTTTTTTAAAAATCCGTGGCTAAAATCCGTGGCAAATTTGCCACGGATTTTTGCCACGAATTTCCTAAAAAAGAATACAATATAATTTTTTTTTTTAAAAATCTGTGGCAAATTTGCCACGAATTTTTTAAAAAAGAATACAATATAAATTTTTTAAAAAATCCGTGGCTAAAATCCGTGGCAAATTTGCCACGGATTTTAGCCACGGATTTCCTGAAAAAGAATACAATAGATTTTTTGTTTAATAACAAATCCGTGGCTAAAATCCGTGGCAAATTTGCCACGGATTTTTGCCACGAATTTCCTAAAAAAGAATACAATATAATTTTTTTTTAAAAAAAATCTGTGGCTAAAATCCGTGGCAAATTTACCATGAATTTCCTAAAAAAAGCCTAAATCATGCGTACGGCCTTTGTTTACGAAATCCGTGGTAAATTGCCACGGATTTTTGCCACGAATTTCTTAAAATTAATTTTTGGCTTTTCATGAAAAATTACTTAGCCTTGTGAGTGGGATTTTTTCATGAAATTCGTGGCTAAATTTCGTGGCAAATTTTCCACAGATTTTAGCCACGAATTTCATTTCTACTGTCCCACACTCGCGTAATTCATTTTTTTTTTCCGGACAATGACGTTTCATTAACAATAATAGCAATAATAATATTCAACAACAATTACAATAATAATAATAATAATAACTACAACAACAACAACAACAATACTAATAATTACGGCAACAACAACAATAATAAATATGACAACAACAATAAACTTTGTCATAATAATAATAATAATAATAATTACGACATAATTAGTAAAAAGTCTCAAAAATCTAAATCTTCGTCTTCACCTTCGTCTTCATTTTGATCTTAATCTTCTTGTTCAAAGCATCATCGTCATCATCGCCGCCGCCATCATCGCCATCATCATCATCGCCATCGTCGCCGCATCATCATCATCATCATCATCATCATCGTCCGAAAATCAGCTTCTGCAACACCTTCTAAATTTGATTCGCGAATTTCAGTTACATCTACATCTATCATTGCTCCACATGGATCTCGTAGAGTAGGAATGTTATATTCCTCGCCTTGAACCGCATTATAAACTTCCTCTTCTTGATATGTCAGTATCCTTCCAAGTGTTCCTCGATTTTTCTTCGTGCTTTGGTTTTACATACAGCCCACCAATCAGCTTTGTCACGTTTCAAACTAGGATATGATGCATAATATACTTGAATTGCTTGTTGTGCCAACACAAATGGTTCATATTTCTTATACCTTTTCTTGTGATTTATTTCAACCAAATTAAACTTCGTATGTACCTTCGTTCCTTTGACGGGGTCGAACCACATGCACTTAAATAACACAACCCGCATTAATGGTCCGGGGTACTCTATCTCGATGATTTCATCCAACAAGCCATAAAAATCATCTTTTGAACTACCACAATTGGATGACCGAACACACACACCACTATTCATTGTGGCTTTTTCCATTCCATATTCTCGAGTGTGAAAATTGTACCCGTTTATGAAATATGCTGGCCAACTTCGTATGCTTGACTGTGGACCCCATGACAGATAATATAGTAATCCTTGCTCTTCAACTTGATCATGATTACTGTGAACCTAAGATTACACACGCAAAGTCAATAATATATATTTAAATGATGTATAAAATATTAATAACTTGGTTTTGGTCTATAGGCAACTTACATATGTTTTGAACCATGCTGCAAATTGTTCATCGCATAAACGGTCGAACTCTTTTGGTGGTAGTCCATACATTGAATTTTGAAAAATCCTATTAACAATTTACATTTAAATATTAGTAAATATTTGACACGCAATACATATATTTGCAAAAATATACACTTACTGGAAGTATGGCTCCACTTCTGGACAGTTCAGTAAAATATAGGTATGGGCTGCCTGCCGTTCTTCGCCTGTTAAGCAACGAAACTGACATGCGCCGCTTGGTCGACCGAGATAATTGAAAATAGAGAATGATTTGCAATTGGGATCGATGGGACCCTCATCATTTCTTCCTGCTCTCCGCCTCTTGCACTGCACGTGCGGCTCAAAATAGTATGATGCAAATGTTGTCACTTCTTCCACAATATATGCATTACAAATTGAAGCTTCAACACATGCCTTATTCTTCACTTTTTTCTTCAAATGATATAAGAACCTTGTTGCAATAGAAAGAAGTTTATCGAACATAATATATAATAAAGTATTTTGAATTTTATTTTGAAAAAATTTTACCTCTCAAATGGATACATCCATCGAAATTGGACGGGACTCCGCAACTTTAGCCTCATAAGGCAAGTGAACTAGAGATGCTTCATTGAATCAAAAACGCCTGGAGGAAATATCCTTTCTAAATTGCAAAGAATAATTGGAATGTCTCTCTCCAGTTTCTCCATGTGTGATACTTTTAACACTGTTGAGCAAATATCATGGAGGAAATTACTTAACTCTGTAATGGCGCCCCATACAAAGTTTGGTAGAAGTTCCTTCAAAGCTATTGGAATTAGTCTTTCCATAAATATGTGACAATCATGACTCTTTAATCCTGTCAACTTGCATTCGTTCAAATCAACACATCTCCCGACAAACGACTCGTCTCTGCTCCTTATCCAATGTATAAACTGCTTTTGGTTTTGGTCCCCTGCTGCTTGCATCCACATCTAATGTTGGCCGATCACAAATATCTCTCATATCTTTTCTTGCATTCAAGTTGTCTTTTGTTTTTCCCGTGACATCCATCACAGTATTTATGACATTGTCGAAAACATTCTTTTCAATGTGCATAACGTCAAGATTATGATGAATAAGATGAGCTTTCCAATATGGTAGATCCCAAAATATACTGCGTTTAGTCCACTTATGTGCACTTCCGTACGCAATAGTTGTGCCATGAGGGTTTTCAACAACAGTTGGAAAGTCCCGCACTCGCCTCCCATATTTGATCACCAATCAACCTCAATGGTGGAGGAGTTCTTTCAATCCTATTCTTGATGAACTCTTTTTATTCCTTCCGAATGTATGATTCATCGGCAAAAATTGTCTCGAGACAATCAAAATAGCAAGGCTTCTTACCATGTCTTAATCAATGACTTCGACATCTCCAAACATATCGGACATCCTAAGATCCCAAACTCCATCCGGATAACATTCCATAAGTGGAAAGTCATTTATCGTCCAAAGAAGAGCAGCCTTCATTACAAATGTTTGATTAGTAGAAACATCATACGTAACGACACCTTCATTCCATAGCCGTTGTAACTCTTCAATCAATGGTTGCATATAAACATCTATCAACTTTTTCGGATTTTGCGGCCCTGGTCCACGATCAATGTCAAAAACATATAAGGTGTCTTCATGCACATACCGGGTGGAAGATTGTACGGAGTTAAGATAACTGGCCAACATGAATAACTTTTCCCTGATTTTCCAAATGGGGCAAATCCATCAGCACAGAGACCTAACCTAATATTTCGAGACTCTATCGCAAATTCAGGGTATGTTCTATCAAAATGTTTCCATGCCTCTGCATCTGAAGGATGACACATTAGACCCTCTTCTCTTTCATGATTTGCATGCCAAGTCATGTGTTCAGCAGTGGCTTGAGACGCATAAAGCCTTTGTAATCTGGGGATTAAGGGCAGATAAAACATTTGCTTGCATGGTCTACGCTTCTGATTACGACCTTGCCTCATGTTCCTGTTAATCTTGTACCTAGGTTGGCTACAGAATTTGCAAGATTCTGCATTTTCGTCATCTCTCCAATATAACATACAACCCCTGCTACATACATCAATCCTTTCAACTGGAAGACCTAAGTTATCCACTAACTTCTTCATATCGTAAAAATCACTTGGCATTATGTTATCAGGAGGCATTGCTTCTCGCATTACTTCAACAAAAGAGTTAAAGCAATTCTCAGACACATTATGCTCTGCCTTGATATTTAACAATCTTGTTGTCGCTGATAACTGAGTATGATTGTCACAACCTGCCCATAAAGGTTCATCTGCTGCTTTCAACACTTCCCAGAACTGATTAGATGGAAACGTTTCATTACACACATTCTCATCAAAACCTGTTACTCCTATCTCTTCAAATTGTTCAAGTCTTGGAGTAAAACTAGTACTTGCATGGTTTGGATCCGAATTATGACCAGCTGCATCAATCACCATCCTCTGGTATGGGTTCATTTGGTCATAATAGCTACATTCTTCCCTAACTGAAAATTGGTCACTTATTCGATATCCTTCATCAGATATAAATGATTCACCATGACAAGTCCAATTATAGTAGTTCGGAGTAAACCCAAATCTACAAAGATGTTCTCTAACTGTATCACATACATGAAATTTACCATTACTGCACTTTCTACACGGACACCTTAACTTATTTCCATCCATCAACTCATATTTACTACTAGCAAAGTCCAAAAATAGTTCCAACCCAAGATTTAAACTCATCGGTCAATCCTCGACGTCCAGTAAGTTCTTATTATACATCCAAGCCCCGTCTCTTTGCATTGTCTATATAAAAATAACAAAATCTCGTAAAATATTAATGCCAAAAAATTTTCGATATTAAAACCATAAAATTCTAAAAATTAAAATTTTATTTTTGCCTAAATAAATTATTTTGAAATTGAAAAAATTAAAACAATTGACTTACCCAAGTATTTGACTGAAATCTTTGTAGTACAAAGTGCTCAATTTGATGAGAATTGCAACGTTCACTTCATCCGCGAGACTTTCAAACGAATACGTACCTACAAAAAAAAATTGACTTCAGATTTTATTTTTTTATAATAATTTTTTTCCCCAATTTTTTTAATAATTTTTTTTTCGAATTTTTTTCCCAAATTTTTTTCCTTCATTTTTTCTCCGGTCGCCGATCCGGCGACCGGCCGGCGAGTTGGACCTCGCCGGCCATGGCTGATCTCGGACCTCGCCGCCGATCCGGACCTCGCGGCGAGGTCAGCCGCCGCCGCGACCTCCTCGCGGCGAGGTCCAGGCGCGCCATGGCCGCCGACCTCGCCGCGAGGTCCAGGCGGCGCCATGGCCGCTCGACCTCGCCGCCCGGATCCGGGCGGCGAGGTCGAGCTTGGGCCTCGGCGCCCGATCCGGGCGGCGAGGTCGAGCTTGGGCCTCGCCATGGCCGCCGCGAGGTTCAGCGGCGGCCATGGCGAGGTCGAGCGGCCATGGCCGCCGCTGGACCTCGCGGCGAGGTCGAGCGGCCATGGCCGCCGCCGACCTCGCGGCGAGGTCGAGCGCGGCCCCATGGCGAGGCCGCTCGGCCTCGCCCGATCCGGGCGAGGTCCAGCGCCCCGCCCATGGCCGGCGAGCCTCGCCGGTCGCCGCGTTTGACCGGCGACGGCGACGAAGTCGAAAAAAAAAAGAGAAAAAAACTCAATAAAATAACAAAAATTTGAAAATAGTTTTGCCGAAATTAATCACACCACTTACCAAAGAGAAAAGGTTCACCGAGATAGATTTTTGCGCGTGCGGAGAGATTTATCGAGAGGAAGGGATAACAAAGCAAATAGGGAGAGGAAGGGAGAATGCTAATAGGGATAAGAGGAATTAGCAGAGAGAGAGAAATTGGGTCTACAAGTAGAGGAGAATCAGCGACGAATAACAATTGTCGCTAATTCCGTCAGCAAAATAACCACGAATTTTTTTCGTGGTAAATTTCGTCGCAAATTAGCGACGACATTTATTTTTCGTCGCAAATTAGAAACGGAAAAATATTCGTCGGAAATTTGGTCGCAAATTAGCCACGAATTTTTTTTCGTGGCAAATTCCGTCGCAAATTAGCGACGACTATTTTTTCGTGGCAAATTCCGTCGCAAATTAGCCACGAATTATTTTTCGTGGCAAATTCCGTCGCAAATTAGCCACGAATTTTTTTCGTGGGAAAATCCGTCGCAAATTTTCCACGAATTTTTTTTCGTGGTAAAATTCGTCGCAAATTTGCGACGATTTTTTTTCCGTGGCAGATTCCGTCGCAAATTAGCCACGAATTTTTTTCCGTCGCAAAATTCGTCGGAAATTTGCGACGAATTATTTTTCGTGGCTAATTTGCGACGGAAAATATATTCGTCGCAATTAGCCACGAAAAATAATTCGTCGCAAATTTCCGTGGCTAAACCCTTGTTTTTTTGTAGTGCGAGCTGCCCAAGATCTTCACGCCGACGGAACCTTCGAACCGTGAACCGAGGAGCGCGACCAGAGAGCTGAAAAGCTCGGCGACATCCCCATCTTCCGCGACAACCGTCCTCGCGAGCCGACGTCAAGGCAAGTGAAATTCTGCCTCCCTATAATAGATCGGAATGGGTTGCATGTTGGCGTGGGTTTAGGATATTGATGGAAATGGATGGTGGTGATGGAAATTAGCTGCTGGTTTGGGTGTTTTTGAACACCAAATTCGTGTAGATCAAGTCATGAGTTATTCTTGAACTTGAGTTGTGATTTCCAGATTCGGTTTCTACTGGACCTTTACTGCTTTCTAATTTTTTAGAGATTTCTGTGGTTAGAATTTTGCAAGACTTCCTTCATGAAAGTTGTTCAAAACATCTGGAAGTATAACATATTTTAATTTCAGAATTTTTGAAGTTGTTTTGGGTAGCACGAACGCCAAATCTCTAACCCGTGCTTGACTGCCCAGGTGCTCTGTTTCAGTGACCTTTCCACATTCTTGAATTTTTATAAAATTTTCTAGAATGATTCTGAACAAACTTCCTTCACAAAAGTTTTTGAGGATGTCTTTCTCTACAACATATTTAAATTTTAGAATTTTTGGAGAGGATTTGGATACTGAAATGAACTCATTTTAAGAGTCAAGGATTCTGTCCCGATGAACAGTTTTTAGTCTGACTTTAAGCTCCCGAACGAGGCATTTAAAGAAATAATTAGACTTTGAATCCTTCATGAAAAATGTTTATCAAGGTGTCTTCGGTGCAAAATTCTAACCACAGAAATCTCTACAGAATTGGAAAGCAGTAAAGGTCCAGTAGAAACCGAATCTGGAAATCACAACTCAAGTTCAAGAATAACTCATGACTTGATCTACACGAATTTGGTGTTCAAAAACACCCAAACCAGCAGCTAATTTCCATCACCACCATCCATTTCCATCAATATCCTAAACCCACGCCAACATGCAACCCATTCCGATCTATTATAGGGAGCTAGAATTTCACTTGCCTTGACGTCGGCTCGCGAGGACGGTTGTCGCGGAAGATGGGGATGTCGCCGAGCTTTTCAGCTCTCTGGTCGCGCTCCTCGGTTCACGGTTCGAAGGTTCCGTCGGCGTGAAGGTCTTGGGCAGCTCGTGGAGGACAAAACGGTACGTGATGGTGTTGGGGGAAAAGAAACGATCAGAACAGAAAATGATAAATAGAGGGGGTTGTTCTGTTTTTTTTTTTTGGGCGGTAGAGAATGAGAAGGGCAGAGGAATAAGAAGATGAAGAAGACTACTAAGTCGGCGAAAGTCTTTGAAAAATCAAAGACTTGGGGGCTTTGCTGGACTGATCTCCTTCGCCGGTTGACTGAGGAAGAGCAGAATTTTGTTGACTGGAGAAAAATATGGGACAGCTGGGCGGTGGTGATGATGATGCTGTTAGTGATAGAAAGCAAGTGGCGTGGAGACTTAGAATGGCAGAATAATTGTTGACTGAAGAAAACAAATGGACAGCTGGCTGGGGTGATGTAAGGGAGCAGCTGGCGGTGATGGTGTAAGGGGGTCAAGTGTGGCACGAAGAAAAGGGTGAGTGGCAGTGACGAGGGAGGTGACCGAATGAATAAGTGTACTGGTGGTGTGGATTGGGGAAAACGCTTCCAACGTGACATACAAACAAAGATAACAGCAACATGGCACATGGAATTGGCTTACATGAAATTTGACTCGAGAGGAAAACGTGACTAAAATGGATAATGTGCACGGAAGACATTGAGAAGTCAAGATGGTCTTGCGGTGGTTGACAAGGCAATGGTACAGTAATTTCATAATAACGTCAGCGTCTTCCAAAATTGACACTTCCGTAGCTCGTCGCCGATTATTTAAATTTCCACGTAACGTTCTGTTACATACATTCGTTAAACTAGCGAATGGAATTTTGGGATGTCACACTCTCCCCACCTTATGAAATTCCGTCCTCAAAATTTAGGTCTTTACTTGTTCCTTCAAACAATTGTGGGTACCGAAGTCTCATCTCTTCTTCACTTTCCCATGTAGCTTCCTCATCACCATGATGTTGCCACAGAATTTTAACAAGAGGAATGGTTTTATTTCTGAGAGTCCGCTTGCCATGATCCAATATCCGTATTGGTCTCTCAATGTATTTTACCTTGTCGTCGACATCTATGGTCTCAAAATCTAGCACGTGTGAGGAGTCAGGCTTGTATTTCCTCAACATTGATACATGAAATACATCGTGTATATTAGAGAGCTTTGGTGGTAATGCTAACCGATATGCCAATTCTCCGATTCTCTCGAGTATTTCAAAAGGTCCTACAAACCCGGGACTCAATTTTCCTTTCTTTCCAAACCTTGATATACCTTTCATTGGTGATACTTTCAGGAACACATGGTCACCCACCTTGAACTCTAAGGGTCTCCGACGTCTATCGGCATAACTTTTCTGTCGACTTTAGGCGGTTTTGAGCTTATCTCGTATCAGTTTCACGGTTTCCATCATGACTTGTACTAATTCTAGTGCTGTCAACTTTCTCTCTCCTACTTCATCCCAACAGACTGGGGTCCTACAGGCTCTTTCATACAAGGTTTCAAATGGAGCCATCTGAATACTTTTCTGAAAGCTATTATTATATGCAAACTCCACTAAAGGTAGCTTCTCGTCCCAATTGCCTTTGAAGTCAATAACACAAGCACGTAACATATCCTCCAATATTTGTATCACCCGTTCTGATTGTCCATCTGTCTGAGGATGAAATGCAGTACTACACTGAAGCTTAGTCCCCAGAGCCACCTAGAGATTCTTCCAGAAGTTCGAAGTGAATCTTGGGTCTCGGTCTGACGTGATGGTCACAGGCACTCCGTGCAATCGCACTATATGTTTAATATATAAGTCTGCATACTTCTCAAGTGAATAGTCTATTCGTACTGCCAGAAAATGAGCAAACTTAGTCAAACGATCTACAATCACCCAGATGGAATCGTGACCACTTGATGTCCTTGGTAAACCTTGCACGAAATCCATTGTTATATGTTCCCATTTCCATTCGGGAATTTCTAAAGGTTTCAGCATTTTAGCCGATTTACGATGCTCTACCTTGACTTGTTGACACGTTAAACACCCTGCAAAATGTTTAGCTATATCCGACTTCATTCCATTCCACTAGTAATATTGACGAAGATTATGGTACATCTTCGTATTCCCGGGGTGAATACTATAATTACTCCAATGGGCCTCCGTCAAGATTTCCCGCTTTAATTCTTCATTGTCAGGCACGCATATGCGTCCACGGAATTTCACGACTCCTTCATCCGTTACGTGAAATTCTGACTTCTTTCCTTTCATGATTTCTTCCCAAACCTTTGAGATCTCGGGGTCCGTTTGCTGTAATGCTTTATTTCTTTGTATAATTACAGGCTCAACTGTCATCGTAGCCAATATACTGGAAAGATCATTAATCTCAAGTTTAAAGTCTGATTCTGAAGCCTTCTCAAGTAAACACCATTCCTTGACCATCAGATCGGCTACGGTCAAAGCAGACTTCCGACTAAGAGCGTCTGTCACTTTATTGGCTTTCCCGGGATGGTATAAAATTTCACAATCATAATCCTTTAATAACTACATCCACCTTCTCTGTCTCATATTTAACTCTTTATGAGAAAACAAATACTTCAGATTCTTATGATTTGTATAAATTTCAAACTTTCCTCCATATAGGTAATGTCTCCATATCCAAAATTTAGAATTTTTAAAGTTCATTCACTATTTATTTAAGTCTGATTTTAAAATTGGTGCAAGGCTGTCCAGTTTTACCAATTTATAAAGACTTACTATTTTCCATATGAAATTGTTGGAATCTCAATTTGATGTCTTCTGGAGATGAAATGTATAAACTCTGATCTTTCCAATGAGTCATGCTAGAGCTAGACCTTGATGTGGTTAGCCACGTGTCGTGGGATGTGTTGTTGACGATTAGTCAAGGCGGTGCTCTAGTGAACGAGACCGCGAATGCGACTTACGATATGTCCTACTAAAGTGGTAAACTGTGAATTATGTGATATTGAGAAAGGATGATTGTTGTTGACGAACTGTGTACTGCACGAAATGATTAGTTTGTGTGGGCTTGCTGGGTTATTAAATGCCGTCGATCAGTGAACCGACGATGCCCCGAGGAGCCGTAGGGAATGCGGGATGCCGTGGTCAGTGGACTACGATGCCTAGGATGAGAATGCCCTAGATGCCCCGGTAGTTTGATCGGGATGCCATGGTCAGTGGATCAAGAAGCCTGCGCGGGCCGTTGAAAATTCCGGCGTACACCGCGGCGGATCGGAGTGCGCACCGAATCCCGCTAGACGGGAGTTTTCCTCCTTGCGTGTCCGGCGAGCGCACCGGGCATGTGACTTGGAGTGAGATAATGATACCCAAGCAAGAGTGAAATTGTGTGTGTGTGTGTGTGTGTGTGTGTGTGTGTGAATCGTGCTATTGATTGTGATTGTGGAGTAAAGTATCTCACTTGAGATGGTTACTAACATAGGTACAACAAAATGTGTTTATTGTGATTAGTAAATCCAGCTAGAAGATTGTTATACTTATGCCTGTTGATATGCATTCTATTCTTGTTAATATAGGTTGACAGACATTTTACTTGTTGAGCCTAGCTCACTATTGTTGTTAACAACTTTTACAGATTTTTAGCTATGCCTATCCTACCCGCCTCCTCCTCAGTTAGCTATGGGGCCTCGATCGACTTCTCGGGACACCTGTCAGAATTCGAGATTCCTGATGTCCCCGGGATAGTGTTCGTGCGATGTATCTCAATATTGACCATAGATGTTAGGCCCCCCGTCTGATCTATATTGTTAAGTTTTTTGGCAGTGTATGCTCGTATTGGTGGGCGACTGATAGGGCCCCTATTGTACGTGTCCGACGACGAGCATGACGATGCTTCTAGTGGGGTGGATTGAGCTGTAGTTGGAGGATAGGGAGGATCATTTTTGGGACATGTGACCGACACTTTTTGGAATAAGGTCACGTGATAGGTGATACGCTTTTGATAGATGAAATTGTGAGTCTCATGTTGATAGGATAGTGATGGGAGTAGCACTGTACATAGTCTCCCTAGCATGAACTCACTCTTGTATCATCCATGTATATAAATAAAGAAATGTTGAAGTTCAGTGCCAATGATATCTTTATATTTTTGATTAGTTATTAATTCAAGATTTAAATGCTATTTTTAAAAAGAATGTTTCCGCGTGCGAACTCTTATAATCGCGTGAGCTTAGAATGACATATAGGAAGGGGCGTGCCTGGGATGCCACAGCCCTGTTCGAATGGTATCAGAGCTTAGGTTTACATTGGAGTGATAAGGTGAAGCTTGCATTGGAGGGATAAGGTTGGTTATATGGGAGTGATAAGGTGCTTTAGTGACGAACAAGCTAAGTTGTGTCTGCCCTAAGACTTCTAATGCATGTGTTTATTAGTATTGTGTTAGGGAGATACAAGTAACTATGGTTACTTATGTGATATAAATAACGTTTGTTACTTATTAGTTAGCTACGACAATTGATCATCCATAGTAACTGGTGATCAATTTGTAGAACTGGGCAATACAAGATGGTGAGGTTTGGTGCATCATCTTTTGGTGCCACTCAAGGAAGAGAACCTCGAGTAGATGGAATCCTGGAAGCATTGGCCAATGTAGGGGCATTGTTTGAGCAACAAGCCAAGCAGCAAGCGGTAATAGGGAATGGTGATCGCCGTGTGCAAGGACTTATTGAACAATTTCTGAAACTGAAGCCAAGTAAGTTTGCTGGAGTGGGAGACCCCAACGAGGCCGAAAGGTGGATATGTAGTTTGGAGAAAATATTCAACCTGTTGACTTGTACTGATACTGATAAGATACTTTTGGCTGAGTATCAACCGGAAAGAAATGCGGAACACTGGTGGAGAGCATCGAAAGAAGCAGTGTTTCCTATGGGTACGGAAATAGCTTGGGAGAAGTTTGTGGAGGCATTTTATGAGAAGTATTTTTCTGACCGTACGAAAGATCAGAAAATAGCAGAGTTCATACAGCTATGTCAGAATAATATGACGGTGGATCAGTACGAGGCTCAATTTTCTAAACTATCTAGGTTTGCGCCTCATATAGTGGAAAATAGAGAGGACAAACTTCAGTGCAAAGACAACTGCTGCCAATTCTAAGTCATGCGTCGGATAATTCAACTCATACGGTTTTAATTGCCTGGATGCATAAGCGATGATCTTCCCGTGTTGCATCAAAACACACCCAAGGCCCTTGTGGGAGGCGTCGCTATACACAACAAATCCTTTCGATCCATATGATATTGTCAGAATTGAGGCGGTAGTCAATTTTTTCTTAAGCTCTTGAAAACTTCGTTCACACTCGTCGTTCCATTCAAATTTCGTGTCCTTCCTCGTCAATTGAGTCAATGGACCAGTCAGACGTGAAAATCCTTCTACGAACCTCCGATAGTAACTAGCAAGTCCTAAGAAATTTCGAATCTCTATTACTGTCGTTGGTCTAGGCCAATTGACTATCGCTTCAATTTTAGCTGGGTCAACTATTATACCTTCTCCAATTATTATGTGACCCAGAAATGCTACTTAATCCAACCAAAATTCACACTTACTAAACTTCGCATACAACTTATGTTCTCTCAGAGTCTGAAGTGTAACCCTTAGGTGTCGTTCATGCTCTTCTAGTCCTTTCGAGTATATCAGAATATCATCAATGAAAGCTATAACAAACTGATCCAAATAGGGTTTAAACACTCTATTCATTAAATCTATGAATGCAGCTGGCGCGTTAGTCAACCCGAATGGCATTACCAAAAACTCATAATGTCAATATCGCGTCCTGAACGCCGTTTTAGGAATGTCTTCCTTCTTAATCCTGAGCTGATGATAGCATGATCTTAAGTCAATCTTTGAGAATACGGATGCCCCCTGCAATTGGTCAAATGGGTCATCAATCCTAGGCAAAGGATACTTGTTCTTGATCGTCATCTGATTCAATTGCCTATAATCAATGCAAAGACGCATTGATCCATCCTTCTTCTTTACAAATAAGACAAGTGCGCCCCATGATGATGCACTTGGCCGAATAAATCCTCTATCAAGCAATTCTTGTAATTGTACTTTTAACTCCTTTAGATCCGTTAATGCCATCCTATATGGGGCTTTCGAAATGGGCTCTGCTCCTGGGGCCAATTCTATAACAAATTCAACTTCTCGTTCCGGTGGTATTCCTGGCAACTTTTCAGGAAATACATCCGGAAATTCTTGGACCATAGAAATTTCCTCAAGTTTCAATTCATTCTTAACTTGATCCCTAACCATTGCTAAGTATCCTCAATAACCATTATTGAGGAGTCTATGTGCCTCGAGTGCTGAGATAAGTGGCAATGAAGAATTCATTCCATTCCCGACAAATTCAAAGCTAGGGTGATTTGGTGGGTTAAACTGAATCACCTTCTCATAACAATCTGCATTTGCCCATTGCTTACTAAGCCAATCCATTCCTATGATAACGTCAAAGTCGTACATAACTAAAACTACCAGATCTATCCTCTGATCCACTCCACCTATAGAGATCTTACAATCCTTACATGCCAATGTTGATAATATCATATCCTTTAGAGGTGTAGAGACACTCAAAGGCACTTCAAGCAATTCAGACTTCAATCCAACTAATCGCATAAATCTTGCAGATACAAAGGAATGCGTAGCACCTGTATCAAATAATGCGTATGCCAATTGATCACACAAGGAGAGCGTACCTGAAATAACAGTCTTGGAAGCTTCCGCTTCCTTCTGAGTGATCGCATACACTTTTCCTTGCATTGGAGGTCTTTGCAAATTCCTTGGTGGTGGTGCTCCGCCCTGAGTTGGTTGTTGTTGTTGCCGCACTGGCGGTGCACTAGGTTGTGGTCTCCCTTGAGGGCAATCTTTAACAACATGACCGAGTTGTCCACACCCAAAACACCTCTTTAGCATTGGACACGGCACATTCCCGTGTTGTCTCCCACACTGGCGGCAGTTTCCATTTGGGAATGACCTCTGCTCCATCGACTGGTTATTCCACGATCTCATGTTGTTGCGTCTCTTATTATGGACAAAAGAAGGTTTTCCAAACTGGAGGGGCCTTTTGCCAAATCTGACGTTATCCCGTGTGGCTTGATGACTTACCTTACCTTGTCCCATGGCCTCTAGTTCTCCTTTCATCAACTCCTATTCAATGAGTTGGGTACGTCTGCAAAGTACATTATAGTCCCTTATATCGAAGGGTACTAACTACTTTCTGATATCAGTCTTTGCAAGACTTCCTTCATGAAAGTTGTTCAAAACATCTGGAAGTATAACATATTTTAATTTCAGAATTTTTGGAGTTGTTTTGGGTAGCACGAACGCCAAATCTCTAACCCGTGCTTGACTGCCCAGGTGCTCTGTTTCAGTGACCTTTCCACATTCTTGAATTTTTATAAAATTTTCTAGAATGATTCTGAACAAACTTCCTTCACAAAAGTTTTTGAGGATGTCTTTCTCTACAACATATTTAAATTTTAGAATTTTTGGAGAGGATTTGGATACTGAAATGAACTCATTTTGAGAGGCAAGGATTCTGTCCCGATGAACAGTTTTTAGTCTGATTTTAAGCTCCCGAACGAGGCATTTAAAGAAATAATTAGACTTTGAATCCCTCGTGAAAAATGTTTAGCAAGGTGTCTTTGGTGACATATCCAAAATTTAGAATTTCTAAAGTTCATTCACTATTTATTTAAGTCTGATTTTAAAATTGGTGCAAGGCTGCCCAGTTTTACCAATTTATAAAGACTTACTATTTTCCATATGAAATTGCTGGAATCTCAATTTGATGTCTTCTGGAGATGAAATGTATAAACTCTGATCTTTCCAATGAGTCATGCTAGACCTTGATGTGGTTAGCCATGTGTCGTGGGATGTGTTGTTGACGATTAGTCAAGGCGGTGCTCTAGTGAACGAGACCGCGAATGCGACTTACGATATGTCCTACTAAAGTGGTAAACTGTGAATTATGTGATATTGAGAAAGGATGATTGTTGTTGACGAGCTGTGTACTACACGAAATGATTAGTTTGTGTGGGCTTGCTGGGTTATTAATTGCCGTCGATCAGTGAACCGACGATGCCCCGAGGAGCCGTAGGGAATGCGGGATGCCGTGGTCAGTGGACTACGATGCCTAGGATGAGAATGCCCTAGATGCCCCGGGAGTTTGATCGGGATGCCGTGGTCAGTGGATCACGAAGCCTGCGCGGGCCGTTGAAAATTCCGACGTACACCGCGGCAGATCGGAGTGCGCATCGAATCCTGCTAGACGGGAGTTTTCCTCCTTGCGTGTCCGGCGAACGCACCGCGCATGTGACTTGGAGTGAGATAATGATACCCAAGTAAGAGTGAAATTGTGTGTGTGTGTGTGTGTGTGTGTGTGTGTGTGTATGTGTGTGTGTATGTGTGTGTGTTGAATCGTGCTATTGATTGTGATTGTGGAGTAAAGTATCTCACTTGAGATGGTTACTAACATAGGTACAACAAAATGTGTTTATTGTGATTAGCAAATCCAACTAGAAGATTGTTATACTTATGCATGTTGATTTACATTCTATTCTTGTTAATATAGGTTGACAGACATTTTACTTGTTGAGCCTAGCTCACTGTTGTTGTTGACAACTTTTACAGATTTTTAGCTATGCCTATCCTACCCGCCTCCTCCTCAGTTAGCTATGGGGCCCCGATCGACTTCTCGGGACACCTGTCAGAGTTTGAGATTCCTGATGTCCCCGGGATAGTGTTCTTGCGATGTATCTCAGTATTGACTATAGATGTTGGGCCCCCTGTCTGATCTATATTGTTAGGTTTTTTGGCAGTGTATGCTCGTATTGGTGGGCGACTCATAGGGCCCCTACCGTACGTGTCCGAAGACGAGGATGACGATGCTTCTAGTGGGGTGGAGTGAGCTGTAGTTGGAGAACGGGGAGGATCATTTTTGGGACATGTGACCGACACTTTTTGGGATAGGGTCACGTGATAGGTGATACGCTTTTGATAGATGAAATGGTGAGTCTCATGTTGATAGGATAGTGATGGGAGTAGCACTGTACATAGCCTCCCTAGTATGAACTCACCCTTGTATCATCCATGTATATAAATAAAGAAATATTGAAGTTCAGTGCCAGTGATATCTTTATATTTTTTATTAGTTATTAATTCAGGATTTAAATGCTATTTTTAAAAAGAAACGTTTCCGCGTACAAACTCTTATAATCGCGTGAGGTTAGACTGACATATAGGAAGGGGCGTGCCTAGGATGCCACATTGCCGCTATAAGAAAAACTTGAAAAATGTTCGAAAGAATGGTGTGAGCAACTATAGCTTAGTCTAAGCAGATCAAACGCCTACTAAGCATACTTCAAAATCATATCGAAACTTATTTAGTTCAAATCCACAATATAACTTATGTTCAAGTTTAAAAACAAGTTTTATGTTTTTAACAAAGCTTTATACATATTCGAAATACTCATTTACTCAGTAATATCAAAACAAAATATCAATGGTTCAATCCATTGATCAATCTCATTAACTCACATATCAATGGTTTATTCTATTGATCAATCTCATCAGTTCAAATGTCAATGATCTATTTCACCGACTAATCTAATGCTCAATACCTAACTATGGTCACTTCTTAATGCTCATGACAAAGACAACCAAGTTTAGCTAAGTCTACCACATATATTAGTTGTTGATTCAGCCAAGAAGGACGTTCTGAAATAGTATGCATGCTTCCCCCTCAATGGGTTCTTATCATAGCGATCATAAATCTCATTCTCCAATAATCCCACAATCAAAACCATAATTCATCTTGTAAATCGGTTTCACAAATTGAATCAAATCAACTTTCGCAACTTAACTTATCCAATAGAATGCATTTCGTAAAGCATTTCACAAAAAATCATGTATATATCATTTCATAAATCATACTCAAAAGTCAAGAGTTTTCTTAATTCTTTCACCAAAATTTTGCAAACAAAAAAAATACATAATTTTTCTCAGCCCCATTCATCAAACTAAATATATATTTCACATGACCTTTCTCACCCTATTTCGGAATTCATTTGGTAAACTGGTAACATTTCGAAACTCCTTTTATAAAACGTTTCTTGAACCTTTCACAAATAATCGAAAAGTAGTAAATGCTCGATCTAGACTTTTATGCAACTAAATATGCTCTTTTTAGTTCAATAGAAATTATAATCAAATCATTATCACTTTAAGACAAGAGCTTTATACATTTATAGAAGAGATAATACCACTCACCTGGAAAAGCCGAAAATCGATTAGCCGAAAATCAACTTACGAAGGTCACTCCAGTTGTTGCATTCGTATTCCTATCAATTGGCCAATAAACGATATCAAAATCCAAGTAAAACACTATTCCAATGAACAACTTGACTAAACTATGCTCAATCGTCAACAAAACGCACCAACTAAGAAACTCGTTTATAGCGTACATTCATCTTTTTCCTTGTGCATATAATCCATTATGCGTGGCTCACACACAAAACTTCCAAATTTCGTTCCAAACAACCAAACTTTGAAATCGATTTTCGTTAAACCCCGTCATTCCACAATGCCCTAGACTACTATTTCCACAAAAATTGCAACTCAAAAACTCCTCAAATTGAATCTCGTAGTTCAAAATCTACTTAACTTGAAATTTGTGCCCTAACTTCCAAAATTACTTAGATTAGATGAATAATCTACTTGATTACTTACTCAGCGTTACAATTCGCAGTTGATTCGGCTTGTCAAGCTGTCCGTATCATGAATGCGCGAAGATTCTCTCTCTCTCTTATTTCCTCTTTCACGGACGAGCAACTTCTTCACTTCCCATGTTTTTGTCGCCGATGTTCTTCTCCTTTTTAAGCTCACTTGCACGATCTGTTGAAGAAGAATGAGCTATAGTTGGACTTGGGCTTGAGCTTTACTAATAAAATAATGGGCTTATGGGTTACTTGGGCTACATTTGGTTCAACTTTCTCAAAGGGCTTTAGGAAAATGCAAAGCAATTTAGCCTAAAGGACTTTGGAAAAATGCAAAAACTGTTTGGCAAACTTTACTTTGAGAAACAACTTTGAAAGAAATGCCGTCTAGTAGATAACACATTTGAAAAGCCCATTTGGATGATTAATTTAAGCTTTTTAATTTTTCATTTATTGAAAATTGAAAAAAATAATCTGCAACTTCTGTATTTTAAATGTTGACAACAATGTTAAAGATATGTATTAAAAAATTATAAATAAAAAATTACATTTCTTTTTTTGCTAAAAAAAATTCAAATGGAAAAATTTCACCTCAAAGTGGACTCTTTCTTATAAAAAATAGAGTGCTTTCATCATAATGAAAGTTGAAACATATGCCCCAAGGAAAGAAATTCATTATCCTTAAAAATTACGAACATCCTTAAATATTTCCTAAACTTATAACTATCTACATTATCATTTGAAGCACTACCCTTCTCATTTGAACAAGTGTCGATGTACATTGCTGCATCAAAGCAAGTGTCCATAAACATTCAAAATTATATAGGAAAGACGAGAAATGTTGTCGAATTTGCAATTGCAACAACACGATATAAATTAACTTGAATGGGGAATATTGATCCGTCACCTGATTGCTGCACTAAGGAAAAAGAACTCTAGTGTTCAGATAAAACCTTCCCACCAATTTAACACTAACCAATACTAGAACTTGCCACACCATACATTCAGCTTTACAAACCCCTTTCTCTTGTGAGGTCTATGTTAGAACAATTTGTACAGCTAAAATGATCCTCCCATCTATTCTGGAATCTCACAAAAGAGTCCAAGATCTATGGCCGGGCAACTACTCCCTCAGCTTGGCGTGATGAAACTTGAGCCTACGACCGGCACTACAGTGAAGTCCATTGTTGCCATGGCTTCCAACTCTTGAATTGCATCAACAGTGCTAATCGAACTAGTCAAGTGAGGCCACAGTACACCAACTGCTTCCTTGATCTTCGATTGCTACAGAACATATACATAATTAAACGCTGGACAAAACATTGCGGGCATGGAAAGATTATACAACGAGCCTCCGTACAAAGCTACAAGCAAGGAACGCAGATCCAACTACTCATCACGGTCAATTCATAGCATTCAAACAACTGACTCGTTCACATTATTCAATTCAAGATGCTGTTGTTTCAATGTTAGAACATAAAAGTCATCATCACTAACCTTCAATTCTGCTGTGTAAAAATAACAAATGATTTCCTCTACCTACCCATTGCTCTCTCGCTGCCACCACCAACACAAACTATAATCCATGACTCATCATCACTAACCTTCAGCCTCAGTAAAGCCAGAAATTTTATACACCCTCTCATTCCCCAATTAGATTTTTCCCCCGCAAGAAAATTCTAAATTGTTTAGAATCCCAATTCATCCGTCATTGAAAAGCCAAAAACTGGCACATACCCAAAAATTTGCATAGTTCTAATTCGAGAGGATTTGGCCAGTATGCCTTGGATCATCATATTTGACAAAAGCCCAATTCAAGATATAGAGAAACAATAACGCCCCATAAAAACCCCCAATTTTCTCATCGTGATTATGTCAATCCATTATCACACAATCTTCGCACATTGTTTATTATCAGAACCACAAATAAATATGTCCAAAACCAGCCAACTTGCAGCCAAACAAGTTGGGTCAAAAATTATGAACAAAGAAAAACTCCAAGAAAAATACAATCCATAACAATTCCACCAACGCAAATCACTACGGCTATTACTGAGAACTCAATCATTGCAACAAAAACGACAAGCACGACGAAAAACGAGCGAGGGCTCGGGTTACTTCTCAGCTCAAACATCACAAGGCAACCAAAAACAACAAGCACCATTCATCACTCGCTCGGGTTACTTATCAGCTCAAACATCACAATGCACAGATTTAAGCAATCGAAAGCAGATCTACCGGGGAGAGAGAGAGATTGAACCTGCAGAGAACGAGGAGTCGAGCAAGGAAAGGAACGAGCGAAGGAACGGAGCAGTGGAGCGAGGAGTGCAGTCGGCAGGAGCAGGGAGAGAGCGAAGAGCAGGAGCAATCGAGCGAGGAGCAGTCGAAGTGAGGGAGAAAGCGAAGAGCAGGAGCGAAGGTGTGTAATGATATGGGAAGTAGGGTTTTACTTTTTATAAGGGGTAAAGTTGGATTTCTATGAAGTTTTTTAGGACAAAAAAGGAAACTGACCAAATTTCATTAACGAAGGCTTTCAGCATTGGGAATGCTGAAGGTCTTCCCAATACTAGCTTTGGCTTGAAAGCCCATTGAGAATAATTGCTAAACACCCCAAATTTCTCCCAAGGGACTTTAGGGCTCAAAAGGGCTTTCAAAATACTGAACCAAACGCACCCTTAAGCCCCTTATTACAAGAATAATTGTTAGATATGTGCAATTACCAATGTGACTATTCACTTTGATCCCAAAAAAAAATATTACTAGTCACAATCATTCTAAAGAAAAAAAAAACTCTCGAACGAACATTCTCCATAGAAATGGACACTTGGGTTGTTGCCGTAGAATCTTCAATGTGATTGAACACATGATCGAGACCAAGTCTCTGGTAGAAAATTCGTGCTGCTGGGGACTCGAAGTCGTTGCCGATTCAGCCGAGATCGAGACATCAAGACAATCCTAGTCAATTATTTTATTTTTTATTTTTTTTCTGAGTAAGCAAGAGGTTTTGCTGATAATTTTATCAAAAAGTCTAATATCATATTTGCCTTTTCATCACTTTTACTTTTGGTTTCCACTTTAATGAATAATTATCGATGGCAATTTATTTTAATTACAGTTTTTTCCTTATCCATCAAAAGCGTACTTTGTTATAGATTGAATTTACATAAAGACTCATAAAATAATCCTAGTTAAGCTGTTTAAATCTAGTACAGGTGAAACTTTTCATTGCGAGCAATTTATGCGCCAGTATATTTTAATAATTGAATGGATCCCATTTTTTCAAATTTTCCTTTAATATAGCCGTATGATGTTCTCTGGTCTAGATGTTAATTCCGAGTTCATTTTGTTATTTATTTATTTCTAACAGAAATGTTTATATTATTATTTGTTAATTTGAATACGATTTCTAACGTAAATGCCAATTATTAATTGGTTATTTGCGTTTTTAGTATGTTTAATTAGTTATTTATATTTTTTAAATTCTTGTAAGAATTTGATCTTTTCTAATTTTTATCTTAATTGGTCCATTGCTTGACTGTACTTTAGTTTTCTAGTACCAACAATCCCATTATTTTTTAATATTTGATTTTTCTATTAGTGTTCATCTTCTCGCATAGGGAAAAAAAAAATTATCATAATATCAAAATGACACGATTGACTTAACGCGGTCCATGTATGAAATATAAATTTATTAGTCATGGGTCAATACTCGGTTTCCGGATCCCTGGGGATAATGTTGTGAAGATCCAATCAAACGCACGTAGTCATTCTTTTCCATGCTTTCACATTTAATTTTGTTGGGTTAAGTTGTCTAACTTTCTTGATCTAAACGACTTGATTCTATTAAGTTTTATTTTATGCAATCAACTTTTTTTTAGCTTTCTTGACTTGTGCAATTCAATCTTTCGGTGAACTGCCCTCCCTAAACCGTTTTTAATTAATGGCGTGGCACTATCAATGGCACAAAATGGCATGTGAATCATGATGTTAGTGTGGAGTCAAATTAACAAGGAAAGAAAAACGAAACCCTAATTTGATAGCGTTAGTTAAGCCGGTAAACAAGACACTCGATTGGACGAACGAAGAAAGTTATAGGGCTTGATTGAATAAATAAAAACTTGTAGAACCACATCGCACATAATGAGAAAAATAGACTCCATTGCATACAATAAGAATTAGATAACCAAATCGAACAAATTCTAAAACTTAGGGGATCAAAACTGCACTTAATCCGAAAAAGGGATAATCGGGCTGGTGGTTTAGCAAGAAAGTGATCGAGAGTACGGTCGAGGAACAAAATTAACCACTCCTATTTAATTTCGAGATAGAATTTTCAATTGATGAAAATTGATTTTTCGCTGTAGGCAATAATTAAATTTTAAATTTTTCGGTGAAAGGGAAATCTCGGCAATCCAACCGGGTTGTTGGAGGCCCCTACGACTCTCCATTCTATAGTTGGACTACGAACCCTTAACGTCTCTAACCTCTTACAACATGATGGATTGCACGCGTTGTCGCGTCGAAAGTTTGGATAAGTGTTTACAAAGAAGGAAATTGCGGTGATTTTTCCAATTAATAATAGGGATTAAGCACCGAATTGAAGGGGATTTTTAGATAAGATCCGAATCAACCGACAAGGATGCGTGCGGTCTTTCTTCAAACTTCCTCGGAAGATATCCGTAATTAATTTTAAGAAACTAGATTCGACCGGCCGACAAGGATGCGCGGGGTTCCACGAATACGGCAAGGAGCCAAAGGAGGTTCCCACGTCACGCACTCCTTTTCTTATTTTATGGCTTCTCTTTTCCGATCTTATTATAGTACTTTTTTTTGGTCGGAGGTTTTAATATAGTGCTTTCTGATGTTATTGTATTGATCTTTATTCCACCCTCTGCCTTAATTGATTTTTTTTTTTAATTTTTGTTAAAAGCACGGACGGAAAAATTCGTGCTATTTTATATAGGTCACATGGGTCTTAGGCGTGAGTTTTTTTTTTTCGTTGTTTTGATAAGAAAATCTTTATTTGGTGACACTGTACGATTCAGCCTAGACACCCATACAGACGAAGATGTCAACATAAAAGAGCTCTCGTGGATCATATGGATTAGGTCATTATTAGTAGGGGTGATCGGTTTCTAGTCCGGTCCACTTTCAAGTTTCGGTCCAGTCCAGTCCTATTTCAAAGTGGAAGTGGAAACCAGAACGGAGAACCGGTTCTCAACTTTGGGAACCGAGGACCGGACCTGTCACGCCCCGCACCCCACGAGCGCGCGGTCATCCCTCGACGGTCGTATTGAACGCGACGTCTCAGGACGCGTCGCCGACCCAAACGAAACACCCAACGATAAAGGCAAGCGGAAGCGAATTTAAAACAACCTGCATAATAAAATATGACAAAGGATAAAGACAAAACAATAATTCCAAATACACAACATCAAAAGGGAATAGTGGTGGGGTATCCTACTTCGCTATACAAAAGAGGGGCACATAAAATATGGGGTAATCTCGACCCGCCCTCCATCCCCGAGATACCCCGGTGTCGTCTCCAATCAATCGTGGTCGCAGATCTCGAAAATGGTTATATAATAACCGTGAGAACGAGTCTCAATAAGTAACCCCCTATACCCCACATAGGCCAATGCGTACCCGGACATGCTCGTACATGCAATCTACCCGATTACATATATATAATTCACATAAATGGACTTACCTCGCCATCCAACCACATGCCCACACCGCACATTAGTCAAATCATAATAATGCAATAATAGTCAATGAACACATCAAAATCATTCGAGCGCCATACACACGTACGTTCATCCAATTCAACCCAAACACATCTCACATGCGCATCCATCCAACTTTCACACGACCCGGTCAACACCCCACAGTGTCGCCCTCCGATCGATCTCGGCTCGTCCCGGTCAACACCCCACAGACCTTTCAAAAACAAACTTTCACACGACCCGGGTCAACACCCCACGTCGCCGCCCTCCGATCGATCCGGCTCGTCCCCGGTCAACACCCCACAGACCTTTCACAAACAAACTTTCACACGACCCGGTCAACACCCTACGTGCCGCCCTCCGATCGATCCGGCTCGTCCCGGTCAACACCCCACGTGACCTTTCACAAACAAACTTTCACACGACCCGGTCAACACCCCAGTGTCGCCCCTCCGATCAATCCGGCTCTATCCCGGTCAACACCCCACTGTGACCTTTCACAAACAAACTTTCACACGACCCGGTCAACACCCTACGTGCCGCCCTCCGATCGATCCGGCTTTTCTCATGCACATGCACCACAATACAAAATTCACCATGCTCTTAGTCATATAAATCAATTTCAATCACCACCCATTCACCAATGTCAATCTAGCACGCCACATCGCCCAACTCAATTCATGCTCCCGACATCGCCCACCGACCCGACATTCATGTCGGCACATTCAATTAATTCAATTCACCCACAAGCGCCACAACAATTCAACAGGCATATTTATCTCAAGAAATCACTAAATTAGTCACACAATTACCGCCACAATAATTCACAAATTGGGCACCCTCAATCTAATTAGCCCACGCCTAAATTAATTCCTAACCCGATACTAATCACATCCTAAACAAGTTTAAAAATACCCAAAGTACTAGGTAGGGTTTAGGAAGTCACTTACTTGGTTTTGGCCCGGAGAAAATCGGCTCGGGCCTAAAATGGCCCGGGTGAACAGTGCCGAACTAGGCGCGGGCACGGGTCAATCAAGGCGCGGTGGCCGGCCAACGCGGCACAATGGCTCGGACGGCGCCCGGGCGCGCGGCGTGGTGGCCGAACGGCATGCCCGGCGCACGGCAAGTTGAACGGGCGAGGTGCCTGGGCCGAACGGGCAAGGCGCCGGGCCACGGCCGGCGACGCGCTCGGGTCGGACGGCGACGCGCCTGGTCTGGACGAGCACGGCCGGGAAGTTTCGCCACGGCCCGGACGCTGACCGGGCGAGCTCGAGCACGGCCGGGCACGCCGGCCGGCGAGCCGCCTCGGCCGGGTGGCCGGGCCGGCAAGCCGGGCTGGCCGGACGACGGTCGGACGGCGACGGAGGCGAGCTATGGCGGCGGGCAAGCACTGGTTTGGGCGGCCGGGCGAGCTTGGCAGCCGGGCCGGCCGGCCGGGCTAGTCAAGCCGGCTGAGCCGACTGCCGGCCGGTTGGCCGGCCGGGCTTGCGAGGCGACACGACTCTGCTGCAACTGAGACCGTAGGGGAGAGGAAGAAAGCAAGTGGGCAAAGTGGTGGCGAGAGGGCGAGCCGGGGCCGAGGGGGTCGAACCTGCTGGGCGGCGACAACGACACTCTCAAAGGCTTGGCGTGAGCCGGGAGCCGGGCCGGACGATCGGACGGCGGCTGGGACTCGCCGAACGCGGCGGCAAGCGGCGGCGAGCAGGCTCGCGCGCCGGGAGGGGGAGGAAGGCGCTGTCGGGCGGAACCGCCGGCGACGCGGCGGCTCGACGACGGCGAGAGGAGGACGGCGGCGACGGCGACTCGGTGGGCGGCGGCGTGAGGCGAAGGCGGCCGAGCAAGGGGTCGCGGAGGCGGGAAGGAGCTGCGGTGGACGGGAGTCGGGAGGGAGATTGACCAGGTGACGGGCGGCCGAGGAACCGCAAGCGGCCGGGTCGCGGCGGCGCGGCGCGGCGGTCGAGCTAGCTACGGCGGGCGCGCGACCGGCGAGCTCAGGCGATCGGCGGCCTGGCAACGTGGGAAAAGGAATGTGGGGACGCAGAGGCCGGAATGTGCGCGGCGAGGAAGAAGAAGAAGAGAAAGGAAGAAGAAGAAAGAGAAGAAAAGGAGAAAGTAAGAGAGAGAGTGTCGTGGTAGGTCCGCATGGGCGTGGCCGAGGGAGACGCGTGCGCGGCCGCAGGAGAGAGAGAGAGAGAGAGAGAGAGAGAGAGAGACGTGCGCGAAGGGACGTTGCACGGGGGTGGGTGGCGCGGCGCAGAGGAGAGAGGAGAGAGAGAGAAAGAAAAAGATAATTTTTATCTTCGAGTGCGATCCAACGGACACGGTTTAAACTAAAAATCGATTTAACGGTCGCGATTCAAATATTAAATGCGATCCGATGACCCAAATTCAAAACCGAAAGCGATCTACCGGTCCAAGATAAGCATCGCATATAAAAAGGGATAAAGGCCGAATTAATTAAATCAAACTATATCGAGGGAGGTCTACTAGTCCAAATTCGCACCCGGTCAAAAACTCCCCTTTTTCCATTATTCCTGACAATCTCAACGCTGGCTACGATAATATTGACACCGTCCAATTTATTTCGTCCTGAAACTCCCGAAAATCGACTGTCAAGTTCGGGGTCTAAATAACGGCCAAATTCGATCGAATGCGATTCTAGCGAAATCTCAAGATTTAAAAATAATAACCGGAGTGATCGCTTCCGGCGAGATTTTTACTATAAGCGCACCGACGAAATACCCGTTTTATAAATCCCAAAAATGGGCCAAAATTCGAATGTCACAACTCTTCCTTACAAAAATTTCGTCCTCGAAATTTACAATTCAACCCAACTATTCAAACAAATGAGGGTACCGGTGTCGCATCAACTCTTCACTTTCCCACATCGCATCTTTGGTTCCATGGTGTTCCCAAATCACCCCGATCGTTTCAATTGATCGCGAACCAACTTGGGACCCGTGATGCTCCTCTCACCCACTCATCCCAACAAACCGGTGTTCTCGCAAACCCTCGCCATACCATGCCCCAAACGGTGCCATTCTAAAACTCGCTGATAGCTATTGTTATAGGCAAACTCAACCAAGGGCAATTATTCTTTCCAACTTCCCCTAAAATCCAATGCACATGGTCGCAAAGATATCTTCCAAAGTCCGAATCGTCCTTCTCGTACTAGCCATTCGTCTGCGACTAATAGGCCGTGCTAAACCGTAACCTTGTTCCTAATGCCGTATGAAGACTTTTCCAATAAGCGGCAGTAAACTTAGGACCACGGTCCGAAGTGATCGTCACTAGTACTCCATGAAGATGAACTATCTCGTTGCACGCACCATCTTGCGTACCTTCCTAACGCGAAGTCCTTTCGCATTGCCAGAAAACGTGCTGATCTTATTAGCCGATCTACTATAACCCAAATTGAATCATGGCCCCTTTGGCTTCTTGGTAGTTTCATAACAAAGTCCGTCACGTTATGCTCTCATTTCTATTCGGTGATTTCCAATGACCGCAACAATCCACCCGGTTTACAATGCCGTGCCTTCACTTGTTGGCATGTTAGATACTCGGTCACGTGCTTTGCTACATCTACTTTCATGCCTTCCATCCACAATGTTGCCATAGGTCCTGATACATTTTCGCGCTACCCGGGTAAATACTGTAATTACTATGGTGAGCTTTTGACAAAATCCTCCTTAAGCTCGGCATCACAGGGTACACTCAACCGTCTACGGAACTTCGCATTTCCATCCTCGATACCCGAAAATCCAATTTCCTTTTGTGGCATCCTTACTCGAATCTTTTGAATCTCCGGGTCCGTCGATCGTAAAGCATTAATCTTAGTTTGGATCTCCGGTTCAATCCTCAATACGACAAGTAGACTTGAAAACATGGCTCACTTCAAACTTAAACTCTGAATCTCGGACTCATTCCAACAAGGTCCATTCTTTGACCATCATATGCGCAATGCTCGATTTCCAACTCAGTGCATCCGCTACCTTATTAGCCTTTCCTGGGTGATATAAAATATCACAGTCGTAGTCTTTAAGGAGTTCCATCCAAGGACGCCTGTCTCGAGGCTAAGTTCTTTTGAGAAAACTGATACCTTTAAACTCTGATAATCTGTATAAATCTAAAATTTCTCCCTACACGAGTAATGCCTCCAAATCTTAAGGACAAATATAATTACGGTCAATCCCAAGTCATGCATCAGATAGTTCAGCTCATACGGTCTCAATTGACACGATGCATATACCACTACTTTCCCGTGTTGCATTAGCACGCATCCCAATCCTCCTAACGACGCGTCACTGTGATTCTCAATTCCTCCCGGACTTGACGAGATCGCTAACACTGGCGCGGTCGTCAACCTCTGTTTCAATTCTTGGAAACACCTTTCACACTCATCCGTCTATTCAAACCTCGTCTCCTTCTTTATCAACCGTGCCAACGGCGTAGCTAGTGCCGAAAACCCTTCCATGAAGCGCCTATAATAGCCTGCTAGACCCAAGAAGCTCCGAACCTCGGTTACTGACGTCGGCCTCGGCCAATTCGTGACGGCTTCAATCTTTGTCGAATCCACTACAATCCCTTCCCCAGTATCGCATGTCCTAAGAACGCCACTCAATGAAGCCAGAATTCGCACTTATTAAACTTAGAATAGAGTGCGTGTTCCCTTAAAGTCCATAGATCTCTTTTCCAAATGTAACTTATGCTTAGCGGGACTCTGCGAGTATACCAAGATATTGTCTATGAACACGATTACAAACTAATCCAGAAATTCCTTAAGTACCTGATTCATTAAATCCATAAAGGTCAGCAGGGCATTCGTCACCCAAACGGCATCACCGTAAACTCATAGCGTCCATACTGCCCTAAATGCCGACTTCGGCACGTCCTCCTTCTTGATCCTCAATTGGTAGAAACCACCCCTCAAGTCAATCTTAGAAAATATTGATGTCCCTTATAACTGGTCGAACATGTCATTTACCCTTGGCAACAGGCGTTTATCCTTAATAGTCACCTGATTCAACTGTTTGTAGTCACTACATAACCTTAACGATCTGTCCTTCTTCATCACGAATACAACTGGCGCTCCCCATGGAGACTTACATAGACGAATAAAACCTTCTTCCAATAATTCTTGCATTTGAACCTTCAATTCCTTCAATTCTGGACAACGACATCCTTAGGGCGCTTTCGAAATTGGTTCCGTCCCTAGGGCCAACTCAACCACAAACTCCACTTCACTATTAGGTGGCAATCCCGGCAATTCCCGAGGAAAGACATCGGGAAGGTTACACAACTCGGTTATGTCCTTTAGCCTTGGTTCCTCAACCAACTAGTCATCCACAAAATAATCACCTTTTTACACCTCGAAGACAAAGCTCAACCCATCCAATTTCAATCCAATGGTCTCTCAAAATAATCGCCTTAGTCCTTTACAAAATCTGAAATCTCCAAGCAACACATATCCTTCCCGACTCGTCCAAGAATATCGTCAGTAATTTAGAAATCCTTAAACCTATTGCGCCTACCCATTATAAGCAATTATACGTCGTGCATCACATAATGCATCTAGGCTTTTAAGACAAATTCTCTGATTCCTTCCCAATCACAACATACACATTTCCTTACGTCCGTAGCCGATTCTGATTATTCTGCGGGGCAGTTCCCGCTTAATGTCCTACTTGCGGTTGCTGCAATTGCATCAGTGGTCTAACCTGTTGAATCAACAATTTCTCACTTGGTGACCATGTTGGCCACATCCAAAACATGCTCCACTTCCACCTTGGCAATGGTCATTCCTACGCCTCTTTCCCTAAGACCGACATGCGGCGTTGGAATAGTAATTCGGCTCCCCAAAGTTCTTTGTTACTAGAGGGACAAATCTCTGATTCTCTGTCATAGGCTTCTTTCCAAAGTTCCTATTGTCCCTAGTCGGCGTGTACCACGATCCATTTCGGTAGCCCTTTCACTCGTATCCGTCTCAACCATCGAGCTCTCTCATACAACTCATTGTAATCCCTTAAGACTCAAAAATACTAACTGATTGCGGAATTCCAGTTCCAATCCATCCCGAAACCTCCTTGTCCTATCCACATGGTCCTTGACCATCCTTGGTTCGTACTTAGGCAACCTTATAAACTCGACCTCGTATTGATCGATTACATCCGAATCTAGCGAAGCCAAAGAAACTATATCATTTTCTGTCCTCACGTGCTCTCTGAAAGTACCTCCCATTGAAGGCCTCGATAACGACACCCCAGCTTGGAAATATGCCCTTCGAAATATCCTACTTTTGGGATTCTCTATCCAAAGTAATGTAGCTTCAGGGTCACCTCTTCCCATTCAACCTTGCAGGTTTCAACCTCAAAAACTGCTCGACTAGCTTGGACATTGGCATGTTCACATTTACTCGCACTGGACCAGGATTTTTACCGATCACATTATTCCCCTGACCTCCATTATTCCCAATAATCTCGCTGGCAGCTGCAGCGGCGACAGTAGCATTTCGCTCCTCAATTTGCCTTCTCATTAAAATTCCAACTTCCTCGAGTGCCCTCAAAATCTCATCCCATCTGGGATCCTCTGCAACTCCAACTTGCGGACCTACACGACCTCAACCTCGACCTCTACCTCGACTACTCAACCTCACAAGGTTCAAGGGTTCACACCACCCACTTACCTGCTATAATTCCCCTCGGGAATTAAAGACCTAGGCCAACTATACCAATCCCAAGCCCTAGGCAGTGAATCACCACAATTCACTTAGCAGATAGTCAATCATCCATGACACCAAATCACAACCACAATTCACAAAGCAGCAAAGAAATCACCAACATCACTCAATCACAACCAACGTGTTTCACGCACTTACCTCAAGTCCCGACGCACCCGCATTTCACATGTCATTGCATATAATCACTCAAAGAATCACAATCACACGGTCCTGGGGGTACGCATGGCACACAAATCTCCCTAACTAGCTACCCCAAAGTCATCGCTCCTTATCACTCCAGTGTTTCGACCACTTGGATCGAGCCGACCTTGCTCGATACCAAATCAACGGGGATGTCACGCCCCGCACCCTACGAGCGCGCGGTCATCCCTCGACGGTCGTATTGAACGCGACGTCCCAGGACGCGTCGCCGACCCAAACGAAACACCCAACGATAAAGGCAAGCGGAAGCGAATTTAAAACAACCCAGACAATAAAATATGACAAAGGGATAGCACAAAACAATAATTCCAAATACACAACATCAAAAGGGAATAGTGGTGGGGTATCCTACTTCGCTATACAAAAGAGGGGCACATAAAATATGGGGTAACTTGACCCGTCCTCCATCCCCGAGATACCCCCGGTGTCGTCTCCAATCAATCAGTGGTCAGCAGATCTGAAAATGGTTATATAATAACCGTGAGAACGAGTCTCAATAAGTAACCCCTATACCCCACATAGGCCAATGCGTACCTGCATAAGTCGTACATGCAATCTACCCGATTACATATATATAATTCACATAAATGGACTTACCTCGCCATCCAACCACATGCCCACACTGCACATTAGTCAAATCATAATAATGCAATAATAGTCAATGAACACATCAAAATCATTCGAGCGCCATACACACGTACGTTCATCCAATTCAACCCAAACACATCTCACATGCGCATCCATCCAACTTTCACACGACCCGGTCAACACCCCACAGTGCCGCCCTCCGATCAATCCGGCTCGTCCCGGTCAACACCCCACGTGACCTTTCAAAAACAAACTTTCACACGACCCGGTCAACACCCCACAGTGTCGCCCTCCGATCGATCCGGGCTCGTCCCGGTCAACACCCCACGGACCTTTCACAAACAAACTTTCACACGACCCGGTCAACACCCCACAGTCGCCCTCCGATCGATCCGGCTCGTCCCGGTCAACACCCCACGTGACCTTTCACAAACAAACTTTCACACGACCCGGTCAACACCCCACGTGCCGCCCTCCGATCAATCCGGCTCATCCCCGGGTCAACACCCCACAGGACCTTTCACAAACAAACTTTCACACGACCCGGGTCAACACCCCACAGGTCAGCCCTCCGATCAATCCGGGCTCTGTCCCGGGTCAACACCCCACAGGACCTTTCACAAACAAACTTTCACACGACCCGGGTCAACACCCCACAGGTCAGCCCTCCGATCGATCCGGGCTTTTCTCATGCACATGCACCACAATACAAAATTCACCATGCTCTTAGTCATATAAATCAATTTCAATCACCACCCATTCACCAATGTCAATCTAGCACGCCACATCAGTCAACTCAATTCATGCTCCCGACATCGGCCCACCGACCCGACATTCATGTCGGCACATTCAATTAATTCAATTCACCCACAAGCGCCACAACAATTCAGTCAGGCATATTTATCTCAGTAAATCACTAAATTAGTCACACAATTACCGCCACAATAATTCACAAATTGGGCACCCTCAATCTAATTAGCCCACGCCTAAATTAATTCCTAACCCGATACTAATCACATCCTAAACAAGTCTAAAAATACCCAAAGTACTAGGTAGGGTTTAGGAAGTCACTTACTTGGTTTTGGCCCGGAGAAAATCGGCTCGGGCCTAAAATGGCCCGGGTGAACAGTGCCGAACTAGGCGCGGGCACGGGTCAATGGGCGCGCGGCCGGCCAACGCGGCACAATGGCCGGACGGCGCGCCCGGCGCGCGGCGTGGTGGCCGAACGGCATGCCCGGCGCACGGCAAGTTGAACGGGCGAGGTGCCCGGGCCGAACGGGCAAGGCGCGGGCCACGGCCGGGCGACGCGCCCGGTCGGACGGGCGACGCGCCCGGGTCGGACGAGCACGGCGCCGGGCAAGCTCGGCCACGGCCCGGGACGCCGACCGGCGAGCCTCGAGCACGGCTGGGCACGCTCTGCCGGGCGAGCTGCCCTGGCCGGTGGCTGGTCGGCAGCCGGGCTGGCCGGGACGACGGCCGGACGGCGACGGAGGCGAAGCTACTGGCGGCGGGCAAAGCAATGGTCGCTGGCCGGGCGAGCTCGGGCAGCCGGGGCCGGGCCGCTGGGTTAGCCGGGCCGGGCAGCCGACCGGCCGGGCCGGGCTTGGCCGGGTCTGGCCGGCGAGGCGACACGACGGCGGCAACGGAGACTGTAGGGGAGAGGAAGAAAGCAGGGGCAGTGGTGGCGAGAGGGGGCGAGCTGGGGGCTCAGGGGGGTCGAACCGGCGGCGGCGACAACGACACTCAGGCGTCGGGGCGGAGTTGGGAGCCGGGCCGGACGACCGGACTGGGCGGGCCGGGACTCGCCGAACGCGGCGGCAAGCGGCGGCGAATGAGCTCGCGCGGCGGGAGGGAGGAAGGCAAAGGCTGGGCGGAATCGGCCGGGCGACGCGGCGGCTCGACGACGGCGAGAGTGAGGACGAAGGGCGGCGACGGCGATCGTGGGGGCGGCGTCGGGCGGAGGCGAAGGGCGGTCGAGCAGCGGGCTGCGGAGGCGGGAAGGAGCTGCGGTGGACGGGAGTCGGGGGAGGGGAGATTGACCAGGTGACGGGGCGGCCGAGGGAACTGCAAGCGGCTGGTCAGGCGGTGCGGCGCGGCGGTCGAGCTAGCTACGGCGGCGCGCACGGCCAGGCGAGCTCGGGCGATCGGCGTCGGGCAACAGGGAAAAGGAAGAGCGGACGCAGAGGCCGGAACAGAGCGGCGAGGAAGAAGAAGAAGAGAAAGGAAGAAGAAGAAAGAGAAGAAAAGGAGAAAGTAAGAGAGAGAGTGTCGGGGTAGGTCCGCATGGGCGTGGCCGAGGAGACGGCGCGCCGAGGAGAGAGAGAGAGAGAGAGAGAGAGAGAGAGAGAGAGAGAGAGAGAGAGAGAGAGAGAGAGAGAGAGAGAGAGAGAGAGAGACGTGCGCGAAGGGACGTTGCACGGGGGTGGGTGGCGCGGCGCAGAGGAGAGAGGAGAGAGAGAGAAAGAAAAAGATAATTTTTATCTTCGAGCGCGATCCAACGGACACGGTTTAAACTAAAAATCGATTTAACGGTCGCGATTCAAATATTAAATGCGATCCGATGACCCAAATTCAAAACCGAAAGCGATCTACCGGTCCAAGATAAGCCTCGCATATAAAAAGGGACAAAGGCCGAATTAATTAAATCAAACTATATCGAGGGAGGTCTACTAGTCCAAATTCGCACCCGGTCAAAAACTCCCCTTTTTCCATTATTCCTGACAATCTCAACGCTGGCTACGATAATATTGACACCGTCCAATTTATTTCGTCCCGAAACTCCCGAAAATCGATCGTCAAGTTCGGGGGTCTAAATAACGGCCACCCGATCGAATGCGATTCTAGCGAAATCTCAAGATTTAAAAATAATAACCGGGAGTGATCAGTTCCCGGGCGAGATTTTTACTATAAGCGCACTGACGAAATACCCGTTTTATAAATCCCAAAAATGGGCCAAAATTCGGAATGTCACAGGACCGATTGGTCTTAGGACTTGGAGTCAGTCACTTTTTTTCCCACTACTTGATACCATATATTTTGAAACTAGAATTGTGTTTTTCATGCTGACTACACATAATCACAAAAACAAGCATGCAATTCGAGCCAATGCAATGACAAATTGTGTTCCTCATGCTGACTACAAATATGTTCTAAAATTGGAATTATATTCTCCATATCGATTACACATAATCACAAAAAAAAGTATATGTAGTCGATTCGATTCGGTCGGACCAGTTTCCTTTGGAATCGGGAACCGGACCGCCCAAACACCGATTCCACTTTTAGGAACCAGGAACCGAATCGACACTCCTAGGAATTGGATCAAACCGGCCGGTCCGGTCTAGGCCATTCTCGGTGTGAGCGGTCCGTTTTGCACACCTCTAATTATTAAGCCAAGTCTACATCTAACTGAAAGAGAATATGAAGTGCAAAAGGGTTTGTTCTTTTTTTGTTTTGTTTTGTTAATATCACGAAAAACTCCAAATTGGTATACTTATGACAAAATTAACCCCAAACAGATTTTTTGACCACGAAATTCCTCAAACTGGTAAACCTATGATAATTTTATCTTCTATTAATTTCAGTTAAATTTTACCTTTAAATTTCTGAGTTGGATAACACATGGCAATTGACAGGTGTATCAATTTAGGGTTTTACCCTCCATTCGTCATAGGTATATCATTTTGTGATTTTTCGTGATATTAATCCAATTTAACGGAAGGCAAATTTGTTATAAATGTATCAGTTTAAGGTTTTTTGTGGTTAAAAAATTAGTTTAGGATAAATCTGTTACATGTGTACCAGTTTGGGGTTTTTAATGGTCAGAAAATTAATTTGGGAAAAATTTGTCATAGGTAACATTGGGGTGGTTTTTCGTAAATTAACCCTTTTTTTTCACTTTTCTTGTCTCCTTTTCCTTGAATTAGAACATGGGTTTTGATTTCCACTTCATGGACCGATTCACTAAGCTCGACATGACAAAAAGAAATAAAAATAGAAAAAGGTCCCATATTGCTCGTCCCCAGAGAAATCTCTGAACGACTAAAGTCGAGACCGTGCGTATCTATTTGAATACATAAAACCTCGATACTATTTTTCAATTCGCATTATTGATCCTAACATAACTAAAAGGGTTAATACCACGAAAAACTCCAAACTGGTATACTTGTGACAAATTTACCTTAAACTAATTTTTTGACCACCAAAAACCTTAAACTGGTACACCTATGATAAATTTACCAAAAACTAAATTTTTTACCACAAAAACCCTCAAACTAGTATATTTATGACAAATTTACCATCCATTAAATTGAATTAATACAAAAAAAAATCACAAATAGTACACCTGGGACAAACGAAGGATAAAACTCTAAACTGATACATTTGTCAACTGCCATGTGTCATTTAATAAGCAATTCGATAGTAAAATTTAACGGAAACTAACGGAGGGTATATTTGTTACAAATGTATCAGTTTGGAGTTTTTGGTAATTAAAAAATTAATTCGAGGTAAATTTGTCAAATGTATATCAGTTTGAGATTTTTCATGATATTAACCCTAAATAAAATATAGTCATCCTTGTTCCAGTTGTTCATGACAGGATCTTATGGCCCGCAGTCTATAAACAGAAGAAATGTCCTCTTCAGTCGGGATCATGGCTCACCATTTTCTTGTAAGAGCACTGATATTGTCGGAAGTGGGAGAGATACCATCTTGAGTTTAACTCTATTTTTTTCGAGTTTCTTTTTTTTTTTTAATGAAATTTATGTTTTTATTGAGTTTTTGTTTTTGGACAAAGTTTTTGTTGAGTTGAATGAGAAGTAGTTGTTGGATGGTTGTAACAATGAAATCAATCTTTGATTCGAATAGTGATATCGAAGTGATAAAGTTTCCCACACGAAATTTTTGTGTTTATGTATTAAATCATACGACATTTCATTAGCTAAATTCAAAACATCAAAATTAGGGATCGAGTCTTTATTAAACTGACATATTAGTATGATAGTTTCGATTTGTTCCGTCCATCCAATAAAGATTAGGGATATCAATACTCGGGTGGGTCGGTTCCCGATTCCATAGCCCCAGGTGAGTCGAGTTCAAAAAGTTGGAATCAGGAACTAGATTGGGCAGTTCGGGAACTGGCCTTTCTAGTCTGGTTCCCAATTTTACTAGGTCCAAATTTTGTTTTGTCACAGAGAAATCAGTTCTTTATAATAAAATATTATCGTTACATCATTTTACTATAAAAAAGATATGTTGGTCAAGTGGATATACCGATGTTTCCTCGTGTTGAAGACTATGGCTCAATTCTCCATACGTACAAAAGTGTTTTTTAATAACATGTTTATACATTTTATACCATAAAACAAAATCCTTCTACCATATTCGGTGGATTTTGGACACGAAATCCGACACGCATTTCACAACGTGATTAGTCTCTTTTTTATCATTTTCAACACGCACGAACTTCGGGACATGCAATTTTAAAATCGGCGAACGGCGGGTAGGTTCCGGATTTTTGACCGAGAACCGAGATAGAACCGGACCCGATGCTCACCACCCTGGTGAAGGAGAAAATATTAGGTGGTCCGGGACGTCCACGTCAGCGTGATCCCGGACCAATCATGAAACGCCACCTGGGTATGTGGGGGCCCATTCAACTGAGGTGGAATTTTTGCACAAAAATTAATTTATTTCTCTCTCCTTAGGCCTGCAGGCTAGCCCCTCACCTCTTTTCTCTCCTCTCTCCTCTCTTTCGTTCTTTCCTACTCATTATCAGAAGAAAACCAACGCGTTCGGCGTTGCTTTCAAATTATTTTGAATTTGTAACTTCGCTCTCAAATTTCACTCTCGGCTTCGGCGTTCCTGGTTGCTCCGGCCCTTGCTCCGTGGCGTTGTTGCTGCTTCGGCGTTCCTTGCTCCCCGCCGTCGCCGACGAAGCACGTTAAGCCGCCCCTGCTCCGACGCTCGCTCCGGCGCTCGTTTGAAAAAATCCGACGCTCGCTCGCTCTCTGCTCCAGGAGCCACTCCCTCCCTCTTGCTCGCTCCCAAGAGCCCCGCCGGTCGCATCCCGAGCTCAGATCCGCCTCCGCCATGGCATTTTGGGTTTAGCACATAACTGAGCTGAGCGTTCTCCTTCTCGTGTGTTCATTTTCTCCCCAGCGGCAGATGAGACGAAGTCTAGGTGAAATGGAAGCGCATGGACTTGGGAACTTTCACTTGTATTTGCAGTTTAGTCTCGTTTTGCAAGAAAATAGTGTATCGTTTGTTCTACTTGGGTTTATGAGGGTGGTGTTTGTAACCTACCTATATGTAGGATGTGCCGGAGTGCAACCGGTTCTCTTCAGTTGTTTTTTTGTCGAAGTTTTCCTTCAGTTTTTTTTTTTGGTCGAAAAGTTCTCCTTCAGTTTAGGTAGGCTGTACATTGTTTGTTTTTTAATCAAGCATTATCGCTGTTAACTTGTGTTTGTTTTGCTTTGCTTCATTGCCCTTCAGTGTCCGGCAATTGATCTTGGTGCGCTGTCCTCTGCAAGGCAGCCCCTGGATGTGCCAAATCTCGGACCCTTTGCTAGCTTCGAATGTTTCCAAGGAACAGCAGAAAAACATAGAAAAGCTTTTCCAACTGGCTCATTAGTGTACTTCTCCAGATCTAGCAAACCGACCACGCATAGATGAGGTCTTGGCTGCCCTTGTAAAACTAAAAGGCTAAGCTAAAACTGGAAAACTTTTAATGCTATGATATTTGGAAAGCATTGTAAAGAGCATGTTGACTCCTGCTGCTTCTTGTACTAGCAGAACCAATTATAAGCAGGATAAAGTTCACTGGCTCTTTTTGTCCCCTTTCTTCGTAAATTTTAGCGGGTTCAGTACGATGAAATAAAAAATCGCAACCCACTCTTGAATAACTTTGACAGCCTAGTTACTTGCATTGGATATCGTTATAACATCAAAGAATCCAGTTGCTTGTCCCGAGCTTCCTTCAATATTAAAGATCAAACTTGAAAATAAGATGACAATGACAAGTAGAACAAACCTTGATAAGAGAAAAAAGCCCAGAAACAAGAACTGCGAAAATATATCTTCTCTCTTCAAAGTATCACATTCCGACGAACAAGAGCACGACATAAACCATCAAAAGAAACTGAGAATTCCTCGCAAAAAACCAAAATGATCATGAGGATCAACCTCAAACTATTACACAATTACACGACGGGATTTTCCAAATCTCGGGCCCTCTGCTCGGGAAATCTAAGAGAATAATGCAAAAGGAGGGCGGAGGCTGAGGCGACGTGCCGGAGGCGGGTATGAGCTCGAGACCCGGCAGCGACAATCGGCAGGGGATGGCGGAGGCGGAGCTGAGCTCAAGATGCGACCGGAAGAGGCTCTTGGGAGCGAGAGAGAGGGAGGGAGTGGCTCCTAGAGGCGACGGCGTATGCGGAGGCGGAGGCGACGTGCCGGAGGCGCCGAGTCTGGGCTCCGCAGTCGGATATGAGCACGGGATGCCATCGACGAGGGCTCTTCAAAGCGACAAAGAGGGAGTGGCTCTGGAGGCGACGGCGGATGCAGAGGCGCTGGGTCTGGGCTCGGGATGCGACCGCGGGGCTCTTGTTAGCGAGAGAGGGAGAGAGAGAGAGAGAGGCGGGGAAAGTATTTTGGAAAAAAAGAGAGCGGGCTTCTTCTATTTCTCAGAAGATGCAGAAGAGAAGAGAGAGGAGAGAGAGTGTCATATAATTGAAGAGGGAGCGAGAGGGCTTTCGTGCGAACGAAGGGAGAAGAAGGCCAGCAATTAATGAAGAGAGAGAAAAGAGGCAAAAATTTGAAGAGAGGAGCAATTAGCGTGCAGGGCTAATGGCTAATGAGAGAGAAATAATATTAATTTTTTTTGTGCAAAAAGTTCCTCCTAACGAGTCGGCCCCACAAGCGCCACGTGATCCACGTGGCGCTTCATGAGTGGTTCGGGCCACGCTGACGTGGATGTCCCGGACCACCTAATATTTTCTCTGATTTATCCAATCCCGATTCATGTCAAAGCGATGTGGGTGAACAATTGCCATGTTTGACTTTTGTTAAGCATCGCTGTCAATGCCACCACCAACGAATCGAAGGGAGATCTATCCAAAACGGGTCCGCGGTCGGCGTCGCCGTCATCTCGCGCCGCGGCACCCGTAACGCCGTTACAAATTTTTCCCACGACTTCCAAAAAAAAAAAATAAAATAAAAAAAAACAAGGAAGAATATCCAGCGAAGCCGAGTAAAAGCCGCCAGCTCGTGCCGGGTCGCCCGGAAAACGTACCACCCCCCCCCACGCGCCTCCGCGTGTGGCGCGTGGGCCACACTCGCCGTCATGCTCCTCCTCCGCCGCCGTGCGCGTTCAAACTTTCGTCAACGCTCCTGTGCCTGCTGTGGTGGAGCTAGCTCCTTCCCCCCAACTTGCCTTTGAAGTTTCTCCCTCTCTTCTTCTTCTTCTCCTTCTTCTTCTTCCCACTTTCCTCCATTGTTTCGCTCACCCCATTGGTACTTTTCGTCATCGACGCTGACCCCTCTCTCTCTCTCTCTTCTCTGTGTGTATAAAGTCATCGCCTGAGCAGCAAAGGCTCCATTTTCAGGCATACCCAGATTTCGTTGTCAGTGTCTCTCTAGCTTCGGTCCGCGCCCAACCCAAGAATCTCCGCGGTTTGCTGTGCTTGCTGGGTGTGATTTCTCTCTGTCGCAGCGATCTCCCTGTTCGTTGTTCTGAATTCTGCTGTCTGTTGACCCGCAAGGCGTTTGGAGTTTGTGGGTCGGTGGGAAAATCTGTCCTGATCTCGCTGCGCTCGGTGGGTTGGGTCGTCTCCATTTCTTGACGTGTTTGAGCGGAGATTGTGGGGGTTTTTCTTGCATTTTCATCAAGTTGGATTTGATAGAAGATTTGTTCCCGTTAGCGTTTTATTCGGGGGAAGAGTAGGATTTTAGTGCCGCATTCGATGGAGACGAAGGCTCCGGTGAGGTTTACCTTGGGGAAGCAGTCGTCTCTGGCGCCGGAGCGGCTCAGGGACGAGTTGGAGGGGTTGACCGAGATCGAGAGCGGCGAAGAGGTTGATGCTGGAGTGAGGCTGATGTACTTGGCGAACGAGGGGGACTTGGAAGGAATGAACGATATATTGGATTCGGGGGTGGATGTCAATTTCAAGGACATCGATGACCGGACCGCCCTGCACATAGCCGCGTGCCAGGGTTACGCGGACGCCGTCGCTTTGCTGATCGAACGGAAGGCCACTGTTGATTGCAGAGACCGATGGGGCAGCACTGTAAGATCAATGCCTCCACAAATTTCCTGTTTCTGTGATGGATTCTTTCTGTGTTTGCGTTTTAATGGATAAGTGGTGTATGTTTCCTGCGTGAATATTCGGCGGGTTTGTTTACGCTTGCTCGCCATTGGTGTCTATGACTGAGTGCCATCCCTTTTCTTCTTTCTTCTGTTTTGTCATTACTCAGGGCCTTCAAGCTCTAACTTGTTTTTCATTTACTAAATCTATGTAAAAGGAGGATTGTGAATTTGGTGGCGAAGTAGATGAAAAGAGAACTAATTTTTTGTTGCCCTTCAGGCTGTAAATTCCTCCTTCATGCTGCCTGTGATGTATTCTATTTCGACCCTTTTTCTATGTACTGCATTTTGCCCCCTCAAATTCCTTATTTTCTTTAGCAGCTCCATCATTGCCAGTCCCTGGTAATGTGGTGCTGTTCCTTGTTGTAAGAAGCAATGATTGGCAAGTGCGAGACCATTACTTATGCCTGATGAGCGCGGGAACATTAGTTTGGTGCAGTATCTTAATCAATCAAACTTCTCTGCAGCTACTTTTAAAATTTAGTGGCAGCAATGTGTGAAATACTCTTTCAAGAGAATAATTTGTTCTCCTTTGTGAGCATAAACCAAACAACTTGGTCTCTTCACCATAAGACATTTTATGTAATGACAGGATAGAGATAGAGTGGCCAGGAAAATTGGACTTCTTAGAACCTAAAGTGCTTCTCAATGTTCAGGCAGAAGTTCATATTAACATCACTGCACCAGTCAGTTGTCTGATACATGAGAAAAGATGCCAAAACAGAGCCTTAATATTCAGTCCGATAAGAACCTGAAGCCTGCACATATAGGCTTTAATAAACTGTTTTATAGACAATTTACTCCAACTGTCAAGATGAAGTAGAATCAGCACTCTCTCTCTCTCTCTCTCTCTCTCTCTAAGTGACATTTGTCTCTGTGAATATGATTTAGTCAGCTCGTCTCTAACATAATTTAGTCTGGTGGAGCTAGTACAATGGGCTCCATATACTCTTGTTATGCCCCATTGTCTGTTAATTACTTGTGATTTACTGTGTTTCTGCTATTGCATAGTGCACATATGTTTATACTGTTATCTCTTGATTTCCTTAAGATTTGTCCATGACTATAGTTCAGGATCTAATAATGTTCAAGCAGCCTCTTGCAGATGCTATCTACTATAAAAACCATCATGTGATCAAACTTCTGGAGGAAAATGGTGCAAAACCTTTGGTATGTTTCCTGATTTGTTTTCTTGCCATGGACTGCTTTTGACTCCATTTTACTGACATGAGTTGTTTTTACTATGTAATACAATGCTAATATATGACTTAAGATGGCACCGATGCATGTCAAACACGCTCGAGAAGTTCCAGAATATGAGATCAACCCGAAGGATCTGGATTTTACCAGCAGCAAGGACATAACAAAAGTAAGAAAATCTCTTTCTGATGGCTATTTATATTTTTCAAGTCCTTGAAAAATTTGAGTTTTTTTAACTTCAGAAAAACAAGAGCTCATCCATTTGTTCTCTGGGGGGAAAGAGAGTTTATTCATTTGCTTCTTCTTGATTTGGGGAGAGATTAGCATTCACTTAGATTTTGTTCTCACTGCCTTTATTATTATTAGTGTATTTTGGCACACAACATTCATTTATTGCAAGTCACACGATTCCTTCTCTACATCTCTTCTCGTTGAATATTCAATCACTAATTTACACAGAGGCTGATCTGTTAATAATCGAGCTCGCTTGACTTTGTTTCCTCCAATTTTTCTGTTACATCTAAAAGCATGAGGGAACCGGGCTTTCATTTGCATGATATAATTTTTGGATGCATATACTGCTCCTAGTAAGTAATATCAATCAGATGAAGCTGCACTGCAACCACCCTTAGGTCCTTTGTACTTTTGAATTTCTGGAGCTGGGAATCCATAATCTCCTCATTGACTACCCACATTGACTTTGAAGCCTGATCTTGCATGCCTTATTTCTGGTTAAACCATCTTTGCACTATTTCACAGAACCTAAAGAGTGTAGTACTATTCTCAAAAGCTTATTGTGGGATGTTCTCAAAAACATGAGACTTATGGGAATTCAGAGATTTTGTTTTATGTAAGTTGAGTTCCGAATGCCCAATCCAAAGCTTAACCTAGAATTATCATGACCTTCGATTGGCTGAGTGCTCATTGCGAGGTGATTGCATGGTTACTTTTCTATTTACGGGGTACAAAATACGAATGGTAAGACATGCTCTGAAATTATATTTTATCTCACAGATCTTTTTCTCAGATAACTATAATCTTGAACAAGTTTTATTGATACAGGAGAAGCACTTTCTTAGTAAGATGAAGAAGTCAAAGAAATTGATGGCATTGCGATTGTGTATGTTTGATATATTAATAATAGAGGCGGCTGAATTGTAGGTGGCCTTTGTTTGGTTCTTGAACCCTCAACTTTTTTCGTGCACAATGTGGTGAGAATACAAGCTGCAGTTCTGAGTTAAATATCTCAAGTTGCAAACAGAGTGTACGCATTTTAAGTTGTGAACAGTTCTATGGTGCGGATGCTGCAGCAATGTAACTCGTTACACATTGCTTGCATGATTACATTACTTAATCGGAGAGGATTGCATTAAAGAAGATATGTAGGATAATAGGACAGGAGATGGTTTTGTTGCACGAGTGCTGATATTGTGAACTCGCAGGAATAGTTTTCCCCCCATTTGACCAGAGGATTGAGTTGAGGTTACTTTGGGTGGCAGTTGGATGGAGTTTAGCTTAGATGCAGGTGCAGCCACTGTGATTTTTGGGGGATGAAGCAAGCCGTTCTCTATGTGTTTGGGAATTAAGGAGATTTTGTCTCTCAATCAGAATTCTCATTATTAACCATTTGGTAACTTGAGCCTTTCCTTCATAAATAGAAATGTGCCTAGAGGGTAGTATGCGACATAAGTTTTAGTAATTGAACCATAGGGTTCCAAATTGTTCTTGTACTTTTGGTGCTCTAGTATCTAAAATCCAATGTTACCTATCAGTTAACAAGGAGTTAAGCCTCCCCCCATCTTCTTTCATTATGATTTGCTCTTAATAATTTACATGGTTGAATATTTGCCAAATACATTCTTCTGAACTTTAGTGAAAAGCACACCATGCTGTATCCCCTTTAAATTTTCCAACCGTTCTACCTGAAGTAATCTCTGCATATTTGTCAGGGGACTTTCTGTTTGGCATCGTGGCGTGGAACTGAAGTTGCTGTGAAAAAGTTTCAAGAGGAAGTATTTGCAGATGAGGAGAAAGTGTGAGTTTAAAATGTTGCGATGGGTTTTTGCATGATGATGATGATGATGATGATGATTATTATTATTATTATTATTATTATTATTATTATTATTATTATTATTATGTTTCCTTTTAAAAGAATTGTTTTGGTGCAGGAGAGCTTTTAGAGATGAGCTTGCAATCCTTCAGAAGATTAGACATCCAAATGTTGTCCAATTTCTTGGTGCCGTAACTCAAAGCAGCCCAATGATGATAGTGATGGAATATCTACCAAAGGTTTTAAATCCAGCTATAAAATTACCCATTTTTGTTGAAACTTTGATGCTTTTGGATCTTTCATGCCCTTGTCAAAGAAATATCTGCTCACTGGCTACATTTTACAAATCTCTGCACTTATAGTTTCGCATGGGAAGTAATAGCATGTGATACACATTATCTCGTTGTTTATGCTTTCTTTGGTATGAGTGTCATTGCTCATGTACTATTCTTGAACCCTTCATTGTGCTGATATCTCCTGTCATGTTATTGGTCATGTATTGGTCTTTGAACCCTTTCATTGTGCTCCAAAATTTCATCATTTATTTTATCTGTCTATTCCAATTGTACTCATCTGCCTCTATTCATGGAACTCGTTTGTAGCAGCTACATTTGAGTACATATACATCCACCTGAACATGATTACTGCGTTCTTTTTCAGAAGCGCAGACCTCCGATATTTATATTTTTATAAATATTACAACCCTATTGCTTGTTAATAATCCAATGATGAGTACTCTCTTTTTAATATTTTTATATTTGCATTCTTACTTTGACATGTTCTTTTATAAGATGTTGAAACTGGAGTTATGCAAGTAGAGTGGACGTGTCATGCAGTTGCATTTATATCTCTCCATTATTCTTTATATAATTCAAAGCAAAAGTAACAAATGAATCGAAATTTGAGAAGAAAATGCTTGCAGAGTTGAATACAATGACATCTATAAGGTTGTCCAAGTGGGGAAATCTTTTCTCTTGCTAACATGTAACTGTTGCATCCTTCCTAGTGCCTATTAGATTTTGTCACATTATGAAAACGAAAACAATCTATGTCGGATGCTGAAATTTCACTCTCGATCTTTGTGGAATTCTTGACATTGTTTTACTTTTGCGTCTCCCAAAAATGAAAAGACTGCGATGCAAAAAAATGTTGAAGTAGGAACGTACATCTGGCCCCATCTTTGCAATTGACAAGAATGAATGATGTCTTTATTGAAAATCTACTCCTCTGGCCAGTAGAACTTGCTATTTATTTATCATAACTTTCTTGGGTATTCTTGTGAAGAATTTAAAATCAACTTTTGATTTTCTTTAGATGCTAAACTGATACAGGGAGATCTCCGTGAATATTTGACAAGGAAAGGAGCATTAAAGCCATCAAAAGCAATTAGGTTTGCTCTTGATATTGCAAGGTATGAATGTGATAGATGATTAATTTTCACTTCCATATTGTGTGATTCTGTCATCATCCTTCTGAAAATTGTTTATAATGCTTGAAATAGTAGTACATTGGACAAATTTCTATCCATCAAAGGCCATTCTTAATTGTAGTAATGCATATATTTCCTTGAGATAATCTTTGGACTACCTGGCAGTATATAGTTGATGTTTGCAAACTGTATGAACCAAAGGATTCAAACATTAGGATATGTCGTTGTTACTGACATGTTTTAGCTGCTCTTTTTGAAAATGATGAGTGATGATATCTGGAACCACCACAGGTCCTAGAGTATTGTACTATTGTTAGCATTCTGACGTTGACATAGATAATTGCCTCACTGAACCTTTTTCTTTGCACAGTAGTTGAATTAATTGCGATCATTTAACTATGCCGTTTGCAAAATTTGCAGGGGAATGAACTATTTACATGAGAACAAACCAGCGATAATCCATCGAGACCTTGAACCTTCGTGAGTTTTTCCTCACCTTGGTGCATAAAATAGATATTAGTGTGTAATATAGTGTTAGTTCTTTGTAGTCATATCAAGTCAATATTCCTTGGTATCTGATATTCAGAGCTTTTATCTGTTGTTTTACATGTGAGAGAACAGAAATATACTCAGGGACGATGCTGGACATCTAAAAGTTGCAGATTTTGGAGTTAGCAAGCTGCTGACTGGCAAAGAAGACAGACCTTTAACATGTCAAGATACATCTTGTGAGTCTTCTTTATGAGGATGATTAATGAATTTCTGCTATGATTAGTAATTTAGTTGGATTGGAGATTCAATCTAAACATTGAAAGCAATTGTCAGGTCGCTATGTTGCACCAGAGGTTTTCAAAAGGGACCAGTATGATACCAAAGTAGATGTCTTCTCATTTGCTTTGATTCTGCAAGAGGTAAAGATAATCTCCTTTAATTGTGGTTTTAAGAGTCAAGAATAGTGGTTTTTTTCTGTTCTGTTTGCGGCATAGTTTCTTGTAGTTACAGAGAAACTTGCTTTGGGACAAAGGCATAATATGTTCAGTGTATAAAAGAATCTCGTGGTTATAAGTACCATTTTTTCAGTGTATAGCAGAAACTTGTCCTTTTGAATTGATAGTGGTCATGGAGGTAAAGAAGCCAGCTTGAATGCTCTATGACAAATTAAGTAGTATGATTTGGTTCAGCTAGTAAGGAGTCTCTCAGGAAATAACAATGAGGAGATAACACTATGAATTTATTAAAGAGAAGCTGTGGAAACTGCAAATATGAAAGTGATGATTCTTGGCTGAGGAACGTTTAGAGATCAAATCACTATTGGAGATAGGTTTTTATGCTTAAAAAATATGTGATTAGGATTAGAAAGTGTCGCTCTCCTGTAATCATAATAATGCTTATGAATAGTAGAACTGAGGCTAGTGCATTCTCATATGCTTGATGGCATTATACTTAGCATGCTATATTTTTAAAGCCATTATTCCCAATGTAAAATGATAGAGCCATTTTACCTGAGAATAATGTGTGATAGCCTGTGAGCAGTACGAATCATGAGAGGATAGCAAGCAATTACGCTTATTGTTTGTGATACTTTTTTTAAATGACGATAGGTAATTCTTTTGCACTCACTGTCCCATTTATCTGGTGTGGAGAAAGAGTAATTCCTCGTCGTGTTATTCGTGCAATCAAAGACTTGTAACGGTCTACATAGTACAAGTTTAAACCAATCAGATGCAGCTTTAGGGTTTATCTTTTTTAAAAAGAGATCTGGATATTTTCAACTTCTTTTACTATAACAAGTGTTCCTACAAGATGCGAGCGGGAATTGAATGGCTATGCAGTGAATGCTCTTTCTTCAACTTTCTTGCTTTATCAATTCATGGAAAGTGAAATCTTCCCTTTGCAAATCCCCTCTTTTCCATTCAGTGACTTTCATGCACAATAGTTATTTGAATGTACTTTAGAGGGGCAGCCTTTAGCCATTCTGAGGTCTTCTTGTAGCCCATGCATGATAAGTCTACTTGTAATATCCTGTAGATGATAGAGGGATGCCTACCATTTTCTGCGAAGAAAGAAACTGAAGCTGTTGAAGCGTATGCTTCCAAAGATCGTCCACCATTTAGAGCTCCCACAAAGCATTATCCGCATGGGCTTAAAGAGTAAGTGTCTCTCATTTTATTGCAAGTATGTGGTATTGGCTGTTTGAGTTGATGTCCTCAGTCTTCTATTGGTTGACTTTAAAGTGGAATTCTGGCCTTTTGTGGCAGGCTGATTGAGGAATGCTGGAATGAGAAGCCAGCCAAACGACCAACATTCAAGCAGATAATATCAAAGCTGGAGCATATTCAGCGCAATCAGGGCATTAAGAGGCGATGGAAGGTCCCTGCCTTCTCCTCCTCTCTCTCTCTCTCTCTCTCTCTCTCTCTCTCTCTCGCTCACGCGCGCACACACAGACTTATTCATGCGAGTGCTGTTTGCTATTACTGTAGTAGGAATCGAAGAAATTACACATACGTTCTACATCATATTTGTCAACAAAATGCTAAGTCGTTGATGCATTTGATGTCTGAGGGTAGTAATGTCAAGGTGCCGCTCTTTTTCTTTAATTTTCCTCCTCAAGAACATATTTGGGCCTCAGTAAAATAATTAATAAACCTTTCCTTGATATCTTAGGGAACTTTGTACCCTAGACTGTTAATTTTTTTCTTTGGTGGTAGATTACTGCTCTTTTATTTTATGGAGGCAGGATATATATCTTTTCCCTTTTTCCTTGAACACTAATTATCGCTATGGCCCGACTGACGGTGGCTTATCATCCGCACGTAGCTTCAGCCCTTGAAATGCTTCCAGAACTTGGAGGCTATGTTGAAGAAAGATCTCTCTGATCTAAGCAGCCGTGCCGGTTCATCTCGTTCCGCAAACAGCATTTAGCATCTCTTGTGCAAGTCTGCAGAATTTTATCACTATAAATTTTCAACGAATGAAGCACATCTCCTGCACCAGAAGCATTGTTGGTACATGGTTTGCCGCATTAGGTATTCAGCTCTTTTATTTGATTTTCAAATTGGGTTTATATATGTACAGAAAGGTAGATATTTGCTTTCATGAAGAAGGGGAAAATTAAGAAAGTGTTTGATTCTTCCTTCTTTCTGGATGTTTCGCATTGCATTTGCCAGAATCTGTGGATACTGAGGATAAGAGACGAGCAATAGAAATCTGTGTAGTTGGTTTGCAGTTCTTCTGTCTTTACCTTTTCCCCTTTTCCGTTCAACAACAGCGGAACCTCATCGTATTATCGCAACCTCGGTCATCGTCTTCAGTGTTCACTAGTTTGATGAGTGGAGTTTCAGATGAGTGGAGTGTTTTTCCGAGAAAAGTTCGTCGAAAGTTTTAAATCGGCAAAAGAACACTACAAAGTCGCCATAACTTGTGTACGGCGCTCACTTTGGTGCCATAAGTTTTTTTGGATCACTTTAGTGCTAAAATTTTTGAAAAACGATCACTTAAGTGCTAAAATTTTTGAAAACGATCACTTAAGTGCCAACTCCGGTGCCGTACACAATTTTTCGCCGGAAATCCGACGTGGCATTTTTTTATTAATTTCTAAAGCGACGTGGCTCACGGAGGCTCGCGGAGATTGGCATTTAAGTGATCGTTTTCAAAATTTCAGCACTTAAATGATCGTTTTTAAAAATTTAGCACTTAAGTGATCGTTTTTCAAAATTTTAGCGAAGTGATTCAAAAAAACTTATGACACTTAAATGAACGTTTTCTTCCGATTTGGCACCAAAGTGATCCGAAAAAAAGTTATGGCACCAAAGTGATCTCCGTACACAAGTTATGGCACTTATAGTGTCCTTTTGCCATTTTAAATCTTGAATAGGAAATGTCTGATCATGAATCTTTCATTTAGTACCACCAAGTGTTGAACTTTTTAAAAAAGTTGAGGAAGTCTAATGGATATCAATACTGTCAATCGTTCAAGTGGCAATCTTAGAGATGGAAATGTGTGAGAAAATGCAGAAATGATGGCCAACAAGGCTTGATTGCGCTTCAGAAAAGGAGTTTAGAAATTGGTTGCATCAATTGAAAAAATAATGGTTCCTTGGCAAAGAAGAAAAGAAAAATTCGTTACTCGATTGCATTCCGTACATAAAATTTTTGGAATTGACATACCTTTTCGACTTATCTTTTAAAATTCAAATTGAAATTTTAAGAAGAGGTCAAATACACACTGCATGTGAAAATTTAAAGCTGCATAAAATGAAACTGGAAACTTAAGTATGCTCAGTCGATCCCACTCAAATATGAGACATGCACTTCTACGGTATCTCGGCTGTACCGTACAATAATGTCGTTGTAATTAAGCACAAGAACGTTGTAAAATTGATCTACGATGTTACATTAATCGTTGTAACCAAGTATACATATAGTTGAAAAAATGAGTATGATACACTAGTGCACCTTAGAAATTCTCATTACAAGACCCATCGTACAGAATGCCCATACCTTCTATTGATTTGTCAGAATCTTGTCTTTTATTCTCCTTTCGCGGAGAGGAAAAAATGGGAAATTTAGTATATAGAAAGATTAAGGCTCTATTTGTTTCGTGAAAAAAGAATGATTTAAAAAATATTTTTCGAAATATGATTGTTTATATCGCTTACAAAAATGAATAAACAATAACTATTTTTATTATCCACGAAAATTTTTAGACATAAATTATTATCGGTGATGAAAATATTTTTCATTGATATTGCAATTTTCGACGTATATGAAGAAGGGTTAACGAGCCAAACACGCTTGGTGCTTATATGTTATGGGCCAAAGTGGGCCTAATTGACAATGATGATAGTATAAACGGGCCTTATACCAATGTAAACAATAAATTATTAGGGCTTCACAAATCCTTAAAATTTTTTATTGGAATTACCTCGATTTGCATTGCGTCCAATTGGATCTGCAAGAAGACTTTCTAGTCTCCCCCAACCCAGATCTTAGGTTGAATCGAGCAAGGATGTTGGATCTTTCGCATGGGGTTAACATGTGTTTTCCAGATTTTCATTCCCGACCCGGTACGACCAAAATCTCATGTCCGTGGTTTGATTCGGCTCGTTTTGGACCATATTTCAATCCAAACAAAAACTTACGGGGTCGGGAAAATCTCTAACCCGAATCCAAATCGAAACAAATGAGATCACAATTTAGAGAAATGCTATGATATTGCTTTGCTATCGGTTAGGTTCCAGACAGTGGAACGATTACTTAGAGAGCGCGGAACCGCAAAGTGATTGCGGAATGAGCTTGGCATCCCTCCCCGAGTTGGAGGAGTCCATTTGGCAGACCATCTGAACCACTCGGTCCTGCCAATCATCGCTGCAATCGTGTCGCTTTTAGGTCACGAACGCCGCCATGGGCAAAGACTTTAGATCGCGGAGCTCCCTCCCTCCCTCCTGGATGGAGCAGGACCTAACTCTATCGTCCTCGACAAAGCCAGATCTGCTTCATTGAAGGACGGCGGAGCTTCGATCTGAAGGGCGGACCGTAGCCCTAACTTGGCCATCAACAAAGGTGCTAAGTGTTGATTGGCACCGTTATTGTCATTGGACGTGCAGAGAGAGAGAGAGAGAGAGAGAGAGAGAGAGAGAGATTTAAATGGTTAGGTTTTAGTTGTTTTTGCTTAGGTGTTGTTATAGGGTTTTCATGAAAGTGACATAACTTTATTTGTGGGTAACTTAAGGCTAAATGAATATCTTCCACATGATCGACACCCGCAAAACCTTAATCTGAGCTCATGAGGATTTTGAGGAAAAAAAAAAGAAATGCTGCATGATCTACGTATCCTGTAGACCAAATTCATTTGAATCATTGATCATATGGATCCTTATACTGAGATGCACATGATTAATTGTTCATATGATATAATCAGCACACATATCTATAGACTATGCAACAATTTCTTGCGTTTTCGGGATTGTTCCCTTTTTTTGGCTAGTTCCGTTTCAACGACTTTTCTTGCAAAGCACATATGTTGCTGTTGGTTTCCCGATTCTGCCTATCATCGATCTCCTCAGCCCTCCTTAGAATCGAAATTGGGATGTCTCTGGACCGTATTCGTGTTCTTCGACATTGTGGAGTTCGGCTTCGACGTTCTCTTTTATTCATATGAAGACATAAAAGTGAAGCAGAACCGAGAGCTGTTACATGCTAAAAAGACAGGAGAGCATACCTACGAAGTTCTAGATTGGGATAGGTTTTAGGCTTTTGGCAAGACACAAATTCTCGTTTCGTTTATGCTGAAACGGTAGCAAAGACCATGAATTCTCGATATTCATCTCTTCCGAGCTTCACTCGATTAAGTAACAGCAGGTGAATCACTGGGCTTCCATGGCAAAACCCTAAAGAGAGCAAAGGAGGGATGATGGAGATGATGAGATAGCGACGGCTATAATGCATGGTCAGGAATTAGGTTGTGACATTGAAGCCATTGGAACACTCGGAGCATTATGTGAAGCCAAGTATCAATGTTGCTATCTGGTCCCCTCCTTTGTCGTGAGTATAAAGGCTTCCCCCCCACCCTATTCTTTAAGTGCCTCCAGCTTTTCCACATTTCTTTTTTCCCACTTCTTTTGGTATGGATGGGGTCTTGGGATCAGACAGGGACTAGTACACAGCCACTTTAGGAACTATGAATAATAGGAGACTCGATACCGACAAAACTGGGGGTAATTACCCAATCAGCCATAAACTTATTTTGCATATGCTAATTCAGCCCTAAACTTTTCGATTGCCAGTGTAGTCATAAATCTTTATGTGAAATTTCAATATAGTTATTCTGATAAATTACCGTTGGAAATTGCCAGTGGCATTCAATTATTGATTACCGTCCTATGTGGCATTCTGGTGTGGACAACTTGTGGATTGCCACGTCTGCGATTTCTGATGGCAATTGGTCGGAAGGATTACATTGGAGTTTCGTACAAAGGTTTGGGATTACATTGGCAAAATTGAAAAATCGAGGACTGAATTGGCATATGTACAATAGATATGAGACTAAATCTGTAATTTTCCCAACAAAGCTATCATGGAAGGAAGTTCCTGAGGGAGCCATCTTTGGTTGCTACCCCATCTATGATAAACTGTGATTGGCTATCACAAAATCAAAATCACACACGCATATAGATGTAATTCAGGGGATATTACATTTTCGGTCCCTGTAGTTTTGAGGGAGTTCACATATCTGTAATCAACGCTGATTAATTAGCAAAAATTATGGTAAGTTTTGACTGGAAATTCGATGAAGGAATTTAAATTTTTGCTGGAATATAGCACATGGAAATTCTTTAATTAGAATGATGTTATGGCCCTCAACTTTTGCTCTAATCTTTCTCAAATGAACATAATTATAAGTAAATTAGATGATTTGCAAGTTCGAACCTCAAGATCAAGCATTTCACCCCAAATGAGCCAAACTTTCTTAGAATGGGAAGTTCTTCATTTAGAATGAACTTATCGCCCTCAAATTTTGCTCTAATCTTTCTCAAGTACTAATAGCATATAAATGAATGCAATTATAAGTAAATTAGATGATTTGGAAGCTCGGAAATCACAAAATCAAGCATTTGACCTAAAAGGAGCCAAACTTTCTTAGAATTTGAATTCCCCAAAACTACTGGACCAAAAATGTAATTTCCACTATAACGTACAAAGTAGGAATTCTCGACATCGATCAATAGGAGGCAAGAGCCCAATTGTTTTCCTCTCCGAAATTGTAACAAAGAACAATGGACAAGCAAAACCAAATATAACCCCAAGAGCACTTGAATTTCGTGGCGTTTGATGTGATATGGAGAAACGTAATGGAAAGAACCATGTCAATTTCCAAATTTAGTTCACGTCTTTTAATGGGACAATCGACAGATCCTAGGAGGGGGTTTTCCTAATGTTAACCCTAAGCTCTCGTAGTAGCTACTATAGCCTATTTGGTCAGCCAAATCGAAGCCGATTTTCTCGAAAATGTGCATGTTTAGAATGTTTATCAAACGAAATTATGACTTCTTTTAGGGGCTGCGTTTCTGTCAAACTTTTGTGTCGCTTTCATTACACCGACCGACGGAGGGGGCCTCCAATGTAGAATTGTAGAATGCTCCCACATGAAGAAAAGTTGGTGTAGCTAGAGAGAGAGAGAGAGAAAAAGTAGTGAGAGCCCAACTTTTTTTTTGTTTTTCTCTTAAGAAAACATACCGAAAATATGCGTCGCTTTTTATCTCAATATCACTTTCATACCTCTACTTTTTAAAATATATTTTTCATGCTGCTCGACAACACCCCCGGCATGAAAAAGACCAAATTGGCCCCTTGAAAGAATCCCGTCTCCCATGTCCTTTGACTAACGTCCCTACTAGCCGCCCGTCCATCACATTTATATCCATTGTTGCCAACTGCTGCATCCTCCTGTTACTGTGTCTAAGGGTGGGTAGGTTCCAGACATAAAACCTGGAACCTACTGTGTTATAACCACTTCCTAGTTTTTGGATCCTAGAACCTACCATGTTTTCTCCGGAATCGGTTCTGGAACCTACTCTATTTTTCCGGTCCGGTTCCAAGGTCTACTCGAGAACTTGTTTTTCTTTTGTTCCCTTTTCTAGTTTCATTTTTTGCAACAAAATAATATGAGCAGTAAAAAATGATTTACATTAAAAGATAAACAACAAAAATCCATGTCCGCCAAAATCAACAATTCATAAGATGAACACATAGTCATGTACAATTATTAACAATAACAAACACATAACATAAAACATAAATTATAAAACATCATCCCTTATTCATACATAAAATTATTTCTCCAAATTCTAACCACTTGAAAACAAAACAAACAACATAGTTAATCCATTAGCAGACTCATTTCATCATATCCATCCACTTCCATTGATATGTCTTGATCTATCAACTTCATATCAAAATGAAAAAAGCAGAATATAATTAGTACGATCTTGTTTCTACTAAAAACAAATTATACAACAATGTAGGACCAAGGAGCATTCTGTGTTATCCTAATATTTTCGACTGCATTATGGTATATGAAGAAAAGGCTCGGCTAATATATTAAACTAATCACTCTCACATTGGGAAGTCCACCTATAGAAGATGTGGTCCGGAATTTCTATATGAATGGTGTTGCTTTGCTTTAGAAAAAAAATAAAGAGAATGAGTTTGGTAAGGAAGCAGCTAAAAGAAGGTTTCAACTAGTGAATGATGGCCAACCTAACCAAGGATTAAGGGCAAATATTTATAATCGCATTTCTATCGTGACTAGATTCAATTGAATCAAACCCGAGACTAGAAAATGGGGAACCAAGAGCAAATCCCTGTTTAAGTGGTGCGTCCGAACTCGCCAGAAACGTATGGTTTTGGAGACTTGATCGTGTGAAAGCCCTAAACAATCATCAAAGTAATCGGCAAGCCAGAGACACACACAAAGGAGGAACGAGATTCACCTTGTTTCCATTGGAGAATCGGCTGGCTAGGCACATTGACAGCAAAGACAGGCCGCAAATAGAAGTCGGTAGAGCTGCAAAAGAGAGGCAACAACGAGAGGTGATGGTGGCGACAACGAGCTGGGTTGGGTTCTCCTATGGCACTGATGGTGGCAATAGCGAAAGGCGGACCGACTGGCGACGACGGTGGTGAGGGTTCCTACGGTGGAGCTAGGGTTGGGGTTGCTAGCTTGCTGGGAGAGAGAGAGAGAGGCGACAATGAAAATGGAGAAACAGAGGAGGCGAGGTTGAGGTTAGAGCTTACTCAACTTAGAGAAACTTCCGACCAAATTTTTTTTTAGAGAAACTACGGTCTTTTTTACTATTACTAAAAACCGGTTCAAAAATTAGTCCGGCCGATCTGGTTTCCGGGTGGGTCTTTCGCTTGGAGCCAAGAACCGGACCAGTCCCAAAAATTTAGAATTGGAAACCGGTTCCGAGACTTGGTTTTGGGGCGGTCTGATGCGGTTCCCTAGTAGAATTGGTCCGGTTGCACACGCCTAATTGTATCTATCCAGTCCAATCTAATCTCTTGCCAGCTCATCTCTCTCACTCTCTACAAAGCCTCCCTTGCTTCGTTCACCCAGTCGCATTGCCACATCGCTCGAACCAACCAAAGCAAGGTCGCCGTGGTCGTCAACAACCTCACATCGAGGTCGCCACTTGGCTACAGCCTTGAACTGACGACCATGGATGACCTCGGTTGCAAGGTCGTTCTTGGCTTCCACGACCTTGATCCGAGGTAGTGGGGGTTCGGCGACCTCAAAGCAAGGTCGCGATGGCCGCAGTGACCTTAGATGTGATGTTGCCAAGGCTGCCTTCGGCATTGGCAGGCCTCCTAGGTGTGAGAGAGAGGGAGGGAGAGAATGAGGAGAGGGCACGGCGAGCAAAGCAACAATGCTGAGGAGAGAGAGAACAGGGATGCAAACAGTGAGGGACAGGGCATCGGCGATCAATAGGGAGAGCGGCGGAGTGGGCGTGATGATGTACGGCGGCGACGACGGTTGGTTATGGCTGAGTTTGGTTGACTGTGGGAAATCTTGGAATGTGGGTAAGGGTATTTTGGGAATGAATATGGCATTTTGTAACTAAAGAGACTAATGATTTACGAATATCATACGAATGGGTATATAGAGCTGAAACTAAAGGTGCAAACATGTATTTTCAAAAGTAGAAGTACGTATTTGGTCTCGGGTAAAAATTCATGCTTGGTGTTGGTATCTTTTTAATAATTTTTTAGTTAATTTATTCTAAGTCCTTATTTATTGTATGCTTCACCACATTAGTATTGAGAGATAAAAGTAATTAAACATCTTAATCCTTTCTTCTTTAAAAGTTAAAGACGTCAGCAACATGGGCACGTCTATTGCGTCGAATTTGCAATCATTTCTGCCGAAATATGTGTTGGAAAGGGACCGGTTGTCCTTACATTATACATGTGAAAGTTATTGAATTACCAATATTGAGGTTTGTCAAATTCAAAAGTACACGGACTAAACTAGACTGGTTCAATTGTTATGTTACATTGCATATGGTTTGCACAAATCGAAGCCCAACAAAGGATTCAATGAAGGAGTGGGAAGAAAAATCGAAATAGAGCGTCCAAAGATGATCAAGAATACATTGATGGACCAACCTAGACTTGGCCAATGAAGGTGAGACACAAATCACAGGAAGTACACCGTAGGAGATAGACCAGGTTTCGAACCGCCAGAGAGTACAAGAGACACGAAAACCAGCTGAATAATTGGAAAAGCTGAAACTAAAACAAGAGCACAAACCCTAGATTCGAACTAGCCGTGCCTACTTTAGGTAGTTTCAATCCATGAAAAAGGTGGAGCACAAATTACCTAAATTCTATGTTAAAATATTCGAACACTTCGCAAAGGGGATTTACATTAAAATAGATTGGAATGAGTTATAAATGTTATGTCCTGTCATTTCTTTAGAGCAAGTGGACACCTTTTGAAGAAAATAGCCACACAGATAGAACAGAAACTAGAAAAAATGAAGCGTATATAACCATTGTTAAAGACCCATTTTAACACTATTTAATAAAGGGAGAATTAAAAAGTCTTAAATCTATTGTAATTGTGTCAATTCAGTCATAAATCATTTTTTTTTACCAATTGAGTTACAAACCTTTTGCATTTGTTCCAATTCAGTCCATTCGATCAGTTTTGGCTAGTCGGCATTGACGTGGATAACAGCCATCCTACGTGGTGCGGCTGACGCTGATGTAGACATTTTTTTAATAATATTTTAATATTTATTCGAATTTGTTTTATTCTTTTTTTTTCCTTTTTTTTTTTCTCTTCTTTCTCTTTTTTTTCCTTCTTGCCTTCCTTCTTCCTCCAGCCGATTGCCGAGGTCTGGCGACTGGCAGAGGCGAGGATCGGCAAGATTGACCTCACCGTAGCTAAGCGAGGCTCGGCTTGGCCATGGCTGGGGGAGGCTCTGCCTCGCCAATTCTGGTGAGGGCTCGCCCAGCCATGGCCAGGCTCGAAGTCACCATCAGCTAGCAACGGCAAGCCTCACCCAACCCTGGCGAGAGCTTGCCTTGCCATGGCAATGTCGAACCTCACCTAAAGACGGCGAGGTTGACTTCGACAATTCGCCTTTGGCCAGTTGTCGAGGTCTGACGACCGGCTGGAGGAAGAAGGAAGGGAAAAATAAAAAAAGAGAAAGAAAAGAAAAAAAGGAAAAAGAAAAAAAATACTTAGAAAAATATTAAAATATTAATAAAAATGTACGTGTCAGCGCCAGCTGTGCCATGTAAGACGATTGGCATTCACGTTAGTGCTGGCCGGCCAAAATTGGTCAAAAAGACTGATTTGGCACAAGTGCAAAAGGTTTACGTTTCAATTGTTTAAAAAAATATTTAGGACTAAATTGAGACAATTGCAATAGATTTATGATCTTTTTTATAATTTCTCCTTTAATAAATGAAAAATATTATTAAAAAAAACGTTAATTTTCGTTAAACTATTGTATAATGTAACCGCTTTAAGAAAGTAAGAAAGAAAAAGTGCGCTTATAACCTCGCTTGATCAAGCTCCTTGTTGAGGTGACGGTAGGTTCAAGGGGACCATAATTTATATCTCATTAATTTGTTATTGTCCTTTTCGATTGCTCCAACATCGGAACCGCTTCGATTTCGGTTGAACCGATTTGAAGGATCTCAAAAAAAAAACACTCTGTAATCATCAAAATTTGAACCATGGGCTTCAACATGATCAAATAAGCACTTGGCCAAGGAATGCTTTTATAATCCAATCGTGCAACTTTTATTTTCTATTGCAAGATGTTTACCCAAAATATAATTGGCCACTTGATTCCCAATTGGAACTGAGGGTCACAGTGTAGATTCTCAATTCTAGACCGATAATTGACTCACCTCGGAACTGATCCTTCCTACATACAACAACGTCCTCTATATATCTCTAGTATAGTTATAAGAAGGGAGAATCCCACAGAAAACACTAAACTCTTTTCAGTGGGACACCAGCACCCCACTCTGTCTCACATATACTCTAAAATGTGTACACACTAAACTCTTTTTAGTGGGACACCAACACCCCACTCGTCTCACATATACTCTAAAATGTGTACCAATAATCCAAATGCTTATTACTAAGAAAAACCCTAAACTGATATACCCGTGATAAATTTACCAAAAACTAATTTTGTAACCACCAAAAACCCTAAACTAATACACCTGTGACAAATTTTCCTTTCGTTAGTTTCTATTAAATTTTACTGTAAAATTGATTAGTTAAATAATACATGGCAGTTGACAAATATACCAGTTTGGGGTTTTATCCTTCGTTTATTTCAGGTGTATTAGTTTGTGATTTTTTTTGTAGGTGTATCGGTTTGGGATTTTTTGCGGTATCAACCATGATCCATAATATCTTTCATAACAGTTCCATCCGTAATGGCCGCTACTCATGCAACCTTGCAGCGTATGTCAACAAAGTCACATAGGATTTTAAGTAGCCATTATGGACGGAATCGTGGCTATTTTTGGGTCATTCGTACAAGTTTAGGGCTATCAGTGAGACAAAAAGAAAAAGGTGTGGGATGGTGGTGTCCACGAAGCAAAATTTAGGTTTATTTTTTATGGGATTAACCCTTATAAGAAAGACTGAAAGAGTTATGCCACTTTATGTTCACTCAACTTGGAAATTTGCTTTAATAACTATAAATTTTCTTCATAGATATGAATTTGATGACACTATTTTATAGAGTTTGACGACACTCAATTCTTAAACAAATTTGAGCTTGATAATACCTAACAAATCCATTACACAGCAGAATACCTCAAAGTTTCCTACCTCACTCAACTTCTTAATTTTAAATGCTTAAATTGAAATACAAATAATTAAAAACTGAGAGCTTTGTCCATGACCTTTTTTTTATGTGATTGCAATCTCTATATCTCATTTGTACTATGAATTTGGATCATCATATATTCGTGCGCTTGAACTAAATTTCATAGATATTTAAAGTTATTTTTTTATTATTTTTGTCGACTATAATTACGTCGTGATTTTAGTATGGTCGCATGATTAATACTTTACTTTAGCTTTCTGACACTAATTTGCAATTTCTTTGAGTTAAAGCAGTTGCAAATGGCCTAAACCATAATTTACTTCTTTTGACCATGCATATAACCCGCCATAATCATGTTTACTTTGTCATAATTTCGCCGTAAAAAGTCTCAGGCATGCAAAACCTCGACCGTACTATTTTCACGCGATTCACGACCTGTCGAATCCTGAAGAAGAAGGGTTTGTCGAGACGTTGGCGAAGCACCCGTCCGAGCTTGCACGATCGGTACGATGCTGCTTTGACATCACATTAATGCAGTCGTGGTAAAGGACAACGCTGCAACGTGTTTGCTGTCGTGGTGGTCCTCCCCTCCCGGGGGGGTGGGGGGTGTGGCGCGATTTGGAGGAGATTTTCTTGTTGCCTCTCTTGACCATTGAATGTATGGTTGCTTTCGAAAGGTTGATGTTCACTCGGACCCGAAACCACCACGAGCGTGTGGAAGATGCTGCGAAATGGTTCGAGAAAGTTTGTGGTTAGCTACAGCAATTTACGACTAAAATAGGCAGGATGAAAATAATTTACAAAACGCGAAAATGTTTACACTCAATTGGTAAAAAAAGAAGTTTATGACTGATTTAACATAATTGCAATAAAAAGAATATGCTGATGGGAGGTGAAAAAGACTTCGTGTTAAATCGGGTACTGCGAATTTGGCGTAATATCAATTTGTTCGTAGATTTAAGTCATGTGTGTTTGGCTACAAATTATTCAATTTCAATATCTCACGACATTGAATAGTTGGGAGGGGCTTTAGGTGCGCATCGCAATGCCAACCCAACTTGTTGCTAAATCTTTTTCTCATTAATGGGGTGTTTAGATCTCTTCGAGCGCTACCCCCGCTGCCGCTGCCGAAACGCGTGGGTTCACGCTCCTCGAGTGATACCAAAATGATTGATTCAGATATATTCAAATCTCAAGGAAGACGAAAAGTCTTATCAATTGGCAAATCTCAGGGTCAGTCTGTTGCTTAATTTGTCCGTATAGTTTGCATCTTGTTCTTTAATAGAAAACTATCGACCGGCTATATGGTCTCTGTCTGATTTGAGATTCTTACTTATGATTCCACTTAGTAAATCCTAGGCTTGACTTGAAATGTAGCTTGCCATATTTATATATACGTTTGATTGAGTAAGAAGTTAAATTCTTGGATTGACGCTCCCATTGAATTATGTCAAGTCCTCACAATCTGACTGCGGCATATCTGACTACTTACCTATTGATGTGCCGCTAAAGTCAAAATTGTGATCTTACAGGTATTTGATCGTGTTCTTTCAACATATTAATATTGGTGTCTCTACACGACGATGGTAATGAGGACGTTGAACCTAGACACACACCGCAAGTCATTGAAAATGGAGTGAGGGATTTTGATGTGTGCTCATCACTGAATCTAGTGATCGGTCACCAAATGTTTACGACAATAAATCTGTTCTTGAGGGATGAGAGTGGTCTTTTAGCTGCAGACTGTGATTTGTACTTTGTTATTTGCGTTCTAGTATTTATTTTGTTCCACAGTTGTTTGGGATTTACTAGGCTTGTTTGCCTTCTATTTATCTCTCGGATATTATTCAGATGAATAGAATCTTTTAAAAAAAAAAAAAGTCAAATTGTGGAACGAAGGATATAAAAGAGAGAAATTTCACAAAGTAATCTCTTAATCTCTCTTTCTCTCTCATGGTTAATCACATAATTGTGTCAATTCCAAATCAAATGGGAAAACTTCGAGCCCTAATCAACTCCACATTGGCGAGAAATCTAACTTCACCCTCATTGATCATCATCTCTCCCAAGCCCTCCGTGGCTCCTCACCGCTACAGATGTTGACCAAGTCCGAACAGTATCAGAACTTGGTAAATGGGATAGGCTTCGTTAACGTGTGTCGTTAGATTATCTGCCATGTGTACTTTCTCAACAGATACGATTTCCTAGGACACATTATCACGTATGAAACCATACCTAATATCAATGTGTTTCATCTGATTGTGATAGATCTTATATATAGTCAAATGTATTACGCTCTAATTGTCGCAGTAAACAATAATCTTCTCCTATTGCAATCCCTAATCACTGAGCAAACCTTGGGCCAAATAACTTTCTTGATTGCCTCAGTTGATGTCATATACTCTGTTTCAGTTGTTGACAAAGCAAATATCAGTAGTAGTTGCGCTTTCCAACTGATGGCACACCCGTATAGTGAACATATAACATGTCAAGAACCTCCAACCATCCAAGTCACTCGCAAAATCTAAACCCACATCAACAATTATACCTCTTGGAGCCCGTCTATTCCCAAAATTTAAATCAACATCTATTGTCCCCTTTAGAAACCTCAAAATTTATTTCACAGCTTCTCAGTGCTTTCTTTCTAGGATTACTCATATGCATGACCACAACACTAACAACAATGCCAATCATAGCATACATAATGCTACCTACAACACTAATATATGGAACATGGGAAATATATTCTTTGTATTCCTCTTAAAAGTGCACAACTAGCGGAACACTCAACGATTTGGTGTTCTGCATGCTAAATTGCCTCAGCACTTAAGAACGTAATCACTCTGTGATAGCTGAAGCGTACCTACAAACCTATCCCTCTAGATCTCCACACCAAGTATCTTTTAAGCTATACCTAAGTCTTTCATATCAAACTCACTACTCAGTTGCCGTTTCAGCTCATAGAAAAATAAACAAATATAGCTGTCATCCTTTAACCTGTAACAGAGGTGCTTTGCACTTCTTTTGTCAAACATTTGTCCAGTAATCCTTCATGAGCGGAATTGTTAACTGCATCTGGCGTCCCCGTAGATATGGGGTTTGAACCGGCCTTGCATGAGTATAAAGTCTTCCTCTTACTTCGAAACATAATCTCTTTCTGGTTCGACTTCCCAACTCATTCAGTATTGGCCTCAAAAGAATCATTATTCTGAAAATAGTAAAAAGTCTTCACCGATCAGAAGTACAAAAACAGGAACAAACCTCCATGAATATGCATGCTATGATTTGTTGAGTCTCCTACCCCAACTACAAAATCTCATATGGGAATCTTCCAACCCAGATGTGTTCTTCCAACCACGATCGATTCTGACTCTGGCGTAATGATAACTACAATGAGTCCACCAATCAAATTATCAGATGAAGTGAGCGTGGGAGACCAGTGAAAAGATGGGGCATAGGTGGCCTAACAGAAGAGCTGAGAGATTTCGTGAATGACTTTTACAGTCTTGCATGAATATGGAGAAGAAGACTCCATTGGAACTTACTCCATAAGCGTATCAATTCCAAAGCCCTTGGCTTGTAACCCGAAAAGATGGAGACTAAACGAGGGCTACAACATCTAAGCGATACGCCTGTTTAAGCACAGATGGAGACTAGAGGAAGAAAGTTATTACCGGGTTCGATTGTCACATGGCAATGCCTAAAAAATTGAGATTTAGGCTCCGTTTCTTTCGCGGAAAATGGATAACTTGGAAAAGATTTTCTTAAAAATGATTGCTTGTATCACTTGCAAAAATGAACGAACAAAAAATATTTTCATCGTTTATGAAAAAAACTAAACAAAAATTTTTGTCGGCAATGAAAACATTTTCCAATTTCAAACGTTATAAGCGATCATTTTTTCGGTAAAATTTTTTTCAAAAAATTTATTTCCACAAAACAAATGGAGACTTAGCTAAAATTCATTTTGATGATACTTTGTTGCCCAAATTGGCTTTGATTTTGGAGGTTGTCTTTGATCCAACTTGATCTCTCGACCTCGAGATCAAGCTCTAACTCTATATATGCTCGGGCTTAAATGGTAGTTAGTAACTCATACATCATCTAATCAACATTATATCTACCAACTGCGAAAAGTTGGAATATTAATGCTGTAACTTGAGCTTTTTCAAGTTCTAACAATGTTAAATTTATGGAATCAAAAAACAAGAGAGATTTAAATTGGTGGTGGAAGTAATACGAAACAAAAAAAAAATTATATATGGCGAGGAATTTTTTTTTTCAATGGGCCGGATAGATAACTCCCATATTTATAAGTTTAATAAGTCGAGAGAAAAATCGAGAAGCAAAGGGATAAATGGAGCTATAGAGACTACTAGGCGCTCATTCACCGCAAATAAACGAAACACTTAACTCTATAAGCCCTATCTTTATGTGGTCTTATTCCAGCTCTAATACTCTAAGCTATACTAAATTTCACTTATTGGTTTCGTAATACAAATTTTTGCCCCAGGTTTTAATTTCTACTTGCCACAATTAGACCCGTCAAACGGGTGGATCCAAATAGACCCATTTAACCTGACCCGACATATTGCTACAACATTTTCATATATAACCAAATTTAGGAAAACTCGTACCAAAACTGAGGTGAGAGTGTGGAGTGAGCGAGCACGAGATTGAATGAGGGCGAGGGAATGAAGAGAGAGCCATAGATGTGAGTTAGGTTTAAGTAAGTTACAATCCCATTCAACACTTATATTATATTGGATTTTACCATTCTAAACATATTTATGATCAATTTATTGAATATAACTAAATTATATAACAATTCAGCCCATCGTATTTTTTTTTGTCAAAAAAAATCGTCATATATAGGTTAAGAAATGAGTTTATGACATATTTTGACAGGTCTAGTCACAATCTATTAATATTTAGAACTTACCAAAATCATTCAATGAATTACAAATGAAATAACACTATTTAATTGAAAAATAATAATAATTCTAAAGCGTAATGTTAAGCCGAATATCAAAATCTTTGCAGATCACATAGGAATCATGTGCTTGATATCAAGTTTCCATGTTTTCACAGTCTTCAAATCTGAACTTTGATCTTATGAATAGCTGGTATTGCACAATTCTGAAGTTTCCTCGCTAGTTTTAGGCAAAATCTCAAGTAGCCAAGAAAAATGGAGCTTATGATACAAACGGAATCTCTCATTAGGTGCATGATCATCTATTAGTCACTACTAATGAGCTAGCTAGCTTTGCATAGTCTCTTAATTACCCATCTAAAACGAGATTAGTCAATTTTACCAGTCTTCATTCCATTAGTTTTATGTGCACCACAAGTGATTGTTGCCTCAGTGGCCTATAAATCTTAAAGATCTAATCCTTAAACTCAAATTCTCATTTTACAATAGTTTCAGGATTTTTATATAATAATGTATACTTCCATTTTTTTATTATGTTTTCCTTCACGGATTTAGAACTAGTTTTTTCGCATAATCATATGAATGTGCTCTTTTTTTTTTTTGGTAACCGAGGATCCGCCACCATTCTCCGGGGATGAGCCCGCACGGGTAATCGGGGCGCCTATACCTCGGGGGAGACTAGCCCAGCAACCCACCCCCAGGGCCCCCCACTTAAATTGCGGAGCCGAGCGGGGATTCGAACCCAGAACCTCTAGGAGGAAAGGAAAATGCCCACCAACTCGGCCAGAGTGTGCTCTTTTGCTACTTACTATACCCAAGAAAACTTCATGATGGTTCTCAAACTCGAACTTTTTTTAAAAGTTCGTGTTTGCCTAGGCCCATTTGAAAAGACAAATCATAATATTACCTTATTGTATATGGAGTAAAAGCATAATTTAAAGATTGTTAACATTATCAGCATCGCTCTCTTTTCTTGACATCTGAATTTATTTTCTAAAATAAATCATATCTTTAATCTTTTTCTTCTCTTTTTTCACAAACCCAGAACAATCATTGATTTTATAACCATTTAAGGGTTGATTGGTTTAATAAAAAATCTAATTGATTGACGCAAAGCATTTTTCACGGACTTAAAATAACAAGTTTAAAATATAAAAACAACTTCCCGTTTTGAAAAGAAGGAATCATTTTTCTTGATTTCTTGTTTTGCGTCCAATTGAGAATGATAAGTCGCTCTAAGTATTTCCTATCTCTCATATAATGTTCTTTATTTTATATTTTCAATAATTCTCATATGTTTTTCTTATAACTTTTCTTCAATCTCCAGAATATATTTCGTTAATACTCATGTTCTTATACATTCCCAAAAACCATGATCATATATAATATTTTGCAAATATGATTCCATTATTTCTTTCCTAATGTTTTTGTAATACATGTTATTCTGAAGGGCTACAAAATAAACAAATAAGATGTTAATTTCAATTTGTTAGTCATCTCACGTCATTATTAATGATACAAGCTGCCTTAAGTGGATTAAACTTATTGTCAAATACCATAAAATCAATGTTTTAACTTGTTTTCAGCACAAACATATACCTAAAATTGTTCACTTTCCGCAAAATTAAATTTCCTCAAAAACAATTTCTAGTGACAGAAAATTCTCAGTGAAACAAAGTACCCTAAGATTTAATTTTTTCACGGAAAATGTGACATTTTCGGTGAATGTTTTCCACGAAGTCATTTTTTAGGAAAATGACAATATTTCCTGGTGTTTGGTTGAAACTTGAAAATGAACTAGAAAATATTTTTTGTTGTTTCGTATGGAAAATCTAATATGATTTTCCTAAATAGACATATACTATTTAGGCGCTAGTAACTTGCACATGGGCAGCCAGGGAACTAGGTGTGGGCATTAGAGTCCTAGGTTCGGCCTCGATGGACCTCGACCAGTGCACTAGGGATCGGGGCCTCAATGGACCTGAGCATGGACATCGGGGTCTCAAGCCTGGCCTCGATGGAGCTGGGTACGGTCTTTGTGGATCCAAGCCAGGGTGTAGGGCATCCGAGATCGAGAATCGGGATAACGGCCTTTGTGGAACCGAGCTTGGGTGTTGGGGCATTGGGCATGGGCACCGGGTCTTTTGGCTCGGCCTCGGTGGACTTGGACGCGGGAGCAAGGGGCTCGAGTATGGGCACTGAGGTCATGAACTCATCCTCAACGGACTCGGGCGCTCAAGACCTGATCCTGGACGTTGGGGACCCAGGAACTAGCATTGGGATTTCCATGCCCAAACGTAATTTCCGATGAACGCTCATACCTAGTCGTATATTTGGAAAATGATTTTCGATTTTTAAAAGAGGAAATTGTTTTCCTGAAATTAAATATAGGTTTTCCGTTGACTCATTTTTCTATGCGAATAAATGCCAAAAAATGATAAAAATGTTCTCCCAGAATATGTTTTATGCAAAACAAACAAAGCCAAGTTCTACTATAAATTCCAATTTTCGTAAACTTTCTTTTCTCTCACGTACTCAAAGCTGTCATTTTAATTTATATTATGAATTTTTGCTCTAGTATACAGCTATTTTACTAGTTTATTACTTCGAAAGAGCAGCAATGGTAGCTCAGCTCTTACCATTCTCATCTCCGCGTGATTGCAAGTCTGAAACTTGCTCAACGTCTCCATCACCTTTGAACAATCACATTCAGAGGCTCTCTCTCTCTCTCTCTCTCTCTCTCTCTCTTGTGTGTACTCTTCGCTATAATTCACATGAAGATCGCAAAAAGATGGTGGATGGGTTTTATGGGGTCTGAATCTGATGAGAGACGTTTCCATCTTTGGCCTTTTCTTTTGATGCTTCTTTCCCTGCAAGCCCCTTGAAATCAATAAAAGATAGGGAAGGAGCGAAAAACGAAAAATAAAAGTATATATTATGCGGTAGTCTCAAGAATAAGTACAAAGATAAATTGAAGGTGAAAGTGATAGGTTAAGCTGTGAGAGCATAAAGTGGGATGAAGGGTCATCTTTTGCTTTATAAATAACCAGCTCTTAGGGCTAGCTTGCTTTCATCTTCTCCATCTTCTGCATCTTCTGCATCTTCTGCGTAGTTTCAACGTTTTAGAGTCGAAGAAAAAGGAGAAAAAGATAGGCAAAGTAAGTAGCAATTTCTTCTTTTTTGCTCAATTACCATATCAACTCTTTTGTTTCTTTATCATCTCTAGGGAAGAATCTTGAAGTTTGTATATCTTCCGCTCAGTTCTTGAGTTCCACTTTTTTGGGGTGAATGAATCTTTTCTTCAATTTCTCTATATGCTCCTTTCATATACTTCTGCAAAAATTCTCATCAATTTTCTTTTGGGTAGAATTTTTGTATCCTAAAAATTACTTTTCTGTTGATTGATTGATCCAGCTTGCGACCATGGTTTTTCCAACCCAAGCCACGCACGAGGAGTCCCCACAGAGGAAAATGGGGAGGGGAAAGATCGAGATCAAGCGGATCGAGAACACGACGAATCGGCAAGTGACTTTCTGTAAGCGGCGCAATGGCCTCCTCAAGAAGGCATATGAACTCTCTGTTCTTTGCGAAGCCGAGGTCGCCCTCATCGTGTTCTCCAGCCGTGGTCGCCTTTACGAGTATGCCAATGATAGGTATCCTTGTTCTCTGCTCTTTGGGGTGTTTAATTTGATTCTTAGGGTTTGCTCGAGTTTCTTGTATTTTCTTTTTGTGATTGGAAGAAAATTTCTTTTTCTGTCATTTTTTTTACAAGATTTGCTATTTTTATGGAAAGTACTGCGCTGGGTAAAGAAAATTCAGGCAAAATCTGAAGAGGGTGTTCTTGATCTGAACCTGATAAGATTTAGCATTCTCTAACATAGATTTTCTTGCCTTTCCCTTTTTCCCTTCTTTTTATATTTTGGATTTTGTTAGTTTTAAGTGAAGCTCATAAGATTGATCTCTCAACAAAGATTTCCTTTTACCCCTTTCTGCTACTCTCACTTTTACCCCTTTCTGTTTTGATGATACTCTCTTTATCTTGCACTTGTGGATCCCCAGATTTGATAGATACAACGACCATTTTGCTCCACATTAGAAACTAAGTAGCGAGATTTTTCTGCTTCTTTTTCTTTTCCCCTTTCCTTTTAGCTTATTTTCAATGTTTTTTGGGCTAAATCTCTGATACCATCTTCCTTCCTCATCCAATGCTTGGTTGGTTCGCTCTCTCTCTCTCTCTCTCTCTCTCTGTGATTGGTCGCTCAGGTCACCAAACCCTTCATCTTTTCTCGTTGACACTTCCTTAATAACACGTCAGTCTGAGTTTTGCACTTGAAAGGAAACACAGTTCGTACATCTCCAAGAGATTGACGTGATTCCCATCAGTTTACAGAAGACTAGGGTTCAGAAAAGCCAAGTCCAAATTACTTTTCTTTTATCTCTTTTATTTTTTGGGTATGGTTAGGTTTGGTTCTTTTGTTTTTTCCTTTTCTTGTTAAACATCTCTTATCCACGGAATCCCCACTCTTGGATCAGGTCTCAAACTAACCACAGGCTTGCTTTTTCCCAAACTCAACAAGGACCAGAAGTTTCAAGCACATGGAACCACACACTAATGTCAAAACATAACCCAAATTAGGGTTTTTTGGAAAACGTTTGACGATAATTTGATGTAATAAGCAAATCCACCGGAAGAAGAAACAAATGTTAAGTGGGTCTTTGACATATGTTTTTGTCTTTCTTTCAGATTGATGTAATTGTGGAATTGGAAAAACATTATGGGACTTAGATTAGGTCGGCTCAGTTGTTGTTCGCTCTTTGTTAGGTATACAATCTTTGGTCACGTCACCCTTTGATATGAACTTGGTTCCTTCGCTCCTGACACAAAGTTCAATTATGTCCTAAGTTCCTCTTTTTAATCACTCATCTTGAGCCGTAATTCATACTCAATACAAGCTAAGAAACAAACCCTTCCAAGGCATGTTTCATTTCCTTCTCTTTTTTCATCTTTTCTTTTTCTTTTTATTGAGTGAGAGGCAAAAGCATTTCTAAACTTAGCTCTCTCTCTCTCTCTCTCTCTCTCTCTCTCTCTCTCTCTCTCTCTCTCTATAGAGAGAGAGATGCACCAGGAACCTGCGAGCCAATAGGAGAGTTCTACGCAATCTTTTTGCTTCTTTCAAAGCATGGGGAAGCGATACAAAATAAAAGCTAGACTGTACTGGGTTGTACTCGGAGTTTCTCAAACTTAGAATGACTTGGATGTGATTATTTAAGCAAGTCCATCAAAAACACTTTTGACAACCACGAAAGATTTGTAAAAGTTAAGAGTTTTGAAGACCCAATATTTATTTATTTATTTAAATATGTTTAATGAGTATTCTCAGGAGAAATTAACTTTTTTTAATAAAAAAAAGCACGTTGGAAAGGCGTGCTTTTCATTTGAAAAGCACAATAAAAGACAGAAACATTGGACAATTAGGGTTTTTGCCAGGGCATTAACCAATGTGTAACAAGAATGCCCGACACCTGGCAAAGAGATTTAAGAGTCAGCCAATCATGTAATTCCTAGCAGTGAGGTTAACCAATCAGTTGCTCGAGAAAATTAAGGTATCTGCGGCCCCAGGAAATCAGTGGCCTTTGTTGCTTTTTGTGTGTTTCTAAGTTTCTGTTCCCTATGTCTGGTGCACTACGAAGTCTTAGGTTTCAAAGGGTCGCATCGCATCTTGTCATTTCTTTCCTGAAAAGATCAGATCTTTACTCAACCTCAACAAACGTTTAAAGCAGAAATCAGGATCCTTCACCGAGCACATGAGGATTTTAATAAAAGTTTTTGCCATGGTGATTGATTTGATGGCGATAGGATGGCAAGTCCTGTAGACTTTGTTCAAGGATGCGGTCTTCTGTGTATTGCATTTAACGCTAAAACATCACACTTTATGTGTTGACCAAACATTAAAACCATTGAGATCTCATGTCTTGAAATCCGAAATTTTAGTTTCGGTTCTTATCGAGAATAATTCCTTAAAATTCGACCACAAAGAAGTAATTCTTTGTTCAGTCCTAGTGTGGATAACCAAGTCTTTAACAAGACTTATGAGGTGAGTTTAGTCTGTCCGATGAAAGTTGATTAAATCTCTCATTTAACTATTACATTATAAAAAAATAAATATATGATTATCCACTTTGAGGGTGGCAATCCCTTAATGAGTTAGCATAGTTTGAGTGGCAACTCATGTACCGATAACATAAGTTAGAGCTTCTTCTAAAACAGACCAAAAAATGTCAACTTAATTATTTCGATTTTGGAAGTTTGAATTAGCTTTTAAGTATTCTATATGAAGTCTGTATTTTAGACAATGTGTTAAGCATCCGGCAGATCCTATCTCTGTGTTATTTCCAAAATTATCTTTTCCTTCTCCTCATTCTTAAAATTACTAACCTCTTTTCATATTCACTATGAGGAATCATAGATTTTCTTTTCCTTTGTGTGTCACTATTTGTTGTATAGAATCTTGACTATCCTTAAATATTTAAGCAGTGAAGAACAAAATCATATGGGATCATCATATTTCTTACAAAGACATGAATTTCTGGCAACTTAAACAAAAGCAAAATCTACGTCCAAAATAAAAAAAAAACCAAAAGCAAAATCGCCATTAGATGTTTTGCTACTCTATCTCTACTTAGTCAATAATAATAATAATAATAATAATAATAATAATAATAATAATAACAATAATAATATCACCACTGAAGTAGCTCGGTTTTTCTAATAAGATATATTTTTATAGGAAGAAATAATAGGCCAGACCTGAGCTCAACTGAAATGTTGGCTTGTTCTTTAGACCCTGTTAACCAATTTCCATGTAGGAGCGGGCTAAAAGTTTGGTAACAAAGAAGTAGGACCAGGGGAAAAATAAAATAAAATATAGGGACATAAATATCAATATATGGTAAAAGAAAGATGAGACTGCAAACATATTTTGCGGTGGCAATGAAGGTAGAATTGCTGATAGCCCTGTAGGAGTCAAACGGTGGGCGGAGGTGATGGTCTTGTCGGTAATTAATAGTGAAGTTGTTCCTGATTAAAGTTGTCTAGTAGAGAAATCTTGATGATGCATAGGTGTTAGAGGTTGCTTTAGGGTTAACTAGATGTGGTCACACATCTTGCTTTTATCCGAAAACATCTAGTATAAGGGAAGGCTGGCTTGTCCACTCTAATTAGCTCACAGATAGGAAAAATCATAATCTGATTTGGTGAAGATGTTTACACGTATTATCTTTTCTATCCCAAGGGCATTTCGGGAAGAAAAAAAAGTAAAGCGATCGCCTGAGAACAGGAAGACTTTGTATGTCATAGACGGGTTAAGGGGGTCAAGAGAGATACTACACTAAGATTCGCGAAATCCATGAGCTAAAATAGTGGCGACTCTTGATGTTCAAAATCTTGAAATTAAATGCTTTGACAACTTCTGTGATTGTTTCCTTAAATCAAATTAAGCAAGATTTCATTTGGTTCTCTTGATGCAGTGTCAAAGCGACCATTGAGAGATACAAGAAGGCTTGCTCAGATTCCTCCAGTAGCGGATCCGTTTCTGAAGCTAATGTTCAAGTAAAGATTATGAAATATGCTGCTTTTATCTGCGTTTCCATGTTGTACTTCTGTTGAATTAAAGATCTATGAAACTCAAACTAATAACTTCTCCAGATAAAAAAGAAGAAACAAATTCAGAAAGAGGCTATAAATTGCGTTGATATGTGATTTTTAAACCTAAAGGGACTTATAGTCATATAAGATAAACATGTTTGTTTGTGGTAGTTCACAAGCTATCTTAACCTATTAGCTTGTTCCATCATGAACTTGTGAAAGAAGCAATGCCAAGCTTCATATTATCCTCTCTTATGTTATACCATAATATGATATACATGCTAGTTTGAGAAGAGGCATGTATGGAATTAGGAAGATGGGTATACAAGTCAACAGATAACAATATAGTCGATGGACAGTATGTATTATTAAACTAAGTAGCTAACTTCCCATGAAACCTATGGTAGAATATGAGTAACTTCACTACTGACAGCTACTTGATTCAGATATATGATTTAGACACATTATGGTCACTATCTAATCTAATGTTCATGTATAAAGAATGGCAAAGATTCAGATTGCAGGTTATCTATTCATGTTTCAAACATGTTTTAAACCTTGATTGAGGAAATCGTTTGATTGGACCACGAAAATTTCCCGCATTTGTTTTCAGATAAGTTTACATGTGGGTGATGTTCACTTTTGTAACCTACCAACGATATTGGTTAGAGGAAGTTTCCTTCATTTAGGAATGAAGAAAAATATATCCATGTTTCACGTCATCTTCCTTGCTTTGCAAATTTCGTTAGATTTACGTTATATGTTAAATGTTACTATCTCATTACTGATACATTATGGATTTTTATTTTGACTCAATGGATATTGTAATTTACCTTTATAAGTAGTAATATCTTTCCCGTACCGACATAAAAAAGATACACTGTATACCTTCAAGGCTAACACCATCAAGAGAGTTACAGAAATTCTGGAGGGTGCATTTGTAGGTTTTTAAAACCTCAGGATCCTTAATCTAATGTTATGAAACTGCAGAGTGCATAAGTGTCACATTTACATGTTTAATATACAACGATGAGTTATCTCTCCGAATGCACTCGAGGTCGGGCAACAAAAGCTGAAATGGCAGATATGGCATTCATGAAATGGTGGACTAGTATATCCATACTCATCCTCGGCATCAACTTGTTAGGCTTCTATGTTTGTTTCAAATTTAATTCCTCTGGTTAAGTGATCTTTGAATTAAGAGAACCAAGAGTGCACAACAGTGTCAACACAATGGACAAAAACCTTGAAAAATAAAAGCACTATATATTATTTCCAGGTTCTTCCTTAATCTGAAGGATTTTACTGATGACATTTCCCTGACTGGTTAATGTTACAGTTCTACCAGCAAGAATCCGCCAAGTTGCAACAACAGATTAATAACATGCAGAACAATAACAGGTAAAGTTTAAGATCAGTGACATATTGTAACTTTGTAACACCCAAACATGAATCGATGCTACATATATGATCATTGTGCATTTGGCACGACAAAGTACTCTTTGGAAACCAGAAAGATCAAGGACGAAATTATGTGATTCCAGGCAACTGGTGGGTGACTCGATTGCTGGGATGAATATGAAGGATATGAAGACTACGGAACAAAAACTGGAAAAAGCAATCGCCAAAATTCGCGCCAAAAAGGTATGCATTGGAATTCTATCAATTTTCTAACAATACGATTACTCTTTATTATTAACCAATGAATGATCCTCTAATCTGCTGTTGTCTTCACTAATCTCTCTGTCTCACTCTCTATTACTTGCAGAACGAGCTTCTATTCGCGGAGATTGAATATATGCAAAAAAGGGTAGCTACTCTTTTGACTGATGCTTTATAAAGTATCTCTTCTAGCTTGTGTCAGATATATGTTTACCAGTTTGAGCATGCTCTCATATATGTGAGCGCTTGCGGGCACACAAGCATGTGAGTTGTTGGTGTGCTAGCAAGCAAGCATGGGTGCCCACGCACGTACATCCCTTTTCTCATGCGTTAGTTTATGCAGATGTGTGTCCATGTGAATGTGCAGAATAATTATATCAATTGATTGACCTAAATATCATCTAAAGCTATTCGAAAATTACGCAGTATTAAGATAAAGTGATTCCTTTTGCCAGTCTAGATAAAGTAAATCAAAGATATAACTTTAGCCCCAAACTGCAGAGGATCTGTATGTATCAGAAGATTCAGATACATAATAATTTTGTTGCGAGAGCTGGTTATAGTGAGTACTCATTTAGAAATCAGATATATACTGCTACGGCTCCATGGAGAGGAAAACAATAGAAAAGAAACGACATAAATATGATTCAGTGTACATTGTAAGATATACCATATTTGATTTGTTTTGCAAGAATTCAGGCAGTGAGCTTCTTTCCTACAATCAGTGACATTACAGTGAAAATATTCAATTGTTCGTATATCTTGAAGAAGAGGACAGAATTTTTCTGATATCAGATTTAATGTATCGCTTGTCTTTACGGTCCGCCTCATCTTCTGACACTAAAGTGTTGATATATCTTTGGTACCTTGTTTTCAATTCTTTGTGTCAAAGTAGGTATCCTGCAAAATTTCCAGAACTACGTGCGCTTGAAATTATGGTTTATGTGACTAGAAAATCTGCATGTGCTTTGAAGGCTGACATAAAACAACAAGATTTATTTCCTTCGCCATGACCATATAACAGCTGCTAGAGCTGTTTCCATGTAAATATCTTAATGCAGATTAACTTGATGCATCTATCAAATGATGTCTTTTAATGACATGCTTTTTGTGAATTTGATGAAATGCTGAATGATTTGTTTCTGTTGTACGGTTGGAGGAAATTGACCTACACAACAACAACCAAGTTCTCCGCGCAAAGGTCTCTCTCTCTCTCTCTCTCTCTCTCTCTCTCTATGTGAGTGTGTGTATCCCATTTGCATCTAACACCGAAGGATTCTTCTTGACCACAACAATACATTTCCCTCTTGAAAACTGCAATGACCATTTAAGGAGGCAACATATTAGTCTAATTCAAGTCAAGCTACTGATAATGAAACATTCCAACAATTAAAGGACTAAAAACTGGCCGGTTTGATCAAAGAAGGCGATGTACCATTACATTCGTGCAGCTTAAGGTTTTATAAAGGGTAGATCTATCCTAGTGATCTTATGGAAACGGAATGCAAGAATTCTGGGGTCTCATTGGTCATCGAAACATCTAATCATATGTCTTCTGGTTTAGCTTGAAGTTCTTGTTCTATCCCGTGTTCTCCTTTTGACCTATCAACTACGAATTTGCATTTTATCTTTGAGTCTTCTTTTAATTGAAGCATCAACTTAGACTACAAGTAAAACATAGAAGGAGCAGGTCAAAAGATGAAATATTAAACCCCCATAAAAAAGATTCCGGAAGACATTTACCGGTATTTCATTTTTTTCCTATGCTTCCTGATTTATCAATGTTTTTCAGTAGATTGAAGTTCAATTAGTTGTTAAACACCACCTTTTGCTGAATGGACGTTTACCAGATATACTTGCACAAGTATATTGCAATTAACAGGCGAATAACTAGATTGTGGGTCCTGGTGTAATGATGTGTAGATCGCGGAGAGCGAGAGGAGCCAACAGGCGGACATGAATTTGATGCCGGGAGGTGTGAACTATGAGTTCATGCAGCCATCTTCTTCTCAGCCTTTCGATTCCAGAAACTACTTCCAAGTGAACGCACTGTAGCACCCAAAGACTGCGAGTGTGCACAAGTGTGAGATCTCTCTCTCTCTCTCTCTCTCTCTCTCACACACACACACACACACACACACATCCTAATCACCTTTTAAATATAGGTAAAATCCAAGGTGCAAAGGTTGAATCGAATCTTTGACATTTGACACTATATTGATCGCAGTTCCAAAACTATTCACATCATGGACCGCTTAAATTAAATGACCAACTCTTGTCATAACTAGAGAGAATCCGATTAGGGTTTATAGCTACCTCCAAAAGCCAATTTTAAGTTATCTAGAAATATATCCAACATATAGTCTCCAGTGAACATGGTTTAAGCTTATCACCGAGCTTAATCAACCTAGATACGTGAATGGTACTTACTCATGAGCTGGTATGATGTATATGGTCTGTTTTTAAAGTTCAAATTATTAGTCTAGCAAGGAATGACATCTTTTCAGTCTTTCTGAACATTTGCTTCAAAGCAATTCATCTAGAGTTTCTAAGATAAATGGAACTCAAATTAGGTAATTCTTGTAGTCAGTGTGATGTCCATGACCATCGAGGTTGATGTGTATGCACAACACAGAGTCTTTCCCTTTGCCTGTAGTAGATACATATCAGTCTAGTAAAAATCTGGCATTGTCCATGACTAACAGAAGTGTAGGCATTTGTATTCAGTAATGATTTTTTTTTCTATAAAATCAAATCCATTCGTTCATAATCTCAGTCTGTACACCCCACTGATTCATCAACCACATTATAAAAGTATAAAGTACTGGATTCTGATTGGAGTTTAGAGGCTGCCCATTTGCATAGAACATCAGCAGAGGAGTTGCCCTCTTTGGAAATCCAAATTGAGTCTCCAAAGGCAGTTAGCTAAGAGATTTCCCCAAACATCATAAACCAGAGAGGAGATTCAAGAAGATGAAAACACAGCTAGAAATGCTCTAAGCATTTCTATTAAGTGCACCTACTTCTGCAGAAAAATTATCAGGCAAACTGATCATTCAGTCGTTTTCTTTTCTTGCCAAAGACGATGGCTCTGCTGTTTGCGCGCTATACATCCTGTGTGATTACCACGGAATCCTTTTCGTTTCCTAGCAATTCCTAGCCCCTAGAGTTATTTTCACGTCACAGAAAGTTGCAATATCTTACTCAAGCCTTTTCCCCCCTTGTGCAGCTAGTATTGATTGCAGGAAATATAACTAGTCTATGGAGCTTTTATGTGCCTATTATGATACTGGGATGGGCTTCATCAGATGCTAATCAAGTAGAAGCAGTTGGCAGATGCATCTATTAAGTGAAGGGCGTTCTCATCATTTTGTTAATTAGCATTCTTAGATGTCTTAAAATCGTCTTAAAATCCCAACCACCTTGTTAAGGAGAGTGTCTTTGGGTCCCTATGTACTAAACTGAATATGAACTATCGAACTCTGGTTGTGTTAAACTGATATATATTTACATGCGTCAGACTCTTTATGTGTTATTGCTTAGCAGCTTGTTCTTGTGCCCGTAGACCATGGCATCGAATCGCGTTTCTCTGCCACATGAGGTTCCTTAATTATGTCGAGGACTTTTGGTGTAATTTTTCTGTCGATGACTCGCTATTGGCCGTAATCGTTTATGGATGATGAAAATTTCATTCTTGAACTAATTTATTGACTATTGAGAATGACGGTTCATGGAAGATCCAATGAGTCCAGTGTGCAAATTTGATTTGCATAGCAATATTACTTCTTATGGTTCTAGTTCTTGGTACTTCTTTTTAATAACATCTTTACTCGATGTAAGATTTCAATGTCGATATTATGTTAATCTCATATTTCAATATATTTAAATATTGAATGTTTCTTGACAAATTTGAATCAAGATAAATGATTTTTTCTTTCGGTGCAAACCTTGACGGCGAGTAACATTTTGGTATTCTTGACATAATCACACTATCTCCTCATTCGGATAAGATCAATTTGGAGTTACATCAAATGATTTATGGCATGTTTTTATCACAGATATGGATTTAAAGTTCAGATTTTCATTTGCTGATACCCGATTTTTGCGACAATTATATAATTTCTTAATATTCTTATATAAATTTTATCAATCTTGCCATTTTCCTCGAATATAAAGGTATATGAGCAAAAAATGTAAGATAATATTTAGGAATCTGTTTATTGAAGAAGTTCACTATGACGTTGATTAAAGGATACCTTTTGCTAAATCCTTCTTCAAGGATTCGCATGTCAATTTCATGTTGTTTCAAGTTGGATGATTCTAGTCATGCTCTTAACTTTTGGTGTTGGGTCATATTACATTGCAAAATAGTCAAACTTTCCTATCTTGACTTGCAGAATAAATTACAATCAATGACGTATTTACATAATCAAGGAGAGAAATATGACAAATCTCGTTCATATTTCTAACATCTAACCTCCAAATATAAGGTGAAGTAGAACAAGTCATATGAAATTTAGAAAAAAAATCCAAGAAATGCCCGGGTAGATGTGCCTTAACAAAGACATCACTGTCGACAATTAAATTTTCGTTCACCATTTATAAATTATTGCATAAGAAAATTAGGAATCTACTTAACTTGTATACAAAAAATAACCTATTAGCATAGTTCATATTTGCATCACATACTTCTCGCATGGTCATCCTGTCGCATTCGTGTGGACAAGCGCACACGGACTTACCTCCGGTAGATAACCCACCATCACGTCCTCTCAATCTCGATCTTTAATTCAAAAGAGGAGAAGAGATAACATTGTGTGGACCAACTCACGATCCCTAATGACGTCAAGACGAAGCTGTACCACCAAGAGCCTCACTGACCGATGCCCCCGCTGTGTTTCCAAGCCGTTCCAGCGATCCCCGATGATAACCGCGGCAACACCAGCGATCCGGCAAGCTCTCCACAGCTACGACGATTTTCTTTGCAGTGATCTTAATAGTCCCAGCGAGTTTCTCTACGTACCGAGCCGATCCCAAGATCCGTATAAGCAGCAATTCATCCTCGAGAATCCACAACAACACTCCCGCAAGAAAACGAAGGGAGGAAAACACGTTCAGGCCAGGTTAACCAAAAGATAAAAGGGAAGCAGTGATTTTGCCTTTTGTTGGTCTTGGTCAAAGAGGAGTGGACAAACCGAAGTGGAGACTGAAGTAATTAAAGCAAACACAATTGACCAAGAGAGGAGTAGACTTGTCAAACGGGTGGGTCAGGTTGGGTTTGGGTCGAAAATGGTCCGACCCAGATAGATCCATCTTAACTCGTTTTGACCCATTTCCATGTAATACAAATCTAATGACCCATACCCGACTTGACCCATATTGCTAAAATACTTTCTTATTTAACTTGATATGGGAAAACTTAAACTCAAACTGAGATGAGAGTGCGGAGTGAGTGAGTGAGTGAGGCCGAAAGAGATGAGTTTAAATAAGTTGTAAACCCATTTATGATCAATTTACTGATATATATGGGTTAAGAAATGGGTTTATAATCCATTTTGACTGATCTAAAGAGGAGAGACTACGAGTCAAAATATTGTGGCCCGCAAGCACATCTCACCGAGAATACACATATGACATAAGTGCAGAAAGATCTCCAGAAATGAAGCGAAGCATTGTTCCCTTAGTCTTCTCTCTCTACGCCCCAGATCGTCCCTGCTCCAGCGAGGCTGCCACTTCTTCGTTCGTGAGTCCCAGTTGCGATCACAGCCTGCATCATTGCCTTCTCACCGAGCCGAAACGGATTGCAGGCCAACCTCCAGCCTGAGCCGACAACTGATGACTTCGATTTTGATATGTTTGTAGGGAACCAGCGACCGCCGGCATCACGAGCAGCCCCTCACTGTCCTTGCCGCCGTGAGCATTGCCAGTCTCCACCGTCCATGTTCCACTGTCCCATCCGCACTATTTTGAATTAGATAAAAAATCTTATATGATTTGATTTTTTAAATATTTGTTGCCTAATTTGAAAATTGTGATCTCATTTGAACATTCGAATAATATTACATATCCATAAGTTTTCGAGTGTCTCTGTTGACACTCAAAATTACCCCTGGTGGGAGTGGGCCAATTGCAAGTCACAAAGGATATAAAACACGGCCCACATAGCATGAATCCGGAGAAAGGCCGTAAATTAGGCCCATAGGCATTGAGAAGATTTGGAGCAATTATTGACATGACACGTCATAAAAGCGTCGACAAGTCCAAGATCATGAGCTTTGCATGTGACGTCGACAAGTCTAAAGTCACGGGCCTTGCACATGATGTCGACAAGTCCAAAATCACGAGCTTTGCACGTGATGTTGATGAGTCTGAAATCATGGATTAAATACATGGTGACACGTGGTAAAAAAGTTCATTTCCACGCGTCAAAAGATAAAGACATGACCATGGGCGTGAAGATCAAGGAAGTTAAGGAATGAAATTTAGGAAACAGCAAGACACGTGGAAGAAAATCAGCTATTACGTGATGCCCAAGGAGCGTAAGCAACATCGACAAGTCAGGAAGCGGTTAAAGTGCGAAACGTAAGGAAGTAGAAAACGACTTTCAAGGAGAAGTGGCCGGTCAACGGTTGTTAGGCTGCTCTATAAATACTCAAGGATTTCCGACGTAAAAGACCCCCGAACAATACAACACATCTTTATCTATCTTTACTTTTAGCACCTTAGGAGTAGTCGAAGTTATAGCTTTCAGATTCCACGTCGTAGATTCAATTCCGGTGAGAGTCTTTGTCAGGTCCAGCATTGTTGATTAAATTCAAGTGTTGAGCCACCAGTTCAATGTCGTCGATTAAATTCCGGCGTTGTACTTGGAATATAGCTGTTGATTAGATTCTAGCCATATTCTCTCAAGTCGCGTCATTGATTAGATTCTGGCGTACCTTGAATTGCCATGTCATATATTAGTTGTGTCGTTGATTAGATTCCGATATAGCTTGGTCTTGGCATTTGCAAGTTGTCATCTCATTGTTAGTATTGTCGAGGTTGGTGTATTATCGAGTTGAGTTGTAAGACATAAGTTGGGCTTAATAAACGTATTTGACATTCTCTGTCCGAGCTTGATTCAAGACCCTAGTCTCCTCTAATAAAATCTGAAACGCAGCGTTCGGTCAAAGATTTTCAACGGGATAAAACCGGCGAAACATCTTTTTGACATGCCCGGTGGGACATTTATTGAGTTAAGAGGAGAGAGTGCTATGCCACGCACCCGAAGTCGGACCAACTCGGATAATACTACTGACGAGCAAGCTGCGTCGATGACAGAAGAAAATACCCGTGCTGAGACATCATCCGCCCAACTTCTTCATATCGAGGTTGCTAACTAATCTCGAGAAGAGGTCACAGATATGTCGAGGCAGCGCGTTGAAGATAGAAAGCAAACTGAGTTCACACCAGTTGCACTTTCTACCATGAGGCGGACTATTGAGGAAACTCAGAATGAGTTCGTTGATTATGTGGTAAGGCGTATGACTGAGGTGGTTAGGCCTTTGATCATTAACACTTATCATGAGTGCACTCAAGGTCAACATGGAGGGACCATCGCACCGACCCAACTGAGAATAAGATCTCCATCAGCATTGAGGGGTCCTACAATACAGTTTGGAACAATAATGCAAGGCACATCTATGATCGCACCCATTCGAATATTACCGAGGGGAGAAACCTTGCCGATAACGCCCAGTGAGGGATTTCCTCAGACTAACACGGACCCAAATGGAGGAGTTGCTCGACAACCGGTGATCCATGAAAACCTCCAAGGCGGACATCAGGTTACTCATGTGCAAGGTCCCCCTGTGATCCAGGTAAATCCTCCACCTATAGTCCTCGATGTTCAGAATCTTGCAACACCTTTGCCTAGGAGGCAAGAACAGCTCCAACAGATAAACATTCAACCACAACGTCAGGCACCCCAGCCTGTAGTGCCTAACATAAATCAACATTTTCCACCTCCTATGGGTCCAAATGTTCAAGTCCAGCTACCATTGCCAGCACAGTTAAACCCACCAGTCAATCCACCTATGATTGCTCACAACGTACTATAGGTTATGCAGCCGCAACCTCAATAACAGCCACAGTTACCACAGCAGCCATTCTACTAATTACCTCACCAAAATCTAAACCAGCCATTGTAGCTTCTGCACCCGTCGTGGGTCAAGTACGAAATTAGTTGGTAGTGGACCCTGTGATGAGGGGATATGGCAATGATATGGGATACCTCCCAAACGTTTAAAGAAAACCATATCCTGATTGGATGGATACCATACCATATCCAAGGGGTTTTAAAATGCCAGAGTTTACATTGTTCACCGGAGAGGAAGATCAGTCCACTTTTGAACATGTTAATCGTTTTCTGGCCCAATGTGGCGATGCGGCTCACGCTGATTATTGGAAATTAAGGTTATTTCCCTTATCCTTGTCAAAAACCGCGTTTACCTGGTATACTACTTTACCTGCAAATTCGGTTATATCATGGGAACAGATGGAAAGATTATTTCATTGTCAATTTCAAAGAGCTGTGCCGGATTTGTCGGTAGCTGATCTCTCGACTATGAAATAGTTAGTCAATGAATCTGTCGATCAGCTCATTTCCAAATTTAAGAGGGCAAGGAATAAATGTCTGGTCCCTTTACCTGAGAAGACTTTTGCGGACCTCGCTTTTAACGGACTAAAGTTTGAAATCCGAGAAATGATGGTTGGACAACCTTATTCAGATCTGTTTCAGTTGTCAACCATAGCTACTAAGCACGAAAGCCTCCTTCAAGAAAAAAGACAAAAGGTATGGTTGACGAGGTGAAGTTCGTTGGGCTGATGCTGTCGAGAGCGAGGATGAAACTGAATCAGCAGATATAGCAAATGTGGCTCTCGCTAAAATGGTGATTGATAAGCCGTATATCTGCCAAGCTTTAAAGCCGGCAAGAGTTAAAGAAAAATCCAACCTTACGACCAAGGCTAAAGAACCCATTTTTTATTCCTTCGATATCAATAAGACAGAGGAAATATTTGACTTGTTGTTAGCTGATGGACAAATCAAACTGACGGAGGGTCAGGTTTTATCTACCAAAGAAGAATTAGCGGGAAAAAAGTATTGTAAATGGCATCATTCATGGAGCCATGCCACTAATGACTGCCTTGTATTTAAAAGAAATGTCTAGGAAGCTATTAAGCAAGGGAAGATAAAATTCTCAGAGGACAAAGGTAAGTCCCCGATGGAAGTTGATGTTGATCATTTTCCTGTAATGACAGAGATGGTGTCGTTAAAGACAAAGACCAAGAGGCATCAGCCGTATCATTTTTGCGAAAAGTGTAAACGATTGTTAGAATAAGAGAAACATTATACCAACAATCGAAGACGTTCGTCCAGTGAAGTTGTTGACGAATTCCGCGACTTGGCCCTCACTTATTCATATGACGAACAAACTCCTTCTAGGGGTGTTAATCGTCATAGGGGCCGTTGAGGCCGTCAGAAGGCCATTAAATCATTCAAGCAAAGGTTCGATGAGGGTGATCCGACCATTGATACTTTGGGAGAGCCTAGTGGTAAATTTGATTATTATGTTAGTTATGCTCCACCACCTTCATACAATGGGAAGATTGAGCCATGTGGATGGGGTTCTGATCTCTCTTATCGAGAAGATCTCCACACAGACCCTCATCCACCACGTCGATAAACTCTGAAAGTACCGAGAGACCCACTTGTGGGTCAATGGTATGAGGCCCAAAGAACTCAGAATCGAAGATCAAATCTGACGCTGACTCAAAAAAGGAGAATGCAGAGGAAAAGAAAAGAGTATCAACTCCAAAAACAAGTGAATCAAGTTCACATCAAGCAGGTTAAACCAACCCTGATTGCACAGCAAGAGGTCAAGCCAAAGTACCTTAAGCGTGGAAACTTAGTCTGGAAAAGAAAGCCAGGAATTCAAGCATCGACATCTGGTCGACCTCAGCAATTTTTACCAGAGCGAGACGTTGAGCCTGTGCGGTATAAACCACAATAATTGTCAAGATCAATATTGTCGTTGAGTTCTTGTATGGTTCGAGTATGCCTTCCATCGAACCTCCGGGTTATGACGGTGGAGCCAGATCATCTTGTAGAGGTCACAATGGACGAGGAAGAAAGAGTATAATTTCGCTTTGATATCGAGAAAGTGGTTAAATTTGAGAAACCTCCACCCAAAGGTTCGAACCACTTAAGGGCTCTGAATATTAATGCAAAGATTAATGACCGACCTGTGTCTCGAGTGTTAGTAGATGGTGGATCCACACTTAATCTCATCCCATATCGTTTCTACAAGAAACTGGGAAGGCGCGACGAGGAGATTATCCCATCGAACATCCAATTGTCTGACTTTATTGGAGAAGTCTCAGAGGTTAAAGGAATCTTCGTCACTGACCTAACCGTTGGTACTAAAACTTCCAGGACGTCCTTTTGTGTGGTTGATGCAGATGGGTCTTACAATTTACTATTAGGCCGAGATTGGATCCATGGTAATCAATGCGTGCCATCAACTCTCCATCAGATGCTAGCATTTTGGAATTGGGATAAGGTAGAATACGTCAAAGCAAACACCAAGTCACAGGCAACCTACGCACATGCATCTTCAACTCACCACTTGGTACTGGAAAACAATATATCCATCAGTAAGCGACCTCTCGTTGACCTCAATAGTATTGCATTCTACCATTTCGACAAAGGGATCGTTGAGTGGGTCCCGAAGAGTCAACTGGCAGCGTAATTAAATAAGGTTATCCATGGAGAACCTTACATTGTCAAAAGACCTCATTGAGAGGTACTCGGCCTATCGGGCCGAGCTCGCAGAACAATCCACAAAAGCTGTCGATGGAATCCTTGAATTTGAAGAGTCACCTATAAAAGAGATTGAAAAGTCAATTGTAGCTCAAGATCCGTTACAAGAGGTCAACCTTGGGCTAGGCAATGAACATCGACCTATTTACGTAAGTTCGTTGATCGATGATAACTTCAAAGCTCAGTTGGTAAAACTCTTGAAGAAGTATAGGGATTGTTTTGCCTGGGACTACAAAGAAATGCCAGGATTAAGCAGAGACGTCGTCGAACATTGACTACCCATAAAAAGGGGTTCAGATCTCATAAACAGCCGCCCAGATGATTCGCCCCGGAGGTTATCCTTAAAGTAAAAGAAGAAATGGAGCGATTGCTAACAGTAGGATTTATTAGAACGACATGGTACGTCGAGTGGTTGTCTAATATAGTCCCGGTGAAGAAAAAGAATACGCAGCCACACCCAAGGATGAGTACCAAATGCCAATGACGGATATGTTAGTTGATTCGGCTTCTGGAAATGAAATTATGTCATTAATGGATGGTCATTCAGACTACAATCAAATATTCATCGCTAAAGAGGATGTCCATAAAACTGCATTCAGGTGCCCTGGGGCTATTGGCACCTTTGAATGGCTCATCATGCCATTTGGATTAAAGAATGCAGGGGCAACTTACCAAAGAGCCATGAACTTCATCTTTCATGACATGATTGGGGACTTTATGGAAGTCTACATCGATGACATTATTATCAAATCAGACCAGGTATGTCACTTAAATTATCTAGAACAAGCTTTTATTAGGATGCAGAAATTTGACCTGAAAATGAATCCATTGAAATGTGCCTTTGGAGTAAGGGCTGGTAACTTCTTAGGATTCCTGGTTAATTAAAGAGGAATTGAAATTGATAAGAATAAAGCTAAGGTCATTTTAGAATTGTCGCCCCCCACAACCAAAAAGCAACTTCAGATAATTTTAGGAAAGATAAATTACTTACGTCGATTCATCGCTGACCTGTCAGGAAAGATTGAGGTGTTTTCCCCATTGTTGAAGTTGAAGAGTCAAGAAGAGTTCGTAGGTCAAGCGGTACTTGGTTAATCCACTAGTATTGATGCCGCTGAGAGCGGGTCAACCATTGAAATTGTACCTGGCCGCTACCGATACTACCATCGGATGTATGCTGGCGCAGGAGAATAATGAAAGCAAAGAGCAAGTAGTGTATTATTTGAGTCGGATGTTGAATGATCCTGAAACAAGATACACTGCAATTGAGAAGCTATGCTTGTCAATGTTTTATGCATGTACAAAATTACGTCATTATATGCTGTCGACTACGGTACATGTGATATGTAAAACAAACGTGATTAAGTACATGTTGACTCGGCCTATTGTTAAAGGCCGAATTACCAAGTGGGCGTTTGCTTTGACCGAAATAAATTTGGTCTATGTCCCACTTAAAGCAATAAAAGGACAAGCCATAGCAGATTTCATTATGGAATATCCTGGAGCACGAGATGAAAGTAGTGAGAGATATGTTCACGTGGTCCCATGGTAGCTTTATTTCGATGGATCCAGTATCCCTGGGTCTGCTGGGGCTGGGATCACGATAATATCCCCTCATGGACAGAAAACGAAACTTATGTTCAAGATGAATTTCGAGTGCTCCAATAATCAGGTCGAATATGAGGCCTTAATTGTTGGCCTAAACATCTTGGCCAACATGAAAATACATTTCGTCAAAGTTATAGGGGATTCTCAATTGGTGATAAAGCAATTGTCTGGGGAGTATCAATGTCTTAATGAGAATATTATATCTTATTATTTACAGGCCAAAGAGCTCCTAGATCACTTCGACGACTTTGAGTTGGTCCATATTAAAAGAGAGCATAACGCGGAGGCTAATGACTTAGCACAAATGGCTTCCGGTTACAAAATATCAAAAAAGCTTGCTGACCATATTATTACCCAGACCAAGGTTCTACCGTCGATGAACAATAGAATTATGTTTACACAATCGACAGAAACTCTTGTCGACAACACGACTGTCGACGAAGTAACAACCCAAGATTGGAGAACTTCATTTATAGAGTATCTCAACAACCCAGTCTCTAGTGATAAGAATTTCAAAAGAAAAGCCTTTAACTATTTGATGATTGGAGACGAGTTATATCGCAAGACTATGGATGGGCTATTGCTAAAATGTTTAGGACAGCAAGAGTCTGTGATAGCAATGGCCGAGGTTCATGAAGGCATATGCGGAGCTCATCAATCAGGGATAAAAATAAAGTGGTTGCTCCGTCGACATGGTTACTTTTGGCCGACCATCATTCGAGACTGCATAAGTTATGCTAAGGGATGCAGAGCTTGTCAAAGGCACGGTCCTATTCAGCATGTTCCTGCGGCCGTAATGAAACCTATTATCAAACCTTGGCCATTTAGAGGTTGGGTGATGGATATAATAGGAAAAATTTAACCCCCTTCGTCGAGGAAACATAGCTTCATTTTGGTTGCCACCGACTATTTTATCAAGTGGGTTGAAGCAGCCTCGTATAAGAGTATAACACAAAAGACAGTGAAAGAGTTCATCGAGGAGCGTATCATCCATCGATTTGGCATCCCAGAATCTATAACTACTGACCAAGGGACGGTCTTTACTGGACAAGAGGTGATTAATTTCGTCAAAGTTAGAGGCATCAAGATGATTCATTCAACTCCTTATTATGCCAAAGCTAATGGTCAGGCTGAAGCTTCCAATAAAGCCATCATCGCACTAATTAAACGACACCTGGAGGATAATCCCAGAGAGTGGGATGTGTTGTTGTTGACTGTATTATGGGCTTATAGAACATCTAAAAAGACTGCTACAGGAACTAGCCCATATATGCTCACTTATGGACAAGAGGCAATTCTCCCTGTTGAAGTTACGGTTCAATCCTTATGAGTCAGACTCCAAAACAACTTGGCCAAGGAGGAATATGACGAGTTAATGTACACCAACGTTGATGAATTGGGAGAAAACAGAGCGATTGCCTTGGAAAAGTTGATCCTCCAGAAGGATAGAGTTGCCAAAGCATATAATAAACATGTGAAGCACAAACAGTTTGAAATTGGTGACCTAGTCTGTAAGACCATTTTGCCAACGAGTTTGGATAGTTAAAAGTTTGGTAAATGGTCACCAACTTGGGAATGACCATTTATGGTAACTAAGGCATTTGTCAGAAATGCTTATCGATTAATGGATATCGAGGGAAAGGAGTTTCCCTGTGCTATCAATGGCAAATATTTGAAGAGGTACTATCCTACTATGTGGGAGATGCGGGACATGGAGGAAGAAGAGATTTAAGATTCTGAATAAGTCCAGTTTCATTCACAAACAAAAGATAGATTACCTAAATCTAAAATATATATATATATATATATATATATATATATATATATATTTTTGGTTTTCATCCTTCCCTCCCTCTCTTTCTTTCGTCTTCTCCTTCTCTCTTCTTCTTCTTCTTCTTCTTCTCCTTCCTTCCTTCCTTTTGAACCCAGACCCGCCAACCGCTTTCACTTCCCTAGGCCGAGACCGACGTGTTCTTTAAAGCGGGCCACGAAGTGCTGCATCCGATCCTCTAGGCGCTGATTCGCCACTTCAGCCTACTCCTTGGCCTCCTCGAGTTTGGGGAGCACCTCCTCCAGGTTCGACAGCCGTTTATTAAGCCGTCGGATAAGCTCAAGGTGGGACTCCACCAATTCATCCGACTTCTCGGCCATTGTGCCCAAGGATGTGAAAGCGGAGTTGATAAAAACTTCACAACTGGAATCCATCGAGAGTCCGATCTCGATTTCATCCTTTTCGGGGCAAGGAACTCTTCGCCTCGGTCTTTTCTCCGCCCCTCGGATCCGCTCAACGATCGGCTCCCGATACTTGTCAAGATGCTCTTGGGAGGAGTGGAGTTGGCCTTGCACATCATAGAGTGTGTTGTATACCACATCAGCATGCTCGATCTCCTCCTTGAGGCTCTCGGACAAATGTTCTGTAACGAAGTATGCAGTGATGGCACTCTCATTGGATCGGAACTGGGACATCCCGTGCTCGAAGACGGTCACAAATTCCTCGTAGTCAGCAAGGAAAGGGTGATCGGGAGGCAGGTCCTCAGGCTTCCCTTTGCGAATCAGCTTCTTGATCTTAGCCATTGCCTAGGGCTTGATGACCAGGACGGCATAGGTTAGGCTCAGGTAGGAGATAATCTCCTTCCACAAGGCTTTGAACTGGCGGGCATTCAGGGCTGATGACAAGGCATTGGATTCCATCGTCGATGGGCAGGGTAAAAGAAAGGAAATTTCTCTAGAAAATGGGGAGTTAAAATTCAAAGTCGAGTTGTAACACCCCCACCTTGGGGTCATTAACGCGATGTCCCGTTCATTAATATCTTTCTTTAAACACAAGCGGAAGCATATCTCGGGACAATCACATTTAAAACAACCAACGGATTCACAACAAACGTATTGGCTTGGGTGTCCTAAGCCCACTACTTCGGATTCAAGCAGCATATTTATAGGACAAGCAGCATCATGACCAAACCTTGTATTTATAAGACACGCAAACATATTTTACAAGCCAACTTAGCCGATTTTAGCCATTTACACAACAAACGTTATGGCTTGGGTGTCCTAAGCCCACTACTTCGGATTCACAGCTCTTAGCTTTCCCCGAACTCCAACATGGCTCAAACTCCCCCTTTCGCCGCCGTCCGTTCGACCATCCTATGGACCTGAGAGGGAAAAACAACGGGGGATGAGTCGGGGAGACTCAGCAAGTGAAAACACTAATGTCAAGTGAAAACACTAATGTCAAGTGAAGATAAATCGATCGCCGTTAACATGAGTCGGTCCTTACCGCACCGGGGTCGATGGCAAATCAATAGCAAAGTTCATGCCGACAAATACTAGAGAACTCTAAGCATGGCTATAACACGTGAACATCACTAGCCAAATTCCGGCTTCTATCTCGAGATATGAACGTCAAACACAAAACATAAACAAGCCAAAGAGATAACCAATCAAGACCGAACACGGTCCAAGCAAACCACGTCACAACGCATCTCATCATCCTTTCCCGAGATTAGGGAATTCACTTACACAACCAACAAAACTAGAATTAAAAGCGAGAGGCGTGAGTCTCGGTGACTCTCGGACGATTCTTGGTAGTTCTCGGGCTTAAACACGAACACACGGCCTTGGACGTGACTTCCTCGCTTGATCGAACCACAAGAGAGACACGGGCTAGTCGGTAAGTTCTCTCTCTTTCTCTCTTTCTCGGTCATGAATACGAAGCAAGAAATAAGAAAGAAGGTTGGCCGGAGCTCTCGGGGCGTGAACTAGGAGAGAGAGACGTGAGAGAGAGGGAAGGGAGGCGTGATAGGGGAGAGAGAGTGGCGTGAGAGAGAGAAGGGGGGGCTTTCTATTTATAGAAGCCCAAACTTGCTCCCCACTCAAGTCCATAAATGCATGTCATCATGGAGGGGCCCTAAAGTCTTGATTCATTAATGCAAGCCATCATGAAGGGCCACAAAAGTCTAACTTTAATAAATGAAAGCCATAATGAAGCTTGGAGGATAAGCTTTGACTCGGTCAAGGCCTTATCCTCTAGATTCTTCTACCAATCTCCCGAACCGTGTACTCCCTAGAACCTTCTGACTTTGCTGGTTTCTCACACAAATGACTCGGGCCAATCGGGTCACATGAAATAGACTAATCGGCACTACAATCACAACCCACATCATAAACATCTAACTTATTTTCCGAGGGTTTTCCGCGATAAACATGCATGATAATCTCATACGACCCGAGGTTTGGCGCGGGAACGTCCTCAAATATCACCAAAAGACATCAAGTCGATATTCCAACGTTCTCTTTGAAATCTGCCAAAACCGGACAGCTTTGCACTGTTCACGAAATCGGACTTGAAAACATAGTAAATGGACTCCAAAAATTCTCAAATTTGAATATACCATAAACAAGGCCTTAACGAACATTTTTCATGAAGAACACGAAATATGTTTCTTTCTGTAAATACCATTTTTAGTAGCTCAAAGACAGACTAAAAATAGTTCACTGGAACAGAATTCTTGTTTCTCAAAGTAAGCTCTGTCCAGAATCCAAATCATCTCGAAAAATTCCCAAATTTATATATGTTAGAGAAAAGGACGTTCTCAACAACTTTTGTGAAGGAAACTTTTCCCAAATCGGCCCAGAAAAGCTTATAAAAAATAAAGAAAGGGTAAACATCACCGAAATACCCATTCTGGGCAGTTTCACACGGTCCGAAAATTAGGCCACTGTACCACTCATATCAAGTCCAAAAATTCTGAAATTAAAGTATGTAAAACGTCAAGATTTTTGGAGAAACTTTCAAGAAGGAAGTGTTTGGAAATTTGGATCACAAAAGTCTCCCCAAAAATAACAAAATGAAGGGGTACAAAAGATCCGAAACTGGGTTTTCCAAAACAAGAGAAAACAATTTAGTTCTAATTGGAAAACTATCAAACTTAAATCATAGCCATTTTCCAGGAACTGAAATTGAGGATGTGACAATTTACCTGCGGCTTCCCAAGTCCAAAAATCGGGATGTGACACGAGTGGTGAAGTCTTGATCGCAATAGGCCCACTATTTATAACCCGCGACTGGAGTCCCAAATCTTCACGAATCGGTATGAGAAGATCAACTGTCGTGACGAATATCTCGATTGGCACGTTCGTATCCATTTGATCAGCCCAAGATACAGGGATTGGAACGTTGCGAATAATGGGCATTTATTCCTTGAATGTCACAAAGCAAGATTCAGGGAAAAACGTGCCGATGATTACTCCCAGCCGTTCGATGATCTACACGTGTACCGATGGGATTCAACTACTACTCAGGCGTATGCCTATACGACGGCAGAAGTGAATTACACCGATATAAATCGATTACGTATCGTATTGGTTCATTAAATGCAAGTGCAGGAGGTTGTACACAGACGTCTTTTCGAGTGCATAAAGAAAGGGTAGTTTGGTCAATAATACCATACAGCTCATCAAAGCAGGCACAGACTATGATTATCCAGATAATGTTCAAGGAAAAGGAAAAGCCGAGCAATAAAGATATTTACAGCAGTGCTATTCTCGGCATTAATAACAGGAAAAGAAACGAAAAGATGGTGCTAGCTGTAAATTAAATGAAATGTTGTTCAAGGCCTGAGATGAAGCTGTGAAGTTGGACTTCTCGATCACAGTTTAATTCCAGAATCTCGTCCTTTCTGGTTTGGTTGTCCTCCACCTCAGTGCTCAGTTGCTTCACAGTCGCTTCAAGGTCTAATATGACCTTACTTTGATCAAAGAGCGTCGACAGAGAAATGCTTTCGTTGATACGGAATGCCTCAAAGACCTTACGGGCCCCATCCAGCTCTTTTTCTTTGAGTCTCAAGGCCTTCTCTTTGTCTTCGATGTCATCAACATATTCAAGTCCTGCCTTGAAAGCCTTCATAGTTACATCGAATGAATTAGATAATTCATGAAGAGCAAAGTCTAGAGCTCGATAAGGTAAAAGGTAAGGTAAATTGGTCAGATAGTCAAGCAAGGACCTGACTTTGCTTTCGAACTCTGAGACGTCACAAATAACGTCGTACCCTTCCTTTAAGAGCTCACAAAGTTGAGCTCCCTTCGAGCGAATTTCATCATGATTAGCAGAAGGGAAAAAGTTGCCTACCGAAGGACGTTTACCTCCAATGACTCGAATGTTGTTAACCTGAGGAGTTTTAAGGGAAGGATGATCCATGGTACAGCTTACTTCGTCCATTGATTTGCTTAAAAATTCATCCATATCGGAGAAAGATAATGATGGCGTGCTCGGAGATAAGGGCATATCGGACATAGGAAACCTTCTGAAAGGATGTAACAATCCCATTGGGAGTAGGGTTATCCTCGACAAGGCTAAATCCAGGTCTTCAGGAAAAATCAAGACCTTATATTCATCCCACCATTAATTAAATGACATTGAACCATATGGAGTGCTGAAATTATTGACAAGCTTGAACCGTCCCAGGATATATTTAGCAACCTCATTATAGCATGACAGAGCATCATTCCTTGGAGATAAAGGAGAAGGGAAGTTTACCGAGTAGACAATTGACATGGGAATACCTTGCACCAATCCAAATTGACGGGCACAGTAATGAGGGTTGTACGCCTCGAAGCCAATATGAAACTTTCATCCAAAAGTAAATTCCAGTGGAAGATCGGTGGGGATAAGGATGCTTGACCAAAATATTAAGGTGTCATGCTCAACAGTTGATGGGTCACACACGAAGTTTACGCCAAACCTATGAAAAATGAAATCCTTCAGGGTAAGCAGAACACCCAGGAAGTACTCCAAGACCGGAAGCCCTCCAATTGGCCAGAGGAAAATGCTACAAAATTTTCAAGGGCCAAAAGCAGTCTCTATAGGCTGCTTATGTGCATCATACCAGTCGACGGGTGTAGAGCCGTAAGACGTGAACAGATGAGGGAAATATGATCGAACCCAACCATGCAAATCCACAGTGGACTGATGAAAGGGTCAGGATGTACATTAAACAATGAAGATTGTGCATCGGTAAGGCCTTTATACAAAGCAGACAAGGCCATTCGGCCTAACCCCACATCAACACCCTGAGTGAGGGAGTATGCGATGTCCACAAGGCCACATGATATGAAAGTAGCACAAAAGATATATCGACAGAGCCAACAAAGCATAAATGCAACATGTTCTTGAGGAGTTATTGGTCCGTCTGGCTTGCTAAACTCTTTGATGAAGTCATGAAATGAGAGATCAACGAAAGAGGTACCATAAAAATCTGGACATGACCACAACTTCTGATTATAAAATTCCACAAAAGGTGATAGGCCAGTTAGTGACCACATATCGAGCAAAGTGATGGTTACCGGACTAGGGGACAGAAAAAAGCAATTCATTGATGGTGACCAGAGACAGCAAAGAGCTCCGATGAGCCCATATTCAACAGGATCTATAGACAGACAGCTTAGTGATAAAGCCTCCTCTATTTTCGCCGCCTTCCAGATGATCGACATCTCTTGTTTCATCCTTTGGTACCACCGAGAGAATTGTTCGTCATAACATGGATATGAGTTGAAACGAGAGTTTGGTGACACCCAAGTCGAGATGCTAAGTTGGGTTTGACTTATGGGAAGAACCTTCTTATAATAACGTGGAAAATGCTTGGTGAAGATGGATGGTGGAGGTGTTGATTTGAGATATGGGCCTAGGATCACATGACGAACTTTCGCATCATAATCCATAAAGGATAGAGAGAGCCGCCCTTGTCATTCAAAATTCCGAAGGTTCTCAAAACAATTCAGACGAAGGATAGCTTAAGTATTGGTTGGGGAAAAAGAAAAGTTAGCCATTGTGATGGGCCGAGTGATGAAGCTCGACTACGGCCATTAGGTATTTATACTAGTCTATTTGGCCGATGAGTTAGGCCCACTAACTGGTAACGTGCACATGAACGAAGGCGCAAGGCTCGGGATCCATTACCAAAATTGGTTATGGGTAATCGTGGCATACGTGGACATCCAAGAAAAATAAAAGTATTTTATTGAGAAGAAGGAGGTCTACCAAACAAAAAATCGTGAACCCCTCATTGGAGCAAGAGTAGTTGAGAATCTAATCTACTCATTTCAGAAATACATGCATTTATGTTATGACGCTGTTCCACTGCAAGGTTCAACACTCGCATATGCTCTTTTTGTTTTAAGCCCTTCAAAACGTTAACGTGATGACGCAATTCTTGTTGGACCTCTGCCTGTTGGCAGAGCTTCATCTCCCGCCGTCGACGAGTCTCTTCGAGGGCTGCAGCAAAACGTCTTTCTTTCTCGATAAGGACTTCTATTTCGTCTGTAATAACTCGAAGAAACTCGCGACGGGTATTTACCTCCTCACTAGCCTCCTTCACAGTGTCAGCTGGCTCCTCATGTATTTCTACAAGAATGGCCGTCTCTTGTACTTGGCCCAGGAGTTGTTGGTATTTATTGAACATAGGTTGGAATTCCTGGGAGAAAGTCTTGAGTTGCTGCCTGAGTGTTGGAGGAAGAATAGACCTAACTTCAACATTATCATTTCCAAGGCGATTAATGAGGAGTTTGAATTGCTCCAAGGCTGTAGCATCATACGACATCCTCGCAAGCCCTCCTATAGAGAAGTCCAAAAAGCGTGTCAGCTCCATTTTCTTCTTGATTACAGCTAGTTTTGATTGGCCAGAGTGAGGCGACAAATCGTATGGATTAAACGCCAAAATAAATTCAGCTTCGTCTATGGTGTGCATTGCCTTGCCCAGATATGCGACAGATGAAGTGGCCAACTGATAATCAGGCAAAGGAGTTGATGAGACAGGTATCGATGATAAGGCCTTGGTAGGATTAGTCATGGAAGTCGAGGCTATGAGCATTGGAATGGACGTTGACGGTGAAGCTGCAGAAGGATTGACTATAGTGGCTGGAGTAGTGGTTTGTTGGACCATGACACTTGTCGATGGACCACATGCTATAAAACTAAAATGATATCTCAGTATCAGGGTTAAGTAAGAATTGAAGACAGAGTAGTGTTTGAAAGACATGTACCTGTCGCAGGCATAGCTGTCTCGCGCCCAGCCAAATTAACAACAATAGTGGTCTTTATAGTGGAGTCAGGAATTGGAATAGTTCGAACAAGTGGAGGAGTAGGAACAATTGCTGGTTCAACTGAAAAGAAAAGAGAATAAATAAGCCAAATAAATGAGACAAGCAGAAAGCACCGGCCAAAACAAAAGCTTACTAGGGGATATAGTGGTGGATGAACTAGGCCGGATGGTGATTTGTGCTGGAGATGCCATTGATCTGGTAACAGAGGGACCGGAAGACACCAAGTCGGCTGGGGTTGGTGTTGTGCTGGAAATATCAGTCGATGGAATTGAAATGTTGCTGACCCGCTTGACAGAATGAAGATTAGTTGATGCCAAGACAGTGACAGGATACCGGGTCGTGGGAACAGAAATATTATCCCCTTGACTCTTATCAAGAGGAGTAAGGAGCTCTGAAGAGGCCATATCTTGTGTAGCAAGCTCACTAGATGGCTCGATAGATTAAGTTCTAGGATTCTTTCTTGGAGAAGGAGGAGAAGACGTCTTCCTTTTCTTTTTCAACAATGATACCATTTCTTCCAACATCTCTTCTTCATTTAGTCCAGAGATGATGCAAAGGGGAGGAAGACCTTATAAGTAACAAACCAATATAAAGGAGAGAATAAAGTGAGCTGACGCAGAGGAAGAAAGATAGAGGTTTACCATTAGTAGGATTTTCAGCAGCATCGACACCCTCTGTGTCATAGTCCTCTTCTGTTTCTGAGTTGAGAAATGGGAAAGTTAGGAGATGCACCGGATTAAAACAGAATGGAACGTAAAGTGATGGTGCCCATACCTTGGGTAATTGACTTCTTAGAGCTACTCCGCTTCACACGATCAATCGCGGATTGTAGAGTCTCTTCGTATGCACTTTCAAATGCAAAGGAATACCACCAAGTTTGCCATTCAGCAAGGTGTCCTGGATGGGCTTTGAAACCATTAGGGAAGTTTGCACTGTAACGGGTGCGCATTGTGTTAGCAATTTCAATACAACAGAGAAGTGAACTTCGATTCTTGAGAGAGTATTCTTTCTTTTTGGTTCCTTTCGAGAAACCCATTGAATAAGGAATTGGCATGGGAATTGCTTGCCAGAGTCCAAATTGCCTAGCACAATATTGTGGAGAATATACCTCAAACCCAGGATAGAATCGACCCTTGAGTGAAGTCCATATGGGAAGATCTACTGCAGACAAGGCACAAATCCAGAAAAGCCTGTATAAATTGAATCGAGCCTGATCAAATAAATAATCAAATTCTCCATGGTCATATTTAAAGAAAATGACTTGGTCATGATTTAGTTCAAGGAAGGCTCGGAGATAGAAGATGAAAGGAGGCGCTTGAGAAGCGATATGTCGAGGGGCACGGTTCAGCAATCGACAGCCTAGAGGTAAAGGAAAAGGTCTTCTATACCCTTGCAGAGACAGATGGGGAAGATAACGATCACCTCTACTGAAATGAGAAGGGAAATACAGAGCCATCCATGCTTGAAGTATCCAAAAAGCACCCGAGATAGTTCCAGAATCCCCAAACTTCATTGCCCGAGAGGCGTGAGTGAAGCCTCTGTACAAAACTGCAAGAACAAGAGGGGCCAATGCAAGGCATTTTCCCATGGCTAAGGTTGCGGCAATTTGCAGATAGTCTTTGCAAACCTTAAGGGCAGGACTAAAGAACACGTATTTTGATAGCCAAAAGAGCATGAAAAGAAGATGCTCATTCTGGGTAACGGGACCCGAAGTTCGGTAAAATCGAGACAAGAAATTACTGTATGCTAGAGCATCCTCAGAAATAAAAGGAGTGGACAGTACAGGCAAATCCTCGACAGCATGGCCGACTAGTTCAAAACCCGCTATGGCGAATACATCGAGCATAGTGATGGACATATGTCCCTAAGGAAAAAAGAAGCAATTGCTGGAAGAAGACCAGAAAGTGATGGCGGAGCCCAATAGTCCACATTCCAGGTCATAAGATAACATACTGACCTTAAGAGCGACATCGATCCTAGCAGCTGTCCATAAAAGTTGAGTTTCTTGGTCAGCCTTCAAGCGAATAAATCATTTGTGAAAATCTTTTTTGTAAGAAGGGAAACTTTGAAATCGAGAAGACCCGGTGGACCACACATCCGTAATAGAAGAATGTTGCAGTGCCAAAGTCTCATCGTGCTTATATGGGAAATGGAATTGGAGATTCACAGGAATATTGAGATGGTCCATGAAGCTGGGGCCTAGAGAGAAACAGTTACATTCATCCTCGACAGCTTTCAATAAATGGAAAGAGCAATTACCAGCGTGCAGATCTTCTTCAAACTTGTCAAAAGCCGCGATGAAGTCGCTGGCAGAATATTCAGGTTTTTTGGACGCCATGAGAAATGATAGATCAAGATCGGACAAATATTCAAGAAGGGATTTTTAGGGTTTAAAGAAGAAGACGCGACGGTGAAACGAAGCTTTTACGAAAATGTAGGATGAAGAAGATGATTTGAAAAGTCACGACTGTTTGAAGAAAATACAAGGTGACGTGTCCAAAGAATATTGGATGAGGAATTCGTATTGACTGCTCGAAAGGACGTCAAGGGACAGAAAAGCATGATCATCGCCTAGGGATTCGTACATGGACAAGGTACATCTTTAAAAGAAATAAATTCAAATTTATTCCTTTTAAAATGGGGCATATGTTAACACTCAAAATTACCCTTGGTGGGAGTGGGTCAATTGCAAGTCACAAAGGATATAAAACATGGCCCACATAGCATGAATCCGGAGAAAGGCCGTAAATTAGGCCTAGAGGCATTGGAAAGATTTGGAGCAGTTATCGACATGACACGTCATAAAAGTGTCGACAAGTCCAAGATTACGAGCTTTGCATATGACATCGACAAGTCTAAAGTCACGGGCCTTGCACATGATGTCGACAAGTCCAAAATCACGAGCTTTGCATGTGACGTCGATGAGTCTGAAATCATGGATTAAATACATGGTGACACGTGGTAAAGAAGTTCATTTCCACGCGTCAAAAGATAAAGAAATGACCGTGGGCGTGAAGATCAAGGAAGTTAAGGAATGAAATTTAGGAAACAGCAAGACACGTGGAAGAAAATCAGCTATTACGTGATGCCTAAGGAGCGTAAGCAACATCAACAAGTCAGGAAGCGGTTAAAGTGCGAAACGTAAGGAAGTAGAAAACGACTTTCAAGGAGAAGTGGCCGGTCAACGGTTATCAGGCTGCTCTATAAATACTCAAGGATTTCCGACGTAAAAGACCCCCGAACAACACAACACATCTTTATCTATCTTTACTTTTAGCACATTAGGAGTAGTCGAAGTTATAGCTTTCAGATTCCACGTCGTAGATTCAATTCCGGCGAGAGTCTTTGTCAGGTCCGGCATTGTTGATTAAATTCCAGTGTTGTGCCACCAGTTCAACATCGTCGATTAAATTTCGGAGTTGTGCTTGGAATATAGCTGTTGATTAGATTCCAGTCATATTCTCTCAAGTCGCATCATTGATTAGATTCTGATGTACCTTGAATTGCAATGTCATATATTAGTTGTGTCGTTAATTAGATTCCGATATAGCTTGGTCTTGGCATTTGCAAGTTGTCATCTCATTGTTAGTATTGTCGAGTTTGGTGTATTATCGAATTGAGTTGTAAGACATAAGTTGGGCTTAATAAATGCATTTGACATTCTCTATCCGAGTTTGATTCAAGACCCTAGTCTCTTCTAATAAAATCCGAAACGCAGCATTCGGTGAAAGATTTTCGACGGGATAAAACTGGCGAAACAGTCTCATAACGTGCTATGGTTGATAGTCCAATCTCAAGCCTGAGATACAACTCGTGATCGTGTGATAAATCGGCCAATCCTATCAACAAGCCGTTGGATACTATCGTTGATTTAATCGTTTTCTAAATTCGAATGGATATGGATATTATCTTGGATGGTGGATGTTATCTTTAATTTGATTGTGATTTGATTTGATTAGATCTTTCTTGTCTTATCCAAAAAATGGAATAGATGTAGATAAGATAGGGTACATTTTAATTGATAGCATTGCATAGTAAATTGCATCACGTATTTGAATTGATCCTAAATAATCCCTTTAAAATAAATCAGATTAATATTTAGGATCTTAAAAATGGATCGAATGCTAAGATAAGGTTTATCTAGTTAAGATATTCCAATTTAAACTAGGACTTAGTTGAGTTTAATTTACTAAGATGAATTGGATAATATCTTAATCAAGATAATTCACTTTCATGATTTATTAATTTCGAATTTTAATCAACCCAAATATTTCATCTTTGAATAAATGAGATTATTTTCTAGGATAGATGATATGTTTAACTTAGGGTGTTTAATTAATTCCGAATTTTAATGAAAAATACTAAAAAGTATCATATGCATGTCATGTAGTTTAGGTCATGTCATATTACTATGCCATGTGTATGCCATATAGTTTGCATATTAAGCTAATTTAATTAGAAATTACACGTCATATAGAATTAGGTGAATAAATTCCATGTCCTGCCACGTCATATGCCATGTCATCGTGTCACGTCTATATGACACATCGTCACGTGTGCCACATCTATATGACACATCGTCATGTGTGCCACGTCATCGACATGTAATCATTCGTGCCATGTCATTAATTGCCTGTCATATGTTTTGTATGTTAGTGTTATTTAATTAGGATTGCACATCATGCTATAATTGTTGCATTAATTATTGCCCATCATTAGAATTAGGTCATGTAGTTAAATAACATGCCATGCCAGAGTAGATAATATTTTCCATGTCATTGCATTAAGAGTAAGCTTGCATTAAATGCATTGCACTTAGTTTAGTTCTCATAAAATAAGAGAAAACCCTAAAAAAATTTGAGTGGAATTGTGTGTTAATTAGAAATCATATTTAGGTTGAGAATTTGATTTTCAAATTATCCTAGTAAATGCTTACGTTGCTTCTAGGTAAGCAAATTTCTCCCTTACCCTTGCAATTTAATCATCACTTTAATTATTGGGTATTTTATTATTGGTTGCGCACCTGCATGATCACCTCACATGTTAGTGGGTATATTTAAGATCAATTCAAGCTGCTTGCAAAGCTTTTTTTTTTTTTGAAATAAAAAAGAAAATGTACCGAAATGGCGTTAGAATAATCTAGAATAATCAAATCCCCAAACCGATAATCTTTGTTTCGTAGGAGTAAAATAATTCTCTTAATACTTTACTTGGGTTTTTAATTAACTCACAAAAAATAGATTAGTGGTAACCTTTAATTGAAAATGATCCGGCATGTGAAATAACTTAAACCTAAGTTGCGAATTGATATGGTTTGGGAGAGCACAAGCTAAGTCTATGCTTATTAATCCATTAGCCAACCTCTAGATGGTCCACCCTCTTCGGGGAGGTCGCGATAATCACAAGACTAAGAGTTCCATTAAGCATATGATACTGTATAAACTGACGATTTATCTCTCAATATAATGGGAAAGGTACCAAAAAAGTCATAAACCTATTGTATTGGGTACCTAAATTAGTCTTAAACCTTTCAATTGGACCAATTTAGTCTTAAATATTTTTATATTGGTACTAATTGAGACCATCCGGCCAATTTAGGCCAGAAATTAATGATGTGGACACTGGCTGTCTTATATGGGACGGCTATCGCTGATGTTAACATTTTTTTAAAATTTTTTTAATAGTTTTGCGAATTTTTTATTTTATTTTATTCTTCTTTTCTTTCCTTTCTCTTTTTTCTTTTTTCCTTATTTCCCTCCACTAGTTGCCAGCCTCCGTGATGGTTGGCCACGTAGGACGGCTGGCTGCACCAATGTAGGACGGCTAGTGTCTATGTCAGTAATTTCCGGCCAAAATTGGTCATATGGACTGAATTGACACAAATGCAAAATGTTTAAGACTCAATTGCCGAAAAAAAAATTATGATTAAATTGGATAATTGCAATAAATTATGACTTTTTTGGTAATTTTCTCAAAGACAAGACGTAGACATATAAAAAGCTTCTTATTAATTTCGTTACGAAATGATTTCGCAAGATTATATTTGACTCAATCACTTTCTGCACAAGTTGAATATTCAGAAAAGTAAAATTCCATGCCCCTTAGCAAAGAAAACTCAATCAAAGTTCTCTATCTCTAGCATTGCCAATGAAAAATAAAAGTTGATGATTTCATAGATATCACTTGACTTTCCGTTCTACATAAAATGCGATAGATAGGCATTTGGCAATATTTCAATATAGAGTGGTTCCAAAAAATAACTAAAGGACGGCTACAGCATTTCATCTAATTGGCTACACACATTGGATTGTCGATCATGGAGGCTAATGCCAACTTTTTTGATAGCCAAAAGCAAGCCCCACCTATTGGTGCGCTCTTTAGTGTGGCTACATTCCAACCTTCATTATTCATCTTGACTATTCGCTTTTTATCATTTTTTTTTCTATTTATAATCTCCATTATTCAATTTTTAGATCTTTTATATCTCTGGGATATAGACATGGAGACCTATTGACCTAGAGACTCATGAAACACCCTACAAATTTTAAAAACCGATCAAGACTATAGCTTTGGCCTATACATGTAATCCTAACTCAAAGAAGTTTGCACGTAATAATAGTTTCCCCAAAACCTCAACCAACTGTGCCAATCTCGAAGTTATTCATCCTCTTTATGTGTGACTTCTTTTTCATCTTGAATCTCACTCAACACACAAGTTTTCTTATTTTCTATAGCTCCTTCGTTTCTGTCCACTAGGCACGGAGCATTTGCTTTTTTTGTTCCTCTCTAGATTTAGTATCATCCCGTAAGATACAGAGCGAACATATTTATTAGGGTAGCATGTATTACAAAGGGCTTTGCTAGCATAATAGTTTTTGGGCCATTGTGAAAATAACAGCATGCTGTGAGCCATAAATTCTTGAATAAGTGAACTCAAATAATTTATAATTATTATTTATTTATTTATTTGTGATAAAAAATATGCTGTTAATCTCACAGTAGATCAATGACCATCATTCAATCATTTTTCTATTAAAAATCCAAGAAATGATTTTTCTGGTTCTTTTAGAGGTATTTGCAGGGCGATCACCAAACTTGAGCCCAGCAATGGTTGGTGGGCCGCTCAAAAAGCCCAATCTGAGTAAATGCATGACCAAATTAGCACAATTGGCCCGTTGCCACTACTTAAGAAACTAAGGTTAGATTTTTCGGACTTGTATTAGGGCATCTATTGAAAGTATAGATTTTTTTTAGATCTATTATCGATGTAAAACATGCTTCATGCACATATAGTTGGATGATTGGCATGTAGAAGAATTCCATTGCAAAAGCAACTTAAAAAGCACATGATATTCGTCCAACAATCAGTGTGAAAAGTTCTACACCGATGATGGGCCTAATAATAATTTGAATAGTATTTTATTATCACGATAGTGCTACAGAAAATACCTACTTTTTGGACCTCCAAGGCCAGCGCAATTTATTAGTGTGCTAGGGGATTTGGCAATTCAAGATTTGGAAATTTCTTGTTCAAATCCTACTAATTAGGTGCAAATTTCTTTAGGCCAGGGTCATCTATACAGGCGAATGGCTTGGACTTAACCAGCTTATGGAGCTTGTGTGATGCTCTGTGAGTCTTTGAAAAGCCGGACCTCTATGCTTGTGCCCTTGGATTATAACAAACAAACAAAAAAATTCCTATTCTCTTTCCATCTTAAGTAGGGGTGTTAATGGTTTGGGTTTCCATGATACCCCAACCGACCCGAATATGTTTGGTACATGTGTGTTCATGACTAGAATTGTATAGTACTCGAACCGAAAACATGGTTCGGGTTACGTCAGGTCGAGTCGAGTTGCAAAAGACAATAGTGAGGGAGACTTTCTTGGAGGGTGTTCTCTGGAGGAAGACAATAAATGATTTAAAGTGTTTCGATTCAATTTGGTTACCTTGGAGCCTGAGATCGGGTCCATTAAGGCCGAACTCGGATCTGTCAAGCTCAAGTGTCTAACACTCTCGGGGTCTTAAGCCCATCTTCGATAAACCCGGGCCTAGGTGCCTAGGACCTAGGCTAGGGCACCGTTGTTCCGAGCCCGGCCTTTGTGGACCTTGTCGAGAGGTCCGGGCACGAGCACTGAGTTCTTGGCTTTGGCCTCCATAGACCCCAGCATAGGTGCTAGGAATCTGGGCACGGGCACCTAGAATTGAGATCTCAGGCCTGGGTGCTAGGTTCCTGGGCACGAGCACCACAGTCTGGGGCCCAACCACTATGGACTTAGCCATGGCCTCCATGAACCAGGGTCCAAGCATCGAGGACCCGAGCACCGATGCTAGGGTCCCAAGCCTAGCCTCTGTAGACCTGGGCTTGGCCTCGATGGACCTAGGCCAAGGCATTAGGGAGTTGGGCACAGGGAACGGTGTCTCAGGCCTAGCTTTTGTGGGCTCAAAACCGGTGCCTGTTGTCGAGCCCTCGACGCCAATGTTGAGGCCTATCGTGGCCGAGCCGGGTCCATAGAGGTCGGGCTCGGGACCTCGGTGCCTGTGTCCAGTTCCCCGCTTGCCCGTGCCCAACTCATTAGCGCTCAAATAGTATATGTCTTTGAGAAAATAAAAACAAGTTTTCCTTACAAAACGATAGAAAATAATTTCTAGTTCATTTTCAGGTTTCAATCAACTTTTGGAAAAACATTGCCATTTTTATAAAAATGACTTTTAGAAAATTATTTTCTAGAAATATCTTATTTTCTATAAAATAAAGGGAGCCTCAATGCACAAGTCACATTCGTGTGAATATTCCACACAGAAATTCCAAACCCTTAGCAAAGAAAACATGGTAAAAGTTCTTATCTTTAGCATTGCCGGTCAAAAAAGAAGTTGATGATTTCATCGATGTCACTATAAAAGAAGTTGATCTTTGATGGGGGGAAATATGTTTCGGAATGACACACATGCACGTACATAAACTGTGATAAATAGGCTTCGGACATCCTAAACCTATAGGCAGATTTCAATATAGAATGGTTCCGAAAAGTGACTTAAGGACGGCCACAACATTTCATCTAATTGACTATATAATTTGGATAGTCGGACCATGGAGGTCAAGCGTACTCTCTTGGTAGCCAAAAGCAAGCCCCACCTATGGGTGTCCTATTCAGTTTGGCTATAGCCTTATATGCCAACTTCCCTAATTCATCTTGACTATTCTCTTTTTATTTTTTGGTTCTTTTTTTTATCTTCCATTATTCATTCTTCATTTTTATTTATATTTCATGGGCATAGATACGTAACTCGCTCATTTAGACACTCGTGAAGCACTCTACGAGCTCAGTTAATGAGATACGAACAGGTAACCTCCGGTTCCCAAAAATTCATTAATGCCCCTATCAACTGTGTTAATCCTCATATTGTACGGGTGAACGGCCTGAACTTAATTAGTCATGGGTTTTGTATGATGTTTCATGAGCTTTCAGATAGTAGGTTTCTAGGCCTGTATCTTTAGATTATATAAAAAAGAAAAAAGAAAAGAGGAAGCTATTTTCACATTTGTGGTCATTGGGACAATCTTCATGGGAATACAAAACTTCAGCAGTATAAACAAATGGATCTTAAAAAATCCCACAAGATGCGACCGGATTCGTTGACCGGTCGGTCACATCACAATCCAAAATGCCCTATTTTGTTTCATTCTGCTTAGTAGTTACTCATTTTGGTTTCATTATGAGAGCATTTTAGGCAACTTTTCATTGTTTTGGTCCACATGGCTGTGCACGCTCTAATTTCCTTATACAATGATGTTGATTTTTTTTTTATTTTGATAGATTTTGCATGAATTGTTAATTGATGTGGGACAGAGGTTTCTAATGACATTATATAAATTGACCCTTTTACAGATTAACATTCTCCATGACCTCATGTTTGAAAATATTCGAACTAGCCACTTGAAAGGAAAAGATCCCTCAAAAACCGTTCCGCTTCGCAAGTGATTCATGGCACAAGGATAGTGTGAGAAAGTAAATCGCGCTTTCAATAGTGAAACCCCCAATCATGATAACACGATACATCCCTCCATGAATTGCATTTTGAAATTAAAAAACGCAGTTGTTATTGCGAGGCGTAATGTCGGTTCAATGCATTGATCTTGGACTGGAGGGCCATTATTCATGAGATGAAACGACAACATGAAAATAAAAGAAATGGCAAGAAACGGGAGAACTGCAAGCAACAAAGCATTAGGGCTGGGCTAACTGGGAAATGGTGAATGGGTAAGTGAACAGTTCAGCTTCATCGCTGAATAATTTGCTGGCCGCGACCACATTGGCGGCTTCAGTAGGATGGTAAGGGTCCCAAAACAAGTACTCGTCCCTGTTCTTGCATGGGATTTGGTTTTTCTGACAGTTGATCCGACCATGCTTCCGTCCGTGCCCACAGCAAGCGGTTGTTGTGACCTTGAAGCCTGAAATTAACAAGAATTGACAAGAAATTGTCCACCCATTCCTCGTTGAGCTTGATAATAGAGATACTTATAAAAGTAAAAGATATTAGCCAAAGACATGGTCCTAGAATGTATATTAATTTGACCAAGGGCAAGTCTTTTGGACTATTGAATGCAAGTTTTGAGTTGGACAGCATTTGGGTCAAGAGATGTATAATGGAGTTTTCCTTTCCACCAACTGTATTACTGAAATTGTTGGGCGATTTAACCCTTAGAGAGTTGGCTTAGTGACTAAGAACCGAACTTAAGTGCGTGAATTAGATGCATGATTCAGGTTGAATTTATTCACCACCAAATGCAAACGATTCTATGTCCGGGGCTACTCATCTGGGTTTCGGCTTGCGCCTTACTTGGGCCGGCCGTGATGTTAGCGAGCTACTTCATGGGTTCAAAATCTGCCTATTTAATACTCATTATTAATTAAATGGCTCTGGTATATAGTAAGGGATTTTTATTAGGTTCATTATCAGTGTAAAATAGTGTTGATACATTTATTGGTGGATGGTCGACATGTGGAAGAATTCACTTATAGATTTAACTTCAAATATGCATATCGTTTTTCTAACAGCTAATGTGTAAGGATGTTCTTACATTGCCAGTCGACCCAACAATAATCTTATAGTGACTCCACCTCTAGTTGATTCCGTTCTTAACTTTTGTTTACATGTGAGTTCATAACTTCAGTATTCACAAAGAATGGAAATGAACAAAAGTGTGGAGCGAATTCTTTATGTTTTGTTAATAACCACATAGTGAAAAAGGCTTAATTTTTTCTAGTCAAGTCCACTAATGTTCAAGAAACTTGACTATGATAGAGGTCGTCAAATTCGTTTGCCAAGTTATTTTGGGCTGAAAATGAAAGAGGAAAGGGGTTACAAGTCATCTCTAATCAAATCTACTCTTAGACACTTGGAATTGTTGCGTTTGTACTATGTAGTGTCAACGTTATAAAGACTTTGTTCACCCAAATAGTTTGACATCGTTTCAGCACCGGAGAACTTAACATTCTCAATGGTGGCGGATGAGTCGAACACGTTCAACATGACATATGTAAGATAAAATCTATGCAGAAAATTTGATGAGAAAATCGTCCAACAAACACAAATAATTTGGATACCGTATAGCGATGGGTTGTCTAGTAACTCTTGGAAAACGGCGGAAGCATCCCGATAAGTGAATTTAGCATCAGGAAAGTGCTTGTTCAAGTCACCGACGAGAGATTTAAGCTTGTCGTTGAATATCCGCATAGCGACATTGACATAGCCTATGCACTGCGAAAACGTTGGAAGACTACGGGCCAATACAGATGGTGTGCACCCAATCAAGTTTGCCCCTGATAGGATCATCTTCCTCGCTCCGTGGTTGTACAAATCCTGGAATTAAAGGCACAATCTTTCAGTCGGTTTTAGGCGTGAAATAAAAAGAAGAAAAAGGCGACAGAAGTTCAGGAAATTGAATGCAATGCAAAAGCAATAGATAACGAAAAACACCTTCATCTTCTGAGAATATGTTTCGACGAGAAGATTGGCATACAGTTCTGGAGTGTATTGCTGACTGAGATTGGTAGAACCGAAGTAATTTCCGAGGTAATCGTTATTGCCGATGTCGACGTAATATAAACACTTCTTTAGATGAAATGCAGCCGAGTTCTCATCTCCTAAAATCTTCACCATTTCTGAGACTGTGTATTGGTGCTGCTTCAGTTGATCAGTAAATGTTGCTACGTTACCCTGTAAAAAGGAAATATATGAAGAAATTATGCACAGGTAATTTTCATACAAGTATAGTTTAAACTTGATTGTTGAAAGAAAAAATAAATTCAATTCCTTATAACTTGGAAATGTTAATGGAATATGTCAAAATTTGATTAGATGGTTTTGGATCCTTACATGCGAGGACCTGGATAACAAGAATAGTTTAATAGTTAGGTGCTTACATGTTACAACGTCATTGCCTTGCATGGCCCAAAATTCCACGATCTAATTTTGATTTTAAATGGTTGATGGATTGGTGACTAATGTCAAAATGACAAAATAAGATGGATGGCGATTCCCTAAATTTAGTGTTATATCGAACTGACCAAAATAATAGGGAAATTTATTCATATACACAGAATGCTCCAACATGCTCTCCCACCCCCCTCTCTCCCTCTGCCATAGCCACTGCGCCATGCCACGTTTGGTGTCGCGCTACACCGCACCATGTCACTGCCGTTGCACCCCACCACCATCTCTCTTTCTCTCTCTCTCTGAAGGACAGGGGCTCGCTTGAATGGTGGCTGCTACGACCTTAGCCAACCTAGATTTGGGGCCGCCGGAGACTAGTTAACTCAAATATGAGGTCACAGCCTCCCTGGCGGCTTGATTTGGCTAAACATGGAGACACACAGCGGGCAGCAGTGGTGGGCTAGGCTTGGGGAAGGACACAGTGCGGTGGGTCAGAGGGTCTAGACGGAGCCTTAGCGACGATGGCGGTGCGTCGACTCCAACAGACAAGTGTGAGAGATAGGGGGAGGGTAAAAATGAAAAGAAGAATTTGGACAGTTCAAGAGGGTAAACTTTAGAGGATCCAATCTAAACAAAAATTGACTCTGGAAACAAGAAAGTTGACAAGAAATTAAATGTCAAATGAAATGTACCAATTGCTTCCCAGTTCTATCAAGAATTCCAGCACCCGCACAGGCATAATTGACCCCCTGAAGTATATCTCTACCACTTGCATTTGCATATGGAGGAATAAAGTTGTCAAAGCCCAAGAACTGCTCTGCAGGTAAAAAAAAATTATTGCTAGATGTGAGATTATGCTCATTTTCCACTCACCTTGCGCTGAAAAATGAGCAACACAAGTAAAATTAGAGCCTTTTTTCTCTGGAAATTTATAAGTAGAATCAGAGAACCTTTGCATTGCAAATGCACATTTCCGGTTACGTCTTGTTCATACTTCGTTTTGGTACAAAATGAAAATTTTCTCTTTATGAAAACAAAAACGTTTTATTACTCTAATGTTGAACTCCAATGTAACGATATAATTAAGAAACGGTATGTAAATTACCTATGACGTCAACGAAATTCCGACCGTTGCTGTACCTTCCGGTTGGTCCGTTGGGAAAATCAATCCCATATGGCAGGAAGCCAGGTCTAAGGAAAGAAGGAAGGTTGACGTTATTGCCATTGTCGTTCATGGAGTCCCCGAACACGAAATAACAGGGTACCAATGGCTTTGAGACGAGCTGCTTGAGGGCTAGCAATAACACAAGCATAATCAACTTATAGTCGGATTGAAATGCCATTTCTCAGAGAAGGTATGATGAAAATGAGCAAGAAAAGTGTGATCGGGGAATTATGTGTTTCAGAAACGGCGGGACGTGAAGAATTTAGTGAAACATTTAGCAAGCTGAGCAAAGATAAGTGAAGAAGTTAAAAGCTAGGAGTGGCTATTTATGGGGAAGAGTTAAGAAAATTTAAGGGGAAAAATGCCTCAAGATTGCCCATTGATTGGGGCGCGAATTCTAATTTGTAAACTGAAGATTTGTTCAAATATTACATGTGCAAAATGTTTTAGATCAGGGTTATTTGGACAAGCCAAAAGTCTTCTGGACTTAATTGGACTGTGGGGCTTGTAGGTGATCCACCAATCAGAGGCCTCTAAATGGTCGGGTTTCTGTGCTTGTATACTAAATCATGAAAAAAAAATAGTAAATAAAAGGTTTCCACGTGAAGTAATTCCAAAGTAGCTAGCGAATGTATAATTAATGATGTAGATTCTTTCTTTGTTCCTTTTGTTTGGCCATGCCCTAATGATGTAGAGTTAGGTAATCAGCCAACCCTCTAAAGACAACCAAAACACGTAAAGGTAAAGGGCATACATATATTCAGTCAAGAAAGCTAGTTATTTAAGTAGTTACTGTAAGAATTACCATTACTGAATTAATTGAAACTCGTTGTTTGTGCTAAATGAATGTCAGTGGGAAATGAACATAACAATGGTTAGGCGGGAAAATTACCCCATCAGTCATAAACTTTTTTGGCAATTTAGTCATAAATTTTTATGTGAAAATTCAATGTTGTGACATCCTCAAATTTCGACCCTATTTGGGATATAATGAAGTGATTATTCATCGATACACTGTTAGTTAAATCTCGCTATGAATTGATCACTTGTGAGAGACTAACTATTAGAGAAAGGATATTAAGGAATTAAGTACGCACGACCTGAGAACTCGACCATGGATTGACAAGTCGACCATAAGAATTGACGAGGGACAATTTTTAGCCATTATAGACCGATCAAGGAACGGTTATAGAATGTTTCGTCAATAGTATACAATTGGATCGCGGGTGATTCTGCCTGACCATTATGTGGATTACGAACGACCCTAAACCAATTCCTAACGATCGTGTACTTCGAAACTAGTGATTGACTCATCGCAATTACATGGCTCGAGAAAGCTTAAATGTGGATTGATATCAAGTCAACCACAGGTCGAATACGCGTAACACCTAAAAGCCGCCTGTTAGTTTGAGATATACTAAAGTCGTAATCGATCGATTTTGACAATGAATTAGAGTCCAAAATTGGGTGTCGATCTTTCGAGGATTTCAAGATAAAGTTATTGGACGTCGCCTCGTTAATCCTCCGATTTATCGGTTTGCTCGAAATGCTCGAAAAAGGAGTTAACGGGCCGAGATTTGGAGCCCACGAGGAAGTGAGCCGGACGAAGGCCCAATGGGCCTCACGCCCATTGTGGGCTTCAGCCACTTGGGCCCAAGCTAGTTCAAGTGGGCCCAATGAGGCCCACTAAGCCCACGTTTGAGCCCAATAGCATTTTCAAGCTCATTCTTTATCCGTTTGAGCGCAAACTTGATTTACACGAGCCCGTACAAAATTCTAGCACGTATACGCGTATAGTATTTTATACTATACTTTGTGAAATTACCAAAATGCCCTTCTAGCATTTATGACTTTGAGACAAAGGGAGTTATGGATGAATACTTTGAGGCATGCATTTATGTGAGGAAATGATGAACTTGGACTTGAGCTAAACTCGAGGAGCAAGCCTATCTAGAAGAGGGAAATATATCTCATTTCTCTCTCTCTCTCTCTCCTCTCTCTCTCCTCAACCGGCCACTCCCTCTTCTCTCTATTTTCTCTCTTTTTCGCCCTCTCTCTCCCCCCTCTCCTCCTTCATTCGACCACAACAAGAATAACACCCTTGGCTGCTGTTCTTGCCGCTGTGAAGCCACCACCGAGTCACCCGTCGAGCGCCGTGACCACCCGGAGCCATACGCCACCCGTCCAAGCCGTTTCCACCGCCGGACCGCCGCCCTCACCGTTAGCGCCCAACCGCCCACTAGGCTAGCCAACCGGTGGCTGGTCGGTGAGACCCGACCGTTGCATCGCCACCCGTGCCATTTCCGACCAAGCCGTGCGTAGCCCTCGCCGCCGCCGGGTCCGTGTAGTCGGAATCGTTTCCGCGTGAGTTTTCGCTCTAATCCCTTGATTAGTATGTTAAACTTGATTAGGATGAGTTTAGATTAAGTTAATTATGTTTAGTACTAATTAATTAGGGATTAGTTGATAAGTTATCGCGATAAGTGATAAGCGGTAGTGATAAGTTATCGCGATAAGTGATAAGTGGACTCGATAAGTTATTGGGAAAATGAGATAATCTATCGAGGTTTTAGTAATAAGCTATCGTCATTTATGCGATAAGCTATTGGAAAAAGGTGATAAGTTATCGTCAAAGGGACGATAAGCTATCGATTTTTGAATGATAAGCTATGGCCAATATTGCGATAGGCTATCGAGGTTTTAGTGATAAGCTATCGAGAATTTGACGATAAGCTATCGAATTATTTTATAATTAATATTTTCTTATTAAATAAATTAATTTTCGGAATTTAAATATTAATATTTTATTAATTTTTTTGTGTAGTTTTTAATAATAATTTGTGATTGTTTTAGGCTTGAATTATGATGCATATGTTGGAAATTACCGTATAAATTAGCTGGTATAGCTAAATGAATTGTATTGCTATTTTCAAGGATGGAATTGCGGGCATATGAACGGTAAAACCCGAGGTGTTGGGTTTATATGTCAAATTTTATGAGCAAAATAGGGCGAGGATATTTAAATATGAAAGCATGCCAAGTTTGATGGTTTAATTATATATACGTCATCACGTGTGATTATTCTAGTGCATTTTTACGTATGAAAGTTACAATAGTTTGACGTATTAGCACGGATCCTATCTGCATTGGCTAATTGATAAAGATAACAATGGGATTTGAGTGATTGTTATGTGTGCATGATCACCTAAAGGTTCCTTTCGTGCCCGGTTATACCAGAAGACCGCCAATCTAGGGTTTGGCCATGGCCGTGACAGGTCATGCCCAATTTGGTAATTGGATGCCGTCGCAGGGAGAAGGGTGAGACGAAGTCGTTTGCAAATTGAATTCGAAACGAACCCCTTTTATGGGATGCCGTCATTGAGGTAGGGTGAGACGATGCCGTGTCCGACGGGGAGGGACGATGCCCGGTTATGCCGGAAGATCGCCAACCTGATGCAAATATCGCAAATTGTGCCATGCCCTAAGTGGCCGTAGTAATCGGAATACGCATGATAAAGTATGGTAGCATTACGCCTGATTATGAAATGAAATTGTGAGGCAGAGTATGGGATGGGCCAAAGCGGTTTCACCTTATAATAAGGACTCGTGTGGATGCATTGTATATGGGAAAGCTGCTGCGTATTCTGATTGCATTATATGCTTGTTGCATTATGATTGTCTATGGAAGTTCATAACGTTCAGGGCGTGTATGCTAAGGCAAGGTAAGAATGCCTACGATTGTGTAATGGCACGTTTGTTTATGCTGGGCTGGGTAGCTTGCTCGTGTGTATAGTTAAGGCAAAGCAAGGGTAGCTTTGCTATTGATCTGCCATCGATAATATGCTGCATGTTTAGGTGCATCCGAGATGAGTTGACTTCCTAATCGTGACTTTGATAGTTAACTTGCTGAGATTTATATCTCACTCGTTGTTGTTAACCATCTTTCAGGTGCTTAGGTATGAGTATGTATTACGTTCCATGGGAACCGGCTGTTTTGAGGGGAACACCTTTTAAGGTTGTCCTCGTGGATAGAGGAGCTAGGTTAACCCCCTACCTTTTGTGGTTGTGATCGGGAAGGTCTACGTGGCGGACTTGTATTATATTAATTCCTAATGTACTGTTGTTAATGTATGTATATATAATTGTTGTATGTTTTCTTGTCTATCCCTTTTGTTGTTGATTGGGTGATTGTTGTCGCTTCCGCATGCTTTTAATCGTAAGCTAGAATGATTGGGTGGGCGACGCGTCCTAGAACGTTGCCATTTCACGACCATTGGTGAGATGTTAGCGCGCTCGAGGTTCGGGGCGTGACATCCCCGTTTAATTGGTATCAGAGCAAGGTCAGCTCGATTCAAATTTGGTCGACACCTGAAGTGATAAGGTGCGATGGGTTTTGGGATAGTTAGCTAGGAAAACGTCTTGTGCCTGTGCTTGACTACATGATTCTATTGTTTTAAGCGGGTTGTTCATGACTTCTAATTTCTTGTTGGAATTGGAAAGCAGGTTTCTGTGAGAATTCTACAAGATAAGCAATCCTGATCCGAGGACTCGTAGGAGAAAGGTAGCGCCAAACCAGACTGGTGCTGGAGGAAGGGCATAAGAAGATCCCAGGTTGGACAGGATCTTCCAACCCTAGAGACTATGGTGGGGCAACAAGCCCAGAACCAAGTAAATGCTGCCGCTATGGCTACTGCTGCTACCGTTGCTGCCACCACACCTGTTGATGTCCCATTAGTTGGGAACAGGATTGGGGATCGACCAATGCACAAACTGGTCGAACAATTATTTGAAGTTGAAGCTGCCGAAGTTCTCTAGCGCAGGTGATCCGGAGGCAGCAACCCTCTAGGTCAAAGAATTGGAAAAAAATTTCGCCTTACTAAGGTGTTCTGAGGAGGAAAAGGTGACGTTAGCAGTTTACCAGCTGTAGGGTAATGCTAGTACTTGGTGGGAAGTCACTCAGAGAAGAGTCTTTCCCGAAGGTATGGTTCCAGAGTGGAATGCCTTCGTGGAAGCATTTAATAGGAAGTATTTCTCAGATTGCACATGTGATATCCAGAAAATTCGACTCAATTTGGTGATTTATGAAATGGTGATTTCGTCGACGCTCTATTAGTTAATTTTCGCTCTGGCCCGATCACCCAGGGAATACTAATCAAAGGGGAAAGGCTATCAAAGAATTTATTTCTAACAGCCGCCAGTTAGTTCGAGATGAACTATAGTTGCGCTTGATCGATTTCAGTCACGAATTATGATCCGATTTTGAGTGTCGAATGTTCAAGGATTTCACACCCGAACCATAGGACGTTGCCTCATAATTTTATGAGTTTGCCTATGAAAATTTCAAAATTTGACTTAGTGGGACATGTGTCAATCAAGGAAGAAAGTTGGGGGAAATAATTATTTTTGTGGGAAGATATTTTTTGGATAATCATTAACCCACACTTTCTCTCTCTCTTTCTTCCCTTCCCCCTTTCTCGGCTGAGCACCCACCGACTCTCACCAACTCCCCATCATTTCTTTCTTTTTTTCTTCTTCTTCTTCTTCTTCTTCTTTTCCTTCTTCGCTGGTTCTGCTTCTGTTTCGTGCTTCTGCTCCCTCTCGGCTTCTCCATCTTGCTGCCACCGACCGGACCAACTAGTGCCGGACTAGCCACCGCTGTGCACTACCGTCGTCCCAATTTCCTCCCTGGCCGAGCCGTACCGCCCCCAGCTACCCCGAACTTTCTGTTGCCGACTTGTTTCAGTAGGGCGCAAGCCGGGCCTCTCGCCGGTCCGACTACGTCCGTCCTCGCCGCTCATCGTCGCGGTCCAACACGCCAACCACCACCCTTCTTAGCCTCAGTTTTTGTCCAAGTAGCCCTCACCGGTCGCACCACAGCAGCCGTCGCCAGTTCGCCCAAGCTGTGCGCGTGTTGCATCGCTCACCGTGCATGCCCGCCGGTTGAGCCGCTTGTTCGCCGCCGTGCCAGCTGCCAAACCGCCACCACTAGCCGTTGTCCTACGATTAGAATAGCCCCCAAACCGCCTCAGAACCGCCACTAGCCACCACCCCTCCATCACGTCCGTCCACCGCCGTTCACGCTTGCCGAACGCGTTTGAAGCAGCTACTGGTCCGCTGCTGTCCAACCACCTAGCCGGCACCACCAGCCACCATTCCACGCTCGGAACAACGCCGAGCAGCCACCCAACAGCCACTTCTTCGTCGCTTTCGTTTGCCGTCGTCCGCCGCCCGCCGAGCCTGAACCGGAAACCACTGCAGACAGCTGAGCCGCCGCTACCGTTCTCATGTAATCGCCTTAGTTAGACGAGTAAGTTAACCCATAATCCGTCGTTTATGGTGTTAAACTTGCTTAGGGTAGTTTAATTTGGATTTAGATTAAGTTAATGGTTGGTTAAGTAAGTTTAGTGCATAAGTTAATGTTGGATTATTTGATAACCATGGACGATAGGTTATCGTGGGATTTATAAGTTATCATCGGATGTGGCGATAGGTTATCGTTGTTTAATTGATAGGTTATTGGTAAATTTTAGCGATATGTTATCGGTATGTTCTCGGTATGTTCGATAAGTTATAACTATTTACGTGATAGGCTATTGTTGGGTTTGCGATAAGCTATCGCGTATTTGACGATAAGTTATCAATTAGTTTATTATTATTGATTATTATGTTAAATAAATAAATTTTCGAAATTAAATAATAATATTTTATTATATAAAAATAAATAATATTTAAAATAATTTATTTCCGAAAATTAAATATTAATATTTTAATTATTTTTAATACCCAATTGCGATTGTTTTATGCTTGGATTGTGATTCTAAAGTTGGATTTCACCGTATAAATTAGCGTATATAGCTAATTGATTTGAATAATTATTTTCCAGAAAATATTCGGAATCTTTGAAAATAAATTATTTTATTAGTATGTTTGAGAAATGAATTTGATGCCTTGAAAGGAAAAGCATGTTTTGAAATGATGATTTTACAAAATTGAGCGACTGTTTGCATATGTGATTACATGAAATTGTGGTGTGGCATTGTTATGAGCATGATTCATATTTACATTGGCTAATTGAAAAGATAAGAATTGGCTTGAATGCTCGAGTGCTCGTGTGGTCACATGATGGAGCTGTCTTGCTGGAGACCGCTTGACGATGCCAGATTTATCGGGGATTGCTGTTGATCGCGCCTAATTTATCAGATGGCTGATTTATCGGGGTCTGCTGTAGATCGCGCCCGATTCATCGGATACCTGATTTGTCGAGGATTGCTATAGATCGTGCTCAATTTATCGGATGCCTGGAGATTATCTGGATTGCCGATACTCCGGATGCCTTGTCGCGGCCCGAGACTGGACTCGATGCTCCTTACGGGATACCATCTTACTATAGATCGTTTGATGCTGCTGTATTGGAATGCCGTCTTACTGTAGATCATTTGACAATGCTGTGCCCGAGGGGGCGGGACAATGCCCGGTTATGCCGGAAGACTACCATCTTGCTGCAGATTGCTTGATGTGTAGTGGCCCAGAGGGGTCGTGATAAATGGAACATGTTGCATAGTGTTTGATTATGGGGTGAATACTGCTAGGCATGGTATGGAACGTGCCCAAGTGATTTCACCTTATAATCGAAATATACGCGAGTATGGATGCATGATGCATGAGAAATCTCTTATGTGTTCCGAATACGTGTTATGCTGGGTGCATTGTTGTGATATTTATTGACTAATGTCATGCATGAGACGTGTGCCAAGGTGAGGTAAGGATGCTTGCAATTGTTAAACGGCATGTGGTTGATCCGTATTCGATGTGTTGCTGTCTGATTAGGAACCCTAAAGCGAGTTGGCTTTCTAAACGGGGCTTAGGTCGTTAACTTATTGAGATTTTTATCTCATTGTTGTTTTATTAACCATTTCAGACCCTTGAGCATGAATCGCCTGCCCGTGCATTTTGGCGCCCCGATGGACATAGAATCGGAGTATACGGAGTATCCGATAGGTCCGGACATAGTTTATCGGAAGCTAGTGTCCGTTGTTTGGGTAGATGTAGGTTTAGGTGCTTGACTGGCTCACAAGTATGTTGCATGGTATATTCAGGAGGGTGATGAGATTTTTGGCCCAATTCGGGGTTTTGATGGACCCCCTGGCGATGTAGTAGAAGATGTGGTTTGAGACCCTATGGATATTGAACCTCCATATGGTATCGTCATTGACCCGGATACTGGTCCGGAGGATTCGGATCCTGAGCCAGACTTCTTAATGTCGGACCCGGAGTCTCCACCGGGACCATATGGGGGTTGGTGATGGGTTAGAACACCCCATCCCTTTTTGGACTGACCTACTGATGGTGGAGTAGATTGACCCCAGCCTTGTATCTTTTTGTAGGTTTTTTGTGGAAATGCTCGAAGTGGGCTTGTAAAGAAACGTTTCCTAGGGGTTAATCAAGTAAACATTAAAATAGTGTTGTGGTTTGACTGTTGCGTACTGTTTTCCTACCTATCTTTATTTATTGTTGTCTGGGGATTGTTGTTATAGCTTCCGCATGCGTAATTAAAAGATAAAATATTGGGTCGGCGACGCATCTTGGGACGTCGCATTATTAACTACCGTAGCGGGATGTTGCGTACTCCCGAGGTTCAGGGTGTGACAACGCAAGGGAACAAAAAATGGCTGAGTTTCGACAACTTTGTCAGAATCATCTGTCGATTAATCAGTACGAGGTGAAGTTCGCCGAGTTGTCTAAGTATGCCCTGAGATTGATCGAAGACCCGATCGACAGAGTAAGGAGATTCTGGGATGGTCTGAAACCGGAAATCAAAGATCAAAAGGTACCCTTGAACCTGAAGGATTACAATGAGCTATGTGAGTGAGCTTAGCTGATTAAAAGGAATATAGCCGAACGTGCGGCTGTATCTGGATCGCGGTTTACATCTAACAAGGATAATTGTCGGTTCGGGAAGGGACCGATGACTGGGGGAAGGTATCCCATCCCTCCCAATAGGAAAAATGGCATTGGGAAATCGGCATTGGCATACAACTCTAATGCCGCGTGTCGATTCTGTGGTAGAAGACATGGGAATGGCCCTTGCCCAAACAAGACTGGAGTTTGTTTTAACTGCAACCAACGAGGCCACTTTTCGAGAAATTGTCCCCGTCGAGGAATGCCACCTCAACAACCCTGAGTGGGACAACAAGCTGGGAATGCTCCGCAGAACAATCTAAATCGACCACAAGCGCACGGAAGAATTTATGCTATGGCCAGAAAGGAGGCGAAGGATTCGCCTGGCGTGGTCACAGGTACGGTCTCTCTTCAAGATCATGTTGCTTATGCACTATTTGATTAGGGGGCTTTGTATTCATTTATATCTGAACAGTTTGTTAAGTTAGTAGGGCTTAAACCGAAACCTTTGGAAGTATTTCTTCGTGTTATCACCCCACTAAAGGATGAAGTGTTGGTTACGATAAGATGTCCAGGCTGTAAAATAGTTGTTGGTGGTAAAGAGAAAGTGATAGATTTAGTTATCTTGGCGATGTATGATTTTGATGTCATCATTGGGATGGACTAGCTTGTGAAGCAAAGAGCTGTCATGATTGTTGTAGCAGGATGATCCAATTTAATCCGGTTGGTCATTCTAGATATGAATTTGTCGGAAGTCAAGGAGGAACCTTGATTCATTTGATTTCGTCGCTTGAGGTAACTAAGCTGTTGGATGAAGGATGCCAAGGTTATCTAGCGACTATGGTTAATTCAGTGGTTGAGGAACCAAGAATGGAAGACATAGCTGTTATGCTCGATTTTCCCGATGTCTTTCGAAAGAATTGCTGGGATTGCCACAAAAAAGAGAGAGATAGAGTTTGTGATTGAGTTGGCCCTTGGGACGGAGCCAATCTCTAAAGCAGCTTACAGAATGGCGTTGTCGGAACTAAAGTAATTAAAGGTGCAGATGCAAGAGTTGTTAGACAAAGGATTCATCCGCCCTAATGCATCACCTTGGGGAGTGACAAATTTGTCTGTAAGGAAGAAGGATGGTTCATTGCGCCTTTGCATCGACTATCGGCAGCTTAATCAAGTGACGGTTAAGAATAAGTATATGTTGCCAATGATAGATGATTTGTTTGACCAGCTTCAGGGAGCTTCGTTATTTTCCAAGATAGACCCGAGGATGGGTTATCATCAGTTGAGGATTAAGAAGGACAATATATTGAAGATGGCATTTCGAATGCGTTATGGTCATTATGAGTTTACTGTAAAGCCGTTTGATCAAACAAATGCACCTGATGAAGCATGTGTTCAAGGAGTATTTGGATCAATTTGTGATCATGTTCATTGATGATATTCTGGTGTACTCGAGGAGTTCAGAGGAACACGAACAACACTTGAGGATAGTGCTATAAACCCTTCGAGATCATAAGCTATATGCCAAGTTGAGTAAGTGCGAGTTTTGGTTAACTCAAGTGGCTTTTCTTGGTCATGTGATTTCTGATGAAGGAATTTCAGTAGATCCAACCAAGATTGAGTTGAGTAAGTGCGAGTTTTGGTTAACTCGAGTGGCTTTTCTTGGTCATGTGATTTCTGATGAAGGAATTTTAGTAGATCCAACCAAGATCGAAGCGGTTATGAATTGGCCAAAATCAACGACAGTAACTGAAATTCAAAGTTTCTTGGGACTGGCTGGCTATTATAGACGATTCGTGGAAAAGTTTTCAGCAATAGCCATGCCTTTGACATGATTGCTGAGAAAGGACACAAAGTTTGAATGGACGGATAAGTGCGAGAGTAGTTTTCAAGAGCCTAAGCAGAAGTTAACTACTGCGCCAGTTTTGACGATACCGTCTGGTTCCGGAGGTTATGAGATATATAGCGATGCGTCGTATAAAGAGTTAGGATGCGTCTTAATGCAACATGGAAGAATGGTTGCATATGCGTCCCGATAATTAAGGCCTAATGAGTTGAACTACCCGACGCACGATTTGGAGTTAGCTGCAATCATCTTCACACTGAAGATTTGGAGACACTATTTGTGCGAGGAAAAGTTTCATATTTATATGGACTACCAAAGTCTGAAATACTTGTTTTTATCAGAAAGAATTGAACATGAGACAACGTCGATGGATGGAATTTCTCAAGGATTACGACTGCGACATCTTGTGTCATCCTGGAACGGCTAACAAGGTGGCAGATGCGTTTAGTTGAAAGTCGGCCATCGCGCACCCGATGATTAAGTTTGAGGTAGGTCACCTTTCAAATTTGTTGGCTATCTTAAGAATCGAGCCAGAGGTTCAAGATAAGATTAAGGCATTGCAATCAACAGATTCTGAAATTCAAAAGATTCTGCAAGTAGATGTGGATAAGAGAAAGCCCGACTTCCGAGTGGCTGAGGATGAAACGTTGAGATTTCGCGGACGACTGTGCGTACATGACAATGTAGAGCTCAAGGACGAGATTCTGTCAGAAGCACATCGCAGCAATTATAGCATTCACCCAGGTAGCATCAAGATGTATCAGAACCTACGTCAATATTATTGGTGGAATGGTATGAAAGTGGATGTAGCTAAGCCTGTGGCTAAGTGCTTAATGTGCCAACAAGTGAAAGCGCATCATTGCAAGCTAGGTGGATTGCTCTGACCACTCGAGATCCCAGAATGGAAATAGGTTAACATCAAAATGGATTTTGTGATGGGTCTACCAAGGAGTCAGAGAGGTAATGACTCGATTTGGGTTGTAGTTAATAGACTCACTAAATCTGCACATTTCATCGCTATATGAAAAGATTCGCCATGGACAGATATGCGGAAATGCACGTGTGCCATATTGTTCATCTGCACGGAGTACCGGTGATGATCACTTCGGATCGTGATCCCAAGTTCACCGCTACGTTTTGGAAAAGTCTTCAAGGTGCCATGGGAACGAAACTGCAGTATAGCACAGCTTATCATTCGCAGACGGATGGTCAATCCGAGAGAACGATTCAAACTCTCGAGGATATGCTGCGAGCTTGCGTTTTGGATTTCAAGGGCAGTTGGGAGGAACAACTGCATCTTGTTGAGTTCGCTTACAACAATAGCTATCCATAGAGTATTAGAATGGCACCATTTGAAGCGCTATATAGTAGAACTTGCAGAACTCCGATATGTTGGGACGAGGTTGGAGAAAGGAGAATAACGGGTCCAGAGTTGGTACAGCAATCAGTTGAGGTAGTTAAGGTCGTCAGATAAAGGCTCAAGACCGCTCAGAGCCGTCAGAAAAGCTACGCAGACAAACGACGAAAACCTTTGGAATTCCAAGTAGGTGATCACGTCTTCCTCAAAGTGTCACCTATGCGAGGAACTTCACGATTCGGCAAGAAAGGAAAGCTAAGCCCAAGATATGTTGGACCATTTGAGATTTTGGAGAGGATTGGAATCTTGGCTTATCGTCTAACTTTGCCGCCGAAACTGGCTCAAGAACATGACGTCTTTCACATGTCGATGTTGAGAAAGTATGAATCTGATCTGACCCACGTGCTGAATTACAAAGACATAGACGTGGACGACAAAGTGTCATACGTGGAAAGACCGGTGTGGATTGAGGATAGAAAGGAACATGTGTTACGAAACAAGATGATTCCTTTGGTTAAGGTGATTTGAAAACACCACGGAATGGAAGGAGTGACTTGGGAAAGCGAAGAAGTAATGAGTTAACAACACCCCCATCTTTTCGAATAGTATGGTTATTTGTAAATTTTGAGGACGAAATTTCTTTAAGGGGGAAGAGTTGTGACATCCTCAAATTTCGACCCTATTTGGGATATAATGAAGTGATTATTCATTGATGCACTGTTAGTTAAATCTTACTCTGAATTGATCACTCATGAGAGACTAACCATTAGGGAAAGGTTATTAAAGAATTAAGTATGCACGACCCGAGAACTCGACCATGAATTGACAAGTCGACCAAAAGGATTGACGAGGGACAATTTTGAGCCATTATAGACCGATTAAGGAATGGTTATAGAATGTTTTGCCAATAGTATACAATTGAATCGCGAGTGATTCTGCCTGACCATTGTATGGATTGCGAACGAGCCTAAACCAATTCCTAACGATCGTGTACTTCAGAACTAGTGATTGACCCTCGCAATTAAATGACAACCGAGATCATCCATGGCTCGAGAAAGCTTAAATGTGGATTGATATCAAGTCAACCACGGGTCGAATACGCATAACACCTAAAAGTCGCTCGTTAGTTTAAGATATATTAAAGTCGCAATCGATCGATTTTGACCATGAATTAGAGTCTGAAATTGGGTGTTGATCTTTCGAAGATTTCAAGACAAAGTTATTGGACATCGCCTCGTTAATCCTCCGACTTATCGGTTTGCTCGAAATGCTCGGAAAAGGAGTTAACGGGCCGAGATTTGGAGCCCACGAGGAAGTGAGCCTGACAAAGGCCCAATGGGCCTCATGCCCATTGTGGGCTTTGGCCACTTGGACCCAAGTTAGTTCAAGTGGCCCCAATGAGGCCCACTTAGCCTAAGTTTGAGCCCAATAGCATTTTCAAGCTCATTCTTTATCCGTTTGAGCCCAAACTTGATTTACACGAGCCTGTACAAAATTCTAGCACGTATACTTATATAGTATTTTATACTATACTTCGTGAAATTATCAAAATGCCCTTCTAGCATTTATGATATTGAGATAAAGGGAGTTATGGATGAAAACTTTAGGGCATGCATTTATGTGAGGAAATGATGAACTTGGACTTGAGCTAAACTTGAGGAGCAAGCCTATCTTGAAAAGGGAAATATCTCTCATTTCTCTCTCTCTCTGTCTCTCTCCTCAACCGGCCATCCCCTCCTCTCTCTATTTTCTTACTTTTTTGCCCTCTCTCTCCCCCCTCTCCTCCATTCGGCCACAGCAAGAACAACACCCTTGGCTACTGTCCTTGCCGCCATGAAGCCACCACTGAGTCACCCGTCGAGTGTTGTGACCACCCGAAGCCGTGTGCCGCCCGTCCAAGCCTTTTCCACCACCGGACCGCCTCACCGTGAGCCAAACCAGCCGCCCACAGCTGATGTTCAGCTGAGACCTAGCCGTCGTCGCTACCCCATGCCATTTCCGGACCGAGCCGTGCGTAACCCTCGCCGCCGTCGTCGCGTCCGTGTAGTTGGAATCGTTTCCGGTTGAGTTTTCGCCCTAATCCCTTGATTAGTATGTTAAACTTGATTATGATGAATTTAGATTAAGTTAATTATGTTTAGTACTAATTAATTAGGGATTAGTTGATAAGCTATCGCGATAAGTAATAAGTGGACTTGATAAGTTATCGGGAAAATGCGATACGTTTTCGAAGTTTTAGTGATATGCTATCGTCATTTATGCGATAAGCTATTGGAAAAAAGGTGATAAGATATCGTCAAAGGGACGATAAGCTATCGGTTTTTGAATGATAAGCTATCGCCAATATTGCGATAGGCTATCGAGATTTTAGTGATAAGCTATTGAGAATTTGACGATAAGCTATTGAATTATTTTATAATTAATATTTTCTTATTAAATAAATTAATTTTCGGACTTTAAATATTAATATTTTATTATTATTTTTGTATAGTTTTTAATAATAATTTGTGATTGTTTTAGGCTTGAATTGTGACGCCTATGTTGGAAATTGCCATATAAATTAGCTAGTATAGCTAAATGAATTGTATTACTATTTTTAAGGATGGAATTGCGGGCATATGAACAGTAAAATCCCAAGTGTCGGGTTTATATGTCAAGTTTATGAGTGGAATAGGGCGAAGATATTTAAGTATGGAAGCATGCCAAGTTTGATGGTTTAATTATATGTACGTCATCACGTGTGATTATTCTAGTGCATTTTTATGTATAAAAGTTGCAATATTTTGACGTATTAGCACAGATTCTGTCTGCATTGGCTAATTGAGAAAGATAACAATGAGACTTGAGTGATTGCTATGTGTGCATGATCACCTAAAGGTACCTTTCGTGCCCGGTTATACCGAAAGACCGCCAGTCTAGGGTTTGGCCGTGGCCATGACAGGTTGGGCCCAATTTGGTAATTGGATGCCGTCGCAGGAAGAAGGATAAGATGAAGTCGTTCGCGAATTGAATTCGGAACGAACCCCTTTTATGGGATGCCGTCATTGAGGTAGGGTGAGACGATGCCGTGCCCGATGGGGCTGGACGATGCCCGGTTAAGTTGGAAGACCGCCAACCTGATGCGAATATCGCAGGTTGTGCCATGCCCTGAGTGGCTGTAGTTGTAATATCCTGAAAATTCGACACATTTTGGTGATATATGAAATGGTGATTTCATCGATTGCTCTATTAGTAATTCTTGCTATGGCCTGATCACCCAGAGAATATTAACCAAAGGGGAAAGGCTACTGAGGACTTATTTCTAAAAGCCACTCGTTAGTTTGAGATTTACTATAGTTGCGATTGATCGAATTCGGCCACGAATTACGATCCGATTTTAGTGTCTAATTCTCAGGACCGAACCTTAGGACGTCGCCTCATGATTTTACGAGTTTGCTTATGAAAATTTCAAAATTTGACCAGTGGGACACATGTCGATCAAGGAAGAATTTAGGGATAGTTTATTTTATTTTATTTTAATTTTTTTGGGCTTGATAATGTTGACTTTTCTTCCTCTCTCTCTCTCTCTCGGCTGAACACCCACCGACTCCCCACCAAACCCCATCATTTCCCCCACTTCTTCTTCTCTCTCTCCTCTTCTTCTTCTTCTTCTTCTTCTTTTCTTTTCTTCTTCTTCGTTCTTTCTCCTTCCGCTCGGCTTCTCCATTTGCTGTTGCTCACCGCCGCTCATTCTCACCGGACCAGCCACCGCCGAGAGCCACTCCACCCCGCCACTGAACCACCGCCACCCCAGCTCCGTCTCAGGCCGTGTAGCACCGCCCCCAGCTGCCCGGAACCTCCCGTCGTCGGCCCGTTTCAGCCGGGTGCGAGAAACGTCCATCGCCGGTCTCGCCCTCCATCCGCCTCCGCCGCTTGCCGCTGCCGCCTGGCACCCCAAACCACCACCACCAGCTGCCATTACGTCCTTAGATAAGCCCCTGAGTCGACCCGAACAGCCCCGAACAGCCGCCTACAGCTGCTCCTCCGTCGCGCTGTCCACCGCCGTTCTTGCTCGCCGTTCGTCCCCGTCGCTGCAGCTGCTGGTCCGCTGCTGTCTAGGCCACCTAGCCACCACCGCCAGCTGCCGTTCACGCCTAGATCAGCCCCCGAACAGCCCCACAGCAGCCGCTCCCTTCGCCGCGCTCGTTTGCCGCCGTTCGCCGTCCGCCGAGCCCGAACTGGAAACCACCGCGGACAGCCTCGTCGTCACCGTCGTCCTCGTGTCGTCGCCATAGTTAGACGTGTAAGTTAACCCCTAATCCCTCATTTAGGGTGTTAAACTTGCTTAGGGTAGTTTAGTTTAAGTTTATGGCTAATTAAGTGGGATTATGCGACAGGTTATCGGAAAGTTCGATAAGCTATGACTATTTGGGTGGTAGGCTATTGTTGTGTTTGCGACAAGTTATCGCTATTTGATGATAAGTTATCAATTATTTTATTATTATTGATTATTTTATTAAAGAAATTAATTTTCGAAATTAAATAATAATATTTTATTATTTTAAAAGAAAATAATTATAAATAAATAATAATTTCCGAAAATTAAATATTAGTATTTTCAAATGAGTTCAATGCCGAATTGTGATTGTATATGTTTGGATGGTGAGTCCATAGTTGGATTTTACCGTATAAATTAGCGTATTTGGCTAAATGATTTGGATGATTATTTTCGGAATTAAGTATATTTTATTGTTAAGTAAATAAATTTCGGATTTAAATATTAATATTTTAGTATTAAATAATTAATTTCCGAAATTAAATATGGATATTCTCGGACAAATTCTAATGTTACATTGTGGTTTATATGCTTGAGTTATGATGCTTATTTTACGAATGGCCGTGTTGATTAGTTGGAGTGGGTAAATGAATTTAATGCCTTAAGGATGAAAATTATGTTTTGAAATGAGGTTCACAAAGTTGATTGACCATTTGCATATGTGACCACTTGGCATTGTCCTGTGGCATTGATGTGAGCACGACTAATGCATGCATTGGCTAAATGAAAAGATAAGAATTGGCTTGAATGTTCGAGTGCTCGTGTGATAACATGTTGGAGCCGTCTTGCTGGATACCGCTTGACGATGCCTGACTTATCGGGGACTGTTGTAGATCGCGCCTGATTTGTCGGATGCCTGACTTATTGGGGACTGCTGTAGATCGCGCCTGATTTGTCGGATGCCTGATTATCGGGGACTGTTGTAGATCGCGCCTGATTTATCGGATGCCTGGTTTATCGGGGTTTGCTATAGATCACGCATGATTCATTAGATACCTGATTTGTCGAGGTCTGCTGTAGATCGCGCTCGATTTATCAGATGCCTGATTTATCGAGGTCTGCTGTAGATCGCGCTCGATTTATCGGATGCCTGATTTGTCGAGGTCTGCTACAGATCGCGCTCGATTCATCGGATGCCCGGTCATCCCGGAAGACTGCCATCTCGCTGTGTATCGCTTGATGTTGCAGTGAACCTGAGAGGTCATGAGAAATTAAGAAATGGAACACGCATGTTGCATAGTGTACGATTATGGGGTGAATATTGCTAGGCATGGTATGGGACGTGCCCAAGTGGTTTTACCTTATAATCGAGACACGCGCAAGTATGGGCGCATGATGCATGAGAAATCTCTTTATGTGTTCCGAGTACGTGTTGTGCTGTGTGCATTGTTGTGACATTGTTGACTGATGTTATACATGACACGTGTGCCAAAGCGAGGTAAGGATGCCTGTGGTTGATTAATGACTTGTGTACAGTGCGTGGTTGCGTGATTAGGGACCCCCGAGGTGAGTTGGCCTTCTAAATGGGGCTTAGGTCGTTAACTTATTGAGACTTTCGTCTCATTTGTTGTTGTTAACATTTTTCAGGCCCTTAGCATGTTGATGCACCCAATATGGTTCGAGGTGTCTGGAAGCTGGCTTTTTGGGATTGACCTGTTGGTGAAGTAGATTGACCCCAGCCCAGTACCTTTTGTTGACTTGCGTGGAAATGCCCGAAGTGGGCTTATAAAAATGTTCCCAGGAGTTAATCAAATGAATATTAAGATGTTGTTTTGGTTTGGTTGTATGATTTGTTTTCCTACCTATCCCTGTTTATTGTTGTTGTCTCGGTGATTGTTGTTGACGCTTCCGCAGGCGTAATTAAAAGATAAAATGTTGGGTCGGCGATGAGTCCTGGGACGTCGCATCATGATGACCATAGCGGGATGTTGCGCGTTCGTAGGGTTCGGGGCATGATAGTAGTAATTGAAATACGCATGAGAGAGTATGGTAGCATTGTGCCTGATTATGGGATGAAATTGTGAGGCACGGAATGGGACAGGCCAAAGCGTTTTCACCTTATAATCGGGACTCGTGTGGATGCATTGTGCATGGGAAAGCTATTGCATATTCTGATTGCATTATATGATTGTTGCATTGTGATTGTATATGGAAGTTCATAACGTGCAGCGCGTGTGTGCCAAGGCAAGGGAAGAATGCCTGCGATTGTTTAATGGCACGTTTGCTTATGCTGGGCTAGGTAGCCTGCTCGTGTGTATAGTTAAGGCAAAGTAAGGTTAGATTTGCGATTGATCTGCCATCAATAATATGTTGCATGTTTAGGTACATTCGAGATGAGTTGACTTCCTAATCAAGACTTAGGTCGTTAACTTGCTGAGATTTATATCTCACTCGTTGTTATTAACCATCTTTCAGGTACTCAGGTATGAATACGTGTTGCGTTCCATGAGAACTGGCTGTTTTGAGGGGGAACACCTTTTGAGGTTGTCCTCATAGATAAAGGAGCTAGGTTAACCCCATACCGTTTGTGGTTGTGATCGGGAAGGTCTGCGTGGTGGATTTATATTATAGTAATTCCCGATATACTATTGTTAATGTATGTATATATAATTGTTGTATGTTTTTCTGTCTATCCCTGCTGTTGTTGATTAGGTGATTGTTGTCGCTTCCGCATGCTTTTAATAGTAAGCCAGAATGATTGGGTCGGCGACGCGTCCTGGGACGTTGCCATTTCACGACCATTAGCGGGATGTTAGCGCGCTCAAGGTTCAAGGCGTGACAAATATGGTCCTAACAGTCAATTTTTGCTGAAAATCGTTGACATATCAAATCTAGTCATCACCTGCTGTGCCACGTCAGTGATTTCCAATGAAAATTGCCCAAAAGAATTCATGCAAAGATTTTGTCATTTTTTGGAAAGTTAGGACTAAATTGGTATATGTACAATAAGTACATAATTGATTAGACAATTTTCCTAGCCAACCAATTGTCAACACTACTTTAGTTAGCAACACTTACTTGAAGAAGGTTCCTATTCTTGACATGGTGCTCTATAATGTGTGGGAGAGATATTACAAATGTGGGCAATTTAATTAAGCATCAAACACGTGAAAAAAAAATCAAGCATTAAAGGAAATTGATTAGCTGCTGCAAACAAATCTAGTGACGGTGATTAAACAACATTAGCTAGTTTCGTCTCTTGACGTGTCCTGATCCCCTATAAACTGAGTGAAAGGTTACGATTCACTTCGGTGATGCTAGCTGGTGGAGTTTGGGTGTATCTCAACGATAAATAGTCTAAGAAGTAAAGACTCCCTAGATGCGCCTCTTACTTACCCACCTTTCTTGACTAGCTAGTATGGCTGGTATTCGTGGATACCAATTTTCAGCTCATACATAAAGACCATTCTGGAGTTTGCTGCTAAACGAAGACGGAAAGGGATAGCTGAGGGGCACAAAAAAATCAATTTTTTTTTTGCTTATCTCAAAAAAGCTAGTAAGGCTGATAGAGACCGTTTCCTCGTCAAAAAAGTAGGAACCGCGATAATGAGTTTGGGAGAATCGAAGGGATTCGGCACTCAGGTCCATGGTCCAGCGATCTAGAGGGGAAGTATCCGAAGCCAGGTAGACCCATTCCGCATGATGTGTTCATTTCAAAAGAATTAGGATTTTGGGTTATTCCTATCCAGCTGGGATGTGTTAGATAGTTTTGACTTCCTGGACTTGTAGTGGGGCCTGCTAGAAGATAATTGTCCAAAAAGTCTTAAGCTTATTATATGTGATCAATTTAGTCTTAAATATTTCAATTGTGTCAATTTAGTTCACCTGGCCAATTTTGACTAGAAACGTGGATGTCGACCGTCTTACGTGACATAGTCGGTGCTCACGTGGACGATTTTAGCAATTTTTCAAAAAGAATTTCTAAAAATTTTCTTTCCTTTTTCTTTTTTCATTTAATGTTCATCTTCAACGTTAAGCGGGCTTCAGCTGCTCTTCTCCTCCACCATTAGCTCCTCTTGTGGCGGGCGACCTCGCCAGGCCCTTGCCTAGATCTAAGAAGTAAGAAGAACACAATGTTACATGTACTTCAACACCTTCTTCGTCATAAACCTCCTCATCTCCTTCACCCAGATTTGGTGGTCAATGGCTAGCTCGAGCTAATTTATCAGATTATATTAACTTTTTTTCTTTCAGAACGACATTTGGAAACGGTTTCGACGTCACCGGTTAGCCACGGTGGTCTTAAACCTCAAGGATGTGACCACGCTTTCTATTTCACGTTATGGTATTTCGTCTGAACAAACTTATCTAAGCCATCGAGGTGAAATCAAAAGACTAATTTCTCTGTGTTAATGGTATGATGGAGTCATCCAAACTCAAATTAGTGTTTCCAATTGGAATTTTTGTAAAGCCTGTTGAGAGAGTACAACCTTGACGATGCCATGGACGAGTATTTCGAGTTTGAGCTCGAAAGCATCCCTAGTTCGACAATCTTGCAATTTAGAAATTGAAAGAACTTTGAGTTTCATTGATTGAGGAATAGTTGGAAGTTAGAAACCGCCATTAAAGCATGGTAGAATGAAAGTCATTTTCATGGCAATTTTCGCTTCCCCATTATAAGAGAGTGCATAAATGAAGACAAGGATACACAATTAAAGCTAGCTAGAGAGCCGGCGAGGATTTACGAAAGAGACGACCGAGAATTTAGTTATTATTAACGAATCCCTCGCATCCGATTTAGGGCCCAACTCCTCTCTAACTACAAAGTGAAAAGGTTAAAACCAAACTTTTCCCAAGTCACGTCATATCACGTTGTCTTCTCAGGGATATTCTAGCCTGGACTATTGACTAGTCGATCAAATGTATCACGACCGTTTGATTTTGCGGGGCCCATAAAATTTACAACAGTTTCGGTTCCTTATATCTCGTTTTTTAGCTGAGAGGACCACATTTGAGCTGGGACTGATTCTACAATTTTAGGTATCAATGTCAAGTACAAAATTTAAAGCACTAGATAGAGATAAATGGAGGGGCCTGCTAGTCGGGGCAAGGCCCTCAACTAAAACTCAAAAGATTATCAATGTCCCATTACAGATGCATAAATTTTTTCTCTCGTATTTATGAAAAATAAATGAATCGTTCCTTTGTATATTTTGTTGAATTTACTAACAAATGCCATTGTAGGGGATTTATTGCAGATTTACTGTCACGCCCCGAACCTTCCGAGCACGCAATATCCCTCCGAGGTTGTCAAGCATACGACATCCCAGGACTTATCGCCGACCCAACTTTACTCAAACGAGGAATGCAAGCGGAAGCAAATTCGAACTCACCATACAACATACAATGAAACAGGATAGTAGAGAGACGAACGATACACATCAACAAACCGCTTTTTAAGAACATAATGTTAGTTACAAACGGCATAAGGTACAAGCCTTACTAGAGGCCACTATCGACGAACCACGCACAACAAAAAAGATCGGGTGGCTGGTAAGCTTAACTCTTCTACAAAAAGGGGCACTCAAAAGACGGGGTATCTCGACCTATCCTCAATCCCCGTAGTACCCTGGCAGCATCTCCGGATCAATCATGGTCGCGGGTCTGAAATGGTTATATTACAACAATGAGAATAAATCTCAATAAGCAACTACCTAAGCTTCGCTTAGGCCAAAGCGTACCTCCGAACAATTCTAAACATGCAATTCGAACAATCGACATGCCACAAATAATCACAGGTGTCCTTACCTCGCCTCGGCACATACACAAGCCCTGCACGTTAGAATATCGCCATAACATGGCCAATTGCTCATCAAACAAGCACACTTCAAATCATGGCATAATCATAAGAAAATACTCAATAATCCGGATTTCGAGTATTCACCAATGCATAGCATACGTTGACATGTATCCAGATTATTAACGACCCCTTGGGCCACCGAACTCCCGCCGATCTTTTGGCGTAACCAAGCATTGTCCCGCTACGTCGGCGACGGCAACGTTGGGGATCGAACTCCCCCCCGGCAAGCCGGGTACCCAACGGCATTCCACTTAAGAGCATCGATCCGGCCTTCACCGCGATCAACATCGTCTGGGATCGAACACTCCCCGGCAACCCCGGGTACCAAACGGCATCCGAGCTCCCGCCGGTCATCGTCTAGAACTCCCGCTTAGACGGAACGTGACGTGATCATGCACACACATCTCAACAATCATTATCGATTATTATCTTTGTAAATTAGCCCAATGTCAACTAAATTAGCCAAAATGCCACGATAACACGAAATAATTCTCGAGAGAGAGAAAAATCGAGAATGTACAAAACTGGGTCTAAACTGGGCAGTTGTGCAGTGGTCGAAATCCGTTTGAAATAAATAGTAAATCAACTCCAAAAATTCTGAAATTTGGATATGTTGTACAAAACATCTTGATGAACATTTTTCATGGGGACATGAAATCCATTTCTGACTGTAAACGTCTCATTTTGACACTCAAAGCTGGATAAAATCCCGCTCGCTCGGACAGTCCCCTAGACCATCAAAATACGACTCATTCAGTATCCAAATCACCTTGGAAAGCTCTCAAATTTTTATATATCATAGACACAGATGTTATTAACAATTTTTGTGAAGGAAGTTTATTGAAAAGAGGTCTGGAAAAATTTATAGAAAATCGGAAAGACCAGAAGGTCGGGTGAACAGTAACTCCGATAGTTTTGAGATGGTCCGAAAATGGACTTCCGAATGACCCAAAATGATCTCAAAAAATTTCAGATTTAATATATGTTATACTTCAAGATGTTATGAACAACTTTCATGGGAACACTTCCACAAATTCGACCCACAACAGTCACAGAAAAAATAGCAAAGTCCAGCGACGCAGCAGCAACCCTACCGAAAATCAACCAACAAGCACCACCAAGCAAACCAAGCACAACCAGCCACTAAATCAACTATCCACAGCCCTTAAACCATCTCTAACATATCCATTAGTCACCACTTAGCCTAGTCAAGGGTTAGGAAGCCGCTTACTAGGAAGCACACTTCAAATCATGGCATAATCATAAGAAAATACTCAATAATCCAGATTTCGAGTATTCACCAATGCATAGCATACGTTGACATGTATCCAGATTATTAACGACCCCTTGAGCCACCGAACTCCCGCCGATCTTTTGGCGTAACCAAGCATCGTCCCGCTACGTCGGCGACGGCAACGTTGGGGATCGAACTCCCCCCCGGCAAGCCGGGTACCCAACGGCATTCCACTTAAGAGCATCGATCCGGCCTCCACCGCGATTGGCATCGTCTAGGATCAAACACTCCCCGGCAACCCGGGTACCAAACGGCATCCGAGCTCCCACCGGGCATCGTCTAGAACTCCCGCCTAGACAGAACGTGACGTGATCATGCACACACATCTCAACAATCATTATCGATTATTATCTTTGTAAATTAGCCCAATGTCAACTAAATTAGCCAAAACGCCACGATAACACGAAATAATTCTCGAGAGAGAGAAAAATCGAGAATGTACAAAATTGGGTCTAAACTGGGCAGTTGTGTAGTGGTCGAAATCCGTTTGAAATAAATAGTAAATCAACTCCAAAAATTCTGAAATTTGGATATGTTGTACAAAACATCTTGATGAACATTTTTCATGGGAACATGAAATCCATTTCTGACTGTAAACGTCTCATTTTGACACTCAAAGCCGGACAATCGCCTAGACCATCAAAATACGACTCATTCAGTACCCAAATCACTTTGGAAAGCTCTCAAATTTTTGTCCGAAAATGGACTTCCGAATGACCTAAAATGATCTCTTAAAATTTCAGATTTAATATATGTCATACTTCAAGATGTTATGAACAACTTTCATACCAGCCACTAAATCAACTATCCACAGCCCTTAAACCATCTCTAACATATCCATTAGTCACCACTTAGCCTAGTCAAGGGTTAGGAAGCCGCTTACTAGGAAGCCTAAGCAAGACCAAGCCAAGCAAGCAAGACCAAGCAAAGGCGCAAAGCAACCTTGCCGGAGTAGCGATGTGACGGACGGCGAGCGGTCGCCCGAATGGCTAAGGCGGTTGGCTGGTTGAGCTTTTGGTCACCTGGTGAGTGATAGAGAAATTTGAGCTGGTGATCGTGCAAGGAAGGAGAGGCGAGAAGTAGCAAAGAAGGAAAAAAAGAGAAGAAAGAGAAGAAGAAGAGAGGAGGAGGAGTTGGCCACGTGAGATGAGGGAGAAAGAGAAAGGGTGAAGGGAGAGAGAGTGAAAGACATTATGAAAAGAAAGAGTCAAGGTTGGTCAACCACCCCACTCACAAAGATCCAAGGGCCACCGTCACTTCTTGTTGGACAAGCTAAGATCTAAGGGTCCACATTAATCAAATTTTCTAATAATAAGGAAACTCTAATGGCATACTTGTAAATAAGCAAAGAGGGAGGTATACTGGTCTAAATCCGCACCCGGTCTAAATTTCATTTTTCGACAAATCCGGACAATCCCGAGGTTGGCCACACTTAATTTGACATCGTCCAATTAATTTCGTCGTGAACTTCGAGAAATTCGACACCCAAGTCCGGATTCTAAATAACGTCCAAATCGATCGAATGCGACTTTAGCGAATCTCAAATTTAACGGGCGGCTTTTAGGAATTATGCGTATCGACTCGTGGCCGATTTGAAATCGAGTCACATCTAAGTTTACTCGAACCATGGTGACCTCGGTAGTCATGTAATTGTGAGGGTCAATCATTAGTTCCGAACGACGCGATCCTTTGAATTAGGTTCAGGGTCATTCGCAATTCATACGATGGTCAAGCGGAATCACCCGCGATCCGATTGTATGTTATTAGCAACTCGCCCATAACCATCTTTGGATCGGTCTATAATGGCCATAAATATTCCCTCGACAATCCTTATGATCGAAGTGCCAAACCACGATTAAGTTTTTAGGTCCACGTAATTAATTCCTAGCTAGCCTTTCCTTAATGGTTAACAACCCGAGAGTGATCAGTTCCAGGTGAGATTTAACTATAGGCGTATCGATGAAATACACATTTTATAAATCTCGAAAATGGATCGAAATTCAGAATGTCACATTTACTTCACGAATGCATTGCTCTTTGTAGGAATGACTTTGGATAGGTGGCAGGATCCAGAGCTATTTCTGACTGACGGGATTGTGTTAAAGAGTTTTGACTTGGTGGACTTAAAGGGGGGCTTGCTAGAGATGACTTGGTCTATTTGATAACTTCTATTAGTGGACTTGGTACCAACTTTGTGTCCTCTTGACACACCACGATCCACCATTGTCACATAGCATGATTCATCGGGGGTGACTTTTGGACTTGCTTTAATACTTCTAGATGTCTATACTTCGGCACTTCTAAATTTCAGGGTTTTGAAACTTAGTTGCTTCGACGGCAGACCATTGGCAAACTCTCGTGACAAGCAACTAGTGACTTAACTTCCCTCACCTATCATCTGACATTTGAGTCCACTAGAATCGCCCACTCCTCTCACACCTTTTCTATTTCATTCAACTTATAGTGTCACTACCATGTTACCCTAACCCTGTTGGGATTTTGATATCCAAATTCCATAGAAAGTGAATGAAAAGTGTGGAGGGAGGTAGTCTCACATTGAATAGAAGAGATAATGGGAGATGGGTTTAATTAAAGGAGCCTCTCAAATGGGTTTGGACCTCAAGGGGCACCCCACTTTTGTGGAAGGGAGAGGACTTGCACAAAGCTGGGTCGGTCCCCGCGCGCGCACTGGTCGCCGGCCGGGTTTGGGTCTGACCCTGTTCCTATTCTTTTGGAGCTCAGTTTTTCACCGAACAGACATGTTTTTTTGTTTTGAAATTTTATTTTTTTTATTTATTTGTTTTCGAACCGATATGTCTGTTCGTGATTGCTCATCTAGCTATCAGTTTGGGTTCGCCTATCTATAATCGAACTCGCCCATCTATAACCGAACGAAATATTTCGGTTCAAATGTGACTCTTCGTTGTTTTACTGCTCTCTAACTCTTCATTCAATTGCTCTCATTTTTTTTCTTCATCATTGTCCTTCGTGCGATTAATCTAGAGAAGTTGCGTTCAAAGGTTTCCTTTGAAGGAGTACTACTTCATAGGAAAGGCAATCCGTTCTACCCTGGTAGACAATTGTCCAACAACCTTGGGTACCGGTGGAGGGGACAAATTGTCTTAAGGACACAATGTGAATTCGTTGGGCTCCGATCATTCGTCAACATTCGGATTACTCATATGCACTTGATCTCAGGTTTGTCGAACAACTTTGTTTTGCACTTACGAACACTTAGGAGTTAACAAACCCTTCATTAAGACTCAAGAATCTCGAGATCAAACCTTCTCAACATGTTGGTGACTTCATTCAAGAGGGAGTGATTACGCAAAGGCGATGCCACTGAAGAAGAGGAGCGGCTACGTTCACCTTGACGAGCATATTGACAACCAAATGGAGCAGACGCTAGGAAATGTCAATCAATTGCAACCGCCCTCGGACTACAAGATGCTTCTCCTCTAGCGCAGTTATTTCAAACTCTCCATTCTTCCCAAGGAGAAAGTTGCTGATGAAATTACGAAGATGAAGCCTTTGCATCGGCTCCTTCCAACTATGGAAACACCACCTCCCCAAGTATAATGAATTAAGGAATCCAATACCTCAAAAATCAATAAAATGTAATTTCGAAATAGAAAATAATGATCATAATGGGAGTTTTAAACTTTCAATGTTTAGTTTATATGAGATAGTCGACTTCCTAATTTCAATCATATGGAAATCAAAGCTCACTTTTCAAAAGATTCACTGATCAAAGTCCACAATCATAAGTTTAGAAGTTAGAATTCGTATAACCTCCCGGAGATGTAGTAAGTCCACATAAGTGCTTGGCCAAGATTTAGACCCAAAACAATTAACACCATTATAGAGTGTTCGACAATCCCCCCATGACGAGCTGATGGTTCACATGATTCAATTGTGAACAAGAGATTGAGCTCACATAGAGGAGAATGACTCCTACGCAAAAGTCCAATAGGTCTCGACCCTTTGAGAACATTAGCTTGGGCCCCAAGCAAATGCTTCGATCATCAATAGGGTTCTTGCTCATATGAACAACATTAGGGGTCTTAAAATTCCCTAATTTATGAACAACTAGGTAATGTGGACTCTTATAAATCAATTACAGAGAGCCTGTACAAGTTCGTACACCCCAAAAATTCACTTTAGGTAATCACAAGTGCTTAGGGCCTATAGGTTCACGTGAATTCAGTTAAGTCCAATCTTAAAAAAGGGCCCTGAATGGTTTTTTGATCCAAAACTGTTCAAAATTTTATTCAAAAGTTGAGCCATCGAAGATTTGAACAGGCCCGAATTCACTTACAACTTAATAAAGGCTCTCCACGATCAAATGCGATAACCAAAACATGACAAAAACCTTTGATCACATTTGCAAGAACGGTGATTTCTAGGCCCAAAAAGCCGAACTTTAATTCTCAACTCAAGGGGCCCAAACTGAGCTTTTGCTATGGGTAGCTCACTTACTAATCTTGAAGTAAAGGATATGGGACTAAAGATATATGAATATTTTAAATTTATCAGCTATAATAATTTTAAAACGTTTTCAAATTCAACCTCAATTTTCAACTTCTTAAAAGAACCCGGATTGAGTCCATAGTATTACTAATTCAAAAGTATTAGGACCTTAATGGACTTAAAGAATTTATATTTAAGTGTTTTAATCAAGTCAAAATTGGTATAGGACTTAAAAATGCTCGGTTAAATCCGTAACAAAATCCAATATATAAATGATCTCTAATATGTCTAAGTTTTTAGTAGTCACTTTATTTAAAGTTCTAAAGATAATAAGGCTAGATATAAAAAAAAATTTGCAGATTTCTCACTGTAAACACTTCTAACTCATTCGGATGAGACCAATTTGGAGTTACATCAAATGATTTACGGCATGTTCTTTTCACAGATTGTGGATTTAAAGTTCAGATTTTCATTTGATGATAACCGATTTTTGTGACGATGATATAATTTCTTAATATACTTATATAAATTTTATCAATCTTGCCATTTTCCTCGATGTAATGGTATATGAGAAAAAATGTAAGATAATATTTAGGAATCTGTTTATTGAAGAAGTTCATTATGACGTTGATTCAAAGATACCTTTTGCTAAATCCCTCTTCAAGGATTCGCATGTCAATTTCATGTTGTTTCAAGTTGGATTAGTCATGCTCTTAACTTTTGGTGTTGGGTTATATTACATTGCAAATAGTCAAACTTTCCTATCTTGACTTGCAGACTAAATTACAACCCATAACGTATTTACATAATCAAAGAGAGAAATATGACAAATCTCATTCATATTTCTAACATCTAACCTCCAAATATAAGGTGAAGTAGAGCAAGTCACATGAAATTTAGAAAAAAAGATCCAAGAAATGCCCGGGTAGATGTGCCTTAATGAAGACATCACTATCAACACCTAAATTTTTGTTCACCATATAGAAATTATTGCATAAGAAAATTAGGAATCTACTTAACTTGTATTCAAAAAATAACATATTAGCATAGTTCATATTTGCATCACACGCTTCTCGCATGGCCATCCCAACGCATTCTTGTGGACAAGCGCACACGGACTTACCTCCGGTAGATAACCCGCCACCACGTCCTCTCAATCTCGATCTTTAATTCAAAAGAGGGAGAACAGATAACATTTGTGTGGACAAGCTCACGATCCCTAATGACGCCGAGACGAAGCTGTACCGCCTAGAGCCTCACTGACCAATGCCCTCGCTGTGTTTCCAAGCCGTTCCAGCGATTCCCAATGATAACCGCGGCAGCACCAGCGATCCGGCGTGCTCTCCACAGGTACGACGATTTTCTTTGCAGTGATCTTAATAGTCCCAGCGAGTTTCTCTACGTACCGAGCCGATCCCAAGATCCGTATACGCAGCAATTCATCCTCGAGAATCCACGATAACACTCCCGCAAGAAAACGAAGGGAGGAAAACGCGTTCAGGCCAGGTGAACCGCAAGATAAAAGGGATGCAGCGATTTTGTCTTTTGTTAGTCTTGGTCAAAGAGGAGTGGACCAACGGAAGTGGAGATTGAAGTAATTAAAGAAAACACAATTGACCGAGAGAGGAGTAGACTTGTCAAACGGGTCAGGTCGGGTCGGGTCGGGTTTGGGTCGAAAATGGTCCGATCCAGATAGATCCATTTTAACTCATTTTGACCTATTTCCATGGAATGCAAATCTAATGACCCATACCCGACTTGATCCATATTGCTAAAACACACTCATATTTAACTCAATCTAGGAAAACTCATACTCAAACCGAGATGAGAGAGTGAGGCCGAGAGAGATGAGTTTAAATAAGTTAAACTCATTTATGACCCATTTACTAATGTATGGGTTAAGAAATGGGTTTATGACCCATTTTGACTTATGTAAAAAGGAGAGAATACGAGTCAAAATATTGTGGCCCGCAAGCACATCTCACCGAGAATGCACATATGACATATGCGCAGAAAGATTCATCAGAAATGAAGGGAAACATTATTCCCTCAGTCCTCTCTCTCTACGCCCCAGATCGTCCCTGCTCCAGCAAGGCTGCCACTTCTTCGTTCGTGAGTCCCAGATGCTATCACAGCCCGCATCGTTGCCTTCTCACCAAGCCGAGACGGATTGCAGGCCAACCTCCAGCCTAGGTCGACGACTGACGACTTCGATTTTTATTTGTTTGTAGGGACTCGGCGAATGCCGACATCACGAGCAGCCCCTCATCGTCCTTGCCACTGTGAGCATTGCCGGTCTCCATCGTCCATGTTCCACCGTCCCATCTGCAATATTTCGAATTAGGTAAAAAATCTTATCTGATTTGATTTTTTAAATATTTGTTGCCTAATTTGAAAATTGTGATCTCATTTGAACATTCGTATGATATTACATATCCATAAGTTTTCGAGTATCTCACAACGTGCTATGGTTGATGGTCCAATCTCAAGGCCGAGATACAACTCGTGAGTGTGTGAAAAATCGGCTAATCCTATCAACATGCCGTTGGATACGAACGTTGATTTAATCATTTTCTAAATTAAAATGGATATGTATAATATCTTGGATGGTGGATGTTATCTTTAATTTGATTGTGATTTGATTTGATTGGATCTTTCTTATTTTGTCCAAAAAATTGAATAGATGTACATAAGATAGGGTAGATTTTAATTGATAGCATTGCATAGTAGATTGCATTGCGTATTTGAATTGATCCTAAATAATCCTTTTAAAATAAATCATAATAAGATTTAGGATCTTAAAAATGGATCGCATGCTAAGATAGGGTTTATCTAGTTAAGAAAGGATTCCAATTTAAACTAGGACTTAGTCGAGTTTAATTTACTAAGATGAATTGGATAATATCTTAATCAAGATAATTCATTTTCATTATTTATTAATTTCGAATTTTAATCATACCAAATATTTCATCTTAGAATAAATGAGATTTTTTTTCTGGGATAGATGGTATGTTTAACTTAGGGTGTTTAATTAATTCTGAATTTTAATGAAAAATACTAAAAAGTATCATATGCATGTCATGTTGTTTAGGTCATGACATATTACTATGCCATGTGTATGCCATATAGTTTGCATATTAAGCTAATTTAATTAGAAATTGCACGTCATATAGAATTAGGTGAATAAATTCCATGTCCTGCCATGTCATATGTCATGTCATCGTGCCACGTCTATATGACACATCGTCACATGTGCCACATCTATATGACACATCGTCACGTGTGTCACATCATCGACATGTAATCATTTGTGCCACGCCATTAATTGCATGTCATATAGCTTGTATGTTAGTGTTATTTAATTAGGATTGCACATCATGCTATAATTGTTGCATTAATTATTGCCCATCATTAGAATTAGGTCATGTAGTTAAATAGCATGCCGTGTCAAAGTAGATAATACTTTCCATGTCATTGCATGTGGAGTAAGCTTGCATTACATGCATTGCACATAGTTTAGTTGTCATAAAATAAGAGAAAACCCTAAAAAAATTTGAGTGAAAAGAAATCATATTTAGGTTGAGAATGTGATTTTCAAATTAACCCAGTAGATGCTTACGTTGCTTCCAGGTAAGCAAATTTCTCCCTTACCCGTGCAATTTTTTCATCGCTTTGATTATTGGGTATTTCATTAATGGTTGTACACCTGCATGATCACCTCACATGTTAGTGGATATATTTAAGATCAATTCAAGCTGCTTGCCAAGCATTTTTTTTTTTGAAATAAAAGAGAACAGGTACCGAAATGGCGTTAGAGTAATCTAGCGTAATCAAATCTCCAAACCTATAATCTTTGTTTCATAGGAGTAAAATAATTATCCCGATACTTTACTGGGATTTCTAATCGACCCACTAAAAATAGATTAGTGGTGACTTCTAATTGAAAATGATCTGGCATGTTAACTAATTTAAACGTAAGTTGCAAATTGATATGGGTTTGGGAGAGCCCAGCCCAAGTCTCGGCTTATTAATCCACTACCCAACCTCTAGATGGTCCACCCGCTTCGGGGGAGGTCGCGATAATCACAAGACTAAGAGTTATATTAAGCATATGATGCTGTATAAAGTAACGATTTATCTCTTAATATATTGGGAAAAGTACCGAAAAAGTCATAAACCTATTATATTGGGTATCCAATTTAGTCTTAAACATTTCAATTGGACCAGTTTAATCTTAAACATATTTATATTGGTACCAATCGAGAATATTTGGTCAATTTAAGTCAGAAATTGCTGATGTGGACGCCAGTCGCCCTACATGATACAGCTGGGATGGCTATTGCTGATGTTGACATTTTTTAAAATTTTTAAAATAGTTTTATGAATTTTTTATTTTATTTTATTTCTTCTTTTCTTCTTTTCATTCCTTTTTCCTTTTTCCTTATTTCCCTCCGCGAGTCGCCAGCCTCCGTGATGGCTGGCCACGTAGGACGGCTGGTAGCACCAACGTAGGACGACCGGTGTCAATTTCAGTGATTTCTGGCCAAAATTGGGCATATGAACTGAATTGACACAATTGCAAACTGTTTAGGACTCAATTGGCAAAAAAAATTATGATTAAATTGGATAATTGAAATAGGGTATGACTTTTTTGGTAAACTTTCCAAAGACAAGACGTAAAGATTTAAAAAGCTTCTTATTAATTTCATTAATAAATAATTTCGCAAGATTATATTTGACTCAATCACTTTATGCACAAGTTAAATATTCAGAAAAGTAAAATTCCATACCCCTTAGCAAAGAAAACTCAATCAAAGTTCTCTATCTCTAGCATTGCCAGTGAAAAATAAAAGTTGATGATTTCATAGATATCACTTGACTTTCCGTTCTATATAAAATGCGATAGATAGGCATTTGATATCCTAGACGTAAAGGCAATATTTCAATATAGATTGGTTCCAAAAAATAACTAATGGACGGCTACAACATTTCATCTAATTGGCTACAGACTTTGGATTGTCGATCATGGAGGCTAATGCCAACTTTTATGTTAGCCAAAAGCAAGCCCCACCTATTGGTGTCCTCTTTAGTGTGGCTACATGCCAACCTCCATTATTCATCTTGACTATTCCCTTTTTATCATTTTTTTTCTATTTATAATCTCCATTATTCAATTTTTAGTTCTTTTATATCTCAGGGATATAGACATGGAGACCTATTGACCTAGAGACTCGTGAAACACCCTACAAATTTTAAAAACCGATCAAGATTAGAGCTTCGGCCTATACATGTAGTCCTAACTCAAAGCAGTTTGCACGTAATAATGAGATTCGAACAGATAGACTCCCGTTTCCCCGAAATCTCAACCAACCGTGCCGATCTCAAAGTTAAGTTATTCATCCTCTTTATGTGTGACTTTTTTTTCATATTGAATCTTAGTCAACACACAAGTTTTCTTATTTTCTGTAGCTCCTTCGTTTCTGTCCACTTGGCATGGAGCATTTTCTTTCTTTGTTCCTCTCTAGATTTAGTGTCATCCCGTAAGACACAGAGCGAACATATGTGTTAGGGTAGCATGTATTACAAAGAGCTTTGCTAGCATAACAGTTTTTGGGTAATTGTAAAAGTAACAGCATGTTGTGAGCCACAAATTCTTGATAAGTGAACCCAAAATAAGTTATATTTATTTTTTATTTATTTTTTTGTGGTTCAAAATATTCTATTAATCTTACAGTAGATTAGTGACCATCACTTAATCATTTTTCTATTACAAATCCAAGAAATGATTTTTCTTGTTCTTTTAGGGCCCGTTTGGTAACGTGCCAAACAGTGAAAATTTCTGTTCTTTTGTTCCTAGAATCTGTTTGGGAACAGAAATCCGTTTGTTTAATTTTTTGATTCTGGGCACAAATTTGCAAGAATTTGTTCCCAAAATCAGTTTTGGAACAGAATTAAGAATAAAAAAAAGTAGCTTCTTGATTCTAGGAACAAAAATGAGAATCAGTTTTTCTTATTCTTCTTTTTCTTGGTTTTTGATGTAGCTTCTAATGTCCGGCGCAAGGGCTGCCCTTGCCGGATCTGGCAAAATTAAAATATTTTAATAAAAAAATATTATTAGTAAAATATATTATTAATAAAAAAAATTTTATCGGCCATGGCCGGCAACTAGGCCATGAACAAAAAAATATATTATTAATAAAAAAATATTTTACCGGCCATGGCTGGCGACCAGGCCATGGCCCAAAGAAAGAAAAAAATATTTTCAATAAAATGTTTTAATAAAAAAATATTATTAATAAAAAATATTTTACCTACCATGGCCAAAAAAATAAAAAAAATATTTTACCGGCCATAGCCAAAAAAACTAAATTTTTTTTTAATAAAAATATTATTAATAAAAAAAATATTTTACCTGCCATGACCAAGAAGGAGGAGAAGAAAAATAGAAAAGAAAAAAAAAGAAAAAAGAAAGAAAAAAATATTTAAATATTATTAATAAAAAGAAATTTTGTGCCGTTACCAAACACATTTCTGTTCTTTTTCTATTCCAGGAATGGAAATTTTGGGCCGTTACTAAACACCTTTAAATGCTCAGAATCAGTTTCCGGGCACAGAATTAAAAAGAATCATTTCTGAGCAGAATCAGTTCCCGGGCACAGAATCGTTGTCATGCGCACCCTTAGAGATATTTGCAGGGCTATCACCAAACTTGAGCCCATCAATGGTTGGTGGGCCGCTCAAAAAGCCCAATTTGAGTAAATGCATGACCAAATTAGCACAATTGGCCCGTTGCCAGTACTTAAGAAACTAAGGTTAGATTTTTCGGACTTGTATTAGGGCATATGTTGAAAGTATAGATTTTTGTTAAATCTATTATCGATGTAAAACATGCTTCATGCACATACAGTTGGATGATTGGCATGTAGAAGAATTCCATTGCAAAAGCAACTCAAAAAACACATGATGTTCGTCCAACAATCGGTGTGGAAAGTTCTACACCGACGATGGGCCTAATAATAATTTGAATAGTATTTTATCATCACGATAGTGCTGGGGAAAATACCTGCTTTTTGGACCTCCAAGGCAAGCGCAATTTATTAGTGTGCTAGGGGATTTGGCAATTCAGGATTTGGAAATTTCTTGTTCAACTCCTACTAATTACGTGCAAATTTCTCTAGGTTAGGATCATCTGTACAGACGAATGGCTTGGACTTATCCGGCTTACGAAGTTTGTATGATGCTCCGTGAGTCTTTGAAAAGCAGGACCTCTATGCTCGTGCCCTTGGATTATAACAAACAAACAAACAAAAATATTCCTATTCTCTTTCCATCTTAAGCTGATTAGAGAAGCCGTAGAAAAATAACGAGAGAAAAGAAGGAAGAGAGAAGAAAAAGAGAGGAGAAGAAGAGAGAAAGAAAGAGATTGTAAAATCCAAGAAAGGGGCTCTTGGTTTCTGTGTGTGTCTGAAACCCTACACCCATCACGATATATTTATATTAAATATGAATTGTATATGACCATAATGCCCTTATATATGTAAAAAGGAATAAAACCTAGAAAATAAAAATAATTTCACTCTAACACTCCCCCTCAAGCTGGAGCATATAGGTCACCCATGCCCAGCTTGGAACAACTAGCAACAAAGGCAAGACGAAAAAACGCTTTAGTGAACATATCAGCAAACTGATCTCTAGAGGCAACGTAAGGAGTGGCAACCAACTTCTGCTTCACAGCATCACGAACAAAGTGACAATCAACTTTTATATGCTTAGTTCGCTCTTGAAAAACAGGATTTCCAGCAATATAAATAGCTGCTTGATTATCACACATCATATCAATAGGATGATTAATAGAAAATCCAAGCTCCTGGAGAAGAGATTTCAACCATAGCAATTCAGCCACAGTTTGTGCCATAGCACGATATTCAGCCTCCGCACTAGATCTGGCAATGGTAGTCTGTTTTTTGCTTCTCCAAGTAACCAAATTACCACCAAGAAAGGTGCAATACCCAGTCATAAACCGCCGATCACACTTTGACCCAGCCCAATCAGCATCAGAATAGCCAACTAAGGTGGAAGAGCCATTCGGTTTATAAATCAGTCCCTTACCAGGAGAGCCTTTAAGATATCGAAGAATGCGACAAACATCATCCCAATGAGCCTTCTTGGGTGATTCCATAAACTGACTCACCACACTAACATCAAAAGAAATATCGGGACGTGTAACAGTAAGATAAATTAGTTTCCCAACTAGACGCCGATACCGATGTTTATCTTCAGTATCATCTCCATCATCAACTCCAGACTTTTGATTTGGATCCATAGGAGTATCAACTGGCTTGGAAGCTAGTGTACCAGTCTCAGATAAAAGATCAAGAACATACTTTCGCTGAGACAAATTAATACCTTTCCTACTTCGTAAAACTTCAATACCTAGAAAATACCTAAGAGCTCCCAAGTCTTTAATCTGAAATTGCTGTTGAAGAAAAGATTTAACCTCAGAAATTCCGGTCGCATCACTACCAGAGACAATTATATCATCCACAAAAACAACAAGAATGACCACTCCCGACTCCTTCTTGCGAACAAAAACAGAATGATCAGAATAACATTGGTGAAAACCACACTTGGAAATCACTAAACTGAATTTCTCAAACCATGCTCTAGGAGATTGTTTCAACCCATAAATGACTTTATGTAGCCGGCATACTTTACTGCGATCCTCCCCCTGGGCAACATACCCAGGAGGTTGCTCCATATATACTTCTTCAGACAAATCACCATAAAGAAAAGCATTCTTGACATCCAATTGATATAATGGCCAATCAAAATTCACAGCAAGAGAAATAATAACATGAACAGAATTGAGACGTGCCACGGGGGAAAAAGTCTCAAAATAATCCACTCCATAAGTTTGAGTAAAACCTTTAGCAACGAGCCGAGCTTTGAGATGCTCAACTGAGCCATCCGGGTTATACTTGATAGTGTACACCCAACGACACTTCACCACATCTTTCCCAAGAGGAAGATCAACCAAAGACCACGTTTGGCGGGACACCAAAGCTTCCATTTCTACATCCATAGCTCTCTTCCACTCGAGATGAGACAAGGCCTCAGTGGTAGAAGTAAGAATAGTGTGAGTATGTAATGATAGAGCAAAGTCATGTAATGGAGGAGGAAGATGTGAAAGAGACACATAACGCTCGATAGGGTAAGCAAAAGAGGATTTTTGTGTACAAGAACGAGTACCTTTGCGAAGGGCAATTGGAAGATCGTCCGGACCAGGAGACAAGGAGGGAGATTGAACGGAGGGCACGGAAGAGCTGGAGACTGGTGGTGCCGTAGACTGCTTTCGCCGCTGATATACTTGCAAGGGAGGAGGTACGGAAGGACTAACGGAATCTAAGGGAATAAGTTGTGGAATAGGAGGATCAGCTACAATGTCAGTTGAAAAGTCTTTACCCTTAGTAGAATAGTATGGTGTGCCCTTGAAAAAAGTAACGTCAGCACTGACATATTGAGTATAAGTCATAGGATCATAACACCGATATCCCTTTTGAGTACGTGAATACCCGAGAAAAACACATTTAGTAGCACGAGGGGATAGTTTATCAGCACCAGGTCGTAAATTATGGACAACGCAGACACACCCAAAGACACACGGGGTAAGAGGAAATAACGGCTTGTCAGGAAATACAATATTGATTGGTGACTGTTGATTGAGGACAGTGGAAGGCATACGATTTATGAGGTAACAAGTAGTAACGACAGCATCACTCCAAAATGATTTTGGGACATGCATATGTAACAAGAGTGAACGAGCAACTTCTAGAAGGTGACGGTTCTTTCTCTCAGCCACACTATTCTGCTGAGGGGTAAAGTACAACTTGTTTGATGTATAATGCCAAGACTAGAACAAAACAAAGAAATTGATTTTTGTGAGTATTCTAGAGCATTATTTGTTCGCAAAATTTTAAGGGATGTATTAAACTGATTAGTAACCTCACGATGAAATAATTGAAAAACATGTAAAGATTCAGAACGATCATGAAACATATAGTGCCATGTTAGACGAGATTAATCATCCACAAAAGTAACAAAGTACTTAAAACCATTTCTATTAGCAACACGGGAAGGTCCCCAGATGTCCGAATGAACAAGTTCTAATAAAGTAGATGCACGAGAATCACTACGACTAGGAAAAGAACTACGATGATGTTTCCCAAGTTCACAAGCCTCACACTCAAGAGTAGAAATTGATTTACACTCGGGAATTATTTGCTGTAACTTAAATAAAGATAAATGCCCTAAACGGGAATGCCATAATAGGGGGGTAATAGGACTAGCAGCTAGACCATTGGCGTCAGCAGTGGAGACACCATCCAGATAATAGAGTCCATCATGTTCATGCCCTCCACCAATCTTCTTCTTTGTCTGAAGGTCCTGAAAAATGCAATAGGAGGGGTAAAATGTAACAGAACAACCAAGATTTTTAGTTAACTGACTAACAGATAACAAATTCAAAGGAAGTTGGGGAACATGTAAAACGGAGGACAAGGATAAGGAGGGTGTAAGTGAAACAGCCCCTGGTCCAACCACTTGAGTAGAGGAAACATTAGCTAGAATGACTTCAGGTGAAGGACTAGAGTTATGGTGGGAAGAAAATAATTCTTGCTTACCCGTCATATGACTAGAAGCTCCCGAGTCAATGACCCAAGAGGTGCCAGGAGACAAAGTAGAGAAAAAGGCCATGTTACTTGTACGTGCAAGAGTGGCAGTGGATGAGAAATTGGAAGCCTCCAGTTGTTGGACACGCTTGATGAGTTGTGCGACCATATCATCCCGAGACGCGGACTCAGAAGAACTACCCCCACTTGGGATATATGGATTCGTGTCACCGTAAGACACATTTCCAGCACTCCCTTCAGACATAGCAGCATTTGTAGTAACTAATCGCTGAGCCCACTCAGGCTTGCCATGCTTGGCCCAACATGTGTCAACAATATGACCAGATTTGTCGCAGTATATACACTGACGGCTATCTCGATCAGAATTTTGTCCACTACGTCCACCACCACGACCGCGACCTCCCCCTAAACCACGACCTCTATTAGAAAATCCACCACGACCACGAACACCACTACTAGCCACAAATGCTGAATTATCTTTAGATGATGTAGAAGACGGAGGGACAATGCGTTGAATCCGACAAAATGCTTCATTCATAGAAGGAACTCTCTCTCCAGCAAGAAGCTGACTCTTCATAGGCTGTAAGTCAGCATTCAAGCCTGATAAAAACTTGGTCACCTTAAATTCAGCTCGTTGTGTCTTTAGTGTCTCAAGATCAGTAGTGATGGGCTGATAAAGATTAAGTGCTTCCCACATGCCTTTCAAAGCACTATAATACTCTCCAAGAGACTTGTCCCCCTGTTTAAAATTAAAAATCTTCTCATAGAGCTCATAGACTCTAGACATGTTTTTGTCTTATGAGTAACTCTCCATAAGATCATCCCACACTCCCTTGGCAGTTGTGTGGAACATGACATTAGCAGCAATGGATGGTTCCATGCTATTCCATAACCACACCAAAAGTGTATCATTCTCTCTCATCCAGTCACTATAGTCTTTAGAGTTTTCAGCAGGGGGTTCTCATCCAGTCACTATAGTCTTTAGAGTTTTCAGCAGGGGGTTCTGTAGTAAGATAATTAAGTTTCCCTTTGGCATTAATATAAACCTTCACAGCTTGAGCCCATAGCAAGTAATTGGAGGATCCATTCAATTTAATGGTGGTAATCTGAACATTGACACTGTCCGTAGAAGACTTAGTGCCATTCATGGTGAAAATCTCAATATAAATATATCTACCACCGATCAAAAAGGCCGAAACTTCAGTGCAAGAAATAAAAAAGCAATACCAACATATAATCAGATGCGATTGGCTCCATCAAACAAACAAAGGGATGCTGAAATCTTATAAATATAGGCTGCATAATCAACGAAATACCCTGATCCTTGAATCTGCTGATCAGGAAGTGTTGTAATCCATTGTCACAAACAGAACCTGATAAATCTGATTTCTCCTGATCTTATATGTATCGAGACTTGAAGAGAAAATAGGTAAAAATTGCAGCTTTAGGTGGCTACGCACCAGAGAAGGAATAGAGTTATTAGGGGACTCTCAAACCAGCAATAGGACCAGGGAATCAGGTAGTCAAACCGTGCTCTGATACCATGTTACTAAGCTGATTAGAGAACCCGCAGAAAAATAACTAGAGAAAAGAAGGAAGAGAGAAGAAAAAGAGATGAGAAGAAGAGAAAGAAAGAGATTGTAAAATCCAAGAAAGGGGCTCTTGGTTTCTGTGTGTGTCTGAAACCATACACCCATCACGATATATTTATATTAAATATGAATTGTATATGACCATAATGCCCTTATATATGTAAAAAGGAATAAAACCTAGAAAATAAAAATAATTCTACTCTAACAGAATGGCTTGGACTTATTCGGCTTACGGAGTTTGTATGATGCTCCGTGAGTCTTTGAAAAGCCGGACCTCTATGCTCGTGCCCTTGGATTATAACAAACAAACAAAAATATTCCTATTCTCTTTCCATCTTAAGCAGAGTGTTAATGGTTTGGGTTTCCATGATATACGAACTGACCCGAATATGTTTGGTACATGTGTGTTCATGACTAGAATTGTATAGTACTTAAACTGAAAACACGGTTCGGGTTGGTTTGGATTAGGTCGGGTCGAGTCGAGGTGCAAAAGACAATAGTAGGGGAGACTTTCTTGGAGGGTGTTCTCTGGAGGAAGACAATGTATTATTTAAAGTGTCTTGATTTGTTTCGGTTCATGTTCGGGTACCCGAATTGAAACCTTGGAGCCTGACCTTGGGTCCATTAAGGCCGGACTCAAGTCCGTCATGCTCAAGCATCGAACACTTTCGGGGTCTTAAGCCCATCTTCAATAAGCCCAGGCCTAGGTGCCTAAGACCTGGGCTATGGCACTATTGTTCCGGGCTCAACCTTATGGACCTTGGTGAGGCGGAGCCAGGCACAAGCACTGAGGTCCTAGCTTCGAGCTCCAAAGACCCGAGCACAGGTGCTGGGAATCTGGGCACGAGCACCCGAAATCGAGATCTCGGGCGCGGGTGCTGGGTTCCTGTAATGGCCCAGTCCGACGAGGGTGGGGAGTGATCGGCAGGGCCAACAGACCTGGATTGGGAATGGCTCCTAGTAGGCTTCTAGGATGGCGAAGGGGGCAGGAATGAACCGAACTATGCACCGAACATGGGGAGAGCGATTCTGGAATATATATGTGAAAACTGGAATTAACTCACGGAGGCGCCTTTTGATGTAATGGCAAGCTTTGCTTTGGAACTCCAAAGTTAAGCGAGTCTAGGCCAGAGCACTACCAGGATGGGTGGCCTCCTAGGAAAGTGCCTGCCTATACACCGAAGGACAAAACCGTGAGGCTCGGTATGGGACGGGCCAAAGCGGACAATACCTCGAGTGAGTTAAATCTAGGGTGTCACAATATGATATTAGAGCGGGACCCCCTCCAGTAGATATATGGTTCGGGGATGAACCATGCGGAAGCTGGTGGGCCTGTGACGACCCGATCAGATGAGGGCGGGGAGTGGTCGTCGGGGCTAGAAGGCCTGGACAAGAAGCGGCTCTTGACAGGCTTTTAGGATGGCGAAGGGGGCAGGAATGAACCGAGCTGTGTACCGAACAGGGAGAGAGCGATCCTGAGATATATATGTGAAAACTGGAATTAACTCACGGAGGCGCATTTTGACGTAACGGCAAGCTTTGCTTTGAAACTCCAAAGTTAAGCGAGCCAGGCCAGAGTACTACCAGGATAGGTGACCTCTTGGGAAAGTGTCTGGCTATACACCAAAGGACAAAACCGTGAGACTCGATATGGGATGGGCCAAAGCGGACAATAAATCGAATGAGGGTGTCACGGTTCATGGGCATGAGCAACACGATCTGGGGCCCAACCACTGTGGGCTCAGCCTTGGCCTCTATGAGCCAAGGTCCAAGCATCGAGGACATCGACGCTAGGGTCCCACGCTTGGCCTTTGTAGACCTGACTCGGCCTCGATGTACCTAGGCCAAGGCATTAGGGAGTTGGGCACGGGGAACGGTGTCTCAGGCCCAATATCTGTGGGCTTGAAACCAGTGCCTATGGTAGGGTCCTCGATGCCCATGCTGAGGCCTATCGTGGCCGAGCCGGGTCCATAGAGGTCGGGCTTGGGAGCTCAGTGCCTGTGCCCGGTTCCCTGACTACCCGTGCCCAAGTCACTAGCAACTCGAATAGTGTATGTCTTTGAGAAAATAAAAACAAGTTTTTCTTACAAAACAACGGAAAATAATTTCTAGTTCATTTTCATATTTCAATCAAGTTTCGGAAAAACATTGCCATTTTTATAAAAATGACTTTCAGAAAATTATTTTCTAGAAATATCATATTTCCTGTAAAATAAAGGGAGCCTCAATGCATGAGTCACATTTGTGTAAATATTCAATACACAAATTCTAAACCCCTAGCAAAGAAAACATGGTAAAAGTTCTTATCTTTAGCATTGCCGGTCACAAAAGAAGTCGATGATTTCATCGATGTCACTATAAAAGAAGTTGATGTTTGATGGGGGTGGAAATATGTTTCGGAATGACACATATGCACGTACATAAACTGTGATAAATAGGCTTCGGACATCCTAAACCTATAGGCAGATTTCAATATAGAGTGGTTCCGAAAAGTGACTAAAGGACGGCCACAACATTTCATCTAATTGGCTACACAATTTGGATAGTCGGACCACGGAGGCCAAGCGTACTCTTTTGTTAGCCAAAAGCAGCCCCACCTATGGGTGTCCTATTTAGTTTGGCTATAGCCTTATACGCCAACTTCCCTAATTCCTCTTGACTATTCTCTTTTTATTTTTTGGTTCATTTTTTATCTTCCATTTTTCATTCTTCATTTATTTTTTTTTATATTTCAAGAACATAGATACGTAACTCGCTCGTTTAGACACTCGTGAAGCACTCTACGAGCCCAGTTAATGAGATACCAACAGTTAACCTCCAGTTCCTAAAAATTCATTAATGCCCCTACCAACTGTGTTAATCCTCATATTGTAAGGCCTGAACTTAATCAGTCCATGGGTTTTATGTGATGTTTTATGAGCTTTCATATAGCAGGTTTATAGGCCTGTATCTTTAGATTATATACAAAAAAAGAAAAGAAAAGAAGAAGCTATTTTCACATTTGTGGTCATTGGGACAATCTTATAAGGAATAGAAAACTTCAGCATGATAAACAAATGGATCTTAAAAAATCCCACAGGACGCGACCGGATTCGTTGACTGGTCGGTCACATCACGATCCAAAATGGCCTATTTTGTTTCATTCTGCTTAGTAGTTATTCATTTTGGTTTCACTATGAGAGCATTTTAGGCAACTTTTCATTGTTTTGGTCTACATGGCTGTGCATGCTCTGATTTCCTTATACAATGATGGTAACTTTTCTTTATTTTGATAGATTTTGCATGAATTGTTAATTGATGTGAGTCAGACGTATTTAATGACAGCATATGAATTGACCCTTTTACCGATAAACATTCCTCTACGCTCTCATATTTGAAAACATTCGAACTAGCTACTCGAAAGGAAAAGATCCCTCAAAAACCCTTTCGTTCCGCAAGTGATTCATGGCACAAGGATAGTGCGAGAAAGTAAATCGCATGTTCAATAGTGAAACCCTGCATCACGATAACGCGATACATCCCTCCATGAATCACATTTCGAAATTCAAAAACTTGGTTGTTATTGCGAGGCGTAACCTCGGTTCAATGCATTGATCTTGGACTGGAGGGGCATGATTCACGAGATGAAACGACAACATGAAAATGGAAAAGGCAAGAAACGGGAGAACCGCAAGCAACAAAGCATTAGAGCTGGGCTAACTGGGAAATGGTGAATGGGTAAGTGAACAGTTCAGCTTCATCGCTGAATAATTTGCTGGCCGCGACCACATTGACGGCTTCAGTAGGATGGGCAAGGTCCCAAAACAAGTACTCGTCCCTGTTCTTGCATGGGATTTGGTATTTCTGACAGCTGATCTTACCACGCTTCCGTCCGTGCCCACAGCAAGCGGTTGTTGTGACCTTGAAGCCTCAAATTAACAAGAATTGACAAGAAATTCACTTATTGGTGGATGGTCGACATGTGGAAGAATTCACTTATAGATTTAACTTGAAATATACATATCGTTTTTCTAACAGCTAATGTGTAAGGATGTTCTTACATTGCTGGTCGACTTAACAATAATCTTATAGTGACAGCACCTCTAGTTGACTCTGTTCTTAACTTTTGTTCACATATGAGTTCATAACTTCAGTATTCACAAAGATTGGAAATGGACAGAAGTGTGGTGAGTATTCTTTATGTTTTCTTAATAACCGCATAGTGGAAAAGCCTTAATTTTTTCTAGTCAAGTCCACCAATGTTCAAGAAACTTGACAATGATTAGAGGTCGCCAAATTCGTTTGCCAAGTTATTTTGGGCTGAAAATGAAAGAGGAAAAGGGTTACAAGTCATCTCTAATCAAATCTACTCTTAGACACTTGGAATTGTTGCGTTTATACTTTGCAGTGTCAACGTTATAAAGACTTGTTCACCCCAATACTTTGACATCATTTCAGCACCGGAGAGCTTAACATTCTCGACGGTGGCGGATAAGTGGAACACGTTCAACATGACATACGTAAGACAAAATCTACGAAGAAAATTTGCTGAGAAAATCATCCAACAAACACAAATAATTTGGATACCGTATAGCAATGGGTTGTCTAGTAACTCTTGAAAAATGGCGGAAGTGTCCTGATAAGTGAATTTAGCATCAGCAAAGTGCTTGTTCAAGTCACTGACGAGAGATTTAAGCTTGTCGTCGAATATCCGCATAGCGAAATTGACATAGCCTATGCACTGCGAAAACGTTGGAGGACTATGGGCCAATACAAATGCTGTGCACCCAATAAAGTTTGCCCCTGATAGGATCATCTTCCTCGCTCCGTAGTTGTACAAATCCTGGAATTAAAGGCACAATCTTTCAGTCGGTTTTAGTGGTGAAATAAAAAGAAGAAAAAGGCGACAGAAGTTCTAGAAATTGAACGCAATGCAAAAGCGATAGATAACGAAAAACACCTTCATCTTCTGAGAATATGTTTCAACGAGAAGATTGGCATACAGTTCAGGAGTGTATTGCAGACTGAGATTGGTAAAACCGAAGTAATTTCCGAGGTAATCGTTATTGCCGAGGTCGACGTAATATAAACACTTCTTTAGATGAAATGCAGCCGAGTTCTCGTCTCCTAAAATCTTCGCAATTTCTGAGGCTACGTATTGGTGCTGCTTCAGTTGATCAGTAAATGTTGCTACGTTACCCTGTAAAAAGGAAATATATGAAGAAATTACGCACAGATGATGTTCATACAAGTATAGTTTAAACTTGACTGTCGAAAGAAAAAATAAATTCAATTCCTTATAACTTGGAAATGTTAATGGAATATGTCAAAATTTGATTAGATGGTGTTGGATCTTTACATGCTAGGACCTGGATAACTAGAATAGTTTAATAGTTAGGTGCTTACATGTTACAACGTCATTGCCTTGCATGGCCCAAAATTCCACGATCTAAGTTTGATTTTAAATGGTTGATGGATTGGTGACTAATGTCAAAATGACCAAAAAAGATGGATGGCGATTCCCTAAATTTAGTGTGTTATATCGAACTGACCAAAATAATAGGGAAATTTATTCATATACCCAGAATGCTCCAACATGCTCTCCCACCCCCCTCTCTCCCTCTGCCATAGCCACCGCGCCATGCCACGTTTGGTGTCGCGCTACACCGCACCATGTCACTGCCGTTGCACCACACCACCGTCTCTCTCTCTCTCTCTCTGAAGGATATTGGCTCGCTCGCATGTTGGCTGCTACGTGCATTGGCGGCACCCAACCTCAGCCGACCTAGATTTGGGGCCGCTGGAGACTAGTTAACTCCAATATGAGGTCACAGCCTCCCTGGCGGCTTGATTTGGCTAAACATGGAGACAGCAGGCAGCAGTGGTGGGCTAGGCTTGGGGAAGGACACAGTGCGGTGGGTCAGAGGGTCTACACGGAGCCTTGGCGATGATGGCGGTGCGTCGACTCGAACAGATAAGTGTGAGAGATAGGGGAGGGTAAAAATGAAAGGAAGAAATTGGACAGTTCAAGAGGGTAAACTTTAGAGGATCCAATCTAAACAAAAATTGACTCTGGAAACAAGAAAGTTGACAAGAAATCAAATGTCAAATGAAATGTACCAATTGCTTCCCAGTTCTATAAAGAATTCCAGCACCAGCACAGGCATAATTGACCCCCTGAAGTATATCTCTACCACTTGCATTTGCATATGGAGGAATAAAGTTGTCAAAGCCCAAGAACTGCTCTGCAAGTAAAAAAAAAATTATTGCTAGATGTGAGATTATGCTCATTTTTCACTCACCTTGCGCTGAAAAATGAGCAACACAAGTAAAATTAGAACCTTTTTTCTCTGGAAATTTATAAGTAGAATCAGAGAACCTTTGCATTGCATATGCACATTTCCGGTTACGTCTTGTTCATACTTCTTTTTGGTACAAAAATTATTGCTAGATGTGAGATTATGCTCATTTTTCACTCACCTTGCGCTGAAAAATGAGCAACACAAGTAAAATTAGAACCTTTTTCTCTGGAAATTTATAAGTAGAATCAGAGAACCTTTGCATTGCATATGCACATTTCCGGTTACGTCTTGTTCATACTTCTTTTGGTACAAAAAATTATTGCTAGATGTGAGATTATGCTCATTTTTCACTCACCTTGCGCTGAAAAATGAGCAACACAAGTAAAATTAGAACCTTTTTCTCTGGAAATTTATAAGTAGAATCAGAGAACCTTTGCATTGCATATGCACATTTCCGGTTACGTCTTGTTCATACTTCTTTTTGGTACAAAAAATTATTGCTAGATGTGAGATTATGCTCATTTTTCACTCACCTTGCGCTGAAAAATGAGCAACACAAGTAAAATTAGAACCTTTTTTCTCTGGAAATTTATAAGTAGAATCAGAGAACCTTTGCATTGCATATGCACATTTCCGGTTACGTCTTGTTCATACTTCTTTTTGGTACAAAATGAAAATGTTCTCTTTCTGAAACAAAAACATCTTATTACTCTCATGTTGACCTCCAATGTAACGATATAATTAAGAAACGGTATGTAAATTACCTACGACGTCATCGAAATTCCGACCGTTGCTGTACCTTCCGGTTGGTCCGTCGGGAAAGTCGATCCCATATGGCAGGAAGACAGGTCTAAGAGAAGAAGGAAGGTTGACATTATTGCCATTGCCGTTCACGGAGTCCCCGTACACGAAATAACAGGGTACAAATGGCTTTCGACGAGCTGCTTGAGGGCTAGCAATAACACAAGCATAATCAACTTACAGTCGGATTGAAATGCCATTTCTCAGAGAAAGTATGATCAAAATGAGTAAGAAAAGTGTGATCGGGGAATTATGTGTTTCAGAAACAGCGGGACGTGAAGAATTTAGCGAAAGATTTAGCAAGCTGAGCAAAGATAAGTGACGAAGTTAAAAGCTAGGAGTTGCTATTTATGGGGAAGGGTTGGAAAAGTTAAGGGGGAAAATGCCTCAATATTGGCCATTGATTGGGGCGCAAATTCTAATTTGTAAACTGAAGATTTGTTCAAATATTAGATGTGCAAAATGTTTTGGATCAGGGTTATTTGAACAAGCCGAAAGTCTTCTGGACTTAATTGGACAATGGGCTTGTAGGTAATCCACCAATCAGAGGCCTCTAAATGGTCGGGTTTCTGTGCTCGTATCCTAAATTATGAAAAAAATAGTAAATAAAAGGTTTCCAAGTGAAGTGATTCCAAAGTAGCTAGCGAATGTGTAATTAATGACGTAGATTCTTTCTTGTTCCTTTTGTTTGGCCATGCCCTAATGATGTAGAGTTAGGCAATCTGCCAACCCTCTAAAGACAACCAAAACACCTAAAGGTAAAGGGCATACATATATTCAGTCAAGAAAGCTAGTTAGTTAAGTAGTTACTGCAAGAATTACCATTACTGAATTAATTGAAACTCGTTGTTTGTTCTAAATGAATGTCAGTGGGAAATGAACATAACAATGATTAGGCGGGAAAATTACTAATCAGTCATAAACTTTTTTGGCAATTTAGTCATAAACTTTTATATGAAAATTCAATGTGGTCCTACCTGCCAATTTTTGCTGAAAATCGTTGACATGTCGAATCTAGTTATCACCTGCTGTGCCACGTCAGTGATTTCCAATGAAAATTGCCTGAAAGGATTATGCTAGAATTTCATGCAAAGGTTTTGTTAGTTTTTGGAAAGTTAGGACTAAATTGGTATATGTACAATAAGTATAGAATTGATTAGACAATTTTCCTGGCCAACCAATTGTCAACACTACTTTTGTTAGCAACACTTCCTTGAAGAAGGTTCCTATTCTTGACATGGTGCTCTATAAATGTGGGCAATTTAATCAAGCATTAGACATGTCAAGAAAAAAAAATCAAGCATTAAAGGAAATTGATTAGCTATAGTAGCTACAAACAAATCTAGTGACGGTGATTAAACAACATTAGCTAGTTTCGTCTCTTGACGTGTCCTGACACCCTATAAACTGAGTGAAAGGTTACGATTCACTTCGGTGATGCTAGCTAGTGGAGTTTGGGTGTATCTCAACAATAAATAGTCTAAGAAGTAAAGACTACCTAGATGCGCCTCTTACTTACCCACCTTTCTTGACTAGCTAGTATGGCTGGTATTCGTGGATACCATTTTTCGGCTCATACAAAAAGGCCATTCTGGAGTTTGCTGCTAAACGAAGACGGAAAGGGATAGCTGAGGGGCACAAAAAAATCAAATTTTTTTTGCTTATCTCAAAAAGCTAGTAAGGCTGATAGAGACCGTTTCCTCGTCAAAAAAAGTAGGAACTAAGATAATGAGTTTGAGAGAATTGAAGGGATTCGGCACTCAGGTCCACGGTCCAGCGATCTACAGGGGAAGTACCCGAAGCCAGGTAGACCCATTCCGCACGATGTGTTCATCTCAAAAGAACTAGGATTTTGGGTTATTCCTATCCAACCGGGATGTGTTAGATAGTTTTGACTTCCTGGGCTTGTAGTGGGGCTTGCTAGGAAATAATTGTCCAAAAAATCTTAAACCTATTGCACATGGTCAATTTAGTCTTAAATGTTTCAATTGTGTCAATTTAGTTCACCCGGCCAATTTTGACTAAAAACGTGGATGTCGACTGTCTTACATGACATAGCTGGTGCTCACGTAGACGATTTTAGTAATTTTTCAAAAAAAAATTTCTAAAAATTGTCCTTCCTTTTTCTTTTTTTGTTTACTGTTCATCTTCAACCTTAAGCGGGTTTCAGCTCCTCTTCTCCTTTGCCATCAGCTCCTCTTGTGGCCGGCGACCTCGCCATGCCCTTGCCTAGATCTAAGAAGTAAGAAGAACACAATGTTACCTGTACTTCAACACCTTCTTCCTCATAAACCTCCTCATCTCCTTCACCCAGATTTGGTGGTCAGTGGCTAGCTCGAGCTAATTTATCAGATTATATTAACTTTTTTTTTTCTTTCAGAACGACATTTCGAAACGGTTTCGACTTCACCGGTTAGCCATGGTGGTCTTAAACCTCAAGGATGTGACCACGCTTTCTGTTCCACGTTATGGTATTTCGTCTGAACAAACTTATCTAAGCCATCGAGGTGAAATCAAAAGACTAATTTCTCTGTGTTAATGGTGTTTCGCCGGTTTTTATTCCGTCGAAAATCTTTCACCGAACGCTGCGTTTCGGATTTTATTAGAGGAGACCAGGGTCTTGAGTCAAGCTTTGACAAAGAATGTCAAATACGTTTATTAATCCCAATAGATCTTACACCCTGACTCGATATGATACCAAACTCGACAATACTAACAATGAAATGACAATTTGCAAATGTTGAAGTTAAGCTATGTCGGAATCTAATCAACGACACAACTTCAAAGTACGCCAGAATTTAATCAATGACGTAGCTTAAGAGAATATGGCTAGAATCTAATCAACAGCTATACTCTAAGCACAACACTGGAATTTAATCAACGACGCTAAACTGGTGGCACAACATTGGAATTTAATCAATAATGCTGAACCTGATAAAGACCCTCGTCGGAATTGAATCTACGACAAAGAATCTGAAAGCTATGATTAAACTACTCCTAATGCGTTAAGGATAAAGACCAGATAAAAGATGTGTTGTGTTTGTTGAAGCAGGTCCTCTTTTCGTCGGAAATCCTTGAGTATTTATAGAGCAGCTTGACAACTATCGACCGCATTTCTCCTTGAAAGTTGTTTTCCACTTCCTTACGTTTCGCGTTTTAACCGCTTCCTGACTTATCGATGTTGCTTACGCCCCTTGGGCATCACGTAATAGCTAATTTTCTTCCACGTGTCTCTTCATCTCTTCCTTGATCTTCACACCCATGGTCATGTCTTTACCTTTTGACACATGTAAATGAATTTTCCGCCACGTATTACCATGATTCCGTGCAAAGCTCGTGATCTTGGATTCGTCGACGTCACGTGCGAAGCTCGTGATCTTGGATTCGTCGACGTCACGTGCAAGGCTCGTGATCTTGAACTCGTCGATGTCATGTGCAAGGCTCGTGATTTTGAACTTGTCGATACCTCTATGACGTGTCTTGTCGACAATTACCTTAGATCTTCTTAATGCCTCTGGGCCTGACTTGCGGCCTTTTTGGATTTTCGCTATGTGGGCCACACTTTATATCTTTTGTAACTTGTAAACGGCCCACTCTCACCAGGGATAATTTTGGGTGTCAACATATGCCCCCTTTTAAAAGGAATAAATTTGAATTTATTTCTTTTAAAGGTGTACCGTGTCTGTGTACGAATCCCTAGGTGATGATCATGCTTTCTGTCCTTTGACGTCCTTTCGAGCAGTCCATATGAATTCTTCATCCAATACCTTTTGAACACATCACCTCGTATCTTCCCCGAACAGTTGTGGCTTTTCGAATCGTCTCCTTCATTCTTTATTCTTGTAAAAGCCTTGTTTCACCGTCGCGTCTTCTTCTCTAACCCTAAAAATCCTTTCTTGAACTCTTTTCCAATCTTGATCCATCATTTCTTATGGCGTCCAAGAAATCTGAATATTCAGCTAGCGATTACATCGCAGCTTTTGACAAGTTTAAAGATGATCCGCGCGCTGGTAATTGCTTTTTTCATTTACTGAAAGCTGTCGAGGATGAATGCAACTGTTTCTCTCTGGGCCCCAGTTTCATGGACCATCTCAATATACCTGTGAATCTTCAATTCCACTTCCCGTATAAACACAGTGAGACTTTGGCACTGCAACATTCTTCTATTACGGATGTGTGGTCCACCGGGTCTTCGCGATTTCGAAGTTTCCCTTCTTACGAAGTGGATTTTCACAAATGGTTTATTCGGTTGAAGGCCGACCGAGAAACTCGACTTTTATGGACAGCTGCTGGAATCGACATCGCTCTCGAGGTTAGTATGTCATCTTATGACCTGGAACGTGGGTTATTGGGCTCTGCCATCACTTTCTGGTCATCTTCCAGCAACTGTTTCTTTTTTCCTTGGGGCCACATGTCCATCACTATGCTCGATGTGTTTGCTATAGCGGGTTTTGAGTTGGTTGGTCACGCCGTCGAGGATTTGTCTCTATTGCCCACTCCTTTTATTTCTGAAGATGCTCTGGCATATAGCAATTTCTTGTCTCGGTTCTATCGAGCTTTGGGTCCTATTACCCAAGATGAGCGTCTCTTTTTCTTGCTCTTTTGGCTATCAAAATATGTGTTTTTTAGTCCTGCCCCTAAGGTTTGCAAAGACTATTTACAAATTGCCGCAGCCCTAGCCATGGGACGACGCCTTGCATTGGCCCCTCTTGTTCTTGCAGTTTTATATAGAGGCTTTACCCACGCCTCTCGAGCAATGAATATTTGATTGTAACCTGAATGACCATTCATTAACGACATAATTTCGTTCCCAGAAGTTGAATCAACTAGCATATTCGCCATTGGCATCTGGTACTCATCCTTGGGGGTGGCTGCATTTAAGTCTCGGAAATCAATGCAGATACGTAGCTTCCCATTCTTTTTCTTTACCGGGACTATGTTAGACAACCACTCAACGTACCATGCCGTCCTAATAAAACCTGCTGCCAGCAATCGATCGACTTGTTCTTTTACTTTAAGGATAACGTCTGGGGCGAATCGTCTGGGCGGCTGCTTATGAGGCCTAAACCCCTTTTTATGGGTAGTCGGTGTTCGACGACATCTCTGCTTAATCCTGGCATTTCTTTATAATCCCAGCCAAAACAATCCTTATACTTCTTTAAGAGTCTTATCAGCTGAGCTTTGAAGTTGTCATCGACTAACGAACTTATGTAAATAGGACGGTGCTCATTACCTAACCCAAGGTTGACCTCTTGCAACGGGTCTTGAGCTTCAACTGATTTTTCACTTTCTTTTATGGGTGACTCCTCAAATTCAAGGATTCCATCGACAGCTTCTGTGGATTGTTCTGCGAGCTCGGCCTGATAGGCCGAGTACCTCTCAATGAGGTCTTTTGACAATATAAGGTTCTCCATGGACAACCTCATTTAATTGTGCTGCCAGTTGACTCTTCGAGACCCACTCAATGATCCCTTTGTCGAAACGGCAGAATGCAATACTATTGGGGTCAACGAGAGGTGGCTTGCTGATGGATATATTGTCTTCCAGCGCCAATGCATGTGTATAGGTTGTTTGTGACTTGGTATTTGCTTTGACGTATTCTACCTTATCTCCATTCCAAAATACTAGCATCTGATGGAGAGTTGATGGTACGCATTGATTACTATGGATCCAGTCTCGGCCCAATAGCAAATTGTAAGATCCATCTGCATTAACCACATAGAAAGACGTCTGGGAAGTTTTGGTACCAACAGTCAAGTCAGCAATGAAAATTCCTTTAACTTCGGAGACTTCTCCAGTAAAGTCAGACAATTGGATGTTCGACGGAATAATCTCCTCGTCACGCCTTCCCAGTTTCTTGTAGAAACGATATGGGATGAGATTTAGTGTAGATCCCCCGTCCACTAATACTCGAGACACCGATCGGCCATTGACTTTTGCGTTTATATTCAGAGCCCTTAAATGGTTTGAACCCTTGGTGGAGGTTTCTCGAATTCAACTACCTCTTCTATGCCAAAGTGAAATTCTGCTTTTTCTTTCTCTTCTATTGTAACTTCTACCGAATGATCTGGCTCTATCGTCATTACCCGAAGGTTTGATGGAAGGCATACTCGAACCATGCAAGAGCTTAACGATGAAATTGATCTTGACAATTGTTGTGGTTCGTACCGCGCAGATTCAATGTCTTACTTTGGTAAAGATTGCTTAGGTCGAGCAGATGTCGACGCTTGCATTTCTGGTTTCCGTTTCCAGACTAAATTTCCACGCTTAGGATTTTTCGGCTTGACCTTTTGCTCTGCAGTCAAGACCGGTTTAACCTGCTTGATGCGAACTTGACTTACCTGTTGTTGGAGCTGATACTCCTTTCTTTTCCTCAGTATTCTCCTTTTTTGAGTCCGCGTCAGATTTGAACTACGATTTTGAGTTCGGCGGGCCTCATACCATTGACCTACAAGTGGGTCTCTTGGCACTTTCAGAGTTTGTCGACGTGGTGGATGAGGGTTTGTGCAAAGATCCTCTTGATCAGGGAAGTTAGAACCCCATCCACTTGGCTCAATCTTCCCGTTGTACGAAGGTGGTGGAGCATAACTAACATAATAATCATATTTACCACTAGGCTCTCCTAAAGTGCCGATAGTCGGATCACCTTCTTCATACCTTTGCTTGAATGACTTAATAGTCTTATTACGGTTTCGACGGTCTCTATGATGATTAATACCCCTAGGAGGAGTTTGTTCATCATATGAATCAGTGAGACCCAAATCACGGAATCCGTCGACAACTTCACTAGGCGGACGTCTTCGACTATTGGAGTGATATTTGTCTTGTTGCAATAATCGTCTACATTTTTCGCAAAAAAGATACGGCTGATGCCCCCTAGTCTTTGTCCTTAATGACACCATCCCTGCCGTTACAGGAAAAGGATCGACATCAACTTCCATCGGGGACTTACCTTTGTCTTCAGAGAATTTTATCTTCCCTTGCTTAATAGCTTCCTGGACGTTTCTTTTAAACACAAGGCAATCATTGGTGGCATGGCTCCATGAATGATGCCATTTGTAGTACTTCTTTCCTACTAATTCTTCTTTGGTAGGTATAACCTGACCCTCCGTGAGTCTGATCTATCCGTCGGCTAATAATAAGTCAAATATTTCCTCTGTCTTATTGATATCGAAAGAATAAAATATAGGTTCCTTAGCCTTTGACATGAGGTTGGATTTTTCTTTAACTCTTGCTGGCTTTAGAGCCTTGCAAACATATGGCTTATCAATCACCATCTTAGCGAGAGCCACATCTGTTATATCTACTGACTCAGTTTCATCCTCGCTCTCGTCAGCGTCAGCCCAACGAACTTCACCCCGTCAACCATACCTTTTGTCTTTTTCCTGAAGGAGACTTTCATGCTTAGTAGCTATGGTTGATAATTGGAACAGATCTGAATATGGTTGTCCAACCATTCTTTCTCGGATTTCAAACTTCAGTCCATTAAAAGCGAGGTCCGCAAAAGTCTTTTCAGGTAAAGGAACCAAACACTTATTCCTTGCCCTTTTAAACTTGGAAACAAACTGATCGACAGATTCATTAGCTAACTGTCTCATGGTCGATAGATTTGCTACCGAAAAATCTGGCACAGCTCTTTGAAATTGGCAATGGAATAACCTTTCCATTTGTTCCCATGATGTGACCGAATTTGCAGGTAAGGCAGTATACCATGTAAATGCGGTTTTTGACAAGGATAAGGGAAATAACCTCAACTTCGAAAAATCAGCATGAGCCGCATCACCACATTGAGCCAGAAAACGATTAACATGTTCAAAAGTGGACTGATCTTCCTTTCCGGTGAACAATGTAAATTCTGGCATTTTAAAACCTCTTGGATACGGTATAGTGTCCATCCAATCAGGATATGGTTTTCTATAAACGTTTGGGAGATATCCCATATCATGACCATATCCCCTCATTACAGGGTCCACCACTAACTGATTTTGCACATGACCTACGACAGGCGCAGGAGCTACAACATAATTAGGTGGCAATGGTTGATTCAAATTTTGATGGGGCAATTGGTAAAATGGCTGCTGTGGTAACTGTGGTTGCTGTTGAGGTGGTGGCTGCATTAGCTGTGGTACATTGTTAGCAATCAGAGGTGGGTTAGCTAGTAGGTTTAACTGTGCTGGCAATGGTTGCTGGATTACATTTGGACCCATAGGGGGTGGAAAAGGTTGATTTACGTTAGGCACCGCAGGCTGGGGCGCCTGACGTTGTGGTTGAACGTTTATCTGTTGGATTTGTTCTTGCCCCCTAGGCAAGGGTGTTGCGAGATTCTGAACATCTAGGACTACAGGTGGAGGATTTACCTGGATCACAGGGGGACCATGCACCTGAGTAACCTGATGTCCTCTTTGGAGGTTTTCATCGATCATCAACTGTCGAGCAATTCCTCCATTTGGGTCCACGCTAGTATGAGGTAATCCCTCGCTGGGTGCTATTGGCAAAGTTTCCCCCCTTGGTAATATTCGAATGGGTGGGATCGGAGATGTACTTTGTATCATTGTTCCAAACTGTATTGCAGGACCCCCCGATACTGACGGAAGTCCTGTTCTCAGTTGGGTCAGTGTGATGGACCCTCCATATTGACCTTGCGTGCGTTCATGATAAGTGTTAATAATCAAAGGCCTAACCACTTCAGTCATATGCCTTACCACATAATCAGCGAACTCGTTCTGAGTTTCTTCGATAGTTCGCCTCATGGTAGAGAGTGCAACTGGTGTGAGCTCAGTTTGCCTTCTATCTTCAACACGCTGCTTCGACATATCTGTGACCTGCTCTCGAGATTGGTTAGCAACCTCGGTATGAAGAAGTTGAGCGGATGATGTCTCAGCATGGAAATTATCTTCCGCCATCGATGCAGCTTGCTCGTCAGTATTATTATCTGAGTTGGTTCTACTCCGGGTGCGTGGCATAGCACTCTCTCTACTTAACTCAATAGCAGTCCTACCAGACGTGCCAAAAAGATGTGTCGCCGGTTTTTATTCTGTCGAAAATCTTTAACCGAACGCTGCTTTTCGGATTTTATTAGAGGAGACCAGGGTCTTGAGTCAAGCTTGGACAAAGAATGTCAAATACGTTTATTAATCCCAATAGATCTTACACCCTGACTCGATATGATACCAAACTCGACAATACTAACAATGAAACGACAATTTACAAATGTTGAAGTTAAGCTATGTCGGAATCTAATCAACAACACAACTTCAAAGTACGCCATAATTTAATCAATGACGTAGCTTAAGAGAATATGGCTGGAATCTAATCAACAGATATACTCTAAGCACAACGCTGGAATTTAATCAACGACGCTGAACTGGTGGCACAACATTGGAATTTAATCAACAATGCTGAACCTGATAAAGACCCTCGTCGGAATTGAATCTACGACAAAGAATCTGAAAGCTATGATTAAACTACTCCTAATGCGTTAAGGATAAAGACTAGATAAAAGATGTGTTGTGTTTGTTGAAGCAGGTCCTCTTTTCGTTGGAAATCCTTGAGTATTTATAGAGCAGCTTGACAACTGTCGACCGCACTTCTCCTTGAAAGTTGTTTTCCACTTCCTTACATTTCGTGTTTTAACCGCTTCCTGACTTATCGATGTTGCTTACGCCCCTTGGGCATCACGTAGTAGCTAATTTTCTTCCACGTGTCTCTTCATCTCTTCCTTGATCTTCACGCCCATGGTCATGTCTTTACCTTTTGACACGTGTAAATAAATTTTCCGCCACGTATTACCATGATTCCGTGCAAAGCTCGTGATCTTGGATTCGTCGACGTCACGTGCGAAGTCACGTGCGAAGCTCGTGATCTTGGATTCGTCAACGTCACGTGCGAAGTTCGTGATCTTGGATTCGTCGACGTCACGTGCGAAGCTCGTGATCTTGAACTCGTCAATGTCATGTGCAAGGCTCGTGATTTTGAACTTGTCGATACCTCTATGACGTGTCTTGTCGACAATTACCTTAGATCTTCTTAATGCCTCTGGGTCTGACTTGCAGCCTTTTTGGATATTCGCTATGTGGGCTACACTTTATATCTTTTGTAACTTGTAAATGGCCCACTCCCACCAGGGATAATTTTGGGTGTCAATAAATGGTATGATGGAGTCATCCAAACTCAAATTAGTGTTTCCAATGTGGAATTTTTGTAAAGCCTGTTGAGAGAGTACAACCTTGACGGTGCCATGGACGAGTATTTCGAGTTTGAGCTCGAAAGCATCCCTAGTTCGACAATCTTGCAATTTAGAAATTGAAAGAACTTTGAGTTTCATTGATTGAGGAATAGTTGGAAGTTGGAAACCGCCATTAAACCACCCAGATTTGGCGGTCAATGGCTAGCTCGAGCTAATTTATCAGATTATATTAACTTTTTATTCTTTCAAAATGACATTTGGAAACGGTTTTGACTTCACTGGTTAGCCACGGCGGTCTTAAACCTCAAGGATGTGACCACGCTTTCTGTTCCACGTTATGGTATTTTGTCCGAACAAACTTATCTGAGCCATCGAAGTGAAATCAAAAGACTAATTTCTCTATGTTAATGGTATGATGGAGTCATCCAAACTCAAATGTGGAATTTTTGTAAAGCCCGTTGAGAGAGTACAACCTTGACGATGCCATGGACGAGTATTTTGAGTTTGAGCTCGAAAGCATCCCTAGTTTGACAATCCTGCAATTTAGAAATTGAAAGAACTTTGAGTTTCATTGATTGAGGAATAGTTGGAAGTTGGAAACCGCCATTAAAGCATGGTAGAATGAAAGTCATTTTCATTGCAATTTTCGCTTCCCCATTAAAAGAGAGTGAATAAATGAAGACGAGGATACACCATTAAAGCTTGCGAGAGAGCCGACGAGCATTTACGAAAGAGATGACCGAGAATTTAGTTATTATTAATGAATCCCTGGCATCCAATTTAGGGCCCAACTCCTCTCTAACTACAATGTGAAAAGGTTAAAGCCAAACTTTTCCCAAGTCACGTCCTATCATGTTGTCTTCTCAAGGATATTCTAACATGGACTCTTGACTAGTGATGTGGAGAGTATTAGCAGTGCGTTTTTGGGCCGATTGGACAGGCATAAATCCCAACAGAAGTCGAAGAGAGGAAGATGCTCCTAAGACCGGCGGACTCGGAGGTCGACGAGTTTGGCACTCAAATTCGGTTGGTTGTAGCAAAACGGCCTCCTGATCAATTCTCATGCCTTTGGCCGTGACTAATGATGAATTTTGGTGATGCGGGGTCATTTAGATGGATTTTTCAATTTTTTTGGTATTTTCTTTTGGGCTTTATTTTTTTTGCTACCAGTGGCAATTTTGTAATTTTGGGTTTGCTAGAGTCCTAGTAGGGTTAGGGTTAACACCTCATATAAAAAAGGTGTTTATTCATGTTTGAGATTTCCTATACGTTTTGCGTGTTATCGTTCCTTATACGCTTTGTGTCACATCCCAATTTTTGGGCCTCGGATCCTTTGTACCCCTTCATTTTGTTATTTTTGGGGAGACTTTTGTGGTCCGAATTTCCAAACACTTTATTCTTGAAAGTTATTCCAAACATCTAGAATTTCTTTATTTTCTACAAGATTTTCTAGGCCGATTTTGGAAAAGTTTCCTTCACAAAATTTGTTGAGAACGTCCTTTTCTATAACGTATATAAATTTGGGAATTTTCCGAGATGATTTGGATTTTGGACAGAGCCTACTTTGAGAAACAAGAATGCTGTTCCAGCGAACTGTTTTTAGTCTGTATTTGAGCTACTAAAAATGGTGTTTACAGAGAGATTCAGATTTCGTTCTCTTCATGAAAAATGTTTGTTAAGATATGTTTTATGACATATTAAATTTGAGAATTTTTGAAGTCCATTTACTATGTTTTCAAGTCCGATTTTGCGTTGTGACGTGGTTTGCTTGGACCGTTTCTCGGTTGTTTGGTTGGTCGTAGTTGGTTCATTTCTCGATTTGATCATGTTTCATGTTTGATGTTGTTTTGAGATAGAACCGAGCCTTGGTTTGTATAATGTGCATGATGTGGCCATGCGTGATGTTCTCTTGTTTGAACTTTGCTATTGATCCGCCATCGATGCGGGTGCGGTAAGGGCTGACTTATGTTAACGGCGATTGATATATCCTCGCTTGATATTAGTGTTTTCACTTGGCCGAGTCTCCCGACTCATCCCCCGTTTTTCACTCTCGTGTTCATAGGATGGTCGAACGGACAGCATGCGACAGGGGGAGTTTGAGCCATGTTGGAGTTCGGGAAAGCTCGGGCTGTGAACCCGAAGTAGTGGGCTTAGGACACCCAAGCCATAACATTTGTTGTATAAATGGCTAAAATCGGCTAAGTTGGCTTGTAAAATATGTTTGCGTGTCCTATAAATATAAGGTTTGCTCATGATGCTGTTTGTCTTAATCCCGCTGTTGTTTTTAAATGTGATTGTCCCGAGATATGCTTCCGCTTGTATTTAAAGAAAGATAATAATGAACGGGATGTCACGTTTATAACCCTGAGGTCGGGGCGTCACACTTTGCACTGCGTTAGGTGGTATCAAAGCCAATGGCAACTGGCGGAGGAAGTGGTGGTCTTTGTGACGATGTTCAGGAGACTGGAGCCCCGATCCTTGGGGATGATGCGCTGCAACATTTGGAGCAGCGTTTAATGGAATGCCTAGATCAATGAATTGATCACAAACTTCATCGTATCGAAGAACGATTTAATGAAATAGCAAATCAATTTGAAGCTCTCCGTGTTGATGTGAACCGGAATAGGAAGCATGGCAGAAGGCCGGGTGCAGATGTTGCTCGTGGTGATCTTGTCGATAGACCTGTTCCTGTCCACAGGTAGTATAATCCTTTATTTTCAGAGAGTTCGGAAGAAGAGGAAGACGAGTCTGCTGACGAAGAGCCCGCTGGCTATGGAGACTGACATCGCTATGGGAGACTTCGGAGGGGATATAATGGAAGACGACGTTATGATGATCGTGAAGGCAACTACTTTAAATTAAAAGTCGATATACCTTATTTTAATGGAGGTCTGGGAATAGAAGATTTTCTGGATTGGATTACTGATATTGATAAATTCTTCGATTTTATGGAGACCCCTAGTGAAAAAACGGGTACGATTAGTGGCCAATAGGTTGAAGGGGGGGTGCGTTCGCATGGTGGGAGAGATTGCAGAATAGGAGGGATTGTGAAGGAAAAGAGAGAGTTCAAACTTGGCACAGAATGAAGAGGCTACTGAAGCAAGAGTTCCTTCCACTCGACTACGAGCAGATCATGTTCCAGCAGTATCAACGTTGCTAGCAGGGTAATCAAACTATACATGAGTATACTGCAGAATTTATGAGATTGGCGGAGTGAAATAATCTGTAGGAGACAGAGGGACAGTAGATGGCTAGATATCTTGATGGATTGAAGCCCTTCATTTGAGATAAAATCAGAGTGCAAGTTCTACGGAATCTATCTGAAGCGAAGAATATGGCGATGAAGGCATAATTGATACAACAAGAAAGGGGTAAAAGAGGCTACGAAAATTATAGAGGTAGCAATTCAGGCAGTTTAATAGAAAAGAGCAGTTTCAACAATCGCTTTAACGCAGGGCGAAATTAGGAAGATAAGCGATAGGAAAGCATCCTATGAATGAAGCAAAAGACAAGGGGACGCAAGCACATAAAACTGAGAACTCGAATTTTTATGCTAAACCGGCGGCGATAAAGTGTTACAGGTGTAATCAACCAGGGCACCGATCTAATAAATGCCTTCAAAGGAAGACAGTAAACATGGCGGCAAGAGAAGAGGAGGAAGATGAATATTGCTGTGAACCGGATGGTGAGGAAGAAGATCTCGAAGATGAGAAAGAGGGGGAGATAACTTGCGTAGTGCGTAGGATGATGTTAGCCCTCAAACAAAAAGATGATTCGCAGCGCCATCAATTATTCCGAACCAGGTGCACCATTCTGGGTAAGATTTTTGTGGTAGTCATTGATAGTGGTAGCATGGAGAACATTATCGGGAATGAGGCAGTAAAGAAGTTGAGGATACCTGTAGAGAAACATCTTAACCCATATATGTTAGGATGGATTAAATCTGGAGCAGAATGCATTCAGATGACTGAACGATGCAAAATTTCATTCTCCATCTGTAAGTATCATGATGAGTTGTATTGTGATGTGGTAGACATGGATGTATGCCACGTGTTATTTGGAAAGCCGTGGCAATATGATGTAAATGCACAACATTCGGGGAGGAGCAATCAATATAGTCTGGTGAGAGGTAGAGTGAATCATATGTTGCTGCCACTGAAGAACAAAGGAAAACAAGCTGCTGAAAATAATTTCCTTACCCTTACAAGGAAATTTGAAGCTGAGATTAAGGAAACTTGACATATTCACACGCTCATAGTGAAACGGGCATTCGAGACAAAGGCTGAGCTATAAGTGAAGAAGCAGCCCAAATCGGTTAAACCTTTATTGAAGGAATTTAGTGAGCTGATGCCTATGGAGAATCCAGATAGGTTGTCGCCTATGCGCGATTTTCAGCACCAAATAGATTTAGTCCCTGGTGCTAGTCTGCCTAATTTACCGCACTACAGGATGAGTCCTAAGGAGAGCGAGATTCTAAAAGAGAAGGTGGAGGAGCTGCTGCAAAAGGGACACATTCAGAATAGTATGAGCCCATGTGCCGCTCCTGCTTTGTTGACTCCTAAGAAAGATGAGAATTGGAAGATGTGTGTAGACAGTAGAGCCATCAACAAAATAACCGTGGGCTATAAGTTTCCAATTTCGAGATTGGATGACATGTTGGATAGGTTGCATGGTGCTAAGTGGTTTTCGAAGCTGGATTTGAAGAATGGGTACCACTAGATTCAGATTCGGTCCGGAGATGAGTAGAAGACAGCTTTCAAAACAAAGGAGGGGTTGTACGAATGGTTGGTGATGCCTTTCGGACTTTTCAATGCTCCAAGTACTTTTATGAGGCTTATGAATCAGGTTTTGAAATCTTTTATTGGCAAATTCGTTGTAGTTTATTTTGATGATATCCTGATTTATAGTAAGACCGAGGAGGATCATTTGAAGCACTTGAGGGAGGTGTTGACAGCATTGCAGGCTAATAAGTTGTATATAAATCTTAAGAAGTGCATTTTTTAACTAACAAGCTACTTTTCTTGGGATTTATTATCACTGCTGAGGGAATAGAGATGGGTGAGGCGAAGGTGAAAGCAATCAGGGAGTGGCCTACACCTAAAATGGTTTCTGAAGTTAGGAGTTTTCATGGAATGGCTACATTTTACAGGTGATTCATTAAGGATTTAAGCACTATAGCAGCCCCAATTACAGAATGTATGAAGAAAGGCAAATTTTTGTGGGGAGAGAAAGCCAAGAATAGTTTGGCTATTCTGAAAGAAAAGTCGTGTACCGCGCCTGTTCTTGCTTTACCTAATTTTAATAAGCTGTTTGAGGTAGATTGTGATGCTAGTGATGTGGGTATAGAAGCTGTTTTGTCTCAAGAGCGTAGACTAATTTGCTATTTCAGTGAGAAGCTTAGCGAGATGAGGCAGAAGTGGAGCACTTATGACAAAGAATTTTATTCTGTTGTAAGTGCTTTGAAGACGTGGGAGCACTATTTGATTGGCAAAGAATTCGTACTTTATTCTGATCATGAAGCTTTGAAATATTTGAATAGTTAGAAGAGGATTAGTGAGGATATGCATGCGCATTGGTGTCAGTTCTTACAGAAATTCCCTTTCAAGTTACATCACAAATCAAGTGTGTATAATATTGTAGCAGATGCGTTGAGCAGGAGGGCTGGCTTGTTGATTACGTTGAGCTAGGATATTTTGGGGTTCGACCAGCTGAAAGACTGTTATGCAAGTGATGATGATTTTGGGCAGATTTGGGAGACGTGTGCTGCCGGTCAACCCGTGTAGGAGTTCTATATTCTGGATGGTTATCTGATGCGTGGCAATCAGTTTACCTTCCTCGGACATCATTACGAGAGAAGGTAATTCGTGATTTATATGATGCTGGGCTAGCTGCACATCTGGGACATGACAAAACTGCTGCTATAGTCCGGGAACGGTTTTATTGGCCCCAATTGCGTAGAGATGTCAGTCGGTATGTGCAGAAGTGTTATGTTTGCCAGACTACAAAAAGGGAATCTAAAAGTTTGGGTTTGTATATGCCTTTACCTGTCCCTGAAAATATATGGGAAGATCTATCCATGGATTTTATACTTGGTTTGCCATGAACCCAAAGAGGCGTGGATTCTGTTTTCGTTGTGGTTGACAGATTTTCCAAGATGGCGCACTTTATTCATTGCAGGAAAACTTCTGACGCAGTAAGTGTGGCCAGATTATTCTTAAAGGAAGTGGTTCATTTGCATGGCGTCCCTAAGTCTATTATCTCGGATAGGGACATCAAATTTCTAGGGCATTTTTGGCGGACCTTGTGGAAGCTATTTGATTCATCTTTGAACTTTAGTAGCACGGTTCACCCGCAGACTGATGGGCAGATAGAGGTGGTCAATAGAACTTTGGGTAATTTAATTCGAAGTATTTGTGGTGACAATCCGAAGTAGTCGGATATTGCTTTATCGCAGGCAGAGTTTGCTTACAACAATGCAGTTCACTATTCTACTGGTAAGTCACCCTTTTCAGTTGTTTATATAAAGGCACCTCTGCATAACCAAGATTTGGTTCAGTTGCCCAAACAAGCAAACAAGAGTGTAGCAGCAGATCATGTGATTAAGCAGATTGTAGAGGTGCATTAGGAAGTCAAACAGAAGTTGGAAGAGGCTAATCAGAAGTATAAGGCTGCAGTAGATAAACACAAGCGAAAGCTGGTATTTGCAGTAGGTGATCAAGTCATGGTGTTTCTTCGTAAGGAGCGGTTTCCCATTGATTCTTACAGCAAGTTGCAGCCAAAGAAGTACGGACCTTACACTGTCAGTAGGAAGATCAATGATAATGCTTATGTTAGAGACCTTCCACGTAGCATGGGCATTTCCAATACTTTTAATGTTGTTGATTTGTCACCGTTTCATGAATCTACTGAGCCTTTGTATGCAGATCCTAATTCTAACTCGAGGACGAGTTTTTCTCAAGTGGAGGAGAATGATGTGGAGAGTATTAGCAGTGCGTTTCTGGGCCGATTGGGCAGGCAGAAATCCCAGCGGAAGTCGAAGGGAGGAAGATGCTCCTAGGACCGGCGGACTCAGAGGTTGACGAGTTTGGAACTCAAATTCGGTCGGTTGTAGCGAAACGGCCTCCTGATCAATTCTCACATGTTTGGCTGTGACTAATGATGAATTTTGGCGATGCGGGATCGTTTAGATGGATTTTTCAATTTTTTTAGTATTTTCTTTTGGGCTTTATTTTTTTTGCTACTAGTGGCAATTTTGTAATTTTGGGTTTGCTAGAGTCCTAGTAGGGTTAGGGTTAACACCTCATATAAAAAAGGTGTTTATTCATGTTTGAGAGGACAGAATTTTAGATATTAAAATTTGAGATTTCCTATACGATTTGCGTGTTGTCGCGACCTAAATTTCTCAGGCTAATGGATTATTAAGTCTCAGCTTAACACGGGCCTCCCAAGCCCTACCAATTCGCAACTTGGGGTTTAAGTTTTTAACATGCAAAAGTTTTCATGCTTGGAGTTGACACTAATTTATTTGTGGTAGGTCGATTAGAAACCTAAATAAAATATAGGGAGATATGTTTTATTCCTATGAATAAGAGATTCTAAGTTCGGGGACTTGATTACGCTAGATCTAGTCTAACGCCCTTTCGGTATCTTTTCTTTTCAAAAAATGTTTATACAGGCAGTCTGGATCCATTTTATTACCTAATCACTAACATGTGAAATGTTCATGCGGGTGCGCAAATCACCAATTTAACACCCAAGAAAGCAGTAAATAGATTACAAGATTAGAAGAATGACGTACCTTAAAGTAACGTAAGCATCTGCATTGTTAGTAGAAAATCACACAGATAATCCTAATATGATTTCTAATTAACAAAGCAAGGCATTCAAGGTGTTCTTTAGGGTTTGCGCTTTATTAAAATGCAAACTAACATATATAATATGACATGCGATTAATCCTAGCATGCGAAACTATATGACCTAATCCTAATGACGGACAAATGATTTATTTTTGGCATTTTTCAAATGAAATTCGAAATTTAAAAAATGCCTAAAATAACATGCAATCTAACAACTTCTTTTTTTGGTATTTTTTTATTAAAATTCGAAATTTAAAAGTACTCAAATTAAGAATGCAATCTATTCTAGAGAGAATGCTTTGATCTATCCTAAAGTGATTCTTTTTTGGGGATTTTTATTAAAATTCGAAAATATTAAATATCCTAAATAATCCACTAAATTAAAACAATCTCTAATTTAAACTAGGAAATATGCTACCTTAAATCCCGATTTAAATCAAATAATTATCTTATTCCTTTGGATATATTTAGGATTCCCTAAGCATGCAAAATTCCTAATTTAAATCCTAACCAACATGTTTTTGGATTTTTTTACTTAAAAAAAAAAACAATTAAACAAAGATAACAACCGCACTCAAACAAAAACAATCCACGTAATCCGTAATATTTTTCTTATCAAATTTGAATTAGGAAAGAGAATTGAACTAACGGTCATATCTATAGGATTATAGATATCAACGGAGAGCCGATTATTTGAATTTGAAAAGTAGATAAAATCTATTATCGCATTCAAGTAGTTATGGATGAGATAACGATTTCCGTATCGCCGAATATTGTACCTTAGGGATAAGGTCGGATAGTCGTCTAGATTCGTTGCCAAACTAGGAATAATTCCTAATTTTGGGTGTTTCAAATATTTGCGGATATTGCATGCATTATCCCTAATATCTAGCAATCCATCAAATATTCTCAGAATGTTTAAAACACCTAAACTAGGAATTTAAAATATTCTTAAAAACATTGGATATTGATCGTACCTAATTTGATGGATATTTCCAAATTTGAATCTCTGGGATTGTGGATCGGGACCGGGCGGAGAGACGGCCGGCGAGTGGCCCACGGCGGGTGAGCTAGTGACGGTGGACAACGGCAAGATGGCTTGCGGTGGGGTTGACCTAGCACGGAACGGCGACCAGAGGAGCGGATGGCGTCGGGGCACTCCGTGGGACTCGTGTGGCGGAGAGTTGGATAGTAAGGAGGACCGTTGCTCGCTGGACTTTCAGTGAAACTCGCAAAAGGAAGAGTCCTTTTGGTTGTGTTTGGTTGAATTTCTCTACTCAAGATCACGTGGCTGTGACTTTCTTTGACTAAACATTCTTGACCTAAGTTGGCAGGATGTAATCAAAAGGCGACAAAGTCAACCTCTTGGACTCACGGGTTTCAACCTTCAACTTGGACAAGTCTTCAACCTGAACGAAGCAATGAGATCTCGTTAGTGTCGCTGGGATTTGGTCTTCTGAATACGCTGCTCGAAGGTCCCTTCAGGGGAGTCATGGCTGTGACGTCACTGGGCGGGGGAAGCGACTGGTCTGATGCTGCGTGAAGGTGCTTCGCTGCAATTGCAGGTTCAGCGATGAAGGCTCGCTGGTGTTGCTCACGGTGGCCGGTTGGAGCAAGAAGTTATCCTACGGCGTTCAAGGTGACAACGAGGAAGAGCAGCACCGCCGGGGATAAACTGCAGAGTCCTTTGGGCGCAGCGGAACAGCAGTGGCAGCGACTCGGGCACAGCGGAGGGGCAGCGCGGACGCGGCGGATGCACATGTGCGCAGCCGACTCTCTCTCTTGCTCTTTACTTTCGGTCACGTGTCTCTCGTGCTCTCAAGAATTGTGTTTTTGGGAATTATGAGAGCTCCCTCATTGAAGGGTATAATCACATATCTATATTGCAACCTTAAGATAATTGACCGGGCTTCCTAGTCCTAATGGGCTTAGACTTAGGCTTTATCATTTAATTTTATTTTAATTCCAAATGGGCTAAATTAATTCGAGCTGATTTAAGCTCAAATTAAGACAACCAAAGCCTTTTAGACTTGTAAATTTCGGCCCCCAATCCCTTGAGTGAGCTGATTTTCACTCGGCGCTCGAGCTCGATTTACGCGATGGATTTTCAGCTTATTCGCCACCGCCGGTCCGATGCGGAATGCAACTAACCTATATGAACTTAAACTATATGCTATGTAATTTTAATATTTTGTTTAGGGGTTAAAATTTAATCCCTAATTTTCTATATAAATTATCATTAAATGGTCGATCGAAATTTAGGTGTCAACATGTGTTATCGTTTCTTATACGCTTTGCGCTACATCAACTAGTCGATCAAATGTATCACAACCGTTTGATTTTGCGGGATCCATAAAATTTACGATGGTTTCGGTTCCTTATATCTCGTTTCTTAGCTGAGAGGACCACATTTGAGCTGGGACTGATTCTACAATTTTAGGTATCAATGTCAAGTACAAAATTTAAAGCACCAGATAGCGATAAATGGAGGGGCCTGCTAGTCGGGGCAAGGCCCCCAACTAAAAACTCAAAAGATTATCAATGTCCCATTGCAGATGCATAAATTTTTCCTCTCGTATTTATGAAAAATAAATGAATCGTTCCTTTGTATATTTTGTTGAATTTACTAACAAATGCCATTGTAGGGGATTTATTGCAGAATTACTCACCAACGTATTGCTCTTTGTAGGAATGACTTTGGATAGGTGGCAGGATCCAGGGTTATTTCTAACCGATAGGATTGTGTTAAAGAGTTTTGACTTGGTGGACTTAAAGGGGGGCTTGCTAGAGATGACTTGGTCTATTTGATAACTCTTTTTAGTGGACTTGGTACCGACTTTGTGTCCTCTTGACACACCACGATCCACCATTGTCACATAGCATGATTCATCGGGGGGACTTTTGGACTTGATTTAATACTTCTAGATGTCTATACTTCGGCACTTCTAAATTTCAGGGTTTTGAAACTTAGTTGCTTCGATGGCAGACCATTGGCAAACTCTCGTGACAAGCAACTAGTGACTTACCCCCCCCCTCCCTTTTTTTTTTTCTCTAAAATCCCCCCCTCCCCCTCTCCCCCCTTTTCTATTTCATTCAACTTAAGTGTCACTACCACGTGACCCTAACCCTTCATTAAGATTCAAGGATCTCGAGATCAAACCTTCTCAACATGTTGGTGACTTCATTCGAGAGGGAGTGATTACGTAAAGGCAATGCCACTGAAGAAGAGGAGCGGCTACGTTCACCTCGACGAGCATATCGACAACCAAATGGAGCAGACGCAAGGAAATGTCGATCAATTGCAACCGCCCTCCGACTAACAAGATGCTTCTCCTCTAGCGCAATTATTTCAAGCTCTCCATTCTTCCCAAGGAGAAAGTTGCTGATGAAGTTACGAAGATGAAGCCTTTGCATCGGCTCCTTCCAACTATGGAAACACCACCTCCCCAAGTATAATGAATTAAGGAATCCAACACATCAAAATCAATAAAATGTAATTTTGAAATAGAAAATAATGATCATAATGGGAGTTTTAAACTTTCAATGTTTAGTTTATATGAGATAGTCGACTTCCTAATTTCAATCATATGGAAATCAATGCTCACTTTTCAAAAGATTCACTGATCAAAGTCCACAATCATAAGTTCAGAAGTTAGAATTCGTATAACCTCCTGGAGGTGTAGCAAGTCCACATAAGTGCTTGGCCAAGATTTAGACCCAAAACAATTAACACCATTATAGAGTGTTCGAGGATCCCCCCATGACGAGCCGATGGTTCACATGATTCAATTGTGAACAAGAGATTGAGCTCACATAAGGAGAATGGATCCTGCGCGAAAGTCCAATAGGCCTCGACCCTTCGAGAACATTAGCTTGGGCCCCAAGCAAATGCTTCGATCATCAATAGGGTTCTTGTTCATATGAACAACAGTAGGGCTCTTAAAATTCCCTAATTTATGAACAACTAGGTAATGTGGGCTCTTATAAATCAATTACAGAGAGCCTGTACAAGTTCGTACACCCCAAAAATTCAATTTAGGTAATCACAAGTGCTTAGGGCCTATCACGTGAATTCAGTTAAATCCAATTTAAAAAAAGGGCCCTGAATGGTTTTTTGATCCAAAACTGTTCAAAATTTTATTCAAAAGTTGAGCCATCGTAGATTTGAACAGGCCCGAATTCACTTACAACTTAATAAAGGCTCTCTACGATCAAATGCGATAATCAAAACATGACAAAAACCTTTTAATCACATTTGCAAGAACGGTGATTTCTAGGCCCAAAAAGCTCAACTCAAGGGGCTCAAACTAAGCTTTTGTTATGGGTAAGCTCACTTACTAATCTTGGACTAAAGGATATGGGACTAAAGATATATGAATATTTTAAATTTATCAGCTATAATAATTTTAAAACGTTTTCGAATTCAACCTCAATTTTCAACTTCTTAAAAGAACCCGGATTGAGTCCATAGTATTACTAATTCAAAAGTATTAGGACCTTAATGGACTTAAAGAATTTATATTTAAGTGTTTTAATCAAGTCAAAACTGGTATAGGACTTAAAAATGCTCAGTTAAAGCCGTAACAAAATCCAATAGATAAATGATCTCTAATATGTTTAAGTTTTTAGTAGTCACTTTATTTAAAGTTCTAAAGATAATAAGGTTAGATATAAAAAAAAAATTGCAGATTTCTCAATGTAAACACTTCTAACTCATTCGGATGAGATCAATTTGGAGTTACATCAAATGATTTATGGCATGTTCTTATCACAGATTGTGGATTTAAAGTTCAGATTATCATTTGATGATAACCGATTTTTGCGACGATGATATAATTTCTTAATATTCTTATATAAGTTTTATCAATCTTGCCATTTTCCTCGAATGTAATGGTATATGAGAAAAAATGTAAGATAATATTTAGGAATCTGTTTATTGAAGAAGTTCACTATGACGTTGATTCAAGGATACCTTTTGCTAAATCCTTCTTCAAGGATTCGCATGTCAATTTCATGTTGTTTCAAGTTGGATTAGTCATGCTCTTAACTTTTGGTGTTGGGTAATATTCCATTGCAAAATAGTCAAACTTTCCTATCTTGACTCGCAAAATAAATTACAACCAATAACGTATTTACATAATCAAGGAGAGAAATATGACAAATCTCATTAATATTTCTAAAAACATCTAACCTCCAAATATAAGGTGAAGTAGAGCAAGTCACATGAAATTTAGAAAGAAAGATCCAAGAAATGCCTGGGTAGATGTGCCTTAATGAAGACATCACTGTCAACACCTAAATTTTGGTTCACCAAATAGAAATTATTGCATAAGAAAATTAGGAATCTACTTAACTTGTATACAAAAAATAACATATTAGCATAGTTCATATTTGCATGGGAAAATTTCATTTTGGTACCCAAAGTGGGGCCTTTTTCTCAATTTGGTACCCAAAGTGGACATAGTCCCAAATTGATACCCAAAGTGCCCATTCAGTCTCAATTTGGTACCCAAAGTGCCCATTCAGTCTCAATTTGGTACCTGAGTTCGCCGGCCGATCAAATGCTCACCAGCAGGCAAGAAATTTCTTTCAGGCTATCGGAACAGTATTTTTTTACTTTTTATTTTTTTTCCTTTTTCTGTTTTTTTTTTTTTCCTTTTCCTTTTCTTTTTTTCCTTCTTCCCTCCGGCCACACCATGGCCGGCGGAGGTCGCCGGCGTCGGCCCTTGCCGCGGAGGTCGCCGGCGTCGGCCCTTGCCGGCGTCGGGCGAGGCCGCCGCTCACGGGCGGGCGAGATCGACCCTCGCCGGATGCCGTCGAGGGCGGCCCTCGCCCCGGGCCGGGCGAGGGTCGCCCTCGCCCTCGCATCGAGCGAGGCCCACCCTTTGGGTCGGCCTCGCCCGACGCAGGAGGTCGACCCTTGCCAGCCCGGGCGAGGCCGCCCTCGCCCGACGCCGGCGAGGGTGACCTCGCGAGATCCGAGCGAGGGCGAGGTTGCCCTCGCCGGATCGGCGAGGGTCACCCTCGCCGGCATCGGGCGAGGGCGGCCTCGCCTGGGCCGGCGAGGGTCGCCGTCGCCCCGCGTCGAGGTCGCCCGCCCTCGCTGCGTCGGGCAAGGGCCACCATCGCCCGGGCGGGCGGGGCCGACCTCACCGGATCCGGCGAGGGCGGATTGCCTCGCCGGATCCGCGGGGTCACCCTCGCCGGCGTTGGGCGAGGGTGGCCCTCGCCTGGGGCGGCGAGGGTCGCCCGACGCAGGCGACGGCGACCCTCGCCAGCCCAGCGGGCCGCCCCGCCGCATCCGGCGAGTCGGCCTCGCCCGCCCGGCGAGGGCGGCCTCGCCCGGAGCGGCGACCTCCACCGGCCATGGCTGTGGCCGGTGGAGGGAAGAAGGAAAAAAAAAAGGAAAAGGAAAAGAAAAAATAGAAAAGGAAAAAAAAAAAAAAAAAAATCTTCGCATAGCGAACAAGTAATTTCTTGCCGGCGTGAGCATTTGACCGGCCGGCGAACTCGTGTACCAAATTGAGACCGAATAGGCACTTTGGTACCAATTTGAGACTATGTCCATTTTGTACCAAATTGAGAAAAAGGCCCCACTTTGGGTACCAAAATGAAATTTTCCCTATTTGCATCACACGCTTCTCACATGGCCATCCCATCGCATTCGTGTGGACAAGCTCACACGGACTTACCTCCGGTAGATAACCCGCCATCACGTCCTCTCAATCTCGATCTTTAATTCAAAAGAGGGAGAAGAGATAACATTTGTCTGGGCAAGCTCACGATCCGTAATGATGCCGAGACGAAGCTGTACCACCAAGAGCCTCATTGACCAATGCTCCCGCTGTGTTTCCAAGCCGTTCTAGTGATTCCCGACGATAACCGCGGTAACACCAGCGATCCGGTGAGCTCTCCACAGGTACGACGATTTTCTTTGCAGTGATCTTAATAGTCCCAGCGAGATTCTCTCCGTACCGAGCCGATCCCAAGAGCCGCATACGCAGCAATTCAGCCTCGAGAATCCACGACAACACTCCCGCAAGAAAACGAAGGGAGGAAAACGCGTTCAGGCCAGGTGAACCGCAAGATAAAAGGGAAGCAGTGATTTTGTCTTTTGTTAGTCTTGGTCAAAGAGGAGCGGACAAGCGGAAGTGGAGATTGAAGTAATTAAAGAAAACACAATTGACCGAGAGAGGAGTAGACTTGTCAAACAGTTCGGGTCGGGTCGGGTTCTGGTCGAAATGGACCGATCCAGATAGATCCATTTTAACTTGTTTTGACCTATTTCCATGTAATGCAAATCTAATGACTCATACCCGACTTGACCCATATTGCTAAAACACACTCATATTTAACTCAATCTAGGAAATCTCATACTCAAACCGAGATGAGAGTGCAAAGTGAGAGAGTAAGGCCGAAAGAAATGAGTTTAAATAAGTTAAACCCATTTATGACCCATTTACTGATATATGGGTTAAGAAATAGGTTTATAACCCATTTTGACGGATGTAAAGAGGAGAGAATATGAGTCAAAATATTGTGGCCCGCAAGCACATCTCACCGAGAATGCACATATGACATATGCATAGAAAGATCTCCAAAAATGAAGGGAAACATTGTTCCCTCAGTCCTCTCTCTCTACGCCCCAGATCGTCCCTACTCCAGCGAGGCTACCACTTCTTCATTTGTGAGTCCCAGTTGCGATCACAGCCCGCATCGTTGCCTTCTCACTGAGCCGAGAAGGATTGCAGGCCAACCTCCAGTTTTCGAGGTAAAAAATCTTATCTGATTTGATTTTTTAAATATTTGTTGCCTAATTTGAAAATTGTGATCTCATTTGAACATTCATATGATATTACATATCCATAAGTTTTCGAGTATCTCATAACGTGCTATGGTTGATGGTCCAATCTCAAGGCCGAGATACAACTCGTGATCGTGTGAAAAATCGGCCAATCCTATCAACATGCCGTTGGATACGAACATTGATTTAATCGTTTTCTAAATTAAAATGGATATGTATAATATCTTGGATGGTGGATGCTATCTTTAATTGTGATTTGATTTGATTGGATCTTTCTTATCTCATCCAAAAAAATTGAATAGATGTAGATAAGATAGGGTAGATTTTAATTGATAGCATTGCGTAGTAGATTGCATAGCGTATTTGAATTGATCCTAAATAATCCTTTTAAAATAAATCATAATAAGATTTAGGATCTTAAAAATGGATCGCATGCTAAGATAGGGTTTATCTAGTTAAGATAGGATTCCAATTTAAACTAGGACTTAGTCGAGTTTAATTTACTAAGATGAATTGGATAATATCTTAATCAAGATAATTCATTTTCATTATTTATTAATTTCGAATTTCAATCATACTAAATATTTCATCTTTGAATAAATGAGATTTTTTTTCTGGGATAGATGGTATGTTTAACTTAGGGTGTTTAATTAATTCTGAATTTTAATGAAAAATACTAAAAAGTATCATATGCATGTCATGTTGTTTAGGTCATGACATATTACTATGTCATGTGTATGCCATATAGTTTGTATATTAAGCTAATTTAATTAGAAATTGCACGTCATATAGAATTAGGTGAATAAATTCCATGTCCTGCCATGTCATATGTCATGTCATCGTGCCACGTCTATGTGACACATCGTCACATGTGCCACATCTATATGACACATCGTCACGTGTGTCACATCATCGACATGTAATCATTTGTGCCACACCATTAATTGCATGTCATATAGCTTGTATGTTAGTGTTATTTAATTAGGATTGCACATCATGCTATAATTGTTGCATTAATTATTGCCCATCATTAGAATTAGGTCATGTAGTTAAATAGCATGCCATGTCAAAGTTGATAATATTTTCCATGTCATTGCATTTGGAGTAAGCTTGCATTACATGCATTGCACATAGTTTAGTTGTCATAAAATAAGAGAAAACCCTAAAAAAATTTGAGTGGAAAGATGTCACGCCTCGAACCCTCGAGCATGCGAACATCCTTCTTTGATCGTGGAATTGCAACGTCCCAAGACGCGTCGCTGACCCATTTATTTTAACTTTGAGTTAAACGCAAGCGGAAGCAATCATAATCCACCCAATCATAACAACAGGGATAGTTAGGAAAACACACCTCAATATATACAACATCATCAGCAATACATCGGGTTAATATATTACAAGTCCGCTGCGCGGACCTTTCCGATTACAACCACAAAAGGTAGGGGGTTAACCTAACTCCTCTATCTACAAGGGCAACCTTAAAAAGTGTCCCCCCTCAAAATAGCTGGTTGCCATGGAACGCAATGCGTACTCATACCTGAGCACCTGAAAAATGGTTAACAACAATGAGTGAGATAAATCTCAATAAGTTAACGACCTAAGCCTCGGTTAGGAAGTCAACTCGCCTCGGACACTCCTAAACATGCAGCAACCTAATCAATTGCAAAGCAACCCCTGTTTTGCCTTAACTATAAACACAAGTAGGTTATCAAGTCCAGCATAAACAAATGTGCCATTAAACAATCGTAGACATTCTTACCTTGCCTTGGCACATACATACGCCCTGCACATAATAAACCAACATGTGCAATCATAATGCAACAAGCACATAATACAATCAGAACACGCTCAGTAATTCTCATGTACAAGATATCCACACGAGTCTTAATTATGAAGTGAAACTGTTTTGGCCCGTCCCATACCGTGCCTCACAATTTCATCTCATAATCAGGCGCTATGCAACAAACTCTTTCATGCGAGTTTCGATTACTACGACCTCATAAGGCCACGGCACAACCCGTGTTACTCGCATTAGGTTGGCCTTCTACTAACCATCATAACTCTGCAATCGCTCTCAATGAGCATATAACAAGATCACATGATTGCATAAACTAGAGGCATATCATAGTGCATAAGCAGGCACAACATCAATTTAATAATCCAGACACATATAATTATCACTTTTAGGCACAATGCATTCATCCATGCACATTGCACTCATAATAGTCCAAATTATTAAACGACCACTCAGGGCCACAACCGAACCCCCGCCCGCGTCTTTCGGCATAACTGGGCATCGTCTTGCTCCGTCAGGCACGGCAACGTCTAAAACCCCCGCCTAGACGGCATTCCATAAGGAGCATCAGTTTGGCCTCAACCGCGACACGGCATCGTCTAGAACCCCTTCCTAGACAGCATCTGAATCCCCGCCTATACGGACTTTCATGTGACCATGCAGGCACACCAACCACTCAAGCCAATTCTTTATCTTTGAATTTAGCCAATGCAACAGGGTATATGATGTGCTATTCTTTTATGCACAATGTCACATATTGCATTCACTTTTCGCACAATGTCACACATTGCATCCCCAAACCCCCGCTGGGTGACAGGTTCCTTTATGTGATCACACGAGCATAACAAATACACAACTCATTTATATCTCAGTATTTAGCCAAATACAAACTTGGTTCGTGCTCGCACAACAAATTACTGCAACTTCCACACTTAAAAATGCAGTAATAAATTCACACGTGATCACATACACACAATCAACCCATCAAACTTTCCGCGATTTCCTTTTTAAACATCATTGCCCCATTTAACTCATAAAACCGGACATATAAACCCAACACCTCGGGGTTTTCCACTTATATGTCCTTAAAATCCCTCGTAAAAATTAGTAAACAAGGTTTATAAAATGGGAAAATATTTTTCAATGCATCACAAGCTTGAAAGCACACAAAGCATGCATAGAATCACCACAATTCACTATCACTTATCGCCTAATTGTGATAACTCATTAAATAAAAACCGATAACTTATCGCTCCCCTCGCGTTAACTTATCATCCATTCCTCAATAGCCTATCGCTTATTTGGCGATCGCTTATCACCAAATTCCCGATAGCTTATCACCCTTTTAGTGATAGCTTATTTGTGATATTCTGAAGTTCGACCCATTTTTTGGATTTATAAAATGAGTAATTTATCAATGCGTTTGTAGTATAATCTCGCCCGGAATTGATCACTCTCAGGATACTAATCATTTGGGGAAGGCTAGCTAGGGATTTAATTTCGCGCGACCCCGGGACTCAACCATGGACTGACTTTCGACCATAAGGATTGCCAAGGGGATATTTTAGGCCAATAAAGACTGATCCGGGAATGGCTAGGGATCGATTTACCAATGTCATGCAACTGGAACAGGGGTGATTCCGCTTGGCCAATTGTGTGGATTTGCGAACAACCCTGAACCCAATTCGAATAATCGCGTCTTTCGGAACTAGTGATTTACCCTCGCAATTACATGACAACCGGGGTGGTCGCCATGGCTCGAATGACCCGAACGTGGCTTGATTTCGTATTGGCCATGGGCCGATCATGCGTAACTCCCAATGGCCGCTCATTAGTATGAGATTCACTAAAGTCGCATTTGATCGAATTTGGTCGTTATTTAGAGCCCGAACTTGGGTGTCGAATTTCTCGGAATTTCGTGACGAAATTAATTGGACGACATCAAAATAAGTGTGGCTAGCCTTGAGATTGCCCGGATTTGTCGGAAAATGAAATTTGGACTGGGTGCGGATTTTAACCAGTATACCTCCCTCTTTGTTTATAATTTTTTTGTGCCTTTTTAGTCTTTTCTTTAATTTAGAATTGGGATTAATGGGAGCCTTTGGATCTTGGCTTGACCCACAAGATGGATTTGTGGCCATTGGATCTCCTTTGAGTGGGGTAGTTGAGTGTATGTGTGTGTGTGTGTGTGTCTCTCTCTCTCTCTCTCTCTCCCTCCCTCCCTCCCTCCCTCTCTCTCTCTCTCCCTTTTCGAGCGTGTTTTCCCCCTTCCTGCCCATCAACTGGCCGTCGCATGCCATTCGTTCGGCCGCCGCACATCGTTTGCCCCAACCGCCGTTCGGCTGCCCGTCCCAATCTAGGGCCGCCGCCGTTCATCCTGCCTCCTTCCTTGACCCGACTGCTGTCCTTCCTCCCCTCCCCTTCGCGCAAGCAGCAGCTCGCTAGTTGCCAATGCTGCCGCTGTCCGGCGCTGCCCAGCTGCCTGCAGCCCCCGCCATTGCCACCGCAGTTCCTCCTTCCCCTTCCCCTGTTCTCCTCCGACTCCTCCCCTGCTCCACCTAGCTAGCCCGTTGCCGCACCTCGCCCGACCGGTCGCCGCCGCTGTTGTTGGCCGCCGTTTCTCTCACCGTCTTGCCACCACCACCCAGCTCCCCCTTTCGCCTTGTCGCCGCCCCTGCTGCCACTGGTGCTATTGTGGCCGCTGCCATTGCTGCTATTCTATTCCGGCCAGCTGCCTCCCCTCCTCTGTTCTCTCTTTTGCTGTCCCTATCTCGATCGCCCGCCGCCGCTTGTCCTGCTATTCCAGCGATGACGCGGCTGCTTCTTCCCTGCCTGCCGTCCTCGCCGTGAACCCCAGCAGCTCACCCCTTGGTCGCCACTCCCGTCGTTGTTGCCCCTGCCATGGCCTTGCCATTGTCGCCACCGCTTCTGCCGCTGTTCACCCCTGCTACCACCGAGCTGCTGCGGTTGTTGTTCTGGCGACTTGCTGCTCTTGCTCGACTTGTTCTCGACTTAGGAATCAGGTAAGCGACTCTCTAAACCTAGCTTAGGACATTGAATATTTCTAGAGTCGATTAGGGGTTGTTTTGAGGTGAATTAGACGTCGAAATGTTGGCTGATGTTGGCTGGTTCGTAGGTGGTGTTGTCGATCCTTTATATGTTGAAACGGCAGGCTTATTAGTGATGTTACGTGTGCTGTGATAGGGCTGTTGAATGGTAGAAATCGTGCTCAATCATTGACGGGTTATCGAATCGAAGGGTTTCGTGTTTGAAGAGGAAGTGAGGGCTGATTTAGAGTGGTTTATGACCGGTTTTGTGGCTAATTTTTGGAGTAAATGGTGCTGGATGTTGCTTCGCATTTAATGATTGTTTGTGTGTGATTTAATGTTCGATTGGCGATCGTTCATATTGATTCATTTGTCATTGAATTGATGTTGATCATAGAAGTTTGGACTTGCAATGATAGATGTGATGAGTGTGCTAGCTTGATGTGTATCTAGTATATGAATTGATGGGATCGTGTGGTGTGTGGGATCTTATAAGTGCCTGATGCGTGTTTGTGCGGGGTTTGAAATGTTCTGAGGTGTGTTACGCGGGACAAAGCCTGGATAGATTGGAGGGCTATCAACCTGAGGCGTGTTGATGCGGGTTGTGAGAAAGGACCTGAGGCGTATTACGCGGATCATAGCTGAATTGGACGAATGTGCACGTGTATGGTGCTTGGGTGAATATGTTATGTTCAGGGGATGTTATTGCATTATAGTGATTTGGCTAATATGCATAGTTGGCGCATGATTCGAGACGAGGTGAGTATGTTTATGCGAATTCTAACATGTTGATTGTTGGATTGTGTACTTAGACTTGTCTGGGGTACACATTGGCCTAGGTGGAGTTTAGATTGTCTACTTGTTGAGATTTATTCTCATAGTTGAATTACAAACCATTTTAGACCCTCAACCCCGACCATAAGCAGTCTGCCGCAAGTTTTGGGATCCCGAGACATACTGAGAGCTCTGTGGTCGAGTATCCCGTAAGAGAACGGGAAGCATACATTAGACACTATAGTGTGGTTTAGGTAGATGAGGGTGGACCATAGTGCAAACCTCATACTTATCCAGCATGGTGTTATCGGGATACGTATGGTTATTATGGACCGCTTCGGACCTTCGACGTATGGGGTAGGCGAATGGGATCCGATGGCTATTCTCCCTCCTAATGGCGAAGTGACTAGCCCAGACACCATTCTTGAGGACTCGGACCTGTCGCGCCGCGCTTTTTTTGGGGCTTTCGGGATTTGCGCGCTAAGGAGGTATTTCCGTGTAAGGGTCTCTCCCAGACCATACCTCACGTGACAGTGGAAAGTGATTTCTTATTTAGTCTAGGTTAATGATTTTGGAGTCGCCACTAGTCATTATTGGTAGGTAAACTAGAAACCTAATCGAGGTACGAGAGAAATACCACGATTCTACGAACCAGAGATTCTGAGTACGGGGACTTGGTTACGTTATTGATCCCGAATCGAGATCCCTAACGCCCTTTCGGTACCTAAGAACAATACGATGTCTAACGTGTCATGCGAATTTCCGAGGCTTACTCACTAATTCTATCCATTCTAATCGCAGGAAAGACCAAACAAGTATTAAACGCACAATCGAAGTCAATCAAATCAATCAATCCTAAGTGGTCTCTAAAAATGAAAATTAATCAAAACATCCAAACCCTAATGAAGCTCTAGAAGCTTATGAATTTAATGATTTACATTTTTTAGGGTTTTAGGGTTTTTTGGGGGTTATAATCCCTGAATTTGGGATTTTCTAAAAATGTCACTTGGGCACTTCCAAAAATTCAAATCTCATTTTTTATGGTTAGCCACGGTGTTTTTGGACCATTCTGTGAATTTTTAAAATTTTTGAATTTTTTTTTCGGAAATTTTATTAACCGAGAATTGATTTTTTATGATTTTCTGAAAATTTTTATGAATTTTCCAATTTTCAATTTTTTATTGATTTTCTAATTTTTAACATTTTTAATTTATATTTTCTGAATTTTTTGAATTTTCATGAATTTTCTAATTTTTTTTATTTTTCTGTGAATTTTCTGTTTTTCTGAATTTTTTCAATTTTCCAAAAAAAATTTATATTTTTCTGATTTTTCAAAATTTTCTGTGAAATTTTATTATTTTTTATTTTTTTTTCCATTTTTTAGGATTTTTTTTTTAGATTTTTTTATTTAGCTATTTTTTTTTTAAAAAGTCTCGTCGAAATGGTGAACCGGACTGGCCCGGTTCAAGCCGGTTCGATTTGGCCGAACCGGGCGTCGCCGGCGCCGGAGCCGATCATCTTCTCCGGCGAGCTCAGCGCCTAAGGGTGAGCATGGTTCGGGTGGACGATTCTCAGCCCGGAACCGTGGACCGCCCGCTAAGAACCAGTTCCAAAAAATTAGAACCGAGAACCGCCAGTCGGTTCCATGGACCCACCCGAGAACCGGACCATCTGTCCGGTTCGGTTCCCCGGTGGGTCCATGGAACCAGTCCCACTAAGTTTCCCTTGACAAATCAAAAAATCGACCGGTCTAATTCTTGCTCGTTGGTAGGCTGTGTTCACAACAAGATTCGTCACAAAGTTCACAACTTCACAAGCTTCACAACAAATACATCCGTAGCCTATATAATATATCACACGTGGGAGTTTGCCACAAGTTCATAATAGTCAACAAGCAAACAAAACAACAACTCTCCTATTTTATTTTATTTTTTTAATTTTTTTGGTCAGATTTTTTAATTAAAAATTAAAAAAATAAAATATATTATTATTATATTACCGGTCCGATCCAGGTGGGTGGGTGGGCGGTTCCACACCAGGAACCGGGAACGGGACCGGTACCCACCGGTTCCAAAAATTGGAACCGGGAACCGGACCGGTACCCACCGGTTCCAAAAAATTGGAACAGGGAACCACCGGTTCCGGGCGGTCCCGGGCGGTCCGAGCGGGTCCTAGTTCTTTTGCACACCCCTATCAGCACCCAAAAACGGCGCCGTTTAATGTCATTTCCATTGAGGCATTTGGTCGAGCACCTAATGTGCATAATCCCAGACTTACAGTTCTCAAGGCCGTGACTTTGAGCTCATTGCCAACGACCTTCCGGCGACTATTTCGCCATTTCTTTTGATCCATTATCAAATTCATGTCATCCTTTATCGAACTAGACTGACTGGATGTCCGTCGGACCATCGCCGGCCGGCGAAAATCTAGTCGGAAAAACCTAAATCATCACTAATATAAGCTAACATTTTCAAACCTCAAATGATTAATCTAATCGCCTTAGCCATCTAAATCGATCAAAATAATGATTCAAAACATCAAACAAGGATTAAGGGAGGCTAACTCGGTTTTAACGCATTTTCGATCATTCAAAATGCAAACAAACAATGAAAATGAGGTCATAACATGTATTGAAAAACTCAAACTCGTGGAAGAAAATGTCCGATTAGCAAGATTGAACTCAAGTTCACCATTTTGCAAATCTGGAAAAATCGTGACTCGGAAGGGACTTTACCTTCTTCGTTTGATGATCAAAACAAGTTGTCGAACTGATCTGCACCTATATGGTTGTTCCTTGACACTTGTACTTCCACCTGATGGTCTTGGCCTCGCCGGAAAAGGTCTGGATTGGCCGGAAAAGGTTCGGTTTCAGGCCTTCAGGATCAGCCGAGTCGACTGGAACAACCAGGGGAGAGTCACGGCCAATCCACGATTCGCCGGTGCTCCGCCGTCCACGGCGGCACCGAACACTCGTGAGGGGACTCTCGACCCTCTCTCTCTAGATCCTTCTCGTTGATTTCACCTCTTTCTCTCTCCTTTCTCTCTCTGGCATTTCGTCGAGCATCTTCTCCTCTCAATGTTCAATTTTTTTCGTTTTTTGTTCATCAAAAATCCCGCCCAAAAATCGTTAGAACCGACTTATAATCGGTTAGATTGAATCTTTGATGCCAGCTGGAGATTCTCCAGCTGGCAAAACCAATTTACACGTGTTAGATTAACCGGAGAAGATTCACGAAGTTGCGGGTTTGAGTTAGAATTTTCTGGGTTTGGCACGTTCTGGGCAGGTCGGACGAAGAAGACGGGTTGTCGGGTCAGGTTGGGTTGACCTGGTCGACCCGGTAGGCCCGGTTTTGATTAAAAACTCAAATTGAGCTCAATTTCGACCGATTTTTTCAAATTAAATCCCAAAATTGAATTCCTCATCATATTCCGAACCCAAATATGTGACTTTCCCTAATTTTTGTTATAATTGTGTCCAAGATTTTTACATTTTTGTATTCGGGTTAATAGGGTTTTGTTCAATTTGATGTCCTAATGACCTGATTAGGCAAAATTGATACCAAAATTGAATTACCCACATCTGATTAACCCTAAAAATGATGGTCTCATGTTTCGACAATTTCATATTGGGCACGATTCCCAATTTGGGTTCAAAATTCTTAATTTTCAATTGAATTTTAGGGATTTTTGATTTTTATATCAAATTGTGCAATTGGACCAACCATTATGTAATTCAAGGTCCCAGAATCATTTGTTGTGAAGACACTATGACTTAAAAATGACTAGGAAAATTTAATTGCATTTTTTGTTCAATTCGGGTTTAATTTTGCCCAATTTTGGGAAAAATATATACCCGATTGAGATTTTTCAAAATTGATGATGTATTCATGAAATTGGATTTAAAATAAGACTAATGACTATTTTTATGGAATTTTCTGATTCTATTTACTATTTTTCTTGATTTTCTCACTTATTTTGATTAAAAGAAATTAAGGAAAAATGCAGAAAAATGCTAAAAAATTATTTTTTGGTTTAGAAATAGGTTTCTAGGCTTGGCCAAGATTCCTAGTCCTAATTTTGAGATTTTTGAAAATATGAAAAAAATGAGCTAAAAATCAAGTGTCAACAGCTGCCCCTCTTTGAGATTGAGCTCGTTAGAGGTTGATTTCAAAGACAATGTGACACCTGAATTTTTAGTCGACTCCCTGAACAAAATAAGATGGAAATTTCACAACAACTGATTAGGGATCTTGCTTTTGAAATTCGTGATCTAATCCAAATGTTCTCTTTTCAAAACATATTTTGAAAGGTTCTTAATGATTGAGAGAGAGAAACTTACCTGTTTGTGAGCGTCTCTTTTATGAATTGATGGTGGTGATGATTATGATGATTATTCTGATTTCGTGGTTTAAGGACAAACCTACGAACCATGAACACCTAAGGCTCTTCGCTTGAGAATTTGGAAATTTGCCTAGTGGTTCCTCACCAGTAGGACTTTGAATTTTCCTAGGGGCGAGGAGCCTGTAGGACTTTAATTTGCCTAGTAGGACTTTAATTTGCCTAGTGGTTTCTCACTAGTAGGACTTTAAATTTGCCTAGGGGCTCCTCGCTTATAGGACTTTAAATTTGCTTAGGGGCTTTTCGCTTGTAGGACTTTGGATTTGCCTAGTGGTTTTTCACCGAGTAAGACTTGAATTTGCCTAGGGGCTCCTCACCCGTAGGACTTTGAATTTGCCTAGGGGCTCCCCGCCCGTAGGACTTTGAATTTGCCTAGGGGCTCCTTGCCTGTAGGACTTGAATTTGCCTAGGGGCTCCTCGCCTATAGGACTTTGAATTTGCCTAGTGGGTCCTCACCAGTAGGACTTTGGGAAGACTTCAAATAATGAATGCCTTAACAGTGAGTTTTGTGATTTTGAGGTTTCACTAACCTTTGTATGGTTTTTTTTAGTTGACCAAAAACTATTTTGAAAAGTAGTTTTGAAATTAATCAAAACTGTTTGAAGCGTGGTTTTTCTTAACTTACCACAAACTGTTTGAAAACTTGGTTTTGAGTTGACCAAAAACTTTTGGAACCTAGTTTTGAAATATGCATTTTTTTGCATTAATGCATTTCAAACAATCAAATTTCCTTTTCAAGGAATTATTTGAACAAAATGCTTGCAAACTTTCAAGAAATGCTTGAAATGATCGTTTGGAAGACCTTCATTGGAAATGATTTGTTTCAATCTATGAACTTGGTCTTTTCTTTATTTGATTAATAGGAGAACTTGTCTGATATTTCTCAATTTTATCTCTCTTAACCAATCCTTAGGTGTTCGGAGATGTTCGCAATGTATACAATCCAATTAATCCGATAAGGTCTTTCAAAAGGTTGTAATGTTGGCTTGGTCAATGGCTATTCAAAAAATAGGCATTCTGAGGCCAAGAAAAAGGATTTCATCATATCTGACTTCGGGTCTTCAAGTTAAGAACCTCGAGGATAAGACAAGATAATATCGCATACACTTCTTTAAGTGATGACTTCTTGTCATAAAGTCATGTTTCTACTCTCAACATCCCAATCTGAAGAGTCTTTGGGGAGAGGTTGTATTGTTGGTATCGGGTAGGCTCAAAAGGCTCATTTGTTTGAATTCAGGGTTTTTATGAAATTGGTGATCTTCTTGGCATCACCACTTTTCCTTCTTTTTTTTTTGCTCATTAGGGATCTTTTCCTTTATGAACATCAGAGTCCTCTAAATATTCATCACAATCTCTTTTCTTTTGCTCATTCTCACTTGTTGTGATCTATGATCTCTCATGATCCTGACTTTACTCTGTCATGACTTTTTTTGTCATTTTAAGCTTTCTTTTGAACTCTCTTTTCTTTCTCATTTTTCTGGGGCAAAAGGACACTATAAGTGCCATAACTTGTGTACGGCGCTCACTTTGGTGCCATAACTTTGGTGCCAAGTCGGAGGAAAACGATCACTTAAGTGTCATAACTTTTTTTGGATCACTTCGTGCTAAAATTTTTGAAAAACGATCATTTAAGTGCTAAAATTTTTGAAAACGATCACTTAAGTGCCAAGTTCCGGCGAGACTCCGGCGAGCCACGTCGCTCAGAAATTAATAAAAAATGCCACGTCGATTTCCGGCGAAAAATTGTGTACGGCACGGAGTTGGCACTTAAGTGATCGTTTTTCAAAAATTTTAGCACTAAAGTGATCCAAAAAAATTATGGCACTAAAGTGAGCGCCGTTCACAAGTTATGGCACTTGTAGTGTTCTTTTGCCTTTTCTCGGGCATTTAGCCTTGCTTTTACCAGGCACACTGCTTTTTCATGCCCCAAACTCTTTTGTCTTTGATCTTTTGAATTCTAAGAACTCTGTGTTCTGCTCTTTTGTTTCTTATTTATTAAAGTGGATTATATGCTCATGCTCCAGTATGAAGAGATGATCACCAATTTGGGGTTCTGAAATGAATATTCAGGCTCGATTGGGCTTTGTCAAAGGTAATGTGTTTGGGTATAGGAAATGAAATGCTCTTCTTCCTCTTGGGATGTCTTGAGCTTCCATATGACTTCATATGCAGTTATCACAGAAAGATTGATGCAAGAGTATGCAATAAAATCTTTTTTGATCCTATTCTCCATAGCTGTCAATCCACAAACCTCCTGATTTGCCCCAATGTGGGGTGGTTCTTAACAGGGTTGTTTTGGGAAAACTTCTCTACTATTTTGGCTCAAATTTGGTTTGCAAGGGATAAGCATGTGTTTGGAATAGTGAAATGATTGCCTTTCATCATTTCAATCCATGTAATCATTGTGAATATCCCCTATTTTCCTTTGGATGAGTTTTTCTCACTCACTTCTCCATTTTGGCTTTGAGTGTATAGGGGACGTGTTTGGATATGGCTTACCTTTCATCATTTGAAGGTATTTCCATTCGATTTGATCCAAACTTTTTCTATGAAATTTTTCAAAGCCTTTTGTCAAATTATCCCTTTTAGGGAATTTTGATGCTTATTGCATTTTCAAAGAAAGCGTGTTTCAAAACTTTTGATTGAAATATTTTTGAAGTATTTTCCTTTTCAAAACAATCTATTTTGTTTTGTTCAATTTAGTGTCATTCTGCTCGGGGAAAAAGAAGTTCGTTTTTCTCTTAAAAAGGCAACTTCTTTTACACATGCTCTCACGATTTGGGGATACATGTCTGATCAACTTACCAAGATCCCTCTTGTTTGCATGTTTTTGCTTTAGTTCCACTAGGGATTCTTCTTTTGTTGCTCCCTTTTCTTTGTTTCCCTGAGGATGATAAAAAGGAAAGCACATTAGAAGATATCAATAGAAAATAGAATTAGAAGTAATACTTCCTTCTACTATTTGATAACTCCATTGAGAATTCTGAAATCATCAACTGATTCGGATTCTTTCTGCTTTCTTCTGCAAAATAGATAAACATGTTCATGAAATGCATGATATGTATGATATGCATGATATGTACATGTTCTAAAGTGACCCGAATCTTTTCTTGAATGTTTGTCTTCATTTTATGGGTAGAAAATCTTGACAGCGTCTGCATTTACAGGATAGGCTAGTTCTGTTCCTGCCATAGCTACAAGAATCAATGCTCATCCAAGAAGAACTTTCTTGACAATGTATGGCCCTTCATAATTCGGAGTGAATTTGCCACGAGGATCTGAATTGTTGAAGATGACTTTCTTCACTACTAAATCCTCTGTTTTGAAATTCCTCGGTTTCACCTTTCGATTAAAGGATTTAGCCACTCGTCTTTGATAGGCTTGTCCATGGCATATAGCTCTTAGTCTCTTTTCGTCGATCATATTTAGTTGTTCATATCTTTGTTGAATCCACTCAGCTTCTGAAAGCTTCAATTAGGATAATATCCTTAATGAAGGAATTTCTACTTCAACAGGTAGCACTGCTTCCATTCCATAAACCAGGGAAAATGCGGTAGATGTTCGAATTGAAGTTTGGTATGCCATCAGAGCATACGGCAACCTTTCGTGCCAATCACGATAATTTTCGGCTGTCTTGGCCAGTATTTTCTTGATATTCTTATTTGCTGCTTCAACTACTCCATTCATTTGTGGATGATATAGAGATGAGTTCATATGTCAGACATGGAAGTGTTCAAGTAAATCATCTACAATCTTGTTGTTTAGATTTGAGCCATTGTCCGTAATTATTACTTCTGGAACTCCATACCTAGCAATGATGTCCCGTCTGATGAATTTTGCAACATTCTTGGCAGTAACATTCGTGTAGGAGTTTGCTTCAATCCATTTAGTGAAATAGTCAATAGCAATCAGGATGAACCGGTACCCATTTGAGGCCTTGGGGTTGATTGGACCAATCATATCAATGCTCCACATTGAAAATGGCCATGGCTCGGACATTTGATGTAGCTCATTTGGCGGTGCGTTAATTTTGTCTCCATAAACTTGACATTGATGGCAACATCTCACGTGTTGGATGCAATCTGATTCTACTGTCATCCAATAATATTCCAATCTCATAATTTTTCGGGCTAGAAGATTTCCATTCATATGTGGTCCACATCACCTTCATGAATTTCTTTAATGATTTGTTCAGCTTCTGTAGCATCCACACATCTTAATAGGGTTGAATCAAATGATTTCTTGTAGAGGATTTGACCACTAAGGAAGAATTTGTTGGCTATCTTCCTTATAAACTTCCTGTCACCCGGTTGGCTTTCTTTAGGAAATTCTCCTAATTGAAGATATCTTTTAATGTCATGATACCATGGTTCGTTGTCGAACTCTGCTTGGACCATCATGCAATGAGCTGGTTGTTCGAGAATATTGATTCTCAATGGTTTTATATCCAACCATCTTCAGCCTATAGTAAGAATGACAAAGTTGCAAGAGCATCTGCAAAATGATTCTGAGTTCTTGGGAGATAATCGAATGTTACTTCTTCAAAACTTTCTATCATCTCTTCTAAGTATCTGTGATAGGGCATTAGTTTGGCATCTCGAGTTAGCCATTCACCAGTTATTTGCAATATGATGAGCATAGAATCTCCATATACTTGCAACCTTTTTACCTTCATTGAAAGGGCTAATTGTAAGCCGAGAATGCATGCTTCATATTCAGCGACGTTATTGGTGCATGGAAATACCAATTTCGCAGATACCAGATAGTGTTGGCCTTCTGAGGAGATCAGTACTGCCCCAGTTCCTGATTTAGATAAGTTGGTTGCACTATCAAAATACATGGTCCATTTATCGTCAACTAGTTTCAATATATGATCATCAAGTTATTCTTCAGGACTGGCAATATTCTGCGAATTTTCTACCAACATCTCTGCTATTGCTTGTCTGACTTTTGGGATGAACTTCTGATGTCGAATTCTGATAACAAAACTTGCCACTTTGCTAATTTCCCGACCAAGAAGGATTTCTCAAGAGGGTACTTGATCGGATCATTCTCGGTCACTAGCAAAATTTAGTGATGAAGGGTGTACTGTCTTAATCTGTGTAATACCCAAATCAATGCAACGCATGTCTTCTCAACTGTTGGGTAATTCACTTCTGATGTTGTGAACTTCTTGCTCAAGTAATAAATAGCTTATTTTTTACCATCATTTGGTCTTCTTTGTACAAGCACCACTCCTAATGACTCACAGTAAATCGTCAAATATAAGATCAGTGGAACTCCAGGAATTTGTGGTACCAACACTGGTGGGCATACCAGATATTCTTTGATCTTGTCAAAGGCTTGTTGACATTCCGTATCCCACTTTACTTTGGCATTTTTCTTCAATAGTTTGAAGAACGGTTTAGCAGTCTCAGAAAGCCGATATATGAAACGGGCAATGTAATTTAATCGCCCCAACAGGCTTCTCACTTCTTTTACCGTAGAAGGAGTCTTTAAGTCATATATTGCCTTGATCTTGGAAGGATCTATTTCGATGCCCCTGTTACTGACCACAAATCCTAGCAGTTTGCCAGATTTTGCCTCAAATACACACTTGTTGGGGTTCAATCGCAACTTGTACTTTCTAAGTTTTTCGAACAATTTATGAAGCACCTCAACATAATCTTCTCCTTGTTTGGATTTTGCAATCATGTCATCCACATATACCTCGATTTCTTTGTGCATCATGTCATGGAACAAAGTTACCATTGCCCTTTGATATGTGACACCAGCATTTTTCAAACCGAAAGGCATCACCTTATAACAAAATGTGCCCCATGGTGTTATGAAGGACGTTTTCGCTTTATCCTCTTTCTTCATGAGGATTTAATTATATCCAAAGAAACCATCCATGAATGAAAATATTTCGAACCCAGCAGTGCTATCCACTAATACATCAATATGTGGAAGTGGGAAATCATCCTTAGGGCTTGCTTTATTTAGGTCGCGATAATCAACGCACACCCGTACTCGACCGTCTTTCTTCATTACGGGCACTATGTTGGCAACCCATTCTGGATATGACACTACCTCGATGAAACCGACTTTGAGTAATTTCATCACTTTTTCTTCTATTTTCTTCGCCAATTCCGGCTTTGTTCGCCTTAGTTTTTGCTTCTTTGGTGGAATACTTGGATCAATTGGCAAAGCATACTCTACTATGCTTGGATCAAGGCCTGGCGCATGTCAGCATAGGACCATGCGAATATATCTTGATATTCCTTGAGCAAATCTGTGATCCTTTCTGCTTCTACTGAGAGAAGACTTTCCCCAATCTTAACTTCCTTGGGATTCTCTTTATCGCCCAGATTAACAGTGATTGTTTTCTCTAACGTGAGTGGCTTTGATTCTTCATGACGGATCAATTCCCTTCTGACCCATTCCTCATCTTCATTATCCACTTTAATATCGCAAGTGATCTCCTCGGAAAGATTTGGGTTACATATGAACCTATTATGGATATGCGAATGCTCATGCCTGACATGTAACAAACATGATTAGTAATTGCATACAAAGTAAGTAACGCACGTGATCTTATGAAAACCTTTTGGAAATTCATTTTGAAATTTATTTTGAAAGAATATAAAGACAGAGCTAGTCCTCACATCATCAGACTTCCTTGCTCTTAAAATCATTTTCGCAACGAGGAGCAATATAGAAACCTAAAGCCTCAAGCCTCATGAACGAGGATAATGTTCATCATAGGTTTGGTTTTGTTTCTACATGTCCTTAATAAAACATTTGACCACTTTTATTGAATTGAAAAAATGCAATTACATCTATATCAAAAGGAATGTAAATTGCAACTACAGTGAAATTGTAAATGAAATCACAAGAAATTTGAAATGGCAATCAACAAAATGCAATGGAAAAAAGTTTGTAGCAAAAGTTCAAGAGAATCTTCCTACTCCAGTGCGTAGGTATTTTCTACCTCAGTTATGATAACGTTGATGGTATTCTCCTCGAATAAACTTGGCAGAACAGATTCTTCCTCTGCATGTAAGTCCTCTTCTTGAAGTAGCTTGGAAGGTCCAGGAAAAGTTTCCTTGATGTGGATCTGATGATAGGGAAGCTCTCTGGCTTCGCCCTTCCATATGGATGGATTAATGAGGCGATCACCTCGGCCTCTACAACCTCCATGATTCTTTCGACCTCGGCCTTGGCCTCCATGGTGATCTTTAGTATCATCTGGAATATAACCTACTCCGTGCTTCATTCTTGTAGCAAGTGGAGTAATAGGTTCTTTGATCCCTTGGGATTTCGATCCAAGACCATTACCGGGAGTAAATCCATACTGGCATAGCACCCTTCCAGACATAATGGATGATGTTGAGAACTCTGGGATTTTATGATGCAACCGGCAGGGATTTGCACCATTGAGATCATTTCAAAGGAATGATAGCTTGGTTCTTCTTTCACTTCGGGTTTGCAATACAGTATTGCACTCTCTCTGTAAGTGGTGAAATCTGTCTCCCCATGTACGGTGATCATTTTGCCATTAATGACAAACCTGACCTTCTGATGGAGACTTGAAGGAATAGCACCAGTCATATGAATCCAAGGTCTTCCAAGTAACAAGTTGAAAGTCCTCAGAATATCCACTACTTGGAAGTCAATCAGGAAAGGCATAGGGCCTATATTTACCTCAAGCTCGATATCATCAATAATGTCTTTCTTCATTCCATCAAACGAGTGCACTGTTACTTTAGAAGGTTTGATGAGCTCTTCACTAATCCCCAAGTGATGTAGTGTGCTTAGTGGACACAAATTAAGTGCGGAATCATTATTGATCAGCACCTGTGACACCTCATTGCCTTGGCATTTGACGGCAATATACACGGCTTTATTATGGGAACGCCCGTCAATTGGGAAATCTTCATCGGAGAAGGCAATTTGATCCTTCAGAAGAATAGCGCCAATAAAGTCTTCCAATTGTACTTCATTAATCGTCTCCGGGACGTGCACCTCATTGAGAAGCTTCATAAGTACCATTTGTGGCTTTCTGAAGTCTTAAAGAGATCCAACAGAGAAATCTGTGCCGGCATCTTTCTTAGCTGTCAATTACCTCAAATTTGCTCGTTTTCATGACCGAAAGCAACTGTTTAACATCTTCTTCGGTTACTCCTTTCTTTTCGTGTTCACTGTCCTTCGGGGCATTGCATCTCCCCGATCGGGTTATGGCATCGACTTCTTTGGGTGAGTAATTCCAAGGTACACACTTAGTGTCAAACTTTTCTTTTGGAGGGAGAGTGATGATCATATGCTGTGTTTCTTCTTCTTCGATCCTTAGCTGATCAATGGGAAGTTGGATAGTGATTGGTGTGATGGGACCTTCCTCTTCCTTATATTTATCTACCTCATCAAGCTTGATTAGAAATGGTGTAATCATGGATACCATGCTTCTATTGGCTTCGTCAGCATCCATTCCACCCCAACAATCAGGTGTGATTGTTTCGTTCTTGAATGCCCATGAAGGAGGTGTATATTTGACACGGTAATTATACCAGCCACTATCTTGACCCAGAAAATCAACAACTTCACCTTGTCTTCGTGCTTTTCGAACAAATCGTCTATCACCTTGGCGAGTCTTTTTCTTCCTTTTCTCTTCCTGATCTTCATTTTCCTCGAGATTCAATTGGCTGATCAGGACTTCATCCATGCCACCCTATCCGTCAGGTACAATGTTTTCATTTTGAACGCCCATGGTGGTGGTGTATATTTGACACGGTAATTATATTTACCGCTGTCTTGACCGAGTAAGTCTACAGTTTTGCCTTCCCTGGATGATTTCTGGGTGAAATGCCTTTTACCCTGACGGACCTTTTCTTTATCCTTTTCATCCTGATCTGTTTTATCTTGAAGCATTTCTTTCTTGGGTAGAGCTTTCTCCTCAAGACTGGTTTCATCATCCATACTACCCCAGCCATCAGGCACGATTACTTCATTTTTGAATGCCCATGGCGGTGGGGTATATTTCACTTAGAAGTTATATTTTCCGGAGTCTTCTCCCAAGTTATCTACAATCTCACCTTTTAGGAGTGCTTCTTGACGAAAGCGAGCATCCCTTAATCGAGAAGCTTTAATCTTGACTTCATATTCATCTTCATCGTCAGACTTGATCACTATTTCTTCATCCTTGATCATGTTTACTGTATTGTGCTCAGGAAGAGGATTCTGATGTACATTTGGCTTGGGCTCTTGGAAGTTCAATATCTTCTTGTCAATGAGCTGTTGAACCTTGTACTTTAGAGTGGGACAATTATCTACATCATGTCCCCTTTCTCCCATGTGATGGGTGCAAGTTTTTGACTCATTGTACCAAGAAAATCTTGCAGGATTGTCTCTCGGTACTTCCTTGGCCACCAAATGCATTTCTAGAAGCATTGGTAATAGCTTTGACAGGGGTCGGGGCAACGGTGTGTATTGCCTCACAGGCCTTTTATTTGGCTCGAATTGCCTTGGGTTTTTCCAAACGACATTTGATTGCTTTGGAAATGATGCTTGATGAGTACTTGGGCTTGACACCATAGCCACTTCTCGGATGGGTTCTTTGTCTTTTTTCCTAGGATAAGGCCTTCATGTAGTTGTTTCTTGAGCCTTCTTTTCTTTCAATCCCCATTCAATTCTCTCACCCACTTTTACCAACATGGTGAATGTTTGACAGCCTGATATATGAAACTTGTCATAATACTCAGTCGGCAATGATTTTAGAAAGAGCTCAATGAGCTCGTCTTCACTTATGGCGGGCTTTACTTGTGAGGCAACAGCTTTCCATCTCTGAGCATAGGCTCTGAACCCTTCATTCTTCCGTTTCTCGATTCTGACGAGATCCTATCTAGTTGGAAGTACCTCAACATTAAACTTATACTGGCGAAGAAATTCTCCTGCCAAATGATCTCATTCAGTGAAGTCTTCTATGTCGAGGGCTGTATACCATGCAAGGGCCACCCCTCTCAAACTATCTTGAAATGTGCTAATAAGAAGTGGCGTGTTGTCTGAATATCTTGCCATCTTACGGAGATAATACTTCAAATGGTTTTTGGGATAATCAGTGCCATCATACTTGCTCACGAACTCTAGTTCCTTATAGTTTTCTGGAACAACCACCTTTGCGTACGGTGAGAACTTGTCGAACCTTTGAAGCTCATAGCCTTGACTTGCTAAGCATTCTTCAATTTTGGCTAATCTCTTGGCCTCTTCTTCATCCTTTGTTTTGGACGTCTTCTTGATTTGATCATCCTCTTCCAAATTTACCACCTCAGGCGTAGTCTTTGGAGGATTTTCTTGAACCGGTTCTTTATTTCTGACTGGGTCTTCAATCGTTGTTTCGGTAGCGTTTGAAGCTCCCACATTTGGAATAGTAGGACAAGATCCTCGAGATGCGAGAATAAAAGCCTTCATTTTCGCCATCATTGCAACCATTTCGGTCATTTGATTCTCGACTTCAACTAGTCGAGCATGGATTTCTTCTTCCGCCATTCTAACTTGTAGGCGAGTCCGAGGTCTTTTACCTTCCGTTGCTAAACAACCTATTTTGCCAAAAAAGACCCGATATCAGCATAGTAAAATGATCATGAAACCCTACATTCTTTTAATTGTATGGTTTCATGAGATTGTCAAGGATAAGAAATTTCATACAAGCCTTAGCTTTGTATAAAATTCTTCATCAATGTCTTTCTCAAGGAATCATACAATTCCAAGAATTGTAATCCATGGTGATTCTTCACAAAAATATTTTGAAACTTCATTAAGCAATTGTTTCAATTTTGAAAATTTTTTATTACAATGCTATTCATCAAAATAGGGGAACACTAGCTTAAACAAGTCTAGGCTTCTTGCTAGCTAAGGTAGCTTCAGCTTCTTCATACTCCTTGACTCGTGTCTCCCATTCTTCCACATCGATTATCACTTCCTCGGGAACATACGGCTCTACACCTGGCGTGCTTGGCACAATGTACTCTGGGATATACGGCTCATCAGAATGAGTTGTAACACTCAAAGGTACATAAGGTTCGACATCAATTGGTCGCTTAGCCTTCAACCACCTTATATACTCATTAGATGCCAAAAAGAGCTTCATTTCTCCTTCCAAATCTTCAGGCCATTGTACTATTTGCTTGGTTGATCTCTTAAAGGAATTCACGATCCCATCGACCCTTGTTCGCAACTCTTTAGTTTTCCTTTTAGGTAGAGGTTCTTGCGGTATCTCAAATGTGAACTCCTCAGGATGCCAAATAGGTGGAATTTGTTGAACCATTCTGAATTGTCGTATGACTCTTAGTGGGCAATAAGCAGTTCCGCCACTCAATCCTAGTAAAGGCATAAAATTACCGTCTTGGGTAGTAATTTGAGCTTCCGTTATCTTCGACCATCGAATTCTCCATTGAAGCTGGTCGGGAGTTAATGCTCTAATGAAGTTTGCCCACTCATGAAAATAGTACTTTGGCATTTTGTCTTGGAGTTTCAAATACTCCTCAATAGGGTTGGTAGATGAGTCGATCTTTCAAATGGGCATATAACGTTCCCAAGGTCGAATATGGGAAATAAACCACACAGAAAGTAACCCAGCTGAAGCTTGCAGTACACTGTTGACACCTAAATTTTGGAGACCCAATTAGTCATTCATTGCATAAAAATTAGGGATCGATCCCGGTCCCTAGAAAAAATTAATTAGTTAAATTGCCAATAGATATTAGGAGCATTTGCATCAGTAATTAGGCCCATATAATTGCATTTACACTAGACCGGCGGTGGGTGGACTTGAGTGAATGATTATGAGTTTAAAGGGACTAAGCCAGCGGTGGCTAAAAATCATGTGCATCAAGTCAAGAAAATCTGATTATCAAGATTTAGCTATCCCATGGTAGATAAAAAATCAGGGATAATCTTTGGGGTATATGTGCGTACGTGGTGGGTTTTGAGAAAATTCGGTCATCATGGGAGCAAGAAAATTGACCGGCATTGAATAAAGAGGAAAGAATTGATGCATGATTCTCTGGCCATATTCACACAATATTGGCAAAATAATAAAGAAAGGGAAGGAGAAAAAGTGAATCTCACGTTATTGGGAAGGGATAAAAGAATATATTTCTTTTCCTTGTCCAAAGTTTGATATCCTGGCCTATATAAAGGAGAGTGAGGCCATGCAGCGGGGGGGACCAAAAATCGAGACAGAGAGCAAGATAGAGAGAAAAGAGAAAAGGAGAAGAGAGGCTCCCTAGCTGAGCGTCCCTCTACCTCCGCAAATACTCCTCTCGGGCGCGAACTTGACCGCCTCACCATCGTCGTCTGATACCCATCAAAGCCGCTTACTCCTCGACGACGACAAAGCAGTCACTGTGGAAGTCCTTGCTGTACCGATGGCGACCTGCTGATCTGTGGCCGAGAGAGTCCTGTACCGAGAGTCCTTGCGTCAACGACGAAGCAACTGCACCTTGCACGAAGCTGTTGCAACACTGCAACACCCTCGTAGCGTTCAAGTCATCGCCACCAGCAACGCTCTCAGTTTCGTCCAATATAACAAATTTTATTGGGGCCTTGTTTGGCGAACTCCTTGGCCCAACTACAAGTCCCAATTAAAGTTTAGCTTGTTTGACAGTTTTCCTTGCAGGTTGTTCGGCGAAGATAGCCACTCCTGTAGTAAATTCCATAACCACGTGCTCTGGGAACAGAGGATTCCGAAAAGGAAAATAAGAAAAGGAAAGTGGTCTCACCCGCAAGACACATCGACGTTCATTCACTATCGTGTTCGTTTGGACCTCGCAGCCGCTCCTTTGCTGCCACGCTCACAAACGAGAGCCACGCCATCGTAAAGCCCACCGCGAGCACCACACCGTGAAGCACTGCGTCCCATCTGCCATCCATTGCTCAAATTCGGAAACGTCATCCGTGCAATATTTCGAATTAGGTAATATGTCATCTGACTTAATTTCGGTATATTAAGTTGCCTAATTTGAGTTCATTGTGATCTCAATTATGTCGTGTCAATATGATCACATCCAAAAATATTTTCGAAAACCGTGAATTGGGATATTTTCCTTATTTCACAACATGCTTATGATTGCTAGTCCAATTTCATGCCCAAAATACGGCTCGCGATCGCACGGAAATCGTCAATCCGATCTCTCGCCCGAGATACGATTCGCGGTTGCGTAAAGAATTGGCCAATCCGATCCTCATGCCCGAGATACGATTTGTCAATTTATTTTCCAAATTTAAATGGATATGGATGATATCTTGGGTGATTGAATGTTATTTTTGATTTTGGCTTGATCTTTGGTTTGATTTGATTCGATTCTCTGTTTAAAAATCCCAAAAAGATTAGATAGTATCAAGGTAAATTTTTCTAGATAGATTGCATGCTAGGTTAGGGTTTATCTAGTAAGGATAACATTCCGATTTAAATTAGGATTTTGGCCTAGTTTAATTCCTAAAATGAATTGGATAATATCTTGCACTAGATAATGAATTTTCATCATTTTATAATTTCGAATTTCAATGAAAAATACAAAAAGGTATCATGTGCATGTCATATAGATTAATTGCACCATGCTTGCATTATCATTGCCATGTCATTGCTACGTGCCACGTTGCGTGTCTTCTTGCTACGTCATTCACATATGCTATGTCGCATGTCATCTTATCACGTCATTCATACCTTGCCATGTATCATTGCACGCGTGTCATTAGAAATTGCATGTCTAGGTTCATTTGTGTGCCATATTAGAATAATCCATTTAAAGGTAATTGTATGTCGTGTGTCATGTTAGACTAGCATTATGCATTGCATATAGTTTAGTTTTTTTCATTAAATAAGCGAAAACTCCAAAAAATATCGTGTGATTTACGTGTTAATTAGAAATCATATTAGGGTTGTTGATGTGATTTTCTAACTAACATCGCAGATGCTTTCGTTGCTTTGAGGTAAGTCCCTATCTTGCAATTTATTTATTGCTTTGCATTATTGGGTGTTTCATTAATGGTTGCGCACCCGCATGAACACCTCACATGTTAGTGATTAGGTAATAAAATGGATCCAGACTGCCTACATAAATATTTTTGAAAAGAAAAGGTACCGAAAGGGCGTTAGACTAGATCTAGCGTAACCAAGTCTCCAAGTTTAGAATCTCTTGTTCGTAGGAATAAAACATATCTCCCTATGTTTTATTTAGGTTTCTAATCGACCTATCACAAATAGATTAGTGGCGACTCCAAGCATGAAAAGTTTTGCATGTTAAAAACTTAAACCCTAAGTTGCGAATTGGTAAGGGCTTGGGAGGGCCCGAGTTAAGCTTAGACTTAATAATCCATTAGCCTGAGAAATTTTAGGTCGCGACATACACCCTTTTGTTGATTTTGGTATTTGTTTAATGAAATGACGGTCTCTGCCAAGAGCATATTGGAGAAGTCCTATCTTAGGCAACCTTACCTAGCAATTACCGAAACGAGAGGATTTAATCCCGTCCTTGATGTGGGAAATAAAACGAATCCGAAGAAAGCCAGAATAAAAACCCTCGCGGAAGTGTTTCCCGTTTCTTTCGGCAATTTTGAGTAATTGTCCACCAAGTATGATAGAGGAAATCTCCCGGTATTTGATTTGATCAACTTTTCCACTTAAGGGGTCTTCAAGTTTAAAAATTCAGCTATAACACTTGTGGGTTTCAATCCAACTGGGGCTCAACGGTTCTTGACTCGAAATCAATCCTAATGGTTGCCTTATATTCTTCTAGTGTAGGTACCATCTCGTGCTCGCCCAATTGAAATGTGGCAATGGTAACTTCCCAGAAATGGGATAATGCTTGGATTAGACTCACTTGGTACTCTAGGTTGATAAGCTTGAACAAATACCCGAGCTTTTCCCTTACATATGCTTTGTTGTCCTTTGTCATGTTTACCCACCATGCCAAAAGCTCATTCCTTGGAATAGGAATGACTTGTATGTCTAGTTTCCCCATTTCGATCTAAAGCATGTAAAAGAAAGTGATTATTATTCACCATGGATTACCAATTGATTTTAATGCCCCCATTTCACTTATATGTCCTTTTAAGGTAGGACGGAGGTTAAATACACTTGCATGCCTCAAAAGTAATGCAAGCGTCATTTTGAATCCGTTTAAATCTTAAAAGAGCATATAGTTGAGATCATGGACAAATTCAATGTGTGATGTAAATGCCCATTCTATCATACTCCATTTAGACCATAAAGTTCTAAACTATGGTTTGCAACTTCGAACACATTGAAATGAACGAATAAGCATTTGAATTATATGAGAAATCCGCCATGGACCTATACATTTCATCTAAAAATAAAAGAATGGTCAAATGGAGTATGACGCCTTAATCATGCATTCTAAAATGAAAGGGCATTTAGACCAAGTATTGAATGTCATTTAGGCATTTTTTTAAGAATGTGCCAACTAACATGCATAATTGTAAAAGAATGGAATGGAACGATACTTGCTTACCATAATATTTTTGTTTGGTTTTAGGCATACCAACCACAAAGACAAGCGAATGCAACCAGTGACGTTTTGACGCCTAAAAAGGGTAGGATATGCTAAAGGCTCAAGGTCATCACCTTAATGGACAAGGGATTCCATTCCAATAGGCAATCGGCCTAAAGTAATGAAATATTATTCCACCTCGGTGATCGGTATTGTATTTAAACGATCCCATGAGCAATTGGCCCATAGTTTCGTCTAAACATATACCTTCTAAGGGTAATCCTAAATGTAGCTGGGGTTGGGCCACGAGTGGTGTGTGCTAATGGTGTAGTGCTAAAGCAATTTAAAGATATGCATAGCAATTAATGATCAAACAGCACTTCTAAAATTCATTCAAAACACATTCAATCCCAACACCATCCTGCAAAACAAGGGTTAGCAAAGACAACACCCCTTATACCACCCGCCTGCAAAACCATTTAACACTATCATTAGCGGGACGTACCTGGGATCCTTGCAAGCACAAAACACAAGCATATCGTTCTATCTAGGCCTAAGTCCACTTAGAAAAGGTTCATAATCCCCAGCGGAGTCGCCAAGCCTGTCGCGCCGCGCTTTTTTTAGGGCTTTCGGGATTTGCGCGCTAAGGAGGTATTTCCGTGTAAGGGTCTCTCACAGACCATACCTCACGTGACAGTGGAAGGTGATTTCTTATTTAGTCTAGGTTTATGATTTTGGAGTTGCCACTAGTCATTATTGATAGGTAGACTAGAATCCTAATCGAGGTACGGGAGAAATACCACGATTCTACAAACCAGAGATTCTGAGTACGGGGACTTGGTTACGTTATTGATCCCGAATCGAGATCCCTAACGCCCTTTCGGTACCTAAGAACGATACGATGTCGAACGTGTCATGCGAATTTCCGAGGCTTACTCACTAATTCTATCCATTCTAATTGTAGGAAAGACCAAACAAGTATTAAACGCACAATCGAAGTCAATCAAATCAATCAATCTTAATTGGTCTCTAAAAACGAAAATCAATCAAAACATCCAAACCCTAATGAAGCTCTAGAAGCTTATTCATTTCATGATCTACATTTTTTAGGGTTTTAGGGTTTTTTTTTGGGTTATAACCCCTGAATTTTGGATTTTCTAAAAATGTCACTTGGACACTTCCAAAAATTTAAATCTCATTTTTTATGGTTGGCCACGGTGTTTTTGGACTATTCTGTGAATTTTTAAAAATTTTGAATTTTTTTTTCGGAAATTTTATTAACTGAGAATTGATTTTTTATGATTTTCTGAAAATTTTTATGAATTTTCCAATTTTTTATTGATTTTCTAAATTTTTCACATTTTTATTTATATTTTCTGAATTTTCTGAATTTTTATGAATTTTCATGAATTTTCTAATTTTTTTATTTTTCTGAGAATTTTCTGTTTTTCTGAATTTTTTTCAATTTTCCAAAAACTTTTTTATATTTTCTTGATTGTTCAAATGTCACTTGGGCACCGCCTAGGGCCCGTAGAGATTAGTTAGTTCTAAGTGTTGGAATTCCTTTTTGGAGGTGCCCCTTTTGGTATAGTATGCTAACCTACTCGAGCCATATGTCCCTTTTTTATGATGGTGGTTCGACCCCTTGTTGGCCTAGTGTATGCTTGTAAAGAATGGTTGTTGTAAGTATTCTTATTGTATGAAGCTTGCTGTTGAAATGATTGAGTGTTTTCCTACTATCCCCCCTTCTTCATTGTTTACTTTCTAGGTTGTTTGGATTTTCGCTTCTGCTTGCGTATGTCATTGAGTGTTTCATTTGGGTCGGCGACATGTCCTCGGACGTTGCATTCAATACGACCTTCAAGGTGTGTCGCGAGCCCGTTGAGGTTCAGGGCGTGACATTATCAATATTTCTCTGATAGCTTATCACCCCTTTGGTGATAGCTTATCAATCCTTTTCCTGATAACTTATCGTCCATTTGACTATAGCTTATCAAATTTTCTCGATAACCTATTAAGTCCACTTATCATCTATCGTGATAACTTATCACTTCCGCCTATCACTTATCGCGATAGTTATCAACTAATCTCTCATTAATTAGCATTAAGCAAGATTAACTTAGTCTAATCTAACCCTAAGCAAGTTTAACGTACTAATCAAGGGATTAGAGCGTTAACTCACCCGGAAACAATTCCGACGACACGGGCACGGCGGTGGCAATGAGGGCTGCGTGTGGCTCGGTCCGGAACGGCACCGGGGTGGCGGCACAGAAATGGGTCTCGCTGGGCGGCTGCTAGATAGTAGCTTTGGTGAGCTAGATGGGCAGCTATTGGCAGCGGTGGACGGCGCACGGTGGTGGTTCGGCATAGACAGCTCACGGCGCGACTTGGGGGGGGTAAGGCCGACTCACGGCGGCCAAAAGGAAAGGAAAAACAAGAGGAAAAGAGAGAGAGGTGGCTGCCAAGGGGGGGGCTGAAAACTAGGAAAGAGAGAGAGAGAAAGACAAGACCAACTTATCTTGCAAGCTTTCCCCATCTTCTCCTTCAAGTTTTTCAAGATCAATGGCCAAGGTCTACTCTTGCAAGACAAGCCAAAATCAATGGCTAGAAACTCATCTTGCAAGAGCTTCTAAAATGGGCAATTTGGTAATTAAGAGAAGATGATAGGGGTATTTTGATAATTTCAGCCCTTGATACTATTCATATGCACCATTCACGTGGGCTTGGGCTTGGGCCAACAAACTTGGGCTTAGGCTTAAACGGGTCCAATTTGAAGAGAAACGGGCTTGAAGAGGTTAATGGGCTTGAAAGGCTTAATGGGCTTAAATTTGGGCTAAGCCCATTCTTCTTGGGCCGAAATCCTCCTTGGGTCCTGTCATTAGGCTTAGTTCCTTGTGGGCTTCTCGTCTCGAGCTTTTTCAGCCCGAATTTTACTTTTCCAAGATTTCTCGATTTACTGATAAATAGGCAACCTAGAATTTTTCCAATAATTGTCTCTTAATCCTCTAGAGTTCAATACCCTCAACTGGATTAGAATTCGTGGTTAAAATCACTCAAATGCGTCTTTCGCATAATTAGAACAATGGACGGCTTTTAGGGGTTTCGTGCGTTTAACCCGTAGTTGATTCCAAATCAATCTGCATTTAAGCATTCTCAATCCATGGATGACTCTCGGTTGTTATGTAATTGTGAGGGGTTAATAGCCAGTTTTGAAGCATACGATCATTAGGGATTGGTCTAGTGTCGTTCGAAAACAATATAGTAATCGTGCGGAATTACCCGCAATTCGATTCTATATTATTGTCGAATCTGTCTATAACCATTCCTGGATCGGCTTGAAATGGCTTATGGTTGTCCTTCAACTATCCTTATGGTCGAATTGTCAATCCGTGATTGAGTGCTTTGGTTACGCGCAACGAAGTCTTAATTCGCCTTTCCTAAAGCTTGGAATACCCTGGAATGATTCAAGAATCAATTTAGAACCTAATTCTACTCATTGTGCATTGATGAAATATCATTCATTACATCTTGAATAGGGTCGAAATTTGAGGGTGTCCCAAAAGAAATCATATTTAGGTTGAGAATGTGATTTTCAAATTAACCCGGTAGATGCTCATGTTGCTTCCAAATAAGCAAATTTCTCCCTTACCCCTGCAATTTATTCATTGCTTTGATTATTGGGTATTTCATTAATGGTTGTGCACCTGCATAATTAACTCACATGTTAGTGGATATATTTAAGATCAATTCAAGCTGCTTGCCAAGCATTTTTTTTTTAAATAAAAGAGAAAAGGTACCGAAATGACGTTAGAGTAATCTAGCGTAATCAAAACTCCAAACCTATAATCTTTGTTCCGTAGGAGTAAACTAATTCTCTCGATACTTTACTTGGATTTCTAATCGACCCACTAAAAATAGATTAGTGGTGACTTCTAATTGAAAATGATTTGGCATGTTAAATAATTTAAACTTAAATTGCAAATTAATATGGGTTTGGGAGAGCCCAAGCTAAGTCTAGGCTTATTAATCCATTAGCCAACCTCTAGATGGTCCACCCGCTTCGGGGAGGTTGCGATAATCACAAGACTAAGAGTTCCATTAAGCATATGATATTGTATAAAGAAATGATTTATCTCTTAATATACTGGGAAAAGTACCAAAAAAGTCATAAACCTATTATATTAGGTACCCAATTTAGTCTTAAACATTTCAATTGGACCAATTTAATCTTAAACATATTTATATTGGTACCAATCGAGAATATTCGGCCAATTTAAGCCAGAAATTGCTAACGTGGACACCGGTCGTCCTACATGGTACGGCTGGGAAGGCTATCACTAATGTTGACATTTTAAAAAAAAAATTTAAATAGTTTTACGAATTTTTTATTATATTTTTTCTTCTTTTCATTCCTTTTTCATTATTTCCCTCCGTGATTCGCTAGCCCCCATGATGGCTGGCCATGTAGGACGGCTGGCTGCACCAACGTAGGATGACCGGTGTCAATATCAGTGATTTCTGCCCAAAATTGGTCATATGGACTGAATTAGCATAATTGCAAAATGTTTAGGACTCAATTGGCAAAAAAAAATTATGATTGAATTGGATAATTGAAATAGAATATGACTTTTTTGGTAATTTTTCCAAAGACAAGACGTAAAGATATAAAAAGCTTTTCATTAATTTCGTTACAAAATGATTTCGCAAGATTTTATTTGACTCAATCACTTTATGCACAAGTTGAATATTCAGAAAAGCAAAATTCTATACCCCTTAGCAAAGAAAACTCAATCAAAGTTGTCTATCTCTAGCATTGCCAATGAAAAATAAAAGTTGATGATTTCATAGATATCACTTGACTTTCCGTTCTATATAAAATGCGATCGATAGGCATTTGATATCCTAGACGTAAAGGCAATATTTCAATATAGAGTGGTTCCAAAAAATAACTAAAGGACGGCTACAACATTTCATCTGATTGGCTACACACTTTGGATTGTCGATCATGGAGGCTAATGCCAACATTTTTGTTAGCCAAAAGCAAGCCCCACCTATTAGTGTCCTCTCTAGTGTGGCTACATGCCAACCTCCATTATTCATCTTGACTATTCCCTTTCTATCATTTTTTTTGCTATTTATAATCTCCATTATTCACTTTGTAGTTCTTTTATATCTCAGGGATATAGACAGAGACCTATTGACCTAGAGACTCATGAACACCCTACAAATTTTAAAAACCGATCAAGACTAGAGCTTCGGCCTATACATGTAGTCCAAACTCAAAGCAGTTTGCATGTAATAATGAGATTCGAACATGTAAACTCTAGTTTCTCCAAAATCTCAACAAACTATGCCGATCTCAAAGTTAAGTTATTCATCCTCTTTATGTGTGACTTCTTTTTCATATTGAATCTTACTCAACACACAAGTTTTCTTATTTTCTGTAGCTCCTTCATTTCTGTCCACTAGGCACGGAGCATTTTCTTTTTTTGTTCCGCTCTAGATTTAGTGTCATCCCGTAAGACACAGAGTGAACATATGTGTTAGGGTAGCATGTATTACAAATGGCTTTGCTAGCATAACAGTTTTTTGGCTATTATGAAAATAACAGCATGTTGTGAACCACAAATTCTTAAATAAGTGAACCCAAAATAATTTATATTTATTTTATTTTTATTTTTTTGTGGTTCAAAATATGCTATTAATCTCACAGTAGATTAATGACCGTCACTTAATCATTTTTCTATTACAAATCCAAGAAATGATTTTTCTGGTTCTTTTAGAGGTATTTGCAGGGTGATCACCAAACTTGAGCCCAGCAATGGTTGGTGGGCCGCTCAAAAATCCCAATCTGAGTAAATACATGACCAAATTAGCACAATTGGCCCGTTGCCACTACTTAAGAAACTAAGGTTAGATTTTTCGGACTTGTATTAGGGCATCTATTGAAAGTATAGATTTTTGTTAAATCTATTATCGATGTAAAACATGTTTCATGCACATACAGTTGGATGATTGGCATGTAGAAGAATTCCATTGCCAAAGCAACTCAAAAAACACATTATATTCGTCCAACAATCAGTATGGAAAGTTCTACACCGACTATGGGCCTAATAATAATTTGAATAGTATTTTATCATCACGATAGTGCTAGGGAAAATACCTACTTTTTGGACCTCCAAGGCCGGCGCAATTTATTAGTGTGCTAGGGGATTTGGCAATTCAAGATTTGGAAATTTCTTATGCGAATCCTACTAATTACGTGCAAATTTCTTTAGGTCAGGGTCATATGTACATATGAATGGCATGGACTTATTCGGCTTACGGAGCTTGTATGATGCTCATTGAGTCTTTGAAAAGCCGGACCTCTATGTTCGTGCCCTTGGGTTATAACAAACAAACAAAAAAATTCCTATTCTCTTTCCATCTTAAGCAGGGGTGTTAATGGTTTGGGTTTCCATGATACCCGAGCCGACCCGAATATGTTTGGTACATGTGTGTTCATGACTAGAATTGTATAGTACTGGAACTGAAAACACGGTTCGGGTTGGTTCGAGTTAGGTCGAGTCGAGTCGAGGTGCCAAAGACAATAGTAAGGGAGACTTTCTTGAAGGGTGTTCTCTGGAGGAAGAAAATGTATGATTTAAAGTGTTTTGATTCATTTCGGTTCATGTTCGGGACACAAATTGAAACCTTGGAGCCTGAGCTTGGGTCCATTGAGGCCGGACTCGAGTCCGTCAAGCTCAAGCATCGAACACTCTTGGGGTCTTAAGCCCATCTTCAATAAGCCCGGGCCTAGGTGCCTAAGACCTGGGCTAGGGCACTATTATTCTGGGCTCGACCTTTGTGGACCTTGGCGAGGGGGAACCGAGCACGAGCACTGAGTTCCTGGCTTGGGGCTCCATAGACCCGAGCATAGGTGCTGGGAATCTGGGCACAGGCACTAGGAATCGAGATCTCGGGCCCGGTTGCTGGGTTCCTGGGCATGAGCACCACGATCTGGGGCCGAATCACTACGGACTCAGCCTTGGCCTCCATGAGCCAAGGTCCAAGCATCAAGGACCTGAGCATCGACGCTAGGGTCCCACACCTGGCCTTTGTAGACCTGACTTGGCCTCGATGTACCTAGGTCAAGGCATTAGGGAGTTGGGCATGGGGAACGGTGTCTCAGGCCCAATATCCGTGGGCTCGAAACCAGTGCCTTTGGTTGGGTCCTCGACGCCCATGCTGAGGCCTATCATGGCCGAGCCGGGTCCATAGAGGTCGGGCTTGGGACCTCAGTGCCTGTGCCCGTGCCCAAGTCACTAGCAACTCGAATAGTATATGTCTTTGAGAAAATAAAAACAAGTTTTCCTTACAAAACAAAGGAAAATAATTTCTAGTTCATTTTCACATTTCAATCAAGTTTAGGAAAAACATTGCCATTTTTATAAAAATGACTTTTAGAAAATTATTTTCTAGAAATATCATATTTCTTGTAAAGTAAAGGGAGTCTCAATGCACGAGTCACATTTGTGTAAATATTCAATACACAAATTCCAAACCCCTAGCAAAGAAAACACGGTAAAAGTTCTTATCTTTAGCATTGCCGGTCACAAAAGAAGTCGATGATTTCATCGATGTCACTATAAAAGAAGTTCATGTTTGATGGGGGTGGAAATATGTTTCAGAATGACACATATGCACGTACATAAACTGTGATAAATAGGCTTCGGACATCCTAAACCTATAGGCAGATTTCAATATAGAGTGGTTCCGAAAAGTGACTAAAGGACAGCCACAACATTTCATCTAATTGGCTGCACAATTTGGATAGTTGGACCACGGAGGCCAAGCGTACTCTTTTGTTAGCCAAAAGCAGCCCCACCTATATGGGTGTCCCATTTAGTTTGGCTATAGCCTTTTACGCCAACTTCCCTAATTCATCTTGACTATTCTCTTTTTATTTTTTTGGTTCTTTTTTTTATCTTCCATTATTCATTCTTCATTTATTTTTTTATATATTTCAAGGACATAGACACGTAACTCGCTCATTTAGACGCTCGTGAAGCACTCTACGAGCCCAGTTAATGAGATACCAACAGGTAACCTCCAGTTCCTAAAATTTCATTAATGCCCCTACCAGCTGTGTTAATCCTTAGATTGTAAGGCTTGAACTTAATCAGTTCATAGATTTTGTGTGATGTTTCATGAGCTTTCAGATAGTAGGTTTCTAGGTCTGTATCTTTAGATTATATACAAAAAAAGAAAAGAAAAGAAGAACATTTGTGGTCATTGGGACAATCTTATAAGGAATACAAAACTTCAGCATGATAAACAAATGGATTTTAAAAAATCTCACAAGACGCGACCGGATTCGTTGACTGGTCGGTCACATCACGATCCAAAATGGCCTATTTTGTTTCATTCTGCTTAGTAGTTATTCATTTTGGTTTCATTATGAGAGCATTTTAGGCAACTTTTCATTGTTTTGGTCTACATGGCTGTGCATGCTCTAATTTCCTTATACAATGATGGTGACTTTTCTTTATTTTGATAGATTTTACATGAATTGTTAATTGATGTGGGTCAGGCGTATTTAATGACAGCATATGAATTGATCCTTTTACCGATAAACATTCCCCTACGATCTCATGTTTGAAAACATTCGAACTAGCCACCCGAAAGGAAAACCTCCCTCAAAAACCCTTTCGTTCTGCAAGTGATTCATGGCACAAGAATAGTGTGAGAAAGTAAATCGCACGTTCAATAGTGAAACCTTGCATCACGATAACGCGATACATCTCTCCATGAATCACATTTCGAAATTCAAAAACGCGGTTGTTATTGCGAGGCATAACCTCGGTTCAATGCATTGATCTTGGACTGGAGGGGCATGATTCACGAGATGAAACGACAACATGAAAATGGAAATGGCAAGAAACGGGAGAACCGCAAGCAACAAAGCATTAGAGCTGGGCTAACTGGGAAATGGTGAATGGGTAAGTGAACAGTTCAGCTTCATCGCTGAATAATTTGCTGGCCACGACCACATTGGCGGCTTCAGTAGGATGGACAAGGTCCCAAAACAAGTACTCGTCCCTGTTCTTGCATGGGATTTGGTATTTCTGACAGCTGATCTTACCACGCTTCCGTCCGTGTCCACAGCAAGCGGTTGTTGTGACCTTGAAGCCTGAAATTAACAAGAATTGACAAGAAATTGTCCACCCATTCCTCATTGAGCTTGATAATAGAGATACTTATAAAAGAAAAAGACGTTAGCCAAAGACATGGTCCTAGAATGTATATTAATTTGACCAAGGGCAAGTCTTCTGGACTATTAAATGCAAGTTTTGAGTTGGACAGCATTGGGTCAAGAGATGTATTATGGAGTTTTCCTTTCCACCAACTGTATTACTGAAATTGTTGGGCGATTTAACCGTTAGAGAGTTGGCTTAGTGACTAAGAACCGAACTTAAGTGCGTGAATTAGATGCATCATTCCGGTTGAATTCATTCACCACCAAATGCAAACGATTCTATGTCCGGGGCTACTCATCTGGGTTTCTGCTTGCGCCTTACTTGGGCCGGCCGTGATGTTAGTGAGCTACTTCATGGGTTCAAAATCTGCCTATTTAATATGCGCTTCCTCATTATTAGTTAAATAGCTCTGGTATATGTTGATGCAAACGCGGAAAAAAGCAAACACAGAACACGAGGATTTACGTGGTTCGATCACAACGTGATCTACGTCCACGGGCGAGGCAAGACAAAATTCCACTATAATCAAAGAGAGTACAGTTTTCAGAAGTCGAAACAACGACAAAAGCTCACGGCTCACAAAACTCTCCGAAAACAAAATTCTCTCTATATTTCAATGAGAAAACCTAGCCGCAGTATAAATAGTGCTCCCGAAATTTTTCCTCGGGGGCTACGCCCCCGAACCCCCCGAAACATTGGTTCGTTGCTCCAGCTCGGGCGGACCGCCATAGAGATTTGTTCACTTGCTACGAGTTGGGCCTATCGGCCCAACTCTCCACGTCACGAACTAAATCTCAATTTTCGGGTCGCACAAAAATATGTCGGATCGGGTGTTAAACCGAACCGAAAACATAAAATTCAAGACATATTTAACAGTATATAGTAAGGGATTTTTATTAGGTTCGTTATCAGTGTAAAATAGTGTTGATACATTTATTGGTGGATGGTCGACATGTGGAAGAATTCACTTATAGATTTAACTTGAAATATACATATCGTTTTTCTAACAGCTAATGTGTAAGGATGTTCTTACATTGCCGGTCGACTTAACAATAATCTTATAGTGACAGCACCTCTAGTTGACTCTGTTCTTAACTTTTGTTCACATGAGTTCATAACTTCCGTATCCACAAAGAGTGGAAATGAACAAAAGTGTGGAGAGAATTCTTTATGTTTTCTTAATAACCGCATAGTGAAAAAGCCTTAATTTTTTCTAGTCAAGTCCACTAATGTTCAAGAAACTTGACAATGATTAGGGGTCGCCAAATTCGTTTGCCAAGTTATTTTGGGCTGAAAATGAAAGAGGAAAAGGGTTATAAGTCATCTCTAATCAAAGCTACTCTTAGATACTTGGAATTGTTGCGTTTATACTTTCTAGTGCCAACGTTATAAAGACTTGTTCACCCAAATACTTTGACATCATTTCAGCACCGGAGAGCTTAACATTCTCGACGGTGGCAGATAAGTCGAACACGTTCAACATGACATACGTAAGATAAAATCTACGAAGAAAATTTGATGAGAAAATCATCCAACAAACACAAATAATTTGGATACCGTATAACGATGGGTTGTCTAGTAACTCTTGAAAAACGGCGGAAGCGTCCTGATAAGTGAATTTAGCATCAGGAAAGTGCTTGTTCAAGTCACCGACGAGAGATTTAAGCTTGTCGTTGAATATCCGCATAGCGAAATTGACATAGCCTATGCACTGCGAAAACGTTGGAGGACTGTGGGCCAATACAGATGGTGTGCACCCAATCAAGTTTGCCCCTGATAGGATCATCTTCCTCGCTCCGTAGTTGTACAAATCCTGGAATTAAAGGCACAATCTTTCAGTCAGTTTTAGTGGTGAAATAAAAAGAAGAAAAAGGCGACAGAAGTTCTAGAAATTGAACGCAATGCAAAAGCGATAGATAACGAAAAACACCTTCATCTTCCGAGAATATGTTTCAACGAGAAGATTGGCATACAGTTCAGGAGTGTATTGCAGACTGAGATTGGTAAAACCGAAGTAATTTCCGAGGTAATCGTTATTGCCGAGGTCGACGTAATATAAACATTTCTTTAGATGAAATGCAGCCGAGTTCTCGTCTCCTAAAATCTTTGCAATTTCTGAGACTGTGTATTGGTGCTGCTTCAGTTGATCAGTAAATGTTGCTACGTTACCCTGTAAAAAGGAATATATGAAGAAATTATGCACAGATAATGTTCATACAAGTATAGTTTAAACTTGATTGTCGAAAGAAAAAATAAATTCAATTCCTTATACCTTGGAAATGTTAATGGAATATGTGAAAATTTGATGAGATGGTTTTGGATCTTTACATACGAGGACCTCGATAACTAGAATAGTTTAATAGTTAGGTGCTTACATGTTACAACGTAATTGCGTTGCATGGTCCAAAATTCCACGATCTAAGTTTGATTTTAAATGGCAAAAGAACACTACAAGTGCCATAACTTGTGTACGGCGCTCACTTTGGTGCCATAAGTTTTTTTTGGATCACTTTAGTGCTAAAAATTTTGAAAAACGATCACTTAAGTGCTAAAATTTTTGAAAAACGATCACTTAAGTGCCAACTCCGGTGCCGTACACAATTTTTCGCCGGAAATCCGATGTGGCATTTTTTTTATTAATTTCTGAAGCTGACGTGGCTCGCCGGAGATTGGCACTTAAGTGATTGTTTTTCAAAAAATTTAGCACTTAAATGATCGTTTTTAAAAAAATTTAGCATTTAAGTGATCGTTTTTTAAAAATTTTAGCACTGAAGTGATCCAAAAAAAACTTATGACACTTAAGTGATCTTTTTTCCTCCGACTTGGCACCAAAGTGATCCGAAAAACAGTTATGGCACCAAAGTGATCTCCGTACACAAGTTATGGCACTTATAGTGTCCTTTTGCCGATTTTAAATGGTTGATGGATTGGTGACTAATGTCAAAATGCCAAAATACGATGGATAGCGATTCCCTAAATTTAGTCAGTTATATCGAACTAACCAAAATAATGGGGAAATTTATTCATATACCCAGAATACTCCAACATGCTCTCCCACCCCCTCTCTCCCTCTGCCATAGCCACCGTTGCACCCCACCACCGTCTCTCTCTCTCTCTCTCTCTCTCTCTCTCTCTGAAGGACACGCATGGTGGCTGCTACGTGCATTGGCGGCACCCAACCTCAGTCGACCTAGATTTGGGGCCGTCCAAGGCTAGCAAACCTAAATATGTGGTCGCAGCCTCCCTGGCAGCTCGATTTGGCCAAACACGCAGATACACAGCGGGCAGCAGTGGTGGACTAGGCTTGGGGAAGGACACATTGCATTGGTTCAGAGGGTCTAGATGGAGCCTTAGTGACGATGGCAGCGCGTCGACTCTAACAGATTAGTGTGAGAGATAGGGGGAGGGTAAAAATGAAAAGAAGAATTTGGACAGTTCAAGAGGGTAAACTTTAGAGGATCCAATCTGAACAAAAATTGACTCTGGAAACAAGAAAGTTGACCAGAAATTAAATCTCAAATGAAATGTACCAAGTGCTTCCCAGTTCTATCAAGAATTCCAGCACCAGCATAGGCATAATTGACCCCCTGAAGTATATCTCTACCACTTGCATTTGCATACGGAGGAATAAAGCTGTCAAAGCCCAAGAACTGCTCTGCAAGTAAAAAAAAATGAGATGTGAGATTATGCTCATTTTCCACTCACCTTGCGCTGAAAAAAGAGCAACACAAGTAAAATTAGAGCCTTTTTTCTCTGGAAATTTATAAGTAGAATCAGAGAACCTTTGCATTGCAAATGCACATTTCCGGTTACGTCTTGTTCATACTTCTTTTTGGTACAAAATGAAAATTTTCTCTTTCTGAAACAAAAACGTCTTATCACTCTCATGTTGACCTCCAAGGTAACGATATAATTAAGAAACGGTATGTAAATTACCTACGACGTCAACGAAATTCCGACCATTGCTGTACCTTCCGGTTGGTCCATCGGGAAAATCGATCCCATATGGCAAGAAGACAGGTCTAAAGGCAGAAGGAAGGTTGACATTATTGCCATTGTCGTTCACGGAGTCCCCGAACACGAAATAACAGGGTACCAATGGCTTTGCGATGAGCTGCTTGAGGGCTAGCAATAACAAAAGCATAATCAACTTACAGTCGGACTGAAATGCCATTTCTCAGAGAAAGTATGATCAAAATGAGTAAGAAAATTGTGATCGGGGAATTATGTGTTTCAGAAACAGCGGAACGTGAAGAATTTAGTGAAAGATTTAGCAAGCTGAGCAAAGATAGGTTAATAAGTTAAAAGCAAGAAGTTGCTATTTATGGGGAAGAGTTGGAAAAATTGAGGTGAAAAATGCCTCAAGATTGGTCATTGATTGAGGCGCGAATTCTAACTTGTAAACTGAAGATTTGTTCAAATATTACATGTTTTAGATCAGGGTTATTTGCACAAGCCAAAAGTCTTCTAGACTGAATTGGACTATGGGGCTTGTAGGTAATCCACCAATCAGAGGCCTCTAAATGGTCGGGTTTCTGTGCTCGTATCCTGAATCATGAAAAAATTGTAAATAAAAGGTTTCCACGTGAAGTAATTCCAAAGTCGCTAGCGAATGTATAATTAATGATGTAGATTCTTTCTAGTTCCTTTTGTTTGGCCATGCCCTAATAATGTAGAGTTAGGTAATCTGCCAACCCTCTAAATACAACCAAAACACCTAAAGGTAAAGGGCATACATATATTCAGTCAAGAAAGCTAGTTAGTTAAGTAGTTACTGCAAGAATTACCATTACTGAATTAATTGAAACTCGTTGTTTGTGCTAAGTGAATGTCAGTGGGAAATGAACATAACAATGATTAGGCGGGAAAATTACCCAATCAGTCATAAACTTTTTTGGCAATTTAGTCATAAACTTTTATGTGAAAATTCAATGTGGTCCTACCTATCAATTTTTGCTGAAAATCGTTGACATGTCGAATCTAGTCATCACCTGCTGTGCCGCGTCAGTGATTTCCAATGAAAATTACCCAAAAGGACTACATTAGAATTTCATGTAAATGTTTTGTCATTTTTTGGAAAGTTAGGACTAAATTGGTATATATACAATAAGTATAGAACTAATTAGACAATTTCCCTAGCCAACCAATTGTCAACACTACTTTAGTTAGCAACACTTCCTTGAAGAAGGTTCCTATTCTTGACATGGTGCTCTATAAATGTATGGGAGAGATATTACAAATGTGGGCAATTTAATCAAGCATTAAAGGAAATTGATTAGCTATAGTAGCTGCAAACAAATCTAGTGACGGTGATTAAACAACATTAGCTAGTTTCGTCTCTTGACGTGTCCTGACCTGTCATGCCCCGAACCCCATCGAGCTCGCGATATCCCTCTTCGGTCGAATTAGTGCGACGTCTCAGGAAACATCGCCGACCCAACCCAAAACATCAGAATCAAATGCAGCGGAAACGATTACACAAATCCCTGACAATATAATCATGGGGTAATAGGGAGAGACAAATCACCAAACCACCAAGCACTATATTACACCGCGATATTTACAATATCCATCACAACCAGTAACCAACCACTACATTACACCCACTATTTTTACAATATTCAATACAAACCATTGCAACCATCAAACCTCCGGAATAACAACCGCCGATATCAACAAGGATTAGCGACTTCAGGTAGAATAATACTACCACCAAAAAGGGGCGTTTCCAAATACTGTCCAACCCCTAACTTCTAACTAACCCCTATTCGTCCTGGAGGGTGTCCACTCAGAAACGGTCTCGTCGAAGCCAGTCTGTTCCTCTGAAGACTTGGACTCAGCATTGATCTCAATCAGATTGTCCTTGTCTCCCGACTCCGCTGTAGCTTCGATCGGCTAAATGGTTTTAAATAAAACCGTGAGAACACTTCTCAGTAAGCAACACCCTAAACCCAACCTAGGCTAACACGTACCTCCAGACAAGTCCAACACAATCACATTCAACGACCACATAATAGGCACACAATTGCACTTACCTGGGCTTTTAATGCGCACAATCTGCACGTTAGCCACAATAACACAAATTCCAACCACATGCACATTCCAAATTAATTCTCATGCCCACAGACAAAGTCGAACATGTGTCATTTCCACACTCGGCATTTCACACACACTCGTTCGTACACCATCATATCACTTTCATTCGACTCGCCAGCGACCCGCGTTATAGTACACGCCTTAGGTCCACTGTCAATTCACGGTCTACACGCGACCATCTCATATTCACAACACTTCTTAGCCCGCGTAACAGTACCGCCTCAGGCTATGTCTCTTGCCCGCGTTATAGTACCGCCTCAGGCTCAACATCCACCACCTACGGCACAACCCGCGTTGAAGTACACGCCTCAGGTTGGCAGTCTTTCGGTAATACCGGGCATCGTCCCGCGTTACAGTACCGCCTCAGGACGGCATAATTCCCCGCGTTACAGTACACGCCTCAGGGACTTTCGTGACCACACGCACGACATTTCACACAATTTCTCATTCATTCACTCGCCCGATTTACACACAAACATGCCAAATTACCAGCCGATCAAATTCGGTCCATGCACCGACCAAAAAAAAAAAAAATCGGTCCATGCATGCATCGAACCTCACGCATTTTACATGCTCAATTAACACCCAATCATGGCCAATTGCCAGTCAATTCAATTCAGCCCATGAGCGCATATAACGGTCCACATTTCAATCAATCAATTCACAATCCAACTAACAAACAAGGTCGCCATTGGACCCACAATCACAGCCACAATTATGGACATAAATTCAATATTTCCATGTCTATTTCCAGCCATGACAATCACCACAAACCAGCCAATCCAATTCAATTCGCACGTGCACAATTAACTCGAGTTTTTGGATTTTAAGCCGAATTTCACCATTCACGGGCGTCGCACTTCTACCGACAACTCCCAAACCAACACGTACTATATCCTACTCTCCAATATGCACTAATTCGGCCACAGAATGAACAGTAATTCGGCCACCATAGAAAATCACCATAACGGCAAATTTAGGCCCGTTTTTCGCGCACTAAGCCACAATAATCACCCGAAATCATTCCGGTTACCTAACCAATCAATTCTAACATCAATTTCACCTCAAAAACTATCACAATTCCATCCAAACCACTCAGCCAAATCAGTCCAACCATTAATCCACGATTAACCCCTAAAACTTGCTAAAACGGCCCCGAACTAACCCGAAAATACCCGTTATCCTAGGCGAGGGTTAGGATATCACTTACTTGTGATTCCTACGCGAAATCGAAGCCTCAACGGTGGCTGGACAGAGAGCAAACAGCAGCGGCAGCGGCGAAAAGCGGTAAGGGTTACCGGCTACTCGCCGGCGGTCACGAGCGGCGGCGATTGGCTGCTGGCTTTCTTGGCTGTTCTGGGCTGAGATGGGGCTGGTCAGAGTGTTTCGGTGAGGGGAAAAACAAGGGAGAGAGAGACGGTGAAGTGGTGGTGCGGCGAGGACGCGGCTTCACGGGCGGACGGCGGTGATCCGGCTCAGCGGTTGCATGGCGGCGATGGGTGTGGCCGGCTGGCCACTTCACGGTGGGAGGGGAAGGGCTTGGCCGAGAGAGGGGTGAGGGAGAGAGAGATTGCCGTGAGAGAGGAGAGAGAGAATGAGAGGGAGAGAGAGAAAATGAGAATAAATATCAATGACACCAATAATTGGTGTCTACCCCTATGCCAAATGACCATCCTACCCCTCTCTCTATTTCCAAATCAACGGCCACGATTTGATCTTATCCTAAGATCAACGGTCTAGATTAATCCTTGCCAAAAATATCCAGGGGCAAAATTGGAATTTCACAAAATTTCCAAGGGTAAATTGTCCAAAAATTTCTATCTCTAATGTAGGTGTGAAATGACCAAAATGCCCCTCTCCCATTATACTTGGCCTTAACAAAACCCCAGGGGTAAAACGGTCATTTTCCATTTCTCGCCGAAATTCGAATTTTCTGAAGAATCCGAACAAATCTGAGGCTGACTAAGCCAATAACAACGTCGTCCAATTATCCTGTCGTGACATTCATAATTTCCGATGCCCAAACTTGGTCTCTAATTAATGATTAAATTTAATTTACGTAACTTGAGCGTATCTCGAACTAACGGGTGGCTTTCGGGGAAATTCGCACATTCGACCTGTGGCCGATACTGAATCAAACCACGTTTAAGTTCACTCGGGTCGTGACGAATTCAGTTGTCACTTAATCGCGAGGATCGATCGCTAGTTCCGACGGGCGCGATCGTTTGGCATAGGTTTAGGATCGTTCGTCAACTCGTCTCGTGGTCAAGCGGAATCACCCGCGATCCACTCGTATGATAGCAGCGAACTGACCCCTAACTATCCTTGGATCGGCCTACATTGCCTCAAAATGTCACCTCGACAATTTTTGTGGTCGAAAGTCGGTTCACGATAGAGTTTCTATGGTCGCGCGAATTTAAATCCCTAACTAGCCATTCCCTAACGGTTAGTATCCCAGAAGTGATCAGTTCAGGGCGAGATCTAACTACAAGCATGTCCATAAATCATCCATTTCATAAATCCCAAGTGGGTCGGATTTCAGAATGTCACATGACCCCCTATAAACTGAGTGAAAGGTTACGATTCACTTCGGTGATGCTAGCTGGTGGAGTTTGGGAGTATCTCAACGATAAATAGTCTAAGAACTAAAGACTCCCTAGACGCGCCTCTTACTTACCCACCTTTCTTGACGAGCTAGTATGGCTGGTATTCGTGGATACCATTTTTCAGCTCATACATAAAGGCCATTCTTGAGTTTGCTGCTAAACAAAGACGGGAAGGGGTAGCTGAAGGGCACAAAAAAATCAAATTTTTTTTGCTTATCTCAAAAAGCTAGTAAGGCTGACAGACACCGTTTCCTCGTCAGAAAAGTAGGAACTACGATAATGAGTTTGAGAGAATTGAAGGGATTCGGCACTCCTGTCCATGGTCCAGCGATCTAGAGGGGAAGTATCCGAAGCCAGGTAGACCCATTCTGCATGATGTGTTCATTTCAAAAGAAGTAGGATTTTGGGTTATTCCTATCCAACTGAGATGTGTTAGATAGTTTTGACTTCGTGCGCTTGTAGTGGGGCTTGCTAGGTGATAATTGTCTAAAAAATCTTAAGCCTCTTGGATGGGGTCAATTCAGTCTTAAATATTTCAGTTGTGTCAATTTAATTCATCCGGCCAATTTTGACTAGAAACGTGGATGTCGATCATCTTACGTGACATAACTGGTGCTCACGTGGACGATTTTAGCAATTTTTCAAAAAAAATTTCTAAAAATTTTCTTTCCTTTTTCTTTTTCATTTACTGTTCATCTTCAACCCTAAGTGGGTTTCAGCTCCTCTTCTCCTCCGTCATCAGCTCCTCTTGTGGCTGGCGACCTCGCCATGCCCTTGCAAAGTTACCTGCACTTCAACGCCTTCTTCCTAATAAACCTCCTCATCTCCTTCACCCAGATCTGGTGGTTAATGACTAGCTCGAGCTAATTGATCAAAATATAACTTTTTTCTTTCAGAATGACATTTGGAAACGGTTTCGACTTAACCAGTTAGCGACATTGGTCTTAAACCTCAAGGATGTGACCCCGGTTTTTGTTCTATGGTATTTCGTCTGAACAAACTTATCTAAGCCAATGAGGTGAAATCGAAAGACTAATTTCTTTGTGTTAATGATATGATGGAGTCATCCAAACTCAAATTAGTGTTTCCAAGGTGGAATTTTTGTAAAGCCCGTTGAGAGAGTACAACCTTGATGATGCCATGGACGAGTATTTCGAGTTTGAGCTCGAAAGCATCCCTATTTCAACATTCCTGCAATTTAGAAATTAAAAGAACTTTTGAGTTTCATTGATTGAGGAATAGTTGGAAGTTAGAAACCGCCATTAAAGCATGATAGAATGAAAGTCATTTTCGCGGCCATTTTCGCATCCCCGAGGGAAAAAAGAAAGGAAAAAAAGAGTGTGCATAAATGAAGACAAGGATACACCATTAAAGCTTGCTAGAGAGCCGGCGAGGATTTACGAAAGGGACGACCGAGAATTTAGTTATTATTAATGAATCCCTCGCATCTAATTTGGGGCCCAACTCCTCTCTAACTACAAAGTGAAAAGGTTAAAACCAAACTTTTCCCAAGTCACGTCCTATCATTTTGTCTTCTCAAAGATATTCTAACATGGACTCTTGACCAGTCGATCAAATGTATCACAACCGTTTGATTTTGTGGGACCCATAAAATTTACGCTAGTTTCGGTTCCTTGTATCTCGTTTTTTTGCTGAGAGGACCACATTTGAGCCGGGACTGATTCTACAATTTTAGGTACCAATGTCAAGTACAAAATTTAAGCACCGGATAGAGATGGATAAAGGGGCCTACTAGTCGGGGCGAGGCCCCCAACTAAAACCTCAAAATATTATAAATGTCCCATTGCAGATGCATAAATTTTTCCTCTCGTATTTATGAAAAATAAATGAATTGTTCCTTTGTATATTTGTTGAATTTACAAACAAATGCCACTGTAGGACATTTATTACAGATTTACTTTACGAACGCATTGCTCTTTGTAAGAATGACTTTGGATAGGTGGTAGGATCTAGGGTTATTTCTGACCGACAGGATTGTGTTAAAGAGTTTTGACTTGGTGGGCTTAAAGTGGAGCTTGTTAGAGATGGCTTGGCCTCTTTCATGACTCTTTTTAGTGGACTGGGTGCCGACTGTGTCCTCCTGACACACTGAAAATCCACCATTGTCACATAGCATGATTTTTTTTTTTTGGTCAAGCACATAGCATGATTCATTAGGGGGACTTTTAATACTTCTAGATGTCTATACTTCGGCACTTCTAAATTTCAGGATTTTGAAACTTTAGTTGCTTCTATGGCATACCATTGGGAAACTCTCGTGACAAGCAACTAGTGACTTAACTCTCCTCACCTGTCCCCTTACATTCGAGTCCACTAGAATTGCCCACTCCTCCTCTCACACCTTTCCTATTTCATTCAGCTTACAGTGTCACCAACGCGCGACCCTAACCCATCCTCAAGAGTCAAGGATCTAGGGCTCAGACCTTCTCAACATGTTGGTGACTTCACCGGGGAGGGAGCGATCACGCAATGGCGATGCCACTGAAGAAGAGGAGCGGCTACATTCACCTTGACGATCATATTGACAACCAATTGGAGCAGACGCAAGGAAATGTCATCCGCCCACCGACTCACAAGATGCTTCTCCTCTGGCGCAGTTATTTTAAGCTCTCCAAGCTTCCCAAGGAGAAAGTTGCTGATCAAATTACGAAGATGAAGCCTCTGCATCGGCTCCTTCCAACTAAGGTAACACCACCTCCCCAAGGAAAATGTTCTAAGGAATCCAATACCTCAAAAATCAATAAAATGTAATTTCAAAATAGAAAATAATGATCAAAATGAGAGTTTTAAACTTTCAATGTTTTAGTTCATATGAGATAGTCGACTTCCTAGTTTCAATCATATGGAAATCAATGCTCACTTTTCAAAAGATTCACTGATCAAAGTCCACAATCATAAGTTCAGAAGTTAGAATTCGTATAACCTCCCGGAGGTGTAGCAAGTCCACATAAGTGCTTGGCCAAGATTTAGACCCAAAACAAGTAACACCATTATAGAGTGTTCGACGATCCCCCTATGACGAGCCGATGGTTCACATGATTCAATTGTGAACAAGAGATTGAGCTCACGTAGAGGAGAATGACTCCTGCGCGAAAGTCTAACAGGTCTTGACCCTTCAAGAACATTAGCTTGGGCCCCAAGCATATGCGTCAATCATCAATAGGGTTCTTGTTCATATGAACAACATTAGGTGTCAGACCTCAAAACCTATTAGGATGGGGGATGACACGGCCGTCCTTTTACCCGAAGGATGTAGCCTTAAATCACCCAAAAGTCCCCACGACATCGTTCTCGCTTTATTGGCTACTAACCAAAAAACCTGAAAAGATTGGGGAAAGAGAGAGGTGAGCAACCATAGCTCAGTAAGTAGTGTGTGTCTCTTTTAAGCAGATTGAGTAGCCACTATGTATATGTATAAGTATAGAACAATGCTAGAAACTCATAATCCAACTCTTTAATATACATATAAAATCATATACGAGTTGTTTCATTTACAATTCAGAAAATACTCATTTTAAATTATCATCTCAATTCCAACATCAACAGTCAAGTCTATTGATCAATCTCAATAACTCACATATCAATGGTTTATTCCATTAATAAATCTCATCATAAAAAGCCTCGTTCGGGGTGGAGGCGCAGCCGCACTGCCATCCCTCAACCCGACCCGATATTATCATTTTTTAGGCGCAGCCGCACTGCCATTACTCTCAAGGATTTTTTTCCTCGCACAGCGAAAAACACGTCAATGGTCAATCCATCGACCAATTTATTGCTCAATATCATACCATGGTCACGACATAAAGCCTTGTGACAATGCTACCAAGATTCCCCCCTTGACAAGATCTCTACCTACAAAGCCGGTGGCTTGGCCCAAAATGATATCCTAGACTAATATGTGCATACCCACAAGCCCCTCAATGGGCTCACAGCGATATTGAGCGTCAAATCATCATCCTCAAATACTAAAATTCCAATTTATAATCAATCTTAGAAAATGGTTTCACAAACCAAAACATATAATCTTTTACCCCGTTCAACAAACGGAATACATTTCACAAACCAACACATAACCTTTCATAACTCAGTTCATTCGCTAGAAATGCTTTTCGTAAAGCATTCTCAAATCTTTTTCAAATACAAAATGGTAGTAATTACCCAATCCAAACTTTTATGTAACAAACATGCTTTCATAACCCATATGATACTCAAATCTTTATCACTTTCAAAACATGAGTTTATAAATTCATAGAAGAGACAGCACCGCTCACTTGGGAATGCTTACTATTAAACAACAAAGATTACTTGAACCGTCGAACTCGCAATCCTTTCAAATAAGCGAGAAACAATGTTAAAATCGAGTAAAAAGCTACATCAACTGCGACTCAGTTAAACTAGGCTTAGAAGCTAACAAAACGATTCAAAGACACTCACAAATCGCTCATATAAAGCGATTGTCCAAAGCTGTCCGCAACGCGGAGCTTGAGCGCGAAACTCGATCGTGCCATAACTCTCTCCACTGGATCCCATTCCAAGCAAACTTATAGTCAAAAGAAAGCCCATTCAAAGAACTACAAGAACCCCAGCTTGGCCATCCCAAAATTGAGTTGAAAACCGATGAAAATCGTCCTAAAAGCTGCTGGTCGCGCACTGTTCACCACACGCGCGCAACTTCAAAAATTCGTATCCAGCAAACCGTAAGTCCAAATCGAATTCCGTAAGATCCCACAGCCCCACAACACCCTAAACTACCATTTCTATATATATTCATAGCTCAACAACTCAAAAATCGGATTTCGCCGCTCAAATATCACATAACTCCGAAATATGAGCCCTAACGAGGAAAAATTTTCCGATTGGACGAACGAAAGGCGCGAGTACTTACCGGACGTTGCGAATCAAAGTTGAATTGGCTTGATGAGGCATCCGTGGCGACTACGTATGAAACCCCTCTTCTTTCTCTTTCCCTTTCTGCCTCTTCTTTCCTCTTTCTTTCCTTTCCTTCTTTTCCTTCCTCCCCGCAAGCTCTCGGTCCCCTTTTATAAACTGAAGTCCATTGGAGCTTCTTTATTGACTTTTCAACCCTTTTTTTTAAATCCAAATATTACATTAGGGGTCTTAAAATTCCCTAATTTACGAACAACTAGGAAATGTGGACTCTTATAAATCAATTACAGAGAGCCTGTACAAGTTCGTACACCCCAAAAATTCACTTTAGGTAATCACAAGTGCTTTGGGCCTATAGTTTCACGTGACTTCAGTTAAGTCCAATTTGAAAAAGGGCCCTAAATGGTTTTTTGATCCAAAGCTGTTCAAATTTTTATTCATTCAAAAGTTGAGCCATGGAAGATCTAACCCTTTTAATCACATTTGCAAGAACGGTGATTTCTAGGCGCAAAAAGCCCAACTTTAATTCTCAACTCAAGGGGCCCAAACTGAGCTTTAGTTATGGGTAGCTCACTTACTAATCTTGGAGTAAAGGATATGGGGCTAAAGATATATGAATATTTTAAATTTATCAGCTATAATGATTTTAAAATGTTTGCGAATTCAACCTCAATTTTCAACTTCTTAAAAGAACCCGGTTTGAGTCCATAGCAGTACTACTTCAAAAGTATTAGGGCCTTAATGGACTTAAAGATCATAAATGAAGTGTTTTAACCCGGTATAGGCTTTAAAAACGCTCGGTTAGAGCCGCAACAAAATCCAATATATAAATGATCTCTAAGACGTCTAATTTTTTAGTAGCCGCTTTATCTGAAGTTCTAAAGACAAAAAGGCTAGATATATAAAAAAAAATTGCAGATTTCTAAATGTAAACACTTCTAACTCACTCTTCGGTTCTAAAAGGGCAAAAGGACACTATAAGTGCCATAACTTGTGTACGGCGCTCACTTTGGTGCCATAACTTTTTTTCGGATCACTTTGGTGCCAAGTCGGAGGAAAAACGATCACTTAAGTGTCATAAGTTTTTTTTGGATCACTTCAGTGCTAAACTTTTTGAAAAACGATCACTTAAGTGCTAAAATTTTTGAAAAACGATCACTTAAGTGCCAATCGCCGGCGAGACTCCGGCGAGCCACGTCAGCTTCAGAAATTAATAAAAAAAATGCCACATCAGATTTCCGGCGAAAAATTGTGTACGGCACCGGAGTTGGCACTTAAGTGATCATTTTTCAAAAATTTTAGCACTTAAGTGATCGTTTTCAAAAATTTTAGCACTAAAGTGATCTAAAAAAAAGTTATGGCACTAAACTGAGCGCCGTACACAAGTTATGGCACTTGTAGTGTTCTTTTGCCGTTCTAAAAGGCTCTGTTTGAGCTAATTTAATTACAAAATGTTTCGACCACACCAAAAACGATTTTACACCATCAATGCATTAAAAACATGGGTTAAAGCTAAAAATACAGAATATATCACAACGATTCACGAGACATAGATCTCACATCAATGATGAAATTCACGTTGTTCTTTCCATTTGAGCCGATTTGAGTGCTAAAGAATTAAACCTTTTTATGGTGCCAATTCAGTCCTAAACCTTTTGCATTTGTGCCAATTCAGTCCTAAACCTTTTTATGGTACCAATTCAGTCCTAAACATTTTGCATAGGTGCCAATTCAGTCCTAAACATTTTGTTTTTGTGCCAATTCAGTCATTCCGACCAATTTTGGCCGGATCTTACTAACGTGGACGTCGACCGGCCGGCGGCCGGTCACCGGCGCTGACGTGGACAACTTTAATAATATTTTAATATTTTTTGAATTTTTATTTATTTTTTCATTCTTTTCTTTTCTGTTTTTTTCCCCTCCCCTCCCTCCTTCCTCTAGCCGATCGCCGGATCGGCGACTGGCCAGAGGCCAGAGGCTGGCGTCGGCGAGGCTCGCCCACGCTGGCCACTGGCGAGGCTCGACCTTGCCAGATCCCGCGAGGTCGGGCCTCGACCAGCCGCTGGCGAGTCTCACCCTTGCCAGCGACGGTGAAGGCGAACCTCGCCTAGCCGCCGGCGAGGCTTGACCTCACTAGATCTGGTGAGGTCGGGCCTCGTATAGCACGAGGCCGCCCTCGCCGGCGCCGGCCTCTAGCCGGTTGCCGGTCCAGCGACCGGCTGGACGAAGGAGGGAAGGGAGGGAAAAAAAAGGAAAAAAAAGAAAAAATAAATAAAAATTCAAAAAAATATTAAAATATTATTAAAGTTGTCCACGTCAGCGCCAGTGACTGGCCGACGTCCACGTTAGCAAAATCAGGCCAAAATTGACCGGAAGAACTGAATTGGCATAAAGACAAAAGGTTTAGGACTGAATTGGCACAAATGCAAAATGTTTAGGACTGAATTGGCACAAAAAAAAATTTTAGGACTAAATTGGCATAAATACAAAAGTTTTAGGACTGAATTGGCACCAAAAAAGGTTTAGGAAAAAATTAGCACCAATGCAAAAGGTTTATGACTTTTTTGGCACTTTTCCCTAGTAAACGGAATCAACGAACATACGATGGAAACACAGTGATATCAAACACCCAAAAAATACAAGTGCCAAAACAATGCCACACCCAAACTTAATTAATGAAAAGGGCTTCATCTAAAACAGAATTAATTTCTATAATGAAATCATAATAACTTAGGCTCTAATCAAGTTTTAAATCCCATATCTCACTTACCAATCATGATCTTTGATTCACCAACTCTAAGGATAGGGTTAACTGCCCAAAGTACATAGATCTGAAGAAGAAAGATGCACCTTACGTTGCACGACAAGCCTATTGCAAGATTTGAACGGATCTAGCTAATGTTGGGGTTTATTGCATATTGATTGTGGAAAGGGTTAGTGGTTAGTTTATAAATATGAGGAAAAATCTCACAATTTGAGCTTTTTTTGGCTAGCTTTTGGGGTAAGAGAGTCCCAAGACTACCCAACAGTTGAGATGTGATTTGAAGGTACCTTGTGCATTTCCGAGCTAGCATGTTGTTCAAGATTTGAACAACACTTGATTCAGTTCAAACTCCACTTGAACACTTAGATCTGGAGATGCACAAGAGAAAGGTAGCCGAGACAAAAGGTTTCTTGAGAGAGAGAGAGAGAGAGAGAGAGAGAGAGAGAGAGAGAGAGAGAGTCGGCTGACTGTGAGAAGTTTTCATTTTCTATTAAACTTGACCAAATTTACTACCGACTAAATTGATATGTTGATTGGCCAAGCGATCAATAGTTAGGACGGCATGAGATGGACGTACAATTGTCCAAAATTGACCAACAAGAGCCAAATAAACGGATAGTCTTTTGGATTAAACCAGTCGTCAATTCCTATTAGATAGCAAGATCAATGGTTGTGGAATTTAAGAAAGATATGGCTAGTCCCACAAGTAAGATAAGTTAATTCGAGTCAAATCTCGAAGAATATTTATAATATTTGCATCTTTCTTTGACCAAGTCAAAGAGGTGGTGGGACCCACCTTTTTTAAAAACAAGAAAGAAAATGGAAAAAGAAGCAACAATGGACGTTTAACATGAAAGAGGCTGAGAGCACGCGCAGGAGAGAAAGAGAGAAGAGGAAAGAAAGAAGAAGAGGACGAAGGAAGACGAGAAGAGGGGTTTCGCATGTACTCACCACAAGAGCCTTGCCAAGCCGGATTAACTATGTATTTTAACACTCGGTAAGCGTTCGCGCCTTCTGTTCATCTAATTGAAGTAATATCTGGAGTTAGGGCACAAATTTGGGGTTTTATGAATTTTGAACTATGAGGTTTGATTAAGGAGTCAATGAATTACGAATATATATAGAAATGATAGTTTAGTGTGTTGTGGGGCTATAGGATTTTATGGATCTTGATTTGGATTTACAATTTGCCTAAAACAAAATTTTGAAGTTGGCCGTGAGTGATGAACAGTGCGTGACAGCAGCTTTCGAACTGATTTTCGACGGTTTTCGAATCCATTTTGGGTCGGCCAAGGTTCGGCACTTCTAGTGCTTTGAAAGATCTTTCTTTTGACTATAAGTTGCTTGAAATGGAGTTTGGTGGAGAAAGTTATGGCGCAATCAAGTTTCACATTCAAGCTTCACGTTGCGGATGACTTTGAGTAATCTCTTTGGACGAGCGATTTGTTGGCCCCTTTTGAAGCCTAAATTAGCCAAGTTGTAGTTGAGGTAGCATTTTACTCGATTTGGACGTTGTTTCTTGCTTATTTGTTACGGTTGCGAGTTCGGCGGCTCGAGTAATTTTTGTCGTTTGGTCGTAGGCATTCCCAGGTGAGTGGTACTATCTCTTCTTTGAGTTTGTAAACTCATATTTTGAAAGCGGTTTTAATTGGATATGTTATAAGTGAAATAACATTGTTATTTCAGAAAAACTTGAATCAGGCGTATACTACTCCTTGGTCATTTGAGAATGGTTAGAGACACGTGCTATGAAAGAAGTTGTAAAAGTCTTATATATATGTATTACGTTGCGAACTGGTTTATAGAATGAGTTTTAAATGATTTGAGAAACATTTTATGAAAAATGCTACGAAAGGTTATACACATCGATTTATAAATTTGGTTTATGACTAATTCTAAAATGATGTGAGAAATGTCTTGTAAATGTGTTCAATTTGACGAATGAAGTTGAGAAAGATTATGTGTTTTGTTTTTGCGAAATCAATTGTTGATATTGATTGTGGATTTGATTCCTTGTATTGCAGGATGTGGATTTTATACTCAATATCGCTATGATTCCATTGAGGGTTTTGCAGGTATGCATGTCGGTTAGGATATTTTTGTAGGTCGAGCCACCGGCTTTGTAGGTGGAGATCTTGCAAAGAGGAAAATCTTAGTAGCCTTGTCATAAGGCATTGTATCGTGACCATGGTTTGATATTGAGTAATAAATTGGTCGATAAAATGGACCATTGGCATGTAATGTGATATGAGATTTATCAAGGGAATAGACCATCAATGTGTGACTCGAAATTGGTTAATGGAATGGACCATTAACGTGGTTTTTAATAGAGATTGATCAATAGACTAGACCATTGATTTTTGATTTGAGAATGTGGTTTAAACAGATATTTCTTATTTGTATAAAGTCTTGTTGAAATGAAATAACTTGTATTATATATATTATATCTTTGGATTGAAGTATGAGCTTCTGGTATTGTTCTATATATATGCATAATGGTTGCTCGATCTGCTTGGAGGAGATGTACTACTCACAGAGCTATGGTTACTCACCCCTCTCTTTCCCAATCTTTTTAGGTTCATCGGCCAGCGGTCGTTTACACGAGAGTGCTACAGCGGGGACCTTTGGGAAACTTTGATGTTGTAACCAACTTGTTAATTTATCTGATATATATGTAGTTTGATAAATATATATATATATATATATATATATATATATTGATAACATGTTATTGGTTATGTTTGAGGCTACGCCTTTTCTGTGAAAGGATGGCGGGCGATGAAAATTTTGGGTGGTGACATTCCAAGTGTGAAGCCCAGGGCCCACTCCTAGCGATATTTTCTGCTTTGGGCCGGAGCCCACATGGTTTTGTTCTTCTGGGCTTTGCCCAAAAAATGCCTCATTACAAATTAGGACAAGTGCCACCACATATATGGCACTTCACCTCACCACACCAGGCGATATGGGATTCGGTTCATTCTTGTCCCCTTCGCCATCCTCAAAGCTTACTAGGAGCCGCTCCTTGTCCAAGCCCTTTGGCGCCGGCGAACACTCCCCACCCTTGCAGGACCGGGTCGTTACACCAAGAAACAAATATTTGCCTCAAATCAAGACAAATCTATGAAATTGCACTCGCTAACATGTTGAATTGATGCAGCTCCTTAATTCCTTTGATCGATCGAACTCCATAAATTCCATTGAAGCTCAAGCATTTGTGCCTTCATCTGGTTGAGCTCTTCAATGGGAGCATCATACCATACCTCGCCCGCCGTCCTTCAGTCATCCGCTTCAGCACTTTACCTCGTGCCTTCTCAGCTTCAACTTGATCAACGAGCTCGTTGTATTATTGATTGAGCTCATTAATCCTGAGTCGACAACATGACTCAACCAAGGTGTCAGCACCATCATTTTGTAGAGGGTTCTGGTTGAGAACCGGTATGCGACCGAATCGATAGATGGATGAGCAAAAGAATAGGATTTTCCGACAGGGGAGAATATTACTACTCCCAGCCCAGAACCACAGAGGGCTATAAGCTCACGCGCTTTTTTTATCGGTACTAGATCTACATTTAGAGAATGACATGAGCCTAAGACAACTATAAGAAAGTAAAGTTATGACGGTGATTTCAAATTCATGGTGGCAATACAAGGAAAAGAAACTATAATTGTCCATTTTAACCTTTTGAAGGAACTAAATGGACAATTAACATAAAAATTATGTTGAAAGAGTATTACAACTTAAGTTCATATTGTATTATTAATGAAATTCATTTAAGAGTAGTTATATTATTATTTTCGGCAAAAGGACACTATAAGTGCCATAACTTGTGTACGACGCTCACTTTGGTGCCATAACTTTTTTTCGGATCACTTTGGTGCCAAGTCGGAGGAAAAACGATCACTTAAGTGTCATAACTTTTTTTTGGATCACTTCAGTGCTAAAATTTTTGAAAAACGATCATTTAAGTGCTAAAATTTTTGAAAAACGATTACTTAAGTGCTAATCTCCGGCGACCCACGTCAGCTTCAGAAATTAATAAAAAAAATGCCACGTTAGATTTCTGGTGAAAAATTGTGTACGGCACCGGAGTTGGCACTTAAGTGATCGTTTTTCAAAAATTTTAGCACTAAAGTGATCCAAAAAAAAGTTATGGCACTAAAGTGAGCGCCGTACACAAGTTATGGCACTTGTAGTGTTCTTTTGCCTATTATTTTCTATGTGTTGCATACAATAAGAAACTACTCTTTGGTTACAAACTGTTTTGATGAAGAAGATTAATATAACATAAAAACGATTACAGGTTATGTAGATTGCTAGTTTATAAATGGCAAGTTTAAATGGAATGTATATATTAATCTGACATATATGGATTATTTCCCCTAATTTTAGGACCATTTTTGTTTTTCCCATATTACTAGATAAAAATTTCAGTTTTCCATAGTGTTTTTTTTTTGGTAAAGGTAAGATATATTTAACTTTTCAACGCAAACATACAAGAGGAAGCCGAACACAAAAATCCTCGAACCAGAAGTGACACAGAGTGTCCCACCAGGTTCAACGGTGTTACAGCAAAGGCTAACCAAGACAAGAACCTAGAAAAGCAAGGCTATACAGAGGCCAACTAACTGGCCAAAGAACTATAGAAAACTACAGCTAACATCAAGTGAAAATGGAATCGGAAATGCCCTAATTTACTTGTATCCTTCTATTACGAGGATTATCTTGGACCGGCTTGAGGGAGAGACCTTTGTCCCTAACGGCCTTGGCGAGGTGGACCCAGGGGGACGGCAGGAAGAGGGTACCATTCCTGAAAAGGATGTGGTTACGTTGTGTCCATATGAGATGGCATAGTGCCCCAAAAGCATACCGAGCAATACGATGCTGGAAGGTATTTTCGCTAATAGACCAGGAAGCCCACCGGAGGTTGTGTTGCCATGATCCATTCTGCCAAGGGAGGTAGCATTTAGTAGCCCAGAAACGCGCAAGGGAGCCCATAACAGAGCAACCGAAAAATAAGTGATCAATAGAGTCAGGCCTACCTTGGCAATAAGCACACACACCTTCAGCAATTCTATGATAGCTCAATAAGAGAATTTGCGTGGGAAGCCTCTTAAGTGATATCAGCCACAACAAAAAGCTATGTCTCGGTGCTATGTGGCAGTCCCAAATGAAAGAATTCCAGAATACTAGTTGACCCCGTTTCCGGATCAAATCCCACGCCGAAGCGATAGAGAACACTCCCGAAGGATGTCCTTGCCAAATAAGCTTGTCTTGGCTGTCCATGTGAATAATAAGGAGAGGAGCCGTCCAGGAGTTGAATGATTGCATCACATTAGACTGGTTCCATTCTGCAAAAAGGAAGTCCCAAACTGAGGCAGATCTCGGGATGCCCGAACAAAAGATATCCCTATTAGAGATGAGTTTATAAAGCGGACCTTTGGGGTGCCAAGAGTCGAACCAGAAGGAGGTAGACTTTCCATTTCCAATTTGCCATAGGAACTGATCCTGGAATTCCAGCCGAATATCATGGATTTTCTTCCAAGCCCAAGAGCAAACAGTTGGCTTTGGGGCGACCCAAAAGTTTTTCGATTTGAGAAATGTGGAATGAATCCATTTGCACCATAGTGATTCTTTGTCCGTAAAGAGCACCCAAATGTGTTTGAGCGTTGCCGCTCGATTGCAGTCGACGAGTCTCTGGATGCCCAAGCCACCTTCTTGTTTGGGAAGGCATACTATGTTCCGCGCAACTTTCGCCCCTCCAGTCCCCAAATCTGGGCCTTTCCAAAGGAATTGTCTAAGAACCAGTTCAATCCTTGATAAGACCGACAGAGGACGAGTGAATATAGAGGCCCAGAACACATTAATAGCTTGGAGGACTGACTTGATAAGTTGAATTCGACCCGCAAACTACGGAAAATGCTGGGACCACGAGTGGCCTCGAGCAGTAATAGAATTCACTAGTGACGAACAGTCGGCCTTACTCAAACGAGATGCAATAATAGGGACACCAAGGTAGCGAAAAGGGAGCATACCTTCATGGAAACCGAAAGATTGCATGATCTGGTCTCTTATGTCATGCGTCCCCTCCCGAGAAATATATCTCACTTTTATTGATGTTTAGCTTAAGGCCAGACCACCGTGAGAAACGTAGAAGGCCTTCCTTAAGGAGGGTGGTCGAAACCAAGTTTGCCTCAGCAAATAAGAGGACATCATCAGCAAAGAAAAGGTGAGTGATTATAGTATTTTTGCACCGCCAGAAATATTTGAAGCCAGGGAGCCGTGTTTGAACATTGAGGATTCCGGTGAACACTTCCATGGCCAAGGTGAATAGGTATGGAGACATAGGATCACCTTGGCGAATGCCTCTTCGGCTCGGAAAGAAACCATGGAGAGCACCGTTGATGGCCACCGAGAATTTAGGGGTTGTGACGCACTCCATAATAAGCTTAATAAATATTCTGGGAAAACCAAATGTTTGCAAAGTTAGCTCGAGGAACGCCCAATCAAGAGTGTAATATGCTTTCTAGAAATCAACCTTGATGGCACATTTAGGAAGATAAGGCTGATGATGAAAACCAGCAAACAGTTCTTGGGCAAGAAGGATGTTGTCCCCTATACGTCGCTTCTTGACAAAAGCATTTTGGGATGGGCTTATAATAAAAGGCAAAACCAAGGCAATTCTATTAGCTAGAATCTTGGTGATGCACTTGTATACCGTATTGTAGCAAGCAATGGGCCTGAAATTATTCATAGATAATGCATTGGGTACCTTGGGCACAAGTGTGAGAATGGTAGTGTTAGTCTCCTTGAGTAGAGATCCAGAATGGAAGAAATCCTTGATAGCCTTCGTGAAGTCAAATCCGACAATATCCCAAGAAGAGATAAAGAATTCAACATTGAAACCATCTGGCCCCGGGGCTTTTCCTTTAGGAAGGGAGAACAGAGTGTTCTTGATTTCTAGATCAGTAACCTGCCTAGATAAAAATTGTGTTTGGTTCTCATTGAGGGACCAATGAAGCACATCCTGAAAATCCCGCCTTTCTAGCTGAGTGGTTGAAGGAATTTCCACAAGCAAGTTCTGGAAATGTGCCACAATATGTTGGTGAACCAAAGTTGGTTCAGTAAGAACAGAACCATTTTCATTAGAAACCGACATAATGCAGTTATGTAGATGTCTTTTATTGACAAAATGGTGGAAGTATTTGGTGTTGCGGTCCCCTTCTTGCAACCATTTGATTCTAGATTTCTGCTTATAGAACGATTCTTCTTGGTTTCTGAGTTCCGAGAAAGCCTGAAGTTGAACCTTTTCAAGATTAGCCAAAGACAAGCTAGAGGGGTTGTTGGCAAGAGCATCTTGGATTTCAGTTAACTCTGCCCTTGCCCTAGCAGTGCGCCCAGATATATCAGAGAAGGACTCCCTATTAAGAATTTTCAGACGACCTTTGAGAGCCTTTAGGTTGTGACAAAGGATGAACATGGGGGTGCCGGTGATGTGGGAATCCTAGGCCTGAGTGACAGTAGTCAGGAATGAAGGGTGGGACATCCAGCAATTAAAGAATTTAAATGGTTTCTTGCCAGAAGATGTAGGCATAACTCTGATAATCATTGGAGTGTGGTTTGAAATACTTGGTGCTAAGAAAGTAGCCTCTGAGAATGAGAAGGTTCTGGACCACTGATGATTAATCAAAACTCGATCAATTTTCCTTTGTTTACGAGAAGTACCAGAAGAAGTTGACCAAGTATATCTATGGCCTACATATTTAAGATCATCGAGACCAGCTTGGTCTAAGCAAGAAGCAAGCTCATCAAAAGCGGGGATCCAAGAGTTGGAGCTACCGACCCTATCAGAATGGTCACAGATGGCATTGAGATCCCCCGCAACCAGCCAGGGTTCATTAGCAAAAATCACACTCGACTGGATAAGGTCATTCCAGAGTGAACGTCTAGCAACAAAAGTATGCTCACCATAGACAATAGAGACATGGCAGGTCTTATTCAAACCCAGCATATGTAAGCGCACATGGATAGCCTGAGCAGAAGTAGAGAGGATGTCCACATATACCTCTTGGGATTTCCAGCCAAACCAAATTCTCCCACGAGGGGAGGATGTATAATTAGAAATCCAGCTCCAACCCGACACTAGACCAGCGGAAATGGTGTCAAAAAAAGACTGGGTGACCTTAGTCTCGATAATGCCAATACATGAAAGGTTGAAAGATCTCACTAAGGATCTGATCTCGACCTGTTTGAGGGGGTCCATGAGATCCCTAATATTGCAAACTCCAAAAAACATATATACAGGAATGACAGAAACTACCTTCTCTTTGGGCCTCCTCGTCTCCTAGACTTCGAGTTGGCCTTCTTAGTTGTGCCTAGGCTGCTGTTTGGAATAGGAGGAGCCAGTAAAGGAGCAGGAGTAGTGGAAGCTGGGCAATCGATAGGAGGCTCACCACCATGGGGCACCCCTGATCTCAATCTTGTGGTTGGCGGAGCAGGGGAGGGGGATTCCTCCTCCATTTCGCTGCCAATATTGATGGCTGAACCATCATTAGAGTCGTCCGATTCAGATAGGTCCGCCGAAGTGGCTGGAGATGACAATTCTGGGACAGGGGGGCTGTTTGAAAACGGGGCCAAGTAAGTCCGCAGGGGCATAAATAGCTGGATCGGGACCAGGGACCTTTGACGAATCCGAGGCTCTAGAAATAACCACAGCATGTTTCTTGCTTACTGTTTCCCACTTGCCCTCTCCCGCGGGAGGGCCTACCTCAGCTGCAGCTGCTTGAATTGAAGGTTCTTGTATGGGAGAGTGTACTTCAGTGGGAGGAGTACACTTATGGCCAAAGGTACCGCATAGCACACACGACAATGGTCGCCATTCATACTCCACGTTAATGGATCAGACAACCTCATTCAGCAAGACGTCAACCGATTCAGGGAGGGACTGAATAGCCTTGATCTCAATGCACACCCTTGCATAGGAAATCATTCTCATCTTCTCAGTTTGGACATCAACATATAAAGGTTTGCCAATAGCACTAGCTATCGCGCTAATTCCTGCTGCCGACCACAGAGCATATGGGATGTTTCTTAACTTAACCCAAACAGGAAGTGATTCGTGTTGGTCTTTCTTCAACTTTAGATCCGGTTGCCATTGTTGAAGGATCAACGGCACTCTGAGGATGGTAAGAGGGCCACTGTTCGGGACTTTCCGACAAAAGGAGTTGTCCGGAATATGGAAGAAGAAGAAACCGTCTACATTTGCAAGGGCATCGACCAGCTGTGTCCCCCAAAGGTTCTTGATAGCATTCTCAGTCATCTTGAATGGTAGTTTCTTACCAACAAAGTAACCCACTAGACACTCTTGCCATTTGGGGTTTGTTTCCTGCAGAATCTCATCAGAAATTCTAACGATGGGTTTACCATCAACCATAGCAGGTGGGATGTAAGAGAGATTGTATCCCTTCTCAGCAGATTTCGCAACTGCAGCCCAGGATCGCTGGGTAATCTGAGGTGCATTTACCGGGGGAGGTAACTTGGCAGATGCTTCCCCTCTACTACAACTACGCCCAGCTATATTCCAAGTTTTACCTTGCATGTGTTGAGAAGTCCCAGCATCGACAGAGTTAATAGGAGGCCTCTTAGGATCAGTCCTACCATGACTACGCCCACGATTTCTATGACGTTGGGTTACCAGAGCAGGAGTGACAGCAGTGGGCGCACCACCCACTTCGGCATTTCCAACAACAGATTTATCCTTTGACGCAGAAGTAGATCGCATACACGCATCCATCTGGCCAACATTGTCACCAGAGGAAAGTTTAGAATGTACCTTAGGTAGCTTAGCTGAAGCCACAACCTTACATTGTTTCGACCTTGAAGACTCCCCTGGAATGGCGAGATTGCCTGCCATGGATATCTTCATTCCGACAAAGCCATAGAGAAAGATGGTGGAGCAGGAAGCGGAAACCACCTATGAAGAAGGCTACCACCACCGAACCACACGCAACACCAGCAGGGCAGGTTTCGAGAAGGATCGCACCAGAATGCCAAAACCCAGAAAAACCCAGATCTACCGGCAAGCCCAGCAGAGCACACCAGACGAAGATGCCAACGGTAAGAAGGAAGTAAACTTACTGGCGATCCTTGGGTCCAAAATGCAGAAGAAACGGACGGGTGGATCGACCAGGAGCAGAAGAAATCCAACGGGTGAACAGTGTATCACATAGCAATCCACGGGAAACCCAGTCGGTGAATCAGATCTACTCGTCCGCCCAAAGGAGAACACCACGCATGGATTCCTTTTAGTATGACCGAGAGTAATACTAGTTGAAGCAGGACACCAACTTTCAGAGGGATTGGACCACCGGAACACCCAGAATCATAGCATAACCGACCGGATGAACAGTGACACGAGCTCCATAAAACCAGAGAGAAACTTGGGAGCCTGTAGTGAATAGTACCCGGGAGTTGTGAAAAGTTTTCCATAGTGTTGGTGCTACTTAATTACAACAATCATGTCGTTTAAAAATTTTTGGAGATTACCATATCAAAGCTAATATTATGATATGCAAATATTAAGATGACTCTATCATAAATACCATTTACATTTAGAGAATTACACGAGAATGACAAAATTGTTGTAACTTGAGGATGATAGCTAAACAATCATGTTCCCTTCTCAAATTCTTATTGTTGAGATGCACGCACGTGACCTGTGAGAGAAAGCCCCACAATGAAGAATTTGTGTGGTGTTGAGCAGTTTATATGTGGGCCCATAACACATTGGATTCAACTTTTGAGCGAAAGCAAATCAACTAGATATGTTTACGTACTCAGACTTTAGTTGCCTCTTGGGGATCTCTATGTATCGATGTTTGTTGAATATCTCAAGGTAGAAATCTCCTGATCAATTTCTAAGCATTCTTCTTGGTTTAGTTTGGTGGAAAAAATCTGGAGTGAAGGTGCGCATTGTGGCATAGCAATGCGGTAGGGATGGTAGCCTCCAGGGTTCAGTTTAGATAAAGAGACTAGGGATGAAGGTGGGTATTGCTGTTGTGGTCAACACACACGTGAATTAAAGGAGAGCAGACCTAATATTAAGCTTACACGTGATAAGGAGATTGTTGCGAAACATGTATAAGTTATGTTAAAAATACCACATTGAAAAATTGGTGTAGTGTGGAGCAATTAATATATTATAATTTGTTCATAACTCATTGACTTAAGTTTTTAAGTAAAAGTAGGTTCAACTGATATATTGACGTACTTGGACTTGACTCCCTCTTGAGAATCTCCCCAGATAAGGTATCAAACTTCTTTTGTGAGCTCCCAACACTAACAAATCTCAAATTAATAAAATAGTCCATGATAAATTCGACTATATATTCTATTTATAGAGAACGCATCATGTAAATTGTTTTATAAGAGCATTTATGTATAATGATTTGATCAATAATTAATTTATTTTACTTTTTGTGGTTGATCATTTTTGGATCACTTGAGTCTTACTATTAGTCTATTAATCCAATGCACAATATTGTCTTTGATAAAAGGATGGACTATGTTGGTCCTGCAATTTTCGCGAAAGGTCATATGTCTATGAACTGTGCAATTACATCAATCAGTTTTCAAAGAAGGATGAGTTCCTCATTCAAACAAAAAGTAATTCCATTAGAAGGACCACTAAGACCCGTATTGTAACGTAAGCGCTTAATTTTAACAATGCTTGGAAAAGTAGAACTTTTTTTTAATGTATAATTGTGATATCCCTAAATTTAACTCACTCGAGGTACTGTCTGCTTTGGCCCATCTAATTCGGAGTCTCGTGGTTTTGTCATTTGACGTACAAGCATGCACTTTCTCAAGAGGTCACCCATCCTCGTAGTGCTTTAGTCTGGGCATGCTTAACTTTGGAGTTCCAAGTTAAAGCTTGCCATTACGTCAAAAGACGCCTCTGTGAGCAAATTTCAATTTTCACATATATATCTCAAGATCCCTCTCCCCCTGTTTGGTGCATAGTTCGGTTTATTCCTACCCCTTTTGTCGTGCCAACAGCCGCTCTTTGTCTAGGTCCTCTGGAGTGACCACTCCTTGCCCTCGTCGGACCGAGTTTTTACAAGCTCACAAGCTTCCACGTGGTTTGTTCTCGAACTACACACCTATTAGAGTATTCACTATTGTGATGTCCTTGGATTTAACTCACTCGAGATATTATCTATTTTGGCCCGTCGCATACCGAGCTTCATAGTTTCGTCTTTTGACGTATAGGTAAGCACTTTCCTAAGAGATCACCCATCCTAGTAGTACTCTAGTTTGGGCACACTTCACTTTAGAGTTTCAAAGTAAATCTTGCCGTTACGCAAAATGACATCTCTGTAAGTTAATTCCAGTTTTCACATATATATCCTCAGCACGCTCTCCTCTTGTTTAGTGTGCAATTCGGTTCATTTCTACCTCTTTCACCATCTTATAAGCCTGCCAAGAGCGTTCCTTATCTAGGATCTCTGGCCCCGGCGAACACTCCCCACCCTCGTCGGACCGGGTCATTATAATAATGGTGTTCATTACTCCAATATGAATAAAGTTATGATGCTATTCATTCTCTTCAATCTTTCTTAGGACAATGAGTGTATCATCAAATGAACACAATTCAACTGGTGCCATATGTAACTATTAAAGCTTTTCAAATTAATCGATCCACAAATGTTGCTCGCTCATTCATGCAAACGTTTCCGCCATCTATGCATGACAAAAGGAGTAGCTTTTGGAATTAAAACGAACCTTTTAAAAAATCTATATAAATTTTGACATTTTTTCAGTTTGTCTCAAATTACATCAGAAATAGGGATATATCCCTCTTCTGAACAACAGTATGTAGAATCGATCCTGAAGTGGCTTGAAATTAAGTAAAAGACAGGGAAGGAGGGGGGGGGGGGGGGGGGGAGGGCTGGAGGGTGGAGATTCATTCAATATAATTTTGTTTGCAAGATCACGGCTGGATATGATTATCAAGGTCGAACTCATGCCATTCTCGTGGAAAGTTGCTGGTGCTCGCCGAGCTTAAGGACCTTATTTGAGACTAAGTTGGATATATTGAGGCCTTATTTGAGACAAGATACACTATCGGCCATCATTTGAGAAAACGTCCCACGTCAGGTCCTTATTTGAATCTTTCCCTAACTCAAGAGTCCAAGTCAACTAGGGGACCTCCTTCGACACAATCAACCACTCAACTCCAAGAATTACTATGGCGTAGGCATTAGTATTAATGATGTGTTTATTTCGGGAAAAACTTAATGATAAAGGAAAATGCATTTTGAAAAATTATTTTTTAGTAAAATGTTTTCTCCTTTTCAGGTTAGGGAATTCATTTTCCTAACTTTAAGTAGGCATTTTTTTTTTTATTGTAAATGGTTTTCAAATTGACTGATCATTTTCAGCAAACCAAACACGTGAAAATTCTGAACATATTAGCAAAAAAATCTTTCACTCAAACAAACACACTAAGATTTAGGAGCAAACCAAAACAAAGCTTCCCTTTTATTCCAAAAGATTTCTAAGTAAAAGAAATTCCAAGGGGTCGTAGGTCACTTGTCAGTGAGAAAAGAAATTCCGTATGTCAAAACCTTCCTAGAACACAAATGTTCAAAGCTTACTTCAGACAAATGTACAGAATTGCACTCTGTGAAACTTGACAAATGCTTTATAAGTCTATTCTGGAGTTGTCCGTCAGCGTATGAAATTGTCTCAAAGGTACATGTGAAAATTGTAGTCATATTATCCTTACTATCTTATCACATGTAAAATACAAATCAAAAGACAGAATAAGTACACAAGAAAATTGTAGGAAGCACAATCATATTATCCTTGATTTTTTTCATCTATCGAACTACACCAGATTCTGCCGAAGCTCCTCCATTCGTGCCTTCATTTGTTTGAGCTCTTCCAAGTTGAGCTCTTCAATGGGAGCTTCCCACGATCCCTCGCCGCTCCGTGCTTCTGTTTTTTGCTTCAGCTCTTTAGCCCGTTTCTTGTCAGCTTCAACTTGATCGACAAGCTCATCATATTGTTGATTGAGCTCACCAATCTTGATTCGACGATAGGACTCGACCAAGGTTTCAACACCATCATTTTGTGGAGGGTTTTGGTTGAGGAACCGGTTTGCAACTGAATCGATTGATGGATGAGCAAATGAATAAGGTTTTCCAGCAGGAGAGAATATTACTACTCCAACCTCGGAACCACATAGGGTTACAAGCTCACTTGCCTTTTTATAGATGCTAGATCTACGCTTGGAGAATGTTATGAAATTATCCTCCACATTTTCAATTTGTCTCTTGTCATGACGTCCTCTTCTGTGTCTCCTCGCCATGACTAAGGACAAAAATTTAAGAAGTTTGCAAGATAGTAAAGTTATGATAGTAATGTTAAATTTATTGTGAGCATAACGAAAAGAGTGCACCTATTTATAAGGGTATAGTGATGCCAAATCTAGTATGCAATGTTTTGGGATAATCTCTTTGAGTTGTCACCATCCACAAAATATATTTTTCAAAAAATGTAAGACTTGTTCAATGGAAAGTTCGATTTTCCAGTATGTGCGTGTAAATAAATGTTTTTTTTATATAATTTTAAGGCCCATTTGTTCAAAGGAAAGTTCGATTTTCCAATATGTGCATGTAAATAAATGTTTTTACAATTTTTAGGCTCAACTCTGTATTTCTCACCATATTTTCCTTTAGAAAGTAATCTCTATAAAACAGTACTTTACAATGAAAGAGCCAAATTAAACTTTGTTGAGTAAGAAATCTACAAAATAATCTCCATTGGAAGCACAAATTGGGCAAATATCTTAGTTGGGAAATAAAAAATCAGAAGATGAGAATTCTTTTATAGTGAAAGAGCCCAATTAAAATTTGTATATTGAGCAAAAATCTTTAAAAAAGCTAAAATAGAAGCACAAATATGGCAAATATCTTAGTTGGGAAATAAAAATGAGAAGATTTGAACAATTGTAATGACTATTTCTTGTATTTGTTGTTGGGGAATTTTTTATGGTCAAATACGTAACTTGGGTTACCCTATAACAGGTCACTTGCAATTTGTTACTATGTGTGCTTCAACGAGACAATACATCGAAATCACTTAAAAAATGTGGTAGATAATATCAAAGTAGCATATCGACCTTTTGAAAGAATTAAATGGTCTATTCATATAAAAAATATGTCTTTGAAAAATAATCTCTGTAAAAGAGTATCTTACAATGAAAGATCCAAATTGAAATTTGTGTTTTCAGAAACGCATTCAGAACATAAGCTCCATTGGAAGAACAAATTGGGCAAAAATCATACTAAGATTTTCGACCAAAACAATAGTGGTGGATAGAAAGTTTCCGTAGGAAAATCATTTGATAAGCTAATGAGGCTCCATTCCAAACACACATTCGCCATATTTTGCAACCAAATGGGTTCAAGGCAAAGACCAATAAGAGCACACGGCAATATTGTGGAGGTTCCATGCTTCGGCGTCGTTTTAAGCGCTAACATTAGCTTAGCACGCCAATCAAAAAGTCATTGTCGTACTAACTGAAACATTATGCCATCTCGGTCTATTCATTGTTCGAATTGAACTTTGGTTTTTTCTTTTGAGACTATGGTTTACTCTTTATGTGACGTAAGTTTATTCCAACGTCCCACGCAAAGAAATTTTTTGACTCCGTCATTGAAGGTGCATGACGGCAGTCGAAAGTCAACTCTCGTGAATTCATCCTATTCATCGATTTTAAGTACCTCAAAGAGAAAAAATGGGAACATAATATCCACTAGGTACACTCATCAGGTCTGGATAGAGCGCGTTGTAGAAAAATTTCAGACTATAGATGGAGTAGATCCATGTCCCTGGAAAAAAGGACCCAACCCTTAATCTATTCGATTTAAATTCAATTTGGTGCTTTGGATCCGATTTCAGACCTTAGAAACCATAGAGAAACGTTCTAGAGAAATCAGAAGGGGTTTTCTATTATTGGCTAAGTAGAGGAACTGACAAGTGAGTTCATAAAGGCAGTTTGGTCCATTTCAGGCAAGGTTTATCAATCAGTTCCAAGTGAACGTTCTAAGTTAAGAACAACCTTTGCAACGGTTACTTTGACCTATTTGAACTTTCCAACGGTTGTTGAGGAAGCTTGGAGGACTGACATACACGTCAAATTGACAGTTGAAGATGACGAGAGGATCGAAATGCTAACAAACTTGTTCATACTTCTTGTGGAAAAACCATGTGAAATCTAAGTGCATTATCTGAATGTTGGTATAATCATTGTCAAAGAATGCCTTGTAAGATGAGTAAAACGTGTGTACTTGTAAAAGGAGGTATGGTCCTGTGTGGAGAGAAAACTTCATTTGTAAATGCCGTCGGCGTCAAGGATTACATTAGTGAATTACACCCTTTATGGACTATTAGAGTTGGGAGAGTGGAGTAGTCCGTGTCACGACCCGGACCCTAACGGGCTCGCGACATCCCTACGGCAGTCGTATCTAACGCGACGTCCCAGGACGCGTCACCGACTCAAACGAGATACCCACATAAATACGCAAGCGGAAGCGAAATAAAACAACCCAGACAAAAGACAATGACAGAGGGATAGTAATAGCACAAAACAATAATTTCATAACAATGGAAAATAGTTAGATATTAGGCTCCTAGGGTTAGATCCACCATCAGCATAAAAAAGGGACAGGTGGTAGGGTAAGCTAGCTAGCTGCACAAAAAGGGCTCTACCAAAAAGCTTCTAAGCCCAGCACCTAAACGCTCCTACGGTGCCCAATCTGAATCAGACCCTGAAGACTTCGACTCCGTGTCAGAGTTGATCTCGATCGGCTCTCCCTCATGCTTGGACTCCAAGGGCTCTGGCTCGGGCTCTGGCACAGGCTTGGGCTTGGGCTCTTCAAATTCCTTTTCGAGCTCGAGATCTGCAGGCGCTACGGGTTCTGGTACGGGCTCGGGTTCGGGACCAAGGTTCTCCAAGGGATCTTCGGCGTCTAGAATCTCACCGTCAGGAGCATACACGTCCCCGGGCTCCCAATCCACGGCATCCTCGTTGCCGTGCTGCTATCCCTCAAAACCCCGGATTGGGCCAACTAGCTCCAACCCATCACGATAGAACCAGGCCAGGTAAGTGTGGCGCTGCAAGTCCTCTAAGCCCACATCTACCCAGACTGTAGTGAGGTGCCTAATGTAAGTCTGATTTGGACCTATCGGGTACTCGGTCTCCTCATGCACCGTATGCATAGGGACCCCAAAACGCCAAGGTGGCGGCATGATCAAGGTCGGGGTCGGGGATCTGAAATGGTTTGCACTACAGTAATGAGAATAAATCTCAATAAGCAAACAACCTATACCCCACCTAGGCCAATGCGTACCCAGACGAGTCCCAACATGCAATCAAGCAATCGACATAATAGAGTCCGCATGCACACTTACCTCGCCTCAAATCACCCACCAATTTCGCGTATTAGTCAAATCACAATAATGCAATAATAATCCAAGAACATAACATAAACACTCAAGCATCATAACCACGTACATTCACCCAATTCAACCAAACACATTTCGCAAGCGTGTCCAACCAACTATCCATGACCCGCGTCAACACGCCTCAGGTCCAGCCCTTCGATCAATCCGAGCTTAGTCCCACGTAACCACGCCTAAGGACATTTCTCTCGACCCGCGTAACCACGCCTCAAGTCATTTCTTGCCTTTCTAGCCACGCCCGGGTAACCACGCCTCAGGTTGGCAGCCCTCCGATCAATTCGGGCTCAGTCTCGCGTAACCACGCCTCAGGACATTTCTCTCGACCCGCGTAACCATGCCTCAGGTCATTTCTTGCCTTTCTATCCACACCCGCGTAACCACGTCTCAGGTTGGTAGCCCTCCGATCAATCCGGGCTTAGTCCCGCGTAACCATGCCTCAGAACATTTCTCACACACATACACCACAACACAATTTGCCAATACCAATCTAACATGTCATACTATTCAAATCCAAGTCATGCTCACCACATTGGTCCCACTAATCCGACCTTCAGGTCGGCCACATTCAAACACCATTTCACCCGCAAACGCCACTACAATTCAGTCGTTGAACTCATCTCGATCGATCACTAATTTAACACAAAATCAGCACCACAATAAATCATAAACCAATCACATCCAATTAACTAATCCCTACCTAATTTAGCCACTAAACCAACACTAATCATCTCTAAACAAGTTATTGGGGTTTTGTTCAATTCAACGCCTTAATGACCTGATTAGACAAAATTAGTGTCAAAATTGAATTACCCACATCAGATTAACCCTACAAATGATGGTCTCATGGTTCGACAATTTCGAATTGGACAAGATTCCCAATTTGGGTTCAAAATTCCTAATTTTCAATTGAATTTTGGGGTTTTCTGATTTCTTTGTTAAATTGTGCAATTGGACCGTCCCAGAATCACTTGTTGTGAAGACACTATGACTTAAAAATGACTAGAAAAGATTTAATTGCATTTTTGGTTCAATTCGGGTTTGATTTTGAAAAATTTAGGAAAATGCTAAAAAAATTATTTTTGGTCTAGAAATAGGTTTCTAGGCTTGGCCAAGATTCCTAGTCCTAATTCTGATATTTTTGAGAAGATGAAAAAAATGAGCTAAAAATCAAGTGTCAACAACAATTTTCAGAGGATTGATGTTCAAATCAACCTGTTAGAGAAACTCCCCAAAAGAAAATACATAGCCGTTAAAAGAAGAACCATTATCTCCAGGTGATTTGATCGCCCATACAATCAAATCAAGGTTTCCATAAGTGTAGTTCTTCGTGTTTAAGGAACGATTTTGTGATAGCCAATTATGATATTTTGAAATATCAATTTGAATGTCCTGTATAAACTTGCAAAAAATAACACTTATTGAATCTGACGAGTAATTATGAGTCTGATAACAAAGTCCTTTCATCGACTAAGTCTGATGACTCAGTATTTACCTGCATCAAATAACTTAAGTGTAATTATGATCAGTAAAGGATTGTTTTGTCTTTCTTCGAAACTAATTAGTGATTTTCCTCAACATCATGTACTTTTCAATTCCTCAAATTTACACTTCCATGTAATTTCATTTTGATGTATTGTAACGTCCTGAATTCGACCCACTTTCGTGAGCAATAAAATGAATATGTATTTCTCATTTCGTTTTAGTAAGTCTCGCCCGGAACTGATCATTCTCGGGATACTGACCAATAGGGAATGACTAACTAGGAAAACGGTACGTGGACCCAAGAACTCGACCGTGAATCGAGTCCGATTCTGAGGAACGACGAGGGAATATTTTGGGCCAACGTGGGCCGATCCAAGGAGGGTGACGGATTTGGTTTGGCCAGTGATGTACGATCGGATAGCGGGTGATTCCGCACGACCAAGAGTACGCGTGGCGAACAATCCCGAACTTATTCCGAACGATCGCGACCCCCGGAACTAGCGATAAATCCTCGTGTTCTCTTGGGAATCGAGACCGTCACGACTCGAGTAATCCTAGGTAGATACGCGTAACCCCTAAACAGCCGTCCGTCAGTGAGAGACGCTAAAATCGCATTTGGGCGAAATCGATCGTGGAATTGAGTTCGGACTTCGATGTTGAATTTCGTGGACGTACGCGACTATTTTGCAAGGACGACGTCGTATAAGTGCGGCCAATTATATTTGGGATCGGCAGAGTCGAAAATTGGAAATTTGGCCCGGGACCGGAAAATTACCGTTTTGCCCTTGGACCCCTAAGCCTTAAATCCGAATTTTGGGAGATTAATTGGAAGGGCATTATGGACATGTTCAGCCCTCTCATTGCCGAAAATGATGGACAAGTGTGCCCCTAGATATTTTAGTCTTGTTTAATCCTAGCCCTTGAGTTGAGGTTAAGATGGTAATTTTTAAGAAGTTGTTCAACCACCCCCACTAAGCCAAGCCTATACACTCTCTCCCAATCTCTCTCTCCCTCATTTCTTCCCCTCCAAGCCAGCCAACTTCCCCTCTCCCTCTCGCCTCCCTCTCCTTCCACGCCATTCTCTCCTCTCTCCTTCCTTGCTCGGCCGTGAGCCGCCGCCGCCGCGCGCCATCGCCGTCCGCCGTCTCGCCTTGCACCACCACCAACCGACCACCACTCACTCTCTCGTCACTCTCACTCTCCTCCCTCAACCATCGCCGAACCAGCCCCCTTGGCCGTGAACCGCCCGTCGCCGCCGCCGCCTAAGCACCGCCGGAGCCCCGCCGTGAGCCGGTGACCAGCCGCCCATTTCCCCTTCGATCAGCCACCTTTAGGAGCTTAGGAAACCTTGTGAGTATTAACCCTAAACCCTAATTAGGGTAATTAGCATTTCTAGATAGGTTTAGGGTAATTTAGGGGTTAATTAAGGTGATTTAGGGTTGATTAGTGGACTGATGTTGGAGGCTAATTTGGTGATGATTTGGGGAGCCTAATGAAGTATTTTAGTGTTGATTTATTGGCCTAGAATGACCGGGTAAGTGGCTGCCCATGGTGGAATTAACTGGCCTAGGTTCGGTAAATTTAGGGTTTAATGGTGGAATCCCGAGCATGCTTAATATTGTCCTTTGGTGGCTGATTATGCTTGATTGGATGTTAATTTTGTGATGCCATGTAGTATGCCTAGTGTGGCCGAGAATGGAGGAGTATGGTGGGCCTCGAGTGTGCGGATTTATATTGTTGTAATCGCGTGAATTATGCATGTCGATTATGTGCCATGCAAGATTGAATTGAATTGCTTAAATGGACATGCTAGTATGTTGATTGGACATAGTGTGTTTAAACGTGAGCATGTCAAATGGTTATTTGAGCACGTCGTTGCACTTGTTAAGCATGTCTTGGCATGAATTGATTATGTGCCTAGGTGAAATTGAGTGTTCATTGTGAATTGCATTGTTGCCCGAGTGCCGGACCGCATGGCCACGCATTTCGCCTGCTGAGCATTGGCTCGATACGAGAATTGTGCGAGTATGTGTGCCTGACATGAGCATGTGATCACCTAATCGCCCTGATGCGTTTTACGCGGGGTTCAGATAAAATCTGGTGTGTGTTGACGTGTGATCACTATAAACCCTGATGCGTGTTATGCGGGGTATTGAACCCGTCCTGATGCGTTTTACGCGGGACATTGCCCGGTTTGCCGGAAGACGGCCAACCTGATGCGTTTTACGCGGGTTCGGTCCGTATATGGAGATCGGTGTTGCGCCTAATGCGTTTTACGTGGGCTAGAGACACTGGGCCTGATGTGTTTTACGCGGGCCAGGAAGTGTTGGATATTGTCAGACCTAATGCGTTTTACGCGGGTCGAGATATAAATGAGAAATTGGCAGTGTGCAAGTGTGCATTATTGAGTCGGATCATGAGCGCGAACATATTGATGGCATATGTGTGCAAGAGCGCATTGGCAGGTGTGCAAGCATGTGCGTATCAGTGAACCGTGTGTGATGCAGACATCAAGGAGCATGAGCATGTGCATGGCGTACGTGTGGCTAAGTATTATCGTGTATGCGCCATGTGTGGGTTCTGCACTTCTACTGCTAGTATGAACTGTCTAACCTGTAGGGTCGTTTATATGATCGATCTGGGCCCGAGAGTCTAGGCCAATTGGTTGTTATACTGGTTGTGTGTGTTTGTTTGCCTGTCAGGAGGTGCATGTTAGCCTAGTTTAGGTTTAGGGGGTTTACTCGCTGAGATTCGTTCTCACGGTTGTTAAAACCCACATTTTCAGACCCCCCGCCTTGAGAATGTCAGAAGTTCCAATCCGTTTTGGGATCCCATCCCGGATAGATCGAGAGGTGATCGAGTACCCTGTAGGGAACGGGGATACGTATATTAGACATTTTACTACTGTATGGGTTGATGTGGGCGAGCAGCACTTCTGGCCCACGAGTATATAGCTTGGTGTTTCAGGGACTACTCCGGGACCTTCGGACCTCTTAGAACCTTTGATGTCCCGATCAACGGGCTAGGTGATATAGATCCCCAGTGTGCCGATGGAGATCTGGCGAGCCCCGAGGCCTCATTCGGAGAGGATTCAGACGACGGACCCGGACCGGTTATCTGGGAGGTCGACGAGCTGGACCCGATGGATGAGGAGCTGGTAGACTAGGATTCCGACCCGGAGCCTATGGAGTCGGATGGCGAGCCAGAGCCGATGGAGTAGAACCCCGAGCCAGAGGAGGGTGATTTTGAGGACGAGTCGGCTGTAACATCCTGAATTTTGACCCGTTACCGGGACCAATGAAGTGTATGTTAATGCTCGTTTGATTTTAGTAAGTCGCGCTCTAAACACAATTTTGGACTTTGGCTATCGACGGGCGATTTTGGGCAAAATCAGTATGGAATTAGGTGCGGAATTACGTGAATGGGGAGTGGAAATTTTATGGCGGGCCTTAGGAATTAAATTGGGTAATATTTATTGGAAATTCGGATTAATAGGGGCTGCGAATTACTGTTCAGATGCTGCGAATCACTGTTCACAAGCTGTGAATTACTGTTCACGGGCTGTGATGACTGGTTTGGGACGCGAGTTGGGTTTTTGGAACCAGTATTTTATGGCGAGAAAGTTCCGTGAAGGATAGGAATTAATCCGACGCCGTTTGGTGGGAGAAAAATGAGAATTTACGGTTTTGCCCCTACAAACTTTTGGACTGATTTTCGAAGGCTTAAAGGATGATTTTTAAGGATCCGACACCGTATTATGCTGGCCATGCATATATAGGACCGGTATGGACAAAAATTGGAATTTTGGTTCGGGATCGAAAAATTACGAAAATGCCCCGAGGGCTAATTTGGCTAATTCCGAATTTTGGTCAAAATTTTGGGGTTAACCAAGGTTGATTAGGGCTAAATCAGGTCTGGTCAGCTTGGGTTAAGGACAAATGACAAAAGGGCCCCTAAATTATTGGATTGGATCAAATTTGGGCCCTTGGATTAGGGGCAAAATTGTCCTAAGGCACTAGATTGAGACACTTGGACTGCACTAAGACCAAATTTGACCCATTTGACCAGATTGTCTTCTCTCTCTCTCATTTCCTTGTTCTGCCGAGAGCTCCCCCAAATTCTTCTCCCTTTTTGTTTCCGTTTCTGGTTCTGCCGTGGGCATTTACGCTCATCCCGATACGTTCACGCCGAACAACACTACCGGAGCCGCCGGCCACCACTGTACCCGCCGCCACAACACCCTTGGACCTTCCTCTCACCTGATCAGCCACCCTCAGCCCCGTTTCCAGCCCCAATCAGTAAATTCCAGCAGCGAATCGTCGTTCCCGTCGTCGCCGTGACCGCCGGCTTGCATCCGGGACGCCGCCGTCGATCCTTACCGCGCGTCGGTGATCGACCGCCTGTTCTCGTCGTCCCGAGTCATTAATAGGCGAGTATAAACCCCTAAACCCTTAATTAGTCTAATTGTGCATTTTTAGGGGTTAATTAGGCCTAATTGGGGTTTAATTAGGCTTAATTGTGTGTGGGGTGATTTGTATAGGTCATTAGGACCTAATGAGATAGTTTAATGGTGGATTAAGGCCCAAACAGCCCTCTGTTCTGGTACTGTTCATGGGGCACCGAATTTGTGTAATTCTGTCTAAGTGTTTCACTAATTGAGTTCAAGTGCCAATGACTTGGATTTGGACATTTTGGGGACTAATTAGGCTTATTTGAACCTTAATTAAGTGTATTTGGCTGTTGGGTGATTGGGGTTTGAGATTAGAGCCTAATGAGGGTGTTTAACTGTGGTTTAGTGGACAAAATGTGTCCTCCCCTGGTACTGTTCATTGAGTACCGAATTTGTGCAATTTGTCCAAGTTGAATACTTAGTTGAGTCATTGGTTGATGGCAAGGAATTAGGCATTTTTAGGGGTTATTTAGGACTTATATAAATCCTATCTAGTGACCCCGTACCAATGAAAGAATGAGGACTAAGTTTGATTTGCCCAAGGCGGGCCTTAGGCGCATTACATTAAGTTGTAACAAATGCGCGGAATAAATGTTGAAATGGCTGGATTACATTGGGAATAATTTGATTGTGCCGAGAGTGTGTTAGATACATTGACTTGGGGAATAATTGTATTCGGCATGTCGCCTTGGGTATCGACACAAATTCCCGAACATATGTTTTGCATATCAAGTTATGATTGGTTGAAATTAAGTGAAACGATGTACATGTTTGAGTTATATTCAACTGTGGCCTTCGGGTCGATATATTCAAACTGTGGCCTTCGGGTCGGGCCTACGGGTCGTTATAATCACTTGTGACCTTCGGGTCGGGCCTACGGGTCGATTTATCAATCTGTTGGCCTTCGGGTCGGGCCTACGGGTCGCTTTATTCAACTGTGGACCTTCGGGTCGGGCCTTCGGGTCGATATATTCAAACTGTGACCTTCGGGTCGGGCCTACGGGTCGTTATATCAAACTGTGGGCTTCGGGTCGGGCCTACGGGTCGTTATATCAAACTGTGGCCTTCGGGTCGGGCCTACGGGTCGTTATATCAAACTGTGGCCTTCGGGTCGGGCCTACGGGTCGATATATTCAAACTGTGGCCTTCGGGTCGGGCTTACGGGTCGTTATATCAAATTGTGGCCTTCGGGTCGGGCCTACGGGTCGATATATTCAAATTGTGGCCTTCGGGTCGGGCCTACGGGTCGTTATAATCTCTTGTGACCTTCGGGTCGGGCCTACGGGTCGGTATAATTGCACGTGATTTGCATTGATGTTAAATGCCTAACCTGCAGGGCTATGAGACAATATATTGGGCTGTGAGCTCGGGTAAATTAATGTTGTTTTACTGGTTCATGGTTTGATGTGCACATTAGCCTAGTTTAGGATTAGTGATTTGTACTTGCTGAGTTTTCTCACGGTTGTGGTAAAACCGACATTTCAGATCCCCGGCCATGAGTAGACTGAGCCCGAGACAGAGTTTGAGGCTATGAGTTCAGAGGAGGAGTCAGAGCAGTCCGAGAGTTCTTCCGAGACGTCTGGATCTGACCCCAACTGGATACCTAGGGCAGACCTCAGTTTTAGGAGCGAGGGCCGATACCTTTTGACTGTAGCCCTCTAGTGTTTAGCCGATCTCCCTAAGCCACCGATCTCTTTTTGTACTCATGGCCCTTTTGTTGTATCTCTGGTTTTAATGAATGTATATATCGTTTTAATCATTTGTATATTGTTGTTCGTTGCTATTCATGGTTGCTTTTAAATTGTCTGGGTGTATATATATATATATTATACATACGTCGTTTCCGCATGTGGCGTGTTTTCTCTGATTTGGGTTTTCGGGCAGTGACGTAACCTGGGAGCGTTGCATCTTATTTCGACCTATACGCGGATGTTCATCCTTCGTGGGGTACGGGGCGTGACATCGGCCGAGGCCGAGTCCGAGCTGGATTCCATGGACTCCGAGGTTGAGTTGTCTGACAGTTCTTCCGAGTCCTCGGGAACTGACACGGACTGGGTACCTTAGGGTTTAGCCATATCCCTAGTTAGGTCGGGCCAGTACCTTTTCGACCGGAGCCCTTCCTTAGATTAGTGTTTAGGCTGACCGCCCGGACCACCTACCCCTTTTTGTCAGTAGTGGCCGTTGACCCGCTTTTGGTTTATTATGTATCTTGTGTTAAATGGATATTGTATATGATACCCTGATGTTAATGCAAGTGTATATTTATAATGTTGTTTGTTGTTTGTGCTATCCTCGGTCACGTGTTTTAAATTGTACGGGTGTTTATGTTGCTTCCGCATGTGTCTTGATCTCTGTGTTGAGTGTTGGGTCGGCGACACGTCCTGGGACGTCGTACAACTTCGACCTCGGTTGGGATGCTCGCGCGTCGTAGGGTTCGGGGCGTGACATGTATATTCAATTCCAAGTAATATTCTTACCAATGCAATTTACTTTCCATGCTGCTGAATAGGTTCCTTTAGTTAGTTCCAAAATTTGGAATCAAAACATAGATCAGTTCAATTGGAATCAACCTATACCCAGACCAACTAGTCTTGTCGATTCTAAGGTTGAACTGACTCAGTTGCACACCTCTAATCCTTTTGACAAAAACATCAATTTATTGTGTCGGTTAATATGACTATGTGTGTGACTACTTTAGTTTCGAATGTGGTAATGACATTGGTGATCCTTGAATATTTTTTCAGAATTCAATGCAGTCCTTGAACCTGTTTTGCTCTATCTAATTACTTAACTTTAAAAAATCTGATCAAAGTGATTTTTTCGTGAAGTGCATCGCCACTTGTTGCATTTTTTGACTGCCATGTAACTTTTTATTTGGCCAAACTAGTGATGTGGATTGTCACGTCGTTTTTCCAAGTCACCGTATCTTTTATTTATTTTTTCTTATATACATACATATACATACATATATAAGCCAAGTCGATGCCACCATCTAATCTCAAATTAACAGAAATTATAGTCATGGCATCTAACGGTATTGGGATTTTTAATGCGAGGAGTACATGGAGTGTTTTTTTTTTAAAGTTCAATGACTAGATTGAACAAAAAAATTCGAGAACCATCCATGTCAGTCATCCTATTTTAAAGTTGACTTCCTTTTTGTACTATTTTATGATTTGATTAATTTTTGCATCAGTACAAGTGCGAGTTTCATTGGATCTTTAATCTGGGAAAGTATCAATGCTTTGGACATATGAATATTTATATATGTATATATATGTATATATAAGCATGAAAAAACTATGATGTAGATATTAGAACCAAGATTTAGAAGCAAAACAAATTAAAGCTTCCTTTTTATTCATTTTTGTTGTCAAAGAAACATTTTATTCATTTCCACGCATATACAATAGAGATATCTAACTGCAAACCAAGACAACAAAACAATAAATCATCAGAACAAGGTTATTGGTCACGCGCTTAAAGAGTAGATCTAAGACTTCTTCAAACCAAAATTGGCGGCCGATCACCGAATTCGTCTTCAATAATGAATACACACCGAGATCTCCATCTGTTGCTACAACTTTACCTTTCGGCAGTCCGAGCCTAGGTTCGGCATCCCCAACACCATTGCCGCGCAAAGTAACGAGGTTGAACACGCACAAATTTGACACCTGTGAGAGCGAAACCTTCAAGAAACTCCTATGATCTCCTTCGAAATGGGACTTGTACACAAACAAAACCTGAGAAAAGAGAAACCCCAAACTCATACTCAAAAAAACCCCAAATCTAGACTAGATCAGGATAGATACCTCCCCAAAATAGGAGAGAGAAACTTCTAGATCTAGACTAGATTAGAAGAGAAAACTCCTCAAAACGGGAGGAAAGCCAGAAAAAGATAACGGAGAATCAAATCAGCCAAAGAAAAAGGAAAAAGGGAGGGGAGGGAGAGATCTAACTCAAACCCTCCCCACTATGGAGATTGAAGAAGAAAGCTGTGTGAAAATAGGAGGGAGAGGGAAAAGGCGTTTCAGCAGTAGCTTTATTTCCTTTTTATTCCAAATGAAAGTTCTCTAAGGATAGGATCACGTACATTAAGTAAACACAAAAAATCCAAGGAGTTGTCGGCCCCTTTTCATTGAGCAAAGAAAATTCCGTAAGTAAAATTTTCCAAGAAAATGAAATTTCAAACCCTACTTGAGACAAATTTAAAGAATTGCACTCGCTAACATGTCAAACTTGACATATGCTCTACAAATCTATTCTAGATTTTTAAGTCTGCGAACAAAAATGTCTTAAAGGTATATGTGAAATATGTAGTAATATTATCCGAAATCTCTCATCATATGTCAAGTACAAATCAAACAAAAGTCAACGCTGAATTGATGTAGCTCATGATTTTGACTTTCTCAAGGGTTTCTCTGATTTGAACTTTCTCCTTGAATTGTTGTAGCTCCTTGATTCCTTCGATTAATGGAACTCCACAAATTCCGCCGAAGCTCCTTCATTTGTGCCTTCATTTGGTTGAGGTCTTCCACGTTGTGGTCTTCAACGGGAGCTTCCCACCATCCCTCGCCGTTCTGTCCTTCGGTCACTCGCTTCAGCACTTTACCTCGTGCCTTCTCAGCTTCGACTTGCTTAACGAGCTCATCGTGTTGTTGATTGAGCTCATTAGTCCTAAGTCGACGATAGGACTCAACCAAAGTGTCAGTTCGATCATTATGTGGAGGGTTTTGGTCGAGGAATCGATTTGCAGTCGATTCAATAGAGGGATGAGCAAATGAATAGGGTTTCCCAGTTGGAGAGAATATAACGACTCCCACATCCGAACCACAGAGGGTTACAAGCTCACTTGCTTTTTTGTAGATGCCAGATCTACGTTTGGAGAACGTGATGAGCTTATCATCCTCATTTTCAATTTGTGTCATCTCGATTTTTTGACGTCCTCTTGTCCGTCTACCTGCCATGATTAAATAGAATAATCTAGGATAAATGCAAGATAGTAAGCTTATGTTAGTATTATCATATGCGGTTTGACAATAATGAAAAGAATGCACCTATTTATAAGGAGATAGTGATGTCAAAAATAGCATGCAAGGTTTTGGGATAATCTCTTCGAGTTGTCACCTTCCATGAAATTATTTTTTCACAAAAAGTAAGAATTATTCAATGGAAAGGTTGATTTTCCAATATGTGCATGAAATAAATGTTTTCATAATTTTAAGGCTCAACTTTGTATTTCTCACCATATTTTGCCTTTCTCTATAAATAAGTTCCTTACAATGAAGAAGCCAAATTGAAATTTGTATTTTTAGTAAGACATTTAAAACAAAAGTTCCATTGGAAGCATAAATTGGGCAAAAATCTTAATTAGGAAAGTAAGATTTGAAGATAACATAAAATTGTAATCACCATTTTTTGTAATAAAAGATTGAGAATCTTTTTCGGCCCACGCTGTTTCCACCCCCTTATTAGCTCCTGGCACCTTTGATTATATTGAATTGACTACATTATTCCTTGTAGGTCCCACGTTTGATTTGAGATGATTTCTTACCTTTTTTTGTCTTCATTTTCTTTTGTTTAAATTTTGCTAGAGACGAAACTACCCATGATCCTCTCAAATAACCTTTATTAAAATTAAATGTGTGGCCCACTCTTGATTTAAATTATTTGTTGGCTTCTTTTCTTTTTTTTGGTTTTTTTCCTTTTCTTTCTTCATTTGGAACAAAATTGGTGTCCCTCTTTTTCGTAAAACAGTTTATTTAGTAGATGGCTAACTAATTATTATGTTAATGAGCTGTATAATCTCCTTTTTTGCATGAGGAAACTAATATTTAAAAAATAACCTAAGCACAAGTAAGACTAACAAAAATCATCTACCAGTTTTAGTACACATTTTGTTTAATCGTAACTTTAACATGTGTCATTATATTGTAGTTAGTGTATTTTAATTGATCAACTTTCATTTTATTAAGTGAATATGATAGTCCAATATTTAATTATCTTTCATGCCATCATTGCATGATATTTTCCATGCCATGATTAATTGTTGTTCTCCATTCGCATTTCATCATCAATATATATATATAAGCAATTTGGATCCTCTTCAATATTGTCTTCTATAGTGACTACACTTCAAAAGTAATACAATGAAAGATGAGTAAATTGTGTAATGCATTCATCAACCTAAATATTCAATCTTTGAGTAATTTTGTACCAAAAATCGAAGTCGAAAAATTCACCATCATGAGGATTATCTAGGGAAATAAAGTTAATTATTGGCATAATAGGTTTAGATGCATACAAACATGAAGGATGTTAAATGTAATGGTTGTTGAAGAAACGGCTAGCATGAAAATAGTTGTTTGAAAGGGATGTGGGTAATTTTGTCTATTGATAAAATTGAAAGAAAAGAAAAAGAAGAAAAAAAGATAAGAAATAATCTTAGAAAAGGTAAGAAATAATCTTAAATGGAGAGTAGATTTGTAAGGGATAATATAGTCAATTTAATGTGATGAGCGAGTGTCAGGAGCCAATAAGAGAGTGAAAATAACGCCAGCCTTTTTTATGGCCAAATGCTTAATTTTCTTTACATGGAAATTGCTTCGAATATATGGTATACAATAACAACGTCACATATCGACCTTTTGAAGGAATTAAATTGCCAGTTACCATAAAAGTTATGCCACAACTGACATATATATATTTGCTATTTATTTTATATTGCTCTTTCATATAAAACTGTTTCGATAAACAAGATCAACTTAATATAAAAACTATTTCACATTATCGAATTGCTACTTCACAAATGATGAATTTTAATGAGGTGTCTTTTTCAAATTGACATATTGGGAATTCTTTCCTTACTGCCTCTATGCCAATTTTGGTATTTTGCCTTATCATAATCTAAGGTATTGCAAGAAAGTAAAGTCATGATAGTGATGTTGGTGGCAATACAAGGAAAAGCATGCACCTATTTATAAGGGGATAGTAATATCAAATATAGTATGCAATGTTTTGGGATAATCTATCACGCCTTGATCCCCACTGGCACGCATCATCCCGCCACGGTCGATAATAGTGCGACGTCCCAGGACTCGTCACCAACTTAGAGAAACACTAACGATCATGCACAAGCGGAAACGAATTCAAACACCCCATATAACAATTCACAAAGGCGGGATAGTAAGAAACACGCTCGATCACATGACAACAAACATATTCATACATTTGGCATACTTACAACATTTATTTACACAACCTTAAACTAGGCCACTAACATCAAACCACGTTCATCAAAAAGGGGCGGTGGTTGGGTAGCCTAACTTCCCTATACCAAAAGAGGGTTCCTCAAAAGACGGGCTACTACACCGATCACTCGTCCTCACGATACCCCGGCGGCGTCTTAGGTTCAGCCATGTCATCGTCCTCCACGGGCTCCTCCTCCGACTCAAGCTCCTCCTCCGGCTCGAACTCCTCAAGCTCCGACTCGGGATCAGGTTCCATGGGTTTCGGCTTAGGGATAGGGTCTTCAGGGTCGATGAATTTGCCATCCGGGGCAAAAGTTTCAGAGGGATCCCAATCCATAGCATCCGCACCGCCGTGGTGGGGACCTTCAAAGCCATGGATTGGGCTAATGATCTCCGCCCCCACCCGGTAATACTAGGCTAGTAAATGGTGGGGCCTCCAGAACTTTAAGCCCTCATCTACCCATACTGTAGTAAAATGCCTAATGTATGCCATATCTACACCCACTGGATACTCGGTCTTCACATGATCCATATGCATTGGGACCCCAAAACGTCGAGGTGGCAGAGTTATGGTCGGAGGTCTGAAATGGTTCACAATCAACTATGAGAACGAGTCTCAATAAGTGAACAACCTAAGCCCCGCATAGGCCAACACGTACTACCGGACAAGTCTAAGCACGAGATTCAAACTATCAACATGTCGTGACAAACACAGACATCCCTACCTCATCTCGGAACATACACAAGCCCTGCATGTTAGTCAAATCGCAATAATGCAGCAATAACTCACGGGCACGTACAATCCTAGATAAGACTTACACATGCACGTGTAATAGCAATAATCCGAACATGATCACATCTCAGTCTCGATGCACCACATACACCAATACACAACATGCACCCGCTTTTCCGTTCAGATTAGTCACGATCTGCGTAACACGCATCAGGCCCGTGGCACATCCATCATAAAACACATCCAGCTGGCGGTCTTCCGACTTTACCGAGCATCATCCCGCATAACACGGCTCAAGACGGGTTCAATCTCCGCGAAAAGACGCATCAGGGCTTAAGTGATCACACGTACACTTCGTCACATTATTTATTATCTCTTCCCCGCGTAAAGACGCATCAGGGCACTTAGGTAATCACACATGCCACATGACCCATTCAATTCCATGTCATTCACGCGCTCAAACATCACTCGAATGTGCTCAATCACCAACGATGCAAATCAGTTTACATGCCCACCAAATCAGCCATGGTTCCACCAATTAAAGCCATGAACACACCTTCACAATCAGTCACTCCCTCACGTGCAACAACCACATCGAAAAGTTCCCGGGAGAGAGAAATCAAATTTGCACAGAATCGGCTTAAAATTGGCAATTGCACAGTAATCGAAATCTTTTGAAATAAATATTAATTCAGCTCCAAAAATTATGAATTTTGGATATATCATCGAAAACATCTTGATAAATATTTTTTTATGAGGACACGAAATCCAATTCCGGCTGCAAACAGCTTTTTTTGTCACCCAAAGTCAGATCGAAAATTAGCCTACTAGGGTAGACCGTTTGGCCTTATAAATCCCTTTCAATAAGTACCCATATATCCTTGGAAAACCTTGAAATTTTTATATGTCATATAAAAAAGTTCCATTGACAACTTTTATGAAGGAAGTTTGTTGAAAAGAGACCTGGAAAATTTTATAAAAATTTAGAAAGACACGCCGGTCGGGTGAACATTAAATTCAGCAGAGTGGTGATGGTCCGAAAATGAACTTCCAAATACCCCAAAAAGGTCTCCAAAAATTCCAGATTTAATATATGACATACTTCAAGATGTTAGGGTTAACTTCCATGAAGAACACTTCCTAAAATTCGGTAAACATTGATCTCCACAAAAATAGTAAAACACAGACGCATAGCAGCAACGAATCCGAGAATCAACCAACATGAACCATTCAGCAATTCAAGCTCATCTAACCACTAAACCAACTATCCACAGCCATGAATCAACCCCTAACATGTCCATTAGTAACCCCTTAGCCTAGTCAAGGGTTAGGAAGCGACTTTCCTCAAGTCTAGATAATAATGACTCAGGGGAAAGGGGCAGCAACAAGGTCGACAGAATAGCAGCGGAAGCAAAACGAAAGCAGAAGCAGAAATGGAAGCAGCAGCAGTAGCGAAGCAGAAGCAGAAGCAGAAGAAGCAAAAGACACGAAGCAAGAGCAGAAGCCAAGAAGGAAAAGAAGAAGAAGAGGAGTCGATGGGGGTGTTAGCTGCGTGGGGGGAGGGAGAAAGTCAGTGGGGGAAGGAGAAGAGAGAGAGGAGAGAGAGAGAGATGGTGAGTTGAGTGACTTGAGTGGGTCAACTACCCCCACTATGACTCAATCCAAGGGCTAGGATTAATTAGACAATCTCATCAAAGACCAATGGCTCACATTGGTCAACTCCACTAACTCTTAGGGGCAAAAGAGGAAATGAGCAAGAGGAGAGAGGGGCACTATGGTCCAACATTTTAGGCCAGTATGGGAGCAGTAACTTTACCAAAATGCCCGTTCACTTTTCAAATGAACTCAAACAATCCCAGGGGCAGAATGGTCATTTTCCACGCTCGATCCAAATTTCACTTTTCCGACAAATTCGAGTGGCCTTAAGGTTGGCCACGCCAAATGTGATGTCGTCCAATGAGTTAGTTGTGGCTTTCGAGAAATTCGATTCCCAAGTTTGGATTCCAAGTAATAATCAAATTCGATTAAATGCAACTTTAGTGTGTCTCAAACTAACGAGCGGCTTTTAGGAGTTACGCGTATCGACTCGTGACCGATTCGATATCGAGCCACATCTAAGTTTACTTGAGCCATGGCGATCTCGGTTGTCATATAATTGCGAGGATCAATCACTAGTTCCAATCGACGCGATCGTTCGGATTAGGTTTAGGATCGTTCGAAATTCATACAATGGTCAAGCGGATTCACCTGCGATTCAATTATACAACATTTGCGAATCGTTGAATAACCATCCTTGGATCGGTCTATAGCAGTCCAAAATATCTTCTCGTCAATCCTTGTGGTCGAAGTGTCGACTCACGGCCAAGTTCTTAGGTCCACATACTTAATTCCGAGTTAGCCATTCCCTAATGATTAGTCTTCTCAAGAGTGATCAATTCCGAGTGAGATTTAACTAAAATGCATCGAAGATATAATCATTTCATAAATCCCGAAAAATGAGTCGAATTTCAGAATGTCACATAATCTCTTCAAGTTGTCACCTTCCACAAATTATCTTTTAGAAAAATAAAAGGGCCACACTATTGCCACCCCCTATATGACTTAATCCACCTTGTATTTAATAGAAAGACAAAATTGCCCTCAACTATTCAATTGCAATTTAAAGTGGTAGCCCTAAGTTTAATTTAGGTATAAATCCATTGAAAGTTCTAAAACTTGTCACGAAAGTGCAATTGAGTGCAATTGAGTCCTAAAACTTTCAAAAAGTGCAATCCAGTCCTAAAACTTATCAAATTAGTCCAATCAAATGATTCCGTTGATTGCACTTTTTGAAAGTTTTAGAATTCGATTGCACTTTCGTGTCAAGTTTTAGGACTTCCAGTTTACTTATCACTTTAATTTACTTTCCTTCTTCTTTTAGTTTTTTATGTCTCCATGCAGAATCTAATTGCCATAATGAAGAATATCACATGTTTTGGTTTTTTATTTATTTTGGGTATCCCATTTATATTAAAGATCCTATTGTCGCGACCTACCTCTCGAGGGTCGAACTCGATGAAGCGGGTTTAGAGGTAAGTATTTATGAAACGATCTGTCACGCCCTGGACCCTAATGGGCTCGCGACACCCCTATGGCGGTCGTATCGAACGCGATGTCCCAGGACGCGTCGCCGACCCAAACGGAATACCCACATGAATACGTAAGCGGAAGCGAAATAAAACAACCCAGACAAAAGACAATGACAGAGGGATAGTAATAGTACAAAACAATAATTTCATAACAATGGAAAGCAGTCAGACATTAGGTTCCGAGGGTTAACATCCACCATCATCATAAAAAAGGGACAGGTGGTAGGGTAAGCTAGCTAGCTGCACAAAAAAGGGCTCTCCCAAAAAGCTTTTAAGCCCAGCACTCAAATGCTCCTACGGTGCCCAATTTGAATCAGACCCTGAAGACTCCGACTCCATGTCAAAGTTGATCTCGATCGGCTCTTCCTCGTGCTCGGACTCCAAGGGCTCTGGCACAGGCTCTGGCACAGGCTCGGGCTCTTCAAATTCCTCTTCGAGCTCGAGATCCGCAGACACGGGTTCGGGACCAAGGTTCTCCGGGAGATCTTCGGCATCCAGAATCTCTCCATCAGGAGCATACACGTCCCCAGGCTCCCAATCCACGGCATCCTCATTGCCGTGCTATTATCCCTCAAAACCCCGGATTGGGCCAACTAGCTCCAACCCGTCACGATAAAACCAGGCCAGGTAAGTGTGGCGCTGCAAGTCCTCTAAGCCCACATCTACCCAGACTGTAGTGAGGTGCCTAATGTAAGTCTGATTTGGACCTACTGGATACTCGGTCTCCTCATGCACCGTATGCATAGGGACCCCAAAATGATGAGGTGGCGACATGATTAAGGTCGGGGTCAGGGATGTGAAATGGTTTGCACTACAGCAATGAGAATAAATCTCAATAAACAAACAACCTATACCCCACATATGCCAATGCATACCCAGACGAGTCCCAGCATGCAATCTAGTAATCGACATAATAGAATTCTCATGCACACTTGTCGCGACCTACCCCTCGAGGGCCGAACTCGATGGGGCGGGTTTAGAGGTAATTGTTCAAGAAACGGTCTATACGGTACATCATAAAAGATGGTTCATCCGTACAGTCCATTATTCATGAACGTGAATCTTCCCTAATTCATACCTCGCGGGACAGAGGATCAATTTTATCTTTTAAGGAGTTGCCACTAGCCTAGGTCGGAGGTCGGCTAGAATACCTAACCAATACGTGGGAATTTCGTATTGGTTTCTACGAAAACCAGAGATCAAAGGTTCGGGGACTAGCTTATGTTAATATTTCTATTAACGCCCTTTCGGTACCGCTAAACTTAACATGGCTGTTATCTAAGTTGTCATGCATTTGTTCTTTACCATTTTCATGCCAAAGTTTTGGTCCATAATCATGCATCTTGTTTTTATTGTTTTCATTTAAGATTCTAAACTAATCCTATCTTAGTCTAGAAAAGAAAGAAAGAAACGATTGTATTGAAAGGCATTACGTAAAGTAAACACTCAAAGTATTGAAAAGACGAGCTAATTCTAAGTGCGAGAAAGTAAAAAACCCGCAACTCGTCGGGTGTTTATTACAACACGAATTGAAAACCCGAGACGTGATCGGGAATGAATGAATTGAATAAAAATTGAAACCGGATCAGACATCGGTCTATCGCCATCATTAAATGAATACAAATTGAGACCGGATTGGGCATCGGTCAATCGTCTTGGTCTTTCACCATTTTGGATTATCTTCCCATGGACCGTCTCTCGGGTGTCGGCGTTTACATTCACAACATACATTCGCGGCAAACAATGTCCAAAAGAATAACCAAAGAAAAACAATGGTGCAAACAATTCACTAATCAAGCACGGGCCTCGGGGTCGGCCTTTGTTTTTCATGCATTTCGATTCACCACCCACCTAATCATCTAATATTATTTGATCAATGGTTAATGATAACAGGCTACCATTTGCATTCACAAAACGGCAACTCATATCAATTAACCCCTAAAGTCGGGTTCTAAGTGACCACAATGGACTACCCGCCAAACGTGCACCGGGCCTAACATTCATCTAACAAACACATGCATAGCAATGAAATAAGCACGCATTCAGGCCCATGGGCCTTATTTCGAAGCCAATCAAACAATGAGAGGTGGGCTTCATAAGGAGACCACTTATTCAGTTATTATCTAATTCGGATTGCTTCTGTTCAGATGTGATTAACCACCCTAATGACGTCCAAATGAAATGATTCAGGTGTCATTAGAAAGGTTATGACATGAGGATCGAAATTCAAGAAGGCCATTTTCTCTAAATCCAAGCTTATTTTCCCGAAAATATCAAATTTGATCTCAGTGACAGGCTGGACTCGGTTCTGTTAAGGATTTCAAAATAATGGCGGGAAAAAAAACGAACCTTATCAAAACCGCATGAACATTTTTAGGAAGTTAGGATTCTTCGTGTGCAACAAATTTCATGTTTTGAGTTTTTTCTGAAAAGTCCTCCAATTTTTTATAAAATTCGGTTTTTGCAAAGGACTCAATTGCAAATCAAATTTTAACCCGAGAAGACCTTTTATGAAATTTTAAGCAAATTGATCCTCCAAAAATTGCTATTAGGCCCTCAAAATTTGCAGTCAACATAATGAGACCCCAATGAACGACTTTTTAATTTTTATTTTTTGCAAAAGAGGACTCTAACTTTATCAAATTCGGAAAAACATCTTTTGGATTCCAAAGGAATGAAAATCAGATCTGAACACAGATACTGATTAGATAATGAAAATTCCTTTTGAAAATTCGAATGAATTCCGATTTTGATGAAATTAGTATCAATAGAAAGATCTCGATCTCAGTGTGAACTTTTCTGAAAAAAAGTTTTCCATATTTTGAACACACGAATTTATGAAAATCGAAGAACACACGAAGGTCAATCAGAAACTAGTCTGTCACCCGAATCATGCATAAATGACGTTGCAGATCGTACCGGGATAACATGCTTGGAATTTTACGAAAATTTTATGATGAATATATTAAGATGTGTTTTACAACTTTCATGAAGAATATTTTTTCAAAAAATGATCGTAGAAAATCAGAAAAATCATCAAACAGCACAACGTCAATCAGGAAATCATCAGAACAGACTTGAACATCACAATCCAGATTCTGATCCTAACTTCCGAAAGTCTTTTGACATAAAAAATTAAGTCCGATTGAGGCATGCCATATATCAAATCGAAGCTTGAGACGCGTTTTACGATTCTCTAGTTCATCACTTTGTCAGATTTCGACATTAACGAGCTCAAATCAGCATCTCAAACATGCAGGTCTACCTGGATACGAATTCACAGAACCACATTCAAGTGAACTTACCTTGTTTAACGATGCCCCGACGCACAATCGAGCGATCCGGCCTCCATATTCAGATCAAGAACAGCACGGAGAAGTCTCGGAAAGATCGGCCAACCTATGATAATAGATTGCACAAACTATAGTGAGAATCGATTCGTTTTCGCACAAGTGAACTAATAACAGAGAATCAAATCAAAAGGCACGATCCGGTGGCTGTTCAACGAGAAACCGGCCACCACAGCCACATGAAGACGCCGAGGAACACTGCTGGAGGTTCTGGATCGCCTGAGGGAACGCTGGTTGGCCGGTTCAACCGCTTGAACCGGCGGATCAAATCACCGGCAGCAACACTGGTGATGCTGCCGTGAAGGTAAACTCGCCGGAATGAGAAGCTCCGGCCACCAGCAGGCTGGGCTGGTGCTGCGACTGACCTCGTGACACCGTGGGGGACGACGGTGAGGCGGTGATCCACCGGAAAATGACCGGCGATGAGGAGGGATGGCCGGTGACCGGGAGAGAACGAGAGAGAGAGAGAGAGATGCGTGAGCTTTGAGAAAGAGAGAGAGAACGTGAGTTTAGAGAGAGAGAGAGGAGAGAGAATCCAGATCTGAAAATGAGTGTCCCCCCCAAATTTTGGAGGGAAAAAACACTATATACTCCCCTCAACTTTGAATCTTAGCCCTTAGATTGATCCAATGGCCTAAAATGCATCCTTAATGATTAAGAATATTCTTTAAGGGCTAAGGATTGGTGACATGGCATCATGGATGGACATGATCAATTCTAAATGAATGGCCATGATTGATTTGCTTATCCCCTAATTAATTTGCTTAATCCTTAATGAAGGGTATTTTGGTAATTTTCACTTAGGGGCATTTTCGTAATTTTCAATTAAGGGCATTTTTGTCATTTTTGGGCTCAAAAGGATGTGGCCGGCCTTGGCTAGTCGGAATGGACCGTCAATCGCCGGATTTTCGACCGGAAAATGGCCAGTCTGATCGGACCGATTCAATTTGAATCAAACCGGGTTGAGCCGGTTAGCCCCGAATTTGGCATGATTGAACTAGTTCAATCCTTGATTCCATTTGTTCCGATTTGGTACAATTTGTTCTCTATCATGATTAATTGACCCCATCAATATCAAATTCAATCAAATTGGATTGAATCGATGCACAAATTGATCCAATTTAACTTGTTTGTCTCAATTGCTCTTGAATTTGGGTAATTGCATGGCCAAGCTAGACTAACAAATTTAATTGAAGTCCAATTAACCAAATTGAGTCTCAATTCATCAAATTGAATATTAGTCTAGAGTGGGTCAAGTTGAATTGCACTAATTGGATCAATTACTCTTAGACTTCTTAATCATTAGATCACTAAATTGATCAAATTGACTCAAATTCATGTGAATCTTCCAAAATTGATTTTGGATTTGGACTTCATATAAGAAATTAGGCTCATTCGTGCCTCAATTGTGCAAATCATGAAGAATCAATCCAAATAACTGATTATGGCCAAAATTGGGGGTTTTTGTGTTTGGCTTGAATTACAAAATTGGTTCCAAAATTGAATATAAGATGACCTATAGATCAAATGTCATGAAGGAAACTAACCTAAAAAATGACTAGAAATGAAGTAATTTCATTTTTGGCCAATTTGAACCAAATTCCGCAAATTGGGAAAAAATTGATTCTAAATCGATTTTTGTAAAATTTCAAATGCCAAAGGTAAATTGAATGTAAAATAAGATGATTTTTGGATTTTTGTATTTTTCAATTTTTTTGGTCAAAGGTTTGACCAAAAGTCAAACCCTAGTTGACTTTTCACTAGGAGCTTGATTTTATGATCAAATCTCTGAATTTTTCTGAAATTTCCACTTCTAAAGTGAAATTGGACTTAAAAGGAATCTTTTTATGCGAAAAGCCCCAATTTGACCAAGGGTTGACTTTTGATCAAAGGGTTGACCAAAAAGTCAACTCAAAAGTCAACTGTTTGACTTTTCGGGTTTTTGCATGAAATGAATAGAAAATCGTTTATAGAGGCTAAGCCAACAGACAGAATTAAAAAAATGACACTTTTTGTTCAAGAAACGAGCTCCGTCGCGATCGGAAACCATAATCTCGAATTTTCTATTTTTAATGACGCGTTGGCTAAAAATTAGGTGTCAACAGCTGCCCCTCTTTGAGTGGGAGTTCGAAGAGGTTCCACTCAAAGACCAATTGGCACCTGCAAATTTTTAGTCGACTCCACTTGGGAAATAAAAGAAACTATAGACAAAGATATTTGACCAGAGTCTTACCTGAAGCACTTAGCATTGACCATTTGGATTATTAGCTCATTCATGTGTTTTTCTCTTATCTCTCTCATGTGATGGAATGAAGGAAGAAAAAGAAAGAGAAATGGTTTTATAGGAAATCTATGGTTTAAGGATAACCAAGAACCTAAGGACAAGGTTTAAGATGACCTAGAACCTAAGGACAAGGTTTAAGGATGACCAGGAACCTAAGACAAGGTTTAAGGATGACCTAGAACCCAAGGTAAGGTTTAAGGATGACCAGGAACCTAAGGACAAGGTTTAAGGATGACCTAGAACCTAAGGACAAGGTTTAAGGATGACCTAGAACCTAAGGTAAGGTTTAAGGATGAGCAGGAACCTAAGACAAGGTTTAAGGATGACCTAGAACCAAAGACAAGGTTTAAGGATGACCTAGAACCTAAGACAAGGTTTAAGGATGACCTAGAACCTAAGGACAAGGTTTAAGGATGACCTAGAACCTAAGGACAAGGTTTAAGGATGACCAGGAACCAAAAATGAAGGATATGATTTAGGCTGACCAAAAATCGAAAATGGGGGGTATGGTTTAGGCTGACCAAAAACCGAAATGGGGATATGGTTTAGGCTGACCAAAAACCGAAATGGGGGTATGGTTTAGGCTGATCAAAAATCGAAAATGGGGATTATGGTTTAGGCTGACCAAAAACCGAAAATGAGGGGTATGGTTTAGGCTGACCAAAAACCGAAAATGGGGGTATGGTTTAGGATGACCAAAAACCGAAATGGGAATATGGTTTAGGCTGACCAAAAACCGAAATGGGGATTATGGTTTAGGATGACCAAAAACCGAAATGGGGGTATGGTTTAGGCTGACCAAAAAGCGAAAATGGGGGTTATGGTTTAGGCTGACCAAAAACCGAAATGGGGGTATGGTTTAGGATGACCAAAAACCGAAAATGGGGGTTATGGTTTAGGCTGACCAAAAACCGAAAATGGGGGGGTATGGTTTAGGCTGACCAAAAACCGAAATGGGAGTTATGGTTTAGGCTGACCAAAAACCGAAATGGGAGTTATGGTTTAGGCTGACCAAAAACCGATCCACTGGGGAAAGATATTTTGAAAAAAGTTCCGGGATTGTTTAACAACAAATCAAACGGTATTATTCACATTTTGGTAAAAGGCACTGATTATCAAAATCCTTAAGAGGAAATTTTAACAAGATGATCTTTGAATAACCATTTAAAGAGGTTAGATAAAAAATGCCAAATTAGAAATAACCTAATAAAAAAGGTCTTTCGCACTGGCTCTCATAAAGGCTTTGATTCCCATTCATTGATGTGGGAAAGTTATTCAATTCTCACTGGTGATGCCTCACGAACCTATGTCAAGGGTTTTCGGAAACGTTCACATTGAATACAAATTGATTGATCAGAAAGGTCTTTCAAAAGGACCGTAATATAGGCTTGGTCATGGGCTTACACAAAGGGTATTTGCTTTGAGGCCAAAAAAAGAAATATACCATCAATATCTTCAGCGGGTTTACAAGTCAAGAACCTTGAAGATAAGATAAGATAGGATTACTTCCACTCCTTCTAGCGGTAGCTTCTTTGTGAAATCTTTACGTCAACTCAAACCATCCCAATCGGAAGAGACTTCGGAGAGGGTTGTAATGTCGGTTTGGGTTAGGCTCAAAAGGCTTGAAATTTTGTAAAAGAGGTTTGAAAGAGAAATGATGATTATCTTGGCATCATTACCAAATCATCCAAATTTGACATCATTTGACTCTTGAAAACCAAATTGTCTCGAGAGTTCATTTTTCTTGCAACACAAGAGCTTTGCTCTTTCTAAGCATCTTTTGCAATGGGAATTTCATTTTCATCATAAGCATATTGCTTTTTGCTTTTGCTTTTTGCTTTTGATACATTTTCTTTTTCATGGGCATCGGCCTTACTTTTACCAGGCACACTGCTTTTTCATGCCCCCTAATATTATCTTTTGAGCTCTTTGGACTCTCGAGACACTTTATACATATTCACTAATTTTTCTAAATTTCCTTGGTAAATCATATGCATTGCCCCAATGTAGGGAGATAATCAACATTTTGGACTTTGAAATGAACATGCTTAAGGCTCAATTTGGCTAAGCAAGGGATAATTGTGTTTGGGTAGAAGAAAAGAATGCTCTTCTTCACTTTGGGACGCTTCGAGCTTCCATAAAGATCCACCTGAAATTACCACAAGAAGGTTGATGCAAGTGAAAGCAATAAAATCTTTCTTAATCTTTTTGCTCCAAAAATGATCAACCACAACCTTCTAACTTACCCCAATGTGGGGTGGTTCTTGACAGGGGTATTTTGAAAATTCTCCCTATTTGGCTCAAAGTGGCTAGCAAAGGATAAAATGAGTGTTTAGGATAGAGAAGTGAAATGCCTTTTATCATTTCAATCCATGTATTCAATGTGAACGAACCTTATGTCCTAGGACATGGTTTTTTCGCTCAATTCTCTCAAAATGTGTATAAGGACGTGTTTGATCAAAGGTTTGCCTTTTATCATCCTAGGCATTTTCATTTGGCATTTTTGAGAAATCCTTTTTGCTTTTTTCAAAGGATCATTTAGTTAAATCTCCCGTCTGTGGGGAATTCTGATGCATGATGTGTTTACCAATGCGTGAATGAACAATTTGACGAATGTCATTTGAGATCTCTTGAAAAAAATGATTTCAAATTTCTCTTACGATTATTTGAAATTTGAACTTGGAATATCTTTTTAGTTCAAAACAATGTGTCTAAGATTCCGCATCTAGGACTTGATTGTTTTATAAAGCATTTGAAGACAATGGTTTCAAATTTACCTTGATCATGAAACCGAAATTTTTTATCCAAGAGGTTTTGGAATGGAATGGTTTTGAAAGCTCATTTTTTAGAATTGTTCGAAATATTTTTTCTTGAAAGATTTTTGAGGAAAAGGATACTTGTTCTAGGTTGGACAATTGATCCTACAGGAATACAAAGGCAATCATGTCAATGAATATCCTTTGAAAGATGACAACTCGGAACAACACAACTTTACCCTTGTATTTTCCTTCCATTGCTCGATGTTTTCCTATCAAGAGAAAGGAAATTGAGTCAATAAATGATATCAGAAGAGGTAAATTGGAACCGATACAGCTTTACCCTTCATTTGAGTCCATGTAAACGACTCTTTGAGCTTTCTTGATCGTTGACAACTTAGTTGATTGTACTAAAGCCATTTGCCCCAGTTGAACACTTTTGCGTTCAAAGAATCTGGTATGTTCAATGCTCTTCCTTATTTGATTTCCATTGTCTATTGTTTGAATCTTTTCTTTTATTCACCTTCATGTAAAGGAAAGATATGTCAATTTGGATTCTAAATAAATTTGAGCTTGAAAATGAAATGCTCCCTTTGATGATGACATCATCCTTTTGTCACGTCCATATTAGTCAACCGTCTTGACGCCTTATCTACAAGATAAACGGATGAACAAGTCAAATCAGATACGAGATATTCTCATTGGAACGAGTACTTTTACCTTTTTGAGACACTGCTCTTTGAGATCATTTTGATTAGGTAAATAGAAGCCAAATTTATGCATGATTGTTTGGAAATCATTTTTGAAAACAATTTCAAAAGTCATTTGAAAATCTAACCCTCAAATCCTTTGGTCCATTTTGATTTGAAAATCTAATCTTCAAAATTTGTTGGGGGGTTAACCACACATTCATGATATGCCCCAAAAATTGGTTTTGAAACCATGCCAGAAAATGTTTTAGGAACTTAGTCCTCATATCCTCGGACATCCTTGTTCCACAAATCTTTGAAACTAGGAAGCGTGCGGAAGTCCAATCCTCAAAGTATCATCATAGGACTGGTTTGGTGTACTTCCACATGTTATTAATAAAACGTGCATATGCTTTTATTGAATTGAAAGTGATAAGGCCGTATTACAACATATACTACCTTGGATCAACGGCTCAAGATCCAAGTGTTCACACACATGAATGAAAGAACAAAATAACAAAAATGCATAAAATGAGAACTAGTTAAGCATGTTGTACTCTACACCAAGGGAGAAGTGAGTGTGCTCCCATGTAGCTTAGCAACGTCAATCATGTTCACAGTTCCAGGATGACATGCTCCTTTCGTACTTCTGATGCGGCATTCCCAAAAGATAGAATCCCCTTATCAAGCAAATTTTGAATTTTGACCTTAAGAACCAAGCAATTATCAACATCATGTCCTTTTTCTCCCATATGATACACGCATGTCTTGGACATATCGAATCCAGTAAACTTTGGAAGCTTTTCTCTCGGAACTTCCTTAGCCACCAATCTCTTTTCCAAAAGCATAGGCAATAACTGAGAGAGTGGTTTTGGTAAGGGTGCAAACTGACGAAGCGGGCCATGCCTACGTGGCTTCTTATTGGAGTCATGACGCGATTGAATACGAACTACGTCCACTTTGTCAAGATGTCCTTGATTACATTCTCCAGTTCCAGAAGATAGTTCAATTTCAGATGCTTGTTCTTCATAAGGCCATTTTCCTTTACCCTTTGAATGAACACCAATCGTTTTCGGCATGGAAAGGGATGACAATTCTATAGTCATTTGATTTACACGATCCATAAGACGCATCATCATCTCACGCATCTCGTTTACTTGATTCTAAAGATCCTCAAGAGTGGGTGCAATTTTGGTCGGAAGCAATGGAGTTATGAATGCTTCAAAGTCTGCAAATGTGGCGATTATTTCATCCAGTCGATTTTCCACATTAGTTACTCAGACTTGAGTGTCTTTGTTCTCCATCTTTGCTTGATGACAGGTGCGTATAATTGAACGTGTCTCAGCCATATTTTAGTACCTTGTTCTTTAAAAAAACAGAAATCAAGTTAGTATACGGAAAATGAATTGAGATGAAAATATAAAACCCTTCAATTTTATATTTTCTTTGGATGAAATAGAGATAAGAAATATTCTCATGATCCCAATACCATGTGAATGATCTCTTATCAAAATTTCTTCACAAGAAATTATACAATTGAAGGGGTAACACGCGATGATTAATCAAGATGCCCCATCTATGTTCCATTGGAATCCTCGGAAAAGCACATAAAAGGGAAATTTCACTAATTACAACGAAATTCGTGAAATATAATCCCTATACATCAATCTAGAAACAAAAGGAGAATCCTATTACATCATTACTAACATGAGTAAAAAGGAAATCCTATACATCAAATCTATAAAACGAAAATTACATGAAAGGAGATTTCATCATGGAATATAGCCAAAATCCTAATGGATCTTCTTTAGGTGCGAGGCGAATTCGTTTGTTTTCTTGGTCAAACGTTCAACCTCGGCTAAAGCCTCATCCTTTTCCCTAAGAGCTCTTGTGGCTATAGCTTGCTGTTGAGTTGGCTTCTCGGGGACATTAGGGAGATCCACTTTAAGCTCGGGCTCGAGACGACGGTGTATGTAATCCGGCAATGCATGATGTATCTTCATTTCTCCTTCCAATTCTGACTCATCGGTAATGAGAATCGGCTCCGGGTGGCATTTGTACCACATATCAATGATAGACGTGATCATTTCTTTCAAATCCGCCATTTGGTCCTTTTGGATGACATCTTTGCGATAGTCAAAATGATATAACCCCAGCTTGAGAAATGGTGGAATCTTTTGAAGCACGCGATATTGACGGATCACCCTAAAAGGGTAATATGACGTAGACCCCGTTAGACCCAAAAGTAGGATTGGGTTGTCGGATCCGTTATTAAGGCGCACCTCGGGATTTCCAAGCCAACGAACATGCCATTGGATTTGATTTGGAACAAGGTTATTGGAAAAGTTAAATCAAGTTGAGAATGACCAATAGGGAAAGATTTCTTCCTTTTCTCGGAAAAGTGAGATAGGATGAATATCTTTGGACACATTTATGATTTTCAAGCTCAAACCGAAGTCTTTGAGGTGAGAGACCAACCAAATTTGGAGTAAACCTATTGGGGCTCTAAAGATACCATTTCTGTTTTGTTTGAACTTATTGAGTGATACGAAGGTCTCACCTAGGATCATATTGGAAAATCTTTTGAACATACACACTTGATTGACAATGTGAATTACCAAAGGGTCCATGGTCTTTTTGGTGAATGGAAAACCACAAAACCAAAGAATGCTAAGAGAAAGACTCGAGGAATTTGATTACCCGCTTCTTTTGGCAAGCTAGAAAAATGTCGTTCTAAGAATGTGAAAGGGAGTGCATTGGAATTTCCTCTAAGGACGCCTTTGATTTGGAGAATGTCAACTCCTAAGAATTGGCTCAAAAGAGTTATTGGATCTATATCTATCGGAGGACTAACTAGACCAAAAGACTCGACTCTTCCAATGGCAATATCGTACTCCTCAATTGTAAGGGTCAACTCATTTTGACCAAACACAAAAGTCGATGTCTTTGAGTTCCAAAAATGAGACAATGCCTTAATCATGGCGATACGAGGCTCGACGTATAAAAGTGCGGGAAGATATCCAATTCTCTTTTCCACGTAATCCTTGTGCTTTGGTTCAAAACTTTCCCACATGACCACGAGAGCTCTAGGTACGGGGATGATTCGAATCTCCGACATATCCATTTTGACTAACCCTAATTTGGGGCATCGAGATTAATCACCACGCATTATAGAAAGAAATATAACGTGGAATTGAAATGGCGTAATCGAAATTGCAAAACGATACAATCAACCTTACCACGAAGAAAAAAAATGGCAAGCACATCGGCACATCGCATGAGGACATGTGAGGTTTGACATCTAAGGGTAGGATTCTAAAGGTTTAAGGTCCTCATCTTAATTAGATAAGAAGAGTTTACCCACCGCTACTAACGTCGGTCGGTACACTTCTTACTAATCAAGATGAGCGGTATTGAAGAATGGATTACCACATGCATTCACATGTGGATTCCACTCTTAACACCTCCTAAAGGTGCCCTAAAGCGATCCAGGGTTTTAGACCGCGGGACGTGGGTGCATTGTGTCGTGCTAAAGCAAGTAAACATGCATTTAAATCTAAAGCAAACAACGCTTCAATATAATCTCATACATTCGACATTCACCCGAACGCCACCTACAAAACAAAGGGTTTGCATTCACTCCACCCCTTATGTCTCTCACCTACAAAACCATTTAACACATGGTTAGTGGACTAACCTCATTTTCCACGCGACTTCGACATGCAGTCGATGCTATAAAATGTAGACAAGTGAGATAACAACCAACAAGTTTATTACGGCTTTAATCCACTTAGGTTTGTAACCTAGTCCCCAGCGGAGTCGCCAAGCCTGTCGCGACCTACCCTCGAGGGCCGAACTCGATGGGGCGGGTTTAGAGGTAATTGTCGCGACCTACCCCTCAAGGGCCCACATCCACCTAGACTATAGTGAGGTGCCTAATGTAAGTCTGATTTGGACCTATTGGATACTCGGTCTCCTCATGCACCGTATGCATAGGGACCCCAAAATGATGAGGTGGCGGCATGATTAAGGTCGGGGTCAGGGATCTGAAATGGTTTGCACTACAGCAATGAGAATAAATCTCAATAAGCAAACAACATATACCCCACATATGCCAATGCATAACCAGACGAGTCCCAGCATGCAATCTAGTAATCGACAGAATAGAATTCTCATGCACACTTGTCGCGACCTACCCCTCGAGGGCCGAACTCGATGGGGCGGGTTTAGAGGTAATTGTTCATGAAACGGTCTATACGGTACATCATAAAAGATGGTTCATCCGTACAGTCCATTATTCATGAACGTGAATCTTCCCTAATTCATACCTGGCGCGACAGAGGATCAATTTTATCTTTTAAGGAGTCGCCACTAGCCTAGGTCGGAGGTCGGCTAGAATACCTAACCAATACGTGGGAATTTTGTATTGGTTTCTACGAAAACCAGAGATCAAAGGTTCGGGAACTAGCTTACGTTAATATTTCTATTAACGCCCTTTCGGTACCGCTAAACTTAACATGGTTGTTATCTAAGTTGTCATGCATTTGTTCTTTACCATTTTCATGCCAAAGTTTTAATCCATAATGTGATCATGCATCTTGTTTTTGTTGTTTTCATTTAAGATTCTAAACTAATCCTATCTTAGTCTAGAAAAGAAAGAAAGAAACGATTGTATTGAAAGGCATTACGTAAAGTAAACACTCAAAGTATTGAAAAGACGAGCTAATTCTAAGTGCGAGAAAGTAAAAAACCCGCAACTCATCGGGTGTTTATTACAACACGAATTGAAAACCCGAGACGTGATCGGGAATGAATGAATTGAATAAAAATTGAAACCGGATCGGACATCGGTCTATCGCCATCGTTAAATGAATACAAATTGAGACCGGATTGGACATCGGTCAATCGTCTTGGTCTTTCACCATTTCGGATTATCTTCCCATGGACCGTCTCTCGGGTGTCGGCGTTTACATTCACAACATACATTCGCGACAAACAATGTCCAAAAGAATAACCAAAGAAAAACAATGGTGCAAACAATTCACTAATCAAGCACGGGCCTCGGGGTCGGCCTTTGTTTTTCATGCATTTCGATTCACCACCCACCTAATCATCTAATATTATTTGATCAATGGTTAATGATAACGGGCTACCATTTGCATTCACAAAACGGCAACTCATATCAATTAACCCCTAAAGTCGGGTTCTAAGTGACCACAATGGACTACCCGCCAAACGTGCACCGGGCCTAACATTCATCTAACAAACACATGCATAGCAATGAAATAAGCACGTATTCAGGCCCATGGGCCTTATTTCGAAGCCAATCAAACAATGAGAAGTGGGCTTCATAAGGAGACCACTTATTCAGTTATTATCTAATTCGAATTGCTTCTGTTCAGATGTGATTAACCACCCTAATGACGTCCAAATGAAATAATTCAGGTGTCATTAGAAAGGTTATGACATGAGGATCGAAAGTCAAGAAGACCATTTTTTCTAAATCCTAGCTTATTTTCCCGAAAATATCAAATTTAATCTCAGTGACAGGCTGGACTCGGTTCTGTTAAGGATTTCAAAATAATGGCGGGACAAATAACAAACCTTATCAAAACCGCGTGAACATTTTTAGGCAGTTAGGATTCTTCGTGTGCAACAAATTTCATGTTTTGAGTTTTTTCTGAAAAGTCCTCCAAATTTTTATAAAATTCGGTTTTTGCAAAGGACTCAATTGCAAATCAAATTTTAACCTGAGAAGACCTTTTATGAAATTTTAAGCAAATTGATCCTCCAAAAATTGCTATTAGGCCCTCAAAATTTGTAGTCAACATAATGAGACCCCAATGAACAAATTTTTAATTTTTATTTTTTGCAAAAGAGGACTCTAACTTTATCAAATTCGGAAAAACATCTTTTGGATTCCAAAGGAATGAAAATCAGATCTGAACACAGATACTGATTAGATAATGACAATTCCTTTTGAAAATTCGACTGAATTCCGATTTTGATGAAATTAGTATCAATAGAAAGATCTCGATCTCAGTGTGAACTTTTCTGAAGAAAACTTTTCCATATTTTGAATACACGAATTTATGAAAATCGAAGAACACACGAAGGTCAATCAGAAACCAGTCTGTCACCCGAATCATGCATAAATGACGTTGCAGATCGTACCAGGATAACATGCTTGGAATTTTACGAAAATTTTATGATGAACAGATTAAGATGTTTGTTACAACTTTCATGAAGAATGTTTTGTCAAAAAATGATCATAGAAAATCATAAAAATCATCAAACAGCACAACGTCAATCAGGAAATCATCAGAACAGACTTGAACATCACAATCAAGATTCTGATCCTAACTTCCGAAAGTGTTTTGACATAGCACATTAAGTCCGATTGAGGCATACGATATATCAAATCGAAGCTTGAGACGTGTTTTACGATTCTCTAGTTCATCACTTTGTCAGATTTCGACATTAACGAGCTCAAATCAGCATCTCAAACATGCAGGTCTTCCTGGATACGAATTCACAGAACCACATTCAAGTGAACTTACCTTGTTTAACGATGCCCCGACGCACAATCGAGCGATCCGGCCTCCGTATTCAGATCAAGAACAGCACGGAGAAGTCTCGGAAAGCTCGGCCAACCTATGATAATAGATTGCACAAACTATAGTGAGAATCGATTCGTTTTCGCACTAGTGAACTAATAACAGAGAATCAAATCAAAAGGCACGATCCGGTGGCTGTTCAACGAGAAACCGGCCACCACAGCCACATGAAGACGCCGAGGAACACTGCTGGAGGTTCTGGATCGCCTGAGGGAACGCTGGTTGGCCGGTTCAACCGCTTGAACAGGCGGATCAAATCACCGGCAGCAACACCGGTGATGCTGCCGTGAAGGTAAACTCGCCGGAATGAGAAGCTCCGGCCACCAGCAGGCTGGGCTGGTGCTGCGACTGACCTCGTGACACCGTGGGGGACGACAGTGAGGTGGTGATCCATCGGAAAATGACCGGCGATGAGGAGGGATGGCCGGTGACTGGGAGAGAACGAGAGAGAGAGAGAGAGAGAGAGAGAGAGAGAGAGAGAGAGAGAGAGAGAGAGAGAGAGAGAGAGAGATGCGAGAGCTTTGAGAAAGAGAGAGAGAACGTGAGTTTAGAAAGAGAGAGAGGAGAGAGAATCCAGATCTGAAAATGAGTGTCCCTCCCAAATTTTGGAGGGAAAAAACACTATATACTCCCCTCAACTTTGAATCTTAGCCCTTAGATTGATCCAATGGCCTAAAATGCATCCTTAATGATTAAGAATATTCTTTAAGGGCTAAGGATTGGTGACATGGCATCATGGATGGACATGATCAATTCTAAATGAATGGCCATGATTGATTTGCTTATCCCCTAATTAATTTGCTTAATCCTTAATGAAGGGTATTTTGGTAATTTTCACTTAGGGGTATTTTCGTAATTTTCAATTAAGGGCATTTTTGTCATTTTTGGGCTCAAAAGGATGTGGCCGGCCTTGGCTAGTCGGAATGGACCGTCAATCACCGGATTTTCGACCGGAAAATGTCCAGTCTGATCGGACTGATTCAATTTGAATCAAACCGGGTTGAGCCGGTTAGCCCCGAATTTGGCCTGATTGAACTAGTTCAATCCTTGATTCCATTTGTTCCGATTTGGTACAATTTGTTCTCTATCATGATTAATTGACCCCATCAATATCAAATTCAATCAAATTGGATTGAACCGATGCACAAATTGATCCAATTTAACTTGTTTGTCTCAATTGCTCTTGAATTTGGGTAATTGCATGGCCAAGCTAGACTAACAAATTTAATTGAAGTCCAATTAACCAAATTGAGTCTCAATTCATCAAATTGAATATTAGTCTAGAGTGGGTCAAGTTGAATTGCACTAATTGGATCAATTACTCTTAGACTTCTTAATCATTAGATCACTAAATTGATCAAATTGACTCAAATTCATGTGAATCTTCCAAAATTGATTTTGGATTTGGACTTCATATAAGAAATTAGGCTCATTCGTGCCTCAATTGTGCAAATCATGAAGAATCGATCCAAATAACTGATTATGGCCAAAATTGGGGGTTTTTGTGTTTGGCTTGGAATTACAAAATTGGTTCCAAAATTGAATATAAGATGACCTGTAGATCAAATGTCATGAAGGAAACTAACCTAAAAAATGACTAGAAATGAAGTAATTTCATTTTTGGCCAATTTGAACCAAATTCCGCAAATTGGGAAAAAATTGATTCTAAATCGATTTTTGTAAAATTTCAAATGCCAAAGGTAAATTGAATGTAAAATAAGATGATTTTTGGATTTTTGTATTTTTCAATTTTTTTGGTCAAAGGTTTGATGAAAAGTCAAACCCTAGTTGACTTTTCACTAGGAGCTTGATTTTATGATCAAATCTCTGAATTTTTCTGAAATTTCCACTTCTAAAATGAAATTGGACTTGAAAGGAATCTTTTTATGCGAAAAGCCCCAATTTCCCAGGGTTGACTTTTGGTCAAAGGGTTGACCAACAAGTCAACTCGAAAGTCAACTGTTTGACTTTTTCGGGTTTTTGCATGAAATGAATAGAAAATCGTTTACAGAGGCTAAGCCAACAGACAGAATTAAAAAACGACACTTTTTGTTCAAGAAACGGGTTTCGTCGCGATCGGAAACCATAATCTCGAATTTTCTATTTTTAATGACGCGTTGGCGAAAAATTAGGTGTCAACAACACTTACCTCGCCTCAAATCACCCGCCAACTCTGCGCATTAGTCAAATCACAATAATGCAATAATAGGTCAAGAACATAACATAAACACTCAAACACCATAACCACGTACATTCACCCAATTCAACCAAACACATTTCGCATGCGTGTCCAACCAACTATCCACGACCTGTGTCAACACGCCTCAGGTCCAGCCCTCCGATCAATCCGGGGTCAGTCCCGCGAAGCCACGCCTCAGGACATTTCTCTCGACCCGCATAACCACACCTCAAGTCATTTCTCTTGATCCGCGTAACCACATTTCAGGTAATTTCTTACCTTTCTAGCCACACCCGCATAACTACGCCTCAGGTTGGCAGCCCTTCGATCAATCCGGGCTTAGTCCCGCGTAACCACGCCTCAGGACATTTATCATGCACATACGTCACAACACAATTCGCCAATACCAATCTAACACGTCATACTATTCAAATCCAAGTCATGCTCACCACATTAGCCCCACCAATCCGACCTTCAAGTCGGCCACATTCAAACACCCATTTCACCCACAAACGCCACTACAATTCAGTCATTGAACCCATCTCGATCGATCACTAATTTAGCACAAAATCACCACCACAATAAACCATAAACCAATCACATCCAATTAACTAATCCCTACCTAATTTAGTCACTAAACCAACACTAATCACCCCTAAACAAGTCTAATAATACCCAAAGTACTAAGTAGGGTTTAGGGAGTCACTTACCTAGGTTATGGCCTAAGGAAAATCGGCAAGGGGCCAAAATGGCCCGGTAGAACAGTGGCAGGCTCGGCGTGGCACAGGCGCAACGGGCAAGGTGGCCGGCCACGGCTCGGCACAGCCCTCGGCCATAGCCTAGGACTCTGGGCCACGGCCGAGCGAGCGACCAGGCGTGCGGACGAGCGGCTGGACGAGCTCTGCCATGGCTGGGATGGCGGCCAAGCGAGCTCGGCTACGGCTTGGGTAGCGGCCAGGCGACATGGCCGGGCGAGCAGCGACGGCGATGGGCGACGGCGGTGGCAATGGACTTAGCCAGGCGAGCAGGAGAGTGACCGGCGAGCTGGGCTGGCGGTCGGCGAGCGGATAGGCGAGCTGGGCTGGCGGCTGGCGACGACGACGGGCAGCGACTGGCTCGGCCAAAGCGAAAGCGTGAGAGCAACAATGGTGCCGGGCTAGGCGGCCGCGATGGCGACGGGCAGCCGGGTGAGCCAAAACAGGGGAAGGGGAAAAGAGAAGGGCCGCGGCGGTGATGGCGGAGCCGGCGGCGGTTAGGGGCAGCACGGTGGCATCGCAGGTGGCTGGACAAGACAGGATGGGCCGGCTGGCTGCTCGGCAACGCCGGGCCGCGGCGGACATAGCGGCGAGCTTACTGCTCGCGCGTAAAGGGGAGGGGAAGGAAGGAGAATGGTAGTCGGCCCAGGGGTAAACGGCTGGACGGACGGCAGCCCTGGCGGTTGGGCGAACGACGACACAAGGTGGACGGCCGGCGAGCAGTGGCTGGGAGGAACGACGGCGGGCAGAAGGGGAGCAGGGCAGCGATGAAGGGGAAGAGGAAGAAAGAAGAAGAAAGAAGAAAAAGAAGAAAGGAAGAAGAAGAAAAAGGAAAAAGGAGGAGAGAGAGAGAGAGAGAGATGGGGCGGTCTGCATGGCAGAGGGGAGGGGACGTGCAAGGGGCAAAGGTGGGGAGGGGACGTGTCCGGTGGAGAGAGAGAGAGAGAGAGAGAGAGAGAGAGAGAGAGAGAGAAAGTCAAATTAATCGAGTGCGATCCAACGGCCCACGTTCAAACTCGAAGTTGATCCGACGGTCCACGAAAAACCCTAATTTATAAATTAGGAAAAAGGGCAAAAACACTAACTAAAATACACTAAGAGGGAGGTCTACTAGTCAAAATTCGCACCCGGTCCAAATTTCACTTTTCACCAATTCGGGGTAATATCGACACTGGCCACCATAATATCGACATCGTCTAATTAAATTCGTCACGAAACTCCAAGAAATTCGACACCAAAGGTCGAGCTCTAAATAACGTCCAAATTCGATCGAGTGCGATTTTAGCGAAATCTCAAATTTAAAAATAACCCAAGAGTGATTAGTTCCGGGCGAGATTTTACTATAAGCACATTGACGAAATACACGCTTTATAAATCCCAAAAATGGGTCGAAATTTGAAATGTCACACGATTTGTACGGTACATCATAAAAGATGGCTTACCGAAGCGTCAATCTTTTGGTCATCCATACAGTCCATTGATCATGAATGTGGATTTTTCTTAAATCCATACCTCGCGTGATAGCGGATTGATTTTCTCTTTTATAGGAGTCGCCACTAGCCTAAGTCGGGGGTCAGCTAGAATACCCAGCCAAAATGTAGGAATTTCATTTCGGTTTCTATGAAAACCAGAGATCATGGGTTTAGGGATTAGCTTACGTTAATGTTTCCACTAACGCCCTTTCGGTACCGCTAAACTTATCATGGTTATTATCTAAGTTGTCATGCATTTTTTTTTTACTATTTTCATGTCAAAGTCTTTGCCCACTAGGTGATCATGTAACTTGTTTTTGTGCTTTCCAATTAGGTTCTAAACTAGCCCTATCCTAGTCTAGAAAAGGAAAAAAGCAAACAATTGGTATTGAAATGGCGATGCGTAAAGTAAACACACAAAGTATTGAAATGACAAGCTATTCTAAGTGCGAGAAAGAAAAACTCGCAACTTGTCAGGTGTTTAATACAACACGAATGAAAAGACCCGAGACATGATCGGGTAACACAAATTGTCTTCTCTATGGACCGGCCCATAGGTGTCGGTTTTACATTCATACCATACATAGCAAACAAATAGTGCGAGAACACCAACAAATCATCCAACTCATCAATTCGAGAACGGTCCTCGGGATCGGCCCTTCCTTCACATGCATTCCGATCATCCCACCCATTTAATCAACTAGTATTGATTGATTAATGGTTAACGATAACAAGCTACCATTTGCATTCACAAAACGACGACTCATATCGGTTAACCCCTAAAATCGGGTCTAAGTGATTACCATGGGCTACCCGCCGAACATGCATCGGGCCTAGACATACATCTAACAATCACATGCATAACAATGAGTAAAACATGCACTTAGGCCCATGGGTGTTGTTCCTCAATCAATCAAGTAATGGGAAGTGGGCCTTATAAGAGGACCACTTATTCAGTTATAATTATCAAAATTCGGACCCTGTCTGTTCAGACATGATTAATTAGCCTAATGGTGTCTAAATGATACAAATCAGGTGTCTTTAGAAAGCTTAGATTGTGAGGATCAAAAGTAAAGAATATCATTTTTTCTCAATTCCTGCCCAATTTTCCCGAAAATCAGATTTTAGTTCGGAATGACAGGCTGGACCCGGTTCTGTTAGGGATTTTAAAATAATAGTGGGAAAACTAATAAACCTTATCCCAACCGTGTGAAATTTTTTCAAAAGTTAGGATTCCCTATTTTCAACAACTTTCATGTTTTGAGTTTATGCTGAAAAGTCCTTTAATAGTTTATAAAATTAGGTTTTTTACCGAAGACTCGTTTGCAAATCTTTTTTCAGGCCGGGAGGACCTTGTCCAAGGTTTTTAGCAAATTGACCCCCTAAACATTGATATTAGGTCCCCAAAATTTCTAGTGTACATGATAAGATCCTAATGAGAAACTTTTTAGTTTTGAGTTTTTGCAAACAAGGACACCAAGCTTATCAATTCGGAGAAACATGTTTTGGAGTTCAGAGGAAGGAATTCCAGATCTAGACACAGAATCTAATTAAATAATAAAAAATTCCTTTGAACATCCAAATGAATTCATATTTTGATAAAATTTGTACCATCAGAAATTTCTAGATCTTCGTATGAACTTTTATGAGGAACACTTTTTTATATTTTAAACACACGAATTTAAAAAAATCGAAGAACACATAAACGTCGTTCAGAAACTCATCTATTACAAAGAATGAACGTAAATGACGATGCTAATCATCCTAACCTAACATGCTTGGAATTTTATGAAATTTTTATGGTAGATAGATCTGAATGTATATTACAACTTTCATTAATAAATTTTCTCAAATAACGAACGTAGAAAATTAGAAAAATCATCAAATAGAGCAAGGTCTATCAGGATCTCCTAAGAGCAGAACATATTATCACCATTGCAACTTTTGATCTTAACTTTCGAACGAGTTTTAACCTAGCAAAAGATGTCCGTTCAAGGCATGTAACCATAAAATCGAAGCTTAAGATGTATTCTACGACTCTCTAGTTTAACGTTTTGCAAGATTTCGACATTTTCGAGGTCATATCAGCATTCCAAGCATATTGACTCATCCGGATCCGAGAATCACAGATTCAAGCTTACTTGGTGCAATGACACTTTGACGCACAACCGAGCGATCCGGCCTCCATATTCAGCTCAAGGACACCACAGAGAAGCCTCGAAAAGCTTGACGAACCTCTGAGAACAAAGTATGCGAATCAAAATGAGAATCAAGTCGATTTACTCAAATAAACGATCAATGAGAAATCAAATGGAAATAAGTGTTCCGGTGGCTGTTCGGAGAAGTTCCGGCCACCACGGCTTCGCGATGTGTGAGAGGGACCTGGTCGTAAGCTTTAGACCGCCAAAAGGATCGTTGGAGTTGCCGCGAAAATCGGCTAGAATGAACACCTATGGTAGCGCCGGTGATTGAACCAAGAGGCAAATGGCGCCGATTCGGGGAACTCTGACCACCAGCGATTATGGCTAGTCTTACGATCGGTCATAGGATGCCGATAGGGACACCGGTGAGACGTCAGTGCGCTGAGAACCAGCCGGCAAGCGGTCGGACCGGGCGAGGGAGTGTCCAGCTGAGAGAGAGAGAGAGTTTGAGTTTAGAGAGAAGAAACCAGATCTGAAAATGAGCCCTCCTTGATTTTTGGAGGGAAAATCCTTATATACCTCTCAAACTTTGAATCCTAACTCTTAAATCAATCTAATGGCTCTAAATGTTCCCTTAATGATTAAAAATATTCCTTAGAGGTAAGGATAAGTGACATGGCACCATGGATGACTATGATGCATTCTAAATGAATGGCCATGATCCATTTACTTACTCCCTAAATAATTTTGCTTAACCTTTAAACAAGGGTATTTTGGTAATTTCACTTAAGGGGCATTTTTGTAATTTCATTTAAGGACATATTTGTCATTTTGGGCATAAAGGGATATGGCCGGCCTTGGTTGGTTGGAATGGACTGCTGGCCACTAGAATTTTGGCCGGGAAACGGCCGGTCCGATTGAGCCGGTTCAATTCCGGTCAAACCGGGTTGAATCGATTTGACTCGGCTTCGACCGGGTTGAACCAATTTAGTTCTTGTCTCAATTTTGTTCTAATTTCATGCAATTTAATCCCTATCATGATTGATTGACCCAATTGAATTGAATTTGATTAAATTGGATTGAATCAATTTGAAATACAAGTACAAATTGATCCAATTTAACTTGTTTGAACCAATTGCTCCTCAATTTGAGTTAAATTGCATGGCCAAGTTAGACTAATTAATTTAATTGAAGTCTAATTGGTCAAATTGAGCTTCAATTCATCAAATTGGATGTTAGTCTAGAATGAGTGAAGTTGAATTGCCCTAATTGGACCAATTACTCTTGGATTTCTCAATCATTGGATCACTAAATTGATCAAATTGACTCAAATTCATGTGAATCTTCCAAAATTGATTTCGGATTTGAATTGCATATAAAAAATTAGGCTCATCCGTGTCTCGATTACGCAAATCATGAAAAACTGATTGGAATCCCCAATTAGGGCTCAAATTGCGGGTTTAAAATTTAGTTGGAAATTGAATGTAATACGACCTCTAGATCAAATGTTGTAAAGGAAACTATCCTAAAAAATGACTTGAAATGAAGTAATTTCATTTTTGGCTGATTTGAACCAAATTCTGCAAATTGGCGAAAAGTTAATTCTAAACTGATTTTTGTAAAATTCATGATGCCAAAGTGAAATTAAGCTAAAAATGAGTTGATTTAGGCATTTTGAAATTTTTGAAATTTTTTGGACAAAGTGTTGACCAAAAGTCAACATTTTAGTACTTATATACTAAAATGTCAATTAATTGGTCAAACTTTGAATTTTCTGAAAATTGTTAATGCAAAAGTGAAATTGACACTATTTTGGGGTTTTTCATGCAAAAAACCAAATTTTGACTTTGGGTTGACTTTTGGTCAAAATTTGACCAAAAAGTCAACTCAAAAGTCAACTCTTTGACTTTTTGAAATTGAAATGCAAAAATTTAGAAAATGAATGGCTAATGCTAATTCAAATGCTAAATGACTCTTTTTTGTTGAGGATTGGGTTCCGTCGCGATCGGAGATCCTAATCTCAAGATTTTTACCTTGATGACTCATCGGCTAAAAATCAGGTGTTAATAGCTATATTCTCTTCTTTATTTCTATTTGACTTCCATCAAAATTAGTTTTGTTGAAAAGAGAAATTTCCAAGAAACCTAGTTCTTTTCTACATTATCTAGCAAAATTATAGATTAATTGCCAAAAAAATCTAGAAAAATTTTAATAGAGAAAATTTTTAAAACAAGTCACATGTTGATAAACTTTTTCTTTTGTACCATCATAAAAGAATTTATATGAATTTAGTCACACATGATATTAGTTTTTGTCAATCCAAAATGATGAAGTTTTCACTAGCATTTTAACAAAATTTCTTATTTTATGCAAAGCTTTGATTCAATTAAATTTAAATTTTCACTTTGGGGAATGTAATTGTGATTTTTTTTTTGCAAAATTTTTAAAGAGACTTTTTTTTTGTTTAATCTAATCATGCCATATTATGTATATGTATATAAAAGACAACTAATAAGAAATGGTTCGATGGTCATATGCACAACAAAAGTAAAAGTTTATAAACTTTTGACTGTCTTTACAAAGTTGTCTCTAGATTCTACTTGATGAAATTCATAAATTTTCTTGATAATGTAAAAAACAACTAGGTTTTGTTGAAAATTTCTCTTTTCTACAAAGCTAATTTTCAAAGAAATAAAATCCAATAATAGAAAAAGAAAACATAGTGCCTTTAACATATATGGATACCCACAATAAGCAAAAATAAAACATGCTACCTAGAAATCAAATAACTAGAAATAATTACGAAAGTAAATAAACTTGGAGCCACTACTTTAAAATGCAATTAAATGATTGAGGAAAATGTTGTCTTTTTAGGAAAACTGATGTAGATTTAGTCTTACAAGGGGTCGAAATAGCGCCGCCCATATAAAATTGTTTGATAGAAAGGTTGGTTTTCCAATAAATAAATATAAATAAATGTTTTCACAATTTTGTGGCTCAATTTTGCTTTTTCTCTTGCCTTTGAACAATAATCTATAAACAAATATATTATAATGAAAGTGGTAAAAATTGAAATTTGTATTTTAGTAATTCATTTAAGGCATAAGCTTCATATTTTAAGAAATTTTATGGCCAAATATGTAATATAGGTAACTCTATAATAGAGTACTTGAAATTTATTAAGAATGCTACGAAAAGATAATACATGGAAATTACTACAAGCATGTGGTAGAAAACACATTTATTTAGAATATCAAAGTTGCATATCGATTTGATAATATGTTGAAAGAACATATCAACTTATGTTCCTTTTCTATTATTGTTGAAGTTTATTTTCTATTTATTATTTATCATAAGATAATACTCTTTGGTTTTTGACAAAGAAGATCAACATAATACAAAGACTATTTCAGGGGAAATTACCAAAGAAGTCCTAAACCTATTACAATTATACCAATCAAGTTCTAATCATTTCAATTGCACTAATTTAGTGATAAACCTTTTCACAATATGCCAATTAGTATCTAAGCCGATGGTCGATTGATGGTCATTCTCGATATGTATCGATGTTTGGTAAATATCTCAAGGTAGAAATCTTGTGACCAATTTCTGAGTAGCCTAATGGGTTCAGTTTGGTCGAAAAGATTTGGAGTGATGGTGGGTAATGTGGTGTAGCAATGCGGTTCGGATGGTAGCCTCCATGAAAAAGGTGGCTATTGTTGTTGCAGTCAACACATGCAACAAAGGGGTGATTCTAGTTGAGACATATTGATGCAGAAGGATACTTGAATTAAGGGGGAGATGACCTAACATTGAGCTTACATGTGACAAGAAAATTGTTGAGATACATGTGTGAATTGTATTAGAAAGTCCCACATCGTAGAAATTGTGTGGTGTGCAGTAGTTAATATATCATAGTTTACTCATAATTTATTAGCTTAAATTTATAAGTGAAAGTAGGTCCAACTCATACGTTAATGTACTCGGACTTGACTCCCTATCAGGGATCTCCCTAGATAAGGTATCAGATTTCTTTTGTGCGCTTTTAACACTAACAAATCTCAAATTAATAAAATTGTCCATGATAAATTTGACTAGATATTCTATTAGTAGAGAACACATCATGTAAATTGTTTTATAAGAACATTTATGTACTATTATTTGATCAATAATTAATTTATTTTACGAAATATTTAGGGAAATTGTACTCTTCACCAATTTTGACTTTTTTGTGGTTGATGATTTTTGGATCACTTGAGTCTTACTATTAGTCTATTAATCCATTGCACAATATTGTCTTTGATAAATAATGCGATGCAGCTAGTAAGGATCACCTAAAGAGGGATGAATAGGTGATTCTATTAATTATTGACAAATTTAAAGTGGAATTGAAAATGTCAAGAACTGTTTGAACTTAAAGTGAAATGTTCAGATTCTGAACAAACTTCAAAAGCAATTTAGCAAGTGTGCAATAGAATATAATATGCAGAAGGAGTTTTAGGGATACGAGATTTACACACAAGATGTATAGTTGTTCGTCTTAGATCAAGCCTATGTTTTCTCTCCCAAGCTGACAACTTACTGCCTGGCTTTCACTAGATGATCAACAAGAGATTACAATAATGAGTGATAACACTTAGTGTGTGATAGGTCTCACTATCTCACTTAATCACTCTTTCAGTATTTGTCTTTAGATCACAAAATGTAGCCCAAGAGACATGTATATAGTGTCATGCCCCGGACCCTAACGGGCTCACGACACCCCTACGACGGTCGTATCGAACGCGACATCCCAGAACGCGTCACCGACCCAAACTATATACCTACAAGAATACGCAAGCGGAAGCGAAATAAAACAACCCAGACAAAAGACAATGACAGAGGGATAGTAATAGCACAAAACAATAATTTCATAAAAATGAAAAGCAGTCAGACATTAGGCTCCTAGGTTTAACATCCACCATTATCATAAAAAAGGGACAGGTGGTAGGGTAAGCTAACTAGCTGCACAAAAAGGGCTCTACCAAAAAGCTTCTAAGCCTAGCATCCAAACGCTCCTACGGTGCCCAATCTGAATCAGACCCTGAAGACTCCGACTCCTTGTCAGAGTTGATCTCGATTTGCTCTTCCCCGTGCTCAGACTCCAACGGCTCTATCACGGGCTCTGGCACAGGCTCGGGCTCTTCAAATTCCTCTTCGAGCTCGAGATCCGCAGGCGCTACCGGTTCTGGTACGGGCTCGAGTTTGAGACCAGGGTTCTCCGAGGGATCTTCGGTGTCCAAAATCTCACCATCAGCAACATACATGTCCCCGGGCTCCTAATCCATGGCATCCTCGTTGCCGTGCTGCTGTCCCTCAAAACCCCTGATTGGGCCAACTAGCTCCAACCCGTCACTATAAAACAGGCCAAGTAAGTGTGGCCCTGCAAGTCCTCTAAGCCCACATCTACCCAGACTGTAGTGAGGTGCCTAATGTAAGTTTGATTTGGACCTACTGGATATTCGATCTCCTAATGCACCGTATGCATAGGGACCCCAAAACGCCGAGGTGGCGGCATGATCAAGGTCGGGGTCGGGGATCTGAAATGGTTTGCATTACAGCAATGAGAATAAATCTCAATAAGCAGACAACCTAAATCCCACCTAGGCCAATGCGTACCCAGACGAGTCCCAACATGCAATCTAGCAATCGACATCATAGAATTCTCAGGCACACTTATCTCGCCTCAAATCACACGCCAACTCCGCGCATTAGTCAAATTACAATAATGCAATAATAGCTCAAGAACATAACATAAACACTTGAGCGCCATAACCACGTGCATTCACCCAATTCAACCAAACACATTTCGCATGGGTGTCAAACCAACTATCCACGACCCGCGTCAACATGCCTCAGGTCCAGCCCTCTGATCAATCCGGGCTCAGTCCCTCGTAACCACACCTCAAGACATTTCTCTCGACCCGCGTAACCACGCTTCAGGTCATTTCTTGCCTTTCTAGCCACACCCGCGTAACCACGCCTCAGGTTGGCAGCCCTCCGATCAATCCGGGCTCAGTCCCACGTAACCACGCCTTAGGACATTTCTCTCGACCCGCGTAACCACGCCTTAGGTTGGCAGCCCTCCGATCAATCCGAACTTAGTTTCACGTAACCACGCCTCAGGACATTCCTCATGCACATACGCCACAACACAATTTGCCAATACCAATCTAACACGTCATACTATTCAAATTCAAGTCATGCTCACCACATTAGCCCAGCAATCCGACCTTCAAGTCAGCCACATTCAAACACCATTTTCACCCACAAACGCCACTACAACTCAATCAATGAACCCATCTCGATTGATCACTAATTTAGCCATAAAATCACCACCATAATAATCCATAAACCAATCACATTCAAATAACTAATCCCTACCTAAATTAATCACTAAACCAACACTAATCACCCCTAAACAAGTCTAACAATACCCAAAGTACTAAGTAGGGTTTAGGGAGTCACTTACCTAGGTTTTGGCTTAAGGAAAATCGGCAAGGGGCTAAAATGGCCCGGTGGAACAGTGGCGGGCTCGGCGCGACATGAGCGCAACGGGCAAGGTGGCTGCCCAGGCTTGGCGCAGCCCTCGGCCACGGCCCGGGGCTCTCGGCCACGGCCCGGGGCTCTCGGCCACGGCCCGGGGCTCTTGGCCACGGCTAGGCGAGCGGCCAGGTGCGCAGGCGAGCGGCTGGGCACGGCACGGGCACGGGCACGGCTGGGACGGCTCGGCCACGGTCAGGCGAGAGGGCTAGGCGCACGGCCAAGTGGCTGGGCACGGTTGGGACGGCTTGGCCACGGCCCGGGGTAGCGGGCTAGGCGGGCGGACGGGCGATGGATTCGGCACTCGGCACAGGCAATGGCATCGGCTGGGTTGCTTGGCCACGGCCTGAGCAGGTGATCGGCGACAGCGACGACGATAGCTGGTGGCGGGCAGCCGGGGCGGCGATAGGCGAAAGGGGGAGCTGGAGTGGTGGGGACTCGGCCAAAACAAGGGGAAGGGGGTGTCGCGGCGGAGATGGAGCGGCTGGCGGACGGCTGGGCAGCGCCGGGCTATGGCGGCGAGCAAGCTGCTGCTCGCGTGGAGGGAAGGGGAGAACAGCCGGGTCGGGGGAGTCGGCTGGACGGACGGCGGTCCTGGCAGCGATGGATGACTAGACGGCGACGTACGACGGTCAGGCGGATGGTGTGTATCGGTCGGGCATCGGCGAGTAGCGGCGAGCGGTGGAGGGGAGGAGAGGACGATCGGGCAGAGAGAGAGAAGGAGAGCGGGAAGGAGAGAGCGGGAAAAGAGAGAAGGGAAGAGAGAGAGAGAGAGTGGGGGGCACATGCAAAGAGAAGGGACGTGAGCGTGAGGAGGAGGAGACGTACGTGCAGGGGGGGACGGGATTCGCGTAGGGGAGTGGTGCAGCAGAAGAGAGAAGAGACAGAGAAAGAAAGTCAAAATTAATCGAGTGCGATCCAACGGTCCACTTTCAAACTCGAAGTCGATCCAACGGTCCACGAAAAATCGTAATTATAAATTAGGATTAGGCCAAAAGATACTAAATAAAATAAACCCAGAGGGAGGTCTACTGGTCAAAATCCGCACACGGTCCAAATTTCACTTTTCATCAATTCTGGGCAATATCGATGCTGGCCACAATAATATCGACACCGTACAATTAAATTCGTCACGAAACTTCAAGAAATTTGACACCAAAGTTCGAGCTCTAAATAACGGCCAAATTCGATCGAGTGCGATTTTAGCGAAATCTCAAATTTAAAAATAACCCAAGAGTGATTAGTTCTGGGCGAGATTTAACTATAAGCGCACCGATGAAATACATGTTTTATAAATCCCAAACATGAGTCAAAATTCGGAATGTCACATATAGGATCGAAGTTTGCTCAAACTTTAGCATTCTAGATTCTCAACTTTGTCTCTTAGTTCTGCTCCTTGGCACCTTGGTCTCCTTTTATACTCCACCGCTTCCAATCTAGCTATTGGACAGTCTTTAGAAGATCATCTTCCAATCTACCTGTTAGACAGATCTGTATTAAAAAGATTGAGCAGCCGTTGAGTGACAAAAACTGAATTTCCATTGATTCTGGTTGCCTATATAACCAAAGTCTTGGTTTCCATAAGTAGAGCTTCTCCTTTTAGAAAGTAATTTGTCTTGAGATTGATTTGCCAATCAATTAAGATGTTTTGCATTACAAAGTTGATTTACAAAACAATCTTTAAGATTGAGTCAATCAAATCTTTTTAAGTGTGAAATCTAAGTCAGATCACTAGCCATTGTGTCACGTTTTGAAATTGTCTCATGATGTAAACATAAGAAGTTCTTTGAGTTTGAAGTTCTTCATCTCCAGTTTCTATCTTCTGGTTCTTCCAAGTATATTGGCAATTGTGGCTCTACCTCGCTATTCACCTATCCATAGTACTTCCAAACTTTACTCAACTCCTTGTTCTAGGCTTGTTCACCTTCTACTCAGGTACCTCTAGCTTGTAGACACCTTTACACCCAATGTCTTGTTCACCATTGATAGAGAACTCATTCCTTTCGAGCATCATCTACATAATGACTTGTGCATCTTTCACCTGGTTACTCAACCATTAAACACGTTAGTATCTTTTGATTATTTTGTCATCTTCAAAACACCGTAAGGGATTTCCCTAACACAATGGACTATGTTGGTCTTGTAATTTTCACCAAAAAGTCATTTGTCTATATACTATGAAATTACATCGATCAGATTTCAAAGAAGGATGAGTTCCTCATTTAAACAAAAAGTAAGTCCCATTAGGACCACTAACACCAGTATTGTAATATAAGCACTTAATTTTAACAATACATGGAAATGTAGAACTTTTTCTGGTGTATGATTGTTACATCCCTCGATTTAACTCACTCGAGGTATTGTTCACTTTGGCCCATGCCATATCGAGTCTCACGATTTTGTCATTTGGCGTACAAGCATGCACTTCTCAAGAGGTCACCCATCCTAGTAGTGCTCTAGTCTGGGCATGCTTAACTTGTCATTATGTCAAAAAAGGCCTCCGTGAGTAAATTTCAGTTTCCACGTATATATCCTAAGCAAGCTCTCCCCTATTCTAGTGTGCGAGTTGGTTCATTCCTGCCCCCTTCACCATCCTACAAACTTGCTAGGAGTCGCCCTTTGTCTAAGCCATCTGGCCCGGCAATCACTCCCCGCCATTTTTGGGCAGAGTTGTTACATTTCCACAAGCTTCCACATGATTTGTCCACAAACCACACAACTATTGGAGAGATCCTGCTCTGATACCATATTGTGACATCCTTAGATTTAACTCGGCAAAAGGACACTATAAGTGCCATAACTTGTGTACGGAGATCACTTTGGTGCCATAACTTTTTTTCGGATCACTTTGGTGCCAAGTCGGAGGAAAAACGATCACTTAAGTGTCATAAGTTTTTTTTGGATCACTTCAGTGCTAAAATTTTTTAAAAATGATCACTTAAGTGCTAAATTTTTTTTAAAACGATCATTTAAGTGCTAAAATTTTTGAAAAACGATCACTTAAGTGCCAATCTCCGCGAGCCTCCGGCGAGCCACGTCGCCTTCGAAATTAATAAAAAAATGCCACGTCGGATTTCTGGCGAAAAATTATGTACGGCACCGGAGTTGGCACTTAAGTGATCGTTTTTCAAAAATTTTAGCACTTAAGTGATCCAAAAAAAACTTATGGCACCAAAGTGAGCGCCGTACACAAGTTATGGCACTTGTAGTGTTCTTTTGCCGATTTAACTCACTCGAACTATTGTCTGCTTTTGCCCATCTCATACCGAGCCTTACAATTTTGTCCTTTGGTGTGTAGGCATGCACTTTCCCAGGTGGTCAACTCTCCTGGTAGTGCTCTAGCATGGGCACGCTTAATTTAGAGTTTCAAAGTAAGCCTTGCCATTAGTCAAAAGGCGCTACGTGAGTTAATTCCAGTTTTCACATATATATCCTAAGCACGCTCTCCTCTTTTTCGGTGCGCAGTTCAGTTTATTCCTGTCCTATTCGCCATCGTTGAAGCCTGCCAAGACCTACTCTTTGTCTAGACCCTCTAGCCTCGGCTACCACTCTCCACCCTCGTTGGATCGGGTTGTTATAACATAACTCTAATGTGAATAAAGTTAGTCACTAATCACTTCATGAATGATGTATTAAAAGTTGATGCTATTCATTCTCTTTAATCTTTCTTAGGGCAATGAATTTATCATCAAATGAACACAATGCAACTGGTGTCTTATAAAACTATTAAAGTTTTTAAAATTAATCGATCCACAAATATTGCTCACTTCTTCATTTACATGTTTCCGCCATCCATCTACGCATGAGAAAAGGAGTAGCTACACGATTGGAATTAAAATGAACCTTTTAGAGAATCAATATCATTTTGACATTTTTTAGTTTGTCTCAAATTACATCAGAAATAGGCATATATCCCTCTTCCGAACAACAATACGTAGAATCAATCCAAGTGGCTTAAAATTAAGTAAGAGACAGGGAAGGGGGTGTTGGTTGGGTTCACTCCCATGTGGAGGAAGCCCAATGAATTGCAAGTTCAAGGCTTTACTCCATATGACATCCATATGGAGAAATAGGATTTCTCACTATTATTATGTTGTAGCTACAAAATAACGTTTTTGAGAGACGTAGTAACAAGAGAGAAAGCGAGAGCAGAAAATCTGGGTGGAGGAAATATCTGATTTTCATCAAGTTGACATCGGAGGTTGATTCATGGTCCGATTGAACTGAAATTTTGTCAGCGTGCTCGTGCCACATTCTTCTAGAATTATATTGGTTTGATTTTTTCTTGAAGCTCGCTACATCAGGTTTTCGTGGGTTGCACCAAAAGTATGTTTTTTGTGAGATTTATCTTTTATCTCTTGTGAAGTTTATGTCTATTTCGAAGAATGATGTTCTTGATGTCTTTACTGTTATGTACCTCTAGTATTTACTAGAGAAGAAATTTGTTCACCCAATTTTGCTGATAGTGAAGATTTTTTGGTAGACTCCGGTCTCGTGGTTTTTGATTTCCTTACACCGAGGAGGTTTTCCACGTAAAAATCGCCTTGTGTCTATGTGCTTGGTATCTATATCTCTCTATTTATTGTTTCCTATTAGGTTTGCACAAGAGGGGAGATTATTTTGTTTCGTTGCGCTAATCCGATATTGATCGGATTGTCATTGTTCTCCCAACAAAATGGTATCAGAGCATTGGTTCTTACTGGATTTTTTTGCCTTGTGTTAAACGATGGAAACGAATACTAGTAGAATGGTTACATTGAATGGTTCCAATTATCATGTTTGGAAAGGAAAAATGGAAGACCTTTTGTATGTAAAGAATTATTACTTACCCGTGTTTGCTGATGAGAAACTCGAGAATAAAACTGATGCTGAATGGGCTATATTTCATCATCAAGTGTGTGGTTACATTAGGCAGTGGGTGGTTGATAATGTTTTAAAACATATCATTGAGGAAACACATGCACGCAGTTTGTGGAATAAGCTCGAACAGTTGTATGCTCGAAAGACTAAGAATAACATGTTATTTATGATAAAACAGATGATGGCTCTGAGATATCAAGATGTTACTTGTTTGAATGATCATTTAAATTCTTTTTAAGGAATTATAAATTAGCTGGCTGTGATGGGTATCGAGTTTGATGATGAGATACAAGCGTTATAGTTATTTGGTACTTTGCCGGACTCGTCGGAGAGTTTTCGAACAGCTTTGTCTAATTCAACCGTGGACGGTACGATTACCATGGATTTGGCCAGGAGCAGTGTTTTAAATGAAGAGATGAGAAGAAAGACATAAGGATCCTCCTCTTCACATTCTAATGCTTTGGTTGTTGAAAAGAGGGGAAGAAGTGAGACTCAAGGTCCGAGAAATAGACATAAAAGCCGAGATAAAAGCAAAGACATATATAATAAATTTGCAAATGTTGAGTGCCATTATTGCTATTAGAAGGGACAAATTCAGAGGTTTTGTCGTCAGTTGAAAAAGGAGAAACAGAAAGAGAAAAGTAAAGAGAAGAAAAGTGATAATGACAGCGATGACAATCGTGTTACTGCACTTGCAGAAGACTTTCGCATTGTCTTTGATGGTGATGTAGTGAATTTTGTATGTCATGAGACCAGTTGGGTAATTGATAGTGGTGCATCTATTCATGCTACATCTCGTAGGGATTTCTTTACATCTTACAGGTCATGCGACTTTGGATCTGTGAAGATAGGAAACAATGGACTTGATGAAGTTGTAGGCATTGGTGATGTGTGCCTAGGGACCAGCAATGGCACAAGGTTAGTATTGAATAATGTTAAGTATATGCTTGATATTATTTTGAATTTGATTTCCACAGGTAAGTTGGATGATGAGAGGCATTGTAACACCTTCAGTGATGGTCGATGGAAGCTCATTAAAGGTTCTATGGTTGTGGCTAGAGGTAAGAAATGTTCTTTGTTGTATATTATGCAGGCAAATTTGTCCATAGAAAAAATTAATGCAGTAGACAACAAAGAAATAGTTGAGTTGTGGCACAAGAGGCTCAGTCACATTAGTGAGAAGGGTTTGTCAATGTTGGCCAAGAAGAAGCTCGTTTCAGGAATGAAAAGTTCAACACTGAAGAAGTGTGCTCACTGTTTAACAGGAAAATAGAAAAGAGTTGCATTCAAAAGCTCCCCTCCTTCGAGAAAGTCAGGTATTATTGATTTAATGCATTCTGATGTTAGCGGTCCTATGAGAGACAAAATCACTTGGCGACTCTCTTTATTTTATTACTTTCATAAACGACTATTCAAGGAAAATTTGGGTTCATACCTTGAAAACTAAAGATCAATTGTTAGATGCTTTTAAGCAGTTTTAGGCTTCAGTTGAGAGACAGACTAGAAAGAAGTTGAAATGCATAAGAACTGATAACTGGGGAGAGTATAATGGACCTTTTGATGAATATTGCAAGTAACAGGGTATCCGACATCAAAAGACACCTCCCAAGATACCTCAGTTAAATGGCTTAACTGAGAGAATGAATAGGACACTAGTTGAAAGGGTAAGATGTTTACTTTCACAAGCAAAGCTACCGAAATCCTTTTGGGGAGAGGCTTTGAGTACAGTTGCACATGTATTAAATTTTCCTCCATGTGTTCCTTTTGAGTTTGATGTTCCTGATAGAGTTTAGATATGCAAAGATGTTTCTTATGATTATTTGTGTGTCTTTGGGTGCAAGGCATTTGTGCATATTCCCAAAGATGAGAGGTCTAAACTTGATGTGAAAACACGACAATGCATATTTATTGGTTATAGACAAGATTTGTTGGCTACAAGTTGTATGATCCAATTGAGAAGAAAGTTGTAAGAAGCAGAGATGTTGTGTTTATGGAAGATCAAACAATACAGGATATTGAAAAATCAGAGATGATTTTAGTGCCACTAGTTAGTGATGACTTAAGTGACTTGGATCCAGTTCCTCACACACATATTCCTGCACAGGCTGATAAAGAGCAGTAAGAAGTGAATGTTCCAGAAAATGCTCATAATCCTAAACATGTTGAGACAGATGATAACATTCCTGAACCAGAGATTCCATTAAATGCTCCATTAGATATTCCAGTTCGGAGATCCGTTAGAGACCGACGACCTTCCGCAAAATATTCTGCAGATGAGTATGTATTATTGACTGATGCAGGTGAACCAAAGTGCTATGCAGAAGTAATAGAAGATGAGTGCAAAAGTAAATGGCTTGATGCAATGCAGAATGAAATGCAGTCACTTTATGATAATCATACTTTCGAGGTGGTGAAGTTGCCTAAAGGCAAAAGAGCTTAGAAGAACAAGTAGGTATACAAGTTGAAACAAGATGAACAAACTTTAGAACCACGATACAAAGCTAGATTGATTGTTAAGGGATTCGGTCAGAGAAAGGGTATTGACTTTGATGATATATTTTCTCTTGTGGTAAAAATGTCTTCTATCCGTGTGGTTCTAGGATTGGCAGCTAGCCTAGACTTGGAAATTGAGTAGATGGATGTCAAAATAGTCTTTCTACATGGTGACATGGAGGAAGAGATATACATGGAACAACTAGAGGGTTTCAAAGTGAAAGGAAAAGAGGACTATGTGTACAAACTGAAGAAGAGTCTCTATGGCCTAAAGCAAGTACCGAGACAGTGGCACAAAAAGTTGACCTCAGTTATGACAGAGTAGGGCTATAAGAAGACTTCCTCAGATAATTGTGTGTTTGTCCAAAAATTTTCTGATGATAACTTTATTATTCTCTTACTTTATGTTGATGATATCTTCACAAATTGAATTGTTGAAGAAGTAGTTAAGAAAGTCTTTTGCCATGAAAGACTTGGGCTCAATGAAGCAGATTCTTAGCATTACAGGATAGAAATGCTAAGAAGTTGTTCTTGTAGCAAGAGAAGTACATTGAGAAGATTCTTGAGAAATTTCACATGGACAAGGCTAAAGTGGTTAACACTCCTCTTGTTGCCTACTTTAAGTTGAATACGAAGCAAAGTCCCATGACTGATAAAGAAAATAAAGAGATAGAAAGTGTTCCATATGCCTTGGCTGTGGGAAGCTTAATATATATGGTGTGTACACGGCCAGACTTGGCGCATGTAGTTGGCGTTGTTAGTCGTTATTTATCAAATTCAGGTAGAAAGCACTAAATGCGGTAAAGTGGATCATGAGGTATCTTCGGGGAACTTCTAGTTTGAAACTCAGTTTCGAGATCGGGAAACTTCAGTTATTGGATACATAGATTTCGACTTGGTTGGAGATATTGATACTCGTAAATCTACTTTTGGTTATTTGATTTCCTTTGCCAGTGGGGCTGTGTCATGAAAGTCAAGGTTACAGAAGTGTGTTGCACTTTTTACAACCGAAGTTGAATTTATTGCGGTGACTAAAGCTAGTAAAGAGCTGCTATGGTTGAAGAAGTTCTTGGAAGAACTTGGGTTCAAGCAAAAGAGGTATGCGTTATTTTGTGACAATCAAAGTGCAATTCATCTTGTTAAGAATTCATCTTTTCATTCTAGATTGAAACACATTGATGTTAGATATCATTGGATAAGGGATGTTCTAGATGAGAAGTTGTTGGAACTTGAGAAAATCCATATGGACCATAATGGTTCCGATATGATGACGAAGACTCTAGCAAGGGAGAAGCTTGAACATTGTCAATTTATAGGAGGGATGGTGAGTCCCTCCACATCGTCGTGAGGGGAAGATTTGTTGGCTAGGTTCACTCCCATGTGGAGGAAGCCATTGCAAGCCCAAGGCTTGAGCCCATATAATGTCCATATGGAGAAATAGGGTTTCTCACTATTATTATGTTGTAGTCGCAAAATAACGTTTTTGAGACACGTAGTAACAAGAGAGAGAGAGAGCAGAAAATTTGGGTTGGAGAAATATCTGATTTTCATCAAGTTGACGTCAGAGGTCGATTCGTGGTCCGATTGAGCTGAAATTTTGTCAGCGTGCTCATGTCACATTCTTCTCGAATTAGATTGGTTTGATTTTTGCTTGAAGCTCCCTACATCAGGTTTTTGTGGGTTGCATCAAAAGTGCGTTTTTGGTGAGATTTATCCTTTATCTCTTGTGAAGTTTATGTCTATTACCAAGAATGATGGTCTTAATGTCTTTGCTGCTATGCACCTCTAGTATTTACTAGAGAAGAACTTTGTTCACTTAATTTTGCTGATAGTGAAGATTTTTTGGTGGATTCCAGTCCAGTGGTTTTTGATCTCCTCACACCGAGGAGGTTTGCCACGTAATAATCGACTTGTGTCTGCGTGCTTGGTATCTATATCTCTCTATTATATTGTTTCCTATTAGGTTTGCACAAGACGGGAGATTATTTCGTTTCGTTGCGCTAATCCGATATTGTTCTGATTGTTATTGTTCTCCCAACAAGGAGAGGTAGGGATGGAGGGTGGAGATTCATTCAATATAATTTTGTTTAGAATATCACGGCTGGATATGATTATCAAGGTCGAATTCATGCCATTCTCGCGGAAAGTTGCTGGTGCTCGCCGAGCTTAAGGACCTTATTTGAAACTAAGTTGGATATTTTGAGGCCTTATTTCAGATAAGATACACTGTCGACCATCATTTGAAAAAACGTCCCATTTTAGGCCTTTATTTGAATCTTTCCCTCACTCAAGAGTCCAAGTCAAACAGGGGACCTCCTTCGACACAAACAATTACTCAACTCCAAGAATTACTATGACGTAGACATTAGTATTAAGGGTGAAATGTTTCGGGAAGAATTTCATGATAAAAAAAATGCTTAGAAATCATGTTTTAGGAAAATGTTTTCCCCTTTTCAAGTTAGGGAATTCATTTTCCTAACTTTAAGTATGCATATTTTCTTTGATTGTAAATAGTTTTCAAGTTACCTAATTATTTTTAGTGAACCACACGCGTGACAGTCCAGAACATATTCGTGAAAATATCTTTCACTAAAACAAACACACTATAAGATTTAGAAGCAAAGAAAAACAAAAAAAAGCTTCCCTTTTATTCCAAAAATTTTCTAAGTAAAGAAATTCCAAGGAGTCGTAGGTCACTTGTAAGTAAGAATAGAAATTCCGTACGTCAAAACCTTCCTAGAACACAAATGTTCAAATCTTACTTGAGACAAATTTACAGAATTGCACTTGCTAACGTGTAAGACTTTTTGTTTTGTTTTTGGACGGCTAACGTGTAAAACTTGACAAATGCTTTATAAGTCTATTCTGGAGTTGTCCGTCAGCGTATGAAATTGTCTCAAAGGTACATGTGAAAATTGTAGTCATATTATCCTCACTATCTTATCAAATGTAAAATACAAATCAAAAGACTAAATAAGTACACAAGAAAATTGTAGGAAGCACAATCATATTATCCTTGATTTTTTTTATCTGTCGAACTGCACAAATTCTGCCGAAGCTCCTCCATTCGCTCCTTCATTTGTTTGAGCTCTTCCAAGTTGAGCTCTTCAATGGGAGCTTCCCACCATCCCTCGCTGCTCCGTGCTTCTGTATTTTGCTTCAGCTCTTTACCCCGTTTCTTGTCAGCTTCAACTTGATCGACAAGCTCATCATATTGTTGATTGAGCTCACCAATCCTGAGTCGACGATAGGACTCGACCAAGGTTTCAACGCCATCATTTTGTGGGGGGTTTTGTCGGGGGTTTTGGTTGAGGAACCGGTTTGCAACCGAATCGATTGATGGATGAGCAAATGAATAGGGTTTTCCGGCAGGAGAGAATGTTACTACTCCCACCTCGGAACCACAGAGGGTTACAAGCTCACTTGCCTTTTTATAGATGCTAGATCTACGCTTGGAGAATGTTATGAGCTTATCCTCCACATTTTCAATTTGTCTCATCTCGCGACGTCCTCTTCTCTGTCTACTCGCCATGACTAAGGACAGTAATCTAAGAAGTTTGGAAGATAGTAAAGTTATGATAGTAATGTCAAATTTATTGTGAGCATAATGAAAAGAGTGCACCTATTTATAAGGGGATAGTGATGCCAAATCTAGTATGCAATGTTTTGGGATAATCTCTTCGAGTTGTCACCTTCCACAAAATATATTTTTCAAAAAAAGTAAATTCGTTCAATGGAAAGTTCTACTTTCCAATATGTGCATGTAAATAAATGTTTTTTCAATTTTAAGGCTCGACTTTGTATTTCTCACCATATTTGCCTTTGAAAAGTAATCTCTCTAAAACAGTACTTTACAATGAAAGAGCCAAATTAAACTTTGTATTTTGGGTAAGAAATCTAGAAAATAAGCTCCACCGGAAGCACAAATTGGGCAAATATCTTTGTTGGGAAATAATAAATTAGAAGATGAGAATTCTTTTATAGTGAAAGAGCCAAATTAAAATTTGTATGTTGAGTAAGAAATCTAAAAAAAAAAGCTATACTAGAAGCACAAATATGGCAAATATCTTAGTTGGGCAATAAAAATGAGAAGATGAGAACAATCGTAATGACTATTTCTTGTATTCATTGTTGGGGAATTTTTTTATGGCCAAATACGTAACTTAGGTTACTCTATAATAGGTCACTTGAAATTTGTTGTTATGTGTGCTTCAGCGAGATAATACATCGAAATCGGCAAAAGAACACTACAAGTGCCATAACTTGTGTACGGCGCTCACTTTAGTGCCATAACTTTTTTTTGGATCACTTTAGTGCTAAAATTTTTGAAAAACGATCACTTAAGTGCTAAATTTTTTGAAAATTGATCACTTAAGTGCCAACTCCGGTGCCGTACGCAATTTTTCGCCGGAAATCTGACGTGGCATTTTTTTTATTAATTTCTGAAGCTGACGTGGCTCGCCGGAGTCTCACCGGAGATTGGCACTTAAGTGATCGTTTTTCAAAAATTTTAACACTTAAATGATCGTTTTTCAAAAATTTTAGCACTTAAGTGATCGTTTTTCAAAAATTTTAGCACTGAAGTGATCCAAAAAAAGTTATGACACTTAAGTGATCATTTTTCTTCCGACTTGGCACCAAAGTGATCCGAAAAAAAATTATGGCACCAAAGTGAGCGCCGTACACAAGTTATGGCACTTATAGTGTCCTTTTGCCCATCGAAATCACTTCAAAAATGTGGTAGATAATATCAAAGTAGCATATCGACCTTTGGAAAGAATTAAGTGGTCTATTCACATAAATACTATGTCTTTGATACATAATCTCCATAAATGAGTATCTTCCAATGAAAGACCCAAATTGAAACTTGTGCTTTCCGAAACGCATTCAGAACATAAGCTCCATTGGAAGCACAAATTGGGTAAAAATCTGAAACTAAAATTTGAAGATTAACACTAGTTTAAAAACAGTGGTGGATAGAGAATTTCAGTAGGAAAATCATTTGACAAGCGAAGAAGGCTCCATTCCAAACACACATTCATCATATTTTGCAACCAAATGTGTAACATCCTGAATTCGACCCACTTTCGTGATCAATGAAATAGATGTGTATTTCTCATTTCATTTTAGTAAGTCTCGCCCGGAACGGATCCTTCTCGGGATACTGACCAATAGGGAATGGCTAACTAGGAAAACGGTACGTGGACCTAAGAACTCGACCGCGAATCGAGTCCGATTCCGAGAAACGACGAGGGAATATTTTGTGCCAATGTGGGCCGATCCAAGGAGGGTGACGGATTTGGTTTAGCCAACGACGTACGATCGGAACGCGGGTGATTCTGCACGACCGAGAGTGCGTGTGGCAAACAATCGCGAACTTATTCCGAACGATCGCAACCCCCCGAAACTAGCGATAATCCTCGCGTTCTCTTGGAAGTCGAGACTGTCACGACTCGAGTAATCCTAAGTCGATACGCGTAACCCCTAAACAGCCGCCCGTTAGTGAGAGACGCTAAAATTGCATTTGAGCGAAATTGATCGTGGAATTGAGTCCGAACTTGAGTGTCGAATTTCATGGACGTACGTGACTATTTTGCAAGGACAACGTCGTATTAGTGTGGCCAATTATTATTATTATTTATTTTATTTTTTTGGTAAGGTAAGTAGTATATAAACTTTTCAACGCGCGACTTACAATGAGAAGCCGAACACAAAAACCTCGTACCAGAAGTGACACAAAGAGGTGTCCTGACGGGTGCAAAGGTGTTGCGACTTTGTCAAAAGGAGAACAAGTGCGCAGATAGCTACGGCCCAAACATTAGGCAACTAAGAGAAAGAGACTAATAACAAGTGAACAACAAGAGATCACTCAAAAATGGAGGACGAGATACCCCAATTGGTCTGGGTCCTTTGATTAATGGGAGAGTCTTGAACCGGCTTGAGAGAAAGCCTTTGTCCCTAACCACCTTGGCAAGGTGATTGCGGAGGGCCGGCAAGTAGAGGGTCCGGTTCCTAAACAGGATATGATTCTGCTCCGTTCAAATAATGTGGCACAAAGCCCCAAAGGCAAAGCGAGCAATGCGGTGATGAAAGTTTGGACCTCCAATAAATCGAGAAGCCCATCGGAGATTTTGTTGCCATGTACCATTTTGCCAAGAAAGGTTGCAATTAGCAGCCCAAAATTGCGCAAGGGTGCGTGTACGAGGACACTCAAAGAAAAGGTGATTTATAGAATCTGGTCTATTGCGGCAATAAGCACATAACACCTTCAGAGATTCTGTGGTAGTTAAGCAGGAAAGCTTGCGTCGGCAGCCTATTGAGAGACATCACCCACATCAGAAAACCGTGTCTTGGAGCAATATTGCTGTCCCAAATGAAGGAACTCCAGTAAACTACTTGTCCTCTATTCCGGATCAAGTCCCAGGCCGAAGAAACCGAAAAGGTTCCCGAAGAATGACCTTGCCAAAGTAGTCGATCACCCGTTTCCGAGTCAAAAAGAGGAAGAGGTTCTGACCAGGAATGGAAAGATTGGAGCACATTAGATTGGTGTCATTCCGAAGAGAAAAAATCCCATACTGAAGCCGTTCTAGAGATGCCCGAACAATAAATATCCCTATCCGAGAAGAGCTTGTAGAGAGGGCCTTTGGTGTGCCAGTAATCAAACCAGAATGAGATGGACCTTCCAGTACCAATCTGCCATTTGAAAAGCTCCTGGAATTCCTGGCGGATATCTAAGATTTTTTTCCAAGCCCAAGAACACACAGTTGGCTTGGAGGCAACCCAAAAATTTTTAGTTTTGAGAAATGTGGAGTGTATCCACTTGCACCATAAGGATTCCTTGTCCGTGAAGAGCACCCAAATATGCTTGAGCATAGCCACACGATTGCAATCTATTAGCCTGCGAATGCCCAAGCCACCTTCTTGTTTGGGGAGATAGACAAAACTCCAAGGGACTTTGGCGCCTCCTACACCCAAATCTGGACCTTTCCATAGAAATTGCCCGAGGATTAATTCAATCCTCGACAAAACTGATCGAGGGAGCGTGAATACCGCAGCCTAGAAAACATGTATGGCATGTAAGATTGACTTGATCGGCTGTAACCGGCCAGCAAATGAGAGGAAGCGCTGGGACCACGAGTGTGCTCTAGCGGTAATAGCATTAACTAGAGAAGTACAATCAGCCTTACTTAATCTGGAGGCGATAATAGGAACCCCGAGATAGCGAAAAGGAAGTGTACCTTCATGGAATTCGAAGGACCGTAGGATTTGGTTACGAACATCCGATGTCCCTCCGGAGAAAAATATTTCGCTTTTGTTGATATTCGGCTTCAGGCCAGCCCACCGAGAGAAAAGATCAAGGCCTTCCTTGAGGAGGGCAGTGGATAGCACATTGGCCTCCGAAAATAAGAGGACATCGTCTGCGAAAAATAGGTGAGTGAGCCTAATGGCCTTGCACCGCCAAAATAAATTGAAACTCGGGAACCGAGTCTTAGCATTGAGGATTCCGGAGAAAACTTCCATCACTAGGGTGAATAGATAGGGAGAAATAGGGTCTCCTTGACGAATGCCCCTACTGCTAGGAAAGAATCCACGGAGGGAACCATTGATGGCAATTGAGAATTTCGGGGATGTCACGCACTCCATAATGAGTCTAATAAACATCAGCGGGAAGCCAAAAGTTTGTAAGACTACCTCCAGGAAACCCCAGTCGACCGTGTCATAAGCCTTTTGAAAATCGACTTTGATGGCACATTTAGGCAAATATGGCTGATGGTGGAAACCCGCAAATAGTTCTTGTGCAAGAAGGATATTGTCGCTTATCCTCCGTTTCTTGACAAACGCATTTTGAGGGGGGCTAATGATAGAAGGCAGAACGGAAGCCAGCCTATTAGCCAGGATCTTAGCGATGCATTTGTACACGGTGTTGCAGCACGCTATGGGCCTGAAATCATTCATTGCCGAGGCATTGGGCACCTTGGGGATTTAAGTGAGAATGGTAGCATTGATCTCCTTAAGCAGAGAGCCGGATTGGAAAAAATCCTTTATAGCCAATGTGACAGAAGGTCCCACGATTTCCCAGGAGGAGATAAAGAAATCAACATTGTAGCCATCCAGACCCGGGGCCTTCCCTTTGGGAAGGGAGAACAAAGTGTTTCGAATCTCAATCTCTGTCACTGATCTGGAAAGAAAATGGGACTGCCTCTCACTGAGAGTTCGATCAACCACAGCCTGAATATCCTGAAGAGTTGGCCAAATAGGTGGCCCATTAGTCGCAAGCAAATTCTCGAAGTGAGTGACTATATGAAGCTGGACTGCAGCCGAATCACTGAGGACAAAACCATTATCATCAGAGACGGATAAAATACAGTTGTGGAGGTGTCTGTGGCCAATTATATTTGGGATCGATATAGTCGAAAAATGGAATTTCGAACCGGGAGTGGAAAATTACCGTTATGCCCTTAAGCCTATGCATGGGTTCCGAATTTTAGAGGTTTTAATTGGTTTTATTTAGTTCTTTAGTGGCCAAAAATATTGGACATTGATGCCCCCATCACTCTTGTTCAATTCCCTAAGTGCCCCTAGATATTTTGTGTAAGAATGAATCATGGCCCTTGATCTTGATTGGTATGTTGACTTTGGTCTCTCTCTCTCTCTCTCTCTCTCTCTCCTCTCCTCCTTTCTCGCCGAACCCCCACGCCGGCTGACCCTTCTTTCCGCTGACTTCCTCTCTTCCTTCACGCCCGCTGACTCCCTCACGTTGCTTCTGACTTTTACCTTACTGCTGCTGACTTCCTCCACTCCCCCTCCACGTTCCTACTTCTATTCTGCTGCTGACTTCTGCTGACTTCTGCTTGCCGCTGACCTCTACCATGCTGCTTTGTTGACTGCTAGTTTCCTCTGCTCCCACGTTTACGCCTGCCGTTGACTGCCGACCATACTCGTTCTGCGACTTCTGCTGCTAACTTCTTCACGTCTTTGCAGCTTACCTTTCCCGTCTTTCTCACGTGCTTGCTTCATCCATCATTCTTTAGCTGCTCGCTTCTTCTTCTCTTTTCTTTGCTTCTTCTTCACTTCATTCTTTGCTGTTTTCTTCTTCATTTTGCTTCCTTGCTTCTTGCTTTTTCTTGCTGCTTGCTCACCCGACCGACCAGCTCCGTTGCTCAGCCACCCTCAGCCGCCGTGAGCGCCGCCACCCGCCGCCACTCATCTCAGCCCACACACCATCGCCTCTCCTCACCATCACCATCCCGACCGCCTCTCTCTCTCTTTCTTCCTCCTCATTTCGGCACCATCACCGCCACCATCATCCCCCTTCGCCGCCCAGCTCAGTCGGAGCACCACCGCCCGCCGTTCACCGCCGAGCGCTGCCGCCGAACCGGTTTGATCCAGCTGCTGTTCGGCCCGTTTCTCTCCTTGTTCAGCCCACTTTTGAAGCTTAAAATCTAGTGAGTGGAAACCCTAACACTTAATTAAGCTTATGTGCACTTTAGACAAGTTTTAGGGGTTATTAGGGTATTTTAGGGGTTAATTAGTGTGGGCTGATTAGGGTTGATTTTGTGGCTGTTTTGATGGATTAGTGTGATGATTTAAATGTGGTTTGGTGGCCTAGAATGGGCTAGTTGATGGCTGTCCAATGTGGACTTGATTTGGGCTAATATGTGGATTATTGTGAGTGCAATTTGTGGGCTGAGTAGTGGCTGATTTGTGGTGATTTTAATGGCCTAATGGGATGGTTTGGAAGTGGATTAGTAGCCTAGAGTTGGCTGTGTAGTTGCTGTCCATTATGGTATTGATTGGGCCTTGTCCGGATAATAGGCGAATTATTTGTGAAATGCCGAGTACGCCTTGATTTGCCTATGTCGTGGCATAAATTGAGCTTGTGGCTAATTTAAATTGAGTGCCCGAGTGTGATTGTTATGGTCATGAGTGTGTATATTGAGTATTGTCATAACATGTGCATTATGTGAGTATGCATAATTGGCATGAGCATGTGATCGCCTAAATCGCCCTGAGGCGTCATTTACGCGGGGTTCAGATAATAATTGGTGGATTGCGCTCGTTTGATCACATAAACCCTGAGGCGTCGTTTACGCGGGGTAATGAACCCTTCCTGAGGCGTTTAATGCGGGACGATGCCCGGATTACCGGAAGATGGCCAACCTGAGGCGTCCCACACGCGGGTTGTGTCATGAGCCTGATGTGTTTAACGCGGGCTGGAGATCGATCGATAAGTGATGGACCTGATGCGTTTTACGCAGGTCGGACCTGATGCACTTTACGCGGGTCGGTGGAAAATGGAAAGTTGGCATGTGTGCAAGTGTGCATTGAATTGTGCAAGCATGAGCATGATATTGGCAAGTGTGCGAATAGTGCATTTTCGAGTGCAAGCATGTGACATTCCGAATTTCGGCCCATTTTTGGGATTTATAAAACGTGTAATTCGTCAGTGTGCTTATAGTAAAATCTCGCCCGAGAACTGATCACTCTCGGTTATTATTTTTAAATTAGAGATTTCGCTAGAATCGCACTCGATCGAATTTGGCCGTTATTTAGAGCTCAAACTTTGGTGTCGAATTTCTCGGAGTTTCGGGACGAATTTAATTGGACGGTGTCGATATTATTGTGGCCAGCGTCGCTATTGCCAGGAATATGTGGAAGGTAGATTTTTGACCGGGTGCGGATTTGGACTAGTAGACCTCCCTCTGAGTTTATTTTATTTAGTGTCTATTTAGCCTTTTATTTTATTTTGAAATCTGGAATTTTCATGGCCATTGGATCTTGGCGTGCTCACCAAGGCCAAATGTGAGCCCTAGATGAGTCAAAAGAAGGTTTGACTCTCTCTCTCTCTCTCGCGCGTGATCGTCCCCCTGTGTCAGACCCATCCCTTCTCCTTCTCTCTCCTCCTTTTGCTTCTTCTTCTTCCTCTCTTCTTCGTCTTCTCTGGTCATTCGCCGACTGGTTCTGCTTCTGCCTTTGCTCGCCTGACGAGTTGCCGCCAACCGCCCCTCGCCGTCCGCCTCGCGCCGCCATTTCCTGATCGAGCCGTGCCGTCGCTCGTCGCCCGCGACCGCCGCTCGCGGCTCACTCCGCTGTCGTCGGCCCCCGTCCGCGGCTGCACGTGAGCCAGCAGCTTCTTCTTCGCGTCCGTCATGGTCCGGGGTTGCCCAGCCCGTCCGCCCGCCGCCTGTCCTCCGTCGCCCGGCCGCCCGTGACGCCGCCGTGCCGCCTCCGGCCGTCGCACGACTTCCTCTCCTCCTGTTTCTCTCTTCCCCGGCGCCTTCCCCTGTTTCGGCCCCTGGCTTCGCCGCCGCCGCGAGCCACCGTTCCGGCCACTGTCGCTACGCCTCCGCCACCCAGTCTCTCCCCTTAGCCACCTCCGCCGACCTGCCGCTCCCCCTCGGTCGCCACCACCTCCCCTTCCCCTGTTTTTCATCCTCCCCGACGCCTCCCCTGTTTTGGGCTCTCCCCGGCGCCGCCTCGACCAGCCGTCGTGCGCCGCCGTTCCGGTGGCCGCCGCTGCTCCGTCCGCCACCACCCGGCCCCCGGCAACCTTGCCCAGCCACTTGCAGCCGCTGTGCTTGCCGGGACCAGTCCAACCGCCGTCATTGTCGTCGTCGCCCAAGCCTCCCGAGCCTTGGCCGAGCTAGCCTAGCCGCTGCCCAGCCAGCCCAAGCGTGCCCAGGCCGTGGCTGGACTACCCCGGGCCGTGGCCGAGTCGCCGGGCCGTGTGCCAAGCCGTGGCCGAGCCCCGCGCCCTCGCCATTACTGTTCATCCGGCCCGTTTTGAGCCCGTGTGGGTTTTTCCCGAGCCAAATTGAAGTAAGTGACTTCCTAAACCCTACCTAGTACTTTGGGTATTTTATAGGCTTGTCTCGGGTTTAGAACGGCTAGGGCATGTTTTAATTTAATTATATTATGATATAATTGTGCTAATTGGATTGGATTAAATAATGTGCATGATTTGGGTGATCGTACGTGGCCGACTTGAACGTCGGGTTTGTGGATTGACGTGGCGAATTGTGAATGTGGATCGTTTGATGCAATTGGCGTGAAAATTGATTGAATTGAATGGCGTGTGCATGCCTGTCGATTTTAAGCCCGGATTCATCGGAGGGCTACGAACTTGGGACGTGTTGACGGCGGTCCGTGTGAAGGCATGAATGGCCGGTGTGCCAAATGGATGCGGGCTTGAGACATGTTGACGGTGGCCCGTTAGAGGTGTGTTGGACCGGGACATATTTACGTCGATCATTGGAAATTGAGCCCGGATTGATCGGAGGGCTACGGACTTGGGACGTGATGATGGCGGTCCGTGTGAAAGCATGAATGGCCGGTGTGCCAAATGGGCCTGAGGCGCAGTGGCGCGGGTCGTGAGAAAGATGTTCGGCCACGCATGCGAATTGAGTGTGATTGAATTGGCTGGTTGAGCGTGTGATTGAATTGGCGGGTTGAATTAGTTGGATTGATTGAGTGCAAGTGTGGTTGGTGTTTGAGCGATTGTGATGTGTTATTTAATTACTATTATTGTATTATCATGTTGTGACTAACGTGTAGAGTTGGCATGGGTATGAGCGATTGTGATGTGTTATACAATGATGCGAATTTTATATGTTATGGGGTAGATTGCATGTACGACTTGTCTGGGTACGCATTGGTCTACGTGGAGTATAGGGGGTTGCTTATTGAGACTCGTTCTCACGGTTATTATATAACCATTTCAGATCCGCGACCGTGATCGATTCGGAGATGCCGCCAGAGCACCACAGGGATTGAAGGATAGATCATTTACCCTGTCTTTTGAGTACTTTTTTTTGTAGAGGAGATAAGCTTGTCAACCACCGCCCCCTTTTGAAAATTGTGGTTTGAACTTGGTAGCCTGGGTTATCGTTTTGGTAATAATGAATGTTTTATGATGGTATGCAATTATTGTTTCGTGCTATCCTTTTGTCATCATGTTAGTTGTCTGGGTTGTTTTATTTCGCTTCCGCTTGCGTAGTTCGTTTGGGTTGGCGACGCATTCTGGGATGTCGCATTCAATGATCGACCATCGAGGGGTGTCGCGAGCCGTTAGGGTTCGGGGCGTGACAAAGCATGTGCATGGCATGTGTTTGTGGTCAATTGATATGTGTGTATATACCATTGTTGGGATCAGTGCCATTATTGTTATGTGCCTAACCTGTAGGGTCAGTTATATGTTGGATTTGGGCCGAGGGCCTAAGTCGTGTAATTGCTCAACTATGTGTTTAGTTGATACTTGTCCAGGAGGTGCATGTTAGCCTAGTTTCGGATTAGGGGGCCTACTCGCTGAGATTTATTCTCATTGTTGTTTAAACCCTACTTTTCAAACCCTCAACCCTGAAGATGGTAGATGCGCCGCTTCGTTTTGGGATCCCGTATCGCATAGAGCGATCGGTGACTGAGCACCCCGTAGGGAACGAGGAGTCTTATATTAAGCATTTCATTATAGTTTGGGTCGACGAGGGCGGGCCACATTTCCGAGCCCATTTTTATCTCGGTTGGTGTTTCCGGGACTAGTTCGGTACGCATGGACCTCTTTGGTCCTTCGACATCCCGTTCAACATATATGACCAGCCGGATCCGCAGGCCTCTGATGGAGAAGTCGTGAGTCCCGCTGCCACGTCCGAGGAGGATTCCGGCGCCCGACCAGTCATCATTGAGATGGATACCGAGTCCGAGGGAGAGGAGCCGATGGACTGGGAGTCCGACATCGAGCCGGAACCGGAGCCCATGGAGCAGGAGCTAGAGCCGGAGGATGATTCCGGGGGAGAGTCAGTGGACGCCGAGTCTGAGCCGGATTCGATGGATTCTGAGCCTTAGTCGTCTGATGACTCGACTGAGTCCTCAGGATCCGACTCGGACTGGTTGCCCTAGGATTTATCCTCAACCAGAGTAGGGTAGGGCCGACACTTTTTGGATAGGTGCCCTTCTTAGGTTTAGTACCTTGACTCCGAGCCACATACCCTTTTTTTATGTTAGTGGCTGTTGACCCATTTTGGTTTATATGTGTAGTTCTTTTGCAATGGATATTGTAAATCCCTATTGTTAATGCAAGTATGTATTTATGATGGTTGTTGTTCGATGGCTATCCTTGGTCATGTGTTTTATTGTTCGGGTGATATGTTGCTTCCGCTTGTGCATTGTTCTTTGTTTGGGTTTTGGGTCGGCGAAGCGTCCTGGGACGTCGCACTAAATAGACCTCGGTTGGGTTGTCGTGCGCTCGTAGGGTTCGGGGCGTGACATCCCCCCTTGATTTGGTATCAGAGCAAGGTCAGCTCGATCCAATTAGGTCGAAGTCTGGAGTGATAAGGAGCGATGACCATGGGTAGCCAAATAGGGTGACTTGTGTGCTACATGTACCTCCGGACTGTTTGGTTTCTTGCGTGATTGAGTAATTGTTGAAGTGACCCGTAAAGTGCAGGTGCGGCAGGACCTGAGGTAAGTACACATATCTCCTTGGCTGAGGCCTTGTGCTACTCGTGTTTGACTGCCTGCTGTGTAACATCCTGAATTTTGACCCGTTGCCGGGACCAATGAAGTGTATGTTAATGCTCGTTTGATTTTAGTAAGTCGCGCTCTAGATACAATTTTGGACTTCGGGTATCGACGGACCATTTTGGGTGAAATCTGTATAAAGTTAGGTGCGGAATTGTATGATTTGGTAGTGGAAATTTTATGGCGGGCCTTGGGATTTAATTCGGGCATTAATTATTGGAAATTAGAAAATAACAGTGGCTGTGATCTATTGTTCATGGGGCTGTGATGGGCCGATTGGGACGCAAGTTGGGTTTCTAGAACCGGTATTTTATGGCGAGAAAGTTCCGTGAAGGATCGGAATTAATCCGACGCCGTTTGGTGGGAGAAAAATGAGAATTTACGATTTTGCCCCTCTAAACTTTTGGACTGATTTTCGAGGGCTTAAAGGATGATTTTTAAGGATCCGACACCGTATTATGCTGGCCATGCATATATAGGACCGGTATGGACAAAAATTGGAATTTCGGTTCGGAATCGAAAAAATTACGAAAATGCCCCTAAGGCCATTTTCTTTAATTCCGAAAATTGATCAAAATTTTGGGGACTAACCAAGGTTAAATGGGACTAACCCAGGTCTGGTCAGCCATGGTTAAGGACAAATGACCATTGAGCCCTTACATTATTGGATTAGATAAAATCCTAGCCATTGGATCAAGGGCAAAATTGTCCAATGGCCCAAGATATTGACACTTGGACTCCACTAACACAATCTTGACTCATTTTGACCAGATTATTTTGTCTCTCTCTCCCATTTTTTCTGATCTGTCGAGACCTCCTTCGTTCCTCCTCTTCATCGCCGTTTCTTCCTCTTGGACGCCACCACCACCGGAAATTTCTGTTCACGCCGGAACAGCCATGCCGGAGCCGTCCCTGCCGAGCCAGCCAACGCCTCAGCCACCGTCAACCTCCCTCTCCTCTAGTTAGCCACCAACAGCCCCGTTTCCAGCCTCAAACAGAGAAGACCAGCCACTATTCGCCATCCCCGTCGCCGCCGTGACCGCCGGCTTGCACCTGGAACGCCGCCGTCGATTCTCACCGCGTGTTGGTAATCGACCGCCCGTTCCCGTCACCTCGAATCAAATTTAGGCGAGTATAAACCCCCTAAACCCTTAATTAGTCTATTTGTGCTTTTTAGAGGGTAATTAGGAGGTTAATTAAGCTTAATTAGGTTCTAATTAGGTTTAATGTTGTGTGGGGTGATTAGGGGACCTAACTAGTGCTTAATGATATGGTTTAGAGGTGAATTAGGGCCTAATTAGTCTGCTGACCTGGTACTGTTCACCAGTACCGAATTTGCAATAAAATGGCTTAAGTTGTGCATTAAGTGGGTTCATGGATTAAGGTCTTGAATTCAGCATTTGAGAGGCTAATTAGGCTTAGACAAGGCTTAATTAAGTGTGTTTGATGGCTGGATGGTTAGGGTATGTGATTAGGCCCTAATGAGATTGTTTAAGTGTGATTTAGTGCCTAAGGCATAATCTGCCCTGGTACTGTTCATTCAGTACCGAAAATGCCTTAATTTGTCCAAGTTGAGTATTTAATGGATGATGGATTAATGGCGGGAATTTGGCCAATTTAGGGATTGAGTTGGGACTTGTCTAAACCCTATTGGAAGACCCCTAGATGGTGAGAGCGGAGATCGAGATCGATTTGCCCAAGGCGGACCTTAGACGCATTAAATTGATTTGTAATAAATGTGCGGAATCAATGTTGAATTGTTTGGGTTAGAATTGAAATAAATTGAATGTGCCGAGGGTGCATTGAATGCGTCTAGATCGAGAATGAGGGTGTTTGGCATATTGGTGTTGGAAATTGATCTTGAGTGCCTTCGCTTATAATTCATATATCATGATGTTGATTGATTAGAATTGGGCGCATTGAGGTACATGTTTGAAGTGATTCAAATTCGGGCCTACGGGTCGTTTTATCAATTATGGCCTTCGGGTCGGGCCTACGGGTTGTTATATTCAATTGTGGCCTTCGGGTTGGGCCTACGGGTCGTTATATTTAACTGTTGGCCTTCGGGTCGGGCCTCCGGGTCGTTATATTCAACTGCTGGCCTTCGGGTCGGGCCTACGGGTCGTTCTATCAATTGTTGGCCTTCGGGTCGGGCCTACGGGTCGTTATATTCAACTGTTGGCCTTCGGGTCGGGCCTACGGGTCGTTATATTCAACTGTTGGCCTTTGGGTCGGGCCTACGGGTCGGAATAATTGCACGCAAGTATTATTGTTGTTGAACGCCTAACCTGCAGGGCTTCGAGATAATATATTGGGCTGTGAACCCAGGATAATTATAGTGTTTTACTGGTTCATTAATTGGCATGTTTGAATTACCTTTCTGGAGGTGCACTTTAGCCTAGTTTAGGATTAGGGGTTTTGTACTTGCTGAGTTTTATCTCACGGTTGTTGGAAAACCGATATTTCAGACCCCCGGCAGTAAGGATGACGGAGCCGCTCGTGCGTTTTGGGATTCCCCACTTCATTGAGAAGACGATGTCTGTACACCCAGTGGGGGACGGAAATATGTACATTAGGTATTATACTTTAGCATGGGCTATATCTTTTGACTGAAGCCCATCTTAGCTCAGTTTAGTACCCCGGCCACTGATCCTTTTTGTTCGTCTTGGCCGCGACTCGTTTTTGGTTTTGGCTCTTTGTAAATGGATTTTGTATAAGCTTCTATATGTTTATAAAAGAGTATAGTTGTTTTTATTTGCTGATCACTCGTGTGCGGCTATCCTTGGCTCGTGTTTATTTTGTCTGGGTGATATATATTTATTTATATATCGTGCTTTCGCTTGTGGCTTGATCTCTGTGTTGGGTTTTGGGTCGGCGACGTGTCCTGGGAGCGTCGCACTACTATTTTGAACTATAAGCGGGATGCTCATGCTTCGTGGGGTACGGGGCGTGACATCCCCGTCCGAATTGGTATCAGAGCAAGGTCAGCTCGGTCCAATCTGATCGAACCCTAGAGTGATAAGGAGTAGTGACCATGGGTAGCCGTAGGGTGACCTTGTATGTTAAGTGTACCTCCGGACTACTTGTGTTGAGTGTTTTGGTGATTAATTGAACCAGTGTTATGCAGGTGCGGCATGACCCAAGGTAAGTGTGCAAGCCCTTGGGTGAAATCTTGGTGTCGTTGTATTAAGCCGCATGCTGAGTGTTTGATTGCTTTTGTGTTGATACCTGCCTAGGACTTAGACCGGATAGTTGGTTTAGGTCTTTAATTCCTGAACGGAATTACATCAGGTAGTTGAGCACTCAGACTTGAAAGAATGAGCAGAAGAAGGGGCAAGAAACTCAAGGTCAGTCCAGTGCAGTGGGTCAACGGGCCTGAGAACCCAGATAGGTTGAGCTTGAGAGGTAGGTGTATTTAGGCCCAACCAAGTTTTAAGAACCAAGCAGTAATGGACCCATGAGTGGTCAGGGTCGTGAGGACATTTGAGGAAGTCAGCAACCTTCTAGGTAGGCAGGCTCAAGAGCGAGCTGCCACTAAAGTTCAGCTGTTGAAGCCGCCTGCATTGTTGCTATTAGTGATGATGAAAATCTGAGGCGAGGTCAAGGAAATGTGATCGAGGCAAGTATCGGTGGTTGAGCAGTTTCTGAGATTTAAGCCCTTAAGTCTGATGGAAAAAGGTGACCATGAAGTTGCGTCACTCTCGGTAGAAGAATTGGAAAAGACTTTTGAGGTATTGGGGTGAGTGGATGAGGAAAATGGGATTTTAGCAGTATACCAGCTGCAGGGAAATTTAAGTGATTGGTAGAAAGCCACCAGAGGAAGAGTATTTCCTGCTGGTACCGCTCAGAGTTGGGTTGTGTTTATTGAGGCCTTTGAAGGCAAGTGCTACCATGAGAGGCATGAGAGCAGAAGTTGGCTGAGATTATGAGGTTTCATCAAAGACAGATGATAGTGCACCTGTATAAAGCTAAGATTGCTAGGTTATCCAGGTTCGTCCGAAAAATAATGAAGGACCCATTAGATAAGGTCCGGAGGTTCCGTGATAGATTGAAGCCGGATCGCCGAAGTCGGATAGTATTACTAAGTCTGAAGGAGTATATGAGATTTGTGAGTGGGCCCAGGCAATCGAACAGGAAGTGATAGAAAGGGCTACCGCTTTCGTAATTGGTGATAGAGAAGAAAGGAAAGACCTAGTGGTTCTGCCTATGTGTGATGCTAAGGTAAGGGTGGGCATGGATTGACCAGTCAAACCAAAATGGCGTGCTGGATTGCAGTGGCTGAGTGATTCAGTTTAGTTCGGCTGGACACCCTAGATCTGAGTTAGTGGGGAGTTGAGGAGGAACCTCGATCCCATAAGTTTTGCCAGTAAAAGCAACCAAGTGGTTGGATGAGGGTTGTTAAGGTTACCTAGCAAATATGGTAGATTGGACGACAGAGGAAGTGTGGCTAAAGGACATGGCGAGGGTGTGCAATTTCCCGATGTTTTTCTCTCAGGAATTGCCGAGATTGCTACCAGGAAGAGGAGCAGAGTTTGTTATCGAGTTTATCTCGAAGCCGCCTTATGCGATGTCATTGTCAAGATTGAAAGAATTGAGAGTTCAGATGCGGGAACTAATGGACAAGAGTTTCATTTATCCTAGTGTGTCTCCATGGGGAGCGCCAGTCCTGTTTGTAAGAAAAGAGGGACGAGACATTGAGATTGTATAATGGTTACCGGCAGTTGAATCAGGGGATGATTAAGAATAAGTAACCACTGCCGAGGATTGAGGACTTGTTTGACCAATTGTAAAGAGCCTCAGTGTTCTCTCAGACTGGTCTACGGACCGGATATCATCAGTTAAGGGTCAGGAAAGAGAATATTCCTAAGACCGTTTTTAGGACGCGGTATGAGCAATATGAATCCGCCGTGATGCCCTTTGGTCTAACTGATGCTCCTGCTGCCTTTGTGGATCTAATGAAGCGGGTGTTTAAGGAGTTCTAGACCAATTTGTCTTAGTGTTCATTGGCGATATATGGGCGTAGTCGAAAGGCTCAGAAGAGCGGGAGGTACATTTGAGTAAGGTACTACGGACCTTAAGAGAACACGCACTCTGTGCCAAGTTTAATAAGTGTGAGTTTGGCTTAACAGAGTAGCGTTCATTGGATATGTAATGTCGGGAAATGAAATTTCTGTGGATCCGTCAAATATTGAGGTAATGACTAAGTGGTTAAGACCGGTATCAGTGACGGAGAATTCGAGGTTTCTTAGGCTTGGCTGGTTATTATCGACGTTCGGTAGAAGGATTCTCGTCGATAGCCACGCCGTTGACGCGGTTGTTTAAGAAAGAAATCAAGTTTGAGTGAGGTGAAAAATGTGGAAAGAGTTGTCAGGAGTTGAAGCATAGGCTGACAACTGCCCCGATCTTGACTATTCCGTTTGGATCAGGAGGATTGAGGTCTATAGTAAAGCGTCATTAAGAGGACTAGAATGTGTATCGATTTAGCTCGGAAAGGTAGTCGCGTATGCGTCGCGCCAGTTAAGACCGCATGAGATGAATTAGCCGACGCGCGATTTAGAGTTGGCAGCGCCGATGGATAGAACTTCTTAAGGACTTCGACTGCAACATCCTGTATCATCCGGAGAAAGCGAATCGAGTAGTGGATGCACTAGGCTGAAAGTCGAAGTATGGCGCTTATGATGGTTAAGGAGTAGATCTTATTGGAAAGGTTAAGAAACTCAGGGTTTGAGTTCGAGGTGAGTCTGATGTCTAATCTAATGACTGCATTGAGAATTGAATCGGAGATCCAAGCAAGGATTAAGGCGTTGCAGTCTACAGACCCTGAAATTCGGAAGAGTCTAGAAATGGATGGCATTAAGAGGAAACCGGACTTCCAAGTGTCCGAGGATGAAATTCTGAAAGTTCGAGGACGTTTGTGCGTGCCCGATGATTTAGAGCTTCAGGAAGAGATGTTGGCTGAAGCTCATAGGAGTAGTCATAGTATTCATCTGGGCAGCGCAGAAAATGTACCAGAATCTACGGCAACATTATTGGTGGAACGGAATGAAGACGGATGTGGCTAGGTATGTGGCTAAGTGTTTGACATGCCAACAGGTAAAGGCGCAACACTGCAAACCTGGAGGACTGATGCGACCGTTGGAAATTCCCGAGTGGAAATGGGAACACATCACCATGGATTTCGTGAACGGATTACCGAGAAGCCAGAGGGGGCATGATTCCATTTGGGTGATTGTGGATCGACTTACGAAGTCGGCACACTTCTTAGCGGTGAAAAAGGATTTTGAACTAGAAAGGTACGTAGAGCTGTACGTGAGACAGATCATCAGACTACATGGAATACCAGTGACGATTACATCGGATCGTGACCCGAGGTTTACTGCGAATTTCTGGAAGAGCCTGCAGACGGCCTTGGGAACGAAGGTACAATTTAGTACAACTTACCATCCGCAGACTGATGGTCAGTCGGAAAGGACGATCCAGACCCTTGAGGACATGTTGAGGGCTTGCGTGCTAGATTTCCAAGGTAAATGGGAAGAGCAGCTACATTTGGTAGAGTTTGCGTATAATAACAATTACCAGCAAAGCATTCAGATGGCCCCATTTGAAGCCTTATATGGCAGAGCATGCAGGACTCCCGTGTGCTGGGACGAAGTAGGTGAGCGAAGCATTACTGGCCCAGAACTGATACAGCAGACAGTGGAAGCTGTCGAGATTATTTGGGAAAGACTGAAGACAGCACAAAGTCGCCAGAAAAGCTATGCCGATTGGAGACGACGACCTTTGGAATTCCAAGTTGGAGATCATGTATTCCTCAAGGTGTCGCCTATGAAAGGGTTGTCTCGATTCAGCAAGAAGGGAAAGCTGAGTCCGAGGTTCGTCGGACCATTCGAGATTCTGGAGAAAATTGGCGATATGGCCTATAGACTTGGCCTGCCACCTAACTTATCCCAGGTACACAATGTCTTCCACGTGTCGATGTTGAGAAAATACGAGCCAGATCCGACACACATTCTGAGATATGAAGAGATAGACGTGGACGACAGGGTGTGATACGTGGAGAGACCAATCAGAATTGAGGACCGGAAAGATCGAGTAATACGGAATAAGACGATCCCGATGGTCAAGGTAGTTTGGGAGCACCACGGGACAGAAAACGCTACATGGGAAAGCGAAGAGGCCATGCGACGTCAACACCCCCAGTTGTTTGAGGAGCAAGTTTAGAGTACAAATTTCGAGGACGAAATTTTTGTAAGGGAGGAAGAGTTGTAACATCCTGAATTTTGACCCGTTGTCGGGACCAATGAAGTGTATGTTAATGCTCGTTTGATTTTAGTAAGTCGCGCTCTAAACACAATTTTGGACTTCGGGTATCGACGGGCGATTTTTGGCGAAATCTGTATAAAGTTAGGTGCGAAATTGTATGATTTGGTAGTGGAAATTTTATGGCGAGCCTTGGGATTTAATTCGGGCATTAATTATTGGAAATTAGAAAATAACAGTGGCTGTGATCTATTGTTCATGGGGCCGTGATGGGCCGATCGGGACGTAAGTTGGGTTTTTAGAACCGGTATTTTATGGCGAGAAAGTTTCGTGAAGGATCGGAATTAATCCGACGCCGTTTGGTGGGAGAAAAATGAGAATTTACGGTTTTGACCCTCCAAAATTTTGGACTGATTTTCGAGGGCTTAAAGGATGATTTTTAAGGATCCGACACCGTATTATGCTGGCCATGCATATATAGGACCGGTATAGACAAAAATTGGAATTTCGGTTGGGGATCGAAAAAATTACGAAAATGCCCCTAAGGCCAGTTTCTTTAATTCCGAAAATTGATCAAAATTTTGGGGACTAACCAAGGTTAAATGGGACTAACCCAAGTCTGGTCAGCCATGGTTAAGGACAAATGACCATTGAGCCCTTACATTATTGGATTAGATCAAATCCTAGCCATTGGATCAAGGGCAAAATTGTCCAACGGCCCAAGATATTGACACTTGGACTCCACTAACACAATCTTGACTCATTTTGACCAGATTATTTTGTCTCTCTCTCCCATTTTTTCTGATCTGCCGAGACCTCCTTCGTTCCTCTTCTTCATCGCCGTTTCTTCCTCTTGGACGCCACCACCACCGGAAATTGCTGTTCACGCCGGAACAGCCACGCCGGAGCCGTCCTTGCCGAGCCAGCCAACGCCTCAGCCACCGTCAACCTCCCTCTCCTCTAGTCAGCCACCCACAGCCCCGTTTCCAGCCTCCAACAGAGAAGACCAGCCACTATTCGCCATCCCCGTCGCCGCCGTGACCGCCGGCTTGCACCCGGAACGCCGCCGTCGATTCTCACCGCGTGTCGATAATCGACCGCCCGTTCCCGTCGCCTCGAATAAAATTTAGGCGAGTATAAACCCCTAAACCCTAAATTAGTCTAATTGTGCTTTTTAGAGGGTAAATAGGAGGTTAATTAAGCTTAATTAGGTTCTAATTAGGTTTAATGTTGTGTGGGGTGATTAGGGGACCTAACTAGTGCTTAATGATATGGTTTAGAGGTAAATTAGGGCCTAATTAGTTTGCTGACCTGGTACCGTTCACCAGTACCGAATTTGCAATAAAATGGCTTAAGTTGTGCATTAAGTGGGTTCATGGATTAAGGTCTTGAATTCAGCATTTGAGAGGCTAATTAGGCTTAGACAAGGCTTAATTAAGTGTGTTTGGTGGCTGGATGGTTAGGGTATGTGATTAGGCCCTAATGAGATTGTTTAAGTGTGATTTAGTGCCTAAGGCATAATCTGCCCTGGTACTGTTCATTCAGTACCGAAAATGCCTTAATTTGTCCAAGTTGAGTATTTAATGGATGATGGATTAATGGCGGGAATTTTGCCAATTTAGGGGTTGAGTTGGGACTTGTCTAAACCCTATTGGAAGACCCCTAGATGGTGAGAGCGGAGATCGAGATCGATTTGCCCAAGCCGGACCTTAGACGCATTAAATTGATTTGTCATAAATGTGCGGAATCAATGTTGAATTGTTTGGGTTAGAATGGAAATAAATTGAATGTGCCGTGGGTGCATTGAATGCGCCTAGATCGAGAATGAGGGTGTTTGGCATATTGGTGTTGGAAATTGATCTTGAGTGCCTTCGCTTATAATTCATATATCATGATGTTGATTGATTAGAATTGGGCGCATTGATGTACATGTTTGAAGTGATTCAAATTCGGGCCTACGGGTCGTTTTATCAATTATGGCCTTCAGGTCGGGCCTACGGGTTGTTATATTCCATTGTGGCCTTCGGGTCAGGCCTACGGGTCGTTATATTCAACTGTTGGCCTTCGAGTCGGGCCTACGGGTCGTTATATTCAACTGTTGGCCTTCGGGTCGGGCCTACGGGTCGTTATATTCAACTGTTGGCCTTCGGGTCGGGCCTACGGGTCGTTATATTCAACTGTTGGCCTTCGGGTCGGGCCTACGGGTCGTTATATTCAACTGTTGGCCTTCGGGTCGTTATATTCAATTGTTGGCCTTCGGGTCAGGCCTACGGGTCGTTATATTCAACTGTTGGCCTTCGGGTCGGGCCTACGGGTCGGAATAATTGCGCGCAAGTATTATTGTTGTTGAACGCCTAACCTACAGGGCTTCGAGATAATGTATTGAGCTGTGAACCCAGGATAATTATAGTGTTTTACTGGTTCATTAATTGGCATGTTTGAATTACCTGTCTGGAGGTGCACTTTAGCCTAGTTTAGGATTACAGGTTTTGTACTTGCTGACTTTTATCTCACGGTTGTTGGAAAACCGATATTTCAGACCCCCGGCAGTAAGGATGGCGGAGCCGCTCGTGCGTTTTGGGATTCCCCACTTCATTGAGAAGACGATGTCTGTACACCCAGTGGGGGACGGAAATATGTACATTAGGTATTATAATTTAGCATGGGCTATATCTTTTTTACTGAAGCCCATCTTAGCTTAGTTTAGTACCCCGGCCACTGATCCTGTTTGTTCGTCTTGGCCGCGACTCGTTTTTGGTTTTGGCTCTTTGTAAATGGATTTTGTATAAGCTTCTATATGTTTATAAAAGAGTATAGTTGTTTTTATTTGCTGATCACTCGTGTACGGCTATCCTTGGCTCGTGTTTATTTTGTCTGGGTGATATATATTTATTTATATATCGTGCTTTCGCTTGTGGCTTGATCTCTGTGTTGGGTTTTGGGTCGGTGACGTGTCCTGGGAGCGTCGCACTACTATTTCGACCTATAAGCGGGATGCTCATGCTTCGTGGGGTACAGGGCGTGACATGCTGAGTGATTGATTGCTGTAATTCTGTGCCTAGGGCTTTAAACTGGTGTAGTTGGCCTAGGTCTCTAATTCCTGAGTGGAATTATAGCAGGTAGTTGAGTAGTGAGGAAAGCCCATAAGGATGAGCTGAGGAAGGGGAAGTCGAGGACAGTCGAGCTCTAGGGGCCGAGGAACAGGAGACCCGAGGATTGATGGAGTCATTCAGGCAATGCAGGAGATCGGAAATGTGGTAGAAAGGCAGGCTCAAGAAAGGATTGCCGCCATTGCCCAAGTTGCTGAGGCCGCAGCTGCTGCTGCTGTTAATGGAAACCAGGCCAATCAAGGGCAGGCCCTAGTGGTTGCAAATAGGCTGATGCACCAACTGGTAGAGCAGTTCCTAAAGTTAAAGCCGCCAAAGTTTGATGGAAAGGGTGACCCCGAGGCCGCGCCACGTTGGGTGGAAGAGCTGGAGAAAGCCTTCGAAGTTCTAGGGTGCACTGAAGTTGAGAAGGTGACCTTAGCGGTATATCATTGCAAGACAATGCTAGTGATTGGTGGAAGGCCACTAGGGGAAGAGTGTTCCCTGAGGGTGTCGCCCAGACTTGGGCTGTGTTTTTTGAGATCTTTTATGGAAAATTCTTCTCTGAGAGTGCTAGGGAAAGAAAACTAGCAAAGTTTATGAGATTCTGCCAAGGCCAGATGACTGTGGATCAGTATGAGGCAGAGTTTGCTAGGCTGTCTAAGTTTGCGCCAAGGATGGTAGAACATCTTGAGGACAAGGCACGAAGGTTTCGGGACGGACTAAAAGCCGACATTCGCACTCAGTTGATTCCGTTGAATTTGAGAACTTACGAAGACCTATATGAGAGGGCTCAGGCTATTGAGCGAAATCAGGTGGATAGGGCAGCCGCTTCTGGATCGCGGTTTGCCCCGGTTAAGGACAACCGTCGCTTCGGGAAGAAGCCGATGACGGGAAATAGGCAATTTGTCCCTCCCGTAAGGAAGAACTTCGGAAAGCCGAACCACTAGTAGAATAGGTTTGGGGCTTGTTTTAAGTGCGGGAGCATGGACCATCAGATCATACATTGCCCTCATCTAGGTCCAACAGGACCTCCAATACGAGCTCAGCCGCCTCGGACCGGGAATCAAGCTGGGAATCCCCTGCCGGCTATTTAGGGCAGACCGCCAGCACAAGGAAGGGTGTATGCGATGGCGCGAAGGGAGGCGGAGGACACGCCAGGCGTGGTCACAGGTACGGTCTCTCTATGTGATCATGCTGCGCATGCCTTGTTTGATCCGGGGGCTACCCACTCGTTTATACCAGAACAATTTATTAGATTGGTTGGAATTGAACCGGTGTTGCTTGAGATTATGCTTTGTGTGTCAACCCCTCTGAATGATAAGGTATTAGTCTCGCTTGGATGTTCTAATTGTAAGATAGTGATTGGGGGTAGAGAAGAAAGGATAGATTTGGCAGTTTTGGCCATGTTCGACTTTGATGTGATTATTGGAATGGATTGGTTAGTTAAGCAAAAGGCTGTAATGGACTGCAGTAGCAGGGTGATCCAATTCAATCCGATTGGACATCCTAGATTTGAGTTTCAGGGAAACCGAGGAGGAACCTCGATCCCTTGGATTTCTTCGCTTGAGGTGACCAAGATGTTAGACGAGGGTTGTGAAGGGTATTTGGTGAATGTGGTTGATCCAACAGTTGCGGAACCAAAATTGGAAGAGATACCCGTAGTGTGCAATTTTCCCGAAGTCTTTCCTCAGGAATTGCTGGGTTTGCCACCAGAAAGAGAAGTGGAATTTGTAATCGAGTTGGCCCCAGGAACTGAGCCAATCTCGAAGGCACCGTACCGGATGTCCTTGTTGGAATTTAAGGAGTTAAAAGTCCAGATGCAGGAGTTGTTGGACAAGGGATTTATCCGCCCAAGTGCGTCTCCATGGGGAGCGCCGGTGCTGTTTGTGAGGAAGAAGGATGGAACGTTGAGATTGTGTATCGACTACCGGCAGTTGAATCAGGTGACCATCAAGAATAAGTACCCACTGTCGAGGATTGATGACTTGTTCGATCAATTGCAAGGAGCCTCAGTGTTTTCTAAGATCGATCACGGACGGGGTATCATCAGTTGAGAATTCGGAAGGAGGATATTCCTAAGACGGCCTTTAGGACGAGATATGGGCATTATGAGTTCACAGTGATGCCTTTCGGATTAACTAATGCCCCCGCTGCCTTCATGGATATGACGAATCGGGTGTTTAAGGAGTTTTTGGACCGATTTGTTATAGTCTTCATCGATGATATTTTAGTATACTCGAAGAGCCTGGAAGAGCATGAAGGACATTTGGCAGAAGTACTATGGACCTTAAGAGAACACGTACTCTACGCCAAGTTCAGTAAGTGCGAGTTCTGGCTCAACCGAGTGGCGTTTCTTGGACATATAATTTCCAGAGATGGAATCTCCGTAGACCCGACTAAGATAGAGGCAGTGACTAAGTGGCCAAGGTCGACGTCAGTAACAGAGATCCGGAGTTTCTTAGGCTTGGCAGGATATTACCGGCATTTTGTAGAAGGATTCTCATCAATAGCCACGCCGATGACTCGATTGCTTAAGAAAGAGACGAAGTTTGAATGGAACGATAAGTGTGAGAGAAGTTTTCAGGAGTTAAAGCATAGGTTGACGACGGCGCCTGTGTTGACAATCCCTTCAGGACCGGGAGGATATGAGATTTATAGCGATGCTTCGCTTAAGGGACTTGGATATGTATTGATGCAACATGGAAGGGTGGTTGCTTATGCATCGCGTCAGTTAAGGTCTCATGAGATGAACTATCCGACGCATGACTTAGAACTGGCAGTAATCATTTTCGCGCTTAAGATTTGGAGGCACTATTTGTGCGGCGAAAAGTTTCAGATTTATACGGATCATCAGAGCCTCAAGTATCTATTTTCGCCAAGGGAATTGAATATGAGGCAGCGTCGCTGGATGGAACTTCTCAAGGATTACGACCGCGACATTTTATATCATCCGGGAAAAGCTAATCGAGTAGCGGACACGCTAAGTCGGAAATCAAGTATGGCGCACATGATGGTCAAGGAGTGGACCTTATTGGAAGGAATCAGAGATTCATAATTTAAATTTGAGGTGAGCTACATGTCGAGTCTACTTGCGGCATTGAGGATCGAACCGGAGATTCAAACAAAGATTAAGGCATTGCAGTCTACGGACCCCGAGATCCAGAAGATTCTGGAGATGGATAGCACTAAGAGGAAACCGGACTTCCAAGTGTCTGAGGATGGAGTTTTGAAGTTTCGAGGACGTTTGTGCGTACTCGACGATATAGAGCTTAAGGAAGAGATTTTATCGGAAGCTCATAGGAGCAATTATAATATTCACCCGGGCAGCACGAAGATGTACCAGAACCTTCGACAACATTATTGGTGGAATGGTATGAAAACAGATGTGGCCAAGCATGTGGCGAAGTGTCTGACCTGTCAGCAACTAAAGGCGCAGCATTGTAAGCCTGGAGGACTTCTGAGACCTTTGGAAATCCCAGAATGGAAATGGGAGCATTGTTTACGCGGTTTTGTCCACGACCAACTATCCACGACCCGCGTAAAAGCGGCTCAGGTCCATTCTCATAGTCCGCGTAAACACACCTCAGGCCTAATCACACGACCCGCGTAAACGCGCCTCAGGTCCATTCTCACAGTCCGCGTAAACACGTCTCAGGCCCAATCACACGACCCGCGTAAACACGCCTCAGGTCCATTCTCACAGCCCCTGTAAACACGCCTCAGGCCCAACCACACGACCTGCGTAAACACGCCTCAGGTCCATTCTCACAGCCCGCATAAACACGCATCAGGCTCGACGTCTTCCAATGACCCGCGTAAACACGCCTCAGATCTAACCTTCCTTTCACAGCCAGCGTAAACACGCCTCAGGCTGGCAGCCCTCCGATCAATCCGGGCTTTGTCCAATGACCCGCGTAAACATGCCTCAGGTCTGTTCATCCTTTCTCGCCAGACCCGCGTAACCACTTGGCAACCCTCCGATCAATTCGGGCTTTTCTCATGCACATGCCTCACAACACAATTCGCCATTTTCACAAGTCGTACCATTCAAACTCAAGGCATGCTCACCACATCACAATTCGCCATTCAACACGTCGTACGATTCCAAATCACATCACAATAGCCCACAAATTCGGCACTCAAGTCGGCCCAATCAAACGTCAATTTCACCCACACACGCCACGGCAATCCGATAATTTCACTCACCATAATTAGCCACGCAATCACCACAATTTAATCTACCACCTACCACATAATCCATGTACTAATCACATTCTAACCAACTAATCCATTCCCTAACTTAGTCACTAAACTAATTTTAATTGACCCTTAAACAAGTCTAAAAATACACATTAGACTAAATAGGGATTAGGAAGTCACTTACTAGGTTTTGGCCCGGGAAAAATCCACTCGGGCTCAAAATGGCCCGGGTGAACAGTGCTGGGATCGGCACAGGCAAGGGCGCGGGGCTCGGCCACAGCTCGGCACACTAGCAAAATTCTCGGCGCGGCCCACGACCATGGGCTCGGCCACGGGCAAAATGCTCGACCGCGGTAGGGCACGGCGACGGGCACGACGGGTGACGGGCTACGGCCGGGCGAGCTGGTTGGCTGTCCGGCCACGGAGGGGCATACTCGGCCGGCGAGCTATGGCACGGCTAGGCACACTCGGCCGGTGAGCTGTACTGGCCGGCTGGCTGGGACGGCGAGCGGCGAGCAGGTGCAACGGCGGTGGTGAGCTCGGCAACTATCTCGGCCGGAGCAAGGGGGCAGTAGCGTCGTCGTCGAGCAGCAGGGACGACGGCAGCGCGGCAGCGAGGTGGTCCCGGCAATGTGGCGGTGACGGCGCCAAAGGGGAGGGGAAGGTCAGCTGGTTTGGGGGTGACGAGAAGGGGAGAACTGAGGCTAAGGGAGGGGGCGGATCGGCGGCGATCGGGGTGACATGGCGCGGCAACTGGCGGGGCGACGGCGCCAGGCGAGCGGCCGAACGAGCTGGCCGACGACTCGGCGGAGCCTGGCTGCGGCAGATGCAGCAGTGAGCTGCTGTCGCGCGGAGTAGAGAGAGAATAGTTGGGTCGAGGGCGGCAGCTGGCAGACGGTGCGGCGCGGCGGTCGTGCTAGCTGATGACGGCGGTTTTGTCCACGACCAACTATCCACGACCCGCGTAAAAGCGGCTCAGGTCCATTCTCACAGTCTGCGTAAACACACCTCAGGCCTAATCACACGACCCGCGTAAACGCGCCTCAGGTCCATTCACACAGTCCGCGTAAACACGTCTCAGGCCCAATCACACGACCCGCGTAAACACGCCTCAGGTCCATTCTCACAGCCCGCGTAAACACGCCTCAGGCCTAACCACACGACCCGCGTAAACACGCCTCAGGTCCATTCTCACAGCCCGCGTAAACACGCCTCAAGCTCGACATCATCCAATGACCCGCGTAAACACGCCTCAGGTCTAACCTTCCTTTCACAGCCCGCGTAAACACGCCTCAGGCTGGCAGCCCTCCGATCAATCCGGGCTTTGTCCAATGACCCGTGTAAACATGCCTCAGGTCTATTCATGCCTTTCTCGCTAGACCCGCGTAACCACGCCTTAGGTTGGCAGCCCTCCGATCAATCCGGGCTTTTTTCATGCACATGCACCACAACACAATTCGCCATTTTCACAAGTCGTACCATTCAAACTCAAGGCATGCTCACCACATCACAATTCGCCATTCAACACGTCGTACGATTCCAAATCGCATCACAAGCCCATCACACTAGCCCACAAATCTGGCACTCAAGTCGGCCCAATCAAACGTCAATTTCACACACACACGCCACGGCAATCCGATCATTTAACTCACTATAATTAGCCACGAAATCACCATAATTTAATCTACCACCTACCACATAATCCATGTACTAATCACATTCTAACCAACTAATCCGTTCCCTAACTTAGTCACTAAACCAATTTTAATTGACCCCTAAACAAGTCTAAAAATACCCATTAGACTAAATAGGGATTAGGAAGTCACTTACTAGGTTTTGGCCCGGGAAAAATCCACTCGGGCTCAAATTGGCCTGGGAGAACAGTGCTGGGATCGGCACGGGCGAGGGCGCGGGGTTCGACCACGGCTCGGCACACGGGCAAAATTCTGGGCGCGGCCGACGACCACGGGCTCGGCCACGGGCAAAATGCTCGGCCACGGTAGGGCACGGCGACGGGCATGACGGGTGACGGGCCATGGCCGGGCGAGCTGGTTGGCTGTCCGGCCACGGCGGGGCACGCTCGGCCGGCGAGCTCTGGCACGGCTGGGCACGCTCGGCCTGCAAGCTGGCTGGCCGGCGAGCTGGGCTGGCCGGCTGGCTAGCTTGCCGGCTGGTTGGGATGGCGAGCGGCGGCGGCAACGATCACAGCGATGGCGGCGGCGGCGGCGAGCAGGTGCGACGGCGGCGGCGGTGAGCTCGGCGACTATCTCGGCCAGAGCAAGGGGGCAGCAGCGTCGTTGTCGAGCAGCAGGGACGACGGCGGCGCGGCGGCGAGTTGGTCCCGGGAACATGGCGGTGACGGCGCCGAAGGGGAGGGGAAGGTCAGCTGGGTCGGGGGTGACGAGAGGGGGAGAGTTGAGGCTGAGGAAGGGGGAGAATCGGCGGCGGTCGGGGCGACATGGCGCGGCGGCTGGCGAGGCGGCGGCGCCAGGCGAGCGGTCGGACGAGCTGGCCGACGGCTCGGTGAAGCCTGGCTGCGGCGGATGCAGCGGTGAGCTGCTGTCGCACGGAGTAGAGGGAGAGAATAGTCGGGTCGGGGGCAGCAGCTGGCGGACGGTGCGGCGCGACGGTCGAGCTAGTTGGCGACGGCGGCGGCGCGCAACAGTCGGTGGTGACTGGTCGGGCGGCGAGTAGCAAGGAGGAAACCAATGTAGAAGAAGCAGGAGTCGGGGGCAGAAGAGACGAAGAGGAAGAGAAGAGGAAGAAAAGAAAAAGAAAAGAAAGGAAGAGAGACAGGGAGGAGACGTGAGCGGGAAAAAGGGGAGGGGACGTCTGCATGCATGGGCAGACGTGCGCAAACGCGGCAGAGGGAGGAGAGAGAGAGAGAGAGTGGACAAAAGTCATAATTTGTCCTCGAGTGCGATCCAACGGTCACGGTTCAAACCCAAAAACGATCTAACGGTCCACGAATATCCTAATTAAATATTAGGAAAAAGGGCCAAAAGATATTAAATAAAACACACTACGAGGGAGGTCTGCTAGTCCAAATCCGCACCTGGTCAAAATTTCACTTTTCGCATATCCCGGGCAATATCGAGGCTGGCCACAATAATATCGATACCGTCCATTTAAATTTGTCCTAGAACTCCGAGAAATTCGACACCAAAGTTTGGGCTCTAATTAACGGCCAAATTCGATCGAGTGCGATTCTAGCAAAATCTCTAATTTAAAAATAACAACCCAAGAGTGATCAGCTCCGGGCGAGATTTTATTATAAGCGCACTGACGAATTACACATTTTATAAATCCGAAAAATGAACCGTAATTCAGAATGTCACAACTCTTCCCCCCTTACAAAAATTTCGTCCTCGAAATTTACAATCCAACCCAACTATCAAACAAATGGGGGTATTGGTGTCGCATCAACTCTTTGCTTTCCCACGTTGCATCTTCGGTTCCATGATGTTCCTAAATCACCTTCATCATCGGAATTGTCTTGTTCTGCAACACTCGTTCCATTCTGTCATCGATCCTGACCGGCCTTTCCACGTACGACACTTTGTTGTCCATGTCTATCTCTTCATAATTTAGCACGTGGGTCAGATCCGGCTCATACTTTCTTAACATAGACACGTGGAACACGTTGTGAACCTAAGACAAATTGGGCGGTAGTGCGAGATGGTAGGCCAGGGTGCCGATTCTCTCTAAAACCTCGAATGGACCAACGTACCTCAGACTCAACTTTCCTTTCTTGCCAAACTGTGACAACCCTCTCATCGGCAACACTTTGAGAAAACGTGGTCCCCCCACTTGAAATTCCAAAGGCCTACGTCTTCGGTCTGCATAATTCTTTTGGTAGCTCTGAGCGGTTTTAAGCCTGTCCCGAGTCACCTTTACTGTCGCGATTGACTACTGAACCAACTCGGGACCCGTGATGCTCCTCTCACCAACTTCATCCCAACAAACTGGTGTTCTGCAAGCTCTGCCATACGGCGCCTCAAATGGTGCCATTATGATACTCTGCTGATAGCCATTGTTGTAGGCAAATTCAACCAAATGTAACTGTTCCTCCCAACTACCTTTAAAATCCAATACACATGCCCGCAACATATCTTCCAAAGTCTGAATTGTCCCTTCAGACTAGCCATCCATTTAGGGGTGATAGGCCGTGCTAAACTGTAACTTTGTTCCTAATGCTGTGCGAAAACTTTTCCAAAAAGCAGCAGTAAATTTAGGATCACGGTCTGAGGTAATCGTCACTGGCACTCTGTGAAGACGAACTATTTGTCGCACGTATATCTCGGCATACCTTTCCAAGGCAAAGTCCTTTCGCACTGGCAGAAAATGTGCTGACTTTGTCAATCGATCGACTACCACCCAAATCAAATCATGACCCCTCTGACTCCTTGGTAATCCCATTACAAAGTCCATTGTGATGTGTTCCCACTTCCACTCGGGGATTTCCAATGGCTGCAACATTCCACCCGGCTTGTAATGTTGTGCCTTCACTTGCTGACATGTTAAACACTTGGCCACGTGCTTGGCTACATTCACTTTCATGCCGTTCCACCAATAATGTTGTCGCAAGTTCTTATACATCTTCATACTATCCAGGTGAATACTATAATTACTACGGTGTGCTTCAGACAAAATCTCCTCCTTAAGTTCTGCATCACTGGGTACACACAACCGTCCGCGGAACTTTAGAATCCCATCTTCGGATACCTGAAAGTTCGATTTCCTCTTTGAGACATCCATACCTAGAATCTTTTGAATCTCTGGGTCCGTTGACTGTAAAGCCTTAATCTTAGTCTGGATTTCCGGTTCAATCCTTAATGCTGCAATCAGGCTCGAGACATGGCTCACTTCAAACTTAAATTCCGAATCCCGAACTCCCTCCAACATAGTCCATTCCTTGACCATCATATGCACGATGCTCGATTTCCGGCTCAGTGAATCCGCTACTTTATTAGCTTTTCCGGGATGATACATAATATCGCAGTCATAGTCCTTAAAGAGTTCCATCCAACAGCGCTGTCTCATGTTCAATTCCTTTTGGGAGAACAAGTACCTTAAACTTTGATGATCCGTATAAATCTGAAATTTCTCCCCACACAGGTAATGCCTCCAAATATTAAGTGCGAAGATAATCGCGGCTAATTCCAAATCATGCGTCGGATAATTCAGCTCGTGCGGTTTCAATTGTCGTGATACGTATGCCACTACTCTTCCGTGCTACATTAGCACGCGTCCCAATCCTCTTAGCGACGTGTCACTATAGATCTCATATCTTCCCAGATCTGACGGTATTGTCAATACTAGCACGGTTGTCAACCTCTGCTTTAACTCTTGGAAACTCCTTTTGCACTTATCCGTCTAATTAAACCTTGTTTCCTTCTTTAGTAATTGCGTCAACGATGAAGCTACTGCCGAAAACCTTTCCACGAAACGTCTGTAATAACCTACCAGACCCAGGAAGCTCCGAACCTCGGTTACTGTTGTCGGTCTCGGCCAATTCATGATGGCCTCAATCTTCATCGGGTCCATTGAAATTCCTTCCTCGGATATCAAATGTCCTAAGAACGCCACTCGACGAATCCAAAACTCGCACTTACTGAACTTGGCATAGAGTGCATGTTCCCTTAAAGTCCGTAGAACATTTTCCAAATGTATCTCATGCTCGGCGGGACTCTTCGAGTATACCAGGATATCGTCTATGAATACGACTACAAACTGATCCAGAAATTCCTTAAATACCCGATTCATTAAATCCATAAACGCAGCAGGGGCGTTAGTCAATCCAAATGGCATTACCATGAACTCATAGTGTCCATATCCGTCCTAAATGCCGTCTTCGGCACATCTTTCTTCTTAATCGTCAATTGGTGATAACCAGTCGTCAAGTCGATCTTACAAAATATCGATGCCCCTTGTAACTGGTCAAACATGTCATCTATCCTTGGCAACGGGTTCTTATTCTTAATAGTCACCTGATTCAACTGTTTGTAGTCAATGCATAACCTTAACGATCCGTCCTTCTTCCTCACGAATAAAACTGGCGCTCCCCATGGAGACCCACTCAGACGAATGAAGCCTTTATCCAATAACTCCCGCATTTGGACCTTCGATTCCTTCAATTCCAACAGTGACATATTATAGGGCACTTCCAAGATCGGTTTTGTCCCTGCGGCCAACTCAACCACAACCTCCACTCTCCTATCAGGTGGCAATCCCGGCAATTCCTGAGGAAAGACATCGGGAAGATTACACACCTCGGCTATGTCCTTTAGCCTTGGTTCCTCAACCAACGAGTTAACCACAAGATAGTTACCTTTTTACACCTCGAAGATAAAGCTCAACCCATCCAATTTCTATCCAACGGTCTCTCAATACAATCGCCCTGGTCCTTTACAAGATCCGAAATTTCCAAGCAACCCACATCCTTCCCAACTCATCCAAGAATATCGTCAGTAATTTAGAAATCCTTAAACCGATTGCGCCTATTCACTATAAGTAATTATACGTCGTACATGACCATTCAAGCTATAACTTCAAAATCATCTCCTATTACACCCAACATCATCTCATAACGCATCGAGACTTTCAAGGCACATCCTTCGCTTCCTTCTCAGCCACAACATACACTTTTCCTTACGTCCTTAGCCGATTCTGATTCATCTTCGGGGCAGCTCTCGCTTAATGTCCTACCTGCGATCGCTGCGATTGCATCAGTGGTCTAACCTGTCAGTTCAGCAATTTCTCACTTGGTGACCTTGCTGTCCACATCCACAACATGCTCCACTTCTACCTTGGCAATGGCCATTCCTATGCATCTTTCCACAAGACCGACATGCGGTGTTGGAGTAGTAGTTCGGCTTTCCAAAGTTCTTCCTTACCGGAGGGACAAGTCTCATATTCTCTGTCATAGACTTTTTCCCAAGTTCCTATTGTCCTTAACCGGCTCGTACCACGATCCAGAAGCGGCAACCCTTTCACTCATATCCATTTCAACCATCGAGCCCTCTCATACAACTCATTGTAATCTCTTAAGACTCAAGAGTACTAACTGACTGCGGCGTTCCGGTTTCAATCCATCCCGGAACCTCCTTATCCTATCCACATGGTCCTTAACCATCCTTGGTGTGTACTTTGACAACCTTACAAACTTGACCTCGTACTGATAGACTGACATCCGATTTTAGCGAAGTCGAAGAAACTCTGTCTTTTTTTTTTCTGTTCTCGCGCACTCTCCGAAAAGTACTTCCCATTGAAAGCCTCGACCAAAGCACCTCAATACTTCAAAGCCTTTTTCCAACTCTTATATCCAAAGTGATGTAGCCTCGGGGTCACTTTTCTCATCAAACTTCGGGGGGTTTCAATTTCAAAAATTGCTCAACCAGTTATTGCATCTGTCTGACTGCATTAACTTACCCTTAACCTTGGTTCCCATCATTCCCATTAAAATTCCAACTTCCTCGAGTGCCCTCAGAATTCCATCCACTCTGGGATCCTCTACAACTCCAACTTGCGGACCTATACGACCCTGACCTCGACCTCGACTTCGACTGCTCAAACTTACAGGGTTCACACCACTCACTTACCTGCTATAATTCCCCTCAGGAATTAAAGACCTAGGCCAACTACACCAGTCTAAAGCCCTAGGCAGTGAATCACAACAATAATTCACTAAGCAGGCAGCCAACCACAAACAACACCCAATCACAACCAACAGAGTTTGCGCACTTACCTCAAGTCTTGACGCACATGCATCTCACATATTATTGCATAAAATCACTCAGCAATCACAATCAAACAGTCTGGGGTACGCATGGCACACGAGTCTCCCTAACTAACTACCCCAAAGTCATCGCTCCTTATCACTCTAAGTTTCGACCAACTTGGATCGAGTTGACCTTGCTTTGATACCAAATCAACCGGGATGTCACGCCCCGGACCCCAATGGGCTCGCGACACCCCTTCAACGGTCGTATTGAATGAGACATCCCAGGACGCGTCGCCGACCCAAACGAACTACGCAAGCGGAAGCGAAATAAAATAACCTAGACAAATAACAATGACAAAGGGATAGCACTTGCATAAACCAAGTAAATACATAACATACTCGGCAGAACTTGCAGCATTCATAAATACAACACAACAACCCAAGCTACTAACTTCAAACCACAATTGTCAAAAGAGGGCGGCGGTTTATATGGTTAACTCCACTATAAAAGGGGCACACAAAATACGGGGTAACATGATCCGTCCTCCATCCCCGAGATACCTTGGCAGCGTCTCCAATCAATCACGGTCGCGGATCTGAAAATGGTTATATAATAACTGTGAGAACGAGTCTCAATAAGTAACACCCTAAACCCCACGTAGGCCAATGCGTACCTAGACGAGTCTAAACATGCAATCTAACTATCCACATAACAAATTTCACATAATGTACTTACCTTGCCTAAAATCACACGCCAACTCTGCACATTAGTCAAATCATGGTAATTCAATAATATCGCGAGAATATAACACAATCACTCGAGCACCATCCACACTTGCACTCAACCAATCCAACCAAACATCCATACGTACATTCAACCAATTTAACCAAACATCCACATATTCATCCAGCCAATCCAACTACTCACATTACGCATACGTGTACAACCAACTATCCACGACCCGCGTCAATGCGCCTCAGGTCCATTCTCACAGTCCACTTAAACACATCTCAGGCCCAATCACACGACCCGCGTAAACACGCCTCAAGTCCATTCTCACAGCCCACGTAAACACCCCTCAGGTCCAATCACACGACCCGCGTAAACACGCCTCAGGTTCATTCTCACAGCCCGCGTAAACACGCCTCAGGCCCAATCACACGATCCGCGTAAACACGCCTCAGGTCCATTCTCACAGCCCGCGTAAACACGCCTCAGGCTCGACATCTTCCAATGATCCGCGTAAATACGTCTCAGGTCTAATCTTCCTTTTACAGCCCGCGAAAACACGCCTCAGGCTGACAGCCCTCCGATCAATCCAGGCTTTGTCCAATGACCCGCGTAAACACGCCTCAATTCTGTTCATGCGTTTCTCGCCACACCCGCGTAACCACGCCTCAGGTTGGCAGCCTTCCGATCAATCCGGGCTTTTCTCATGCACATGCACCACAACACAATTCGCCATTTTCATAAGTTGTACCATTCAAACTCAAGGCATGCTCACCACATCACAATTCGCCATTCAACACGTCGTACGAATCCAAATCACATCACAAGCCCATCACACTAGCCCACAAATCCGGCACTCAAGTCGGCCCAATCAAACGTCAATTTCACCCACATACGCCACGGCAATCCGATCATTTAACTCACCATAATTAGCCACGTAATCACCATAATTTAATCTACCACCTACCACATAATCCATGTACTAATCACATTCTAACCAACTAATCCATTCCCTAACTTAGTTACTAAACCAATTTTAATTGACCCCTAAACAAGTCTAAAAATACCCATTAAACTAAATAGGGATTAGGAAGTCACTTACTAGGTTTTGGCCCGGGAAAAATCCACTCGGGCTCAAAATGGCCCGGGTGAACAGTGCTGGGATCGGCACGGGCGAGGGCGTGGGGCTTGGTCACGGCTCGGCACACTGGCAAAATTCTCGGCGCGGCCCACGGCCACGGGCAAAATGCTCGGCCGCGATAAGGCACGGCGACGGGCACGACTGGCGACGGGCCATGGCCAGGCGAGCTGGTTGGCTGTCCGGCCACGACAGGGCACGCTCGGATGGCGAGCTCGGGCATGGTTGGGCGTGCTCGGCCGGCGAACTGGCTGGGACATCGAGCGGCGGCGGCGGCGATGATAGCAATGGCGGCGGTGGCGGCGGCGAGCAGGTGCGACGACTGCGGTGGTGAGCTCGGCGACTATCTCAGCCGGAGCAGGGGGGCTGCAGCGTCGTCGTCGAACAGTAAGGACGACGGCGGCACTGCAGCGAGCTAGTCGCGGCGATGTGGTGGAGATGACGCCGAAGGGAAGGGGAAGGTCAGGTGGGTTGGGGGTGACGAGAGGGAGAGAACTGAGGCTAAGGGAAGGGGCGAACCGGCGGCGGTCGGGGCAACACGTCGCGGCGGCTGGCGTGGCGGCGGCGCCAGGTGAGCCACCGGACGAGCTAGCCGACGGCTCGGCGGAGCCTGGCTGCGGCGGACGCAACGGCGAGCTGCTGTCGCGCAGAGTAGAGAGAGAGAATAGTCGGGTCGGGGGCGGCGGCTGGCAGACTGTGCGGCGCGGCGGTCGATTTGGCTGGTGACGGCGGCGGCACGCGGCGGTCGGCGGTGACTGGTCTGGCAGCGAGCAGCAAGTAGGAAGCCAAAGCAGAAGAAGCAGGAGTTGGGGGCAAAAGAGACGAAGAAGAAGAGGAAGAGAAGAGGAAGAAAAGAAAAAGGAAAGAAAAGAAAGGAAGAGAAAGAGGGAGGAGACGTGTGCGGGAAAAAGGGGAGGGGACGTCTGCATGCATGGGCAGACGTGCGCAGACGCGGCAGAGGGAGGAGAGAGAGAGAGAAAGAGAGAACAAAAGTCATAATTTATCCTCGAGTGCGTTCCAACGGTCACGGTTCAAACCCAAAAATGATCTAACGGTCCACGACAATCCTAATTAAATATTAGGAAAAAGGGCCAGAAGATATTAAATAAAACACACTACGAGGGAGGTCTACTAGTCCAAATCCGCACCCGGTCAAAATTTCACTTTTTGCATATCCCGGGCAATATCGAGGCTGGCCACAATAATATCGACACCATCCAATTAAATTCGTCCTAGAACTCCGAGAAATTCGACACCAAAGTTTGGGCTGTCAATAACGGCCAGATTCGATCAAGTGCGATTCTAGCAAAATCTCTAATTTAAAAATAATAACTCAAGAGTAATCAGTTCCGGGCGAGATTTTATTATAAGCGTACTGATGAATTACACGTTTTATAAATCCCAAAAATGGGCTGAAATTCAGAATGTCACATCACCGGTCGCATTTTTGGTTTGCGTAAACAACTTAGTGAGACGGGGGGAAGATTTGAGCCATATATCTAGAGGCTGGTAGGTGATGGCAAATCGGCAATGAAGGTGACAGTTAGGGGTGTCAATGGATCTGGTCGGGTCGGGCTTTCTTGATACCCGACCCGACCCGAAACCTATAGGGTGATGCTTGACCCGCCTAGACCCACCCAAGACCCTGTTCACCGTACACCCCAAGGCCCGGGCCGGGCCGGGTCGGGTTGGGCCAGGTTTCGATTTTTTTTTTTTTTGCTTTCGAGCATATAGATTGGAATAGTGAACCTGCCACAAATACAGAACCGAATCATCAGATGAATTTTTTCTTTTCATATGCACAAGACAGAAAAATGATAATAAAGACAATTTCCAACGTTACGCTAGAATCTCTTTTCTTCCCACTCTCACTGCGTGAGCACCATCGCAGAACAAGTTTTGTAGTACAAAGTAACTAAAAAAGAAAGAAAGAAACTAAAACAATACCATCGTAGAACAAGTTCTATAGTACAAAGTAACTAAAAAAAAGAAAGAAACTAAAACAACATTAAAGGACAGCAATGACTGAAATTTTTTCACTCCTAAGCAAGACTAGCTTGCTTCCAATTTCTAATACATCATCACGGGTCGACATTCCAAAGATAAAGCTAGTGCAAAAGGGTTGGACTCCTAATTTCTTTTCGCCGTCGATGCAGAAATTGTTGAAAAATCAATTCAAAAGTCAAAGACAGTGCTCATTAATCATAATACAAAATGGGAGCACTGAATCTAAAAAGAACAATATCATGTAAATGTTACTGAGAAATTTCATCATAAAAGGTAGCATTATGTTAAGCAAATTTAACTTGCTATCATCAGTTGGTGAATAATCATACATGTTTCGAGTGACTATACCTAATATTCGGTGTATCCAGTTGGCTGTTTATAGAGTAAGGGACTTATGTAGATCATTTTGTTCTCATAAATGCTATGTAAGTTAAATATTATTTAGGCATTGCCTATTAGATCTCCTAATGTGATATTTAGACTTCAATTGTGCTAGACTTTTCCAACAAATTGTACCAAAGCTAGATTGTTCCAGAAGATTCAAAAGCAAGATTGATTCTAAGATTAGTTCATAAGAAAGGGGTTAACAAAGATCTAGCACCAGACGTTCCTGAACTAGAAGTGGTAGGTGAGATATCATTAAGTTTGTTGCTAGTAAGGACTAAAATTGGCTTTTGTTCACCCTGAGTTTGTTAGAAGTCGATGTTCTCAAGAGGTCACAAGGGAAACAAGAAGATAAGTGCAGCAAGAAGGACAAGAAAATTGAAGATTCCATTAAGAAGCTATTTGCTGGTTGAACATAAACCAGCTTGCTGAAGCAGAGTATATTATTAACATGTATGGTAACCATGTGTAAAGCTTCGATTGGGGAATTAAACAAAGCAAACAACCTTGTGTTAGCTACCATAGTCTACCAGCTATTTAAATAGTTTTAACATACTTCTATTAAAACTGTAGTAGTCCAAACACTATGTAGTAATAATAGGTCCCAAGTCATTTAGAGTCTTGAGTAAAAACTGACAAGTTACCTAAAATGGCAATCTCCAGTTTCATCAATCATCTAGAGAATTTGATATCGAGTTTGGCTCCATGGTTGTAGTTGGCAACTCTGCATTAAATTCACGATGAAAATGAGAATTAATGTATCGATTGAAACATAGAAGGGTATTAATATTCTACAACCATATTTTTTCACCTGACTCAAAGATTTCGAGTTCTTCTAAGTCCTCTTCAATCGAACGTGAAAGTGGCGTGGATCGTAACCAATCTTGAGCACATATAAGAGCCTCCACCATGTTTGGGGTTAAAGAGCTACGAAACACATCAAGCACACGGCCTCCTGTGCTAAATGCAGCCTCTGATGCTACAGTTGAGACGGGCACGGCCAAAATATCTCGAGCAATGGAAGAAAGGATAGGATATCTTGAAGAATTTATTTTCCACCAACTTAAGATATCAAACTCAACGCTATAACGTTCACATCCTTCCTCCAAATACTTGTCCAATTCAGATTTTTCTTCCAAATATTGTTGTCTGGTTTCGCTAAGATACATTGCAGTCATAATATCAGCACCAACCACCGGAGACTTTGACACATTAATCATCCTTGTGCTCTTTAGCCTCAAGTTGCTTTGGGGGCATACACCAGTGCGATATTGCTCAAACAAAGACGTCAGAGATGTTATTACTTTATCTTGTAAAGTTTTCGCCTGCTTGCTTTCATAAACACGATTAATCATCCATTTCACATATTCCCATTTATGCCGCGGGTCAAGTATGCAAGCAATGAACAAAGTAAGATTGATGTTGTTCACATTGCTAAAATACTTATTGAATTTGATCTTCATTCTCTTAGCCATTTCTTGTAAAGTCGGGTCCTCATTTTCACAACATCTGTCAATCATGATATAAATCCCATACACATCCTTCGCCATATCATTACTAGTGACATAAGAAGAACCCGAAACTTTTAAAGTCGTATCAAAGAACAACTTCAGAAAAGGAAGAAAGTGACGGGCATTGTGACATTCCGAATTTCGACTCATTTTTGGGATTTATAAAACGTGTATTTCGTCAGTGCGCTTATAACAAAATCTCGCCCGGAACTGATCACTCTTGGATTATTTCTTTTTAAATTAGAGATTTTGCTAGAATCGCACTCAATCAAATTTGGTCGTTATTTAGAGCCCGAACTTTGGTGTGGAATTTCTCGGAGTTTTGTGATGAATTTAATTGGACGGTGTAGATATTATTGTGGCCAACCTCGATATTGCTCGGAATATGTGAAAAGTGAAATTTTCAACAGGTGCAGATTTGGACTAGTAGACCTCTCTCGTAGTGTGTTTTATTTGATTATCTTTTGGCCCTTTCTCCTAAATTATTAATTAGGATTTTCGGGGACCGTTAGATCGTTTTCGGATTAGAATCGTGACCGTTGGATCGCACTCGAGGACAAAACTTGACTTTTGTCCCCTCTCTCTCCTCTCTCCTCTACCGCGCCCACACTGCGCTCACGTCTCCCCCCTGCGCCTGTCCTCTCTCTCTCTCTCTCTCTCTCTCCTCCCGCATACAACGTCCCCTTACACACGTTTTCCCCCCTGACCATGCAGACCTACCCTCCCCCTTCTCTATCTTCCTTTCTTTCTTTTCTTTTTTCTTTCTTCCTCTTCTCTCCTTCTTCTTCCTTTCTTCTTGCTTCGCCCAACTACTCGGGCTTCCTGCTTGCTGCTCACCGCCCGAGCTCGTCGCCGCCGACCGCCCCTCGCCGTCCGCCTTGCGCCGCCGTCGCCCCGACCGAGTCGCGCCGCCGTCATCACCCCTACCGAGCCGCGCCGCCGCCGTCGCCGTCGCCGTCGCCTGCGACCGCCTGTCCCCGTCGCCTGCGACCGCCTGTCGCCGGCCTGCCCCCGTGGCACGTGAGCAGCAGCCCGCCGTTACGTTCGTCGCGGTCAAGCTCCGCCGAGCAGCCGGCCAGCTTGTCCTACCTCGTCACGCCTCCCACGACGCCGCCGTGTCGCCTCCGGCTGCCGCGCGACCTCCCTTCAGCCCCAGCTCTCCCTCTCTCGCCACCACCGCCCCAACTTCCCCGACCTCTCCCTATTCTGGCCGAGCTCATCGCCACCGCGCGCCGCCGTTCCAGTCGCCGCCGCTGCTCCATCCGCCACCAACCGCCATCTTGGTCGCCTATCTCCGTTGTCTCCGCCGCCGTCGTCCCTGCTGCTCGACGACGACGCTACTGCCCCCTTGTTCTGGTTGAGCCAGATCGCCGCCGCATCGCCATCGCCGCCGCCGGCCAGCCAGCCAGCCCAGGCCGCTGCCCAACCGTGGCCGGACAGCCAAGCCGCTGCCTAGTTCGTTGTCCATCCGTGCCCAGCCGCTGCCTTTGCCGTGGCTGAGTGTCCCAGGCCGTGGCCGAGTCGCCCGGGCCATGTGCCGAGCCGTGGCCTAGCCCTGTGCCCGTCGCGCCCTCGCCCGCGCCGAGTCGCCAATGTTCTCCCGGGCCATTTTGAGCCCGTATGGATTTTTCCCGAGCCAAATTTAGATAAGTGACTTCCTAAACCCTACTTGGTATAATGGGTATTTTTAGACTTATTTAGGGTGTGATTAGTACCGGTTTAGTGGTTAAACTTGGGTTAGGGCCAATTTATGAATGTGGTTAATTGGTAGATTGAATTGCAATGATTATGTGGCATGTTTAGTGGCTAATTTATGTGGGTGTGATGATCGGATTGTCGTGGCGTTTATGAGTGAAATTGACGTGTGATTGGGCCGACTTGAGTGTTGAATTGGTGGGCTAGTGTGATGAGTTTATGATTGGAATTGGATTTGTGCGACGTGTGAGAATGGCGAATTGTGATGTGGTGTATGTGCATGCGAAATGTCCAGTGAGGGACGGAGCCCAGATTGATCGAAGGGCTGACTTGAGGAGTGTTGACGCGGGTCGTGTGAAAGTGTGAAATGTCCAGTAAGGGACGGAGCCCGGATTGATCGGAGGGCTGACCTGAGGCGTGTTTACGTGGGTCGTGGGAAATTGTGAAAGGTCCAGTGAGGGACGGAGCCCGGATTGATCGGAGGGCTGACCTGTAGGGTGTTGACCCGGGTCGTGAAAAGTTGCTCGGACACGAATGCGAATTGAGTGTGATTGAATTGATTGAATATACGTGTGAGAATGGCGAATTGTGTTGTGGTGTATGTGCATGCGAAATGTCTAGTGAGGGACGGAGCCCAGATTGATCGGAGGGCTGACCTGAGACATGTTGACGCGGGTCGTGTGAAAATGTGAAATGTCCAGTGAGAGACGGAGCCCGGATTGATCGGAGGGCTGACCTGAGGCGTGTTGACGCGGGTCGTGGGAAAGTGTGAAAGGTCCAGTGAGGGACGGAGCCCGGCTTGGTCAGAGAGCTGACCTGTGGGGTGTTGACCTGGGTCGTGAAAAGTTGTTCGGCCACGAATGCGAATTGAGTGTGATTGAATTGATTGAATATACGTGGTCATGGTGTTTGAGTGGCGATGTTGTATTCTTGAATTATTATTGCTTTATGGTGAATTGACTAATATGCAGAGTTGGCATGCAGTTCGAGACGAGGTAAGTATGTTGTGTGAAAATTGATTGTGTTGGCTGGTGGATTGCATGCTAGACTTGTCTGGGTACGCATTGGCCTAGGTGGGGTATAGGTTGTCTGCTTATTGAGATTTATTCTCATTGCTGTAGTGCAAACAATTTCAGATCCGCATCCGTGATTGATTTGGAGACGCCGCCAGAGTACCTCGGGGATCGAGGATGGGTTAAGTTACCCTGTCTTTTGAGCGCCCCGTTTTGTAGAGGAGATAAGTTTGGCAACCACCGCCCCTTTTGATGAACGTGGTTTGAAGTTAGTGGTCTGGATGGTTGTGGTGTAAATGAAGGTTGTAAGCCTATGCCAAGTATATGAAATATGTTTATTGATTTTCTTCAAGTACTGCCCTGTTGTCATTGTTTATTGTCTGGGTTGATTTAAATTTGCTTCCGCTCGTGATTTAATTTGGGTGTTTCGTTTGGGTCGGCGACGCATCCTGGGACATCGCATTCATTACGACCGTCGGAGGGGTGTTGCGAGCCTATTGGGTTTCGAGGCGTGAGAGGCATACTCCCAATCATCATTAGTGGGCAATCCTTTCACCTTGGAAAGCTCCTCAACAAATTTTCCATCTTGAAATTCCAATGAGCTAAAAGTTGTTTGAAACTTCAAAGCTGCTTCCAACATTATATATGTCGAGTTCCAACGAGTCTCGACATCCAAATATACAAGACTCTTGGACTCAATTTTCTCTAGCTTAATACAACCTTTAAACCGTCTCAACCTCGCAGGAGAAGACCTCACATAACGCACAGCTGAATGTATTCTAACAATCGAATCATTTATGTCTTTCAACCTCTCTCTCATAATCAAACTCAATATGTGAGCACAACACCTCATGTGGAGCAACTCACCTCTCAATACCAGAGAATTCCGAGAGTTAAGTCTTTTCTTCAAATATTGAATTCCCAAGTCATTTGAGCTAGCATTATCCACGGTGATAGAAAAAATGCTTTGAATCCCCCAATCAATCAAGCATTTCTCAACCGTTTTTCCTATTATCTCGGCAGAATGACCCGGGTTTTGACAAAAATTTAATATTTTCTTATGCAGCTTCCAATCGGCATCAACAAAATGAGCAATGAGACACATATAGCTCAAATTTTGATAAGAAGTCCATGTGTCTGTTGTAAGACACACTCTTGGAGATGTCTCCAAGAAATAGTTCTTCAACTCACTTCTTTCATCCGTGTATAAATCATAACATTTGCGCCTCAAAGTGTTGCGCGACGGGATTAAGAAATTTTGCTGGATTTTGTTCACAAATCGCCGAAATCCCTCATGCTCTACCAACTTGAAAGGCAATTCATCAATAATAAACATGATCGCTAATTCTTTTCCACTATCATTTTGGTCAAATTTCCAAGGACCCGAGTCACTTTTTTGCCTTTTCTCGACATTTGCATATGGGAATTCCTTACATCTAGCTAAATGACGATGCATCGAACTGGTCCCTTGACCACTAGCACAACCAATACATGCCCCACAATATATACATTCAGCCTTTTCTTCATCAGGAATATGTTTAAAGTGTTCCCATAGTGAAGATCTCGTCCTTCTTTGTGTCACACTAGAAGAACTTATCTCAGACATTTAGCAATCCTTCTATCTATGACACTTAGAACCTGGAAAGTATTACTATAACCAGAAATGTAGTCCTCAACATACTCTTGACAAATACAAATGGTGTAGTAATGCCTTCTACAGTTCATATACTTGCCAACATATTTACCAACTAAGTTCTAGAGCAGATAAACCATGCAAATCTAAAAAATCTGAAGTAGGAAAGTCTTAGGTAAACCATCATCATAGCACTTTCTGTTGTTAATTGAACAAAAAAACTCACCAGATTTTGGTGGAAAAAGATTAAATGTTCTGTTATTCCAGGTCACTAAGTTGCTGATCGGTGTTGAAAATCCCTAGCAAACCCTTAATGCGGCCCAGTGCAATGGGGTACAACCTAACAACACACAATACAAAAAAAGTACCAGATTAGAAACAATGATTGCTCCCATTCTTAGCATTAAAACTTGCTTTAATCGAATAAAGTGCAAAACCTAATACAGCATGCCAAAATCACAGTGTGTCACATATAGAAAAAGCTGAGAATCAAGATTCTTTATACGGACTAAAAAGGATAAATGAATCACAGGGTCACAGATTCAAAATGTGTCACATATAGAAAAAAAAGAATCAAGTTTAGCTCATTTCCACTGAAACCCTCTACCTGTAGAAAGTCTTTCAATCTCACTGTCTAGACTGATTCCAAGATAGCTTAATAGATTCTCTGAAACAAAAAATTGAAATAGTTATGTTATTCTTCAACCGCATATGAATAGGCTCTATAACTATTATATCAACTAGGAAAAGGGTAAAACTAGGTCAGGATCACAACAAGAAGAAATGCATGTAGTAGATTCGAGAGGTAGGCCTATTTGTTGGAGCTTATTACTTCTACTTGTGACTTTCCCTCCAAAATTTTGAAGAAGGAAAAGGATATCTCGAGTTTTGAAAAATTATGGAATATCATGTGTAATTCCACATGTCAATCGTTGTATTTTGAAAGGTTTGAGGTGTTTCGCATTAACAAAAGTCAAATTATGAGAGTTCCAAGATAATGAAATTCCGATCAATTAAATAAAAAGCTTGAGAAAGACCAGGCATATGTCATTCTAGAACCATACTAAAAGCATGTGCTTCAGGCCATCACTTCCTTATAATAGAACATCAAATGGAACTCCTATATGTAAAAGAAAACAAATGCTGCCCTTGTTATGTATATTGACATTCACTAAGTAGAAAGAGAAGAAAGAAATACCGCAGGAATCATATAGGAAACAACTTACCAGGTTACGAGCAACCCAACCAACAAAAGCAGAAAGAATAGTCATCACCTGGATAAAAGATGCAGATACAGAAGGTCTTAGTCCATGAAAGATGAAGTGTCTAGAATGACTTCATGCTAAGGCATTAAATATTTGAAAGTTGTAGAAGTACACTTACTACCAAAGCTGCCAAGCAACCTGACAAGACAAGTCTCCTTGGGTGACGCATAGCCAGAATCTGAAAACATTAATCATGAACATGAACATGGTAAGAAGCTATTCCAGAGGAAGGCAGAGTTTGATGTAATGTAGATCACAATGGAACCAAGTCAAGCAGCTGACAACGAAGCACTCACTAGAGGGACAAAACTACTTCGGAAGCAGTTGCAAGATAGGATGTGAATATGGGGAATCTTGTATTTTCTTTCATTCCCCCTTCCTGGCTAGTAACACGCTGATTTTGGGTAAAGTGATAGGGGAATCTAAGCTACTGATAAACCATCTCATCATGAGGACCAACAAAACAGAAGTAAGATAGCAGCAAAGAAATCTCAACAAGTTCATATAATTTGTATGCAATAGACCATAAAATGGAAAAGAAAACCAAAAAAACATACATTGCCCCACAATTTGTAAAGACCAGCTGCTAAACAAGGTCAAGTTAGTCCACATAGTCAAAATTTGTGAAGACCAGCTGCTAAACCTTTATTAAGTTCCTACTACAAAGTAATTTTATCAATCCCAGTCATCCAACTATTTAGCCCATACACACATATCTGAGTAATTTAAAAGATCACTTCCAGCAATTTATTCATGCAAACAGAAATGTCAAGGGTCAGAGATTTTCCGTCTCTATTTATGGTTCAGTCCCAAGCCACGGTATTATAATTGCAATGCAACTCAATGATATTTCTGGCCTCTAAAAGGAAAGGATCTCGAAGATAACCTCTAAATTTCTGACCATTTGTAGCCCAAAAGCATCATCTGGATGGATCTGTCAAATCACTGGTAAAATGGTACACTGAAAAATTCTTACTGTTAATAAGACAAAAAAGTTTCCCAAATCAATAAATTGATGAAACTTAGACACTAAAAACAACAATAAAATAACAACGGCAAAAATGAGAGAAGAAAGGTAGCAAACCTGCTCATATAAGAAGAAAACTGATGTTGAAAATGTTTTTGAACTCCCTGAATAAGCATGCAACTTAACATAAGCCATAGGCAAGAAGTAGGGGTCTGCAGAGAATAGCAGAACATCATATATATGTGACAAACACAATCATCAAACAATGCACATGTGAAAAAATTTAACGATCAAAAGGAAACGTCTAATTCGACGGACTGATTGTCCGATTCCGCTATGTGACCACTGAAGCTCGACCGCTCCAGAGCCTCCTCGGCTTCAGGGACATTCAAAAAGGAATAGCGCTCACTGACTTGCTCCATAACAATTTAACGAAAGAGGCCCTGAGCTTTTTGCCAAGAAATATTCCTCCAACACCCATTCTATTGATTTCTTTTTTGTCATATCCAAAAACACTGCTCCACAAACTCCAGCTCAAAAAAACATGTGTGGCCGCCGCTAAAAGCAAACACAAGGGAACAGGGGCCAAAAGACACTATCAAAGCATTTGACCTGTTTGAAAAAAGTCCATGAAGAAGCCACAATCGCAGAATCGAATAAATGAAAAGATCCCGACATCTCATGCGACCAGCAGAACTCTCAGAATCACACTCGAATTTTTCGAAGCAAGCCGTATCCATCAACCGGGTCCCAATGAATTCTATCGCTATAGAACCAAAATCGGCGAGGGAAAAGCGATGCCTCATATCCCAGGAAGGGTGGGAGCTCGCGAGCGCAAGCGATCGCGGAGCGAAAGGGAGCAGATCGAGGACGCTAGGGCAAGCGGAGCGAAAAGGACAACAACAGCCTCGACGGAATCAAGGACTCGAAACGCGAACCCTAACAGAGGCGTTGCAAAGCTAGAGAGAGAGAGAGAGAGAGAGACCTCGAGTGACGGCGACAAGCGAAGGATGCAGAGAGATCATTGACGGGGGTAGAGATGAGATTAGACTAGGCAAGGCGACGCAAGAGAGCGTCCGACGGCGATAGCGATTAGCGATTGAGAGTTTGAGAGAGGGAGATGGGCCGACCTAGAGTGTTAATGGGTCGGCCCGACCCTACCCCAACTCTAATGAAACCCCAAATTTTATGGTCATATTCGAATAAAATTAAGGCCCGACCGCAAAATACCCCAAATTTTAGGGCCGGACCGGGTCGGCACGGGTTTTATTGACACCCCTAATGACAGTTAGGACCAAGAAAATATTCTTATATAAAACTTTTTTGATAAACAAGATCAAGTTAATGTAAAAACTATGTCACATTATCTAAAAACTTTCAAAAAATGCAATCTAGTCCTAGAACATGTCAAATTAGTCCAATTAAGTCCTTCGATTGATTACACTTTTTGAAAGTTTTAGGATTCGATTATACTTTCGTAACAAGTTTTAGGACTTGATCTTCCGTGACAAGTCTTAGGACTTGATTGCATTGTTTGAAAGTTTTAGAACTCAATTACACTTTTATGATAAGTTTTAGGACTTCTAGTGTACTTCCCTTTAATTTAATTTCCTTCTTTTTTTTTATAGGTCATTATGTTCTCTTCTTTATTTCTAAATTTCACTTCCGTCAAAATTAGCTTTGATGAAAAGAGAAATTTCCAAGAAATTTAGTTATTTTCTACATTAGCAAGCAAATTTATGGATTAATTGCCAAGAAAATATAGAAAAATTTTAATAGAGAAAAATTTTAAAATCAATTCTTATCTTATCTTCGAGGTTCTTAAATTGTAAACTTGACGAAAATATTGATGAACATTTTGTTCTTGGCTTCAAAGCGACCATCTTTTGTGTAAACCCATCATCAAACCTACGATACGGTCCTTTTAAAAGACTTTTCCGATTGATTAAAATGTACTCACTGCAAATATTTCGAAAGCCTTTAATATAGGTGTCGCGCCGCGCTCTTCGCGCGCCTTTGGAAGTACTTTTGTTTGTCACAAATGAGGAAACTATTCCCAAATGAGCTACTAAGGTCCGAAACAAATATTTCGCCCAAACGTCTCACAGACATCCTATCACTAGACGAATGAGGGTCTCTCCCAGATAGCGAGTATTTATTTTTTAAATTTTTTTTATTTAGCCTAAGTTTTGTTTTAGAATCGCCACTAGTCCTTATTGGTCGACTAGAAACCTAATCAAGACGGGGGAGAACTAATGTAGCTAGCAAGTATCACCTAGAGGGGGTGAATAGGTGATTCAAGTGAATTTGTAGAATTTAAATCAGAAATGACTTTATAATCAGTAAAGTTTGAACAATAATCAGATTCTGAATATGCTAGTGTGCAGTGCAAACAATATAAAGATAGATTAGGGATAGAGAGAACTGCACACAAGAAGTTATAGTGGTTCGGCTTAGATCAAGCCTACGTCTACTCTTCCATGCTAGCAGCTTACTAGCTTGATTCCACTATGTGATCAAAGAGATTACAAGATTTGAGTGATATCACTCGGTGAATGATAGAACTCTCTATCTCACACAATCACTTTTACAGAAAATCCCTCAAAAACTCAGTATGTAGCTCAGGAAAGACAAGTAATAGAATCAGAATGTGCTCAAACTTTGGACTTGTTGATTCTCGACTTCGTTCTGTACCTTCTGCTCCTCGTTGATCTCCTTTTATACTCCTTCACTTCCAAACTAGCCGTTGGGCAGTCTTTAGAGGATCATCTTCCAATCTTCACCTTGGACAAATTTGTATAAAATGGATTGAGTAGCCGTTGGTTAACAAAATCCGAATCCCACTGAATCTAATCGCCTATACAACCAGAATCTTGGTTTCCATAAGTAGAGCTTTATCCGTTTGTGATATATACTTGCCATAACGTTTGATTGTCAATCAATTAGCCTTAGATTAAGCCAATCAAAACTTTCCTCTTGTGAAATCCACGCTAGATTACTAGCCATTATATTTCGTTCTGAATAAATTCTAAGTCTAGAGAATTTCTAGTTCTTGCTTTACATTCAGAATCTGAGTCAGCGTAGGTCTTCAGTAAGGAATGAGTCCTTCAAAATTAGAGTCTGAAGATCTTTGACACCTTAATATAAAGTCTGAGTGTCTATATCAGTAGGGTCTGAATTTCTTGTTCTGAAACTTGTAGAGTTTGAAGTTTTCCTTCTGAACCTCGTAAAGTCTGAGCATCCAGAAAGTTAAGTTCTCTTGAAGTATTAAAGATACCACTTCCAGAATATATTTACCTAGATCAAAATACTTCAGAGTACATATCAGATTTACAAGATTAACATGGATAGTTTTGTCAACTACAAAATCAGGAAGTTTCCTCAACAATCTCCCCCTTTTTGATGATGATAAAACTTCCATGCAGATCAAAAGATTTGATAAGATTTGAGAATAAATATAAATAACTTTTAAGCGCATAAGGCACAGATAAATGTAAGTGCAAAATGTAAGATCTATGTCCTTTGCTATTCTTCAAGTCCATTCAATAACCTGCATTATATCTACATAATGATATCATATAACCTGCAATATATATTCTCCCCTTTTTGTCACCAGCAAAAAGAATAGATAATTAATGATCAAACTGAATGTTAGTTACACAGATCAAGCCTAAAAGAAAGTAATATTCCAAGTTATGCATCTAAAAAGTTTCAAGAAAAAGGGAGATGAGGCAGGCTATTTCTTGGAAGGTGTGCGAACAAGTTGAAAATTTTCCAGGATTTGAACAGTGTCATCAATTCGGAGAGAACATTGACCAACAGCTTGCTCCAGATTGGTTGAACATTGAGCAATTGCCTTTTCAAGATATGCTTTATCTCGTTCTGCTTGAAAACGAAGATTTTTACTGTGTTCCTCAACAATGATCTTAAGATTCTTCATATCCTCTTCGAGAGCTGATTGCTTGTCTTTAATTTCGAGCAGAAGGTGAAGTATGGTCCTGTCCTCTGAAGATTGTAACTGGATATGGTCAGATGCAGAGTGTTCAAAATCACCTTCTCTTGTGGTCAGAATCTCCCCCTGATTACCTGCATAATCTACAGCAACATTCTCTATCATCATTTGTTCAGGGTGTTGTTGTAGAGATGGACCTTCTTCAGACACCATAGGAATTGTGTTGTGTTCCTGTTGTCTTAAGCTTGATTCCTCTAGCACTGGTTCTAAAATGTCAACAGGTTTTGAAACCTTGTCAGTAGGTGTTGAAGACCCTTGTTCTTTCTCAACATGTTCCTGACTAATAGTCTGTCCTATGTCAAGGCTTTCTGATGCATCCTCTTCATCCTTGAGGAGGAGTCTTCTTCGCTTTCTATACTCTTGTACAGGACTTGTTGAGATAGTCTTTTCCCTGGCTTTCTCTTTTCCTTTGCTTCTATCTTCTTTCTCTCTTGCTTCTCTTCTTCTAGCATATGGTGCTTCAGAATTATCTCTAAAGTTGTCTTTAGGTCTGCTTCCTGGAATCTCTCTATCCTTTCTGACAGTAAATTTCTTGAAGTTCATCTTAGCCAGCATCTTTTCTCTAACAAACATTAAAGGAACAAAAGTCTTGCACAGATCATCAGGAACAATGTTGAGATAGACAAAAATCCTGCTGATCAATGCACCATAAGGGAGTTGACTCTTGTCTTTCAGTAGAGTTATGTACATGTGAAGAATAATGATATGCAGAAGAGAATGGAACTTCATTCAAAATTGCCCAAATAATTTTGACTTCAAATTTAGACAAATCTGTCTTGGATGAAGCTTTGGGCCGCAAGCAATTAATAATGATCTTATGTAAGATCACTGTTTTTGTGTCAGATCAGGATAAGTAATGAACTGTTTTGATCTTCTGGAAAAATTTGGATTCTCTGAGACGGCTTTAGAAGCTTCTTCTGCGCTGACCTCAAAAGGAATAAACTGATTGTGTTTAACTCCAATGATAGCAGCTTATTGATCAGCCTTCAGAGTATACTCCTTATCCCCAACAATAAATTGAATGCAATTAGGGGACAAAATTGATAAATTGGAGTAGAAATATGCAGTCAATTCTGCATACATGTGTGCAGACTGAAGGCAGAATTCAGTCATCCCCAAACTGTCAAAATGGTGTTTGACAAAAATGCCAACCTTTTCCAGAAATAGAAAATCAACACTTCTATGGTTCATAATCCCTCTTGACAGCAAGATTTTGTAAAACTCATTGTGCAGTTGATTCCTAAAGAGACTTCCTTTTCCCTTTACTCCAGAAGCAATTCCCATCTTCTTCTCAAAATTATGAACAAGCCTAGCCTCATCATCCTCCTTTATTTTTGTTATGTTAGAATCTGAGCTATTCCGTGATTTAGGACTTGAGACATCAGATTTCTTTAGAGAAGATTCTCTTACCTTTTCTTTTCCTTTTCCAGATATATTCCCCTTCGTTCAGAAGTAGATACATTCTTTCTAGAGTGACCAATAGCAGACTGAAGCGAAGAATATGTTTCCACAAGTTGTACTTCTGATCTAAAGCCATTGTCTTTTAAACACACATATAAGACTGACTCAGAAGCATCACCCTTTTTCAACTTTTGGTAAGTTTTCCAGACAAATTTCAGATCTTTGAAGTAAAAGTCTGTTTTACCAGTAGTTTTTGGAGGAGATACTTGAGGAGTTGCTTTCGAAGATGTCTGCTTGTCCGATTCTGTTTCTGACGAGTCGGTGACCTCCATGTATTCTGTTGGTCCTGAATACTTTGAATCTCTGTTGAGAATACGCGATGATCGTCTTTTGAAAGGCATTGTGATCGTGCAAAGATCCTTGGAAGAGAAAGGTTGAATCTTTGAGTAGGAGAAGGAGAAGGAGTAGGTTCCGAGGAGGTGTGAGTTGGGAGCAAAAAGTTGGGTTTCTATTAGGGCTTTTGGCAGGGAGACGGTTTAAAGAAAGCGAAACTGATTTTGGGAGGTTATAAAGAGTGTTGCGATTATAAAGGAATAAATAGAAATAATTCAAGCACACTTAGTCATTTAATTAAATTAGAATGCGTACCTGATTTTCTTCCAAAAATAAAATATATGACTAAATATTGCCAGAATTTCCTGCCAGATATAGAATATACCCGCCAAAATTTGAAACGAGAATATTACCTTGCACTTGAGTTTGAATATGTCCTTCAAACTTAAATGCTTGAGTCTGAAAAGTTCCTGTCTTAGAAAAACTTCAAGTAGAAGGGTAAGTAATGCATAATTTGTTTCGAATAAATTCAAAAGAAGATTTATCTAAAGGTTTTGTGAATATATCAGCTAATTGATTTTTAGAATCAATGAATTGAATATTCACATCACCGTTCTGAACATGATCTCTGATGAAGTGATGCTTGATTTCAATGTGCTTGGCTCTTGAATGGAGAATTGGATTTTTGGTCAGATTGATAGCACTAGTATTGTCACAATTGATTGGAACATTTGATTCGTTGACTCCAAAATCTCGCAGTTGTTGTTTCATCCATAGAATTTGAGCACAACAACTTCCCAAGGCCATATATTCTGCTTCTGCTGTATAAAGTGTAACCGTGCCCTATTTCTTTGAGTACCAAGACACTAACATATTTCTAAGTAATTGGCATGTCCCTGTGGTGCTCTTCATGTCAACTTTACATCCAGCAAGGGCAGCATCAGAATAACCAATAAGTCTAAAATCTGATTCCTTTGAATACCAAAGACCTGACATTGGATAAGTTCCAATGTATTTGATTATTCTTTTGACTGCCGTAAGATGTGATTCCTTTGGGTTATATTGAAATCTGGCACACATAGAGACACTAAATAATATGTCAGGTCGAGATGCAGTGAGATATAGCAATGAAGCAATCATGCTTTTGAACACCTTCTGATCAACCTGTTTACCATTTTCATCCTTGTCTAATTTGGACGAATGAGACATTGGAGTGTCTGTTATCTTGCTGTTTTGCATTCCAAACTTCTTCACAATCTCTCTAGCATACTTTTCTTGACAAATGAAAGTACCATCCTTGGTCTGTTTCACTTGTAGTCCAAGAAAGAATGTCAATTCTCCCATCATGCTCATTTCAAACTCATTTTGCATACACTTTGAAAATTCCTTGCAGAGCACTTCATTAGAGGATCCAAATATAATATCATCCACATAAATTTGAACAATTAAGAAATCCTTACCTTTTCTCTTAATGAATAGAGTTGTATCAACTTTACCTTTTGTGAAGTCATTCTCCAGAAGGAAATTACTTAACCTTTCATACCAAGCACGAGGTGCTTATTTCAGACCATAAAGGGCTTTCTTAAGCTTGTAAACATAATTAGACTTTCTTGGTTCTTCAAATCCAGGAGGTTGTTCTACATATACCTCTTCCTTGATTTAGTCATTCAGGAATGCACTTTTCACGTCCATCTGAAACAATTTAAAGTTATGGAAACAAGCATAAGCTAAAAGTAGCCTTATGGCTTTTAACCTGACAACCGATGCATATATTTCATAATAATCTATGCCCTCTTCTTGTGAGTATCCTTTTGATACAAGCCTTACTTTGTTTCTGGTAACTTTTCCTTTATCATCCAGCTTGTTTCTGAATACCCATCTTGTTCCAATTACCGGATGATTCTTGGGTCTTGGTACAAGTTCCTATACTTCATTGATTCTGAATTGTTGAAGTTCTTCCTGCATTGCTTCCATCCAACTTTCGTCTGAAAGTGCTTCATTAATTCCTTTTGGTTCTATCTCAGATATCAAGGCTAAGGCATTGATATTTTCTTTATGTTTGGATCAAGTCTTGATGCCATCTTCAATTTCTCCAATAATAAGATTCTTCGGATGACTGGATTTATGTTTTCAGTTTCTAATGAATCTCTCCTTCTGAGTATCATCAGATTCTGAAGGTTCTGATTGAATTTGGATAAAGGTTGAATCTTCTTTTCCTTCTTCTACATATTCAATGATCTTTGGAGATTCTTGTTGAGCTTCAGACAACTCTTGAACATTGGGAGATGGGTCAGATTCATCTTTATGAGTCTGAACATTTTCATCAAACCTCACGTTCATTGTTTCTTCCACAGTCTGAGAATTCTTGTTGAAAATTCTGTATGCTTTGCTTGTTGTAGAATATCCAAGGAAAAATTCTTCATTTGCTTTCTCATCAAACTTTCCAGAGCGATCATTTGGATTTTTGAGTATAAAGCATTTACAACCAAACACTCGAAAATATGAAACACTGGGTTTGCTACCTTTGTAAAGCTCATAGGGGGTTTTGTCAAGAATGGGCCTTAGGAAAACTCTGTTGATAATATAGCAAGCTGTAGAAACTACTCCTGCCCAAAATTGATAAGGAATCTTGCTTTCAATCAAAAGAGTTCTTGCCATTTCTTGCAAAGAACGATTTTTCCTTTCCACAACACCATTCTGTTCTGGTGTATAAGGAGTAGAAAAATTGTGTTGAACGCCATTTTCCTCACAAAAATCATAAAAGCTTTGATTTTCAAATTCTCCCCCATGATCAGTTTTGATGCTGGAAATGGTATAACCTTTTTCATTCTGAATTCTTTTTGCAAATTTTGAGAAGTATGAAAAGGCTTCATTTTTGTGAGCAAGAAAGAATACCCAAGTGAATCTGGTAAAATCATCAACAATTACTAAACAATACTTCTTACCACCAATGCTTTGAGTTCTGGTTGGTCCAAACAGATCCATGTGTAGAAGCTGCAAAGCACGATTAGTAAAAATATGATGTATAGTCTTAAAAGAACTTCTTACCTGTTTTCCTAAGATACAAGCTATGCATAATTCTGTTTTCTTATATTTCAGACTTGGAAGACCTCGAACAAGTTGTTTGTTTGAGATTTTTGAAATTTGCTTCATGCTGATGTGCCCTATTCTTCTATGCCATAAGTCTTCATCTTCCTTGATAGAAATTAAGCATTGAGTAGAATCAAACTTTACATCAAGAAGATATATATTACCATGTCATCGTCTTGTGAATATTTGAGAGCTGTCTTTGCTAGAGCCACAACAGATGTTTTCTTGGAAGCTTATTTTAAAGCCTGTGTCACATAGTTGACTTATACTGATCAGATTGTAATTGAGACCTTTTACCAATGAAACATCATTGATAGTAAGTCCTCCAACTTCAACTGTTCCTTTTCCAATGATTTTTCCCTTGTTATTTCCTCGAAAGGAAACACTTTCACCATTCAGACTTTGAAATTTGATAAACATGATTGGATCTCCTATCATATGTCTTGAACAACCACTATCCAAGTACCATTTCCTTTTTGTTTTGCTGGTCACCTGCAAGAATTATATACATTCAAACTTTCTTTGGTACCCAGATTTGTTTGGGTCCTTAAGAGTTAGTAGTATAGGCTATTTTTACAAAGTTTCTCTGAATTAGTCTCTAGACCTTAGGACAATCCTTCTCAAAGTGCTGTGGATCTCCACATTTTGAGCACTTGAGAGCACTTAGGCTAACAGGTTTTACGAAATTCCTTCGGAAGTGATTTTTGTAGGCTTGTCTAGGAGTTCTTTGCCTTAATCTCTCCTTGACTTTTGGAAAATCAATCAAATGATCACTTTCCTTAACAAATCCGAGACCAGATTTGTTATAGTAAAGAATTTGTATAGAAAGGATATGTTCCAGCATTTTTGAACCATTTGAAAATTTGGAAGTAATATCAGAAAACTTCATTTTCAAAACAGAATTTTCTTTAGCAAGTGAATCTCGATTTTCCTTAATTTGATGAAATTCTTTTTGTAGAAAATCGATTCTGTCCTTTTGAGAAATATCCTATTACCTTAGCACTGAATTCTCCTTTTTTAATTTAGAGATTTTCTTAAGAGCAGTCTTAAATTCCAAGCATAATTCATCAATGTAATTTGATACTTCAATTGGAATTCAGGATACTTTACCTCGATTTTAACTTCAGTATCAGAATCTGAGTCTGAACTTGAGTCTGAACTTGAGTCTGAGTCTGACTTGGCCATCAGACAAAAGTTTGAGATATCTTCATCACTTTCTTCACACTCTGTATCACTCCAGGTTTCTGCTTTCAAGGCTTTCTTTGCTTTTTCAAATTTGCTCTTCTTTTTCTTCAAAAGTGGACAGTTTGGTTTGATGTGTCCACGTTTCTTGCAATGGAAGCAAATTACTTCTTTTGATTTTTCCGCATCATCAAGAATCCTCTTTTTCTCAAATGGCTTCTTCCCTTTGAAGTTTCTTCCTTTCTTTCTCATAATTTTGTACTTATTTATGAAGAGAGCTAGTTCTTCGTCATCAACATCTTCTGAATCTGAATCTGCATCATCAGAATCAATATTAGATTTTAAAGCAATTGACTTCTTACCTCTGGATTCATTCTCCTCATTCAGTTGTTTAGTTTCATATGACTGAAGAGTTCCAATCAGTTCATTTACTGATAGAGGCATGATCCTTTGAGTTTCTCGAAGTGAAGTTTTTATGTTGTTCTATTCCTTTGATAGTCCCCTCAGAAGCTTGTTTACTTTCATTGCATCTGAGACTGGTTGTCCTTGATATGCAAGATCATTTACTATGTCAGTAATTCTGTCATACATATCAGCAATTGATTTTCCTGTCTTCATTCTGAAGGATTCATATTGTCCAAGCAATAGATTGATCTGGGTTTCCTTGGCTCGATCTATTCCTTCATATGTTGTATAGAGGGTATCCCAGATGTCCTTTACTGATTCACAAGAAGCAATTTTCTTATATTCAATAGGTGCCAAGGCACAATAAAATGAATAAATTGCTTTTGAATCTAAAGCTTCTCTTTTTTATATATCAGCTTGAGATAATGGAACTTCTTCTGATTTGCTTCCATCTAGTTTTTCTTTTGAAGCAAAAGCTAGTGTTAAAGACTTAGGATTAACTCCTATGATGACAACGTCCCATTGCATGTGATCTACTGATCTGATAAATGCCTTCATTTTGTTTTTCCAGACGTTGTATACCTTGCCATCGAAATATGGTGGTCTGGAATTGCTTTGTCCTTCAATGAGACCTAAAACACTCATGCTAGTCATAAGATCGTTAGCTCAGAAGTAAAAAGCACTTCAATAAAAAAGCAACCTTGCTCTGATACCAATTAATATAGCTAGCAAGTATCACCTAGAGGGGGGTGAACAGGTGATTCGAGTGAATTTGTAGAATTTAAATCGGAAATGACTTTATAATCAGTAAAGTCTGAATAATAATCAGATTCTGAATATGCTAGTGTGTAGTGCAAACAATATAAAGATAGATTAGAGATAGAGAGAACTGCACACAAGAAGTTATAGTGGTTCGGCTTAGATCAAGCCTACGTCCACTCTTTCACGCTGACAGCCTATTGGCTGGATTCCACTATGTGATCAAAGGGATTACAAGATCTGAGTGATATCACTCGATGAATGATAGAACTCTCTATCTCACACAATCACTTTTATAGAAAATCCCTCAAAAACTCAGTATGTAGCTCAGGAAAGACAAGTAATAGAATCAGAATGCGCTTAAACTTTGGACTTGTTGATTCTCGACTTCGTTCTGTACTTTCTGCTCCTCATTAATCTCCTTTTATACTCCTCTACTTCCAAACTAGCCATTGGACAGTCTTTAGAGGATCATCTTCCAATCTTCACCTTGGACAGATTTGTATAAAATGGATTGAGTAGCTATCGGTTGACAAAATCTGAATCCCACTGAATCTGGTCGCCCATACAACCAGAATCTTGGTTTCCCTAAGTAGAGCTTTATCCGTTTATGATATATACTTGCCATAATATTTGATCGTCAATCAATTGGCCTTAGATTGAGCCAATCAAAACTTTCCTCTTGTGAAATCCATGCCAGATCACTAGCCGTTATATTTTGTTCTGAATAAATTCTGAGTCTGAAGAATTTCTGGTTCTTGCTTTACATTCAGAACCTGAGTCAGTGTAGGTCTTCAGTAAGGAATGAGTCCTTCAAAATTAGAGTTTGAAGATCTTTGACACCTTAATATAAAGTATGAGTGTCTATATCAGTAAGGTCTGAACTTCTCGTTCTGAAACTTGTAGAGTCTGAAGTTTTCCTTTTGAACCTCGTAAAATCTGAGCATCCAGAAAGTTAAGTTCTTTTGAAGTATTAAAGATACCACTTTCAGAATATATTTACCTGGATCAAAATACTTCATAGTACATATCAGATTTACAAGATTAACATGGATAGTTTTGTCAACTACAAAATCAGGAAGTTTCCTCAACAATAACCATTCCGATTTCTACGAACTGGAGATTACATGGGTAAGGGGACTTAGTTACGCTAATGATCCCGAATCGAGATCTCTAACACCCTTTCGGTACCTAAAACGATCCAAAATGTCTAAACGTGTCACGCGAGTTCGTAAGGCCTATTCACTAATTCTAACCGTTCTAATTGGGAGAAATCAACCAATCAATAAGAAAATGCGCAAACAATTTCAATCAAACACAGCAATCCCTAAATGGTCTCTAAAATGAAAATCAATCAAAATACTCAAACCCTAGTAAAGCCCTAAAGGCTTGTTCATTCAATGAATTATGTGATTTTAGGGTTTTTTAGTGGTTAAAACCCCTTTTAATCCCTAAACTAAGGAGTCTTCAAAAATACCACTTGTGCACCTCAAAAAATTTAAATTTCACTCAAAATAGGTGGCCATAGGTATTCTAAGCCATTATGTGAATTTTTGAAATTTTTGATTTTTTTTTGGGAAAAGATCACCAAATTTCATACTTTCCCGAAATCTGATTTTTTTTATTTTATGGAAAAAAGTTTATGAATTTTTTATTCTTCAATTTTTATGGATTTTCTAGAATTTCCGAATTTTTATGAATTTTTTGAATTTTCTATGATTTTTTGAATTTTCTGATTTTTTTTATGAATTTTCTAATTTTTTAGAATTGCTTTTGAAATTTTTTATTTTCCCGCCGAGAGTGAACCGGACTGAACTGGTTCGGACCAGTCCGACCAAGTCAGACCAGCCTAGCCGGCTTCGGCCAGTGTCCCGGCGAGAACGGTGCCAAAACGGTGGCGTTTAGGGCTTTTTCTTTGGAGCATTTTGTCGAGCACCTAGTGTGCATCAAGTTTGTATTCAAGTTTTCAAGGTCGCCACTTCGGACCAATCTTTGGCGACCTTCCGATTACATTCCGGCAACCACTTTGAGTTCTATGTCGACTTTTCATCACCTTCTAACCACCTAGCCCCACTAGACCGCCACCGGACCACCGCCAGCCGACAAAAATTGAGCCTAAAAACACTAAACTAAAACTGAACTAACCTAACTTATCTAATGTCCAGATCGGCAATCAAGTCATCCTATCCGCTTTTAGCGATTAAACAACAATCAGAACAATCAGAGAACAAGAATGACTGACTTAGAATGGTCATTGGCCACTGAGAAGTACTCCGGCAAGGTTTGGGAGCTCCGACAGGGATGATCATAAGGGCCGACTCACGATTTTCACACAAATCTGATCCAAAGTGCATCAAACAACAAATCACATGATTAGAAACACGAAGGAAGAGCTAATAAGCAAACTGGAATCAAACCAATTCAGAAATCACACACAAATCATTTCGGTCATTCATTTAAACAATTTATCGAACAACTAAAGTGCAGTTGTGAAGGATCTTTACCTTGGTCAATGGTGGCCGAAATGGAATTTTCAAACTACATGTCTTCCTCAATTTGGTTCTCCTGCACTTGTACTATCACCGTCGGGGATCAGCTTCACCGGGAAAATCCCTAATTTGCAAAGCTAAGCCTTGTTCCAAGCCTTCGTGATCAGCCTATTTGCTAGAACTGGAAGAGGAGATCACCGGTCCGGACTAATTCATCGGCGCCTGTCCAATAAGGGCGGCGCCGATCACTCAGTCTAGTGGATCTCGACTCCCTCCTTCTCTCTCTCTCTCTCTCTCTCTCTCTCTCTCTCTTCTTCCTTTCTCTTTCTGGAATTCTCTCTCTCTATCTCAAGCAAATCGTCGAACACCTCCCTTTCTTGCGTAATGGATTTCCCGCCCCTTTTCTAGCATTCGCCAGGGTGGTTCCGGCCTCTAGTCGGTTAGAGCGAATAAGGATGGACAGCTGGAGATTCTCCAGCTATCCATTCCGTTTAACATGTGCAAGAATGGGAGGAGTCAGTCGGTAAAGATGCGGGTCCGAATAGATATTTTTCTCCATTCCCGCGCATTACTTGAGCCGGGTGAAGGGTATGACTGACCCGGGTCGGATTGGGTCCATCCGACCGACCCGACAGACCCGGGTTGGTCCAATTTTGCAAATTCAACCCCATTTTGACCCAATTTCAAGATTTTGATCCCAAATTTTGATTCCTTGACACTTTTTACATTGAAATGTGTGATCAATTTGAATTTTCATTTTAATTAGGTCAAAAATCCCCAATTTTGGATTCGGTTTCATTGGGTTTTTGTTTGATTGAGTGTCGAAATGACATGATTAGGCAAAATTGAAGCCAAAATTGAATTATCCATTATCAATTACCCCTAGGGAAGGTATGGACTTTGATTGAAAATTTCGAATTGAACAAATCCCCAATTTGGGTCCTAAAATCCCTAATTTTCAATTAATTTTGGGGCTTTTCCATTCCTTTATCAAATTGTGAAATTGGACTGACCAATATGAAATTCAAGGTCCCGGAATCAATTGTTGTGAAGATACCATAGCCTAAAAATGACTAAAAGTAATTTAATTGGATTTTTGGCTCAATTAGGGTATGAAATTACCCAATTTTGAGGAAAACACATCCCCAACTGAAATTTTGTAAAATTGAGACCGCAGTGATGAAATTGGAATTAAAATAAGACTAATGGACATTTTTGTGGAATTTTTTAATTCCATTTAGTATTTTTCTTGATTGTTTCACTCATTTTAGCCAAAAGAAACTAAGGAAAAATTATTTTTTGTTTAGAAATAGGTTCCTAAGCATGGCCAATGTTTCTAATCCTAATTTTGTGATTTTTAGGTAAATTTGAAAAATGGGCCAAAAATCAAGTGTCAACAATAGGTTATGTGAGATATCTCCAATGGTCAAAATTTATTACCCACATCAATGGATGGGAACAAAAACCCTTTCCAAGTGGTTGTGAGAAGACCTTTTTTATTAAGGTGCTTTAATTCAGCATTTTTAACAAACTCTTTGGAGTAAACCAAAATCATCTTGTTCAAGACTTTCCTCTAAAGGAATTTTGACCAATTGATGACATTTATCAAAGATTGATTGACAATTGCTTGAATGACATTTAAAGTCTTCATCCTTTCTTATGTTGTTTACCTTACATTTGATTTGCTAATGCCATCTCGGAATCATCTCAAAATTTACCTCCCAAGTGGAGTGATCTTAATTTTCATTCGATTTGTTATATGCAATCTTGGAACTCCTTGAAAATGGTGATTATTAGATGTTTCAAATAGGTATCTTAGAGCAAATTACAAGATTGTCGCACTAGACCTTCACCTTCCATGTGGACGCAACTTGTAGCTTTGATTATGGTGATTCAAAATGGTATTCTAAAACAAAACACAAGTTCATAGCATCGGAGTTTCACCCCCAACTGCGTCTTGTGGCTTTAAATACAGTGATTTTAATAGTCTTTCCAAAGTATATGTAGGTTTGTAGTCTTGGGCTATGTTTGGTAGTCTGGATAAAATTCGGGATAAGATAAATTTTATCCTATCTCGTGTTTGGTGCATGCTCAAGATAGGATAAAGTCGGATATAGGAAGGATATAGCCCGGATAAAATTATCCTATGGGGGAGGTGGGATAAATGTATATAGGATTTCTAATATTCATAATATAAAGTTATTTTTCTCGAATAACAAACTTGTTAAATTAATAAAATTAAAATAATATTTTAATTTTAATATAAAAAATTCAAAATAACAAAAAAATAACATTCATTTTTATTTATTCTTATTTTTATTTATATATTCAAATTTCTTTCTATCTTATGATATAAATTTCATATATATATACACATCTAGTATACATATTTATTACATATTTTAGGCATATTTGTATAGTTTACTATTTAATAAAATTTATTAGAGAATGACGGAAGGGAAATAAATAAAAAAATAATTAAAAAAGAGAGAGAAAAATTAAAAAATAAAAATGAAATAGGTAAGAGTGTCATGAGAAATTTTTATCATCTCCGTTTGTGTAATTTTTAGGTTCATTTACACTGATATCACATTCATAGCAAATAATAAATATAGTAATATGTGAAAATATCTGACTTTATTACCGTAATTCACCAAACAGTCGATAGGATATAGCAAATCCCTTGGATTTCATATCTTATCCTATCCAATTCTATCCTGACTAGAATTCCGGACAACCAAACACAGCCTTGGAGCATTCAACCTCTAAGTAGTCGATATAAAATTCGGGATAGGATAAATTTTATCCTATCTCATATTTGGTGCCTACTCAAGATAGGATAAAGTCAGACATATGAGGGATATAGCCCGGATAAAACTATCCCATGGGGAGGTAAGATAAAGGTGGATAGGATTTCTAATATCCATAATATAAAAGTTAATTTTCTAGAATAATAAACTTATTAAATTAATAAAATTAAAATAATATTTGAATTTTAATAATATAAAAATTCAAAATAACAAAAAGATAACAATAAATTTGTTTTTTTTTATTTATTCTTGTTTTTATTTATATATTCAAATTTTTTTCTATCTTATGATATAAATTTCATATATATATACACACATTTAGTATTTATATTTATTACATATTTTAGGCATATTTGTATAGTTTACTATTTAAAATTTTTTTATTAAAGAATGATGGAAGGGGAATAAATAAAAAAGAAAATAATTAAAAAAAGAAGGAAAAATAATAATAAATAAATAAAAATGAAAGAGGTAAGAGTGTCGTGAGAAATTTTTATCATCTCCATTTGTGCAATTTTTAGATTCATTTACACTGATATAATGTTCATGGAAAATAATGGACATGATAATATGTGAAAATATCCGGATTTATTACTGCTATTCACTAAACAATAGATATCATATAGCAAATCCCTTAGATTTCATATCCTATCTTATCCAATTTTATCCTTGCTAGAAATTCGGACGACCAAACGCAGCCTAAGAGGACGCAACTTGTCCTTTTGGATGACTTCTCTTTCCAACATATACACATGGTGAGTTTCTGCAGCCCATGGTATCCTTCTTCTGTTAGATATCCAAGTAATATCTCAGAAATTTCTAACAATGATATGCAGGTACGATGAACTTTCGCAGCCCGTGACCATTTCAAAACAACAAACTTCCCTAGTGGAACTGTCTCTTTCAATACAACAAGGTGTGCTTTTGCAGCCCGCATTCTTCCTTTCAATATGACACGGTAAGCTTTTTGCAGCACAGAGTCACTTTTATCAATAATCTTTGTAAATATTCTTTCAAACAATCTAGGTAAGTAGTTTTTACCCTTAGTTAAAAAAAATAAAAATCAAATCTTCTTCCACCCCAAAAACAGAGCCTAAGAGAGAAAAGAGTGAGAAGAGTGAAGAGTAATGAGAGAATATGCTATAAACAATGCATAGGCTTGAGGTAATCTTTAAAGGTAAGTCCTTGATCAAATGTTGTTTTTCATTTAATTTTCTTTCTCTTTGAGTCAGTCGACTAAAAGTTTAGGTATTATTTAGTCTTTGAGAGGAATCTCTTCGAATTTTCTCTCAAAAGAGGCGGCTGTTGTGACATTCTGAATTTCGACCCATTTTCGGGATTTATGAAATGAGTATTTCTTAAATGCACTTTCAGTAGTGAAATCTCGCTCGGAATTGATCACTCTCGAGTAGACTAACCGTTAGGGAATGGCTAGTTAGGAATCAAGTACGTGGACCAAAGAACTTGACCGTGGATTGACACTTCGACCATAAGGATTGGCAAGGGATTATTTTGGGCCGTTAAAGGCCGATCCAAGGATGGTTATGGAACGATTCGCAAATGTCGTGCAATTGGGTCGCGGGTGATTCCGTTTGGCCATTGTATGAACTTCGAACGATCCTAAACCTAATCCGAACGATTGCGTCATTTGGAACTAGTGATTGACCCTCACAATTACATGACAACCGAGGTCGCCATGGCTCGAGTAAACTTAGATGTGGCTCGATATCGAATCGACCACGAGTCGATACGCGTAATTCCTAAAAGCCGTCCGTTAGTTCGAGATACGCTAAAGTCGTATTCGATTGAATTTGGCCATTAATTAGAATCCGAATTGGGCGTCGAAGTTTCAAGATTTCCACGACTAATTTGTCGAACGTCGTCTCATTAAACGTGGCTAATCGTCGGGTTGATCGGAAATGCAGAAAAAGGAAAATTGGACAAAATATTTTGTGGACAAATTATTTTTGTGGAGATAATGTTGAAAATCTCTCTCTTCTCTTCTCTCTCTCCTCCCCCACGTCCCTGCTGCCCCATGCCGCTGACTTCCTCCTCTTTCCCCGCTGCCCTCCCCTACGTTGTTTCTGCTTTTGCTTTGCTGGTGCTTCTGCTTTACGCTGCTGCTTTCCCCCAATGCTGACTGCTGTTTTGTGGACCACTGCCCTCACGTGATTTCTGTTTCTGCTCTGTTTTTGCTGATTGCTGACTTCTCCTCTGCTGCTGACTCCTTCACGTGTTACTACTGCTTCTGCTTCTGCTTTGCTTCTGTTTCTGCTTCTGCCTTTGCTGCTGCTGCTAATTTCTTCCACCAACTCCACCAGCCATCATCACTCCCCCATGCTTCAGCTGACTCCCCCACATGCTGACTTCTCCCTTTCCCTCTTCTTTTCCGCTTCTGCTCCTTCGTTTTCTGCTACTTCACTGCTTCGGTTTCTTGCTGCTGCTCACCGCCAGACCAGCCCCTTTTCCCTCTCGCCATCACCACCACCCACGATCACCCTCACACCATCACCGACCATCTGAGCTGCCATCTGCTGTCCGCCCTCGCTGTTGCTTCGCCGGAGTAGCCGTTGTTGTGCCGAGGCTCTCTATTGCTCCCGTTGCTCGGTTTTCTTGCTTAGGCTAAGAGTAAGTACTCCCTAAGCCTTGGTTAGGATAATGGATTACTAATGAACATGCTTAGGAGTGGATTAGGGCTATGGATAGTTGGTTTAGTGGCTGGTTGTGCTTGGTTTGCTTGGTAGTGCTTGTTGGTTGATTTCCGGTAAGGTTGCTCCCACATTGCTGGATTTTGCTATTTTTGCTGTGATTTGTGTGGGCCGAATTTGAGGGAGTGTTCTCATGAAAGTTGCTCATGACATCTTGTCATATGACATATATTAAATCTGGAATTTTTGGAGATCATTTAGGGCCATTCGTAAGTCTATTTTTGGACCGAATTCAGTCTACCGGATTTACTATTCACCCGACCTTCTGGTCTTTCCGATTTTATATAAATTTTTCCAAACCTCTTTTCAACAAACTTCCTTCACGAAAATTGTTAAGAACATCCGTTTTTATGACATATAAAAATGTCAAGGCTTTCCAAAGTGATTTGGGTACTGGATGAGATGCATTTTGATGGACAGGCGGCCTGACCGGACGGGTTGAATTTCGTCTGACTTCAAGTGTCAAAACAAGGCGTTTACAGTTGGAAATGGATTTCGTGTCCTCATAAAAAATGTTTATCAAGATGTTTTGTACAACATATCCAAATTTCAGAATTTTTGGAGTTGATTTACTATTTATTTTAAAGGAAATTCGGTGACTGTGTTACTGCCCAGAATTGCCCGGAATCACCCATTTTTGTGTATACTCAGTTTTCTCATTTTCGGACAATTATTCAAAGGTGGGGTTATCAATGAAAAGTGTGGCATTTTATTGGCCGAGTAAGTATTCGGTTGGCATGTGACCTGTCACACCCCGAGCCCCATCGAGCACGCGACACACCTCTTTGGTCGAATATCGCGACGTCCCAGAATATCGCCGACCCCATTCAACTTATCAGAGATTTAAAGCATCAACGAAAGCCACAAACACCTAGACAATAATTGACTAGGGGTAAAAAGGGAGAATAGACATCCATTACTTATCCAAACTTATACAATATCCACCATATACAATCCATATAATATACATGCACACCGAACCTCTAAACTATGCACCAACGATGTCAAAAAGATCAGTAGCTTGGGCATTCCCTATTCCAAAAATGGGACACTTCAAAATCCTACACTCAACCCCTAAACTAGCCCCTACGCCCTCTAGAAGGCGTCCACTCCGAGTCTGACTCCTCAGGACCCGAGTCTGAATCCCCCTGAGCCACCTGTTCCTCTGAGGACTCTGAATCAGCCTCGATCTCAATCGGGTTGTCCTCATCACCCGACTCCACCGGAACCTCAATCCGCTCTTCCTCATCAGACTCCTCTTCCAGCTCTTCCTCTGGCTCAATCTCTGGTGCATCCTCTGGTTCCATCTCTGGGTCTTCTTCTGGCTCATCTTCAGGTTCTTCCTCCAGTGCCTCTTAAGGTTCTTCCTCAGGGTCTTCTTCTCCTGGTTCCTCCTCTGGTATTACATCGAGATCCACTTCCATAGGATCGTACCCTGCCTGTGATTCCTCCGGCTCTGGATCAGGCTCAGCCACTGGAGGTCCTGGTGCTGCGGGCGCAGGCTGATGTCCGGACTGGGCGAGACTAGTATCCAGACTAGTCATCTCGCCGTTAGGAGGGGGTATGGCTGACGGATCCCAATCCCCTACTCCGTCAAACGGAACGTCAAAGCCACGGACGGGGCCAAACTCATCCATCCCGTCCCTGAACATCCAGGCGGTGTAGGTGTGGGCCTGCCAAAGAGGTAGCCCTACGTCTACCCAGACTACAGTAGTATGTTTGACCCAGGTCATATTTTCGTTTATCAGGTAATCTACAACATTATGGTCGGTGTGCATCGGAATCCCAAAACGCTGCGGTGGTGGTGGTGGAAGGTTTATTTATCAGGCCGGAGTTCTGAAATTGTTTGGTTGAAACAACCATGAGAACACTTCTCAACAAGTACACACCCTAAACCCCACCTAGGCTAACACGTACCTCCAGACAAGACCAACACAATATCACCTAATAAACACATCATGCACACAATTGCACTTACTTGGGCTTTTGATATGCGCAATCTGCAGGTTAGTCTCAACTATATAATTTCCAATCACATGCACATTTCAAATTAATTTCATGCTCGATACACAAGTCGAACACATGGCATTTCCAATTCCACATTCCACACACTCGCTCATGCCTCATCACACTATCTTCACTCGACTCGCCAATGACCCGCATAATAGTATCGCCTTAGGTTCACTGCGACCATCTCATATTTTCACTCGACTCGTCAGTGACCCGCGTAATAGTACCGCCTCAAGTTCACTGCGACCATCTTATATTCACAACACTTCTTAGCCCGCGTAATAGTACCGCCTCAGGCTATGTCTCTTGCCTGCGTAATGGTACCGCGTCAGGCTCAACATCCACCACCTATGGCATAACCCGCGTTGAAGTACATGCCTCAGGTTGGCATTCTTCCGGTAATACCGGGCATCGTCCCGCGTAATAGTATCGCCTCAGGGATTTTCCTGACCACACGCACGACATTTCACACAATTTCTCATTCATCCACACGTTCGATTTACGCACCAACATGCCAAATCACCAGCCGATCAAATTCGGCCCATGCACGCATCGAATCTCACTCATTTCACATGCTCAATCAACACCCAATCATGGCCAATTGCCAGTCAATTCAATTCAGCCCATGCGTGCATATAATGGTCCACATTTCAATCAATCAATTCACAATTCGACAAACATACAAGGCCACCATCGGGCCCACAATCACAGCCACAATCATGGGCATAAATTCAGCATTTCCATGCTTATTTCAAGCCATAACAAACACCACAAACCAGCCATATCATAACACACCAAACCGACACAATTTAGTCCCTAAATCGGGCCATATGCTCATCAATGCGAGCCACAATTTCCAGCACCCAATTCAGCATCAATTCAGTCCCAAACCATCACCATTTCACCCACAAATCAGCCAACATCAGCCCCTAATTCAGTCCATCCAAAACAGCCCTTAACAACCACTAATTAGTCCAAAACAGCCCCTAATTAACCCGATTCAGCACCTAATTACGTCCATCGGTACCCGATATCCTAAATAGGGTTTAGGGGGCAACTTACTTGAAAATCTAGGCTAGCTCGGCTGAAGGGGAAGGAGCAGCAGTCGGCGGCGGACGGCGATGGAGAGCGGCTAGCTGGACGGTGGCTGATCTTCCACGACTGGACAGAACTGAAGGGACTGGTGGTGGTGATTCGGTGTAGGGAAAATAGAGGAGGAAGAGGCGGTGAGGTGAGGATGGCGATGGTGAGGCGAGCGGCGGTGGCTCCGGCGTGTGGCTGCTCCGGCTAGGTGGGTGGACAATGGCGACGGCTGGCTTGGACGGCCAGCCACGGTCACGGTGAGGGGAGCAGGTGGTTCGGTCGGGTGGGAGGGAGAGAGGAAGATGCCGAGAGAGAGAGAGAGTGAGGGGAGAGAGAGAGAAATGGGGATTAAATATGCTAAACACCAATAATCGGTGTCTAATGCCTTTGCCAAAAGACCATCTTACCCTCCTCTCTAAAATCCAATCAATGGCCAAGATTCGATCTTATCCTAAGATCGACGGTCCGGATTAATCCTTACCAAAAATATCCAAGGGCAAAATTGGAATTTCACAAAATTCCCAAGGGCAAAATTGTCCAAAAATTTCTATTTCTAAAGCTAGTGTAAAATGACCAAAATGCCTTTCTCACATTATACTTGGCCTTAACAAAATCTCAGGGGTAAAACGGTCATTTTCCATTTCTCGCCAGAATTTGAATTTTCTGAAGAATCCAGACAAATCTGAGGCTGACTAAGCTAATAACAACATCGTCCAATTATCCTGTCGTGACATTCATAATTTCCGAGGCCCAATCTTGGTCGTTAATTAATGACCAAACTTAATTAACTTAACTTGAGCATATCTCGAACTAACGGGTGACTTTTGGGTAAATTCGCACATTTGACCCTTGGCCGATACTGAATCAAGCCACGTTCAAGTTCACTCGGGTCGTGACGACCTCGGTTGTCACTTAATCGCGAGGATCGATCGCTAGTTCCGACGGGCACGATCGTTTGGTATAGGTTTGGGGTCATTCGTCAATTCATTTCGTGGTCAAGCGGAATCACTCGCGATCTACTCGTATGACAATGGCGAACTGATCCCTAACTATCCTTGGATTGGCCTACATTGGCTCAAAATGTCACCTCGACAATTTTCATGGTCGAGAGTCGATTCACGATCAAGTTTCTTTGGTCGCGCGAATTTAAATCCCTAATTAGCCATTCCCTAATGGTTAGTATCCTAGGAGTGATCAGTTCCGGGCGAGATCTAACTACAAGCATGTCCATGAAATCATTCATTTCATAAGTCCAAAGTGGGTCAGATTTCAGAATGTCACAACTCTTCCCCCCTTATAAAAATTTTGTCCTCGAAATTTACAATTCGACCTAGCTACTCAAACAAGTGGGGGTATTGACGTTGCATTAGCTCTTCATTTTCCCACATCGCGCCTTCTGTCCCGTGATGTTCCCAAACAACCTTGACCATCGGGATCGTCTTGTTTCTTAAAACACGTTCTTTCCGATCTTTAATCCTTATTGGTCTTTCGACATACGACACCCTGTCGTCAACTTCTATCTCTTCGTAATTCAACACGTGAGTTGGGTCCGGTTCATACTTTCTCAGCATCGATACGTGGAACACATTATGCATTTGCGACAAATTTGGCGGGAGTGCAAGGCGATAAGCCAAGTCTTTAATCCTTTCTAAAACCTCAAAGGGTCCCACATATCTCGGACTCAACTTCCCTTTTTTACCAAATTGGGATAATCCCCTCATGGGCGATACCTTAAGGAATACGTGATCCCCTACTTGAAATTTCAAAGGTCTTCGCCTTCTGTCTGCATAACTCTTTTGATGGCTTTGAGCTGTTTTCAGCCTTTCACGAATTATCTTAACAACCTCAACTGACCGTTGAACTAATTCTGGCCCGGTTATACTCCTTTCTCCAACTTCATCCCAACACACAGGCGTTCTACATGCTCTGCCATACAGAGCTTCAAATGGCGCCATTTCGATACTTTGCTGAAAACTATTATTATACACAAATTATGTTAAGGGCAATTGCTCTTCCCACTTGCCCTGATAATCCAACACACATGCCCGAAGCATATCCTCTAGAGTCTGAATTGTCCTCTCAGACTGGCCATCCGTTTGTGGATGGTCAGCTGTACTAAACTGCAACTTTGATCCTAATGCCGTCTGCAGACTTTTCCAAAAATTGGCGGTAAACCTAGGATCACGATATGAAGTAATCGTCACTGGTACCCCATGCAAACGAACTATTTATTGCACGTATAACTCAGCATACCGATCTAATGCGAAGTCCTTTCGCATGGCCAAGAAGTGTGCTGACTTTGTCAATCTATCAACAATCACCCAAATGGAATCATGGCGTCTTTGGCTCCTTGGTAATCCCATCACAAAATCCATAGTAATATGTTCCCATTTCTACTCTGGGATTTCCAAAGGTCACAACAATCCTCCGGGCTGACAATGTTGCGCCTTCACTTGCTGGCCCGTTAGACACTTGGCCACGTGCTTAGCTATATCTACCTTCATGCCATTCCACCAATAGTACTGTCTCAGGTTCTGATACATTTTCGTACTACTAGGATAGATGCTATAACTACTATGATGTGCTTCCAATAAAATTTCTTCCTTAAGTTCCGCATCATCAGGCACGCATAATCGTCCACGGAACTTCAATATCCCGTCTTCGGATATCTGGAAGTTTGACTTTCTCTTGGTAGCACCCATTTCCAGAATCTTTTGGATTTCTTGATCCGTAGACTGTAAAGTCCTAATCTTAGCCTGGATTTCTGGTTCGATTCTTAAAGTGGCAAACAAGCTCGAGACTTGACTTACTTCGAATCTAAACTCCAAGTCTCACACTCCTTCCAATAAAGTCCATTCCTTGACCATCAAATGTGCGATGCTTGACTTCCGACTCAATGCATTAGCTACCCGGTTGGCTTTTCCGGGGTGATATAAAATATCACAATCATAATCCTTAAGTAATTCCATCCATCGACGATGTCTCATATTGAGTTCCTTTTGAGAAAACAAATACTTCAGACTCTGATGGTCCGTATATATCTGAAATTTCTCTCTACATAAATAATGTCGTCAAATCTTAAGAGCGAATATGATTGCAGCTAATTCCAAATCATGCGTCGGATAATTCAGTTCGTGCGGCCTCAACTGCCTTGATGCATAGGCTACCACTCGCCCATGTTGCATCAGCACACATCCTAATCCTTTCAACGACGCATCACTATAGATTTCGAAATCTCCAGATCCTGACGGATAAGTCAATACCGGCGCCGTCGTTAATCTATGCTTTAACTCCTGGAAACTCCTTTCACACTTGTCAATCCATTCAAACTTTGTTTCTTTCTTTAACAGACGTGTCAACGGCATTGCTATAGCCGAAAATCCTTCCATAAAACGTCTATAGTATCCTGCCAAACCCAAGAAGCTTTGAACCTCTGTTACCGTCATCGGTCTCGGCCACTTTATCACGGCTTCAATCTTTGCCGGATCTACTGAAATTCCATCTCCCGAAATCACATGTCCAAGAAAGGCTACTCGATTGAGCCAGAACTCGCACTTACTAAACTTAGCGTACAGTGCGTGTTCCCTTAAGGTCTGCAAGACTTTACTCAAGTGGAACTCGTGCTCTTCCGAGCTCTTCGAGTACACCAATATATCGTCTATGAAAACTATCACAAATTGATCAAAGAATTCCTTAAACACCTGATTCATTAAGTCCATAAAGGTAGTAGGGGCGTTTGTCAATCCGAACGGCATTACCGTAAATTCATAATGTCCATATCTTGTCCTAAATGCCGTCTTCGGTATATCCTCTTTCCTAATTCTCAATTGATGATATCCCATTCTCAAATCAATTTTAGAAAACACCGAAGCCTCTTGTAACTGATTAAACAAATCATCAATCCTTGGCAGGGGATATTTATTTTTTATCGTCACTTGATTCAACTGCCTATAATCGATACATAACCTCAACGATCCATCTTTCTTCCTCACAAATAAAACTGGCGCTCCCCATGGAGACGTACTTGGACGAATAAATCCTTTGTCCAACAACTCTTGCATTTGCACTTTTAGCTCTTTTAATTCTGACAACGACATTCTATAAGGTGCCTTCGAGATTGGCTCAGTCCCAAGGGCCAACTCGATTACGAATTCTACTTCTCTTTCTGGTGGCAATCCCAGCAATTCCTGAGGAAAAACATTGGGGTAATCGCACACCATGGCTATGTCCTCTAGCCTCGGCTCCTCAGCCGTCGAATCAACCACAGCCGCTAGAAATCCTTAACACCCTTCGTTCAACAACTTAGTCATTTCTAGCGACGAAATCCATGGGATCGAGGTTCCCCCTCGATTTCCCACAAATTTGAATTCCGGATGTCCAACATGATTAAATTGGATCACCCTGCTACTACAATCCATTATGGCCCTCTACTTAGTCAACCAATCCATACCCACTATCACATCAAAGTCATACATGGCTAGAACCGCTAAGTCTATCCTTTCTTCCCTATCACCAATCACAATCTTACAATTCGGGCACCCCAACGAGACTAGCACCTTATCATTCAAGGGAGTTGTAACACATAACACAACATCAAGCAACTGCAGTTCCATACCAGTCAACTTAACAAATTGCTCAGACACAAACGAATATGACGCCCCCGGATCGAATAAAGCATACACAGCATGATCGCACAGAGAAACCGTACCTGTGACTACCCCTGACACGTTCTCAATCTCTCTTCTGGCCATGGCGTACACCCGTCCTTGGGCCTGTGGCCTATTCTAATTAGCTGGCTGGGCAGCTCCAATTTGGTTCCTGTTCCGGGGTGGTGGCAACGCAGGCAATCTATTTTGCCTGATGTTGGGGCAAAACCTTATATGATGACCAAATCCGTCACATCCGAAACATACTGTCACGCCCCGAACCCCATCGAGCTCGCAACATCCCTCCTTGGTCGAATTAATGCGACGTCCCAGGAAAAACATCGCCGACCCAAACGATCAGAAGCACATGCGGAAACGATTATAAAAACACCCGCACTATCAAGATGACGACGGGGTAGATCATCAGGACAGTCGAAGAACAACAACATTAACTTTTATACAATGCCATCGAACCGGGCATACAAACATCATATTACAAACAAACTTAGCAAATGAGCATCCAAAACCACCGACATAACAAAAGGATCGAGTGGTTGGGTTAACTTAACTTCACTATGGGTCGACCTATCTATCAAAAGGTGACTGGTCAGACCTACTCTACGCAACCCCTAAAATACCCTAGGGAAACCTAAGGGTCATCCTCCTCTATTTCTTCCGCTAGATCCTCTGGCTCATACTCCGGAAGATCACTTGGACCATGTTACGGGGGAATCGCCTGCAAAGGTTTCATGGCCTGCAGCTCCACTAAGGCACCATGGGCGGCTCCTCAAATCCCAAAACGAGGAGGCGGGCCTCCTGGGTTCATGGCTGGGGTTATGAAATTTTGGTTATACAACTATGAGACAAATCTCAATAAGTGCACAACCCCAAACCCCACATAGGCTCTCACGTACCGCTAGACGAAACATGCATGACACAACAACCAATCATACTAACAATCACACGCGATCCTACCTGGGATCCATCATGCACATCCCTGCATGTCAGATAATAATACAACCAATCAATTCACGTCCTCACTCATCAAATACTATGTCACGCGAGGCAAACCACACTCGCACACTAACTCACACCATGCGTCAATTTTCACAATTCTCACACGTCAAACCAAGTCCAGCTCATTTCACCACTTTTCCACCACTATCGTGCCCGCGTAAAACGCATCAGGCTAACGGTCTTCTGACCTCATCAGGCATCGTCACCCCGTCGGGCCGGGCATCGTCACCTCGTCAGGGACGGCATCGTCCCGCGTAAACGAACACGCCTCATGACGGAACTTACCCCGCGTAAACGAACACGCCTCAGGGTACCACTTTTCCAACCATTCCAATCACCTCGTACCATCGTGCCACACATACCACACGGCCATACATAACACACGGCCACACAATCTCACGTCACATGTACACTTCGCAAATGCACAACCTCGTCGCACGAATATACCACACGATCACACATGCTTAGCACGCGAACTCATTACTCGATCACACCACCACACCTCACGGCCACACACACCCGGCACGCAACCACGCCACATTAAGCCCAAAACACATTCCAAACCAGCCAACAATCACAAGCCATACAATCATTCAATTAAGCTCATTCAAGCCATAAAACCACCAATAAAATGCACAATTCAGTTCAGATCATTCCGCGTCACCATAGCCCTATCCGAGCCTCCTAAACCTCGCATTTTCCTCCCACAAATTAGTCCACAGCAATCATTAACTAGCCCCTCCTTCACATGCTTCAAACAGCCTCTAAACTACCCAAACCGAGTCCTAAACGTGTTCAACAATACCCGAGGTCCGAGGTAAGGTTTGGGGGAGTCACTTACCTTGAAAGGGTGACAAACGGGCTGGAACGACCGGCCAAAGAAGAAGAAGTCGCAGCCGTTGCCGACGGCGGTCGGTGAGCGAAGTGGACGGGCGATCGCCGAGCGGCGAACGGCCGTTGGGGGTGGCGATCGTGTCATATGGACCAGGGAGGAGCCGGGGATGGCTCGGTGGTGGCTGGGCTGAATAGGACAGGGCGAGAGAGAGAGAGAAACGGCGGGTGGCGAGGCGCGGCCGGGAAGGAAGAAGCGGCGGCGCGGACGGCGGGAGGGCGGCGACCAGGCGGCTGGCGAGTTGGTGGCCGGCCAAGCTGGCTCACGTACAGGGAAGGAGGGAGAGAGAGAGTTCCGGTCGGTGAGGGGTGAGGAGAGAGAAAGAGAGAGTGAATTATGGGAGAGAGAGAAAAAAATAAAATAAATGAATGGTGTCCAATAATTGGTGTCTAGTACCCCACCGGAAATTACCAAATTACCCTTCTAACTGCCCCACAAATCCAAGGGTCAAGATTTGATCTTATCCAAATCTAACGGCCCACGATCATCATTCTCTAATAATTCAAGGGGCAAAAAGGTAATTGACCATGGGAGGAGAGGGGCATTCTTATCCTCGAATTTTCGGCCACATAGAATAATTATCAGTCCACCGACTTAATCCAGTCCTCAAAATTCGTTCGCTGTCCCAGGGGCAAAACGGTCATTTTTCCGGTCCCGAACCGAAATCCATTTTTTTACAGAAATGGGTGGCCCCAAGGTTGGCCACACCAAAAACGCCATCGGCCGCTAAATATTGTCACTTTCAAAATTCTCGATTCCCGAGCCCGTATTCCAAGAAATGACTGAAATCAACAATCACGACTTTAGCTTATCTCTTACTAACGCGTGGCTCATTAGGATTACGCGCTTTCGACTCGCGACCGACACTAAGTCGAGTCACGTTTAAGTTTGCTCGAGCCAAGGCGACCTCGATTGTCATGTAATTGTGAGGGTCTGTCGCTAGTTCCCTTCGGACACGATCGATCAAATAGATCGGTCTCTATTGGCCCAAAACATTCCCTCGTCAATCCTTATGGTTGAAGGTCGAACCAAGGTCGAGTTCTTTGATCGTGCGAACTCAATCCCGTGATAGCCTTACCCCTAAGGTTAGCATCCCGAGAATGCGCGGTTCCAGGTGAGATCTCACTATAAGTACATTGGCCAAAATATTCATTTCATAAATCCCGAGAAAAGGATCGAAAATTCAGAATGTTACACATGCTCCACTCCTGTTTGGGCAAGGTCCGTTTCCATGTCTTTCCCCACACACCCGACATGGACCATTTTGAAAACTGGTCGGTTTCCCGATATTCCTTCTAATAGGAGGGACGAAATGCCGATTACCCGTCATTGGCCTCTTTCCTAAGTGACGGTTGTCCCTACCCTAGGCAAATCTTGACCCAGTAGCGGCAGCCCTATCCACCAAGTCTCGCTCAATCGCTTGAGCCCTATCATAGATCTCATTATATTCTCTTAAATTCAGCAAAATCATTTGGCTGCGAAGGTCCGGCTTCAAGCCGTCTCGGAACCTCCGAGCCCTATCCAACGGGTCCTCCGCCATCTTTGGGGCAAACTTAGATAATCGAGTGAATTCAGCCTCATACTGATCCACTGTCCTCTGCCCTTGACAAAGCCTCATAAACTCAGCTAACTTTTGTTCCCGGGCACTCTTAGAAAAGTATTTACCATTAAAGGTTTCCACAAACATCGCCCAAGTCTGGGCGGCACCAGCCGGGAACACCCTTCCTTTGGTGGCTTTCCACCAATCACTTGCATTTCCTTGCAATTGATACGCTGCTAATGTCACTTTCTCCTCATCTGTACACCCTAATACCTCAAAAGCCTTTTCTAATTCCTCTACCCACAGCGATGCCACCTCAAGGTCGCCTTTACCATCAAACTTAGGGGGCTTTAACTTCAAAAACTGCTCAACTAGCTGATGCATCTGCCTATTCACATTCACTTGCCCTTGCCCTTGATTCGCATTATTATTATTGGCGGCGGCCACAACGGCCTCGGCAGCTTGGCCAATAATGGCAGCTCTTTCCTGAGTCTGCCATCCTATCAGATTACCAATCTCTTCTAGGGTCCTCATGACTGCATCCATTCTCGGATCTCCTGCAGGTCGGGCTCGTGAACTGGATGAACCCTCGGTTCCTCTACCTCTCGAACTCATCCTCACTGTTTCTATCACTCACCTACCTGCTATAATTCCACTCAGGAATTAGAGACATAGGCCAACTATACCAGTCTAGTCCTAGGCAGCGAATTAACACAATAATTCACTCAGCAGGTAAGTAATCACAACAGCACCAGGCCACAATCAATACGGTTTGTGCACTTACCTCAGGTCCAGACGTACCTGTATTCCAATCATTAGAACACTCAATTCACTTAGCAGTCACAACAACCAGTCTGGAGGCACGCGTAGCTCATTCCACCTTATGATTCACTAAGGTCTCCCTAGATGACTACCCCAGGGTTTCTGCTCCTTATCACTCCAGACTTCGACAAACTTAGATCGAGATGTCCTCGCTCTGATACCAAATCAAACTGTGATGTCACGCCCTGAACCCCATCAAGTACGCGACACACCTCTTTGGTCGAATATCGCGACGTCCCAGAATATCACCGACCCAATTCAACTTATCAGAGATTTAAAGCATTAGCGAAAGCCAAAAACACCCAGACAATAATTGACTAGGGGTAAAAAGGGAGAATAGACATCCATTACTTATCCAAACTTATACAATATCCACCATATACAGTCCATATAATATACATGCACACCAAATCTCTAAACTATGCACCACTGATGTCAAAAAGATCACTAGCCTGGGTATTCCCTATTCCAAAAATGGGACACTTCAAAATCTTACACTCAACCCTAAACTAGCCCCAACGCCCTCTAGAAGGCGTCCACTCCGAGTCTGACACCTCAGGACCCGAGTCTGAATCCCCCTCAGCCACCTGTTCCTCTGAGGACTCTGAATCAGCCTCGATCTCAATCGGGTTGTCCTCATCACCCGACTCCACCGGAACCTCAATCCGCTCTTCATCATCAGACTCCTCTTCCGGCTCTCCCTCTGGCTCAATCTCTGGCTCGTCCTCTGGTGCGTCCTCTGGTTCCATCTCTGGGTCTTCTTCTGGCTCATCTTCGGGTTCTTCCTCCGGTGCCTCTTAAGGTTCTTCCTCAGGGTCTTCTTTTCCTGGTTCCTCCTCTGGTATTACATCGAGATCCACTTCCATAGGATCGTACTTTGCCTGTGATTCCTCAGGCTCAGTCACTGGAGGTCCAGGTGCTGCGGGCGCAGGCTGATGTCCGGACTGGGCGAGACTAGTATCCAGACTAGTCATCTCGCCGTCAGGAGGGGGTATGGCTGACGGATCCCAATCCCCTACTCCATCAAACGGAACGTCAAAGCCACGGACGGGGCCAAACTCATCCATCTCGTCCCTGAACATCCAGGCAGTGTAGGTGTGGGCCTGCCAAAGAGGTAGCCCTACGTCTACCCAGACTACGGTAGTATGTTTGACTCAGGTCATATTTTCGTCTATCGGGTACTGTACAACATTATGGTCGGTGTGCATTGGAATCCCAAAACGCTGCGGCGGCGGCGGTGGAAGGTTCATTGATCAGGCTGGGGTTCTGAAATTGTTTGGTTGAAACAACCATGAGAACACTTCTCAGCAAGTACACACCCTAAACCCCACCTAGGCTAACACGTACCTCCAGACAAGATCAATAATATATCACCCAATAAACACATCATGCACACAATTGCACTTACCTGGGCTTTTGATACGCGCAATATGCAGGTTAGTCTCAACTATATAATTTCCAATCACATGCACATTTCAAATTAATTTCATGCTCGATACACAAGTCGAACACATGGCATTTCCAATTCCACATTCCATACACTCGCTCACGCCTCATCACACTATTTTTACTCGACTCGCCAGTGACCCACGTAATAGTACCGCCTTAGGTTCACTGCGACCATCTCATATTTTCACTCGACTCGTCAATGACCCGCGTAATAGTACCGCCTCAGGTTCACTGCGACCATCTTATATTCACAACACTTTTTAGCCCGCGTAATAGTACCGCCTCAGGCTATGTCTCTTGCCCGCGTAATGGTACCGCCTCAGGCTCAACATCCACCACCTACGGCACAACCCGCGTTGAAGTACACGTCTCAGGTTGGCAGTCTTCCAGTAATACCGGGCATTGTCCCGCGAAATAGTACCGCCTCAGGACGGCTCAATTCCCTGCGTAATAGTACCGCCTCAGGGATTTTCCTGACTACACGCACGACATTTCACATAATTTCTCATTCATCCACTCGTTCTATTTACGCACCAACATGCCAAATCACCAGCCGATCAAATTCGGCCCATGCACGCAACGAATCTCACTCATTTCACATGCTCAATCAACACCCAATCATGGCCAATTGCCAGTCAATTCAATTCAGCCCATGCATGCATATAACGGTCCACATTTCAATCAATCAATTCACAATTCGACAAACATACAAGGCCACCATCGGGCCCACAATCACAGCCACAATCATGGGCATAAATTCAGCATTTCCATGCGTATTTCAAGCCATAACAAACACCACAAACCAGCCACATCATAACACACCAAACCGACACAATTTAGTCCCTAAATCGGGCCTTATGCTCATCAATGCGAGCCACAATTTCCAGCACCCAATTCAGCATCAATTCAGTCCCAAACCATCACCATTTCACCTACAAATCAGCCAACATCAGTCCCTAATTCAGTCCATCCAAAATAGCCCTTAACAGCCACTAATTAGTCCAAAACAGCCCCTAATTAACCCGATTCAGCACCTAATTACGTCCATCGGTACCCGATATCCTAAATAGGGTTTAGGGGGCGACTTACTTGGAAATCTAGGCTAGCTCGGCTGAAGGGGAAGGGGTGGCATTCGACGGCGGACGGCGACGACGAGCGGTTGAACGGCGGCGTACGGCGACGGCAGCGGCTGGCTGGACGGTAGCTGATCTTCCACGGCTGGACAGAATCGAAGGGGCTGGTGACGGTGATTCGGTGTAGGGAAAACAGGGGAGGAAGAGGCGGTGAGGTGAGGGTGGCGATGGTGAGGCGAACGACGGTGGCTCCGGCGTGTGGCTGCTCCGGCTAGGCTGGTGGACGACGGCGATGGCTGGCTTGGACGGCTAGCCACGGTCACAGTGAGGGGAGCAGGTGGTTCGGTCGGGTGGGAGGGAGAGAGGAAGATGCCGAGAGAGAGAGAGAGTGAGGGGAGAGAGAGAAAAATGGGGATTAAATATGCTAAACACCAATAATTGGTGTCTAATGCCTTTGTCAAAAGACCATCTTAACCTCCTCTCTAAAATCCAATCAACGGCCAAGATTCGATCTTATCCTAAGATCGACGGTCCGGATTAATCCTTGCCAAAAATATCTAGGGACAAAATTGGAATTTCACAAAATTCCCAAGAGCAAAACTGTCCAAAAATTTCTATTTCTAAAGCTAGTGTGAAATGACCAAAATGCCCCTCTCACATTATAGCCTTAACAAAATCTCAGGGGTAAAACGGTCATTTTCCATTTCTCGCCAGAATTCGAATTTTCTAAAGTATCCAGACAAATTTGAGGCTGATTAAGCCAATAGCAACATCGTTCAATTATCCTGTCGTGACATTCATAATTTCCGAGGCCAAATCTTGGTCGTTAATTAATAACCAAACTTAATTAACGTAACTTGAGCATATCTCTAACTAACGGGTGGGTTTTGGGTAAATTCGTAAATTTGACCCATGGCCGATACTGAATCAAGCCACGTTCAAGTTCACTCGGGTCGTGACGACCTCGGTTGTCACTTAATCGCGAGGATCGATCGCTAGTTCCGTCGGGCACGATCGTTTGGTATAGGTTTGTGGTCATTCGTCAATTCATTTTGTGGTTAAGCGGAATCACCCGCGATCCACTCGTATGACAATGGCGAACTGATCCCTAACTATCCTTGGATCGGCCTACATTGACTCAAAATATCACCTCGACAATTTTCATGGTCGAGAGTCGGTTCACGATCAAGTTTCTTTGGTCGCGCGAATTTAAATCCCTAATTAGCCATTCCCTAATGGTTAGTATCCCAGGAATGATCAGTTCCGGGTGAGATCTAACTACAAGCACGTCCATGAAGTCATTCATTTCATAAGTCCCAAGTGGGTCAGATTTCAGAATGTCACATGACCAATTCTCAAAGATAAAAATTGGCATTGAGTGGATAATGTGTGTGCATGATCACGTCACGTTCCGTCTAGGTGGGAGTTCTAGACGATGCCCGGCAGGAGTTCATATGCCGTCTGGTACCTGGGGTTGCCAGGGGGGTGTTCGATCCCAGACGATGCCAATTGCGGTGGAGGCCGGATCGATGCTCCTAAGTGGAATGCTGTTGGGTACCCAGCTTGCCGGGGGGTGTTCGATCCCCAATGTTGCCGTCGCCGACGTAGCGGGACGATGCCTAGTTATGCCAGAAGACCGGCGGGAGTTCGGTGGCCCAAGGGGTCGTTAATAATCTGGACTTAATAAGTGAGATTTGCATTAGGGAATGCTTTGCCTGAGTTAATTGATGAGCACGTCTGGGTTATTAACCGTGTTATGCATGATTATGCTTTGAATTACGTTGTACAAGCTTGATGAGCAATTGGCCATGTTATGACGGGATTCTAACGTGCAGGGCTTGCGTATGTGCCGAGGCGAGGTAAGGGCGCCTGTGATTGTTATGACATGTTGGATGTTGGTATTGCATGATTAGGATTGTTCGGAGGTACGCATTAGCCTAAGCAAGGCTTAGGTAGTTACTTATTGAGATTTATCTCATCCCCCGTTGTTAAACATTTTTCAGGCTTGGAATGACGAGTAGTTATCATGTGCGGTTCAGAGTTCTGGGGTGATGTTGGGCATTGGATGTATCATCATTTTGAATGCCCTGTTGTAGAGGAGTTTAAGTTAACCTCCCTTTTGTATCAGTGGCTTCGTTAGGAAGTGGCTTCGTGTGAGGCTTGTAATTGTGTAAACCTCCTTGGGTTATCTTTGTGAGCTTATAATGACTTGCTGGTTTTTATGTAAAGTGTTTTCCTGACTATCCCGTTAAATTATACATGGAGAGTTTGTATTTGCTTTCGCTTATGCTATTCATTAGCGTTTCAGTTTGGGTCGGCGACAAGTCCTGGGATGTCGCGTACTTGACGACTTCGGAGGGATGTTGCGTGCTCGTTGGGGTTAGGGGCGTGACAGCTGTTGACACTTAATTTTTAGCCGACAAGTCCTACAAAGGTAAAATTCATGATTAGGGGTCCCTCATCGCGATAGGGTCCATTTCTTGTCAAAAAGAGTCGCCTTAGCATTTTTCAAGTTAATTTTAGTTCCATAGTACTCTGACTAAGCCAGGACATTGATTTCATCAATAATCCAAGGAAGATTTTAGAGTTGACATTTTGGTCAACCCCTAAAGTCCTCTCTTGGTCAACTTTTTTTCCAAAAATTTAAAAAAATTGAAAAATCATCAAATTAGCTCCTTTTTATCTCAATTTGATTTTTAATTGGTCAATTTTACAAAAATGAATCAAAAATTGACTTTTCCCAAAATCGGGAATTTCAATTTCTAGTTAGCCAAATTCAAAATTAACTCATTTCTAGTTACTTTTTAGAAAACTTTCCTTCATGATATTTGATCAGAAGGTCATTTTGCATTCAATTGTCAAATCAATTTCAAGATTCCAAGTTGGAGTCGAATTTCCCCAATTTGAGCCCTATTAGGAGTTCTGATCAATTCTTCATAATTAATGCAAATTAGCCAAAATTGGGTACAATTGAGTACAAGCAACTCAATGTCAATTTTGACAAAATCACAAAAATTGGACTCAATTTGACCAATTTATTGATTCAATGATTGATAAAATCAAGAGGGACTGATCCAATTAGCCCAATTAGGTTTGACTCATGTTAAACTAACATTCAATTTAATCAATTGATGTCCAATTTGGCCAATTGAACATCAATTGTGCACATTGGTCTAACTCATGGTGTCATTTAAGGGGATTTAGAGGAGATTGAAGGAAATTGAAGTGCCACAAGTCGATTGGGTCAAACCGAACTAACCTGCTTTGAACTAGTTTAATCCGATTAAATCCAATTTGATTTAAATCATGAAGTTAATCCTCAATTTAGCAAAATGCCAAGCCTAATTAGGACAAATGAAGGGAAATTGAACAATTAAGGGACCCTCGGGTCAACCCGGTTGGACTGAGCCGACTCGGGTGGGTTTGGCCAAGGTCGATTGAGCCGGCCTACCCATCTCGGCGAGCTTGGTCGTTCAACTAGTCAACCATGGCCGACCAGCCGACCAGCCCTCTCTCCTTCATGAAAATTACAAGTTTGCCCCTTTGGAAATTATAAAAATGACATTTGCCAAGTCATCATGTGACATTCCGAATTTTGAACCATTTTTGGGATTTATAAAACGTGTATTTCGTCAGTGCGCTTATAGTTAAATCTCGCTCGGAACTGATCACTCTTGGGTTATTTTTAAATTAGAGATTCCACTAGAATCGCACTTGATTGAATTTGGCCGTTATTTAGAGCCCGAACTTTGGTGTCGAATTTCTCGGAGTTTCCTAACGAATTTAATTGGACGGCGTCGATATTATTGTGGCTAGCGTCGATATTACCTGGGATAAGTGAAAAGTGAAATTTGGACCGGGTGCGGATTTGGACTAGTAGACCTCCCTCTGGGTTTATTTTAGTTAGTATTTTGGCCTTTTTCCTAATTTATAATTAGGGTTTTTCGTAGACCGTCGGATCGCACTCGAGTGCGTTTGACTTTTGTCTCTCTCTCTCTCTCTCTCTCTCTCTCTCTCTGTGCCGCGTCCCCTCCCCTTGCACACGTCCCTTCCCCCTTCCCCCCATGCAACATCCACTCTCTCTCTCCCTCTCTCCTCCTTTTCTTCTCTTCTTTCCTTCTTTCTTTCTTCTTCTTCTTCTACTCTTCCTTGGCCGTTGTCACTCCCCGAACCCCATCGAGCACGCAACACACTTCTATGGTCGAATAATGCGATGTCTCGGGGTGTCGCCGACCCAATTTAAACTTATCAGAGATTTGTCTATCAGCGAAAGCCACAATCAATACCCGGACAAATATAACTGGGGTCATCAGGGAGAATAAACACATCCATTACGCATTCGAACTTATATAATATTCACAATTTACAAACCACCATATATACAAGCACACCGAACCTCTTTACTATAAACCACCGACATTCAAAATGATCGATAGCCTGGGTACCCTATCGCCCAAAAATGGAACACCTCAAAAGGCCTATTCCCAACCCCTAGCCCCTACGCCCTCTGCTTGGCGTCCACTCCGAGTCTGATTCCTCTGCATCTGAACCTGAATCCCCCTGAACTGTCTGCTCCTCTGAGGACTCCGGCTCGGCCTCGATCTCGATCGGGTTGTTTATGTCACCCGACTCCCCTGGAACTTCGACCCGCTCCTCCTCGACTGGTTCCTCATCAGACTCGTCCTCTGGCACAAACTCGGGGTCGAGCCATTGCTCAAACTCAGGTATGTGTACCGGTTCTTCTTCAGGCTCATCCTCAGGCTCATCTTCCGGGGCCTCTTCAGGTTCTACCTCGGGTTCTTCCACTTCTGGTTCTTCCTCTGGGATTGCCTCGAGATCCACGTCCATTGGATCGTACCCCGCTTGGGATTCTTCCGGCTCTGGTTCATGCTCGGCCCCCGAGGGCTCAGGTGCTGCAGGCGCCGGCTGAAGTCCTAACTGCGCTAGACTAGTCTCCAAACTAGTCATCTCGCCGTCGAGCGGAGGTATAGCAGACGGGTCCCAATCCCCAACTCCATCAAAGGGGACGTCAAATCCAAGGACGGGACCAAACGCACCTATCCCGTCCCGAAAGAACCAAGCAGTATAGGTATGGGACTGCCAGAGGGGTAGTCCTATGTCTACCCAAACTACCGTCGTATGCTTAACCCAGGTCATATTATCATCTATCGGGTACTCTACAATACTGTGGTCGGTGTGCATCGGCACTCCAAAACGCTTAGGCAGCGGCGGCGGGGGATTCATTGCTCAGGCCGGGGTTCTGAAATTGTTGGTTGAAACAACCATGAGAATACATCTTAGTAAGTACACACCCTAAACTCCACCTAGGCTATCACGTACCTCCAGACAATCACAACCACAGTCACACTCAATCATCACATAGCAGGTACACAATTAAGCTTACCTGTGCCTTTCCAGCGTGCAACCTGCACGTTAGTCACAACCACACCATTTCCAATCACATGCACGTTCCAATTACATTTCATGCATTTGTTCCGGCCTCATCACATTCTTTCCACACACTCGCTAGTGACCCGCGTAATGGTATCTCCTCAGGTTCATTGCGACCATCTCACACTCGACTCGCCAGTGACCCACGTAGTACTACCGCCTTAGGTTCACTGCGACTAACTCATTCTCGACTCCCCAGTGACCTGCGTAGTACTATCGCCTCAGGTTGACTGCGACTAACACATAACAACACTTCAGGGCCCGCGTAATGGCACCGTTTCAGGCCGTGTATCTTGCCCGCATAGTGGTACCGCCTCAGGCTCAACACCCACCACCTACGACACAACCCGCGTAATGGTACCGCCTCAGGTTGGCCGTCCTCCGGTAATACCGGGCATCGTCCCGCGTAGTCGTACCGCCTCAGGACGGATCAATTCCCCGCATAATGATACCGCCTCAGGGATTTCCATTATCACACGTACCGCACTACACACGCTTTCTCACTCGTTCACATGCTCAACACTCACATGCCAACATATTGGCCATTCACACTTGGCCCGTGCATGCATCAAACCTCGCATTTCTCATGCTCAACCGACACTCAAACACGGCCAATTGACAATCAATTCAATTCGACCCGAGCATGCACATAACAAAGCACATTTCAATCCATTAAATCACGGTACAACAAACACACAAGGCCACTCACGGGCTCACAAACACAGCCACGTTCATAGGCACAAATTCAACATTTCCATATTCGTTTCAAGCCATATCAAGCCCTATCAACTAGCCACATCACAGCATACCAAACCGACATAATTTATCCTTAAATTGAACCATAAGCTCGTCAATACGAGCCCAATTTTCTAGAACCCGATTTCACATCATCTCAGCCCCGAAACATCATTATTTCATCCTCAAATCAGCCCACATCAATTCCCCAAATTAGAATATCGACATAACCCCTAAACGGCCCCTAATTAACCCGATTCGACTCCATTTCGTCCGTCAATACCCGAAGTCCTAAATAGAGTTTAGGGCGTGGCTTACCCGAACTCTAGACTAGCTCGGATAGAGTGGAAAGGAGGAACGGCTGATCGGCGGCTCACGGCGGCACACGGCGGCGGCGAGCGGCTCGGCGATTGGCTGGACGGCGGGTGGTGGCGACGGCTTCCATGCCGCGATTCATGGCCACGGGAGAGGGAGAGAGAGAAAGAGAGGGACGGCGTGAGGGTGGTGATGCGGCTCGGTGACGGGTGGACGGCGGCCGGCGAGCGGCGGCGCGGCAAAGGGGGGGCAGTCGGTTCGGTGAGGGGAGAGGAGGGAGCCGAGAGATAGAGAGAGAGAATGAGGAGAGAGAGAGGATTTGGGTTTAAATAATCAAGGTCAATAATTGAAGGGCCAATTGACCATCTTGCCTGTCTCTCACAAACCCAATCAACGGCCGAGATTCATTCTTATCCTGAGATTGACAGCCCAGATCGAATCTTTTCCAAAATATCCAAAGGCAATTTGGGAATTTCTCAAAAAGTCCAAGGGAAAAATTGTCCAAAAATCTCTAATTCTTAGGCTAGGGCGAAATTACCAAAATGCCATTCCCAAATTACGTTGGCCTTAACAAATTTCCAGGGGTAAAATCGTCATTTTCCATTCCTAGCCAAAATTCAGTTTTTCTGAAGGATTCAGACAAATCCGAGGTTACCCGAGCGAATGACAACATCGTCCAAATGATCCGTCGTGACTTTCTAAATTTCCAATGCCCAACTTGATCTCTAATTAGTGTTTAAGTTCTGAATAACGTAACTTGTGCATATCTCGTACTAACGGGTGGCTTTTGGGGAAATTCGCCTTACTGACCCATGGCCGATACTGAATCGTGCCACGTACAAGTTTACTCGGGTCGTGCCGACCTCGATTGTCACTTAATCGCGAGGATCGATCACTAGATCCGACGGGCACGATTGTTTGGTATAGGCTTAGGGTCATTCGTCAATTTATTTCGTGGTCCAGCGGAATCACCAGCGATCCACTAATATGACAGTGGCGAACTGATCCCTGGCTATCCTTGGATCGGCCTACAGTGGCTCAAAATGTCACCGCGACGATTTTCGTGGTCGAAAGTCTTTTCAAGATCGAGTTCTTTGGTCGCGCGAATTTAAATCCCTAATTAGCCTTTCCCTAACGGTTAGTATTCCCGAAGTGATCAATTCCGGGCGAGATCTAACTACAAGCACGTCCATAAACCATTCATTTCATAAGTCCCAAGTAGGTCAGATTTCAGAATGTCACAACTCTTCCCTCCTTATAAAAATTTCGTCCTCGAAATTTACAAATCACACTAATTACTCAAATAAGTGGGGGTATTGATTTTGTATTTGCTCTTCACTTTCCCACGTCGCGCCTTCTATCCCGTGGTGTTCCCAAATAACCTTGACCATCGGGATCGTCTTGTTCCTTAGAACCCGTTCTTTTCGATCTTCAATCCTTACTGGTCTCTCAACATATGACACCCTGTCATCGACTTCTATCTCCTCATAATTCAACACATGAGTTGGGTCCGGTTCATATTTCGTCAATATCGATATGTGGAATACATTATGCACTTGCGATAAACTAGGCGGAAGTGCAAGGCGATACGCTAAGCCTCCAATCCTTTCTAAAATCTCAAAAGGTCCCACGTATCTCGGATTCAACTTTCCTTTCTTACCAAATCTGGATAGTCCTCTCATGGGCGATACCTTAAGAAATACGTGATCCCCTACTTGAAACACCAAAGGTCTTCGCCTTCTGTCTGCATAACTCTTTTGACGGCTTTGAGCTGTTTTCAGCCTTTCGCGGATCACCTTAACAGCCTCAATTGACTGTTGAACTAACTCTGGCCCGGTTATACTCCTTTCTCCTACTTCATCCCAACATACGGGCGTCCTACAAGCCTTGCCATATAGCACTTCAAAAGGCGCCATTCCAATGCTCTGCTGAAAACTATTGTTATAGGCAAACTCTACTAAGGGCAATTGCTCTTCCCACTTATCCTGAAAATCCAACACACATACCCTAAGCATATCCTCTAAAGTCTGAATCGTCCTCTCAGACTGGCCATCTGTTTGTGGATGATAAGCCGTACTAAACTGTAGCTTTGATCCTAATGCCGTATGTAAACTTTTCCAAAAATTGGCGGTAAACCTAGGATCACGATCTGAGGTAATCGTCACTGGTACCCCATGCAAACGAATTATCTGCTGCACATATAACTCAGCATATCGATCTAATACGAAGTCCTTTCGCATAGCAAAAAAGTGTGCCGACTTTGTCAATCTGTCGATAATCACCTAAATAGTATCATGGCCTCTTTGGCCCTTGGTAATCCCGTCACAAAGTCCATAGATATATGCTCCCATTTCCATTCTGGAATTTTCAAAGGTCGCAATAATCCTCCGGGCTTACAATGTTGTGCCTTCACTCGCTGGCACGTCAGACATTTGGCCACATGTCTGGCTATGTCTACCTTCAGACCATTCTACCAATAATACTGCCTCAAATTCTAATACATTTTGGTACTACTTGGGTGGATACTATAACTACTGCGATGCGCTTCTGACAAAATTTTTTCCTTAAGCTGTGCATCGTCGGGCACACATAATCGTCCACGGAACTTCAGTATCCCATCTTCGGATATCTGAAAGTCCGGCTTTCTCGTAGTAACATCCATCTCTAGAATCTTTTGGATTTCCTGATCCGTAGACTGCAAAGTCTTAATCTTAGCCTGGATCTCCGGTTCAATCCTTAACGTGGCTAACAAACTCGAGACTTGACTTACTTCGAATCTAAACTCCGAGTCTCGCACTTTTTCTAACAATGCCCATTCCTTGACCACCAAATGTGCGATGCTGGATTTCCGACTCAATGCATCGGCTATCCGGTTGGCCTTCCCGGGATGATATAATATATCACAGTCGTAATCCTTCAACAACTCCATCCACCGACGCTGCCTCATATTAAGTTCCTTTTGAGAAAATAAATATTTGAGGCTATGAGGGTCGGTATAAATCTGAAATTTCTCTCCGCATAAATAGTGTCGCCAAATCTTAAGGGCGAATACTATTGCGGCTAATTCCAAATCATGCGTCGGGTAATTCAACTCATGCGGTCTTAACTGTCTTGATGCGTAGGCCACTACTTGTCGATCTTGCAGGAGTACGCACCCCAATCCTTTCAACGACGCATCACTATAAATTTCATATCCTCTGGGTCCTGATGGAATAGTCAACACCGGTGCCGTTGTCAATCTATGCTTCAATTCCTGAAAACTCCTTTCACATTTGTTAGTCCATTCAAATCTCGTTTCCTTTTTCAACAAATGTGTCAACTGTGTCGCTATTGCCGAAAACCCTTCCACGAAACGTCGGTAATATCCTACCAAACCCAGAAAACTTCGAACTTCTATTACCGTCGTCGGTCTCGGCCACTTCATTACAGCCTCAATCTTCAATGGATCCACTGAGATTCCTTCCCCAGAGATCACATGTCCGAGAAATGCTACTCGATTGAACCAGAATTCGCACTTGCTAAACTTAGCATACAGTACGTTCTCTCTTAAAGTCTGCAAAACTTTATTCAAGTGAAACTCATGCTCCTCTAGGCTCTTCGAGTACACCAGTATGTCGTCTATGAAAACAATCACAAATTGATCTAGGAACTCCTTAAACACCCAATTCATTAGGTCCATAAAGGTAGCAGGGGCGTTCGTTAATCCGAACGGCATCACCGTAAATTCATAATGTCCATACCTCGTCCTAAATGTCGTTTTCGGTATAGCCTCCTTCCTAATCCTCAATTGATGATACCCCGTTCTCAAATCAATTTTAGAAAACACCGAAGCCCCTTGCAACTGATCAAACAAATCATCAATCCTCGGCAGGGGATATTTATTTTTGATTGTCACCTGATTTAGCTGCCTGTAATCGATACATAACCTCAACGATCCATCTTTCTTTCTCACAAACAAAACTGGCGCTCCCCACGGGGATGCACTCGGACGAATAAATCCCTTGTCTAACAATTCTTGCATTTGCACCTTTAATTCCTTTAACTCCGACAGCGACATTCTATAAGGTGCTTTCGAGATTGGCTCAGTTCCAAGTGCCAACTCGATTACAAATTCTACTTCTCTTTCTGGTGGCAATCCCGGCAATTCCTAAGGAAAAACATCTGGATAATCGCACACCACGGCTATGTCCTCCAGCCTCGGCTCCTCAGCCGTTGAATCAACTACAGCCGCTAGAAATCCTTGACACCCTTCACTCAACAACTTCGTCATTTCTAACGACGAAATCCATGGAATCGAGGGTCCCCCTCGACTTCCCACAAACTTAAATTCCGGATGTCCAACAGGATTAAATTGGATCACCATTATAGCCCTCTGCTTAGACAGCCAGTCCATACCCACTATCACATCAAAATCATACATGGCTAGAACCGCTAAATCAATCTTTTCCTCCATATCACCAATCACAATCTTACAATTTGGGCACCCCAACGAAACTAGCATCTTATCATTCAAGGGAGTTGTCACGCATAACACAACATCAAGCAACCGCGGTTATATACCAATCAACTCAACAAATTGCTCAGATATAAAGGAATGTGACGCCCCAGGGTCAAATAAAGCATACGCAGCATGGTCGCACAGAGAAACCGTACCCGTGACAACCCCTGGCGCGTTCTCAATTTCTCTTCTGGCCATGGCGTACACTCGTCCTTGCGCATGTGGCTTATTCTGATTAGCTGTCTGGGCCGCTCCAGTATGGTTCCCATTCCGAGGTGGCGGGAACGCAGGCGATCTATTCTACCTGAGGTTGGGGCAATACCTCACATGATGACCAAATCCGCCACATCCGAAACATGCTCCGCCCCTGGTTGGACAAGGTCCATTTCCATGTCTTTCCCCACATACCCGACATGGACCATTCTGATTACGGGCCGGTTTCCCTATATTCCTTCTAGCAGGAGGGACAAAACGTCGATTACCCGTCATTGGTCTCTTCCCTAACTGACGGTTGTCCCTACCCTGAGCAAACCTTGGCTCAGAAGCGGCGGCTCTATCTGCCAAATCCCGCTCAATCGCTTGAGCCCTATCATAAATCTCGTTATACCCTCTCAAATTCAATGAGATCATTTGGCTGCGAAGGTCCGGTTTGAAGCCATCTCGGAACCTTCGAGCCCTATCTAACGGTTCATCAACCATCTTCAGGGCAAACTTAGACAACCGAGCAAATTCGGCCTCGTACTGATCCACCGTTCTCTGCCCCTAACGCAACCTCATAAACTCAGATAATTTCTGTTCCCGGGCACTCTCAGAGAAATATTTGCCATTAAAGGCTTCTACAAACATCGCCCAAGTCTAGGCTGTGCCAGCCGGAAATATCATTCCTCTAGTGGCTTTCCACCAATCATTTGCATTCCCTTGCAATTGATATACCGCTAATGTCACTTTTTCCTCGTCTGTACACCCCAATACTTCAAAAGCTTTCTCTAATTCCTCCACCCACAACGATGCACCCTCAAGATCGCCTCTACCATCAAACTTAGGAGGCTTTAATTTCAGAAATTGCTCAACTAATTGGTGCATTTGTCTATTCGCATGCATCTGCCCCTGCCCATGATTCTCATTATTATTATTGGCAAAAGCGGCCACAGCGGCCTCGGCAGCTTGGGCAATCATGGCAGCTCGTTCCTGAGTCTGCTGTCCTATTAGATTACCGATCTGTTCTAGGGTCCTTATGACCGCTTCCATTCTAGGATCTTCGTGTGTCGAGCTCGGCTCAAGGAAATGGGATCGACCCCCGCCTCCTCTACCTCGCGAACTCATCCTCACGATTTCTACCACTCAACTACCCGCTACAATTCCACTCAGGAATTAGAAACCTAAGCCAACTATGCCAGTCTAGTCCTAGGCAATGAATTAATGCAATAATTCACTCAGCAAGCAATCAGTCACCACAAGCACAAGGCCACAATCAATAGGGTCTGTGCACTTACCTCAGGTCCAAACGCACCTGCATTTCAAACGTCACAACAACCAATTCACTCAACAACCACAACAAACAATCTGGAGGCACGTGTAGCATATTCTGCCCTATGACTCGCTAAAGTCTCCCTAAATTACTACCCCAGGGTCTCTGCTCCTTATCACTCCAAACTTCGACCAACTTAGATCGATCTATCCTCGCTCTGATACCAAACCGAACAGTGATGTCACACCCCAAACCCCATCGAGCACGCAACACACTTCTCTGGTCGAATAATGCGATGTCCCAGGGTATCGCCGACCCAATTTAAACTTATCAGAGTTTTATCTATTAGCGAAAGCCATAATCAATACCCGGACAAATATAACTGGGGTCATCAGGGAGAATAAACACATCCATTACTCATTCGAACTTATATAATATTCACAATTTACAAACCACCATATACACAAGCACACCGAACCTCTATACTATAAACCACCGACATTCAAAATGATCGATAGCCTGGGTACCCTATCGCCCAAAAATGGAACACCTCAAAAGGCCTATTCCCAACCCCTATGCTAGCACCTACGCCCTCTGCTTGGCGTCCACTCCGAGTCTGATTCCTCTGCATCGAAACCTAAATCCCCCTGAACTGTCTCCTCCTCTGAGGACTCCAGCTCGGCCTCAATCTCGATCGGGTTGCTTATGTCACCCGACTCCACTGGAACTTCGACCCGCTCCTCCTCGACTGGCTCCTCATCAGACTCGTCCTCTGGCACAAACTCGGGGTCGAGCCATTGCTCATACTCGGGTATGTGTACCGGTTCTTCTTCAGGCTCATCCTCAGGCTCATCTTCCGGGGCCTCTTCAGGTTCTGCCTCGGGTTCTTTCTCTTCTGGTTCTTCCTCTGGGATTGCCTCGAGATCCACGTCCATTGGATCGTACCCCACCTGGGATTCTTCCGGCTCTGGTTCGTGCTCGACCCCCGAGGGCTCAGGTGCTGCAGGCGCCGGCTGAAGTCCTGACTGCGCTAGACTAGTCCCCAAACTAGTCATCTCGCCGTCGAGCGGAGGTATAGCAGACGGATTCCAATCCCCAACTCCATCAAAGGGGACGTCAAATCCACGGACGGGACCAAATGCATCTACCCCGTCCCGAAAGAACCAAGCAGTATAAGTATGGGACTGCCAGAGGGGTAGTCCTATGTCTACCCAAACTATCGTCGTATGCTTAACCCAGGTCATATTATCATCTATCGGGTACTCTACAATACTATGGTCGGTGTGCATCGGCACTCCAAAACGCTCAGGTGGCGGCGGTGGGGGATTCATTGCTCAGGCCGGGGTTCTGAAATTGTTGGTTGAAACAACCATGAGAATACATCTCAGTAAGCACACACCCTAAACCCCACCTAGGCTATCACGTACCTCCAGACAATCACAACCACAATCACACTCAATCATCACATAGCAGGTACACAATTAAGCTTACCTGGGCCTTTCCAGCGTGCAACCTGCACGTTAGTCACAACCACACCATTTCCAATCACATACACGTTCTAATTACATTTCATGCATTCGTTCCGGCCTCATCACATTCTTTCCACACACTCGCCAGTGACCCGCGTAATGGTACCGCCTCAGGTTCACTGCAACCATCTCACACTCGACTCGCCAGTGACCCGCGTAGTAGTACCGCCTCAGGTTCACTGCGACTAACTCATTCTCGACTCGCCAGTGACCCGTGTAGTAGTACCGCCTCAGGTTCACTGCGACTAACACATAACAACACTTCAGGGCCCGCGTAATGGCACCGCCTCAGGCCGTGTATCTTGCCCGCATAGTGGTACCGCCTCAGGCTCAACACCCACCACCTACGACACAACCCGCGTAATGGTACCGCCTCAGGTTGGCCGTCCTCCGGTAATACCGGGCATCGTCCCGCGTAGTCGTACCGCCTCAGGACGGATCAATTCCCCGCATAATGATACCGCCTCAGGGATTTCCATTATCACACGTACCGCACTACACACGCTTTCTCACTCGTTCACATGCTCAACACTCACATGCCAACATATTGGCCATTCACACTTGGCCCATGCACGCATCAAACCTCGCATTTCTCATGCTCAACCGACACTCAAACACGGCCAATTGACAATCAATTCAATTCGGCCCGAGCGTGCACATAACAAAGCACATTTCAATCCATTAAATCACGGTACAACAAACACACAAGGCCACTCACGGGCTCACAAACACAGCCACGTTCATAGGCACAAATTCAACATTTCCATATTCGTTTCAAGCCATATCAAGCCTATCAACCAGCCACATCACAGCATACCAAACCGACATAATTTACCCTTAAATTGAACCATAAGCTCGTCAATACGAGCCCAATTTTCCAGAACCCGATTTCACATCATCTCAGCCTCGAAACATCATTATTTCATCCTCAAATCAGCCCACATCAATTCCCCAAATTAGAATACCGACATAACCCCTAAACGGCCCCTAATTAACCCGATTCGACTCAACTTCGTTCGTCAATACCTGAAGTCCTAAATAGAGTTTAGGGCGTGGCTTACCCGAACTCTAGACTAGCTCGGCTAGAGCGGAAAGGGGGAACGGCTAATCGGCGGCACACGGCGGCGGCGAGCGGCTCGGCGATTGGCTGGACGGCGGGCGGTGGCGACGGCTTCCTTGCCGCGGTTCACGACCACGGGAAAGGGAGAGAGAGAAAGAGAGGGACAGCGTGAGGGTGGTGATGCGGCTCGGTGACGGGCGGCGGCGATCGGGTGGACGGCAGCCGGCGAGCGGCGACGCGGCAAAGGGGGGGTGGTCGGTTCATTGAGGGGAGAGGAGGGAGCCGAGAGATAGAGAGAGAGAATGAGGAGAGAGAGAGAGAGGATTTGGATTTAAATAATCAAGGTCAATAATTGAAGGGCCAATTGACCATCTTGCCCTTCTCTCACAAACCAATCAACGGCCGAGATTCATTCTTATTCTGAGATCGACGGCCTGGATCGAATCTTTTCCAAAATATCTAAGGGCAATTTGGGAATTTCTCAAAAAGTCCAAGAGAAAAATTGTCCAAAAATCTCTAATTCTTAGGCTAGGGCGAAATTACCAAAATGCCCTTCCCAAATTACATTAGCCTTAACAAATTTCTAGGGGTAAAATGGTCATTTTCCATTCCTAGCCAAAATTCAATTTTTCTGAAGGATTCGGACAAATCCGAGGCTACCCGAGCGAATGATAACATCGTTCAAATGATCCGTCGTGATTTTCTAAATTTCCAATGCCCAACTTGGTCTTTAATTAATGCTTAAGTTCTGAATAACGTAACTTGTGCATATCTCATACTAACGGGTGGCTTTTGGGGAAATTCACCTTACTGACCCGTGGCCGATACTGAATCGTGCCACGTACAAGTTTACTTGGGTCGTGCCGACCTCAATTGTCACTTAATCGCGAGGATCGATCACTAGATCCGACGGGCACGATCGTTTGGTATAGACTTAGGGTCATTCGTCAATTTATTTCGTGGTCCAGCGGAATCACCCGCGATCCATTAATATGACAGTGGCGAACTGATCCTTGGCTATCCTTGGATCGGCCTACAGTGGCTCAAAATGTCACCTCGACGATTTTTATGGTCGAAAGTCGGTTCACGATCAAGTTCTTTGGTCGCGCGAATTTAAATCCCTAATTAGCCTTTCCCTAACGGTTAGTATTCCCGAAGTGATCAATTCTGGGCGAGATCTAACTACAAGCACGTCCATAAACCTTTCATTTCATAAGTCCCAAGTGGGTCAGATTTCAGATGTCACAGCCGTGGCTCTGCTTCTTCTTCTTCTGCTCGCCCGACTGGCCACCGCCTCCGCCGTTGCCCTAGCTGAGCCACCAGACGCGTCACCATCATCGGCTTGCTCGCCCAGCAGCTCATCGCCGCAAGCCCACCTGCCTGCTCGCAGCTCGCTGGGCCGAACTCGTCGCCGCCCAGCCACTGCACGCCACCACCGTCGCCGCCCAGCCCGGCTGCGTGCCAGCTCGCCCGATCGCCGAGCCGTCCGCCCCGGCCGTGCCGTTCGACTCCTTCGACTCGGCCATCCTCCCCCTCTCACCCATCGCCACTGCCCTGCTCCCCTTCTGCTCATCGCCACCGCCGGCCCCTAGTAGCTCGCCGTCGCCGTCGCCGCCGCGAGTCTCGCCTAGCTAGCTGGCCAGCTAGCTCGCCTGGCCATCGCCGGCCACCTGCCAGCCGAGTGCCCAGCCATGGCCGAGCGTCCCGGGCCGTGGCTGAGCAGCCAGCCGCTGGCCTTGCCCGTGGCCGACTCACCCAGGTCGCCTGGCCACTACCCAGGCCGTGCCCGTCGTTGCCCAACCGCTCGCCAAGTAGCCCAGCCACTCGCTCGGCCGTGGCCGAGAGTCCCGGGCATAGCCGAGGGCCGTGCCGATCGCGCCCTCGCCCCAACCGAGCTGCCACTATTCCCCCGGGCCATTTTGGCCCCTTGCCGGTTTTTCCCAGGCCACACTTAGGTAAGTGACTTCCTAAACCTTATCTAGTATAATGGGTATTATTAGACTTGTTTAGGCTTGTTTTGTGATGGATTAGGGGTGGTTTAAGGTTGACCTATTGGCTAGTTTAGTGAGCTAGTGTGGCTGGTTGTGTGGATGAATTGTGGGAATCTAGAGACCTCATTTTGGGATGGTCTTAATTGAATTGAATGCTAGGAATTGTGGGCTATCTTAGTGAGTTTATAACTTGATTTACGAATTGAAATGTGATGAATTGGTGGGCACGTGTATGGCGGGTTAGTCGTGGTACTTGTGAGTGCAATTTGATGTTTGATGGTGGTCGGTTCGTGATGGACTATGGGTTGAGCATGACCGGCTCGAATGTTGGAATTGTGGGCCAAAGTGGCGAGCTTTTGACTTGAAATTGGGTACGTGCATTGTGCTAGAACGATGGTCGTGTTATGTGGTTGACTTGTGATGCTTTGAGGAATGAATTTGATACTTGCATGGATTGATTGGAACGGGTGGCGATTGAGCATAGTATGTAATTATTTGACTATGTGATTGGCGTGAATTTGATTGAATTAAGTGGCGTGTGTGTTTGCTTGAAAAGCCCGGATTGATTGGAGGGCTGCCAACCTGAGGCATGGTTACGCGGGTGTGGCGAGAAAGGTAAAAAAAGGCCTAAGGCGTGTTTACGCGGTCATTAGAGAAAGATGGGCCCGAGGCGTGTTGACGCGGGCTGTGAGAATGAGCCTGAGGCGTGTTGATGCGGGCTGTGAGAATGAGCCTGAGGCATGTTGACGCGGGCTGTGAGAATAGGCCTGAGGCGTGTTGACGCGGGCTGTGAGAAATGACCTGAGGCGTGTTTACGCGGGTCGTGGATAGTTGGATGGACATGCATATGGAATGTGCTTCATTGAAGTGGATGAATGCACGTGTGTATGGCGCTCGGGTGATTGTGATATGTGCTTAGGCTATTATTGCATCATAGTGTTTGACTAATATGCAGAGTTGGCATGTGATTGGAGGCGAGGTAAGAATGTCTATGTGAATTCCAATTTGTCGATGGTTAGATTGCATGTTGAGACTTGTCTGGGTACGCATTGGCCTAGGTGGGGTTTAGGTTGTCTGCTTATTGAGATTTATCTCATTCCCATTGTTAAACATTTTCGGGCCTGGAGTGACAAATAGTCGTCACACGCGGTTCGGAGACCGGGAGTGGTTTTGGACATTGATGCTTCACCCCTTTTTGGATGCCCCTTTTTAATAGTGAAGTTAGGCTATCCAACAACCACCCCTTTGATGATCATGGTTCGATATTAGTAGCCTAGTTTAAGGTGGTGTAAGCATGAAGGTTGTAAATTTTATTAAATGTATCCTTGTTTTGAGTACGCGCCTTTCGACTACCCCCTCCTTGAATGTTTCTTGTCTGGGTTGTTTAAATTTCCCTTCCGCTTGCGTACGACTTTGGGTGTTTCGTTTGGGTCGGCGACACGTCCTGGGACGTCGCGTTCAATACGACCGTCGAAAGGGTATCGCGAACCCGTTGGGGTTCGGGACGTAACACATCAAATCACATGATGTATTAATCTTAGCCATTCATTTTCCATTCAATCTTGGCCATACATTGTACTAAGTCACCAATCTGTGTGACTTGGAATGAGCCAATGAGAGGATTTCTTCAAGAGGAAGCAATTGTTTTGAGTCCTTAGATTTATCCAATGGCCAAAAGTTCAAAGTTGCAAGACTATATAAGGATTTTCCATCCAAATTTTGAAGAGGTCTTTCTCCCTTGAATTCATCATACACAGCTCATAATCTCTCTAGCTCTCCTTCTCTCCCGAAAACTCTTTCTCTCTCTCTCTCTGCCATAGCTTCACCGACATTACCGTCTGGTCACTGGCCTCCCTCCGGTGAACAGACACCTCACCAATCCTCCTCAAGGTGTCCCTGATGACCTGGTATCTGGATTCCCTAAGGTGTTTGTTGGAAGACCACGAAATCACCCGGTTTTCTATCCCTCGCGATCACTATCCTCATTCCGGTGCCAAAGCCAGCAATTCCAACAATGATTCCAACCAATTCCACGCGGTTCCTTGGTGGCTGAGCTTCTCAATGACATTCTCCGACGTGTCCTCGTCATACTCATTGCGACTGTTTATTGAGATCCTCACCGGATCATCCTCAATCAATTGCACTTTGTTGATCGTTCATTTAGAGCTTATTACTTCGAGTATCTTAGCGATTTGTTTACCTATTACAGCTAATTTCTGAGCATTCGTGGCTATATAATCCTTGTGATTAGATCCTTCGTGGTGTCCTCAAAGTCGTCACAGTGGCCAATTATCGAAATCCTCATCGGATGTCCCTCGGAAAAGCCAAATTGCTCGATTAGTTGCCTGAATTTTCACATTCAAAGTAAGCCTATTAAACTTGCATGATCATTAGCCGAGCATGCTGAGGTTTTCATCTAATTTCACTTTTCAATGAGCTGATTGTGTTAACTTGCATGATTAGGATAGTAAACCTTGGATATGTTTAGATATAGAAATGTTTGAGTGATTGATGATTGATCATGGATGAATGAAGTTCAACTTCGCTGGAAAGTAATTGATCGTTGTGAACCAGATTTTTTTCTTTTGTCGATAGATGAACCAGATTGAATGTGGCTTGAATGTGTTGAAATATGGTTGCCAGATGTTTATGAATGCTTGATTTTAAGTTCGGAAGTGGATGTGTAAATTTGCTAGAGTTCTAGTGACGCTTAGGTGTTCTCCGATTTTTAGAAAGTTTTAGAGTCTAAATTTTGAAAATCTTCGGAAGATATTGAGATCTTCACAATTATATAATTTTTTGTAAAATTCTGATATCTTTTGATAAAAAATCTTGCATTTCCAAAGTAGCGAAAACCTTTTACGCTTCCAGTAAAAACTCACTACAAAAAAACCGGGTTTTTCCGACGAAAATTTCCGACGAAAAATTTTTCGTTGGAAATTTGCATCGACATTTCCAACGAAAAATAAAATCGTCGAAAATATTGCGATGAAAAATTTTTCGTCTGAAATTTCAGACGAAACAATTTTCGTCGCAAATTTCCGACGATTTTTGCGACGAAGCACTTTTCGTCGCAAATTTCCGACGAACTTTTCCAACGAAATATTTTTCGTCGGAAATTTCCGACGATTTTATTTTTCGTGGGAAATTTCGTTGCAAATTTCCAACGAAAATTTTTTCGTTGCAAATTTCCGACGAATTTTGGCAACGAAAAAATTTTCGTCGGAAATTTCCGACGAATTTTAATCGTGGCAAATTTGCGAGACGAAAAATGATTTTTTTGATATCCGTCCCGACCCCCAATTTCTCTCTGTCGACTGATTCCTCTTATCCCCTCGCTGTTCTCTCTCCGTCTCTCTCTTTCATTTCTCTCGAATTACTTATCGGTGCACGCGCAAATCAATCTCAGTAAAGCTTTTTCGCCGGTAAGTGTCGTGGCTAATTTCATGAATAATTGGCGACGAAAACGGTTCGTCGCAAAATTATTCATCGCTGGATTTGTATTTGTTGGTGTTATTACAAAAAAAATTTCCCTTCCTTACTGGTTTGGTCGATCGCCGGCCATGGGGCGAGGTCCAGTGGCCTGGCCATAGTCGTCGGTCGACCTCGCCGACGCGCAGGTGGGCTAGCCTCGCATGGGCCTCGCCGGTCAAGCTCGAGATCTGGGCGAGCTCGCCGGCCAAGCTCGCCGGCCATGGCAAGCTCGGCCCCGGCCAGCGGCGAGGCTGGCCCTCACCGACACCGGCGAGGGCCTAGCTCGCCCAGATCTGGGCGAGATTTGGGCCTCGCCGGCCATGGCGAACTCGAGCTCGCCGGTGGCTTGGCTGGCCCTCGCCGGCACTGGCGAGGGCCGAGCTCGCCGGTGGCTTGGTTGGCCTTCGCCGACACTGGCGAGGGCCGAGCTCACCATGGCCGGCGAGCTCAAGCTTGCCCAAACCTCGGCGAGATCTGGGCAACCTCGAGCTTGCCGGCGGCTTGGCTAGCCTTCGCCGGCACTGGCGAGGGCCGAGCTCGCCCAGATCTAGACAAGTTCTGGGCGAGCTCGCCGGCCATGGCGAGCTCGGCCCTCGTCGGTGCCGGCCATGGCGAGCTCGGCCCTCGCCGGTGCCGGCCAGGGCCAGCCTCGCCGCCGGCGAGCTCGAGGTCGCCCAGAACTTGCCCAGGCGAGCTCGCCGGTCGCCGGACCGGCGACCGGCCAAGAAGAAAGGACAAAAAAAAAAGAAAAAGAAAAAAAAAGAGAAAAAAATAAAAGATAATTAAAAAATGAATTTTAAGTAATTTGTTTTTATTTTAGGTACGTGTCCATTTGAAGGTCTCGCAATCCAAGTGAACGTTGCAATTCTCATCAAATAGACCACTTTCTACTACAAAGGTTTCAGTCAAATACTTTGTAAGTTTTCTTGACATGGTAATTTTTTCATTTTTTTCAAGTTGAAAGTAATTGTTTCGTAAAAAAGAAAATTGTAATTGTTAGAATTTTATTGTTTTAATTAACAATATTAAACAATAGATAAGATATTTTTAATATTGTACAAGAATTTTTTTTATTTTTATACAGACACAATGCAAAGAGACAGGGGTTGGATGTATAATAAGAACTTACCTGGACGTCAAGGATTGACCGATGAGTTTCGAATCGGGGTGGAACTATTTTTGGACTTTGCTAGTAATAAATATGAGTTCATGGATGGAAATAAGTTAAGGTGTCCATGTAGAAAGTGCAGTAATGGAAAATTTCAAGACATTGACATAGTTAGAAAATATCTTTGTAGATTTGGGTTTACTCCGAACTATTATAATTGGACTTAGCATGGTGAACCATTTATATCTGATGACGGATATCGAAGAAGCGACCAATTGTTAGTTAGGGAAGAATGTAGCTATTATGACCAATTGAACCCATATCAGGGGATGGTGTTTAATGAAGCCGGCCATAATTTTGTTTCAGAATCGAATCATGCAAGTACTAGTTTAACTCCTACACTTGAACAAGTGGGAACTAGTCATGCATCACAATTGGAAGAGGTAGGAGTTACAGGTTTTGATGAGAATGTGTGTGATGGAACTTTTCAATCTAATCGGTTATGGGAAGTGTTGAAAACAGCGAGATGAACCTTTATGGGCAGGTTGTGACAACCACACGAAGGTATCGGTGACAGCAAGACCGTAAATATCAAGGCAGAGCATAATGTGTCTGTGGATTGCTTCAACTCTTTTGTTGAAGTAATGCGGGAAACAATGCCTCATGATAACATCATGCCAAGTGACTTTACGATATGAAAAATCTAGTGGATAATTTAGGTCTTCCAGTTGTAAGGATTGATGTATGTAGTATGGGTTGTATGTTATATTGGAGAGATGATGAAAATGCAGAATCTTGCAAATTCTGCAGCCAACCTAGGTACAAGATTAACAGGAGGCAAGGTCGTAATCAGAAGCGTAGACCATGTAAACAAATGTTCTACTTGCCCTTAATCTCCAGGTTGCAAAGGCTTTATGCGTCTCAAGCCACTGCTGAACACATGACTTGGCATGCAAATCATGAAACAGAAGAGGGTCCAATGTGTCATCCTTCAGATGCAGAGGCATGGAAACATTTTGATAGAACATATCCCGAGTTTACGATAGAGCCTTGAAACATCAGGTTAGGTCTGTGTGCTGATGGTTTTGCCCCATTTGGGAAATCAGGAAAAAGTTATTCATGTTGGCCAGTTATCTTAACTCCGTACAATCTTCCATCCGGTATGTGCATGAAGACACCTTATATGTTTTTGACATTGATCGTGACTGGCCCGCAAAATCCGAAAAAGTTGATAGATGTTTATATGCAACCATTGATTGAAGAGTTACAACGGCTATGGGATGAAGGTGTCCCTACGTATGACGTTTCTACCGATCAAACATTTGTAATGAAGGCTGCTCTTCTTTGGACGATAAATGACTTTCGAGCTTATGGAATGTTATCTGGATGGAGTACAGCTGGGATCTTAGGATGTCCGATATGTATGAAGAGATCGAAGTCATTCAGATTAAAGCACGGTAAGAAGGCCAGATATTTTGACTGTCATAGGCAATTTTTGCCGCTAAAGCATACATTCAGAAGGAATAAAAAAGAGTTTATCAAGAATAGGATCGAAAGAACACATCCACCATTGAGGTTGACCGGTGATCAAATTTGGGAGCAAGTGCAGGAGTTTCCAACGGTTGTTGAAAACCCTCACGGCACAACTATTGGGTACGAGAGTACACATAAATGGACTAAGCGCAGCATATTTTGGGATCTGCCATATTGGAAGGCCCATCTTATTCATCATAATCTTGACGTCATGCACATAGAGAAGAACGTTTTCGATAATGTCATAAATACTGTGATGGATGTCACTGGAAAAACAAAAGACAACTTGAACGCAAGAAAAGATATGAGGGATATTTGTGATCGCCCCACACTAGATGTGGATGCAAGCAGCAGTTTATACATTAGACAAGGAGCAGAGATGGGTCGTTTGTCAATGGTTGAAATCGGTGCGATTTCCTGATGGATATGCTTCGAATCTAAGGAGATGCGTTGATTTGAATGAATGCAAGTTGATAGGTCTGAAGAGTCATGATTGTCACGTATTTATGGAAAGACTAATTCCAATAGCCTTCAAGGAACTTTTACCAAACTTTGTTTGGGGCGCCATTACAGAGTTAAGTAATTTCCTGCACGATATTTGCTCAACAGCGTTGAAAGCATCACACATGGAGAAACTAGAGAGAGATATTCCAATTATTCTTTGCAACTTAGAAAGGATATTTCCTCCATCGTTCTTTGATTTAATGGAGCATCTCTTAGTTCACTTGCCTTATAAGGCCAAAGTTGCAGGTCCCGTCCAATTTCGATGGATGTATCCATTTGAGAGGTAAGTTTTTTATTAAATAAATTTGAAATTACTTCATTATATATTATGTTCCGATAAATTTTTTTGTATTGCAACTAGGTTCTTATATCATTTTAAGAAAAAAGTGAAGAATAAGGCATGTGTCGAAGCTTCAATTTGTAATGCATTTATTGTAGAAGAAGTGACAACATTTGCATCATACTATTTTGAACCGCACGTGCAGTGCAAGAGGCGGAGAGCAGGAAGAAATGATGAGGGCCCCATTGATCCCAATTGCAAATCATTCTCTATTTTCAATTATTTGGGTCGACCAAGCGGCGCAAGTAAGTTTCGGCACTTAACAGGTGAAGAAAAGCAGGCAGCCCATACATATATTTTACTGAACTGTCCAGAAGTTGAGCCATACTTCAAGTAAGTGTACATTTGTAAGTATATGTATTGTGTGTCAAACATTTGCTAATATATAAATGGTGTTTGTTAATAGGATTTTCCAAAATTCAATGTTTGGACTACCACCAAATGAGTATGACCGTTTGTGCGAGGAACAATTTGCAACATGGTTCACAACATATGTAAGTTGTATGTGGACGAAATGCAAGTTATTCGAATTTTTTATACGTCATATATTAAAATATATATTATTGACATTGCGTATGTGACCTTAGGTTCACAGTAATCATGATCATGCGACAGAGCAAGGATTGCTATATCATCTGGCGTGGGGTCCAAAGTCCAGAGTACGAACTTGGCCAGCATATTTCATAAACGGGTACAATTTTCACACTCGAACATATGGAATGGGAAAAGCCACAATGAATAGTGGTGTGCGTGTTCAGTCATCCAATGGTGGCAGTTCGAAAGATGATTTTTATGGGTTGTGTTATTTAAGTGCATATGGTTCGACCCCGTCAAAGGAATGAATGTGCATACGAAGTTTAATTTGGTTGAAATAAATCACAAGAAAAGATTTATGAAATATGAACCATTTGTCTTAGCACAACAAGCAATTCAAGTATATTATGCATCATATCCTAGTTTGAAACGTGACAAAGCCGATTGGTGGGCTGTATGTAAAACCAAAGCACGGAAAAAAAATCGAGGAACACTGGAAGGACACAGCATATCAACAAGAGAAAGTTCGTCACACGATTGAAACTGATGAATATACCATTCCAACTTTACGAGATCCATGTGGAGCGATGATTGATGTGGATCCAACTGAAATTCGCGAATCAAATTTTGAAGTTGGTACAGAACTTGATTATGAGACAGATGATGAAGATGATGCGCATGAAGTAGATGAAGACGAAGATGAAGACGAAGACGAAGCTGAAGATGAAAGTGAAGATGAAGATGAAGATGAAGAATATGATTTTTGAGACTTTTCACTATTTATGTGCAATTATTATTATTATTGCGACATGTGTTTTTTTTTCTCATAAATTTTTGTTATTATTGTTGTCGTAACTATTCTTATTGTTGTCGTCGTTGTTGTTATAATTAGAATTCGTGGCTAATTAGCCTCAGATTTAGCCACATAATTAAAATAGTAGGGAAAAATATTAAAATTTTGCAACGAATTTGCATTTCGTTGGAAACGTTTCCAACGAATTTGCATTTCGTTGGAAAATTTTCCAACAAATTGTAAATTCATTGGAAATTTCCAAATAATTTTTCCACGAAAATAGTATATAAGCAAATATTTTGCCACGAATATGAAATTCGTGGGAGAAATCGTAGGAAATTTCCAACGACTTTCAAATTCGTTGGAAATTTCCCACAAAATTGAAATTCGTGGGAAATTTCCCACGAATTTCAAATTTTCGGAAATTTCCCACTAATTTGAATTTCGTGGGAAATTTCCAACGAATTCAAATTCGTTGGAAATTTGCCACGAATTTTACCGAGAAAATAGTCTATGAGCAAATATTTTGCCACGAATTTGAAATTCGTGGGAAAAATCATACGAATTTCTAACGAATTACAAATTCGTTGGAATTTTCCACCAATTTTCCCACGAACGGGTACAATTTTCGGAAATTTCCCACCAAAATTATACAATTCGTTGGACAAATTTCCCACGAATTTACAATTCGTTGGAAAAATTTCCCACGAATTTACATTTCGTTGGAAAAAATTCCCACGAATTTCCAATTCGTTGGAAATTCCCAAATAATTTTCCCACGAAAATAGTATATAAGCAAATATTTTGCCACGAATTTGAAATTTGTGGGAAAAATTGTAGGAAATTTCCAACGACTTTGAAATTCGTTGGAAATTTCCCACGAAATTGAAAGTCGTGGGAAATTTCCCACCAATTTTTCCACGAATTTCAAATTTTCGGAATTTTCCCACTAGTTTGAATTTCGTCGGAATCCCACGAATTTCAAATTCGTGGCAAAATTTTCCCACGAATTTTATATTCGTTGGAAATTTGCCACGAATTTTAAATTCGTGGCAAATTGCCCACGAATTTTCCCACGAAAATAGTTTATAAGCAAATATTTTCCCACGAATTTGAAATTTGTGGGAAAAATCGTGGGAAATTTCCTACGAATTTCAAATTCGTTGGAAATTTCCCACGAAATACAAGTTTGTGTGGAATTTCCCACAATTTTCAAATTTTCGGAAATTTCCAAAAATTCGTGAAAATTTCCAACGAATTTAAAAAGTTCGTGGGAAATTTCCAACGAATTTAAAATTCGTTGGAAATTTTGCACTTAGTCTATTTTCGCTGAGACTCCGCTTTTGTTGCAAGAACAATCTCGCCACGAATCTCCTCAGAGCCGTCCTCGTCGCCGTCGCCACCTTCGTCGTCCACGTCGCCGTCGACGCCGGCGTCCTCGCCGTCCACCTCGCCGTCGACTTCGCCCAGCCCGGTAGGTAACTCTAAACTATATATTGTTTGAATAAAATGGTGACGCGGCCGTGAGGGGGTGGCGGGGGTCGCGGCGGAGTTGGCCGCAGGGGGAGGGGTCGCGGCGGAGTTGGCTGGTGGGGGGTGGCCGCCGAGATGGCCGGAGGCCGTGGGTCGCAGCCGAGGGGGGCCGGATGGGGGTGTCACTTAGGCAAGCTGGGCGACAATGGGGGGTCGCGGGCGACCGGCCGTGGGGGTCGCCGGCGGAGCTGGCCGCCGGGGAGGTGTGCCGGCGAGCCGGCCGTGAGGGGGTTCGCCGGCCAGCTCGTCGTGGGGAAGTCCAGCCGGCGAGTGACCGTGAGGGGGGTTCGCAGCGCCAGGTGGCCGTGGGGGGTTCGCCGGCCACGGTGGCCGTGGGGGGTCGCCGGCCACGGTGGCCGTGGAAGGGGTTCGCCCGGCCCGAGGCAGGCGTGGTGGGGAGTCGCCAGCCGGGGCTTTCGCCGGTGGGGATCGCCGACCCATTTCGCCGGGAGGGTCGCCCGGCCAGGGCCGTGCGGGGCGATCGCTTGGTGGGCTCCCAGGGAGAGAGGGTCGCCGGCCGGCGCTCGCCGGAGGGGGGGTCGCGGAGGGGGTGGCGGGCGACCTCGCCAGAGGGGGGGCTTGCGGCCATGATTCCGACACGGTTGTTGTTTTTTTTAATAATTTTTGTGTTAACATAAAAAATTTGGTAAAACGATGCTTATAGAGGGAACAAATTAATGTGTTGCATTTGTGGCAAATTTACTTGTTGAACGTAATTTGTGATCTTTTTTTTAGGTCTGTACTAGAACTGTGCGAAATAGCATATTTGGGGCATAAATTTGCACAAATGTGGCATCAGAGTTTATACTTGTTGTAATTCGTTCTGCACATTTAATATGCCTCATTTTATTTTTCGTGGAATCTGATGTGGTCCAAATTTTAATAGGTTGTTTCGACGGGGACCAAAGATTGCTATTTATCAGAGGCGATAGTCGGTTTGTTTCATTTTGTCGAGTTTATTTATTGCTCTATTAAACAAAATGGTAAGCAAAATGACTAATATCATTTTCAGTCCCTAATATATGTTCATATTTTTAAATATATTTGTCTAACCTTCCTACTTGTCAGTTTAAACGTGAAGGTCTCATGCGTGGTTCGGGTTCACAAAGAAGATCAGCCCCTTCCGCTGGCTCGTCCTCGTCCCCGACTCTGTCCTCTTCCCCTGCCCTTTCATATAACCCTCAACCACAACATGTTCATGGACAACATGAACACATTGGCCCATCCTCCGACCCTCAACAACATATTAGGGTAGAACCTGGGGACATGCGAACTGAATTTACTTCAGTTCCATCTCCGATTCGATCTCCTTCGGTTCCACTTTCTTCTTCAGTGCAACACTCGAATGATGAAGAAGATACCCGATTCATTATATGCCCATGTGGAGATTCGTAAGTACTTCATTTTTTTACGTATATATAAATTATCGATGTAAATAAAATTGTTCATGTTGCGAATTATCCGTATGCTTCATTGTCTCATTGTCCGTATTGTTATAACATGTTTTCAGATTCACGGATTCTACGCATGTTGTGAGGAAACTGAATAAAATAGTCAATAACTGTTGGATGGGCCAGTTTATTACTTTTAGCAGCGCTCCCGCAGAAGTAAAGACTTTGTGGTGGAATGAGTTCAAGGTTAGTGTTGTCTTTCTTCACAAACTAAGTTCGGTGTAGCATACTGATGGTCAATAATGAATTTTGTCACGAATTGTCTGGTACATTGTAATGGATATGTGACATGTGACCCTAGTGGATAACTTTCAGTTGTTTTTCTATTGATTGTAGCGTAAGTTCATGTGCGATGAAATGGAAGAGGATGAGGTTAAAAGAATTTTCAAGAAGAAAATCGGTGATCACATGCGATATGTGATAAATAGAGCGAAGAGAAGAAAAGAAAAGCCGACCTTTTTTACAACTGACAATTGGACGGAAATTACAAGAACTTGGGAAACTGAGAAGCATAAGCTAAGGTGTGAACAGGAACAAGACGAATCGAGCTTCTAGTTCTAGTGACGGGTGCGTTGCCGCCACATATGCTTGGGGGCTCTATCAAGCATCGGGGAGCATAAAAGAAGAATGGTAAGTCTGTTTATATATGTCAGTGCATTTAATGTAATGATTAGTCATTTATGTTTATATTTTGTAGGCAGATGAATTGGGGACGGAACCCACTTTTACAGCTACATTTGAACGCACATTCCAAAAAAAGGATAAGACATGGACTGGCGCTCGAGCAAAAGCTATTAAGGTATGTAAGGTTATAGTTCGGACTTAAAGGAAACTAGAATGAAAATCATGAATGTTTTTAATATTTATGGTAATATATATGAATTTATTTTATTTCCATCTGTAATGTTAATATAGGAAAAATATGATGAACTTTTAATGAGCACTGCTAGTGGTGATGGTGGTGATGGTGGTGATGGTGGTGGTGGTGGTGGTGATGGTGGTGATGGTAGTGGTGGTGGTGGTGGTGATGGTCGTGCCGTGTCTGAGCCATCGGTTGACAGTATGGCATTATGGGTGGAGGCAGCGGGTGGGATGAAAGGAGGAAAAATATTTGGGATGGGATCCTTGTCAAGGATGTACAAATCGAAGGCTGCTGCAACTTCATCCTCCAATGCGGCTGTTTCAAGGAGGACACGACATGAGGAGCATATAACCCAAGAATTGAGCCAACTGAAGCAGTTGCTTGTATAGAAGGACGAAGAAATGAAGTATTTACTTGGACAGAAGGACGAACAAATAAGGGTGATGCAACAACAAATGCAAATTGTAATGCGACATCTCGACATCGATCGCAATGAGGTTCCTCCTCTACCTCATATTAATCCAATTGATGATGGGCATAATGCTGAGCCACAAAATGATGCGGCGATTGGTGATGATGATGATGATGATTCTGCTGATGATTTTATTGTTAGTCCTTTCTAGTTCATTCTTGAGTACCAAAGCTACCAATATTTTATGGTTGTTCCGTGTTCTTTCAATATTTTGAATGTATCACCTGATGTTCATTAGTGCTTAGCTGCCTCTTTGTATTCTGAGATTGAATATCGAATATCATCATATGAGACTTTGCAACTTATGCATTGTAGAAATTAATATTGCTTTCTTACCCAAAAAAAATTAATATTGATAATAATTAGATTTAAAATCGAAATTGTTGCTAAACAAAATTCGTCGCAAACTTAGCGACGAATTTTGTCACGAATAGATTTCGTTGCAAATTACCAACGAAAATTGAATTTTTTTTATGGAAAAAATCGAATTTCCAACGATTTTTGCAGCGAATAATTAGCGCCAAATTTTGCAACAAATTTTCCCACAAATGTTGTTTTCGTCGGAAATTACCAACGAAAATTGTAATTTTTTGGATGAAAATTTCGCAGATTTCCCACGATTTTTTGCAACGAATAAGGATGAATTTATATACGATTTTTCCAACGAATTTAGTTTTCGTCGGAAATTACCAACGAGAATTGCTATTTTTTGTCGGAAAAATTTGCGATTTCCAACGAATTTTGTTTTCGTCGGAAATTACCAACAAAAATTGTTTCTCAGAAAAATTCACGATTTCCAACGAATTTTTTCTTAGTTGGAAATTAACAACGAAAATTGTTTGTCGGAAAAATTTGCGATTTCCAACGAATTTAGTTTTCGTCGGAAATTACCAACAAAAATTGTTATTTTTTGTCGGAAAAATTCGCGATTTCCAACGATTTTTTTTTTTGTCGGAAATTAACAACGAAAATTGTAATTTATTGTCGGAAATATTCGGGATTTCCAACGAATTTTGTTTTTGTCGGAAATTACCAAGGAAAATTGTTTGTAGGAAAAATTCGCGATTTCCAACGAATTTTTTTTTCGTGGGAAATTAACAACGAAAAATTTTTGTCGGAAAAATTCGCGATTTCCAACGAATTTTTTTTTCGTCGGAAATTAAGAACGAAAATTGTAATTTATTGTCGGAAATATTCGGGATTTCCAACGAATTTTGTTTTTGTCGAAAATTACCAACAAAAATTGTTTGTAGGAAAAATTCGCGATTTCCAACAAATTTTTTTTTCGTTGGAAATTAACAACGAAATTTGTAATTTCTTGTCGGAAATATTCGGGATTTCCAACGAATTTTATTTTCGTCGAAAATTACCAACGAAAATTTGTCGGAAAAATTCGCGATTTCCAACGAATTTGTTTTTCGTTGGAAATTAACAACGAAAATTGTAATTTCTTGTCGGAAAATATTCGGGATGTCCAACGAATTTTGTTTTCGTCGGAAATTACCAACGAAAATTGTTTGTCGGAAAAATTCGCTTTTTCTAACGAATTTTTTTTTCGTTGGAAATTAACAACGAAAATTGTTTGTGGGAAAAATTCGCGATTTCCAACGAATTTTTTTTCATTGGAAATTAAAAACGAAAATTGTAATTTCTTGTTGGAAATATTCGGGATTTCCAGTGAATTTTTTTTTTGTCGGAAATTACCAACGAAAATTGTTTGTCGGAAAAATTCGGGATTTCCAACGAAATTTTTTTTTCGTTGGAAATTAACAACGAAAATTGTTTGTCGGAAAAATTTGCGATTTCCAACGAATTTTTTTGTCGTTGGAAATTAAAAACGAAAATTGTAATTTCTTATCGGAAATATTCGGGATTTCCAACGAATTTTTTTTTCGTCGGAAATTACCAACGAAAATTGTTTGTCGGAAAAATTCGGGATTTCCAACGAATTTTTTTTTTCGTTGGAAATTAACAACGAAAGTTGTTTCTCGGAAAAATTCGCGATTTCCAACGAATTTTTTTTCGTTGGAAATTAAAAACGAAAATTGTAATTTCTTGTCGGAAATATTCGGGATTTTCAACGAATTTTTTTTTCGTCGGAAATTACCAACGAAAATTGTTTGTCGGAAAAATTCGCGATTTCCAACGAATTTTTTTTTTCGTTGGAAATTAACAACGAAAATTGTTTGTCGGAAAAATTCGCTATTTCCAACGAATTTTTTTGTCGTTTGAAATTAAAAACGAAAATTGTAATTTCTTGTCGGAAATATTCGGGATTTCCAACGAATTTTTTTTTCATCGGAAATTACCAACGAAAATTGTTTGTCCGAAAAATTCGGGATTTCCAACGTATTTTTTTTTCGTTGGAAATTAACAACGAAAATTGTTTGTCGGAAAAATTCGGGATTTCCAATGAATTTTTTTTTCGTTGGAAATTAACAACGAAAATTGTTTGTCGGAAAAATTCGCGATTTCCAACAATTTTTTTTTTCGTTGGAAATTAAAAACGAAAATTGTTTGTCGGAAAAATTCGAGATTTCCAACGAACTTTTTTTTCGTCGGAAATTACCAACGAAAATTGTATTTTTTTGTCCGAAAATTTTGCGGATTTCCCACGATTTTTGCAACGAATTTTTCCAACAAATTTTAGCGACGAATTTTGCCACGAATTAATTTTCGTCGGAAATTACCAACGAAAATTCAAATTTTTTTCGTCGCTAATTTTGTTGGAAATTACCAACGAATTTTGCCACGTTTTTTCCAACGAATAATTACCAACGAATTTTCCAACGAACTTTCCAACGAATTTTCCCACGAATTTTTCCAAAAAATTTTTCCAACGAAATATTTCTTTGCAAATTACCAACGAAAATTTAAATTTTTTGTCCGAAAAAATTGTTTTCGTTGCAAATTACCAACGAAAATTTAAATTTTTTGTCGGAAAAATTTGCGACGACAAATTACCAACGAATTTTTTTTCGTCGCAAATTTCGTTGGAAATTCGTTTTCCAACGAATTTTGCCGAATTTTTCATTGGAAAATTCGTTGGAAAACTCTTGTTTTTTTGTAGTGACTGACGTCAGATTTTCTCCAACTTTGATTTGCAAATTTAACATAGTTCGAGGCCGTTTTTTTTATAAAAACTCAAAACCGAAAGGTTGTTCATCCGGATCTGATATGGTAGACTAGAAATTTTTTAGGACTTGTTATAAAATTTTAGAGGTCAATTTGACCATAAACCGGACAAGGTCAGTTCTGGCCTAAAAAAAAGTGTTTTGAGTCCGTGGGAAAATTTACAATTTTAGCATAGTTCAAGGGCTTCTTTGCAAAACTTCAAAACATGAAAGTTGTTAGTAACTGACCAAACTAATTGTCTGTTAAATTTTAAGGGATTTTAAATTTTCTAGATATTTTTCCCATATTTCAAAATTTTGGGGTCATATCCGAGTCAAAATTGGAATAGTCGGGTCTAAGTCAAGATTTTGGGGTCGGAACCAGGTCAAGTGGTCTTACTGAACTTTGAAGTACACATCATAAGATTTCTAGAAATGCTTGAATCATTTTAATTGAACTTCATTTGAAGGGTTAATCCATTGAAAATATAAGCAGCCAGAATCAGTCCAAAAATTAAACAAGCAATCCAAATTGGCTCACTCATTGATCGGTGATTGTTCAAGGTCATTTGGCCTAAATGCAAGCTTAGTTGGGCTGTACATGTGATTTCTAGATGATGGTTTAGGCTCGCAATGTGTGCATTGGCGGGTGGTTAATAGGGATGATTAAATGTAATTAGGGATTAATGATGTTGGCCCATTGCTATGTGAACACAAGTGGGGGATAATTATCATTAACATTAATCAATAAACCCTTAATGGATTAGGAGGTGGTTTGGGATAATCGAATTAAATGATTAATTTCAAAGCCGATCCCGAGGCAATTGAATGTTGATTTTATGTGAACGTTACTAATTGCTTGCTTTACTTGAATGCACGTTGCGAATGTTTGAATGAATGATTGGATGACAAACCGACACTTACGAGGTGCTGACCGAAGGCAATATCCATGGAGGCGGCGCCCGAACGGAGGGTTGGTGGTGGTAGACCGATGTCTATGCCAGTCTTCATCTTTTGTAATATTTTAGACTATTGTAGTCTTAATTAGGCTAGTTTAGACATTTAGATTAATTAACGTAGGTTATTGCTAATAAAAGCCAATTAGACTTAGCCTGACATTTTAATAAATAATTAGTTGTGCCTTAGTTTAGGCTCGCCTTAGTTTCAAATAGCAAGCTTCTGAGGTATCATATCTCGAGCTTAATAACAAAGGGACGCCCGGTCCTATTCCCCAAGGCTCGGGCACACAACTTCCCTTCATAGGTCATTAAATTGCGACGTTCCATGTCACGCCCCGAACCCCAACGGGCTCGCGACACCCCTTTGCTGGTCGTATTGAACGCGACGTCCCAGGACGCGTCGCCGACCCAAAAGAAACACCCACACCAGTATGCAAGCGGAAGCGAATTTTAAAATAACCTAGACAATAAAATATGATAGAGGTGTAACAATTGCACAAACCAACAATAGCATAACATTAGAAAAACCGTCATTTACAAAATCCAACCTTACATACAAAGGCCACTAGGGTTAAAACCACCATCATCAAAAAGAGGCAAGTAGTTAGGTAGGCTAGCCTAGCTATACCAAAAGGGTCCACCAATTCCATGGGCTCCTCTTCGAGGTCTTGCTCCATCGGCTCTTCCTCAGGATCCCAAAACGTTGTGACGGATCATCCATGGTCAGGGTCAGGGGTCTGAAATGGTTATATAATAACCATGAGAACGAGTCTCAATAAGCAACAACCTAAACCCCACATAGGCCAATGCGTACCCAGACAAGTCTTAACATGCAATCTAACCAGTAACGTACAAAATTCACACACACGCACTTACCTCGTCTCAATCCACACGCCCACTCTGCATATTAGTTAAACACTATAATGCAATAATAATCTAGGAACATAACATCACCACTCAAACGCCATAACCACGCATATTCAATCAATTCAATCACACTCAATTCGCATGCGTGGCCGAGCAACTTTCCATGACTCGGGTCAACACCCCATAAGTCAGCCCTCCGATCAAGCCGGGCTCCGTTCCTCATTGGACCTTTCACACTTTCACACGACCCACGTAAACTTGCCTCAGGTCAGCCCTCCGATCAATCCGGGCTCCGTCCCTCACTAGACATTTCACACTTTCACACGACCCGCGTAAACACGCCTCAAGTCAGCCCTCCGATCAATCCGGGCTCCGTCCCTCATTAGACATTTCACACTTTCACACGACCCGCGTAAACACGCCTCAGGTCCTTTCTCACAGCCCACGTAAACACGCCTCAGGCTCAGCCCTCCGATCAATCCGGGCTTAGTCCCGCATAACCACGCCTCAGGACATTTCTTTCTTTTCCATGACCCGCGTAAACACGCCTCAGGTCGAACTTTCCTTCCACGAACCACCGTCAACACATCTCAAGTCCGTTAACTTTCATTTTACGGACCACCGTCAACACGTCTCAAGTCCGTTCTTACAGGTACACATGTCACACAATTCAATCAATTTCCAAAGACCGCCGTCAACACGTCCCAGGTCTAACTTTCCTTCCACGGACCACCGTCAACACGTCTCAAGTCCGTTAACTTTCATTCTACGAACCACCGTCAACACGTCTCAAGTCCGTTAACTTTCATTCTACGGACCACCGTCAACACGTCTCAAGTCCGTTCTTACAGGTACACATGCCACACAATTCAATTTGTAATTCTCACACATCATATTAATCAAATTCCAATCACGAGTTCACCAACAAGCCCACCCATCCGACATTCAAGTTGGCCCAATCAAATGTCAATTTCACCCACAAACGCCACGACAATTCGATCATTGCACCCACATAATCTAGCCACTAAACATGCCACATAATCACCACAATTCAATCCACCAATTAACCACATTTATAATTTGTCCCTAACCGAAGTTTAATCCCTAAACCGGTAATAATCACACCCTAAACAAGTCTAAAAATACCCATTAAACTAAATAGGGATTAGGAAGTCACTTACCTAAGTTTGGCCTGGGAAAAATCCACACGGGCCAAAATGGCCCGGGTGAACGGTACGGGCGAGGGCTCGACGGGCGCGGGGCTTGGCCACGGCTCGGCACATGGCCCGGCGACTCGGCCACGGGCAAGGGTAGCGGCCTGGGCAATGGGCACGGCCTGGGCACACAGTTTGGCTACTAGACCATGGCATGGGCACACAGCCCGGGTACTCGGCCATGGCCTGGGCACGCTCAGGCACGGCTGGGCTGCTCGGCGGCGAGCTAAGGCTGGCCGGCCGACTAGCCGGGCTAGGGCTAGGCCGGGATGGCGAGCGGCGCGCGGCAATTGGGCCCCGGACGACGGAGGCTCCTGGCTACGACCAAGACGATCCCATGGGCTAAGGCTGAGCTGGGGCGGCGTTGGGCGGACCAGGTGGGCACGGCGGCTACAGGTGACTAGGCAAGGTGGTTGAGGGCTGGGTGGTGGCGGACGGAGTAGCGGTGACGGCCGGAACGACGGCACGCGGCGGCTAGACGAGGTGGAGCCGGACAGGAGGGAGAGGAGCTCGGGGAAGAAGAAACATGGGAAGGAAGGTCGGCGGTGGGAATGGCGAGACCGGCGACAGTCGGGGGTGGCACGGCGACATCGCGAGCGGCGGAGCGGAGCAAGACGGTCGGCTAGGCAGCGTGGGGCCGTGACAGGCATGTCGGCGGTCGGGCGAAGCGAGCTCGAGCAGCAAGCTGGGCGCGAAGGAGAGGGAGCGAACAGTTGGTCGGGGGCGGCGGTCGGAGGCCGAGTTGGGTGGCAACGGCGGCGGCGCGCGACGGTGGGCGGCGACGAGCTCGGGCGGCGAGCAACAAGTAGGACGCCAGAGCAGTCGGGCGAAAGAAGAAGAAAACCATAGAAGAAGAAGAAGAGAAAAGGAAGAAAAGAAGAAAAAAAAACGAAAGGAAAAGAAAGGAAGAGAGAGAGAGAGAGACGTAAGCGGGAAAAGGGGAAGGGATGTTGCATGCATGGGCAGAGGCACGGCAGAGGGGGAGGAGAGAGAGAGAGAGAAAGAAAGGACAAAAGTCATAATTTGTCCTCGAGTACGATCCAACGGTCACGATTCGAACCCAAAAATCAATCTAACGGTCCACGAAAATCCTAATTAATAATTAGGAAAAAGGGCCAAAAGAAATCAAATAAAACACACTACGAGGGAGGTCTACTAGTCCAAATCTGCACCCGGTCATAATTTCACTTTTCGCATATTCCTAGCAATATCAAGGCTGACCACAATAATATCGACACCATCCAATTAAATTCGTCTAGGAACTCCGAGAAATTCGACACCAAAGTTTGGGCTCTAAATAATAGCCAAATTCGATCGAGTGCGATTCTAGCGAAATCTCTAATTAAAAATAATAACCCAAGAGTGATCAGTTCCGGGCGAGATTTTGTTATAAGCGCACTGACGAAATACACGTTTTATAAATCCCAAAAATGGGGCGAAATTTGGAATGTCACAACTCTTCCCCCTTATAAAAATTTCGTCCTCGAAATTTACAATCCAACCCAACTATTCAAACAAATGGGGGTATTGGTGTCGCATCAACTCTTCGCTTTCCCACGTCACACCTTCGATTTCATGGTGCTCCCAAATCACCTTGACCATTGGAATTGTCTTGTTCCGCAACACTCGCTCCATTTTGTCCTCGATTCTTACTGGCTTTTCCACGTACGACACTTGTCGTCCAAGTCTATTTCTTCGTAGTTTAGCACGTGGGTCGGGTCCGGTTCATATTTCCTTAGCATAGATACGTGGAACACATTGTGCACTTGGGATAAATTCGGCGGTAGCGCGAGACGATAAGCCAAGGTGCCAATTCTCTCTAAGACCTCAAATGAACCTACATACCTTGGGCTCAACTTCCCTTTCTTGCCGAACCGTGACAACCCTCTCACGGGTGATACTTTGAGGAAAACGTGATCCCCCACTTGAAATTCCAAAGGCTTACGTCTCCGGTCCGCATAATTCTTTTGGCAGCTCTGAGCGGTCTTAAGCCTGTCCCGAATCACCTTGACTGTTTCAATTGACTGCTGAACCAACTCGGGACCCGTGATGCTCCTCTCACCAACTTCATCCCAACAAACCGGTGTTCTGCAAGCTCTGCCATATAGCACCTCAAATGGTGCCATTCTGATACTCTGCTGGTAGCTATTGTTATAGGCGAATTCAACCAAAGGTAACTGTTCCTCCCAGCTAGCTTTAAAATCCAGTACACATGCCCGTAGCATGTCTTCCAAAGTCTGAATCGTCCTTTTAGACTGGCCATCCGTTTGGGGATGATAGGCCGTGCTAAACTGTAACTTCGTTCCTAATGCCGTATGAAGACTTTTCAAAAAAGCGGCAGTAAATTTAGGATCACGGTCTGAAGTGATCATCACTGGCACTTCGTGAAGACGGACTATTTGTCGCACATATATCTCGGCATACCTTTCCAAGGCGAAGTCCTTTCGCACCAGCAGAAAATGTGCTGACTTTGTCAATCGGTCGACTACCACCCAAATCGAATCATGACCACTTTGACTCCTTGGTAATCCCATTACAAAGTCCATCGTGATGTGTTCCCACTTCCACTTGGGAATCTCTAATGGTTGCAACATTCCACCCGGCTTACAATATTGTGCATTCACTTGCTGAAATGTTAAACACTTGGCCACGTGCTTGGCTACATCCACTTTCATGTCGTTCCACCAATAATGTTGTCGCAAGTTCTGATACATCTTCGTACTACCCGGGTGAATACTATAATTACTCCAATGTGCTTCAGACAAAAATCTCCTCCTTAAGTTCTACATCATTGGGCACACACAACCGTCCACAAAACTTTAGAGTCCCATCCTCGGATACCTGAAAGTCCGACTTCCTTTTTATGACATCCATTTTCAGAATCTTCTGAATCTCCGGGTCCATCGATTGTAAAGCCTTAATCTTAGTCTGAATTTCCGGTTCAATCCTCAATGCTGCAAGCAGGCTCGAGACATGACTCACTTCAAACTTAAACTCCGAATCCCGAACTCCCTCCAATAGAGTCCATTCCTTGACCATCATATGCGCGATGCTCGATTTCCGGCTCAATACATCCACTACTTTGTTAGCTTTTTCGGGATGATACATAATCTCGCAGTCATAGTCCTTAAGAAGTTCCATCCAATGGCGTTGTCTCATGCTCAATTCCTTTTGGGAGAATAAGTACCTTAAACTTTGATGGTCCGTATAAATCTGAAATTTCTCCCCACACGGTGGTGTCTCCAAATCTTAAGAGCGAAAATAATCGCGGCCAATTCCAAGTCGTACGTCGGGTAATTCTGCTCATGCGGTCTCAATTATCGCGATGCGTATGCCACTACTCTTCCGTGTTGCATTAGCATGCATCCCAATCCTCTTAGCGACGCATCACGATAAATCTCATATCCTCCCGAACCTGACGGGATTGTCAACACTGGCGCGGTCGTCAACCTCTGTTTTGGCTCCTAGAAACTCCTTTCGCACTTATCCGTCCATTCAAATCTCATTTCTTTCTTTAGTAACCGCGTCAACGGCGTCGCTAATGCCGAAAATCTTTCCACGAAGCGTCTGTAATACCCTGCTAGACCCAAGAAGCTCCGAACCTCGGTTACTGTTATCGGTCTCGGCCAATTCGTGACGGCTTCAATCTTCATCGGGTCCACTGCAATTCCTTCTCCGGATATCACATGTCCTAAGAATGCCACTCGATGGAGCCAGAATTCACACTTGTTAAACTTAGCGTAGAGCGCATGTTCTCTTAGGGTCCATAGAACTTTTTCCAAGTGTAACTCATGTTCGGCGGAACTCTTTGAATACACCAGGATATCGTCTATGAATACGATCACAAATTGATCCAGAAATTCCTTGAATACCCGATTCATTAAGTCTATAAAGGCTGTAAGGGCATTAGTCAATCCAAATGGCATCACCGTAAACTCATAATACACATATCTCATCCTAAATGCCATCTTTGGCACATCCTCCTTCTTAATCCTCAATTAATGATAGCCAGTCCTTAAGTCGATCTTTGAAAATATTGACGCCCCTTGTAACTAATCCAACAGGTCATCTATCCTTGGCAACGGGTACTTATTCTTAATGGTCATCTGATTCAGCTGTCTGTAGTCAATGCACAACCTTAACGATCTGTCCTTCTTCCTCACAAATGAAACTGGCGCTCCCCATGGAAATGGACTCGGACGAATGAAGCCTTTCTCTAATAACTCCTGCATTTGAACCTTTAATTCTTTTAATTCCGACAGTGACATCCTATAGGGTACTTTCGAGATCGGTTCTGTCCTTAAGGCTAACTCAATCATGAACTCCACTTCTCTATCATGTGGCAGTCCCGGCAATTCCTGAGGAAAGACATCGGAAAGATTACACACCTCGGCTATGTCCTTTAGCCTTGGTTCCTCAACCAATTAGTCAGCCACAAAATAATTATCTTTCTATACTTCAAAGACAAAGCTCAATACATTCAATTTCAATCCAATAGTCTCCCAAAACAAATCACCCTAGTTTTTTACAAAATCCGAAATTTCCAAGCAACACTCATCCTTCCAAACCCATCCAAGAATATCATCAGTAATTCATAAATCCTTAAACCGATTGCGCCTATTCACCATAAAATTGATTATAAGTCTTACATGACCACTCAAGCGATAACTTCAAAATCATCTCCTATTGCACCCAATATCATCTCATAACGCATCTAGACTTTCAAGGCACATCCTCTGCTTCCTTCTCAGCTACAACATACACTTTTCCTTATGTCCTTAGCTGATTTTGATTAATCTGTGAGGCAGCTCTCGCTTAATGTCCTACCTGCGATCGCTGCGATTGCATCGGTGGTCTAACCTGTCGGTTCAGCAATTTCTCACTTGGCGACCTTACTGTCCACATCCACAACATGCTCCACTTCTACCTTGGCAATGGCCACTCCTATGCCTCTTTCCACAAGACCGACATGCGGCGTTGGAGTAGTAGTTCGGTTTTCCAAAGTTCTTCCTTACCGAAGGGACAAGTCTCATATTCTCTGTCATAGACTTCTTCCCAAGTTCCTATTGTCCTTAACCGGCGCGTACCGCGATCCAGAAGCGGCAGCCCTTTCACTCATATCCATTTCAACCATCGAGCCCTCTCATACAGCTCATTGTAATCCCTTAAGACTCAAGAGTACTAACTGACTGCGGAGTTCCGATTTTAATCCATCCTGGAACCTCCTTATCCTATCCACATGGTCCTTGACCATCCTTGGTGCGTACTTAGACAACCTTACAAACTTGACCTCGTACTGATCGACTGACATCCGATTTTAGCGAAGCCGAAGAAACTTTGTCTTTTTCTGTTCTCGCGCACTCTTCGAAAAGTACTTTCCATTGAAAGCCTCGACCAAAGCACACCAATACTTCAAAGCCTTTTTCCAACTCTTATATCCAAAGTGATGTAGCCTCGGGGTCACTTTTCCCATCAAACTTCGGAGGTTTCAATTTCAAAAATTGCTCAACTAGTTATTGCATCTGTCTGACTGCATTAACTTGCCCTTGACCTTGATTCCCATCATTCCCATTAAAATTCCAACTTCCTCGCGTGCCCTCAGAATTCCATCCACTCTGGGATCCTCTGCAACTCCAGCTTGCGAACCTACACGACCTCGACCTTGACTGCTCAAACTCACAGGGTCACACCACTCACTTACCTACTATAATTCTCCTCGGGAATTAAAGGCATAGGCCAACTATACCGGTCTAAAGTCCTAGGCAATGAATCACAACAATAATTCACTAAGCAGGCAACCAATCACAAACAACACCCAATCACAACCAACAAAGTTCGTGCACTTACCTCAAGTCCTGACGCACCTGCACCTCACATAATATTGCATAAAATCACTCAGCAATCACAATCACATAGTCTGGGGTACGCATGGCACACAAGTCTCCCTAACTAACTACCCCAAAGTCATCGCTCCTTATCACTTCAGGCTTCGACCAACTTGGATCGAGCTAACCTTGCTCTGATACCAAATCAACCGGGATGTCACGCCCCGAACCCCAACGGGCTCGTGACACCCCTTTGCTGGTCGTATTGAACGCGACGTCCCAGGACGCGTCGCCGACCCAAAAGAAACACCCACACGAGTATGCAAGCGGAATCGAATTTTAAAATAACCCAGACAATAAAATATGACAGAGGGGTAACAATTGCACAAACCAACAATAGCATAACATTAGAAAAACCGTCATTTACAAAATCCAACCTTACATACAAAGGCCACTAGGGTTAAAACCACCATCATCAAAAAGAGGCAAGTGGTCAGGTAGGCTAGCCTAACTATACCAAAAGGGTCCACCGGCTCCATGGGCTCCTCTTCGGGGTGTTGCTCCATCGGCTCTTCCTCAGGATCCCAAAACGCTGTGACGGACCATCCATGGTCGAGGTCGGGGGTCTGAAATGGTTATATAATAGCCATGAGAACGAGTCTCAATAAGCAACAACCTAAACCTCACGTAAACCAATGCGTACCCAGACAAGTCTTAACATGCAATCTAACCAGTAACATACAAAATTCACATACACGCACTTACCTCGTCTCAATCCACACGCCCACTCTGCATATTAGTTAAACACTATAATGCAATAATAATCTAGGAACATAACATCACCACTCAAACGCCATAACCACGCATATTCAATCACACTCAATTCGCATGTGTGGTCGAGCAACTTTCCACGACCTGGGTCAACACCCCACAGGTCAGCCCTCCGATCAAGCCGGTATCCGTCCCTCACTGGACATTTCACACTTTCACACGACCCGCGTAAACACGCCTCAGGTCAGCCCTCCGATCAATCCGAGCTCCATCCCTCACTGGACATTTCACACTCACATGACCCGTGTAAACATGCCTCAGGTCCTTTCTCAAAGCCCGCATAAACATGCTTTAAGCTCAGCCCTCCGATCAAACCGGGCTCAGTCCCGCGTAACCACGCCTCAAGACATTTCTTTCTTTCCCATGACCCGCGTAAACACGCCTCAGGTCGAACTTTCCTTCCACGGACCACCGTCAACACGTCTCAAGTCCGTTAACTTTCATTTTACGGACCACCGTCAACACGTCTCAAGTCCGTTCTTACAGGTACACATGTCACACAATTCAATCAATTTCCAAAGACCGCCGTCAACACGTCCCAGGTCTAACTTTCCTTCCACGGACCACCGTCAACACGTCTCAAGTCCGTTAACTTTCATTCTATGGACCACCGTCAACATGTCTCAAGTCCGTTCTTACAGGTACACATGCCACACAATTCAATTTGTCATTCTCACACGTCATATTAATCAAATCCCAATCAAGAGTTCACCAACAAGCCTACCCATCCGACATTCAAGTCGGCCCAATCAAATGTCAATTTCACCCACAAACGCCATGACAATTTGATGATTGTACCCACATAATTTAGCCACTAAACATGCCACATAATCACCACAATTCAATCCACCAATTAACCACATTTATAATTTGGCCCTAACAGAAGTTTAATCCCTAAACCGGTACTAATCACACCCTAAACAAGTCTAAAAATACCCATTAGACTAAATAGGGATTAGGAAGTCACTTACATAAGTTTGGCCCGGGAAAAATCCACACGGGCTCAAAATGGCCCGGGTGAACAGCACGGGCAAGGGCTCGACGGGCGCGGGGCTTGGCCATGGCTCGGCACACGGCCCGGCGACTCGGCCACGGGAAAGGGCAGCGGCTTGGGCACATAGCCCGGCTACTTGGCCATGGCCTGGACACACAACCCGGCTACTCGGCCATGGCCTGGGCACATAGCCCGGCTGCTCGGCCATGGCCCGGGCACGCTCGGGCATGGCTGGGCTGCTCGGCCGGCGAGATAGGCTGGCTGGCCGGCGAGCTGGCTGGTTGGCTAGCTGGCTTGGAAGGCGAGCGATGGCGGCGATGGCGGCTGGGCTGCGGAGGCTCGGCCACGATCGGGATAGTCCGGCTAAGGCTGAGCTGGGGCGGTGTTGGGTGGACCTGGCAGGCACGGCAGCTGCAGGTGACTGTGTAGGGTGGCTGAGGGCTGGGTGGTGGCGGACGGAGTAGCGGTAGCGGCCGGAACGATGGCGCGCAGCGACTGGACGAGGTGGAGCCGGACAGGAGGGAGAGGAGCTCGGGGAAGAAGAAACACGAGAAGGAAGGTCGGCGGCGAGAACGGCGGGGCCGGCGACGGTTGGGGGTGGCACGGCGACGTCGTAGGCGGCGGAGCGAAGCAGGACGGCCGGCTGGGCATCGCCAGGCCGTGATAGGCGCGGCGGCGGTCGGGCGCAGCGAGCTCGAGTAGCAAGCTGGGCACGAAAGAGAGGGAGAGAACAGTCGATCGGGGGCGGCGGACGGCGGCCGAGCTGTCCGACAACTGCTGCGGTGTGCGGCGGTGGGCAGCGACGAGCTCGGGCGGCGAGCAACAAGTAGGACGCCAGAGCAGTCGGGCGAAGGAAGAAGAAAACCAGAGAAGAAAAAGAAGAGAAAAGGAAGAAAAGAAAAAGAAAGAAAAAGACAGGAAGAGAAAGAGAGAGAGACGTGAGCGGGAAAAGGGGGAAGGGACGTTGCATGCATGGGGCAGAGGCGCAGCAGAGGGGGAGGAGAGAGAGAGAGAGAGTGAAAGAAAGGACAAAAGTCATAATTTGTCCTCAAATGCGATCCAATGGTCACGATTCGAACCCAAAAATCAATCTAACAGTCCATGAAAATCCTAATTAATAATTAGGAAAAAAGGCCAAAAGAAATCAAATAAAACACACTACGAGGGAGGTTTACTAGTCCGAATCCGCACCCGGTCAAAATTTCACTTTTCGCATATCCTTGGCAATATCGAGGCTGGCCACAATAATATCGACACCGTCCAATTAAATTCGTCTCGGAACTCCGAGAAATTCGACACCAAAGTTTGGGCTATAAATAACGGCCAAATTCAATCGAGTGCGATTCTAGCGAAATCTCTAGTTTAAAAATAATAACCCAGGAGTGATCAGTTCCGGGCGAGATTTTGTTATAAGCGCACTGACAAAATACACGTTTTATAAATCCCAAAAATGGGCCGAAATTCAGAATGTCACATTCCAGGAGGCTTTGCCGACCTGTTTCTTTTACCTTGCAATTAAGCACATGTGGAAGCATACTTGAACATCACCCAAACAACATCAAACGGATAGCAAAGAAAACACATAAACAAAACACACTTGATATATATATACCATCAATTTTTTTTTGGTTGAAGTATTACTTTCCATTCAAACACTAGGAAACGTATCACAAGAGAGAATATGACTAGAGTCAATACAAAATAAATCCCATAGAGGTAGGGGTGGTCTAGACATCCAGTTGGATGGTAGAAATCCTTTCCGATGATTTTTGGTTATCCAGTCTGCTGCTTGATTGCTGTTTCGTGGACAGTGGACCAGGGAAACCTCCTTTAATTAGGAGAGCAGTACATTACAATCAACAAAAAGGCTTCTCAAGGCCTATGGGCTTTCTTTTGGATTATAAGTGAGAATTACTAAGGCTTCATTGTCTGATTGTAAGCAAATCTTCTTTGCTAATATTTCCTTCTTCTTCATTGTCTCTGCCCGTAGACAGAGAAGAGCTTCTTTTACAGCGTTGCCTTCAGTTTCCAGCGGGGAGGAAGCAGACACAGTTTTGGTGAACCCCACAATAATCACTCCTCTGTAATCTCTGCATATCCCAGCCATCGATCCCTCTATTTTCCCTTCGATCCAAGACCCATCGACGTTGAATTTCAGAGTTCCTAGTTCTGGGGGCGTCCAGCGTTCTGCCTTCGCTTTGGCCGTCCAACTCCTCGATTCAGGTAAGTTTTGCTCCCGATAGTTTCTGTTTAGAAAAACAGCTTCTTCCACAATTGTTCCGGAGCTTGGACTAATTTGATTGAATACCCAGGCGTTCCTTGCCTTCCAAATTTGCCAGAGGACTCCTGCAAGCATTTCCCGACCCGATTGTGCTAAGCTTTTGGTGAGTGCTTCATCGATCCATTTGTCCATCCTTGTTAGATGTATCGGTGATACGTCCATCTGGATTCTCGGGTCTAACCATATGTTGTTGGTCCAGTCACAGAAGGTGAAGATGTGCTCCATCGTCTCGGGATGTTTTCGACAAATTGGACAAAGTGGGTAAGGTAAGGCCCTTCTTTTATATAGATTTTCCGAAGTTGGCAGAGCATTACTACACACACACCATATGAAAAACCGAATTTTTGGTTTTGTGCGTAATTTCCATATCTCTGTCCAAAGTGAGCGGGGCTACTGGTAAGACGATGACGGGAGTTCTGTATTTTGCTTGGAAGGAATTGCTCGAAGTCTGGAATAACCGTGTTTTACCGAATATTCTCCTATTGTAGCTCCATTCCATATTTGTCTATCGGTGTCCTAGATAGGATTGATCTTTATGGCCTAGATTTCGGACACAATCTCCTCCGGAAACAATCTTGTTAGCTGATTAACATCCCACGTTTTTGTCTCTTGATCTATCAGTTCTACCACTTTCTTTGGGTCCTCCCTGTTTGCTGGACCTCCTATGACTCTCCTTTCCAGCCATTTGTCCTCTCTTATGTTGATGCTCTCACCATTGCCGACATGCCGTCTCACATCAGGGCATATAGTATCCATTCCCAATAATATACTTTGCCACCCCCACGAGGACCAGGAGCCCTTAGTTGCTTTCCAAAAACTTCTGTTTGGGAAATAAATGCCTTTTAGTAGTTGGCACCACAACACAGTTGGATTTTGGGTCAGTCTCCACGCTTGCTTTCCTAGCATAGCCTTGTTGAAGGTAACTAAGTCCTTGAAGCCCAATCCGCCATCTATTTTCCTTTCTTTAAGGAGTTCCCATTTTTTTCCAGTGGATGCCCGATTTTGATGAATTCTGTTTCCACCAAAAGGAAGCTATTTTCTGTTCAATCGCTTTGCACACTGAGATTGGGATTTTGAAAATAGACATTGCATATTGGGGAAGTGATTGTACCACTGTTTTGATTAGAATCTCCTTACCCGCCTTTGAGAGCAGTTTTTCGTTCCAACCTTCCAACTTCATATTTACCCTTGCCAATATCCACGCGAACATCTGTTTTTTTGTTTGTCCCCAATCTGATGGGATGCCCAGATATTTCCCGGTTTTCTCCATAATTGGAACTCTTAGTTCATCCGCCAAATTTCTTTTGAGGATTTGAGGGCAGCCAGCACTATAAAAGATTCCGAATTTGTTTAGATTTATTGCTTGTCCTGAAGCGAAGTAGTATTGGTTTAAGATATTTGCCAGATTTTGGCATTCCCCTATTGTCCCATCCAGGAAAAAAATAGCGTCATCAGCAAAAAGTAAGTGTGACAACGTTGGGCAGTTCCTATTCAGTTTGATGCCTTTCAGACTCCCATCCTCAACAGCCTTTCTTAGTAGAGACGAGAGCATATTTGCCATGATTATAAACAAATAAGGAGATAGTGGATCTCCTTGTCTAATACCCCGTGTTGGTTGGAAGTACTTTAAAGGCTCACCGTTCACTTTAACGCTGAATGTGACTGAGGAAATACATTGCTTCACTAATGACACCCACTCCTGGCTGAATCCCAATTTCACCATGCTAGCGCAAAGGAAGTCCCACTCCACTCTCTCGTAAGCTTTTTGCATATCCAACTTTAGGATCGCCTGAAACTTCCTTTACCTTTCTCGAATTCTTAGTTGATGTAGGACCTCCTGGACTATGATTATATTATCTTCAATCAACCTCCCACTCACAAAGGCACTCTGTTATGTGGCAATTAGATTCGGAAGCCAGGGTTTGAGGCGATTTGCCATCACCTTTGAGATTATCTTGTAGCTGAAATTGCATAGGCTAATGGGTCTAAATTGTGTGATGCTTTCTGGATGGGTGACTTTAGGGATGATCACAATGTGTGTTTTGTTGAGTTCTGGATCGAGGTAGCCCGATAGGAAGAAATTGCGACAAGACTCGTGTAGATCATGTTGTAGTTCCTCCCAATGGTGATGGTAAAGCGGCCATTCATCCCGTCCGGTCCTGGGGCTTTTGTTGCTCCTAGCTGAAACACTGCTTGTTTGACCTCTTCTACGGTAACCGCTGCCATCAATGCCTCATTCATCTCATCTTGGCTTGGAAAAGAGCATTGGTCTAGAATTGGACTGAAGTTCCTGGTACCCACTGTTTCGAACAAGGATTCATAATAACTGGCGATGTGCTTGTTTATGTTGTTGGGATCTCTGCACCATGTGTTTTCAATTTTCAACATTGCAATTTTATTCCTTTGTCTTCTTTGGACCGTGGCGGCGTGGAAATATTTTGTGTTTTTGTCTCCCCACTTAATCCAATTAATTCTTGATCTCATGCCCCAATATTGCTCTTCTTGTTTCCACAAATTCTGGATTTGCACTTTGATTTGCTGCATTTCTTTTCTGTCGGAACCACCATTACTTGCATTTGTAACGGTCGTGAGTCTTCTTTTTAAGAACTCGATCTTGTTGTGGGCATTGGAGAATTTCTTTTTACTCCACAACTCTAGAGCATCTGAGGTCTTTTTCAATTTTCCAGCAAACGAAATTGGGATGACTTCTGGTACACCCCAAGCTTCCTTCACCAACTCCTTGCACTCCGCATCGGCCAGCCAATACGCCTCAAACTTAAAAACTTTTTTCCTTTTAGTCCTGTTTAGTTGGAGGGACAGCAGAATAGGACTATGATCGGAACCTATAGCAGGTAAAGCGAATGCTTCCGCATTTGGGAACCTCACTCTCCAATTTATGATGCAAAGTACTCTATCTAATCTTTCCCGCATGAGTGCATTTCCTTCCTATTGTTGGACCAGGTGAATGTGCATCCCTTGCTTTCGATATCCATTAGTGAGCATCTATTTAAACAGTCTTGGAATGCAACTAGTCTGTAGTGCTCCGCCCCATTACCACCTGATTTTCCCAATGGTACAATATTTCGTTAAAATCTCCAGCACATATCCAAGAGAGGTGATTAGCTGCCTTTATTACCTGTAGATGCTGCCACAGCCTGAGTCTTTCCTGGAAATTTGTGGGAGCATACAGGAAAGTGATGCGCATGAGAGTCCCACTATTTTGATCTCTACACAAAATGTCTATAAATTCTCTAGAGGAATCTTCCACCACCACCATCACCCCTTCGTTCCACATTACAGCCAAACCCCCGGCGATACCTTCGGGGTCTATTATCTCTATATTTTGGAAGTTGGTTCTTCTTTTCACTCTGTCGACGACCGGTCTCTTGTTTTTAGTTTCCATCAGGAAGACTAAGTCAGGCCTTTCTTGAGCCACTAAGGCTCTGAGATGCTGGACTGTCAGGGGATTGCCTAGCCCCTGGCAGTTCCAGCTCAAAAGTATCATATAATCCCCGGTGGCTTATTAGGGCTAGCCACTAGAGCCCAATCATTTCTTCCATCAACCAACTTGATCGGAGTGTCGAGGAGAGTACCTTCATTGATGGAGGGATAGAGAATCTCGCATACCCCTTGAGGATCGATTTTTTTCTGTTTCCTTGTTGCGGCCACTTTCTTAAAGGCTTTCGTGCTGATCTTCTCCCTCCTTGGTTTCTTCAATTGTCCATCTTTCATTGCAGACCCTGACCGAGTTAGCTGGGTGTCTTGGATTATGGAACCTAGCTGACCTTTCCCATTCAAGCAATCTGGTTGTGTCCCTTATGTTAATCTCTCCTTCTGAGGAGAGTTTTCAATCAGCCCAAGAATTGTCTTACCCTTAGATGTAGACAACTCTGGTTCTCTAGGAATAAGTTCCCTTTGTGTTTCCGGGATGACCTTGTTTTCCTCCGTAGAGGGACTATATGTACCGTAAAAGATCTTCCAAAAGGGGCTGGGTTCTCGAACTTCCACTCTCAGCCATTGCCCAAATTTGCTCCTTGCGTTTACAATGGGGCCCGACTCCGCAAAGGGAACTTCCTTGCAGTAGGTTGCATAATGCCCTATCCTCCCGCATGAGTAGCAGAAATGCGGGAGTCTTTCGTATCTAAAGTCCACCCAGATCTTCTTATGCTCCAGGTCTACAATAGTTCCTGTCTTTAGGGGGTTAGAAAGGTTCACAAGAACTCTTACTTTACAGCGTCTACTAGGGCCTCCTCCTCTTGAGTCAAGTTTCACTTCTACCACTTCACCAATCTTCCTTGCTATTTCCTTAACTGTATCTTTTGATAACCTCCCACGAGGAATACCTACCAACTGAACCCAAAAGGCACAGTGTGTGAACTCGTAGCAATGGTTGGGAGTATCCGGATCGCCTTGTTGAAGAACTAGTAAGTTACTCGAGAAGGACCATGGACCTGAATTCAATACCCTATTTTTTTCCTCTATCGAAGTGAAGGAAAAGGAGAAGAGCCCCGGCTCGATGAGCTCGCATTCTAACTGGTTCGTTTTCCATGACTTCTTCATTGTGTTAATGAATGCTTGAACATTCACCTTTGGTTTTGAGTACAGTTTCCCATATAAAGTTAATGCACATTCTTGTTGTTTTTCTGCAGGGATTTCGCCATTTAACCGCACGAGGTCATCTTCTGACCATAGATTTCCCAGTTCTTTACACAGGGCTGCCACCCGAGCTGCATTATCATCTTCCTTTGGCATAGTAGGTTCGATGTGAAACTCACTACACTATCTTTGTTCGATTATGGCACTTACCATGAACTCCAAATTGATCCCCATTTCTCCGAGATCGACAATGTTGTACTTCTATAGACAAGTGGCGCCGAAATAAACAGCTGTAAATTTGTCCTTAATGAGACAACTTAACTGGAAATATGATTGAACAGGCTATAGTTTACGGCTTCGCTCCTTCTTGCCCCAAGATTACACTTGTAGTTTAAAAGCTTCATCTACTTCGTACGAAAGTTGATACTAGAGGCTGAGCAGGGCACGGGGAGGATGGATGAGGAAGTTTGGGATGACTGAACTTTTAGGGTCGCGATGGAAGTTACTCAGTGTGAAGGGTGAAGGTTAGCAAAACTGGGGTTTAAATCGGTAGAGAAACAGCTCTTCTCGACCCACCGAAAGGAACCCCGACCCTACGCCTCAGACGGGGAATATTCTGCCATTCACGAAGAAACAGATGGCTTGTGCTTGAGGATTCCACGCCACTAAGGAAAATGATGACTCGATGGGGGGGTTTGGATTAGGGCATGACGAAGATGGATCTTTAGACTTCCTGGATTTATGGGAGGAAGGGAAGATTGGGATTTCTCACGGGGAGAGGAAACAAAGAAGGATTAAAGCTGGGGAAGGCCGGATTAGGTTTTGAGGGGAGAACTATCACCATTGGGATAGGGAGGGGAGCTCCTAAACGGAGAGTGTTTCCGACAACTGGATTGTCTCAATTACTTACTTTACAGCTTTATATACCATCAATTCAATGGCCTAGGATATGGGGATTTTTAAATAGATAATGAATTTAATATAAAAGACCAATTAATCTGTATGTAATATTTAAGCGTCGTTCTAAATGTTCGAAATATCCAATATATTGAGAAAATAAATAAAGGATCTCTGATATGTCTCTAGATCTAGCAATAGAAAAAATATATTCTAATATGAAAGTGCAAATTTCTACATAGAAAATTATTAAATAAATAAAATTAAATAAAAGCATGAGCATTATAAATAATAAAGAGACCGTAAGCAATATATAGAATTAAAAGGATAATTGCTAGGAATTCTAAATCAACCATGTAGGTGGTATTGCTAAATGGGATTGAAAAGGGCAAAACGGTAAGGAAATATTTGAAACGGTATTGCAAGAAATATTTCTAAATCAAACGGTATTGCAGAGAACTGCTTTAAAATAAAGTACAAACCATCCACAGGCGGTTCGACTTGCCGTTTGTGGGTTATGTAAATGTAAATGCAGGGAAGGAAATATATGGAAAGACTATTATATAAATAGTATGGAAAGATTACAACAACAGTATTGAAAGGTTACAGAAAGTAGATATTGAAGTACAAGTGCAAATTAAGAAAATTTCTTTGGCAGAATTTCTCCCGTTACTCAGACTATTTGGTTGTCTAGAACGATAAGATTTTCCACACTATAAAAACTAGAAAAACATTTGAAAGATCTTGAAAGTATGGAATAAGATCTTTATAGGGATCAGAAACTTACTAGGTATGGAAAGGTTATAGAAAGGTTTTGAGATGAATGATCTCTTATTCCTTCGAAGAAGGCTTGGAGAGAACTAGAAAAACTGGAGAGGGTTTTGAGAAAGACCTGAAGAGGTTCTAAAGAGATTGTGAAAGGTTCTGCCCCCTCAGGCGAGTGAGGTCCTTTTTTATAAGCAAGCTGAGTTCCTGTAGAAATAGTTCACGGGTATTACTGAAGCAAATAGTAGTAAGTGCATAGTGTTTACAGTGAATAGTACCCTGACATAATTATGAAAATTTTGAGAAAGGAAAAGACTGGCAGGCTCCTTTCAGTTTAGTAATGATGAAAATGGTAGGAGTCTTTCGGCACCTGATATCATGGTTTGGACAAATCTTCCGCCACTTCGTCTTCTTCTTCTTGTTCTACTACATCTCCCCATGGGATTCTTGGAAGGATTCCGTAGCGGTCATCTTCATTGGAGTTCCCACTGTGATGAGAGTGAGAAGATCCAGAGTCTTCAATTTCAGAAAGAGCTTGTTTCAACATTCCGGCCAATTGCTGGTGTGATTGAGCTGAAGCTAATTTAGAAAGAAAGAAACCTTTGTCATGTAAGAAAGGGGTGATTTCCCCAGGAGGAGGACAACCAGGAACAGATTGTCTAGCAACGAGCCATTTGTTGATGGCATTTGTAGAAACTCTATCAAAGAATTTGAAACCATCCCACCATTTGACTTTGAATCGTCGTATTAAAATAGGGATGCCTGTTATGGGTGCTTTCCTATAATCAAGAGTCCATCCAAGAACCCAAGATACTCCGAAGAAGTAGAAAAAGAGCATGAGTCTAGGAAAGATTTCTTCAAAGGGGTGTGGATTGAATTTGCTGAGGAAGAGTTCGTAACTGGGTAGAACTCTGGTATGAAGGATTTCATCAGTGGGTCCGAGTTGTTCCCACCATTTAAAGAACCAATAAGGGACTCCTTTGATATCAAAATTTTCAAAGTAGAAAAGCCAAGTATGGGAGTTATTGGGATTTTATCTCCAGAAGGTACTCCACTAGGCTTGTCTGTAGTCAAAATATGAAAAGGATGTTCTGTATGGAAGGGAATCAGTCATTTTGACATTAAAAATCCTCATAGCCAATGGATTGGGTTTCCAATCTCGAGGGTGGATGACCTTGTGTAATATGGCTTTAGAGTAATTTATATGTCCTTTGTCTGAGAAATGTTTGAAAGAGACAGATTTTGTTTCTATCAAAATTCTTTCATAAAATTCGACAGTTTTGTAAATGTCGTAAGGAGTGTATAAAAATTTATCTGAAAACATGTTTTTTGCGAAAACATAAGGGTTTTCATCATAAAAGCCATTTTCAATATTACAAATGTTATCATAATTTGTCTTGGGAAAGAACTTTGATTTAGGTTCAGGAGGGGTTGTCTGAGTAGACTGAGTAGACTGGATAATCACCTCACTAGAAATTCTTTTTCCCATTTGCTTTTTTGAGTAGCAATGGGAGAAGGGTCAGGACTTACCAGTGCTGTTGATGGTTGTGTCTGACTATTGAAGGCTTTTTGGAGGAGCTACAAAGCTTCTTCATGAGAAATTTTAGTAATATCAAAAGGGGGTCTTAATGATAATTCAAGATCTGGTTTAGCCTGGGTAGAAATGATAGTGGTATTTGAAGATGGCTGGGTAGTTGCCTGCAGCCAGGTTCTTATGTTGGTTAAGCCAAGAGGTGAGGATTTTTTCTCTGAGGAGGCTTCGGCAATTTCTTTGCCTTTATCTCTTCTGGTTGGTTTGTTGGGTGGCTTAGGAGGCATTTTCCCTATAAAAATTCTCGTGTGAGAAAATCTGGAAGAGAATTTGAAGAACCATTTATAAATTCTATATCAAAATCAAAGACAGATAAAATGGCTTGCCATCTGGCGAAAATCTGTTTGGAAGCAATATTTTGAACATCTTTCTGCAAAAACATCTTTTGCAGATTTGCAATCTATTCGTAACAAGAATTTCTTATTCGAAAGATCTCCTTGAAACTTAGAAATAGAAAGTACAATAGCAAGAATCTCCTTTTTAATCGTGGAGTAGTTCTTTTGGCAATCATTCCAATGTTTGGAGACAAATTGAACAATCTGTTCTTTATTGTCTTTGGATTGTTTAAGAATTCCTCCATATCCAATATCAAAAGCATCAGTTTCAACAATTTTGAAAGCAAAAGGATCAGCAAGATGTAAACAAGGAATTTCCTTGACAGTCTTCTTGATTTGTTTCACAATATAAGTATGGATCTGAGTCCATGGTGGAGGATCTTTCTTGAGCCTCTGATGGAGTGGTTTGCAAATTATATTGATGTGAGGAAAGAATTCAATGATATAATTCAAACTTCCTAGAAACCTTTGCAATTGATTTTTATCTCTGATTTCATCTGGAAATTTTTCAAAAAATATTATTGATCTTTCAATAGGTATGATAGTACCTTGATGAATGTAGTGTCCTAGGAAACGAATTTTTGTTTTAAAAAGAGATATTTTAGTAAGTGAAACTACTAAACCATTTTTCTTCACAATATTGAAAAAATGATTGATGTGTTTAAAATGCTTTTCTATGGATGTAGAAAATATTAAAACATCATCAATATAGACTATAATATAATCAGAACAATGATTAAAAATATCATTCATTATCCTCTGGAATTCAGAAGGAGCATTTTTCAGGCCAAAAGGCATAACATTCCATTCATATTGGCCAAAAGAAACAGTAAAGGCTGTCTTATATCTATCCTTTTCACTAATTTGAATTTGCCAGAAGCCTGATTTCATATCAAATTTTGAAAAGATCTTTGCATCAAAAAGTCTATTCAACAAATCTTTTTTGTTAGGAATAGGATATCTTATCCATTTTAAAGCTGTATTCAAAGGTTTGTAATTTATTACCAATCTTGGAACCCCTCTTTCTAGTTCAGTGCTTTTGTTGACATAGAAAGCAGAGCAACTCCAAGGTGATTGGCTTTTCCTAATAAGTTTTTTCTCAAGAAGTTCTTGTATTTCCTTTTGACAGAAATTTAAAACTTCATGGTTCATTTGAGAAGGTCCAGCCTTAGTAGGAATGTTCTTTTCTGAAAATCCTGGTTCATAAGGTAGATCAACTATGTGGCACTTACGAGACCAGAAAGCATTGGGAATATTGGAACATATGGAATCTTTGATTTGATTTTCAAGATTGGAAATCTTCTTCTGAAGACTTATTTCAGAAAGATTTTTGTCAATCTTTTTGTATTCAAGATCTTCTCTAAGAAACTGAAGATGAGTTTCTTTGTCTTGGATTATACAATTAATCTCAGAGATGGAATGCTCTTGAAGAGTATTCAAATTTCTGGTTTGGGGCTTTGAAACGAAATTAAAACATATTCTTTTGCCTAAGGCTCCTGTTTCGATTGCCTTTTCAGAAACTTTAAAAGGCTGAAGCAAATTGATAAATGGTGATCCTAAAATAACATTTTGTTTGATATTTTTAACAAGAAGAAAAGGAGTTTTAAAAGAGATTTGGTCTTTCACGATTTCGGCTTCAGGAATTTTATAGTTTATAATCAGTTTACCCCGGAAGCTGTTTTGAGAGACTGAGAAGTTTTTTCAAAATATTTGGTTGGTATAAGACCTTCCTTTATACAATTAAGGTCTGCACCAGTATCAAAAAGGGCCGTTGTTTCCAAAACAATTTCATTTTGGATTCTTATAGAAATGTTAATGATCCATTTTCTGGTAGTAATTTCAGAAAGCATCAAAAGGAAGTTTGTATCAGAAGGAGATGGGAGTTGAGAAACTTCGGTTTGAGGAATTTCTTCATCTTCTTCTTCTTCTTCTTTTCTTTTTCCTTTTAAATTTTTCATTTTAATATCCAAAATGTCTCTTTGCAAAATGATCTGAGCAGCCTTAAGATTTTGAATTTCTTCTTTCTGCTTATTGATTTCATGAGTAAGATCGTTTATAGAAATGGGTTTAAAACCAACTTTCTTAGCCTTGCTAAGAATAGTAGAAATATTATAAGGATTGTCAGTTTGGAAAGTGGATTTAGAAACTGGTTTAGTTTTTTGGAAATTATTCAAATATTTCATTTTTGTTTCAAGGTCAGAGATTTCATCAAAAGTTTGCAATGGAATCTCTTCTTCTTTTGTCAAAGCATTTATTTCAAAACTGGTGGCTTCTTCATCTTCACTTTCTGAGGTTGATGTTGAAGAGGTATTCAAATCACAAATTTGTAATCCTTTTTCAAAACTCGATTCATCAGAAGAACTACTATCATCTTCAGCCATTAGTTGGTTGAGCTAGTTAATAGTTTCTTCATTTAAATCTAACTCATTGACCTTTTTGCTGATTTTGCAAAATCGAGAAGTGTGTCCTTTTTTGCCGCAGTTATAGCAAGTGATATTTTTAAAATTTCTTTTAGGTTTTTTGGTTTTATCAAAACTATCATTTTCTTTTCTTTTAGAAAACTTCTTATCAAATTTTCTCTTATAAGGTTTCTTATAAAATTTCTTTTGATCCTTTTGTTTAGAAAGACATTTTCCTGAACATTTGGATTTTTCAAAAGATTCAAAAGATGGATCATATTGGGCACAAAAATCTCCTAATCCTTTTTTAGAAAGTTTTTGTTCTTTCTTGATTTATTTTTGGAGACGAATATTAGTGCATAATTGTGTGCCTATTTTATAAACATAAGAGGTTAGTTCACAATAAGAAAGATGGTCATATGGAATTTGATTGCCATATTCTTCTCTTATCTTACCACGAACTTGTTCTCCTATGAGTTTTGGTAAACCAGCAAGAAATTTTCCTTTCCAAAAAGACTGGTTGCAGTCTGCTCTTTGGAAAACTCTTTGCAAAAATATTTCTTTATATTCTCGGAATTCTCCTAAAGATCTGCATTTCATATTGGATAAAAGATCTTGGTTTTTATCGAGAATATGAGAAGAGTCTCCTCGAAAATGTTGAGAAATAGAGAATATCAAAGTATTGACAGCATCTTGGATGGGCTGGTCATCTTCATCTAGGATATTTTGACCAAAAGGGTCGAGTTTATAAGCATTTAGAATTTGAAACCTTTGCTCTTCATTCAGGTAGTTATCCCACCATCCTTTGAGTTGGCCTGTAAATCCAGCTATTAAAAGATATGCAACTGAATGATCGGAAGTGTCTGGAATGGTTTTATAAGTGTTAGCAAGCATAACCATTTGGGTTAAAATATTGATAAGGTTTTGTTCAGAAACACCATCTATGTTCCACTCATAGATAGCATCAGAAGAATATTTATTTTGAACTTTTGAAAAGGTTTCTTCTGTGAGGATATCAGGGGGAGTGGCACGAGAATAATATAGTTTTTGGGGATCCTTCCAAGTGATACGATTTATCTCAGGGATTGACTCAGTATCAGATTTATCTAAAAGATTGATCTTGTTGGAAGGCTCAATGCGATCTGGAGTGTCTTTGACGCTCAGATTTTGTATTAAAGGAGTATCCAAAATTATAGGATTTTTAGGAATCAAAACTGCTTTTCCTTTGAGGAGTTTTCTCCTATCCTCTAAGGCTTTAGCAAATTCAATACTTGGATTTTTTGGAATTTCAAAATTTCTAAAAAGCGGAGGTTTTAAATCCTTTTTTGGAATTGTTATAGAAGAGGATGAAAAACTATTTTGAGTAAGATTTTCAATTCGATCAAGTTGTTTGCCTATGGTGTGAAGATGTTGATTTGAAAAGTTATTTTGTTCAACAATCTTCTTGATTCCTATGCCATCTATTTCGGAGGTTGTTTTGAAAGGAGAAGCGATTATTTCAGTTTCCCAATGTTCAAATCTGATTTTTCTAAGAGGAAGACGATCGTCTAATTTCCATTTCTACTTATAAAATTGATCTATAACAAAATTTTGTTTTTCTTCTAGAAATTTGTTTTCAAACCAATCAAAGAAGGATATTTGAACTTTATGTTGGTACATGTAATCATAATATTCCCTTTTGATTTCTAGTGCTTGTTTTTGAAAATTATTGAAAAACCATTCTCTGATTTGTTTGTTTTCAGAAGAATTGAATTCTTTATTCAAAAGTATTTTATCAGGTTCAAAAGCTAATTCTAAAACATTGATTTCAGGATCTTCCATTTCGGAAGGGGTTGGATCAGGGAAATCAGGAGTATGCTAATAAACTGGCTTGGAAATTCCGGATCTGTTATCTATACCACTGATGTTTGGAAGGGGAGGAGCACTTGCAGATGCTTCTTCAGGATTATTCAAAGGGATATTCAAAGGAATATCAGGAATAGTATCTACTGACCTTCGAGAAGAAGTAGAATGCCAAGAAGGAATTGACCTAATGTCATAAGATCTTCAGGAATATCAACGGATCTTTTGAAAAATTGAATAGTTACTCTACCTTCAGGGTGTCGAATAATATTGGTAGGATCAGAATTTTGAATGATTGGTTGGGGAATTTGGTTTTCTAATTCCCATTGATCAGGAAGGGTTATTTGGTTCCAAGGAATGGTCCTAGGAATGGTAACATTTGCCTTAGAAATATCTGTTTGTAACAGAAGGGTTTCTCTATTGGAATTCAATTTGAAAGCTTTGCTACCGAAAGCAGAATTCATCACTTTGTAATAAACTCTGTAAATGAGAGCTATGGGAATAGAACCTTCAGCTATAGAATAATTGTGAGTCTTTATTTGGAGGGTGAGAGATTTTAAAATATTTTTGTCTTTGAGAGAAATGGTAAGACCGGGATGACTATCAAAATGAATAGGTCCATTGCAAAGACTTGTTTCTACGGCTCCAAGAATGGATTCATCGTATTTTAAAAGTCTCGCATCTCTCAAAACAAGAAGCAGGGAAGTATCTAATCCTTCTTTGGTAAGGAGTTTTGCACCAACCTGTACCAAGCCTATATGCATGTAATTCCATTTTTTAGAATGTTTCTTTATAGAATCCTTATTTAAGAGTTGTATTGAAGCAAAAGAATTAGAAAGTGGTACATCTCTTTCTTCAGTAACAATGACCTCCAAAGAGTTTAAACTTGGAATGTTCATAAATTTTATCAAGTTTAACTTTTGGAATGAACCAATTTTCAATAGATTTATTGAAATCTTCTATATTAATTTCTTCTCTATTTGTCAACGTGGACCCTGTTCGGACATTTCTGTGTCCTAATCGGGTCAAGGGTTGGCTTTGGCGCTATATTGTATATGGTGTTTTGAAAAGTAATACATATTCTTACCTTTACCAAAAAAAAAAATTTTCTTCTCTATTTGTTGGTCCTTGATCAGACGACATTTGTGATAAAAAAACTAGAAGAAGACTCAGATCTCCTTAATAAGTTCATTGCAAAAGACTACTTTCTTCTTTTCAATAGATTTCGACGATGCTTACCAACGGACTTACTACCCCACTGGGCTTTATTGCCTAGAACACATCCATAAACCACTAGAAAAGACCTCCACGAAGGAAATCGTCTTTACTGCGAATGAAATTATAAAGAATATCTTTATCTATCCCTTGGCTTTGATACCATCAATATAATTTGCAAACCACTCCATCAGAAGTTAGCATTATTAACAATCGGAAGTTAGCTAAATACAAGCCCACTACTATGGCCTTTTCCGATTTCAATCAAAGGGAGTCGGGGTCAGTCCTGGCTCCTCTATCTACGAGGGCGGCTGCCAAAAAGTGGTTCCACCATGGGAGATCGATTCTCTATGGTTCGAGCTCGGGATCATAGTCCGGGTCGGACTCGGGGTCGCTCACGAAGCCATTAGGAGGATTCCCCATTATGGGATCTACTAGGGCTCCGCCAAGGTCATCCGGGGGTCCGTCGAACCCACGAAGAGGACCGAAGAGATCCCCATCGAACCATACGACCAGGCCACAAAACGATGAGGAACCAAGTGCTCTAGGCCCTCATCGACCCATATCGTAGTGGTGCACTTATTATAGGTAATAGCACTTCCCACTACCACAACCTCAGTAACGTCCACATCCTTAGTAACTAGATGCCCAAAACGGACGAAGCAGCTATTCATACCTACGAGCTTGAAAAGAAGTGAACAAAAACAAATGAGTAAAACTCAATAAGTAAGACCTCTAAACCTCATATAGGAGGATACCTTGTCTCGAAAACATGCCAAACATAGGACTTAACCGATCGAAGGCAAATCAATAGAAAAGCCTTTGCTATGCCTTAATTATATATATGAAAGGTAACCTCATCCTCTCAGCATACCAAAAACACAATCAAATAATCACACGTGAATTCTTACCTCCTGTCGGCACATAAACTTCACACAAATAATCACACGTGAAGCCTCGCTTATTACACATAGTAATCAAGAACACTTCATATCACATATTCATGCACAATGCATCCACACGTGTTCTGATTATAACTGCTCACGGCCACGACCGACACTCGCGTCGGTGATCTTCCTGCGTAACCGGGTATCGTCCTGCCCCATTTGGCACTGCAACATCTTGACCTCACTCAAAGATGGTATTCACTTAAGAGCATTGTTTCGAAATCTATGGGCGAACGGCATCCGAAATCCATCGGGCATCCAAAATCCATTGGGCATCATCCTCTACAATCATACGGATACATAACCAATTATGTAATCACACAAGCATATCAAGCACTCAAGCCAATTATTATCTTTCATTTAAGCCAATGCAAGAGTGTTTAATGCTCACACGGTTAGAACATCTAAAATACCGCACACATAAAAATGCACCAAAATAATCACACGTGAACAACCGCAATCCTTCTACATTCGAAATTGCACATACTTCACTTACAAACCTTCCTTAAAAAGATGGACACACGCAAGATGACTTAAAACGTCAGTTTATCACAAACCCATAATTATGTAACAACATGAGACTCCTATTGCACCAAATAATCACATGAGCACATACACTTCACCTTGATCCCCATAACATATACGTGCATCAAGGAAACATATAAATTCACACAGCAGTTAATAGCGAGAATAAGAATAGCAGAAACATTTCATGAGCAAACCATACAAAATTGCTATACGGTCTTCCTCTTCCTAGAACAAGCAATATCATGGTAGAACAAGCTCAAGTAAGACTCAACCTAGGTTCGAAACGCAGAGAATAACATCATATCCATTGATTAGAAGAACTACTTAATAAACCGAGCGAACTACGGATGATGACGAACGAACGGCGATGGCGAAGGGGTGTGGCTGACAATGAGGCGATGCGGACGGCGTCACGGCGGTGAGGCGGCGGCACGACGGTGAGCGGCCAAGAGGATGTCGTGGCAACGAGTGGACAGCAGTGGACGGCGCGGATGAACGGCAGCACGGCGGTGGACGACAAGAAAGGGAGGGCGTGAGAGAGAGGGTGAGGGAGAGAAAGAGAGAAATGATAGTGAGTGAGAGTGAGAAGGGTTCCCTAAGTGCTCTTGCAAGCAATTACATTAATGACTCTACTATCTACCCTAGTCTAGGTCTCCTTAATTTGCTCCCATCCAGGCAATTTCATGGCCAAGAGGACAACTTGAAATCTTCTTCAACTAGTCTCACCCTAGGCTCTCATGGCTACTAAAATAGGCTCAAGTATTTAGTTGGGAACTAACCCAGGGAACCAAACAAGAAGCTAACTAAGTTGGTCTCTTCCCCTCTCCTTTCCAAGGTGGCGCCAACCTCCTCATGGCAAGACCAAATTTTGGTCTCTTCCCAAATCAAACTTCTAGAAGGTGCATTAAATACTAAACCATAGGTTATTAATCATGCACAAGGCACATTAATGTGCAATCTTCTAAAAATCACCAAATGGTCAAATGTGGGCAAGATGGGCTTTACCCTCTTGATTGGCGCCTAACAAGGCCGAACAAGTCCCTTGGGCTTGTCTTGGGCGCGGGCCCTCGTTGGGCTTCCAATGCTTGGCTCATGTCCACTTGTCCGAAGATTAACGGTCTAAAGATGCGTAATTAAGCATCGTCAGATTGATGATGTCAGAGTAATATTCTTCGCCCAAGTTTGCATTAGGTTTTACATTTTTGCACGTAGATAGATGCTTTCAATACTTGAGTGTTTACCGCACCGCCTTTCAATAAATTGATTGTTAATCTCTTTCCTAGACTAGGATTAGTATTAGATTATAATCATAACAAAAAATCACAAAAACACTTGCTTGATCATCCAGCGGCTTGGAGACCTTTCGGATGCATAAATGGTAAATCAAGTTTGCATTTTTTACTTTGGAAAACAACTAACTAGTTAGGTACCGAAAGGACTCTAATAGAAATATTAGTATAATCAAGTCCCCATTCCTAGATCTTTGATTGCATAAGAATCGAGATGACACTCCTGCATCTCAATTGGGTTCTAGCCGATCCCAACAATGGCCAGTGACGACTCCTAGTAACATTTAGGCTTAAAAGAACTTGAAATGTCCAAGTGTCACGCGAGGTAAGAGCTTGGGAGAGCTCACGCTTATAATTGGACTGATTTGGATCATCATTAGATCATGTGTTCAAGCCGTCTTTTGGGACACCAACCTGGACCGTTTTGTAAGAAAATACTTCTAAATCTTCCCCAAGGCCCCGAAAGGGAACCCCCTTTGGGAGGGTCGCGACAGGTACATTTGAGAATTACAGTAATATTATCCATAATCTCTTCTCATATGCAAAATAGAAATCAAAAGACTAAATAAGTACACGAGAATGGTATTATCCCCGTGTACAAATCATATTATCCTTGCTTTTATTTATCGAACTCCACAAATTCCATCAAAGCTCCTCCATTCGCGCCTTCGTTTGTTTGAGCTCTTCCAAGTTGAGCTCTTAAAATAGGAGCTTCCAACCATCCCTCGCTACTACGTGCTTCAGTTATTCGCTTCAACACTATACATTATGCCTTGTCAAATTCAACTTGATCAACGAGCTCATCATGTTGTTGATTGAGCTCACTAATCCAAAGTCAATGATAGGACTCAACGAAGGTGTCAGAAGCATCATTTTGCGGAGGGTTTTGGTTGAGGAACCAATTTGCAATCGAATTGATTGATGGATGAGCAAATGGATAGGGTTTTCCGACAGGAGAGAATGTTACTACTCCCACCTCGAAGCTACAGAGGGTTACAATCTCACTTGCCTTTTCATAGATACTGGGTCTACGCTTGGAGAATGTTAAGAGCTTATCCTCCATATTTCTAGTTTGTCTCATCTCGATTCACTGGCGTCCTCTTGTCTGTCTCCTTGCCATGACTAAAGACAAAAATTTAAGAAGACTGCAAGATAGTAAAGCTATCATATTGATGTTAAATTTAGTGTGAGCATAATGAAAAGAGTGCTCCTATTTATAGGTGGATAATGATGTCAAATCTAGTATTCAATGTTTTGGGATAATATCTTCAAGTTGTTCCCTTCCAAGAAATATTTTTTTCAAAAAAAGTAAGGTTTGTTCAAAAGAAAGGTCGATTTTCCAATATGTGCGTGAATGTATGTTTCACAATTTTAAGCTCAATTTCGTATTTCTCACCACATTTGCCTTTAAAAGGTAATATCTATAAAAGAGTACTTTGTAATGAAAGAGCCAAATTTTTTAGTAAGAAATCTAAAAATTAAGCTCCATTGGAAGCACAAATTTGGGCAACTGTCTTAGTTGGGCAAATATTTTTATGGCCAAATACGTTATTTGGATTACTCTATAATAGGTCACTTGAAATTTGTTACTATGTGTGCATCTAAGAGATAATACATAGAAATCACTTCATACATGGTAGATAATATCAAATTTTGTATTTCTCACCACATTTGCCTTTGAAAAGTAATCTCTATAAAAGAGTAATATATAATGAAAGAGCCAAATATTTTGAGTAAGAAATATAAAAGAACAGGCTCCATTGGAAGCACAAATTTGGGCAAATGTCTTAGTTGGCAAATATTTTTATGGCCAAATACGTAATTAGGATTACTCTATAATTCACTTGAAATTTGTTACTATGTGTGCTTCTAAGAGATAATACATAGAAATCACTTCAAACATGGTAAATAATATCGAAGTAGGCTCACCCTATTTCCAAACCCTTATTGGCTCCTGACATCTCTTATCACATTGATTTGACTATATTATTCATTGCGGTCCTACTTCAAATATAAAGATAATTTCTTCTCTTTATTTTGTTTCAATTTTACTAGGGACAAAACTACCGATGCTCCTTTCAAACAACATTTGTTAAGGTTAAATGTGGGGCTCACTTTTGATTTAAGATGATTTCTTACCTTCTTTTCTTCTTTTTTTTTTAAAATTATTTCCTTGTCTTTCTCCAGTTGGGACAAATATGGTGTTCATCTTTACCAAAAAAAAAGTTAGTTTATTTGGTAAATAGCTTACGTACTATTGTGTTAGTGAATTGATATTTCTCCTTTTTTTTTTGTACTAGGAAACTATTATTCAAAAAATAACCTAAGCACAAGTAAGAGTGAAAAGAACCAAATACCAGTTTTTGTATGCATTTTGTTTAATTATAACTTTAATATATGTCATTACATTGTAGTTTGAGTATTTTAACGGCTCAACTTTCATTTTATTAAGTGAATCTAGTAGTCCAATTTCCATTTATTTTTCATGCCATCATTGCATGATGTTTTAAAAGATACTTGCAAAAAAAATTAAAAATTTGGCAAATTAAAGAACATAAAAAATTCTAAACATCCATTATTATCATGCAAATGCAAAAGATATGCTCCCTAAACATTATTGCATAGAATTCTATCTTTGCCTTGATTACATGTCTAATTAGCTATTGACAAGAAATTCTGGCAATTGAAATTGCATTATAAGACAACCCAATCAAACCATTTGCAAACACATATTTTTTGTCAATTCTAAATGCCTCAGAATTTTCATAGAATCATCAATGAAAAGAAATTTATCCTCAAAGTATGAATGTACTACAATAATAACAAGTTGTATATGCAACTTAATAAAAGATATTGTCATTTAGCTGCTTGGCTCCTCTAAAAAAGGTTACTCTCTTAAAAAAATATTTTACCTGAATTAGATAATAAAAGTTTTCAATTGCATTAATTAGAGAGTCAATATTTACTTTAAACAAATATATATCAAGGAATAATTTGCAATGTTATAGTGTGAGAAGCTCCTACCTTAGAATATGTCTTTCAAGTTGAATTGTTGCATGTTTGAGTCCTCTGTGTCCAGTATATTTCACCACCATGAATTTTAATGGTCTTTGAATGTGAGTTTGATCCGCAATCTTTGCCTTTTGATTCACATTTCTGACTATAATGGCTATAAACCTTACAAGTACCACATCTCATCCCCTTTTCAACAATGTCACATGTAGAATGATCATGCCGTGAAGAATTGGCTCCCACTATAGTTTTTGAACCAGAATGATGACCTTTATGAGATGTAGGGAGGGGCTCATATAAGAAAAGATCACTTGCTCATACAAATTACTCAATTTTCTTTTACACAACTTCCTTTTTTCAAGTGGTCATTCTTGATACCTCCTTCCAACTCATGAAGTTGTTGCGAAAATGAATCTTCTTCATTATTTTGCATAGTATCACAATTCAAAAGGACCTTATATCAAGCCTCCGTTGTAAATTAATAATAAATAGAGTTAAACTATTGGAAAAACCTAGATCTTATTTCATGCGCACACAGAAGGCCCATGGATTGAATAAAATGCTTAGTACAACTCTACTTTGAGCATAGCTCATGGCATTGTCCCTCACAAATACTGGCACTACGCATTCGAAATGGCGGTCTACCTCATCAACTGGATGCCATCCAAGGTCACTAATTGCATCTCCCCTTTCAAGTGGTTTACAATCACCCTCTAAATTATTCATTCTTCCAATCTCGGTCCATCACCTAATTATCCAGGTACCATAGGCTTCGGCCCCTATTGGCATTCCTCCACCTACCAATATAGCGAGATCAATGACTCATACACCGGCTCTCGAAGTGTCGTCTAATACTGATTCATCCATCTATCATGCCCTAAGAACTAGGCCCCTCCATGAAGTTTATCATTTCCTGTCACGCCCCGAACCCGAACGAGCACACAACATCCCTCCGGGGTCGTCAAGCATGCGACATCCCAGGACTTGTCGCCGACCCAACTTAACTCAAACAAGGAACACGAACGGAAGCTAATTCGAACTCACCGTACAACATATAATGAAACAGGGTAGTAGAGAAAGACGAACGATACACATCAACAAACTGCCTTTTAAGAACATAATGTTACTAACAAACGGCACAAGGTACAAGCCTTACTAAAGGACGATATCTACGCACCACGCGTATGCAAAAAGGGATAGGTGGTGGGCTGGCCTAGCTTGTCTACCAAAAAGGGACAGTCCAAAATGCAAGGTACCCAAACCCTCACCACAACTGGCCATAACCGGGAGGAGGCTCCGGCTCATTATCTACAGAATCCGTATCAGACTTCGGGTCTACCACTTCCCCATCCGGAATGTCAAGGTCCATTGGATCCCAGACCTCCTCCCCGATAACGCCAGTCGGGGGTCCGTCAAAACCACGGAGTGGACCACTCAAAACGTCCCTTTCCTTAATAAACCACGCCACGAACGGGTAGGCCTTTAGTGGAGGCAATCCCACATCCACCCAGACGGTAGATTGGTGCTTCTGGTACGTCCTGCCAGGTCCTATTGGATACTCAGTAAAACCGTGTCTATCTCCATAGGCACGCCAAAATGCAGAGAAGGGCGGTTCATGGTCGAGGGTCTGAAATGGTTATATTGCAACAATGAGATAAAATCTCAATAAGCAACTACCTAAGCCTCGCTTAGACTAACACGTACCTCCGGACAGCCCTAACATGCAATTCTAACATTCAACGGGCCATAAACAATCACAAGCGTCCTTACCTCGCCTTGACACAAACACACTGCCCTGCACGTTAGTATACCGCCATAACATGGCCAATTACTCATCAAACAAGCACATTTCGATTCATGGCATAATCATACATAACACGGTTAAAAATCTAGACGTGCTCATCAATTAACTCAGGCAAAGTATTCCCCAATGCAAATCGCACTCATTAAGTCCATATTATTAACGACCCCTTGGGCCACCGAACTCCCGCCAGTCTTCTGGCTTAACCAGGCATCGTCCCGCTACGTCGGCGACGACAACGTTGGGGATCGAACACCCCTTGGCAAGCCGGGTACCCAATGACATTCCACTTAGGAGCATCGATCCGGCCTCCACCGCGATCGGCATCATCTAGGATCGAACACCCCCCGGCAACCCCGGGTACCGGATGGCATTCGAAGTCCCGCCGGGCATCGTCTAGAACTCCCGCCTAGACGAAACGTGTCGTGGCCATGCACACACCTCAGCAATCATTATCAATTCTTATCTTTGTAAATTAGCCCAATGCCAACTAAATCCACCAAAATTTCATGGTAATACCGATTAGTTCCCGAGAGAGAGAAAAACCGAGTATGTAAAAAACCGGAGCCAAACTGGGCTGTTGCACAGTGACCGAAATACTTTTTAAATAAATAGTAAATCAACTTCAAAAATTCTAAATTTTGGATATATCGTATAAAACATCTTGATAAACATTTTCTATGAAGAACTCGGAACCCAGTTACAACTGTAAACACCTCTTTTTGTCACTTGAATTCAGACAAAATTCAACCCATCTGGTCAGGCCACCTGACCATCAAAATACATCTCATTCAGTACCCAAATCACTTTGGAAAGCCTTGAAATTTTTATATGTCATAGAAAAAAATGTTCTTAACAAGTTTTATGAATAAAGTTTGTTGAAACAAGGCCTGAAAAATTTTATAAAAATTCGGAAAGACAAGAAGGTCGGGTGAACAGTAAATCGGGCAGTTTTGTAACGGTCTGAAAATGGACTTACGAATGGACCAAAATGATCTCCAAAAATTCAAGATTTAATATATGTTATACTACAAGATTTTATGAGAAACTTTCATGAAGAACACTTCCTCAAATTTGGCCCACACAAGTCTCCACAAAAATAACAAAACATAGAGGCAGTGCAGTAGCGAATTCGAAAATCAACCAATCAAGAATCATTAAGCAAGCCAAGTTCAATCAACCCCTAAACCAACTATCCACAGCCTCTAATCCACCCCTAAACATGTCTATTAGTAACCCATTATCCTAACCAAGGCTTAGGGATTACTTACTCTTAGCCTAAGCAAGAAAATCGAGCAACGGGAGCAATAGAGAGCCTCGGCACGGCAATGGCTATTCCGGCGAAGCAACGGCGAGGGCGGACGGCGGATGACAGCTCAAGTGGTCGGTGATGGTGTGAGGGTGATCGTGGGTGGTGGTGATGGCCGAGTGGTGGTGACGTGAGGCGGACGACGAGCGACGAGGCTGGAAAACAGCCAGTGACGGGAAACTTCGGGGCTGCTGGGGGCGGCGTTGCACGGCCAAGGGACGAGCTGGGGTGACGGGGTGGTGTGGTGTACGGCGGTGGATGGTCCGGTGAGGGAATGGTCTGGTCAGCGTGGCAGCAAAAAGAAGCAAGAAGCAGTGAAGCAAGCGAAACCAGAAACAGCAAAGCCAGCAGAAACAGAAGTGAAGAAGACCAAGAAGAAAGAAAGGAAAAGGAAAAGGGAGAGAGAAGGAGGAGTTGTTCAGCAGCAAGGGGACGTGGGGGGTCAGAAAGTCAGCAAAAACAGCATGGGTTCAGCAGCAGCAAGTTAGCAGCAGGAACGTGGGGGTGCAGAGGAGTCAGCGGTAGCAAGCAGAAGCAATCAGCAGAGCAGCAACGTGATGGAGAGGAAGTCAGCAAAGCAAAGGCGGAAGTCAGCAGAACAGAGGCATGGCGGTAGCAGCAAAGCAGAGGCAGCAGCAACGTGGGGGTCAGCAGCAATGTGGGGAGTCAGCGGGAAAGAAGGAGAGGAGAGAGAGAGGAGGGAGAAAGGTTCAAACATTATCCACAAAATATTTGTCCGCAATTTTCCCTTTTCCGAAATTCCGATTGACCCAACGATTGGCCACGTTTAATGAGACGACGTCCGACAAATTAGTCGTGAAAATCTTGAAACTTCGATACCCAATTCGGATTCTAATTAATGGTCAAATTCAATCGAACGCGGCTTTAGTGTATATCAAACTAACGGGCAACTTTTAGGAATTTACGCGTATCGACTCGTGGCCGATTCGATATCGAGCCACATCTAAGTTTACTCGAGCCATGGTGACCTCTGTTGTCATGTAATTGTGAGGGTCAATCACTAATTTCAAATGACGATATCGTTCGGATTAGGTTTAGGATCATTCGAAGTTCGTACAGTGGTCAAGCGGAATCACCGGTGATCCAATTGCATGACATTTGCGAATAGTTCCATAACCATCCTTGGATCAGCCTTTAACGTCCCAAAATATTCCCTCGCCAATCCTTATGGTCAAAGTGTCAATCCATGGCTAAGTTCTTAGGTCCACGTACTTGATTCCTAGCTAGGCATTTGTAACAGTCTGAATTTTCGATCCTTTTCCCAGGATTTAAGAAATGAATTTGATCAATGCACTTATAGTGAGATCTCACCCGGAAATGCGCATTCACGGGATGCTAACCTTAGGGGTAGGGCCGTTACGGGATTGAGTTCGCACGACCAAAGAACTCGACCTGGGTTCGATCTTCGACCATATGGATTGACGAGGGAATGTTTTGAGCCAACCGAGACCGGTCTACTTGATTGATCGTGTCCAAAGGGCACTAGTGACAGACCCTCGCAATTATATGACAATCGAGGTCGTCTTGGTTCGAGCAAACTTAAACGTGATTTGACTTAGTGTCGGTCATGGGTCGAGAGCGCGTAATCCCAATGAGCCACCCGTTAGCCAGAGATAAGCTAAAGTCGCGATTGTTCGATTTTAGTCATTTCTTGGAATTTGGGCCGGGGAATCGAGAATTTTGAAAGTGACAATTTTGGACGGCCGATGACGTTTTTGGCTTAGCCAACCTTGGGGCCACCCATTTCTGCAAAAAAATGGATTTCGGTCCGGGGCCGGAAAAATTACGGTTTTGCCCCTGTGGGCACCGAGGCTGGATTCGGAGGCCGTTTGAGGTTATTTTTCGCGGCCAAGGTCATTTTGGGGGTGGCCACGCATACCAGGAGTCGTTTTGGCCAAAAATTGGAATTTCGACAAAAATTGGAAAAATAATATTATTTTATTCCCGAGACTTTGACGTGGATTTTCGAGGGCTTGCGCGATGAATTTCGCGATTCCGACGCCATATTATGTTGGCCACGCACATATGGAACACGTATGTGCGAAAATTGGAATTTCGGTTCGGGATCGAAAAATTACGAAAATGCCCCTAGGCCATTTTTGATTAATTCCGAAAATTGGATTTAATTTTGGGATTAACCAAGGTGAGTTGAGGCTAAACCAGGTCTGGTCAACCATGGTTAGGGACAAAAGACCATTTCACCCCTAAATTATTGGATTTGATCAAATTTGGGCCCTTGGATTAGGGGCAAAATTGTCCAATGGGCCTAGATTGTGACACTTGGATCCCACTAAGCTATCTTTGACCCATTTGACCAGATAATCTTCTCTCTCTCTCTCGTGCAGACCCATTCAGCCATTTTTTCCCCAGAATTTTCCTCTTCTTCTTCACGTTTAGTTACGCAGTCCGTTTCGCCATTTTCTAGATCTGTTCACGCCGAAAAGATTAATGGCCGTCTTTGCCCCACCAAGCCAACATCACCAAGCAACCATTTCCACCTCTGTGCAGCCACCATAGCCCCGAGTTTTGTCCAAAACAGCCTTGTTTCTCTGTTTTTCTCTTTCCCGGTCTGCAAACAGTACCGCCGGAGCTTCGCCGGAGCTCCGATCGCCGTTCCGTTCGACACGTCGCCGTCCAGCCTCGCCGTACGTCGCCGTCCAGCCTCGCCGTACGTCGCCGTCCAGCCACGATCCGTACGAGTGTCCGTGCGGTGCATGTCTACACGTCCGTACGGATCACATTCACGCCGGACCGTCGGACGCTGCGGTATCCACTGGCACCTCGCCGGCCACCGTCCCAACCCTGTCCGTACAGTGTCCGTATGGAGTGGTACTGTTCACCGCGTCCGTACGGCGCACTGTTCACGCCGTCCGTACATCGCCGGCGCCGCCACTCCCGCTGTTGCTGCTGTTCCGGCCCTGTTCTGTCTCGCCTTTTTGGGTAAGTGTTTTCCCCAAATGTCATTTAGGACCTCGGGTATTTCTAGACTCGTTTAGGACCCGGTTTAGGCGATTTGTGACTATTTTAGGGGCTGTTCGGGACTGATTTGAGTGACTGATTATTTGGTGGTTGCGGACTGATTAGGCGAAGAATTTTGAGGTTTAGGGAGCTTGGATTAGGGCTGTGATGTTGGGGTTTGATCGTAATTAATTTGTACGATTAATTAATGGGATTGTGCCTTAAATGGAAATTTGTGCGTGGTTGTGTGATTGTGCTTGTTGGTTGGCTTGGAATTCGTTGTGGGCCGATTTGGTTTGTGCATTGGGCTGAATGTGGTGTGGTGGCGTGCCGTGTTTATGTAGCCGTGAAGTGTGGTGATATGGTGATGTGAATGTGCATTGAATTCGCGTGCCGAGAGCGTGTGGTTAAATGGTGCGTGTTCGTGTGACGAGAATGCGAAATTATGGAATGTGTGTGAAGTGTATATGTTTGGCAGTGTGTTTGTGTGGTGGCGTGGTACGTGTGGAGAGTGTGGAACGAAGGTTTGGAAATGTGGGATTGGTTGGAAAGGATCCGTCCTGAGGCGTGTTCGTTTACGCGGGACGATGCCGTCCCTGACGAGGTGACGATGCCCGGCCTGACGAGGTGTCGATGCCTGACGTGGTCAGAAGACCGTTGGCCTGATGCGTTTTACGCGGGCGCGGTAGAAGGAAAGTGTGTGTAGGATTCCGTCTTGAGGCGTGTACGTTTACGCGGGACGATGCCGTCCCTGACGAGGTGACGATGCCCGGCCCGACGGGGTGACGATGCCTGACGAGGTCAGAAGACCGTTGGCCTGATGCGTTTTACGCGGGCGCGGTAGTGGTGGAAAGGTTGAGAATGAGTAGGATTTGGCAAGACAAGCGAGAGGATTGTGGAAAGTGACGCATGGTGTGAGTAGCGTGCGAGTGTGTTTGTATCGCGTGATGTGATGCTTAATTATGGGGTAGAAACTGCTAGGCACGGTATGGGACATGCCCAAGTGGTTTCTGTCTTATAATTGAGGCACGCGCGCGTCTGTGATTCCTTGCTGTGTTGGCTGTGTTATTGCCTAACGTGCAGGAACGTGCGTGATGGATTCCAGGTAGGGTCACATGTGATTGTTAGTTTGGCCGATCGTTGTGTGTTATGGGTGTTTTCGTCTGGCGGTACGTGAGTGCCTACGTGGGGTTTGGGGTTGTACACTTATTGAGATTCGTCTCACGGTTGTATAACCGCCACTTTCAGACCCCCAGCCTTAGACCCAGGAGGCCCGCCTCCTCTTTTTGGAGTTTTGAGGAGCCGCCCAGGTTGCCCAGTGAAGTTGCAGGCGATGCCTAAGAAGTCTTCCGGAGGATCGAACCAGTCGAAGTAGGAGCATGAAGAAAGGAGGAAGAGCCCTAGGTTTTTCCTAGGGTATTATAAGGGTTGTTAAGACTAGTTTGACCAGTAGTGAAGTTAAGTTAACCAGACCCTGATATTTCGTTATGACGGTGATTTCGGATGCTGATTTGCTGTATATGTTTGTAATATAATGTTTGTATATTTGGTGCTGTATAAATATGTTGTTGTTTGTCTGTTCTGTTGTTCTACCCCGTTGTCGTCATTATTTGTCCGGGGTTTTGTTATTCGCTTCCGCATGTGGCTCTGATGTTTGGGTTGGGTCGGCGACGTTCCTGGGATGTCACATCATTTCGACCGGAGCAGGGGATGTCGCGAGCTCGATGGGGTTCGGGGCGTGACAGCATTCCCTAACGGTTAGTCTACTCGAGAGCGATCAATTCCGAGCAAGATTTCACTGAAAGCGCATTGAAGAAATATTTATTTCATAAATCCCGAAAATAGGTCGAAATTCAGAATGTCGCAACTTTTCCCCCCTTACAAAAATTTCGTCCTCGAAATTTATAACCAAACTACGCTACCCAAATAAATGGGGGTATTGACATCGCATTAATTCCTCGCTTTCCCAGGTGGCTCCTTCAGTCCCGTGATGCTTCCAAATCACCTTGACTAACGGAATCGTCTTGTTTCTCAATACATGCTCCTTCCGATCTTCGATTCGTACTGGTCGTTCCACGTACGACACCCCTATCGTCCACGTCTATCTCTTCGTAATTCAGCACGTGAATCGAGTCCGGTTCGTACTTCCTTAGCATGGACACGTGGAAGACGTTATGGACTTGAGATAAATTTGGCAGCAATGCGAACCGATAGGCTAAATCTCCAATCCTTTCTAAGATTTCAAAGGGGCCTACATACCTCGAGCTTAACTTCCCCTTCTTACCAAACCGGGATAGTCCTCTCATTGGTGACACTTTGAGAAAAACGTGATCTCCTACTTGGAATTCTAGCGGTCTTCTTCTCCGGTCGACATAACTCTTTTGGCGACTTTGTGCAGTCTTTAGTCTCTCGCGAATGATCTTAACTGTTTCAACTGATTGCTGGACCAACTCTGGGCCTGTTATACTTCGCTCTCCGACTTCGTCCCAACACACTGGCGTTCTACAAGCCCTGCCATAAAGTGCTTCAAACGGTGCCATTCCGATACTCTGCTGATAGCTGTTGTTGTAGGCAAACTCCACTAAATGTAATTGTTCTTCCCATTTGCCCTGAAAGTCCAACACACATGCGGGTAGCATATCTTCCAAGGTTTGAATTGTCCTTTTGGACTGCCCATCCATCTGTGGATGATAAGCTGTACTAAACCGTAACTTTGTTCCCATTGCTGTATGCAGACTTTTCTAAAAGGTAGAAGTAAACCGCGGGTCTCGGTCTGAAGTAATTGTCACGGATACCCCATGAAGACGAACTATCTGACGCATATAGAGCTCGGCAAAATCTTTCCATTTCGAAGTCTTTTCGCACCGCTAGGAAGTGCGCTGACTTTGTCAACCTGTCAACGATCACCCAAATGGAATCATGGCCTCTTTGGCTTCTCGGTAATCCCATGACAAAATCCATAGTAATGTGTTCCCACTTCCATTCGGGGATTTCCAAAGGTTGCAATAACCTTCCGGGCTTGCAATGTTGTGCTTTCACTTGTTGACACGTTAGGCATTTGGCCACATGCCTAGCTACGTCCACCTTTATGCCATTCCACCAATAATGCTGTCGTAGGTTCTGATACATCTTCGTGCTTCCCGGGTGGATGCTATAATTGCTATGATGAGCTTCTGACAAGATTTCTTCCTTAAGCTCCGCATCGTCGGGCACACATAGTCTTCGTCTAAACTTCAAGATCCCGTCCTCGGATACCTGAAAGTCCGGTTTCCTCTTGGTAGCGTCCATTTCTAGTATCTTCTGAATTTCCGAGTCCATAGACTGTAAAGCTTTAATCTTCGTCTGAATTTCCGGTTCGATCCTCAATGTGGCGAGTAGACTTGATACATGACTCACCTCGAACTTAAACTCCGAGTCTCATACTCCTTCCAACAAGGTCCATTCCTTGATCATTATATGTGCGATGCTCGACTTGCGACTTAACGCATCCGCTACCCGATTGGCCATCCCGAGGTGATATAAGATATCACAATCGTAATCCTTAAGGAGTTCCATCCAGCGACGCTATCTCATATTTAACTCCTTTTGGGAAAACAAGTACTTAAGACTTTGATGATCTGTATAAATCTGAAATTTCTCTCAACACAAGTAGTGTCTCCAAATCTTAAAGGTGAAGATAATCGCGGCCAATTCCAAATCGTGCGTCGGGTAGTTCAGCTCGTGCGATCTCAACTGTCGCGATGCGTATGCCACCACTTTTCCGTGTTGCATTAGTACACACCCTAATCCTTTTAGCGACACATCACTATAGATCTCGTATCCTCCAGGTCCTGATGGGATAGTCAATACTGGTGCAGTCGTCAATCTATGCTTTAGCTCCTGAAAACTCCTTTCACACCTATCAGTCCATTCGAACCTTGTTTCTTTCTTCAGCAGACGTGTCAAGGGTGTTGCTATTGCCGAAAATCCTTCCACGAAACGTCGATAATAACCCGCCAGACCCAAAAAGCTTTGAACCTCGGTTACTGTCGTAGGCCTCGGCCACTTTGTGACGACTTCAATCTTTGTCGGGTCTACTGAGATTCCATCCCCAGAGACTACGTGTCCAAGGAATGCCACTCGGTTGAGCCAGAACTCGCACTTACTAAGCTTGGCGTAAAGTGTGTTTTCTCTTAACGTCTGTAAAACCTTGGTTAAATGCCACTCATGCTCTTCTGGGCTCTTCGAGTATATTAATATATCATCTATGAAGACTATGACAAACTGATCCAGGAATTCCTTAAACACACGGTTCATCAAGTCCATAAAAGGCAGCAGGAGCATTAGTCAATCCAAACGGCATAACGGTAAACTCATAATGTCCATATCTCGTATGAAATGCCGTCTTTGGTATATCCTCCTTCTTAATCCTCAACTGATGGTAACCCGTTCTTAAGTCTATCTTGGAGAATACCGATGCCCCTTGCAGTTGATCGAACAAGTCATCTATTCTTGGTAACGGATACTTGTTCTTGACGGTCACTTGGTTCAACTGCCTATAGTCGATGCATAAACGCAACGACCCGTCCTTCTTTCTCACAAATAAAACTGGTGCTCCCTACGGCGACGCACTTGGACGAATGAACCCTTTATCCAGTAGTTCTTGCATCTGAACCTTCAACTCTTTCAACTTCGACAATGCCATTCTGTAGGGCGCTCTAGAGATTAGCTCAATTCTAGGGGCCAACTCGATTACGAACTCCACTTCCCTTTCAGGTGGTAATCCCGGCAATTCTTGAGCAAAGATATCAGGAAAATCACACACCACGGCTATATCCTCTAGCCTCGGTTCCTCGATTGACGAATCAACCACAGTTGTAGGTAACCTTGACATCCTTCATCTAACAACTTAGTCACCTTAAGTGACGAAATCTAGGGGTTCGAGGTTCCTCCTCGGTTTCCCACAAACTCATATCTAGAGTGACCAATCGAATTAAATTGGATCACCCTGCTACCACAATCCATCACAGCTCTCTGTTTAACCAGCCAATCCATACCAATAATAACATCGAAATCAAACATAACCAAGACAGCCAGATCAATCAAATTTTCCCTACCACCAACAACAATCTTACAGTCTAGGCATCCTAACGATGTTAGCACTTTATCCTTTAAAGGGGTGGTAACATGCAACATTACTTCTAATGGTTTCGGTTCAATCCCCGTCAATTCAACAAACTGTTCTGATATAAAAGAATGCGTTGCTCCCGGATCGAATAAGGCATAAGCAGCATGATCACATAAAGAGATCATACCTGTGACCACGCCAGGCGCCTCCTCCGCCTCTTTACGAGCCATAGCATAAATCCTTCCTTGGGCTAGGGGTCGGTTCTGATTATTCTGCGGGGCAGCTCCTGCTTGATGTCTTAACCTCGGCTGTTGTTGATGCACTAGTGGCCTAGCTTGTCAGCTCGGGCAATTCGTCACTTGGTGACCTTGTTGGCCACATCCGAAACATGCTCTAGTCTGGCCCAAGCAAGGGCCATTCCCATGCCTTCTTCCACACAATCGACAGGCAGCGTTAGAATAGTAGTTCTGCTTCGCAATATTTTTCCTAACGAGAGGGACAAACCGCATATTTCCAGTCATAAGCCTCCTTCCAAAGTTGCGGTTGTCCCTAGCTGGGGTATACCTTGATCCAGAAGCAGCGGCCCTATCCACTAGATCACGCTCAATAGCTTGCCCCGCTCATAAATCTCATTATAGTCCCTTAGATTCAGCAATATCATCTGGCTGCAGAGGTCTGGCTTCAATCCATCTCAAAACCTTCGGGCCCTATCCAACGGGTCCTCCACCATCCTCGGGGCAAACTTGGACAATCTAGCAAATTCTGCCCCATACTGGTCTACTGTCATATGTCCCTGACGAAGCCTCATGAACTTAGCCAACTTTTGCTCCCGTGCACTCTCAGAAAAGTACTTGCCATTGAAGACTTCAACGAACATAACCCAAGTCTGAGCGGTACCAGCAAGGAGCACTCTTCCTCTGGTGGCCTTCCACCAATCACTCACATTTCCTTGGAGCTTGTACACCGCCAAGGTTACTTTCTCTTCCTTGGTGCACCCTAGTACCTCAAAAGCCTTTTCCAATTCCTCTATCCACAACGATACAGCCTCGGGGTCGCCTTTACCATCAAACTTAGGGTGCTTTAACTTCAAGAACTGCTCAACTAACTGATGCATCTGCCTATTCGCATTCACTTGCCCTTGACCATGATTCCCATTTCTATAACAGCCCGAATTTCGACGTAATTCCGGGATCAATAAAATTGACAATTTTCGCATTTCATTTTAGTAAGTCTCGCCCAGAGCTGATCACTCTTGGGATACTAACCAATAGGGTATGGCTAACTAGGAAACGGTACGTGGACTAGGGACTCGACAGTGAACGGGACACCGATCTCGAGATACGATGAGTGAATATTTTGGGCCAACGTGGGCCGATCTTAGGAAAGGTGATGGATTTGGTTTGGCCAAGGCCAACGATGTACAATCGGATCGCAGGTGATTCTGCAAGACCGAAAGTGCACGTGGCCAACCAGTCCTGAACCTGAACCGAACGATCGTGATCTTTGGAACTAATGATAATTTCTCATTCTCTCAATGATCGGGACCGTCGTAATTCGAATAACCCTAGGTCGATACGCGTATGTCCTAAACAGCCGCCCGTTAGCCAGAGACCCTGAAATTGAAACTCGAGCGAGTTTTGATCACGAAATTGGGCCCGGATTTCGATGTCGATTTTCGAAGGCTTAAGAGACTATTTTTGGGAATCTGACGTCATATAACGCTGGCCACACACGTTTGGAGTTAGTACGAGTAAAAAGTGGAATTTCGGTCCGGAGGTGAAAAATTACGGTTTTGCCCCTGTGGGCACCGAGGCTGGATTCGGAGGCCGTATGAGGTTATTTTTCGCGGCCAAGGTTATTTTGGGGTGGCCACGCACATTTAGAGTGGTTTTGGCCAAAAATTGGAATTTCGACAAAAATTGGAAAAACAATATTATTTTATTCCCGAAACTTCGGCGTGGATTTTCGAGGGCTTGCGCGATGAATTTCGCGATTCCGACGCCATATTATGTTGGCCACGCACATATGGAACACGTATGTGCGAAAATTGAAATTTCGGTTCGAAATCGGAAAATTACGAAAATGCCCCTAAGACCATTTTATTTAATTCCGAAAATTGGTCAAAATTTTGGGGTTAACCAAGGTTAATTGGGATTAAACCAGGTCTGGTCAACTATGGTTAGGGACAAAAGACCATTTCACCCCTAAATTATTGGATTAGGGCAAATCCTAGCCTTTGGATCAAGGGCAAAATTGTCCAATAGCTCTAGATCTTGACACTTGGATTCCACCAAGGCAGTGTTGACTCAGTTTGACCAGACTATATATATATATATATATATATATATATATATATATATATATATATATATATATCTCTCTCTCGCAAAGTTCATTCGGCCATTTCCCCCAACTTCTTCTTCCTTTTTCCCTGTTTCTGTTCTGCCGTGGACATTTCTGTCCATTCTGGTACTGTTCACGTCGGAACAGTACCAGCCGGAGCTGCCCTCGCCGAGCCAGCACCACCAGCAGCCACTTCCGCCTCTGTCCAGCCCTTTCTCTCTCCCTTTCCCTCTCTTTCTCTCACTTTTTCTCTCTCGGTAAAGCACCGCCGCCGCGTCTGAGCCTCGCCGGAGCTTCGCCGGAGCTTTGATCGCCATTCCGTCGCCACCCAGCCGTCCAGCCCGCCCTTACGTCGCCATCCAGCCCTGTTCATATGGTGTCCCCCGTACGTACTATTCATCGCGTCCGTACGGATCACTGTTCACGCCGGACCGTGCGGCCGCCGTGCCGTCACTGCCACTTCGCCGGCCACCGTTTTCCGCCCGTCCGTACAAGTCCTTACCGCGTGAACAGTACCGCCGTGAATAGTACCGCGTGAACGGTACGCGCGCCGGGAATTCCGCCACTGGTTTCACTGTTCATCAGTGATCGGCCGCCGTTCCCCGTCGCCGTGGTCCAGAAATTAAGTGAGTAAAATTCCTAAACCCGGATTAGGACTGTTAGTGCGTTTTTCTGGACTGGTTTAGGTATTATCGGTACAATTTGGACTGGCTTAGATAGTATCAGTGTGTATTTCAGACTGGGTTGAGGACGGATTGGTAGAAATTATCATTTGGAAATTTAGTGGATTAATGAGAATTATTTGGGGAGATTAATTGGATTAAATGACCAGTTTATGAGACCGTTGGAAAATTACCGGGTATGTCCGGGTTGACTGATTGTACGTCAATTGTGCTTAATTGTGATTGATTTCGTACTGCTATGTCGTATGTGGTGTGGCTGATTTTATGGAGTGCGATTGGCCATTGTTTGGTTTACAATGATTTACTGATTTGTGAATCGCACGTTAGGTCACACGGTATTAATTGGGCCAATTAAGCACGTGTTGTGACATTGGATGTCTGAATTATATTGGTGCTCGTGGTGCATTGCATTGCATAACATGGACACGCATTGCGTATGCCAAGAGTGAGGCATGTGATGAACTTGCGCGAGAATGCGTGTCTGCTATGAGCATGTGATCACCTAAAATACCTTGAAGCGTTATACGCTGGGTTCAAATAATAATGAGTTGTGTGATCACCTAAGGACCTTTGGGTCATGACCTTCGGGTCGATACCGTCCTCATGCACTTTGAAGCAGGACGATGCCCGGTACGTCCGGAAGGCGACCATCCTCATGCACTTTGAAGCAGGCTCTGGTTCGCAAGAAGAACAATGTTGTGCCTCATGCACTTTGAAGCAGGCTAGAGACACTGGGCCAGATCGGTTGCTGCGCCTCATGCACTTTGAAGCGGGCTAGACGCACCGGGCCGTGAATGTTGTTGACTCGAGTCGTAATAAATAGTAAATTGGGCGATTGCCAGTGTGCCAGTGTGGGCCAGTGGGCCGGGAAACACACGTGACATGTCGACGACATTTGCATGCATGAACATGCATGGACTGGCATGCGAGTGTGTGAGCCTCGGTGCATGAGCATGTGATTGGCGTACGTGTGATAATATGTGCCACCTACGTGCCGTGATTATTATATATTGAACTGCCTAACCTGCAGGGTCGGAGGATTATTTGATTGTTGTTGCACTATGGTTTTACATATTTATTTTCCGGTCAGGAGATTGCATGCTAGCCTGGCCTAGGTTTAGGGGTTGAACTCACTGAGATTCGTCTCACGGCTGTGTAAACCGAAACATTTCAGACCCCAGCCGTAGGATGCCGAGGAGAGCGCCTCTTTTTGGTATACTGCAATTCATCCAGCGGTCATCTAGTGTGCACCCTTGTGGGGATGGACCTACAGCCATGGTCGAGGAAGCTGAGGAGCCCGAAGTGATATACGCTGACCCCTTTTTACTGAGTGGCTGCTGACTGTGTGTTTTCTCGGCCGTTGTATAAATGAATTTTGTAAAAAGTTTCCTATGGTAATACTAGTATACATATTTTCAGAGGTGCTGTTTACTTAATGTACTACCTTGGTCTCATGTGTTTTATTGTCAGGGTGTATATATATATTTATATACGTGCTTCTGCATGTGTTTGATCTCTGATTGGGCGTTGGGTCGGCGATGCTTCCTGGGAGCGTCGCACCAAAATCGACCGTGACGGGATGTTGCGTTCCAATGGGGTACGGGGCGTGACATCCCCGTTTGATTTGGTATCAGAGTATGGTCAGCTCAGTCCAATTAGGTCGAAGCCTGGAGTGATAAGGAGCGATGAGACCCTGGGTAGCCAGTAGGGTGACCTCGTGTGCTACATGCATCTCCTAACATTTGTGTTTGATTGAGTGCCTACTGGTATGACCCGTAAAGTGCAGGTGCGGCAGGACCTGAGGTGAGTACGTGAACTCCTTGGGTGATGTGTTGATTGGCTCTTGTTAGGCCGCATGCTGGTTGCTTAATTGTTGTTTGATACCTGCCTAGGACTTAGACTGGGATAGATTGGTTTAAGTCTTTAATTCCTTAATGGAATTATAGCAGGTAGTGGAATAGCTGAGTCGTGAGGATGAGTAGAAGAAAGGATAAGGAACCTCAGGGTCAGCCTAGTTCAGGAGGCCAAGAGGCCCGAGACCGCCGACTAGAGGATATCATTCAAACTCCAAGCAGGAGAAGGGGAAAGGAGCCCCAAGCCCAGGCTAGCGAGGGAGCCTGTGAGGCTAGAGATCCGAGGTTTGATGATGTGATGAATACCCTAAGGGAGATAGGGCGTGTTATGGGATTGCAGGCTCAGGAAAGGGCCACAGCTTATGCGCAGGCTGCTGAGGCTGTGCCGATTGCTGGCAATGAAGGAAATCAAGCCCAGCAAGGGCAGGCCCATCCAGCGATAGCCCGACAGATGCCTCAATTGGTGGAGCAATTTCTGAAGATGAAGCCGCCAAAGTTCAATGGTAAAGGTGACCCCGAAGCTGCCCCAGATTGGGTAGAGGAGTTAGAAAAGACATTTGAGGTATTGGGGTGCACCGACACAGAGAAAGTGACGCTGGCGGCGTATCAGTTGTAGAGCAGTGCAAATGATTGGTGGAAAGCCACCAGGGGTAGAGTATTCCCGGAAGGTACATAATTAAATTGGGCAGTGTTTGTTGAAAGTTTTTATGGAAAGTACTTTTCAGAAGTCGCCCAAGAGAAAAAGTTGATGGAGTTCATGCGACTGCGCCAAGGTCAGATGACCGTTGATCAGTATGAAAGAGAATTTGCAAGATTGGCCAAGTTCGCACCGACTATGGTTGAGAACCCGAGGGACAAAGCTCGGAGATTCCGGGATGGTTTGAAGCCGGATCTCCGGAGCCAGATTGTATCGCACAATATCAAGGATTTCGGGGAAATGTATGAGCGAGCACAGATTATAGAGCGAGATCAGCAAGAAAGAGCAGCCGCTTCTGGATCGCGGTTTACTCATATCAGAGACAACCGCCGTATGGGGAAGAGACCTATGACAGGAAACAGGCGGTTTGTTCCACCCGCTAGACGAACAATTGGAAAGCCGAATCCCCAACCGAGTAGATTTGGGGCATGTTTTAAATGTGGGAGCATGGAGCATCAAATTCGCGAATGCCCACAGATGCAACCCTCAGGACCGCTCAAACTACCGCCGCCATGAACTGGAAACCAGGCCAGACTTCCCCCACCGGTTAATCAAGGTCGACCGCCAGCTCAAGGAAGGGTTTATGCCATGGCGCACAGAGAAGCTGAGAATGCGTCGGGCGTGGTCACAGGTACGATTTCCTTATGTGATCATGCTGCTTATGCGTTGTTTGATCCGGGGGCGACTCACTCTTTCGTTTCAGAGCAGTTTATTCAGTTAGTTGGTATGAAACCTGTGTTGCTTGAAAATGAGCTTTGCGTATCGACTCCCATGAATGATAGGGTGCTAGTCTCTTTTGGATGCCCTAGCTGTAAGATAATTATTGGGGGTAAGGAAGAGAGTATCGACTTGGCAGTATTGGCCATGTTCAATTTTGATGTGATCATTGGAATGGACTGGTTAGTCCGACAGAAAGCTGTATTGGATTGCAGCGATAGGACGATCCAATTTAATCCGGATGGATGTCCTAGTTTTGTATTGCAGGGAAACTGAGGAGGAACCTCGATTCCTTGGATTTCTTCGCTTGAGATAAGCAAGTTGTTGGATGATGGGTGTGAAGGATATCTGGTAAATGTAGTGGATCCGACAGTGGCAGAACCTAAGTTGGAGGATATACCCGTAGTATGCGATTTCCCCGAAGTCTTTCCTGAGGAATTACCTGGTTTACCGCTTGAACGAGAGGTGGAGTTCGTGATAGAGTTGGCACCAGGAACTGAACCGATCTCTAAGGCATCATATCGGATGTCCCTATCAGAATTGAAGGAGCTGAAAGTACAAATACAGGAATTGCTGGACAAAGGTTTTATTCGCCCTAGTGCGTCTCCATGGGGAGCGTCAGTCCTGTTTGTTAGAAAGAAGGATGGAACTCTGAGGCTGTGCATAGACTACCAGCAGCTGAACCAAGTGACAGTAAAGAATAAGTATCCACTGCCGAGGATTGATGATTTGTTTGACCAGTTACAAGGAGCCTCAGTATTTTCTAAGATAGATTTGAGGACCGGGTACCATCAACTGAAGATCAGAAACGAGGATATCTCTAAGACTGCTTTTAGGACCAGGTACGGGCATTATGAGTTTTTAGTTATGCCCTTTGGATTGACGAACGCCCCAGCTGCTTTCATGGATTTGATGAATCGGGTGTTCAAAGAATTCCTAGATCAGTTCGTGATAGTTTTTATCGATGATATTCTGGTATACTCTAAGAGCCCTGAGGAGCATGAGGTACACTTGGCTGTAGTGCTACGGACCTTAAGGGAACACGCGTTGTATGCCAAGTTCAATAAATGTGAGTTTTGGCTCAGCCGAGTAGGGTTTCTTGGACACATAGTTTCTGGAGATGGAATTTCTGTAGACTCAACTAAGATCGAGGCGGTAATGAAGTGGCCTAGACCGACCTCGGTGACCGAGATCCGGAGTTTCTTAGGATTAGCTGGCTATTATCGATGTTTTGTAGAAGGATTCTCGTCGCTAGCCATGCCGTTGACGCGATTGCTGAAGAAGGAATCCAAGTTTGTTTAGGACGATAAATGTGAGAGAAGTTTTCAAGAGCTGAAGCATAGATTGACAACAGCTCCCGTGTTAACCATCCTATCTGGACCAGGAGGATTTGAGGTTTATAGCGATGCATCACTAAGAGGACTCGGTTGTGTCCTGATGCAGCATGGAAAAGTGGTAGCGTATGCGTCGCGTCAGTTAAGGCCTCATGAGATGAATTACCCGACGCATGATTTGGAATTAGCTGCAATCGTTTTCGCCCTCAAAATTTGGAGACATTATTTGTGTGGAGAGAAATTCCAGATTTACACTGATCATCAAAGCCTCAAATATTTGTTCTCGCATAAGGAGTTAAATATGAGGCAGCGCCGATGGATGGAACTTTTAAAGGATTATGATTGCGACATTTTGTATCACCCTGGTAAGGCGAATCGAGTTGCAGATGCCTTAAGTCGCAAGTCTAGTATGGCGCACCTAATGGTCAAGGAGTGGACACTATTGGAAAGGCTCAGGGATTCAGAGTTCAAATTCGAAGTGAGTCAGATATCTAACCCGATAGCCGCCTTGAGGATTGAACCGGAAATTCAGGCCAAGATAAAGGAACTTCAGTCTACCGACCCGGAAATCCAAAAGATCGTTGGATTGGATGCTACTAAGAGGAAGCCAGATTTTCAAGTAAGTGATAATGGAATTTTGAAGTTCCGAGGAAGAATGTGCGTGCCTGACGACGCAGAACTCAAGGAAGAAATTTTATCGGAAGCTCACAGGAGCAATTATAGTATCCATCCAGGCAGCACGAAAATGTATCAGAATCTGCGGCAACATTTTTGGTGGAATGGAATGAAGGCGAATGTGGCCAAGCATGTGGCCAAGTGTTTGACGTGCCAGCAAGTAAAAGCTCAGCATTGCAAGCCAGGTGGCTTATTAAGACCGTTAGAGATCCCCGAGTGGAAATGGGAGCACATCACGATGGATTTCGTGACGGGTTTGCCACGAAGTCAGAGAGGGCATGATTCAATATGGGTAATAGTGGATCGCTTAACTAAGTCAGCGCACTTTCTGGCAGTGCGAAAGGACTTTGAGCTGGAAAGATATGCCGAATTGTATGTGAGGCAAATAGTACGTCTTCATGGGGTACCAGTGACGATCACGTCGGATCGAGATCCGAGGTTTACAGCGAATTTTTGGAAAAGTCTGCAAGAGGCCTTGGGCACCAAGTTACAGTTCAGTACGGCTTATCATCCGCAGACTGATGGCCAGTCGGAAAGAACGATTCAGACCTTAGAGGATATGCTGAGAGCTTGTGTAGTGGATTTTCAGGGCAAATGGGAGGAACAGCTGCATTTAGTGGAATTTGCCTATAATAACAGCTATCAGCAAAGTATCCAGATGGCACCGTTCGAAGCCTTATATGGTAGGGCGTGTAGGACGCCCCTATACTGGGATGAAGTAGGTGAGCGAAGTATCACAGGCCCAGAGTTAGTACAACAGTCGGTGGAAGCTGTAGAAATCATTCGGGACAGACTGAGGACAGCGCAGAGTCGCCAGAAAAGTTATGCCGATCGAAGACAACGACCCTTGGAATTTCAAGTGGGAGATCATGTGTTTCTCAGGGTGTCGCCAATGAAGGGATTATCCCGATTCGGCAAGAAGGGAAAACTGAGTCCTAGGTATGTCGGACCATTTGAGATTTTGGAAAAGATTGGACATATGGCTTACCGACTTGCCTTACCGCCTAACCTATCCCAAGTGCACAATGTCTTCCACGTGTTGATGTTGAGAAAGTATGAACCAGATCCGACTCAGTACTAAGATATGAGGAGATAGACGTGGACCACAGGGTGTCGTACGTGGAAAGACCAGTCAGGATCGAAGATCGGAAAGAACGTGTGCTAAGGAATAAGACGATCCCAATGGTCAAAGTTGTATGGGAGCACCATGGAACAGAAGGTGCCACGTGGGAAAGTGAAGAAGCTATGAGACGTCAACACGCCTAGTTATTTGAATAGATAAGGATAGATTGCAAATTTCGAGGACGAAATTTTTGTAAGGGGGGAAGAATTGTAACAGCCCGAATTTCGACGTAATTCCGGGATCAATAAAATTGACAATATTTCGCATTTCATTTTAGTAAGTCTCGCCCAGAGCTGATCAGTCTCGGGATACTAACCAATGGGGCATGGCTAACTAGGAAACGGTACGTGGACTAGGGACTCGACAGTGAACGGGACACCGATCTCGAGATACGATGAGTGAATATTTTGGGCCAACGTGGGCCGATCTTAGGAAAGGTGATGGATTTGGTTTGGCCAAGGCCAACGATGTACAATCGGATCGCAGGTGATTCTGCAAGACCAAAAGTGCACGTGGCCAACCAGTCCTGAACCTGAACCGAACGATCGTGATCTTTGGAACTAATGATAATTTCTCATTCTCTCAATGATCGGGACCGTCGTAATTCGAATAACCTTAGGTCGATACGCGTATGTCCTAAACAGCCGCCCGTTAGCCAGAGACCCTGAAATTGAAACTCGAGCGAGTTTTGATCACGAAATTGGGCCCGGATTTCGATGTCGATTTTTGAAGGCTTAAGAGACTATTTTTGGGAATCTGACGTCATATAACGCTGGCCACACACGTTTGGAGTCAGTACAAGTAAAAAGTGGAATTTCGGTCCGGGGGTGAAAAATTACGGTTTTGCCCTGTGGCACCGAAGTGCCGGATTCGGAGGCCGTTTGAGGTTATTTTTCGCTTGTCAAGGTTATTTTGGGGTGGCCACGCACGCTTAGAGTGGTTTTGGCCAAAAATTGGAATTTCGACAAAAATTGGAAAAATAATATTATTTTATTCCCGAAACTTCGACATGGATTTTCGAGGGCTTGCGCGATGAATTTCGCGATTCCGACGCCATATTATGTTGGCCACGCACATATGGAACACGTATGTGTGAAAATTGAAATTTCAGTTCTGGATCGGAAACTTACGAAAATGCCCCTAAGACAATTTTATTTAATTCCGAAAATTGGTCAAAATTTTGGGGTTAACCAAGGTTAATTGGGATTAAACTAGGTCTGGTCAACCATGGTTAGGGACAAAAGACCATTTCACCCCTAAATTATTGGATTAGGGCAAATCCTAGCCTTTGGATCAAGGGCAAAATTGTCCAATAGCCCTAGATCTTGACACTTGGATTCCACCAAGGCAGTGTTGACTCAGTTTGACCAGACTATATATATATATATATATCTCTCTCTCTCTCTCTCTCTCGTAAAGTTCATTCGGCCATTTCCCCCAACTTTTTCTTCCTTTTCCCCTGTTTCTGTTCTGCCGTGGACATTTCTGTCCATTCTGGTACTGTTCACGCCGGAACAGTACCAGCCGGAGCTGCCCTCGCCGAGCCAACACCACCAGCAGCCACTTCCGCCTCTGTCTAGCCCTTTCTCTCTCCCTTTCCCTCTCTTTCTCTCTCTTTTTCTCTCTCGGTAAAGCACCGCCGCCGCGTCCGAGCCTCGCCGGAGCTTCGCCGGAGCTCTGATCGCCATTCCGTCGCCACCCAGCCGTCCAGCCCGCCCATACGTCGCCATCCAGCCCTGTCCGTACGGTGTCCCCCGTACGGTACTGTTCATCGCGTCCGTACGAATCACTGTTCACGCCGGACCGTGCGGCCGCCGTGCCGTCACCGCCACTTCGCCGGCCACCGTTTTCCCCCCGTCCGTACAAGTCCTTACCGCGTGAACAGTACGCTGTGAACAGTACCGCGTGAACGGTACGCGCGCCGGGAATTCCGCCGCCGGTTTCACTGTTCATCAGTGATCGACCGCCGTTCCCCGTCGCCGTGGTCCAGAAATTAAGTGAGTAAAATTCCTAAACCCGGATTAAGACTGTTAGTGCGTTTTTCTGGACTGGTTTAGGTATTATCGGTACAATTTGGACTGGCTTAGATAGTATTAGTGTGTATTTCAGACTGGGTTGAGGACGGATTGGTAGAAATTATCATTTGGAAATTTAGTGGATTAATGAGAATTATTTGGGGAGATTAATTGGATTAAATGACCAGTTTAGGAGCCCGTTGGAAAATTACCGGGTATGTCCGGGTTGAGTGATTGTACGTCAATTGTGCTTAATTGTGATTGATTTCGTACTGCTATGTCGTATGTGGTGTGGCTGATTTTATGGAGTGCGATTGGCCATTGTTTGGTTTACAATGATTTACTGATTTGTGAATCGCACGTTAGGCCACACGGTATTAATTGGGCCAATTAAGCACGTGTTGTGACATTGGGTGTCTGAATTATATTGGTGCTCGTGGTGCATTGCATTGCATAACATGGACACGCATTGCGTATGCCAAGAGTGAGGCATGTGATGACCTTGCGCGAGAATGCGTGTCTGCTATGAGCATGTGATCACCTAAAATACCCTGAAGCGTTATACGCTGGGTTCAGATAATAATGAGTTATGTGATCACTTAAGGACCTTTGGGTCATGACCTTCGGGTCGATACCGTCCTCATGCACTTTGAAGCAGGACGATGCCCGGTACGTCCGGAAGGCGACCATCCTCATGCACTTTGAAGCAGGCTCTGGTTCGCAAGGAGAACAGTGTTGCACCTCATGCACTTTGAAGCAAGCTAGAGACACTGGGCCAGATCGGTTGCTGCGCCTCATGCACTTTGAAGCAGGCTAGACGCACCGGGCCGTGAATGTTGTTGACTCGAGTCGTAATAAATAATAAATTGGGCGATTGCCAGTGTGCCAGTGTGGGCTAGTGGGCCGGGAAATACACGTGACATGTCGACGACATTTGAATGCATGAACATGCATGGACTGGCATGCGAGTGTGTGAGCCTCGGTGCATGAGCATGTGATTGGCGTACGTTTGATAATATGTGCCACGTACGTGCCGTGATTATTATATATTGAACTACCTAACCTGCAGGGTCGGAGGATTATTTGATTGTTGTTGCACTATGGTTTCACATATTTATTTTCCGGTCAGGAGATTGCATGCTAGCCTAGCCTAGGTTTAGGGGTTGAACTCACTGAGATTCGTCTCACGGTTGTGTAAACCGAAACATTTCAGACCCCCAGCCGTAGGATGCCGAGGAGAGCGCCTCTTTTTGGTATACCGCAATTCATCCAGCGGTCATCTAGTGTGCACCCTTGTGGGGATGGACCTGCAGCCATGGTCGAGGAAGCTGAGGAGCCCGAAGTGATATACACTGACCCCTTTTTACTGAGTGGTTGCTGACTGTGTGTTTTCTCGGCCGTTGTATAAATGAATTTTGTAAAAAGTTTCCTATGGTAATACTAGTATACATATTTTCAGAGGTGCTGTTTACTTAATGTACTACCTTGGTCTCATGTGTTTTATTGTCAGGGTGTATATATATATTTATATACGTGCTTCTGCATGTGTTTGATCTCTGATTGGGCGTTGGGTCGGCGATGCTTCCTGGGAGCGTCGCACCAAAATCGACCGCCACGGGATGTTGCGTTCCAATGGGGTACGGGGCGTGACAATTTCCATTCTCATTATGACTATTATTCCCATTATTTCCATTAGCTCTGTTGGCAACAGCAACATCGGCCTTAGCAGCAGTAACGACAGTAGCAGCTTGACCTTGAGTCTGTCTACCCATCAAAGTTCCAACCTCTACAAGTGCCCTTAAAATTTCGTTCACTCTAGGATCCTCCATAGCTCTAGCTTGTGCACCTAATCGGCCTCTTGTCCCCCTTCCTGTTCCCCTTCCTCGGCTGCTCATTCTGACAGGATTTTCTCACCAAACACCTAAACCTGCTATAATTCCGTCCAAGAATTAGAGACCTAAGTCATCTACTCAAGTCTAGCAGTTCTAGGCGGTAAAATCACAACAATGAACATAGGACAAGCAGCCACCAAACCAAGCATGAAGAGCATATAACTAGTAGGATTCTCGATTTTACCGTACTCCTTGCAGTGCTTGCAATCACGAATATCACCAAGCAAGCATCCAACAATCATAAGCACATATTCACAAGGCATGCATTAAGCATTCTAAACTTGTGATCAAGCAGGTCTTCCTAACTGACTACCCCAAAGTCATCGCTCCTTATCACTCCAGGTCTCGATCAACTTGGATTGAGCTAACCTTGCTCTGATATCAAATCAACGGGGATGTCAGGCCCTGAACCCAAACAAGCACGCAACATCCCTCCGAGGTCGTCAAGCATGCGACATCTCAGGATTTGTCGCCGACCCAACTTAACTCAAACAAGGAACGCGAGCGAAAGCGAATTCGAACTCACCATACAACATACAATGAAACAGGGTAGTAGAGAAAGACGAACGATACACATCAACAAACTGCCTTTTAAGAACATAGTGTTACTTACAAACAGCAAAAGGTACAAGCCTTACTAAAGGCCGATATCTACGCACCACGCGTATGCAAAAAGGGATAGGTGGTGGGCTGGCCTAGCTTGTCTACCAAAAAGGGACAGTCCAAAATGCAGGGTACCCAACCCCTCACCACAACTGGCCATAACCGGGAGGAGGCTCCGGCTCATTATCTATAGAATCCATATCGGACTCCGGGTCTACCACTTCCCCATCCGGAATGTCAAGGTCCATTGGATCCCAGACCTCCTCCCCGATATCGCCAACCGGGGGTCCATCAAAACCATGGAGTGGACCACTCAAAACGTCCCCTTCCTTAATAAACCACGCCACGAACTGGTAGGCCTTCAGTACAGGCAATCCCACATCCACCCAGACGGTAGACTCGTGCTTCTGGTATGTCCTGCCAGGTCCTATTGGATACTTAGAAAAAATAGTGTCTATCTCCATAGGCACGCCAAAATGCAGAGAAGGGCGGTTCATGGTAAAGGGTCTGAAATGGTTATATTGTAACAATGAGATAAAATCTCAATAAGAAACTACCTAAGCCTCGCTTAGGCTAACACGTACCTCCGGAAAACCCTAACATGCAATTCTAACATTCAACGTGCCATAAACAATCACAAGCATCCTTAACTCACCTTGGCACATACACACTGCCCTGCACGTTAGTATACCGCCATAACATGGCCAATTACTCATCAAACAAGCACATTTCAATTCATGGCATAATCATACATAACACGGTAAATAATCTAGACATGCTCATCAATTAACTCAGGCAAAGCATTCCCCAATGCAAATCGCACTCATTAAGTCCAGATTATTAACGACCCCTCGGGCCACCGAACTCCTGCCGGTCTTCTAGCGTAACCAGGCATCGTCCCGCTACTTCGGCGACGGCAACGTTGGGGATCGAACACCCCCCGGCAAGCCGGGTACCCAACGACATTCCACTTAGGAGCATCGATCCGGCCTCCACCGCGATCGGCATCGTCTAGGATCGAACACCCCCCGGAAACCCCGGGTACCAGACGGCAACCGAACTCCCGCCGAGCATCGTCTAGAACTCCCACCTAGACGGAATGTGTCGTGACCATGCACACACCTCAGCAATCATTACCAATTCTTATTTTTGTAAATTAGCCCAATGCCAACTAAATCCACCAAAATGTCATGGTAACACCGATTAGTTCCCGAGAGAGAGAAAAACTGAGTATGTACAAAATCGGAGCCAAACTGGGCTGTTGTGCAGTGACCGAAATCCTTTTAAATAAATAGTAAATCAACTCTAAAAATTCTAAAATTTTGGTTATGTCGTATAAAACATCTTGATAAACATTTTTTGTGAGAACTCGGAACCCAGTTCCAACTATAAACACCTCTTTTTGTCACTTGAAGTCAGACGAAATTCAACCCGTCTGGTCAGGCCGCCTGTCCATCAAAATGCATCTCATTCAGTACCCAAATCACTTTGGAAAGCATTCAAATTTTTATATGTCATAGAAACGAATGTTCTTAACAAGTTTCATGAAGGAAGTTTGTTGAAACAAGGGCTGGAAAATTTTATAAAAATTCGGAAAGACAAGAAGGTCAGGTAAACAGTAAATCGGGCAGTTTTGTAACGGTCTGAAAATGGACTTACGAATGGACCAAAATGATCTCCAAAAATTCAATATTTAATATATGTTATACTACAAGATGTTATGAGCAACTTTCATGAAGAATACTTCCTCAAATTCGGCCCACACAAGTCTCCGTAAAAATAACAAAACACAGAGGCAGTGCAGTAGTGAATTCGAAAATCAACCAATCAAGAATCATTAAGCAAGCCAAGTTCAATCAACCCCTAAACCAACTATCCACAGCCTCTAATCCACCCCTAAACATGTCTATTAGTAACCCATTATCCTAACCAAGGCTTAGGGAGTACTTATTCTTAGCCTAAGCAAGAAAACCGAGCAACGGGAGCAATAGAGAGCCTGGGCACGGCAATGGCTATTCCGGCGAAGCAACGGCGAGGGCGGACGGCGGATGACAGCTCAAGTGGTCGGTGATGGTGTGAGGGTGATCGTGGGTGGTGGTGATGGCCGAATGGTAGTGACGTGAGGTGGACGGCGAGCGACGAGGCTGGAAAATAGCCGGCGACGGGAAACTTCGGGGCTGCTGGGGGCGGCGTTGCACGGCCAGGGGACGAGCTGGGGTGACGGGGTGGTGTGGTGTACGGCGGTGGATGGTTCGGGGAGGAAATGGTCTGGTCAACGTGGCAGCAAAAAGAAGCAAGAAGCAGTGAAGCAAGCGAAACCAGAAACAGCAAAGCCAGCAGAAACAGAAGTGAAAAAGACCAAGAAGAAAGAAAGGAAAAGGAAAAGGGAGAGAGAAGGAGGAGTTGGTCAGCAGCAAGGGGACGCGGGGGGTCAGAAAGTCAGCAAAAACAGCATGGGTTCAGCAGCAGCAAGTCAGCAGCAGGGACGTGGGGGTGCAGAGGAGTCAGCGGTAGCAAGCAGAAGCAATCAATAGAGCAGCAACGTGATGGAGAGCAAGTCAGCAAAGCAAAGGCGGACGTGAGCAGAACAGAGGCATGGCAGCAGCAGCAAAGCAGAGGCAACAGCAACGTGGGGGTCAGCAGCAATGTGGGGAGTCAGCGAGAAAGAAGGAGAGGAGAGAGAGAGAGGAGGGAGAAAGGTTCAAACATTATCCACAAAATATTTGTCCGCAATTTTCCCTTTTCCGAAATTCCAATCGACCCGACGATTGTTCACGTTTAATGAGACGACGTCCGACAAATTAGTCGTGAAAATCTTGAAACTTCGATACCCAATTCGGATTCTAATTAATGGCCAAATTCAATCAAATGCGGCTTTAGTGTATCTCAAACTAACGGGCGACTTTTAGGAATTTACGCGTATCGACTCGTGGCCGATTCGTTATCAAGCCACATCTAAGTTTACTCGAGCCATGGCGACCTCGGTTGTCATGTAATTGTGAGGGTCAATCACTGGTTCCAAATGATGCGATTATTCAGATTAGGTTTAGGATCGTTCGGAGTTCATACAATGGCCAAGTGGAATCACCCGCGATCCAATTGCATGACATTTGCGAATCATTCCATAACCATCCTTGGATCAGCCTTTAACAGCCCAAAATATTCTCTCGCCAATCCTTATGGTCGAAGTGTCAATCCATGGCCAAGTTCTTAGGTCCACATACTTGATTCCTAGCTAGCCATTCCCTAACGATTAGTCTACTCAAGAGTGATCAATTCCAAGCAAGATTTCACTGAAAGCGCATTGAAGAAATATTCATTTCATAAATCCTGAAAATGGATCGAAATTCAGAATATCACATTTCCTCTCCTCATCATCCTCTCCAACACCACCGTCGCCGCCCCCACCTAGGCCAACATGCACCCACACCATGCAACTTCTCACTCGTCCTCCTCAATTTAATACCGCTACTACCCCTCTCATTGAACCAACCTCATTAACTTAAGACAACAAAATCCCTGAGTGGCGTGCAATTATAACTGATGAACTTAATACCTTGTTAAAAAATGGCACATGGCCTTTGGTCCCTCGCACTTCCTCCATGAATCTTGTTGGGTGTAAGTGGGCTTACAGAGTTAAGCACAAAGTGGATAGCAGTCTTTAGCGCTATAAAGATCACTTGGTAGCTAAGGATTTTCATCAACAACATGGCTTGGATTATACAGAAACATTCAGTCCAGTTGTGAAAATTATCACTGTTCACACCATATTATCTCTTGTTGTCTCTCAAGGGTGACAAGTGCTACAACTGGGCATGCACAATACTTTATTACATGAAGTTTTTTCAAAAGAGGTGTACATAGAGCAGCGCCATGGGTTTGAAGACCTAACTCGTCATGACTATGTTTGCAAGTTGCATCGTTCTCTATATAGTCTTAAGCAGTCTTCGAGAGTCCGGTTTCAACGATTTTCATAGTTTTTACTTCATTGGGGATTCTTGGTGTCACAAACTGATCCCTCATTGTTTATCTATTAGAAATGTCATTTTTTTTTCTCTATGTTAATTACACTCTGGTTACAGGTAATGCATCTTCTAATATCAGTGCAATCTTACAAAAATTATCTGCAGAGTTCTCAATTAAAGATCTTGGCCCATTCCACTTGTTCCTTGGAATAGAGGTTGTCCCTCACTCTAACGGATTGTTTCTCTCTCGATGACATTTTATTGATGATCTTCTTCACAGGGCTAGGATGTCTAAGTGCAAGCCTGTCCTCACTCCTATGTCCATGACTACAAAACCATCTGAGAAAGTGGGTAGTCTGATGTCTAATCCTACTCTGTATCGGCCTATAGTTGGTGCCCTACAATAAGTGACATTGACAAGACCAAATCTCTCCTTTACCATTAATAAAGCATGTCAATTCATGCATGCACCAACTCAAGACCGCTAGTAAATAGTGAAACGCATCTTGCACTATCTCAAACATACAAGGTCGTTTGGTTTGCTTCTTTCCCGATCCAATGACACTCACTTGCGAGCCTTTCCCGATGCGGATTGGGCTGGTAGCTTTGACGATAGGAAGCCAACCGGAAGGTATGCTATTTTTTCTTGGTCCTAACTTGATCTCGTGGAGCTCCAGAAAAAACGAATCATGGCGCGCTCTTTCACTGAGTCTTAATATAAAGCCATTGCCCATGCTGCAATTGAACTCATTTGGCTTGAGTCACTCTTTCAAGAGTTTGGGTTCCCTCTTAAGGATCCTCCTATCTTTGGTGCGATAATATTGTTGCCACTTATCTATATGCAAATCTGATTTTCCATGCTCGTACCAAACATATTGAAATTGACTTCCACTTTGTTCTTGATCGTGCCGCCAAACGACAGCTTAGTGTGCAATTTATCTCCACGTTTTACCAACTAGCTAATGCTCTCACCAAAGCTCTTCCTAAAGCACGTTTTGCATTTTTACGAGACAAGTTGAAGATTCACAATCTCCACTCTTCCACTTGAGGGGGTGTGTCAACCAAATATATATCTACCAAATATAGGGCTATCGGTTTTTTAAGTTTTAGAATTTTATCTCTAGAAGTTGGAAAGTTTTTTATTCTATGTATTTCTTTTGTTGTAAGTAAATCTTCCAGAATGTACTCTTGGGTATATAAATACCATATAAGCTAAATGGAAATATGCAACAATTTTATGTCTCAACATTGTGCCTAAACATCCAATAACCGCTATAATTTGGCTTCTAGTATGACCCCAATGACTGCCGTGGTCCTCGCTTGTGTCAGATGAGGGTTGTCCTCCTTGAATTTCACTAAGGTTTGACAACCGTCACTAATGGTTGGGTAGCAACCAGAGCAATTTGACAAAAACTTAAGAAGCTCATTTTGAAGCATGGAAGTTTAGTTTCTTATCATGGCCCAAAAGAGGACCGCCTTCGACACGCACAGTCACTCAACTCTCCAAGAGTTCTATCATTGCTTTTCCAAATATACTTTATGATTCCACAACTTTACATTTCCACGTAATTTCAATTTGATGTAAGTTCAATTCCAGATAATCTTCTTTCCGATGCAATTTACTTTCAATGTCGTTGAATAGATTCCTCTAGTTGGTTTTAAAACAAGTAAACAAAACCTAGATCAGTTCAATTGGGACTATCTTTGTGACATTCCGAATTTCGGCTCATTTTTGGGATTTATAAAACGTGTAATTCGTCAGTGTGCTTATGGTAAAATCTCGTCCGGCAACTGATCACTCTCGGTTATTATTTTTAAATTAGAGATTTCGCTAGAATCGCACTCGATCGAATTTGGCCGTTATTTAGAACCCAAACTTTGGTGTCGAATTTCTCGGAGTTCCGGGACGAATTTAATTGGACGGTGTCGATATTATTGTGGCCAGCGTCGGTATTACCCGGAATATGCGAAAAGTGAATTTTTGACCGGGTTCAGCTTTGGACTAGTAAACCTCCCTCATAGTGTGTTTTGGGTTATTTTATTTTGACCCTTTTTCCTAAATTGTTAATGAGGGTTATTGTGGACCGTTAGATCGTTTTTAGATTTGAACCGTGTCCGTTGGATCGCGATCGAGTGAGATGCTAACTTTTGGGGTCTCTCTCTCTCTCCTCTCTCCTCTCTGCCGCGTCTGTCCTCTGCCCGCGCACGTCCCCTCCCCCTTCCCCCCATGCAAACGTCCCCTCTCTCTCTCTCTCTCTCTCTCTCTCTCTCTCCTCCCTTCTCTCTCCCTTTTTCCTCTTTTCTTCTTCTCCTTCCTTCTTCCGCCGCGTCTGGTTCTGCTTCGTCTCCGCTTCTGCTCGCCCTGCCCGACGCCGTCCGCCCGAGCTCGCCTGGCCACCGCGCGCCGACGCCGCTCGGCCCGTCGGCCGCCGCGCGTCGCCGCCACGAGCCCCCTCTCTCCTTCTCCTTCCCCTATTTTCCTTCGGCCGAGCCGAGCCCGCCTCGCCTTGGCTCGGCTCACCGCCGCGTCCGACGAGGCCAACCTCCGCCGAGTCGCCGGCCAGCTCGCCCAGCCGTCCCCGCGCCGGCCAGCTCGCTCGGTTAGCTCGCCGCCGTCGCCTCCCTCGGCCCCAGCTCCTCTCTCCTCCGCCCTCGCCGCCCCGGCCGACCTCCACCTCTCCTTCAACTCGTCGCCGCCGCGTCGCCGTCCCAGATTGCCCGCTGCCGTCGCGGCCGCCATACCGCTACGTCGGCGCCGCTCAATCGCCGCCGCCGCAGTCGCCACCGCCGCCGTTCGCCCGTCCCGGCCCGGCCAACCAGCCCGCCCAGAGCCGGCTCGGGCCGCTTGCCCGGCCCGAGCCCGGGCTTGCTCGGGCCGTGGCCGATCCGTTGCCCACGCTACCAGGCCGCTCGCCCGCTGCCGGCGCCTTGCCCGTCGCCCACGCGCGTTGCCCGTTCAGCCGGCCCATCGACCGGGCACGTCGCCCGTCCGGCTCGCCCATGCGCCCCGGGCACGCCGTTCGGCCACCGCGCCCAGCGTACTGTGCACGCCGTCGTCCGGCCACCGTGCTCGTGTTGGCCGGGGCGACGCGCCACTTTTGCTCTGCGCCCGTGCCTAGTCCGGCACTGTTCACCCAAGCCATTTTAGGCCCGAGCCGATTTTCCCCAGGCCAAAACCTTGTAAATAACTTCCTAAACCCTACTTAGTATAATGGGTATGTTTAGACTTGTTTAGGGTGTAATTTTGTACCGGCTTAGGAATTAAATTAGGCGAGGATTAGTTAAATTGATTGTGCTTAATTGGTGGATTATTGTGGTGGTGATTGTGTGGCTAATTTAGTAATTGATTGAGATGAATAACATGACTGAGTTGTCGTGGCACTTGTGGGTGAAATGGATTAATTGAATGTGCCGACTTGAATGTCGGGTCGGTGGGCCGATGTGGGGAGTATGAATTGAATTGGCTATTATGGTGTGTCAGATTGACATTGGTGAAAGCTTGGTGATTTGAATGTGAACTGTACGACGTGTTGAATGGCGAGTTGTGATGTGGTGAGCATGCCTTGAGTTTGATTCGTACGACGTGTTGAATGGCGAGTTGTGATGTGGTGAGCATGCCTTGAGTTTGAATGGCACGACTTGTAAGAATGGCGAATTGTGTTGTGGTGCATGTGCATGAGAAAAGCCCGGCTTGATTTGAGGGTTGACCTGAGGCGCAGTAGTGCGGGTCGTGGGAAAGTGTGAAATGTCGAGTGAGGAACGGAGCCCGGCTTGATCTGAGGGCTGACCTGAGGCGCAGTAGCACGGGTCGTGGGAAAATGTGAAATTTCCAGTGAGGGACGGAGCCCGGCTTGATCTGAGGGCTGACCTGAGGCGCAGTAGCGCGGGTCGTGGGAAAGTGTGAAATGTCCAGTGAGGGACGGAGCCCGGCTTGATCTGAGGGCTGACCTGAGGCGCAGTAGCGCGGGTCGTGTGAAAGTGTGAAATGTCCAGTAAGGGACGGAGCCCGGCTTGATCTGAGGGCTGACCTGAGGCGTGTTGACGCGGGTCGTGTGAAAGTATGAAATGTCCAGTGAGGGACGAAGCCCGTCTTGATCTGAGGGCTGGCCTGAGGAGCAGTGGCGCGGGCAGTGAGAATGGACCTGAGGCGCAGTGGCACGGGTCGTGAGATTGGGCCTGAGGCGCAGTAGCGCGGGCTGTGAGATTAGGCCTGAGGCGCAGTGGCGCGGGCAGTGTGAAAGGACCTGGGAGGTCGTGAGAAAGTTGGCTGGACCACGCATGTTGCATAGTATTTGATTATGGGGTGAATACTGCTAGGCATGGTATGGGACGTGCCCAAGTGGTTTTACCTTATAATCGAGACACGCGCAAGTGTTGTTGTATGATGCATGGGAAATTTTCTTATGTGCTCTGAATATGAGTTATGCTGGATGCATTAATGTAATTTGACTATTATGCAGAGTTGGCGTGTGAATGGAGGTGAGATATGTATGTTTATGTGAGTTCTAGTATGTCTATTGCTAGATTGCATGTTGAGACTTGTCTGGGTACGCATTGGCCTAGGTGGGATTTAGGGTGTTGCTTATTGAGACTCGTTTTCACGGTTATTATTTAACCATTTTCAGATCCGCGACCGTGATTGATTGGAGACGCCACCAGGGTATCTCGGGAGTGGAGGATGGGTCAAGTTACCCCATATTTTGTATGCCCCTCTTTTGTATAGCGAAGTAGGATATCCAACCACTGTTCCGTTTTGATGTTGTGTATTTGGAATTATTGTTTTGTGCTATCCCTTTGTCATAGTTTATTGTCTGGGTTGTTTTAAATTCGCTTCCGCTTGCCTTTATCGTTGGGTGTTTCGTTTGGGTCGATGACGCGTCCTGGGACGTCGCGTTCAATACGACCTCGTGGAAAGGGGTGTCGCGAGCCCGTTGGGGTTCGGGGCGTGACAATCTTATGTCTAGACCAACTAAGCTTGTCGATTCTCAGGCTGAATCGACTGGGATGTACACCTCTATTTTCAATGAAACATCATTAAAGAAATATTCTACGCTCATGCATGTCATTATCCCACTTCAAAATTGACTTTCTTTTGTATTATTGTTGTGATTTGATTGATTTTAACATTAGTACAAATGTGGGTTTCATTGGATCTTCAATTTTATGATGTACCAATGCTTTTAAATATGTATATATTCATATATAAGTAAGAATGTAGGCCACTTGTCATTGAGAAAATAAATTTTCCCTACGTTAGAATTTTCCAACAAACAACTTTCTCTAGCCCATTGTTCAAGGGATTCTAACCGAGTAGCGGATTGGCTTTACAAGGCCCACATATTGAATGATCTACCTTCTGATTGGCTCTCTCATCCCCCCATCCCCTTTGAGATCTTCTTTGTCTCGATGCCCCTGATGTGGGTTTTGTTGTTTAACAAATTCAATAAATTCTCTTTCGACAAAAAAGAAAAACTTCTTCTTGAGACAAATTATAGAATTGCACTTGCTAACGTGTGAAACTTGAGACATGCTATAAGTCTCTTATGGACAAGTCAGCGTATGAAAATTCCCTAAAGGTACATGTGAAATATGTATTAATGTTAGCCATATTCTCTTATCATATGTAGAATGCAAATCAAAAGACTAAACAAGCACACAAGAAAAAAATTGCAATATTCGCTTAAACTTGTCCACCCTTGTCGTCATATCTGGGCGTGATGCTTGGGGTAGTATCATTCGCCAAGGGATTGTTCCTTTCATTTGAACTTTCTCCTTGAATTGATGAAGTTGCTTGACTCCTTTGATCAATCGAACTCCCCAAATTCCGCTTAAGCTCCTCCATTCGTGCCTTCATTTGCATGAGCTCTTCTAAGTTCAACTCTTCAACGGGAGCTTCCCACCATCCCTCGCCTTTTCGTCCTTTGGTCATTCCCTTCAGCAGTTTACCTCGTGCCTTGTCAGCTTCAACTTGATTAATGAGCTTATCGTTTTGTTGATTGAGCTCATTAATCCTCAGTCTACGATAGGACTCAACCAAAGTGTCAGCAGCATCGTTTTCGGAAGGGTTTTGGTTGAGGAATCGGCTGGCAATCGAATTGATCGATGGATGAGCGAAGGAATATGGTTTTCTGGTAGGAGAGAATATTACTACTCCCACCTCCGAGCCAGTGAGGGTGACAAGCTCACTTGCTTTTTTGTAGATACCAGATCTACGTTTGGAGAATGTTATGAGCTTATCTTCCTCATTTTCAATTTGCCTCATCTCGATACTTTGACGTCCTCTTGTCCTTCTTCCTGCCATGATTGAAAGCAGTAATTGAAAATAATTGCAAGATAGTATAGTTATGATAGTAATGTCAAATTCGGGGTCAGCATAATGAAAAGAATGCACCTATTTATAAGGTGATGGTGATGTCAAATCTAGTATGCAATGTTTTGGGATAACCTCTTCAAGGTCACCTTCCACGAAATATTTTTTTCAAAAAGAGTAAGAATTGTTCAAGGGAAAGGTGAATTTTCCAATAGGTGCACGTATATAAATGTTTTCACAATTTTAAGGCTCAACTTTGTATTTCTTACCACATTTGCTTTGGAAAAATAATCTCTATAATTGACTATTTTATAATGACAGAGCCAAATTAACATTTGCATTTTGAGTGAGACGTTTAAAACATAAGCTCCATTGGAAGCACAAATTGGGCAAAAATCTTATTTGGGAAATTAAGATTTGAAGATTACAACAAATTGTAATGACTATATCTTGTGTACATTCTTTGGGATTTTTTTTATGGCTAATTACGTAATTTGGATTACTCTATAATAGGTCACTTGAAATTTGTTACTATGAATGCTTTGAATAGATAACATATGAAATTACTTAAACATATGTAGACAATATCAAAGTAGCATGTCGACCTTTTGAAGGAATTAAATGGTCAATTAACATAAAAAATTTGCTGGCATTTATAATATCATTTGCTATTTATTATGTATAATGAGAAGATGGTCTTTCGTAGAAAACTGTCTTGATAAACAAGATCGATTTAATATAAAAACTATTTCACATTATCTACAATATTTTTTGGTTGAAAACATTATCTAGATTGCTAGATTACAAATGATGAATTCTAGTTGTGTGTTTTTCAATCTGACACATTTTGGATTTCTTTCCTTAATGCCCCATATGCCAATTTTGTTCTTTTGCCTTATTACGAAATTAAAACTTTTATCCATTTGGTTGCAATATTGCCATAATAGTTTCTTAAATACGAATCTTTATCCACGATCAACACTTGAGATTTTTTCTAAACGAAAATTTTCAAGAGATAATATTTTCAGCTTTCAAGTTAAGGATATGTAGCACAACTTTCTATCATTTTTTTTGCATGTCTTCAGTACATTAACTGTATGATGTAATTAAGAAAGTATTTGTAATTAGACAAATAGATATAAAAAAAATGTTGTTATAATATGTACATAGATCTAGATGGCTCTATCATGTATAACATTAATTTGCAGCACAATACTAAAACAAGAAATTTGTTGTTACTTGAGGAATGAAGACAAAGTAACATTTTTAAGACTCTTCTATATATCAAACGCTAAAAAGGATAGTCCATGATATATTTGATTGGATATTCTATATGTAGAAAATACGTGATCTAAATATTTTTTTGAGCATAAAATTGAATCTATAACTAGATGAATAATGAATTCATTGTACAAAATATTTAGGGACAAATGTACTTCTACTCCCCATACTTGGGACCAAAGTTCACCTTTTTTGAAATTTTGTTGTGGTTGATGATTTTTGGAGCACTTGAGTCATACCTGTCGCGCCGCGCCCGAGCGCGCTTGGAGGTACTTTCGTTCATCACGAATGGTAAGGTATCCCATAACTAAATGAACGACGGTCTCTCCCCGACCATATCTCACGAGACAGGGGGTAATTATTTTCTAATACAATCTATTTAGTCTACACTTCATTTTGGAGTCGCCACTAATCTTTAGTAGTAGACTAAAAACCCTCTCGAGATAGGGGAGAACCATCTCAATTTCTGCGAACCGGAGACATCATGGGTAGGGGGACTTGGTTACGTTAATAACTTCGATGTCAAAATCCCTAACGCTCTTTCGGTACCTAACTTGATTTGAAGTGTCTAGTGTAGCGTGCAATTTCTCGAGACTTATCCGCTAATCCTAACCATTCTAAACGAGGAAAAATCAGTCAATCATGAAAACACAATCAATTCAAATCACAAACCACAATCCTAATATTGTCTGTAAAAAGGAAAATCAATCAAAACAACCAAGACCTAGTGAAGCCCCAAAGGCTTGTTTATTTTTAGGGGTTGTGCTTTTTTTAGTGTTTTTAAGGTTTTTAGGGGTTAGGCCCCTTTTGGGGGTTAAGCCCCATTTTAGGGTTTTTTAGGGGTTAAGTCCCTTTTAAACCTCTAAACTAGGAAATTTTCAAAAGAACAACTTGTGCATCCCCAAAAATTCTATTATCACTCCAAATGGGTGGCCACAAGTGTTTTGAGCCATTCTTCACTTTTTCGGGATTTTTTTTTTATTTTTTTTTAAATATTTTTTGATTTGATTTTCCTACTTCTAGAAGTCTAAAGTTTCCATTTTTTCGTATTTTCTGAATTTTTCCATTTTTTATGAAATTTTTGAATTTTTTTTATCGATTCCTGAATTTTTCTTATTTTTTTAATGAATTTTCCGAATTTTTAATGAATTTTATGCATTTTATTCATTTTTTTTATGAATTTTCTGAGATTTTCTGCAAATTTTATGAATTTTTATGAATTTTTTTATGATTTTCCGAATTTTCAAAATTTTCTATTTTTTCTTATTATTTTTCTGAATTTTCGAATTTTTTTTATTTTTTATTATTATTTTTATTCCTCTTGGGAATAAACCGGACCGGTTCAAACCTGTTAAACTATGTTGGACCACTTGACCGGTCTCCGGCCAACCCTCCGGCGAGGACGGTGCTAAAATGGCACCGTTTTTGGCTTTTTTCTTTGGAGCATTTTATCAAACACCTAGTGTGCATCTAGTATAAAATTTGTTCCCCTCACCGTGACTTTGGGCTCATCTTCGGCGACCCTCTGCCAGTATTCCTGCCACTACCAATGATCCTAAAGCATCTACTCAGCACCCTCTACCAACCTACCACCACCAGACCACCGCCGAACCACCATCGACTGGCATTTTCTAGGCTAGAAAACCTATGCTCAAAACTGTCCTACGCAGAACATCCTTCCATCTAAACCTAATCCTAAGCTAATTATCCATTCTAATCATCAAAACATACATTAACACATCAAATGGATCACAGAAAACTAACTTGGACGGTCATTGGGCGTAGGAATGTGCTCTGGTGAGGTTCGTATGCTCCAGCAAAGGTGTTTATGGAGGCCGACTCATGGATTATACAAAAACACGATCCAAAATGCATAGAAGAAACAAACAATCGATCAAAAACATGAATATGGAATCATTGATCACAAAAACTAAAAGGAAATCGCTGAATCAATCACAAAGTGGTTCGGTCACTCAATCAGGCATTTCAACAAACAGTTGGTAGGTGAGTGAGAAAGAAGTTACCTTCGTCGCCGGCGACCAAAACTGAAATTCCGTGTCACTGGGAAGCTTCAGCTTGGTCCTCTCGCACCTTCTCTATCGGCCTACAGGCTAGGCTTTGCCAGGAAAGGTTTTGATTTGCCAATCGGAGCTGGGTTTCAGGCCTTCCCGATCAGCCTCTTCACTGGATGATCAGAGGAGGAGGTCACCTAAAAGGATGATTCGCCGACGCCTTTCCCGTCGGGATGGCGCCGGTCACTCGTCCAGGGGGACTTCTACTCTTTCTCTCTCTCAATTTCTCTCTTTCTCTCTCTAGTTCTCTCTCTCTCTCTCTAGTTCTCTCTCTCTCTCTTGGGAATTTTCTTAAACGGCTTCTTTGCCTGGAACCTCTTCATCCGCCTGTTTTTGTTCTCCTCCCCCAGGTGGATTCCGCCCTCTAACCGCCTCGATAGGCCGTTGCAACGGCTCCCCGCCGATAGCTGGAGGTCCCCAGTTGTCCATCTCCATTTTCCACGTGCTTGATTAAGGCATCTAGGTCGGTGAATAGGCGGGGCTGACTCAGCTTTTTCTTCCCTTTCTCGAGCAAGACTAAGTTGGATAAGGAAGAAGTTGACCTGGGTCGAATCCGACCGACCCGGCAGACCCGGGTTGGTTTAAAATTGGAAATTGAACCCGATGTTGACCCATTTTAATGATTTTGACCCCAAATTTCAATTCCTTGACACATTTTACTTTGAAATATGGGATCACTTTGAATTTTTATCTCAATTAAGCCCAAAAATCCCAAATTTGAATTCAGTTCAGGTCAGTTTTTATTCAATTGAAAATCTAAATGACCTAATTTTTCTGATCTAAGGCAAAAATTGGATTTCCCATGGTCAATTACCCTTAGGGAAGGTATAAGCTTTGATCAAAAATTTCAAATTGAAAGAAATACCCAATTTGGGTCCTAAAATCCCTAATTTTCAATTAATTTTGGGGTTTTTCAATTATTTTACCAAATTGTGAAATTGGACCGACCAATATGAAATTAAAGGTCCTTGAATCAATTGTTGTGAAGACACCACAGCCTAAAAATGCTTAGAAACGACTTGATTGGATTTTAGTTCAATTAGGATATGAAATTACCCAAATTTGGGGAAAACGTATCCTTAATTAAAATTTTGTAAAATGTAGGAATTAAATTGGAATTAAAAGAAGACTGATGGATTTTTTTGGAAATTTTTAAACTTTATTTGGCATTTTTCGTGATTTTCTTCCCATTTTTACTAAAAGAAATTAAGGAAAAATTAAAGAAAAATCTAGAAAAATCATTTTATGTTTAGAAATAGGTTCCTAAGCATGGCCAAGGTTCCTCATCCTAATTTTATGATTTTTATGTAAATTTGAAAATTTGATCAAAAATCAAGTGTTAACAGCTGCTCCTCTTTAAGATTAAGCTCGATAGAAGTTGATCTCAAAGTTAAGGTGACACCTGAGTTCTAGTCAACTCAATTGAAAAGATAAATGAAAATTTCACAACAACTGATCAAGGATCTTATCTAAAAATTCTTGTCCTAATCCAATTTTTTACTTTAGTGTTCTTGATGGAATTTTGATGACTAAGCGAGAAAAAGGAACTAACCTGCTCATTGGCAATTTTCATTCATGAGAGATTCATTGTTGATTATTTTAGAGAGTAGAGAATGATGACAGTGATGAACAAAATTCTGGGCTTGAAAATGTGGTTTAAGGATAAACTCACTAACCTTGAAAACGTGGTTTAAGGATAAACCCACTAACCTTAAAAACGTGGTTTAAGGATAAACCCACTAACTTTATGGTTTAAGGATATATCCACGAATATCGTGGTTTAAGAATACATCCACGAACCTTGAAAACGTGATTTAAGGATAAACACACTAACCTTGAAAATGTGGTTTAAGGATAAACCCACTAACCTTGCGGTTTAAGAATACACCCACGAACCTTGTGGTTTAAGGATACACCCACGAACCTTGTAAACGTGGTTTAAGGATAAACCCACTAACCTTGAAAACGTGGTTTAAGGATAAACCCACTAACCATGTGGTTTAAGGATACACTCATGAACCTTGAAAACGTGGTTTAAGGATAAACCCACTAACCTTGAAAACGTGACTTAAGGATAAACCCACTAACCTTGTGGTTTAAGGATACACCCACGAACCTTATGAAAAGTCAGGGTTTAAGAAAAGACCTGAAACCATTTGAAAAATCAAGGTTTAAGGAAAGATCCGGAACCGTTTGAAAAATCAGGATTTTAGGAAAGACGCGGAACCGATTGAAAAATTAGGGAATTTGAACATTTTGTTTTTTTGATGTCAAAACATGCATTTCTTATATTAATGCATTTAGGCAATCAAACTTCCTTCAAAAGGATGCATCTGAGCAAATGACTTGAAATTTCTCAAGAGATGCTTAGATCATCAATTGGAAGACCTCCATTAAAAAGGATTTATTTCAATGTCTGAATTGGGCTTTCATTTTCATCCGTTGATACGGAAATCATTATATATCTCTCAATCTATCTCTTATAACCAATCATTGGGTATTCAGAGATATTCGCAATGTATACAATCCGATTGATCCGATAAGGTTATTTTGAAGGATTGTAATGTAGGCTTGGTCAAAGGCTATTCTAAGGATAGGCATTTTGAGGCCAAGAAGGAAGCTCGTCATCTTCTTTTTTGCTTCGGGTCTACAAGTTAAGAACCTCGAGGATAAGATAAGACAAGATTGCATACACTTCTTTAAGCGATGGCTTCTGATATGAAATTATGCTTCCACTCTCAATATCCCAATCTGAAGAGTCTTTGGGGAGAGGTTGTAATGTTAGTATTGGGTAGGCTCAAAAGGCTCATTTGTTTTTAAATTCAGGATTTTTGTAAAATTGGTGCTCCTTTTGGCATCACCACCTTTTCCTTTGTCCACTAGAAATCTTTTCTCTTTTCATAACCATAAGAGTCCTCTAGATGCTCACCATGTTTTTTTCTTTTTAACTTCTAACTTTTGTGATCTTTGATCTTTCCACAACTTTTGTTTTTTTTTATCTTCTTCTTTTGAATGCTTTTTCTTTTTTTCTTTGCTCACTTTTATTTGGGCATTGGCCTTGCTTTTACCAAACACACTGCTTTTTCATGCCCTTGATTCTCATTGTATCTACATTTTTTATTCTTTTGGCTTTCGACCTTTTGAGCTCTAAGGACTCTTTGTCATGCTTTTTGGTATTATCAATCTGAGGTGGATCACATGCTATGCCCCAATGTGAGGAGATGATCACCAATTTGGGTTTGAAATGAACATTCAAGCTCAATTGGGCTTTGCAAAAAATAATGTGTTTGGGATGAGAAATGAAATGCTTTTTTTCCTTTTGGAATGTTTTAAGCTTCCATATGATTTCCTTCGGAGTCATCACAAAAAGATTGATGCTAGTATATGTAATAGAATCTTTCTTGATCCTTTTCTCCCAAAAATGTCAACCACGAACCTCCTAATTTGCCTCAATGTGAGGTGGTTCTTAACAGGGTTGTTTTGAAAAACTTCTTCATCTTTTAGGCTCAAATTTGGCTTGCAAGGGATAATCATATATTTAGGATAGTGAAATGATTGACTTTCATTATTTCAATCCATATAATCATTGCGAATACCTCCTCTCTCCTTCGAATGAGGCTCTCTCTCACTTTTGACATCCACTCTTTTTTTTCTCTCAAGTGTATAGAGAACGTGTTTGGATATGGCTTACTTTTCCTTATCTGAAGGTCATTCCATTTGATTTCATTCAAACATTTTCTTTGAATTTTTCAAGACTTTTGTCAAATCATCCTCTTTAGGGAATTTTGATGCATAATGCATGCTCAAAGAACACGTGTTCAAACCTTTTGGTTAAAACACTTTGTGATGATCTTTGAAATGATTTGTTTTAATCTCATGATAATCTGCTTGGAAAGTAAAACTCAATTCTCTTGGAAAAGTAAACTTTTTTAGGACCTAAGTTCACGAGTTAGGGATACTTACCTGACTGGCTTGATGGGATCCCTTTTCATGTCACGCCCCGAACCCTACGACGCGCGATCATCCCTCCAAGGTCGATTACAAGTGTCAAAACGGGTCAATAGCCACCAACGTCAAAAGGGGGTACGTGGCTCGGTGGTCAAGCACTATATCTAGCCGGGCTCCTCCCAAAACGTAATGAGCAATCAATTGCGCAACGCCACATATTCAATTTGCCACGCAATAAGCTCAATCCACATTTCAATATTCCCAACCAATATACTGGAGAAAAGGAAGAAGAAAGAGAAGAGAAAAGGAAAAAGGAAGAGAGAGAGAGAAAAAGTGGGGCTGACATGCATCGTGCGCGAAGGGATGTCGCAAGGGAGTGGGTGGCGTGGCGCAGAGGAGAGAGGAGAGAGAAGAGAGCCAAAAAGTCAACACGCACTCGAGCGCGATCCAACGGACACGGTTCAAACTCAAAATCGGTCTAACGGTCACGATTCAAATTCGAAAAACGATCTAATGATCCACAAAAATCCTAATTAATATTATAGGACAAATGGCCAAAATAAAATAACTCAAACACACTACGAGGGAGGTCTACTAGTCCAAATCCGCACCCGATCCAAAATTTCACTTTCTCACTATTCTTGGAAATCTCGACGCTGGCCACAACAATATCGACACCGTCCAATTAAATTCGTCCCGAAACTTCCGAAAATCGACTGCCAACTTCGGGGTCTAAATAACGGCCAAATTCGATCGAGTGCGATTCTAGCGAAATCTCTAATTTGAAAATAATAACCGAGAGTGATCAGTTCCCGGACGAGATTTTACTATAAGCACACTGACAAATTACACGTTTTATAAATCCCAAAAATGGGCCGAAATTCGAAATGTCATATTTCAACTTGGTGGAAATCCTGCAAAGATTAAGAATCAAGTGTTAGAATTCATTTGCATAACCCTTATGACCAATTGCAACAATACTACCAACTTTCTTGTGTGCTCTGGTTTGATTCCTTTGGGGATTTATTTCTCGTGATTTCCTTCCTTTGGATTCCCTGAGGATTACAAATTGGAAAAACGAAGAATGTATTAATGAATGACATCAAGGAGAGTAAATTGAAACGACACGTTCCTTTACCTTTTACCAATTCCATTGGAAAATTTGAGATCTCACATCGTCTTAAACTTCTTTGGGCTTCATTCTGTAAAATGAACAAACATGCTTATGAAATACATGATATACAAATGTTCTAAAGTAGCCCAAATCATCTTCTGAAATGTCTAATCTGGCTTTTCATTTCATTCATAAGTAGAATATTTTGACTGCATCTGAATTTACAGGATAAGTCAATTATGTTCCATCCATGTCTACAATAATCAATGCTCCACCTGGTAAGACTTTCTTGACAACATACAGGCATTCATAATTTGGGGTGAATTTCTCATGAGGATCTAAATTATTGGGAACAGTCTACTTTACCACAAGATCTTCTACTTCAAAATGCCTTGGTCTAACTTTCTGATCGAAAGATTTAGCAACTCTCTTCTGATATGCTTGACCATGACATATGGCCCTCAACCTCTTCTCATCGATCATGTTGAGCTGTTAGTATCTCTGTTGGGTCTATTTAGCTTCAAAAAGCTTTAATTGAGATAGCACTCTTAATGAAGAAATCTCCACTTCCACAGATAATATGGCTTCCATTCCATAAACCAAAGAGAATGGCGTTGCCCTAGTTGATGTCTGAATTGAAGTTTGGTATGTCATTAAAGCATATGGCAACTTTTCATGCCAATCACGATAGTTCTTATCTATCTTGGATAGTATCTTTTTGATATTTTTAGTTGCTGCTTCCACTACTCCGTTCATTTGTGGATGACAAGGAGATGAGTTCAAATGGTGAATGTGAAAATGCTCGAGCAAGTCATCCATAATCTTGTTCTTTAAGTTTGATCCATTGTCAGTGATGATCGCTTTAGGAACTCCATATCTGGCAATGATATCACACCTAATGAACTTTGCCACATTCTTGGCGATAACATTCCCATAAGAATTTGCTTCAATCCACTTGGTGAAGTAATCAATTGCAACCAAGATGAAACGATGTCCATACGAAGCCTTGGAATTAATTGGACCAATCATGTCGATGCCCCACATCAAGAACGGCCATGGTTCTTACATCTGATATAGCTAATTTGGAGGGGCATTGATTCGGTCTCCATAGACTTGGCACTAATGGCAACATCTCATATGTTGAATGCAGTCTGTTTCCATTGTCATCCAATAATACCCAAACCTCATAATTTTGTGGGCTAGAAGATGGCATTCATATGTGGACCACATTCGCCTTCATGGATTTCTTTCATAATTTGATCGGCTTCTTTTGCATCTACACACCTTAGCAAGACTGAATCAAATGATCTCTTGTAGAGAGTTTGACCATTAAGAAAGAACTTTGTGGCTATCTTATTTATGAACTTTCTATCAACCGGCTGGCTCCCATCGGGAAATTCGTCCGTTTGGAGATAATTCTTAATATCATGGAACCACGGTTCATCATCAAATTCTGCTTGAACTACCATGCAATATGCTGGTTGCTCTAAAATGTTGATCTCAATGGTTTAATATCTAGACCATCTTCCTCCTATAATAAGGATGATAAAGTAGCCAGAGCATCTGCGAAGTGATTCTGAGCTCTCGGTAGATAATCAAATGTGATCTCTTCAAATTCTTCAATCATTTCTTCCAAGTATTTGTGGTATGGCACTAACTTGGAATCTTAGGTTTGCCATTCACCCGTTGTTTGTAAGATAATAAGCATGGAATCTCCGTACACTTGCAGCTTCTTTACTTTCATCGAGAGAGCTAATTGCAAACCACGTATGCATGCTTCATATTCAGCAATGTTGTTAGTGCATGGAAATACTAACTTTGCAGATACCGAATAGTGCTGCCCTTCTGGGGAGATTATCACTACCCCTGTTCTTGATCCGTATAGATTGGTTGCGCCATCAAAGTACATGGTCCATTTATCATCAACTACCGCAAAGATGCGGTCATCGAATTCATCCTTTTCATGATTGATAGCTCCTTGAAAATTTTTTGCCAACATATCCGCAATAGCTCGTCCTTTAACATATTTTTGTGAGGAACTTCTAATGTCAAATTCTAACAATAGGACTTGCCATTTAGCCAACTTCCTAACCAAGGAGGATTTCTCTAATAGCAACTTGATCAGGTCATTTTCAGTTACTAACAAGATTTGATCATGAATAGTGTATTGCCTTAGCCTATGCAACACCCAAATTAGCACAACACGCGTCTTTTCAACCGCTGGGTAATTCATCTCAGACGTGGTGAATTTCTTACTCAAGTAATAGATAGCATGTTCCTTACCATCACTTGGTCTCTTTTGAACAAGCACAGCTCCTAATGACTCATAATGAATCGTTAAATATAAGATCAACGGGATACCAGGGATTTGTGGCACGAGCATTGGTGGACGTACTATATATTCTTTGATCTTATCAAAGGCTTGTTGACACTCTGCATCTCATTTCACTTTGGCATTCTTCTTTAGCAACTTGAAAAATGGCTTTGCGGTTTCAGAAAGTTGATGGATGAAACGAGCAATATAGTTCAACCTCCCTAATAAGCTTCTTACATCTTTCATCGTTGAGGGATTTTTGAGATCATATATTGCTTTGATTTTTTAGGGATCTATCTCGATGCCCCTATTACTAACCATGAATCCCAATAGCTTGCTAGATTTTGAACCAAATACACACTTGTTGGGATTTAACCTCAACTCGTACTTTCTGAGTCTTTCAAACAGCTTCTTGAGTACTACCACATGATCTTCTCCTTGTTTGGATTTAGCAATCATATCATTTACATATCCTCAATTTCCTTATGCATCATATCGTGAAATAGGGTGAACATCACCCTTTGATACATTGCACCGGCGTTCTTCAAACCAAAAGGCATAACTTTGTAGCAAAATGTGTCCCACGGTGTAGTAAAAGATGTTTTCGCCTTATCTTCTATCTTCATGAGGATTTGATTATATCCTGAAAATTCGTCCATGAATAACAATGTTTCAAACCCGGCGGTGCTATCCACTAAGACATTGATGTGAGGCAATGGAAAGTCATCCTTAGGACTTGCTTTGTTTAGATCGCGATAGTCAACACAAACCCGCACTCGTCTATCCTTCTTTAATACGGGAACTTTATTGGCAACCCAATCTGGATAGGGAACCACCTCAATGAACCCGACTTTGAGCAATTTTATAACTTCTTTTTCTATTTTCTTTGCCAATTCCGGTTTAGTTCACCGAAGTTTTTGTTTCTTTAGAGGGATGCTTGGATCAATTGGTAGAGCATGTTCAACAATATTCAAATCAAGGCCAGGCATATCAGCGTAATACCATGCAAAGATATCCTAATATTCCTTAAGTAGTTCAGTAATCATTTTCACTTCTTTGGAAGAAAGGCTATTGCCAATCTTAGCCTCTTTGAGATTTTCATCATCGCTCAAATAGATGGTAATTGTTTTTTCTTGTGTAATTGGTTTTGATTCGTTATGTCGAATCCACTCTTTTCTGACCCACTCTTCATCTTCATCATCTTTCTCAATATCACAGGCGGTTTCTTCTAAAAGATCCGGGCCACATAAGTACCTATTATGAATAAGTGAATGGACATGCCTGACATACAATAAACATGGTTAGTAATCACATATAAAAAATAGCAATGCACGAGATTTTATGAAAAGTTCTTTTTCGAAATCATTTTTGAAACTTGTTTTGAAATAACGGGGAAAAGAGAGCTAGTCCCCATATCCTTGGACGTCTTTGCTCTCACAAACATTATTTTCGCAACTAGAAGCGATATAGAAACCCAAAACCTCAAGCCTCATAAGTGAGGATAATGTTCATCATAGGTTTGGTTTTTGTTTCCATACGTCCTTAACAAAACATTGAACATTTTATTGAATTGAAAGAACACACTACAACTGAATCAAGTAAAATGAAAATGCAACAGAATTGAAATTATGAACAGAATCAAAATGAAACTAAAAAACACAACAGAAACAATGCATAAGGAGAAGGCATAAGTGCGAGAACAAGAGTTAGGATGATCTTCCTACTCCAATGTAGAAGCATCCTCCACTTCATATATGATGACGTTGATGGAATTCTCTTCAAAAAGATTGGATAGAATCGGTTCTTCCTCAGCTTGGATATCTTCCTTTTGGAGCAGCTTGGAGGGTCCAGGAAAATTTTTCTTAATATGAATATGATGATAGGCAAGCTTTTTAGCCTCGCTCTTCCATGTTGTCGGATTAATAATGCGATCACCTTGACCTCCATGGTCTCCATGGTTTCCACGCCCGTAGCCTTGACCTTGACCTTAACCTCCATGATGGTCACTAGAGCTTTCTTTTACGTCACCACTTCGATCTTTATAACTATCATTAGAGCTTTCTCCTAAGTAGCCAATTCCACCTCTCTTTTTGGCCACGAATGGAGCAATTGGTTCTTTGATTCCTTGGGCATTTGCCTCAAGTCCATTTCCGGGAATAAACCTGTATTGACATTATGCTTGTCCCGACGATGGGGAAAGCTTTGGAGTCTTCATGACACTGCCCGCAAATACATGCACCATCGAGATCATCTCGAAAGAATGATAGCTTGGCTTTTCATTTACTCCGAGCTCGATATACTGTATCGCACTCTCTTTGTAGGTCGCCAAATCCGTTTCCCCATGCACAGTGATCATCTTTCCATTGATGACAAATCTAACTTTCTGATGTAGGCTCGATGGAATGGCGCCCACCATATGAATCCATGACCTTCCCAACAATAGATTAAAGCTCCTTGGAATGTCAACAAGTTGGAAGTCGATCAGGAAAGGAATAAGACCGATGGTCACTTCCAAATCAATGTGCCCGATAACTTCCTTTTTCATGCCGTCGAATGATCGCACAGTCACCTTCGATGGTTTTATAGACTCTTCATTGATCCCCAACTGATATAGCGTGCTTAACGGGCACAAGTTGAGGGCTGAACCATTGTCAACTAACACTCGAGATACTTCCTTACCTTTGCACTTGACTGTGATGTATAATGACTTATTATGCGAGCGACCATCCATGGAAAAATCTTCATCTGAGAAGGCAATTTGATCCTTCAGGAGGACGGTGCCGACAAAATCTTCCAATTGTATCTCATTAATGGTTTCCGGCACGTGCACCTCATTAAGGAGCTTCATGAGAACCATCTTGTGCCTTTCAGATGTTTTAGATAGATCAAGCAGAGAAATATGTGCCGGCATTTTCCATAGTTGTTCTATGACTTCAAATTCACTGGTTTTCATGACGGATAGGAGTTGTTTAGCATCCTCTTCTATCACTCCTTTCTTTTCAACTTCTCCCTCCTTCGAAACATAACATCTACCGGATCGGGTAATGGCATCAACTTCATTTGGGGAATGGCCCATGGCACGCATTTGGTATCAAATTCGACTTTTGGGGGTACTATAATCGCCATTGGTTGTGGTTCATTATCTTCAATCTTTAAAGTTTTCAACTGATCAACTGAAAAACTGGATGGTGATTGGCTCCACATGACTTTTCTCCTCTCTATACTTATCGACTTCATCCAGCTTGATTACGAATGGCATAATCATGGATACTATACCTTCATCATTTTCATCATCCATTACACCCCAGCCATCAAGCACGATGACTTCATTTTTGAAAGCCCATGGAGGAGGTGTGTATTTGACATGGAAATTGTAGCGACCACTGTCTTGGCCCAACAAATCCACAGTTTCACCTTGGTCATGTGTTTCATGGATAAACCATTTATCGCCATGGCGAATGTTTTCTCTTTTGCCTTCCTCTTCATCTTTTTCCTCTTTGGAATTTACCTCATTGTTCTAAATCTCATCCATTGCACCCCACTTGTCGGGCACAATGACTTCATTTTTGAAAGCCCATGAAGGGGGTGTGTATTTGACATGGAAGTTGTACCAACCACTGTCCTAGTCCAATAAGTCAACAGTCTCACCTCGCTTATGTGACTTATGAATAAATCGTTTGTCGCCTTGGCGGATTTTCTCTCTTTTCTGTTCTTCTTTATCTTCCTCCTCTTCGGGATTCATCTTGTCATTCTGAATCTCATCCATACCACCCCACCCATCGGGTACTATGACTTGATTTTTAAAAACCCATGGTGGGGGTGTGTATTTGACTTGAAAGTTGTACTTTCCTAAATCTTCACCCAAAGTGTCTATTATCTCACCCTTTTGATTTGCTTCATGACGGAATCGAGCATCACCTCGACGGACGGCTTTTATATTGGCTTCATATTCATCATCTTTATTGAACTTGGCTTCCTCATCTTCAGTCCATATCATTCCTACCATGTTGTGTTCCGGTAGCGGATTCTGATGAACATTCAGCTCCGGCTCTCGGAAGTTGAGAATTTTTCTATTGATAAGTTATTGGACCTTGATTTTCAAGGTGAGGCAGTTGTCTACGCTATGCCCCCGTTCACCCATGTGATATGCACAAGTTTTGGACTCATCAAATCCAGGGAATCTTGGAGGATATTCTCTCAGCACCACTTGGCCACCATGTGCCCCTCCAAAAGCATGGGTAGTAACTTGGACAAAGGACATGGCAACGATGTGAATTGTTTCACCGGTCTCCTTCTTGGTTCAAACAACTTTGTATCTTTCCAATCAGTATTAGGTTGTTTATGGAATGGTGTTGAATAAGAATTTGGGCTTGTCACAACTGCTACCTCATTGGCAGACTCCTTATCCTTCCTTATAGGATAGGATCTTCGTGATGACACTTCTTGGGTTTTCTTTTCTTTCATTCCCCATTCTATTCTCTCACCCACATTTACCAGCATGGTGAATGTCTGACATCTTGAAATGTGCAACTTGTCATAATACTTGTTTGGTAATGACTTCAGGAAGAGCTCAATGAGCTCGTCTTCATTAATTGCAGGCTTGACTTGCGAAGCAATAGCTTTTCACCTTTGTGCAAAGACTCGGAATCCTTCATTTCTCCTCTTTTCGGTTCTCATGAGGTCTTCTCTTGTTGGCAGCACTTCGACATTGAACTTATATTGGCATAAGAACTCTCCGGCTAGATGATCCCATTCGGTAAAGTCTTTGATATCAAGGGCAGTGTACCATGCTAAAGCCACCCCTCTTAAACTATCTTGAAATGTACTGATAAGAAGGGGTGTGTTGTCAGAATATCTTGCCATCTTGCGAATGTGGTATTTTAAGTTACTCTTCGGGCAACCGCTTTCATCATACTTGCTCACAAATTCGGGCTCCTTGTAGTTTTTCGGAACCACCACCTTAGCATATCGTGAGACCTTGTCAAATCTCTGTGGCTCGTAGCCTTGGCTTGTGAGGCACTCTTCAATCTTAGCCAATCTTTTGGCCTCCTCCTCATCCTTGGGTTTATGAGGAGTCTTCTTTGATATGTCGTCCTCTTCTAAGTTTACTACTTCGAGTGTGGCTTTTGGAGGGTTTTCTTGAACTGGCTCTTTGTTTTGATTTTGATCACCATGAGACGTTTCTCCAACATATAGGGCATTGGTATTGGAGACTGCAGGATATGAATCCCTTGCAGCAATTATGAAGGCCTTCATTTCTGCCATCATGGAATGCATTTGAATCATCTGGTTTTCTACTTCCGCCAAACGGTTACAGGTTTCTTCCTCTACCATCCTTACTTGTAAACGGGTCCGAACTCACGTCCTTCTTTCTTCCTTTTTTATGCCACCTTTATTGAAGATACAAAGCATTAGTATGAAGCAACAACGATTGAAACCTATATTCTTTCAATTAGATGGTTTCTTTTTTCTTAACAAGGATAAGAACTTTTACACAAGCCTTAACCTTGTGTATTAAATTTCTTATCAATATTTATCTCAGAAATCATATAATTCAAAGAATCGTAATCCATGGTGATTTCTTTATTATATTTCAAATCATAATCCAAATCTAATAGAATGTATTCAACAAACGATTGTTTTAACTTTGCAAATGAAATTTGAAAGTTTTCAATACAATGCTTCAAACTCGAATAGGGAACTAATTCATTCAAGTCTTGCTAGTTAAGGTAGCTTCCGCCTTTTTATTCTTATTCCATTCCCTAATCTGAGACTCCTACTCTTCTACATCGATCACCACCTCTTTGGGTACATACGGCTCCACTCCGGGCATGTTGGGGACGATGTATTCCGGCACATATGGCTCCACAAGACTTGGTGTAACACTTAACAGCACATACGGCTCGACATCAATTGGTTGTTTGTCTTCCAACCACTTGATATATTCCTTTAATGCTGAATAAAGCTTCATTTTCCCTTCCAAGCACTCGGGCCATTCGACCACTTCTTCGGGTGACTTCTTTAAGGAATGAGTAATCTTGTCAATCTTTTCTTGTAGTCTCTTCTTCTCTTCTTCGGATTGGATCCCCTTTGGTATATCAAATGCAAATTCCTCAGGATGCCATGTTGGTGGAACTTGTTGTAACATTCCAAATTGCCTCACAACTCTCAATGGGTAATAGGAAGCAGCTCCATTGAAACCGATCAAAGGTACAATGTTGCCTTCTTGGCATGTGATTTTAGCTTTGGTTATCTTTGGCCAACTAATCCGCCATCAAAACTACTCAGGAGTTAGGGCTCTAATGAAATTAGCCCATTCTAGGAAAGAGAATTTGGACAATTTGTCTTGAATCTTGATATATCTCTCTATTGGATTCACCGATGAGCTAATCTCTTGGATTCTCATAAAGCGTCCCCATGGTTAGAGATGGGAAATAAACCACAATGAAACTAACCTCGAAGATGCTTGGAACACTCCCTTTTCGTTGTTTTGGAATTTGTTCAAAGAAATAATGGTTTCGGCTGAAAAGCATGTTGGAGAAGTCCCATTTGAGACAAGCTTGTCTCGTGATTATAGCTATTAAAGGATCTAATCCCGTTCTAGACACAAGAAACAAGATGAACCCAAAGAAGGCTAGAAGGAATACCCTGGCAGATGTATTTCCCATTTCCCTTGGAAGTTTGGAGTATTTGGATATCAAGAATGATAAAGGAAATCTCCCGGTGTTTGTTTTGATTAGTTTCTCAACTTAAGTGATTTTTAAGTTGAGAAACTCGGCTAAGACACTTGTGGGATTGAGTCCTATTGGAGGCTTTACGATCTTAGATTTAAAGTCAACTCCGATAGTGGCCTTGTATTCTTCCAAAGTTGGTACCATCTCATTCTCGCCAAGTAGAAACGTAGCATTGGTGACTTCCCAGAAGTGAGCTAGGGCTTGAATCAATCTGACTTGATGCTTAACATTGATTAACTCGAAAAGATATCCCAATCTTTCCTTAACATAGGCTTGATTCTTTGTGGTCATACCTTCCCACCATGCAAGGAGCTCTTTTCGTGGAATTGGAATCACTTGAATGTCTAGTTTCCCCATTTGAGTCTAAAGAATGCAAAAAGATTCTTAATTAATCACCATGGATTATTAACAAGTTTTAAAACTTCCATTTCAATCATATGTTTTTTTAAGGGAAGATGGAAATAAGAAGCATTTTTATACTTGAAAAGTCATACAAATGTTGTCTTAGGTCCATTTTATGTCTTACGAGAACATGTGATTTGAAATGGGAACAAAATTAATGTTTGAGATGAATGCCCCTATTCTATACTCCATTAAGACCATAAGGACTCGACTTGAAGTTTACAAACTCTGAATACATCCAAATGGACTCTCTATTCCTTAAATGGCAACTACTTGATGTTTACAACCTTTTGATTACATTCAAAGTGACTTTTCATTTTTTGAATGGCAATGATCATTTGGTTTACAATGGAAATCTATCAAAGGCCCATACATTCCATCTAAGATTGCAAAATGACCCAAAGGAGTATAAGGCCCTAATCATTCATTTTAACCTAAAAGGGACATTCATATCAATCATCAATTGTTGTCTAAGCATTTACTCATGTCATGTTAATAACTTGTATAATTTAAAGAGAAGAGTAAGGAACGATACTTATACTTACTAAGACGATTTTTTTTCGGTTTTTGGTATAACCAATCACAAAGACATGCAGATGTAACTTGTGCATGGTTTCGATGCCTAAAGGTGAGATATACTAAGGGCTCATGGTCACCACTTTAACGAATAAGGGACTCCATTCCAATAGGTACACAACCTAAAGTGATGGATTGTTATTTCGTTTTGGTGATCGATATGAATAAAGACTATCCCATGGGCAATCGGCCCATAGTGTAGCCTTGAGCCACATCTCCTAAGGGTGATCCTAATTTGTAGCCGGGGTTGGGCCACGGGTAATGTGTGCAAGTAGTGTAGTGTTAAAGCAACTTATAAGGCATGCACATCATTTTATAATCAACCAAGACTTCAAATATAATTACATCACATTCATTCCATCACCTCCCTACAAAACAAATGGTAAGCAAACATTACACCCCTTATTCCTCCAAATTGCAAAAACATTTAACACTTTCATTAACGGGATTTACCTCGAGTCTTCACGTGAGTGGTTACATAAAACACATGCAAATCGAGCTAAACTAGGCCTAAAATCTACTTAAATCCCCAGCGAAGTTGCAAAGCCTGTCGCGCCGCGCCGAAGCGCGCTTGGGGGTACTTTCGTTCATCACAAATGGTAAGGTATCCCATCACTAAATGAACAACGGTCTCTCATCAACCATACCTCACGAGACAGCGGGTATGTATTTTCTAATACAATCTATTTAGTCTACACTTCATTTTGGAGTCGCCACTAGTCTTTTGTGGTAGACTAGAAACCCTATCGAGACAGAGGAGAACTATCTCAATTTCTGCAAACCAAAGACATCATGGGCAGGGGGATTTGGTTACTTTAATGACTTCAATGTCAAAATCCCTAACGCCCTTTCGGTACCTAATTCGATTTGAAGTGTCTAGCGTAGCATGCAATTTCTCGAGGCTTATCCGCTAATCCTAACCATTCTAAACGAGGAAAAATCATTCAATCATGAAAATACAATTAATTCAAATCACAAACCATAATCCTAATATTGTCCCTAAAAACGAAAATCAATCAAAACAATCAAGGTCTAGTGAAGCCCTAAAAGCTTATTTATTTTTAGGGGTTGTGCTTTTCTTGGTGTTTTTTAGGGGTTACGCCCCTGTTGGGGGTTAAGCCCCATTTTAGGGTTTTTTAAGGGTTAAGCCCCTTTTAAACCTCTAAACTAGGGAATTTTCAAAAAAATAACATGTGCATCCCCAAAAATTCTAATATCACTTGAAATGGGTAGCCACAAGTGTTCTGAGCCATTTTGCAATATTTTGGGAGTTTTTGATTTTTTTTTTTGAATTTTTTTTCATTTGATTTTCCTACATCAGAAGTCTAAATTTTCCATTTTTTTAATTTTCTGAATTTTTCTATATTTTATAAATTTTCTGAATTTTTTTCATTTTTATGAATTTTATGAATTTTCTAAGATTTTTTTAAATTTTTTAGGGATTTTTATGAATTTTCCGAAATTTCTAAATTTTTTTATGATTTTTTGAATTTTCTATTTTTTCTTATTTTTTTTATTCCTCCTGGGAATAAACAGGACTGGTTCATACCGGTTCAATTGTGTTGGACCGGCCTAACCGGTCTCTGACCAACCCTCCGGCGAGGACAATGCCAAAACGACACTGTTTTTGGCTTTTTTCTTTAGGGCATTTTATCAAACACCTAGTGTGCATCTAGTATAAAATTTGTTCCCCTCGTCGTGACTTTGGCCTCATCTCTGGTGACCCTCCGCCAGTGTTCCTGCTACTACCAATGATCCTAAAGCATCTACTTAGCACCATTTACCAGCCTACCACCACTGGATCACCGCCAGACCACCACTGGCCGACGTTTTCTAGGCTAGAAAACCCATGCTCAAAATTGTCCTAATCAGAACATCCTACCATCTAAACCTATTCCTAAGCTAATTATCCATTCTAATCATCAAAACATGTATTAACACATCAAATGGATTACAGGAAACTAACTTGGACGGCCATTGGCCATGGGAATGTGCTCCGGTGAGGATTGGACGCTCCGACAAAGGTGTTTATGGAGGCCGACTCGTGGATTATGCAAAAACACGATCCAAAATGCATAGAACAAACAAACAATCGATCAGAAACATGAATATGGAATCATTGATAAAAAAAACAGAAAGGAAATCGCTGAATCAATCACAAAGTGGTTCGGTCATTCACTCGGGCATTTCAACAAACAGTTGGTAAGTGGGTGGAAAAGAAGTTTACCTTCATCGCCGGCAACCAAAACTGAAATTCCAAGTCCCCGGGAAGGTTTGGCTTGGTCCTTCGGCACCTTCTCTATCAGCCTACAGGCTAGGCTTTGCCAATCAAAGCTGGGTTTCAGGCCTTCCCGATCAGCCTCTTCACTGGATGAGTAGAGGAGGAGGTCACCTAAAAGGACGATTCGCTTGCGCCTTTCCTGTTGGGATCGCGCCGGTCACTCGTCTAGGGGGACCTCTACTCCTTCTCTCTCTCAATTTCTCTCTTTCTCTCTCTAGATCTCTCTCTCTCTCTCTTGGGAATTTTCTCAAACAGCTTCACTGCCTGGAACCTATTCGTCCTCCTATTTTTGTTCTCCTCCTCGAGGCAGATTTCGGCCTCTAACCGCCTCGTTAGGTTGTTGTAACGGCTCCCCGCCAACAACTGGAGGTTTCTAGCTGTCAATCTCCAATTTCCACATGCCTGATTAGGGGATCTAGGTCGGTGAATAGGCGGGGCCGACTCAGCTTTTTCTTCCCTTTCTCGCGCAATACTGAGTCGGGTAAGGAAGAAGCTGACTCGGGTCGATTGGGTCGGATCCAACTGACCTGGCAGACCCGGGTTGGTTTAAAATTGGAAATTGAACTTGATTTTGACCCATTTTAACAATTTTGACCCCAAATTTCAATTCCTTGACACATTTTACTTTGAAATATGGGATCACTTTGAATTTTTATCTCAATTAAGCCTAAAAACCCCAAATTTGAATTCGGTTCAAGTTTGTTTTTATTCAATTGAAAGTCTAAATGACCTAATTTAGCTGATCTAAGGCGAAAATCGGATTCCCCATGGTTGATTACCCTTAGGGAAGGTAGAAAATGTTACGCCCCGAACCCCACCGAGCACGCGACACCCTTCTCTGGTCGAATAATGCGACGTTCCAGAAAATCGCCGACCCAAGTCAACTTATCAGAGATTTAAATCAATCAGCGAAAGCCGCAAATTCCTTGACAATATTTTGCTAGGGGTACAAGGGAGAATAACACATATCCATTACCTATTCAAACTTATACAATATCCACAATTTACGTAACCACAACATATACATGCACACCGAACTTTTAAATATTTACCACCGATATCAAAAAGGATCAGCAGCCTGGGTATACCCTATCTCCAAAAATGGTACACTTCAAAAAGCCTATACTTAGCCCCTACACTAGCCCCTACGCTCTCGATATGGCGTCCACTCTGAGTCTAACTCCTCTGGGCCCGAATCTGAATCCCTCTGAACTGTCTGCTCCTCTGAAGACTCCGACTCAGCCTCGATTTCAATCGGGTTATCTATATCACCAGACTCCACTGGAACCTCGACCCGCTCCTCTTCATCTGGCTCCTCATCAGGCTCGTCCTCTGGCTCGAACTCGGGCTCGTACTCTAGCTCGCCCTCGGGTGCGTCCTCTGGTTCCATTTCTGGATCTTCTTCAGGCTCATCTTCTGGGGCCTCTTCAAGTTCTTCTTCAGGGTCGTCTTCTTCTTCTTCCTCCTCCGGTATTACCTCAAGATCCACATCCATAGGGTCATACCCCGCCTGTGACTCCTTTGGCTCCGAATCAGGCTCAGCCACGGGAGGTGCAGGTGCTGTAGGCGCAGACTGATGTCCAGATTGGGCGAGACTAGTGTCCAAACTAGTAATCTCGCCGTCAGAAGGGGGTATGGCTGATGGATCCCAATCCTCTATTCCGTCAAATGGAACATCGAAGCCTCGGACGGGACCAAACTCATCCAGCCCATCCTTGAAAAATTAGGTGGTATATGTATGGGCCTGCCAAAAGGGTAACCCTACGTCTACCCAGACTACTGTCGTGTGCTTAATCAAGTCATATTATCGTCTATCGGATATTCTACAACATTATGGTCGGTGTGCATCGGTACTCCAAAACGCTCAGGCGGCGGCGGTGGAAAATTCATTGCTCAGGCCAAGGTTATAAAATTGTTGGTTGAAACAACCATGAGATAATATCTCAATAAGTACACTCCTAAACCCTACCTAGGCTACCACGTACCTCTAGACAATTACCAACACAATCACACTCAGCCATCACATAGCAGGCACACAATTTATACTTACCTGGGCCTTTCCTGCGTGCAACCTGCACATTAGCCACAATAGTATAATTTCCAACCACATGCGCATTCTTTTTACATTTTACGCACTCATTCCTGCCTCATCACATTCTTTTCGTCCAACTTGCCAGTGACCCGCGTAATGGTACCGCCTCAGGTTCACTGTGACCATCTCATACTTTCCACTCGACTCGCCAGTGACCCGCGTAGTGGTACCGCCTCAGGTTCACTACGACTAACTCATAATAACAACACTTCATGGCCCGCGTAATGGAACCGCCTCAGGCTCAACACCCACCACCTACGACACAACCCGCGTAATGGTACCGCCTCAGGTTGGCCGTCCTCAAGTAATACCGAGCATTGTCCCGCGTAATGGTACCGCCTCAGGACAGATCAATTCCCCGCGTAATGGTACCGCCTCAGGAATTTTGTCACCACACACTATTTCTCACTCGTTCACTTGCTTGACACCAACATGCCAATATATTAGCCAATCATACTTGGCCCGTGCACGCATCAAACCACACACATTTCTCATGCTCAATGAACACTCAATCATGGCCAATTACCAATCAAATCAATTCAGCCCATGCATACACATAACGATCCACATTTTACTCAATCAAGTTACGATTCAACGAACATACAAGGCCACTATCGGGCCCACAATCTCAGCCACAATCATGGCATAAATTCAACATTTTCAAGTTCATTTCCAGCCCTAATTGCCACCACAATTCAGCCACAACACGGCTTCGCCAACTCGACACCATTTAGTCCTCAAATCAAGTTGTATGCTTGTCAATACGAGCCACAATTTCCGGCATCTAATTTCACATCAAATCAGTCCCGAAACATCACAAATTCACCCACAATTCAGCCAATATCAGCCCCTAATTAACCCAAACCGAACAGCCCTAAACAGTCCCAATTAAACCCCAAAACAGCCCCTAACAAACCTGATTCAACCCCTAATCATGTCTATCGATACCCGACATCCTAAATAGGGTTTAGGGGGCAACTTACACGAACTCTAGGCTAGCTCGGCTATAGTGGAAAGGGGGCGGCATGCCGGCGGCCTCACGGTGGCGTGCGGCGGCGGCGAGCGGCTCAGGCGAAGACGATGGCGACGGCGGCTCGGCGACAGCGACGGCGGCTCGGTGACGGCGATGGCGGCTCGCGGCAGACGGCCAGCGGCCCACTGCGATTTGGGCGACATGGCGCCGCACGGCGATTTGGGCCGACGGCGGTTTGATCCACGTCTCGGGTGGGTTGGGGCGAGCGATGGGTAGTGGTGGTTCGGTGAGCGAGAATAGGGGAGAGAGAGAAAGGGACGGCGGGGTGAGCGGCTGGGCTAGATGAGCGGCCACGGCGGGCGGTGAGCTGCTCCGGCGCTGCTGCTCCGGCTGGACGGGAGGGCAGCGACGGCTGCCATTCTTGGCGGGCGGCAACGGTCACGGTGAGGAGAGGGGGTGGCTCGGTCGGGTGGGGAGAGAGAGAGAGGGAATGCCGAGAGGGAGAGAGAGAGAAATTTGGCTTTAAATAATCCAAGGTCAATTATTGGTGTGCCAATTGACCATCATGCCTTCCTCTCTAAAATTAAATCAACGGTCAAGATTCGATCTTATCTTAAGATCGACGGTCTGGATCGAATCTTTCCCAAAATATCCAAGGGCAATTTAGGGATTTTACAAAAAGTCCAAGGGCAAAATTGTCCAAAAATCTCTATTTCTAAGGTTAGGCGAAATGACCAAAATGCCCTTCCCCAAATACACTTGGCCTTAACAAACCTCCAGGGGTAAAATTGTTATTTTCCATTTCTCGCTGAAATTTTTCTGAAGGATTCGAGCAATTCCGAGGCTAACCGAGCAAACGACAACATCGTCCAAATGATCTATCGTGACTTTCTAAATTTTCAATGCCCAACTTGGTCTCTAATTAATGACTAAGTTCTAAATAACGTAACTTGCGCATATCTCATACTAACGGGTGGCTTTTAGGGAAATTCGCACGTTTGACCCGTGGCCGATGCTGAATCATGCCACGTACAAGTTCACTCGGGTCGGGATGACTTCGGTTGTCACTTAATCGCGAGGATCGATCGCTGGTTCTGACGGGCGCGATCATTTGGTATAGGTTCGGGATCATTCGTCACTTCATTTCGTGGTCAAGCGGAATCACCCGCGATCCACTAACATGACAGCATCGAACTGACCCCTAACTATCCTTGGATCGGCCTTCATTGGCTCAAAATGTCACCTCGCCAATTTTCATGGTCGAAAGTCGGTTCACGATCGAGTTTCTTTAGTCGCGCGAATTTAAATTCCTAATTAGCCTTTCCCTAACGGTTAGTATCCTAGCAATGATCAGTTCCGGGCGAGATCTAACTACAAGTACGTTCATAAAACCATCCATTTCATAAATTTCAAGTGGTTCGGATTTCAGAATGTCACAGAAAATTTGATAAAAAATTTCAAATTGAAAGAAATCCCCAATTTGGGTCCTAAAATCCCTAATTTTCAATTAATTTTGGGGTTTTTCAATTATTTTACCAAATTACAAAATTGGACCGACCAATATGAAATAAAAGGTCCCAGAATCAATTGTTGTGAAGACACCACATCCTAAAAATGCTTAGAAATGACTTGATTGGATTTTTTGTTCAATTAGGATATGAAATCACCCAAATTTGGGGAAAACGTATCCTTAATTAAAATTTTGTAAAATTGAAACTGCAGGGATGAAATTGGAATTAAAATAAGACTGATGGATATTTTTTTGAAATTTTTAGACTATTTTTGGTATTTTTCTTGATTTTCTTCCCATTTTTACTAAAAGAAATTATGGAAAATTTAAAGAAAAATATAGAAAAATCATTTTTTGTTTAGAAATAGGTTCTTAAGCATGGCCAAAGTTCCTAATCCTAATTTTATTAATTTTATGTAAATTTGAAACCAAAAATCAGGTGTCAAAAATACCATTAGATTAATTCAATATATTGTATTTAACAAAAGATGGAATGTGTTGGTCCCTTTAATATACGTAAAAACGCATTCGTCCATAAAATACTTCAATTTCATACTTGAAGAAGGATAAGTTCTTCATTCAAACAAAAATTAGCATGATACCCATGAAAGAGCCAAATTTGGTTGATTATGGAGTTTAGTGATTGATTATGGCTATTAATTAAACTGGGCCTCAAATTCTATGCAAAATCAAGTGAAATCCAATTTAAAGTACAAAATCTAAAATGGATCTTCAATGGCAATTTGAATCAATGCTCAATCCATTGTCCATATATACCAACGTTTACCAGAGTAATAAGATCCGAGAGTTTAATTTCATTCAAATCCACAAATATAAAGTAGTAAAATCAGGTTGCCAAAACTGAGTTTCAACATTCAACATTTTAATTTTCATTCAATCCACGAAAACATGATAGAAAAATGAACTTTAACATTCAAAACAAATGTAATTGTAGGCACCTACGATCATTGAAATTTTGATATAGTTTAAATGATTCAACATGACATACAACAATTGGATTTAGTTTGTCAATTTAAAATTAATTTTTCGTCACTTTATGTCAGTTTGAGTTTATTTAGTTAATTCATATGAACAAACTATATAAATAATTATATAGATTCGAAGCCAGATGTTCGTAACATGATTAGGGAAAATTACCAAAAAAATCCTAAACCTATTATACAGAATTCAGTCATAAACCTTTCAAAGTTTCAATTTGGTCAATTCATTCCCAAACTTTTTGACAAGTTACTAGTGTAGTCTTTTTGGTGAAAATTGGCCGGCAATTAGTGACGTAGGCGCCAAGAGTGCAACGCTACATGGCAGGCGTGGGCATTGACGTAGCCAATTTTTTCATTTTCTTTTAATTTTTCTAAGTTTTTTTATAAATTTTTTCTGTTTTTCTTTTCTTTTTCTTTCTTTTTTTTCCTTCTTCCTCTGCTAGTCGCAGGCAATTGCCGAGGCCTAGCGACTGGGCAACTGGCAAAGAAAGAAGAAGAAAAAAAGTAAAGAAAGAAAGAGAAAAATAGAAAAAAGGAAGAAAAGAAAAAATAATACTAAATTAAAAAAAATTCAAAACATCACACCCGTCACTGCCGCTTATGCCACATAATACGGTCAACGTCCACATCAGCGATTGTTAGCCAAAATTGGCTGGAAGGACTACATTGCAAAGTATTAACATATTGAGGACTAAATTGGCAAAAGTGAAATGTTTATGATTGAATTGGTATCCATACAATAAGTTTATAACTTTTTTTATAATTATCCCACATTTATGGTCAAAATCATGCTTAACTTGATATAGTTTTGAAATTTCGACAACCAAACACCACCTACCGTGAAATCAAGACTTGGTTACTTGGGTTTCCAAATGTTGACTTTATTGCACTTTGCAGAACTTTTGTTACTTAATTACACATTATACTAGACATTTGGGACGTCTGTGTAATTTTCACCAAACAAAAGACGCTCAAGACACATAAAACAGTTCAATAGTCGAACTCCATATTTTCATGAAACGTGCCACGTCCGCAACCATGTAGGTTGATTATCATGTGCATAGTCTATGGTATAGGTTTTTGTACGACTCAAAGGCAACATTTCACACAGTGAGATGAATCATACCTAGGGCTTGCCAACCTTATAATTCCCAGTCTTCTTGCTCGATCAATTCTGATTTTTTCTCCCAGTAGACAATTTCTATGGTATGAGGGCCTCCCAAAAGGTAACAGAGGCATTTAGGTTTGAAAACTTGAATTATCACCATGATTAGGCTTTCACAACCCTAATTGGAATGACTATTGCACCTAAACATCCAATAGCCACCATAATTCGGCTTCTAGTATGACCCCAATGACTGTTGTGGTTGGTGTTTCAAAATCATCGTCGATGTCGGACGAGGGTTGTCCTCCCTTGAATTTCAGTGAGGTTTGAAAACCATCACTGATGGTTGGGCAGCAACCGGAGCAATTTGACAAAAACTTTTGAAGCTCATTTTGGAGCATGGAAGTTTAGTTTCTTATCATGGTCCAAAAGAGGACCGCCTTCGACACACACTGTCACTCAACTATCCAAGAGTTCTATCTTTGCTTTTCCAAATATGCTATTTGATTCCTCAACTTTACATTTCCAAGTAATTTCATTTTGATGTACTTTCAATTCCAGATAATCTTCTTTCCGATGCAATTTGCTTTCCATAGTGCTGAATAAATTCCTCTAGTTGGTTTCAAAACGCGGAAACAAAACCTAGATCAGTTCTGTTGGGATCATCCAATGTCTAGACCAACTAGGCTTGTCGATACTTGGGCTGAATTGACTCTGATGTACACCTCAAATATTTTTGACGAAAACATCATTAAAGAAATATTCTACAATCATCCATGTCATTATCCACTTCAAAATTGACTTCATTTTGTGCTATTGATGTGATTTGAATGATTTTTACATTTGTAAAAATGTGGGTTTCATTGGATCTTCAATTTTGTGAAGTACCAATGCTTTTAAATATGTAAATATTCATATATAAGTAAGAATGCAGGCCACTTGTCATTGAGAAAAGAAATTTTCCCTACGTTAAAATTTTCCAAGAAACAACTTTCTCTTTCCCATTGTTCAAGGGATTCTAACCGAGTAGCGAATTGACCTTGCCAGGCCCGCAGATGGAATGATCTACCTTTCGATTTGGTCGCTCATCCCCCACCCCTTTTGGGATCTTCTTTGCCTTGATGCCCCTGATGTGGGTTTTGTTGTTTTAAGTACTTTTATATTCAATAAATTATCTTTTGACTAAAAAAAACCCTACATGAGACAAATATTCAGAATTGCACTCGCTAACGTGTGAAACTTGACACATGCTTTATGAGTCTCTTATGGAGTTGTAGGTCAGCGTATGAAAATGTCTTAAAGGTACATGTGAAATATGTATGAATGTTAGCCATATTCTCTTATCATATGTAGAATGCAAATCAAAAGACTAAACAAGTAAGAAAACAAATTGCCATATTCGCTTAAACTTGTCCATTCTTATCGTCATATCTGGGCGGGATGCTTGGAGTAGTATCATTCACCAACGAATTGTTCCTTTCATTTGAACTTTCTCCTTGAATTGGTGAAGTTTCTTGATTCCTTTGATCAACCGAACTCCGCAAATTCCACTTAAGCTCCTCCGTTCGCGCCTTCATTTGCATGAGCTCTTCTAAGTTCAGCTCTTCAACGGGAGCTTCCCACCATCCCTTGCCTTTCCGCCCTTCAGTCTTTCGTTTCAGTTATTTACCTAGTGCCTTGTCAGCTTCGACTTGATTAACGAGCTCATCATTTTGTTGATTGAGCTCATTAATCCTAAGTCGACGATAGGACTCAACCAAAGTGTCATCGCCATCGTTTTCTGAAGGGTTTTGGTTGAGGAATCGACTGGCAATCGAATTGATCGAGGGATGAGCGAAAGAATATGGTTTTCTAGTAGGAGAGAATATTACTACTCCCGCCTCCGAGCCAGTCAGGGTGACAAGCTCACTTGCTTTTTTGTAGATACCAAATCTACGTTTGGAGAATGTTATGAGCTTATCTTCCTCATTTTCAATTTGCCTCATCTCGATACTTTGACGTCCTCTTGTCCTTCTTCCTGCCATGACTGAAAGCAGTGATCGAAAACAATTGCAAGATAGTAAAGTTACGATAGTAATGTCAAATTCGGTGTGAGCATAATGAAAAGAATGCACCTATTTATAAGGCGATGGTGATGTCAAATCTAGTATACATTGTTTTGGATAATCTCTTTGAGGTCACCTTCCACAAAATATTTTTTTTCAAAAAGAGTAAGAATTGTTCAAGGGAAAGGTGGATTTTCCAATATGTGCATGTAAATAATTGCAAGATAGTAAAGTTATGATAGTAATGTCAAATTCGGTGTGAGCATAATGAAAAGGTTGCACCTATTTATAAGGTGATGGTGATATCAAATCTAGCATGCATTGTTTTGGGATAATCTCTTTGAGGTCACTTTCCACAAAATATTTTTTTTCAAAAAGAGTAAGAATTGTTCAAGGGAAAGGTGGATTTTCCAATATGTGCATGTAAATAAATGTTTTCACAATTATAAGGCTCAACTCTATATTTCTCACCACATTTGCCTTCCAAAAATAATCTCTATAATTGAGTATTTTATAAAGGAAGAGCCAAATTAACATTTGTATTTTGAGTAAGACGTTTAAAACACAAGCTCCATTGGAAGCACAAATTGGGCAAAAATCTTATTTGGGAAATTAAGATTTGAAGATTACAACAAATTGTAATAACTATATCTTGTATCCATAGATTGGGACATTTTCATGGCCACATATGTAATTTAGATTACTTTAGTATAGGTAACTTGAAATTTTTTACTATGTGTGCTCCGAAGAGATAATACATGAAATCACTTAAAATATGTAGACAATATCAAAGTAGAATCTCAACCTATTGAAGGAATTAAATGCTCAATTAACATAAAAAATTTTGTTGACATTTTATAATATCATTTGCTATTAATTATGTACAATGAGAAAATGCTCTTTTGTATAAACTGTCTTGATAAACAAGATCGGTTCAATATGAAAAGGGTAGCGCTTTTTTCACTCCTACTATGGCTAAAATACTTCCTCTTATAATGTCTTAACAATATTAACCTTTGTGGGTCCCACTTTTTTTAAGCATTCTTCAACTGCTACTCTTCTTTCTCTTTTTTGGGAGGGCCACTTTCCTGCTTCTCATTTTTTTCTCTATGCTCTCTCTTTCTAAAACATCCCTCTCATGTCAATAATCTGTGTTGAAGCCCAGATTTGCAGAAACCTCCTCTTCACCCAACCAGTTCTCTTCCATCTCATGTCAAATCTGAATTATCCCATTTCGCATCAAACTTTTCGATTGATCGATCACGAAGACAAGAAAAAAACCCATTAAAGATTCAAATCCCTCGCTGAAGCCATCGCCCAAAAACTCATCACGCTCATAAGTAATCTCTGCTTCTTTGTCTTTGTGATCTCCTTGGTCCTAATTGTCACCACTATTGTCGATTCGCCATCCCCTACCAGCCTCCAAATACATGGCTCGAATCTCCCCCTCTCTCACTAAGTTGTTTACGCAAATCAAAAATGCAATCAACGAGGATTTGCCTCTCCTCACCCTTGCGGTCTCTCCTACTTCCACGCCGATCTTAATTACCAAGCTGCCGCCGCTGGTGATTGAGAGGACTGAAGAGGTGATTGTGAACTCAACTCTTAAGTCCAAGCCCTTATGCGATGAGGTGGCCCTATTGCCCGTCAATTGTTCGAATCCCCGTGTTCTGATAGGCGTAAAGTTCGATGCAGGAGCCAAGGTATCAAACTCCGATTAACAATTGAAAAATCGATGAGTGTGACGTGGTCTGGACGACAAGTGACAGAGATAGACAACAAAAGAGAGTTTTTTTTTTTTACATATACCACCAATGCTTGAACCATGACCAAATTTAAGAACTTACGGAGAGAAGTAACGAAGGAGGAGAATGGAGAGATGTAACGAGAGAGGAAAATGGGATCCACGAGAAAAAATAAAAACGAAAACAAACGAAACAGCACAATCAAACAAAAAAGGATCCTTAAAAAAGATGGGACCCACAAACAAAAAAGATAGGACCCATAAGGGTTAATATTGTCGAAACACTGTAATAAGAAGTGTTTTAGCCATGGTGAGAGTGGAAAAAGTGCGGCCTTATGAAAACTATTTCACATTATCTAGATTGCTAGTTTACAAACGATGAATTCTAATGAAGTGTATTTTTCAAACTGCCACATTTTGGATTTCTTTCCTTATTGCCCCATATGCCAATTTTGGTCTTTTACCTTACTACTACATTAAATATCAATCTTTATCCTCGATCAACACTTAAATTTGTTTCTAAAAGAAAATTTTCAAGAGATAATGTTTGCAGCTTTCAAGTTAAAGATATTTAGCACAATTTTCTAACATATATTCTGCATGTCTTCACTACATTAACTGTATGATGTAATTAAGAAATTATTTGTAATTAGACAGATAGATAGAAAAAAAATGTTATTATAATGTGTACACAGATCAAGATGGCTCTATCATGTATAATATTAATTTGCAGCACATTACAGAAACAATAAATTTGTTGCTACTTGAGGAGTGAAGACAAAATAACATTCTTAAGACTCTTCTATATATCAAACGCTAAGAAAGCTAGTCCATGATAAATTTGATTGGATATTCTATCTGTAGAAAATACGTCATCTAAAATTTTTTTTAAGCATAAATTGAATCCATAAATAGATTAATAATTAACTCATTGTACAAAATATTTACGGACAAATGTACTTCTACTCCCTATACTTGGCACCAAAGTTCACCTTTTCTGAAATTTTGTTGTGGTTGATGATTTTTGGAGCACTTGAGTCTTACCATTAGATTAATACAATATATTTTATTTAACAAAGGATCAAATGTGTTGGTCCTTGTAATATACGCGAAAACTCATTTGTCCATAAAATTCTTTAGTTTCGTACTTGAAGAAGGATGAGTTATTCATTCAAACAAAAAGTAGCATGATACCCATTCAAGAGCCAAATTCGGTCGATTATGAAGTTTATTGATTGATCATGGTTATTAATTGAATTGGGACTCAAATTCTTTGCAAAATCGAGTGAAATCCAATTTAAAGTTAAAAAAAAAATCTAAATCTGGATCTTCAATGGCAATTTGAATCAATGCTAAATTCATCATCCATATATACTGATATTTATTAGAGTAATAAGATCCAAGTGTTTAATTTCATTCAAATCCACAAATATAAAGTAGTAGAATCAGGTTGCCAAAACTCTAGAGTTTCAACATTCAAAATTTTGATTTTCATTCAATCCACGAAAATATGATAGAAAAATGAACTCTAACATTCGAAACAAATGTAATTATAGGCACCTACGATCATTGAAACTTTGATGTAGTTTAAATGATTCGATCTGAGATATAACAATTAATTTTAGAGTTTAATTTTAAAATTGATTTTTCCTCACTTTTATGTCAAGTTTGAGTTTATTTACTTAATTAATATGACCAGGCTATATAAATAATGATATCAATTGGAAGCCAAATGTTCTTTACATGATTAGGAAAAATTGCCAAAAAAGTCATAAACCTTTTGTATGAGTATTAATTCAGTTCTAAAACTTTTAATCTGGCCAATTAGTTCTAAACCATTTGACGATTTGCCAATATAGTCTTTGTGGCCAAACATAGCCAATTTTGTGCATTTTTTAAAAAAAATTTCTTAATTTTCTTAATTTTTTTGAATTATTTCTTATTTTCTTTTCTTTCTTTTTTTCCTTCTTCAGCCTTCCCAAGGCCTGGCGACCGGCAGAGGAAGAAGAAAAGAAAAAGAAAGTAAGAAAGAAAATATAAAAAATTAAAAAAGGGAAAAAAAGAAAAAGTCAAAAAATATTAAAATTTTAAAAAAATGCAAAAAATCGTCTCTATTAGCGCCAACCGTACCATGTAGGAAGATCAGTGTCCACATTGGCGATAGTTGGCCAAAATTGGCCGAAATGACTATATTGGTAAATCATCATAAGGTTTAGGACTAAATTGGCCAAATTGAAAGGTTTATGACTAAATTGACATCCTACAATAGGTTTAGAACTTTTTTGGTATTTATCCCACATGATTATCATAAAAATCATGCTTAACTTGATATAGTTTCGAAATTCCGACAACCAAATGGCACCTACCATGAAATCAAGACTTGGTCACATGGAGTTCTAAATGTTGATTTGATTGCACTTTTTAGAACATTTATGACTTAGGGTGCACTTGTTTGAGGGAAAGTGTTTTCCCATAATTAGTATTCCAAACTTTTACCCATTTGATTTGCCGAAAATGATTAATCAATCGAAAACACTTTCCGATCAAGGAAAATATTCATGCATAAAATTAGGAAAGTGAATTCTTAAATCTAAGAAGGTGAAAGCACTTTTCGTAATTACTCCTCTTGAATTTTTTAATATTATATATATTCTTTTCTTTTCTTTTCCTTTTTATTCTTTCCTTTTATTCTTTTCTTTCTTCCTCCGTCGATCGCTGGGCCTCTACGACCGGCCACAGGCATAGGTTGGCAAGAGCTAGCCTTGCCGGCCTCAAGCGAGCTCGACCTTGTCGCAAAGAGGTCGGTGAGGCACAACCTCGACCTTGCCCGAGGTCGATGAGGCTCAACCTTGCCCGAGGTCGGCCCTCGCTAGTGGCTTGTTGTGGCCATAGCCGAGGCCCAGCAACCGGCGGAGGAGGAAGAAGGAAAAGAAAAAAAAGAAAAAGAAAGCAAAGAGAAAAAGGAAATAAGAAAATAAAATTATTTAAAAATTCAAATTCTTTTATGCTTGAGATAAAGTCATGAGTTTGAAATTATTTTCCAAATGAAATCCAAACATCAGAAAACGTTTTTGGTCACCTATCACCAAATAGGGGAAAAACAACCATTTTCCTGAAAAAAGATTTCCCAAGAAGTATTTTCTTTTATCATGAAATTTTCCCCCAAAACGCACTCTTAATTACATGTCAAACTAGACATTTGGGACTTCTGTGTGATTTTCACTAACAAAAGATGCTAGAGACACGTGCGTTAAAAAGTATATATACATCTTACCTTACCAAAAAAAAAAAAACGATGCTAGAGACACATAAAACAGTTCCATTGTGACATTCTGAAATCCGACACACTTGGGATTTATGAAATGAATGGTTTATGGACGTGCTTGTAGTTAGATCTCGCCCGGAATTGATCACTTCGAGAATACTAACCATTATGGAAAGGCTAATTATTGATTTAAATTTGCGCGATCAAAGAACTCGATCGTGAACCGACTTTCGACCATGAAAATTGTCGATGTGACATTTTGAGCCAATGAAGGTCGATCCAAGGACAGTTAGGAGTCAATTCGCCGCTGTCATATTAGTGAACCGCGGGTGATTCTGCTTGACCACGAACTGAATTGACAAATGACCCGAACCTATGTCAAACGATCGTGCCCGTCGGAACTAGCGATCGATCCTCGCGATTAAGTGACAACCGAGGTCGTCACGACCCAAGTGAACTTGAACGTGGCTTGATTTAGTATCAGCCACGGGTCAATAATGTGAATTTCGTCAAAAGCCACCCGTTAGTATGAGATATGTGCAAGTTATGTTATTTAGAACTTAGTCATTAAATTAGAGACCGAGTTGGGCATTGGAAATTTAGAAAGTCACGACAGAACATTTGGACGATGTTGTCATTTGCTCGGTTAGCCTCGGAATTGTTCGAATCCTTCAGAAAAATCGAATTTCGGCGAGAAATGAAAAATGACCGTTTTACCCTTGAAAGTTTGTTAAGGCCAAGTGTAATTGGGGAAGGGCATTTTGGTCATTTCGCCCTAGCCTTAGAAATAGAAATTTTTGGACAATTTTGCCCTTGAACTTTTTGTGAAATCCCCAAATTACCCTTGGATATTTTGGAAAAGATTCGATCTCGGCCGTTGATCTCAAGATAAGAACGAATCGTGGCCGTCGATTGAAAAGTAGAGAGAGGGGCAAGATGGTCATTTTGCCAAAAGGGGGACAATTATTGGAATATATAAACCTCTCTCTCTCTCTCTCTCTCTCTCTCTCTCTCTCTCTCTCTCTCTCTCTCTCTCACGGCTCACTCTCTCTCTCCCTCTCGGCGATCTCTCTCTCCCTCCCTTGGCCGTGACTAGCCAGCCAAGCAAGCCGCCGTCGCCGTCGCCGATCATCGCCGTCTCGCCGGACCGCCGTAGCCGCCGTTTAGCCGTCGCGTGACCGCCGACTTACCACCCTCTCTCTCTTACTTGGACGCGCTTAGGATTCCAAGTAAGTTATAATCTAAACCCTATTTAGGATATCGGGTATCAACGGACTAGTTTAGACACGGTTTAGTTGGTTTAGGGGTTGATGGAAGTGATTATAGATGAATTAGAGGAGAGCTTGATCCCTTGTTGTGTTCATGGACTTTCATGTGGCTGTTGGATGATAGTTTGGATATGGTGGAATGAGTTTTGGCAGTTGAAATTCGGTAGAAATCAATTAGGGTTTGAATCCGTGAGGTATGGTGTGATTCTCGGATTCGCGGTTACTGTACCCGTCCAGTTTACTATTTTTTTGTAGAATTTTTTGGACCGAATTTGAGGAAGTTTTCTTCATAAAAGTTGCTGCCAACATCTTGAAGTATAACATATTTTAAATTTGGAATTTTTGGAGGCCATTTGGGTCACACGAAAACCCATTTTCAGACCGTCTTAAAACTGCCCGGAACACTGTTCACCACGACCTTCTTGTCTTCCTGAATTTTTATAAAATTTTTCAGATCTATTTTAAATAAACTTTCTTCACAAAAGTTGTTGACGACTTTCTCTTCTATGACATATAAAAATTTCAAAGCTTTTCAAGGTTATTTGGGTGTTGAAAGAAATGTATTTTGAGGACAAAACAGTCTGTTAGAGCGAACTGATTCTGGTCTGGTTTCGAGGGGCGAAAAAGCATGGTTACAGATTAAACCGGATTTCGTGTTCTTCGTAAGAAATGTTTATCAAGATTTTTTTTATGATATATCCAAAATTTAGAATTTTTGGAGTTCGTTTACTATTTATTTTACTGGGATTTCGGTCACTGTGTAAACTGCCCAGATTTACCCTGATTCCATGGATGTTCATTTTTATGAGCGGAGTGGTGGGGGTATCGAGGTTGAATAGTTGCTGCCCTTGTGACTGGAATTGATGCTTGAATGTGTGTTTGTATGTTCTAGGGGCTGAATTGAAATGGTTGAATTGGGTGCATTTGGGTGCATTTAATTAATGTTCAAGTATGTGAACGTGTGAGATTTGAGGCGTGCGATGTGCGTGTGATCACTAAAAAGCCCTGAGGCGTGTTTACGCGGGGTACAGATAAAATACGGCGTGTTGGCATGTGCCCGTGATCACTAAATCCCTTAGGCGTGTTTACGCGGGGAATTGAACCGGCCTGAGGCATGTTTACGCGGGTCGTGATACGAATGTGGGGCCTGAGGCGTGTTTACGCGGGCCGTGGAAAGAAATTGAAAGTGAAAAGTGTGATGTGGCAAGTGAGAATGTGATCGGGCCTGAAGCGTGTTTACGCGAGTCACGATAGGATTGTGTAATGTGGCAAGTGGAAAGTGAGAATGTGATCGGGCCTGAGGCGTGTTTATACGGGTCGTGATAGGAATGTGTGATGTGGCAAGTGAGAATGTGATCGGGCCTGAGGCGTGTTTACACGGGTCGCGATAGGATTGTGTAATGTGGCAAGTGGAAAGTGAGATCGGGCCTGAGGCGTGTTTACGCGGGTCGCGATAGGAATGTGGGGCCTGAGGCGTGTTTATGCGGGCCGAGGAAAGAGATGGAAAATTAAAATGGTGTGATAGTGCATGAATGAGTGTAAAATGTGGGGTTCGGAATTGTTGTGTGTACGACTTGTGCTGTTGGGCATGAGAATGGCTTGGAATGTGTATGTGGTTTGAAATTAGTGTATTTGAGACTAATGTGCAGGTTGAGCCTAGGTAAGTATATTTGTGTGTGTGATATATATGTATTGAATGATTGAGCATTTGGACCAGTTTGGAGATACGTGGTAGCTTAAGTGGGGTTTAGGCTGTCAACTTATTGAGAGTTGTTTCATAGTTGTTTAACCAAATTATTTCAGAACCCTGCCCTTAGCCATGAATCTACCGCCGCCGCTGCAGCGTTTTGGTATTCCTATGCACACCGATCCTGCAGTAGTAGAATACCCTATAGATAACCCAATCGAGATTGAGGCAGATTCTGAGTCGTCAGAGGAGCAAGTGGATCAGGGGGAGTCAGATTCAAGTTCAGAGGAGACCGACTCGAAGTGGACACCATCTAGAGTTCGTAGGGGTTAGCTGAGGGTAGGGTGATCATTTTTGAAGTATCCTTTTTGGAGTTGTTGACGTAATCCGGAGAAGCTAGTTTTTATGTGTATTATAGGTTGATGAAATTTTGGTGAGTGCTCGAAATGACTAATGGTTGTGTAATGGATGAGAATGGATATTGTGTATATATATATATATATATCGAGGTGTAATGTTATGTTTGGTGGTTTAGCAAATTATCTCTCCCTATTACCCCATGATTTTATTGTCAGGGTTTATGTTCATGTTTCCTCCGTGCACAAACTCTGATGTGATCGTTTGGGGTCGGCGACGTTTCCTAAGTCGTCACATTAATTCGATCAAAGAGGGATGTCGCGAGCTCGATAGGGTTCGGGGTGTGACATCCCAGTTGAATTGGTATCAGAGCAAGGACAGCTCAATCTAAGTTGGTCGAAGCTTGGAGTGATAAGGAGTAGAGACCCTGGGGTAGTCATCTAGGGAGACTTTAGTGAGTCATAGGGTGGAATGAGCTACACGTGTCTCCAGACTGTTTGTTGTGATTGCTGAGTGAATTAAGTGTTCTAATGGTTGAAGTGCAGGTGCGTCTGGACCTGAGGTAAGTACACGAAACTTATTGATTGTGATCTTGTGTTGTGGTGGTTGATTGCCTGCTAAGTGAATTATTGCTGTAATTCACTGTCTAGGACTAGACTGGTATAGTTGGCCTAGGTTTTTAATTCCTGTATGGAATTATAGCAGGTGGGTGAGTTATAGGAATTGTGAAAATGAGTAGCCAAGGAAGAGGTGCAGGAAGAGGAGTAAGAGGTCGAGGTGGTGCTCGAACTAGAGTTGTAGAGGACCTCGGAGTTGATGCTAGAGTTGCTGCAGACCTCAAAGTTGATGGAATTTTAAGGGCACTCGAGGAAGTTTGGACTTTGACGGGTAGGCAGACTCAGGAGCAAGCTGCCGCTATTGCCCAAGCTGTCGAGGCCACTGTGGCCGCTGCCAATAATAATAATGGGAATCAAGGGCAGAGGTAGATAAATGTGAATAGGCAGATGCATTAGTTAGTCAAGCAGTTTTTGAAATTAAAGCCCCCTAAGTTTGATGGTAGAGGTGATCTTGAGCTTGCATCGATTTGGGTAGAGGAGTTGGAAAAGGCCTTTGAGGTATTAGGATGCACCGAGAAAGAGAAAGTGACTTTGGCGGTGTACCAACTCCAGGGAAATGCGAGTGACTGGTGGAAAGCCACCAGAGGAAGGGTGTTCCCGGCTAATACCACCCAGACTTGGGCGATGTTTGCGAAAACCTTTAATGGTAAATACTTTTCTGAGAGTTCCCGAGAACAAAAGTTAGTCGAGTTTATGAGACTTTGTCAAGGGCAGAGGACAGTGGATCAGTATGAGGCTGAATTCACTCGGTTATCTAAGTTCGCCCCAAAGATGGTGGAGGACCCGTTGGATAGAGCTCGGAGGTTCCAAGATGGCTTGAAGCCGGACCTTCGTAGCCAAATGATTTCGTTGAATTTGAGGGACTATAACGAGATTTACGATCGGGCTCAAGCGATTGAGCGTGATTTGGCGGATAGGGCTGCCGCTTCTGGGTGAAGATTTACCCAGGGTAGGGACAATCGTAATCTCGGAAAGAGACCGATGTCGGGGAATTAGTGTTTTATTCCTCCCGTTAAGAGAAACATCGGAAAGCCGAACCGTTATCAGGGTACTATGTGTCAATCGTGTGGAGGGAGACACGAGAGTGGACCCTGTCTGAGTAGGAGTATCATATGCTATCGATGTGGCGGAGTGGGCCACCAAATGAGGAACTGTCTTAATAATAGACCGGCTAGGTCGTTTATGCTATCGCAACCGCTCCGAGTTGGAAATCAAGTTGGAACTCCCTTACCAACGAATCAGAATAGATCACAGGCCCAAGGACGGGTGTACGCCATGGCCAGAAGAGAGATTGAGAATGCGCCAGGGGTAGTCACAGGTACGATTTCTCTGTGCGATCATGCTGCGTATGCTTTATTTGACCCTGGGGCGTCACATTCATTTATATCATAGCAGTTTGTTAAATTGACTGGTATAGAACCGCAGTTGCTTGATGTTGTGTTGTGTGTTACAACTCCCTTAAATCATAAGATGCTAGTCTCGTTGGGGTGCCCGAATTGTAAGATTGTGATTGGTGATAGGGAGGAAAGGATTGATTTAGCGGTTCTAGCCATGTATGATTTCGATGTGATTGTGGGTATGGATTGGCTGGCTAAGTAAAGGGCCGTAATGGATTGTAGTAGCAGGGTGATCCAATTTAATCTTGTAGGACATCCGGAATTCAAATTTGTGGAAAATCGGGGGGGGGGGGGGGGGAACCTCGATCCCTTGGATTTCGTCGCTAGAAGTGACTAAGTTGTTAAACGAAGGGTGTCAAGGATTTCTAGCGGCTGTAGTTGATTCGACGGCTGAGGAGCCGAGGCTAGAGGACATAGTCGTGGTGTGCGATTATCCCGATATTTTTCCTCAGGAATTGCCTGGATTGCCACCAGAAAGAGAGGTAGAGTTTGTAATCGAGTTGGCTCCTGGAACTGAGTCAATCTCGAAGGCACCTATAGAATGTCGTTGTTAGAGTTAAAGGAGTTAATGGTGCAAATGCAAGAATTATTGGACAGAGGGTTCATCCGTCCAAGTGCGTCTCCATGGGGAGCGCCAGTTTTATTTGTGAGAAAGAAAGATGGATCGTTGAGGTTATGTATCGATTATAGGCAGTTGAATCAGGTGACGATCAAAAATAAATATCCCCTGCCAAGGATTGATGATTTGTTTGATCAGTTACAAGGGATTTCGGTGTTTTCTAAAATCGATTTGAGAACGGGATATCATCAATTGAGGATTAGGAAGGAGGATATACCGAAAACGGCATTCATAACGAGATATGGACATTATGAATTTACGGTAATGCCGTTTAGGTTGACAAATGCCCCTGCTGCCTTTATGGACTTAATGAATCGGGTGTTTAAGGAGTCCTGGATCAATTTGTGATAGTTTTCATAGACGATATATTGGTGTACTCGAAGAACTCGAAAGAGCATGAGTTTCATCTAAGTAAAGTTTTGCAGACTTTAAGAGAGAACGCACTGTATACTAAGTTTAGTAAGTGCGAGTTCTGGCTTAGTCAAATGGCATTTCTTGGACATGTGATCTCGGGGAATGGAATTTCGGTAGATCTGGCAAAGATTGAAGCCGTGATAAATTGGCCGAGACCGATAACGGTAACCGAAGTTCGAAGCTTCTTAGGTCTGGCAAGGTATTATAGACATATTGTGGAAGGATTTTTAGCTATAGCGACAACGTTGACATGTCTGCTAAAGAAAGAAATGAAATTTGAATGGAATGACAAATATGAAAAGAGTTTTTAGGAACTAAAGCATAGGCTGACAACTATGCTAGTATTGACTATTCCGTTAGGACCCGGAAGGTATGAGATTTATAGTGATACGTCATTGATAGGATTAGGATGTGTGATTATGCGACATGGTCGAGTAGTAACGTATACATTAAGGCAATTGAGATGGTTAAGATCATTCGTGAAAGGTTGGAAACAGCGCAAAGTCGTCAAAAGAGTTATGCAGACAGAAGGCGAAGACCTTTGGAGTTTCAAGTAGGGGATCATGTATTCCTCAAGGTATCGCCAATGAAAGGGTTGTCCTGATTTGGTAAGAAAGGGAAATTAAGTCCACGGTTTGTAGGACCTTTTGAGGTGTTAGAAAGGATTGGAGATTTAGCATATAGACTTGCCTTACCGCCAAACTTATCTCAGATGCACAATGTATTCCACGTATCGATGTTGAGGAAGTATGAACCGGATCCAGCACATGTGCTGAATTTTGAGGAGATAGAAGTAGATGACAAAGCGTCGTACGTGGAAAGACCAGTGCGGATCGAGGATAGGAAGGAACAAGTCTTGAGGAGCAAGACAATCCCACTGGTTAATGTTGTTTAGGAACATCACGGGATAGAAGGCACAACGTGGGAAAGTGAAGAGCAAATGCAACGTCAATACCCCCACTTGTTTGAGTAGCTAGTTTGATTTGTAAATTTCGAGGACGAAATTTTTATAAGGGGGGAAGAGTTGTGACATTCTGAAATCCGACCCACTTGAGATTTATGAAATGAATGGTTTATGGACGTGCTTGTAGTTAGATCTCGCCCGGAATTGATCACTCCGGGAATACTAACCGTTAAGGAAAGGCTAATTAGGGATTTAAATTCGCGCAATCAAAGAACTCGATCGTGAACCGACTTTCAACTATGAAAATTGTCGATGTGACATTTTGAGCCAATGAAGGCCGATCCAAGGACAGTTACGGGTCAATTCGCCGCTATCATATTAGTGGACGGCGGGTGATTCCGCTTGACCACGAAATGAATTGACGAATGACCCGAACCTATGTCAAATGATCGTGTCCGTTGGAACTAGCGATCGATCCTCGCGATTAAGTGACAACCGAGGTCGTCACGACCCTAGTGAACTTGAACGTGGCTTGATTTAGTATCGGCCATGGGTCAATAATGCGAATTTCCCCAAAAGCCACCCGTTAGTATGAGATATGCGCAAGTTACGTTATTAAAAACTTAGTCATTAAATTAGAGACCGAGATGGGCATTGGAAATTTAGAAAGTCACGACAGAACATTTGGACGATGTTGTCATTTGCTCGGTTAGCCTCGGAATTATTCGAATCCTTCAGAAAAATCGAATTTCGGCAAGAAATGAAAAATGACCGTTTTACCCCTGAAAGTTTGTTAAGGCCAAGTGTAATTGGGGAATGGAATTTTGGTCATTTCGCCCTAGCCCTAGAAATAGAAATTTTTGGACAATTTTGCCCTTGGACTTTTTGTGAAATCTCCAAATTACCCTTGGATATTTTGGAAAAGATTCGATCTCGGTCGTTGATCTCAAGATAAGAACAAATCGTGGCCGTCGATTGAAAAGTATAGAGAGGGGCAAGATGGTCATTTTGCCAAAAGGGGGACAATTATTGGAATATATAAACCTCTCTCTCTCTCTCTCCCTATCATTTCTCCCCGTCTCTCACGGCTTACTCTCTCTCTCCCTCTCGGCGATCTCTCTCTCCCTCCCTTGGCCGTGACTAGCCGGCCAAGCAAGCTGCCGCCCTGTCGCCGATCGTCGCCGTCACGCCGGACCGCCGTAGCCGCCGTTTAGCCATCGCGTGACCGCCGGCTTCCCACCCTCTCTCTCTTACTTGGATGCGCTTAGGATTCCAAGTAAGTTACAATCTAAACCCTATTTAGGATATCGGGTATTAACGGACTAGTTTAGACACGATTTAGTTGGTTTAAGGGTTGATGGAAGTAATTATAGATGGATTAGAGGAGAGCTTGATCCCTTATTGTGTTCATGGACTTTCATGTGGCTGTTAGATGATAGTTTGGACATGGTGGAATGAGTTTTGGCGGTTGAAATTCGGTAGAAATCAATTAGGGTTTGAATCCGTGAGGTATGGTGTGATTCTCGGATTCGCGGTTACTGTACCCGTCCAGTTTGCTATTTTTGTACAGAATTGTGTGGACCGAATTTGAGGAAGTTTTCTTCATAAAAGTTGCTCCCAACATCTTGAAGTATAACATATTTTAAATTTGGAATTTTTGGAGGCCATTTGTGTCACACGAAAACCCATTTTCAGACCGTCTTAAAACTGCCCGGAACACTGTTCATCCCGACCTTCTTGTCTTGCTGAATTTTTATAAAATTTTCCAGATCTATTTTCAATAAACTTCCTCACAAAAGTTGTTGTCGACTTTCTTTTCTATGACATATAAAAATTTCAAAGCTTTTCAAGGTGATTTGGGTGTTGAAAGAAATGTATTTTGAGGACAAAACAGTCTGTTAGAGCGAACTGATTCTGGTCTGGTTTCGAGGGACGAAAAGGCATGGTTGTAGATTAAACCGGATTTCGTGTTCTTCGTAAGAAATGTTTATCAAGATGTTTTTTATAATATATCCAAAATTTAGAATTTTTGGAGTTCGTTTACTATTTATTTTGATGGGATTTTGGTCACTATGTAAACTGCTCAAATTTACCCTGATTCCATGGATGTTCATTTTTATGAGCGGAATGGTGGGGGTGTCGAGGTTGAATAGTTGCTGCCCTCGTGACTGGAATTGATGCTTGAATGTGTGTTTGTATGTTCTAGGGGCTGAATTGAAATGGTTGAATTGGGTGCATTTGGGTGCATTTAATTAATGTTCGAGTATGTGAACGTATGAGATTTGAGGCGTGCGATGTGCGTGTGATCACTAAAAAGCCCTGAGGCGTGTTTACACGGGGTACAGATAAAATACGGCGTGTTGGCATGTGCGCGTGATCACTAAATCCCTGAGGCGTGTTTACGCGGGGAATTGAACCGGCCTGAGGCATGTTTACGCGGGTCGTGATACGAATGTAGGGCCTGAGGTGTGTTTACGTGGGCCGTGGAAAGAAATTGAAAGTGAAAAGTGTGATGTGGCAAGTGAGAATGTGATCGGGCCTGAGGCGTGTTTACGCGGGTTGCGATAGGATTGTGTAATATGGCAAATGGAAAGTGAGAATGTGATTGGGCCTGAGGCGTGTTTACGCGGGTTGCGATATGAATGTTTGATGTGGCAAGTGAGAATGTGATCGGGCCTGAGGCGTGTTTACACGGGTCGCGATAGGATTGTGTAATGTGGCAAGTGGAAAGTGAGATCGGGCCTGAGGCATGTTTACGCGGGTCGCGATAGGAATGTGGGGCCTGAGGCGTGTTTACGCTGACCGAGGAAAGAGATGGAAAATTAAAATGGTGTGATAGTGCATGAATGAGTGTGAAATGTGGGGTTCGGAATTGTTGTGTGTACGACATGTGCTGTTGTGCATGAGAATGGCTTGGAATGTGTATGTGGTTTGAAATTCGTGTATTTGAGACTAATGTGCAGGTTGAGCCTAGGTAAGTACATTTGTGTATGTGATATGTATGTATTGAATGATTGGGCGTTTGGACCTGTCCGGAGATACGTGGTAGCTTAAGTGGGGTTTAGGCTGTCAACTTATTGAGAGTTGTCTCATGGTTGTTTAACCAAATTATTTCAGAACCTCGCCCTGAGCCATGAATCTACCGCCGCCGCTGCAACGTTTTGGTATCCCTATGCATACCGACCCTGTAGTAGTAGAATACCCTATAGATAATCCAATGGAGATTGAGGCAGATTCTAAGTCGTCAGAGGAACAGGTGGATCAAGGGGAGTCAGATTCGAGTTCAGAGGAGATCGACTCGAAGTGGACACCATCTAGAGTTCGTAGGGGTTAGCTGGGGGTAGGGTGATCATTTTTGAAGTACCCTTTTTAGAGTTGTTGACGTAATCCGGAGAAGCCAGTTTTTATGTGTATTATAGGTTGATGAAATTTTGGTGAGTGCTCGAAATGACTAATGGTTGTGTAATGGATGATAATGGATATTGTATGTGTATATATATATATCGAGGTGTAATGTTATGTTTGGTGGTTTAGCGAATTATCTCTCCCTATTACCCCATGATTTTATTGTCAGGGTTTATGTTCTTGTTTCTGCCGTGTGCAAACTCTGATGTGATCGTTTGGGGTCGGCGACGTTTCCTGGGTCGTCCCATTAATTCGACCAAAGAGGGATGTCACGAGCTCGATAGAGTTCGGGGCGTGACATCCATAGTCGAACTCCATTATTTCTTGAAACATTACGCGTTTGCAACCATGTAGCTTGATTATCATGTGCATAGCCTTTGGTATAGGTATTTGTTGGGAAAATGACAAGAATGGTTCTTGAACTTTGGCCCAAAATGCAATATGGTCCCTAAACTTTAGCCCAATGTGCAATATCGTCTATGAACTTTTAAATTATTTAATGTAGTCTTTGAACTTTTGGTAAATATTCAATTTAGTCCCCATACTATATAAAAATGTTCTATGTTTTCATGAACTTGAATTAATACAAAGATAACATTGAACATTTTCATATAGTTCATTGACTAAATTGAATATCTACCAAAAGTTCATGAACTATATTGAATAAATTAAAAGTTCAGGGACCAAATTGTATATTGGGGTAAAGTTTAGGGACTGCATTAAACAAATTAAAATTTCAGGGACCACACTATACATTAAGCCAAAATTCATGTCATTATCCAATATTTGTATGACTTGAAGGCAACGTTTGACACAGTGACATGAATCACAACTAGGCTTGCCAACCTTACAATGCCTAGTCTTCTTGCTAGATCGATTATGATTTTTTCTCCCAATAGAGGCTAATGCAGGTCCTCGATATGCATCTTTCAAAAACCAAAATTATTATAGTCGAACCGATCGATCTTCACCTGTCCTTCAGCCTTCTTCATCGCTGCCACCTTTACGCCGAATGTGGCTTTGATACTAGTTGTAAGGAACATGACGACACGTAAAAGAGGAGAAATTAGAAAAGAAAACACTCGAATTTTTACTTGGAAATCCTGTCAGATACAGAAAGGGAAAGTGCAGCACTACGCAATCTTTTCATTGTCAGTTTCGAGTTATAATTCTAAGAGATATCGTCTCAAAATATGGTGGAGTTTTGGACACGTAAATCTATGGTGAAAGCTATAGTATAAAACGGTCGTCGAACCAAGGGGAATAAGGACAAGTTTGTGGGACTTTTGGAACATTATAATTAATTGATTTTTGTTATTTCTCATTGTTAGTGTAGTTGATTCTAGCATTAGAGCATTTCAAGCTGAGGAATTGTAGGTCACTCACTTGTTCAAATACCAGCATGAGCATGCAAACTGCTTTGAGTTACTAATTACACGATCAAAGGCCTTGACCTAACTGGTTCACGTGACTTGTAACATGTTTTACGCACTTTCAAGTGCTCCAGTTTCTATGCTTTAGCCTGACTTATTAATAAAAGTCCAAATCATGAAGTTTGATTCGGGTTGGAAGTAAAATGCGGAACCAAACTATTTGAATGAACTAACTATGACATAGTCCGTCAACTATTTTCGTGTATATATGGAAAAGAGTTTCTTTAAAACAATATTTCACAATTGTTACGTTAACTTTGATTTGTTTGATGGTTTTATTTCACTTAGAAGCAAAACCAAGAGAATAAAATCTTAAAAGCTCCATCTTTCTCTAAACCAAAGTAGATAATTATTATTGAAACCATAGTTTACCTGGCAATTTTGTAAGTTGAGATTTTTTTATTAGTGCTAAGGGACTGAAGAACAACATTAGCTATAAGGATTAATTTAACTAGTTCAACTTTTTATACTCTTTCTCTAAATTCAAAATCTTCCTCATACATTTATGCTCAAAATGATCCATGTACTATCGAAAATTTACTAGTCGTCCTTAGACTTTTTTCCGATGACAAATTTTGTTGATGGGGACTGATGACGTTAGTTTTGTCGTTGACCATAATGCAACGGCTACTGCAGCCATTATTGGTGGTCGAAGAGAGTAGCACAATACATCTCCGACCATCGACGAATGCACGCAATCTTCCAGAACCCAAATTGCCACTGCTAATATCATGACCTACAAATCAAGGGACAGTCTTAGGTAGACAAATTCTGCGGCGGGTAGGCCTCCCATAAGGTTACAGAGGCATGTAGGTTTCAAAACTTGAATTATTGCTATGATGAAACTTTCACAATCCCAATTGCGACGAAAAATGCCCTAAACATCCAATAGCCACCATAATTAGGGTTCTAGTAGGACCCAAATAGCGGCCGCGGTTGGGGTTTCAAAATCCTTGCCGGTATCGGACGAGGGTTGGCGATCCTCCATTGAATTTCAGTGAGGTTTGACAACCATTACCGATGTCTGGGCAGCAACAGTAGCAATTTGAAAAAAATGACACATGTTCTGTCTGTCCAAATAAGCAGCTGGTATTCACATCACCATATAGATGAAGCAATTCAACTGAAAAACTAACAGGGAATCTGCTCAAATGAAACAGAAACGTATCACGATCAGAAATACAGCACAACTTAGTACAGCAAAAGAGTACTTAATGCCGCATTCAGCAAAAATACGGCAATTTCTACCAAGAAGCAAGAGGATTGCTTGGTTAAGGTGAAAGAACTTAAGTTGGTACCGTCAATTTCTGTTCAAGAAAAAAGAATTTTATGCGCAGATGTCATTCGCAATGGAATGACCGTCTATTTTTAGATATGTGTGAGAGCTCATTGGATCAAATCGAAATGAATGATAGACACTTTGGAACATTAATTATAGGCCAAAATAGTGCTATGGATTGTCACGTCGTTCTCCCAAGTCAGCAAATTCTTTTTTCCTTTTCTTTTTGGTCCAAAATTATGTTATGTATATCACACACATACATACATATATCATATCAAACCCACAGGTAAGCCGTGTGAAGCTAGCATGGCAATCTTAGGTCGAACAAATATTATGGTCACGTCAGCTAAAGGCGATAAAAAAAAAATTATGCGAGGACTATATTGAGTGGATTTTAAAAGTTTCAGAACGATTGAACAAAAAAAAATTTAGGACCATATTTAACATTGAAGAAAAATTCTACGACCATCCATGTAACTATCCCATTGACTATCTTTTATGTTATTTTGACGAGTTGATTTTACATTAGTGCAAATGCGAGTTTCATTGGATCTTCAATTTTGGGAATATTCAATGCTTTGCATATGTGTGTGTGTTTATATATATTATATTATATATAACAACTTTGATGTAGACATCAGTACTAAGATTTAGAAGAAAAACAAAATAACGCTTCGTTTATATTCGTTTTTGTCGCGTACATTAAATAAGCACAAAAAATCCAAGAAGTGGTAGGCCAATTGTCATAGAGAAAAGAAACTCAATATTGTAATATATGAAAACAAATCGCCATAGTTATTCAAACTCGTCCTGTATCATATTCCTTGGATTGATGTAGCTCCCTGATTCCTTTTATTAATGGAACTCCGCAATTCTGCTGAAGCTCCACCATTTGCGCCTTCATTTGCTTAAGCTCTTCCAAGTTGAGCTCTTTAGTGGGAGCTTCTCACAATCCCTCGCCGTTATGTCCTTCAGTCATTCGCATCAGCAGTTTTCCTCGAGCCCCGTCAGCTTCAACTTGATCAACGAGCTCACTGTGTTTTTGGTGGGAAAAGTGCTAAAAAAGTCCTAAACCTTTTACATTTATATCAATTTAGTCCTAAACCTTTTATATTAGTGTCAATTCAATCATAAACTTTTTGCATTGATGCCAATTTAGTCCTAAACCTTTTGTTTTTGTGCCAATTCAGTCATTCCGACCAATTTTGGCCGGATTTTGCTGACGTGGACGCCGGCCGGCCGATCACCGGCGCTGACATGAACAACTTTAATAATATTTTTATATTTTTTGAATTTTTATTTATTTTTTTCTTTTTTTCTTTTTTTTTTCCCCTCCCCTCCCTCCTTCCTCTAGCAGGTCGCTGGACTGGCGACCGGCCAGACGCCAGAGGTCAGTGTCGGAGAGGTCAGTGTCGACGAGGTCGTGCCAGTCACCGGCAAGGCTCCACCTCGCCAGATCTAGCGAGGTCGAGCCTCACCGGCGGCTAGGCGAGGCACGACCTCGCCAGATCTAGCGAGGTCTCGCCGACCTCTAGCCTCTGGCCGGTTGCCGATTCGGCGACCGGTTGGAGGAAGGAGGGAGGGGAGGGGGAAAAAATAAAAAGAAAAGAAAAAAGAAAATAAATATTAAAATATTAAAATATTATTAAAGTTGTCCATGTCAGCGTCGGTGACTGGACATCGGCCGGTCGGCATCCACGTCAGCAAAATCCGGCCAAAATTAGCAGGAATGACTGAATTGGCACAAAAACAAAAGGTTTAGGACTGAATTGGCACTAATACAAAAAGTTTAGAACTGAATTGGCACCATAGAAAGGTTTAGGACTGAATTGGCACCAATGCAAAATGTTTAAGACTGAATTGGCACCAAAAAAAGGTTTAGGATTATATTGGCACCAATACAAAATGTTTATGACTTTTTTGGCACTTTTCCCGTTTGTGGTTGAGCTCATTAATCCTGAGTCGACCATAAGACTCAATCAAGGTGTTTGCATCACCATTTTGCAGAGGATTTGGGTTGAGGAATTGGTTCGCAATCGAATCGTTAGATGGATGAGCAAAAGAATAGGGTTTTCCAGTTGGAGAGAATATTATAACTCCCACCTTCGAACCGCAAAGGGTTGCAAGCTCACTTGCTTTTTTGTAGATGCCAGATCTACGTTTGGAGAATGTGATGAGTTTATCATACTTATTTTCAATTTGTCTCATTTGAATTATCTGACGTCCTCTTGTCTATCTACCTGCCATGATTAAAGACAGTATTATAAGATAATTGCAAGATACTAAAAGTTATGATAGTAATGTCAAATTCAGTGCGAGCATAATGAACATAATGCACCTATTTATAAGGGGATAGTGATGTCAAATCTAGTATGCAATGTTTTAGGATACCCTCTTCCAGTTGCCACCTCCCATAAAAATATCCTTTGTTTTGAAAAAGGTAAGAATTGTTCAATGGATAGGTTGATTTTTCAATATATGAATGTTAATAAACGGTTTCACAATTTTAAGGCTCAACTCTGTATTTCTCACTATATTTGCCTTTGAAAATTAATCTCTATAAATGAGTATTTATAATGAAAGAGCCAAATTAAAGTTTGTATTTTGTGCAAGACATTAAAAACATAAGCTCCATTGGAAGCTCAAATTGGGCAAAAATCTTGGCTGGGAAATGAAGAGTTAAAGTTTAGAACAACTGTAATACTATTTCTTGTATTCGTTGTTTGGGAATTTTTATGGCCAAATACCAAATTTGTATTACTCTATAATAGGTCACTCGAAATATGTTACAATGTGTGCTTCGAATAGATAATTAATAGAAATCACTATTAGGTAATAAAAAAATAGCATATTGACCTTTTGAAGAAATTAAATGGTCAATTATTATAAAAAAAATATGTCAAGATTCATGTTTAAACTGTTTTGATAAACAACATTGTCGTGACCTTTCAAGAGGTGAAGCACCAAGGGAAAGGTAATGAATTATTAAGAAAATGCTTAGTGCAGAATCTCCCAAGCCCATACCAATCGCAACTTAAGGGTTTTGATTCATTAATTAAACATGCAAATTTAATACATCGATAAGTCACCACTAATCTATTGTGGGTCGATTAGAAATCCAAGTAAAGTGTGGATAACATTTTGCTTCTGCAAACTAGAGATTTTATGGATACAAGAACTTGGTTATACTGGATAAAATCTAATGCCATTTAATGCCATTTCTCTTATTTTAAAAAAGTTTTGCAAATAGTCTTGGTTGATTTTAATCCTAAATAACTAATATATGATGGGTGATCATTGTTGTGACCTCCCCGAACCGATGCACCACCTAAAGGGTTGGCTAATGGATTATTAAATTTAAACTTAGCTCGAGTTCTCCTAAGCCCATACCAATTCGTGACTTAAGTTCAAGTTATTAACATGCATATCAATTCTATCTAGAAGTCACCATTAATAAGTTTTTGGTGAGTCGACTAGATACCCAAGTAAGGCGTGGGAGCATTGCTTTACATCTTCAGACCAAAGATTCAATGAGTTTGGGAACTTGATTATACTAATTAATCAACTAATGCCCTTTTGGTACCTTACCTTATTCAAACGCTACCTAAAGTGTTCATACAACAATCTTACCAGTTGTGAGTGCTAAAGTTCTATCCCTAACCAGGTTAAAGGGAAGACACAATCAATAAATGGAAAGTGCGCAATCAAGTAATAATCAAAATGGAAATACACAAACAACGCCTAACATTTGTCTTTAAGAACATCCAATATCCTAATGTGGAGCTCTAAGATCTTTTTCAATTCGAGCACAATTTTTTATCAAAGATTTTCAAACATTTTTAAGGAAAACTACTCAAAATTTAGTTTCTAAGATAATTCCTCATTTTAGAAAAAATAATTTTTTTCAGATAATTTTATTTTATTTATTTATTTTATAAAAATATTTTTTGAAATATTTTGAAATATTAAAATAAAGTAATATTATGTAATATAATAATAAACGGACCCGGGTCGGATCTTTGCATTTGACCCGGGTTGAGATTGACCCAGTGCGCTGGCCCGAGTCCATCACTGGACTGGGCTCACTAAATGAGCCAAGTCCGACAAACCTTAAAAAAAATAAACAAAAAAAATAGGTCCGGCCCAAACTAAACAAGCCCTAATAGAAACTAAACCAAGCCCACTAACAAAACCTTAACCAAACCGGCCCGTAAACAACACAAGCCCGGCCGGCCCAACCCGTGAACCGGGCCCGACCTGGTTTTCGACCCGGCCCCAGTTCACGGTCTCCCCTTGCCCCACCGCTTCACGGACATGATGGAGACGACCGCGGCGAAGGGCACCACTTGTCTCCGTCGCGGCCAAGGGCGAAACACAATGTCGCCTCAGTCGAGCCAGGCCAAGTGCTCGGTCCTCATCTAGCCGACAGCACTTCGATGACGTCTGTGGAGGGGCGTTCCCAGGACGCCTCTAAGTCGCGAAATCCGCGGCTTCCGCAAGGTTTCGTAAAGTTGGCCCCAGTCCGGGGTATACCAACTACCCCGACCACAACGCCCCGGCCTACACCGTCGTCCCTGGTCGGCTTTGACATCGTCGGTTAGGGACAACCCTTTTTCAGCCAAGTGTAAGATAGCAAAGGAGGAGGGGTAGAAATGCAGCGAAACGGCCGAGGCCCGAGAATGCCAGACACCACAGGGAGTCCTCGACAGGACGAGGCCGAGCACGAGCAATCCGATTTTAGCCAAAGCGAGTGAACTGAATCTAGATCTCATCGTGGCATTTTGACAATCAGGTAGAGTGCATTGGCTAAAATGGAAGAAAACCAAACCAACCGAGGCCAAACTCTCACCGGGACTCACGAAATTAGCTCGAGACATGTACAGCGACCAAACGAGGAAACGGCTGGGCCGGAGTTCGTGTGAGCCAGACGGCCTCGAGCTCCAGCTGGCATGCCTAGAAAACAGTGCCAAAAAAAAAAACAGAGCACAGATGAGGGGAAAAACGAGGCGCCGGAATGTGCGGTCGCCAAGTTCCTACCCGGCTTGGTGGCGAAGGCCAAAAGGCGGTCTTGAAGCGAATCGAGTTATGATCGGCCACCTAGGTGTCGTCACACCGGGATCCTCGGGATCAGACTCAAAGCACACTCACCAGAAATTTAAGCGCTGTGGCAGGAGAGGCCCCGACTCAGTGTCGCCGAGTAGGGATCGACGATTCGCGTCAAGGACAGCCGAGCGACGCTCAGCCAAAGCAAATTCCGACCCTCTCTCTTTTAGACCTCTCAATCTCTCTCTCTCTCGACTCACTCCCTCACCGATCCCGCTTTTTTATCTTTTTTTCTCTTTCCTCGCCCCTTTATGGCCGGTTGGTCATGCCCAACCGCCAGCCTACTGTGGCCGGCCGGTCGCCGACCACCGGCTCCCTGCGCTATTCGTGTCGGCCGCTGCCCTAACTCTACTCCTCTGGCTTGTCCTTTGCTTCGTATCTCTCTCTCTCTCTGTTTTCTGCAAAGAGCGTAAGGGAACGGGAGGAAGAGAGAAGGAAGTAAGGGTCGGGCCAGAGAAAGAAAGAATGGGCCGGCCTAGGGAGAAAAGAAATAAAAAGAAGAAGAAGCAAAAGGGCTAGATTGGACATGATCGGGCCAGGTCAAACCGGCTCGATTCCTTTTTCTTTTTTTAAGAAAACTTATTACTATTTTGTATTATGCATTTTTTGTATTTTCATAAGGAAATGACAACCAACTGGACTGGCAAAATTAGATGTCAACAATCATGTGGGTGCACAAACAGAAATTTAACACTCAATCTATCAAAACGGTAAATAAATTACTAGAAAATGGTGGAGAAACTCGATGAGCTAAGCAAGTGAAAAGCTCCATTATATCCAATACATCAAGTGTTCTGTAAAATTTTAACTAAAACCAATAAATGATGTAGTGTATGAATGGCATAGACATGATTTCTAAATTTTATTATGTAATTTTGATTCCATTATGTCCAATATATCAAGTGTGCTTTAGATGGAATTTTGATCTCCCTTATCCCAAAAGTCCCCATGCTAAAAGACTAGATCGGTATTGCCCTATTAGCTTAAGTAATTTTGATAATTGGATCATTTCCATGGTATTTCCAAACCACTTAAAATCTTAGCTACCATAACTAATTACAGTGGAGCAGAGTGCATTTGTTAGTGGAAAGATAATGTAGCCCAAGGTCAACTACTCGAAAAATAGGATCGGGACAGTGACTTACACACACAGAAACTCCATCACAAAAACGAGCAGAAATATCAGTTTTGCGCTAGTTCAGGAAAATGGTCGTAACTTTGTCGATATTGATCGGATTGATTTGATTCCAAAGCCAAAAGAACAAAGACTCCTGGATCTACAATTTTTATGTTTTGATGGCTGCAACTCTTTAAGGATGCATACTTCAAAATCTCCAACTCTTCAAGGATGGAGTGAAAAGTTTTCTAGGTTTTCAGGGGGTTTGAACTCTTCGAGGTTCAAGAGAATTACACTAAGAAAATTTCATTAATCAATTTCAATAAGTCATTTACATAAATTTGATGGCCTTTTATAGCAAAACAAAAGAAAAGCAAAAGACTAAAGTTAAATCTATAAACTAGAAATTATTAATGCACATAAAAACTAGAAGCTATTAAAAGACAATATTTCCAATGCTTGTGGCCATCTTGAGGAGTCTTGTTGCAAGCTTCCAATTTATGGGTAATCACAAAGCCAAGGATCAGACTTTTCATTTATCGATGAAGTTCTTCAATTGTCGATGAGGTCTATTATTAGGCTTATTGATGAGAATGTTATTGAGATTGAATGCGTGCTGACCTTCTTGGTTGAATGAGTTGGTCTTGAATATGGGCTGCATCAAAAGAAAATTAGGTTAATACCACAAAAAACCTCAAACCGATATATTTGTGACAAATTTACCCAAAACTAATTTTTTGACAAAAAAACCCCAAATGGGTACATTTTCAACAATTTTACCCTCCCTTAGTTTCCGTTGAACTTGAATTAATATCATGAAAAATCACAAATTGATACACCTATGACAATCGGAGGGTAAAATCCCAAAGCAGTACACCCATCCACTACCACATATCATCTAACTCAGCAAATTTGATAATACAATTTAATGAAAACTAACGGAGGGTAAATTTCTCACAAGTGTACAAGTTTGGGGTTTTTTGTGGTCAAAATATTAGTTTTGGGTAAATTTGTCATAGGTATACCAATTTGCGATTTTTTGTGGTATTAACACAGGAAAATTTAAGATAATATCTCGATTGTCCAAGAGATGCTACATTGACTGCAACTTAAGAAAAGAAAGCAACAATTTTAGGCTATGCTTAAACTAGACATGTGAAAAGCTTATAACAGGATCAAATGGGATTTCTTAGAAGCTAGTTTGTTCATGCGATTTGTTATGACGGTATCCTACAGTGTGAAGTTTAATGGGAACCATTGCCTTATTGTCAACCCTCCAAAGGAAGTAGATAATGATACCTTATTTCCCCATATATGTTCATTCCTATTGCTAATGTACTATCTTTTCTTGTGAAGAAGGCGACCAAAGATGCCAGCATAGAAGGAATTAACTTGAATAGACACTCAACTCTATCTTGCTTACCGTTTGCAGATGACTACATATTTTTTTCCTAATGGAATGTCAAAACCTAGCTGGTGTTTTAAATCAATATTGTTTTGCTACGAGTTCGGCTAGAAATATGAACAAATTAGGGAATTTTTTCAGTATTGGCTACCCTCGAAACTTGAGTCGGAATATGGCCAATGAACTGCAAAATCCTTAAGTTAAAAAGACAAAAATATTTTAGGCCTACCATCTTATTAGCGATCATCTGAAAAATAGATGTTCGTTTGGATCTTGACAGGGTAAACACGAAATTGGAAGGCTAGAAAGAAAAGTTGATATCAAAAGCAGGCAAGGAAATCTTACTGAAAGAAGTAGTTCAAGCTCTAATGTAATATGTAATTTCAATCTTAAAATACCACTCTCTCTTTGTCGAGCCATATAACAAAAGATTGCTTCTCTCGAGTGCAAAAACAATGACCCGAAATAGGGTGTACACTGGAAAAGTTTTGTTCTGCATAAGATGAGAAAGGACAATGGTTGACTAGGGTTTTGGTACTTGATCACCTTTAATATGGCTATGTTGGGTAAACGACTGTCGAAAGGATAAGTGGCTGAAAATGGGGGTAATTGGAGGACATACAAACTGTAATGATCCTTAGAAGGCAGCTGAATTAATTGATAAGAGTAACTCCACTTGGTATGAACAAAGTATTCAGAACTTATTGGAAGAACAAATTATAAATGAAATGATTTCTATTCCCATGCCGTCTACCAATGTAGAAGACAAGCTGGTCTGAATAGTCATAAAATCAGGATTATACTCAATTAAAAGTGGGTATAAACGACTCAGAGAAGAAGTGGGTAAACCAAACATGCATAGGGCATCTTCCTCCTATCAAATACCACGAGATCTATGGTGCAAAATATGGAAGTTGAATACTTTTCCCAAAATCAAAATGTTCCTTATTACTAAATAGAAAATAAACTTTTATTCCAAAAAAACATGATTAGCAAGTACAAATATGATGTGGATTAATACTAAGATTCAAAAGCAAAACAAAATAAAGCATCCTTTTTTATTCGAAATGATGATTTTCTAAGGATAGGATCACGTCCACTAAATAAGCACAATAAATTCTAGGGAAAATTCCAAATAAAGACCCAAAGTGGAGCTATTTTCTCAAAAAAGGACCTGAAGTGGATGTTGTATCAAATAAAGACCCGAAGTGCTCAAACCAGTCTCAAATAAGGACCTGAACTCGCCGGCCGGCGAGTGTGAGACATTTCCAGCATCGAAATATAGGCAATTTTGTTCAAAAAAATATGAATAAGAACCAATAAACCCTAAAAGAAAAACCCCCAAATTCTTCACGTTCTTCTTCTTCTACTCTTCGTCTTCTACTTTCTTTCTTCCCTCTCACTTGGAGCACCCAACTTCTCTGTTAATGGAGCACAAACTGAAAAACAACAAGAAACCCCTACCTTCGTTTCAAGTCAAAGCTCGAGCAAAGTCACATCTTCATTATTCAGACACTCATGTGTAACACGAAGGCCTCAATTCTTCATCATCGTTTCCCACGTTCAAGGAGTTGCACGCAACTTGTCTTTGAGAACAGGAACTCCGTATGTTAGATCGAATTTTCCAGGAAAACAAATGTTCAAACCTGTTGATGAGACAAATTTCGGAGAATTGCACTAGCAAACGTGTGAAACTTGACACATGCTATACAAGTCTATTATGGCTTGTAAGTCGGCCTCTAAAAATGTCTTAAGGTTGCGTTTGGTCGTCCAGATTCAGATTGGGATAGGATAGGATGAAGGGGGATTTGAAATACTCCACATATCCCCGGATTGTAAAAATATCCTATCATATGTTTGACGCAACCTACGATAGGATTTGAAATCTTTGAACAAAATCTTTATAAATTTTCGAAATTCTGCAACCTAAGATAAGATTGAAAATCCTTATCATTTGAAAATCTTTAAAAATCTTTGAAAATCCCATCTTTGACTTTGCTCCTCTTGTACGTGAGACTCAAATCCTCTCAACCACGTCTCTGGGAAGTCAACCTTGGGAGCATGACGTCTCTCAACCGACATGAGTTCATGTAATTTTGGGATGGCCTCGTGAACAGTGGGAGGCACTTTATGTGAGTCATACGGCTAGACTCCATTGCCAAAGAAATTGGCTAAGAGAGGCAAAGTGGAGAAGGTGTGCATCGTGGGATGGGCCCGCCGGAGGAGGTTCTACACCACAGCGCCATTACAACGTTCTTGATGCACAGCAAGTGGAACTCGATGCTTGAGAGCGTGGTCGCCAAGAAGCTGATGGTGTGCTAGCTATTTTTTATCGACCATAAGGTGAACAGCCGGCTCATGAGTCATGCGTGAAAGGTCATAATGTGAGATTTTGTGGACTACTATTAACTGTTCTAAAAGCTTAAGCTATTAAATAAAAGCGAAGTTTGATATTTAAATATTCTATCACTCCCCGTCACGTTTAATCTGGTGTTTTTTGCCTAGTACTAAACGTGGACATATTTAGGAAAGGCAAATGGGGCTTGAAAAAATTGAAACTCAAGACATCCTGCTCCGATACTATGTGAGATTTTGTGAGACAACTACCAATTGTTAGGGTGGAAAGGATGATCTATGCAAATCCGGAACGATGATCGTCTTTAGGCCCCTTTTCACCCTCACTCGTCAGAACACAATCGCCGCAGACGGTGATGGCTGGCGTGGTCGGAGGCGGCAGTGATAGTGCGATGGTAGGAAGTGACTATGATCAGTAACTTTGGTGGTGGTCCTCGAGCGGGCAGTGCCAGCAAAGCAATATTCGATGTGTCACTTTATCACTCCGTTAAAAGATAAAATATGAATTTTCTTTTAATTTTTAAATTTTATATCCAATCCCAATTTATCCCACCCCCTAGGCCAGATTTCTTATCCAGCATTTTATCCGGATGTATCCGGGTTTTGCAAGAAATCAAACGTTCAAACCTGTGGATGAAACAAATTTTAAAGAATTGCACTCGCTAACGTGTGAAACTTGACACATGCTATACAAGTCTATTCTCGCTTGTAAGTCAGCCTCTGAAAATGTCTTAAAGGTACACGCGAAATTTGTAGTAATGTTATCCATAATCTCTCATCATATATAAAACACAAATCAAAATGACAAAAAAGTACACAAGAAAACAAATCTCCCATTCTTTTTGTCATATCTGGGCTAGAAATTTGTAGTAGTAATATCATGTTCCAGTACATCAAATACGTAGTAAAATCATCCATAGCATCTTATCAATGTAATAAACAACTTGAAAGGCTAAAAAGGTACACATGAATATGAGTAGTTATAGTTATTCAAGCTTGTCCACTAGTATCGTTTCTCTGATTTGAACTTTCTCCTTCGACTGATGTAGCTCCGCGATTCCTTTGACTTCTCGAACTCCGCAAATTCCGCCGAAGCTCCAACATTCGTGCCTTCATTTGCTTGAGCTCTTCCAAGTTCAGCTCTTCCATGGGAGCTTCCCACCACCCCTCACCGTCCGGTCCTTCAGTCACTCGTTTCAGCATTTTACCTTGCGCCCTGTCAGCTTTGACTTGATCAATGAGCTCTTCGTGTTGTTGATTCAGCTCATTCAGTCGGAGTCGACGGTAGGACTCCACCAAAGTGTCGGCACCATCATTTTGCGGATGGTTTCGGTTGAGGAATCGATTTCCAATCGAGTCTATGGATGGATGAGCAAAAGAGTAGGGTTTTCCGGTAGGAGAGAATATTGCTACTCCCACCTCCGAACCACAAAGGGTTACAAGCTCGCTTGCTTTCTTGTAGATACCAGATCTACGTTTGGAGAACGTGATGAGCTTATCTTCCTTATTTTCAACCTGTCTCATCTCGATTCTCCGACCTCTTGTCCTTCTTCCTGCCATGATTAAAGACAGTAATCTAAGATAATTACAAGATGATCTAGTAAACGTCAAATTCAGTGTGAGCACAATGAAAAGAATGCACCTATATATAAGGAGATAGTGATGCCCAATCTAGTATGCAATGTTTTGGGATAATCTTTTTTGAGTTGTCACCTTCCACAAAATATATTTTTCAGAAAAAGTAAGAGTTGTTCAATGGATAGGCTGGTTTTCCACTTTGTCCAAAAATAAATGTTTTCACAATTTTAAGACTCGACTCCATATTTGTCACCATATTTGCCTTTGAAAAATGATCTCTATGAATGAGTAGTTAATAATGAGGGAGCCAAATTGAAAATTGTATTTTGAGCAAGACATTTAAATCATTACCTACGTTGAAAGCACAAATTGGGAAAAAAAATCTTAGTTTGGAAATGAAGATTTGAAGATTATGATTAATTGTAAGGACTATTTTATACTTTAGTTTGGGATTTTTTTATGACCAACTACGTTATTAGGACTCTATAATAGACCGCTTGAAATTTTTTTCTGGCCAAATTAAAAGAAGAACATAAAAACAAAGTGAGTTACAAATGGAGGGCCTTCAACAGAGCTTGTAAAGGTCGACCAATCGACGGACCCGAGGAGAGGTATCCGCATCCTTTCAAGGACGGAGTTCGAGTTAGATAAATATAATCTCTTTGCAACAAATTCGCATGACAGTAGTGGTCTGAATTTCCCCTGGAGATATGATAATATGGATGGAAAAGTTTGAATGATAGTGTTATAATTTGTTTTCATTTGTGCTTTTTTATAATTTTGATTGGTATCTTCTACGGAGAAGAAATTTGTTTTCGCCGGTTTGTCCCTCCGTCGAAAAATCTTTCACCGAACGCTGCGTTTCGGATTTTATTAGAGGAGACTAGGGTCTTGAGTCAAGCTTGGACAGAGAATGTCAAATGCGTTTATTAATCCAATGTAGATCTTACACCCTAACTTGATATGATGTCGAACTCGACAATACTGACCATGAAACGACAACTTGCAAATGTTGAAATTAAGTTATGCCGGAATTTAATCGACGACACAACTTCAAAGTTAATCAATGACGCGACTTGAATGAATACAGCTGGAATCTAATCAACAGCTATACTCCAAACACAGCGCCGAAATTTAATCGACGACACTGAGCTAGTGGCTCAACACTGGAATTTAATCAACAATGCTGAACCTGATAAAGACCCTCGTCGGAATTGAATCTACGTCACAGAATCTGAAGATTAGGACTAATACTACTCCTAATGTACTTAAAGATAAAGGCTAAATAAAGGATGCATTGTGTTGTTGAAGAAGGGTCTTTTCTACGTTGAAAGTCCTTGAGTATTTATAGAGCAGCTTGACAACCGTTCCTTGAAAGTCGTTTTCCACTTCCTTACGTTTCGTGCTTTAACTGTTTCCTGACTTGTCGATATTACTTACGCTCCTTGGGCATCACATAGTAACCAATTTCCTTCCACGTGTCACTTTATCTCTTGTCATTCTTGATGCCCACGGTCGTGTCTTTACCTTTTGACACGTGTAAATGAATTTTCATTTCGTCTTGCCATGATTTCGCGCAAAACTCGCGATTTTGAACTTTGTCGACGCCACGTGTAAAGCTCGTGATCTGGGATTCGTTGACGTCACATGCAAGGCTTAAATTTGTCGACATCACGTGCAAAGCTCGTGACTTTAAACTTGTCGACACCTTTACGACGTGTCCTATCGATAACTGCCTTTGGGCCTGATTTGTGGCCTTTCTCATATTTTTTGCCATGTGGGCCGTGCTTTACATCTTCTGTAACTTGTGGACGGCCCATTCCCACCAGGGGTAATTTTGGGTGTCAACATATGCCCCCTTTTAAAACGAATAAATTTGAATTTATCTCTTTTAAATGTGTACCTTGTCTGTGTACGAATCCCTAGGACATAATCATGCCTTTCTGTCCTTTGATGTCCTTTCGAACAGTCTTTACGAATTCCTCATCCAATACCCATTAGACACATCACCTCGTATCTTCCTCGAAAAGTTTTGGCTTTTCCAATCGTCTTCTTCATCTTTTATTCTTGTAAAAACCTTGTTTCATCGTCGCGTCTTGTTCTTTCAATCCTAAAAATCCTTTCTTGAACCTTTTCGATCGCTTCTCATGGCGTCCAAAAAGTCCGAATATTCATCCAGCGATTACATCGCAGCTTTTGATAAGTTTAAAGACGATCCACATGCTGGCAATTGCTTCTTTCATTTACTAAAAGCTGTCGAGGGTGAATACAACTGTTTCTCTCTGGATCCCAGTTTCATGGACCATCTCAATATACTTGTGAATCTCCAATTCCACTTCCCGTATAAACACAGTGAGACCTTGGCTCTGCAACATTCTTCTATTACGGATGTGTGGTCCACCGGGTCTTCTCGATTTCAAAGTTTCCCTTCTTACGAAGAGGATTTTCACAAATGGTTTATTCGGCTGAAGGCTGACCAAGAAACTCGACTTTTATGGACAGCTGCTGGAATCGATATCGCTCTTGAGGTCAGTATGTCATCTTATGACCTAGAACGTGGATTATTGGGCTTCGCCATCACTTTCTGGTCCTCGTCTAGCAATTGTTTCTTTTTCCCTTGGGGCCGCATGTCCATCACTATGCTCGATGTCTTTGCCATAGCGGGCTTCGAATTGGTTGGTCATGCCGTCGAGGATTTGCCCGTACTGTCCACTCCTTTCATCTCTGAAGACGCTTTGGCATATAGCAATTTCTTGTCCTGGTTTTATCGAGCTTCGGGTCCTGTTACTCAAGATGAGCGTTTCTTTTTCTTACTCTTTTGGCTATCAAAATATGTGTTCTACAGTCCTGCCCTTAAAGTTTGTAAGGACTATTTGCAAATTGCCGCGGCCCTAGCCACGGGACAACGTCTTGCCTTGGCCCTAGCCACGGGACAACGTCTTGCCTTGGCCCCTCTTGTTCTTGCAGTTTTTTATAGAGACTTTGCCCATGCCTCTCGAGCAATGAAGTTTGGGGATTCTGGAACCATTTCAGGCGCTTTTTGGATACTTCAAGCATGGATGGCTTTGTATTTCCCTTCTCTTTTTGGTAAAAACACTCGTCATCTTCCCCATTTATCTCTGCAAGGGTATAAACAACCTATACCTTTACCTCTGGGCTGTCGATTGCTGAGTCGTTCTCCTCGATATATTTCTTCTTGGCCAAGTCATTCTGAAGTCTGACTCGTAAAGACTGAATCGTAATTTCGACAGGGAGAACTGCTTCTTGTCCATAAGTAAGCATATATGGACTAGTTCCGGTAGCAGTCTTTTTGGACGTTCTATAGGCCCATAATACAGTTGATAACAATACATCCCACTCTCTGGGATTATCCTCCAGATGTCATTTAATTAATGCAATGATAACTTTGTTGGAAGCTTCAGCTTGACCATTGGCTTGGGCATAATAAGGAGTTGAATGAATCATTTTAATGCCTCTAGACTTGGCAAAACTAATCACCTCTTGCCCAGTAAAAACCGTGCCTTAGTCCGTAGTTATAGATTCTGGAATGCCAAATCGATGAATAATACGCTCCTCGATGAACTCCTTCACTGTTTTTTGTGTTATATTCTTATACGAGGCCGCTTCAACCCATTTGGTGAAACAGTCAGTAGCAACCAAAATGAAGCTATGTTTTCTTGACGAAGGGGGGTAGATTTTTCCTATTATATCCATAGCCCAGCCCCTGAACGGCCAAGGTTTGATAATAGGTTTCATCACGGCTGCAGGAACATGTTGAATAGGTCCATACTTCTGGCAAGCTTCACACCCCTTAGCATAACTTATGCAATCTCGGGTAATAGTTGGCAAAAAATAACCATGTCGACGGAGTAACCACTTCATTTTTATCCCTGATTGATGGGCCCCGCATATGCCTTCATGAACTTCAGCCATTGCTATTACAGATTCTTGTTATCCCAAACACTTGAGCAATAGCCCATCCACAGTCTTACGATATAACTCGTCTCCAATCATTAAATAATTGAAGCCTTTTCTTTTGAAATTTCTATCAGTAGAGACCGGGTTATTGAGATACTTTATAAATGGGGTTCTCCAATCTTGGATTACCATTTTGTCGACAGTTGTGTTGTCGACAAGAATTTATGTTGACTGTGTAAACATGACTCTATTGTCCATCGATGGCAAGACCTTGGTCTGAGTTATCATGTGGTCAACAAGCTCTTTTGATATTTTGTAACCGGAAGCCATTTGTGCCAAATCATTGGCCTCCGTGTTATGCTCTCTTTTAATATGGATCAACTCAAAATCGTCAAAGTGATTTAGGAGTTCTTTGGCCAGTGAATAATAAGATATAATATTCTCGTTAAGACACTGGTATTCCCCAGATAATTGCTTTATCACCAATTGAGAATCTCCTATAACTTTGACGAAACGTATTTTCATATTGGCCAATATATTTAAGCCGACAATTAAGGCTTCATATTCGGCCTGGTTATTGGAGCATTCAAAATTCATTTTGAACATAAGTTTCGTTTTCTGTCCATGAGGGGATATTATCATGATCACAGCCCCAGCAGATTCGGGGGTACTGGATCCATCGAAGTAAAGCTTCCATGGGACCATGTGAACGTATCTCTCACAACTTTCATTTCGAGCTCCAGGGTATTCCGTAATAAAGTCTGCTATGGCTTATCCTTTTATTGCTTTAAGTGGCATATAGACCAGATTTATTTCGGTCAGAGCAAATGCCCACTTGGCAATTCGGCCTTTAACAATAGGCCGAGTCAACATGTACTTAATCACGTCTGTTTTACATATCACATATACCGTAGTCGGCAGCATATAATGACGCAATTTTGTACATGCATAAAACAATGACAAACATAGCTTCTCTATCGCAGTGTATCTTGTTTCAGTATCATTCAACATCCGACTCAAATAATAAACCGCTTGCTCTTTGCCTTCACCATTCTTCTACGCCAGCATACATCCGATGGTAGTATCGGTAGCGGCCAGGTACAATTTCAATGGTTGGCCTGCTTTTAGCGGCATCAAGACTGGCGGATTAACCAAATACCGTTTGACTTGATCAAAAGCATGTTGATGTTTGTCTTCCCACACAAACTCCTCATGACTTTTCAACTTCAACAATGGGGAAAACACTTCAACTTTTCCTGACAGGTTAGCGATGAATCGACTCAAAAAATTTATCTTCCCTAAAATCATTTGAAGTTGCTTTTTGGTCGTAGGGGGTGGCAGTTCTAAGATAGCCTTAGCTTTATTCTTATCGATTTCAATTCCTCTCTGATTAACCAGGAACCCTAAGAAGTTGCCAGCCCTTACTCCAAAAGCATATTTTAATGGATTCATTTTTAGGTTGAATTTTTGCATCCTAATAAAAGCTTGCTCTAAATAGTTTAAATGACATACCTGGTCTGATTTGACAATGATGTCATCGATGTAGACTTCCATAAATTCTCCGATCATGTCATGAAAAACAAAATTCATGGCCCTTTGATAAGTTGCCCCTGCATTCTTTAGTCCAAATGGCATGACGAGCCATTCAAAAGTACCAATAGCCCTAGGACACCTGAATGCAGTTTTATGGACGTCTTCTTTAGCAATGAATATTTGATTGTAACCTGAATGACCATCAATTAATGACATAATTTCGTTTCCAGAAGCTGAATCAACTAGCATATCCGCCATTGGCATCTGATACTCATCTTTGGGGGTAGCTGCATTCAAGTCTCTGAAATCAATGCATACACGCAGCTTCCCATTCTTTTTCTTTACTAGGACTATATTAGACAACCACTCCACGTACCAGGCCGTCCTAATAAAACCTGCTGCCAGCAATCGCTCGACTTCCTCTTTTACCTTAAGGATTACTTCCGGGGCGAATCGTCTGGGCGGCTGTTTATGAGGCCTGAACCCCCTTTTAATGGGTAGTCGGTGTTCGACGACATCTCTGCTTGGCATTTCTTTATAGTCCCAGGCGAAACAATCTTTATACTTCTTCAAGAGTCTTACCAATTGAGCTTTGAAGTTATCATCGATCAATGAACTTATATAAATAGGACGGTGCTCGTTACCTAGTCCAAGGTCGACTTCCTGTAAAGGATCCTGAGCTTCAATTGATTTTTCAGCTTCTTTTATGGGTGACTCTTCGAATTCAAGGATTCCGTCGACAACCTCTGCGGATTGTTCTGCTAGTTCGGCCTGATAGGCCGAATACCTCTCAATGAGATCTTTTGACAATATAAGGTTCTCCATAGACAACCTCATTTAATTGTGTTGCCAGTTGACTTTTTGGGACCCATTCAACGATCCCTTTGTCGAAACGGCAGAATGCAATACTATTGAGGTCAACGAAAGGTGGCTTGCTAATGGATATACTATCTTCCAACACTAATTGACGAATTGGAGATGCATGTGCATATGTTACCTGTGATTTGGTGTTTGCTTTGACATACTCTACCTTATCTCCATTCCAAAATGCTAGCATTTGATGGAGGGTTGATGGTACATATTGATTACCATGGATCCAATCTCGACCCAATAGTAAATTGTAAGATCCATCTGCATCAACCACGCAAAAGGAGGTTCTGGAAGTTTTAGTACCCACGGTTAAGTCGGCTATGAAAATACCTTTAACTTCAGAGATTTCTCCAGTAAAGTCGGACAATTGAATGTTCGACGGAATAATCTCCTCATCTCGTCTTCCCAGTTTCTTGTAGAAACCATATGGGATGAGGTTTAGTGTAGATCCCCCGTCTACCAATACTCTAGATACCGGTCGACCATTAAATTTTGCGTTGATATTCAGAGCCCTTAAATGACTAGAACCCTTGGGTGAAGGTTTTTCAAATTCCACTACCTCCTCAATATCAAAGTGGAATTCTGCTTTTTCTTTTTCTTCCATTGTACCTTCTGCCGGATGATCTGACTCCATCGTCATTACTCGAAGGTTTGATGGAAGACATATTCAAACCATACAAGAACTCAACGGCGAGACTGATCTTGACAATTGTTGTGGTTCGTACTACGCAGACTCAATATCTTTTTTTGGTGAAGATTGCTGAGGTCGACAAGATGTCGACGCTTGAATTTCTGATTTCCGTTTCCAGACTAAATTTCCACGCTTAGGATTTTTCGGCCTGGCTTTTTGCTCAGCGATCAAGACTGGTTTCACCTGCTTGACGTGAACTTGATTTACTCGTTGCTGGAGCTGATATTCTTTTCTTTTCCGCAACATTCTCCTTTTTTGAGTCCGCGTTAGGTTTGTACTGTGATTTCGAGTTTGGCTGGCCTCATACCATTGACCTACAAGTGGGTCTCTTGGCACCTTCAGAGTTCGTCGATATGGTGGATGAGAGTGTGTGAAGATCTTCCCGATCAGGGAAATCAGGACCCTATCCACTTGGCTCGATCTTCGCATTGTATGAAGGTGGTTGAGCATAACTTACATAATAATCATATTTACCGCTGGGCTCTCCCAAGGTACCAATAGTCGGATCACCTTCTTCATACCTTTGCTTAAATGACTTAATAGCCTTATTATGGCATCGACGACCTCTATGATGATTAGTACCCTTAGAAGGAGTTTGTTTATCATATGAATCAATGAGGGCCAAATCACGAAATTCATCGACAACCTTTCCAGGCAGAAGTCTTCGACTTCTGGAGTAATGATTCTCTTGTTCCAAAAGTCGCATACACTTTCGCAAAAACGACGTGGCTGATGCCCCCTGGCGTTTGTCCTTAATGACACCATTCCTACCATTACGGGAAAAGGATCAACATCTACTTCCATTGGGGTCTTGCCTTTGTCTTCAGAAAATTTTATCTTCCCTTGTTTAATAGCTTCCTGGACGTTTCTTTTAAATATGAGGCAGTCATTAGTGGCATGGCTCCATGAATGATGCCACTTGCAATACTTCTTTCCGGCTAATTCTTCTTTGGTGGGTAAAACATGTCCTTCCGTTAGCCTAATCTGTCCGTCAGCTAATAATAAATCAAATATTTCCTCTGTCTTGTTGATGTCGAAAGAATAAAAAACGGGTTCCTTAGCCTTTGACATGAGGTTAGATTTTTCTCTGATTCTTGCTGGTTTTAGAGTTTTGCAGATGTACGGCTTATCAATCACCATTTTCGCGAGAGCCGTATCTGCTATATCTATTGATTCGGCTTCATCCTCGCTCTCATCAGCATCGGCCTAACGAACTTCACCCCGTCGGCCATACCTTTTGTCTTTTTCCTGGAGGAGACTTTATGCTTAGTAGCTATGGTTGACAACCGGAACAGATCCGAATATGGTTGTCCAACCATTCTCTCTCGGATTTCAAACTTTAATCCATTAAAAGCGAGGTCCGCAAAAGTCTTTTCAGGTAAAGGGATCAAACACTTATTCCTTGCCCTCTTAAATTTGGAAATAAACTGATCGACAGACTCATTAGCTAACTGTTTCATGATCGAGAGATCAGCTACAGACAAATCTGGCACATCCCTTTGAAATTGACAATGAAATAACCTTTCCATTTATTCTCATGATGTAACCGAATTCGCAGGTAAAGCAGTATACCATGTAAAAGCGGTTTTCGACAAGGACAAAGGAAATAACCTTAATTTCCAATAATCAGCATGAGCCGCATCACCACATTGAGCCAGAAAACGATTAACATGTTCAAAAGTAGACTGGTTTTCCTCTCCAGTGAACAATGTAAATTCTGGCATTTTAAAACCTCTTGGATATGGTATTGTATCCATCCAATCAGGATATGGTTTTCTATAAATGTTTTGGAGGTATCCCGCATCATAGCCATATCCCCACATTACAGGGTCCATTACTAATTGATTTCGTGCTGGACCGGCGACAGGCGCAGGAGCTACCATATAATTTGGTTGTAATGGCGGATTCAGATTTTGATGAGGTAATTGGTAGAACTGCTGTGGTAACTGGGGCTGCTGTTGGGGTGGTCCATTATGAGCAACCAGAGGTGGATTAACCGGTAGATTTAACTGTGCCGGCAATGGTTGCTGGACCTGAACATTTGGACCGATAGGAGGAGGAAATTGCTGATTCACGTTAGGCACCACGGGCTGTGGTGTCTGACGTTGTGGTTGGATGTTCACCTATTGGATATGTTCTTGCCCCCTAGGGAATGGTGCTATAAGATTTTGAGCATCTGGGACTACCGGTAGAGGACTTACCTGGATAGCATATGGGCCTTGTATCTGAGCAAGCTGATGTCCCCTTTGGAGGATTTCGTCTATCACCGTCTGTCGAGCAATTACTCCATTCTGGTCTGCGCTAACGTGCAGTAATCCTTTGCTGGTTGCTATTGGCAAGGTTTTACCCCTTGGTAATATACGAATGGGTGGAATTGTAGAAGTAGTTTGCATCACTGTTCCGAACTATATAGCAGGACCCCCCCAGTGCTGATGGGGACCCTGTTCTCAGTTGGGTTGGTGCAATGGACCCTCCATGTTGACCTTGTGTGCATTCATGATAAGTGTTAATGATCAAAGGTCTAACCACTTCAGTCATACGCCTTACCACATAATCAGCAAGCTCGTTCTGAGTTTCCTCAATAGTTCGCCTCATGGTAGAAAGCACAACTGGTGTGAGTTCAGTTTGCCTTCTTTCATCAACACGCTGCCTCGATATGTCGGCGACCTCTTCTCGAGACTGGTTCGCCACCTCGGCATGAAGAAACTGGGCAGATGATGTCTCAGCACGGTTATTATCTTCCGCCATCGATACAGCGTGCTCGTCAGTAGTATTATCCGAGTTGGTTCTACTCCGGGTGCATGGCATAGCACTCTCTCGACTTAACTCAATAGTGGTCCCACCGGGCGTGCCAAAAAGATGTTTTCGCCGGTTTGTCACTCCGTCGAAAAATCTTTCACCGAACGCTGCGTTTCGGATTTTATTAGAGGAGACTAGGGTCTTGAGTCAAGCTTGGACAGAGAATGTCAAATGCGTTTATTAATCCAATGTAGATCTTACACCCTAACTTGATATGATGTCGAACTCGACAATACTGACCATGAAACGACAACTTGCAAATGTTGAAATTAAGCTATGCCGGAATTTAATCGATGACACAACTTCAAAGTATGTCAGAATTTAATCAATGACGCGACTTGAATGAATACAGCTGGAATCTAATCAACAGCTATACTCTAAACACAGCGCCGGAATTTAATCGACGACACTGTGCTAGTGGCTCAACACTGGAATTTAATCAACAATGCTGAACCTGATAAAGACCCTCGTCGGAATTGAATCTACGACACAGAATCTGAAGATTATGACTAATACTACTCCTAATGTGCTTAAAGATAAAGGCTAAATAAAGGATGCATTGTGTTGTTGAAGAAGGGTCCTTTCTACGTTGAAAGTCCTTGAGTATTTATAGAGCAGCTTGACAACCGTTCCTTGAAAGTCGTTTTCCACTTCCTTACGTTTCGTGCTTTAACTGTTTCCTGACTTGTCGATATTGCTTACGCTCCTTGGGCATCACGTAGTAACCAATTTCCTTCCACATGTCACTTTATCTCTTGTCATTCTTGATGCCCACGGTCGTGTCTTTACCTTTTGACACGTGTAAATGAATTTTCATTTCGTATTGCCATGATTTCGCGCAAAACTCGCGATTTTGAACTTTGTCGACGCCACGTGTAAAGCTCGTGATCTGGGATTCGTCGACGTCACATGCAAGGCTTAAATTTGTCGACATCACGTGCAAAGCTCGTGACTTTAAACTTGTCGACACCTTTACGACGTGTCCTATCGACAACTGCCTTTGGGCCTGATTTGTGGCCTTTCTCATATTTTTTGCCATGTGGGCCGTGCTTTACATCTTCTGTAACTTGTGGACGGCCCATTCCCACCAGGGGTAATTTTGGGTGTCAACAAAATTATAGATGGTGTTTCATGTCTTGAAACATTTTCTTACGCTAATGCTTAACTCATAATTAGACTGATAAAGCATGTGACAAATTTAACGGAGGCACGAGAGTAGTTTGAGAAATTTGGCCTTGGAATGGTTGTGTCATGAAACACTTTAGTACACTAATTTGACTTATGTTAATTAAAAAGGGTCTCACCGCAAAACCCCTTGGGCTAATAGCGCTTTAGGTACGTTATGGCGTTCCTCATGTAAGTTTCTTTTGGAAAATGACAATAAAGGAAGTTCCATTCTTGTTTGGTTTTATTACTAATGTCCTTACGGTTGACACCTAAGTTTTTGTCGACAAATAAAGCATACATTTTTTTTGTAAAAAATAAAAAATAATAATAGTAAAAGGAACAAAAAATAAAATAAATAAACTAATAAATAAACAAAAAAAGGAGAAGAGAAAAGAGAGAGGGAGAGAATCCAAATAGGATTACCTTCCACGGCCCAATTGACTTCAACCAATCAACCCAGTTCATGGGAAATCAAGCTCCCTTTCATTCCAAACACTAAAGGCTCTGTTTATTTTGCAAAAATAAATAATTTAGAAAATATTTTCTTAAAAATGATCGATTCTATAGTTTGAAATAATTAGTCAATGAATTTCTTTTTTTATTGTCGACAACAATTTATGTCTAAATATTTTTGTGGACGAAGAAAATATTATTTGTTCATTTTATTTTTGTAAGCGATACAAGCGATCATTTTTAGAAAAATAATTTTCAAATTATTCATTTTTCGTGAAACAAATGGAGCCCAAATGTGTGTTTGTTTCGCCATGATTTGGAAAATATCTTCCTAGAAAATGCTCGTTTGTGTTGCTTATAAAAATAAATGAATGAAATGTATTTTTATCATCCATGAAACTGTTTAGGCATAAATTGTGGTAGATGGTGAAAACATTTTTTGTTAACTAATTTTTTTATGGAATATAACCAATCTTTTTTTTGGAAAATGTTTTCCAAATCATTATTTTTCCGCGAAATGACGAAGCCCTAAATAAGTAGAATAAATCCAAAGAGTTGCATTCCAATTGTCTTTGATAAAAGAAATTCCGTGTGTTAAAATTTTCCGAGAAAATAAACGTTCAAACCCGACTTAAGTTTTGTCTGACCAAAAAAAAAACCCTACTTAAGTTTTGACCAAAAAAAAGAGACCCCCCAACTTGATAAACCTGAATCTTGAAACTATCAGCGTAGGATAATGTCTTAAAGGTACATGTGAAATATGTAGTAGTATTATCCATAATATCTATCATATATAAAATACAAATCAAAAGACTAAGTACACAAGAAAACAAATCGCCATATTCCCCTAAACTTGTCCATTCTTATTATCATATCTGGGCTCGAAATATGTAGTAATATGAAACATGTAGTAAAATCATTTATAACCTCTTATCGAGGTAAGATACAACTCAAAAGTCTATGTAAGTACGCGTGAAAACGAATTGTATTAGTTAGTCATATTTGTCTATTATGTCATGACTGGGAGTAGTGTCCTCATTTGCAATGGTTGCTGATGGATCGTTTCTCTGATTTGAACTCTCCCCTTGATTCCGTAGAGGGATTGAACTCCGCAAATTCCCCCGAAGCTCCAACATGCGTGCCTTCATTTGCTCTAGCTCTTCCAAGTTGAGCTGTTCGATTGGAGCTTCCCACCATCCCTCACTGTCCCGCTCTTCAGTCCTTCGCTTTAGCCTTTTACCTAGTGCCTTGTCAGCTTTGACTTGATTAACGAGCTCATCGTGTTGTTGATTGAGCTCATTCATCCGGAGTCGGCGATAGGACTCGACCAAGGTGTCGGCACCATCAATTTGCGGATCATTTTGGTTGAGGAATCGATTTGCGATTGAGTCGATAGATGGATGAGCAAAAGAATAGGGTCTTCCAGTAGGAGAGAATATTGCTACTCCCACCTCCAAACCACAAAGGGTTACAAGCTCGCTTGCTTTTTTGTAGATACCAAATCTACGTTTGGAGAACGTGGTGAGCTTATCTTGCTCATTTTCAACCTGTCTCATCTCGGTTCTCCGATGTCCTCTTGTCCTTCTTTCTGCCATGATTACAGACACTAATTTAAGATAATAAAAATATGATTTAGTTATGATAGTGATGTCAAATTAAGTGTGAGCATAATGAAAAGAATGCACCTATTTATAAGAGGACAGTGATTGTCAAATCTAGCATGCAATTTTTGGGATAATATTTTCGAGTTGTCACCTTCCACAGAATATTTTTTTTCAAGAAAAGTAAGAATTGTTTAATGGAAAGATTGATTGTCCAATATGTAGATGCAAATAAACGTTTTCACACGATTAAGGCTCAACACTTATTTCTCACCATATCTGCCCTTGACAAATAGGTATTTGTATTTTGAGCAAGAGATCCCAAACATAAGCTCCATTGGAAGCACAAATTCGGAAAAAAATCGTAGTTGGAAAATCAGGATTTCAAGATTACAACAAATTGTAATGACTATTTGTTGTATTCATTGATTGGGAATTATTTATTGCCAAATACGTAATTTGGATTATTCTAAAATAGGGAAATTTACTGTATTTCTCACCATATTTGTCTTTGAAAAATAGGTATTTGTATTTTGAGCAAGAGATCCAAAACATAAGCTCCATTGGAAGCAACAATTGGGCCAAATTCTTACTTGGAAAATCAGGATTTCAAGAGTACAACAAATTGTAATGACTATTTGTTTTATTCATTCTTTGGGAATTATTTATTGCCAAATTCGTAATAATAGGTAAATTGATATTTTGTTACTATGCGCGCTTCAAAGAGATAAATAATACATAGCAATACTTCAAACATATGGTCGATAATATCGAAGTTGCATATCGACCTTTTGAAGGAAATAAATGGTCAATTAACATAAAACTTTTGCTGAAATTTTGTATTATCGTTTGCTACTTATTATGTATAATGAGAAAATGCTCTTTCGTATAAAACTGTCTTGATAAAAAAACAAAAGACCGACTTAATATAAAAACTATTTCACATTATCTAGATTGCTAGTATTTTTTTTTCTCGAAAGATTGCTAGTTTATAAATGATGACTTCTAGTGAAGGGTATTTTCCAAACTGATGAATTTTGGCTTTCTTTCCTTTTTGCCTCTATGCCAATTTCTGTCTTCTTACTTATTACTAGATAAAATCTTTGGTACAATTTTATTGACATTTGCTCACAACAATTATGTGCGATATAAACTTTGAATCTTTCCATAATAATTTATTCAAGGGATAATTATAAAAAAAGTCCGAAACATATTGTACGGATGCTAATTTAGTCCTAAACCTTTCAATTTGGACAATTTAATCATAAACCTTTTGACGACTTGCCAATGTGGTCCTTCTACCTAATTCTGGCTGACAATCGCTGAAGTGGACGCCAGTTGTCTTAAACGGTATGGCTAGGACTGACGTGAATAATTTTTTTATATTTTTTTAAATTTTTTCTAAAATTTTATAATTCATTTCAATTTTTATCCTTTTTTCCTATTTCTTATCTTTTTTTTCCTTCTTCCTCAACGGTGGCCATGGCCAGCAAAGGAAGATGGAAAAAAAAGAAAGGGAAGAAGGACAAAACTGAAAAGTTATAAAATTTACAAAAGAAAAAAATTAAAAAAGAAAAAGATTGTCCACATCAGTGCCGACTACACCATGTAGGATGCCCAATATCCACGTAAGTAATTGCATGCAAAAATTGGCCGAAAGGACTACATTGACAAATTATTAAAAAGTTTAGAACTAAACTGGCCAAATTGAAAAGTTTCGGATTGAATTGACATTCGGACAATAGGTTTATGACTTTTATGGTTAATGTTCTGTTTCTTAAACATATCAATCCTTATTAATGATCAACTCTTGAATTTTTCTGAAAGCAAAAAATTTCAAGAGTGTAACATTAGGTAGCATAATTTTTTAACATGTATCTTACATATCTTTACTACATAAACCGTAGGATGTAATAAAGACGGTAGTTATAATTAAATATATGAATACCAAAACTGATGTTATAATATGTGTACAAATTACGATCACTCTATCATGTGTAACATTATTGCCACGAATTACTGAAATAGGAAATTTGTCCTTACTTGAGGAATTAAGACAAAACGATATTCTTAAAATTCTTCAAAGAGGCTAGACGTGCCATAATTTTCGTAAGACATTCACTTTAGTGCCAACATTTTTTGACAAATTACTTAATTGTCACTTTTAAAAAAAATGATCACTAAAGTGTCATCGCCAATTTGGAATGCTAGAAATCTGGCGTGGCAATATTTTATCATTTTTTTTTGGATTGATGTGGCTCACCGGTGCTTTGAGTTAGCATAAATGCCCTAACGATGCCATTCAATATGTTTGCCCAAAATTCAAACCCTAATTTGGGCAAATCGAGCCATCTACCTTATTCTTCAAACCCCAATTTGGACCGAGGCAATTTGGAGCAAAATTAAGAGTCAAATCTTGCGATGGAGAGCAGGGCCAAGACAACCGAGTCAAGTTCGTTTCAACAAACCCAAGGTTAAGGTGAATCTTGCAACGGAGGAAGAGGCAATAGTGCCACGAGCCAATCCAATTCAACTTTTTGGACAAGTCACCATCATTGTTGCTCTTGGGCATGGGCACGCCAAAAACCTTGTTCTTAGCCAAGTTGAGAGGCAAAAGTAATTGGCTCAACTGATGGAAGCAATGCTAGCTGTTGACACCTAATTTTTAGTTGTCGCGTCATTAAAAGCAGAAAACTCAAGATTAGGGTTTTCGATCGCGACGGAATCTGTTTCTTGAACATAAAGTGTCGCTTTTTTATTCTATTTGTTGGCTTAGCTTCTGTTGATGGTTTACTATTCATCTCATGCAAAAACTTAAGAAGTCAAACGGTTGACTTTCGAGTTCACTTTTTCTCATCCATTTGACCAAAAGTCAACCCTTGGTCAAATTGGGATTTTTTGCATAAAAAGATTTCTTTCAAATTTAATTTCACTTTAGAAGTGGAAATTCCAAAAAAATTCAAAGATTTGATCATAAAATCAAACTCCTAGTGAAAAGTCAACTAGGATTTGACTTTTGGTCAAACCTTTGACCAAAAAATTGAAAAATACAAAAATCTCAAAATCATCTTATTTTACATTCAATTTGACTTTGGCATTTGAAATTGTGCAAAAATTGATTAAGAACCTATTTTTTCCCAATTTGCGGAAATTGGTTCGAAATCGGCCAAAAATAAAATTACTTTCATTTTGTTCATATTTTAGCTTAGTTCCTTTTACGACATTTGATCCAGAAGTTGTCATAAGATCACTCATGCGACCAATTTTGTGAATCGACACTTTGAAATGAAATGCCCCAATTTTAGCCCTAATTAGGGGTTTGAATCAATTGTTCACAATTCGCGAATGGTTGATTTCCTTTGACTCGTTTTTGTGAGATAAACACGAATCCGAGGTCAATTTTATGAAATTCACTTGAGAACTCTCCAATTTTACACATTTAGCTCACTTGAATTTGGGGATTAGGGGTTGTTGATGTCCAATTGATGAAATTCAAGTTGACCCATTTAGGACTAAGGTTTAATTTGATGAATTGAGGTTCAATTTCAACATTGGCCTTCAATTTAATTTTTCCATGAAGGTCACACATCCATTTCAATGTTGATTTGAATGTAATATGACACTATAAGCATGGGCAATTGGTTCAATAAGCATTTTGCAAGCTTAATTGAATTCAATTCCGATTAATTTGCAAATTTTGGCGAGAAATTGCATGAAAATTGTCCAATTTAGCTTAGGAAAAACCCAATTTGGCGCACCTATGGCATGGGTTCAATATTTTTCATGACCAATTCGGTAATTAAATCCATAAAAGTCGTAAGTTTGGTTTAATTGGCCTAATTGGATCAAAATCGGACTGTTTCTCTTCAAATTGGCCTATTTTTTTTTTCTTTCTCAAAATTGACGAATCTTTCCTTTCAATTTAGTCCCTCAAGGACTAAATTGCATAAATTTGGAACAATTAAGACTCAACTGTGCAAGGAGAAGACTGAACCAATCAAATTGGTCAAAACCGATCCGATCGGTCATCGACGGAGGAGGCCGGTTCGGCCCTCCTCTGGCTGGTTCCTGGTCGTCGATGATCGGTGACCAGTGACTCGTCCTTTGAGTAATTCCCCCATACCCTTCAATTTTTAGATTTTGCAAACAAGTCCTCAGGTTTTGTGAAATTACAAAAATGCCCTTAATTAGGTTTTTAATTACAAAATTAATCAAGAATGCTGATGAGATTAAATCATGACTATTCAAATTAGCACATGTTAAATGAGGTCTTTGCTTAACCCCTAAGTAAAAGATAAGCACAAATATCAACCGTCGGATCAAATTAACGATCGAGATTGAGTCTTGAGGGGAATATATAACTCATTTTCCCTCCAAAATTGAGAAAGGGACCATTTTTACAAAAAATCTTCTCTCTCTGATCTGATTTTCTCTCTCCTCTCTCTTTTTCCATAACTCTCTCCTCCTTCTCCCTCTTTCTCGCGTTCTCTCTTTCTCCTCTCTAACCACCGCCGAACCGCCGCTTTCTTCTCTTCCCACGGCCACACGCCGGCAATGACGCCCCTCCGGTCACTTCCTCCAACGTCCGCCTCCCTCTCTTTGACGGCTTGCTGGTCGGAACACCGCCGGAAGAGCTCCTGATCTTCCCGTCCAGCTCCCACAACCGATCGAGCTCAAGACCGGCAAATAGAGCCGGTTTGCTTGCCGCTGCTAATTGCGGCTAGCCCAAGTGTTCTGATCACCTTGCCAATCCTCCTCAGCTCTTCTTGATTCCCTTGGTGGTCTGTACCTCGCTGGATAGTCCCTGGAGTCATCTGTTTTCGTCAATCCTCATCATAACAACAAACCGGAGCCGGTCCGGCGTCCAGTTGAGAACCGAACCAAAACCAGCGGTGACCGGTGGTCCTGAGGTGGTCCGACCACCACCGATCTCTCCTCAGGTGTGTTCTCGACCTTGCAAGTCAAATCAGTCCAACTAGACTGATATGATCCCTCTTCTTCGCCGGCACTGTTCCGGCGCCGATCCAATGTCGCCGGACCCTCCCTGGTGTCCTCTGGTGGTTGACATCCATCCTTGGTGAGCTGAGATCCCTCGGAGCGCCTCGTACATCGATTGACACAAATCGATTGATCGTGTTTTCGCGTGATAACAAATGGTAATCTCTCGGTCTCGAATCCGATGAAGCGAGCCTACAATAGGTAGCCGAGGCTAGGATTCACCTTAGGACTTTCTATGGACTCCATATTGATGGTTTATGGCTGCTGATTACATGTTTGATGATTTGATGATGATGTCCTTGAAGTTGGAAGATGATATGCAATTTCGAGTTTCTGGACCTGCTTTCTCTTTTGTCAATTTTTACCTGTTAAAACTTCATTTCTGGACTTTGACACCTTCTGGACTCTCGTAATACGCTTCGAGAGCTTCGATTTGATATCTTACGGCGCTCGATTTGGTATCTTTTGCTACCTGAAAACCTATTCTAAAGTTTACATCAGAATTAGAAGTTCTGTTGTTCTGTTTCTTCAAGTTTTTACACAATTTGAACAATTTTGCTAATTTTTTGTTGATATTTCTATTTGGATCTGGATGTTGTGGTCTGCATGAAAGTTGCTGAGAATCATCTTGACTATAACATGTGTTTTTTATAGATTTTTCTGATGAGTCTAGATGAATGAAATCCTCTGTGAATCGACCTAGGGTCTGAAATGGCTTTCTACATTGATTTCTCTGAATCAGGTTGTTCGGTTTGATGAGTTTTTGTTGCCTTGTGTGGTGAGATTCAATAGGAGTTGTCCTCATGAAAAATGATCTAAATCAGGTTGGTTATAACCTAGATTTTCCTTGGAATTTTTGGAATATGCCTAAGTGTGGAAAACTCATGAAATTTGACCTCTGCTCATGCTGATTTTGCCCGACCTACACTGTTGACGATTTTTTTTCTGATTTTTCTGCTAAGATCTAAACTTAGGTCTCTTCATTAAAAATGTTCATATATGTCTTGATTGCAATATATAAATTTTTCAGATTTTTTAGAGATAACTAGATAGGTGAAAACCTCTGTGAACTGACCTTATTTCTTGTCTGCCTCTACTGGAACCCGATTGGATTTGCTCAAAATTGAATGTGCAATTGTGATTTCCTAACCCTGATGTCTTCATGAAAGTCATAGTATAGTTCATTACCTTTTCAAAAAGGTATAGATCGTGTCATTCGGTCATCATCTGCATGGTCAATTGCATGCTCAATGTTGAATCCCTATTCTGTAATTGTTGATTTCAAGGAACCTGATCTGTTTTCCTATTTTTACATGTTTTTTTTTAGAATTACAATTACGTTTGGATTTCTCATGAAAAACGTTCATCATGTTGTATACTATTCACATGATTTATATCACATTTTTTTTGCCATGTCATGAGGATAGTAAACAACATGCATCTTGTGAGCTCATCTGTTGCAATTCATTACTGATATGTATCATTGTAGAAATTTTTTCAATTAATCATGAAATTGACGTTAATCAAACTCGATGCCTTCTAGAAAGTCTTAGAGCACGTCTTAAGCTTTCTAATGATGGCAAGATTGTCTCATTTGCATGTCCATAGACCCCTTTAATATTTTTATGAGGGTCCCCTGAAATCTGGAAAATTGTAAATTCGGAATGCTTAATGTGCCAATTCTGTATTTGCGCTTTCTGATTTTGTGTGAATTTTTCGGTAAAGATTTTGATGATGAGTTCTTCATGGACTTTGATTTTCATTCCTAGACTCAGGTCGTGACAAAATTTAAGAATTTTTGGACATCATTAACATGCTCAAATTTCCTTGAGGTTGCTCTGAAAATTTGCTCCTATGTTCTGTTCTGATGCACTTCTTCATGTTCTGTGATTTTTGTAAATTCATGTGTAGCTTATCTTAAGGAGTTTTCTCACAAAAAATGTTCGTTGTTGTGTGCTTGATGTACCATAAATTTCCCAGAACATTTTAACGATGGGTCCTTTTCCGATTGAATGCATCTTAAATCCCCTGTTCTGCTGTTCTTTGTTTTTCCTTTATGAATTGTCTTTTGTTTTAGGATTTCTAGAAAATAATGCATGCTGAACTGATTTTTAATGTCTTCACGAGTTTTAATCCTCATTTCAGGAACTTCGTTCACAAAAATTTTCAGAAAATAAAAGGAGTTGTGCAGCGGTCCCCTAAATTTTGTTTTGATGCCAATTTTAATAGAATTGATACTAATTTGACGATTCATGGAACTCGATCAATGTGCTTGAAAACTTCGCACCCGGGTTCTGGATTTATATCCCAAGAATGACGAACGTACTCAAATTCTTATTAAAATTGTCATTCCACTCACCTGCAAAAATTTCATTTTTTAATAAGCACACAATTTATCGATTTTCTAGTGCATATGCTTGTGATTGGCGCGTGATGAATTAAATGAAGTGACCCGTTGTCGGTTCACTAATTTGAGTGATTAGATGAGAATCAAGGTCTTTCAACCTGCTTGCATGTATAATTCATCGCTATGCATGTGATTTTTAGATGTATGCTTAGGGACGGTGCATGATCGTGGGTCCAAATTTGGATTACACATAGAACCTGACTAAGGGATTCATGGCATTAATTGCTATTGGTGAATACCAATGGTAGTTAATAACCATGAATTGTGTCTAAAATGAACATGGGTAGATAATAAGAGGTATCGATGCATGTCTAAACAAAGGCCGATCTCGAGGCCACCTTTGAAATTCTTCGTGCTTTGTTTATTATCTTTGATTGACTTGTGAGGGTGTGTACTTTGTAATTGTATATTGTTTGTTGTTGTTCTTTCTTTAGTTTCAGTTTTAGATTAGGGTTAGAATAGGTCCAAAAAGACGACGGTCTTGAATATGGCGAATGTCAATGTCCATTCCGACTCTATTCTTTGTATACGACGATAGTCGATGTCCATTCCGATCTATTTTCTTGTAAAAATTCATTCATTACCCGACATATGTCTTGGGTTTCTTATACGCATTGTATAAATACCCGACGAGTTGTGGATTTTTCTTTCTTGCACCTAGAATTAGCTAGTTTGTTCAATACCTTGGTTGTTTACTTTACGCAGTACTTTTTAGTACAATTGTTTGTTGTTTTCTTTTTCTTTTCTAGACTAAGATAGGATTTGTTTAGATTCTTAAATGAAAACACAAAAACAAGATGCATGATCACATAGTGGACTAAGACTTTGACATGAAAATAGTAAAAAATAAATACATGACAACTTAGATAACAACCATGATAAGTTTAGCGGTATCAAAAGGGCGTTAATAGAAATATTAACGTAAGCTAGTCCCCGAACTCATGATCTCTGGTTTCGTAGAAACCGAAATGAAACTTCCATGTTTCGGTTGGATATTCTAGCCGACCCCCGACCTAGGCTAGTGGCAACTCCTAAAAAAGATAAAATCGATCCGCTGTCACACGAGTTATGGATTTAGGGAAAATCCATGTTCATGATCAATGGACCGTATGGATGACCAAAAGATCAATCCTTCGATAAGCCGTCTTTTATGATGTGCCAAACGGCCTGTATAAATGACTAAAAGATTGATGCTTTGCTAAGTTGTCTTTTATAATGTGCCATGCGGACTGTATGGATGACTAAAAGATCGACGTTTCGGTAAAGCTATTTTTTATGATGTGCCATATGGACCATTTCATGAACACTTACCTCTAAACCTACTTCATCGAGTTCGGCCCTCGAGAGGTAGGTCGCGACACTAGCCAAGATGGTGCAAACAATGGTAACGCCTTTGCTTTGTTTGCAGCCGAGAGTGCGGCAGTCGAAGAGAGTGTCCTCCTCGACATGATGGTGGCGACCGACAGCTTAAGTCAAAACATAGCTTGCAAAGAGTGTCTTCCTCGGCATGGTGGTGGCGACCAACAGCTTAAGCCGTAACTATAATATTTGGACATTTTGACCGAAAAAGAAAAGAAAATTTGAGAAGTCAACAAAAGAAGAAAAAGTGCAGAGAGAGAGAGAGAGAGAGAGAGAGAGTGGCCGAGGGCTCTCACAGGAAAGAGAGGAAAGAGGGAAAAGAAATAAAAGAAAGAGAGGGAAAAGAGAGCGCGTTTGCGCTACAGGGACCTCGCCAAGCCGATTCAACTGCGATTTGCAATGTCCAGTAAGTATTCATGCCCTCCATTCATCTAATCGAAGTAATATTTGGGGGTTAGGGCACAAATTTGGGGTTTTGCGGATTTTGAACTACTAGGTTCGATTAAGGAGTGGTTGAGCTATAAATAAATATATATATATATATATATATATATATATATATATATATATATATATATATATATATATATAAATGATAGTTTAGGGTGTTGTATGGCCATAGGATTTTATAGGTCTCGATTTGGACTTACAATTTTCCTGAAACAAAATTATGAAGTTAGCTGCGCGTGATGAACAATGTGCGACAGTAGCTTTTGAACTGCTTTTCGTCAGTTTTCGACTTGATTTTGGGTCGGCTGAGTTATGAGTCTTCTAGTGGTTTGAAAGATCTTCCATTTGACTATAAACTTGCTTGAATTGGGATTCGGTGGAAAGAGTTATAGCGTGACTAAGTTTCGCACTCATGCTCTGCGTTGCGGACGATTTTGGATAATCGCTTTGGGTGAGCGATTTGTGAGCGCGTTTGAGTCGTTTTGTTAGTGTTTAAGCGTAGTTTAGCCATTTCGTAGTTGTCATAGTGTTTTAATTAGTTTTGACATCGATTCTTGTTTAATTGTTAGAAGTGATCGATTCTTGTTTAATTGTTAGAAGTGAAAGTTCGACGATTCGAGTAATCTTTGTTATTTGGTGGTAGGAATTCTCATGTGAGTGATGCTATTTTTTCTTTGAGTTTGTAAACTCATATTTCGAAAGCGATATGAATTAGATATATTATGAGTTAAATAGCATTGTTATTGCATAAAAGCCTGGATCAGGTATTTACTGACCGCACCTTCTCTCTTCCAGAAAGCCATGTGCAAGATTTTCTAGCCAATTAGTGCTAGTTCCCAAATTTACATTGATAATATCCTTTTATTTAGCCCTGATGAGGAATCTCACAGTAAATTACTAGCCCAGTTTCTTAATCTTGTCAAGCAGTATGGCATAATTCTTTTACAAAGGAAGATGGTAATAGCTTAGAAAGAAATTAAGTATCTTGGAATGCACCTCAAGGATGGTTATTACTATCTAGGGGAGCATATTGCAGAAGAATTGCTGAAATTTTCCAATGAGAATCTTTTCCCTAAGCAAGTACAACAGTTCCTTGGTATTGTTAATTACTTAAGGGACTTTGTGCCATAGATTTCAAGGCTTACCCATCCACTTTAAAAGATGCTCAAGAGAGATCCTCCTCCTTGGAAAAAATCCAAGATTACTGCAGTCAAAACTCTCAAAGAGAATTATGAAAAACATTAAGAAAGATTATACATATCAATTTATGAAGATTTTGAAATGATGTGAGAAATATCTTACGAAATGTGTTCAGTTTGACGATTAAAGTTGAGAAATATTATGTGTTTTGTTTTGTGAAATCAATTGGCAATACTAATTGTGAATTTGAGTCTTGGTATTGGAGGATGAGGGTTTCTTGTTGTGGTTTGAGGCTGTGACCATCGGATGGAAGGACAGTTGTGTTATCCTCTATCCCGGTAGATTTCGAGATGTGACAGTAACCCAACTTGCAGCAGCCCTGACCAATGGCCGAAACAAAACTCTTCATCTCTTCTGGATGAGCCCCAAGGTTGTGGGTGCGCAAACAAAAATTTAACACTTAATAAATCAAAGTTGTAAATAAATTCCTGGAAAATGGTAGAGAAACTCGATGCACTAAGCAAGCGAAAAGGTCCATTATGTCCTATACATCAAGTGTTGTGTAAACTGTTAACTAAAACCCAAAAAATGATGTAGTGTATGAATGGTGTAGACATGATTTCTAAATGTAATTATGTAATTTTGATTCCATTATGTCCAATACATCAAGTGTTCTTTAAATAGAACTTTGATCTCCCTTATCCCTAAAGTCCCCAGTGCTAAAAGACTAGATCGGTATTGCCCTATTAGCTTAAGTAATTTTGATTACGGGATCATTTCCATGGTATTGCCAAACCACCTAAAATTTTGGCTACCACAACTAGTTACAGTGGAGCAGAGTACATTTGTCAGTGGAAATAACATTTGAGATAATATTTCAATTGTCCCAAAGGTGCTACATTGACTGCGACTTAAGAAAAGAAATAAACAATTTTGGGCTGTGCTTAAACAAGACATGTGAAAAGCTCGTGATAGGATCGAATGGGATTTCCTAGAAGCTAGTTTGTTCATGCAATTTGTAATGACGGTATCCTGCAGAGTGAAGTTTAGTGGTGTCGCGACCTACCGTTCCCGATCGGGGTAATGAAAAGTGATGTATAAGTATAGTTCTAAAGGTATTTGTCGATGGATATGAACATTAATTGATTCGTTTGAAGGATAAACCAAATAGTTTATTAATCCAAGGACCGAGGCACTCCCAAGCATCATACCACATGCGACGAGAATTGTCTAAACTAAGCATTCAATTGGAGACGCCACTAGCCATAATCAAGGATTGGCTAGAAACCCTCATCGAGACGTGAGAGTGTTGTCTCAATATGCGCGAAAATCAGATATTCTGAAGATCGGGGACTTGATTACACTAGCGATCTAAGTAGTTCCCTTTCGGTACCTAAACTTGAACATTCGCAAACTAACGCATCGGGCAGTCTATCGAAAAAGCTTAAGGTTCCACCTAACCATGCTAAAAATGGAAAATAACAATCAATGTATTAAAGGTGTGCAACCAAATAATCATAAATAAAATAAACAACTAGCGACCTAACATTGTCTCTAAAAAAGAAAAGGTAATTAAAAGCCAAAAAGTAAAGCCCTAATGGCTTGTTCAATTTTTGGGAAATTTTTTAAAGATTTTCTCAATTTTCTATTTTTTAAACTAAGTCTAGAATGAAATTAACACTAAAGTATAGTGAAATTAAGCCAAAAACTGATTTTTGAACATTTCCTAATTTTCTGGATTTTTTGGAATTTTCTGAATTCTTTATTATTTTTCGAAATTTTTTAATTTTTTTCAGTTTTTAATATTTATTAATTAATAAATTACTAAAAAAAGGACTCCGGACCGGGGGGCGGGGGACCCGGTCTGATTCAGCGCTCCGACCCGTCCGGATTACACCCTAACAATCTATTTCTTTTTATTTCTTTCTATTTCTATTTTCCTTTTTTCTATTATTATCCCTCTTTTCTTTTTTTTGATATTTGTTTTTCTCTTTAATTTTTATTCCCCTTTTTGTTTTCTTCTGCCCAGGACGTCTTCTTGGGGACGTCCTCTTCATGTTGTTCTTCCCCACGCCTACTTTACCGGGAGTGATAACGGCCCGCCGGCCGTTGGCTTGGGCCGCCAGCTCCGACGACGGACGTTGGCCTTCCAAACCTATCCTGCTTCATTGAAGCGTTTTATCAAACGGGTGGTGTGCGACCAAAAAATCGAAGCAAAAGACCAACTTTGACAAAATCCGTGGCTTCTTTTCGGTTTAAAAGAGCTTGGAGTGACCTCCTTGAGCATAAAAAAAAACTATAATCTTCCATTAACGAGGCCGGACTATCACCGAATGGATTCAGTGTGCTCGGCGCCCCAAAAACAGAGGAGAGAGGGACCGAAACAGAACAACAATTGAAGGCCCACCTGGTTCCTTGGCTGGCCGAGAGCTACGTGGTAGCCGGGGGCTCGTCGGCGGCACCTCGGGACCTCCTACAGACAAGAAGGAACCCCCTGCTCTCTGGTTTCTCTCCCGGGCTCTCTCGGTTTTTCCACGCTCACCCCAAAACTCCCTTCAAGCTTCCCCCGTCTGTCTTCTCTGGTTCGCCGGTGATCCTCACAGGTGGAGGAATCGGAGCGCTCTCTTCTTCCTAGACCCCTTCCCTCACGGTCAGCTGCCCTCTCTCCCCCTTGGTTCTCTCAGTGTCTCTCTCCCCTTTATCCCTGACCTGTGCGTCTTTTATCTTTGGGACCACGGGCTGTACACATACCTGACATCTGCCCCTTCGATGCCGCACGACGACTTCCTGCTGCTGTGCCTTCTGCTCCTCTGTCTCGTACGAGCGTCCTTCCCCCAGAGCGCGTGGATGGTGTTTTGGGGAAGAAGAACAGTCGCGGGCCGGGCCAAAGGGAAAGGAAAGTGGGCCGGTCCGCGTGGGGAAAAGAAATAGGGAACAAAAAAGGGGCCGGGTGGACCTGGTTCACTTGAACCTGGTCGAACAGGCTTGAATTTTTTGATTTTTTTTAATAAACAAGAAAATATGTTTTAATAGACCCTATTAATGCAAATGCACCTAATTTCCATATGCCGTGTAATTTAATGAAAATATTTTAGTTTAGGGATTAAAACTTAATCCCTAATTTTCTACGCACTTAAATCCTAAATTATTAGGCAAAATTTAAGAGTCAGGAACCATTGCCACATTTCACCCCTCCAAAGGAATTAGATAAGGATACCTTATTTCCCAAATATGTTCATTCCTGTTCATAATGTACTGTCTTTTCTTGTGAAGAAGGCAACTGAAGATGCCAACATAGAAGGAATTAACTTAACTAGACACTGCCCAACTCTATCTCCCTTGCCGTTTGCATATGACTACATATTTTTTTTCTTCATGGAATGGTTAGAGAATGTCAAAATCTAGCTGGTGTTTTAAATCAATATTGTTTTGCTACAGATCGGGCTAATAATATGAACAAATTAAGGAATTTTTTCAGTATTGCCTATCCTCGAAACTTGAGAAGGAATATGGTCAATGAATTGCGAAATCCTAAAGTTGAAAAGACAAAAATATTTTAGGCCTACCAGCTGATTGGCGAACATCTGAAAAATAGATGTTTGCTTGGATCTTGACTAAGGTAAACACGAAATTGGAAGGCTAGAAAGAAAAGTTGATATCAACAGCAGGCAAGGAAATCTTACTGAAAGAAGTAGTTCAAGCTCTACTGTAATATGTAATTTCAATCTTAAAATACCACTCTCTCTTTGTCAAGCCATATAACAAAAGAATACTTCTTTCTAGTGCAAAAGCAATGACCCGAAATAGGGTGTACACTGGAAAAGTTTTGTTCTGCATAAGATGAGAAAGGACAATGGTGGACTAGGGTTTTGAGACTTGATCACCTTTAATAGGGCTATGTTGGGTAAACGAGTGTCGAGGATGACAAAGCCACAATAAACACTTTGGAGTCAACTCTTAAAGGGGATCTTTTTCCTAATGCTGATTAATGGCAGAGAGGCTATCTCGCTCTTTATGTTATGGTCAGTGGGTAATGGCCAACCTATCAGAGTTGGAGAGGATAAGTGGCTGAAAATGGGAGTGATTGGAGGACATACAAACTACAATGATCCTTAGATGGCTGCTGAATTAATTGACAAGAGTAACTCCACTTGGTATGAACAAATTATTCAGAACTTATTTCAAGAACAAATTATAAATCAAATGATTTCAATTTCCCTACTGTCTACCAATGTAGAAGACAAGCTGGTCTGAATAGTAATAAAATCAGGATTATACTCAATTAAAAGTGGGTATAAACGACTCAGAGAAGAAGCAGGCATCTTCTTCCTATCAAATACCACGAGATCTATGGTGCAAATTATGGAAGTTGAATACTTTTCCCAAAATCAAAATGTTCCTTATTACTAAATAGAAAATATAGTTTTATTCCAAGATAAACATGATTCACAAGTACAAATATGATGTGGATTAATACTAAGATTCAGAAGCAAAACAAAATAAAGCTTCCTTTTTTATTCGAAATGATGGTTTTCTAAGGATAGGATCATGTACACTAAATAAGCACAATAAATCCTAGGAGTTGCAGGCGACGTGTCCTTGAGAAAAGGGACTCTGTATGTTAGAATTTTCCAAGAAAACAAACGTTCAAACCTGTGGATGAGAGAAGGAGAGCTTTCTCTCTGCCCCCACAGTGGTAGCTCCCGTCAATCCCATTTCTCTTCAAATCCCAAAAACATCGACTGTCTCTCAGCAAAATGGAAAAGTTTTGTTTTCTCCCTACTGATAGGAGTACAAACCCTATTCGGCTTCTACCCCAAAACCCACTTTCCCACTAAACCCTAATTGCCTCTTTTTTCCATTCTGCTTCAGCATTCTTCGTTCTCATCAATGGAGATTTTCTTCAGTTCTTGGTGTTCGATGTTGACGCTGCTTCTTTCTTGGTGGTAACTTTGTCCATGGTGCGACTCCCCTACAAAGCAGCAATGGAGAAAATTAACGATTAAGAAACTCGAATAGCTGCCCTTTGTAAGAGCCTAGGTACATTATGGTCAGATTTGGATATTGCTATTATGAAAGGGGTAGTTTCCCCAGAAAAATTGATAGAATGTAATCTGACCATATTTGGAAAAATCTTTAATAATCCAAATATCAACTTTCAAGCCTTTCAAAATACAATGTAAAGGGAATGGAGGTCTTAATTTTGTCACTTTTCAAGATTTGGATGCTGGTATGTTTGCCGTAATGTTCAAATCCGAAATAGAGAAGAGAAGAGTGCTGGAAAATGGTCCATGGTCCTTTGCGAATCATCTTCTCATTCTCAAACCCTGGGAACCGAATATGCTAACACATGAACATGAGTTTAACTTTTGTTCGTTTTGGGTACAAATCCATGGGTTCGCATATGAATGGCTATATGAAGAAGTAGTGAATGAAGCAGCTAAGTTTAGTGGCCAAGTCTCAGAGGTTTGAGTAATCTCTGAAGGTCCTGGTTCCTAGAATACAGGGAAAGCGAGAGTAACTCTGAAGTTATTTAAGTCTCTGAAGTCTGGAATTCTTACCGATAATGGAGATAGGAAATTCTGGTTAGATTTCAGGAATGAGAGGCTTCCTCACTTCTGTTATGCTTGTGGAAAGATAGGACACTATGCCAAATTTTGTGAAGACGTAGCCTTTGATGAGGGAAAGATAGATGAATGTCGCTTTGGGAGTTGGCCAAAGGCTAAAGAGAAAAAGTGGAGTTCACATTTGAAGATATTTAATGGGGAGTTGGAGGAAGAGAGAATAAAAGAAGATTTTATTCATGAAATTCCGGTCTACTATACTCTACTGGTGCCTTTTGACAAGGGTACTAGCAGGTTGGAGATTCAGGAAAATACCCCAAAATAGAACAAGGGAAAAGGTGTATATGTAGAGGAAGGTAGCTCTCTAAACCAGCAAGACCATGTATCTACATTGGCACCACTTCTAATTCCAGCTCATGTGCAAGTACAAAAGTCCATAATCTCTGCCGTGGACTAGTCTATAGAGGGGAGCCAAAAGAAGAAAAGTAAGGGATCAAAGCTTCAGGCCAATGAAAAACAACGATGTTACGGCCCTTACGATTCCAAGATGGCAAATCAACATGCCGTGAATAAGTCAAATGTGATGGAAACTCCAATTCATGTAGTAGCAAAAGCATGTGAATGGGCTTTGGTGGCTAGCCCTAATAAGCTATCGGGTTATAAGTGAATCTTATATGTTGGAACCGTCAGGAGTTGGGCACACCACTGATAGTTCAAGAACTTAGAGCCCTCATGGCTCAAGATAGGCCTAGTTTGGTGTTTCTGATGGAAACTAAAAACCAAGAGCAAATGCTTCATCAAATAAAAAGAAAGCTGTAATTTCATAGTTGCTTCATAGTAAATCCAGTTGGTATGGCTGGAGGTATGGCTGTTTTTTGACCGAGCAAATTTCTTTAAAAGTGGAGTCACATTTAGAATTTTTTGTAGATGTGGCGTGTGTGATTGAGGAGAGTAAACAGAAGATGTGACTTACCTTCGTTCATGCACCATCATAGTTTAATGAGAGAGTTTTCTTATGGGACAAATTACATGGCATTAGTCTCATGAACCACCTCTCTTGGGCTTGCATTGGAGATTTCAATGAGATTCTTTATCATTAGGAGAAGGTTGGGATGCGCATGACCGAAAACTATAGACTCAATGCTTTTCGAGACTTCCTACATGCCTGCTCGTTGATGGATATGGAGAGTAAGGGTTGTGCTTTCACATAGTCTAATCACAGGGAAGGAGAGGTTTTCATTAAGGAGAAACTTGATAAAGTGTTATGTACCATGGATTGGAGGGTTAGCTTCCCCAACGCTGAAGCATTTGCACTCCCAGCAGTTGGTTCAGACAATAGTCCTATATTTCCATCTTTATTTCCTAAACTAGTGAGAAGGAAAAGAGAATTCAGATTTGAGATGTTTTGGCTAGAAGATGCTGAATGTGAGCAAATTGTTAGAAATAGTTGGCATTCCTCTGAACTAGAAAATGAGGAAAACGTCTGCAAATAGTTTCAATAGCTCTACAAGAGTGGAGCAGGAGGAAATTCTCAAATGCAAAAAAGGGTATCAGGACCATGAAGAAAGAAATTCATGAACTTACTAATAGCAAAACAATCCTCATTGATGGAGAGAGAGTGCGGTACCTAAAAAAGGAAATAAAGAAGATATGGAGACAGGAGGAGATGTACTGAGGTTTGCAATCGAAAATTAACTAGCTAAAGTGGGGGGGATAAAAATACAAAATATTTTCATGCCACTACAACACAGAGAAGGCAACAAAACAAGATCTCAATGTTGAGAAACTCATAAAGGGGTTTGGATCCGAGACTTAGGTTAATTAAAGCAGCAGACAATGGATTTCTTCATAACTTTGTACAGTTCTGAGGGGTCTTGACATTTTGAACCTATAATGGAGTTTGTTCCTAACTTAGTGGGAGAAACTAAGTCTTAACTGTAGAACTGACAATGAAGGAAGTAACAGAAGCTGCTCATCAACTGGGTGCCACTAAAGCACTGAGGCCTGATGGACTACATGGGAAGTTCTACCATCATCACTGGGAAGATCTAAAGCAAAGGGTGTTCAAAGAAGTATAGAGCTTTCTAAACTCTGGGTTTCTCAACCTAGAGCTAAATAGAACACATATATCACTTATCCCAAAGATCCCTAATCCGGAGAAGGTGGAACAATACCGCCCTATCAGCTTATGTAACTTTGCTTATAAAATCATCTCAAAAGACTTGGCGAATAGACTGAAACCATGGATGCCAGACTTAATCTCGATGGAGCAGAGTGCATTTGTAAGTGGAAGACATATCCAAGATGATATTTTAATTGTCCAGGAAGTACTACATCAGCTCCAAATTAGAAAGAGAAAGAAGAAGTTTCAGGCTGTCCTTAAACTTGATATGAAAAAGGCATATGACAGAGTAGAATGGGATTTTATGGAAGCTTGCTTGCTAAGATTGGGATTTAGTGCTCAATGGGTTAGATGGGTTATGCAATGCATCACAACTGTGTCATTTAGTGTAAAGTTGAACGGAGAGCCACTGCCCTATTTTCATCCCTCAAGAGGTCTCTGCCAAGGTGACCCACGTTTTCCATATTTATTTATCATTGTGGCGAATGCATTATCCTTTATGATGAAAAATGCACTAGAGAATGGGATTATCAAAGGAATTCAATTAAATAGATCATGCCCAACTTTGACCCACTTACTTTGTGCGGATGACTCAATCTTTTTTTGGTATGGAACAATTAATGAGTGCCAAAGTGTAGCTGCAATCTTGAATCAATACTGTTATGCCTCGTGTCAAGCCATTAATTTGAATAAATCTGGGTTGTTCGTTAGTAAAGATTGGACACAGAGATTGAGACAGAATATGGCCGCGGAGATGCAGGTGTCGATTATAGAGAAAACTGGCAAGTATTTGGGAATTCCTTCTTATTGGGGTGAGTCAAAGAAGCAAATGTTTGCGTAGATTATGGCAAGAGTCAATATGAAGCTAGAAAGCTGGAAAGAAAAGTTGATATCCAAAGCAGGAAAAAAAATCCTCATTAAAGCAGTGGTTCAAGTTCTCCCACAGTACGCTATGTCTATCTTTAAAGTTCCTATCTCCATTTGTCGTGCTATTGAGCAGAAAATTTTTGTTTTTTGTGGAGAAATGGGGGAAGCAAATCAGAGTTGCATTGGAGAAAATGGGATGTGCTAAAACTTAGAAAGGATAATCGAGGACTGGACTTTAGAGACCTCATCACTTTTAATAAGGCTATGTTGGGGAGACAAGCCTCAAGATTGATTCATAACCCAACATCTTTATGGAGTTAGGTACTTAAAGGACTCTACTTCCCTCATTGTAATTTCAAACATGCTGGTAAGGGGACACGGCCATTTTGGGGGTGGCAAAGCCTCCTAATGGGCAGAGATGCTATTCTTCCCTCCGTTATGTGGTCAGTTGGAAATGGGGAAAAGATAAGAATTATAAAGGATAAATGGCTACCCAGAGGAATGATAGGGGGACCATCAAACAGAGGAAAGCCAGAGAAGGTAGCTGATATGATACAAAAGCAATATTCAACGTGGAATACACAGACCCTACATGCTCTATTTGATGAACAAACCTCCAATGAAATCCTTTCAATTCCGCTGAGGTTTCAACTAATGGAGGATAAGTTGGTTTGGAACAGCACTAGATCAGGTGCCTATACAGTTAAGAGTAGGTACAACAAACTAAGGGGAGAAATTGAGAAACAGATCGCAACTTCAACGTCCACCTTGTATCAGACCCCTCGAAAACTATGGACAAGGATTTAGCAGGCAAAAACTATTCCAAAAATCATATTTTTCTTGTGGGGAATATGCTAAAATGCTTTGCCTACCAAGGAAAATTTGTTTAAAAGGAGTATTGTTCAAGAACCTACCTGCAGTCTATGTAACCAACATGTGGAGACAACCGAGCATTTATTCCTACTTTGCCCATGGACAAATCAGGTGTGGTTGAACCCAACCCTGCATATTTAGATCTCCAGTCAAGGACTTATGAGAATTGAAGAGTGGCTACTAAATTTTAAAAGTACCTCAATTTCCTTTGATTTGATGGCGGTGGTTCTCTGATATATATGGAAATGGAGGAACAACTTCATTTTTCGAAGTCAATCCCCAAATCTGCAGCACCTAGTGAGCTCTGCAATGGCCATGTACCAGAATATCTGCCGATGGACTAAGCCGAAGAAGAATACCAACTCAAAAGATAGCCACTCACTCGAATTGTGGCGACCGCCGAAGAAAAAGACTATCTAGTGGAATATCAACGGATCATACACTGCAGGTTCAACGGAAGGCTCCATAGCTGGTATTTGCCGTGACTTCTCGGGGAAGATTGTGGATGGATTCGCTAAATTGATGAGGGCAAGTTCAGCTATCAATGTCAAAATCCTTGCTTGCCTTGAAACTCTGAAGCTACTTCATGCACAGAGGGAAGAAGACAAAGTGAAGTACCTGCTACAATCTGACAACTTGACTTTGGTTAATTGTCTTTTAGGCTTAGATATTTCTTCATGGGAAGCCACTCAACTTATTACTAAATGCAAACTTCTGCTAGCCCATTTACCTAATGTGCTTTTAGCCTACTGTAATAAGGAAGAAAATCAAGTGGCAGACTGAATTGTTAAGACTCAAAGGTGCAAATCTTTGCTCTATAATTGGGTCTTTAACCCTTTCGAAACCCTTTGGAATCTTGTATGTGTTGAAGCTCATCTTGATGAAATGAAATGATCTTGTTTCGACCAAAAAAAAAAACCTGTGGATGAGACAAATTTTGGAGAATTGCATTCACTAACGTTTGAAACTTGACACATGCTATACAAGTCTATTCTGACTTGTAAGTTAGCCTCTAAAAATGACTTAAGGCTGTGTTTGCTCGTCCAGATTCAAATTGGGATAGGATAGGACGAATGGGGATTTGAAATTCTCCACATATCCCCGGATTACAAAAATATCCGATCATATGTTTTGCGCAACCTACGATATGATTTGAAATCTTTGAACAAAATCTTTATAAATTTTCGAAATTCTATAACCTAAGATAAGATTGAAAATCCTTATCATTTGAAAATCTTTAAAAATCTTTGAAAATCCCATCTCTGACTTTGTTCCTCTTGTACGTGAGACTCAAATCCTCTCAACGACGTCTCTGGGAAGTCGACCTCGAGAGCATGACGTCTCTCAACTGACACGAGTTCATGTAATTTTGGGATGGCCTTGTGAACAGTGGGAGGCACTTCATGTGGGTTGTATGGGTAGACTCCATTGCAAAAGTGGAGAAGGTGTGCGTCTTGGGATGGGCCTGCCAAAGGAGGTTCTACACCATAGTGCCATTACAACGCTCTTGATGCATAGCAAGTGTAACTCCATGCTTGAGAGCGTGGTCGCTTGAGAGCGTGGTCACCAAGAAGCTGATGGTGTGCTGGCTATTCTTCATTGACCATAAGGTGAATCGTCGGCTCGTGACTCATGCGTGAAATGTTGCGATGTGAGATTTTGTGGACCACTATTAATTGTTCTAAAAGCTTAAGCTATTAGATGAAAGTGAAGTTTGATATTTAAATATTTTATCACTCCCCGTCACATTTAATCTCGTGTTTTTTGCCTAGTACTAAGCGTGGACTCATTTAATTGGGGAGGCAAATGGGACTTGGGAAGATTTGAACTCAAGACGGCTTGCTCCAATACTATGTGAGATTTTATAGAACCACTATCAACTGTTAGGGTGGAAAGGATGGTCTATACAAATCCAGCATGACAATCGTCTTTAGACCCCTTTTTACCCTCACTCGTCGGAACACAATTGCTATCGACGGTGATGGCCAGCGTGGTCGGAGGCGATAGTGATCATGTGATGGTAGGAAGTGACTATGATCGGTAATTTTGGTGGTGGTCCTCGAGCGGACAGTGCCGGCAAAGCAATATTCAATGTGTCACTTTATCATTCCATTAAAAGATAAAATATGAATTATTTAATTATTGTTTAAATTTTATATTCAATCCTGATTTATCCCACCCCTTAGGCTAGATTTTTTATCCGGCATTTTATCCAGATGTATCCAGGTTTTTCCAAGAAAACAAACGTTCAAACCTGTGGATGAGACAAATTTTAAAGAATTGCACTCGCTAACATGTGAAACTTGGCACATGCTATACATGTCTATTCTGGCTTGTAAGTCAGCCTCTGAAATTGTCTTAAAGGTACACGCGAAATTTGTAGTAATGTTATCGATAATCTCTCATCATATATAAACACAAATCAAAATGACAAAACAAGTACTCAAGAAAACAAATCTCCCATTCTTGTTGTCATGTCTGGGCTGGAAATTTGTAGTAGTAATATCATGTTCCAGTACATCAAATACGTAGTAAAATCATCCGTAGCATCTTTTTAATGTAATAAACAACTGAAAAGGCTAAATAAGTACACATGAAGAAGAGTCGTTACAGTTATTCAAGCTTGTCCACTAGTATTGTTTCTCTGATTTGAACTTTCTCCTTCGATCGATGTAGCTCCGCGATTCCTTTGACTTATCGAACTCCGCAAATTCCGCCGAAGCTCCAACATTCGTGCCTTCATTTGCTTGAGCTCTGAGCTCTTCCATGGGAGCTTCCCACCACCCCTCACCGTACCGTCCTTCAGTCACTCGCTTCAGCATTTTACCTTGCGCCCTGTCAGCTTTGACTTGATCAACGAGCTCTTCGTGTTGTTGATTGAGCTCATTAATTCGGAGTCGACGGTAGGACTCCACCAAGGTGTGGGCACCATCATTTTGCGGATGGTTTCGGTTGAGGAATCGATTTCCAATCGAGTCAACTGATGGATGAGCAAAAGAGTAGGGTTTTCCGGTAGGAGAGAATATTGCTACTCCCACCTCCGAACCACAAAGGGTTACAAGCTCGCTTACTTTTTTGTAGATACCAGATCTACGTTTAGAGAACGTAATGAGCTTATCTTCCTTATTTTCAACTTGTCTCATCTCAATTCTCCGACCTCTTGTCCTTCTTCCTGCCATGATTAAAGACAGTACAAGATGATCTAGTAATGATAGTAATGTCAAATTCAGTGTGAGGACAATGTAAAGAACGCACCTATATATAAGGAGATTGTGATGCCAAATCTAGAATGCAATGTTTTGGGATAATCTCTTCGAGTTGTCACCTTCCAAAATATATTTTGCAGAAAAAGTAAGAGTTGTTCAATGGATAGGCTGGTTTTCCACTTTGTGCAAAAATATATGTTTTCACAATTTTAAGACTCAACTCCATATTTCTCACCATATTTGCCTTTCAAAAATGATCTCTATGAATGAGTATTTTATAATGGAAGAGACAAATTGAAATTTGTATTTTGAGTAAGACATTTAAAACATAAGCTACATTGGAAGCACAAATTGCGTAAAAATCTTAGTTTGGAAATTAAGATTTGAAGATTACGACTAATTGTAAGGACTACTTTATACTTCTAGTTTGGGATTTTTTTTTATGGCCAAATACGTCAATAGGACTCTATAATAGAATATAAAAACAAAGTGAGTTATAAATGGAGGGCCTTCAACGGAGCTTGTGGGGGTCGACCAATTAACGGACTCGAGGAGAGGCATCCACATCCTTTCAAGGACGGAGTTGGAGTTAGATAAATAATCTCTTTGCGACAAATTCACATGATAGTACTACTCTGAATTTCCCCTCGAGATATGATAGTACGGATGGACAAGTTTGATTGGTATCTTCTATGGAGAAGAGATTATAGATGGTGTTTCATGTCTTGATACATGCTTAACTCATAATTAGACTAATAAAGCATGTGACAAATTTAACGGAGGCACGAGAGTAGTTTGAGAAATTTGTCTTTGGAACGGTTGTGTCTTAAAACACTATAGTACACTAATTTGACTTATGTTAATTAAAAAGTGTCTCACCGCAAAACCCCTTGGATTAATAGCCCAAGCCTAGCCCATCAAAAGAGCCCACTACTCCAGTTTAACTACATTCATTTTGCACAGGCCCATAAAATAGTGGAGGCCCATGGGAAATCAAGCTCCCTTTTTATTCCGAACAATGGTTTGCCAAGGATAGGATAACATGCATGCGTAAGGGTGCGTTTGTTTGAAAAAAAAGTATTTTCTGAGAATCCATTTTCTAGACTTTCACATGCTTGATTTGTCAAAAATGATAAGTCAACTGAAAACGCTTCTGGTCAAGGAAAACATTCATATATAAAATTAAGAAAAATGAATTCCTTAATCTAAAAAGGTGAAAACACTTTTCAAAATTGCTTACCAGCCTACATCCAGAACCATCAAGGCTGGGCCCGAACCCCTCGTGCCCATACCTAATGCTCCGACACCCAAACTCGGGTCCACAAAAGCCGTGCTCGATCTTCCATGCTCAAGCTCTAGTCGAGTTCACAAAGACCGTAAACAGGTCCTTGATTAATGAAATTATACTTATAAAAATATTTTTTTTAAAATTTAATTTTAAAATATTTTTTATTTTAAAAATATAACTTTTTATTATTTTTAATATTTTATTCTCTTTTTCTTTTTTCTTTCCTTTTCTTTTCTTTTCTTTTTTCTTCTTTCTTTTTCTTTTTTTCATTTCTCTTTTCTTTCTTTTCCTTCCTCCTTCCTCCGTCGGCCGCACGCCTCGATGACGACTGGCAACCGGCAACACACAGCCCAGCGAACTTGAGGCTTGACCGATCCAGGCGAGCCCAAGGTTCACCAAGGCCGGCAAGCTAGTGGCTCGCCAGATCCAGGTAAGCCATGAGCTTGCCGGCCTCGGCCAAGTCTGGGCTTGCTTGGATTTGGCAAGCCACGAGCTCGCCAGCCTCAGCTTGAGCTCGAGGTAAATCGGGCAAGGCGAGCTCACCTTAGGCCTCGCCAAATCCTGACGAGCTCAAACTCGCTCGAGATCGCAGCCGAGGTGGACGGAGTCGGTGCAGTGGCAATCGAGGTCATCGGAGATGGCTGCAGTGGTGGTGGTGCAGAAGAGGAAGGAGCGGCAGGTGAGGTGGAGGAGCTAATGGGAGGAAGAAGAAGGAAAAATAAAAAAAGAAAAAATATTTTTAAAAAATATACTTTTTAAATAATTTTCATCATCATATTTTTCTCATCAAAAAAGTGAAAATACTTTCTAAGTCTTTTTTAGGTTTAAGCCAAACACAAAAAAATGAAGTCATTTTCCTGGAAAATGACTTCCTAGAAAGTATTTTCCAGAAATGATACATTTTCCGCAAAACCAACACACCCTAAGACTCTATTTGTTTCGCGGAAATGAATTATTTGGAAAATATTTTCCTAAAAATGATTAATTATATAAGTTGAAATATTTAGTAAACGGAATTCTTTTTCATTATCTACAACAATTTATGTCTAAATATTTTCGTAGACGATAGAAATATTTTTCGTTCATTTATTTTGCATATGATACAACGATCATTTTTAGAAAAATGTTTTCCAAATCGTTCATTTTTCGTGAAACAAATGGAATCTAATTGTGCGTATGTTTTACGATGATTTGGAAACATATTCCAAAAAATGATCATTGTATTACTTATAAAAATGAATAAACGAAATGCATTTCTATCATCTTTGAAACTGTTTAAGCATAAACTGTGATAGACGGTGAAAACTTTTTTTGTTAACTAATTCTTTAAGGAATATAACCAATCTATTTTTTGAAAATGTTTTACAAATCATTCTTTTTCCGCAAAATAACCTGGCCCTAAATAAGCAGAATAAATCCAAAGAGTTGCACTCCACTTGTCTTTGACAAAAAAAAAATTTCGTGTGGTAAAATTTTCCAAGAAAATAAACGTTCAAACTTTACCTAAGTTTTTACCAAAAAAAAAAAAACCCCTGCTTGAGGAACTTGAAACTATCAGCATAGGAAAATGTCTTAAAGGTACATGTGAAATATGTTGTAATATTATCCGTAATATCTATCATATATAAAATACAAATCAAAAGTCTAAGTACACAAGAAAACAAATCGCCATATTCCCCTAAACTTGTCCATTCTTGTTGGGGTTAATACCACAAAAAACCCCAAATTGGTACACTTGTGATAAATTTACCCCGAACTAATTTTTTGACCACCAAAAACCTCAAATTGGCATAGCTGTTACAAATTTACCTTCCATTAAATTGGATTAATACCACGAAAAATCACATTTGGCAAACTTGTGACAAATGGAGGAGTAAACCCCAAACTGTTACACCCGTCAACTACCACATGTCATCTAATTCAGCAATTTGACTGTAAAATTTAACGAAAATCAACAGAGGGTAAATTTATTACGGGTGTACCATTTTAGGGTTTTTTGTAATCAAAAAATTAGTTTAAGGTAAATTTGTCATAGGTGTACCAGTTTGGGATTTTTGATGGTATTAACCCTTATTATCATATATGGCTCGAAATATGGAGTAGTAATATGAAACATGGAGTAAAAGCATACAATAACCTCTTATCGAGGTAAGATACAAATATATAAGTACACATGAAAATGAATTGTAATAGTTAGTTAGATTTGTCTGTTATTATTGTCATGACTGGGAGTAGTATCCTCATGTGCAATGGTTGCTGATGGATCGTTTCTCAAATTTAAGTCTCCGCTTGATTCCTCAGAGTGATTGAACTCCGCAAATTCTGCTGAAGCTCCAACATTCGCGCCTTCATCTGCTTGAGCTCTTCCGAGTTGAGCTCTTCCATGGGAGCTTCCCACCATCCCTCACCGTCCCGTCCCTCAGTCCTTCGCTTTAGCATTTTACCTCGTTCCTTGTCAACTTTGACACTACAAAAAAACATGATTTTTGCGACGGGGAATTTTTCGTCGCTAATTTGCGACAAACTTTGCGACGGATTTCTAAATCCGTCGCAAATTAGCAACGAAAATAATCCGTCGCAAATTTGCGACGGAAAATAATTCCGTTACTAATTTGCGACGAAATTATTTTCCGTCGCTACTTTCGTCGCAAAATTACGACAGAATGTTAGTCGTCGCTAATTCCATCGCAAATTAGCGACGACTAATTTTCCGTCGCAAATGTGCAACGAATTTTGCGACGGATTGATTTTCCGTCGCAATTTTGTGCGACGAAAGTAGCGACGAATATTATATCCGTCGCAATTGCGACGGATTTTGCGATGAAAATGGATTCGTCGCTAATTTGTGACGGAAAATTAATTTCATTTTATGCACCCCACCCGTCAATTTCTCTCTTTCAGTAGTAATTTGTCACGTCACCCGCTTTTCTCCTGCCTTCTCCCTCTTTCGTTTCTCTCAACAAGCTGTGCGCGCAGAAATCAATCTCGGTAAAGCTTTTCCACCGGTAAGTATCGTAGCTAATTTCGTGACTAAACATGCGACTAATACGGTCCTGTCCTTTCTATTTATCGCTTGATGCGAAATTCTTTTATTGACTTTTTTATTCTGTTTTTGTTGTAAATTGGTGGCCGGTCGCCGGATCGGCGACGGCCACCAATTTGCGACGGACACACCCGGGCGAGGCCGCCGGTCGACCTCGCCACCATGGCGGCCTCGACCCATGGCCGGCGAGGCCGCGCGGCCCGGCCATGGCCGCGGTCGACCTCGCCGTCACCCGCTGGGAAACGGCGAGGTCGACCGGCGGCCATGGCCAGCCGCCGGCCTCCTCGATCTAGGCGAGGCCGAGTGGCTCGCCGGGCCGCCGTCGACTCTCGACATCGCCCAGCTGGCGACGGCGAGGTCGACCGGCGGCCATGGCCAGGCCGCTCGGCCTCGCCCAGATCAGCCGGTCGCCGGACCGGCGGCCATGGCGAGGCCGCTTAGCCTCGCCGGCGTCAGCCGGTCGCCGGTCATATACGAAAATTTTTTTAAAAAAAATTCGGAAAAAATAAAAAATAATTTAAAAATAATGTTAAGTGATTTTGCTTTTATTTAGGTATGTGTCCAATTGAAGGTCTCGCAATCCAAGTGAACGTTGCAATTCTCTTCAAATTGACCACTTTCTGCTACCAAGATTTCAGTCAAATATCTGGGTAAGTCTTTTTTACATAGTAATTTTTTCAATTTTTTAAATTTCAAAGTAATTGTTGCGTGAAAAACAAAATTTTAATTTTCATAATTTTATGGTTTTAATTAACAACAGTAGATATGATATTTTAAATATTTTACGAGATTTTTTTATTTTAATACAGACACAATGCAAAGAGACAGGGCTTTGATGTATAATAAGAACTTACCTGGACGTCGAGGATTGACCGATGAGTTTCGTACTGGGTTGGAACTATTTTTAGACTTTGCTAGTAGTAAATATGAATTCATGGATGGAAATAAGTTAAGATGTCCGTGTAAAAAGTGCAGTAATGATAAATTTCATCTGTGTGATACAGTTAGAGAACATCTTTGTAGATTTGGGTTTACTCCGAATTATTATAATTGGACTTGCCATGGTGAACCATTTATATCTGATGAAGGATATCGAAGAAGTGATCAATTTTTAGTTAGGCAAGAATGTAGCTATTATGACCAATTGAACCCATACGAGAGGATGGTGATTGATGCAGCTGGTCAGAATTTTGTTTCAGATTCGAACCATGCAAGTACTAGTTTTACTCCTACACCTGAACAAGTGGGTACTAGTCATGCATCACAATTGGAAGAGATAGGAGTAACGGGTTTTGATGAGAATGTGTGTAATGGAGCTTTTTCATCAAATCAGTTCTGGGAAGTGTTGAAAGCAGCAGATAAACCTTTATGGCCAGGTTGTGACAACCACACTAAGTTATCAAAGGACAAGAAAGATCGTTAAATATCAAGGCGAGCATAATGTGTCGCAAGATTGCTTCAACTCTTTTGTTGACGTAATGCGGGAAACAATGCCTCGTGATATCAGCATGCCAAGTGATTTTTACGATATGAAAAAGCTAGTGGATAACTTAGGTCTTCCGGTTGTAAGGATTGATGTATGTAGTAGGGGTTGTATGTTATATTGGAGAGATGATGAAAATGCAGAATCTTGCAAATTCTGTAGCCAACCTAGGTACAAGATTAACAGGAGGCAGGGTCGTAATCAGAAGCGTAGACCATGCAAGCAAATGTTTTATCTGCCCGTAATCCCCAGATTGCAAAGGCTTTATGCGTCTCAAGCCACTGCTGAACACATGACTTGGCATGCAAATCATGAAACAGAAGAGGATCTAATGTGTCATCCTTCAGATGCAGAGGCATGTAAACATTTTGATAGAACGTACCCTGAGTTTGCAATAGAGCCTCGAAACATCAGGTTAGGTCTCTGTGCTGATGGATTTGCCCCATTTGGGAAATCAGGAAAAAGTTATTCATGTTGGCCAGTTATCTTAACGCCGTACAATCTTCCACCTGGTATGTGCATGAAGACACCTTATATGTTTTTGACATTGATCGTGACTGGCCCGCAAAATCCGAAAAAGTTAATAGATGTTTATATGCAACCATTGATTGAAGAGTTACAACGGCTATGGGAGAAAGGTGTCCTTACATATGATGTTTCTATCGATCAAACATTTGTAATGAAGGCTGCTCTTCTTTGGACGATAAATGACTTTCCAGCTTTACGGAATGTTATCTGGATGCAGTACAGCTGGGATCTTAGGATGTCCGATATGTTTGGAGAGATCAAAGTCATTTAGATTAAAACATGGAAAGAAGCCCAGCTATTTTGATTGGCACAGATAATTTTTACCGATAAATCATACATTCAGAAGGAATAAAAAAGAGTTCATCAAGAATAGGACTGAAAGAACACGTCCACCATTGAGGTTAACCGGCGATCAAATATGGGAGCGGGTGCAGGACTTTCCAACTGTTGTTCAGAACCCTCACGGTACGACTTTTGCGTACGGAAGTACACATAAGTGGACAAAACGCAGTATATTTTGGGATCTACCGTATTGGAAGGCCCATCTTATTCATCATAATCTTGATGTCATGCATATAGAAAAGAATGTTTTCGACAATGTCATAAATACTGTGATGGATGTCACCGGAAAAACAAAAGACAACTTGAACGCAAGAAAAGATATGAGAGATATTTGTGATCGGGCAACACTAGATGTGGATGCAAGCAGCAGTGGACCAAAACCAAAAGCAGTTTATACATTGGATAGGGAGCATAGGCGAGTTGTTTGTCAATGGTTGAAATCTGTGCGATTTCCTGATGGATATGCTTCGAACCTCGGGAGATGTGTTGATTTGAATGAATGCAAGTTGACAGGTTTGAAGAGTCATGATTGTCACATATTGATAGAAAGACTAATTCCAATAGCTTTCAAGAAAGTTCTACCGAACTTTGTATGGGGCGCAATTACAGAGTTAAGCAATTTCCTGGATGATATTTGCTCGACAGTGTTAAAAGCATCACACATGGAGAAACTGGAGAGAGATATTCCAATTATTCTTTGCAACTTAGAAAGGATATTTCCTCCATCGTTTTTTGATTCGATGGAGCATCTCTTAGTTCACTTGCCTTATGAGGCCAAAGTTGCAGGTCCCGTCCAATTTCGATGAATGTATCCATTTGAGAGGTAATTTTTTTTTAAAATAAAGTTAAAATTACTTTATTATATATTATGTTCCGATAAGTTTCTTTCTATTACAACTAGATTCTTATATCATTTGAAGAAAAAAGTGAAGAATAAAGGCATGTGTTGAAGCTTCAATTTGTAATGCATCTATTGTGGAAGAAGTGACAACATTTGCGTCATGCTATTTTGAGCCGCACATGCAGTGCAAGAGGCAGAGAGCAGGCAGAAATGATGAGGGCCCCAGTGATCCCAATTGCAAAGCATTCTCTATTTTCAATTATCTGGGTCGACCAAGTGGCGCATGTCAGTTTCGTTACTTAACAGGTGAAGAATTGCATGCAGCCCATATATATATTTTACTAAACTGCCTAGAAGTCGAGCCATACTTCGTGTAAGTGTAAATTTGCAAATATATGTATTGTGTGTCAAATATTTGATAATATGTAAATGGTATTTGTTACTAGGATTTTCCAAACTTCAATGTGTGGACTACCACCAAATGAGTTTGACCGTTTGTGCGATGAACAATTTGCAGCATGGTTCAAAACATATGTAAGTTGCTTATGGCCCAAAACCAAGTTATTTAAATTTTATACATCATTTATTAAAATATATTTTATTGACCTTGCGTGTGTAACCTTAGGGTCACAGTAATCATAATGAACTTGGAGAGCAAGGATTGCTATATCATTTGTCATGGGGTCCATAGTTAAGAGTACGAAGTTGGCCAGCATATTTCATAAATGGATATAATTTTCACACTCAAGAATATGGAATGGGAAAAGCCACAATGAATAGTGGTGTGCGTGTTCGGTCATCCAATGGTAGCAGTTCAAAAGATGATTTTTATGGCTTGTTGGATGAAATCATAGAGATAGAGTACCGTGGACCTTTAATGATGCGGGTTGTGTTATTTAAGTGCAAGTGGTTCGACCCCGTCAAAGGAATGAATGTGCATACAAAGTTTAATTTGGTTGAAATAAATCATAAGAAAAGGTATATGAAGACGAGGACGAAGACAAGGACGAGGACGAGGACGAAGACGAAGACGAAGACGAAGACAAAAATGAAGATTAAAATTGTTGTGACAAAACACTTTTAGTTAAATATATTATTACGACAAGTGTTATTTTGGTTGTCATTCTTGTTATTATTGTTATTGCTATTTTCATTATTGTTGTTGTTATTATTGTTTTTTTTTGGGTAAAGGTTGTTGTTATTATTGTTGTTGTCGATTATTCTTATTAATTTAATTGATTGTCGAAAAATTTGTCGCTAAATGACGACAAATCAAATATTATTCGTGCGATGACATTTGCGATATTCTATTTTCCATTGGATTTGGATCGTTGCTAATTTCGTCGCTCATTTCATGACAACAACTTATTCGTGGCAACTGTTCATCGAAGAATTATCGACGGAAGTGAAATTCACGGTAATTTTCCGAATCCATTGCAAATTTGCGACGGATTCCAAAATGACCTTTATTTTTGGAATCCGAAATAAATCCGTCGGAAAATTGCGATGGAAAAATTTTTTCTGTCGCAAAATTTTGGACAGGAAAAAAATACGTCGCAAATTTGCGACGGACGAACATTCCGTAGCAAATTTGCGACGGACAAAAAAGTCCGTCGTAAATTTGCGACGGACGAAAAAAATGTCCGTCGCAAATTTGCGACTGGAAAAAATATTCCCTCCCCAATTTCCGACGGAAAAAAAGTCCGTCGCAAATTTGCGATGGACGAAAAAAATGTTCGTCGCAAATTTGGGACGGGAAAAAATATTCCCTCCCCAATTTGCGACGGAAAAAAAGTCCGTCGTAAATTTACGACGGACAAAAAATGTCCGTCGCAAATTTGCAATGGACCAACATTCTGTCGCAAATATGCGACGGACCAAAAAAAGTCCGTCGGAAACTTGCGACGGACAAAATTTCCGTCGCAAATTTGGGACGGGAAAAAAAATTCCCTCCCCAATTTGCGACGGAAAAAAAGTCCGTCGCAAATTTGCGACAGACCAAAAAAAGTCCGTCGAAAACTTGCGACGGACAAAATTTCCGTCGCAAATTTGGGACGGGAAAAAAAATTCCCTCCCCAATTTGCGACGGAAAAAAAAGTCCGTCGCAAATTTGAGACGGAGAAAATTTCCGTCGCAAATTTGGGACGGGAAAAAAAATTCCCTCGCAAATTTGCGACGGAAAAAAAGTCCGTCGCAAATTTGGGACGGGAAATAATATTCCCTTCCCAATTTGTGACGGAAAAAAAGTCCGTCGCAAATTTGCGATGGACCAACATTCCGTCGCAAATTTGCGATGGACCGACATGCGATGGACCAAAAAAAGTCTGTCGGAAACTTGCGACGGACAAAATTTCCATCGCAAATTTGGGACGGGAAAAATATTCCCTCCCGAATTTGCGACGGACCAAAAATGTCCGTCGCAAATTTGCGATGGACCAACATTCCGTCGCAAATTTGCGATGGACCAACATGCGACGGACCAAAAAAAGTCCGTCGGAAACTTGCGACGGACAAATTTTCCGTCGCAAATTGGGGACGGGAAAAAAAACTCCCTCCCCAATTTGCGACAGAAAAAAAGTCCGTTGCAAATTCGCGATCGACAAAAAAAATGTTCGTCGCAAATTTGCGACGGATCAAAAATAGTCCGTCGCAAATTTGCGACGGACAAAATTTCCGTCGCAAATTTGGGACGGACCAACATTCCCACCCAAATTTGGGACGGAAAAAAAGTCCGTCGCAAATTTGGGACGGGAAAAAATTCCCTCCGAAATTTGCGACGGACCAAAAAATATCCGTTGCAAATTTGCGACGGAATGTTAGTCCGTCGTAAATTTGGGATGGAAAAAAATTCCCTCTCAAATTTGCGACGGATAAAAAAAGTCCATCGCAAATTTGCGACGGATCAACATTCTGTCGCAAATTTGCGACGGACAAACGCAAATTTGCGATGGACAAACACAAATTTGCGATGGTCAATGGAGTCCGTCACAAATTTGCGATGGACGAAAGGAGTCAGCCGCAAATTTGCGTCAGACAAAAAAAATCAGGCTCTCTCTCCCCCTGCACGCGCACGTGCCCCGTCCGCTTTTTTTATTTTCTGACTGTCACGTGTGTTACTCATCTGACTGTCACGAACTGTGTTACTCCTCCTCCTCTTCTTCTTCTTCTTCTTCTTCTTCTTCTTCTTCTTATTCTTCTTCCCGTTGACTTCGTCGAGTGCCCTAGAACGCCGTTGCCGTCGTCGCTTGCCCGCCCTGCAGCTCTCAGCCGTCGCCCCCGTCGCCGTCGTCGCCGTCCCCATCGTCGCTTGCCGACGCGTGGGGTGGCTGCTCACCTGGCGGAGCTCGCCGCCGCCGAGCTCGCCCGGACGCCTCGCCTGCCCGCCTCGTAGCCGCCTCGCAGCCGCCCGAAGCCGTCGCGCCCGCCTTCGTCGAGCTCGTTGCCGCCGCCTGCCGCCACCAACCGTCGCCGCTGCGCCCGTCGCCGTCCAGCCTCGCCCGCCCGCCTCGCAGCTCGCTCGAAACCGTCGCCGCCGCTGGCCTCGCCGAGCTCGCTGCCGCCGCCCACCGCCACCGCTACTCGCCCGCCCGCCTCGCATAGCCGCGCCTCGGCCGTCGCCGTCCGTACTTTACGAGCTCGCTGCCGTCGCGCCCAATCGCCGCCGCCCAGCCTGCCGCCGCCTAACCTCGCCCAAGCACTTGCTCGCCGCCGTCTCCGCCTGGGCCGCTGTCCAACGCCGCCGAGGCCATCGCCGCCTAGCCGCCGCCCGACGCCGCCCGAGGCCGTCGCTGTCGCTCTAGCCGACGCCTGCCGCCGCGCCTCCGTCGCCGCCGCCCAGCCGACGCCCAGCCGTCGCCTCCCAGCTGCGACCCAACGCCGTCGCCGCCCAACTCCACCGTCGTTCGCCCGACCATGGCCGATCGCCTGGCCGACTAACCAACACTTGGGCCCACGCCCGCGCCGAGCCCGCCACTGGCCGATCGGCCAAAATATAATTATTGTTTGGTTTTTCTTGGCCTTGAACCAATTAAGCAACTCCCTAAACCCTACATACTATAATGAGTATTAATCGAATTTGTTTAGGGATTGTTTAGTGTCTGATTGGTTGGCTAAGTTAGGGGTCGATTTCAGGATTGCATGTGGCTTTAATCGATGTTCGACTTGTTAATTTGACCATTATATCGCCGATTAAGCGTTCAACGATGATCGGGTGATTGATCACATTCAGAAAAATTGAACAAGTGTAGAAAAATTCAGAAAAATTTCGTGAAAATTAAAAAAAGTCATATTTTGGGAAAATATTAAATTTGTTGAATTTTTTTTTAAATTAATAAAAACCAAAATTTCAAAATATCACAAAATGGAAAAAAATAACTGTGGCCACCCACTTTGAGTGAAATTTAAATTTTTTTAGGTGCCCAAAAAAAGAATAATAATAACAAATTCAAAATTTTCAAAATTTTATAAAATGGCTTAAAATACCTGTGGCCACCCATTTTGATAGAAATTGTAAATTTTTTAGGTTCACAAAAAATGTAAAAATAATAATAAAATAAAAAATTTCAAAATTTCACAGAATGGCTTAGAATACATGTGGCCATCCACTTTGAGTAAAAACTACATTTTTTTAGGTGGCAAAAAAAAAATTAAATATTTAAAAAAATTTAAAACTTCACAGAATGGCTTATAATACTTGTGGCTACCCACTTTTAGTGAAATTTTAATTTTTTATGTGGCCAAAAAAATTCAAAACTTTACAGAATGGCTTAGAATACCCGTGGCCATCCACTTTTAGTGAAATTTAAATTTTTTTTGGTGCCCAAAATATTTTAAAAATAATAAAATTAATTTTATTACAAAACTTCACAGAATGGCTTAAAATACTTTTGGCCACCCACTTTGAGTGAAATTTAAATTTTTGTAGGTGCCCAAAAAAAATTTAAAATATAAAAAATTGAAAACTTCACAGAATGGCTTATAATACCTGTGGCCACCCACTTTTAGTGAAATTTACCTTTTTTTAGGTGCCCCAAAAAATTAAAAAATAAAGAAATAACTAAATTTCAAAACTTTACATAATGGCTTAGAATACCTGTGGCCACCCACTTTGAGTAAAATTTAAATTTTTTTAGATGCCCACAAAAATTAATGGCTTATAATGCTTGTGGCCAGCCACTTTGATTGATGATCATGTAGCCGAGAACGAAGATCATGTGGCTGAAATTGATATTTCATGGTTGTTCTTGTACTTGATGAATTATCGTGTGGTTTGAAAGCGGATCGTGTTGTTAATTATGGCTAATGTCGGCTTAGCATGGCATATCGTGCTCATATATTGATGTTTGATATCAAAATGAGTGCGATTCATAGTATATTTGTTCGTAGGAAATTGCCCGTCATAAACACTCGGCATTGGCTAATTAAGAGGGAACATTTTTTGCTTCTGAACCAAAATGGTAAGCTTCGTCATGTACGTCATTATGTGTCCGTAATATGTGTTCATATTTTTTTACATATTTGTCTAACCTTCCTACTTGTCAGTATAAACGTGGAGGTCACATGCATATAAGACCAGCCTCTTCAACGTCCTCGTCCCCGTCCCTTTCCTCGTCTCCTGTCCTTTCATCTAACCCTCAACCACAATATGCTGCTGGCCAATATGGACACGTCGGTCCTTCCTCCAACGCTCAACAACATGTTATGGGACTTGGCCATATGCCAACTGAATCTCCTCCAGTTCCATCTTCTTTGGCTCCCTCTCCTTCCGTTCCTCCTTATTATTCAGCGCAACATTCGCATAATGACGGAAACACAGGTGAAGAAGATCACCGATTCATGATATGCCCATTTGGAGATTCGTAAGTACTTCATTTTTTTTAGTATATGTAATATTTATGGTTTTAAATATGGATGTCAACTTAATTGTCAATGTTGCACAATATCCGTATGTTTGCAGATTCACGGATGCTCCGTTTGTTGTGAGGGAACTGAATAAAATAGTCAGAAACTATTGGATGGGGCAGTATATTAATTACAGAAGTGTTCCATAAGAAGTGAAAGATTTGTGGTGGAATGAGTTCAAGGTAAGTTTTAGATATTCTATTTTCTCACCAACTAAGTTCGGTGTAGTATATTGATGGTCAAGAATGATGTAAAGGGACCAGAACAATTCTTTAGTTTTCGGTACTAAAGGGACCAGATATTTTCCCCGAGATGAACTTAACAAAGTCTATCGCCGAATTGTCTGGTGCATGGCAATGGATATGTGACCATCATAATAACTTTCAGTTTTTCTTGTATTGATTGCAGCGGAAGTTCAGGTGGGATGACCAGGAAGAGAATGAAATGAGAAGAATTTTTCAGAAGAAAGTCAGTGATTACATACGAAATGTGATGAATATAGCGAAGATCAAGAAAGTGAAGCCGGCTTTCATTACAAATGACAATTGGACGGAAATTAACAGAATTTGGGAAACCGAAAAGAGTCGCAAATCAAAGGAGCGTAATAAAAAGAATCGATCTTCTAGTTCTAGTGAAGGGTCTGCCACATATGCTGGGGGCTGTATCAATATTGGGGAGCATCGCAAACGACTGGTAAGTCTGTTAAATAATTTATAAGTTAATTTAATTCAATTACTCATGTTTACATTTTGTAGGCACAAGAATTGGGGACGGAACCGACATTTGCAGCTACATTTGAACGCACATTTCAAAAGAAACATAAGACATGGATTGACGATCGAGCAAAATCTGTTAAGGTATGTAAGGTTATACTTCGGGCTTTATGGAAACTAGAATGAAAACCGTGAATGCTTTTAATATTTATGGTAGATATATATATGAAGTTATTTCATCATCTATATTGTTAATGTAGGAAAAATATGATGAACTTTTAATGGGCAATGCTAGTGGTAGTGATGGTTGTGCTGCGTCTGAGCCATCAGTTGACAGTATGGCATTATGGGTGGAGGCAACGGGTGGAATGAAAAAAGGAAAAATATTTGGGATAGGATCCTTGTCAAGGATGTACATGCCGAATAATGCTGGAACTTCATTATCCAATGCGACTAGTCGAAGGAGGACACGACATGACGAGCAATTGACCCAAGAAGTGAATCAACTGAAAAATATAATTGTAGAGACGGACGAAGAAATAAATGACTTGAAACAACAAATGCAAATCGTTATGCGACACCTCAACATCAATCGCGATGAGGTTCCTCCTGTACCTCCCGCCAATCCAATAGGTGATAGGCACAATGATGAGCAACACAATGATGCTGAGATTGATGATGATGATGATGACGATGATTTTCTCGATCCTTTCTAGTTAAAATTGCCAAAATCGGGGGTAAGCTTGCTTCACAATCTTTTATGACATAAGTGCAGTTTTACCAAATATGTTCCTGCTCTACAATTACTTTTTGTGCACAACTTTCTTACAACAAGGTTCTTTGCTTGCGAAAAACTGAAAATTTAGAGATCCCAGGATGGCATGCTTGTTAAAAAAAATCATGATATTTGAACATTGTAGAAATACATGCCTTAATTGACTTTAAGTCCTCTCTTCCTGGGAATTTTTTTTGCATATTCACCTCTCTAAGTCATTAAACTGTTGCAATACTGTTTGGACAAGGATCTAATTTTTATATATGTTACAGGAATACGGTTTACAAGGGTGAAAAAAGTACAGTGGATGTCAAAGTTGACTCATATTCATATGTAAGAACATTGATGTTCGTCCTGAAACGTTTTTTTGTTAACCCTTTTACTTGTTTTTTTATACCTAGTTCCACATTCATGCATAAACACTTCTTTTGTATTCTGAACTGATTGAATATCTTTATTTATGTATCTGCATTTCATCAGGTGTCGACAAAAGTGACTGCTTTTGGTGTCTAGTCGAGTACCACAGCTGCCCAATCTTGTGTCTGGTTTGTCGATTTTTCGTTTTTTAAGCAGAATCTATGGTTGTCCCGCTTCCTATGAATGTTTTGAATGTATTATAAGATTGGATATCAAATATCATCATGTCAGACTTTGCAACTTTGCATATATCATTATTTTTTGCGGACTAGCATCTTTCTTTCAGTTACATTTTTCAATTATATGGCATTGTGTCTGGTTTGTTCGTTTTCTGTTTCTTAAGCAGAATCTATGGTTTTCTCGTGTCCTTTGATTGTTTTAATGCGTAGCTATTGATATGGACAAGTTTTGATGGCCGAAATGGTGTAAAATTTGCGACGAATATTTAGAGACGAATTTTGCGACCATTACAGTTCGTGGCTAATTTGCGACGAATAAGTAGCGACGAATCAAGTTCGTGCCTAATTTGCGACGAATACATTTTGCGACGAACAAAGTTCGTCGCTAATTTTGCGACGAATTTTGCAACGAATTTTGTGATAAATTTTGCGACGAATAAAGTTCGTAGCTAATTTTGCGACGAATAAAGTTCGTGGCTAATTTGCGACAAATTTTGCAACGAATTTTGCGACGAATTTAGCGACGAATAAAGTTTGTGGCTAATTTGCGACGAATTATTTTGCGACGAATAAAGCTCGTGGCTAATTTGCGACGAATTTTGTGACGAATTTTGCGATGAATTTTGCGACGAATAAAGTTCATGGCTAATTTGCGACGAATTATTTGCGACGAATAAAGTTCGTGGCTAATTTGCGACGAATTATTTGTGACGAATTTTGCGATGGATAGTGTTCGTGGCTAATTTGCGATGAAATTTACGACGAATTATTTGCGCCGAAATATTTGCGACGAATTTTGCGACGGATAGTGTTCATGGCTAATTTGCGACGAATTTTTTTCCGTCGCAAAATTTTGCGACGACCTATTAGCGACGGAATTTTTTCCGTCGCTAAATTCGTCGCAAATTCGATTTGCGACGGATTTTTCCAAATTTTTCGTCGCAAAATTCGTCACAAAAGTCATGTTTTTTTGTAGTGTGACTTGATCAATGAGCTCATTGTGTTGTTGATTGAGCTCATTAATCCGGAGTCAACGATAGGACTCGACCAAGTTGTCGGCACCATCATTTTGCGGATCGTTTTGGTTGAGGAAACGGCTTGCAATTGAGTAAATAGATGGGTGAGCAAAGGAATAGGGTTTTCCTGTAGGAGAGAATATTGCTACTCCCACCTCCGAACCACAAAGGGTTACGAGCTCGCTTGCTTTTTTGTAGATACCAGATCTACGTTTGGAGAATGTGATGAGCTTATCTTCCTCATTTTCGACCTGTCTCCTCTCATTTCTCCGATGTCCTCTTGTCCTTCTTCCTGCCATGGTTAAAGAGAGTAATCTGAGATAATTACAAGATGATCTAGTTATGGTAGTAATGTCAAATTCAGTGTGAGCATAAAGAAAAGAATGCACCTATTTATAAGGGGACAATGATGTCAAATCTAGCATGCAATGTTTTGGGATAATATTTTTCGAGTTGTCACCTTCCATAGAATTTTTTTTCTAGAAAAGTATGAATTGTTTAATGGAAAGATCGATTGTCCCATTTATAGATGCAAATAAATGTTTTCACCCTATTAAGGCTCAACTCTGTATTTCTCACCATATTTGCCTTTGCAAAATAGGTATTTGTATTTTGGGCAATAGATCCAAAACATGAGCTCTATTGGAAGAACGAATTGGGGAAAAATCGTAGTTGGAAAATCAGGATTTCAAGATTACAACAAATTGTAATGACTATTTGTTGTAGTCATTGTTTGGGAATAATTTATTACCTGTTGACACCAGTTTTTAGTTGATGCGTCATAAAAGTAAAAAATTCTTGAGATTAGGGTTTCCGATTGTGATGGAACCCAATCCTTAATCAAAAAGAGTCATTTAGCACTTGAGTTAGCATTAGCCATTCATTTTCTAGCTTGTTAACTTTTAAATTTCAAAAAGTCAAAGAGTTGACTTTTGAGTTGACTTTTTGGTCAAACTTTGACCAAAAGTTAACCCAAAGTTAAATTTTGATTTTTTTTCATGAAAAACTCCAAAATAATGTCAATTTCACTTTTGCATAACAATTTTCAGAAAATTCAAAGTTTGACCCATTAATTGACAATTTAGTATATAAGTACTAAAATGTTGACTTTGGTCAACATTTTGTCCAAAAAAATTTAAAAATTTCAAAACCCCTAAATCAACTCATTTTTAGCTTAATTTCACTTTGGCATCATCAATTTTACAAAAATCGGTTTAGAATAAACTTTTTCCCAATTTACGAAATTTGGTTCAAATCGATAAAAAATGAAATTGATTCATTTCTAATCATTTTTTATGATAGTTTCCTTCACAACATTTGATCTAGAGGTCGTATTGCATTCAATTTTCAAATCAATTTTAGAATTCCAAGCCAAGGTTGACAACCCCCAATTTGAGCCCAATTAGATATTCCGGTCGGTTCTTCATGATTTGCACAATTGAGACACAGATAATACTAATTTCCTATATGAAACACAAATCCGAAATCAATTTTGGAAGATTCACATGAATTTGAGCCAATTTAGTCAATTTAGTGATCCAATGATTGAGAAATCCAAGAGTAATTGGTCCAATTAGTGCAATTCAACTTGACCCATTCTAGACTAACATCCAATTTGATGAATTGACGTTCAATTTGGCCAAATGGACTTCAATTAAATTCATTAGTCTAGCTTGGCCATGCAATTTAACTCAAATTGAAGGGCAATTGGGCCAAACAAGTTAAAATTGGTCAGTTTATACTTGTATTTCAAATTGATTCGATCCAATTCAATTAAAATCAATTCAAATTGGGTCAATCAATCATGATAGAGATGAAATTGCATGAAATTGGAACAAAATTGAGACGAGAAGCAAACCAGTTCCACCCTGTCAAACCCGGGTCAAACCGCTCTATTCAGTTCATATCACGCCCCGAACCCTATCCAGAGCACGACACCCTCTACTGGTCGATTTATGCGACATCCCAGGGTATCGCCGACCTCGAATAATATCATCAGAGATTAAATTCCACAGCGGAAACCGTAATCAACCCAGACAAAATGAAACTGGGAAAGTCAGGGAGAATATACACACTTTCATTTCTCATACTTATAAAACATTTACAGTTTACAGCCACCACATACACTTGCACAACGCATTTAAAACCACCGATATACAAAAGATTGATGACCTGGCATCCTGACCTCAAAAATGGTACTCTCCAAAAATCTATCATTCTGAACCCCTAATGCTAGCCCCTACGCCCCTTACTCGGCGTCCATTCTGAGTTTGACTCATCCCCATCTGAATCTGAACTTCCCTGATCGGCTTGCTCCTCCGAAGACTCCGTCTCCGCCTCAATCTTAATCGGGTGATTGATGTCGCCCGACTCAGCTGGAACTTTATTATGATATTCCTCAGCTAGTTCATCGAAGAAATTGTACTCAGGCACGAAATTGGGATCCATATATTGCTCATATGGGAGTATATACTCCGGCTCCTCCTCAGGCTGCTCGGACTCGTCAGGCTCGTTCTCAGATTCTATCTCGGGCTCCACTTCCTCTGTTTCCTCTTCCTCTGATTCCTCTTCGGGGATTGGTTCTAAGTCTATGTCCATCGGGTCATCTTCTGCTTGCGATGCTTTGGGCTCGGGTTCATGCTCCGCCTCTGAAGATCCTTGTGCTGCGGATGCTGGGTGCAATCCAGACTGAGCTAAACTAGTCTCCACATTGGTCAACTCTCCATCTATAGGGGGTATGGCAGATGGGTCCCAATCCCCAACTAAGTCAAATGGAACATCAAAACCCCTGACAGGCCCAAACTCATCCCCTGCTTGATCCCGAAAGAACCAAGCAGTATAAACATGGGATTCCCAAAGAGGTAGTTCTACTTCTACAAAAACGTTCGTAGTATGCTTAATCCAGGTCATTCCATCACCCATAGGAAATTCTGCAACCTCAAACTCGGTGTGCACTGGTACTCCAAAACGCTCTGGTGGCGGTGGCGAAGGATTCATGACTCAGGTCGGGGTTCTGAAAATTGTTGGTTAAAATAACCGTGAGACTACATCTCAGTAAGTACACCCCTAAACCCCACCTAGGCTACCACGTACCTCCAGATAATCACACAAAACACAATCACACACATACCATTATCACATAGCAGGCACATCATTACAATCACAAGCATGCAATTTTCTCATGTCATGCACTCATTCCGTTCTCAATATCTCTTTTCCACATACCTAGCCAGTGACCCGCGTTACAGTACACGCCTCAGGTACACTGCGACCTCTTTTCACAATACTTCCGGGCCCGCGTAAACGTACATGCCGCAGGCCATGTTTCTTGCCCGCGTTGAAGTACACGCCTCAGGCTCAACATCTACCACCTACTGCGCAACCCGTGTTGAAGTACACACCTCAGGCTGGCAGTCTTCCGGTAATACCGAGCATCATTTCGCGTAAACGTACACGCCTCAGGACGGCACAATTTCCACGAACTCATGTCATACCACATCCACTTTCTTACTCATACACATGCTCAACAAGCATTTACCACACTCAATTGGCCAATCACACGTGGCCCGTACACGCATCAATTCATTCACAATACATGCTCACTCAGCATTTGACACGGCCAATTTTAATAATTAAATCAATCTGACCCAAGCGTGTACCCAACAGGCATATTCAACCATGTAATTACACAACCACGCACTCAAATTCATCACCACAATTAAATCACAGTTCACACACACATAAACGCACAATTTGCCATTTTTTCCAACCAAATGACGTCAAATCAATTCCGGCCCTTCACGATATTTTCTCACAATTAATTGCCGGTTCTAAAAATCCAATTTGCGTCCCGATCGGCCCATCACAGTCCAATGAACAGTCACCCACAGCCAACTGTTGACCCGAATATTCCACCAAAATTTTCCGAATTCAATCCTAAGGCCCGCCACATAATTCCACTCCTAAAATCGTACAATTTCGCACCCACATAAACCCGATTCCAACCTAAAATTACCCGTCGATACCCAATATCCTAAATTGGGTTTAGGGCGTGACTTACCCAACTCTAGACTCACGCAGCTAGAGCGAAAGCAGCGGCAAAACCAGATCTAACGGCGGCTTGCGGCGGCGATGACGATCGGCGGCGATCGGGAGGAGCGGCGGGCGATGGCGGTTTGGGAGGCGGCCGGTGGGGCTCACGGCTAAGAGAGGGAGACCGAGAGGGAGAGGGGAGAGAAAAAGGGCGGCGTGAGGCGGCGGGGCAGTGGAGCGGCGCGGCACGGTGGCGGTCCGAGCGACGGCGCGACGACGGGTGACCAATGGGCGGCGTTCGGCGGGGGAGGGGGCTCACGGTGGAGGGGGAGCCGAAAGGAGGGGGAGAGAGGGAGTGAGAGGAGAGAGAGAGAGAGAGAGAGACTTATCCCTTTAAAAGTCCACTTTTGGCAAATTACCAAAATGCCCCTCTCTAATCTTTTCATCCGACGGTCCAGATTCGATCTTATCTTGAAACCGACGGCCGAGATCGAATCTTACCAAAAATATCCAAGGGTATATTTGTAATTTCTCAAAAAGTCCAAGGGCAAAATTGTCTTTTCCGAATTTTGAGGGTAAAATGACCAAAATGCCCTTTGCCCATAAAACTAACCCTTTATTAATTCTCAAGGGTAAAATGGTCACTTTCCCATTTTCTTGCCAAAATTGAATTTTTCTGAAAGATTCGGGCACATCCACAATTACACATTCCAACCGCAACGTCGTCCTAATGTCCCGTTGTGACTTCCAAATTATCCGGTGTCCGATTTGGGCTAAATTAAATAATTAAATTTTATTAAACGCAACTCGAGCGTTTCTCAAACTAACGGGCGGCTTTTTGGAGAAATTCGCATATTCGACCTGTAACCGATAATAAATCGAGTCACGTGCAAATTTATTCAGGTCGCAACGACTTCGGTTGTCATTTAAATCGCGAGAATTGATCACTAGATCCGAGGGACACGATCGTTCGGTATAGGTTTAGGATTATTCGTCAATTCATTTCGTGGTCCGGCGGAATCACCCGCGATCCACTACTATGACAGTGGCGAACTGACCCCTAGTTATCCTTGGATCGGCCTACTATGGCTCAAAATGTCACCTCGGCGATTTTATGGTCGAAGGTCAATTCACGATCGAATTTTTACTTAGTCGTACGAATTTTAAATCCCCAGCTAGCCTTTCCCTAATGGTTAGTATCCCAGGAATGATCAGTTCCGGGTGAGAACTAGCTACGAGCACATTCATAAAACTCAGTACTTTATAAATCCCAAATGGACAATTTCTCAGGATGTCACAGTTCAATCCGGTTTGACCGGAATTGAGCCGACCCAATCAAACCAGCCATTTCCAAAGACACCTGATTCGCATCATATGGACATCATTAGGTTGATTAATCACATCTGAACAGAATTGGTACGAATTTGGCAATTGTAACTAAATGAATGGTTCTCTTATGAGGCCCACTTTCCATTGCTTGATTGGTTGAGGAATAAGGCCCATGGGCCTAAGTGCATGCTTTACTCATTGCTATAGATGTGATTGCTAGATGGATATCTAGGCTTGGTGCATGTTTAGCGGGTAGCCCGTGGTAATCACTTAGACTCGACTTTAGGGTTAACCGATATGAGTCACCGTTTTGTGAATGCAAATGGTAGCTCGTTATCATTAACCATTAAATAATCAATGCTAGTTAATTAAGTGGGTGGGATGATCGGAATGCATGTAAAGCAAAGGCTGACCCTGAGGCCTGTTCTTGAGTTGATGCTTGAATGTTCATACTTTGCCTTGTTTGAACATTTCTTGAATATATGATGTGAATAAATCTGTGATCTGTCGAACATTCCGTGGCTAAATCTGTCGCTAATTAGCCACGGAAATAAAAGTAGTCGGCCAAGTGCCATGAGACTTTATTTTCGTCGCTAATTTTGTTGCAAATTAGCGACGAATTCAAATCCGTCACTAATTTGCGATGGAATAGTGATGGCGACGATCTTTCATATTAACAATTCATCAAATAAAAAAATTTCCAACGAAATTAGCGACGGCCTTTTAACCATTCAACAAATAAAAATGTCGCAAATGTCATCGCTAATTTTGTCAATTAGCAATGATCCAAATCCAATGGAAAATAAAATATCGCAAATGTCATCGCGCACGAATAGTATTTGACTTGTCACCATTTAGCGACGAATTTCCCGACAATAACTTTTCATTAACAATAATAACAATAATAGCAATAATAATAATCAACAACAACAATAATAATAACGATATTAATAATAACGATAATAATAATAATAACAATAATAATAACAATAACAATAATAATAATAATAATAACAACAACAACAACAACAACAACAACAATAGTAATAATTACGACAACAACAATAATAATAAATATGACAACAACAATAAACTCATGTCGCAATAATAATAATAATAATAATAATAATTACGACATAATTAGTAAAAAGTCTCGAAAATCATAATCTTTATCTTCATCTTCATCTTCACCTTCGTCTTCATCTTCGTCTTGATCTTGATCTTCTTCATGAGCATCATCATCATCATCTTCATCCTCTGTCTCAAAATCAGATTCTATAATATCTTCTAAATTTGATTCGTGAATTTCAGTTAGATCTACATCTATCATTGCTCCACATAGATCTCGTAAAGTTGGAATGTTATATTCCTCAGTTTCAACCGTGTTACAAACTTCCTCTTGTTGATATGTCGTATCCTTCTAGTGTTCCTCGATTTTTCTTCGTGCTTTGATTTTACATACAGCCTACCAATCAGCTTTGTCACATTTCAAACTAGGATATGATGCATAATATACTTGAATTGCTTGTTGTGCCAACACAAATGGTTCATATTTCATATACCTTTTCTTGTGATTTATTTCAACCAAATTAAACTTCGTATGCACATTGATTCCTTTGACGGGGTTGAACCACATGCACTTAAATAACACAACCCGCATTAATGGTCCATGGTACGCTATCTCTATGATTTCATCCAACAAGCCATAAAAATCATCTTTTGAACTGCTACCATTGGATGACCGAACACACACATCACTATTCATTGTGGCTTTTCCCATTCCATATTTTTGAGTGTGAAAATTATACCCATTTATGAAATATGCTGGCCAAGTTCGTACTCTTGACTTTGGACCCCATGACAGATGATATAGCAATCCTTGCTCTTCAACTTGATCATGATTACTGTGAACCTAAGGTCACACACGCAAAGTCAATAATATATATTTTAATAAATAATGTATAAAATATTAATAACTTGGTTTTGATCCATAGGCAACTTACATATGTTTTGAACCATGCTGCAAATTGTTCATCGCACAAACGGTCAAACTCATTTGGTGGTAGTCCATACATTGAAGTTTGAAAAATCCTATTAACAATTTGCATTTATATATTAGCAAATATTTTAAACGCAATACATATATTTGTAAATGTACACTTACTCGAAGTATGGCTCCACTTTTGGACAATTCAGTAAAATATATGTATGGATTGCCTGCCGTTCTTCGCCTGCTAAGCAATGAAACTTATATGCGTCACTTGTTCGATCAAGATAATTGAAAATAGAGAATGATTTGCAATTGGAATCAATGGGACCCTCATCATTTCTTCCTGCTCTCCGCCTCTTGCACTGCACGTGCGGCTCAAAATAGTATAATGCAAATATTGTCACTTCTTCCACAATATATGCATTGCAAATTGAAGCTTCAACACATTCCTTATTCTTCACTTTTTTCTTCAAATGATGTAAGAACCAGGTTGTAATAAAACGAAGTTTATTAGAATATAATATATAATAAAGTATTTTGAAATTTATTTTAAAAAATATTTCACCTCTCAAATGGATACATCGATCGAAATTGGACGGGACCTGCAACTTTGGCCTTATAAAGCAAGTGAACTAAGAGATGCTCCATTAAATCAAAAAATGATGGAGGAAATATCCTTTCTAAGTTGCAAAGAATAATTGGAATGTCTCTCTCTAGTTTCTCCATGTGTGATGCTTTTAACACTGTTGAGCAAATATCATAAAGGAAATTACTTAACTCTGTAATGGTGCCTCATACAAAGTCTGGTAGAAGTTTCTTGAAAGCTATTGGAATTAGTCTTTCTATAAATATGTGACAATCATGACTCTTTAAACCTGTCAACTTGCATTCGTTCAAATCAATACATCTCCCGATGTTCAAAGCATATCCATCAGGAAACCGCACAGATTTCAACCATTGACAAACGACTCGTCTATGCTCCTTATCTAATGTATAAACTGCTTTTGGTTTTGGTCCCCTACTGCTTGCATCCACATCTAGTGTTGGTCGATCACAAATATCTCTCATATATTTTCTTGCATTCAAGTTATCTTTTGTTTTTCCAGTGACATCCATCACAGTATTTATGACATTGTCGAAAACATTCTTTTCAATGTGCATGACGTCAAGATTATGATGAATAAGATGGGCCTTCCAATATGGTAGGTCCCAAAATATACTGTGTTTAGTCCATTTATGTGTACTTATGTACGCAATAGTTATGCCATGAGGGTTTTCAACAACAGTTGGAAAGTCCTACACTCTTTCCCAAATTTGATCACCGGTCAACCTCAATGGTGGATATGTTCTTTCAATCCTATTATTGATGAACTCTTTTTTATTCCTTCTGAATGTATGATTTGTCGGCAAAAACTGTCTGTGACAGTCAAAATAGCTGGGCTTCTTACCATGTCTTAATCTGAATGACTTTGATCTCTCCAAACATATCGGACATCCTAAGATCTCAGCTGTACTCCTAAGATCTAAGCTGGAAAGTCATTTATCATCCAAAAAAGAGCAGCCTTCATTACAAATGTTTAATCAGTAGAAACATCATACGTAACGACACCTTCATCCCATAGCCATTGTAACTCTTCAATCAATGGTTGCATACAAACGTCTACCAACTTTTTCGGGTTTTGCGGGCCAGTCACGATCAATGTCAAAAACATATAAGGTGTCTTCATGCACATATCGGGTGGAAGATTGTACGGAGTTAATATAACTGGCCAACATGAATAACTTTTTCCTGATTTCCCAAATGGGGCAAATCCATCAGCACAAAGACCTAACCTGATGTTTTGAGGCTCTATTGCAAACTCAGGGTATGTTCTATCAAAATGTTTTCATACCTCTGCATCTGAAGGATGACACATTAGACCCTCTTCTGTTTCATGATTTGCATGTCAAGTCATGTGTTCAACAATGGCTTGAGACGTATAAAGCCTTTGTAATCTGGGGATTAAGGGCAGATAAAACATTTGCTTGCATGGTCTACGCTTCTAATTACGACCCTGCCTCTTGTTAATATTGTACCTAGGTTGGCTACAGAATTTACAAGATTCTGCATTTTCATCATCTCTCCAATATAACATATAACTCGTACTACATACATCAATCATTTCAACTGGAAGACCTACATTATCCACTAACTTCTTCATATCGTAAAAATCACTTGGCATGATGTTATCACGAGGCATTGTTTTCCGTATTACTTCAACAAAAGAGTTGAAGCAATTCTCTGACACATTATGCTCTGCCTTGATATATAACAGTCTTATTGTCACTGATAACTGAGTGTGGTTGTCACAACCTACCCATAAAGTTTCATCTGCTGCTTTTAACACTTCCCAGAACTGATTAGATGAAAAAGTTCCATTACACACATTCTCATCAAAACCTGTTGCTCCTATCTCTTCCATTTGTGATGCATGACTAATGGGTAGTTGTTCAAGTTTAGGAGCAAAACTAGTACTTGCATGGTTCGATTCTGAAACAAAATTCTGAACAGCTACATCAATCACCATCCTCTGGTATGGGTTCAATTGGTCATAATAGCTACATTCTTCCCTAACTGAAAATTGGTCACTTCTTCGATATCCTCCATCAGATATAAATGGCTCACCATGGCAAGTCCAATTATAGTAGTTCGGAGTAAACCCAAATCTACAAACATGTTATCTAACTTTATCACACACATGAAATTTACCATTACTGCACTTGTTACACGGACACCTTAACTTATTTCCATCCATCAACTCATATTTACTACTAGCAAAGTCAAAAAATAGTTCCAACCCAGTATGAAACTCATCGGTCAATCCTCGACGTCCAGGTAAGTTCTTATTATACATCCAAGCTCTGTCTCTTTGCATTGTGTCTATATAAAAATAAAAAAATCTCGGTAAAATATCTACTGTTTAATATTCTTAATTAAAACCATAAAATTCTAAAAATTAAAATTTAGTTTTTGATGAAACAATTACTTTGAAATTGAAATAAAATGAAAAAATTACCATGTGAAGAAGACTTACCCAAGTATTTGATTGAAATCTTTGTAGTAGAAAATGCTCAATTTGATGAGAATTGCAACGTTCACTTCATCTGCGAGACTTTCAAATGGACACGTACCTAAAAAAAATGACTTAAGATTTTTTTTTTAAATAATTTTTTTTTCAAAATTTGTTTTTTTCATTATATTTTTCGCTGGTCACCGGACCAGGCCGGCGAGTTGGACCTCGCTGGCCATGGGCGAAGTCACCTCGCCGGCCATGGGCGAGGTCGCTCGACCTCACCCAGATCTGGGCGAGGCCGAGCAGCCTCGCCATAGCGGCCGTTGGACCTCGCGGCGAGGTCCAGCGACTGCGGCCATGGCGAGGCCGCTCGACCTCGCCCATGGCCGGCGACGAAGTTAGAAGTTAGGAAAAAAAAAAGAGAAAAAAAAAGTCAATAAAATAAAAAAAATTCGAATCCAACAATGAATAGTTTTACGACAAACCGTCTTCATCGCCAATTAGCCACAAAATTAGCCACAACACTTACCGGCAGAAAAGCTTTACCGAGACTGATTTGCGCGCGTGCAGAGAGGTTTATCGAGAGAAATGAAAGAGGGAGAGAGAGGGAGAACAGCGAAGAGGATATGAGGAATTAGCAGGGAGAGAGAGAAATTGGGGGTGCGGGTATATTACAAGTAGCGAGGGGGACAATTAACGACGAATTTATTTTCCGTCGCAAATTAGCAACGAATTTATTTTTCGTCGCAAATTAGCGACGAATAATTTTTCGTCGCTAATTTTCCGTGGCTAAATCCTTGTTTTTTTGTGGTGAAAAATTTCACCGAATGGTTGGTGTGTGAGTAGGAAGCATTTTTACCTTCTTCACCGGAGGTTAGATTGGAAATTCCAAGCAACAAGGAAGCTCTAGGATGATTCTCCTACACTTGTTCTTCAAGCACGTGGTCACCGTTTTGCCGAAAAAGCCTCGGATTCGTCGATCAGGACCAACTTTCAGACCTTCCTGATCAGTCTCGCTTCTGGACCTTCAGTGAGGAGATTCACCGGAGATATCAATTTGCCGGTGATGTTTTAGTAGGAATAGCGCTGATCGCTCGGCCTGAAGGACCTCTACTCACTCTCTCTCCTAATTTCTCTCTTTCTCTCTCTATTTCGTCGAGCACCTTCTGTGATAACAAGTTTTCCCTCCTTTTCTTCTCCTTCCCCCAGTCAGTTCTCACCCTAACCGACTCATCGATCAGTTATAACGGATGAGGATGGACAGCTCCAATCCTGTTTTTCACGTGCTGAATAAGAATTCTAAGTCGGCGAAGAGATGGGGTTGAGCTGATATTTTCTTCTCCTTTCCCACGCATTGTCTGAGCTAGGTGAAGGGGATGACCAACTCGGGTCGGGTCGGGTTGGATCCGATCGACCCGACAGACCCTGGTTGGTCTAAATTTGCAAATTCGACCCAATTTCACAATTTTAACCCCAAATTTCGAATCCTTTACATTTTTTACCTCAAAATATGAAATCAATTTGAATTTTCATCCTCATTAAACCCAAAAATTCTGTATTTTGCATTCGGTTTAATTGGGATTTTATTCAATTAAGCATCCAAATGATCTAATTAGGTAAAATTGAGATCAAAATTGAATTACTCATGTTCAAATAACCCTAGGGAAGGTGTAGGTTTCAATCGAAAATTTCAAATTGAATAAGATCCCCAATTTGGGTCTTAAAATCCCTAATTTTCAATTAATTTTTGGGGCTTTTCAGTTATTTTATCAATTTGTGCAATTGGACAAACTAATATGAAATTCAAGGTCCCAGAATCAATTGTTGTGAAGACACCATAGCCCAAAAATGACAAAAATGACTTAATTGGAGGCTCAATTAGGATATGAAATTACCCAATTTTGGGAAAAAGTTATCTCCAACTGAAATTTTATAAAATTGAAACTACAATACTGAAATTGGAATTTAAATAAGACTAATGGTTATTTTTGTGGAATTTTTGAATTCCATTTAGTATTTTTCTTGATTTTTCTCCCTTTTTAGCCAAAAAGAAATTGAGGAAAAATTCACGAAAAATCTAAAAAAATTATTTTTTGTTTAGGAATAGGTTTCTAAGCATGGTCAAGGTTCATAATCCTAATTTTCAAGATTTTTATGTAAAATTGAAAACTTAACCAAAAATCAGGTGTCAACAACGCATTTGAGTCATTTTGTTAGCGCTTAAGCGTAGTGTAGTCGTTTCGTAGTTGTCGCAATGTTTTACTTAGTTTTAATGTCAATTCTCATTTAATTGTTCAAAGTGCGAGTTTGACAGCTCAAGTAATCTTGTCATTTAGTGGTAGGCATTCCAGTGGTATATCTTCTTTGAGTTTGTAAACTTATATTTCGAAAGCAATATGAATCAGATATATTTTGAGTTTAATAGCATTGTTACTGGGCATTTACTACTCCTTGGTCATTTGAGAATGAATTGAGAAACGTGACATGAAAAATAGTGAAAGTTATATATATATATATATATATATATATATGTATTACGTTGCGAACTAGTTTATGGAATGAGTTATAAATGATTTGAGAAACGTTTTATGAAAAACATTAAGAAAGATTATACATATCGATTTATGAAGAATTTCGAAATGATGTGAGAAATGTCTTGTGAAATATATTCAGTTTGACGAATAAAGTTGAGAAATATTATGTGTTTTGTTTTGTGAAATTAATTGGTGATATTGATTGTGTATTTGATTCCTGATATTGGAGGATGTGGGTTTTGTGCTCAATATTGTTATGAACCCATTGAGAGGTATGGGAATATGCATACCGGTTAGCATATCATTTTGGGTTAAGCCACTGGCTTTATAGGTGGAGACATTGCCAAGAGGGATCTGGGTAGCCTTGTCACGAGGCGTTGTGTCATGATCATGGTTTAATATTGAGCAATAAATTGATCAACGGAATGGACCATCGACGTGTGATGTGATATGAGAATTATCAATGGAATAGATTATTAATGTGTTTTTTGAGATTGATCAATGTAATGGACCATTGACTTATTTTCTAATAGGGATTGATCAATGGACTTGACCATTGATGTTTGATTTAATATGGTGGTTTAAACGAGTATCTTATTTGTATAAAACTTTGTTGAAATGAAACAACTCGTATTTGATTTATATATATGTATATATTATATCTTTAGATTGAAGTATGAGTTTTTTGTATTGCTTTATGTATATATGCATAGTGGTTACTCGATCTACTTAGAATATACATATACTACTCATTGGGCTGCGGTTGCTCGCCCATCTCATTCCTAAATCTTTTCAGATTCTTTAGTTAGTAGCCAATAGAGCAAGAGCGATATCATGGGGACTTTTTGGAGTTGGATTTATTGTCGTGGTTTGAGGCTGTGTCCTTCGGATGAAAGGATGGTCGTGTCATCCTCCATTCTGGTAGGTTTCGGGGTGTGACAATAACACAGCTTGCAACAACTCTGACCAATGGTCGAAACAAAACTCTTCATCTCTTCCGAATGAGCCTCGAGGTTGGGCTATGCTACTGTGAAATTCTATTTGGGGAACTACAAGTACAGGAGCTCAAAATAAAAGGTCAGCTATCCTTGGACAAACCAGATGCATATCCACTCGATTTATGATAAAAGGCTCCCTCGTCATCCACATGAGCTTTATTTTGTTAGAAAATAGTCACGTAGGTATTGACATTTATTATAAAAGCCACGTGAAACCTTTTGCCTGATTCCAATGCCCAAGACACTTAAGTAATCATCTTTTCTTCGACGTAGCACTGAAGTGATTCAGCGAAAAGTTTTGCCACTAAAGTAAGTATCGTACAAAAATGATGGTACTTCTAATGTCATTTCCCAATTGTAGGCACAATTCACTCAAACTTTGTTAGAGTTTCAATGATTCGATCTAAGATATCACAATTGGATTTAGGGTTTTAATTTAAAATCGATTATTCCTTGATTTTATGTCAAGTTTGTGTGTTTTTAGTTAATTCCTAAGGACAATTTATTTGAATAATTATATCACTTAGAGACCACGTCTTTTTTTTTTACATGATTATGGTCAAAACCATTCTTAACTTGATATAGGTTAGAAATTTCGGCAACTAAATGCCACTTACTAAACCACTGGGGTTTGCCCCTAGTGGCCATCCTTCCTACTTGGAAAGGGGGAGGTGAGGAATTCGATTCTCCACCTTTTTAGGGGGATCTAGGGGTGGGGACGTTTAATTTTAGATATAGATTTCGACTCCCATGCTCTGCAAAGAGGTAGAGCAAAATCTGAAAGTGAGTTGAGAGTTAGAGTAGGATAAACCAAAAAAAAAAAAAAACACGCCGCTTACTATGAAATCAAGACTTAATTACATTGTAACATCCTGAATTCGACCTACTTTCGTGATCAATGAAATGGATGGTTGTTTCTCATTTTGTTTTAGTGAGTCTCGCCCAGAACTGATCATTCTCGGGATACTGACCAATAGGGAATGGCTAACTAGGAAAAACGGTACGTGGACCCAAGAACTCGACTGTGAATTGAGTCCGATTCCGAGAAATGACGAGAAAATATTTTGGACCAATGTGGGCCGATCTAAGGAGGGTGACAGATTTGGTTTAGCCAACGACGTACGATCGTATCGCGGGTGATTCCGCACGACAGAGAGTACGCGTGGCCAACAATCCCGAACTTATTCCGAACGATCGCGACCCCCGAAATTAGCGATAAATCCTCGCGCTCTCTTGGAAATCGAGACCGTCACGACTCGAGTATCCTAAGTCGATACGCATAACCCCTAAACAGCCACCCGTTAGTGAAAGACGCTAAAATCATATTTGAGCAAAATTAATCGTTGAATTGAATCCGGACTTCGGTGTCGAATTTCACGGACGTACGCGACTATTTTTCAAGGTCAACGTCGTATAAGTGTGGCCAATCATATTTGGGATCGGTAGGGTCGAAAATTGGAAATTTGGCCCGGGATCGGAAAATTACCGTTTTGCCCTTGGACCCATAAGCCTTGATTCCGAATTTTGGGATTTAGTTTAGACTAATTAGCCCTCAATAATGCTGAAAATCCTAGGACTAAATTGCCCCTAGATATTTTGACAAGAATTAATCCTAGCCCTTGAATTGAGGACAAGATAGTCATTCTTAGGGAGTTTGGTCAACCACCCCACTCACCACTTTGCACGAAACACTCAACTCTCTCTCTCTCCCCTCATTTCTCACCATCACCACCGACCACTCTCTCCCCACTCTCTCGCCACTCTCCCTCTCCATTCTCCTCCTCCCTTTGGCCGTGTGAAGACCGCCGGAGCAGCCACCGCCCGCCGTGCACCGCCGTGCACCGCCGTGCGCCGCCGAGGAGCCATCGCTCGTCGTCGCTGATCCGGCGTGGTGCCGCCGCTGTTCAGCTGCCCTCACCACCTTGTTCAGCCTCATTGGAGCTTAGGAAACCTAGTGAGTACAAACCCTAATTAGGATTATGTGCACTTTAGACAAGTTTTAGGGGTTAATTAGGGTATTTTAGGGGTTAAATTATGGAGGATGATTAAGGCTAATATTGTGGCTATTTTGAGAGCTTAGTGTGTTGATTTAAATGTGATTTGATGGCCTAGAATGGGCTGGTTGTTGGCTGATCATTGTGGACTTAGTTTGGACAATTATGTGAATTAAAATGGGCGCAATGTGCGGGCTGAATAGTGGCTGATTTTGTGGTGATTTAATGGCCTAATGTGATGATTTGGAGGTGGATTAGTAGCCTAGAGTGGACTGTTTAAGGGCCGATCATGACGGGCCGAATTGGGCTATGTGTGATTTATTTGTGATTTAATTGTGAATCGCCGAGTGTGCCTTGATTTGCTTATGTGGTGGCCGATTTATGTATGAATTGAGATCAATTATGAGATGCCATGTTGTGTGCTTGATGTGACTGAGAATCGAGATGCTTGGCGGGTCATGAATGTCCATATCGAGCATTGGCATAACATGTGCATTATGCGAGTGTGCACGAATGGCATAAGCATGTGATCACCTAAATCGCCCTGATGCGTTTTACGCGGGGTTCAGATAATAATTGATGGATGTGTACGTGTGATCACATAAAGCCCTGATGCGTTTTACGCGGGGTATTGAACCCGTCCTGATGCATTTTACGCGGGACGATGCCCGGACTACCGGAAGATGACCAACCTGATGCGTTTTACGCGGGCCGGAGATCGATCGATGAGTAAAGGACCTGATGCGTTTTACGCGAGTCGGACCTGATGTGTTTTACGCGGGTCGGTGAATAAATGGAGAAGTGTGCAAGTGTGCAAGTGTACGAAAGTGCATTGATGAGGCATGAGCATGAGTATGAGCATGAGCATGTGCATGACATGCGTTGTGGCCAAGTGATATTGCACACGTGTCATGGTTGGGTTCCGTACTATTATTGTGAGTTTTATGTGCTTAACCTGCAGGGTCAAGAATGTATTTGATTGGGCCGAGGGCCTAAGTCGTTCGATTGTTGCATTGTGTGTTTAGTTGATACTTGTCCGGGAGGTGCATGTTAGCCTAGTTTAGGTTTAGGGGGCTTACTCGCTGAGATTTATTCTCATTGTTGTTTAAACCCCACTTTTCATACTCCCGACCCTAAAGATGGTAGATGTACCGCTTCGTCTTGGGATCCCGTATCGCATAGAGCGATTGGTGACGGAGCACCCCGTAGGGAACGGGGAGACTTATGTTAGATATTACAATATAGTTTGGGTCGACGAGGGCGGGCCACATTTCCGGGCCCATCCTTACCTCGCTTGGTGTTTTCGGGACCAGTTCGGCACCCATGGACCTCTTAGGACCTTCGACGTCCCGTTCGACGTATTAGGCCGGTCGGATCCGCAGGCCACCGATAGAGAGATCGTGAGTCCCGCTACCACGCCCGAGGAGGATTTCGGCGCCCAGCTAGTCATCATCGGGATGGACACCGAGTCCGAGGGAGAGGAGCCGATAGACTGGGAGTTTGACATCGAGCCAGAGCCGGAGCCTATGGAGCAAGAGCTTGAGCAGGAGGACGATCCCGGGGTGGAGTCAGTGGAGGCCGAGTCCGAGCCGGATTCAATGGATTCTGAGTCCGAGTCATCTGATGATTCGTCTGAGTCCTTAGGATCCGACCCGGACTGGTTGCCCTAGGTTTAGCTTTGACCATAGTTAGGTAGGGCCGACACTTTTTGATAGGAGCCCTTTTTAGATAGTGCCTGACCGCCCGAGCCACCTACCCCCTTTTTGAAGTTCGTGGCTCTTGACCCATTTTTGGTTGGCGTATATTTTGTGTGTATTGGATATTGTAAATCCCTGTTTTTAATGCAAGTTGTAATTATTGTATGCATCGCTATCCTTGGTCATGTGTTGTTTTATTATGTATGGGTGTTGTGTTGCTTCCGCATGTGCCTTGTTCTCTATTTTGGGTTTTGGGTCGGCGACGCGTCCTGGGACGTCGCACTAAATTCGACCTCGGTAGGGTTGTCGCGTGTCGTAGGGTTCAGGGTGTGACATCCCCCGTTGATTTGGTATCAGAGCAAGGTCAGGTCGATCCAACTCGGTCGAAACCTGGAGTGATAAGGAGCGATGACCTTGGGTAACTGATAGGGAGACTTGTGTGCTACATGTACCTCCAGACTATTTGACTTGTTTGATTGAGTGACTGTTGAAATGACCTGTGAAGTGCAGGTCAGGCAAGATCCGAGGTAAGGACTCTTGTCTCTTTGACTGAAAACTCGTGCTACTTGTGTTTGACTGCCTGCTGTGTGATTGCTGTTGTGATTCTGTGCCTAAGACTTTAAACTGGTGTAGTTTGGCCTAGGTCTCTAATCCCTAAGTGAGATTATAGCAGGTAGGCGAGCGTGCGAGTTGTGAAGATGAGTAGCCAAGGAAGAGGTAGAGGTTGAGGTCGTGGTAGAGGTCGAGGTCGAAGCCGTGATCAAGGTCGCGTAGACCCGCAAGTGAGGGTTACAGAGGATCCAAGGGTAGATGGGATTTTAAGGGCACATGAGGAAGTGGGAATACTGATAGGTAGGCAGACCCAGGAGAGAAATGACACTGTTGCCGCTGCTGCTGAGGCCACCGTTGCTGCTGCCAATGGGGCCAATGGGAATAACCAAAATAACGGGAATCAGGTGGATAATGGAAATCCAGCTTCGGGACCGGCAAATGTGATCAGGCCGATCTCTAAGTTGGTCGAACAGTTCTTGAAGTTAAAACCACCGAAGTTCGACGGAAAGGGTGACCCCGAGGCTGCGCCGCGTTGGGTCGAAGAATTGGAAAAGGCCTTCAAAGTTTTGGGGTATGCCGAGGCCGAGAAGGTGACCTTAGCGGTGTATCAGCTGCAAGAGAATGCTAATGACTGGTGGAAAGCCACTAGGGGAAGAGTATTTCCCGAGGGTACTGCCCAGACTTGGGCCGTGTTCACCGAGAATTTTTATGTGAAGTATTTCTCCAAGAGTGCCAAAGAGAAGAAGTTAGCGGAGTTCATGAGGCTTCGCCAAGGATCGATGACCGTGGACCAGTATGAGGCGGAATTTACGAGGCTGTCGAAGTTCGCGCCTAGGATGGTTGAGGACCCTCAGGACAAGGTCCGGAGATTCCGGGATGGGCTGAAACCGGATCTTCGAAGCTAGATGATATCGCTCAACATTAAGGACTATGGGGAGATGTATGAGCGAGCGCAAGCTATAGATCGAAACCAGATGGACAGGGCAGCCGCTTCTGGATTGCGGTTTGCCCCGGCTAGGGACAACCGCCGCTTCGGGAAGAAGCCGATGGTGGGAAACAGGCGATACGTCCCTCCCATTAAGAAGAACATTGGGAAGCCAAACCACCAGCAGAACCGATTCGGGGCGTGTTTCAAGTATGGAAGTCTGGACCACCAAATAAGGAATTGCCCCCAGCAACACCCATAAGAACCACAGGTACAGGCACAGCAGCCCCGAGTTGGAAATCAAGCTGGGAATCCCCCACCAGCTGTTCAAGGTAGACCGCCAGCGCAAGGAAGGGTGGATGCGATGGCGCGCAGGGAGCCTGAGGAGACGCCAGGCGTGGTCACAGGTACCTTTTCTCTCTGTGATCATGCTGCGTATGCATTGTTTGATCGGGGGCTACCCACTCATTTATATCAGAGCAATTCGTTAGATTGATTGGAATTGAGCCAGTTATGCTTGAGGTTATGCTTTGTGTGACGACACCACTGAATGATAAGGTATTAGTCTCGTTAGGGTGTCCTGGCTATAAATTAATTATTGGGGGTAGAGACGAAAGGATAGATTTGGCAGTTCTGACCATGTTCGACTTTGATGTGATTATTGGAATGGATTGGTTGGTTAAGCAAAAAGCCGTATTGGACTGCAGTAGCAGGGTGATCAAATTCAATCCGATTGGACATCCTAGATTTGAGTTTCAGGGAAACCGAGGAGGAACCTCGATCCCTTGGATTTCTTCGCTCGAGGTGACCAAGTTGCTAGATGAAGGTTGCAAAGGATATTTGGTAAACGTCGTGGATCCGACGGTCATGGAGCCAAACTTAGAAGATATACCCGTGGTGTGCAATTTCCCCGAAGTTTTTCCGCAGGAATTGCCGGGATTGCCACCAGAAAGGGAAGTGGAATTCGTAATAGAGTTGGCCCCGGGGACTAAACCAATCTCGAAGGCACCGTACCGGATGTCCCTGTCGGAACTTTAGGAATTAAAGGTCCAGATGCAAGAATTACTGGACAAGGGCTTCATTCGCCCAAGTGCGTCTCCATGGGGAGCGCCGGTGTTATTCGTAAGGAAAAAGGATGGGACTCTGAGGTTGTGTATCGACTACCAGCAGTTGAACCAGGTGACCATCAAGAATAAGTACCCACTGCCGAGGATTGACGACCTGTTTGATTAGTTGCAAGGAGCCTCAGTGTTTTGTAAGATCGATCTACGGACAGGGTATCATCAGTTGAGAATTCGGAAGGAGGATATTTCTAAGTCGGCATTCAGGACGAGATATGGGCATTATGAGTTCACAGTGATGCCTTTTAGATTGACAAATGCCCCTACTGCCTTCATGGATCTGATGAATCGGGTGTTTAAGGAGTTTTTGGACCGGTTTGTGATAGTTTTCACCGATGACATTTTAGTATACTCGAAGAGCCCGGAAGAGCATGAGGTACATTTGACGGAAGTACTACGGACCTTAAGAGAATACGCACTCTACGTCAAGTTCAGTAAGTGCGAGTTTTGGCTCAACCGAGTGGCATTCCTTGCGCATATAATTTCTGGAGAAGGAATCTCCATGGGCCCGACTAAGATTGAGGCAGTGACTAAGTAGCCGAGACCGACATTAGTGACTGAGATTCGGAGTTTCTTGGGATTAGCCGGGTATTACAGACGTTTCGTAGAAGGGTTTTCGTCGATAGCCACGCCATTGACGCGGTTGCTCAAAAAGGAAACAAAGTTTGAATGGGACGACAAGTGCGAGAGAAGTTTTCAGGAGTTGAAGCATAGGCTGACGACCGCCACGGTGTTAACCATTCCATCCGGACCAGGAGGTTTTGAGGTCTATAGCGATGCTTCGTTGAGGGGACTTGGATGCGTATTGATGCAACACGGAAGGGTAGTCGCATATGCGTCACGTCAGTTAAGACCGCACGAGATGAATTATCCGACGCATGACTTGGAGTTGGCTGCGATCATCTTCGCCCTCAAGATTTGGAGGCACTATTTGTACGGGAAAAAGTTCCAGATCTACACGAACCATCAAAGCCTCAAGTACTTATTTTCGCAGAAGGAATTGAATATGAGGCAGCGTCACTGGATGGAACTCCTCAAGGACTACGACTGCGACATTTTATATCACCTGGGGAAAGTTAATCGAGTAGCGAATGCGCTAAGTCGGAAATCAAGTATGGCGCACATGATGGTCAAGGAATGGAATCTATTGGGAGTGGTAAGGGATTCAGAATTCAAATTTGAGGTGAGCCATATGTTGAGTCTACTCGCCGCATTGAGGATCGAACCGGAGATTCGAACAAAGATTAAGGCACTGCAGTCTACGGACCCCGAGATCCAGAAAATTCTGGAGATAGATAGCACTAAGAGGAAACCGGACTTCCAAGTGTCCGAGGATGGAATTTTGAAGTTTCGAGGACGTTTGTGCGTGCCCGACGATTCGGAGCTTAAGGAAGAGATTTTATCGAAAGCTCATAGGAGCAACTAAAGCATTCATTCGGGCAGCATGAAGATGTACCAGAATCGTCGACAACATTATTGGTGGAATGGAATGAAGGCGGATGTGGCCAAGCATGTGGCAAAATGTCTAACCTGTCAACAAGTAAAGGCGTAGGATTGTAAGCCTGGATGACTTCTGCGACCTTTGCATATTCCCGAATGGAAATGGGAGCATATCACGTTGGACTTCGTCACGAGATTGCCGAGGAGCCAGAGAGGGCATGATTCTATATGGGTGATAGTAGACAGACTGACTAAGTCGGCGCACTTCCTGGCAGTACAAAAGGATTTTGAGCTAGAAAGGTACGCAGATTTATATGTGCGACAAATTGTCCGACTGCATGGAGTACCGGTGACGATCACTTCGGACCGTGATCCCAGATTTACGGCCAATTTTTGGAAACGTCTGCAAGTGGCCTTAGGAACGAAGCTTCAGTTCAGTACAGCCTATCATCCCCAAACAGATGGCCAGTCGGAGAGGACGATCCAGACTTTAGAGTACATGTTACGTGCGTGCGTGTTGGATTTCCAGGGTAAGTGGGAAGAGCAATTACACTTGGTCGAATTCGCCTACAATAACAGCTATCAGCAGAGCATTCAGATGGCACAGTTTGAGGCATTGTATGGCAAAGCATGCAGGACGCCAGTGTGTTGGGATGAAGTGGGAGAACGGAGATGAAGTGGGAGAACGGAGTATAACGGGTCCAGAATTGGTGCAACAAACAGTTGAGGCAGTTGAGATTATTCGGGAAAGGTTAAGAACAGCGCAGAGCCGTCAAAAGAGCTACACCGATCGGAGATGGAGACCCTTGGAGTTTCAGGTGGGTGATCATGTATTTCTCAAGGTGTCGCCAATGAAAGGATTGTCCCTATTTGGCAAGAAAGGAAAGCTAAGCCCGAGATATGTCGGTCTGTTCGAAATCTTAGAAAAGATTGGAGACCTGGCCTACCGACTCGCCTTGCTGCCGAACCTATCCCAAGTGCATAATGTGTTCCATGTGTCGATGTTGAGAAAGTATGAACCGGACCTAACCCACGTGCTGAGATATGAAGAGATAGACGTGGACGACAGAGTGTTGTACGTGGAAAGGCCAGTAAGAATAGAGGACAGAAAAGATCGGGTGTTGCAAAATAAGACAATCCCGATGGTAAAAGTTGTCTGGGAACATCATAGAACAGAAGGAGCCACCTGGGAAAGTGAAGAAGCAATGCGACATTAACACCCCCATTTGTTTGAGTAGTCGGATTTGGATTGTAAATTTCGAGGACAAAATTTTTGTAAGGGGGGAAGAGTTGTAACATCCTGAATTCAACCCACTTTCGTGATCAATGAAATGGATGGTTGTTTCTCATTTCGTTTTAGTGAGTCTCGCCCAGAACTGATCATTCTCGGGATACTAACCAATAGGGAATGGCTAACTAGGAAAAATGGTACGTGGACCCAAGAACTCGACCGTGAATTGAGTTCGATTCCGAAAAATGATGAGGAAATATTTTGGACCAATGTGGGCCGATCTAAGGAGGGTGACGGATTTGGTTTAGCCAACGACGTACGATCGAATCGCGAGTGATTCCGCACGACCGAGAGTACGCGTGGCCAACAATCCCGAACTTATTCCGAACGATCGCGATCCCCGGAACTAGCGATAAATCCTCGCGCTCTCTTGGAAATCGAGACCGTCACGACTCGAGTATCCTAAGTCGATACGCGTAACCCCTAAACAGCCACCCGTTAGTGAAAGACGCTAAAATCGTATTTGAGCGAAATTAATCGTTGAATTGAATCCAGACTTCGGTGTCGAATTTCACGGACGTACGCGACTATTTTTCAAGGTCAACGTCGTATAAGTGTGGCCAATCATATTTGGGATCGGTAGGGTCGAAAATTGGAAATTTGGCCCGGGATCGGAAAATTACCGTTTTGCCCTTGGACCAATAAGCCTTGATTCAGAATTTTGGGATTTAGTTTAGACTAATTAGCCCTCAATAATGCTGAAAATCCTAGGACTAAATTGCCCCTAGATATTTTGACAAGAATTAATCCTAGCCCTTGAATTGAGGACAAGATAGTCATTCTTAGGGAGTTTGGTCAACCACCCCACTCACCACTTTGCACGAAACACTCAACTCTCTCTCTCTCCCCTCATTTCTCACCATCACCACCGACCACTCTCTCCCCACTCTCTCGCCACTCTCCCTCTCCATTCTCCTCCTCCCTTTGGCCGTGTGAAGACCGCCGGAGCAGCCACCGCCCGCCGTGCACCGCCGTGCGCCGCCGAGGAGCCATCGCTCGTCGTCGCTGATCCGGCGTGGTGCCGCCGCTGTTCAGCTGCCCTCACCACCTTGTTCAGCCTCATTAGAGCTTAGGAAACCTAGTGAGTACAAACCCTAATTAGGATTATGTGCACTTTAGACAAGTTTTAGGGGTTAATTAGGGTATTTTAGGGGTTAAATTGTGGAGGATGATTAAGGCTGATATTGTGGCTATTTTGGGAGCTTAGTGTGTTGATTTAAATGTGATTTGGTGGCCTAGAATGGGCTGGTTGTTGGCTGATCATTGTGGACTTAGTTTGGACAATTATGTGGATTAAAATGGGCGCAATGTGCGGGCTGAATAGTGGCTGATTTTGTGGTGATTTAATGGCCTAATGTGATGATTTGGAGGTGGATTAGTAGCCTAGAGTGGACTGTTTAAGGGCCGATCATGACGGGCCGAATTGGGCTATGTGTGATTTATTTGTGATTTAATTGTGAATCGCCGAGTGTGCCTTGATTTGCTTATGTGGTGGCCGATTTATGCATGAATTGAGATCAATTATGAGATGCCATGTTGTGTGCTTGATGTGACCGAGAATCGAGATGCTTGGCGGGTCATGAATGTGCATATCGAGCATTGGTATAACATGTGCATTATGCGAGTGTGCAGGAATGGTATAAGCATGTGATCACCTAAATCGCCATGATATGTTTTACGCGGGGTTCAGATAATAATTGGTGGATGTGTACGTGTGATCACATAAAGCCCTGATGCGTTTTACGCGGGGTATTGAACCCGTCCTGATGCGTTTTACGCGGGACGATGCCCGGACTACCGGAAGATGACCAACCTGATGCGTTTTACGCGGGTTGTGTCATGAGCCTGATGCGTTTTACGCGGACCGGAGATCGATCGATGAGTAAAGGACCTGATGCGTTTTACGCGGGTCGATGAATAAATGGAGAAGTGTGCAAGTGTGCAAAAGTGCATTGATGAGGCATGAGCATGAGTATGAGCATGAGCATGTGCATGACATGCGTTGTGGCCAAGTGATATTGCACACGTGTCATGGTTGGGATCCATACTATTATTGTGAGTCTTATGTGCCTAACCTGCAGGGTCAAGAATGTATTTGATTGGGCCGAGGGCCTAAGTCGTTCGATTGTTGCATTGTGTGTTTAGTTGATACTTGTCCGGGAGGTGCATGTTAGCCTAGTTTAGGTTTAGGGGGCCTACTCGCTGAGATTTATTGTAACATTCCGAATTTCGATCCGTTTCCGAGACCAATAAAGTGTACATTAATTCTCATTTAATTTTAGCAAGTCTCGCCCGTACTTGATCAATCGCGGGATACTAACCCAATGGGAATGGCTAACTAGGAAACGGTACGTGGACCGGGGATCCGATCGCGAATTGGGCACAGATTTCGAGAAACGCTGAGGAAATATTTTGGGCCAATGTGGGCCGATCTTAGGATTCGATTTAGCCAACGACGTACGATCGGATCGCGGGTGATTCCGCACGACCGAGAGTACACGTGGCGAATGAATCCCGAATTTAATCCGAACAATCGCGACCTCCGGCACTAGTGATAATTTCTCGCGTTCTCCCGAAAATCGAGGCCATCACCACTCGGACAACCCTAGGTCGATACGCGTAACCCCTAAACAGCCGCCCGTTAGTGAGAGGCCCTAAAATTTTAAAATGAGCGAATTTAATCGCGAAATTGGACTCGAACTTTGATGTCGAAATTTTGTGGACGTTTGCGACTATTTTGCGAGGCCGACGTCATTTTTGAGTGGCCACACCTATTTGGGGATGGTACGGTCGAAAAATGGAATTTCGACCCGGGACCGGAAAATTACGAAAATGCCCCTGTGCCCAATTTTCATTATTCCGAATTTGGATCAATTATGGGCAATAATTGAGGATTAATTAAGTGGATAATTATTAGGATTTATTGAATTACTAATATACCTTGCATTATTGGATGAGGTCAATTGTGGGCCATTAGATCAAGGGTAAAATGGTCAAGATGCTTAGGATTGTGACATGTGGCATCCACTAAGGGGGTATTTGACCAACTTTGACTCTCATTATCTCTCTCCTCCCCCATTCGGCCGCTCCCCCTCTCCCGTCCGCCTCTCCTCCGCCGTTTCCTCCTTCGGCCAACCACCGCCGGAGCCACGCCGGCGCCGGCCACCGCACGCCGTCGCTGTCCAGCCGTGCCACCGTCTCCGCCTCACCTCACCACCATCATCCTCAGCCGACCATCCCATTTCTCTCTCCTCCCTTTTGGCCGTGAACCGCCGTCCCCGTCGCCGTTCGCCGCCGGGAAGCCGAGCACGCCGGAGCGCCGATCGCTGCCGTTCCGCGCCGCCGTGTACCACCATCACCACCCTCACCCCTCGCCTCACCGTCCTTCCCCTGTTCTGGCCGTGAGGACCGCCGGAACAGCCGTGGCCTTGAGGATGCCGGCCAAGCCATCGTCGCCAGAGCAGCCGTGGCCGAGAAGACCGCCGTCCGTACCGAGCATCGCCGTGTGACCCGCCGGAACGCCGCCGCCGGTTTCGCCGCTCGTTCCCGTCGACCCGGTTTAGATTAAGTGAGTATAAATCCCTAAACCCGAATTAGGAGAATTGTGCATTTTTAGACGGTTCGGATAGATTAGTACAATTTAGGAATAAATTGTGGAATGTGTAGTGCGACCGAAGTCGCGGTAGATCAATGTGCCGATTTAGAGAATTAAATTGGAAGCCAAATAACGGGTTGAATAGTGGCTGTCCATTTCGAGGTATTAGCGGATTTTAAAATCGGCAAGTCGAGGACTTAATTGTGTGATTGCTGGGTGTGCCCGGATTGATTGGTGATTGGCTGAATTGTGCTTCAGGGTGCTTAGTGGAATATTGCCATGCCGCATGTTCGTGTGATCGACTAAGTGCGGTGTGCGTTTGGCCAATAAATGGCATTATACTGCCGAGCGTTCTTTCTGAATACCAAATTGAGTATGGGCCAATCGAGTATGTTGATATTATTGTTTGGACATATTGAATCGTACGTTGATTTGGCCATTAGATAATTATGTGCCTCTGTGATTTGATACTCATTGTGCATGTCATTATTGCCTGAGTGCGAATATTTTATGGCCGAGCATTCGTATGCTGAGAATGGGCATGAGGCTGAAAAGTGTGCGAGTATGGCTGCTTGTTCGGACTATATTTATAGGCCTTCGGGTTGATTTATTATTGTGGCCTTCAGGTCGGAATATCTGTTGGCCTTCGGGTCGTGGCCTTCGGATCGGAATATCTGTTGGCCTTCGGATCGTGGCCTTCGGGTTGGAATATCTGTTGGCCTTCGGGTCGATTTATACTTGTAAACGAGCCGCATGTCAGGGTGCATTGCTTGAGACGATTCATGAGCATGGCAATTGTGTGCCGGAGTGTGTTAACCGTGGTGCGCATTCGGTGAATTGTATGTCAGGCTGGCATTAATGAGCATAAGCATGCGTATGGCGTACGCGTGACCAGTGTGTGCGCGTATGTGCCGTGAACATTATTATGAAATGTCTAACCTGCAGGGTCATTGTATGAGTGATCTGGGCTGCGGGCCTAGGTAAATTATTTTGATGTTTATGGTACACTGTTATGTGTGTTTTTAATCGCCTGTCAGGAAGTGCATGTTAGCCTAGTTTAGGTTTAGGGGTTATTACTTGCTGAGATTCGTCTCACGGTTGTTGGAAACCGATATTTCAGACCCCCGGCAGTGAGGATGGCAGAGGCGCCAATCCGTTTCGAGATTCCCCACTTCATCGAGAAGACTATGTCTGTACATCCCATAGGGAACGGAAATATGTACATTAGGTATTATACCTTAGTATGGGTAGATATTGGGGAGTTAGTATCTGAGACCCACGAGTATGTTGCGTGGTGTTATAGATCGTTTAATGGGGAAGAGACCGGGCCCCTCCGGACTTTTGATATCCCGTTTAACGAGTAGGGCGAGGTAGACCCGCAGTGCCCCGATGGACAGGTGATAGACCCCGGCACCTCATACGAGGAGAGTATGAGCTCCGATGGCATACCTGTGGAGTACGAGGTTGATGAGGTCGAGCCGATGAACATGGGGCCGGATGATGATGAGTTAGAGCAGCCTATGGAGGAGGATCCCGAGCCCGAGGAGATGGATGCTGAGGACGAGCCAGCGGAGGCTGAGTCCGAGTTAGACTCGTTAGATTCTGATGAGGAGCTGTCAGACAGTTCTTCTTCGTCAAAGTCTTCTGGTTCTGACCCGAACTGGGTCCCCTAGGTTGACTTTGGTCATAGATAGAGCGGGCTGCACCTTTTTGACTGAAGCCCGTCTTAGCTCAGTAACCTTTGGCCACTGACCCTTTTTGACCTTAGTGGTCGTTGATCGCTTTTGGTGGTAGTCTGTACTCCCCGTAAATGGATATCGTATCTACTTTTAATAGTAATAAAATGCATATGTTTTTTTTTATCTGATGGATTTCTGTATTGTGCTATTCATGGTTAACTTATTTATTGTACGGGTGTATATATACATTTATATATGTTTCTTCCACTTGTGTTTTGATCTATGTATCGTTGGGCGTTGGGTCGACGACGCGTCCTGGGACGTCGCATCAAATTCGACCTTTGCGTGGGATGCTCGTGCTTCGTGGGGTACGGGGCGTGACATTTATTCTCATTGTTGTTTAAACCCCACTTTTCAGACCCCCGACCCTGAAGATGGTAGATGCGCCGCTTCGTTTTGGGATCCTGTATCGCATAGAGCGATCGGTGACGGAGCACCCCGTAGGAAACGGGGAGACTTATGTTAGGTATTACAATATAGTTTGGGTCGACGAGGGCGGGCCACATTTCCGGGCCCATCCTTACCTCGCTTGGTGTTTCCGGGACCAGTTCGGCACCCATGGACCTCTTAGGACCTTCGACGTCCCGTTCGACGTATTAGGCCGGTCGGATCCGCAGGCCGTCGATGGAGAGATCGTGAGTCCCGCTGCCACGCCCGAGGAGGATTCCGGCGCCCAGCCAGTCATCATCGGGATGGACACCAAGTCCGAGGGAGAGGAGCCGATGGACTGGGAGTCTGACATCGAGCCAGAGCCGGAGCCTATGGAGCAAGAGCTTGAGCCGGAGGACGATCCCGGGGTGGAGTCAGTGGAGGCCGAGTCCGAGCCGGATTCGATGGATTCTGAGTCCGAGTCGTCTGACGATTCGTCTGAGTCCTCAGGATCCGACCCGGACTGGTTGCCCTAGGTTTAGCTTTGACCATAGTTAGGTAGGGCCGACACTTTTTGATAGGAGCCCTTTTTAGATAGTGCCTGACCGCCCGAGCCACCTACCCCCTTTTTGAAGTTCGTGGCTGTTGACCCATTTTTGGTTGGCGTATATTTTGTGTGTATTGGATATTGTAAATCCCTGTTTTTAATGCAAGTTGTAATTATTGTATGTATCGCTATCCTTGGTCATGTGTTGTTTTATTATGTACGGGTGTTGTGTTGCTTCCGCATGTGCCTTGTTCTCTGTTTTGTGTTTTGGGTCGGCGACGCGTCCTGGGACGTCGCACTAAATTCGACCTCGGTAGGGTTGTCGCGTGCCGTAGGGTTCGGGGCGTGACATACATTGATTGCGAAACGTAAACTTAATTGCACTTTTTACAATATTTATGACTTAATGACATTTCATCGTACAAATTTGGGTCTTCTGTGTAATTTTCCACTGAACAAAAGAAGCTAAAGACACATGAAAAAATTCAATAGTCAAACTCCATTATTTCCTGAAACGTACAGTGTATGCAACCATATAGCTTGATTATCATGTGCATAGCCTATGATATAGGTATTTGTACAATTTGAATCACAGCTAATCCCAAGCCGATAATCTTAGCGTTATTTGCCTAAATAAAGAGAGCTTTTAATTGAGAGATCTATAGCACTTATCTACTGGAATGGAATTTCTCTTTGTGAAAGAAATAAGAGTGCCTCGTCAAAATGAACATTGTTTGGAAAGCACTGAAAGCAAAAAGTAATGATAAAAACAACCGTGTGTTTACAGATGAAGAAGAAGAAGACGATGCATAAAATTAGATCAGGCTACCGATTCGAAGAAGAGACCGACTCACGCATGTTCGTGCGGGTGCTTTTCGCGGGAGAAGCGTGCTCGGTTGAAGTTTCAGCTCGCGCTCATTTTTCCAACAACAGTTGCAGACACCCATTTATGAGAACTTAATGATATACTGGATGATGTACTCTGTTTCTTCCACAAGAGTAATTCTGATCTAGTAGATAATTGCTTATAGCACAGACATCTCAAATAAATGATCTCACCATAACATACGCTGTGAACATGATAATCCAGCTACAACTTCTTTTGTTTAGTAGAGAATTACACAATTCCCAGACGTTTAGTGTGAAGGGTGACTAAGTCATAAGCATTGTAAAATGTGAAACCAAGTCAACATTTTGAAATCCATGTACCCTAAGTCTTGATTTCCGGTAGGTGGCGGTTTTTTTTTTTATTTATCAAACTGAACCATTTCATTCAATAAACCATTTGGGGTAGAACAAAGTTGATGAGTCTCAATACGTAACAACCAGTCACCAGGAAAAGTACACTTTCTTTGGGCTTTTGCGATCCAGTCTGCAAGTTGATTGGCTTCCTATGGACAATGGACTACTTTGACATCTTTAAGTTGGGCCATATAATTCTTGCACTCTTTAATAACCTAACAATTTGGTAGGTGGTGTTTGGTTGCCGAAATTTCGAACCTATTTTTTTTTTTGGTCGGAGAACTTATATTAAGTTTAGCGCGATTTTGACCATAATCGTGTGGCTTCCAATCAATATTATTGTTTGTATAACTTGTTCATATTAATTAAAAAAAACTCAAACTTGACATAAAATCAAGGAACAATCGATGTTTAAATAAAACCTTAAATCCAATTATAATATCTTAGATTGAATCACTAAAACTCATTTTAATGGCATTGAATCCATCATAGGCGCCAACAATCACGTTTGTTAGAAAGTTCCAAATTTAATGCTCTCTCAGATTTCCGTTGATTGAATGAGAATTAGAATTTTGAAACTGTAGATTTTGGCAACCTGATTTTACTACTTGGCAGTTGTTGGTTTGAGTTATTTTATTGAAATTAAACTCATGGATCTTATTACTCTAATGAATTTCAGTAAATATGGATGATGAATTAAATGTTGATTAACATTTCAGGATGTAAATTACCATTGAAGATCTGATTCTAGATTTTCATTTAAATTGGATTGCACTTGATTTTGCAAAGAATTTGAGTATTAATTGCATTTGATAGCCACAATCAATCCATATAATTCATAATCGACCAAACACACATGTTCCATCATTTGATTGCATGAGTTTGGAAATATTAAAAAATTAATTGCACTTATTGAAAAGTTTAGGATGTGACTGTACTTCATATAAAACGTTTCAGGTGACTCTATGATACTTAATCGTGGTTTGTGTGATGAGGAAGAAAGAAAAAGATTAAAAGGAGACTGAACAATAGGGTCAAAGACCTTAGCTTCACTTCGGCTCATTTCTATTCATAGGTATCCATTACTTAGTCTTCTAAATTGCATCATAAATAACACATGCAAGATGCAAATTCTTCCGAGCACTATAAATGTATATGGACGTGCAATGACTTGTTCCTAAGGGTACACTCTAGTTGAGTTAGACACAAACACAAGCAAGCAAAGCAAACCAAATTATAATCAAACTTATGCTTACAAAACCCACCACGTCCCTTACATGGAACAATGGAAACAACAGTGAAAATTGGGAACAAACAACAGGGCAATCCTTATCGGATCACTGCGACTCCCACAAAGCTGCTTCCGCCACCACCTCTCTATCTTCAGATCTGGGCGAGGCGGCGAATGTCAATGGGGTAAGCGTCGGTCGGGGCCTCGGCGCTGTATGATCTCCTTCCGACAACTATGTTGGCGGCCTCCGACGGGTGGTACGCATCCCAGAACAGATACTCGTTTCGGTTTTGGCACGGGGTCTGAAGGGGAAGGCACGTGATTTGGCCATTGTTCCTACCAACACCGCAACACCCGGCATTCGTGACACTAAAACCTGAAATTTAGCACAAAAAATTAAGCGAAAATGTATTGAATTTCGATGAGCAAATTATAGTACCCGTTGATTGGGTTCACTAGTATCGTAGTCTAAGAAGATAGAAGAAGGTGTACCGAAACTTGTGGGTCTACTGATGAGATCTTGGAATATTCCGTAAGCGTCGACATAAATAAATCTAGCATCGGCGAAATTGTTGTTAAACTGATCAACGAGCGACTTGAGCTTGTTGTTGTATATTTGACATGCGACGTTGATTTTCTCCACGCATGTGGTACCATCAGCACTGCCCTGGGCCAACTCGTTAGGGCTACAACCTATCTGACCCACCCCAATCAGCACCACCTTCCTCGCTCCATAGTTGTACAATGTCTGGAACAATAATTTCGAGGGAGATTAAGAAAATTCAGCAAAAGACACTTCAGGAAATCATGCTATGAAAAATAAAAATTTCGTATAAAATCTCCTTTCTTTCTTTCTTTCTGGCTTTCTTTCGGTTCCTGGTCGAAATTTCTTGTGAAATAGAGGTAAAAGTCAAGATACTAATTAACCTCTTCTTGGCCTTGGTGGATTCATGGCATTACCAAACATAGGGGCCATTGTATAACCCAGATTAATCACTTCATGACTTTTTATAGTGTAAAGATAAGTATGTTTAACAACATGAGTTAGCCTCTGCGCGTAGCTGTAAGAGAAAGGAAAAGAAGTGCTAGACATCATACTGACCCTTAGTTGCTGAGAGTATTGCTGAATGAGCTCATCGGCGTACTGGTCGGGTGTGAACTGGCTGCTTGAGGAGTAGTACTGAGGCATGAAGTAATTGTTGAGGTAGTCGTTGCTTCCCAAGCCCACCGAGTATATGCACTTGCTCAGGTAATTCGCCGCTGTGTCCTCATCGCCCAATATGTTCACCAGTTGCGACACCGTGTTCTGGTAGTTTTGCAACTGCCCTCCGAAGCTTATCCTTCCTCCCTGAAACACCAGTATTGGGTATCAACATATGATCGATTCGTGTAAAATAATTGAATTATTTACTTCAAATTGTCGCTTAATTCTAGCTATTAATAATGGAACCATGGAGGCCAGGCCATATAAAAAATTGTTCACAGGTATAATTATGTCAACAAATTTCGCAGGGTTAAATTTTTTTATTCCAACGTAACATGAAAAATTGAAAAATTAAAAAAATTGTTTCAAACATTTCTCTCACGGCAGTGAAGGGCTAGACATATCGTTGATTTTCGCTAAAATTGAAAAATTGTTCGCTGGTCATAATTTAGAATTTGTTCGCTATTCATAATCAAGTGCAAAATCTAGTTAGATGCGTAAACAAATCGTGGATCCGTGGTGCTAAATGGTTGGCTTAATTAGGCCATATTGGTTTGTTGTGGATATTTAACCAAATTTTCATACGACAATATGCAAAAACATGAAATGTGCTTGATATGTACCAGTTGCTGCCCGGTTTCTGGCCTGATCCCAGCAGCAGCAGATGCATAATTCACTCCCCTAAGAATCGCATCACCGCTCGCAGTCACATACGGAGGAATATAATCATCAAATCCCAAAAGCTCACCTGTAAGATTACCCAAACAGATGATGTTAACCGAATATGAAATTTGAGACAGCAATCACTTTAAAATAAGCGCTCGACTAAGCATGCATGACTTAATTCATAATAGAGGAAAAAATGACTGAACTTACATATCCATTAACAATGCCCACTAAACTTTATCATGAGCGGTCGCGAGATTATGACACATGTCTAGTCCTACATAGAATCCACCTGATTGAAAAAGAATTGCTCCCATGCCATTCAATCGACTACATTGGATCCCATCTCATTTATGAGGCAGCATTCGCTTCACATGAACACTATCAATGTGCCTTTCGTGTTGGGGACTAGAAATGTATACCTAGGTCAACAACCTCAAGTCTTTTTATCACATAAATGCGTAAAGATAGGAAATCAGATCCCCTTCTTGTTTCTTTAAGGAAAAGACTGGTGATCAGCTGTTCTTTGATGGATCTATTTTAGGTTGCTAATTAAGATAAATATTGAAATAAAAAAAATCAAATACCTATTAAGCTGGCTCTCCATGTTATAATAATTTGTCATGATCTAGTATGTTCTCATTGAGTTTTAAAGATGGTATATTATTAAAATGCTCGCTTGGAGTTTGTCACAGTATACGACTCTGAGGACCCTTTCTCGTAAAACTTTCTTAGTATACCTTTATATTGCTGTTGATCAAACCATGTAAAGAAGAAATCGAATTGGCCATCAAGCTATAAGAAAATGAAGAAATAGAAAAGACAAGGAAGGGCATCTTGCATGCGACCTCTGAAGTGCAAGGTATCAACCTGTTCCTTTGATCTTATGAACAACTTGTCCCTTTGCTCAAAGCACAGCTGGTCCAAAAAGCCAAGCCCAAAGAGAGAAAGAGAAAGAGAGCTTACCGATTACATCGACTGTGGTCTTGCCATTAGAGAACCTCCCGGTCGGACCATCAGCGAAGTCGATGCCGTATGGCAAGTAGTTGGCTCTGGCCAAGGAACTGAGCTGGTTGTTGTTCCCGTTGTCCACCAACGAGTCCCCAAATATGAAGTAGCACGGCACTTGCGGGTCTGCACTCAATCCATCACTGTTCAACATCGCCAGCAGCAGCACACTCATCAAGCCCAAAGCCCACCCTCTGCTGCTCATCTCACCCTCCATCACTAAGCTCAGATCTCTCGGGCGATAAAAGAAGAAAGGTTGGGCTGAGCCAATGAATTAGTAGTACAGTGTGCTATTGTGGGTTGGTCTTCACTGATCACACACTCAATGCATGTAGCTCAACGTGATGTTTGAGCTGAGTATAAATAAGAGTGTTCAGTGAAGCAAGCGTCTACTGCTCGTTGTACAGTTGAGGAGGGAGATAGATGGAGAGCATTAATTTCACGCGGACTTAACGTGAGGAGAGACGACTGATTGATGACTCTCTCTCTCTCTCTGCAATAATATTGCAATGAAGTGATCATGTCATGCAGTCCAATGCATGTTAGGGTTTTGGAACGAGTCCAACTGTTGAATGATGAAAATTTAATTGGTGTCGGTAAGTCAGATTGGTTCAGACATAAGTCCATCATGATCGTCTTGCACCACAGTTATACGTAATATTTTCTCCTTGAGTTGGTTTTTTAAACGGCGGGCTACGGCTTTCGAGAGCACCTACGTGGTGGGTTAGGCACACACGGTTTAAGCTAGACTCTCCATATCATCACATGCCAATTAATAACTTTACATTGTACTAGCCATTAGATTTTTTATTTATATCTTATCATATTTATGAATTTAGCAGAACTCCAATTCATCTATCTAAAACGGGTTTCCTCATCAAATAAAATGAGTCATTAAGATTTGCGAGATTTCATCAAACTTTCAATCCATATTTAGTCGTATGGAAATATGAGGGGAAAAGTGCCAAAAAAGTCCTAAATCTTTTACATTAGTGCCAATTTAGTCCTAAACCTTTTTTGGCGCCAATTCAGTCCTAAACCTTTTGTATTGGTGCAAATTTAGTCATAAACCTTTTTTTTGTGCCAATTAAGTCTTAAACCTTTTAAATTGGTGCCAATTCAGTCCTAAACCTTTTGTTTTTGTGTCAATTTAGTCCTTCCGGTCAATTTTGATCGGAATTTGCCGACGTGGAGGCCTGCCGGCCGGCGGCCGGTCACCGGCGTCGACGTGGACAACTTTAATAATATTTTAATATATTTTTGATTTTATTTTTTTTCCTTTTTTTTCTTTTTTTTTCACGTTTTTTTTTGTCCCCCCCTCCTTCCTCTGGCCGGTCACCGGCCACTGGCGAGGGCGACGGCCTCGCCAGATCCGGCGAGGTCGGGCCTCGCTGCGGCCTCCGGCGACGGTTCGAGCATTGCCATGGTCGGGCGAGGCCCGACCTCGCCGGATCTGGCGAGGTCGAGCCTCGCCCAACCAAGGCGAGGCTAGAGCCCTCGTCGGAGGCCGCGTCGATGGCGAGCCTCGCCGGATCTGGCGAGGTCGAGCCTCGAGCCCTTGCCGGAGGCCGCGGCGAGGGCAAGCCTCGCCATGGTCGGGCGAGGCTAGAGCCCTCGCCGGAGGCCGCGGCCAGGGCAAGCCTCGCCATGGTCGGGCGAGGCCCGACCTTACCGAATCTGGCGAGATCGAGCCTTGCTTGACCAAGGCGAGGCTCGAGCCCTCGCCGGAGGCCGCGGCGAGGGCGAGCCTCGCCATGGTCAGGCGAGGCCTGACCTCGCCGGATCTGGCGAGGTCGAGCCTCGCCCGACCAAGGCGAGGCTTGAGCCCTCGCCAATGGCCGGCGAGGTCGAGCTCGCCGGCCTCTAGCCGGTCGTCGGACCGGCGACCGGCCAAAGGAAGGAGGGGGGGACCAAAAAAAATAAAAATTCAAAAAAATATTAAAATATTATTAAAGTCGTCCACGTCGGCGCCGGTGACCGGCCGCCGGCCGGCAGGCGTCCACGTCGGTAAATTCCGATCAAAATTGACCGAAATGACTAAATTGGCACAAAAACAAAAGATTTAGGACTGAATTGGCACCAATTTAAAAGGTTTAGGACTAAATTGGCACAAATGCAAAATGTTTAGGACTAAATTGGCACTAATGCAAAAGGTTTAAGACTTTTTTGGCACTTTTCCCGAAATATGAGTCAGATCAAAAAGAGAGTATAAGGATCCGCTAAGCTCAATAAGAAAAGGGAAAAAGAGAGGAAGACATCTCAGTCATCGAAATTCAATATGTTGGTATACTTTCTTCTTAAGACGATATTGTCCGACCTTGAGAAGCTTTTGGTAGGGGTGAGCATGATCCGGGTTGGGCCGGTCCAACACCGAACCGTGAGACCAACCCGCACAATATTGGTTCCTAATTTTTGGGATCAAGGACCGACCCTATTGAGCTTAGGACCGAGGACTGGACCAACCCTATGGGTCCTGTCCGGTTCCAAAGTCAACCCGGGACCAATCGATTTTTTTTATGTTTCATTTTTTTTATTCCTTAAAAGGAAAAACGGTACACTTTGAAAATACATATCCATCAACAATGCAATATTGAGTAATCAAACTATGGACTCCGGTACAAATCAAATAAAAATCTAAGATAAGGCAATGACAAAAATCTCCACTTGATAGTAAACAAACACGTGAAATAAAATTAAAAAATAAAATGGTCAAAATACATAACACAAATCATGAATTATACAACTTCATATCTTGTTCATTCTCAAAAGATTGCTTCAACTTTTGAACACCTGAAAGCAATGCAAACAACTTCATATCTTTTTCGTCCGTGAGGCACCGAGAGGAGATGAGTTGCGTTCGCCATTCGTGAGGCGCCGAGGAGAGCCAAGTGAGGCCACCTGCGTTCGTTGTTTGTGAGGCACTGAGGTGGACCAAGAGAGGCAAGCTGGTTCATGAGGCGAGCGAAGAGAGGCAGATCTAGTGAACAGCCACAGAGAGACAAGGGAAGAGAGGCGATGCTCAATAGTCAATAGGGTTTCTATTTTCAACGCCAGAAGAAGAGGAGGGAGGGGCCCTAGGTTCTTTGGAAAACAAATAAACATATTTTTATATTTATATTTTTATATATACTGGGTTGGTCTGGGTTCGACCAACCCTAAACTCTCAGGACTAAGGACCAACCCGCACAGTACGGGGTCGAAGGGTCCCAAGACCAAGGACCGACCTAGTTCCCTTGGGAATCAGACCAAGATCGGCCGAGTTAGGCCGGTCCAAGGTCAGTCCAGGGTCAACCTTAGACCGTTGCTCACCCCTAGCTTCTGGTCCGGTAGGGCCGTAAAATTCACTACCGAAGGATATCAATCTAATAAAAGAAATTAGATGTAGTTCCTCAAATGTGTGATGGTTATTATGTAGATGGTTTGTTCTTGTTTGTCCTTTAGTTGTAAGCGCCTAGCATTTCTACATACAAAGTACAGAAAAATTCGTACTTTAGCTACCTCTATGTATCTTAGCTTTTTTTTTACCTTATTCATGAGTTAGTAGTTTATTAACCCAAACTTTTTCTTGCTAGAGAAGTTACTATTCATGTAATAAGGAAATAACCTACAGAGGGCTTGCCTTTACTCATATGAGGTGAACTTTCCATGATCATCACGGGAGAAAAAGGAAAGGTTATTTCCATAATAATCAGGAAAAAAAAAGGATAGGGTGAATACCATGAAAAATCTCAAGTACACCTATTATAAATTTACCAAAACCAATATTTTGACCATCCAAAACCCCAAAGTGGTAAATCTGTAACAAATTTACTTTTTGTTAGTTTCCGTTAAATTTTGCCGTTAAATTGCTGAGTTAGATGACATGTGGTAGTTTAACAAGTGTGTCAGTTTGGGGTTTTACCTCCGTTTGTTATAGGTATACCAGTTTGTGATTTTTCGTGATATTAATTCAATTTAACGGAAACTAATAGAGGGTAAATTTGTCATAAATGTATCAATTTGGGATTTTTTGTAGTCAAAAAATTAGCTTTTGGTAAATTTATCACAGGTGTACCACTTTAGGGTTTTTGCGGTAAAAAATTTAGTGTTTGGTAAATTGGTCACAAGTGTACCAGTTTGGGGTTTTTCATAATATTAACCCAAAAGGAAACTCGCCAATTTTGATCTCTGTTTGCATGGCAAAGATTGATCATATCCTAAGTCAATTGTAGCGTGTCTAGATTCCAATAATCAAATTGTTCTTTCCATGAGCTTTTCACCAAAATAATTATTATACTTTACTATATCTCACTTTGGAAGCAAAGTTGGACCCTATACCAATTTTGATTTCTCATTGAATTAGTCTTGATTTTTCGTTTCCTTTGCAACAAGAAAATGGTTTCTAGTTTTAACTTTTCACTCTCTCGATTGAAAGATTGGACCCTTTGGCCCGTGGATCTCAACTAACCCTTATTGTGTCATTTAATGCCTGGCCATGAGCCACAAATGAAGAAGAAAAAGACATATTGCCTCAATTTTGGCTTCATTGTTCGTCAAAATGGAGGGCACAATAATGGATAGTATTGTAGAGACAGCTATTCTAAGTTGCGCATGTGGTTGTATACGAGTGCTCCAGCTATTTTGCATTAGGGACCTCTTATGTTATCACCGAACTCTATGATTAAGGGTTCTGTCAATGTACTTGATTGACTTTCAATCACATTGGATCATCATATGGTTCTATACATTATGCATTCCAGTTCGATTCAAAATTTACTAACTTCAATTGGGTTGGACTTCGTTCACGGGCTCAAACTCTAGGCGTAATTGTAACAAACCATTAGGAATTTACATTCCATTACTGAACACAATAGTCTTCCAATGAATAACTAACGGATAGTCACAAGCAAGAGAGATGCATGGGTGGACCTATGGAGTTTGTTGGATCATGTGAGGCCCACATAGGTCCTACCATATCTAAGGGTGCATGTGAACTCGGGCCTACTATGCTGGCGGAACTCGGTTTTTCGCCGCAAGCAACGACAGGCTTGCTCTCAACCCAAAACGCTCCTTCTGTTTGCTTCTTCCTCTTCTTAACACAAACTAAGTCCAAAGGTTCCTAGGGCGAGAACTATTGGATCATCGATCCGGCAAGAGGGCTTACCAATAAATGCAGATTTTCTCTATTAAAACTAAGGCTGATTGTCAGTACCAGACGGCGAATCAAAGGCTCTATCTCGAAACACTTTTCATCTTCCTAAGTTATGACCTGATATAGTGAACCCACCATGGAGTAATGAGAGACTTGGTGATTTGTTTGCAGCATACTCTCCAACTCTCCCATTTGCAACAACGTATACAAACACAAACAGTCCGAAAGCACCTTTCCCTTCTTAAACATAGGCAGACGAATGACGAAGTGTGTCTTTCCAAAGAGAGAGAGCAACATTTGCTTTGGAATGATGGCTAGTGCAATCGGTTCCGCTATAAATGGAAGAGATCCCAAATTAAAAAGGAAATTTGGCTGTACACTTTTTGCGAATTTCCAAGGCGTATTTATGATGGCACATGCTACAACCTTTCCCCAGCTAAAACCCTAATAAATGGTGGGAGCGTACTGGAACTTAATGCTGGAGGGAGTCAACGCAGAAGTAACATGGGCATCCATGGATGACTTCTGAGCAATGAATGCGAACTGCTGCAACGCCTTGTAGCCCGGCAAGACTTGCAAGCGAACCCTAAACGCAACCTTACTCGTTTGACCTGTCGGTGACGCGGCAATACAAAAATGTCCAGCTAATGTCCAAAGAGGAAGATGGCCAACTGCGTAATGCTAGAACGGTTGAGACAGAGACGTTGCACATATGGAAGAATCAGTAAGCTCTGCGGATGATAAGTGCATGAATACGGTTGTCCGAAGCTCTTAAGACCCGAAAATTTTCGAAGGATAAGTTCTGAAAGTTCATTTAGTACGGCTTTCCCGTAATAGTAATAGGAGTGAAAACGAATGTTGTTACTTATAGAAGAGTATTTGACCAACTCCGCGAGACCATAGCACGCTCAGAGTTGTCTATAACAACTTCCAAAGGATATTAGTTGGAGTCTTGAATCAGATAAGTTAACTCTCATGAGGGCGATGCTTGTCGAAGAGTGTCGATCTCTACTTTTTAAATTTTCATATTTCCATTTAACCCGTTGCTCAAGAGAAACAAATAGAGTAATGAACCGGATTGTCAAAGCCCAAATTCAATAAGTGCTCCCCCAAAACTGGGTTTCCAAACACTCAGACCCTTTTGGGGTTTATTATGTTCAGCCCATTTGATGTCTTCCAATGTTGCTACTAAATGAATTCCGAGGACTTTCTACGAACAAAAAGAAGAAGAAGATATGTTCTGAGAGTTAATTTAGTATAGCTAATGGCTACAGTTGTGACAACAAATGTTGTAACTTATAAAAGTACTTGACAAACTCTTCACAATTGCAACACACTCAAAGTTGCAGCAACTTATAAAAGCTGTTTAAGAAGTTATCCCGTTAGGTCTTGAGGGTGCTGCAGTTTTGAAACATGTTTAACTAAACAAAAAGTTCTAACATGATTTGGACGCATGTGAGCAAAACTCATATACCGTTGGATAAAGTGGGTCCCATGTGGGATTGACATAACCTAACGGCACATATGCCCTAGGCTCACATGCAGTAGGATCATGCAACAATGGCTCTTACCATAGACAAGTTATAAAACTTCATGTCCTCAACATATAGACGCAGCGCAACACATTTTTCTTGTGTTTTTATCCTTCCAACATGTGCGGTGCAGTCTTTTGTCATGTCTATCTTGGTATGGAAGAGGTATCACCTTTTCTTAACACTCTGATATTGTATCCCTTTTAGTTTTGTTTTTTCTTTTGATGTGAAATGTAAGTACCATTCATAAGTTGATGTACAAAAGCTTAGGGGCATACTCCAGAATTACAAAGAAGACTATGATCACGAAAAAATGGAGTGTGGGAGTCTTCATATATTAGCCAACATTACATTTACCATAGAAGGTCTGAAAGTTTTGTAGTGCGAAACTCACCCTCTGACAAGTTTATGAACTTTAGCCAAGATAATGGGGGCATCATGTGACTTGTGTTGGAAACGTCTATGATTACACTCCATCCAGATGCAATAAATGGTCGCTAGGAAAGATACCTTGAGAATTCTAGCTGCCAAATCCTTGCCTTTGGTAGCACTTATCATCCATTCGAGTTCTTCATTTCATCCTCCTATATACCGCAGGATTTCGTATTGTGCAAGGAAAGTACGCCAAATGCTTTTAGTCCAGGTGCACCGGAAGAATAGATGATCTCTGCTTTCCATATCAAATAGACAGAAAATTGCAATGGTTATTTACTTCAGGCTTCCAACGTGATACGATCTCTGCTGTGGGTAGTCTATTCCTGCATGCTAGCCAGCCGATAAAGTTGTGCTTGCTGATACCGCTTTTCCAGATCAACTGGCACCATTCCATAGTTGATCCCGCCCTCCTGGTTTCATCATATATCTCTTGGCAACAATATATTGGCTTAGATATGGCTGAACCTAAAGCCGGTCGTAATTGCAGGATACAACGCCAACTCCATGCCATAGTACCCTTGACTTCAAGCTGCATAATCGGATTTCCTCTACAATTTGCACTGTGAACTCATTTACTCCATAGGGAAGATGATGGACAATTTATGAGGTTCCAAAGCATGCGGCCAAGCAAAACTTTATTCCATAATTTGAGATCAAGCAACCCTAGTCCTCCTTCCTTTTTCGGCGAGTAGATAACATCCCAAGCAACTTTGTGAGATCCATGGCCTTCTGTATTTCCAACCCATAAGAATTTTCTAAGCAACATGCCAAGCAATATCCGTTTTTGTTTTGTTCAAAACAATGAAACAGTCTTTTAAATCGACATATTATTATTTATATAGACTATACAATTTATTCAGCAGTTTTAGCAATATTTTCGTTATTACCAATCCAGCCTCAGAATAGCAAATGATAACATGATTATAAATTATATGTACATGTAATTGACCCAAATATTAGATAATTCCATTTTCTCTTGCATTTTTGCTTGACCATGATATCGCTGAGCGCTGGATGGGACACCTAGTGGGAAAAAGAAACGAACGAAGAAGAAGATGAACAAAAGAAAAGGAAAAGTGAGAAATAAAAGAAAAAAATGCCCTGCATGAAGATGCCCTCGGCCATGTTAGAACTTGAAAAATTTTATCTAAGGCTGAGTTGGCCACTTTAGGATCTTATTTGGTAAAATATCCTTTTTAGTCCGCTTTTAAGAAAATTGCCCCATTTCATGCCTTTTTTTGAAATTTTCTTTTTTTTCTCTTTTACTTTTAAACATTAATTTTACTTATTTGGTTTTGAGCATCATCACAACTTGACATATGAAACTATAATGATGTATGATTTAGTTTCTTTTTATACACTATTACTATGCTGTGAAATTTATTTTATATTAGCTTTGTTTAGGGTAACAATATAAATTAGATGTCTTGACAACTTACATCAGAATAGATGTATTTAGAATCATATCGAAAATATTTTGAAAATTTAATAATTCTTTGATGTGTTGAGGGTAGAATTGGAAGTTGAAATTTTTTGACTTAAATTTGTGTAGGGTTAAATTGAAAGTTCAAAATGTCTAGAACAGGTTGATTAAAGTTAGGTTCTTCTTACTTATTATTGACAATATTATACGTGAGGATCATCTGCCTCATTTGGCATTACTTGTCTCCTTCACAAGACGTCGACACTTATTCCTCCCTTTTGATATTAATCCACTCAACTCATCTCTGTCATCTTCTACTTCCATCTTCGCACACTAATCACCATTACCACCTACAGTGACTCCAGTGACAGAAACTGTTTCTGATCAAAAGGGAGAGGGAGAGGGAGAGAAGTGGCAAAGAAATTATAAAAAGCGCAATAAGTTTAGGACTTTCTATACAATTTTCCCATTGGAGTAGATGGGTGACGGAGGTCCGATCATTAAACTGAATTGGTTGTGCAGGTCATGTCCGAGCAACGGATTGTATCCGGGTTTGGACTTTGGAAACAATTCTGAACATGACGCGTTTCAAGTAATCTGTTTCACAGCATGCTGTTTAAATCGACACAACAAGAATATGAATCACAAACACGAATTGACAACCTAGAAAAACAACATGCTCGCGTGAAGAAAAAACAATGTCCGAGTCACTTTTGATTTGAAAACACAAATCCTGGCTTTTGGAACGGAACCACATGTCTCTCGCTGCAAGATTTCTTGACCTGAAAGACAATGTCCTCAGGTAACTCGTTGTGGCGAGAGGTTATCTCCTGAAAAGCATCTCCAATCTATTCATGCCATTCTGAATGCCTTAGACCCTTTATTAGGAATACCAATTACCAGGTCAGACAAAACTAGATCAAAATCTGTAGATGGTACTTGCTGACTTAGACGCCCATCATTGGTTGGAAAATCATGAAAGCATAATACCTGTCCTGGCAGCAACTGAAACACCATTGAAGAATTCCTAGACTATCCAGGATCCCACACTTAGATGAATGAGTAATCAAATGACCTGCTTCAGAAGAATGTCCTTTTCAATGCAAAGGATCGTCAACCCGAAAAATTCACTCCAAGCAAATCCAAAGGCACATACAAATACTTGAACTGTCATAAAAAATGTTTGATCGTAGAGCCATTAGTAGGGTTTTAACAGCAATCTTTTCTCTTCAGCCCAGCAACGGCCATCACCCTCACGTTTTCCTTTCATCATAGTTATGCATGTCATCGAAGCAATCCGAAATTTTAGTGAGGTTGTATTCAACTTTTCACAGTGCAGCCTGAATTGCAACGTCGATTCTTCTCCAATTTTTAATCTGGCAATACAACTTCAGGACGCTATAATACCCATCTGACGAGAGAAAATTAATAAAAGTTCTAGCACATATGTTTACACCAGCCGCTTCCAAACAAACTGACATAAACGAAAGCACACCAAAACCACAAGTCCAGGCAGAATCACACAGGCCAGAGACAGAATGAGTGCAGCTTCTTCGATAGCTTTTAGACGATACTAGCATTCCAAGCTTTTGTACTCGCATCAGAGAAAAAGCAAAGAAACAACATAATTATCTTTTGAGAGAAGTAATCTGACTTCTATATAATCACTACAACGGAAGAATGTCGTCAGAAACTTAAGTCCTAAAATTTACACCTTGCTATACATTTGCTGATGAATTTTATAGGCATTCCATTCCTTAAAAGTATAACTTAAACAACAATCTTGCAAGCAACAAAAAACGAAAAAAGCAAATCATCCTCTTCCTTCAGTTATTGTTCTTGCCACCGATTCTGGTTATTTCATTCCTTAATAGAAACAATACTACCACTTGTCTTTGCTCAATAAGATTCTCTCGCACTAAGAAAACAGGGTAGAGACAGAGGAGAAAACTTAAGTTTAGAAAATTAGGTTGAGGGATGGAAGAAAAAGGTACATCCATGAATTGGGAAAGAACCAGGTGTTTAAGAGGGAGAAGAGGGGTTTATCTCCATGTCCACTTTGGTTGTGGCTACATTAGACAGTTATTTAAAGAGAAAGTCTCTGTTCAGCTAAATTACTATAATTACCTTCCAAATTTATCATGTCAATCTTAACAAAAGGTCTTAAAAGAAGGGTATAGTTCGGAACTTTGGGGTAAAAGTTCATCAACATAAGATCTCATAAGTTACACCAATTGATAGTAAAGATTCACCCAAGATAACCGAGTTCTTGAGTTCAATGTGTTCAGTTTACTATAAATCATTATGATGTGTTCAGTTCATCATTACAGAAATAGTTCAAGTAAAGGAATGACCTCAACAGACACAACCCTCCAATATAACTACAAATAAAAAAAAAATTTGGTCCTATTGTCACGTTGAGGTGATCATAACTGTTCAATTTCATGTCATTAGTTCAACACCATAGAAAGTGAAAATTATCCGATTAAAGACAAAGGAATTACATCTTTACAGCTGAGAACTATTTACAGCTCTCCACCACAGAAAAGATGCTGAAGAAACTCCAAACAATAACAACATGACTCAGATGACACCTAGCAATCAGAGTTCTCTACTTCTCTATGTTCACCTCCTCAACTCCCGCCAAAATTCTGCAGAAATGATTTCGAAATGTTCAACTCCTTCTGTAATGTGGTACATAAACATAGTGCTTACCCAGGGACCTTCAGTGCAAAATTGGTTCCAAATACATGTCCTGGGTGATGCTCTAGAGATCATGGCCATGATCAGGTGACGAGTAATATTGAGAGGTAAGATCCTTCAAAATTTGGATCAGTCCTTTCAAGTCATTACTTCCCAATTCCAGACAATCCCTCAGGAAATCACCATCCACCACTTCCTTTTGCATGCTCTCTACCAACTCCCGCAGTGGACCCTGTAAAGATCCCAAAGATCATCATCGGGGATAAGAAAGGAACAAATTTGCATTATATCCTTCACTCACACATGTATTTGAACTTCTGTTGACGTAATGCTTTTAGCCTCTTCTTTTTTCAACAGTTTGGCCTAGCACATCTGGTCTCTGTTTCTCTTGACCAACTTGGTCAAATGCACAGAGGTCTTTGTTCTATTCAACCGATAATATTCCTTTCTGTTTAATTTTTTTATATTTCGAGTTAGTTTAACAATCAACTGGTATAGAAGCTAATATGTTCGTTTTAATATCTCAAAAATATTCAGTTAAATTCATGTTCAGTGTTAAAAAAAAATGTATTTCATCGAGAAAATCATTTCTATCTTCGACAAAGTTAGAAGCAAAGACAAGATGCCTGATCTTCATCTTATTCCTTCCAAACCGAGTCATATTGCCCTAGTATTAAACCGGGAAGTTGAGAAGAAGATGCTTCAGCTAAGCAGAGTCAAGGATGGGCGACTCCCTATGTGTCTCATTTCTGGTACAGTAAGTAATTCAACTTCTGGGTGTCAATAGTTTTGGCATTTGGAATGTTAATTGCATGGTGAGTCGCCTTGGAAAGTGACTTCAAGTCGGCTCTCTATGTACATTACTAATGGCTCTCTCTCTGTCTCTCTCGCTCTCTCTCTCTCTCTCTCTCTCTCTCTCTAGAGTAGATAAATCATTCAGTCCATGGGCAATCTCTAGTCCTGAAGATTGTACCTCCCGTTGAAAGAAGATCCTAAGCATTCCTTTTCATCACCTTCATTTTCCTCACCCGCCTCAAAATCTTTCCAAACATAGTAAAAAATGTATGAAACTTGATCAGACCTCGTACAGACTTCTTATCTTCTTCAACCCTTTGGGATCTTGCTAAACAAATTACCCATTTCTACTGATCATGATTCTGAATGAAATGTAATCGCATAATGTCTCTACTACCATTAACAACAATCATCTGCTATGAATTTGACCAGAAAAAATTGAACAAGGGAAGAAATGACACCGTACCGATTTGCTGAACACTCTGAGAAGCCTCGCGAAGACCGACTTCGAGACCCGCATGGCATTCCCGTAATTCCCCCCGATCCACCTCGCCCTCTCCGCCTCCGACTCCGCCCTCGCGAACTCCCCCACCAGGCCCAGCAGCTCGCCCAGCTCCGACACGGCGCCGTACATCTCCCGGCGCTCGAGGTCCCTCCAGCCCCACGCGTAGTTGCGCGCGTAGTCCCACCCCACCGACCACGCCGATCGCCAGAGCCCGACCCCCGGCCACCGGCCCGGCCGCAGCCTCTCGGCGACGGCCCTGGCGCGGTCCGCTCCGGCGAGGTCGCCGCGGGAGGCGCGGAGGGTGGCGACGCGGGTGGCGAGGGAGTGGGCGAGGGAGAGGAGGGTCTTGTACTGGAAGTAGGAGAGGGAGTGGGCCGGCGGAGGCGCGGCGGCGAGGAGGAGGAGGAGGAGGAGCGAGGAGGAGGATCGGAGGTGCTGGGGTGCGAACGCGGCGGTGGCCATGTCGGCGCACGGATGGGATTTGGTCCGAGCAGAGATGAATTGAGGGGCTTTCGTTATTTTAACTTTGGAGAAACGACGGTTGAGCCGAAAGAAGATGCCGAATTTAAGCCGACGGCCTTTGTTTTTTCGGTTGGACAAGCCCACACGCGACATGTTGGATGTTTGTTTGTAAAACAAACAAAATAATATTTTTTCTTTTGTCCCATGTAGGAAAGTTTTGGGTAAATGGGTCCATTTTATAATCGTGAGTGTCTTCTTACTCCTTAGAGTGAAGACAATGCGGTGTATAGTCCATAGTCAATACCAGCGTACAGCGTGGTGCGAATAATTGCGCGATTTTGGCGCGATTATTAGGCGCACTTAGCACTTTGCAGCGCTTACGCTGGGTCCTAATTAGCTCTAATCCCTTTATTTTTTATTTTATTTCGTAAGGTTATCTCCTTAATCTTTATTAGTTGAAAGGTTGTTTTTTGTTTATTAAATAATTTTCGAAATTATGAAAATTCCGAATTTTATTTATATATATATTTTATTTTATTTTATTTCGAATTTTACATTTGTCTTTTCAAGACAACTTTTGGAGATTATACTTGTTCAGTTTTCAACCTTTTCCGAAGGGTTGCATTTGTTAAGTTTGTAACTTCTTCCGGAATATCTTTGTTAGCTTTGCAACCTTTCGTGAAGAGTTGCCTATGAAGACCGATTTCTATATATGTCAATTTTGGCAGAAGGAAAAATCAATCAATTTTTCAAGTCTTCTTTCGAAAAACTACGCCATCATTTTCAATTTGTTTCCTAGAGATCCTGAGAAATACTAGAATTGCTATCTAGTATTCTCATTTTGAGACTTTGTTGTATCCTGGAGGATTTTTGCCGTGACCATTAGCAACATTGTGGGGCAAATAAATCCTTAAGGAAAGTGATATCACGCCTCAAAGTCGACTTGATTCTTCTTGATTCAAGCCATTCAAGTTTACAACACGACATAACTAGGGGAATGATGCTGCCTTGCGGGTTAAGTCGCGTTAGCGACAACACCAGACGCGAGAAGCTATTATACCCGTCTACCCAACGATAGCTAGCTGAAATCGACGTGTTGTCTACCTTCATCACCCAGAAACCCCCAAGCTCCCTCCAAATTTTTTTCTTCCTTGAAAAAAGGAAATACAAAAGAGTTTGAGACTTCCCTCCTCCACTGAGGTGTTCCCTCCCATTATCCTTCTTGAGCCTTTTTAGGTCCTGCTCAGAACCAGTCTTCACGAGCTATGATGGGGAGTTTTCGGCTCCGTTTCAATTTCAAGATTTCGGACTCTATTACTGCTCTATGCCATTTGTTAGTGCTCGGTGGACCTGTGAAAATGAGTCTAAATGGATTGAGTTTAGAATCTATTTCCAACCAATTTCCCTCTTTAGCCTTATAAAAACATTTTTACAAAAAAAATCGAAATTGCAATTTTTTTGTTTTTTCTTTTTCTTTTTCTCTTTTTCATTTTTTCTTTTCCCTTCTTCTTCGGCCGGTTGCCGGCCACGACAATGGCCACAAGCAGGCCGAGGCCTTAGGCGAGGCTCAAGCCTCGTCGATCTGGCGAGCCTCGAGTTCGTCAACCTCAGCCTCGAGTGAGCTCCTCAAGCTTGAGTTCCCCAGCTTGGCTCGGCTTGCCTCAGTGGCGAGGCTCGACTCGCTGGAATCTGGCAAGCTCAAGCCTCGCTGAGCCTAGCCAGTGAGCTCGAGCTTCGCGGATCGCCGACCATCGCTGTGGCTGGTGACTGGCCAAAGAAGAAAGAAAAAAAAAAAGAAAAAAGAAAAAAAAATAATTAAAAATTCAATTTTTTTTAAAATAAAATAAAAAATAAAAAAATATTAAAGTGATTGCACGGAGGAAAATCAAATCATATTTCTCATGCCAAATGACGGAGAATATTTTCTAATTCAATTACAAGTTTTAGCCAAACACCGGAAAATATTGTTATTTTCTTGAAAAATGATTTCCTAGAATACATTTTCTAGAAATGTCACATTTTTCGCGAAACATATGGAACGTCAATTTAAAAAAAATTATAAAAATTGTCCACTAGATTTGTATTGCATAGAAGTTTTTTTAACAATATAATTTTTTTTAAATCATAAGAGACAAATTTTCCTAAATTGGGTTAAATATATAAGTATTTTAACAATATGGATCACAAATGAGTCAAGAAATTTACATTACGAATAAATTAATCAATTTGTGTTGGACTATTTATGACCCGACCCAACCTACTCATTTAACAGGTCTAATGTTCGATCTCCTAACTCAGTCCAATTCATCGAAAGTAGTATCATTGCTCTTTTAGTATAGGGATAATAGCACTAATGATCATCGAACTTTGGTCCAATATGTAATGCCATTTTTTAACTTTTAATTTGTGTAATGTGGTCTTTCAATTTTAGCCTAATGTGCAATGTTATCCCTAAAGTTCTAATTTATTCAAGGTGGTACTTGAATTATTGATAAATGTTCAATATCGTTCCCGAATTTTAATATAATGAGAAACATCATAATTATACAGTGCAAAGTAGATAAACAATGACACATACGATTACAAATAGATATTGCATAGTTTTTAAATCTTAAATTGTATTTATGTGTCAACAGTAAGGACATCAGTAAAAACCAAACAAGAATGGAACTTCCTTTTTTGTCAATTTCCAAAAGAAACTTACATGAGGAACGCGATAATGTGCCTAAAGTAAGCGCAAATGACCCCAAGGGGTTTCACGGTGAGAACCTTTTTAATTAACATTAGTCATACCAGTGTACTAAAGTGTTCCAAGGCACAACCGTTCCAAATCAGTCTTAAGACAAATTTCTCGCACTGCTCTCACTCCTCTGTTAAATTTGTCATGTGCTTTGTTAGTCTAATTACAAGTAAAGCATCAACGTAAGAAAGTGTGGGTCAAGACATGAAACACCATCCATAATTTCTTGTCTATGAAAGACACCAGTAAAAATTAAGCACACATGAAAACAAATTAACACTATCGGTCAAACTTGTCCGTCCTTATTATTGAATTTATATCTCGAGTTTGAGCCCGCGTATCAAATTCACTTTCCTATTTAGCTTATTTCGAACAGGGGGTTCGTTGCAGCACAAATAGGGAAATAAAGAAGGCCACTAAAAGACAAAACAGGAGCACTCTTTATTTTATTATATCTGCTTCGGTGGGCTCAGGTCAATTTGTTGACTCCTTACCGGTGAAGGACTTCCCTTCTTGGACGGACAAAAGAAACGTGTAGGGCCACGGAAGTCAGATAAAAGGGAAAGCAAAAGCAAGGGTTTTGGCGCATATAAAAGGAAAAGAAATTGAGGGTTTCTTTCCTTCAGCGAAGACCAAAGCCGCACAAAGGAAGACGTACAGACACGCGTGTATTCAAGCCGCACGAAGGAGGCAGAACGTATAGAGACATTCTTGAACATGCGCGTATTTTGCTTGGGCTTGAAATTTTTTGACTTAAATTTGTCTAGGATTAAATTGAAAGTTCAAAATGTCTAGAACAGGTTGATTAAAGTTAGGTTCTTCTTACTTATTATTGACAATATTATAGGCGAGGATCATCTGCCTCGTTTGGCATTACTTGTCTCCTTCACAAGACGTCGACACTTATTCCTCCCTTTTGATATTAATCCACTCAACTCATCTCTTCCATCTTCTACTTCCATCTTCGCACACTAATCACCATTACCACCTACAGTGACTCCAGTGACAAAAACTGTTTCTGATCAAGAGGGAGAGGGAGGGAAGTGGCAAAGAAATTATAAAAAGCGCAATAAGTTTATGACTTTCTATATAATTTTCCCATTGGAGTAGATGGGTGACGGAGGTCCGATCAGTAAACTGAATTGGTTGTGCAGATCATGTTCGGACAACGGATTGTATCCGGGTTTGGACTTTGGAAACAATTCTGAACATGACGCGTTTCAAGAAATCTGTTTCACAGCATGCTGTTTAAATCGACACAACAAGAATATGAATCACAAACACGGATTGACAACCTAGAAAAACAACATGCTCGCATGAAGAAAAAACAATGTCCGAGTCACTTTTGATTTGAAAACACAAATCCTGGCTTTTGGAACGGAACCACATGTCTCGCTGCAAGATTTCTTGACCTGAAAGACAATGTCCTCAGGTAACTCGTTGTGGCGAGAGGTTATCTCCTGAAAAGCATCTCCAATCTATTCACGTCATTCTGAATGCCTTAGACCCTTTATTAGGAATACCAATTACCAGGTCAGACAAAACTAGATCAAAATCTGTAGATGGTACTTGCTGACTTAGACGCCCATCATTGGTTGGAAAATCATGAAAGCATAATACCTGTCCTGGCAGCAACTGAAACACCATTGAAGAATTCCTAGACTATCCTGGATCCCACACTTAGATGAATGAGTAATCAAATGACCTGCTTCAGAAGAATGTCCTTTTCAATGCAAAGGATCGTCAACCCGAAAAATTGACTCCAAGCAAATCCAAAGACACATACAAATACTTGAACTGTCATAAAAAATGTTTGATCGTAGAGCCATTAGTAGGGTTTTAACAGCAATCTTTTCTTTTAGTGAGGTTGTATTCAACTTTCACAGCAGCCTGAATTGCAACGCGATTCTTCTCAATTTTTAATCTGGCAATACAACTTCAGGACGCTATAATACCCATCTGACGAGAGAAAATTAATAAAAGTTCTAGCACATATGTTTACACCAGCCGCTTCCAAACAAACTGACATAAACGAAAGCACACCAAAACCACAAGTCCAGGCAGAATCACACAGGCCAGAGACAGAATGAGTGCAGCTTCTTCGATAGCTTTCAGACGATACTAGCATTCCAAACTTTTGTACTTGCATCAGAGAAAAAGCAAAGAAACAACATAATTATCTTTTGAGAGAAGTAATCTGACTTCTATATAATCACTACAACGGAAGAATGTCGTCAGAAACTTAAGTCCTAAAATTTACACCTTGCTATACATTTGCTGATGAATTTTATAGGCATTCCATTCCTTAAAAGTATAACTTAAACAACAATCTTGCAAGCAACAAAAAACGAAAAAAGCAAATCATCCTCTTCCTTCAGTTATTGTTCTTGCCACCGATTCTAGTTATTTCATTCCTTAATAGAAACAATACTACCACTTGTCTTTGCTCAATAAGATTCTCTCGCACTAAGAAAACAGGGTAGAGACAGAGGAGAAAACTTAAGTTTAGAAAATTAGGTTGAGGGATGGAAGAAAAAGGTACATCCATGAATTGGGAACGAACCAGGTGTTTAAGAGGGAGAAGAGGGGTTATCTCCATGTCCACTTTGGTTGTGGCTACATTAGACAGTTATTTAAAGAGAAAGTCTCTGTTAAGCTAAATTACTATAATTACCTTCCAAATTTATCATGTCAATCTTAACAAAAGGTCTTAAAAGAAGGGTTATAGTTCGGAACTTTGGGGTAAAAGTTCATCAACATAAGATCTCATAAGTTATACCAATTGATAGTAAAGATTCATCCAAGATAACCGAGTTCTTGAGTTCAATGTGTTCAGTTTACTATAAATCATTATGATGTGTTCAGTTCATCATTACAGAAATAGTTCAAGTAAAGGAATGACCTCAACAGACACAACCCTCCAACATAACTACAAATAAAAAAAAAATTTGGTCCTATTGTCACGTTGAGGTGATCATAACTGTTCAATTTCATGTCATTAGTTCAACACCATAGAAAGTGAAAATTATCCAATTAAAGACAAAGGAATTACATCTTTACAATTGAGAACTATTTACAGCTCTCCACCACAGAAAAGATACTGAAGAAACTCCAAACAATAACAACATGACTCAGATGACACCTAGCAATCAGAGTTCTCTACTTCTCTATGTTTACCTCCTCAACTCCCGCCAAAATTCTACAGAAATGATTTCGAAATGTTCAACTCCTTCTGTAATGTGGTACATAAACATAGTGCTTACCCAGGGACCTTCAGTGCAAAATTGGTTCCAAATACATGTCCTGGGTGATGCTCTAGAGATCATGGCCATGATCAGGTGACGAGTAATATTGAGAGGTAAGATCCTTCAAAATTTGGATCAGTCCTTTCAAGTCATTACTTCCCAATTCCAGACAATCCCTCAGGAAATCACCATCCACCACTTCCTTTTGCATGCTCTCTACCAACTCCTGCAGTGGACCCTGTAAAGATCCCAAAGATCATCGTCGGGATAAGAAAGGAACAAATTTGCATTATATCCTTCACTCACACATGTATTTGAACTTCTGTTGACGTAATGCTTTTAGCCTCTTCTTTTTTCACCAGTTTGGCCTAGCACATCTGGTCTCTGTTTCTCTTGACCAACTTGGTCAAATGCACAGAGATCTTTGTTCTATTCAACCGATAATATTCCTTTCTGTTTAATTTTTTTATATTTCAAGTTAGTTTAACAATCAACTGGTATAGAAGCTAATATGTTCGTTTTAATATCTCAAAAATATTCAGTTAAATTCATGTTCAGTGTTAAAAAAAAATGTATTTCATCGAGAAAATCATTTCTATCTTCGACAAAGTTAGAAGCAAAGACAAGATGCCTGATCTTCATCTTATTCCTTCCAAACCGAGTCATATTGCCCCGGTATTAAACCGGGAAGTTGAGAAGAAGATGCTTCAGCTAAGCAGAGTCAAGGATGGGCGACTCCCTATGTGTCTCATTTCTGGTACAGTAAGTAATTCAACTTCTGGGTGTCAATAGTTTTGGCATTTGGAATGTTAATTGCATGGTGAGTCGCCTTGGAAAGTGACACTTCAAGTCGGCTCTCTATGTACATTACTAATGGCTCTCTCTCTCTCTCTCTCTCTAGAGTAGATAAATCATTCAGTCCATGGGCAATCTCTAGTCCTGAAGATTGTACCTCCTGTTGAAAGAAGATCCTAAGCATTCCTTTTCATCACCTTCATTTTCCTCACCCGCCTCAAAATCTTTCCAAACATAGTAAAAAATGTATGAAACTTGATCAGACCTCGTACAGACTTCTTATCTTCTTCAACCCTTTGGGATCTTGCTAAACAAATTACCCATTTCTACTGATCATGATTCTGAATGAAATGTAATCGCATAATGTCTCTACTACCATTAACAACAATCATCTGCTATGAATTTGACCAGAAAAAATTGAACAAGGGAAGAAATGACACCGTACCGATTTGCTGAACACTCTGAGAAGCCTCGCGAAGACCGACTTCGAGACCCGCATGGCATTCCCGTAATTCCCCCCGATCCACCTCGCCCTCTCCGCCTCCGACTCCGCCCTCGCGAACTCCCCCACCAGGCCCAGCAGCTCGCCCAGCTCCCCCACGGCCCTGGCGCGGTCGGCTCCGGCGAGGTCGCCGCGGGAGGCGCGGAGGGTGGCGACGCGGGTGGCGAGGGAGTGGGCGAGGGAGAGGAGGGTCTTGTACTGGAAGTAGGAGAGGGAGTGGGCCGGCGGAGGCGCGGTGGCGAGGAGGAGGAGGAGGAGGAGGGAGGAGGAGGATCGGAGGTGCTGGGGTGCGAACGCGGCGGTGGCCATGTCGGCGCACGGATGGATTTGGTCCGAGCAGGAATGAATTGAGGGGCTTTCGTTATTTAACTTTGGAGAAACGACGGTTGAGCCGAAAGAAGATGCCGAATTTAAGCCGACTGCCTCTGTTTTTTTTCGGTTTTTTTGGTTGGACAAAGCCGACACGCGCGACTTAACCAGGGGAACGATGCTTCCTTGCAGGTTAAGTCGCGTTAGCGACGATGCCGCTGGAGCCGAAACTCCCCTCTGTCATCTCAATCTCAGGGGCGAGAGGCTATTATATCCACCTATCCAGTGATAGCCAGTCGAAACCGACGTGGTGTCTACCTTCACCACCCAGAAGCCTCCAAGCTCCCTCTAAATCTTTTTCTTACATGGAGAGAGTGAATACGGAGGAGTTTGAGAGGATTCACTTCAGTAGAAATGAGAAATCATAAACTTCCCCCTCCACTGAGGTGTTCGCTCCTCTTATCCTTCTTGAGCATTTTTAGGTCTTGCTTAGGACCAGTCTTTGCGAGCTATGATGGTGAGTTTTCGGCTCCGTTTCGGTTTCAAGATTTCGGACTCTATTACTGCTCTATGCCATTTGTTAGTGTTCGGTGGACCTATGAAAATGAGTCTAAATGGATTGAGTTTAGAACCTATTTCCAACCCATTTCCCTCTTTAGCCTTATAAAAACATTTTTATAAAAAAAATCGAAATTGCAATTTTTTTGTTTTTTTCATTTTGTTTTTCTCTTTTTCATTTTTTCTTTTCCCTACTTCTTCGGCTGGATGCCGGCCATGACGATGGCCACAAGCAGGCCATGGCCTTAGGCGAGGCTCAAGCCTCAAGTTCGTCAGCCTTAGCCTCAAGCGAGCTCGAGCCTCGTTGATCTAGCGAGCCTCGAGCTTGAGCTCCTCAGCTTGGCTTGGCTTGCCTCGATGGCTTGGCTCGACTCGCTAGAATCAAGCAAGCTCAAGCCTCGCTGAGCCTTGCTAGTGAGCTTGAGCTTCGCGAATTGTCGACTATCGCCGTGGCTGGTGATCGGCCAAAGAGGAAGGAAAAAAAAAAAGAAAAGAAAAAATAATTGAAAATTCGATTTTTTTAAAATAAAATAAAAAAATAAAAATTATTGAAATGATTGCACAGAGGAAAATCAAATCATATTTTTCATACCAAATGACGGAGAATATTTTCTAATTCATTTTCAGGTTTTAGCCAAACACTAGAAAATATTGTTATTTTCTTGAAAAATGACTTCCTAGAAAGCATTTTCTAGAAATGTCACATTTTCCATGAAACATATGGAATGTCAATTTTTTAAACAAAATTATAAAAATTGTCCACTAGATTTGTATTGCATAGAAGTTTTTTTTAACAATATAATTTTTTTAAAATCATATAGAGACAATTTTTCCTAAATTGGGTTAAATATATAAGTATTTTAGCAATCTGAATCGGGTATGGGTTACGAAATTTACATTACGAATAAATTGATCAATTTGTATCAGACTATTTATGACCCGACCCAACCCACCCATGTAACAGGTCTAATGTTCGGTCTCCTAACTCAGTCCAATTCATCAAAAGCAGTATCATTGCTCTTTTAGTCTAGGGATAATAGCACAAATAATCTCCGAACTTTGGTCCAATGTATAATGTCGTTCCTGAACTTTTAATTTGTGTAATGTGATTTCTGAATTTTGGCCTAATGTGCAATGTCATCCCTAAAGTTCTAATTTATTCAATGTTGTCTATGAACTATTGATAAATGTTCAATATCATTCCCGAATTTTAATATAACGAGAAATATCATAATTATACAGTCCAAAGTAGATAAACAATGACACATACGATTACAAATAGATATTGCATAGTTTTTAAATCTTAAATTGTATTTATGTGTCAACAATAATGACATCAGTAAAAACCAAACAAGAATGGAACTTCCTTTTTTGTCAATTTCCAAAAGAAACTTACATGTGGAACGCGATAATGTACCTAAAGTAAGCGCAAATGACCCTAAGGGGTTTCACGGTGAGAACCTTTTTAATTAACATTAGTCATACCAGTGTACGAAAGTGTTCCAAGACACAACCGTTCCAAATCAGTCTTAAGACAAATTTCTCTCACTGCTCTCGCTCCTCTGTTAAATTTGTCACGTGCTTTGTTAGTCTAATTACAAGTAAAGCATCAGCGTAAGAAAGTGTGTCAAGACATGAAACACCATCCATAATTTCTTGTCTAGGTAAGATACCAATAAAAATTAAGCACATATGAAAACAAATTAACACTATCAGTCAAACTTGTATATTCTTATTGTTCAATTTATCTCTCGAGTTTGAGCCTGCCTAACAAATTCACTTTTCTATTTGGCTGATTTCGGATAAAGGGCTCGTGGCAGTACAAATAGGGAAATAAAGAAGGCCACTAAAAGACAAAACAGGAGCGCACTTTATTTTATTATATCTACTTTGGTGGGCCCAGGTCAATTTGTTGACTCCTTACCGGTGAAGGACTTCCCTTCTTGGACGGACAAAAGGAACGTGTGGGGCCACAAAAGTCACATAAAAGGGAAAGCAAAAGCAAAGGGTTTTGCCGCATAGAAAAGGAAAAGAAATTGAGGGTTTCTTTCTTTCAGCGAAGACCAAAGCCGCACAAAGCAAGACGTACAGAGACGCGTGTATTCAAGCCGCACGAAGGAGGCAGAACGTATAGAGACATTCTTGAACGTGCGCGTATTTTGCTTGGACTTGAACACACGGTGATTTATTCTATGAGCTTATTTTGTCTAAATAAATTATTTATTCGTAAACATTTTGGGTTTGAGCTTAAATCTAGGTGCTGGAAATACTCGAGTGTATAAGCGAATTGTAATTTTGATTCTCCGATTATAGTGGATTATTTATTGTTGGCTCTCCCCGTTAATGTAGGTACCGATATTTAGATCGAATCACGTAAATCTTTGGTGTCCTTTATTATTTCTCGTTTGTTTTTCTGGTGCTTTCGCATTGATTTAATTTGCAAGATTATGTTGTTTTTGCGTTATATTTCAACACTCATTATCATATCTCGGGAGGAAATTTGGAGCAGTACTATGATGCGAATTTGTCGGAAAAGGGATTATATATCTAAGTTGAACTTTGTCCTTGAAAGGATGTAGATGCCTCTCCTTGAGTCTGTCGATTGATCGACCTCCACAAGCTCCGCCGAAGCTCCGCCATTCGCGCCTTCATCTGGTTGAGCTCTTCCAGGTCGAGCTCTTCGACGGGAGCTTCCCACCATGCCCCCATCGCTTTTTCCTCCGGTCAGTCGCTTCAACACTTTGCCTCGTGCCTTCTCAGCTTTGGTTTGATCAACAAGCTCATCGCGCTGTTGGTTGAGCTCATCAGTCCGAACTCGATGATAGGAGTCAACCAAGGCACGGAACCTATCATTGCTCCAAGGGCTTCCGCTAGGAAGTTATCAGCGACTGTGTCAATGGACGGATGGGCGAAAGAAAAGGGTTTTCGGGCAGGAGAGAGTACTACAACTCCCACCTCCGCCCCCACAGAGGGTTACAAGGTCACTAGCTTTTTTGAATACACCAGATTTTCGCATCGAGAATGTAACGAGCCTGATATCCTCGTTTTCGATTCGTTTCATCTTAGCTCTTCGATGCACTCTTGTCTGTCTTTCTGCCATAATCGAGCAAAGTAATGTAAGACGATAACGAACAAGTAAAGATGTGGTATTAGTTGATGCGGAGATTTAGCGAGAAAGTGCACGCATTTATACGCCGTATGAACGACGAATTAGTATGAGTTGTTGTGGGATAATCTCTTTTGATTGTCACCTTCCGTAAGATAGATAAAATATTTGTAAGGTTATTTATCGTTATGGATATGAATATCTTAATCATGATTTAGATACTGAATAATATTACAATTATCTATGAAAATCAAGTAGACTGTGTTATATAGCATTATGAATTTTCCAAAAAACAATAAAATAGATTTTTTTTTCTAATTAAAGCATGCTTTCTATTAGGGGTGGGCAAAAGAACAAAACCGAACAGGGAACTGCCTGAGCCGGACCGAACCGGCTGGTTATGGGCGATTCCCACGAGAACTGGTCCGGTTTCCGTTTCAAGTGTAGAACCGCCCATCTAGATCACCTAAATGTATTCCAGTCCTGGTCTTTTGCTCACCTCTTGTAGCTTCACTCGCTCACTACGCTCATCGCTCCCTCTCCTTTTGTTAATTGTAATTTCTTCTTCTGGGTCATTCTTGATAGTTCTAGCAATTCTGTTGTGTGATCCTTTGGTATTTCACCTGAGAAAGCTGATATTTGTCAGTGCGCTTGATTTTCCCATTTCCTAGGAGGTGATATTTGCTCTGTGATCATGTTCTTTCGCTGAAAGATAGTTTATGCAAATGAAGCATTTCGAAGTGTCTCGCGTGCGATTGGAAAGAGAAATGGGCTATCGTCATGTGCCTGTGTCTTAATTGGTTTGCTCTGAGATTACCGTCTCTTCTTTGTTCCAACCAACGGTGATTATTAAGAATTCTTGTTTGGTCTCGACCAGAAAATGGCAAGAAAAGGGTTCAAAAAATCGGAATTGTCTTCCGAAACAATGGAGAGCTATTAGTAGCAACTAATGTTGTGCAATGCCTAATTCCATGAACCCACCCGGGAACCAAACCAGACCAGTGGTCCGATTCCGGAATGGATCCAGAAACCAGTGGGTGGCTCCCGATTCCCATTTTGTGGAACCGGGCCATTCTAGTGCCGATCACTCCTTAGTTTCCGTGCAAATTTTTTGTGCATTCATCTATGTTCATTATTTCGTCCTTTAAGTTTCATAACATTTAAAACAAAGGAAACAATGAAATTGGTTTTAAGCCTATGTGAAAGTAAAAGCTCAATCTACAATGAGATTCTTTCTTAGGGTATGTGTGTTTCGCAATAAATAAACGATTTGAAAAATATTTTTCTTAAAATGATCACTTATGTCGCTTGAACTGATCATTCAATGAAAAATGATTTTGTTACTGAGAAAAATTAATGTCTTAATATTTTCGTATACAATGAAAGTATTTTTCGTTAATTTATTTTAGATGATACAAACAATCATTTTTAGGAGAATGATTCCCTAATCATTCATTTTTCAAGAAATAAAGGATCCTTAGCAATAGATTGTAAGTATATAACTTACTTAACAGCTCTTCGAAAGTGGATAATTGTGTCACTTCGTATCCCTCTCAAAGTCAAAGATAATTGGATCACTACACAAAGTAAGGTTATTTATCGTAGAGGTGATTGACTTTTTTAGGAGGTAGCTAATGAAGAAACCTTTGCTCATAAATTCAAGAACTCGTTTGAATGACATGAATATTTTCCCGAGGATATATTTTATTTTGGTTGAAATGTCTTGATTGAGAATGACCTATTTATTATAATTTGTCAAATCAATGAAAAAGAAGCATGAAAGAAGCCATTTAAAGTTTTATACTCTAAGAAGTAATAGCTAATGATCTATTACTCTAATGACGCATCATCTTTTGATACAGTATTACTTTTGTATAAAGGGTATGATCGGCATTAGTTTATGAAATGTGTTCAAGACATAAAACACCATCTGTAATCCCTTCTCGATGAAGATACCAATCAAAACAATAAATAAGCACAAATGAAAAAAGATTAAGATTGTCACTCAATCTTGTCCATCCTTGTCTTCATATCTTGGGGAAATCTGGAGCAGTACAATAATGCAAATTTGTTGCATTATTCCTGTAACTTCTGTCCATGAAAGGATGCAGATGCCTCTCCTCGAGTCCGTTGATTGATCGACCACCACAGGTTCCGCCGATGGTCCTCCATTCTCACCTTCATTTGGTAGAGCTCTTCCCGGTTGAGCTCTTCTATGGGAGCTTCCCACCATGCCTCATCGCTTTTTCCTTCGGTTAGTCGCTTTAGCACTTTGCCTCGTGCCTTCTCAGCTTTGATTTGATTAATGAGCTCCTCGTATTGTTGGTTGAGCTCGTTAAGCCGGACTTGACGATAGGACTCAGCCAAGGCATGAGACCTAGCATTGGGTGGACGGTTTCCATTCAGGAACCGATTGGTGACTGTATCAATGGATGGATGTGCAAAAGAAAATGGTTTTTCGGTAGGAGAGAGTACTACCACTCCTACCTGCGCCCCGCAAAGGGTTACAAGCTCACTTGAGTTTTTGTAGATGCCAGATCTACGCTTTGAGAATGTAATATGCCTATCATTTTCATTTTCGATTCGTTTCACATCAATTCTTTGACGCCCTCTTGTCTGTTTTCCTGCCATAATCAAAGCAAGTAATCTAAGAAACAGGTAAAGTTGTGATATTGGTTAATGCTCAGATAATAGAGACAAAATGCATTTATTTATACGCATATATGAATGTCAAATTTAGCATGAGTCGTGGCGGGATAATCTTTTCCAGTTGTCACCTTCCTAAGACGATGCAATTGTAAGGTTATTTATTGTTGTGGATATGATATTCTTAATCATGATTTAGATACTGATTAGTAATACTACGTATATGAAAATCAACATGACTATGGTATGTAGGCATTAAGATATATTGGGGAATACAAGAATGTAGATTTCTTTTTCCAATTTTAGCATGCTTTCCACGCAATTTTCTTGTGCATTCAATGTTGTTCCTCATTTCGTCCACTAATATTTCACAAAGTTTAAATCAAAGGAAATAATGCAATTGATTTTAGCAACTTTTGAAAAATAAAAACCCATTGAAAGCATTAAATCTAGAGTAGGATTCTTACTTAGTAATAGATCTAAGTACAGTGTAACTTACTCAACAGCTCTTCGAAAATGGATATTTGTGTTACTTCGTAGTCCTATCGTAGTCAATGATAATTTTTTTTTTCAGTCAAAGATTATTCGATCATCATATTATAACATAAAGCAATATGATGTCTTTTAATTAGATATCTTCAATGATGGTTGACAATTGATGTAAGCACCATTTATTGAATTTCAATACAAAAAAAAAAGATATATGCACATGTGAGTTGTGTTAGAGAAGTCCCTTATTGGAGAATTGGTGTGATGTGAGCAATTAATATATTATAGTAGACTCATAACTCATTGGCTTAAGCTATTGAGTGAATGTGAGTCCAACTGGATATGGTGATGGACTTAGACTTGAGCTCTCACTTGGCGATTTCCCTAAGTAAAGGTATCGAGTTTCTGCTACGCACTCTTAACAAATAGCATCAAATTCGATGGTAGATTGGTGGATCTCCAATTTATTTCGAAGTTTGCTAAATATCTTAACGAATATCTTGAGGAGGAATCTGGTGACATTATTTCGAAGTTTGGTGAATAACTTAAGGAATATCTCAAGGAGGAATCTAGTCACCAACACGATTTTGGTGCAAGTGGTCGTTATGGCGTAGCAATGCCGTTTCGAAGGCAAAAAGAGAACAACGATGAAAGTGCACGTTGGAGATTTAGAAATTCAAGTTGAGATAAGTTAAAATGCAGAAAGAATCCTAAATTAAGGGCTCACACGTGTGCAGAAGTTATTGAGATGCATATGTAAATTGTATTAGAGAAGTTCCATATTGAAAAATTGGTATGGTGTGGAGTAGTTAATATAATATAATTAGCTCATAAATCATTTGCGTAACATTTTAAGTGAAGGTGGGTCAACTGGATATGTTAATGAACTTGGATTTGGGCTCCCTCTTCGCGATCTCTCTAGATGAGGGTATCGGCCTTCTGTTACGCGCTCCCAACAATATGGAAGTGAAAAAAATTAGAAAGGTACTTCTCTAAGATGCAACATTTTTGTATAATGTGGAGTGGAAAAATACTCATTTTCAATTTGTTTCATCTCTATTCTCTGACACCCTCTTGTCTATTTTACTAACATTATCAAAGAAAGTACTCTAAGACAATAGCAAACAAGTAAAGTAGTGATATTGGTTAATGCATAGATAATAGATAGAAAACGCATGTATTTATACGCGGATATGAATGTCAAAGTTAGTATGAGTCGTCGTGGGATAGATCTAAGTACAATATAATTTACTCAACAGCTCTTCAAAAATAGATACTTGTGTGACTTCGTACTCCTCTCTCAATCAAAGATAATTGGATCATCATATTAATAACATATAACAATATAATGTCATTAATTATATTTCTTCAATGATGGTTGACAATTTAAGCACCGTTAATGAAATTACGATAAAAAAAATAGGGAGTGGAAAAATTAGCAGGGTAATTTTCTAGGACGCAACATCTTTGTATAAGAACTTAAAATGCTATCGAGGGTCTGATTGGCATATTCACAAGCAATCTTACTAAGTGAAAATGTAATAATTCGTATCCGCCATGATGAGAAGACATGTTAGGATCATAAAATAGGAATAATAATGTTGTTACTAGTCTTTAACTACGAATAATATATTATAATAGCTGAGATATTTATCAGATTAGCGAGAAAATTGAGTAACAAATGATTATTATGAGATGTCAATGGTAATGGTAATTTAACAAATACCTAGCAAAAAATGTGGCAAATGACACTAGAAGTGCCAAAAGTTTTGTATAACGCTCACTTTGGTATCAAAATTTTTTCTCAGATCACTTATGCGTCACTTTTTTAAAAAAAAAACAGGTGCCAATTTCAATTTGAGTTAGTGAAAATATGACATTGCCATATTTTATTAGTTTCTCTGACCGACATGACTTGCTAGCATGCCCAATCAGCATATATACCCCTAAACGACGTCGTATACATGTTTTACCTCAAATGTAAACCCTAAATTGATTAACCTAGTGGATTTCCACTGAGCTTTTTGTGTTTGTGAATGTGCTCTGCTCTCATGGAAGTCAATATGAAAGACTGGTGGTGGCTGGCAATGGAGGCTCGACGCCGAATGTGGATAACTAGAGATGATGGATGATGAATACTGTCACGAAGAAGCCTCTAAAATTTGTGAATGGAGGACATTTTTACTTTGCCTCTTCTCAGTGATCTGTCACCCTCTGTTCCATTGCCCACAAAAGATCTGATCATATGAGTAATTTCTCCCTCAGTAACAGAATTTGAGATTGCAAGTTTGTTTTGGCGAAAAGGAACGTGAGGAAAAAGGAAGTCAAATCTAGACGAGCGGCGTTTGGACTGAAATGGGCGAGGTCAAATCTAGATGAGTGGCTCGTGAGCGACGCCAACGCTCATCCATGACTGTCATCAACGTCGCTCGGTCAGATCTCGTTTGCGCAGTTAATGTAGGCGACTCCGCTGGTGGCAACGATAGGAGAGGGGCGGAGCTTGGACTCGAAGGGAGGGGATGACAATATGGGTTTTTCGAGCAAGAGGGATAGGCGGCGTGCGGTTAAGGGAGATGGTCAATGCCATTGTTGTAGATGGCGAGCTTAGAGAGAGGGTATTGGAGGAGAGAGATGAAGAGAAAAAAAATTCTAATTTTTTCTCTTCTTCTTCGGGGACAGCAGCCAAGGAAGTCCATATGAACTGATTTTTTTAAAAAAATGCTGACTCATATTAAAGTTTTAATCATTAAAAGCACGTCATATTTTTTGTTGGAATTTCCCGCTAGAGGTACTTAAGTGATCGTTTTTTCTTTGATTTGCCACTTAAACAAGCTCATAAAAACTTTTGACATTAAAGTGAGCAGCATACGAAACTGTTTGACATTTATAGTGTCTTTATGCCCAAAAAATGTTGTTGTCCTTATGCTTTGCAAAAAACTTCACATTGATTCCTAGTTAACATGCTACATATTCTTATATTGAGGACAAAAGTATGGACACTATAAATGCGGGCAACGTGACTCTCTCTCTCTCTCTCTCTCTCCATAACGATTTTCTTTTTTTCTTTGACTAGTATTTTATAAAGACAACGAACAATCAAACATTTTCAGATGATAAATAGTTCCCCTCGCTAAAATAATGCAATTAATTTTTCATTTTTTTATTCGACAAATGAATAACTATTTTTTTTTTTGCGAATAACTATTATTTAGATAGTGGAGAGTGGCGGTTATGGGTAGTTTCCTTTTGTAGATATTAAATGACAAAAGTAACCATATGAATTAGATCATATCAATTGAAGTTATTTTCATAACTTGATTTCTAGGGAATTTACTTTAAGAGACTAAAAGAGGAATATCTCCCTAAAAAAAAAATATAGAAGTATAGGGTGCGTTCAGTTCGTAAAAAATGAATAATTTGGAAAATATTTTCAAAAAATGATTGTTTATATCGTTATACATTAGCCGACGGAAAATATTTTCATCACTGATAACAATCTCTGTCTAACTATTTTCATGAGCGATGCAAATATTTTCTATTCATTTATTTTTCTGAACGATATAAGTAATTATTTTTTGGAAAATGTTTTTCAAATTACTCATTTTTCGCGAAAACGAATGCACAATAATTATTGAACTTTCTGAGTATGGGCAGATCCTTCAAACTTGTCGGGCCTATGACTCGTCCAAACAGGCCCATACATTTTACACATCCATGCTTTGTTAGGTTATTGGGCAGTGCATGGGCCCAATCATTCATCTTGATATCATTCGGCCCAAATTATTTATCTACTCATTGCATTGCCTATGAAGCGACGATTGCCAATTTACCAGCATGGACTCGCTAAGCAAAGACAAAGTCGTCCATGTAAGATATACACCAAGTGGGGGATATTGATACGGCATTATTCATTCGATCATAGAAGTAAAGTATTATAATTTGTTGTGATTTTTTAGATTACATTATTGAGGATACTTTGTTGAATGGGTACATCACGTCAGAACGTCACATGATATAAGCGTTACACATTAAATTTTTCTTGAGAAAATAGGAAGCATCATCATTGCTTGAGACTAAGTGGTATTTGTATTCTGTGAAATAATCTTCAGGCTTGTGACATTGAGCTAATGAGAATGATTTACTGCGAAAATAGTACTTGCAAAGGATCGTGACCGGATTTTGGTGATGGTAGAGTGAAAATCTGAGCGTCGCAGGAGGCATAAAGTGTCATAGTTGCAGACAAGCTAAAGTTTTGTGGAAGTATAGTTATCTGGTTGATGATCTTAGAAGTTAGAACCATCCGTCTCGACTGATCTTTAGTTTCATTTGAAGCAGGTGTTGCCCATCTCCCGATCTTTAACATTTCCTCCCTAGTTTCGTTTCCTCTGCATTTCATCAACAGCAATGGACGACCGTTTTCTCAGACCACTTAAAGGCAAAACTCAGGTAAAGCAGATAGCACCAAGTCATATCCTAGCAATCAATCTAACATCATGTTACTAAACCTAGTCTTTCGCTTAGACACGTTGTAATTGTTCAATCACCGATAAAGTCATCATTCACATAGCACAGTGAGGAAAATCCCGTCATCCTTGACGGCACACCCGCTTTGCTCGCTAGACCATCAACTGAGTTTTGTTGTCCAGCTAGGAGATTTGGTGCACAAAGCTTCAATCTATCCCTTTAGAGGGTCGGTGGACTTGGCTACATCCTTGTTCAGGTTCATAAACCTACCAATAATTTACTTGCAGAGCTATCACAACCGGTGTTATGGCCACGTTTTACTTACTTTCATCCCTTGTTAAACCCATGTGACACTAGCTTGTGCTAGATTCTCTCATTCTTTTATCTGTAAGAAATATTCCTAGATTGAGCACTTTTAATTGACAAATGTCAAAGATATGACCGTTCCAAACCAGTTCAAGATAAACTTGTTGACCTGCTCTAGCTCCTGCGTTAAATTTGTCATATGCTTTGTTAGTCTAATTGCGAGTTAAACATTAGCGTAAGAAAACGGGTTCAAACTATTAGAATAATTAAATATTAAATCACATCTTCATCTAACAACTTAAGCTTTTAGAATAGTTGGTAGTGGTTCCACAAAATCTCACATGGTATCAGAGCTAGAGGTCCTGAGTTCAAATTTTTCCAGGCCCCATTTGCCTCTCCAATTAAATATGTCAATGCTTAGTACTAGGCAAAAAAACCAGACTAAGCATGAGGGAGAGTATTAGAATAATTAAATATTAAACCACATTTTCATCTAATAGCTTAAGCTTTTAGAACAGTTGGTAGTGGTCTCATAAAATCTCATATGGTATCAGAGCTAGAGGTCCTGAGTTTAAATCTTTCCAGGCCCCATTTGTCTCCCCAATTAAATATGTCAATGCTTAGTACTAAGCAAAAAGACCAGACTAAGCATGAGGGGAGTATTAGAATAATTAAATATTAAACCATATCTTCATTTAACAGCTTAAACTTTTAGAACAGTTGGTAGTGGTCCCATAAAATCTCACATAAACTTGAAACACCATCCATCATCTCTTGTGCATGAAAGATACCAACTAAATTATAAATGAGCACATATGAAAACAAGTTGACATTATCACTCAAAACTTGTCCATCCTTATTAAAACATCTCAGGGGGAAATTTAGAGCAGTACTATAATACGAGTTTGTCGCAAAGGGATTATTTCTCTAGTTTGAACTGTCCTTGGACAGATGTGGATGCCTCTCCTTGAATACGTTGATTGATCGACCTCCACAAGCTCCGCTGAAGGTCTTGCATCCGCACCTTCATCTGTTCGAGGTCTTCCAGGTTGCTCTCTTCAATGGGAGCTTCCCACCATGCCTCGTCGCCTTTTCCTTCGGTCAGTTGCTTCAACACGTTGCCTCGTGTTTTCTCAACTTTGATTTGATTAATGAGCTCATCGACCTGTCGATTGAGCTTATTAATCCGGACTTGATGATTAGAATTAACCAAGGTGTGAGACCTATCGTTGGGAGGAGGGTCTCCGTTGAGGAACCGATTGGTGACTGCATCGATGGACGGATGAGCAAAAGAAAAAGGGTTTCCACCAGGAGAGAGTACTACTACTCCCACCTCCGCGCCACAGAGGGTTATAAGCTCACCGGCCTTTTTGTAGATACCAGATCTACGCTTTGAGAATGTAACTAGCTTCTTATCCTCGTTTTCGATTTGTCTCATCTCCATACTTTGACGCCCTCTTGTCAGTCTTCTTGCCATATAATCAACGAAAGTAATGTAAGACAATAGCAAACAAGTAAAGTTGTGATACTAGCTAATGTAGAGATGATAGGGAGAAAATGAACGCATTTATACATGGATATGAATGTCAAATTTAGTATGAGCCATTGTGGGATAATCTCTTGCGGTTGTCACCTTCCATAAGATGGATGAAACATTGTAAGGTTATTGATCACTGTGGATATGAGTTTCTTAATCAAGATTTCAATACCGATGACTATTACAATATATATGGAAATCAAGATGACTCTGTTGTGTACAAAATTGAGACACGCAGTGGAAACAAGAAAGTAGATTTCTTTTTCTATTTTAGCATTCTTTCCATACAATTTTCTTGTGCATTCAATGTCGTTCATTATTTCATCCATTAAGTTCCGGAAAATTTAAAACGAAAGGAATCGATGCCAACTTTTGAAAAATAAAAGCCCTTTCGAAAGTATAAGTTCAATCTATATTCGAGTTCTTACTTAGCAATAGATCTTAAGAATAATATGACTTACTCATCAGCTCCACGGAATTTGTGTCACTTCGTCAAAGTAAAAAATAATTGTATTATCATGTTCTAACATAAAGCATTATAAGGGTTATCTAAAGAATGTGAAATAATTCTTAAGTTGATCTTGTTTGTCTAAACAGTATATAGGAAAGAGTATTTGTTATTACATATAGCACTGATAGTATATATGTCAGCATAATTTTTATGTTAATTGACCATTTAAATCCTTCAAAAGGTCAATATACTACTTTGATATTATCTATCATATGTTTGAAGTGATGTCTATGTATTATCTCTTCGAAGCACAGATAGTAACAAATTTCAAGTGATCTATTATAGAGTAACCCAAATTAATTATTTTGCCATAGAATGAAAATAAGATATAGTCATTACAATTTGTTGTAATTTCAGACGTTTATTTCCCAACAAAGATTTTTTCCCAATTCGTGCTTCCATTGGAGCTTATGTTAGATGTCTTACTCAAAATAAGTTTTTCAATTTGGCATTCTCATTGTAAAATACTCATTTATAAAGACTATATTTCAAAGGCAAAAATGGTAAGAAAAGTTGAGCCCCCCCCCCCCCCCCCCCCCCCCCCCCCCCCCCCCCCCCCCCCCCCCCCCCCCCCCCCCCCCGCCCCCCCCCCCCCCCCCCCCCCCCCCCCCCCCCCCCCCCCCCCCCCCCCCCCCCCCCCCCCCCCCCCCCCCCCCCCCCCCCCCCCCCCCCCCCCCCGGCCAAAGTTGAGAAAACAATTATTTACATGCACATATTGGTAAATCAACCTTTCCATAACAATTCTTACTTTTCTTGAAAAAAAAATTTGTGTGGAAGATGACAACTCGAAGAGATTATCTCAAAACATTGGACACTAGATTTGACATCACCATCCTTGTATATATAGGTGCATTCTGTTCATTATGCCCACACCAAATTTGACATTAGTATCATATCTTTACTATCTTGCAATTACTTTAGAATAATGCTGTCTTTAATTTGGTAGAGAGTCGGACAAGAGGATGTCAGAGAATCGAGATGAGACAAATCGAAAATGAGGATGCAAATGCCTCTCCTCGAGTTCGTTGATTGATTGACCTATCTTGTCGGAACCGGTTCTCCAGTTTTTGAAACCTGAAACCTACCATGCATTTCCTGACACCTACTTTGTCAACCGGTTCCATAGGTTCTAGGGTGTACCTGGGAACCAGCCAATTTTTTTTGTTCCACAGAACTAGGTATCTTGTTTGTCGCACTCACAGATGGCTCTTCTTCATCTTCATAGCCCGACGATTTCAATTCAGTGATCAAACTCATCTCATCACATCCTTTCACCTCCAATGACATGTTATCTTGATACATCAACTTCACGTATACACAACAATAGCAGAATATTATTAGAATATCAAAATAAAGATCCAACATTTATATAATATCCCACCTTACTAAGAATCATTTGTCAACAAATCGCGCCAGCACAAAAGGCAATCAGTGATGTCAATGTGTATGATTGCAATCGAGCAACCTCGCCCTCCTTTATCATGATTCATTCATCCAACTTTAGAACAATGGATGCACACATCTCCCTAAACGCAAGTCTGGAACTAAATGTATTCCTTGGGATTAAAGGCATAAAGATCAAACAAAACCAAGTTTCAGAATATTTTGGGGTAATTGAGTCCAAATTAAGTGAAAGTTAGGAGACGGTAAAATTTGAGATCATGTTCACAATCATACACATTGATACATACAAAGTACTTGATGATAACTTCTCTGCTTGTCTTAGTAAGAAATTCCAAATATTTCCCTCAAGACCAAAATCTGCATAAGCCTCAATAAGCAAGTCCAGATACTGCCCTCAAACCCCAAATTGGGTGAAAGCATTTGTGACTAGTTAGTTGGAGATGTTCTTCAATACTTAAAACACTGAATTGCAGGGACAACGAGGACTTGTTGGGGGTTTTGTTTTTTTTGTTTCTGTTGGGGCCAACAAATTAACCTAGAAGAGGGGGTTGAATAGGTTGAGTGATGATAATAAAAACTTTTACAGAATACTAAACAATAAGCACTCAGGATAGTATCTCAAACAGAAGAGCGAGTGTGATGATGATAAGCAGATCGGAATGAATCAAGACAATCACACAACGATTTATAGTGATTCAACTTAGTATACAAGCCTACATACACTCTTAGACTAATAGTCTTGACAACGGTTGGATTCCACTAATAATCAGCATAGTAAGTTACAACTAGCTAGTGTTGTTCCTTTCAATTAATATATCACACTATCGGGATATACACACTACTCTTACACTTGTATACTCAACTATCAGTTGTTAGAGTGCTAAACCAATACAGAGAGCAATACAATTTCCATTTTTGATAGTAAACGCAATATTCTATCTGGCCAACCCTCTTCATAGCTTCACTGCTCCTTATATACTGAGGCCTTCAATGTGTCCGTTGGAGATCAGCTAGCCGTTGAGAGTTGTTGGAGGAGACCTTGGAAAGAATTGGCACTACTCTGGTAGTCGCCTCTTCTGACAATCTAGGTCTCCTAAATTAGGAAAGAACAGTAAACTATCAGTTACGTTCCCGGTTTTTTTGTTTCAAAATCTAGTCTTGTAACGGCTACGTTATGAACCATCAACGGTCATCTTTTCATCGTGTATCTCACTATCATTAGTCCTAATGCATCACCATCACTATTATACGCACACCATCGCTGGTGCTGATTGTGAATACCTAGCTAACTATCTGCAGTGATGATACAAACCGAATGACTTGAGAGGTTAAGATCAATGATCTTGCAATCCTTATCAATACTAAAAGGACTTCTAAGGATACTAGCTTGACTAATCCTATAAAGTAATTTTGAGACATTACTCTCATTTGTACTTGTAAGTCCAATATGTCAAAGCCTAGTGTCTCGGTAAACCAAGATCATTGATAATATACAAACAATTTTACTATCTACACTTGTCATGGTAAAGGTTAGTACTCAAAGATAGTTTGATAATCATCAAAATATCATAGGGATGTTTTCCAACAATCTTCCCCTTTTTTATGATGATAAAACTATCCTACATATGTGAAATAATATAGTAAGATTTTGAGATAATTGCTATAAAATTAAATAGAACTATCTGACAGTAAATTTTGACAATTCAGCATGTGATAGTAGCATACACTTATAATGATGTTTCAGTTTAGCAGATTATATCAGCACTTCATTGTTTCATGTATTTCACATACTAACTCTCCCCCTTTCTATCATAATAAAAAAGATAGATGCAAAGATAATAAAGCAAATATGTCATTCCAAATAAAAGATAACACTAGGAAAGTACAATAAACATAATGAGGAGAGATGATGGTACGGATCCTAAGAGATCTTAAGAACGACAGGCTCTCTTCTTGGTATAGAGAGGACTTTCAGCTGATGGTACTAATATTGGGAAAATAAGATTATAGCATTGAAGGCTAAGGATGTTCTATTCCAAGCGCACGAGGAATTTGCCCATTTGGTTGATAGGTTTTTGTAAATTATGAATAACCTTGTAGAGAGCAGCATCGCCGATGTCATCCTTTTGGCTTCCAAACCCAGACTCCCCCTTAACTGATGATTTCTTTTGACGAGAGTGAGGAGCTGGTGGTTTAGCCGGTGCTGGTGGTGCTGTTCCTTGACCACGCATTGCCCTTTCTACACCTTCTTTCAATCTTCTTGCAGAATTTGAACTGCAGCTTGATCATCACCATGTCCCATTCAGATAATTTTATTCCTTTGATTTACCTAGCTTCAGGACTCAGTCCCAACATTATCTTCTTCAGAGTTTCCTTGCCTATCTCCACACCTGATACCTTGTACACTTTGTAATCATCACTGATGATGATGCCTTTTGCTCGCAGGATAAGGGAGATGAGAGCTCCATACAGCAACTTACTAGTTTTTCGCTTCACCATGCGATACATATGCAGGATGAGCTAAAGAATAATCGACTCCTTTCAAGATAGCTCAAAAAATTCTTGCTTTATAGTGAGAGACATCATTGGTTAAGCATGACTTGGGACGAAGAAGTATGATGAGAATTTTATAAATCAAGTTGACTTTGAGAGGCAGCATGTTCAAAGAAATTTTGTCACGACGGACAGGCTCGGAACTTTTCATGATAAAAGCATAAGCTTAAGAGGTATTAGTAGGGATTCTTTCAAAGTGGCTGACAGGATGGTGAATAAGCTCGGCTAGAGCTTCAGCAGTGACAGAGTAGCTTCGTTTTTCGTGAAGATAAAAACTATCTTTGTTTGGAAAACGAAGGTTGGAGTAAAAACTTGCTACAACTAAAGTGTTGAAGTATTGTCTCACATCCCTTGGCAATGGGTCCTAAATACTTTTTATATTCATGTGGTCTCCCCCCACCTAATAACTTAAGCTTTAAAAATTAGTTAGCAGTGGTCCCATAAAATCTTCACATGATATCAAAGCCACTGCTATCTAATGCTTTTTATATTCATGTGGTCTCCCTCCACTTAATAGCTGAAGCTTTTGGGTTGGACTTTCTAACATGGAGGATAAACTTTTTTTTGCAGTGTGCAGAAGAACTTTAAAGAGAGTTTTTCAATCGGTTCTAAGATCAGGATGCCATGCCTTTCTTAGTAAGAAAAATCGACGGATCAATGTGCAATTAGTTCACAAGATAGGAGTAGAAAATTTTGGTGATTGAAAAGATGGATCAGGACAAAAACCTTCAGAAGACTCAAAGGTACCGTAGTCACGGTCATGTGTAACTTAAATATTAAGTTTTTCACTCCTACACTCCATAAGCATAAGAAAAAATCGATTTTTTTTTTATCTAGTAGTGGTTTAGTAAGCAAGATGCTCTCGTACTACCCATAGAAGTCGTATGTAAGTGCTCTCTAGTATGTCAATACCATAAATAAATTGATATTGACGCCGGCTTAAAGAACTCTTTCAACTGTCCACTGGATAAAGGAGAGACGGACAATCACATTAGACCACCTTAGCATGTAATCGTGTGCCAGAGACACAACATTATGCTCAATTTGAAGCCGAAGACCATTATCTTGCGCCAAAGGGCTCGTGTGGCTTTGGCCGTGATTGCCTAAATCCCTCAAACACCATTCTAATGTGTTGTAGCATGTGTTTTTGCTGAGAAGCTCAAGGAAAAGAAGGAACAAGGCGGTTCATCATAATACCATTATGTCTCTTGATGATCTATCCTCATAAGAAGATAGGAAGCTCCATCACAAGAGAACATGTGATAAGTTGCTGCTTTTAGCATCGGAAAAGTACATTTATAGCAATAGCATGAGACTAGAGTGGCACTTTTGATATCTGCACTCTATGAAATTATTTGTAGGCTTGTGACATTGACCTAACAAGAGTCATTTTCTGCAAAAATAGATGCCATGTTTGCCAAGGAACGCGACTGGCTTTTCTTGATATTAGAGCGAATATGAATGCCGTAGGAGGCATATAGTGAGAGTTTCAGACAAGCTAAAGGTTCTGTGGAAGTATAGTTATCTTGTTGATGATCTTATTATGATCCATCTCGACTGATCTTTAGTTTTATTTGAAGCAGGGATCACCCGTCTCCCGATCTTTAACATTTCCTCCCTACTTTCGTTTCCTTTGCATTTCACCAACAGCAATGAGAGATCGTTTCTCAGACCACTTAAAGGCAAAAATCAGGTAACCCAGATAGCACCAAGTCATATCCTAGCAATCAATCTGATATCATGTTGCTAAACCGAAGAGTCTTTTGCTTAGACAGATCGTAACTGTTCAATCATCGATCATAGACCATCCACTCAGTTTTGTTGTCCAACTAGGGGACTTGGTGCACAAAGCTTCACGCTTTCCCCTCAGAGTGTTAGTGGACTTAGCTATATCCTTGTTAAGGATCATAAAACTACCAATGGTTTACTTGCAGAACTATCACAACCAGTGTTATGGCCGTGTTTTACTTACTTCATAACTTGGTGAATCCATGTGACCCTAGCTGGTGCAAGGTTCTCTTTCTTCTTTTATTTGTAAGAAATATCCCTAGTTGAGCATCTCAGAACTAAAACCTAATGCTTGCAGAGGTTGTATCACTTGTAGAGATGGCAATACGGGTGAGAAACCCATTCCTCAAATCTATTTTTGTGGCTTGGGTTGTAGGTGGGTCAATTTAAAACTTAAAAGCAGGTTGAAATGATTTTAAAACATAAGAATTTAACTTAATGTGGGTCTTTGTGGGTTTCCACCAAATCCATATTCAACCAATTTTTCAACTCGTCTTTTGGGTTGCCTGGCATTTTTCTTTTAATCTATTGGCAAAAAAGAAATTGTCTAATTCGGGATGATACAAAACAAATTCAAAAGTTTAGAGACATCCCTTTTGACCAACAATGTAGATTGGACCAATTTCCGTACACCATTTCCCCCACGATAGCAAATCTGTGATCTTCGTCCACCACCTAATATAGAAAATATTTCGCCAAGATTAACCGACTGATCGGATCCAATCACACCATTGAATTTTTATGGACCATGTGAAATTTATGTGGGATCGACGTGATTAACAATTATGGTTGCTTTGATTTATTTTAACTCTAATCTAGCCAAATTTTCACGGTCCAGAACACGCACCGCCTGCTAGAAGATAGAGTTAAAATGTTTTCTTCATTCAGTATTCTATTGTCAGATATGTTTTTATACTCTTTTTTTGTAGAATGTTTTCGTGTACTTGATGTTGTGATTTTATACATAATCTTTCTCTTATGATGATACTTGTTAGCATAAAATCCTGCACCGATTTGAGAAAGATCCCTTTCAGTCCTATCAACAACTAAGTAATTAATCTGAGGCTTTTTATGATATGCCGAGACATCATTACTCGTGAGGATTTGCCGCAGATTTTTTTTCTGTTTGTTGCAACACTCAGTATAAGAATCACAATAAAATACACATGATTATGACAAGTTACAATAAAAAAAATCAGTCTCTTAAATATGACAGAAGTACCTTTAGTAACCAATATCATTTATGGCTTGTGCCAAGCCATGCCAATCATATGAAATTTGTATTGAGTATACGGAAGAAGTACATGATTTTTAGTAATATATATAAGCTAACAGTTGTACTGCGACATTCGTGATCGGCCGATGCCTGGAATCGAAATGATTCACAACAGTGAGGGCATTGGTCATGACCTGGACAAAATCCACTAACCTTCGCCTCACCACTACTTTCATGCCCTTGTCCATAACCCCACCCTCACTACTTTCATGCCCTTGTCCATAACCCCACCCTCAAACCCATCCATGCACTTCTTGTCCATCAGCGCAGCACTTACCTACGTCTCCCCATTGCATGTGACATCTAGCTCATGACCCAACCTGAGCATCCGAACTCCCTCACCTACTCGACGAGTCAGTGCACGGAATCACCCATTCTTTACATGCAACAATTTATGGATCAAATTTGCTATGAATGAGTCCAAATTGTATCTAGGTCGATTATGGGTTACTAAATTTGTATCTTATAGAAATCAATATGGATTAAATAGATCAATTTAAATCAGATAATTTTCGACTTGCCCCAAATTCGACCCGACCCACCTATTTAACGGGCCTAATCACTTGTATGGTATAAAGATCCCTTTGAGAAAGCCCTTTTCTTTTTCATTCCTTGAGAATGAGGAACATTGTCACCTGATGTGCTTTGAACACAGCTATCTCTGGCTCAAGAAACTATTAGAAAAGCGAGAACCAAATCACACATTGAAAGGGCAACTTGCAGTTAATCTTCATCATAAATATCCCCTGTAAAAAAACCTTTCTTGACATGCCAAACTCATCTATTTTTACACTGCTTGAACTACTTTGCAGTTCAACATACAAAGCCGTCCAAATAATTGAGATCATAACTTGACATTGAGCATGATTATGGATGAAGAAACTTCACCATCTTGAGCTAAATAGAAGATGCAAAAACTCATGTGTTGTAGCGATTCTTAGCACCTTTACTCTTTGCATCCTCCTGCAAGAGCAGAAAAGAAAACCATTAAACTATTTCCAACTTTAAAAAACGCCTGGAAAATAAAATGAGGATAATGGTTCCATAGTTCACTCGCAATATTCGCAAGATTCTTATTAGAAGAAGAGGAGGAGGAGGAGGAGAGAGAGAGAGAGAGAGAGAGAGAGATCAGTAAAACAGTTCGTTGAACAAAACATACATGAAATATGAACCCAATATTCTCATTGTAATCCAGAAACTCCTTCCATTGCTTCCCTATGCTCACCTGCAGAATAATTACTACGAGTGAAATTGTCCTTTCATCAATTGTTGTTGCTGCACCAAAAAAATCCTCCATAGTTTGTAGAGAAATCATTTCAGTGGCAAACACAAAACCCCTAATGGATTCAGACTCTCAAATGCAAAAAGATGATCCAGATTTTAGTTGAAATTACACAGCTGCCATTTAAGAGCAGTAAGAACACATTTTCGGCCCAACTGCAAAGTTAGCAATGTGTAGCATAACTCTTTTTCAAAATATGCAAAAAAGGAAAAAGAAAAAGAAGAAAAAATTGCTCCCTCAGACACCCAAATGAGAACAAGAAAGGCAAATGGAGATCAACATCCCTCATTTTCTCAGTAAAGGAACATACTTCTTGAGTCGAGTAATGTTAAATCAGAGTGATACAACTACTTGTATAAAACAAGAACCAAGGTTAATCCGGTATATTCCCACCTAGGAAGAAACTCCTGAGAAAAATCATCTACATAGCAGAGGCGGGAAAATTTTCAGAGTTACAATGATAACTAATCTCGAAGTAATTGGCCTCCATTTTTATGTAGAAGCCTTATTCTTGTTATTAAATCCAATATATCCTAGTCCTATAGGAACAGAAAGCTAATGAATACAAACAATGTGCATGAAACATAAATCAAATGATCATTCGATATACAAACAAGCTAAGGACATAACAAAATTTGGTGAAGTAGAAGAACCTGTGCAACTTCATTTGCAGCATTCTTCGTCCACAGAGATATTTTCTCCTGCCCTCTTCTGACATTGACAACGGCTCCACATATTTCATCTCCATGATCAAATTGTTCTCCAATCATTGCCAGCAACTAATGCGAGAAATAACAGTAGAAGGACTTATAAGAGCATACCTTGCTTATTGGAATACTTATCTACAGAGTAACTGATGAAAAGCATACCGTGTACAGCCAACAGGTATCAGATTTCCCTCTGTTGAAGCTCACAGTCCACTTCCCTCCATTAGCACAAACAGGGTCCTCCCATTTTGGCTCAATTTTGTCTTTAAAGCAATAAAGGTCTGCTTGAACAGCTAATTTGCTTGGATGATGTATGTTATTGTACAGACTAAAAGCAAGGTTGGAAGATAAATCCGTCAGATTGATCCATAAGATTAAAATCAACATGATGAAGCTTCCATTGCATAAAGGAGGCAAAGGTGGAAGCATAACAAAAAAAGCACATTTAGAAAGTGTGAGATGTGCAAATTTCGTTGATTGCAACTGCGTTTAGACAAAGCCCAACTCCACATCAAAGGAGGATCTTGCAACATCGATGTAGAGTTGAAAGCAAAAGAAATAGCAATGAAGCTATTCAACATCAAAACTATGGGTCAGATTCAAACTTCCAGCAAAACTCAAAAAGCATCCTTGCAGAGTAATTCGCTGTTCACAGATAATACAGAATCCAACCCATGTCCAGTATCAATTACCCATATCACTCACGAAATAAGCATCAACAACGAAGCTTGAAGCCTGGGAATGGGCCTATGGTGGACAAAATCAATGACTAAAAAACAGTGATCTTACAATTCATAAAATCAAGGAAAAAGTAATGAAGAAGTCAATTTCAGTTTTACAATCTTCAATTTTCAACCACCGAAGACGTATTTGCACAGGACAGAGCATATGCTCTGCGAAGCCAGTAAAATAAACTTCCACTGATTAGTTGAAGTCTCAAAGAAGCTAAAATATAGGCATACACAAAGGCCTAATTGTTTCCATTAAATAAACCACAAAACATCTTTAAGAGTTTATGTTTATCTAATCTACACTACCAACTTCAAAAAGAATCTGGCAATAATTTCCCTCGGTCAAACTTTGAAATTGCAAGTTTCAACAATAATCCAATAAAAACTTGCGAGAAGGGAGAAAGAAAACTCGAGGGAATAAATCATGAATGACACAGTCAAGCCTCTACAATGTCCCTCAAGGGTTTGGCTAAAAGCTTATAATGTTTTAAGAAGAAAAGCCAATGTCCCATGGAAAGTCAGAGTTCGGACCCCACATGAAACATATTGAAAAACTTGATGAAGCAGAATTTCCTGAGGATAATAGTACTCATGCAAGTGCACGAACCTTGCAGCCCTGTTTCCAGTCATGATGCTAATTGAAAACTCAGGGCATGAAGGACAATCGAAAAACAGTTATAGTTCCTAAATCCTTGACGGTCGATGAGTATAATGAATGCACCATTACGTTCGAGGTCAATATAAGGGATAAGAACTCTGGGAACACCATCATGACCGATTCAGCTTAATAAAGCTAAAGGCTTGATTGTTATGTCGCCCACTGGAGAACAAGATTTCTCTATTCAACATCAACCCAAGAATTACTATTTCTTTATCAAAAGCTATAAGAAAACTGGAATTCAACTCATAACTTCCAGTATTCTTTGAACTGATAATCTAACTCAACTCAACAGAGACACAACACCCATTGCTCAAAACTCGAAACAGAATCAGCCACGGTCCTTCTCCTCAGATACTCCTCAAAACCATAATGGCAGAGCGATTAGAACTCTCAAACCATGAAACTTTGCATCCAGCGAGAACAAAATTAGAACAACATCAAACCCATCAGCCTTAACACGATAATAACAACAACAAATCAGCCAAACAAGAAAAACAACCTAACCACAACTCAATCGACGCAAGAAACACAAAAATTCACCTCCAGAATTCCTCGACGGTAGAGAAGGTATAGATCGGGCGCATGGAGTCACCCCAGGCGGTCTGCTTCGATCTCAAGGTAGGGTTATCGAACCAGAAAGTCCACGAGTGCTCGAGCGGGTGCGGCTGGTCCGCTTTTGGCTCCCCTCTCGCCGACTGCTCGGCCGAATCGTCTTCGCCCACAATCTCTCCCTCTTCCAGCTCCGGGTCGCCGTTACCCGAAACGCCCTTCGAATTAGGGTTGGGGTTCGCGGTGGCGGGATTCCTCGGGTCGTCGGCGCTTGCAGCCGCCGCCGCCACCGCCGCCGCAGATTTCACCGTCTCTTCCACCGCCATGTTTTTTCTCATCATGTTTTGCAGCTGTCTCTCTCTCTCTTCTTGCTCCTCTTGTTTGGAGGTTTTGGGGCTTCTCACTGTTTCTATTGCGCTTGCATCCGAAATCAATCTTCCGAGTTTTTTACATAGGAGAAATTTGTAACTTCCGAAACAAGGTGTTTTGAAAACTATAAAGATCACTTTATATTAACAAACTAAATTATATATGGGGATATTATCCATTTTAATTAATTTTCCTCAATTGTTTATCTCAAATTCTAAATCTTCAACAAAAGATGTCGATGAATTATGCCGCGTCATCTTATATGCCCATGCTAGGTCGTCTTTAGGGTTGTCAAAATGAATCACAAATCCATATTAAAATCCAAAATTTATTTGTGTGGATTATAAATAGGTCACCTTAAACTTAAAGTATGAGTCATAATGAATTTTAAAGTTAAAAGCCTAAAACATATGGGTTTTAGTGGGTCTGTTATAAATCCACTTTCAACCCATTTAAGAAATAGCCCAGGCTTAACCCACTTCGGTCCTTCTTCGCCTATCTCTTCGCTCTCCCTCTTCAATCTGATGACTCGTGACCTTCTCTATTTGTTCTATCCGCTTTCGCCATCGTTAGGTTTTCTTCAACCTCTTGCTCGCAACTTCACACTACTATGAAAATCTGCACTTCTAACGAAACACAAACTTTCATCACCACCTTCACCCCCCCTATCCATAACCCGATCCCAAAGCTCCCACACTAACTTGACGGGTCGGTAGATGGAGTAGCCCCTCATTCAAAGGCAACAATTTAAGAAGAAAAGTTACTAAAGATGGATTCCGGGTTGGGTTAGGTTTTGGTCTTGATTGGGTATGGGTCACTAAATGTGCATTATATATAAATAGTCAAAACAGGTTCAATCAGTCAATTTGGATCGAACTATTTTTGACCCAATCTACTCATTTAACGAGTCTAGTTGTCTTATATCATGCCGTATTGCCACATTACTATGAATATTATCATTGCCACGTCATTTATATCTTATCATTTCACAATCGATATGACTCACTGAATTGTACGCATTAGCCCCCTAGACTATTCTAAAGTTACATGCGTGTTATAAAACACCGGTTATCACATCTCCCTTGTCTACAAGGCCTCCACTCTTACTAATATGAAATAAAGCTGAAATTGAAATACAAAACATTTTTCAAACATAAGATATTGGTACAAGCGAACTACTAATAATACAAGGCATTATGCTTTTTTGATAAAAAGTACTATGCATAACACAAATTGATTTAGAAAATAGATTTACAATGCTAAGTGACAAATTCTTCTTGCGTTCTCAAATATGATTCACTTGTTAAAACATCTAATAGAATTTTGCCAATTTTCTTTTTAGTTCGATTTCGCAACATCCATCTTGTAACTTTTAGCAAATGTTCTCTATTACTAGTCAAGGTCGTTAAGTGTTGGTCTTTCATACTTTTGTCATTCATTCCCCATCAAATGCATCGGTCTTGTCCATTTGAATCTTCATTTTCTCTTAAAATGACTTTCCATTGAGCTTTCGAGAAAAGGAATTTTTGACACTGTCGACACCTAAATTTTTTTTGTCTAAAAGATTGTCTGTCGTGCTTTAGAAAATCAGGGTTTAAAATTCGTCATTATTGTAGAAATTGAGGTGAAATTACCAAAAAAGCTATAAACTTATTGTACTTGTGCCAATTTAGTCATAAATCTTTTAATTTAACAAATTTAGTCCTTTTAACTATTTGTCAATGTAGTTATTCCGATCAATTTTGACTATAATTGCTGACGTGGACGTCGGCTATCCTAGGGAGCACGATCGATACTGACGTGCACAATTTTTATAATTTTTTATTAAAAGTTTCTGAATTTTTAATTTTTCTTTTCTTTTTTGTTCCTTTTAAGCGTTGGGCACAAATGAGGGCTGCGAAGCCCTCGTCAGTTGCGGGCAAGGGTCACCCTCACCTAGAGGGTTGTAACCCTCGCCTGCAGCTGGCAAGAGTTGCAGCTGGACTTGGAAAGGAAAAGAAAGAAAAAGAAAACGAAAAAAATTATTTAAAAAATTAAAAAATTATCCATGTCAGCGCCGGGCATCCTATGTGGCACAGTTGGCATCCACGTCAGCAATTTCCAGCAAAAATTGACCGAAATGACTACATTGGCAAACCATCAAAAGGTATAGGATTAAATTTTAGCAAAATTGAAAGGTTTAGAACTGAACTGACACAAATGTAATAGGTTTAAGACTTTGCTAATAATTTTCCCTAGAAATTTGACCCCTTAGCTGAAATATTCATATTTGCATAATCTTGCATTCTCAGGTACGAATGATAACTATTATATTTCTCTATTTTTCTATTTTTCTGTTCTTGGGAACATGTTTGGAACAGAAATCCGTTTGGTAACGCAAATTCATTTTTCTTTAATTTTCGGGATAAATTTTTAGTCCATAAATAAGTTTGGAACAGAAATGAAAAGTAGATTTTTTTTACTTTTCTATTTCGAAAACAGAAACAGAAATAAGAACTCTTCTTATCACTTGCCCTTGCCGCTTATCACCCACCGGCCGCCTGCCGGGAATAGAAATTTAAGAAGGCCTATCAAATGAATTTCTATTCCAAGAATAGAAATTTTGTGTCATTATCAAATATTACTTTCTGCTCATAAACTCATCAAAGGAATAGAAATAGAAAATTAGGCATAAATTAGACCTAGGAAGAGAATGGCTATCATTTGCGCCCTCAATCTATATCTCTCGTACGGCCTCATCCATTTTGGGCGGTGTTTCTCTCTATCCTTTTGCTGAGATGGCAAGCAACCCTCTCATACTTGAATCACTTCTAGCAAGGCAAGAGATCAATGCATTTTGGTGAAAGAATGAGAGAGAGGGAAGAATTGGAGATAAGAACTAGAGAGTTTCTGCAAAATGGCCTTCACATTTTTGGAATTCTGGTACAATACCGCAAGAATTGCGGCATCATTTCTTTTGGCAAGAACCTTCAAGGGAGGACAAAGAGCACCACCTATCTGGACTGGAGATTCTTCGTGACATGTTAGTCTTGGAATCGAAGGACGTCTGCGCCAACCGCGACCCTTTCGTGCCTACCGGATCAATGGCTGTTTCATTGAACCTGTGACCAACATACTTCATCCAAAAAGGTGGCTGAAGATCCACACAGCCCTCGACAAGTCTCGCGCACTGCCACTGCTCATCTTGCTCGGATCAAGGTAGAATCCTGACCCCGACTTCTAGTCGGCACTGAATCTTTTATCTCGTAAGTTTACTAGCTTTTGCTTGCATTCTTCGGATCACTCATGTACAAAACACATATGGGTTAACGTACGATAAGAATTAATCGTTTCGGCCTCTTGAAAGTTGCTGTTTGATTTGCATTGTTACTGTCCAGCATGTAGAGTACACGATTGGTTGCTTTTTCGCATGTTGACATTGATCGTGCTAAACTGGATTTGTTGTAGCAACCATAAGAGATTTAAACCTCAGCTCAGAGGGGCGGGATTCGGCCCTAATAATGGCTCCATACCCCTGCCCAGACGGGTTTTCCAGATCTAATCAAAGGGTGTTCAACCCTTGATAGGACCAATTTGCACTCCTCCTAGCCACCTTCCGTCGTGTGCACCTTATGGATTAAGGGATTGATTAGGGCGTTCATGCATGCTTTAGGATTTCTAATACTTTAATTTTAGCATGTTAGAAAGTTGGATGATGTCGGGGTTCGATCTAAAATTTGACTTGTTACCCCAGTGTCCTCGCCGAGGTATTTTCTTATAGGATAAAACCCACTTAAAACCCTCAACTATGCCCACTGTGACACATTTACCCTAAACTTTTTTCTATGACACTAAAAATCTCAAACTTGTACCTGTACAACACATTTACTCTCCATCAAAGTTATATCAATGAGAACCGTTTAAAATCTATCAATATGAATGCCAGAAAGCAATCAGTGTTGACATCATGCCTACGTGGCTTAAGCGAAATAAAGAGGACATCGTTTTGGCTGAAAAATCATCTAACAAACCTTCACCGAAAAAGGTGGTGCAATTGAATGTATTTAGAAATCTGAGTGAGCTAGTCTCTCTCGTTGGTAGAGCTTTTCTCTACCTTTATGGTAGCAAACCCTAGTTTTCAAACTTCATCCCAGTTTCTCGAATACTCAACTGTAGCTCTTCTCCCGATAGAATCTTTGTTTTAACCATGTCCCACAGATTCCTCTTGCGTATGTTGCCCTTTCTCGGCTCTAAAATGTCATTGGGATCCCCTCCATAAACCATTATACCATTGTCATTTTCCTCATTTACAGCATTTAGTACCAGATTTTGTCATTTCTTTGCCTAAAAATGGTGCCCTACATCCTTGTCCTAACGTATCTTGAACCCTAAATCCTTCGCTACCGTTCCATTGGTTTCCACCTTACCTTAACTTTCGTGGCCACTACCCCTACTTCCCTTGGTTTTTACCCCTTCCTTTGTCGTGGTTTCTGGGTTTTCAGGGTCTCCGAACCCCTTGTTTGTGGCAGTCCTCGTAAGTGATTGCCTCTTTTTAATCTTGCTGAGTCCTGCAAGAGATGGCGGAAAATGTTAGTGCTGAGGCGCGGCTGGCCGTGCTGTGTAGACGTTTGGGTAACCTTTGGCATAAAATAGACACCCCTAATAGAGATTTGATGGTATCCCAGGAAAAAATGGTTGAATGCAACCACTCGGTTTTTGAAAAACTCTATACAAGTTCCAACATCAACTACCAGGCATTCCTCAACACTATGAACAAAGCGTGGAAGGTGGAGTCAGTAACACCCACTCAATATGAATCGGGTATTCTTTCTTTCATATTTACTAATGAACAGGATAAAAACGGAGTCTCAGAAAATAGCCCATGGTCATTTGGAAGCAATTTATTGATACTCCAACCCTGGGTACCAAACAAACCCCCTCATTGTTATAAGTTCTTCTCCTGTGCATTTTGGGTTCAACTTCATGGGCTTCCTATGGAATGGTGCTCAATGGAGATGGTTTCTTATGTCACCCAGCACTTGGGCTCTGTTCAGGAGGTGAAAGTAGAAAAAAAAGGAGCTGCATTTCATAGAGTAGGTAGAGCAAAAATTGTTTTGAATATGGACACTCCCTTAAGCCCAGGGGCCTTGACTAATCTAGGAGAGGAGAAAGTATGGCTGGATTTTAAATATGAGAGACTACCACGCTTTTGTTATTCTTGTGATAAAATTGGGCATTTCACAACAAACTGCATGGAAGTTCCTTACGAGGAAGCAAAGTTTGAAGAGAATAGTTCAAGTAAAAGCGGAGGCTCGAGAACCAAGTCCCTATTGGAAATTCTTCTATGAAGAAGCTGGGGTAGTCAATGACGGGTGTTAGAGGAAGATGAAATAGTCCCAGAAACCCCACTGCAAAGCACCTAATTGGTCTGTATGGAAAAAAAAAAGAAAAGACTCTTGCTCCTACTGAACAGGGGGCAGGGTGTAATTTGGATCAATCTAGGGCTTTGACTGTCTTGGCTGAAGCAAATTCACAAAAGGAGCAGTGGGATTTTTATGGCAAAGGGATCGTAGTAATAATGGAGCAAAATAATATGGTGACTTCTTAGGGCAGGCCTCAATGTGGTCAAATGCTCAGGGTCCTAATCTGAATAGAGTCCTGAAGGTTCCATCGACCAAGAAGTTAAAAAGGAATAATCCTTATAGTTCCCTCCCTTTGGAGCTTAACTATTTAGACGAATCACAGCTACAGGAAACTCAGATAAATTTTTTTTATGAACCCATGAAATGGACTTTGGTGGCTAGTCCTAATAAGCCACCGGGTTACATATGAATGTCTTTTGTTGGAACTATTAGGGGTTAGGTGCACCTTTGATAGTTCAAGCATTACAGGCCTCTGTGGCCCAAGATAGGCCCAACTTGGTGCTCTTAATGGAAACCAAAAACAAAGAACCGGTCATCTTTCGTATTAAGAGACAGCCGAATTATCAAAATTGTTTTGTGGTTGACCCAGTGGGGATTGCAGGGGTCTGGCAGTGTTGTGGAATGACTCTATTTCTGTGCACATTGAAAAAGCTTCTCAGCAGTACATCAATATGATTTGTATGGATGCGAGTGGCAAAAATAGGATGAGAATCACATTTATCCATGCGCCGAATGGTTATTGAGAGAGAATGAAGCTCTGGGACAAATTGAGGCAAGTTAGTTTAATTAACTCTCTTCCCTGGTTGTGTTTAGGGGATTTTAATGAAGTTTTATATCACTGGGAGAAAGTGGGCAGAAGGGTGGTTGAGTATTATCTCCTCAATGTCTTTCAAGAATGTTTGAATGACTGCTATTTGATTGAAATGGAAAGCAAGGGCTGCGCTTATATGTAGGCAAATAATAGGGAATGGGAAATTCTTGTGAAAGAGAAACTGTATAGAGTTCTTTGTAATCTAGAATGGAAGCTCCTATTCCCGGAAGTTGAAGCTTTTGCCCTTCCTGCAATTGGATCAGACCATAGCCCCCTTCTGTTGGTTTGCTCGGCAACACCAGTAAAAAGGAAAAAGGAATTTCATTTTGAAGCTTACTGGAATGAAGATAATAAGTTTAAGGATGTTGTTCAACATTCTTGGCAATCCCTCCATGTGGAAAATGCAGGTTTATAGGAGAAAATACAAGCGGTCACCAGGGCTTTGATAGCTTGGAGTAAAAAGAAGTTCCCAAACAACCATAAAAAAATTGAGGCCCTCAAGAAAGAATTGCTGATCTTAACAAACAAACAACACTCATCTTGATCAAGACAAGCCCAGGGTTCAAAGCATTAAAGATGAGATAGCACTATTACGGAGACGGGAAGAAATGTACTGGGGTCTAAGGTCGAGGATTAATTGGCTAAAATGGGGAAGCAAAAACACAAAATATTTTCATGCAACAACGATACAAAGAAGGCAAAGGAATAGAATTTCCATGCTAAAATCTCTAGAAGGTATGTGGGAGAGGAATCAGCTTCAGCTGATGACTGTGAATTATTTCCGAGATCTGTACACCTCGATAGGCCCAAGAAATATAGATCCAGTGCTGGCATAATGCCCTTGTAAGGTGGGTGCTGAAATGAATGATCTCCTAGTAGCTGATGTGACAATGGAGGAGGTTAAGGCAGCGGTGTTCCAACTAGGTGGGGCGAAGGCCCCAGGTCCAGATGACTTGAATGGTATGTTCTTTCAGTCTCACTAGGATATTATTAAACAAGATATATTTCTGGCCGTTAAGAACTTTTTTCAATCGGGTGTTATGGAACCAGCTTTAAACAAAACTTTTATTTCATTGGTACCAAAGACACCCAACCCAGAAAAACTTGAACAATTTCGCCCCATCAGCCTTTGCAATTTTGTGTATAAAATCATATCCAAGACAATGGCAAATAGACTAAAGCCCTGGCTGCCTGAGCTGATTTCTGAGGAACAGAGTGTGTTCGTGAGTGGTAGACAAATTTATAACAACATTTTGATTGTGCAAGAGGTTCTACATCAATTGAGGGTGCGAAATAGGAAGAAAAAGTTCCAAGCTGTCCTTAAACTTGATATGTAAAAGGCGTATGATAGAGTGGAGTGGGATTTTCACGAAGCTTGCATGTTAAAAATGGGTTTTTGCGAAAAATGGGTTAGATAGGTCATGCAATATGTCACCACAGTTTCCTTTAGTGTAAAGTTGCATGGAGAACCCCTTCCTTTTTTCACTCCTACAAGAGGCATTAGGCAGGGAGACCACTTATCACCTTACCTCTTTATTCTGGTAGCTAATAGTCTGTCATCTTTAATAGACAATCAGTGGAAAATGAAAGCACAAAGGGGATTAAGCTGCACAGTTCTTGTCCAACCCTATCCCACTTATTATTTGCGGATGATTCCATCTTCTTTTTAGATGGATCGATAATAGAGTGCCAGAACTTTTCAGCTGTCCTTAACCAGTACTGTTATGCTTCCGGACAAGCTGTTAACCTGAACAAATCGGGTAACTTTTTCGGTATGGGATGTCCTCAATTATTGAGGGATAATATGGCTAGGGAATTGAGGATCCCTAAGATTAGCCACATAGGAAAGTATCTGGGTATTCCTTCAAATTGGGGTGCTTCAAAAAAGCAAATGTTTGCTTGGATTCTGGGGAGAGTAAACAAGAAATTGGAAGGAGGGAAGGAGAAGTTGATCTCGAAGGCGGGAAAAGAAATTTTGCTGAAAACTGTAGTTCAAGCTCTACCGCAATATGCAATGTCTTTTTTCAAAATCCCAGTTTCCATTTGTAAAGCAATTGAGCAGAAAATGGCAAACTTTTGGTAGAAAAACAGTGATTCAAAGGCTGGTTTACATTGGAAAAAGTGGGATACTTTGAAGGTGAGGAAAGACAAAGGAGGTATGTGCTTTAGAGATTTGATCACTATTAACAAAGCTATATTAGGTAAACAAGCATGGCGTTTAATCAAATACCCAGAAGCATTATGGAGTAGATTCTTCAAAGGCATTTACTTCTATCAAAAGGATTTCGGGCATGCGGAGAAAGGAGCTAGGCCATCTTGGGGATGTCAAAGCTTACTTATGGAAAGAGAGGCAATTTTGAACTCAACCATATGGTCTATAGGGAATGGGGAAAAGGTGAACATAAGGACAGATAGATGGCTAAAGAGGGGTCTCATTGGTGGACCTGCAAATGTAAATAATCCTCGAAAGGTTGCTAAAATGATAAATCCAGAAGAGAATCGGTGGAATGTGCAAAAACTAGAGGAACTTTTTGATGAACAGACTAAGCACGAAATCCTCAATATCCCAATCAAACCCCATGAAGCAGACGATGAATTCTTTTGGATAGGTACGAAATCAAGATGTTATACGGTGAAGAATGCCTATAATTTACTCAGACAGGAAGCTGAAGGTAATCCAAACACAGAGATACTCTCATCATCGTTTCAGCCACCCAAAGCTTTGTGGATACCCATATGGAACGTAAAGATTCACTCTATAGTGTAGATCTTTTTATGAAGTACATGTCACGATGCTATTTCTACAAGAGAAAATCTATGGAAGAGGAAAATCTTACCTGAACCTATTTGTGCACTCTGTCGGCGTGAAGTGGAAATAGTTGAACACATACTACTCTGTCCCTGGACCCAGAATGTATAGTCAACCCCTAATCTTCAATTACAAAATTTGATGCAGGGGATTACTCAGTTTGACGTACGGGTAATGAACTTCATTGGGAAACGGACAAGCTTACCTTCACTTGAAACAGTGGCGTCGGTCTTGTGGTGTATATGGGTCACCTGTAACAATGCGATTTTCAGAGGCCATGTCTCAAATGCAGGTAAAACAGTCGAATCAGCGAAGGTTTTTCAAGGAAATTATGAGAGATGGGGCAATTAGGCATCGCAAGCAGGAAAAAATGCAGATCTATTTGTTTCTCATACCTGGGTTGCACCGGTGAACGTCGAACTGAAAATCAATGTCGATGGCTCACTTGCGGAACGAACGACGGACGGTGCTGTTGCTTGTGTTTGCCGGGATTACACCGGCAGTCTCGTCGCAGGTTTTACAAAGACGGTCCAAGCCTCCTCTGCGGCTCGAGTCGAAACTCTCACTTTGCTTGAAGCCCTTAGATTCGTGAAAAAGAAAGGTCTGAGCAAAATATCTATCCAACCTGATCGGCAAGATTTGATTCAAGCACTTACCTCCACAGATCACTTTAACTGGGAGTTTCGTTTGCTTATCTCAGAGTGCTCCTCTATCCTAGCAAGCCTTCCATCCGTGCGGCTAGAATCTGGCCTAAGAAGTACTAATACGGTAGCTGATTGGGCTACGAAAGCCCATAGAGATCATTGTCTTCCATGCAACTGGATCTCTTCACCCCCACAAGCCCTATGGGCTCTACTTTGTAGTGATGCCCTTTCAGTGGGCTTTTCTGGCCAGAACTATATTGCTGTAAATAAAAGTATCACTTTTCGATAAAAAAAAATATTGATGTAGGGTAAATGTGTCACATATGTACAAGTTTAAGGTTTTTTATGTCACAAAAAAATTTTTAGAGTAAATGTGTCACAATTGGTATTGTTTGGGGTTTTTTATATCACAAAAAAAGGTTCAAGATAAATGTTTGATAGTGGGCATGGTTTGGGATTTCTTGTGACTTTGTCCCGTTCTTATATGTCACTTAATTAATTTTGTTTAATTGCAATGAAGTCAAACTCTTTGCTTTCTTAGTATCCACGGAATTCGTTGGATTAGCAACGTTGTCTCTATGCCCGATTCGAGTCATATCGAAGAATTACACTCTGTTTTGTTAGTTTCTTATTATTTCATATAGTGCAGCATGCTAGAGATCTTAAGTAAAGCTATTTTCAATAAGATGAATAATAAATTAAATGCATCTAACAATTTTTTTTCCGAGGTAAAGATAGGAGTAATTTGTTATATTAGTGCATAAAATGCTTTAGATTTAGTTAAAATTCATGTTTAATTTCTCATTGTTAATTTAAGCGCATTTATTTCTTATAACTTGCTCTCATTGGTCATGTCCCACGATGTTATAGTAAGGCCTTGTATTAAGGTTGCCCAATACAACTCGAGTTGTTTTTAGATTTGTTTTCTTTTTTAGCTTTTATTATATGTTTATTTGTTTGAGTGATTTATGGAATGCGCACTTATGCACATCTATATAGATTTTTTTTTATTTAGGAATAAAAATTGGAAATGGTTTCATGAAATAATGTTCTACTAAAAGATAAAAGATACAAGTCGCGGGAGTTAGGTAAAACCAGTGTTACCAAGTCCTCAAAACTCAAAATCTTTTATTAAAACTCTAGTAGTATTCAATTTAGTGAGAAAGCAAGTTGTGATAAGTAGGGCTTGGAAGAGTCTGTGACCTTACTATAGGCTTACTCGTGCTCACCTAAAAATCTATTAAAACAATCACGGATTCATCTGGAAGGGATTGCGACATACGTATGTTTCCATCTTTGTCCGTCTAAACAGCGCTCGACTCTCCTTAGTCACCATAGGTTGTATTGGGCCAATTTTTCTATAATGATGAACTTATCTAGTGATCTCGGTTCTGATCAGTCTTTCCTAGTAAGTTCTTTTGAGTAGACTTGCTTTTGCTAAGTTATGAGTATACTCTTTTTTATTTGATCAAAAGATTAAATAATCTAATAGATTCTCTTTAATTTCTTCTATAAGAAAGTAAAAATACAAAATCATAGGAATTAGAGTATCTTAGTATATATTAAAACTCGTGGCATGAAAAGTTATTATTGAAAATAGAACGGAGATGCTTTAGGGTATGTTGTTTCTTTAAGTTGAATTTGATACTTACCACCTTTTAATTTTTTGAATTTGCATAATGAAACATTATTCGAAATGATTTGCAGTTTACAATCAAAATCTCATTTCTAAATATTAACAGACTCCCACTATTATTTATATGAAGTAGTACCGAAACTGAAATATACAATATCGTCCAGACATAAAGATACCGGTATAACAAAATACCTATGTTACAAGACACTATGCTTTTTTGACAAACGGTGCTACAACACTCAATACTCTAACCGACATAGAAGTTGCTTTACACAAATAGATATACAACATGATACGACAATAAAGCAACATATATTTTTGGATGCTTAAGTATGTTTGGCTCGTCAATAAAGCTTGGCAAGCAAGGGTCTTCCTAAATCCTTCTCGTTCACTCCCCTTGAAGTGCAACAGCCTTCTCCGGTTGAAGCTTCATCGTCTCTAAATATGACTTTCCATTAAGCTTCTGGGCAAAGTAGTCTTTGACATATTTCTCCAACTTTATCCTTCTGAACATCGCTGGACTTTCTGTAGTCGTCAGAGATTGGATTCGGCCAATTTCTGAGTCCAGCTTAGGGTTGAAGAACTTAGCAATGGAGATCCTTTCTCTTGTCGTATTCACCGTGGCTCTGTGCTCCATGCTTTTGTTAAAGACCATTGCTAAGAATCTGCCATTATAGCCAGAGGAAAATCATATTAGATACGAGTACGAACGGGCTGGACTTCAAGGAAATTTTGGGCCTGGCCCAAAGAAAAAAAAGGAAAAGATGGCCCTGGTAGCCTGGCGCGATTGAATCCTAACCCGAAAAGGCTGGTCCGAGCTGAACTGGCCAATTTGGTTTTGCATGCTTTCGGATTAATTTCAACACTCCTAGTGATAGATACCTTAAATTCACCGAATTACTCATAAGATATGTTCATGGTTGTTGAAATTTATATGAAATGCCTTTTTATGACGAAATGCCTTAGAATTTCCAATGGATACGGCGGATGGTCCACTGAACAAATTCAAGGCTAATGTTTGATACAAAGGAATAGAAACGAAATTGGGGTCTTGAGAGTTTCAAACTCTAAGTTGTCCTACACCAACATCATATTGAAGTTGTGAGATCTTAGAATCTGTTTACGTTGACTTTTACTCTCTGGTTTTTGGGTATGATCTAATTCTTGTGCTTCACACAGTTTGACCTTTTTGAAATCCAAAATACTTGGCATTTTTTAAACATACAAACATTGACACGTAAATTCACAATTTTTTTTGAAAATTTTGAAATTATATAATATTTAAATTTTAGCGGGAAACCAAGAAAATACTTTTCACTTTTACTGAATCTTGAACAAACAAACCCTAAAACCTTAACTAACAGATGAATACATTTAAATCATGTAATGATTAATGACACTGTCATCAAAATCAAAATTATTTGAAACTAGTACAAGGGAAGTATTATAGTCATCGCCTTACCTCCTAACGAAACTCATTTAATAATGATGCACTCAGTTGTTCGAGTTAATACAATGTTTTAGCTAAAAAGGGGTAAAAAATATTTTTTAGACTCAATATGTGGTGATGTGACATGTAAACTTATGTTTTTTGAAGTGACCTAAAGTGGGTCTAATAAGTTCTCTAAGTGAGATATAGTAAAATGAGCCTAGACAATACATACTCACTTAATAAAAAAAATGGCACGCTTTAGTTTCCATAAGTAGAGCTTATCCGTTTAGAAAGGAACTTATCTTGAGATTGATTTGCCAATCAATTAAGATGTTTTGCATTACAAAGTTGATTTGCAAAACAATCATTAAGATTGAGTCAATCAAATCTTTTTAAGTGTGAAATCTAAGCCAGATCACTAGCCATTGTGTCACGTTCTAAACTTGTGTCATGATGTAAACATAAGAAGTTCTCTGAGTTTGAAGTTCTTCATTTCCAGTTTCTATCTTCTGGTTCTTCCAAGTATATTGGCAATCGTGGCTCTACCTTGCTATTCACCTATCCATGGTGCTTCCAAGCTTTACTCAACTTCTCGTTCTAGGCTTGTTCACCTTCTACTCAGGTACCTCTTGTGGCATCCCAGGCACGCCCCTTTTTGCTGTGAGTCACTCCAACCTTACGCATGAATAAGAGTTCGCATGCGGAAGACGCTTCTCCTTAACAACAATATTTATAACATGAATTATCAAAAAGGAAAGTCTACTACTATAAAGGTAACACAGAACTGAACTTCAAGCTTCATTATTTATCAACATAAGGTGATACATAGGTGAGTTGGGGGTTAACAGTAGGTCTACTTCCTACCTGGTCTATATACATGTACCCACCACTCACGTCAGTCAAAATGGATCACCCTCCACACAACTCTATCCAAAATATCAGTTGTGCTAAAAAATGGTACTTCCCTGCTCCTCCCTTTCCAAGTCACTCCACTTCGCTATCCCCATCGTTCCCCATCGAAGTACGATAATGGTCTTATCAATCATCCGCCCACTCGAACAAAAACCGCTACAAACCTCAAGAGAATAGGGTCCACTGAGGACCCAATTTCGATAGTCAAAATCAAGATGCGTTTCACGAACACCACATGTGGAAAATCCGGGTCCTGGAACTCCGTTAGATATGCCGAGAAATCTATAGGGACACCATAGCTAATAGAGGACGAGGCAGGGAGGATCAGCATCTCAACTAGTTTGAAAATGTTTAACCACTACAAGAATGAGCAATAGCTCAGCAGTGAAATATCTATCAATCTATACCAAACAAGAATAGCATGCATATCAACGGCATAAGTATGACAGTCTTCTATCCGAACTTACCAACCAAACAAAATGTACTTTAATGTTCCACCTTAGGAACTATCTCAAGTGTAATACTTTAACTCAGCAATCACAATTAACAGCACGATTCAAACATACACACACAATTTTACACTTGCATGGGTATCATTATCTCACTCCAAGTCACATGCCCGGTGCGCTCACCGGTCACCCAAGGAGGAAAACTCCCGTCTAGCGGGGTTCGGTGCGCACTCCGATCCGCCGCGGTGTATGCCGGAATTCTCAACGGCCCATGCAGGCTTCGTGGTCCACTAACCACGGCATCCTGATCAAACTCCCGGGGCATCTAGGGCAGAATCCTCCTAGGCAACCGGTTCCCATAACCGGACATCCCGCTTTCCCTTCGGCTCCTCGGGACATCGTCGGTTCACTAACCGATGGCATTCAATAACCCAACAAGCCCACACGCATAATCAATTCATACAATACATAGATAACCAACAACAATCTATCTTTTTCAATGTCACACAGATAACAACACAACAATTAATCCTTTCTAGCAACGCTTGCCAGTTACAAGCTTATTTAAGAACTTGATCTCACTTGCCCCATCATTTGACATCCAATCAAGGTCTATCATATCTCATTTAAAAGTTCAAAATGTTTAGATTCTCTCTCCAAAAGACATCAAGACGAAATTCCGACGTTTTCACCTAGAAAATAGTGAGTCTTTAAAAAAAAGGTAAAACTAGGTAGTTTCGCGCCGTTTTTGAAATCAGCTTAAAGCAATTAATAAATAAACTCAAAAATTCTAAATTTTAAATATGTCATAGAGAACACCTTGATAAAAATTTTTCATGAGAGCTCAAAGTCTAAATCTTTCTATAACTACCTCATTCAAGAGCATTAAAATCAGATTAAAAACTGTTTATTGGAACAGAATCCTTGCCTTTCTAGATGAGCTCAGTTCAGTACCCAAATCATCTCCAAAAATTCTCAAATTTAAATATGTTGTATAGAAATGCGTCCACAAGAAATTTTGTGAAGGGAGTTTTTCCGGAATCGTTCTATAAAATTTTATAACAAATCAAGAACGCTAAAAGGTCACTGAAACAGAGCACCCGGGCAGTCTAGCACTGGTTGGAGATTAGGCCTTCGTGCTACACAAAACAACTTCAAAAATTCTGAAATTAAAATATGTTATACGCCCAGATGTGTTAAACAACTTTCATGAAGGAAGTTTTGCAAGGTTCATACCACATAAATCTCTAAAAAATTGGGAAGTAGTAAAGATCCAGCAAAAACCGAGTCCGGAATTCACAATTCAAGTTCAAGAACAACTCAATACTTGATCCCCACGAGTTTGGTGTTCAAAAACACCAAAAACCAGAAACTAACATCCATCACCACCATCCCTTTCCATCAATATCCTAAACCTACACCCAACTCAACATGCAATCCATTCCGATCTAATATAGGAAGGTAGAATTTCACTTTCCATCAATATCCCAAGATACGACGCGGTGCAGTCCCGGAAATAAAAGGAGAATCGCAGTAGTCTCTCCGAAGCTTCTCGTCGCACACCTCGAGCTCACAGTGGAAAGGTAATCAACGGTGTGATGGTCTTGAGGCGGCTCGCGGTGGCTTCCCAAGGCCTTCTGTCGCTCGCCTTGCGTTCTCGGATAGAGAGGGGTCGTCGGAGTGAGGGTTTGGCGGCGGCTGTGGTAGCTAGAGTCGTGGCAAGCAAATATCTAGAAGAGAAATTGATGCCGAAGGAGAAGTATGCAAGAGGGACAGTCGAGAATAGTGGGGAGAATGCAGATTGTTTCCCTCCCTCTCTTCTGCATGACTAGGGTGGGCACATGGAGAATGGCATCTTGGGGGTTGGACGTGTGGCAAGAGGTGACGTGGTGGTGACACTAAGGTGGTATGCAAAGAACAAGAAAGGTGGCTGAATATGTGGCTTAGGGAGTTTAATCGTGCCAAGGGAAGAAGCGGCTAAGTGAGTTACTCGTGGCATGCAAAGGAAAGAATAAGGTGGCAGAATTGATAGTACTATGGGTGGGAGAGTAACGTGACCACAATATTCCCAAGATGGCATGCGAAGAAAGAGGGGTGGTTGTCGGGGTGATAATACAGCAATATCGTAATAGTATCCGAGCTCTCAAAAGTTGACGCTTCCCTAACACAATGACCTATGCTGGTCTTGTAATTTTCACCCAAAAGTCATTTGTCTATATACTATGAAATTACATCAATCAGATTTCAAAGAAGGATGAGTTCCTCATTTAAACAAAAAGTAAGTCCCATTAGGACCACTAACACCAGTATTGTAATATAAGCACTTAATTTTAACAATACATGGAAATGTAGAACTTTTTCCAATGTATGATTGTGGCATCCCTAGATTTAACTTACTCGATGTATTGTTCACTTTGGCCCGTGCCATATTGAGTCTCACTGTTTTGTCTTTTGGTGTACAAGAATACGCTTTCTCAAGAGGTTACGCATCCTGGTAGTGCTCTAGTCTGGGCATACTTAACTTGTCATTACGTAAAAAGGGCCTCTGTGAGTAAATTTCAATTTCCACTTATATATCCTAGGCAAGCTCTTCCCTATTCTGGTGTGCCGATTGGTTCATTTATGCCCTTTTCACCATCCTACAAGCTTGCTATGAGCCACCCTTTGTCTAAGCCATTTGGCTCGGCGATCACTCCTTGCCCTTATTGGACAGAGTTGTTACAAGCCCACAAGCTTCCACATGATTTGTCCCCAAACCACACCTATTGGAGAGGTCCTGCTCGGATACCATATTGTGACATCCTTATATTTAACTCACTTGAACTAGTGTCTACTTTGACCCATCCCATACCAAGCCTCTCAATTTTGTCCTTTGATGTGCAGGCATGCACTCTCCCAAGAAGTCAACTCTCTTGGTAGTGCTCTAGCCTGGGCACGCTTAATTTAGAGTTTCAAAGTAAACCTTGCCGTTAGTCAAAAGGAGCTCCGTGAGTTAATTCCAATTTTCACTTATATATCCGAAGCACGCTCTCCCCTTTTTCGGTGCGCAGTTCAGTTCATTCTTGCCCTATTCGCCATCCTTAAAGCCTACCATGACCTCCTCCTTGTCCAGACCCTTTAGCCTCGGCGACCACTCTCCACCCTTGTTGGATTGGATCGTTATAAAAATGGTGTTCATAACTCCAATATGAATAAAGTTAGTCACTAATCACTTCATGAATGATGTATTAAAAGTTGATGCTATTCGTTCTCTTTAATCTTTCTTAGGACAATGAATTTATTGTCAAATGAACACAATTCAACTGGTGTCATATAAAACTATTAAAGCTTTTTAAATTAATCGATCCACAAATATTGCTCACTCCTTCATGTATACATTTCCGCCATCTACGCATGACAAAAGGAGTAGCTACACGATTGGAATTAAAACGAACCTTTTAGAAAATCAATATAAATTTTGACATTTTTTAGTTTGTCTCAAATTACATCAGAATTGGGCATATATCCCTCTTCCGGATAACAATATGTAGAATCAATCCAAGTGGCTTGAAATTAAGTAAGAGACAGGGAAAGGGGTGTTGGCTGGGTTCACCCCCATGTGGAGGAAGCAAAATGAATTACAAGTCCAAGACATGAGCCCATATGATACTCATATGAAGAAATAGGGTTTCTCATTATTATTATGTTGTAGCCACAAAATAGCGTTTTTGAGAGATGCAGTAACAAGATAGAAAGAGAGAGCGGAAAATTTAGGTTGATGAAATATCTAATTTTCATCAAGCTAACATCGGAGGTCGATTCATGGTCCGATTGAGCTGAAATTTTGTCAGCATGCTCGTGCCACATTATTCTCAAATCAGATCGGTTTGATTTTTGCTTGAAGCTCCCTACATGAGGCTTTCGTGGGGTGTACCAAAAGTGCGTTTTTTGTGAGATTTATCATTTATCTCTTGTAAAGTTTATGTCTATTTCCAAGAATGATGTTCTTGATGTCTTTACTGCTATATACCTCTAGTATTTACTAGAGAAGAACTTTATTCACCAATTTTGCTGATAATGAAGATTTTTGGATGGACTCTGGTCTCGTGGTTTTTGATATCTTCACACCGATGAGGTTTTTCACGTAAAAATCACCTTGTGTCTGTGTGCTTGGTATCTATATATGTCTCTATTTACTGTTTCCTATTAGGCTTGCACAAGAGGGGGGATTATTTCGTTTTGTTGCGCTAATCCGATATTGTTCGGATTGTTGTTGTTCTCCCAACAAGGGGAGATAGGGATGGAGGGTAGTGGTGCTTGTTGAGATTAAGGATATTATTTGAAACTAAGTTGGATATTTTGAGGCCTTATTTCAAACAAGATACACTGCGGCCATCATTTGCAAAAACGTCCCATTTTAGGTCTTTATTTGAATCTTTCCCTAACTCAAGAGTCCAAGTCAAACAGGGGACCTCCTTCGACACAAACGACCACTCAACTCCAAGAATTACTATGACGTAGACATAAGTATTAAGAGTGTGTTTGTTTCGGGAAGAATTTCATGATAAAGAAAAATGCTTTTCGAGAAATAATGTTTGAGGAAAATGCTTTCTCCTTTTCAAGTTAGGGAATTCATTTTCCTAATTTTAAGTATGCATATTTTCTTTGATTGTAAATGATTTTCAAGTTACCCGATCATTTTTAGTGAACCACACGCGTGAAAGTCCAGGACATATTCGTAAAAATATCTTTCACTGAAACAAACACACCGTAAGATTTAGAAGCAAAGAAAAACAAAACAAAGCTTCCCTTTTATTCCAAATATTTTCTAAGTAAAAGAAATTCCAAGGAGTCGTACGTCACTTGTCAGTAAAAATAGAAATTCCGTACGTCAAAACCTTCCTAGAACACAAATGTTCAAATCTTACTTGAGACATGTTTATAGAATTGCACTTGCTAACGTGTGAAACTTTTTTTTTGTTTTTTTGTTTTTGTTTTTGGATGGCTAACGTGTAAAACTTGACAAATGCTTTATAAGTCTATTCTGGAGTTGTCCGTCAGCGTACGAAATTGTCTCAAAGGTACATGTGAAAATTGTAGTCATATCATCCTTACTATTTTATCACATGTAAAATACAAATCAAAAGACTAAATAAGTACACAAGACAATTGTAGGAAGCACAATCATATTATCCTTGATTTTTTTTTTATCTGTCGAACTGCACAAATTCTGTCGAAGATCCTCCATTCGCTCCTCCATTTGTTTGAGCTCTTCCAAGTTGAGCTCTTCAATGGGAGCTTCCCACCATTCCTTGCCGCTCCGTGCTTCTGTATTTTGCTTCTGCTCTTTACCCCGTTTCTTGTCAGCTTCAACTTGATCGACAAGCTCATCATATTGTTGATTGAGCTCACCAATCCTGAGTCGACGATAGGACTCGACCAAAGATTTCAACACCATCATTTTGTGGAGGGTTTTGGTTGAGGAACCGGTTTGCAACCGAATCGATTGATGGATGAGCAAATGAATAGGGTTTCCTGGCAGGAGAGAATGCTACTACTCCCACCTTGGAACCACAGAGGGTTACAAGCTCTTGCCTTTTTATACATGCTAGATCTACGCTTGGAGAATGTTATGAGCTTATCCTCCACATTTTCAATTTGTATCATCTCGCGACGTCCTCTTCTCTATCTACTTGCCATGACTAAGGAGAATAATCTAAGAAGTTTGAAAGATAGTAAAGTTATGATAGTAATGTTAAATTTACTGTGAGCATAATGAAAAGAGTGCACCTATTTATAAGGGAATAGTGATGCCAAATCTAGCATGCAATGTTTTGGGATAATCTCTTCGAGTTGTCACCTTCCACAAAATATATTTCAAAAAAAGTACATTCGTTCAATGGAAAGTTCTACTTTCAAATACGTGCGTGTAAATAAATGTTTTTTCAATTTTAAGGCTCGACTTTGTATTTCTCACCATATTTGCCTTTGAAAAGTAATCTCTCTAAAACAGTACTTTACAACGAAAGAGCCAAATTAAACTTTGTATTTTGGGTAAGAAATCCAGAAAAAAAGCTCCATTGGAAGCACAAATTGGGCAAATCTTAGTTGGGAAATAATAAATGAGAAGATGAGAATTCTTTTATAGTGAAAGAGCCAAATTAAAATTTGTATATTGAGTAAGAAATCTAAACTAAAAGCTATACTAGAAGCACAAATATGGCAAATATCTTAGTTGGGAAATAAAAATGAGAAGATGAGAACAATCGTAATGACTATTTCTTGTATTCATTGTTGGGGAATTTTTTTTATGGCCAAATACGTAACTTGGGCTACTCTATTATAGTTCACTTGAAATTTGTTGTTACGTGTGCTTCAATGAGATAATACATCGAAATCACTTCAAAAATGTGGTAGACAGTGTCAAAGTAGCATCTTGACCTTTGGAAAGAATTAAATGGTCTATTCACATAAATCCTATGGAGCGGCGCTATTTCCACACCCATTTTAGCTAAGACACTCCTTTTTCCTAGGTAACTTACCAAAATACCCTTCTCTCTCTCTTCAATTTATTTTTTCATTTTTTATTAGGCTAACCCACAAAACTACCTCTATTTTTATTGTCTCTCACATCAGTTTCACAATACAAATGCTTCATTACACCCAACAAAATATTATTTTACCATATATCTTGTTATAACTTTGCCTAGACAATGTTGTCAATTTTAATATATTGTCTCATATCTCCAATAACAGGATATTTTTACTTATGACAGCTTATGAACACAATTAATTACGTATTTTTTTTTATCAAATAGTATGATTAAAGTATATTTCAAAGTCGAAAATGAAAATTCAATTTAATTATCTAGCAAATCTTTATCAAATATGGAAAAGAAAAATTAATCAAAATATGAAAAAGGTTAATTTGTTAGAAGCATGATCAAAATTATACTTAGATCATATCGAAATATTAACAAATAATAAGCACATAAAGGGTGTTGAGAAAAATCCCTAATGAGTTTTGAGGAATGACAAAACAATCTATTACTGACCAAAATTACACTTAAGTTATTTGATGCAGGTAAATACTGAGTCATCAAACTTAGTCGATGAAAGGACTTTGTCATCAGACTCAAAATTACTCGTCAGATTCAATGAGTGTTATTTTTGGCATGTTTATGTAGGATAATCAAATTGATATTTTAAGATATTCTAATTGGTAATCACAAGATCGTTCCTCAAATACGAAGAACTACACTTATGGAAACCTTGAGTTGATTGTATGGGCGATCAAATCACTCGGAGATAATGGTTCTTCTTTTAACGGCTATGCATCCTATTTTGGGAAGAATCTCAAACGGGTTGATTTGGAGATCAATCCTCTAAAGACTGTCCAATGGATAGATTGGAAGTAGAGGAGTATAAAAGGAGTGCAAACGTCGTACAATAAACAAGAATCAGAATGGAGAATTCCAAAGTTTGAATAGAGCTTTGATCTTACATACTTGTTGTCACCCCCTGAACCCCAACGGGCTCGCGCACCCCTTCCACGGTCGTATTGAACGCGACGTCCCAGGACGCGTCGCCGACCCAAACGAAACACCCAACAATAAAGGCAAGCGGAAGCGAAATTAAATAACCTAGACAATAAATAATGATGAAGGGATAGCACGAAATAATAATTGCATACCATCATAAAGCAGTCACTATACAAAACGATAACTCAGGCTACCAATTTAAAACCACAATTTTCAAAAGGGGACGGTGGTTGACAAGCTTATCTCCTCTACAAAAGGTACTCAAAAGACAGGGTAAATGGTCTATCCTTCAATCCCTGTGGTGCTCTGGCGGCATCTCCGAATCGATCACGGTCGCGGATCTGAAATGGTTATATAATAACCGTGAGAACGAGTCTCAATAAGCAACCCCCTATACCCCACGTAGGCCAATGCATACCCAGACAAGTTGTACATGCAATCCACCCCATAACATATAAAATTCTCATCATTGTACTTACCTCGTCATCAAGCCCATGCCAACTCTACACGTTGGTTACAACGTGATAATACAATAATAGTAATTAAATAACACATCACAATCGCTCAAACACCAACCACACTTGCACTCAATCAATCCAACTAATTCAACCAGCCAATTCAATCACACGCTCAACCAGCCAATTCAATCACACTCAATTCGCATGCGTGGCCGAACATCTTTCTCACGACCCGCGCCACTGCGCTTCATGTCCATTCTCACTGCCTGCGCCACTGTGCCTCAGGCCCACTTGGCACACCGGCCATTCATGCTTTCACACGGAACGCCGTCAACACGTCCCAAGTCCGTAGCCCTCCGATCAATCCGGGCTCAATTCTAATGACCAACGTAAACACGTCCCGGTCCAACACACCTTTAACGGGCCATCGTCAACACGTCTCAAGCCCGCATCTATTTGGCACACCGGCCATTCATGCTTTCACACGGACCGCCGTCAACACGTCCCAAGTCCGTAGCCCTCCGATCAATCCGGGCTTGTAACCGACAGGCATACACACGCCATTCAATTCAATCAATTTTCACGCCAATTCCACCAAGCAATCCATATTCACATCTCAATCCAATTCACAATTCGCCACCTCAATTCACAAACCAGACGTTCAAGTCGGCCATGTACGATCACCCAAATCATGCATATTATTATATCCAATCCAATTAGCACAATTATATCATAATATAATTAAATTAAAACATGCCCTGGCCGTTCTAAACCCGGGATAAGTCTATAAAATACCCAAAGTACTAAATAGGGTTTAGGAAGTCACTTACTTGGTTTTGGCCTGGAGAAAATCGGCTCGGGCCTAAAATGGCCCGGGTGAACAGTGCTCGACCTAGGCGTGGGCGCAGGCCAACGGGTGCGCTGACCGGCCAACACGGGCACGGTGGCCGAACGGCGTGCCTGGCGCGCGGGCGCGGTGGCCGAATGACGTGCCCGGGGACACACGGGCGGCTGGACCGGCGACGCGCCTGGGCGACGGGCCGGCTGGATGGGCGACGTGCTCGGGCGACGGGCCACGGCCGGCCGAGCGGGCGCGCGTGGGATGCGTGGGTAACGGGCCGGCCATGGCTTGGGCAAGCCCGGCCACGGCTAGCAAGCGACCCGAGCCGGCTGGGCCGGCTGGCCGGCCGGCCGGCTGGCTGGCCGGCTGGGCGAGCGAGCGGCGGCGGGCGACGGTGACGCGGCGGCGACGGCGCGGAGGGGGGAAGGGGAAGTTAGCGGGGGTGGTGATGACGAGAGAGAGGAAGGAGAGAAGTTGCGGGCTGAGAGGGGGGGCGACGGCCGGGCGACGAGCTGGGCTGACGGCGCAGCGGTGGTCGGGCGGGGCGAGCGGCGTGGGACGGACGAGCTCGGTCCGGCGAGCTACCAGGTGAGCAGCGAGTTGAGCTCGCGGCGACGAGCGGCTGGGCAAGGCTCACGGAGGCGAGCTGCTATTGGGCGGCGACAACGACGGCGACGGTGGGGCTCGCGGTGGCGCAAGGCGGACGGCGAGTTGCGGGCAACGGTCGGGCGGAGGGAGAAGCAGAAGCCAGAAGCTGTGGTGTCGGGGGAGGAGAAAGAGGGAGAAGGAAGAAAGAAAAGGGGAAGAAAAAGGAAAAGAAAAGAAAAGAGAGAGAGAAGAGTAGGTAGGGGTTGGTCAGCGGGGAATGGGGGTGTTAGGCGTATGGGGGAACCGGCAAAAAAGAGGGGAGGAGAGAGAGATAGAGAGAGAGGAAAAGTCAAATCGCAATAATCGCGATCCAACGGCCATGATTCGAATCCAAAAACGATCTAACGGTTCCTGAAAAATCCTAATTAAAATATAGGAAAAAGGGCCAAACGAAAATAACTCAAAACACACTACGAGGGAGGTCTACTAGTCCAAATCCGCACCCGGTCGAAAATCCACTTTTCACATATTCCTGGCAATAGCGATGATGGCCACAATAATATCGACACCGTCCAATTAAATTCGTCCCGAAACTCCGAGAAATTCGACACCAAAGTTTGGGTTCTAAATAACGGCCAAATTCGATCGAGCGCGATTCTAGCGAAATCTCAATTTTAAAACAATAACCGAGAGTGATCAGTTCCCGGGCGAGATTTTACTATAAGCACACTGACGAATTACACGTTTTATAAATCCCAAAAATGGGCCGAAATTCGGAATGTCACACTTGTGATTACTGTTTTCCACGTTATGATTTTAGAAAGAAAATTACTTGAGTGAAGAGTGTACGTGATATTGTTATCTATCATCTGAGAAGCACATCTCTTGTAATCTTCTGGTGATTCAATAGTAAAATACAGCCAATAGGCTGCCAGCGTGAAGAGTGGACGTAGGCTCAATAAAGCCGAACCACTATAAAGATCTGTGTGCCGTATTCTCTATCCCTAAACTTTTCTTTATTATTGCTGACATTATACTATATACATATCTGTCAAACAAGTTCGTCAGAACATCGTCTTAGTCATCAGACGTAATCATTTAACAACAATTTATATACAAGTTTGTTATACGAATCCATATGATATTGATCATATGAGTTGTTGACCTAGACTATATTCATTCCGCACATTTAAATCATACAATTTTGGTAAAATCACCTATTCACCCCCTCAAGGTGATAGCACTAGCCGTAACAATTGGTATCAGAGCCTAGTTCTCATTTTTCCTTAAAGTATTATTTTACTTCTGAGCTAACGATTCTTGATGGCTAGTAATGCTGAGTCAGGTCACAACAACATACCGCCTTACTTCAACGGAACTGAATACAGTGTCTGGGAAAACAAGATGAAGACATTAATCTTGGGAATAGACCAAGACATATGGGATATCGTTAAACATGGAATCATTCCAAACGAAACAAAATCCCCAGAAACTTCAAAAGGGTAAAATGAGACACCTTGTTCTGAAGGAGTTAAAGAGCAAATTAGACCTCAAGCTTTACCTCTCTCGGCTAAGGAAATTTCCAGAAGAATCCATCTGGATGCAAAGATCAGGACGGCCATATACAATGGTCTAGCAAGTGTTGAATACAAATGAATTGCAAATCTCAAAACTGCCAAAGAAATTTGGGATCATCTCAAGCTTGTCCATGAAGGAACAGAAAGAGTCAAGGAGACAAATCTCAATATTCTCCTTGGGCAGTATGAGTCCTTCACTCAGAAATCAAATGAAACAATCTCTGAGATGCAGAGCAGATTCACTGAGATAGTAAATGGGCTTGAATTCCATAACAATCCCATCCTAGAATCTATTAAGGTGAACAAGCTGCTGAGAGCTCTTTCAAAAGAATGGAGCAACATTAAAGTTTCTATTCGAGAAACTCAGGGGATCAGACCACTCACGGTGGACGAACTTATCGGAACTCTTCAATCCTATAAAACTGAAAAGTTCTTAGAAATTGAAGAACCCAAAGGTAAAAAGTCCATTGCTTTAAAAACTAACATTGATTCCGATGACACAAATAAAGATTCAGATGAAGATGAAGAGTTGGCTTTAATGGTCAAGAAACTGAGAAAGATGGCAAAGAAAGTGAAGTTGAATAAATCAAAGCAATTCAAGAATTCAGAGCCATCAAAAGCTAATTTTCAGAAGAGATCTAGTGCCGAAAACGAAGAAAACAAAGATGTGATATGTTTCCACTGCAAAAAGAACGGACACATAAAACCCAAATGTCCCCTTCTCAAGAAGAACAAAAGAAAATATGAAAGATATAAGAAGGCTTTCAAAGCTAAAACATGGAGTAATTCAGAGGATGAAGAAAGCGAACAAGAGTTTGCCAATATTTGTCTGATGGCAAAATCAGACTCAGAATCAAGTTCTGATGAAGAAAATGAGGTAAGTAATCCAAATATTCCTGAGGCAGTTGCAAATTATATTGATGAATTAATCTCTATTAATAAAACTGCCTTAAAAAAGATTTCTATATTGAAGAAGGAAATTGTGTCTCTAAGAAGTACAACTCAAAACAAGGAAATTGATGAATCAATTGAATGTTTTAAAAAGGAAAACAATCTTTTAAAACAACAAGATATTTCGCAAAAGGATAAGATTGATTTCTTGCAAAAAGAATTTAATCTTATCAAGAAAAATAAATATTTTCTTGAAAAGGAAAATGATTCATTGAAAAAGGAAATTTCTGACCTGAAAAAAATTTCTAAGGAAAGTTTTGATCGCATCTCTAATGAAAAAGAACTTTTGAAAAATGACATTTTTAATATAACTAAGAAATTCTCAATGGGTTCTAAAAATCTTCATCATATTTTGTCAATTCAAATTCCTTATTATAATAAATCAGGTCTGGGTTTTGATAAAAATACTGAATTAAAAAATACTTTTCCGAATGTCAAAGAAAGACTAAAGAAAAGACCCTCTAAATTTGATTATAGAAATCATTTTCAAAAATAGTTTGTAAAATTCAATGGTCAAACTTCACAAAAATGTATAAATTGCGGTGATTCAAATCACTTTAAGAGTGACTGTCCAAAGGTTTGGAGACCTATTCAGAGAGATATTCTGAGAATGACTGATCCTAGCCAAAATGGACCCAAGAAAATATGGGTGCCAAAGAAAAAGTGAGTTACTTATCTTTTGCAGGTAGCAAAGAAAAGAAAGAACAAGTGGTACCTTGACAGTGGTTGCTCAAGACCGGAGATCCTCTAAAATTCATTAAGTTAGAAAGAATTAAAGGAGGAAGTGTATCCTTTGGAGGCAACAACAAAGGAAAAATAATTGGCAAAGGAACTGTCAGAATCGACAATCTCATCATAAATGAAGTCTCACTTGTTAAAGGTTTGAATTTTAATTTAATTAGCATTAGTCAATTATGTGATATTGGTTATAGAATTACTTTCCAAGAAAACAAATGCTCTGGGATAAGTAAGGACAACAAGCAATCATTTACGGGTCAAAGACATGGAAATATCTACCTATTAGACACAAAGTCTGATGACTTGCAATGTCTCGTTTCCATAAAAGAAGAATCTGATTAGTGGCACAGGAATCTCGGACACGTCAGTGTCAAATTAATTTCCAAAATAGCTTCCAAGAAACTTGTCAAAGGATTGCTAGAACGAAATTTTAAAAGCACAGAATTATGTTCAGCTTACTCTAAAGGTAAGCAGGTAAGAAGTTCATTCAAATCAATAAATTATATAAGCACTAACCGAGCCTTGCAGTTGCTTCATATAGACATTTTCGGACCTACTCAAACTCTAAGTCTTGGAGGTAAGAAATACTGTTTAGTTATTGTAGACAATTATTCAAGATATACTCAGGTATTCTTTTTGGCTCATAAAAGTGAAACATTTGAATATTTCTCAAAATTTGCCAAAAAGGTACAGAATGAAAAGGGTTATACTATTTCGAGCATTAAATTTGATCATGGAAGAGAATTTGAAAATCAAAATTTTACTTACTCTGTGATGAAAATTGCATTCAATATATTTTTTCCTCACCTTATACTCCTGAACAAAATGGAGTAGTTGAAAGAAAAAATATAACTTTGCGAGAAATAGCTAGAACTCTTCTATTTGAAAACAAAACTCCAGCATATTTGTAACATCTTGAATTTCGGCCTATTTTTGAGATTTATAAAACGTGTAATTCGTCAGTACGCTTATAATAGAATCTCGCCCGGGAACTGATCACTCTCGGGTTCTTGTTTTTAAAATAGAGATTTTGCTAGAATCGCACACGATCGAATTTGGCCGTTATTTAAGACCCCGAACTTGGCAGTCGATTTTCGGGAGTTTCGGGACGAAATAAATTGGACGGTGTCGATATTATTGTGGCCAGCGTCGCTATTGCCAGGAATATGTGAAAAGTGGATTTTTGACCGGGTGCGGATTTGGACTAGTAGGCCTCCCTCGTAGTGTGTTTTGGATTATTTTATTTTAGCCCTTTGTCCTATATTATTATTTGGGGTTTTTCGTGACCGTTAGATCGTTTTTGGGTTTGAACCGTGTCCATCGGATCGCACTTGAGTGAGAGATTTAACTTTTGAGTCTCTCTCTCCCTCTCTCTCTCCTCTCTCTTCTCTCCTCTGCGCCGCGCCACCCACTCCCGTGCGACGTCCCTTCGCGCACGTCTGTCCTTCTCTCTCTCTCTCTCCCTCTCTCTTTCTTTCCCTCTCTCTTTCCCCTCTGGTCGCGCACGTCTCCGCCCATGCAGACCCCTGACACTCTCTCTCCTCTTTCCTTCTTCCCCTTTCTCTCTTTCTTCTTCTTCTTTTCTTCTTCTTCCTCCCCCAGCCCCGACTGGTTCTGCTTCGCTTCTGCCCGAGCTCGCCTGACCGCCGTGCGCCGCTACCGTCGCCACCAATAACTTGACCACCGCAGACCGCACCGTCCGCGGCCGTCGCCCGACCGCCTGGTCTCTCCCTCCCCTTCGCGCCCCGGCTTGCTGCTCGAGCCCGCCATATCTGTCTCGGCCCCCGGCTGCCCTGGCCGTCTTGCCCCGCTCCCGCCACCCAGCTCGCCGTCGCCCTGCCCAGCCCGAGCCGTCGTTGCCGCCGCCCCCACCAACCAGCTCGCGACCGCGCCAGCATCTCGCCGGTGCTTGCTCGGCCGCTCGCGGCCGGCCCCACGTCGCTGGGCCGCCGCCGTGCCGCCCTGTCGCCGACGTTCCTCTCACCTCACCCTCCCCACCATCTCTCTCTTCCTTCTCATTTCCTTCTTGTTTGGCCGTGAAAGGCCAACCTCGCCGGAAGAGGTCCGCCGCCACCGGAGCCGATTCGCCACCACCACCTCGCCTAGCACCATCCAGCCGTCCCACTTCTCTCTCTCTCTGGCCGTGTCCCTCTCTCCCTCTCTAGGCCGTGGAATTGCCTAGACCGTCACCGCCGCTCGCGCCGTTCGCCGGAATCGCCGCTCGCCGCCACTGTTCCGGCGCGGGACCGCCGCTGTCCAGCCGCCATTGCCACTTGCTCAGCCCTATTTGAAGCCTAGGAATCTAAGTGAGTACAACCCTAAACCCTAATTAGTCTAATTTATATTTCTAGATGGGTTTTCGGGGGTTAATTAGGGTATTTTAGGGGTTAAATCGTGGAGATTATTAGGGGCTGATCTTGTGGCTATTTTACGGGCTTAGTGTGATAATTTAATTGAGGTTTAGTGGCCCGTATAGTGTTGTGCGGTGGCTGTGCATAGGCGCCTTAATTTAGGCGAAAATGCGAATTTGGCGGGTGCAAATTGAGGACCGAGTGGAGGCTGCTAGGGGCTGATTTTGTGGCGCATTTGGTGACCGAGAATGATGATTTAATTGAGGTTTAGTGGACCATAGAGTGCTGGGTTGTGGCGAAGCATAAATGCCTTGATTTGGGCGAAATTGTGGACTTGGCGGATGAAATTTTGTGGATCGTATGGTCGCTGATCTTGTGGCTATTTCGTGGCTTAGTGTGATAATTTTAATGAGATTTAGTGGCTGAGAATGTGCTGTGTGTTGGCTAGAAGTGTTGGATTAAATCGGCCCGAGTTCGGGTTAAGTTCGGGTTCAATTGTGGAATATAGTGCGCGTCTAGTATGGTCCTCATGGTGGCTGATTTGAGTGAGCTCTCGGGGTGCCTAATAGAGTATTTTGAGGAGATTTGTCGGCCTAGAGTAACCTGTGTGGGGGCTGTCCATATCGGGTTTGAATTGGACAAGGCGCGATCAATTTGGGGGTTAGTTTGTGGAGGCGGTTAAGGACTGATGTTGTGGCGCATTTGGTGGCTTAGCGTGATGTTTTAATCGAGGTTTAGTGGTCTGTGGTGTGCTGAATGGCGGCTAAGCTTAGGAGCCTTGATTTGGGCTAAATTGCGGATTCGGCGGATGTGATTTGTAGGCCAAGTAGTGGCTGTTTTTGTGGCAAATTGGGGAGCCTAATGTGATGAATTGAAAGTGAATTGAGGGCCTAAGACGGACTATTCATGGCTGGTTTAGTATCGGGAGGATTCGGGCCATAATTGTTTATTCGAGGTTTTAGGGTGAACGGCTTAGAGAACGATGATCACCCGAGAGGATTTTAAATTAGATGTGGCTTGAATGTGATTGTGTGATGCTCTGTGATATGCTTGGCATGGCCAATTTATGAAATGTTTGGCAGGCAATCGGCATGTGTAGTTTTAGTGCTTAATTGCGTGAATTTGGGTGCTAAACTATATGTTGTGATTGATTTGGATTGATTGGTTCATTGAACATATTGAGACACGAATTGAGTATGTATCCAAATCATGTCGAGTGCCCAGTGTGGAATTCACGAATGCCGAGTGTGACATTGTGGCCCTGTGCGTGCATAATGAGTATGGGCATATCATGTGCATTATGCGTGAGTGCACGAACGGCATGAGCTTATGATCACTAAAATGCCCTGATGCGTTTTACGTGGGGTTCAGATAATAACCGGTGATTGTGAATGTGTGATCACATAAAGCCCTGATGCGTTTAACGCGGGGTATTGAACCCGTCCTGAGGCGTGTTACGCGGGACGATGCCCGGACTACCGGAAGATAGCCAAACCTGATGCGTTTTATGCGGGTGTTGTGCCATAAGCCTGATGCGTTTTACGCGGGCTAGAGATCGATCTCGAAGTGATGGACCTGATGCGTTTCACGCAGGTCGGATTTGATGCGTTTAACGCGGGTCGGAGGAGAAATTGATAAATGGCAAGTGTGCAAGAGTGCAAGCATACGACAATGCATTGATGAGGCGTGAGCACGCGTATGAGCACGAGCATAAGCATGACATGCGTTGTGACCAAGTGATGTGTGCATGTGCTGTGATTGGGTCCTATGTTTTATCCTTGAATTGTGAGTGCCTAACTTGCAGGGCAAGGTGAGTATTGGATTTGGGCCCGAGGGCCTAAGTCAATTATGGTTTGATTGGTGTGTTGATTAGTGCTCGTCAGGAGGTGCATGTTAGCCTAGTTTAGGTTTAGGGGACCTACTCGCTGAGATTTATTCTCACTGTTGTTGAAACCCCACTTTTTCAGACCCCCCAGCCTTGAGGATGGCAGGCGTACTGATACTTTTTTGGGAGGAGCCCCGGCTAGATATAGTGCTTGACCGCCGAGCCACGTACCCTTTGACGTTGGTGGCTGTTGACCCGTTTTGGCTTTTATATGTTTATTCCGTTGTAATAAACATTGTAAACCCCCGTTATTAGTGCAAGTTGTATTTATAGTATTACTGCTATCCTTGGTCATGTGGTTTTAATTTGTACGGGTGTTTGTTTGCTTCCGCTCGTGCACTGTTCTCTGTTTTGGGTTTCGGATCGGCGACGCGTCCTGGGACGTCGCACTGAACCGACCTCGGTAGGGTTGTCGCGTGCCATAGGGTTCGGGGCGTGACATCCCCCGTTGATTTGGTATCAGAGCAAGGTTAGCTCGATTTATTTAGGTCGAAGCCTGGAGTGATAAGGAACGATGACCTTGGGTAGCCAGTAGGGAGACCTTGCATGGTACGTGTACCTCTTGACTGTGTGTGTAGTGATTGACTGGTTGTCAAACTGACCGTAAAGTGCAGGTGCGGCAGGACCCGAGGTAAATACGCGAATATCCTTGGTTGAGATGTTGTGCTGTTGTGTAAGGTCGCATGCTGGTTGCTTGACTTATGTTTTGAATACCTGCATAGGACCTTAGACCGGTTTAGCTTGGTTTAGGTTTCTAATTCCTAAATGAGATTATAGCAGGTAAGTGAGTGGTGTGATCTTGTGAGTTTGAGTAGACGAGGTTGAGGTCGTATAGGTTCGCAAGCTGGAGTTGCAGAGGATCCCAGGGTAGATGGAATTATGAGGACACTCGAAGAAGTTGGAATTTTAAATGGGAATGATGGGAACCAAGGTTAAGAGTAAGTTAATGCAGTCAAACAGATGCAATAGCTGGTTGAGCAATTTTCGAAATTGAAACCTCTGCAGTTTGATGGGAAAAGTGACCCCGAGGCTACATCACTTTGGATATAAGAGTTGGAAAAAGACTTTGAAGTATTGGGGGTACTTTGGTCGGGGATTTCAATGGGAAGTAATTTTCGGAGAGTGCACAAGAACAAAAAAAGATAGAGTTTCTTCTGCTTCGCAAAAAAAAAAAAATCGGATGTCAGTGGATCAGTACGAGGTCAAGTTTGTAAGGCTATCTAAGCATGCACCAAGGATGGTCAAGGACCATGTGGATAGGACAAGGAGGTTCTGGGATGGATTGAAATCGGAACTTTGCAATCAGTTAGTACTCTCGAGTCTTAAGGGATCACAATGAGCTGTGTGAGAGAGCTCGATGGGTGAAATGGATATGAGTGAAATGGCTGCCGCTTCTGGATCGCGGTACGCGCCGGTTAGGGGCAATAGGAACTTGGGAAAAAGGTCTATGACAGAGAATATGAGACTTGTCCCTCCGGTAAGGAAGAACTTTGGAAAGCCGAACTACTACTCCAACGCCGCATGTCGGTCTTGTGGAAAAAGGCATAGAAATAGCCATTGCCAAGGTAGAAGTGGAGCATGTTGTGGATGTGGACAGCAAGGTCACCGAGTGAGAAATTGCTGAACCGATAGATTAGACCACTGATGCAATCACAGCGATTGCAGGTAGGACATTAAGCGAGAGCTGCCCTGAAAATTAATCAGAATCGGCTAAGGACGTAAGGAAAAGTGTATGTTTTGGCTGAGAAGGAAGCGAAGGATGTGCCTTGAAAGTTTGTATACGTTGCGAGGTGATATTGGATGCAATAGGAGATGAAATTTGAAGTTATCGCTTGAGTGGTCATGAAAGACTTATAATTAATTTTATGGTGAATAGGCGCAATCGGTTTAAGGATTTATGGATTACTGATGATATTCTTGGATGGGTTTGGAAGGATGAGTGTTGCTTAGAAATTTCAGATTTTGTAAAGAACCGATGTGATTCGTTTTTGGGAGACTGTTGGATTGAAATTAGATGGATTGAGCTTGGTCTTTGAGGTATAGAAAGATAATGATTTGGTGGCTAACTAGTCGGTTGAGGAACCAAGGCTAAAGGACATAAACGAGGTGTGTAATCTTCCCGATGTCTTTCCTTAGGAATTGCCGGGATTGCCACCTGAAAGGGAAGTGGAGTTTGTGGTTGAATTAGCCCTAGGGACTGAGCCAATCTCGAAGCCGCCCTATAGGATGTCGTTGTCAGAGTTGAAAGAACTAAAGGTTCAGATGCAGGAACTGCTGGACAAAGGTTTTATCCGACCGAGTGCGTCTCCATGGGGAGCACCGGTATTGTTCGTCAGGAAGAAGGATGGGTCGTTGAGGCTATGGATCGATTACCGTCAGCTCAATCAAGTGACAGTCAAGAATAAGTATCGCCTCCCAAGGATTGACGACCTGTTCGATCAGCTGCAAGGAGCCTCGGTATTTTCTAAGATTGATCTGAGGACAGGGTGTCACCAGTTAAGAATCCAAAAGGAGGATATTCCAAAGACGGCTTTTAGGACAAGGTATGGACACTATGAGTTCACGGTTATGCCATTTGGACTAACTGATGCCCCTGCTGCTTTCATGGACTTAATGAACTGAGTATCCAAGGAATTCTTAGACCAGTTCGTCATTGTCTTCATCGATGATATCCTAGTGTATTCAAAGAGTCCCGAGGAACATGAGGCACACTCGGAAAAGGCTTTAAGGATGCTAAGAGAGCATGCACTGTATGTTAAGTTTAGCAAGTGCGAATTTTGGCTGAATCGGGTAGCGTTTCTCGGACATATAATTTCCGGAGAAGGAATCTCCATGGATCCGGCAAAGATTGAAGCAGTGATGGATTGGCCGAGACCGACAATAGTTACTGAGGTGCGGAGTTTCCTAGGACTGACAGGGTATTATCGACGATTTGTGGAAGGATTCTCAGCGATAGCCACTCCATTGATGATGTTGCTTAAGAAGGAAAATGAAGTTCCAATGGATGGAAAAGCGCAAAGAGAGTTTTCAGGAATTGAATATGAGCCAAAGGCGTTGGATGGAGTTGCTAAAGGACTATGATTGTGATATATCGTATTATCCCGGAAAGGCCAATCGGGTAGCGGATGCCTTGAGTAGGAAATCGAGCATCGTGCATCTAATGGTCAAAGAGTGGATTTTATTGGAAGGAGCGTGAGGATTAGAATTTAAGTTCGAGGTAGGACACCTCTCCAGTCTGATGGCGATGTTAAGGATTGAACCGGAAGTGCAAGCCAAGATTAAGGCGTTGCAGTCTATGGACCCTGAGATTCAGAAGATTTTGGAGATGGATGACACTAAGAGGAAACCGGACTTCCAAGTGTTCGAGGACGGAATTCTTAAGTTTCGAGGACGTTTGTGCGTGCCCGATGATTTGGAGCTTAAGGAAGAGATTTTGTCGAAGGCTCATAGGAGCAATTATAGTATCCATCCTGTAACATCCTGAATTTTGACCTGTTATCGGGATCAATAAAGTGTATATTAATTCTCTTTGATTTTAGTAAGTTGCCATGATCAATAATACTAACAAAAGAAAGTAAATAGATCATAAAGAATATATCATCAAAACAAATATTTTGGACCAATATGGGCCGATCTTAGGAAAATGACGGATTGATATAGTCGACGTACGACGGACGCGGTGATTCCGCACGACCGAAAGTACGCCCGACTAACGAACCCCGATTTTAATCCAAACGATCGCGACCCCGTACTAGTGATAATTCCTCTCGCTTCTCTCGCCGAAATTTGAGACCATCATGACTTCGAGACAATCGTAGGTCGATACGCGTACCACCTAAACAATGAACGCCTCGCTAGTGAGCAGAGCCTCTAAGCACTTCGAAACGAGTTATTTTGATCGCAATATTGAGCCCAAACTTCGATATCAAAATTTCAAGGGTAATTACGACTATTTGGTAAGACGGACGTCATTTTATAGTGGCCAAATAAGTTTGGGACAAGAACAGCTGAATATAGAAATTTCGACGTAAATTGGGGAAAATTACAATTTTGCCCCTGGGGACCTCGATGCTCGTTTCCGAGGCCAAACGAAATTATTTTTCGGAATCGATGCCATTTTGGGGCAACCATGCACGTTCTGAGTGCATACGGTCAAAATTGGAATTTCGACCCCTGAACGAAAAATTACGGTTTTACCTCGAGACTTTTGACCGGTTTTCGAGGGCTTAAAGGATGAATTTTAAGGATCCGACACCGGATTATGTCTACCATGAATATATAGGACCGGTATGGACAAAAATTGAAATTTCGGTTCGGGATCGAAAAAATTACGAAATGCCCCTGGGCCAATTTTAATTAATTCCGAAAATTGAATTTAATTAGGGGTTTAACCAAGGTTAAATGGGACTAACCAGGTCTGGTCAGCCTTGGGTTAGTGACAAATGACCATTTTACCCCTAAATTATTGGATGAGAAGGAAAGATAGCCATTGGATCAAGGGCAAAATTGTCCAATTGGCCTAGATTGAGACACATGGAATCCACTCACACTTGTTGACCCATATTTGACCAGACATTTCTCTCTCTCTCTCCCATTCATTACGATCTGCCGAGCCATTCTCCTCCTCCCCTTCCCCGTGAATTTCTTTTCCTTTTTACGTTTCGGCGTGCACGGCTTCTGTCCCATTCGATCGTTCACGCCGGAACACCACCGAGCCGGTGTCCTCGCCAAGCACCACCAAGCGCCCTTTACGCTCAAGACAAGCCACCACAGCCCGGTTTCACCTAAATGAACGCAAACAAACAGCGGCTAATTGTCTTGCCGGTGTCGCCATGCGGACCGCCGGCCTCACCGGAGCGCAGCGCCGTCGATCCTTACCGTTCGTCGGTGATCGACCGCCTGCCGTCGTCCCGAATCGTTAATAGGCGAGTATAAACCCCTAAACCCCTAATTAGTCTAATTGTGCATTTTTAGGGGTTAATTAGGCCTAATTGAGGGTTAATTAGGCTTAATGGTGTGTGGGATGTTTTGTATGGGTCATTAGGAGCTAATGAGATGATTTAATGGTGGTTTAATGGCCTAAATTGTGATCTGGTCTGGTACTGTTCATGAGTACCGAAAATGCTAAATTTTGTTCAAGTTTTGTACTAATTGAGTTCAATGGTTAATGACTTAAAATTACGCATTTGGTAGACTAATTAAGCTTATTTGAGGCTTAATTATGTGTATTTAATGGTTGGATGTTTAGGGTAGGTGATTAGGGCTTAATGAGATGGTTTAAAGGTGAATTAGTGCCTAAATGTGCATTTTCCTGGTACTGTTCATGGGGCTCCGAAATTGTTTTAATTTGTCTAAGTTTGTACTAATTGGGTTCAATTGTTGGTGACCTTGAATTGGTCATTATAGGGCTTAATTAAGCTTAATTGAGGCTTGATTATGTGTATTTGATGTTTGGGTGATTATAGTATTTGATTGAGGCCTAATGGAATTGTTTAGGGTAGTTTGGTGCAAAATGGACATTCGGTTCTGGTACTGTTCACCAGAACCGAATTGTACCATTGGGCTTAATTGGAGACTTAATTGGTTCTTTGGCTATTGACTTGAGTTTAGGCATTTTTAGGGGTTGAGTAGGACTTGTATGAATCCTATCGTATGACCCCGAAGTGGTGAAAACGAATATTGAGATTGAATTGCCCAAGGCGGGCCTTAGGCGCATTAGATTGAGGTGTGAAATGAATGCGCGGAATGAACTTGAAATGGATTGGATTAGAGTGGAAATGCTTGGGTATGCCAAGAATGAGATGAACATGTCTAATTTGAGCATGGTTATGCTTGGTGTTTTGGCATCGATATTTAACCTTAAATTCCCGAGCATATGTTTTGCATATCAAGTGGTGATTGGTTGAAATTGAGTGAAACGATGTACTTGCTCGAGTTATAATCAATTGTGGCCTTCGGGTCGGGCCTACGGGTCGTTTTATCAACCGTGGCCTTCGGGTCGGGCTGCGGGTCGTTATAATCAATTGTGGCCTTCGGGTCGGGCCTACGGGTCGATTTATCAACGTTGGCCTTCGGGTCGGGCCTACGGGTCGTTTTATCAACGTGGCCTTCGGGTCGGGCCTACGGGTCGTTATATCCAACTGTGGGCCTTCGGGTCGGTATAATTGCACTTGACTTATAGTGATGCCAAATGCCTAACTGCCGGGGCTATGAGACATTATATTGGGCACTGAGCTCGGGTGAATTAATGTTGTATTACTTGGTTCATATTTTGATGCGTTTTATTTACCTTCCTGGAGGTGCACATTAGCCTAGTTTAGGATTAGTGGTTTGTACTTGCTGAGTTTTCTCACGGTTGTGGTAAAACCGACATTTTCGGACCCGTCCAAAGAATGCCGAGGAGCGGGACCCAGAGCCCGAGATAGAGTTTGAGGCTATGAGTTCGGAAGAGGAACCAGAGCAGTCCGAGAATTCTTCCGAGACGTCTGGTCTCGACCCCAACCGGATATCCTAGGCGGACCTCGGTTTTAGGGCGGCCGATACTTTTGACCGTAGCCTCTAGTGGTTAATCGATCCCCCAGGCCACCGATCCCTTTTTGTACTCGTAGCCCTTTTGTTGTAGCTCGGTTTTAATGGATATTGTATATATAAGTGTTATAATGAATGTATATGTTGTTTTTAAGTTTGAATTTTGTTGGCTTGTGCTACTCATGGTTGCTTTTAAATTGTCCGGTGTACATATATAATATATATACGTCGTTTCCGCATGTGGCGTGTTTTCTCGATTTGGGTTTTCGGTCGGTGACGTAACCGGGAGCGTCGCACCTTATTTCGACCTATACGCGGATGTTCATGCTTCGTGGGGTACGGGCGTGACATCCTCGTCCGAATGGTATCGTGAGCAAGGATAGCTCGGTCCAATCTAGTTGAACCCTGGAGTGATAAGGAGGAGTGACCATGGGTAGCCATAAGGTGACCTAGTATGCTAAGTGTACCTCCAGTTACTTGTGTTTGAATGTTGTGGTGATTAATTGAACCAAGTGTTATGCGGGTGCGGCGGGACCCGAGGTAAGTGTGTAAGTCCTTGGGTGAAATTACAGTTGTTGCTAGCCGCATCTTGAGTGTTTGATTGCTTTTGTATTGATACTGTCTAGGACTTAGACCGATTAGTTGGTTTAGGTCTCTAATTCCCGGACGGAATTATATTAGGTAATTGAGCACTTCAGTTTGGAAAGGATGACGAAGAAAGGAAGAAGTGTGGGAAGAGTCCCCGGAGAGGGGCACGGGAAGAGGAACTAGAGGTGGAGGTCGTGCTCGAGCTAGAGGCACACAAGACCTCGAGATGGGTGTTAGAGCGGTAGGAAACCACGGAGTTAATCTTTGGAGGCTGCAGTAGACCCCAATGGAACAAGTCATTGAGACCCTAAGAGAAATAGGAATGTCATGGGCGCGGAGTGCCCAAGAGAAAGCGGCGGTCATTGCTTGAGGTTGCTTTGAGGCTGCGGCCGCCATCAACGGGAATCAAACTCAAGCCCGGCAAGCTCGTGCTCAACCAATGGTAGCGGCTAGACCAATGCACCGAGTTGGTGGAGCGGTTTCTTAAGAAACCGCCCAAGTTCACGAAGGTGACCCCGTAAATCACCCCGTTGGGTGGAGGAATTGGAGAAAGCGTTTGACTTGTTGGGGTGTGCGAGGCCGAAAAGATTTCGTTGGCGACTTATCGGTTGCAAGACAATGCCAACGGCGGTGGAAGGCGATTAGGGATAGAGTATTCCTGCAGGAGGGTATGGAACAGAGACACAGGCAATATTTGTTGAGCATTTCTATGGACAATATTTCTCGAGAGTGCCCGGGAGAAGAAGATGGCGGAGTTCATGAGACCTTCGTCGGGGGTCGATGGCAGATAGTTCGATGCGACGAGTTCGCAAGACTATCGAGATTCGCCCCGAGGATGGTTGAGAATCCACTGGATAAGGCTCGAAGATTCCGGGATGGTGAAGCCAGGATCTTCGCACCCGGATGCTTCTGCCGAATATCGAGGATTATAGAGAAGCTGTATGAACGAGCCCAAACGATGGAGAGAGATCGGATGGAAAGGGCCGCGGCATCGGGTTCAAGGTTTAATCGAGAATCGGACAATCGTCGCCGGAAAGAAACCGATGACCTAAGAATAGACGATTTGTTCCGCCACCGAGAAGGAATATAGGGAAACCCGACCCGACACCGAATAGATTTGGGACTTGTTTTCCCGCGGGAGCTTGGAGCATCGATTAAGAATTGTCCCAAAGACCTTTAGGACCCCAGGACAACATCGCCGGAGCCCGAGTAGGAAATCGGGCAGGAATCCCACGGCTATTCGGGGCACCACTGCCAAGGACAGTATACGCAATGGCGCGTAAGGATGCCGAGGACGCGCCGAGGTGTGGTCACGGTGTACCATTTCTCTGCGTGATCATCTCTATGCGTTATTTGATCCGGGGCAACCCATTCGTTTATTTCGGAAACAGGTTGCTAGATTGATTGGTCTTGAGTCCGTATTACTTGAAAACATGCTATGTGTGACGACCCATTGCATGATAGGGTGTTAGTATCATTGGGATGCTTGGATTGTAAAATTGTGATTGGGAATGTAGAGGAAAGGATTGATTTGGTTGTTAGCCATGTATGATTTTGATGTGATCATCGGTATGGATTGGCGACGGCGAAAGCCGTTATGGATTGCGGCAATAGGATGATCCAATTTAATCCGATTGGACATCCTAGGTTTGAATTTCGAAGCCGGAGGAACCTCGATCCCTTGGATTTCTCGAGAGAGGCAACTCGAAATGCTCGAGGAAGGTTGTGAAGGATATTTGGTTAATGTTAAGGATCCGACATTGGTGGAACCTAAGTTGGAAGAAATCCCTGTAGTGCAATTTCCCCGGTTTTTCCTCGGGAATTGCAGCCGCCTTACCGAACGGGAAGTGGAATTTGTAATAGAATTGGCCCAGTGCGAGCCGATCTCTAAGGCCCCATATCGAATGTCCCTATCGGAATTGAAGGAACGAAAGTCCAGATGCGAAATTGTTAGATAAAGGGTTTATTCGTCCAAGTGCGTCTCCATGGGAGCTCCAATTTGTGAGGAAAAAGGACGGAACGTTGAGATTATGTATAGACTATCTAGCGGTTGAATCAAGTGACTATAAAGAATAAGTATCCACAGCCAAGGATCGACGACTTATTCGATCAATTGCAAGGAGCATCGTGTTCTCCAAGATTGACCTACTGACCGGGTATCATCAGTTGAGAATTCGGAAGGAAGATATACCCAAAGCGCATTTAGGGCGAGGTACGGGCATTATGAGTTTACATCATGCCATTTGGTTTGACAAATGCCCTGCCTTTCATGGATCCGATGAACAGAGTTTTTAAGGAATTCTGGACCAGGTTCGTATTGTGTTCATCGACGATATTACGGTATATTCGAAGAGTCAGGAAGAGCATGAAGTGCATTTGAAGTATTACGGACGTTGAGGGAACACGCACTTTATGCGAAGTTCAAGAAATGCGAGTTCGCTTAGCAAGGTAGCATTCCTTGGACATGTTGTATCGGGAGAAGGAATATCTCGTGGATCCGGCTAAGATCGAGCAAGATCTAAGTGGCCCGGACCGACATCGGTGGCGAAATCGGGAGTTTCTTAGATTGGCGCTATTATCGACGTTTTGTGGAAGGATTCTCGTCGATAGCCATGCCACTAACACGATTGTTGAAAAAGGAAACTAAGTTTGAATGGGATGACAAGTGCGAACGAAGCTTTCAGAACTTAAGCACGAGGACAACGCTCCGGTCTTAACTATTCCATCCGGACCTGGTGGATTTGAGGTCTACAAGTGATGCTTCGCTCGAGAGGACTCGGTTGTGTGCGATGCGGCACGGAAAAGTAGTTGCGTATGCGTCACGTCAATGAGACCACACGAGTTGAACTATCCGACGCATGATCTAGAGTTGGCTGCCATTGTTTTTGCACTCAAAATCTGGAGACATTATTTATGCGGAGAAAAGTTCCAGATTTATACGGATCACGAGTCTCAAATACTGCACGTTCTCACGTAAAGAATTAAACATGAGACAGGCGTAGGTGGATGGAACTTCGAAAGATTATGATTGCGACATCATGTACCACCCTGGGAAAGGCGACCGAGTAGCGGATGCGCTAAGTCGCAAATCGAGTATGGCACACTTGATGATCAAGGAGTGGACATTGCTGGAAAGACTAAGACTCGAGTTTAAATTTGAATTAAGCCATATGTCAAATCTGCGGCTACTTTGAGAATCGAGCGAGATTCGGACAAGATTAAGGCTGCGGTCCACTGGATCGGGAAATTCGAAAATCGTGGAAATGGATGCCGCCAAAGGAAGCCGTGATTTCCAAGTGTCCGATGATGGAATTTTGAAATTCAAAGGACGATGGTGTGTACACGATGATACCGAGCTTAAGGAAGAAATACTAAGAGAAGCTCATCGCGGCAATTACGATATCCACCCGGCAACGAAAATGTATCAAAATCTATGACAACATTATTGGTGGAACGGAATGAAGACGGATGTTGCCAGGTATGTGGCTAAGTGTTTGACTCCGCGGTAAAGGCGCAACATTGCAAACCTGGAGGATCTACGCGCCGTTGGAAATTCCCAGTGGAAATGGGAACACATCACCATGGACTTTGTAACCGGATTACCGAGAAGCCGGAGAGGGCATGATTCCATTTGGGTGATTGTGGATCGACTTACAAAGTCGGCACATTTCTTAGCAGTACGAAAGGATTTTGAGCTAGAAAGGTACGCAAACTATACGTGAGACGGTCGTTAGACTGCATGGAGTCTCGAATAATTACATCGAGATCGTGACCCGAGGTTTACGGCGAATTTTTGGAAAAGTCTCTAGACGGCCTTGGGAACAAAGGTGCGCTTAGTTTGTCTGCTTACCATCCGTGTGTGACTGGTCAATCGGAAAGGACGATACGACCCTCGAAGATATGTTAAGGGCTTGTGTACTTTATTTCCGTAAATGGGAAGAACAATGCATTTGGTGGAGTTTGCGTATAACGGCAAATTCTATCGTAGTATCCGAGATGGCCCCATTTGAAGCCTTATATGGCGAGCATGTAGGACTCCGTATCTTTGGGACGAAGTAGGTGAACAGTATGCGACGCCCGTAGTTGATCCAATAAACAGTAGAAAGTTGTCGAGATTATCCAGGGAAAGGCTAAAGACGACAAAGTCGCCAAGAGCTATGCCGATCGGAGAAGACGACCTTTGGAATTCCCAGTTGGAGATCATGTTTTCCTCAAGGTGTCGCCTATGAAAGGGTTATCACGATTCGGTAAGAAAGGAAAACCGAGTCCGAGGTTTGTGGGACCGTTCGAGATTTTGGAGAAGATTGGCGATATGGCATATGGCTTGCCCGCCACCTAACTTGTCCCAAGTACACAACGTTTTCCACGTGTCGATGTTGAGGAAGTACGAGCCGATCCGACACACGTTCTAAGATATGAAGAAATAGACGTGGACGACAGGTGTCGTACGTGGAGAGAGCCGTCGGGACGAGGATCGGAAAGATCGAGACTTTGCGGAATAAGACAATCCCGATGGTCAAGGTAGTTTGGGAGCACCACGGGACGGAAGGCGCTACTGGGAAAGCGAGAGGCCATGCGACGTCAACCCCCGCTTGTTCGAGGAACAAGTTTAGAGTACAAATTTCGAGGACGAAATTTTTATAAGGGGAAGAGTTGTAACATCCCGAATTTTGACTCATTATCGGGATCAATAAAGTGTATATTAATTCTCGTTTGATTTTAGTAAGTCTCACCTGGACTTGATCAATCACGGATACTAACCAAATGGGAAAGGCTAAATAGGATCGTACGTGGACCAAGGACCCGATCGCGATTGAGTGCCGAGTTCGAGAAACATCGAGAAATATTTTGGACCAATATGGGCCGATCTTAGGAAAATGACGGATTGATATAGTCGATACGTACGATCGGATCGCGGTGATTCCGCACGACCGAAAGTACGCCCGACTAACGAACCCCGATTTTAATCCAAACGATCGCGACCCCTACTAGTAATAATTCCTCTCGTTCTCTCGAAATTTGAGACCATCATGACTCGATAATCGTAGGTCGATACGCGTACCACCTAAACAATACGTTAGTGAGAGCCTAAGACTTGAACGAGTTATTTTGATCGCAATATTGAGCCCAAACTTCGATATCAAAATTTCAAGGGTAATTACGACTATTTGGTAAGACGGACGTCATTTTATAGTGGCCAAATAAGTTTGGGACAAGAACATGAATATAGAAATTTCGACGAAATTGGGAAAATTACAATTTTGCCCCTGGGACCTCGATGCTCGTTTCCGAGGCCAAACGAAATTATTTTTCGGAATCGATGCCATTTTGGGGCAACCATGCACGTCCGGAGTGCATACGGTCAAAAATTGGAATTTCGACCCGGAACGAAAAATTACGGTTTTACCCTCGAGACTTTTGGACCGGTTTTCGAGGCTTAAAGGATGAATTTTAAGGATCCGACACCGGATTATGTCTACCATGAATATATAGGACCGGTATGGACAAAAATTGAAATTTCGGTTCGGGATCGAAAAATTACGAAAATGCCCCTAGGCCAATTTTAATTAATTCCGAAAATTGAATTTAATTAGGGGTTTAACCAAGGTTAAATGGGACTAACCAGGTCTGGTCAGCCTTGGGTTAGTGACAAATGACCATTTTACCCCTAAATTATTGGATGAGAAGGAAAGATAGCCATTGGATCAAGGGCAAAATTGTCCAATTGGCCTAGATTGAGACACATGGAATCCACTCACACTTGTTGACCCATATTTGACCAGACATTTCTCTCTCTCTCCCCCATTCTGTTCTGATCTGCCGAGCCATTCTCCTCCTCCCTTCCCCGTGAATTTCTTTTCCCGTTTCTGTTTCTGGCGTGCACGGTTCTGTCCATTCTGGTACTGTTCACGCCGGAACAGTACCAGCCGGAGCTGTCCCCGCCAAGCCAGCACCACCAGCAGCCCTTTCGCTCAAGACAAGCCACCACAGCCCGGTTTCAGCCTAAACAGAACAGAAACAGCAGCTAATTGTCTTCGCCGGTGTCGTCTGCGACCGCCGGCTTGCACCGGAGCGCCGCCGTCGATCCTTACCGTTCGTCGGTGATCGACCGCCCGTTCCGTCGTCCCGAATCGTTAATAGGCGAGTATAAACCCCTAAACCCCTAATTAGTCTAATTGTGCATTTTTAGGGGTTAATTAGGCCTAATTGAGGGTTAATTAGGCTTAATGGTGTGTGGGATGTTTTGTATGGGTCATTAGGAGCTAATGAGATGATTTAATGGTGGTTTAATGGCCTAAATTGTGATCTGGTCTGGTACTGTTCATGAGTACCGAAAATGCTAAATTTTGTTCAAGTTTTGTACTAATTGAGTTCAATGGTTAATGACTTAAAATTACGCATTTGGTAGACTAATTAAGCTTATTTGAGGCTTAATTATGTGTATTTGGTGGTTGGATGTTTAGGGTAGGTGATTAGGGCTTAATGAGATGGTTTAAAGGTGAATTAGTGCCTAAATGTGCATTTTTCCTGGTACTGTTCATGGGGCTCCGAAATTGTTTTAATTTGTCTAAGTTTGTACTAATTGGGTTCAATTGTTGGTGACCTTGAATTGGTCATTATAGGGCTTAATTAAGCTTAATTGAGGCTTGATTATGTGTATTTGATGTTTGGGTGATTATAGTATTTGATTGAGGCCTAATGGAATTGTTTAGGGGTAGTTTGGTGCAAAATGGACATTCGGTTCTGGTACTGTTCACCAGAACCGAATTGTACCATTGGGCTTAATTGGAGACTTAATTGGTTCTTTGGCTATTGACTTGAGTTTAGGCATTTTTAGGGGTTGAGTAGGACTTGTATGAATCCTATCGTATGACCCCGAAGTGGTGAAAACGAATATTGAGATTGAATTGCCCAAGGCGGGCCTTAGGCGCATTAGATTGAGGTGTGAAATGAATGCGCGGAATGAACTTGAAATGGATTGGATTAGAGTGGAAATGCTTGGGTATGCCAAGAATGAGATGAACATGTCTAATTTGAGCATGGTTATGCTTGGTGTTTTGGCATCGATATTTAACCTTAAATTCCCGAGCATATGTTTTGCATATCAAGTGGTGATTGGTTGAAATTGAGTGAAACGATGTACTTGCCTGAGTTATAATCAATTGTGGCCTTCGGTCGGGCCTACGGGTCGCTTTATCAACCGCTGGCCTTCGGGTCGGGCCTACGGGTCGTTATAATCAATTGTGGCCTTCGGTCGGGCCTACGGGGTCGATTTATCAACTGTTGGCGCCTTCGGGTCGGCCTACGGGTCGTTTTATCAACCGTGGCCTTCGGGTGGGCCTACGGGTCGTTATATCCAACTGGGCCTTCGGTCGGTATAATTGCACTTGACTTATAGTGATGCCAAATGCCTAACTGCAGGGCTATGAGACATTATATTGGGCATGTGAGCTCGGGTGAATTAATGTTGTATTACTTGGTTCATATTTTGATGCGTTTTATTTACCTTCAAGGTGTACATTAGCCTAGTTTAGGATTAGTGGTTTGTACTTGCTGAGTTTTCTCACGGTTGTGGTAAAATCGACATTTTCGGACCCGTCCATAGAATGCCGAGGAGCAGACCCCGAGCCCGAAATAGAGTTTGAGGCTATGAGTTCGAAGAGGAACCGAGCAGTCCGAGAATTCTTCCGAGACGTCAGGGTCGACCCCAACCGGATATCCTAGAGCGGACTCTCGGTTTTAGGGGCGAGGCCGATACTTTTTGACCGTAGCCTCTAGTGGTTAATCGATCCCCAGGCCACCGATCCCTTTTTGTACTCGTAGCCCTTTTGTTGTAGCTCTGGTTTTAATGGATATTGTATATATAAGTGTTATAATGAATGTATATGTTGTTTTTAAGTTTGAATTTTGTTGGCTTGTGCTACTCATGGTTGCTTTTAAATTGTCTCGGGTGTACATATATAATATATATACGTCGTTTCCGCATGTGGCGTGTTTTCTCGATTTGGGTTTTCTGCCGGTGACGTAACCCGGGAGCGTCGCACCTTATTTCGACCTATACGCGGATGTTCATGCTTCGTGGGGTACGGGCGTGACACATCCGGGCAGCACGAAGATGTACCAGAACTTTCGACAGCACTATTGGTGGATCGGAGTGAAAGCGGATGTGGCCAAGCATGTGGCTAAGTGCTTGACGTGCCAACAAGTGAAGGCACAACATTGTAAACCTGGTGGAATGTTGCAACCGTTGGAAATCCCAGAATGGAAATGGGAGCATATTACAATGGATTTTGTAACGGGATTGCCAAGAAGCCAGAGGGGACACGATTCTATTTGGGCGATAGTGGATAGACTAACCAAGTCAGCGTACTTCCTGGCAGTGCGAAAGGACCTTGAGCTAGAAAGGTTGGCAGAATTGTATGTGCGTCAGATAGTTCGTCTTCATGGAGTACCGGTATCCATCATTTCGGACCGTGATCCCCAGTTTACCGCGAATTTTTGGAAAAGTCTGTAATCAGTCATGGGAACAAAGTTGCAATTTAGTACGGCCTATCATTCTCAGACGGATGGCCAATATGAGAGGACTATCTCGGTTTGGCAAGAAAGGAAAACTGAGTCCAAGTTATATAGGCCCGTTTGAGATTTTGGAAAGGATTGGAACGTTGGCTTATCGTCTCGCCTTGCCACCAAATTTGTCGCAGGTTCATAACGTCTTCCACGTGTCGATGTTGAGGAAGTACGAACCGGATCCGACCCACGTGGGACGTGGATGACAGGGTCGGACCTGATGCGTTTAACGCGGGTCGGAGGAGAAATTGATAAATGGCAAGTGTGCAAGAGTGCAAGCGTGCGACAATTCATTGATGAGGCGTGAGCACGCGTATGAGCACGACCATAAGCATGACATGCGTTGTGACCAAGTGATGTGTGCATGTGCTGTGATTGGGTCCTATGTTTTATCCTTGAATTGTGAGTGCCTAACTTGCAGGGCAAGGTGAGTATTGGATTTGGGCCCGAGGGCCTAAGTCAATTATGGTTTGATTGGTGTGTTGATTAGTGCTTGTCAGGAGGTGCATGTTAGCCTAGTTTAGGTTTAGGGGACCTACTCGCTGAGATTTATTCTCACTGTAGTTGAAACCCCACTTTTTCAGACCCCCCAGCCTTGAGGATGGCAGGCGTACCGATACGTTTTTGGGAGGAGCCCCGGCTAGATATAGTGCTTGACCGCCGAGCCACGTACCCCCTTTTGACGTTGGTGGCTGTTGACCCGTTTTGGCTTTTATATGTTTATTCTGTTGTAATAGACATTGTAAACCCCCGTTATTAGTGCAAGTTGTATTTATAGTATTACTGCTATCCTTGGTCATGTGGTTTTAATTTGTACGGGTGTTTGTTTGCTTCCGCTCGTGCACTATTCTCTGTTTTGGGTTTCGGGTCGGCGACGCGTCCTGGGACGCCGCACTGAACCGACCTCGGTAGGGTTGTCGCGTGCCATAGGGTTCGGGGCGTGACAATATTTTTGGGCTGAAGCTGTTTCAACAGCTTGTTATATTTCAAATAGAATTTTTCCAAGACAAATTCTTGAAATGGCTCCTTATGAATTGTTCAAAGGTAAAATTCCCAATGTTTCATTCTTTCGGATTTTTTGACGTAAATGTTGTATTCTTAAAAATCCTAATGATCGTGTTGGTAAGTTTGATGAAAAGTCAGATGAAGGAATATTTCTTGGATACTCAACAACAAGTAAGGCCTACAAAGTATATAATAAAAATCTCAAACAGTGGAAGAATCATTAAATGTCAACTTTGAAGACACAATTCAGACTCAACAAGATGATTCTGACAGTGAAAACCCAGCATCTGACGAACAGGACATAGTATCTGATGAATTGATGCCAAGTGAAAATCATCATAATCAAAGATCTGATAAAGTTCAGAAATCATCAAACCAACAAGACAATGAATGTAACATCCTGAATTCGACCCACTTTTGTGATCAATGAAATGGATGGTTATTTATCATTTCGTTTTAGTAAGTCTCGCCCGGAACTGATCATTCTCGGGATACTGACCAATAGGGAATGGCTAATTAGAAAAACAGTACGTGGACCCAAGAACTCGACCGTGAATCGAGTCCGATTCCAAGGAACGACGTGGGAATATTTTGGGCCAATATGGGCCGATCCAAGGAAGGTGACGGATTTGGTTTGGCCAGCGACGTACGATCGGATAACGGGTGATTCCGCACGACCGAGAGTACGCGTGGCGAACAATCCCGAACTTATTCCGAACGATCGCGACCCCCGGACCTAGCGATAAATCCTTGTATTCTCTTGGGAATCGAGATCGTCACGACTTGAGTAACCTTAGGTCGATACGCGTAACCCCTAAACAGCCGCCTGTTAGTGAGAGACGTTAAAATCGCATTTGAGCGAAATCGATCGTGGAATTGAGTCCGGACTTCGGTGTCGAATTTCGTGGACGTACGCGACTATTTTGCAAGGACGACGTTGTATTAGTGTGGCCAATTATATTTGGGTCGGTGGGGTCGAAAATTGGAAATTTGGCCCGGGACCGGAAAATTACCGTTTTGCCCCTAAGCCTATGCATGGGTTCTGAATTTTAGAGGTTTTAATCGGTTTTATTTAGCCCATTAGTGGCCAAAAATAATGGACAAGAATGCCCCCATTGCTCTTGCTTATTCCCCAATTGCCCTTAGATATTTTTGGTCTAGAACCAATCTTGGCCCTTGATCTTGATTTGATTTGATGGGTGCTTAAATATTGGCCATTGGATCTTGTTCTTAGAGAGATGGATAGCCTAGACATTGTTAGTGGGGTGGTTCAACCACCCCCACTCACCCATTTTACACAAAACACACACACACTCTCTCTCTCTCCCTCCTCTCATTCTCACCATCACCATCACTGGCCACTCTCCCTCCCTCTCTTCCACGCCTCACTCTCTCCCCACGCTCTCGCCACTCTCCCTCTCCATTCTCCTCCTCCCTTTGGCCGTGTGAGCCGCCCGCCGAAGCACACCACCGCCGCCCGCCGGACCGCTCGCTGCCACCGCCGTGAGAGCCTCGGCGCTGCTGCTTGTCCCGCCGTGAGCCGGTGTCCGTTCAGCCCCCTTTCTCCTCCTTGTTCAGCCACTTTTGAAGCTTGAAACCTTGTGAGTACAAATCCTAAATCCTAATTAGGATTATGTGTACTTTAGACAAGTTTTAGGGGTTATTAGGGTATTTTAGGGGTTGATTGAGTGGCCATTGATTAGGGCTGGCTTTGTGGCTATTTTGGTGGTTTAGCACGGTGATTTAAATGTGATTTGGTGGCCTAGAATGGGCTGGTTGTTGGCCGATCATTGAGGACTAGGTTTGGATAATTATGTGGATTAAAATGGGTGCAAGGTGTAGGCTGTTTAGTGGCTGATTTTGTGGTGATTTAATGGCCTAATGTGATGACTTGGAGGTGGGTTAGTAGCCTAGAGTGGACTGTTTAAGGGCTGATCATGACGGGATTAATTGGACCTCGTTCGGTTAATATGTGGTTTGTTTGTGAATTGCCAAGTGTGCCTTGAATTGCCTATGTGGTGGCTGAATTGTGTATGATTTGGAATTGATTATGTGATACCATGTTGGGTGCTTGATGTGACCGAGAATCGAGATGCTTGGCGAGCCATGAGTGTGCGTAATTATATTGATTCAATCGCATGAATTCGGATGCCAATTATGTGTTGCGGCTGTGTCGAATTAACTGGTTCATTGAGCATGCGTGGCATTAATTGAGTATGTGGCCAAGTTGAATTGAATGCTCAATGTGGAAATTTGGATGCCCGAGTGTGATTGTTATGGCCATGAATTGTGCATATCAAGCATTGGCATAACATGTGCATTAGGTGAGTGTGCACGAATGGCATGAGCATGTGATCACCTAATCGCCCTGATGCGATTTACGCGGGGTTCAAATAATAACTGGTGGATGTGTACGTGTGATCACATAAAGCCCTGATGTGTTTTACGCGGGGTATTGAACCCGTCCTGATGCATTTTACGCGAGACGATGGCCGGACTACCGAAAGATGGCCAACCTGATGCGTTTTACGCGGGCCAGAGATCGATTGATGAGTAAAGGACCTGATGCATTTTACACGGGTTAGACCTGATGCGTTTTACGTGGGTCGTTGAATAAATGGAAAGTGTGCAAGTGTGCGAAAGTGCATCGATGAGGCATGAGCATGAGTATGAGCATGAGCATGTGCATGACATGCGTCGTGGCCAAGTGATATTGCGCACGTGTCATAGTTGGGTTCTGTACTATTATTGTCATTCTTGTGTGCCTAACCTGCAGGGTCAAGAATATATTTGATTTGGGCCGAGGGCCTAAGTCGTTCGAATGTTGCATTGTGCGTTTGGTCTATACTTGTCCGGGAGGTGCATGTTAACCTAGTTTAGGTTTAGGGGGCCTATTCGCTGAGATTTATTCTCATTGTTGTTTAAACCCCACTTTTCAGACCCCCGACCCTAAAGATGGTAGATGTGCCGCTTCGTTTTGGGATCTCGTATTGCATAGAGCGATCGGTGACAGAGCACCTCGTAGGGAACGGGGAGTCTTATGTTAGGTATTACACTATAGTTTGGGTCGACGAGGGCGGGCTACATTTCCGGACCCATCCTTACCTCGCTTGGTGTTTCCGGGACTAGTTCGGTATCCATGGACCTCTTAGGACCTTCAACGTCCCGTTCGACGTATTAGGCCGGTCGGATCCGCAGGCCGCCGATGGAGAGATCGCGAGCCTCGTTGTCACGTCCGAGGAAGATTCCGGCACCCAGCCAGTCATCATCGGGATGGATACCGAATCCGAGGAGCCAGAGGAGCCGATGGACTGGGAGTCCGATCAGGAGACGCAGTCGGAGTCCATCGAGCAGGAGCTTGAGCCGGAGGATGATTCTGGGGTGGAGTCAGTGGACCCCGAGTCCGAGCCGGATTCGATGGATTCTCGGTCTGAGTCATCTGATGACTCGTCCGAGTCCTCGGGATCCGATCCGAACTAGTTGCCCTAGGGTTTAGTCCTGACTATAGTTAGGTAGGGCCGACACTTTTTTATAGGAGCCCTTTCGAGATAGTGCCTGACCACCGGAGCCACGTACCCTTTTTTATGTTAGTGGCCGTTGACCCATTTTTTGTTGGTGTATAGTTCAGTATTAATGGATATTGTATATCCCTGTTATTAATGCAAGTTGTATTTATAGTATTACTGTTATCCTTGGTCATGTTGTTTTATATTGTATGGGTGTTATGTTGCTTCTGCATGTGCATTGTTCTCTGTTTTGGGTTTTGGGTCGGCGACGCGTCTTGGGACGTCTCACTGAATCGGCCTCGGTAGGGTTGTCGCATGCCGTAGGATTCGGGGCGTGACAATGAAGAATCATCAAATCTCCATGATGAAAACGAGGAAAGACTCAACAGAAATTGGAAACAAAAATCCAGTCTTCCCAAGGACCTTATCATTGGAAATTTAGAGGATGGAATTAAAACTAGAGCAAAAGCAAAAGAAGTCATAAATATAATGGCTCTTATCTCTGAAGTTGAACCAAAGAATGTTGAAGATGCATTGAAAGATGAAAGCTGGATTGAAGCTATACAAAATGAACTTTTACAATTCTCGATCAATCAAGTATGGGAACTTGTTCCTAAACCCAAAAATCATTCAGTTATTGGAACAAAATGGGTATTTCGAAATAAACTGGATGATCAAGGGAAAGTCGTCAGAAACAAAGCAAGACTTGTGGCCAAAGGATATTCACAAGAGGAAAGAATAGATTATGATGAAACCTATGCTCCCGTGGCCAAGTTAGAAGCAATAAGAATATTACTCGCTTATGCTTGTTTCTGTGATTTTAAATTATTTCAGATGGACGTAAAAAGCGCATTCTTAAATGGCTACATCAAAGAGGAGGTATATGTAGAACAACCTCCAGGTTTTGAAGATTCTCAAAAGTCTGATCAGGTATATACTCTCAAGAAAGCATTATATGGTCTCAAACAAGCACCGCGTGCTTGGTACGAAAGACTGAGCAGCTTTCTGGAATAAAATGGTTTCACAAAAGGTAATGTAGACACTACCCTATTCATCAAAAGAAAAGGTACAAATATTTTAATTGTTCAAATCTATGTAGATGATATCATTTTTGGTTCTACAGATGAAAAATTATGTAAGAATTTCTCTAAAATGATGCAAAGAGAATTTGAAATGAGTATGATGGGAGAATTAACTTTCTTCCTTGGATTACAGATTAAACAAACCAAAAATGACACCTTTCTTTGTCAAGAAAAGTATGCTAGGGAAATTATGAAAAAGTTTGGCTTGGTAAATTGCAAAATGACTGATACTCCAATGTCATATTCCATTAAATTAGACAAGGATGAAAAAGGAAAACCAGTAGATAAAAAATTATATAGAAGCATGATTGGTTCTCTCTTATTTAACTGCTTCATGACTATATATTATGTTCAGTGTTTATTTGTGTGCAATATTTCAATCAGAACCAAAAGAATCTCATCTTACTGCAGTCAAAAGAATTATCAAATATATTAGCGCCAATCCTACACTTAGGTTGTGGTATCCTAAAGGATCAAACTTTACTCTTATTGGATATTCTGATGCTGACTATGCTGGATGTAAAATAGACAAGAAAAGCTCCTCAGGAATGTGTCAATTATTAGGACACATGCTTGTTTCATGGTATTCAAAGAAGCAACAAACTGTAGCTCTTTCAACAGCAGAAGCAGAATATGTCTCACTTGGTAGTTGCTGTGCTCAAATTCTTTGGATGAAACAACAATTGAAAGACTTCAATGTCAAAGACTCAACTGTGGAGATCAAGTGTGACAATACCAGTGCCATCAATCTGACCAAAAATCCTATTCTGCATTCCAGAGCTAAGCATATTGATATTAAGCACCATTTTATCCGTGATCATGTTTTAAAAGGAGATATAATTGTTCAATTTATAGACACTAAACAGTAATTAGCTGACATTTTTACAAAACCTTTAGAGAAGAAAAGTTTTGGGCTTATTAGAGATAAATTAAACATCATTAACCCACTTTATTGAGATATGCAGAATAAACTCTCATTGCATTTGATGACTTATTTGATCAAGCATATATTTGAAGTGTCTGATTTTGGCGCGCAAATCATCTTATAAAAGGTATGTATATCTCATATATTTTTTTACCGTAATTGTTTGAATATCTCATATATTAGTTGCCTTGATTGATATCGTTTGAGGATTATAATTCCAAAATTTTCGGAATATAATTTCCGAAATTTCTATAACTGTCAATTGACAATTTCGAAAAAGGTTTTATAATAACCGATATATAGTACTCCTTGGTTTAAAACCTTTTCATCTTCTCTCTCATTCTCACAGTCTCTCCGAGCACTCATTCCACTCTCTGAAACCCTAAAGATCTCCAAAAACACGATTTACCCTAAAAGATCTCATCTTTCACTTCGAAAATTCAAAAATCTCTTAAATGGCACCAAAATCGACCATTGAATCAAAGAAAGGAATCAAGGGTTCCAGACGATCGAACAGAATTGTAGGAATGTTCACCAGAGCAGACAAAGAAGGAGAAGCAGAGAAAATCGATATCTCTGACTCGGACTCAGAGCAAGTGTCTTCTGCAGGTAACAAATCTCCACGTATACTTGTTCAAGAACGTGATCGTTTTGTTATGGCAAGACAACTGGTAAAAACCCTTAGAGTACTTCAAGAAAATCGGAGTGACCAGAGTACGATCAAGGCCGTATGTAAAACCTTAGGTTTTCTGTCTGAGCGTAAAGTTATAGAGGAATATGAGAAGGGTATAAGGCTTGGAAGAACGCCTGTTGCTAAGAAAGGGATAGTTCTGAGAGAATCCTCTAATGTACAGGAAACCCCTGTGACTGTCAAGAAAGGAGTTTCTCGAAAAGGAAAAGAGAAAATAGGAGAACTTTCGAATGTTGAAAGAGAAGAATTCGTTGGTGAAGAGGAATGGCAGACTTTGGAGAAAAGCATAAACATTGATAGTAGGAAGGAGGATAATGATGAAAAATTATTTGCTGAGTTTTTGCCTATTTCTGGAATTCCTGCTGATGACAAGAAAAGTGATAGCTTATTTAGAAACACAACTCATCAAGTCGCTTACAACTCTCTTCTAACAAGAGGAATAATGAATAGCAGAGTTGTAGACTTCAGCTTCTTTGAAAATTTCAATATCAAAATTCAGCGTCTAATTGAACATCTTAATTTTCAAAGAATGTGCTCTCTCCCTCACAAAGTCTACCCAGAACTTACGGCTTACTTTTATTCAAATCTATCATTCCTTTCTCCTTCTGAAATTGAGTTCTCTGTTTTTTAACAAGATTACAAGTTATCAGCCTTTGATCTCGCTGCCATTCTGGGAGTAAAACATACAGAATTCTCTCTTATTCCTATTATTTCAAATTTGGCATATCAATCTCTGTCTGGTGACTCTTCTTTCATCAGAGGCTCCACATCTCATGTATCTCACTCTCTTTTTCCTCTAAATTCAATTGTCCTGCACGAAATCAACATCAATTGTCTCAGACCCAATGGTTCTTCCAAAACTGATGTCTCTCGTTATGAGGCTAAGTTAATTTGGGCAATTCAAACTTCCATTCCTATTTCTCTGTCACATATGATTCTCCTTCAAATGGATAGAACTGTTAAGAAGAGTAAAGGTCAACTCCCTTATGGAGCTTTGATCACCGCTATCTTTGAGTATTTAAAAATCTCCATTCTAGCCAAACTCAAAGGTAAACCTCTTCAAACTATGACCATTGGAGAACTCATGATGACTAAGATGGGATATAGATTTGATGGTGAAAATTGGAAGGATAAGAGGGGTAAGATTATTCCTACAAAAGTGATGAGTGCACAAAACAAGGGCTCTGTCAATATTTTTCATGATTCTCATAAGGAGGAATCAATTGAGCCCTTAGTAAGAAAGAGGAAAGTGCAGCCGACAATCTCCAAAACTGAAAGACCAGCCAAAAGAACTCAAGCCGTGGCCAGTGATTCTAATGAAATGCAGATTTCTGATGACCAATCTGCTGAACAGTCTCAAGCTGATGAAAGAAGCCTTGAGGAGTCAAGGTTTATGCAATGGCTAATTATTCAAGATGCCAAGTACAAAGCCCGTGCAGACAGACATGCTGCCACTCAGTTTGAAATTCAGAGACTGCAAGAAGAGGAGGACCACTTGATGAATTCACTTAGTGACATCATCAACAAAGAAGTCATGGAAAATCAGCAAGAGAAAATGGCCACTGCTGAGAAAGATGTTGAGAAAGGACCCTCTAGAAGACAGGGGGAGTTTGAACATGAAGCAGAAATGCATGAGGAGTTTCAGCAAGAAAATGCTCAATATGATAACATGCAGGAAGAGTTTGAAGAAGAAAATGCTCAATATGATAACATGCAGGAGGAGTTTGAAGAAGATATTGCTCCAGATGTTGAGGACAATGACCACGATCAGAATGCAAAAGACGCAGCTCCTTCAGCAGCAACTTCTACAGACTTTCCTCTTGAAGGCAATAACTGTGAAAATAGTCCATCTGAAGCTCCATCAAGAGACAAAAGGAAGGAAGTATCTATTGATGTTCAGACCACTCATACTCCTTCTAGATACAACATCTCCTCTTCCATGTCAGATCATGCAGCCATTACCGATCTAAGATGGAGACAAGCTGCAGTTCAGAATGAAGTTCGAGAACTCCGTAATGAACTCAAAGGGGGAATTCAGGAAATCAAGGACTTGATGGCAGCCAGATTCAACAATTTAAAGGCTCAAGTTAGAACTGATATATAAATTGCAGGTATTAACACTGCAGGCCAGATTCATCAGCTCTCCTCACACATTGAGCAACGATTAAACCAAATTTCTAGTTTCCATCTTGTCCAAGTACCTTTCCTATCTGCACCATTTGGAACTTCATCATCTGAACCTGCCGGACCCTCAGTCCCTCCAGAAAATCAGCAAAATTGATCTCATTCATTTCCAACTTATTATTTCCAAACTCGTTAGTGATCTTACTTATGTGTTTGACTTTATGTGAACTTTGCAATGGTTGTTTGACTTTTGGTTATTATGTAAACTTTGTCTATTAAATTTGAATACTGCTCTCTTATTACATTAATTATGATGTTTATCCTTTCTGCTGATGTCAAAAAGGGGGAGAAGTATTATAAAGAATGGGTGTGAATACAAGTGATATGAATATGAAGTATTGGAGTGGCAGAATATGATCAGCTATATTTCAGAGCTTAACAATGTTTTATATGCTTCGAAAGTTATATCATCTGAAAAAACTATATTTTGTTTACATCACATATAGATAGTTTTGTCATCATCAAAAAGGGGGAGATTGTTGAGCAAAATCCCTAATGAGTTTTGAGGAATGACAAAACAATCTATTACTGACCAAAATTACACTTAAGTTATTTGATGTAGGTAAATACTGAGTCATCAAACTTAGTCGACGAAAGGACTTTGTCATCAGACTCAAAATTACTCGTCAGATTCAATGAGTGTTATTTTTGGCATGTTTATGTAGGATAATCAAATTGATATTTTAAGATATTCTAATTAGTAATCACAAGATCATTCCTCAAATACGAAGAACTACACTTATGGAAACCTTGATTTGATTGTATGGGCGATCAAATCACTTGGAGATAATGGTTCTTCTTCTAACGGCTATGCATCCTATTTTGGGAAGAATCTCCAACGGGTTGATTTGGAGATCAATCCTCTTAAGACTGTCCAACGGATAGATTGAAAGTAGAGGAGTATAAAAGGAGTGCAAACGTCGTACAATAAACAAGAATCATAATCGATAATTCCAAAGTTTGAATAGAGTTTCGATCTTACACACTTGTGATTACTGTTTTCCACATTGTGATTTTAGAAAGAAAATTACTTGAGTGAAGAGTGTACGTGATAGTGTTATCTATCATCTGAGAAGTACAGCTCTTGTAATCTTCTGGTGATTCAATAGTGAAATACAGCCAACAGGCTGTCAGCGTGGAGAGTGGACGTAGGCTTAATAAAGCCGAACCACTATAAAGATTTGTGTACAGTATTCTCTATCCCTAAACTTTTATTTATTATTGCTGATATTATACTGTATACATATCTGTCAAATAAGTTCATCAGAACATCGTCTTAGTCATCAGACGCAATCATCTGACAATAATTTATATACAAGTTTATTATACGAATCCATCTGATATTGATCATATGAGTTGTTGACCTAGACTATATTCATTCCGCATGTTTAAATCATACAATTTTGGTAAAATCACCTATTCACCTCCCTCTAAGTGATAACACTAGCCGTAACAAAGGGAAAAAGGAAACTTCTTGCTGTTCTAATCCTACAATGAAGAAAGTAATTAATATCGATGGTAGATTCAATCTCATATCAAGTGGATTAAAATTTTAAAATATGCTTAAAACTTTCTTTTGAAAAAAGCTTATATGAGTTTGAAAGTGAAGAAGGTGTAAATAAATTGTCAACCCCCATCTTGAAATTCTTATTAAAACGTAAAAAGCTAAAAGAAAGCACAAATCAGTGTTGTTTAACTTAAAATTGCCTAGATAATTAGATTGAATTTTAATTTTCAACTTTGAAGTAAAGTTTCCCTAAAACTATTTGATAAAAAAAAGGCAATTAATCGTATGTATATAAGCCGTCAAAATGACAAATTTTGAACATTCTATGTAACTTTTGTGATTAAAAATATGAGATCATAAATTAAAATTAACAACCTCCTCTAGACAAAGTGATAATAGGATGTAGGATAAGATAATATCTTGTTGGGTGAAATTTGATATTTATATTGTGAAGCTGATAAGATAAGAGAGATAATAGAAATAAAAAGTAGTTTCATGAGTTAGTCTGATAAAAAAAGAAATAGCCTGATAAAAGAAGAAACAATAAATTGAAGAGAAAGGGAGAGAGGAGGGTATTTCGGTAAGTTCACAGGAGAAAATGAGTGTCTTAGCCAAAATGGGGGTGGAAATAGCACCGCCCTTCATTGTTTTAGAGAAAATGCCACCATAATCACCTCCATAAAAGCACATAACTCAGTCGAGTGATGTTCTCTTGGTCTAATTGGTGGCTGTGCAACATATGGAAGCCCTTCTCTATTCAAAACCAACCCAATATAATACAGAGGAGGGATCCAACTATACTTTGCACCGCCACCAAAAGACTTTACCAGGTAAATATGCAAAAATGTATCCGGCGTGCCCACTTGGTTTCCAAATTCTCAAGAACCGGAAACAAATTGGTAAAAAATTTCAATTATCTTATTGAAATGAGACGAAAACTGAAATTTCTTGAAAAAAACCCTTCATGCTTTACTAAGATCTAACCATAATTATACTAATATTATGGGGAGATATCAAAATGTCCATCTTAAAATCATTCTGCCAAATAGATTGCAAAAAGAAACAACGGAAACCAATTCGGGGAAATCTTCAATGAAAGAATATTCAAAATCCACTCAAAAAATCAATTACATGCCCTATCTTAATTGGGTCAAAGAAATCCGTAAGTTCAATAGTTAGAAGTTAACGGGGTGATAAACATTTTTTCACATGGTGAATGCAAAAATAGGATTCCCAGAAGGAGAGCAACTCAGCAATGCCAAAAGGCCTCACTAAAGATCCTCAAAAGCATAAATTTTAATCAAATTCAACACTAAATAAGGAATACGTCAATACCCACTTTTCCTAGACATAAAAAAAAAGAGACGAAAGAAGAAAAATAAGAAAAAGCACCTTCATTCTTCATTGACCTAAACCCATCACAAGGAAAATTACCACTTTACTCAATATTAACCACAACTCCAAATTTAATCAATTTATCCAATACCCATCATTGAAAACAACGCAAAAACCATCTCAAACATAGAAGCAAAGAAAGTAAAAGGAGAGAGAAAGAGGGAAGGATGAAGATAAGGAAAGTGGGACCCGCAAAAGAAGAAAACATAAAGAGGACACTAAGAGAAAATGATGCTAAAAGGTGGGACCCACAATGGGTAAATTGGTCACAACACTTTGTTTGAGAGTGTTTTAGCTAAACTAGGAGTGGAAAAAGCGTGACACAAAAATGAATTGTTGGGATATTTATGTAGTTTCGTTTCCGTGCTTTTTTTTTTATTTCTAATTATTTTATACAAAAAGCGCGGAAGCGGGAGCTGCAAGAGAGAGAAAGGTAATTGCCGAGAGAAAAAGAGAAGGAAGAAGATGAAGGAATATGAGACCCGAAAAAGAAGAAAACAAAAAAAAATGCCAAGGGAACAATTAAGATGCTGAAAGGTGGGACCTACAATGGGCGAAATGGTCATAACACTTTATTAGGGAGTGTTTTAGCCAAACTAGGAGTGGGAAAAGCGCGACTCTTTATTTTATTGCAAGAAAATACTCTTATATAAAACTTTTTTGATAAACAAGATCAAGTTAATGTAAAAACTATTTCACATTATCTGAAAACTTTCAAAAAAATGCAATCCAGTTTTAGAACTTGTCAAATTGGTTCAATCAAGTTCTTCCATTAATTACACTTTTTGAAAATTTTAAGACTTAATTATACTTTCGTAACAAGTTTTAGGATTTGATTTTCCATGACAAGTCTTAGGACTTGATTGCATTATTTGAAAGTTTTAGGACTTGGTTACACTTTTATGATAAGTTTTAGGACTTCTAGTCTACTTCCCTTTAATTTACTTTCCTTCTTTTTTTTTTAGTTTTTTTGTTTCTGTGTAGAATCTAATTTTCATAATGAGGAATATCACATGTTTTTTGTGTTTATTTATTTTGGGTATCCCATGTATATTATAGGTCATTATGTTCTCTTCTTTATTTTCAGATTTCACTTCTGTTAAAATTAGCTTTGTTGAAAAGAGAAATTTCCAAGGAATTTAGTTCTTTTCTACATTAGCGAGCAAATTTATGGATTAATTGCCAAGAAAATATAGAAAAATTTTAATAGAGAAAAATTTTAAAATCAATTCTTATCTTATCTTCGAGGTTCTTAAATTGTAAACCTGACGAAAATATTGAAGAATATTTTATTCTTGGCTTCAAAGCGACCATCTTTTGTGTAAAACCCATGATCAAACCTACGATACAGTCCTTTTAAAAGACCTTTCCGATTGATTAAAATGTATTCACTGCAAATATCTCGAAAGCCTTTAATATAGGTTATGTGAGATATCTCCAGTGGTCAAAAATTTGTTACCCACATCAATGGATGGGAACAAAAACCCTTAGCGAGTGATTGTGAGAAGACCTTTTTTATTAAGGTGCTTTAATTCAGCAATTTTAACAAAATCTTTGGAGTAAACCAAAATCATCTTGTTCAAGACTGTCCTATAAAGGAATTTTGACCAATTGATGACATTTATCGAAGATTGACTAACAATTGCTTGAATGACATTTAAAGTCTTAATGCTTTCTTATGTTGTTTACCTTCTATTTGATTTGCTAATGCAATCTCGGAATCATCTTAAAATTTACCTCTGAAGTGGAGTGATCTTAATTTTCGCTCGATTCATTATATGCAATCTTGGAACTCCTTGAAATGGTGATTATTAGATATTTCAAATAGGTATCTTAGAGCAAATTACAAGATTGTAGCACTAGACCTTCACCTTCCATGTGGACGCAACTTGTAGCTTTGATTATGGTGATTCAAAATGGTATTCTAAAGCAAAACACAACTTCATAGCATCGGAGTTTCACCCCCAACTGCGCCTTGTGGCTTTAAATGTCACGCCCCGAACCCCAACGGACTCGCGACACCCCTTCGCTGGTCGTATTGAATGCGACTTCCCAGGACTCATCGCCGACCCACGCGAACATCAAAACATAAAGCGTAAGTGGAAACGATTAAAAGCACTCAGACAAGATTAAAGACCAATGATAGTAGAACACTTGAACAGATGAACCACATACTTCATTCAACGGCACGTACTTACAACATCCAACCTTACATACAAAGGCCACTAGGGTTAAAACCACCATCATCAAAAAGGGGCAAGTGGTCGGGTAGGTTAGCCTAGCTATACAAAAAGGGTCCACCAACTCCATGGGCTCCTCTTTGGGATCTTGCTCCATCGGCTCTTTTTCGGGATCCCAAAACGCTGTGACGGACCATTCATGGTCGGAGTCGGGGTTCTGAAATGGTTATATAATAACCATGAGAACGAGTCTCAATAAGCAACACCCTAAACCCTACCTAGGCCAATGCATACCCAGACAAGTCTTATCCAAACACATAATAGAGCAACCACACGACTTAGGCCCTCGGGCCCAAATCAAACATATGTTGACCCTGCAGGTTAGGTACATAATAATACTGGCACTAAGCCCAACAATGGTACATACACACATATCAATTGGCCACGAACACATGCCATGCACACGCTTGCACTCGTTAATGCACTCTTGCACACGTGCCATCACTATGCATATGCTCATGTTCCTTTCTGCACACATGCACACGTGCCAATTTTCCATTTATTCACCGACCCGCGTTAAACACATCAGGTCCGACCCGCGTAAAACGCATCAGGTCTATCACATACAACACTTCCTGGCCCGCGTAAAACGCATCAGGCTAACCGTCTTCCGGCAATCCGGGCATCGTCCCGCGTAAAACGCATCAGGACGGGTTCAACACCCCGCGTAAGACGCATCAGGGTTTTATGTGGTCACACATACTCATACCACCAATTATTATCTGAACCCTGCGTAAGACGCATCATGACGATTTAGGTGATCACATGATCATGCCATTCGTGCACACTCACATAATGCACATGTTATACCAATACTCGATATACACATTCATGGCCATAATGTCCACGCTCGGCATCCACAATTTCCACACTCAATTAATGCCACAACATGCTCAATCATTGACCCACCAACATTAGCCACTAATATGCACCCAAAACCATCCCAATTCCAAACCACGAGCTCACCAATCCGACATTCAAGTCGGCCACAATCAATCGTCAATTTCACCCACACATGCCATAGCAATCCGGTCCTTTAACTCACCATAATTAGCCCACTGTCAACTAAATCCGTCAAAACGCCACGATAACACCAAATAATTCTCGAGAGAGAGAAAAATCGAGAATATACAAAATCGGGTCCAAACTGGGAAGTTGCGCAGTGACAGAAATCCATTTGAAATAAATAGTAAATCAACTCTAAAAATTATGAAATTTGGATATGTTGTATAAAACATCTTGATAAACATTTTCCGTGAGAACTCAAAACCCAGTTCCAACCGTAAACACCTCGTTTTGACACTCAAAGCCGGACAGAACCCGGTTCGCTCGGACAGCCCCTCAGACCATCAAAAATACAACTCATTCAATACACAAATCACTTTGGAAAGCTCTGAAATTTTTATATGTCATAGAAACAAGTGTTTTTAACAATTTTTGTCAAGGAATTTTGTTGAAATAAGGTCTGAAAAATTTTATAAAAATTCGGAAAGACAAGAAGGTCGGGTGAACAGTAACTCGGGCAGTTTTGTGACGGTCTAAAAACCGACTTCCGAATGACCCCAAAAAAATTCTAAAAATTCTGAATTTAAAGTATGTTATACTTAAAGATGTTGGGAACAAATTCCATGAAGAACACTTCCTCATATTCGGCCCACAATGATCACCAAAAAAATAATAAAGCATAGAGGTACAGTAACAACCAGAAATCCGAGAATCATAAAACTTGCACCATTAAGCAAATCAAGCTTATACAACCATAAAACCAACCATCCACAGCCCCTAATCTTTCTCTAGACATGCCATTAGTAACCCACTAGCCTAATCAAGGATTAGGAAGTCACTTACAAGAGAGCCTAAGCAAGACAACCTAGCAAGGGAGCAAACAAGAGCCTTGGCACGGCAACGGCGACTCCGGTGAAGCAACGGTGAGGGCGGACAGTGGATGGCAGCTCAAGTGGTGGTGGTGGCGGACCGGCTCTGGCAGCGGCGGCGGAGCTCCTCCGGCGAGGGCCTCTCACGGCCGAGCAAATAGAAATGAGAGGGAGAGAGTGAGGCGTGGGAGGGGGAGATGGCCGGTGAGTGATGATGAGAATGAGGAAGAGAGAGAGAGACTAGAGTGTATATGGTTTGGCTAAGTGGGGTGGTTGACCAAACACCCAAAAATGACCATCATGCCCTCTAATCAAGGGCTAGGATTAATTCTAGACAAAATATCTAAGGGCACTAAGGTCCAAGGATTCTAACAATAATAATAATAATAAGCAAGACCATAATATCCACTAATAATTCTCTAAAATTAGGAATTCAAGCTTAGGGGTCTAGGGGCAATTTGGTAATTTTTCGGTCCCGGGTCAAATTTTCAATTTTCGACTCCACTGATTCCAAATATAATTGGCCACACAAAAATGACGTCGTCCTTGCAAAATAGTCGCGTACGTCCACGAAATCCGACACCAAAGTCCGGACTCAATTCCATGATCGATTTCGCTCAAATGCAATTTTAGCGTCTCTCACTAACGGGCGGCTGTTTAGGGGTTACGCGTATTGACCTAGGGTTACTCGAGTCATGACGGTCTCAATTTCCCAGAGAACACGAGGATTTATCACTAGTTCCAAGGGTCGCGATTGTTCGGATTAAGTTCGGGATCGTTCACCGCGCGTACTCTCGGTCGTGCGGAATCACCCGCTATCCGATCGTACGTCGATGGCCAAACCAAATCCGTCACTCTCCTTGGATAGGCCCACGTCGGCACAAAATATTCCCTCGTCGTTTCTGGGAATCGGACTCAATTCACGGTCGAGTTCTTGGGTCCACGTACCATTTTTCCTAGTTAGCCATTCCCTACTGGTCAGTATCCTGAGAATAATCAATTCCGGGCGAGACTCACTAAAACGCAATGAGAAATACATATCCATTTTATTGATCACGAAAGTGGGCCGAATTCAGGACGTTACAACTCTTCCCCCCTTACAAAAATTTCGTCCTCGAAATTTACAATCCAAACCCGACTACTCAAATAAATAGGGGTGCTGACGTCGCATTACTTCCTCACTTTCCTAGGTGGCACCTTCTGTCCCGTGATGCTCCCAAATAACCTTGACTAATTGGATCGTCTTGTTCCTCAAAACCTGCTCCTTCCTGTCCTCGATTCGCACCGGTCTCTCCACGTACGACACCCTGTCGTCCACGTCTATTACCTCATGATTCAGCATGTGGGTCAGATCCGGTTCGTATTTCCTCAACATTGACATGTGGAAGACGTTATGAACTTGCGACAAATTCGGCAGCAAGGCGAGACGATAGGCCAACGTTCCAATCCTTTCCAAAATCTCGAACGGGCCTATATACCTTGGACTCAGCTTTCCTTTCTTGCCAAACCGAGACAGTCCTCTCATCGGCAAGATCTTAAGGAATACATGATCGCCAACCAGAAACTCCAACGGTCTACGCCTTCGGTCCGTGTAACTTTTCTGACGGCTCTGAGCTGTTCTTAGCCTTTCCTGGATAATCTTTACCGTTTTCACCGACTGCTGAACTAGCTCTGGACCCGTTATACTTCTTTCCCCCACTTCGTCCCAACACAACGGTGTTCTGCATGCTCTGCCATAAAGTGCTTCAAACGGTGCCATCCCAATACTCTGCTGAAAGCTGTTATTGTAGGCAAATTCCACCAAATGCAACTGTTCTTCCCACTTGCCCTGAAAATCTAATAACCACGCTCTCAGCATATCCTCTAAGGTCTGAACGGTCCTCTCAGGTTGGCCATCCGTCTGAGGATGATAGGCCGTACTGAATTGCAACTTGGTTCCCATGGCTGATTGCAGACTTTTCCAAAAATTCGCAGTAAACCGGGGATCACGATCCGAAGTGATTGATACCGGTACTCCATGAAGACGAACTATCTGCCGCACATATAACTCGCGTACCTTTCTAGCTCGAAGTCCTTTCGCACTGCCAGGAAGTACGCTGACTTGGTCAATCTGTCCACTATCACCCAAATAGAGTCGTGTCCCCTCTGGTTTCTTGACAATCCCGTTACAAAATCCATTGTAATATGCTCCCATTTCCATTCTGGGATTTCCAATGACTGCAACATTCCACCAGGTTTACAATGATGTGCCTTCACTTGTTGGCACGTCAAACACTTAGCTACATGCTTGGCCACGTCCACCTTCATTCCGATCCACCAATAATGCTGTTGAAGGTTCTGGTATATCTCTGTGCTGCTCGGGTGAATGCTATAATTGCTCCTATGAGCTTTTGATAAAATCTCTTCCTTAAGCTCCAAATCATCGGGCACGCACAAACGTCCTCGAAATTTAAGAATTCCGTCCTCAGACACTTGGAAGTCCGGTTTCCTGTTAGTACCATCCATTTCCAGAATCTTCTGAATCTCAGGGTCCGTAGACTGCAACGCCTTAATCTTGGTTTGCACCTTCGGTTCAATCCTTAACGTCGCCATCAGACTGGAGAGGTGTCCTACCTCGAACTTAAACTCCGAGTCTCGCGCTCCTTCCAATAAGATCCACTCTTTGACCATTAACTGCGCGATGCTCGACTTCCGACTTAGGGCATCCGCTACCCGGTTGGCTTTTTCGAGATGATATAAAATGTCATAGTCATAGTCCTTCGGCAACTCCATCCAATGACGTTGTCTCATATTTAGCTCCTTTTGTGAAAACAAGTACTTGAGGCTCTGGTGATCCGTGTAAATCTGAAACTTTTTCCCACACAAGTAGTGCCTTCAAATCTTAAGGACAAATATAATTGCGGCCAATTCCAAGTCATGCGTCGGATAGTTCAGCTCATGCGGTCTCAATTGTCGCGATGCGTATGCCACCACTCTTCCATGTTGCACTAACATGCATCGTAGTCCCTTTAGCGACGCGTCACTGTAGATTTCATATCCTCCCAGACCTGACGGGACCGTCAACACTGGCATGGTCGTCACACTCTGTTTTAATTCCTGAAAACTCCTTTTTCACTTATCCGTCCATTCAAATTTCATTTCCTTCTTTAGCAAACGCGTCCACAGTGTAGCTAATGCTAAAAACCTTTTCACAAAACGTCTGTAATAACCTGCCAGACCCAAGAAGCTCCGAACCTCGATTACCGTTGTCGGTCTTGGCCAATTCATAACGGCCTCAGCCAATTCATGACGGCCTCAATCTTCATTGGGTCCACTGCAATTTCTTCCTTGGATATCACATGTCTTAAGAACGCCACTCAACGAAGCCAAAACTCGCACTTACTGAACTTAGCGTAGAGTGCGTGTTCCCTTAAGGTCCATAGAACCTTTTCCAAATGTACCTCATGCTCGGCGGAACTCTTCGAATACACCAGAATATCGTCTATGAACACGATCACAAACTGATCCAGAAATTCCTGGAATACCCTATTCATTAAATCCATAAAGGCTGCAGGGGCGTTTGTCAGTCCAAACGGCATCACCGTAAACTCATAGTGTCCATACCTCGTCCTAAATGCCGACTTCGGCATGTCTTCCTTCTTGATCCTCAATTGGTGATAGCCAGTCCTCAAATCGATCTTAGAAAACACTGACGCCCCTTGTAACTGATCAAACAGGTCATCAATCCTTGGCAACGGGTATTTATTCTTAATGGTCACCTGATTCAGTTGTCTCTAGTCAATGCACAATCTCAATTATCCGTCCTTTTTCCTCACGAACAACACTGGCGCTCCCCATGGAGACGCACTCGGGCGAATAAAGCCCTTATCCAACAACTCTTGCATTTGAACTCTTAATTCCTTCAATTCTGACAGTGACATCCTATAAGGTGCTTTCGAGATCGGTTCCGTCCCTGGAGCTAATTCAACCACAAACTCCACTTTCCTCTCAGGTGGCAATCCCGGCAATTCCTGAGGAAAGACATCGGGAAGATTACACACCTCGGCTATGTCATTTAGCCTTGGTTCCTCAACCAACTAGTCAGCCACAAAATTAGTATCTTTTTATACCTCAAAGACAAAGCTCAATTCATCCAATTTCAATCCAACAGTCTTCCAGAAACAAATCGCATCGATTCTTTCCAAAAGCTGAAATTTCTAAGCAACACTCATCCTTCCAAACCCGTCCAAGAATAGTGTCAGTAATCCATAAATCCTTAAACCGATTGTGCCTATTCACCATAAAATTGATTATAAGTCTTACATGACCACTCAAACGATAACTTCAAAATCATCTCCTATTGCACCCAATATCATCTCATAACGCACCTAGACTTTCAAGGCACAACCTCCGCTTCATTCTTAGCCACAACCTACACTTTTCCTTACGTCCTTAGCCGATTCCGATTAATCTGCGGGGCAACTCTCACTTAATGTCTTACCTACGGTCGCTACGATTACATCAGTGGTCTAGCCTGTCGGTTCAGCAATTTCTCACTTGATGACCTTACTGGCCACCTCCAAAGCACGCTCCAAGTCCACCTGGGCAAGGGCCATTCCCATGCCTCCTTCCACAAGACCGACATGCGGCGTTGAAGCAGTGGTTCGGCTTTCGAAAGTTCTTCCTTACCGGAGGGACAAGTCTCATATTCTCTGCCATAGACTTCTTGCCAAGTTCCTATTATCCCCAACCGGCGCGTACCGCGATCCAGAAGCGATAGCCCTTTCATTCATATCCATTTCAATCATCGAGCCCTCTCATACAGCTCATTGTAATCTCTTAAGACTCAAGAGTACTAACTGACTGGGGAGTTCCGATTTCAATTCGTCCCGGAACCTCCTTGTCCTATCTACATGATCCTTGACCATCCTTGGTGCGTACTTGACAGCCTTACAAACTCAACCTCATGCTGATCGACTGATATCCGATTTTAGCGAAGCCGAAGAAACTTTGTCTTTTTCTGCTCTCGCGCACTCTCCGAAAAGTACTTCCCATTGAAAGCCTCGACCAAAGCACCCCAATACTTTAAAGCCTTTTTCCAACTCTTATATCCAAAGTGATGTAGCCTCGGGGTCACTTTTCCCATCAAACTTCGGAGGTTTCAATTTCAAAAATTGCTCAACCAGTTATTGCATCTGTCTGACTGCATTAACTTACCCTTAACCTTGGTTCCCAATCATTCCCATTAAAATTTCAATTTCTTCGAGTGCCCTCAGAATTCCATCCACTCTGGGATCCTCTGCAACCCCAACTTGCGGACCTACACAACCTCGACCTCGACTACTCAAACTCACAGGATTCACACCACTCACTTACCTGCTATAATTCCCTTCAGGAATTAAAAACCTAGGCCAACTACACCAGTCTAAAGCCCTAGGCAGGGAATCACAACAACAATTCACTAAGCAGGCAGCCAATCACAAACAACACCCAATCACAACCAACAGAGTTTGCACACTTACCTCAAGTCCTGATGCACCTGCACCTCACATATTATTGCATAAAATCACTCAGCAACCACAATCACACAGTCTGGGGTACGCATGGCACACAAGTCTCCCTAACTAACTACCCCAAAGTCATCGCTCCTTATCACTCCAGGCTTCGACCAACTTGGATCGAGCTGGCCTTGCTCTGACACCAAATCAACGGGGATGTCACGCCCCGAACCCCAACGGACTCGCGACACCCCTTCGCTGGTCGTATTGAACGCGACTTCCCAGGACTCGTCGCCGACCCACGCGAACATCAAAACATAAAGCGCAAGCGGAAACGATTAAAAGCACTCAGACAAGATTAAAGACCAATGGTAGTAGAACACTTGAACAAATGAACCACATACTTCATTCAATGGCACGTACTTACAACATCCAACCTTACATACAAAGGCCACTAGGGTTAAAACCACCATCATCAAAAAGGGGCAAGTGGTCGGGTAGGTTAGCCTAGCTATACAAAAAGGGTCCACCAACTCCATGGGCTCCTCTTCGGGATCTTGCTCCATCGGCTCTTTCTCGGGATCCCAAAACGCTGTGACGGACCATTCATGGTCGGAGTCGGGGTTCTGAAATGGTTATATAATAACCATGAGAACGAGTCTCAATAAGCAACACCCTAAACCCTACCTAGCAAATGCGTACCCAGACAAGTCTTACCCAAATCAAACATATGTTGACCCTGCAGGTTAGGTACATAATAATACTGGCACTAAGCCCAACAATGGTACATAAACACATATCAATTGGCCACGAACACATGCCATGCACACGCTTGCACTCGTTAATGCACTCTTGCACACGTGCCATTACTATGCATATGCTCATGTTCCTTTCTGCAAACATGCACACGTGCCAACTTTCCATTTATTCACCGACCCGCGTTAAACACATCAGGTCCGACCCGCGTAAAACGCATCAGGTCTATCACATATAACACTTCCTGGCCCGCGTAAAACGCATCAGGTTGGCCGTCTTCCGGCAATCCGGGCATCGTCCCGCGCAAAACGCATCAGGACGGGTTCAACACCCCGCGTAAGACGCATCAGGGTTTTATGTGATCACACGTACTCATACCACCAATTATTATCTGAACCCCGCGTAAGACGCATCAGGGCGATTTAGGTGATCACATGCTCATGCCATTCGTGCACACTCACATAATGCACATGTTATACCAATGCTCGATATACACATTCATGGCCATAACGTCCACGCTCGGCATCCACAATTTCCACACTCAATTAATGCCACAACATGCTCAATCATTGACCCACCAACATTAGCCACTAATATGCACCCAAAACCATCCCAATTTCAAACCACGAGCTCACCAATCCGACATTCAAGTCGGCCACAATCAATCGTCAATTTCACCCACACATGCCATAGCAATCCGATCCTTTAACTCACCATAATTAGCCCACTGTCAACTAAATCCGTCAAAATGCCACGATAACACCGAATAATTCTCGAGAGAGAGAAAAACCGAGAATATACAAAATCGGGTCCAAACTGGGAAGTTGCGCAGTGACAGAAATCCATTTGAAATAAATAGTAAATCAACTCTAAAAATTATGAAATTTGGATATGTTGTATAAAACATCTTGATAAATATTTTCTGTGAAGAACTCAAAACCCAGTTCGAACCGTAAACACCTCGTTTTGACACTCAAAGCCGGACAGAACCCGGTTCGCTCGGACAGCCCCTCAGACCATAAAAAATACAACTCATTCAATACCCAAATCACTTTGGAAAGCTCTGAAATTTTTATATGTCATAGACAAGTGTTTTTAACAATTTTTTTCAAGGAATTTTGTTGGAATAAGGTCTGAAAAATTTTAGAAAAATTCGGAAAGACAAGAAGGTCGGGTGAACAGTAACTCGGGCAGTTTTGTCACGGTCTGAAAACCGACTTTCGAATGACCCCAAAAAAATTCTAAAAATTCTGAATTTAAAATATGTTATACTCAAAGATGTTAGGAACAAATTCCATGAAGAACACTTCCTCATATTCGGCCCACAATGATCACCAAAAAAATAATAAAGCACAAAGGTACAGTAACAACCAGAAATCCAAGAATCATAAAACTTGCACCATTAAGCAAATCAAGCTTATACAACCACAAAACCAACCATCCGCAGCCCCTAATCCATCTCTAGACATGCCATTAGTAACCCACTTGCCTAACCAAGGATGAGGAAGTCACTTACAAGAGAGCCTAAGCAAGATAACCTAGCAAGGGAGCAAACAAGAGCCTTGGCACGGCAACGGCTACTCCGGCGAAGCAACGGCGATGGCGGACAGTGGATGGCAGCTCAAGTGGTGGTGGTGGCGGACCGGCTCTGGCAACGGCGGCGGAGCTCCTCCGGCGAGGGCCTCTCACGGCCGAGCAAATAGAAATGAGAGGGAGAGAGTGAGGCGTGGGAGGGGGAGATGGCCGGTGAGTGATGGTAAGAATGAGGGAGAGAGAGAGAGACTAGAGTGTATATGGTTTGGCTAAGTGGGGTGGTTGACCAAACACCCAAAAATGACCATCATGCCCTCTAATCAAGGGCTAGGATTAATTCTAGACAAAATATCTAAGGGCACTAAGGTCCAAGGATTCTAACAATAATAATAACAATAAGCAAGACCATAATATCCACTAATAATTCTCTAAAATTCGGAATTCAAGCTTAGGGGTCCAGGGGCAATTTGGTAATTTTTCGTTCTCGGGTCAAATTTCCAATTTTCGACTCCATTGATTCCAAATATGATTGGCCACACAAAAATGACGTCGTCCTTGCAAAATAGTCGCGTACGTCCACGAAATCCGACACCGAAGTCCGGACTCAATTCCACGATCGATTTCGCTCAAATGCAATTTTAGCGTCTCTCACTAACGGGCGGCTGTTTAGGGGTTACACGTATCGACCTAGGGTTACTCGAGTCATGACGGTTTCGATTTCCCAGAGAACACGAGGATTTATCACTAGTTCCAGGGGTCGCGATTGGTCGGATTAAGTTATGAATCGTTCACCGCGCGTACTCTCGGTCGTGCGGAATCACCCGCTATCCAATCGTACGTCGATGGCCAAACCAAATCCGTCACTCTCCTTGGATAGGCCCACGTCGGCACAAAATATTTCCTCGTCGTTTCTCGGAATCGGACTCAATTCACGGTCAAGTTCTTGGGTCCAGGTACCATTTTTCTTAGTTAGCCATTCCCTACTGGTCAGTATCCCGAGAATGATCAGTTCCGGGCGAGACTCACTAAAACGCAATGAGAAATACATATCCATTTTATTGATCACGAAAGTGGGCCAAATTTAGGACGTTACATTAAATACAGTGATTTTCACAGTCTTTTTAAAGTATACGCAGATTTGTAGCCTTAGAGCATTCAACCTCTAAAGGCCCGTTTGGTAACGTGCCAAACAGTGAAAATTTATGTTCTTTTGTTCCCAGAAATAGTTTGGGAACAAAAATGCGTTTGGTAAACTTTTTGTTCCCGGGCACATTTTTGCAAAAATTTGTGCCCAGAAACAGTTTTGGAAGAGATACAAGAAGTAAAAAAAAGTTGCTTCTTTTTTCTCGGCACAATTTTGAGAATGAGTTCTTTTTCTTTTTTTTCTTTTCTTCTTTGTGTTGTTCTTCCCTGGGCTGTGGCCGGTCGCTGGCGACCGGCCATAGTCCAGGGCCGACGAGGGCGTCACGGCCCTCGCCGGCCGTCGGTGGAGGCGAGGGTGAGGGCTGGACCCTTGCCGCCTGGGCGAGGCGGCTTGTCGTCGATCATGGCAAGGTCGGCCTCGCCCAGATCGGGTGAGGCCGAGCCTCGCCGTTGCGACTGACGGCGAGGTCTGCTTCGCCGTGGGTCGACCTCGCCCAGATCGGGCGAGGCCGAGCCTCGCCGTCGCGACTGACAACGAGGTCGGCTTGCCGTGGGTCGCGACGGCGAGGCTCGGCCTCGCCCGGATTTGGGCGAGGCCGACCTCGCCGTCGCGACCCACGGTGAGGTCGGCCTCGCCCGGATCGGGCGAGATCGACCTCGCTGTCGCGACCCACGGTGAGGTCGGTCTCGCCAAGATCGGGCGAGGCCGAGCCTCGCCGTCGTGACCCAAGGTGAGGTCGGCTTCGTCGTGGGTCGCGACGGCGAGGCCGAGCTTCGCCGTCTCGACCCACGGCGAGGTCGGCCTCGCCTAGATCGGGCCAGGCCGAGCCTCGCCGTCGCGATCGACGGCGAGGCTCAACCCCACCTGATCTGGGCGAGGCCGGCGGCAAAGGCCGCGACGCCCTGGCCGGTCGCCGACGCCGGCGACCGGCCATGGCCAAAGAAGGGAAGGGTAGAAAGAAAAAAAAAAGAAAAAAAAATTAAATAATTTAAAATATTATTAATAAAAAGAAATTTTGTGTAGTTACCAAATGTATTTCTGTTCTTTTCTATCCCAGGAATAGAAATTTTGGACAGTTACCAAACGTCTTCAAATGCTCAGAAATTGTTTCCGGGCACAGAATAAAAAAAAATCATTTCTGAGTAGAAATAGTTCCCGAGCACAGAATGATTGTCATGCGCACCTTAAGAGGTCGCAGCTTGTCGTTTTGGATGACTTCTCTTTCCAACATATACACATGGCGAGTTTCTACAGCCCATGGTATCCTTCTTTTGTTAGATATCCAAGTAATATCTCGGAAATTTCTAACAATGATATGCAGGTACGGTGTGCTTTTGCGGCCCGTGACCATTTCAAAACAAAAAACTTCCCCAGTGAAACTGTCTCTTTCACTACAACAAGGTGTGCTTTTGCAGCCCACATTCTTCCTTTCAATACGACACGATGAGCTTTGTGCAACATAGAGTCATTTTTATCAATAATCTTTGTAAATATACTTTCGAACAATCTAGGTAAGTAATTCTTACCCTTAGTTAAAAAAAATCAAAATCAAATCTTCTTCCACCCCAAAAACAGAGCTTAAGAGAGAAAAGAGTGAGAAGAGTGGAGTAATGAGAGAACATTCTACAAACGATGCACATGCTTGAGGTAAGCTTTAAAGGTAAGTCCTTGATCAAATGTCGTTTTTCATTTCATTTTCTTTCTCTTTGAGTTAGTTGACTAAAAATTTAGATATTATTTAGTCTTTGAAAGGAACCTCATCAAATTCTTTTTCAAAAGAGGCAGCTGTCGACACCTAATTTTTAGTGGATAAGTTCTACAAAGGTAAAATTCATGATTAGGGGTCCCACATTGTGATAGGGTCCATTTCTTGTCAAAAAGTGTCGCCTTAGTATTTTTCAAGTTAATTTTAGTTCCATAGTAGTCTAACTAATCCAAGACATTGATTTCATCGATAATCCAAGGAAGATTTTAGAGTTGACATTTTGGTCAACCCATAAAGTCATCTCTTGGTTAACTATTTTTCCAAAAATTCAAAAAATTGAAAAATCACCAAATCAACTCCTTTTTATCTCAATTTGATTTTTAACTCGTCAATTTTACAAAAAGGAATCAAAAATTGACTTTTCCCAAAATCAGGAATTTCAATTTCTAGTTGGCCAAATTCAAAATTAACTCATTTCTAGTTACGTTTTAGAAAACTTTCCTTCACAAAATTTGATCAAAAGGTCATTTTGCATTCAATTGTCAAATCAATTTCAAAATTCCAAGTTGGAGTCGAATTTCCCCAATTTGAGCCCTATTAGGGTTGTGATCAATTCTTCATAATTAACGCAAATTAGCCAAAATTGGGTACAATTGAGTACAAAAAACTCAATTCCAATGTCAATTTTGACAAAATCACAAAAATTGGACTCAATTCGACCAATTTATTGATTCAATGATTGATAAAATCAAGAGGGACCGATCCAATTAACCCAATTAGGTTTGACTCATGTTAAACTAATATTCAATTTAATCAATTGATGTCCCATTTGGCCAATTGAACATCAATTGTGCACATTGGTCTAACTTGTAACATCCTAAATTCGACTCACTTTCATGATCAATGAAATGGATATGTATTTCTCATTTCGTTTTAGTAAGTCTCGCCCGGAACTGATCATTCTCGGGATACTGACCAATAGGGAATGGCTAACTAGGAAAACGGTACGTGGACCCAAGAACTCGACCGCGAATCGAGTCCAATTCCGAGAAACGACGAGGAAATATTTTGGGCCAATGTGGGCCGATCCAAGGAGGGTGACGGATTTGGTTTAGCCAACGATGTACGATCGGAACGCAGGTGATTCCGCACGACCGAGAGTACACGTGGCGAACAATCCCGAGCTTATTCCGAATGATCGCAACCTCCAGAACTAGTGATAAAATCCTCGTGTTCTCTTGGGAATCGAAACCGTCACGACTCGAGTAACCCTAGGTCGATACGCGTAACCCCTAAACAGCCGCCCGTTAGTGAGAGACTCTAAAATCGCATTTGAGCGAAATCGATCGTGGAATTGAGTCCGGACTTTGGTGTCGAATTTCGTGGATGTACGCGACTATTTTGCAAGGACAACGTCGTATTAGTGTGGCCAATTATATTTGGGATCGGGTTGGTCGAAAAATGGAATTTCGGGCAAGAAATGGGAAATTACCGTTTTGCCCCTAAGCCTATGCATGGGTTCCGAATTTTAAGAGGTTTTAATTGGTTTTATTTAGCCCATTAGTGGCCGAAAATAATGGACAAGAATGCCCCCCATCACTCTTGCTTATTCCCTAATTGCCCTTAGATATTTTGTGTCTAGAACCAATATTGGCCCTTGATCTTGATGGATGTGATTGGTGTTCAAATTCTAGCCCTTGGATCACTTTGTGAGTGGGCTGGGTAAGATAGACATTTTTAGTGGAGTTGGCCACAAACCCCCACTCACCCTTTCTCTATAAAACCGCTTGCAATGTCTCTCTCTCCTCTCATTCTCACCATCACCATCACTGGCCACTCTAACCCTCTCTCACGCCTCACTCTCCCTCTCCATTCTCCTCCTCCCTTTGGCCGTGTGAAGACCGCCGGGGCAGGCACCGCTCGCCGTGCACCGCCGTGTGCCGCCGAGGAGCCGCCGTTGATCCGGCGTGGTGCCGCCGCTGTTCAGCCGCCCTCACCACCTTGTTCAACCTCATTGGAGCTTAGGAGACCTAGTGAGTACAACCCTAAACCTTAATTAGGATTAGGTGCACTTTGGACAAGTTTTCGGGGTTAATCGAGGTGTTTTTAGGGGTTAATTAGTGGCTGATGCTTAGACTGATTATGTGGTGAATTTGGGAGCCTAGTGTGATAATTTAATTATGATATGATGGCCTAGAATGGGCTGATTAGTGGCTGTATATTGTGGATTCAATTTGGGCTATTAGGTGGATTAAATGGACGCAATGTGTGGGCTGTGAGTTAGGCTGGTGTTGTGGTGAGTATGGAAGCCTAATGCGGTGATTTAAATATGATTTGGTGGACTAGAGTAGACTGATTAGTGACTGGTTGGTGTAGGTTTGATTTGGGCCTTAATTGATTAATCGTGGTTTTAATGTGATTCGCCAAGTGTATTGTGATTGGACCATGAGGAGGCTGAATTGAATATGACTTGATATTGATTGTGCAATGTCATGTTGCATGCTCGGTGTGGCTGATTGATGAGACGCTTGGTGGACTATCGGCATGTGTAGTTTCAATGATTTAATTGCGTGAATTCGTGTGCCAAGTATGTGTCGTGGCGGAATTGATTGATTGGTTAATTAGGCATGTTAAGTTGTGAATTGAACATGTTGTGGTGTTAAATTGAATGCTCAACGTGGAAATTTGGATGCCCGAGTGTGATCGTTATGGCCATGAATTGTGCATATTAAGCATTGGCATAACATGTGCATTATGTGAGTGTGCACGATTGGCATCGAGCATGTGATCGCCTAATTACCCTGATGCGTTTTACGCGGGGTTCAGATAATAACTGGTGGATGAATACGTGTGATCACATAAAGCCCTGATGCGTTTTACGCGGGGTATTGAACCCGTCCTGATGTGTTTTACGCGGGACGATGCCCGGACTACCGGAAGATGGCTAACCTGATGCGTTTTATGCAGGTTGTGTCATGAGCCTGATGCGTTTTACGCGGGCCGGAGATCGATCTCAAAACGATAGACCTGATGCGTTTTACGCGGGTCGGACCTGATGCGTTTTATGCGGGTCGGTGAATAATTGGTAAATGTGCAAGTGTGCAAGTGTGCAAAAGTGCATTGATGGGACATGAGTATGAGCATGAGCATGTGCATGACATGCGTTGTGGCCAAGTGATATCGCGCACGTGTCGTGGTTGGGTTCTTCACTATTATTGTTATTCTTGTGTGCCTAACCTGCAGGGTCAAGAATATATTTGATTTGGGCCGAAGGCCTAAGTCGTTCGATTGTTGCATTGTGTGTTTGGTTTATACTTGTCCGGGAGGTGCATATTAGCCTAGTTTAGGTTTAGGGGGCCTACTCGCTGAGATTTATTTTCATTGTTGTTTAAACCCCACTTTTCAGACCCCTGACCCTGAAGATGGTAGATGTGCCGCTTCGTTTTAGGATCCCGTATCGCATAGAGCGATCGGTGATGGAGCACCTCGTAGGGAACAGGGAGTCTTATGTTAGATATCACAATATAGTTTGGGTTGATGAGGACGGACCACATTTCCGGGCCCATCCTTACCTCGCTTGGTGTTTCTGGGACCAGTTCAGCACCCATGGACCTCTTAGGACCTTCGACGTCCTGTTCGATGTATTAGGCCGGTCGGATCCGCAGGCCACCGATGGAGAGATCGCGAGCCCCGTTGCCACGTCCGAGGAGGATTCCGGCGCCTAGCCAGTCATCATCGGGATGAATATCGAATCCGAGGAGCGAGAGGAGCCGATGGACTGGGAGTCCGATCAGGAGACGCAGTCAGAGTCCATGGAGCAGGAGCTTGAGCCGGAGGATGATTCCGAGGTGGAGTCAGTGGAGGCCGAGTCCGAGCCGGATTCGATGGATTCTGAGTCCGAGTCGTCTGACGATTCGTCTTAGTCCTCAGGATCCGACCCGGACTGGTTGCTTTAGGGTTTAGTCCTGACTATAGCTAGGTAGGGCCGACACTTTTTGATAAGAGCCCTTTTTAGATAGTCCCTAACCGCCCGAGCCACCTATCCCTTTTTGAAGTTGGTGGCTGTTGACCCATTTTTGGTTGGCATATATTTTGTGTGTATTGGAGTGTATTGGATGTTGTAAATCCCTGTTATCAATGCAATTGTATTTATTGCTATCCTTGATCATGTTGTTTTATATTGTACGGGTGTTTGACTGCTTCCGCATGTGCATTGTTCTCTGTGTTGGGTTTTGGGTCGGCGACGCGTCATGGGACGTCGCACTTGAATCGACCTCGGTAGGATTGTCGCGTGCTGTAGGGTTCGGGGCATGACATCCCCCGTTAATTTGATATCAAAGCAAGGTCAGCTCGATCCAACTTGGTCGAAGTCTGGAGTGATAAGGAGCGATGACCATAGGTAGCCGAATAGGGTGACTTGTATGCTACATGTACCTCCAGACTGTTTGACATGCTTAATTGAGTGATTGTTGTGATTGTTGTGATTGACCCGTAAAGTGTAGGTGCGGTAGGACCCGAGGTAAGGATACTTGTCTCTTTGACTGAAAACTTGTGCTGCTTGTGTTTGGCCATCTGCTGTGTGATTGTTGTTATGATTTTGTGCCTAGGACTTTAGACTGGTGTAGTTTGGCCTAGGTCTCTAATCCCTGAGTGGGATTATAGCAGGTAGGCAAGCGTGCGAGTTGTGAAGATGAATAGCCAAGGAAGAGGTAGAGGTCGAGGTCGAGGCCGTGATCAAGGCTGCGTAGAACCGCAAGTGAAGGTTGCAGAGGATCCAAGGGTAGATGGGATTTTGAGGGCACTCGAGGAAGTGGGAATACTGATGGGTAGGCAGACCCAGGAGAGAAATGCCACTGTTGCCGCTGCTGTTGAGGCCGCCGTTGCTACTGCCAATGGGGCCAATGGGAATAACGGAAATAACGGTAATCAGGGGGATAATTGGAATCCAGCTCCGGGACCGGCAAATGTGATCAGGCCAATGTCTAAGTTGGTCGAACAGTTCTTGAAGTTGAAACCGCCGAAGTTCGACGGAAAGGGTGACCCCGAGGCCGCGTCGCATTAGGTCGAAGAATTGGAGAAGGTATTTGAAGTTCTGGGATGCACCGAAGCTGAAAGTGTGACTTTGGCAGTATATCAGCTGCAGGATAATACCAATGACTGGTGGAAGGCCACCAAGGGCAGAGTATTTCCCGAGGGTACCGCCCAGACTTGGGCCGTGTTTACTGAGAATTTTTATGGGAAGTATTTCTCCAAGAGTGCTAGGGAAAGGAAGCTGGCAGAATTTATGAGGCTCCGCCAAGGATCGATGACCGTGGATCAATACGAGGCAGAATTTGCAAAACTGTCGAAGTTTGCGCCTAGGATGGTTGAGGACCCTCAGGACAAGGTCCGGAGATTCCGGGATGGGCTGAAACCGGACCTTTAGAGCCAGATGATATCGTTGAACATTAAGGACTATGGTGAGATGTACGAGCGGGCACAAGCTATTGAGCAGGATCAGGTGGATAGGGCAGCCGCTTCTGGATCGCGATTTGCCCCGGCTAGGGACAACTGCCATTTTGGGAAGAAACCGATGGCGGGAAATAGGCGATTTGTCCCTCCCGTCAGAAAGAATATCGGGAAGCCAAACCACCAGCAGAATCGGTTTGGGGCGTGTTTTAAGTGCGAAAGTATGGACCACCAGATAAGGAATTGCCCCCAGCAATGCCCAACAGGTTCACCGATGCAACCCCAGCAGCCCTGAGTTGAAAATCAAGCTGGGAATCCCCCGCCAACTATTCAGGGTAGACCGCCGGCACAAAGGACGGGTGTACGCCATGGCCCGAAGGGAAGTTGAAAATACGCCAGGCGTGGTCACAGGTATGGTTTCTCTGTGCAATTATGTTGCGTATGCTTTATTCGACCCAAGGGCGTTGCACTCATTTGTGTCTGCTCAGTTTGTTGAATTGGCTGGATTAAAACCTGTTTTGTTAGAAGTGCGGTTATGTATGACTACGCTATTAATGGATAAGATATGCATATCATTAGGGTGCCTGGACTGTAAAATAGTAATTGGTGGCGTAGAAAGCAAGATAGATTTGGCTGTTTTGGCAATGCATGATTTTGATGTGATTGTGGGTATGGATTGGTTAGTCAAATAGAATGCTGTGATGGATTGCAGTAGCAGGGTGATTCAATTTAGTCCTGCTGGATACCGTAGATTTGAGTTCCTAGGAGTCGAAGAGGAACCTCGATCCTTTGGGTTTCATCAGTAGAAGTAACCAAGTTATTGGATGAGGGGTGTCAAGGTTACTTGGTGTAATGTCTTGAATTCGGCCCACTTTCGTGATCAATAATATGAATATGTATTTCTCATTTCGTTTTAGTAAGTCTCGCCCGGAACTGATCATTCTCGGGATACTGACCAATAGGGAATAGCTAACTAGGAAAACGGTACGTGGACCCGAGAGCTCGATCGTGAATTGAGTCCGATTCCGAGAAACGACGAGGGAATATTTTGCGCCAATGTGGGCCAGTCCAAGGAGAGTGACGGATTTGGTTTGGCCAACGACGTACGATCGAATCGCGGGTGATTCCGCATGATCGAGAGTACGCGTGGCGAACGATCCCGAAATTATTCCGAACAATCGCAACCCCCGGAACTAGTGATAAATCCTCGTGTTCTCTGGGAGATCGAGATCGTCACGACTCGAGTACTCCTAGGTCGATACGCATAACCCCTAATCAGCCGCCCGTTGGTGAGAGACGCTAAAATCGCATTTGAGCGAAATCGATCGTGGAATTGAGTCCGGACTTCAGTATCGAATTTCGTGGACGTACGCAACTATTTTGTAAGGACAACGTCGTATAAGTGTGGCCAATTATATTTGGGGTCGGTAGAGTCGAAAATTGGAAATTTGACCTGGGACCGAAAAATTACGATATTGCCCCTGGACCCCTAAGCTTGGATTCCGAATTTTGGAATTTTATATTGGACTTAGTCAACCTCAATAATGCTGAAAATTATGGTCTAGATTGCCCTTAGATATTTAGTCTAGATTTAATCCTAGCCCTTAGTGCAAGGTTAGGATGGTCATTGTTGGAAAGTTGTTCACCAACCCCACTAAGACCAAGCCAATAAACTCTCCCAATCTCTCTCTCTTCCCTCATTCCCTCCCTCATTGGCCGGTCACTCTCTCTCCCTCACCCTTTCCATCTCGCCAATTCTCTCTCTCCCCCACTCGGCCGCGTGAGGCCCCTCACCGGAGCCGGAGCCACTGCCGTCCGCCCATCTCGCCTCACCACCACCACCGACCGTCCCATTCTCCCTCCCTCTCTTCCATTTCGATGCAAGAGACCAGCCGATCAGCCCCGCCTTGGCCGCTCGCCGTCCGCGCCGATCACCGCCACCGAGGTAGCCGCCGTCCGCCGCCGCGAGGCTGCCGTGAAACCAGCTCAGCCGGCCCGTTCCCCCACCTGTTCAACCGCCTATTGGAGCTTAGGATTAAGTGAGTAATTACCCCTAAACCCTAATTAGGCTAATTAGCATTTCTAGATAGGATTAGGTTAATTTAGGGGTTAATTAGGGGAAGTTAGGGATGATTAGTGGACTGATTAATTAATGGTGGATTATGTGATGATTTGGAAGTCTAATATGTTGATTTCAATGTGGATTAGTTTCCTAGAGTGGGCTGTTTAGTGGCTGGAATTATTGGGTTTAATTGGCCTAAGTTCGGTTAATCTAGAGTTTAATTGTGGAATCCCGAGCATGCCTCGTAGTGTACGATTAGTGGCTGATTCGTACTTGATTGGTGATTAATTTGGGGATGCTATGTCGTATGCCTAGTGTGGCCGAGAATGGAGTAGCTTGGCGGGCCTCGAGTGCGCGATTGCATATTGATTTAATCGCGTAAATTATGTGTGTGGATTATGTACCATACAAGATTGATTTGAATTGCTTAAATGGGCATGCTAATATGTTGATTGGGCATATTGTGATTGATCGTGAGCATGTCAATTGGTTATTTGAGCACGTCGTGGCATTGGTTGAGCATGTCTTGGCATGATTGGATTATGTGCCTATGTTGGAATTGAACGCTCATTGTGCATTGTGTTATTGCCCGAGTGCCAGATTGTATGGTCACGCATTTCGTATGCTGAGCATTGGCATGACACGAGAATTATGCGAGTATGCGTGCCTAACATGAGCATATGATCATCTAATTGCCCTGATGCGTCTTACGCGGGGTTCAGATAAAATTTGGTGTATGTACATGTGATCACATAAAGCCCTAATGCGTGTTACACGGGGTATTGAAACCGTCCTGATGCGTTTTACGCGAGACGATGCCTGGATTGCCGGAAGATGGCCAACCTGATGCGTTTTACGCGGGTTCGGTCCGTATATGGAGATCGGTGTTGCGCCTGATACGTGTTACGCGGGCTTGAGACACTGGGCCTGATGCATTTTACGTGGGCCAGGAAGTGTTGGAATTGATATAGACCTGATGCGTTTTACGTGGGTCGGACTTGATGTGTTTTACACGGGTCGAGAATAAATGAGAAATTGGCAGTGTGTAAGTGTGCATAATTGACCCGGATCATCAGCATGGGCATGCTGATGGCATATGTATGCAAGAGTGCATTGGCGGGTGTGCAAGCATGTGCGTATCGGTGAACCGTGTATGATGCAAGCATTAGTGGGCATGAGCATGTGCATGTGCATGGCGTACGTGTGGCTGATATGTTCACGTATGTGCCATTATTGTGATTATTATATGCCTAACCTACAGGGTCATTGTATTCTCGATCTGGGCCCGAGGGCCTAGGTCAATTGATTGTCGATTATTACTGGTTGTATGTGAATCGTTTGCCTGTCAGGAGGTGTATGTTAGCTTAGTTTAGGTTTAGGGGGTTTTACTTACTGAGATTCGTTCTCACTGTTGTTAAAACCCAACTTTACAGACCCCTGGCCCTGAAGATGTTTGAGGTACCTATACGTTTTGGGATTCCGTCTCGGATAGACCGGGACGTGACCGAGTACCCTGTAGGGAACGGGGATACATATATTAGACACTTTACTACCGTATGGGTCGATGTGGGTGCATAGCATTTTCAGGCCCACGAGTACATAGCCTGGTGTTTCAGAGACTACTCCGGGACATTCGGGCCTCTTAGGACTTTTGACGTCCCGTTCAACGGGCTAGGAGAGGTAGATCCCCAGTGTCAGGACGAAGATCTGGCGAGCCCCAAGTACACATCCAAGGGGAGTTCTAGTTCTGGCCACCGGCCTGTTATCTGGGAGGTTGATGAGTTTGACCCGATGGACGAGGAGCCGGTGAATTGGGACTCTGACTCGGAGCCTATGGAGTCGGACGAGGAGCCAAAGCCGATGGAGCAGGACCTCGAGTAGGAAGGCGAGCCTGAGGAGATGGATTCTGAGGAGGAGCCGGCAAAGGCCGAGTCCGAGCTGGATTCCCTAGACTCCGAGGTCGAGCTGTCTGACAGTTCCTCTGAGTCCTCGGGATCCAACCCGGACTGGGTTCCGTAGGGTTTAGCCTTAGTCTTAGATAGGTCGAGCCAGTACCTTTTTGATCGGAGCCCCACCTTAGGTAGTAGTCTGACCGCCCGGGCCACTTACCTCTTTTTGTCAGTAGTGGCCGTCGACCTGCTTTTGATTTTTGGTGTCTATGTTGTACATGGATATTGTATATGTTCTCCCTGCTAATGCAAGTGTATATTTGTATGTTTAGAATGCTGTTTGATGTTGTGTGCTATCCTCGGTCATGTGGTTTTAAATTGTACGGGTGTTTATGTTGCTTCCGCATGTGCATGATTCTCTGAGTTGGGTGTTGGGTCGGCGACGCGTCCTGGGACATCGCACTTGAATCGACCATGAAGGGATGATCGTACGCTCGTAGGGTTCGGGGCGTGACACCTGGCAAGTGTGGTTGATTCGACGGCAGAAGAAGTGCGGCTAGAGGATATAGCAGTGGTGTGCAATTTTCCCGATGTCTTTCCCCAAGAATTGCTGGGATTGCCACTAGAAAGAGAAGTGGAGTTTGTTATCGAGTTGGCCCCTAGGACTGAGCCAATCTCGAAGCCGCCTTATAGAATGTCGTTGTCGGAGTTGAAAGAATTAAAGGTTCAGATGCAGGAACTGCTGGACAAGGGTTTTATTCGACTGAGTGCGTCTCCATGGGGAATGCCAGTCTTGTTCCTAAGGAAGAAGGATGGGTCGTTGAGGCTATGTATCGATTATCGCCAGCTGAATCAAGTGACAATCAAAAATAAGTATCCCCTCCAAAGGATTGACGACCTGTTCGATCAGTTACAAGGAGCCTCGGTATTTTCTAAGATTGACTTGAGAACAGGGTATCATCAGTTGAGGATCCAAAAGGAGGATATCCCTAAGATGGCATTCAGGACGAGGTATGGGCACTATGAATTTACGGTAATGCCGTTTGGGCTGACTAATGCTCCTGCTGCTTTCATGGACTTAATGAATCGGGTATTCAAGGAATTTTTGGATCAGTTCGTCATTGTCTTCATAGATGATATTTTGGTGTATTCAAAAAGTCCCAAGGAACATGAGGTACACTTGGAAAAGTGTCCTACGAACGTTAAGAGAGCATGCACTGTATGCTAAGTTTAGCAAGTGCGAGTTTTGGCTTAACCGAGTGGCATTTCTTGGACATATAATTTCCGGAGAAGGAATCTCCGTAGATCCAGCAAAGATTGAAGCAGTAATAGATTGGCCGAGACCGACGATAGTTACTGAGGTTCGAAGCTTCTTAGGTCTGGCAGGGTACTATTGACGATTTGTGAAAAGATTCTCAGCGATAGCCACTCCATTGACAAGGTTACTTAAGGAGACGAAGTTTGAATGGACCGAAAAGTGTGAAGAGAGTTTTCAGGAATTGAAACAGAGATTGACGACTGCGCCAGTGCTAACAATCCCTTTAGGACCGGGAGGATACGAGATTTATAGCGATGCTTCGCTTAAGGGATTGGGATGCGTGCTAATGCAGCATGGAAGGGTGGTTGCTTATGCATCATGTCAGTTAAGGCCTCATGAGATGGACTACCCGACTCACAACTTGGAACTGACAGCAATCATTTTCGCACTTAAGATTTGGAGGCACTATTTATGTGGAGAAAGGTTTCAGATTTACACGGACCACCAGAGTCTCATGTACTTGTTTTCTCAAAAGGAGCTAAATATAAGACAGCGTCGTTGGATGGAGTTACTGAAGGACTATGACTGTGACATTTTGTACCATCCCGGAAAAGCCAACTGGGTAGCGGATGCCCTAAGTCGAAAGTCGAGCATCGCGCAATTAATAGTCAAAGAGTGGATTTTATTGGAAGGAGCGCGAGACTCAGAGTTTAAGTTCGAGGTAGGACACCTCTCCAGTTTGGTGGCGATGTTAAGGATTGAACCGGAGGTGCAAACCAAAATTAAGGCGTTGCAGTCTACGAACCCTGAGATTCAAAAGATTCTGGAGATGGATGGCACTAAAAGGAAACCGGACTTCCAAGTGTCCGAGGACGAAATTCTGAAGTTTCGAGGACATTTGTGCGTGCCCGATGATCTGGAGCTTAAGGAAGAGATTTTATCGGAAGCTCATAGGAGCAATGATAGCATTCACCCGGGCAGCACGAAGATGTACCAGAACTTCGACAGCATTATTGGTGGAATAGAATGAAGGTGGATGTGGTCAAGCATATGGCCAAGTGTTTGACGTGCCAACAAGTGAAGGCACATCATTGTAAACCTAGTGGTATGTTGCAGCCGTTGGAAATTCCAAAATGGAAATGGGAGCATATTACGATGGATTTCGTCACGAGATTACCAAGGAGCCAGAGGGGACACGATTCTATTTGGGTGATAGTGGACAGATTGACCAAGTCAGCGCACTTCCTGGCAGTGCGAAAGGACTTCGAGTTGGAAAGGTATGCGGAATTGTATGTGCGCCAGATAGTCCGTCTTCATGGAATATCGGTAACGATCACTTCGGACCGTGATCTCCAGTTCACTGCTAATTTTTGGAAAAGTCTACAATCGGCAATTGGAACAAAGTTGCAGTTCAGTACGGCCTATCATCCGCAGACGGATAGACAATCTAAGAGGACCATTCAAACCCTATAGGATATGCTGAGAGCATGTGTATTAGACTTTCAGGGCAAGTGGGAAGAGCAGTTGCATTTGATTGAATTTACCTACAATAACAGCTTTCAGTAGAGTATTGGGATGGCACCGTTTGAAGCACTTTATGGCAGAGCGTATAGAACACCGTTGTGTTGGGATGAAGTGGGAGAAAGAAGTGTAACGGGTCCAGAGTTGGTTCAGCAGTCGATGGAAATGGTAAAGACTATCTGGGAAAGGCTAAAGACAGCTCAGAGCCGTCAGGAAAGTTATGTTGACCAAAGGCGTAGACCGTTGGAGTTTCAGGTTGGTGACCACGTTTTCCTTAAGATCTTACCGATGAGAGGGCTGTCCCGGTTTGGCAAGAAGGGAAAGCTGAGTCCAAGGTATATAGGCCCGTTCGAGATTTTGGAGAGGATTGGAACGTTGGCTTATCGTCTCGCCTTGCCACCGAATTTGTCGCAAGTTCATAACGTCTTCCACGTGTCAATGTTAAGGAAGTACGAACCGGATTCGACCCACGTGCTGAACCATGAAGTAATAGACGTGGACGACAGGGTGTCGTACGTAGAGAGACCGGTTCGAATCGAGGATAGGAAGGAGCAGATTTTGAGGAATAAGACAATCCCGTTGGTCAAAGTTGTTTGGGAGCATCATGGGACAGAAGGTGCCACCTGGGAAAGTGAAGAAGCAATGCGACGTCAATATCCCCATTTGTTTGAGTAGTCGGGTTTGGGTTGTAAATTTCGAGGACGAAATTTTTTGTAAGGAGGGAAGAGTTGTAACATCCTGAATTCGACCCACTTTCGTGATCAATGAAATGGATATGTATTTCTCATTTCGTTTTAGTAAGACTCGCCCGGAACTGATCATTCTCGGGATACTGACCAATAGAGAATGGCTAACTAGAAAAACGGTATGTGGACCCAAGAACTCGACTGCGAATCGAGTCCGATTCCGAGAAACGACGAGGAAATATTTTGGGCCAATGTGGGCCGATCCAAGGAGGGTGACGGATTTGGTTTAGCCAACGATGTACGATCGGAATGCGGGTGATTCCGCACGACCGAGAATACGCGTGGCGAACAATCCAGAGCTTATTCCGAATGATCGCGACCTCCAGAACTAGTGATAAAATCCTCGTGTTCTCTTGGGAATCGAGACCGTCACGACTCGAGTAACCCTAGGTCGATACGCGTAACCCCTAAATAGCCGACCGTTAGTGAGAGACGCTAAAATCGCATTTGAGCGAAATCAATCATAGAATTGAGTCCGGACTTCGGTGTCGAATTTCGTGGACGTACGCGACTATTTTGCAAGGACAACATCGTATTAGTGTGGCCAATTATATTTGGGATCGGGTTGGTCGAAAAATGAAATTTCGGGCCGGAAATAGGAAATTACCGTTTTGCCCCTAAGCCTATGCATGGGTTCCGAATTTTAAGAGGTTTTAATTGGTTTTATTTAGCCCGTTAGTGGCCGAAAATAATGGACAAGAATGTCCCCCATCACTCTTGCTTATTCCCTAATTGCCCATAGATATTTTGTGTCTAGAACCAATATTGGCCCTTGATCTTGATGGATGTGATTGGTGTTCAAATTCTAGCCCTTGGATCACTTTGTGAGTGGGGTGGGTAAGATAGACATTTTTAGTGGAGTTGGCCACCAACCCCCACTCACCCTTTCTCTCTAAAACCGCTTGCAATGTCTCTCTCTCCTCTCATTCTCACCATCACCATCACCGGCCACTCTCCCCCTCTCTCATGCTTCACTCTCCCTCTCCATTCTCCTCCTCCCTTTGGCCGTGTGAAGACCGCCGGGGCAGCCACCGCCTGCCGTGCATCGCCGTGCACCCCCGAGGAGCCGCCGCTCGTCGTAGCTGATCCGGCGTGGTGCCGCCGCTGTTCAGCCACCCTCACCACCTTGTTCAGCCTCATTGGAGCTTAGGAGACCTAGTGAGTACAACCCTAAACTTTAATTAGGATTATGTGCACTTTAGACAAGTTTTCGGGGTTAATTGAGGTGTTTTTAGGGGTTAATTAGTGGGCTGATGCTTAGACTGATTATGTGGTGAATTTGGGAGCCTAGTGTGATAATTTAATTATGATATGATGGCCTAGAATGGGCTGATTGGTGGCTGTATATTGTGGATTCAATTCGGGCTATTAGGTGGATTAAATGGGCACAATGTGTGGGCTGTGAGTTAGGCTGGTGTTGTGGTGAGTATGGAGGCCTAATGTGGTGATTTAAATATGATTTGGTGGACTAGAGTAGACTGATTAGTGACTGGTTAGTGTAGGTTTGATTTGGGCCTTAATTGATTAATCGTGGTTTTAATGTGATTCGCCAAGTGTATTGTGATTGGACCATGAGGAGGCTGAATTGAATATGACTTCATATTAATTGTGCAATGCCATGTTGCGTGCTCGGTGTGGCTGATTGATGAGATGCTTGGTGGACTATCGGCATGTGTAGTTTCAATGATTTAATTGCGTGAATTCGTGTGCCAAGTATGTGTCGTGGCGGAATTGATTGATTGGTTAATTGGGCATGTTAAGTTGTGAATTGAACATGTTGTAGTGTTAAATTGAATGCTCAACATGGAAATTTGGATGCCCGAGTGTGATCGTTATGGTCATGAATTGTGCATATTAAGCATTGGCATAACATGTGAATTATGTGAGTGTGCACGATTGGCATCGAGCATGTGATCTCCTAATCGCCCTGATACGTTTTACGCGGGGTTCAGATAATAACTGGTGGATGTGTACGTGTGATCACATAAAGCCCTGATGCGTTTTACGCGGGGTATTGAACCCGTCCTGATGCGTTTTACGCGGGACGATGCCCGGACTACCGGAAGATGGCCAACCTGATGCGTTTTACGCAGGTTGTGTCATGAGCCTGATGCGTTTTACACGGGCCGGAGATCGATCTCAAAACGATAGACCTGATGCGTTTTACGCGGGTCGGTGAATAATTGGTAAATGTGCAAGTGTGCAAGTGTGCAAAAGTGCATTGATGGGGCATGAGCATGAGTATGAGCATGAGCATGTGCATGACATGCGTTGTGGCCAAGTGATATCCCGCATGTGTCGTGGTTGGGTTCTTCACTATTATTGTTATTCTTGTGTGCCTAACCTGCAGGGTCAAGAATATATTTGATTTGGGCCGAGGGCCTAAGTTGTTCGATTGTTGCATTGTGTGTTTGGTTTATACTTGTCTGGGATATGCATGTTAGCCTAGTTTTGGTTTAGGGGGCCTACTCGCTGAGATTTATTCTCATTGTTGTTTAAGCCCCACTTTTCAGACCCCCGACCCTGAAGATGGTAGATGCGCCGCTTCGTTTTGGGATCCCGTATCATATAGAGCAATCGGTGACGGAGCACCTCGTAGGGAATGGGGAGTCTTATGTTGGATATTACAATATAGTTTGGGTCGACGAGGGCGGGCCACATTTCCGGGCCCATCCTTACCTCGCTTGGTGTTTCCGGGACCAGTTCGGCACCCATGGACCTCTTAGGACCTTCGACGTCCCGTTCGACGTATTAGGCCGGTCGGATCCGCAGGCCACCGATGGAGAGATCGTGAGCCCGGTTGCCACGTCCGAAGAAGATTCCGGCGCCTAGCCAGTCATCATGGGGATGGATACCGAATCCGAGGAGCGAGAGGAGCCGATGGACTGGGAGTCTGATCAGGAGACGCAATCGGAGTCCATGGAGCAGGAGCTTGAGCCGGAGGATGATTCCGGGGTGGAGTCAGTGGAGGCCGAGTCCGAGCCGGATTCGATGGATTCTGAGTTCGAGTCGTCTGATGATTCGTCTGAGTCCTCAAGATCCGACTCGGACTGGTTGCCCTAGGGTTTAGTCCTGACTATAGTTAGGTAGGACCGACACTTTTTGATAGGAGCCCGTTTTAGATAGTGCATGACCGCCCGAGCCACCTACCCCTTTTTGAAGTTCGTGGCTGTTGACCTATTTTTGGTTGGTGTATATTTTGTGTGTATTGGATGTTGTAAATCCCTGTTATCAATGCAATTGTATTTATTGCTATCCTTGGTCATGTTGTTTTATATTGTACGGGTGTTTGATTGCTTCCGCATGTATATTGTTCTCTGTGTTGGGTTTTGGGTCGGCGACGCGTCTTGGGACGTCGCACTTGAATTGACCTCGGTAGAGTTGTCGCGTGCCGTAGGGTTCGGAGCGTGACATAACTCATGGTGTCATTTAAGGGGATTTAGAGGAGATTGAAGGAAATTGAAGTACCACAAGTCAATTCGATCAAACCGAACTAACCCATTTCGAATTAGTTTAATCCAATTAAATCCAATTTGATTTAAATCATGAAGTGAATCCTCAATTTAGCAAAATGCCAAACCTAATTAGGACAATTGGAGGGAAATTGAACAATTAGGGAACCTCGGGTCAACCTAGTCGGACCAAGCCGACCCGGGTGGGTTTGGCCAAAGTCGATTGAGCCAATTGACCCACCTCGGCGAGCTTGGTTGTTTGACCAGTCAACCATGGCCGGCCAACCTACCAGCCCTCTCTCCTTCATGAAAATTACAAGTTTACCCCTTTGAAAATTATAAAAATGACATACGCCAAGTCATCAATCCACATGATGCATTAATCTTAGCCATTCTTTTTCCATTCAATCTTGGCCATATGTTGTGCCAACTCACGAATCCATGTGACTTGGAATGAGCCAATGAGAGGATTGCTTCAAGAGGAACGAATTGTTTTGAGCCCTTGGATTTATCCAATGGTCAAAAATTCAAAGTTGCACGACTATATAAGGATTTTCCATCCAAATTTTGAAGAGGCCTTTGTCTCTTGAACTCATTAGACACAGCTCATAATCTCTCTCGCTCTCCTACTCTCCCGAAATCTCTCTCTCTCTGTCTGCCATAGCTTCACCAACATTACCATTTGATCACCAGCCTCCCTTCAGCGAACGGACACCTCACCGATCCTCCTCAAGGTGTCCCTAATGACCTGGTAGCTGGCATTCCCTAAGGTGTTCATTGGAAGACCACGAAATCACCTGGTCTTCTATTCCTCGCGATCACGATCCTCATTCCGGTGCCAAAGCTAGCAATTCCAACAACGATTCCAGCCAATTCCCTGAGGTTCTTTGGTGGCTGAGCTTCTCAATGACATTCTCCGACGTGTCCTCAACATACTCATTGCGATTGTTTATCGAGATCCTTACTGGATCATCCTCAATCAATTGCACTTTGTTGATCGTTCATTTAGAGCTTATTACTTCGAGTGTCTTACCTAATTGCTGAGCATTCATGGCTATATAATCCTTGTGATTAGATCCTTCATGGTGTCCTCAAAGTCGTCATGGTGGCCAATTAGCGAAATCCTCATTGGAGGTCCCTCGGAAAAGCCAAATTGCTCGATTAGTTGCCGGAATCCTCACATTCAAAGTAAGCCTATTAAACTAGCATGATCATTAGCCCAGCATGCTTAGGTTTTCATTTAATTTCACTGTTCAATGAGCTGATTGTGTTAACTTGCATGATTAGGATAGTAAACCTTGGATTTGTTTAGATATAGAAATGTTTGAGTAATTGATGATTGATCATGGATGAATGAAGTTCAACTTTGCCGGAAAGTAATTGATCGTTGATGAACCAGATTTTTTTTTGTCGAAAGATGAACCAGATTGAATGTGGCTTGAATGTGTTGAAATATGGTTGTTAGATGTTTATGAATGCTTGATTTGAAGTTTGGAAGTGGATGTGTAAATTTGCTAGAGTCCTAGTGACGCTTAGGTGTTCTCCGATTTTTAGAAAATTTTGGAGTCAAAATTTTGAAAATCTTCGTAAGATATTGAGATCTTCACAATGATATGATTTTTTGTAAAATTCTGGTGTCTTTTGATAAAAGATCTTGCATTCCCAAAGTACCGAAAACCTTTTGCGCTTCCAGTAAAAACTGACGTCAGATTTTCTCCGAAATTGATTTGCAAATTTAACATAGTTTGAGGCCTTTTCTATAAAAACTCAAAACTGAAAGGTTGTTCATTAGGATCTAAAATGGCAGGCTAGAAATTTTTAGGACTTGTTATAAAAGTTTAGAGGTCAATTTGACCATAAACCGGACAAGGTCAGTTCTGGCCTAAAAAAAACTGTTTTCGATTGAGTCCGTGGGAAAATGTACAATTTTAGCATAGTTCAAGGGCTTCTTTACGAAACTTCAAAAATGAAAGTTGGTAGTAACTGACCAAACTAATTGTCTGTTAAATTTTAAGGGATTTTAAATTTTCCAGATATTTTTCCCATATTTTTAAAAATTTCGGGAAATATCCGAGTCAAAATTGGAATAGTCGGGGTCAAAGTCAAGATTTTGGGGTCCGAACCAGGTCATCATAAGATTTCTAGAAATGCTTGAATCATTTTAATTGGACTTCATTTGAAGGGTTAATCGAAGGCAAATATAATCAGCCAAAATCAGTCTAAAAATTGAACAAGCAATCTAAATTGGCTCACTCATTGATTGGTGATTGTTCAAGGTCATTTGGTCTAAATGCAAGCTTAGTTAGGCTGTACATGTGATTTCTAGATAAATGGTTTAGGCTCGCAATGTGTGTATTGGCGGGTAGGTTAATGGGGATGATTAAAAGTAATTAGGGATTAATGATGTTGATCCATTGCTATGTGAACACAAGTGGCGGATGATTATCATTAACATCAATCAATAAACCCTTAATGGATTAGGAGGTGGTTTGGGATAATCGAATTAAATGGTTAATTTCAAAGCCGATCCTGAGGCAATTGAATGTTGATTTTATGTGAACGTTACTAATTGCTTGCTTTACTTGAATGCACGTTGCGAATGTTTGAATGAATGATTGGATGACAAACCGACACTCACGAGGAGCTGGCCGAAGGCAATATCCATGGAGGCGGCGCCCGAACGATGGGTCGGTGGTGGTAGACCGATGTCCATGCCAGTCTTAATCTTTTATAATATTTTAGACTATTATAGTCTTAATTAGGCTAGTTTAGACATTTATAGATTAATTAACAAAGGTTATTGCTAATAAAAGCCAATTAGACTTAGCCTCACATTTTAATAAATAATTAGTCGCGCCTTAGTTTAGGCTCGCCTTAGTTTCAAATAGCAAGCTTCTTATGGATCATATCTCGAGCTTAATAACAAAGTCGTGTAATATTCTTTGCCCAACTTTGCATTAGGTTTTACATTTTCGCATGTAGATAGATGCTTTAAATACTTGAGTGTTTACCGCACCGCCTTTCAATAAATTGATTGTTAATCTCTTTCCTAGGCTAGGATTAGTATTAGATTAGAATCATAATAAAAAATCACAAAAACACTTGCTTGATCATCTAGCGGCTTGGAGACCTTTCGGGTGCATAAATGGTAAATCAAGTTTGCATTTTTTACTTTGGAAAACAACCAACTAGTTAGGTACCGAAAGGACTCTAATAGAAATATTAGTATAATCAAGTCCCCGTTCCTAGATCTCTAATTGCGTAAGAATCGATATGACACTCCCACATCTCAATGGGGTTCTAGCCGATCCGCAACAATGGCCAGTGACGACTCCTAGTAACATTTAGGCTTAAAAGAACTATAAATGTCTAAATGTCACACGAGGTATGGGCTTGGGAGAGCTCACGCTGATAATTGGACTGATCTGGATCATCATTAGATGATGTGTTCAAGCCGTCTTTTGGGACGCCAACTTGGACTATTTCGTAAGAAAATACCTCTAACTCTTCCCCAAGGCCTCGAAAGGGAACCCCCTTTGGGAGGGTCGCAACAAGTACATTTCAGAATTATAGTAATATTATCCATAATCTCTTCTCATATGCAAAATAGAAATCAAAAGACTAAATAAGTACACAAGAGAATGGTATTATTCCCGTGTACAAATCATACTATCCTTGCTTTTTATTTATCGAACTCCACAAATTCCATCAAAGCTCCTCCATGCGCTCCTTCATTTGTTTGAGCTCTTCCAAGTTGAGCTCTTAAAATGGGAGCTTCCAACCATCCCTCGCTACTACGTGCTTCAGTTATTCACTTCAACACTTTACCTTATGCCTTGTGAAATTCAACTTGATCGACGAGCTCATCATGTTGTTGATTGAGCTCACTAATCCAAAGTCAACGAGAGGACTCAACGAAGGTGCCAGAAGCATCATTTTGTGGAGGGTTTTGGTTGAGGAACCAATTTGCAATCGAATTGATTGATGGATGACCAAATGAATAGCGTTTTCCGACAGGAGAGAATGTTACTACTCCCGCCTCAAAGCTATAGAGGGTTACAATCTCACTTGCCTTTTTATAGATACTGGGTCTCCGCTTGGAGAATGTTAAGAGCTTATCCTCCATATTTCTAGTTTGTCTCGTCTCTATTCACTGACGTCCTCTTGTCTATCTCCTTGCCATGAGTAAAGACAATAATCTAAGAAGATTGCAAGATAGTAAAGCCATGATATTGATGTTAAATTAGTGTGAGCATAATGAAAAGAGTGCTCCTATTTATAGGTGGATAATGATGTCAAATCTAGTATGCAATGTTTTGGGATAATATCTTCAAGACAATAATCTAAGAAGATTGCAAGATAGTAAAGCCATGATATTGGTGTTAAATTAGTGTGAGCATAATGAAAAGAGTGCTCCTATTTATAGGTGGATAATGATGTCAAATCTAGTATGCAATGTTTTGGGATAATATCTTCAAGTTGTTCCCTTCCAAGAAATATATTTCTCAAAAAAAGTAGGATTTGTTCATAGAAAGGTCGATTTTCCAATATGTGCGTGAATGTATGTTTCACAATTTTAAGCTCAATTTCGTATTTCTCACCACATTTGCCTTTAAAAGGTAATATCTATAAAAGAGTACTTTATAATGAAAGAGCCAAATTTTTTAGTAAGAAATCTAAAAATTAAGCTCCATTGGAAGCACAAATTTGGGCAAATGTCTTAGTTGGGCAAATATTTTTATGGCTAAATACGTTATTTGGATTACTCTATAATAGGTCACTTGAAATTTGTTACTATGTGTGCATCTAAGAGAATACATAAAAATCACTTCAAACATGGTAGATAATATCAAATTTTGTATGTCTCACCACATTTGCCTTTGAAAAGTAATCTCTATAAAAGAGTAAATTATAATGAAAGAGCCAAATATTTTCTGTAAGAAATCTAAAAGAATAAGCTCCATTGGAAGGACAAATTTGGGCAAATGTCTTAGTTGGCAAATATTTTTATGGCCAAATACGTAATTTGTATTACTCTATAATAGGTCACTTGAAATTTGTTACTATGTGTGTTTCCAAGAGATAATACATAGAAATTACTTCAAACATGGTAGATAACATTAGAGTAGGCCCACGTTATTTCCAAGCCCTTATTGGCTCACAACTCTTATCACATTAATTTGACTATATTATCTATTGCGGTCCCACTTCAAATATAAAGATAATTTCTTTTCTTTTTTTCTTCTTTTTATTTTGTTTCGATTTTATCAGAGACAAAACTACCCATGCTCCTTTCAAACAACATTTGTTAAGGTTAAATGTGGGGCTCACTTTTGATTTGAGATGATTTCTTACCTTCTTTTCTTTTTTTAAATTTTTTTCCTTTTCTTTCTCCAATTGGGACAAATTTGGTGTTCATTTTTACCAAAAAAAAAGTTAGTTTATTTGGTAAATAGCTAACGAACTATTGTGTGAGTGAATTGATATTTCTCCTTTTTTGTACTCGGAACTGTTATTCAAAAAATAACCTAAGCATAAGTAAGAGTGAAAAGAACCATCTACAAGTTTTTGTACGCATTTCGTTTAATTATAACTTTAATATATGTCATTACATTGTAGTTCGAGTATTTTAACTGCTCAACTTTCATTTTATTAAATGAATCTAGTAGTCCAATTATCATTTATTTTTCATGCCATCATTGCATGATGTTTTAAAAGATACTTGCAAAAAAAATAAAATATTTGGCATATTAAAGCACATAAAAAAAAATCTAAACATCCATTATTAATATATTATCATGCAAATGCAAAAGATATGCTCCCTAAACATTATTGCACAGAATTCTATCTTTGCCTTGATTACATGTCTAATTAGCTATTGACAAGAAATTTTGGCAATTGAAATCGCATTATAAGACAACCCAATCAAACCATTTGCGCACACATATTTTTTGTCAATTCTAAATGCCTCAGAATTTTCATAGAACCATCAATGAAAAGAAATTTATCCTCAAAGTACGAATGTACTGCAATAATAACATAAGTGGCTGAAAATGGGGGTGATTGGACGACATACAAACTGCAATGATCCTTAGATGGCGGCTGAATTAATTGATAAGAGTAACTCCACTTGGTATGAACAAAGTATTCAGAACTTATTGGAAGAACAAATTATAAACGAAATGATTTCTATTCCCCTACCGTCTACCAACTTAGAAGACAAGCTGGTCTGAATAGTAATAAAATCAGGATTATACTCAATTAAAAGTGGGTATAAACAACTCAGAGAAGAAGCAGGTACACCAAACATGGTTCCCCAGTTTTCGGAATTTGAAACCTACCATGCATTTCGTGACACCTACTCTGTCAACCGGTTCTGTAGGTTCAAGGGTGTACTTGCAAACCGGCCAACTTTTTCTGTTCCACAAAATTAGGTATCTTGTTTGTCGCACTTGAAGATGGCTCTTCTTCACCTTCATAGCCCGATGATTCCAATTTTGTGATCAAACTCATCTCATCACATCCCTTCACCTCCAATGACATGTTATCTTGGTACTTCAACTTCACATATACACAACAATAGCAGAAAATTATTAGAATTCAAAATACAGATCCAACATTTATATGATACCCCACCTTACTAAGAATCATTTGGCAACAAATCGCGCCAGCACAAAAAGCAATCAGTGATGTCATCATGTATGATTGCAGTGAGCAACCTCGCCCTCCTTTATCATGATTCATTCATCCAACTTCAGAACAATGGATGAACACATCTCCCAAAGAGCAAGTCTAGAACCCAATGTATTCCTTGGGAGTATAGGCATAAAGATCAAACAAAAACCAAGTTCCAGAATATCTTGGGGTAATTGAGTCCAAATTAAGTGAAAGTTAGGAGAAGGTAAAATCTGAGATCATGTCCACAATCATACACATTGATACATACAAAATACTTGATGATAACTCCTCTACTTTTCTTAGTAAGAAATTCCGGAATAATTCCCTCGAGACCAACTTCTGTATAAGCCTCAATAAGCAAGTTTATATACTGCCCTCATCCCCCAAATTGGGTCAAAGCATTTGTGACTAGTTAGTTGGAGATGTTCTTCAATACTTAAAACACCGAATTGCAGGAACAATGAGGACTTGTTGGGGCTTTTGTTTTTTTGTTTATGTTGGGACTAACAAAGCAACCTAGAAGGGAGGTTGAATAGGTTGAGTGGTAATAATAAATACTTTTGTACAATCAGCACTCATGATAAGGAAGAAACTGGTGAAGTGATCATCTGATCTGCCCAGTGGGTTTTATGTTAGATAAAGATTCGTCGATATTACGGAGGTCGTAGGTTACCCTATTCGCAAGACTAACTAAAAATCAGCAAGAGAGAGAGAGGAGAGCTGCTCCGACGCGGTTGAGGACTGGCTCCGACGCGGTTGCCCCGATCTGTGCCACCTCCATCCCCGATGACGAACTGTGTTGCTGCTACCTTCTCGAGCGGGGCCTGCTGTTGCTGCACAGAGCGTCGACTCAGCCACTCCGCCCTGCATCAAAAGCCTGATCACAACAACTTTGCTGTCGATTCTCCCAGAAATCGGTGGCTATTTGCTGTGGGACTCTGTTCTAGGTTGCTGAGTTGTTGAATTTCTGGGGATGCTGAGTTGCTGTTCGCTGAAGGTGATGTCCACAAGCAGCAGAATAGAGAATGCATACTAGGTGTTCGACAAAATTCCTCAAAGAAGGAATGTTGTCCACCTGACTTGTGAAGTGCAACCTTCCTCGGGCGTGCGTCTCCAGGACCACGACCGAACTCCTCCAACTCCATGACCTGTCACTGCTCCTCTGCCACGAGTTTGATGCTCTTGCCCCAGTCACAGCTCCGACGCTGTTGCCCCAGTCTATGCTGCTCTGGATTGCCAGAGGTGATGTCCAGTGTTCAACAAAATTCCTCAAAGAATGGAAATTGTCCTTTAGCTGTGGCTGGACTGGTTGGTTGGTTCTGGTCGTGATCCATGGTTCAGGCCCTTGATCGCGTCGACCCAGACGCCTCTCCACGCAGGATTCGATGCATCTCCTCTCTAAAAAATATTGCTCCATCAGCGATGGTCCAAACTCGTAGCAGCAAATCTAGTGTTCTGAAAACCTCAATATCCAAGAAGTTGAAGAACCAAGCTACTTCAGCTGAGATTAAAAGCAGCCTTTTCAAATCTTTAAAGGAGAAAGAGGTTGAGACTTTGAACTCAATTGCTCCGAAAACTTGTTCCAACTGTGCCAATGTAGTTCAAAATTGTAATCTTAATGCTGGATGTGGCTGTGGTAATCTCGATTGTAATTTGGCTATTGATATCGGTGGTGTTAAGCCTGCTTCAATGAGTCCAAATTGTGTTGCTGAACCCAAAGTTGAAGCCTCCATTAAGGAAGATGGTATTATGTGCAATAGTAGCATGACTGGATCCATCTTTGCTGAGTCACTTCCTAGCCAAGATCCACCTTCACCGAACCCTGCTGCTACCCCAAATCCATCTTGGAAAAGTATTACCATGGTTAAGATCTCCCAAACAGCAAAATTGGATTTCATCCCTCCAAACAAACACGGCAATAAGCTCGGTGCTTCCCCCCCCCCCCCCCTCCCCCCGGAGATTATTGAAGAAGGGAAGGCACACTTTGAGAACTGTCTTGTTGGTCACTTTCTCATTGCTAATGTCTCATTTTACCGGGTGAGAGGTATCGTTGAAAAACTCTGGGTCAAAGAAAATCTTTTAGAAGTTTTGGCTACGGAAGACGGTTTTTTCTTTTTCCGATTCTCTAATGTCCAAAAGCTAGTCAAGGTTATGGAAGTGGGGATATGGGACATAGCTGGTAAACCATTATTTTTACAGAAATGGCATCCCCAAATCAGACTGGAAAAGGCAAAGATTACTTCTGTGCCAATTTGGGTACGTCTCTATAATATACCCCATGTCCTTTGGACCAAAACCGGTCTAAGCTAAGTGTGCAGCTTGCTTGGTAGACCGTTGTACATGGATAAGGCTACCGAGGAAAAACGACGACTAACATTTGCTCGTGTATGCATTCTCATGGACTTTGATAGCTCATTCCCGGAAAATTTTGATCTTGATATGGGAAACGAGGAAACCTTTGGGATTACCGTTGATTATAGCTGGATTCCGCTAAAATGCAAAAAATGTAACTGCTTTGGTCATAAGGATTGCAATGTGCCGAACAAGACAATATGGGCTCCTAAATCCCAATCGGTGGCAAGACCACCGGAAAATAATGCTTCTATTGCTCCCATCCCACCTGGAGCGATTACCAAATAAAAATTCCTCGGCCATACTATCGAAAGCTCCTGCTCCTGTCACTGATAGTGGTATTTTCATGGTCAATCAGCCGAAGAATCTTGTTCGTGATGCTTCATAGTCAGGTTTTTCCTATACAAATGTCAAACATGGTGGAAGTCAGAAGTCAGGCTCCATTAACAAAAGTAGAGATACTTTCAATTCTTTGAATCTATCTCCAAATAGATTTGCATTATTGGACGAGGGCGATCATTCTGCTATTTCTGATTGGCCCGTTGCTCTACTTGGGGATGTGGGGAGTGGAGCGGAACCCCCTGACCAATGAATATCCTCTCATGGAACGTACGGGGCCTTAACAGTAGCCCCAAACAAAAGGAAATTGTAGATTTTGCTTTATCTCAAGACCCTTCTATTCTTATTTTGATTGAGCATAAAATAAAAGAGGGAAATGCGGAATTTGTCATCAATAGTAAGTTTCGAGGCTGGAAATTTATCCATAACTATCAGAACAGCAGTCTGGGTAGAATATGGGTATTATGGAAACCGTCTATTTTAAACTTGACTATGATGGAAGGTTCGGCTCAAGTCATTTACTGCCTTGTTGAAAAACCAGGAGATGACTCATTTCTCCTATCTGCAGTTTATGGAGGCAATTCTGAAACTGAAAGGAGATCCCTATGGCATAATGTTAATACATTCTCCACTGGTAATACAGGAAATATGCCTTGGTTACTTATAGGTGATTTCAATGAAACGAGAGATACAATTGAACGGATCGGATCTAATACCCGATGGACTTCTGGAATGGGTGAGCTAAACACAATGATTGAGGAGCTGGCGCTGATTGAGCCTAATTCCACAGGCCCATTTTTCACATGGACAAATAAAAGGTCCAATGATGATCTTAGAGCAAGCAAGATTGACAGGGTCTTCATTAATGCAAATTGGCAGAACAGGTACTCTCATTATTCGGTAGAATTTTTACTGTCGGGTGTTTCAGATCACTCTCCTTGCCTAGTGCGTCTTAACACCACTGATAGGAGAAGGAAGCCCTCTTTTAAATTCTTCAATTTCTGGACTGAAAGTCCCGATTTTCTACCGATTGTCTACGCTGGCTGGCAACTGGATTTTAGAGGATCCAAAATGTTTATTCTGGTGAACAAGCTCAAAGCATTGAAACAAAAACTCAATCACTTGAATAAATCTCAATTTGGTGACCTATGTCTAAGGTCAAAGATGCTAGAGCGAATCTACAGCGAATACAACAAGATCTTGCATTGGACCCGTACAACATAAACACCCGGGATGAAGAAAAGGCACAATTGGAGCAACTATTGACCCATAGCAAACATGAAGAAGTCCTCCTAAAGCAAAAATCTAGAAATCTATGGTTGAAGGAGGGGGACAACAACAGCAGGATTTTCTTTGCCTCCATGATACGTAGAAGTGCTCATAACAGAATTAACCAGCTCTCACTCGATGATGGCACTACTATAACAGATGAGGGAGTTCTTAGGGATGCAATTGTATCTTATTATCATCGCGTACTTGGTAGCTCCAGGCACACTCATTTCCCTTACGAACGGTTTGCTTCCCTATTCCCCGAAGATGTCAGTACCGCCATCATTTTACCAGACTTTCAACGTACTGAGATCATTAAAGTACTTAAAGGCCTAAATAATTTCAAAGCCCCGGGTCCAGATGGATACAATAGTTTATTCTTTAAAAAAGCCTGGCCTATCATAAGGCGTGATATAGAGGATGCTATCATGGACTTCTTCTCCTCTAGAAGACTGCTGAAAGCTATCAATTCTACTCTGTTATCCCTTGTGCCGAAGGTACAAAATCCATCCCGCCTCACGGATTTCAGGCCCATTTCATGCTGCAATGTTCTATATAAGATCATATCGAAACTACTTGCGGAAAGACTCAGCTATTTCGTCCCTTCGGTTGTTGGCCTCAACCAAACCGCTTTTATCTCGGGTAGACAGATATCGGAGAATATTCTGCTTTGCCAAGACCTTCTTCATAACTACCATAAGGGCGATAAAGGTAAACGCGTGGCAATAAAAATTAACCTTATGAAAGCTTTTGATATGGTAAAATGGGAAGCAATTCTTGGTGTTCTTAGGGCTATCAATATACCTCAGCATTTGTTTGATCTGATAGCTCAATGCATAACTACACCGAGGTTTTCGATAAACCTCAATGGCGAACAAGTTGGCTACTTTGCTGGTACCACTGGACTAAGACAAGGTGACCCACTCTCTCCTTATCTGTTTGTCTTGGTTATGGAAATCCTCAACAGGATCATAATTGAGAAAGTTGCAGCATCCTCCTTCAAATATCATTGGCGCTGCAAAATGAAAAAAATCACTCACTTATGCTTCGCAGATCATCTGTTTCTTTTTTCTCACGGTGATGTAAATTCAGTCATTTCCCTTGTTGATGTACTTGATGAATTTGCAGCTCTCTCAGGACTGCACTTCAATCCAGATAAATGCCAAATCGTTTTCTCTGGGTTGTCCGAGGAAGAAAAGGGAATTATATTGGATCACACACCTTTCCCCACAGGTAACCTCCCTATTAGATACCTTGGTGTTCCGCTTATTACAAGAAGACTCACACACGCAGATTGTAAGAGTCTGACCGATAGAATCTTCAAAAAAATAGAAGGCTGGGGCATGCAACATATTAGCTACGCTGGTCGTCTCCAGTTGACGAAATCGGTACTTATTTCCATCTGTACATTTTGGATGCAAATGTTTTTACTTCCAAAGCAAACTATATATGAAATTGAAAAGAAGATTAGACATTTTTTGTGGGTTGGAAATACAGAAGGCCACAGATCACACAAAGTTGCTTGGGAAGTTGTTTGTTCGCCAAAAAAGGAAGGAGGTCTAGGGTTGCCTCATCTAAAATTATGGAACAAAGGTTTGCTTGGCCATATGCTTTGGAACCTCATAAATTGTCCATCATCTTCCTTGTGGAGTAAATGGGTCCATAGTACCAAGTGTAGAGGCAATTCGATTATGTAGCTTGAAATCAAGGGCTCTATGGCATGGAGTTGGCATTGTATTCTTCAACTAAGACCGGCTTTAGGTTCAATCATATCTAGACCAAGATATTGTTGCCAAGAGGTATACGATGAAACCAGAAATGTGAGACCGGCTGTGGAATGGTCCCAATTGATCTGGAAAGGAGGTATTAGCAAGCATAACTTCATCGGTTGGCTAGTTTGTAGAGATAGTCTACAAACGGCAGAAATCATATCATGTTGGAAGCCTGAAGTAGATATTCATTGCAATTTTTGTATGTTCGGTCTGAAAAGCAAAGACCATCTATTCTTCCAGTGCACCTGGACCGGAAGCATTTGGCGCACTATTCTTGCACAATACGGAATTCGACGCCCTATAGAAGGATGGAATGATGAACTTAAATGGATGATCAATGCTACAAAAGGTAAGGACTTGGCGGCGAGACTTCTGAAGGTATCTTTCCTAGCGATCATATACTATATTTGGATGGAGCGTAATCGTAGACGCTTCCAACAAAAGTCAAATGATGCCCTTATCATTTTGGCTAAAGTTCGCAAACTTGTTAGAGGGCGAGCTTCGCACTACAAATCTTTTAGACCGTCCCGAACAAATGAAACTTTGGCTACTATATGGAGACTCCCCCACTCCATTTTTTTGTAATCTTAGTTCTAATTGTAATGCTGGAGAATACCCCTAAGCTTCTGTACGTCATCTTATACATATTACTTACATTTACACCAAAAAAAAAAAAGCACTCATGATAATATCTCAAACAGAATAATGTGTGTGATGATGATAAGCACATAGGAGTGAATCAAGAAAATCACACATCGATTTATAATGGTTTGGCTTTGTATACAAGCCTACATCCACTCTCAAATTAACAGTCTTAACAGCGGCTGGATTCTTCTAATAATCGGCAGAGCAAGTTACAACTAGCTAGTGTTGTTCCTTTTAATTGATAGATCACACTACCGGGATATACACACTGTGACATTCCGAATTTTGGCCCATTTTTGGGATTTATAGAACGTGTAATTCGTCAAACCATTATAAATCGACCTCGGGTTCTTGTTTTTAAAATAGAGATTTTGCTAGAATCGCACTCGATCGAATTTGGCCGTTATTTAGAGCCCAAACTTTGGTGACGAATTTCTCGGAGTTCCGGGACGAATTTAATTGGACGGTGTCGATATGATTGTGGCCAGCCTCGAGATTGCCAAAAATAGTGGAAAAGTGAAATTTTGGACCGGGTGCGGATTTAGACTAGTAGACCTCCCTCGTAGTGTGTTTTGAGTTAGTTTATTTTGGCCCTTTGTCTTATATTATTATTTAGGGTTTTTCATAGATCGTTAGATCGTTTTTCGAATTTGAATCGTGTCCGTTGGATCGCGCTCGAAGACAAAAAAATTAACTTTTTGTTCTCTCTCCTCTCCCCTCTGCCGCACACGTTTTTCCTCCCCCTATTGCGTCTGCCCCCACCTGTCTCTTTCTCTCTCTCTCTCTCTCTCTCTCTCTCTCTCTCTCTCTCTCTCTCTCTCTCATTCCTCTGCCGCGCTGAGCACGTCCCCTCCGCGCACGTCCCACCCCCCTGCCATGCGCACGTTTCCCCCCTTCCCCATGCAACCACTCTCTCTCTCTCTCTCTCCTCTTTCCTTCTTTTCCTTTTCTTTCTTCTTCTTCTTCTTCTTCTTCTCCTTCTTCCTTCGCCCGACCGGGTCCCGCTTCAGGCGTCTCGCCGCCCGACCGAACGCCGCACGACCGCCCTCCGCCTCGCTAGACGCCGTCCCACCACCCACCGACTCTGCCGTCCTCCTCGCGCCGCCGTGTCGCCCGGGAACGCCGCCTCGACGCTGCCTCCATCCCCTCCCGAGCGCGCGAGCTCAGCTCGTCACCGCGCCTGTCGCGGCCCGGCGTTGCTCCAGCCGGGGCCGTCCCTGCCTCCGTTCCGCCGCTTGTGACGTCACCCCCAGCTCCGGCTCGGCTGCCGTCGCCCGTCCATCGCCCGCCGCCGCCCGACCGGGCCGTTCTCTCCCCTCCTCCGCGCGAGCCGCAGCCATTCCGGCTGCGCCTGCTGTGACCGAACCCCGCCAGCCGCCGGCCAGCTCGCCCGGCCAACTCCTCGCCCGCCCGACGCCCGAGTCTGAGCGTCCCGACACCAAGCTGCCGAGCGCCCCCAACCGCACCACCCGCCTCGGCCAACTTCCTCTTCTTCCTTTAGCTTTCCGCCGTTCGCCGCCGCCGCCGTCGTCAGCTCGCCGCCCGCCGGTTCGACCAGCGTGCCCGTCGCCGCCACGAGGTCGCCGTACCGCCTCGTCACCGCCGGTTCGCCCCTCTCCCTCAACCCCGACCTCTTTCTCTCTCTCCCTCCTTCACCCTCCACCCCGCCGACCCTTCCCCTTCACCTCGCTGCCGCCGCGTGCCGTCGCCGCCGCGTCGCCGCCGCCCGCCGCCCGCCGCCCGACCAGCCCGGCCAGCCCCGGCCAACCAGCCCAGGCCGTGGCCGGCTCGTCGCCCACGCGACCAAGCCGCGCGCCCGTCGCCGTGCACGTGCCCGCGCCCGCGCCCGTGCCCGCGCCCGCGCGCCACGCCCGTTGCCCGTGCCCGCGCCCGTTGCCCGTGCCCGCACCCGTCGCCGCGCTCGTGGCCGACCGCCGTGCCCGCGCGTGTGCCTAGTCCGCACTGTTCATCCGGGCCATTTTAGGCCCGAGCCGACTTCTCCCGGGCCAAACTTAGGTAAGTGGCTTCCTAAACCCTACCTAGTATTTTGGGTACTTTATTGACTTGTCTCGGGTTAGAACGGCTAGGGCGTGTTTTAATTTAATTATATTATGTTATAATTGTGCTATTTAAATTAGATTAAATAATATGTTTGACTCGAGTAATGGTGTGTGGCCGACTTGAATGTCGGGTTTGTGGATTGAGGTGGCGAATTGTGAATTGGACTCAGTGGTGATTATGGGTTGTTTGATGCAATTGGCATGAAATCGATTTAATTGAGTGGCGTGTGCTTGCTTGTCGATTCTAAGCTCGGATTGATCGGAGGGCTACGGACTTGGGACGTGTTGACGGCGGTCCGTGTGAAGGCATGAATGGCCGATGTGCCAAATGGATGCGGGCTTGAGACGTGTTGACGGTGGCCCGTTGAAGGCGTGTTGGACCGGGACGTATTTACGTCGGTCATTGGAATTTGAGCCCGGATTGATCGGAGGGCTACGGACTTGGGACGTGTTGACGGCGGTCCGTGAAAGGAAAGTGTGGCTTGGGACGTGTTGACGGCGGCCACTGGAATTGATTGAATGGTATGGCTTGGGACGTGTTGACGGCGGCCATTGGAATTGATCGAATTGTGTGGCTTGTGTGCCTGTGAGACCGGACTTGAGACGTGTTGACGGTGGTCCGTGAGAGGAAAGTTGGTTGGACACGTGTGTGCGATGTGATTGATTGAATTGGCTAATTGTACGTGTGGATGCTTGGTTGGATTGGTTGATTGCGAGTGGGAGTGTGTGTGCCGGGTGATGGTGATGTGGCAGTGAACTATTCTTGCATTGTCATGTTTGGACTAATATGCAGGGTTTGCACGTGGTTCTAGGCGAGGTAAGCTTATCCTGTGAAACTGGTTGTGTTGTCTGGTGACTCGCATGTTAGACTTGTCTGGGTACGCATTGGCCTACGTGGGGTATAGGGGGTTGCTTATTGAGACTCGTTCTCACGGTTATTATATAACCATTTCAGATCCGCGACCGTGAGTGATGGGAGACGCTGCAAGGGCATCTTGGAGATCGAGGACGGGTCGAGTGTCCCGTATTTTGAGTTTCCCCTTTTGTAAAGGAGTTAAGTTCGCGAACCATTGTCCCTTTTGATGAGCATTGTATGTATTTGCCAAGTGTAGGAATTATAGTTATTGTTTTGTGCTATTGTTACCCCTTGTCATTATTAATCGTCCGGGTTGTTTCTATTTGTTTCCGCGCGTGCCTAATCTCTGATATTTGGGTTGGGTCGGCGACGTGTCTGGGACGTCGCATTCAATAATCGACCATCGCGGGATGATCGCGCGCTCATAGGGTGCGGGGCGCGACACACACTGCTCTTACACTTGTACAATCAACTATTAGCTATTCTAGACAGAGCAAGACAATTTCTATTTTTGATAGTAATCGCAATATTTTATTAGGTCAACCCTCTTCACAACTTCACTGTTCCTTGTCTACTGAGCTCCTCTATGTGTCCGTTAGAGATCAACTAGCCGTTGAGAGTCGTTGGAGGAGACCTTGGAACAATACAAATTCAAAAAAGAAACATCTAATATGGGATAATGCAATACAAATTCAAAAGTTTAGAGACATCCCTTTTGACCAACAATGTAGATTGGGCCAATTTCCTTGCCCCATTTCCCCGATGATAGCAATTCCGTGTTCTTCGTCCACCACCTAATGTGGAAAATATTTAGCCTAGATCAACCGATTGACTGGATCCAATCACACCATTGAATTTTTATGGACCGTGTGAAATTTACATGGGATCAACGTGATTAACAATTATGGTTGCTTTGATTTATTTAACTCTAATCTAGGCAAATTTTCAATATCTAGTACACGCACCGCTGGCTAGAAGATAAATGTTTTCTTCATTCAGTATTCTATTGTTAGATTTGTTTGTCCTTTTTTTTCTAGAATGATTTTGTATACTTGTTGATGTGATTTTATACATAATCTTTCTCTTACGATGATACTTGTCAGCAGAAAATCCTGCACAGATTTGAGCAAGATCCCTTTCAATTCTATCAACAATTAAGTAATTAATCTGAGGCTTTTTATGATATCCCGAGACCTCGTGAGGATTTGCCGTAGATTTTTTTTTTTCTGTGTTGCAACACTTAGTATAAGAATCACAACATGATTATGACAAGTTGCAATAAAAAAAATCAGTCTCTTAAATATGATAAAAGTACCTTCATTTATGGCTTGTGCCAACCCATGCCAATCATATGGAATTTGTATTGAGTATTTGGAAAAAGTATATGATTTTTAGTAATACATATAAGCTAACAGTTGTACTGCGACAACCGTGATCGGCCGATGCCTGGAATCGAAATGATTTACGAGAATGAGGCATTGCTCATGACCCGGACAAAATCCACTAACCTTCGCCTGACCAATACCTTCATGCCCCCGTCCATAACCCCACCGTCAAACGCATCCATGCAAATGTTCTTGTCCATCAGTATGGCGCTCACCCATGTCTTCACATTGCACGTGACATCTAGCTCACGACCCGACCTGAGCATCCAAACTCCGTCACCTACTCGACGAGATCGTGCACAAAATCACCCATTCTTTACGAGCAACAATATAAGGATAAAATTTGCTATGAATGAGCCCGAATTGATTCTGGATCAATTATGAATTACTAAATTTGTATCGTATAAAAATGAATATGGATTAAATGAATCATTTTAAATCAGACAATTTTCGACTCGTCTCAAATTCGACCCGGCCCACCCATTTAACGGTAATCACTTATATGGTATAAGGATCCCTTTGAGAAAGCCCTTTTCTTTTCCATTCCTTGAGAATGAGGAACATTGTCACCTTATGTGCTATGAACACAGCTATCTCTCGCTCGAGAAACTATTAGAAAAGCGAGAACCAAATCACACATTGAAAGGACAACTTGCAGTAAATCTTCATCTTAAATATCCCCTATAAAAAAACCTTTCTTGACATGCCAAACTCATCTATTTTTACACTGCTAGAACTACTCTGCAGGTCAACGTACAAAGCCGTCCAGATAATTGAGATCATAACTTGACATTGAGCATGATTCTGGATTAAGAAACTTCACCATCTCGAGCTAAGCAGAAGATGCAAAAACTCATGTATTGTAGCGATTCTTATTACCTTTATCAAGCTTCTTTGCATCCTCCTGCAAGAGCAGAAAAGAAAACCATTAAACTACTTCCAACTTTAAAAAATGCCTGGAAAATAAAATGAGGATTATGGTTCCATAGTTCACTCGCAATATTCACAAGATTCTTATTAGAAGAAGAAGAAGAAGAAGAAGAAGGAGAGAGAGAGAGACATCAGTAAAACAGTTGGTTGAATAAAACATACATGAAATATGAACCCGATATTCTCATGGTAATCTAGAAACTCCTTCCATTGCTTCCCTATGCTCACCTGCAATGTCCTTCATTAATTGTTGTTTCTACACCAAAAAAATCCTCCATAGTTCGTAGAGAAATCATTTCAGTGGCAACCACATAACCCTGAATGGATACAGACTCTCAAATGCAAAAAGATGATCCAGATTTTAGTTGAAATTAAACAGCTGCCATTTAAGAGCAGTCAGAGCACATTTTTGACCCAATTGCATGGTTATTAATGTGTAACATAACTCTTTTTCAAAATATGCAAAAAAGGAAATTAAAAAAAAAAGAAGAAAAAATTGCTCACTCAGACACCCAAATGAGAACAAGAAAGGCAAAAAGAGATCCACATCCCTCATTATCTCTGGAAAGGAACATACTCGTCAGTCGAGTAATGTTAAATCAGAGTGATACAACTACTTGTATAAAACAAGAACCAAGGTTAATCTCGTATATTCCCACCTAGGAAGAAACTCCTAAGAAAAATCATCTACAAAGCAGAGGAGGAAAAATTTTCAGAGTTACAATGATAACTAATCTCGAAGTAATCGGCCTCCATTTTTATGTAGAAGCCTTATTCTTGTTACAAAATCCAACATATCCTAGTCCTATAAAAACAGAAAGTTAATGAATATAAACAATGTGCATGAAACTTAAATCAAACAATCATTTGATATACAAACAGGGTAAGACATAATAATATTTGGTGAAGTAGAAGAACCTGTGCAACTTCATTTGCAGCGTTCTTCGTCCACAGAGATATTTTCTCCTGCCTTCTGACATTGACAACGGCTCCACATATTTCATCTCCATGATCAAATTGTTCTCCAATCATTGCCAGCAACTAATGCAAGAAATAACAGTAGAAGGACTTATAAGAGCATACCTTGCTTATTGGAATACTTATCTACAGAGTAACTGATGAAAAGCATACCGTGTACAGCCAACAGGTATCAGATTTCCCTCTGTTGAAGCTCACAGTCCACTTCCCTCCATTAGCACAAACAGGGTCCTCCCATTTTGGCTCAATTTTGTTTTTAAAGCAATAAAGGTCTGCTTGAACAGCTAATTTGCTTGGATGATGTATGTTATTGTACAGACTAAAAGCATGGTTGGAAGATAAATCCGTCAGATTGATCCATAAGATTAAAATCAACATGATGAAGCCTCCATTGCATAAAGGAGGCACAGGTGGAAGCATGACAAAAAAAGCACATTTAGAAAGTGTGAGATGAGCAAATTTCGTTGATTGCAACTGCGTTTAGAGAAAGCCCAACTCCACATCAAAGGAGGATCTTGCAACATTGATGTAGAGTCGAAAGCAAAAGAAATAGCAATGAAGCTATTTCAACATCAAAACTATGGGTCAGATTCAAACTTCCAGCAAAACTCAAAAAGCATCCTTGCAGAGTAATTCGTTGTTCACATAATACAGAATCCAACCCATGTCCAGTATCAATTACCCATATCACTCACGAAATAAGTATCAACAACGAAGCTTGAAGCCTCAACCTGACGAAATTGCTGGGAATGGGCCTATGGTGGACAAAATCAATGACTAAAAAACAGTGATCTTACAATTCATAAAATCAAGCAAAAAGTAATGAAGAAGTCAATTTCAGTTTTACAATCTTCAATTTTCAACCACCGAAGACGTATTTGCACAGGACAGAGCATATGCTCTGCGAAGCCAGTAAAATAAACTTCCACTGATTAGTTGAAGTCTCAAAGAAGCTAAAATATAAGCATACACAAAGGCCTAATTGTTTGGCCTAATTCCCTAAAAAACCCTCAACTTTAGGTCAAGTCCCAAATCTGCCCCGAACTTTTTTTTGTCTCAGAAAAAACCTCAAACTTTAGGTCCAGTCCCAAATCTAGCCCAAACTTTTTTTGTCTTAGAAAAAACCCCAAACTTTAAGTCCAATCCCAAATCTGCCCTAAATTTTGTTTTGTGTAAAAAAATCACCAAAATTTAATTTATTTTAAAAAATATACCACCGTGATCCAGTCCCAACTTGATATGGCACTTCTACGTCGATAACAAATCCACAACAACAAAGTAATGGGGCTTTTTTTTAAACAAAGAAAAGTTCGAGGCAAATATGGACTAAACCTAAAAATTGAGATTTTTTTAAAATTAAAAAATGTTTTTTGGGGTGGATTTGTTATCATCCCTAACTTTCATATCCTAGAACGGTTTTATTTTGGAGAATTTTCAACAATTTTTATTGGGTTGGAATTGTTATCGAAGTGGAAATGTAATGTCGGTATGTACCTATCGGCTCATTACTCTGCTGATGTTGATTTGTTATTGACATGGAAGTGCCACGTCAAGTTGGGACTGGATCACGTAGGTATATTTTTTAAAATAGATTGGCTGATTTTTTTTTACACAACAAAATTCGGGGTAGATTTGGGATTGAACATAAAGTTTGGGGTTTTGTTTTAGACAAAAAAAGTTCGGGGCAGATTTGGGACTTGACCTAAAGTTGAGGGTTTTTTAGGGAATTCACCCCTAATTGTTTCTAGTAAATAAACCGCAAAACATCTTTAAGAGTTTATGTTTATCTAATCTACACTACCAACTTCAAAAAGAATCTGGTAATAATTTCCCTCGGTCAAACTTTGAAATTGCAAGTTTCAACAATAATCCAATAAAAACTTGCGAGAAGGGAGAAAGAAAACTCGAGAGAATAAATCATGAACGACACAATCAAGCCTCTACAATGTCCCTCAAGGGTTTGGCTAAAAGCTTATAATGTTCTAAGAAGAAAAGCCAATGTCCCATGGAAAGTCAGAGTTCGGACCCCACGTGAAACATATTGAAAAACTAGATGAAGCAGAATTTCCTGAGGATAATAGTACTCATGCAAGTGCACGAACCTTGCAGCCCTGTTTCCAGTCATGATGCTAATTGAAAACTCAGGGCATGAAGGATAATCAAAAAACAGTTATAGTTCCTAAATCCTTGACGGTTGACGAGTATAATGAATGCACCATTACGTTCGAGGTCAATATAAGGGATAAGAACTCTGGGAACATCATCATGACCGATTCAGCTTAATAAAGCTAAAGGCTTGATTGTTATGTCGCCCACTGGAGAACAAGATTTCTCTATTCAACATCAACCCAAGAATTACTATTTCTTTATCAAAAGCTATAAGCAAACTCGAATTCAACTCATAACTTCCAGTATTCTTTGAACTGATGATCTAACTCAACTAAATGGAGACACAACACCCATTGCTCAAAACTCGAAACAGAATCAGCCACGGTCCTTCTCCTCAGATACACCCAAACCACAAAAATTTGCATCCAGCGAGAACAGAATCAGAACAACATCAAACCCATCAGCCTTAAACACGACAAGAACAACAACAAATCAGCCAAACAAGAAAAACAACCTAACCACAACTCAATCGACGCAAGAAACACAAAAATTCACCTCCAGAATTCCTCGACGGTAGAGAAGGTATAGATCGGGCGCATGGAGTCACCCCAGGCGACCTGCTTCGATTTCGCGGATGGGTTGTCGAACCAGAAGGTCCACGAGTGCTCGAGCGGGTGCGGCTGGTCCGCCTTTGGCTCCTCCCTCGCCGGCTGCTCGGCCGAATCCTCTTCCCTCGCGATCTCCCCCTCCTCCAGCTCCGGGTCGCCGCTGCCCGAGACGCTCTTCGGGTTAGGGTTTGGGATCGCGGCGGCGGGATTCTTCTGGTCGTCGGCGCTTGCGGCCGCCGCGAACGCCGCGGATTTCACCGTCTCTTCCACCGCCATGTTTGCTTCTCTCTCTCTCTCTATTTTTATTGCGCTTGCATCTGAAATCGATCTTCCTAGTTTTTACACGGGAGAAATATGTAACGTCCGAAAGAAGTGTTTTAAAACACACATTTCGCAACCGGCCAAACAGTAATTATTTCTATTATCTTATTTTCAAAATTAATTTTGAAATATAAATTTATTTGGTAAATATTTTGTTTCTCGGCACAAATTTGCAAAAATTTATTTCTATAATCAATTTTAGAACAGAATCATGAAGCAGGGAACAAGAATCATAAATGGAAAAAAACTTTTTTTTCCTTGTTCTTCTTCTTGGTTTTCTTCTTCTTCTTCTTTTTCCTGGCCGGTCACCGGCTGCCGACCACAAGCAACCGGCCACAGGATAGGGCCGGCGAGGGCGTCACGACCCTCGCCGATGGTCGATGAAGGCGAGGGCTAGACCTTCACCGCTTTCTCTGGATTTGGCGTGGGCGACCTTCATCGTCGCCCTTGCTAGATCCGACAAGGGCGGCTTGCGACTTGGGCGAGAGCCGCCCTCATCTGATTGGGCCAGGGCAACCCTTGTTTAGGCTGCTAGCCGCCTTCGTCAAATCCGGCGAGGGCGGCGACGAGGGTCCAGCCCTCGCCAGATCCGGCGAGAGCGGCACTTGCCTAGGTCGTGAGCCGCCTTTGCCGGATCTGGTGAGGGCAGCGGTGAGGGTCCAACCCTCGCTAGATTTGGCGAGGGCAACCCTTGTTGGCCCTAGCCATGGCTAAGGAAGGGAAAGAAGAAGAAAAAAATATTAAAAATTTCAAATATATTATTAATAAAAAGAAATTTTGTGCAGTTACCAAATGCATTTATGTTCTTTTTCTATTCTAAGAATAAAAATTTTGAGCAGTTACCAAATCCTTCAAATGGTTAGAAATTATTTCTCGATACGAAAAAAAAAAATCATTTTTTAATAGAAATTGCTTCCCGGAACATAATGATTGCCAAACGCACCCTAAAACTATAAAGATCACTTTATTTTTCCTCAATTGCTTATCTCAAATTGTAAATCTTCAACAAAAGTTGTCGATAATTAATGCCACGTCATCTTTACTTCCTACAATAAAAATAAAGATGTGCAATCGTTTATCTTATGACATCTTGTATGTCCATGCTAGGTCATCTTTAGGGCTGTTAATACGGGGTCACAAACACATACTCTGACTCGTATTTATTTGTATGGATTATAAAAAGGTCATCTCAAACTTAAAATATGGATTGTAATGAGTTTTAAAGTTAAAAGCCTAAAATAGATGAATTTTAGCGGGTCGATTATAAACCCACTTTCAGCCCATTTAAGAAACAGTTCATGCTTAACCCACTTCGGTCCTTCTTTGCCTGTCTCTTCTCTCTCCCTCTTTGATTTCATGACTCCCAACCTTCTTTGTTTGTTCTATCTGCTTTCGCTAATGTTAGGTTTTCTTCAACCTCGTGCTCGCAACTTCACACTACTATGACAAATTGCACTTCTGAGGAGACCTAAACTTTCACCACCACCTTCACACCCCCATCCATAACCTGATCAGCAAGCTCCCCCACTAATTAGACGAGTTGGTATATGGAGCAACCCATTCTTCAAAGACAATAATTTAAGGAGAAAAGTTGCTAAAAATGGATTGGGTCGGGTCGGGTCAGGTTTGGGTCGGGTATGTGTTGAGTTCAACATGGGTTACTAAATTTGCATTTGATACAAATGGGTCAAAATGGGTTAAATAAGTCAATTTGAGTTAGATCAAATCCGACCCAACCTACATATTTGACGGGTGTAAGCATATCCTAGCTTTACTTTGACTTTCTCATATGTCACTTAATGAATATGATTCAACTGCAACGAAGTCAAACTCTTTGCCTTCTTGGTATGCACGGAATTCGTTAGAATTAGCCATGTAATCTCTGTGCGCTATTCGCTTCATATCGAAGAACTACACTCCGGTTTGTTAATTTCCTTATTATTTCATATAGTGCAGCATGTTAGAGATATATGTAGAGCTATTTTCAAAAAGATGAATTAGTATAATTTAAATGCATCTAAATTTTTTTTTGTTTCGTGATAAAGATAGGAGTAATTTGTTATTTTAGTGCATAAAATGTTTTAGATTTAGTTAAAATTCATGTTTAATTTCTCGCGCAATTATTTCTTATAACTTGCTCTCATTGGTCATGTCCCACGATGTTATTGAGACATTCTGAATTTCGACCCACTTTCGGGATTTATGAAATGATATTATCATCAATGCACTTTCTGTTATATCTCACTCGGAATTGGCCATTCTTGAGAATACTAACCGTTAGGGAATGGCTAGTTAGGATTTCGTTACGCACGATCCAAGAACTCGAACTTGGATCGACACTTCGACTATAAGGATTGACGAGGGGATATTTTGGGCCATTATAGGCCGATCCAAGAATGATTATGGAATAATTTAACAAATGTTATACAATTGAGTCACGGGTAATTCCGTTTAATCGTTGTATGCATTCCGAACGTTCCAAAATCGATTTCTAACGATCGTGTCATTCGGAACTGATGATTGACCCTCGTAATTACATGACAACCGAAGTCAATATGGCTCGAGTAAACTTAAACGTGGATTGATATCAAATCAACCACGGGTCGACACGCGTAAACCCTAAAAGCCGCCCATTAGTTTGAGATACACGAAAGTCGCGTTTGATCGATTTTGGCCATGAATTGGAATCCGAACTTGGGTATCGAACTTTCAAGAATCCATTTTGAGAGATATGTTTAGCTTACACTCTCTCTCTCCTCACTTTTCCTTGCTCTCTCTCTCTCTCTCTCTTCATTTTCTCTCTCATTCTTTCCCCCTCTTGGCCATGAGCCTCACCACCACCCACCAGCACCTCAGCCCACGTCCCTTGGTCACCGTGGACCACCGTGAGCCAGCCCCAAGCCGCCGTTCACGCCCGGATCAGCCGCCATTCGCCGGATCGCCGTTTGGCCGCCGCCGTTCGCTGGAAATTCCAGATCTGGCCGTGGCTTGCTGCTGCTATTTGGGCTTAGTTCTTAGCTTAAATTAGTGGTAAGTAACTCCCTAAACCTTAATTAGGTTAGTAGGTTACCAATGGATAGTGTTTAGGGGTTGTTAGGGTAATTTAGGGGTTAATTTAGGGGTTATGGTAGATGATGAATTGAGGATTTGTTGGTGGCTGGATTTGATGATTATATGGCTGATTTGAATGTTAAGATAGGTAGATTATGTGACTTGAGCTTGAGCATATGTTTAATGTTGCTAATTGTGCTTAATTTGGCTAATTATGATTGTTTAGTGGTTGTTTTAATTAAATTCGTGGGTTAGTCTTGTGGATGCAATAATCATGTGGTAGTGGCTGAATTGGATGATTTGGACATTGATCATATGGCCCCCATTGATTCTAGATTGGTTAATGTTAATTCTAGGGCTTAATTAACATGATTATGTGTTAATTTTGATCATACGGTTTAGATTAAATTAGGATGTGATAAAATGATATCATATGGCTTATTAGAGATGTGAAGTTGATCGTGTGACTTTGATTGTCAATCGCATGGCTAATTAGTCGATTATGTGCCGATTAAAGGTTTAATGACGATCGTGTGGTGGATTAGTTGTTTAATGCCGATCGCATGGTTAAATTGTTTAATCATATGGTTAATTTATTTAATCATGGCTGAGTAGTTGACTATGGCTTGATCGTGTGGTTGGAATGATGATTTCGTGGTCTAGAACGAAGATCGAATGGTTGAAATTGATGTTTCGTGGTTGATCTTGCACTTGATGAATAATCGTAGGACTTTGAAAGTGGATCATGTGGTTAATTATGGCTATTGTCGGCTTGGCATGGCATATCGTGATCATATATCGATATTTGATATAAAAACGAGTGTGATTCATGGCATATTTATTCGTAGTACATTGCACGTCATATACACTTGCATTGGCTAATTAAGGAAGATTAAAATTGGCAATGCGTGGTTATTTACGTGTGTGGCCATGATGAGTTCCGTCTAAGACAAGTTCTAGACGATGCCCGACAGAAGTTCGGATGCTGTCTAGTACTCGACTTGTCGGGGGTGTTCGATCCCAGACATTGCCGATCGCGGTGGAGGCCGGATCGATGCTCCTAAATGGAATGCCGTTCGGTACCCGACTTGTCGGGAGGGGGGGGAGGGGTTCGATCCCGGACGTTGCCACGCCCAAAGTAGTGGGGTGATGCCTGGCTATGCCGGAAGACCGGCGGGAGTTCAGTGTGACCTATGGTGGGTCGTTAATAATCTGGATAACTTCGAGTGTTATGTGCATATGGTATGCTTTGCGCTTGATTATGGTATAAAATCGTGAGGCACGGTATGGGACGGGCCGAAGTGATTTCATCTTATAATCGAGACTCGTGTGAATGATTGAGTATGTCTGGATTATTATTATTGCTGTTATGCATTTTGATAGTATGCCATAGTTGTGATGCAATTCGAGACTTTGCATAGTATGTGGTACCGTTATTCATTTTATAAGAACTTACCCTATCGGTTATAATTGCATGATTAGGGTGCCGAAGGTACGTATTGCCCTAGTCGAGGCTTAGGTAGTTTACTTATTGAGATTTTATCTCATTCCCCGTTGTTAAACATTTTAGTCCCTCAACCTTGACTATGACTGAGCCTCCGCTACGTTTCAGGGTACCAACGGAGACGGAGCATTGGGTGACTGAGTACCCAGTTGGTGAGGATAGGGAGTATCGGAAATATGAGAGTACGGTTTGGATCGATAATGGCGAGCAGTACTTGACAGCTCACAAGTACATAGCTTGGTTTCTGAGGGATGGAGCTCAGACTTTTGGTCCTCTCCGGGAATTTGATATTCCCCCTGACGACGGTTTGGGAGTGTGGGATCTTATGGAGATTGATCCCCCTGGTGGAGCTGTAGTTAATCCTGAGTCCGAACCGATGGTTACGGAGCCCCCGGCGTGGTCCGAGGGGTCAGAACCTGAATCGGAGCCTTTGCTGTCTGGTTCTTATAGCGAGGCATCTGACCCGGCTTCGCCAGGAGCATTGCCAGGATGCCGTGGAGGTTTGATAGGGTTAGAGATCCCTATCTTTTTGGAGCTCCTCTTTTGACTAGAGTAGTGGAGCAGATCGACCACCCTATCCCTTTTTGAGTATGCGTGGTCTGAGTTTGTGGCCTTTAGGAAGGCTTGTATATGTTATTGTTGTATATGACGTTAAGTTTATAAAATGGTTTGTTAGTTTGTTTAAATTGTCTCTCTCTATTATCCCGTTTGAATATTTGTTGAATGGAGTGTTCGTTTGGCTTCCGCGTATATTCTCTTATTCGATGGTTACGGGTTGGCGACGAATCCTGGGAGTCGCATTCTTAACGACCACGGCGGGATGTTACGTGTTCGTAGGGTACGGGGTGTGACAGTTATAATAAGGCCTTACATTGAGGTTGCCGATACGGTTTGAGTTGTTTTTAGATTTCCTTCTTTTTTTTTTAGCTTTTATTATATGTTTATTATTTTTTAGTGATTTATGGAATGCACACTTATGCATATCCATATAGATTTTCATATTTAGGGATATAAACTAGAAATGATTTTGTACAATAATGTCTGCTAAAAGATAAAAGATATAGGTAACATGCATGAGGTAAAACTAGTGTTACTAAGTCCTCGAAACCCAAAATCTCCAGTTTAAATTCTAGTATTATTCAATTAAGCGAAAAAGCAAGTTTTGGTAAGTAGGGTTTGGAAGAGCTCGTGCAGAGCGTAAATGTCACCTTAGTATAGGCTTACACATGCTTGCCTAAAAATCTATTAAACCAACCAGGGATTCATATCGAAGGGATGGCAACAGACGTTTGTTTCTATCTTTCTCCTTCTATACGGCACTAGACTCTCCTTAGTCTCTATAGGTTGTATTGGGCCAATTTTTCTATAATGAAGAACTTATCTAGCGATCTCGATTCTGATCATATTCTTTCCTGGTAAATTCTTATGAGTAGACTTTTTGTGCTAACTTATGAGTAATAGTCTTTGTTGTCTGATCAAGAGATTAAATACTCTAGTTTCTCTTTAATTTCTTCTATAAAGGAGTACAAATACATAATCATAGGAATTAAAGTATCTTAGTACATATCAAATCTCATGGCATGAAAAGTTATTATTGAAAATAGAAGGGAGATGTTTTAAGGGTATATTGTTCCTTAAAGTTAAATTTGATACTTACCACCTTTTAATTGTCTGAAGTTGCATAGTGAGACATTTTTCAAAATGATTTGCAGCTCATAATCAAAATCCCATTTCTAAATATTAACATACTCCCACTTTGAAGTAGTGCCAAAACTGAAATACACAATATCGTTCAATCATAAAGATACTGGTATAACGGAATACCTATGTCACAAGACATTATGCTTTTTCGACAAACGATGCTGTAATAGTCAATACTCCAAGCGACATAGAAATTGATGTACAAAATAGATACACAACATTATGCGACAAACTCATAGTGGATGCTTAAGTATGTTCGGCTCGTCAACAAAGCTTGGCAAGCAAGGGTCTTCCTAAATCCTTCTCGTTCACTCCCCTTGAAATGCAACAGCCTTCTCCGGTTGAAGCTTCATCCTCTCTAAATAGGACTTTCCATTAAGCTTATGTGAAAAGTAGTCTTTGACATATTTCTCCATCTTTATCCTTCCGAATAGCGCTGGACTCTCCTTAGTCGTCAGAGATTGGATTGGGCCAATTTCTGAGTCCAGCTTAGGGTTGAAGAACATGGCAATTGAGATCCTTTCTCTAGTCGAATTGACCATGGCTCTGTGCTCGATGCTGTTGTAAAGACCATTGCTAAGAATCTGCAATTATAAGCAAAAGAAAATCATATCAGATACGAGTGCAAACGGGCTGGGCTTCAAGGAAATTTTTGGCCTGGCCCAAAGAAAAAAGGAAAAAATGGGCCTGGTAGCCTGGCCCGATTGAATCTTCTTCCGAAAAAATTGTTCCAAGCAGACCGAGCTGATTTGGTCTTTCGTGCTTCCGAATTATTTTGAATACTCCTAGTAATAGATACCTTAAATTTACCAAATTATTTGTACCATATATTCATGGTTGTAGAAAATTATATGAAATGCTTTTTTATGACAAGATGCCTTAGTATTGCCAATGAATCCGGCGACTATTCCACTGAACAAATTCAAGGCTCATGTTTGTTAGGAAGGATTAGAAACGAAATTGGGCATCGAGAGTTTCGAACTCAAGTTGTCCTACACCAACACCATATAGAAGTTGTGAGATCTGAGGATCTGTTTAAGTTGACTTTCTCTTTTTTGTTTGGGTCCAATCTAATTCTCATGCTTCACACAGTTTGACCTTTTTGAAATCCAAATACTTGACATTTTTACAATATACAAAAATGGACACGTAAATTCACACATATTTTTTGAAAAAATTTAAATTATATAATATTTTAAATTTTATTAAGAAATCAATAAAATACTAATGACTTTACTAAATCTCAAACAAACAAACCCTAAAACCTTAACTGACAAATGAATACATGATTTAGATATTAAATCATGTAATGATCAATGACATTGTCATCGAAATCTAAATTTTCTGAAACTAGCAGAACCTAAGGATTATAGTCATTATCACCTTACCTCCAAACGAAACTCATTTAACAATGATGCACTATGTTGTTCGAGTTAATTAACATGCGTTAAGCTAAAGGGGCAAAAAATATTGTTTAGACTCATGTGACATGAAAACATATGTTTCTTCAAGTGACCTAAAAAAGGGTCTAATAAAAAGATAAAAACAAATTAAAAATTCCAAAATTGAAGGAGAATGTTTGCCAAAGCAAGAAAACTGTACCTCCATAACATCTCCCACATTCACCACAAATGCATTTGGTAGAATGTGAACAGGTGTCCAACCTCCATCCTTTTTAATTTGGAGGCCGTCGACACCGTTGATTTGGTGGAGGATGGTGATGCCGGTAACATCCGAGTGCGGTCTCATCCCGACAACAAGCTCCGGCTGTGCGCACGGAGGATAGTACCCCATCCGCATGGTTTGAAAGCCATCCTCAAATAACTCTTTCACCTCATTCATCTCGATGTCTAAGCATTTTGAAATCAAACGAAGTAGCTGCATGGCCAGCTTTTGCATCTCCTTAATGTAAGAGTCTAAGGTGTTTCTGCATGTGAAAGGAAGGTATTAAGTATTATCGACATATTCACAAATTGTGGAAGATTCTTGTACGTGATAATACAACATGTGAGCCAACTTAAATGTGCTGTTAGATCATCTGACTTCTATGTGATGCCCACCTTTTCTACAGGCATGCTCACATAGAATGGAGAATTATTCTCACGTGAAATTTTATAAGCACTGAGAGATTAAATTTGTTAATTATTTGTGTTTTCTATTATTTTAGCATCTTTATATTTGGTTGCTTTACTTTGATAATAAAAAAAAAACTTAAAGTTTGTACTTCATATACTAGTAATATCTTAGACAAGGATGCTGATAACATCTTAGTATTTTATATTAGGAAAAAATAATTATAATTATAACGGAGATAATAGTTATTGAAAGTAAGATTTGAACATCGAAAAACTTTTTTCTTCTCACTTCCAAGTACACTACCAGACAATTGAAAACTCATTGTTTTCCTTTAAAATAATTTTCACAAAAAAAATTCTCTTGCATTAAGAAGTTTTTCACAAAACAGATGGACCCTTAGGATCCACTAGTTTCGTAGAAAATAAACGATTTGGGAAACATTTTCATAATCACTTGTATCACTTACAATCGCTATAGAAATAAATTGTTATCGATGATAAAAATATTTTTCATTAACTAATTATTTCAATCGATACAATTGATCATTTTTAGAAAAATATTTCCCAAATTATCCGCATTTTGCGAAACAAACAGAGCCTTAGTCTTTGTGCAATACTTGCTTCTCTAGAGCTCACCAACATAAATCTATAGGCAGGCCATTATCTTGACGATGTACAAGACCGTCACATCTATATAACATGTGTATTTTGTTCACGTATAAAGATTGAGAAACCACCTGAGTGACAAAGGGAGTTCTGGAAAGAGATGAGATTTCCTTTTGGCGATGGGGTTGACTGTCATGAAGAACCTGTGGCCCCAGTCGAGCTTTTCTTCTGGTCGCGTGACATGCCCATAACCTTCGACCTCTCCTGACCTTATTTCAAACTTCATTTTCTCCGACAAGGGAAGCTTGAAAAACTCTTCGATTTCATGCCTTAGATCCTCCAGTAGAGAAGGACCTATCCCGTGGTTAACCAGCTGCATAGACAAATTGCCATTCTTAAACTTTAAATTAGTAAACTTACAGCCTTAAATAGTATTCAAATTTTTCAATATAGTCTTGATTATCACACCCTCAGTTTTTCCCTTGGTCACAATGTATTTGATCTTTTACAAAACGAATCGATGTTAACAGAACAGCGAACGTGCACCAAACTCCTCGTAAAGACATAGTTAATTGCAAAGAGCCATGTGCATATAAGTGCCTTTGTCGATTTTCTGAAACTGTTGACTTGTATTCTCGTCTTTCCTATAATCAGAAGATGCTTTTGTATCATGTTTTCTAGAAAGGATCGTGACTTTGCACCTTGAATATAATTCTAGGGATATATATATCATTAAGTATCTTCAATTTGTATAAAATATCCCATTGGTGGGGGGGGGGGGGGGGGGAATGGCCCATGCTACCCTTTCCCATAATTGATCATGTTAAAATAATTGCAAGTATAAATTGATTTACCAAATATATATATATAATTTTTTGTAAGTAGCATCAATGTTGATTGGTGTAGCATCAATGTTGATTGGTTATATCGAGTTAATAATGTTGAACACAACACGCCTATTCAACGGGAGAAACAAGAAAATAACATGAAATTCCGGATGAAAGTTCTAAGATATGCTCAACTCATATATCTACACGTGCTAGTATAATTTCTAATCATAAGTCAGTCAACGTGCTTGTTAGATACCGATGATGATGAGTTGTCATGATTTGACTTACTGACCCCGAGATTATCATTAAGTCATACGAATTGTCGGTCCATTTGTTATGCATTTCGGGACCATAATGTTTAAAATAGACCAAGACAACTTTTAATGCACATGGCAACTAGGTAAAGGAAATAATATTGTTCGGTCTTTTCTCTTTGACTAATCTCCTATTAATAATTCTTTAAGAAGACACCTCGGAATGCATTGTCTCCACGACACTAAGCAAGATTGGAATTTATACTCATATGGATGACGTAATACCAAACGTCTACCCACATGTTGCGCAAGATTTTAAATTTATTAATTTTTTAAAAAAAAGGACATATAAATGAAGAATCCATAGAAAAATAAAGTAAATGAAAAAAAATTGAACTATTTATTTGTAGGTGGTCTTTCTGGAAACGTAAAATATGTAAAAGGGAGAACCATATCACAAAAATGGATAAAAACCGCAACACAAAAGTAAATAAGATTATACGAGCCGTAATGTTGATATGCACTATGTTAATATGCACCTTCAGCCTGGTTACAAATAAAATAAAATTGACAATATTTCAAAAATGAAAGAAAATAAACTTTTTAATCTCTATAATACATATCTCTATATGGCCAAAATCGACTTGCAAAAAAAAAAGAAAGATACTGAGGTTTCATTCATCCTACTCTTCCCATTTATGCTTAGGTAATTCCAACAAAATCACTGAAAGTGAAACATACTAACCGACCGACCAAAAAAAAAAACGTACTAATTGATCTACTAAAACAGAAAAACGTACTTGAAGGTTGTCCGGAAAACATTTGGAGTAATTGTCAATTTGAAACAAAAGCAGTGGAGAAAAGATTGATTGGGATCGTTCAAAGGTGGAGTAGAAATAAAATCATAACAAAAAAAGGATGGTGTAAAAACCACTACTCAAAGGAATATGGAGACCATAGACGTTGGATGGGAAAGCCAATTACATCTAAACGAAGAAATCAATCCACTCATTCATTACCTTTTATCAGTCCTATAGTGAGATTTCTCTCGACAGACATAAATATATATTTAATGAATAATATTGGACATACTAGAATTGTGTTTGGGTATAGTCTAGGAAAAATGGAGAGAGATGCGGAATTTGTATCCATGAATAAAGAAAGGGTGTGGAACGGCAAGAACTCAAACTTAGTTTCATTTTTTTAGATTACATAGTAGTTACATACTCATGTTTTACCTTTGGAACCACTTTACACCTTCACTTCGGTTATCCATATGTCTATATTTTACAAAATTGTCACCAAGAAATGCACGTCTCCAAATTCTAAAATCTCACACTTACCAAAAGCAATCAAACCAACTAAAAATTAAAATACTCGAACTCTACGCAGGATGCTAAAATAAGTTTGCAAGGATGGAAAATTTGGTTTTTTTTACTAGGGGGTTTTGCTTAGAAATATGTGGACAATACTTGCAAACACAGAGGTATGTAAGTGTAGTTTGGTAACATATGAGATGCGTTTTTTATTTTGTTTGTGTTTTTTTTTTGTTTTCTTTTTAGCAAAAGAAAAGAAACGAACCATAAATTGCTTGACTAAGGCAATACTTGAGCTCTCCTATCATGATAAACTGTCATGTAATTGCGTTGATGTTTCAGTCCGGTAGCACTAATCACATGCTCATAAAAAAAAAAAACTGCACAGTACAAAGTTGTACCACATACATACTCAATATCCAACATAGAAAAAGTTCATGCGAACCAAGTCAACCTTTGCGACCATCTCCAAGGATTTTTTTTTTTGGCAATAAGGGCCCGTTTGGCAACGTGCCAAATAGTGAAAATTTCTGTTATTTTGTTCCCAGAATTAGTTTGGGAACAGAAATCCGTTTGTTAAAATTTTTGTGCCCGGGCACAATTTTACAAAAAATTGATCTCAAAATCAATTTTGGAATAGAATCAAGAAGAAAAAAAAAGTAGCTTCTTGATTCCGGAACAATTTTTCCGGAATTGATTCTTCTTGGTTTTCTTCTTTCTTTTTTATTTGTTCTTCATCTTCTTTTCGGTCCACCGCCGGCGACCGGCCACCGACGACCGTCCACAGGCAATCAGCCATCGGCGACCGGATAGGGCCGGCGGGGGTGGCCTTCGCCACCCCCGGCGACGGCGAGGTCGGCCTCGCCAGATCTGGGTGAGGTCGAGCCTTGCCCAGCCAAGGCGAGGCCGACCTCGCCGTCGCGGGGGGTGGCGACGGCGAGGTCGGCGCCACGGGCGAGGTCGAGCCTCGCCCGGCCATGGCGAGGCTGACCTCGCCGTCGCGAGGGGTGGCGGCGGTGGCGAGGTCGGCCTCGCCTTGGCCGAGCGAGGCTCGACCTCGCCGTCGCGACTGACGAGGCCGGCGGCGAGGGCCGCGACGCCCTCGCCGGCCCTGGTCTGTTGCCGGTTGCCGGCGCCGGCAACTGGCCATGACCAAGGAAATAAAAGAAAAAAAAAGGAAAAAAAAGAAAGAAATATTAAAATATTTAAAATATTATTAATAAAAAGAAATTTTGTGTAGTTACCAAACATATTTATGTTCTTTTTCTATTCTAAGAATAGAAATTTTGGACAGTTACCAAACGCCTTCAAATGCTTAGAAATTGTTCGAGGGCACAGAGTAAAAAAGAATCATTTTTTATCAGAATCTATTTCCGAGCACAAAATGGTTGCCATGTGCAGCCTAAATCTCCAAAAATCAAAACCTGGGTCATTCACAAAAAAGAGAAAATGAAGAAAAATTGCGCGATGCATCGAACGCATATGCATCCCATTCAGCTTAGCCTTTGGATGTCGTGGAGTCCATGTGGCCCGACCGACCGACAACATCGGAGGGTTCAGGTTGCAAGGCGGAGTTTCTGTTTTAGGTTCGCCTGACTTTCAATCGAATAATTTTAACAAAATTTGAGACGACATGGGCTTAAAAGATAGAGACGGGAGTGTGAGAAAACCTGAAAGAGACCAATGTCTTTGCAAGCTTCATGCAATTTCTCCAATTCATGATCACCCACGGTTTGGTCCGACGACAATTTGCCCAAGTCAATGACCGGAACAATTGGCGCTTCAGTTCTTCCATTATCAGAGATGATTTGTGGTTCTTGGTCACGACGAACATACCTCTCTGGAACAGCCTCCATGGTTTCTTTGATGAGCTCTTGAACGCTCACCATGGAAGAATTAGTATGGAGAGGTGGTGCTTGTGATTCCATTGCTTTCATTCGATGCTGAACTCGCTCTTGCATGGCGCTATTTATAGTGAGAGAGAGAGAGAGAGAGAGAGAGAGAAAGAGTAAAAAATTGGTGAATAGAGTGGAAGTTTGTATAAACGGCTCATATTCAACAATCAATGACACAGCTTGTTACATTACTTAATAGTCAATATACTACTTTTTAAATCAGTTTTTATGTGTTATATAGTGAGTTTGTATAACATGCATACACATGCATTTGAATATATAACATATGGGTGTATATATACGTAGAGAGAGATCCAAAACGTGAATACATACAGATCTAAAAGTCAAAAAATAGCCCAACAGGAAAAAGGCAAAAGAACATAAAATAAAAAACCTTCTGTTTGTGTCGTTTCTGATTGATTTTGTATGATATGCAAGCTTTGTTTTTTACGGTCTTATCTATACTTAAAGCAAACTTCGAATTCTTTCATTTCGTTTTTTTAACCCCTCTTCGGCATTAAGCGAAGGTCGTTTAAAATGGCTGTCACACATGGAGCAATGGTTCCAAGATGCTGGAGTAAGAACCTTTGACAGAATAGAGATCTACGACAAGAATAGGCTTTCAAAGGTTGATCTTGAATCTTTTGGAATTACGAAGGATGTAACTGTCAATATAAACGTTGATATCGGTTCACACATAAAGGTCTTGCTCGATCCAGGAAAAAAGTTGCTAAATTGTAAGTACTTGGAAGATTCAAGGAAATTGGCTTCACACCTCTCTCTCTCTCTCTCTCTCTCTCTCTCTCTCTCTCTCAAACGAGCTAGATCTAAGTCTCTAGAGTTAGATCTATCTGTCCCATCTTCAACCAAGCCAGATCTGGGTCGTCGAGGACGACAGAGCCAGATCTGCTCGTTTGTAGAGGGCTCGGCTCCATCTATGTCCTTACCAGTGTCCACTAGCTTTATACAAACCCTCCATTTTGAAGATCGGGATTAGGGTTTCAGTCGTTTCAAATACTTGTGTTTCCTTCTAAGATTTTTCTATCCAGGATCATTTTCACAAGTAGGATAATAAAAAAGCACAAATGCCCACCAAGAGTCTACGCAGCAGCATTAAATATGGCTCTTTTAGAAATTAACAAAGAAGCAAAGAGTCTTGCGAAGAAGATGGTACTTATGTGATGTTTATCCGACTTTTAATGGTACAGCAAAGGAGATAGATGTTCTAGAATCAAATCATGTACCTTTCAAAACGGTCAAATTAGAAAATTTCGAACCTTAGAAAATGAGTAGAGTCACCCAACATATGAGCTAGTTTTTCCTAGTTCCGTACCAGATAAAAATATTTGTGATACATTTAAAAAATATCGAGGACAATGATTATTCTATATTTTTTTTAAAAAGAAAGTTTTGAGTAGAATTGGAACCTACCTCATTCATTATCGGAATATTCGATTCAAAGCGCCAATGAAATGCTTATTACCCATTAGGTAAGCCTGTTACCATAACACCAGCAACTCCAAGTGGAAAAGCACAAAACTGACATTAGACCTTAACCTGGGTCCGACTTGGGTGGCTAACCAAGGTTTCCTGTGACCAAGAATAGATTGAAGAATAAATTTGTGACCTTTAGCTTGCAATACTAGTCTTAGGTCACTCGACCAAACCGTTGGTGAATAATCTATATATTCAAGCCAAAAGTGAATTTTGACTCTTTTTTAGAAATTTTCCAAATTACTTTTATTAGCATTAAATAATAAAATAAATACAGATACTTCTGATAACTTCATACTTTCATCCACTTCTTTGGATAACCACCTATTTTCATTTTTTTCCTAGATTATATCCCTTTTTACATGGTATCAACTTTTACACCATTTGCTTTTAATTTCATTTTTATCATGCAGTCACGCATGCCCAAATTAATCTATGATGAAGATGATTTGCAACCAATAACAAGTATCAACCTACATATAGATCAACCATAATACATAGAATTTCGCTAGAAGTTGAAAGATTGACGTTGAGAAAAAAAATTATTTCAACTGTCTTATTTCCATTGGAAATTCATGCAACTTGTTAAGATGAGAGAAAAATCGTTCCAAAAGAAAAAAAGAATTCTTCTATCTGATCATTAGACCTTGTCATATGTACCTTTAATTATAGTTAATAGTTCACGATCTTGGTCTATGCTGTCGGTAGACTATATAACTTTTCGGATGGGTTCATGAACCTCTCATTTGCCATATAAATCAAATCATTGAAGTATAGGATGTCACTTTTTCTATAGTGGCCAATTCAATCCTAAACTATTTAATTTGAATAATTTAATTCTAAACCTTTTTCACAATTTGCCGATGTAACCCTTCCTACCAAACCGACTAATTTTTGCTGAAAATTGCTGACGTTGATGCCGACCATCCTACATGGCACGGTCGGTGCACCGGTGCCAATGTGGGCATTTTTTGCAATTTTAAAAACATTACGAATTTTTTCTTTTTATTCATTTTTGTTTTTTGTTTTTTTTCCTTATTTCCCTCAACCGGTCAACGGTCTCCGCAAGGGTCGATGGCTTCTGCTGGGCATAGGCGAGGGCCAAGACTCCCTTGCCCGCTCTAGGCCAATGTGCACAAGCCCTTGTGGTGGTTGGGAACCTCTGCTAGCCATCGCCAAGGCAGCGAACCTATGGAAGGAAATTAAAAAAAAAGAAAAAAATCATGAAAGTTAAAAAAATGGTAAAATTTGTCTGCTTCAGTGTTGGCCACGATTTTCGGTCAAAATTGGTCAGGAAGATTACATTGGCAAATCATCAAAAGGTTTAAGACTAAATTGATTAAATTGAAAAATTTAGGACTGAATTGGCTGCTTACAATAAGTTTAGGCCAAATTGAACAATTTTCCCATTAATAGTTCATGATCTTGGTCTATGTTGTTGGTAGACTATGTAACTTTTCGTTCCGGATGGGGTCATGAACGTCTCGTTTGCCATATAATCAAATCATTGAAGTACAGGACGTACCTCTTTGGTTCTCCATAAAACTGTTAGGAGTAACGACATATGATAACAAGTTTAGGTGAAAGTAGTGTGATGCTCAATCAAATCACTATTGGAGTGCATTTAAAGAACAGTGAATGAGAAAATCATGAGTCCCCATTTTTTTTTTTTGATTTGTGAACCAACAATGTAATTTAACAGTGTAACGTACGACAAATAAACTAATTTTGAAAGTACGTACGTGAAATTGGGCCAAACAACTATTTAAGTGATAGAAACAATATTCATCTGTCAAGGAAAATAGTGAGATTGTTTGAGAATATTATTTGTGATCATAGTGCACTAGTAATACCGTACAAAATTTTCTTTTGCTCTCTCCAAGAGTAAGTCACATCGATTTAATCGGCAAAAGGACGCTATAAGTGCCATAAGTTGTGTACGGAGATTACTTTGGTGCCATAACTTTGTTTTGGATCACTTTGGTGCCAAATCGGAGGAAAAGAGATCACTTTAGTGACTCCGGTCAAAATTCCGGCAAAAAAAAAAAGCCACGTCAGATTTCCGACGAGCCACGTCAAATTTCCGGCGAGCCATGTCAGTATCGAAAATTAATAAAAAAAAGAGCCACGTCAGATTTCCGACGACCATGTCAGCATTGGCACTAATGTGATCGTTTTTCAAAAAAGTTGACACCAAAGTGATCCGAAAAAAAGTTATGGCACTAAAGTGATCTCCGTACACAACTTATGGCACTTATAGTGTCCTTTTGCCCGATTTAATCCCATGAATATTAATATTCAATTTATTTCTTGTTATCTTTTCAACACGTTTCGATTTGCCTAATTTCATAGCCTTCTTCCGACGAGAGATAAACCATCATGATTTGGAGGACATGAACCAATAATAATTTAGATGACACTTCCTAGGTTTATCACTGGAACATCTATTTTGATTGAGGTTTCGTTTATTTCACGGAAAAAAAATTTTAGAAAAATATTTTTCTCATTTTTCGGCATTTGAATCACTTAGGAAAATGATTTAACGGAAATTCTATACTTAAATTCAGGAATATGATTTCCTTTGTAAAAAATCTAAAATAACTTTCCAAACTATGTTTAGATATCGGCATTTAGACTAGAAACTTTGTGTTTGGGTATGACAACCCCAATGCATGTTCCCGGGCCCTTGGCAGCGGACTTGGATCTAAAGGCCGAGGGGTCCATCGAGGCCAAGCTTGAGTCCAAGAAGCCGAGCTCGGAACCTTAGTGCCCTAACCCAAGTCCACAAAGGTCGGGTTCGAGACCTTGGTGTCGTGCCTGGGTCCATTAAGGCCTGGTTCAGGTCTACTACGCTTGGGCACGAGACCCCAAGCCTCGGATCGAGTCCATCAAGGCCGGGCCCATGACCCTAGTGCCAATGCCCGGGTCCTTGGTGCCCAGGCCCGTTGTGATATTCTCAATCTGACGCCACTTAATTACGCATCATTGGACTTATTCGGCCTCGATTAGGCGCTAATCAAGAGGGTAAAGCCCATCTTGTCACATTTGACCTTGGTTGATTTTTGGATGATTGCACATTAAGTTGCCATGTGCTAAATAGTGTTTTATGAATAGTAACACATGCTTTAGCACTTAAGGCCCTTAATTACACCTTCTAGAAGCCTTGATTGAGAATAGACAAGATTGTTGGTCTTGCTAATGGTGGTTGGGCGCCGCTTTAGGGGGGGAAAGACAAGAAACTAGTTGGTTTCCCATTTGAAGCATGTTCTCTTGGTCTTGCTTTATGAGACTTGATGGAGATATTTCAAGAAGACTTCTTGGCCTTTCATTCACTTGGTTATGAAGATTTTAAGGGAAGGCTAGGCTAGCCTAAACTTAGAGCCATTGAGTGCAAAGTGAATTATTGACTTCCCTCTCTCCCTTGCAAGAGTCTTGCAATAGATTTATTGCAATAGATTTAAGAGGAAAGACTCTTGCATTTCTCTCTCATTCACTCTCATTTCACTCTCTTACTCACTCTCATTTCTCTCTTTTTCTTCCTGACTCTCTCTCCCTCTCACGCCCTCTTCACCGTTGCCACCATTCAATGATGTGCCACCGCTCGTCGTGCCGTCCTCGTCGTCAAGCCACTCGCCGTCGCCACGCTGTTCGACCGTTCGCCGTGCCACCACTCGCCACCAAGTTGCTTGCTGCTGCGTCATCACTATACACCGTCGCCGTACTGCCGTTCTCGTCGTGCCACCGCTGTCGCCTCACCGCCGCCTCATTGCCACCTCACCGCCGCTCATCGTTGCCGCGCCGTGCCGCCGTCCGCCGTGCCACCGTCCGCCGTGCCGCCATCCGCCGCCGAGCTGCCTCACTGTCGCTGAGCCGCCTCACTGTCGCCGCACCGCCATAATGTCGTCGCAGCGCCGCCGTAACATCGTAGCCATTTGTTCGCCTTCACCATCGCCATTTGTCCATCGTCATTCGTAGTCCAACCAGTTTCGTAAGTAGTTCTTCTAATCCGTGGATAGGATGTTATTCTACACGTGTCAAACCTAGGTTGAGTCTACTTGAGCTTGTTTGACCATGCCATGCTTGAAGTATGAGGTTTGGGAATTAGTATGTCGATCGCGTGCCTAGTTGATTGAATGGTAGGATTAATCTTGCCACGTGATTGCCGGAATGTGAGGAATCGTTGCTATGAGGTTATGTTCTATCAAGTGTGTGGCTATCCTTGGCTAGAAATCGTTATGGATGGATTATGTAGGTATAGAAGGTTAATTGGAACTATCATTGGGTGATGCTAATGCTTATCTTGTCTTGTTTTGCTTGTCTAGGAAGAGGAAGCCCGTGTATTAATTTTGTATGGTTTACTCATGAAATGCTTCCGATTTTTGTGCATCTTATGTGTGCGGGATTTTAGATGTTCTAACCGTGTGAGCATTAAACACTCTTGCATTAGCTTAAGTGAAAGATAATAAGTGGCTTGACTGCTTGATATGCTTGCATGATCACATAAATGGTTCTGTATCCGTATGATTGCAAAGAATGATGCCCAATGGATTTCGGATGCCCGATGGATTTCGGTTGCCGTTCGCGATGGAGTTTGGAACGATGCTCTTAAGTGAATGCCGTCTTTGAGTGAGGTCGAGACGTTCCCGTGCCCGATGGGGCGGGACAATGCCCGGTTACGTCGGATGACCACCGACGCGAGTGTCGGTCGTGGCCCTGAGCGGTCGTAATAATCGAAACACGTGTGGATGCATTGTGCATGATTATGTGATATGAAGTGTTCTTGATTACTATGTGCAATTGTCGCATGCCAATTGGAAGCAAGGTTTCATGCGTGATTATTTGTGTGAATTGTATGTGCCGACGAGAAGTAAGTATTCACTTGTGATTATTTGATTGCGTTTTGGCATGCCAAGAGGTTGAGGATACCGTTCGTATTTCCAAGGCGAGGTATTCTCTTATACGGGGCTTAGAGGATTTACTTATTGAGTTATACTCATGTGTTGTTGCTTAACCCTTTTCAAACCCCTAGTATGGACACTCGGATTATACGTTTTGGTGTCCCAGTAGACCAAGACGTAGAGGTGGTCGAGTACGTACCACCAGGGACGGATACAACGTACGAGGAATATACGATGACCATTTGGATCGACGAGGGGCTTACCAACTTGGTTCCTCATCGTTTTAAGGCATAGCATGTTTGGTTCGGGGGAGAGTTATTTGGACCTCTCCGGGGCTTTGACGGATCCCCAGGTGCGCCGAGCGTAATCCTATGGGACCCAGTGGTGTCAAACATCTTCGATGGTGTCGTCAGTGATCCAGAGTTAAATCCGGACTATGACCCTAAACCCGAGGCATAGCATGCTCGAATGTGAAGTCAGCCGTGTTCTTTTTTTGAGGTAGCCCTCGTAGATAGAGGAGCTAGATAGACCCCGACCCCCTCTCCTTTTTGTGATGTAATCGGAAAAGGGCCCGTGTAGTGGGCGTGTAATTATCCTTACTTCCGATGTGGATCATTAATGCATATAAATGAAGCATGCTTTTGTGAATGTGTTTTCCATGCTATCCCTTTTGTGTTGTTGGTTTGGTGATTTGGATTTTGCTTCCGCATGTGTTTATTTGTTAGATAATAGGATGGGTCGGCGACGCTTCTTGGGATGTCGCAATTAAATGACCTAAGCAGGGAAGTCACACGTCTGAGCCTTGGTGGATAGGACTGGGGCGTGACACCTGTGTTCATCATGGCCGCACCCGTGTAGATCGACGCTGGGACCGGGACCTAGACGCCCTTGCCCGTGTCCTCACGCCCGAGACAGAGTGCATCAAGTCTAGGCTCGAGACCCTGGTGCTAGTACCTAGCTCCATCGAGGCCATGACCAGTACCGTGGCACCCGTGCTTGGTCCCTGGCACCCGTGCCCGAGTCTATCGAGGCTAGGCTCGCGATCTTAGCGTCCACGCCCTTGTCCATCGAGGCCAAGCTTGGGTTCATCGAAGTCAGCCCCGGGACCTTGGTGCACGTGCTTGAGACCTCAACATTCATGCCCGGGTCCATTGAGGCCGAGCCTGGGACCTCAATGCTAGTGCCTCGGTCCTTGACGCTTGGGTACATTGAGATTGGATAAGGTATGTCTATTTAGGAAAATTGATTTTCCTTACCAAATGACAGAAAATATTTTCCACTTCATTTGTAGATTTTAGCCAAACACCGGAAAATATTATTATCATTTATTAAAAATATTTTCTAAAAGTATCATATATTTCGTGCAATAAACGGAGCCTAATAGACTGTATGATGCAAAACAACAACCTACTTTTTGCCGGCTAAAGTTCAAACAATGATGACACGTAACAAACGGGAAAAGTGTTAGAAAAGTCCTAAACCTATTACAATTGTGCCAATTTAATGCTAAACTTTTTTTTGACCAAAAGGACGGCTATAAGTGCCATAAGTTGTGTATGGAGATCACTTTGGTGCCATAACTTTTTTTCGGATCACTTTGGTGCCAACTTTTTTGAAAAATGATCACTTTAGTGCCAATGCTGATATGGCCGCCGGAAATCTGACGTGGCTCTTTTTTTATTAATTTCCGATGCTGACATGGCTTGCCGGAAATCTGACGTGGCTCGCCGGAAATCTGATGTGGCTCTTTTTTTGGTCGGAATTTTGGCCAGAGTCACTAAAGTAATCTCTTTTCCTCCGACTTGGCACCAAAGTGATCCGAAAAAAAGTTATGGTACCAAAGTGATCTCCGTACTCAACTTATGGCACTTGTAGGGTGCGCATGAATACCATTCTGTGCCCGGGCGCTATTTCTGAACAGAAATGATTTTTTTTTATTCTGTGCCCAGAAATAATTTCTGAGTATTTGAAGGCGTTTGATAAATGTCCAAAATTTCTATTCCTAGAATAGAAAAGAACATAAATGCGTTTGGTAACTACACAAAATTTCTGTTCCCAAATAATATTTTAATAATTTTTTGAATTGTTTAAATTTTTTTTTTTTTACTTTCTTCTTTGGCCATGGCCGGTCGCCGGTCGCCGGCGACCGGCCACGGCCCGGGCCGGCGAGGGCGTCACGGACCTCGCCGGCCGCCGGCGGAGGCGAGGTCGCCCTTGCCGGCGAGGGCGAGGGTTGGACCCTCGCCGCCCGGGCGAGGCGGGCCTCGCCCGAGACGGCGAGGCTCGGCCTCGCCCAGTCTGCGAGCCGAGCCTGCCGTCGCGACCCACGGCGAGCCGACCTCGCCGTGGGTCGCGGCGAGGCTCGGCCTCGCCAGACTGGGCGAGGCCGACCTCGCCCCGCCGACGGCGAGGCTCGGCCTCGCTCGATCGGGCAAGGCCGCCTCGCCCGGGCGAGGTCCGCCTCGCCCTCGCCGGCGAGGCGACCTCGCTCTCCGCCGGCGGCCGGCGAGGCCGTGACGCCCTCGCGCCCGGCGTGGCGATCGCCGTCGCCGGCCGCCGGCTCAGCCAAGAACAACACCACAAAATAAGAAAAGAAAAAAAGAAAAAGAAGAAAAAAGAAGCAACTTTTTTTTACTTCTTGTTTCTCTTCCAAAACTGTTTCTCGGCACAAATACGGGCCCGTAGTGTCCTTTTGCCCCTTTTTTTGGTGCTATTTCAATCCAAAACCTTTTGTCTTTGTGCCAATTCAATCCTTACGGCTAATTTTGACCGGATTTTGTTGACATGGATGCCGTCCGACTTACGTGGTACCGCCGGCGATGACGTGGACAAGTTTTAATAATATTTTAATATTTTTTGAATATTTTAAATATTTTTTCTTTTTTTCTTTTCCTTTCTTCTTCCTCTGCGGCGACCGGCTGGAGGCTAGGCCTCGCCGACCTCTGGCGAGCCTTACCAACAACGGTGACAACGAGCCTCGCCCTCACCAGTGGCCATAAAGTTGCGGCCTCTGTCGGCAGATCTGGCAAGGGTCAAGCCCCGCTGGCCATGGGCGAGGCATGACCTCGTCGGATTTGGCGAGGTCAGGCCTTGCCCATGACCGGCGGGGCTCGACCCTCGCCAGCCCAGCGCGAGGCCGACCTCGCGACCATCCAGCGAGGTCAAATGGCCGCGAGGGCGTCCTCGCACTAGGCTAGCGAGGCTCGCCCTCACCGGATTTGGCGATGGTTGAGCCCCGCCGGCCATGGGCAAGGCCCGACCTCGCCAAATCCGGCAAGGTCGTGCCTTGTCCAACTGATAGCGAGGGTCGAGCCCCGCCGGCCATGGGTGAAGTGTTGGTGGGGCTCGACCCTTGCTAGATCCGGTGGGGTCATGCCTCACCTAGCAGCTAGAGAGGGCTCGAGCCTCGCCAGTGGCCGCAAGGTCACTTGCAAGCCTTGCCAACGGCTAGGCAAGGCTTGCCATCGCAGTCGATGGCGAGGGCGAGCCATGTCAGCAGCCGGCGGGGCTCACTAGAGACCGGCGACCGGCTGGAGGAAGAAGAATGAAAAAAAAGATATTAAAAAATTAAAAAAATGCAAAAAATATTATTAAAAGTTGTCCACGTCATCGCCGGCAGTGCCACGTAAGCCGGCCGACATCCACGTCGGCAAAATCCGGTCAAAATTAACCGGAAAGACTGAATTGGCATAAAAACAAAATATTTAGGACTGAATTGGCATAAAAAAAAGGTTTAGGACTAAATTGGCACAAATGCAAAAGGTTTAGGACCTTTTCTACACTTTTTCCCGAAACGGACTATATTTTAAACGAACGACGTGGACAAGCATGGGATATAACACACATGAAATGGATTCGGTCTTACAATATGCATCGACGTGTCGATATCCATAAGCATAACATATGCAATGGCTCAATCAACCGAGAGATTCCGCGGTGGAAACATCCTTTCTTTCATGGTTACGTCTTGAAGAAGGCACTGTATTATATGGGGAATTAAAACGAGTGGTTTGACTTTGCTCGTCCTTCTTTTCGCGGTTACGTCTTGGAAAAAGGCATGATATTTCAAATGTTGGTGAATTAAAACGTGCTTAGTTCCTTCTTTATAGTTAATTCTTATGTTGTTTCTTCGTTGATGCTTGAGGTATGTTTTTCAACTTTCCTCGTCCTTTTCGTCACAAAAGCTGTTGAGAATGTATATCGAATTTGAGCCACGTGAAGGAAACCCGATCAAGTAGAGCTTCCAAATCTAAATAGGGCTTGTGGTTTGATACCAGAACAAGCAAGAAATTTTTGAAATATTTTTCATGTTGGAGAAAGCACATCGGCAAGCGGATGAGCTTTGGCCGTAACAATCAATTTAGCGGCTTGCTTGCGAATTACATCATGAAGAAATTGCAAGTGTTTTGAAGCCAATAAATCTTGGGGTATGATTTGTGAATTCGTTTGTAAGATTGATAGATTATTTCGTGAAAAATTGTGAGAGTTAAATATTATATGAGTTATCAGGTGTAATTGGAGAGTGAGAAACACTGAGAGTGCTTAAATGACTCGAGTATGGTTGTAATATATATTGTTCTCTCCATGAAGTAGGTTACACCACCGAAGCACGTAATCTATGTTGTTCTCTTCGTGAAGTAGTTTCCTCGTAGCTAACTTGAGGCTTGTGTTGAGAGCATTTACTATTCAGCATGAAAGTCACGTCGATAATGAACAGAAGCGCAAGAACTACACCAGTGTTAATGACTTTTTTAATGAAAAGTACTATGTATAACACAAATTGACTTAGAAAATAGATTTTCAATGCCAAGCGCAAGTAATATGCTTCATTTGTTAAAACCTCTAATAGAATTTTGCCAATTCTCTTTTTAGTTCGATTTCGCAACATCCATCTTGTGACTTTTAGCAAATGTTCTCGATTACTAGTCAAGCTCGGTAAGTGTTGGTCTTTCATACTTTTCTCATTTCATTCCCCATCAAATGCGCCGGTCTTGTCCATTTGAATCTTCATTTTCTGTGAAAATGACTTTCCATTGAGCTTTCGAGGAAAGGAATCTTTGATACTATTGACAACTGAATTTTTTTTTTGTCTAAAAGGTTGTCTCTTGTGCTCCAGAAAATCAGGGTTTAAATTTCGTCATTATCGTAGAAATTTAGGGGAGATTACTAAAAAAAGTCATAAACCTATTGCATTTGTGTTAATTTAGTCACAAACCTTTCAATTTGACTAGTTTAGTCCTAAACCTTTGGGCTATTTACCAACATAGTCTTTCCGATCAAATTTGGCTAAAAAGTGCTGGTGTGGATGCTGACTATTCTACGTAACACGGCCAGTGCTGATGTGGATAATTTTTATAATTCTTTTACAATATTTTTTGAATTTTTTATTTTTTTCTTTTTCTTTCTTTCTTTTTTTTTCCTTTTAATCTTGACGAGGCTCGCTGGGCACAAATGAGGGCCGCAAAGCCCTCGCCAGTCGTGAACAAGGGTCGCCCTCGCCTACAACCATCAAGAGTTGCCACCGGACTTCATAAGGAAAGGAAAGAAATAAAAAGAAAAATAAAAAATTGTTAAAAAAATTTAATAACTGTCCATGTCAACACCGGACAATATATGTGGCACAACCGACATCCATGTCAGTAATTTCCAGCGAAAGTTAGCCAAAAGGACTAAATTGATAAATTGTCAGAATGTTTAGGATTAAATTGATTAAATTGAAAGGTTTATGACTGAACTTGCACAAGTGTAATATGTTTAAGACTTTTCTAGCAATCTTCCCCAAAAAATTGACCCCTTATTAGACATGTGCATAGCGTACGGCCTCATCCATTTTCGGCGGTGTCTCTCTCTGCCCTTTTGCTGAGATGGCAAGCAACCCTGCCATACTTGAATCACTTCGAGCAAGGCAGAGATCAATGCATTTGGCGAAAGAATGAGAGAGGGAAGAATTGGAGATTAGAACTAGAGAGTTTATGCAATATGGACTTCGTGTTTTTGGAATTCTAGTACAACACCGCAAGAATTGCGGCATCATTCTCACTCCTTCTGGCAAGAACCTCCAAGGAAGGACAAAGAGCACCACTGATCTGGACTGGAGATTCTCCGTGACATGTTGTCTTGGAATCGAGGGACGTTTGCGCCAACCGCGGGCCGTTCGTGGCTATACCGGATCAATGACTGTTTCATTGAACCCGTGACATACAGACTTCATCAAAATAGGTGGTTGAAGATCCACACAGCCCTCGACAAGTCTTGCGCACTGCCACTGCTCATCTTGCTCGGATCAAGGTAGAATCCTGACCCCGACTTTCTAGTCGGCACTGAATCTTTGATCTCGTAAGTTTACTAGCTTTTGCTTGCATTCTTCGGATCACTAACGTACAAAACACATGGGTTAACTTCCAGGAAAAAAAAACAAACACATGGGTTAACGTACAATAAGAATCAATTGTTTCGACCTCTTGAAAGCCGGGGTTTGATTTGCATCCTAACTGTCCAGCATGTAGAGTACATGATTGGTTGCTTTTTCGCGTGTCAACTTTTATCGTGCTAAACCGGATCTGTTGTAGTGACTATAAGAGATTTTGTAACGATCCGAATTTCCATAAAATTTGAACCTCGAATGCTCGTATAATTTAACTAATTTTCAATCATCCGATAAAATAGTTAACTTATCCTCAATTGTACAAATAATTTAACCTCAGCTAATATACAACAAAACCTTCTTTACAGAAACCCTTCTCCATTTCATTTGCACACTCTGGTCCAAACCTTACAAGTGATATTCAGAAGCGTTAATATAAAAGCTTATGAACTCCTGAACTACGGATCGGCAAGCTTGTCCATCAACATGCCATTGCCGTCGCAACACAGGGGACCATCGTAACCCTGCAGCGATCCAACTAACTCACCATCAATATTCTAATACCAAGCAACAAATTGATGGAAATCCACTCTAGCAGCCCCGCGATGACCTATACAATAGAACTACACTTTGTATATACTGCTAACAATTCTAATATAAGTTCATCTTAATATCACAATCAAAATACACAGAAGCTCCAAATAGCAATGACGACAGGGATCCATCCTACATATCTGAAAAATAAAGGAGTGAGCCAAAGCCCAGTAAATGAAATCTCTAAGTCTAAGGTACTCAACCTGGTACCAACAAATAACGTGACTGCGAAATAATCATATTTGACTAATGCAAAAGCACATGCATTATCTTTACTATCATGATATGCCAATGGAAAACATTAACAATGTCGCATAAGATCATTCGCTCGAATTGAAGCAAATAACATATTATTTCATGATGCGTAAATGCCACATAGTAGATCACCAATATACATAGATGAGTTTATACTTATCACTGGCCAAGACCATCTCGATTCATGAGGCATTTCAACTAATAATGCATCGTCTCCACCAACTCACGGGGGACGAAATCATTCATACCCTTTGCCACGCCTCAACCCATTCATCACGGGTGTCCTCTACATTAGCAAGGATAAATACACCACTGTACATCTGTAAGATGATGGTCATTTCTTAACATCATACCATGGCTACACAAGCCATGTCATACCATGACTATACAAGTCATGTCACCATAGGATTTCACATCATCTCAACCTTGTAGAGAATCGTCTCATATGGTAGAACATCTGGCTAATTCCAGAGTCTCATTCACATACTCATGCAAGGAAATTCACTCTATAGCGAATAGGTCGTGGCAAAGTTCTTAATCACGTGGCATCATTCACATACATTTCATAACAACACAACAATTGTCATTTTTCACGCAATTAATGATAGATAATTAATTACATGCACTTCAACAAATGTATCATCATTCTTTCCATGCTAAGCCATCATTATTTAATCAGAAGCCATAGATAGGTAATCAGCAACTTAGGAACTGATGCTCATAAATTGACCACGTGAACATCAACAACTCAAATAATCGACGACGTGAACATCGACAACGCAAATGATCGACCATGTGTGTAACAGTCTGAATTTTCGATCCTTTTCCCGGGATTTAAGAAATGAATATTTTGGCCAATGCACTTATAGTGAGATCTCACCCGGAACCGCGCATTCTCGGGATGCTAACCTTAGGGGTAAGGCCAGCATGGGATTGAGTTCGCACGACCAAAGAACTCGACCTTGGTTCGACCTTTGACCATGAGGATTGACGAGGGAATGTTTTGGGCCAACAGAGAGCGATCTATTTGATTGATCGTGTCCGAAGGGAACTAGCGACAGACCCTCGCAATTACATGACAATCGAGGTCGCCTTGGTTCGAGCAAACTTAAACGTGATTTGACTTAGTGTCGATCACGGGTCGAGAGCGCGTAATCCCAATGAGCCACCCGTTAGCAAGAGATAAGCTAAAGTCGCGATTGTTCGATTCTAGTCATTTCTTGGAATTCGGGCCTGGGAATCGAGAATTTTGAAAGTGACAATTTTGAGCGGCCGATGACGTTTTTGGCTTGGCCAATTGTGACATTCCGAATTTTGGCCCATTTTTGGGATTTATAAAACGGGTATTTCGTCAATGCGCTTATAGTAAAAATCTCGCCCGGGAACTGATCACTCCCGGTTATTATTTTTAAATCTTGAGATTTCGCTAGAATCGCATTCGATCGAATTTGGCCGTTATTTAGACCTCGAACTTGGCAGTCGATTTTCGGGAGTTTCAGGACGAAATAAATTGGATGGTGTCAATATTATCGTAGCCAGCGTTGAGATTGTCAGGAATAATGGAAAAATGGGAGTTTTTGACCGGGTGCGAATTTGGACTAGTAGACCTCCCTCGTAGTGTGTTTTGGGTTATTTTCTTTTGGCCCTTTTTCCTAAATTATAATTAGGATTTTTGTGGACCGTGGGATAGTTTTCGGGTTCGAATCGTGACCGTTGGATCGCGATCATTGCTCTCTCTCTCTCTCTCTCTCTCTCTCTCTCTCTCTCTCCTCCTCTCTCCCGCCGCGCATGTCCGCCCATGCATGCGACGTCCCCTCTCCCTTCTTTTCCGCTCACGTCTCCTCCTTCTCTCTCCTCTTTTCTTTTCTTTTTCTTTTTCTTTTCTCCCTCTTCCCTTCCTCTTCTTCTTCGTCTCTTCTGCCCCCGACCCTTGCTTCTGCTTCTGCTTCTTCCTCCGCCCGACCGCACCTCGCCGACCGCCTCGCGCCGCCGTCGCTCCGACCGAGCCGCGCTGCCGCTAACCGCTGCAGCCCTGGCTGGCCGCCCTGCCGCCTGGTCGCTCCCCTCTCTCCCCCGACTCCCGTCCACCTCCGCAGCTCCTCCCCGCCTCCGCAGCCCGCTGCTCGACCGCCCTTCGCCTCCGCCCGACGCCGCCCCACCAGTCGTCGTCGCCGCCGTCCTCATCTCGCCGTCGTCGAGCCGCCGCGTCGCCCGGCAGCTCCGCCCGACGCTGCCTTCCTCCCCTCCTGAGCGCGCGAGCTCGGCTCGCCGCCGCTTGCCGCCGCGTTCGGCGAGTCCCAGCCGCCGTCCAGTCGTCCAGCCGGCTCCCCAGCTCCGCCCCGACGCCTGAGTGTCGTTGTCGCCGCCGCCGGTTCGACCCCCCCTCAGCCCCCAGCTCGCCCCCTCTCGCCACCACTGCCCCTGCTTTCTTCCTCTCCCCTACAGTCTCCGTTGCCGCCGTCGTGTCGCTCTGCCACTGGCCAGCCAATTAAATTACAGGCCCAACAAATTGTCGGCTACCGGCCCGCCTAGCTACCGCGGCCAGCTTGCCCGAGCTCGCCCTGCCCGCCGACTAGCCGCTGCCCGCCGCCGTAGCTCGCCTCCGTCGCCGTCCGACCGTCGGCCCGGCCAGCCCTGGCCTTGCCGGCCAGCCACCCGGCCAGGCAGCTCGGCCGGCCGAGCGTGCCCAGCCGTGCTCGAGCTCGCCTGGCCGAGCGTCCCCGGGCCGTGGCCGAGCTTGCCCGGCGCCGTGCCCGTCCGACCAGGCGCGTCGCCCGGCCGTGGCCCGGCGCCTTGCCCGTTCAGCCCAGGCACCTCGCCCGTTCAACTTGCCGTGCGCCCCGGGCATGCCGTTCGGCCACCGCGCCCGCGCGCCAGGCGCGCCGTCCGGCCATTGTGCCCGCGTTGGCCGGCCACCGCGCCCGTTGACCCGTGCCCGCGCCTAGTTCGGCACTGTTCACCCGGGCCATTTTAGGCCCGAGCCGATTTTCTCCGGGCCAAAACCAAGTAAGTGACTTCCTAAACCTTACCTAGTACATTGGGTATTATTAGACTTGTCTAGGGGATAATTAGTATCGGTTTAGGGGCTAAACGTGGTCTGTGGGCAATTTTTGTGCATGCGTAATTAATAGATTAAATTGTGAGAATTGTGGGGCTTAATTAATGACTAATTATGGTGGGCTAATTGATAATATTGTTGTGGCATTCGTGGGTGGGCTTGATGTTCGTATGTGGTAGGCGTGAATGACGGATTTGTGGGCAGGTGGAATGGGCTGTGATGTGAATTGGATTTGTACGTGGGTACTTATAGACTTGTCTCGGGTTTAGAACGGTTAGGGCACGGTTTAATTTAATTATATTGCTATATAATTGTGCTATTTGAATTGGATTAAATAATATGTTTGATTTGGGTGAGTGTGCGTGGCCGACTTGAACGTCGGGTTTGTGGATTGAGGTGGCGAATTGTGAATTGGACTGAGTTGTGAATATGGATTGCTTGGTGGAATTGGCGTGAAATTGATTGAATTGATTGGCGTGTGCTTGCCTGTCGATTTTAAGCCCGGATTGATCGGAGGGCTACGGACTTGGGACGTGTTGACGGCGGTCCGTGTGAAGGCATGAATGGCCGATGTGCCAAATGGATTCGGGCTTGAGACGTGTTGACGGTGGCCCGTTAAAGGTGTGTTGGACCGGGACGTGTTTACGTCGGTCACGTCGGTCATTGGAATTTGAGCCCGGACTTGGGACGTGTTGACGGCGGTCCGTGAAAGGAAAGTGTGGCTTGGGACGTGTTGACGGCGGCCACTGGAATTGATTGAATGGTATGGCTTGGGACGTGTTGACGGCGGCCATTGGAATTGATCGAATTGTGAGGCTTGTGTGCCTGTGAGAATGAATTTGAGGCGCAGTGGCGCGAGTTGTGAGAAAGATGTTCGGACACGCATGTGATTTGAGTGTGATTGAATTGGCTGGTTGAGCGTGTGACTGAATTGGCTGGTTGAGCGTGTGACTGATTTGGCTGGTTGAGCGTGTGATTTAATTGACCAGTTGAACGTGTGGTTTGCTTGGCTGGGCTGGTTGAATGCGAGTGAGATTGCGTGTGCCGGGTGACCGTGATATGATGATGAACTATTCTTGCATTATCTTGTTTGGACTAATATGCAGGGTTGGCTCGTGATTCGAGGGCAAGGTAAGTATAATGATGTGAACTCTATATGTTATGGGGTAGTTTGCATGTACGACTTGTCTGGGTACGCATTGGCCTACGTGGGGTATAGGGGGTTGCTTATTGAGACTCGTTCTCACGGTTATTATATAACCATTTCAGATCCGCGACCGTGAGTGATGGGAGACGCTGCAAGGGTATCTCGGAGATCGAGGACGGGTCGAGTGTCCCGTATTTTGAGTTTCCCCTTTTGTAGAGGAGTTAAGTTCGTGAACCATTGTCCCTTTTGATGAGCATTGTATGTATTTGCCAAGTGTAGGAATTACAGTTATTGTTTTGTGCTATTGTTACCCCTTGTCATTATTAATTGTCCGGGTTGTTTCTATTTGCTTCCGCGCGTGCCTAATCTCTGATGTTTGGGTTGGGTCGGCGACGCGTCCTGGGACGTCGCGTTCAATGAACGACCATCGCGGGATAATCGCGCGCTCGTAGGGTGCGGGGCGTGACATCCCCGTTGATTTGGTATCAGAGCAAGGTCAGCTCGAACCAAGATGGTCGAAGCTTGGAGTGATAAGGAGCGATGACTTTGGGGTAGCTAGTTAGGGAGACTTGTTGGCCATGCGTTACCTAGACTGCTTGGTTGTGATTGCTGAGTGATATTATGCACTAATACGTGAAATGCAGGTGCGACAGGACTTGAGGTTAGTGCACGATCGCTGTTCTTTGTGATTGAGTGGTGTTGTGATTGACTGCCTGCTTAGTGAATTGTTGTGATTCACTGCCTAGGGCTTAGACTGGTATAGTTGACCTAGGTCTTTAATTCCCGGGGGGAATTATAGCAGGTAAGTGGGTGGTGTGAACCCTGTGAATATGAGTAGTCGAGGTCGAGGTCGTGTAAGTCCGCAAGTTGGAATTGTGGGGGATCCCAGATGGAACGAGATTTTGATGGCACTCGAGGAAGTTGGAATTTTAATGCGAAGGCAAACTGAGGAGCGAAATGCGACTATTACTACTGATTCTGAGGCCGCTGTTGCCGCCACCAATAAAAGTAACGGGAATCGTGGGCATAATGGAAATGTTGGGAATCAAGGTCAAGGGTAAGTTAATGCAGTTAGACAAATGCATCAGTTGGTTGGAATATTTTTGAAATTTAAACTTGTGAGGTTCGATGGGAAGAGGTGACCCGGAGGCTACATTACTTTGGACGGAGGGCTTTGAGGTATTCGGGTGCACTGATGATGAGAAAGTGACCCTGAGTGTATATCAACTCTAAGGAAATGCAAATGATTGGTAAGAGGGCCCCCGAAGTGGGATATTTCATAGGGCATATTTCCAAGCTGGGGTGTCGTTATCGAGGCCTTCAATGGGAGGTACTTTCAGAGAGCACGTGAGGACAGAAAATGATATAGTTTCTTTGGCTTCGCTAGATTCGGATGTAATCGATCAATACGAGGTCGAGTTTATAAGGTTGCCTAAGTACGAACCAAGGATGGTCAAGGACTATGTGGATAGGACAAGGAGGTTTCGGGATGGATTGGAACTGGAATTCCGCAATCAGTTAGTATTTTTGAGTCTTAAGGGATTACAATGAGTTGTATGAGAGAGCTCGGTGGTTGAGACGGATACGAGTGAAAGGGCTACCGAAATGGATCGCGATACGCGCTGGCTAGGGACAATAGGAACTTTGGAAAGAAGCCTATGACAGAGAATCAGAGATTTGTCCCTCTAGTAAGAAAGAACTTTGGGAAGCCGAATTACTATTCCAACGCCGCATGTCGGTCTTATGGAAAGAGGCGTAGGAATGACCATTGCCAAGGTGGAAGTGGAGCATGTTTTGGATGTGGCCAACATGGTCACCAAGTGAGAAATTATTGATTCGACAGGTTAGACCACTGATGCAATTGCAGCAACCGTAAGTAGGACATTAAGCGGGAACTGCCCCGCAGAATAATCAGAATCGGCTACGGACGTAAGGAAATGTGTATGTTGTGATTGGGAAGGAATCAGAGAATTTATCTTAAAAGCCTAGATGCATTATGTGATGCACGACGTATAATTGCTTATAATGGGTAGGCGCAATCGGTTTAAGGATTTCTAAATTACTGACGATATTCTTGGACGAGTCGGGAAGGATATGTGTTGCTTGGAGATTTCGGATTTTGTAAAGGACTAAGGCGATTATTTTGAGAGACCATTGGATTGAAATTGGATGGGTTGAGTTTTATCTTCGAGGTGTAAAAAGGTGATTATTTTGTGGATGACTAGTTGGTTGAGGAACCAAGGCTAAAGGACATAACCGAGTTGTGTAACCTTCCCGATGTCTTTCCTCAGGAATTGCCGGGATTGCCACCTAATAGTGAAGTGGAGTTTGTGGTTGAGTTGGCCCTAGGGACGGAACCAATTTCGAAAGCGCCCTATAGGATGTCGTTGTCAGAATTGAAGGAATTGAAGGTTCAAATGCAAGAATTATTGGAAGAAGGTTTTATTCGTCTATGTAAGTCTCTATGGGGAGCGCCAGTTTTATTCGTGATGAAGAAGGACAGATCGTTAAGGTTATGTAGTGACTACAAACAGTTGAGTCAGGTGACTATTAAGGATAAACGCCTGTTGCCAAGGGTAAATGACCTGTTCGACCAGTTATAAGGGACATCAATATTTTCTAAGATTGACTTGAGGACTGGTTTCTACCAATTGAGGATCAAGAAGGAGGACGTGCCGAAGTCGGCATTTAGGACGAGGTATGGACGCTATGAGTTTACGGTGATGCCGTTTGGACTGACGAATGCCCCTGCAGCCTTTATGGATTTAATGAATTAGGTATTTAAGGAATTTCTGGATTAGTTTGTAATCGTGTTCATAGACGATATCTTGGTATACTCGCAGAGTCCCGCTAAGCATAAGTTACATTTGGAAAAGAGATCTATGGACTTTAAGGGAACACGCACTCTATTCTAAGTTTAATAAGTGCGAATTCTAGCTTCATTGAGTGGCGTTCTTAGGACATGCGATATCGGGAAGGGATTGTAGTGGATTCGACAAAGATTGAAGCCGTCACGAATTGGCCGAGGCCGACGTCGATAATCGAGGTTCGGAGCTTCTTGGGTCTAGCAGGCTATTATAGGCGCTTCATGGAAGGGTTTTCGGCACTAGCTACGTCGTTGGCACGGTTGTTAAAGAAGGAGACGAGGTTTGAATAGACGGATGAGTGCGAAAGGTGCTTCCAAGAATTGAAACAGAGGTTAACGACCGCGCCAGTGTTAGCGATCTCGTCAAGTCCGGGAGGATTTGAGAATCACAGTGACGCGTCGTTAGGAGGATTGGGATGCGTGCTAGTGCAACATGGGAAAGTAGTGGTATATGCATCGCGTCAATTGAGACCGTATGAGCTGAACTATCCGATGCATGACTTGGGATTGACCGTAATTATATTTGTCCTTAAGATTTGGAGGCATTACTCGTGTAGGGAGAAATTTTAGATTTATACAGATTATCAGAGTTTAAAGGTATCGGTTTTCTCAAAAAGAACTTAGCCTGAGACAGCGTCCTTGGATGGAACTCCTTAAAGACTACGATTGCGATATTTATATTACCCCGGAAAGGCTAATAAGGTAGCGGATGCACTGAGTGGGAAATCGAGCATCGTGCATATGATGGTCAAAGAATGGACCTTGTTGGAGGGAGTCCGGGATTTAGAGTTTAAGTTTGAAGTGAGCCATGTTTTAAAGTCTACTTGCCGCATTGAGGATTGAACCAAAAATTCAGACTAAAATTAAGACTTTACAATATACGGACCCGGAGATTCAGAAGATTTTGATGTATGGATGCCACAAAAAGGAAATCGGATTTTCAGATATCCGAGGATGGGATTCTAAAGTTCCGTGGATGGTTATGTGTGCCAAGTGATGCAGAACTGAAGGAAGAGATTCTGTTTGAAGCACACCGTAGTACGTATAGTATTCACCCGGGGAGTACAAAAATGTATCAGAATTTACAGCAGCATTATTGGTGGAAAGGCAAGAAAGTAGATGTAGCCAAGCACGTGACCGAGTATCTAACATGCCAACAAGTGAAGGCACGACATTGTAAGCCGGGTGGATTGTTGCGGTCATTGGAAATCACCGAATAGAAATGAGAGCATAACGCGATGGACTTTGTTATGAAACTACCAAGAAGCCAAATGGGCCATGATTCAATTTGGGTTATAGTAGATCGGCTGATAAGATCAGCACATTTTTCTGGCAATGCGAAAGGACTTCGCGTTAGGAAGGTACGCAAGATGGTGCGTGCAACAGATAGTTTATCTTCATGGAGTACTAGTGACGATCACTTCAGACCGTGATCCTAAGTTTACTGCCGCTTATTGGAAAAGTCTTCATACGGCATTAGGAACAAGGTTACAGTTTAGCACGGCCTATTAGTCGCAGACGAATGGCTAGTCTGAGAGGACGATTCAGACTTTGGAAGATATGCTGCGACCATGTGCATTGGATTTTAGGGGAAGTTGGAAAGAATAATTGCCCTTGGTTGAGTTTGCCTATAACAATAGCTATCAGCAGAGTTTTAGAATGGCACCGTTTGGGGCATGGTATGGCAGGGTTTGCAGAACACCGGTTTGTTGGGATGAGTGGGTGAGAGGAGCATCACGGGTCCCAAGTTGGTTCAGCAGTCAATTGAAACAGTCAGGGTGATTTGGGAACACCATGGAACCAATGATGCGATGTGGGAAAGTGAAGAGTTGATGCGACACCAGTACCCTCATTTGTTTGAATAGTTGGGTTGAATTGTAAATTTCGAGGACGAAATTTTTGCAAGGGGGGAAGAGTTGTGACATTCCGAATTTTGGCCCATTTTTGGGATTTATAAAACGGGTATTTCGTCAGTGCGCTTATAGTAAAAATCTCGCTCGGGAACTGATCACTCCCGGTTATTATTTTTAAATCTTGAGATTTCGCTAGAATCGCATTCGATCGAATTTGGCCGTTATTTAGACCTCGAACTTGGCAGTCGATTTTCGAGAGTTTCAGGACGAAATAAATTGGATGGTGTCAATATTATCGTAGCCAGCGTTGAGATTGTCAGGAATAATGGAAAAATGGGAGTTTTTGACCGGGTGCGAATTTGACCTAGTAGACCTCCCTCGTAGTGTGTTTTGGGTTATTTTCTTTTGGCCCTTTTTCCTAAATTATAATTAGGATTTTTGTGGACCGTGGGATAGTTTTCGGGTTTGAATCGTGACCGTTGGATCGCGATCATTGCTTTCTCTCTCTCTCTCTCTCTCTCTCTCTCTCTCTCTCCTCCTTCTGCCGCACCTGCGCATGTCTGCCCATGCATGCAGACGTCCCCTCTCCCTTCTTTTCCGCTCACGTCTCCTCCTTTTCTCTCCTCTTTTCTTTTCTTTTTCTTTTTCTTTTCTCCCTCTTCCCTTCCTCTTCTTCTTTCGTCTCTTCCGCCCCGACCCTTGCTTCGCTTCGCTTCTTCCTCCGCCCGACCGCACTCGCCCGCCTCGCGCCGCCAGCCGTCGCCCGACCGAGCTGCGCCGCCGCTCGCTAACCGCCAAAGATCCCTGCTGGCCGCCCTCTGCCGCCCGGTCGCTCCCTCTCTCCCCGACTCCCGTCCACCTCCGCAGCTCCTCCCCGCCTCCGCGGCCCGCCCTTTCAAGCCGCCGCTCGCCTCCGCCGGCCGCCGCCCACCGATCGCCGTCGCCGCCGTCTCCTCCTCTCGCCGTCGTCGAGCCGCCGCGTCGCCCGGCGGCTCCGCCCAGCGTTGCCTTCCCTCCCTTCCCCGCGCGAAGCTCGGCTCGCCGCCGCTTTCCGCCGCGTTAAGCCAGTCCCGGCCGCGATCCGATCGTCCAGCCAGGCTCCCCTCACTCCGCCCGACGCTGAGTGTCGTTGTCGCCGCCGCCACGGTTCGGCCCCATTGCCCCGGCACTCGCCACTCTGCGCCTGCCTGCCCTTGCTTTCTTCCTCTCCCCTACGATCTCCGTTGCCGCCGTCGTGTCGCCTCGCCGGCCAGCCAGCCAGCCAGCCGACCGGTCAGCTCGCCGGCCAGCTAGCCAGCTCGCCGGCCAGCTTGCCCGAGCTTGCCCAGCCGCCGCGACCAGTGCTGCCCGCCGCCGTAGCTCGCCTCCGTCGCCGTCCGACCGTCGTCCGGCCCAGCCCAGCTTTGCCAGCCAGCCACCCGGCCGAGCAGCTCGCCGGCCGAGCGTGCCCGGCCGTGCTCGAGCTCGCCGGTCGAGCGTCCCCGGGCCGTGGCCGAGCTTGCCGCGCCGTGCCCATCCGACCCAGCGCGCGTCGCCCGGCCGTGGCCGGCGCCTTGCCCGTCAGCCCGGGCACCTCGCCCGTTCAACTTGCCGTGCGCCCGGGCATGCCGTTCGGCCACCGCGCCCAGCGCGCGCAGCCGTCCGGCCATTGTGCCGCGTTGGCCGGCCACCGCGCCCGTTGACCCGTGCCCGCGCCTAGTTCGGCCTGTTCACCCGGGCCATTTTAGGCCCGAGCCGATTTTCTCCGGGCCAAAACCAAGTAAGTGACTTCCTAAACCTTACCTAGTACATTGGGTATTATTAGACTTGTCTAGGGGATAATTAGTATCGGTTTAGGGGCTAAACGTGGTCTGTGGGCAATTTTTGTGCATGCGTAATTAATAGATTAAATTGTGAGAATTGTGGGGCTTAATTAATGACTAATTATGGTGGGCTAATTGATAATATTGTTGTGGCATTCGTGGGTGGGCTTGATGTTCGTATGTGGTAGGCGTGAATGACGGATTTGTGGGCAGGTGGAATGGGCTGTGATGTGAATTGGATTTGTACGTGGGTACTTATAGACTTGTCTCGGGTTTAGAACGGTTAGGGCACGGTTTAATTTAATTATATTGCTATATAATTGTGCTATTTGAATTGGATTAAATAATATGTTTGATTTGGGTGAGTGTGCGTGGCCGACTTGAACGTCGGGTTTGTGGATTGAGGTGGCGAATTGTGAATTGGACTGAGTTGTGAATATGGATTGCTTGGTGGAATTGGCGTGAAATTGATTGAATTGATTGGCGTGTGCTTGCCTGTCGATTTTAAGCCCGGATTGATCGGAGGGCTACGGACTTGGGACGTGTTGACGGCGGTCCGTGTGAAGGCATGAATGGCCGATGTGCCAAATGGATTCGGGCTTGAGACGTGTTGACGGTGGCCCGTTAAAGGTGTGTTGGACCGGGACGTGTTTACGTCGGTCATTGGAATTTGAGCCCGGATTGATCGGAGGGCTACGGACTTGGGACGTGTTGACGGCGGCCACTGGAATTGATTGAATGGTATGGCTTGGGACGTGTTGACGGCGGCCATTGGAATTGATCGAATTGTGAGGCTTGTGTGCCTGTGAGAATGAATTTGAGGCGCAAAGTGGCGCGAGTTGTGAGAAAGATGTTCGGACACGCATGTGATTTGAGTGTGATTGAATTGGCTGGTTGAGCGTGTGACTGAATTGGCTGGTTGAGCGTGTGACTGATTTGGCTGGTTGAGCGTGTGACTGATTTGGCTGGTTGAGCGTGTGATTTAATTGACCAGTTGAACGTGTGGTTTGCTTGGCTGAGCTTGTTGAATGCGAGTGAGATTGCGTGTGCCGGGTGACCGTGATATGATGATGAACTATTCTTGCATTATCTTGTTTGGACTAATATGCAGGGTTGGCTCGTGATTCGAGGGCAAGGTAAGTATAATGATGTGAACTCTATATGTTATGGGGTAGTTTGCATGTACGACTTGTCTGGGTACGCATTGGCCTACGTGGGGTATAGGGGGGTTGCTTATTGAGACTCGTTCTCACGGTTATTATATAACCATTTCAGATCCGCGACCGTGAGTGATGGGAGACGCTGCAAGGGTATCTCGGAGATCGAGGACGGGTCGAGTGTCCCGTATTTTGAGTTTCCCCTTTTGTAGAGGAGTTAAGTTCGTGAACCATTGTCCCTTTTGATGAGCATTGTATGTATTTGCCAAGTGTAGGAATTACAGTTATTGTTTTGTGCTATTGTTACCCCTTGTCATTATTAATTGTCCGGGTTGTTTCTATTTGCTTCCGCGCGTGCCTAATCTCTGATGTTTGGGTTGGGTCGGCGACGCGTCCTGGGACGTCGCGTTCAATGAACGACCATCGCGGGATAATCGCGCGCTCGTAGGGTGCGGGGCGTGACACCAATCTTGGGACCACCCATTTCTGCAAAAAAATGGATTTCGGTTCGGTACCTAAAAAAATTACCATTTTGCCCCTCAAGACTTCAATGCCGATTTTCGAGGGCATAAGTGACTATTTTGCGAGGCCGACACCATTTTTGAGTGGCCACATATATTTGAGGTTGTTATAGCCGAAATTTGGAATTTTGGTCCGAAATTTGAAACTGACCATTTTGCCCCTAGGCCTAATTTGGGATATTCCGAATTTTGGAGATTTATTTTGGGGATATTTTATGGACAACCATCAGCCCAATAATTCAGATTAAGTTGGACAAAATTGCCCCTCAATTATTTGTCGAGATTTAATCCAAGCCATTGAAGAGAAGGGCAATTTGGTCATTAAAGGAAAATTTGACCATTTAGTCAAACCTTGCCTTTCTCTCTCCTCACTCTCTCTCACCTCACCTCCGGCCATCCCCTCTCCCCCACGATCAGCCCCTCCTCTCCCGTTTTCTCCCTCTCTCTCCCGAAATTCTCTCTCTCTCTCTCTCTCTCTCTCTCTCTCTCTCTCTCTCTCTCTCTCTCTCTCTCTCTCTCTCGTTTCCTTGCCGTGATCGTCGCCACCGGAGGAGCACCGCCGGCCGTCGTTCGCCGCTGCTGCTGCTGTTGCTGGTCCGGCTGTTCCAGCCCCTTGTCCAGCCAGTTTGTCGCGTTTTTCTTAGGTAAGTGACTTCCCCAAACTCTCCCTAGGACCTCGGGTATTGTAGGACGTGTTTAGAGCTCGGTTTAGGCGATTTAGTGGCTGTTTTGGGACTGTGATGAGGGCTGAGTATTTGGTGATTGTGGACTGGTTTGGCGATGGAAAATGCGAGGTTTGGGAGGTTCGGATAGGACCGTGATGATATGGAACGATTACGGTTTGAATCCGTGAGGTTTTGTGTGATTCTCGGATTCGTGACTGCTGTACCCGTCCGGTTTGCTATTTTTGTGGAGAATTTTGGGGGCTGAATTTGAGAAAGTTTTCTTCATGAAAGTTGCTTTCAATATCTTGAAGTATAACATATTTTAAATTTGGAATTTTTAGAGACCATTTGGGTCGTACGAAAACCCATTTTCAGACCGTATTGAAACCGCCCGGAACACTGTTCATCCCGACCTTCTTGTCTTGCCGAATTTTTATAAAATTTTCCAGATCTATTTTCAATAAACTTCCTTCACGAAGGTTGTTGGAGACTCTCTTTTCTATGACATATAAAAATTTCAAAGCTTTTCAAGGTGATTTGGGTGTTGAAATAAATGTATTTTGAGGACAAAATAGTCTGTTAGAGCGAACTGATTTTGGTCTGATTTCGAGAGACAAAAAGGCATGGTTGCAGATTGAACCGGATTTCGTGTTCTTCATAAGAAATGTTGATCAAGATGTTTTTTATGATATATCCAAAATTTAGAATTTTTTGAGTTCGTATATGCGATTGTATGGTTTGTGATTGTTGGTTGATTCTGGATTGTGTCTTGGGTTGAATGTGACGTGATTGTGTGCCGAGAGTGTGTGGCCATGAGGCGTGATGGTGTGATTGCGCATTGAGTTCGCGTGCCAAGCATGGGTGATCGTGTGGTGTTCATGTGGCGAGAATGTGTATTTGTGAAGTGTATGTGAAGTGTGCGATTGTGTGTGGCCGTGTGGTAGGTGTGGTATGAGTGGAACGAAGGTACGAGAATGTAGAATTGGTTGGAAAAGTGATACCTTGAGGCGTGTTCGTTTACGCGGGGTGAGTCCGTCCTGAGGCGTGTTCGTTTACGCGGGACGATGCCGTCCCTGACGAGGTGACGATGCCCGGCCCGATGGGGTGACGATGTCTGACGAAGTCAGAAGACCGTTGGCCTGATGCGTTTTATGCGGGCGCGGTAGAAGGAAAGTTGAGTGTAGGATTCCGTCCTGAGGCGTGTTCGTTTACGCGGGACGATGCCGTCTCTGATTAGGTGACGATGCCGTCTCTGATTAGGTGACGATGCCCGACCCGACGGGGGGACGATGCCTGACGAGGTCAGAAGACCGTTGGCTTGATGCGTTTTACGCGGGCGCGGTAGTGGTGAAAAGGTTGAGAATGAGTGGGTTTTGGCAAGACGAGTGAGGAGGGTGAAAGTTGACGCGTGGCGTGAGTTCGTGTGCGAGTGTGGTTGGTATCGCGTATTGTGGTGCTCGACTATGGGGTAAAAACTGCTAGGCATGGTATGGGACGTGCCCAAGTGGGTTTTGCCTTATAATCGAGGCACGCACGCGACAGTGATGAATTACTGTGGTATGTTGGCTGTGCTGTTATCTAACGTGCAGGAACGTGCATGATGGATCCCAGGTAGGATCGTATGTGTTTGTTAGTACGGTTGATCGTCGTGTGTTGTACGTGTTTCGTCTGGCGGTACGTGAGAGCCTATGTGGGGTTTGGGTTTGTACACTTATTGAGATTCGTCTCATAGTTGTATAATCCACAATTTCAGACCCCCAACCTTAGACCCAGGAGGCCCGCCTCCTCTTTTTGAAGTTTTGAAGAGCCGCCCTTGGTGCACTGGTGGAGCCGTAGATCATGCAACTATCTCGGGAGATCTTCCGGAGGATCGAGCCAGGAGAATCAGGAGCAGAATGGAAGAGGGCGACCATCAGCTTTCCCTAGGGTATTTTAGGGGTTGTTTAGACTAGGCTGACCGATAGTGAAGTTAGGTTAGCCAAACCACCTGATCTTTTGTTATGTCGGTGGACGTGGATGCTTGTTTGTTAAGCTGTATGAATATGATGTTTGTATGTTTGATGCTATGGCGTTGTATATAAATGATCGTTGTTGTTCTTTGTCCTGTTGATCTACCCCATCGTCGTCTTTTTAGTCTGGAGTTTTATATTTCGCTTCCGCATGTGTTTTTTATGTTCGGGTTTGGGTCAGCGATGTTCCTGGGACATCGCACTATTCGACCGGAGCAGGATGTCGCGAGCTCGATGGGGTTCGGGGCGTGACAATGTGAACATCAACAACTCAAAGAATCAACAGTATGAACATCGACAACTCAAAGAATCGGTCACATGATTAATTGACAGCACTTAGTCGAATTACAAAAATATTATTATCAAATCTAGTTTCACCATTTTCACACTTTCACTTAATCAAGCCATATTAATTAAATTAAACACCAAAAGCCATTTATTTTTCATCTAAAACATACGAGTATTTTATTTACACTATGGGCATGGCACATATTTTATAAAATTGCCAAAACAGCCCACTTCTAAAATAATTACACAATTAGGTCCAATTTTGCATAGTTAGATACTTTGTCTAAATTAAGCAATTATCTCTAAAAATAACTTAACCATCTACCATAATAAGGTTCCTCAACTATAAATATCCCTAGAACTTTCAATATTTACAGATTCGTCCCTCAACTTGGTGAAATTACCAATTTGCCCCTAAAGCTTATAAACTCATTTTTTTAACCGGTTTGATTTCCTTTAATAATTCTAACTTAATAAACCACTAAATGACACTAAAAATCATAAAATAATCCTGTTCACAGTCCCTCTTCACTTCTGTAAATTTTTTAAGTTGCCCATAACTTTGTCAAAAATTACCAAGATACCCTTTTTATGCCTAATTTTACCATTTTCTCAATCTTTCCCAACTTAGGTGCAACAAGACCATTTGGGTATTCTTTCAAACACCTTCTAGGCATGTGTTAAAGATTTCAATATAGGCATGAAATCACCATAACTCTACTTGTTAATCTTGGAACCTACTTGTACTTAAGATCAAACTTAAACTAACAAATATCAACTAACCAAGTCAAGAGTACTAAGTAGATCAATCTAACTTAGCCCCTAGAGTTTTCACTTACCTTGAACGAAACTTGGACAACTCAAAGCTTTAACCACCTTCAAAGCGAGATAAACAAGAACAAAGATTAACAACTCTTAATCTTTTTAAACAACAAAACTAGTTTGATAAAATGAAGAGGAACCCAATAGTTCACCTTGTAAACACTAGAAACGGTGAAATTGAAAACTTTAGAAATACAAACGTGAGGCCTTCGTCTTTTCTTCAAATAAGTGTGAGATGAAAGAGAAAAGAAAGAGACATGGAACTCTCTTTTTCTTTGTAAGAATGAGTTGAAGTTTTCTTGGATACTTGAAGTGGCTCTTACGATCAAAGAAGGAAGATATACTAGAGAACTTTACAAGAGTTAAAAAGGGATAAGATTAATTAACTAAGGTTAAAAAGAAATGATGACTTGAAATACTTAGGAATGAAAGCACATGGCTAAGGGAAACGAATTTAGAAGATCTCCACGAGTTACAAAAGGATAATATCTTTTAACCAAGGTTAAAAGCAATGAGAACATTGGGTTGAGATTGAATGAGGGGAGGTCAAATTAGAAGGTGACAAATGGCTTAACTCTATGATTCCAAAGGAGATAGTTTGATAATTTGCCAAGTAAAATGCACTAATGAGAAAACATTATTTGAGTTGTAATCATTTCAAGCATTAATGAGAGAGATAGGCCATATAGATGCATGAATGATGATTCAAGCTTATCGAGAGTATTAATGGGCTAAAGTTAAGAATGTTAAAGTCATGCATGATGCAATTCCATAGTTAAAATTTATCATTGCAAACGAGGGAGATGTGGACAATGAATGAGGACTCTTGGCTTGCAAGCTTAAGAGTATTAATGGGCTAAAGTTAAAAGAAGTGATGTAAGGAATGATGTAATTTGCAGGTAAGAAATTAGGTGATAAACTTAAGTGATGTGGCAATCAAGTTAGTGGCAAGTGGCTCTTAAATTATGGTTATCAAATGCAGAGAGAATCATGTGACAATTATCAATGTCCGTATGGAGAAATATGAATATTATTTCTATATAGCACAATATACATAATAAATAGAACACAAATTTTAGGATGTCACAGATTTAACCCTCGGCTCGGAGGGGCGGGATTCGGCCCTAATAATGGCTCGATGGCCCCTACCCAATGGGTTTTCCAGGTCTAGTCAAAGGGTGTTCAATCCTTGATAGGACCAATTCGTACTCCTTCTAGCCACCTTCCGTCGTGTGCACCTTGTGTATTGATTAACAGATTGATTAGGGCGTTCATGGATGTTTTAGGATTTCTAATACTTTAATTTTAGCTTGTTAGAAAGTTGGATAATGCCTGGTTTCAATCTAAAGTTCGACTTGTCACCCAAGTGTCTCCGCCAGGGTGTTTTTGGGCAGCCCCAAATCGATCTTTAGTATATCTAGGGCTGTCAAAATGATTCACAAACCCATATTCTAACCTACATTTATTTAAATGGATCACTTCAAATTTAAAGTACGGTTCAAAATGGGTTTTAAAGTTAAAAGCCTAAAACATATGGGTCTTAGTAGATCCGTTATAAACCCACTTTCAACCCATTTAATAAATAGGTCAGGCTTAGCCCACTTTGGTCCTTCTTCGCCAGTCTCTTCTCTCTCCCTCTTTGATTTTGTGACTCAAGACCTTCTTCGTTCGTTTGCTCTGCTTCTGCCATCGTGAGGTTTTATTCAATCTCTGGCTCGCAATCGCACACAACTGTGACAAATTGTACTGATGAGGAAACCGAAACTTTCACCACCACCTTCGCACCTCCATCCATAACTTGACCTCCAGCTCCCTCACTAACTTGACGAGTGTACACGGAGCAACCCATTCTTCAAAGGCAACAATTTAAGGAGACAAGTTGCCAAAAATGAATCGAATCGAGTCGGGTCGGGTATGCGTTCAGTTGGGTATGGGTCACTAAATTTGTATTGGATATAAATGGGTTAGACCGGGTTAAACGGGTCAATTTGAATAGGGTCAAACCTCGTCCAACCCACTCGTTTGACAAGTCTAGGCATATCATAGCTGTATGTTAATTTTCTTATGTCACTAAATGAATATTGTTTAACAGCAACGAGGTCAAACTCTTTGCTTTCTTGGTATTTACAGAATTCGCTAGAATTAGCAATGTTGTCTCTCTGCGTGATTCGCGTCATATCGAAGAATGACGCTCCGTTTTGTTAGTTTTCTTAATATTTAATGTAGTGCAGCATGTTAGAGATCTTAAGTAGAGTTTTTTTTTTCAATAGATCGAATTAAAATAAATAAATGCATCTAAGAATTGTTTTTTTGTTTCATGATAGAGATAGGAGTAATTTGTTATTTTAGTGCACAAAATGTTTTAGATTTAGTTAAACTTTATGTTTAATTTCTCGCACATTTATTTCTTATGACATGCTCTCATTGTTCATGTCCCACAATGTTTTAATAAGGCTTTATATTAAGGTTGCCCGATACGGTTCGAGTTGTTTTTAGATTTGCTTCTTTTTTAGCTTTTATTTTATCTTTATTTTTTTTAGTGATTCATGGTATGCGTGCTTATGCATATCCATAAGATTTTCATATTTAGGAATATAAACGGGAAAAGTGCCAAAAAAGTCCTAAACCTTTTGCATTAGTGTCAATTTAGTCCTAAACCTTTTTTTGGTGCCAATTCAGTCCTAAACCTTTTGCATTGGTGCCAATTTAGTCCTAAACCTTTTTTTTGTGCCAATTGAGTCCTAAACCTTTTGCATTGGTGCCAATTCAATCCTAAACCTTTTGTCTTTGTGCCAATTCAGTCCTTCCAGTCAATTTTGGCCGGATTTTACTGACGTGGATGCCAACCGGCTGGCGGCCGATCACCGGCACTGATGTGGACAACTTTAATAGTTTTTAAATATTTTTTTTGAATTTTTATTAATTTTTTTCTTTTTTTTTCTCTCCCCTCCTCCAGAGGCCGGCGCCGGTGAGGTCGTGCCTCGCCCAGCCTCCGGCGAGGCTCGACCTCGCCAGATCCGACGAGGTCGGGCCTCGCCCAGCTGCCGGCGAGGCTCGCCCTCGCCAGCGACGGTGAAGGCGAGCCTCACCATGGCTGGGCGAGGCCCGACCTCGCCAGATCCGGTGAGGTCCTGCCTCGCCCAGCCGCCGGCGAGGCTCGACCTCGCCAGATCCGGAGAGGTTCGGGCCCGCCCAGCCGCCGGGGCGAGGCTCGCCTCCGCAATGACGGCGAGGCGAGCCTCGCCATGGCTGGGCGAGGCCCGACCTCGCTAGATCCGGCGAGGTCGTGCCTCGCCCAGCCCACGCAGGCCCGACCTCGCCGGATCCGGGCGAGGCGGGCCTTGCCTGAAGACGACGCCGACCTGAGCCTTGGCGCGGCCTCCGGCCACCGACTGAGTCGCTGGCCCGGCGACCGCCTAGAGGAGGGGAGAGAAAAAAAAAGAAAAGAAAAAAATTAAGAAAAATTCAAAAAAAATATTAAAATACTATTAAAATTGTCCACGTCAGCGACGGTGACCAGCCGCCGGCCGGTCGGCATCCACGTCATCAAAATCCGGCCAAAATTGACCGGAAGGACTGAATTGGCACAAAGACAAAAGGTTTAGGATTGAATTGGCATCAATGCAAAAGGTTTAGGACTCAATTGGCACCAAAAAAAAGGTTTAGAACTAAATTGGCACCAATGAAAAAGGTTTAGGACTGAATTGGCACTAAAAAAAGGTTTAGGACTAAATTGGCACCAATGCAAAAGGTTTAGGACTTTTTTGGCACTTTTGAAAATGATTTCGCAAAATAATGTTCTACTAAAAGATAAAAGATAAAGGTAACAGGCATGAGGCAAAATTAGTGTTACTAAGTCCTTCAAATCCAAAATCTCCGGTTAAAACACTAGTATTATTTGATTAAGAGAGAAAGCAAGTTATGGTAAGTAGAGTTTGGAAGAGCTCAGGCAGAGTGTAAGCATCACCTTAGTAGAGGCTTACACATGCTCGCCTTAACATCTATTAAACCAATCAGGGATTCATCTCGAAAGGATGGCAGCAGATGTTTGTTTCCATCTTTGTCCTTCTATGTGACATTCCGAATTTCGACCCATTTTTGGAATTTATAAAACGTGTAATTCGTCAGTGTGCTTATAGTAAAATCTCGCCCGGGAACTGATCACTCTCGGTTATCGTTTTTAAATTGAGATTTCGCTATAATCGCATTCGATCGAATTTGGCCGTTATTTAGAGCTCGAACTTTGGTGTCGAATTTTTGGAGTTTCGTGACGAATTAAATTGGACGGTGTCGATATTATTGTGGCCAGCCTCGAGTTTGCCTAGATTAGTCGGAAAGTGAAAATTTGGACCGGGTGCGGATTTTGACCGGTAAACCTCCCTCTAGGTTTATTTTATTTAGTATCCGTTGATTTTTCCTTAGTTTATAATTAGAATTTTTAGTGAGCCGTTAGATCGTTTTCGGGTTCGAACGTGGATCGTCGGATCGCGATAATTGCCGTTGACTCTCTCTCTCTCCCCTCTCTCTCTCTCCTCTCCTCCTTTCCCGCCGAACACCCCACGCTTGCTGACCCTCACGTGCTGCTTCTTCCTCTGCATGATTACTTCTACTGCTGACTTCTTCTGCTGACTTTGCTGCTGCCCCACGTTGTTGACCTCCCCATGCAAAGCTGCCATGATGGACTTCCCCGTCAGCCTCGCTGCCGTGTTGCTTCTGCTCCGCCCATGCCATTTCTGGCTTGCTTCGCTTCCTGCACTGCTGATTGTTTCTGCCTCTGTTTCTGCTGACTTGCTGCTGACTTCTTGCTGCACCTTCACGTGTGCTTTGCTGGCCATTGACCCATGCTGCCCCATGCCGCTTCACGTGCGCTTCGTCCATCATTGCTGCTGCCGCTGCTTCTTCTTCTCTTTCGCTGCTTCTTCTTCACTTCGTTGCTGCTGTTTTCTTCTTCATTTTGCTTCTTTGCTTCTTGCTTTTCTTGCTGCCGCTCACCGACCGACCAGCTCCCTTGCTCAGCCGCCGTGAGTGCCAGCGCTCGCCCGTCCAGCTACTGTGAGCTCAGCTCACCGCCGGAGTTGCTGCTGCCTCTTCTTCTTGGTTTGCTTGCTTAGGATTCCTAATAAGTGGCTTCCTAACCCTTGACTAGGCTAAGGGGTGACTAATGGACATGTTAGGGATGGTTTAAGGGCTGTGGATAGTTGGTTTAGTGGCTGGTTGTGCTTGGTTTGCTTGGTGGTGCTTGTTGGTTGATTTCCGGTAAGGTTGCTGCTGCGTCGCTGGTTTTTTTCTATTTTTACTGTGACTGTTGTAGGCCGAATTTGAGGAAGGTTTCTTCGTGAAAGTTGTTCATAACATCTTGATGTTTGACATAATTTAATTTTGGAATTTTTGGAAGTCATTTGAGGCCATTCGGAAGTCCATCTTTGGATCGAAATAAGTCTGCCGGAAACACTGTTCCTCCGACCTTCGGGTCTGTTCGAATTTTTATAAATTTTTCTAGACCTATTTTCAAAATACTTCCTTCACAAAACTTGTTGGATACATTTTTGGTTATGACATATAAAAATGTCAAATCGTTCTAAGGAGATTTGGTTACTACTTGAAATGCATTTTGGAAGCCGGATGGCCAGTCCGAATGAAATGTTTTATGTCCGATTTTGGATGACAAAAAGAGGCGGTTCTAGACAGAAATGGATTTTGTGTTCTTCATGAAAAATGTTCATCAAGATGTTTTGTATAACATATGCAAATTTCAGAATTTTTGGAGTTGAATTACTATTTGTTTCAAAGAGATTTCGGTTGTTGCGCAAACTGCCCAGAATAGCCCGAATGTGTGCAATTCCGGTTTTCTCTCTCTCGGGGACTATTCGATGTTATCGTGGCGTTTGACGGATTTAGTTGACATTGGGCTAATTTACAAAGATAAGAATTGATAATCATTGCTGAGGTGTGTGCATGGTCACGACACGTTCCGTCTAGGCGGGAGTTCTAGACGATGCCGTTGGATACCCGGCTTGCCGGGGGGTGTTCGATCCCAGACGATGCCGATCGCGGTGGAGGCCGGATCGATGCTCCTAAGTGGAATGCCGTTGGGTACCCGGCTTGCCGGGGGGTGTTCGATCCCCAACGTTGCCGTCGCCGACGTAGCGGGACGATGCCTGGTTACGCCAGAAGACCGGCGGGAGTTCGGTGGCCCGAGGGGTCGTTAATAATCTGGACATTTATAAACGTGTGCTATGCATTGGAGAATGCCATGATTGAATTTAATGTTGAGCACGTCTGGGTTATTAACCGTGTTATGCATGATTATGCCTTGAATTGCATTGTACAAGCTTGATGAGCAATTGGCCGTGTTATGGCGATATTCTAATGTGCAGGGCTTGTGTATGTGCCGAGGCGAGGTAAGGACGCCTGTGATTGTTTATGGCACGTCGATTGTTTGAATCGCATGTTTAGAATTGTTCGGAAGTACGCTTTGGCCTAAGCGAGGCTTAGGTAGTTGCTTATTGAGAAGTGTTCTCATGGTTGTATAACCAAACCATTTCAGACCCGCGACCGTGATTGATCCGGAGACGCTGCCAGAATACTACGGGGATTGAGGATAGGTTGAGTTAGCTCATCTTTTGAGTGCCCCTTTTTGTAGAGGAGTTAAGCTTACCAACCACCCGATCCTTGTTGTTGTGCGTGGTTCGTAGATAGTGGCCTCGTAGATGGCTTGCAAATGTATGTGTTGTAATCAATGTTATGTTTATAAAAGTGTCTTGTTAATGTGTATTCTTTGTCTCTCTACTATCCCGTTGTTTATATGTTGTTTGGAGAGTTTGAGGTTGCTTCCGCGTGCGTTGCTCGTTAGTGTTTTGATTGGGTCGGCGACAAGTCCTGGGATGTCGCGTACATTATGACCACAAAGGGATGATCGCGCGCTCGTTCGGGTTCGGGGCGTGACATTCTATACGGCTCTGGACTCTCCTTAGTCACTATAGGTTGTATTGGGCCAATTTTTCTATAATGAAGAACTTATCTAGCGATCTCGGTTCTAATCATAATCTTTCGTGGTAAATTCTTATGAGTAGACTTTTTGTGCTAACTTATGAGTATAGCCTTTTTTATTTGATCAAGAGATTAAATACTCTAGTTTCTCTTTAATTTCTTTTATAAAGTAGTATAAATACAAAATTATTGGAATTAAAGTATCTTACGATATATTAAAACTCGTGGCTTGAAAAGTTATTATTGAAAAAAAGACGGAGATGCTTTAGGGTACGTTGTTTCTTCAATTTGAATTTGATATTTACCACCTTTTAATTGTTTGAAGTTACATAGTGCAACATTTTTCGAAATGATTTGCAGTTTAAAATCAAAATCTCATTTCTAAATATTAACAGACTCCCACTATCATTTTTATGAAGTAACTGAAATATACAATATTGTTCAGACATAAACATGCTGGTATAACGAAATGCCTATGTTACAAGACACTATGTTTTTTCGACAAACGATGCTACAACACTCAACAGTCTAAGCGACATAGAAATTGATTTACACAATAGATATATAACATGATATGACAAATTCTTATTGGATGCTTAAGTATGTTTGGCTCGTCAACAAAGCTTGGCAAACAAGGGCCTTCCTAAATCCTTCTCGTTCACTCCACTTGAAATGCAACAGCCTTCTCCGGTTGAAGCTTCATCCTCTCTAAATATGACTTTCCATCAAGATTCTGGGCAAAGTAGCCTTTGACATATTTCTCCAACTTTATCCTTCTAAACAACGCTGGACTTTCCGCAGTCGTCAGAGATTGGATTGGGCCAATTTCTGAGTCTGGCTTAGGGTTGAAGAACATAGCAATTGAGATCCTTTCTCTTGTCGTGTTCACTGCGGCTCTGTGCTCCATGCTTTTGTAAAGACCATTGCTAAGAATCTGCAATTATAAGCAAAGGAAAATCATATAATACGAGTGCAAACGGGCTATGCTTCAAGGAAATTTTTGGCCCGCCCGGAGAAAAAGGAAAAAATGGACCTGGTAGCATGGCCTTAACCCGAAAAAACCAGTCTGAGCTGACCAGGCCGATTTGGTCTTTCATGCTTTCAGATTAATTTGAATACTCCGAGTAAATTCACCGAATTACTCGTATGATACGTTCATGGTTGTTGAAATTTGTATGAAATGCCTTTTTGTGACAAGATGCCTTTGTACTTTCAATGGATATGGCGAGTGGTCCACTGAACAAATTTAAGGCTAATGTTTGATACAAAGGAATAGAAACGAAATTGGGGTCTCGAGAGTTTCGAACTCAAGTTGTCCTACACCAACATCATATAGAAGTTGTGACATCTTAGAATCTGTTTACGTTGACTTTTACTCTCTTTTTTTGGGTCTAATCTAATTCTTGTGCTTCACACTGTTTGACCTTTTTGAAATCCAAAATACTTGATATTTTTATAATATACAAACATTGACACATAAATTCACACAAATTTTATGAAAATTTTCAAATTATATAATATTTAAATTTTAGCGAGAAATCAAGAAAATACTTTTCACTTTTACTGAATCTTGAATAAACAAATCCTAAAACCTTAACTGACAGATGAATACATGATTTAATATTAAATCATGTAATGATCAATGACATTGTCATCAAAATCAAAATTATTTGAAACTAGCACAAGGGAAGGATTATAGTCATCATCACCTTACCTCCAAAAGAAACTCATTTAATAATGACGCACTAAGTTGTTCGAGGTAATACAAGCTTTTAGCTAAAAAGGGGCAAAAAAATATTGTTTAGACTGAATATGTGGTGATGCGACATGTAAACTTATGTTTTTTCAAGTGACCTAAAATGGGTCTAATAAGTTCTCTAATCGAGATATAGTAAAATGAGCCTAGACGATACATACTCGCTTAACCAAAAAATAAAAATAAAAATGGCATGCTTTAGTAAGAGGAAAAAGATAAACAAGTTAAAAAATTCCAAGATTTAAGGAGAATGTTTGCCAATCTAATTTTGTTTGGGTCCAATCTAATTCTCATGCTTCACACAGTTTGACCTTTTTGAAATCCAAATACTTGACATTTTTACAATATACAAAAATGGACACGTAAATTCACACATATTTTTTGAAAATTTTTAAATTATATAGTATTTTAAATTTTATTAAGAAATCAATAAAATACTAATGACTTTACTAAATCTCAAACAAACAAACCCTAAAACCTTAACTGACAAATGAATACATGATTTAGATATTAAATCATGTAATGATCAATGACATTGTCATCGAAATCTAAATTTTCTGAAACTAGCAGAACCTAAGGATTATAGTCATTATCACCTTACCTCCAAACGAAACTCATTTAACAATGATGCACTATGTTGTTCGAGTTAATTAACATGCGTTAAGCTAAAGGCAAAAATATTGTTTAGACTCATGTGACATGAAAACATATGTTTCTTCAAGTGACCTAAAAAAGGGTCTAATAAAAAGATAAAAACAAATTAAAAATTCCAAAATTGAAGGAGAATGTTTGCCAAAGCAAGAAAACGGTACCTCCATGACATCTCCCACATTCACCACAAATGCATTTGGTAGAATGTGAACAGGTGTCCAAACTCCATCCTTTTTAATTTGGAAGCCGTCGACACTGTTGATTTGGTGGAGGATGGTGATGCCAGTAGCATCCGAGTGCGGTGTCATCCCGACAACAACCTCCGGCTGTGGGCATGGAGGATAGTACGTCAGCCGCATAGCTTGAAAGCCATCGTCAAATAACTCTTTCATCTCATTTATCTCGATGCCTAGGCATTTTGAAATCAAGCGAAGTAGCTGCATGGCCAGCTTTTGCGTCTCCTTAATGTAAGAGTCTAAGGTGTTTCTGCATGTGAAAGGAAGGTATTAAGTATTATTGTCATGTTCGCAAATTGTGGAATACTCTTGTCTATGATAATACGACATATGAGTCAATTCAAATGTACCCTTAGATCAGGTGAATCCTACCCGAGGGCCACCTTTTGCCGCATGCATGCCCACACGTAATGGAGAATTATTCTCACATGAAATTTTATGAGCACTGAAATATTAAATTTGTTAATTATTTTCGTGTTCTGTTGTTTTGCATCTTAATATTTGGTTGCTTAGATAATAAAAAAAACTTAAAGTTTGTACTTCATATACTAGTAATATCTTAGACAAGGATGCTGATAACATCTTAGTATCTTATATTAGGAAAAATAATTATTATTATAACAGAGAGAATAGCTTTTGAAACGAAGATTTGAAAATCGGAAACCTTTTTTCTTCTCACTTTCAAGTACACTACCAAACAACAAAAAACTAATCGTTTTCCTTAAAAATAATTTTCATAGAATAGGACTCTTAGGCTCCGTTTGTATCATGAAAAATGAACAAAGTGGACAATATTTTTTTTAAATACGATCGCTTGTATCACTAACAAAAATGAATGCAGGAAAATATTTTCATCGCTGACAAAAATATTTACATATAAATTGTTGTTGATAAAAAAAATATTTTTCATTGACTAATTATTTCAAACGATGCAATCGATTATATGAAAATGTTTCCCAAATTATCCGTTTGCTGCAAAACAAACGGAGCCTTAGTCTTTGTGCAATACTTGCTCCTCTAGAGCTCACCAACATAAATCTATAGCCAGGCCATTATCTTGACGATATACACGACCATCATATCAATATAACATGTGCTTTTTTGCAATGTATAAAGACTCAAAAACAACCTGAGTGGCTGAGGGAGCTCCGGAAAGAGATGAGGTCTCCTTTTGACGACGGGGTTGACTATCATGAAGAACCTATCACCCCAGTCAAGCTTTTCTTCTGGTCGTTTGATATTCCCATAACCTTCAACCTCTCCGGTCCTTACCTCGAACTTCATTTTCTCCGACAAGGGAAGCTTGAAAAACTCTTCGATTTCATGCCTTAGATCCTCCAGCAGAGGACCTATCCCATGGTTAACCAGCTACATAGACAAATTGCCATTCTTAAATTTTAAAATTAGTAAGCTTACAGCCTTAAATATTATTCAAATTTTCCAATATAGTCTTGATTATCACCTCCTCAATTTTTCGCTTGGTCACAACATATATGATCTTTTACAAAACGAAACGATGTTAACAGAACAGCGAACGTGCACCAAACTCCTCGAAAAGGCATAGTAAATTGCAAAGAGCCATGTGCGTATAAGTGCCTTTGTCGATTTTCTGAAATTGTTGACTAGTATTCTCATATTTTATTGGTAGTTCGATCATGGAACGAGCCTCTTATCCGTTCTCAGTCAATCATGGCAGGGGAGTCCAAAAACTATTTGTGTCTATATTTTATAGAAAGTGAAACATACTATTTGATCTAACAAAATAAAAAATACAGGTTGTCCAAAAAACATTTAAAGAAAATATCAATTTGCAGCAAAAGTTGCGGAGAAAAGATTGATTTGGATTGTTTAAAGGAGGAGTAGAAATAAAAATCGTATGGAAAGTAGGATGGTTTAAAAACAAAACTCAAAGGATTACCATAGAGTTGGATGAGAAAGCGAATTACATCTGAGGCTCCATTTGTTCTACGAAAAATGAATGATTTGAAAAATATTTTCCTATAAATAATCGTTTGTATCGCTTAAAATAATTAAAATACCCAAACTCTAAGCAGGATGCTAAAATAAGTTTGCAAGGATGGACGAATTGGTTTTTTTTATAGAAGGTTTTGCTTAGAAACATGTGAATGATATTTGCAAAAACAGAGGTATGTAAGCCATAGTTTGGTAATATATGAAATACGTTTTTTTTTTTATTTTGCCCGTGTTTTTTTTTATTGTTTTCCTCTTAGCAAAAGAAAAGAAACGAACCATAAATTGCTTGACTACGGCAAATCTTGAGGTCTCCTATCAGGATAAACTGTTATGTAATTGCGTTGATGTTTCGGTCCGGTAGCACTAATCACATGCTCATAAAAAAGAAAAAACAAACTGTGAACGAAGTCAACCTTGCTACCATCTCCAAGAATTAAAACCAGGGTCATTTACAAAAAAAAAAGAAGAAAATTTGCGCTATGCATCGAATGCATATACATCTCATGCAGCTAAGTCTTTGGACGTCGTGGAGTCCATATGGGCCGACCAACGGACAGCGTCGAAGGGTTCAGGTTGCAAGGCGGAGCTTCTGTTTTTGGTTAGCCTGATTTTCAATCGTATAATTTTCACAAAATTTAAGACGACAACGAAGATGAAGCTTCAAGCCCAGGTGGGCTTTAAAGATAGATAAGAGGGAGTCTGAGAAAACCTGAAAGAGACCCAAGTCTTTGCAAGCCTCATGCAATTTCTCCAATTCAGGATCACACACAGTTTGGTCCGACGACAATTTGCCCAAGTCAATGACCGGAACAATTGGCGTTTCAGTTCTTCCATTATCAGAGATGATTTGCGGTTCTTGGTCGTGACGAACATACCTCTCTGGAACTGCCCCCATGGTTTCTTTGATGAGCTCTTGAACGCTCACCATGGAAGAACCAGTATGGAGAGGTGGTACTTGTGATTCCATTGCTTTTATTCCATGCTGAACTCGCTCTTGCATGGCGCTATTTATAGTGGGGGAGGGAGAGAGAGAAAGAGGAGACAGAGAGAAAGGGAGAGAGAGATTGGTAAATTGCGAGCGGACATGTGTACAAACGGATCATATTCAACCATCAACGACAACTCGTTGCATTACTTAAATATACCACTTTTAAATCAGTTTTAGTAATAAATAAAAAAAGTCATTTTATATGTTATATAGCGAGTTTGTAAAACATCCATGCAGATGCAGTTGAATATACAGATCCAAATGCCAAAAATTAGCCCAAAAGGAAGCTCTAGAAATAGCCATCATCACCTCACCTTTTGCTTTTTGCCTCTATCCATACTCAAGCAAACTTCGCACTCTTTCGTTTCTTCGGCATTAGGCGAAGGTCGTTTAAAATGGTTGGAACACGTGGAGCAATGGTTCCATGATGCTGGAGTAAGAAGTTTTGACAGAAGTTCTGGGAGATCTACCACAAGAATAGGCTTTCAAAGGTTGATCTTGAATCTTTTGGAATTACGAAGGATGTATCTGTCAATATAACCGTTAACATCGGTTCACACAGAAAGATCTTTCTCTATCCAAGGAAAAACTTGATAATCAAAGTTTCACACAAATCTCTCTCTGTCTCTGTCTCTCTCTCTCATCTTTCAAAGGTTTCATTCGTTTCAAATATTTGTGTTTTCTTCCAAGATTTTTCTATGTAGGATAAGCACAAATGCCCGCCAAGAGTCTACGTAGCAGCGTTAAAGAAGGAAAGAGTCTCGTGAAGAAGATGGAACTTATGTGATGTTTATTTGACTTTTAGGCTCTGTTTGTTTTCCGAAAAATGAGTGATTTGTAAAATATTTTTTCTAAAATTGATAGCTTATATTCTCACAAAAATGAATGAAATGAAAAAAAATTTCATCATTGATGAAAATATTTATATATATAGTTACAGATAATGAAATAATTTTTATTGGCTAATTATTTTAAGTAATACAGATAATTATTTTTAAAAAAATATTTTTTAATTATTTATTTTTCGTGAAACAGATGAAGTCTTGATAATAAAGCAAAAGAGATAGATGTTCTAGAATCACACATACTAGTCTTCTACAAGTATTTCAAATCGCAACAGGACATAAATAAGCTAATATGGCTCGTAGGCTGACAAGTCATTGTGCAACACCTTTTTATAAAAGTAGTGCTTTCCCTCTCCCATGTGAGGGAGAAATTGGCCATCACGATGACTCTCCACCTCTACCATGATCAAAATCCATCGTCTAGAAAGAACACGTGAGTACCTTTGAAGACTACGTACTTGACTTTTCTTTTGGTGATATTGAAGTTTCGTTTTGTTTTTCAACAAGTAGCATTATCTCTAATTGATTTAAATTAGTCTACAATTATTATGTATTGGCAGAATAGTTTTGAATCTTAATTATAAAGTAACTGTCGCTCATTTCTTGTTGTTACCCAAAATTTTGCGTGCAATTTAGGTTCGATCAGCAAATCATGCGAGGATTGCATACTGCTAAGATAGGATCTTTTTTTTTTTCTTTTTGATAATATGTCGTCTTTCAACCTTCAGGTCTATTAATTTCCATAGAGGCAGCTCCACCGATGGTGGCTTCGTAGCTCCCAAGGTTACTATTTGCAGTAATTTGACCATTGTCACATTGATCAATCATCCTTCAAAGAAGTATTTCGACATACTTACGAATCCAAGGGTATGTTCATTTTGCGAAAAATAACTTCCAGCAAAATATTTTTCGAATTTTTCAGCGTTCGGTTCACGGAACATAATCAAATCAAGGAAAATATTTTTTTGTCAATGAAAAAAATACTTTCAAAAGTGGGGAAATTATTTCCTCTTTTGAGAAAAGGAAATGATTTTCGCTCATCTTTCTTTCACCATTCATTTTAGATTGGCGATGCTTGAGCATTGCCAGAGGCCGGCGAGGCTCCAGCGTGACAAATCGACAATGCTCAAGCATCGCCAAAAGCTAGCAAGCTCGTCCCTTGCTTGTGGGCGGCGACCAACTGAGGAAAAAAAAAGAAAGAAAATAAAAAAATAAAAAGAAAGAAAAGAAGAAAAATAAAAAGAAAAGAATAAGAAAAAAGAAAAAAATTTAAAATTTAAAATTTTTTAAAAAAGAAAAAAAGATCAGAAAAATTAAAAAAGTATGATCAAAATGAGTGTACTGAGGAAAATCAAATCAAATTTTTCTTACTAAACGACGGAAAATATTTTCTACTTCATTTTCAGATTACAGCATAATACCGAAATTTTTTTTCATTTTCTTGAAAAATAATTTAATGAAACGTGACGTTTTTTGTGAAACAAACGGTGCCTAATTAATTATACCTTCTGACCTATCCAATGGTGTGAGATTGGAGTATTAAAGCGGATGCTTATTCTTATCCGTAGTTGATCAAACTCCCAATACAAGTGACCTTTTTGGTAGTAATTTATTTAATTTTGGGTACTTCCTATTGGACTCTAGTTTGTAACGATTGATGTTAAAAAAATTGATTGACGAGACTTTGTAATGATTGATGTTGGTAAAATTGATTTATGGCTACTAGAGTTTCACGTGATCCTAAGATTGATTGACGAGACTTTACTGGATTTTAAATGAATCTTGATAAAATTTTGTGCAAATGAAGAGGAAAATGAGAACCATCGAAGATGAAGATCCTTTAGTTCATATAGCAGGTCATTGTGACAGCATTGAACGTGGAAGAAAACAATAAAAAATATGATGGGAGTTGGATAGTCAAATCATGACCCAATTTATGCAAATCATGTACCTTTTAAAACTGTCAAATTAGAAATTTTTTAACCTCGACAAATGATTACGGTCACCCAACTTGTGGGCTAATTCTTCCTAGTTCCTTAGCAGAAAAAATATTTGTGACACGTTTAAAATATATCGAGGACAGTGATTATTTTATATTTCTTTTAGAAAGAAAGGGTTTGAATAAAATTGGAACATACCTCACCCATTATGGGAATATTCGATTTAAAACGCTAATAAAATGCTTATTGCCCATTGGATAAGCCCGTTTCCATAACACCAGTGGTTCAAGTGGGAAACCACAAAACTGACAACAGACCTTAGCTTTGGTCCAACCTTGGGTGACTGCCTCTGAGACCAAGAATAGATGGAAGAATTGAATCTCTGACCTTCAACTTGCGATACAAGCCTTAGGCCACACAACCAAATCCCTGGTTAGTGATTAATCTATATATTTAAGCTGAAGTGAATTTTTACTCACTTTTATAAATTTTCCAAATTACCGTTATTAGCAATAAATAATAAATACAAATACAAATACTTCTAATAACGTCATACTTTCATCCAGTTCTTTGAATAACCGTCCATTTTCATTTTATTCCTAGATTATCCCTGTTTACATGGTATCAACTTTTATACCATTTGCTTTTAATTTCATTTTTATCATGCGATCACGGAGCACATGCCCAAATTAACCTATGAGGAAAATGATTTGCCACCAATAACAAGTATCAGCCTACATATAAATCAACAATAATACATGAAATTTCACTAGAAGTTAAAAGATTATCTTTAGAAAAAAAAAATTCAACTATGTCTCATCTCCATTGGAAATTCATGACCTTCCTACGATGAGAGAAGAATCCTTCCAAAAGAAAAAAAGAATTCTACTATCTGATCACTAGACTATGTCATGTGTACCTTTAATTACGTGATTCTTACTTTGGGACCCATATATTTAGTAATTCATGATCTTGGTCTATGTTGTCGGCAGACTATGTAACTTTTCATTATGGATGGGTTCATGAACCTCTCATTTGCCATATAAATTAAATCATTGAAGTATGGGATGCCACTTTTTGTAGGGCGGCCAATTCAGTCAAAAACTATATAATTTGATTAATTTAGTTCTAAGCATTCTTCACGATTTGCCAATGTAGCCTTTTTTGCCAAGCCAAAAAATTTTGTTTAAAAATTGTTGAAGTTGACACCAGCCATCCTACACGGCATGGTTGGCTAATGTGAGCAATTTTTGCAATTTTTTAAAATTCTTTTGAATTTTTTTATTTTCTTTCTTTTTTATTTTATTTCTTATTTCCCTCAGTTGGTCAATAGCCTCGGCAAGGCTAGCAACTTCCGCCAGGCACAGGTGAGGGCAGGAACTCCCTTTCCCACTATAGGCGAGGGTGTGCAAGCCCTTGATGTGGTTAGCAACCTCCGCTAGCCATGGCCGAGGTAGCGGATCGGCGGAGGGAAAAAAGGAAAGGAAAAAAAGAAAAAAATCACGAGAGTTAAAAAATTGCAAAACTTATTTGTGTCGGCACTGGCCGCGATTTTCATAATATTGGCTATTATATTAGCAAATCGTCAAAATGTTTAAGACTAAATTTGTTAAATTGAAAAAATTAGGATTGAATTGGCTGTCGTACAATAAATTTAGGCCAAATTAAACAAATTTCCTATTAAAGCTCCATTCGTTTCCTGGAAAATGCAACGTTTTTGGAAACTATTTTCCAAAAAGTCATTTTCCAAGAAAATGACAATAGTTTTTCGGTGTTTGGCTGAGACTTAAAAATGAACTGAAAAATATTTTTCATTGTTCGGTATGGAAACTCCTCATTGCACTCATTTTAATAAATTTTAGTTTTTATTTTATTTAAAAAAATCGAATTCTTAATTATTTTTTATTTTTAAATATTTAAATATTTCTTTTTTTTTCTCTTTTTTTTCTTTTCTTTCTTCTTCTGCCGGTCGCCGGCCACCATGACGACTGGCGACTTGCCACAGGCAAGGCTTGACCTTGCTCGCCCAAGGCTGACGAGCTCGAGCCTCACCGACCTCGCGCCATATCCGGTGTTGCTTGGCCTCGCTCGACGCCAGCGAGGCTCTCGCCAGATTTGGTGAGGTGAGGCCTTGCTCGAGCCTTACCAGCCTCGAGCGAGGCCAAGCAAGACCATATCTGGCGAGGCGTGGCCAAGCCTCGCCAGATCTGGTGAGAGCCTTGTCGGTCTCGAGCGAGGCTGAGCCTCTTCTGATTTGGCACCAGGCCGGTGAGGAGAGGCTCGGCCTCTTTCAAGCATCGTCGGATCTGGCGTGAGGCCAATGAGGCATAGCCTTGCCTGTGGCCGGCGACCAGTAGAGGAAGAAGAAAACAAAAAAGAAAGAAAAGGAAAAAAAAAGAAAAGAAAAAATTTAAAAATAGTTAAAAAAAAAAAGTAAAATGTGTAATGTAAAATAAAGTAAGGTGAAAGAAGATATGGAAAATGTCTAAGCAGAGAACATTGTCCTCACTTTTGAAGGTGCTTTTTTCATTGGTGCAAAACGTTTTCATGATTAGTTTATTTTCTATGAAACGAATGTTGGAAAATCTGAAAAACGTTTTTCTAAAAGTTATTTTCTATGAAATAAATGGAGCCTAATATTTCATGATCCTGGTCTATATTGTTGGTAGACTATGTAACTTTTGGTTCCGGATGGGCTCATGGACCTCTCATTTTCCATATAAATCAAATCATTTAAGTATAGGACGTCCCTTTTTGGTTCTCCTTCTCCATAAAACTTTTTGGAGGAGCGGCATATGACAATAGTTTTGGATAAAAGTAGTGTGATGCTCAATCAAATCATTAATCGAGTGCATTTAAAGTGCAGGGAATGATAAAATCATGACTCCCCATTTTTTGTTTTGTTTTTTGAACCAACGATATAATTCAACTGTGTAACGCACCGCAAATAAATTCATTTTGAATTGATTTCGAAAGTACGTACTTGAAGTTGGGCCAAACAACTATTTAAGTGACAGAAATAGTATTCATTTCTCAAGGAAAATAGTGAGATTTTTTGCGTAAATTATCTATGATCATAGTGTACTGGTATTAAAAATTATCCATGTTAGCGTCAGCCGCGGCGGCCAGGGTCCACGTCAATGCCAGCCGGCCAAAATTGATTAGATAGACTGAATTGGCATAAATGCAAAAGGTTTACGACTGAATTGACCAAAAAAAAAGTTTAGTACTAAATTGACACAATTGCAATAGGTTTATAACTTTTTTGGTAATTGACCTTACAATTAACCTACAAGTTTAATATGTTTGGAACGAAAGAAATCAAGCTAAAAAATTCGGTAATTTGTAAGAGCATCTTTGAGAGTTTAACTGATTATTAAGTGAAAAAATTGCTAAATAGAAAAATGCACCCAAAGAAGCAAAACCGTTGCGTCCAGAGCAGTAGAGACTAACTTTCTATTGTCCTTTGTGGTGTAAGGATAATAAAAGTGCCAAAATTTTCGTACGGCGCTCACTTTAGTGCTAAAAATTTTCAACAGATCACTTAAGCGCTACTTTAAAAAAAAAGATTACTTAAGTGCCAATTCCAATTTGGGTTGCTGAAAATCCGACATGGTAATATTTTATTAATTTTTCTGACCAACGTGGCTCGCTGGCGTGCCCAGTCAACATATATACCCCTAAACGACGTTATTTGCATGTTTTGCCTCAAATGTAAACCCTAAATCTAACATTCAAGGATTTTCTTAAATTCGAAACCCTAATTCGATTTTTCCCCAAAATTAATAGCTGAATCTTGCGACGGAGAGCAGGAGCATGACAAGCGGTTTAAATTCGTTTTAGTGAAGTTTCGGATTTGGTGGATGTCATTGAGAAGGAAGGGGCATTGGGCTTTCTTAGGGAGAGCAGCGTAAAGATTTTTTAGAGAAAAGAACAAGGCGAAAACACGGAGCTTCATATCTTTCTCTGGGTAGTCGCTCGACAAAACCTAGCACCGCCTTTAAATGATTTTTGCATAACATCAGAGGCTGTGTCTCCTTTGCGGTGATCAAGAGCTTTGAGTAGTCCGAACCTCGATTGAATATTACTTTTGGACTTGGACTTCGACCTTCCGCGCCATTCCCTGTCTCGTCACAACTCTTCACTGCTCGATGTCGTTCACCATCACTGCCGCTGCGTTTGAGAAAGCACAGCGAATGCTCTGTTTCTTTCTATTTTCCAGCCGTGAAGCTTGAGAGGCTTCAATTTCGGTTCAAGCATCATCGCTGTCGTCACCGTGGCCGGCGATTGGCAGAGAAAGAAGAAAACAAAAAAAAAAAGAAAAGGAAAAAGAAAAGAAAAGAAAAGAAAAGACTAAAAATTAGTTTTTAAAAAAATTTAAAAAAATAAAAGAAAAAATAAAAATAAATGTAAAATGTGTTATGTAAAAGAAAGTAAGGTGAAGAAGATATGAAAAATGTTACATTTTCCTCATTTTTTAAGGTGCTTTTTTTATTGATGGAAAATATTTTTCATGATTAATTTATTTTTTGTGAAACGAACGTTGAAAAATCTGAAAAACGTTTTCTTGAAAGTTATTTTCCGTAAAACGAACGGAACATAATATTTCATGATCTTGGTCTATGTTGTCGGTAGACTATGTAACTTTTCATTTCAGATGGGTTCATGAACCTCTCATTTTCCATAAAAATCAAATCATTGAAGTATAGGATTTCCAGTTTTGGTTCTCCTTCTTCATAAACTTTTTGGAGGGACGGCATACGATAACAAGTTTTGGTCAAAAGTAGTGTGATGTTCAATCAAATCACTAATCGAGTGCATTTAAAGTGCAGGGAATGAGAAAATCATGACTCCCCATTTTTTTTTTGTCTTTTGAACCAACGATATAATTCAATAGCGTAACGCACGGCAAATAAATTAATTTCGAAAGTACGTACGTGAAGTTGGGCCAAACAACTATTTAAGTGATAGAAATAGTATTCATTTCTCAAGGAAAATAGTGGGATTTTGTAAGTTACATCGATTTTATCACGTGAATATTAATATTCAATTTATTTCTTGTTTTCTTTCAATACGTTTTGACCTGCCTAATTTCATAGCAATCTAGTCACAAGAGATAAACCATCATGATTTGGAGAACATAAACCAATAATATTGTAGACGACGCTTCCCATGTTTATCACTCGAACATCTGTTTTCATTAAGACTCCGTTTATTTCACGAAAATTATTTTTAAAGAAAATATTTTTCTCAATTTCCGGTATTTGGATCTCTTAGAAAAATGAGTCAATGAAAAATATATACTTATATTCAAGAAAATAATTTGGTTTTTAAAAGATCGAAAATCACGTTCCAAAATATATTTAGATATCCGCATTTAGACTAGAAACTCTGCGTCTGTGCAAAGCAATCCGGATCCATCGAGGCCAAGCCCAAGTCCAAGTCCAAGACCGAGCTCAGACCCTGGCACCCCGGCCCAAGTCCACAAAGGCTTGGCTCGAGACCCCGATGCTCGTGCCCGGGTCCCTAGAGCTCGAGCACGAGTCCATTGAGGCTAGGCTTAGGCTTAGGTCCACAGCTCTCGAGCCCAAGACCCCACGCCCAAGACCGGGTCCATCACAGTGGGCACAAGACCCCGGTGCCAATACTCAAGTCCCTAGTGCTCGGGCCGTGTTCATTGAAGCCGCACCTGTGTGCATCGAGACCAGGCCCGAGACTCCGATGCCCTTGCCCGTGTCCTTGCACTCGGGATCGAGTTCATAGAGGCTAGGCCTGAGACATAGTGCCAATGCCCGGTTCCATCGAGGTCGGGCCCGTGTCCATCGAGGCCGGGCCCGTGTACTGTGGCGCCTGTGCTCGAGTCCCCGGCACCCGTACTCGGGTCCATCTAGGCCAAGCTCGCGACCCCGACACTTACGCCCTGTCCATCAAGGTTAGGCCTAAGTCCATTGAGGTCAGCCCTGGGACCTTGGTGCTAGTGCCCGAGACCTTAATGCCAGTGCCTTGATGCCCGAGTCCATTGAGTACAGACCCATGATCGATGCTCGTCCTCATGCTCGTGCCTAGGACTCAGGAGCCCATGCCCGGGGCGAGGTCCATTGAGGTCGAGCCTCGGACCCTAGTGCCCGTGCTTGATTCCCTAACTGCCCATGCGTAAGTCTCTAGCACTTGAATAAGGTATGTCTATTTTGACTTTCTTAACCAAACGACGGAATATATTTTTCAGTTTATTTTCAGGTTTTAATCAAATATAAAAAAATATTATTTTTCTAAAATATAATTTTTAAAAATATTATATTTTCATGAAATAAACGAAGCATAAAAGGATGTCTATGTAAAGCTTCAACTTTCTTTTGCGGGCCAAAGTTCAAACAATGATGACACAAAAAAGACTATATTTTAAACGAACGACGTGGACAAGTATTGGATATGACGCACGTGAAATGGATTCGGTCTTAGAATCTGCATCGACGTGTCGAGATCAATCAGCATAACATATGCAATGACTCAATCCACCGAGAGGTTGCGCGGTGGAAACATCTTTCTTTCATGGTTACGTCTTGAAGAAGGCATTGTATTATATGGTGAATTAAAATGTGCGGTTTGACTTTGCTCGTTCGTGACTCGTCCTTCTTTTCACGGTTACTTCCTGGAAAAAGTCATGATATTTCAAATGTTGGTGAATTGAAACGTGCTTAATTCTTTGTTTCTAGTTAATTCTTATGTAGTTTGTTCATTGATGCTTAAGGTATGTTTTTCGATTTTGCTCGTCCTTTGTTTCACGGTTACTGTTGAGAATGTATATGGAATTTGAGCCACGTGAAGGGAACTTGATCCAAGTAGAGCTTCCAAATCCAAATAGGGTTTGTGGTTTGATAGCCGAACAAGCAAGAAATTTTTAAAATACTTTTTACTTTGGAGGTGGAGTCATAATTTGAGTCGGTCAAAGCACATCGGTGAGCAAATGAGCTTTGGCCGTAATAATCAATTTAGCAGTGTGCTTGTGAATTACATCATTAAGAAATTGCAAGTGTCTTGAAATCAAAAAATCTTGGAGTACGATTTGCAAATTCATTTATGAGAGTGAGAGATTATTTCGCAAGAAATTATGAGAATTAAATATTGTACGAGCTATAGGGTGTAATTGGATATAAGAAACACTGAGAGTGCTTCAATGACTTGAGTATAGTTGGAAGCTGTGCTATTCTCTTCGTGAAGTCGGTTGCACCACCGAAGCACGTAAATATAAAATCCGAATTATCTCCTTGTTCTTTTTTTTTTTGTTGTGTTCTATTACTTGTTTTTGCAATAGCTACGTCTTGAAAAGGCATAATATTTTATATGCTGGTGAATTTTTTTTTTGGGTCGAATATGCTGGTAAGTTAAAGCGTGCTTGGTTCTTGGTCTTTAATTAATACTAACGTAGTTCCTCGTAGCTTACTTAAGGCATGTGCTTTGACTTTGCTGGTGTTGAGAGTATTCACTATTCAGCACGGGAGTCACGTTGATAATGAAGAGAAGCGCAAGAACTACACCGGCATTAATCGTTCTTATCCCATCGAGACTAGATATGCCGTCATTGGTGACGTTTTACACTTGTGGACCAAATTCAATATCCATGAGAAAGGATCACAATCTCACGAAAATAGAAGTCTAGTCAATAAGGCCTCGATTTTTAAAGGTCGTGGACTAAAGTGAAAGGCACCATTTCTGACAGTATCAATCAATCAATCAATTTTTTTTATAGAACAAAGAGAAAAAAATCAATCAATCAATCAATATGATTTTTTGGGTGGGTGCATCGCAAATGTTAAAGTCCGAGGCAATTAGGGGAAGTCTCCCAATCACGTTTGAGGTGCCCATGACTTCCACGATTTTGGAAATCTTTCGGAAGTCTTCGTAGTGACACTCGAACTGTAATTTATTCCTAAAATTTTTTGAATTTTGCAATTGACAATTTTTTAGAACTTATAAAAAGCGGTACAACAAAAAAATTATTAATAATATGGATGATCGATTCGTAGGATGAGTAGGTTCCAAGTTTGGAATTTGAAACCTACTATGTTAGATCCGGTTTGCATTTTTTGGAACGTGAAACCTACCTTATTTGTCTTGAAACCAACCCTAAAACCTACCCTATTTGTTTAGTCCTGTTTTTTATGATCTACCCAAGAACCAGTCTCTTTGCTTCACTTTTTCTTAAAACGAGGACAAATAGCAATTATAGCAAACTAGTATGAGCAACAAAACGGCTCAAAGTAAAATATTGATACAAAACAAACAAAAAAATAAAAGCAATAGGAAAGTTAAGCTCATTTAAGAATAATAAATCATCTTCTTTCACTTCAAAAAACAAATTCTTACCGATTCCCAAGTGGGTGGATGGGTAGGTTTGACATCTAGAATCTGAAATCTGCCCGCTTAGTACCGGTTCAAAAAATTTGGAATTATGAATAGGACCTATTTCCATTGGAATTGGGAACCGAATATGTTTTTATGGGCGATCAGATCCAATTCTAGGGTAGAACTGGACCGGTTGCACAGTCCCAATCATTAGGACCATTTTTCTTAAATGATGGAACAAATTTAATGTAGATTTATTGATTGGTTTTCTTTTACTTGTAGATTTTTTATTTATTTTCTCTTATTGTCATTTTTTTGGTACACTTGATAGTGTCTCAAGCTACAAACAAGAACAAAATGATGGAGGGGGGATGGATTGTGCAGCTATCACCATTGTTGTGAGGGTCACCAAACCCTCGCCTAGAAAAACAAGCATGAGTGTATCATGAACAATGCACGATACTGTGATGTCCAGGGTCCACTCGTAACAATATTGTCCACTTTAGGCTGAAGCCCGCAAAGTTTTGTTACAAGTTAGGATAAGTGCCACCACATATATGTCACTTCACCTCACCACATCCAGGCGATGTGGGATTTGGTTTATTCCTGTCTCCTTCGCCATTCTCAAAGCCTACCAGGAGCCGCTCCTTGACTAGGTCCTCTGGCTCCGGTGACCACTCCCTGCCCTCGCAGGACCGGGTCATTATAGGCCCACCAGCTTCTGCCTAGTTTGTCCTCGAACCACACACTTCCAGCTGAGCTTGGCTCTGATACCATTGTAACACCCAGGGCCCACTCATAACGATATTGTCCGCTTTGGGTCAGAGCCCGCACGATTTTGTTTTTCTGGGCTTCGCTCATAAAAGGCTTCGTTATAAGTTAGGACAAGTGCCACCATATATATGGCACTTCACCTCATCACACCTAGGCGATATGGGATTCGGTTCATTCTTGTCCCCTTCGCCATCATCAAAGCCTGCCAGGAGCCGCTCTTTGTTCAGACTCTTTGGCTCCGGTGATCACTCCTCGCCCTTGCAGGACCGGGTCGTTACATAAGCACTCACACCCTCCCACCATCCAGATATGCCAACATCTCGATCGAGGTGGTTATACTCTCTCTCTCTCTCAAGGGTTCCATGACCATCGCCCAAGATAGTCCACTCTCAAACTGTACAAGTTTCTTCTAAAGCGTATGGCTTTTACTATGTAAATGATGATATCTAGAAAGATGGATTTTATATATCGACCGATGAAGTACTTTATGGGTGTATATATAAGAATCCAGATCTACCGAATCACACATGTTACTATCTCTGTATCCTAAGTCTCATTCACACACACACGGAAGGGTTCCATAACCTGGCCTGAGACAGTCTGATGTTTGTAGTCTTACCTTCTTTATGTTGTATCAGCAGTGGAGGTTACCTGTGACAAGTGATGGTGGTGAGAAAGGGGTAGAGTTAGTGGACGTCCTTTCTCTTTTGACCTTTTGAATTTGTTAGGTTTACAATAACTTTCAATTAGGCCTATATCTGGCATCTATTAAGCAAGACTTCAACATCAAATGTCCTAAGAAATGGACAATATGAAAGGGACAAACAATAAAAGGCCATCTGATCTTTTCGTCAATAAAGTAAATTGACCTTATTGAGAAGTATAAACTAAGGCGAGCCACCCATGCATTTTAGCATGACTGTACACATGGACATAGATCCGGGACGTATGAGCATGGAAAGCAAGGTCTTGGTGCCTATTATTACGAGTTGTATCCTTTAAGGTAGCTATTGGAAGACACGAAGCTTATGAGGAGAAGTTACAATGGTGCGCCACTATTGGTGGAAGTATGTCTTGGGTTTGGACGTAGGGGTTTGGTGTATTAATTCAGGCCGCCGAGTCTAAAGTCTGGGCAGCAGGTACGGTGCTGACGTTGTGGAGCTCAAATTGGATTCCAATCTTTAAGACAATTTAAGCATATTTTGTTGATCACGAATATATTTTTTTCCGGGGAAATTGTTAATCAGTTTAAATCTATTATACGGATACCAATTCAGTTCTTAACTGTTCAATTTTGCCAATTATGGTCTAAACTTTTGTGCGAAATTTCAATGTAGTCTTTCCGACCAACTTTCACAAGAAATTATTTACGTGGCGGTAAGCCACGTAGGATGGCCAACAATAATTGGACCACCTGTTGGGAAAACCTCCTAATAGATTTTGAAATTGACAAAACTGTCCATGAATATTTGTAAGTCTGACAAATGATTTCAAGTATTTTGATTCAAGAAGTTATACTTTGAAGATGGTAAATCTTTTACTTCAAGAGGTTCAGACTTTTGTTGTTCATAAAATTCTGCACGTGTCAATAAATTTGTTGAATAAGTAATACAATGATGAAAAGAGTATCGTCTCATAGAGATTGATGATAATAAACAAATTAAATATTAAAAATAGACTAATTCTAAAATTTATCTAACAGATCAAAATAAAATTAAGAATAAATAAAAATTGACAATTTTTAAAAACGAAATTTTAGAAACTAAAGGCAGATAATCAATTAGATAAAATATGTTAGAACATCCAATTTCACCATAACCACTAGATATGAATTTCATATCATGATGCATACAAGAACAATATCACACATGTGATAATGGAATTTTCTAGTCTATTTACTATCCTATCTCTAGGTATAACAAATCTACTCAGTTTATCAATATACTATATCTTTATATAAATTTAAATAAATATAAGTGCATTAAAATCTATGAATATTCCCAGTTTACAATGAATCTTTTAGACCACCTTATCATCGAAAGCTGCACAAATAACATGGTATATTTCTATCTATATTTAATTCATGGTTATATATTATAAGGAGCAATTGCATATTATCACTTCTTAGTCTCAAACATGCACATCAGATCATTCAAGTGGTGGCCAGTCACTTAAAGGCATTAAGCACAATAACATATAACTCACATAAATGAAATCACTTGCAAAGCATAAAAAGCATGAAATTCATATTATCATGGTTATGCTACATCTAGCTCAAACAAAGAAAATTAAAACATAATAGATGAAGAAACGAAAATATAAATTAAACCAAACAGCTTGAATCAAAGAACAAGAATTCTGTCACCACTTTTATCTTCTCTTCAAAATACTTGAAAAAACTCCTAGAACATTAAAAACAAAAACAATCTAAAAAAAAACTAGCTATCCCCCCAAGTTATCCTATTTATGTGATAACATCCAAGACTCCTCTCACAAGGCAATTGCTTCTTTTTTGCATAAAATTAGGGAATAAATCGCAGAATTCTCAATATGATATGCACCTTCTAACTCTTCTCTGGATAGCATATTCCTTTCCTTCTTTTTTGCCATATTTTTTTTTATTTTCTCCATATCTCAATATTCTGCATAAACAAGGAAAAATTAAGTAAATAAAATGAAATCCAAATATATTATAGAGTTATCAAACCCCCGAACTTAACATTTTGCTAGTCATCGAGCAAAAGCAAGATATAAAACATACTCAAGCTAACAACCCCCTCCATGACTTCCTTCAATAATTGCTCGAAATCACAATTCAAACAAAAACACAAATTTCATCCAAACATTGAAATAGATTCATAAGTTAAAACCAATTCTAACTATGTGATGCAAGTGTGTGTGTGTGTCCTCATCTTTTGGAATTATATGCAATCCAAATAAGTTCACGTTGGTATGCAACCTCTCAAAAACTCTTTATAATTATAACTAAATCCCATAGGTTTGCTTTTAATTCCTCTCTCCACTAATGTAAGCTAATCATCCAATCAAAAATCAGTAGGACTTTTCTCAGGTTGTAATGTAAGGCTGGGCTAATGGTGAGATAATGGTAAATTTAAGCTCAAATCACCCATGAGCACATTGATTTCTAGGATCTAATTAGAGCACATGCCACTATCTCGAATTTCACATCTTCAAAATAATCTTTCTGCCACCACGTATCATCGTTCTAACTCCTTTTTTTTCTTTTCTTTTTTCCTCTGTTTTTTTTTCATTGCTTTATGGTGGAGTTCTTCCTTAAGTCCCTCCTAATATAACGTGAATATTCCTAACCCATCGAGTATTCGAAAGGCTCACTTAATTGAAAGTTAGATAGGGAACCATAAAAGCAATTTTTTTTCTTTTTTTTTGAATAATACATGTCACGGCCCGGAACCCACCGAGCCCGCGACATCCCGTCCATGGTCGAATTGAACGCGACGTCCCAGGACGCGTCGCCGACCCAAACGAACATCAGAGATTAGGCACACGCGAAAACAAAATAAAACGACCCAGACAATTAATAATGACGAAGAGGTGGCAATAACACGAAACAATAACTGTAATTCCTACACTTGACAGATACAAACCACGTTCACAAAAAGGCAATCCCCAAGCTAGACCACAACAACAGAACCACGTTCATAAAAAAGGGACAGTGGTTCGAAAACTTAACTCCTCTACAAAAAGGGGGAAACTCAAAGTACCGGGCACTTGACCCATCCTTGATCTCCGAGATACCCTTGCAGCGTCTCCAATCACTCATGGTCGCGGATCTGAAATGGTTATATAATAACCGTGAGAACGAGTCTCAATAAGCAACCCCCTATACCCCACGTAGGCCAATGCGTACCCAGACAAGTCGTACATGCAATCTACCCCATAACATGTAAAATTCGCATCATTGTACTTACCTCATCATCAAGCCCATGCCAACTCTACACGTTAATCACAACGTGATAATACAATAATAGTAATTAGATAACACATCACAATCGCTCAAACACCAACCACACTTGCACTCAATCAATCCAACTAATTCAACCAGCCAATTCAATCACACGCTCAACCAGCCAATTCAATCACACTCAATTCGCATGCGTGGCCGAACATCTTTCTCACGACCCGCGCCACTGCGCCTCAGGTCCATTCTCACTGCCCGCGCCACCGCGCCTCAGGCCCATTTGGCAAACTGGCCATTCATGCTTTCACACGGACCGCCGTCAACACGTCCCAAGTCCGTAGCCCTCCGATCAATCCGAGCTCAATTCTAATGACCGACGTAAACATGTCCTGGTCCAACACACCTTTAACGGGCCACCGTCAACAAGTCTCAAGCCCGCATCCCTTTGGCACACCGGCCATTCATGCCTTCACACGGACCGCCGTCAACACGTCCCAAGTCCGTAGCCCTCCGATCAATCCGGGCTTAAAATCGACAGGCATGCACACGCCATTCAATTCAATCAATTTCACGCCAATTGCATCAAACGATCCATATTCACAACTCAATCCAATTCACAATTCGCCACGTCAATCCACAAACCCGACGTTCAAGTCGGCCACGTACGATCACCCAAATCATGCACATTATTTTATCCAATCAAATTAGCACAATTATATCATAATATAATTAAATTAAAACACGCCATAGCCGTTCTAAACCCGAGACAAGTCTATAAAATACCCAAAGTACTAGGTAGGGTTTAGGAAGTCACTTACTTATTTTTGGCCTGGAGAAAATTGGCTCGGGCCCAAAATGGCCCGGGTGAACAATGCCGAACTAGGCGCGGGGGCTGGCCAACATGGGCATGGTGGCCGATCGACGTGCCTGGCGCGCGGGCGCGGTGGCCGAGTGGTGTGCCCGGGGCGCACGGCCGAGCGGAACGGGCGACGTGCCGGCGACGGGCCGGCTGAACGGGCAACGCACCGGGTGCACGTGCGAGCGGCCGAACGGGATGGGCCAAGGGACGAGCAAGGCGGGCGAGTGGCCTGGTTGAGCGGGTGACGGGCCCGGCCATGGCTCTGGGCTTTGGGTTGGCCCGGCGGGGGCTGGGCTGCATCGGTTTGGCTGGCCTGGGCCGGCTGGCCGGGCCGGCGAGCCGCGGCGGCAACGGCGACGTGGCGGCGATGGCGACGCGGCGGCGACGGCGCGGAGGGGAGGGAAAGGCCAGCCAGGGGTGGTGAGGGCGAGAGGGAGAGGGGGAGAGAGATCGGGGCTGAGAGGGGGTGATGGCGGCGAGCTGGCCGGACCAGCTGGCAGTAGGCGATTTGGCCGGCAAGCAGCGACGACGGGGATAGCTAGACTACGCGGCGGCGACTCACGGCAGCGGCGGCGAACGGCGGCGAGCCGAGCTCGCGTGCTCGGGAGGAGAAGAAAGCCGAGCCGTGGCGGAGCTACTGGGAGCCGGGGCGAAGCTACCGAGCGACGCGGCGGCGTGACAATGGCACGAGGAGGACGGCGGCGTCGGCAGCTGGTTGGGCGGCGTCGGGCAAAGGCGGAGGGGCGGTCGAACGGCGGTCGACGAGCAGGACAGAAACGAAGCAGAACCAGTCGGGGTCGGGGAAGGAAGAAGGAAGAAGAAGAAGAGAGGAAGAAAAGAAAAGAAGAAGGAAAAAGAAAGGAAGAAAAGGAAGAGAGAGAGAGGAGTGGATGGGTCTGACAGGGGGGGACAGACGTGCGCAAGGGGAAAATGTGACCGGAGAGAGAGAGAGAGAGAGAGAGAGAGAGAGAGAGAGAGAACCAAAAGTCAAACACAATAATCGCGATCCAACGGCCCACGTTCGAACTCGAAAACGATCTAACGGTCCACAAAAACCCTAATTAATAAATAGGAAAAAGGGTCAAAAGAAAATAACTCAAAATACACTACGAGGGAGGTCTACTAGTCCAAATCCGCACCCGGTCAAAAATCCACTTTTCACATATCCCGAGCAATCTCGAGGCTGGCCATAATAATATCGACACTGTCCAATTGAATTCGTCCCCGAACTCCGAGAAATTCGACACCAAAGTTTAGGCTTTAAATAACGGCCAAATTCGATCAAGTGCGATTCTAGCGAAATCTCTAATTTAAAATTAATAACCGAGAGTGATCAGTTCCCGGGCGAGATTTTACTATAAGCACACTGACGAATTACACGTTTTATAAATCCCAAAAATGGGTCGAAAATCGGAATGTCACAACTCTTCCCCCCTTACAAAAATTTCGTCCTCAAAATTTACAATCCAACCTAACTATTCCAACAAATGGGGGTATTGGTGTCTCATCAACTCTTTGCTTTCCCACGTCGCACCTTGAGTTCCATGGTGCTCCCAAATTACTTTGACTATCAGAATTGTCTTGTTCCACAACACTCTCCATTATATCCTCGATCCGTACTGACTTTTCCACGTACGACACTCTGTCGTCCACGTCTATTTCTTCGTAATTCAGCACGTGGGTCAGGTCCGGTTCATACTTCCGTAGCATAGACACGTGGAACACATTATGCACTTGGGATAAATTCGGCGGTAGCGCGAGAAGAGAAGCCAAGGTGCCAATTCTCTCTAAGACCTTGAATGGACCCGCGTACCTCGGGCTCAACTTCCCTTTCTTACCAAACCGTGACAATCCTCTCATCGGCGACACCTTGAAGAAAACGTGGTCCCCTACTTGAAATTCCAAAGGCCTACGTCTCCGGTCCGCATAATTCTTTTGGCGGCTCTGAGTGGTCTTAAGCCTATCCCGAATAACTTTGACCGTCTCAACTGACTGCTGAACCAACTCTGGACCCGTGATGCTCCTCTCACCAACTTCGTCCCAACACACCGGTGTTCTGCAAGCTCTGCCATACAACGCTTCAAACGGGGCCATTCCGATACTCTGTTGATAGCTATTGTTGTAGGCAAATTCAACCAAATGCAACTGTTCCTCCCAGCTACCTTTAAAATCCAATACACATGCCCGTAGCATATCTTCCAAGGTCTGAATTGTCTTTTCAGACTGGCCATCCGTTTGGGGGTGATAGGCTGTGCTAAATTGTAACTTTGTCCTCAACGCCGTATGAAGACTTTTCCAAAAAGCGGCAGTGAATTTGGGATCACGGTCTGAGGTAATCGTCACTGGCACTCCGTGCAAACGGACTATTTGTCACACGTAAATCTTGGCATACCTTTCTAAAGCAAAGTCCTTTCGCACTAGCAGAAAATGTGCTGACTTTGTCAATCGATCGACTACCACCCAAATCGAATCATGGCCCCTCTGGCTCCTCGGTAATCCCATGACGAAGTCCATCGTGATGTGTTCCCATTTCCACTCGGGGATTTCCAATGGCTGCAACATTCCACCCGGCTTGCAATGTTGCGCCTTCACTTGTTGGCATGTTAAACACTTAGCCATATGCTTGGCTACATCCACTTTCATGCCATTCCACCAATAATGCTGTCGCAAGTTCTGATACATTTTCGTACTACCCGGGTGAATACTGTAATTACTACGATGTGCTTCAAACAAAATCTCTCCCTTAAGTTCTGCATCACTGGGTACACACAACCGTCCACGGAACTTCATAATCCCATCCTCGGATAACTGAAAGTCCGGTTTCCTTTTTGTGGTGTCCATTTCCAGAACCTTCTGAATCTCTGGGTCCGTCGATTGTAAGGCCTTAATCTTGGTCTGGATTTTCGGTTCGATCCTCAAAGCGGCAAATAGACTTGAGACGTGACTCACTTCGAACTTAAACTCGGAATCCCGAACTCCCTCCAACAGAGTCCATTCCTTGACCATCATATGCGCGATGCTCGATTTCCGACTCAGTGCATCCGCCACCTTATTAGCTTTCCCCGAGTGATACATAATCTCACAATCGTAGTCTTTAAGGAGTTCCATCCAACGGCATTGTCTCATGTTTAATTCCTTTTGAGAGAACAAGTACCTTAAACTTTGATGGTCCGTATAAATCTGAAATTTTTCCCCACACAGGTAGTGCCTCCAAATCTTAAGGGCGAAAATAATCGTGGCCAGTTCCAAGTCGTGAGTCGGATAATTCAGCTCATGTGGTCTCAATTGTCGCAATGCGTATGCCACTACTCTTCCGTGTTGCATCAGTACGCATCCCAACCCTCTTAGCGACGCGTCACTATAAATCTCATATCCTCCCGAACCTGACGGGATTGTCAACACTGGTGCGGTTGTCAACCTCTGTTTTAGCTCCTGGAAACTCCTTTCGCACTTATCCGTCCATTCAAACCTCGTCTCTTTCTTTAGTAACCGCGTCAATGGCATCGCTAATGCCGAAAATTTTTCTACGAAGTGTCGGTAATAACCCGCTAAACCCAAGAAACTCCGAACCTCGGTTACCGTTGTCGGCCTCGGCCAATTCATGACAGCTTCGATCTTTGTCAAGTCCACTGCAATTCCTACCCCGGATATTACCTGTCCTAAAAAATGCCACTCGACGAAGCCAAAACTCGCACTTACTGAACTTAGCGTAAAATGCATGTTCCCTTAAAGTCCGTAGAACCTTTTCCAAATGTAACTCATGCTCAGCGGGACTCTTCGAGTATACTAGGATATCATCTATAAACACAATTACAAACTGATCCAGAAATTCCTTGAACACTCGATTCATTAAATCCATAAACGCAACAGGGGCGTTAGTCAATCCAAATGGCATCACCGTAACCTCGTAGTGTCCATACCTCGTCCTAAATGCCCACTTCGGCACGTCCTCCTTCTTGATCCTCAATTGGTGATAGCCAGTCCTCAAATCGATCTTAGAAAACACTGACGCCCCTTGTAACTGATCAAACATGTCATCAATCCTTGGCAATGGGTACTTATTCTTAATGATCACCTGGTTCAGTTGTCTGTAGTTGATGCACAACCTCAATGATCCATCCTTTTTCCTCACGAATAACACTGGCGCTCCCCATGGAGACACACTCGGGCGAATGAAGCCTTTATCCAATAACTCTTGCATTTGGACTTTCAATTCTTTCAATTCCGACAGTGACATCCTATAAGGTGCTTTCAAGATCGGTTCCGTCCCTAGGGCTAACTCAATCACGAATTCCACTTCTCTATCAGGTGGCAGTGCCGGCAATTCCAAGGAAAAGACATCGGGAGGATTACACACCTCGGCTATGTCCTTTAGCCTTGGTTCCTCAACTAACTAGTCAGCCACAAAATAATTATCTTTCTATACCTCAAAGACAAAAAGCTCAATCCATCCAATTTCAATCCAACAGTCTCCCAAAAACAAATCACATCGGTTCTTTACAAAATCTGAAATTTCCAAGCAACACTCATCCTTCCAAACCCGTCCAAGAATATCATCAGTAATCCATAAATCCTTAAACCGATTGCGCCTATTCACCATAAAATTGATTATAAGTCTTTCATGACTACTCAAGCGATAACTTCAAAATCGTCTCCTATTGCACCCAATATCATCTCATAACTCATCTAGACTTTCAAGGCACATCCTTCACTTCCTTCTCAGCCACAACATACACTTTTCCTTACATCCTTAGCCGATTCTAATTAATCTGCGAGGCAGCCCTCGCTTAATGTCCTACCTGCGGTTGCTGCGATTGCATCAGTGGTCTAACCTGTCGGTTCAGCAATTTCCCACTTGGTGACCTTGCTGTCCACATCCACAACATGTTCCACTTCTACCTTGGCAATGGCCATTCCTATGCCTCTTTCCACAAGACCGACATGCGGCATTGGAGTAGTAATTCGGCTTTCCAGAGTTCTTTCTTACTAGAGGGACAAATCTCCGATTCTCTATCATAGGCTTCTTTCCAAAGTTCCTATTGTTCCTAGCCGGCGCATATCTCGATCCAGAAACGACAGCCCTTTCACTCATATCCATGTCAACCATCGAGCTCTCTCATACAACTCATTGTAATCCCTTAAAACTTAAAAGTACTAACTGATTGCGGAATTCCGGTTCCAATCCATCCCGAAACCTCCTTGTCCTATCCACATGGTCCTTGACCATCTTTGGTGCGTACTTAGGCAACCTTACAAACTTGAACTCGTACTGATCGACTGACATCCGATTTTAGCGAAGCCGAAGAAACTATGTCATCTTCTGTCCTTGCGCACTCTCTGAAAGTACTTCTCGTTAAAGGCCTCGATAACGACACCCCAGCTTAGAAATATGCCCTCTGAAATATCCTACTTCGGGGGTCCTCTTACCAATCACTTGCATTTTCCTAGAGTTGATATATAGCCAGGGTCACTTTCTCCTCATCAGTGCACTCGAATACCTCAAAAGCCCCTCCTCTATCCAAAGTAATGTAGCCTCAGGTCACCTTTACCATCGAACTTCAGAGGTTCCAATTTCAAATATTTTCAAACCAGCTGACACATCTATCTGATTGCATTAACTTGCCCTTGACTTTGATTCTCAACATTTCCATTATGCCCATGATTCCCATTATTTCTATTGGCGGCGGCAACAGCGGCCTCAACATCAGTAGCAACAGTAGCATTTCGCTCCTCAGTCTACCTTCCCATTAAAATTTCAACTTCCTTGAGTGCCCTCAAAATTCCATCCACTCTGGGATCCTCTGCAACTCCAACTTGCGGACCTACACGACCTCGACCTCGACCTCTTCCTCGGCTACTCATACTCACAGGGTTCACACCACCCACTTACCTGCTATAATTCCCCTCGGGAATTAAAGACCTAGGCCAACTATACCAGTCTAAAGCCCTAGGCAGTGAATCACAATAATAATTCACTAAGCAGGCAGCCAATCACAAACAACACCCAATCACAACCAACAAAGTTCGTGCACTTACTTCAAGTCCCGACGCACCTGCACTTCACACGTTATTGCATAAAATCATTCAGCAATCACAATCAAACAGTCTGGGGTACGCATGGCACACAAATCTCCTTAACTGTCTACCCCAAAGTCATCGCTCCTTATCACTCCAGGCTTCGACCATCTTGGATCGAGCTGACCTTGCTTTGATACCAAATCAACCGGGATGTTACGCCCCGGACCACACCGAGCCCGCGACATCCCGTCCATGGTCGAATTGAACGCAACGTCCCAGGACGCGTCGCCGACCCAAACGAACATCAGAGATTAGGCACACGCGGAAACAAAATAAAACGACCCAGACAATTAATAATGACGAAGGGGTGGCAATAGCACGAAACAATAACTGTAATTCCTACACTTGACAGATACAAACCACGTTCACAAAAAGGCAATCCCCAAGCTAGACCACAACAACAGAACCACGTTCATCAAAAAGGGACAGTGGCTCGAAAACTTAACTCCTCTACAAAAAGGGGGAAACTCAAAGTACCGGGCACTTGACCCATCCTTGATCTCCAAGATACCCTTGCAGCGTCTCCAATCACCCATGGTCGCGGATCTGAAATGGTTATATAATAACCGTGAGAACGAGTCTCAATAAGCAACCCCTTATACCCCACGTAGGCCAATGCATACCCAGGCAAGTCGTACATGCAATCTACCCCATAACATGTAAAATTCGCATCATTGTACTTACCTCGTCATCAAGCCCATGCCAACTCTACACGTTAGTCACAACGTGATAATACAATAATAGTAATTAAATAACACATTACAATCGTTCAAACACCAACCACACTTGCACTCAATCAATCCAACTAATTCAACCAGCCAATTCAATCACACGCTCAACCAGCCAATTCAATCACACTCAATTCGCATGCGTGGCTGAACATCTTTCTCACGACCCGCGCCACTGCGCCTCAGGTCCATTCTCACTGCCCGCGCCACTGCGCCTCAGGCCCATTTGGCACACCCGCCATTCATGCTTTCACACGGACCGCCATCAACACGTCCCAAGTCCGTAGCCCTCCGATCAATCCGGGCTCAATTCTAATGACCGACGTAAACACGTCCTGGTCCAACACACCTTTAATGGGCCACCGTCAACAAGTCTCAAGCCCGCATCCCTTTGGCACACCGGCCATTCATGCCTTCACACGGACCGCCGTCAACACGTCCCAAGTCCGTAGCCCTCCGATCAATCTGGGCTTAAAATCGATAGGCATGCACACGCCATTCAATTCAATCAATTTCACGCCAATTGCATCAAACGATCCATATTCACAACTCAATCCAATTCACAATTCGCCAAGTCAATCCACAAACCCGACGTTCAAGTCGGCCACGTACGATCACCCAAATCATGCACATTATTTTATCCAATCAAATTAGCACAATTATATAATAATATAATTAAATTAAAACACGCCCTAGCCGTTCTAAACCCGAGACAAGTTTATAAAATACCCAAAGTACTAGGTAGGGTTTAGGAAGTCACTTACTTATTTTTGGCCCGGAGAAAATTGGCTCGGGCCCAAAATGGCCCGGTGAACAAAGCCGAACTAGGCGCGGGCGCGGGCTAACGGGCGCGCCGGCCGGCCAACACGGGCACGGTGGCCGATCGGCGTGCCTGGCGCGCAAGCGCGGTGGCCGAGCGGCGTGCCCGGGGCGCACGGCCGCTCGGCCGAGCGGAACGAGTGACGTACCAGGGCGATGGGCCGGCTAAATGGGCAACGCGCCGGGTGCACAGGCGAGCGGCCGAACGGGACGGGCCAAGGGCCGAGCAGCGCCATGGCTTGGGCTGGGCTGGCCGGCGGGGCTGGCTGGTCTGTTGGCTGGCCGGGGCTGGCTGGCTGGCGAGTTATGGCGGCGACGGCGTGGAGGGGAGGGAAAGGCCAGCCGGGGGTGGTGAGGGCGAGAGGGAGAGGGGGAGAGAGATCGGGGCTGAGAGGGGGTGATGACGGCGAGCTGGCCGGACGACCTGGCGGTAGGCGAGTTGGCCGGTAAGTAGCGACGACGGGGACAGCTGGGCTACGCGGCGGCGACTCACGGCAGCGGCGGTGAACGGCGGCGAGCCGAGCTCGCGTGCCCGGGAGGAGAAGAAAGCCGAGCCGGGGTGGATCTACCGGGCGACGCGGCGGCGCGTCAACGACACGAGGAGGACGGCGGCGTCGGCAGCTAGTTGGGCGGCGTCGGGCGGAGTTGGAGGGGCGGTCGAATGGCGGACGACGAGCAGGACAGAAACGAAGCAGAACCAGTCGGGGTCGGGGAAGGAAGAAGGAAGAAGAAGAAGAGAGGAAGAAAAGAAAAGAAGAAGGAAAAAGAAAGGAAGAAAAGGAAGAGAGAGAGAGGAGTGGATGGGTCTGACAGGGGGGGACAGACGTGCGCAAGGGGAAAAGGTGACCGAGAGAGAGAGAGAGAGAGAACCAAAAGTCAAACACAATAATCGCAATCCAACGGCCCACGTTCGAACTCGAAAACGATCTAACGGTCCACAAAAACGCTAATTAATAAATAGGAGAAAGGGTCAAAAGAAAATAACTCAAGATACACTACGAGAGAGGTCTACTAGTCCAAATCCGCACCCGGTCAAAAATCCACTTTTTACATATCCCGGGCAAAATCGAGGCTGGCCATAATAATATCGACACCGTCCAATTGAATTCGTCCGGGAACTCCTAGAAATTCGACACCAAAGTTTAGGCTTTAAATAACGGCCAAATTCGATCAAGTGCGATTCTAGCGAAATCTCTAATTTAAAAATAATAACCGAGAGTGATCAGTTCCTGGGCGAGATTTTACTATAAGCACACTGACGAATTACACATTTTATAAATCCCAAAAATGCGTCGAAAATCAGAATGTCACAATACACCCCAAACAACCATAGCAATTAAATTATTTCCATGCTCTACCCTTCCACCCAAATTGCTATTATGCGCAAATAAAATTTTATCCTAAAAAATCAACATGTTCATGGGGCGTGGGACAATATAATAATTTGGCAAAACGTAAGCTAAAAAAATATGCGGGTGCCAATGAAAGATTGGATAAGAATTATGGCTCAACGGGGTGACTATGGATAAATAAATAGGGTTGGCTTGAAAGGCTCGATCGATCCAAAAATTGACTAAATCATTTTCTTAGTTAGATGTAGCCTAGGATTTCGTCTCAAGAGAAAATCAAACAAATTCTAAGATTTGGGTGAGATCTAAGAAAAGCACATACTTCACGTGAATGTTCTCTAGATGTACACGCTACTAAAAAATTAAGGACTTTTAGTGCTCAGTAAGTGGATCAATAATCAGAATCAAAATTAACTCACATATCATTCTCAAGTTTGAACAAAATTTAAATTTTCCTAAGAATCGCAAAAATTCACAACAAGGAATGCAATCATGCAAAAAAAAATCATATTTAGCAAAAATTTTGTCTCCCCCAAAACTTGAATGAAGGATTATCCTCAATGCGAAAAAACGAAAAAAACAAAAGAAAAATAGGAACAAGGAAACTCCCCTTACCGTAGGATATGTCCATGGATGGTTTTGATGACTAAACTCCAAAAAGGTGATCCTTCAAGAAAGAAAATTAACCTGGATAAAAAAAATTAATCATGTTTTTTTAAAAAAATTTTGAACAAAATGAACATAAAAATTAATGAAGAAACCTAATAAAAATGCTTGGGTTGCCTCCCAAGAAGCACTTGCTTTATAATTTTCAGCCAAACTATCTCAGATGTCACTATTCTAGAGGATGAAGTTCAATAGTGGTCTTCTGCTTGTTGTAACCACCTTCGAAGTAGGGCTTCAAAAGTTGACCGTTCACCTTAAATGTGCCTTCGGTGTCATGTGCAACTTCAACTGTTCCGTATGGAAATACTTGTGTGACTGTATAAGGACCAGACCATTGAGAGCGTAACTTTCTTGGAAAAAGTTTTAAGACCAGAGTTATAAAGTAAAACTTTTTGGCCAATTTCGAACTCTCTTCTGAATATGTGTTTATCATGCCATCTTTTTGTATCCTCCTTGTACATCTTAGCATTTTCATAGGCCTCATTACAAAATTCCTCCAATTTATTTAGTTGCAACAATCTTCTTCCACCTGCAGACTGCGTGTCAAAATTCAGAAATTTCAATGCCCAATATGCCTTGTTCTCTAATTCCACCGGTAAATGACAAGCCTTCCCAAACACTAGCCTAAAAGGAAACATCCCAATTGGAGTTTTGAATGCTGTCCTATAGCCCCAAAGTGCATCATCAAGTTTCATTGACCAATCTTTCCTAGAGGCATTCACTGTTTTTTCTAAAATTCTCTTGATTTCCCTATTTGAAACCTCTACTTGACCACTAGTCTGAGGATGATAAAGTGTTGCAACCTTACGTGTGACCCCATACTTGCTCAAATGTCCTTCAAACTGTTTATTGCAAAAGTGTGTCCCCCTATCACTTATGTGATGTAGCTAGCAAGGATCACCTAGAGGGGGGTGAATAGGTGATCTAAAATAATTTTTAATAATTTTTGCGGAAACAAAATAAATCACAGAAGAGTCTGAATAAAATTCAGATTCAAGACAGATTATATAGATGGTGCTCTTGATGTGCAGAATGTAAAGTAAGAGATAAGGGATAGAGAATCTGCACACAAGTTTATAGTGATTCGGCTTATAGCAAGCCTACGTCCACTCTCCCACGCTTACAGCCTACCGGCTGGATTTCACTATGTAATCAAGAGGAATTACAACTTCTGAGTGTTAACACTCTTGTGTATGATAGGACTCTCTATCTCACACAATCACTCTTACAAAGTGTCCCTCAAGATCTTAATGTTTAGCTCAGAACGACAAGAGAAATGATTGGAGTATGCTCAGACTTTGGACTTGTTGATTCTTGATTCTGTACTTCCTTCTGCTGCTCGTTGATCCTCTTAAATACTCCTTTACTAGCCGTTGGACAGCTTTCAGAGGATCATCTTCCAATCTTCACCTTCGACAGATTTGTATAATAAGGATTGAGTAGCCGTTGGATGACAGATTCTGAATCTCGCTGATTCTGGTCGCCCATACAATCAGAATCTTGGTTTCCATAAGTAGAGCTTTGTCCGTTGTAGTGCATTCTTGTCGTGATGTTCGATTGTCAATCAATTTGATTCAGATTGAGACAATCAAAACATTCCTTCTGTGAAATCCATGCCAGATCACTAGCTGTTGTGTTACGTTCTGAATTCTGCGTCTGAAGAAATTCTGCATCTGCATCTGAAGAACTTCTGCGTCTGCATCTGAAGAATTTCTGCGTCTGAATAATTTCTTCGTCTGCATCTGCATCTGAATAACTTCTGCTTCTGCATCTGCATCTGAATAACTTCTACGTCTGAATCTCAGAACCTAGATTATGTGGGTCTTCAAAAACATACTTGACAGTTTGTAAAGTCTGAATAACTTTCTTCTGAGCTTCCAAAATATACAGACCTAGAATAAATTTGTTCAGAATAAGTATCAGATTTACAATAACATAGAAGGTTTTGTCAACTTCAAAATCAATAGGAGTTTTCCTCAACAATCTCCCCCTTTTTGATGGTGACAAAACTTTCTTGCAGATTGAATTATTTTGAAAATAAATAAACATATTAAGCTCATGAAACACAGATTGAAAGAGCAAACTCTGTTGATATCTGTGTCTTTCTTCCTTTGAATATAACCCGTAAATCTGCATATAATTTCTCCCCCTTTTTGTCATCAGCAAAAAAATAATAATAGAGAGAATAAAGCACTGAGATTAACGAATCAACCAGTCTAACAATAAGTATGAGATATATTACAGATCAATTGAAAAAAAATGTGGAGAGAAACATTGAAAAACAGGCTATTTTTTAGGAGTACGAATCAGTTGAAAATTTTCCAATATAGAGACAGCCTCCTCAATCTTCGAACTGCATTGACCTATGGCCGTATCCATGTTGGATGAGCACATAGTAATGGCTTCCTCTAATGCTGCTTTATTTGCTGCTGCCTGAAGTTGTTGAGCCTTGTTGTTTTCCTCAACAATTCTCCGTAGATTCTGCATATTTTGTTCTAGAGCAGCTTGCTTGTCTTTAATCTCAAGCAGAATAGAAAGGATGTTCTGATTTTCGGATGGCTGACCTTGGACATTAGCTTCCTCAGACTGATTATACCCTGTGGCTGATTCTGGTGGAATCTCCCCCTGAACAGGTGCTTGATCTTCAGAAACATGTTCTTCATGAATTTGTTCTGAAACTTTGGGAACTGGTTCAGGAACATGTTCTGGTTCTGCAGTGTGACCTGATTCAAAGTGTTCTGCTTCTGCTTCATCATTTTCATCATGCAGAAGAGTTTTTCTTTTCTTTCTGTACACTTTGATTGGGGTAGGAGAATCAGTTTGCTTGCTGGCTGAACTGGTTCTTTTCCTTTGCTCTTTTTCTTTCTTGCCAACAGATTTTGCCTCTGACTTTTGAGCCTCTTTTCCTTTTACTCTGTCCCTTACATCTTCAAATTTCTTCATTTTGGAGAGCATTCTTTCTCCAACAAACATAAGAGGTAGCATAGTTTCACGCAACTCATCAGGAATAGATATATTGAGAAACATGAAGATACGAGTGATTAAAGCTCCATATGGCAGATGACCCTTATCCTTCTGTAATGCTCTGTACATATGGAATATGATGAGGTGAGGGAGAGAGAAGGATTGACCTTTCAAGATAGCCCAAATGAGCTTTATCTCTGATTTTGATAGGTCAGTTTTTGAGGCATCTTTTGGCTTCAAACAGTTTATTATGATCTTATGCAAGATCACAGATCGTCTGGACAAGTCAGAATAGGAGAGATGGCGCTTGGATCCTTGAGCAAAGTTTGGATTTTCAGAAGCCACCTGTGAAGCTTCTTCAAGATTCACTGCCAACGGAGTAAAAGTGGAGTGTGTGGCTCCAATTATTCTTGCCAACTCATGCGCCTTTAAGTCAACCTTCTTGTCACCAACAGTAAACTGAATCCAATTTGGTGACAGAATTGAAAGATTGGAATAGAAGTAGGCAGTTAATTCAGCATAAGTATTGGCAGATTGAAGGCAAAATTCATAAATCCCTAATTTCTCAAACAGGTGCTGTACAGAAATGCCAGCCTTCTCCAGGTATTCGAAATCCACAGTCCTATTGTTCATTACCCCTCTAGCAAGTAACAACTTGTAGCACATATGATGCGCAGTGCTTCTGAACAAGCCTCCTGTTCCAGGCAAACCAGATGCTATTCCCACCTTTATCTCAAAAGTCTCAAAAAATCGTGCATCATCATCAGGAACAACAAATTTTGAGGCACTAGTGGACTTAGGGCTTACATGAACCGATTTCTTTTCAGAAGGAGTTGAAGCTTCTCCAACTTTTTCTTTGCCCTTTCTGGAGGAAGTCTCTTATGGTGTAGAGCTGGTTGGAACTTGTTCAGATTTAGTGCAGTATTCAGAATAGGTTTGCACAAGGTGTGTTTCAGAGCGAAGATCGTTGTCTTTCAGACAAGCAAGAAGGACCGACTCAGAGGCATTATTCCTTTTCAACCTTTGATAAATTTCCCACACACGTTTAATGCTTCTGAACCGAAAATCAGTTTTACCGGTCGATTTTGGTGGAGACGATCGCTGAGGTGGTGTCGCTTCAGAAGAGTCTTCAGGATGGTCGGATTCTGAGTCTGAAACTTCCAAATATTCCGCCGGTGCGGTAGACTTTGAGTCTTGATCGAGAATACGGGAAGATCTTCTACGGGCCACCATCTTGACCGGCATTATGATCACTTTTGGAGACGAAAGTTTCGATCTTTGGAGGAAAAAGAGGAGAGTCTCTGAATATCGGAAGGGTTTTGAGAGTAAAAGATCGTACTGATAGGGTTTTGAAGAGAAGGACGGGTTTAAAAAAAGAGGTGGATAAGTTTTGGAAGGAAAAGTTATTTTTAGAAAATAAAAAATATCCCAAACAAGTAGGAAGAAAATATACTTTTTGAAGCTTAACCAAACATGATGATATCATAACAATATATTAAGCACATTTTATTAGATAAATTAGAATACATACCTGATTTGCTTCTAAAAGTAACGATTATAAAAATATCCTGCCAAAAATGTCAAAAATATACCCGTCAAAATTTGAATAAGGAACGTACCTTTCTTTATGAGTCTGAAAAATGTTCAGACTGAGAGTACTTGAGTCTGAAAAATTCCCGTCTATCAAACACTTCAAGAAAATGGATAAGTGATGCACAGTTTGTCTCTTATGAATTCAAATGAAGATTTATCAAGAGGTTTTGTAAATATATCAGCTAATTGATTCTTAGAATCAATGAATTGAATATTCACATCACCATTTTAAACATGATCTCGAATAAAGTGATGCTTGATTTCAATATGCTTAGCTCGAGAATGAAGAATTGGGTTCTTTGTCAAATTGATTGCACTTGTGTTGTCACATTTGATTGCAACACTTGATTCTTCAATATCAAAGTCTTGTAATTGTTGCTTCATCCACGAATACGTGCAAGCAAGAACTTCCTAATGCTACATATTCTGCTTCTGCTGTAGAAAGTGCAACTGTATTTTGCTTCTTTGAGTACCAGGATACCAACATATTTCCAAGCAGTTGACATGTACCTGAAGTACTTTTCCTGTCCACTTTACATCCAGCTAAATCAGCATCAGAATATCCAGTAAGAGTAAAATCTGAATCTTTGGAATACCAAAGACCTAACATTGGATATGTTCCAATGTATTTGATTATTCTCTTTACTGCAGAAAAATGAGATTCCCTTGGGTCTGATTGAAATCTCGCACACATACAGACACTAAAAAGAATGTCAGGTCTAGATGCAGTTAGATACAATAATGAACCTATCATGCTTCTATATACCTTCTGATCAACCTTTTTACCATTTTCATCTTTGTCCAGTTTGGATGAATGAGACATGGGAATGTCTGTTTTCTTGCAATTCTGTAATCCAAACTTCTTGATAATCTCCTTTGCATACTTCTCTTGGCAAATGAATGTACCATCTTTGATTTGTTTCACTTGAAGGCCAAGAAAGAATGATAATTCTCCCATCATACTCATCTCGAACTCGTTCTGCATATTCTTTGAGAATTCCTTGCAAAGCAATTCGTTAGAGGATCCAAAGATTATATCATCAACATAAATTTGAACAAGTAGGAAATCCTTACCCTTTCTCTTAACAAATAAAGTTGTATCAACCTTACCTTTGGTGAAGCCATTTTGCAAAAGGAAGTTACTTAACCTTTCGTACCAAGCTTTGGGTGCTTGTTTCAGACCGTAAAGAGCCTTCTTTAGTCTGTAGACATAATCAGTCTTTCTTGGTTCTTCGAAACCAGGTTGTTGTTCCACATATACTTCTTCTTTGATATATTCATTCAGAAAGACACTTTTCACGTCCATCTTCTTCTTGAGAATAGCCTTTTGCAACCAGTCTTGCTTTGTTTCTTGTAACTTTCCCTTTGTCATCCAGTTTGTTTCTAAATACCCATTTTGTTCCAATTACTGGATGATTTTTGGGTCTTGGCACAAGCTCCCATACTTTATTGATTCTGAACTGCTGAAGTTCCTCCTGCATAGTATCGATCCAGCTTTCATCTGATAAAGCTTCACCAACTTCTTTTGGTTCTATTTCTAATATCAATGCCAAGTTGCTGATATTCTCTTTGTGTTTGGATCTTGTCTTGATGCCATCTTCTATTTCTCCAATGATGAGGTTCTTCAGATGACTGGATTTATGTTTCCAGTTTTTGTCAAATCTTTCCTTCTGAAAATCTGCAGACTCTGAACTTTCTGGTTGAGTTTGTATTGTATCTTCTTTTCCTTCTTTTCCTTCTGATACTGATTGTTGATGATCTTCTGAGAAATCTTGAATGTTGGAAGATGGTTCAGATTCATCTCTGTGAGTCTAAATGTTTTCTTCAAACCTTACATTCATTGATTCTTCAACAGTCTGAGAGTTCTTGTTGAAGACTCTGTATGCTTTACTTGTAGTAGAATATCCAAGGAAAAATCCTTCATCTGCTTTCTCATCAAACTTACCGGTGCGGTTATTTGGATTTTTCAGAATAAAGCATTTACAACCAAACACACGAAAATATGAAATGTTGGGCTTTCTACCTTTGTAAAGCTCATAGGGGGTTTTCTCAAGAATGGGTCTGAGTAAAGCTCTGTTAATGATATAACATGCTGTAAAAACTGCATCTGCCCAGAAATAAAAAGGAATTTTGCTTTCAATCAACAGAGTTCTTGCCATTTCTTGCAAAGAACGATTTTTCCTCTCCACAACACCATTTTGTTCTGGTGTATAAGGAGTAGAAAAATTGTGTTGAAAGCCATTTTCCTCACAAAAATCTGAAAAACTTTTATTTTCAAATTCTCCCCCATGATCAGTTTTAATGCAGGAAATGAAATAGCCCTTTTCATTCTGAATCTTTTTGCAAATTTTGAAAAATATGAAAATGCTTCATTTTTATGAGCAAGGAAGAATACCCAAGTAAATCTTGTGAAGTCATCAACAATAACTAAACAATATTTCTTACCACCAATACTTTGTGTTCTGGTTGGTCCAAATAGATCCATATGAAGAAGCTGCAAAGCACGATTAGTGGAAACATGATGAATAGACTTGAAAGAACTTCTTACTTGTTTTCCTAGAGTGCAGGCATTGCATAACTCTGTTTTCTTGTATTTCAAATCTGGTAGACCTCGAACCAGTTTCTTGTTTGAGATCTTTGAGATTTGTTTCATACTGATATGTCCCAATCTTCTATGCCATAGTTCTTCATCCTCTTTGATTGAGATCAAGCAATGAGTAGAGTTTGGATTGACATCTAGAAGATAGATATTGCCATGTCTTCTTCCTGTAAATGTTTGAGAAGAATCTTTGCTTGTCCCTGAGCATGTATCTTCTTGAAAGTTGATTCTGAAACCTGTATCACATAGTTGGCTTATGCTTATCAAGTTGTAGTTGAGTCCTTTCACCAAGAGACATCATTGATTGTAAGTCCTCGAATTTCAACTGTTCCTTTGCCAACGATTTTTCCTTTGGTATTTCCTCCAAAGGAAACTTTTCCACCATTCAGACTGTGTAGATCAACAAATATGCTTGGATCTCCTGTCATATGTCTAGAGCATCCACTGTCTAGGTACCACTTCCTTTTTCTCTTTGTGGTAACCTGCAAAAATCACAACAACTCAAGTTTTCTTTGGTACCCAAATTTGTTTGGGTCCTTGAGCATTAGTATAGGCTGTCTTAACAAAATCTCTTCGAACAGGTCTCCAGACCTTAGGACATTCATTCTCAAAATGTTGTGGATCTCCACATTTTGAGCACCTGAGTGCACTTCGGCCAACAGGTTTTACAAAATTCCTTTTGAAATGATTTTTATAAGCTTGTCGAGGAGGTCTTTGTCTTAATCTCTCCTTGACCTTTGGAAAATCAATTAAGCTATCACTTTCCTTCACAAATCCGAGACCAGATTTGTTGTAGTAAGGAATTTGGATAGAAAGGATATGCTTCAAGGTTTCTGAACCCTTTGAAAATTTGGAAGTAATTTCTGAAACTTGCTTTTTTAAAACAACATTTTCTTTTGAAAGAAAATCTCGACTTTCCTTGACTTGATGAAATTCTTTTTGAAGGAAATCGATTTTTTCTTTTTGTGAAACATCCTGTTGCCTCAGTGATGAATTTTCCTTTTTCAAAGAAGAGATGCATTTAAGAGCAGTCTTAAATTCAAAGCATAATTCATCAATGTAATTTGATACTTCAATAGGCATGTCAGAATGTTTTACCTCAATCTCCACTTTAGGATCGAAATCTAAATCAATCAGTCCAGTCGACTTAGCCATTAGACGTAGAAATTTGAGATATCTTCATCACTTTGTCTTCGCACTTTGTATCACTCCAGGTTTCTGCTTTTAAGGCCTTCTTTGCTTTATCAAACTTGGTCTTCTTTTTCAGAAGTGGACAATTTGGCTTGATATGTCCACGTTTCTTACAATGAAAGCATATAACATCCTTTGATCTCTCAGTTTCATCGAAAGACTTCTTCTTCTCAAAAGGCTTCTTAGGGCGTGCATGGAATCCATTCTGCTCCAGAAATCAAATTCTTGCCAGAAATTGATTTCTAGAATTCTTGCCATAAATTGATTTTTGGAGGAGAAATCTGTTTGATAAAACATAACTAATTCTGCTCCAGAAATTGATTTCTGGAAGAGAAATCTGTTTGATGAAACAGAAGGAAATTTTTGCTTTTGGAGGTGCCCAAAAATTTAAATTTCACTCAAAGTGGGTAGTTACAGGCATTTTAAGCCATTCTATGAAGTTTTAAAATTTTTTATTTTTTATTTTTTTTTGGGTACCACAAAAAATTTAAATTTCACTCAAAGTGGGTGGCCACGGGTATTCTAAGCCATTCTGTGAAGTTTTGAAGTTCTTTATTTTTTGATTTTTTTTGGGGCACCTCAAAAAATTTAAATTTCACTCAAAGTGGGTTGTCGCAGGTATTCTAAGCCATTCTGTGAAATTATAAAATTTTTTATTTTAAAATTTTTTTTTGGGCACCTCAAAATATTTAAATTTCACTCAAAGTGGGTGGTCACAGATATTCTAAGCCATTCTGTGAAGTTTTGAAATTTTTTATTTTTTAATTTTTTTTTGGCACCTCAAAAAATTTAAATTTCACCCAAAGTGGGTGGCCACGGGTATTGTAAGCCATTCTATGAAGTTTTGAAATTTTTTATTTTTGAAATTTTTTTGGGCAACTCAAAAAATTTAAATTTCACTCAAAGTGGGTGGCCACAAGTATTCTAAGCCATTCTGTGAAGTTTTGAAATTTTTTATTTTTTAATTTTTTTGGGCACCTAAAAAAATTTAAATTTCACTCAAAGTGGGTGGCCACAGATATTCTAAACCATTATGTAAAATTTTTTATTTTTTATTTTTTGATTTTTTTGGGCACCTCAAAAAATTTAAATTTCACTCAAAGTGGGTGGCCACAAGTATTCTAAGCCATTCTGTAAAATTTTTTATTTTTTATTTTTTTATTTTTTTTGGGCACCTAAAAAATTTAACTTTCACTCAAAGTGGGTGGCCACACGTATTCTAAGCCATTCTGTGAAATTTTGAAATTTTTTTATTTTTTTTGGCACCTCAAAAAATTTAAATTTCACTCAAAGTGGATGGTCACAAGTATTCTAAGTTATTCTGTAAAATTTTTAAATTTTTGATTTTTTGATTATTTTGGGCACCTAAAAAAATTAAAATTTCACGCAAAGTGGGTGGCCACATGTATTCTAAGTCATTCTGTGAAATTTTTTATTTTTTATTTTTTGAAATTTTTGATTTCTTGTAAAGAAGGAAATTTGGGCTAGAATGCATTCGGAAGAGAGAAGCTACAAAAAGTAGCTTCTCTTTTTTTGGGCAAAACTCATTCTCGAAGCAAAATTCATTCCGGAGCAAAAAAAAGAATGAAGTTTTACCAAACGAGTTTTTATCCAGAATGCAAAAATTGCTCCAGAATGCATTCCAGAAATTTTTTAACAAACGCGTTTCTGTTCCGGAATGCATTCTGGAGCATAATTTCTGCTCCAGAATGGATTCCATGCGCGCCCTTACCTTTGAGGTTTCTTCCTTTGATCTTCATTTTCTTATACTTCTTTATAAAGAGGGCTAGTTCTTCATCGTCAACATCTTCATCTTCAGAATCTACATCAGAATCAATGTTAGTCTTCAAAGCAATTGACTTATTACCTCTGGATTCAATCTCCTCATTCCGTTTCTCAGTCTCATATGATTGAAGAGTTCCAATTAACTCATTCACTGATAGAGGCTTGATCCTTTGTGTCTCTCGAAGAGATGTTTTGATGTTATCCCACTGATTTGTCAGTCCTCTCAAAAGTTTGTTGACTTTCATTGCATCTGGAACTGGTTGACCATGATAAGCAAGACCGTTTATTATATTAGTAAACCTGTCATACAAATCAGCAATTGATTCTCCAGGCTTCATTTTGAAGGATTCATATTGACCAAGCAAAAGATTGATTTGAGTTTCCTTGGCCCGATCTATTCCTTCATAAGTAACAAGGAGAGTATCCCAGATTTCCTTAGCTGATTCACAAGCAGCAATTTTTTTATATTCAATAGGTGATAAAGCACAATAAAGAGAATAAATTGCTTTGGAATCTAAGGTTTCTCTTTTGGATATCTCAGTTTGAGATAATGGAGGATCTGCTGCTTTGCTTGCATCTGCCTTTTCCTTTGAATCAGAAGATCTTTGATTGACTCCTCTGATGATGACATCCTATTGCATGTGATCAATTGACTTTATGAATGCCTTCATCTTATTCTTCCAGACATTATATTCCTTGCCATCAAAATATGGTGGTATGTTGTTGCTCTGTCCTTCAATGAGCCCTGGAGCACCATAGCTAGCCATATAGATCGCTAGCTCAGAAGTAAGACACTTCAATAAATGAGCAACCTGCTCTGATACCAATTGATGTAGCTAGCAAGGATCACCTAGATGGGGGGTGAATAGGTGATCTAAAACAATTTTTAATAATTTATGCGGAAACAAAATAAATCACAGAAGAGTCTGAATAAAATTTAGATTCAAGACAGATTATATAGACAATGCTCTTGATGTGCAGAATGTAAAGTAAGAGATAAGGGATAGAGAATCTATACACAAGTTTATAGTGGTTCGGCTTATAGCAAGCCTATGTCCACTCTCCCACGCTTACAGCCTACCGGCTGGATTTCACTATGTAATCAAGAGGAATTACAACTTCTGAGTATTAACACTCTTGTGTATGATAAGACTCTCTATCTCACACAATCACTCTTACAAAGTGTCCCTCAAGATCTTAATGTTTGGCTCAGAACGACAAGAGACATGATTGGAGTATGCTCAGACTTTGGACTTGTTGATTCTTGATTATGTACTTCCTTCTGCTGCTCGTTGATCCTCTTAAATACTCCTCTACTAGCCGTTGGACAGCTTTCAGAGGATCATCTTCCAATCTTCACCTTTGACAGATTTGTATAATAAGGATTGAGTAGCCGTTGGATGACAGATTCTGAATCCCGCTGATTCTGGTCACCCATACAATCAGAAATCTTGGTTTCCATAAGTAGAGCTTTGTCCGTTGTAATGCATTCTTGTCGTGATGTTCGATTGTCAATCAATTTGATTCAGATTGAGACAATCAGAACATTCCTTCTGTGAAATCCATGCCAGATCACTAGCTGTTGTGTTACGTTATGAATTCTGCGTCGAAGAAATTCAAGCGTCTCGCATCGAAGAACTTCGCATCTGCGTGCTCAAGAATTTCTGCGTCCGAATAATTTCTTCGTGCCGCATACGCATCTCGAATAACTTCGCTTCGCATCTGCATCTGAATAACTTACGCATCTGAATCTCGGAACCTAGATTATGTGGGTCTTCAAAAACATACTTGACAGTTTGTAAAGTCTGAATAACTTTCTTCTGAGCTTCCAGAATATACAGACCTGGAATAAATTTGTTCAAAATAAGTATCAGATTTACAATAACATAGAAGGTTTTGTCAACTTCAAAATCAATAGGAGTTTTCCTCAACATTATGATTGGCCTAGGAGTGCCAAATCGCATAAAAATATTTTTCTTCAAGAATTTGACAACAACCTTAGCATCATTTTTTGGCATTGCTACAGCTTCTACCCACTTAGACACATACTCCACAGCCATTAAAATGTATAAATTCCCATAAGAAGGTGTAAAGGGTCCCATGAAATCAATACCCCAAACATCAAATAATTCACACACAATAATATTGTTTAAAGGTATCTCATTTTTCCTAGAAATATTTCCAGTTCTTTGACACCGATCACATGATGCTACATAGAAGTATGCATCTTTAAATAGTGTAGGCCAATAAAATCCTGATTGTAAAACCTTAGCTGCAGTTTTGGTGGCACCAAAATGACTACCTGCCTCTCTGTCATGACAATGATGTAGAATATTTGCCTTTTCTTAGTCTGAAACATATCTCCTTATGACCTGGTCTGCACATACTTTAAAAAGAAAAGATTCTTCCCAAAAATAAATTTTAACATCAGAAAAGAATTTTTTCTTCTATTGATATGACAATTTAGGAGTTACTTACCAAATAATTCACAAAATCAATGTACCAAGGAAGTTTTGTGGATTTGATGGAAAAAATTTTCTCATCAAGGAATTCTTCCATAATTGGACTTACCTCTTCCTTTAAAATTAGGAATTCTTGACAAGTGATCTGCAACCAGATTTTCAGTCCCATTCTTATCTTTGATTTCCAAATCAAATTCTTGCAGCAATAGAATTTACCTAATTAAACGTGATTTTGATTCTTTCTTTTCTAGAAAATATTTAAGAGCATAATGGTCAAAATAAACTATAACTTTTGAGCCAATTAAATAAGAACGAAATTTATCAAAAGCAAAAACTACTGCCAAAAGTTCCTTTTCTATTGTTGAATAATTCAATCGTGCACTGACAAGGTTCGACTGGCATAGTAAATGGTTTGAAAAATTCCACTCTTCCTCTGTCCCAAAACAACTCTCACTGCAGAATTGCTAGCATCACACATCAGCTCAAAAGGTAAATCCCATTCTGGTGCTACCATGATAGATGCTGGTACTAACTTTTCCTTTAAAGTGTTAAAAGCCTGCACGCATTCATCAGTACAATTAAATAGTGCATCTTTTACTAAAAGATTAGATAGGGGTTTAGTAATTTTTGAAAATCTTTTATAAACGGCCTGTAGAATCCCGCATGCCCCAAAAATCCTCTAACAAGTTTCACAGATATTGGTAGAGACAATTTTGCAATAACCTCCACTTTGGCTCGATCGACTTCTATTCTATTTCTAGAAATCTTATGCCCGAGCACTATTCCTTCCTGTACCATAAAATGACACTTCTCCCAATTTAAAACAAAGTTAGTCTCCTCACATCTTTGTAAGAGCAAAGCCAAATTATTTAAACAAGAATCAAATGATGAGCCAAAAACAGAAAAATCATCCATAAAAATCTCAATATATTTTTCAACCATATTAAAAAAAAATAGCCATCATGCATCTCTAAAAAGTAGCTGGTGCATTATAAATACCAAAGGGCATTCTTCTAAAAGCAAAAATACCATAGTGACAAGTGAAAGTAGTTTTTTCTTGATCTTCTGGTGCAATAGAGATCTGATTATACCCTAAATATCCATCAAGAAAGCAATATAACTCATGTCCTGCAAGTCTTTTCAACATTTGATCAATAAATGGTAAAGGAAAATGTTCTTTTCTAGTGGCATCATTCAATTTTCTATAATCCATGCACACATGTCACCTAGTAACTATCCTAGTAGGAATCAATTCATTATTGTCATTTTTCTCAACAGTCATACCTCCTTTTTTTGGCACAACTTGCACAGGACTTACCTAGGAACTATCAGAGATAGGATAGATAATCCCTGCATCAAGTAACTCAATTACCTTAGCTTTCACCACTTCTTGCATAGTCGGGTTCAAATGCCTTTGAGGTTGGATAGTAGGTTTATGTTGTTCCTCCATCAAAATTTTGTGCATGCAAAGTGAAGGGCTAATTCCCTCGATGTCGGCTATTTTCCATCCAATTGCACCTTTATGCTCTCTCAACACTCTGAGCAATTTCTCTTCCATTAAATCTGTCAAAGAAGAAGATATAATTATTGGTCAAGAGAAATTCCATCTAAATAAGCATATTTCAAATGAGAGGGTAAGGGTTTAAATTCAAGAATAGGAGGCTCTTCAATTGATGGCTTAAGCTTTGTTGTGTGTTGTCCCAGCTCCCCAAATTTTGTTGCCTTATGTCTTGAATATGTTGGATTTGGCTCCATAAAATTTACGTACTCCATTATCTCCTCATTCTCAATTTCTCTATTTTTGTTTGAACCAGATATGCTTCAAGTAGGTCTTTAAAAATATTTTCATGAAAAACCTTGTTCACCAACTTGTCAACCGTCTCAACTCTAAAACAAAAAATTATCATCAGAGGGATATTTCATTGCTTTAAAAACATTAAAAGACATAATATCATCTTGAACTCTAAGAATCAACTTTTCCTATTGCACATCAATAAGAGCTCTTCCTGTTGCTAGAAAAGGACGACCTAAAATAAATGGTACCTAAAAATCTTCCTCCATGACAAGAACTATGAAATCTACATGAAAGATAAATTTGTCAACTTTTACCAATACATCTTCCACAATACCTCTAGGATATTTAATTGATCGATCAGCTAGTTGAAGCAACACTGTGATTGCTTTTACTTCACCCAATCCTAATTTCCTAAAAATAGAGAAAGGCATCAAATTAATACTTGCACCTAAATCACACAATGCCTTTTCAAAGTAAGAATCTCCAATAGTACAAGGAATTATAAAACTCCTTGGATCTTTTAACTTCGGAGGTAATTTATTTTGTATGGCTGTACATTCCTCATTCAACTTCACAGTTTAGTAATCCTCTAGCTTCCTTTTGTTTGTCAAAATCTCCTTCAAAAATTTTGCATGGCTAGGCATTTACGCTAAAGCATTTGCAAAAGGAATATTAATGTGTAATTTTTTAAATACATCAAGAAATTTAGAAAATTGCTTATCTATTTTATGCTGCTGGAGTCGCTGAGGGAATGGAACTGGCGGCACGTATGGCTTGGGATTATCTGGAAAAAGTTTGCTCTTGCCTGTTTCCTTTGGTTATTTCTTGACCTCTTCTTCTTTGTCTCTGGAAATCTCTTGTTTGGCATCTTCTTCACCCACTTGTTTACCACTTCTCAAGGTTATAGCTTTTACATTTTCAATTGGATTTTTCTCTGTGTTGCTAGGCAAAGAACCCTGTTGTCTCCCCGACATCATGTTTGCTAACTGCCCCACTTGCATCTCCAGATTTCTGATTGAAGCCTCTTGGTTATGAAATCTCACATCTGTGCTCTTGATGAAGTCCTGAGTAGTGTTGGCAAGTTTTGTGACTATATCTTCCAGATTGGACTTTGTCTCTTCTGGTTGTTTGAATCTCGGTGGCGGTCTCATCACATTCTGATTATTCCATGAAAAATTTGGATGATTGCACCATCCCGAATTGTACGTGTTAGAGTAGGGATTATTCTATGATCTGTTAAAATTCCCAACAAAGTTAGCATTTTCATTAGGTTGTGCAAAAGTGTTACCTACCTGACATTCTGTGCTAACATGTCCTCCACCACAAAAATTGCGTGTCATATTCTGAATTTTCATGCCTGAAACACTCATATTATCTATCTTTTTGCTGAGTGCTTCAATTTGTGCAACAATTGTCGTGGAAGCATCCACCTCATGAACTTCGTTAGCTTTTCGCACCGCTATCCTCAGTAGGCCACTGATAACTATTGGATGCTATTTCCTCTAATAAGTTGTAGGCTTTTTCTGGTCTTTTATTATTCAGAGTTCCCCCTGTAGCTACATTAATCATAGAACAGAGATTTGTACTACACCCATTATAAAAAGTTTGTACCTGCATCCATATGTGTAGTCTATGATGTGGGCATCTCCTAAGAAACTCCTTGAATCTTTCCCATGCTTCATACAATGATTCATTATCCATCTGCATAAAATTAGTAATATCGTTATGCATTTTTGCAGACTTTGCAAGTGGAAAGAACTTACCAAATTTTTTTTGAGCCATATCATTCCATGTAGTGATAGATCCTATAGGAAGAGAAGAGAGCCAACCCTTAGCTTTATCTCTCAGGGAAAATGGAAATAATCTTAATTTAATAGCATCATCTATAACTCTATTATATTTAATTGTGTCATAGATTTCAAGAAAAGTATCGATGTGAGCATTTGGATCATCGCTTGGTAGCCCACTAAATTGCACTAATTGTTGAAGCATCTGAATCAGTGATGGCTTGATCTCAAAGTTGTTTGGTTGAATTGCAAGTCTCTTGATGCTTGATGTGGTGCCCTTAATTGTTGGCGTAGCATAATCTTTCAAGATTCTACATTGATTTCTACAATCACCAACTCCCTCCATCTTTTTAGTGTGATTTCTCTGTTCTCTTAGTCGCCTTTTAAATGTACGTTCGATTTCTGGATCAAACTCAGCAAGTTTTCCTTGTTGGCTACAAGTCATACACTAATGTATACTTTGAAAAAAATAAGATAAAAGCTAGATTAAACTTAGAATTATCCGGTTTCAATATTAATTGGTATTAAATAAACAATCCCCGGCAACGGCGCCAAAAACTTGTTCGTAAAATTCTGCACGTGTCAACGAACATGTTGAACAAGTAATACAATAATGAGAAGAGTATCGTTCCACAGAGATTGATGATAATAACGTAATTAAATATTAAAAATAGACTAATTCTAAAATTTATCTAACAAATCAAAATAGAATTGAGAATAAATAAAAATTGACAATTTTGAAAAATGAAATTTTAGAAACTAAAGGCAGATAATCAATCAAATAAAATATGTTAGAGCATATGATTTCACCATAATGACTAGATATGAATTTCAGATCATGATGCATACAAGAACAATATCAAACATGTGATAGCGGAATTTCCTAGTCTATTTACTATCCTATATCTAGGTATAACATACCTGCTCAGTTTATCAATCAACGATATCTCTATGTGAATTTAAATAAACATAAGTGCATTAAAATCTAAAAATATTCCCGGTTTACAATGAATCTTTAGGACCACCTTATCACCGAAAGCTACACGAATAACATGGTATATTTCTATCCACATTTAATTCATGGTTATATATTATAAGGAGCAATTGCATATTATCACTTCTCAGTCTCAAACATGCACATCAAATCATTCAAGCTGTGGCTAGTCACTTAAAGGCATTAAGCACGATAATATATAACTCACATGAATGAAAATCACTTGCAAAGCATAAAAAGCATGAAATTCATATTATCATGGTTAGGCAACATCGTAGCTCTAAAAAAGAAAATTAGAACATAATAGAAGAAGAAATGAAAATATAAATTAAACCAAACATCTTGAATCAAAGAACAAGAATTCTGTCACCACTTTTGTCTTCTCTTTAAAATACTTGAAAAATAACCTAGAACACTGAAAACAAAAATGATCTAAAAGAAAAAAACTAGATATCTCCTTAAGTTATCCTATTTATATGATAACATCCAAGACTCATCTCACAAGGCAATTGCTTCTTTTTTGCATAAAATTAGGGAATAAATCGCAGAATTCCCAATGTGATATCCACCTTCGAACTGTCACGCCTCGGTCCTATCCACGAGGTCGGGCACGCATCTTCCCTTCTTAAGGTCATGTATTGCGACTTCTTAGGAGGCGTCACCGATTCATCCATTTTATCTTTCAATTAAGCACATGTCGAAACGAATTCTAAATCACTCAACCAACAACAACAATAGGGATAGCATAGAAAACACATACACAAAATCATGCTTCATAAATATGCATTAATGACCCACATCGGAAGTAAGGATAATTAAACGCCCACTACACGGGCTCTTTTTCGATTATCACATAAAAAGGAGAGGGGGTCAGGGTCTACTACGCTTCTCTATTTACAAGGCTACCTATTGACAACTGATTTTTTGCCCATTTTAAAATTTTCTAAAAAATTACAAAATTAGGATTGAAACCTTGGCCATGCTTAGGAACCTATTTCTAAACCAAAAATAAAATTTTTAGAATTTTTTGGAATTTTTCTTTATTTTCTTTTGGCCAAAATGAGTGAAAAATCAAGAAAAGTACCAAATGGAGTTAAAAAATTCCATAAAATTAGTTATTAGTCTTCTTGTAAATCCAATTTGATCATTACAGCATCAATTTTGGAAAATTTCAATTGGGGATATGTTTTTCCCAAAAATTGGGCAAATTCACACCCAAAATTGAACCAAAAATTCAATTGAGTCATTTCTTGTCATTTCTAGTCCATAGTGTCTTCACAACAAATGATTCAGGGACCTTGAATTGCATATTAGTCAGTCCAATCTTACAATTTAACAAAATAATTGAAAAACCCTAAAAATCAATGGAAAATTAGGGATTTTAAGCTCAAATTGGGGATCTTGGTCAATTCGAATTTGTCGAACCAAGGCAGCACCAATTTTGGGGTTAATTAGTCATGGGTAATCCAATTTTGGCATCAATTTTGCCTAATTAGGTAGTTTGGGCACTGAATTGAACAAAAGCCCTATTAATCCGAATTCAAATTTGGAAATTTTTGGGTTTAATTATGATAAAAATTGGTACAAATCCTATGTTTGGATGTAAAATGTGTTGAGGAATCCAATTTTGGGGTTAAATGTGAAAAATTAGATCAAAATAGGGGTTAATTTGTGAATTCAGACCAACCCGGGTCTGCCGGGTTGACCTGACCCGACTCGAGTTGGTCATCTTCTCCACCCGCCCAGGCTTGCTCATGTGAGAAAGAACATAAATATTTGTTCATGGCTACCACTTCACCGACTTAATCCGATCAATATAATACGTGAAAAATGGATCGGACAGCTGGAGAATTTTCAGCTGTCCATCTCGATTCGTTCTAACTGACTCAGAAGTCAGTTGGAGTAAGAACTTGGCAGGAAACCGAGCTAAAAAAGGAGAAGAAATCATTATTCGGCGTAGAGGAAGTGCTCGACGATATTCCAGAGAGACAAAAGAGAGAGATAGAGAGAAAAAGAGAGTAGAATCAAAGAAGAGAGAGAGAAGTTGAGATCCCCGGACCGAGTGACCAGCGCCGATCAATTGAATGGCGTTAGCAAATCGATCATTTAGAGAGGATCTCCTTCTCAAACAACCGGTGCAAAGTTGATCGTGAAGGCCTGAAAATCACGCTTGGCCACATGATCAAGAGGTTCTCTGGCGAAGTTGAGGCCACCAACTTGAAGTCCTAGTGTCAAGGAAGAACTTTACTGTCGCCGGTTTCTTCGAAAACTCCGTTTGACCCTTTGTCGAAGCAAGCAAAGTCCAGTCTTCATCATTGTTTTTCAAGAATTTCAGATTGAATAGTTGAACTTCACTGTGCTAGATTTTGCAACATTCTTGGGTGTTGATGTTTCAAACCAGATTCTGAGCATATTTCTCCTTGTCTGATTGCATTTTGGATCGTTGATGTGCACTAAATGAGTCGGTCGCCATTGTTAAACCTCACCGGAGCAGCCATGACCTCGCCGGAGCGTCTCCTGTAGCCATAGGCCATCCAAGTTAGCCTTCATTGACCATAATTGATGGTTTTATACTCGTTTGGATCGGTTTAGACGGCTAGGGCGATCTGTATGATAATCTGTGGGTTTGAATAACTTGTTTAGAACAATTTGCAAGTTTAGGTTGTTTAGATCGGTTTTTCACTGGCTGGTAGTGGTTTGGTAGCCTATTAGTCAGGTTGGAAAGGTAGAGGATGATATAATCTCCACATTAAATCAATTGAAATGGTCAAGATACCATGGGAAGGTCATCGACGTTGAGCCAGGCCTAATATAACTTGATTGTTTGTTAATTAACGTGGTCTTATGGCAGCGCATCGTGAAGGCTAAGGTAAGTCCGCTAACATTGTGTTAAATGGTTTTGTAGGTTGGGAGTTATAAGGGGTAGAGTGATTGTTGACATGTTTGTTTTGCAGGTTGGTGTAAGGGCGTATGTGTATGTGAATGAAAATAGAAGTGCTGTTTTGATATAAATTGTTATGCATGCTTTTACCTGCTTTAGCACTACACTTTGCACACACAACCTACAATCTAAAACCCCGATCGCCTTAGGAAACCCATAGGAGGTGCTAAAAGTGTGGAAACCGTGCGGGGAAGGACACATGGCTATCCCCTTTTGGTCCCGCTCTTCTTCGAATAGTGATAAAGAGGACTGTCCGACGCAAGCGCAGAGTGGGGAAAACTCTTTTGATCTATTTGGGATGGGGACAATAAGCCTTTAGAATCCCACCTTTTAGTGAACCTCACAAGCGCATTTGTGTGTCTTTGTGATTAGAAAGAATGATCGTCACCCGCTGTAAGTATGATTTCTCTCATTATTAGTTCACTTTGAATTGAAACTTTCATTTTTTAAATTCACGGAAATCAATCAAATGCCCTAGGCGATTTAAGCTTATAATTGAAAATTTTGGGCAATCACCCTTGACAATGAATCTTGAGTATAAATCTCAAACACGTCTAATTTGGCCCTACAAAACAGACGGTTTTGTCTAAATTTTCAATTATAGGCCTAAAATCATTTTTTGTGTAGAAATCTTCCCAAATCAAGATTATATTTTGGGGCATAATTGAAATCACATTTTCAATAAAATTCTTTCTTGTTCACCTTTCAGAATCGAAATTCAAACCACATTTTGTGCATTGATTTCTTAAAACAAGAATCACCCTGTTTTTTCAAAAGTCAAATCACAAATCAATATTTCAAAATTGATGCCGCATTTTGCGTATAAAACTTTTTGAATAAAATGGGCATTTGATTGATAGCCGTGATTTGATATTTTAATGATGTCTCCTCTTAAGGCGAAATCTTGGTGAAATACCAAATGACCCCCAAATAGGGATCATGGGGCATGTATCGTCGCCTTGTTTTCATTGTAAGAGGCAGCATCACTAAAAGATCACTTTTTCATTTGCGTACTGACATTGTCTTCCTTTTGCAGGTTATGCGTAACGGTCATTCCTTGGAATTCTCTTGCTTATTCATGCAAGGAAGTGGACTTTAGGGTAAAATGAATGATTTGTTCCACATTCACCTCCCCTAAAGACAAAATTGTAGGCCCTTAGAAATCTAGTCAAGCACAGCGCAGCGTGATCACTGATTAAAATGCGTCTTAGGAAGCAATATTAAATCTCTACGGTTGATAGGCCTAAAAGACATAATTTCTCAAAGATTCCAAACTACATGAGACCACAAGAATTTGGACATGTCACCTTGCTGGACTTCCATGTTGCTCACTTGCATGAGTTCCTCAAAATCTTCAATAAACTCTTGGATATTTTGTAACGCCCCCACCTCGGGATCATTAACGTAACGTCCCGTTCATTATTATCTTTTTAATAAGCACAAGCAGAAACGTAAACTCGGGACAATCACATTCAGAACAACAGCGGAATTTAGACAAGCATCATCATGAGCAAACCTTATATTTACAGTGCATGCAACCATATTTTAACAAGCCCTTCGGGCCATGGCAAACATCACATATTTCACACGCATATTCTAGCGGCTCATCCATTCCTAGCCAACTATGAATAGCAAAACTCGGCTTTGGTGATCCTATCTCCTCTACTTCATCTTCTCGCTTCTAACTCCATCCACATCTCCTCTTTGCTTCCTGTCCGCATGGCCGATCTACACCCCACCCGTGGCATGCCCCGGAGCCGGCCCGCCTACACCGCCATAAAAAGTCCATTGAACCCACGTAGGGGTCCAACCCATTCTTTGTCAGTGTAGCCATGCCATGCCACGTACGGGTGAGGCACCAAGTCCGTTAAGCCCTCATCGACCATCACATACGTCGTGATCCGGCAGTAGGCTCGACCTTCTCGGGCATCTATCGTGTTGAGCACTTTGGTTCTCATTTCCATGGGTTGCCGAATCGGGTCGGGGGAGACGCCATTCTTCGGACCTGAAAAGGAAACAACGGGGGATGAGTCGGGGAGACTCAGCAAGTAAACCTACTAATATCAAGCGAGGACGAGGGGATCGCCGTTAACATAAGTCGGCTCTTACCGCACCCGCATCAATGGCAGATCAATAGCAAAGTTCATACAAGAGAACACCACGCATGGCTATAACGTGTGCACTTTACTAGCCAAATCTCGGTTTTAGCTCAAGACAAACATCAAATATGAAACATGGTCAAATTAAGGGATTGAACCAACTACGACCAACCAAACGACCGAGAAACGGTCCAAGCAAACCGTGTCACAACGCATCACAACTTCCTTTCCCGATATTAGGAAGTTTACTTACACTATGAAATAAAACTAGAACAAGAAAGGAACACGGGAGTCTCGGCGAATCCCGGGCTTGAACACGAACACACGGGCATTGGATGTGGCTTCCTATTGACCGAACAACAAGGAGAGACACGGCTAGTCGGTGAGCTCTCTCTCTCTTTCTCTCTTTCTCGACGTGAACAAGAAGCAAAGAAGCAAGAGAGAAGGTCGGCCAATTGGTGGTGTGTGTGTCTTCTTCAAATGGGGGCTTCCCTATTTATAGAAGCCCTTACTTGGTCCCTACTCAAGTCATTAATGCATGTCATGATGATGGTGCCTCCAAAGTCCAATTAATTAAGGCTTGTCATCATGAATGGGGCTTCTAAGTCAAGGGCCATTTAATGGCATTAATGAACCTTAATGATGGAAGCTTGAAGGACAAGCTTTGACCATGTCAAAGCCTTATCTTCTAGTTTCTTCCCAACAAAACAAATGCGGAGCCTATTTTCGCCTACTAGAAATGTCGATTCGGCTCACAATTACTCAGCACCATCGGGTTGCACAATAACAACTAATCGACATTTAAGTCGCAAACCCGCATCATAATCAATTCCATGATTTCCGAGGGTTTTCTACGACAAAACATCTATAATAATCTCGTTCAACCCGAGGTTCAGCGCGGGAATGTCCTCAAATATCACCAAAAGATATCAAGTTGAGATTCCAACGTTCTTATATAGAAAATGAAAAATCTTTGAAATCTGACAAAACCGGACAGTTTTGCACTGTTCAAGAAATTGGACTTGAAAACATAGTAAATGCACTCCAAAAATTCTCAAATTTGAATATGTCATAAACAAGGCCTTAAGAAACATTTTTCATAGGGAACACGAAATCTGAATATTTTTTTAAACATAATTTTTAGTACCTCAGTGACAGACTAAAAACAGTTCGCTTGAACAGAATCTTTGCTTCTCAAAGTAAGCTCTTTACAGAATCCAAATCATCTCCAAAAATTATCAAAATTTTATATGTTATAGAAAAAGAAGTTCTCAACAACTTTTGTGAAGGAAACGTTTCTAAAATCAGCCCAGAAAAGCTTGTAGAAAATAAAGAAAGTGTGAACATCACTGAAATACCCATTCTGGGCAGTTTTACACTGTCCGGAAATTAGGCTGTTGTACTACTCATATCAAGTCCAAAAATTATGAAATTAAAGTATGTAAAACTTCAAGATGTTTGGAGAAACTTTCAAGAAAGAAGTGTTTGGAAATTCGGATCACAAAAGTCTTCACAAAAATAACAAAACGAAGGGGTACAAAGGATCCAAAACTGGGTTTTCCAGAACAAGAGTAAAAAATTTGGTTCCAATTGAAAAACTACCAAACTTAAACCATAACCATTTCCCAGGGACTAAAATTGAGGATGTTACAGTTGTCCCCCTCTAAAAGAATTTCGTCCCTGAAATTTAAAACATACCTAGTTCCTCAAACAAGTGGGGATATTAACGCTTCATTAATTCTCCACTTTCCTAGGTAGCTTCTTCTATTTCATGGTGACACCACAAGACCTTTACTAAGGGAATGGCCTTACTTCTCAACACTTGCTCCTTACGATCCACGATCCGCACCGGCTCTTCAACATAGGACATTCTGCTGTCCAATTCGACCTCGTTGAAATTCAGCACCCGTGTCGGATCGGCTCATACTTTCTCAACAGGAACACATCATGCACTTGAGCAAGTTTCGGTGGCAGCGCCAACCGATAAGCCAAATTCCCTATTCTTTCTAGAATTTAAAAAGGTCCTACATACCTGGGATTTAACTTACCTTTCCTTCCGAAGTATGACACAGCCCTCATTGGTGACACCTTCAGAAAGACATGGTCACCTACCTGAAACTTAAGCGATTTCTAGCGCCCGTCAGCCTAATTCTTTTACTGACTTGTGCCGTCTTATGTCTTTCTCTACTTATCTGGACAACATCTATGGTGAGTTGGTCTAGCTCTGGACCTGTGACCTTTCTTTCCCCGACCTCGATCCAACACACTGGAGATGCTGCAAGCTCGACCACGCTTCTGCTGCACTACTCTGATAAAATCTTACTCAAACATAATTTACTTTTATATTGATGTCAATATCTTCCAGGGCCAACATAACTAGATCAATCATGCCCTTATAACAATTCTATCATTATGAAGATCACACTTATCATTCCAAGTAACAGTTCCCGTCTTACTTTCAGAACCGTTCTCCCTCGTTCAGTACCTAGCTTGGTTTATTTCTTTTCTTACCCGCCATCCTAGAAGCCTGTCAGGAGCCGCTCCTTGTTTAGGTCTAGGTCTTTGACCCCGGCGACCACTCTTGCTAGAAGCCGCACCTTGATCAGGCCTCATGCCCCGGCATCCACTCCCCGCCCTCATCAGACCATAAAAACGTCTACAATTTACGTAATCTCGAATAGGGGCTTTGAAAAGAGGATGTCTGTGAAACACCATAAAAGCTATCTCTTGTTCGGTGGGACCAAGATACTAGATTATACTCCAGATAAGACTTTCCTCAGAGAACTCCTGATTGTGGTTGCCTGGCCATTGTTAACAGGGCAGGCTTCGAAGCAAGTCAAGGAAAGCTAATGCCAATTTTTCCACGAAGAGGGTAATTACGAACAGATGGGAGAGTGGGTTACTCACATGTTTCTTAATAATATTTGCATTAATAGCGGCTGGCTATGTACTCAATAAGAGAATTGAAGAATCCCACCAAGAGCAAATATTAGCTTCTCCTTAGTGGTTCACTCATTATTACTTCTGTGATCCCTCTTGAATTGCCAACACTACAAAAAAACAAGGGATTAGCGACGAATTTTGCGACAAAAAATTTGGCAAAATCCGTCGCAAATCGAATTTGCGACGGAAAAAATTCCGTCGCTAATAGGGCGTCGCAAATTTTTGCGATGGAAAAAAATTTGTCGCAAATAATTCGTCACAAATTAGCCACGAACAATATCCGTCACAAAATTCGTCGCAAATTAGCCACGAACTTTATTCGTCGCAAAATTCGTCGCAAATTCGTCGCAAATTTCGTCGCAAATTTAGTTGCAAAATTTCGTCACAAATTTAGTCGCAAAATTCGCCGCAAATTAGCCACGAACTTTATCCGTTGCAAATAATTCGTCGCAAAATTCATCGCAAGTAATTCGTCGCAAATTAGCCACGAACTTTATTCGTCGCAAAATTTGTCACAAAATTCGTTGCAAAATTCGTCACAAAATTAGCCACGAACTTTATTCGTCGCAAAATTTGTCGCAAAATGTATTCGTCGCAAATTAGCCATGAACTGTAACGGTTGCAAAATTCATCTCTAAATATTCGTCGCAAATTTTACACCATTTGGGCCATCAAATCTTGTCCATATCAATAGCTACGCATTAATGAACATCATGTAATACATTCAAAACAATCAAAGGACACGAGACAACCACAGATTCCGCTTCAGAAACAGAAAATGAACAAACCAGACAATGTCACGCCCCGAACCCTGACGGGCTCGCGACACCCCTCCGAAGGTCGTATTGATCGCGACGTCCCAGGACGCGTCACCGACCCAAACGAAATACGCAAGCGGAAGCGAAATATAAATAACCCAGACAATTAACCATGACCAAGGGATAGCACTAGCATAAAATCAATATATGCATTTTATAAAAAAAATACTTAGCAGATACAAACAACAGAAACACGTACATCAAAAGGGGGTAAAGGTTGGGTAACCTACTTCACTATACAAAACGGGGGCAACCAAAAAGGTGGAATGAAACATCAAATGCACAAAGTCACTCCCGGTCTCCGAACAGCACATGACGACTATCCGTCACTCCAGTCCTGAAAATGTTTAACAACGGGGGATGAGATAAATCTCAATAAGTAAACAACCTAAACCCCACGTAGGCCAATGCATACCCAGACGAGTCTCCACATGCAATCTAATAACCGACGAACTAGAATTTACAAACACATACTTACCTCGCCTCAAATCACACGCCAACTCTGCATAATAGTCAAATCACATTAATGCATCCAGTATAACTCATATTCAGAACACACAAAGAAATTTCCCATGCATCATACAACAACATAGGGGTGTCAATGGGTCGGGTCGGGTCGGGTTTTCATGATACCCGACTCGACCCGAAACAATGAATATGTGTGCTTGGCTCGACCCGAAACAAGACCCGAACATGATATAGCCACACAATCGGGTCGGTTCGGGTCAAGTTCGGGTCGGGTCGGGTTCGTGTTTTGGAAAGAGGGGAGTATGAATTGGAGTTCAGGAGGCTGAATTGCCTCAGGCTCTGCAGTGCATTAAGGCAAAGTATGAAGGATACACTCTTAAAGTTGGCGTGGAGTGGAGTGGAATGAAAGAAACAAATACATGAGGAATCTGATCCTCTTGAAAGTAGAGTCATTGCCAGTGTTCTTTTTCCGGTGAGGATTTCCTCTGAATCCCTCACTCCAAGATGGTTGCAGGTTGATATCTATAGAGGTTGCTGAGCTGTGTCATAATCGGAGGATCCCTTGCCGATTTGGCCAGAAGGAACCGAAAAATCCTAGATTTGGAGATGTACATTGTTGCTGATCAGACATTAATTTTCATTGTTTGGAGACATCGATCTTTTCATTGTTTTGGTGGGGACATCTATAGAGGGCTTATAGATGATTCGTTCAGAATCGGTGAGACATATGCAAAGAGAATCTGTATGAGGGATCGTTGTGGACTTGCTCCTTCCACATTTTGGAGCTTCGAACTATGAGGTCGTTTTCTTATCGAGGGAAGAAAATTTAAGCATCATGAACACAAATCCTATGAAGCAAAGAGGAAAATTAACGACTGAAGCTAAGAACATACGCCTCCAAATGCCACTCAGTGTACGAGCTAGTGCATATATCGATTCAATTCCGTGATCAACAACCAAATCCTACCTAAAGAAAGGAGAAAAAAACAGGAACGGATAGGACGAACCAGATCGCGATGAGATTCAGCGAGCAGAGGCAACGGAGCAGATCACGACGATGAATGCCGCGACGACGACGGAGAGGCGACGAAGCAGCGCGGACGAGCAGTCGCGAGAGCAGAATGGATCGGAGGCAGAGCGCCGACGAGCAGCACAGGACAGACCCGGAGAGCGAATGAGGCGAGGCAAAGAAGAGCGACCGACCGACCGACCGACCGATGAGAAGATCAGAGCACGAGGAAGCGGAGATAGCCGGTGCTGGCGGTGATGGAGAGAGGCCCACGGCGGAGATGAGGGCGAAGACGAGGAGAGGCGGTCGAGCTCGTCCATCATGATGGCGAGGTCGTCGTCGATGCAGCGGGAGATGAGGGCGTCGAGGTCGGAGTCGGGGAGCTGGTACTTGAGGGCGAAGGGGGGCGCGACGGCGAGGGTGGAGGAGACGGGGGAGGCTGCCGCGGAGGCGCGGTCGACGGTGACGATGCGGGTCTCGCCGCCGTGGTAGAAGAGGGACTTGGAATGGGGGCGTGGGGCCACGCCTACGCTGTAGCTGCACATGAGGCAGAGCTTCAAGGAGGCGGTGGGTCGCGGCGACGGCGGCTCCATCGTGGCGGAGAGAGACGTGGAAGAGAGATTGCAAAAGAGATCGCAGAAGAGGTGAGAGAGGGAGAGAGATGTGGAAGAGAGATGTAAGGTTTCTTGTTTGGGTTGGGCTTGGGTACCCAAGCCTAATAGATCCAAACAATATCCAATTTTTTTTATTGTTACCCAAACAAGTTGAGACCCAACCCGACCCAATAAGAAAATTTCATGTTCGGGTCGGGTCATTTCGTGTTTCGGTTCGGGTATTGTGTTTGGTTTTGACACCCCTACAACAACACTCGCGCGTGTCTCGATTATAAGGTAAAACCACTTGAGCACGTCCCATACCATGCCTAGCAGTATTCACCCCATAATCAAACACTATGCAACATGCGTGGTCCAGCCAACTTTCTCACGACCTCTCAGGTCCTTTCACACTGCCCGCATAAACACGCCTCGGGCCCAATCTCACGACTCACGCTACTGCGCCTCAGGTCAGCCCTCAGATCAAGCCGGGCTCCGTCCCTCACTAGACATTTCACACTTTCACACGACCCGCATCAACACGCCTCAAGTCAGCCCTCAGATCAAGCCGGGCTCCGTCCTTCACCGGACATTTCACACTTTCACATGACCCGCGTCAACACGCCTCAGGTCAGCCCTCAGATCAAGCCGGGCTCCGTTCCTCACTGGACATTTCACACTTTCACACGACCCATGTCAACACGCTTCAGGTCAGCCCTCAGATCAAGCCGGGTTCCGTCCCTCACCGGACATTTCACCCTTTCACACGACCCGCGTCAACACGCCTCAGGTCAACCCTCAGATCAAGCCGGGCTTTTTTCATGCACATGCACCACAACACAAAATTCACAATTTCCTCAGTCGTATAATTCAAATTCAAATCACCACACTTTCACCAATATCAATCTGACACGCCATAACACCCAATTCAAGTCGTGATCTCCACATCAGCCTACCGATTCAACATTCAAGTCGGCACATTCGAATATTCCACTTCACCCACAAGCGTCACGACAACTCAGTTATGTCACCCATCTCATTCAATCACTAAATTAGTCATACAATCACCACCACAATAATCCATAAATTGAGCACATTCAATTTAACTAATCCACGATTAATTTAATTCCTAATCCGGTACTAATCACACCCTAAACAAGTCAAAAAAATACCCAAAGTACTAGGTAGGGTTTAGGAAGTCACTTACTAAGTTTTGGCCTGGGAAAATCGGCTCGGGCCTAAAATGGCCCGGGTGAACAGTGCTGGGCTCGGCACGGGTGAGGGCGCGATGGGCGCGGGGCTTGGCCACGACTCGGTGCACTGCCCGGCGACTCGGCCACGACTGGGTACACGGCTGGGCAACGGGCTAGGCGACGGGCAGAGGCCTGGGCTGAGCGGGCAACGGCTCAGCCACGGCCTGGGCGACTCGGTCACGCCCCGGGCACGCTTGGCCGGCGAGCTTGAGCACGGCGAGGCACCCTCGACTGGCGAGCTTGCTGGCCGGATGGCGGGCCGGCAAGCTGGGCTGGCTAGGACGACGGTTGGATGGCGACGGAGGCGAGCTACGGCGGTGAGCAGTGGCTGGGCAACGGGCTAGGCGAGCTCGAGCAGGCTGGCTGGCGAGTTGGCTGGCTGGGCGACATGGCGACGGCGATGTGCGACGGCGGCGACGAGGGACGGGCTCGGCGACGGCGATGCGGCAGCGGCCTGGCACAGCCAGAACAGGGGGGCAGCTACGTCGTTGTCGGAGCGGCAGGGACGACGGCGGCTCGGGAGGGGAAGTTGGGGTGGTGGCGGCGAGCTGAATGGAGGGGTGACGGCGTCCGGGATGGCAGCGCGCGGCGGCGATGAGCTCGGCGACGAGCTCGGCCAGCAAAGGGAGAGGCCGGGGAAGAAGGAAAACCAGGGTAGGGGATGGTCACGCGGCGGCCGGAGGCGGCACGACGGCGTCGCGGGGGCGAGGCGGCGGCGAGAGGCGGTCGGCGTCGGCTTGGAGTGAGCTGCTAGCGGTGAGCGGCGTCAGACGACAAGAATAGAGGAGGCGAAGCAGCTACGGGAGGAAGAAGACCAAGGAAGAAGAAGAAAAGAAGAAGAAAAAGAAAAGAAAAAGGGAAAAAGGAGGAGAGAGAGAGAGGAAGAAGGGACGTTGCATGGGGGAAGGGGGAGAGAGAGGACGGGCGCAGTGGGGAGGGGACGCGCGCGGCAGAGAGGAGAGAGAGAGAGAGAGAGAGAGAGAGAGAGAGAGAGAGACTAAAGTCAAATAAGATACTCGAGTGCGATCCGATGGTCACGATTCAAACCCGAAAGCGATCCAACAGCCCACGAAAATCCTAATTAATATTTAGGAAAAATGGCCAAAAGAAAATAACGCAAAACACACTACGAGGGAGGTCTACTAGTCCAAATTCGCACCCGGTCAAAAATCCACTTTTCATATATTCCGGGCAATATCGAGGCTGGCCACAATAATATCGACACCGTCCAATTAAATTCGTCCCGGAACTCTGAGAAATTCGACACCAAAGTTTGGGCTCTAAATAACGGCCAAATTCGATCGAATGCGATTCTAGCGAAATCTCAATTTTAAAAACAATAACCGAGAGTGATGAGTTCCCGGGCGAGATTTTACTATAAGCACACTGACGAATTACACGTTTTATAAATCCCAAAAATGGGCCGAAATTCAGAATGTCACACACAATGCCATATAATTGAAAAATATAACTGAAAGAAAGATGCTAGTCCGCAAAAAATAATGATATATGCAAAGTTGCAAAGTCTGACATGATGCTATTTGATATCCAATCTTCTAATACATTCAAAACATTCATAGGAGGTGGGACAACCATAGATTCTACTTAAAAAACGAAAAAGCGACAAACCAGACACAAGATTGGGCAGCTTTGGTACTCGGCAGGACACCAAAAGGAGTCACTTTTGTCGACACCTGATAAAATGTGGATACATAAATAAAGATATTCAATCAGTCCAGAAAATAAAAGAAGCGTTTATGCATGGATGTGGAACTAGGTATAAAAAAACAAGTAAGAAGGTTAAGAAAAAAACGTTTTAGGAGGAACATCAATGTTCTTACATATGAATATGAGTTAACTTTGACATCCATTGTAGTTTTTTCACCCTTGTAAACCGTATTTCTGTCACCTAGGAAAAATTAGATCCTTGTCCAAACAGCATTCAACAGTTTAATCGCGAAGAGAGGTGAATTACCAACACCAATTCTCAGGAAAAGAGGACTCAAAGTCAATTAAGGCATGTATTTCTACAATGTTCAAATATCGTGATTTTTTTTTATCAAGTATGTCATCCTGGGATCTCCAAATTTTCAGTTTTTCGCAAGCAAAGAACCTAGTTGTAAGAAAGTTGTGCACAAAAAGTAATTGTAGGGCAGGAACATATTGGGTGAAACTGCTCTTATGTCATAAAAGATTATGAAGCAAAACTTACCCCCGATTTGATGAAATTTTAACTAGAAAGGACCGAGAAAATCATCATCATCATCAGCAATCTCAGCATCATTGTGTCGCTCATCATTGTGCCCATCACCTATTGGATTGGCGGGAGGTATAGGAGGAACCTCATCGCAATTGAGGTTGAGGTGTCGCATAACGATTTGCATTTGTTGTTTCAAGTCATTTATTTCTTCGTCCTTCTCTACAAGTATATTTTTCAGTCGGTTCACTTCTTGGGTCAATTGCTCGTCATGTCGTGTCCTCCTTCGACCAGCCGCATTGAATGATGAAGTTGCAGCATGATTCGGCATGTATATCCTTGACAAAGATCCCATCCCAAATATTTTTCCTTTTTTCATCCCACCCGTTGCCTCCACCCATAATGCCATACTGTCAACTGATGGCTCAGACGCAGCAACACCATCACTACCACTAGCATTGCTCATTAAAAGTTCATCATATTTTTCCTACATTAACAATATAGATGAAAATAAAATAACTTCATATATATATATCTACCATAAATATTAAAAGCATTCACGGTTTTCATTCTAGTTTCCATAAAGTCCAAAGTATAACCTTACATACCTTAATAGCTTTGCTCGATCGCCAGTCCATGTCTTATCTTTCTTTTGAAATGTGCGTTCAAATGTAGCTGCAAATGTCGGTTCCGTCCCTAATTCATGTGCCTACAAAATATAAACATGAGTAATTAAATTAAATTAACTTATAACTTATTTAACAGACTTACCATTCGTTTGCGATGCTCCCCAATGTTGATAGAGCTCCCAGCATATGTGGCAGACCCTTCACTAGAACTAGAAGATCGATTCTTTTTATTCTGCTCACTGATTTGCTGACTCTTTTCAGTTTCCCAAATTCTGTTAATTTCCATCCAATTGTCAGCTGTAATGAAAGCCGGCTTCACTTTCTTGATCTTCGCTCTATTCATCACATTTCGTATGTGATCACCGACTTTCTTCTGAAAAATTCTTCTCACTTCATTCTCTTCCTCTTCATCCCACCTGAACTTCCGCTGCAATCAATACAAAAAAAACTGAAAGTTATTATGATGGTCACATATCAATTACCATGCACCAGACAATTCGGCGATAGATTTTGTAAAGTTCATCTCGGGGAAAATATATGGTCCCTTTAGTACCGAAAACTAAAGAGTTGTTCTGGTCCCTTTACATCATTCTTGACCATCAATATACTGCACCGAACTTAGTTGGTGAGAAAATAGAATATGTAAAACTTACCTTGAACTCATTCCACCACAAATCTTTCACTTCTTGTGGAACACTTCTGTAATTAATATACTGCCCCATCTAATAGTTTTTGACTATTTTATTCAGTTCCCTCACAACAAACGGAGCATCCGTGAATCTGTAAACATACGGATATTGTTCAACATCGACAATTCAGTTGACATCCATATCTAAAACCATAAATATTACATATACTAAAAAAAATGAAGTACTTACGAATCTCCAAATGGGTATATCATGAATCGGTTATCTTCTTCACCTGTGTTTCCGTCATTATTCAATTGTTGCGCTGAATAATAAGGTGGAACGGAAGGAGATGGATCTAAAGGAGATGGAACTGGAGGAGATTCAGTTCGCATGTGGCCAAGTCCCCTAACATGTTCTTGAGTGTTGGAGGAAGGGCCAACGTGTCCATATTGTCCATCAGCATATAGTGGTTGAGGGTTAGATGAAAGGACAGAGGGAGAGGAAAGGGATGGGGACGAGGACGAGGGAAAGGGCTGGTCTTCTATGCATGTGACCTCCACGTTTATACTGACAAGTAGGAAGGTTAGACAAATATGTAAAAAAATATGAACACGTATTATGGACACATAATGACATACATAACGAAGCTTACCATTATGGACACGTATTATACTATGAATCGCACTCATTTTGATATCAAACATCAATATATGAGCACGATATGCCATACTAAGCCGACAATAGCCATAATTAACCACACAATCCACTTTCAAACCACACGATAATTCATCAAGTACAAGATCAATCATGAAACATCAATTTCAGCCACATGATCTTCGTTCTCGGCCACACGATCATCAATCAAGGTGGGTGGCCACAGGCATTATAAGCCATTCTGTGAAGTTTTGAAATTTTTGATTTTTTAATTTTTTGGGGACCTAAAAAAATTTAAATTTCACTCAAAGTGGGAGGCCACAGGTATTCTAAGCCATTCCGTGAAGTTTTGAAATTTTACTTTTTATTTTTTATTTTTTTATTTTTTTGGGCACCTACAAAAATTTAAATTTCACTCAAAGTGGGTGGCCACATGTATTCTAAGCCATTCTGTAAAGTTTTGGAATTTTTTGTTTTTTTTATTTTTTAATTTTTTTAGGCACCTAAAAAAATATAAATTTCACTCAAAGTGGGTGGCCACAGGTATTCTAAGCCATTCTGCGAAGTTTTGAAATTTTTTATTTTCTAATTTTTTTGAGCACCTACAAAAATTTAAATTTCACTCAAAGTGGTTGGCCATAGGTATTCTAAGCCATTTTGTAAAGTTTTAAAATTTTTAATTTTTTAATTTTTTAATTTTTTTGGGCACCTAAATAAATTTAAATTTCACTAAAAGTAGGTGGCCATAGGTATTATAAGACATTCTGTGAAGTTTTAAAAATTTTAATTTTTTTAAATTTTTTTTGGGCACCTAAAAAAATTTAAATTTCACTCAAAGTGGGTGGCCACATGTATTCTAAGCCATTCTGTGAAGTTTTGAAATTTTTTATTTTATTATTATTTTTTAATTTTTTTTGCACTTAAAAAAATTTAAATTTCACTTAAAGTGGGTGGCCACAGGTATTTTAAGCCATTTTCTTAAAGTTTTTAAAATTTTCATTTTTTTATTATTATTCTTTTTTTTGGGCACCTAAAAAAATTGAAATTTCACTCAAAGTGAGTGGCCACAATTATTTTAAGCCATTTTGTGATATTTTGAAATTTTTTTTAAAAAAAAAATCCCCAAATTTCATATTTTCCCAAAATCTGACTTTTTTTAATTTTCTAGAATTTTTTATGAATTTTTCTAGAATTTTTCGGTTTTAATGCATTTTTTTAAAAAACGCTTAATCGACCACACGATCGTCATTGAACGCTTAATCGGCGACATAATCAACAAATTAACCAGGCGAACATCGATCAAAGCCACATGCAATCCTGAAATCAGCCCCTAACTTAGCCAACCAATCTGATACCAAACAATTTCTAAACAAGTCCGATTAATACTCATTATATTAAGTAGGGTTTAGGGAGTTGCTTACTTGGTTCAAGGCCAAGAAAAACCAAACAATAATAATATTCTGGCCGGTCGGCCAGTGGCGGGCTCGGCGTAGGCACGGGCCCAAGTGGTGGCTAGTCGGTCAGGCGCTCGGCCACGGCCGGGCGAACGACGGTGGAGCTGGGCGGTGACGGCGTCGGGCGGTGGCTGGACGGTGACGGTTGGGCGGCGACGGCCGGGCGCCGGGCCGGGCGGCGACTGCGTCGGCCGGCGGCCGGGTGGCGACGGCGACGGCGACGACTACGAGCTCGGGCGAGGCGGGGCGACGACGGCGCGGGCAACTGGCTGGCAGACGGCGTCGGGCAAGGCGGCCGGGTGGCGATGGCGTCGGCACCGGCTGGGCGACGACGGCGCCGAGGGTGGCCGGGCGGCGACGGCGTAGGGCGGCCGCCGGGTGGCGGCGAGCTCGGGCGAGGCTAGGCGGCGACAACATCGCCGGCTATCGGGCGAGCACGGCGTCGGGCGGCTGCTAGGGAGGCGACGGCGTCGGGCGGCCGCTGGGCGGCGATGGCGACTGCTACGACCTCGGGTGGCCATGGCCGGGCGGACGGCGCGGGCGGCGGGCCGGGCGGCGACGGCTAAATGCTCGGCGAGGCGCGCGGGCGAGCTGGGCGGCGACGAGCACACGCGCAGGTAGGCGACGACGGCGACGGCGGCTGCGAGCTGTCGGGCATGTAGGCGACGACGGCGATGGCGGTGGCGAGCTGTTATAGGGTACTCGATGACGACAAGAAGAAGAAGAAGAAGAAGAAGAAGAAAAGAAAAAGAAAAAGAAGGGGGGAAAAGTCTGAAAAAGAAAAGTGGACGTGACCGAACAGACACGTGCAAGGGCGGGGGGGAGAGACAGAGAGAGAGACGGGCGCAAAAATTTGAAACGTGCGCGAATTTGGTTGCGACAGATATTGCGACGGAAAAATAAATCCGTTGCAAATTTCCAATGGATTTCGCGAGGGATTTCAAAAATAAAGGATCCGTCGCAAATTTGCGACGGATTCCAAAAAAACCCTTTATTTTTGGAATTCGTCGCAAAGTTTGCGACGGACAATATAAATCCGTCGCAAATTTGGGACAGAATTTTTTTTTCCGTCCCAAATTTGCGACGGACAATATTTTTCGGTCGCAAATTTGCGACGGATTTTTTTTTCCGTCCGAAAATATTTTTCCGTCGCATATTTGCGACGGACAATATTTTTCCGTTGCAAATTTCGGAGGGAATTTTTTTTCCGATCCCAAATTTGCGACGGATTTTTTTTCCATCCCAAATTTGCGACGGATAAAAATTCCGTCGCAAACAATATTTTTCTGTCGCAAATTTACGACGGAATTTTTTTTTCCGTCGGAAATTTCGAAGGGAATTGTTTTTCCGTCCCAAATTTGCGATGGAAAAAAATTCCGTTGGAAATTTGCGACGGACAATATTTTTCCGTCGCAAATTTGGGCGGGAATTTTTTTTCCGTCCCAAATTTGCGACAGATAAAAATTCCGTCGCAAATTTGCGACGGACATAAAATCCGTCGCAAATTTGCGACGAACAATATTTTTCCATCGCAAATTCTCGACGGACAATATTTTTCCATCGCAAATTTGGTAGGGAATTTTTTTTCCGTCCCAAATTTGCGACGGACAATATTTTTCCGTCGCAAATTTGGGAGGGAATTTTTTTTCAGTCCCAAAGTTGCGACGAACAATATTTTTCCGTCGCAAATTTGGGAGGGAATTTTTTTTCCGTCCCAAATTTGCGACAGATAAAAATTCCGTCGCAAATTTGCGACGGACAATATTTTTCCGTCGCAAATTTGGGAGGGAATTTTTTTTTTCCGTCTCAAATTTGCGACGGACAATATTTTTCCGTCGTAAATTTGAGACGGATTTTTTTTTCCGTAGCAAATTTGGGAGGGAATTTTTTTTCCGTCCCAAATTTACGAAGGACAATATTTTTCCATCGCAAATTTGGGAGAGAAATTTTTTTCCTTCCCAAATTTGCGACGGACAATATTTTTTCATCGCAAATTTGCGACGGATTTTTTTTTCCATCGCAAATTTGGGGGGGAATTTTTTTTCTGTCCCAAATTTGCGAGGGACAATATTTTTCCGTCGTAAATTTGAGACGGATTTTTTTTTCCGTAGCAAATTTGGGAGGGAATTTTTTTTCCGTCCCAAATTTGCGAAGGACAATATTTTTCCGTCGCAAATTTGGGAGGGAATTGTTTTTCCGTCCCAAATTTGCGACGGACAATATTTTTCCGTCGCAAATTTGCGACGGATTTTTTTTTCCATCGCAAATTTGGGAGGGAATTTTTTTTCTGACCCAAATTTGCGACGGACAATATTTTTCCGTCGTAAATTTGAGACGGATTTTTTTTTCCGTAGCAAATTTGGGAGGGAATTTTTTTTCCGTCCCAAATTTACGAAGGACAATATTTTTCCATCGCAAATTTGGGAGAGAAATTTTTTTCCTTCCCAAATTTGCGACGGACAATATTTTTTCATCGCAAATTTGCGACGGATTTTTTTTTCCATCGCAAATTTGGGAGGGAATTTTTTTTCTGTCCCAAATTTGCGACGGACAATATTTTTCCGTCGTAAATTTGAGACGGATTTTTTTTTCCGTAGCAAATTTGGGAGGGAATTTTTTTTCCGTCCCAAATTTGCGAAGGACAATATTTTTCCGTCACAAATTTGGGAGGGAATTTTTTTTCCGTCCCAAATTTGCGACGGACAATATTTTTCCGTCGCAAATTTGCGACGGATTTTTTTTTCCATCGCAAATTTGGGAGGGAATTTTTTTTCTGACCCAAATTTGCAACGGACAATATTTTTCCGTCGCAAATTTGGGAGGGAATTTTTTTCCATCCCAAATCTGCGACGGATTTTTTTTTCCGTCGCAGAATTATTTTTCCGTTGCAAATTTCCGATGGATTTATTTCGGATTCCAAAAATAAAGGACATTTTCGAATCCGTTGCAAATTTGCGACGGATTCGAAAAATTGCCTTGAATTTCACTTCCATCGCTAGTTCTTCGATGAACAGTAGCCACGAATAAGCTGTTGTCGTAAAATGAGCGACGAAATTAGCAACGATCCAAATCCAATGGAAAATAGAATATCGCAAATGTCATCGTACGAATAATATTTGACTTGTCGTCATTTAGCGATAAATTTTCCGACGATGAATTACATTAATAAGAATAATCGACAACAACAATAATAACAACAACAATAATGATAATAACAATAACAATAATAACAAGAACAATAATAATAATTATGACAACCAAAATAACACTTGTCGCAATAATAATTACACATCATTAGTGTTTTGTCACAAAAATTTTAATCTTCGTTTTTGTCTTCGTCTTCATCCTCGTCTTGATCTTGATCTTGATCTTTATCTTCTTCATGAGCATCATCTTCATCATTTGTCTCAAAATCGGATTCTCAACCATCTTGTACATTTAATTCGCAAATTTCAGTTGGATCCACATCTATCATTGCTCCACATGGATCTCGTAAAGTTGGAATATTATATTCCTCAGTTTCAACCGTGTTGCAAACTTCCTCTTGTTGATAGGCTCTATCCTTCCAGTGTTCCTCGATTTTTCTCCATGCTTTGATTTTACATACAGCCCACCAATCAGCTTTGTCACGTTTCAAACTAGGATATGATGCATAACATACTTGAATTGCTTGTTGTGCCAAGATAAATGGTTCATATTTCATATACCTTTTCTTGTGATTTATTTCAACCAAATTAAACTTCGTATGCACCTTTATTCCTTTGACGGGTCGAACCACTTGCACTTAAATAACACAACCTGCATCATTAATGGTCCGGGGTACTCTATCTCTATGATTTCATCCAACAAGCCATAAAAATCATCTTTTGAACTGCCACCATTGGATGATCGAACAGACACATCATTATTCATTGTGGCTTTTCCCATTCCATATTCTTGAGTGTGAAAATTATATCCATTTATGAAATATGCTGGCCAACTTCGTACTCTTAACTGTGGACCCCATGACAGATGATATAGCAATCCTTGCTCTCCAAGTTCATCATGATTACTGTGAACCTAAGGTTACACACGCAAAGTCAATAATATATATTTTAATAAATGATGTATAAAATTTTAATAACTTGGTTTTGGTCCATAGGCAACTTACATATGTTTTGAACCATGCTGCAAATTGTTCATCACACAAACGGTCAAACTCATTTGATGGTAGTCCATACATTGAAGTTTGGAAAATCCTAGTAATAAATACCATTTATATGTTAGCAAATATTTGACACACAATACATATATTTGCAAATTTACACTTACTCGAAGTATGGCTCGATTTCTGGGCAGTTTAGTAAAATATATGTATGGGCTGCATGCAATTCTTTGCCTATTAAGTAACGAAACTGACATGCATCGCTTGGTCGACCCAGATAATTGAAAATAGAGAATGCTTTGCAGTTGGGATTAATGGGGCCCTCATCATTTCTGCCTGCTCTCCGCCTCTTGCACTGCACGTGCGGCTCAAAATAGTATGATGCAAATATTGTCACTTCTTCCACAATATATGCATTACAAATTGAAGCTTCAACACATGCCTTATTCTTCACTTTTTTCTTCAAATGGTATAAGAATCTAGTTGCAATAGAAAGAAGCTTATCGGAACATAATATATAATAAAGTAATTTGAACTTTATTTTAAAAAAAAATTACCTCTCAAATGGATACATCCATCGAAATTAGACGGGACCTGCAACTTTGGCCTCATAAAGCAAGTGAACTAAGAGATGCTCCATCGAATCAAAAAACGATGGAGGAAATATTCTTTCTAAGTTGCAAAGAATAATTGGAATATCTCTCTCTAGTTTCTCCATGTGTGATGCTTTTAACACTGTCGAGCAAATATCATGCAAGAAATTGCTTATCTCTGTAATGGCGCCCCATACAAAGTTCGGTAGAACTTCCTTGAAAGCTATTGGAATTAGTCTTTCCATCAATATGTGACAATCATGACTCTTCAATCCTGTCAACTTGCATTCATTCAAATTAACACATCTCCCGAGGTTTGGAACATATCCATCAGGAAACCGCACAGATTTCAACCATTGACAAACAACTCGCCTCTGCTCCTTATCCAATGTATAAACTGCTTTTGGTTTTGGTCCCCTGCTGCTTGCATTCACATCTAGTGTTGGCCGATCACAAATATCTCTCATATCTTTTCTTGCGTTCAAGTTATCTTTTGTTTTTCCGGTGACATCCATCACAGTATTTATGACATTGTCGAAAACATTCTTTTCTATGTGCATGAAGTCAAGATTATGATGAATAAGATGGACCTTCCAATATGGTAGATCCCAAAATATACTGCGTTTTGTCCATTTATGTATACTTCCGTACGCAAAAGTCGTACCGTGAGGGTTCTGAACAACAGTTGGAAGTCCTGCACCAGCTCCCAAATTTGATCGCCGGTCAACCTTAATGGTGGACTTGTTCTTTCAGTCCTATTCTTGATGAACTCTTTTTTATTCCTTCTGAATGTATGATTTATCGGTAAAAATTGTCTGTGACAATCAAAATAGCTGGGCTTCTTTCCATGTTTTAATCTAAATGACTTTGATCTCTCCAAACATATCGAACATCCTAAGATCCCAGCTGTACTCCATCCAGATAACATTCCGTAAGCTGAAAGTCATTTATCGTCCAAAGAAGAGCAGCCTTCGTTACAAATATTTGATCGGTAGAAACATCATATGTAAGGACACCTTCCTCTCATAGCCGTTGTAACTCTTCAATCAATGGTTGCATATAAACATCTATTAACTTTTTCGGATTTTACGGCCCAGTCACGATCAATGTCAAAAATATATAAGGTGTCTTCATGCACATACTAGGTGGAAGATTGTACGGCGTTAAGATAACTGGCCAACATGAATAACTTTTTCCTGATTTCCCAAATGGGGCAAATCCATCAGCACAGAGACCTAACCTGATGTTTCGAGGCTCTATTGCAAACTCAGGGTATGTTCTGTCAAAATGTTTCCATGCCTCTGTATCTGAAGGATGATACATTAGACCCTCTTCTGTTTCATAATTTGCATGCCAAGTCATGTATTCAGCAGTGGCTTGAGACGCATAAAGCCTTTGCAATCTGGGGATTAAGGGCAGATAAAACATTTGCTTGCATGGTCTACGCTTCTGATTACGACCCTACCTCCTGTTAATCTTGTACCTAGGTTGGCTACAGAATTTGCAAGATTCTGCATTTTCATCATCTCTCCAATATAACATACAACCCCTACTACATACATCAATCCTTACAACCGAAAGACCTAAGTTATCCACTAGCTTTTTCATATCGTAAAAATCACTTGGCATGATGTTAGCACAAGGCATTGTTTCCCGCATTACTTCAACAAAAGAGTTGAAGCAATCCGCAGACACATTATGCTCTGCCTTGATATTTAACAGTCTTGCTGTCACTGATAACTTAGTGTGGTTGTCACAACCTGCCCATAAAGGTTCATCTGCTACTTTCAACACATCCCAGAACTGATTAGATGAAAAGGTTTCATTACACATATTCTCATCAAAACCCGTTAGTCCTATCTCTTCCAATTGTGATGCATGACTAGTACCCACTTGTTCAAGTGTAGGAGTAAAACTAGTACTTGCATGGTTCGATTTTGAAACAAAATTCTGACTAGCTGCATCAATCACCATCCTCTCGTTTGGGTTCAATTGGTCATAATAGCTACATTCTTCCCTAACTAAAAATTGGTCACTTCTTCGATATCCTTCATCAGATATAAATGGTTCACCATGGCAAGTCCAATTATAATAATTCGGAGTAAACCCAAATCTACAAAGATGTTCTCAAACTTTATCACACACATTAAATTTACCATTACTGCACTTTTTACATGGACACCTTAACTTATTTCCATCCATGAACTCATATTTACTACTAGCAAAGTCTAAAAATAGTTCCAACCCAGTACGAAACTCATCGGTCAATCCTCGACGTCCAGGTAAGTTCTTATTATACATCCAAGCCCTGTCTCTTTGCATTGTGTCTGTATTAAAATAAAAAAATCTCGTAAAATATTTAAAATATCATATCTACTGTTCTTAATTAAAACCATAAAATTATGAAAATTAAAATTTTATTTTTCACGCAACAATTACTTTGAAATTGAAAAAATTGAAAAAATTACCATGTAAAGAAAACTTACCCAAATATTTGACTGAAATCTTGGTAGTAGAAAGTGGTCAATTTGACGAGAATTGCAACGTTCACTTGGATTGCAAGACCTTTAATTGGACACGTACATAAATAAAAGAAAAATCACTTAACATTCATTTTTTAATAATTTTTTATTTTTTCTGAATTTTTTTTAAAAAAATTTTCCCCTTATATTTTTCTCCGGTCGCCGGTCCGGCGACTGGCTGACGCTGGCGAGTTCGACCTCGCCCTGATTTGGGGGAGGCCGAGCGGCCTCGCCGTGGCCGCCGGTTGACCTCTGGGCGACGGCGACGTCGACCGCCACATCTGGGCGAGGCCGCTGATCGACCTCGCCGGCCATGGGGCAAGGTCGACCGCCATGGGGGGAGGCCGAGCAGCCTCGTCGGTGGCCGGTCGCCTGATCTGCGACCGGCCAAGAAGTTACAAAAAAAAAAACAAAAAAATAGTCAATAAAAAAAAATTCGAATCCAGCGATGAATAGTTTTGCGACGAACCGTATTCGTCGCCAATTAGTCACGAAATTAGCTACGATACTTACCGGTAGAAAAGCTTTACCGAGATTGATTTCTGCGTGCACGGATTATTGAGAGAAACGAAAGAGGGAGAATGTGGGAGAAAAGCGGGGGGGTGTGAGGAATCAGTACAGAGAGAGAGAAATTGACGGGTGGGGTGGATATGAGGAAAGTTATTTTCCGTCATAAATTACAAATTAGCGACGAATCCGTTTTCGTCGTAAAATCCGTCGCAAATTAGCGACGAATTTTTTATCTGTTGCAAATTAGTGACGGAAAAAAAATCCTTCTCGAATTTCGTCCCAAATTTACGACGGAAAATTGGTCGTCGCTAATTTGCGACGGAATTACGACGACCAATTTTCCGTCGCAAATTTGCGACAAAATTAGCAACGGAAAATAAATCCGTCGCTAATTTGCGATGGAATTAGCGACAGATTTTTTTTCCGTCGCTAATTTCCGACGAAAAATAATTCCGTCGCAAATTAGCGACGGAAAATTTTCGCAAATTAGCGACGGAAAATTTTCATTGCTAATTTGCGACGGAAAAAAAATCAGTCGCTAATTTGCGACGGATTTATAAATCCGTCGCAAAGTTCGTCGCAAATTAGCGACGAAAAATTCCCCGTCGCAAATTTCCGTCGCTAATTTCATGTTTTTTTGTAGTGCAATGGAGCTGTCTATAACTGTTAATGCATCGATGATTACATTGGAACGCCATGGGATATATGCCAAAGATGTCAGTTCGCGCCCAGGAAATTTCGGCTTTTTGTCATGCATTGGTGTTTGTGGACAACAAGCTGGTGGGAGATCCTCTTGAGAAGCCTACTCTTAAAAGAATATACTGGGATTACAAATCTGATGAGAAGGCCACGTCGAAGGTGGAGGTGTTCAAGTTGTGGAAATTGTTCAGAGGCACCACTTTGCCTTCCACATAAAGCGGTCTGGATTTTTAGAAACATTATGCTCATTGAAGTTCCTCCTAAGACAAAAAGGGGAGCTGGATTTCTTATTCGGATGAAAACATGTTTATTCGTATTGAAGTGTTCAGGACTTGCATATTGTGAAAAACAGAAGAAACTTAGAGAAGCTCTTCTGGTCAAAGCAAAAGAGTTGTCAGTCTACATCGGCGACAATAATCTCCTGCTTCCCAAAAGGGGCTCTATTTTTTTTAGAGTTTGGTTGGAAATTACTGCAGCAAAGGAGAAACTTCATTGGTCAAGGACAACAATATGACTTCGCGCATTGCAAATAGTGTTGCGGCAGCCATGAAAGCTTCTAATTCCCAGACAACAGAAGATAAAGCGCTTACGTTTCATTATAATAGAAGCAATCCCAAGTGTAGGAGAGTCATGGAACCAGCACCTGTTGACCTATCAGCCCCAGTTGGTAAATCATTAAATGTTTTCTCCAAAGAACTGACGTTTATTGATCAAGGCATTAGTCTTACCGAGTTAACCAAAGGGGAAGTAGTCACAGACCAAGTTTTTGGCATATGTGATGAAGGACCTACTTCTTTGTCAAAGATGGTCGCCATGCTTTGTGAGCAAGGATTGTTCTTACCTTTGCTAAGGGCATTGGAAATATTCTTTCCTTTGAGCTCTTTATTACCTTTTATCCGTGCTTTGCAAGCATTCTCTCAGCTGACTTTGGTGATGGAAGGTTGCAAGAACGGGGGCATAGACGAACCTAGCTTCGGACATGTCCATGAGAAGGTTATCACCGTAGTAGAATGGGAACAATGGGCAATCTCCCAGTGAGTGCAAAGAGATGGATTTAGTTAAAAGTCCAGCACAAACATGATGGGACAACATATGCCAAAGGGGAAGGTGTCATAGGAGCAACGCCTCTCGACAAAAAATCATGTTATGACATCCAATTTAGAACAAAAGGATGTATATCGTTCCTAAATTAAGTCCAATTTAGTATGGAGATAACGTACTCCATTTCCTTTTCTCACGGGGTGATAATTGGGGCAAGTCACTCAAAGAAAGAAACGCATCTGATCATATGGGCAACACCTCCTACCAAGAAAGCATAATGAGACCGAACCATCATTTTCGGTGCAATAAATGGGGCAAAGCATCCATGGGACGATGCCCTCAAAATGTTGAGACAGGGAGTATCCCTCTCCTTTCTTCTCTAAGATTCACCTAGACTTAGTTAATTCGATAACATCTTAATGGCCCATTTGGGGATAAGACCTTCAAGATAACTTGGAAATAATGGTTCACCTTTAAAATTTTCAAACTTCTGGTTGCTCAAATGTCTCTTTGAAATGGGCATTTGGAAGAACAAAAGAGTTGAACTTTGTCGATTGTCATATGCAGCAAAGAAGTACTTTTCATGAATGAAATCAGGGTCACGAAGACATTTTTCAAGCAATCCAAGTCACTTTAAGGGGATTTGTATCATGCATATCATGTATACATCTTCTGTGTGTATTTCCCTTTGAAAATGCCAACAAGTCAAAGGCAAATGAAAGCAGATGAAGGGCAATCTTGTATCACTTTCAATTTATCCTTTGTAATCGTTCTCCTAACATATGTTATCTCTACTCTTGAAGGGAGTTGTCAAATACCCAATAAGGCGAATTCAAATGAGGGTAAATTGTATCATTTCCAATTGTCCATTTTGATTCCATTTTTGACAAGATTCTCTTTTCCTTTGGTAGGAAGCATCAAAGACCCAAAGGACAAATGCAAGTGAAGGGTAATGATATATCGTTTCCAATATTTCAATCTATAAAGATTCGTGCACGAACACATTCTTTCGTATTCTTTACAGGGTTACCAAGTCACCGTACCGCAGGTAAGTTCCCTTCTTCCAAAATTCAAATGGATAGTTTTCATTACAAAGAAAAAGTTTTTGATGTTTTTGAGAAAAACAAGCACTAAAGTGGAAATTGAGAAAACAAGCTTTTCGCAAAGATTTTGAATATCATATTTATCCAAAATTTGTCTTTATGCTTGGTGGATCATTCATTTTGAATCAAAATTTCCCATGGAGATTAATTTACTCAAATGATCTCAACAAAATGAGAGGAGATGTTAATCATGCCAAGTGAGAAACACTTAGGATGAGGAAAGGCAAGTCGTTCCCAAACATGTCCTATAAACACTTTGAGAGTTAAGCGAGAAAAATCGTGTCTTAGGACGAAAGATTTATTCGCGATGAGCACATGGATCGAAATGATGAGAGGCATTTCATCCATTTATCCTTAACACTACAAGTTACCTTTTGTTAACCCCCTTGAGCCTCACACAATTGCGGAGAATTTTTTTTAAATGACCCATGTCAAGAAGCACCCCACATCGGGGCAATATCAGAGGTAAGTTGGCATCAGGAGGTGAGAAAAATGGATGGGGATTTTCTTGCTCACTTGCATCAATCTTCGGGCATCTTTATTACAGATGAATTCTTATGATAATTGAAGTGTCCTAGGATGATGAAGAGCATTTCTTTCTCCATCATATACACTATTTACCCGTTGCATAGCACATTTGAGCCTGCGAATTCGTTTCTCTAAACCCAGTTGGTGATCATCCCCCATACACGGGGCAAGGCAAATGTTTCCACTGTTTGAGCATTACGGTCCGAAGCGTCAATGACAACCTTGAGAGCCTAATAACATTGTTTGTCTAAACTTGTCTAGGCTAGTTCTTAAGCCAAAAAAAAATGAAAACTAGGGTTATGAAAAAGCAGCGTGCCTAGTAAAAGCAAGGCTGATGTCCATAGATTAAAAAAAAGAGATTAAAGAAAAAGAGTAAAAAAGAAAAGAGTCGAAAAAATGAATGATGATGAACTCGGGGGCACGAAAAAGCAGTATGCCTGGTAAAAACAAGGCCGACGCCCATATATTAAAAAATAGGAAGTAGAAATGTTGGGAAGGTGTATGTCAAAATCGCAAAGACATCCCCACTGAAACAGTAGTCATCTTACGAGTCTCAAAGAGTCAAGTATCGAACTTTCAAAACCAATGGAGCATCTATGAAAACAATCCCTGATGGCAAAGAAGACTGGTGACAATGCTGAGATGATCACCAACTCTTTCACCCCTTTATACACATTTTTTAGCCAGGCGAATCCTTTCGTTTCTCAATCCCTAAATCTAGCCTATGTTACGTCCCTTATAAAGCCTCTTCAGATTCGGGCACTTAAATTAACGTAGGAAATCATATGTTTATAAGCATCGCTTGAATAAGTGCGAGCAAGACTATTTCTTTCTCATTTTGTAGGGTTCTTGATTTGTAAACGTGGAGATAATTACGGAATATTTTTTCCGTAGCCTTGACTTGGACAGTCCCCTTTGTCAAGCCATTAACCAAGCCAATATTACGGTCCTTTAAAAGACCTCTCAGATTGGTCAATGTGTACTCATTGCGAATATTTCTGAAAGCTTTCGACACCGGTAATGCAAGGTATATTGAGGGATCAGACTATTTCCTGTATCAATGGATGGGATCAAACGGTGACATTCTCGATTCGGACCCTATTTCGGCAAAAAAAGTGGCTCAAACTGTCAATGCACTAATAGTAGGGTTAGACCATGAGTCGATTCACAAATCGTGCGTGGGTAAACTATTCGATTAAGAAGGGCAATTAAGGGTCGGGAAATGCGCTCGACTAGAGTACTCAACCATGGAAAATAGCTCAACTATAAGGGTTGACGTGGGACGATGTTATGACATCACGGGTCAATCAGTGAAAGGTTAGGAATTGATTTGACGGAAGTATACATAGTTGGATTGTAGGTGATTTTGCACAATCATTGTACTAAACTCGAACGATCCTAAGCTAATTTCACAAAACCATGTGCCCCGGGTAAATAAGTCAATTTCGCACGATTACATGACAACCGAGAATGATCCATGGATTGACAAGACTCGAATATGGATTGATTGACGAATCAACCATCAGTCACGCTAGCGACACCCAAGAGGTCGCTTAACTCGGATAGGCCGTATTAGGAGCACTTCCCATTGAAGTTTAGCCATGAGCCTTGGTCTGGTTATAAGTTTTCGATTAAGGATAGTTCATAGACTTTCCTTTCCAGATTAGTCAAGATAGACCCTCGGGAATAATTTTGGGTCTCGAAACTTTAAGTATTCTTGCCCTTGGATATTTGTGAAAGCTCGCTTGGAAAGTTTGCTTGAAACTTGCATGAGAAGCTTGCAATGAAACTTGATGGAGAAGTTGGGGAAAGCTTGCAAGACAAGCTCAACTTCTCTCTCTCTCCCTCTCTCTCTCTTTCTCTCCCTCCTTCGGCCACCAGCAGATCCACCTCCCTTGGCTGCTGTTTTACTAACGTGGAGCCACCGCCACCACCTGCTAAGCATCGTGATTGCCCGCTGCCTTGCGCCGTCCGTCCGAGCCGCTTTCGTCGCCGATTCGCCTTCACCACAAGCCCAAACCAGCCCCACAGAATCTGCTAAGCTGCTGTCCAGCCATCATCGCCACCCTGTGTCATTTCCGGACCGAGTCACGCGTAGCCCTCGCCGCCGTCATTGAGCCCGTGTCGTCAAAATCGTTAACGGGTGAGTTAACACTCTAATCCCTTGATTAGTACGTTAAACTTGATTAGGATTAGTTTATATTAAGTTAATTAGGTGATTGGTGATTAATTAGTTGTTAGGTTATCAACTAGCGATAGGTTATCGGAAAGTTAGGCGATAAGCTATCGAAGTTTTGGTGATAAGTTATCGCCAAATAGGCGATAGGCTATCAAGAAAATGATGATAAGCTATCGTCAAAGGGACGATAAGCTCTCGTTATTTGAGTAAAAAGCTATTACCAATTAGGTGATAAGCTATCGATTAATTTAATGATAAGCTATCACCAAGAGGTAATAAGCTATCAATATTTGGATGATAAGTTATCGCAATTAGGGCGCTAAGTGGATTTTATATGGATGTTTTCTGCTTGAGTTAAGTATTGAATTATCCTCGTTTTATGATGTTTAATGCTTGCTTTGCCCTGAAAAATAATTGCCCTATGCGAACCTTATTATTTAATTTTTAAAAGGGTTTTTGTGGACATATAATTAATAGACCCCAAGGTGTCAGGTTTATATGTCAAGTTTTATAAGTTAAATAGGGCGAGGATGTCTAAAAAGGGAAGCATGCATAGTTTGACTGTTTAATTGTGCGTATGTGATCACGTGTGAATTTATTGCTGCATTTTTAGGCATGAAAGTTGCAGTATTTTGATATGTGAGCACAACTATGTCTGCATTTGCTAAATGAGGAGAAATGAAATTGGCTTGAGTGATTTAGGTGCTTGTGTGATCACATAATGAGAAATTGTTACCCCCGTATGAGTGCGGGCGTGCCTTGAATAGCCGTAATGAAACCCCCGCCCGATTGCGGGCTTGCCTTAAATGGCCATTATGAGACCCCCGATGGAATTTCGGGCGTGTCCTGAGTGGTCGTGATCAATACCTAGTTAAATTAGAAGACCCCCGTGCGAGGGGCGTGCTCTGAGCGGCCGTGATAGATGCCCGGTATACCGGACGACCGCCAACCTGATGCAAGTAACGCGGGTTGTGCCGTGGCCCTGTGAGGTCATAGTAATCGGAACACGCGTGAAAGAGTGTGGATGCATTACGCCTGATTGTGAGATGAAATTGTGAGGCACGGTATGGGACGGGTCAAAACGGTTTCACCTATGATCGGGACTCGTGGGGATGCTTGAGCATGGTAATGCTATTGCGTGTTCTGATTGTATCATATGCTTGTAGCATTATGATTGCACATGATGATTTATAACGTGCAGGGCATGTGTGCCAAGGCAAGGTAAGAATGCCTATAATTGTTTAATGGCACGTTTGTTTATGCTAGGCTGGGTAGCTTGCTTGTGTTTATAGTTAGGGCAAAGCAGGAGTTGCTTTGCTATTGATCTGCCATTGATGTGTGGCTGCGTGTTTAGGTGCTCCCGAGGCGAGTTGACTTCCTAACCGAGGCTTAGGTTGTTAACTTACTGAGATTTATCTCACTTGTTGTTGTTAATAATTTTTCAGGTGCTCAGGTATGAGTATGCGTTGCGTTGCGTTCCATGGGAACCGGCTATTTTGAGGGGATCACCTTTTGAGGTTGTCCTCGTATATAGAGAAGCTAGGTTAACCCCCTACCTTTTGTAGTTGTAATCGGGAAGGTGTGCGTGGCGGACTTGTATTATATTAATCCCCAATGTACTGCTGTTAAGGTGTGTATGTATACATATATATATATATATGTGTTGTATGTTTTCCTGTCTATCCCTGTTATTACTGACTGGGAGATATTAATCTCGCTTCCGCATGTGCATAATTGAAAGATAAAATAAATAGTTTGGCGACGCGTCCTGAGACGTCGGAATTCCACGACCAAGTAAGGATGTTTGCGCACTCGAGGGTTCGGGGTGTGACACAAACAGCCTTCGTGAGAGTTGTGAGAAGCCCTTTTAGACTAAGGAGCTCTTATTTGGCATGTTTGACGAGTCCTTTTCACGAGTCAACATCATTTTGACAAAAACTTTTCTCCTAAGATAATTTGATGATTAATGACATTTCCCAAGCCTGATGGCAATTTTGTGATATTGAGTGATGCCAAATGGTTTCTAAACAATTGAAACTAGCTTGAATTGCTCATGCAATCAACGCTTTCTCAGTGATAATATTCTTTTAATATTGTCTCTCATGACATGTATTCAAATGATAATGATTCCGCCTAGTATGCCTTCGCTACCAAAGCATTTGTTATGACACATTCTGTTAGATTGTGCAGTGACCACTTCGAAAGCTTCCAAATCGACAAGTGTGGTAAGCCTTAACAACTTGGAAGCATTGCCATATGGCAAATTTTCCCAGTGGAATTGATATACAACAAGCTTTAACAATCGTTTGAAGCACTTTCTCTACACTAAGCATTATTGTAGCCCGTAACATCTCTATTGACATGTTCATTGTAGAGATCCTCCACATTTTGATAGGAAATATTAGGCCTTCAGAGTTTTATTCCCTTCACCTTAGCCGTTCGTAGGGTTTTAGACCCTAGGCATTTCTTTAGGGTTTTATTTCCTTTGCCATTCATAGGGTTTTAGTCCTAAGGCGGAGTTTTTGACATTCATAAGGCTTTAGTCCCTAGGCGAGATCTTTCTCGTTCATAGGGTTTTAGCCCCTATGCAGAATCTTTAACGTTTATAGGGTTTTAGTCCCTAAGCATTCCTTCAAGGTGTTACTCATATTGCCATTCATAGGGCTTTAGTCCTTAGGCGGGATCTTTGTCGTTCATAAGGTTTTAGTCCCTAGGCGGAGCCTCTAACATTCATAGGGTGTTAGTCCCCAAGCATTCTTTCAAAGTGTCATTCCTATTGCCGTTCATAGGGTTTTAGTCCCTAGGCAGAACCTTCAAAGGTTCGTGGGTCCAACCTTAAACCACACTTTTTCAAAAAGGTTCTGGGTCTTCCCATAAATCCTGATTTCAAAAGGTTCTGGGTCATTCCACAAAAAGGTTCTAGATCTTCCCATAAACCCTTATTTCAAAGGCAAACCATTTTTCAAAAAGGTTTCGGGTCTTCCCATAAACCTTGATTTAAAAAGGTTCTTGGTCATTCCACAAACCCTTATTTCAAAGGTTCGTGGGTCCATCCTTAAACCACACTTTTTCAAAAAGGTTCCGGGTCTTCCCATAAACCCTGATTTCAAAAGTTTCCGAGTTATTTCATAAACCCTGATTTCAAAGGTTCTAGATTCTCTTAAACCCTGATTTAAAAAAGGTTCTAGGTCTTTCCACAAATCCTGATTTGAAAGGTTCCAGATCTTCCCATAAACCTTGATTTGAAAGGTTCCGGATCTTCCCTCAAACCCTGATTTCAAGAGGTTCCGTGTCATTCCCCAAACCCTGATTTCAAAGCTTTCGGGTATTCCCATAAACCCTAATCCAAAAGTTCTAGGTTTTTCCTTAAACCCCAATTTTCACATGATTCTGGGTCCTCCCTTAAACCCAGATTTCAAAAGGTTTCGGGTTTTTCCTTAAACCCCGATGTTCAAATGGCTTCGGGTCTTTTCTTAAATCCCGATTTTCAAATGGTTCCGGGTCCTTTCTTAAACTCCGATGTCAAAAGGTTCCGGGTCTTCCCAAAAAACCCTGATTTTAAAAGGTTCTAAGTCTTCTCCTAAATCCTTATTTCAAAGGTTCCGGGTCTTTCCAAAAACCTAATTTTAAAGGGTTTTGGGTCTTCCCATAAATCCTTAGTTCAAAGGTTCTGGGTTTTCCCATAAACCCTGATTTTAAAAGGTTCCCGTCTTCCCATAAACCCAAATTTCAGTCAAGACCATTTTTACATGGCAAGACCTTGTCAAATAAAAGAATTCCCCTGTTAGGTGAGTATCCGCCCAAAAACAAATTTCAAAATATATACAAATAAATAAATCACTATCTCTCACTTTGAGCTACCACACCATCCCATATCCTTCACGGGCAAAATGTGGGTGCCCTTTTCATCTTCGAATGAAACTTCGTTGAAATTTCCTTCGAAAAGGGGCAACTGTTGACACCTGATTTTGCCCGCCTTGTTAAATCAATGCTTAAATGACAAATTGGCCAAATTAGGAGAGACAAAGTCATTAGGAAATAGATCTTAAAAAAATTAATTAATTATTAGAGAAAAGGCCGGCGCTCCTTGTCCCAATAACCCCGACCCGATTGAGCTAGCCCATTTTGCTTATTGTTACTTCTTTCTTTCTTTCTCTTTTGGGCTTGGCCCTTTCTTGCTTTCTTTCCTTTTCTCTCTAGCCTAACCCTCTTTCCTTTCTTTTATTTCCAGCCCAGCCCCCTCTTCTTTCTCTCCCTCATGCTCGCACACTCTCACGCATCCCCTCTCCTTCACGACAAACACCAAAGACGACAGAGCAAAGAAGCAATAAATCACGAAAGGTATAGAGGATGGAACGACCAACGACAAGGGAGCGCGCCGCAACGTCGAGCGGATATGCCAGGCCAGTACAGTCCTTTGGAGGAGGAAAAAAGAGGAGCTCAGTTTTAAAACGATGGGGAACCGAGAGAGAGAGAGAGGAAATGGGGGCTAGATTCAAAAGAGCGAAAAGGGGAAGGGGTCTAGGAAGAAGAGAGTGCTTCAGTTCCTCAACCTGTGAGGATTGCCGGCAAATCTCTTCCCTCTCCCAGTGAGCCGGTCATCGTTGCCGGACGTCCATCGCCTCCGGCCGTCGCATTTCGTCCCGGTCAAACACGAAACATAGGGACACCAAAGAGAGAGGATCGGGAGGGTGTTGCAACCTACCTTACGAAGGCCGAAATTGATGAAGTGGGTTTAGAGGTAAATGTTCATGAAATGGTCCATATGACACATCATAAAAGATGACTTACCGAAGTGTTGATCTTTTGGTCATCCATATGATCCATTAATCATGAACGTGGATTTTTTCTAAATCCATATCTCGCGTGATAGCGGATCAATTTTATGTTTTTTTAAGGTGTCGCGACTAGCCTAGGTTGGGGGTCAGCTAGAATACCCAACCGAAACGCAGGAGTTTTGTTTCGATTTCTACGGGAACCAAACATCATGAGTTCGGGGACTTGCTTACGTTAATATTTCTATTAACACCCTTTCAGTACCGCTAAACTTAACATGGTTGTTATCTAAATTATCATGCATTTGTTTTTTACCATTTTTCATGCCAAAGTCTTAGTCCACTAGGTGATCATGCATTTTATTTTTGTGTTTTCTTTTAAGATTCTAAACTAATCCTATCTTAGTCTAGAAAGGAAAGAAACAAACAATTGTATTGAAAAGCATTGCGCAAACTAAACACACAAGGTGTTAAAAGGACGAGCTAATTCTAAGTGCGAGAAAGTAAAACCCGCAACTCGTCAGGTTTTTATTACAACAAAAATTGAAAACCCGAGACATGATTGGGAACGAATGAATTGAATACAAATTGAGACCGGATAGGACATCGGTCTATCGCCTTGGTCTTTTACAATTTTGGACTATCCCCTCCGTGGGCCGCCTCTCGAGTGTTGGTGTTTATATCCATAAAATACATTCACGACAAACAATACACAAAGGAACAACCAAAGAAAGGTAATGATGCCAACAATTCACCAATCAAACACGGGCGTCGGGATCGGCCTTTGCTTTACATGCATTTTGATTCACCCACCCACTTAATCATCTAACATTATTTGATTAATGGTTAATGATAACGGGCTATCATTTGCATTCACAAAACGGCAACTCATATCGATTAACACCTAAAGTCGGATTCTAAGTGACCATAATGGGCTATCTGCCGAACATGCACTGGGCCTAACATACATCTAACAAACACATGCATAGCAATGAGCAAAGCATGCATTCAGGCCCATGGGCCTTGTTTCTCAACCAATCAAGCAATGGGAAGTGGGCCTCATAAGAGGACCACTTAATCAATTATTAGTTACTAAATTCGGACCCATTCTGTTTGAGTATGATTGCTCAAACTAGTGATGTCAAAATGATGTGATTCAGGTGGCATTAGAAAGCTTATGTCATGAGGATAAAAAGTCAAGAGGACCACTTTTTCTAGTTCCCTACCGATTTTCACGAAAAAGACAATTCTACCATCGGTGATAGTTTGGACCTGGTTAGAATTTGAATTCAAAATAGTGACAAAATCCCGTCAAAATTTTTAGACAGTTAGGATTCTCCATGCGTGACAGTTTTCATGTTTTGAGTTTTTTTCTAAAAGGCCCTCTAAATTTTTATAAAATTCTGTTTTCACCAAGGACTCGTTTGCAAATCAAGTTTTAGCCCGAGAGGACCTTATCTAAGACTTTTAGCAAATTGACCCCATAAAAACTGCTATTAGGCCCTCAAAATTTCCGGTCTACATAATAAGGCCCTAATGAACAACTTTATTATTTTGAGTTTTCGCAAAAGAGGAATCAAAGTTTATCAAATTCGGAGAAACATATTTTGGATTTCAAAGAGAGGAAAATTAGATCAGAACACAGATATTGACTAAATCATAAAAATTCCTTTGAAAATATAAATGAACTCGAACTTTGATAAAATTTATGTCACTGGAAAGCTCTCGATTTCATTTTAAACTTTCATGCAGAACATTTTTTTATATTTTGAATATACGAATTTATAAAAATCGAAGAACACATGAAGGTCATTCAGAAACTCATCTGTCACCAGAGTTATGCCTAAATGACGTTGCTAATCGTTCTAATCTAACATGTTTTGAATTTTATGAAATTTTTAAAGTGAATAGATCTGAATGTGGTCGACAACTTTCTTGAAGGAAGTTTTCTCAAATAATGAATACATAAAATCAGAAAAATCATTCAACCGAGCAAGGTCATTCAATATCACAGAAGAATAGGACACAACATTATCATTCCAGATTTTGATCTCGACTTTCGAAGGAGTTTTGACCTAGCAAACGAAGTCCAATTGAGGCATGCAACATATCACATCGAAGCTCTCGACATATCCTATGATTCTCTAGTTGATCACTTCTTCAGATTTCGACATTTACGAGATGAAATCAACATTTTAAGCATGCAGACCTCTCTGTGCACGATTTCACAGGATAAGATCCAAGTATACCTACCTTATTCAATGATGTTGCTGAGCTCAAATGAGCTATTTTGGCTACCAATGATCTCGGGAATGACGCCAAATATAGCTCCCAATATCTACGTCACAAGGTAAGAAAATCAATGTAAGATTGCGATCCAAAGAATAAAAAGTAAAATCAAGCTTAAAGTGGAACTCCGGTGTCTTTTTCGGTGGAAACCGGCCACCACAGCTTCGAGATGAAGTTGAGGATGCTGATCGCAAGTCTCAAACCGCCTAGGAAGAACGTCGGGATGTCGGAATCACCACGGAAGCCAGCTAGATCAATCACCAGCTCGGTTGCCGATGATGTAACTGAGAGAAAGATGGAGCTGATCGGAGGTGCTCCAGCTACCAACAGTTGTGGCTAGCCTTACGACCGGCTCTAGGACGTTCGGAGGGCTGCCAAAGTGGCGGCGGTGTGCCGGAAATTGGCCGACAAGTGGCCGGCGTGAGCAAGGAAAGCTCACGGCCAAGAGAGGAAATGAAGAGAAGGAGAGAGATGAGAGAGAAAACAGATCTGGAAAATAAGAGTCCCCCCTCAATTTTGGAGGGAAAATGCTTTTATACCCCCCAACTTTGAATCCTAGCCCTTAAATCAATCGAATGGTCTAGAATGCATCCTTAATGATTAAGAATATTCGTTAAAGGCTAAGAATAGGTGACATGGCATTATGGATGGCCATGATCAATTCTAAATGAATGGCCATAATTAATTTACTTACCTCCTAAGTAATTTGCTTAATCCTTTTGGAAGGGCATTTTAGTAATTTCACTTAGGGGCATTTTTGTAATTTTCATTTAAGGGCATTTTTGTCATTTTGGGCTCAAAGGGATGTGGCCGGCCTTGGCTAGTCGGAATGGACTGCCAGCCGCCGGATTTTCGATCGAAAAATGGTCGATCTGATCGGACCAGTTCAATTCGGGTCAAACCGGGTTGAATCGGTTGGACCGGTTTAACCCAAGTTTGACTGGGTTGAACCAATTCAATTATTGGCCCAATTTTTTCTAATTTTGTGCAATTTAATCCCTATCATGATTAATTGACCTAATTAATATTGAATTCGATTAAATTGGATTGAATCAATTTGAAATTCATGCACAAATTGATCCAAATTAACTTGTTTAGTCTAATTGTTCTTTGATTTGAGTTAAATTGCATGGCCAAGCTAAACTAACGAATTTAATTGAAGTCTAATTAGCCAAATTGAGCCTCAATTCATCAAATTGGATGTTAGTTTAAAATGGGTCAAGTTGAATTAAACTAATTAGACCAATTACTCTTAGATTTCTCAATCATTGGATCACTAAACTAATCAAATTGGCTCAAATTCATGTGAATCTTCCAAAATTGATCTCGAATTTGGATTTCACTTAAGAAATTAGGCTCATTCGTGTCTTAATTGCGCAAATCATGAAGAATTTATCAAAATCACTTATTAGGGCCTAAATTGGGGGTTTTTTCACTTGACTTGGAATTACAAAGTTGGCTCCAAAATTGAATGTAATACAACATCTAGATCAAATGTCGTGAAGGAAACTAATCTAAAAAATGACTAGAAATGAAGTAATTTCACTTTTGGTCGATTTGGACCAAATTCCATAAAATTGGGGAAAAATTGATTCTAAACTGATTTTTGTAGAATTTCAAATGCTGAAGTCAAATTGAATGTAAAATAAGATGATTTTGAGATTTTTGTAATTTCTAATTTTTTTGGTCAAAGGTTTGACTAAAAGTCAAACCCTAGTTGACTTTTTACTAGGAGTTGATTTTGTGATCAAATCTTTGAATTTTTCTGAAATTTTCACTTTTAAAGTGAAATTAAACTCAAAATGAATCTTTTTGTGTGAAAAGCCCCAATTTGACTGGGGTTGACTTTTGGTCAAAGGGATGACCAAAAAGTCAACCGTATTACTTTTCGGGTTTTCATGTGAAATGAATAGAAAATTGTTTATAGAAGCCAAATCCACGAACATAATTGAAAAACGACACTTTTTGTTAGAGAAATGGACTCCGTCGCGATCAGAGACCCAAATCCCGAGTTTTCTACCATTGATGACACGTCAGTTAAAAATTAGGTGTCAACAGCTATCCCTCTTTGAGTAGGAGCTCGAAGGGGTTCCGCTCAAAGACCAATTGGCACCTGTAAATTTTTAGTCCACTCCACTTGGGAAATAAAAGAAAATAAGGACAAAGACATTTGATCAAAGTCTTACTCGAAGCACTTACCCTTAACCGTTTGGATTGTTAGCTCATTCATGTGTTTTTCTCTTCTCTCTCCCATATGGTGGAATGAAGGAATAAAAGAAAAAGAAAGGGTTTTGTAGAAAATCTATGGTGTAAGGATAACCAAGAAACTAAAGTGACAAGGTTTAAGGACGACCCGTAACCTAAGATAAGGTTTAAGGATGATCTAGAACATAACGGGCAAGGTTTAATGATAACCTAGAAGCTAAGACAAGGTTTAAGGATGACCTATAACCTAAGACAAGGTTTAAGGATAACCTAAGTCAAAGGGTTGACCAAAAAGTCAACCGTATTACTTTTCGGGTTTTCATGTGAAATGAATAGAAAATTGTTTATAGAAGCCAAATCCACGAACATGATTAAAAACGACACTTTTTGTTAGAGAAATGGACTCTCGCGATCGAGACCCAAATCCCGAGTTTTCTACCATTGATGACACGTGTTAAAAATTAGTGTCACATATCCCTTTGAGAGGAGCTCAAGAGGTTCTCAAAGACCAATTGGCACCGTAAATTTTTAGTCGACTCCACTTGGAAAATAAAAGAAAATAAGGACAAAGACATTTGATCAAAGTCTTACGAAGCACTTACCCTTAACCGTTTGGATTGTTAGCTCATTCATGTGTTTTTCTCTTCTCTCCCATATGGTGTAAGGATAACTAAGAAACTAAAGTGACAAGGTTTAAGGACGACCTGTAACCTAAGATAAGGTTTAAGGATGATCTAGAACATAAAGGGCAAGGTTTAATGATAACCTAGAAGCTAAGACAAGGTTTAAGGATGACCTATAACCTAAGACAAGGTTTAAGGATAACCTAGAACCTAAAGTGACAAGGTTTAAGGGTGACCTAGAACCTAAGATAAGGTTTAAGGGTGATCTAGAACCTAAAAGGCAAGGTTTAAGGGTGACCTAAAATCTAAAATAAGGTTTAAGAACCGAAGAGACGGTGTAAAAATCGAAAGCGATACATGGTTTAAGATAACCAAAAATGAGGGATATGGTTTAGGCTGACCAAAAATTGATCTACTTGGGAATTTTGACTTGAGAAGGACTGCAAATTGTAATTACTTGGATATTGAAGATCCAAAGCTACTTACATGCATCCACTTGAAAAGAATATTAAAAGGGAATCATTCAAGATTACATGAAACTATAAACCAAGAAACTTAATCAATGAAGACTTTGAACGTCATTCAAATAATTGTCAATCAAACTCTTGGTAAATGCCATCGACTTGTTAAAATTCCTTTGAAGGAAAACTTTGAACAAAATGATTTTGATATCTTCAGAAAGGTTTGTTAAAAATGCCAAATTGAAGTGCCTTAATCAAAAAGGTCTTCTCACAATGGCTTTCATGAAGGCTTTTGCTCCCATTCGTCAGTGTGGGATTCCAACTTTGAGCACTGGGGATATCTCACATAACCTATGTCGAAGGTTTTTGAAAATATTCGCAGTGAATACAACTTGATCAATCAAAAAGGTCTTTTGAGGGACTGTAATGTAGGCTTGGTTATGGGCTTACACAAAGAATTGTCACTTTGAGGCCAAGAAAGGAATATCCAATTCAACATCTTCATCGGGTTTACAAGTCAAGAACCTTGAAGATAAGACAAGATAGGATTGCTTCCACTCCTTCAAGTGGTAGCTTCTTTGTGAAATCTTTACGTAGACTCAAATCATCCCAATCGAAAGAGACTTCGGAGAGGGTTGTTATGTCGGTTTAGGTTAGACTCAAAAGGCTTGAAATTTTGCAAAAGGGGTTTGAATGAGAAATGGTGATTATCTTGGCATCATTACCAAATCATCCAACACTAACAACATTTGGCTCTTGAAATTAATTTGTCTCGAGAGCCGATTGTCTGATTATTTTTCTTGCAACAAGAGCTTTGCTCTTTCTATGCATCTTTCGTAATTAGAGTTTTGTTTTCATCATGAGCATATCGCCTTTTGCTCTTGCTTTTGATGCATTTTCTCTTTCATAGGCATTGGCCTTGCTTTTACCAAGCACACTACTACTTTATGTCCCCTAGTTTTCATCTTTTGAGTTCTTAGGACTCTTAAGACACTGTACACATATTCACCAATTTTTCCAAATTTTCCTGGTAAATCATATGCATTGCCCCAATGTGGGGAGATAATCACCATTTGGGCTTTGAAATGAACAATGCTTAAGTCTCAATTTGGCTAAGCAAAGGGATAATTGTGTTTGGGCAGAGGAAAAGAATGCTCTTCTTCACTTTAGGATGCTTCAAGCTTTGATAAAGATCTACTTGAAGTTACCACAAAAAGGTTGATGCAAGTGAAAGCAATAAAATCTTTCTTAATCTTTTTGCTCCAAAATGATCAACCAAAAACTCCTAATTTGCCCCAATGTGGGGTAGTTCTTGACAGGGGTATTTTGAAAATTTCTTCTTATTTGGCTCAAAATGGCTAGCAAGGGATATCATGAGTGTTTAAGATAGAAAAGTGAAATGCCTTTTATCACCTCAATCCATATATTCAATGCGAATAAATCCTATGTCCTAAGACAAGGTTTTATTTCTCGTTCACTCTGAAAAGTGTATAGGGACGTGTTTGGATAGGGCTTGCCTTTTGTCATCTTAAGTACTTCGACTTGTCATGACTAACATTTCCTTTTTATTTCTCAAAAAACATTTGCTTAAATTATCCTCCGTGGGGATTTTTGACTCATGATGTGTTTACCAATGCTTGAATGACCAATTTGAAGGATGTCATTCAAACTCTTCAAAATCATATTTTCAAATTTGTTTCAAACTTCGAATTGTTTTTCTAACTTTTGAAAAAACTTTGAAAAGTCCTTTTGAAATGCGTTGACAAAGAACATTTTTTTCAAATGATTGTTCACTTACTCCACATTGGGTAGTTGACAACAGGGACACAATGCCGCTTTTGATTTTGATTTCTACGAGAGCGGCGTTTCCGATACAAAAGGAAGGAAACATTGTCAAAGAATTATATTGAAAATAAATAAATTGGAATGATACCATTTACTCTTTCTCTTGATTCCACATCAAAGAAAACACCTCTAATTTCCTTGAGAATGTTTTGATACCTACAAAATGAGCACACAAATGCACTTATGTGATATATGCATGGTATGCATGATGCAAGTGACCTAGAGTGACACGGTCTTGCTTGAAAAGTGGCTTCGCAGCCTTTCATTCATGGAAAATATTTCTTGACAGCATCTGCATTTATAGGATTTAACAACTCTTGGCCATCTATTTCGACAAGAATTAAGGCTCCACCAGATAGGGCCTTCTTCACAACATATGGGCCCTCATAATTCGGAGTGAACTTTCCACGAGGATCCAATGTGTTGGACAAAACTTTCTTTATCATAAGATCATTAACCTCAAAGTGCCTTGGTCAAACTTTGTGATTGAAGGACTTTGCCAGTTGCTTTTGGTAACTTTGTCCATGACATAAGGCTTTCAACCTCTTTTCGTCAATCATGTTCAATTGTTTATATCTTTGTTGAATCCATTTGGTTTCAGAAAGCTTCAATTGTGAAAGCACTCTTAGTGAAGGAATTTCCATTTCCACAAGTAGAACGGCTTCCATTCCATATGCAAGCGAGAACGGAGTTGACCCAGTTGAAGTACGGATGGAAGTTCGATATGCCATTGGTGCATATAGCAATCGTTCATGCCAATCGCGATAATTCTCTGCGGTCTTTGACAAGATTTTCTTAATGTTCTTGTTTGCCGCTTCCACAGCTACATTCATTTACGGGCGGTATGGTGAAGAATTTGAGTGGCAAATACGAAACTCGTTAAGCAATTCATCTACTATCTTGTTGTTCAAATTGGATCCATTGTCCGTGATGATTGCTTTAGGAACCCCATATCAAGCGATGATTGTCACGCCGCGCTTTTTTTGTTTGGGCTTTCGGGATTTGCGCGCTAAGGAGGTATTTCCGTGTAAGGGTCTCTCCCAGACCATACCTGACGTGATAGCGGATGGTAATTTCCTATTTAATCTAAGTTTGTGATTTTGGAGTCGCCACTAGTCATTATTGGTAGGTAGATGTCGTGCCGCGCTGCGCTTTATTTTTTGGGGCTTTCGGGATTTGCGCACTAAGGAGGTATTTCCGTGTAAGGGTCTCTCCCATACCATACCTCACGTGACAGCAGATGGTAATTTCCTATTTAATCTAAGTTTGTGATTTTGGAGTCGCCACTAGTCATTATTAGTAGGTAGACTAGAAACCTAATCGGGGTATGGGAGAAATACCATGATTTTACAAATCAGAGAGTCTGAGTACGGGGACTTGGTTACGTTATTGATCCCAAATCGAGATTCCTAACGCCCTTTCGGTACCTAAGAACGATACGATGTCTAACGTGTCATGCAAATTTTCGAGGCTTACCCACTAATTCTATCCATTCTAATCGCAGGAAAAACCAAACAAGTATTGAATGTACAATCAATGTCAATCAGATCAATCAATCCTAAATGGTCTCTAAAAATGAAAATCAATCAAAACATTCAAACCCGAATGAAGCTCTAGAAGCTTATTCATTTCATGATTTACATTTTTTTAGGATTTTAGGGTTTTTTAGCGGTTATAACCCATGAATTTGGAATTTTCTAAAAATGCCACTTGGGCACTTCCAAAAATTCAAATTTCACATTTGAGGGTTGGCCACAGTGTTTTTGGACCATTCTGTAAATTTTTAAAAATTTTGAATTTTTTTGAATTTTTTTGAAATTTTTTTTCTGAAATTTCATTAACCGAGAATTGATTTTTATGATTTTCTGAAAATTTTTATGAATTTTTCAATTTTTTCAATTTTTATTGATTTTCTAAATTTTTCACATTTTTTATTTGTATTTTCTGAATTTTTATTTTTATGAATTTTCTGTTTTTTTTTAAATTTTTGTGAATTTCCTATTTTTCTAAAATTTTTCGATTTTCCAAAAAAATTTAGATTTTTCTGATTTTTTACATTTTTTTTGAATTTTTTATTTTTTTTTTTAAGAATTTTTTAAGATTTTTTTAGATTATTATTATTATTTATTTAATTTTTAAATTTCCCGCCGGGAAACGAACCAGACCGGTCCGGTTCAACCCGGTTTGGCTTGGCCGAACCGGGTGTCGCCGGCGCCGGCGCCGGTTGTCTTCTCCGGCGGATACGGTGCCCAAAACGGCACCGTTTTGGCTCAATTTCTTTGGGGCATTTCCCCAAGCACTCGGTGGGCATGATCTCTTGTTTTGGATTATCAAGGCCGCGACTTCGGACCGAAATCCGACGAGCTTCCGGTGACCTTCCGTTCATGTTTTTAGGTTCTGTATTGAGTCTTCATCGTCCTCTAGCCATCTAACCTAGTCGGATCATTGCCTGACCACCGCCGGCCGGTGAAAATCGATCCCAAAGGTCTCAACCTAAAACTGATCAAGACCAGCTTCTCTGACTTTCATATCATCACATAATCCGCCCTAACCGTCTACATCGATCAAAATCAAAATCAAAACATCAAGCAAGGTCAATAGTTACTAACTTGAGCGGCCATTGGCCGCAGAAGGCACTCCGGCGAGGCTCGAGAACTTTTTCAATGGTGGATTGACTCGGTTTTGTTGATTTAACAGCACAAAATGCAATCAAAAATACAAAACATGATTAGAAACAAGTTTTGAACATTCAGAAATACAAAATCACGATCAGAATGACATGAACAGCAAGATTGAATCAAATCGTGTTTTCTGGAATTTCTGGAAAAACTGTGGCCGTGAGTAATGTTTACCTTCTTTGTTCGATGATCAGAAGAAATTGTCGAACTGATCCGCGCCTATAGGGTTGTTCCTTGACACTTGAACTTTCACCTGGTGGTCTTAGCCTCGCCGGAAGAGCTCTGGATTGACCGGAAAAGTCTCGGTTTCAGACCTTCAGGACCAGCCGATCCGACTGGAACAGTGGAGGGGAAGTTTCAGCCAAACTCCGATTCGCCGGTGCTCCGCCGTCTAGGGCAGCACCGGACGCTCGCGTGGGAACCTCAGACCATCTCTCTAACTTTTCCTCTTTGGTTTCGCCTGTTTCTCTCTCCTCTCTCTCTCTCTCTCTAGCAAATCATCGAACACTTCCTTCGCCTTTTTTCAGTTTTTATCAGATTTTTTATTGATAAAAAATCCCGCCCAAATTCGATTAGAACCGACTTTTGATCGGTTATAACCAATCTCCGATGACAGCCGGAGATTCTCCAGCTGTCGTTCAGGTCAAACACGTGTCTATTTGACCGGAGAAGATTGGCGAAGTGGCGGGCTTGAAACGTTTTTTCCTGGGTTTTAATGTGACTCAAGTGAGTCGGGCGAAGAAGGTGACCGACCCGAGTCGGGTTAGGTCGGGTTGACCCAGTCGACCCGGGTTGGTCTAAATTCACCAATTAAGCTCAATTTTGACCCAATTTTCAAAATTAAACCCCAAAATTGAATTCCTCATCACATTCCGAACCCAAATATGTGATTTTTCCCAATTTTTGTTATAATTGTATATAAGATTTTCACATTTTTGTATTTGGGTTAATAGGGTTTTGTTCAATTTGATATCCTAATGATCTGATTAGGCAAAATTGATGCCAAAATTGAATTACCCACATCTGATTAACCCTAGAAATGATAGTCTCATGGTTCAACAATTTCATATTGGGCATGATTCCGAATTTGGGCTCAAAATTCTTAATTTTCAATTAAATTTTGGGGTTTTCTGATTTCTTTGACAAATTGTGCAATTGGACCAACCATTATGCAATTCAAGGTCCCAAAATCATTTGTTGTGAAGACACTATGACTTAAAAATGACTAGAAAAAATTTAATTGCATTTTTGGTTCAATTCGGGTTTGATTTTGCCCAATTTTGGGAAAAACACATACCCGATTGAAATTTTTCAAAATTGATGATGTATAGATGAAATTGAATTTAAAATAGGACTAATGACTATTTTTATGGAATTTTCTGATTCCATTTGCTATTTTTCTTGATTTTCTCACTTATTTTGACTAAAAGAAATTAAGGAAAAATGTAGAAAAATGCCAAAAAAATTATTTTTTGATTTGGAAGTAGGTTTCTAGGATTGGCCAAGATTCCTAGTCCTAATTTTGAGATTTTTGAAAATATAAAGAAAAATGAGCTAAAAATCAAATGTCAACAATGATATCACGATGGATGAATTTCGTCACATTCTTTGTGACGTTGGCGTATGAATTTGCTTCGATCCATTTGGTGAAGTAATCTATGGCCATCAAAATGAAACGATGCCCATTTGAAGCTTTAGGATTGATGGGTTCGATAACATCAATGCCCCACGTAGAAAAAGGCCATGCTTCGGACATTTGTTGTAACTCATTTGGAGGAGCATTGATCTTGTCCTCATAAATTTGACATTGATGGCAATATCGCACATGTTGAATGCAATCTGTCTCTATTGTCAACCAGTAATATCCAAGTCTCATGATTTTCTTTGCCAAGAGGTGGCCATTCATGTGTGGACCACACTCTCCTTCATGTATCTCTTTCATCAACTGATTGGCTTCTTTGGCGTCCACACACCTTAGTAAGACTGAATCAAAGGATCTTTTATAAAGAGCATTTTCACTCACAAAGAATTTTGATGCTAATTTCATCAAATACTTTCTATCGGCTGCTTGACTCCCTTAGCAAAATGTGCCCTTTTGTAGATAAATCATAATATCGTAATACCATGGTTCGCCATCGGGTTCCTCTTTAATCATCATGCAGTAGGTCGGGCATTCAAGAATTTCAATTTTGAGAGGATCAATGTCCAATCCATCCATGACTTGTAACATTGATGACAAAGTTGTCAAAGCATCAGCAAATTGATTTTGAGACCTTGGTAGATACTCGAAAGATATCTTTTCGAATTCTTCCATCAATTCTCCAAGGAACTTGTGATATGGAATCAATTTTGAATCGCGCATTTGCCATTCATCTTCGGTTTGAAGAATGATGAGCGCAGAATCACCATAGACTTGTAACCTCTGAACCTTCATATCAATGGCAAGTTGTAAGCCAAGAATACAAGCTTCATATTCTGAGATGTTGTTGGTACACAGGAAAACTAACTTTGCTGCTACGGGATAATGTGGACCCATTAGGGAGATGAGGACTGCGCCAGTGCCCGAACCGGATAGATTGACAGCGCCATCAAAATACATGACCCACTTGCCATGTGCAATCAAAAGAATGCGTTCATCCATAAGCTCAACTCCATTAGATCCTTCTGATTGCTTTGAACTTTCGGCTAGCATATCAGTTACGGCTCGACCTTTGACAGATTTTTGTGCCATAGTTTATACATCAAATTCGGAGATGAGAATTTGCCATTTGGCTAATTTTCCAACCAAAGCGGGATTATCTGAGAGATACTTGATTGGATTGTTCTCGTTCACCAACAGGACTTGGTAGTGAAGTGTATATTGACGTAACCGATGTAATACCTAGACTAAGGCTACACATGTCTTTTCAATTTCGGAGTAATTCATCTCGGAGGTGGAAAGCTTCTTGCTAAGATAGTATATCACACTCTCCTTTCCATCTCCTGATCTCTTTTGGGCTAGCATGGCTTCCAATGACTCATCATAGATTGTCAAGTAGAGAATCAGTGGTACTCCAGGAGTTGGTGGCACCAGAACAGGTGGATGTGAAAGATAATGCTTTATCTCTTCAAAAGCGTTTCGACATTCGACATCCCATTTTACTTTAGCATTCATTTTCAAAAGCTTGAAGAATGGCTTTGCCGTCTCGGATAATTGAGATATGAATCTAGCAACGTAGTTCAATTTTCCTAATAAGCTTCTCACTTCTTTGACAGTAGAAGGAGCTTTTAAATCACATATGGCTTTGACCTTTGATAGATCAATTTCGATTCCTAGACTACTAATCATGAATCCTAATAGCTTCCCAGACTTTGCCCCAAATACACACTTTGCGGGGTTGAGCCTTAACTTGAATTTCCGAAGTCTATCAAATAGCTTCTTTAAAATTTGGATGTGATCTTCACCATATCTTGACTTGGCAATCATGTCGTCTACATACACTTCAATCTTTTTGTGCATGATGTCGTAAAATAGCATAACCATCGCTCTTTGGTATGTTGCCCCTGCGTTTTTCAAGCCAAAAGGCATAACTTTATAACAGAATGTCCCCCATGGTGTGATCAAGGACGTTTTGCTCGTCTTCTTTTTTCATCTCAATTTGATTGTATTCGAAGAATCCATCCATAAAGGAGAACAGTTCAAATCCCATCGTGCTATCAACCAGAACGTCAATATATGGCAATTGGAAATCGTCCTTTGGACTGGCTCGATTCAAGTCTCGGTAATCAATACATACTTGAACTCGATCATCTTTCTTCATAACCGGGACAATATTTGCAATCCAATCTGAATAATGTGTTACTTCAATGAAGTCCACCTTAAGGAGCTTCATGACTTCTTCTTCAATCTTTTTGGATAACTCCTTGCTTCGTTCTCCTAAGCTTTTGTTTCTTAGGCGGCACATTAGGGTTAATTGGTAACACATGCTCCACTAAACCCGGCATGTCAGCATAGGACCAAGCAAATACATCTTGATACTCCTTTAAGAGTTCGATCATTCTTTTGGCTTCGACTTCAAAGAGATCAACTCCAATCTTAGTTTCTTTGACGTTTTTGGAATCACCCAAATTTATAGTGATTGTCTATTCAGCAGTAAGGGGCTTAGATTCTTCATGACGAGTCAATTCTTGTTTAATAGATTTCTAATCATCTTCACCATCTGATTCAGAAGAATTATCATCGTACAACTCCGATTCACATATGTGTCTATTGTGAGTATGCAGAATGTCATGCCTGAGATGTAATGTAGAGCGTTAGTATGTTGATAACAAATGCAAATGCATGATATTTTTGGAAATCATTTTCGAAAAAAAAAAAGATGATCAGGAACTAGTCTTCATATCATTGGACATCCTCATTCCACAAAAAATTGGAAGCTAGGAAACGTGTGGAAGTCCAGGCCTCAAAGCATCATCATAGGATTGGTTTGGTATACTTCCACGCGTCCTTAATAAAACATGCATATGCTTTTATTGAAATTCAAATGATAAGGCCATATTACAACAAATACTACCTTGGACCAATGGCTCAAGATCCAAGTGTCCATTGCAAATCAAAGATTAAATTGAAAGAATCAACTAAACTAACAAATTGATCCTACGCAGGGGAAAACAAATGAAGCGATAACGAATGCAATAGACTTAGAAGAAGGGTAAGAAGCATCCCTACTTAGCAAGATCGATAGGTGCTCCGAACGATCTGGCTTTATCATGGGTCAAGATTGTGCCAATAAGGTCTTCATTAAAGAGATTTGCCATGAACTCGAAGGAAACCTCTTCCTCTTGTAACATCACAGGAGGTCCGACAAACATCTCTTTCAAAGATGGAGGTAAAAGTCTCTGTCGACCGCTTACCTTTCTGTTTGGATTTTTATTGTCACCTTGGCCTTCATGGCTTCTATGGTAACCTAAGCCTTTCTTGTCTTTTTTCATGACAACTTTAATCGGCTTTAGAATGCCTTAGGAATGCTTGCCTAAGCCTTTTCCAAGAGCATACCCATTTTCAAGCAACACCTTGCTAGACATAATGGCGGGCTTTTACATTTGAGGAATTTGCATAATCGCTCCAACATGCACATATGCAATGGAGACCAACTCAAAGGAGTGGTAACTCGATTCTTTCTTGAATTCGGGCTCAACATATGGAATAGCGGTGTCATGGAACACCTTAAAATCCGTCTCGGCATGTATGGTAATGAGTTTGCCATCCACCGCGAATCTCACTTTTTGGTAAAGGCTTGAAGGCACGGCTCCGGCGTTGTGAATCCACGGTCTACCGAGAAGCAAGCTAAAGTTGCTCGGTATGTTCAAGACTTGGAAAGTGAGCGAGAAAAGAACAGGTCCAATCATGAGTTCCAACTCAATTTCGCCTATAGTTTCTTTCTTCATTCCATCGAACGCTCGCATAGGCATTTTGGCGGTTCGGATTCTATCTTCATTTACTCCCAACCGATGGAGTGTGGCCAATGGGCATATGTTTAGCGTCGAGCCATTATCAATAAAAACTCGCGACAAAATCATATCACGATGCTTTACGGATGTGTACAACACCTTAGAGTGGGAATGCCCTTCGGGAGGAAAGTTTTCATCAGAAAAAGAGATTTGATCCTTCAAAAGGATTGCTCCAACAAATTCTTCAAGTTGAGCATCATCAATAGAGTCAGACACATGTACTTCATTTAATACCTTGAGCAAGGCATTCTTGTGTTTCTCGGATGACTTGAATAAATCTAACAAGGAGATTTGAGTGGGCATCTTCCTCAATTGGTTCACTACGTTGAATTCACTAGTCTTCACCATGGTTAGAAATTGCTTAGTATCCTCTTCAGTCATAGCTTTCTTTTTGACTCCTTTAGGTGAAAAACATCGACCTGATCGAGTGACCGCATCGATTTCATTTGTTTTGTACTTCCATGGAACGGCTTTTTGATCAAACTTAGGAGTAACTTCAATAGTTATTTCTTCTCCTTCCATTAATGGTGGTAATTTGATCACAACGGGCTCAAAATCATCCCTCGAGATCTCAATTGATTCAAAATCTTCAACTAACAGATCAATAATAACAGGTTCCACACCCATCGACTTGATTTCATAATACGCAGCTTCTTTAGACAAGTCAATCACCACAAATTCAATTCCCATCGGCCTGTTCTCATAGACATCCTCTTTAGAGAGGTCAATCACAACAAGAGTGATCATAGCCACCATCCTTTCATCATCCATTCCCTCCCATCCGTTGGGAACAATATCCTTTGGTCAATGAAGAAACTTGAATATTTGACAAAGAAGTCGTACTTCCAACTTGGTTGACCTAGAGTATCAACCGCTTCACCACGCTCATGAGTGGATGTTACAAATTCACGATCCCAATAAGCTCTTCTAGCATCAAGCTCGGAATCCGTGTCAAAAATATACTCCTCATTTTCATTGACAGGTAAAGGTTCAATAACCTTAGATGTGCAATTATCATCCACATTTTCATCATCCATACCTCCCCATCCATCAGGAACAACATCCTTTGGATCGACGAAGAAGCTTGGAGGTGGCATATATTTGACATAGAAGTCATATTTTCCACTTGGTTGGCCCAATGTGTCCACTAGTTCTTCGCATTCACGAGCGGTCTTCATGAATTCATAGTCCCAATGGGTTCTTTTGACATTGAGGTCGGAATCCATATCGAAAACGACTTTTTCATCTTCTTTGAATAGGAAACATCATTAATAACTCCTAAAGCTTCCATTTCTTTGGTCAAGACTTTGACGGATCCATCTCCATTCTCCTCCTCTTCTAACTTGTAAAGGAAGTTCTCGGACGATGTATCAATCATAGCCATTGTCATTACGGAATCTGATTCATCTCCTATGCACCGGATAATCCCCATGTTAATTAATTTGGAAATGCACATCAACTTTTCTTCCTTCGAGATGTCACCTCCTTCTTCATATTGTCCATCTTGCATCAAGATGTTGCTTAATTTCGACACATCCACCTTAAAGAATTTTTTATCTTCGTTTATTTCGACCATGTTCACACTATCAATATGATTGGGTAACGGATTTTGTTGCACATTTGGCTCGGGATTCTTGAAATATAAGATCCCTTTATCAATCAAATTCTGAACTTTAATTTTCAAAGCAAGACAATTGTCGGTGCTATAGCCTTTCTTGCCCATATGATATTCACAGGATTTCGTGGCATCAAAGCCAATGTACTTCGGAGGGTTGTCCCTCAGGACTTCTTTCGCCACCATTCTTCGCTCGAGGAGCATGGGCAAAAGTTTTGATAACAGTTTTGGTAATGGAGAGAATTGCCTTTGAGGCGCCTTTCCTTTCCGTTCAAAGTTTCTTGACAATCCCACGGATAAAACAATCGGTTTTTGTGAAGGTACCGATTGTGCTTTTAAGACGGGAGGATTTTGAATGTATGCTACTTCAACGGTGGATCCTTTATCTTTCTTGGTTGGAAAATTCCTATCTCCACTTTCGGATATTCTTCCATCTCGGATAGCCCATTCCACTTTTTCTCCGACATCAACAAGATGTAAGAAAGTCAAACAACTGTTGTTGTAGAGATTATTGAAGTATTCAGCGAGTAATGTCTTCACAGACAATTGCATGGTCTCTTTCTCGCTCAATGGCAGTTTCACTTGAGAAGCCATAGCTCTTCATCTTTGGGCAAAAGTCTTGAACGACTCATTTCTCTTTTTTTCAACTCGCACCAAATCTTCTCGAGTAGGGACAATCTCAGTGTTGAACTTGTATTGTTTTAAGAATTCATCGACGAAGTCCTCCCATCTGTGAATCTTCTCCAAATCAAGCTTAATGAACCAAGATAAAGCAAGTCCAATTAAGCTATCTTGAAAAGTATTGACAAGAGTCGGAACATTATCTGAGTATCGGGCCCTCTTATTCAAATAGTATCTCAAATGAGTTTTGGGACATCCGATGCCATCATACTTTCTTACAAACTCCGGTTTTTTGTAAGATTCCGAGACTTTCACTTTGGTGTACGGAGACAAGTTGTTCACAGCTTGCATTTGGTAACCTTGCAACAGGCACAAGCGTTCTTCGATTTTTACCAACCTTCTTGCACTTTCATCAACTTTAGAAGCCACGATATTCTCCTTTGAAGTGTTCTGAAGATCGATCACAACAGGGGTGACCATAGGAACGTCATCAGCTACTTCTTTCTCGATATGCTCATTGACTTGTGGTTCCATTGGTGCGGTAGGAATGGGTGGCACCTCTTGAGAGGCGGCGGCTTTCATTTCTGCCAACATGGTGACTATTTGGGCGAGTTGATTCTCGACATTAGTGAGTCGAGTATTTGTATCTTCTTGATCCATTCTTGCTTGAGAACGGATCCTCACACGTGATCTTCCTCGTTCCGTTTTTTTCTACCTTGTTAAAAAAAACATAAATCAAGTTAGTACTCGGAAAATGAATTGAGACGACGAAAATATAAAACCCTTCAATTTTTATATTTTCTTTGGATGAAATAGGAATAAGAAATATTCTCATGATCCCAATATCATGTGAATAATCTCTTATCAAAATTTCTCCACAAGAAATTATACAATTGAAGGGGTAACACGCAATGATTAATCAAGATGCCTCATCTATATTCGATTGGAATCCTTGGGAGAAAACATAAAAGGGAAATTTCACTAATTACAACAAAATTCGAGAAATATAATCCCTATCAATCTAGAAACAAAAGGATAATCCTATTACATCATTACTAAAATGAGTAATAAACGAAACCCTATACATCAAATCTATGAAATGAAGATTACATGAAAGAAAAATTTCCAATGGAATATAAACAAACTCCTAATGGATCTTCTTTAGACACGAAGCGAATTCGTTTGTTTTCTTGGGTCAAATGTTCAACCTTGGCTAAAGCCTTATCCCTTTCTCTAAGAGCTTGTGCGGCTATGGCTTGTTATTGAGTTGGCTTCTCGGGGACATTAGGGAGATCCACTTTAAGCTCGGGTTCGAGGCGACGGTGTATATACTCTGGTAATGCATGGTGTATCTTCATTTCACCTTCCAATTCCGATTCGTCGATAATGAGAATCGGCTCCGGGTGACATTTGTACAACATATCAATTATAGACTTGATCATTTCCTTCAAATCCGCCATGTGATCCTTTTGGATGACATCTTTGCGATAGTCAAGACGATATAACCCCAACTTGAGGAATGGCGGAATCTTTTGAAGTGCGCGATATTGACGGATCACCCTAAAAGGTTAATATGACGTAGACCTCGTGAGACCTAAAAGTGGGATTGGGTTGTCAGGTTTGTTATTAAGGCGCACCTCGGGATTTCCAAGCCAACGAACATGCCATTGGATTTTATTTGGAACAAGGTTCTTGAAGAAATTGAACCAAGTTGAGAATGACCAATAAGGAAAGATTTCTTCCTTTTCTCGGAAAAGCGAGGTAGGATGACAATTTTTGGACACACCTATGATTTTCAAGCTCAAACCAAAATCTTTATGGTGGAGACAAACCAAATTTGGAGTAAACCTATTGGATCTTTAAAAGTACCATTTTTGTTTTCTCTGAACCTGTTGAGTGACACGAAGGTTTCACCTAAGATCATGTTGGAGAATCTTTTGAACATACACACTTGATTGACAATGTGGACTATCAAAGGATCCATAGTCTCTTTGGTGTGTGGAAAGACCACAAAACCAAAGAATGCTAAGATAAAAACTTGAGGAATTTGATTACCCACTTCTTTTGGTAAACCTAGAAAATGACGCTCTAAGAATGTGAAAGGAAGAGCATGACAATTTCCTTTGATGACACCTTTGATTTGTGAAATATCTATTCCTAGATATTGACTCAAAAGCGGAATAGGATCAACACCTATCGGAGGACTAACTAGACCAAAAGAGCCGACTCTTCCAATGGCAATATTGTATTCCATAATTGTAGGGGTCAATTCATTTCGATCAAACACAAAAGTGGATGTCTTTGAATTCCAAAAATGTGACAATGCTTTAATCATGGCGACACGAGGTTCGATGTATAAAAGAGTGGGAAGATATCCGATCCTCTTTTCCACGTAGTCCTTGTGCTTTGGCTCGAGACTTTCCACTTGGCCACGAGAGCTCTAGATACGGGGATGACTCGAATCTCTGACATATTCATTTTGACTAATCCTAATTTGAGGCATTGAGATTAATCACCACGCATTATAGAAAGAAATATAACGTGGAAATGAAATTACGGTAAAAAAAATAAAATATTGGAATGATACAATCAACCTTACCGCAAAGAAAATGTCAAATACATTGACACATCATATGAGGACGTGAGGTTTGACACTTAAGGGTAGGATTCTAAAGGTTCAAGGTTCCCACCTTGATTAGATAAGAAGAGTTTACCCACCGGGTTGGTGCACTTCTTACTAACCAAGATGAGCGATATTGAAGAATGGATTACCGCATGGATTCACATGCGGATTCCATTCTTAATATCTCCTAAAGGCATCCTAAAAGCAATCCGGGGTTTTAGACCGCAGGAGGTGGGTGCATTTTGTCGTGCTAAAGCAAGTAAACACGCGTTTAAATCTAAACCAAATAACACTTCAATATAATCTCATACATTCGACATACATCCGAACGCCACCTACAAAACAAGGGGTTTGCACTCACTCCACCCCTTATATCCCCCACCTACAAAATAATTTAACATATGGTTAGTAGACTAACCTCATTTTCCATGCGACTTTGACATGCAGTCGATGCTACAAAATATAGACAAGTGAGATAACAACCAACAAGTTTACTATGGCTTTAATCCACTAAGGTTTGTAACCTAGTCCCCAGCGGAGTTGCCAAGCCTGTCGCGACCTACCTCACGAGTGTTGACACCTAATTTTTAGCTCATTTTTATATATTTTCAAAAATTTCAAAATTAGGACTAGGAATCTTGGCCAAGCCTAAAAACCTATTTCTAAACCAAAAAATAATTTTTTTTATCATTTTTCTGCATTTTTCCTTAATTTCTTTTAGTCAAAATAGGTGAAAAAATCAAGAAAAATAGCAAATGGAATCAGAAAATTCCATAAAAATAGTCATTAGTATTATTTTAAATCCAATTTCATGAATACATCATCAATTTTGAAAAAAAATAAATTGGGTATATGTTTTTCCCAAAATTGGGCAAAATTAAACCCGAATTGAACAAAAAATGCAATTAAATTTTTTCTAGTCATTTTTAACTCATAGTGTCTTCACAACAAATGATTCTGGGACCTTGAATTTCATAATGGTCAGTCCAATTGCACAATTTGGCATAAAAATAAAAAATCCCCAAAATTCGATTGAAATTTAAGAATTTTGAACCCAAATTGGGAATCATGCCCAATATGAAATTGTTGAAATATGAGACCATCATTTCTAGGGTTAATCAAATGTGGCTAATTCAATTTTGGCATCAATTTTTCCTAATCAGGTCATTAGGACATCAAATTGAACAAAACCCTATTAACGCGGTACAAAAATGAGAAAATCTTGGACTCAATTATAATAAAATTGGGGAAAATTATATATTTGGGTTCGGAATATGATGAGGAATTCAATTTTGGGGTTAAATTTGGAAAATTGGGTCAAAATTGAGTTTAATTGACGAATTTAGACCAACCCGACCAGACCCGGATAGGTTGTCTTCTTCACCCGGTTTGCCAGAATGCACAATAAACCTAGAAAATCAGCTCAGGCCCACGACTTGACCAATCACTCCTGATCAATTTAGCACGTTTTAATTGATTTGGCCAGCTAGAAAATATCCAGCTGGCACCAGATAATCATCCCCAACCGATTATAAGTCGGTTCTAACTGAATTTGGGCAGGAATCGATCAACAAAAAAAATGAAAAAAACTAAAGAAGCAGAGAGAGAACTTGTTCGACGAAATTACCGAGGGAGAGGAGAGAGAAATAGAGAGAGAAAGAGAGAAAACAAGTGAAAGGTTGAGTCGACACTCTCTGTGACTGCGTGATCGGCGTTTTTTCCGGCCGGAAAAGCACCAACGAAGTGGTCTTCGTAGGTGAGTGTCCTCACCTGAGACGATTGGTCGCCATAGCCTGAAAACAAGTCCCTGTTGGCATGTCAGGAGCCTCTCCGGTGGATCCAAGGCCATCAGCTTAAAGCCTGAGAGTTGAGGAACATCTTCACGATTGTGGATTAGCTCGGAGAAGTTGTTTGATCATCGAACAGAACAAGTAAAAATCCTTCATCACCTCGGTTTTTCCAAATTCTCATAAAATGAAGTTGACCTTGATATTGCCAATCTTACAATTTCTTTGATGATTCTGAGGTCCTTGATGTTCTAAATACATTTCTAATCATTTTTTGTGTTGTTTGATTGCATTTTTGGGCATAAAAAAAATGCATAAACCGAGTCGGCCATTTCTAGAAAATCTCGCCGGAATTCGGAGGCCCTCACCGGAGCATCGCTGAGGCCATAGGCTTGTCAAGTCAGTCTGTTCTTACCTTGTTTGATGTTCTGGAAATCATTTTGATCGATTTAGATGGCTAGGGCGAATAAAATAGGAACTTGGAGCTTCTGGTAATGTTAGGTCAGGAATAATGGTAAATTGACATTTTCCGACTAGTTTTTCGCTAGTCGGCGAACGTCCAGCGGCCATCTGATTAGTCTAGATCAGTACTGGAATATATGAACTTAATGATGGTTCAATCGGAACGGTGAGATAGTTGCCGGAAGGTCGCTGGATTCCGATCCGAAGTCGCGGCCTCGAAAACATTGAACTGGAAATTGTGCCCACCAACTGTTTGTCAAAATGCATCAATAAAGAAAGTAAAAAACGGTGCCGTTTTGGCACCGTGCCCGCTGGAGAAGACGATCGACGCCAGTGCAAGCAACGCCCGGTTCGGCCAAACCGAACCGGGTCGAACCGGGTCGGTTCGGTTCGTTTCCCGGCGGTAAAATTCAAAAATAAATAATAAAAAATTCAGAAAAAAACAGAAAATTCATTAAAAAAATAAAAATAAAATTAGGAAATTCATAAAAATTAAAAAAAATTTGTTAGAAAATTCCAAAAAAATTCAGAAGATTCATAAAAATTCCAAAAAAATTAAAAAATTCATAAAACTTCCAAAATTTTAAGAAAATTCATAAAAAAATTCAGAAAATACAAATAAAAAATAAATTTTTTTGGAAAATCAATAAAAAATTGAAAAATTGGAAAATTCATAAAAATTTTCAGAAAATCATAAAAAATCAATTCTCGGTTTAAAAATTTTTTCCGAAAAAAAAAACAAAAGTTTTTGAAAATTCACAGAATGGTCCAAAAACATCGTGGCCAGTCATAAAAAGGGAAATTTGAATTTTCGGAAGTGGCCAAGTGGCATTTTTAGAAAATTCCAAATTCAGGGGTTATAACCCCTAAAAAATCCTAAAACCCTAAAAATGTGTAAATCATTAAATGAACAAGCTTTTAGAGCTTCATTAGGGTTTGGATGTTTTGATTGATTTTCGTTTTAGAGACCACTTAGGATTGATTGACTTGATTGACTTTGATTGTGCATTTAATACTTGTTTGGTCTTTCCTACGATTAGAACGGATAGGATTAGTGGGTAAGCCTCGGAAATTCGCATGACACATTAGACAACATATCGTTCTTAGGTACCGAAAGGGCATTAGGGATATCGATTCGAGATCAATAACGTAACCAAGTCCCCGTACTCAGAATCTCTAGTTCGTAAAATCGTGGTATTTCTCCCGTACCTCGATTAGGTTTCTAGTCTACCTACCAATAATGACTAGTGGCGACTCCAAAATCAAAAACCTAGACAAAATAAGAAATTACCTTCCACTGTCACGTGAGGTATGGTCTGGGAGAGATCCTTACACGGAAATACCTCCTTAGCGGGCAAATCCCAAAAGCCCCAAAAGCGCGGCGCGATAACGAGGGCCAAACTCGATGAAGTGGGTTTACAGGTAAGTGTTCATGAAATGGTCCATATGGCACATTATAAAAGATGACTTACCGAAGTGTTGATCTTTTGGTCATCCATACTGTTGAGCAAAATCCCTAATTAGTTTTGACGAATGACAAAACAATCTTTTACTAATCAAAATTACACTTAAGTTATTTGATACAAGTAACTACTGAGTCATTAGACTTAGTTGATGAAAGGACCTTGTCATCAGACTCAAAATTACTCGTCAAATTCAATAAGTATTATTTTTGGTAAGTTTATACAGGATAATCAAATTGATATCTCAAGATATCCTGATTGGCAATCACAAGATCGTTCCTTAAACACGAAGAACTACACTTATGGAAGCCTTGATTTGATTGTATGGGCGATCAAATCACCTGGAGATAATGTTTTTTCTTCTAATGGCTATGCATTTTCTTTTTAGGAAGTTTTCTCCAACTGTTTGATTTGGAGATCAATCCTCTGAAGATTATCCAACGGATAAATTGGAAATGAAGGAGTATAAAAGGAGTGGAAACGTAGTACAAGTAGAATAACCAGAATCAAGAATTTCAAAGTTTGAATAGAGCTTCGATCTTACACACTTGTGATTACTGTATTCCACGTTGTAATTTTAGAAAGAAAATTACTTGAGTGAAGAGTGTACATGATAGTGCAGTCTATCATCTGAGAAGCACTGCTCTTGTAATCTTCTGGTGATTCAATAGTGAAACATAGCCAACAAGCTACCAGCGTGGAGAGTGGACGTAGGCTTGATAAAACCGAACCACTATAAGATATGTATGCAGTATTCTCTATCCTTAAACTTTCTTTCATTATTGCTAACATTATACTACATACATATCTGTCAAACAAGTTCGTCAGAACATCATTTTAGTCATCAGACGCAATTATCTGACGATAACTTACATACAAGTTTGTAATTCGCATCCATCTAATATTATACATACGAGTTGTTGACCTCGACTATATTCATTCCACACATTTAAATCATACAATTTTATAAAATCACCTATTCACCTCCCTCTATGTGATAACACTAGCCGTAACAATTGATATCAGAGCCTAGTGCTCATTTTTCCTTGAAGTGTTATTTTACTTCCGAGCTAACGATTCTTGATAGCTAGTAATGCTGAGTCAGGTCACAACAACAGACCGCCTTACTTCAATGGAACTGAATACAGTGTCTGGGAAAACAAGATGAAGACATTCTATCTTGGGAATAGATTAATATATATGGGACATTGTTGAACATGGAATCATTCCGCACGTTTCAACTAAAACAAAATCTCAGAAACTTCAAAAGGGCAAAATGAGACACCTTCTACCGAAGAAATTAGAGAGCAAATTAGACCTTAAGTTCTACCACTCTCGGCCAAAGAAGTTTTCAAAAGAATCAATCTGGATGCAAAGATCAGAATGGCCATATACAATGGTCTTGCAAGTGTTGAATATAAATGAATTGCAAATCTCAAAACTGCAAAAGAAATTTGGGATCATCTAAAGCTTGTTCATGAAGGAACGGAGAGAGTCAAGGAGACAAATCTCAACATTCTTCTTGGGCAGTACGAGTCCTTCACTTAGAAACCAAATGAAACAATTTCTGAAATACAGAGCAGATGCACTGAGAACGTAAATGGACTTTGTTGACACCTAATTTTTAGCCGACGCGTCATTAAAAGTAGAAAATTCGAGATTATGGTTTTTTATCGCGACAGAACCCGTTTCTTGAACAAAAGTATCGTTTTTTAATTCTGTCTGTTGGCCTAGCTTCTGTAAACAATTTTCTATTCATTTCATGCAAAAACCCAAAAATTCAAACGGTTGACTTTTGATTTGACTTTTTGGTCAACCCTTTGACTAAAAGTCAACCCCGGGTCAATTTGGGGCTTTTTGCATAAAAAGATTCCTTTCAAATCCAATCTCACTTTAGAAGTGAAAATTTCAGAAAAATTCAAAGATTTGATCATAAAATCAAGCTCCTAGTGAAAAGTCAACTAGGGTTTGACTTTTGGTCAAACCTTTGACTAAAAAAATTGAAATATACAAAAATCCAAAAATCATCTTATTGTACATTCAATTTGACTTTGGCATTTGAAATTTTACAAAAATCGGTTTAGAATCAACTTTTTCCCAATTTGCGTAATTTGGTTCAAATTGGCCAAAAATGAAATTACTTCATTTCTAGTCATTTTTTAGTTTAGTTTTCTTCACGACATTTGATCTAGAGGTCATATTACTTTAAATTTTGGAACCAATTTTGTGATTCCAAGCCAAACGCAAAAACCCCCAATTTTGGCCCTAATCAGTGATTTGGATCGATTCTTTATCATTTGCGCAATTGAGGCACGAATGAGCCTAATTTCTTATATTAAATCCAAATTCAAAATCAATTTTGGAAGATTCACATGAATTTGAGTCAATTTGATCAATTTAGTGATCCAATGATTGAGAAATCTAAGAGTAATTGATTCAATTAGTGCAATTCAACTTGACCCACTCTAGACTAATATTCAATTTGATGAATTGAGACTCAATTTGGCTAATTGGACTTCAATTAAATTTGTTAGTCTAGCTTGGGCATGCAATTAACTCAAATTCAAGAACAATTAAGCTAAACAAAGTTAAATTGGATCAATTTGTGCATGAATTTCAAATCGGTTCAATCCAATTTGATCGAATTCAATATTAATTGGGTCAATTAATCATGATAGAGATCAAATTGTACAAAATTGGAACAAATGGAACCAAGGATTGAACCGGTTCAACTCGGCCAAACTCGGGACAAACCGGTTCAACCCGGTTTGATTTGAATTGAACCGGTCTGATCGGATTGGCTATTTTCCGGTCAAAAATCCGGCGATCGGCGGTTTATTCCAACCAGCCAAGGCCGGCCACATCCCTTTGAGCCCAAAAATGACAAAAATCCTTAATTGAAAATTACGAAAATGCCCCTAAGTGAAATTACTAAAATGTCCTTCCGTAAGGATTAAGCAAATTAATTAGGGGTAAGCAATTTAATCATGGCCATTCGTTCAGAATTGATCATGGCCATCCATAATGCCATGTCACCTATTCTTAGATCAATCTAAGCGCTAGGATTCAAGGTTAAGAGGAGTATATAGGTTTTTTTTTCCCTCCAAATTTTGAGAAGGTCTCACATTTTCAGATCTGAATTCTCTCTCCTCTCTTCCCTCTCTCTCTAGCTCACGCTTCTCTCTCCCTCTTCATCTCTCTCGGCCGCTAGCCTTTCCACCTCCTGCTGGCCATTTTTTCGGCGAGCCGCCGCCTCACCACCGTCCTCCACGGCGGCACGAGGCTGGTCGCAAGACCAGCTGTCCTTGCTGGTGGCCGGAACTGCTCTGTCCGGCATGATCTCCTCCACGGCAACATCACCGGCATAGTCACCGGTGATTGAATCAGCTGATTCAAGCGGCTTAATCAGCTAGCCGGCAGTCCCTCCAGCGATCCCGAACCTCCAGCAGCCTTCCTTGGTGTCTTCACGTGGCTGTGGTGGCCAGCTTCCCGCTGAACAGCCACCGGATCGCTTCTTTCTACTTGATTTTTCGTTATTAGTTCATTAGCACGAAATCGAGTCGGTTCTCACTATAGCTTGTGCACTCGATTCTCATAGGTTTGTCGAGCTTTCCGAGACTTCTCCGTGCTGCTCTTGATCTGAATACGGAGACCGGATCGCTCGATTGCGCATCGAAGCATCATTAAACAAGGTAAGTACACTTGGATGTTATTCTGTAAATTCGCGTACAGAGAAACCTGCATGTTTGAGATGCTGATTTCAGCTCGTTAGTGTCGAAATCTTGCGAAGTGATGAACTAAAGAGTCGTAAAACATGTCTCAAGCTTCGATTTGATATATTGCATGCCTCAATCAGACTTAGTTTGCTAGGTCAAAACTCTTTCGGAAGTTAGGATCAGAATCTGGAATGTGATGTTCAAGTCTGTTCTGATGATTTCCTGATTGACGTTGTGAAGTTCTATGATTTTTCTGATTTTCTACGATCGTTGTTTGAAGAAACTTTTTTAATGAAAGTCGTATAACACATCTTCATCTGTTCATCATAAAATTTTCATAAAATTCCAACTATGTTAGGATTGTACGATCTGCAACGCCATATATGCATAGATCTGGTGACAGACTAGTTTTTGACTGACCTTCACGTGTTCTTCGATTTTTATAAATTCATGTGTTCAAAATATGAAAAAGTTTTCTTCACGAAAGTTCACACTGAGATCGACATATTTTCAGTGATACTAATTTCATCAAAATACGAATTCATTTGAATTTTCAAAAGGAATTTTTATAATCTAATCAGTATTTGTGTTCAGATCTGATTTTCATTCCTTTGGAATCTAAAAGATGTTTCTCCGAATTTGATAAAGTTAGAGTCCTCCTTTGGGAAAAATCCAAATTATAAAATTGTTCCTTGGGGTCTCATTATATTGACTGGAAATTTTGAGGGCCTAATAACAATTTTTAGGGGGTTGAATTGCTAAAAACCTCAGATAAGGTCTTCTCGGGTTAAAATTCGATTTGCAGTTGAGTCCTTTGTGAAAACCGAATTTTATAAACATTTGGAGGACTTTTTAGCAAAAACTCAAAATATGAAAGTTGTCACACACAGAGAGTCCTAACTACCTAAAAATTTTCACACAGTTTTGATAAGGTTTGTTATTTTTCCCGCCATTATTTTGAAATCCCTAACAGAACCGGGTCCAGTCTGTCACCAAGAGTGAATTTGTCATTTTCGTGAAAATCGGTGGGGATTTAAAAAAAATGGTCTTCTTAACTTTTGATCCTCATGACATACGATTTCTAATGACACCTGAATCACTTCATTTAGACATCATTAGGTTAGTTAATCACATCTGAACAGAAGTGATCCGAATTAGATAATAATTGAAAAAGTGGTCTTCTTATGAAGCCCACTTCTCATTGCTTTATTGGTTGAGAAACAAGGCCCGTGGGCTTGAATGCATGTTTTACTCATTGCTATGCATGTGTTTGTTAGATGGATGTTAGGCCTGGTGCATGTTCGGCGGGTAGCCCATTATGGTCATTTGGAACCCGACTTTAGGGGTTAATTGATATGAGTTGCCGTTTTGTGAATGCAAATGGTAGCCCATTATCATTAACCATTAATCAAATAATGTTAGATGATTAGGTGGGTGGTGAATTGAAATGCATGAAAAACAAAGGCCGATCCCGAGGCCCGTGCTTGATTAGTGAATTGTTTGCACCATTGCTTTTCTTTGGCTATTCCTTTGTATATTGTTTGTCATGAATGTATGTTGTGAATGTAAACGCCGACACCCGAGAGGCGGCCCATGGAGGGAATAGTCCAAAATTGTAAAAGACCAAGGCGATAGACCGATGTCCAATTCGGTCGCAATTTGTATTCACTTGACGGTGGCGATAGACCGATGTCCAATCTGGTTTCAATTTGTATTCAATTCATTCGTCCCTGATCATGTTTCGGGTTTTCAATTTGTGTTGTAATAAACACCCGACGAGTTGCGGGTTTAACTTTCTCGCACTTAGAATTAGCTCGTCTTTTCAATACTTTGAGTGTTTACCTTACGAAATGTCTTTCTATACAATTGATTGTTTCTTTCTTTTTCTAGACTAAGATAGGATTAGTTTAGAATCTTAAATGAAAATATAGAAACAAGATGCATGATCACTTAGTGGACTAAGGCTTTGACGTGAAAATGGTAAAAAATAAATGCATGACGACTTAGATAACAACCATGATAAGTTTAGCGGTACCGAAAGGGCGTTAATAGAAATATTAACGTAAGCTAGTCTCCGAACTCATGATCTCTGGTTGTCATAGAAACCGAAACGAAACTCCCGCGTTCCGGTTGGGTATTCTAGCCGACCCACGACCTAGGCTAGTGGCGACTCCTAAAAAAAGTAAAATCGATCCGCTGTCACGCGAGGTATGGATTTAGGGAAAATCCACGTTCATGATCAATGGACCATATGGATGACCAAAAGATCGATGCTTCGGTAAGCCGTCTTTTATGATGTGCTAAACGGACCGTATGGATGACTAAAAGATTGACGCTTTGGTAAGCCGTCTTTTATGATGTGCCTTACGGACCATATGGATGACTAAAAGGTCGATGCTTCGTTAGAGCTATCTTTTATGATGTGCCATATGGATCGTTTCATGAACACTTATCTCTAAACCCGCCTTATCGAGTTCGGCCCTCGTGAGGTAGGTCACGACAGACTTGAATTCCAAAACAATCCCATATCAGAGCCTATGAAGGTGAACAAATTGCTGAGAGCTCTTTCAAAAGAATGGAACAACATCAAAGTTTCTATTCGAAAAACTCAGGGGACTCACAGTGGACAAACTCATTAGAACTCTTCAATCCTATGAAACTGAAAAGTTCCTAGAAGTTAAAGAACCCAAAGGTAAAAAGTCCATTGCTTTAAAAACTAACATTGATTCTAATGACACAAATACAGATTCAGATGAAGAATTGGCTCAGTGGTCAAGAAACTGAGAAAGATGGCAAAGAAGGTGAAGATGAATAAGTCAAAGAAGTAATTCAAGAATTATGGGTCATCAAAGGCCAAGAAGCTAAATTTTCAGAAGAAATCAAGTGCTGAAGATGAAGAAAACAAAGACGTGATATGTTTTCACTGCAAAAAGAACGGACACATAAAGCCAAAATGTCATCTTCTCAAAAAGAACAAAGGGAAGTATGAACAATATAAGAAGGCTTTCAAAGATGAAACATGGAGTGATTTAGAGGATGATGAAAGTGATCAAGAATTTGCCAATAGTTGTTTGATGGTAAAATCAGACCCAGAATCAAGTTCTGATGAAGAAGATGAGGTAAGCAATTCAAATATTCCTGAAGCAATTGTAAATTATATTGATGGGTTAATCTCTGTTAATAAAACTGCCTTCAAAAAGATTTTTGTATTGAAAAAGGAGATTGTGTCCCTAAGAAGTACAATTCAAAACAAAGAAATTGATGAGTCAATTGAATGTTTAAAAAAGAAAAAGCATCGTTTAAAACAGCAAGATATTTCGCAAAAGGATAAGATTGATTTCTTGCAAAAAGAGTTTAATCTTATCAAGAAGAACAAAGATTTTCTTGAAAAGGAAAATAATTCACTGAAAAAGGAAATTTCTGATCTGAAAACTATTTCTAAGGAAAGTATTGATTGAATCTCTAATGAAAAAGAACTTTTGAAAAATGATATTTCTAATATAACCAAGAAATTCTCAATGGGTTCGAAAAATCTTTAACATATTTTATCAATTCAAGTTCCTTATTGTAATAAATCAGGTCTGGGTTTTGAGAAAAATACTGAATTGAAAAATGCTTTTCCCAATGTCAAAGAAAGACTAAAGAAAAGACCCCCCAGATTTGTGTATCAAAATCACTTTCAAAAGCAGTTTGTGAAATTCAATGGTCAAACTTCCTTTAAGTGCTCAAATTGCGGTGATACAAATCACTTTAAGAATAACTGTCCTAAGATTTGGAGACCTGTTCAGAGAGACATTTTGAAAATGATTGATCCTAACCAAAATGGACTCAAGAAAATACGGGTACCAACGAAAAAGTGAGTTACTTATCTTTTGCAGGTACCAAAGAAAAGAAAGAACAAGTGGTACCTTGATAATGGTTGCTCGAGACACATAACCGGAGATCCTTTGAAATTCATCCATTTAGAAAGAATTAAAGGAGGAAGTGTATCCTTTGGAGCCAACAACAAAGGAAAGATAGTTGGCAAGGGAACTGTTAGAATCGAAAATCTCATCATCAATGAAGTTTCACTAGTTGAAGGTTTGAACTTCAATTTAATTAGCATTAGTCAATTATGTGATATTGGTTACGGAATCACTTTCCAAGAAGACAAATGCTCTGGGATAAGTAAAGACAACAAGCAATCATTCACGGGTCGAAGACATGGAAACATCTATTTACTAGACACGAAGTCTAACAACTTGCAATGTCTCGTTTCCATAAAAGAAGAATCTGATCAGTGGCACAGAAAGCTCGGACACGTTAGTGTCAAGTTCATATCCAAAATAGCTTCAAAGAAACTTGTCAAATGATTGCCAGAACGAAGATTCAAGAGCACAGAGTTATGTTCAACTTGTTCTAAAGGTAAACAGGTAAGAAGTTCATTTAAATCAATCAATTATGTCACCACTAACCGAGCTTTGCAGTTGCTTCATATGGACATTTTCGGTCCTACTCAAACTCTAAGTCTTGGAGATAAGAAATACTGCTTAGTTATTGTAGATGATTATTCAAGATTTACTTGGATATTCTTTTTGGCTCATAAAAGTGAAACATTTAAATATTTCTCAAAATTTGCCAAAAAGATACAAAATGAAAAGGGCTATACTATTTCGAGCATTAAATCTAATCATGGAAGAGAATTTGAAAATCAAAATTTTCTTATTTCTATGATGAAAATGGTATTCAACATAATTTTTTCCTCACCCTATACTCTTGAACAAAATGGAGTAGTTGAAAGAAAGAATAGAACTTTGCAAGAAATGGCTAGAACTCTTCTATTTGAAAACAAAACACTAGCACATTTTTGGGCTGAAGCTCTATCAACAGTTTGTTATATATCAAATAGAATTTTTCCAAGATAAATTCTTGAAAAAACCCCTTATGAACTGTTCAAAGGTAAAATTCCCAATGTCTCATATTTTCGAATATTTGGATGTAAATGTTTTATTCTAAAAAATCCTAATGATTGGGTTGGTAAGTTTGATGAAAAGTCAGATGAAGGAACCTTTCTTGGATATTCAACAACAAGCAAGGCTTACAGAGTATACAATAAAAATACTCAAACAGTCGAAGAATCATTAAATGTTAAGTTTGAAGACTCAATTCAGACTCAACAAGATGATTCTGACACTAAAAATCCAGCATATGAAGAATCTGACATAGCATCTGATGAATTGACGGTAAGTGAAAATGATCAGAATCAAAGATCTGATGAAGCTCAGGAATCATCAAACCAACAAGACAATTAAGAATCATCAAATCTCAATGATGAAAACGATCAAAGATTCAACAAAAACTGGAAGCAAAAATCTAGCCATCCCAAATACCTCATCATTGGAAATTTAGATAAAGGGATCAAAACCAGAGCAAAGGCGAAAGAAGTCATAAATACGATGGCTTTTATTTCTGAAGTTGAACCAAAGAATGTCAAAAATGCCTTGAAAGACGAAAGCTGAATTGAAGCCATGCAAGAGGAACTTTTACAATTCCAGATCAATCAAGTATGGAAGCTTGTTCCTCAACCCAAAAATCATTCAATTATTGGAACAAAATGGATAATTCGAAATAAACTGGATGATCAAGGAAATGTTGTCAGAAACAAAGCAAGACTTGTGGCCAAAGGATATTCACAAGAGGAAGGAATAGATTACAATGAAACGTACGCTCCGATAGCCAGGTTAGAAGTAATAAGAATTTTACTGGCTTATGCTTGTTTTTGTGATTTTAAACTGTTTCAAATGGACGTCAAAAGCACATTCTTGAGTGGCTACGTCAAAGAGGAAGTATATGTAGAACAACCTTCAGGTTTTGAAGATCCTCACAAGCCTGATCAGGTATATACTCTTAAGAAAGCATTATACGGTCTTAAACAAGCACCACGTGCTTGGTACGAAAGACTGAGTAGCTTTCCTGAACAAAATGAATTCACAAAAGGTAATGTATCAAAAGAAAAGGTAAAGATATTTTAATTGTTCAAATCTATGTAGATGATATTATTTTTGGCTCTACAAATGAAAAACTATGTAAGAATTTTTCTAAAATGATGCAAAGTGAATTCGAAATGAGCATGATGGGGAGTTAACTTTCTTCCTTGGATTACAGATTAAACAAACCAAAAATGGCACCTTTCTTTGTCAAGAAAAGTATGCCAGGGAAATTACGAAAAAGTTTGGTTTGGTAAATTGCAAAAAGATAGAAACTCCAATGCCATATTCCATTAAACTAGACAATGATGAAAAAGGAAAACCAGTAGATAAAAAATTATATAGAAGCATGATTGGCTCGCTTTCATATCTAACTGCTTCATGACCAGATATTCTGTTCAGTGCTTGTTTGTGTGCCAGATTTCAATCAGAACCAAAAGAATCTCATCTTAATGCAGTCAAAAGAATTATCAAATATGTTGGCACCAATCCTACACTTGGATTGTGGTATCCTAAGGGATCAAATTTTACTCTTATTGGATATTCTGATGCTGATTATGCTAGTTGCAAAATAGACAGGAGAGCACTTCTGGAACGTGTCAATTGTTAGGACACATGCTTGTTGCATGGTATTCAAAGAAGAACAAACTGTAGCTCTTTCAACGCCAGAAGCAGAATATGTCTCATTTGGTAGTTGCTGTCCTCAAATTCCTTGGATGAAACAACAATTGAAAGATTTCAATGTCAAAGACTCAACTGTGGAGATCAAGTGTGACAATACCAGTGCCATCAATCTGACCAAAAATCCTATTCTGCATTCAAGAGCTAAGCATATTGATATTAAGCATCATTTTATCAGAGATCATATTTTAAAAGGAGATATTAATATTCAATTTATAGACACAAAAGAGCAATTAGCTGATATTTTTACAAAACCTTTAGAAAAGAAAAGTTTTGAGCTTATTAGAGACAAACTAAACATTATTAACCCACTTTATTGAGCTGTGCAGTATGAACTCACATTGCATCTGATGACTTATTTGATCAAGCATATATTTGAAGTGTCTATTTTTGGTGCGTAACTCATTTATAAAAAGTATGTATATCTCATATATTTTGTATGATATGATTGTCTTGACTGATACCGTTTGGGAATTAAAATCCCAAATTTTTTTTTGGAATATAATTTCCAAAATTTTCCTTAACTGTCAATTGACAGTTTCCAAAAGAGTTTTGTAAAAACCGATATATTGCAATTCTCGATTCAAACTCTTTTTATTCTCTCTCTCTATCACTCTCTCTCCGAACACACACTGTTGACACCTAATTTTTAGCTCATTTTTTTTATATTTTCAAAAATTTCAAAATTAGGACTAGGAATCTTGGCCAAGCCTAGAAACCTATTTCTAAACCAAAAAATAATTTTTTAGCATTTTTCTGCATTTTTCGTTAATTTCTTTTAGTCAAAATAGGTGAGAAAATCAATAAAAATAGCAAATGGAATCAGAAAATTCCATAAAAATAGTCATTTGTCTTATTTTAAATCCAATTTCATTAATACATTATCAATTTTGAAAAATCTCAATCGGGTATATGTTTTTCTCAAAATTGGGCAAAATTAAATCCGAATTGAACAAAAAATGCAATTAAATTTTTTTTAGTCATTTTTAAGTCTAGTGTCTTCACAACAAATGATTCTGGGACCTTGAATTGCATAATGGTCAATCCAATTGCATAATTTGACATAAAAATAAAAAATCCCCAAAATTCGATTGAAAATTAAGAATTTTGAACACAAATTGGGAATCGTGCCCAATATGAAATTGTCGAAATATGAGACTCTCATTTCTAAGGTTAATCAGGTGTGGGCAATCCAATTTTGGCATAAATTTTTCCTAATCAGGTCATTAGGACATCAAATTGAATAAAACCCTATTAACCCGAATACAAAAATGAGAAAATCTTAGACACAATTATAATAAAAATTGGGGAAAATTATATATTTTCATCCAACGCACAAAAAAAACCCAAGAAAACCAACTCACGCCCGAGACTTTACCGACTTAGTGTGGGAAATTTAGCACGTTTTAATCGATGTGGCTAGCTGGAAAATATCCGGATGGCACCAGGTAACCGATTGAATCGATCAGAGACCGATTCCAACGAACTTTGAGCGGGAAAAACCGATCAAGAAAAATCGGAAAAAAACTGAACATTGCAAGGAAGGTGTTCGACGTAAAGCCGAGAAAGAGAGAGAGAGAGAAACAGGGAGAAAAAGCATGAAATCTAGAGAGATAGAGAGAGGAGTGGAGATCCCTAGGTCGAGTGATCGGCGCCGGTCGATTGAATGGCGCCGGCGAATCGACCGTCTAGGGAGGATCTCCTCCTCTCGTTGATCGCTGAAGAACCGGTCCGAAGGCCCGAAACTTGAGCTTGGCCGGCGTATTCGGAGCCTTTCCGGTGATCTCAAGATCACCAACTTGAAACCCGGGTGTCGAAGAAACTCTCCATAGCCGCATCAACTCAAACCTCGTTTGACTCTCCGACGGCGTGTAAATATCGCTCACGGTCACTATTTTTCCAATTTCGGAATTGCGTTTAGTTCCAAAGTGAATGTTCATGCGATCTCGTTGATGATTTTAAGCATTTTTGTGTTAAAAACTTGTTTCTAATCACATTTGGTGTTGTCTCATTGCATTTGGTGTTAAACTTGCATAAACCGAGTCGGCCATGCATGAAAATCACCTCACGGAGCTCCTGAGGTCCTCGCCGGGAGCATCACCATGGCCATAGGCCGCCAAGTTAGCATTCCCTTACCTTGTGTGATGATTTGATACCGTTTTTGATCGAGATAGACGGTTAGGGTGCTCTCAGACATTGTGATTTAGAAGTTTGAATAGCTAGTTAAGAATAGTTTGCAAGTTAGGTTATTTAGGTCGATTTTTCGCCGGCCGGCGAGGGTTCGGCGGCGAGTTAATTAGGGTCAGGATGATAAGTGGTGATGTGATGATGATAAATAAGCTAAAATCGACACCAAAATATCACCGGAAGACCGCCGCAGAAAGGCTTGAAGTGGCGGTCTCGAAAACATTGAACTCGGAAATAATTTCACCAACCTGTTTGTGAAAATGCCTAAATGAAAAAAGGATAAAACGGCGCCATTTTGGCTCTGGTTTCGCGGAGAAGACCGTCGGCGAACGGCGCTGCTGACTCCGGTTCGGCTCAAAGCCGAATCGGATTGAACCGGCTGTCGTTCATCTCTCGGAGAATTTTTAAAAAATTAAAAATACTGAAAAACTCATTAAAAAAATCAAAAATCAAAAAAATAAAAAAAATCAGGAAAATATAAAAATATTGAAAATCGAATAAAAAAATAGAAAAAAAATCAGAAAATCATAAAAATTCAAAAATTTTCAGAAAATTCATAAAAATTCAGAAAATTCGGAAAATACAAATAAAAATGTAAAATTTTTTGGAAAATCAATAAAAAATTGAAAAATTGGAAAATTCATACAAATTTTTGGAAAATCATAAAAAAATCAATTCTCGGTTTTAATAAAATTTCCAAAAAAATAAAAATCTAAAACCCTAAAAAAATGTAAATCATGAAATGAATAAGCTTCTAGAGCTTCATTAGGGTTTGGGTGTTTTGATTGATTTTCGTTTTTAGAGACCACTTAGGATTGATTGATCTGATTGACTTGAATTGTGTGTTTAATACTTATTTGGTCTTTCCTGCGATTAGAACGGATAGGATTAGTGGGTAAGTCTCGGAAATTTGCATGACACGTTAGACATCATATCGTTCTTATATACCGAAAGGGCGTTAGGGATCTCAATTTGGGATCAATAACGTAACCAAGTCCCCGAACTCGAATCTCTAGTTCGTAGAATCGTGGTATTTCTCCCGTACCTCGATTAGGTTTCTAGTCTACCTACCAATAATGACTAGTGGCGACTCTAAAATTACAAACCTAGACTAAATAAGAAATTACCTTCCACCGTCACGTGAGTTATGATCCGGAGAGACCCTTACACGGAAATACCTCCTTAGCGCGCAAATCCCGAAACCCCAAGAAAAAAAAGCGCGGCGCGACAGGCTAGGCGACTCTGAGACAATGAACCTTTTCTAAGTGGACTTAGGCCTAGATAGAACGATATACTTGTGTTTTGTGCTTGCAAGGATCCCAGGTACGTCCCACTAATGATAGTGTTAAATGGTTTTGCATGCGGGTGTTATAAGGGGTGTTGTCTTTGCTAACCCTTGTTTTGCAGGATGGTGTTGGAATTGAATGTGTTTTAAATGAATTTTAGAAGTGTTGTTTGGTCATTAATTCCTATGCATGTCTTTAAATTGCTTTAGCACTACACCATTAGCACACATCACCCGTGGCCCAACCCTGGCTACATTTAGGATTACCCTTAGGAGGTATGTGTTTAGGCGAAACTATAGGCCGATTGCTCATGGGATCATTTAAATACAATGCCGATCACCAAGGTGGAATAATATTCTATTACTTTAGGCCGATTTCCTATTGGAACGGAATCCCTTGTCCATCAAGGTGATGACCTTGAGCCTTTAGTATATCCTACCCTTTTAGGCGTTAAAATTTCACTAGTTGCATTCGCTTGTCTTTATGGTTGGTATACCTAAAACCAAACCAAAATATCATGGTAAGCAAGTATCGTTCCGTTCCATTCCATTCCTTCACAATTATTCATGTTAGTTGGCACATTCTTAAAAAATGCCTACATGACATTCAATGCTTGGTCTAAATGCCCTTTCATTTTAGAATGCATGATTAGGACGTCATACTCCATTTGACCATTCTTTCATTTTTAGATGAAATGTATAGGTCCAGGACGGATTTCTCATGTAATTCAAATGCTTATTCGTTCATTTCAATGTGTTCGAAGTTGTAAACCATAGTTTAGGACTTTATGGTCTAAATGGAGTATGACAGAATGGGCATTTACATGACACATTGAATTTATCCATAATCTCAACTAAATGCTCTTTTAAGGTTTAAACGGACTCAAAATGACATTTGCATTACTTTCGAGGCATGCAAGCATATTTTACCTCCGTTTTACCCCAAAATGACATATGATTGAAATGGAGGCATTAAAATTGATTCGCAATCCATGGTGATTAATGACAAATTTTTTTTGCATGATTAGCCTCAATGGGGAAATTAGACATCCAAGTAATTCCCATTCCTCGGAAGGAACTTGTTGCTTGGTGGAAAGGCATGTCCAAGGACAACCAAACTTATGTCCAAGAAAGGCTTGGATATCTTCTCGAACTTATGCATATGGAACATCAAGTCAGCTTAGTCCAAGCTTTGGCGCATTTTTGGGAGGTTTCAAATGCCACATTCCATCTTGGAGAGCATGAATTGGTACCAACATTAGAAGAATATCAAGCCACCATTGAAATTAATTCTAAACCTAGGGTCGTAGAGCCACCCGTTGGACTTAATCCTGTGAGCATTTTAGCCTAATTTCTCAACCTCAAAACTTCCAAAATCGAAAAGTTAATCAAATCAAACACGGGTAGATTTTCATTATCCTTCCTAGTAGACAACTTTTCAAAACTTCCTAGGGAAATAGGAAACACTTTAGCTCGAGTATTCATTCTAGCTTTCTTCGGCTTTGTTCTATTTCCCGTGTCTAGAACGGGATTAGACCCTTTAGTAGCTGTGATCGCAAGATAAGCATGTCTTAAATGAGATTTTTCTAATATGCTTATTGCCCAAACCGTCATTTCCTTAAACACATACCAAAATCATGGGAAGGGTATCTTTCAAGCTTCTACTGGTCTTTTGTCATTATGGTTCATTTCACATATTCGACCATGGTGTCATTTCATGAACATTCGCGAAATTTGTTCGGCGATAAATCCAATCGAACGATATATTCATCTCCAAAGCAAATTATCCAAACAATCTTTCTTAGATTGGGCCAATTTCATTACAGCCTTAACTCCTGATCAAATCCAATGGCAGATCAATTGGCCAAAGATTAATAAGGTGAAGATCACGAGGCGAGAGGGAAATGCGGTACCATTGCTTGGTTTGAGTGGAGGAGCAGCTTATTGCCCTCTTAGGGTTATTAGACAATTTGGGATACTTCAGCAAGTACCACTAGTATGGAATCCTGAAGAGTTCGCCTTTGACATCCCAAGTGGAATTATACCCGAAGAGGAGAAGAATGTCCTTCAAGCCAAAATTCACAAGATCATCTTATCTTTGGATAACCCACTCGAACAAATAATTGAGTGGCCAAAAAGCTTGGAAGAAGACATGAAGATTTGTATGGCCTCTAAAGAATACATCAAATGGATAGAAAATAAGCGTCCAATTGATGTTGAGTCATATATCCCGTTGAGCATGGTACTAGATCCTGTGGATGAGTATGTCCCGAAATACATTGTTCCAAGTATGCCTGGAGTGGAACCCTACGTCCCTGAAGAGGTTGTGATCGATGTGGAAGAATAGGAGTCTCGAGCCAAGGAATGGGAAGAATACCAAAAGGCGAAAGCTATCTTAGCTAGCAAGAAGCCTAGGATTGGATGATTTAGATTCCCATTCGAGTTTAAGATCATGATGTCAAACAATTTCAAATTTTATATGCAATGATGGATTGATCATTTTCTAAACATGCTTAGATAATCTCAGAACACGATTTCAAAACATAAAGGAATCACCATGGATTGCAATTCTTTGAATTGTATGATTCCTTGAGAAAGACATTGATGAAGAATTTTATACAAGACAAAGACTTGTATAGAATTTCTTATCCTTGACAATCTCATGAAACCATACAATTAAAAGGATGTAGGGTTTCGTGATCATTTTGCTATGCTAATATTGGGTCTTTTTATAAAGCAGGTTGTTTAGCAACGGAAGGTAAAAGACCTCGGACTCGCCTACAAGTTAGAATGGCAAAAGAAGAAACTCGTGCTCGACTAGTTGAAGTCGAGAATCAAATGACGCAAATGGTTGCAATGATGGCGGAAATGAAGGCCTTTATTCTCGTATCTCGAGGATCTTATCCTACTACTTCAAATGTAGGAACTTCAAACGTTACCGAAACACCGATTGAAGACCCAGTCAGAAACAAAGAACCGGTTCAAGAAAATTCTCCAAAGACTACAGCTGAGGTAGTGAATTTGGAAGAGGATGATCAAATCAAGAAGGCATCCAAAACAAAGGATGAAGAAGAGGCCAAGAGATTGGCCAAAATTGAAGAATGCTTAGCAAGTCAAGGCTATGAGCTTCAAAGGTTCAACAAGTTCTCACCGTACGCAAAGGTGGTTGTTCCAGAAAACTATAAGGAGCCGGAGTTCGTGAGCAAGTATGATGGCACTGGTTGTCCCAAAAGCCATTTGAAGTATTATCTCCATAAGATGGTAAGATATTCAGACAACACGTCATTGCTTATTAGCACATTTCAAGATAGTTTGAGAGGGGCAACCCTTGCATGGTATATAGCCCTCGACATAAAAGACTTCACAATGGGATCATTTGGCGGGAGAATTTCTTCGCCAGTACAAGTTTAATGTTGGAGTACTCTCAACCAGAGAGGATCTCGTCAGAACCGAGAAACGGAAGAATAAAGGGTTCAGAGCTTATGCTCAGAGATGGAAACCTGTTGCTTCACAAGTAAAGCCTACCATAAGTGAAGATGAGCTCATTGAGCTCTTTCTAAAATCATTACCAATTGAGTATTATGACAAGCTTCATGTATCAGGCTGTTAGACATTCACCATGTTGGTCAAAGTAGGTGAGAGAATTGAATGGGGTTTGAAAGAAAAGAAGGCTCAAGAAATAGCAGCACGAAGGCCTTACCCCGGGACAAAAGACAAAGAATGCATCCAAGAAGTGGCTATGATGTCGAGCCCAAGTACTCATCAAGCATCATTTCCGAGACAATCAAATGTTGCTTGGAAAAATCCGAGGCAATTCGAGCCAAATAAAAGGCCCGTGAGGCAATATACACCATTGCCCCAACCCTTGTCAAAGCTGTTACCAATGCTTCTGGAAAGGCATTTGGTGGCCAAGGAAGTACCAAGAGAGAATCTTGCGAGATTTTCTTGGTATGATGAGTAAAAAACTTGCACCTATCATATGGGAGAAAAGGGACATGATGTGGATAATTGTCCCATTCTAAAGTACAAGATTCAACAACTCATTGACAAGAAGATATTGAACTTCCAAGAGCCCGAGCCAAATGTACATCATAATCCTCTTCCAGAGCACAATACAGTAAACATGATCAAGGATAAGGAAATAGTGATCGAATTTAACGATGAAGATGAATATGAAATCAAGATTAAAGCTTCTCGATTAGGAGATGTTCGCTTTCATCAAGAAGCACTCCTAAAAGGCGAGATTGTAAACAACTTGGGAGAAGACTCTGGAAAATATAACTTCCAAGTGAAATATACCCCACCACCATGGGCATTCAAAAATGAAGTAATTGTGCCTGATGGCTAGGGTGGTATGGACGATGAAACCAGTCCTGAAGAGAAAGCTCTACCCAAAAAAGAAATGCTTCAAGATGAAATAGATCCGGATGAAAAAGAGAAAGAAAAAGTCCGTCAGGGTGAAAGGCGTTTCACCCAGAAATCGGCCAGGGAAGGCGAAACTGTAGACTTACTCGGTCAAGACAGCGGTAAATATAATTACCGTGTCAAATATACACCACCACCATGGGCGTTCAAAAATGAAGACATTGTACCGGACGGATGGGGTGGCATGGACGAGGTCCCGATCAGCCAATTGAATCTCGAGGAGAATGAAGATCAGGAAGAGAAAAAGAAGAAAAAGACTCGCTGAGGTGATAGGCAATTCGTTCGAAAAGCACGAAGACAAGGTGAAGTTGCTGATTATCTGGGTCAAGACAGTGATAAATATAATTATCGTGTCAAATATACACCTCCTTCATGGGCATTCAAAAACGAAATAATCACACCTGATGATGGGGTGGAATGGATGCTGACGAAGCCAATAGAAGCACGGTATCCATGATTACACCATTTCTAATCAAGCTTGATGAGGTAGATAAATATAAGAAGGAGGAAGGTCCCGTCACACCAATCACTATTCAACTTCCCATTAATCAGCGGCAAAAGGACACTATAAGTGCCATAACTTGTGTACGGAGATCACTTTGGTGCCAAGTAAAAAAACTTATGGCACCAAAGTGAGCGCCGTACACAAGTTATGGCACTTGTAGTGTTCTTTTGCCATTAATCAGCTAAGGATCGAAGTAGAAGAAACGCAGCCTATGATCATCACTCTCCTTCCAAAAGAAAAGTTTGACACTAAGTGTGTACCTTGGGATTACTCTTCCAAGGAAGTCGATGCCATAACTCGGTTGGGAAGATGCAATGTCCCGAAGGAAAGTGAACACGAAAAGAAAGGAATAACCGAAGAAGATGTTAAACAGTTACTCTCAGTCATGAAGACGAGCGAATTTAAGGTAATTGAATAACTAAGAAAGATGCCAGCACAAATTTCTCTGTTGGATCTCTTCAAGACTTCAGAAAGCCATAAAATAGTGCTTATGAAGCTTCTCAATGAGGTGCACGTCCCGGAGACGATTAATGAGGTACAATTGGAAGACTTTGTTGGCGCTATTCTTTTGAAGGATCAAATTACCTTCTCTGATGAAGATTTCCCAATTGACGGGCATTCCCACAATAAAACCATGTATATTGCCGTCAAATGCCGGGGCAAGCAGGTGTCACAGGTGCTGATCGATAATGGTTCCACACTTAATTTGTGTCCACTAAGCACACTGCATCGTTTGGGGATTAGTGAAGAGCTCATCAAACCTTTTAAGGTAACTGTGCGTTCGTTTGATGGAATGAAGAAAGACGTTATTGGCGATATCGAGCTCGAGGTAAACATAGGCCCTGTGCCTTTCCTGATTGACTTCCAAGTAGTGGATATTCCAAGGACTTTCAACTTGTTACTCGGAAGACCTTGGATTCATATGGCTAGCGCCATTCCTTCAAGTCTCCATCAGAAGGTCAGATTTGTCATTAATGGCAAGATGATCACCGTACACGGGGAGACAGATTTCACCACCTCCAAGGAGAGTGCAATACCGTATGTCGAACCCGAAGTGAAAGAAAAACCAAGTTATCATTCTTTCGAAATGATCTCAATGGTGTAAATTCCTGCCGGTTGCATCATAAAATCCCCGGAGTTCTCAACATCATCCATTATGTCTGGAAGAATGTTATGCTAGTATGGATTTACTCCCGGTAATGGTCTTGGATCAAAGTTTCAAGGAATCAAAGAACCTATCACTCCTCTCGCTACAAGAATGAAGTACGAAATAGGTTATATTCCAAATAACTCTAAAGATCACCATGGAGGCCAAGGCCAAGGTCGAAAAAACCATGGAAGCTGTAGAGGCCGAGGTGATCGCATCATTAATCCATCCATTTGGAAGGGTAAAGTTAAAGAACTTCCCTATCATGAGATCCACATCAAGGAAACTCTTCCTGGACCTTCCAAGCTACTTTAAGAAGAGGATTTACATGCAAAGGAAGAGTCTGTTTTGCCAAGTTTATTCGAGAAGAATACCATCAACGTTATCATAACTAAGGCAGAAGTTACCTACGCACTGGAGTACGAAGATTTTCTTGAACCTTTGTTGCTCGTTTTTCGTTGCATTTTGTTAATTGCCATTTCAAATTTCTTGTGATTTCAGTTCAGTTGTAATTTACATTCCTTTTGATATAGATGTAATTGCGTTTTTCAATTCAATAAAAGTGGTCAAATGTTTTGTTAAGGACATGTAGAAACAAAATCAAACCTATGATGAACAGTATCCTCATTCATGAGGCTTGAGGTTTTGGGTTTCTATATTGCTCCTCATTGCGAAAATGATTTTAAGAGCAAGGAAGTCTGATGATATGAGGACTAGCTCTGTCTTTATGTTCTTTCAAAACAGATTTCAAAATGAATTTCAAAAAGTTTTTCATAGGACCACGTGCGTTACTTACATTATATGCAATTACTAATCATGTTTGTTACATGTCAGGCATGAGCATTCATATATCCATAATAGGTTCATATGTGACCCGAATCTTTCCGAGGAGATCACTTGCGATATTGAAGTGGATAATGAAGATGAGGAATGGATCAGAAGCGAATGGATCCATCATGAAGAATCAAAGCCACTCACATTAGAAAAAACGATTACTTTTAATTTGGGTGATAAAGAGAATCCCAAAGAGGTTAAGATTGGAGAAAGTCTTCCCTCAGCAGAAGCAGAAAGAATCACAGATTTGCTCAAGGAATATCAAGATATATTCACATGGTCTTATGCTAACATGCCAGGCCTTGATCCAAGCATAGTTGAACATGCTTTGCCAATTGATCCGAGTATTCCACCAAAGAAGCAAACACTGAGGCGAACAAAGCCGGAATTGGCAAAGAAAATAGAAGAAGAGGTGATGAAATTGCTCAAAGTCGGTTTCATTGAAGTAGTACCATATCTAGAATGGGTTGCCAACATAGTACCCGTAATGAAGAAAGATGGTCGAGTGCGGGTGTGCGTTGATTATCGCGACCTAAATAAAGTAAGCCCTAAGGATTATTTTTCGCTTCCATATATCGATGTATTAGTGGATAGCACTGCTGGGTTCGAAACATTTTCATTCATGGATGGTTTCTCAAGATATAATCAAATCCTCATGAAGAAAGAGGATAAGGCGAAAACGTCCTTCATAACACCATGGGGCACATTTTGTTACAAGGTGATGCCTTTCGATCTGAAAAATGCCGGTGCCACATATCAAAGGGCAATGCTAACTTTGTTCCATGACATGATGCACAAAAAAATCGAGGTATATATGGATGACATGATTGCAAAATCCAAACAAGGAGAAGATCATGTTGAGGTGCTTCGCAAGTTGTTCGAGAGACTTAGAAAGTACAAGTTGCGATTGAACCTCAACAAGTGTGTATTTAGGGCAAAATTTGGCAAACTGCTAGGATTTGTGGTCAGTAACAAGGGAATTGAATATAGATTCTTCCAAGATCAAGGCAATATATGACTTAAAGACTCCTTCTATGGTAAAAGAAGTGAGAAGCTTGTTGGGGCGATTAAACTACATTGCCCGTTTCATATATCAGCTTTCTAAGACTGCTAAACCATTCTTCAAACTATTGAAGAAAAATGCCAAAGTAAAGTGGGATGCGGAATGTCAACAAGCCTTTGACAAGATCAAAGAATATTTGGTATGCCCACCAGTGTTGGTACCACCAATTCCTGGAGTCCCACTAATCTTATATTTGACGACTCACTATGAGTCGTTAAGAGCGGTGATTGTACAAAGAAGACCAAATGATGGTAAAGAACAAGTCATTTATTACTTGAGCAAGAAATTCACAACATCAGGAGTCAATTACCCAGCAGTTGAGAAGACATGCGTTGCATTGATTTAGGTATTACACAGATTAAGACAGTACACCGTTCATCACCAAATTTTGCAAGTGATCGAGAATGATCCAATCAAGTACCTTCTTGAGAAAACCTCCTTGATCGGGAAATTGGCAAAGTGGCAAGTTTTGTTATCTGAGTTCGACATTAGAAGTTCATCCCAAAAGTCAGTCAAAGGACGAGCAATAGTAGACATGTTGGCAGAAAATTCGCAGAATATTGCCAGTTCTAAAGAACGACTTGATGACCACATATTGACATTAGTTGATGACAAATGGACCATGTATTTTGATGGTGCAACCAACTTATCTGGATCAGGAACTGGGGCAGCACTGATCTCCCTAGAAGGCCAACACTATCTGGTATCTGCGAAATTGGTATTTCCATGCACCAATAACATCGCTAAATACGAAGCATGCATTCTCGGCTTACAATTAGCCCTTTCAATGAGAGTAAAAAGGTTGCAAGTATATGGAGATTCTATGCTCATCATATTGTAAACAACTGGTGAATGACAAACTCAAGATGCAAAGCTGATTCCTTATCACAGATATTTAGAAGAGATGATAGAAAGTTTTGAAGAGGTAACATTCGATTATCTTCTAAGAGCTCAGAATCATTTTGCAGATGCTCTTGCAACTTTGTCATCCTTACTACAGGCTGAAGATGGTATAGATATAAAATCATTGAGAATCAATATTCGTGAACAACCAGCTTATTACATGATGGTCCAAGTAGAGTTTAACAACGAACCATGGTATCATGACTTCAAAAGATATCTTCAATCAGGAGAATTTCCTAAAGAAAGCCAACCAGGTGACGGGAAATTTATAAGGAAGATAGCCAACAAATTCTTCCTCAGTGGTCAAACCCTCTACAAGAAATCATTTGATTCAACCTTATTAAGATGTGTGGATGCTACAGAAGCTGAACAGATCATGAAAGAAATTCACGAAGGTGAATGTGGACCACACATGAATGGACATCTTCTAACCCGAAAGATTATGAGATTGGGGTATTATTGGATGACAATAGAATCAGATTGCATCCAACATGTGAGATGTTGCCATCAATGTCAGGTTTATGGAGATAAAATCAATGCACCGCCAAATGAGCTACATCAAATGTCCGAGCCATGGCCATTTTCAATGTGGGGCATTGATATGATTGGTCCAATCAACCCCAAGGCTTCAAATGGGCATCGGTTTATCCTGGTCGCTATTGACTATTTCACTAAATGGATTGAAGCAAACTCCTACACAAATGTTACTGCCAAGAATGTCGCAAAATTCATCAGGCAGGACATCTTTGCTAGGTATGGAGTTCCAGAAGCAATAATTACGGACAATGGCTCAAATCTAAACAACAGGATCGCAGATGATTTACTTGAGCACTTCCATGTCCGACATCTGAACTCATCTCCATATCGTCCACAAATGAATGGGGCAGTTGAAGCGGCAAATAAGAATATCAAGAAGATACTGGCCAAGACAGCCGAAAATTATCGTGATTGGCACGAAAGGTTGCCGTATGCTCTGTGTAACATCCTCAATTTCAGTCCCTGGGAAATGGCTATGGTTTAAGTTTGGTAGTTTTCCAATTGGAACCAAATTTTTTTACTCTTGTTTTGGAAAACCCAGTTTTGGATCCTTTGTACCCCTTCATTTTGTTATTTTTGGGGAGACTTTTGTGATCCGAATTTCCAAACACTTCCTTCTTGAAGGTTTCTCCAACCATCTTGAAGTTTTACATAATTTAATTTCAGAATTTTTTGACTTGATATGAGTGGTACGATGGCCTGATTTTCAAACCGTGTAAAACTGCCCAGAATGGGTATTTCGGTGATGTTCACCCATTCTTTATTTTCTAAAAGCTTTACTGGGCCGATTTTGGAAAATTTTCTTTCACAAAAGTTGTTGAGAACTTCTTTTTCTATAACGTATATAAATTTGGGAATTTTTCGAGATGATTTAGATTCTGGACAGAACTTACTTTGAGAAGCAAGAATTCTGTTCCAGCGAACTATTTTTAGTCTGTGTTTGAGCTACTAAAAATGGTGTTTATAGAGAGATTAAGATTTCGTGTTCTTCATGAAAAATGTTTGTTAAGGCCTTGTTTATGACATATTCAAATTTGAGAATTTTCGGAGTCCATTTACTATGTTTTCAAGTCCGATTTCGTGAACAGTGCAAAGCTGTCCGGTTTTGTCAGATTTCAAAGATTCAGCATTTTCTATACGAGAACGTTGGAATTTTGACTGGATGTCTTCTAGTGATTTAAATTATACGTTCTGAGATTTCAAATGAGACATGTTATGCTTTGATTGGAGGTCGGCCCAGGGGGAAACCGAGAGAGAGAAGCAAGCTTGGAATTGGATGATTCTAGAGAAGTCAAAACTTGAAGCCCAAGTTTGGAAATGAATGGCCAAGAATGAAGCTTGTTCAAGAAGCCTAATTAATGACCTTGACTTTGGAGTCCCTATCATGATGACATGCCTTAATTGAGCTTAGACTTTAGGGACCCCTTTCATAATTACAAACATTAATTGGCCAAGCCAAGGGAGCCGTGAGAAAGGACATTCGGCCAAGGGGAAAAAGAGAGAGAGAGAGAGAGAGAGAGAGAGAGAGAGAGAGAGGGAGAGAGAGAGAGAGAGAGAGCCAATGAGAAGAAGATAAGCATTGGCCTCTTCATCATTTCCTTTGGCTTTAAGTCCATTAATGGCATTAAATGAAAGCCATCATGAGTCTTGACTTAGAGCCCCTCTCTTATTGGCTCAAGTCTAGGGTTTCTAGGAAGTTCCAAGAGGCTTATAAATAGCAAGACAATTCCCTCCCCCCTTCTCCCTCTTCTCACGCCAATCTCACCATCTTCTTCCTCTCCCTTTTTGTTTCTTGTTTTCTCATCTTTTGGCCCGAGAAGCTCACGCCCAAATAAATCCCGAACCGGCCCGTGTTTCTTCTCCTTCCTACCCACGAGCCCACGGTTTGGCCTTTGTAGGCCTAAGTTTGCTCGGCCAAGCAAGAAGGAAGCAAGGAGAAGGCCTAAAATTTCCCGAGCTCACCCGTTTCTAGCCCGTTCTCTAGTTTTGTTAGTCGTTGTGTAAGTGAATTCCCTAATACCGGGAAAGGATGTTGAGATGCGTTGTGACGTGGTTTGCTTGGACCGTTTCTCGGTCATTTGGTTGGTCATAGTTAGTTCATTTCCTTGGTTTGATCATGTTTTATGTTTGATGTTGTTTTGAGATAGAACCGAGCTTTGGTTGGTAAAGTGTACATGATGTGGCCATGCGTGATGTTCTCTTATTTGAACTTTGCTATTGATCTGTCATCGATGCGGGTGCGGTAAGGGCCAACTTATGTTAACGGCGATCGATATATCCTCACTTGATATTAGTGTTTTCACTTACTGAGTCTCCCCGACTCATCCCCCGTTGTTTCTCTTTTTCAGGTCCGTAGGATGGCATCTCCCCTAGCCCACGTTGGCAATCCTGTGGAGCAGAGAGCCGAAGTGCTCACCGTGATAGATGTCAGAGAAGACCGTGCCTACCGCCGGATCACGTCGTATGTGACGATCGATGAGGGCCTAACAGACTTGGTGCCTCATCCGTACGTGGCATGGTATCGCTATACGAATGGAGAATGGGTTGGATCCCTATGTGGGTTCAACGGTGCTTTAGCGGTGCGGGCGGGTCGGCTCCGGGATAAAGCCACGGGTGGGATGTGAGATGGCCTAGCGGACGGGACCGGGGTGGAGGTGAAGAAGCGAGGAGCGAGAAGCCGTAGTGGGTATAGGATAACCCAAGTCAAATTTTGCTAATTATAGTCGGCTATGAAAATATGTGTTGTTTGCCATGGCCCGAAGGGCTTGTTAAAATATGTTTGCATGCACTGTAAACATAAGGTTTGCTCATGATGCTACTTGTTTAAATTCCGCTATTGTATTGATTGTGATTGTCCCGAGTTTACGTTTCCTCTTGTGCTTATTAAAAGATAACAATGAATGGGACGTCACGTTAATGACCCCGAGGTGGGGTTGTTACAGATTAATTTGGTATCAGAGCAGGTTCCCCTCTAGTAAGTGCAAGTTCGGTGTTGAGCCAATAAAAGGCCGTGGAATCCTGAAAGGACCCAATCCGATGAGGGCGGGGAGTGGTCGTCAAGGTAGAACCTGAACAAGGAGCGGCTCTTAGCTATGAAGTGGACGCCGGGGCATGAGGCCTGATCAAGGTGCGGCTTCTAGCAAGAGTGGTCGCCGGGGTTGAAGACCTGAATAAGGTGCGGCTCCTAGCAGGCTTCTAGGATGATGGGTAAGAGAGGAAGAAACCGAACTATGCACTGAATGGGGGAGAACGATTCTGAAATCCAAGCGGAAATGAAGACCTGGAGTGATAAGGTGCGCTGAAGTTGGGGTAGTTAGCTAGGAAACACCTTTGCGCATGTGAATGATTGATTGTGGTTGAATAGGTTGTGTGCTAATATTTGTTTGTGACCACTGACCTATTCTTGTGTTGCAGAAAGATCCTTAGAATACCAATATGAGTGCTCGGAACCTAGCTGTGACCTCGGCCTCAAAGGGGAAGTCAAATCAAGACCCCCGAATAGACGGAATTCTGCAGGCTCTAGCGACCGTGGGAGAACTGTTGGGACAGTAGGCCTAACAACGAATGCCTAATGCCGAGAATGTGGCAGCAAATGAAAATGGAAATGGAAATGGTGGCCGTACGATGCATGGATTGGTCGAGCAATTCCTGAAGCTCCAACCCCCGAAGTTTATTGGAACTGGAGATCCCGAAGAAGCGGAATCTTGGATCGATGAACTCCAGAAGGCATTTGAGCTTTTGAGATGTTCTGAGGAAGAGAAAGTTACCTTAGCAGCCTATCAACTGCAAGGTAATGCCAGCTATTGGTGGAAAGCGACCAAGGAAAGTGTGTTCCTAGAAAATGCTACTGTCAACTGGAATGCTTTCGTTGAAGCATTCAACGGAAAGTATTTTTCCGAATGTGCTCGGGACCGAAAGATGAAGGAATTCTTGCAACTTCAATAGAACAACATGACGGTGGACTAGTACGAAGCAAGGTTCGCTCAATTGTCGAGGTACGCCCTTAAATTTATTGAAGATCCAGTGGAAAGGGCAAAAAGATTCCGAGATGGTTTGAACCCAGACATCCGGAGACAGTTGGTGCCGCTAAACCTCAAGGATTACAACGAGATGTATGAACGAGCCTAGCTGGTGGAGAAAGAGTCCCTGGAACGAGCTGCCACTACGACTAACCAAGGAAAGCTCTATCATCCGACATCTCAATCCAACCAGCATCATGACAAGAGACCGATGTCGGGAGAAAACCGTTTCTCCACTCCCAACAAGAAGATCAAAAATCAGAAGCTAATTTCCACTGCAGGCGATGCTTGCCATACTTGCGGAAGGTTTCATGGAAATGCTCCGTGTCCAAAACAAACGGGAGCATGTTTTGGCTGTGGTCAACAAGGCCACCACATAAAGGACTGCCCGTAACGACAGCAAGTGAAGCAGTCACAACAACCATAGGTGATGCAACAAAAAGGAGTTCCACCGCATGATAATCGTCCTCCAGCTCAAGGAAGGATTTATGCAATTACTCAAGAGGAAGCGGAAAACTCCAAGAATGTTATTATGGAGACTTGATAAATCGGGTGACTGGAACTGTACTTGTACTATTTTATCATAGTATTTATGTACGACGTTTCAATGTACCAAAAGATCCAAGCAAGCATAAGAAATATTTAAGATTGGTAAAAGATAAATCAGAGTGGCGTAGCGAAAGCGTGAGAAAGCCAAAGTTTGAAGACATTCACCTCAAGAAATTTTTGGCATTTTTCGAAAAAGCTAAGCAGGGCTACCTTAACAAAGAGAGGTAGAATCCAATTGTAATAACGGTTATCAGCAAAGCATCAAGATGGCACCATTCGAGGCATTATACGGTCAAGCTTGCAGAACTCCAGTCTTTTGGAACGAGGTCGAGAAAAGAAGGTCACGGGTCTAGAGCTAGTCCAACTCACCTTAGATGCTGTCTAGATAAGTAGAGAAAGACTTAGGATGGCACAAGTCGGTAAAAGAATTAGGCTGACAAGCGCCAAAAACCGCTTAAGTTTCAGGTAGGCGACTATGTCTTTCTGAAGGTGTCATTAATGAGGGGTGTGTCACACTTCGGAAGGAAATGTAAGTTAAATCCCAGGTACATTTAAATTTCGAGGACGAAATTCCTTTAGAGGGGGAGAATTGTAACATCCTCAATTTCAGTCCCTGGGAAATGGCTATGGTTTAAGTTTGGTAGTTTTCCAATTGGAACCAAATTTTTTTACTCTTGTTTTGGAAAACCCAGTTTTGGATCCTTTGTACCCCTTTGTTTTGTTATTTATGGGGAAACTTTTGTGATCCGAATTCCCAAATACTTCCTTCTTGAAAGTTTCTCCAAACATCTTGAAGTTTTACATATTCTAATTTCAGAATTTTTCGACTTGATATGAGTGGTACGATGGCCTGATTTTCAAACCGTGTAAAACTGCCCAGAATGGGTATTTCGGTGATGTTCACCCATTCTTTATTTTCTACAAGCTTTACTGGGCAGATTTTGGAGAAGTTTCCTTCACAAAAGTTGTTGAGAACTTCTTTTTCTATAATGTATATAAATTTGGGAATTTTTCGAGATGATTTAGATTCTGGACAGAACTTACTTTGAGAAGCAAGAATTCTGTTCCAGCGAACTATTTTTGGTCTGTCTTTGAGCTACTATAAATGGTGTTTACAGAGAGATTAAGATTTCGTGTTTCATCATGAAAAATGTTTTTTAAGGCCTTGTTTATGAAATATTCAAATTTTAGAATTTTCGGAGTCCATTTACTATGTTTTCAAGTCCGATTTCGTGAACAGTGCAAAGCTGTCCGGTTTTGTCAGATTTCAAAGATTCAGCATTTTCTATACGAGAACGTTGGAATTTTGACTGGTTGTCTTCTGGTGATTTAAAGTACACGTTCTGAGCTTTCAAATGAGACATGTTGTGCTTTGATTGGAGGTCAGCCCAGGGGGAAACCGAGAGAGAGAAGCAAGCTTGGAATTGGATGATTCTAGAGAAGTCAAAACTTGAAGCCCAAGTTTGGAAATGAATGGCCAAGAATGAAGCTTGTTCAAGAAGCCTAATTAATGACCTTGACTTTGGAGTCCCTATCATGATGACATGCCTTAATTGAGCTTAGAATTTAGGGACCCCTTTCATAATTACAAACATTAATTGGCCAAGCCAAGGGAGCCTTGAGAAAGGCCATTCGGCCAAGGGAAAAAAGAGAGAGAGAGAGAGAGAGAGAGAGAGAGAGAGAGTAGCCGTGAGAGGGAGAGAGAGAGAGAGAGCCAATGAGAAGAAGATAAGCATTGGCCTCTTCATCATTTCCTTTGGCTTTAAGTCCATTAATGGCATTAAATGAAAGCCATCATGAGTCTTGACTTAGAGCCCCTCTCTTATTGGCTCAAGTCTAGGGTTTCTAGGAAGTTCCAAGAGGCCTATAAATAGCAAGACAATTCCCCCCCTCCTTCTCCCTCTTCTCACGCCAATCTCACCATCTTCTTCTTCTCCTTTTTTGTTTCTTGTTTTCTCATCTTTTGGCCCGAGAAGCTCATGCCCAAATAAATCCCGAACCGGCCCGTGTTTCTTCTCCTTCCTACCCAAGAGCCCACGGTTTGGCCTTTGTAGGCCTAAGTTTGCTCGTCCAAGCAAGAAGGAAGCAAGGAGAAAGCCTGAAATTTCCCGAGCTCACCCGTTTCTAGCCCGTTCTCTAGTTTTGTTAGTCGTTGTGTAAGTGAATTCCTTAATACCGGGAAATGATGTTGAGATGCGCTGTGACATGGTTTGCTTGGACCGTTTCTCGGTCGTTTGATTGGTCGTAGTTGGTTCATTTCCTTGGTTTGATCATGTTTCATGTTTGATGTTGTTTTGAGATAGAACCGAGCCTTGGTTGGTAAAGTGTACATGATGTGGCCATGCGTGATGTTTTCTTGTTTGAACTTTGCTATTGATCTGACATCGATGTGGGTGCGGTAAGGACCGATTTATGTTAACGGCGATCGATATATCCTCACTTGATATTAGTGTTTTCACTTGCTGAGTTTCCCCGACTCATCCCCCGTTATTTCTCATTTTCAGGTCCATAGGATGGCATCTCTCCAAGCCAACGTTGGCAATCCCGTGGAGCAAAGAGCCGAAGTGCTCACCGTGATAGATGTCAGAGAAAACCGCGCCTACTGCCGGATCACATCGTATGTGACTATCGATGAGGGCCTAACGGACTTGGTGCCTCATGGCGTGGTATCGCTATGCGAACGGAGAATGGGTTGGATCCCTATGTGGGTTCAACGGTGCTTTGGCGGTGTGGGCGGGCCGGCTCTGGGATAAAGCCATGGGTGGGATGTGAGATGGCCTAGCGGACGGGACCGGGGTGGAGGTGAAGAAGCGAGGAGCGGGAAGCCATAGTAGGTATAGGATAACCCAAGTCAAGTTTTGCTAATTATAGTCGGCTATGAAAATATGTGTTGTTTGCCATGGCCCGAAGGGCTTGTTAAAATATGTTTGCATACACTGTAAACATAAAGTTTGTTCATGATGCTACTTGTTTAAATTCCGCTGTTGTATTGATTGTGATTGTCCCGAGTTTACGTTTCCGCTTGTGCTTTTTAAAAGATAACAATGAACGGGACGTCACGTTAATGACCCTGAGGTGGAGGCGTTACACTCTGATGGCATACCGGACTTCAATTTGAACATCAACGGGAGCAACCCCATTTTCTTTGGTTTACGGAATGGAAGCAATTCTACCTGTTGAAGTAGAAATTCCTTTATTAAGGATACTATCTCAGTTAGAGCTTTCAGAAGCTGAGTGGATTCAACAAAGATATGAACAACTCAACATGATCGATGAAAAAAGATTAAGAGCTATATGCCATGGACAAGCCTATCAAAGACGAGTGGTAAATCCTTTAATCGAAAGGTGAAACCGAGGAATTTCAAAATAGTGGATTTAGTAGTGAGGAAAGTCATCTTCAACAATTTAGATCCTCGTGGCAAATTCACTCCGAATTATGAGGGTCCATATATTGTCAAGAAGGTTCTTCCTGGAGGAGCATTGATTCTTGTAGATATGGCAGGAACAGAACTGGCCTATCCTGTAAATGCGGATGCTATCAAGATTTTCTACCCATGAAATGAAGACAAACATTCAAGAAAATATTCGGGTCACTTTAGAATATGTGTATATCATGCATTTCATGAACATGTTTATCTGTTTTGCAGAAGAAAGCAAAAAGAATCTGAACCAATTGATGATTTCAGAATTCCCAATGGAGTTATCAAATAGTAGAGGGAAGTATCACTTCCAATTCTATTTTCCATTGATATTCTCTAATATGCTTTCCTTTTTATCATCCCCAGGAAAACAAAGAAAAGGAAGCAACAACAGAAGAATTCCCAGTGTAACCAAAGCAAAAACATGCAAACAAGAGGGATCTTGATAAATTCATCAGACAGGTATCCCTAAATCGTGAGGGCATGTGCCAAAAAAGGTTGCCTTTCTAAGAGAAAAATCAAACTTTTTCTTCCCCAAGCGAGATGACACTAAGGCTAAGCAAAAACAAAACAAATTGTTTTGAAAAGGAAAATACCTTAGAAATGTTTCAATAAAAAATTTTAAAACACGCTTTCTTTGAAAATGTACTAAGCATCAAAATTCCCTAAAAAGGGATAATTTGACAAAAGGCTTTGAAAAATTTCATAGAAAAAAAGTTTGGATCAAATCAAATGGAAAGACCTTCAAATGATGAAAGGTAAGCCATATCCAAACACGTCCCCTATACACTCAAAGTCAAAATAGAGAAGTGAGTGAGAAAAACTCATCCGAAGGAAATAGAGGATATTCGCAATGATTACATGGATTGAAATGATAAAAGGCAATTATTTCACTATTCCAAACACATGCTTATCCCTTGCAAATCAAATTTGAGCCAAAACAATAAAGAAGTTTTCCCAAAACAACCCTGTTAAGAACAACCCCACATTGGGGCAAATCAGGAGGTTTGTGGATTGATAGCTATGAAGAATAGGATCAAGAAAGATTTTATTGCATACTCTTGCATCAATCTTTCTGTGATAACTTCATATGAAGTCATATGGAAGCTCAAGACATCCCAAGAGGAAGAAGAGCACTTCATTTCTTATACCCAAACACATTACCTTTGGCAAAGCCCAATTAAACTTGGATATTCATTTCAGAACCCCAAATTGGTGATCATCTCTTCATATTGGAGCATGAGCATATGATCCACTTTAATAGATAAGAAACAAAAGGGCAGAACACAGAGTCCTTAGAATTCAAAAAAATCAAAGACAAAAGAGTCTGGGGCATGAAAAAGCAGTGTGCCTGGTAAAAGCAAGGCCAAATGCCTGGGAAAAATGAAAAAAAGAAAGTGCAAAAGAAAGCTCAAAACGACAAAAAAGTCATGACAAAACAAAGTCAAGATCATGAGAGATCATAGATCACAGCAAGTGAGAATGACCAAAAGAAAAGAGATTGCGATGAATGTTTAGAGGACTCTGATGTTCATAGAAAAGATCTCTAGTAAAAAAAGAAGAAAAGAAAAGGTGGTGATGCCAAGAAGATCATCAATTTCATGAAAACCCTGAATTCAAGCAAATGAGCCTTTTGAGCCTACCCAATACAAACAATACAACCTCTCCCCAAAGACTCTTCAGATTGGGATGTGAGAGTAGAAACATGATTTTATGACAAGAAGCCATCACTCAAAGAAGTGTATGCAATAATATCTTGTTTTGTCTTCGAGGTTCTTAATTTGTAAACCCGAAATCAGATATGATAAAATCCTTTTTCTTGGCCTCAGAATGCCTATCCTTTGAATAGCCATTGACCAAGCCAACATTACAACCCTTTGAAAGACCTTATTGGATCAATTGGATTGTATACATTGCGAACATCTCTGAATACCTAAGAATTGGTTAAGAGAGATAAAATTGAGGGATATCAGATCAATCCCCTGTCAATCGAATGAAGAAAAGACCAAGTTCATAGACAAATCCTTTCTAATGAAGGTCTTCCAAACGATCATTTCAAGCATTTTGTTCAAATAATTCCTTGAAAAGGAAATTTGATTGTCTGAAATGCATCTAATACAAAGAATGCATATTTCAAAACCAGGTTTCAAAAAGTTTTTGGTCAACTTAAAACCAAATTTTCAAATAGTTTGTGGTAAACTAAACAAAAACCACATTTCAAACAGTTTTGATTAATTTCAAAACTACTTTTCAAAATAGTTTTTGGTCAACTAAAAAACCATACAAAGGTTAGTGAAACCTCAAAATCACAAAACTCACGGTTAAGGCGTTCATTGTTTGAAGTCTTCCCAAAGTCCTACTAGTGAGGAACCACTAGGCAATTTTCAAAGTCCTACTAGTGAGGAACCACTAGGCAAATTCAACTCCTACAGGCGAAGAGCCCCTAGGCAAATTCAAAGTCCTACAGGCGAGGAGCCCCTAGGCAAATTCAAAGTCCTACAGGTGAGGAGCCCCTAGGCAAATTCAAAGTCCTACAGGCGAGGAGCCCCTAGGTAAATTCAAAGTCCTACTGGTGAGGAGCCACTAGGCAAATTCAATGTCCTACAGGCGAGGAGCCCCTAGGCAAATTCAAAGTCCTACAGGCGAAGAGGGCTTAGGCAAATTCAAAGTCCTACTGGTGAGGAACCACTTCGACCGAATTGGACCGAGCTGACCTTGCTATGATACCAAATCAACGGGGGATGTCACGCCCCGAATCCTATGGCGCGCGAGCATCCCAACCGAGGTCGAATTTGTGCGACGTCCCAGGACGCGTCGCTAACCCAACACCCAACACAGAGAACAAGGCACATGCGGAAGCAACATAAACACCCGTACAATTTTAAAACACTTGACCAAGGATAGCACAAACAACAAACAACATTACAAATATACACTTGCATTAACATCAGGGAAACATATACAATATCCATTTAACACAAGATACATAGTAAACCAAAAGCGGGTCAACGGCCACTACTGACAAAAAGAGGTAGGTGGCTCGGGGGTCATTCTAAACACTAATCTAGGGAAGGGCTCTGGTCAAAAAGGTACTGGCCCGACCTAACTAGAGATACGACTAAACCCTAAGGTACCCAGTCCGGGTCGGATCCCGAGGACTCGGAAGAACTGTCAGACAACTCAACCTCGGAGTCCATGGAATCCAGCTCGAACTCGGCCTCAGCCGACTCGTCCTCAGAATCGACCTCCTCTGGCTCGCTCTCCGGCTCGGGGTCCTGCTCTATCGGCTCCGGCTCGCTATCCGACTCCACAGGCTCCGGGTCAGAATCCCAGTCCACCGGCTCTTCATCCATCGGGTCTGGCTCGTCAACCTCCCAAATAACAGGTCCGGGTTCGACGTTAGAGTCCTCTACAAATAAGGCCTCGGGGCTCGCCAGTCCCATCAGTACATTGGGGGTCTATATCACCTAGCCCGTTGAACGGGACATCAAAAGTCCTAAGGGGTCCGAAGGTCCCGGTGTAGTCTCGGAAGCACCAACCTATGTACTCGTGGGCCTGGAAGTGCTGCTCGCCCACATCGACCCATACTGTAGTAAAATGTCTAATATACATATCCCCGTTCCCTACAGGGTACTCGATCACCTCCCGGTCTATCCGGGATGAGATCCCAAAACGGTTAGGCACGTCGGACATCCTCAGGACCGAGGGTCTGAAAATATGGGTTTTAACAACCGTGAGAATGAATCTCAGCGAGTAAACCCCCTAAACCTAAACTAGGCTAACATGCACCTCCTGACAGGTAAACAATCACACATAACAGTATAACAACCAATTGACCTAGGCCCTCAAGCCCAAATCAATCATATAAACGACCCTGCAGGTTAGATAGTTCATAATAGCAGTAGAAGGGCAGAACCCACACATGGCGTACACACGATCATACTTAGCCACACGTACGCCATGCACACGCTCATGCTCCTTGATTTCTGCGTCACACACGATTTACCGATACGCACATGCTTGCACACCTGCCAATGCACTCTTGACACAGATATGCCAGTAATATGTCCGTGCTCATGATCCGACTCAATAATGCACACTTGCACACTGCCAATTTCTCATTTATAAATCGACCCGCGTAAAACGCATCAGGTCTGACAATATCCAACACTTCCGGCCCGCGTAAAACGCATCAGGCCCAGTGTCTCTAGCCCACGTAAAACGCATCAGACGCAACACCGATCTCCATATACGGACCAAACCCGCGTAAAACGCATCAGGTTGGCCGTCTTTCGGCAATCCGGGCATCGTCCCGCGTAAAACGCATCAGGATGGGTTTAATACCTCGCGTAACATGCATCAGGGCTTTATGTGATCACACGTACATACACTAAATTTTATCTGAACCCCCCGTAAAACGCATCAGGGCGATTAGGTGATCACATGCTCATGTCAGGCACGCATACTCGCACGATCCTCATGTCATGCCAATGTTCGGTATGCGAAATGCGTGGCCATGCAATCCGGCACTCGGGCAACAACACAATATACATTGAGCATTCAATATCAACTCAGGTACATAATGGATCGATGTCATAACATGCTCATTTAATGCCACGACATGCTCAAATAACCATTTGACATACTCACGTTTAATCACACTATGTCCAATCAACATACTAGCATGTCCCTTTAAGCAATTCAATTCAATCTTGCATGGCACATAATCGACACACATCATTCACGCAATTAGAACAATATAAATCCGCACACTCGAGGCCCGCCATACTCCTCCATTCTCGGCCACACTAGGCATACGACATGGCCTCACAAAATTAACATCCAATCAAGCATAATCAGTCACCAAAAGGACAATACAAAGCATGCTCGGGATTCCACCATTAAACCCTAAATTTACTGAGCCTAGGCCAATTAATTTCCACCATGGACAGCCACTTACTCGGTCACTCTAGGCAATTAAATCTCCATATAAACAGCAATTTAATCCATCAAAATCACCACATAAACAGCCACAACAACTAGCCACTAATTACCCCAAAAATTACCCTCATTAACCCCTAAATTAACCTAAACCTATCTAGAAATGCTAATTAGCCTAATTAGGGTTTAGGGTTAATACTCACAAGGTTTCCTAAGCTCCTAAAGGTGGTTGATCGGAGGGGAAACGGGCGGCTGGTCACCGGCTCATGGTAGGGCTCCGGCGGTGCTTAGGCGGCGGCGGCGACGGGCGGTTCACAGCCAAGGAGGCTGGTTCGGTGATGGTTGAGGGAGGAGAGTGAGGGGTGATCGGTTGGTGGTGGTGCAAGGCGAGACGGCGGACGGTGGTGGCGCGTGGCGGCGGCTCCTCCGGCGGCAGCCGCTCACGGCCGAGCAAGGAGGGAGAGAGGAGAGATTGGCGTGGGAGGAGAGAGAGGCGAGAGGGAGAGGGGAAGCTGGCCGGCTTGGAGGGGAAGAAATGAGGGAGAGAGAGATTGAGAGAGAGTGTATAGGCTTGGCTTATTGGGGGTGGTTGAACAACTTCCTAAAAATTACCATCTTAACCTCAACTCAAGGGCTAGGATTAAACAAGACTAAAATATCTAGGGGCACACTTGTCCATCATTTTCGGCAATGAGAGGGCTGAACATGTCCATAATGCCCTTCCAATTAATCTCCCAAAATTCGGATTTAAGGCTTACAGGTCCAAGGGCAAAACGGTAATTTTCCGGTCCCGGGCCAAATTTCCAATTTTTGACTCTACCAATCCCAATTATAATTGGCCACACTTATACAACGTCGTCCTTGTAAAATAGTCGCATATGTCCACGAAATTTGACACCGAAGTCCGGACTCAATTCTACGATCGATTTCGCTCAAATGCGATTTTAGTTCCTCTCACTAACGGGCGGCTGTTTAGGGGTTACGCGTATCGACCTAGGGTTACTCGAGTCGTGACGGTCTCGACTTCCAAGAGAACGCGAGGATTTATCGCTAGTTCCGGGAGTCGCGATCGTTCGGAATAAGTTCATGATCGTCCACCATGCGTACTCTCGATCGTGCAAAATCACCCGCGATCCGATTGTACGTTGCTGGTCAAACCAAATCCGTCACTCTCCTTGGACCGGCCCACATTGGCACAAAATATTCCCTCATCATTTCTCGGAATCGGACTCAACTCAAGATCGAGTTCTTGGGTCCACGTACCGTTTTCCTAGTTAGCCATTCCCTATTAGTCAGTATCCCGAGAATGATCAGTTCCAGGCGAGACTTACTAAAACGAAATGAGGAATAGATATCCATTTTATTGATCACGAAAGTGGGTCGAATTCATGACGTTATAGAATTTCTCGGAATTTCAGGACCAATTTAATTGGACGGTGTCGATATTATTGTGGCCGGCGTCAATATTGCCCGGGATAAGTGAAAAATGAAATTTGGACCGGGTGCGGATTTGGACCGGTAGACCTCCCTCTGGGTTTATTTTATTTAGTGTTTAGTTGGCCTTTTATTTATTTTGAAAATTTGGATCTTGTTCATGGCCGTTGGATCGATTTCTAGATCGTTTGTGGGCCGTTGGATTTGCACTTGAGTATTTTATTTGATTTTTTCTCTCTCTCTCCTCCTCTTTTCCTGCTCACGTTTCCCCCCTGTCCCGTCTGTCTTCTCTTTCTCTCTCGCGCACATTTCTCCGGTCACGTCCCCTCCCTGCATGTCAGACCCCCCATGCAAACCCTCTCTCTCTCTCTCTCTTCCTTTTTCTTTTCTTTTCTTCTTCTTCTCTTCCGTTTCTTCTTCCTCCTCTTTCGCCCGACTGCTTCTACTTCTTCTGCTTCTGCTCACCCGAGGTTGTCGCCGTCCGCCTCGCACCGCCGTCGCCCCGATCGAGCTACGCCGCCGCTTGCCAGCCGCCGCACCATCCGTCTAGCCGCCACCCCGACCCGACTGTTCTCTCCCTCTCCACCGCACGAGCAACAGCTCGCCGCCGTGCCTGTCACGAGGCAGCGCTACCCAGCCGGCCCGTCCTGCTCTGCTCCGCCGCCTGTGACATCGCTGTGCCACCCCCGACCGTCGCCGGTCCTGCCGTTCCCGCTGTCGACCCTCCTTCCTTGTGTTCCTCCTTCCCCGAGCTCCTCTCCCATCTGTCCAGCTCACCGGTCGCAGCCCGCACCGTGCCGTGCCGGCCACCGTCTGTCCCCACTCACCACCACCCTAGGTACCACCCCTTGCCACCAACTGCCGCCGTAGCTCGCTACTACCACCCAGCTTTCCCCCGAGCCGCTGTCGCCGCTGCCTTAGCTGCACTGCTCGTGCCTTTATCGATCCAGTTGTCGTGCTAGCTCGCCGGGACCAGCTCGCTGCCGCCCGCCATCCTCCCGTCGCCGTCACCGTCCGACCTCCGCCCCAGCTCGTCGACTACACTGCCCAGGCCGTGGCCGAGCCCGTTGCCCGCGCGACCCGGCCGCTTGCCCCGCTGCCCGGCGCCTCGCCCGTCCCAGTCGGCCGCCCGCCCGTCCAGCCAACCGCTCGCCCGTCCAGCCAACCGCTCGCCCGACCGTGCCGCTCAGTCGCCCACTCGCCCGGTCCATCGCTCGTCCGTGCCCTGCTCGCCCGGCCACTCACCCGACGCTTGGCCGAGTGCCCCGACCGTGGCCGAGCGCCGTGCCGAGGGATGTGCCGAGATTTCCGGCCATTTTGCCTGTCGCGCCCTTGCTCGTGCCGAGCTCGTTACTGTTCATCCGGGCCATTTTGGGCCCGTGTGAATTTTTCCCGCGTCAAATTTAGGTAAGTGACTTTCTAAACCCTACTTAGTATAATGGGTATTTTTAGACTTGTTTAGGGTGTGATTAGTATTGGTTTAGTGGCCAAGCTTGGAATAGGATCGTTATGTGAATGTGATTAATTGTTAGATTAATTGTGATGATTGTAGGGCTTAAATTATGACTGATTTATGTGGGTGCGATGACCGGATTGTCGTGGCGTTTGTGGGTGAAATGGACATTTGATTGGGCCGACTTGAGTGTTGGATTGGTGGGTTAGTGTGGTGAAATTGTGATTTCAATGTGAATTGTACGACGTGTTAGAGTGGCGAATTGTGTTGTGGTGCATGCGCATGAGGAATGTCCTGAGGCGTGGTTACGCGGGACTAAACCCGGATTAATCATAGGGCTGATCTGAGGCGTGTTTACGCGGGTCGTGAGAAAGTGTGAAATGTCCAGTGAGGGACGGAGCCCGGATTGATCGGACGGCTGACCTGAGGCGTGTTTACGCGGGTCGTGAGAAAGTGTGAAATGTCCAGTGAGGAACTGAGCCCGGATTGATCGGAGGGCTGACCTGAGGCATGTTTACACGGGTCATGAGAAAGTGTGAAATGTCCAGTGAGGGACTGAGCCCGGATTGATCGGATGGTTGACTTGAGGCGTGTTTACGCGGGTTGTGAGAAAGTGTGAAATGTCAAGCGAGGGACAGAGTCTAGATTGATCGGAGGGCGGACCTGAGGCGTGTTGACGCGGGTCGTGGAAAGTTGGCTGGACCACGCATGTTGCATAGTGTTTGATTATGGGGTGAATACTGCTAGGCATGGTATAGGACGTGCCCAAGTGGTTTTACCTTATAATTGGGACACGCGCCAGTGTGGATGCATTATACATGGGAAATCTCTTTGCGTGTTTCGAGTACGTGTTATGCTGGATGTGTTATAGTGTTTAACTGATATGCAGAGTTGGCGTGTGAATGGAGGCGAGGTATGTATGTTTATGTGAGTTCTAGTATGTCGATTGTTAGATTGCATGTTGAGACTCGTCTGGGTACGCATTGGCCTACGTGGGGTTTAGGTTGTCTACTTATTGAGATTTATCTCATCCCCCGTTGTTAAATATTTTCAGGTTTGGAGTGACGAACAGTCGTCACGTGCGAGTCGGAGACCGGGAGTGGTGTTGGATATTGATGCTTAATCCCTTTTGTGGATGTCCCCTTTTTGTGTAGTGAAGTAGGCTACCCAACCACTGCCCCTTTTGATGAACGTGATTTAATGTTATGTTTATGGGTGTTGTAAGCAACTGTTTGATTTATGCAAGTGCTATCCCGTCGTCATTGGTTATTGTCTGGGTTGATTTAAATTTGCTTCCGCTCATGATTTAATTTGGGTGTTTCGTTTGGGTCGGCGACGCGTCCTGGGACGTCGCGTTCAATACGGCCATCGAAGGGGTGTCGCGAGCCCGTCGGGGTTCGGGGCGTGACAGATCCTATAGGATCCTATCCCAATTTTGTGTGGCTATATAAGTTCATGACCAGACGTGATATGCTATTGATCCAAGGGGGATCCTTCATTAGTAGAGAATCCAGACCATTTAATAAAAACGTCTCCCCCACAATCAATCACTTGCTAAGATGACAACTGCCCAACAGCGCCCAAAAAAAATCCAAATCTTGATATCTTGATGAGATCCCAGCACGCAGCTCCCATTACGCGCATCATCCGTATGAGTATACTGGATGATTAATGTCAATTAAAAATAGGTCAGAGTCGATCGAATCAAAACAATTGAGCAGCTTGTTTCTATGCTCTTGATCAATTGATTACAAATAAACATGGTCTTATTTGGATTGATTTTAATCTTTTGCTTTTTATTCTTTTCTTAATTTGAATCTTGATGTTTACCCATTTCAACTTTCTTAATATTCAAAACACTTGTAACTTTCACAACATACAAATATTCATGTATATGGGCAAGAAATCTAAATAAAAATACTTTGTACATTCGCGGCATCTTGAACAGCCTGTTCTGGCTTAAATAGTTTTTGCATTTTCGTTTTGCCAGAAATGGGTTTCCTTCAACAATGCTTTTGCTACATGAGGCCCTGTTATTAAATTTAAGAAAATATATTAAACCATCTATAGTGGAAATTAAAGACTACTAGAGAGTTGGGCTGGGTTGGAGCGAGTTCGTGGAAGTTGGTCTTGGATAGACGAGTCGTTTGAGACAAAAGGGTATGAATTGAGTTCAAGAGTCGTCAGATGAACGAGCTTATTACCATGTTAGGATTGCTGCGTTTGAAGTTGGTTATTGTTTATTTTAGTTGGACTTCTCAACCTTAGTATTTAAAAGGAGATTGCTTTCGGGCTTTTATTTATCCACCCACCCGAATTTCTATTTTCAAACGCTTCATTGATCTTGTCATCTTCATCACCATCACCAACAGTGACCCTTTTAGTTGCTTTCTGCATCGTCTTTCACTTGTTTTGATCTTGTCAGCGTCATCCGCCGAGACGGCCGATGGTTGGCTGCCTTTGATAAGGAAAAAGACATAGAAAGATTTACAAAATATATATCCAACATTATGTGACAAACTCTTATTTGATGCTTAAGTATATTTGCTCGTCAACTACGCTTCGCAAGCAAGGGTCTTCCTAAATCCTTCTCGTTCACTCCACTTGAAATGCAACAGCCTTCTCCGGTTGAAGCTTCATCCTTTCTAAATAGGACTTTCCATCAAGCTTGTGGGAAAAGAAGTCTTGGACATATTTCTCCATCTTTATCCTTCTAAACAACGCTGGACTTTCTGTTGTCGTCAGAGATTGGATTGGGCCAATTTCTGAGTCCAGCTTAGGGTTGAAAAACATGGCAATTGAGATCCTTTCTCTTGTCGAATTCACTGTGGCTCTGTGCTCGATGCTGTTGTAAAGACCATTGCTAAGAATCTGCAATTATAAGCAAAGGAAAATCATATCAGATACGAGTGCAAATGGGCTGGGCTTCAAGGAAATTTTCATCCCGGGAAATAGAAAAAGCTGGGCCCAGTAGCTTGGCCCGATTGAATCTTAGCCCGGTTCAAGCTAACCAGGCCGATTTGCTCTTTCGTGCTTTCGGATTAATTTGAGTACTCTTAGTAAATTCACCGAATTACTCGTATGATATGTTCATGGTTGTTGAAATTTATATGAAATACCTTTTTATGACAAGATGCCTTAGTACTGCCAATGGATTTGGGGCGAATGGTCCACTGAACAAATTCAAGGCTAATGTTTGATAGGAAGGAATAGAAATGAAATTGGGGTCTCGAGAGTTTTGAAAGTTGTTCTACACCAACACTGTGACATTCCGAATTTCGGCCCGTAGTTGGGATTTATAAAACGTGTAATTCGTCAGTGTGCTTATAGTAAAATCTCGCCCGGGAACTGATCACTCTCGGTTATTGTTTTAAAATTGAGATTTCGCTAGAATCGCGCTCGATCGAATTTGGCCGTTATTTAGACCCCGAACTTGACAGTCGATTTTCGGGAGTTTCAGGACGAAATAAATTGGTCGGTGTCAATATTATCGTAGCCAGCGTTGAGATTGTCACGAATAATGGAAAAATGGGAGTTTTTGACCGGGTGCGAATTTGGACTAGTAGACCTCCCTCGATATAGTTTGATTTAATTAATTCGGCCTTTGTCCCTTTTTATATGCGAGGCTTATTTTGGACCGGTAGATCGCTTTCGATTTTGAATTTGGGTCATAGGATCGCATTTAATATTTGATTGAAGTTAATTTTTTTTTTATTGTTTTTCTCTCTCTCTCTCTCTCTCTCTCCCCGGTCACCTTTTCCCCTTGCGCACGTTTGCCCCCTGTCGTGACCCATCCCTTCTCCTTCTCTCTCTTCCTTTTTCTTTTTCTTCTTCCTTCTTTCTTCTTCTTCTTCCTCCTCCTTCGTCGCTCGATCGTTTTTGCTACCCTGCTCGCACCCAGCCCGACGCCGACCGAGCTCGCCTCCCGGCCCGTCGCCAGTCCCATTGCCGTCGCCGCCGTCGCCCGACCGAGCTGTGCTGCCGCTCGTCGCCCGCGAGCCGCCGCTCGTCGGCCTTGTCCGCTTGTCGCCAGGCCACAGTCCACGCCGCACGCGAGCAGCGGCTTGCCTTGCGTCCGCCGTGGTCCGCGTTGCCTAGCCCGTCCGCCGGCTTTGTCCTCAGTCGCCCGGCCACCCGAGACGCCCCGTGCCACCTCCGGCCGCGCGCACTTCCTCTCCCCCTGTTTCTCTCTTCCCGACGCCTTCCCGAGTTTTGGCTCCCGGCTTCGCCGCCGCCGCGTGCCGTCGTTCCGGCCGCCGCCGCTCGGCCTCCGCCACCCAGTCTCTCCCCTCAGCCACCTCCGCCGACCTGCCGCTTCCCCCCTTGGCCGCCACCACCTTTCTTCCTCTGTTTTTCTTCCTCCCCGACGCCTCCCCTGTTTGGGCTCTCCCCGCGCCGCCTCGACCAGCGGCCGCGCGCCGTACCGCCGCCGTCGCTGCCCGTCTACCACCACCTAGCCGGCGACCACCGCCCGGCCACGAGAGTGCCCCGAGTGGCCGAGCCGCGCCCTTGCTCGTTCGGTTCGGCCGGGAGGCGTCACTGTTCATCCGGGCTCGTTCTTTGTTCATTCCGAATGTTGTTCATCAGGGCCCGTTACTTGTTCATTCCGAGTCTTGTTCATCCGGCCCATTACTTGTTCATTCCGAACACTTGTTCATCAAGGCCCGTTACTGTTCATTCGGCACTTGTTCATCCGGCCCGTTTTTGAGCCCGTGCGGGTTTTCCCGAGCCAAATTGAAGTAAGTGACTTCCTAAACCCTATCTAGTACTTTGGGTATTTTATGACTTGTCTCGGGTTTAGAACGGTTAGAGCGTGATTTAATTTAATTATATTATGATATGATTGTGCTAATTGGATTGGATAAAATGATGTGCATGATTTGGGTGATCGTACGTGGCCGACTTGAACGTCGGGTTTGTGGATTGACGTGGTGAGTTGTGAATATGGATGGTTTAATGCAATTGGCGTGAAATTGATTGAATTGAATGGCGTGTGCATGCCTGTCGATTATAAGCCCGGATTGATCGGAGGGCTACGGACTTGGGACGTGTTGACGGCGGTCCGTGTGAAGGCATGAATGGCCGGTGTGCCAAATGGATGCGGGCTTGAGACGTGTTGACGGTGGCCCGTTAGAGGTGTGTTGTACCGGGACGTATTTACGTCGGTCATTGGAAATTGAGCCCGGATTGATCGGAGGGCTACGGACTTGGGACGTGTTGACGGCGGTCCGTGTGAAAGCATGAATGGCCGGTGTGCCAAGTGGGCCTGGCGCGGTGGCGCGGGCAAAGTGAGAATGGACCCGAGGCGCAGTGGCGCGGGTCGTGAAAAGATGTTCGGCCATGCATGCGATTTGAGTGTGATTGAAATGTCCGGTTGAGTGTGATTGAATTGGTTGGTTGAGCGTGTGATGGAATTGGCTGGTTGAATGTGTGGTCGAATTAGTAAGATGAATTGCGTGCAAGTGTGGTTGGCGTTTGAGCAATTGCGATGCGCTATTTAGTTACTATTACTGCATTACCATGTTATGACTAACGTGCAGTGTTAGCATGGGTTCGATGGTGAGGTAAGTATAAGGATGCTATTTTATTTTATATGTTATGGGGTAGATGTAGATTGCATGTACGACTTGTGCAGGTACGCATTGGCCTACGTGGGGTATAGGGGGTTGCTTATTGAGACTCGTTCTCATGGTTATTATATAACCACTTTCAGATCCGCGACCGTGATCGACTTGAAGATGCCGCCAGAGTACTACAGGGATTGAAGGATAGATCAATTTACCCTGTCTTTTGAGTATATTTTTGTAGAGGAGATAGGCTTGTAAACCACCGCCCCCTTTTTGAAAATTGTGGTTTTTAAATTGGTAGCCTGGATTACTGTTTTGTATTAATGACTGCTTTATGAAATTATTGTTTCGTGCTATCCTTTTGTCATCTTGTTAGTTGTCTGGGTTGTTTTATTTTGCTTCCGCTTGCGTAGTTCGTTTGGGTCGGCGATGAGTCCTGGGACGTCGCTTTCAATACGACCGTGGAAGGGGTGTCGCGAGCCCGTTGGGGTTCGGGCGTGACATCCCGTTGAGTTGGTATCGAGCAAGGTCGGCTCGATCCCGATGGGTCGAAACCTGGAGTGATAAGGAGCGATGACTTTGGGGTAGCCAGTTAGGGAGATTTGTGTGCCATGCGTACCCCAGACTGTGTGATTATGATTTGATAAGTGATTTTTATGCAATATTATGTGAGGTGCAGGTGCGTCAAGACTTGAGGTAAGTGCTCGAACTATGTTGGTTGTGATTGGTTGTCGGTTGTGATTGGCTGCTTGCTTAGTGAATTGTGTTGTGATTCATTGCCTAGGGCTTAGACTGGTATAGTTGGCCTAAGTTTTTAATTCCTACGTGGAACTTAGCAAGTGAGCGTTTGTGAGAATCGGTAAGATGAGCAATCGAGGTCGAGGTCGAGGTAGAGGTCGAGGTAGAGGTCGAGTCGCGTAGCCCCGTTAGGCTGGAGTTATGGAGGATAATAGAGTGGATGAAATGCGGAGGGCGCTCGAAGAAGCGGGGAATATTATCACGGTAGACGAGACGGGGGGAAAAGAAGTCTTAATGTCGCATTGCTACCTGGTACCAAAGATTGTTGGGAATAATGGAGATCAAGGGAATAATGTAATTGGTGGAAATCCTGGTCCGGTGCGAGTAAATGCGATCGAGGCCAATGTCCAAACTGGTCGAACAGTTTCGAGGGTTGAAACCCCCAAAGTTTGATGGGAGAAGGTGACCCGAGGCGATGCATCCGAGATGGGTAGAAGAGCTAGAGAAAGCTTTTGAGGTCTTTGGGGTGTGCGAGGAAGAGAAAGTAACCTTAGCAGTCTACCGGCTTCGGGGAAAATGCCGGCGATTGGTGGAGAGCCACCAGAGGTCAAGTGTTCCCAGGGTACTTGCCCCCAAATTGGACCGTTTTTACCGAGACCTTCAACGGCAAGTATTTCTCGGAAAGTGCCCGAGAACGCAAATTGGCCGAATTCATGAGACTCCGCCAAGGTCAAGGTCGGTAGATCGATATGAAGCTGAGTTTGCAAGGCTGTCAAATTTGCCCCCAGAATAATGGTGGAGGACCCAATGGACAAAGCTAGGAGATTCGGGACAGAACATTTAATAAAAATGTCTCCCCCACAATCAATCACTTGCTAAGATGACAACTGCCCAACAGCGCCCAAAAAAAATCCAAATCTTGATATCTTGATGAGATCCCAGCACGCAGCTCCCATTACGCGCATCATCCGTATGAGTATACTGGATGATTAATGTCAATTAAAAATAGGTCAGAGTCGATCGAATCAAAACAATTGAGCAGCTTGTTTCCATGCTCTTGATCAATTGATTACAAATAAACATGTTCTTATTTGGATTGATTTTAATCTTTTGCTTTTTATTCTTTTCTTAATTTGAATCTTGATGTTTACCCATTTCAACTTTCTTAATATTCAAAACACTTGTAACTTTCACAACATACAAATATTCATGTATATGGGCAAGAAATCTAAATAAAAATACTTTGTACATTCGCGGCATCTTGAACAGCCTGTTCTGGCTTAAATAGTTTTTGCATTTTCGTTTTGCCAGAAATGGGTTTCCTTCAACAATGCTTTTGCTACATGAGGCCCTGTTATTAAATTTAAGAAAATATATTAAACCATCTATAGTGGAAATTAAAGACTACTAGAGAGTTGGGCTGGGTTGGAGCGAGTTCGTGGAAGTTGGTCTTGGATAGACGAGTCGTTTGAGACAAAAGGGTATGAATTGAGTTCAAGAGTCGTCAGATGAACGAGCTTATTACCATGTTAGGATTGCTGCGTTTGAAGTTGGTTATTGTTTATTTTAGTTGCACTTCTCAACCTTAGTATTTAAAAGGAGATTGCTTTCGGGCTTTTATTTATCCACCCACCCGAATTTCTATTTTCAAACGCTTCATTGATCTTGTCATCTTCATCACCATCACCAACAGTGACCCTTTTAGTTGCTTTCTGCATCGTCTTTCACTTGTTTTGATCTTGTCAGCGTCATCCGCCGAGACGGCCGATGGTTGGCTGCCTTTGATAAGGAAAAAGACATAGAAAGATTTACAAAATATATATCCAACATTATGTGACAAACTCTTATTTGATGCTTAAGTATATTTGCTCGTCAACTACGCTTCGCAAGCAAGGGTCTTCCTAAATCCTTCTCGTTCACTCCACTTGAAATGCAACAGCCTTCTCCGGTTGAAGCTTCATCCTTTCTAAATAGGACTTTCCATCAAGCTTGTGGGAAAAGAAGTCTTGGACATATTTCTCCATCTTTATCCTTCTAAACAACGCTGGACTTTCTGTTGTCGTCAGAGATTGGATTGGGCCAATTTCTGAGTCCAGCTTAGGGTTGAAAAACATGGCAATTGAGATCCTTTCTCTTGTCGAATTCACTGTGGCTCTGTGCTCGATGCTGTTGTAAAGACCATTGCTAAGAATCTGCAATTATAAGCAAAGGAAAATCATATCAGATACGAGTGCAAATGGGCTGGGCTTCAAGGAAATTTTCATCCCGGGAAATAGAAAAAGCTGGGCCCAGTAGCTTGGCCCGATTGAATCTTAGCCCGGTTCAAGCTAACCAGGCCGATTTGCTCTTTCGTGCTTTCGGATTAATTTGAGTACTCTTAGTAAATTCACCGAATTACTCGTATGATATGTTCATGGTTGTTGAAATTTATATGAAATGCCTTTTTATGACAAGATGCCTTAGTACTGCCAATGGATTTGGGGCGAATGGTCCACTGAACAAATTCAAGGCTAATGTTTGATAGGAAGGAATAGAAATGAAATTGGGGTCTCGAGAGTTTTGAAAGTTGTTCTACACCAACACCATGTAGAAGTTGTGAGACCTTAGAACCTGTTTAAGTTGACTTTTACTCTCTTTTTTTGGGTCTAATCTAAATCTTGTGCTTCACACAGTTTGACCTTTTTGAAATATAAAATACTTGACATTTTCACAATATACAAACATTGACATGTAAATTCACACATAATTTTTTGAACTTTTCAAATTTATCTGATACTTTAAATTTTATCAAGAAATCAAGAAAAATGCTTTTCACTTTTACTAAATCTTGAACAAACGAACCCCAAAACCTTAACTGGTAGATGAATACATGATTTAACATTTAAATCATCTAATGATTAATGACATTGTCATCAAAATCTAAATTATTTGAACCTAGCAGAAGGTAAGGATTATAGTCGTCATCACCTTACCTCCAAACGAAACTCATTTAATATTGATGCACTATGTTGTTCGAGTTACTTAACATGCTTTTAGCTAAAGGGGCAAAAAATATTGTTGAGACTCAATATGTGGTGATGTGACATGAAATCTTATGTTATGTCGACTGACCTAAAGTGGTCCAATAAGTTCTCTAAGCGAGGTACAGTAAAATGAGTCTAGACAATACATACTCGCTAAACGGCAAAAAACATGGCATTCTTTAGTAAGAGGAAAAAAATAAACAAGTTCAAAATTCCAAAATTGAAGGAGAAAGTTTGCCAAAGCAAGAAAAAGGTACCTCCATGACATCTCCCACATTCACCACAAATGCATTTGGCAGAATTTGAATAGGTGTCCATGCTCCATTCATTTTAATTTGGAAGCCATCGATACCATTGATTTGGTGGAGGATGGTGATGCCAGTAGCATCCGAGTGCGGTGTCAGCCCAACAACAAGCTCCGGCTGTGGGCACGGAGGATAGTACGTCATCCTCATAGTTTGAAAGCCATCCTCAAATAACTCTTTCATCTCATTCATCTCAATGTCTAAACATTTTGAAATCAAGCAAAGTAGCTGCGTGGCCAGCTTTTGTGTCTCCTTAATGTAAGAGTCTAAGGTGTTTCTGTATGTGAAAGGAAGGGATTAAGTATTATTGTCATAGTCTACAAATCGTGGAAGGTTCATGTATGTGCTAATATGACATGTGAGCGAACTCACCTGTATTGTTGGATCAGGTGGCTCCCATGTGAGGCCTACCTTATCCAATGATGTAAGTGAGTTAGGCACAAGTGCTCTAGATGCAGCCATGAAGAGAGAGAGAGAGAGAGAGAGAGAGAGAGAGAGAGAGAGAGAGAGAGAGAGAGATTTAAGTTTAATTTACATGCAGGAAGTCTATCATTCACCGCCTTTTAGGCCCAAAATCACTAAAAGTTGTGTGGGAGCCGACGAGTGTATCTTCCTAGCTCTACACATATCGTGCTTTTGAGCAAGATCTAATATGGGTCGTATAGATTTCAAGGATATCAATTAGCAATTATCTTGGCAATGTACATGACCATCACATCTATGTAACATGTGCTTTTTTGCATATTTAAAGACTCAAAAACAACCTGAGTGACAAAGGAAGCTCCGGAAAGAGATGAGGTCTCCTTTTGGCGATGGGGTTGGTTATCATGAAAAACCTATCACCCCAATCAAGCTTTTCTCCTGATTGCATTACACTGCCATAACCTTCGACCTCTCCTAACCTTATCCCGAATTTCATTTTCTCCGACAAGGGAAGCTTGAAAAATTCTTCGATTTCATGCCTTAGATCCTCCAGCAGAGAAGGGCCTATCCCATGGTTAATCAACTGCATGCACAAATTTCAATTTTAAGATTCTAAATTTCCATAATACAGTCTTGAACTTTTTAGAAAATTTCCAATATAGTCTTGATTATCACTTCCTTACTCTTTCCCTTCGTGAAAATATATTTGATTTTTTATGTGACAATGTTCAGAAATTACCACGTAGAAAATAGTCTTCATAAGTATATATCATCAATTTATATAATATATGCTATTGGTGAAGGGGGTTATGGCCCATGCTACCCTTTCTTATAATTGATCCATTAAACTAATGCCAAGTGTAAACTAATTTACGAAAAATCATACATAAAATAATGTTACAAGCTTTTGTTACATGTCAAGCATGACTCACTTATTCAATATATCGATTTTGAATCTCAGTTGTAGTATAAGTAGCATTAATTTTGATCAGTTATATAAGATATGCCTAACTCAAATTTCTACACCTGCTAGTATATTTTCTTATCATAAGTCAATCAATGTGCTTGTTAGATAACCAACGATGATGAGTTAACATGATGTGACTTACAAATGCGCGAGATTATCATTAAGTCACACGAATTGTCGATCCATCTATGATGCATTCCGGGACCATAATAGTTAAAATAAATCAAGATGGATTTTAATGCACATGGCAATTAATTAGAAGGAATAATATTATTCGATATATTTTCTTCGATTGATATCTTACTAATTATCATACTACAAGACACCTTTGACTGGACTGTTTCAAGGACTCTTGGTAGGATTTGAATTTATATTCATATGGATGACATAAAACTAAATATTTATCCATGCATTACGTGAGATTTTTTTAATTTATTACAAAAATAAAGAGAAGAAGATACATAACATAGAACTAAAATAAATGAAAGACAAACTAATTATTTATAGGTGGTCTTTTTGTAAAAGTATTTATGTAAGAGGAAGAACCGGTTTTTTTATATGAAAAAAATAAACTATTTATTATAGGTAGTCTTTCTAGAAATATACATATGTAAAAGGAAGAACCTGTTTTTCGTCATCTAAAAATAACAAAAATGGATAAACACCGCAGTAAAAGGAGCATAAGATTTGATATTCATATGCTAATATAAAGAAGGACAATAACAACACTTGGCAAAACTTTAAAGAAAGCATAGTAAGATTAGATGAGCCGTAATACTTATATATCCACAAATGCACATCTCCAAATTCTAAACCTCACGCTCACTCAAAACACTCAAAACCAACTAAAACCAAACAACGCAAACCTTAAGCAAGAGGCTAAAATAAGTTTGCGACTATGGACAATACGATCTTCTCAATGTGGGTTCTACTTAGAAGCATGTGAATTGTATTTGCAAAAACAGAGACATGTAAGTGGTCATTAGGTAGAGTATGTTTTTGATATTGTCCTTGTTTTTTTCTTTTGGCTTTTTAGCAAGAAAGGAAAGAAAGAAAATAACAATAAATTGCTTAGCTTAGTCAATTCTCTTGCCATGCTCACATGCTCGTGAAAAAAACAAATTGCACAGTACGATATTGTACCACATACGTACTCAATATCCGGCATAGAAAAAGTTCGCGTGAACCAAGTCAACCTTGCTACCATCTCCAAGAATTGAAACCTGGGTCATATACAAAAAAATGAAGAAAAATTGCGCGATGCATCGGATGCATTTGCATACCATGTAGCTAAGCCTTTGGACATCGTGGGGTTCATTTAGGCAGACCAACCGACGGCATCGGAGGGTTCACGTCGCAGGGCAGAGTTTCTATTTTAGCCTGACTTTCAATCGAACAATTTTAATAAAATTTTAGACGACATGGGCTTGAAAGATAGAGAAGAGGGAGATCGAGAAAACCTGAAAGAGACCCAAGTCTTTACAAGCCTCATGCAATTTCTCCAATTGATAATCACCCACAGTTTGGTCCGAGGACAATTTCCCCAAGTCAATGATTGGAACGATTGGCTTTTGAGTGCGTCCATTGTCGAGGAGGATTTGTGGTTCTTGGCAGCGACGAACATACCTCTCTGGAACAGCCTCCATGGTTTCTTTGATGAGCTCTTGAACGCTCACCATGGAAGAACCAGCATGGAGAGGTGGTACTTGTGATTCCATTTCTTTTATTTGATGCTGAACTCGCTCTTGCATGGCGTTATTTATAGTGAGAGAGAGAGTAAAAAATTGGTAAATTGTGAGTGGACATTTGTACAAATAGGTCATATTCAACCATCAATAACAGCTTGTTACATTACTTAATATATCGTTTTTTAAATCAGTTTTAGTAAAAAATAAGTCATTTAAATACATGATATATATTGTATACTGAGTTTGTTTATACATAGAGAGAGATCCAAATGTCAAAAGATAGCCCAACAGGAAAAAGGCAAAAAATAAACATAAAAAACCTTCTGTCTGTCTTGTTTCTGATTGATTTTGTATAATATGCACGTTTTGTTTTATACGGTCTTGTCCATGCTTAAGCAAACTTCGAATTCTTTCATTTGGTTTTTTTAAGCCCCCTTCGGCATTAAGCGAAGGTCGTTTGAAATGGTTGGAACACATGGAGCAATGGTTCCATGATGCTGGAGAAAGAACTTTTGACAGAAGTTCTGGGGAGACCTACGACAAGATTTGGCTTTCAAAGGTTGATTTCGAATCTTTTGGAATTATGAATGGTCTTTCTCGATTCAGGAAAAAGTTGCAAAGTAGCAAGTACTTGGAAGATTCAAGGAAATTGGCTTCTACAAAAGGTTCCATTCAGACTCAGAACTTGATAATCAAAGCTTGACACATCTCTCTCTCTCTCTCTCTCTCTCTCTCTTTCTCGATCCAGGAAAAAGTTGCAAAGTAGCAAGTACTTGGAAGATTCAAGGAAATTGGCTTCTAGAAAAGGTTCCATTCAGACTCAGAACTTGATAATCAAAGCTTGACACATCTCTCTCTCTCTCTCTCTCTCTCTCTCTCTCTCTCTCTCTCTCATCTTCAACCGAACCAGATCTGGGTCTCTAGAGTTAGATCTATCTGTCCCATCTTCAACCAAGCCACCACATCTGGGTCGTTGAGGACAAAAGAGCTAGATCTGCTCGTTTGAACTTCATACTTTGAAGAGGGTTCAGGTCCACCTAAGTCCTTGCCAGTGTCCACTGGCTCTATACAGACCCTCCATTTTGGAGATCAGAATTAGGGTTTCAGTAATTTCAAATACTTGTGTTTCCTTCTAAGATTTTTCTATCCAGGACCATTTTCGCGTGCAGGTACATAAAAAAGCACAAATGCCCATCAAGTGTGTAAGCATCAGCGTTAAATATTGCTCTTTTAGAAGTTAACAACGTAGGAAAGAGTCACATGAAGAAGTTGGAACTTATGTGATGTTTATCCGACTTTTAATAGTACAGCAAAGGGGATAGATGTCCTAGAATCAGACATACAAGTATGCTACTATGGCTCGAAGGCTATGGCTCGAAGGCTGACAAGTCGTTGGCCAATACCTTTCCAAAAAAGGAGTGCTTTTCCTTTTCCTTGTGAGAGAGAAATTGGCCAGCAGGATGTCTCTTCACCTCTCGTCTACTATGATCAAAACCCCTCGTCTAGAAAGAACACGTGAGTACCTTTGAAGACTACGTACTTGACTTTTCTTTTGGTGATGTTAAAGTTTCGTTTTGATTTTCCACGAGTAACATGATCTCTAGTTTTTAACGATTGATATTAGAAAAAATTGATTGACAAGACTATTTGTCATGATCGATTTTAGTAAAATTGGTTTGTGGCTACTGGAGTTTCACGTGGTCCTAAAATTGATTGACGAATCTTTGCTGAATCTTAAATGATTCTTCAAGAAATTTTGTGCAAACGAAAAGGAAAATGAGAACCAGCGAGGCTGAAAATCCTTAGGTCATAGCACGTAATTGTGACAGTATTGAATGTGAAAGAAAACAATAAAAAAATGATTGAAGTTGTATAGTCAAATCTGACCCAATTTATGCAAATCATGTAACATTTAAAACGGTTAAATTAGAAATTTTCAAACCTTAAAAAATGAGTACAGTCACCCAACATGTGGGCTAGTTTTTCCCAGTTCCATAGAAGAAAACAATCTTTGTGATATGTTTAAAAAATATCGAGGACAATAATAATTCTATATTTTTGTTTAAGCTTGGATCCGATCTTGGATGACCAATCAAGGTTTCCTGAGATTTAAGAGTTGATTGAAGGATTGAATTTTGTGATATTCATATTTCAATACAAGTCTTAGGCCACTCAACCAAACCCTTGGTTGGTGATTAATCTATATATTCAAGCCGAAAATGAATTTTCACTCACTTTTAGAAATTTTCCAAATTACTGTTATTAGCCGTAAATAATAAAATAAATACTGATACTTCTAATAACTTCATTCTTTCATCCACTTCTTTGCATAATCACCCATTTTCATTTTATTCCTTGATTATCCCTTTTTACATGGTATCACCTTTTAAACCATTGACTTTTAATTACATTTTTATCACGCAATCACGTAGTGCAGGCCTGAATTAATTTATGATGAAAAGAATTTGCCACCAACGATAATACATAAAAATTTCGCTAAAAGTTGAAAGATTTACCTTCCAAAAACAAATATTTCAACTATGTCTCATCTCCATTGGAAATTCATGCACCTTTCTTAAGATGAGAGAAGGATCGTTCCAAAAGGAAAAAAGAATTCCACAATCTGATCATTAAACCATGTCATACGTACCTTTAAGAATGTGAATCTCACTTTGGAACCCATATGGTTAATAGTTCCTGGTCTTGGTCTATGTTGTCGGTAGACTATGTAACTTTTCGTTAGGGATGGGTTCATGAGAGGTATCCTTGAAGTATAGGATGTCACTTTTGTATGACAACTAATTCAGTCCTAATTTATTTAATTTGATTACTAAACATTTTTACGATTTGCCAATGTAGACCCTTTCAACCGCATGCCAATATTGGCCAGAAATTGCTAATCTTGACGCCGAGCATCCTACGTGCCATGGTTGACACGTGTGGACAATATATGCAATTTTTAAAAAAATTATGAATATTTTCTTTTCTTTCCTTTTTCTTTTTTGTTTTTTTTTATTTCCCTTAGCCGGTCAGTGGCCTCGGCGATGGCCGGCGGAAGTCACTAGCCACAAACAAGGATTGGGATTCCCTCGCCCGCTCTAGGCAAGGGCGCGCGAGCCCTTGCTATGGTCAGCAAACCTCTACTAGCCATCACTGAGGTGCGGACCGGTAGAGGGAAATGAGAAAAAAATAAAAAAGAAAAACGAAAAAGAATTCAGAAAAGTTAAAAAAATTGCAAAACTTGTCCGCGTCAGCGCCGACCACGATTTCTGGTCAAAATTTGCTAAGACAACTACACTAGTAAATCATCAAAAGATTTAGGACTAAATTGGTTAAATTAAAAAGTTTATGATTGAATTGGTTAAATTAAAAAGTTTAGGTCTGAATTGGCCGTCATACAATAGGTTTAGGCCGAATTGAACGATTTTCCCTTTTATAGTTCGTGATTTTAGTGTATGTTGTCGATAGACGATAAAACTTTTCGAACCTCTCATTTGCCATATAAATCAAATCAGATGTCCCTTTTTGGTTCTCCAAAATTTTTTTAGGAGCAACGACATATGATAACAAGTTTTGGTTAAAACTAGTGTGATGTACAATTAAATCACTAATCAGAGTGCATTGAAAGTACAGGGAATTAGAAAATCACGACTCCCCATTTTTTTTGTTTTTTGAACCAACAATATATATCAAAAGTGTAACGAGCCGCATATGAATTAATTTCAAAGTACGAGAGCGAAATTGGGCCAAACAACTATTTAAGTGATAGAATATTCATTTGTCGAGGAAAATAGTGAGATTGTTTGAGTAAATTATTTGTAATCATAGTGTACCGTTAGTACCATATAAAATTTTCTTTTGCTCTATCCGAGTGTAAGTCATATCGATTTAATCACGTGAATATTAATATTTGATTTATTTCTTGTTTTCTTTTCAATACGTTTCAGCCTACCTAATTTCATTGCAATCTTCCAACGAGATAAACCATCATGATTTGGAGGACATAAACCAAAAATAATGTAGAGGACACATCCCATGTTTATCACTCAAACATCTATTTTCATTAAACTCCATTTGTTTCATGGAAAACATTTTTTAGGAAAATATTTTTCTCATTTTCCGATGTTTGGATTGCTTAGCAAAATAAGTCAACAGAAAAATTTTCTTAATCAATGGAAAATCTATGTTCAAATTCAGGAAAATGATTATCTTTGTAAAAAATGAAAAATCTTTTTCCAAAATATGTTAGAAATCGCCATTTAAACTAGAAACTCTGCGTTGGGGCATAATAACCCCAATGTTTGTTCTCGAGCCCTTGACAGAAGACACGAATCTAGAGGCCATGGACGGGTCCATCAAGGCCAAGCCCGAGTCCAAAGATGCCAAGCTCGAAACCTTGGCGCCCAAGCCTAGGTCCATAAAGGCTCGGCACAAGCCCGAGACCCCAGTGCTTGTGCCTAGGTCCCTAGCACCCGAGCATGAGTCTATTGAAGCTAGGCTCAGGTCCACAATGCCTGGGCCCGAAACCCCCACCTAGGACTAGGTCCATCAAGGCTAGGCCGTGACCTCGAGGCCAGGCCCGTGTCCACCAAGGTTGCACTCGTGTCCATAGAGGCTAGGCCTGAGACCTCAACATTAGTGCCCGTGTCCTCATTCCCAAGATGAAGTACATCGAGGCCAGGCCTAAGACTCTAGTGCTAGTGCTTGGTTCCATCCAAGTTAGGCCCAAGATGTCATGCCCCGTACTCTACCGGAACGCAACATCCCATCGACGGTCGATTATGGTGCAACGCTCTAAGGAAGCATTGCCGACCCAACGCCCAATCAGAGATCAAACACATACGGAAGCAACGTATATAAATAAATATATACACCCATACAATAAATCGCATGAGACTAAGGATAGCCAAGCAATAAACAACGATCAACGCAGAAAATATGTACATACTTATATCACTATTTTAAAACTCTTTTTACAGTGCTCCCAACAATTCAAATAAAACACCAACTCCTAGGAATAACCAAACAGCCACTTCTCCGATCTGCTCCGTCTCCACAGGGGTGCACGCTCAACGACCACTGGATGAAATGCAGCATCCCAAAAAGTGGTGGTGTCCTCGGCATCCTACGGCTGGGGGTCTGAAAATGTTTCGGTTTACACAACCGTGAGACGAATCTCAGCGAGTATGACCCCCTAAACCTAGGTTAGGCTAACATGCAATCTCCTGACCGACAGCACAAAACAACATAACCAACCAATTTATAAATAAACTCCGACCTAGGCCCTCTGACCTAGATCTCTTACCTGGCTGACCCCCGCAGGTTATTGACAATCATGATTTAAATCAAGTCACATACGCGAGCACTCGGTTCACGCGTACGTCAAACGTATGCTCATACTTAATAATGGTAATAACGCGTGTCAATCACCGAGTCCCGCACACCCGCAAACCGGCCCATGCATTCTTATGTATGCAATGCTATCGTCACACCATACTCATGCCTCGGCTCACTAGCCCACACTGGCACCTTGGCACTCGCTAAATTTATCATTTATTACGACCCGCGTAAAACGCATCAGGTCTCTTCATTTAATCACAACACTTCGTGGCCCGCGTTAAAACGCATCAACTGGCCCAGTGCCTCTAGCCCGCGTCAAAACGCATCAGGCGCAACACCGATCTCCTCACGAACCAGAGCCCGCGTAAAACGCATCATGTTGGTCGTCTTCCGGACGTACCGGGCATCGTCCCGCGTAAAACGCATCAGGACGGCACACCCCGCGTAACACGCATCAGGGCGAAATTGTGATCACACATACACACAATCAATTATTATCTGCACCCTGCGTATCACGCATCAGGGCATTTAGGTGATCACATGCTCATGACAGGCACGCATTCTCACACAATTCATCACACGCCTCGTTCCCGGCATTCACTATGCGTGCCATGAAATGCAAAACAATGCAACATGAGCATAAGCACAATTCAAGCATTCAGTTAATTTCATGCCGCAACAATCGTTCACTGGCCAATTAATACCATGCGGCTCAATTCCACAATGTGCAATTCAATAATCCAATCAAGCCATCATATGGCCAATCACACTCCGCACAAGTCGGCCACGCAGTCACGCGACATGGCATTACTCAATTTCCCAACAATTGGGTACAGAAATCAACCAGTCAATCAACCCGGGCATACCCAGCAGTCCAATCACATAATCCCCGATTAATCTGTGCTAGTCCAATAATTATTTCTAATAATCCCACTAAATTCCTTAGACTTAATTTCCAACGATCGATCCTCAATCCAGTCCGAATTACACATTGGTACTACCTAATCCAGTCCAGACTACACCGATAATACCTAAGCCAACATGCCGAACACAATCATTCACCAAATCAACGAAATGAACGCATCCTTGGCACATTCAATATATTTCCACTTTGGTTCAACGAATCCCACATTCATTCGCACGTTCATTCCAAGGTAGTTCAATGCGTTAAAGGCCCGCCCTGGGCAAATCCATCTCAATAGTTGTTCTCACCACTTCGGGGTCATTCAATAGGATTTATACACGTCCTAATCATCCCCTAAAAATGCCTAAATTCTTGTCATTAGTCCATTATTCTTAGAATATTCAACTTGGGCACAAATTAGGCATTTTCGGTACTGAATGAACAGTATCAGGAAAAATTAACATTTAGGCACTAAACCATCTTTAAACCATCTCATTAAGGCCTAATCACCTACCCCAAACATCGAACCACCAAATACATATAATTAAGCCTCAAATGAGCTTAATTAACACTTGAATTGTCTAATTTCAAGCCTTGAATCATTGAATTCAATTAGTGCAAAACTTAGACAAATATGCACATTTTCGGTACTTTGTGAACAGTACCAGAACAGGGGCTGTTTTGAACACTAAACCACACTTAAATAACCTCATTAAGCCCTAATGACCTATCATAATCATCCTACACCCAAATAAACATCATTAGGTCCTAAATGAGCTTAATTAACCCCTAATTACCCCCTAAGGACACAATTAGACTAATTAAGGGTTTAGGGGTTTATACTCGCCTATTAGCGACTCGGGATGACGGGAACGGGCGGTCGATCACCGACGCGCGGTAAGGATCGACGGCGGCGTTCTGGGTGCAAGCCGGCGGTCACGGCGACGACCGGAACGGCGATTTGCTGCTGTTTTCTTCTGTTCAGAGCTGGAAATGGGACTGTGGTGGCTGTTTAAGGGCGAAAATGGTTGCTGGTGGTGCGGGATGGTGGCTGGTGGCGACCAACAGCTCCGGCTGGTACTGTTCCTAAGCGTGAACAGTGCACTCCGGACGTGCGTAATTGTGCACGGCGTAACGGAAATGGCGATGAAGAAAGGAAATGGGAGGGAGCTCTCGGCAGATCAGCAGAATGGAAGAGAGAGAGAGAGATTTCTGGTCAAATATGGGTCAAATTTGGTCTTAGTGGAGTCCAAGTGTCAAGATCTAGGCCAATTGGACAATTTTGCCCTTGATCCAAGGGCTATCCTTCCTTCTCATCCAATAATTTAGGGGTAAAATGGTCATTGATCCTTAACCCAAGCTGACCAGACCTGGTTTAGCCCTAACTCACCTTGGTTAGTCCCCTAATTAAATCCAAAATTCGGAATTACCAAAAATGGGTCCAAGGGCATTTTGGTAATTTTTCGGTCCCGGGTCAAAATTCCAATTTTCGCACACACGCGTTCCATATGTGCGTGGCCAACATAATATGGCGTCAGAATCGCGAAATTCACTTTTTAAGTCCTCGAAAACTGACTGCAAAGTTTCGGGAATAAAATAATATTATTTTTCCAATTTTTGTCGATATTCCACTTTTTGGCCAAAACCACTCTAAATGTGCGTGGCCACCCCAAAATGACATTGGCCGTGAAAAATAACCTCAAACGGCCTCCGAATCCGGCCTCGGTGCCCACAGGGGCAAAACCGTAATTTCTCACCCCCGGACCGAAATTCCAATTTTCACTCGTACTAACCCCAAACGTGTGTGGCCAGCGTAATATGACGTCAGATTCCCAAAAATAGTCTCTTAAGCCTTCGAAAATCGATCTCGAAATCCGGGCTCAATTCCGTGAACAAAACTCGCTAAACTTTCAATTTCAGGGTCTCTCACTAACGGGCGGCTGTTTAGGAGTTACGCGTATCGACCTAGGGCTATCCATATCGTAATGGTCTCGATCATTGAGAGAATGAGAAATTATCATTAGTTCCAGAGGTCACGATCGCTCGGTTCAAGTTCAAGACTGGTTGGTCACGTGTACTTTCGGTCTTGCAGAATCACCTGCGATCCGATGGTACATTGTTGGCCTTGGCCAAACCAGATCCGTTACCTTTCCTAAGATCGGTCCATACTGGTTCATAATATTCTCTCGTCATTCCTCGAGATCGGTGCCCAATTCACGATCGGGTCCCTGGTCCACGTACCATTTTCCTAGTTAGCCATACCCCATTGGTTGGTATCCCGAGAGTGATCAGCTCTGGGTGAGACTTCCTAAAATGAAATGTGAAATATGGTCAATTTATTGATCCCGGAATTACATCGAAATTCAGGCTGTTACACAAGACCTTGGCACCAATGCCCAAGTCCTCAATGCTCGAACTTGAGTCCCCAGTACCTGGGCTCAGGTTCATTGTGGTCGGGTCTGGGACCCCGGCGCCGGGTTCCATTAAGGTTGTGCTTAGAACCCAGGTGTTTGCACCCCTGTCCGTCGAGGCCAGGCCAAGATCCATCGAGGTTGGGCTCGAGACCTCGGTGCTCGTGCTCAACCCGTGCTCAAGTCTTCAACACCAGTACCATGGTCCATTGAGGCTTGGCTCGAGACCTCGTCCTCGATGCCCAAGTCCATTAAGACAGGACCAGGATTGATGCTTGTGCTTATGCCTAGGACCCATGTGCCCATGCCCAGGTTGGGGTTCATTGAGATCGAACCTAGGACCCTGGTGCCCATTGTCACGCCCCGAACCCCATCGGGCACGCGACACCCTTACCTGGTCGATCTATGCGACGTCCCAGGAATGTCGCCAACCTCAAAACGCCATCAGAGATTTAAAGCCACAGCGGATACAACAAATAATCCTGGACAATATAAAACTGGGGAAAACATTCAGGGAGAATGCACATATTTCTTTTCATTACCAACTTATAGAATATTCACAATTACAATCTTAATATACAAGTGCACACCGTACCGTCCACCTCCGATAATAAAAGGACTAGATGACCTGGTGTCCTAACTTCCAAAAATGGTACACCTCAAAAACTCTGATTAGACCCATGTACTAATCCCTACGGCCCTTACTCGGCGTCCACTCCGAGTCTGATTCATCACCATCTGAATTCGAACTCCCTAGAACAGTTTGCTCCTCTGAGGACTCCGGTTCTGCTTCGATCACAATCGGGTGATTGATGTCGCCCGACTCAGCTGGAGCTGCGTTCTGATACTCCTCAGCCAGAAAATCGAAGAAATTATACTAAGGCACGTAATTGGGATCCATGTATTCCTCAAAAGGGAGTATATACTCCGGGTCTCCTACCGGCTCTTCAGACTCGCCAGGTTCGTCCTCGGGTTCCACTTCGGGTTCTACCTCAGCCTCTTCTTCCTCGGGTTCTTCCTCGGGGATCGGTTCCAAATCGATGTCCATTGGATCGTCTTCAGCTTGCGATGCTTCGGGCTCAAGTTCATGCTCAGCCTCTGAAGATCCCTGAGCTGCAGCCGCTAATTACAAACCCGACTGAGCTAAACTAGTATCCACACTAGTCAACTCTCCGTCTATCGGGGGTACGGCCGTCGGGTCACAATCCCCAACTAAATCAAACGGAACATCGAATTCTCTAAAGGGCCCGAACTCAGCCCCGTCAGCATCCCGGAAGAACCAGGCGGTGTACTTATTCTCTTCCCAAAGAGGCAAACCTACATCTATAAACACTGTAGAGGTGTGCTTAATCCAGGTCATCCCATCTCCCATCGGAAATTCTGTAGCGTCAACCTCAGTGTGCACTGGGACCCCAAAACGTTCTGGTGGCGGCGGTGGAGGATTCATGGTTCCTGTCGGGGTTCTGAAATGTTGGTTGAAACAACCATGAGAACACTTCTCAGCAAGTTCACCCCTAAACCCCACCTAGACTATCACGTACCTCCAGACAATTTCACAAAACACAATCACACACCTACACCACATAATCACATAGTAGGCACATCAATGCAATCGCAAGCATGCACAATTCTCATGTCATGCACTCGTTCCGTTCTCATCATGTCTCATTCACATTCCTCGCCAGTGACCCGCGTACACGTACACGCCTCAGGTACACTGCGACCTCGTTCTCATCATATCCCATTCACATTCCTCGCTAGTGACCCGCGTACACGTACACGCCTCAGGTACACTGCGACCTCTTTCCACAACACTTCTAGGCCCGTGTAAACGTACACGCCTCAGGCCATGTTTCTTGCCCGCGTAAACGTGCACGCCTCAGGCTCAACACCTACCACCTGCTGCATAACCCACGTTGAAGTACACGCCTCAGGCTAGCAGTCTTCCGGTAATACCGGGCATCGTCCCGCGTAAACGTACACGCCTCAGGACGGCACAATTTCCACGATTTCACATACCGTACCACGTACAATTTTTCATGCTTTCACACGTGCAACCATCACTTGCCACATAACTGGTCAATCACACGTAACCCGTGCACGCAACAATTATACACAAACCATGCTCACTCAGCATTCAGCACGGCCAATTTTAATAATTAAAACAATCTGGCCCAAGCGTGCACCCAACAAACATAATTAACTCAACCAATCGTACAATCACACATTTAATTTCACCACCACAATTTAATTATTTTCAAACGCACGTAAAACACAAAAATCATTATTTTTCTCCAACCAAACGACGCCAAATCGATTCCGGTCCTTCACGGGACTTTCTCACCATAAATTCTCAGTTCTAAAAATCCAACTCGCGTCCCGATCGGCCCATCACGGCCCCATGAACAGTAGACCACAGCCACTGTTATTTTCGAATTTCCAATAAATATTGCTCGAATTAAATCCTAAGGCCCGCCACAAAATTTCTACTCCCAATTCATGTAATTCCGCACCTAAGTTTTACCAGATTTCGCCCACAAATCGCCCGACGATACCCGAAGTCCTAAGTTGGGTTTAGAGCGCGACTTACCCGCGTTCTAGACTATCGCGGCTAGAACGGAAAGCGGCGGCACATAATCGGGAGCGGCGGCGACGACGAACGGCTCCTGGGTGGCGGCGATCCGCTTGGGCGGCGACGGCGCGGCTTGGGCGGTGGCCGGCGAGGCTCACGGCCAAAGGGGGACCGAGAGAGAGAGAAAAAGAACGGCGGCTTGGGTGGGGGGGCGTGAAGCTCGGCGGTGGCGCGGCGGCGATCCGGCGGGCGTGACCGGCGGTGGTGATGGCGCGGCGGCGACGGCAAAGGGAGAGAGAGAGAGATCGGTGGAAGGGGAGGGGCTCACGGCAATGGGGGATTTCATGGGGAGAGGGGGAAAGAAGAGAGAGAGGAGAGAGAGAAAGGGGGTCAAGGTCTAAATAGTGCCAATTTTGACCAACCTTGGCAATTTACCAAAATACCCCTCTCTAATCTTTTTCATCCGACGGCCGAGATTCGATTCAATCTAAAAATCAACGGTTAGGATTGAATCTTACTTAAAAATATCCATGGGTAATTATGCCTTTTCCAACTTTGGGCCTAAGATGACCAAAATGCCCTTGTCCAACAAAACTAATCCTTTATTAACTCTTAGGGGCATTTTGGTCACTTTCTCCGTTTCTCGTCGAAATCGAGTTTTTCTGAAGGATTCGGGCGCAACAAAAATTACACGTTACAACCGCAACGTCGTCCTAACGTCCCGTTGTGACTTCCAAATTTTCCGGTGTCCGATTTGGGCTGAATTAAATAATTCAATTCTATTAAACGTAACTTGAGCGTTTCTCAAACTAACGGGCAGCTTGTTGGGGAAATTCGCTTATTCGACCCGTGACTGACACTAAATCGAGTCACGTGCAATTTATTCGGACCGTCACGACTTCGGTTGTCAATAAAATCGCGAGGATCAATTACTAGATCCGTGGGGCACGATCGTTCGGTATAGGTTCAGGATCGTTCGTCAATTCATTTCATGGTCCAGCGGTATCACCCGCGATCCACTACTGTGACAGTGGCGAACTGACCCCTGACTATCCTTAGATCGGTCAACAGTGGCTCAAAATATCACCTCGACGATTTAATGATCGAAAGTCAATCCACGATCGAATTTTATTTAGTCGTACGAATTTAATTTCCCCGATTAGCCTTTCCCTAATGGTTAGCATCCCAGGAATGATTAGTTCCGGGCGAGAACTAACTACGAGTACATTCATAAAACTCAATATTTTACAAATCCCAAATGGACTATTTTTCAGGATGTCACACCCATACTCAATTCCCGACTATCCATGCACAAATCACTAGCGCTTAAATAAGATATGTATATTGAGAAAAATCAAATCTTGATTTTCCTAATCAAATCATGAAAAATATGTTTCAGTTCATTTTCAGGTTTCGGTTAAATATCAAATAATATTTTTATTTTTTTAGAAAATATTTTTCAAAATTATCATATTTTTCATGAAACAGATGAAGGCTTAAGCTGTCTGACGTTAAAAGCATTAGCTTACTTTCGCCGGCTAAAGTTCAAACAATGATGACACGAAAACCACGTTATAAACCAACGACGTGGACAAGCATCGAATATGATGCCCCTGAAATGGATTCAGTCTTAGAATCTGGATCAACGTGTCGATATTGACAAGCATAACATATCAACGGAGAGGTTGCGCGGTGAAGACTTCTTTTCCTTCATGGTTACGTCTCGAAGAAGGCATTCTATTATGCGGTGTATTTAAAACGTGTGGTTTGAATTTGCTCGTCCTTCTTTTCACGGTTACGTCTTGGAAAAAGGCATGATATTTCAAATGTTGGTGAATTAAAACGTGCCTAGTTCTTTTTTATAGTCAATTCTTATGTAGTTTCTTTGAGAAAAGTCAATCGGGAAAATGGAATCAAACTCTACGGCGTGAATATACTATCTTTAAAGAATTATTTGCCCACAACATTGCTAAAGGTTATTGGCAAAAATCCTCTAGGATACAACAAATTTTAAAAAGAAAATATCAAATAGTAATTATGGTATTTCTCCAAGAATTCTCAAAGGCAAAACAATTGAAAACAATGGTTGTATTTTTTTAGCAAGGCAAATCGAGAGGTAAAAAGTATTGAGGCAAAAACGACGAATTTATAACAGTGTTTTAGAACATAACCTTTCCTCTGTAAACGTTGCATCTAAACATACACTGTTTCAAAAGACATACTGTAATTTCGCATAAAAGAATTATAATAACTGTTTTTTATTCTGAATTTTATAACTTCTGAAAAGATCCAACCTTTTATAGGATGTAAGCCACCTAATAATCGTTAGCAAAGAAAAATGATCGCCCGTAATAAAAACATTAATGATATTAATAAACGTTGCTAAGTGCACCTAATAATGGCACACCCACATGCGAGAACCCTTTGCCCATGGTCTTTATTGTTAGGCTAGAACCCTTCCATTTATATAGTAGCACTTTTTGTTTGTTTTACAAATAAACTATCAACGGTTTCTTCACTAATACTTGAGGCATGTGTTTTGACTTTGCTTGTCCTTTTTTCACAATTACTGTTGAGAATGTGTATCAAATTTGAGCCACGCGAGGGAAACCTGGTTCAAGTAGAACTTCCAAATCCAAATAGGGCTTATGGTTTGACGCTCGAATAAGCAATACATTTTTTAAATATTTTTCATGCTGGAATTGGAATCATAGTTTAAGCTAGCCAAAGCTGATCTGGCCAAAGCACATCATTGAGTAGATGAGCTTTGGCCATAATAATCAATTATGTGGCGGGCTTGTGAATTATATCACGAAGAAATTGCAAGTATTTTGAATCTAATAAATCTTGAGGTAAGATTTGTGAATTTATTTATGAGATTGAGAGAAATTGTGAAAGCTAACTATTGTGTGAGCTATTGGGTATAATTGTAGGGTAAGAAACAATGAGAGTGCTTGAGTGATTAGAGTAAGGTTATAATCTCTTTTGTATCGCTTGATCTATAGAAATATCATGTGCTGCTCTTCCCATGAAGTTGGTTACATCGACCTCAACACATAAATTTGAAGTTCGATTTATTTTCTTATTCCGTTTATTATTGTGTTCGATCACTTTGCTTTTTATAATAGCTACTTTTAGAAAAAGGCATAATATTTTATATGCTGGTAAATTAAGACGTGCTTAGTTCTTGATCTTTGATTAATATTTATGTAGTTTCCTTGTAGCTAACTCGAGGCATGTGCTTTGACTTTGCTGGTGTCGAGAGTAGTTATTATTCATCACGAAATTAACGTTAATAATGAACAGAAGCGCAAGAACTACACCAGCTTTAATCGTTCTTATCCATGGAGACTAGATATACCGTCATTGGTGACGTTTCACACTTGTGGACCAAATTCAATATCCAAGAGAAATTCTAGATAAAGAAGCCTCGACTTCTAAAGGTTGTGGACTAAAGTGAATGGCACCAATTCCAAGAATTTCAATCAATCAATCAATTTTTATAGTCCAAAGAAAAAAAATCAATCGATCTGATTTTTCGGGTGGGTGCATCGAGTATGTCAAAGCTAAGCATCTAGGGGAAGTCTCCCAATCACTTTTGAGGCGCCAAGGGTCTTCCAAGATTTTGAAAATCTTTCAGATGTCTTCAAAGTGATACTCGAAGTGCAGTTTGCTATTAAAACTTTTAGATTTCGTAATTAACAAATTTGTTAAAAATGGTGCAATAAAAAATCATCATTAGAACCATTTTTTATTTAAAAAACGGAAAATTTTGATGTAGACTTATTGATTGGTCATCTTTTATTGTAGATTTTTTTGATTGGTTTTCTTTTGTTGTCATTTTGTTGGGTACACTTAATAGTGTGACAAGCTACCATGAGGACCACGTCAAGAAAGTGATTGAAAAACAAGAACAAAATGATGGAGATGAGAAACAAGAACAAAATTATTTTTGTCCCACCATGCCAACCGAGGTGATTATTCTCTCTCTCTCTCAAAGGTTCCGTGATCATTGCCTAAGATAATCCATATTCGAACTTTACAACTTTCTTTCAAAGTGTGCGACTTTCTCAATGTAAATGATGATATGTATATAAAGGAATTATATATATATCATATGATGAAATACCGCATGAGTGGATATACAAGAATCCAAACCTATCAAATCACTCCTGTTACAATCAAACTTTTGTACTCGGCTGTGGAGGTTGGTAGGGACAAGTGTTGGTGGTGAGAAGGGGGTAGAGTTAGTTGACGTCCTTTCTTTGTTGACCTTTTGAATTTTTTACGTTTACATAAACTTTCATTTAGGCCTATATCTGGCATCTATTACTTAAGACATCAACATCAGATGTCCTAATAAATAGGCAATAGAAAAGAGGCACATAAAAAAAGCCCACGTGATATTTTCGTCATCAAAATAAATTGACTTTATTGAGAAGTATAGACTAAGGCGAGCCACCCCTGCCTGTTAGCATGAATGTATATATAGACATAAATACAGGATGTATGAGTATATAGAAAGCAAGGTATTGGTACCTATTATTACGTGTTGTATTCTTTAAGGTAGCTATAGAAAGATACAAAGCTTATGAGAAGTTACAATGGTGACCTACTATGGGAGCATGTCTCGAGTTTGAGCGTAGGGGTTTGAGATTTAGGCTTCAATGTGGTCAGTTAAGGTTTGACGTTTTAAGTGAGGCCTTGAGTCTAAGGTCTGGGCAGCAGGGGTGATCGGTTTTAAAATGGATCAATTCCCACCTTGGAACTAGCTCACCTAGTTCTAGAACCGATGGATAGAGGAGGCGGTGACTTTGAGTGAGAGGGACAAAGGAGGTGTCAAGCGAGAGGGTCTGAGGAGGGAGGTGTGACTTATGCCATGTGAGAGGCGAGAGGCGAGAGGCCTGAGAACTAAAAGTGAGACTAAGAAGGCGTGAGAGTGAGATTGAGTGAGAATGGACAATTAGGGTTTTTATTAACAAGAATTATAAATAAATGAAAAAACGATCGCTTCAATCCGGGTGGTTTGGTCCACACTTAGAATTGGGAACCAGACCGATTATCACTAGTTGCAAATTTTAGGAATTGGGAACTGGACTGGACCAGCGGGAATTGTCCCAAAATACTAAAAGGCATAGAGCAAGAACTCAAGAAGCTAAACCAACTAGTTTAAACATATAGTTCAGTATACTATTTCATGCAAGCGAATATTACATGAATTTATTACATCAACCCAATCCCATTTCTAGATTATGTGGAACCAAAAGTGAGTCCTGTTAAGAAAAACACACCCCAATATCCATGATCGCGGAGAGTTTCTCCCACATGTTCAATAGGGCTCTCATTAGTCTCGCTGTTTTTTTCTCCTTCACGAAGTTAAACATGACGTTATGAGTCAACGTCACCCGGATAACACCCATTGCTTGTCCATCCAGCAATCCCACTTAGCTTCTTTCATCAAATCTAGTTTCTCCCCATATAGGGGTAAGTGTAGATTTATCTTGTACGGTTAATCTTCAATTGACATCTTCCATAAAGCAAAATCCTTCTTATCAAATCGGTCGATTCTCACATTTCCTTCTTTCATCGTTACCGTTTCAGTTCAAGTTAGCCAACATTGGCTATAATACCAATTGTTGTGAATATAGACAACATTTTCTATTATGCTATGTTTGTTTTGTTGAAAATGAATGATTTGAAAACAAATTTCCTAAATGATTGCTAGTACCGTTTATAAAAATGAATGATCGAAAAATATTTTTATCATCAACAGAAAATATATAGATATGAATTGTTGTCGATAATGAAAAAAATTCGGCTAATTATTTCAAACGATACAAACGATCATTTTTAGAAAAATATTTTCCAAATCATTCATTCTCTGCGAAACAATTATACTCTGGACTAGGCATATGTTTTTTCTTTTCAATATGATTCGCTTTTAATAATCTGGAAATGTGATTAGTGAGGAAAAGAAATTTCTGAGGAAAAGAATACGTTCTTCTTCTCATTGCAATGACTTAATAGAGATACATATACAAGTTTGGTCTAAACTTCCTCCTACTAATATGGTAATAGGATATTCACAAATAACAAAACGATTCCTTCTAATATGGTGCTAATCTATTCCTAAAATAAAATATTACAACAATCAGCTAATTGACATCTCACGCCAACACTCCCCCTCAAGTGGGTGAAAAAATGTCTTTGATACCCAACTTGAAAAGTGAGCTTTTGAAGTCCCTCCCAGATATAGCTTTAGTTAGCATGTCTGCCAGTTGATCACTTGATCTGATGAATGGGATTTGAATGACCCTTCTTCCAGCTTCTCTTTGATGAAATTACGATCAATCTCCACATGTTTAGTTCGGTCATGTTGTACAGGATTTTCAGAGATACTTATAGCTGCCATATTGTCACAAAAGAGTCTCATTCCTGTTCTTGGAGGGTAACCCAGTTCAGTCATCAACCTTTTTAACCAAAGCAGTTCACATATCCCTTTTGTAACTCCTCTGAACTCAGCTTCTGCGCTCGAAAGGGACACAACTTTTTGCTTCTTGCTTCTCCATGTAACAAGATTTCCTCCCACCAAAGTAAGATATCCAGAAGTTGACCGCCTATCCGTAACATTTCCTGCCCAATCTGCATCACTATACCCTTCTACATCCAGGTGACCATGCTTTCCGAAAAACAAACCTTTTCCCGAGGCTACCTTTAAATATTGCAAGATTCAAACAACCGCATCCATGTGATCCTTTTTGGGAGCGTGCATGAATTGACTTACCATACTTACAGCATATGCAATGTCAGGCCTGGTATGAGATAAATAGATTAGTCTTCCTACAAGACGTTGGTACCGATCTCTATCTACATGAGTTTGAACTGGACTGTCGTGAAGCTTATGATTCTGTATTATCGGAGTATCAGCTGGTTTGCACTCCAGCATTCCGACTTCGGAAAGAAGATCTAGCACGTACTTCCGTTGAGACAAGAAAATTCCTTCTTCCGATCTTGCTACTTCAATTCCTAGAAAATATTTTAACTCTCCGAGATTCTTCATTTCAAAGTCACCATTCAGTCTAGACATGAGTCTTGTACTCTCCACATGATCATTGCCTGTAATAATGATATCGTCAACATATATAATGAAAAGAGTTACCTTCTCATTGCGCCGCCTCAGAAACAAGGTATGATCGGCATTACTCTGCTCATATCCATACCGCTTCATAGCTAAACAAAATCTTCCAAACCATGCACGGGGGGATTGTTTCAGTCCATAGAGTGACCGTTCCAATCTGCACACAACATTTGGGTTGCCATTACACCTATATCCAGGTGGGACTGTCATGTAAATTTCTTCTTTCAAATTCCCATGAAGAAATGCATTCTTTACATCAAGTTGATGTAAGGGCCAATTTAAATTAGCTGCTAAAGACAACAGAACTCTCACAGTGTTTAATTTTGCTACTAGAGAGAATGTTTCTTTATAATCGACTCCATATGTCTGTGTATACCCCTTTGCCACAAGTCGTGCGTTATATCTCTCAACGGAGCCATCCGACTTATACTTTATCGAGAAAACCCACTTGCAACCCACTGCATTTTTCCCCGTTGGAAGAGTTACTAGTCTCCAAGTTCCATTCTTTTCTAAAGCATCCATCTCCTCCTTCATGGCTGCCATCCATTTAGGATCCTTCATAGCATCCTCCACTCTCTTGGGAACAGGCTCAGCTAAGACATTGGCAATAAAAGCTTTGTATGATTCTGATAATCTTCTTGTTGTCACATAGTTGGCTATAGGATACTTGAATCTTCGATTTTTGACTTCGGGAGAGTATCTATCAGGTACCCTCCCCCTGTTGTGCCTATCAGGAAGAATATATGTCTTGCAACTATTTAAATTATCACAGAGTGGAGAAGAAATGGTTACCTCAGGATCATTCGCAAGAGCTTGGTCGGGTACTAAAGAGGGAGATGGATGGATAGAAGTTTGTTCAATAGCAGCATTATGGTCTTTTCCCGAATCAATTTGTTCTGAAACCTCCTGAAATTCTGCTTGAACCCCACCACTGCCTGATTCTGTCTGTTCGTCAATTGCAAGGTGCGGTACTTCCACCGTGGGCTGCGCTAGTATACTGCTCTCCATTGTAGGTTGCGGTATTGATTCTGGGATGTTTACTGTAGGCAACGATATATTGGGAATATCCTACCAATTTTTATCCAGCTCTGCTCCCTCGGTACCAATACTCAGTTGTGATGCTGGACAAAAGAACTCAGATTCAATGAAAGTAACATCCAGTGTGACATGGATCTTTTTGGTGCTGTGGTTGTAACATCGGTAGCCTTTTTGGTTTGATCCGTATCCAATAAACACACACCTTTCTGCACGTGGATCCAGTTTGGTCCGTTGATTTTTATGCAAGTGAATAAGAGCCACACATCCAAAGACTTTCGGAGGTAGAGTCAAAACACCAGGAAGCTCCACATGGTCGGCAAGGCTTTGCAATGGAGTTCGGAAATTTAACACCCGTGAGGGCATTCGGTTCATTAGATACACTGAAGTTACTACAGCAGCATCCCAAAACCTCTTCGGAACATGACTCCCTATGAGAAGAGCTCTTGCGGTCTCAAGAATATGTCGGTTCTTTCGCTCGGCTACTCCATTCTGTTTTGGTGTTTGAGCACAAGAGGTTTCATGAATGATACCATGCCGATAAAAATAGGCATCAAGTTTGTTGTTCACATATTCCCCCCCATTATCTGTTCGAAGTACTTGAATCTTTCCATCAAACTGTGTTTTAATCATTACATGGAATTTTTCAAATATAGCAGCAACCTCATCCTTGTGTTTCATTGGATATAGCCAAGTCATCCTAGTGCAATCGTCCACAAATGTAACAAACCATCTAAAACCAGAAACTGTAGAGATTGGAGACGGCCCCCACACATCAGAGTGAATCAAAGCAAATGGTTTTGTTCTTTTATTGATACTAGGAGGAAAACTAACACGGTGACTCTTTGCCCGAATACAAGTTTCACATGTAAATAATGACTCTGAAAAATGACGAAATAATTCAGGAAATAACATCTTCAAGTACCCAAAGGAAGGATGCCCAAGTCGACGGTGCCATAACCAAACCAAGCTTCTTTCTCTGTCAAGATTACCCTGAGTATGTAAAACATGACCTGACTTCGACCCAAAATCATCCAAGAAATATAATCCATCCCTCTTAGTACCACGTCCAATAATCTCCTTCATGCGAATGTCCTGGAAAAGACAAAAATTAGGATACACCAAAACACAACACTGTAGATCTTTGGTAAGTTGTCCTACAGACAATAACTTATTTGATAAAGAGGGCACTAACAATGTATTTGAAAGAGAGATAGATTTAGAGAGTATAACATCCCCTGCTCCAGTTACACTGGAGCTGTGACCATTTGCATTTGTAATCTAGTCTCGCATTGGAGAAGTTGTTGTTGCAAGATCTTGAGAGTCAAAGGTCATGTGATCGGTCTCCTCGGAATCAATAATCCATCCAACATTCTTATCCATGTAAGAGACAGAAAGAACACAACCTGAATTACCTTCAGCTTCTTCAATTGGTTTTTGATCTAGCACTAACGAAAAACCAGTACCTCCGGAGACTAAAGCTGCCTGATCACTTCCTTTTCCTGCCCCTTTTTCTGCCTTCTTCTTTTTCTGTAATTCTTCCCACCACTCAGGATACCCGTGGAGTTTAAAACAAGTATCCTTCGTGTGTCGTGAATTCCCACAGTAAGAACACCCTCCAGAGATAGCGGTAGGTTGTTGTGCACCTCCTTTTTGTCGAACATCTCGATTCGGTGTTCCTCTTGTCATCAAACGGAATCGAGAATCTGCCCCCCCCACGTCGAGAGATCATAGCCCCACCCGAGATTCCATGTTCTCCAGATGAGAGCATCACCGTTTGTCGAACATCCTCCCTTCTCACTTGAGCATATGCTTGCTCTACAGTGGGGAATGGTTGCATCTGTAGTACATCGGCTCTAACCTTGTCGAGTCGATCATCCAGTCCGTCAAGGAAGAGATACACTCGATCTTCTTGAACTGTCGAGTTATATCTCGCAATATCAGCAGCACACGTCATGGGGTTTGGTCTGCGAAAATCGATTTCTCTCCAAAGAGCCTGAAGATTGTTATAGAAGGTTTCGATTGGTCCTCCATTCTGCTTCAATCGCGACACTTGCCGCTTCAGATCATATACTTGGGACATATCAGTCCCAACAAAATAGGTTGTTGCCACCGACTCCCATACTGCTTTTGCCATTGGGAATCTTATAAAATTTCCGATCAATGCGGGTTCCATTGAGTTTTTGAGCCAACCTTTCACGGTGGCATCTTCAATTTTCCACTTCCGAAGAGCAGGGTCAGTCTGGGCCAGTTGTGGAATGTCACCAGTCAAGTATCCCAATTTGTCTTTGCCAGAGACGTACATCTCGACAACTTGGGACCACAAGCCATAGTTCATGCCGTTGAACTTAATGGCGATTGTAGGGGCAGAATTTTCTGTCGATGATGGTGGATTCTGTTGTGTTGCAAGCTGCTTCATCGCAGCCGTAAGACTCTCAAGGATCGCTGTGGCCGTCGATCCTTCACTGGATTGTGTTGTTGCTATTTCCTGTCCCTCCATGGCATACAGCAGGTCCTAGAAAGATGAAGATGAAGAAGATCGGACGGGAAGAAGTCGACCGGCGTGAGACGACGGCACCGCGACGAAAAACGGCGCCGTAGTCGATGATTGACGTATAGTACCCCAAGGATCAAACCCTAGGGCTCTGATACCATGAGGAAAAGAAATTTCTGAGGAAAAGAATACGTTCTTCTATTCATTGCAATGACTTAATAGAGATACATATACAAGTTTGGTCTAAACTTCCTCCTACTAATATGGTAATAGGATATTCACAAATAACAAAACGATTCCTTCTAATATGGTGCTAATCTATTCCTAAAATAAAATATTACAACAATCAGCTAATTGACATCTCACGCCAACAATTAGGCTAATCTAGTAAAGAGCATGTGGACTTATCCTTAGTAGAAGCTCGGAACGTGAGAGGTCCTATAGTGAAACTCCTGCCTCAAGAATTAGCATCCTCAAGACTTGGAAAAGACACGGACAACAGTTTGCCTCGGTGACAAAGTTAGGCCCGGCTCAAATTGAACCGCGTCCGCTTATGAATCATCTCTGATAGATGGGTCAGACGAAGCCCAAATCGAATGATTTGGAAATTTACATGCGCGTTTGGGCTTCCAATTTCTATTAGCACGTACCCAGTGCTCATGCAAACCCAAGGATAATATATTCATGGTCAACAAAAATCTATGCTTAAGTTATCTACATTTTTAGAATCCAATTTGACCTCCTCTCCCTTCATAACCGTACCCGCTGCCTGGACCTTAGACTTGGAGGCCGGACTATGTGCAAGTCGAATTAAGAATGACACGTGAAATTTGATCAACAGAAAATATTTTCCTACTCAATGGAAAACTTATGCTTGAATTTAGAAAAATAGTTTTCTTTTTAAAAAACCAGAATACATTTTCCAAAATATAATTAGGTATCGACGCTTAAACACGGGAACTCCTACACTAGTTTCTGGATCCCAACGTTCAGGACTAGGGTCTCCGGAGGCTGGGTCGGGTCCCTGACACCCACGCTTGGGTCCATTGAGGCCGGACCCGAAGCCCCGGTGCCTATGCCAAATGTCCAATGCTCCGTACCCGAGCCTAGGTCCATAAAGGCAGTGCTCGAGTCATCGGCACTCAAGCTCGGGTCCACAAAGGTTGTGCATGGGTCCTCGGCGCTCGAGCTCAAGTCCTTAGTTAATGAAACATTCCTTCTTATAAAAATATTTTTTTAAAAAAATTCAGATTTTAAATTATTTTTATTATTTTTTTCTTTTTCTATTTCCTTCTTCGTTGGCCGATCGCCGGCCATGGTGATGGCCGGCGACTAGCCACAAGCAAGGGATGAGCTTGCCCAAGGCCAATAAGGCTTGAGCTCACCAGATTTCGGCGAGCCGAGCCTTGACAGCCTCAAGCGAGGCTTCACCTCGCCAAATTGGCGAGCTTCATCCTTCGAGCTTCGACCTCACCAATGGAGCCTCGCTCTAGGACAGCAAGGCTTAGCTCGACTCCGCATGCTAGAATCTAGCAAGCTAGAGCCTTGCCAGCCTTCGTCCCTCGCCTATGGCCGGTCATCGGTGGTCCGTGATTGGCCAAGGAAGAAGGAAAAAGAAAAAGAAAGAAAAGAAAAAAAGAAAAAGAAAAAGAAAGAAAGAATAGAATAAATAAATAAATGATTGGAATTTTCTGGTAATTTTTCCTAGGAAAATCAAATTAGATTTTTCATACCAAATGGCAAATAATATTTTCTAGTTCATTTTCAAGTTTCAGCCAAACACTAGAAAATATTATCATTTTCTTGGAAAATGACTTCATGGAAAACATTTTCCATAACATCATATTTTCCACGGAACAAAAGGAGCCTTAAAAAAAAAATTTAAATGCACCTTTTTTGACAAAATTTTAAATTTGTTAGTTGCGAATTTTGAATTTTTTTGAAGTAACGGTCCGTTTGTTTGAATGAAAACTATTTTTGGAAAATTGTTTTTCGACTTTATGGCGTTTGGATGAGGGAAAACTAATTGATCTACAGAAAGCGTTCTCCATAGACTAAAAACAACAAGTTTAAATTGGGGAAAACAAATTCTCTTTGTTGAAGAAAATTACTTTCCATAAATAATCAAACAAAAGAAAACTAAACATTTGTTCTTGAAAAAATTTTCCTTTATCATGAAGTTTTCAGTAAAATAATTGCACTTCGAATAACCCTTACAAGTGATCAGGAGACTTCCCCTAGTTGCTTAGGACTTAGACACTCTCTATACGCCAACCCAAAAATTTAGCCTGATTGATTTGTTCTATGTTCTATACAATTAATAGATTGATTAATATTCGTTTGGGGAGAGTGATTTTAGGATGCCGATTATTAAGGCTGTGTTTATTTCTAAAAAATTGAATGATTTGGGAAAACGTTTCCTAAAATGATTGTTCGTGTCTCTTGCAAAAATAAACAACAAAAAAATGTTCATTAGCCACGAAATATTTAGGCATAAATTGTTGTCGAATATGAAGACATATTTCATTGAATAATTATTTGAAGCGATTATTTTAAATAAGATGTTCTTTTAATCATTCATTTTCTGTGAAACAAACAGAGTCTAAATTAGGTAGCCTAAACTTAGGGTACAAAAGACTCTAGGAACCAATTGTGATCCCTTCTTATGGATATTGAAATTGGTCCACAATTGTCAAACGTCACCGATGACGGTATCTCTAGTTTCGATGGGGTAAGAACAATTAATCCTGGTTTAGTTCTTGTGCTTCGGTTTATTATCAACGTGAATTTCACGTTGAATAGTTAATACTTTCAACATGAGCAAAGTCAAAACCCATGCCAGAAGCATCTATGTGGAAACTACATATGAACTATAAAAAACCAAGAACTAAGCACGTTTCAATTCACCAACATATAAAGTAGTGTGCCTGTTTCAACACGTAACTGAGATAGAAAGGACGAGCAAAGTTAAAACCCATGCCTCATACCAACGAAGAAATCACAGAATAATTAATTAAAAACCAATAAATAAGCACGTTTTAATTCACCAACTTATAAAATATTATGCCGTTTTCTAGATGCAACTGTGAAAGAGAAGGACGAGCAAAGTCTGTTGTGAAATAACACCGAAGCTAATGGGCCTTGTAATTTAAGTCTAATGTGAGAAGAAGAAATTTTTGGAGAAATCAATAAGAAATGATAAGGACACTAGGTATTTACGTGATTTGGTTTGAGTATTGGTACTACTCCAAGAAGAGAACCAACCACCAGAAAATCCACTTTAAATCCAGAAAATAAAGAGTTTACAATCGCTCAAGTGCTTACCGGCCTTGATTACACCCAATGCAAGCCCATAACTATTATCTCACAATCACCTACCGAAAATTCACTCTGAATTCTCACAGAGAGAAAACCCTAACACTCCTCTTATTTGCTTTAGTGTGCAATGATCGAGTAGAATTCCATCTCTTATATATATAATAATAGTATTTGTATTTAAAATAGAAAACCTCTTTTATGAAACCTACTCAAATAAGAAACCTATTTAGAATTCCATCCTTCAAGTTCACTGAGTCACCCGAGTTCGTAAACCTAATTACTGTCACACTACCTGAACTGTATCCTCTGTAACATGCTGCAACATCTGTTGTTCCCAAAAAAAACTAGGAGGGTCCACTTCCCAACATCACAATGTACACTTGGATTAACCGTGTACATTCACCTAGTTGCACGTGAAAGAATAAGCCTAAGACTATCTAGGTCATAACTCAGACAATTAACAGTACTAGCATGTGAATCATGGGGCATGTGCTTTACCTCCATCCAAGTGTGCCAGTTTCAACACGTAACTGAGATAAAAAGGGCAAGCAAAGTTAAAACCCATGCCTCATATCAATGAAGAAATTACATAATAATTAATTAAAAACCAATGACTAAGCACGTTTTAATTCACCAACGTATAATATATTATGCCGTTTTTTAGACGCAACACTGAAAGAGAAGAACGAGCAAAGTGAAATAACGTGGAAGCTAACGGACCTTGCAATTTGACTCTAATGTGGGGAAGAAATTGTCAAAGAAATCAATAAGGAACAACAACGACACCAGAGACTTACGTAATTTGGTTCGAATGTTGGTACTTACTCCAAGGAGAGAACCAACCGCCGAGAAATCCACTATGAATCTAGAAAATAAAGAGTTTACAATCGCTCAAGTGCTTGCCAGCCTTGATCACACACAAAGCAAACCCATAAGTGTTATCTCTCAATCACCTACAGCAAATTCATTCTGAAATCCCATAGAGAAAAAACCTTAACACTGCTCTTGTTTGCTTTAGTGTGTAATGACCGAGCAGAATTCCATCTCTTATAAATACTCGCACTAGATTGCTTAGTTAGCCCCAACACTCCAAACATAATTGCAAACACAACGTTGCCATACAATGGTGATCAAACAAGCAAAGTTTACTCTAGAAACCCTAAACTTAGTTCTAATACCAATTGTTGTGTAATAACACGGAAGATAACGATCTTGCAATTCAAGTCTAACGGGAGAAGAAAAAATTACCATAGAAGTTAATGAGGAATGACAAAGACCCTAAAGATTTTCATGGTTCAATTCGAATCTTGATACCTACCCCATAGGAGAGGTAGCCGCCAAGCAATCCACTATGAATCCGGAGAATACAGAGTTTACAATCGCGTAATTGCTCAGGGATTTCCCAATCTTAGATTACACCCAAAGCAAATCCACAAGTGTTATTTCATAACCTCTCACAAGAGAACTCAGTCAGAAAATTCATAGAGAAAAAACCTCAATGCTCTCTTGTCTGCTCTAGTATGTATTAACTGAGTATAATTCTAGTTCTCTTATGTAAATATAATATTTTTAGGAAACTCCTTTTAGAAAACCTACTAAAACTAGGACACTACTCAAATTAGGAAATTTACATGGATTGGGTTTCCTTTATGTGTTCAAACTTGAGACATGTTCTCAATAAAGTCACAACACAGGCCTCAAGTAATAAAAAACCAAGAACGAAGCATGTTTTAATTGACCAACATATAAAATATTTAAAAACCAAGAACTAAGCACGTTTTAATTCACCAACATGTATGATATTATGCCTTTCTCAAGACGGTAACTTTGAAAAGAGGGAATTTTTGACCACGCAACCTCTCGGTTGATTGAGTCATTGCATATATATTACAAATATCGATTCCGAAACACTGATGTGGATTATATGACTGAATCCGTTTCATGTCTGTCATTTTCTAAGCTTTGTCGATGTCGTTCAATGTCAAATATAGTCTGTGTCGTGCCATCATTGTTTCTACTTTTAGCCGGCAAAAATTAAGCGAATACTTGACATCAGATATCAACTTGTATTCTTATTGGTTTAGGTCGAAACGCATTAACCAGAGAACAAGCAATAAATCAAACATTAACGCGTGATTAGATGGATGTGACTTGACCCAATTTCACTAATGTAACAAGTAAATTTATTTTTTTGTTGTATGTTTATTATATGAAAAAAGTCTAGCTCCTTGTACTGTAAATGCTCTAGATTAGTGATTAAATTGAGCATTGCATGATTATGAACTAAACTTGTCATCGTATGCCGTAAGTTTTTATGTAGAACCAAAAAGAGATACCCTACAGTTCGATGATTTGATTTTTATGGCAAATGAGAGGTTCATGAATCCATCCGAAACGAAAAGTTATTACGTAGTCTACCGACCACATAGATCTAAATCATGAGCAATTAATCACGGGAGCCCCATCATGAGTGTCACGCCCCGAACCCCGATGGGCTCGCGGCACCCCTTCCACGGTCGTATTGATCGCGATGTCCCAGGACGCGTCGCCGACCCAAACAATATACATAAGCGGAAGCGAAATATAAATAACCTAGACAATTAACCATGACCAAGGGATAGCACTAGCATAAAAATCAATATACGCATTTTATAAAAAATACTTGGCAGATACAAACAGCAGAAACACGTTCATCAAAAGGGGGTAAAGGTTGGGTAACCTGCTTCACTATACAAAATGGGGGCAACCAAAAAAGTGGAATGAAACATCAAATGCCCAAAGTCACTCTCGGTCTCCGAACAGCATATGACGACTATCCATCACTCCAGTCCTGAAAATGTTTAACAACGAGGGATGAGATAAATCTCAATAAGTAGACAACCTAAACCCCACGTAGGCCAATGCGTACCCAGACGAGTCTCCACATGCAATCTAACAACCGACGAACTAGAATTTACAAACACATACTTACCTCGCCTCAAATCACACGCCAACTCTGCACAATAGTCAAATCACATTAATGCATCCAGCATAACACATATTCAGAGCACACAAAGAAATTTCCCATGCATCTAACAACCACACTCGCGCATGTCTCGATTATAAGGTAAAACCACTTGGGCACGTCCCATACCATGCCTAGCGGTATTCACTCCATAATAAAACACTATGCAACATGCGTGGTCCAGCCAACTTTCTCACGACCTCCCAGGTCCTTTCACACTACCCGCTTAAACACGCCTCAGACCCATTCTCACGACCCTCGCTACTGCGCCTCAGGTCCATTCTCACTGCCCACGCCACTGTGCCTCAGGCCCAATCTCACAGCCCGCGTTACTGTGCCTCAGGCTCAACCCTCCGATCAATCCGGGCTCAGTCCCGCGTAACCACGCCTCAGGACATTTCTTTCTTTCCAATGACCCGCGTAACCTACACCTCAGGTCTAACTCACCTTCCACAGCTCGCGTAAACACGCCTCAGGCTCAGCCCTCCGATCAATCCGGGCTTTGTCCAATGACCCGCATAATGTCACGCCCCGATCCCTACGGTGCGCGAGCATCCTAATCGAGGTCGAACTTGTGCGACGTCCCAGGACGCGTCGCCGACCCAACACCCAACACAGAGATCAAGACACATGCGGAAGCAACATTAACACCCGTACAATTTAAAACACGTGACCAGGGATATCACAAACAATAAACAACATTATGAATATACACTTACATTGACATCAGGGAAACATATACAATATCCATTTACAGCATAAGCACAAAAACCAAAAGCGGGTCAATGGCCACTACGGACAAAAAATGGGTAAGTGGCCCGGGCGGTCAGTCTAAACACTAACCTAAGGAAAGACTCCGGTCAAAAAGGTACTGGCCCGACCTAACTAGGAATACAGCTAAGCCCTAAGGTACCCAGTCCGGGTCGGATCCCGAGGACTCGGAAGAGCTGTCAGATGGCTTGTCCTCGGAGTCCATGGAATCCAGTTCGGACTCGGCCTCTGCCGGCTCCTCCTCAGATTCCTCCTCCTCAGGCTCGCCCTCTTGCTCCGGGTCCTGCTCCATCGGCTCTGGCTCGCCATCCGACTCCATAGGCTCCGGGTCGGAATCCCAGTCTACCGGCTCCTCATCCATCGGGTTTGGCTTGTCGACCTCTCAGATGACGGGTCCGTGTCCGTCGTCAGAATCCTCTCCGAACGAGGCCTCGGGGCTCGTCAGATCTCCATCCTCACACTGGGGATCTACATCACCTAGCCTGTTGAACGGGACATCAAAGGTCCTAAGAGGTCCGAATGTCCCGGAGTAGTCCCTAAAGCACCAAGCTATATACTCGTGGGCCTGAAAGTGCTGCTCGCCCACGTCGACCCATACTGTAGTAAAATGTTTAATATACGTATCCCCGTTCCCTACGGGGTACTCGATCACCTCCAGGTCTATCCAAGACGTGATCCCAAAACGGATAGGCACGTCGGACATCCTCAGGGCCGGGGGTCTGAAAATGTGGGTTTTAACAACCGTGAGAACGAATCTCAGCGAGTAAACCCTCTAAACCTAAACTAGGCTAACATGCACCTTCTGACAGGCAAACAATCACACGAATAGATCAAAATCAATTGACCTAGGCCCTCGGGCCCAGATCGAGCACACAAATGACCCTGCAGGTTAGGCATATAATAATCACGATAATGGCACATGCGCGAACATACGCGGCCACACGTACGCCATGCACATGCTCATGCTCCTTGATGTCGGCATCACACACGGTTCACCGATGCGCGCATACTTGCACACCTGCCAATGCATTCTTGCACACATATGCTATCAATATGCCCATGTTCATGATTCGGCTCAATTATGCACACTTGCACACTACCAATTTCTCATTTATTAATCGACCCGCGTAAAATGCATCAGGTTTATCAATATCCGACACTTCCTGGCCCGCGTAAAACGCATCAGACCTAGTGTCTCTAGCCCGCGTAAAATGCATCAAGCGCAACACCGATCTCCATATATGAACCGAACCCGCGTACAACGCATCAGGTTGGCCGTCTTCCGGCAATCCCGGCATCGTCCCGCGTAAAACGCATCAGGATGGGTTCAATACCCCGCGTAACACGCATCAAGGCTTATAGTGATCACACGTATACACACATTTTATCTGAACCCCAAGTAAGACGCATCAGGGTGATTAGGTGATCACATGCTCATGTCAGGCACGCATACTCGCTCAATTCTCATATCATGCCAATGCTCAGCATACGAAATGCGTGGCCATGCACAATGAGCACTCGATTTCACATAGGCACACAATCAATTAATGCCAACTCAATGTGCATCTCAAAATGCTCAATACCACAAATTAACTTGCCCAATTAATCCAATAACTCAATTCAACCACGATATGGTCGACTCACAATTTAGCATGCTCAGCACATCACATTGACATGTCCAATTAATACAATTAGTCCGATTCGAACACGGCCCACAATTGGCACACAATTACCATGCGATTAGAACAATCCACATACGCATTCGCACGGACCGCCATGCCTCCTCATTCTCGGCCACACTAGACATGCTTCATGGCATCACAAATTTAGCATCCAATCAATCACAACCACCCACCAAAAGGATAACACAAAGCATGCTCGGGATTTCCGCCATTAAACCCTAAATTAACCCAACCTAGACCAATCAAACCCAATAATTCCAGCCATTAAACAGCCCACTCTAGGGCACTAAACCACCTTGAAATCAACATATTAGACTCCCAAATCATCACATAGTCCACCACTAATTTAATCATCCCACTAATTATCCCTAAACTCCCCTAATTAACCCCTAAATTAACCTAATCCTATCTAGAAATGCTAATTAGCTTAATTAGGGTTTATGGTTAATACTCACTTAGGCTTCTAAGCTCCAAACAAGGCTGAACAGGTGGGGGAAATGGGCGGCTGGTCAACGGCTCATGGCGGCGTGCGGCGGCGTGCGGCGGCGACGGGCGGTTCACGGCCAAGGGGGCTGGTTCGGTGATGGTTGAGGGAGGAGAGTGAGAGTGACGAGAGAGTGAGGGGCGGTCGGTTGGTGGTGGTGCAAGGCGAGACGGCGGTGGCGCGCGGCGGCAGCTCCTCCGGCGGCGGCGGCTCACGGCCGAGTAAGGAAAATGTAAAGGGAGAGAGAGAATCGGCGAGAGGGGGAGGAGAGGGGAGAGTGGCCGGCTGGTGAGGGTGAGAAATGAGAGGAGAGAGAGTGAGGGAGAGTGTTTAAGCAAAGGTGGTGAGTGGGGTGGTTGACTAACTCCCCAAAAATTACCATCAAGCCCTCACACCAATGGCCATGATCAACTAAGACTAAAATATCTAGGGGTAGATTGGTCCACTAATTATAGCAATAGTAGGGGCTCATAATTCCAATTTAAACCTCTAAAATTCGGAATTAAGGTTTAGGGGTCCAAGGGCAAAACGGTAATTTTCCGGTCCCGAGTCAAATTTCCAATTTTCGACTCTACCAATCCCAAATATAATTGGCCACACTTATACGACGTTGTCCTTGCAAAATAGTCGCGTACGTCCACGAAATTCGACACCGAAGTCCGGACTCAATTCTACGATCGATTTCGCTCAAATGCGATTTTAGCGTCTCTCACTAACGGGTGGCTGTTTAGGGGTTACGCGTATCGACCTAGGGTTACTCGAGTCGTGATGGTCTCGATCTCCCAGAGAACGCGAGGATTTATCACTAGTTCCGGGGGTCGCGATCGTTCGGAACAAGTTCGGGATTGTTGGCCACGCGTACTCTCGATCGTGCGTCGTTGGCCAAACCAAATCCGTCACCCTCCTTAGATCGGCCCACATTGGCCCAAAATATTTCCTCGTTGTTTCTCGGGAATCGGGGCTCGATTCACAGTCGAGTTCTTGGGTCCACGTACCGTTTTCCTAGTTAGCCGTTCCCTATTGATTAGTATCCCGAGAATGATCAGTTCCGGACGAGACTTACTAAAACAATGTGAGAAATACATATCCATTTTATTGATCACGAAAGTGGGCCGAATTCAGGACGTTACAACTCTTCCCCCTTTACAAAAATTTCGTCCTCGAAATTTACAATCCAAACCTGACTACTCAAATAAATGGGGGTGCTGACGTCGCATTACTTCCTCGCTTTCCCAGGTGGCGCCTTCTGTCCCGTGATGTTCCAAAACAACTTTGACCAACAGGATCGTCTTATTCCTCAAAACCTGCTCCTTCCTGTCCTCGATTCGCACCAGTCTCTCCACGTACGACACCCTGTCGTGCACGTCTATTACTTTATGATTCAGCACGTGGGTCGGATCCGGTTCGTACTTCTTTAACATTGACATGTGGAAGACGTTATGAACTTGCGACAAATTCGGCGACAAGGCGAGACGATAAGCCCACGTTCCAATCCTCTCCAAAATCTCGAAAGGGCCTATATACCTTGGACTCAGCTTTCCTTTCTTGCCAAACCGAGACAATCCTCTCATCGGTGAGATCTTAAGGAATACATGGTCACCAACCTGAAACTCCAACGGTCTACGCCTTCTGTCCGCATAATTCTTCTGACGGCTCTGAGCTGTCCTTAGCCTTTCCCAGATAATCTTTACCGTTTTCATCGACTGCTGAACCAACTCTGGACCCGTTACACTTCTTTCTCCCACTTCATCCCAACACAATGGTGTTCTACACGCTTTGCCATAAAGTGCTTCAAACGGTGCCATCCCGATACTCTGCTGAAAGCTGTTATTGTAGGCAAATTCAAGCAAAAGCAACTGCTCTTCCCACTTGCCCTGAAAGTCTAATACACATGCTCTCAACATATCCTTTAAGGTCTGAATAGTCCTCTCAGACTAGCCATCCGTCTACGGATGATAGGTCGTACTAAACTGCAACTTTGTTCCCATGGCCGATTGTAGACTTTTCCAAAAATTAGCAGTGAACCGGGGATCACGGTCCAAAATGATCGTTACCGGTACTCCATGAAGACGGACTATCTGGCGCACATACAATTCCGCATACCTTTCCAACTCGAAGTACCTTTGCACTGCCACGAAGTGCTTTGACTTGGTCAATCTATCCACTATCACCCAAATAGAATCGTGTCCCCTCTGGCTCCTTGGTAATCCCGTTACGAAGTCCATCGTGATATGCTCCCATTTCCATTCTAGGATTTCCAACGGTTGCAACATTCCACCAGGCTTACAATGTTGTGCCTTCACTTGTTGGCACGTCAAACACTTGGCCACATGCTTGGCTACATCTACCTTCATCCCATTCTACCAATAATGCTGTCGAAGGTTTTGGTACATCTTCGTGCTGCTCGGGTGAATGCTATAATTGCTCCTATGAGCTTCCGATAAAATCTCTTCCTTAAGCTCCAAATCATCGGGCACGCACAAATGTCCTCGAAACTTAAGAATTCCGTCCTCAGACACTTGGAAGTCCGGTTTCCTCTTAGTGCCATCCATCTCCAAAATCTTCTGAATCTCAGGGTCCGTAGACTGCAACGCCTTAATCTTGGTTTGCACTTCCGGTTCAATCCTTAACGTCGCCACTAAACTGGAGAGGTGTCCTACCTCGAACTTAAACTCTGAGTCTCGCGCTCCTTCCAATAAAATCCACTCTTTGACTATTAATTGCGCAATGCTCGATTTCCGGCTTAAGGCATCCGCTACCTGGTTGGCTTTTCCGGGATGATACAAAATGTCACAATCATGGTCCTTTAGCAACTCCATCCAGCGGCACTGTCTCATATTTAGCTCCTTCTGAGAAAACAGGTACTTGAAACTCTGGTGGTCCGTGTAAATCTGGAACCTTTCTCTACATAAATAGTTCCTCTAAATCTTAAGTGCGAAAATGATTGCTGCCAGCTCCAAGTCATGAGTCAGGTAGTTCATCTCATGAGGCCTTAACTGTCACGATGCATAAGCAACCACCCTTTCATGTTGCATTAGCACGCATCCCAATCCCTTGAGTGAAGCATCGCTATAAATCTCATATCCTCCCGGTCCTGAAGGGATCATTAGCACTGGTGCAATCGTCAATCTCTGCTTCAACTCCTGAAAGCTCTCTTCGCACTTTTCTGTCCATTCAAACTTCGTCTCCTTCTTAAGCAACCTTGTCAATGGAGTGGCTATTGCTGAGAATCTTTCCACGAATCGCCTATAATAGCCTGCCAGTCCTAAGATGCTTCGAACCTCAGTAACTGTCGTCAGTCTCGGCCAATCCATCACTGCTTCAATCTTCACCGGATCCACGGAGATTCCTTCTCCGGAAATTATATGTCTAAGAAACGCCACTCGGTTCAGCCAAAACTCGCACTTGCTAAACTTAGCATACAGTGCATGCTCTTTTAACGTTCGTAGAACCTTTTCCAAGTGTACCTCATGTTCCTCGGGACTCTTTGAATACACCAAAATATCATCTATGAAGATAATGACGAACTGATCCAAAAACTCCTTGAATACCCGATTCATTAAGTCCATGAAAGCAGTAGGGGCATTAGTCAGCCCAAACGGCATTACCGTGAATTCATAGTGCCCATACCTCGTCCTGAATGCCGTCTTTGGGATATTCTCCATTTGGATCCTTAACTGATGATACCCTGTCCTTAGATCAATCTTAGAAAATACCGAGGCTCCTTGTAACTGATCGAACAGGTCGTCAATCCTTGGGAGGGGATACTTATTCTTGATTGTCACCTGATTCAGCTGGCGGTAATCGATACATAGCCTCAAAGTTCCGTCCTTTTTCCTTACAAATAGCACCGGCGCTCCCCATGGAGACGCACTCGGTCGGATAAAACCTTTGTCCAGCAGTTCCTACATTTGAACCTTTAATTCTTTCAACTCTGATAATGACATCCTATAAGGTAGCTTCGAGATTGGCTCAGTCCCAAGGGCCAACTCGATAACAAATTCCACTTCTCTTTCTGGTGGCAATCCCGGCAATTTCTGGGGAAAGACATCGGGAAAGTTGCACACCACTGCTATATCCTCTAGCCGCACTTCTCCTGCCGTCGAATCAACCACACTTGCCAGGTAACCTTGACATCCCTCATCCAACAACTTGGTTGCTTCTATTGATGAAACCCAAGGGATCGAGGTTCCTCCTCGACTCCCTACAAACTCAAATCTAGGGTGTCCAGCCAGACTAAACTGAATCACCCTACTACTGCAATCCATCACAGCATTCTGTTTGACTAACCAATCCATGCCCACAATCACATCAAAATCATACATTGTCAAAACAGCCAAATCTATCTTCCTTTCTACGCCACCAATTACTATATCACAGTCCGGGCATCCTAACGATATGCATATCTTATCCATTAATGGCGTAGTCACACATAACCGCACTTCTAACAAAACAGGTTTTAATCCAGCCAATTCAACAAACTGAGCAAACACAAATGAGTGCGACGCCCCCGGATTGCATAGAGAAACCATACCTGTGACCACGCCCGACGCATTCTCAACTTCTCTGCGCGCCATCACATAAACTCGTCCTTGAGCTGGCGATCGACCTTGATTGGCCGGTGGGGGATTTCCGGCCTGGTTTCCTACCCGGGGTTGATGCCGTTGTACCTGAGGTCCTGTAGGGCGCTGCTGGGGACAATTTCTTATATGATGCTCCAAACTCTCGCACTTGAAGCAAGTCCCAAATCTATTCTGTTGGTGGTTCGGCTTTCCAATATTCTTTCTAATCAGTGGGACGAATCACCTGTTTCCCGCCATCGGCTTCTTCCTGAAGCGGCGGTTGTCCTTATTCTGGGCGAACCGCGACCCAGAAGCAGCTGTCCTTTCCAACTGATCTCGTTCTATGGCTTGGGCCCATTCATACATCTCCCTATAGTCTCAAATATTCAAGGAAATCATCTGGCTTCGAAGATCCGGCTTCAATCCGTCCGAAATCTCCAAACCTTATCCTGCGGGTTCTCCACCATCCTAGGTGCAAACTTCGACAATCTAGCGAACTCCGCTTCATATTGATCCACAGTCATTGATCCTTGGCAAAGTCTTATAAATTCCGCCAGTTTCCTTTCCTGGGCACTCTCCGAGAAATATTTTCCATAAAAATTCTCAGTAAACACAACCCAAGTCTGGGCGGTTCCCTCGGGAAATACTCTGCCCTTGGTGGCCTTCCACCAGTCCTTTGCATTATCCTGCAGTTGGTATACAGCCAAAGTCACCCTTTCAGTCTCGGTGCACCCCATAACTTCGAAGGCTTTCTCTAATTCTTCTACCCAACGCGGTGCAGCCTCGGGGTCACCCTTTCCGTTGAACTTCGGCGGTTTTAACTTCAAGAACTGTTCGACAAACTTAGACATCGGCCTGATCACATTTGCCGGTCCCGGAGTTGGATTCCCATTATTCCCCTGATTCCCAATATTCCCATTGGCCCCATTGGCAGCAGTAATGGAGGCCTTAACAGCAGCGGCAACAGTGGCATTTCTCTCCTGGGTCTGCCTACCCCCCAGTATTCCCGCTTCCTCGAGTGCCCTCAAAATTCCATCTACCCTTGGATCCTCTACAACCCTCACTTGCGGTTCTACGCGGTCTTGCTCACGACCTCGACCTCTACCTCTTCCTTGGCTACTCATCTTCACAACTCGCACGCTCACCTACCTGCTATAATTCCATTCAGGAATTAGAGACCTAAACCAAGCTAAACCGGTCTAAGGTCCTAGGCAGGGAACTAACACCACAGCAATCAATCACTCAGCATGCGGCCAAACACAAGAAGCATAAGACCTCAACCAAGGAGATACACGTACTTACCTCGGGTCCTGCCGCACCTGCACTTTACGGGTCAGTTCAAACAATCAGTCAATCAAGACACAAACAGTCAGGAGGTACACGTAGCACACAAGGTCTCCCTACTGGCTACCCAAGGCCATCGCTCCTTATTACTTCAGGCTTCGACCGAATTGGACCGAGCTGACCTTGCTCTGATACCAAATCAACGGGGGATGTCACGCCCCGATGCCTACGGCGCGTGAGCATCCCAACCGAGGTCGAACTTGTGCGACGTCCCAGGATGCGTCGCCGACCCAACACCCAACACAGAGATCAAGATACATGCGGAAGCAACATCAACACCCGCACAATTTAAAACACGTGACCAGGGATAGCACAAACAATAAACAACATTATGAATATACACTTGCATTGACATCAGGAAAACATATACAATATCCATTTACAGCATAAGCACAAAAACCAAAAGCGGGTCAACGGCCACTACGGACAAAAAATGGGTAAGTGGCCCGGGCGGTCAGTCTAAACACTAACCTAAGGAAGGGCTTCAGTCAAAAAAGTACTGGCCCGACCTAACTAGGAATACAGCTAAGCCCTAAGGTACCCAGTCCGAGTCGGATCCCGAGGACTCGAAAGAGCTATCAGACGGCTCGTCCTAGGAGTCCATGGAATCCAGCTCGGACTCGGCCTCTGCCGGCTCCTCAGAATCCTCCTCCTCAGGCTCGCCCTCTTGCTCGGGGTCCTGCTCCATCGGCTCTGGCTCACCATCCGACTCCATAGGCTCCGAGTCGAAATCCCAGTCTACCGGCTCCTCATCCATCGGGTCTGGCTTGTCGACCTCCCAGATGACGGGTCCGTGTCCGTCATCAAAATCCTCTTCGAACGAGGCCTTACGGCTCGCCAGATCTCCATCCTCACACTGGGGATCTACATCACCTAGCCCGTTGAACGGGACATCAAAGGTCCTAAGAGGTCTGAATGTCCTGGAGTAGTCCCTAAAGCACCAAGCTATATACTCGTGGGCCTGAAAGTGCTGCTCGCTCACGTCGACCCATACTGTAGTAAAATGTCTAATATACGTATCCCCGTTCCCTAAGGGGTACTCGATCACCTCCCGGTCTATCCGAGACGGGATCCCAAAATGGATAGGCACGTCGGACATCCTCAGGGCCAGGGGTTTGAAAATGTGGGTTTTAACAACTATAAGAACGAATCTCAGCGAGTAAACCCCCTAAACCTAAACTAGGCTAACATGCACCTCCTGACAGGCAAATAATCACACGAACAGATCAAAATCAATTGACCTAGGCCCTCGGGCCCAGATCGAGCACACAAATGACCCTGCAGGTTAGGCATATAATAATCACGATAATGGCACATGCGCGAACATACGCGACCACACGTACGCCATACACATGCTCATGCTCCTTGATGTCGGCATCACACACACTCTTCACCGATGCGCGCATACTTGCACACCTGCCAATGCATTCTTGCACACATATGCCATCAATATGCCCATGTTCATGATCGGCTCAATTATGCACACTTGCACACTGCCAATTTCTCATTTATTAATCGATCCACGTAAAACGCATCAAGTCCGACCCGCGTAAAATGCATCAGGTCTATCAATATCCAACACTTCCTGGCCCGCTTAAAACGCATCAGGCCCAGTGTCTCTAGCCCGCATAAAACGCATCAGGCGCAACACCGATCTCCATATACGAACCGAACCCGCGTACAACGCATCAGGTTGGCCGTCTTCCGACAATCCAGACATCGTCCCACGTAAAACGCATTAGGACGGGTTCAATACCCCACGTAACACGCATCAAGGCTTATAGTGATCACACGTATACACACACCAGATTTTATCTGAACCCCACGTAAGACGCATCAGGGTGATTAGGTGATTACATGCTGATGTCATACACGCATACTCGCTCAATTCTCATATCATGCCCGTGCTCAGCATACGAAATGCGTGGCCATGCACAATGAGCACTCGATTTCACATAGGCATACAATCAATTAATGCCAACTCAATGTGCATCTCAAAATGCTTAATACCACAAATTAACTTGCCCAATTAATCCAATAACTCAATTCAACCACGATATGGTCGACTCACAATTTAGCATGCTAAGAACATCACATTGACATGTCCAATTAATACAATTAGTCCGATTCAAACACGGCCTACAATTGGTACACAATTACCATGCCATTAGAACAATCCACATACGCATTCGCACGGACCGCCATGCCTCCTCATTCTCGGTCACACTAGACATGCATCATGGCATCACAAATTTAGCATCCAATCAATCACAACCAGACACCAAAAGGATAATACAAAGCATGCTCGGGATTTCCGCCATTAAACCCTAAATTAACCCAACCTAGGCCAATCAAACCCAATAATTCCAGCCATTAAACAGCCCACTCTAGGGCACTAAACCACCTTGAAATCAACATATTAGACTCCCAAATCATCACATAGTCCACCGCTAATTTAATCAGCCCACTAATTATCCCTAAACTCCCCGAATTAACCCCTAAATTAACCTAATCCTATCTAGAAATGCTAATTAGCCTAATTAGGGTTTAGGGTTAATACTCACTTAGGCTCCTAAGCTCCAAACAAGGATGAACAGGTGGGGGAAACGGGTGGTTGGTCAATGGCTCACGGCGGCGGATGGTGGCTCCCACGGTGGCGTGCGGCGGCGACGGATGGTTCACGGCCAAGGGGGCTGGTTCGGTGATGGTTGAGGGAGGAGAGTGAGAGTGACGAGAGAGAGGGGCGGTCGGTTGGTGGTGGTGAAAGGCGAGACGGCGGACGGCGGTGACGCGCGGCGGCGGCTCACGGCTGAGTAAGGAAAATGGAGAGGGAGAGAGAGAATCGGCGAGAGGGGGAGGAGAGGGGAGAGTGGCCGGTTGGTGAGGGTGAGAAATGAGAGGAGAGAGAGTGAGGTAGATTGTTTAAGCAAAGGTGGTGAGTGGGGCGGTTGACTAACTCCCCAAAAATTACCATCAAGCCCTCACACCAATGGCTATGATCAACTAAGACTAAAATATCTAGGGGTAGATTGGTCCACTAATTATAGCAATAGTAGGGGCTGATAATTCCAATTTAAACCTCTAAAATTCGGAATCAAAGCTTAGGGGTCCAAGGACAAAACGGTAATTTTCCGGTCCCGGGTCAAATTTCTAATTTTCGACTCTACCAATCCCAAATATAATTGGCCACACTTATACGACATTGTCCTTGCAAAATAGTCGCGTACGTCCACGAAATTCGACACCGAAGTCCGGACTCAATTCCACGATCGATTTCGCTCAAATGTGATTTTAGCGTCTCTCACTAACGGGTGGCTGTTTAGGGGTTACGCGTATCGACCTAGGGTTACTCGAGTCGTGACGGTCTCGATCTCCCAGAGAACACAAGGATTTATCACTAGTTCCGGGGGTCGCGATCGTTCGAAACAAGTTCGGGATTGTTGGCCACGCGTACTCTCGATCGTGCGGAATCACCCACGATTCGATCGTGCGTCGTTGGCCAAACCAAATCCGTCACCCTTCTTAGATCGGCCCACATTGGCCCAAAATATTTCCTCGTCATTTCTCGAGAATCGGGGCTCAATTCACGGTCGAGTTCTTGGGTCCACGTACCGTTTTCCTAGTTAGCCGTTCCCTATTGGTTAGTATCCCGAGAATGATCAGTTCCGGACGAGACTTGCTAAAACGAAGTGAGAAATACATATCCATTTTATTGATCACGAAAGTGGGCCGACTTCAGGACGTTACACGTAAACAAGCAACGGGTCTATCCTGCCTCCCACAGTCAAGCACATGCGTCGCATAATGCATTCATTCAATATCCATGTCATTCACAAGCCCAAATATCGCTCAAATGTACACATTTTACCCACAAATCAATTCAGCCCGCACACACCACACAATTCCACCAATTCCATACCAATCACATAATCAAACCACACCTTAATAAGCTCAATCGCCAATCATCCCAATCAAGTCCGAACACCCACAACATCATTCGTCAAACTCACATCATCATCATTCTCACACATCATAACATCCAATTTTCAGTCATAAGCTCACCAATCCGACAGTCAAGTCGGCCCAATCAAACGTCAATTTCACTCACAAACGCCACGACAATCCGATCATCACACCCACATAAATCAGCCACTAATTATGCCACATAATCATCACAATTTAATCTACAAATTAACCACATTCACATATTAACCCTAATCCAAACTTAGTCACTAAACCGATATTAATTAACCCCTAAACAAGTCTATAAATACCCAAAGTACTAGGTAGGGTTTAGGGAGTCACTTACCTAAGTTTGGCCCGGGAAAAATCCACGAGGGCTCAAAATGGCCTAGGTGAACAGAATAAGCAAGGCGGCTCGCAGACGGGCGGGGCGGGGCTGGAGTCACGGCTCAAGACACGGCCCCGCAACGCCGGCCATGACTCGGGGACACTCGGCCACGGCAAGGGCGGGCGGGCACGCCGGGCACCGCGCCGGCGGGCACGTTGGCGGCGCGCGGCCGGGCCTGCAAGACGCATGGCTGTTCGACATTTGGGTTGGGCAAGCTAGAGTGTACAGGTCGGGAGGCGCGTGGTCTGGCCGCGGCGGCGGATGGCGGCAGTGACGGCGGCGTGCGGCAGACGCCGGAGCCACGGCAGCCTGGACCCAAGGGCCGAGCGGGCGGGGCGGCGGTAGGCGGCGGCCCCAAGCGAGTACGGCGGGCCGGCAGTGGACCTGGGCGGCACGGCTGGGCCAAGGCAGGGTGGTGGCGGATGGAGGCGGCAGTTCCGAACGAAACGCCGGCGACCGGACGCAGGCAGGGCCTGGACGGGAGGAGAGGAGCTTGGGGAAGGAAAAACACGGGAAGGAAGGTCGGCGGCGGGAACGGCGAGACCGGCGACGGTTGGGGGTGGCACGGTGACACGTCGTAGGGCAGAGGTGGAGCGGAGCAAAACACTACAAATGCCTATCAAGGGCAGCGCAGTCGTGACAAAGCGCGGTGGCGGTCGGGCACAGCACCAAGTGGCAGGGCCCGGGTGAGAGCTCAGGCGAAGAAGGCGGGTGCGAAGAGAGGAGAGAACAATGGCGGTCGGGCGACGGACGGCGCCGAGCTGGCTCGCAACGACGGCGGCAGGGCGAGGCCGGACGAGTTGGCGGCGTCGGACGCAGCGGTGAGCTGAGCTGGGCAAGGGCGGCCTCGGCTCGGCGAAGGAAAATAGGGGAAGAAGAAGGAGAGTGGGGGGGCTCGTGGCGGCGACCGGCGGCACGGCGGGTGGCGAAGCGGCGGCGCAGACCGAACGCTCTCCGGCGCCGATGGCTAGGGAGAGGGTGAGCGGTCGGCGCGAGCGAGCATGCAGAAGTAGAAGCAGTCACAGTCGGGGGCGGAAGAAGAAAAATCGGAGAAGAAGAAAAGAAGAAAAGGAGGAGAGAGAGGGGGTAGAAGGAACGTGCGCGGAGGGGACGTTGCATGGGGGAGGAGAGAGAGAGAGAGAGAGGACAGGAGACGTGCGTGCAGGCGCGGCAGAGGAGAGAGAGGAGAGAGAGACACACACACACAAAAGTCAAACACTCAAGTGCTAATCTAACAGCCCACATTCAAACCCAAAATCGATCCAACGGTCCACGAAAATCCTAATTATAAATTAGGAAAAATGGCCAAAGGATATTAATAAAAACACACTATGATGGAAGTCTACTAGTCCAAATCCGTATTCGGTCGAAATTTCACTTTCCACATATCCCGGACAATATCGAGGCTGGCCACAGTAACATCGACACCATCCAATTAAATTCGTCCCGGAACTCCGAGAAATTCGACACCAAAGTTTGGGCTCCAAATAAAAGCCAAATTCGATCGAGTGCGATTCAAGAGAAATCTCTAATTTAAAATAATAACCCAAGAGTGATCAGTTCCGAACGAGATTTTACTATAAGCGCACTGACGAAATACACTTTTTATAAATCCCAAAAATGGGCCGAAATTCGGAATGTCACAACTCTTCCCCCTTACAAAAATTTCGTCCTCGAAATTTACAATCCAACCCGACTATTCAAACAAATGGGGGTATTGGTGTCGCATCAACTCTTCGCTTTCCCACGTCGCACATTCGGTTCCATGATGCTCCCAAATCACCTTGACCATCGGAATTGTCTTGTTCCGCAACACTCTCTCCATTCTGTCCTCGATCCATACTGGTTTTTCTACGCATGACACTCTATCGTCCACGTTTATTTCTTCGTAATTCAGCACGTGGGTCGAGTTCGGTTCATACTTCCTTAACATTGACACGTGGAACACATTGTGAACTTTGGACAAATACGGCGATAGTGCGAGACAATAGGCCAAAGTGCCAATTCTCTCTAAGACTTCGAATGGACCCACGTGCCTCGGCCTCAACTTTCCTTTCTTGCCAAACCGTGACAATCCTCTCATCGGCGATACTTTGAGGAAAACGTGGTCCCCCACTTGATATTCCAAAGGCCTACGTCTCCGGTCTGCATAATTCTTTTGGCGGCTCTGAGCGGTCTTAAGCCTGTCCCGAATCACCTTGATCGTTTCGACTGACTGCTGAACCAACTCAGGACCCGTAATGGTCCTCTCACCAACTTCATCCCAACAAACCGGTGTTCTGCAAGCTCTACCATATACGGCTTCAAATGGTGCCATTATGATACTCTGCTGGTAGCTGTTGTTGTAGGCAAATTCAACCAAATGCAACTGTTCCTCCCAACTACCTTTAAAACCCAATACACACGCTCGCAGCATCTCTTCCAAAGTCTGAATCGTCCTTTCAGACTGGCAATCCGTTTTGGGATGATAGGCTGTGCTAAACTGTAACTTCGTTCCTAATGCCATATGAAGACTTTTCCAAAAGGCGGCAATAAATTTAGGATCACGGTCTGAAGTGATTGTCATTGGCACTCCGTGCAGATGGACTATTTGTCGCACGTAAATCTCAGCATACCTTTCCAAGGCGAAGTCTTTTTGCATTGGTAGAAAATGTGCTGATTTTGTCAATCGGTCGACTACCACCTAAATCGAATCATGACCCCTTTGACTTCTCGGTAATCCCATTATAAAGTCCATCGTGATGTGTTCCTATTTCCACTCGGGAATTTCCAATGGCTGCAACATTCCACCCGGCTTGCAATGTTGCGCCTTCACTTGCTGACATGTTAAACACTTGGCCACGTGCTTGGCTACATCCACTTTCATGCCGTTCCACCAATAATGTTGTCGCAAGTTCTGATACATCTTCATACTGCCCGGGTGGATATTGTAATTGCTACGGTGTGCTTCAGACAAAATCTCTTCCCTCAGTTCTGTATCACTGGGTACACATAACCGTCCATGGAACTTCAGAATCCCATCCTCGGATACCTGAAAATCCGATTTCCTTTTTGTGACCTCCATACCCAAAATCTTCTGAATCTCCGGGTCCGTCGATTGTAAAGCCTTAATCTTAGTCTGGATTTCCGGTTCAATCCTTAATGTTGCAAGCAGACTCGAGACATGACTCACTTCAAACTTAAATTCCGAATCCTGAACTCCCTCCAACTGAGTCCACTCTTTGACCATCATATGCGCGATGCTCGATTTCCGGCTCAATGCATCCGCTACTTTGTTAGCCTTCCCAGGGTGATATATAATATCGCAGTCATAGTCCTTAAGGAGTTCCATCCAACGACGCTGTCTCATGTTCAGTTCCTTCTGGGAGAACAAGTACCTTAAACTTTGATGGTCCGTATAAATCTGAAATTTCTCCCCACACAAGTAGTGCCTCCAAATCTTAAGGGCAAAAATGATCACGACTAATTCCAAGTCATGCGTATGATAATTCTGCTTATGAGGCCTAAATTGTCGCAATGCGTATGCCACTACTCTTCCGTGTTGCATTAGCACGCATCCTAATCCTCTTAACGACGCGTCACTGTAAATCTCATATCCTCCCGGACCTGACGGGATTGTCAATATTGGCGCGGTCGTCAACCTCTGCTTTAACTCCTGAAAACTCCTTTCGCACTTATCCGTTCATTCAAACCTCGTTTCCTTCTTTAGTAACCGCGTCAGCGGCATTGCCAATGCCGCAAACCTTTCCACGAAACGTCAGTAATAACCCGCTAAACTCAAGAAACTCCGAACCTCGATTACCGTTGTCGGCCTCGGCCAATTCATGACAGCTTCGATCTTTATCGAGTCCACCGCAATTCCTTCCCCGGATATCATCTGCCCTAAAAATGCCACTCGACGAAGCCAACACTCACACTTACTGAACTTAGCATAGAGTGCATGTTCCCTTAAAGTCCGTAGAAACTTTTCCAAATGTAACTCATGCTCAGCGGGACTCTTCGAGTATACCAGGATATCATCTATAAACACAATTACAAACTAATCCAGATATTCCTTGAACACCCGATTCATTAAATCCATAAAGGCAGTAGGGGCGTTAGTGAATCCAAATGGCATCACCGTAAACTCATAGTGCCCATATCTCGTCCTGAATGCCGTCTCCGGCACATCCTCTTTCTTAATCCTCAATTGGTGATAGCCAGTCCTCAAGTCGATCTTTGAAAATATCGACGCCCCCTGTACTGATCAAATAGGTCATATATCCTTGGCAACGGTTACTTATTTTTAATGGTCACCTGGTTCAACTATCTGTAATCAATGCACAAGCTCAACGACCCATCCTTCTTCCTCACGAATAATACTGGCGCTCCCCATGGAGATGCACTCGGACGAATGAAACCTTTATCCAATAACTCTTATATTTGAACCTTTAATTCCTTCAATTCTGACAACGACATCCTATAGGGCGCTTTCGAGATCGGTTCTGTCTCTAGGGCTAACTCAATCACAAACTCCACTTTTCTATCAGGTGGCAATCCTAGCAATTCCTGAGGAAAGACATCGGGAAGATTACACACCTTGGCTATGTCCTCTAGCCTTGGCTCCTTAACCAACGAGTCAGCCACAAAATAATTATCTTTCTATACCTCAAAGACAAAGTTCAATCCATCCAATTTCAATCCAACAGTCTCCCAAAACAAATCACCCCAGTTCTTTACAAAATCCAAAATTACCAAGCAACATTCATCCTTCCAAACCCATCCAAGAATATCATTAGTAATCCATAAATCCTTAAACCGATTACGCATATTCACCATAAAATTGATTATAAGTCTTTCATGACCACTCAAGCAATAACTTCAAAATCATCTCCTATTGCACCCAATATCTTCTCATAACACATCTAGACTTTCAAGGCATATCCTCCGCTTCATTCTCAACCACAACATACATTTTTCCTTACGTCTTTAGCCGATTCCGATTAATCTTCAGGGCGGCTCTCACTTAATGTCCTACCTGCGATCGCTGCGATTGCATCAGTGGTCTAACCTGTCGGTTCAGCAATTTCTCACTTGGTGACCTTGCTGTCCATATCCACAACATACTCCACTTCTACCTTGGCAATGGCCATTTCTACGCCTCTTCCCACAAGACCGACATGCGGCGTTGGAGTAATAGTTCGGCTTTCCAAAGTTCTTCCTTACCGGAGGTACAAGTCTCATATTCTCTGTCATAGACTTCTTCCCAAGTTCATATTGTCCCTAATCGGCGCGTACCACGATCCAAAAGTGACAGCCCTGTCACTCATATCCATTTCAACCATCGAGCCCTCTCATACAGCTCATTGTAATCTCTTAGGACTCAAGAGTACTAACTGACTGCGGAGTTCCGGTTTCAATCCATCCCGGAACCTCCTTGTCCTATCCACATGGTCCCTGACCATCCTTAGTGCGTACTTAGACAACCTTACAAACTTGACATCGTACTGATCGACTGACATCCGATTTTAGCGAAGCCAAAGAAACTCTGTCTTTTTCTGTTCTCGCGCACTCTCCGAAAAGTACTTCCTATTGAAAGCCTCGACCAAAGCACCCCAATACTTTAAAGCCTTTTTCCAACTCTTATATATCCAAAGTGATGTAACCTCGGGGTCACTTTTCCCATCAAACTTCGGAGGTTTCAATTTCAAAATTGCTCAATCAGTTATTGCTTCTGTCTGACTGCATTAACTTGCCCTTGACCTTGATTCCCATCATTCCCATTATACCGATGATTCTCGTTATTTCCATTGGCGGCGGCAACAGTGGCCTCTGCAGCAGCAGCGACAGTAACATTTCGCTCCTCAGTCTGTCTTCCTATTAAAATTCCAACTTCCTCGAATGCCCTCAAAATCTCATCCCATTTGGGATTGTCTACAACTTTAACTTGAGGACCTACACGACCTCGACCTCGACCTCGACTGCTCAAACTCACAGGGTCACACCACTCACTTACCTGCTATAATTCCCCTCAGGAATTAAAAACCTAGACCAACTATACTAGTCTAAAGCCCTAGGCAGTGAATCACAACAATAATTCACTAAACAGGCAGCCAATCAAAAACAACACCCAATCACAATCAATAAAGTTCGTACACTTACCTCAAGTCCCGACGCAGCTGCACCTCACATAATATTGCATAAAATCACTCAACAATCATAATCACACAGTCTGGGGTACGCATAGTACACAAGTCTCCCTAACTAACTACTCCAAAGTCATCGCTCCTTATCACTCCAGGCTTCGACCAACTTGGATTAAGCTAACCTTGCTTTGATACCAAATCAACGGGGGTGTCACGCCCCGAACCCCAACGGGCTCGCGACACCCCTTCCACGGTTGTATTGATCGTGATGTCCCAAGACGCGTCGCCGACCCAAACGAAATACGCAAGCGAAAGCGAAATATAAATAACCCAGACAATTAACCATGACCAAGGGATAGCACTAGCATAAAAATCAATATACGCATTTTATAAAAAATACTTGACAGATACAAACAGCAGAAACACGTTCATCAAAAGGGGGTAAAGGTTGGGTAACCTACTTCACTATACAAAACGGGGGCAACCAAAAACGTGGAATGAAACATCAAATGCCCAAAGTCACTCCCGGTCTCCAAACAGCATATGACGACTATCCGTCACTCCAGTCCTGAAAATGTTTAACAACGGGAGATGAGATAAATCTCAATAAGTAGACAACCTAAACTCCACGTAGGCCAATGCGTACCCAGACGAGTCTCCACATGCAATCTAACAACCGACGAACTAGAATTTACAAACACATACTTACCTCGCCTCAAATCACACGCCAACTCTGTGCGATAGTCAAATCACATTAATGCATCCAGCATAACACATATTCGGAGCACACAAAGAAATTTCCCATGCATCATACAACCACACTCGCGCGTGTCTCGATTATAAGTGAAAACCACTTGGGCACGTCTCATACCATGCCTAGTGATATTCACTCCATAATCAAACACTATGCAACATGCGTGGTCCAGCCAACTTTCTCACGACCTCCCAAGTCCTTTCACACTGCCCGCGTAAACACGCCTCAGGCCCATTCTCACGACCCGCGCTACTACGCCTCAGGTCCATTCTCACTGCCCGCGCCACTACGCCTCAGGCCCAATCTCACAGCCCGCGCTACTGCGCCTCAAGCTCAGCCCTCCGATCAATCCGGGCTTAGTCCCGCGTAACCTACGTCTCAGGTCTAACTCACCTTCCACAGCCCGCGTAAACACGCCTCAGACTCAGCCCTTCGATCAATCCGGGCTTTGTCCAATGACCCGCGTAAACACGCAACGGGTCTATCCTGCCTCCCACAGTCAAGCACATGCGTCGCATAATGCATTCATTCAATATCCATGTCATTCACAAGCCCAAATATCGCTCAAACGTACACATTTTACCCACAAATCAATTTAGCCCGCACACGCCACACAATTCCACCAATCACATAATCAAACCACACCTTAATAAGCTCAATCGCCAATCATCCCAATCAAGTCCGAACACCCACAACACCATTCGTCAAAATCATATCATTATCATTCTCACACATCATAACATCCAATTTTCAGTCATAAGCTCACCAATCCGACATTCAAGTCGGCCCAATCAAATGTCAATTTCACCCACAAATGCCACGACATTCCAGTCATCACACCCACAGAAATCAGCCACTAATTATGCCACATAATCATCACAATTTAATCTACAAATTAACCACATTCACATATTAACCCTAACCTTAACCTAGTCACTAAACCGGTATTAATTAACCTCTAAACAAGTTTATAAATACCCAAAATACTAGGTAGGGTTTAAGGAGTCACTTACCTAAGTTTGGCCCGGGAAAAATCCACGCGGGCTCAAAACGGCCCGGGTGAACAGTAACGGGCTCGGCACGGGCGAGGGCGCGACGGGCGCGGGGCTCGGCCACGGCTCAGCACACGGCCCGGCAACTCGGCGCGGCACTCTACCACGGCCTGGGACACTCGGCCACAGCAAGGGCAGGGGCTAGGCACGCTTGGGCACGGCCTAGGCGACTCGGCCCGGCGAGCTCGGGCAAGGCTTGGGCACGCTCGGTTGGCTGGCCGGCTGGTCGGGCGGCACGACGATAGTGACGGCGATGGCAGCAAGGCGGCGGAGGCTCTGCCACGGCCGGGACAGTCCGGCCAAGGCTGAGCTGGGGCGGCGTAGGGCGAACCAGGCGGGCACGGCGGCTGCAGGTGACTGGGCAGGGTGGCTGAGGGCTGGGTAGTGGCGGACGAAGCAGCGACGATTGCCAGAACGACGGCGCACGGTGGCTGGACGAGGCGGAGCTGGATAGGGGGGAGAAGAGCTCGGGGAAGGAGAAACACGGGAAGGAAGGTCGGCGGTGGGAACGGCGAGGCCGGCGACGGTCGGGGTGGCACGGCGACGTCGCAGGTGGCGGAGCAGAGCAGGACGGCCGGCTGGATAGCGCCGAGCCGTGACAGGCGCGGCGGCGGTCGGGTACGACGAGCTCGAGCAGCAAGCTGGGCGCGAAGGAGAGGGAGAGAACAGTTGGTTGGGGGCGACAGCCGACGGTCGAGCTGGCTCGCAACGGCGATTGTGGGGTGAGGCCGGACGAGCTGGCCAGCGGCTAGGTGGAGCCTAGCCGCGTCGGACGCGGCGGTGAGCTGAGCTGGGCAAGGGCGGGCTCAGCTCGACGAAGGAAAATAGGGGAAGGAGAAGGAGAGTGGGGGGGTCATGGCGGCGACGGCGCGGCGGCTAGTGAGGCGGCGGCGCTAGGCGGACGGTCCGGCGGGTAACGGCTGGGGCGAGCGAGGGTCGGGCGAGCGAGCAAGCAGAAGCAGAAGCAATCACAGTCGGGGGCGGAAGAAGAAAAACCAGAGAAGAAGAAAAGAATAAAAGAAGCAGAGGAGAGAGAGGGGGCAAGGGGAACGTTCGCGGAGGGGACGCTGCATGGGGGAGGAGAGAGAGAGAGAGAGAGGACAGGAGACGTGCGCGCAGGTGTGGCAGAGGAGAGAGAGAGACACACACACAAAAGTCAAACACTCAAGTGCTAATCTAATGGCCCACATTCAAATCCAAAATCGATCCAACGGTCCACGAAAATCGTAATTATAAATTAGGAAAAAGGGCCTAAAGATATTAATAAAAACACACTACGAGGGAGGTCTACTAGTCCAAATCCGCACTCGGTCGAAATTTCATTTTCCACATATCCCGGGTAATATCGAGATTGGCCACAGTAATATCGACACCGTCCTATTAAATTCATCCCGGAACTTCGAGAAATTTGACATCAAAGTTTGGGCTCTAAATAACGGCCAAATTCGATCGAGTGTGATTCTAGCGAAATCTCTAATTTAAAATAATAACCCAAGAGTGATCAGTTCCGGGCGAGATTTTATTATAAGTGCACTGACGAAATACACGTTTTATAAATCCCAAAAATGGGCCGAAATTCGGAATATCACAATGAGGATCACATATTTAGCAGTATATTTTTGTTTTCATTTGGAGTGATTCTTCTCTCATCTTACAAAGGTGCATGAATTTCCAATGGAGATGAAAGATGGTCTGGATATTTTTTTTCCCTGAAGGTAAATCTTTCAATTTCTAGAGAAATTGTATGTATTATGGTTGATCTATTTGTAGGTTGATACTTGTTAATGGTGGAAAATCATTTTCGTCCTTAACAGTGATTCAGGCATGCTGTACGCGCTTGCATGACAAAAATGAAACAAAAAGAAAATGATATGAAAGGTGATACCATGTAAAAAAGATGATTTGGGAATAAAATGAAAATGGGTGCTTATTTAAAGAAGTGGATGAAAGTGGAAAGTTATTGAAAATATTTTTCCAATAGGGATAATTTGGAAATATTTATATCTATTCTGGATGTCATGAAAATATTTTTCCAATAGGGCCTTGGCTTAGGTGTACCGTCTATTTGAGCTTCCACACTTGCACTCGTTGTGCCTATGGTGATAGGCTTGCTCAGTGGGCAAATGGTGTTTTATTGGCGCCTTAACCCGATTACTCCAACATAGGTGAGGTAAGTTCTAATCCTATCCAAACCTTTTCTTGAAAAAAACATAATATAGATTGTTGCCCTCGGTCTTTTTTCTTTATAAGAATCACTAATATTTTTTCTGCTAGCCAACCAGGAAAAACTAACCCAAATGTTATGTGACTGTACTCATTTTTTTACCATTCGAAAATTTCTGATTTTATCGTTTATAAAGGTACTAAACTGGATCGTGATTTGACTATCTAGCTTCAGTATTTTTGTTTTTCTTATGGAAAATACTAGACTTACTAAAATTTGTTTAGAGAATCGATCTGTTAAGTGATGTGTCAGATTATGATTAAATCATGAAAATAACTCACTTATTTGAAGGATCACTTATAGTCCGGTATGTCACTTTTTAATAAGTAAGTTTGTAAAGTAGTCTTAATGAGTCTAAATTTCTTTTTTATTTATTGTTTTCTTCCACATTCAATGCCGTCACATTGACCAGCCGACCTAAAGTATTTTCAGCCTCGCTGGTTCTCCTTTTCCTTTTCATTTGCCCAAAATTTCTTGAGAAGTCATTACATAAAATGTACGATGGGTTTAGGTCCTATAAAAATGTGAGATCCATAACTTAAAATCGATCAAAGAGTCTCGTCAATTTAAGACCACGTCTAGTCGCCATCTAAAAGACCATCGACTAGGTACATAAGTTACCAACATCATTCATTACAAAGTAAAGTCCAATAAGAAATAACCAAATTAGATGAATTACTCCCAAAAAGGTCTTTTGTAATTTATACTGGGAGTTTGATCAGCTATGGAAAGGATAAGCATCCACTACTCAAGCCTCACATTATTGAATGGGTGAGAATTTATGACTAACTAGATTCGTTAGTATATCGCACGCTCAAGATTCACCGCCTTGAAGTACTTCTTTGAAGGATTGACCAATGTAAAAAAGGTAAGATTTTTACAAATGGTAATAGAGCAATGCTTTTTGGCAAACAATTATCGTTCTAAGACGGTAAGTACTCTTCCTTATATGGTGTGGCAGTGTATTTTGATAGTTTCTTACCTTATAAACAACAAAACATGGTAGTTTATTCTCATCAAATGGACGTGAGCTTCAAATTTGGGATGGTGAATATATTATGATTTGGCTTGAATCTACGTAATTTTTGTACTTACGTATTTTGACGATAGGGTTGAAAGCGAACTCATGTAATGGATGCGTATATTATGTCTATCGATTACGGTACCATTTTTGTAACTAGACAGTGTATGGTCATATTTATTATGTACAAGCTTCCGCAAATTCCTTGATATAGCAAATAAGAAATATATTTTACATACAGGATCCTGGAAATAGGAGAATGACGAGTGATCATCTGTTAATATATAACTAGGACGGATCTAGTTTTGATACTAATTGATGAAGAACATATCTAGTTTTGATACCAAAGTACTGCAGAACGGACGCATGTAGTAAAATATGATTGAAAATTATAGAAAGCAAAAAAAAAAAAAAAACTTAGGATAACAAGAAGGGGAGAAAAGTTTAGACCGAAGAATTTAGAGAAACTCAATATCAAGGAAAAACAGGTGTATCGCTCCCGGAACCGTGATTAATGTGGAAATCTTGCAACTACCGCGCATGTTCTTCAACGTGAATTGTGAACGGAACGAGATAAATAATAGCGGTTGGGAACGCTCGACAAAAGATAGTTACTTTTGTCGTCCCATGACCGTCAATCACGCACAAGAGGTAATTAAACTATTCCACCTGAAATTCCACGAATGTTCGGCCCATGTTTTCTCGTACTCTTGCGGGGAAAGCAGATCGTTGATCCGCCAATAGAGAGAATGACAGATCCGATGCAATGATGTGATGAAATTCTAATTTAGATGGTGGGAAAAGAAAATGTTGATCAAGGACATGTCGGGCTTTCAAAGTCAATGTTGTACGATACACCCGTCAACTATCAAAGAGTTCTTTTTTCCGGACGGTGTCTCTAGGAAGATTCCATTCGCAACCCCCATGCGTAGTATGAAAGTGCCCTTATAACATTCTTTTTGGAACGATTCAATTCCCAAAATACTCTTGAACAGAAAAAAAAAAAAAAACAAAGATTCCCCAAATATTGGCCATGCATAAAATATTAATAGGAGAATTATCAAAATATTGTGAATTTATTGCAGTTGTGTCAATTCAGTTATAAACATTTTTCTATACCTATTGAATCTTAAACATTTTTCTTTTGTGCCAATTTAATCCGTCCAGCCAATTTTGGATGGAGATCGCTGACATGGTTGCCGGCGGCCTACGTGGCGCAATCGGCGCTGATGCAAACAATTTTTAATAATATTTTTTCGATTTTTTTATTTTCTTTCTCTTTATTTTTTTTTCCCTTCTTCCTCTAGCTCGTTGCCACGGCCAGAGGCAAGGGCCAATGAGGTTGACCTTGCTAGCCACTAGCGAGGCATGACCTCGCCAGATCTAGCAAGTTTGAGCCTTGCCCTCTTCAACCATTCCATTCTCCGATCCGTCCTCCTTGAATAGAAAGAGTTAGTAAAGTCAGTGTGTATAGTGCTGCCGGCAACTAAACCCTAATTCTAGTAAATAGAAAGATTTTAATCGGAACCTAATTGCCAAAATATTACGTCCTATTCTGGAAAGAAAATATCACATCAACTTGACAAGTTTCAGGACTTGATTGCACATTTTGAAAGTTTTAGAACTCAATTGCACTTTCCTGACAAGTTTTAAGACTTCAAATACACTTATCCTTAATTTTTTTTTTATGATTGAAAAGTTATGTTAGATTTGCCAGAACCATAAAAAATTGTGCTACTTTTTGGATTTGTCCAAAGTCAATATATGGCGATTTCTAGAAATGAACAACGTGGCTTATTCAAAAGAAGCAAAGTTAAAACAATTTTTTGAATCAGATTTGATCTTCCTGAAAAATTCAACATGCAAATAAGCTTCAAGAGTTTAATCGGACAAACCTATACTTCCTCACGTTCCTGACCCCACAAACCAGAAGTAAACTAATCCCACCCCTCCCTTTAATTTTAATTTTAACTTTAACTTTAACTTTAACTTTTAATTTTTAATTTTTAATTTTAGGGTCAAAACTCAAAGCTTCAGCTCTCCATATTATCAAACTTTATGATGAAATAAAACTTTCGAGACGAGTGTCTTTTTTATTTTTAAGTCATTCTTTGGAATGTTTACTCCATAAAATTTAGGGATAATGACATATAAAGTCCCTAAACTTTGGCCTAATATGCAATGTGATCCATGAACTTTTAATTTATTCAATATGGTCCCTGAGCTTTACCCCAATATGTAATGTACTCCACAAACTTTTAATTTATTTATGCCAGTTCAGTCCAATTCCCGGATTGAACTGGAGCCAATGTACACCCCTAATAAGTACCATCTTTTTCATGAAACTCTTCCCTTCTTCGTTAATTTTAGAAAGAGCTATGTCCTACGCTGCTGCCTGAACTTAGGTGGAGCCGATCCCTCTTCCAACAAGCGGATCTAGCTTTGCCGTCCTCAACGTCCTAGATCTGTGAACTTTTGATTACATCTCCCCAGACCCTTTGATTATATCTCCCTAATGTCAAATGTTCCTTTGATTATATCTCCCCAAAACTTTTGTTAATTTCTGACTTCAGCATCAGGAAACCATTGCTCCATCTGTCCAAATACCATTTCAACCGACCTTAGCTTGATGCCAAAGAGGAGCATGAAAAACAAACAAAAAAATTGGAAGTTTGCTTAAGTATGGATAAGACCATAAATAAAAGAACGCGCATTTCATAGAAAATCAATCAGAATCGAGACAACCGAAGGTAATGTGATTATGGCTATTTCTAGAGCTTTTGCTTTCTTTTTTTGGCCTTTTTCCTGTCGGGCTATTTTGATTTTCACATATCTCTCTCTCTCTCTCTCTCTCTCTCTCTCTCTCTCTCTCTCTCTCTCTCTCTCTCTCTCAAATTAAGTAATGTAACGAGTTCATATTGGTCGTCAAATCTGACCCGTTTATATCATTACCTTTCATTCAAACTTTCTGTTCTATGATCGTGACAAATTCATAGTCGAACTCTCTTCTCTCTCTCGCTCATTATAAATAGCGTCGTGCAAGAGCGAGTTCAGCATTGAGTTAGAGCAATGGAATCACAATTACCACCTCTCCATACTGGTTCTTCGGTGGTGAGCGTTCAAGAGCTCATCAAAGAAACCATGAATGCTGTTCCAGAGAGGTATGTTCGTCGCGACCAAGAACCACGAATCCTCTCTGATAATGGAACTACTCCAACGCCAGTTGTTCCAGTCATTGACTTGGGCAAATTGTCCTCGGACCAAATTGCGGGTGATCAGGAATTGCAGAAATTGCACGAGGCTTGCAAAGACTTGGGTCTCTTTCAGGTTTTCTCAAACTTCCTCTTCTCTATCTTTAAAGCCCATTTGGACTTGAAGCTTCGTACGTTGATGTCGTCTCAAATTTTCCTAAAATACATGGATTGAAAATAGAAACTGCACCCTGCGACCTGGACCTCCGATCACATCAATCGGCCCAAATGGATCCTACGACGTCAAAAGCATTCGGCATATCATGCGGTGTTTCTTTTATTTTTATTTTTTCGTAAATGACTCGGGTTCTAATACTTGGCGATGGTAACAATTTTAACTATGGTTTGCATGAAGTTTTTCTATGTTGGATATTGAGTACCTATATGGTACAGTAATGTACCCTGCAGTTTGTTTAAGACTATATTCCACAAATTTAAATTCTTCTGGGTAAATCACATGCGTTGTGACTGAGGGAAATATTGAGGAAGTGATAATCAACACTATATTGGAAAATTTAAAAAATTTCAAGACTATGTTCTACAAAGTTAAAATTTTAAATAGCAATTTGTCTATGCAGCTGGTTAACCACGGGATGGGTCCTTCTTTGTTGGAGGATCTAAGACATGAAATCGAAGAATTTTTCAAGCTTCCCTTGTCAGAGAAAACGAAATTCAAAATAAGGTTAGGAGAGGTTGAAGGTTACGGGAATGTTGCAGGATCGGAAGGAAAGCTTGATTGGGGTGATAGGTTCTTCATGATAGTCAACCCCGTCGCCAAAAGGAAATCTCATCTATTTCCAGAGCTCCCTTTATCACTCAGGTTCTTTCTCTATCTTTATTCACGCACACATACACATGTTATATAGATGTGATGGTCGTGTGAATTGTCAAGATAAATACTCGTTATCTTGACAAGTAGTGATGATGGCCTGGCTATAGATTTATGTTGGTGGAACTCCGGGGGTAGATCTCTTAGGCTCACCAGTGGCGTTGTAGAAATCTTAAGGGCTCATACTGGATCTTGCTTAAAACACGAGCTTGCATACAATTTCTTTCGCTGTGATTGGTTATGTCTATCATTTCACTTAGCCAACTTAATGTTTTTCATATCTATAGAGGTAGGAAGATAACTCATACTTGTGGACTTCTACACAACTTTTAGTGATTTTGGGTCTCAGAGGCGGCGAATGGCAAACTTCATAATGTATATTGTAACCCAAATCAATCTCTCTCTCTCTCTCTCTCTCTCTCTCTCTCTCTCTCTCTCGCGCGCGTACACATAAAATTCTTGGTTGCATCTGGTGCATTTGAGCTTAACCCACATGCATCCTTAGATAAGGTAAGTCTCACGTGGAAGCCACCTGATCTAATGATATAGGTGAGTTAGCTCATATGTCGTATTAATATGTACAAGAATCTTCTACCATTTGTGGCTCTGACACTAATACTCGATACCTTCCTTTCACATGTAGATATACCTTAGACTCTTACATTAAGGAGACACAAAAGCTGGCCATGCAGCTACTTCACTTGATTTCAAAATGTTTAGATATCGAAATAAATGAGATGAAAGAGTTATTTGAGGACGGCTTTCAAACTATGAGGATGACGTACTATCCTCCGTGCCCACAGCCGGAGCTTGTTGTCGGGCTAACACCACACTCTGATGCTACCGGCATCACCATCCTCCACCAAATCAATGGTGTCAATGGCTTCCAAATTAAGAAGGATGGAGTTTGGACACCTATTCACATTGTACCACATGCATTTGTAGTGAATGTGGGAGATGTCATGGAGGTATCATTTTCTTGCTTTGGCAAACTTTCTCCTTCAATTTTAGAATTTCTTACTTGTTTGACATTTTCCCCTTAATGAAGCATGTCATTTTTTGGTCGTCTAGCGAATACGTATTGTTTGAACTCATGATATATCGAGAGAACTTACAGGACACACTCTAGGTCACTTGAAAACACGTAAGATTTCATGTCACATCACCACCTGAACTTGTTAATTAACTCGATCAACTTAGTGCATCATCATTGAAGGAGTTTCATTTGGAGGTGTGGTCATGATGACGACAATCCTGAACTTTTGCCAGTGTCATATTTTTAAGATCTTGATGACCATGTCATTCATCATTATATGATTTATATATTAAATCATGTATTCATCTACCAAATTAGGTTCCGGGGCTTGTTTGTTCAAGATTTAGTCAACTTTAAAAAAAAATTATTCTAATATATTATGTGGAAAGTTTCAAGTGGTTCAAATTTTCAAAAAATGTTAAAGAATTTGGATTGCAAGATTTAGATTAAACAAGAAAAAAAAAGTAAAAGTCAATCTAGACACACTTTGAAATCCCACAATTTCTACATGGTGAAATTTTCGATACCCCATTCACCGGAAGATGGTAAATTTCCATGTATCACTCTAAGGGAAAATCCAATCATGTGTGATATATATATATGTGTGTGTGTGTGTGTGTGTGTGTGTGTGTGTGATATAAATATATATATATAACAATTAAAACTTCAATTTTATCTCTATTCCTTTGTATCTAAAATTAGCCTTGAATTTGTTTCGTGGACAATTCAACGATTTGAAATACTAAGGCATTTTGTCATAAAAGGCATTTCACATAAATGTCAACAACCATGAATATATCATACGAATAATTCGGTTAATAAAAGGCATCTATTACTAGGAGTAGTCAAATTAATCCAAAAGCACGAAAGAAATTGGCCCGGTCAGCTCCGACCAGTTGTTACAGGTTAAATTTCAAATGGGCCCATTTTTCCTTTTTTCTCTGGGCCAGGCCGAAAATGTCCTTGAAGCCCAGCCCGTTTACACTCGTATCCAATATAATTTTCCTTTGCTTATAATTGCAGATTCTTAGCAATGGTCTTTACAATAGCATCGAGCATAGAGCCATGGTGGATTCGACAAGAGAAAGGATCTCAATTGCTATGTTCTTCAACCCTAAGCTAGACTCGGAAATTAGCCCAATCCAATCTCTGACAACGAAGGAGAGTCCATTGTTGTTTAGAAGGATAAAGACGGAGAAATATATCAAAGATTTTTTTTCCCAGAAGCTTAATGGAAAGTCATATTTAGAGAAGATGAAGCTTCAACCACAGAAGGCTGTTGCATCTAAAGGGGAATGAATGAGAAACATTTTGGAAGACACTTAAGCATCCAATAAAAGTTTGTCACATCATATCATAAATATATCTAGTGAATCAATTTCTATGCCGCTTATGGGTATTGAGTGTTGTAGCATCGTTTGTTGTAAAAGTATAATGTCTTGTAAAATAGGTAATTCGTTATACCAGTATCTTTATGTTTGATGATATTGTATATTTCAATTTTGGCACTATTTTCATATAAATAATAGTGGGAGTGTGTAATGTTTACCCATGAGATTTGAATTACAAACTGCAAATCATTTCGAAAAATGTTTCACTATACATCTTCAAACAATTAAAAGGTAGTAAGTACGTAATTTAAGTATAAAAAAAATTTACCCTAAAGCTTCTGCATTCTATTTTTTAATAATATGTTTTGTTAAAATATGACTCAAAGTTGAGCCCTTGAACAAACACCAAAATTAAAGCATATTGATCTGTCTCGATAAAAAAAGTCCAAGTTAGACTTTTGTGATCGTCTATGATGTTATTTAGCATGCTCGCCGTACTCATTACATTAAATTATCTGCGTGCGTGCTAGCCGAAGGGAAGGAAGAAGACAGAAAGCAGCAGATTCTTGCAAGCCACTCGCCAAAAGATGAAGAAGGCAGCAGAAGGAAGTTACTGATTGAGCATGCACATGTTCATAAGGACAAAGATGGAAACATGTCTTTAGAGACCCCCTAGAGATAAATCCTAAGTCTAGCACAAAATTCTGATTTTATGTGCAACGACGTCATTAGATTTTTTATTTATTCAATATGATCTTTTTATTATTTTTAAATATTCAATATAGTCACTAAACATTAAATTTTTTTTGGTCGAAACACTAAACATTTAATATATTCAATTGAATCCCTCACTTTTCATGATAAAGTCAAATTAGTCCTTCGTTATTCACAACTTTTCGTACTTAAACTATTATATTTAGAATTTCTTTTCATTTCAGTTCAATTCCTAATTTTATCATGCAGCATGATGACAAACCTAGGAATTCGGTCAGGCCTTCATTGAATCCGACGACCAAAAGCTGGACTTGGGAGACCTCTTCTACACGTTGTCCCATCCCAAGCACTTCGGGAAGCCTTACTTATTCCCTAACCTCCTCCTCCATTCAGGTTCTTTCTCTCCATGTCATCTAAAAGGAAATTCTACATAGAATTTGTCTGGGTAAAGAAATCAAAAGGGAATTTGCCCTTTTTAGGGGACCCAACACGAGTCTCACGTATTCTTGAAATGTGATTTACTTGATCGAAAATACGCTAGTCCTTACAATACTTCTTTGCTCCCCGTAAAGACAAAAGCATTCATAAGTTGAACTTCAAGGTTGGTTGAATTGGTAAAACTATTGGGACGTTACATCTAAACATTTGCACCTTCATTAACTTTCGTACTTTAAGTCAAATGTAAGTGGGTAAAACGCTACAAGAAATAACTTGTCGCATATTCGTGAAAATTTGTAATGTCCTCTTGGAGTGATTTTTAAGTAGTCCAGGGCTCACACAACCATTAATTCTACCTAAAAAAGAAGGTGTGACCCAGAACGTAGGTGATAAGTTGTGGAGCAGCAAACATTTATGTTCAGGGACTATCCACAATCCTTTTTTTGGAACTTCCTAGTCTGGGCATGAATGGCTTTTCCTTGACCGGATAAGGGATAATGGTTCACAGAGTTGGAATTATTGCTGACCTGACCCATTGAAAAAGAATGTTAGCGTAGGTATCGTCTTAACTCTATCTTGATAGATGTTTCATCATATGGTAATCCATATAATCACGTCACTAGCTCTTTTAGTGAACCAATATTTACGATATAACAGTTAAATTTTTAGGAGGGAAATGAATAAACTATGACATCTCCAAAACGTGAGCAATGCGAGCCGTAAATAGCATTGACTAATTAAACTAGGCATGAACATTCCTTTTTCTAATGGCAAAGGAATTGAGGATGGACAAGACAGATGTGGGGGAACAACTATTACCTAGACCTGTTAAACGGGTGAATCGGGTCGGGTTTGGGTAGGATCATAAATGGTTCGACCCAAATTGACCAATTAACCCATTTATGACCCATTTATTTATAATATAAATATCCCGACCCATACCCAACTCATGCCTGACTCGACTCATATTACTAAAACAGTTCTATATTTAACTCAATATAGAAAAACTTGTTTCTTATGACTTTTTTAAAACATTATACTACTAAAAAATTTTCATACAATACAAAGCTAGTGAACAATTTTTTTAATTTTTTTTAAATTGAGGTTCTATTTATTTTGTGAAAAATGCAACATTTTTATAAAATATTTTCCATGAAGTTATTTTCCAAGAAAATAAAAAAATTTCCAATGTTTGGCTGAAACCTGAAAATGAATTAGAAAATATTTTCTGACGTTTGGTATTTTACTTCATGCATTCATTTTAGTAATTTTATTATTTTATTTATTTTTTAACATAGAATTTTTAATTATTTTTTTCTGTTTCCTTTATTTTTGGCTGGTGGTTGACCACGACGACGACCGGTGTCATGCCCCGAACCCCAACAGGCTCGCGACACCCCTACAACGATCGTATTGAACGTGACGTCCCAGGACGCGTCGCCGACCCAAACGAAACACGCAAAGACAAACGCAAGCGGAAGCGGAAATCAAACAACCCAAGCAATAAACAATGACAAAAGGGTAGTACTTGTACAAATCAATAAAGGCATAACATGATCATGACAGTTACTTACAATATTTATTTACACCAAAACAACCCAGGTTACTAACGAATAAACCACGCTCAACAAAAGGGGACGGTGGTTGGATAGCCTAACTTCACTATTAAAAAGGGGCATCCAAAAAGGGGTGTAGCATCAATGTCCAAAACCACTCCCGGTCTCCGAATCGCGCGTGACGACTATTCGTCACTTCAAGCCTGAAAATGTTTAACAACGAAGGATGAGATAAATCTTAATAAGCAGACCCCTAAACCCCACATAGGCCAATGCATACCTAGACAAGTCTCCGCATGCAATCTAACAATTGATGTACTAGAATTCACACAAACATACTTACCTCGCCTCAATTCACACGTCAACCCCGCATATTAATCAAACACTATAATGCAATAATAGCCCAAGCACATATCACAATCACCCGAGCGCCATATACACGTGTATTCATCCAATTCAACTAAATACATTACACATGCGTGTCCATCCAACTTTCTCATGACCCGGGTCAACACCCCACAGGTCCTTTCTCGCTTTCTCACGACTCGCGTAAACACGCCTCAAGTCAGCCCTTCGATCAATCCGGGCTTTGTTCCGCGTCAACACGCTCCAGGACCTTTCTCACGACCCGGGTCAACACCCTATAGGTCCTTTCTCACTTTCTCACGACCCATGTAAACACGCCTCAGGTCAGCCCTCCGATCAATCCGGGCTTTGTCCCATGTCAACACATCTCAGGACCTTTCTCACGACTCGGGTCAACACCCCACAGGTCCTTTCTCACAACCCGAGTCAACACCCTACAAGTTGGCAGCCCTCCGATCGATCCGGGCTTGTTCAAGCAAACACACACGCCACATAATTCAATCAATTTCCACGTCTTTCACATAATCAAATATCACACAACCATTTCCAAACTACCACAACACAATTCGCCATTCTAACACGTCATATTATCCAAACTCCAGTCATAAGCTCACCAATCCGACGTTCAAGTCAGCCACAATCAAGCATCCATTTTCACCCACGAATACCACAACAAACTAGCCGTTGAACCCGCAGTAATTCAGCCGCTAATTAAGCCACAATATCATTGCAATTTAGTCTACCAACGGGCCACATTCAAACATCAATAATAATCTTAACTTAGCCACTAAACCGATACTAATCAACCCCTAAACAAGTCTAATAATATCCATTATACTAAGTAGGGTTTAGGGAGTCACTTACCTAGGTTTGGTCCGGGAAAAACCGGCTAGGGGCCAAAACCAGGCGGCTCAGCGCGGGCGAGGGGACAACGGGCACGGTGGTCGGCCACAGCTCGGCATAGCGCTCGGCCACGGCCCGGGGCTCTCGGCCACGGCCGGGCGAGTGGCTGGGCGAGTGGTTGGGCGAGCGGCTGGGCGACGGGCAACGGTTCGGCACAAGGCAAGGATGTTCGGCCAAGACTAGGACCGTGGCTGGGCTGCTCGACCACGGCCTGGGCAGGCGGCCGACGAGCTCGGCCACGACCCAGGCAGCGGCTAGGCGACACAGCCGGTTAGCTAGGGCGATGGTCGGACGGCGACGGCAACGGGCTCGGCCAGGCAAGCTGGGCTGGTGTCCGGTGACAACGACGGGCTCAGCCAGGCGAGCTGGGCTGGTGTCCGGCGACGGCGAGGGGCAGAAGGGGAGCAAGGCAGCGGCGATGGGCGAGAGGGGAAGCTGGGGTGGTGGCGGCGAGCAGGCGGCGGTTGGGGGTGGCACGGCGGCGTCACAGGTGGCTGGGCGAGGCCGGATGGGCCGGTTGGCCTCTCGGCATCGCCGAGCCGCGGCGGACGCGGCGGCGAGCTTGCTACTGCGTGAAAAGGGGAGGGGGAGGAGTGAGAAGGGCAGTCGGCCCAAGGACGAACGGCGGGACAGACGGCGGCCCTGGCGGCGACGGCCGAGGTGGTGGCTGTTCGAGCGATTGGCGGCACAAGGCGGACGGTGAGTGGTGGTCGGCTGGTCGAGTGAGCGGAAGAAGAAGAAGCAGAAGCAGCGGCACCAGAGGAAAAGAAGAAGAAAAAAAAGAAAAAGGAAGAGAGAGAGAGAGAGGAGTTTGCATGGGGAGGCGGGGGAGTGGACGTGCGCAACATGGGGGAGGGGACGTGACCGGGCAAAGGGAGAGAGAGAGAGAGAGAGAGTCAAACGCACTCGAGTGCGATGCGATGGCCCACGTTCAAACCCGAAATCGATCCAACGGTCCACGAAAAATCCTAATTATAAATTAGAATTTGGCCAAAAGACACTAAATAAAACACACTACGAGGGAGGTCTACTAGTCCAATCCGCACCCGGTCAAAATTTCACTTTTCACGAATCCCGGGTAATATCGACGCTGGCCACAATAATATCGACACCGTCCAAATAAATTTGTCACAAAACTCCAAGAAATTCAATACCAAAATTCGGGCTCTAATAACGGTCAAATTCGTTTGAGTGCGATTCTAGCAAAATTTCTAATTTAAAAATAACCTGAGAGTGATCAGTTCAGGGCGAGATTTAACTATAAGCGCACCGACAAAATACACATTTTATAAATCTAAAAAATGAGTCGAAATTCGAAATGTCACAACCGGCGATTGCCCACCGGCCACAGGCGAGGACGAGCTTGCCGGAGGCCAGTGAAGCTCGAGCTCGCCAATCTGGCAAGGCCTTACACGAGCCTTAAGATCGCCCGAGGCTCGACTCGCTGGAATCGGGCGAGCTCGACCTCGCCTGAGACCTGCGAGGCTAGAGCATCGCCCCAGGCTGGCGAGGTCGTCTTTCCCTTGTGGCCGGCCACCGGCAGAAAATAAAGAAAAAAGAAAGAAAAGAAAAGAACAAAGAAAAATAAAAGAAAAAGAGAAAGAGAAAAAATATAAAAAAATTCAATTTTTTAAAAAATATATTTATTAAAAGGGGGAAAGTGTGTATGGATTTAATGGGTGGATTGGAAATGGGTTTTGCACTCAACCCATTAAATACCTATTTATGATAGGCCTTCAAAGTTTTAGTGACCCATATGTGATCTGTTTAAATAAATCCTATATAGGTTTAAGACCCATTTAACAAGTCTACTATTACCCTCCATGCCCACAACTTGAGCGCGGACTGAACACACACACATGGAGAGAGAGAGAGAGAGAATTGAAAAGAACGAATGGAAAATAAGGGCGTAAATGGAAAAGGAAAAATAAATAAATTTCGGTGATTTACATGCATTTGTGGCAGGTGTCAATCTCTCAATAAATTTTTAAAAGGAGAGGATGTCGACCTAAAATAATCGCAATTCATATTTTGATTGATTCTCTTGTACTTGTTAACAACAATCATGTGTATATTATTGATCTCTGTGATTAGAGAACAAAATCAATACTTGTTTAAAAAATGATTGGCAAACGGTGTCAAATGGGACATATCGCGTCATTGAGCATCAGGCCACAATCAACTCGGGTTACTCGACTAAAGAAAGGTTATTGGTCGACACCTTTTTCAGCCCAAGGTTCGATGCAGAGATCGACCCAGCACAAAGCCTAATTACTTCTGGAAGTCCAGCATTGTTCAAGAGAATCAACTTTGCTGATTACTTGAGAGGTCTCTTTCCACACAGGCTCCAAGGAAAATCAAATCTTGACGTCATGATAATATCGACACAACAAGATTAAAACCATCTAATTGGCGATTGAATGCATTTGTTGTGACATGAAACTTGAGTCGGTTGCGTGAATGTCACGACCTTACCTTAGGGTGCACCACCTAGGGTTCGGCTAATGAATTATTAAACCTAGACTTAGTTCGGGCTCTCCCAAGCCCATATCAATTCGCAACTTGATTCAAATATTAACATGCTGTTGACACCTGATTTTTAGCTCATTTTTTTCATATTTTCAAAAATCTTAAAATTAGGATTAGGAACCTTGGCCAAGCCTAGAAACCTATTTCTAAACCAAAAATAATTTTTTTTAGCATTTTTCTTTAATTTCTTTTGGTCAAAATAAGTGAGAAAATCAAGAAAAATAACAAATGGAATCAGAAAATTCCATAAAAATAGTCATAAGTCTTCTTTTAAATCCACTTTCATTAATGCATCATCAATTTTGAAAAATCTCAATCGGTTATGTGTTTTTCCCAAAATTGGGCAAAATCAAACTCGAATTGAACAAAAAATGCAATTAAATCTTTTCTAGTCATTTTTAAGTCATAGTGTCTTCACAATAAATTATTATGGGACCTTGAATTTCATGATGGTCGGTCCAATTGCACAATTTATCATAAAAATAAAAAATCCCCAAAATTCAATTGAAAATTCGGAATTTTGAACCCAAATTGGGAATCGTGCCCAATTCGAAATTGTCAAACCATGAGACCATCATTTCTAGGATTAATCATATATGGGTGATTCAATTTTGGCACCAATTTTATCTAATCAGGTCATTAAGACATCAAATTGAATAAAACCTTAATAACCCGAACACAAAAGTTCGAAAATCCTGGACATGATTTTATAAAAAATTGGGGAAAATTACATATTTGGGTTCAAAATGTGATGAGGAATTCAATTTTGGGGTTTAATTTTGAAAATTGAGTCAAAATTGAGCTTAATTTTCGAGTTTAGTCAAAACCGGGCCTGCCGGGTTGACCGGATCAACCCGATCCGACCCGGCTACCCTTCTTCCTTACCCGACTCACCCAAAACGTGCAATAAACCCAGAAATATCTTCGACCCTGCCACTTCACCCACTCAATCCGATCAAATGAACATGTATTTGACCCAAATAACAGCCGGAGAATCTATAGCTGTCGTTGGAGATCGGTTACAACCGATTGGAAGGCGATGGCAACTGATTTTGGGCGGGAAAAATCGACTAACAAAAACAAAGAAAAACTTGAACAAGGCATAGAAGGTATTCGACGAAATTCCAGAGAGGGAGAGAGCGAACCAGAGAACACAAAAGAGAGAGAAAGAGAGCAAAAGATGTGTTGAGGATCTAAGGACCAAGTGATCGGCATCTTCTCCGGCGAGAAAGTGCCGACAAATTGGCTCCGATTGTGATCTTCCACATCTGGTGAACCTATGACGGAGCTGATCATCTAGGTCTGAAAACGAGTCTCGGCCGGCGTGTCCAGAGCTTTTCCGGCAAAGCTGAGGCCATTTACTAGAAGCCGGAGTATCCAGAAAGAACTCTACGGTTATCGATAAGCGCAACAGCTTCGTTTGATTCCTCGACGAAGTAGGTAAAAATGTATCACAGTCATGGTTTTTTCAGATTTCCAGAAAATGAGTTGTAGTTCAAGATTAACACTTATGCGATTTCCTTGTTGATTCTTATTCTTAGTTCTTTGATGTCTAAAACAAGTTTCTAATCAATTTTTTTTTGTTGATTGATTGCATTTTGGTGGATAAACTTGCATAAACCGAACCGGTTGTCCATGAACTATCTCACCGAAGTCCATTCAAACCTTGCCGGAGCGTCCTTGTGGCCATAAATTGTTCAAGTTAGCCTTTTCTAACTTTGTTTGATGTTTTTGTGCTTGTTTAAATCGACTTAGACGGTTAGGGCGGACTTTATATTGATCTGGAAATTAGAGGAGCTTATTAAAATTGGTTTTAGGTTAGGGTTTTTTGGATCGGTTTTTCGCCTGTCGGGAATACTCTAGTGACGAATTGGATAGGTTAGATTGATAGGTAGTGATGAGGGGATGATACGAAACCAAAAATCAGGCGAAATAGTTGCCGGAAGGTCTTCAGCGATGAGCTCAAAGTCACGGCCTCGACAATATAAAACTCATAAACATGCCCACCACATATTCAACGAAATGCCTCAAAGAGAAACGCCGGAAACGGCGCCGTTTTGCGCGTTTCTCGCCGGAAGAAGATGGCCCAAGCCGGCGGGTCTTTGCCGGCGACGCCGGTTTGGCTCGGGCCGAACCCGTGTTGAACCGGGTAAAGTCCAGTTCACCACTTCGGGGGGAAAAATAATAAAAAATAAAAAAATCTAAAATATTCAAAAGAACCAGAAAAAAAAAAAAAATCAGAAAAATAAATAAAAAATTTCAGAAATTCGGAAAATTCAAGAAAATTAGAAAATTTCATAAAAATTCAAAAAAAATTTAGAAAATTCATAAAAAAATAAAAAATTCTAAAAATACAAATAAAAAATGTCAAAAAAAATTCAGAAAAATCTAAAAAAAATTGGAAAATTGGAAAATTCATAAAAATTTTCAAAAATTCATAAAAATCAATTCTCGGTTAATGAAATTCTCAGAAATTCAATTTCCGAAAAAAAATTCAAAAATTCACAGAATTGTTTAAAAACACTGTGGCCAACCTTAGAAAGTGAATCTGAATTTTTTTGAAGTGCCCAAGTGGCATTTTTAGAAAATCTCAAATTCAAGAGTTGTAACCCCTAAAAAACCCTAAAACCCTAAAAAAGAAACAAATCATGAAATGAACAAGCCTTTAAGGCTTCATTAGGGTTTAGATGTTTTGATTGATTTTCATTGTTAGAGACAATTTAGGATTGACTAATTTGATTAACATTGATTGCGCATTTAATTCTTGATTGATTTTCCCCGCAATTAGAAAGGACAGAATTAATGGTAAGCCTCGGAAACTTGCAAGACACGTTAGACATCGTATCGTTCTTAGGTACCAAAAGGGCGTTAGAGATCTCCATTCGGGATCATTAGCATAACCAAGTCCCCGTACTCAGAATCTCTGGTTCGTAAAATCGTGATATTTCTCCAGTACCCCGATTAGGTTTCTAGTCAACCTATCAATAATGACTAGTGGCGACTCCAAAATCGAAAACTTATATCAAATAGGAAATTACTATCCATTGTCACGTGAGGTATGGTCTAGGAGAGACCCTTGCACGGAAATACCTCCTTAGCATGCGAACCCCGAAATTCCAAAAAAAAAGCGCAGCGCGACACATGCAAATCATTTTTATCTAGGAGTCACCACTAATCAGTTTTTGATAGGTTGATTAGATACCCAAATAAAGTATTGAGAGAATTACTTCACTTTTACGAATCAAAGATTATGAGTTTGGAGACTTGATTACTCTAAATTACTCTAACTCCCTTTTGATACCTTTTATCTTTTATTCAAAAAATGTTTGGCAAGCAGCTTAGATTGATTTTAAACTTATCCACCAACATGTGAGATGATCATGTGGGTGCGTAACCATTAATGAAACTCTCAATAATCAAAACGATGAATAAATTGCAAGATAAAAAGGGTGCACTTACCTTGAAGCAAAGAAAGCATTTGTAATGTTAGCTAGAAATTCACCTCATCACCCTAAATATGATTTCTAATTAGCATGCAATTCCACTCAAATCTTTTAGGGTTTTCTCTTATTTAAATGAAAAATATCGCAAAAATGTAAGGCATGTGATGCAATTACTCTAAATGCAATGACGTACAAAGTATGTTTACTCTAACATGACATGCAACTTCTAATAAAACTAACATGCAAACTATATGACATGCGATTTTAATTAAATGACTTAATTCAAATAATGGGCAATAGTTAATATGTAACTACCCCAACATGACATTTTTGGTATTTTTCATTAAATTCGAAATTAAAAATAACCCAAATTAGTTAACAAGATTAGGATAATATCTAACTTAAACTAGAAATAATCTACGTCAAATCATAATTCAAATCGGAAAATAATTCTAATTTACTAGCTAGATATGCAATCCATCCAAACTATCCTAACTTAATAAGGAAATTCTATTTAGCATGATTCTAACCTAATATTATCTCTAAAAAATATGTCCAAACATGCAAGATTATCTAGGAAAATATGTTATCCCTAAAATCTAATCCTAAACATCTAAACTTATCTATGAATGTAATCTAATCTATGATGAGATTTTTTTTTTTGCATTTTCTTTCATGGAAACAATCAAGCAAAGGATAAGCATTCATCGCAAGATAATATTCACCCAATCTGTAGCGTAATCCACAAAAATTTCAAATTAAAGATTACGATAATCTAAAAAATAACTCATCGTTTCACGGGTTAAATTAAAAATTATCACAATCTTAGGCAACACAATTATCCAATATTAAGTTGAAGTAACAAAAAAAAATGATCCAATGTCTTTGCGGATCAAATTAGTAATTTAATCAACTTTATCAATAAGCCCTAATTGGATATGTCTAAGATCTCAAGTGTCACGTATTAGATAACAATTGGTCCAAATTAATGAATGAAATATTCAAATCGAATTGGATAAAGAATGTTACCTAATTTGAACATGCATAAGCCGAATTGGAATTGGACCAGATTACGGCTTGCGGATGAGGTTCGTTGGGTCACAGTGATCGGCAATGGTGGATCGTGGCCCCCGTACAGGCCGATGTATCCAAGGACCGACCTCAAGACTTAATGAACCTCCGAGGGATTGTACGGAAACGAGCTGACTAGAAACCAAATCACAAACATTAACTTGACCATTCAATTCAATTTGAGTAGATTCACTAGATACGAAACAGCCAAGTACAAGACTCTAAAACCATGTAGAACTGAGACACGTGAATTCACAATAACACATCCAGCAATCCATCAAGTGCATAGCAATGCTATGATAGCATGTATACAGATGTCATATCCTCATGCGGTTCAAACATGCGTGCTTCTCATTTATTCATGCCTGCAGGTCACTCGTGATAATCACAAATTATCTTAAATGAGTGGCGAGAGGCAAGACATCAACATATACTGGAGCAAGCAAACAACCAGAACTTAGTACAAAGTAATGAAGACCGAGAGTAGACTGAAATAACATGTGGTGGTGTTTGGACAATCAGCGCCGACGGCAGTGAGGAGAGGTGCTCGATGAGAGGCGACTGAGTTGCTAGATCTGTTGGACTGAACACCAGGAGCGGCGACGGGGGCTGGAGAGATCGTCAGAAGCTCGCCTGTTGGAGTGAGACACTATCGGTGTGGGAGTGAGGACTGTCTTCTCCGATGAATGAGCTTTTGGGTTGGCCACACGTCGGGACTGACCTATGGTAGGTGCAGAGACCCGCTGGTGCACTCGTGGCCGCCTTGGGATTCGCTTGAGTGGTTGACGCTCGTCGGAAGGATCACCAGTGGGATCTTCAATCTTCAAGGACACTTCAATGTCTCCCTCGGTTCCCACTCATGATCTCTCTCTTCTCATGTGTGTATAATGGCCATCTACAGTAAAATGGTAGCCGTCCTCTCCCTCAGGCTTTCTTTCTTTCTCACGTTTCCTCCCCCGTCTATTTTCTCTGTGAATCCCTCTCTATGTTGCTGCTTCTCTCAATGTGGCCTTGTATCGCAATTGTGTGGCCCCAATGTGGCCGTCTATGAAATGTGTGGCCCTCCCCTCAATTGTGAACCTAAATTATCTATTTATAAGAGTTAATCAAGGTTATCTTGCAAGAATCAAGATATATTATTTCTTAATTCTTATACTCAACTTGTGCAATTTTCTGATTATTTCCTCTAGCTGAATATTCATAGAATAATATGAATTATCTTCCAAATATATAATTTAATAATTCAAGAATTCAATTAGTCCAACTTGCTCTATAATTCAAATTTCAGCTATATATGTATTCAATTGGCTTGGACAAACATTTAATCTTCTGGGCTGAGTCCATTTAATTCAATTAAGCTCAAAACCATTCACTTAAGTCCATCTGCCGCCAGTCCAATTCAATGAATGGATTAAACTACATGATCCTAAAAGCTATATGGGCCTAATTAACTATTAATACAAATGTTGCTAATATCTATATGTTATGCAGTTTAATTATAATTATTTTTGTTTAGCAGCTAAAATTTAGTCCCTGATTTTCTATGTAATTTTTTCTAAATGGTTAGTCAAAATTTAGGTGTCAATAGTGAATAATGTGTCCGAGAAGAATCTAGTATGATTCTAAGCTTTTGAACTGAGAAAATTTGGTATTTAATCTAGAAATGTGATTGGGTCGATTTAGTAAATCCATGCAATATTCACTTGTTTGAACTAGTATACTGACACTACAAAAAACACCGGATTAGCGACGAAATTTCAAAAATTTGAAAAATCCGTTGCAAATCGAATTTGCGACGGAAAAATTTCCGTCGCTACTAAGTCGTCGCAAAATTTTTCGACGGAAAATTTAAAAGTTCGTCGCAAAATTGCGACGAAAATAAATTCGCCGCAAAATTAGTCGCAAATTAGCCACGAATACAATCCGTCGCAAATATTGCTTGTCAGCAAATTTGCGACGAAACGCTATCCGTCGCAAATTTCGTCAAGCAAATTTGTCGCAAATTCGCGCAAAATTTCGTCGCAAAATTCGTCGCAAATTTCGTCACAAAATTCGTCGAAAAATTAGTCGCAAATTAGCCACGAATACAATCTGTCGCAAATATTTCGTTGCAAATTTGCGACGAACCGTCGCAAAATTCGTCGCAATTTAGTCGCAAATTTCGTCGCTAATTTCGTCGCAAATTTCGTCGCAAAATTCGTCGCAAATTTCGTCGCAAAATTCGTTAGTAAAATGTATTCGTCGCAAATTAGCTGACGAGCTGTAATGATCGCAAAATTCGCTTAAAATATTCATTGCTATTTTTACATCATTTCGGCCATAAATTCTTGTCCATATCAAACAAAGGAGACAATGACATATAATTGAAACGAAAAAACGAACAAACCATAGATTCTGACAAACCACCACAATGACATATAATTGAAACAAATAACGAAGGAAAGTTGCGTAGTCCGACATGATGCTATTTGATATCCAATCTTACAATACATTCAAAACATGAACTAAGAGACGGGACAACCATAGAAGACGAAAAACCATACACAAGAAGACGCAGCTTTGGTACGATGGCAGGACACCAAAAGTAGTCACTTTTGTCGAGACCGAGGAAATGTCGATATATAAATCAGTCCGTAATATAAAAGAAGCGTTTATGCATGGATGTGGAACTAGGTGTAAAATAACAAGAGGGTTAACAAAAATACGTTTCAGGACGAACATAAATGTTCTTACATATGAATATGAGTGAAATTATGAAAAACCAAGATTATGAAGCAAGCTTACCCCCGATTTTGAGAATTTTAACTAGAAAGTCCGGAGAAAATCATCATCATCATCGTCATCATCAGCATTCTCGGCATCAATGTGTTGGTCATCATTGTGCCCATCACCTATTGGATTGGTGGAGGTACAGGAGGATCGTCATAGCGATTGAGGTTAAGGTGTCGCATAACGAGTCTCATTTGTTGTTCCAAGTTATTTATTTGTTCGTCCTTTTGAACAAGTAAATTATTCGACGATGCACTTCTAAAGTCAATTGCTCGCCTTGTCATGACTTCCTTTGACCGCCGCAAAGTGGATGATGAACTTCCAGATTATTCGGCATGTACATCCTTGACAACGATCCCATCCCAAATATTTTCCCTTTTTCACCCCACCCGTTGCCTCCATCCATAATGCCATATTATCAACCGATGGTCCACTCGGGACAATCATCACTACCACTAGCATCCTGCTCATTAAAAGTTCATCATATTTTTCCTACATTAACAATGTAGATGAAAATAAAATCACTATATATATATATCTACCATAAATATTGAAAGCATTCACGGTTTTCATTATAGTTTATATATAAGCCAAAGTATAACCTTACATACCTTAACAGCTTTTGCTCGATCGCCATGTCCATGTCTTATCTTTCTTTTGAAATGTGCGTTCAAATGTAGCTGCAAATGTCGGTTCCGTCCCCAATTCTTGTGCCTACAAAATGTAAACATGAGTAATTGAATTAAATTAACTTATAACTCATTTAACGACTTACCAGTCGTTTGCGATGCTCCGCAATGTTGATAGAGCCCCAAGCATATGTGGCCGACCCATCACTAGAACTAGAAGATCGATTCTTCTTATTCCGCTCACAGAGTTGCCGACTGCTTCGATGCCCAAAATCCGTTAATTGCCGCCCAATTGTCACCGTAAAGAAAGACGGCTTCACTTGCTTGATCTTCGCTCTATTCATGACATTTCGCATAAAATCACCGTTTTCTTATCGAAAATTCTTCCCACTTCATTGTCTTCCGCTTCCTCCCACTTGAACTTCCGCCGCAATGAATAAAAACACAAATTGAAAGTTATTATGATGATCACATATCCATAACCATGCACCGCACAAATATAGACAGATTTTGTAAAGTTCATATCGGGAAAATATCTGGTCCTTTAGGTATTGAAAACTACGTTAGTGGTCCGTCCCTTTACATCATTCTTGACCATCAATATACTACACCAAACTTAATTGGTGAGAAAATAAAATATGTAAAACTTACCTTGAACTCATTCCACCACATTTCTTTCACTTCTTGTTGAACACTTCTGTAAGTAATATACTCTCCCATCCAAAAGTTTCTTACTATTTTGTTCAATTCCCTCACAACAGACGGAGCATCCGTGAATCTGCAATCATACGGATATTGTGCAACATCGACAATTCAGTTGACATCAATATCTAAAGTCCTAAATATTACATATACTAAAATAAAAATGAAGTACTTACGAATCTCCAAATGGGCATATGAAGAATCGGTTATCTTCTTGACCTGTGTTTCCGTCAATATTCGATTATTCCGTCGAATAATGGGGTGGAACGGAAGGAGAGGGAGCTAAAGGAGATTGAACTGGAGGAGATTCAGTTCGCATGTGGCCAAGTCCCGTAACATGTGTGTTGAGTGTTGGAGGAAGGGCCAACGTGTCCATATTGTGATGGACCATATTGTGGTTGAGGATTAGATGACGGGACAGGGGAAGAGGAAAGGGCCGGGGACGAAGACGAGGAAAAGGCTTGTCTTCTATACGAATGACCTCCACGTTTATACTGACAAGTAGGAAGATTATGCAAATATGTAAAGAACTATTGACACGTATTACGGATATATAATGATGTACATGACGAAGCTTACCATTTTGATGGAAAGACTGAGAAAATGTTTCCTTGAAATGTGCATATGTCGAGTGCTTATGACGTGCAATTTCCTACGAACAAATATACTATGAATCCAATTCATTTTGATATGAAACATCAATATATGAGCACGATATGGGTGGCCACAGGTATCAAACATCACTATATGAATCGCATTCATTTTGAATAAATTTTTTTTGACCACGTACAAAAATTTAAATTTCACTGAAAGTGGGTGGCCACAGATATTCTAAGTCATTCTGTAAAGTTTTGTAAGAGAAAATTATTATTATTGTTAAATTTTTTTGGGACCTAAAAAAAAATTTCACTAAAAGTTGGTGGCCACCGATATTCTAAGACATTCATAGAAGTTTTGAAATTTAAAAATTTTTAGAATTTTTAAATTATTATTTTTTAATATAAAATTTTTTCCGCGAAATAAAAAAATTTTCCATACTAAAATTGGGTGGCCACAGGTAGTCTAAGCTATTAGGTAAAGTTTCCAAAATTTTTGTCCTTCTTTATTTTAATAATTTTTAGGGCACGTTAAAAAATTAAATATAACTAAAAGTGACACGTGTATTATAAGCCATTCCGTGAAGTTTTGAAAATTTTTAAATTCTAATTTTTTTGGCCACCTAAAAAATTTCACTGCAAGTTGATGGCCACATGTTTTCTAGGCAATTCTATGCAGTTTTGAAATTTTATATTTTAAAAAAAAAAATTCACCCAAAAAAAATAAAAATTTCCCTCACAATAGGGGACCACATTTATTTTAAGCCATTTTATAAGGTTATGAAAATTTTTAATATTTTAATATTTTTTGTCCCTAACGTTAAAAATCTAAATTTCACTCAAAATGGGTGGTCACTATTAATTTTTTCCATTTTGTGATATTATGAAATTTTAGTTTTTTAAAAATTTTAAAAAACTTTTACGGTCAAATTTCATATTTGTTGCCAACATATACCGTTTTTTTAATTTTCCATAATTTTTCATGATTTTTTATAGAATTGTTCAATTTTCAAGCATTTTCTGTGAAAACGCTTAATCAATCACCCTATCGTCATTTAACGCTTAATCATCTACATAATAGACAAATTAACCATGACCATCGATCAAAGCCACATGCAATCCTAAATCGACCCGTAACTTAGCCAACGAAAAGTGATCCTAAATAATCCCTAAACAAGTCCGACTAATTACCTAATTATACTAACTAGGTTTAGGGAGTTGCTTACTTGGTTCAAGGACAACAAAAACCGGCCGATCGAATGCTGGTGGTCCTAAGCCGGGCGTGGCCCAATGGTAACGTGGGCCCAAATGGTGAATAGTCTGGCCAGCATGGCTGCCCACGGACCGGGCGAACGAGACGAGCTGGCGGGCATTGGTGGTGGCCGGTGGCTCGGCTCGGGGCGCGGCGGCGTCCCGAGACCACGGCGGCGGCTGGCTGGCGATCAGCATGCACGACGGCCGCAGCGGCGCCAGGAGGAGTAGGTGGCCTGGCGGTGGCCTACTGGCAGCGCCCGGCCCGGCGGGCGGTGGCCGGTACGACGGCGTCGGCGGCGGCCGGCGGCGGCGGTGGCTGTGCTCCCGGCGATGGCGACAAGGAGGGAGACCTACTCGGCGAGAGCCTCGGCCGGGCTGGATGGTGGGCGGCGACGGGCGGCGGGCGGCGAAGGAGGCTGGCTGCCGATTGCCAGGCGGCTCGAAGGCGAGGCGGGGTCGTAATGGCGGCTTGCTATCTGGCCTGAGTCAGCTTGGCACAGCTGGCGAGAGCCATCACTGCCTCCCGAGACAGCGCAGGTCTGAGAGGCAGATGGGCGAGGGCATGAATCAGTGGGCGGGACAGCAATGGGTCAGTGGCTATCAAACGGCCGGACGGCAGGCGATTTTAAAAGAGTAACGTCACGCGGGACGAAGGCTGCCCACGAGGAGCCGCCCGAGCTACCGCGCAGGTCGTGCCCCATGGCGACGTGGCTGACGGCCATGACATAGGCGCGACCGGCGCGGGTGGGCGGGCAAAGACGAGTGGGGGGCATGCGAAGCGGGCTGGCCCTCGACACTTGACAGGCGGCTCATGGTGAGCACTAAGCTGACAAAGGGGTAGCCGCGCAGATCGGGGCTTGGGTGGCGTCGAGGAAGTGGGGGGGGAGGAGGAGGAGAGTGGGTAATAATGTCGCAACGCAAATTTGCGGCGAACTTAAAGTGTCCGTCGCAAATTTATGACGGCTCATTTCTCTATGTCGCAAAATTTCGATCGACAAAAAATTTACTGAAATAAAAATCAAGAATTAGTAAATTTGCGACGGATTATCCGTCGCAAATTTCGAGCCGGTAAATTCCTCGCAAAATTTGCGACCAGAGATCACTATAGTCCGTCGCAAATTTGTGACGGATTAATATGTCGTCGCAAATTTTTTGACCCGACAACAATTTCCGATGGAAATAAAAATCCGTTGCAAATTTGCGACGTAAAAAAATCCGTAGCAAATTTGCGACGGAAATAAAAATCCGTCGCAAATTTCAAACGGTAAAATTGCCTCGCAAAATTTGCGACGGACCACTATAGTCCGTCGCAAATTTGCGACGGACAGTTGAGTCCTGTCGCAAATTTGCGACGGAACTCCACTTTCCGTCGCAAATTTGCGACGGACTTTCTATGTCCGTCGCAAATTTTCGACCGACAAAAATTTCCGACGGAAATAAAAATCCGTTGCAAATTTGCGCCATAAAAAAAAATCCGTTGCAAATTTGCGACGGAAATAAAAATCCGTCGAAATTTGCGACGGACAGGTTGAGTCCGTCGCAAATTTGCGACGGACTATACCGGTCCGTCGCAAATATGGACATACTACATGATCGTTGTAAATTTGTGACGTCTTTTTTCGGTCAAAATTTAGCATCTCATTTATTTGGGTCCTAAATTTGCTACGTCTTTTTTTCAGTCCAAAATTTTGGCATCTCAAATTTTGCAATGGAAATTAGAATTTCGGAAATGTTAGGGCACGTTAATAATATTTGACTTGTCGGCATTTAGGGACAAAATTTCGACGATCAATTAAAATAAAAAGAATAATCGACAATAACAATAATAAAAAGCACAATAACAATAATAACAAGAACAATAATGATAACAACCAAAATAGCACTTGTAGCATTAATAATTACACATATGTAGTGTTTTGTGACAAAATTTTAATCTTCGTCTTCGTCTTCGTCTTCGTCTTCGTCTTCGTCTTCGTCCTCGTCTTCGTCATCCGTCCGAAAATCGATTCTCGAGCATTCTTGTACATTTAATTCGCAAATTTCAGTTGGATCCACATCTATCATTACTCCACATGGATCTCGTAAAGTTGGTATGTTATATTCCTCAATTTCAACCGTGTTACACACTTCCTATTGTTGGTAGGCTCTATCCTTCCAAGGTGTCTCGATTTTCCTCTCGTGCTTTGATTTTACATAGAGCCCACCAATCAGCTTTGTCACGTTTCAAACTAGGATATGATGCATAACATACTTGAATTGCTTGTTGTGCTAAGACAAATGGTTCATACTTCATATACCTTTTCTTGTGATTTATTTCAACCAAATTGAACTTCGTATGCACCTTCATTCCTTTGACGGGGTCGAACCACGTGCACTTAAATAACACAACCCGCATCATTAATGGTCCAGGGTACTCTATCTCTATGATTTCATCCAACAAGCCATAAAATCATCTTCCGAACGCCACCATTGGATGACCGAACGACACACCACTATTCATTGTGGATTTTCCCATTCCATATTCTTGAGTATGAAAATTATAACCATTTATGAAATATGCTGGCCAATTTCGAACTCTTAACCGTTGACCCCATGACAGATGATATAGCAATCCTTGCCCTCCAATTTCATCATAATTATCAGTGAACCTAAGGTTACACATGCAAAGTCAATAATATATATTATACTAAATGATGTATATAATTTTAATAACTTGGTTTTGGTCCATAGGCAACTTACATATGTCTTGAACCATGCTGCAAATTGTTCATCGCACAAACGGTCAAACTCATTTATTGTAGTCCAAACATTGAAGTTTGGAAAATCCTAATATTAAAAACCATATAAATATTATCAAATATTTGACACACAAATCATATATTTGCAAATTTACACTTACTTGAAGTATGGCTCGACTTCCGGGAAGTTCAAAAATATAAGCACGGGCTGCATGAAATTCTTCGCCTAATAAGTAACAAAACTGACATGCGCCGCTTGGTCGACCCGTATAATTGAAAATAGAGAATGCTGTGCAATTGGGATCAATGGGGCCCTCATCATTTCTGCTCGCTTCCACCTCTTGCAGACCGAACGTGCGGCTCAAAATAGTATGATGCAAATGTTGTCACTTCTTCCACAATATATGCATTACAAATTGAAGCTTCAACACGTGCCTTATTCTTCACTTTTTTCTTCAAATGATATAAGAATCTAGTTGAAATAGAAAGAAGCTTATCGGAACATATTATATGATAAACTAATTTGAATTGTATTTTAAAAAACATGACCTCTCAAATGGATACATCCATCGAAATTGGACGGGACTCCGCAACTTTGGCCTCATAAGGCAAGTGAACTAAGAGATGCTCCATCAAATCAAAAAACGCCTGAAGGAAATATCCTTTCTAAGTTGCAAAGAATAATTGAAATATCTCTCTCTAGTTTTTCCATGTGCGATGCTTTTAACACTGTCGAGCAAATATCATGGAGGAAATTGCTTAACTCGTAATGGCGCCCCATACAAAGTTCGCAGAACTTCCCTCAAAACTATTGGAATTAGTCTTTCCATCGATGTGACAATCATGACTCTTCAAATCTGTGAACTTGCATTCATTCAAATCAACACATCTCCCGAGGTTCGAAGCATATCCATTAGGAAACCGCATGATTTCAACCATTGACAAACAACTCGCCTCCTCGCTCCTTATCCAATGTATAAACCGCTTTCGGTTTTGGTCCCCGCTCGCTTGCATCCACAGCTAGTATTGGCCGATCGCAAATATCTCTCATATCTTTTCTTGCGTTCAAGTTGTCTTTTGTTTTTCCAGCGACATCCATCACAAATTTATGACATTGTCGAAAACATTCTTTTCTATGTGCATGACGTCAAGATTATGATGAATAAGATGGGCCTTCCAATATGGTAGATCCCAAAATATACTGCGTTTGTCCACTTATGTGTACTTCCGTACGCAAAGTCGTGCCGTGCGGTTCTCAACAACAGCTTGGAAAGTCCCGCACACGCTCCCAAATTTGATCGCTGGTCAACCTCAATGGTGGACGCGTTCTTTCAATCCTATTCTTGGTGAACTCTTTCTTATTCCTTCGAAAGGATGACTTGGCGGTAAAAATTGTCAGTGATGAGTCAAAATAGCTGGGCTTCTTTCCATGTTTTAATCTAAATGACTTTGACCTCTCCAAACATATCGACATCCTAAGATCCCAACAGACTCCATCCAAATAACATTCCGTAAGCTGGAAAGTTATTTATCGTCCAAAGAAGGGCAGCTTCATTACAAATGTTTGATCGGTAGAAACGTCATACGTAGGGACACCTTCAACCTATAGCCGTTGTAACTCCTCAATCAATGGTTGCATATAAACATCTATCAACTTTTTCGGATTTTGCGGTCCTGTCACGATCAATGGCAAAAACATATAAGGTGTCTTCATGCACATACCAGTGGAAGATTGTACGGCGTTAAGATAATTGGCCAACATGAATAACTTTTTCTTGTTTTCCCAAATGGAGCAAATCCATCGGCACGAGACCTAACTTGATGTTCCGAGGCTCCATCGCAAACTCAGTGGTATGTTCTATCAAAATGTTGCCATGCCTCCGCATCCGAAGGATGACACATTAGACCCTCTTCTGTTTCATGATTTGCATGCCAAGTCATGTGTTCAAGCAGGGCTTTAGACGCATAAAGCCTTTGTAATCTGGGGATTAAGGGCGAGATAAAACATTTTCTTGCATGGTCTACGCTTCGATTACGACCACCCGCTCCTGTTAATCTTGTACCTAGGTTGGCTATAGAATTTGCAAGATTCTGCATTTTCATCATCTCTCCAATATATCATACAACCCCTACTACATACATCAATCCTTACAACCTAAGACCTAAGTTATCCACTAGCTTTTTCATATCATAAAAATCACTTGGCATGATGTTATCACGAGGCAATGATTCCCGCATTACTTCAACAAAAGAGTTAAAGCAATCCGCAGACACATTATGCTCGCCTTGATATTTAATAGTCGGGCTGTCACCGATAACTTAGTGTGGTCCTCACAACCTGCCCATAAAGGTTCATCTCGCCGCTTTCAACACATCCCGTAACCGATTAGATTGAAAAGTTTCATTATAGACATTCTCATCAAAACCCGTTACTCCTATATCTTTCAATTGTGAAGCATGACTAGTACCCACTTGTTCACGTGTAGGAGTAAAACTAGTACTTGCATGATTTGATTCTGTGACAAAATTATAACTAGCTGCATCAATCACCATCCTCTCGTATGGGTTCAATTGCTCATAATAGCCACATTCTTCTCTAACTGAAAATTGGTCACTTCTTCCATATCCTTCATCAGATATAAATGGTTCACCATGGGAAGTCTAATTATAATAGTTCGGACTAAACCCAAATCTAGTAAGGTGTTCTCTAACTTGATCACACACAAGAAATTTACCATTACCGCACTTTTTACATGGACACCTTAACTTATTTCCATCCATGAACTCATATTTACTACTAGCAAAGTCTAAAAATAGTTCCAACCCAGTACGAAACTCATCTGTCAATCCTTGACGTCCAGGTAAGTTCTTATTATACATCCAAGCCCTTTCTCTTTGCATTTTGTAAATTATAATTTTTGTTATCACGCAACAATTAATATGAAATTGCAAAAATAGAAAAAAAATTACCATGTAAAGAAGACTTACCCAAATATTTGACTGAAATATTGGTAGGAGAAAGTGGTCAATTTGATGAGAATTGCAACGTCCACTTGGATTGCGAGACGTTCAATTAGACACATACCCAAAAAGAATAATCACTTAAGAATCATTTTTTAATAATTTTTAATGTTCGATGGAAACGGAATTCATCCCTCGCAAATTTGCGACGGAAAGTTAATTCCGTCGCAAATTTGCGACGGAATTTTCATTTATTCGTCGCAAAACGGCGTGGCCGTTCGGCCTCATCCAAAGGCCGGCGAGGTGTCACCGGTCGCCGGTCGTTAAACCGGTGATGCAGATACGAAAAAAAAAAAAAACATAAACATATATAAAATAAAAGAAATTACAATTCAACAATGAATAGTCACGAAGCTAGCTATGATACTTACCGATACAAAAGCTTCACCGAGATTAATATTTGCGTGCATGGATTTTGCTGATTTTAGACATATGAAAGAGGGAGAAAAGCGAGAGAGAGCGAGAGAGAGAGATAGGGTTGGAATATCACGGGCTGATAAACTACAAATTTGCGACGGACGTTCGTTTTCGTCGCAAATTTGCGACGGATTTGGCGACGGTTTTTTTTTCCGTCGGAAATTTGCGACGAACTTTTTGCGACACGGATTTATTTTCTGTTGCAAATTTGCGACAAACTTCTTTCCGTCGCAAATTTGCGACGGATTTTGGGACGGTTTTTTTTCCGTCGGAAATTTGCGACGAACTTTTTCCGTCGCAAATTTGCGACCGGAATTAGCGACGGTTTTTAATTTGCGACGGAAAAAAATTCCGTCGCAAATTTCCGACGGATTTTTCATCCGTCGCAAATTCTGTCACAAATTTGCGACGGAAATAAACCGTCGCTAATTTTTGACGGAAAATTTCCGTCGCAAATTACATGTTTTTTTGTAGTGTGAACCAGATGTCTAAACTCGATGCTTGAGCTTCTTGAGTTCTTGCTCTTGGCCTTTTTGTTTTCTAGGACAACCCAAGGATTCTTGTCATATGTAACAAAACAGCATGTGGACTTATCCTTACTTTTAAATGAGCGTTTGGATTTTCAATTTGTATTAGCACGTACCCGACAATCATGCAGACCCAATAGATATAGACACTGGGTAATCATGTCTCAAATGGAGCACATATTCTTTTGCGAAAAAGATCAGCTGTTGAAAGTTATCTCCTCATGAAGGAAAAAATATTTTGGTGATCCACAAAAATATGCTTAAATTGTCTTAATGATTAGAATCCAATTGGACCTTCACCCCCTTCGACACCATACCCACTTCCCGGACTTTCAACGCAGGGGCCAGACCTAAAGCACCAGACCTTGATTGAGGACCATGAAACTTAAGCCTAAGACCCCTGTGCCCAAACCCGAGACATACTCCCATGGTGGCCTTGTTGGGAAAACCTCTTGGGGTATTTTGAAATTGACAAAGCCATCATTTTGTCATTATTAATCAATGAATGCATATAATGTTTTATTTTAGGCAATGTAGATGTAAGGAAGCTCTATCACCATCGATGAGTTCTGAAGTACAAAATGGAAACACTGATGATTAATCAATAGAGGATGAACAAGTCAGAGGAACGGGAAGTTCATAAACACTTGGAGGTGTCATAAGGTGAACAGTTCTATTGAGCCTTGATTATTAATGTAGCTCTCTATATCTCTTGAGAAGAACATGCGTATCACGTGTTTACGCATTCTGATTTGAAGACCCAAATAGTCCTTTGACTATCAATCTAAGTCTCAAGGAACATTGACAACAAGCCATAGGCATGGAACTCCGGAAGAGATACACGAAGGAAAATCCAATCAGTCGTCAATCACTTTGGTAAAAAAGATTATATTCTAATATATGCAACTCTTTTCATGGAAACTACACCATGCTAGGAAGATTTAATTGTATGGATGATCAAATCTCTCAGTGATTGTATTGTTTATTTTCAATTGTTGAATTGATTCTCTTGAAGATTATCCAAGAGCTAGTTTGAATATTGAAGACTATATGAGAAGATCAATGCATTTTGGAGAAATCACTAATCACGAGAGCAACTCCGGACTGAGAAAGCTTTACTCTTGATACACTCATGCTCTTGTTGAGTTGTTGAGCAAGAAGTTCATTTACTTAAAGTGCTTGCCATTGATTGTAAGTTCGTTTGAGAAGTGTATTGAGTATTGTAGTAGTGCTTGGAATTTGGTAATGTGATCTATCAGTTTCTGGTAGAAGTGTCATGAGCGACCTCCGGTTTTTTAAACATCAAAAAAGGGAGTCTCACCTGGTACGTGCTAAGTCTAGGTTTGGGACTTAACTCGGGCTCTTCCAAGCCCATATCATATCGCGACTTAGGGTTTAGGTTTTTAACCTGTAAATGATTTTTATCTAGGAGTCGCCACTAATTAATTTGGGGTGGGTCGATTAAAAACCCAAGTAAGGTGACGGGAGAATCACCCTACTCCTACGAACCAGAGATTAAATAAGTTTGGGGGACTTGGTTACACTAGTCGAGTTACTAATGCTCTTTCGGTACCTTTCATCCTATTCACTTCAGAAAACATTTGTTAGGCAGTTTGGATTGATTTTAGGATCTATCTCCTAACATGTGAGGTGATCAAATGAGTGCACAATCATTAATGATTAGCAGTCAAGATAAATATGCAGCCTAGGGTTCTAACCCTAACTAAGGCAACAAAATTCAAAATACAACAATTTATGCAATTATATTCTAATTAAAAACACAACATGCATAATAATAATATGACAACGGTGAATATAACATGCAAAGTCTTACTGCATAGTCTTACAAGCCTATCCGATTTAAAACATGATTGATAATCAGATAATTCACATAATTTAGAAAATATTCAAGAAATACTAATTTCTAGATTATTTCCTAATTTATAAAATTAAAAAACGATTATATATATTTTAGAAATAATAATAATAATAATAATAATAACACGATTTGAAGAAATTTTTTTTTAAAAGTTTAAAAAAAATTAAAAAATAAAATATATTAATATATTAATATAAAATAAACCAGGTCGGGTCAAAGGATCCGGGCCGGTCAGAACTGACCCGGGTCAACGGATCCGACCCGAAATGTTGACCCAGGTAGAATTTTCGGACCCAAACCCGGTCAAATGGTCAACCCGGGTTGTGAACCGGGTCGGATTGGTCCCCGTGTGTACAAACGCGTGGGGGCATCGGCCGAGCGAGATCCAGCGTCTCACCGGCCGACCCAGGTCAACTCCGGCCTGGATTTTGTCTCCCGGGACCCCCATGAAGCTCTTCGCTTGCCCAACTCACCGTTCGATCACCTGTTCGCCGGCTGGCGACCAAAAACAAATGGGCCTCATTGAAGCATTTCCTCGAACATTTGGAGTGCATGCAGAAACGAGGGCAATTCGACCTGTTTCAAGGCCCCGGCCAACTCTAGTGACCACCACTCACCTTTGATGCGACATATGGACTAAGGGCAACGACAGTATAGGCCGGGATTCGCGCGAAACGATAGACGCGAGTCCCGGCCAAATCGCATACAAAAACGGGGGCAGGCAGGGGAACTCAGGATCGGGGAGTACTCACCGGTCAGGGCTGCTTTTTGGGGGTCGCCGGTCGATCCATGGGAAACGGGAAGGCTAGCTGATGTCGTTCTCAATCCCTGCAAACTCTCAAACCTCTCATTTTCTCTCTATTTCTCTCTAACTCTCTCTGGATGCTCTGTTTCAGACCGGAACCGCCCCTGCTCTCTCTCTTCTCTGCCGCTTATATAGCGGCCGCCGGTTACTGCTCCTGCCCCTAAAGTTGTGGCCTTAATGGCCATGCACCGGCCATAATTTGCTCTTAAGACTTTTGTGGCCAACTCGCGCAGTGGATCAGATTATCCACGGTTCGCAGGCAATGGTCGGGATAGGGGAGAATAGGGGAAGGAGGAGAGAGGGACAGCCGGGCCGGGGAAGGAGAAAAGAAGGTGCGGGCTAGGCCGGGCCCAACTTGTGCGCGGGGAAAAAGGAAAAAAGAAAATGGGCTGGGCCCACGCGGGGGGAGAAAGAAAGAGGACCGGGTCGACCCGACCTGTACCTGATTTTTTTTAATTAATTTTTTTAAAAAATTTTAAATTTTTTTTTAAAGTTTATTAAGAAAATATGGTCTAATAGGCCCTATTAATGCAAATGTGCATAATGTCTATATGCAATGCAATTAGATAAAAAAATATTTTTTTTGTTTTAGGTATTAAAGAAAATTAACCCCTAAATTTTGGACAATTTAATTGGGCAATAAAAAAAAATAGGTGTCAATAGCTACCCCTCTTTGAAGGTGAGCTCGCCGAGGTTGAGCCCGCAGATATTGCATTCAAAGATAAAATGACACCTAAATTTAGCCCGTGCGTGTACAATGAATGCTATCTTTGGCGAGACCATGGGTCCCATTTTTCATGATGCGATATAAGATGATGCATGCTAAAGCAAATAAAAATATACATGAGCTTACTTACCTTGCCGAAGGGTAGAATAATTCCAGATAATTGATATTGTGTGTCGAGGACCCGAACTATCTTCGGCCGCCTTGACGGGGGAAATGGTTTGTCTAGGACCGAACCTATTTTCGGTCTCCTTGACTGAGGTTTGCTTATCGAAGCACTTGGATCATGTCAACGGGTCTTTGAAAAGACTCAAATAGTGAGTACTTAGAGGTCATCGCCCGAAGATTTGATGGTTTGTCTGGTGGGTCCTCGCCAGTGGGTCTTGAAAAAGCTCAAATAATGAGCACTTGAGGGTCCTCGCCCGAGTATTTGATAATTTTCCTGGTGGGTCCTTGCCAGCAGGTCTTGAAAAGGCTTAAACAATGAGCACCTGAGGGTCCTCACCCGAGGATTTGATGATTTGCCTGGTGGGTCCTCGCCAGCAGATCTTGGAAAGGCTCAAACAATGAGCACCTGGAGGTCCTCACCCGAGGATTTGATGATTTGCCTAGTGGGTCTTCGCGAGCAAGTCTTAAAAGAGACTCAGGTATGCAAAAGTGTGCCATGTCAGCTCCATTGGGGAGGATATTCGAGAGTCTTTGGGACGTCTTTGGAGACAGTCTAGACGTCTAGTGCTATTTGAGTCCTTAAGGACATTTTATCTATTAGAGACGATTAGAGCAAATATGCATACATTCATCAAAGATATAGACAAGCTAGGCTATTTCAGAATGTGCATTTCAAAGCTCACTGGGGTTGTAGATAACTCAATTAAAGCTCATGTATGATGATTTTGCCATGTTTGCATCACAAAATATCCAATAAGAGTAATCATCATTTGAGACAATTTTTGCTCACAAGGTGGACTTCTCAAGATGCTGAACGAGGGACCTTCAGTTAGAAACGACTTTCCACTCGCTCTAATTGAAAAAAGGTTATTTTGTCCCGACCATTAATGCAGGAATATTGACAACACTCAATCTGACCGTCGTCATATTAACAAGGGTATGAGTTTTCTCGCAAGCAGTATGACACTACCAATCTGAGAGGTCTTCTTCAGGGTTGTAATGTAGGCTTGGTCAATGGCATGACAAATGAGACTGTCCAAGTCAAGGCCATGAAAGAAAATACTCCGTGATCATCTCCGAGTCTACAAGTCAAGAATCTTGCAAAATGAGATAGAAGTAGTCTTGCTCGCACTTCCTCGAGCGATGTTTATAAACATTTGAAATTCTACGTTAATTCAGGTGCCCTAGTCAGAAGAGACTTTATGAGTGACATAACGTAGGCTCGTCTCATAGGTTGAGAAACGAAAAGATCGTTAGGCTAAAAATGTGTGTATAATGGGTGAGAGTTGGTGATCATATTGGCGTTGTCACCTGTCTTTTTCTTTACCGTCAGGATCCTCTTAGACAACTTCCCGGGGTAATTTGGTGTCTTGGTTTCTTGGACTTTTGTCCAATAATTGCAAATTTGCTTGGGGATACAAATTCCTTCGCCTTTTTTATCGCTTTTTGTCTATGGGCATTGGCCTTGCTTTTACCAGGCACACTGCTTTTTCACGTCCTCCATTTTTCATTTTTTTTCGTTTCATCATTTTTTTGCTATTCTTTTGGTATTGTCAAGAACTAGCCTAGACAAGTTTGAATAAGACCATATTATTAGGCTCTTGGGGTCTTCATCTTCATCTGGCACTTTGGACCATGATGCTCGAATTGTGATGACCTTCACCTTGCCCTGGTGTGGAGGATGATCACCAACTGGGTTCGTACGAAACAAAATCGCTGGCTTAATTGGGCTAGTAAGGGATAAAAGTGTATGTGATAGAAGAAGAACTGCTCTTCGTCATCCTAAGGCACTTAAATCACTGTGAGAGTTCAATTGCAATAATAACACCTAAAGATTGATACAAGTGAGAGCAAGAAAATTTCTATCCATTTTTCTCACCTTGCGATGTCGACTTACCTCCAGTTGCCCCAATATGGGGGTGGTTCTTAACAGGGGTAATTTAAAAGGAACCTCCAAGTGTATGGGCTCAAAATGGTTAAGCAAAGGATTGCCGGTAGTGTATGGGGCAGAAAAATGAACTGCCTCTCGTCACTTTGGCTACCGTACCTTATGCGAGAAACCCCTTTACCTTGCAGACATGGAATATTTTCACTCGTCTCACCAGGAATCAGTACATGGGGATGTGTATGGACTAAGGATCGCCTTTTGTCATCCCGACATATCTCATTCAGCATACCTGAGTAGTTTGACACCATTCGTCCAATTGTCAAAATTTTCACATGGAATTGGTGAATTAAACAGGTAAAATTACCATGCAAAATTCCTTTCCAAAAGACATGCAGTGCACTTGGAGGAGGACTAAGCATCTATTGCTTTAAATTGCTTCCTCTTTCTTTGATTCTTTCTACTCTTATGAGAAGAGTTTTTAGGGAAAGAGATACTTACCTATGCTACAATGGTGAGGCAAACTTGCAAGGTAATAAGAAAGACCGCTTTAACAAATGGCTCTTTGAGGGACAGGAATTGCGAACGATATAATATTACCCTTCGTGACTCCCTTCACTTGAGTTTAAATTGACAACTCCTTGAGCTTTCTCAAATGTCGACAATTTCTGTCGAAAATAGCATGAGCTCATGCTAGAAATGAAATGATAAAGGATAAATTGTGAACGATACCAAATTACCCTTCCTCCATTTTGCCTTCAAAGCTAGCATGGTCTTTTCTTTTGTGACTCCTTCATGGTTTGTCTTAAAGCTCGAATGAAATCCTCTATAATTTAGGGTACTCCCAATTAGGCGGTCCTCTTCTCGGCGCATGCTGTATCAATGAGGTCTCGGCACGTTGAGGAGATTTTTAGGAATCCTCTGATTCCTGACTGCGCAGGGCATATGCAATTGCTTGCATGGGGATCTTCGTAGCAATGCTAATCTTAACTTTAAATGTCTTCGATTGATATAGGCGTCGTAATCTTTTCCAATGACTACCGTCGAGACTTCCATGGTTGTCAGGATCAGCATCGACACTATCTTGTCATATGCAAAGTACTTTCCACCTGCTTATGCTAGACCTTTATTCAAATTCATCATATATAAAAGGAAATGATATGTTATTTCTATGCTAAAGTGGATGAACTTTAGGAATGAAATACACCCTTTTTGATGGACTAGGGGAATTCCATGCTCCCTAGTCTACTCTCCCAATTAAGCGCTCCCTGCATTTTAAGGGAAAAACACGTTAGCTATTTTCACAAACTTGGGCTAGGACAAGGAACGAGATATATCCTTTTAGTATTTCGTTATGTTTCGTTCAAGAAGTCCCAAGATTTGCGCTCTATCCGGCTTCCTAGCACGTCAGAGTCTGGCATGCTCCTCAATTCGTCAACTGCAAAAGAAAAGAGATGGAATGTCATTTCCAAAACTTATTAAGGAATAAGACGTACCTTTTTCTTTCAAAAGGGATAATCTCTTCTTGGTTTGTTCCTGAATGATGTTCTGCACGTCGTGGAGGCAAGGAATGCTCAACACTCCCTTTGACTCTTTGGGACTGATATTTGCCCTACATTTTATCTCGAAGGTTGGATGATTTTCGCTCGGACTGCCCTTATCGGATTAGTCGGTCCGCGATCATTACCAGGGCCTGATGCGCTCTTTAGTTTGTGTCATTTTCAAATGCCCCTTTGTAATAACAAATCAAAAGGGGATATGCTCTGAGACACGAAGTGAGTGAATTAAAAAAACAAAACATGGCTATGAGCATATATATCTTTCTAACATGATTCTTTCTTTGGTCTTTTTGAAAAATGATAAAACATTCGTTTTATTTTCAAAAGTTTAGAAACGAGGAAGCATGAGGAAGCCCAGGCCTCAGCACACTTTCCTTTACATGGCTGGATATCGTCAACGGGCCGATTTGGGATACTTCCTCAATCCCTCAAAATAAAACATTTGTAATTCTTTTGAATAATTCAAGCAAGTTACATTTGTTGGAATGGAAATTGCAATACTAAAATTTCAAGCATAATTGAAAATTCAGGAAACTGGGAATCCTAGAAAACAAATGAGACTTTAGAAGGCAAGAAAAGCTCCCACATAGGGGAGGATTCAAACTATTAATATGTCTCTATTCTAAGGGAGGAAAATTGAGTCTTCAGTTTATTCAATGACAACATCTGTGCCTCCTGCTTGATTGGGTGGCACGTTGCGGAATGAAAACATTTTTGCATCCAACAATTTCTGGACCTTATTCTTCAAGACAACACGGTCATTGACGGAAGGTCTCATTTCACCCAAATGATAGTTGCATGCCTTGGAGGGATCGTAATTGGGGAAACGCTCAGGATTTTCACGCTTTGGCTCTTTAGCAAGCAATTTCTTCTCCAGAAGAATGGGCAGGATCTGAGACATAGGCCAAGGGAGTGGCGTGAACTGCTTTTTGTTATTTCTCCTTTGGGGCGGCTTGAGGCTGACTGCTGCCCACCACTTATCTAGACTATTGGGGGAGGATAAGTAATCTGGGTGTATGTGAAATCCACGTCTACAAGGAGCTCATTCTTCTTTTTCATGCCGAGTCTATTGCTTGTGAAGGTGGGGTCAGTAAACCACCCTTCACGCAATCCCATTTCGATGCGCTCGCCCACCGGAACGAGTCGATTAAGTGACTTAACAGTGGCACTAACCAGTCAGTATCTATATTCATATGAAAGAGACTTAATGAACAACTTCATTTGTTCATAATCAGGGAGTTCTGGGGTGACCTGGGCAGCCAAATTCCTTCATCTGGTGGCATATTCTTTGAACGATTCACTCTTCTTTTTCTCCATGCATTCGAGATCGTCACGAGAAAATGTGACATCGAGGTTGAATTGGTATTGCTTGAGGAATGCATCCGCAACATCATCCCAAGATTTAAAGGCATTTACATCTTTTGACATATACCATGTCAAAGCTGGCCCTGTTAAGCTTGCTTGAAAAGTCTGAATCATGAGAAGCTCCTTATCGACATACTGGGTCATTCGCACATGATACATGTGCAAGTGGTGCCTGGGGCATGAAGTGTCATTATATTTCTCGAATTCTAGCATTTTGAATTTTTCTAGCATCTTGACCCTTTTGTACACGGACATGTCAAGTGGGATAGAATGCTGTGGGCCCTGTAACTGTTTCAACATTTCCTCAACCTTCACAAGGCATTTGTCATGTTCCATCATTAGCGCACTCTCGAGTTTGGCCTCCTCGATCGCAAGTGGGAGTGGATCCTTTTCTAACATAGGCATCTTACCGTTACTAGCTGTGGCTTGATCGTTGCTAGTAAACGAATGTGGTAGCACCACCTCAATTGATTCAGGTGTGGGAGTGAGTTTGCCATGAATGGACTACACCTGCTTCGTGAGATTTTCGATTATGTTGAGGACCAGCTTCATCTCGTTTTCCACATTAGTGAGACGGATCGATACGTCTTCCTTGGCCATTTTTGCCTGGCGAACTGGTATAATTCGTAACTACCTGTTAAAAATATGACAACGAATGAGTATAAGACCTCATAAGGGATCTGTCCATGACTTAGTCTAGTATTGTATCTAGTTATCACGTATTTTTTATTTGCAAAAAACAAGAAAAGCAAAAAAGTTATATATATATATATTCATTACAACGGCAATCTCGGGGTTCGAACCCCGGTCGACTCGGACCGCCTTCACTCCCGGGTACCACCAGGCCGAGGCACTAGTAGTGTTACCGGGGCACGCCCTTTTTTATTTATACATCATTTTCTCCCTTTTTTTATATTTAAAATGATAATAAATCGCATGGGAAAACGATGATTTATAACGTGCTTATAAAAATAAGAGAATGAGTTGGAAGCAAATATTTTGAAAAAGTTTTAGTGATTATTTTTTTCGAAATGGCTATGGTATTGAATCCACAACCAAACTAGATTAATCATGGACCAACCGAGATACGCGAAAATAAGTAAATTGCAAGGTGTAGGAATAAAAAACTTACTTTACCGAGAACCATGGCAATCATAAAAACATGCACATGAGGAGTGAGGTTCGATTTATATCTAGACTGGTTTAGCAAAGTGAAATTAAAAGGATGCCTGACCGTTGTAGTCTTGCGTTGGTGTCAAGTCCTTTTAACCTCGGCCAAATCGAAAGAAATATCTTATAGTCACGCGAATAGCGGCTAAAGATAGACACTTTACGATTTTTTAGAAAGAAATTTCGGGGAAAAGAAAGGCAACCTCTACATCGCGGGCTCGTGTTCAAGGTCATATCTTTCTTAACACCATTCTAAAATGCCCTATCACGGCCCAGGTTCGGTAGCATGGTTGTGTGTGCAACAGTGTAGTGCTAAATCATTAAAGCATGCGTAACAATTCATAAACAATCATCATTTCAAATGTTTAGGAAATGAATCCTCACTCCCAAACTCCGAATTTGCAAAATAAGGAGTTAACAAAAACTATGCCCCTTATAACTCCCAACTGCAAGAACATTTAACACCTCAAATATAAGAGATGTACATGGAATCCTCGCTGCCAAACAAAAATATTTTTGAACAAGACAAAATTTCAGGCCTAAGTCCACTTTTAAAAAAAAAATGCAACTCCCCAGCAGAGTCGCCAGTCTGTCGCGACCATCCTCTGGTTTTTTAAACATAAAAAAAGGGAGTCTCACCTGGTACGTGCTAAGTCTAGGTCCGAGACTTAACTCGAGCTCTCCCAAACCCATACCAAATCACGACTTAAGGTTTAGGTTTTTAACCTGCAAGTGATTTTTATTTAGGAGTCGCCACTAATTAATTTGGGGTGAGTCGATTAGAAACCCAAGCAAGGTGACGAGAGAATCACCCTACTCCTACGAATCAGAGATTAAATGAGTTCGAGGACTTGGTTACACTAGTTGAGTGACTAATGCCCTTCCAGTACCTTTCATCTTATTCACTTCAGAAAACATTTGTTAGGCAGTTTGGATTGATTTTAGGACATATCTACTAACATGTGAGGTGATCAAACGAGTGCACAATCATTAACGATTAGCAGTCAAGATAAATATGCAGCCTAGGGTTCTAACCCTAACTAAGGCAACAAAATTCAAAACACAACAATTTATGCAATTATATTCTAATTAAAAACACAACATGCATAATAATAATATGACAACGATGAATATAACATGCAAAGTCCTACTACATAGTCTTGTAAGCCAATCTGATTTAAAATATGATTGATAATCAGAAAATTCACATAATTTAGAAAATATTCAGGAAATACTAATTTCTAGATTATTTCTTAATTTATAAAATAAAAAAAATGATTTTATATATATTTTTTAGAAATAATAATAATAATAATAACACGTTTTTAAGAAAAAAAATATTAATATAATAATAAACCTGGTTGGGTCGGAGGATCCGTGTAGATCAGAACCGACCCGGGTCAACGGATCCAACTCGAAATGTTGACTCGGGTCGATCTTCGGTTCCGAATCGGGTCAGATGGTCAACCCGGGTTGGGAACCGGGTCGGATTGGTCCCCGCATGTACAGACACGCGGGGGTGTTGGCCGAGCGAGATCCAACGTCTGGCCAGCCGACCCAGGCCAACTCCGGCCTGAATTTTGTCTCCCAGGACCCCTATAAAGCTCTCCGCTTGCCCAACTCACCGTCTGACCACCTGTTCGTCGACCGGCGACCAAAAACAAATTGGCCTCGTTGAAGCATTTCCTCGAACACTTGGCGTGCGTGCAGAAAACAAGGGGAATTCGACCTGTTTCAGGGCCCTGGCCAACTCCGGTGACCACCACTCACCTTCGACGCGACGTATGGACCGAGGGCAAGGACGATATAGGCCGGGATTCGCGCGAAATGATCGGCGCGAGTCCCGGGCAAACCGCGTACAAAAATAGAGGCAGGCAGGGGAACTCGAGACTGGGGAGAACTCACCGGTCAGGGCTGCTTCCGGGGGTCACTGACCAATCCGCGGGTAACGGGCAGGCTGATTGGTGTCCTAAGTCCCTGCAAACTCTCAAACCTCTCCTTTTCTCTCTATTTCTCTCTAACTCTCTATGGATGCTCTATTTCGGATCAGAACCGCCCCTGCTCTCTCTCTTCTCTGCCGCTTATATAGTGGCCGCCGGTCGTTGCTCCTGCCCCCAAAGTCGTGGCCTTGATGGCCCTACACCGGCCATAACCTGCTCCCAAGACTTTTGTGGCCAACTCATGCGGTGGAGTGGATTATCTGCGGTTCGCAGGCGACAGTCGGGGCATGGGAGAATAGGGGAAGGAGGAGAGAGGGACAACCTGGCTGGGGAAGGAGAAAAGAAGGCGTGAGCTGGGCTGGGATCAGCTCGCGTGCGGGGAAAAAGGAAAAAAGAAAATGGGCTGGGCCCATGCGGGCGGAGAAAGAAAGAAGGCCGGGTCAAACCGGCCCGTCTCTGTTTTTTTGAATTATTTTTTTATAAAATTTTAATTTTTTTTAAAGTTAATTAGGAAAATATGCTCTAATAGGCCCTATTAATGCAAATGTGCCTACTGTCTATATGCAATGCAATTAGATAAAAATATATTTTTTTATTTTAGGAATTAAAGAAAATTAACCCCTAAATTTTGTGCAATTTAATTGGGCAATAAAAAAAAAAGGTGTCAACAAGAAGTATCATTGGCTACATTACAACCTCTCAAAGAATAGTTGGTGGATTCCAACCTATTGATGCTATTAGTCTGGAAAAGTGGATGTAGATTTGATCTAAGCTAAACACTATAAAGATCTTTATGCAAATCTTTTATCTCTCTATTTACTTTCATACTTATTTGATAGAAGCAATGCATTGATATCACATGCTCATTCCTGTATACATCAAACTTGATTATGATAATTCCACAAAATCTATCAAGTTTGGTTGATTAACCTATTCATCCCCTATAGGTTGCATATTTATCCACAATAGTCCTGTCATTATATCTTCTCCTCATAAGCTTCGTATCTTTCAATAGCTACCTTAAAGGATACAACCGTAATAATTGGCACCAACACCTTGCTTTCGATAATCATACATCCTGTATCTATATCCATATATACACTCATCCAAACATGCATGGGTGGCTCGCCTTATTTTATACTTCATAATAAGGTCTATTTATTTTACTGACGAAAAGATCACATGGGCTTTACTTATATGTCTCTTTTCTATTGTCTATTTCTTAGGATATTTGATGTTGGTGTCTTGCTTAATTGACGCTAGATATAGGCCTAATTGAAAGTTCATTTAAACCTAATAAATCCAAAGGTCAAAAAAGAAAAGGCGTCAACTAACTCTACCCCGTTCTCACCACCATCACGTGTCACAATCAACCTCGACTGCTGAGTGCACCAAAAAGAAGGTAGTAAGACTACAAAAGTTTGTATTAGCACAAAAAAAAAAAAAAGACTACAAAAGTTTGACTGTCCCAAGCGAGGTTTTGGAAACCTGCGGTGTGTGAGAGAGGCTTAGGATGTAAAATATTGTAACATGAGTAATATTTATAAGATCCAATCATCATTTACATAGAGAAGGTTGTACGCTTGGGAAAGGGGAAAAATGTCCTAAAAGTTTTAAATTTATTGCATTAATGTCAATTTAGCCATAAACCTTTTCTTGATGCCAATTTAATCATAAAACTTTTATTTTTATGCCAATTCAGTTCTTTCAGCTAATTTTGACCGGATATTAATGACGTGCACGCTGGTCGGCCTACGTGGCACTGACGGCGCTGACATCAACAACTCTTAATAATATTTTAATTTTTTTTGAATATTTTATCTAATTTTTTGGCTTTCTCTTTTCTTTTTCTTGTTTTCTTCATTCCCTTTCTTCTTCCTAGTCGGTTGCTAGATCAACAACCGGCCAAAGGTTAGGGCCAGCGAGCCTCGCTTAACTGCCGGCGAGGCCCTTGCCTAACCGCCGACGAGGCCCTCACCAGCCATGGGGGAAGCCCGACCTTGCCATATTCGGTAAGATTGTGCCTTGCCCAGCTGCTGGCGAGGGTTAATCCCTCACTAGAGGCCATGAGGTCATAGCATTTGACCTTGCCAAATGACCGCAAGGCCGACCTTGCGCTGGATTGGCGAGAGTTGAGCCTTGCCAGCCATGAGTGAGGCCTAATATCGTTGGATCCGGTGAGATCGTACCTTGCCCAACTACTGGAGAGGGCTTGATCCCTCACCAGAGGCCGCGAGGTCGCGGCCTTTGACCTTGCCAGATGGCCACGAGTGTGGCCTCGCGCTAGGCTAGTGGCAAATATGTATGGTGGGAGGGTGTATATGCACGCGCGCGTGTAAGCGTCTGTGTGCATGATATGCTCACACTTGTTTTTCTAGGTGAGGGTTTGGCGGCCCTCACAACAATTGTGATAGATAGCTGCACAGTCCACACCTCCTCCTCCTCCTCCTCTCTCTCTCTCTCTCTCTCTCTCTCTCTCAATGATTGTGTTCTTGTTTTTCAATCACCTTCGTGACGCGGTCCTCATGGTAGCTTGTCACACTATCAAGTGTACCAAAAAAATAACAATAAGAGAAGACCAATCAAGAAAATCTACAATAAGAGAGAACCGATCAATAAGTCTACATCAAATTTTCCCGTCATTTAAGAAAAAATGGTCCTAATGATAATTTTTTATTGCACCATTTTTTATAATTAAGTTTTAAAAATTGACAATTGTGAAATCGAAAAATTTAAGGAGTACATTTCACTTCGAGTATAAATTTGAAGACCTCTGAAAGGGATGACCCTAGGCACCTCAAATAAATCAGATTGATTGATTGATTTTTTCTCTTTGTACTTCAAAAAAAATTGATTGATTAATACTCTTAGTCCCTGACCTTTTGCAATCGAGGCTTCATTGACTAGACTTTTATGTTCCTGAGATTGTGATCCTTTCTCATGGACATTGAATTTGGTCCACAAGCGTAAAACGTCATCAATGACGGTATACTTAGTCTCGATTGGATAAGAGCGATTAATGCCGGTGCAGTTCTTGCGCTTCTGTTCATTATCAACGTGACTTTGGTGATGAATAGTAAATACTCCCAACGCCAGCAAAGTCAAAGTACATGCCTCAAGTTAGCTACGAGGAAACTACGTTAATATTAATTAAAGACCAAGAACTAAGCACGCTTTAACTTACCAGCATATAAAATATTATGCCTTTTCCAAGACGTAGCTATTGCAAAAAGCAAGTGATCAAACACAATAAAAAAAAGGAAATAATTCGGATTTTATATTTACCTGCTTTGACGGTGTAACCTAGAACAACATAGCCACATTCATGTCACTCAAGTACTCACACAATATTTAGCTCTCACAATTTCTCATAAAATAATCTCTCAATCTTACAAATGAATTCACAAATCTTACCTCAAGATTTATTAGCTTCAAAACACTTGCAATTTCTTCATGTTGTAATCCACAAGCACGCCGCAGAATCAATTGTTACAGCCAAAGCTCATCTACTCACTGATGTGCTTTGGCCGACTCAAACTATGATTCCAACTCAAGCATGAAAAGCATTGCAAAAATTTCTTGCTTGTTCGAGCGTCAAACCATAAGCCCTATTTGGATTTGGAAGTTCTACTTGGATTGGGTTTCCTTCATGTGGCTCAAATTCGATAAACATTCTCAACAATAATTATGAAAAAATGGATGAGCAAAGTTGAAACACAAACCTCAAGTATTAGTGAAGAAACTGTTGATAGTTTGTTTGTAAAACAAACAAAAAGTGCCTTGTCCCACATATAAATGAAATGAGTATGTGGATCAATGTATAAGTGGAAGGGTTTTAGCCTTACAATTAAAGACCATGGGCAAAGTGGACTAGACCTACAACACTTGCATGTGGATGCGTGATTAATTGGCGCACTTAGCAACATTTATTATTTTTATTTTCATTTTTATTACGGTTGATCAATTTTGCATGAAAGGTTGTATCTTTTCGAGAGTTATAAAATTCAGAATAAATAAACGGCTATTATAATTCTTTTATCCGAATTGATAGTATGGCTTTTCAAACAGTGTATGTTCAAATGCAACGTTTTTAGAGGAAAGGTTGTATCTGTTCTAAAACACTGTTATAAATTCGTCGTTCCGCCTTAGTACTTTTTGCCTATCAATTTTCCTTGCTAAAAAAATACAATAATTGTTTTCAATTGTTTTGCTTTTGAGAATTCTTGGAGAAATACCAAAAATACTATATGATATTTTAGTTTGAGATTTTGTTGTAGCCTAAAGGATTTTTGCCAGTTATCATTAAAAATGTTATGGGACAAATAATTCCTTAAAGATAGTGTATTCACGCCTTAAAGTCTGATTCCATTTCCCGGTTGATTTTTCTCAACAGAAACTACATAAGAATTAACTATAAAAAAGAACTAGCACGTTTTAATTCACCAACATTTGAAATATCATGCCTTTTTCCAAGACGTAACCGTGAAAAGGAAGACGAGCAAAGTCAAACCACACGTTTTAAATTCACCCCACAAGACAATGCCTTCTTCAAGACGTAACCATGAAAGAAAGAAGTCTTCACCGCACAACCTCTCCGTTGATTGGGTTATTGCATATGTTATGCTTATCGATATCGACTCGTTGATGCAGATTCTAAGACTGAATCCATTTCATGTGCGTCATATTCGATGCTTGTCCATGTCGTTCGTTTAAAATATAGTCCGTTTCGTGTCATCATTGTTTGAACTTTAGCTGGCAAAAGTAAGCTAGTGCGTACCTTACCCAAAAAAAAAAAAAGTAAGCTAGTGCATTACATCAGACAGCAAGGCTTCGTTTATTCCATGAAAATGTGACATTTCTTAAAAATATTCTTCAAAAGACAATATTATCCGGTGTTTGGTTAAATTTTGAAAATAAACTGAAAAATAATCTCCGTCGTTCGGTTAGGAAAATCAATTGGGCCCCAGTGACTTGGGCATGAACAGCCGGGAAAGTGAGTGCGGGCACCGCGGCCTCAATGGACACGGGTGCCGGGGTCCCAAACGCAGCCTTGATGGACTCTGGCCCAGGCATCGAGGACTCAAGCTCGAGCACCGGGGACTCGAGCAGGCAGGCACGAGCGCCAAGGTCCTGAGCCTGACCTTGATGGAACTGGGCATTGGCAATTGTGTCTTGGGCCTAGCCTCGATGAATTCCATCTTGGGTGCGAGGACACGGGCCCAGCCTCAATGGACATGCGCTCGAGTGTTGGGGTCACGTTCCCACCCTTGATGGACCCGGTTTCACGCGACGCCTTGGAATGGGCGCTATGAACCTAAGCCTGGCCTCAATGGACTCGTATCTGGGTACTAGGGACCCGGGCACAAGCATTGGCGTCTTAGGCTAGGGCGTTGGGGTTCCGAGCCCGGCATCTTTAGACTCGAGCTTGACCTCAATGGACCCCGATGGAATCGGCCTCTGCCCTTAGATTTGAGTCCATTGCCAAGGGCATGGGAACAAGTGTTGGGGTTCCCGTGCCTCAAATGCAAAGTTTCTGATTTAAGTGGTTATATTTAATCATATTTTTGAAAATGATTTTTGATTTTTTAAGCATAGATTTTTCGTTGACTTATTTTCCTAAGTAATCCAAACGCCGGAAAATGAAAAAAAAATTTCTCAAAAAATATTTTCTGTGAAACAAACGGAATTTTAGTGAAAACATATGTTCGAGTGATAAACATGGGAAGTGTGGTCTACATTATTATTGGTTTATGTCCTCCAAATCATGATGGTTTATCTCTCGTTGGAAGATGGTGGTGAAATTAGGCAGGTCGAAACGTATTGAAAAGAAAACAAGAAATAAACCGAATATTACTATTCATGTGTATGTGACTTCCTCTCGGAGAGAGCTAAACAAAATTTTATATGGTACTAATAGTACACTATGATTACAAATAATTTACTCAAACAATCTCACTATTTTCCACCACAGATGAATATTATTTCTATCACTTTAATAGTTGTTTGGCCCAATTTCACATACGCACTTTCGAAATTAATTCCAAATTAATTTATTTGCGGTGCGTTACACTGTTAAATTATATGGTTGGTTCACAAACCAAAAAATTGGGGAGTCATGATTTTCTCATTCCTTGAACTTTAAATGCACTCGACTAGTGATTTGATTGGCCATCACATTGCTTTTAACCAAAACTCATTATCATGTGTCGCTACTCCTAAAATTTTAATGGAGAACCAAAAAGTGACATCCTATACTTAAATGATTTGATTTATATGGCAAATGAGAGGTTCATGAACCCATCCGGAACAAAAAGTTACATAGTCTACCGGCAACATAGACCAAGATCATGAACTATTAATGGAAAAATTGTTCAATTCAACCTAAACTTATTATATGGTGGCCAATTTGATCATAAATTTTTCAATTTAACCAATTTAGTTCTAAACCTTTTGACAATTTACTAATGTAGTCTTTCCGGCCTATTTTAGCCGAAAATTGCGGCCAATGCTAATGCGGACAAGTTTTGCAATTTTTTTAACTTTCATGAATTTTTCTTTTTTTCCTTTCCTTGTCTCTTTTTCTTATTTCCCTCTGCCGGTCCACTGCCTTCGCGATGGCTAGTAGAGATTGCCAACCATAGCAAGGGCTTGTGCACCGTTGCCTAGAGCAGGCAAGGGAGTCTTGGCCCTCACTTGTGCTTGGCGGAAGTTGCGGGCCATTGCCAAAGCCGTTGACCGGCTGAGGGAAATTTAAAAAAAAGGAAAAAAAATCAATCTTTTTTTAAAAAATTACAAAAATTGCTCACATCAGTGCCGGCGCGCCAACTGTACCACGTAGGACGACCCACATCAACATCAATTATTTTTCGCCAAAATTGATCAATTTGGCAGGAAGGGCTACATTGTCATATTGTGAAAAAGGTTTAGATCTAAATTAATCAAATTAAATAGTTTAGTATTAAATTGGCCGCCCTACAAAAACTGTCATCCTATACTTCAATGATTTAATTTATATGGCAAATGAGAGGTTCATGAACCCATCCGTAATGAGAAGTTACATCGTCTACCGACAACATAGACCAAGACCATGGAACTATTAACTATATGGGTCCCAAAGTGAGAATCACGTAATTAAAGGTACACATGATATGGTCTAGTGATCAGAGAGTAGAGTTCTTTTTTTCTTTTGGAACGATTCTTCTCTCATCTTAAGAAAGGTGCATGAATTTCCAATGGAGAAGAGACATAGTTGAATTTTTTTTTCCGAAGATAAATCTTTTAACTTCTAGGGAAATTTTATGTATGATTGTTGATCTATATGTGGGTTGATACTTGTTATTGGTGGCAAATCATTTTCTCATAGATTAATTTGGGCATGCACTATGTGATTGCATGATAAAAATGAAATTAAAAGCAAATGGTATAAAAGTTGATACCAAGTAAAAAGGGAAAATCTAGGAATAAAATGAGAATGGGTGGTTATTCAAAGAAGTAGGTGAAAGGATGAAGTTATCGGAAGTTTTTGTATTTATTTTAATATTTAATACTAATAAAAGTAAGGGAAAAGACCACAAAAAATCCCAAATTATTCTACCTGTGATACATTTACCCTGAACTTTTTTTTGTGACACCAAAAACCCCAAACTATGCTATTTGTGACACATTTACCCCAATGTACTTTAGTCCATGGGCATTTACGTCTTTTTTACTTTTTCTTTTTTTTTTCCTTTCCGGCGAGGGTCGCCCTTGCCGGCGTCGGGCGAGGGTCGCCTAGCCTGGGCGAGCGAGGCCAGCCCTTGCCCGACTCAGGCGAGGGCGACCCTCGCTGGCGTCGGGCGAAGGTCGCCCTCGCCTGAGTCGGGCGAAGGTCGCCCTCACCTGAGTCGGGCGAGGGCCGTCCTCGCTCGCCCAGGCGAGGCGACCCTCGCCCGACTCAGGCAAGGGTGACCCTCGCCAGACGCCGGTGAGGGCCGCCCTCGCCAGATCGGGCAAGGGTCGCCTAGGCGAGCGAGGGCGGGCCTCGCCCGATGCTGGCGAGGGTCGCCCTCTCCTGATTCGGGCGAGAGTGGCCCTCGCTCGCCTAGGTGAGGCGACCCTCGCCTGGATCCGGCAAGGGCCGCCCGACGCCGGCGAGGGCCACCACGCCGGAAAGGAAAAAAAAGGAAAAAAAAAAAGAGAAAGCAAAAAAGACGAAAATGCCCATGGACTAAAGTACATTGGGGTAAATGTGTCACAAATAGCATAGTTTGGGATTTTTGGTGTCACAAAAAAAAAGTTCAGGGTAAATGTGTCATAGACGGCATAGTTTGGGATTTTTAGTGGTCTTTTCCCTAAAACTAATTTGAAAAATTTCTAAAAGTGAGTCAAAATTCACTTTTGGCTTGAATATATAATGTGACATTCCGAATTTCGGCCCATTTTTGGGATTTATAAAACGTATAATTCGTCAGTGTACTTATAGTAAAATCTTGCCCGAGAACTGACACTCTCGGTTATTGTTTTCAAAATTGAGATTTCGCTAGAATCGCATTCGATCGAATTTGGCCGTTATTTAGAGCCCAAACTTTGGTGTCGAATTTCTCAGAGTTCCGGGACGAATTTAATTGGACGGTGTCGATATTATTGTGACCAGCCTCGATATTGCCCGGGATATGCGAAAAGTGAAATTTTGACCGGGTGCGAATTTGAACTAGTAGACCTCCCTCGTAATGTGTTTTAGTTAGTTTCTTCTGGCCCTTTTCTCCTAATTATTAATTAGGACTTTCGTGGACCGTTTGATCGATTTTTGGTTTTGAACCGTGGCTGTTGGATTGCACTCGAGGACAAAAATCAACTTTTGTCCTCTCTATCTCTCTCCTCTGCACCGCACCACCCACCCCCGTGCAACGTCCTCTCACGCACGCACACCCCCCCTGCCATGCAGACTGCCCCCTTCTCTCTCTTCCTTTCTTTCTTTTCTTTCTCTTTCTTCTTCTTCTCTTCTTCTTCTTCATTGGTCTTCCCCTCCTCGACACAGCCGCTTCTGCTTCTTCCTTCGCCCGACCACCGCTCGCCGCTCGACCGCTGTCGCACCGTCCGTCCAGCCAGCCCGACCGCCGCGCCGTGCCATCTGTCCGCCGCCGTGCCCCCCTGGGCCGACTACCCTTCCCTCTCTCCTTCGCACGCGTGCGGCAGCCCGTCACCGCCGTGCGTCGTCGCCTCCGCCCGACCACCCCTCGCCAACCCAGCTTGCCGCCCAACCTCAGCACGTCACCGCCGCCGTCGCCTGCGCGCCCGATAGCTCGCAGCCGCGAGTCTCACCGTGTCACGCCCCGAACCCCATCTAGAGTACGACACCCTCTACTGGTCGGTTTAATGCGATATCCCAAGGTATCGCAGACCTCGCTTATGATCATCAGAGATTTAATTCAACAGCAGAAATCACAATTTTACCCGGACAAATTAAAACTGGGGAAACATTCAGGGAGAATACACATATTCGATTCCATTATCAAACTTATAAATATTCACAATTTACAACCGCCATCTACACTTGCACACCGTATTTAAAACCACCGATACACAAAAAGATCGATGACCTGGTATTCTAACCTCAAAAATGGTATTCTGCAAAAACCTATTCCGAACCCCTATACTAGCCCCTACGACCCTTGCTCGGCGTCCATTCTGAGTCTGACTCCTCGTCCTCTGAATCCGAACTCTCTTAGACAGTTTGCTCCTCTAACGACTCCAGCTCCGCCTCGATCTCAATCGGGTGATTAATGTCACCCGACTCGGCTGGAACTTCATTCTGATCCTCCTCAGCTAGAACATCAAAGAAATTGTACTCAAGCACGAAGTTAGGATCCATATATTGCTCATACGGGATTATATACTCCGGTTCCTCCTCAGGCTCCTCAGACACGTCAGGCTCATCCTCGGGTTCTGCCTCGAGCTCTACTTCCTCTGGTTCCTCCTCGGGAATAGGCTCTAAATCTATATCCATCGGGTCGACTTCAGCTTGCGATGCTTCGGGCTCGGGTTCATGCTCAGCCCCGGAAAATTCTTGAGCTGTGGGCGCTGGATGTAAACCAGACTGAGCTAAACTAACCTCTGCACTAGTCAACTCTCCATCTATCGGGAGTATGGCAGACGGATCCCAATCCCCAACTAAGTCAAACGGAACATCAAAACCCCTAACGGGCCCGAACTCATCCCCGGCTACATCCCGGAAGAACCAGGCGGTATAAACATGGGTCTCCCATAAAGGTAGTCCTACTTCTACAAAAACAGTCGTAGTATGCTTAATCCAGGTCATACCGTCACCCATAGGGAATTCTGCAACCTCATATTCGGTATGCACTGGTACCCCAAAACGCTCTGGTGGCGGTGGCGGAGGATTCATGGCTCAGGTCGGGGTTCTGAAAAATATTGGTTGAAACAACCATGAGACTACATCTCAGTAAGTACACCCCTAAACCCCACCTAGGCTATCACGTACCTCCAGACAATCACAAAACACAATCACACATACCCCAAATCATCACATAGCAGGCACATCACATACAATCACAAACAAGTACAATCTCATGTCATGCACTCATTCCGTTCTCATTATCTCTTTTCCACATTCCTCGCCAGTGACCCGCGTTACAGTACATGCCTCAGGTTCACTGCGACCACTTATCACAACACTTCAGGGCCCGCGTTAACGTACACGCCTCAGGCCATGTTTCTTGCCCGCGTTGAAGTACACGCCTCAGGCTTAACACCTACCACCTATTGTGCAACCCGCGTTGAAGTACGCGCCTCAGGCTAGCAGTCTTCCGGTAATACCGGGCATCGTCCCGCGTTGAAGTACACGCCTCAGGACGGCACAACCTCCACGAACACATGTCATAACACATCCACTTTCTTACTTATGCACATGCTCAACAAGCATTTATCACACTCAGCTGGCCAATCACACATGGCCCGTGCACGCATCAATTCATACACAATTCATGCTCACTAAGCATTTGACAAGGCCAATTTAACAATTAATTCAGACTGGCCCCAGCGTGCACCCAACAGGCATATTTCAATCATTTAATTACACAACCACGCACTCAATTTTTTTTCTATAATCCAGTCGCAGTTCAAACACACAATAAGCGCACAATTTGCCATTTTTCTCCAACCAAATGGCGTCGAATCAACTCCGGCCCTTCACAACACTTTCTCACAATTAATTGCCGGTTCTAAAAATCTAATTTGCATCCCGATCAGCCCATCACAGCCCATTGAACAGTCACTCACAGCCTACTGTTGTCCTCAAAACATCCATTAAAAATTTCCCGAATTAAATCCTAGGCCCGCCAATTGATTCTACTCCTAATCCGTACAATTCCATACCCAAATAAACCCGATTTCAACCAAAATTACCCGTCGATACCCAATATCCTAAGTCGGGTTTAGAGCGCGACTTACCTAGTTCTAGACTATCGCGGCTAGAATGGAAAGCGGCGGCGAACGGCGGGGACAACGGCGAACGGCGACACGGCTTGGCGGTGACCGGCGGCGTGCGGCGGTGGCGCGGCTCCCTTGGCCGAGATCCACGGCCACACGTGAGAGAGAAGAAGAGAGAGACGGCGGCTGAGGCTGGTAGAGGTGCGGCGGCGTGGACGGCGCGGCACGACGGCGGTCCGGCGGACGTACGGACGGCGGCGATCGGCGAGGGGAGGGGCGGTTGGCGTGAAGGAAAGAGAGAGAGATCGGAAGGGGGGGTTTCACGGTGGTGAGGGGGACCGAATGGGGGAGAGAGAAGAGAGAGAGAGACTTAAGACTTGGACCAACTTTGACCAAAGTGGCAATTTACAATCCTACCATTCTCTCACAAACGAAATCAACGGCTCAAATTCGATCTTATCTTGTAATCGACGGCCGAGATCGAATCTTACCAAAAATATCCAAAGGTATTTTGGGAATTTCGGGAATTTCATAAAATCCCAAGGGCAAAATTGTCCAATCCAAAAAGTTAGGGCAAAATGACCAAAATGCCCTTCTACCATAAAGCATGCCCTTTACAAACTCTTAGGGGTAAAATGGTCACTTTCTTCATTTCTCATCGAAATCGAATTTTTCTGGAGGAATCGGAACAATCCAAATTTGCACGTTCCATCCGCAACGTCGTCCTAACGTCCTGTTGTGACTTCCAAATTTTTCCGATGTCCAATTTGGGCTCAATTAAATAATCAAATTTTATTAAACGCAACTCGAGCGTTTCTCAAACTAACGGGCGGCTTGTTGGGGAAATTCGCATATTTGACCCGTAACTGACAATAATTCAGGTCACGTGCAAGTTCATCCGGTTCGTGACGACTTCGGTTGTCAATTACTAGATCCGAGGGGCACGATCGTTTGGTATAGGTTCAGGATCATTCGTCGAGTCATTTCGCGGTCCTACGGAATCACCCACGATCCACTACTATGACAGTGGCGAACTGACCCCTGGCTATCCTTGGATCGGCCAACAGTGGCTCAAAATATCACCTTGAGGATTTCATGGTCGAAAGTCAGTCCACGATCGAATTTTCTTTAGTCGCACGAAATCAAATCCCTAATTAGCCTTTCCCTACTTTAGTATCTCAGGAATGATCAGTTCCGGGTGAGAACTAACTACGAGTACATTCATAAAACTCAGTATTTTATAAATCCCAAATGGACCCGTTTTTAGGATGTCACACACCGCTCATTAGCTCGCTCTGGCACGCCACCTAAATCTCGCCCCTACCCGCTCGATTCGCTTAGACGTCCGTCCACACGCCGTCGCCAAATTTACAAATCCATCAAAATTATTTCTAAATTACCCTTCAAACATTCGTGTTAGATTTGATCTTGGCCACTTCATCTTGGCCATTGGATTAAACGTCGCCCGGCCGCACACGACGTGAACCTCCCTCCTCTCTCGCCGCACACCCCACCCCGCCGTGCACCCACCAGCCCTCCCACCTCCTGGCCAAGCCCTTCCTTTCCCTTCGGTGCATCCCTTGCTAGCTCGCCGTCTTTGAAGTTGATTTCCCAAATCATGCAACTCTGTCCAGTTTTACTAGAATTCCATAAACTGCTTGTTTTTACTTGAAATCTTTGGCTTTTCGATTTCCGGCCTAAAAGAGGCAATAACCGCAATTACCTGGCTTTTCAATAATGTTTATTTGGCTGTGATCCGATGTTGAATTCATGTTTAAAATGAGGTTCACAAAATCGATTGACTGTTGCATGTGTGACCATGTGATATTATTGTATGGCATTAATGTGAGCACTATTCACGGACGCATGGGCTAATTGAGAAGATAATAATTTGCCGGGAATGCTTGTGTGCTCGTGTGGGTCACACGTTGGAGCCGTCTTGCCGTGTATCGCTTGACGATGCCCGATTTATCTGGATGCCCGGGGGATTATCTCGGGTGCCGATACCCGGATGCCTTGTCGCGCCCGAGGCGACTCGATGCTCCTTACGGGATACCATCGCTTACGTGCGCCCTGTTGATGCCGTATTGGAATGCCGTCATCCCGTGCGTTTGGACGCAGCGTGCCCGATGGGGCGGCGGAGCCCGATGCGCCGAAGACTACCATCTGCTGGCGACGCTTGATGTGTAAAGCGGGCTCCGAGGGGCGTAATAACCGTGGACATAAAGGCGGATTATAGGGTAGAACCGCTAGGCATGGTATGGACGGCCCAAGTGGATTCTGTCTTATAATAGGCACACGCTGTGATGCATTGATGCATGAGCATTGATTTAGATGCTTCGAACCTGCCATATGCATGTTGTCCCAAGGCGAGGTCGTGCGCGCCGTTGTTTTAATGATGCGCCCGTGTGCAGTCGTAGTGGACCCCCGTTGCCCCGAGGCTTAGGTCTCTTAAGGCGCCCTTGTGGGATTTCTTGGGCTTGGACTTAGGTAAGTGACTTCCTAATCCCTACTTAGTACTTTGGGTATTTATGCCCAAGGGGCTTTATAGACTTGTTTAGGGGTTAATTAGTACCGGTTTAGGGGCTAAGCTTGGATTAGGATCAATATGTGAATGTGATAAATTGTTAGATGAAATTGTGGTGATTATGTGGCATAATTAGTGGTGATTCATGTGGGTGCGATGACCGACTTGTCATGGCGTTTGTGGGTGAAATTGACATTTGATTGGGCCGACTTGAATGTCGGATGGGTGGGCTTGTTTGGTGAACTCGTGATTGGAATTTGATTAGTATGACGTGTGAGAATGACAAATGGAATTGTGTGGCACGTGTACCTGTAAGTTAACAGACATGAGACGTGTTGGCGGTGGTCCGTAGAATGAAAGTTGACGGACTTGAGACGTGTTGACGGTGGTCCGTAGAATGAAAGTTGACGGACTTGAGACGTGTTGACGGTGGTCCGTGGAAGGAAAGTTCGACCGAAGGGGTGTTTACGCGGGTCATTGGAAAGAAAGAAATGTCCTGAGGCGTGGTTACGCGGGACGGAGCCCGGATTGATCGGAGGGCGGACCTAAGGCGTAGTAGCGCGGGTCGTGAGAAAGATGTTCGGCCACGCATGCGAATTGAGTGTGATTGAATTGGCTGGTTGAATGTGTGATTGAATTGGTTGGGTTGATTGAGTGTAAGTGTGATTGGTGTTTGAGTGATTGTGATATGTTATTGAGTTATTATTATTGCATTATCACGTTTTGACTAACGTGTAGAGTTGGCATACGTTCTGATGGCAATGATGCGAACTCGTTATGTTGTTGGCTAGATTGCATGTACGACTTGTCTGGGTACGCATTGGCCTACGTGGAGTTTAGGTTGTTGCTTATTGAGACTCGTTCTCATGGTTATTATATAACTATTTCAGACCCCCGACCCCGACCATGAATGGTCCGTCACAGCGTTTTGGGATCCTGAGGAAGAGCCGATGGAGTAAGACCCCGAAGAGGAGCCCATGGAGTTGGTGGACCCTTTTGGTATAGCTAGGCTAGCCTACCTGCCACCTGTTCCTTTTTTGATGATTATGGTGGATCTAACCCTAGGAGCCTAATGCCTGAATTGTACGACTGAATGTTGTAAATTGTTACCACTCAGTCATATTTTATTGTCTGGGTTATTTTAAAATTCGCTTTCGCTTGCATACTCGTGTGGGTATTTCTTTTGGGTCGGCGACACGTCCTGAGACGTCACGTTCAATACGATCAACAAATGGGTGTCGCGAGCCCACTGGGGTTCGAGGTGTGACATATAAATTAATCACCAACGGTTTGGTCGAGTGACCTAAGACTTGAATTGCAAGCTAAAGGTCATAAATTTATTCTTCAATCTATTCTTGGTCATAGGAAACCTTAGTTAGCCACCCAAGTCGGACCTAGGTTAAGGTCTAATGTCAGTTTTGTGCTTTTCCAGTTGAAGTTACTGGTGTTATGGTAACAGGCTTACCTAATGGGTAAGAAGCATGTCATTGGTGCATTGAATCAAATATTCCGATAATGGATGAGGTAGGTTTCAATTCTTCTCAAACCCTTTCTTTCTAAAAAATATAAAATAATCATTGTCTTCGATATTTTTTAAACGTTTCACAAATATTTTTGTCTGCTACGGAACTAGGAAAAACTAGCTCACATGTTGGGTGACCCTACTCATTTTCAAAGGTTTGAAAATTTATAATTTGACCGTTTTGAAAGGTACATGATTTGCATAAATTGGGTCATGATTTGACAATCCAACTTCAATCATTTGTTTTTTTATTTGTTTTCTTCCGCATTCAATGCTGTCACAATGACCTTGCTATGACCTAAAGGATCTTCAGCCTCGCTGGTTCTCATTTTTCCTTTTCATTTGCACATTATTTGCTGGAGATTCATTTGAAATCCAGAAGAGTCTCGTCAATTTATTTTAGGACCACGCGAAACTCCGGTAGCCATAAACCAATTTTACTAACATCAATCATTACAAATCAGTCTCATCAATCAATTTTTTCTGACATCAATCATTACAAACTGGAGTCCAATAGGAAGTACCGAAAATTAAATTAATTACTCCAAAAAAGGTCATTTGGGACTTTGATCAAATACGGATAAGGATAAGCATCCGCATTAACACAAAAATCTCACATCATTGGAAGGGTCAAAATGTATGACTAATTAGATTCGCAAGTAAATCGAAGTACTTCTTTGAAGGATTGATCACTGTGAAAGGGGTCATTGAAAATGTTAATCTTGGGAGCTACGAAGCCACCATCGGTGGAGCTGCGTCCATGGAAATTAATAGAGCTGAAGGTTGAAAAAAAAGATCATGTATTGCAGATATGCAATCATCGCATGATTTGCTGATCGAACCTAACTGGCACGTTGTTACCATCCGTTCAGTCAAACGATATAAGCACCGAAGGAAACAAAACCACATGAAATTAAGGGCGGTTTTGTTAATTATAGTTTTCATTGTTGATAAAAAGATATATACAAAACTAAAAATTTCGTGTAACAACAGGAAACAAGCGACAATTACTTTATAATTAAGATTTGAAACGATTCTATCAATGTATTATATTGTACGGCAGCCAATTTAGTCATAAACCTTTATTTATGTCAATTTAGTCCTAAACCTTTTGAAGATTTGCCAATTTAGTTCTAAACATATTATTTAGATATTTAGTCAGAAGGACTACATTGGCAAATATTCAAAAGGTTTAGGACTAAATTGGCATAATTTATAATTTTACAACTGAATTGACCTCTGTATAGTATGTTTAAGACTTTTTGGATAATTTTTCCATAATAATTGTCAACCAATTTAAATCAACTGGAGATCATGTCACTTGTGGAAAATTAAAACGAAAATTTAACATCACAAAAAACAAAGAAGTCAAGTACGTAGTCCTCAAAGGTACTCACGTGTTCTTTCTAGACGAAGGATTTTGATCATAGTAGAGGTGGAGAGACATCCTGCTGGCCAGTTTCTCTCTCACAAGGGAGAGGACAAGCACAACTTTTGTGAAAAGGTATTGGACAATGACTTGTCAGCCTTCGAGCCATGATAGCCTTGGGGAAGACTAATATGCGTGATTCTAGAACATCTCCTTTGCTGAACTATTAGAAGTCGGATAAACATCACATAAGTACCGCCATCTTCTTCATGAGACTCTTTCCTTCTTTGTTAATTTCTAAAAGAGCAATATTTAACGCTGCTGCGTAGACTCTTGGTGGGCATTTGTGCTTCTTTATACACCCGCATGAGAAAATGATCCTGGATAGAAAAATCTTAGAAGGAAACACAAGTATTGGAAATGATTGAAATCCTAACCTGATCTCCAAAAAGGAGGGTCTGCATAGAGCTAGTGGACACTAGCAAGGACATAAGTGGAGCCGAGCCCTCTTCAAAAGAGCAGATCTAGCTCTGTTGTCCTCGACGACCCAGATCTGACTTGGTTGAAGATGAGAGAGAGAGAGAGAGAGAGAGAGAGAGAGAGAGAGAGAGAGTGAGTGAGATGTGTCAAGCTTTGATTATCAAGTTCTGAATCTGAATGGAACCTTTTCTAGAAGCCAATTTCCTTGAATCTTCCAAGTACTTGCTACTTAGCAACTTACCAATTTTTTACTCTCTCTCTCTCTCTATAAATAGCGCCATGCAAGAGTGAGTTCAGCATCACATAAAAGAAATGGAATCACAAGTACCACCTCTACATACTGGTTCTTCCGTGGTGAGCGTTCAAGAGCTCATCAAAGAAACCATTAAGGTTGTTCCAGAGAGGTATGTTCGTCGCAACCAAGAACTGCAAATCCTCCCCGACAATGGAAGCACTCAAAGGCCGACTGTTCCGATCATTGACTTGGGGAAATTGTCCTTGGACCAAACTGGGGGTGATCATGAATTGGAGAAATTGCATGAGGCTTGCAAAGACCTGGGTCTCTTTCAGGTTTTCTCAGACTCCCTCTTCTCTATCTTTCAAGCTCACCTGGGCTTGAAGCTTCGTCATCGTCATCGTCTCAAATTTTGTTAAAATTATTCAATAAAAAATCAGGCTGACCAAAAACAGAAACTCCGATCTGCAACCTGAACCCTCCGACGTTGTCGGTCGGTCGGCCCACATGAACTCCACGATGTCCAAAGGCTTAGCTACATGGTATGGATATGCATTCGATGCATTGCACAATTTTTCTTCGTTCTTTTTTGTATATGACCCAGGTTTCAATTCTTGGAGATGGTAGCAAGGTTGACTTGGTTCGATTGAACTTTTTCTATGTCAGATATTGAGTACGTATGTGGTATAATATCGTACTGTGCAATTTGTTTTTTTCACGAGCATGTGAATAGGGCTACCGGAGAGAAACATTAACGGTATTAGATAACAGTTTATCATGATTGGAGACCTCAAGAGAATCGACTAAGTTAAGCAATTTATTGCTTTTTTCTTTCTTTTTTTTGGCTAAAAAGCCAAAAGAAAAAAACAAGGACCATATCAAAAAAGAGCATGAGAATAATTGATGTGAGGTGCAAATTGATCTCCAAAGGTGAAACCCAAATTAATTGTTCTACTTTATCTATATAAATATATTAATACAAAGTCTTCTGAAATGTTTGCTTGTAAACTTGCCGCCTAGAATTGTAGATTAAGAAAAGGTCAAGGTATTTCTTCCATATTAGTATCCGCCATTATTCCACTAATCTTTTTTGAGTTATTTTATTGAAAGATCCAAAATTCATTCTTTTATCTTGTTTCAAAATGGTAAATATTTTAAATGTTTTCAACTACAATCTTTACGTACATGTTTCTATTTTGGCAGTTCAATTAGCATGTGTCACTTTTCAGCAATTTTGTTAGAATTATCTACGGAATTGGTGGGAAGAATAGGATCACTGAAATCTCAATTTTATTTTTCAAGTCAATTTAGCCATTTAGAGATATACTTTAGAGATTAAACATTCATTTTCTTTCATTGTTGGAAATATTTTCAATTTTATTTTACAATACGCATGACGATGTATACTAGCATAATTCCTATAAGTATTACGGCTCATCTAATCTTACTATGCTTTGTTTAACGTTTTGCCAAGTGTTGTTTTTGTCCTTCTTAATACTAGAATATGAATATCAATCTTATGCTCCTTTTATTGTGGCGTTTATCCATTTTTGTTATTTTTAGATGATAAAAAAACTGTTCTTCCTTTTACATTTTTATATTTTCAGAAAGACTACCTATAATATATAATTTATGTTTTTCATATAAAAAAACCGGTTCTTCCTTTTACAAATATGCTTTTCCAAAATGACCACCTATAAAAAAATTAGTTTATCTTTTTCATTTATTTTAGTTCTATGTTATATATCTTATGTCTCGATTTTCACAATAAATTTAAAAATTCTTGTGCAACGCGTGGATAAATATTTAGTATCATGTCATCCATTATGAATATAAATTCAAATCCTACCAAGAGTCTTTGAAACAGTCTAGTCAAAGGTGTCTTGTAGTAAAATAATTAGAAAGATATCAATCAAAGAGAATAGACCGAATAATATTATTTCCTCTAACTAATTGCCATGTGCATTAAAAGCCGTCTTGGTTTATTTTAACCATTATGGTCCCAGAATGCGTCATAGATGGACTAACAAGCACATTGATTAACTTATGATAAGAAAATATACTAGCACGTGTAGATATATCATTGAAGCATATCTTATATAACTGATCAAAATTAATGCTACATGCTAAAACTGAGATTCTAAATCGATATATATAACTGAGTCATGTTTGACATGTAACAAAAGCTTATAACATTATTTTATGTATGATTTTTTGCTAAATTAGTTTATACTTGGCATTATTTTAACGGATCAATTATAAGAAAGGGTAGCATGGGCCACTGCCCCTTTCACCAATAGCATAAATTATACAAATTGAAGATATATACTTATTAGTAGGGGTGTCAGAACCGAACCGGAAAATCGAACCGAGATACGAACCGAACCGAACCAAACCGAACCGAAAATTTCGTGTATTTCGGTTTCGGTTCGGATCATCAAAATTAACCCTTTTTTTTCGGTTCGGTTTATTTCAGTTTGGTTCGGATTAGTTCGGATCGAACTGAACTGAAATAAACACTCTTCCTCTAGCCGAGACCATCCTCATTCCTCACGGCCCTCCACACTCTTCCTCTCACCGCCGTCCCTACTCTTCTTCTTCTTCCTCCCCATCGACTTGCCGCCCCCGCCGCCGCCCCCGCCACCGCCGTTGCCGGTGACGACACTCATCGGTTTGGTCGGCCCCGTCGCCGGACTCCCCCGTGGACGTCCCCGAGCTCGTCGTCCAGGTCCTCGACCTCAAGTCCACCGGCACCCGCAACCATTTCTGTCAGTCTCCCCCTTTCTCCCTCTCTCTCTATCACCTGGTCAGCTAGCGTTCTGCGGAGGTCCCTTTGCGGTTGGATTTAGATTTAGATCTGGATCTCTACATCGGTTTTGTTTGGAGCGTTTGATTCTTTCTGGCTCGCGTTTTGTTCCGCCGTGCCCGACGAGCTAAGCGGAAATGCGATCGTGGGAAACGGGTCGCGGCGACCTCGGGGTTTCGTTTCTTCTTTTACCGACGGCGGCGGTGTTCGTAAGATCTATGCCGTCGTCGTCGGCGAGCTCCTGCTGCGTTGGCTTTGTTGGGTTTTGCCGGGTCTGTCGTATGGTCTTTCTTGCCCCGTGGGGAGGTTGGGGGGTGGGGTTTGGGGTTCTGTATGTGGGGCTGGGGGTCGTTTGTACACTTTGCAAACCAAACCGAACTAAACCGAAAACCAAACCGAACCAAACCGAACCAAATCGGCTTATCAGTTCGGTTCCAATTCGGTTCGGTTCCTATTTGGTTCGGTTCAAGGAGGAACCCTTAACGGTTCGGTTCGGTTTTTCAAGAAAACCGAACCGAACCGAACCGTTTACACCCATACTTATTAAGACTGTACTCTACGTGGTAATTTCTGAACATTGTCACATAGAAAATCAAATATATTTTCACGAAGGCAAAGGTTGAGGAAGCGATAATCAAGACTATATTGGAAATTTTATAAGAAAGTTCAAGACCGTATTCTGAAAGTTTAGAATTTTAAAATAGCAATTTGTCCATGCAGCTAGTTAACCACGGGATAGGTACTTCTCTGCTAGAGGATCTAAGGCATGAAATTGAAGAATTTTTCAAGCTTCCCTTGTCGGAGAAAACGAAATTCGGGATAAGGTCAGGAGAGGTCGAAGGTTATGGCAATGTCACACGATTGGAAGAAAAGCTTGACTGGGGTGACAGGTTCTTCATGATAATTAACCCTATTGCCAAAAGGAGACCCCATCTCTTTCCGGAGCTCCCTTTGTCACTCAGGTTGTTTCTGTGTCTTTATACATGAAAAAAAGCAAATGTTACATACATGTGATGGTCGTGTATATCGTCAAGATAATTGCTAATTGATATCCTTGAAATCTATAGGACCCATATTAGATCTTGCTTAAAAGCATGATGTGTATAAAGCTAGGAAGATAGACTTGTGGGCTTCCCCACAACTTTTACTGATTTTGGGCCTAAAAGGCGGTGAATGATAAACTTCCTACATGTAAATTATAACCTAGAAAATCTCTCTCTCTCTCTCAATTCATGGCTGCATCTAGAGCATTTGCATCTAACTCACATGCATCAATGGATAAGGTGGGCCTACATGGGAGCCACCTGATCCAACAATACATTTGAGTTCGCTCACATGTCATATTAGCACATACAAGAACCTTCCACGATTTGTAGACTATGACAATAATACTTAACACCTTCCTTTCACATGCAGAAACACCTTAGACTATTACATTAAGGAGACACAAAAACTGGCCATGCAGCTACTTGGCTTGATTTCAAAATGTTTAGATATTGAGATGAACGAGATGAAAGAGTTATTTGAGGATGGCCTTCAAACTCTGAGGATGACGTACTATCCTCCATGCCCACAGCCAGAGCTTGTCATTGGGCTAACACCGCACTCAGATGCTACCGGCATCACCATTCTCCACCAAATCAACGGTGTCGATGGCTTCCAAATTAAAATGGATGGAGCTTGGACACCTATTCACATTCTACCAAATGCATTAGTGGTGAATGTGGGAGATGTCATGGAGGTACCTTTTTCTTTCTTTGGCAAACTTTCTCCTTCAATTTTGGAATTTTTAACTTGTTTATTTTTTCCCTCTTACTAAGGAATGCCATTTTTTTGTCGTTTAGTGAGTATGTATTGTCTAGACACATTTTACTGTACCTCGCTTGGAGAACTTATTAGACCCACTTTAGGTCACTTGAAATAACATAAGTTTTCATGTCACATCACCACATATCAAGTATAAACAATTTTTTGGCCCCTTTCTCTAAAAGCATGTTAATTAACTCGAAGAACATAGTACATCATTATTAAATGAGTTTAGTTTGGAGGTAAGTTGATGATGACTATAATCCTTACCTTCTGCTAGGTTCATATAATTTAGATTTCGATGCAATGTCATTTTCATTCGATGACTTAAATATTACAAAATGTATTCATCTACCAGTTAAGATTTTAGGGTTTGTTTGTTAATAATTTAGTAAAAGTGAAAAGTATTTTCGTGATTTCTCGTTAAAATTGAAAGTATCATATAAATTTGAAAAGTTTAATAAATTATGTGTGAATTTACATGTCAATGTTTGTATATTGTGGAATCGTCAAGTATTTTGTATTTAAAAAGGGTCAAATTGTGTGAAGCACAAGATTAGATTAGACCCAAAAAAAGAGAATAAAAGTCAACTTAAACAGGCTCTAAGATCTCATAACTTCTACATGGTGTTGGTGTAGGACAACTTAAGTTTGAAACTCTCGAGACCCCAATTTTGTTCCTATTCCTTCCTGTCAAACATTAGCCTTGAAATTGTTCAGTGGAACTGTCGCTGGATTCATTGGCAATACTAAGGCATCTTGTCATTAAAAGGCATTTCATGTAAATTTCAACAACCATGAACATATCATACGAGTGATTCGGTGAATTTACTAGGAGTATTCATATTAATCCGAAAGTCATGAAAGACCAAATCGGCCTGGTCAGCTTGGACCAGTTTTTTCAGAGTAACATTCAATCGGGCCAGGCTACTGGGCCCAACTTTTTCCTTTTTCTCTGGGCCGGGCCAAATATTTCCTTGAAGCCCAGCCCGTTTGCGCTCTTGTCTCATATGATTTTCCTTTGCTTATAATTGCAGATTCTTAGCAATGGTCTTTACAACAGCATCGAGCACAGAGCCACGGTCAATTCCACAAGAGAAAGGATCTCAATTGCCATGTTTTTCAACCCTAAGCTGGACTCAGAAATTGGCCCAATCCAATCTCTGACGACAACAGAAAGTCCAGCGTTGTTTAGAAGGATAAAGATGGAGAAATATGTCCAAGACTTCTTTTCCCACAAGCTTGATGGAAAGTCCTATTTAGAAAGGATGAAGCTTCAACCGGAGAAGGCTGTCGCATTTCAAGTGGAGTGAACGAGAAGGATTTAGGAAGACCCTTGCTTGCGAAGCGTAGTTGACGAGCAAATATACTTAAGCATCAAATAAGAGTTTGTCACATAATGTTGGATATATATTTTGTAAATCTTTCTATGTCTTTTTCCTTATCAAAGGCAGCCAACCATCGGCCGTCTCGGCGGATGACGCTGACAAGATCAAAACAAGTGAAAGACGATGCAGAAAGCAGCTAAAAGGGTCACTGTTGGTGATGGTGATGAAGATGACAAGATCAATGAAGCGTTTGAAAATAGAAATTCGGGTGGGTGGATAAATAAAAGCCCGAAAGCAATCTCCTTTTAAATACTAAGGTTGAGAAGCGCAACTAAAATAAACTATAACCAACTTCAAACGCAGCAATCCTAACAGGTAATAAGCTCGTTCATTGGACGACTCTTGAGCTCAATTCATACCCTTTTGTCTCAAACGACTCGTCTATCCAAGACCAACTTCCACGAACTCGCTCCAACCCAGCCCAACTCTCTAGTAGTCTTTAATTTCCACTCCAAATATAGATGGTTTAAAATATTTTCTTAAATATAATAATAGGGCCTCATGTAGCAAAAGCATTGTTGAAGGAAACCCATTCATGACATTAAAAAAAACGCAAAAACTACATATTGTTTAAGCCGAAACAGGCTGTTTTCAAGATGCTGCGAAGGTACAAAGTATTTTTATTTAGATTTCTTGCCCATATACATGAATATTTATATGTTGTGAAAGCTTCAAGTGTTTTGAAAAGTAATCTGTCCATGTTAGCTACCTTGACTTTGTCATAATCATACGGCAATAGGCGACCTACACCACACCTCGTAAGCATCTCAGTAGCAACACTTCGCACGCCACCGAGTCCCCGCAATTTAAAATTGCGTCAATAGAAAGGATAGGTCAGTCAATTAGAAACCCTTTTTTTGCTGAGTTAATTTTGCAGATGCACTATGAATAACTTGTTTAATGCACATAAAAATATATTTTCATAGAGGTACGTATTGAGGGAAGAAATAAGTACAGAAAACTATAGCGACTGAGTACTCCCGAATCCTTTCATGATTCCCCACGACTCCCATCCTTTGTGGTGTCTTGAGCCTGCTGTAAGGGTTTCTTTCTACAACCTCAGCACTCCTATCCCGCCAATGGAACAAAAAGTATATATCTTTAAGATATCTTTATAACATAATCTCAAAGTTCAATAATTAGGCAATATAGAGACAATAGGAATAGGGAACCAAAAGTCACGAGGCAATGACTTGAAAGAGGAGCGTCCCTTCTTATGTTCTCCACCGCTTGACTTCAGCTTTGCCTTTGCAGGGGCCACTAGCGGCTTGGTTCCAATTGGGCAGTGAAATTTGTTTCGATCTCTCTTACCAGCAACCTTTGCCCTCGGTCGAGAATCCGGCTTGCTCCCAGAAGTTGCTTTGTATTCCACAAGGGTCTAGGCCACGGACATGGCCGTTGAGAGATCTCTTGCATTGTGTCGCTTCAATTATTGCTTCATCCATCACTAGATGCCGCTCATTAATTGGTAGTAGGCCTCCGTATTGTTCATGGAAGGGATTTGAAGTAGCAACTCGGATAACTTCTTGATGTACTCCTAGACACCTCCCTTTTGTTCTAGGCAACATAGTTCATCTCGAGCTTCCTCTTCGGCATAGGCGGGATAGTATTGTTGTTAGAACTACTTAATGAATATTTCCTAGGTTGTGATAGGTTCACCACTTCTATCATCGTACCCATGACGCCACCACAGTAGGGCATTGTCCGTCAATTACATGACCATGGTACTTACCCGAAGTCCTCCATTGGTGATCCTAGTCGCTTGAAAGTACTGCTCCATATACCATGAGAATTTGTCAACATCCTTGATTGCCCTTGTGCTTCTAAATTCATTTGGCTTCGGGGTGTCCACTTGTGGACTAGGCTACATGGTGACCACCCTGTTCACGTGTGCCGCTTTCACCTCGGCGAGGTTCGCCTTGAGCTCGGCCATCTCAATGCGCATGGCCTCCACCAAGGCCTCCAAGGCATCATCTCACTGCCATAGTTCATCGGTTGTGTGGGTCAGGGTACCCAGCATCTCCCCTTGGAGTTCTCCCAAGCCGGATTTATGCTCTTGCACCTCTGCCTTGAGCTCCCCCGTTCCAGTCTCGCCTTCTTCAATGCGTACGGACAATTCCTCAATCATTCCTTGGATGTCCATGATGATGATCTCCATCTTCGCCACACGGGTCTCCGAGTCATCGAGCACGTCATTTGTACTTAAGCTACCGCGGCCCTTCTTTGCCCTACTGCCTTGTTTCTCGATGGCCCTTCCATGGTCCTCAACCGCCTTATCACCATGGATAGATGTAATGTCGAAAGGATGTTCCATTACGCCTAGGATTGACTCGCTTTGATACCACTTGTCATTTGTCGATCAATCTAGCTCGTTTCCTTACCCGTGTGGCCTTAGGAATTTCTTCCCAAGTTAGCGTTTCCCACACTCACTCGCTCACAAGGAATTTTAGTGAAAGAAGCTCTAGATTTGAATTACTCATGAGACTGAGATAATACAATTGAGGGGGAGGAGACCCCTTTAGATACAAGTACAAGCTTAACCACAACCGTAAATCACTCCTCGATTTAACGGTGGAGATGCCACCTCACTATCTACCAATGAGATGCCACCTCCCAACCCACCAATTACTTGCATAGGAATGCTCCATAATAAGGTACATTTACCATATTGCCCGCCCCTGAAATATTGTAGAGAACACTAGATAAGTTCCTCTGGTCTTCTTGAATGATTCATGGTCCTTTGTGCATGGGTAACCTTTAGACCGTGACAATTCCATATCACCTTCAATGGAAAGGAATGAAGACGTCAACTTTTTTGCCACTAAAAATTTGCTGATAACTACTGTCATGTTAACGTAGATGGATATAATTTGTTAGGTCTTTATACGTTAATGTGGCAGCATATTAAAGGGGTATTTCTCCTAAATTGAGATGATGATAATCCCATTTGTTGTTTGGGAGGCATAACAATAACATTTAAAAAGGTCTTTATATATATATATATATATATATTTTTTTTTGTAACCAGGGAACCCCGCACGGCCGACAGCGGGAGTAAACCAGGGCGACACGTGCTAGCCACCACACACGTGCCACCGGTTAAGTCACCTGCGGCGCCCGGGATTATATTAATCCAGCCGTTATTCAACAATAGATAATAAATCATGGCTCGAGAAATTTAAATATATAGTAACTGAGTTTACAATAGCTACTTTTAAATTTGATGCATATTATGTAAGTTGAGATACTTATTTCTAGTGTGGGAGTCATAATATATTAGTACATTAGTTAACCTTCATTTGCTTAGAATTTTAAGGTGAAGTAACTTTTGTTTAGATCTTAACCATAATTCTTTATTTTTTATAAATCAAGATAAGTCAGTTTACTTAAGTTTGATTGCTTGTCTAAATCCTAATCCTAGCATTATTGCTATTTAAAAATAAACTTAACGTGATTTGCTTAAGTTTGCTTGCTTATGATGTTAACTATAACAATTTAATTGATAACGAGTTAGCATAATCTAATGGGAAATTTTTTAAAAAAATTCTTTAAGCTTTCACTTCACTATATTATATAAGATAAGGCCGATTCATGCACCAATAAACCGATCACGAAGCACCAATTATTGTTCTTCTATACTGGCAGTTGGGCATAGCTAGAAGCCAATAAACAGCTCAATATAATAAGAAACATGCAAAATTTGACTTGGTCTCTGTCATTTTTAGGTATAGATATACTCAGGATATGATTTGGAAAAGATGTTGTCCAAACTCAACTTATAATTCGTGCGTAGGACCTGTAACAATGCTAAAAAAGTTGTTTGGAAGCTTGTGTCTTTTTATTTCGTGAGAATTAGTATGGATCAAGTTATATCTTTTTCTTTGGTGTAAAATGTTAGTATTATAAAGCGGATAAAGTACAATAGCTTAGGGATATCTCCCAACTATACAAATAGTGCTAATAAATAAAAAAGATGGAGGTAGGAAGTCTCAACATAGTAGCCATCACAACATTTGCTAAAAAGGTCTAATTTTTTGCTCTACCTCTTACATTTTTACTAACCAAAATAATATGAAAATCGGTTGACTTATTTTGAAACCGTCTTTGGTTGCATTCCATCCATATGCCATACTTTGAGGAGTCTTGACGCCAAGTCTTTGCCTTTTGTTGACCTAATCATCCATTGAAGTTCCTCATTCTATCCTCCTAAAGAACGCCTAATCCCTCATTGTGCAAGGCTACTGTGCCATAAGTTGCCTGTTCACACACTGGAAGAATAAATGTGTACTGTCTTCTATACTAGCCCTGTAGAATTACATTGGATATCAACTTAAGTCATCTATTGAACGACGATCTCTACTATCGGTAGTCTGTTTCTATAAACGAGCCAGCTAATAAAATTGCGTTTGCTAATGCCATTTGTCCAAATTAGGTCATACCACTGCACAACTAGTCCCAAATGTTTGAGTTAATCATAAATATCTCGGCAATGGTACCGTGAGCTATGGATAAGCGAGATTAAAATATGTTGCAATTTAAGGAAGCATCGTCTACTTCAAGCCATAGTACCCCTAATGTTGATCTGCATAATCGGACTGCCTCTGCATTTGTTGTTGTGAGCCCATATACTCCAAAGGGAAGATGATGGACGATTGATGAGGTTCCACAACATGCGGCCTAACAATGCTTTGTTCCATAAGTTTAGATTGAGCAATCCAATCTTCCTTCTCTTTTAAGTGAGCAAATTACTTGCCATGCCACCTTGTGAGATCCATGATTCACTATATTACCTACCCATAGAAATTGACGGATCAAGATATATCTTGATACGTGACTAAATCACACTATGCACATGTTCTTAACGCAATTACTGTAAATGAGGAATCAGGTTAGGCAACATCCTACAATCATTAAATCCTCAAATTAATGTATCGATTGGCCATTGAATAATGGATGCCCATGAACATGCACATGGCCCTCTTCCCTTCCTCACTTGTGGGTTATGGATTTGAGTATGTCTCCTCGTGGCCAAATAATAATGACAACGGTATATAACTAAACAATAATTTGGATGAAGAAAAATATAATAAAAGAACTATTTAATTTCTTTAATTGGCATCAAGAATCTCGTGGGGATGGAAGTATATACTTATATATAGATAGTGTCTTTAAGCAAGCCAGTATAGTGAAGCCCACTAAAAGAGAGCTGAAGTTTATTAGTTCTTGTCCATTACCAATCACCACATCTTTTGAGGTTCTTCTCGTCCGATCCTTTCGTCGCGACTATGGAGGCTAATCTCACAAAGCTTGGTGGTTCTCTTCCAGTCCCATGTGTTCAGGAGCTGGTGAAAGAGGCCATAACCGAAGTCCCGCCTCGCTATGTCCGTACTGACCAAGACCATCCGCTCATGCATGATGATCATGGATCTTTGTTGCTTCAAGTACCAATAATTGACATGAACAATCTCTCGTCAAGCAATGACGATTTGGTGGAGTCCGAGCTGGAAAAGTTGCACGTTGCATGTAAAGATTGGGGATTCTTCCAGGTAAAATTTCACCAAGGCGTAATCTTACTTTTTCTTTCTGTGAGTATTACTTAAGACAAGTGGCCTGGATTTCATTTTCAAGAATCGACTTTTGAAGTTCATCGATCCTTTTTTACTGCATGCAGTTGATAAACCATGGAGTGAGTGGTTCATTGGTGGAGGAGATGAAGTTGGGGATACAAGAGTTCTTCAAGCTTCCAATGGAGGAGAAGAGGACGTTTTGGCAAGAAGAAGGCGACTTGGAGGGTTTTGGGCAGATGTTTGTTGGATCGGAGGAGCAGAAGCTTGATTGGGGCGACCTCTTTTTCATGGTGTCCCTCCCAAGACGTTTGAGAAAACCTCATCTTTTTCCCATGCTTCCTTCTCCCTTCAGGTTCTCTCTCTCTCCCTCTTTTCTTCTGTTTTCTCCTTTTCTACGTCTCCCCTTCTCATTCCACACGTGCACACACGTAGCTTGCCCACTAACCATATCGCACACGGATCGCCTCCACCACTGACGCCCCACCAGCAATATTAAGCCACCCGTCCTCACCATCCATTATGTAAAAAAGTGTAATCCGAAAATTTAAACCAATAAATGAAGAGAGATTTTAATGAATAATCTTGATATTATATTCAAAAGCTCAACCTAAATATTTAAGCTGATGGATAAATGGAGACCACATGTATATAATGACCATATAAACTCCATAGTCAAGCAATACGTGAGATATTCTATCACATCATATCACTTCTGCAACTACCATCACTACGCCACTCAAAACCCCACTCTCAGCCCTTTCTCTTGCGGCCTTTGTGGTTCTCTCTCTCTCTCTCAAGTTGCAATGGAAATCCCTTAGTCAACCTAGATTGGAGGTTGGCAGAGATGGGGTGACCACATGCGCAAACCCCGCCCCTATTCCTCACTTAAATAAAGAGTGAGGTGGGCGACAACAGCGAAGGAGGCGGAGGGGTGGCACAAGAGCAACAACGGCAACCAAGTGTGGTGTCATGGGTTGGGGGCAGGCAGATGCCAAACGTGAGAGAGAGAGAGGGGCAATCACAACCATGACGAAAGTGGTGTTCGACAGCGGCAGCAATAGAGGCGTGGCCTAGGGTTTGGTAGTTTTGGGTGAATTTCCCTAAAAGTTTGGAGCGTTACTTAATCTTTACGAGGTCACTGCACATGGTGAAAAACGACGGAGATTGGAAAACCCATTTTTTTATAAATAAAGTTAGTGCACAAAGGAGTGGAACTAATTTATATACAATGTCGGTATCCCTGGCGTCACACCAAACAAAAATTCATGTAGGGTCGTCCTCGTTCTCTCCTACTTGTCCTGGCCTTCGTACCCATAATTCGGTTGATAATTGAGACTTGGGAATGAGGACAGAGAATTGTCGCTTTCAGCTTTATATGGGCAGGTGATATGATTGTTAACACAATATGGATTCAGGCCATTAATATTTGGTTTATTGGTCGGCAAATTACAGCTGGCCAAATCAAACGAAGATCACGATGACATTCTTTTATAATGTCTAGTCACAATTAGAATGAGTTGCACATCCCTTGTTCATAAAGAACAATCCAGTCAAAGTGAGGTAAATCACAAGGTGATTCTATGCCTTATCAGCGTTCTAGCGTCAGTCAAGTAACAATTTCTTAAGGGTTTGGTACCCATTTAATCATACATAAGTAGATCTTAATTTTTTATTGAGGACCTTTTTTTGGAGTTTGTGTATTATTAGGTTTTGTGTAGAAATAACGATGAAATCCACTTAGGTACATCACACTTTGATGGGGAAATGATTTGTCGAAACACTCGTAGGGACTAGTATTAGTGTGAATGTACGAGAGTTGGTTACCTCAAATTCAAGAACAAGAATTGCATTGTTGCTATCATAATGAGATTGAGTTAATTAAGAACTTGAATAGGTCTGTCGTTCATAGCGAACTTTCATTTATGACTTATACAAGATTTGGGAACCATACATGACTTATTTTGCGTGCTTCATAAGATTAATGATACTATGTGAACAAATAATGTCTAAAGTATGTGATATGATATGCATATAAGACAAGCAAGCACCGAACATAAAACAAAACAACAATAGGAGCCGGATGCATGGAAGACTAGCTTCAAGATTAGCCCACATCATCAAGAATACCTTAATTTTACAATCAATATTGTCTACACAGCCTGTTTACTGTCTTCTACACGTCCCGTAGTCTCACCATCGAGATGTCATATTTTGTGAGTCTCTCTCTCTCTCTCTCTCACCTTTGTAACCTATTCTTAAATGTATCATCTTATTGTTATGCAGAGACGTCTTAGATGAGTACTCCTCAGAGCTACGAGACCTTGCAATGAAGGTCCTCCTTCTCATGACAAAAGCTCTGCAGATGGACACCAAGGACATGATAGAACAGTTTGATGAGGGCAGGCAAGCCATTAGGATGAACTATTACCCTCCGTGTCCGCGACCCGAGCTCGTCACCGGCCTCACTCCTCACTCCGACTCTGTAGGCCTCACCATTCTTCTGCAAGTCAATGAAATGGAAGGTCTCCAAGTAAGGAAAGAGGGCAAGTGGGTCTCTGTCAAGCCCCTTCCTAATGCATTCGTTGTCAACATCGGAGACATTTTAGAGGTATATAGCCTTATTTCTATTGTTTTGACGCGGAGTTCCACCTCATTTTGTTTAGTATACGAGCTGGTATTGTCTAGATTCATCTGCTATTGATGACAAAGCTGTTATTTCATACAAAATCTAACATTTGATTTATAAATATTTAAAATGGATCAATCATCAATCAAAACGAAAATGTATGCGGCTGTGAATGCAACAATCATCCTGAATAAAATGGTAGACATTTCAATAATGGAATGCGGGAAATCTGCTTAGTTATGTGTATATTTTTCAAATCCCAATGCGGACACTGTTGTTTATTCATATGCAATGAGCTAGTTAGTTCAATAGAATGACTATTGATGATACAATTTCACGGACGAAATCCATCAGAGGGCTGACAAATTAGTCTGTGCATTTGATAATCCACACAGATTGTGACGAATGGTGCTTATCATAGCATCGAGCATCGAGCAATAGTTAACTCGATGAAGGAGAGGCTCTCAATTGCTACATTTTACAGCCCGAAATTGGAAGGGGAATTCGGTCCCGCACCGAGCCTGATCACACCGGACAAGCCAGCATTGTTTAGGAGAATCGGCATGGCCGATTACTTGAGGGGACTCTTCTCTCGTGAGCTCCAAGGGAAGTCATATCTCGATGTCATGAGGATTGCATAGTATCTTTATGTTTACACTCTCGATATACCTCTCTAATAAGTGGATGTATTGACACAATATCTCTACAATCCATATCCATTTCGCTCCCTCCTTGCTTTTGTTGATCAATTTCATCCCTTTGTTTTCCGAATGACATTATAACGACATAAACAGAACCTTTTAACTTGTCTACATCTCTTTTTTTGTTGGGAAAGCAAGTGAACTTTACTCATAATAAAACAAACCAGCCTAAAACTGCTGCAGAGGAAGAATTAGTTCAACATTCTCGAATTTCTACAAATCGCTGTTCTTCTTACCATTGCAAAATGTGCATAGTTTCATTCCCAACAAAGTAAGGCTGAACTTGATTATTGGTAAAGAGCCCATATTACGAGTGGAGCGCAAAAGGTGGTTGCGAAAGCTTTTGATGGGATTCGACTTTGCGAGTGTGGAATTTAGGGTCGTTTCCCCGCGTCATGATAGACAACTAAAGCTCTCACTAAACGGGATAAGAGCATGCCCTATAACGCACTACCTTAGAAGAACCGACAAGTCTCGCGCAATATGAGCAAAATCTAAATTATTAGTTTGAGACTAAGGTTCGCCCTCTCAACTACCAAATTGGTTTGGCCATGGTTCAAGGATATTCACCTATGGTTTATACATTGTATTGATAGTCAATGTTTTTCTAGTAATTATCTTCTTTTAGAAATAGTTGGGGGTAATGTCGTAAATCTCTATAGAAAAAGATGTCAATTAAGTAATCTAAGTCCCGGTTGGGCTCCTCTTTGTGGCCCTAGGTCTTGCACCATTTATTTCTATAGAAAAAAGTATTAGTTCATTGCCGTTAGTGGGTAGGCATGAATTTCCCTTCCCATAGTGGTATTCATGCGACCATTGGAACGAAGATTGGTCCCCACGTTCGTTAGTCTGTGTCTATTGAAATTGCATAAAAACCGAGATTATCTCAAGACTATCATTTCAAGGCTTGAATTGGGATCGTCCTTCGCTTAGTACAGGACTTCCATCGGAATCGACTGAGTTGGATCACAAATCATGTCAAGGAAATCACTGTCTTCAAAACAGCATCATCGATACACCTATTCATCTCTTTCTTCAAATCCCTGTTGACACTGAAACTTCGGCTATGCCATAAAATTAAGGATTGTTCCTGACCTCTAAACAAAAATATCATTCGAATGATTTGCATTTTTTCTAAGTCATACCATCATCACACGCCAATAACATGTTTTTCCATTTTCATAATGACGGAAGAGCGTGCGCCTGATTCTTTTTCCATAATGGCTGACCATCTCTCTTTCATCTTATCCCATGGCCAAATGTCAAAACCCACGTAATGGATGGAGTGATAGGAGACTTGCAGGGTTTGAAAATATAAGGAGCGATCAGTGGGATTTGGCGGTTTGGTCAATATCCAGCAAGCACAGCAGATTGTACATAAAAAATGAAAACCGCGAGCTGGGAGATAATGTTTTTTTTTTGGTCTGTCTTATATATAATTCTTCTCACTCTCTGACTTTTGCTCTACCTCTTGCAGAGCGCGGAAATTGAACCCCGCAACTGTGATATTATCGTCCCCACCCTCCCAATCCCTTTACTAGCAGGCTGCATGCCTATTGGCTAGGAGATAATGTTACTAAACCAACCGAGCAGATTAAGATAACGCTCTGCCATGATCCTGTGGAGATAATCAAAACTTGAATTTGACTCGATGAATAATCAAAATTCGAAAGGTGGTCAAACAGTGAAGGAGTTTCGTTGGAGATTGGAAATTGAGGGCAATTCGGTGATTTGGTGAGAGGTGTGGAGGTTTAAACAAATCAGATTTGATTTAATAGAGTGAGCATTATTAGGTGAAAGGGGGGTTTTGTTTTAAATGAGATTGAGAGAGACCAAAGAGAAAATGTACCAAAGGGTGTTAGATTAATCTATCGTAATAAAGTTCCAAATTCATCAAAGCTCTGGTTCGTACAAGTAGAGTGTTATCCCTTACTTTGCTTGAGTTTTGAATCAATCCTAATTGATGAGTGGTGACTCCAAAATGTAAGAAAATTGCATGTTTAATTGAGTACCAATTGCAAATTGCTTGGAAGAGTCTGTGCTAAGCCTTTGAGCTTAATAATCCATTAGTTTTCCTTTAAGTGGTTCTTCTTTGGGAAGGTCGCGACAATCACCGCTACTAAATCTATATAGAACATTGTGTTGACTTCAACATTGTGTCATGTCAAATGCAATACGATTTCAATATTCATAATAGCTAAAAAAATTATGTCACGCATGCGCCTTTGGATGATTGATATGGAGTTGACTTTGGTTACATTATTATCCTCAAGTACACATGTCAATCATCCAACAGTGAGTGTATAAAATTTTGCTAAACATATGCTTTTTTCCCCTTCTGTGACGAATGGTATTTTCATTAGATTGTAAAATTTTTTATTTATTAAACTTGAGTCCAACATGAGATCGATCGTATAATAATATTATCAATTATGTTTCACTATGTATTCATTTCTTGAAGCTTCCACTATTTAATAACATAAGGCGGATTCATACACCAATAACCGATCACGAAGCCATACTTTTGTCGGTTGGTAGATTGAGTGTGGCCGGAAGCCACATGTACTTCTTGACACTACTGCTATAAATGAGAAACCAGGTTAGCTAACATCCTACAGCCATTAGAACATTAGAAACCCTCATAATAGATGTTATAACTGATAGCCTACTCCTCGAGATTTTTGTCATCTGATCCTCTCGTTGCCACGATGGACGCGAATGTCACAAAGTTTGGTGGTTCTCTACCAGTCCCAAGTGTTCAGGAGCTGGCAAAAGAGGCCATAACTGAAGTCCCGCCTCGATATATCCGTACCGACCAAGATCATCCGTTCATGCATGATGATCCTGGAACTTCATTGCTTCGAGTGCCAGTAATTGACCTGAACAAGCTCTCATCAAGCGACGAGGATTCAATGGAGTCCGAGCTTGAAAAGTTTCACTTTGCATGCAGAGATTGGGGATTCTTCCAGGTCTTCCGTGATAGTTACTTGAGACAAAAGGGTCCGGATTTGTGTTTTCAAGAATTCGACTTTTGAACTTAATCGATCCATTTTTGTGCATGCAGTTGATAAACCATGGAGTGAGTTGTTCATTGTTGGAGGAGGTGAAGTTGGGAATACGAGAGTTCTTCAAGCTTCCAATGGAGGAGAAGAGGAAGTTTTGGCAACAAGAAGGAGACTTGCAGGGTTTTGGGCAGGCGTTTGTTTTGTGGGAGGAGCAGAAGCTTGATTGGGGCGACCTCTTTTACATGATATCCCTCCCAAGACATTTGAGAAAACCTCACCTTTTTCCCATGCTTCCTTCTCCCTTCAGGTTCTCTCTCTCTATCTCATGCATTTAGTACACTATTTGTTCAAAATGATCGGGATTGTCTAAATGTATGTCGTAAATTTAACCTTCCCCCCCAATTGGATCTTTGGTTCCTTTCCTAGCTAAATATTAAATTTACTCTAAATGGTTGACACATAAACAATCAAATCAAAGATCAAAATTAAGAAATTTTTTTGGCTACGCCCGGTGCATGTGTGGCCAACTCACATGCATCATTGGAAAGATTCACTAGAGCTAATGGTTCATGTGAGTTGGGCTGATATGAGCTGGATGCATGGAATATTGGCTTGATAATTTGCCCGCATCAGTAATAATACCTAACTTTATTAGCATTGTGAAATTTTGTGGGTCCACTGCCAACTGTTCTAAAAGTTTAAGCTGTTAGATAAAGCTGTGGTTTATTATTTAAATATTTTAACACTTCTCCTCATGCTTAGTCTGGTCTTTTTGCCTAGTACTAAGCGTGGATATATTTAATTCGGGAGATAAATGGGACCTGAAAAGATTTAAACTCAGGACCTCTAACTCTGATACCATGTGAGATTTGATAGGACCATTACCAACTGTTCTTAAAACTTAAACTATTAGATGAAGGCGTGATTTATTATTTAAATATTTTAACAAGTATGATGAATAATTTATTAACAACCTTTATAACTATTTTCTACCAATCCCAAATCTCTCGACATCGAGATGAACCATTAATTACTTACTAAAAATAAACCTACTCATATCAGTGCCTCACATTATGTGAGAAAATCCATGCGCTCTCTCTCTCTCACACACGTTTGTAACCTATTCTTAAAAGTATCATCTTTTAATTGTGCAGAGATGTCTTGGATAGATACTCCTCGGAGATACGAGATCTTGCAATGAAGATGCTCCTCCTCATGGCAAAAGCTTTAAAGATGGACACGAAGGACATGGTAGAACAGTTTGATGAGGGCCTGCAAGGCATTAGGATGAACTATTACCCTCCTTGTCCGCAACCCGACCTCGTCATCAGCCTCACTCCTCACTCTGACGCCATAGGCCTCACAACTCTTCTCCAAGTCAATGAAGTGGAAGGTCTCCAAGTAAGGAAAGAGGGCAAGTGGGTTCCCATCCAGCCCCTTCCCAATGCTTTCATTGTCAACGTCGGAGACATTTTAGAGGTAAAGATTTTCGATCGGCCCCATCTCTAATAGTTTTGCTGCAGATATCCACCTAATTTTGTTTTATACACTAGCCAATGTTGTCTAGATTCGGTGTGCTGCTGATGACAAGACTGTTATCTCATACACAATCTGGTATTTTATAGAAAACTTTCGATGAATAGTTTATATAAACAAAACTTTATGCAATTTGTTAGGATGAGTATAGAGAATAGAAATTCATGAACAAAAATCCACCAGTGGTATGACTGAGTAGTTTGTGTATTTGATGATTGACACAGATTATCACGAATGGCAATTATCGTAGCATTGAGCACCGAGTAACAGTCAACTCAATGAAGGAAAGGCTCTCGGTTGCCACATTTTACAGCCCGAAATTGGAATGCGAAATGGGTCCAGCACCTATCCTAATCACACCAGAGAAGCCGGCGTTCTTCAGAAGAATAGGTGTCGGCGATTACTTCAGGGGATATTACTCTCGTGAGCTCCGAGGGAAATCATATCTTGATATTATGAGGACCATTCAGGATGAGGAAAAGAAAGGGAATTGAATTTGGATTTGGTATCCCTGAAGTCAGTCGAAAACACCACTTTACGTAGTGTTTCCCTTCATGGTCATCTAAGGGAAGAATTCTATAATCGGAGGGACCACTCTACGTGTCCTAGATTAATTACTTTCTTAAGTATAATTTGGTTGATGATTGAGACTTGAAATTGAGGACAAATTGTCGTTGTTTTTTGTCACACCCCTAACTCAACAAGAACAAGGGCATGACACGACTATCCTTTCACCAAAGGACGTAGCCTAATATAACCAAAACTCACCTGATATCAAAATATATGCATCCACATATATACATGATATAAAGTTTATCTGGTTATAATATCAGAGTTAACTACAATCCATCAAAAGGTCAAAAGCATAACCAGCGACATGCTAAAACTTAAACTCCACATCTATGTGTAACTCGTACCAAAAAGCCCCAACTATCAAAATGTCCTCCCTGACACCGGAACTCTCACGCCTACTAGCGTCTTGGTGAAGAACCTGAAAAACAAGTAAGATGAGAGGAATGAGCTATCACGGCTCAGTGAGTAATACATTTCTTCTAAGTAGATTGAGCACCTACTATGCACACGGTTATAAGACCAAATGAAAGCTCAATTAACCCAACTCCAACATATCACAAACTTCAAGGTCAAAATACGTTATATACCACTTTAAACATAACCTTTTCACAATAGGAAATCTCGTTTTAATTAATAATATCAAAGAAGAAACCAATGATCAATTCCATTGGCCAATCTCGTCGAAAAGCACACGCCAATGGTCCATTCCATTGGCCAATCTCATGCTCAGAAATCTAAGTATGATCACGGATAACGCCCCGTGAAAGGCGACCAAGATTCCCCCCTTGGCAAGGTCTCCACCTACTATAAGCCGATGGCTCGGCCCACAAGGATATCCTAGACTAGTATGCGCATAAAATCCACAACAATATCATCCACCAATCTACAAAATCCATTCCAGAAATCATTTCATAAACCATTTCATAAACCGATATAAAACCCTTCATAAGCCACATTCAAATGCAAGAACTCCTCATGAGTCTTTTTCAAAAGGTTTCGCAAACCTATTTGCATTCAGTAAATTCAAACCAAAATCAAAAGATAATCTTTCATTTCAAATACACAAGATGGCAGTAAATGCTCGATCCAATTTTATGCAATCAAAATGCCATTTCTTATATGGTAACATGTCTAATACATATCATTTTCTAAACATGAGTTTACAAATTCAAAGAAGAAATAGTACCACTCACCTTGAAAAGCTGAAAAACTAACCTACGGCGGTTTCTCGTGCCGACGCACTCGAATACCTAACAATAAGTCGAAAAAACGGTATCAAAACCGAGTAAAATGTTACTTCAACTACGACTCGGCTAAGCTAGGCTTAGACACTAATATAACGACTAAAGATGCCCCCAAATCACTCGTCCAAAGCGATTATCCAAATTCGTCCACGACGCGGAACTTGAGTGCGAAACTTGATTGCGCCATAACTTTCTCCACTAAACTCCGTTCTAAGCGAACTTATAGTCAAGAGAAAGCTTATTCAGAGCATTACAAGAACCCCAACTTGGCCGTCCTAAAATTGAGCCGAAAACTGACAAAAATCGGCCTAAAAACCACTGATCGCGCACTGTTCACTGCGCGCACTCAACTTTAAAAATTCATATCCGGCAAACCGTAAGTCCAAATCAGGTTCCGTAAAATCCCACGGCCTCGCAACACCCTAAACTACCAATTCTATATATATTCACAGCTTAACGACTCAAAAATCGGACTTCGCCACTCGAGTAACACGTAACTCCGAAATTCGTCCCGAACAACCATACTACGAAATAGCTACTCAACAAACCCCAACACTTTACAACACCATAAACCATCATTCCACACAAAATTGCAACTTAATATCTCCTCGATCGAGCCTCGCAATTCAAAATCAATATTCCTTTAAATTTGTACCCTAATTTCCGAAATCAATCCAATTAGACGAATAGAGGCCTCGATTACTTACCCGGCGTTACAAAATGACGTTGATTCGACTTATTGAGTCGTCCAGATCGCAAACACACGAAGATTTTCCCTATTCCTCTTTTTCTTCTTCTCTGCGTGCGTTTCTTCTTCTTCCCTTCTTCTCCTTTTTTTCTCTTCAGTCACCGAGGCTCCTTCTTCACCGCTTCACATTGAAAATAAAGACAAGTTAATGGGCTGGGCTCTAGATAAAATAATGGGTTATTTAAGCCCATTATTACATTCTTCCCTCCTTATAAAAATTTCGTCCTCGAAATTCAGACGTACCTCAATCGCCAAACAAGTTCGGGTATTTACATCTTGCCTCTTCCTCAGGTTCCCAAGTGGCCTCCCTCTTAGTATGGTTTTGCCATTGAATCTTCACGTAAGGGATAGTGCGTCGTCGCAACACTTGATCCTTCCTGTTGACGATGCGTATAGGCTGCTCTTCATAAGTTAAGTTCTCCTTTAACTTTAATGGTGTAAAATCCAGTACGTGTTCAAGATTTGGTACATATCTCCGCAGCAAGGACACATGGAATACATTATGCACCCTAGATAATGCTGGTGGCAAAGCTAATTTATAAGCAACTTCGCTAATCTTCTTTAATATCAAGAATGGTCCCACGTATCTTGGACTTAACTTTCCACGAATGCCAAATCTCATAACTCCCTTCATTGGAGAAACTTTGAGAAATACATGATCTCCTACATCAAACTCTACCTTGCGTCTTTTGAGGTCAGCATAGCTTTTCTGACGGCTTTGTGCTTTTTTCAAATGCTCTCGAATCAACCTGACTTTCTCTTCTGACTCCTGAATAAACTCTGGTCCGGTTAATCTTTTCTCACCAACATCATCCCAACATATGGGAGTTCTACATTTTCGACCGTATAGAGCTTCAAAAGGAGCCATCTTAATGCTAGAATGATAGCTGTTATTATAAGAAAACTCCGCTAAATGAAGGTGTTCGTCCCACGAACCATCAAAGTTAATAACACAGGATCTTAGCATATCCTCTAGTGTTTGAATCGTCCTCTCAGATTGTTCATCTGTCTGCGGATGAAAAGCCGTACTGAAGTTGAGTTTAGTACCCAATGCTCCTTGCAAACTCTCAATGATCACTGGCACCCCATGAAGCTTCACCATCTCATTAACATACCGCTTTGCCATATCTTCAAGTGAAAGATCGAATCGATATGACAAAAAGTGAGCAGATTTAGTCAATCGATCGACAATCACCCATATAGCGTTTTTACCACTAGATGTCCTCGATAGACCGACGATAAAGTCCATGGTAATATGCTCCCACTTCCACTTAGGTATTTCAAGTGGGTGTAGCTATCCACCTGGTTTCTAATGCTCAATCTTTACTTGCTGGCAAACCAGACACTGGTCAATAAACTTCACGATATCTTTCTTCATGTTGATCCACCAAAAATTCTCTCTCACATCCCCGTACATTTTAGTGCTTCCTGGATGGATAGAGAATCTCGTACTATGAGCTTCCTGCAATATCTCCTTTTTCAATCCCGAATCATCAGGAACGCATAGCCGACCATGAAACCTCAATGACCCATCCGCATGGATACTGAAGTCCTCGTCTCCCAGCTTCTACTCCTTCTCTAATCTTTCCCAACTGAGGATCCCCATTCTGTTTAGCCTTAATTCTGTCAATCAACATTGGTTGTACTTAAAGATTAGCTAATCGAGCACCAAGCTTGTGTACCAATACTTCCAAGTCCAACTTCCTCATTTCCTCAAGAATAGGCTTCTGAGAAGTGAGCAATGTAGCCATGTTTCCATAAAACTTACGACTTAGGGCATCGGCTACCACATTTGCCTTACCTGGATGGTAATTGATAGATAGGTCGTAATCCTTTAAGAGTTCTAGCCAGCTCCTCTGTCTCATGTTCAATTCTTTCTGAGTAAAGATGTACTTCAAACTCTTATGATCAGTAAAGACTTCACATTTCTCACCATACAAGTAGTGCTGCCATATCTTCAAGGCAAACATAACCGCTGCTAATTCCAAATTATGAGTGGGATAATTTCTCTCATGTACTTTCAACTGTCTAGAGGCATAGGCTACAACTTTACCATTCTGCATAAGAACACAACCTAAACCTTCCTTAGATGCATCACAGTAGATTGTGAAGCCATCAGTACCTGAAGGCAAGGTCAATATAGGAGCCGATACTAACCGTCTCTTCAATCTTGGAAACTGTTCTCACACTGATCTGACCAAACAAATTTAACTCCCTTTTGAGTTAGGCGAGTAAGTGGACTAGCAAGTTTAGAAAATCCTTCTACAAACCGCCTATAGTAGCCAGCTAGACCAAGAAAACTTCTCACTTCAGTGACATTGGTAGGGCGACTCCATTGGACAACTGCTTCAACTTTCCTCGGGTCAACCGAAATGCCATCCTTCGAGATTATATGGCCTAAGAATTCTATATGATCAAGCTAGAAATCACACTTACTGAATTTAGCAAACAACTTCTTTTCACGCAAAGTTTGCAACACAAACCTCAAGTGTTGTTTATGTTCCTCCAAACTCTTCGAATACATCAAAATATCATCAATGAATACCACAATAAACTTATAAAGATACTGTCTGAACACCCTATTCATCAGATACATAAAAGCAGCAGGAGCATTTGTTAATCCAAAAGGCATGACAAGAAATTCATAATGGCCATACCTTGTCCTGAAAGCAGTTTTTGGTACATCATCTGCCTTTAACTTCAACTGATGATACCCAGAACAAAGGTCAATCTTAGAAAATATTTGAGCTCCCTGAAGTTGATCAAACAAATCGTCAATCCGGGGCAAAGGGTATTTATTTTTTATCGTCACCTTATTAAGTTCTCGATAATCGATGTAAAGCCGCATACTACCATCCTTCTTTTTCACAAAAAGAACCGGAGCTCCCCAAGGCGAAACGATGGGTCTAATAAAACCTTTATCCAACAACTCCTACAGCTGTGCTTTCAATTCCTTCAATTCAGACGGTGCCATCCGATATGGCGCCTTAGAGATAGGCGTAGTGCCAGGCATCAAATCAATACAAAAATCAATCTCTCTATTAGGAGGCAAGCCAGGCAAATCTTCAGGAAACACATCTGGAAATTCTCTAACAATACGAATATTTTCGAACTCTACAACATCTTTACTTGTGTCATTTACATAAGCCACATAACCACAACAACCTTTCCTCAAAAGCTTCCTCACTTGCAAAGCTGATATCAATCTTGGCAAGGTGCCTTTACAACTTCCTGAAAAAGAAAATTCGGGTTGATTTGGAAGTCGAAAGACAACTTTCTTAGAATAGCAATCAACAGTTGCATGATATGTGGATAACCAATCCATTCCCAAAATAACATCGAAATCCCGTATATATAACTCCACCAAATCGACAGGTAATACTACATCATTAATCCGGAGCAAACATCTCTTGAACACACGGTTAGCAATCAGGAAATTTCCAGTAGGAGTATCAGCATACATTTCATCCTCTAGAGGCTCAGGCAACACATCAAGTTTCCTTGCGAAGTCAATGGCAATAAAGGAATGCGTAGCACCCGGATCAAACAACGCATACGCATATTGAGAGGCAATATAAATATTACCTGCAACAACTGCGTTGGACGCCGCCGCATCCTCCTTCATTATCGCAAAAACTTTCCCAGTCGTCTTTTGCCTTTCCTGATTTCCTTGGGGCCTACCAGCTGAAGATGCAGTTTTCCTCATAGAACAAGCAGATGCTAGGTGCCCAGGCTGCCCACAAACAAAACACACTCTACTATCTCCAGGGATATCCTTCTGTGTAGGACAATCATGCGCCATATGTCCTATTTTCCTACAAAGGAAGCAAGCTCCTATCTTGCTATAACAAGGACCGCTATGACGCTTCCCATAAGTAGCACAAGGGCCCAGATTACTCTGAATCTTGGGCCTTCCTAGCTAATTGAAATCCCTTCACTTTTTGCTACTACTGGTCCGACTATCATGATAGTCAGTGGGCTTAAACCTCTTGTACTGAGGTGCACCCTGTGCGCCGCTCTCCAACATATCTTGCTCCACCCTAATCGCTCGATCCAAGACATCTTTGTACGTAGTCAGTACAAAAGGCGTGAGAATACTGCGACTATCAAGGCGAAGCCCTCGCTGAAAGTGTTTTGCCCTCCGCTTTTCACTAGCCACGAAGCCTTCCTCGAATCTACTGAGCTGATTAAAGCGGGCTGCATACTCCATAACTGACGAGCTACCTTGAGATACATTTACAAAGTCACTCCTCATCTTCGCTTGGAATGACTCGGGCAAGAATTGGGCATTGAATGCTTCAGTGAAGTCTTTCCAGGAAATGATTACATCAGTACCTCCAAGGGCGGGTCTAGTCCCTTCCCACCAACATATAGCTTCACCTTCCAAATAACGAGTGGTAAAGTTGACCTTTTGATTGTCACGAACATTTTTCCGCCCTAAAGATTTCCTCTATGCTTCTAATCCAACCATCGGCCTTAAGAGGATCAAACTTCCCATCAAACTTAGGTGGATCCGCCTTTCTGAATTGTGCGAAGGTGCATGAGTCAGTGGTGCCACCTTCACTTAATTCCTTCGCCTGACGATACCAATGAATCATTGCTTGAGTGAAATCAGTCGGGGGATTAGGCTCTTGGGGTTCTTCCCTAGCTTCTCGTGAGTCAGAACTCATTTCATATTGATCCTCCAGTCTCCTTTTTAAAGTCACACCTTGAGAACGTTGAGGTATATCTCTAGTGTCGGAAGTAATAACTCGCTTGCCTTTATTATTCTTAAGAAGCGAGGTAAGTGGCTCCGAGTCAGAACTCATGGTCGCTTGTATTCAAGAATGAGCTACTACTTAGTATATAAAAGACTAGAGCAAAAAATCTATCACACAATCTCACAACGTCCCATATCTATACTCCAAAAATCAAAACCTACGCTCTGATACCAACAAATATCACACCCCTAACTCAACAAGAATAAGCGCATGACACGGCTATCCTTTCACCAAAGGACGTAGCCTAACATAACCAAAACTCACCTGATATCAAAATATATGCATCTACATATATACATGATATAAAGTTTATTTGGTTATAATATCGGAGTTAACTACAATCCATCAAAAGGCCAAAAGCATAACCAGCAACAGGCTAAAACTTAAACTCCACATCTATGTGTAACTCGTACCAAAAAGTCCCAACTATCAAAATGTCCTCCCCAACACCGGAACTCTCACGCCTACTAGCGTCTCGGTGAAGAACCTGAAAAACAAGTAAGATGAGAGGAATGAGCTACCACGGCTCAGTGAGTAATACATTTCTTCTAAGTAGATCGAGCACCCACTATGCACATGGTTATAAGACCAAACGAAAGCTCAATTAACCAACTCCAACATATCACAAACTTCAAGGTCAAAATACGTTATATACCACTTTAAACATAACCTTTTCACAATAGGAAATCTCGTTTTAATTAATAATATCAAAGAAGAAACCAATGATCAATTCCATTGGCCAATCTCGTCGAAAGCACACGCCAATGGTCCATTCCATTGGCCAATCTCATGCTCAGAAATCTAAGTATGATCACGGATAACGCCCCGTGAAAGGCGACCAAGATTCCCCCCTTGACAAGGTCTCCACCTACTATAAGCCGGTGGCTCGACCCACAAGGATATCCTAGACTAGTGTGCGCATACCCACAATGTGACATTTCGAGTTTCGGCCCATTTTTGGGATTTATAAAACGTGTATTTCGTCAGTGTGCTTATAGTAAAATCTCGCCCAGAACTGATCACTCTCGGGTTATTTTTAAATTTGAGATTTCGCTATAATCGCATTTAATCGAATTTGGCCGTTATTTAGAGCCTGAACTTTGGTGTCGAATTTCTGGGAGTTTTGTGATGAATTTAATTGGACGGTGTCGATATTATTGTGGCCAGCCTCGATATTGCCCGGGATAAGTGAAAAGTGAAATTTGGACCGGGTGCGGATTTGGACTAGTAGACCTCCCTCGTAGTGTGTTTTATTTATTATCTTTGGCCCTTTTTCCTAATTTATAATTAGGGTTTTTCATGGTCCGTTGGATCATTTTCGGATTTGAACGAGGATCGTCGGATCGCACTCAAGTGCGTTTGACTTTCTCTCTCTCTCTCTCTCCTCCCCTTCTGCCGCACCTCTGCCCCATGCATGCACGTCCCCTCCTCCCTTTTCTTCCGCTCACGTTTCCTCTCTCTCTCTCTTCCTTTCTTTCTTTTCTTTTTCTTTCTTCCTCTTCTCTTCTTCTTCTTCCTCGTCTCTGGTCGCGACTGCTGTTGCTTCCTTCTTCTGTTGCTCGCTTGCCCGACCGCCGCTCACCCCAGCCACTGCTCGGCGGATCGTCCACCTGGCGCCGCCGCCTCGCCAGCCGCCGCACCGTCGCTACCACAAGCCCCCAACTCTCCTTCTCCTTCCCTTGTTTTCCTTCCCCGGCCCGAGCCCGTCCTTGCGCAGCTCAGCTCACCGCCGTGTCCAACGCGGCCAGGCTCCGCCGGCCAGCTCGTCTGGCCTTGCCCCGCCGCCCGCGACACCACTGTGCCGCCTCTGGCCACCGCGCGACCATCCCCCTCCCCCTGTTTCTCTCCTCCCCGTCTTCTCCCCTGTTTCGGCTCCGCCTCGTCTAGCCGCCGCGCGCCGCCGTTTCGGCTGCCACCACTGCTCTGCCCGCCACCACCCAGTTCCCCCAGTAGCTTCGCCGCCACCAGCAGACGCCGTGCTCGCCTGGACAGCCCAGGCCACCCCAACTCAGTCTTGGCCGGACTGTCCCGGCCGTGGCCAAGCCTCCGCCACCCATTCGTGTCGTCCAGCCAATCGGCTAGCCAGCTCGCCGGCCAGCTAGCCCAAGCCGCTACCCAGTCGTGGCCGGACAGCCTAGCCCGTTACCCAGCCGTGCCGAGCTCGCCTAGCCCGCTGCCCAACCGTGCCCAGCCGTTGCCCTTGCCGTGGCCGAGTGTCCCAGGCCGTGGCCGAGTGCCGCGCCGAGCTTGGCCGGCCATTTTGCCTGTCGCCCCTCGCCCGCGCCGAGTCGTCACTGTTCACCCGGGCCATTTTGAGTCCGTGTGGATTTTTCCAGAGCCAAACTTAGGTAAGTGACTTCCTAATCCTTACTTAGGGCTATGGGTATTTTTAGACTTGTTTAGCGATTAGAACGGGTAGATTATGGGCTGTTATGGTTGAATTGCTATACTAGACTGTGTGGGTTGAATATGGTTGAATTGTAGGGTGAATTGAGATAGTTGTGGGGGCTTAATTGTGGTTGAATTTGGTGGGTCCAATGGTCGGCTTGTCGTAGTGTTTGTGGATGATTTGATGATTGATTATGGTCGACTTGAATGTCGGATTGGTGAGCTCGTGGTTTGGAATTAGGATGGTTTTGGATGCATATTAGTGGCTAATGTTGGTGGATCAATGATTGGCTTGTTGTGGCATTCGTGGGTGGATTTGATGTTCGTATGTGGCTGGTTTGTCGTGGTTCTTGTGAGTGCAATTTGATGCTTGACGGTAGCCGGTTTGTGATGGATCATAGGTTGAATATGACTGGGTCAAATGTTGGAATTGTGGGCTAAAGTGGCAAGCACATTATTTGAAATTGAGTATGTGCAATGTGTTAGAATGATGGTTGTGCAATGTGGCTTGCTTGTGATGCTTTACGAATTGAGTTTGATACTTGCATGGATTGATTGGGATGATTGGCAATCGAGTGTATTAAGATGTGGTTTGAATATGTGATTGGCATGGAATCGATTGAAGCATATGACGTGTGTGCCTGTCCGAATAGCCTGAGGCAGGATAGACTCGATGCGTGTTTATGCGAGTCGTGAGAATGGGCCTGAGGCGTGTTTACGCAGGCAGTGTGAAAGAACCTGGGAGGTCGTGAGAAAGTTGGCTGGACCACGCATGTTACATAGTGTTTGATTATGTGGTGAATAGTGCTAGGCATGGTATGGGACGTGCCCAAGTGGTTTTACCTTATAATCGAGACACGCACGAGTGTTGTTGTATGATGCATGGGAAATTTCATTGTGTGCTCTGAATATGAGTTATGCTGGATGCATTGATGTGATTTGACCATTATGCAGAGTTGGTGTGTAAATGGAGGTGAGGTATGTATGTTTATGTGAGTTCTAGTATGTCGATTGTTAGATTGCATGTTGAGACTCGTCTGGGTACGCATTGGCCTAGGTGGGGTTTAAGGTGTTGCTTATTGAGACTCGTTCTCACAGTTATTATATAACCATTTTCAGATCCGCGATCGTGATTGATTGGAGACGCCACCAGGGTATCTCGGGGATGGACGACGGGTCAAGTTACCCCATATTTTGTGTGCCCCCTTTTTATAGAGGAGTTAACCTTACAAACCACCGCCCTATTTTGACAATTGTGGTTTAAGTTAGTAGCCTGGGTTGTTGTTGTGTATTTGTGAATGCTGCAAGTGATGCCGAGTATGTTATGTATTTACTTGGTTTGCGTTATTGTTACCCCTTTGTCATAATTTATTGTCTGGGTTGTTTTAAATTCGCTTCCGCTTGCATACTCGTGTGAGTGTTTCTTTTGGGTCGGCGACACGTCCTGGGACGTCACGTTCAATACGACCGTGGAAGGGGTGTCGTGAGCCCATTGGGGTTCCGGGCGTGATACCCCCGTTGATTTGGTATCAGAGCAAGGTCAGCTCGATCCAAGTTGGTCGAAGCCTAGAGTGATAAGGAGCGATGACTTAGGGGGTAGTCAGTTAGGGAGACTCGTGTGCCATGCGTAGCCCAGACTGTTTGATTGTGGTTGTTGAGTGATCTTATGCATTAATGTGTGAGGTGCAGGTGCGTCAGAACTTGAGGTAAGTGCACGAACTTTGTTGGTTATGATTGGCCGTTGTTTGTGATTGGCTGCCTGCTTAGTGAATTGTTGTTGCGATTCACTGCCTAGGGCTTTAGACTGGTATAGTTGGCCTAGGTCTTTAATTCCCGAGGGGAATTATAACGGAGGTAAGTGAGTGGTGTGAACCCCGTGAGTTTGAGCGGTCGAGGTCGAGGTCGTATTGGTCCATGCAAGTTGGAGTTGCGAGAGGATCCCAGAGTGGATGGAATTCTAAGGGCACTCGAAGAAGTTGGAATTTTAATGGGATTGATGGGAACCAAGGTTAAGGGTAAGTTAATGCGTAAATCAGATGGATGCAATAACTGGTTGAGTAATTTTTGTGAAATAGAAACCCCCAAAGTTTCATGGGAAAAGTGACCCAGAGGCTACATCACTTTGGGATATAAGAGTTGGAAAAAAAAATTTGAAGTATGGATTACGATGATATTCTTGGACGGGTTTGGAAGGATGAGTGTTGCTTGGAAATTTTAGATTTTGTAAAGAACCGATGTGATTTGTTTTTGGGAGATGTTGGATTGAAATTGGATGGATTGAACTTTGTCTTTGAGGTATAGAAAGATAATTATTTTGTGGCTAACTAGTTGGTTGAGGAAATAAGGCTAAAGGACATAGCCGAGGTGTATAATTTTCTCGATGTCTTTCCTTAGGAATTGCCGGTATTGCCACCTGATAGGAAAGTTTGTGGTTGAATTAGCCCCAGGGACAGAACCGATCTCGAAAGTGCCCTATAGGATGGCACTGTCGGAATTGGAGGAATTAAAGGTCCAAATGCAAGAGTTGTTGGATAAAGGCTTTATCCGCCCAAGTGCGTCTCCATGGGGAGAGCCAGTATTATTCGTGAGAAAAAAAGATGGATCATTGAGGTTATGCATTGACTACAGACAGTTAAATCAGGTGACCATTAAGAACCAGTACCCACTACCAAGGATAGACGACCTGTTTGATCAGTCACAAGGAGCATCGATATTTTCTAAGATCGACTTGAGAACGGGGTACCACCAATTGAGGATTAAGAAGGAGGATATACCAAAAACGGCATTCAGGACAAGATATGGACACTATGAGTTTACAGTAATGCCGTTCGGATTGACTAATGCCCCTGCTTCCTTTATAGATTTGATGAATAGGGTATTCAAAGAATTTCTGGATCAATTTATAATCATGTTCATAGACGATATCCTAGTGTATTCGAAGAGTTCCGCCGAGCATGAGTTACATTTGGAAAAAGTCGTGCGGATCCTAAGGGAACACGCACTTTATGCTAAGTTCAGCAAGTGCGAATTCTGGCTCTATCGAGTGGCATTCTTAGGACATGTGGTATCCGGAGAAAGAATTGCGTTGGACCGGACAAAGATTGAAGCCATCACGAATTGGCCGAGGCCAACAACAGTGACCGGAGTTCGGAGCTTCTTAGGTCTAGCGGGTTATTACAGACGCTTCGTGGAAAGATTTTCGGCATTAGCGACACCGTTGACACGATTATTAAAGAAAGAAACGAGGTTTGAATGGACGGATAAGTGCGAAAGGAGCTTCCAAGAATTAAAACAGAGGTTGACGACCGCTCGAGTATTGACAATCTCGTTAGGTCCGGGAGGATATGAGATTTACAGTGACGCGTCGTTAAGAGGATTGGGATGCGTGCTAATGCAACACGAAAGAGTAGTGGCATACGCATCGCGACAATTGAGACCACGCGAGTAGAATTATCCGACGCATGACTTGGAGTTGGCCGCGATTATTTTCGCTCTTAAGATTTGGAGACACTACCTATGTGGGGAGAAATTTCAGATTTATACGGACCATCAAAGTTTAAGGTACTTGTTCTCCCAGAAGGAACTGAATATGAGACAGTGTCGTTGGATGGAACTCCTTAAGAACTATGACTGCGAGATTATGTATCATCCTGGAAAAGCCAACAAAGTAGCGGATGCACTGACCCGGAAATCGAGCATCGCGCATATGATGGTCAAGGAATGGACTCTGTTGAAGGGAGTTTGGGATTCGGAATTTAAGTTTGAAGTGAGTCATGTCTCAAGTCTTCTTGCAGCATTAAGGATTGAGCCAAAGATCCAGACTAAGATTAAGGTTTTACAGTCGACGGACCCGGAAATTCAGAAGATTCTGGGTATGGATGTCACAAAAGGGAAATCCGATTTTCAGGTATCCGAGGATGGGATTCTGAAGTTCCGCGGACGGTTGTGTGTGCCCGATGATGCAGAATTGAAGGAGGAGATTTTGTCTGAAGCACACCGTAGTAATTATAGTATTCACCCGGGTAGTATGAAGATGTATCAGAACTTACGATAGCATTATTGGTGGAACGACATGAAAAGGGATGTAGCCAAGCATGTGGCTAAGTATTTAACATGCCAACAAGTGAAGGCGCAACATTGCAAGCCGGGTAGAATGTTGCAGCCATTGAAAATCCCCGAGTGAAAATGGGAACACATCACGATGGACTTTGTCATGGGATTACCGAGGAGTCAGAGAGGCCATGATTCGATTTGGGTGGTAGTTGATCGATTGACAAAATCAGCGCATTTTCTGCTGGTGCGAAAGGATTTCGGCTTGGAAAGGTATGTCGATTTGTATGTGCGACACATAGTCCGTCTCCATGGAGTACCGGTGACGATCACTTCGGACCGTGATCCTAGTTTGTCGTCGCTTTTTGGAAAAGTCTTCATACGGCATTAGGAACGAGGTTACAGTTTAGCACGGCTTATCATCCTCAGACTGATGGCCAGTCTGAAAGGACAATTCAAACTTTGGAAGATATGTTGCAGGCATGTGTATTGGATTTTAAGGGCAGTTGGGAGGAACAGTTACATTTAGTAGACTTTGCCTATAATAATAGTTATCAGCAAAGTATCAGAATAATACCGTTTGAAGCATTGTTTGGCAGAGTTTGTAGGACGCCAGTGTGTTGGGACGGAGTTGGTGAAAGGAGTATCACAGGCCTATAATTGATTCAGCAGTTAGTCGAGGCAGTCAAGGTTATTCGGGACAAACTTAAGACCGCTCAAAGTTGCCAAAAGAATTATGCAGACCGGAGACGTAGGCCTTTGGAATTTCAACTGGGGGACCATATTTCCTGAAAGTATCGCCGATGAGAGGATTATCACGATTTGGTAAGAAAGGGAAGTTGAGTCCGAGGTACGTGGTTCCATTCGAGGTCTAAGAGAGAATTGGCACATTGGCCTATTATCTCGCACTACCGCCGAATTTGTCCCAAGTTCACAACGTATTTCACGTGTCTATGTTAAGGAAGTATGAACTGGATCCGACCCATGTGCTGAATTATGAAGAAATAGACGTGGACGACACAATGTCGCACGTGGAAATGCCACTATGGATCGAGGACAGAATGGAGCGAGTGTTGCGGAACAAGACAATTCCGATGGTTAAGGTGATTTGGGAGCACCATGGAACTGAAGGTGCGACATGGGAAAACGAAGAGTTGATGCGACACCAATACCCCCATTTGTTTGAATAGTTGAGTTGGATTGTAAATTTTGAGGACGAAATTTTTGTAAAGGGGGAAGAGTTGTGACATTCCAAGTTTCGGCCCATTTTTGGGATTTATAAAAAGTGTATTTCGTCAGTGTGCTTATAGTAAAATCTCACCCAGAACTGATTACTCTCGGATTATTTTTAAATTTGAGATTTCGCTATAACGCATTTGATCGAATTTGGCCGTTATTTAGAGCCTGAACTTTGGTGTTGAATTTCTGGGAGTTTTGTGATGAATTTAATTGGACGGTGTCGATATTATTGTGGCCAGCCTCGATATTGCCCGGGATAAGTGAAAAGTGAAATTTGGACCGGGTGCGGATTTGGACTAGTAGACCTCCCTCGTAGTGTGTTTTATTTATTATCTTTGGCCCTTTTTCCTAATTTATAATTAGGGCTTTTCGTGGGCCGTTGGATCGTTTTCGGATTTGAACGAGGATCGTCGGATCGCACTCAAGTTCGTTTAACTCTCTCTCTCTCTCTTCTCCCCCTCTGTCGCGCCTCTGCCCCATGCATGCACGTTCCGTCCTCCCTTTTCTTCCGCTCACGTTTCCTCTCTCTCTCTTCCTTTCTTTCTTTTCTTTTTCTTTCTTCCTCTTCTCTTCTTCTTCTTCCTCGTCTTTGGTCGCGACTGCTATTGCTTCCTTCTTCTGTTGCTCGCTCGCCCGACCGCCGCACACCCCAGCCACTGCTCGCCGGACCGTCCGCCTGGCGCCGCCGCCCCGCCAACCGCCGCACCGTGGCCGCCATGAGCCCCCCATTCTCCTTCTCCTTCCCCTGTTTTCCTTCACCGGGCCGAGCCTGCCCTTGCCTAGCTCATCTCATCGCCGCGTCCGACACGGCCAGGCTCCACCGAGCCGCCGGCCAGCTCGTCCGGCTTCTCCCCGCCGCCCGCGACGCCGCCGTGCCGCCTCGGGTCGCCGCACGACCATCCCCCTCCCCCTGTTTCTCTCCTCCCCGTCGTCTCCCCTATTTCGGCTTCGCCTCATCCAGCCGTCGCGCGCCGCCGTTCCAGCCGCCGCGCACCACCGTTCCGGTCGCCGCCACTGCTCCGCCCGCCACCACCCAGTTCCCCCAGCAGCTTCGCCGCTACTAGTAGCCACCGTGCTCGCCTGGACAGCCCGCGCCACCCCAGCTCAGTCTTGGCCGAACTATCCCGACCGTGGCTGAGCCTCCGCCGCCCAACCGTTTCGCTTAGCCAACCCGGCCCTGTGTCGTCGCTTAGCCCGGCCCAGCCCCAATGCCCGGGCTGAACAACCTAGCTCGTTGCCCACCCATGCCAAGCTTGCCTAGCCCGCTGTCCAGCCGTGCCCAACCGCTACCCTTGCCGTGGCCGAGTGTCCCAGGCCGTGGCCAAGTGCCGCGCCGAGCTTGGCCGGCCATTTTGCCTGTCGCGCCCTCGCCCGCGCTGAGTCGTCACTGTTCACCCGGGCCATTTTGAGCCCGTGTGGATTTTTCCCGAGCCAAACTTAGGTAAGTGACTTCCTAATCCTTACTTAGGGCTATGGGTATTTTTAGACTTGTTTAGGGATTAGACCGGGTAGATTATGGGCTGTTATGGTTGAATTGCTATACTGGACTGTGTGGGTTGAATATGGTTGAATTGTGGGGTGAATTGAGATAGTTGTGGGGGCTTAATTGTGGTTGAATTTGGTGGGTCCAATGGTCGGCTTGTCGTAGTGTTTGTGGGTGATTTGATGATTGATTGTGGCCGACTTGAATGTCGGATTGGTGAGCTCGTGGTTTGGAATTGGGATGGTTTTGGATGCATATTAGTGGCTAATGTTGGTGGGTCAATGATTGGCTAGTTGTGGTATTCGTGGGTGGATTTGATGTTCGTATGTGGCTAGTTTGTCGTGGTGCTTGTGAGTGCAATTTGATGCTTGACGGTGGCCGATTTGTGATTGTCACTCCCCGAACCCCATCGAACTCGCGACATCCCTCCTTGGTCGAATTAATGCGACGTCCCATGAAAACATCGCCGACCCAAACGATCAGAAGTACATGCGGAAATGAATATCAAAACACCCGTACTAAAAAGACGACAACGGGGTAGAGTATCAAGACAGTCAATGAACTAACAACATTAACTTATATACATTTTCAACGTACCGAGCATACAAACAACGTTACGTACAAGCTTAGCAGACGAGCATCCAAAAACCACCGACATAACAAAAAGGATCGGGTGATTGGGTTAACTTAGCTTCACTATAGGTCGACCTATCTTCCAAAAAGTGACTGGTCAGACCCACTCTACACAACCCCTAAATTAGCCCTGGTGGCTCCTGAGGATCACCCTCTTCCCATTCTACTCTTGAGTCCTCTGATTCGAATCCCGGAGGAATACGAAGATTGCGGTACGGAGGGATCGCCTGTAATGGTTGCACAGCCTGCGGCTCCACTGGGGCCACCATGGGCGGCTCCTCATCCAGCTCCTCGGGATCAACGATCTCGCCATTAGGAGGAATGATCGCCAAAGGGACCCATTCGCCAACGCCATGGAAAGGGATGTCGAAGCTTCTCAGCGGACCTGTTTCCTCCACGCCATCTCGATAAGTCCACGCCACGTACGAATACGACTTCAGGTGTGATCCGCCCTCGTCAACCCAAACAACGCTCGAGTGTCTTACGAAAGCTTGGTCGTCTTCTAAAGGGTACTCCACCTCCTGATGATCCACATGACTAGGGATCCCAAAACGAGGAGGCGGGCCTCCTGAGTTCATGGCTGGGGGTCTGAAATTGTGGTTATACAACTATGAGACAAATCTCAATAAGTGCACAACCCCAAACCCCACATAGGCTCTCACGTACCGCCAGACAAAACATGCATAACACACACAACCAGTCATACCAACAATCACATGCAATCCTACCTGGGATCTATCATGCACATCCCTGCAAGTCAAACAATAATACAGCCAACTCATTTAGGTCCATATTCATCCAGCTCCATATCACGCGAGACAAGTCACACTCACACATTAACTCACACCAAGCTTCAATTTTCACAAATCTCGTGCATCAAACCAAGTCCAGCTCATTCTCAACTTTCCATCACTACCGCGCCCGCATAAAACGCATCAGGCTAATGGTCTTCTGACCTCATTAGGCATCGTCATCCCGTCGGGCCGGGCATCGTCACCACATCAGGGACGGCATCGTCCCGCGTAACACGCCTCAGGACGGAACCTACCCCGCGTAAACGAACACGCCTTAGGGTACCACTTTTCCAGTCATTCCAATCCTCTCGTACTATCGTACCACACGACCACACAATCTTATGCTACACGTACATTTCACAACCACATATTACCATCACACAATCACGCCACATGGCCATACGTACTTGGCACGCGGCCTCATTACACGGTCACACCATCACGCCTTCACAATCACACACATTCAGTCCAATACTCAGTCTAAAATCAGCCAACAACCACAAATCACACAACCACACATACAAGCCCATTCAAGGCATAAGACTACCAATCAAACATACAATTCAGCCAATGTCGTTCCGCATCATCACAGCCTTATCCGAGCCTCCTAAACCGCACATATTCATTCACCAAATCAGTCCACAACAACCTGATATCCAGCCCTCTTCACATGCCTCAAACAACCCCTAAATTACCCAAACCGAGTCCTAAACGTGTCCAACAATACCCGAGGTCCTAAGGAGGGTTTGGGGAAGTCACTTACCTTAAAAAGGGGCGACAACAAGCTGGACAGGAGGCTCGAACAGCCGGACCAGCAGCAGCAGCACCGGCGGCTAGGCGGGCGAGCGGCGGCAACGCCATGGACGGGCGGTTGGTAGGCGGCGATCGAGTGGCTAGGGACGGCGATGGGGACGTATGGGGCAGGAGAGGACGGTCAGGGGTGGCTCGGGTGGTGGCTGGACCGAACAGCACAGGCGAGACAGAGAGAGAGAGGAACGGCGGACGGTGGTGGCGTGGCCAGGAAGGAGAAGCACCGGTGGCGGACGGCGGGAGGGGCGGCGACCAGGCGGCTTACGAGCTGGTGGCCGGCCAAGTTGGCTCACGCACGAGGAAGGAGAGAGAGAGAGAGTTTCGGTGGGTGAGGGTGAGGAGAGAGAGAGAGGGAGAGAAAATGAATATATATATATGGTGCCCCCAATAATTGGTCTCTAAAACCCCACCCGAAATTACCAATCTACCCCTCTAACTACCACACCAATCCAAAGGCCAATATTCGATCTTATCCAAATCCAACGACTCACATTCAATCTTTTCCAATAATTCAAGGGTAAAAGCGTAATTGCTCATGGAAGGAGAGGAGCATTCTTGTCCTCCTATTTTCAGCCATACAGGCTAATTATCAGTCCCCCGACTTAATCCAGTCCTCAAAATTCGTTCGCGGTCCATAAGGGCAAAACGGTCATTTTTTCGGTCCCGAACCAAAATCCATTTTTTTACAAAAATGGGTGGCCCCAAGGTTGGCCACGCCAAAAACGTCATTGGCCGCTAAAAATTGTCACTTTCAAAATTCTCGATTCCCGGGCCCGGATTCCAAGAAATGCTTAAAATCTAACAATCACGACTTTAGCTTATCTCCTACTAACGGGTAGCTCATTGGGATTACGCGCTTTCGACCCGTGACCGACACTAAGTCGAGTCACGTTTAAGTTTGCTCGAGCCAAGGCGACCTCGATTGTCATGTAATTGCGAGGGTCTGTCGCTAGTTCCCTTCGGATACGATCGATCAAATAGATCGGTCTCTGTTGGCCCAAAAAAGTCCCTCGTCAATCCTTATGGTCGAAGGTCGAACCAAGGTCGAGTTCTTTGGTCGGGCGAACTCAACCCCTTGATGGCCTTACCCCTCAGGTTAGTATCCCGAGAATGCGCGGTTCCGAGTGAGATCTCACTATAAGTGCATTGGCCAAAACATTCATTTCATAAATCCCGGGAAAATGATCGAAAATTCAGAATGTTACAACTCTTCCCCCCTAATAAAAATTTCATCCTCGAAATTTACAACTGTACCTAGCTATCCAAACAAATAGGGGTGATGACGTTTCATTACATCTTCATTTTCCCAAGTGGCACCTCCTGTCCCGTGATGCTCCCAAACAACTTTGACCAACGGGACCGTCTTATTCCTCAAAACTTGCTCCTTCCTGTCCTTAATTCATACTAGTCTCTCCACGTACGACACCATGTCGTCCACGTCTATTACTTCATGATTCAGCACGTGGGTCGGATCCGGTTCGTACTTTCTTAACATTGACACGTGGAAGACATTATGAACTTGCGATAAATTCGGCGGCAAGACGAGACGATAGGCCAACGTTCCAATCCTCTCTAAAATTTCGAACGGGCCTATATACCTTGGACTCAGTTTTCCTTTCTTACCAAACCGAGACAGTCCTCTCATCGGGGAAATCTTAAGGAAAACATGGTCACCGACTTGAAACTCCAACGGTCTACGCCTTCGGTTCGCATAACTTTTCTGACGGCTCTGAGCTATTCTTAGCCTTTCCCGGATAGTTCTTACCATTTCCACTGACTGTTGAACTAACTCTGGACCCGTTACACTTCTTTCTCCCACTTCATCCCAACACAACGGCGCTCTACACGCTCTGCCATAAAGCGCTTCAAACGGTACCATACCAATGCTCTGCTGGAAGCTGTTATTATAGGCAAATTCAACCAAATGCAATTGTTGTTCCCACTTGTCCTGAAAATCTAATACACATGCCCTCAGCATATCCTCTAAAGTCTGAATGGTTATTTCAGACTGACCATCCGTCTGCGGATGATAGGCCGTACTGAATTGCAACTTTGATCCCATGGCAGTCTGGAGACTTCTCTAAAAAGCAGCAGTAAACCGGGGATCACGATCCGAAGTGATCGATACCGATACTCCATGAAGACGGACTATCTGTCTTACATACAACTCAGCATACCTATCGAGCGCGAAATCCTTTCGTACTGCCAGAAAATGTGCCAACTTAGTTAGCCTGTCCACTATCACCCAAATAAAGTCGTGCCCCCTCTGGCTTCTGGGCAATCCCGTTACGAAATCCATCGTAATGTGTTCCCATTTCCATTCTGGGATTTCTAACGGCTGCAACATCCCACCAGGTTTACAATGTTGTGCCTTCACCTGTTGGCACGTCAAACACTTGGCCACATGCTTGGCCACATCCACCTTCATTCCATTCCACCAATAATGTTGTCGAAAGTTCTGGTACATTTTCGTGCTGCCCGGGTGAATGCTATAATTGCTCCTATGAGCTTCCGATAAAATCTCATCCTTAAGTTCCAAATTGTCGGGCATGCACAAACGTCCTCTAAATTTCAGAATTCCATCCTCGGATACTTGGAAGTTTGGTCTCCTCTTCGTACTATCCATTTCTAGAATCTTCTGAATCTCAGGATCCGTGGATTGTAATGCCTTAATTCTGGTTTGCACTTCCGGCTCAATTCTTAACGTCGCCACCAAACTGGAGAGATGTCCTACCTCAAACTTAAACTCTGAGTCACGCGCTCCTTCCAATAGGATCCATTCTTTGACTATTAACTGCGCGATGCTCGACTTCCAATTTAGGGCATCCGCTACCCGATTGGCTTTTCCGGGATGATACAAATTGTCACAGTCATAGTCCTTCAACAACTCCATCCAACGACGTTGTCTCATGTTTAGTTCTTTCTGAGAAAACAAATACTTGAGACTCTGGTGGTCCGTATAAATCTGGAACCTTTCTCCACATAAATAGTGCCTCCAAATCTTAAGTGCGAAAATGATTGCTGCCAGTTCCAAGTCATGAGTTGGATAGTTCATCTCATGAGGCCTTAACTGATGCGATGCATAAGCAACTACCCTTGCATGTTGCATTAGCACGCATCCCAATCCCTTAAGCGAAGCATCGCTATAAATCTCATATCCCCCCCGTCCTGAAGGGATTGTTAGTACTGGCGCAGTTATCAATCTCCGTTTCAATTCCTAAAAACTCTCTTTGCACTTTCCTGTCCATTCAAACTTCGTCTCCTTTTTAAGTAACCTTGTCAGTGGAGTGGCTATCGTTGAGAATCCTTCCACGAATCGGCGATAGTAACCGGCTAGACCTAAAAAGCTTCGAACCTCAGTAACTGTCGCCGGTCTTGGCCAATCCATCACTGCTTCAATCTTCGCCGGATCTACAGAGATTCCTTCTCTGGAGATCACGTGTCCAAGGAATGCTACTCGATTAAGCCAAAACTCGCACTTGCTAAACTTAGCATACAAGGTCATGCTCTCTTAACATTCGTAGGACCTTTTCCAAATGTACTTCATGTTCCTAGACTCTTTGAATATACCAAAATATCATCTATGAAGACAATTATGAACTGATCCAAAAATTCTTTGAATACTCTATTCATTAAGTCGATGAAAGCGGCAGGGGCATTAGTCAGCCCAAACGGCATTACCGTGAACTCGTAGTGTCCATACCTCGTCCTAAATGCCGTCTTTGGGATATCCTCCTTTTGGATTCTCAATGGTGATACTCCGTCCTTAGGTCAATCTTAGAAAATACCGAGGCTCCTTGCAATTGATCGAACAGGTCATCAATCCTTGGGAGAGGATACTTATTCTTGATTGTCACCTGATTCAATTGGCGGTAATCAATAAACAGTCTTAACGAGCCATCCTTCTTCCTTACAAATAAAACCGGCGCTCCCCATGGAGACGCACTCGGTCGAATAAAACCCTTATCCAACAGTTCCTCGCATCCGAACCTTTAATTCTTTCAACTCCGACAACGACATCCTATAAGGCGGCTTCGAGATTGGCTCTTGCCTCCAAGGGCCAACTCGATAACAAACTCTACTTCCTTTCGATGGCAATCCCGCAATTCCTAAAGAAAAACATCGGAAAGTTGCACACCACTCGCTATATCCTCTAGCCGCACTTCTTCCCGCCGTTAAATCCACCACACTTGCTAAGTAACCTTGACACCCCTCATCCAACAATTTGGTTACTTCTACTAATGAAACCCAAGGGATCGAGGTTCCTTCTCGACTCCCAACAAACTCAAATCTAGGGTGTCCAAATGGACTAAACTGAATCACCCCGCCGTCGCAATCCATTACATTATGTTTGACTAATCAATCCATGCCCACAATTACATCAAAATCATACATAGTTAACACAGCCAAATCTATCCTGCTTTCCACACCACCAATTACTATTTTACAGTCCGAGCATCCTAACGATATGCATATCTTATCCATCAACGGTGTAGTCACACACAATTGCACTTCTAATAAAACGGGTTTCAATCCACCCAATTCAACAAACCGAAACAGACACAAACGAGTGCGACGCCCGGATCAAATAGAGCATAGGCAACATAATTACAGAGAAAACTATACCTGTGACTACGCCCGCGCATTCTCGCCTTCCTTTCGCGCCATGGCGTACACACGTCCTTGTGCTGGTGGTCTCGTTCGGATTAGCAGCGCTGGTCGCTTCTAGTCGATTCCCAATCCGAGGTGTCGCGATGATGGGGCGGTCGAACCCGCTTGATTTAGGCAATTCCTTATGTGATGTCCCATTCCACCACACCCAAAGCATGCCCCGATTACGCTTGAGCAGGACCACTCCCATGATGTCTCCCACAACATCTACAGCCGAATTAGATTGATGTGATGATTTCCCAATATTCCTCATTGCCGGAGGAACAAAACGTCGCTTTCCCATCATCGGCCTTTTTCCTCGCTTACGACCGTCCCTGGCTAAGGTATACGATCCGACACGGCGGCTCTATCTGTCATATCCCGCTCGATAGCCCGAGCCCTCTCATATAATTCTTCATAAGTTCTCAAATTCCTTGGTATCAATTGATTGCGAATGTCGCCTCAATCCATCCCAAAACCTTCGCGCCTTGTCCTCGGGATGGTCTACCATTCTCGGCGCAAACTTAGAAACATCTGGCAAATTTCCGCCTCATATTGATCCACAAATCATTTGGTTTTGTTGTAGTCTAAGGAAAGCCGTCATCTTCCTTTCTCGGACACTTACCGAGAAATACTTCTCATTAAAAACCTCGAACGAAGGCCGTCCACTTCGATCCATGCCTCAGTAGGAACACTCGGCCTGCGTGGCCTTCCACCAATCATTCGCATTACCCTCGAAGCCGGTACACGCCAAAGTGTCACTTTCTCGCTTCGCAGTACACCCCAATAAAGCAAAGATTTTTCTAACTCCTCGACCCATTTACAAGCGACCTGATCCCTACTCCTTCAAACTTTGATGGTTTCAGCTTGTAAATTGTTCTACCAACTGATGCATCTATCGATTCCCATTTCGGTTACCCGCATTCTCATTAACTAAAGCGATTCTGCAGGCTCTGCGAAGCTGTCGCATTAGCTCGCTCTTGAGCTTGCACTATCCATCAAATTCCCAATCCCTCTAACACCCGAGAACTCCTTCCATACGTGAATCTTACGCCATCGAATCCCGAGAGCTCGACGAGCCTCCCGTCCCGCACCTCCCGTACTCATTCTCGGGGCTCACGCTACCCTCCTACCTCGCTATGATTCCATACAGAATTAGAGACCTAGGCCAACTATACTAGTCCGGCCCTAGGCACAAACTCGATAACCAACACTCAACAACCAACAACCAACTATCAAATCACCGAGTAACATCAAACCAACATCACCAAGCAACCAACGGGGTTCTTGTACTCACCTCAAGTCCCGCCGCACCTTCGTCTCAATCAACATTATAACCACAATAAGCCACTCAAAGAACTACAGTGCGTACTCACAGACATGCACAATCCACATAAACATGCATTCTACGAAGGGCTTCCTAACTCGACTACCCCGAAGTCGTCGCTCCTTATCACTTCGTCTCGACCTTACTTGTATCGAGCTAACCCTGCTCTGATACCAAATCAGACGGGGATGTCACGCCCCTAACCTCATCGAACTCGCGACATCCCTCCTTGGTCGAATTAATGCGACGTCCCAAGAAAGCATCGCCGACCCAAACAACCACAAGCACATGCGGAAATGAATATCAAAACGCCCGTACTAAAAAGACGACGACGGGGTAGAGCATCAAGACAGTCAATGAACTAACAACATTAACTTATATACATTTTCAACGTACCAAGCATACAAACAACGTTACATACAAGCTTAGCAAACGAGCATCCAAAACCACCGACATAACAAAAAGGATCGGGTGATTGGGTTAACTTAGCTTCACTATAGGTCGACTATCTTCCAAAAGTGGATCGGTCGACCCACTCTATACAACCCTAAATTAGCCCTGCGGTACTGCGAGGATCACCTTCTTCCCATTCTACTCCCGAGTCCTCCGATTCGAATCCCTGAGGAATACGAAGATTGCGGTACGGAGGGATCGCCCGTAATGGTTGCACACTGCGGCTCCACTGGGCCACCATGGGCGGCTCCATCCACTCCTCGGGATCAACGATCTTGCCATCGGGAGGAATGATCGCCAAAGGGACCCATTCGCCAACGCCATGGAAAGGGATGTCGAAGCTTATCACGGACCTGTTTCCTCCATGCCATCTCGATAAGTTCACGCCACGTACGAATACGACTTCGTGTGTGATCCGCCTCGTCAACCCAAACAACGCTCGAGTGTCTTACGAAAGCTCTGGCGTCTCCTAAAGTGGTACTCCACCTCCCGATGATCCACATGACTAGGGATCCCAAAACGAGGAGGCGGCCTCCGGGTTCATGGCGGGTCTGAAATTGTGGTTATACAACTATGAGACAAATCTCAATAAGTGCACAACCCCAAACCCCACATAGGCTCTCACGTACCGCCGGACAAAACATGCATAACACACATAACCATCCATACCAACAATCACATGCGATCCTACCTGGGATCCATCATGCACATCCCCGCAAGTTAGACAATAATACACCTAACTCATTTAGGTCCATATTCATCCAACTCCATATCACGCGAGACAAGTCACACTCACACATTAACTCACACCATGCTTCAATTTTCACAAATCTCGTGCATCAAATCAAGTCCACTTCATTCTCAACTTTCCATCACTACCGCGCCCGCGTAAAACACATCAGCTAACGGTCTTGACCTCGTCGGGCATCGTCACCCCGTCGAGCCGGGCATCGTCACCTCGTCGTGGGACGGCATCGTCCCGCGTAACACGCCTCGGGACTGGAACCTACCCCGCATAAACGAACACGCCTCGTGGTACCACTTTTCCAGTCATATTCCAATCTTCTCGTACCATCGTACCACACGTGCCACACGGCCACACAATTTTACTCTACACGTACATTTCACAACCACATATTACCATTACACAATCAAGCCACAGGGCCATACCTACTTGGCACGTGGCTTCATTACATGGTCACACCATCATACCTTCACAATCACACACATTCAGTCCAATACTCAGTCTAAAATCAGCCAACAACCACAAATCACACAACCACACATACAAGCCCATTCAAGGCATAAGACTACCAATCAAACATACAATTCACCAATGTCGTTCCGCATCATCAAACCTTATCCGAGCCTCCTAAACCGCACATATTCATTCACCAAATCAGTCCACAACAACCTCTATCCAGCCCCTTCACATGCCTCAAACAACCCTAAATTACCCAAACCGAGTCCTAAACGTGTCTAACAATACCCGAGGTCTAAGGAAGGTTTAGGGAAGTCACTCACCTTAAAAGGGGTGACAACAAAGGCTGGACGAGGAGAATGGAACAATGGGACCGGCGGCGGCCACGGCAGCGCCGCGGCGCGGCGGCCGCGGCTGCTTGGGCGGGCGAGGCGGAGAACGCAGTGGACTGGGCCCGGGCGGTGCGCGGCGAGCGGCCGAGTGAGGCGCGATGGGGACGTATGGGCAAGAGAGAGGGCAGTCGAGGGGTGGCTCGGGTGGCTGGGCCGAAGCAGCACGAGGCGAGACGAGAGAGAGAGGAACGGCGGACGGTAGTGGTGTGGCGGAAGGAGATGCAGGTGGCGGACGGCGGGAGGGCGGCGATCGGGCGGCTTACGAGCGGTGGCCGCCAGGATTGGCTCACGGACGAGAAGGAGAGAGAGAGAGAGTTTCGGTGGGTGAGGGTGAGGGAAGAGAGAGTGAGTGAATTATGAGAGAGAGAGAGGAGAAAATGAATATATATATGGTGCCCCAATAATTGGTCTCTAAAACCCCACCCGAAATTACCAATCTACCCCTCTAACTACCACACCAATCCAAAGGCCAATATTCGATCTTATCCAAATCCAATGGCCCACATTCAATCTTATCCAATAATTCAAGGGTAAAAGCGTAATTGCTCATGGAAGGAGAGGGGCATTCTTGTCCTCCTATTTTCAGCCATATAGGATAATTATCAATCCCCCGACTTAATCCAGTTCTCAAAATTCGTTCGCGGTCCATAAGGGCAAAACGGTCATTTTTCTCGGTCCCAGAACCAAAATCCATTTTTTTACAAATGGGTGGCCCAAGGTTGGCCACGCCAAAAACGTCATCGGCCGCTAAAAATTGTCACTTTCAAAATTCTTGATTCCCGGGCCCGATTCCAAGAAATGCTTAAAATCGAACAATCACGACTTTAGCTTATCTCCTACTAACGGGTGGCTCATTGGGATTACGCGCTTTCGATGCATGACCGACACTAAGTCGAGTCACGTTTAAGTTTGCTCGAGCCAAGGCGACCTCGATTGTCATGTAATTGCGAGGATCTATCACTAGTTCCCTTCGGACACGGTCGATCAAATAGATCGGTCTCTATTGGCCCAAAACATTCCTCGTCAATCCTTATGGTCGAAGGTCGAACCAAGGTCGAGTTCTTTGGTCGGCGAACTCAACCCCTTGATGGCCTTACCCCTCGAAAAGTTAGTATCCCGAGAATGCGCGTGGTTCGAGTGAGATCTCACTATGTTAGTGCATTGGCCAAAATATTCATTTCATAAATCCCAGGAAAAGGATCGAAAATTCAGAATGTTATAGTGATGGATCATGGGTTGAATATGACTGGGTCAAATGTTGGAATTGTGGGCCAAAGTGGCAAGCACATGACTTGAAATTGAGTATGTGCAATGTGTTAGAATGATGGTTGTGCAATGTGGCTAGCTTGTGATGCTTTACGAATTGAGTTTGATACTTGCATGGATTGATTAAGATGATTGGCAATCGAGTATATTAAGGTGTGGTTTGAATATGTGATTGGCATGGAATCGATTGAAGCATATGACGTGTGTGCATGTCCGAATAGCCTGAGGTAGAATAGACTCGATGCGTGTTTACGCGGGTTGTGAGAATGGGCCTGAGGCGTGTTTACGCGGGCAGTGTAAAAGGACCTGGGAGGTCGTGAGAAAGTTGGCTAGACCACGCATGTGGCATAGTGTTTGATTGTAGGGTGAATACTGCTAGGCATGGTATGGGACGTGCCCAAGTGGTTTTACCTTATAATCGAGACACGCGCGAGTGTTGTTGTATGATGCATGGGAAATTTCATTGTGTGCTCTGAATATGAGTTATGCTGGATGCATTGATGTGATTTGACTAATATGCAGAGTTGGCGTGTGAATGGAGGCGAGGTATGTATGTTTATGTGAGTTCTAGTATGTCGATTGTTAGATTGCATGTTGAGACTCGTCTGGGTACGCATTGGCCTAGGTGGGGTTTAGGGTGTTGCTTATTGAGACTCGTTCTCACAGTTATTATATAACTATTTTCAGATCTGCGACCTTGATTGATTGGAAACGCCACCAGGGTATCTCGGGGATGGAGGACAGGTCAAGTTACCCCATATTTTGTGTGCCCCCTTTTTATAGAGGAGTTAACCTTACAAACCACCGCCCTCTTTTGACAATTGTGGTTTAAGTTAGTAGCCTGGGTTGTTGTTGTGTATTTGTGAATGCTGCAAGTGATGCCGAGTATGTTATGTATTTACTTGGTTTGCGTTATTGTTACCCCTTTGTCATATTTTATTGTCTGGGTTGTATTAAATTCGCTTCCGCTTGCATACTCGTGTGAGTGTTTCTTTTGGGTCGGCGACACGTCCTGGGACGTCGCGTTCAATACGACCGTGGAAGGGGTGTCGTGAGCCCATTGGGGTTCAGGGCGTGATACCCCCGTTGATTTGGTATCAGAGCAAGGTCAGCTCGATCCAAGTTGGTCGAAGCCTGGAGTGATAAGGAGCGATGACTTAGGGGGTAGCCAGTTAGGGAGACTCGTGTGCCATGCGTAGCCCAGACTGTTTGATTGTGGTTGTTGAGTGATCTTATGCATTAATGTGTGAGGTGCAGGTGCGTCAGAACTTGAGGTAAGTGCACGAACTTTGTTGGTTATGATTGGCCGTTGTTTGTGATTGGCTGCCTGCTTAGTGAATTGTTGTTGCGATTCACTGCCTAGGGCTTTAGACTGGTATAGTTGGCCTAGGTCTTTAATTCCCGAGGGGAATTATAGCAGGTAAGTGAGTGGTGTGAACCCTGTGAGTTTGAGCAGTCGAGGTCGAGGTCGTATAGGTCCGCAAGTTGGAGTTGCAGAGGATCCCAGAGTGGATGGAATTCTAAGGGCACTCGAAGAAGTTGGAATTTTAATGGGAATGATGGGAACCAAGGTTAAGGGTAAGTTAATGCAGTCAGACAGATGCAATAACTGGTTGAGTAATTTTTGAAATAGAAACCCCCAAAGTTTCATGGGAAAAGTGACCCCGAGGCTACATCACTTTGGGATATAAGAGTTGGAAAAAAAACTTTGAAGTATTGAGGTGCTTTGGTCGAGGCTTTCAATGGGAAGTACTTTTCGGAGAGTGCGTGAGAACAGAAAAAGACAGAGTTTCTTCGGCTTTGCTAAAATCGGATGTCAGTCGATCAGTACGAGGTCAAGTTTGTAAGGTTGTCTAAGTACGCACCAAGGATGGTCAAGGACCATGTGGATAGGACAAGGAGGTTCTGGGATGGATTGAAATCGGAACTCCGCAGTCAGTTAGTACTCCCGAGTCTTAAGAGATTACAATGAGCTGTATAAGAGGGCTCGATGGTTGAAATGGATATGAGTGAAAGGGCTGTCGCTTCTGGATCGTGGTACGTGCCGATTAGGGACAATAGGAACTTGGGAAGAAGTCTATGACAGAGAATATGAGACTTGTCCCTCCGGTAAGGAAGAACTTTGAAAAGCCGAACTACTACTCCAACGCCGCATGTCGGTCTTGTGGGAAGAGGCATAGGAATGGCCATTGCCAAGGTAGAAGTAGAGCATGTTGTGGATGTGGACAGCAAGGTCACCAAGTGAGAAATTGCTGAATCGACAAGTTAGACCACTGATGCAATCGCAGTGACCGCAGGTAGGACATTAAGCGAGAGCTGTCCCGAAGATTAATCGAAATCGGCTAAGGACGTAAGGAAAAGTGTATATTGTGGCTAAGAAGGAAGCGAAGGATGTGCCTTGAAAGTCTAGATGCATTATGAAATGATATTGGGTGCAATAGGAGATGATTTTGAAGTTATCGCTTGAGTGGTCATGTAAGACTTATAATCAATTTTATGGTGAATAGGCGCAATCGGTTTAAGGATTTATGGATTGCTGATGATATTCTTGGACGGGTTTGGAAGGATGAGTGTTGCTTGGAAATTTTAGATTTTGTAAAGAACCGATGTGATTTGTTTTTGGGAGACTGTTGGATTGAAATTGGATGGATTGAACTTTGTCTTTGAGGTATAGAAAGATAATTATTTTGTGGCTAACTAGTTGGTTGAGGAACCAAGGCTAAAGGACATAGTCGAGGTGTGTAATTTTCTCGATGTCTTTCCTCAGGAATTGTCGGCATTGCCACCTGATAGGAAAGTTTGTGGTTGAATTAGCCCCAGGGACAGAACCGATCTCGAAAGTGCCCTATAGGATGGCACTGTCGAAATTGAAGGAATTAAAGGTCCAAATGCAAGAGTTGTTGGATAAAGGCTTTATCCGCCCAAGTGCGTCTCCATGGGGAGAGCCAGTATTATTCGTGAGAAAAAAAGATGGATCATTGAGGTTATGCATTGACTACAGACAGTTAAATCAGGTGACCATTAAGAACCAGTACCCACTACCAAGGATAGACGACCTGTTTGATCAGTCGCAAGGAGCATCGATATTTTCTAAGATCGACTTGAGAACGGGGTACCACCAATTGAGGATTAAGAAGGAGGATATACCAAAAACGGCATTCAGGACAAGATATGGACACTATGAGTTTACAGTAATGCCGTTCGGATTGACTAATGCTCCTGCTTCCTTTATAGATTTGATGAATAGGGTATTCAAAGAATTTCTGGATCAGTTTATAATCATGTTCATAGACGATATCCTAGTGTATTCGAAGAGTTCCGCCGAGCATGAGTTACATTTGGAAAAAGTCCTGCGGATCCTAAGGGAACACGCACTTTATGCTAAGTTCAGCAAGTGCGAATTCTGGCTCTATCGAGTGGCATTCTTAGGACATGTGGTATCCGGAGAAGGAATTGCGGTGGACCCGACAAAGATTGAAGCCATCACGATCGCGCACTGTTCACTGCGCGCACTCAACTTTAAAAATTCATATCCGGCAAACCGTAAGTCGAAATCAGGTTCCGTAAAATCCCATGGCCTCGCAACACCCTAAACTACCAATTCTATATATATTCACAGCCCAACGACTCAAAAATCGGACTTCGCCGCTCGAGTAACACGTAACTCCGAAATTCGTCCCGAACAACCATACTACGAAATAGCTACTCAACAAACCCCAACACTTTACAACACCATAAACCATCATTCCACACAAAATTGCAACTTAATAACTCCTCGATCGAGCCTCGCAATTCAAAATCGATATTCCTTTAAATTTGTGCCCTAATTTCCGAAATCAATCCGATTAGACGAATAGAGGCCTCGATTACTTACCCGGCGTTATAAAACGACGTTGATTTGGCTTATCGAGTCGTCCGGATCGCAAACGCACGAAGATTTTCCCTATTCCTCTTTTTCTTCTTCTCTGCGTGCGTTTCTTCTTCTTCCCTTCTTCTCCTTTTTTTCTCTTCAGTCACCGAGGCTCCTTCTTCACCACTTCACGTTGAAAATAAAGACAAGTTAATGGGCTGGGCTCTAGATAAAATAATGGGTTATTTAAGCCCATTATTACATTTTCGGTGTCTTATTCATGCCTCATTAGCATAAACAAATGACTACGTTAATTTCTTGCTGTACTCGTATATAATTGCTGTCCGTTCCTCATTGTCGATGGCTAAACAAGTAAGGCCAACGACGTCTTTGCTTTCTGCTTTTCATGGGTAGGTGAGATGAGTGTTCAACACATTTTGAGTATACATATGGAAACGCTCTGTGAATGGATTATATTCTGGAACGTTCACCATTAGAATGATTGCGCATCCCTTTTTGTAAAGACCCATCCAATCAAAGTGAGATATACAGATTACGACGCATTCCATGCTTATGAGTTTCTATTATCTCCTAACAGTTTCTCGAAGAATCGTCACCAGTTTAATGGTAAAAATATGTAAATAGATCTCAATCAATCATTATAAAATTTTGAAGTGTTTATGTTTTGAAATGACGACAAAATGCATTTAGATGTGATGGGTTGTGAAAGGGGAATCCTTCGAAGACCATAGAAGGGCCCACTCTTTATGTCACTGGTTGAAATTGTGAATGTCAGTGAGTTTGCTACCTCCAGAATTCTAAAGCGGTGAAGTACTTTGATTTGCAAGATCGATGTTTCACCAAGTATGATGAGTACAAAAGATCTCGATGTCAGGAGGTATGAGAGCATAGGGCTTTGAGATGGCTCGACGTTTGCAATAATTGATAGGGTAGTTGCACGGTCAAATTCAGCAACTCCCAAAAAAGTGCACAACACTAAAATGAACTCTGATTAATAGCATGAAGAATGTTGAGATCATAGGACAGCGAGACTCTTAATATTTTTGTTGGTCAAAAGAGAATTTTGTTTATTTCTCTAAGACAAAACAGAAGACCCTGTTAAGAAGGCTTCGTTACATAGCAAATCCCATAAGGTTTGAAGAGGAGATGAAATCCAATTTCCTAAAATGGATTTTTTTTTTAATCCGTTGGACATTAGCAACCTAGTCCGCAATTCTATTAGCCTCTCTAGAGCAATTGGCTAAGTGAAGATCTGAAAAGATGAGCTAGCAGATCACGGTACTCAGTGATAAGTACGCATGCTTCATATGGAGTTTGATCTATACACTCTAGGATCCTTATCAGAATTAAAATATCTAACTCCATATGTCGCGACCATCCCGGTGGTGAACCACCAGGGGAAGGTTAATGGACTACTAAATGGGAACGAAGGTTCCTCTCATGAGGCCATCGTTCACATTTAGCGCGAGCTCTCCCAAGTCCTATCAATCACAACTTGGTACTCAATTCAACATGTGATTAAACTTACCTTTTGGAGCTGTCACCAATTGGCTATGAGTCGATTAGACACCCAAGCAAAATGTGCCGCGTACCAAAGATTCATGAGTATAGGGACTTAGTTACGCTAAATTAATCTAACGCCCTTTCAGTACCTTTTCTCTTTATTTTGAAAATGTTTTGCATACAGTTTTTATCCATTTTTAACCTATGCCACCAACATGTGAGGAATGATCATGTAGATGCACACTCACGAAAGTAACACTCAATAATCAAAAAAGTAAATAGATTGCTAAAGATGTTAAGAACTTGGACACACAAAGCAAACAAAGCATATCACTATCCATGACCATGAGATTTCTGCAAACTATTACTTTAGAAAAATATGCAAACAGAATGCATGAATGTTATGCATGATCGTGCTTGAAATAATGACTAACTAATATGCAATCTATATGAGACTCTACTTCTAATTTTTGGTATTTTTCTTTATTAACTAACAAAAGACAAATGACCCTAAAAGTCTACAAATTAAATGATTCCTAACCCTGTATCTATATGATTAATGAAAACTAAATCCTAGGTGCGAGATGACATCGTTTTATTTCTAAGATAATACATCCATGTGATTCTAACGTGTATGAATGGCCTAAGAGAAATCATGAAGTTTTATTTTATAAAAATAGCAAGTTTAAAACCTTAGACTCTAATGTGGCCTAATGAACTATCCACTATTATTGAACTATATGCAATGCGGACGATGCATGTAATGTAATAACTAAAACTATCCTATATGATACGATTATTAAAACTTAGTTTTAAATGACATGCATTGTATGACATAAGCCCAATTAACCCTAGGTCTACATGTAATCTAAATGATTCTAAATAGCATTTTTTATTTGATTTTTTTTTATGGAAGCTATGAACTAACCTGAATCTATATGTATTCTAAAACTAGCATATTCTAAAACGATATGCGTTACAAAACTAACCATGCATGGCCCAAACATGAAAACCTAGAGTGTAAATTTTGAATGTGATACATTAATGCACAATGACGACGTACGAATTAATCACATCGTTGATAACATACTCAACCACAACAATCCATGCAAGACAATATTAGGGTTTGACCTTAGTGTCTAAAGGTCCGAAAGCCGAATATGTCTTTGTTGATGCACTGAAACAACCAGAACACCCTAAGGTTTCATCACTAATATCATATGTCTAAAAAATATATATTAAAATAAAACTATTGCTTGAAATTAGTCAAACTTTGACTACCTTATTTAGGATTTCCTCAAGGATAGACTTCATGTGTCATGAAAGGCAGCAACAGTGGACTTAGGAGACACCAGCAACAGTTCGTGAGCAAGACAGTCACAGCGGTGAGCAGCTGCAATGACAGCAAGAATAAGCGAGGCTTCGCGGATAGACTTGGTTAGAGTGCGGCGAGCAAGAAGAGGGATGCAGCAGCAGCAAATGGCAACAGACAGCAGCAATGAACAATAGCGAGCAGCAGCAACAGTGACGCATAAGTAAGCGTCAGCGACGAACAATAGTGCAACAGAAACAAAAAGTGAGCAGCAACGACAAACAGCAGCAAGCAGCGAATGGCAACGAGTAGCAGTGAGCAGCAAACGGCAGCAAGCAGCGACAGCAGGGGCGCAGCAGTAGTGAACAGCAATAAACAGCAGCAAACAGCAACAAACAGCAGCAAACAGCAGTAAACAGCAGCGAACAGCGACAAACAACGGCCAACAGCAGCAATGAAGCAAGAACTACGCAATCAGGCGAATGAGAGGCTCATTGGAACAAAGGAATTTGGTGCAAGTCACCGAAGAAAAGGAGGTGGGACAACAACAACCAAAGAGAAGAACTCTTTTATCTCTCGCGTATTTTGATCTCTCTCTGTGGGAGCTCCCTTGGATCTTCCTTCCTTTGCTCTTGTGGTGAGGCGCTCTATTTATAGGCAATGGGGGTCCCTAAAATAGTGGAGATGATAGTGACTTTCACCTATTGTGGCCGTATCTGAATGGAAACCTTTTAAAGGCTTTGGAGGCAATTGTGGAAAAAAGATTCTTGAAGAGATCATCTTTCTCTGTATTTGCAAGATTCCTGTCTTCCTTCTCAAAATTGGCTCAATCTCTTTATTCCACCAGCCCATCAATTGCAGTTTTTCCTTAAATCTGCACCGAATTGCTCTCTTCAGCCGCTTGATTCACGGCTGTCTTTCGCTCCAGCGAATATTATTGCATCGACTCATCCAACTTGCTCTTTCTGTCTCTTGATTCTTTATTTACTTTATTTTTTTTCCTTTCGGGCTTCAAAGATCCACCGATTTTACCTTTTAATTGTCACAATTCCCTTTGTCTTCGACCATAAACCGACTTTGCCATTTCGAACCTGCTCATTTCATCATGACCAAGAATCTCTCTTTTCTTTCTTGCCTTTTATACACATTTGTAATTTTGTTCATTCCAAGAAAGCAGATTTCTTCCGATTACGATGAATATGACTAGCTTTTCTTTGCCAGGCACTACAAAAAAAGTTGGTTTGAACGACCAATTTTGCCATGAAAAATTTGGCAAAATTCGTCGCTAAACGAATTTGCGACGGAAAAAAAATTCGTCGTTAATAGACCGTCGCAAAATTTTGCGACGGAAAATTTAAATTTTCGTCGCTAATTTTTTGTCGCAAAATTCGTCGCTAATTATTCATCGCAAAATTCATCGCTAATTTTTTATCGCAAAATTCGTCGCTAATTATTTGTCGCAAAATTCGTTGCTAATTTTTCGTCGCAAAATTCGTCGTTAATTTTTCGTCGCAAATTTGCCACGAAATTCTCTTTTTTTTGGTCAGTAATTTGTGATGAACTGATTCGTGGCAAAATTCGTCGCTAATTTGCCACGAAAAATTTGTACTTTTGCCACGAACATTGTTCTGGAACGAATTTAGCAACGAATTTTTATTAATTCGTCGCAAATTAGCGACGAACTATAAAAATAGCTGCGAATGTGCGGCAAAAGTTTATTACAGGTTGGCCTCCTACTAGTCAAGATAACCATGTGCGTCGTAATCACAATTGGCACAATGCAAACTATATCTAATCCATGGCTGAAACCTGATATATCTACCACAAACTCAGCCTTGCAGAGTTCCTTCTAACCTCTGATATCAAGTATATGAATATTAGCAGCAACAGTTCATGCTCTAATATAAATTCTCAGTAAATTACAGTCTTTCCATGAAACTCCTGATACGAAGACAGTTTGCACAGAAATTACATAGGTTGATAACTTTATTTTAGAATGATGAAGTTATGCTGCTGAAGCTAAGCTCCGGAGTATTTTCTAGTATAGTGACCAGAGGGCCACACAATGCCTAAAGGAATTCTACAAAGCATCAGCAACCGGCAATAATGTTGGGAACCCGCAAGAAGTCAGTCTAGAGGGCCTTGCCTCAGCAGTAATATGACATCAAACAAGTGAAGCTACCACCATGTCAATTGTCAAAACAATCCACATGTATAATCATTCTGCAAGCACATTACACGGCGGCCTCCTTCTCTGCTTCTTATAAACATCAAATTGCTGCTTGGAAAAAAGAGAAGAGTAGAGATGGTCAACATGTGAGGCGATGTTATGATATGATTCCCTATTCTATTTCATAACCAGTAATAGAATGCAAAAACAATGTTTCAAGATACTCCCGTGACATTAATGCTGTTGTCCATCTATTTGCTTGTTATCTAATCAATAATCAGACTGACTGTTGTCAATTCATTTTCCATTTGCTCACATGAAAGAGGAAAGGAGCTGTATCTAAGAAACAGCATTGACATTTACGTTACAACCACTAGAAGATATGTAGGTGAGGGACTTCACCTGTTGGCACAGAAAATGGGGAACCCGAACTCTCTTGGAACCATCAGCCAGACGTTTAAAGGGCAAATGGTTTTCCATGGGAAAAGAATTATTGTTGACCTACAAGTAGATGCAATACAAATGTTAATGAATCTTTGAGATCAAACAATTTATTTATTATATAAATAAATCTTAAGTTACTGTAAGAAGGACAAAGAAAAGTGGGGGATAGAGCAAGGTATAACTTCTCACATACAGGATTCTCAAGACAAGGGTCTCAACAAGAAAGTGCGACATACAGACTTTCGCGTCAGTAGAATATCACATCAAGTTTCCAGCAAGGTTAACATTGTCTATGAGGTAGGTTTGTTCCGCAAATTCAAGTTTTAAAGTGCTTGATGATGTAATCAACAAGCTCGTATAGGTTAGAGAAGCATATTGACAAGCAGCACAAATTGATGTTAATGCTATATTCTGATTAAATTCAGATCGTACTTGGTTTTGAATAACCTCTATTAACAATTCTTGACAACCTGACGCATATACATTCTCTAAACTGGGGCACTGAATTAGCAATCGATCTGAGAATGCAAAGAAAATTAAAGTTAGATTAGGATGCAAATTAGGAAAGCATGTGAGATGCATCAATATCCCATTAATTAAAGTAAGCACTCAATCAAGACCAATACATTTTTTAAAACGTACCAGTGAGCAAATTTTTATAGGCATTGAGATTCAGGTCATTCAACTCTGGGCAGTTCAAATACAGGGCCTGCATTTCAATCAACAAAATAAGAACCACAAGGAACCCATGGTAACAGAATGCAATATACAAATTATAGGATCTGGGAGTCTCACATCTAAGCCACTACAACCCCACAAGCTGAGTTTTTTTAATTTACTGTGCTTTATAATAAGCTTCTGGTGTATGAGGTGAAGATTGCTGTTGGGCCTTTTCTCCATCCCATGGTTGATGGCTTCATCAGAGATGAGGCTTTCATCATTACTATCACATACAGTCATACCACACTCCACGAGTTCAAGAAGAGGCAGCTGAGCTATGGCAAACTGAATTCCACCTGAAATATATAAACAGTTAGTGAACCAAAATAAAATGCAAGAAATGATTTGAATAGATTCACGTTCAGCATGACAAACAATGAACCTATAGTGCTAACTGAAAGGAAATGCCATTTATTTACAGAGTAGTCCAGGAAGTTACTTGAAGAGATGTTAGGACAAAGGGCAAGTAGGAGTCTTAATAATGTTTCAGGAAACACATTGCATATCATCCCGATGCCACTGTCACTAATGCTTGACCTGCATGTAACAATAAATTCATGATTAAAAAAGAAGTGCAATTGTTGGGGCTGATGATTAAATTATATTCCTTCATGCTCTAAGCTTCTATGGTCATTACCAATGCGCCCTATTTGTCACACTATTTGAAACCAAATGTGTTTATATCATGTATGGGAACTTTTGCAAGAGAAAAAAAAAACCATGAATTGACACGATGAAGCTGAATTTTCTATACCACTGTGATATCTCATAAATCAAACAACATAGGACCTCACAGCAGAACATACCCACTGAGATCAAGCAATTCTAAATCCGAAAAGCTTGAAGCTATAGCAGCAACAGATGCATCAGTGATTTCTGATCCAAGCACCAGTGATAGCATCCGCAAACCCCTGTACAATGAAAAAATTTAGCAGTGGTCATCAAAGCTGTATCTAATTAATGATGCTTCAATGCTCTTATGGAAAATTTCGGTCTTTAGTATCTAGGAAGTGAACTTAGGATCTATATGATCACTAGACAGCAAAATGTGTGGAACAAGGACTTACAAAGCTCTAGAGCTTAAAGGAAATAAATGCCTGTTTGAAGCTGTTATCATATGCAACATGCATGACCAAGTTACAGAACACACCTTAAATTAGAAGCTGTAAGAGCTAGTACAACCGCATGAGAAAGCCGAACCGACGCAATGTGAATATTTTGTAAAATTGGACAACTCCTTCCCAGACCATCAACTGTGGCAATCAAATCTGTACAATCATTTCCATTGCGAGAGAATTCCAAGGAGATTTCTCTTAAGTTAGGGCAGTTAAATACCTGTAGGGATGTGAAAATGAGTCAGCATCACTTGTTACATCTATCATAGACAGGACTAAACATGCAAGATACAGAGGAGAGATCCTAGAACATAAAAAAGCAAAGGGATGCAATTACCATCTTTGAGAGGGAGTTTAGATCAGAAAGCCAGAGTGTAGAAAGACTCGATGAGCTGAGAACCAAACCCCCAAGGTTAGAGCAACCTTCCATTTTAAGACACGTTAGGCATCGTTTGTCAGCAACAAAACGACCCAATTCATCTCTGCAGAAGTTTGCACAAGTTAATATGGTAAATGAATAATACATTTCCAAGATTTCTGCGTGCACGAATAAGAAAATGGAGATCAAACTGCCTAGATATTACTAAAAACCATTAAACAGACTATGTAACCTCCTTGCTGGAAACAAACAAGATGTTATTTAAGCTGTAAAATGGATATTTACTTGCAAAACTAAGATGTTACAAGCATGAGCAACCAAGAGTAAGATCTCAACACGTTGATCTCTTAAATAGTTGGTTCAAAAAGCAGCATAAAAAACTGACAGCTTTCCTCTCCTAGTTCCCACTGCTAGTCAAGGACGAAATAATGATGCACACACCACAATTGGAAGAGCCATCACATTTTCTAGTGGCATTCCTAGATCATGGAGACGCAAACAAATTTGTAAATCACAGACAGGTGATCAAAACCTTTACAATTAGAGTAGACTCCGCTAAAGTCTTTCCATTTCGAACAAATGTTGCTTGCAAATTACATGTGCCAGCTTGAAAGTGATATCCATTTGCAACCATTAATTGAGCAGTAATGCAGGGATCTTAGGGTTCTCCACCCCAGAAATGCCTCAATACATATATAACCAAGATCCAAACAAATCTCATATGAAAGACCTAACCCGCAAAAGGGGAACAGAAAGTTTACCCTGTAATCCGGTTGACAGCATTAGAGGATGTTGAGATCTCCACAGACTCCAGATTAGGGCATGAGAACGCAATGCAAGCCAGCATCGTCGCATCTACATCACTGCGAAAGCCAACCAACAGAACAAGAACCGAATCAGTGTCATAAATCCAGAAAAATTTGACGAAGCTCAAGCACATGATCTCGAACTGGAATTAATTGTGAGATCCAATCAGGATCCTCACAACTGATTCACAAGTTCTAGGCCTTCCTTAAAGGGTTAATGTGCGAATCCTGAAACTCCCTGATTCATGAAAGTTTGTCCATAAATGCTGATCAACCAGCATTTCCACTACTCGCAGCATACTTTTCTTTTTGTTAATTTTAAGCTTCAATTCAATTGATCAAACAGTTCACTTGCGGTTATTAGGTCGTGCATCAACTTCGGTCCTAATTGATAACGCCCAGATGAACCTTGTCTCATCAGTGCATCAACATCAACCGATCCGATCCACCTCGCGAAGAAACATCCTAGATCCGAATCCACGACTGATTACTAACCTTTCCATCCACAGAGATAGCCTAACGAGCTCAGGGCACTTGTTCAACACCGATCCGACGAAATAGAGCTGAGCTCTCGAGGGAACCCTGAGCTTCAGATCCTCGGCGGCCCACCATACCCTCCTCGAGGTCTCCCGCCACCCCTTGTACACCCGCGCCACCGCGAGCAGCTCCGCCGGCGGCAACCTCCTCAGGACCTCCCACAAGCACCTGGCGGGCAACCCGCCGGCGTCCGCATCCCCGTCCACGAAATCCCGATCCCGCTCGTCGAGATCCGGCTCCACCTCGTCGATGTCCTCCTCCTCCTCGTCGGCGCGGACGTCGAGGTCGTCGAAGGAGAGCGCGCAGCGGAGGTGCGAGATCGGGTGGTGCGGCAGGAGGGGCGGCGGCGACTGGGGAGGGCGGGCGGCGGAGGAGAGCGCGGACGGCATGACGGTGACGGTGGACGCGGAAGCCGCCAAGGCGGAGGATGCGGCGGCGGCGCTGACGGGCAGCGTGGAGGAGGTGGCGGCGGCGGAGGAGGAGTCGGGGGCGGGGGAGTGGGAGGAGCCGACGTGGCAGGAGTGGCCCTTCTTGGGGAGGCCACAGTGACCGCAGTTGTAGCTGCCGCGCTTCTTGCCGCGCTTGGCGGCGGCGTCGTCGTTGTCGTCGGAGGAGGAGGAGGCGGCGGTGCATGGCGGAGGAGCGGCGGAGGAGGCTAGAGAGAGAGAAAGAAGGAGAGAAGTTAGAGAGAGAGAGTGAGTGAGAGCGAGCGAAGGGGGAGACGATGGCGCGAGAAGGGGAGACGATGGTTTGCGCCTTCGAGTTCCGAAGATTTTTTAATTATTATTATTAAAAAAATAAGAATAAATAATTAATTAGTGTGTTTTTTTCGTCGTGAGAAGAGGGGGAGGAGCGTTGCATGCGGAGAGCGTTGGGATGTGGTGGAATTACGGAAATGGGCACGCGCGCGGGTTCCTGAAAATTTTTGAAAAAAGCAGTAAAAAACTTGCGTTTGTCGTTGCAGTTGCTGTTGTTGTAGTCTGAAAAGGCAGGCGACGAAAAGGGAGAGTAAGATCTAGTCCCTGGACACAGGTTGGATCGTGTTTTAGATATTATTAACTTTCTAAATTCAATTGGGTTTGACAAAAAAAAATTATTAATTGGTTCGAGCCGTCGGAACAGATTCCTTATTTTTTGAAACTTCGAATTTACTCTACATTAGGGGTGAGCATGATTCTAGGTAAAACCTAGAATCGGAGAACCGGACCGGTGGGAACCTGTTCGGTTCCAGGTTCCAAGGCATGCACAGTAGGTTTCAAAATTCAAAAATTCGGGAACCTGTTTCGACGAGTAGGTTCCAAGTTCTAAGTATGTGGAATCTGGAACACATATTTTTTTGTCAATTCTAAATGCACCATAATTTTCATTGAATCATTAATAAAAAGAAAATTATCCACTGCAATAATAACAAGTTGCATATGCAGCTTAATAAAAGATATTGTTCATTCAGTTGCTTGGCTCCCCTGAAAAAGGTTACTCTCTTGAAAAAATATTTTACCTGAATCAAACAATAAAAGTTTTCAATTACATCAATAAGAAAGTCATTATTCACTTAAAACACGTATATATCAAGGAATAAGTTTCAATGTTTAGTGCGAGAAGCACCAAATGAACTTGTTGACATGATTGATTATTGTTCTCCATTCGCAGTTTCATTATCAATAGATACATTTAAGCAATTTGGGTCCTTTTCAATATTATCTTCCAATAAAATATGAGTAAATTGAGTATAATGCATTCATCAACCACAATATTCAATCTTTGAGTAAATTTTCGTAAATTTGTACCAAAAATCAAAGTCGAAAAATTCACGATCATGAGGATTATTCGGGGAAATAAAGTTAATAATTGTTGGAATAAGTTTAGAAGAAGACAGACATGAAGGAAACCTTGCAATGAATGGGTGTGGAAGATGAGGCTAGAGTGAAAAAATTATTTGAAAGGAATGTGAGTAGTTTTGTCTTTTAATATAATATAAAGCAAAAGAAAAAGAAGAAAAAATGCAAGAAATAATCTTAAATTAAAAGTGAGATCCGCAAAGAACAATGTAGTCAGTTCAATGTGATGGAGAATGCCAGAAACCAATTAGAGAGAGAGAGTTTGCGCGTGTCACCGAACAATTTTTCCCTCACATGGCAAGGAAAGTTAAGATGTTGTTATGCGATAGAAGGTTTTCACGTGAGAATGGTATTTGCCTCATATTGAAACCCAAAATCCATTCATCTACTATTTCTTAAGAAAAAATGACTAAAATAGTTTGTTGAATTTCTACAAAAGAAAACTTGTGCATTTTAACTTATCGAAAAGCTATTCTATTACGTCGCAACACGAGAAAAACTCGTATATCATACAATGAAGTACAAATTCACTGTATTGATAGCAAAACCCAATGATATTGCACAACTAAAATACAAAATAATTCTACGAGTTTATATTGAAACTTGTACCTGAAAACTATAAAACAGCAAGTAATTACTATATTCTCGTACATTTTTGGTACAAATAATTATCTGAAAGGATCATCTGCCTTGTAGTATGCACGAGTAAAAGTTATAATGAGGATATGATATAGTTATGACTCCATATCTCGAAGCTTATCATATACTCTCAAGTTCTAACGATTCCATCGATTCCACACATTTCTATGAGTTCTTATGCATACCCTTAGTAGCGGCTCCGATATAATCACGTTCCCAATCCATCCAAACCCTTATAAACTTATAATAGGATTTCAAGCTGCAACCCGACTTTGCGATCTCATTTAAAAAAAATTTGAATCTACCGTTGCTTTTCTAACTTATGTCACTACAAAAAAAGTAGGTTTTAGCGACCAATTTTGCCACGAAAAAAATGGAAAAATTCGTCGTTAAACGAATTTACGACAAAATTTGCGACGAAAAAAATTTCGTCGCCAATTAGGCGTCGCAAAATTTAATTTTTCATCGCTAAATTGCGACATCGCTAAATTGCGACGAAATATATTCGTGGCAAAATTCGTCGTTAATTTTTCGTGGCAAAGTTTGTCCCTAATTTTTCATGGCAAAATTCGTCGCTAATTTGCCACGAATTTTTTTTTTGGTCAGTAATTTGCGACGAACTTATTCGTGGCAAAATTCTTCGCTAATTTGCCACGAAAATTTTTTACTTTTGCCACGAACATTGTTCCGGAACGAATTTAGCGATGAATTTTTATTAATTCGTCGCAAATTATCGATGAATTTGAATCCGTTGCTAATTAGCGACGAAAATAAAATAGTCGGGAACGTGCCGCGAATTTTATAGTTCATCGCTAATTCCGTCGCTAATTTGCGACGAATTTAGTGACGAAAATAAACTTTTGCCGCACATTCGCAACTATTTTTATAGTTTGTCGCTAATTCCGTCGCTAATTTGCGACGGAATTAGCGATGAATTTGAATCCGTCGCTAATTAGCGACGAACTATAAAAATAGTTGAGAATGTGCAGCGAAAGTTTATTTTCGTCGCTAATTAGTGACGGAATTAGTGATGAACTACAAAAATAGTCGGGAACGTCCCACCAAAGTTATTTTCGTCACTAATTCCGTCGTAAATTAGAGACAATTTTTTTTTTCCGTCGCTAATTAGTGACGAAATTTTTTTTCATCACAAATAAATTTCGTCACTAATTAGCGACGAATTTTTTTTCCGTCGCTTTTTTTTCCGTCGAAAATTAGCGACACATTTTTTTTCCGTCGCTAATTAGCAACAAATTTTTTTTTCCGTCGCAAATAATTAGCGACGAATTTTTTTTTCATCGCAAATTAGAGACGAATTTTTTTTCCGTCGCTAATTAGCGACGAATTTCTTTTTCGTCGCAAATTAGTGATGAATTTTTTTTCCATCGTTAATTAGCAACAAATTTGAATCCATCGCAAAATCCGTTGCTAATTAGCGACGAATTTTTTTTCCGTCGCAAAATCCGTAGCTAATTAGCGACGAATTTTTTTTCCATCACAAATTCCATCGCTAATTAGCGACGAATTTTTTTTCGTTGCAAATTAGTGACGAATTTTTTTTCCGTCGCTAATTAGCGATGAATTTTTTTTCCGTCGCAAATTCCGTCACTAATTAGCGATGAATTTTTTTTTTCGTCCCAAATTAGCGACAAGTTTATTTTTCGTCGCAAATTCCGTGGAAATTAGCGATGAAAATTTTTCGTCACTAATTTTCCATGGCTAAATCCTTATTTTTTTGTAGTAAATTAGCTACGGATTTAGCCATGGAAATTAAGTATCGCGGCATTTCCCTACTATATTTATTTTCATGGCTAATTAGCCACGGAAATTAAGTATCGCCGCATTTTCCTACTATATTTATTTCCATGGCTAAATCCGTGGCTAATTCACGGAAATTAAGTATCACCGCATTTCCCTACTATATTTATTTTCGTGGCTAAATCCGTGGCTTAAGTATCGCCGCATTTCCCTGCTATATTTATTTCCGTGGCTAAATCCGTGGCTAATTTAGCCACGAAAATTAAGTATCGCCACGTTTCCCTACTATATTTATTTCCGTGGCTAATTAGCCACGGAAATTAAGTATCACGGCATTTCCCTACTATATTTATTTCGTGGCTAATTAGCACGTTACCATGGAAATTAGTATCCGTTTCCCTACTATATTTATTTCTGCTAATTAGCCACGAATTTAGCCACGGAAATTAAGTATCGCGGCATTTCCCTACTATATTTATTTCCGTGGCTAATTAGCCACGGATTTAGTCACGGAAATTAAGGGTCTGCATAGCAACGTTTCTGTTCCCAGAAACAATTTCTGATCAGAAATAGTTTTTTCAATTTCTATTTCTTGGAACAGTTTCTAAGCAAAAAATAGCGTTTAGTAACTGCACAAAATTTATATTCCTAGAATAAAAAAAGAATAGAAACGCGTTTAGGGCGCGAATGATCCATTTCTATTCCATGAACGAGTTTCTCCCTTTTGGGCTACCGGCGGATGACGACGGGTGGCGGTGGGGGGCGAAGGTCGGTGGTCGGCGGCGACAGAGGATGGCGGCCGGCGGCAGGAGGCAGTGGAGCACGGCGGTCAGCGGTAGAGCACGATGGCGTTGGGCGGCAGTGATGGCAATGGGGGGTGGCGGTGGGAGGTGGCTGGCTGCGGAGGGTGGCCAGCGTCGGTCGATGGAGCACGGCGGCCGGTGGCGAAGGATGGCGGCCGATGGTGGGTGACCGCCGGCGTCGGGTGGCCAGGGGCGGGAGGTGGTCTGCGGCCGAGGGCAGTCAGCGCCGGGCGATGGCCGGCGTCGGGCGGTGGAGCACAATGGCAAGCGGTGGAGGATGGCGGCCGGTGGTGGGTGGCCAACGGCGGCAGAGGACGGCGACCGGCGGTGGGTGATCGCCGGTGTCGGGTGGTTGGCGGGGGGAGGTGGCCAGTGTCGGGTGGCAGCCGGCGTCGGGCGATGGAGCATGGCGGCCAGCGGTGGAGGACGGTGGCCAGTGGCGACAAGCATTGAGCGGCGGAGGACAGTGGTCGACGACAAGAGGCGGCCGGCGGTGGAAGGCATGCGGTAGGTGGCAGCGAAGGATGGCGAGAGGTGGCGGTGGGCGGGTTGCGGCCGATGGATTGTTTCTTGTTTTTGGAGGATTCCAGAAAAAATCATTTATTGTTTTTGTTCCAGAAACAAAGAAGTAGATTTTTTTTGCTTCTTGTTTCTGTTCCAAATCTATTCCAGGATCACTTTTTTGTTCCAAAAACAAAAAAGTAGATTTTTTTTACTAAACAAATTTCTGTTCTTTTTCTGCTCCGGGGAACAAAAGAACAGAAAAACAAAGAAACATAAATGTTACTAAACAGATCCTAAGTATCACATCATTTCCCTTCTATATTTATTTCCGTGGCTAAATCCGTGGCTAATTTAGCCATGGATTTAGCCACGAAAATAAAAAATAGTCGGGAAAGTGAAGCGAGAGTTTATTTTCGTGGCTAAATCCGTGGCTAAATTAGCCACGAATTTTTTTTCGTCTCAAATTCCGTCGCAAAATTAGCAACGAATTTTTTTTCGTCACTAATTCCGTCGCAAATTAGCCACGGAAAATTTTTCGTCGCAAATTAGCGACGAAAAATTTTTCGTCGCAGATTAGCCACGGAAAAGTTTTCATTGCAAATTAGCCACGGAAAATTTTTCGTCGCAAATTCCGTCGTAAATTAGCGACGAATTTTTCTTTCGTCACAAATTCCGTCACAATTAGCGACGAATTTAGTTTTCGTCGCAAATTCCATCGCAAATTAGCGACGAATAATTTTTCGTCACTAATTTTCCGTGGCTAAATCCTTGTTTTTTTGTAGTGAGGTTTGTGCGCTCATGGTAAAAGGAAAAGGATTTTGGTTCCGAAAAATCCATGCATGAGATTTCGAGCCCCCCAATCACATTGCCACATTAGTTCACGAAATAATTACGAATGCAAATATTGATATTTTTGTTTAGGGATTGAAACCAATCCCTAATTTTTCATTTGATCTCTGCCATGTCATTATTGATAACGCATGCAATGTCATCATTGCCACGTCATCACATTACCATTGTCATCAATTTCACGTCATCATAATATCACATGTCATAATTTTCATCTCATTGCATGTCATGTTAGATTAATTTACCGTTCTTTTCCTCGTCATTAGAATTAAGTCGCATATAGGTTGCATCTAGATAATTCATATCACCTGTCATTAATTCAAGTCATAATTCACACAGATATTATTGAGACAACCTCCTATATATATTAAAGTTGACAAAACAATCCATGGTTTATTACAATATAAGCAAGAGTTGGTTGTGGATTTAGGTAATATCCACACAATGGGAGCTTTGATATGCTCAGTGTAAAGATTCAAAGTAGCTGGAAGAACCTATTTGTGAATGGGAAGTTCATAGAGTCTTGGAGGTGATCTACATCACCATTGTATTCGAAGTGCCTAATGGGAATCGGTTGGATTTAATAAAATTTAATATCAATAGAAGCTTGTGTGAGCTTGATATCAGCAGAAGCCTGATATCATCATATGCTTTACTTAAGCATGAAATTTGATATGACCATATACTTTGGAATCTGATATGACCAAAAACTTAACTTAAACAAAAGTCTGACATAACAAGGAGCTTTTAGTGAACTGAGGTATGAAATCACCAGGTTGCATGGTTTGCTAATATAAGCATAACACATATAGTACCTGCGATATCTATCTTGTCACGAACTTCAAGATTATTATTATGTGATATTTTATCTTATCTGGTCTGATATGGATTCCCATTTTAGAAGTTAATGATTGACAATCAATCTTAAAGTTCTTCACGAGATAAAACAATCACACATGATATCTTGGTTAGTTGACAATCATCCTGAATGCGTGGTGACCTTACCATAGGGGTGCACCTAGGGGTTTGGCTAATGGAATATTATGCGTAGCATAGGCAAATGGCATAGCGAGAAGACACACAACATGACATACGTGACACGTGGTAATGACAAGACAATGATGATGCAAGCATGATGCAATTAATCTATATGACATACACATGTTCATTTTTTGTAACATAGAATCAAATCAAACCAAAATAAAGATCAAACCAAAATAAAATATAGCATCCAATCACCCAAGATATCATTCATATCCATTTAAATTTGAAAATAAATCGACGAATCGTATCTCGGGCATGAGGATTGGATTAGCCAATTTTCCGTGCAGTCGCGAATCGCATCTTGGGCACGAGATTGGATTGACGACCAGTTTTCTGTGTAATCACGAATTGTATCTCGGGTGGGAGATAGGATTGACAATGTTTCGTGCGATCGCGAGTTGTATTTCGGACATGAAATTGGACTAGCGATCATAAGCACATTGTGATATTAGGAAAATATCCCAGTTCACGCATTTCGAAAAAGATTTTTGGGTATGACAATATCGACACAACATCTAATTGAGATCATAATAAACTCAAATTAGGCAGCTTAATATATCAAAATTGAATCAGATAACGTATTACCTCATTTGAAATATTGCACGGTCGACGTTTGAACAACGGATGGCTCAAGCTCAGTGACCAGCGGTGGTGAGGATAGCCGCGGTTTGGCTTCTCGTGGTGGTGCCCCGTGTGCCTGAGGTGACGGCTCTCGGTGAACCTGCAAAATTTAACTCAGTTTTGGCCGTAAGTATGGATATGTTTCAGCGAACTCGTCCGTCTTCCTCCCGATGGACTGAAGATAAGCCAAGGTTTGCTAATGAATGGCTCGGCTAGGCTGCCTCCTGATGATTGGTGGAACTTTCGGTGCAGGATGATTGCTGGTGCTGTGGCTTTGCTTGAGGGACACCTAAAGGAGCAGAACAGCGACAGCTGGATGGAGAAGCTTGTAGGAGTCAGGTCGCTGATCAGAATCTCCACCGAGTATTACTGATATTGGAAGAATGACGTCTGGGAAGCTGCTGGAGTTGACAAGTGGCTGCTTTGACAAGGCTGGGACTTCATTGGTGTCAGGCCGAAGTTCACGGGGGTTGTTCGATGAAGCACCAGAGTTGCTGCAAGGATGTAACGCCAAGGTGGGAGGCGTAGCAAGGGACTGCCACGACGGGACGTTACCGGGAAACCTGCAAACACAATAAAAAAAAAACTCGTAATATTTGGTGCTGCAAATGACCGGGAGCGCTGATTCGCTGGTGCAGGTGTTCGGGCCCCAGGTGGCTGGTTGCTCGTCAGTAAGGGTCGACAAGGATGCTTTGTCGTCGGGCGGTGAACAGCATCGTCGTCAAGGTCGGCATCGAGCACGCGGGGCAGATCAGAACAACTCGTCGTTGTAGAAGGAGCGGCGGTCGACTGGCAAGGGGTGCCGCCGAAGAAAGAGTCTAGGCCAGAAGGTGTTCGGCCAAGAGACCTCTTCTCTCTGTCTAACCTCACGTGTTTCACTCTCTCTGTTAACGGTGGCCGAGGATGTCAATTGTGTGGCCTTGAATATTGTGAACGAAGCCCTCTGTGTATCTCTCTAAATTGTGGCCCCGTGTATTCAATTGTGTGACCTCCAATTATGAGTGAAGCCCCCTTTTCTTGTCCGAAGGAGGTCCTTTCATAGGTGAGAGTGCCTAGGCTTTTCCGATAAAGAGACCCTCTTGGGAATATTTAAAATATATTGTGCTCGGGTTTCTTTCCTTTTTTGCTTGTGCCCATGGACATCTAAAGATAGTCCCAAATATATCCCCATGTTGACCGATTCCGCTTTCCTCTTCTTGTATTCTTCATACATTTTTTTTCTTTGGTAAAAAAATATGAAAGAGACAAAACTTGCCGATCTTTCTTCCTTTTACTTATTTCCTCAAACAATGGAAAAGTAATGCCCAAGGAATCATGGATATTTTCAGCAAATAAAGAAGGATATTTTTGCACACGTGCCTAATCGACCATCTTGGTCAAGAACATATTGTGAGTACTTTGTTCTTCGATTATTGACCAAGCACCGAATTAGAAATATAGGCTTTCTTAAAAGATCTTTACTTCATATCAAGCCTATCACAAATTTCCAAGTGTAGCAACCCTCGCGCAAAAATGAATGGCCTTGGCCAAAATTTTCAATCCACGCGGGCTTAGTCCAATTTCATTAAGTTCAGAGTCATTCATTTAAATCCATCTAATTAAATCCATTTGACACCGGTTCAATTAATATGCAAAATGCAATTAGACTATATAATAAATGCTCCTAAAAACTATATGCTATGTGTTGAGAGAAAAAACTTAACTGAATACTTGGTTAGGTCTATGTGACCCCAAGCTATCTATTTATAATAAAGCCAAAATGCCAAAATTACAATATTACTCTTATTGCTGCAATACATAAAATAATAAAGGAAATAGATAAATATGCCCCTATTAGCCAAGTACTCTCAACACTCCCCCTCAAGTTAGAGCATAGATATCACACATGCCCAACTTGACTAAAATAGGATGAAACGATTTACTCCCCAATCCTTTAATCATCACATCAGTAAGTTGATCACCGGACTGAACAAAGGGCATATAAATTAAACCACTCTCCAACTTCTCTTTGATAAAGTGTCTGTCAATCTCTACATGTTTCGTACGGTTATGCTATACAGGATTGTGAGCAATACTAATGGCGGCTTTATTATCACAATATAGCATCATAGGAATAGGAACGGATACACCAAGATCTTCAAGTAATCCTTTAAGCCATAACAGCTCACAAACTTCATGTGCCATTGCATGAAATTCTGCTTCAGCACTAGATCGAGCAATCACATTCTGCTTTTTGCTATGCCAAGTCCCAAGATTCCCTCCTAAGAAAGTACAATACCCAGAAATAGACTTTCGGTTAGGAGATTCAGCCCAATCAGCATATGTATAGGCTTCGACTTTCAAGCCATCATGAGGAGACAAAATAATCCCTTTTCCAAGAGCAGACTTCAAATATCGAAGGATTCGAAGAACAGCATCCATATGAGTAGAGTATGGATCATGCATAAACTGACTCACTGGGCTCACAGCAAAAGCAATATTAGGTCTAGTGTAGGATAAATAAATCAACTTGCCCACTAACCGTTGATAACGACCCTTATCTACGGGATCACCATCCTTTTCTCGAAGACGAGTATTGACCTCAATAGGTGTGACATTATGAAATCTAACCCACTTGGGATTTATGAAATGGATGATTTTATCAACGTGCTTGTAGTTAGATCTCGTCCGGAACTGATCACTCATGGGATGCTAACCAATAGGGAATGGCTAATTAGAGATTTAAATTTGCGCGACCAAAGAAACTTGGTTGTGAACTGACTTTCGACCATAAAAATTATCGAGGTGATATTTTGAGCCAATGTAGGCCGATCCAAGGATAGTTAGGGATCAATTCGCCGCTGTTATACGAGTGGATCGCGGGTGATTCCGCTTGACCACGAAATGAATTGACGAATGATCCTAAACCTATACCAAACGATCGTGCTCGTCGGAACTAGCGATCGATCCTCGCGATTACGTGACAACCGAGGTCGTCACGACCCGAGTGAACTTAAATGTAGCTTGATTCAATATCAACCACGGGTCGAATGTGCGAATTTCCCCAAAAGCCACCCGTTAGTTCGAGATACGCTCAAGTTACGTTAATTGAATTTAGTCATTACTTAGAGACCAAGTTTGGGCATTGGAAATTATGAAAGTCACGACAGGATAATTGGACGACGTTGTTATTGGCTTAGTCAGCCTAAGATTTGTCCGGATTCTTCGGAAAATTCGAATTTTGGTGAGAAATGGAAAATGACCATTTTACCTCTAGGACTTTGTTAAGGCCAAGTATAATGGGAGAGGGGCATTTTGGTCATTTCACACCAACTTTAGAAATAGAAATTTTTGGACAATTTTACCCTTGGAAATTTTGTGAAATTCTAATTTTGCCTCTGGATATTTTTGGCAAGGATTAATCTGGACTGTTGATCTTAGGATAAGATCAAATCGTAGCCGTTGATTGGATGATAGAGAAGGGGGTAGGATGGTCATTTGGCAAGATATTAGACACCAATAATTGGCCAATTAAGCTTATTTCTTCCCATTTTCTCTCTCTCCCTCTCATTTCCTCTCTCTCTCGGCAAACTCTCCCTCACTCTCCCTCTTGGCCGACTCATCCCCACCCCATCGTGAGTGTGGCCAGTCGTCCAGGCCAGCCACCGCCGCCGTCCACCCTCTAAGCCGGATCACCGCCGTCCGCCCGTGAGGTCGCGTCCTCTCCGCACCACCGCCTCGCCGTCTCTCTGTCCCCTGTTTTTCCCCTCACCGAAACACCCTCACTAGCCCCATCTCAATCCAGCTCAGCCAAGAAAGCCAGCAGCCAATTGCCGCCGTTCGTCGCCGTTCGCCGCCGCTCGTGACCGTCGGCGAGTCGCCGGTAACCCTTACCGCTTGTCGCCGCTGCCGCTGCTGTTTGCTCTCTGTCCAGCCACTGTAGAGGCCTCAATTTCGCGTAGGGATCACAAGTAAGTAATATCCTAACCCTCGCCTAGGATAACGAGTATTTTCGGGTTAGTTCGGGGCCGTTTTAGCGAGTTTTAGGGGTTAATCGTGGATGAATGGTTGGACTGATTTGGCTGAGTGGTTTGGATGGAATTGTGATAGTTTTTGAGGTGGAATTGAGGTTAGAATTAATTGGTTAGGTAATCGGAATGATTCCGGGTGATTATTGTGGCTTATTGCGTGAAAAACGGGCCTAAATGTGCCGCTATGGTGATTTTCTATGGTGGGCGAATTATTGTTCATTCTATGGCCGAATTAGTGTATATTGGTGAGTAGGATATAGTACGTGTTGGTTTGGGGGTTTTCGGTAGGAGTACGACGCCCGTGAATGGTGAAAGTCGGCTTAAAATCCAAAAACTCGAGTTAATTGTGCACGTACGAATTGAATTGGATTGGCCGGTTTGTGGTGATTGTTATGGTTGGAAATAGACATGGAAATATTGAATTTATGCCCATAAATGTGGCTATGATTGCGGGTCCATTGGCGACATTGTGTACTCGTTGAATTGGTATTAGAGCAAGGACAGCTCGATCTAAGTTGGTCGAAGCCTGGAGTGATAAGGAGCGGAGACCCTAGGGTAGTCATCTAGGGAGACCTTAGCGAGTCATAGATGTGGAATGAGCTACGCGTGTCTCCAGACTGTTTGTTGTGATTGCTGAATGAATTGAGTGTATTATAATGATTGGAATACAGGTGCATCTGGACCTGAGGTAAATGCATAGACCTTATTGGTTGTGGCCTGGTGCTGTTGTGATTGATTACCTGCTGAGTGAATTATTGTGTTAATTTGCTGCCTAGGATTAGACCGGTATAATTGGTCTAGGTCTCTAATTCCTGAGTGGAATTATAGCAGGTAGGTGAGTGATAGAAACCATGAGGATGAGCTCGAGAGGTAGAGGAACCGGGGGTTCATCCAGTTCACGAGCCCGACCTGCAGAGGATCCGAGAATGGATGCGGTCATGAGGACCTTAGAGGAGATTGGTAATCTGATAGGACGGCAGACTCAGGAACGAGCTGCCACTATTGCCCAAGCCGCTGAGGCCGCTGTGGCCACTGCCGCCAATAATAATAATGGGAATCAAGGGCAGGGGCAAGTGAAAGTAAATAGGCAGATGCATCAATTAGTTGAGCAGTTTTTGAAATTAAAGCCCCCTAAGTTTGATGGTAAGGGCGACCTTGAGGTTGCATCGCTGTGGGTAGAGGAATTAGAAGAGGCCTTTGATGTACTAGGGTGCACCGAGGAAGAGAAAGTGACCCTGGCGATGTACCAACTCCAAGGAAATGCAAGTGATTGGTAGAAAGCCACCAGAGGAAGGGTGTTCCCTGCTGGTGCCGCCCAGACTTGGGCGATGTTTGTGGAAGTTTTTTATGGTAAATACTTTTTTGAGAGTGCCTGGGAACAAAAGTTAGCCGAGTTTATGAGGCTTCGTCAGGGGCAGAGGACAGTAGATCAGTATGAGGCTGAATTCGCTCGATTATCTAAGTTTGTCCCAAGGATGGTGAAGGACCCGTTGGATAGGGCTCGGAGGTTCCGAGACGGTTTAAAGCCGGACCTTCGCAGCCAAATGATTTCGTTGAATTTGAGGGATTATAACGAGATTTATGATCGGGCCCAAGCGATCGAACGTGATTTAGCGGATAGGGCTGCCGCTTTTGGGTCAAGATTTGCCCCGGGTAGGGACAACCGCCACCTCGGGAAGAGGCCGATGGCGAGTAATCGACGTTTCGTCCCTCCTGCTAGAAGGAATATCGGGAAACCGAACCGTTTTTAGAATGGTCCATGTCGGTTATGTGGAGAAAGACATGGAAGTGGACCTTGTCCGAACAGGGGTGTAGCCTATTTTGGATGTGGCAGGTTTGGTCATCAGATAAGGTCTTGCCCCAATATCAGGCAAAATAGGTCGCCTGCGTTGCCGCCATCCCGGAACGGAAACAAAATTGGAGTTGCCCCATCGGCTAATTAGAATAGGCCACCGGCCCAAGTACGAGTGTATGCCATGGCCAAGAGAGAGATTGAGAACGTGCCAGGGGTAGTCACAGGTACGGTTTCTCTATGCGATCATGCTGCGTATGCTTTGTTCGACCCTGGGGCGTCACACTCATTTATATCAGAACAGTTTGTTAAATTGACTGGTATAGAACCGCAGTTGCTTGATGTTGCATTGTATGTTACCACTCCACTGAATGATAAGGTGCCAGTCTCGTTAGGGTGCTCGAATTGTAAAATTGTGATTGGTGATAGGGAGGAAAGGATAGATTTAGCGGTTTTAGCAATGTATGATTTCGATGTGATAGTGGGCATGGATTGATTAGTTAAGCTAAGGGCTGTTATGGATTGTAGTAGCAGGGTGATCCAATTTAATCCGATTGGACATCCGAAATTTGAATTTGTAGGAAATCGAGGAGGAACCTCGATCCCTTGGATTTCGTCGCTGGAAATGACTAAATTGTTGAACGAAGGGTGTCAGGGATTTCTAGCGACTGTGTAACATCCCGAATTTCGATCCGTTTCCGGGACCAATAAAGTGTACATTAATTCTCATTTAATTTTAGTAAGTCTCGCCCGGACTTGATCAATCGCGGGATACTAACCCAATGGGAATGGCTAACTAGAAAACGGTACGTGGACCGGGGACCCGAGCGCGAATTGGGCATAGATTTCGAAAAACGCTGAGGAAATATTTTGGGTTAATGTGGGCCGATCTTAGGAAAGTGACGGATTCGATTTAGCCAACGACGTACGATCGGATCGCGAGTGATTCCGCACGACCGAGAGTACACGTGGCGAACGAATCCCAAATTTAATCCGAACAATCACGACCTCCGGCACTAGTGATAATTCCTCACGTTCTCCCGAAAATCGAGGCCATCATGACTCGGACAACCCTAGGTCGATACGCGTAACCCCTAAACAGCCGCCCGTTAGTGAGATGCCCTAAAATTTTAAAATGAGCGAATTTGATCGCGAAATTGGACCCCAACTTTGATGCCGAAATTTCGTGGACGTTTGCGACTATTTTGCGAGGCTGACGTCATTTTTGAGTGGCCACGCCTATTTGGGGATGGTACGGTCTAAAAGTGGAATTTCGACTCGGGATCGAAAAATTACGAAAATGCCCCTGTGCCCAATTTTCATTATTCCGAATTTGGATCAATTATGGGCAATAATTGAGGATTAATTAAGTGGATAATTATTAGGATTTATTGAATTACTAATATACCCTTGCATTATTGGATGAGGACAATTGTGGCCATTAGATCAAGGGTAAGATGGTCAAGATGCCTAGGATTGTGACATGTGGCATCCACTAAGGGGGTATTTGACCAACTTTGACTCTCATTCTCTCTCTCCTCCCCCAATCGGCCGCTCCCCCTCTCCCGTCCGCCTTTCCTTCGCCGTTTCCTCCTTCGGCCAACCACCGCCGGAGCCACGCTGGCGTCGGCCACCGCACGCCGTCACCATCTAGCCGTGCCACCGTCTCCGCCTCACCTCACCACCATCATCCTCAGCTGACCATCCCATTTCTCTCTCCTCCCTTTTGGCCGTGAACTGCTGTCCCAGTCGCCGTTCGCCGCCGGGAAGCCGAGCACGCCGGAGTTCCGATCGCCGCCGTTCCGCGCCGCCGTGTACCACCATCACCACCCTCACCCCTCACCTCACCGTCCTTCCCCTGTACTGGCCGTGAGGACGCTGGCCAAGCCATCATCGCCGGAGCAGCCGCCGCCGAGAGGACCGCCGTCCGTACCGAGCGTCGCCGTGTGAACCGCCGGAACGCCGCCGCCGGTTTCGCTGCTTGACGGCAATCGGCCGCTCGTTCTCATCGACCCGGTTTAGATTAAGTGAGTATAAATCCCTAAACCCGAATTAAGAGAATTGTGCATTTTTAGACGGTTCGGGTAGATTAGTACAATTTAGGAATAAATGGTGGATTGTGTAGTGCGACTGGAGTCGCGGTAGATCAATGTGCCAATTTAGAGAATTAAATTGGAAGCCAAATAACGGGTTGAATAGTGGCTGTCCATTTCGAGGTATTAGCGGATTTTAAAATCGGCAAGTCGAGGACTTAATTGTGTGATTGCTGGGTGTGCCCGGATTGATTGGTGATTGGCTGAATTGTGCTTCAGGGTGCTTAGTGGAATATTGCCATGCCGCATGTTTGTGTGATCGGCTAAGTACGGTGTGCGTTTGGCCAATAAATGGCATTATACTGCCGAGCGTTCTTTCTGAATACCAAATTGAGTTTGGGCCAATCGAGTATGTTGATATTATTGTTTGGGCATATTGAATTGTACGTTGATTTGGCCATTAGATAATTATGTGCCTCTGTGATTTGACATTCATTGTGCATGGTATTATTGCCTGAGTGCGAATATTTTATGGCCGAGCATTCGTATGCTGAGAATGGGCATGAGGCTGAAAAGTGTGCGAGTATGCCTGCTTGTTCGGACTATATTTATAGTCCTTCAGGTCGGTTTAATATTGTGGCCTTCGGGTCGTGGCCTTCGGGTCGGAATATCTGTTGACCTTCGGGTCGTGGCCTTCGGGTCAGAATATCTGTTGGCCTTCGGGTCGTGGCCTTCGGGTCGGAATATCTGTTGGCCTTCGGGTCGATTTATACTTGTAAACGAGCCGCATGCCAGGGTGCATTGCTTGAGACGATTCATGAGCATGGCAATTGTGTGTCGGAGTGTGTTAACCGTGATGCGCATTCGGTGAATTGTATGTCAGGCTGGCATTAATGAGCATGAGCATGCGTATGGCGTACGCGTGACCAGTGTGTGCGCGTATGTTCCATGAACATTATTGTGAAATGTCTAACCTGCAAGGTCATTGTACGAGTGATCTGGGCTGCGGGCCTAGGTCAATTATTGTGATGTTTATGGTACACTGTTATGTGTGTTTTTAATCGCCTGTCAGGAGATGCATGTTAGCCTAGTTTAGGTTTAGGGGTTATTACTTGCTGAGATTTGTCTCACGGTTGTTGGAAACCGACATTTCAGACCCCCAGCAATGAGGATAGCAGAGGCGCCAATCCATTTCGGGATTCCCCACTTCATCGAGAAGACTATGTTTGTACATCCCGTAGGGAACGAGAATATGTACATTAGGTACTATACCTTAGTATGGGTAGATATTGGGGAGTTAGTATCTGAGACCCACGAGTATGTTGCATGGTGTTATATATCGTTTAATGGGGAAGAGACCGGCCCCTCCGGACTTTTGATATCCCGTTTAACGGGCAGGGCGAGGTAGACCCGCAGTGCCCCGATGGACAGGTGATAGACCCCGGCACCTCAGACGAGGAGAGTATGAGCTCCGATGGCGTACCTGTGGAGTACGAGGTTGATGAGGTCGAGCCGATGAACATGGGGCCGGATGATGATGAGTTAGAGCAGCCTATGGAGGAGGATCCCGAGCCCGAGGAGATGGATGCTGAGGACGAGTCAGAGGAGGCTGAGTCCGAGTTAGACTCGTTAGATTCTGATGAGGAGCTGTCAGACAGTTCTTCTTCGTCAGAGTCTTCTGGTTCTGACCCGGATTGGGTCCCTTAGGTTGACTTTGGTCATAGATAGAGCGGGCTACACCTTTTTGACTGAAGCCTGTCTTAGCTCAGTAACCTTTGGCCACTTACCCTTTTTGACCTTAGTGGCCGTTGATCGCTTTTGGTGGTAGTCTGTACTCCCCGTAAATGGATATTGTATCTACTTTTAATAGTAATTAAATGCATATGTTTTTTTTAATCTGATGGATTTCTGTATTGTGCTATTCATGATTAACTTATCTATTGTACGGGTGTATATATACATTTATATACGTTGCTTCCGCTTGTGTTTTGATCTCTGTTCGTTGGACGTTGGGTCGGCGACGCGTCCTGGGACGTCACATCAAATTCGACCTTTGCGTGGGATGCTCGCGCTTCGTGGGGTATGGGGCGTGACAACCCCATTTGGAATTGGTATTAGAGCAAGGTTAGCTCTGCCCAATCAGGTCGAAACCTGGAGTGATAATGAGCGGTGACCATGGGTAGCCAGTAGGGTGACCTCGTGTGCTAAGTGTACCTCTTGACTGTTTGTGTTTGCATTGCTTGGTTGAAATTGACCCGTATGATGCAGGTGCGGCAGGACCCGAGGTAAGTGTACAAATCCCTTGGGTGAGATCCTGTGCTGTTATATTAGGCTGCATGCTGGGTGTTTGGTTGTTATATGTTAGATACCTGCCTAGGACTTAGACCGGTATAGTTGGTTTAGGTCTCTAATTCCTGAGCGGAATTATAGCAGGTAGTTGAGTGATAAAAAGTGGAAAGATGAGTAGAAGAAGGGGAAAGGAACCCCAAGGTCAGTCGAGTTCAGGAGGCCAAGAGGCCCGAGACCGCAAACTGGAGGACGTTATTCAGACCCTACACGAGATAGGGACTATTATGGGTAAGCAGGCTCAAGAAAAGGTCGCCGCGATTGCCGAGGCTGCTGAGGTTGTAGCAACTGCTGCTATTAATGGGAATCAAGCCCAGAAAGCACAAGCTCAACTAGTGATGGCGAATAGGCAGATGCACCAGCTGGTAGAGCAGTTTCTTAAGTTGAAACCGCCCAAGTTTACGGGTCGAGGTGACCCCGAAATCGCCCCACGCTGGGTGGAAGAGTTAGAGAAGGCATTCGATTTATTGGGGTGCACTGAAACCGAGAAGAATACCCTGGCAACCTACCAATTGCAGGATAATGCGAATGACTGGTGGAAAGCCACTAAAGACCGAGTGTTTCCCGAGGGCATAGACCAGACCTGGACTGCATTTGTTGAGAGTTTTTATTGACAATACTTTTCGGAGAGTGCCTAGGAGAAGATAATGGCGGAGTTCATGAGACTTCGTCAGGGATTAATGACGGTAGTCCAGTATGAGGCAGAGTTTGCGAGACTATCGAAGTTTGCTCCGAGAATGGTGGAAAATCCACTGGACAAGGCTCGAAGATTCCGGGATGGTTTGAAACCTGATCTTCGTACTCAGATGCTCCTACTGAACATTCGAGATTACAGAGAATTGTATGAACAAGCCCAAACGATGGAACGGGATCAAATGGATAGAGCAGCCGCATCTGAGTCACGGTTTGCTCAAAACCGGGACAATCGCCGCTTTGGCAAGAAGCCGATGATGGATAATAGGCGATTTGTCCTACCGCCTAGGAGGAACATTGGGAAGCCTAACCAGCAATCGAATAGATTTAGAGCTTGTTTCAGATGCGAGAGCTTGGAACATCAGGTTAGAAGCTGTCCCCAACAGCGCCCTTCAGGACCCCCGATGCAACAACCACCCAGAGTTGGGAATCAAGCCGGGAATCCTCCACCGGCTATTCAAGGAAGACCCCCCGCACAAGGCAGGGTCTATGCAATGGCACGTAAGGATGCTGAGGATGCGCCGGGCGTGGTCACAGGTACCATTTCTCTCTGTGATCATGCTGCATATGCGTTATTTGATTCTGGGGCGACCCATTCATTTATTTCAGAGCAGTTCGTTAGGTTGGTTGGTATTGAACCAGTATTGCTTGAGAATATGCTCTGTGTGTCGACCACACTGCATGATAGGGTGTTAGTATCGTTGGGGTATCTTGACTATAAAATCGTGATTGGGAATAGAGAAGAAAGAATTGACTTGGTTGTATTGGCCATGTATGATTTCGATGTGATCATCGGTATGGATTGGCTGATGAAGCAGAAAGCCGTTATGGATTGCGGCGGTAGGATGATCCAGTTTAACCCGATTGGACATCCTAAGTTCGAATTTCAGGGAAACCAAGGAGGAACCTCGATCCCTTGGATTACCTCGCTTGAGGTGACTAGGTTGCTCGATGAAGGTTGCGAGGGATATTTGGTGAACGTAATGGATTCGACAGTGGCGGAACCTAAATTGGAAGAAATACCCGTAGTGTGCAATTTTCCCGAGGTCTTTCCTCAGGAATTGCCGGGTTTACTGCCGAAGCGAGAAGTGGAATTTGTAATAGAGTTGGCCCCAGGTACTGAGCCAATCTCTAAGGCTCCATATTGGATGTCCTTATCAGAGTTGAAAGAGTTGAAGGTCCAGATGCAGGAATTGCAGGATAAGGGGTTTATTCGTCCTAGTGTGTCTCCGTGGGGAGCGCCGGTCCTGTTTGTGAGGAAAAGGAACGGGATTTTGAGGCTATGTATAGATTATCGGCAGCTGAACCAGGTGACTGTAAAGAACAAATATCCACTGCCAAGGATCGACGACCTGTTCGATCAATTGCAAGGAGCTTTGGTGTTCTCCAAGATCGACTTAAGGACTGGGTATCATTAGTTGAGGATCCGAAAGGAAGACATATCCAAGACTGCCTTTAGGACGAGATACGGGCACTATGAGTTTACAGTTATGCCCTTTTGTTTAACGAACGCCCCAGCTGCTTTTATGGACCTGATGAATCGGGTGTTCAAGGAATTCCTGGACCAGTTTGTGATAGTTTTCATTGATGATATACTGGTGTACTCGAAGAGCCCTGAAGAGCATGAAGTACACTTGGCTGAAGTGCTACGGACTTTAAGAGAACACGCGTTGTACGTCAAGTTCAGCAAGTGTGAGTTTTGGCTCTGTCAAGTGGCATTTCTCGGGCATATCGTTTCGGGAGATGGAATCTCAATGGACCTAGCTAAGATCGAGGCAATACTTAAGTGGCCTAGGCCGACGTCCGTGATGGAAATTAGGAGTTTCTTGGGATTGGCTGGCCATTATCGACGTTTTGTGGAAGGATTCTCGTCGATAGCCATGCCGCTAACATGATTGCTTAAGAAGGAAGTCAAGTTTGAGTGGGATGACAAGTGTGAACGGAGTTTTCAGGAGCTGAAGCTCAAGCTGACAACTGCTCCAGTGTTGACTATTCCGTCTGGAACCGGAGGATTTGAAGTCTACAGCGATGCTTCGCTAAGAGGACTCGGGTGTGTATTAATGCAACACAAAAAAGCAGTCGCGTATGCATTGCGTCAGTTGAGGCCACATGAAATGAACTACCCGACGCACGACTTGGAGCTGGTTGCTATTGTTTTTGCACTCAAGATTTAGAGGCACTACTTATGCGGGGAAAAGTTCCAGATTTATATGGATCACCAAAGCCTCAAGTACTTATTCTCGCAGAAGGAATTGAATATGAGACAGCGTAGGTGGATGGAACTTCTGAAAGACTACGATTGCGACATCATGTACCATCCTGGGAAAGCGAACTGAGTAACGGATGTGCTAAGTCGCAAGTTGAGTATGGCGCATATAATGATCAAAGGGTGGACCTTGCTGGAAAGGCTAAGAGATTCAGAATTTAAGTTTGAGTTGAGCCATGTGTCGAACCTGTTGGCTACTTTGAGGATCGAACCGGAAATTCAAACCAAGATTAAGGCACTACAGTCCATGGATCAGGAAATTCAAAAGGTGGTGAGAATGGATGCCGCTACAAAAAGGCCGGACTTCCAAGTGTCGGACGATGGGATTTTGAAATTTCGAGGGCGTTGGTGTGTGCCCGATGTTTTCGAGCTTAAGGAAGAAATTCTAAGAGAAGCTCACTGCAGCAATTACAGTATCCACCCTGGCAGCACAAAAATATACCAGAATCTGCGGCAGCATTATTGGTGGAATGGAATGAAGAAGGACGTAGCCAAACATGTGGCCAAGTGTTTGACGTGCCAACAAGTGAAGACACAACACTACAAGCCTGGAGGACTGCTGCGATCATTAGAAATCCCAGAATGGAAGTGGGAACACATCACCATGGATTTCGTGACAGGGCTACCGAGAAGCCAGAGAGGACACGATTCCATATGGGTGATAGTGGATCGACTTATTAAGTCAGCGTACTTCCTGGCAGTGCGAAAAGACTTCGAGTTGGAAACGTACGCCGAATTATATGTGCGACAGATCGTTCGTCTACATGGAGTACCGGTAACGGTCACTTCGAATCGTGACCCGAGATTTACGGCTAACTTTTGGAAGAGTTTGCAGACGGCCTTGGGAACGAAGGTACAATTCAGTACGGCTTACCATCTGCAGACAGATGGCCAGTCTGAAAGGACAATTCAGACACTTGAGGACATGTTAAGAGCTTGCGTATTGGATTTTCAAGGCAAATGGGAAGAACAGTTGCATCTGGTAGAGTTCGCCTATAATAACAGTTACCAACAGAGCATCCAGATGGCACCGTTTGAGGCCCTGTATGGTAGGGCGTGCAGGACGCCAGTGTGCTGGGATGAAGTAGGTGAGCGAAGTATTACTAGCCCGGAGTTGGTACAGCAGACAGTGGAAGCTGTCGAAATCATTCGAGAAAGGCTGAAGATAGCACAAAGTCGCTAGAAAAGCTACATCGATCGGAGACGACGACCTTTGGAATTCCAAGTCGGAGATCACGTATTCCTCAAGGTATCGCCAATGAAAGGGTTATCCCAATTCGGTAAGAAGGGAAAGCTGAGTCCGAGGTTTATCGGACCGTTTGAAATTCTGGAAAAGATTGGCGATATGGCGTACCGACTTGCCTTGCCACCTAACCTATCCCAAGTACACAACGTTTTTCACGTGTCGATGTTGAGGAAGTATGAACCAGACCCTACCCACGTTCTAAGGTACGAAGAGATAGACGTGGATGACAGAGTGTCATACGTGGAGAGATCGGTGCGAATCAAAGACAGAAAGGATCGCGTGCTGAGGAACAAAACGATCCCAACGGTCAAAGTCGTATGGGAGCACCATGGAACGGATGGTGCCACGTGGGAAAGTGAAGAGGCCATGCGACGTCAACACCCCTACTTGTTTGAGGAGTAAGTGTAGATTGCAAATTTCGAGGACAAAATTTTGGTAAGGGGGGAAGAGTTGTAACATCCCGAATTTCGACCCGTTTCCGGGACCAATAAAGTGTACATTAATTCTTATTTAATTTTAGTAAGTCTCGCCCGGACTTGATCAATCGCGGGATACTAACCCAATGGGAATGGCTAACTAGGAAACGGTATGTGGATCGGGGACCCGATCGCGAATTGGGCACAGATTTCGAGAAACACTGAGGAAATATTTTGGGCCAATGTGGGCCGATCTTAGGAAAGTGACGGATTCGATTTAGCCAACGACGTACGATCGGATCGCGGGTGATTCCGCACGACCGAGAGTATACGTAGCGAACGAATCCCGAATTTAATCCGAACAATCGCGACCTCCAGCACTAATGATAATTCCTCGCGTTCTCCCGAAAATCGAGGCCATCACGACTCGGACAACCCTAGGTCGATACGCGTAACCCCTAAACAGCCGCCCGTTAGTGAGAGGCCCTAAAATTTTAAAATGAGCGAATTTGATCGCGAAATTGGACCCCAACTTTGATGTCAAAATTTCATGGACGTTTGCGACTATTTTGCGAGGCCGACGTCATTTTTGAGTGGCCACACCTATTTGGGGATGGTACGGTCGAAAAATGGAATTTCGACCCGGGACCGGAAAATTACGAAAATGCCCCTGTGCCCAATTTTCATTATTCCGAATTTGGATCAATTATGGGCAATAATTGAGGATTGATTAAGTGGATAATTATTAGGATTTATTGAATTACTAATATACCCTTGCATTATTGGATGAGGACAATTGTGGGCCATAAGATCAAGGGTAAAATGGTCAAGATGCCTAGGATTGTGACATGTGGCATCCACTAAGGGGGTATTTGACCAACTTTGACTCTCATTATCTCTCTCCTCCCCCATTCGGCCGCTCCCCCTCTCCCGTCCGCCTCTCCTCCGCCGTTTCCTCCTTCGGCCAACCACCGCCGGAGCCACGCCGGCGCCAGCCACCGCACGCCGTCGCTGTCTAGCCGTGCCACCGTCTCCGCCTCACCTCACCACCATCATCCTCAACCGACCATCCCATTTCTCTCTCCTCCCTTTTGGCCGTGAACCGCCGTCCCCATCGCCGTTCGCTGCCGGGAAGCCGAGCACGCCGGAACGGCAATCGGCCGCTCGTTCACGTCGACCCGGTTTAGATTAAGTGAGTATAAATCCCTAAACCCGAATTAAGAGAATTGTGCATTTTTAGACGGTTCGGGTAGATTAGTACAATTTAGGAATAAATTGTGGAATGTGTAGTGCGACCGGAGTCGCGGTAGATCAATGTGCCGATTTAGAGAATTAAATTGGAAGCCAAATAACGGGTTGAATAGTGGCTGTCCATTTCGAGGTATTAGCGGATTTTAAAATCGGCAAGTCGAGGACTTAATTATGTGATTGCTAGGTGTGCTCGGATTGATTGGTGATTGGCTGAATTGTGCTTCAGGGTGCTTAGTGGAATATTGCCATGCCGTATGTTCGTGTGATCGACTAAGTGCGGTGTGCGTTTGGTCAATAAATGGCATTATACTGCCGAGCGTTCTTTCTGAATACCAAATTGAGTATGGGCCAATCGAGTATGTTGATATTATTATTTGGGCATATTGAATCGTACATTGATTTGGCCATTAGATAATTATGTGCCTCTGTGATTTGACATTCATTGTGCATGGCATTATTGCCTGAGTGCGAATATTTTATGGCCAAGCATTCGTATGCTGAGAATGGGCATGAGGCTGAAAAGTGTGCGAGTATGCCTGCTTGTTCGGACTATATTTATAGGCCTTCAGGTCGGTTTATTATCGTGGCCTTCGGGTCGTGGCCTTCGGGTCGGAATATCTGTTGACCTTCGGGTTGTAGCCTTCGGGTCGTGGCCTTCGGGTCAGAATATCTGTTGGCTTTCGGGTTGTGGCCTTCGGGTCGGAATATCTATTGGTCTTCGGGTTGATTTATACTTGTAAACGAGCTGCATGCCAGGGTGCATTGCTTGAGACGATTCATGAGCATGGCAATTGTGTGCCGGAGTGTGTTAACTGTGGTGCGCATTCGGTGAATTGTATGTCAAGCTGGCATTAATGAGCATGAGCATGCGTATGGCGTATACGTGACCAGTGTGTGCGCGTATGTGCCATGAACATTATTATGAAATGTCTAACCTGCAGGGTCATTGTATGAGTGATCTGGGCTGCGGGCCTAGGTCAATTATTGTGATGTTTATGGTACAATGTTATGTGTGTTTTTAATCGCCTGTCAGGAGATGCATGTTAGCCTAGTTTAGGTTTAGGGGTTATTACTTACTGAGATTCGTCTCACGGTTGTTGGAAACCGACATTTCAGACTCCCGGCAGTGAGGATGGCAGAGGCACGAATCCGTTTCGGGATTCCCCACTTCATCGAGAAGACTATGTCCGTACATCCCGTAGGGAACAGGAATATGTACATTAGGTACTATACCTTAGTATGGGTAGATATTGGGGAGTTAGTATCTGAGACCCACGAGTATTACCTTAGTATGGGTAGATATTGGGGAGTTAGTATATGAGACCCACGAGTATGTTGCGTGGTGTTATAGATAGTTTAATGGGGAAGAGACCGGGCCCCTCCGGACTTTTGATATCTCGTTTAACGGGCAGGACGAGGTAGACCCGCAGTGCCCCGATGGACAGGTGATAGACCCTGACACCTCAGACGAGGAGAGTATGAGCTCCGATGGCGTACCTGTGGAGTACGAGGTTGATGAGGTCGAGCCGATGAACATGGGGCCGGATGATGATGAGTTAGAGCAGCCTATGGAGGAGGATCCCGAGCCCGAGGAGATGGATGCTGAGGATGAGCCAGAGGAGGCTGAGTCCGAGTTAGACTTGTTAGATTCTGATGAGGAGCTGTCAGACAGTTCTTCTTCGTCAGAGTCTTCTGGTTCTGAGTCGGACTGGGTCCCTTAGGTTGACTTTGGTCATAGATAGAGCGGGCTGCACCTTTTTGACTGAAGCCCGTCTTAGCTCAGTAACCTTTGGCCACTTACCCTTTTTGACCTTAGTGTCCGTTGATCGCTTTTGGTGGTAGTCTGTACTCCCCGTAAATGGATATTGTATCTACTTTTAATAGTAATAAAATGCATATGTTTTTTTTAATCTGATGGATTTATGTATTGTGCTATTCATTGTTAACTTATTTATTGTACGGGTGTATATATACATTTATATACGTCGCTTCCGCTTGTGTTTTGATCTCTGTTCGTTGGATGTTGGGTCGGCGACACGTCCTGGGACGTCGCATCAAATTCGACCTTTGCGTGGGATGCTCGCGCTTCGTGGGGTACGGGGCATGACAGACTGTGATTGATTCGACGGCTGAGGAGCCGAGGCTAGAGGACATAGTCGTGGTGCATGATTTTCCCGATGTTTTTCCTTAGGAATTGCTGGAATTGCCCCCAGAAAGAGAAGTAGAGTTTATAATCGAGTTGACCCCTGGGACTGAGCCAATCTCGAAGGCACCTTATAGAATGTCGTTATTAGAGTTAAAAGAGTTAAAAGTGCAAATGCAAGAGTTATTGGACAAAGGTTTCATTCGTCCAAGTGCGTCTCCATGGGGAGCGCTAGTCTTATTTGTGAGGAAGAAGGATGGATCATTAAGGTTATGTATTGATTACTGGCAGCTAAATCAAGTGACGATTAAGAATAAATACCCCTTGCCAAGGATTGATGATTTGTTTGATTAGTTACAAGGGGTTTCAGTGTTTTCTAAAATTGATTTGAGATCGGGATATCATCAGTTGAGGATTAGGAAGGAGGACATACCGAAAACGGCACTCAGGACGAGATATGGACACTATGAATTTACGGTGATGCCGTTCGGATTGACTAACGCCCCTGCTGCCTTTATGGACTTAATGAATCGGGTGTTTAAAGAGTTTTTAGATCAATTTGTGATAGTTTTCATAGACGATATATTGGTGTACTCGAAGAGCTCGGAAGAGCACGAGTTCTATTTGAGTAAAGTTTTACAGACCTTAAGGGAACACGCACTGTACGCCAAGTTTAGTAAGTGCGAGTTCTGGCTCAGTCGAGTAGCATTTCTTGGACATGTGATTTTGGGGGATGAAATTTCAGTAGATCCGGCAAAGATTGAAACCATGATAAAGTGTTCGAGACTGATGATCGTAATCGAGGTTCGAAGCTTCTTGGGTTTGGCAGGATACTATAGACGTTTTGTGGAAGGATTTCCGGCTATAGCAATGCCGTTGACACATCTGTTAAAGAAAGAAATGAAGTTTGAGTGGACTGACAAGTGTGAAAGGAGTTTCCAGGAATTAAAGCATAGATTGATGATGGCACTGGTATTGACTATTCCGTCAGGATCTGGAGGTTTCGAAATCTATAGTGATGCGTCATTGAAAGGATTAGGATGTGTGCTGATGCAACATGGGCGAGTAGTAGCCTATGCATCAAGGCAGTTGAGGCCGCATGAACTGAATTATCCGACGCATGACTTGGAATTAGCCGCAATTATTTTTGCCCTTAAGATTTGGCGACATTATTTATGTGGAGAGAAATTCCAGATATATACGGACCATCATAGTCTGAAATATTTGTTTTCTCAAAAGGAGTTAAATATGAGGCAGCGTCGTTGGATGGAATTGCTGAAAGATTATGATTGTGATATTTTATATCACCTCGGAAAGGCCAATCGGGTAACTAATGCATTGAGTCGGAAGTCAAGCATCGCACACTTGATGGTCAAGGAATGGACCTTGTTGGAAAGAGTGCGAGACTCGGAGTTTAAGTTCGAAATAAGTCAAGTCTCGAGCTTGTTTGCCACTTTAAAAATAGAACCAGAAATCCAGACTAAGATTAAGGCTTTACAGTCTACGGATCAAGAAATTCAAAAGATTCTAGAAATGGATGCCACCAAGAGGAAACCGGACTTTCGAATATCCGAAGATGGGATAGTGAAGTTCCGTGGACAGTTGTGCGTGCCTAACGATGCGGAACTTAATGAAGAAATTTTGTCGGAAGCGCATCGTAGTAATTATAGTATCCATCCCGGTAATACGAAAATGTATCAGAATTTGAGACAGTACTATTGGTGGAATGGTATGAAGGTGGACATAGCTAAGCACGTGGCTAAGTGTTTGACGTGCCAGCAAGTGAAAGCGCAACATTGTAAGCCTGGACGATTGTTGCGACCTTTGGAAATCCCAGAATGGAAATGGGAACATATTACCATAGATTTTGTAATGGGATTACCAAGGAGCCAAAGAGGCCATGATTCCATTTGGGTGATTGTCGATAGATTAACGAAGTCAGCGCACTTCTTGGCCGTGCGAAAGGATTTCGCATTGGATCGGTATGCTGAGTTGTACGTACAACAGATAGTTCGTTTGCATGGGGTACCAGTGACGATTACCTCAAATCGTAATCCTAGGTTTACCACCAATTTTTAGAAAAGTCTGCAAACGGCATTAAGATCAAAGTTGCAGTTTAGTACAGCTTACCATCCATAAATGGATGGCCAATCTGAAAGGACAATTCAGACTCTAGAAGATATGCTTCGGGCATGTGTGTTGGATTTTCAAGGCAAGTGGGAGGAACAATTGCCTTTAGCTGAATTCGCGTATAATAATAGTTTTTAGCAGAGTATCAGGATGGCGCCATTTGAAGCGATGTATGGCAGAGCATGTAGAATGCCCATATGTTTGGACGAAGTTGGAGAAAGGAGTATAACCGGGCCAGAGTTAGTTCAACAGTCAGTTGAGGCGGTTAGTATAATTCGTGAAAGGCTGAAAACAGCTCAAAGCTGTCAAAAGAGTTATGTGGACAGAAGGTGAAGACCTTTGGAATTTCAAGTAGGGGATCACGTATTCCTTAAGGTATCACCCATGAGAGGATTATCCCGATTTGGTAAGAAAGGAAAATTGAGTCCGAGGTACGTGGGACTCTTTGAGGTTTTGGAAAGGATTAGAGACTTAGCTTATCGCCTTGCACTATCGCCAAATTTGTCGCAAGTGCATAATATATTCCACGTATCGATGTTGAGAAAGTATGAACTGGACCCAACTCATGTATTGAATTATGAAAAGATAGAAGTTGACGACAGGGTGTCGTATGTCGAAAGGCCAATAAGGATCGAAGATCGGAAGGAACGAGTTCTAAGGAACAAGACAATCCCAATCATCAAGGTTGTTTGGGAACATCACGGGACAGAAGGCGCTACTTGGGAAAGTGAAGAGCTAAAGCAATGTCAATACCCCCACTTGTTTGAGTAGTAGGTTGAATTGTAAATTTCGAGGATGAAATTTTTATAAGGGGGGAAGAGTTGTGACTTTCTGAAATCTGACCCGCTGAGGATTTATGAAATAGATGATTTTGTGAACGTGCTTGTAGTTAGATCTCGCCCGGAACTAATCACTCCTGGGATGCTAACCAATAGGGAATGGATAATTAGGGATTTAAATTCGCGCGACCAAAGAAACTCGGTCGTGAACCGACTTTCTACCATAAAAATTATCGAGGTGACATTTTGAGACAATGTAGGCCGATCCAAGGATAGTTAGGGATCAATTCGCCGTTGTCATACGAGTGGATTGCGGGTGATTCCGCTTGACCACGAAATGAATTGACAAATGATCCTAAACCTATACCAAACGATTGCGCCCGTCGGAACTAGCGATCGATCCTCGCAATTACATGACCACCGAGGTCGTCACGACCCAAGTGAACTTAAATGTAGCTTGATTCAGTATCAACCACGGGTCGAATGTGTGAATTTCCCCAAAAGCCACCCGTTAGTTCGAGATACGCTCAAATTACGTTAATTGAATTTAGTCATTACTTAGAGACCAAGTTTGGGCATTAGAAATTATGAAAGTCACGACAGGATAATTGGACGACGTTGTTATTGGCTTACTCAGACTCAGATTTGTCCGAATTCTTCGGAAAATTCGAATTTTGGCGAGAAATGGAAAATGACCGTTTTACCCCTGGGACTTTGTTAAGGCCAAGTATAATGGGAGAAGGGCATTTTGGTCATTTCACACCAACTTTAGAAAAAGAAATTTTTGGACAATTTTGCCCTTGGAAATTTTGTGAAATTCCAACTTTGCCCCTGGATATTTTTGGCAAGGATTAATCTGGACCGTTGATCTTAGGATAAGATCAAATCGTAGTCGTTGATTGGATGATAGAGAAGGGGGTAGGATGGTCATTTGGCAAGATATTAGACACCAATAATTGGCCAATTAAGCCTATTTCTCCCCATTTTCTCTCTCTCTCTCTCTCTCTCTCTCTCTCTCTCTCTCTCTCTCTCTCATTTCCTCTCTCTCTCGGCAAACTCTCCCTCACTCTCCCTCTTGGTCGACTCATCCCCACCCCACCGTGAGTGTGGCCAGTCATCCAGGCCAGCCACCGCCGCCGTCCACCCTCCGAGCCGGATCACCGCCGTCCGCCCGTGAGGTCACGTCCTCACCGCACCACCGCCTCGCCGTCTCTCTCTCCCCTGTTTTCCCCTCACTGAAACACCCTCACTAGCCCCATCTCAACCCAGCTCAGCCAAGAAAGCCAGCAACCAATCGCCGCCGCTCGTGACCGCCGGCGAGTCGCAGGTAACCCTTACCGCTTATCGCCGCTGCCGCTGCTGTTTGATCTCTGTCCAGCCACCGTAGAGGCCTCAATTTCGTGTAGGGATCACAAGTCAGTGATATCCTAACCCTCACTTAGGATAACAGGTATTTTCGGGTTAGTTCGGGGCCGTTTTAGCAAGTTTTAGGGGTTAATCGTGGATTAATGGTTGGACTGATTTGGCTGAGTGGTTTGGATGGAATTGTGATAGTTTTGAGGTGGAATTGAGGTTAGAATTGATTGGTTAGGTAATCGGAATGATTCCGGGTGATTATTGTGGCTTATTGCGTGAAAAACGGGCCTAAATGTGCCGTTATGGTGATTTTCTATGGTGGCCGAATTACTGTTCATTCTGTGGCCGAATTAGTGTATATTGGTGAGTAGGATATAGTATGTGTTGGTTTGGGGGTTGTCAGTAGGAGTACGATGCCCGTGAATGGTGAAATTCGACTTAAAATCCAAAAACTCGAGTTAATTGTGCACGTGCGAATTGAATTGGATTGGCCGGTTTGTGGTGATTGTTATGGCTGAAAATAGACATCGAAATATTGAATTTATGCCCATAATTGTGGCTGTGATTACGGGCCCATTGGCGACCTTGTGTACATGTTGAATTGTGGAATAATTGTTTGAAATGTGGCCCCGTTATATGCGTGTATGGGCTGAATTGAATTAGCTGGAAATTGGGTGTGGTTATGCGCCAATTGAGCATGTAAAATGCGTGAGGTTCGATGTGTGTGTGGGCTGAATTTTACTGGTTGGGAATTGAGCATGTTTGTATACTGTTCGAGTGAGTGAATGAGTGAAAAATTCATGCGATATGTCATGCGTGTGGTCACGAAAATCCTTGAGGTGTGTACTGTAACGCAGGAAATTGTGCCGTCCTGAGGCGTGTACTTTAACGCAGGACGATGCCCGGTATTATCGGAAGACTACCAACCTGAGGCATGTACTTCAACGCGGGTTGTGCTGTAGGTGGAGGATGTTGAGCCTAAGGCGTGTACTGTAACGCGGGCAAGAGACATAGCCTGAGGCGTGTATTGTAACACGGGCTAAGAAGTGTTGTAAATATGAGATGGTCGCGTGTAGACCGTGAATTGACAATGGACCTGAGGAGTGTAGTGTAACGCAGGTCGCTGGCAAGTCGAATGAAAGTGATATGATGGTGCATGAGCGAGTGCGTGTGAAATGTCGAGTTTGGAAATGACATAGGTTCGACTTTGTCTGTGGGCATGAAGATTAATTTGAATGTGCATGTGGTTGAAATTTGTGTTATTGTGGCTAACGTGCAGATTGTATGTGTTAAAAGCCCAGGTAAGTCCAATTGCATGCTTGTTATGTGGTTGATGAGTGTTAGTGTGTTTGACTTGTCTGGAGGTACATGTTAGCCTAGGTGGGGTTTAGAGTGTTTACTTGCTGAGATGTGTCTCATGGTTGTTTCAACCAAACCATTTCAGAACCCTAGCCTGAACCATGAATCTCCCACCGCCACCGTCTGAGCGTTTTGGATTACCGATGCACACCGACCATGCAGTTGTAGAGTATCCGATAGATGATAATATGGCCTGGATCAAGCATACTACCATAGTCTGGGTAGAAATAGGGCAACCTCTCTGGCAAGCCCACACCTATACCGCTTGGTGTTTTCGGGACGAGATGGATGAGTTTGGCCCCGTCCGTGGCTTTGATGTTCCCTTTGACGGAATAGGGGATCGGGATCCATTTGCCATACCCCCTCCCAATGGTGAGATGACTAGTCTGGATACTAGTCTCGCCCAGTCAGGACATCAGCACATACCTGCAGCACCCGAACCTTCAGTGGCCGAGCCTGATCCGGAGCCGGAGGAATCACAGGCAGGGTATGATCCCATGGATATGGATCTAGACGTAGGGCCAGAGGAAGAACCCGGAGAGGAAGAGCCTGAAGAAGAGCCTGAAGAGGCACCGGAAGAAGAACCCAAAGACGAGCTAGAAGAAGACCCAGAGGTGGAACCAGAGGAAGAGCCAGAGGATGAGCCAGAGAATGAGCCAGAGGAAGAGCCAGAAGAGGAGTCTGATGAGGAGGAGCGGATTGAGGTTCCGCTAGAGTCGGGTGATGAGGACAACCCGATTGAGATCGAGGCAGATTTTGAGCCCTCAGAGGAGCAGGTGGCTCAGGGGGATTCAGACTCGGGTTCTGGGGAGTCTGATTCGGAGTGGACGCCGTCCAGGGGGCGTAGGGACTAGTTTAGGGGTTGAGTGAAGGTTTTGAAGTGTTCCATTTTTGGATTTAGGGTATACCCAGGCTACTGATCCTTTTTTATATCGGTGGTGTATAGTCTAGAAATTCGGTGTGCATGTATATTATGTGGATTGTATATGGTGGATATTGTATAAGTTTGAATCGGTAATGGATGTATTTTCTCCCTGTTACCCCTAGTTTAAATATTGTCTGGGTGTTTGTGGCTTCCGCTGAGGCTTTATATCTGATGTGTGGGGTCGTCGACTTCCTGGGACGTCGCGATATTCGACCATAGAGATATGTCGCGAGCTCGATGGGGTTTGGGGCGTGACAATAGGTGTATTAGAGGGACGACTAACTAATAACCCAACTTATGTTAAAAGATCAAGGACATACTTCCTTTGGGATAGAAAGATACATTTTGAAGATTTGGCAGCTTCAATCTCAAGAAAGTATCGGAGCTTTCCAAGATCCTTTATTTCAAACTCTTGTCCAAGAAACTTCTTCAACTGGCTTATCTCATTAGTATCATTCCCTGTGATAATAATGTCGTCTACATAGACAATAAGAATAGTGACTTTAGCATCCAATCTCTTCACAAACAAAGTATGATCAGCATTACTCTGTTTATACCCAACAAAGATTATAGCTTTTTGAAACCTACCAAACCAAGCTCGAGGTGATTGCTTTAAACCATAAAGTGCACGTTTCAGCTTACACACTTTACCTCGGGTTTTGTCACAAGAAAAACCTGTAAGAATCTCCATATACACCTCACCTTCTAAGTCTCCATGAAGAAAGATATTCTTTATATCTAACTGCTGAAGATCCCATCCCTGGTTTATAGCACACGAAAGTAACACTCGAACAGTATTCAACTTGGCAACAGGAGCAAAGGTTTCTTGATAGTCAATCCCATAAGTCTGAGTAAATCCCTTTGCCACCAACCGTGCTTTATATCTGTCCACAGTACCATCTATTTTCTGTTTGACTACAAACACCTACTTACATCCTATTGGTTGTTTCCCAGGAGGAAAAACAACAAGATCCCACGTGTCATTTTTCTTCAAAGCATGCATTTCCTCCACTATTGCTGCCTTCCACTTCTCATCTGCAAAAGCTTCCTGCCAATTCGGTGTAATAGAAACAGAAGATAGAGAAGATACAAAGTACAATAAGAGCTGGATAAAAAGTCATATGAGACAACATTGGATATAGGGTGTTAAGTACAAGTTATAGTGCCCTTTCGAAGTGTAATAGGAAGATCAGAAGGAGAAACCTCACAAGAAGGAGTAATAGAATCCGAATCCGGAGATAATGACTGAATAGGCAATGTATCAGTGATCTTAACTTGCGTGTTAGTAGTGGGATCCCTACGATGATATGTCTTCAATGTTTCCCCACTATCAATCCGCCTTTGAAAGATAGCAATACTTTGCTTAATAGGTGTGGTCTCCCCCTAAACCTCTGATATCTCCCCCTGAGGTACTCTACTATTCTCTACTTGTGTTGCATCGTTCTCCTCTTGAGAAGGAGGAGAACTATCAGAGACTATTGGAGGACGAAGATGAGGAGAAGAGTAAGTAATATCCTTAGGAACATCTAGAATTGGCAACACCTCTACACTAGGACACTCCCCCTGAAGAGGTGGAGCAGAATAATAAGAAGTAGACTCATGAAAAATCACATCCATAGATATAATACTACGCCTAGGAGGATGATAACACTTATAACCCTTTTGAGTAGCTAAATACCCAAGAAATATGCAGCGAAGACCACGGGATTCCAACTTACTCTTAGAGGTAGTGTTACGAGCATAACAAACACAACCAAAAATTTTTGGGGGAAGAATAAAAGTTGATGATCCCTGTAAAACATCAATAGGTGTGTGGAAATCAAGAATTATAGTCGACATCTGATTGATTAAATATGCAGCGGTTAAGATAGCATCACTCCAATACTGAGAGGGGACATGACGTGCAAACATAAGAGACCTAATGACCTCTAACGAATGTTAGTTCTTTCTTTCTGCAATACCATTTTGTGCTGGGGTATCAATACGACTGGTCTGATGAATAATGCCATAATCAGAGAGATACCGTTGAAACTAACCTTTAGTGTACTCAGTGCCATTGTCACTGTGAAGAATTTTCACAGTGGCGTTGAATTAAGTTTGAATCATTTTGTGAAAAATTTGAAAACAATGAAAAACGTCACTCTTATGTTTCAACAAATAAACCCAAGTTGCACGAGAATAACAATTAATAAAAGAAACAAACCATCGATGACCAGAAATAGAAGTATGTATATTAGTATGAATCACAAGGGAAACGACTTTTATTATTTGAAGATGAATATGTAGAACGAGTTTGTTTAGCAAAAACACAGGCTTCACAAAAAAACTCATCTTTATTACAAGTTGAAACAAGACTCGGAAAAACTTTTTCTAAAGTTCCTAAAGGGGGATAACCTAATCTACAGTGCCACTAATGGAGATTTGTCAATGCCGAATTAACTTGATGGGGCATAGTAGACGAAATAGAAGTAGAAACCTCATTACCCTCGAGCAGATAAAAACCACCATCCAATCTATCATATCCAATCTCCTTCTCCATTACCAGATCTCGGAAAATACAGTAAGAAGGAATAAAAGTTACTTTACAATTTAAGTCTCGAGTCAAACTACTAATAGAAAGGAGATTAGTAGAGAATGATGGAATATGTAAAACAGAAGACAAGGGGAGAGTGGAGGAACAATTGACAAACCCTTTTTCCAGCGATGGAAGAGAGGGTTCCATTAGCTACATGAACTTTTTCTCTATCGGAAGTAAGGGTATATTGATGAAAGAGACTAGAAGAACCTGTCACATGATATGTAGCCCTTGTATCAATGACCCATGGGCTGGAAACTACATATGTATTAAACACCCCTAAGAAGATACCTGAAGTGGCCAAATTTGAAGTAAAATGGGAAGACGAATTGGCAACCGTTGAAGAAGTAGCAGTAGTAGAAGCTTTCAATAGACGTCAAAATGCCTGAAGTTCTTCCTGGGATAAGCCGATATTAGCAATAAATGTAGCAAGAACAGTTTCAGGATGGTTTGCTTTGTGTTTTGCCTTTCTTTGTGCCTTCTTTTCCTCAAAATCTGTAGGCTTTCCATGTAACTTCCAGCAGGCAGTCTTAGTATGATAAGGCCTATGACAATATTCACACTTCAGAACTTCCTTAGAGGTATAATTAAATCGAGAGAACGAATCAGATTTAATAATAGTGTCAGCACTGATTTGTAGAGCAAATCGATCAATAGTAGAGGGGTGGAGCATTGTTGTCCTACGGCTTCCTTCTGAGTGAACTAGGGCATAGGACTATTCTAGAGTAGTGAATAGAGACTGGCTAAGGACTTGAACACGTATCTGACTGTCACGCCCCGAAACCCCGACGGGCATCGCGACACCCCTTCGACGGTCGTATTGATCGCGACGTCCCAGGATGCGTTGCCGACCCCAAACGAATCACCCAAAGTCGTATGCAAGCGGAAGCGAAATTTTGAAACAACCCAAATAATTAATAATGACAACGGGGTAGAACAAATGCAATTTATTAAACACATAACATTAACTTGAAATCACAAACATTCGTACATTAGGCCTCTAGGGTTAATATCCACCTTCGTCATAAAAAAGGAACAGGTGGCCGGGTAGACTACTGACTGCACAAAAAGGGATCCTATCAAAAAGGTTTCCAGGCCCTACTCCTAAACATTCCTACGGCTCCAAATCCGAATCGGACCCTGAGGGCTCTGACTCTGAGTCCGAGTCGATCTCGATCGGCTCTTCCTCCTCCTCCTCCTCCTCCTCTTGCTCGGGCACCATGGGTTCCTCTTCGGGCTCGGGCTCGGGTTCCGGCTCTGGAACGGGTGCCGGTCCTGGACCAGGGTTCTCCGGTGGACTGTCGGGATCTGACACCTCGCCATCGGGAGCGAACTTGTCTCAGGGCTCTCAATTGACCGCACCCTCGTTGACGTGCTGCAACCCCTTAAAACCTCGGATTGGCCCAGAATTCACCAACCCGACCCTATGGGACCAAGCCAAATAGTCATGGCATTCCAGTTCCTCTCGTCCCACATCTACCCAAACATAAGTACAATGCCTAATATATGTCTCATCCGGGTTTAGACCCGAGTACTCTTTGTCCTCATGCACCATATGCATGGGAACCCCAAAACGCCTAGGTGGCGCCATGCTCAAGGTCGGGGATCTGAAAATGTTTGCACTACAGCAATGAGAATAAATCTCAATAAGTAGACAACCTAAACCCCACCTAGGCCAATGCGTACCCAGACAAGTCTAACATGCAATTCCCCAGCCATCCCAATCAATTCTACAAAACATACTTACCTCACCTCGAAACACGCGCCAACTCTGCATATTAGTGAAAATCCCAGGAATATCACAACATCCCAATAACATCTTGTCATCAGTCAAGCACCATACACGAGTACATACACTCAATTCAATCACACTCATCTCGCATACGTGGCCGAGCAACTTTCCACGACCCGGGTTAACACCCTACAGGTCAGCCCTCAGATCAAGCCGGGCTCCGTCCCTCACTGGACCTTTCACACTTTCCCACGACCCGCGTCAACACGCCTCAGGTCAGCCCTCAGATCAAGCCGGGCTCAGTCCCGCGTAACCACGCCTCAGGACATTTCTCTCGACCCGCGTAACCACGCCTCAGGTCATTTCTTGCCTTTCTAGCCACACCCGCGTAACCACGCCTCAGGTTGGCAGCCCTCAGATCAAGCCGGGCTCAGTCCCGCGTAACCACGCCTCAGGACATTTCTCTCGACCCGCGTAACCACGCCTCAGGTAATTTCTTGCCTTTCTAGCCACACCCGCGTAACCACGCCTCAGGTTGGCAGCCCTCAGATCAAGCCGGGCTCAGTCCCGCGAAACCACGCCTAAAGACATTCCTCTCGACCCGCGTAACCACGCCTCAGGTCATTTCTTGCCTTTCTAGACACACCTGCGTAACCACGCCTCAGGTTGGCAGCCCTCAGATCAAGCCGGGCTTAGTCCCGCGTAACCACGCCTCAGGACATTTCTCTCATGCACATGCACCATAGCACAATTTGCCATCTAACACGTCGTATAGTTCACATTAAATCACAAATGTCAATCTGACACGCCACAACAGTCAATTCAATTCATACTCCCCAAATCGGCCCATCGACCCGACATTCAAGTCGGCACATCCAATTAATCCATTTCACCCACAAGCGCCACGACAATTTGGTCATGCTATTAATCACAGTCAATCACTAAATTAGCCACACAATTACCGCCACAATAATTCACTAATTAAGCACAATCAGTCTAATTAGCCCACGCCTAATTAAATTCCTAACTCGGTACTAATCACATCATAAACAAGTCTAAAAATACCCAAAGTACTAGGTAGGGTTTAGGAAGTCACTTACTAGGTTTTGGCTCGGAGAAAATCGGCTCGAGCCTAAAATGGCCCTGGTGAATAGTGCCGGACTAGGCGCGGGCGCGGGTCAACGGGCGCGCGCTGGTCGGCCAACACGGGCACAGCGGCCGGACGGCGTGCCTGGCGCGCGGTGGCCGAGCGGCGTGCACAGGGGCGCACGGGCGAGTCGGACGGGCAACGTGCCCGAGCGACGAGCTAGCTGAACGGACAACGCGCCTGGCCGACGGGCAAGGCGATGGGCACGACGAGCGAGCTGGCGCGTGGCTGGGATGCCTGGGCAACGGGCCAGCCATGGCCTGGGCAAGCCTGGGCATGGCTAGACAAGCGGCTTGAGCTGGCCTGGGCCGGCTGGCTGGCCGGGGCTGGGACGGGCGAGCTGTGGCGGTAGCGGCGGCGGCGGCGACGGTGACGGCGATGGCGGCGGTGAGCTGGAGGGGAGGGAAAGGTGAATCGGGGTGGTGATGGCGGGAGAGAGAGAGAGAGAGATCGGAGGTGAGGGAAAGGGGCGAACTGGCGGCGACGGTGCGGCACGGCGGCGACTGGGACGACGGGGCGGCACGGCGCGGCGCCGCGACGGCGACGGCAATGAGCAGCTGCGACGGCGACGCGGCGGCGAGTGGCGGAAGCGAAGGGGAAGCTAGAGGGGAGTCGCGGCGGCAACAGAGGCGTCGGACGACGGCGACGACGGAGTTCAAGCGTCGGGGCGGTGCCGGAGAGCAGACTGGATGGCTGGATGGCGGCTGGGACTCGTCGGACGTGGCGCCTAGCCGAGCTCGCGCGCTCGGGAGGGGAGGAATGCAGCGTCGGGCGGAGCTGCCGGGCAACGCGGCGGTGTGACGACGGCCCGAGGAGGATGGCGGCATCGGCGACTGATGGGCCGGCATCGGGCGGAGGCGAAAGGGCGGTCGGCGAGCAGGGCAGATACGAAGCAGAACCAGTCGGAGTCGGGGGGGAAAAAGAAGAAAAGAAGAAGAAGAAGAAGAAAGGAAGAAAGAAGAAGAAAAAGGTGGAGAGAGATTGCATGAGGGAGTCTGACATGCAGAGGAGGGGACGTGCATAGCTGGAGGGAGAAGACGCGCGCGTAGGGAGGGGAGAGAGAGGGAGAGAGAAATTCAACGTGCACTCGAGCGCGATCCAACGGTTCGATTTCAAACCGAAAAACGATCTAACGGCTCTGAAAATTCCTAATTAATAATTTAGGACAAAGGGCCAAAATAAAATAATCCAAAACACACTACGGGGGAGGTCTACCAGTCCAAATCCCCACCCGGTCGAAAATCCACTTTTCACATATCCCGGGTAATACCGACGCTGGCCACAATAATATCTACACCGTCCAATTAAATTCGTCCCGGAACTCCGAGAAATTCAATACCAAAGTTTGGGCTCTAAATAACGGCCAAATTCGATCGAGTGCGATTCTAGCGAAATCTCTAATTTAAAAATAATAACCCAAGAGTGATTAGTTCCGGGCGAGATTTTATTATAAGCGCATTGACGAATTACACATTTTATAAATTCCAAAAATGGGCCGAAATTCGGAATGTCACAACTCTTCCCCCTTACAAAAATTTCGTCCTCAAAATTTACAATTCAACCCAACTATTCAAACAAATGGGGGTACTGGTGTCGCATCAACTCTTCGCTTTCCTAAGTCGTACCTTCGGTTCCATGATGCTTCGAAATCATCTTAACCATCAGAATTTTCTTGTTCCGCAGCACTCTTTCTATTATGTCCTCGATCCGGACTGGCTTTTTCACGTACGACACTCTGTCGTCCACGTCTATTTCCTCATAGTTCAGCACGTGGGTCGGGTCTAGTTCATACTTTCTTAACATTGACACGTGGAATACATTATGCACTTGAGATAAATTTGGCTGTAGCGCGAGACAATAAGCCAAGGTGCCAATTCTCTCTAAGACCCCGAATGGACCCATGTACCTCGGGCTCAACTTCCCTTTCTTACCAAATCGTGATAATCCTCTCATAGGCGATACTTTGAGGAAAACGTGGTCCCCTACTTGAAATTCCAACGGCCTACGTCTCCGGTCCGCATAATTCTTTTGGCGGCTCTGAGCGATCTTAAGCCTGTCCCGAATCACCTTAACTGTTTCGACTGACTGCTGAACCAACTCGGGACCCGTGATGCTCCTCTCACCAACTTTATCCCAACTAACCGGTGTTCTGCAAGCTCTACCATATAGTGCTTCGAATGGTGCCATTCTGATACTCTGCTGGTAGCTATTATTGTAAGCGAATTCAACCAAATGCAGCTGTTCCTCCCATCCACCCTTAAAATCCAAAACACATGCTCGCAGCATGTCCTCCAAAGTCTGAATCGTCCTTTCAGACTGGCCATCCGTCTGGGGATGATAGGCCGTGCTAAACTGCAACTTCGTTCCTAATGCCATATGAAGACTTTTCCAAAAAGCGGCAGTAAATTTAGGATCACGGTTTGAGGTGATTGCCACTGGCACTCCGTGCAGACGGACTATTTGTCGCACGTAAATCTCGACATACCTTTCCAAGGCGAAGTCCTTTCGTACTGGTAGAAAATGTGCTGACTTTGTCAATCGGTCGACTACCACCCAAATCGAATCATGACTCCTTTGACTCCTCGGTAATCCCATCACAAAGTCCATCGTGATGTGTTCCCATTTCCACTCGGGAATTTCCAATGGCTGCAACATTCCACCCGGCTTACAATGTTGCGCCTTCACTTACTGACATGTTAAATACTTGGCCACGTACTTGGCTACGTCCACTTTCATGCCGTTCCACCAATAACGTTGTCGCAAGTTTTGATACATTTTCGTACTACCCGGGTGAATATTATAACTGCTACAGTATGCTTGAGACAAAATCTCTTCCTTCAGTTCTGTATCACTGGGTACACATAACCGTCCACGGAACTTTAGAATCCCATCCTCGGATACCTGAAAATCCGATTTCCTTTTTGTGGCATCCATACGCAAAATCTTCTGAATCTCCGGGTCCGTCGATTGTAAAGCCTTAATCTTAGTCTGAATTTCCGGTTCAATCCTCAATGTTGCGAGTAGACTCGAGACCTGACTCACTTCAAACTTAAATTCCGAGTCTCGAACTCCCTCCAACAGAGTCCACTCCTTGACCATCATATGCGCGATGCTCGATTTCCGGCTTAGTGCATCTGCTACTTTATTAGCTTTTCCAGGGTGATACATAATCTCGCAGTCGTAATCCTTAAGGAGTTCCATCCAACGACGCTGTCTCATGTTCAATTCCTTCTGGGAGAACAAGTACCTTAAACTTTGATGGTCCGTATAAATCTGAAATTTCTCCCCACACAGGTAGTGTCTCCAAATCTTAAGAGCGAAAATAATCGCGGCTAACTCCAAGTCATGCGTCGGATAATTCTGTTCATGTGGCCTCAATTGCCGCGATGCGTATGCCACTACTTTCCCGTGTTGCATTAGCACGCATCCCAATCCTCTTAACGACGCGTTACTATAAATCTCATATCCTCCTGGACCTGATGGGATCATCAATACTGGCGCGGTTGTCAACCTCTGTTTTAATTCTTGGAAGCTCCTTTCGCACTTATCCGTCCATTCAAACCTCGTCTCCTTCTTTAACAACCGCGTCAACGGCATCGCTAATGCCGAAAACCCTTCCACGAAGCGTCTATAATAACCTGCTAGACCCAAGAAGCTCCAAACTTCGGTTACTGATGTCGGCCTCGGCCAATTCGTAACGGCTTGAATCTTTGTCGGGTCCACCGCGATTCCTTCTCCGAATATCACATGTCCTAAGAACGCCACTCGATGAAGCCAGAATTCGCACTTACTGAACTTAGCGTAGAGGGCATGTTCCCTTAAGATCCGTAGAACCTTTTCCAAATGTACCTCATGCTCGGCGGAACTCTTCGAATACACCAGAATATCGTCTATGAACACGATCACAAACTGATCCAGAAATTCCTTGAATACCCGATTCATTAAATCCATAAAGGCTGCAGGGGCGTTCGTCAGTCCAAACGGCATCACCGTAAACTCATAGTGTCCATACCTCGTCCTAAATGTCGACTCGGCACGTCCTCTTTCTTGATCCTCAATTGGTGATAGCTAGTCCTTAAATCGATCTTAGAAAACACTGACGCCCCTTGCAACTGATCAAATAGGTCATCAATCCTTGACAACGGGTACTTATTCTTAACGGTCACCTGGTTCAGTTGCCTGTAGTTAATGCACAACCTCAATGATCCATCCTTTTTCCTCACGAATAACACTGGCACTTCCCATGGAGACATACTAGGGCGAATGAAGCCCTTATCCAATAACTCTTGCATTTGGACTTTCAATTCTTTCAATTCCGATAGAGACATCCTATAAGGTGCTTTCGAGATCGGTTCCGTCCCTGGGGCTAACTCAATCACGAACTCCACTTCTCTATCAGGTGGCAATCCCGGCAATTCCTGAGGAAAGACATCGGGAAAGTTGCACACCACGGCTATGTCTTCTAGCCTCGGTTCTCCAGCCGTCGAATCAACTACATTTGCCAGAAAATCCTTGGCACCCTTCATCCAAAAGCTTGGCTACCTCGAGCGACGAAATTCAGGAGATCGAGGTTCCTTCTCGATTTCCCACAAACTCAAATCTAGGGTGTCCAACCGTATTAAATTGGATCACCCAGTTACTACAGTCCATAACAGCTCTCTGTTTGACTAGCCAGTCCATACCAACAATCACATCGAAGTCATGCATACATAATACTGCCAGATCTATCCTTCCTTTCCTATCGTCAATCACTATCATACAATCGGGACATCCAAACGCAATCAGCACTTTATCATTCAGCAGAGTAGTCACACACAGCATAATGTCAAGCAATTTTGGCTCAATCCTAGATAATTTAACGAACTGCTCAAATATAAATGAATGCGATGCCCCCGGATCAAATAAGGCATATGCAGCATGATCACAGAGAGAAACCGTACCTGTGACCATGCCAGGCGCGTCCTGAGCTTTCCTCCTTGCCATTGCATACACCCGTCCTTGGACCGGTGGCCTATTTTGATTGGCCGGCTGGATAGCTCTAGTTTGATTTCCATTTCGGGGTGGCGGCGGCAGAAGTGCAGGTGACCCGGCCTGCTTGTTGTTTGGACATTCCCTCATCTGGTGGCCCCTTCCACCACATACAAAACATGCTTCGCCCCTAATTGGGCAAGGTCCATTCCCGTGTTTTCCACCACACAACCTACACGGGGCATTCTGGTAACGGTTTGGCTTCCTGATATTCCTCCGTGAGGGCGGGACGAAGCGACTATTTCCCGTCATGGGTCTTTTCCCAAATTGACGGTTGTCCCTAGCCGGGGCATACCGCAATCCAGAAGAGGCAGCCCGATCTGTTTGATCTCACTCAATTGCCTGAGCCCTTTCATATATCTCATTGTAGCCTCTCAAGTTCAACGAAATCATCTGACTGCGAAGGTCCGGCTTCAGCCCATCTCGGAACCTCCTAGCTTTATCCATCGGGTCCTCTACCATCCTGGGGGCAAACTTGGACAATCTTGCGAACTCGGCCTCATACTGATCTACCGACCTTTGACCCTGACGAAGCCCCATAAATTTCGCCAGTTTTTGCTCTCGAGCACTTTCCGAGAAGTATTTACCATTAAAGGTCTCAGTGAAGACGGCCCAATTCGGAGCAGTACCAATGGGGAATTCTTGACCTCTGGTGGTCCTCCACCAATCACTTGCATTGTTCTGAAGCTAGTAGACTGCTAATGTCACTTTCTCTTCCTCAGTACACCCCAGCACCTCAAAAGCTTTCTTTAGCTCTTCTACCCATCTTGGCGCAGCCTCGGGGTCACCTCTCCCGTCAAACTTCGGGGGTTTCAACCTCAGAAATTGCTCGACTAGCTTGGACATTGGCCTGTTCACATTTACTCGTACTACACCAGGATTTCCACCAATCACATTATTCCCCTGATTTTCATTATTCCCAATGATCTCACTAGCAGCTGCAGTAGCGACAGTAGCGCTCCTTTCCCCCGTCTGCCTACCCAATAATAATCCTGCTTCCTCAAGTACCCTCCACATTTCATCCAATCTGGGATCCCCCACAACTCCAGCTTGCGGGGCTACACGACCTCGACCTCGACCACTCATCTTACTGGTTCTCACAAAGGCTCACCTGCTAAATTCCACGCAGGAATTAGAAACCTAGGCCAACTATACCAGTCTAAGCCCTAGGCAGTGCATCACAACACAATTCATTAAGCAGGCAGCCAATTATAAACAACACTCAATCACAACCAACAGAGTTCGTGTACTTACCTCAAATCCTGACACACCTGCACCTCACATAATATTACACAAAAATCACTCAGCAATCACAATCACATAGTCTGGGGTACGTATGGCACACGAGTCTCCCTAACTGGCTACCCCAAAGTTATCGCTCCATATCACTCCAGGTTTCGACCAACTTAGATCGAGCTGACCTTGCTCTGATACTAAATCAACCAGGGTGTCATGCCCCGAAACCCCAACGGGCATCGTGACACCCCTCCAACGGTCGTATTGATCGCGACGTCCCAGGACGCATCGCCGACCCCAAACGAATCACCTAAAGTCGTACGCAAGCGGAAGCGAAATTTAAAAATGACCCAGACAATTAATAATGACAACGGGGTAGAACAAACGCAATTTAATAAACACATAACATTAACTTGAAATCACAAATATTCGTACATTAGGCCTCTAGGTTTAATATCCACCTTCGTCATCAAAAAGGAACAGGTGGCTGGGTAGACTACTGACTGCACAAAAAGGGACCCTACCAAAAAGGTTTCCAGGCCCTACTCCTAAACATTCCTAGGGCTGCCAATCCGAATCGGACCCTGAGGGCTCTGACTCTGAGTCCGAGTTGTTCTCGATGGGCTCCTCCTCCTCCTCCTCCTGCTCGGGCACCATGGGCTCCTCTTCGGGCTCGGGCTCGTGTTCCGGCTCTGGAACGGGTGCCGGTCCTGGACCAGGGTCCTCTGGTGGACTATCGAGATCTGACACCTCGCCATCGGGAGCGAACTTGTCCCAGGGCTCCCAATTGACCGCACCCTCGTTGGGGTGCTGCAACCCCTCAAAACCTCGGATTGGCCCAAAATTCACCAACCCGACCCTATGGGACCAAGCCAAATAGTCATGGCGTTCCAGTTCCTTTCGTCCCACATCTACCCAAACATAAGTACAATGCCTAATATATGTCTCATCCTGGTTCAGACCCGGGTACTCTTTGTCCTCATGCACCATATGCATGGGAACCCCAAAACGCCTAGGTGGCGCCATGCTCAAGGTTGGGGATCTGAAAATGTTTGCACTACAGCAATGAGAATAAATCTCAATAAGTAGACAACCTAAATCCCACCTAGGCCAATGCATACCCAGACAAGTCTAACATGCAATTCACCAGCCATCCCAATCAATTCTACAAAACATACTTACCTCGCCTCGAAACACGCGCCAACTCTGCATATTAGTAAAAATCGCAGGAATATCACAACATACCACAAACATCTTGTCATCAGTCAAGCACACTCATCTCGCATACGTGGCCGAGCAACTTTCCACGGCCCGGGTCAACACCCTACAGGTCAGCCCTAAGATCAAGCTGGGCTCCGTCCCTCACTGGGCCTTTCATACTTTCCCACGACCCGCGTCAACACGCCTCAGGTCAGCCCTCAGATCAAGCCGGGCTCAGTCCCGTGTAACCACGCCTCAGGACATTCCTCTTGACCCGCGTAACCACGCCTCAGGTTGGCAGCCCTCAGATCAAGCCGGGCTCAGTCCCGCGTAACCACGCCTCGGGACATTCCTCTCGACCCGCGTAACCATGCCTCAGGTTGGCAGCCCTCAGATCAAGCCGGGCTTAGTCCCGCGTAACCACGTCTCAGGACATTTCTCTCATGCACATGCACCATAGCACAATTTGCCATCTAACACGTCGTACAGTTCACATTAAATCACCAATGTCAATCTGACATGCCACAACAGTCAATTCAATTCATACTCCCCACATCAGCCCACCGACCCGACATTCAAATCGGCACATCCAATTAATCCATTTCACCCACAAGCGCCACGACAATTCAGTCATGCTATTTATCACAGTCAATCACTAAATTAGCCACACAATTACCGCCACAATAATTCACAATTTAAGCACAATCAGTCTAATTAGCCCACGCCTAATTAAATTCCAAACCCGGTACTAATCACATCCTAAACAAGTCTAAAAATACCCAAAGTACTAGGTAGAGTTTAGGAAGTCACTTACTAGGTTTTGGCCCGGAGAAAATCGGCTCGGGCCTAAAATGGCCCGGGTGAATAGTGCCGAACTAGGCGTGGGCGCGGGCCAACGGGCGCGCTGGTCGGCCAACACGGGTACAACAGTCGGACGGCGTGCCTGGCGCGCGGGCGCGATGGCCGAGCGGCATGCCTGGGGGCGCACGGGCGAGCCGGACGGGCAATGTGCCCGGCGACGGCAAGGCGATGGGCATGACGGGCGAGCGGGCGCGCGGCCGGGACGCCCGGGCAACAGCCGCCACGGCTCGGGGCAAGCCCGGGCACGGCTGGGCAAAGCGCTCCGAGCTGGCTCTGGGCCGGCTGGGCTGGTCGGGCCGGGACGGGCGAGGCGGCGCGGCGACGGTGGAGTGGCTGATGCGGCGCAGCCGGAGGGGAGGGAAAGGTGAACCGGGGTGGTGACTGCGAGAGAGAGAGAAAGAAAGAGAGAGACTGGGGCGAGGAGCAGGGCGAACCGCGCCGACAGGCGGCATGGCGGCTGGCCGGGGCGACAAGGCGACGGGCTGGCGGCGATTGTGGTACGGCACGGCGGCGGCTGGGGAGACGACGGCGACTGAGCGGCGGTGACGGGGAGGTATGGCGCGGTGACGGCAACGGTGACGGCAGCGGTCAGTTGCGACGGCGATGCGGTAGAGAGTGGCGGAAAGCAAAGGGGAAGTTGGAGGGGAGTCGCGGCGGCGACAGTGGCGTCGGACGACGGCAACGGCGGAGCTCAGGCGTCGAGACAGTGCTGGAGAGCAAACTGAACGGCTGGACGGCGGCCGGGACCCGTCGGACGCCGCGGCGAGCCGATCTTGCGCGCTCGGGAGGGGAGGAAGGCAGCATCGGGCGGAGCTATCGGGCGACGTGGCGGCGCAACGACGGCGCGAGGAGGACGGCGGCGTCGGCGGATGATGGGGCGGCGTCGAGCTAAGGTGGAAGGGCGGTCGAACGGCGGTCGGCGAGCAGGGCAGAAACGAAGTAGAACCAGTCGGGGTCGAGGGGGAAAAAGAAGAAAAGAAGAAGAAGAAGAAGAAGAAGAAAGGAGGAAGAAAGAAGAAGAAAAAGGAGGAGAGAGAGTGCATGGGGGAGTCTGACATGCAGAGGAGGGGACGTGCGTAGCTGGGGGGAGAAGACGCGCGCGTATGGAGGGGAGAGAGAGAGAGAGAAAGTCAACGTGCACTCGAGCGCGATCCAACGGTCCGATTTCAAACCCAAAAACAATCTAACGGCTCTGAAAATTCCTAATTAATAATTTAGGACAAAGGGCCAAAATAAAATAACCCAAAATACACTACGAGGGAGGTCTACCAGTCCAAATTCGCGCCCGGTCAAAAATCCACTTTTCACATATCCCGGGTAATACCGACGCTGGCCACAATAATATCGACACCATCCAATTAAATTCGTCCTGGAACTCCGAGAAATTCGACACCAAAGTTTGGGCTCTAAATAACGGCCAAATTCGATCGAGTGCAATTCTAGCGAAATCTCTAATTTAAAAATAATTACCCAAGAGTGATGAGTTCCGGGCAAGATTTTATTATAAGCGCACTGACGAATTACACGTTTTGTAAATCCCAAAAATGGGCCGAAATTCGGAATGTCACACTGATCATATTCAACATTCAATCCTGCTAAAAAATCATAAACTCTGATCTTGTCCACATGGTTCTTGTAGGCAGCAATGTTTGTAACATTGGTTGGGTGATAATCGGTATAATGATCTAGCTCTTGCCATAAACTCTGAAGCTTAGCATAATATTGAGATATAGTCATCTCCTTTTGAGTAGTGTCATGAACCCTTTTTCGAAGTTCATACACCTATGCATCATTCCTGATTTGACCATAAGTATCCCTAGCAGCAGACCAAATCTATGCCGCAGTATCAAGAAGCAAATATCCTTTTGCAATATGCGGCTGCATTGAGTTAAGTAAAAAAGACATTACCAAAGAGTCATTCGAGATCCACTAGTCTTGAGTAGCACCTGATGTATCCGGCTTCATAGAAGTGTCGTTGATATGACCTGTAAGCCCACTGCCTACAATGGTCAAGAATACAAATCGAAACCATATCAAATAATTTGTGCCGTCAAGCTTCATAGAGATCTTAGTGAAAGTAATATAATCTGTACAGCCATCTCTTGTAGGTGGAGGATTCACAACTGAACCGTCAGACATTGTGTTGCCGGTAGTAGGCTAAAATTATCCTCCAAAAAATCAGCTAGATCAGATCAAGGGAAGAAAAAAATCGATTTTTTCAAGGTTTTGAAAACTTGAAAAAAAATCTATAATTCTAATTTATCCCAAAGAATCTGAAAAAAATATGGTGGTCCACGAACTGCAATGCTTTGGTCTTCACACACGAGAGAATTGTAGGCCAACGGCAAGGCAGAAATAATTCCAGACGAGAAAATCCAAAAAATCGCAAAAGAAGTTGAACCACCTATTGCGGACTGCAAAGAAGGTTTAGTTATCTCATACAAGTGAAGTTTAGGGTAGACACTAGATTCAAAGAATCACCTCATTAGTGCTGCCCTACACTGTGAAATAAAGCAAAGGAGAAGATGAGAAGGAACTGCGGTGGAAGAGAGTGAAAGCGTGAAGAGAGGAAAAAGAAAGGTTGCGTAGAGGAGAGATTAGGGTTAGGGTTTTAGTTCAGTGCTAGCTCTGATACCATGTTGAGAGAACAAACTGAACTGAATTGCGACATCCTGAAATTTGCCCATTTGGAATTTATGAAATGAGTGGTTTTATGAACGTACTTGTAGCTAGGTCTCGCTCGGAACTGGCCATTCCTGGGATACTAATCATTAGGGAAGGGCTAATTAGGGATTTAAATTCGTGCGACTAAAGAAATTCGATCGTGAACTGACTTTCGACCACAGAATCGTCGATGTGACATTTTGAGCCAATGTAGGCCGATCTTAGGATAGTTATTGGCCGGTTCGTCATTGTCATACGCGTGGATCACGGGTGATTCCGTTTGACCACGAGGTGAGTTGACGAACGACCCAAAACCTATATTGAACGATCGCGCCCGTCGGAACTAGCGATCGATCCTTGCGATTACATTGACAACCGAGATCGTCACGATCCGAACGAACTTGCACGTGACTTGATTTAGTATCAGTCACGGGTTGAATATGCGAATTTCCCCAAAAGCCGCCCGTTAGTCCGAGACACGCTCAAGTTACGTTATTTAAAATTCAATTATTAAATAAGAGACCAATTTGGGCATCAAAAATTTAGGAAGTCGCTACAGGACATTTGGACGATGTTGTTATTAGAATGTTCAGTCTTGGAATTGTCTGAATCCTTCAGAAAAAACTGAATTTCAGCGAATGATGGAAAATGACCGTTTTACCCTTAAGAGTTTATTAAGGACAAGTGTTAAAGGAGAAAGGTATTTTGGTCATTTTACCCTAACTTTAGAAATGAACAATTTTGCCCTTGGAATTTTGTGAATTTTTCAAATTGCCCTTGGATATTTTTGGAAAAGATTTGATCTCGGCCGTCGATCTCAGGATAAGAACGAATCTCGGCCGTTGAATGAAAAGTAGAGAGAGGGGCAAGATGGTCATTTTGGCCATAAAGGGAATTCAATTATTGGGTGCATTATTTAAACCCATTTTCTCTCTCTCACCTCTCATTTCTCTCCCCTCCCTCACGGCAAACTCTCTCTCTCTCTCCCCTCTCCCCTTCACCGATCGCCCTCTCTCTCTCTTGGCCACGCCGCCGCCGCGCCACCGTCCGCCCGATCGCCGTCCGTCGTCGCTGATCGCCGCCGATCGCCACCCCATTTCACTCTAGCCGAGTTAGTCTAGAGTTCGGGTAAGTTGCAATCTAAACCCTATTTAGGATATCGGGTATTAACGGACTAGTTGAGACACGGTTTAGTCGGTTTTAGGGGCTGATTTGGATGAGGGGCCGTATGGATGAAATTGTGGTATTTTGGTGGTAAATTAGAGGCCAAATAAGGGCTGTGATTGGCTGGATTGGATGCTGTGATTTTATGTTTGGCGCGTAGATTGGATGTTTTGATTCGGCAATTAATTGCGTGAAATTGCCGTGTAGCGCCGTGATTGTTGTGCCACGGTTTTTGTGATGAAAAATGGCATGTTATATTATGGTTGTGGCATGGTAGTTTGAACTTTGTGGAATGAGTTTTGGCGGATTGAAATGCGGTAGAAATCAATTAGGGTTTGAATCCGTGAGGTTTGGTGTGATTCTCGGATTCGTGACTACTGTACCCGTCCGGTTTGCTATTTTTGTGGAGAATTTTGTGGGCCGAATTTGAGGAAGTTTTCTTCATTAAAGTTGCTCCCAACATCTTGACGTATAACATATTTTAAATTTGGAATTTTTGGAGGCCATTTGGATCGCACGAAAACCCATTTTCAGACCGTATTAAAACTGCCCAGAACACTGTTCATCCCGACCTTCTTGTCTTGCCGAATTTTTATAAAATTTTCCAGATCTATTTTCAATAAACTTCCTTCACAAAAGTTGTTGACGACTTTCATTTCTATGACATATAAAAATTTCAAAGCTTTTCAAGGTGATTTGCGTGTTGAAAGAAATGTATTTTGAGGACAAAACAGTCTGTTAGAGCGAACTGATTTTGATCTGATTTCGTGGAACAAAAAGGCATGATTTCAGATTGAACCAGATTTTGTGTTCTTCATAAGAAATGTTTATCAAGATGTTTTTTATGATATATCCAAAATTTAGAATTTTTGGAGTTCGTTTACTATTTATTTTGGTGGGATTTCGGTCACTGTGTAAACTGCTCAGATTTACCCTGATTCTATGGATGTTCATTTTTATGAGTGGAATGGTGGGGGTGTCGAGGTTGAATAGTTGCTGCCCTTGTGACAGGAATTGATGCCTGAATGTGTGTTTGTATGTTCTAGGGGCTGAATTGAAATGGTTGAATTGGGTGCATTTAATTAATGTTCGAGTATGTGTGACCGTGTGGTGTGATTGTGTGATGATGAAATGTATGTGGGGCATGTGATTGTGTGGCTGTGTGATATGTGTGGCCGCGTGGCTCGTGTGGTACGATGGTACGAGATGATTTGAATGGTTGGAAAAGTGGTACCCTGAGGCGTGTTCGTTTACGCGGGGTAGGTTCCGTCCTGAGGCGTGTTACGCGGGACAATGCCGTCCATGACGAGGTGATGATGCCCGGCCCAACGGGGTGACGATGCCTGACGAGGTCAGAAGACCGTTAGCCTGATGCGTTTTACGCGGGCGCGGTAGAGAAGGAAAGTTGAGAATGTAGGATTCCATCCTGAGGCGTGTTACGCGGGACGATGCCGTCCCTGACGAGGTGACGATGCCTGGCCCGACGGGGTGACGATGCCTGACGAGGTCAGAAGACCGCTAGCCTGATGCGTTTTACGCGGGCGCGGTAGAGATGGAAAGTTGAGAATGAGCTGGACTCGATTTGACGCGCGAGACTTGTCAAAGTTGACGCATGGCGTGAGTTTGTGTGCGAGTGTGGTTTGCCTCGCGTGATATGGTGCTGGATGAGTATGGATATAAATGAATTAGTTGTATTATTGTCTGACATGCAGGGATGTGCATGATGGATCCCAGGTAGGATTGCATGTGATTGTTAGTACGATTGGTTGTTTGCGTTATGCATGTTTCGTCTGGAGATACGTGGTAGCTTAAATGGGGTTTAGGCTGTCAACTTATTGAGAAGTGTCTCATGGTTGTATCAACCAAACCATTTCAAAGCACCCGCCCGAGCCATGAACCTTCCGTCGCCGCCGCCGTAGTGTTTTAGGATTGTTATGCACACTGATCATGATGTGGTAGAATACTCGATCGAGATTGAGGCCGATTCGGAGTCATCGGATGAGCATGTGCCTGATGAAGATTCCGATGAGGATTCCGAAGAGAGTGAGTCAGAGTGGACGCCATCTAGAGGGCGTAGGGATTAGTTTTGGAGCTGAGGAAGACTTTGGAAGCGTCCCATCTTAGTGTAGTGCTTACCCAGGCTACTGATCTTTTCGTGATATCGGTGGTTTACAATTTAGTAGTTCAGTGTGCATATTTTGCTTTGTGGTTTGGAAATGGCGATTGTGGCATAAGTTTATATTGTAAATGGATATTGTACTTAAATCGAGGTATACTACGTGATTTGGTGGTTTGGCAATTTATTCTCCCTAGTACCCCTGGTAAATCTTTGTCTGGGTGTTTGTTGTTTCCGCCGTGATTAAACTCTGATGGGTTCGTTTGGGTCGGCGACGTTTTCTGGGACGTCGCACTAATTCGATCGAAGAAGGATGTCGCGAGCTTGATGAGGTTCAGGGCGTGACATGAATGCTTGGTTAGGTTTATGTGATCCAAAGCTATCTATTTATAATAAAGCCAAAAGGCCAAAATTATAATATTACCCTTATTGCTACAATACATAAAATAATAAAAGGAAATAGACAAATATGCCCCTATCAGCCAAGTACTCTCAACACTATGCCATTTAATTATATTATTTTTTATTTGGGGATTAATCTTTAATCCCTAATTTTTGTGCAAATATTTCTCGATGGTAAGCCAAAATTTAAGTGTCAGTAGAATGCAAGATACTTTCCATAGCCGAGCTACTCTATTTCTAGAAACCAAATTTTAGATTATATGGGTGACCAAATCGACAAGGATTCCAATAGATCAACTTCAATAACTACTCTAATCTGCTTAACAATTGGTCTGATTGGAGATTGATCCTCTTGAAAATTGTCCAACTGGAAGATTGGACGTGGAGGAGTATAAATAGAGATCAAGACGTCAAAGAATGAGATTGATCAAGCAATTTAAAAAATCCAATTTTAGAGAGAGCTTTACATTCTGCATGTTGTCTTCAGAGAACAATAAAATTGTAATCTTTCGAGAAGTGTTCACAGAGTTAGAGTTTGTGCTAAGATATAAGATACTTAGATCTATTAACTTGAGTATAAGCAGCACCAACTTTGAGAAGAAGTGATTGAGTATAAGCAACATGATCTTCTATAGCTTCTCTAAGGTTTTTAATGGAATCTACTCAGTAGGCTGTTAGTCTAGGAGAATAGATGTAGGCTTATACCAATCGAACCGTTATAAACTCCATCTGCATCATTCTTTATCTCTCTATTCATATTCATTTACTACATGATAGAAGCGCACTGGACAACTTGATCTAACTAGTTTATGTTTCTATCAACACTCTCTTTTACCTAGTCATGCTTATATCAAATTTAACGCTTTTATTTCCGCAATATTTTATTAAATTTCCTGAAATCACCTATTCACCCTCCTTTAGGTAATACTCTTAGTCAACATCAGTCATAATTTAGATTAACATTGCATCTCATGCAGTGCATATAGCTTAATCTTTTATAAAAATAAAAAATAAATAGTTAGAATTGCATAATCACATTTAGAAATCATGTTTGAGGCATGAGTGCATTGTTTGTTCTTTAGCTAACATTTTGTAGAATGCTTCATGCATCAGCCGATTATAAAGTCTCGCTTTTGCTTTGCTTATTCATAGAGGGTCTTTGCTCTTTTCTAGCAATTTATTTATCCTTTGATTATTGAGTGTTACATTATTTGATTGCACATCCATGTGATCATCCATCACGTGTTAGTAGTTTAAGATTAAAATTGACCAAGACTACTTGCAAAATATTTTGAAAATAAAGAAAAATTTACTGAAAGGGTATTAGATTTATTAGCGTAATTGAGATTCCGTATCCATGATATCTCCGGTTCGCAAAAGTAAAGTGTTCTTCGACACTTTACTTGGATTTCAAATCAACCATAATAGATCAGTGGTGGCTTCTAATTGCATTTATTTGCATGTTAAATTAAATAAATCAAAACCCCAAAGTTGCGATTGATATGGGCTTGGGAGAGTCTATACTAAGTCTTTGGCTTTGTAATACATGACCTTTCCTTTTGGTGGATCACCTTTGGGAAGGTCGTGACCGAGCTTTATTATGGCTCATGGGAAGTGACTTAGACTTCAACACTTGCAAAGGCGAATCCTGTCAACAAAGTTTATAACCACCTTTTGTGCTCCACACTTTACTTTGTTGCAAATGAAACGATGCACATTTCGCGATGGAAAGAAGAACAAAGATTCGTAGAAATCCAAGAATGTTGAACTGATACTTTCTCTGTGGCAGATTTACACTGGTTTATGTATTATGAAAGTTCACTTGCCTTTCCAAGAAAAAGAAAATGTATGCCAGTTAAAAAGTTCTTTATGTCATTAATCCAGCAAATCAAGTGATGAAATTGATTTTAGCAACAAAAAAAAAAGTGATGAAATTGATCAACAAAAGCAAGGATGGAACGAAAGGAATATGGATAATCAACTTGTTCGAGGTACATGGAGAGTGTCAACATCAAGATATGATTTCAGCTAGTATAGTTTATGTTAAAATAAAAAAGCTAGTTTGCTTTCTCAATGGTCAAATTCAATTCCCTTTTTCTCACCTTGAATCTTCCTCGTAACGTCAAGATATGACTTCCCTCGCAGCTCACGAGCCCCTTGGAGTAATCGGCAATGCCTATTCTTTTGAATAATGCGGGCTTGTCTGGTGTGATCAGGCTTGGTGCAAAGCCCATTTTGCCGTCCAATTTTGGGCCGTAAACTGTGGCAAATGAGAGCCTTTCCTTCATCAAGTTAACAGTTGCTTGGTGCTGAATGCTACGATAAGTACCATTTGTCATAATTTGTGCCCATTATCAATTACACAGACTATCATGTCACATCTCTGTTGGATTTTGTTCATAAAATTCTATTATCCGTACTCATTTTATGGAACTAATTAGCTCAATGCATGTGAATACACAATGATGTCCACCTAGGGATTCGGAAAATATATATGTCACTACACAAATTTTCTGAACTCCATAGTTGGTTTAGTCCGCCATATTAATCAAGATTTTATTGCATTCATGACTACATAAATTTTCATTTCAATAGACTAATCCAAATTTTTTGTTTTCATAATGCATACATAAAAAGTTATACATATTGTAAATGAAATAACAAATTTGTCATCAATAACACATGAATCTAGGAATACTGGCTCGCATTTCTAACAAAGTTAGGTGGAACTCCACATCAAAACAACAGATGTAGGGCCAATAAAAAAAAATTGTCGTTAATAGCACATAAATCATCATGGATGAACGATGTTTCTCGTTAAGAGGCTAGACTATTATGGGCAATCATGGACGGTGTAAGTTTCTCTCCACCCCATTTGATCATCCTTCATGTGTACGGACCATAAAGAAGAAGACAGAAAAATTGCCTTGCGAAGCCCTCATCACTCTTACTCTACGCATTAAAGGTATCAGCATCACTAGTGATATCAAGGTCGAGAAGATGATCAACCTTGAGATTCGTAAGGAGACCCTCAAGAAAATGATGCTGCATTTGACACCCAATGGCTGGGTAAATGTGTGTGATGAGATTGTCCGAATCGGACATGGTGGTGATGAGGCTACAACGGAAGTCTTGAAGGAAAGACTCAGAGAAGTCGTTGAGAAAGCCATGCGGCAAAAAGGGAAAGCACCGACGGTAATTCCAAGGCCATCCATTGCTCGCCCTCGTCTCGAAAGGTCAACGACTCAAGGGGAGTCTGTGCCTAGGAAAGCCAAGAAAGATGCGCCGTATAATACTTTGCTCTATGAAGAGATTCAGGAACCGAAGAGTAGTGTCAATTTAATTGGCAAATACCTCGTTCCTTTGGAGCAGGCTATCCTATCCCTTCAATGCTATAACCCTATGTGATCGTTCCATGAGCCATATGCAACAACAACATTCACTCCCTCCTCAAAGAAACAATCTCATAGATCTTAGGGATCTATGTGCTGACATATTCATTGCTATTTCTGTTTACTTGTTGATAGTAGCTGGGCGAATGATGTTTCTCCATGCCGAGTAAATGAGCGGTTCCTTTGTTCTCTTGTCACATGCCTTGCATCTTATTGTCTTCGATGCTGACAAAAAAGGGGAGAGTTATGTGATGTGATGATTATGAATCTTGTAGAGAGTTACGCAAATGTGAGTTACACAGTGTGATGATTATGAGTTTTGTAGAGAGTTGCACGATGTGATATTTTATGTGCACGATTGGAGATTATTATGATTAACTAAGACGTTAGACAACTACCTTTGAGTGAAGCTGTGATAATGCTTAAGTTCATATGCAAAGCAGAGTCATATTTTCACTGCAGATTCTTATGTTGCCTTATTAAGTTGAATTATCTGAGAATATGTTGTCTCTCAATGCCAACCTTTGATTGAATTGAATCTCATAACGTCTGTCTCACTATGCCCATTGAAGATATCAGGAGACGCATACAATTGCAATTGGACCTTATGAAGGAAAATCTACTTAAAAAAAGCTTCTTAAGTTCACTGCAAATATCTTCACACCCTATTTATTACACATATGTAGGACAGGATTTGTCATCATCAAACGGGGAGATTGTTGGGAAACATCCCTATGAAATTTTGATAATTCTAAAAATGTCTCGGTACTAATATCTACCATGATAAGTGCATTTGGTGAACTAGTTTTACAATCGTCATTGATTCCTTTGTATTAGCAAAGACGAGAAACTAGGATGTATCATTTAGGTGAACAAGCACCAATGTGACTGGGTATCTCATGGTGACTTGGGAAGACCAACGTCAAGCTAGTGTTCTTGGAGGTCTTTGGGTCCTAATAAAGGGGGATAGATCATTGATCCTGTCATCGCATATCATTTCATTGTATTGTCACTGAAGATCGTCAACCAACTCACTTATAATCTCCACGTGGTGATGATGAGTTTAGGATCGTACTGATGAAGAGTTACCACTGATGATGGTGAGATATGCATTTGAAGATGACTGTTGATGGTACGGAAAAGAGTCGTTACAAGACTGTTCAAAGACTGTGATCTCAAAACCAAATCTAAGGTATGCCAATTTAGTAGTATCGGCTATCCCTCTTGACCCACACACAGTCCATTCGGCCTTAAAAACACCCTAGTTGGACAACTGCTATGCATGAGGAGTTGGATGCTCTTGCCGTTAACAAAATATAAGAACCTTTTCCTCGTGATGAATGTGGTTGGATGTAAATAGGTGTACAAAGCAAAGCTACATGGGGATGGTTCACTTGACTGACTGAAAGCTCGACTTGTTGTGAAAGGTTTCCATCAAGGAAGGCGTTGATTTTCTAGACATGTTTAGTTTGGAAGTGAAACAATCCACCATTTGCATTGCTCTATCCATTGCTACTGTTCAAAATTGGGAAATTTGCCAATTAGATGTCAAGAATGCTTTCATGCACAACAATCTTGATGTTCCTGTCTATATGGAACACCCACCTGGTTTCCGTGATTCATTTCGTCCTGATCATGTCTACTTACTTTAGCATGCTTCATTCATTCAATTCTTTGGTTTTCTTCTTGGTATTAGAGCAAAAGATCCTGAGTTCAAATCATTCTAAGCCCCATGTGCCTCCCCAATTAAATATATCCATACTTAGTACGAAAAAAAAATAAAAAAACCAGACTAAGCATGAGGGGAATGATAAAATATTTAAATATTAAACCACGACTTTATCTAATAACTTGAGCTTTTAGAACAGTTGGCAGTGGTCCTACCAAATCTCACATATCATGCCCAGGATTCATAGTTGAGCATATTCTGAAGATATTCGCTAATCTGTGGGTCGTATTTCCTTGGCTTCTCGAATTCAAGCACGATGAGGCTAGCTCATATGAAACTTATTAGATGTTGACATGCTTTATAATGAATAAATATTCAAATGCGATGTGAAATTGTGCGATGTGAAATGATTCGAACTTATGCAATTTTTGTAATGAATGATTTGGTAGAGTAGTTAAAATTTAGGTATCAACACCAGTAAGCTAGCAGGCGTAGCGAGGTTGGACTAGAAAATTGCCGGAGTTCGCTAGAGGCTCGTTTAGGCGCTGTGAGGATTGAATTACAGCAGCGAGGACTGAACTATAGCAACGAGGGAATTGCTGGGCTATTGCTTGCAAACCATCGTTAGGAACTGCTGGACACACCAGGAAACCTCTGAGGAGGACGTAAGTTGCGGGGGGAAAGCTCGCCGGTCCTAGATCGCGGTGATAGGAAGTTGAACTGTTGTCGGGAGGTAGCAGGTAGCGTCGATGCAAGTCAGTCACGCGGCTGGGTGTAATGGGAGTGCTAGTAAAGGCGCAGTGTGGACCGGTGTGGTTGTGAAAATGAGTCATAGGTGGGAGTTGATGGACATCGACTTCATCGTCAAGGCTAACAAGGAGCTCGCTGGAAACTGCAGTGGTACTATGCACGGAAAGAGTCGATCGCAGTGGTTGGGTGCAACGATGAGGTGGGGCACGGTGTAGGTGCGTGGATATGGTAGCAAGAAGAGCGGTAGTCGCGGTAGCACGAGGTCGCCTCTATTCTCTCCTTGAACGCGTGCCCTATTGTCTCCAACCTCTCTTGTGAGCAACCCTTAAGTCTAGGGTTATCTTACAAGAACAAAGATATCCTAGTTGTCTATTCTAGATCATGTTATTTGTCTTTCTAGGAAATTAAGGTATATCACTTTCTTATTTCGCGAGCAAAATTCTTAAAAATATTGAATTAATTGACCCAATATTTGATTAAAACAAAAACATAATATTTCCGAATCAAGATCTCCATAAGCATATCACGTGAAATTCTGCCATCATGTTGGGTTCAATGGGCTTGGCTGAATTTTGTATTACCGCGAGCTTAATCCATATGATTTAATTAACCTCAGAACTCTCCTACTTAAGTCCATTTAGTGCTAGTCCAATTACAATGTAACTAAACAAGTTGCCAAAATTTAAGTGTCAACGATGAGTCTAACATACGACTAATCATTCAATATTATTATTTTCTCAATTCTGATATAATTTTTATTTGAGAAATATGAGTCAAATGTTAGATAGATATCCGTAAATTGTTAAACTTTTTTCAAAATCTTGCCATAAACGATTGTGTAAACATATGATGTATGAGTACTTCCAAATATAGTCTCTATATACACGAACAATTACTTTAAAATAGGCAAAAGTACACTACAAGTGCCATAACTTGTGTACGGCGCTCACTTTAGTGCCATAACTTTTTTTTGGATCACTTTAGTGCTAAAATTTTTGAAAAACAATCACTTAAGTGCTAAAATTTTTGAAAAACGATCACTTAAGTGCCAACTCCGGTGCCGTACACAATTTTTTGTCGGAAATCTGACGTGGCATTTTTTTTATTAATTTCTGAAGCTGACGTGGCTCGCCGGAGTCTCACCGGAGATTGGCACTTAAGTGATCGTTTTTCAAAAATTTTAACACTTAAATGATCGTTTTTCAAAAATTTTAGCACTTAAGTGATCGTTTTTCAAAAATTTTAGCACTGAAGTGATCCAAAAAAAAGTTATGACACTTAAGTGATCGTTTTTCCTCCGACTTGGCACCAAAGTGATCCGAAAAAAAGTTATGGCACCAAAGTGAGCGCCGTACACAAGTTATGGCACTTATAGTGTCCTTTTTCCCTTTAAAATATTCAGTCCCAATTTAGCTTAATATTATGAGAGAGGTATGCATAAGAATATATATGAAATTATATCGATTAGGAATTTATTATCAATATATGCATAAGAATTAGATATGCAGCATTAGAAATTTGCCAAAGTAAGCGTCCTACTCCCATTGCTCTTGCCATAAGCTATGGCAACTCCAACTTCCTTAATTAGCAGTGTCAGAGCAAATGTGGCAACTGTTAACAAATAAGGGTTTTGGTTCTTCTATTTTCTTTCCCCAGTAGATTTGTGCACCAACCCACAATCTCGCGCGGACGTGCACGCATATATATAGACTAGAATAAAATGCCGTACTATGCATGGTTGAAATGAATTTAAATTCTCTGTAAATCGATGTGTTTTAACCGGATTCCATATCACCTTAGAGAGTTTCAATGGAAAGGAATGAAGAAGTTAATTTCTTTTGCCACTAAAAAATTTGCTGATATCCACTGTCATGTTAACATAGATGGATATAATTTGTTAGGTCTTCATATGTTAATGTGGCAGCATATTGTAACTGAGTTTACAATAGCTGCTTTAAAATTTGTGGCATATTATGTAAGTTGAGATACTTATTTCTAGTTCGGGAGTCATAATATATTAGTACAATAGTTAACCTTGATTTTCTTAATTATAATTTAAGGTGAAATAATTTTTGTCTAGATATTAATCTTAATTCTTTTATTTTTTTATAAATCAAGATAAGTGAATTTACTTAGGTTTGGTTGCTTGTCTAAATCCTAATCCTAGCGGTATTGCTTTTTATAAATAAACTTAAAGTGATTTGCTTAAGTTTGCTTGCTTATGATGTTAACTATAACAATTTTATCGATAAGTAGTTAGCATAATCTTATGGGATATTTTTAAAAAAATTTCTTGAAGCTTTCACTTCGCTATATTGTATAAGATAAGACCGAATAATGCACCAATAACCGATCACGAAGCACCAAATATTGTTCGCCTATACTGGCTATTGGGTATAGCTAAAAGTCAACAAACAGCCCAATATTAGAAGAAACATACAAAATTTGACTTGGTCTCTGTCATCTTCAGGTAAAGATATACTCAGGATATGATTCGGAAAAGGTGTTGTCCAAACCCAACTCATAATTAGTGCGTAGGACCTATAACCATGCAAAAAAAGTTGTTTGGAATCTTGTCTTTTCATTTCGTGAGAATTATTATGGACCATGATATATCTTCATACGTGACTAAATCACGTTATGCGAGACTACACGTCGTCCATGCACACGTTCTTGACGCAATTACTATACATGAGAAATCAAGTTGGGTAACATCCCACAATCATTAAACCCTCAAATGAATGTTGTGATCGGCTGTGAATAATGGATGAAGAAAAATATAATAAAAGGATTATTCAATATCTTTAATTGGCATCAAGGATCTTGTGGGGATGAAAGTAGATACTTATATATAGATAGTGCGTCTTTATGCAAGCCATTATAGTGAAGCCCACTGAAAAAGAGCTCAAGTTTATTGGCCCTTGTCCATTACAAATCACCACATCTTTTGAGGTTCTTGTCGTCCAATCCTCTCGTCGCGATGATGGAGGCGAATCTCGCAAAGCTTGGCGGTTCTCTTCTGGTCCCATGTGTTCAGGAGCTGGCGAAAGAGGCCATAACCGAAGTCCCGCCTCGCTATGTCCGTACCGACCAAGATCATCCACTCATGCACGATGATCATGGATCTTTGTTGCTTCAAGTGCCAGTAATTGACCTGAACAAGCTCTCGTCAAGTGATGACGATTCGATGGAGTCTGAGCTTGAAATGTTGCACTTTGCATGCAGAGATTGGGGATTCTTCCAGGTCTTCCGTGAGACTTACTTGAGACAAAAGGGCGGATTTGTTTTGCAAGAATTCGATTAATTGATTCTTTTTGTGGATGCAGTTGATAAACCATGGAGTGAGTTGGTCATTGGTGGAGGAGGTGAAGTTAAAAATACAAGAGTTCTTCAAGTTTCCAATGGAGGAGAAGAGGAAGTTTTGGCAACAAGAAGGAGACGTGGAGGGTTTTGGGCAGGCGTTTGTTGTGTCGGAGGAGCAGAAGCTTGATTGGGGCGACCGCTTTTACATTGTGTCCTTCCCAAGACATTTGAGAAAACCTCACCCTTTCCCCATGCTTCCTTCTCCCTTCAGGTTCTCTCTCTCTCTCTCTCTCTCTCTCTCTCTCTCTCTCTCTCTCTCTCTCTCTCTCTCTCTCTCTCTCTCTCTCTCTCTCATGCATTGTTCAAAATGATCGGGATTGTTCAAATGTATGTCGTCAATTTGCCCTCTCTCTCTCTCTCTCTCTCTCTCTCTCTCTCTCTCTCTCTCTCTAATGCATTGGTCAAAATGATCGGGATTGTTCAAATGTATGTCGTCAATTTGCCCTTCCCCTCCCCCTTCCCCTCCAATTGGATTTTTGGTTCCTTTACTAGCTAAATATTAAATTTACTCTAAATGGTTGATACATCAACAATCAAAATTAAGAAAAATTCTTGGCTACTCCCGGTGCATGTGTGGCCAACTCACATGCATCATTGGAAACATCCACCAAAGCCAATGGTTCATGTGAGTTGGGCTCATATGAGCCGGATGCATGGAAGATTGGCTTGATAAGTAGCCCGCATCATCAATAATACCTTAACTTTATTAGTATGATGAATAATTTATTAACAACCTGTATAACTATTTTCTACCAATCCCAAATCTCTCGACATCGAGATGAACAATTAATTACTTACTAAATATAAACCTACTCATATCTGCGCGTCACATTTTGTGAGAAAATCCATGCTCTCTCTCTCACAAACCTTTGTAACCTATTCTTATGTGTATCATCTTATTATTGCGCAGAGATGTCTTGGATAAATACTCCTCAGAGCTCCGAGATCTTGCAATGAAGATACTCCTTCTCATGGCAAAAGCTTTAAAGATGGACACGAAGGACATGATAGAACTGTTTGATGAGGGCATGCAAGCCTTTAGGATGAACTATTACCCTCTGTGTCCGCGACCCGAGCAGGTGATCGGCCTCACTCCTCACTCTGACGCCATAGGCCTCACCATTCTTCTCCAAGTCAATGAAGTGGAAGGTCTCCAAGTATGGAAAGAGGGCAAGTGGGTTTCCATCAAGCCCCTTTCTAATGCTTTCATTGTCAATGTCGGAGACATATTAGAGGTAAAGATTTTCGATCGGCCCCATCTCTAATAGTTTTGCTGCAGAGTTCCACCTAATTTTGTTTTATATACAAGCCAATGTTGTCTAGATTCGATGTGCTATTGATGACAAGACTATTATCTCGCAAACAATCTGGTATTTTTAAAGATACCTTTCGATGAATAGTCTATCTAAACAAAACTTTATGCAATTTATTAGGATGAGTATAGAGAATAGAATTTCATGAACAACAAAAAATACATCAGAGGATGACTGAATAGTTTGTGTATTTGATGATTGACACAGATTGTCTCGAATGGTAATTATCGTAGCATTGAGCACCGAGCAACAGTTAACTCGATGAAGGAGAGGCTCTCGGTTGCCACATTTTACAGCCCGAAATTGGAAGGCGAAATGGGTCCTGCACCTAGCCTAATCACACCAGACAAGCCAGTATTGTTCAGAAGAATAGGGGTCACGGATTACTTCAGGGGATATTACTCTCGTGAGCTCCGAGGGAAGTCATATCTTGATGTTATGAGGACCATTCAGGCTGAGGAAAACAGAGGGAATTGAATTTGGATTTCGCATTCTTAAAGTCACTCGGAAACACCACTTTACGTAGTGTTTCCCTTCATGGTCATCTAAGGGAAGAATTCTATAATCGGAGGGACCTCTCTACCTGTCCTAGATTAATTACTTTCTTAAGTATAATTTGGTTGATGATTGAGACTTGAAATTGAGGACAAATTGTTTTCGGTGGCTTATTCATGCCTCATTAGCTTAAACAAGTCACTACATCAATTTCTTGCTTTACTCGTATATAATTGCCGCTCGTTCCTCATTCTCGATGGCTAAATAAGTAAGGCCAATGATGTCGTCGCTTTCGGCTTTTCATGGGTAGGTGCGATGACTGTTCAACACAATTTTAGTATACACATGGAAACGCTCTGTTATGGATTATATTCTGGCAATACGTTCACCAGTAGAATGATTGCACATCCCTCTTTCGTAAAGACCAGTCCAATCAAAGTGAGATAAGCAGATTACGACGTATTCCACGCTTATGAGTTTCTATTATCTCCTAACGGTTTCTTGGAGGATCGTCACCAGTTTAATGGTAAATATATGTAAATAGATCTCAATCATTCATCACAAAATTTTGAAGTGTCTATGTTTTGAAAAGATCTCGATGTCAGTAGGTGTGAGAGCCAAGGGCTTTGGGATGGCTCGACGTTTCCAATAATTGGTAGAGTAGTTGCCCAGTCAAATTCAGCAACTCCCAAAAAAGTACACAACACTAAAATGAACTCTGATTAAGAGCATGATGAATATTGAGATCATAGGATAATGAGACCCTTAATATTTTTTGTTGGTCCAAAGAGAATTTTGTTTATTTCTCTAAGTTAAAACCGAAGAGCCCATTGAGAAGGCTTCGTTACATAGCAAATTCCAGAGGGTTTGTGGAGAAATTGAAATCCAATTTCCTGAAAGGTTTTCTTTTCTTTTTTTCTGTTGGACTTTAGCAACCTAGTCCGCAACTCTATTAATCTCTCTAAAGCAATTCGCCAAGTGAAGATCTGAAAAGATGAGCTAGCAGATCATGGCACTCAGTGATAAGCGCGCATGACTCATATAGAGTTTGATCTGTACACTCTATCGTCCTCATCAGAATTAAAATATCTAACTCCATATGTCGCGAACATCCCAAAGGTGAACCACCAGGGGGAAGATTAATGGACTACTAAACGGGAACAAAGGTTCCTCTCATGAGGCCATCGTTCACGTTTAGCGTGGGCTCTCCCAAGCCTTACCAACCACAATTGGTACTCAATTCAAAATGTGATTAAACTTTTTTTAGAGCCGCCACTAATCGGTTATGAGTCGATTAGACACCCAAACAAAATGTGCCGCGTATCAAAGATTCATGAGTACGGGGATTTAATTACACTAGATTAATCTAACACTCTTTTGGTTACTTTTCTCTTTATTTCAAAAATGTTTTGCATGTAATCTTTATCCATTTTTAACCCATGCCACTAACATGTGAGGGGTGATTATGCAGGTGTGCTCTCAGGAAAGTAACACATAATAATCAAAACAATAAGTAGATTGCAGAAGATTTAAATAACCTAGATGCGCTTCACTAAGCAAAGCAAAGCGTATCACTAACCATCACCACGAGATTTCTACAAATTATTACTTTTGAAAAATATGCAAACACAATGCATGAATGTTATGCATGATCATGCATGAAATAATGACTAACTAATATCCAATCTATACGAGTCTCTACTTCTAATTTTTGGTATTTTTCTTTATTAACTAACAAAAGACAAATGACCCTAAAAGTTTACAAATTAAATTATTCCTAACCCTGCATCTATATGATTAGTGCAATCTAAATACTAGGTGCGAGATGACATGTCACGCCCCGAACCCCCGTCGAGCCCGCGACATCCCGCCTCCGGTCGAACAGTTGCGACGTCTTAGGTTATCGCCGACCTCAACTAAACATCAGAGATTTAATCGCACAAACGGAAACCATAAAACACCCGGACAAACTTAAACCGGGAAGAATTGGAAGAATATACATTTCCATTTCTTGATCAACTTGTTCCACCATATATACAATAAAACAAACCTCTGACTACCAGTGCACACTTTACTGAAACTACCAAAATCAAAAAGGAGTCGATGACCTGACGTTCAACCTCAAAAATGGTTCTCATCCAAGGCAAGCTTTCCCACTTCTACAAACACGGTCGTCGTGTGTCCTATCCAGGTCATCCCGTCACCCATTGGAAACTCAGCTACCTCATACTCCGTATGCACTGGTACTCCAAAACGTACTGGTGGCGGTGGTGGAGGGTTCATCGCTCAGGTCGGGGTTCTGAAAATTGTTGGTTTACATAACCATGAGATTATATCTCAGCAAGTACACCCCTAAACCCAACCTAGGCTATCACGTACCTCCAGACAATTACGCAATCACACACATTCACGTACATCAAGTAATCACAAAGCAGGCCCATCAATTAATATGGTTAGGCTCAATCATGCGCACACCTGCACTCAATCACAATTACATCAGATGCAAACACGTGCATGTACCATTCTCATCTCACTGTTCCTTCCATCCTCATTCCTCTTTCATATTCCTCGCCAGTGACCCGCGTTGAAGTACACGCCTCAGGTACACTGCGACCATTCATCACCACACTTCCGGCCCGCGTACTCGTTCACGCCTCAGGCCCCGATCGCGACCTGAGCATCACACGCCTCAGGCCCGATCCCAACTCAGCCCACGCCAAATGCGACAGGCCTACATGATTGAAACCCGAGCTTAAGATGCCTCGGTCCAATCCCGGTCTCACCCGAGCTGATCGTGCCTCGGACCGATTCTCATACTTGCTTTTTCAAGCCTCAACCTGTGCCAAATGCATTAGACCTATGTGATCGCTGCCCGAGTTTACGATACCCGACCCGATCCCATTCTCGCACTATCACACCTTCACATACTTTCCCACAATCACTAGTCACACCACAACTTTGTCTTACTCATGCACATACTCAATATGCATTTACCACACGCAACTGGCCCAACACACGCGATCCGTGTACGCGTCGAGTCACACGCAGATAGAGTTCACTCAACAATTCACATGGCCAATATCAACAATTAATTCAATCTGGCCCACGCGTGCACCAAACAGACATATGTCCACTATATAAACACACAAATATGCACCCAATTAAATCAACCCCATCCAGAATAATTCAAACACGCCTAAAACACGTAAATTGCCAACTTTCTTCACCCAAATGGCGTCGGATCAATTCCGATCCTTCACGACACTTTCTCGCCATTAAATAACGGTTCTAAAAATCCAACTTGCATCCCGAACAAGTCATCACAGCCCGTGAACAGTAATTCGCAGCTTGTGAACAGTAAATCACAGCTTGTAATTCACCTCAAATTGTCCTCCAAAAATTCCAAAAATAATCCTCAAGGCCCGCCACAACATTCCAATCCTAAACCCCAATATTTCGCACCCGCATATTGTCAATTTCCCCCGAATCAAATTATCTATCAATACCCAATATCCTAAATCGGGATTAGAGTATGACTTACTAAGTTCTAGACTTAATCGGCTAGAACGGGAAGCGGCGGCACTCTACGGTGACGGCGTACGGCTCACGACGGCTTCCGGCTTGAGCGGCGGCGGTCCGGCCCTCCTTGATGGGGCTCACGGCCACCTTGAGAGAGAGAGGGAAAGAGAGAAATATGGTGGTGAGGTTGATGGTGGTGGTGTACGGCGGCGTGGACGGCGGCTTGAGGGCGGTCCGGTGTGGTGGTGGCAAGCGGCGGCGCCGGCGGTGGAGGGAGGAACGGCCAAGGAAGCTCACGGTGGGGAGAAGAAAAAAAAACTAACTGGGGGAGGGGTCTCACGGCAAGGAAGAAGGAGAATGGGGAGAAGAAGAAGTGTTCTTGACCTAAATAGTAAATCTTGACTAAAGGTGGAAATGACCATAATACCATTTCCTCTTATTTTTAATCCAACGGTCCCGATTTGATCTTATCTTGATCCGACGGCCGAGATCGATTCTAGCACAAAAATATCCAAGGGTATACTTGTAATTTTCCAAAAATCCAAGGGTAAAATTGTCCAATCAAAATTTTAGGGCAAAATTACCAAAATGCCCTTTACTCTTAAAGCTTGCCCTTTAATAAATTCAAGGGGTACTTTGGTCACTTTCTCCGTTTCTTGCCCAAATTGAATTTTTCCGAAGGAATTGAGTGCACCAAAAATTCACACGTGTCACGTGCAACGTTGTCCTAACGTTCCGGCGTGACTTCCTAATTTTCCGGTGTCCAATTTGGGCAAAAATTCAATAATTAAATTCTATTAAACGCAACTCGAGCGTTTCTCGAGCTAACGGGCGGCTTGCTGGGGAAATTCGCTGAATCGACTCATGACTGATACTGAATCGAGTCACGTGCAAGTCCGTTCGGTACGTGACGACCTCGGTTGTCATTAAAATCGCGAAAATCAATCACTTGACCCTAGGGGTACAATCGTTCGGTATAATTTCAGAATCATCCGTCAAGTCGTTTCGTGATCCGACGGAATCACCCGCGATCCACTACTAGGACAGTGGCGAACTGACCCCTAACTATCCTTGGATCGGCCAACAGTGGCTCAAAATATCACTTCCGCGATTTAATGGTCGAAATCCATTCACGATCGAATTTACTTTAGTCGCGTGAATTTAATTCCCCTATTAGCCTTTCCCTAATGGTTATCATTCCCAGGAATGATTAGTTCCGGGCGAGAATTTACTGCGAGCACATTTTATAAAACTCAATTATTCAATAAATTCCATTTGGTGGAATTGCGGAATGTCACATGACATATTTTTATTTCTAAGATAATAGATCTATGTAATTCTAACATGTATGAATGACCTAAGAGAAACCATGAAGTTGTTTCTATTTTTTATTTTATAAAAATAACAAGTTTAAAACCTAAGACTCTAATGTGGCCTAATGAACTATCCACTATTATTGAACTATATGCAATGTGGACGACGCATGTAAATTAATAACTAAAACTATCCTACATGATACAATTATTAAAACTTAGTTTTAAATGACATGCATTGTATGACATAAGCCCAATTAACCCTAGGTCTACATGTAATCTAAATAATTCTAAATAGCATTTTTTATTTGATTTTTTTTATGGAAGCTATGAACTAACTTGAATCTATATGAATTCTAAAACTAGCATATTCTAAACCGATATGCGTTACGAAACTAACTATGCATGGCCCTAACATGAAAACCTAGAGGGTAAATTTTGAATGTGATACAATAATGCGCAATGACGTGATAACATACTCAACCATAACAATCCATGCAAGACAATATTAGGGTTCAACCTTAGTGTCTGAAGGTCCGAAAGCTGAATATGTCTTTATTGATGCACTGAAACAACCAGAACACCTTAAGGTTTCATCACTAAATATCATACGTCTAAAAACTATATATTAAAATAAAACTATCGCATGAAATTAGTCAAACCTTGACTACCTTCTTTAGGATTTCCTTGAAGATAGACTTGATGAGTCACGAAAGGCAGCAAAGTGGACTTGAGGAGACACCAGCAACAGGTCGTGAGCAAGACAGTCAGAGCGGTGAGCAGCTACAATGACGGCACGGATAAGCAAGGCTTCGCGGATGGACTTGGTTAGAGTTAGCCACAAGAAGTTGATCCGAAGTGAAGGCACAAGGACATGGCGAGCATATGCCAATGGATAGCAGCAACGAACAGTAGCGAGCAGTAGCAACAGTGATGCAGAAGCGATGCAGCAGCAAACAGAGAGCGTCAGCGATGAACAATAGTGCAACATAAACAAACAGTGAGCAACGAACAGCAACAAGCAGCAACAGTGAGCAGTGAACGGCAGCAAGCAGCGGCACCAGGGACGCAGCAGTAGCGAACAGCAATAAACAGCTGCAAACAACGACTAACAGTAGCGAACAGTGATGAACAACAGCAAATAGCAGCGATGCGGCAGCAAACAGAAGCAACGCAGCAGCAATGAGCAGCAAGAAATACGCAATTGGGCTAATGAGAGGCTCACTGAAATAAAGGAATTTGCTGCGAGTCACTGAGGAAAAGGATTTTCTCCTGTAGCTCTCACGTATCTTGATCTCTCTCCATTGGGAGCTCTTTTGGATCTTCCTCCCTCTGCTCTTGTGGTGAGGCGCTCTGTTTATAGGCACTGGGGGTCCCTAAAATCATGGAGATGATGGTGACTTTCACCTATTTAGGCCGTATTTGAATGGAAACCTTTTAAAGGCTTTGAAGGCAATTGTGGGAAAAGATTCTTGAAGATCGTCTCGCTCTGCATCTGCACAATTCTTGCCTTACTTCTCAAAAATGGCTCAATCTCTTTATTGCACCAGCCATCAATTGCGGTTTTTCCTCAATTCTGCATCGAATTGCTCTCTTCAGTCGCTTGGTTCTCGGCTGTCTTTCGCTCCAGCGAATATTATTGTATCGACTCATCCAACTTGCTCTTTATGTCTCTTGATTCTTTCTTTACTTTACTTTCTTTCCTTTCCGGCTTCAAAGATCCACTGATTTTACCTCTTAATTGTCACAATTCCCTTTGTCTTCGGCCATAAACCCATTGATTGTGACTTTGCCATTTCGAACCAGCTCATTTCATCACGAGCGAGAATCTCTCTTTTCTTTCTTGCTTTTTATACACATATGTAATTTGGTTAATTCGAAGAAAGAAGATTTCTTCCGATTACGATGAATATGACCAGATTTTCTTCGCCAGGTTCGTGCGCTAATGGTTAAAGGAAAGGTATTTCGGTTCCGAAAAATCCATGCATGAGATTTCGAGTTCCCCAATCACATTGCCAAGTCGGTTCACGAAATAATGCTGAATGCAAATATTGATATTTTGGTTTAGGGATTGAATCCAATCCCTAATTTTTCATGTGATAAATTACTAGGAAAAATAATAATTTAGGTGTCAAACACCATAGAAAGGGATTCTTGCTTCCTAGACCCTTTTTTGAGAGCCTCAAATAACAATTATATATATATATATATATATATATATATATATATATATATATATTAGTTTCCCAATTTGGAGACTTTCCTATTTTGAAAAATACAAAAATTGCATTGCATTTAAACTAGATTGCATTCATATTAGTTTCCTAGTTTATAATTGCATATCTAATGCTTATCTCATATATATAATTAGTTTCCTAATTTCCATGTCATCTTTGCCATATCATCATTGATGACGCGTGCAATGTCATCATTGTAACAGTCTGAATTTTCGATCCTTTTCCCGGGATTTAAGAAATGAATATTTTGGCCAATGCACTTATAGTGAGATCTCACCCGGAAATGCGCATTCACGGGATGCTAACCTTAGGGGTAAGGCTAGTACGGGATTGAGTTCGCACGACCAAAGAACTCGACCTTGGTTCGATCTTCGACCATATCGATTGACGAGGGAATGTTTTGAGCCAACCGAGACCGGTCTATTTGATTGATCGTGTCCGAAGGGAACTAGCGACAGACCCTCGCAATTATATGACAACCGAGGTCGTCCCGGGTAGAGTGAACTTAAACGTGATTTGACTTAGTGTCGGTCACGGGTCGAGAGCGCGTAATCCCAATGAGCCACCCATTAGCCAGAGATAAGCTAAAGTTGCGATTGCTCGATTTTAGTCATTTCTTGGAATTCGGGCCCGGGAATCGAGAATTTTGAAAGTGACAATTTTGGACGGCCGATGACGTTTTTGGCTTGGCCAACCTTGGGGCCAACCATTTCTGCAAAAAAAACGGATTTTGGTTCGGGATCGGGAAAATTACGATTTTGCCCCTGTGGACACCGATGTTGGATTTTGAGGCCGTTTGAGGTTATTTTTCGAGGCCGATGCCGTTTTTGGGTGGCCATGCATATCTGGAGTGGTTTCGGACGAAAATTGGAATTTTGGCTCGAAAGTGAAAAATAATATTATTTTATTCCTGGAACTTTGCAATCGATTTTCGAGGGTTTAAGAAGCTAATTTCGCGATTCCGACGCCATATTATGTTGGTCACGCACATATGGAACACGTATGTGTAAAAATTGGAATTTCGATTCGGGATCGAAAAATTATGAAAATGCCCCTAGGCCATTTTTGAGTAATTCCGAAAATTCGTTAATTTTTGGGGTTTAACCAAGGCTGGTTAAGGCTAAACCAGGTCTGGTCAGCTTGGGTTAAGGACAAATGACCATTTTACCCCTACATTATTGGATTGGATCAAATTTGGGCCATTGGATTAGGGGCAAAAGTGTCCAATGCTATGGATTAATGACACTTGGATTCCACCCGCACTTTGTTGACCTTTTTGACCAGCTGACCTCTCTCTCTCTCCTCCCTCTTCTGGCTAGAACCCCCCCTTCCACGATCACTCTCTCTCTCTCTCTCTCTCTCTCTCTCTCTCTCTCTCTCTCATTCTCTTCATCTTTGTTCCTCCCATCATCACCGTGGCTGCTGCTGCTGCTGCCGTTCCGCCCATTTCAGCCGCCCATCCAGCCGGTTCTTCTCGCCTTTCTTAGGTAAGTGACCTCCCCAAATGTCGCCTAGGACCTTGGGTATTGTTAGGCTTGTTTAGGGCTCGGTTTAGGGTGAATTTAGTGGCTGGTTTGCTCGGTGGTGTGTGTTGGCTGATTTCCAGTTAGATTGCTGCTGCGTCGCTGGTTTTTGTTATTTTTACTGTGACTTATGTGACCCGAATTTGAAGAAGTGTTCTTCATCAAAGTTGTTCCCAACATCTTGAACTATAATATATTTTAATTTGGCAATTTTTGGAAATCATTTGATGCCATTCGGAAGCCCATCTTTGGAACGAAATAAAACTGCCCGATTTACTGTTCATCCGACCTTCGGGTCTGTTCGAATTTTTATAAATTTTTTCAGGACTATTTTCAAAATACTTCCTTCACAAAACTTGTTGGGGAAATTTGTGGCTATAACATATAAAAATTTAAAATCTTTTGAAGGTGATTTGGGTGTTGAAATAAATGTATTTTGAGGACAAAATAGTCTGTTAGAGCGAACTAATTTTGGTCTGATTTCGAGGGACAAAAAGGCGTGGTTACAGATTGAATCGGATTTCATGTTCTTCATAAGAAATATTGATCAAGATGTGTTTTATGACATATCCAAAATTTAGAATTTTTGGAGTTCGTTTACTATTTATTTTGATGGGATTTCGGTCACTGTTTAGGGTTCGGTTTAGGGGTTTATGTGGCTGTTTTGGGGGCTGAGATGAAGGCTGGTATTTGGTTGTCGTGGGCTGATTTGGGGACTGATTTGGCAAAGAAATTGGTGAGGATTTGTAGGCTCGATGATGGCTGTGATGTGTGGAGCGATTGCAGTTAATTTGTATAATTGATTGGAATTATTGTGACTGTCATGTGTGGAGCGATTGAGGTTTAGTAGATTTGGATAGGGCTTTGATGTTGTGGACTGGTCGGGAATTAATTGTGTGATTGATCGGGATTATTATGGCTTGATTGTGCTTAATTGATCAATTGTGTTGTTTGTGATTTGTTGGCTGGATCGGGATTATGTGTTGGGCTAAATATGGCGTGGTTGTGTGTCGTGTGTATGTGGCCGTGTAGTGTGGTGGTGTGGTAGTGTGATCGTGCATTGAGTTCGCGTGCTAAGCATGGGTGTTCGTGTGGTGTTTGTGTGACGAGGTTGTGTAAATGTGAAATGTGTGTGAAGTGTGTATGTTTGGCAGTGTGTTTGTGTGGTGGCATGGTACGTGTTGAGAGTGTGGAACAAAGTTTCGTGTGTGTAAGATTGGTTGGAAAGGATCCGTCCTGAGGCGTGTACGTTTACGCGGGACGATGCCGTCCCTGACGAGGTGACGATGCCCGGCCTGACGAGGTGTCGATGCCTGACGTGGTCAGAAGACCGTTGGCCTGATGCGTTTTACGTGGGCGCGGTAGAAAGAAAGTGTGTGTAGGATTCCGTCCTGAGGCGTGTTCGTTTACGCGGGACGATGCCGTCCCTGACGAGGTGACGATGCCCGGCCCGACGGGGTGACGATGCCTGACGAGGTCAGAAGACCGTTGGCCTGATGCGTTTTATGCGGGCGCGGTAGTGGTGGAAGAGTTGAGAATGAGCGGGAATTGGCTTGAGGTGCGAGGTTTGAGAAAGTGACGCGTGGTGTGAGTTGGTGTGCGAGTGTGTTTGTATTGCGTGGTGTGATGCTCGATTATGGGGAAAAAACTGCTAGGCATGGTATGGGACGTGCTCAAGTGGGTTTTGCTCTATAATCGGGGCACGCGCGCGGCTGTGATGTATTTCTGTGGCATACTGGCTGTGTGGTTGACTAACGTGCAGGGACGTGCATGATGGATTCCAGGTAGGGTAGCGTAAGGTTGCTAGTTTGGTTGATTGCTGTGTGTTATACATGTTTCGTCTGGCGGTACGTGAGTGCCTACGTGGGGTTTGGGGTTGTACACTTATTGAGATTCGTCTCACGGTTGTATAACCGCCACTTTCAGACCCCCAATCGTAAACTCGAGAAGTGCGCCCTTTCTTTTTGGAAGTTCGAGAAATCGCTTTTCGTGCCCAGTGGAACTGCAGGCGAGTGTCCGGAGATCCAAGCCAGAGAAACAGGAGCAGAATGGAAGAGGGCGATCTTTAGGTTTTTCCCTAGGGTATTTTAGGGGTTGTGTAAATCGGATTGACCCATAGGGAAGTTAAGTTAACTAGACCCTGATCTTTTGTTATAACGGTGATTTCTGATGCTAGTTTGCTAAATATGTCTGTAATACAATGTTTGTATATTTGGTGTTGTATGAATATGTGGTTGCTGGATTGTTCTGTTGTTCTACCCTGTTGTCGTCATTATTTGTCTGGGGTTTTGTTATTCGCTTCCGCATGTGGCTCTGATGTTTGGGTTGGGTCGGCGACGTTCCTGGGACGTCGCATCATTTCGACCGGAGCAGGGGATGTCGCGAGCTTGTAGGGTTTCGGGGCGTGACATCCCCGTTTGAATTGGTATCAGAGCAAGGTTAGCTCGATATCAGTAAGGTCGAGACCTGGAGTGATAAGGAGCGACGACTTCAGGGTAGCCAGTTAGGGAGCCCTTTGTAGATGCGTGTTTATGTTGTTTGTGCATGCTCTGTGAGTACGCGCCTGTGATTGCTGAGTGGGTTGTTGTGGTTGTAATGATGGTTGAGACGAAGGTGCGGCGAGACTTGAGGTGAGTACGAGAACCCTGTTGAGTGCTTGGTAGTGTTGATTTGATGTTGGGTGATCGGTTTGATGGTGGGTTGTTGGTTGTCGAATGCTGGTTGTCGAGATTGGTGCCTAGGGCTTGGACTAGTGTAGTAGCCTAGGTCCCTAATACCCGTGTGGAATTATAGCAGGTAGGAGAATAGTAGGAGGCTGATTCAATGAGCAGCGAAGGAAGAGGAGTAGGAAGGGTCCCAAGAAGGGGTGCAGGAAGAGGAACAAGAGGTAGAGGTTGTGCTCGAGCTAGAACCGTAGAGGACATTGATATGGGTGCTAGAGTGGTAGAAAACTCGGGAGTCGAAGTTGGAGCTGCAGTGGACCCCAGAGCTGATGTTAGACTTGCGGAAGATCCGCGTATGGAAAGAGTCCTCAGAGTGTTAGAGAGGATTGGAAATATGATGAATAGGCTGTGTTGATCATATGTGATTTTGAGATAATCGTGGGCTTGGATTGGTTAGTTAAACATAATGCTGTAATGGAATGCAGCATTAGGGTGATTCAGTTTAGTCTGGCTGGACACCTTAGATTTGAGATTGTAAGGAGTTGAGGAGGAACCTCGATAGTTGCGCTGTTGACAGGATTTAAGTAAGAGATTTTATTGGACGGCCAGTTTGGAAGGACTATACGGACTGTAGAGGATATGTTGAGAATATGTATATTGGATTTTAGGGGCAAATGGGAAGGAACCATTTTTAAGGAATAAGACGGTCCAATTGGTCAAAAATGTTTGAGATTATTACGAGACAGAAGGTACCATTTGGGAGAAAGGAATAATGAGATGTCATCACCCCCATCTATTTGGATAGCAGGTATAGTTGTAAATTTCGAGGACGAAATTTTTATTAGGGGGGAAGAATTGTAACAGTCTGAATTTTCGATCATTTTCCCGGGATTTAAGAAATGAATATTTTGGCCAATGCACTTATAGTGAGATCTCACCCGGAAATGCGCATTCACGGGATGCTAACCTTAGGGGTAAGGCTAGTACGGGATTGAGTTCGCACGACCAAAGAACTTGACCTTGGTTCGATCTTCGACCATATCGATTGACGAGGGAATGTTTTGAGCCAACCGAGACCGGTCTATTTGATTGATCGTGTCCGAAGGGAACTAGCGACAGACCCTCGCAATTATATGACAACCGAGGTCGTCCCGGGTAGAGTGAACTTAAACGTGATTTGACTTAGTGTCGGTCACGGGTCGAGAGCGCGTAATCCCAATGAGCCACCCGTTAGCCAGAGATAAGCTAAAGTTGCGATTGCTCGATTTTAGTCATTTCTTGGAATTCGGGCCCGGGAATCGAGAATTTTGAAAGTGACAATTTTGGACAGCCGATGACGTTTTTGGCTTGACCAACCTTGGGGCCAACCATTTCTGCAAAAAAAATGGATTTCGGTTCGGGACCGGGAAAATTACGATTTTGCCCCTGTGGACACCGATGTTGGATTTTGAGGCCGTTTGAGGTTATTTTTCGAGGCCGATACCGTTTTTGGGTGGCCATCTGGAGTGGTTTCGGACGAAAATTGGAATTTTGGCTCGGAAGTGAAAAATAATATTATTTTATTCCCGAAACTTTGCAGTTGATTTTCGAGGGCTTAAGAAGTTAATTTCGCGATTCCGATGCCATATTATGTTGGCCACGCATATATGGAACACGTATGTGCAAAAATTGGAATTTCGGTTCGGGATCGAAAAATTACGAAAATGCCCCTAGGCCATTTTTGAGTAATTCCGAAAATTGGTTAATTTTTGGGATTTAACCAAGGCTGGTTAAGGCTAAACCAGGTCTGGTCAGCTTGGGTTAAGGACAAATGACCATTTTACCCTTACATTATTGGATTGGATCAAATTTGGGCCATTGGATTAGGAGCAAAAGTGTCCAATGCTATGGATTAATGACACTTGGATTCCACCCACACTTTGTTGACCTTTTTGACCAGCTGACCTCTCTCTCTCTCCTCTCTCTTCTGGCCAGAACCCGCCCCTTCCACGATCACTCTCTCTCTCTCTCTCTCTCTCTCTCTCTCTCTCTCTCTCTCATTCTCTTCATCTTTGTTCCTCCCATCATTACCGTGGCTGCTGCTGCTGCTGCCGTTCCGCCCATTTCAGCCGCCCATCTAGCTGGTTCTTCTCGCCTTTCTTAGGTAAGTAACCTCCCCAAATGTCGCCTAGGACCTTGGGTATTGTTAGGCTTGTTTAGGGCTCGGTTTAGGGTGAATTTAGTAGCTGGTTTGCTCGGTGGTGTGTGTTGGCTGATTTCCAATTAGGTTGCTGCTGCGTCGATGGTTTTTGTTATTTTTACTGTGACTTATGTGGCCCAAATTTGAAGAAGTGTTCTTCATGAAAGTTGTTCCCAACATCTTGAACTATAACATATTTTAATTTGGAAATTTTTGGAAATCATTTGAGGCCATTCGGAAGCCCATCTTTGGACCGAAATAAAACTGCCTGATTTACTGTTCATCCGACCTTCGGGTCTGTTCGAATTTTTATAAATTTTTCCAGGACTATTTTCAAAATACTTCCTTCACAAAACTTGTTGGGGACATTTGTGGTTATAACATATAAAAATTTCAAAGCTTTTCAAGGTTATTTGTGTGTTGAAATAAATGTATTTTGAGGACAAAATAGTTTGTTAGAGCGAACTAATTTTGGTCTGATTTCGAGGGACAAAAATGCATGATTGCAGATTGAATCGGATTTTGTGTTCTGCATAAGAAATGTTGATCAAGATGTGTTTTATGACATATCCAAAATTTAGAATTTTTGGAGTTCGTTTACTATTTATTTTGATGGGATTTCGGTCACTGTTTAGGGTTCGGTTTAGGGGTTTATGTGGCTGTTTTGGGGGCTGAGATGAAGGCTGGTATTTGGTTGTCGTGGGCTGATTTGGGGACTGATTTGGCGAAGAAATTGGTGAGGATTTGTAGGCTCGATGATGGCTGTGATGTGTGGAGCGATTGCAGTTAATTTGTATAATTGATTGGAATTATTGTGACTGTTTGGAGACTGAATTAGAGGCTGTATATTTGTTGGTTACGGACTGATTTGGCAATGAAAAATTGAGGTTTAGTAGATTTGGATAGGGCTGTGATGTTGTGGACTGATCGGGAATTAATTGTGTGATTGATCGGGATTATTATGGCTTGATTGTGCTTAACTGATCAATTGTGTTGTTTGTGATTTGTTGGCTGGATCGGGATTATGTGTTGGGCTAAATATGGCGTGGTTGTGTGTCGTGTGTATGTGGCCGTGTAGTGTGGTGGTGTGGTAGTGTGATCGTGCATTGAGTTCGCGTGCTAAGCATGGGTGTTCGTGTGGTGTTTGTGTGACGAGGTTGTGTAAATGTGAAATGTGTGTGAAGTGTGTATGTTTGGCAGTGTGTTTGTGTGGTGGCGTGGTACGTGTTGAGAGTGTGGAACAAAGTTTCGTGTGTGTAAGATTGGTTGGAAAGGATCCGTCCTGAGGCGTGTACGTTTACGCGGGACGATGCCGTCCCTGACGAGGTGACGATGCCCGGCCTGACGAGGTGTCGATGCCTGACGTGGTCAGAAGACCGTTGGCCTGATGCGTTTTACGCGGGCGCGGTAGAAGGAAAGTGTGTGTAGGATTCCGTCCTGAGGCGTGTTCGTTTACGCGGGACGATGCCGTCCCTGACGAGGTGACGATGCCCGGCCCGACAGGGTGACGATGCCTGACGAGGTCAGAAGACCGTTGGCCTGATGCGTTTTACGCGGGCGCGGTAGTGGTGGAAGAGTTGAGAATGAGCGGGAATTGGCTTGAGGTGCGAGGTTTGAGAAAGTGACGCATGGTGTGAGTTGGTGTGCGAGTGTGTTTGTATTGCGTGGTGTGATGCTCGATTATGGGGAAAAAACTGCTAGGCATGGTATGGGATGTGCCCAAGTGGGTTTTGCTCTATAATCGGGGCACAGCGCGTCGTGATGTATTTACGTGGCATACTTGGCTGTGTGGTTGACTAACGTGCGGGGACGTGCATGATGGATTCCAGGTAGGGTCGCGTGTGGTTGCTAGTTTGGTTGATTGCTGTGTGTTATGCATGTTTCGTCTGGCGGTACGTGAATGCCTATGTGGGGTTTAGGGTTGTACACTTATTGAGATTCGTCTCACGGTTGTATAACCGCCACTTTCAGACCCCCAGTCATAAACTCGAGAAGTGCGCCCTTTCTTTTTGGAAGTTTGAGAAATCGCTTTTGGTGCCCAGTGGAACTGCAGGCGAGTGTCCGGAGATCCAAGCCAGAGAAACAGGAGCAGAATGGAAGAGGGCGATCTTTAGGTTTTTCCCTAGGGTATTTTAGGGGTTGTGTAAATCGGGTTGACCCATAGGGAAGTTAAGTTAACCAGACCCTGATCTTTTGTTATAACGGTGATTTCTGATGCTAGTTTGCTAAATATGTCTGTAATACAATGTTTGTATATTTGGTGTTGTATGAATATGTGGTTGTTGGATTGTTCTGTTGTTCTACCCTGTTGTCGTCATTATTTGTCCGGGGTTTTGTTATTCGCTTTCGCATGTGGCTCTGATGTTTGGGTTGGGTCGGCGACGTTCCTGGGACGTCGCATCATTTCGACCGGAGCAGGGGATGTTGCGAGCTCGTAGAGGTTCGGGGCGTGACAATCATTGCCACGTCATCACATCACCATGTCATCAATTTCATGTCATCATAATATCACATGTCATAATTTTCATGTCATTGCATGTCATGTGAGATTAATCTATAGTTCTTTTACTCGTAGAATTAAAGTTGCATATAGGTTGCATCTAGATAATTCATATCAAATGTCATTAACTCAAGTTAGAATTCACATAGATATTATTGAGAAAACCTCCTATATATTTTAAAATTGACAAAACAATCCATGTTTTATTACAATCTTTATATATGCAAATTTAATATCAATAGAAGCTTGTGTTTAGTAGAATCCTGCGGAAGCTTGATATCAGCAAAAGCTTTAGTCAAGCAAGAAGTTTGATATGACCATATACTTAGGAGTCTCCAGAAACTCAACTTAAGCAAAATTCTGATATAACAAGGAGCCTATAGTGAACTGAAGTATAATATCACCAGGAAGCATAGCTTGCTGATATAAGCATAACACATATACTACCTGTGATAGCTATCTTGTCGCGAACTTCAAGATTATTATTTTGCGATATTTTATCTTATCCATTGACAGCTTTTGGTCTGATATGTATTCCTATTTTAGAAGTAATTGATTGACAATAAATCTTAAAGGTTATTTGCGCGAGATAAAACAATCACGCATGATATCTTGGTTAATTGACAATCATTCTGAATGCAAGATACTTTCCATAGCCGAGCTACTCTATTTCTAGATACCTGCTATTGGATTGTATGGGCGACCAAATCTATGAGGATTTTGATAGATCAACTTCAACAACTACTCTGATCTGTTCAACAATTGATCTGATCGGAGATTGATCCTCTTGAAAATTATCCAAATGAAAGATTGGATGTGGAGGACTATAAACGGAGATCAAGATGAAAAAGAATGAGATTGATCAAGCAATTTAAAAGATCCATTTTTAGAGAGAGCTTTACATTCTTCATATTGTCTTTAGAGAACAATTAAAATTATAATCTTTGGGGAAGTGTTCACAGTGTTATGGTTTGTGCTTAGATATAGATAGTTAGATCTATTAACTTGAGTATAAGCAACACCAGCTTTGAGAAGAAGTGTTTGAGTATAAGCAACAAGATTTTATGCAACTTCTCTAAGATGTCTAATGGAATCTAGCCAGTAGGCTGTTAGTTTAAGAGAGTAGACGTAGGCTTACACCAATCAAACCGTTATAAGCTCCATGTGCATCGTTCTTTATCTCTCTACTCATACTCATTTACTGCATGGTGGAAACGTATTGCACTGCTTGATGTAACCAATTTGTGCTTATATCAACACTTTTTTTTTACTCGGTCATGCTTATATCAAACTTAACGCTTTTATTTCGACAATATTTTGTTAATTTTCTTGAAATCACCTGTTCATCCTCCTCTAGGTGATACTGTTAGCCAACATTAGATATAATTTAGATTAACATCGTATCTCATGCAATGCATATAGCTTAATATTTTATAAAAAAAAATAAAAAGAATTAGTTAGAATTGCATAATCACATTTAGAGATCATGTTTGAGGCATGAGTGCATTGTTTGTTCTTTACTTAATATTTTGCAGAATGCTTGGTGGACGGTCGATAATAAAGTCTCGCTTTTGCTTTGCTTAATGCATAGAGGGTCTTTGCCCTTTTCAAGCAATTTATTTATGCTTTGATTATTGAGTGTTGCATTAATTATTGCACATTTGCATGATCATCCATCACGTCGTAGTGGTTTAAGATTGAAATTGACCAAGACTGTTTGCAAAATATTTTTGAAAATAAAGAAAAAAGGTATCGAAAGGGTGTTGGATTTATCTAGCGTGATCAAGTGCCTGTATACATGATATCTCTAGTTCGTAAAAGTAAAGTATTCTCCCACACTTTACTTGGATTTCTAATTGACTCATAATAGATTAGTGGTGCCTCCTAATTGAATTTATTTGCATGTTAAATTAAATAAATCAAAACCTCAAAGCTGTGATTGGCATGGGCTTGAGAGAGTCTGATAAGTCTTTGGCTTCATAATACATTAGCTTTCCTTTTGGTGGATCACCTTTGGGAAGGTGGTAACATAGCCATATCATGGCTCATGGGAAGTGACTTAGACTTCAACACTTGCAAAGTCGAATCTCATCAACAACGTTTATAACCACCTTTTGTGCTCCACTTATGTCATGGGTTCGTTTACTGTCGCGACCCGCCAAATTTTCTTCGGAGAGGAAAAATGGTGTAGCCTAGTATGTGTTAAGTCTAGGTCTAGGACTTAACTTGGACTCTCCGAAGCCCATACCATATCGTAACTTGTGGTTTAGGTTTTTAACCTACAAGTGATTTTTATCGGCAAAAGAACACTACAAGTGCCATAACTTGTGTACGGCGTTCACTTTGGTGCCATAAGTTTTTTTTGGATCACTTTAGTGCTAAATTTTTTGAAAAACGATCACTTAAGTGCTAAAAATTTTTAAAAACGATCACTTAAGTGCCAACTCCGGTGCCGTACACAATTTTTCGCCGGAAATCCGACGTGGCATTTTTTTATTAATTTCTGAAGCTGACGTGGCTCGCCGGAGATTGGCACTTAAGTGATCGTTTTTCAAAAATTTTAGCACTTAAATGATCATTTTTAAAAAAATTTAGCACTTAAGTGATCGTTTTTCAAAAATTTTAGCACTGAAGTGATCCAAAAAAAACTTATGACACTTAAGTGATCGTTTTTCCTCCGACTTGGCATCAAAGTGATCCGAAAAAAGGTTATGGCACCAAAGTGATCTCCGTACACAAGTTATGGCATTTATAGTGTCCTTTTGCCAATTTTTATCTAGGAGTCGCCACTAATCAACTTGGGGTGGGTTAATTAAAAATCCAAGTAAGGTGACGAGTGAATCACCCTACTCCTACGAACTAGAGATTAAATGAGTTCGGGGACTTGGTTACACTAGTTGAGTGACTAGTGCCCTTTCGGTACCTTTCATCCTGTTCATTTCAAAAGATATTTATCATGCAGTTTGGATTGATTTTAAGAATATCTCCTAACATGTAAGATGATCAAACGAGTGTACAATCATTAAAGATTAGCAATCGAATTAGATATGCAACCTAGGGTTCTAACCCTCACTAAGATACAACATTAAACACTTGGCAATTTATGTAATTAAATGCTAATTAGAAATAACATGCATAATGATAATACAGCAGTAGTAAATATAGCACGCAAAATCCTACCTATAACCCCATAGGCTTATCCGATTTAAACATGATTATTAATAAAATAATTCACATAACTTAGAGAAATATTCAAAAATACTAATTTCTAAACTATTTCCTAATTTTAAAAGAAATAAAAAAATATTTTTATATTTTTTAAATATTTGTATATTTTTTTAAATAATATTTGTATATTAATATAATATTCAACCAGGCCGAGTCGGCGGATCCAGGTTAGGTCAGAACTGACTCGAGTCAATGGACCCGACCCAAAAACGTTGATCCGGGTCGGGGTTGTTGGGACTAACTATGCAACCTAAAGGGGGGTGAATAGGTTGCTTTGAAAGATATTACAGTTTTTTCGGAAAGGAGCGAATAACAAGGAGATATTGGAAAATACCAAATGTATAAGAGACAAAGTATCACTTGTATGCTAGAGATGATAAACAGAAGTATAAACAGCTGCACACAAGGATATATAGTGGTTTAGCTTTATCCTCAAGCCTACATCCACTCTAATCACTAATAGCCACAAGTTGGGGCTAGATTGCACTAGTAATTTACTGATCAAGTTACACTTCAGCAAGTACCACTCCTATCAGATTGTAGATCACACTACCAGGAGATGGATGTTGCTATTACTTGGTACACTTGAAATTTCAATACAATTACAATGCAGCAAGTGCTATCAACATGCATGAGCTTTTTGCTCGGTATAGAGCAAGTGAGAGATTTCAGAATTCTTGTAAGCACACACACTCTCACTCTAACTTGCTGGCTTCAGAGATCTTCTCTTTTATAGGTATCTTCAAACTAGTTGTTGTTGGTGTCTCGAAGAGCCAAAGTAGCCGTTAAAGTCGTTGGAGCTGTTGTCCTCGAAACTGACTGCCTACACAGACTATTCCTGAATTTCTGCAGACTTTCCCGAGTAGCTTATACTGTTTTATTGTAGCTGCGATACTAACTACCTGTCAGAATGACTCTTCTCCTTTCAGTCGGATCTTTTGCCGTGTCTGTCCAGTCCCAACGGCTATTATAGTGACATAACAATCATATTAAATGAATCGTTGCTTAAACATCACCAATTACTAGATCTCTTCAGTTTGAACAAGACATCATCCTTTAGCTAATCTTTGAGATTGATGGTGCTGTTTACACGATCCTTCAAGGATGGTCATGTATTCTTCTCTTCAATGAATAACATTATGATCATCACTTAGTCCTTTGAATATATCTACACTTAGACAATGTAGATATTATACCAAGGATAATTTGGGTATCATCAAATTATTTAGAGATGTTTCTCCAACAGGGGTCAACCCGGGTCCTTAATCGGACGGGGCACGATTAGGGCCCGGTCTGATGGAATAAGACAAAACAGGACCGGTTCAATCGAGTCAAACTAACCTTATTTGGTTTGTAAAATTTGGCCAGAGCCGGCTCTTGCGTGCAGAGGCAAATGAAGGTGTCGGCTGGGCAAGATCTGGCGATTGATCGACAATTTTGCCCGGCCGTTGACCTTGGTTGTCTTGGCACCTGAGGCCGGGGCGGCCCCCTTATGATCTACCTAGGTGACTAGCCATGGTGGCCACCGGCCGAGCTCCAACCAGGGTACCTCAAGCCCAAACGTTGGTTGGAGCTTAGCCAATGGACCCAGGCCAATTTTTGGTCACCCTCAACCTCCCACGACCACCAAAAGGCTATCCATGAAGACCACAGGTCGCCAGACAGCTCGTACGTCGCTGGCCAAGGACCGACGCAAATCGACTTCATTTGGGCATTATGTCAAGCACATGGAATGCGTAACTAAAACAAGGGAACTTAGACCTCTCCCAAGATCAAGGCCTACTATGGCGACCATGACTTCTCTTCGACGGCGAGTATGGATCGGTAACAGGATCGGTATGGGCCGAAATTCGCGCGAAACGACTGGTGCGAGTCCCGACCAACCTGTATAGAAAAAAAGGGCAAAACAGGGCACAAAAAGGGCCGAGAAAGCTTACTGGTCAAGGGCGTCGGCCCGGTGGATTGCTGCCAGCTTTGGCTCGACGGAGAGGCTCTTGTAGCTTCGTCCTTCTACCTGCCAACAAAAGTCTCACTCTTTGTTTCTTCTTTCCTCTCTTTGCTCTGTTTTTTCTTTTCACTGTGGCCGGCCCGCTCTCTCTCCATCTTTGGTCTTTTTATGATTGACGACCACTTGCTCCTGCTCTATTAATGGCCTTGCAGCAGCCTGCACCGGCCTACTTTGCGTCATTGAATTTTGTGGACGTTTTAGGCCGGTGTAGAGAGGGGTGCTCTCCTCCTCTGCTTCTCGATGTCCATGGCAATGGAGAGAGGAAGAGGAGAGAGGGAGAGAGGCTGGGCCAAGCGCAGGTGAGGGAATGAGATGGTTGGGATTTGCGTGGGCAAAGGGAACGGCTATGGCCGTCGGTTGCGCAAGGGGAGAGAGAGGAAGGGGTTGGCCCGCGTGAGGAAGGAGGAGGAAGGAGTGGGCTGGGCCAACTTCTACGCGAAAGAGAGGAAAGGCTAGGCTAGGCTGGACCGGGCCCAGTCTGACGCGGAAGAGAGAAAGATAATAAGATCGGGTCAAGCTAGCCTTGGCCCGGTCCAATCTAATTTTTTTATTTTTTTTAAAAATATATATTCTAATAATGAAAAAGTACACCTAAAGTCTACATGTCATGCGATTAAATGAAAATATTTTTGTTTTAAGGTCTGGTCAGGCTAGCCTTGGCCCGATCCAATCTAATTTTTTTTTTTAAATATATATTCCAATAAGGGTTAATACCCCCAAAAATCCCAAACTGGTACGCGTGTGACAATTTTGCCCCGAACTTTTTTTTGACCACCAAAAACCCCAAACTGGTACATCTGTGACAATTTTACCCCAAACATACTACAAAAAACTCCAAACTGGTATACTTGTGACAATTTTACCCTGAAAATACCACAAAAAATGTCAAACTGGTATACATGTGACAATTTTACCTTGAACTAAAATTTTAATATTATCTTTTATTTTTTTGAATTTTTATTAATTTTTTTGTTTTTTATTTTTTTTTTCTTCATCTTCAACCTCTGGTCGGTCGCTGGACCGACGACCGGCTAGAGGCGGAAGCCGGCGAGGTCATCCCCGCCGGCTGCTGGCGAGGACCGCCTTCGCCCGACTCAGGCGAGGGCAGCCTTCGCCGGCATCGGGCGAGGGTTGCCCTCGCCTGGGCGGGCGAGGACAGCTCTTGTCCGACGCCGGCAAGGGCGGCCCTCGCCGGAGTAGGGCGAGAGCTATCCTCGCCTGAGTTGGGCGAGGGCTGTCCTCGCCCGACGCAGGCAAGGGTCGCCCTCGCCCGACGCAGACGAGGGTCGCCCTCGCTAGATCTAGGGAGGGCAGCCCTCGCTTGAGTCCGATGCCGGCGAGGGCGGCCCTTGCTAGCGCCGGTGAGGTCGAGCCTTGCCAGCAATCGGTGAGGCCGACCTCGCCGGCTTCCGCCTCTGGCCGGTCGCCGATCCGGCCACCGGCCAGAGGTTGAAGATGAAGAAAAAAAAAGAAAAGAAAAAAAAAATTCGAAAAAATAAAAAAATAATATTAAAATTTTAGTTCAGGGTAAAATTGTCACATATGTATCAGTTTGGGATTTTTGTGGTATGTTCAGGGTAAAATTGTCACAAGTGTACCAGTTTAGGGGTTTTTTGTGGTATGTTCGGGGTAAAATTGTCACAGGAGTACCAGTTTGGGGTTTTTGGTGGTAAAAAAAAAGTTTGGGTCAAATTATCACACGCGTACCAGTTTGGGGTTTTTGGTGGTAAAAAAAAAGTTCGGGGTAAAATTGTCACACGTGTACTAGTTTGGGGTTTTTAGTGGTATTAACCCTTCTAATAATGAAAAAATACACCTAAAGTCTACATGTCATGCGATTAAATGAAAATATTTTTGTTTTAGGAATCAAAAATTTAATTCCTTATTTTATATAATTTAATTGAGTAATTAAAAACAGGTGTCAACATCTACATCTCTTTAAAGGTGAGCTCGCAAAGGTTTGCATTCAAAGATAAAATGACACCAAAATTTGGCCCGTGCATGTTCAATGAATGCTATTTTTGGTGGGACCATGCCTTTTTTATGATGCAATATAAGATAATGCATGTTAAAGCAAATAAAAACATACTTGAGGTTACTTATCTTGCCAGGAGGGTAGAGTAATTTCATATAGTTAATATTGGGTGTTGAGGACCCGAACCTATCTTCGGTCGCCTTGATGGGGGAAGTTGTTTATCTAGGACCCGAACCTATCTTCGATCGCCTTGACGGGAATTTCGTTTGTCTAGGACTCGAACCGATCTTCGATCGCCTTGACGAAGGAAATTGTCTGTCTAGGATCTGAACCTATCTTTAGTCGCCTTGATTGGATTTCGTTTGTTTAGGACCTGAACTTATCTTCGGTCGCCTTGATAGGGTTTGCTTTGTCGAAATACTTGCATCTTGTCAGAGGTATCTAAAAAGGCTTGATGTGAAAAGAGGGGGGCGATCCCATGTTCGGTGATTCCTTGAAAAAGCACCTGCATCTTGTTTGAGGTACATGAAAAGACTTGACCGATAAATGTCTGGGTTGGTTCAGGGCGTCTAACGGCTTGGTGAACAAAGGGAATTAATCCAAATGTCCGATTTTGCCTACTTAGTACCCAAATCTTTCTTCGAGCTCACCACAGGGCGATTAAAGTGTCTGCTTAATCCTCGAAGCCTTTCTTCGGGGGCACCACGGGGTGATTAAAGTACTTGGTTAGTATCCGAAACATTTTTCCGGACACACCGCATGGTGATGAAAGTGCCTACTTAGCCCCCGAAGCATTTCGTCGGGCGCACCACAAGGCGATTAAAGTGCCGAGTTAGTATCCAAAACTTTTTTTTCAGACTGCAGGGCGATGAAAGTGCCTGCTTAGTCCCCGAAGCCTTTTTTCGGGCGTACCATAGGGCGACTAAAGTGGCTATTTAGTATCCGAACTTTTCTTTGGACATACCACATGGCGATGAAAATGTCTATTTAGTATCTGAACTTCTCTTCGGATACACCACGGGGCAATTAAAGTACTTGTTTAGTATCCGAACTTTTCTTCGGACACACCGCAGGGCGATGAAAGTGCCTGCATAGCCCCCGTAGCCTTTCTTTGGGAGCACCATAAGGAGATTAAAGTGTCTGGTTATTATCCGAAACTTTTCTTCAGACGCACCGCAGGGCTATAAAAGTGCATGCTTAGCCCCCGATGCTTTTCTTCGGGCGCACCATAGGGCAATTAAAGTGCCTGGTTAGTATCCAAAACTTTTCTTTGGACGCATCGCAGGGCGATGAAAGTGCCTGATTAGTTCCCAAAGCCTTTTTCGTGCGTACCACAAGGCGATTAAAGTGCCTATTTAGTATCCGAACTTTTCTTCGAATGCACCACAGGGCAATGAAAATGCCTTTTTAGTATCGAAACTTCTCTTCGGACGCACTGCAGGGCGATGAAAGTGCCTGTTTAGTATCCAAACTTCTCTTCGGATGCACCACAAGGCGATGAAATGGCTCAAGGGGAATACCTAGCTAGTATCTTTAATCCGTGAGGGCATGTCTTTTGTTGGACATGTTTCTGTGCAAAAAACATATGCATTCGTCGAAGAAATGGACAATTAAGGCTATTGTAGAATACATACATCTTTTGAGACATCTGGGTTGCATCTCGCGCAATGATAAATGCCTTTCTTTTTCAAAGGAACACATGGTTTACCTTCTAGGTGGTTTGAAAAGAGTGATGATGAAATACTTGGGGTTTTTTACTCTAAGGTTTGATGAATCATCTGTTGAATAATCGACCTTTCTCGGGAAATACCGACCTTTCTCAGGACTCATCGCTGGGGATGGTAAAGAGGGCTTTTCAGTGCTTAAATTTTTGTGGTGTACCACTGGGAAGTAAGAGAGACTCCAGGACACGAAAGCATGCCGTGTCAATCCCATTGAGGGGGATGTTCAAGAATCTTTGGGATGTCTTTGGAGACAGCCCGAACGTCAAGCACTCTTTGGGTCTTTGAGGATCTTTTACCTATCAGAGACGATTATAGCAAATAGGCATGCATTTATCAAGGACATAGACAAGCTAGGCTATTCCTGAATACGCATTTCAAAGCTCATGTATGATGATTTTGCCATGTTTGCATCACCAGATATCCACCGAGGATAATTCTCAATTGAGACAATTTTCGCTCACAATGTGGACTTCTCAAGATGCTGAACGAGGGACCTTAAGTCAGAAAGGACTTTCCACTCTCTCTCATTGAAAAGGGGTTGTTTTGTCCCGACCATTAATACGGAAATATTAAAAACACTCAATCTGACCATCGTCACATCAATAAAGGTCTGAGTTTTCTCACAAGCGGTATGATCTTACCAATATGAGAGGTCTTTATCAGGATCGTAATACAGGCTTGGTAAATGGCTTAACAAAGAAGATTGTCTGAGTCAAGGCCATGAAAAAAAAATTTTGTAATCATCTCCGGATTTACAAGTCAAGAACCCTGCAAAATGAGGTAGAAGTAGTCTTGCTCACACTTCCTTGAGCAATGTTTATAAAAATTTGAACTTTGCATTAATTCAGGTGCCCTAGTCAAAAGAGACTTCATGAGACACGTAACGTAGGCTCGGCTCACAGGTTCAAAAACGAAAGGATCATTAGGCTAAAAAATATGTGTATAAGAGGTGAGAGTCGGTGATCATCTTGGCATTGTCACTAGTCTTCTGCTTCACAGTCGGGATCTTCTTTGCAAACTCCCCGGGGTAATTTGGCGCTTTGGCTTGTTGGACTTTTGTCTAACCATTGCAAATTTGCTTGAGGATACAAATTCCTTTACAGTCAGAATTCATTTTTTTATTATTATTATTTTTTTGTCCATGGGAATTGGCCTTGCTTTTGCCAGGCACACTGCTTTTTATGCCCTTAGTTTTTAGCATTTTTTATTTATGGGCGTTGGCCTTGCTTTTACCAGGCATACTGCTTTTTCATGCCCTTAATTTTCATTAATTCATTTCATCATTTTTTGCTACTCTTTTGGTGTTGTCAGGAACTAGCCTAGACAAGTTCGAACAAAACAATACCATTAGGCTCTTAGTGTCTTTATCTTCTGTCGGCACTTCGGACTATGATGCTTGAACTATGGTGATTTTTTCCTTGCCCCCATGTGGGGGATGATCACCACTTGGGTTTGTACGAAACAAAATCGTTGCCTCAATTAGGCTAGCAAAGGATATAAATGTATGTGATAGAAGAAGAACTGCTCTTTGTCATCCTAGGGCACTTAAATTATCGTAAGAGTTCATCTGCAATAATAACACTCGAAAATTGATGCAAGTGAGAGCGAGAAAATTTCTATCTATTTTTCTCACCTTGCGATGCCAACTTACCTCCAGTTGCCCCAGCATGGGGTGGTTCTTGATAGGGGTGATTTGAAAGGAAACTCCAAGTGTATGGGCTCAAAATAGTTAAACAAAGGATCGTCGGTAGTGTATGGGGTAGAGAAATGAACTGCCTCTCGTCATTTTGACTACAGTACCATACGCGAGAAATCCCTTTACCTTATAAACATGGAATCTCTTCATTCGTTTAGGCGGGGATCAATACAGGGGGTGGTGTTTGGAGTAAGGATTGCTTTCCGTCATCTCAACACTTCTCGTTTAACATACCCGAGCAGTTCGACACCATTCGTCAAATTGTCATTTTGACAAATTTCCACATGGAATTGGTGAATTAAACAGATAAAATTACTGTGCAGAATTTCTTTCCAAAAAACATGCGACGCGTTTGAGGGATGATTAAGCATCTACTCGTTTTAAATGTTTCCTCCTTCTTTGATTCATTTTACTCTTATGAAAAGAGTTTTAGGAAAAGAGATACTTACCTGTGCTGCAGTAGCGAGGTAACCCTGCAAGGTAAGAGAGACTGTTAATGAACAGCTCTTTGAGAGATAAAAATTGGAAATGATATAACATTACCCTTCGTGTCTCCCTTCATTTGAGTTTAAGTTGACAACTCCGTGAACTTTCTCGGATGTTGACAATTCCTGTCGAAAACAGCATGAGCTCATGTTAAAAATAAAATGATTGAGGGTAAATTGAGAATGATAGCAGAGTCTTTTATTTTGAAACCCCTTCCTAGTTTGTCTTAAGCTCGAATGAAATCTTCTGTAGCCAAGGACATCTCCAACTAGGTAGCTATTCCTCGACGCATGTTATGTCAATGCGATTCTAGCACGTTTGAGAAGCTTCTCGCGAATCATTTGATTCCTGACCGTGCAGGGCATGTACAATTGCCTGCATGGGGATCTTTGCAGCAAAGCTAATCTTTACTTTGAATGTCTTCGACTCATATGGGCATCCTAGTCTTTTCTGATGACTACCATCGAGACTTCCATGACTGTCGAGATTAGGATCGGTGCTATCTTCTCATATGCAAAGTCCTTTTCCAGATGCTTGTGCTGGACCTTTACTCAAATTTGTCCTATGTAAAATGAAAGGTTATGTAATTTCTACGTTAAAATGAATAAACTTTAGGGACGAAATACACCCTTCTTGATGGAATGGAGGGGGGGTTCTAACATTCCATGTATAACATCCTCAATTTCAGTCATTGGGAAATGGCTATTGTTTAAGTTTGGTAGTTTTTCAATTGAAACCAATTTTTACTCTTGTTCTGGAAAACCCAATTTCGGATCCTTTGTACCCCTTCATTTTGTTATTTTTGTGGAGACTTTTGTGATCCGAATTTCCAAACACTTCATCCTTGAAAGTTTCTCCAAACATCTTGAAGTTTTACATACTTTAATTTTAGAATTTTTGGACTTGATATGAGTAGTATGACAGCCTAATTTCCGGACCGTGTAAAACTGCCCAGAATGGGTATTTCGGTGATGTTCACACTTTTTTTTTATACAAGCTTTTCTGGGCCGATTTTGGAAAAGTTTCCATCACAAAAGTTGTTGAGAACTTCTTTTTCTATAACATATATAAATTTGGGAATTTTTCGAGATTGTTATACGTGTTTTGTTGCGGAAAAACCTTGGAAAATCTTGAGAACTAAGCATGATGCGGGTTGTGATTTTAGTGCCAATGAGTCTATTTCTTGTGACCCGATTGGCCCGAATCAATTACACAAGAAACTAGCAAATCTATAAGGCTCTAAGGAGTCCACGGTCTAGAAAAGTTTAGAAGAGGCTAGAAGATAAGGCTTTGACATGGTCAAAGCTTCTCCTTCAAGCTTCCATTATTAAGGTTCATTAATGCCATCAAATGGCCCTTGACTTAGAAGCCCCATTCATGATGACAAGCCTTAATTAGTTGGACTTTGGAGACACCATCATCATTACATGCATTAATGGCCTTGAGTAGGAAGCAAGTAAGGACTTCTATAAATAGGGAAGCCCCCACTTGAAGAAGACACACACACCACCAATTGGCCAACCTTCTCTCTTGCTTCTTTGCTTCTTGTTCACGCCGAGAAAGAGAGAAAGAGAGAGAGAGCTCACCGACTAGCTCGTGTCTCTCCTTGTTGTTCGGTCAATAGGAAGCCACATCCAAGGTTCGTGTGTTCGTGTTCAAGCCCGAGAACCGCCGAGACTCCCGTGTTCCTTTCTTGTTCTAGTTCTATTTCGTAGTGCAAGTAAACTTCCTAATATCGGGAAAGGAAGTTGTGATGCGTTGTGACACGATTTGCTTGGACTGTTTTTCGGTCGTTTGGTTGGTCGTAGTTGGTTTAATCCCTTGATTTGATTATGTTTCATGTTTCACGTTTGTCTTGAGCTAGAACCGAGATTTGGCTGGTAAAGTGCACATGTTATAGCTATGCGTGGTGTTCTCTTGTATAAACTTTGCTATTGATCTGCCATTGATGCGGGTGCAGTAAGAGCCGACTTATGTTAACAGCGATCCCCTCATCCTTGCTTGATAGTAGTAGGTTTTACTTGCTGAGTCTCCCCGACTCATCCCCCGTTATTTCCTTTTCAGGTCCGAAGAATGGTGTCTCTCCCGACCCGGTTCGGCAACCTCGTGGAAATGAGAGCCGAAGTGCTCACTGTGACAGATGCCCGGGAAGGCTGAGCCTACCGCCGGATCACGACGTATGTGATGGTCAATGAGGGCCTAACGGACTTGGTGCCTCACCCGTACGTCGCATGACATGGCTACACTGATGGAGAATGAGTTGGACCCCTACGTGGGTTCAATGGATCTTTTGGCAGTGTAGGCGGGCCAGCTCCAGGGTATGCCATGGGTAGGGTGTAGATCGGCCATGCGGACGGGAAGCGGGGAGGAGATGTGGATGGAGTTAGAAACGAGAAGATGAAGTAGAGGAGATAGGATCACCCAAGCCGAGTTTTTCTATTCATAGTCGGCTAGGAACGGATGAGTCTCTAGAATATACATGTAAAATATGTGATGTTTGCCATGGCCCGAAGGGCTTGTTAAAATATGTTTGCATGCACTGTAAATATAAGGTTTGCTCATGATAATGCTTGTCTAAATTCCGCTGTTGTTCTGAATGTGATTGTCCCGAGTTTACGTTTCCACTTGTGCTTATTAAAACGATAACAATGAACGGGACGTCACGTTAATGACCCCAAGGTGGGGGCGTTACAGTCTAATTTGGTATCAGAGTAGGTTCCCCTCCAGTAAGTGCAAGTTCGGTGTTGAACTAAGAAGAGGCTGTGGAATCCTGAAAGGACCCGATCCGATGAGGGCAGGGAGTGGTCGCCGAGGTAGAACCTGATCAAAGAGCGGCTCTTGGCTATGAAGTGGACGCCGGGGCATGAGGCTTGATCAAGGTGTGGCTTCTAGCAAGAGTGGTCGCCGGGGTTGAAGACCTGAACAAAGTGCGGCTCCTGACAGGCTTCTAGGATGATGGGTAAGAGAGGAACAAATTGAACTATGCATTGAATGGGGGAGAACGATTCTGAAATCCAAGAGGAAATAAAGATCCGGAGTGATAAGGTATGCTGAAGTTGGGGAAGTTAGCTAGGAAACACCCTTGCGCATGTGGATGATTGATTGTGGTTGAATAGGTTATGTGCTAATATTTGTTTGTGACCACTGACCTATTCTTATGTTGTAGAAAGTCTCGTTAGAATACCGATAGTAAAATAAGTGTTCAGGACCAGGCTGCGACCACTAAGGAAAAAAAAGAAAGTTCCATCAGGACACCACGACCTGGAAAGAGAAGTCCAAACAGGTTCCCTTCAGTAAGTGGTAGTTTGGTATTGAGCCAAGAAAAGGCTGTTGAATCCCGAAATAACTGGTTCAATGAGGGCGGGGAGTGGTCGTTGGGGTCAAAGACCTGAACAAGGAGTGGCTCCTGGCAGGTTTCTAGGGTGGTGGGTAAGAAAAGAAATAAACCGAACTAGGTACTGAACGAGGGAGAACGGTTCTGAAAGTAAAACAGGAACTGTTACTTGGAATGATAAGTGTGATCTTCATAATGATAGAATTGGTATAAGGGCATAATAGATCTAGTTATGTTGGCCCCGTAAGATATTGACATCAATATAAAAGTAAATTATGTTTGAGTAAGATTTTATTAGAGTAGCGCAGCGGAAGCGTGGTCAAGCTTGCAGCATCTCCAGTATGTTGGATTGAGGTCGGGGAAAGAAAGGTCACTGGTCTAGAGCTAGTCCAATTTACAGCGGATGCCACACAGGTAATTAGGAAAGCTAAGTCCCAAGTACGTAGGACCTTTTTAAATTCTAGAAAGAATAGGGAATTTGGCCTATTGGTTGACGCTGCCATCGAAACTTGCTCAGATACATGTTGTGTTCCATATATTGATGTTGAGAAAGTATGAGCAGATCCGACACGCGTGCTGAATTTTGACGAGGTCGAATTGGACAGCAGAATGTCCTATGTTGAAGAGCCGATGCGGATCGTGGATCATAAGGAGCAAGTGTTGAGAAGTAAGGCCATTCCCTTAGTAAAGGTCTTGTGGTGTCACCATGAAATAGAAGAAGCTACCTAGGAAAGTGGAGAATTAATGAAGCGTTAATATCCCCACTTATTTGAGGAATCAGGTACGTTTTAAATTTCGGGGACGAAATTCTTTTAGAGGAGGAGAATTGTAACGTCCTTAATTTCAGTCCCTGGGAAATGGCTATGGTTTAAGTTTGGTAGTTTTTCAATTGAAACCAATTTTTACTCTTGTTCTGGAAAACCCAATTTCGGATTCTTTGTACCCCTTCGTTTTGATATTTTTGTGGAGACTTTTGTGATCCGAATTTCCAAGCATTTCTTCTTGAAAGTTTCTCCAAACATCTTGAAGTTTTACATACTTTAATTTCAAAATTTTTGGACTTGATATGATAGTACGAAAACCTAATTTCTGGACCGTGTAAAACTATCCAGAATGGGTATTTCAGTGATGTTCACACTTTTTTTTTATTTTATACAAGTTTTTCTGGGTCGATTTTGGAAAAGTTTCCTTCACAAAAGTTGTTGAGAACTTCTTTTTCTATAACATATATAAATTTGGGAATTTTTCGAGATTGTTATACGTGTTTTGTCGCGGAAAACCCTCGGAAAATCTTGAGAACTAAGCATGATGCGGGTTGTGATTTTAGTGCCAATGAGTCTATTTCGTGTGACCCGATTGGCCCGAATCAATTACGCAAGAAACCAGCAAATCTAGAAGGCTCCAGGGAGTCCACGGTTTCCACGGTCTGGAAAAGTTAAGAAGAGGCTAGAAGATAAGGCTTTGACATGGTCAAAGCTTCTCCTTCAAGCTTCCATTATTAAGGTTCATTAACGCCATTAAATGGCCCTTGACTTAGAAGCCCCATTCATGATGACAAGCTTTAATTAGTTGGACTTTGGAGGCACCATCATCATTACATGCATTAATGGCCTTGAGTAGGGAGCAAGTAAGGACTTCTATAAATAGGGAAGCCCCCACTTGAAGAAGACACACACACCACCAATTGGCCAACCTTCTCTTTTGCTTCTTTGCTTCTTATTCATGCCGAGAAAGAGAGAAAGAGAGAGAGAGAGCTCACCGACTAGACCGTGTCTCTTCTTGTTGTTCGTTCAATAGGAAGCCACATCTAAGGTCCGTGTGTTCGTGTTCAAGCCCGAGAACTGCTGAGACTCCCGTGTTCCTTTCTTGTTCTAGTTCTATTTCGTAGTGCAAGTAAACTTCCTAATATCGGGAAAGGAAGTTGTGATGCGTTGTGACACGGTTTGCTTGGACCGTTTTTCGGTCATTTGGTTGGTCGTAGTTGGTTTAATCCCTTATTTGACCATGTTTCATGTTTGATGTTTGTCTTGAGCTAGAACCGAGATTTGGTTGGTAAAGTGCACATGTTATAGCTATGCGTGGGTTCTCTTGTATGAACTTTGCTATTGATCTGCCATTGATGCGGGTGCGGTAAGAGCCGACTTATGCTAACGGTGATCGTCTCATCCTCGCTTGATATTAGTAGGTTTACTTGCTCAGTCTCCTCGACTCATCCCCCGTTGTTTCCTTTTCAGGTTCGAAGAATGGCGTCTCCCCCCGACCCGGTTCGGCAACCTCGTGGAAATGAGAGCCGAAGTGCTCACCGTGATAGATGCCCGAGAAGGCCGAGCCTACCACTGGATCACGACGTATGTGATGGTTAATGAGGGCCTAATGAACTTGGTGCCTCACCCGTATGTAGCATGGCATGGCTATACTGATGGAGAATGGGTGGGACCCCTATGTGGGTTCAATGGATCTTTTGGCGGTGTAGGCGAGTTGGCTCCGGGGCATGTCACGGGTGGGGTATAGATCGGCCATGCGGACGGGAAGCGGGGAGGAGATGTAGATGGAGTTAGAAGTGAGAAGATGAAGTAGAGGGGATAGGATCACCCAAGCCGAGTTTTTCTATTCATAGTCGGCTACGAACGGATGAGCCTCTAGAATATGCATGTAAAATATGTGATGTTTGCCATGGTCCAAAGGGCTTGTTAAAATATATTTGCATGCACTGTAAATATAAGGTTTGCTCATGATGATGCTTGTCTAAATTCCGCTGTTATTTTGAATGTGATTGTCCCGAGTTTACGTTTCTGCTTATGCTTATTAAAAAGATAACAATGAATGGGACGTCATGTTAATGACCCCTAGGTGGGGGCTTACACCATGCCCCCTAGTCTACTCTCCCAATTAAGCACTCCCTGCACTTTTAAGGCAAAAACACATTAGTTGTTTGCAAAAACTTGGGCTAGGACAAGGAACGAGATACATCCTTTTAGTATTTCATCATGCTTCGTTCGAGATGTCCCAACATTTGTGCTCTATCTGGCTCGCTAGCACGTCAGAGTCTAGCATGCTCCTCAGTTCGTCCCTTGAAAAAGAAAAGGGATAGAATGTCATTTCCAAAATTTATTAAGGAATAAGAGATACCTTTTTCTTTTAAAAGGGGTAATCTCTTCTTAGTTTGCCCCCGACTTTCTTGTACAAAATGATGTTCCGCTCATCATGGAGTCAAGGAATGCTCAACACTCCCTCTGACTCTCTAGGAGTGATATCTCACACTAGTAGTAATGAGATTTGCGCCACATTTTATCTTGAAGGTTGGATGATTTTCACCTAGATTGCCCCTATCGAATTAGTCGGTCCGCTATCACCACCAGGGTCTGATGTGCTCTTTAGTTTATTATCATTATTGGGACTTGATGTGTCATTTCCAAATGTGCCTTCATAATAACAAATCAAAGGGGAGTATACTCTGAGACACGAAGTGAGCAAGTTAGAAAAACAAACAAGGCTATAAGCATGCACGTCTTTCTACCATCATTCTTTCTTCAGTCCTTTTGAAAAATGATAAAACGTTCGTTTCATTTTTCTTTTTAAGTTTAGAAACGAGGAAGCATGAGAAAGCCTGGGCCTCAGAATACTTTCTTTTACATAGCTATATATCATTAATGGGCCGGTTTGGGATACCACCTCATGCCTTCAAAATACAATCATTATTAACTTTTTACAAGAAGTGGATTTACAGCCTCATGGGAGGAGGGGATTTCAAAAAGTCTATTCCTCTAATGGGAATGACATCCAAAACAGGAACGACCAGTTCAAGAAACAAAAAGTGAAACACAAAAAACGGTTCCATCACGGGAGAGTTGGTGAGAAATGGAAGCTCATTTATCAGGGGCTTCATGCTCGAGCTTTGAGTGTGTTCAACATGGACATCCATATTACCCCCATGGTCGGGCGAATGATTTAGTTGTTCGCTGGGAGACAAGCTCTGAAGAGTAAGTGCTCCTCTATCTAATTGGTTTTGGATTTTGTGCTTGAGGGGGAGGCAATCATTAGTCGAATGGCCAACTTCACCTATACGATACTAGCAGCTTTTCAGGGGATTATACCATGGGCAGTAATCGAGATTTTAGCGTGGAGGGACCTTGGCCACCAAACCTCATTTCTACATAGTGATCTAAAGCCTTGACAATGGTACCAGTAATGGCATGAATTGACGACGTGGCCTTCACTCCTGAGGCCCAAGGTCGTGCTAGCAACTTAGCCAAGGATGTAAAATATAGACATTACCTGGCCCTGCTAAGTTCCTGATGCGTTCAGTGGTGGGCACCGGCCTAAATCGTTTATGTTTCCATTTTTTTTAGCATGGCACCAATCTTTCAAATAAAGACTTCCGTTTCGTCAACTTGAGGTCGTCAAGAGGACAAAGGGGCAATGAACCCTTACTTTCTGGATTGATGGGGGTTAGTTCTATTTGGGTCTCAATCTCTACGGTAGAATTGAGAGGCAGTATCACTAATCTTCTGTCTAGAATAGGCTGTGTAATATTGCCCTTGTCAGCATGTTCTTCGTCCCTCACAGTGGGAAACTTTTCAACAATAGAGTCATGCTCGGTGGTCTCTCCGTCACGTAAGGCTACCTCGATACTTTCGCCCATAAGGACGAGTTGATCAAAAGATTTAGCGGCTAAGCCCAACATTTGGCCCTGATACTCGCATGGAAAGGCTTTCATGAACAAATCCACCAATTCTTTCTCTGTTGGCTCTGGGCTAATCTGGGCAGCCAAACCCCTCCATCTCGTGGCATATGCCTCGAAGGACTCACCCTCCTTCATCACTGTATGGACCAGATTGTCACGGGATGGAGTGACATTGATGTCATTCTCATGTAGTTTGTGGAAAGCGTCCGCCAATTCTTTCCAAGTCCTAAAGAGATTAATCTTCTTCACAATGTACCACCGTAAGGTAGGCCCAGTTAGACTCGCTCGGTACAATTTAATCATCATTTGGGCCAGGTAGGCCTACAAACGGATCTTTAGACAAGAAACATCGGCATATTTTTTGCATTCGGGCATTTGGAGATCTTTTGGGATTTTGATAGTGGCACGGCTGGAAAGATCAATGGGGCCTTGATTTTATGAACCTTGCAACTAGCTAAGCTTCTCCATGATCTTTGCAAGGTGTTCATCTTGCTCACCTCGCTCAATTTTTGGCACACCTATGGATATCACAAGAGTGTCTTTTACAATAGTGATTTGAGGGGGAGCGCTGACCACATCAGTAGTCTCACCCTCAATAGCTATGTCCATGTTGGGTGGCAGCACTATTTTGTCTTGTGATAGAGTGGCTGCGGAGTTAGGCTTGGCTTGAAGAGACTCCATTTGCTTTGAGAGTTGTTGAAGGACAGTGAAGACTTGCTTCATGTCATTCTCAATGTTAGCAAGATGATTCGGCGCTTCACTTTAATCAATCACTTTTGCTTGAGGCCACGTACGGACGACTGGTGGTCGATGACTCATGATTGCCTGGTTTGAGTACATTCATAAGTACCTGTCGAGAAGTGGCAATAAATGAGTATAAGACCTCATAAGGGATTAGTCCATGACTTAGTCTAGTACTGTATTTTCATACTCTGTTTAGTCAAGTACTTTTCCCGTTCTTGCAAAAATAACAGATGCGATTTTTTTTTTATGTTATTTTTTTTACAACGGCAACAAGGTTGCCGTCTTCGGGGGTCAAACCTTGGTTGCTCCGGACCGATTCATTCCCCCATACCACCAAGCTGAGGCGTTGGTAGTGTTAACGAGGTATGTTCCTTTTTTATTTATTCACAATTTTTCTCTTTTCTTTTTTTTGAAAACAACGAGAAATTGCATGGTAAAATAATGATTTATAACATGTTTATAAAAATAAGGGCATGAATTGGAAGTAAATATTCAGAAAGAGTTTTAGCGACTATTTCTTCCAAAATGACCACGGTATTAAATCCACAACTAACCTAGACTAATTATGGACTGACTGGGACATACGAAAATAAGTAAATTGCAAAGTGCAGGAATAGAAAACTTACTTTACCATGAACTATGGCAATCACAGAAACATATACATGGAATGTGAAGTTCGATTTCTGTCTAGACGGCTTTAGCAAAGTGAAGTTAAAAGGATGTCTGACCATCGCAGTCTCGCATTAGTGTCAGGTCCTTCTAACATCGGCTCAGTCAAACGGAATACCTTATAGTCATGCAGATAGCGGCTAAAGATAGACACTTTACAACACCTAGAAAGAAATTTTAGAGAAAAGAAAGGCAACCTCTACATTGCGGTCTCGCGTTCAAGGTCGTATCTTTCTTAACACCGTCCTAAAATGCCCTATCGCAGCCCAGGTCTGACAACATAGTTATGTGTACAACAGTGTAGAGCTAAATTATTAAGGTACGTACCACAATTTATAAACAATCACCATTTCAAAGGTTTGAGAAATAAACATTCATTTCCAAACTCTGGACCTACAAAACAAGGGGTTAACAATCATTCCACCCCTTATTATTCCAAATGTGCAAGAACATTTAACACTTTAAAAGTTAGGAACATACTTGGAATCCTTGCTGCTGAATAAAAAATGTTTTTGAACAGGGTAAAATTTCTAGCCTAAGTCCACTTAGCCAAAAGCATGATAATAAGATCCCTAGCGGAGTCACCAGTCTGTCGCAACCCACCAAATTTTCTTCGGAGAGGAAAAATGGTGTAGCCTAGTACGCGCTAAGTCTAGGTCTAGGACTTAATTTGGACTCTCCCAAGCCCTTACCATATCGCGACTTATGGTTTAGGTTTTTAACCTGCAAGTGATTTTTATCTAGGAGACGCCACTAATCAATTTAGGTGGGTCGATTAAAAACCCAAGTAAGGTGACGGGAGAATCACCCTACTCCTACGAACCAAGGATTAAATGAGTTCGAGGACTTAGTTACACTAGTTGAGTAACTAGTGCCTTTTCAGTACCTTTCATTTTGTTCATTTCAGAAAATATTTATTAGGCAGTTTGGATTGATTTTATGACCTATCTCCTAACATGTGAGGTGACCAAGCGAGTACACAATCATTAAAGATTAGCAGTCGAACTAGATATGCAGTCTAGAGTTCTAACCCTAACTAGGATACAACATTAAACACTTGGTAATTTATGCAATTATATGCTAATTAGAAATAACAAGCATAATGATAATACAACAGTTGTAAATATAACATACAAAATCCTACCGTATAGCCCTATAGGCTTATCCAATTTAAACATGATTATTAATCAAATAATTCACATAATTTAGAGAAATATTAAAAAATACTAATTTCTCAACTATTTTCTAATTTTAAAAGAAATAAAAATATATGTTTTTATTTTTATATATATTTTTAAAAAATATTTTTTATAAAAAATAATATATTATTAATATAATATTCAATAGGTTGGTCGGGGGATCCGGATTAGGTCAGAACTGACTCGGGTCAACGGACCCGACCCATATGCGTTAACCTGGGTTGGATCTCCGGATCCGGACTGGGTTGAGGTCAACTTAGGTCTTGAACCAGATCGGGACCGGTCCAATGGAAAAAGACAAAATAGGACCAGTTCGACCCGGTTGAATCGGCCCTGTTTGGTTTGTAAAATCCGACCGGAGTCGCCTCCTGCGTGCAGAGGCAAACGAGGGCATCGGCCGAGCGAGATCCCGCGATTGACCGTCCATTTCGCCCAACCGTTGGCCTTGGCTACCTCGGCACCTAAGGCCGGGGCGGCCCCCTTTTGATCTACCAAGGTGACCAGCTACAGTGGGAGCTGGCTAAGCTCTAACTAGGGCTCCTCAAGCCCAAATGTTGGTTGGAGCTTGGCCGACAGACCCTGGCCAATTTTTGGTCACCCTCAGCCTCCCACGACCACCATAAGGCTATCCATGAGCACCACAGGTTGTCGGACACCTCGTGCGTCGCCGATTGAGGATCGGCGCAAATCGACTTCATTTGGGCATTACGTCAAACACGTGGAGCGTGTAACTAAAACAGGGGAACTTTGACCTCTCTCGAGATCAGGGCCTGCTCCGGCGACCACGACTTGTCTCCAATGGCGAGTATGGATCGGTAGCAGGATCGTATGGGCCGGGATTCACTCGAAACGACCAACGAGAGTCCCGACCAACCTGCACATAAAAATAGGGTAAAATAGGGCACAAAAGGGGCAGAGAAAGCTTACCGGTCAGGGGCATCGGCTCGATGGATTGCCGCCGGCTTTGGCTCGACGGAGAGGCTCCTATAGCTTCATCTTTCTACTTGCCAACGAAAGTCTCAATCTTTCTCGCTCAATCTCTCTATGTTTCTTCTTTCTCTCTCTGCTCTGTTTTTTCTTTTTACTATGGCCGGCCTGCTCTCTCTCCATCTCTGGTCTTTTTGTGGTCGATGACCACTTGCTCCTGCTCCATTAATCACCCTGTAGCAGCTTGCACCGGCCTACTCTGCGTCCTTGACTTTTGTGGGCGTTTTAGGCCGGTGCAGAGAGGGGTGCTATGCTCCTCTGCTTCTTGGTGCCCATGGAAATGAGGAGGGGAAGAGGAGAGAGAGAGAGGGGTTGGGCTAAGCACAGGTGAGAGAAGAAGATGGCTGGGCTTTGCGCGGGCAAAGGGAACGGCTGTGGCCGTTGGTCGCGCGGGGGGAGAGAGAGGAAGGGTTCGGCTTGCGCGAGGAAGGACGAGGAAGAAGGAGTGGCTTGGGCCGGCTTTTGCGCGAAAGGGAGGAAGGGCTGGGCCGGGCCCAGTCCCGCACAGAAGTGGGGAAGAAAGGAAGGTCGGGTCGGGCAGGCCTTGGCCAGGCCCGATCTGATTTTTTTGATATATTTTTTAAAAATATATATTCTAATAATGAAAAAATACACCTAAAGTCTACATGTCATGCAATTAATGAAAATAATTTTGTTTTAGGAATCAAAAATTTAATTCCTAATTTTGTGTAATTTAATTGGACAATTAAAAATAGGTGTCAACAATTACGAATAGTTAAGTTCAGCTTTACTTTGTTGCGAAAGAAACGATACACATTTCATGATGGAAAGAAGAACAGAGATTCATAGAAATCCGAGAATGTTGAACTGATACTTTCTATGTGGAAAAGTTACACTGGTTTATTTATTATGAATGTTCACTTGCCTTCCCAAGAAAAAGAAAATGTATGCCAATGCAAGGGGGGAGCAAAAGGAATATGGATAATCAACTTGCTCGAGGTACATGGAGAGTGTCAACATAAAGATATGATTTCAGCTAGCATAGTCTACGGTAAAAGAAAAAAGCTAGTTTGCTTTCTCAATGGGCAAATTTAATTTCCTTTTTCTCACCTTTAGTATTCCTCATAACATCAAGATATGACTTCCCTCGAAGCTCACGAGAGAAGCATCCCTTGAAGAAATCGGCAACGCCTATATTTTTTAATAATGCTGGTTTGTCTGGTGTGGTAAGGCTTGGTGCGCCCCCATTTCACCGTCCAATTTCGGGCCATAAAATGTGGCAAATGAGAGCCTTTCCTTCATCGAGTTAATTGTTGCTCGGTGCTGAATGCTACAATAAGTACTATTCATCATAATCTGTGTTCATCATCAAATACACAGACTATCAAGTCACGTTTCTGATGCATTTTGTTCATAAAATTCTATATCTGTACTCATTTTATGAAACTTATTAGCTTAGTGCATGTGAATAAACAGTGATGCCCACATAAGAATTTTCCTGAACTCCATAGTTGGTTTAGTTCACCATATTAATCAAGATTATATTGCACTCGCAAGTGCAAACAATTTCATTTCAATAGATTAATCCAAGGTTTTTCTTTGCATAATGCATAAATAAAAAGTTATACATATTGGGAATGAAATAACACTCTTGTCATCAATAGCACATGAATCTAGGAATACTGGCTCGCATATCAAACAAAATTAGGTGGAACTCCACATCAAAACAATAGATATAGGGTCAATCGAAATAACATTTTTGTTGTCAATAGCACATAAATCGTCATCAATAAATGATGTTTCTCATTACGGGGCTAGAATGTTATCGTTCACATGTACCAGACCATGAAGAAGAAGACAAGACAATTGCCTTATGGAGCCCTCATTACTCTTATTCTATGCGTTAAACGTATCAACATCACTGGTGATCTCAAGGTCGAGAAGATGATCAACCTTGACATAGGTAAGGGTAAGGGGACCCTCAAGAAAATGATGCTGCGTTTGACACCCGATGGCTGAGTAAATGTGTGCAATAAGATTGTCCGAATCGGACACGGTGATGACGAGGCACTAAAGGAAGTCTTGAAGGAAAGACTCAAAGAAGGCTTTGAGAAAGCCATGCAGCGAAAAGGGAAAGCACCAGTGATAATTCCAAGGCCATCCATTGCTTGCCCTCGTCCTAAAAGGTCAACGCCTCGAGGGGAACCTGTGCCGAGGAAAGCCAAGATAGATGCACCTGATAATACTTTGCTCTATGAGGAGATTGAGGAACTGGAGAGTAGTGTCAATTCAATTGGCAAATACCTCGTTCATTTGGAGTAGGCTATCATATCCTTTTAATGCTATAACCCTATGCGGTCGTTCCCTGAGCCATCCGCAACAACGAAATTCACTCCCTCCTCAGAGAAATGATCTCGTAGATCTTATGGACCTATGTTCTGACATCTTCGTAGCTATTTTTGTTTACTTGTTGATATTAGCTGGGTAAATTATGTATTTCCATGCCGATTAAATGAATGGATCATTTGTTCTCTTGTCATGTGCCTTACATCTTATTATCTCTAATGTTGACAGAAAAAGGGGAGATTTACGCGATGTGATGATTATGAATCTTGTGGAGAGTTACACTGTGTGAGTTACACAATGTGAAGATTATAAGTTTTGTCGAGAGTTGCACGATGTGATATTTTATGTGCATGATTGGAGATTATTGTGATTAACTGAGACGTTAGAGAACTACCTTTGAGCGACGCTGTGATAATGCTTAAGCTCATATGCAGTGCACAATCATATTTTTACTGCAGATTCTTATGTTGCCTTATTGAGTTGACTATTTGAGAATATGTTATTTCTCAATGCTTGCCTCATATTGATTTGAATCTTATAACATCTATCTCACTATGTCATTGAAGATATCAAGAGATGCATACAATTGCGTTTGGACCTTATGAAGGAAAATCTACTAAAAAGTAGCTTTTTAACTTTAACTGCAAATATCTTCATTCCCTATTTATTACACATGCGAAATAGTTTTGTTATCATCAAAAGGGGAAGATTGTTGGTGTTATAATGTGTCTCGAGTTTGAATCCGTGAACGAAACCCGACCAAATTGGATATTTTAATGGATGCCTGAAACCGAGCAATAAGTAAACCCTTCTTGGTTGTGAAATAAAAAAAAAAACAAGGAGGGGCACACAATTAATTTAGTTACTGGAGTCAGAGTCGGCCAAGGCAAACAAAAAGGGCAAGTTGACCTTGGACTCTTGAAATATACAGATCCCCTTATTCCTGTAGTAGTCACGGCCAAAGAAAATTGGAAAAGGAAAGAGAAATTTTGACTTGTTGACCGATTCTCACTGGAATTTGGTTTCCTTCTCTTGTGCGCATAGTGGCTATCTTTGATGATTTGTGGCACTCCTTCAAACGGTGAAAATAGGAGTATATATATATAGAATAATGTTATGCCCTTAATATAAAGAACTTTTTATGCAAAGAGTTTTCTAAAGAACGGATTGCAACCAACCTTTTTGGAAAGAAAATTTTCTTGCTGGATTACCAAAACTCATAGGAGAACAAGTTCGCAATAAGATAAGAGAAGAATGTGGAGATCAAATTCCTTATAACCACCTTTCTTATGGATTATTAACTTCCTATGTCTATAAAATAGGAACACAAATGTGCACCAATATCCGACTTCAAAAACAGATTAAAAAGGAACAAAAACTCTCTAAAAAAGGATTAGGAGAATTTTGTACTTAATATGACCCCTCTTTCGAATCTTTTGAAAGAATCAAAATCTAAGTGTACGGGAAATTGCTCACTTAAACAAAGTGACAAGAAGAAATTTCATAAAAAGAAATTTAAAAGGAAATCTTATGGGAAAAAGAATGAAAAGAAAGAATTCGAAAAACCAAAAAATCCTAAGAAAATTTTTCGTAATATTACATGCTATAATTGCGGAAAGTAAGGACACACTTCCAGATATTGCAAAATCAGCAAAAAATTAAATGAATTAGACTTAGACGAAGAAACTCTCAATCAACTTAGCCAAATTATGGTTGAGACTGATACCAATTCTTCTAATGAATCTAAAAACGGTCTTCAAGTTTATGATATTGAAACCTCTTCATCTTCTACATCAAAAAATGAAGATGAGAAAACTGCCAATTTTGAAATAAATGTTTTAATAAACGAAGAAGAAATTATTTTGCAAACCATTGATCAAATCACTGATCCTAAAACAAAAATTAAATATTTAAATAGTTTTCAACCATCAAAACCTATTTCTCATTCTGACACTCCTTATAATATTTCCACTTTCCTTAGTAAAGGAAAGAAAATAGATTCCAAACCCATTTCTATAAGCGATCTTAACCAAGAAATCAACCATCAAAAACAAGAAATTCAAAACCTCTAACTTACTCAAGCTAAAATGCAACAAGAAATTTTGGATATCAAAATTAAAGTTTTAAAAGAAAAGGATGAAGATATTGAAGAAACTGGTTCTTCTGATCCAAACTTTTTATTAATGTTTTCTGAAATAACATCTAGAAAATGGATAATTAATATTACTATAAAAATCAATAATGAATTTGTTCTAGAAACAACAGCTCTTTTTTATACAGGTGCAAATCTCAACTGTATTAAAGAAGGTCTCATACCTACAAAATATTTTTAGAAAATAACTCAGTCTTTCAAGTCAGCGTCTGGTAATAGGCTAAATATAAGTTATAAAATTCTAGAAGCCGAAATTGTCAAAGATCATTTTTCTTATAAAACTCATTTTCTTCTTGTTAGAGGTATCAAACAAAATGTTATTTTAGGAACACCATTTATAGAATTAATACAACCTTTTAAAGTCACTAATAAAGGAATTGAAACCAAAACCTTGAAAAAGAAAATATGTTTTGAGTTTATAACAAAACCCCAAACCATAAATTTAAACATTCTCCAAGAACATTCTATTTCTGAAATCAATTGTATTATTCAAGACAAGGAAGCCCATCTCTAATTTTTAAAGGAAGATCTTGAGTATAAAAAGATTGAGAAAAATCTTTCTAAAACAAGTCTCCAGAAGAAAATTTCCAATCTTGAAACTCAAATAAAAAATTCTAAATGTTCAACTATTCCTAATGCTATTTGGTCCAGAAAATGTCATATAGTGGATTTATCTTATGAATCAGAATTTTCGGAAAAAAATATTCCTATTAAAGCTGGACCTTTTGGGATGAACCATGAAATCCTAACTTTCTACCAAAAGGAAGTACAAGAACTTCTTGAGAAAAAAACTTATTAGGAAAAGTTAGCCACCCTAGAGTTGCTCAGCTTTTTATGTCAACAAAAATGCCGAACTAGAAAGAGGAGTCTCGGGATTAGTTATAAATTATAAACCATTAAATACTGCCTTAAAATGGATAAGATATCCAATTCCTAACAAAAAAGATCTGTCAAATAGATTACATAATGCAAAAATATTTTCCAAATTTGATATGAATTCAAGATTCTAGCAAATTCAGATTAATGAAAAAGATAGATATAAAACTACTTTCACAGTTCCTTTTGGTCAATATGAATGGAATGTTATGCCCATTGATTTAAAAAATGCCCCTTCTAAATTCCAAAGAATAATGAATGATATTTTTAATCCATATTCTGATTATATCATAGTCTATATAGATGATGTTTTGATATTTTCAACAAACATAGACCAACATTTCAAACATATAAATCATTTCATCAATATTGTAAAAAAGAATGGTTTAGTAGTTTCGACTACTAAAATATCTCTTTTTAAAACAAAAATAAGGTTTCTAGGACATTATATCCATCTAGGAACTATTATACCCATCGAAAAATCAATAGCATTTTCAGAAAAATTTCCTGATGAAATCAGAGATAAAACCCAATTGTAAAGATTTCTTTGAAGTTTAAATTATATTATTGACTTCTTTCCCCATATCAACATTATTTGCAAACTCCTTCACCAAAGACTTAAAAAAGATCCTCTACCTTGGATCCAAGTTCATACTGATATTTGTTGCGACCTCCCCGAACCGATCGGTTAGGCTAAGAGGTATTTTGTCGAAGGATGTAAATGTTAATTGATTCGTTTGAAGGACGAACTAAATAGTTCATTAATCTAAGACTGAGGCACTCCCGAGCCTCATGTCTCGCGCGACGAGAATTGTCTAATTTACTCATTCGATTGGAGTAGCCACTAGCCATAATCAAGGGTTAGCAAGAAACCCTAATCAAGACGTGGGAGTGTCGTCTCGATATGCGCAAAGACCAGAGATTCTAAAGTTTAAGGACTTGATTACACTAGTGATCTAACTAGTGCTCTTTCGCTACCTAAACTTCAATATTCGCAAACTAATGTACTGGGCAGCTTATCGAAAAAAACTAAGATTTGACCTAATCATGCTAGAAAGGGAAAATAACAACCAATGTATTAAAGATGCTGTGACATTCCGAATTTCGGCCCATTTTTTGGATTTATAAAACGTGTATTTCATCAGTGTGCTTATAATAAAATCTCGCCCGGAACTGATTACTCTTGGGTTATTATTTTAAATTAGAGATTTCGCTAGAATCGCACTCGATCGAATTTGGCCGTTATTTAGAGCTCAAACTTTGATGTTGAATTTCTCGAAGTTCCGAGACAAATTTAATTGGACAGTGTCGATATTATTGTGGCCAGCCTCGATATTGCCCGGGATATGTGGAAAGTGAAATTTTGACCAGGTGCGGATTTGGATTAGTAGACCTCCCTCGTAGTGTGTTTTGGGTTATTTTCTTTTGGTCCTTTTTCCTAATAATTAATTAGGATTTTCGTGGACCGTTGGATCGTTTTTGGGTTTGAACGTGGGCCGTTGGATCGCGATTATTACTTAAGATATTCTCTCTCTCTCTCTCTCTCTCTCTCTCTCTCTCTCTCTCTCTCTCTCTCTCTCTCTCTCTCTCCTCTCTGCCGTGCCCCTCCCCTACGCGCGACGTCCCCTCCCCCTGCCCGCGCGTCCTCTCCGTCTCTGCCCCATGCAACGTCCCCTCTCTCTCTCTCTCTCTCTCTCTCTCTCTCTCTCTCTCTCTCTCTCTCACTCTCTCTCTCTCCTCCTTTCTCTTCTTTCTTCTTCTTCCCTTCTTCTCTCTTTCCTTCGCCCACGACTGCTTCAGCTTCTGCATTTGCTTCATTCCGCTCACTCGACCGCCAACCACCTTGCCGTCCGCCTTGCGCCGCCGCATACTCTACCAGCCACCGCCTCTACAGTCACCGCCGCCCAGCCACCAGCTCGCCGTCGCCGTCGCCGTCGCTTGTCCGCGTGCCTGGTAGCTCGCTGGACCAAGCTCGTCGTCGCCTAGCAGCTCGTCTAGTCGAGCTCGTCGCCACCGTCCGCTTCAAGCTGCCGCAAGCCTCACCGGCCCTGCCGTTCCTGCCGTCGACCTTCCTTCCCGTGTATCTCCTTCCCCAAGATCCTCTTCCTCCCTACCTGGCTCCGCCTCGTCCAGTCACCGCGTGCCGCCATTCTGGCCGCCGCCGCTGCTCCTACCACCACCAGCCCAACTCCCCTTAGCCACCATCTTCGCCGCCCAGCTCGCCATCGCCGTCATCGTCGGCTCGCCTAGCAGCTCACCGGTCGCTCCCCGCCTCGCTTACTTGTTGGCCAGCTCGCTCGCCAGCCCGGCAGCACGCCGGCTGCTCTCCCGTCGTGTCACCGTCCGCACAGCCACCCAGCCGAGCCGCTGCCCCGGTCGTGGCCGAAGTCCTGCTCACCTGGCCACTCGCCCGGCCGTGGCCCGTCGCCGTGCCAGTTGTCGCCCGTCGTGCCTGTCGCTGTGCCCGTTGCCCGTCGTCGTGCCCTGCTCTCAGCCCGTGGCCGTGGGCCGCGCCGAGAATTTTGCCCATGGCCGACCATTGTGCCGACCGCCGTGCCGAGCCCGACGCCGATCCGACCGGTCATTTTGCCCATCCTTACTTAGTCCCCTTTAGCTTGGAACCGAAGTAAGTGACTTCCTAAACCCTACTTAGTATAATGGGTATTTTTAGACATGTTTAGGGTGTGATTAGTACCGGATTAGGGATTAAATTAGGCCTGGATTAGTTAAATTGAATGTGCTCAATTTATGGATTATTGTGGTGGTGATTGTGTGGCTAATTTAGTGATTAAATGAGATGGGTGACATGACCGAGTTGTCGTGGCATTTGTGGGTGAAATGGAATATTTGAATGTGCCAGCTTGAATGTTGGATCGGTAGGCCGATGTGGGGAGCATGACTTGATTTGGGTGTTATGGCGTGTCAGATTGACATTGGTGAAAGCTTGGTGATTTGAATGTGAACTGTACGACGTGTTAGATGCCAAATTGTGTTGTGGTGCATGTGCATGAGGAATGTCCTGAGGCGTGGTTACGCGGGACTGAGCCCGGATTGATCGAAGGGCTGCCAACCTGAGGCGTGGCTACGCGGGTGTAGCTAGAAAGGCAAGAAATGACCCGAGGCGTGGTTACGCGGGTCGAGAGAAATGTCCTGAGGCGTGGTTACGCGGGACTGAGCTCTGCTTGATCGGAGGGCTGACCTGAGGCGTGTTTACGCGGGTCGTGTGAATGTGTGAAATATCCAGTGAGGGACGGAGCCCGGCTTGATCTGAGGGCTGGCCTGAGGCGTGTTAATGCGGGCAGTGTGAAAGGACCTGGGAGGTGGTGAGAAAGTTGCTCGGCCACGAATGCGAATTGAGTGTGATTGAATTGATTGAATGTACGTGGTTATGGCGTTTGAATGGCGATGTTATGTTCTTGAATTACTATTGCTTTATGGTGGATATTCTAATATGCAAAGTTGGCACGTAGTTCGAGGCGAGGTAAGTATGTTATGTGAAATTGATTGTGTTGGCTGGTGGATTACGTGTTAGATTGGTCTGGGTACGCATTGGCCTAGGTGGGGTATAGGTAGTCTGCTTATTGAGATTTATTCTCATTGCTTTAGTGCAAACATTTTCAGATCCCTGACCTTGGGTATGTCGCCACCTAGGCGTTTTGGGGTTCCCATGAATACGGTGCATGAGGAGACTGGATATCCGGGACTTAGCCCGGATGAGACGTACATTAAGCATCTTACCACTGTTTGGGTAGACGTGGGACTAGAGGAACTGCAATGCCATACCTATTGGCTTGGCCCCATCAGGGTCGGGTTGGTGACTACTGGGCCTGAACCCGAGCCTGAGCCCGAGCTCGAGGAGGAGCCTATGGTGTCCGAGCATGAGGAGGAGTCGATTGAGATTGACTCGGACACGGAGTCAGAGCCTTCGGGGTCCGATTCAGATTGGGTGCCGTAGGGATGTTTAGGTGTTAGGCCTAGAAGCCTTTTTGGTAGAGTCCCTTTTTGTTCAGTTAGTAGTCTACCCGTCCACCCGTTCCTTTTTGATGACGAAGATGGATTTTAAACCTAGAGGCCTAATGTATGAATATTTGGGATTTCAAGCTAATGTTATGTGTTTATTGATTTGCGTTTGTTCTACCCTGTTGTCATTATTTATTGTCTGGTATGTTTAAATTTCGCTTCCGCCTACATACGACTTTGGGTGTTTCGTTTGGGGTCGGCGACGCGTCCTAGGACGTTGCGATCAATACGACCTTTGGAAGGGTGTCGCGAGGCCGTCGGGGTTCGGGGCGTGACACCCCAGTTGATTTGGTATCAGAGCAAGGTCAGCTCGATTCAAGTTGGTCGAAACCTGGAGTTATAAGGAGCGATGAATTTGGGGTAGCTAGTTAAGGAGACTCGTGTGCCATGCATACCCCAGACTGCGTGATTGTGATTGCTGAGTGGTTTTATGCAATATTATGTGAGGTACAGGTGCGTCAGGACTTGAGGTAAGTGTACGAACTCTGTTGGTTGTGATTGGGTGTTGTTTGTGTTTGGCTACCTGCTTAGTGAATTGTGTTGTGATTTACTGCCTAGGGCTTAGACTGGTATAGTTGGCCTAGGTTTCTAATTCCTGTGTGGAATTTAGCAGGTGAGCATTTATGAGAACTGGTAAGATGAGCAGTCAAGGTCGAGGTAGAGGTCGAGGTCGAGGTCGTGTAGCCCCGCAAGCTGGAGTTGTGGAGGATCCCAGGTTGGATGAAATGTGGAGGGCACTTGAGGAAGCGGGATTATTATCAGGTAGATAGACGGGGGAAAGAAGTGCTACTGTCGCCGCTGCAGCTGCCAGCGAGATTATCGGGAATAATGGAAATCATGGGAATAATGTGATTGGTGAAAATCCTGGTCCAGTGCGAGTAAATGCGAACTGGCCAATGTCCAAGCTAGTCGAACAATTTCTGAGGTTGAAACCCCCGAAGTTTGATGGGAGAGGCGATTTCGAGGCTGCTCCAAGATGGGTAGAAGAGCTAGATAAAGCTTTTGAGGTGCTGGGGTGTACTGAGGAAGAGAAGGTAATATTAGCAGTCTACCAGCTTCAGAATAATGCAAGTGATTGGTGAAGGGCCACCAGAGGTCAAGAATTCCCTGCTGGTACTGCTCCGAACTGGACCATCTTCACCGAGACCTTCAACGGTAAGTATTTCTCAGAAAGTGCCCGAGAATAGAAATTGGCTGAATTCATGAGACTTTGCCAGGGTCAGAGGTCGGTAGATCAGTATGAGGCCGAGTTCGCAAGGTTGTCCAAATTTGCCCCCAGGATGGTGGAGGACCCGGTGGACAAAGCTAGGAGGTTTCGGAATGGGCTGAAACCGAACCTTCGCAATCAGATGATTTCATTGAACTTGAGAGGCTATAATGAGATTTATGAAAGGGCTCAGGCAATTGAGCGAGATCAAACGAAATGGGCTGACGCTTCTGGATCGCGGTGTGCCCCGGCTAGGGACAACTGTCAATTTGGGAAAAGACCCATGGCGGGAAATAGTCGTTTCATCCCTCCCATTCGGAGGAATATCGGGAAGCCAAACCATTACCAGAACGGCCCGTGTAGGCTATGTGGAGGAAGACACGGGAATGGACCTTGCCCAAATAGGCGTGGAGCATGTTTTATATGTGGTGGAAAGGGCCATCAGATGAGGGACTCCCCCAACAACGGACAGGCTAGGGCGCCTGTGCTACCGCCGCCGCCGCCGCCTCGGAATGGAAATCAGTTTAGAGCTATCCAACCGGCCAATCAGAATAGGCCACCGGTCCAAGGACGGGTGTATATAATGGCAAGGAGGGAAGCTAAGGACGCGCCTGGCATGGTCACATGTACGGTCTCTCTCTGTGATCATGCTACATATGCTTTGTTTGATCCGGGGGCGTCGCATTCATTTATATCTGAGCAGTTTGTTAAATTATCTGGGATTGAGCCAAAACCGCTTGATGTTATGCTCTGTGTGACTACTCCGCTGAATGATAAAGTGTTGATTGCGTTTGGATGTCCTGATTGTAAGATAGTGATTGGCGATAGGGAAGGAAGAATAGATTTAGCGATTTTATCTATGCATGACTTTGATATGATTGTCGGTATGGACTAGCTAGTCAAACAGAGAGCTGTTATGGATTGTAGTAGCAGGGTGATCCAATTCAATCCGGTTGGACATCCTAGATTCGAGTTTGTGGGAAACCGAAGAGGAACCTCGATCCCTTGGATTTCGTCGCTTGAGGTAACAAAGTTGCTGGATGAAGGGTGCTAAGGATTTCTGGCAAATGTAGTTGATTCGACGGCTGGAGAGCCGAGGCTAGAAGACATAGCCGTGGTGTGCAATTTTCCCGATGTCTTTCCTCAGGAATTGCGGGGACTGCCACCTGATAGAGAAGTGGAGTTCGTGATTGAGTTAGCCCCAGGGACGGAACCGATCTCGAAAGCACCTTATAGGATGTCACTGTCGAAATTGAAGGAATTGAAAGTCCAAATGCAAGAGTTATTGGATAAAGGCTTCATTCGCCCGAGTGCGGCTCCATGGAGAGCGCCAGTGTTATTCGTGAGGAAAAAAGATGGATCATTGAGGTTGTGCATTGACTACAGACAACTGAACCAAGTAACCATTAAGAATAAGTACCCGTTGCCAAGGATTGATGACCTGTTTGATCAGTTACAAGGGGCGTCAGTGTTTTCTAAGATCGATTTGAGGACTGGCTATCACCAATTGAGGATCAAGAAGGAGGACGTGCCGAAGTCGGCATTTAGGATGAGGTATGGGCACTATGAGTTTACAGTGATGCCGTTTGGACTGACGAATGCCCCTGCAGTTTTTATGGATTTAATGAATCGGGTATTCAAGGAATTTCTGGATCAGTTTGTGATCGTGTTCATAGACGATATTTTGGTGTATTCGAAGAGTTCCGCCGAGCATGAGGTACATTTGGAAAAGGTTCTATGGACCTTGAGTGAACATGCACTCTACGCTAAGTTCAGTAAGTGCGTATTCTGGTTTCATCAAGTGACATTCTTAGGACATGTGATATCCGGATAAGGAATTGCGGTGGACCCGACAAAGATTGAAGCCGTCACGAATTGGCCGAGGCCGACAACAGTAACCGAGATTCGGAGCTTCTTGGGTCTAGCAGGTTATTATAGACGCTTCGTGGAAAGGTTTTCGGCATTAGCGACGCCGTTGATGCGGTAATTAAAGAAGAAGACGAGGTTTGAATGGACGAATAAGTGCGAAAGGAGCTTCCAAGAATTAAAACAGAGGTTGACGACCGCGCCAGTGTTGACGATCCCGTCAGATCCGGGAGGATATGATATTTATAGTGACGCATCGTTAAGAGGATTGGGATGCGTGCTAATGCAACACGAAAGAGTAGTGGCATACGCATCACGACAATTGAGACCGCACGAGTAGAATTATCCAACACACGACTTAAGATTTGAAGACACTACCTGTGTGGAGAGAAATTTCAGATTTATACGGAACATCAAAGTTTAAGGTACTTGTTCTCCCAAAAGGAACTGAACATAAGACAACGTCGTTGGATGGCACTCCTTAAGGACTATGCCTGCGATATTATGTATCACCCTGGAAAGGCTAATAAAGTAGCGGATGCACTGAGCCGGAAATCAAGCATCGCGAATATGATGGTCAAGGAGTGGACTCTGTTGGAGGGAGTTCGGGATTCAGAATTTAAGTTTGAAGTGAGTCATGTCTCGAGTCTGCTTGTAGCATTAAGGATTGAACCAGAAATCTAGACTAAGATTAAGGCTTTACAATCGACGGACCCGGAGATTCAGAAGATTTTGGGTATGGAGGTCACAAAAAGGAAATAGGATTTTCAGGTATCCGAGGATGGGATTCTGAAGTTCCATGGACGGTTATGTGTATCTAGTGATACAGAACTGAAAGAAGAGATTTTGTCTGAAGCACACCGTAGCAATTACAGTATTCACCCAGGTAGTACGAAAATGTATCAGAACTTGTGACAACATTATTGGTAGAATGGCATGAATGTGGATGTAGCCAAGCACGTGGCCAAGTGTTTAACATGTCAGCAAGTGAAGGTGTAATATTGCAAGCCGGGTGGAATGTTGCAGCCATTGAAAATTCCCTAGTGGAAATGGGAACACATCACGATGGACTTTGTAATGGGATTACCGAGAAGTCAAAAGGGTCATGATTCGATTTGGGTGGTAGTCGACCGATTGACAAAATCAGCACATTTTCTGCCAATGCGAAAGGACTTTGCCTTGGAAAGGTATGCCGAGATTTACGTGCGACAAATAGTCCATCTGTACGGAGTGCCAGTGACAATCACTTCAGACCGTGATCCTAAATTTACTGCCGCCTTTTGGAAAAGTCTTCATACAGCATTAGGAACAAAGTTACATTTTAGCACGGCCTATCATCCCCAAACTGATGGCCAGTCTGAAAGGACGATTCAGACTTTGGAAGACATGCTGTGAGCGTGTGTATTGGATTTTAGAGGTAGTTAGGAGGAACAGTTGCATTTGATTGAATTTGCCTACAATAATAGCTACCAGCAGAGTATCAGAATGGCACCATTTGAAGCACTATATGGCAGAGCTTGCAGAACACCGGTTTGTTGGGATGAAATGGGTGAGAGGAGCATCACGGGCCCCGAGTTGGTTCAGCAGTCAATCGAAACAGTCAAGGTGATTCGGGACAGGCTTAAGACTGCTCATAGCCGTCAAAAAAATTATGCGGACCGGAGATGTAGGCCTTTGGAATTTCAAGTGGAGGACCACGTTTTCCTCAAAGTATCACCTATGAGAGGATTGTCACGATTTGGTAAGAAAGGGAAGTTGAGCCCAAGGTACGTGGGCAGATTCGAGGTCTTAGAGAGAATTGGCACCTTGGCCTATCGTCTCGCGCTACCGCCAAATTTATCTCAAGTGCTTAATGTATTCCACTTGTCGATGTTAAGAAAGTATGAATCGGACCCAACCCACGTACTGAATTACGAGAAAATAGACGTGGACGACAGAGTGTCGTACGTGGAAAAGCCAGTACGGATCGAGGACAGAAAGGAGAGAGTGTTGCGGAACAAGACAATTCCGATGGTCAAAGTGATTTGGGAGCATCATGGAACCGAAGGTGCGACATGGGAAAGCGAAGAGTTGATGCGACACCAATACCCCCATTTGTTCGAATAGCTGGGTTGGATTGTAAATTTCGAGGACGAAATTTTTGCAAGGGGGAAAGAGTTGTGACATTCCGAATTTAGGCCCATTTTTGGGATTTATAAAACGTGTATTTCGTCAGTGCGCTTATAATAAAATCTCGCCCGGAACTGATCACTCTTGGGTTATTATTTTAAATTAGAGATTTCGCTAGAATCGCACTCGATCGAACTTTGCCGTTATTTAGAGCCCAAACTTTGATGTCGAATTTCTCAGAGTTCCTGGACAAATTTAATTGGACGGTGTCGATATTATTGTGGCCAGCCTCGAAATTGCCCGGGATATGTGGAAAGTGAAATTTCGACCGGGTGCCGATTTAGACTAGTAGACCTCCCTCGTAGTGTGTTTTGGGTTATTTTCTTTTGGCCCTTTTTCCTAATAATTAATTAGGATTTTCGTGGACCGTTGGATTGTTTTTGGGTTTGAACGTGGGCCGTTGGATCGCGATTATTACTTAAGATATTCTCTCTCTCTCTCTCTCTCTCTCTCTCTCTCTCTCTCTCTCTCTCTCTCTCTCTCTCTCTCTCCTCTCTGCCGCGCCCCTCCCCTACGCGCGACGTCCCCTCCCCCTGCCCCCGCCCGCGTCCTCTCTGTCTCTGCCCCATGCAACGTCCCCCCTCTCTCTCTCTCTCTCTCTCTCTCTCTCTCTCTCTCTCTCTCTCTCTCCTCCTTTCTCTTCTTTCTTCTTTCTTTCCTTCGCCCGCGACTGCTTCAGCTTCTACATCTGCTTCATTCAACTCACTCGACCGCCGACCACCTCGCCGTCCGCCTTGCGTCGCCGCACACTTGACCAGCCACCGCCTCCGCAGTCGCCGCCGTCCAGCCACCAGCTTGCCGTTGCCATTGCCGTCGCCACTCGCTTGTCCGCGCGCCTGGTAGCTCGCCGGACCAAGCTCATCGTCGCCCAGTAGCTCGCCTAGCCGAGCCCATCGCCGCCGTCCGCTACACGCCATCACGAGCCTCGCCGGCCCTGCCATTCCCGCCGCCGACCTTCCTTCCCGTGTTTCTCCTTCCCCAAGCTCCTCTTTCTCCCTGCCCGGCTCCGCCTCGTCCAGTCGCCGCGCGCTGCCGTTCCGGCCGCAGTCGCTGCTCCCACCACCACCAACCCAACTCCCCTCAGCCGCCGTCTTTGCCGCCCAGCTCGCCATCGCCGTCGTCGTCGGCTCGCCTAGCAGCTCGCCGGCTGCTCCTTGCCCTGCTCGCTTACCGACCAGCTCGCTCGCCAGCCCGGCCACGCGTCAGCTGCTCTCCTGCCACGTTCCCATCCGCCCAGCTGAGCTACTGCCCCGGTCGTGGCCGAAAGCCTGCTCACCTGGCCGCTCGCCCGGCCGTGGCTCGTCGCCGTGCCAGCCGTCGGCCGTCGTGCCCGTCGCCCGTCGCCGTGCCCTGCCGAGCCGAGAATTTTGCCCGTGGCCGAGGATCGTGCCAAGCACCGAGCCCGTGGCCGTGGGCCGCGTCGAGAATTTTGCCTGTGGCCGACCGTTGTGTCGACAGCCGCGTCGAGCCCGACTCCGATCCGACCATTCATTTTGCCCATCCTTACTTGGTCCCCTTTGGCTTGGAACCTAGGTAAGTAACTTCCTAAACCTTACTTAGTATAATGGGTATTTTTAGACATGTTTAGGGTGTGATTAGTACCGGATTAGGATTAAATTAGGCTCGGATTAGTTAAATTGAATGGGCTCAATTTATGGATTATTGTGGTGGTGATTGTGTGGCTAATTTAGTGATTGAATGAGATGGGTGACATGACCGAGTTGTCGTGGCGTTTGTGGGTGAAATAGAGTATTTGAATGTGCCGGCTTGAATGTCGGATCGGTAGGCCGATGTGGGGAGCATGACTTGATTTGGGTGTTCTGGCGTGTCAGATTGATATTGGTGAAAGCTTGGTGATTTGAATGTGAACTGTACGACGTGTTAGATGGCAAATTGTGTTGTGGTGCATGTGCACGAGGAATGTCCTGAGGCGTGGTTACGCGGGCCTTAGCCCGGATTGATTGGAGGGCTGTCAACCTGAGGCGTGGTTACGCGGGTGTGGCTAGAAAGCCAAGAAATGGCCTGAGGCGTGGTTACGCGGGTCGAGAGAAATTTCCTAAGGCGTGTTTACGTGGGACTGAGCACGGCTTGATCGGAGGGCTGACCTGAGGCGTGTTTATGCGGGTCGTGTGAATGTGTGAAATGTCCAGTGAGGGACGGAGCCCGGCTTGATCTGAGGGCTGGCCTGAGGCGTGTTAACGCGGGCAGTGTGAAAGGACCTGGGAGGTGGTGAGAAAGTTGCTCGGCCACGAATGCGAATTGAGTGTGATTGAATTGATTGAATGTACGTGGTTATGGCGTTTGAGTGGCGATGTTATGTTCTTGAATTACTATTGCTTTATGGTGGATATTCTAATATGCAGAGTTGGCACGTAGTTCGAGGCAAGGTAAGTATGTTATGTGGAATTGATTGTGTTGGCTGGTGGATTGCGTGTTAGACTTGTCTGGGTACGCATTGGCCTGGGTGGGGTATAGGTAGTTTGCTTATTGAGATTTATTCTCATTGCTGTAGTGCAAACATTTTCAGATCCCTGACCTTGAGTATGTCGCCACCTAGGCATTTTGGGGTTCCCATGCATACAGTGCATGAGGAGACTGGATATCCAGGACTAAGCCCGGATGGGACGTACATTAGGCATCTTACCACCGTTTGGGTAGACGTGGGACTAGAGGAACTGCAACGCCATACCTATTTGGCTTGATCCCATCGGGTCGGGTTGGTGACTACTGGGCCAATCCGGGGTTTCAAGGGGTTGCAGCATGCTAACGAGGGTGCAGTGAATTGGGAGCCCTGGGACAAGTTTACTCCCGATGGTGAGGTGACGGATCCCGACAGTCCACCGGAGAACCCTGGTCCAGAACATGAGCCCGTTCCAGAGCCTGAACCCGAGCCCGAGCCCGAGGAGGAGCCTATGGTGTCCGAGCATGAGGAGGAGCCGATCGAGATCGACTCGGACACGGAGTCAGAGCCTTTGGGGTTCGATTCGGATTGGGCGCCGTAGGGATGTTTAGGTGTTAGGCCTGGAAGCCTTTTTGGTAGAGTCCCTTTTTGTGCAGTTAGTAGTCTACCTAGCCACCCGTTCCTTTTTTATGACGAAGGTGGATTTTAAACCTAGAGGCCTAATGTATGAATATTTGGGATTTCAAGCTAATGTTATGTGTTTATTGATTTGCGTTTGTTCTACCCCGTTGTCATTATTTATTGTCTGAGATGTTTAAATTTCGCTTCCACTTGCATACGATTTTGGGTGTTTCGTTTGGGGTCGGCGACGTGTCCTGGGACGTCGCGATCAATACGACCTTCGAAGGGGTGTCGCAAGCCCATCGGGGTTCGGGGCGTGACAGATGCGCAATCAAATAATCATAGAGAAAATAAAGAACCAGCGACCTAACATCGTCTCTAAAAAGAAAACACAATCAAAAGCCCTAAAGTAAAGCCCTAATGGCTTGTTCGAATTTTTTGGGAAATTTTTTAGTGGTTTTCTCAATTTTTACAAATTTTCAACAAGTCTAGAATGAAATAGTTACTAATATCTAGCGAAATTAAGCCCAAAAGTGATTTTTGAACATTTCCTAATTTTTTGGATTTTTTTTGGATTTTTTCTGAAATTTTCTAATTTTTTTAATTTTCTGAATTTTTTAAATATTTTTTTAATGTTTTTTTAGACTTTTAATATTTTTTGGATTTTTAAACATTTTCGAATTTTTTTCGAATTTTTTATATTTCATAATATTTTAATATTTTTTTAATGTTTTAATATTTTTAATAATATAATAATTCCGGACCGGGTCCCCTGACCCGATTTGCCCGACACCTGACCCGAGTATTCTCTGACCCGCCCGGATCCCTTTCTCTTATTTCATTTTCGATTTTTTTATCCCTCTTTTCTTTTTTCTTTTTCTTTTTTTGTTTCTTTTTCCTTTTTCTCTTTATTTTTTTATTACTTTTCTTCATCCCCTGCATGCCTTCTGCCATGCACGTCCCTTTTGCTTCTTCACCGAGAGTTCTTCATGCCGTGACTGGGATTTCGCCGAACACTTCTCAACCCCAACCGTCGTCGCATGCCGTCAACGCCAATGGCCGACACCGGGCTCACGTTCCCACTGCCGTACAACACAGCCTCCGGACTGTCAACTAACTTCGACCAAAAAATGACGCCGGCAACTAAAACTCGATTTCCGGCCCCCAAACTTCCGGCCCCAAGGAAATGCACTAAGTCTAAACAGCCAAACATACGCGCCAAGAAGCATAGATAGTGATCTAACGGGGGCGGCTTCAAACCGCGGGCATCACCCGGCAAGGGGAATGGAGCATTCGGCGAGGAAATGCGTACACGCGGCCGACTCGAACAATGCGCGAACAATGGCATAAGAGCAAAAGAAAATCATCGAGGCAGTCATATAATGTCGAGCCAAGTGCAAACGAAGTATGAAACTAAGCTAACAAGAACAGATTTTGTTGATAAAAGTCTCGGCGTTCATTCGGGCATTTTATCAAACAGGTGGAGGACTAGTTCAAACTGGAGCCCAAAATTGACATTCAACGTGATTTTTTGCTCAAAGATGTAGCGTAAGGACCTAAATGACCGTATTTAGTAACAACTTCATCTCGGTTCACAATAAAACACTGAAAATTATCACAACGAGATTCGACGTTTTAGACCTACGCTGCTTCATTGGGATATTCTATCAAATAGGTTGTAGGCAACTAGGAAATGGACCTACAGGTTCGTTTTTGATGAAACTCGTGGCTTATTTTTAATATACAAGGCTCGAAGCAGCTTCTTTGAGTATAAAACGAGAGCTATCCTCTGTTGGTGGAGTCGGGCGATCACCGAATAGACTCGATGTGCCCGACACCCAAGAGGTAGGGGAGGGGGACCCGAAACAGAGCAAAACGATGAAGACCCACCTGGTTCGGGGTTGATTGGGATGAAGCATGGTGGTTGGAGGCTCGATAGGAGCCGACGCCAACTCAGATGGATGACCGGCGAAGGATGAAGGCTCTCCTCCTTTTTTCTATTCACTCTCAAATTCTCCTCTCCAAAACTCTCTCCGATGCTCTATGTTCCTGTTTTTTTTCTTGTTTCTCGGTCACTTCCCTCTTCCTCAAAACTCTTCTCTCTGCTCCTTTTGAATCTTCACCCTATTCCCTCTCTCTCGTCCCCTTCCAAACAACTTTTGATGGTCAACAGTACCAGCTATCTTACTTTTCCATTCCCAGCTCCAAAAATCCCGTTGATCAGTGCGCTTTCCCTATTTTTGTCTATGTCAGCAGCCGTTCCTCTTCTTGGGGACTGAATCAGGTTCATTTCCTTGCTAAAACGGTTGCAGCACTGTGCCATCGCTTCCTCTCTTCTGGAAACGCGGCTATCAATCTCCTCGTGCAGAGTGACCTTCTGCTTTGTCGTCTCTGTTTGTCCTCGTCCTGGCCGAGCGTGAGCGTGAGGGGAAGGAGAGGCTGAGGGGCTGAAAAGAGAAAGGCGAGGTTGGGCTGGGGCTAACGGGCCAAAAATAGGCCAAAAGCGGGCCGACGGGGTAAAAGAGAAAGCAAAGAACAAACCCAAGAAGAATAAAAATAAATAAATAAATAAAAAGGGCTAAGCTCAAACAACTAAAATAATTGAAAAAGGGGCCGGCCCGACCGATTTTTTTTTTAATGTCTCTCTTTTACATTAGTTTGGCCCACTTAAAATTTAAGCATCGATTTAACGAGACGGGCAAAATTAGGTGTCAACAATATTGTAAAACAAATCAAACGTACGATTAAAGAAATTCCTTGTTTACATCTTGCTGATCCTACTACTTTCAAAATAGTAGAACTGATGCTTCTGAAATTGGATATGGAGGAATTCTTATGTGACATTCTGAAATTAGACCCACTTGAGATTTATGAAATGAATGATTTTATGAACGTGCTTGTAGTTAGATCTCGCCCGGAACTAATCACTCCTGGGATACTAATCGTTAGGGAATGGCTAATTAGGGATTTAAATTCGCACTACCAAAGAAACTCGATCGTGAACCGACTTTCGACCATAAAAATCGTCGAGGTGACATTTTGAGCCAATGTAGGCCGATCCAAGGATAGTTAGGGATCAATTCGCCGTTGTAATACGAGTGGATCGCGGGTGATTCCGCTTGACCACAAGATGAGTTGACGAATGACCCTAAACTTATACCAAACGATCGCGCCCGTCAGAACTAGCGATCGATCCTCGCGATTACGTGACACCGAGGTCGTCACGGCCCGAGTGAACTTAAACGTGGCTTGATTCAGTATCGGTCACGGGTCGAGTATGCGAATTTCCTGAAAGCCACCCATTAGTTTGAGATACGCTCAAGTTACGTTATTTAAATTTAGTCATTAATTAGATACTAAGTTTGGGCATTGAAAATTTTGAAGGTCACGACAGGATAATTGGACGACATTGTTATTAGCGCGGTCAGCCTCAGATTTGTCCGGATTCTTTAGAAAATTCGAATTTTGGCAAGAAATGGAAAATGACCGTTTTACCCCTGGGACTTTGTTAAGGCCAAGTATAACGTGAGAGGGCCATTTTGGTCATTTCACACCAACTTTAGAGATAAAAAATTTTGGACAATTTTGCCCTTGGAAATTTTGCGAAATTTCAATTTTGCCCTTGGATATTTTTGGTAAGGATTGATCTTGGCCGTCGATCTCAAGATAAGATTGAATCGTGGCCGTTGATTGGAAAGTAGAGAGGAGGGTAGGATGGTCATTTGGCAAGGGGGTTAGACACCAATTATTGGCCATTTAGCCTTTTTCTTTCATTTTCTCTCTCTCACCCTCTCATTCTCACTCTCTCGACAATCTCTCTCTCACTCTCCCTTTCGGCCGATCCCTCCCCCTCCCACCGTGACCGTGGCCAGCCGGCCAAGCCAGCCGTCGCCATTGCTCACCCGCCTTGCAAGATCGCCGTCACTCGGTCGTCCACGGTGCCGCGGCCTCACCATCACCACCATTGCCTCACCGTCTCACTCTCCCTCTCTCAACCGGCCCTCTCCCTTTTCTTTTGGCCTTGCACGTATGGCCGAGCAAGGGTGATCGCCGCTCGTCCGACCACCATCGCCGCCGTTCAGCCGCAGCCGTCGCCGCCTGTTCACCGTGAGACCGCCGGCTTGCCGTTCCCCCCTTCTACCCGAGCTAGCCTAGGACTTCAAGTAAGTGGCATCCTAAACTCTACTTAGGTTATCGGGTACTAACGGACATGATTAGGGGCTGATTCGGGTTGATTAGTGGCTATTTAGGGCTAATTAGTGGCTGTTTAAGGGCTGTTTTGGTAGGCTGAATTGGGGATTGATCTTGGCTAATTTGTGGGTGAAATTGTGATGGTTTCGGGGCTGATTTGTTGTTGAATTGAGTGCTGGAAATCGCGGTTCGAAATGATGAGTGTATGGATCAATTTGAGGACTAAACGTGTCGGTTTGATGTGTGGTACCGTGGCTGATTTGTGGTGATTGTTGTGGCTTGAAATAGACATGAATATGTTGATTTTATGCTTATGTTAGTGGCTGTGATGGCGGGTCTAGTGGAGACCTTGCATACTCGTCGGATTGTGGAATAATTAGTTGAAATGTGGACCCGTTTATGCGTGCATAGGCTAAATTGGATTGGCTGGAAATTGGGCATGTTTGTGTGCCAAATGAGCATGTTCGTATGATGTTTGAGCATGTGAAATGCGTGAGGTTTGATGCGTGCGAGATGTGCGTGTGATCACTAAAAAGTCCTGATGCGTTTTACGCGGGGTACGGATAAACTCTAGTGTGCAAGTGTACTCGTGTGATCACTAGTCCCTGAGGCGTGTAATGTAACGTGGGAAGTTGAGCCGTCCTGAGGCATGTACTTTAATGCGGGACGATGCTCGGTATTACCGGAAGACCGCCAACCTGAGGCGTGATCGTTTACGCGGGTTGTGCCGTAGGTGGAGGATGTTGAGCCTGAGGCGTGTACTGTAACGTGGGCAAGAGACATAGCCTGAGGCGTGTACTGTAACGCGAGCTAAGGAGTGTTGTGAATTTGAGACAGTTGTATGTGAATCGTGGATTGAAAGTGGACCTGAGGCGTAATTACGCGGGTCGTTGGCAAATTTAACGAAAATAGAGTGGTGTTGCATGAACGAGTGTGTGAAATGCGGAGTTTGGAAATGACATATGTTCGACTTTGTTTTTGGGCATTAAGTTAATTTGGAAAGTGCATGTGGTTGGAAATTGTGGAATTTAGACTAATCTGCAGATTGCGTGTATTAAGAGCCCAGTTAAGTGCAATTGTGTGTATGTTGTGTGTTTATTGAGTGATATTATGTTTGGACTTGTCTGGAAGTACGTGTTAGCCTAAGTGGAGTTTAGGGTGTTTACTTGCTGAGACGTGTCTCATGGTTGTTTAACCAAATTATTTCAGAACCCCGGTCTAGACCATGAATCTTCCACCGCCACCGCCTTAACGTTTTGGCATACCGATGCACACCGGTCATGCCGTGGTAGAGTACCCGATAGATGATAATATGGCTTGGATCAAGCATACCACTATAGTCTGGGTAGATATAGGACAACCCCTTTGGCAAGCCCACACCTATACCGCCTAGTGTTTCCGGGATGATATGGATGAGTTCGATCCCATTCGAGGTTTTGATGTCCCTTTTGACGTAGTGGGAGATTGGGATCCGTCGGCTATACCCCCTTATAATGGTGAGATGACTAGCCTGGACACTAGCCTCGCACAGTCAGGACATCAGCATATACCTGCAGCACCCGAACCCATAGTGGCTGAGCCTGATCCGGAGCCGGAGGAGTCACAGGCAGGGTATGACCCGATGGATGTGGACTTAGGTGCATTGCCAGAGGAGGAACTCGAAGAAGAAGAGCCCGAAGAAGAGCTTGAGGAGGAACCAGAGGAGGATCCAGAAGAAGAGCCAGAGGAAGAACCAGAGGAGGAACCAGAAGAAGAACCAGAGGAAGAACCAGAGGAGGAATCTGAAGAAGAACCAGAGGAAGAACCAGAGGAGGAATTTGAAGAAGAGGAGCGAATTGAGGTTCCATTAGAGTCGGGGAATGAAGACAACCCGATTGAGATCGAGGCGGATTCGGAATCTTCAGAGGAACAGGTGGCTCAAGGGGAATCAGATTCGGGTTATGAGGAGTCTGATTCGGAGTGGGCGCCGTCTAGAGGGCGTAGGGGTTAGTTTAGGGATAGGGTAAACCTTTTGAAGTGTCCCATTTTTGGAATTAGAGTATACCCAGACTACTGATCCTTTTTGATATTGGTGGTGTAACTTTAGAAGCCGGTGTGTGCGTATCTTATGTGTATTGTAAATAGGTGGGTATTGTATGAGTTTGACTGGGTAATGAATGTATATTCTCCCTGTTATCCCTTTCTAAACATTGTCTGGGTGTGTATTGCTTTCGCTAGTACTTTATCTCTGTATGTGTGGGGTCTGCGACATCCTGGGACGTCGCGATAATCGACCAAAGAGGTATGTCGCGAGCTCGATGGGGTTCGGGGCGTGACATCTTAAACAATCAAAAGATAGTAAAGAACAAATAGTTCAATTTGTCTCCAAGCATTGGAATGATTGCCAAAAGAATTACTCTACTATTAAAAAAGAAATTCTTGCTATTGTCTTATCTATTTCTAAATTTGAAGGAGATCTTTTAAATGAAAAGTTTTTATTAAGAATTGATTGTAAATCTGCTAAAGATGTGTTACAAAAGGATGTTTAAAATATTGCTTCTAAATAGATTTTTGCCAGATGGCAAGCCATTCTATTTGTCTTCGATTTCGATATTGAATTCATAAATGGCTCTTCAAATTCTCTACCATATTTTCTTACAAGAGAATTTTTACAGGAAAAAATTAACCAATATCAGGACATGGCTTCAAGCAGTTCAACCTTCTAAACTATCTCTGAATATTACTACTATTTCTAACCAGGTTAAAAAGGAACCTGCTTCTCCATCCACAAATACTCCTTTTGATATCTCTAAAATATCCCATGAAGAAGTATTTGCAACTTCTTCAGAAGGCATTCAATAACCAACCACAACCTTCAATAACCATGGTAAGTACCAATCCTTCTCCCTCTCCTACGGCTAGTCAAAAGGCAATAGGAAAAATAATTTCTAGCGATGTGGTTATTCAGCCAACTCAGGCAACCCCCCCAAAATCAAAATTCTTTGCCAAAACAATATTCCAAAATATACGCAGTGTTGAAAATGAATTTTATCATGAAAATTCAAATATATTTGTAAAAAACATGTTTTCTGATAAGTTTAATTACACTCCTTATGATCCCTACAAAATAATGGAATTTTATGAGAAAATTTTGACAGAAACTAAATCTGTCACTTTTAGACACTTTTCTGATAAGGGTTATATAAATTACTCCACTACAAGGATCCACAGGGTCATCCACCCTTCCCAATGGAAACCAAACCCCATAACCTTGAAGAAATTTAATATCAATATGACTGAACCCGTACTGTATAGATCCTCTTACTCTTATTTTGATTACCAACAAGCTTGGAATAATACATTTTGGAGAAAAAATGCCAACAACTCCTATACTTGGCTATTCCTCTTCGAAAACTTTGATATTCAACAAGTCCCATGCTGGTTTATCAGATGGTGGGATCATCTTGGACCCATTGAAGAAATCCTTCATCCTAAAATCCAAACCAGTTATGAAATATTTATCAACCAATTCACACCCCTTCCATATGAGAAAAAATTTCCTAAGTTGATGTGCTTTTTCTATTACTTCGAAGTATCATGGGTACTTGATTGGAATTTTGATTATAAAAAAGCAACAAATACAGGCATCCCCATTTTAATCAGAAAATTCAAAGTTAAATGGTGGTATGGCTTTAAATTCTGGGATAGAGTTACTGAACAGGCCGTCTCAAAATGGCTAATTTCTAGAGGATCCAACCCAATCAGTTTTGATAATATCACCCCATTTCTCCATAATAAAGGGTTTGTTTTGTCAAAATTGGCATCTGTTAAGTCTTACCAACAACTAACGGGAATGCTGAAACAAACCCTTTCTCAACTAGAAGACTCAAGCTCTTCACACTCCCACCATAGCGGAAATTCAAATGAAGATGACTGTTATGGTATTCCGGGCAAACCAGACATCCCATGGGGAAAAGTAAAAGATGAGGAAGAAGAAGAAGAAAACCCTCCGAAATCTTTGTCCAGATTTTGAAGAAACAAGACAAAGGCACCAAAAGACTTCTGTCCATTTTTTATATACTTTTTGACTTTTGCCATATGCTTTCATAATTATGTTCGCCTCAGGTCAATATTCACCTTTTACTGTACACCACGGTATTACCCGTGAATCTTTTTCTACAGCAACCCATTAGCCTATATAATCCCACTCCATCCATCGGAGGAGGACACTGGTTTTCCTTTAGAACCTTTGAATTTCATCTGATCTCTCCACCTCTCACCCAAATTTCTTTTTGAAGAAATAAGAGATCATACATCTCAAGCACTTTCCATACCTCTTTAATATCTAGTAAGTTTCATAGCATCCCTGTATCACCTTATATTCCAGATCTTACTCATGATCTGAGAATACAAAGGGTTTTTCTTACTTTTGCACTTGTACTTTTAATATTCGCATTTGTAATCTTTTGATACTGTTTATATATCAGTAAACTTTACTTAATTGTAATTTACTTTAAAACAATTTAGTTTACATACCCCACAATTGGCAGGTTGAACCGCCTGTGGTTGGTCTGTCTTCTTACCATTTTGCCCTTGTCATTTCTACTTATCCTTACTACCTATATGGTCGGTTTAGTAATTATACTTCTAATTCTATTTGTTGCTTATGGTCTTTATTTAAGCTATGATGCTCATCTTTTTATTTAGTCTAATTTTTATTTATATATCGTTTCTTTATTTAGTAAGATTTTTATATATAATCACCCTTACTTTAGAACTATTTTATGATATTATACAAACCTTTGTAGAACTTTTTGAGTTTTTTGATTATTACAGAGACATAGAACCTTTGGATTTCTTTCATATAATTAACAAATCGAGTACTAATAAACGTAAACGTAAAGACTAACTTCTCTCCTATACACTTTCTCTTCTATTTATAATCCCTAGATCCTAGGCCATTAATGGTATATATATATATCCCATTGTGGGAGCATGGAGCGAGTCTGTTATTGAAGTGAAGAGATTATCGAAGGGCTGTTTTATCGAGTGCTTGGGGTTTCTTTTCGTGGTTTCGTTCGTGCAATTACATCAATAATTAAGTGTTCAAGCCGAGTAAATCTTATGGTAAGATTTGTGTACAATCTCTTAGTAAGATTGAGAGATTATTTCGTGAAGAATTATGGGGCTAAACACTGCGTGAATTATTGGGTGTAATTGGGGCTTGGAAAACACTTAGAGTGGTTGAGTGACTCGAGTGTGGTTGTAATCTCTATTGTATCGCTTGATCTATAGTGGAATTCGTTGCTGCTCTTCCCGTGGACGTAGGTCACTACAACTGAACCACGTAAATCTTGTATCCGATTTATTTTCTTATTCTGTCAATTTTATTGTCCGATCGCTTGGCTTCCACAATAGTTGGGAAACATCCTTAAGAAATTTTGATAGTTCCAAAACTGTCTTGGTACTAATTTCTGCCACGATAAGGGGCATATGGTGAACTAGTTTTGCAAACGTCAATGATTCCTTTGTATCAGCAAATAAGAGAAACTAGGATGTGACGTTTAGGTGAACAAGCACCAATGTGAGTGATATCTCATGGTGACTTGGAATAACTAGAGTCAAACTAGTGTTCTTGGAGGTCTTTGGGTACTAATAAAGGTGGGAGGATCATTGATCCTGTCATCGCGTATCATTTCATTGATATCATCACTAAAGATCGTTAACCAACTCACTTATAATCTACATGTGCAAATGATGATAGTGAGATATGCATTTGAAGATGATCGTTGATGGTACAAAAAAGACTTGTTACAAGATCGGGCAAGATATCAGACTAGCAATATCACGCCATGAACCCCAACGTGCTCGTAACACCCCTTCCATGGTCGTATTGAACGCGACGTCCCAGGATGCGTCGCCGACCCAAACGATACACGTGAAGACATACGCAAGCGGAAGCGGAAATCGAACAACCCAGACAATTTACAATGACAAAAGGGTAGTACTTGCACAAATCAATAAACCCATATCATTAGCAAGAGGCCAAAATTCATACATTAGGCTCCTAGGGTTAGCATCCACCTTCATCATCAAAAAGGGACAGGTGGTAGGGTAGACTACGGAATACACAAAAAGGGTTCTATCAAAAAGCTTCTAAGCTTAGCACCTAAACACTCCTACGGTGCCCAGTTCGGATCAGGCCCTAAAAACTCAGACTCCGTGTCAGAGTTGATCTCGATCGGCTCATCCTCATGCTCGGACTCCATAGGCTCCTCCTTAGGCTGGGGCTGGGGCTGGGGCTGGGGCTCTGGTACGGGCTCGGGTTCTGGACCAGGGTTCTCTGGTGGATCGTCGGGGTCCGTCACCTTGCCATCGGGAGCATACTTGTCCCAAGGCTCCCAATTCACCACATTCTCACTACCATGCTGTAGCCCCTCAAAACCACGGATTGACCCAATAGTCTCCAAGCCAACACGATGAAACCAGGCCAAATAAGTGTGGCGTTGCAGGTCCTCTAAGCCCATATCTACCCAAACTGTAGTAAGGTGCCTAATGTTAGTCTGGATGGGACCTACCGAGTACTCGGTCTCCTCATGCACCGTATGCATAGGGACCCCAAAACGCCGAGGAAGCGGCATGATCAAGGTCGGGGTTGGGGATGTGAAATGGTTTGCACTACAGCAATGAGAATAAATCTCAATAAATAGACAACCTATACCCCACCTAGGCCAATGCGTACCCAGACGAGTCTAGCATGCAATCTAGCAGCCAACACATTCGAGCCTACACAAACATACTTACCTCGCCTTAAACCAAGTGCCAACTTTGCATATTAGTTAATTCACATTAATACAATAACATCTCATGTACATATCACAATCACTCGAGCACCATACACACTTACGTTCATCTAATTCAATCAAGTACATTACACATGTGCATCCATCCAACTTTCACACGACCCGGGTCAACACCCCACAGGTTCTTTCTCGCCACCCGCGTCAACACGCTCCAGGCTGGCAGCCCTCCGATCAATTCGGGCTTTGTCCCGCGTCAACACGCCTCAGGACCTTTCTCACGACCCCGGTCAACACCCCACAGGTCCTTTCTCACATTCTCACGACCCGCGTAAACACGCCTCAGGTTAGCCCTCCGATCAATTCGGGCTTTGTCCTACGTCAACACGCCTCAGGACTTTTCTCACGACCCGGGTCAACACCTCACAGGTCCTTTCTCACAACCCGGCTTAACACCCTACAGGTTAGCAGCCCTCAGATCGATCCGGGCTTGGTCAAGCAAACACACACGCCACCTAATTCAATCAATTTCCACGTCTTTCACATAATCAATTATCACACAACCATTTCCAAATGACCATAACCCAATTAGCCATTCTAACACGTCATAATTCCCAAACTCAAATCATGCTCTCCACATTAGCCTACCAACTCGACATTCAAGTCGGCACATTCAAACATCAATTTCACCCGTAAACGCCATGACAACCCGATCATTGAACCCATCTCAATCAATCACTAATTTAGGCACAAAATCATCACAATTTAATCCACCAACTAGCCATATTCACACATCAATCCTATTCCAAGCTTAGCCACTAAATCGATACTAATTAACCCCTAAACAAGTCTAATGATACCCATTATACTAAGTAAGGTTTAGGGAGTCACTTACCTAAGTCCAAAGCTAAGGGGGCCAAGCAAAAGCTAGTAAAGGCCTATCGGAGCAACGTCGGGCTCGGCACAGCACGGGCACAGTGGCTGACAAGGCGCTCGGCCACGACCGGGGCAATCGGCACAGCGCTCGGCACGACCCTCGGCCTGGGGCGAAGTACTCGACCAAGGCAAGGCACTCGGCTAAGCGACGGGCTAGTGGCCGGGTGAGCGAGCGGGCAAGCGGCTGGGACGACTCGGGCACGGCTGGGCGAGCTCGACCACGGGCAAGGGTAGCCGCTGGGCTGCTCTGCCACGGCCGGGGCAGCGCGCTAGGCGAGCAGGGCAGGTGGCCAGTGATGGCCAAGCGAGCGGCGACGGCGAACTGGTGATGACGACGTCGGTGACTACGGTAGCGACGGGCGAGTAGGCGACAGCGAGCTGGGCAGCGAGACTCGCGGGTGGCGGCAGTGAGACGAGCGGTTGCTGGCGAGACCCATGGCAGCGAGCTGGCGAGCGGCCGGGGGCAGGAGCGGCGGCGTCGCAGGCGGGGGGGGGCCGAGGCCGGACGGGCTGCTGGGCACGATGCGAGCTCAGCGCTGGGCGCGCGGAGGAGAGGGGGAGGACAGCTGAGTCGGGGGAGTCGGACGGCGCGGCAGCTGGGCGAGCGGCGACGCCAGGCGAACGGTGGGCGGTGGTTGGGCTGGGGCGACGGTGGAGGTGGTGGCTGGTCGAGCGAGCAAAAGAAAGGCCACAGCCAAGGAAGAGAAGGAAGAGAAGAATAAGAAGAAGAAGAAAGAAAGAAAAGAAGAAAGAAGAAGAAGGAAAAAGGAGGAGAGAGAGAGAGGAAGGGATGTCTGCACGGGGAGGGAGGGAAGGGACGTGCGACAGGGGGAGGGGACGCAAGAGAGAGAGAGAGAGAGAGAAGTCAAACATTGCACTTGAGTGCAATCCAACAGCCCGCGTTCCAACCCGAAATTGATCCGATGGTCCACGAAAAATCCTAATTTATAAATTAGGAAAAAAGTCAAAACACTAACTCAAACACACTACGAGGGAGGTCTACTAGTCCAAATTCGCACCCGGTCAAAATTTCACTTTTCTATAATTCCAAGCAATATCGATGCTGGCCACAATAATATTGACACCATCCAATTAAATTCATTACGAAACTCCGAGAAATTCAACACCAAAGTTCGAGCTCTAAATAACGGACAAATTCGATCGAGTGCGATTCTAGCGAAATCTCTAATTTAAAAATAACCCAAGAGTGATTAGTTCTGGGCGAGATTTAACTATACGTGCATTGACGAAATACACGTTTTATAAATCCCAAAAATGGGTCGCAATTCGGAATGTCACAACTCTTCCCCCTTACAAAAATTTCGTCCTCGAAATTTACAACCCAACCCAATTATTCGAACAAATGGGGGTATTGATGTCGCATCAACTCTTCGCTTTCCCATGTCGCACCTTCGGTTCCATGATGCTCCCAAATTACTTTGACCATCGGAATTGTCTTGTTCCGCAATACTCGTTCCATTCTGTCCTCGATCCTTATTGGTTTTTCCACATACGACACTCTGTCGTCCACGTTTATTTCTTCGTAATTCAGCACGTGGGTTGGATCCGGTTCGTATTTCCTTAACATAGACACGTGGAACACATTGTGAACTTGGGACAAATTCGGCGGTAGTGCGAGACGATAGGCCAAGGTGCCAATTCTCTCTAAGACCTCGAATGGACCCATGCACCTCGGGCTCAACATTCCTTTCTTACCAAACCGTGATAATCCTCTCATTGGCGACACCTTGAGGAAAATGTGGTCCCCCACTTGAAATTCCAAAGGCCTACGTCTCCGTCCGGTCTGCATAATTCTTTTGGCGGCTCTAAGCGGTCTTAAGCCTGTCCCGAATCACATTGACTGTTTCGACTGACTGCTGAACTAACTCTGGACCCGTGATGCTCCTCTCACAAACTTCATCCCAACAAATCGGTGTTCTGCAAGCTCTGCCATATAACGCTTCAAACGGTGCCATTCTGATACTCTGCTGGTAGCTATTGTTGTAGGCAAACTCAACCAGATGCTACTGTTCCTCCCAACTGCCCTTAAAATCCAATACACATGCCCGCAGCATATCTTCCAAAGTCTGAATCGTTCTTTCAGACTGGTCATCCATTTGGGGATGGTAGGCTGTGCTAAACTGTAACTTCGTTCATAATGCCGTATAAAGACTTTTCCAAAAAGCGGAAGTAAACTTAAGATCACGGTCTGAAGTAATCGTCACTGGTACTTCGTGAAGACGGACTATTTGTCGCACGTATATCTCGGTATACCTTTCCAAGGCGAAGTCCTTTCGCACCGGCAGAAAATGTGTTGACTTTGTCAATCGGTCAACTACCACCCAAATTGAATCGTGACCCCTCTGGCTCCTCGGTAATCTCATTACAAAGTCCATAGTGATGTGGTCCCACTTCCACTCAGGGATTTCCAACGGCTGTAACATTCCACCCGGCTTACAATATTGCGCCTTCACTTGTTGGCATGTTAAACACTCCCACGTGCTTGGCTACATCCACTTTCATGCCGTTCCACCAATAATGTTGTCATAAGTTCTGATATATCTTCGTACTACCCGGGTGAATACTGTAATTGCTACGGTGAGCTTCTGAAAAAATCTCCTCCTTCAATTCTGCATCACCGGGTACACACAACCATCCACGGAACTTCAGAATCCCATCCTCGGATACCTGAAAGTCTAGTTTCCTTTTTGTGACATCCATTTTTAGAATTTTCTAAATCTCTGGGTTCGTCGATTGTAATGCCTTAATCTTAGTCTGGATTTTCGGTTCAATCCTCAATGCTGCAAGCAAACTTGAGATATGACTCACTTCAAACTTAAACTCCGAATCCCGAACTCCCTCTAATAGAGTCCATTCCTTGACCATCATATGCGCGACGCTCGATTTCCAGCTCAGTGCATCCGCTACTTTATTAGCTCTTCCGGAATGATACATAATCTCGCAGTCATAGTCCTTAAGGAGTTCCATCCAACGGCGCTATCTCATGTTCAATTCCTTTTGGGAGAACAAGTACCTTAAACTTTGATGATCCGTCTAAATCTGAAATTTCTCCCCACATAAGTAGTGTCTCCAAATCTTAAGAGTGAAGATAATCGCGGCCAATTCCAAGTCGTGCGTCGGGTAGTTCAGCTCATGTGGTCTTAATTGTCGCGATGCGTATGCCACTACTCTTCCATGTTGCATTAGCATGCATCTTAATCCCCTTAGCGACGCGTCACTGTAGATCTCATATCCTCCCGGACCTGACAGGATTATCAACACTGGCGTGATCGTCAATCTCTACTTTAACTCTTGGAAACTCCTTTCACACTTATCCGTCCATTCAAACATCGTCTCCTTCTTTAGTAACCGCGTCAACGGCATCGCTAATGCCGAAAACCTTTCCACGAAGCGTCTGTAATAACTTGCGAGACCCAAGAAGCTCCGAACCTCGGTTACTGTTGTCGGCCTCAGCCAATTCGTGATGGCTTCAAACTTCGTCGGATCCACTGCAATTCCTTCTCCGGATACCATATGTCCTAAGAACGCTACTCGATGAAGCCAGAATTCGCACTTACTAAACTTAGCGTAGAGTGCATGTTCCCTTAAAGTTCGTAAAACCTTTTCCAAATGTAACTCGTGTTCGGCTGAACTCTTTGAGTATACCAAGATATCGTCTATGAACACGATTACAAACTGATCCAGAAATTCTTTGCATACCTTATTCATTAAATCCATAAAGGCTGCAGGGGCGTTAGTCAATCCAAACGGCATCACCGTAAACTCGTAATGCCTATACCTCGCCCTAAATGCCGTTTTTGGTATATCCTCATTCTTAATCCTCAATTGGTGATAACCCGTCATCAAGTCGATCTTAGAAAATATCAATACTCCTTGCAACTGATCAAACAGGTCGTCTATCATTGGTAGTGGGTACTTATTCTTAATGGTCACCTGATTTAACTGTCTGTAGTCAATGCATAACCCCAAAGACCCATCTTTCTTTCTCACGAATAATAATGGCGCTCCCCATGGAGACGCACTCGGGCGGATAAAGCCTTTATCCAACAACTCCTGTATTTGGACCTTTAATTCCTTTAATTCTGACAACAACATCCTATAGGGCGCTTTCGAGATCGGTTCTGTTCCTAGGGCCAACTCAATCACGAACTCCACTTCTCTATCAGGTGGCAATCCCGGCAATTCCTAAGGAAAGACATCGGGGAAATTGTGCACCATGGCTATGTCTCCTAGCATCGGCTCTCCAGCTGTCGAATCAACTACAGTCGCCAGAAATCCTTGGCATCCTTCGTCTAACAGCTTAGTTACCTCAAGTGACAAGATCCAAGGGATCGAGGTTCTTCCTCGGTTTCCCACAAACTCGAATCTAGGATATCCAACTGGATTAAATTGGATCACTATGTTACTACAGTCCATTACAGCTTTTTATTTAACTAACCAGTCCATACCAACAATCAAGTCATACGTAGCTAAGATCGCCAAATCTATCATTTCTTCCTTATCACCAATCACTATCTTACAATCAAGGCATCCAAACGCAATTAGCACTTTATCATTCAACGGAGTAGTCATACACAGCATAACTTCAAGCGATTTCGTCTCAATTCCAGACAATTTAACGAACTGCTCAGATATAAATGAATACGATGCCCCCGGATCAAATAAAGCATATGCAGCGTGATCACAGAGAGAGACTATACCTGTGACCATGCCAGGCGCGTCCTCAGCTTCCCTTCTTGCCATTACATATACTCGTCCTTAGGCCAGCGGCCTATTCTGATTGGCCGTTCGAGTAGGTCCGAACTAATTTCCATTCCGGGGTGGCGGTGGCAGCAGCGTGGGCGATCCAGCCTGCCTATTATTGAGGCATTTCCTAAACTGATGGCCCATTCTGCCACATATGAAACACGCTCCGCCCCTATTTGGGCAAGGCCCATTCCTAAGTCTCTCTTTACATAGCCGACACGGGGCGTTCTGAAAGCGATTCGACTTCTCGATATTTCTCTAAACGGGAGGGACAAAACGATTATTTCCCGTCATAGGTCTCTTCCCAAAATGACGGTTGTCCTTAGCCGGGGCCTGCCGCGATCCAAAGGTGGCAGCCCTATCCATCATATTACGCTCAATTGCCTGAGTTCGGTCATATATCTCATGATAACCCCTCAGGTTCAGCGATATCATTTGACTGCGAAGGTCCAGCTTCAACCAGTCTCGGAACCTCCTGGCTTTGTCCACTGGGTCCTCTACCATTCTTGGGGCAAATTTGGACAGCCTTGCAAACTCGGCTTCGTATTGATCCACCGACATCTGACCCTGGCGAAGTCTCATGAATTCAGCCAACTTCTGCTCTCGGGCACTTTCCGAGAAATACTTGCCATTAAAGGTCTCGGTAAAAACAGTCCAAGTCGGGGCAGTACCAGCGAGGAACACTTGACCTCTGGTGGCTCTCCACTAGTCGCTTGCATTTTCTTGAAGCTGTTAGACTGCCAGGGTTACTTTGTCCTCTTCAGTTCATCCCAGCACTTCGAAGGCTTTCTCTAGTTCTTTCACCCATCGAGGTGCAGCCTCAGTATCACCTCTCCCATCGAACTTCGGAGGCTTCAATTTCAAAAATTGCTCAACCAGCTTGGACATCGGTCTGTTTGCATTTACCTGTCCTTGACCAGGGTTCCCATCATTCACATTGTTCCCATGATTTCCATTATTTCTATTGGCCCCATTAGCGGCGGCTACAGCGGCCTCCGCAGCAGCAGCGACCGTAGCATTCCGCTCTTCAGTCTGTCTACACATTGAAATCCCGACTTCTTATAATACCCTAAGAATTCCATCCACCCAGGGATCCTCTGCAACTCTAGCTTGTGGGGCCACACGACCTTGACCTCGACCTCTACCTCGACTGCTCATTCTCACTGGGTTCTTACACTCGCCTACCTACTATAATTCCACTCAGAAATTAGAGACCTAGGCCAACTATACCAGTCTAAAGCCCTAGGCAGTGAATCACAACAATAATTCACTAAGTAGGCAGCCAATCACATACATCACTCAATCACAGCCAACATGATTCGTGCACTTACCTCAAGTCCTGACGCACCTGCACTTCACACATTAATGCATAAGATCACTCATCAACCACAATCACACAGTCTGGGGTACGCATGGCACACGAGTCTCCCTAACTGGCTACCCCAAAGTCATCGCTCCTTATCACTCTAGGCTTCGACCAACTTGGATTGAGCTGACCTTTTTTTTATACCAAATCAACCGGAATGTCATGCCCCGAACCCCAACGGGCTCGTGATACCCCTTCGATGGTCGTATTGAACACGATGTCCCAAGGTGCGTCGCCGACCCAAACAACACACGCGAAGACATAAGCAAACGGAAGCAGAAATCGAACAACCCAGACAATTTACAATGACATAAGGGTAGTACTTGCACAAATCAATAAACCCATATCATTAGCAAGAGGCCAAAATTCATACATTAGGCACCTAGGGTTAGCATCCACCTTCATCATAAAAAAGGGACAGGTGGTAGGGTAGACTACGGAATACACAAAAAGGGCTCTATCAAAAAGCTTCTAAGCTCAGTACCTAAACACTCCTAAGGTGCCTAGTCTGGATCAGACCCTGAAGACTCGGACTCCGTGCCAGAGTTGATCTCGATCAGCTCATCCTCGTGCTCGGACTCCATAGGCTCCTCCTCGGGCTCTAGTACGGCCTCGGGTTCTAGACCAGGGTTCTCCGGTGGATCGTCGGGGTCCGTCACCTCGCCATCGGGAGCATACTTGTCCCAGGGCTCCCAATTCACCGCATCCTCACTACCATGCTGTAGCCCCTCAAAACCACGGATTGGCCCAGTAGTCTCCAACCCAACACGATGAAACCAGGCCAAGTAGGTGTGGCACTGTAGGTCCTCTAAGCCCATGTCTACCCAAATTTTAGTAAGATGCCTAATGTAAGTCTGGCTGGGACCTACCAGGTACTCGGTCTCCTCATGCACTGTATGCATAGGGACCCCAAAACGTCGAGGCAGCGGCATGATCAAGGTCGGGGTAAGGGATCTGAAATGGTTTGCACTACAACAATAAGAATAAATCTCAATAAGCAGACAACCTATATCCCACCTAGGCCAATGCTTATCCAGACGAGTCTAACATGCAATCTAGCAGCCAACACATTCGAGCCCACACAAACATACTTACCTCGCCTTAAACCAAGTGCCAACTCTGCATATTAGTCAATTCACATTAATGCAATAACATCTCATGTACATATCACAATCACTTGAGCACCATACACACTTACGTTCACCCAATTCAATCAAGTACATTACACATGCGCATCCATCCAACTTTCACATGACCCGGGTTAACACCCCACAGATCCTTTCTCACATTCTCACGACCCACGTAAACACGTCTCAGGTCAACCCTCCGATCAATTCGGGCTTTGTCTCGCGTCAACATGCCTTACGACCTTTCTTACAACCCGGGTCAGCACCCCACAGGTCCTTTCTCACAACTCGGGTCAACACTCTACAGGTTGGCAGCCCTCCGATCGATCCGGGCTTGGTCAAGCAAACACACACGCCACTTAATTCAATCAATTTCCACGTCTTTCACATAATCAATTATCACACAACCATTTCCAAATGACCACAACCCAATTCGCCATTCTAACACGTCATAATTCCCAAACTCAAATCATGCTCCCCACATTAGCCCACCAACCCGACATTCAAGTCGGTGCATTCAAACATCAATTTCACCCACAAACGCCATGACAACCCGGTCATTGAACCCATCTCAATCAATCACTAATTTAGGCACAAAATCACCACAATTTAATCCACCAACTAGCCACATTCACACATCAATCCTATTCCAAGCTTAGCCATTAAACCGATACTAATTAACCCCTAAACAAGTCTAATGATACCCATTATACTAAGTAAGGTTTAGAGAGTCACTTACCTAAGTCCAAAGCCAAAGGGGCCAAGCAAAAGCCAGCAAAGGCCTGTCGGAGCGGCGTCGGGCTCGGCGCGGCATGAGCATAGTGGCTAGCAAGGCGCTTGGCCACGGCCGGGGCGCTTGGCACAGCGCTCGGCATAGCGCTCGGCACGGCCCTCGGCCACGGGCGAAGCTCTCGGCCACGGCAGGGCACTCGGCCAAGCAACGGCGAGCGGCCGAGCGGGCGAGTGGCTTCGGACGGCTCGGCACGGGCCGGGCGAGCCCTGGCACGAGCAAGGCACCGCTACTGCGCTTGGCCAGCACACTCGGGCAGCAAGCTAGGCGAGCAGGGCAGGTGGTCGGCGATGGCCAGGCGAAAGGCGACGGCGAGCTGGCGACTGGCGAGCAGGCGACAGTGAGCTGGGCGGCGAGACGAGCGGGCGACGGCGAAAACGAGCGGCAGCCGGGCGAGACCATGCGGCGGCGAGCTAGCGAGCGGCCGGGCGTAGAGGCGGCGGGGCGAGGTCGAACGGGTTGCTGGGCTCTACGTGAGCTCAGCGTTGCGCGCGCGGAGGAGAGGGGGAGGACGACCAAGTCGGGTTGAGTCAGACGGCGCGGCTGGTCCGGATGGCGTGGCGGCTGGGCGAGCTGCGGCGCCAGGCGGACGGCGGGCGATGGTTGGCCTGGGGCGATGGCGGAGGCGGTGGCTGGTCGTTTGCAGAAGCCACGACCAAGGAAGAGAAGGAAGAGAAGAAGAAGAAGAAGAAGAAGAAGAAAGAAAGAAAAGAAGAAAGAAGAAGAAGAAGGAAAAAGGAGGAGAGAGAGAGAGAAAGGGACGTCTGCATGGGGAAGGGGGGGGGGAATGGACGTGCAGCAGGGGGAGGGGAGAGAGAGAGAGAGAGAGAGAGAAGTCAAACATTGCACTTGAGTGCAATCCAACGGCCCACGTTCAAATCTGAAATCGATCTGATGGTCCACGAAAAATCCTAATTTATAAATTTGGAAAAAGGCCAAAACGCTAACTAAAACACATTACGAGAGAGGTCTACTAGTACAAATCCGGACTCGGTTAAAATTTCACATTTCGATAATTCCGGGCAATATCGATGCTGGCCATAATAATATCGACACCTTCTAATTAAATTCGTCACGAAACTCCGAGAAATTCGATACCAAAGTTGGGGTTCTAAATAACGACCAAATTCGATTGAGTGCGATTCTAGCGAAATCTCTAATTTAAAAATAACCCAAGAGTGATCAGTTCCAGGCGAGATCTAATTATAAGCGCACTGACGAAATACACGTTTTATAAATCCCAAAAATAGGTCGAAATTCGGAATGTCACAGGCAACTAATAGGTTTTGGCTTCAGTGAAGTGATAGCTATAGCAGACCCCCTTTTGGGAAACCTACAGAAGTTAGAAGAAGCGATTGTATGGACAATCTTGATTCTAGAATGGGTTACCGCCTACTCTCAAATGGCTAGCTAGATCTCTTTTAAGGTCTCCAATGTTAGATTGCAGACTTCTATATAAGGATTAGTGAAGCTTGGAGGACTAGGGACAAGCGATATATCACAGTTGGGCTTTGAGCTTGAAATCGTCTCTGTTCTTTATTTAATATCTCTCTCTAAAGGTTTAGCATTATAATCCAATGTACAAAAGTAAGTGTAGTCGTTGTGTCCTAATACTATAATCTATCTTGTGAAAGGAATGACACTTGCCAATTATAATTTGCAATGTTGATTACTAGCGAAATCAAGCCATTGTTAGGCTATTAGCTAGAGAGTAGATGTAGATTTGGTTATAAAGTTTTTTTTATGTCATTAATCCAGCAAATCATGTGATGAAATTGATCAACAAAAGCAAGGAGGGAGCGAAAGGAATACGGATAATCAACTTGTTTGAGGTACATGGAGAGTGCCAACATAAAGATATGATTTCAGCTAGTATAGTCTACGGTAAATAAAAAAGGCTAGTTTGCTTTCTCAATGGCCAAATTCAACTCCCTTTTCTCACCTTGAATATTCCTCATAACGTCAAGATATGACTTCCCTCGAAGCTCACGAGAGAAGCGTCCCTTGAAGAAATCGGCAACGCCTATATTTCTAAATAATGCTGGCTTGTCCGGTGTGATCAGGCTCGGTGCAGGACCCATTTTGCCGTCCAATTTCGGGCCGTAGAATGTGGCAAATGAGAGCCTTTCCTTCATCGAGTTAACTGTTGCTCGGTGCTCAATGCTACAATAAGTGCCATTCGTCACAATCTGTGTCCATCATCAAATACACAAACTATCATGTCTTGTCTCTCATGGATTTTGTTAATAAAATTCTATTATCCATACTCATTTTATGGAACTAACTAGCTCAATGCACTCCATAGTAGGTTCAGTTTACCATATTATTTAAGATGCATAAATTTTCATTTGGATAGACTCATAAAAGGTTTTTTATTCATAATGCATAAATAAAATGTTATTCATATTGTGAATGAAATAACAGTCTAGTCATCAGTAGCACATGGATCTAGCAATACTGGGCTCGCATATCAAACAAAATTAGGTGGAACTCCACATCAAAACAACAGATATATGGCCAATCGAAAAGCTTTACCTGTAAAATATCTCCGACATTGACAACGAAAGCATCAGGAAGGGGCTTGACGGGGACCCACTTGCCCTCTTTCTTTATTTGCAGACCTTCCATGTCATTGACATGGAGAAGAATGGTGAGGGCTGAGGCGTCGGAGTGAGGAGTGAGGCCAATGACGAGCTCGGGTCGCGGACATGGAGGGTAATAGTTCATCCTCAGGGCTTGCCTGCCTCCATCAAACAGTTCTATCATGTCCTTGGTGTCCATCTTCAGAGGTTTCGCCATGAGAAGGAGTATCTTCATTGCAAGATCTCGTAGCTCTGAGGAGTATTTATCCAAGACATCCCTGCATAAGAATAAGATGATGCATATAAAAATAGGTTGAGAGAGAGAGAGAGAGTAAATTTTTTTTAGTAAGTAATTAATTGTTCACCTCGATGGTGAGAGATGGGAGATGTGAAGAACAGTTAAATAGACGGTACATACAATGTTCCTGTTTTGACAAAGTTAAGGTATTATTGATGATGTGGGCTAATCTTGAAGCCAGTCTTCCATGTAGCCGGATCATGTCAGCCCAACTCACATGCATCAAGTGCATTCAACAATTTTTCCTAATATAGACTCTTAATTCCATTGCTGATGTGTCAATCATTTACTTTTAAGTTACTATCCTCCTAATTTTAGATCCAATTTTGAAATAATCCATATTGAGCTAGAAATGATGGGAGATGCGCTTTATAACTTGCGAGATGTTTATTCATCCATTCCATACCCCATCTTCCTTATGTCTCTTCAAGGTTAACTTATATCTATTTTCTTAATAAAATTGTCAATTTAATAGTTTTAATTGGGTATCTTAAATATTGTTGTATCGCAAGATCTACATTGACAAGGTATTTTCGGTGCTTGCTTATCTTATCATGCATACTCCAAAGTGAGCCTACTAAGCTATATGATCACATTCTTTAGGCATAATTCGTTAATATAGTATCATTAATCTTATGATGCATGCAAAATAAGTGATGTATGGTTCTCAAAACTTGTATACACCATATATAGAAGTTCTCTATGGACAACGGACCCATTAATATTTTTAAGGAGAAAGGTTATGTGACACATTTACTCTAAACTTTTTTCTATAGTACAAAAAATTTCAAATTTATACATATGTGATACATTAACCTCCATCAAAGTTTTGTCAATAGCAACCATTAAAAATCCGTCAATATGGATGAAGGGAAAGCAAACATTATTGACATGGCTTCAACGTGATTTAAGTGAAATGAAAATGACGTTCTTTTTACTGAAAAATCATTTAACAGAACCTTGACGGAGAGTAAATCTATCACATAGGTATACGTTTGGGGTTTTTTATATCACAAGAAAAAGTTTAAGATAAATATATCTCAGTAGACATAATTTAAGATTTTTTATGTTACAAAAAAAGTTCACGGTAAATGTATCATAATAAGTATAGTTTAGAATTTTTTGTGATTTTTTTCTACTCCTAATTAACTCAAATTCTTTAAAATAACAGCAAAGCACTTAAAAAGATTTCAACAAATATTTAAGATCTACTTATTTATAATTAAACGGGCACCAATCCCTCTTGCGATCGTTACTCAATAGACACTAGAAAGCCGATGAGGTATTGGATCACCTCTTAGTGTATCTCACTTTGATTGGATTGTTCTTTATGAACAAGGAATGGGCAAATCATTTTAATTGTGAGTAGACATCACGAAAAGCCGAAAGCGACCGCATCATTTGGCCTTTACTTGTTTGGCCATAGAGAATCTTTTTCGTATTCAAGAGTAACGCATGAAATCATTTGGCTTTGGTTTGCTGACGCCGAAAGCGACAATACTTTGTCCTCACTCCGGAGTCACAATCATCACGTCAGCATGAAGGGGACACTGCGTAAATTATTGTTTCGTGTCAGGCTAGATGAACTAATTTGTGAACTAATTTTGTTAAACAATGGGTTTTTTTTTTTATATTCAATGTTATTCTTTGCTCCCTCCTTTTTCACCATGTGCCATTGTCCTTACTCCTCTCTCTCGTGGGCACGTTTGACATCTATCTACCCCTTACAACCCACACTCTGATGCCATTGCCGCTCACCAGTCACCCCTCCATCTCGTTTGCTGTTGCTGCCGCCATCACCACCGTCGCGCATCACTTTCGTCGCCATGCTGCCATTGCCGCTCGCCTGTCACCCATCTGCCTTATGCTCTCTATTTCAGTGACAAATAGGGGCGGGATTCGCGCATGCGGTTGCCCGGTAACAGGAAGATGGGGAATGGGAAAGGGCAGAAATAGAAGAAAAGATGGGGAAATTGGGCAAATAAAAATCTAGCCAATTCAAACTCCTTAATCCTGGTGTGTTAGCCTCGAAAAGACAAATTTACTATATAAAATTGCTCACCTAAATATAGATTATCCTGATCTTTTTTTTAACTAAATGTGTCATGGTATATAATATACTCAATGCATGAGTGAGAGAGAGAACCTGAAAGGAGAAGGAAGCATGGGAAAAAGGCGAGGTTTTCTCAAATGTCTTGGGAGGGAAACCATGAAAAAGATGTCGCTCCAATCAAGCTTCTGCTCCTCCGACACAACAAACGACTGCCCAAAACCCTCCAAGTCTCCTTCTTCTTGCCAAAACTTCCTCTTCTCCTCCATTGGAAGCTTGAAGAACTCTTGTATTCCCAACTTCAGCTCTTCCACCAATGAACAACTCACTCCATGGTTAATCAACTGCATCCATAAAAGGGATCGATGAACTTCAAAAGTCGATTCTTGAAAGAGAAATTCCGGATCTTTTGTCTCAATTAATCCTCACCAAAAAGAAGAGGTACATGTTGCTTTTGTAACATTTTACCTGGAAAAATCCCCAATCTCTGCAAGCAAAGTGCAACTTTTCAAGCTCAAACTCCATCAAATCGTCATTGCTTGATGCGAGCTTGTCCAGGTCAATTACTGGCAATTGAAGCAACGAAGTTCCATGATCATCATGCATGAACGGGTGATCTTGGTCAGTACGGACATAGCGAGGCGGGACTTCAGTTATGGGCTCTTTTGCCATCTCCTGAACACATGGGACGGGAAGAGAACCACCAAGCTTAGTGAGATTCGCATCCATTTGAGTAGGCTATAAGTTACCAAGCTCATTTGAGAGTTTAATGGCTGTAGGATGTCACGTAACTTGGTTTCTCATTTATAATAGTTGGCTCAAGAGACTTCGCAATTGGAGCCACAAGAAGGACATGTTCAGGTGCGACGTGTAATTTGGCATAATTTTTCTAGGACATCACATGTTGCAAAGGTTGCATTTGCCTGCTCACGTGGGACACACAACACTTCAAATTGCAATATCTTATGTTAATGTCCTCTCTCTCTCGTAAGACAATAAAGAGACTTAATACAGCCATATCCCATTGTGAATCATTAACAAAAATAAGGTTTTGAAGGATGAGATAATAAAGTCCCTTGCAATATGAAGTGTTATCACACCCGCAAGTCAAATGGCCATTTGCTTCATCTACAGCTTCTGGAACTCCAGCTCCATCACTCCACCATATAAAGAATGGAAGCCAAAATCAGCAAAAGACTGACAACTTTCCTTTTACAATTATCATTCCACAGAAGAAGCTACTCCTTACCTAAAAATCAAAATGGTCTCACAAAAAAAGAAAAGAGAGAGAGATATCTAGAGATTCTTGCAAAACCTGATAAAATTCAATAGCAATGAAGTTTGGCAAAGTATACATATTTTATCATTAAGTAGAATAATAATTACAGGGGAAAAGTATACCACAAGTGCTATAATTTTCGTACGGCGCTCACTTAAGTAATATAACTTTCGTATAAATGGGACAATGAATGAATTTGTTTTTGCCATTAAATAATACAACTGAAATCCCTAACATGTTCCGACCAAAAAAAATCCCCAACATGTAGCTATTATATGGTTGCTTTAGGGCATATAGTCAACACATAAATCCAAGTTTGATGCATGATTAGAGGATGATGATAAGGAGTAGATTGATTGAGTTTTTGTGATGTTTGCTTAAGGTTTTCAAGAGTAAATGGATGATATACATTTTCTTTGATGTGGAATGCTTGAATGTATGTTGAATGTTCATTACAATGAGCTTGAAGATGTTAAAAAAATGGAAAAACACTTAGAACATAGGTTGAAGATGCTTGAATGTTGTTGAAAATGTAAATATAATATGGAAAAACACGAAATATAACTGACCTTTGCATGTTTATCGATTTTTACAAAAAATAATAAAATGACTATGAAAAAGTTGTATCAAGTTAATCAAACTAGACATCATAAGATTTCCAATGCTATAATATCATCAAAATTGGAGTTCATTTGGTTCTTACGAGTCGGTTAAGAAAGATTAAGAAAAACTGTTATATCTGGAATTTTTGTTCCCGCGTTAGTCAAACTTGTTATGCAATTTTATTGGAGGTCTTTTTGGAAAAATCTTAAAGACCAAAAGTTGTAGAGGAGGTCTTAAACTGTAAATCCGGAAAATTTCAAAAATTTAAGTAAGATTTGGGCTGCAAATTTGATTAATTTTGGAATAGGTCAGAATTGGCCTTCAAAACTATTCCGACTTGAGTCTGGGGTGTTTACTACATGTTTGCTAGTATCTGGAGGGCTCTTTTGCAAAAATTTAAAACAATGAAATTTGAAAAGCATATCCTGGTTCACCTGTCCGTAAAATTTAGCGCAAATTGGACCTCATTTGCTATTTTCTTGTATTTTTTAAAAACCAGGTCAGATCCTGAGTGGGCGAATAAAATTGGTTAAACTGATTTAGTTGGCTCACAATTGGGGAAAATGATTTGGATAAGAATTAAAATAGACTTCCTAAGCTTTCATTAGTTGCTGGTATTACTCAATTTGGACTTAATTAGGTTAGTCAATTGAATTAAAACATAATTGGGCAGAAACAAGGAAAAGACAGATAAGTGACCTTCATGGGTCACTAATTGTTTTTGTAGTTTCTGAGGCTAGTTAGCCTAATTGCATGCTGAATTGACTTGGTTCTTGTATCGACAACTAAATTTGGGCTACTATATTTAATTTTTTATCTCATAAAAGAATTAGGGGTTGGTTCGACCCCTAAACAAAAATATCATTAGCATAATTCATATTTGCATCATGTGTGAATCATATGGCTCGAGCGTGGTGTTACCACATGCCATCCTACGTGTAAAAGGGATTCCTTAAAGACGGGGTCGGCAGTGACGAATTTAAACTCTGCACTCAACTCACTGTTAATGAAGTTCAGTGTCTAGTGGTTATTTGGCTCAACAGTTATCCGTAGCTAATAATTCTATTTGCTTTTGAATCGTTTCAAAACTCATGTTTGATTTTTAAAGGGAAGTTGGGATTATAGAAAAATTGAACTCTTGTTGCTGGATGAAGTTCACGGCCAGGAGAAGATTTTCTCGTGAGAAGAACAAGGTCTATGTCAAACAAGATTATGGGAATGTGCGGGAGATGTTAATTTCTGAGGAATTCTCGCTTATCACCCTCCATTCCGAGAACTCTTTATCATTAGCATCTTATCCATTATTTAAGTAGATCTCTTGAACACCACATCGTGTGATTTCCATTAATTTCTATTATCACAAATTCAAATCTTGGATGTTGTTGAGCGTACCCGATATCCTATACACTGAGAGCTCTCCTAGGTAATTGGGAGTCACGCTTTTTGTCAGTTCTTCACGGACGCTTCGCTGCACATCAACAATCGTTACAGCTATGGTGTTACTCCATCCGTGACCGTAAGCTCCAAGCACCCTCAGGCGAACTTCCAGCCACCAACATCAATCCAGTGAGTTACCGCCCCTCCTGTTGTCCCTGCACATCCAGACCAGGGGACGAGTACCAAGCGAGCCCATCAAGCTATCCAACAAGCAGTCAGCCACGCAACCATCTACTCCAGCGAGGTCTTCAAGTTCCAGCGAATCACGACCGCGACCAGTTCCTGTACTGACTTCCAGTGGATTCCACCATGGTTTGTGCACTGACGACCTTCGACGATCAGCTGCGATTCCTCCCCGATCCAGCCCTCTCTGCAAGCAACACCAGCCAAACGATGGCCTCAATGTGAGCCAACACCGAGCCACTGCCTCGGCCGAGCTCCATGTTACCTCTAATCAGCTCAAGGCTGCGACTTGTTGATTCACCGCGAGCCGTGCTGCGTCCTCACCGGATTAGACCAGCAAAGTTTCTCTTTTTGCAGGTTGTTGATCGTCGAGCCCAGCTTCCACGACCTGTTGCCTTCTCTGATCACCACCGCGACTCCCAGCTGTGTCCCGTGAAGTCCTTCAGCCACCAGCCGGCTAAGTACGCGTCAGCCACGAGTCACATCAAGAAGCACCACCATAAAGTCGTGCCGCATCACCATCATCTGCCGATCCGATTAGGATGTTGCCTATTCAAATTTGGTATTTTATTTCCTAATTTGAATTAATGTGATATTGAATGTTTTAGGCATTATCCGTTAGGATTTTATTGAAAAAAATTAAATATAATCATTAATTTGAGCCGTGAGACGACAAATCATTTTTCCAGATTATTTTTTATTTAATCTCCAAGCCATGTAAGTGGCTTATCAAGATTGCAATATCTGTTAATTTAAGACGCGAGACAACGGATTATTTTTTTTGGATATTGTAAATATTTATTTGAATCTTGATAGATATCCTGGATGGTTATTGCTATGTTTGAAATTTTGATTAGATAGAATTGCCAACTTTAATGAATGAAAATTATAAAAAGATTGCATGTTAGAAAGGATAGGGTTTTTAGATAATATTGCGTAGTTTAAATTAGATTGCATGTTAGGATTGATTCTAAAAAATGTATTGTAATATATTCTAGATATGAAGTTTCTATAATAGATAGGATTTTAGATAATACTTGCATGTTTAGATAATATTGCATGTTTAAAATAATTTTCTAAAAAAGGATAGGGTTCAGGTCAAATCAATCTCTAAACTAGATTAGATAACTATTCATTTTGTGTAGTTTAATTAGGGTATTTATTAATTTTGAATTTTAATAAAAATAACAAAATATCATATGCGTGTCATGTAGCTTGCATGTTAGGAAATCACATGTCATGTAGATTAAACTTCATTTCAAGATAAAAGAAAACCCCAAAATATTTGATTGTTTTGTTGTGTCCAATTTCTTTACTTTCTTACAATTTGCTTGCGTTGTTATTTGAGTGTTAATTTCATTGATTGCACACCTGCATGAGCACCTTTGCATGTTAGTGGATAAGTTAAAATCAATTCAAGCTACCTGCAAAATATTTTTCTAAAAATAAAAGAGAAAAGGTACTAAAAGGATAGAGTAATCTAGCATAATCAAGTCCCCAAATCCATGTAATCTCTGGTTCATAAAAGTAAAGTACACTCTCACACTTTACTTCGGTTTCTAATCGACTTACCAAAAATTGATTAGTGGCGACTCCTAAATAAAATTGATTTGCATGTTAAATAACTTGACCAATGAGTTGTGATTGATATGGGCTTAGGAGAGCCCGAGCTAAGGTAAACTTAGTAATCCATTAGCCAATACCTAGGTAGTGCACTTTTCGTGTAGGTAATGATAATGTCGTTGATTAGATATACGTTAGGTTCAATTGGAATTAGTAATGCACGATCCTTTGGCGGGTAGATTGGATAAAGGGGATTAGACTCTAATTAGGTGCTAGTGACTTAGCCTACCGCTTTGTGAAATGCAAGTGGGGGTTAATTATCACTTAGCATTAATTAATCAATCCCTTATTCCTATGAGGTGTTTGGGTAATTGACTCGCATAGTTGATATCAAACCTTCGAACCCGGATTTGATTGGCTTGATGAATGGATGGTTGTGTGAGCTTGCTAATGTTTTGTTAAGTGGTTGCATGAGTAATTGAATGTGATTGGTGATAGACGGCTGGGGGCCAGAGGCCACCATGTGGCGGCCGGGAGTTCTGTATGGAGGTCCATGGTGGCAGTCCAAGGACGTGTTTAGACTTAGGACCATTAGTATAGTATAGTGTTGATTAGGCTAGTTTAGTTAATAGACTTACGTTTCAATAATCAAATTAGCTTAGACTTTAGTTGACATAGTCTAGCTGAGCAAATTAAACCAATTAGACTGAGGATCACTATCCTAATAAATGGTCAAGTTTAGCTTAGATTAGTCTCATCACCTAATAAAATGAGTATAATTAGGCTTGTGCTAACTTAGCTCAATTTTAGACTTAGGTTTAGTCTCTAATATCAAGCTTGTGGGGTTCATGTCCCAAGGCTCACAATGAGGCGATGTATATTCTTTGCCCAACTTAGTATCGGGTCAAGCTTTCATGCCCCAATGCTTATTTGCCCAACGAGTATCATGTTTTCATTCCCACACTTTACTTTGAATTTTAAGATAATTGGCTTCTTAATAAGAGCACTTTCAATAAAGTGTTTGTTTCTTTTCTTTTTAGAATAGTTAGTACACGCTTAGGAACATAATAAAACCAAAAGAGAACAAATTGATGAACACGTTGCGACATCAAATGGCCTTTAGGATCAGAATTTGATAACTTAGATGAACAATCATACCAAATTATAGGTACCAAAAGGGCACTAATTAGATGGTGTAATCAAGTCCCTGAACTTAGTAAATCTCTTAGTTGCATAGAAAATACGGCAAAACTCCTGTGACATTCTAAATTTCGACCCATTTTTGAGATTTATAAAATGTTTATTTCGTCAACGCGCTTGTAGTATAATCTCGCCCAGAACTGATCACTCTCAGGTTATTGACCGTTAGGGAAAGGCTAATTGAAAATTGATTACGTTGACCTAAGAACTTGACCATGGTTCGACCGAGGTCGCCCTGGCTCGAGTAAAACTTAGATGTGGTTCGATTTCAAATCGGCCACGAGTCGATACGCGTAACTCCTAAAAGCCACCTGTTGATTTTGAGATTCGCTGAAGTCGCGTTTGATCAAATTTGGCCATTATTTAGAGCCCGAACTTGGGTGTCGAATTTCTCGAAGTTTCGTGATGAAATCAATTGGACGATGTCAAAATAAGTGTGGCCAATCTCGAGATTGCCCAGATTTGTCGGAAAGTGAAATTTGGACCGGGTGTGGATTTAGGCCAGTATACCTTCCTCTTTATTTAAATCCTTTTTATGCATTTTATCCTTTTATTTAAATTTAGAATTGGGATTAATTGGGGCCTTTGGATCTTGGCTTGACCCACAAGATGGAATTGTGGCCCTTAGATCACACTTGAGAGGGCTACAACCTAGTTTGTACCCCTTCTCTCTCTCTTTTCATAATGTCTTTCTCTCTCTCTTTCTCTTTCTCCCTCCCTCACGTGGCCGACTCCTCCTCCTCTCTTCTTCTTCTTCTTTTCTTCTGTTTTCTATTCCTTCTTGCTGGTTCGTTGCTGCTTGGCTGCTTCTTGTTCTGCTTCTTGGCTTCTTCTGGCTATACGCCTAACCTGTAGCTGCCGTCCAGGTCACCAAAAACCATCGCTCACCGCCGGAGACTGCCACTGCCCACCGCACCACCATTTCTTTCATTTCTTGCTCGGTTTGCTTGGGTTTTTCCAAGTAAGTGGCTTCCTAACCCTTGACTAGGCTAAGGGGTGACTAATGGACATGTTAGGGATGGTTTAAAGGCTGTGGATAGTTGGTTTAGTGGCTGGTTGTGCTTGGTTTGCTTGGTGGTGCTTATTGGTTGATTTCCGGTAAGGTTGCTACTACGTCGCTGGATTTTGCTATTTTTACTGTAACTTGTGTGGGCCAAATTTGAGGAAGTGTTCTTCATGAAAGTTGTTCATAACATCTTGAAGTATGACATATATTAAATCTGGAATTTTTGTAGATCATTTAGGGACATTCGTAAGTCCATTTTTGGACAGAATTCAGTCAGCCGGATTTACTGTTCACCCGACCTTCTAGTCTTTCCGATTTTCTATAAATTTTTTCAGACCTCTTTTCAACAAACTTTCTTCACAAAAATTTCTAAAGTGATTTGAGTACTAAATGGGTTGTATTTTTGATGGTCTGAGGGGCTGTCTGAGTGAACCGGGTTCTGTCCGGCTTTGAGTGCCAAAAACGAGGCATTTACAATCAGAAATGGATTTTGTGTCCTTCATGAAAAATATTTATCAAGATGTTTTGTACAATATATCCAAATTTCATAATTTTTGGAGTTGATTTACTATTTTTTTAAAGGAAATTCGGCGACTGTGTTACTGCCCAGAATTGCCGGGAATCACCCATTTATGTGTATACTCGGTTTTCTCATTTTCGGGCAATTATTCAAAGGTGGGGTTATCAATGAAAAGTGTGGCATTTTATTGGCCGAGTAAGTATTCGGTTGGCATGTGACTGATTCTCATAGATAAAAATTGACATTGAGTGGATAATGTGTGTGCATGATCACGTCACGTTCCGTCTAGGCGAGAGCTCTAGACGATGCCCGGCGGGAGTTCGGAAGCCGTCTGGTATCCGGGGTTGCCGGGGGGGTGTTCGATCCCAAACAATGCCGATCGCGGTGGAGGCTAGATCGATGCTCCTAAGTGGAATGCCGTTGGGTACCCGGCTTGCCGAGGGGTGTTCGATCCCTAATGTTGCCGTCGCCGACGTAGTGGGGCGATGCCTGGTTACGCCAGAAGACCGGTGGGAGTTCGGTGGCCCGAGGGGTCGTTAATAACCTGGATACATGTGAACGTATGCTATGCATTGGTGGATGCTCGAAATCCGGAATATTGAGTATGTTTCTTATAATTATGCCATGATTTGAAGTGTGCTTGTTTGATGAGCAATTGGCCATGTTATGGCGATATTCTAACGTGCAGGGCTTGTGTATGTGCCAAGGCAAGGTAAGGACGCCTGCGATTGTTTATGGCATGTCGATTGTTCAAATTGCATGTTTAGAATTGTTCGGAGGTACGCTTTGGCCTAAGCGAGGCTTAGGTAGTTGCTTATGGAGATTTATTCTCATTGTTGTAATATAACCATTTGAGACCCGCGATCATAATTGATCAGGAGATGCTGCCAAGGTACTACGGGGATTGAGAATAGGTCAAGTTACCCCGTCTTTTGAGTGCCCCTTTTTGTAGAGGAGTTAAGCTTACTAACCACCCGATCCTTTTTGTTGTGCGTGGTTTGTCGATAGTGGCCTCTAGTAAGGCTTGTACCTTGTGCCGTTTGCAAGTAACATTATGTTCTTAAGACAAAATCAGTTTGTTGATGTGTATCATTCGTCTCTCTCTACTACCCTATTTTATTGTATGTTGTATGGTGAGTTCGAATTTGCTTCCACTCGCATTCCTCGTTTGAGTTAAGTTGGGATGGCGACAAGTCCTGGGATATTGCATGCTTGACAACCTCGGAGGGATGTTGCGTGCTCATTCGGGTTCGGGGCGTGACATCCCCGTTGATTTGATATTAGAGCAAGGTTAGCTCGATTCAAGTTGGTCGAGACCTGGAGTGATAAGGACGATGACTTTGGGGTAGTTAAATAGGGAGACCTATTTGATCACAAGTTTAGAATGCTTAATACATGCCCTGTGAATATGTGCTTGTGATTGCTGAAAACTTGCTTGGTGATATTCGTAATTGCTGGCGCTGCAAGGAGTAAGGTAAGATCGAGAATCCTACTCGTTATATGCTCTTGATGCTTATTTTGGTAACTACTTGTCCTATGCTCATTATTGTGATTTACTGCCTAGAACTGCTAGACTTGAGTAGATGACTTAGGTCTCTAATTCCTGGACGGAATTATAGTAGGTTTAGGTGTTTGGTGAGAGAAATCTATGAGAATGAGCAGCCGAGGAAGGGGGACAAGGGGCAATGGGTGCAAGCTAGAGCTATGGAGGATCCCAGAGTGGACGGAATTTTAAGGGCACTTGCAGAGGTTGGAACTTTAATGGGTAGATAGACTCAAGGTCAAGCTGCTACTATCGCTGCTGCTGCTCAGGCCACTGTTGCCGCTACTGAGGCCGCTATTGCTGCTGCCAATGGGGCTAATGGAAACAATGGGAATAATGGTCATAATGGGAATGGAAATGGAAATCGTTAGATGCATCAACTAGTAGAACAGTTTTTGAAGCTTAAGCCGTCCAAGTTCGACGGAAAAGGTGATCTCGAAGCTGCTATCCTCTGGGTTAAGGAACTAGAAAAGGCCTTTGCACTGCTGGGGTGCACGGAAGAGGAAAAGGTGACCCTAGCTGTGTATCAGCTTCAGGGGGTGGCAAATGACTGGTGGGAGGCCACCCGAGGTAGGGTTTTCCCTATAGGCATGGTTCCGAATTGGACTGCCTTTGCTGAAACCTTCAATGGGAAGTACTTTTCTGAGATAGCGCGGGAGCAGAAGATGGTAGAGTTTCTACGGCTTCGCCAAAATCAGATGACTGTAGATCAGTATGAAGCTGAGTTCTCGAGGTTGTCTAAATTTGCACCAAGGATGGTGGAGGACCCTGTGGATAGGGCGAGAAGGTTTCGGGATAGTCTGAAGCCGGAACTCTGCAGCCAGCTTATACTCTTGAACCTAAGGGATTATAATGAGTTGTATGAGAGGGCTTAGATGGTTGAGCGGGATATGAATGAAAGAGCTGCCGCATCTAGATCGAGGTACGCATCGGCCAGGGACAACCACATCTTTGGAAAGAGGCCTATGACTGGAAATAGGCGGTTTGTCCCTCCCGTTAGGAAAAATATTGGGAAGCAGAACTACTATTCTAACGCTGCCTGTCGATTGTGTGGAAGGAGGCATGGGAATGGCCCTTGCCCGGGCCAGACTGGGGCGTGTTTCGGATGTGGCCACCAAGTGAAGAATTGCCCGAACCGACAAGCTAGGTTGCCGATGCATCAACAACAACCAAGGTTGGGACATCAAGCGGGAGCTGCCCCCGCAAAACAATCAGGATAGACCCCCAGCCCAAGGAAGGATTTATGCAATGGCTTGCAAAGAGGTGGAGGATGCACCTGGCGTGATCACAGGTATGGTCTCTTTATTTGATCATGCTGCTTATGCCTTATTTGATCCCGGAGCGTTGCATTCATTTGTGTCTGAGCAGTTTGTTGAATTGACTAGTATTGAGCCAAAACCGTTAGGAGTAAATTTGTGTGTTACCACCCCTCTTATGGATAAGGTGCTAATCTCATTAGGATGTTCAAACTGTAAGATTGTTATTGGTGGTAGGAAGGAATTAATTGATTTGGCTGTCTTGGCTATGTTTGATTTTGATGTCATTATTGGTATGGATTGGCTGGTTAGACAGAGGGCTGTTATGGACTGTAGTAGTAGGGTGATCTAATTTAATCCGATTGGTCACTCTAGGTATGAATTTGTGGGAAGCCGAGGAGGAATCTCGATCCTTTGGATTTCGTCACTTGAGGTGACTAAGTTGTTAGATGAAGGATGTCAAGGTTACCTAGCGACTGTGGTTGATTCGTCGATTGAGGAACCGAGGCTAGAGGATATAGCCATGGTGTGTGATTTTCCCGATGTCTTTCCTCGGGAATTGCCGGGATTGCCTCCCGAAAGATAAGTGGAGTTTGTGGTTGAGTTGGCCCCCGATATGAAACCGATCTCGAAAGCGCCCTATAGAATGTCGTTGTCGGAATTGAAAGACTTGAAAGTTCAGATGCAGGAATTATTGGATAAAGGCTTTATTCGCCTGAGTGCGTCTCCATGGGGAGCGCCAGTCTTATTCGTGAGGAAGAAGGATGGGACATTGAGACTGTGCATTGACTACAGACAGTTGAATCAGGTAATCGTTAAGAATAAGTACCCGTTACCAAGGATAGACGACCTGTTTGATCAGTTGCAAGGAGCATCGATGTTTTCTAAGATCGACTTGAGGACGGGTTGCCACCAACTGAGGATTAAGAAGGAGGATATACCAAAAACGGCATTTAGAATTAGGTATGGGCACTACGAGTTTACAGTGATGCCATTCGGATTGACTAATGCCCTTGCCGCCTTTATGGATTTAATGAATCGAGTATTCAAGAAATTTCTGGATCAGTTTGTAATCGTATTCGTAGACGATATCTTGGTATACAGTCAGAAATGGATCGTGTCCTTCATGAAAAATGTTTATCAAGATGTTTTGTACAATATATCCAAATTTCATAATTTTTGGAGTTGATTTACTATTTTTTTAAAGGAAATTCGGCGACTGTGTTTGTGACATCCTGAAAAAAAAAATTAGTCCATTTGGGATTTATGAGATACTGGATTTTATGAATGTACTCGGAGTAAATTCTCGCCCGGAACTGATCATTCCTAGGAATGCTAACCATTAGGGAAAGGCTAATAGGGGAATTAAATTCGCACGACTAAAAAAAATTCGATCGTGAATGGATTTCGACCATTAAATCGCGTAAAGTGATATTTTGAGCCACTGTTAGCCGATCCAAGGATAGTTAGGGGTAAGTTCGCCACTGTCCTAGTAGTGGATCGCGGGTGATTCCGTTGGACCACGAAACGACTTGACGAATGATTCTGAAATTATACCGAACGATCGTACCCCTCGGATCAAGTGATTGATCTTCGCGATTTTAATGCAACCGAGGTCGTCACGTACTGAACGTACTTGCACGTGACTCGATTCAGTATCAGTCATGAGTCGATTCTGCGAATTTTCCAGCAAGCCGCCCGTTAGCTCGAGAAACGCTCGAGTTGCGTTTAATAGAATTTAATTATGGAATTTTTTGCCCAAATTGGACACCGGAAAATTAGGAAGTCACGCTGGAATGTTAGGACGACGTTGCACGTGACACGTGTCAATTTTTGGTGCGCTTAATTCCTTCGGAAAAATTCGATTTGGACAAGAAACGGAGGAAGTGACCATTTTACCCTTGGGAATTAATAAAGGGTTAGTTGTGTGAGAGAAGGGCATTTTGGTAAATTGCCAAAAAGTTGGTCAAAATTGATTTTTAAGCCCTTGACCCCCCTTTCTCTCTCTCCTCTCTCTTCTTTCTTCCCCTCTCTCCCCCGTGTAATCCCCCAAATTGCCGTGAGATTTCCCCTCCTCCACTGTGGGCTTTCCTTGGCCGTTCTTCCTCCACCGCCGGCACCGCCGCTCGCCGCCGCACGCCGGACCGCCCTCAAGCCGTCGTCCACGCCGCCCTCAAGCCACCACCATCCTCAAACCTCACCATCTCACTCTCTTTCCCTCTTTCTTTCTTGGCCGTGAGCCCCCAATCACCGCCCAAGCCGCGTCGTCGCCGCCCAAGCCGATTGCCGCCACCCGGGAGCCGTACGTCGTCGCCGCCGTTCCCGATTAAGGGCCACCGCTTTCCGTTCTAGCCGCGATAGTCTAGAACGCGGGTAAGTCGCGCTCTAAACCCAATTTAGGACTTCGGGTATCGACGGGCGATTTTGGGCGAAATCTGTATAAAGTTAGGTGCGGAATTGTATGAATTGGTAGTGGAAATTTTATGGCGGGCCTTGGGATTTAGTTCGGGCATTAATTATTGGAAATTCAGAAAAATAGGGGCTGCGAATTACTGTTCACGGGGCTGTGATGGTCCGATCGAGACGCAAGTTGGATTTCTAGAACCGAGATTTAATGGTGAGAAAGTCTCGTGAAGGACCGGAATCAATTTGGCGTCGTTTGGCGGGAGAAAAATAGAAATTTATGTGTTTTACGTGTGTTTTAATTATAATTGAGTTGGGATGGTGAAATTTACAATATGCGGGTGCGAAAAATTGGGGTTTATGATTGGAATTGTTTGGCGGGCCTTGAGGATTATTTTTGGAATTTTTGGAGAACAATTTGAGGTGAATTATAAGCTGCGAATTACTGTTCACAAGCTGTGATTTACTGTTCACGGGGCTGTGATGATTTTTTCGGGACACAAGTTGGATTTTTAGAACCAGCATTTAATGGCGAGAAAGTGTCGTGAAGGATCAGAATTAATCCGATGCCATTTGGTTGGAGAAAATTGGCAATTTACATATTTTGGGCATGTTTGCATTATTCTGGATGGGGTTGATTTAATTGATTATTTGTTTGTGTGTTATATGAGGTAACTCGAGGATGAAATGAGGATGTTTCGAGGCTGGAGTGAGACTGAATAGAGTGTCGGATGTTGTGGGATGGAATTGGCAAACTTAGAGCTCAATTGAAGGCCAGGTAGTGTCGGTTTGGTGTGTGGTAGTATGGTTAGATTGTGATGTTTAATAGGCTTGGAAATGTCGAAATTATGCCTATGAACGTGGCTATGATTGTGGGCCCGTGAGCGGCCTTGTGTGTTTATTGAACCGTGATTTGATGGATTGAAATGTGCTTGATTATGTGCACGCGTGGGCCAGATTGAATTAATTGTTGAAATTGACCATGTCGAATGCTGACTGAGCATGTTTTACGTGTTAATTGATGCGTGCATGGGCCACATGTGATGGGCCAGTTGGGTGTGGTATATGCGTGTCGAGCATGCGCATGAGTAAGAAAGAAATGTGGTGTGGCATGTGATTGTGGAATTTATGTGAAGGTGTGGAATTGCGAGTATTGGGATCGGGCCGAGTATCATAAACTCGGGCCGCGATCATGTAGGTCTGTTGCATTTGGCACAAGCTGAGGCTTGAAAAAGCAAGAATGAGAATCGGTCCAAGGCACGATCAGCTCGGCTGAGACCGGGATTGGACCGAGGCATTATAAGCTCGGGTTTCGATCATGTAGGCCTGTCGCATTTGGCGCGGGTTGAGTTGGGATCAGGCCTGGGGCGTGTGATGCTCAGGTCGAGATTGGGGCCTGAGGAGTGAACGGGTACGCGGGCCGGATGTGGTGACTTGTCGCAGTGTACCTGAGGCGTGTACTTCAACGCGGGTCACTGCGAGTGTTGTGGAAAATGAATTGTCGCAGTGTGCAGGCGTGTACTTCAACGCAGTCACCGGGAGAGTGTTGTGGAAAATGAATTGTCGCAGTGTGCCAGGCGTGTACTTCAACGCGGTCACCGCGAGTGTTATGGAAAATGAATTGTCGCAGGTGCACAGGCGTGTACTTCAACGCGAGTCACTTGGTGAGTGTTGTGGAAAATGAATTGTCGCAGGTGTGCTTGAGGCGTGTACTTCAACGCGGTCACCGGCGAGGAATATGAAAGAGGAATGAGAATGGAAGGACCGGTGGGATGAGAATGATACATGTGTGTGTGTACATCGACATGATTGAGTTTGAATACTGTTGTGCGCATGATTGAGCCTGGCAATATTATTTGATGTGCCTGCGGTGTGATGTTTCAGCTTGTGTGAATATATGTGTGTGATTGCGTAATTGTCGGAGATACGTGATAACCTAGGTGGGGTTTAGGGGTGTACTTGCTGAGATATAATCTCATGGTTGTGTAAACCAACAATTTTCGAACCCCGACTGAGCAAAGTGAACCCTCCACCACCGCCACCGGTACGTTTTGGAGTACTAGTGCATACGGAGTATGAGGCGGGAGTTTCCGATGGGCGATGGGATGACCTGGATAAGACACACGACGGCGTATTTGTAGAAGTAGGATTGCTATTGTGGGAAGCGAACGTGTATACGGCTGGTATTTTAGGGATGCCGACGGTTCAAGAAAGTTCGAGAATCGGACATCGAAGAATCGACTCGAGTGGATGCCAAGTAAGGGACGTAGGGGTTAGAAGGTTTGTTGGATAGCCGGCTTGGGATTAAGAACCATTTTTGCGGGTGAACACCGGTCATCGACTCCTTTTGATGTTGATAGTTTTAGTAATGTATGCCTTTGGTAGACTAAGGTTTGTTCTATTGTAAATATGGTGGAATAAGTTTGATCGAGTATCGAAATGTATATTCTCCCAATTCTCCCGAGTTTAAATTTGTCCGGGTATTTATTGTTTCCGTGTGCGCAATTAAATCTCCGACGTTAGGATGAGGTCGGCGATAATTCCTGGGTTGTCGCACAAATCGACTCGAGAGGAGGATGTCGCGAGCTCGATAGGGTTCGGGGCATGACAAGTGTTACTGCCTAGAATTACCCGGAATCACCCATTTATGTATATACTCGGTTTTCTCATTTTCGGGCAATTATTCAAAGGTGGGGTTATCAATGAAAAGTGTGGCATTTTATTGGCCGAGTAAGTATTCGGTTGGCATGTGACCGATTCTCATAGATGAAAGTTGGCATTAAGTGGATAATGTGTGTCAATGATCACGTCACGTTCTGTCTAGACGATGTATGGCGGGAGTTCGGATGCCGTCTGGTATCCGGGGTTGCCAGGGGGTGTTCGATCCCAGACGATGCCGATTGCGGTGGAGGTCGGATCGATACTCCTAAGTGGAATGCCGTTGGGTACCCGGCTTGCCGGGGGGTGTTCGATCCCCAACGTTGTCGTCGCCGACGTAGCGGGACAAAGCCTAGTTACGCCAGAAGACCAGCGGGAGTTCGGTGGCCCGGGAGGTCGTTAATAACCTGGATACATATGAACGTATGCTATGCATTGATGGATGCTCGAAATCCGGAATATTGAGTATGTTTCTTATGATTATGCTATGATTTGAAGTGTGCTTGTTTGATGAGCAATTGGCCATGTTATGGCGATATTCTAACGTGCAGGGCTTGTGTATGTGCCGAGGCGAGGTAAGAACGCCTGTGATTGTTTATGGCACGTCGATTGTTTGAATTGCATGTTTAGAATTGTTCGGAGGTACGCTTTGGCCTAAGCGAGGCTTAGGTAGTTGCTTATTGAGATTTATTCTCATTGTTGTAATATAACCATTTCAGACCCGCGACCATGATTGATCCGGAGACGCTACCAAGGTACTACGGGGATTGAGAATAGGTCGAGTTACCCTGTCTTTTGAGTGCCTGTTTTTGTAGAGGAGTTAAGCTTACCAACCACCCAATCCTTTTTGTTGTATGTGGTTCATCGATAGTGGCCTCTAGTAAGGCTTATACCTTATGCCGTTTGTAAGTAACATTATGTTCTTAAAAAAAAGCAGTTTGTTGATGTCTATCATTCGTCTCTCTCTACTACCCTGTTTCTTTGTATATTGTATGGTGAGTTCGAATTTGCTTCCGCTCGCGTTCCTCGTTTGAGTTAAGTTGGGTTGGCGATAAGTCCTGGGATGTCGCATGCTTGACAACCCTGGAGGGATATTGCGTGCTCATTTGGGTTCGGGGCGTGACAACTCCCGTGTCTCGTTTGGTTTCCAACCGATCCTGAAATGCTAGTGGCGACTCCTAGAATCTCTTAAAATTAATCAAGCTCAAAATAACATTGCACGGGGTATGAGCTTGGGAGAGCCCACTCCTAATCAAGGGCCATTGATCTGCCTATAATACCCCTAAACGCTTCTTATCCCGTCTCCCCTGAATGGAAACCCGAAAAAGAGGGTCGAAACAAGAACCACTCCTTGAACCCCATCTTGCGAAGCAGCAACTATAGACAAGCACATTCAGGGAAGCTGCAACACCTACAAGCAACTTGCACAAGCATGTTTATACAAGCATAAGCACTACCATCTTCGTCCTTTTACCTAAGAAATTGAAGCAGCTATTTCCCATGTCCAGGACAATCAGAGAAGCTGGAAGTTCAGCTGGAAGTAGATAAACAAGAACAAAGAAAAAAAGAAAAAAAGAAAAGAAAAGAAAATCTAAAAACATAGTAGTACTGTTTATCCGAAGAAGATGAAGATGAATGGTAATAGGAAAGAAGAGAAACATGCAAAGGGAAAAAAAAAACTTTTAGAAAATTAAGAAAATCAGCATCATTTTAAGTAAAATTTTCAACGTTAGGTTGCTAGCTGTGCCACGTAAAATAATCAATAATGACAGGATGCCATGTCAGCATTATTAGGCCATAATTGGTGAGAATGACTACTTTGGAATTTCATAAACACATTTAGGAGTAAATTGAAAAAACTGGAAAGTTTAGATTGAATTGGCATATCTACCACATGTTGAGTTGATTTGGTAATTTTTTTATTGTGAAAGAAGTGGTCAAAATTGTGGCAGCTTTTTTATTTAGGAACAAGTCCAAGATCCATAACTCATCATAAAGGCCTTCCATTTCCACTAGCAAGCCATAAACGTATAGCAACAATTGACCAAAAATATGATAGCGGAAATTCCAATTCAAAAGTAACAACTCTTCTTCACAAAATACTTCAGACTTTCGCGTTTCTTGCAATAACCGTACAACATCATAAATCATGGATATTCATATGGGATAAATGATTTCCAAAAGCTAATGTAATCTCGGGTATTGTCTTCCAATCCATGTCATTATATGTGGAAGTTGAAAGAAAAAATTAAGTACTCAAGTCTCTTTATTTCTTGATATATATAGGGAAATTGACACAAATAGTCCCTAAGCTTTGGTCCAATGTTCAATCTCGTTCCTGAACTTTCAATTTGTCCAAAATGATCCTTGAACTATGGATAAATGTTCAATCTAGTCCTTCCATTTGCTCAAACCGTTAACTGATGACGTGGACCGTTAATTGATGATATGGAGCCGAGTTGGATTTTCTAAATACTAAATAATGATCCAGCAAGTATTTTACCAAAGAAAAACAAATTAGGGCTTCACATAACCCTCTTCTTCCTCCTCCACGATTCTTCAACGATTCTTCTTCCTCTCAACATTAGACTTCTCAAAATGCTTGGGGATCGATACTGAAACAAGGAGGGTTGGGTTGAGGTCAATCCCGGTGATGATTTGAATCTTGGGATTTTGGAGGACGTGCCACTGCCTGTGCGTGATCCGCTCAATCAGAAATCAAAATGGGGGAAGGAAGTGAGAACCGTGTGAGCATCGAGGAATTGAAATCTCGGAAGAGCTCGTGTTCTTTATAGCTTGAACGCGAGTTTGTGTTTGGTAGGCTTTTTTGGTTCTGGAATTTTGCTTCTTCTTTTTTGTGGGTTGAAGGACTTGCTTCTTTTTTTTTGGGTCGATGGACTTGCCTCTTCTTCTTTTTTGTGGGTTGAAGGACTTGCTTCTTAGAAGCAAAAAAATTGACTGACCAAAATTGCAGAAACAAAAACGCAAGAAGGCGTACAACAGTCGAAGAAAGAAAAAGAACAAAAAGTGGAGATGAAGACTCAATTTGACATCTGAAGCTGAAACCCTCTGTGGTGATTTGGCACCAAGCAGTAGTATCACTAGAGGAGAAGGAAAAAAAGGGGGCTTTGACCATATCAGCGCAAAGGAGCAAAAGGAGATGATTTCTGAATTTAATTCACAATTCTTTCCTCCATCAACTTCTCCTCTGTGATATGGTCTATCACAATCTCTTTCCAATCCGACATTGATTGAGCTCACACAGTCAGATATATTAACAACAAACATATAGCGAGGAGGAGACATTAGCATTTCGTGGTCTTGATTTGTTGCAATAGAAAAATGTTTTTTAGGAATGAAAATGTTAAACTCATTCACTGTTTGTGTTTGCAATGAAAATTGGTGTTCTTAGAACGAAAATTTGTCGATGTTGTGAGGAAAGAAAATTCATATCTACCTCTGAACAAGCTTGGCTTGTTATTGTTGACAAAGCCTTATCAATATGATCTTACATCTGTAAAAGTTGAAAGACAGAATTGCTTATATGCAAATGACATGCATATGGTTATCAAACCATTTGAGAGATAAAGACCGAAATTGCTTTCATTTAGACCTCTTTTTGGTAATTGAGACCTATTTTACTGAAGTGGCAGCGATCAAATGTAACAAAATTTTTACAAACAAACGAGCCCCACAAGCCAACTATTCAAGAGTATTGAATGTACTCTTTAACATCAACAAAGTAGACGAAAATAAGGCCAACTGCACTTTTCAAATATTGAATATACTACTTAAAGCAAAAATTTCTTGCCTAGAATGCTTGTGCTCTATACAGCATCATTGCCACATCTTAAACACTTCCAAAACTACAAAAAAAAAAAAAACAATCTCTTTCTCTTGATCTTAAATTCAAGAGTATCATATCAACAAAAAGTACAAGTGCTAATCCTACTTCCAACTCTTCAAACATGTACTTCTGGTAAATTTTCCTCTTTCTTGGAGATATTGTTGATCCAACACTTCCAATATCATTCAAATGCTCCACGGCTTGTTTCCGTTCTTCTTGTTTCTTTTTCATAATGTCCGCCTTTTGCCGCTAGAAAAAAGAAAAGCATCAATCAATCAAATGTCAAATGTTTACATAACAACAACTTTACTACCATAAAGCTACACCTGTAATCCCATTGTAGTGATAACTTTGCGAGATGCGCTCTCCACCTTCTTAGCATTGTCCACATCATGGTTGGTATTTCTTAATAATGAAATGGCTCGACTACCTTCCAGTCCATGCTATTAAGAACAATAATACTCTAGTTAAAATGGCACTTATAATTATTCAAGAACATGATCACTTACTCAAAAGTAAGGTTAAGAGTACCTTTTGAGTGTCGGTACTATTATGATGCATCTCCACAACAAGTGGGTTAGCTTCTCTCTGTTCGACTATCTCTTCATCCTGTTCATTAAGAAAATGAAGTTAAAAATATTGACACAAACAAAGACTAGAGACATAGAATGAATAAACCTTACCTTCTCTTTTTGTTTCAATGGACAACTTCTTGAGTTGTGGCCTCGATTGAAGCACAAATGTCATGTGATTTTTATACCTTGTCTTGACATTTTGAATCCATTTTTAAATTCTCCTTCCTCTCTTATCCTTTTTTGTTTAGGCCTACCGAGCATAACCCGAGGCATTGGTGCCACCAAAGGCTCTCTATCACTAGAAGGCCACAGGTTATCGTCATTCATTGCTTCCAAGTGGTGACTGTATGTCTTTAGATATATATCCTTCTTATACCGGTGGGTGACAAAAGTTTCTAACTCCTCCCCTTTGAATAGTATGACACAGATTGCATGAGGGCATGGAATCCCACTCAAGTCCCATGCCCTGCAAGAACAAGAGTTGTTTCTTATGTCCACCACAAATTTATCGTTCCTACGGTGCACTTCAAATCCATCTTCTCCATTCCAAAGCACGTGACAAAAGCCACTTTCTTGTTTATTACCTTCTATCTTCTCTAATATCCTTGGCGCAATTTCCCTTTTCCATCTTTGACATGCATCTCTTTTTTCACGCATTCTTGTCACTATCTTCTCTCTAATTGCCTCAAGCATAGATATGATAGACATGTGTCTAGCTTCCAGTATCGATCCATTAAATGCTTCTGACAAGTTATTGTCCACAATATCTGACTTGCATATAGTTTTAAAGTAAGCCTTGCACCAATATTTTGGAGCAATCCTCATCAAATTAGCCTTTCCTGTCTTGCTCATCTTATCCAATTCCTCGAGGTGTTTTTCAAATTGCGGGATTGTAGTTGACTTTGCACACATCCAAAATTGCTTGCGACAATCATTTCCCCCATTCTTCTTGCGCCAATTTGCATAGATATGTCTTGCACATCGTCGGTGCTCAGCCGATGACATCTTCTCCTCCAGTACCTGCACAAGCCCCTACAACAGAATACATGATATCATTATATATATAATGAGGTAACAATATGGCACACATGGAAAATACAAAATGAAGGAAGATTAATCACATTACCTTATGTTGATCTGCGATCACTGTGTATCCTACACCATCCTTTGTGCCAAGATCGCTCTTCAAGGCCTCTACAAACCAGCCCCATGAATCCTTATTCTCAGCCTCAACAATGGCCCATACGATAGGGTACATTTGATTATTTGCATCCCTCCCCACAGCAGTCAATAACTCACCCTTCAACATTCCTTTTAAGAAACATCCATCCAACCCTATCAAAGGTCGGCAACCTTCAAGGAATCCCTTTCTCACGGTATCAAAGCAAACATAAAATCGTTGGAAGATGGGTCTTGAATTTGGTGATTCTCTTATAAACTTTACCTTCACAGTATTTCGAGGATTTCTATGAATAATTTCTTCACAATAATTCGACAACCTATTGAACTCATAGGAGTACATCCCGTTTAGTTTTTCGATTACCCTTCGCTTAGTCCTTCTACACTGGCTTATAGTGACATCTAAACTCATTTGCTCTTGCACAATTTTCTTGAACTCCTGCAACTTCATTGAAGGAGCTGCTCTCCATAAGGTTAGATAATGCTTCGCCATGTACGTAGATGTAAACCTCCTCACTTGAAAAGACCAAGAGCACGTGTGCTCATCCTTGAAAGTTTTCACTGTAAACAAGCCTGTCTTATTATCTCTAGCTGCATAAATTAACCAGTTACAATTTTTAGCTTTACATTTGGCCCTAACTCTCACCTTGTCATTCTTGATAAAATCAATATTAACTCTTCTCGTAGCTGCATATTTGTTGATAGCTTCCTTAAACTGCTTAGGGCCATCAAATACCATATTTAGTGCAAAGTGAGGTATCTCTGTGGTTTCATCATACTGCGCATGTGTGCTTTTCCTTCTAATAGCCTCCTCTATCTCTAGTTCTTCTTCATCACTCGTGACAAAGCTCCAATTAGAATCACTTGAGTCAAAGCATTCAGTCTCAAGCTCAACATTATCTTCACAATGGGTTGTTATAGCCTCTTTCCTCGCCCATCTTCGTCCTACTTCAACATCTATTTCATTAGGTATCTCCAACAACCTAGCAACTCTATATGCATTTTCTCCCTTAAAAGTCCTAATTTTTCCCCTAGCCACTTGAAGTTCTTCTTCTTCATTGTCAGATAACCATGGGACCTCAACAAGCTCATCAACCTCTTCGATTTCATGATTTTGCCCATCAGTAGGCATTAAAACTCCTTCATCTTCTTCTACGTTCATCAATCCCCCCACTAACCCATCACCAATGCCAACACTCACGTCTTCACCATGTTCAATAAATATCTCACATGTACCGTCAATATTTGCCCAAAGTCCCATCATTTCCTGTATTGAAGTGTCATCTTCAATTAATCTTAGACCATTCTCAAAATTCTTACCCGGCATTAAATAATGGAATTTCTCAATATTAGAGTAACCCATATCTTGTACCAAGTGTAAAATCTCAAAGTAGCTCAGCTTGTCTGGATCATAGAGCCACTCACTACTATGACCATCAACATACTCTACTATTCTATCACGAACAAACCTACCTCCAACCCATAGAGCAAGTCGGAATGTTTCATCAGCCATGTAAATCTGCAAAAAGATAAACATACAAATCGGTTAGACTAAAAAGATAAAGGACACCAGTCAATCTATTTCTATTGTTTATACAATATAAACAAATAAAGACCAAAAGTATAATCTAAAGACAAGAAAACAAACACAAATGAGGGCCACGTCTGAAAAGCCATGAAAAAGCTACAACCTAAAACTACGGCAAGTTGGGACCACATTATAACAAAACTTACTGTGCACTCGATATTGTTTTAATACTCTCATAGGGCATTGCAAAGCACAACATGCACAAATAAACTATTCCCACTTTACGTCATGACAATGCTTCGATCGAGTCGGATAAACCGTGCATTATCATCTTCGAGAAAGCCTTTGTTAACCCATTTTCAAGAAAACCCTAATTAACCCTAAATAAAAGCCATGGAGGAGCCTGTAGGACACGTCGTCCTTGTAAAACTCCCACGTGTACAGACCCGAGTCATCATTGGAAGCATTACGCACGAGACAACATACCGGGCACAGAGTAACGTCTTCCGTGTGACAAGATATGGGTTTTAGCTTCAGGTGTCAAATTGAGTCTTCATCTCCACTTTTTGTTCTTTTTCTTTCTTCGACCGTTGTATGCCTTCTTGCGTTTTTGTTTCTAAAATTTTGGTCAGTCAATTTTTTTGCTTCTAAGTAGCAAGTCCTTCAACCGACAAAAAAGAAGAAGAAGCAAGTCCATCGACCCAAAAAAAGAAGAAGCAAGTCCTTCAACCCACAAAAAAGACAAAGCAAAATTCCAGAACCAAAAAAGCATACCAAACACAAACTCGTGTTCAAGCTATAAAGAACACGAGCTCTTTCGAGATTTCAATTCCTCGATGCTCACACGGTTCTCAGTTCCTTCCCTCGTTTTGATTTCTGATTGAGCGGATCACGCACAGGCAGTGGCGCGTCCTCAAGACCCCAAGATTCGAATCGTCGCCGGGATCAACCTCAACCCAACCCTCCTCGTTTCAGTATCGATCCCTAAGCATTTTGAGAAGTCTGATGTTGAGAGGAAGAAGAATCGTTGAAGAGTCGTGGAGGAGGAAGAAGAGGGTTATGTGAAGCCCTAATTTGTTTTTCTTTTGTAAAATACTTGCTGGATCATTATTTAGTATTTAGAAAATCCAACTCAGCTCCATATCATCAATTAACGGTCCACGTCATTAGTTAACAGTTTGAGCAAACGGAAGGACTAGATTGAACATTTATCCATAGTTCAAGGACCATTTTGGACAAATTGAAAGTTCAGGGACGAGATTGAATAGTGGACCAAAGCTCAGGGACTATTTATGTCAATTTCCCATATATATAAGTTGACTTTCATAAAGGAAACCAGACAATAAATGCATATAAATTGTCTCTTGTTCTGTAGTGCATTAACTAGACGGAAATCGGATACTTCTTTACTATGTCTACAATAAATGCATATAAATTGTCTCTTGTTCTGCAGTGCATTAACTAGAGGGAAATCGGATACCTTTATACCATGACTACAAGAGCTGTTTTATTCAATCCTGTTTAACTTAGTTTATTATGATCAAGAACGGCAAAACCATAACTTCATGGAATAATATATATATAATCCATTTTGAAGTACGCAACTAGAAAATTCAACAAGAATGACAACACCACGTCTAAATCTAGTGTGGTTCCTCATTTGCTCTCTCATTGCCATCAAGCCCTTTGGAACCTATGGCTTCAGCACCAAACTCTTCCCGATAGACCGATTTGACAAAATGCCCTTTCCTGAGAATCTCACTTTAGAAGAAAGATATCCAAGAATCTCCGATATATCTAAAGCTCGTGTGCGTCAACTTGAATTCTCAATGGTTTCTCCGAGTTCAATGGAGTGGAAGGAGTCAACAGGACATGGACCCAATGCACTGAAACCTATGGTTTCTAAGCATCCCATTATTGCGTATTACTTAACCAGCTTCACAGTGGGCACGCCTTCATATTTTCCCAATTTGATTGTGGATACAGGTAGTGATTGTTGACAACTAAATTTTGGCTATCATATTTAATTCTTTTTTTTGCATGAGAAAATTAGGGGGTGGTCCAACCCCTAAACAAACATAACATAATTCGCATTCACATTTCATTTAAGTAGTGCGCATGGGATCTTCCCTCGTCAATAGCACCAACACACCGTGGACTAGCAAGTACATAATCTTTGAGTAGCGCCAAATGAGATTTGCCGGGTATGGTTTGAAAATAGATGAGTTCGATCTCTAAAGGAAAATTGGGATTGTGAAGGTTTGAAGCGCTGATATTTGAACTCTCATTGTTGGGATCAAAGTGGATAGAGCTTATAACCAAGTAGAGATTTTTCAATAAAAGCTCAAGGGGTGAATAGCCACAAGGAAGAGTTTAAAAGGGGATATTTGATGGACACGTATCCAACTTCAAAGATATCCACACTCACCAGCTCCATCTCATGATTTCTCTATCACTCCCATATATCTCTTCAAATACTCATTATGATTTGGTTTCAGTTTGCGTCATCATCCCATTACGATCTCGGATATTATTGATAATCTCCACGACGAGTTTTTGATTTGTTGCATCCGATGTTAGATCTCCAAACGCCCATATATACAGGACCACATCTCACAGGACCTCATCTCACGTTGAAAGGAGGAATTCAGACAGCTTTTCTTTTGGAGGACACACAATTCATATCACAGAGCGCAATACGTGAGAAAGAGAGAGAGCGGGAAATTTTGGCCAGGGCTTCCCGCGGTTGAGATCCCCAGAGCAAGCCTTGGCCGAGCGACTCTCTGTTGCACTTGCTGCCGTGCCAACGCAGCAGTCGTTCCCTCCAGCCGCACCTTTCACAGACGATCACATTGATTCCTTGCCGAAGTTGCTGCCGATTCGTGACGGTCCGTGAACCACTGTTGTGTCCCTTAGCCGACTCTCCTTGACGACCAACGCCTCCGCGACCTCTATCAACTCTGCTGCTTCCTGACGAGTTCGTTGCCAAAATCTCGACGCCAATCAGCTGCATTGACGAAGCACCAAACCTTGCCGCTTCAACTCGAACAAATTCAGTGCCGTAAGTCTTGAAGTCTGGTCTCTATTGCACCAGTGAAGTTCCTAAGCGAGAATTAAAAGAGCCTTTGGCGTGCAGTCCAGCAATTAGTCCATGCAAGATACGAAGAGAAGGAGATGAATAAAAGAGCCATAAAAAGAAGATTATTTTTTCTTGCAAGTTATCCACGTTCCACCACCTCCTTGCTTTGTTGACCAGTAAAGTCAGCGAACCAAATTCCGAGACACTACCGTGATCCTTGGCTGAGACCGAGAAGCCAACACAGCGAGCTCGTCATCGAGCACTCCCCGACGACCGTAAGTCATCCACCGAGAGCATCCTTAGCCGCGACGCCGACGAGCTGCTTGTGATCCTCGATCGAGCACACCACACCGTGAGTAGCCTCGTAGTCGAGCACTGACGAGCACCGTACACCGCTAGTCATCCTCCGAGCTTCATCCGCAAGCCGTGATCTGATACAATTTTGATAAGATTACGCGCGTCTAAATTAGGTAACGATCATATCCGATTTGACATAAATTGTTTAATTGCTTAATTCGGATAGATTTTGTTATCTAATTGATTTGATTGAGATACTAGGCATTATCCAATTAGGGTGTTATCGATATGAGTTGATTTAATTACTAATTTGATTCGTAAAGATATCGGATCATTTTTTTAATTATTTCAACTTAATATTGGATAATTGTTGTGTCTAAAGATTGCAATAATCTCTAATTTAACCCGTGAGACGATGGGTTATTTTTTAAATTATCGTAATCTTTAATTTGAAATCTTCGTGGATCACATGTGTGGATTAGATAAATAATTATCTTTGGTTCGGATAACTTGCTTGTTTTAAAAAAATACAAAAAAGATTCCTTGCGAGGCTTAATAAGATTGTTAGATTTATAGTATTAGGGTAAATTCTAGAATAGATTAGAATAGGTTTTAGATGTGATGGGATTTTAGATAATGCTTGCATGTTTAATGTGACATTCCGAATTTCAATCCACTTTTGGGATAAATGAAATGTGTATATTTTTCAATGCATTTGTAGTTAAATCTCGCCCGGAATTGATCATTCTCGGGATACTAACCTTTAGGGAATGGCTACCTAGGGAAATGTACGTGGACCTAAGAACTCGACCATGAGTCGACCTTCGGTGACGATCGAGGTCGCCATGACTTGAGTAACCGTAGGTTGATACGTGCAAACCCTAAAAAGCCACACGTTAGTCAGAGATACACTAAAGTCGCGTTTGAGTGAAATTGGCCGTCATTTGAATCCGAACTGGGATGTCGAATTTCTCGAAGTGTCACGACTAATTTATTTGGACGACGTCACATAAGCGTGGCCAACCTTAAGGTTTATTAGATTTATTGGAAAGTGAAATTTGGACTGGGAATTGGAAAAAGACCATTTTACCCTTGGGATATTTGAATTCCTTTGAAGGGTTGAAGGGCAAATTGGAAATTGACATTTTCCCTCCAATGGCCAAAGCTAGAGGACCATTGTGCCCCTCCCTCCTTGCATATTTCTTTTTCTTGCCATTTATTATTTTGGGTAATTGGTTGGGAGGAATTTTGTGAGCCCTAGGATCTTGTCTTGCCCAACAAGATGCAATGTGAGCCCTTGGATGTGTGAGTGGGGATGGGTGATGGGATTTTTAGTGGGATTAGTAGAGAAAAATATGATGAAGTCTCTCTCTCTCTTCTTCTTCTTCTTTTCCTTCTACTTCCTTCGCTGGTTCTACTGCTGCTTCTTCCTTCTGCTGCTGCTTCCTTCGTTGGCTTCTTATGTTTCTAGCTTCTGCTGCTGCTTCTTCCATTGGCTTCTGCTCCGCTGCTGCTGTTCTAGGCCTTGTGTTGCCCTCCTTGCTTGGATTTGCTTAGGTTTTTCCCTAGTAAGTGGCATTCTAAACCTTGTTTAAGCTAAGGGGTTACCAATGGGCTTATTAGGGGTTAATTAGTGGCTGTGCTTAGTTGGTTTAAGGGCTAGACAAGTAGATTTGCTTGTTGGTTGCGTTCTCGGATTTCGTTACTGCTATGTCGCCAAGTTTTGTTATTTTTTCCGAGACATGTGTGGGCCGAATCTGGGGTAATCTTCTTCATGAAAGTTGTTCAAAAAATCTTGGAGTATCACATAATTTAATTTGGGAATTTTTGGAAGTCATTTGAGGCCATTCGAAAGTCTATCTTTAGACTGAAATTAGTCTGCCGAAAACGCCGTTTCTCCGACCTTCGGGTCTGTTCGAATTTTTATAAATTTTTCCAGACCTATTTTCAAAATACTTCCTTCACAAAACTTGTTGGGGACATTTGTGGTTATGACATATAAAAATTTCAAAGCTTTCTAAGGAGATTTGGTTACTGTTTGAAAAGTATTTTGAAAGCCGGATGGCCAGTTCGAATGAAATGTTTTATGTCTGACTTTGGATGACAAAAAGGAGATGGTTTTAGACATAATTGGATTTTGTGTTCTTCATGAAAAATGTTCATTAGGATGTTTTCTAGGACATATTCGAAATTCATAATTTTTGGAGTTGAGTTACTATTTATTTTAAAAGGAACTCCAGAACTGTGCACTGGCCCAGATTTGCCCCGATTCTGTGTATTCGGTTTTCTCTTCCTCTTATGGCTGAGTTGTGGTGCTTGGTGGCTGAGTTGAATGTTGGAATGTGTGGATTTATGCCATTGAGTGTATAACTTGAATTGTGGCTTGAAAGGTGTTGGAATGATTGGGTGATATGGTTGAACTACATTGCTGCCCTTACGAATGGATTGGTTGGGCTGAGTTATTGATTTGGAATTGAGCATGTTTGTGTGTGATTAAGGCATGTGATTGTTGTGTGAAGGGAATGAGATATGTATCGCATATGATCGATAGTCCCTAAGGCATGTTGACGCGGGAAAAGGCATGAAATTGAATGAGGTTTGATCCTATAATCCTTGAGGCATGTTTACGCGAGGAATTGGATTTGTCTTGAGGCGTGTTACGCGAGACAATGCCCGGATAAACCGGAGGACCGACGACTTGATGCGTCTTTACGCGAGTCGTGCCGTGGACTTGATGCGTGTTACGCGAGTCGTACGATGAGGTGGGCCTGAGGCGTGTTACGCGGGTCGGTATTGATCGAGGTGGACACATGTGTGTGTCAGAAGTTGAAAGATGTGAGCATGTGTAGAGATTAAGATTGGAATAGGTTGGAATGTTATTATGGATGCATGTACAGGATATTGGTTGTATCTTGGAGTGCATGTGCATTGAGAAGTTGGCTATGTTATTGCGATCCAACTAACGTGCAGGGTTATATATATGCATCGAGGTAAGGCCAGAGAGTGCCTTTGAATGTTATTGCATGTTGATTGAATGTGTTGGGTGTTATTCTATTTGTCTGGAGGTACGCGTTAGCCTAGGTGGGGTTTCAGGTGCTTGCTTATTGAGACTCGTCTCGTGGTTATTATATAACCATTTCAGATTCTCGACCCCGACCATGAGCAATCCACCAGAGTGTTTTGGGATCCTGAGGCATACTAAGCACTCGGTGATGGAATACCACGTAGGAGACGAGGAGGCCTTTGTTAAGCATATGTGTAAAGCTGAATGTTGTAAATGTGATATTGAATGAAGTATGTGGTTGATTTGTTCAAGTGTTCTCCTACTACCCTTGGTCTTTAATCTTGTCTGGGTGTTATAATTGCTTTTGCATGCGTTCTATGCTTGAAGTTTCGTTTGGGTCGGCGACGAGTCCTGGGACGTCGCATTCGAAATACGACCACAGAGGAATGTCGCAGGCTCGGTGGAGTCCGGGGCGTGACATTTAAAATAGTTTTTCTAAGACGGGATAAGGTTTAGTTCGAATTAATCCCTAAACTAGATTAGATGATTATTTTTTTAGATAGTTCAATTAGGGTATTTATTAATTCTGAACTTTAATAAAAATATCAAAAATATCATATGCATGTCATATAGTTTGCATGTTAGGAAATTGCATGTCATGTAGATTAAGATTTCATTTCAAGATAAAAGAAAACCCCAAAAATATTTGATTGTTTTGGTGTGACCAATTTGTTCACTTTCTTGCAATTTGCTTGCTTTGCTATTTGAGTGTTAATTTCATTAATTGCGCACCCGCATGATCACCTCTTGCATGCTAGTGGATAAGTTAAAATCAATTCAAGCTGCATGTTAAAATATTTTTGAAGAATAAAAGAGAAAAGGTATCGAAAGGGCATTAGGTTAATCTAGTGTAACCAAATCCCCGAATCCATAATCTCTGGTTCGTAATAGTAAAGTAGAACTCCCGATACTTTACTTGGATTTTTAATCGACCCACAAAAAATAAATTAGTGGCAACTCCTTAATGAAAATGCTCTTGTATGTTAAAAAACCCGAACCTTAAGTTGCAAATTGATATGCGCTTAGGAGAGCCTGAGCTAGGTTTAAACTTAGTAATCCATTAGCCGAACCCCTAGGTGGTGCACCCGAGGTTAGGTCGCAACAGTGATGATACATGGATGCAATGCGAAGGATGCACTAATTGTTTCCCCTTAAGGCAAGGTAACTTCAATAGAAGGAAATCGCTAGCTTATTAGCCGTTACCATGTGAACATCCCCTTTGTGTTCCTCGTATATGTATAAATGGTAGTTGTGCCTATAATATAAGTTATGCCGATTTTGGAAGCCTTGATTCTTATAGCAAGAGGCAGGTCGGGTCAGATACCTTTATCTTTCAGGATGGCGATAGATCTGTCCAAAGATTCACCAAAACCATGTTCGGTTGCGGCCTTGACAACTACATCGTGCATTGGCGTAGGCTATGAGAAAATAATACCATATCTAGAGTATTAGGCTTAGGAGGGGGAAAGAGGTCTATTTGACACAATATGCCAATGAAACTAAAAGACGCATCTCATATTGCTTGCCCTCGTGGTTGTTGACACTTAATTTTTAGCTGACGCGTCATTAAAAGTAGAAAATTCGAGATTATGGTTTCTGATCGCAATGGAACCCATTTCTTGAACAAAAAATGTCGTTTTTTAATTATGTTTGTTGGCCTAGCTTCTGTAAACAATTTTCTATTCATTTCATGCAAAAACCCAAAAAGTCAAACGGTTGACTTTTGGGTTGATTTTTGGGTCAACCCTTTGATCAAAAGTCAACCCCAGGTCAAATTGGGGTTTTTTGCATAAAAAGATTCCTTTCAAATTCAATTTCACTTTAGAAGTGAAAATTTCATAAAAATTCAAAAATTTGATCATAAAATCAAGCTCCTAGTGAAAGGTCAACTAGGGTTTGACTTTTGGTTAAATCTTTGACCGAAAAAAATTGAAAAATTGAAAAATCTCATAATCATCTTATTTTACATTCAATTTGACTTTGGCATTTGAAATTTTACGAAAATCGGTTTAGAATCAACTTTTTCCCAATTTGCGGAATTTGGTTCAAATTGGCCAAAAATAAAATTACTTCATTTCTAATCATTTTTTAGGTTAGTTTCCTTCATTACATTTGATCTAGAGGTTGTATTACTTTCAATTTTGGAACCAATTTCGTGATTCCAAGCCAAACGCAAAAACCCCCAATTTAGGCTCTAATCAGTGATTTTGATCAATTCTTCATGATTTGCACAATTAAGACACGAATGAGCCTAATTTCTTATATGAAATCCAAATTCAAAATCAAATTTGGAAGATTCACATGAATTTGAGCCAATTTGATCAATTTAGTGATCCAACGATTAAGAAGTCTAAGAGTAATTAGTCCAATTAGTGCAATTCAACTTGACCCACTCTAGACTAATATTCAATTTGATGAATTGAGACTCAATTTGACTAATTGGACTTCAATTAAATTCGTTAGTCTAGCTTGGCCATGCAATTAACTCAAATTCAAGAACAATTGAGCTAAACAAGTTAAATTGGATCAATTTGTGCATGAATTTCAAATCGGTTCAATCCAATTTAATCGAATTCAATATTAATTGGGTCAATTAATCATGATAGAGATCAAATTGTACAAAATTGGAATAAACGGAACCAAGGATTGAACTGGTTCAACCCGACCAAACTCGAGACAAACTGGTTCAACCCGGTTTGATTCGAATTGAACCGGTCTGATCGGATTGGCTATTTTCCGGTCAAAAATCCGGCGATCGACGGTCTATTCTGACCAGCCAAGGCCGGCCACATCCCTTTGAGCCCAAAAATGACAAAAATGCCCTTAAATGAAAATTACGAAAATGTCCCTAAGTGAAATTACCAAAACGGCCTTCATCAAGGATTAAACAAATTAATTAGATGGTAAGCAAATCAATCATGGCCATTCATTTAAAAATTTGGTTGGCCATTCATTAATTAGATCCTTTGGTAGTCCAAATCAAGTTTGTATGTTCAAAAGATTCTCCAATATGATCCTAGGTGAGACCTTCGTATCACTCAATAGGTTTAAACAAAACAAAAATGGTACTTTTAGAGCCCCGATAGGTTTACTCCAAATTTGGTTGGTCTCTTACCTTAAAGATTTTGGTTTAAGCTTGAAAATCATAGGTATATCAAAAGATTGTCATCCTATCTCACTTTTCCGAGAAAATGAAGAAATCTTTCCTTATTGGTCATTCTCAACTTGGTTTAATTTTTTCAAGAACCTTGGTCCAAATGAAATCCAATGGTATGTTCGTTGGCTTGGAAATCCTGAGGTACGCCTTAATAACGGATCCGACAACCCAATCCCATTTTTGGGTCTCACGGGGTCTAAGTCATATTACCCTTTTAGGGTAATCCGTCAATATCGCGTGCTTCAAAAGATTTCGCCATTCCTCAAGTTGGGGTTATATCATTTTGACTATCACAAAGATGTCATCCAAAAGGACCAAATGGCGGATTTGAAGGAAATGATCAAGTCCATCATTGATATGTGGTACAAATGCCACCCGAAGCTGATTCTCATTACCAATGAGTCGGAATTGGAAGGAGAAATGAAGATATATCATGCATTGCCAGAGTACATACATCGTCGCCTTTAGCCCGAGCTTAAAGTGGATCTTCCTAATGTCCCTAAGAAGCCAACTCAACAACAAGCTATAGCCGCAAGAGCTCTTAGGGAAAGGGATGAGGCTTTAGCCGAGGTTGAACTTTTAATCCAAGAAAACAAACGAATTCGCCTCGCACCTAAAGAAGATCGATTAGGAGTCTATCTATATTCCATGAGGTAATCTCCTTTCATGTAATTTTCATTTTATAGATTTGCTGTATAGGGTTTCCTTTTTACTCATTTTAGTAATGATGTAATAGGATTCTCTTCTTGTTTTTAGATTGATCTATAGGGATTGTATTTCACGAATTTTGTTGTTAATAATGAAATTTCCCTTGTGTGTACTTTCTTTTTCGAGATTCCAATGGAATATAGATGGGGCATCTTGATTAATCATCGTGTGTTACCCCTTTAATTGTATAATTTCTTGTGAAGAAATTGTGATAAGAGATTATTCACATGATATTAGGATCATGAGAATATTTCTTATCTCTATTTCATCCAAAGAAAATATAAAATTGAAGGGTTTTATATTTTCGTCTCAATTCATTTTCCACATACTAACTTGATTTCTGTTTTTTTTTTAGAAGGTACTAAAATACGGCTGAGACGCGTTCTATTATACACACCCGTCGCCAAGCAAGGATGGAAAAGGAGGACACTCATACCCGCGTTATTACCATTGAGAATCAGATGGCGCAAATGATAGCGCTCTTAACTGATCTTGCAAACCAAGTAAAGAACCTCACACTTGTGGCTCCTGCTGCTGCAGCTTCTACTCCTAATGCGTCTGCTAACGCACCAGTGATAGATCCTGCCGATAAAGGACCTGCTGAAGAGGTCTCCATTAATGCTACTCCTACTGTTGTTGATTTGGAAGCTCCACCTAAGGAGTCCCCTGCTATTCACCTAGATGAAGAAAGTGCAAGACGTCTCGTAAAATTAGAAGAACGCCTATGCATACTACAAGGTTACCAACTCCAAGGCTTTAATAAGCCATCACCTTTTACAAAAGTGAAGGTTCCTGATTTTTACAAGGATCCTGAATTTCAAAAAAGTATGATGGAACTAGATGCCCAAATATCCATTTGAGGTATTATTTGAGCAAAATGGCTCGTTACTTCGATAATACTCCGCTATTAGTCAGCACTTTTCAAGATAGCTTGACTGATTCCGCCTTAACATGGTTCATTGAGTTGGATTTGGAGAAAATTTGTACCTGGGAAGACCTCACACATGAATTCCTCCAACAATACAAGTTTAATACTGAAATTGCTCCAACCCGTGAAGAGCTGGCCCGGGTTGATAAAAGGAGAAATGAAACTTTTAAAGCGTATGCCTAAAAGTTGAGAACTACGGCGTCCCAAGTTAAACCTCCGCTGTCCGAGAAAGAGATCATGCAATTGTTTCTTCGAGCTCTGCCTCGAGAATACTTCGAGAAGATGTTTAATAACACTTGCATCAATTTCCCCGCAATGGTTGAACTGGGAGAACATATCGAAGGAATCATGCGAGAGGGTCGATTATTCGAGATGACGACTCGCAAATTTACCCCAAAGAAGGATAAAGAGCCGATGCTGGAGGTTGCTTATATTCAAAATCCTAATACTCAAAAGCCATTAAACACACCAGTTCAAAGGTCCGCTATGGAAGCAAGGGGCTTTTCCCGAAATTTTGATCGAAAAGGAAAAGCTCCACAAAGACAATTTACTTCGTTGCCAAGACCTATGTCCCAATTGTTGCCGGTGTTGATTGAACGAAGGCTCGTAGCAAAAGAAATCCCAAGAGACAACCCGCCAAAGTTTACTAGGTTTGACTTAACAAAATCTTGCGAGTATCACATGGGTGAAAAGGGCCATGATGTGTATAACTATTATGTTCTCAAGGTTAATATCCAAAACCTACTAGATAAGGGGATCTTGACATTTAAGGATGCCACACCAAATGTTCAACAAAATCCACTCCCCAATCATACCGAAACTGTTAATGTGATATTTGGAGACGAGAATGAGAAACTTTTCTTAATTGACGTGGCAAATCTGGAGGAGCTATTGATCGTAGTTGGATGTCAACCAAAAGGAGAAGACATCTCTCGAGAGGAGAAAATGTATTGCCTAGCCAAAATGGCTGCTTTAGGCATAATTCAGCCATTTCAAGAAAAGCCCGAAGGGTACATCGAAACCGTTGTCATCGATTTGTCGTTCGAAAATTTCTCTTGCAAGTTCACATACGAAGTCTCATGCTCTAAGCCGAACGAGGATGGATACGAGCTAGATGTTGACGAATCTTGGAGTGACGCATATTCCGATTTGGAATGTAAGAGCAAGAATGCCCGTCGAGATTGTGAGTTTGTGAAGAAGGCCCACGAGAAAGACTTGAAAGACATTGTTCTGACTGGATGGAACGACGAAGATGATAGAGAAGTTCCTTCCGACACTGATTCAGAATTTGAATGCCATACCTCCTACTGGGATCGAGAGTTTGTTAGGAAGGCAATCGAAAAGGGTGAAATTGTTGATGCCCTCAGGCAGCCAAGTGGTAAATATGACTTCATGGTAAAATACACTCCTCCTTCAAGCACTTTTATCGATCCTAAGACTATCGTCCCAAGTGGATGGGGGCCCGAATTTGAAGATGATGGCATGGTAGCCGTGATTGATCCTGTTGTGATTTAATTGAATGCTACTTGTGAAATCCAAACGCATGTTGTGGATCCTGTGGTTATAGATTTAATGGCTGATGGCTTCAAGGATATAAAGATCTCTAATGATGGCTTTGAGCTTGTTGTGATCGAGCTGCCATTGAAGAAAGATGAGAATTTGAATGCAAGAACACCCCCTGTTTATGACTCCAGGTAGTTCCTTGGAATTATGAGTCTAATGAGATCGACATTGTTACTCGGTCAGGCCGATGTTTTCCATCTCGTGAAGGTATCGAGAAAAATGCTGTAACCAAAGAAGAGGCAGAGCAACTCCTCAAAACCCTCAAAACGAGTGAAGCAGAAGTGATCGAGCAGTTAAGAAAAATGCTAGCTCAGATCTCGTTACTCGAACTATTTAAGTCTTTTGAGAGATATAGGAATGCTCTCTTAAAAATTCTTAATGAAGTACATGTACCCGAGACAATCGGAGAGGTATAGTTGGAAGAGTTTATAGGTGCTATCCTTCTTAAGGATCAAATCTCCTTTTCCAAAAAGGACTTGCCGCCAGAAGGGCGAGCGCACTCTAAAGCATTATACATCTCTGTTCAACACTTCGATACAAGGATATCGAGAGTACTCATCGATAATGGTTCAACTCTCAATATTTGTCCGTCAGCAACCTTGCGCCATCTAGATGTGGGTATGGATAATGTTCGTCCTTCTAACACTCCAGTTAGAGCCTGTGATGGCATGAAGAAGGAAGCTCTAGGAGAGATTGACCTACAGCTGATGATTGGTCCAGTCATGTTCACTCGGAAATTTCAAGTGCTCGACATCCCAAGTAACTTCAGCTTGTTGCTCGGACGACCTTGGATTCACGCTGCGGGTGTTATACCCTCAAGTTTGCATCAGATGATCCGTTTCGTTGTGTGTGGCAAGATCATAACTATCCATTGTGAGAAGGACACTGAAACCTTCTACAATACTGCAATTCCCTATGTGGAGCCAGAAGTAAAAGGGGAATCAAGCTACCATTCATTCGAGTTAGTGTCAGTAGCTCATGTGCCCGCAGGTATCGTCATAAGGAAACCTCACTATTCAAAGGCGACCCTTATGTCTAGCAAAGTATTGATTGAGCATGGATTCACTGTTGGCAAAGGATTGGGAAAGCTGTCCCAAGGCATCCTCACACTCATTGAGGTGACTAAGAGAAGGAAACGAGAAGGCTTAGGTTACCAAGGTGATCAACAAGATCAAGGTAATTGGAAAGGCCCGAACATCAAAGAAAAGAGTTATCGACGTGTGCTCCCTCCTCCGTTGAAAGATTTCTTCCCTGGACCGCCGAAGTTGCTCCAAGATGAAGAAGTAGATATCCATGGTATTGTCAACCTATTTGAAGAGAGCTTTGTGGGTGCCATTTCCGAAAGCTTTGAGGATGATCCACCTATCGATCCCACTGTGTAAGGGATGTTTCCGTGTTCTACTTTGTTTTCAATTGTAATCCATCTAATTCTCCCCTGCGAGGGACTTTCATTTGTTCATTTCATATGTTGTAATAAGTCGGATCACGAGCTTTGGATCCAAAATACTATATGACATTTATTGCATATCAATGAAAGCATTCTCATGTTTTGTTAATAGATGTGTAAAAGTATACCAAACTAGCCCTATGATGATGCTTTAAGGCCTGGGCTTTTGCACGATCTATAGTTTTCAAAACAATCTGTTGGAACAAGGATGTCCAATGATATAAGGACGAGTTCTTCATGAAATTTTCGAAATCCTGGAATTCGAAAAGTTTTTTCATCACATCTGCATGCATTACATTTCTTATCTTCATATACTAACCATTTTTTGTTGCATCTCAGGCATAACACTTTGCATAATCATGATAGTCATATGCATGGCTTGGATTCGTGTCCAAAAAACTCTTGCGAACCCAATTATTCTGATCCCAAAAATGAAGAAGATTCCAAGGTCCATGGAAGAACAAACTGTCATTATAAATTTGGGTGATTCTGAAAATCCCAAAGAAACAAAAATTGGGGCAAGTCTCTCTCAAACAGATACCGATCGACTGATCGAACTCTTGAAGGAGTACCGGGATGTCTTTGCTTGGTCTTATGCTGATATGTCGGGTCTGGACTCCAACATTATAGAACAAACATTGCCTCTCGATCCTGCCATTTCGCCTAAGAAACAGAAGCTTAGGAGGACGAAGCCGGAATTATCCAAGAAGATTGAGGAAGAAGTTATGAAATTGTTAAAAGTTGATTTTATTGAAGTTACTCATTATGCCGACTGGATTGCTAATATTGTCCCAGTCATGAAGAAGAATGGGCGAGTTCGGGTATGTGTCGATTATCGCGACTTGAACAAAGCAAGTCCCAAAGATGATTTCCCATTACCACATATTGACGTCTTGGTTGATAGCACGGCAGGATTCAAATTGTTTTCCTTCATGGATTATTTCTCTGGCTATAACCAAATCCGAATGAAAGAAGAAGATAAGACTAAAACATCTTTTATCACCCCATGGGGAACATTCTGTTACAAGGTTATGCCCTTCGGCTTGAAGAACGCGGGGGCAACTTACCAAAGAGCCATGGTGACACTATTCCATGACATGATGCATAAAGAGATTGAAGTTTACGTCGACGACATGATCGCTAAATCACGACAAGGTGAAGACCACATTGAAGTCTTGAGGAAACTGTTTGATTGACTTAGAAAGTTCAAGCTAAGGCTTAATCCAGCTAAATACGTGTTTGGGGCAAAGTCTGGAAAGCTTCTCAGATTTATGGTTAGTAACAAGGGCATTGAGATTGATCCCTCAAAGGTTAAGGCCATTTGCGATTTGAAACCCTCTTCTACTGTCAAGGAGGTCCGAAGCTTGTTGGAAAGATTGAATTATGTTGCAAGATTTATTTTCCAGTTATCTGAAACAGCTAAGCCACTCTTCAAGCTATTAAAGAAGAATGCCAAAGTTGAATGGAACGAAGATTGTCAGAAATCCTTTGAACAATTGAAGCAGTATCTTTCACAACCACCAGTTTTGGTACCACCTACTTCAGGTGTACCTTTGATCTTGTATCTCACCATTCACGATGAGTCTTTGGGAGCTATGTTAGCGCAGACCGGAGGATGGAATGGAACGTGCTATTTACTACCCCAGCAAGAAGTTTACCTATGGTAAGGCTCGATACCCTGAAGTTGAGAAAACATGTGTAGCCTTAATTTGGGTATTACACAGATTATGACAATACACTCTTAACCATCGTATCCTGCTGGTAAAAGAAAATGATCTTATCAAGTATCTTTTGGAAAAGCCTGCATTGGTTGGAAGGCTTGCTAAGTAGCAAATATTGCTCTCTGAATTTGATATCCAGAGTATGTCTCAGAAGTCCATCAAAGGGCGAGCCGTAGCTGACATGTTAGCTGAGAATCCCTTAAAGTCAGACGACTGGGATGAAATTGATGAAAGAATCCATTTGGTATCCCATGACAAGTGGACCATGTATTTTGATGGAGCTGTTAACCTCTCCGGTTCTGGCACTGGAGCAGTCCTGATATCCCTAGCGGGTCAACATTATCCAGTAGCTGCAAAGTTGGTATTTCCTTGTACCAAAAACATTTCAGAATATGAAGCTTGCATCCTTGGTCTCCAATTAGCCATCGATATGAAGGTTAAGAGATTTCAAGTTTATGGTGATTCCGCGCTTAGCATTCTCAAAACAAGAGGTGAATGACAAACTCGTGATTCAAAACTGCTTCCTTATCATGAGTATCTTAAAGATTTGGTAGAAGAATTCGAAGAGATCTCATTTGATTACTTGCCAAGATCTCAGAATCAGTTTGCTGATGCCTTGGCAACATTGTCCTCAATGTTATAAGTAGCAGATGGTTTGAATCTTGATCCTTTGCAAATCGATGTTTTAAAAGAGCTTGCGTATTGCATGGTTATAGAAGAAGAACTCGATGGTCAACCATGGTACTATGACATTATGAATTACCTTCGAGAACGAAAATTTCCCCAAGGAAGTCGAGCTACTTATCGGAAATACTTGACTAAGTTAGCTTCCAAATTCTTTCTCAGCGGAGGTGCTTTATACAAAAGATCTTTTGATTCGGTCCTGTTGAAGTGCGTAGACACCAAAGAGGCCAATTTATTAATGAAAGAGATACATGAAGGAGAATATGGTCCTCATATGAACAACCATCTTCTAGCAAGGAAGATCATGAGGCTAGGTTACTACTGGTTAACCATGGGAGCCGATTATATTCAACATGTTAGATGTTGCCATCAATGTCGAGTTTATGGAGACAAAATCAATGCTCCTCCAAATGAATTACATCAAATGTCCGAGGCATGGCCTTTCTCAATGTGGGGCATTGACATTATCAGACCAATTAATCCTAAGGCGTCAAATGGACACTGTTTCATTCTAGTGGCTATCGATTACTTCACCAAACGGATCGAAGCCAATTCTTATGCCCACGACACTGCGAAAAGTGTGGTAAAATTCATTCGTCGTGACATTATCGCTCGATATTGGGTTCCAGAAGCAATTATCACTAATAACGGATCAAACTTGAATAACAAAGTAGTGGATGAACTACTCAATAAGTTTTATATTCACTACTTGAATTCTTCTCCTTACCACCCATAAATGAATGGAGTTGTGGAGGCGGCAAACAAGAACATCAAGAAGATTCTGTCCAAGACGGCAGAGAATTACCGAGATTGGCATGATTGGTTGCCGTACGCGTTAATGGCTTACCGAACTTCTATTTGCACTTCGACTGGGGCAACACCATTCTCATTAGTGTATGGAATAGAAGCAGTTTTACCTGTGGAAGTGAAAATTCCTTCATTAAGGGTACTTTCGCAAGTAAAGCTTTCTGAAGCAGAATGGATTCAACAAAGATTTGAACAGCTTATAATGATTGATGAAAAAAGGGTAAAAGCCCTGTGCCGTGGACAAAACTACCAAAAACGAGTGGCTAAATTATTCAACCGTAAGGTTCGACTTAGGCATTTTGAGGTCAATGACCTTGTTTTGAGGAAAGTCCTACCCATCATTCCGGATCGTGGGAAGTTCACCCCTAATTATGAAGGACCGTATGTCATCAAGAAGGTATTACCCGGTGGAGCATTGATTCTTATAGAAATGGATGGCCAAGAGTTGCCAAAACTTGTCAATGCTGATGCTGTCAAGAAATACTTTCCTTGAATAAAAAGCCTTTGAGCTGCTTTTGGATTGAATCTGAGCCACTTTAAGACATTTGCATCATGCATTTCATGCGTACATAGCATTTTTGCATATTTGTTCATTTTGCAGGTACTCAGCTATTCCCTAGGAAGGCTATTCCAAACCGTAATGAGTCAACCTCGAGAAAGCAACTACATAAAATCAATCTTCTCCCTAGAGCTTAGGAAATAGATCCTATTTGTGAGGACCTTTTCTGTCTAAAAGATTTTTCAAGTTTGAGATCCTGTCAAATAATAAAAATTCCCCAGAGGAGTCAGCGAATCATTATTCTTAAAATCATTTCCAAACATTTGGTCTGTCAAAATTCCCCACAGATAGGAGATTTAATCAAATGATATTTTGAAAAAACAAAAAAGGATTTCTCAAAAATGCCGAATGGAAATGCCTAAAATGATAAAAGGCAAACATTTGATCAAACACATCCCTATACACATTTTGAGAAAATTGAGCGAAAAAAAACATGTCTTTGGACGTAGGGTTCGTTCACATTGAATACATCACATTGAATACATGGATTGAAGTGATAAAAGGCATTTCATTTCTCTATCATAACCACTCATTTTATCCTTTGCTAGCCACTTTGAGCCAAATAAGGAGAATTTTCAAAATATCCCTGTCAAGAACCACCCCACAACGGGGTAAAATAGGAGGTTTTGGTTGATCATTTTTGGAGGAAAAAGATTAAGAAAGATTTCGTTGCTTTCACTTGCATTAATCTTCTTGTGTTAGCTCCACATGAATTCTGGCAGAAGCTCGAAGCATCCCAAAGTGAAGAAGAGCATTCATTTCTCTACCCAAACACAATTATCCCTTACTTAGCCAATTTGGGTCTAATTGAATTTTTTTTGAAACTCGAGCGGTGATTATCTCCCCACGTTGGGGCAATACATGTGATTTACCATCAAAGCAAAATGCTGGTAAAAAAAATAGAGGCATCTCGAGAGTCTTTGATATTCAAAAGAAAAGCAATAAAAAGAAGAGAAAAAAAGGGGCTTACAAAAGCAGTGTGCTTAGTAAAAGTAAGGCCTAAGCCCACGAAAAAATTACATCAAAAGCAAGAAAAGCATTGCAAGTTCAACAATATTCATTGCAAATGCAAAAACATCCACTGCAAGTGCGATCTTCTTTAGAAAAAAGAGCGAAGCTCACATGTGTATTGATTAAAGAACTCTTGAGATAAGTCAAATTTCAAGAGTCACGCCATTATGAAGTTGTGTGATGGTAATGATGCCAAGATAATCACAAACTCTTCAAATCCTTCCCTTTATGAAAAATTTAAGCCTTTTAAGTCTCACCCGAACCGACGTTGCAACCCACATCCGAAAGTCTCTTCCGATTGGGACGGTTCGAGTCGAAGTGAGAATCTCATGTGAGAGCTACTGTAACGCCTCCACCTCGGGGTCATTAACGTGACGTTCCGTTCATTGTTATCTTTCTTTATTCACAAGCGGAAGCATAATTTTGGGACAATCACATTCAGAACAACAGCGGAAATTTAGACAAGCAGCAACATGAACAAACCTTATATTTACAGTGTATGCAAACATATTTTAACAAGCCCTTCAAGCCATGGCAAACAACACATATTTTCATAGCCGACTATGAATAGCAAAACTTGACTTGGGTTATCCTATACCCACTACGGCTTCTCGCTTCTCGCTTCTTCACCTCCATCCCGATCCCGTCCACTAGGCCATCTCACATCCCACCCGTGGCTTTATCCCGGAGTCGGCCTGCCCGCACCGCCAAAGCACCGTTGAACCCACATACGGATCCAACCTATTCTTCGTTCGCATAGCGATACCACGCCATGTACGGATGAGGCACCAAGTCTGTTAGGCCCTCATCGAACATCACAAGAGTCGTGATTCGGCGGTAGGTGCAGTCTTCTCTGACATCTATCACGGTGAGCACTTCGGCTCTCTACTCCACGGGATTGCCAACGCGGGCTGGGGGAGATGCCATCCTACGGACCTGAAAAAGGGAAACAACGGGGGATGAGTCGGGGAGACTTAGCAAGTGATAACACTAAAATCAAGTGAGGATATATTGATCGCCGTTAACATAAGTCGGCCCTTACTGCACCTGCATCGATGGCAGATCAATAGCAAAATTCAAACAAGAGAACATCACGCATGGCCACATCATGTACACTTTACCAACCAAGGCTCGATTCTATTACCAACCAAGGCTCGGTTCTATCTCAAAACAACATCAAACATGAAATATGGTCAAACTAAGAAAATGAACCAACTACGACCAACCAAACTACCGAGAAACGGTCCAAGCAAATCGCGTCACAACGCATCTCAATATCCTTTCCCAATATTAGGGAATTCACTTACACAACTGAATAAAACAAGAACTAATGCAAGAGGCGTGAATTTGGGTGGCCTCGAATGGTTTTCGGACATGGCTTCTTAGATGGCCGATTACTAGAGGAACAAGGGCTGGACAGTAAGCTCTCCCTCTTTCTCTTTTCTTTCTCTTGATAAAGGAACAAAAAGCAAGGAACAAAGTGGCCAGTTGGTGTTGTAGGCACTTGGGCATGAAAAGGGGAAGAAAGATGACCGGATGTGTGTGTTTTGGGCGTGAGAGAGAGGGGTCTTCACGTAGGGTTCCCTTTCCCTATATGTAAAGGCCTTTGCTTGGGTCATGGCTTAGGTCATCAAGGGATTAGGTCATGGCTTATGTCACTAAGAGATAAGGTCATTTATGCTCATTAATGGACTAAGCCTCTTAGTCAAATTTTATGATGGCATGTATTTAATGTCATTAATGGACTAAAATGATGAAGAGGCCAACCTTATCTTCACCTCATTAGCTCTCTCTCTCTCTCTCTCTCTCTCTCTCTCTCGACTACTCTCTCTCTCTCCCTCCCCCTGGCCGAATGGCCTTGGTTATCAAGATTCCATTATAGAATCATTCCAGAAGAAAACATTTCAGCTTCTGCCACTATATGTAAAGCCTGATTTTCCCCTTCATATGACCTCCAATAAAAGTGTAACATATCTCATTTGAAATATCATAACGTGTAAATTAAATCACCAGAAGACATCAAGTCAAAATTCCAACGTTCTCGTATAGAAAATGCTGAATCTTTGAAATCTGACAAAACCGGACAGCTTTGTACTGTTCACGAAATCGGACTTGAAAACATAGTAAATGGACTCCGAAAATTCTCAAATTTGAATATGTCATACACAAGGCCTTAACAAAAAAATTTCATGAAAAACACGAAATCTGAATCTCTTTGTAAACACCATTTTTAGTAGCTCAAATACAGACTAAAAACAGTTTGCTGGAATAGAATTCTTGTTTCTCAAAGTAAGCTCTGTCCAGAATCCAAATCATCTCGAAAAATTCCCAAATTTATATAAATTATAGAAAAAGAAGTTCTCAACAATTTTTGTGAAGGAAACTTTTCCAAAATCGGCCCAGAAAATCTTATAGAAAATAAATAAAGGGTAAACATCACCGAAATACCCATTCTGGGAAGTTTTACACGGTCCGAAAATCCGGCCATCGTACCACTCATATCAAGTCCAAAAATTCTGAAATTAAAGTATGTAAAACTTCATGATGTTTGGAACAACTTTCAAGATAAAGTGTTTGGAAATTCGGATCACAAAAGTCTCCACAAAAATAACAAAACGAGGGGATACAAAGGATCCGAAATTGGGTTTTCCAGAACAAGAGTAAAACTTGGTTCCAATTGGAAATCTACCAAACTTAAACCATAGCCATTTCCCAGGGACTGAAATCGAGGATGTTATGGCTACCGCTAGAAGGAGTGGAAGCAATCATATCTTATCTTAACTTGAAGGTTCTTGACTTGTAAACCCGCTGAAGATGTTGATGGTATATTTCTTTTATTGGCCTCAAAGCAAAAACCCTTTGTGTAAGCCCATGACCAAGCCTATATTACGGTCCTTTTGAAAGACCTTTTTTATCAATCAATTTGTATTCAATGTGAACGTTTCTGAAAACCTTTGACATAGGTTCGTGAGGCATCACCAATGAGAATTGAATAGCTTTCCCACATCAATGGATGGGAATCAAAGCCTTTATGAGAGCCAGTGCGAAAGACCTTTTTGATTAGGTTATTTCCAATTTGGCATTTTTGATCTAACCTTTAGATGGTTTTTAAAAGATCATTTTGTTAAAATTGCCAAATTGACACCTAATTTTTAGCGAAACCTCTTCGAACTCGCACTCAAAGAGGGGCAGATATTGACACCTAATTTTTAGCTGACGCGTCATTAAAAACAGAAAATTCGAGATTATGGTTTTCGATCGCGACGGAACTCGTTTCTTGAACAAAAAGTGTCATTTTTTAATTTTGTTTGTTGGCCTAGCTTCTGTAAATAATTTTCTATTCATTTCATGCAAAAACTTGAAAAGTCAAACGGTTGACTTTCTTGTTGATTTTTTGGTCAACCCCAGGTCAAATTGGGGCTTTTTGCATAAAAAGATTCCTTTCAAATCCAATTTTACTTTAGAAGTGGAAATTTCAGAAAAATTCAAAGATTTGATCATAAAATCAAGCTCTTAGTGAAAAGTCAACTAGGGTTTGACTTTTGGTTAAATCATTGACCAAAAAAAATTAAAATATACAAAAATCTCATGATCATCTTATTTTACATTCAATTTGACTTTGGCATTTGAAATTTTACGAAAATCGGTTTAGAATCAACTTTTTCCCAATTTGCGGAATTTGGTTCAAATTGGCCAAAAATAAAATTACTTCATTTCTAGTCATTTTTTAGGTTAGTTTCCTTCATGACATTTGATCTAGAGGTTGTATTACTTTCATTTTTGGAACCAATTTTGTGATTCCAAGCCAAACGTAAAAACCCCCAATTTAGGCCCTAATTAGTGATTTTCATCAATTCTTCATGATTTGCGCAATTGAGACACGAATGAGCCTAATTTCTTATATGAAATCCAAATTCGAAATCAAATTTGATAGATTCACATGAATTTGAGCCAATTTGATCAATTTAGTGATCTAACGATTGAGAAGTCTAAGAGTAATTGGTCCAATTAGTGCAATTCAACTTGACCCACTCTAGACTAATATTCAATTTGATGAATTGAGACTCAATTTGGTTAATTGGACTTCAATTAAATTCGTTAGTCTAGCTTGGCCATGCTATTAACTCAAATTCAAGAATAATTTAGTTAAACAAGTTAAATTGGATCAATTTGTGCATGAATTTCAAATCGGTTTAATCCAACTTAATTGAATTCAATATTAATTGGGCCAATTAATCATGATAGAGATCAAATTGTACAAAATTGGAACAAATGGAACCAAGGATTGAACCGGTTCAACCCGGTCAAACTCGAGACAAACCAGTTCAACTCGGTTTGATTCGAATTGAACCGGTCTGATCGGATTGGCTATTTTCCGATCAAAAATCCGGCGATCGGCGGTCTATTCCGACCAGCCAAGGCTGGCCTCATCCCTTTGAGCCCAAAAAAGACAAAAATGCCCTTAACTAAAAATTACGAAAATACCCCTAAGTGAAATTACCAAAACGCCCTTCATTAAGGATTAAGCAAATTAATTAGATGGTAAGCAAATCAATCATGGCCATTGATTTAAAATTGATCATGACCATCCATAATGCCATGTCACCTATCATTAGCCCTTAAGGAGTGTTCTTGATCATTAGGGACGCATTCTAAGCCATTGGATCAATCTAAGGGCTAGGATTCAAGATTAATGGGAGTATATAGGCTTTTTTCCCTCCAAAATTTTGGAAGGTCTCACATTTCTAGATCTGAATTCTCTCTCCTCTCTTCCCTCTCTCTCTCTAGCTCACGTATCTCTCTCCCTCTTGCTCTCTCTCTCTCAGCCACCGGCCTTTCCACCTCCCGCTGGCCATTTTCCGGCGAGTCGCCGCTTCACCGCTGTCCTCCATGGCTGCACAAGGCTAGTCGCAAGACCAGCTGTTCTTGCTGGTGGCCGGAGTTGCTCTGTCCGGCATGATCTCCTTCATGGCAACATCACCGGCATAGGCGTCGGTGATTGAATCAGCCAGTTCAAGAGACTGAATCGGCTGATCGGCGATCCTTCCGGCGATCTCGAGCCTCCACCAACTTCCCTCAGTGTTCTCACGTGGCTGTGGTGGCCAGCTTTCACCGGAAAAGCTATCGGAGTTCAACTTTGAGCTTGATTTTACTTCTTCATCTTTAGATCGCAATCTTACGCCGATTTTCTTACCTTATGACGTAGATATCGGGAGCTATATTTGGCATCATTCCAGAGTTCATCGGTGGCCAAAATAGCTCATTTGAGCTCAGCAACACTCCTGAACAAGGTAGGTATATTTGGATGTTATTCTGTGAAATCGTGTACAGAGAGGCCTGCATGTTTGAAATGCTGATTTCAGCTCGTAAAGGTTGATATCATGCAACGTGATGAACTAAAGAATCGTAAAAATCGTCTCAAGCTTCGATTTGATATGTCACACGCCTTAATTGGACTTCGTTTGCTAGGTGAAAATCACTTCGTAAGCTAGGATCAGAATCTGGAATGTGATGTTCTATTCTGTTTTGATGATTTCCTGATAGACGTCATGCTGTTCTACGATTTTTATAATTTTCTACTATCGTTTTTTGAATAAAATTTCTTCATGAAAGTGGTAGAAAACATTCTAATTTGTTCATCGTAAAATTTTCATAAAATTCCAAGCATGTTAGGACAGGACGATTTACAACGCCATTTAGGTATAGATCTGATGATAAATGAGTTTCTGACTGACCTTCATGTATTCTTTGATTTTTATAAATTCGTGTGTTCATAATATGAAAAAATTTTATTCATGAAAGTTCACATTGAGATCAAGATATTTCTATTGATACTAACTTTATCAAGATCTGAGTTCATTTGGATCTTCAAAAGGAATTTTCACAATTCAATCAGTATTTGTGATCAGATCTGATTTTCATTCCTCTGAAATCCAAAGTATGTTTCTCCGAATTTGATAAAGTTAGAGTCCTCCTTTGCAAAAACTCAAAACTAAAAAGTTGTTCCTTGGGGTCTCATTATGTTGACTGGAAATTTTGAGTGCCTAATAGCAATTTTTAGAGGGTCAATTTGCTAAAAATTTCATATAAGGTCTTCTCGGTTAAAATTTGATTTGCAAATGAGTCCTTAGTAAAAAATGAATTTTATAAAAATTTGGAGGACTTTATAGCAAACACTCAAAACATGAAAGTTGTCACACATGGAGAATAATAACTGTATAAAACGTTTCAATTGGTTTTGATAAGGTTTGTTATTTTTCCCGCCATTATTTTGAAATCCCTAACAGAACCGGGTTCAGACTGTCACCGAATGTAAATTTGTCATTTTCGTGAAAATCGGCGGGGAACCAGAAAAAATGGTCCTCTTGACTTTTGATCCTCATGACATAAGATTTCTAATGACACCTAAATCACTTCATTTGTACATCATTAGGTGGATTAATTACATCTGAATAGAAGTAATCCGAATTAGAAAATAACTGAATAAGTGGTCTTCTTATGAAGCCCACTTTTCATTGCTTGATCGGTTGAAAAATAAGGCCCATGGGCCTGAATGTATGCTTATTTCATTGCTATGCATGTGCTTGCTAGATGTATGTTAGGCCCAATGTATGTTCGGCGGGTAGCCCATTATGGTCACTTAAAACCCGACTTTAGGGGTTAATCGATATGAGTTGCCGTTTTGTGAATGCAAATGGTAGCCCGTTATCGTTAACCATTAATCAAATAATGTTAAATGATTAGGAGGGTGGGTGAATCGAAATGCATGTAAAGCAAAGGCCGACCCCGAGGCCGGTGTTTGATTAGTGAATTGTTTGCGCCATTGCTTTTCTTTGGTTGTTCCTTTGTGCATTGTTTGTCGTGAATGTATGTTGTGAATCTAAACGCTGACACTCGAGAGGCGGTCCATGGAGGGGATAATCCAAAATTGTAAAAGACCAAGGTGATAGACCGATGTCCAATCCGGTTTCAATTTGTATTCACTTGACAGTGGCGATAGACCGATGTTCGATCCGGTTTCAATTTGTATTCAATTCATTCGTCCCTGAGCATGTCTCGGGTTTTCAATTTGTGTTGTAATAAACACCCGACGAGTTGCGGGTTTTACTTTTTTGCACTTAGAATTAGATCGTCTTTTCAATACTTTAAGTGTTTACTTTACGAAATGTCTTTCAATACAATTGATTGTTTCTTTCTTTTTCTAGACTAAGATATGATTAGTTTAGAATCTTAAATGAAAATACAAAACAAGATGCATGATCACTTAGTGGACTAAGGCTTTGACGTAAAAATGGTAAAAAAACAAATGCATGACAACTTAGATAACAACCTTGATAAGTTTAGCGGTACCGAAAGGGCGTTAACAGAAATATTAACATAAACTAGTCCCCAAACCCATGATCTCTGGTTCTTGCAGAAACCAATACGAAATTCCCGCGCATTGGTTAGGTATTCTAGCCGACCCTTGACCTAGGCTAGTGACGACTTTTAAAAAAGATAAAATTGATCCGCTGTCACGTGAGGTATGAATTAGGGAAGATTCACGTTCATGAATAATGGACTGTAAGGATAAGCCATTTTTTATGATGTGCCGTATGGACCGTTTCATGAACACTTACCTCTACACCCGCCTTATCAAGTTCGGCCCTCGTGAAGTAGGTCGTGACAGTGGTACGCCCATGGCGGTACCTACACATTACTCAATTTTGGGGACCACACGCGAATCAGTGGCCATCCTGGATCAATTGTTCAAACGACAACTTTGATTTCTAATGAGACCGAGTACATGGTTAACTTCACGGGCATTAGCATCAACGAAAAGCGCCTCAATATAACTCCTGGGGAATTCCCCAATGGGTTGCATCTCGACTTGGGAAGTCCTCATAGTATTCTTGTTCGAATTATCTATGATGTCGTGAAAGAAGAAATAACCCAATATTTCTTGAGCAAATACTCTTGGCACCCTCGGCCTTTTTGGCCAGGCTATTTTGACATATGCTATAACGTGCCTCGTGGGAATTATACATATCCAACGATGACATATCATTTCTCAGGAGCCAATCTTTTCCTTCCTACGGAAAATATGTTCAAATTCTATGAGCATGGATTTTGCTTGATGATCATGCCCATATATAGCAAAGCACAAGTGCTTGGAGCGTTTCAACGGGCGAATTATCGGTTCTTATTTGACTTTGAAAGATTAAGAGCTTCTTTCGTTCCGGAAGTGTGTGAAGTCAATTGAGAAGAAAAAGCAAAGGGAAAAGACTAGGATTTTAAGAGATGCAGTTCTCTTCTGTATATTAATAAATGATTTAATAAAGGGAAACTTTCATCAAGTTCTTTCTTCGTAAATGCCCTTAATTTCCAGCTGCGAGTTACCAGATTATGGCAATACATAAGATGAGGTCCCCAATTCCCGTTCGCAAACTTTGAAATCGAAACTAGTTATTATTTTTATAAGACCGTCTTACCCATCTATCTCCGATGGATTTTAAGACATAAACTGTTGATATTTTGGAGTAGGGGAGTGTAAAATTGACTCTTGCTTGTGTTAGATGTATGCTCTAAAGTCATCATGTAATAGTTACATGTTAGGGATTTAAGTTGTATTTTCAATTTCATTATTTATTTAATGGCAATTACGTATTTATTCATTTGTCCAATTATTTAAATATATGAATGATTCCATAAGATCAGTTGTGACTGGACCTATTCTTGAGACGTTAAGAATATGTGTGACAGGTTCACAGTTAGACTGAATCTTTAAATTGTTCCCGGTCAATGGATCATTGAGTGGATATCAATAATCCCGTTGAGACCGGTGTGTTCTTAGCTTCACCATTAAGTATTGGATATTTAAGGGAATGACGAGTCACGAGTCATTGGGTATTGTGATGCTCGAACTAGAACAAGTGTTTGTATCAGACAAGTTCACTAAACGTGACACGCATATAACGATTAGCAACACGGAAGCTTTTAGCGTGGTCAATGCCTAATCGTTCATGCTCTGGTCTTGTGTAAATAATCCTTAGACCTGAGACACAGTGTTGACTTGTGTGTTGGATGGCTATGGTTCACAGGTGCACATATTGCTGGTTCGTTGATCCGTCTATGTACTTGATGGCCATAGTTCGTTCACATATGAAGTTACACGTGTGCGCAAAATGGAATCTGTCTCCTTGTTATACACAATGTACAATAATGATGTCATATGCAATCTAATCTTGACATTGCATTAAAATCCTCGGCCGGGATTGTAACCAAGAATGAACTGTTCATGTCTCATATAAAATGCATGTCAATTAGATTTGTGCATATGATCGAATTGGTGACTTAGCAAATATTCCATGGTCTTTGTTCGATCGGGACATAGTAAGGCAGAGGGATTGAATTACACTGTACCCAAAGCTGACGGGTTCATTATGTTCTTAAAATATTCACACTGTCTGGGTAGCCATGACATATTGCTAGATGTCAATCATGGCTTGTAGGATCTAGAGGTTGATCGGGACAATCAATTTTCTTGAGAGTACTAACGTGTTAGTGCAAGTCCTACTACCAGCTCAGTGATGAACCTAGGAATGTCACACACCATAACCAATTTAGGATGACGTTGTACGGAAGATGCAATATTGCAAATATGTTTGCTATTATAGCAATCGATTAGTCAGATTGAGATTAAATTAAATGTGATTTAATTTAATTTTATTTCAGTCATGAGCGTGTATGCATATGATGCACACGCAAACCTAAAATGGACACATGTTAATGTGCCATATGATCTTGCACTCTTAATTTTATAAAATTAAATTAATTAAAAGTGTACACGGTCAACAAATGTCGACCGTGTGCAGCACAAGATCAGCTCCTTGCTGATCGTGTGTGTTTTAATTTAAAATTTAAAAAAAAAAATTGAAAATGATGATGATGGTGGTGCATGCACACGGTCAGCAGTTGACCGTGTGCATCACCCACGGTCAGCAACAGTTGCTGACCGTGGGCATCATCCACGACCGGCAACCGTTGCTGGTCGTGTGCCATATGCACACACGATCGCACAAATAGAATGGGATCAGCAACAGTTGCTGAAATTAAAAAAAAAATACAGAGAAGAAAGAGTGCAATATGTGTGCGTGAGAGTTAAAAATAGTTTTTCTCTCTTTCGACGTCGTGACTGAAATATCAAGAGTGCGGAGAATTGTCGCCACAAGATTGCTAGCACAATTCTATTGGTGATTATCCGCAAGTTCTTCCTTCCGTTCGTCGTGCGATTGGTGGTGTGTCTGAACTAGAGGTCCGACGGTTGTGGGGCTCGAACCGAAGAACATCCGAACCGAAATCGTTTTGGGCACGTTACGAGAGGTTAACCTCCTATGGTCTTCCGATTTTTGATTGAAACGCACGAACAACGTCTTTGGAGATACATGTATGGTTATATCTTTCCGCTGCGTTTATATTTATTTTAACTATGCATGTTCCGTAGAAAACCAACAGCTTGCTGTTATAATTAAAAACTATTTATCTCTATAAAGCAGTCCAAAAACATCCTTCATACGAATCGCTCGTACAAACACCTACACTCTTTTTTCTCTTATCTATTTCTCTCAATCTCTCAACCTGAAGCTCTCTCAATGTGAAGCTTCTTCCCTTGTAAATAAATAACAAATAAATTATTCATGGACTTGTAAACCGCCTCTTGCTTGAATGTATATATCTGACACCGCCCCAGAACCACGCAGGTGGAGTTCATATATCTGACCGATAAAAACTCGTCCACAAGAACGGCAAATTCAGCATTCTCTACTTCTGGAGTGGGTTAACTAGGGGGTAATTCAACATTCTCCACCATGTTTACATGAGAAGTTGCGTTCATTTCTTTTCGTTATTGTTTATTATGAGCAGGAATGGCAAATTCAATCTGGGATATTGTATATAATCCAATTTTGAAGTACATTTACACACAAAGAAAGTTGAAGACTCAACCAACCGCCCTCAGATTAGCCGGATCCTAAAGTATTCCTTAAAACGGGCCGCTCAAGTTATCAACACACGCCGCCACACGCCAACACATCTTGAATTCACCGAGCCCAACGCTTTTGAGAGCTAACTTCGACACGTTCCACAGCTTTTTTCACCAAAAAAAAACCACCATCAGTCTTGTGCGTGTATATCATGCGCGACTCAATCTCTCTGCACGTGATATACACACACCTCCACAGGTTCATGCGCCAAACGCTCCTCATTTCCGCTGACGACATGAAAATTGTGATTTGAAATAGACAAGAAGCAATAAACTTTTGAGGCGATAAACCCTCAATTTGATCATCTATGGTAAAAAATGTTATAATTATATTATCAATAATATTATCCCACATTCAGTTTATTATTGCCCACATTAATTAATTTCGTCAACTTTATTGAACGCATTAAAGTGCGTGATCACTGTGGTGATTGCTCAATATTTAGATAACTATATGGATGGAAGAAGTTATTTGTAAGGGTATGTTTAGGGATATAAATAGGTCAACTAAGCCAAACCCTCTATCTATCTCTTATTCATTGATATTAGATATCAGAAAACACATCATCGACGTTAAGATGGCAATTGGCTAGAAGTACCTATTGAGCATCGTCAAAGCTCTGCGTATCAGGTTCTCGATTTCATCAATGGCTGGAGGTTAGTACAGAATCTCCAGTCTTCCGCTAGATTTATAATTCTAACAATTGGTATTAGAGCATGTTTATATCTCTGCTTTGATGATTTTTCGTGGGGTTTTGAGTGAATTAAAAATCGGGGCAATTTATGGGCAAAAGAGAAATTAGCAATTCCGGCCAAATTCAGGCAACCCACCACTCGACTTTGGACTAGTACGGTTGCACCGCCATCGGCAACAAAAGCGCTAAGTTAATTCGGCATTAGGGTGATCGCCGGAGACGAATTGGGCGGCGGAAGTCGCGGTGGTAAGGGTTTGCGTTTTGACGGAATTTTCTTTGATTTGGGCCAATTTCTTGACCATTTTAGCCAATTGTTGGACCTATGTGGTTGCACCGGCGTGGTCTCTAAAACCCACCACTCAATTTTGTCTAAGGTTGGCTGCCGGAGAAGACTGAGGCGGTTGAAGGCGGCAAAGACGAAGAAAATCGCGGCTGGTCGCATGATAGGAGGACTCAGGCACGTGTGTTACACATGCTCATGCGCGTGTGATGCATGCGCCTGCCTGTAGGCCAAGCGCCTGCATGACACGCGCCCGTCGACCTTTTGGCGATTTTACTGTTTTGCCACTCTCCTTATTGAAAATTTCTATTTTGCCCTTGCCACATGATTTTCCTGCTTTGTCCTTGCCGTATGAATTTTATTGTTTTGCCCTTGTAGGCAATTGTATGAATGTTTTATATATGAAATTAAATGTCCAGTGATCCATATATAATTTTTCTTAATTAGAGATTAGCCACAACATCTCTAATTATGTTAAATTATATATATATTAAAAGGTTTGGATCACATATAGTTAAGGGACATTGATTGTAATTAATCGTATCGATATAATAAATATTTTCCCACATGAATTTTTACTATATTAATATAATTAATTAGGATGAAATATCATATTATTTTTCTTAATTTACCCATAGGGATTAGGAAAAGAAATATAATATGATAGTTTTTCATAAGTTAATTATGAATCTATTTAAATTGGAAACTTAGCCCATAAGTAGTTTTTTTTGTTATTTGATTCATATCTTTTGACATGTTTTACATTGGTGAAACATGATTTACGTAAATTTTGCTTCATATTTTGTGACGTAAGCATGTATGTTTATTATGCAGTTTCACCACCTGGGAAATTCTTTGATTTTAATGTTCCCAAGTTGAATAGTGACAACTATAAATTTTGGAAGGAATTAATCCTTCTTCAATTGGGGTGCATGGACATTGATTATGTTATTCGAAAAGATTAACCACCTACTCCTACTAATGCTAGCACTCCAACTGAAGTTGCTCTTTATGAACAATGGGAGTGGTCCAACCGCCTTAGTATGATGTTCATAATAACTAAACTTTTTGCTAGTATTCGTGGTTTAGTCGCTCAGTATAACAATGCCAAAGCATTGCTAGAGGCTATTGATACGCAATTTGAAACTTCAAAAAAAGCGCGTACCATGACCCTAATTATGAATTTTTCATCGTTGAAGTTCACCAATGTTAGAGGAGTACGTGAGCACATCATGAAGATGAGGGACATTGTGGCTTAGTTGAGGAACCTTGAGGTTGAGATATCTGAATTTTTTCTTGTTTACTACATCCTAAAAACTCTTCCACTACAGTATGTCCCTTTCAAGATCTCTTATAACACACATAAGAATAAACTGTCAATTAATGAACTTATGACCATGTGTATTCAAGAGGAAGAAAGGCTGCTTATGGAATTGGGAGAGAGTGCTCATTTGGTAACACAAGGAAAGTATAAAGAGCAAGGCAAGCAGAAGGGAAAGGGTAAAATACCTCTTCAAGTTGACATTAAAAAAGAATCCAAATGCTTCTTCCATAAAAGGAAGTGGCATATGAAGAAGGATTATGTCAGATTTAAGGCTTGGCTTGAAAAGAAAGGTAATCCAATATCATGTTTTTGTTATGAATATAATATGATTGATGTGAGTCACAACACTTGGTGGATTGATTCTAGATCTACAACCCATATTTCGAATTCCTTGTAGGGTTTTCAAAACCACCGGAAACGAGTGGAAAGTAAACAATGCATCTATTCAAGAAACATGATGCGTTCGCATGTGGAAACTATTGGGATATGTAGATTAGTTCTCAATAGCGGCTTTGTTTTGTATTTGGAAAAGACCCTTTTATATTCCAAGTTTTTCTAGAAATTTGATTTCAGTTTCAAGACTTGTACCATTAGGTTATTCTTTTAACTTTTCAGATTCAACATTCAGTTTATCCTTTAAATCTGAAATTGTTGGGAATTGTATTTTGTTTGATGGTCTTTTTCAAATTAATTTACAAGACAATGGCTTTTATAGTGCGATGCATGTTTATGATAACGCTGGTATAAGACGATGTATTGTGAATGAATATTCCTCTATGTTATGGCATCGGAGATTGGGTCATATCTCCATAAATAGAATTAAATGATTAGTAATGATGGACTACTTAGTATTTTGGATTTTACTAATTATCAAACTTGTGTGGACTACATAAAGGGAAAGCAGACCAACAAGACAAAGAAATATGCCAAGAGGAGTAGCGAAATATTAGAAATTATGCATACATACATTTGTAGTCCAGATATGGACTTGTATGGTCAAAAGTACTTCATCTTTTTCAAAGATGATTACTCACATTTCATGTATCTCTACTTGATTCATAATATGTACAAAGCGTTAAATGCCTTTAAGATCGAAATAGAGAAAAAAATGCGGTAAGCAAATTAATATCATGAGATCAGACAGATGAAGTGAATACTATGGTAGATACCGTGACATTCCGAATTTCAGCCCATTTTTGGGATTTATAAAACGTGTAATTCGTCAGTGCGCTTATAATAAAATCTCGCCCGGAACTGATCACTCTTGGGTTATTATTTTTAAATTAGAGATTTTGCTAGAATCGCACTCGATCGAATTTGACGTTATTTAGAGCCCAAACTTTGGTGTCGAATTTCTCGGAGTTCTAGGACGAATTTAATTGGACGATGTCGATATTATTGTGGCCAGCCTCGATATTGCCCGGGATATGCGAAAAGTGAAATTTTGACCTGGTGCGGATTTGGACTAGTAGACCTCCCTCGTAGTGTGTTTTCTTTAATATCTTCTGGCCCTTTTTTCTAATATTTAATTAGGATTTTCGTGGACCGTTAGATCGATTTTGGGTTTGAACCGTGACCATTGGATCGCACTCGAGGACAAATTATGACTTTTGTCTTCTCTCTCTCTCTCTCTCTCTCTCTCTCTCCTCCCTTTGCCGCGTCTGCGCACGCCTGCCCATGCATGCAGACGTGCCCTCCCCTTTTTCCCGCTCACGTCTCCTCCCTCTCTCTCCTCCTTTCTTTTCTTTTCTTTTTCTTTTCTTTCTCTTCTCTTCCTCTTCTTCTTTGTCTCTTCTACCTCCGACTCCTGCTTCTCCTGCTTTGGCTTCCTGCTTGCTGCTCGTCGCCCAACCAATCACTGTCGATCGCCGCGCGCCACCACCGTCGCCAGCCAGTTCGACCGCCGCGCCGCGCCGCACCGTCCACCAGCCGCCACCCCCGACCCGACTATTCTCTCCCTCTACTCCGCGTGAAAGCAGCTCGCCGCTGCATCCGCCGCTGCCAAGCTCCACCGAGCTGTCGGCCAACTCGTCCGGCCGCTCGCCTGGCACCGTCGCCCCGCCAGCCATCTCGCCATGTCGCCCCGACCGCCGCTGGTTCGCCCCCTCCCTCAGCCTCAGCTCTCCCTCTCTCGTCACCCCCGACCCAGCTGACCTTCCCCTCCCTTTCGGTACCGTCGCCGCCACGTCGCTGGGACCAGTTTGCCGCAGCGCAGTCGTCGTCCCTGCTGCTCGACGACGACGCTGCTGCCCCCCTGCTCCGACCGAGATAGTCGCCGAGCTCACCACCGCCGCCGCTCGCCGTCCCCAACCACCGGCCAGTCATGCCGCCGCCGGCCAGTCCCAATAGCCAGCCAGCCCGCGGCCGAGCGTGCCCCGGCCGTGGCGTGCCAAGATAGCCAACCGGCTCGCTCGCCGGCGTGCCCGTGGCCGGACAGCCAACCGGCTCGCCGGCCATGGCCCATCACCCGTCGTACCCGTCGTCGTGCCCTGCCGCAGCCGTGGGCCGCACCGAGAATTTTGCCCGTGTGCTGAGCCGTGGCCGAGCCTCGCGCCTGTTGCGCCCTCACCCGTGCCGATCCCAGCACTGTTCACCCAGGCCATTTTGAGCCCGAGTGGATTTTTCCCGAACCAAAATCTAGTAAGTGACTTCCTAATCCCTATTTAGTCTAATGGGTATTTTTAGACTTGTTTAGGGGTCAATTAGAATTGGTTTAGTGACTAAGTTAGGGAATGGATTAGTTAGTTAGAATGTGATTAGTACATGGATTATGTGGTAGGTGGTAGATTAAATTGTGATGATTGCGTGGCTAATTATGGTGAGTTAAATGATCGGATTGCTGTGGCGTGTGTGGGTGAAATTGACGTTTGATTGGGCTGACTTGAGTGCTGGATTTGTGGGATAGTGTGATGGGCTTGTGATGTGATTTGGATTCGTACGACGTGTTGAATGGCGAATTGTGATGTGGTGAGCATGCCTTGAGTTTGAATGGTACGACTTGTGAAAATGGCGAATTGTGTTGTGGTGCATGTGCATGAGAAAAGCTCGGATTGATCGGAGGGTTGCCAACCTGAGGCGTGGTTACGTGAGTGTGGCGAGAAAGGCACGAACAAACCTGAGGCGTGTTTACGCGGGTCATTGGACAAAGCCCGGACTGGTCGGAGGGCTGCCAGCCTGAGGCGTATTTACGCGGGCTGTGAAAGGAAGGTTAAACCTGAGGCGTGTTTACGCGGGTCGTGTGATTGGGCTTGAGGCGTGTTTACGCGGGCTGTGAGAATGGACCTGAGGCGCGTTTACGTGGGTCGTGTGATTAGGCCTGAGGCGTGTTTACGCGGGCTGTGAGAGTGGACCTGAGGTGCGTTGACGCGGGTCGTGGATAGTTGGTTGGACACGTGTGCGTAATGTGAGTGGTTGGATTGGCTGGATGAATATGTGGATGTTTGATTAAATTGGTTGAATGTACGTGCGGATGTTTTTTTGGATTGGTTGAGTGCAAGTGTGGATGGCGCTCGAGTGATTGTGTTATATTCTTGAGATATTATTGAATTACCATGATTTGACTAATGTGCAGAGTTGGCGTGTGATTTGAGGCAAGGTAAGTACATTATGTGAAATTTCTTATGTGGATAGCTAGATTGCATGTTTAGACTCGTCTAGGTACGCATTGGCCTACGTGGTGTTTAGGGTGTTGTTTATTGAGACTCATTCTCACGGTTATTATATAACCATTTTCAGATCCGCGACCGTGATTTATTGGAGACGCCGCTAGGGTATCTCGGGGATGGAGGACGGGTCAAGTTACTCTGTATTTTGTGTGCCCCCTTTTATAGAGTAGTTTAGCTTATAAACCACCACCCTCTTTTGACAATTGTGGTTTGGTTTGTTGTTGTGTATTTGTGAATGCTGCAAGTTATGCCGAGTATGTTATGTATTTACTTGGTTTATGCAAGTGCTATCCCTTTGTCATTGTTATTTGTCTGGGTTATTTTATTTCGCTTCCGCTTGCGTAGTTCGTTTGGGTCGGCGACGCATCTTGGGACGTCGTGTTCAATACGACCGTTGAAAGGGTGTCGCGAGCCCGTTGGGGTTCGAAGCGTGACATCCCGATTGATTTTGTATCAGAGCAAGGTCAGCTCGATCCAAGTTGGTTGAAACCTGGAGTGATAAGGAGAGATGACTTTGGGGTAGTTAGTTAGCGAGACTCGTGTGCCATGCATATCCCAAATTGTTTGATTGTGATTGCTGAGTGATTTTATGCAATAATATGTGAGAGGCAGGTGCGTCAGAACTTGAGATAAGTGCGCGAACTCTGTTGGTTGTGATTGGGTGTTGTTTGTGGTTGGCTGCCTGCTTAGTGAATTATTGTTGTGATTCACTGCCTAGGGCTTTAGACTAGTGTAGTTGGCCTAGGTCTTTAATTCCCAAGGAGAATTATAGCAGGTAAGTGAGTGGTGTGAACCCTGTAAGTTTGAGCAGTCGAGGTCGAGGTCGAGGTCGTATAGGTCCGTAAGTTGGAGTTGTAGAGGATCCCAGAGTGGATGGAATTCTGAGGGCACTCGACGAAGTAGGAATTTTAATGGGAATGATGGGAACCAAGGTTAAGGGTAAGTTAATGCAGTCAGACAGATGCAATAACTGGTTGAGCAATTTTTGAAATTGAAACCTCCGAAGTTTGATGGGAAAAGTGACCTCGAGGCTACATCACTTTGGATATAAGAGTTGAAAAAAAAAAGGAGGCTTTGAAGTATTAGGGTGCTTTGGTCGAGGCTTTCAATGGGAAGTACTTTTCGGAGAGTGCGCAAGAATAGAAAAAGACAGAGTTTCTTCAGCTTCGCTAAAATCGGATGTCGGTCAATCAGTACAAGGTCAAGTTTGTAAGGTTGTCTAAGTACACACCAAGGATGGTCAAGGACCATGTGGATAGGACAAAGAGGTTCCGAGATGGATTGAAACCAGAACTCCGCGGTCAGTTAGTACTCTTGAGTCTTAAGGAATTACAATGAGCTGTATGAGAGGGTTCGATAGTTGAAATGGATATGAGTGAAAGGGGCTGCCACTTCTGGATCGCGGTACGCGCCGGTTAGGGACAATAGGAACTTGGGAAGAAGTCTATAATAGAGAATATGAGACTTGTCCCTCCGGTAAGGAAGAACCTTGGAAAGTCAAACCACTGCTCTAATGCCGCATGTCAGTCTCGTCGAAAGAGGCATAGGAATGGACATTGCCAAGGTAGAAGTGAAGCATATTGTGGATGTAGACAGCAAGGTCATCAAGTGAGAAATTACCGAACCGACAAGTTAGACCACTGATGCAATTGCAGCGACCGCAGGTAGGACATTAAGCGAGAGCTGCCCTGCAGATTAATCAGAATCGGCTAAGAACGTAAGGAAAAGTGTATGTTGTGGCTGATAAGGAAGCGGAGGATTTGTCTTGAAAGCCTGGATGCATTATGTGATGATAGTGGGTGCAATAAAAGAGGATTTTGAAGTTATAGCTTGAATGGTCATGTACGATGTCACGCCCCGTACCCCACGAAGCATGAACATCCGCGTATAGGTCGAGATAAGGTGCGACGCTCCCAGGTTACGTCACCGACCCAAAAACCCAAATCAGAGAAAACACGCCCCATGCGGAAACGACGTATATATAATATATATACACCCAGACAAATTATTAGCAACCATGAGCAACACAATCCAACAAATTACAAACGATTAAAAGCAACATATTATAACGCTTATATATACAATATCCATTAAAACCAGAGATACAACAAAAGGGCCACGAGTACAAAAAGGGCTCGGTGGCCTAGGGGGATCGGCTAATTACTAGAGGGCTATAGCCAAAAGTATCGGCCCTCGCTCCTAAAACTGAGGTCTGCCCTAGGTATCCAGTTGGGGTCAGATTCAGACATCTCGGGATAACTCTCGGACTGCTCTGGCTCCTCCTTTGAACTCACAACCTCAGACTCTGTCTCGGGCTCAGCCTCAAAATTCATGGCTGGGGATCTGAAATATTTCGGTTTTACCACAACCGTGAGAAATCTCAGCAAGTACAAACCACTAATCCTAAACTAGGCTAATGTGCACCTCCAGAGGGTAAATAAAACACATCAGACAATGAACCAGTAAATCAACATAAATTTTCACTCCGAGCTCACAGCCCAATAAACTATTTCACATCCCTGCAGGTTAGGCATCCACATCAATGCAATTCGCGTGCAATTATACCGACCCGAAGGCCCACGATTGAATATAACGACCCGTAGGCCCGACCCGAAGGCCACAATTGATAAAACGACCCGTAGGCCCGACCCGAAGGCCAACAGTTGGATAAATCGACCCGTAGGCCCGACCCAAAGGCCACAATTCATAAATCGACCCCGTAGGCCCGACCCGAAGGTCACAAGAGATTATAACGACCCGTAGGCCCGACCCGAAGGCCAACATTTTATAAATCTCGGGCATGTACATTAAGCACTCAATTTCGGTCGCACCATAATGCACTTTTGTAAACCACGTGCCCGGGAATTTAAGGTTAATTACCGATGCCAAATTACCAAGCATAACTAAGCCCAAATTAAACATATTCCACTCATTCTTGGCATGTCCAAGCATTTTCCATTCCAATCCAATCCATTTCAAGTTCATTCCGCGCATTCGTTACAATTCAATTTCATGCGCCTCGGGCCTGACTTGGACAAATCAATTCCGATAGTCGATCTCACAATCAAGGGTCATTCAATAGGGTTTATTTAGATCCCAACCAATCCCCAATAATACCCAAGCCTCAAACCGATATCCAATGAACCAATCAAGTCTCAAATTAAGTCCAAAATGTGCAATTCGGTTCTGGTGAACAGTACCAGAACCGAATGTCCAACATGCACTATGTCACACTCAAACAATTCCATTAAACCTTAATCACATACCCTAATAATTCAACCACCAATTATACATAATTAAGCCTCAAATAAGCTTAATTAATCCCTACAATGCCCCAATCAAGGTCACTTACCAATGAATCCAACTAGTGCCACACTTAGACAAATTTACACAAATTCGGTGCCCCATGAACAGTACCAGGGCAGGGTACATTTTGTCCACTAAACCACCATTAAACACCCTCATTAGGCTCTAGTCTCAAACCCTAATCACCCAAACACTAAATATACTTAATTAAGTCTCCAATAAGCCTAATTAGCCCCTAAAATGTCCATTTCTAAGTCATTAACAAATAAACCCAATTAGTGAAACTCTTAGACAAAAATGCACAAATTCGGTACTCAATGAACAGTACCAGGGCAGGGGGGCTGTTTAGGCTTTAATCCACCATTAAACTACCTCATTAGGTCCTAATGACCTATACAAAACATCCCACACACAACTAAACATCATTAGGTCCTAAATGAGCTCAATTAACCCCTAATTACCCTCTAAGAAACACAATTAGACTAATTAAGGGTTTAGGGGTTTATACTCGCCTATTGTTGGTTCGGGACGACGAGAACGGGCGGTCGATCACCGACAAGCGGTAAGGATCGACGGCGGCATTCCGGATGCAAGCCGACGGTCACGGCGACGACGGAAACGGCGATTTGCTGCTGGTTTGCTTCTGTTTGGGGCTGGAAATGGGACTGTTGGTGGCTGTTTAGGTGAGAGGGAGGTCCAAGGGTGTTGTGGCGTGGGGTGGAAAGCGACCAGCAGCTCCGGCTGGTACTGTTCCGGCGTGAACAGTACCAGACGGACAGAATATGCACGGCAGAACCAGAAACGAAAGGGAAGGAAACGGCAAAGAAGAGGAGAGAATGGGGGTATCGACAGAACAGAGGAAAATGGGAGAGAGAGAAAATAATCTGGTCAAAAATGAGTCAAAATAGTGTTAGTGGAGTCCAAGTGTCATTAATCCATAGCATTGGACACTTTTGCCCCTAATCCAATGGCCCAAATTTGATCCAATCCAATAATGTAGGGGTAAAATGGTCATTTGTCCTTAACCATGGTTGACCAGACCTGAGTTAAGCCTAACTAATCTTGGTTAACCCACAAAAATTAACTAAATTTCGGAATTAGTGAAAAATGGCCTAGGGGCATTTTCGTAATTTTCCGATCCCGAACCGAAATTTCAATTTTCGCACATACGTGTTCCATATGTGCGTGGCCAACATAATATGGCATCGGATTCGCGAAATTCATTCTTTAAGCCCTCGAAAACTGACTGCAAAGTTTCGAGAATAAAATAATATTATTTTTCCAATTTTTGTCGAAATTCCAATTTTTGTCCATAACGACTCCCGGTATGCGTGGCCACCCAAAAATGGCGTCGGCCTCGAAAAATAACCTCGCTTGGCCTCGGAAATGGACATCGAGGTCCCCAGGGGCAAAATTGTAATTTTCCCCAATTTCTGTTGATAGTTCTATTTTCAGCCGTATTACTCCCAAACATGTGTGGCCATTATAAAATGACATCCGTCTTGTAAAATAGTTGTAATTACCCTTGAAATTTTGATATCGAAGTTCGGGCTCAATATCGCGATCAAAATAGCTCGTTTTGAAGTATTAGGGCCTCTCACTAACGGGCGGCTGTTTAGGTGTTACGCGTATCGACCTAGGATTGTCCGAGTCGTGATGGCCTCGGATTTCGAGAGAACGAGAGGAATTATCGCTAGTACCGGGGGTCGCGATCATTTGGATTAAAATCGGGATTCATTGGTCAGGTGTACTTTCGGTCGTGCGGAATCACCCGCGATCCGATCGTACTTTACTGACTATGTAAATCCGTCATTCTCCTAAGATTGGCCCATATTGGTTCAAAATATTCCCTCGACGTTCGTCGAAATCGGCGCTCAATCGCGATCGGGTCCTCAGTCCACGTACCTGTTCCTATTTAGCCTTTCCCATTAGGTTAGTATCCCGTGATTGATCAAGTCCGGGGGAAACTTACTAAAATCAATTGAGAATTACTGTACACTTTATTGATCCCGATAACAGGTCAAAATTCAGGATGTTACATACGACGTATAATTACTTATAGTGAGTAGGCGCAATCGGTTTAAGGATTTCTAAATTACTGATGATATTCTTGGACGAGTTGGGAAGGATGTGGGTTGCTTGGAAATTTCGGATCTTGTAAAGGACCAGGGCGATTGTTTTGAGAGACTGTTGGATTGAAATTGGATGGGTTGAGCTTTATCTTCGAGGTGTAAAAAGGTAACTATCTTGTGGTTAACTCGTTGGTTGAGGAACCAAGGCTAAAGGACATAGCCGAGGTGTGTAATCTTCCCGATGTCTTTCCTTAGGAATTGCCGGGATTGCCACCTGATAGGAGAGTGGAGGTTGTGGTTGATTTGGCCCCAGGGACAAAACCGATCTTGGAAGTGCCCTATAATATGTCACTGTCGGAATTGAAGGAATCGAAGGTCCAAATGCGAGAGTTATTGGATAAAGGCTTCATTCGTCTGAGTGGGTCTCTATGGGGAGCGCCAGTTTTATTCGTGAGGAAGAAGGACGGATCGTTAAGGTTATGCATTGACTATAGACAGTTGAATCAGGTGACTATTAAGAATAAACACCCGTTACCAAGGATAGATGACCCGTTCAACCAGTTACAAGGGGCATCGATATTTTGTAAGATCGACTTGAGGACTGGTTATCACCAATTGAGGATTAAGAAGGAAGATGTGCCGAAGACGGCATTTAGGACGAGATATGGAAACTATGAGTTCATGGTAATGCCATTTGGATTGACTAATGCCTCTGCTGCATTTATGGATTTAATGAATCGGGTATTTAAGGAATTTCTGGATCAGTTTGTAATCGTATTCATAGACGATATCCTGGTATACTCAAAGAGTCCCGCCAAGCATGAGATACATTTGGAAAAGGTTCTACGGACTTTAAGGGAACATGCACTCTACGCCAAGTTCAGTAAGTGTGAGTTTTGGCTTCATCGAGTGGCGTTCTTAGGACATTTGATATCCGGGGAAGGAATTGCAGTGGACCCGATGAAGATTGAGGCCGTCATGAATTGGCCGAGACCGACAATAGTAACCGAGGTTCAGAGCTTCTTGGGTCTAGCAGGTTATTACAGACGTTTCGTGGAAAGGTTTTTAGTAGGAGCTTCACCGTTGATGCAATTACTAAAGAAGGAAACAAGGTTTAATTGGACGGATAAGTGCAAAAGGAGTTTCCAAGAGTTAAAGCAGAAATTGACGACCGCACCAGTATTGACAATCCCGTTGGGACCGGGAGGATATGAGATCTACAGTGACGCGTTGCTAAAGGGACTAGGATGCGTGTTAATGCAACACGGAAGAGTGGTGGCATAGGCATCGCGACAGTTAAGACCGCACGAGCTGAATTATCCGACACATGATTTGGAATTAGCCGCGATTATCTTCGCTCTTAATATTTGTAGGCATTACCTGTGTAGGGAGAAATTTCAGATTTATACGGATCATCAGAGTTTAAAGTACTTGTTTTCCCAAAAGGAATTAAACATGCGACAGCGCCGTTGGATGGAACTCTTTAAAGACTATGACTGCGATATTATGTATCACCCTGGAAAAGCTAATAAAGTAGCGGATGCACTGAGCCGGAAATCGAGCATCGCGCATATGATGGTCAAGGAATGGACTCTGTTGGAGGGAGTTCGGGATTCATAATTTAAGTTTGAAGTGAGTCATGTCTCAAGTCTGCTTGCAGCATTGAGGGTTGAACCGGAAATCCAGACTAAGATTAAGGCTTTACAATCGATAGGCCCAGAGATTCAGAAGGTTCTGAAAATGGATGTCGCAAAAAGGAAATCGGACTTCCAGGTGCCCGAAGACGGGATTCTGAAGTTCCGTGGGCAGTTGTGTGTGCCCAATGATGCAAAACTTAAGGAGGAGATTTTGTCTGAAGCACACCGTAGTAATTATAATATTCACCCGGATAGTACGAAAATGTATCAGAATTTGCGACAACACTATTGGTGGAACGGCATGAAAGTTGATGTAGCCAAGCACGTGGCCAAGTGTTTAACATGTTAGCAAGTGAAGGCACAACATTGTAAGCCGGGTGGAATGTTGCAGCCATTGGAAATCCTTGAATGGAAGTGGGAACACATCACGATGGACTTTGTAATGGGATTACCAAGGAGTCAGAGGGGTCATGATTCGATTTGGGTGGTAGTCGACCGATTGACAAAGTCAGCACATTTTCTGTCGGTGCAAAAGGACTTCGCCTTAGAGAGGTATGCCGAGATTTACGTACGATAAATAGTCCGTTTGCACGGAGTGCCAGTGACAATCACTTCATACCGTGATCCTAAGTTTACTGCCACTTTTTGGAAAAGTCTTCATACGGCATTAGGAACGAAGTTACAGTTTAGCACGGCCTATTATCCCCAAACGGATGGCCAGTCTAAAAGAACGATTCAGACTTTGGAAGACATGCTGTGGGCATATGTACTGGATTTTAAAGGTAGTTAGGAGGAACAGCTGCATTTGGTGGAATTTGTCTACAATAATAGCTACCAGCAGAGTATCAAAATGGCACCGTTTGAAGCGCTGTATGGCAGAGCTTGCAAAACACCGGTTTGTTAGGATGAAGTTGGTGAGAGGAGCATCACGGGTCCCAAGTTGGTTCAGCAGTCAATCGCGACAGTAAAGGTGACTCGAGACAGGCTTAAAACCGCTCAGAGCTGCCAAAAGAATTATGCAGACCGGTGACGTAGGCTTTGGAATTTCAAGTGGTGGGGACCACGTTTTTCTCAAAGTGTCGCCGATGAGAGGGTTGTCACGGTTTGGCAAGAAAGGAAAGTTGAGCCCGAGGTACGTAGGTCCATTCGAGGTTTTAGAGAGAATTGGCACCTTGGCCTACCGTCTCGCACTACCGCCTAATTTGTCTCAGGTTCACAATGTGTTCCACGTGTCTATGTTAAGAAAGTATGAGCTAGATCCGACCCACGTGCTGAATTATGAAGAGATAGACGTGGACGATAGAGTGTCGTACGTGGAAATGCCGGTCAGGATCGATGACAGAATGGAACGAGTGTTGCAGAACAAGACAATTCCAATGGTGAAGGTGATTTGGAAACATCATGGAACCGAAGGTGCAACGTAGGAAAGCGAAGAGTTGATGCGACACTAATACACCCATTTGTTTGGATAGTTGGGTTGGATTGTAAATTTCGAGGACGAAATTTTTGTAAGGGAGGAAGAGTTGTGACATTCCAAATTTCAGCCCATTTTTGGGATTTATAAAACGTGTAATTCGTCAGTGCACTTATAATAAAATCTCGCCCGGAACTGATCACTCTTGGGTTATTATTTTTAAATTAGAGATTTTGCTAGAATCGCACTCGATCGAATTTGGCCGTTATTTAGAGCCCAAACTTTGGTGTCGAATTTCTCGGAGTTCTAGGACGAATTTAATTGGACGGTGTCGATATTATTGTGGCCAGCCTCGATATTACCCGGGATATGCGAAAAGTGAAATTTTGACTGGGTGCGAATTTGGACTAGTAGACCTCTCTCGCAGTGTGTTTTATTTAATATCTTTTGGCTCTTTATCCTAATATTTAATTAGGATTTTCGTGGACCGTTAGATCGATTTTGGGTTTGAACCGTGACCATTGGATTGCACTCGAGGACAAATTATAACTTTTGTCCTCTCTCTCTCTCTCTCCTCCCTCTGCCGTGTCTGCGGACGTCTGCCCATGCATGCAGACGTCCCCTCCCCTTTTTCCCGCTCACGTCTCCTCCCTCTCTCTCTTCCTTTCTTTTCTTTTCTTTTTCTTTTCTTCCTCTTCTCTTCCTCTTCTTCTTCGTCTCTTCTGTCCCCGACTCCTGCTTCTTCTACTTTGGCTTTCTGCTTGCTGCTCACTGCCCGACCAGTCACCGCCGACCGCCGCATGCCGCTGCCGTCGCTAGCCAACTCGATAGCCGCGCCGCACCGTCCGCCAGCTGTCGCCCCCGACCCAACTATTCTCTCCCTTTACTCCTCGCGACAGCGATTCACATTGCGTCGGTCGCAGCCGGGCTCGCTTAGAGCCGAGTCGCTAGCTCGTCCCGGCCGCTCCCCACAGCGCCGCCGCCCATCCGATCGTCTCACCGTGTCGCCCCGACCACCGCCGGTTCGCCCCCTCCCTCAGCCTCAGCTCTCCCCCTCTCGTCACCCCCGACCCAGCTGACCTTCCCCTCCCCTTCGGCGCCGTCACCGCGACATCGCCGGGACCAGCTCGCCGACGCGCTGCCGTCGTCCCTGCTGCTCGACGACGATGTTGTTGCCCCTTGCTCCGGCCGAGATAATTGCGGAGCTCACCACCGCCGCCGTCGCACCTGTTCACCGACGCCACCGTCGCTGTCATCGTCGCCGCCGCCGCTTGTCGTCCCAGCCTGTCAGCCATCTAGCCAGCTGGCCAACCAAGCTCGTCGACCAGCCCAACTTGCCGACTAGCTAGCCGGCCAGCCAGCTCGCCGGCCGAGCATGCCTAGCCGTGCCCGAGCTCGCCGGCCGAGCGTGCCCCGCCGTGGTCGAACAGCCAACCAGCTCGCCCGGCCGTGGCCCGTCGCACCCATCGCCGTGCCCTGCCGCGGCTGAGCATTTTGCCCGTGGACGTGGGCCGCGCCGAGAATTTTGCCCGTGTGCCGAGCCGTGGCCGAGCCTGCGCCCTCGCCTGTGCCGATCCCAGCACCGTTCACCCTGGCCATTTTGAGCCCGAGTGGATTTTACCCGGGCCAAAACCTAGTAAGTGACTTCCTAATTCCTATTTAGTCTAATGGGTATTTTTAGACTTGTTTAGGGGTCAATTAGAATTGGTTTAGTGACTAAGTTAGGGAATGGATTAGTTGGTTAGAATGTGATTAGTACATGGATTATGTGGTAGGTGGTAGATTAAATTGTGGTGATTGCGTGGCTAATTTTGGTGAGTTAAATGATCGGATTGGCGTGACGTGTGTGGGTGAAATTGACGTTTGATTGGGCCGACTTGAGTGCCGGATTTGTGGGCTAGTGTGATGGGCTTGTGATGTGATGAGCATGCCTTGAGTTTGAATGGTACGACTTGTGAAAATGGCGAATTGTGTTGTGGTGCATGTGCATGAGAAAAGCCCCGATTGATCGGAGAGCTGTCAACCTAAGGCGTGGTTATGCGGGTGTAGCGAGAAAGGCATGAACAGACCTGAGGCGTGTTTACGCGGGTCATTGGACAAAGCCCCGATTGATCGGAGAGCTGCCAGCCTGAGGCGTGTTTATGCGGGCTGTGAAAGGAAGGTTAGACCTGAGGCGTGTTTACGTGGGTCATGTGATTGGGCCTGAGGCGTGTTTACATGGGCTGTGAGAATGGACCTGAGGCGTGTTTATGCAGGTCGTGTGATTGGACCTGAGGCATGTTTACGTGGGCTGTGAGAATGGACCTAAGGCACGTTGACGCAGGTCGTGGATAGTTGGTTGGACACGTGTGCGTAATGTGAGTGGTTGGATTGGCTGGATGATTATGTGGATGTTTGGTTAAATTGGTTGAATGTACGTGTGGATGTTTGGTTGGATTGGTTGAGTGCAAGTGTGGATGGCACTCGAGTGATTGTGTTATATTCTCGGGATATTATTGAATTACCATGATTTGACTAATGTGCAGAGTTGTCGTGTGATTTGAGGCATGGTAAGTACATTATGTGAAATTTGTTATGTGGATAGTTAGATTGCATGTTTAGACTCGTATGGGTACGCATTGGCCTATGTGGGGATTTGGGTGTTGCTTATTGAAACTCGTTCTCACGGTTATTATATAACCATTTTCAGATCCGCGATTGTGATTGATTGGAGACGCCGCTAGGGTATCTCGGGGATGGAGGACGGGTCAAGTTACCCCATATTTTGTGTGCCCCCTTTTATAGAGGAGTTAAGCTTATAAACCACCGCCCTCTTTTGACAATTGTGGTTTGAAGTTAGTAGCTTGGGTTGTTGTTGTGTATTTGTGAATGCTGCAAGTTATGCCGAGTATGTTATGTATTTACTTGGTTTGTGCAAGTGCTATCCCTTTGTCATTGTTATTTGTCTGGGTTATTTTATTTCGCTTCTGTTTGCGTAGTTCGTTTGGGTCGGCGACACGTCTTGGGACGTCGCGTGCAATACGACCGTTGAAGGGGTGTCGTGAGCCCGTTGGGGTTTGGGGCGTGATAGATACAAATTTCATTGTCCATCTCACTGGGACTATGGAATCGATAAATGCTAAGTTTCATGAAAATGACTTCATTAGTTGGTGCGATCAATTGAGGGACTTGGTTCCCGAGAAAGATTATTCAAATACTCAACCTTCCACCTCAAGTGTTAGATTAGTTATTGTTCATAACGCCCCTCTAGTTCAACCGGTTGTTAAACAATCAATCATTGAAGTTCCATAACCTGCTGATATTGATTCGGTAGATCCAGTTGTTCAGCAAATTACCAGAAGCTATTGAACAACCATTTGAACAATATGCTCTCGTGGAGAGTGTTGATGCAACATTAAGAAGATCTACTAGAATGACGAAATCAGCAATTCATAGTGATTACATTGCTATCTACAAGAATCTGATTATAATGTTAAAGCTGAGAATGATCTTGAAATATTTTTACAAGCCATGAGTTGTGATAAATCCATTTTGTGGTACAATACCATGAAGGAAGAGATGAGTTCTATGGCATCTAATGTAGTCTGGGATTTGATTGAGTTGCCTAATGGTACAAAGCCCATTGATTGTAAATGGGTCTTCAAAACTAAGAAGGACTCATTGGGCAACATTGAGAGATTTAAAGCTAGACTAGTTGCTAAAGGATTCACTCAAAGGGAAGGAATTGATTACATGGAAACCTTTTCTCCTATATCTAAGATAGATTATTTCCGTATCGTTTTGGCATTGGTTGCCCATTTTGACATGGAATTACATCAAATAGATGTAAAAACGGTTTTCCTCAATGAAGAACCGGAGGAGTATATGAAACAACAAGAAGGGTTCTCCTTTAGTAATGGTGAGCATTCGGTGTGCAAGATTAAGAAATCTATATATGACTTGAAACAAGCATCTCACCAATGTTACTTAAGGTTCCATGATGTTATCTCTTCATTCAATTTTGTTGAGAATGTCATTGATCAATATATATACCAGAAAGGTCAGTGGGAGCAAAATTTGTTTTCTTGTCTTATATGTGGATGACGTTTTACTTGCAACCAATGATAAGAGGTTCCTACATGAAGTGAAACAATTTCTCTGTAAGAGCTTTGACATGAAAGATATAGGTGAGGCATCTTATGTCATTGGCCTTAAGATCCACAGGGATAGGCCTCGAGGCATTTTAGGACTATCTCAAGAAACCTATATCAATAAAGTCATAGAGAGATTTCGAATGAAAGATTGTTCACCAAGTATAGCACCTATTGTGAAGGGTGATAGGTTCAATTTGAACTAATGCCCGAAGAACGATCTCAAAAGAGAATAAATGAAAAATATCCCATATGCTTCTGCTATCGAAAGCTTAATGTATGCTCAGGTTTGCACTTGACCAGACATTGTATTTGTTGTGGGAATGTTGGGAAGATATCAAAGTAATCTGGGTGTGGACCACTAGAGAACTGCAAAGAAGGTAATGAGGCAACTTCAAGGTACAAAAGATTACATGCTTATGTATAAACGAACTTGATTGCTACTTCCACTATGGAAGCTGAGTTTGTTTCCTATTTCGAGGCTATCTCACATTGTGTGTAGTTGAAGAATTTCATATCTAGGCTTAGAGTGGTGGAATCCATTGCTGAGCCATTAAGGATATTTTGTGATAATTTAACTGCGGTTTTCATGGTTAAAAACAACAAAAGTGGTAGTCAAATTAAACACATCAACATTAAGTACTTAACCATTAGGAAACGTGTTAAAGAGAATAAAGTGGTCATGGAACATGTTAGCACTGAATTGATGTTACATGATCCTTTAACTAAAGACATGCCACTAATGAGTTATAAGGTTCATGTGATTATGATGGGAATAAGTCCTATCATGTAAATTTTCGTCATATGGACGAATTTGTGAAACTCTTACTATTTGTGATGTTTATTCATTAAGTTATGTTTTCACATATGGACTGATAAGACGCATTGTGATACATGGAAGATCATACTCGTTCTAAGAGGAATTATTGCAATGATTCATGTGTTTCATTTTCAGCATGAAGTTTTTGTGTTTGGTTCAATATTTCATTTGATGAAATGTTGGGATCAAGTATGAGAATGTTATAATTATATTATCAATAATGTGATCCCACATTCAGTTTATTATTGCCCACATTAATTAATTTCGTCGATGTTTATTGAACGCATTAAAGTGCGTGATAACTATGGTGATCGCTCAATATTAATATAACTATCTTGATGAAAGAAGTTATCTATAAAGGTATGTTTGGGAATATAAATAGGTCATCTAAGCCAAATCCTCTATCGATCTCTCATTCATTGATATGAGATATCAGAAAACACACCATCGATGTGGAGAAGACAATTGGCTAGAAGTACCTATTGAGCATCGTCAAAGCATCGTCAAAGCTCCGCATATCAAGTTCTCGATTTCATCAATGGCCGGAGGTTAATACAAAATTTTTCACGTTTCTGCAAACGATTTTGAATATACATGATTTTGTTTATCCATGAATAATCAGAATCTCTAGTCTTCCGTTAGATTTATAATTCTAACAAAAAAATGATGGCCATGATGAATAATGGATGCCCATCAACATGCACATGGCCCTGTTCCCTTCCTCACTTGGGGATTATTGATTCAGTTTATTGCCTCTTGGCCAAACAAAAATGACAACAGCATATAACTAAACAATAATTCAAATGAAGAAAAATTAAATAAAACTTCTTTAATTGACCTCAAGAATCACGTGGGCATGCAAATAAATATTTTTATATGGGAGGAATAGAAAATCCAACCACCGGGACAGCGATTGCAAAACAGCAGACAAACTAAAGTTTATTAGCTCTTGTCCATTACCAATCACCACATCTTTTGAGGTTCTTGTCGTCCTATCCTCTCGTTACGACGATGGACGCGAATCTCACAAAGATTGGTAGTTCTCTTCTAGTCCCAAGCGTTCTGGAGTTGGCAAAAGAGGCCATAACCGAAGTCCCGCCTCGCTATGTCCGTACCGACCAAGATCATCCGTTCATCCATGATGATCGAGGAACTTCGTTGCTTCAAGTACCAGTGATTGACCTGAACAAGCTATCGTCAAGCAATGATGATTCCATGGAGTCCGAGCTTGAAAAGTTGCACGTTGCTTGCAGAGATTGGGGATTCTTCCAGGTAAAATTGTTGGATCCTTAATCCAACGTTGGGTTATATGTGAAATAATAATGCAATGCATACTGTCATATAAAGTTAAGCCCTTTAAAAGTGATAAATTAAGTTAAGGTAATTTAGGGCTTTAATGTATCAAATAGGGTGTGGCCCTTTAATGTGTAGAGACTAAAAGGGGAAATTACAATTTTATGATGGGCAAAATTGTAATTTCTAAAGGGTAACATTAGGGTTATCTTATAAGAGCGGTTATGGTCCCCAGAATGTACGTAAGTTACTGATTCCTCTTCATCCCATCGAAAGAGAGAAACACAAAGAGAATTCAAAGGGAACTCTCAGAGAAAACGTATTGTTCTGGAAGGCTACCCGCACGACACCGAACAACAGTCTACGCTATGGATTCAGGTACGCTTCCGTGTTTATGCTTTCTCAATGAATTATACATGTATGATCCTGTTTCGTTGATGGTTTTCAACCGTTCATCGGTTTTCGGAATTTAACAAGTGGTATTCAGAGCTGTATACATGTTAATTCATTGGTTTTAGGGTTCGGTTTTAACAATTTGTGAAATTAGAGTTCGTGCGGATGTTTGCGCAACGAAGCAAAATCGAATTTTAATACTGTACAGTATTTTTTTCGAATTTTTAAATTTGTCAAAAGTGAATTTTGATGTTAAATCTGGAATCCTGACGGCGAGACGATTCTGAGGATGGGCGGCGCGCCTCCGTCGGAGGCCGCACGCGCCCGCACGCGCTCCACGCGCCGTCGGGCACCGGCACGCGTGAGATTCACGCGCTTGAAGCACAGGCGCAACAAATTTTTTTTTTGATGAAATAGCAATTAAAATTCAAATTTTGGTGGAGGAATATATATCTTGAAATAAATTGATTGAAGCAACATGTCCACAAATGGACCTCTCTTGGGTAAATTAATTTATTTTAAGATATAAAAGGTATGCGCATGTGATGCATGTGGATTTGTTTAACCAGCCCAAAGGAAGGTTAATATTTAACAAAATCACATTTGCAACTGCGGTGATTAACATGTGATGATTATTTGGATTTTGTATCTGAGTAATAAATCGACCCAAAGGAAGTTTTATTGTTTGACATACTATTATTATCAATGTTTGATTACTGCAACAAGATATCACTTACTAGTTAATATTGTTGTCCAAAGACAAGGTATTAATGTGGTGCTCGATGTCTTGAGATGGGAATTACCTTGATTTGAATTGATATATTGCTTTGAGACTTACGTGAGCATGTTTTATTGGTTGTATTTGAATTCAGCTATTACTCCTGCGAATATTACTGCTAGCATTAATTCAATTCCTATGCTAAATGGCACCAACTTCAAGTCATGGCAAGAGAACCTTCTGATAGTTCTCAGAGTCATGGATCTCGACCTTGCGTTAAGGATCGATTCTCCTACACCACTTAATGATCAAAGCACCTCTGATCAAAAGAGGGATATGGAAAGGTGGGAGAGATCAAATCGCATGTGTATGATAATCATGAAGAAAGCCATTCCAGAAGCATTCCGGGGCACAATGTCTGAAAAGATAACCACAGCTAAAGAATTCCTTACTGACATTGAAAAGAGATTTGTCAAGAGCGAAAAGGCTGAAATTGGTACGATCTTGACAAATTTAATTTCAATGCGCTACAAAGGGACGGGCAATATTAGGGAGTACATCATGGAGATGTATCATCTTGCTTCTAAGTTAAAAGCACTTAAGCTGGAACTCACTGAGGACTTGCTGGTGCATCTGGTTTTAATATCTCTTTCGACACAGTTTAATCAGTTTAAGGTGAGCTACAACTGTTAGAAAGAGACTTGGTCTCTGAATGAGCTCATCTCACACTGTGTCCAAGAGGAGGAAAGGCTGAAGCAAGATAAGACAAAAAGTGCTCACCTAACCTCAACTTCCAAGGATAAGGGAATGAAAAGGAAGAAGGATAAAGAAGCTGCAACCTTGGCAAACAAAAGGAAACAACAACAGAAATAGGATGATCCGGAAAGCACAGGTTGTTTCTTTTGTAAAGCCACAGGACATGTGAAGAAGAATTGCACCAATTATCACGCATGGCGTGCTAAGAAAGGTGTGCTTCTTAATTTGGTTTGTTCTGAGGTTAATTTAACTTCGGTACCTAGACACAGTTGGTGGATAGATTCTGGTGCAACAACTAACATCAGTGTGTCTATGCAGGGTTGCCTAAGTTGCCGAAAGCCAAGTGATGTTGAAAGATACATCTATGTGGGCGATGGCAAGACGGTTCAAGTTGAAGCAATTGGAAAATTTAGATTATTATTAAAGACTGGATTATATTTGGATCTTGATGAGACATTTATTGTACCGTCTTTTAGACGGAACTTGATTTCCATTTCTACTTTGGACAAATCTGGTTATTCTTGTTCATTTGGGAATGGAACATTCAGTTTGTTTCAAGATTCAAAATTAGTTGGTTCCGGTTCTTTATCAGTTTATGATAATCTTTATTCACTTGATGTGATTGCTTCTTTTAATGAATCCCTGCATTTGAGTACACGAGGTACAAAGAGAAAATTAACCGATGAGAATTCAGCTGCTCTATGGCACAAGAGATTAGGTCATATCTCCAAGCAAAGGATAGAGAGACTTGTGTAGGATGAAATTCTCAATCCTTTAGACTTCACAAATTTCGAAATTTGTGTTAAATGTATAAAAGGCAAACAAACCAATGAAAGGAGATTTGTAGCCAACAGGACTTCAGACGTCTTAGAACTTATCCATACTGATATTTGTGGACCGTTTCCAACGGCTGCTTGGAATGGTCAGCAATATTTTATAACGTTCATAGATGATTTTTCAAGATATGGCTACATATATCTCATTAAAGAAAAGGCACAGTCACTGGATGTGTTCAAAACATATAAAATCGAAGTTGAGAATCAACTCAACAAGAAAATTAAAAGCGTCGGGTCTGATCGTGGTGGTGAATACTACGGCAGATATGACGGTTCAGGTGAGCAACGTCCAGGACCGTTTGCTAAATTCCTAGAGGAATGCGGTATCGTCCCATAGTACACTATGCCGGGTTCGCCCACAATGAATGGTGTTGCTGAAAGACGAAATAGAACGCTTAAGGATATGGTGAGGAGTATGATTTGTTCTTCTACCTTACCAGAATCACTCTGGGGAGAAGCGCTTAAGACTGTAGCATATATCCTTAACAGGGTTCCAACTAAAGCAACTATCAAAACCCCTTATGAACTTTGGACGGGTAAAAAGCCTAGTCTAAAGCATTTACGCGTTTGGGGATGTCCAGCTGAGGCAAGGCCTTATAAGCCTAATGAAACGAAACTGGATTCAAGAACAATAAGTTGCTACTTTATTGGATACCCTGAAAGATCAAGGGGGTACAAATTTTATGATCCTACAGCTAAGTCGATTTTTGAGTCGGGAATTGCCCGGTTCTTTGAGGATGTTGAGTTTGCAATAGGAGATATAGTTAGGGACCTTGACTTTGAAGAGGAATCTGTTAATGTTCCTACACCTGCCATTGACATTGATCCCACAAATGCCATTGTCATTGATCGGGACACAACTGATCAGGACGATGAAAGAGAACCTCCCATTCAAGAAATTATTCCAGAAAATCAAACTCTACCACCTCAAGAACATATGCCATTAAGAAGATCCACTAGAGAGAAGAGAAGTGCAATGCCAGATGACTACATTGTATTTCTCCAAGAGCATGATTTTGATATTGGAATGATGGAAGATGATCCAATTAACTTTCGTCAAGCCATGGAAAGTTCTAACTCTCAGAAGTGGAATGATGCCATGAAGGAGGAGATGAAGTCCATGAGAGACAATGACGTTTGGGATCTTGTCCCATTGCCAGAAGGTGTGAAGCCCATTGGTTGTAAATGGATATTTAAAACCAAAAGGGATTCAAAAGGCAATGTGGAGAGATATAAGGCTCGTCTTGTCGCAAAGGGCTTTACATAGAAAGAAGGCATTGACTATAAAGAGACTTTCTCTCCAGTTTCTTCGAAAGACTCTTTTAGGATTATAATGGCATTGGTGGCGCATTTCAATCTTAAGTTGCATCAGATGGATGTAAAGACAGTGTTTCTCAATGGTAACATTGATGAAACAATATATATGGTGCAGCCAGAAAACTTTGTATCTGGAGATCCAAAGAGTATGGTTTGCAAACTTAAGAAATCCATCTATGGGCTCAAGCAAGCATCTCGACAATGGTATTTTAAGTTTCATCAAGTGATCGTCTCATTTGGCTTTGAGATGAATTTGGTTGATGAATGTATATACTATAAGTTCTGGGGAGCAAGTACATTTTTCTGGTTTTGTATGTTGATGATATCTTGCTTGCCAAAGAACGATATAGGCTTATTGCACGAAACCAAGAGATTTCTGTCTAATAACTTTGAGATGAAAGATCTTGGTGACGCCTCTTTTGTATTAGGTATACAAATACACCGGGATCGCTCTCGGGGTATTCTTGGATTATGACAAAAGAGATATATCGAAAAGGTTCTCAAAAGGTATGGCATGCAAGATTGTAAACTAGGTGATACCCCTGTATCTAAAGGAGACAAGTTTTGTCTCAATCAGTGCCCTAAGAATGATTTTGAAAGAAAGGAAATGGAGAAGATTCCTTATGCATCTGTAATAGGGAGTCTGATGTATGCTCAGGTTTGTACGCGTTTGGATATTGCGTACATTACTGGAATGTTGGGCAGATATTTAAGCAATCCAGGAGTAGACCATTGGAAAGCAACCAAACGGGTCTTACGATACTTACAGAAAACAAAAGGATACATGCTCACATATCGGAGGTTGGATCAACTTGAGATCATTGGTTATACTGACTCCGATTTTGCTGGATGCCAAGATAGTTTGAAGTCTACATCGCTATGTCTATCTCATAGCGAGGTGCCATCTCATGGAAGAGTGCCAAACATCCATAACGGCCTCTTCAACTATGGCACAGAATTCATAGCATGTTATGAAGCATCCAATCATGGAATATGGCTGCGAAATTTTGTCACGGGACTATGGATAGTGGATAGCATTGAAAGACCACTCAAGTTATTATGTGACAATAAATCAGCAGTTTTATATTCTAACAACAACAGAGGCTCGTCGAAGTCAAATCATATAGACATCAAGTTTCTTGTTGTTAAAGAAAGAATTCAGAGTGGACAGTTGTCTATAGAACATATTGGTACAAACTCCATGCTTGCGGATCCGCTTACTAAGGGATTGCCACCCAAGGTGTTCCATGAGCATACTGCTCGTATGGGTGTTATGTTTATTGAGGATATTCAGTCTTAGTGGGAGTTTGTAATTTAAATGTTCTTAATATAGACATTTTCAGTTATTTCAGTATATCGATTTTTGAGGTTATTTTCTGCAGAAATATCAGGATTTATTCACACTCTGATTTTGGTAAAGTCTGATCTCACTAAGGTTTAAGGTGGACCAGTTGGAAATAGGCATGTTAATATCACATTTCATGAAATTTCCATGCTACACATCCACATCATAATCCATGTCATTCAGTTGTATCAATTTTGTGACCATTGATGGGTTGAGTTACGATAGACGTGACAAAAGCCGCTTTGATCCTATATTGATATAATTGATGGACCGGATTGGTTAGAGATACATTTCGGTAATGACAGTAAAGTTGAGCTCAAACAGTTGTTATTGCAAAGCATAATTATAAGGATACACATATAATCCAAGTGGGAGATTGTTGGATCCTTAATCCAACGTTGGGTTATATGTGAAATAATAATGCAATGCATACTGTCATATAAAGTTAAGCCCTTTAAAAGTGATAAATTAAGTTAAGGTAATTTAGGGCTTTAATGTATCAAATAGGGTGTGGCCCTTTAATGTGTAGAGACTAAAAGGGGAAATTACAATTTTATGATGGGCAAAATTGTAATTTCTAAAGGGTAACATTAGGGTTACCTTATAAGAGCGGTTATGGTCCCCAGAATGTACGTAAGTTACTGATTCCTCTTCATCCCATCGAAAGAGAGAAACACAAAGAGAATTCAAAGGGAACTCCCAGAGAAAACGTATTGTTCTGGAAGGCTACCCGCACGACACCGAACAACAGTCTACGCTATGGATTCAGGTACGCTTCCGTGTTTATGCTTTCTCAATGAATTATACATGTATGATCCTGTTTCGTTGATGGTTTTCAACCGTTCATCGGTTTTCGGAATTTAACAAAAATTTCACAAAAGTAGCTTTTATTCTTTCTGTGAGGATTACTTGAGACAAAAGGTCCAGATTTTTTTTTTCAGAGAATCGACTTTTGAAATTCATCCATCCTACCGACCAAGATCATCATGAACAGATCATCACGGAGCTTCGTTGCTTCGAGTACCAGTAATTGACCTGAACAAACTCTCATCAAGTGATGACGATTCGATGGAGTCCGAGCTTGAAAAGTTTCATTTTGCATGCAGAGATTGGGGATTCTTCCAGGTCTTCCGTGAAAGTTATTTGAGACTAAAGGGTCCGGAATAGGTTTTTTTTTAAAGAATTCGACTTTTGAACTTGATCGATCCCTTTTTGTGCACGCAGTTGATAAACCATGGAGTGAGCTGTTCATTGTTGGAGGAGGTGAAGTTGGGAGTACAAGAGTTCTTCAAGCTTCCGATGGAGGAGAAGAGGAAGTTTTGGCAAGAAGAAGGAGACTTGGAGGGTTTTGGACAGTCGTTTGTTGTGTAGGAGGAGCAGAAGCTTGATTGGGACGACCGCTTTTACATGGTGTCCCTCCCAAGACATTTGAGAAAACCTCAACTTTTTCCCATGCTTCCTTCTCCCTTCAGGTTCTCTCTCTCTCATTCATGACCAGATTTGATTTGATTAATTTCCCGTCTTTTCTTTTATTTTCTCCTTTTCTGCTGCTGCCCTTCCCAATAATTGTCGTTTCGATGGTAGCAAATTCAAGCCTCATTAGGTTAATCAAATGGCTAGGTTGCTTGCTTTACTCTTGAATAGTGAAAAGATTCTCGATGGCTAAACGAGAAAGGCCAAATGAAGTCGTCGCTTTCAGCTTTTCATGGGCAGCTTTTCTATATTGGATTCATACGCCATTCATGTATGGGTTTTTTGGTCCGCAAATTATAAGTGGAATGATTTGCCCATTCCTTGTTAATACAGAACAAGCCAATAAAAGTGAGATAGATTACCAGGTGATCCTATTCTTTACCGAATTTCTAGTATTCTTGGATCTGGCAATGGCGAGGCTCGCCCACACCAGTGGCCGGCGGGAGCGAGGCTTGCCTAAGGTCGGCACTCGCCTCTGGCCAAGCCTCTCGCTGGTTGCCGAGGCCCGGCAATTGGTTGGAGGGGGAAGAAGGGGAGGAAAAAAATAAAAGAAAAAGAAAAAAAGGAAAAAGAATAGAAAAGAAAAAAATCGAAAAATATGAAAATATTATTAACGAAATGTTCTCTAAGCTGGCCGGCGTCACATTGGAAATTTCTCGCCAAAATTGATCAGATGAACTCAATTGGCAAAATTGAAATATTTATAACTTAATTGGCAAAAGTGCAATAAGTTTATGACTTTTTGGACCAAGAACTTTCATTATGACTTATACAAGATTGGGGAACCATATTACATGACTTCGTTTGCTGCATCATATAATATTGAAACTATATTAACAAATTATGTCTAAAGAATGTAATCAGATGGCTTAGTAGGCTTACTGCTAAGTATGCATGATTAGATAAGCAAGCACCGAAAATATATCAACGGTTTGACTATAGATTGTTGTCTGCGGATCATAAATCTAACGCTTGACTTGATTCTATATTTCACATAAAATGTACTCATTCCTCATCGTAGATCAATTGAAATGTGAAATGGATGTTTTTTCCTCTGAAGAAAAAACTATATTCATTTTTCATGTAATTTGTAAACTAATAGTTCATATATAGCTATCGCAAGTATATAAGGCGTGTCTCCCATCATTTCCAAGAGAGATGTGAAAACTTGCGCCCTCCCCTCCCCCGCTCTTTCCAATTGTATTTTTCGCTCCATAACTAGCGCAATATGGATTTTTCTGAAGTGAGATCTAAATTTAGGAAGATTTTAAGTTTATTCTAGGTGATTGACTTATCGGCCTTTAAATTAAGGGTTAATACCACGAAAAACTCTAAACTGGTACACTTGTGACATATTTACCCCAAATTAATTTTTTGACCATAAAAAACCCCAAACTGGTACACCTGTGACAATTTTATCCCAATAATACCACAAAAAACCCTAAACTGGTATATATATGACAATTTTACCCCGAACTAATTTTTAATATTATTATTTTTTTATTTTTTTGAATTTTTTTTCTTTTTTTTTTCTTTTCTTTTCTTTTCTTTTTTTTTTCCTTCACCTTCAACCTGGCGGCCGGTCGCCGGCCTGGCGACCGCCCAGGGCGCAGCCGCGAGGGCGGCCCTCGCCGGCGTCGGGCGGCCCCTCGCCGGCGTCGGGCGAGGCGGCCCTCGCCGAGATCCGGCGAGGGCGACCCTCGCCGGTATCGGGCGAGGGCTGCCTCACCGGTGTCGGGCGGCCTTCGCCCGACGCCGGATCTGGGCGAGGGGTGACCCTCGCCCGCGTCGGGCGAGGGCCGTCCTCGCCTGCCCGGGGCAAGGGCGACCCTCGCCCGACTCTGGCGAGGGCCGCCCTCACCAGATCCAGCGAGGGCAGCCCTCGCCCGACGCCGGTGAGGGTCGCCCTCGCCGGCGACCGGCCAGAGTTTGAAGATGAAAAAAAAAAAGAAAAGAAAAGAATAAAAAATAAATAAAAATTCGAAAAAAATAAAAAATAATATTAAAATTTTAATTCAGGGTAAAATTGTCACATATGTACCAGTTTGGGGTTTTTTGTGGTAAGTTCAGGGTAAAATTGTCACAGGTGTACCAGTTTGGGGTTTTTGGTGATCAAAAAAATAGTTCAGGGTAAAATTGTCACAGGTGTACCAGTTTGAACTTTTTTATGATCAAAAAAATAGTTTGGGGTAAATGTGTCACAAGTGTACCAGTTTAGGGTTTTTCGTGGTATTAACCCTTAAATTAAAGGTCAAATTAGGAAATATTCTTGACAGCACCTGGTGCATAGGAAATATTTTTGATAACACCCGGTGCATGTGTGGCCACCACCTGTATAATTGAGTGTTGGGAGCACGCGGCAAAATTTTGATACCTTCATTCGAGGAGATTACTAAGAGGGAGCCCAAGTCCGAGTCCGTCAACATATCCAATTGAACTCACGTTCACTCAAAAGCTTAAGCTAATGGTTTATGAGCCAACTTGAATATATTAAGTGCTCCACATCACACCAATTCTTGCTGTGAGACTTTTATAATACAACTCACACATGCATCTCAACAGTGAGTTAGGCTCACATGGGTCGGATGCATGGAAGACTAGTTTTAAGATTAGCTCACATCATCAAGAGTACCTTAATTTTGTGCTGAATATTGCAATCTCTGTCAAGATGAATAACTGATTACTTACTAAAAGTGAAACTACTCATATTAGTGCCTCATATTTTTGTGAGAAAATTTGCGCTCTTTTTGTCTCTCTTACATTTGTAACCCATTCTTATTATCATCTTAACATTAAGCAGAGATGTCTTGGACGAATACTCCTCGAAGCTACGAGACCTTACAATGAAGATACTCCTTCTCATGACCAAAGCTCTGAAGATGGACACCAAGGAGATGACAGAACTGTTTGATGAGGGCAGGCAAGCCATTAGGATGAATTATTACCCTCCATGTCCGCGACCCGAGCTCGTCATCGGCATCACTCCTCACTCTGACGCCACAGGCCTCACAATTCTTCTCCAAGTCAATGAGATGGAAGGACTCCAGATTAAGAAAGAGGGCAAGTGGGTTCGTATCAAGCCCCTTCGTAACGCTTTTGTTGTCAATGTCGGAGACATTTTAGAGGTAAAGATTTTCGACTGGCCCTATCACTGTTGTTTTGATGAGGAGTTCCAGCTAATTTTGTTTGGCATACAAGCTGGTATTGTATAGATTCATGTGCTATTGATGATTAATTCGTCTAACGCTTCATCTATACATTTTTAAAAAATATCTTCAATATCTAAACGAAAATTTATGCGGTTGTAATGAATTAGTCCAATGATAAAATGGTAGACTTTTCAATTATGGACGTTGGGAAATTTGTGTAGTTACATGTACATTTTCAAAATCCCAACGTGGACATCATTGTTTATTCATATGAAATGAGCCAATTAGTTTGATAGAATGAGTATTCACGAAGAAAAATTCCATCAGAGACATGACGAAATAGTATGTGTATTTGATGATTAACACAGATTGCGACGAATGGCACTTATCGTAGCATTGAGCACCGAGCAACAGTTAACTCGATGAAGGAGAGGCTCTCGATTGCTGCATTTTATGGCCCAAAACTGGAAGGGGAAATTGGTCCTGCACCTAGCCTGATCACACTGGACAAGCCAGCACTGTTCAGAAGAATAGGCGTTGCCGATTACTTGAGGGGAATCTTTGCTCGAGAGCTTCAAGGGAAGTCATATCTTGATCTTATGAGGACAGTTAAGGGTGAGGAAAATAAAGGGTACTGAATTTGGCCATTGAGGAACCAAACAATGCTAGCCTTTTCAATCCCTCTTTGCTTTTGTTGATCAATTTCATCCGTTGGTTTTCCCGATCGATGACATTATAATGACATAAATTGAATCTTTTAACTCCTGTACATTTCTGTTTTGTTAGGAAAGCAAGTGAACTTTATTCGTAAGAAACAAAAGAGTTATTCTGCTACAGAAAAAGTACTATTTCAACATTCTCGGGTTTCTGTGAATCTCTATTCTTCTTACCGTTGCAAAATGTGCATTGTTTCATTCGCAACAAAGTAAGGCTGAACTAAAACCCATAGCACAAGTGGAGCGCAAAAGGAGGTTTCAAACCCTCTTAATGGGACTTTGACTTTGCGAGTGTGGAAGTTAGGATCGCTTCCCACCAGCCATAGTAAAGTTTAAAGCTCTCACTAACTGAGATAGCGCACTACCTTAGAAGAACCGACAAGATCGTGCAATATGAGAAAATCTAAATTAATATATTGAGAATAAGGTTCTCAACTAATATAATTTTGTTTCGCCATGGTTCAAGGAAATACATTGTATTTGTTATAAAATGTCTTGAGTTTGAGCCCGAAAAGGAAGGTTTCCTAATTCAAGTATATTTCCTATTTTGAATAGGTTTCGTAAGTGAATAGCGTACTAGTTGGAGAAGGTTTCTTAAAGAGAGGTTACCGATTTTGGATTCAATTCTTTCCCATATATAAGAAGGGGATATTCTTTGTCAAGAGCATCAAAGAGGTTTCTTGTGAATTATACCCTGAGAGCTTTTAATGTTGAAGCTAATTAAATTTTTTTGTAAGATTTGTGTAATTCCCTCGTGAGATTGAGAAATTATTTCATGAGAAATTGTAAGGCTAAACACTATTTGATTTATTGGGTGTAATTAGGGGCTGGGAAACACTGTAAGTGTTTAAGTGTCTCGAGTGTGGTTGTAATCTCCATTGTATCGCATAATCTATAGTGGAATTCTTTATTGTTTTCCTTGTGGACGTAGGTCACTACGATCCAACTACGTGAATCTAGTGCCCAATTTATTTTCTTATTCATCTATTTTATTGTTCGATTGTTTGCTTCTGCAACAATTGGTATCAAAGCTAAGCTTTGATAAGTTGAAGTGAATTAATGGCGATAGAAGAAGGCAAAGTGAGAATCAATAGATTTGATGTGAGATTTTAGTTTCTGGGAGATGCAGATTGCCTGTACCAAAGGAATCTACACTTACCCTTGTATAGGGTGAAGCCAAAGTTGATGAAGCAAGATGAATGGGAATTACTAGATAGACGAACGTTGGGTGTTACTCGGTTGACATTAGCTCATAACGTCGCATTTAATATCGTGAAAGAGAAGATCACTATGGGTTTAATGAAAGCCCTATCGGATATGTACGATAAGCCCTCTACGAATAACAAGGTCTATTTAATGCAATGTCTGTTTAACTTGAAGAAGAGCAAATGTGCGTTAGGTGCAGATCATATATTAATGAATTTAATATGATTGTTAGTCAATTGAGTTTAGTTGAGATTGACTTTGAAGATGAGGTGCATGCTTTGATTCTATCATCCTCATTACCTGAAAGTTGGAATACTAATGTTAGTACTGTTAGTAATTCCTTTGAGTTAACAAGTTTGACGTTTGATCGAGTTGGAGATTTGGTTTCATGTGTGGACATCCGTAGAAGAGAATCTAGTGAACCTGTATCTATTACTTTAGTAGGTAAAAATAGAGGAAGAACCGGTATTCGTGTTAGCAAAAATAGTATAAACATGAACAAATGTAATCAATATAGGACTAGTGGTGCTGTCTGTTGGAATTGTGGCAATAGAAGGCATTTTAGAAGGGATTGCTTTAAGATGAAGAATGCAAGGGTAAGGAAATTAGAGTTGAGTCTATAGATGATGTTACAACTATAGCTTATAGTAATTTGGATAGTGCTGATTTTGTCTTGTATATCACGGATTATTCATCGTTTGATGGATAGATTATGGATTATGGTTGTTCTTTTCATGCTGCACCAAATAGGATCTGGTTTATTACTCAATTATGCACGGATAATAGTATAGTGTCACTAGGGAACATTGCTAAATGAGATGTTGTAGATGTTGGTGATGTTAATACCATAATGCGTGATAGTATTGTGTGGACATTGACTAGAATGAGGGATGTTTTGGAGTTGAAGAGGAATCTAATTTCCATGAGTACCCTAGATTCAGCAGGTACTGTGACTTAAATCAATGGCAGAAAGTGCTGTGTCAAAGAAATCATGGAAATTGCAAAGTTAATTCACTTAAACGTTCGCAGGTTGTTGCGATTTCTTTCAAAAAAGAATACCGGATTTATGCTAATAGTTGTTGATGACTACTCTAGGAAGACTTGAGTGTTTGTGCTAATGTACAAATTTGATGTTGTTGTCAGGATTAGGCAGATGAGAGTTTTGATCGAAAATGAGAATGGTAAAACGATTAAGCATGTGCGGACTGATAGTAGCATGGAGTTCTGTTCGAAGCTGTTAAACGAATTTTGCATGAAGAAAGGTATAGTGAGACACCGTATTGGTGATCATGAACCACATGTTGTAGAGTTGCTAAGCATAACATTACTAGAGATAGCCAATAAAATGTTCTCTAATGCTAGTATAGCTAGGAGATTCCTGATAGATGCGCTTAGTACTGCGAGCTACTTGGTGAATGGATCCCCATCTATTGCGTTGGACTCTCAAAAAAGAGTTATAAGGTAACATTGCTGATTATTTTGTTATTAGAATATTTGGTTGTCGATGTTATATTCGAGTGAGTGATGTTAAGGTCGATAGGAGGGTAAGAAAGTGCATGTTCCTAAGTTACGCACAAGGTGAGTGAGGCTATTAGTTATGGTGCTCGGAATTAAATTCACCTGTTATCAGTAAAGAAGTTACATTTGATGAGTCTTTGGTACTTCTCTATAGAAATGTTATTGGCAGTGCTTATACGGATTTGAGCAGTATTCGGTTTGAGGTAGAATTGCAACCAGAACCTTCTTAGGTAATGGGTACAAGCGAAGTAATCGACACAAATGGTGCTTGTAGCGAGATAGAGCTTGTAGAGCCAATAGTTGCTCAAATTGCTGATATTGACAAGATGTGTATTCGATCTCCTGACAGATATGGATGCAATAGTAGTTTTGCTTTATCTTTGGTAAAGGAGGTTGTGTCCGCGAATCCTTGTGAAATAGTTAAAGGTGCAGGTGGAATTGGTGTTTTAATGAGGTCCACGGTTATGGTGAAATTCAAGCAAGGCTTGAACTTGGAAGTTATCTGTCACGCCCCGTACCCTACGAAGCGCTAACATCCCTACCTTGGTCGATTGCAGTGCGACGTCCCAGGAAGCGTCGCCGACCCAAACCCCAAACAGAGATCATGCACAAGCGGAAGCACGTATATAAATATATATATACACCCTGACAATAAAATACATGAGGCCAAGGTAGCACAATCAGCAAACAACACCTCTGAAAGTATGTAAACTAGTAGTACCAAAGAAAACTTTTACATAATTCATTTAGACAACAAGAGAGGAAACACACAAACAGCACCACTACCAAAAGGGGTCAATGAAAAACACTTCGGCTCCTCGCCTTCCTCGACCATGGCCGCAGTCCGTCCCCACAAGGGTGCACACTAGATGACCGCCGGATGAATTGCGGTATACCAAAAGAGGCGCTTTCCTCGGCATCCTACGGCCGGGGTCTCGAAAATGTTTCGCTTTACACAACCGTGAGACGAATCTCAATGAGTTCAACCCCTAAACCTAGGCTAGGCTAGCATGCAATCTCCTGACCGAAAACAAACATTTAAAATCATAACACAACCGTAATCATACAATTCTCCGACCCCGCAGTTAGGCAATCCACATAAAATAATCACGGCACATGCGTGGCACGCATAATTACACGTATGTCAATCACAAGCTCACACACCGAGTCTCACACACTCGCATGCCAATCAATGCATGTTTATGCATGCAAATGTCATTGACATGTCATGCACATTTCTTTGGCCCACTCGGCCCACACCGGCACACTTGCCCAATTAATTATTATTACGACTCGAGTCATCAATTTTTCACGGCCCGGTGCGTCTAGCCTCGCTTCAAAGTGCATGAGGCGCAAGATCCGATCTCGGCCCAGTGTCTCTAGCCTCGCTTCAAAGTGCATGAGGCGCAACACTGTTTCTCCTTGCGAACCGAGCCTCGCTTCAAAGTGCATGAGAATGGTCGCCCTCCGACGTACCGGGCATCGTCCCGCTTCAAAGTGCATGAGGACGGTATCGACCCGAAGGTCCTTAGGTGATCACACAACTCATTATTATCCGAACCCGCCGTATAACGCCTGTGGTATTTTAGGTGATCACATGCTCATGCGCGTACACGCATTCTCGCACAATTTTCATCACATGCCTCACTCTTGGCATACGTAATGCGTGTTCATGTTATGCAATGCAATGAACCACGAGCACCAATATAATTCAGACAACCCGGGCATACCCGGCAATTTCACCGATGAACTCCTAAATTGGTCATTAACCCCTATTATCCTCCCCAACGATTCTCATTAATCCACTAAATTTTTCCGATAATAATTTCTACCAATCAATTCTCAACCCAGTCTCAATTACACACTGCTATTATCTAAGCCAGTCCAAAATGCACCGATAACACCTAAACCAAATCCTAAAAACGCAACATCGCCCTAATCCGGCTTAGGAATTTTACTCACCAAAACAAGGGTCACGACGACGGGAATGGCGGCCGATCACTGATGAACAGTGAAACCGGCGGCGGAATTCCCGGCGGACGGCGGCGCGGTGCACGGACGGGTGAACAGTGATTCCGTACGGACGCGTGAACAGTACACTGTACGGACACGCTGTACGGACGGCTGGGAACGGTGGCCGGCGAGGCGCCGGTCACGGCGGCGACGGCCGTACGGGGTCTGGATGAACAGTGACCGTACGGACGTGAACAGTAAATTGTACGGGGGTCACTGTACGGACTGGGCTGAACGGAGACGTATGGACATGCTGAACAGCCGGGTGTCGACGGAACGGCGATCGGAGCTCCGGCGAAGCTCCGGCGGTACTGTTTGTAAAACAGAAAAATGAGAAAAGAGGGAAAAAGGAGAGAGAGAGCTGTTTTTGGTCTATACCCGGGGCTGTGGTGGCTGCACAGAGGTGGAACTAGCTGCTGGTGGTTCTGGCTCAGGGGACAGATCCGGCTGGTACTGTTCCGGCGTGAACAAGTACCAGAACTTGCAAAGTGCACGGCAAAACCAGAAAAGGAAGAAAAGGGAGAAGAATTTGGGGGAAATGGGGAAGCTCTCGGCAGAATGGCTGGAGGAGAGAGAGAGGGTATGGTCAAATGGGTCAAAGATAGTCTTAGTGGAGTCCAAGTGTCATTATCCAAGCCCATTTGACAATTTTACCCTTGATCTAATGGACTAGATTTGATCAAATCCAATAATTTAGGGGTACAATGGTCTTTTGTCCCCTAACCATGGTTGACCAGACCTGGTTTAACCTTAACTCACCTTGGTTAATCCCAAAATTAAATCCAATTTTCGGAATTAATCAAAAATGGCCTAGGGGCATTTTCGTAATTTTCCGATCCCGAACCGAAATTCCAATTTTCGCACATACGCGTTCCATATATGCGTGGCCAACATGATATGGCGTCGGAATCGCAAAATTCATCGCGCAAGCCCTCGAAAATCCACGTCAAAGTTTCGGGAATAAAATAATATTATTTTTCTAATTTTCGTCGAAATTCCAATTTTGGCCAAAACGACTCCTGGTATGCGTGGCCACCCAAAAATGGCATCGGCCACGAAAAATAACCTCATTTGGCCTCGAAAAGCGACTCTGGCATCCCGGGGGCAAAATCGTAATTTTTCACCCCCGGACCGAAATTCCAAATTTTTACTCGTACTAACTCCACATGTGAGTGGCCAGCGTAATATGACGTCAGATTCCTAAAAATAGTCTCTTAAGCCTTTGAAAATCGATACCGAAATCCGGGCCCAATTCCGTGAACAAAACCCGCTAAACTTTCAATTTCAGAGTCTCTCACTAACGGGCGGCAGTTTAGAGATTACGCGTATCGACCTAGGGCTATTCGTATCGTGATGGTCTCGATCATTGAGAGAATGAGAAATTATCATTAGTTCCAGAGGTCACAATCATTAGGTTCAAGTTCCGGACTGGTTGACCACGTGCACTTTTGGTCTTGCAGAATCACCTGCGTCCCAATCGTACATCGTTGGCCTTGGCCAAACCAAATCCGTTACCTTTCCTAAGATCGGCTCACGTTGGCCCAAAATATTTCCTCAGAGTCTCTCGTGATCGGTATCCCTTTCGCGATAGGGTCCCCGGTCCACGTACCATCTTCTAGTTAGCCATACCCTATTGGTTAGTATCCCGAGAGTGATCAGCTCTGGGTGAGACTTACTAAAATGAAATGCGAAATAATATCAGTTTCATTGATCCCGGAAATTACATCGAAATTCGGGCTGTTACAATCTTCCCCCCTTACAAAATTTCGTCCTCGAAATTTGCAATCTATCCTTATCTACTCAAACAACTGGGGGTGTTGACGTCTCATCGCTTCTTCGCTTTCCCACGTGGCACCTTCCGTTCCGTGGTGCTCCCGCACAACTTTGACCATCGGGATCGTTTTGTTCCTCAAGCACCCGTTCTTTTCTATCCTCGATCCCGACCGGTCTTTCCACGTACGACACTTTATCGTCCACTTCTATCTCCTCGTACCGCAAGACATGAGTCGGGTCTGATTCATACTTTCTTAACATCGACACGTGGAAAACATTGTGTACTTGGGACAAATTGGGCGGCAAGGCAAGTCGATAGGCCATCTCCCCAATCTTTTCCAAAATCTCAAATGGCCCGACATACCTAGGACTCAGTTTTCCCTTCTTGCCGAATCTAGATAGTCCCTTCATAGGCGACACCTTAAGGAACACGTGATCTCCAACTTGAAACTCCAAGGGTCGTCGTCTTCTGTCGGCATAACTTTTCTGACGACTCTGCGCCGTCCTGAGTCTGTCTCGAATAACCTCAACTGCCTCAACAGTTTGTTGGATCAATTCTGGACCCGTGATACTCCGTTCACCCACTTCATCCCAACATACTAGCGTCCTGCACGCCCTACCATATAAGGCTTCAAACGGTGCCATCTGAATGCTCTGCTGATAGCTATTGTTATAGGCAAACTCCACCAAGTGTAACTGTTCCTCCCATTTGCCTTGGAAATCTATCACACAAGCTCTCAGCATGTCCTCTAGGGTTTGAATGGTCCTTTCAGACTGGCCATCGGTCTGTGGATGGTAGGCCGTACTGAACTGTAACTTCGTTCCTAAGGCCGTTTGCAAACTTTTCCAAAAGTTAGCCGTAAATCTCGGATCACGATCCGAAGTGATCGTTACTGGTATTCCATGCAGCCTCACGATCTGCCTCACATACAAGTCTGCATATCTTTCCAACTCAAAGTCCTTTCGCACACCAAAGTGCGCTGATTTAGTCGCCTATCCACTATCACCCAAATTGAATCATGTCCTCTCTGGCTTCTCGGCAGTCCCGACACGAAATCCATTGTAATATGTTCCCATTTCCACTCTGGGATTTCTAACGGTCTCAATAGTCCTCCAGGCTTACAATGTTGTGCCTTCACTTGTTGGCACGTCAAACACTTAGCTACGTGCCTGGCCACATCCACCTTCATTCCATTCCACCAGTAGTGTTGTCTTAAATTATGATACATCTTCGTACTTCCCGGGTGGATACTGTAATTGCTCCTATGAGCTTCCGACAAGATTTCTTCCTTTAGCTTTACATCATCTGGTACACAGAGTCGCCCTCTAAACTTCAGAACTCCATCCTCGGACACTTGAAAGTCCGGTTTCCTCTTAGCTGCATCCATCTCCATAATCTTTTGGATTTCTGGGTCCGTAGTCTGTAGTTCCTTAATCTTGATCTGAATCTCTAGCTCAATCCTTAAGGCGGCTAGTAATTTCGATACGTGACTCATCTCCAGCTTAAACTCTGAATCCCTGAGTCTTTCCAATAAGGTCCATTCCTTGACCATTAGATGCGCCAAACTAGACTTTCGACTCGAGCATCCGCCACTCGATTGGCTTTTCCAGATGATACAGATGTCGCAATCATAATCCTTTAGAAGCTCCATCCATCGGCGCTCATGTTCAACTCTTTCTCGCGAAAAGAGGTACTTGAGGCTTTGATGATCCGTATAAATCTGGAACTTCTCCCCACATAAGTAGTGCCTCCAAATCTTAAGTGCAAACACTATAGCAGCTAATTCCAAGTCATGCGTCGGGTAATTTATCTCGTGTGGTCTCAACTGACGCGACGCATATGCTACCACTTTTCCATGCTACATCAGCACACAACCCAATCCTCTTAGCGAAGCATCGCTATAAATCTCAAATCCTCCTGGGCCCGACGGAATGGTCAATACAAGAGCAGTTGTCAACCGGTGTTTCAGTTCCTGAAAGCTCCTTTCACACTTGTCATCCCACTCAAACCTCACCTCCTTCTTAAGCAGCCTTGTCATTGGCATGGCTATTGATGAAAATCCTTCTACGAATCGCCTGTAATAGCCCGCCAATCCGAGAAAACTTCGAATCTCCGTTACTGACGTCGGTCTAGGCCACTTGGTAACCGCTTCAATCTTAGCTGGATCCACCGAAATCCCATCCCCAGAAACGATATGTCCAAGGAATCCTACTCTGTTGAGCCAAAACTCACACTTGCTGAACTTGGCATACAATGCATGCTCTCTCAAAGTTCGTAGCACTTCAGCCAAGTGTATCTCATGTTCCTCAAGGCTCTTGGAATACACTAGTATATCGTCAATGAAAACTATCACAAACTGATCCAGGAATTCCTTGAACACACGATTCATCAAATCCATGAAAGCGGCTGGGGCATTCGTTAATCCAAAGGGCATAACCGTAAATTCATAATGCCCATACCGAGTCCCGAAAGCATCTTGGGAATGTCCTCATTTCGATCCTTAGCCGATGGTACCCGGTCCTCAAATCTATCTTGGAAAACACTGAGGCTCCTTGCAGCTGATCAAACAGGTCATCAATTCTCGGCAGTGGGTACTTATTCTTCACTGTCACTTGATTCAACTGCCGATAATCTATACACAATCTCAGAGTTCCATCTTTCTTTTTGATAAACAGGACTGGCGCTCCCCATGGGGACGCACTAGGGCGAATAAAACCTTTATCCAAGAATTCCTCGTATCCGGACCTTTAATTCTTTCAATTCGATAAGGACATCCTATATGGCGCTTTCGAAATCGGCTCTGTTCCCGGCGCCAATTCAATCACAAACTCCACCTCTCGCTCAAGCGGTAAACCCGGCAATTCCTCAGAAACACATCAGAAAATTGCTTACTACGGGTATATCTTCCAACTTAGGTTCAACAACTGTTGGATCCACAACATTCACCAAATATCCTTCACACCCTTCGTCCAACAGCTTACTTACCTCGAGCGAGGAAATCCAAGGGATCGAGGTTCCTCCTGGTTTCCCCGAAATACAAAACTAGGGCGTCCATCCGGATTAAATTGGATCGTCCTATCGCCGCAATCCACTACAGCCTTTTCGTCTGACTAACCAATCCATTCCAATAATCACATCAAAATCGAACATGGCTATTACGCCAAGTCGATGTTTTCTTCTTTACCTCCAATAATTATCTTACAGCTTAGGACATCCAAAAGAAACTAGCAACCTATCATTCACAGTGTGTCGACACGCAAAGCACATGCTCAAGCAGCACTGGTTTCATACCAACCAACTCAATAAATTGCTCTGAAACGAACGAATGGGTTGCCCCCGGATCAAACAATGCATACGCGGCATGATCACACAAAGAAATCGTACCTGTGACCACGCCCGGCGCATTCTCAGCTTCCTTGCGCGCCATTGCATAAATTCTTCCTTGAGCCGGCGGTCGTCCCCGATTAGCCGGTGGGGAGGTCCGGCTTGATTTCCCGCCGTGGTGGCGGCACTGGACGGTCCCGATGGTTGCATCGGGCAATCGCGATCCGATGTCCCATACTCCCGCACTTAAAACACGCCCATATCTACCCAACCGGGGATTCGGTTTTCCGATATTCCGTCCGGGCTGGTGGAACAAATCGCCTATTTCCAGTCATAGGCCTCTTTCCCAAACGGCGATTATCTCGATTTTGAGCAAACCGCGATCCTGAAGCGGCTGCCCTTTCCTGCTGATCTCGTTCCATGATCTGAGCTCGTCTGAACATCTCCCCATAGTCCTTGATATCATGAGACAAAATCAGACTTCGAAGGTCCGGCTTCAGTCCATCCCGGAATCTTCTCGCCCTATCTCTCGGGTTCTCCACCATAGTTGGGGCAAACTTAGCTAATCTCGCGAATTCGGCCTCATATTGATCCACAGTCATTTGTCCCTGGCGCAAGCGCATAAATTCCATCAACTTCTTTTCTTGCGCATTCTCCGAGAAATATTTTTCGTAGAAATTTTCCACAAACGCAGCCCAAGTCGGGGCCGTTCCTACTGGAAACACTCTATTCTCCACGGCATTCCACCAATCATTAGCACCGTCCTTGAAATTGGTAAACCGCCGTCACTTTCTCTTCATCTGCACCCGTAACTTTGAAGGTTTTCTCCAGCTTCCTCAATCCATCTTGGCGCATTCTGGGTCACCACGACCATGAAATTTAGGCGGCTTCAATTTCATAAACTGTTCTACTAACTGGCATCTCGCTAACCCCGCCGGGCCGACTGGCCAAATAGCTAGCTTGATTCTCATCTACCGCAGCAGCGCTACATTATCTCGCCTTGAGTCCGCCTATCCAAAGACGTTCCCAATCCTTTCTAATACTCGCAGAACTCCTTCCATACGTGGATCTTCCACGGGTCTAACATCAACTTGGGGGTCTACCGCAGCCTCCCATATTAACTCCCGTGATTGTCTATCGCTCCTACTCGAGCACGACCTCTACCTCGGATTCCTCTTCCTGCACCCCTTCTGGGAATTCTTCCTATACCTCTCCCCTCGCTACTCATCTTGGCTACTCGATTCTACGACTACCTGCTATAATTCCACGAAGGAATTAAAGACTTAAACCAATCTATCCCAGTCTAAGTTCTAGGCAGGTATTAAACAACAATCAAGCAATCAGCATGCGGTCTAACAATTATCCAACACATCACCCAAGGGATTCGCGTACTCACCTCGAATCCTGCCGTACCTGCACTTACGGGTCACACAATCACAATTCAAAAACAATCACAAGCTGTCAGGAGATGCATGTAGCACACGAGGTCACCCTACTGGCTACCCAGGGTCTCATCGCTCCTTATCACTCCAAACCTCGACTAAAGGAATCGAGCTGACCTTGCTCTGATACCAATTCAGACGGGGATGTCACGCCCCGTACCCTACGAAGCGCTAACATCCCTACCTTGGTCGATTGCAGTGCGACGTCCCAGGAAGCGTCGCCGACCCAAACCCCAAACAGAGATCATGCACAAGCGGAAGCACGTATATAAATATATATATACACCCTGACAATAAAATACATGAGGCCAAGGTAGCACAATCAGCAAACAACACCTCTGAAAGTATGTAAACTAGTAGTACCAAAGAAAACTTTTTACATAATTCATTTAGACAACAAAGAGAGAAACACACAAGCAGCCACTACCAAAAGGGGTCAATGAAAACACTTCGGCTCCTCGCCTTCCTCGACCATGGCCGCAGTCCGTCCCCACAAGGGTGCACACTAGATGACCGCCGGATGAATTGCGGTATACCAAAAAGAGGCGCTTTCCTCGGCATCCTACGGCTGGGGGTCTGAAAATGTTTCGGTTTACACAACCGTGAGACGAATCTCAATGAGTTCAACCCCTAAACCTAGGCTAGGCTAGCATGCAATCTCCTGACCGAAAACAAACATTTAAAATCATAACACAACCGTAATCATACAATTCTCTGACCCTGCAGGTTAGGCAGATCCACATAAAATAATCACGGCACATGCGTGGCACGCATAATTACACGTATGTCAATCACAAGCTCACACACCGAGTCTCACACACTCGCATGCCAATCAATGCATGTTTATGCATGCAAATGTCATTGACATGTCATGCACATTTCTTTGGCCCACTGGCCCACACTGGCACACTTGCCCAATTAATTATTATTACGACTCGAGTCATCAATTTTTCACGGCCCTGCGTCTAGCCTCGCTTCAAAGTGCATGAGGCGCAAGATCCGATCTCGGCCTGTGTCTCTAGCCTCGCTTCAAAGTGCATGAGGCGCAACACTGTTTCTCCTTGCGAACCGAGCCTCGCTTCAAAGTGCATGAGGATGGTCGCCTTCCGGACGTACCGGCATCGTCCCGCTTCAAAGTGCATGAGGACGGTATCGACCCGAAGGTCCTTAGGTGATCACACGCCTCATTATTATCCGAACCCGCCGTATAACGCTCGTGGTATTTTAGGTGATCACATGCTCATGGCGACACGCATTCTCGCACAATTTTCATCACATGCCTCACTCTTGGCATACGTAATGCGTGTTCATGTTATGCAATGCAATGAACCACGAGCACCAATATAATTCAGACAACCCGGCATACCCGGCAATTTCACCGATGAACTCCTAAATTGGTCATTAACCCTATTATCCTCCCCAACGATTCTCATTAATCCACTAAATTTTTCCGATAATAATTTCTACTAATCAATTCTCAACCCAATCAATTACACACCGCTATTATCTAAGCCACCCAAAATGCACCGATAACACCTAAACCAAATTCGTAAAAACGCAACATCGCCCTAATCCGGGCTTAGGAATTTTACTCACCAAAACAAGGGTCACGACGACGGGAATGGCGGCCGATCACCGATGAACAGTGAAACCGCGGCGGAATTCCCGGGCGACGGCGGCGCGGTGTACGGACGGGTGAACAGTGATTCCGTACGGACGCGTGAACAGTACCACCGTACGGACACACTGTACGGGCGGCTGGGAACGGTGGCCGGCGAGGCGCCGGTCACGGCGGCGACGGCCGTACGGGTCTGATGAACAGTGACCGTACGGACGTGAACAGTAAATTGTACGGTCGCTGTACGGACTGGGCTGAACGGCGACATATGGACATGCTGAACAGCCGGGTGTCGACGGAACGGCGATCGGAGCTCCGGCGAAGCTCCGGCGGTACTGTTTGTAAAACAGAAAAATGAGAAAAGAGGGAAAAAGGAGAGAGAGAGCTGTTTTTGGTCTATACCCGGGCTGTGGTGGCTGCACAGAGGTGGAACTAGCTGCTGGTGGTTCTGGCTCGCGGGGACAAGACCGGCTGGTACTGTTCCGGCGTGAACAGCACTGAACTTGCAAAAGTGCACGGCAAAACCAGAAAAGGAAGAAAAGGGAGAAGAATTTGGGGGAAATGGGGAAGCTCTCGGCAGAATGGCTGGAGGAGAGAGAGAGGGTATGGTCAAATGGGTCAAAGATAGTCTTAGTGGAGTCCAAGTGTCATTATCCAAGCCCATTTGACAATTTTACCCTTGATCTAATGGACTAGATTTGATCAAATCCAATAATTTAGGGGTACAATGGTCTTTTGTCCCCTAACCATGGTTGACCAGACCTGGTTTAACCTTAACTCACCTTGGTTAATCCCAAAATTAAATCCAATTTTCGGAATTAATCAAAAATGGCCTAGGGGCATTTTCGTAATTTTCCGATCCCGAACCGAAATTCCAATTTTCGCACATACGCGTTCCATATATGCGTGGCCAACATGATATGGCGTCGGAATCGCAAAATTCATCGCGCAAGCCCTCGAAAATCCACGTCAAAGTTTCGGGAATAAAATAATATTATTTTTCTAATTTTCGTCGAAATTCCAATTTTTGGCCAAAACGACTCCTGGTATGCGTGGCCACCCAAAAATGGCATCGGCCACGAAAAATAACCTCATTTGGCCTCGAAAAGCGACTCTGGCATCCCGGGGGCAAAATCGTAATTTTTCACCCCCGGACCGAAATTCCAAATTTTTACTCGTACTAACTCCACATGTGAGTGGCCAGCGTAATATGACGTCAGATTCCTAAAAATAGTCTCTTAAGCCTTTGAAAATCGATACCGAAATCCGGGCCCAATTCCGTGAACAAAACCCGCTAAACTTTCAATTTCAGAGTCTCTCACTAACGGGCGGCAGTTTAGAGATTACGCGTATCGACCTAGGGCTATTCGTATCGTGATGGTCTCGATCATTGAGAGAATGAGAAATTATCATTAGTTCCAGAGGTCACAATCATTAGGTTCAAGTTCCGGACTGGTTGACCACGTGCACTTTTGGTCTTGCAGAATCACCTGCGTCCCAATCGTACATCGTTGGCCTTGGCCAAACCAAATCCGTTACCTTTCCTAAGATCGGCTCACGTTGGCCCAAAATATTTCCTCAGAGTCTCTCGTGATCGGTATCCCTTTCGCGATAGGGTCCCCGGTCCACGTACCATCTTCTAGTTAGCCATACCCTATTGGTTAGTATCCCGAGAGTGATCAGCTCTGGGTGAGACTTACTAAAATGAAATGCGAAATAATATCAGTTTCATTGATCCCGGAAATTACATCGAAATTCGGGCTGTTACATTATCTGTGGCGATTGAGCCCATGAAGGGGTTGTGGGAGAATATCAGTGAAGTTCATATTTCAGCGAAGCGATTGTGACTTAGTTCAAATGTCAAGTCAAGGTAGAGATTGTTATAATATATCATGAGTTTGAGTCCTAAAACAAAAGTTTCCTAGTTCAAGTTGGTTTCCTATTTTGAATAAGATTTCTACTTGAATGGTTTCCTAGCTGGAGAAGGTTTCCTAAAAAGAGGTTTTCTTTTTTGGATCCAATTCTTGCATATATATATATATATAAGAAGGAAATGTTCTTTGTAAAGAGCATCAAAGAGGCTTCTTCGTGAATTACACCCTAAGAACTTTTAGTGTTGAAGCTAATTAAATCTTGTGGTAAGATTTGTATAATTCCTTCGTGAGATTGAGAGATTATTTTATGAGGAATTGTGTGGCTAAATATTGTTTGATTTATTGGTTGTAATTGGTGGCCAGAAAACATTGTGAGTGTTTGAGTAACTTGAGAGTGATTGTAATATCCGTTATATTGCTTGATCTATAGTGGAATTCTTTGCTACTCTTCATGTGGACATAGGTCACTACAATCAAACCACGTAAATCTTATGTCTAATTTATTTTTTTATTCCATCTATTTTTTTATTCAATTGCTTGCTTCCGCACTAGTATTGATAGTCAATTTTGCTTGTAGTTATTTTCCTTTTAGAAATAGTTGAGGGAAATGTCGTAAATTTCCATACAAAAATATGTTGATTAAATAATCCAAGTCCTGGTTGGTCTGTCTTTGTGGCGGTTGTTCTTGCACCGTTTCCTTTGTTCTTACCTCTAGTTATTCTATAGCCGTTAGTAGGAAATAGGTTTCTCCCATTGGAATAAAACCCACAAGTGGATAAGCATGAATTTTCCTTCACACGGTGCTCTTCATGCGACCATTGGAACCAATGGTGGTCTTCCTTGGTCTGTGTCTCTTAAAATTGCATAAAAACCTGGACCATCAACTAGAGAAAATATGTAGAACTCTCTGCTCTGTCCCTGTTCTTTGTTGTACACTTCCATTGTCAATCAAAAACATCAACTCCATATTGACTATCATTTTCAATACTTGAATTGTGTTCATCCTTGACTTAGAACGCAGACTGAGTGAGGAAGATTAGTATCTGGGGCTTGTATCCTAGGACAGGATTTCCATCGGAGCCGACTAGTTTGGATCATGAATCCTATCGAGAAAATCATTATCTTTCAGATAGTATCATAGATATGGTTCACCCAGAAATTTCATCTCTTCCTTCAGATCCCCACAAAACACACCACTAAATTTATACAGAAGGGTGTACTGAGAAGTTCAGCGTAGCAATTATATATGCATAATAGTAGTAACGTGCACCTTTGGATGTTGACATACGAAAGTATTTGATTACATTATTATCGTGCACATGTCAATCGTCCAATGGTGCGTATGTACAAATTTTGTTGTTCTAGCAGTGCACGTAAGAACTATCCTTTGTAGTAATAAGACGCCTAAGTTTCTTAGTTGAGTTGAGCTAGAAGATAATAAAGCGATGCAATGGAGATTCCACTGGACCTATTCCATAGAGACAACAGTGCAAGAGGGGTGAAGGCTTGGGGCCACGTTACAAAAACTTGCCTGGGTACACTGGAAAAGGGCTGCCGGGAAGATGAATTTGTTTGCAGGAACAATAGGTGTGGGGACATACGGATTCTGCAGGGCTGATATACCACCGGCGCGAGGCTGAGGCCCGAATGTTTCATCCGGCGAATTCTGGGGCGGATCACACGTCAGGACTAACCTGCGGTGGACACAGGAACTCGCCGGTGCACTTATGGACGCGATGGAGACTCGTTTGAGCGGCTGGCTTTTATTGGGAGGATCACAAGTGGAACTGATTTAAGCGGCTGAATGGGCACCAGAGCTGGCGCCACCTCAAATTTTTTGAACGTCTGTCTAGGTGATGGACCAAGAGCGAACTTACTGGAATTGAGAGATCCCAGTAGCAGGGCATCGCTAGTCTAGTGTTTCTTCTTTTCTTCACTGTCATGTACAGGTTAACCCTCGATGATTACATAAATTCTCCCGCTTTTTTGAATGGCTCCAGAGAAGTGATGTAGATATCTGCATCACCTCTTATGGATTATTTGATTTTCGAGTCATTTTCTAGGGTTCTCGGGGTCTCATTACTGTGGTCAATGGAACTCAGGTTTTGGTTAAACGACAAGGCATCGTTAATTATTTTCTACTACTTGTGGTGTGTAATTTGTGCCAATTTTATCTTCGAATATATTATCTGTCAATAAACTTACTAAATAATTGGATTAGAATGTTGTTTTTTCCCATCAATAGGTAGTGGTTCAGGACAGACTCACTAGGAGGACGATTGGTGAAGGCCGATTTCAGTGAGGTCTCTATGTGGTTGATGTTTTGAGCGAAGCTCTGGTCGCAAGGACGGACAAGGAAGCTACTTCACAACTCTGGCATTTATGCATGAGCCACCCCTCAGATAATGTGTTGCATGATTTGAATTCTAATTTTTCTCATGATTCGTGTCATTGTTTGTCATTATTCTGAGTAGTATAAACTTCTTTTTATGTCACGCCCCGGTCCTATCTACCAAGGCTCAGGCGCGTGACTTCCCTTCTTAGGTCATTTAATCGCGACGTTCCAGGAGGCGTCGCCGACCCATCGTATTATCTAACAATTAAGCATATGTGGAAGCGAAATCCAAATCACCCAACCAACAACAACAATAACAATAGAACAATAGGGATATCATGGAAAACACATATACAAAAGCATGCTTCATATATATGCATTAACGACCCACATCGGAAGTAAGAATAATTACACGCCCACTACACGGGTCCTATAATTACATGACCACTACATGGGCCCTGTTCTGATTACCACATAAAAAGGAGAGGGGGTCAGGGTCAACTTAGCTCTTCTTTCTACGAGGGCGACCTCAAAAAGAACATGGCTTCCTCCACGTTCGAGCATGCTATAGCTCGGGTTCGGGGTCGTAGTCCGGATTCGACTTTGGATCACTGACGATACGATTGGGGACGTTTGACATCACAGGGTCCCATGGGATTACGTTCGGCACAACCGGGGGTCCGTCAAAGCGCTGGAGAGGTCCTCAACGCTTTCCCTCAAACCAAACATACCATGCCTTAAAACGATAAGGAACCAAGTTAGTAAGCCCCTTGTTGACTCAAACGGTCGTCATATACTTCTCGTATGTTGTATTCGTCCCCGGTGCTACGTACTCGACCACCTCTACGTCTTGGTCTACCGGGACACCAAAACGTACAATCCGAGTGTCCATGCTAGGGGCCTGAAAATGGTTAAGCAATAACACATGAGTAAAACTCAATAAGTAGAACCTCTAAACCTTGAGTAGGATGATACCTTGCCTCGGAAATACGAACGATAACCTCAACCTCTTGGCATGCCAAAATGTAATCAAATAATCACACATGTCAATTCACACAAATAATCACACGGGAAGCCTTGCTTCCAATTGGCATGCGACAATTGCACATAATAATCAAGAACACTTCGTATCACATAATCATGCACAATGCATCCACACGTGTTCCGATTATTACGACTACTCAGGATCACGACCGACACTCGCGTCGATGGTTATCCAGCGTAATCAGGCATCATCCCACCCCATCGGGCACAGCAGCATCTCAACCTCGCTCGAAGACGGCATTCAATTAAGAGCATCGTTTCGAACTCTATCGCGAACGACAATCGAAATCCATCGGGCATCGTCCCCCGCAATCATACAGGTACGAAACCATTTATGTGATCACACAAGTACATCAAGCACTCAAGCCAATTATAGTCTTTCACTTAGGCCAATGCAAGAATTTTTTATGCTCACACGATTAGAACATTTAAATCCCCACACACGTAAGATGCACTAAAATCAAAAGCATTTCAGGAGCAAACCATACAAAATTAATACATGTGCTTCTTCTTCCTAGAATGAGCAAAACAAAGCAAGACAAGCATAGCATCACCCAACAATGGTTCCAATTAACCATAACCACATAATCCATCCATAACCATCCCTAGCCAATGATAGCCACACACATGATAGAACAAGCTCAAACAAAACTAAACCTAAGTCCGACATGCGTAGAATAACATCCTATCCATGGATTAGAAGAACTACGTATGAAATGATTTGGACTACATACGAAGACGGACGAACGGCGGTGGCAAACGAACGGCGACAGTGTTGAGCGAATGACACGGCAATGGCGATGAATGGATGGCATGATGGCGGTGAGGCGGCGGTGAGGTGACAAGCGGTAGCACGGCAAGAACAGCGGCACGGCTACGGCGAATAGTCGAACGGCGTGGCGAGGGGTGTGGCATGGCGGCGAGCGGTGCGGCGACAAGGAAAGGGCGTGAAAGGGAGAGAGGGAGGGAGAGAAGGAGGGAAATGAGAGTAGAATGAGAGAAGTGAGAAGGATTTCCCCTTAAGTGATCATGCAAGAAGACTCCAATAATGTAAGTGCATTAATGACCCAACCACCAAGCCTAGCCTAGCTCCTTAATTTGCTCCCAACCAAGCAACTTCATGGACAAAAAGCCATCTTGCAAGCTTCCCCAACAAGCCTCACCCTTATGCAATCATGGCTAACAAAGTAGGCTCAAGTACTTAGTTATGGACTAACAAGGGAAACCAAACTAGAAACCAATCAAGTTGATCTCTTCCCCTCTCTCCCCCAAAGTGGCGACCAAACCATTCAAAACAAGACCCAATGTGGTCTTTCCCCAAACAAAGCTTCTAGAAGTTACATTAGAAGCTAAACTATAGGTTAATAAATATAGAGCACTAATCATGCACAAAGCACATGAATGTGCAATCAACAAAGCACATTAATGTGCAATCATCCAAAAATCAACCAAGGTCAAATGTGGCAAGATAGGCTTTACCCTCTTGATTAGTGCCTAATCGAGGCCTAATAAGTCTAATGATGAGTAATTAAGTGGCGTCGGATTGAGGATGTCACAACTCTTCCCCCCTTAAAGAAATTTCGTTCTCGAAATTTGTGGAATTACTTGATTCTTCAAATAAGTGCGGGCGTTGATGTTTAATTAATTCTTCACTGCCCAAGTCGCTCCCTCTATTCCATGATGTTGCCAAATGACCTTGCCTAAGGGAATGACCTTATTACGTAGCACTTGCTCCTTTCTATCCGCGATCTGCACTGGCTTTTCCACGTACGACACTCTATCGTCCACATCGATCTCCTCAAAACTAAGCACGTGTACTAAATCGAGTTCATACTTCCTTAGCATGGACATGTGAAACACATTATGAACTTGAGCAAGTCTAGGCGGCAATGCTAGCTGATAAGCCAAAATCCCTATTCGTTCTAAAATCTCCAAAGGTCTTATGTACCTGGGGCTCAACTTTCCTTTCTTGCCAAAGCATGACATTCCTCTCATAGGTGACACTTTAAGAAAGACATGATCATCTACTTGAAATTCTAAGAGTCTACACCGTTTATTCGTATAACTTTTCTAACGGCTTTGGGCAATCTTAAGTCTCTCTCTAATAATCTTAACTGCATCCACTGACTATTGGACTAACTCTGGGCCAGCGATATTTCTTTCTCCAATCTCATCCCAACAGACTGGAATTTTACAGGCACGACCATACAATGCCTCGAATGGTGCCATTTCGATGCTCTGTTAATAGCTGTTGTTATAGGTAAACTTAACAAGATGTAGTTGCTCTTCCCATCCTCCTTTAATATCCAAAACACAAGCTTGCAACATATCTTCGAGTGTCTGAATGGTTCTCTCGGATTGACCATCCGTCTGCGGATGATAAAATGTGCTATACTGAACCTTCGTTCCTATAGTAGTTTGAAGACTTTTCGAAAATGTTGTTGTAAACTTGGGATCTTAATTTGAACTGATCGTCACTAGCACTCCATGAAGATGAATTATTTGCCACACATACAGCTCAGCATATTTGTCCACTATGAAATCCTTTTGCACAGTGATAAAATGTGCTGATTTAATTAGTTTGTCGACTATGACCCAAATAGAGTCGTTACCTCGTTGGCTCCTCGGTAATCCCATCATAAAGTCTATCGTGATGTGCTCCCACTTCCATTCTGGAATCGCTAGCGATTGCAGAAATGCACCTGATTTACAGTGTTATGCTTTCACTTGCTGACACGTCAAGCATTTGGCTACATGCTTGGTGACATTTGTCTTCATGCCATTCCACCAATAATATTGTCGAAGGTTCTAATACATTTTCATGCTACCTAGATGTATGCTATAGTTGGTTCTGTGAGCTTCCGATAGAATCTCTTTCTTGAATTCTACATTGTTGGGCACGCAGAACCGCTCTTGGAATTTTAATATTCCATCATCTGCTACTTGGAAATCTGGTTTCCTCTTCTCCGCGCTCTCTTGCAGAATCCTTTGGATTGATGGATTCGTCGGTTGCAGTGCCTTAATCTTAGTCTATATCTCTGGTTCAATTCTGAGGGTAGCTAGAAGGCTAGAAAGATGGTTCACCTCAAATTTGTAATCTTAATCTCGTACTCCTTCGAGAAGGATTCATTCTTAAACCATTAATTGGGCAATGGTTGACTTCTGATTGAGCGCATCTGCTACTTTATTGGTTTTTCCCGAATGGTAAAGAATGTCGCAGTCGTAATCTTTGAGAAGTTCCATCCAACATCGTTACCTCTTGTTTAGCTCCTTTTGAGAGAATAGATACTTCAGACATTGGTAGTTTGTGAAGATCGTGAACTTTTCTCCACACAAGTAGTACCTTCAAATCTTCAAAGCGAAGATGATCGCTGCCAACTCTAAGTCTTGAGTTGGATAGTTCAGCTTGTGGGGCCTTAGTTGTCTGGACGCATAGGCCACCACTCTTCCATGTTGCATTAAGACGCAGCGCAATCCCTTATGAGAAGCGTCACTGTAAATCTCATAACCTTCGGGACCAGACGGTATCGTCAATACTAGGGCAGTGGTCAATTTCTGCTTGAGTTTTTGAAAAAAAATTTCACACTTATCTGTTCATTTAAACTTTACCTCTTTCTTCAGTAGACGCGTTAGGGGCATAGCTATTCTGGAGAATCGTTCCACGAATTGCCGATAATAGCCAGCTAGGCTTAGGAAACTTTGAACTTCCGTCACTATTGTCGGCTTTGGCTAATTCATGACTGCTTCTATTTTCGTTGGGTCCACTACAATTCCTTCGCCAGATATTACGTGACTAAGAAAAGCTACACGATTGAGCTAAAACTCGCACTTATTGAACTTGGCATAAAGCGAGTCTTCTCAGAGGGTCAACAAAACCATCTTCAAATGTTGTACATGCTCCGTTGGGCTCTTCGAGTACACCAGTATGTTGTCGATAAACACTATGACGAACTGATCCAAGTATGTCTTGAACACTCAATTGACGAACTGATCCAAGTATGTCTTGAACACTCGATTCATTAAATCCATCAAAGCAGCTGGAGCATTGGTTAAACTAAATGGCATCACCGTAAACTCGTAGTGGCCGTAATGCGTTCAAAATGCTGTCTTTGGAATATCCTCCTTCTTGATTCTCAGCTGATGGTATCCCGTCCTCAAGTCTATTTTGGAAAATACTAAAGCTCCTTGAAGTTGATCAAACAAGTCGTCGATCCTCGGTAATGGATACTTATTCTTGATCGTCACTTGATTGAGTTGTCGGTAATCGATACAAAGACGCAATGATTCGTCTTTCTTCTTCATAAACAAGACTGGCGCTCCCCATAGGGATGCACTAGAGCGAATGAACCCTTTATCAAGCAACTCTTGCATCTGCACCTTTAGTTCCTTCAGTTCTGACAGTGCCGTTCGGTAGAGGGCCTTAGAAATAGGCTCTATTTCGGGAGCTAACTCGATGACAAATTCTATCTCCCTTTCTGGAGGCAATCCTGGTAATTCTTTTGGAAAGATGTCAGCAAAATCTCGCACCACGGGGATGTCTTCTAACTTTGGTTCTTCCATGGTTATGTTAACCACGATCGCTAAATAACTTTGGCAACCTTCCTCTAGCAGTTGAACTGCTTCAAGCAATGAAATTAAGGGTATAGAAGGTCCTCCTCCATTTCCTACGAACTTGTAGCGAAGACCGCCAAACGGGTTGAACTAGATCACCTTACTATAGCAGTCCACTGTAGCTTGTTGCTTTTTGAGCCAATACATTCCGATAATGACATCAAAGTCATATATAGCCAAAACAGCTAAGTCTATGGTCTCCTTTCGACCACTTATACTTATTTCACACCCCTGACAGCCTAAGATAGACAGTACCTTGTCCTTCATTGGGGTGGAAATACTAAGGATCGTTCCCAAAGGTTTCGATTCCAATCTTGCTAATCTAACGAACTGTTTAGCTATGAACGAATGTGTAGCTCCCGTATTAAAGAGTGCATAAGTAGCATGTTCATGTAAGGAGACCGTACCTGTGATCACGACCTGAGAATCCTTCGCGTCCTCTCTGGTCATAGCGTACACTCTTCCTTGTGCTAGGGTCGAACGACGTTGTTTTGCGATGTGGTTCCGGCTAGCTATCCCATGTGCAGCAGTTGGGGTCGCATTCCTGTCGATTGGCATAGGCAGTTCCTCACCTGATGGCCTTGCTGGCCATACACGAAACATGCTCCAATTTTGGTGGGGCACGGGGCTGTTTCGTGTCATTTTCCACAAAATCGGCATATGCCGTTCGAGGAGTACATCAGCTTTCCAATGCCATTCTTCTTGTTGGGAGGGATGAAGTGTCTTCCCCCGGTCATTGGCCTCTTCCCGAACCGATGATTGTCTTGGGTAGAAGAATACCGCGATCCAGACGCGGCTACCCATTCCGACAAATCTCTCTCTATCAGCTGGGCCCGCTCGTGCAGCTTTTTGTAGTCCTTTAGGTTCAGGGGCACCAACTAACTTTGAATTTTCGGTTTTAAACCATCCCAGTACCTTCTTGCTTTGTCTGCTAGATCTTCGATCATTTTGGGCCCGTATTTTGATAGTCCTGCGAACTTGGCCTCATATTGGACGACTGACGGATGATTCTGGCGAAGAAAAAGTATTTTCCGTTAAAGCCTTCAACAAAGGCATCCCAGGTTGGGACTGTGCCTTCGGGAAAAATCCTTCCTTGGGTGGCCTTTTACCAATTACTAGCGTTACCCTATAGTTGGTATACCGCCAGCGTTACCTTGTCTTCCTCTTAGCACATCAGGAGTGCGAAAGCTTTCTCCAGCTCTTTGATCCATAGGGTCGCTGCCTCGGGATCACCCGTCCCAGTAAACTTTGACGGCTTCAGTTTCAGGAACTGCTCACTGTCACGCCGCGCTTTTGGAGGTTTTTCGGGATTTGTGCTTTAAGGAGGTATTTCCGTATAAGGGTCTCTCCCAGACCATACCTCACGTGATAGTGGAAGGTGATTTCTAAATTTGTGATTTTGGAGTCGCCACTAGTCATTATTGGTAGGTAGACTAGAAACCTAATCGAGGTATGGGAGAAATATCACGATTCTACGAACCAGAGATTCTGAGTACGGGGGCCTGGTTACGTTATTGATCCCAAATTGAGATCCCTAACGCCCTTTCGGTACCTAAGAACGATATGATGTCTAATATGTCATGCAAATTTCCAAGGCTTACCCACTAATCCTATTCGTTCTAATCGCAGGAAAGACCAAACAAGTATTAAATGCACAATCAAAATCAATCAAATCAATCAATCCTAAGTGGTCTCTAAAACGAAAATCAATTAGAACACCCAAATCCTAATGAAGCTCTATTAGCTTGCTCATTTTATGATTTACGCATTTTTTAAGGTTTTAGGGTTTTTTAGGGGTTATAACCCCTGAATTTGGGATTTATGAATTTTCCAATTTTTCAATTTTTTATTGATTTTCCAATTTTTTATTTTTTTTTTATTTTTTATTTGCATTTTCTGAATTTTCGGAATTTTTATGAATTTTTTGAAATTTTTGGATTTTTATGAATTTTCTAATTTTTTGTGAATTTTTATGAATTTTTTTATTTTTTAAAATTTTCCTGCTAGGGAAACGAACCGGACCGGACGTCGCCGACGCCGGCGCCGATCACCCCCTTCAACGGGCACGACGCCAGAAACGGCGCCGTTTCGTCCCCCTGTTCATTGGGGCATTGTGCCGAACAGGTGGTGGGCATAAATCTAGACTTGATGTTCTCGAGGTCGCTGGTTTGGGTCGATCTCTGGCGACCTTCTGGTGGATTTTTTGTCATTTCAATTGTTTGATTATAAAGTCCATATGATCCATTACCAAACTAGCCTAATCGGATGGTCGTCGAACCTCCATCGGCCAGCTAAATCTAGTCTCAAGAACACTAACCTTCACTGGCTAAAACTTGCATTTTCTAGAACTTAAATGACTATCCTACTTGCCCTAGCCATCTAGCTCGCTCAAAGCGGGCATCAAAACATCAAGCAAGGTAAGAGGTTACTAACTTGAGCGGACATTTGCCGCGGGTGGCGCTCCGGCGAAGCTCGGGATTTCCGACAAGGGGTTTCAATGGTGGCCGACTCGATTTTAATGCATTTTTAACCATTCAAAGTGCAAACAAGCATACAAAAGGTGATTAGAACAAGTTTTAGGCATCAATGTAACGAAATCAGGAGGAAATATGCACAAGCAAAACTAAAACCTATTCTGGAAAATTTTACAAAAAATTGACCCTGAGCCGATTTTTCCTGCTTCGTCCGATGATCAAATGAAATTGTTGAAGTGATCTGCACCTATAATGTCGTTCCCTGACACTTATACTTCCTCCTGGTGGTCTTGGCCTCGCCGGAACAGGTCTCGATGCGCCGGAAAATGCCTGGTTTCAGACCTTCGCACTCAGGCTTTCCCTGGTTGCCTGAGAAGGATATCCTCCCGAAATGGCCGATTTGCCAGCGCCGATCAGTCGACCGGCGATGATCGCTCGACCTGGGGGATCTCTACTCCTCTTTCTCTCTCTAAATTTCTCTCTAATTCGCACTCGTTCTCTCTCTTCTCCCTCTCGGCAATTTCGTCGAAGACCTTTCTTGCTCTCGGGTTTGTTTTTTCGTTTTTCTTATTGATCGATTCCCACCCAAATTCAGTTAAAACTGACTTATAATCGGTTGGGGATGATTAACTGGTGCTAGCTGGATATTTTCCAACTAGCACGATCAATTAAAACGTGCTAAATTGATCGGGAATGATAGGTGAAGTCGTGGGCACGAGTTGTTTTTCTAGGTTTAATGTGCATTCTGATAAACCGGGTGAAGAAGACAAGCTACCCGGGTCGGGTCCATCTGGTCGACCCGGCAGGCCCGGTTTTGATTAAAACCTCAAATTGGACTCAATTTCAACCGATTTTTTCAAATTAAACCCCAAAATTGACTTCCCCATCATATTCCAAACCCAAATATATCATTTTCCCCAATTTTTATTATAATTGAACCCAAGATTTTCTCATTTTTGTACTTGGGTTAATAGGGTTTTGTTCAATTTGATGTCCTAATGACCTGATTAGGCAAAATTGATGCCAAAATTGAATTATCCATATCTGATTAACTCTAGAAATGATGGTCTCATATTTTGACAATTTCATATTGGGCACGATTCCCAATTTGGACTCAAAATTCTTAATTTTCAATCAAATTTTGGGGATTTTTTTTATTTTTATGTCAAATTGTGCAATTGGATCGACCATTATGCAATTCAAGGTCCCAGAATCATTTGTTGTGAAGACACTATGACCTAAAAATGACTAGAAAAAATTTAATTGCATTTTTTGTTCAATTCGGGTTTAATTTTGCCCAATTTTGGGAAAAACATATACCTGATTGAGATTTTTCAAAATTGACAATGTATTCATGAAATTGGATTTAAAATAAGACTAATGTCTATTTTTATGGAATTTTCTGATTCCATTTGATATTTTTCTTGATTTTCTCACTTATTTTGACTAAAAGAAATTAAGGAAAAATGCAGAAAAATGATAAAAAAATATTTTTTGGCTTAGAAATAGGTTTCTAGGCTTGGCCAAGATTCCTAGACTAATTTTGAAATTTTTGAAAATATGGAACAAATGAGCTAAAAATTAAGTGTCAACAGCTACCCCTCTTTAAGATTGAGCTCGTTAGAGGTTGATTTCAAAGACAAGGTGACACCTGAATTTTTAGTCAACTCACTAAATGAAATAAGATGGAAATTTCATAACAACTGATTAGGGATCTTGCTTTTGAAATTCGTGATCTAATCCAACGGTTCTCTTTTCAGAACATATTTTGAAAGGTTCTTAATGATTGAGGGAGAGAAACTTACTTGTTTGTGAGAGTTTCTTTGTTGTTTATCCAAGGGCATGAATTGTTGGTAGTGATGATTATGATGGTTATTCTAATTTCGTGGTTTAAGGACGAACTCACGAACCATGAACGGCTGACGCTTTTCACCTGAGGATTTTGGAGACTTGCCAAGTGGTTCCTCACCCGTAGAATTTTGGAAATTGCCTAAGGACTCCTCGTCTGTAGGACTTTAGATTTGCCTAGTGGTTCCTCACTAGTAGGACTTTAAATTTGCCTAGGGGCTCCTCGCCTATAGGACTTGAATTTGCCTAGTGGTTCCTCACCAGTAGGACTTTGAATTTGCCTAGGGGCTCCTCGCCTGTAGGACTTCGAATTTGTCTAGGGGCTTCTCGCCTGTAGGACTTTGAATTTGCCTAGGGGCTCCTCGCCTGTAGGACTTTGAATTTGCCTAGTGGTTCCTCACCAGAAGGACTTTGAATTTACCTAGGGGCTCCTCGCCTGTAGGACTTTGGATTTGCTTAGGAGCTCCTCACCAGTAGGACTTTAGATTTGCCTAGTGGTTCATTACCAGTAGGACTTGAATTTTGGAGGCTTGCCATGTGATTCCTCACCCGTAGGGTTTTGGAAATTGCCTAGAGGCTCCTCGCCAATAGGAATTGAATTTGCCTAGAGGCTCCTCACCTGTAGGACTTTAAATTTGCCTAGTGGTTCCTCACCAGTAGGACTTGAATTTTGGAGATTTGCCATGTGATTCCTCACCCGTAGGGTTTTGGAAATTGCCTAGAGGCTCCTCGCCAATAGGACTTGAATTTTGGAGACTTGCCATGTGATTCCTCACCCATAGGGTTTTGGAAATTGCCTAGAGGCTCCTCGCCAATAGGAATTGAATTTGCCTAGGGGCTCCTCACCTGTAGGACTTTAAATTTGCCTAGTGGTTTCTCACCAGTAGGACTTGAATTTTGGAGATTTGCCATGTGATTCCTCACCCGTAGGGTTTTGGAAATTGCCTAGAGGCTCCTCGCCAATAGGACTTGAATTTTGGAGACTTGCCATGTGATTCCTCACCCGTAGGATTTTGGAAATTGCCTAAAGGCTCCTCGCCAATAGGACTTGAATTTGCCTAGGGGCTCCTCGCCTATAGGACTTTGAATTTGCCTAGTGGTTCCTCACCAGTAGGACTTGAATTTTGGAGACTTGCCATGTGATTCCTCACCCGTAGGATTTTGGAAATTGCCTAGAGGCTCCTCGCCAATAGGACTTGAATTTTGGAGACTTGCCATGTGATTCCTCACCCGTAGGATTTTGGAAATTGCCTAGCGGCTCCTCGCCAATAGGACTTGAATTTTGCCTAGTAGTTCCTCACTAGTAGGACTTTGGGAAGACTTCAAATAATGAATGTCTTAACCGTGAGTTTTGTGATTTTGAGGTTTCACTAACCTTTGTATGGTTTTTTAGTTGACCAAAAACTATTTTTGAAAGTAGTTTTGAAATTGATCAAAACTATTTGAAATGTGGTTTTTTCTTTAGCTTACCACCAACTGTTTGAAAACTTGATTTTAAGTTGACCAAAAACTTTTGAAACCTGGTTTTGAAATATAAATTCCTTGTATTAACGCATTTCAGACAGTCAAATTTCCTTTTCAAGAAATTATTTGAACAAAATGCTTACAATCTTTCACGAAATGCTTGAAATGATCGTTTGGAAGACCTTCATTAGAAAGGATTTGTTTCGATATATGAACTTGGTCTTTTCTTCATTTTATTAAAAGGGGACTTGTCTGATATCCCTCAATTTTTCTCTATTAACCAATCCTTAGGTGTTCGGAGATGTTCGCAGTGTATACAATCCAATGATCCGATAAGGTCTTTTAAAAGGTTGTAATGTTGGCTTGGTCAATGGCTATTCAAAGGATAGGCATTCTGAGGCCAAGAAAAAGGATTTTATCATATCTGACTTCGGGTCTACAAGTTAAGAACCACGAGGATAAGACAAGATAGTGTTGCGAATACTTCTTTGAGTGATGACTTCTTGTCATAAAGTCATGTTTCTACTCTCAACATCCCAATCTGAAGAGTCTTTGGAGAGATGTTATATTGTTGGTATTGGATAGGCTCAAAAGGCTCATTTGTTTGAATTCAGGGTTTTCATGAAATTGATGATCTTCTTGGCATCACTACTGTTTTGTTCTTCTTTTTCACTAAAGATCCTTTCTTCTATGAACATCAGAATCCTCTAATCATTCGTCATAATCTCTTTTCTTTTGCTCATTCTCACTTGTTGTGATCTATGGTCTCTCATGATCTTGACTTTGCTTTGTCACGACTTTTTGTCGTTTTGAGCTTTCTGTTGCACTCTCTTTTCTTTCTCATTTGTCTTGGGCATTTGGCCTTGCTTTTGGCCTTGCTTTTACCAGGCACACTGCTTTTTCATGTCCCGGACTCTTTTGTCTTTGATCTTTTCAAATTCTAAGGACTCTGTGTTCTGCCCTTTTGTTTCCTATTTATTAAAGTGGATCATATGCTCATGCTCCAGTATGAAGAGATGATCACCAATTTAGGGTTCTGAAATGAATATTCAGGCTCAATTGGGCTTTGCCAAAGGTAATGTATTTGGGTATAAGAAATGAAGTGCTCTTCTTCCTCTTGGGATGTTTTGAGCTTCCAGATGACTTCATGTGAAGTTATCTTAGAAAGATTGATGCAAGAGTATGCAATAAAATCTTTCTTGATCCTATTCTTCATAGCTATCAATCCACAAACCTCCTGATTTGCCCCAATGTAGGGTAGTTCTTAACAGGGTTGTTTTGGGAAAACTTCTCCACTGTTTTGGCTCAAATTTGGTTTGCAAGGGATAAACATGTGTTTGGGATAATGAAATGATTGCCTTTCATCATTTCAATCCATGTGATCATTGCGAATATCCCCTACTTCCTTTGGATGAGTTTGTCTTACTCACTTCTACACTTTGACTTTGAGTGTATAGGGGACGTGTTTGGATATGGCTTACCTTTGATCATTTGAAGGTGTTTCCATTCAATTTGATCTAAAATTTTTCTATGAAATTTTTCAAAACCTTTTGTCAAATTATCCCTTTCAGGGAATTTTGATACTTAATCCATTCTCAAAGAAAATATGTTTCAAAATCTTTGATTGAGACATTTCTGAAGTATTTTCCTTTTCAAAACAATTTATTTTGTTTTTGCTCAGCCTTAGTGTCATTCCGCTTGGGGAAGAAAAGGTTTGATTTTTCTCTTAGAAAGGCAACCTTTTTAGCACATACCCTCACGATTTAGGGATACCTGTTTGATCAACTTACCAAGATCCCTCTTGTCTGCATGTTTTTGCTTCGGTTACACTGGGGATTCTTCTGTTGTTGCTCCCTTTTCTTTGTCTCTCTGGGATGATAAAAAGGAAAGCACATTAGAGGATATCAATAGAAAATAGAATTGGAAGTGATACTTCCCTCTACTATTTGATAACTCCATTAGGAATTCTGAAATCATCAACTGGTTCGGATTCCTTTTGCTTTCTTCTGCAAAACAGATAAACATGATCATGAAATGCATGGCATGCGTGATATGCATGATATGCACATGTTCTAAAGTGACCCGAATCTTTTTTTGAATATTCGTCTTCATTTCATGGGTAGAAAATCTTGACAGCATCTGCATTTACAGGATAGGCCAGTTCTGTTCCTGCCATATCTACAAGAATCAATGCTCCTCCAGGAAGAACCTTCTTGATAATGTATGGACCCTCATAATTTGGAGTGAATTTGCCACGAGGATCTGAATTGTTGAAGATGACTTTCTTCACTACTAAATCTTCTATTTTGAAATTCCTCGATTTCACCTTTCGATTAAAGGATTTAGCCACTCGTATTTGATAGGCTTGTCCATGGCATATAGCTCTTAATCTCTTTTCATCGATCATGTTGAGTTGTTCGTACCTTTGCTGGATCCACTCAGCTTCTGAAAGCTTTAACTGAGATAGTAGCCTTAATGAAGAAATTTCTACTTCAACAGGTAGCACTGCTTCCATTCCGTAAACCAAAGAAAATGGGGTTGCTCCAGTTGATGTTCGAATTAAAGTTCGGTATGCCATCAGAGCATACGGCAACCTTTCGTGCCAGTCACGATAATTTTCGGCTGTTTTGGCCAATATCTTCTTGATATTTTTATTTGCCGCTTCAATTGCTTTATTCATTTGTGGACGAAATGGAGATGAGTTCAGATGTCGAACATATCAAGTAAATAATCTACAATTCTGTTATTTAGATTTGAGCCATTGTCCATAATTATTGCTTCTGGAACTCCATACCTAGCAATGATGTCTCCTCTGATGAATCTTGCAACATTCTTGGCAGTAACATTTGTGTAGGAGTTTGCTTCAATTCATTTAGTGAAATAGTCAATAGCAACCAGGATAAACCGGTGTCCATTTGAGGCCTTGGGGTTGATCTCTTGTGGCAAGGTCCAGTGTAGAGCCAAATACAGAGCCATGGCCTCAACTACAAGAGAAATGGTTTGGCTTTGATTACTTGTACAAGAGTTAGGGTTTGAAATCCCGAAGTCTGCTATGAAGTTATTTTGTGATAATCAAGCCACAATCCATATTGTTTAAATCCAGTTTTCCACAAACGGACGTAACATATAGAAGTTGATTGTCCCTTTGTTCATGAGAAGGTTCAAGACAAGACAAATGAAACTCCCTATGTCCGTAATGATGAGCAACTTGTAGACGTATTCACCAAGGTTCTCTATAAAGGTATTTTCCAAAATTTGGTATCCAAGCTGACCTCCGAGGACGTCTTCGCTCTAGCTTGGAGAGGGAGTGTTGGAATGATAAGGATGTCAAATTGTCCTAATCCCAGGGGATCTGGTCGGGTTGTGTGACAATTATAGTTACCAAATCTGTTAAAATTATGTCCCGATTTTGAACCTAAAAGAGAAAGTCTCCTAATTCAAGTAGGTTTCCTATTTTGAATAGGTTTCTTAATTGAATGATTTCTAAGTTGGAAAAGGTTTCCTAATTGGAGAAGGTTTCCTAAAAAGAGGTTTCCTAATTTGGATCCAATTCTTGCCTATAAATAAGAAGGGGATGTTATTTGTGAAGATTATCAAAGATGAGCTTTTGCTAGTGAATTACACCCTGAAGATATCCGAGTGTGCCGTAGTCAATTAAATTCTTATGGTAAGATTTGTCAATAATTCCTTCGCAAAATTGGGAAACACTGAGAGTGTTTGAGTAATTCAAGTGTGCTTATAAACTCTGTTGTATCGCTTGATCTATAGTGGAATTCATTTCTGCTCTCCCCGTGGACTTAGGTCATAACGACCAAATTACGTAAATCTAATGTCCGATTTATTTTCTTTATTCTATCAATTTTATTGTTCGATTGCTTGCTTCCACAACAAAATCAATGACCATAACCCATTATATTGCTCTCTATTAAAGGATAATGAATCCTTCCCAAAGGTAACAAGATGAATTGGAGATTTACCATTGCGTAGCTAAGCTTCCAAGGGATTCTTCTCTCGTTCGTTAACTAATTGGTGTTATTCTTTTTTTAATCTCTCTTCTGTAGATGATCATCATTAAAGCACTCTCTCTCAATTTCATGAGATTTGGTATGGATCTCCATTTTTCTTGATACGTGACTCAATCACGGCATGCCAAACAACACATCGCACCTGAACTTGTTCTTCTTGTGGCTCGAAGTGCAAGGTCTCTTGACATAATTACGTAGCATCCTCCCGCATTAAACCCTCAAATAAATATTGTGATTGGAAACGTACAAGAGGCAATAAACTTCTGAGGCAATAAACCCTCAAAGGTGTCCCTATGCCAGTGCCACTAATCATCAAACTTCAATTCATCATCTCTTGGTAAAAAAACATTGGCCATGAATAATGGATACCCATCAACATGCACATGGTCCTGTTCCCTTCATCACTCAGGGGTTATGGATTCAGTATATCTCCTCTTGGCCAAACAATAATGACAACAGCACACAACAAAACAATAATTTAAATGAAGAAAAATTAAATAAAATTTCTTTAATTGGCCTCCAGGATCTCGTGGGATGCAAATAAATATTTTTATATGGGAGGAATAAAACACCCAACAACCGGGACAGCAATGGCAGGAGGGAATAATAGAAAAATAGTGTCTTTAAGCAAGCTATTATAGTGAAGCCCACCCAAAAAAAAAAAAGCAAAACAGAAAGGCATAGAGAGAAAAAAAAATGGAAAAACAGGAGACAAGCTTAGGTTTATTAGCTCTTGCCCATTACCATATCCTCTCGTTATGACGATGGACGCGAATCTCACAAAGCTTGGTAGTTCTCTTCTAGTCCCAAGCATTCTGGAGTTGGCAAAAGAGGCCATAACTGAAGTCCCACCTCGCTATGTCCGTACTGATCAAGATCATCCGTTCATGCATGATGATCGAGGAACTTCGTTGCTTCAAGTGCCAGTAATTCACCTGAACAAGCTATCGTCAAGCAAGGACGATTCCATGGAGTCCGAGCTTGAAAAGTTGCACGTTGCATGCAGAGATTGGGGATTCTTCCAGGTAAAATTTCAAAAGAGTAGCTTTTATTCTTTCTATGAGGATTACTTGAGACAAAAGGTCCCGATTTTCTTTTTCCAAGGATCGACTTTTAAAGTTCATCCATCCCTTTTTGAGCACGCAGTTGATAAATCATGGAGTGAGTTGCTCATTGGTTGAGGAGGTGAAGTTGGGAGTACAAGAGTTCTTCAAGCTTCCAGTTGAGAATTGTGAATGAAGAGAAAAATAATATTCTATTCATAAACTAGTGAATAGTACATGAGCCTACTTATAGGCTTTACATAACGACTATCTAAAGTAATAAATAAATGAAGATATACCGAATCACAGAATAATATACAGAATCACAGAATATCACAAATATAAATATATATATATATATATCTCTACCATCCCCCCTCAAACTCAAGATGATTTGAAAGATGTCAACTTTAGTTTGGAGAATAGATCCAGAAAACATCCAAGTGGATGTGTCTTGGTGAAGACATCAGTAGTCTGTTCAACGGAGGAAGTAGATACAAGTCGAATGGTGCCACGAAGAATGTGATATCGGATGAAATGACAATCTATTTCAATGTGCTTGGTGCGTTCATGAAAAACATCATTATGTGCAATTTGAATAGCACTCTGATTGTCGCAATGAATTACCGTTCTGCTATGATGACGCACTCCCATGTCTTCAAGTAACCACCGTAACCATAATAACTCCGATGTTGTATTAGCAAGAGCTCGATATTCTGCTTCTGTACTAGAGCGAGCAACAGTGGCCTGTTTCTTGCTACGCCATGACATAAGTGAGTTGCCCAAAAAAAAACAGTAGCCTGTAGTGGAGTGACGATCTTGATGGTCACTAGTCCAGTCAACATCAGAATAAACTATCAACTCTAAGGTAGAGTGAGCAGAAAAATAAAGGTCATGAAACAACGTTCCCTTGACGTAGCGAAGTATTCAAAGAACTGTAGCAAAATGAGTCGTACGAGGTGCGGTCATGTACTGACTAACAATATCAACAGTGTAAGCGATGTTGGGATGTGTAACGGTGAGATATATAAGACTATCAACTAACTGTCGATAAAGTGTAGGATTCGAAAGAAGAGTTTCATCCTTGTCATTGAATTTTGCATTCACCTCAATGGGTGTGGAAGCAATCTTTTTATCAGTGAGCCCAGCTCGAGAAATAAGATCAATGGCATATTTTTCTTGAGATAGACAATAACCAGAAGCATTAGATGCAACCTCCAAGCCTAGAAAATAGCTGAGTTGCCCAAGATCTTTCATTTTGAACTGTTGACTAGGATAGTGCTGGAGTTTGATAATGCCGGTCTGATCATCGTCAGTAATAACCATATCATCCACATATAAAAGCAGTATAATGTACCCACGACGCATGCGCTGAACAAAGAGAGCATAGTCATAAGAATTGGATTTAAAACCAAGAGATTCCATAATTGAGATAAACTTGGAATACCATGCACGGGGAGCTTGCTTCAATCCATACAATGCTCGACGGTAATCGGCACACTTTATTAGATGAATGAGAGTATCTAGGAGGAGGTACCATATAAACTTCCTCTGTGAGATTGCCATTAAGAAATCCATTTTTAACATCCATTTGAAATAGAGGCCAATGTTTAATAGCGGCAACAGCAAAAAGACTGCGAACAGACGTAAGACGAGCAATAGGGGCAAAAGTCTCATTATAATCAATACCGTACTCCTGAGCAAAGCCTTTTGCTACTAGCCAAGCTTTATAGCATTCCATTGTACCATCTACCTTGGTTTTAATCTTATCTACCGATTTACTATCGACAGAAGACTTACCAAGAGGTAATTCAACCAATTCCCATGTGTAAGAGTTTTCCAAGGCCTGCAACTATCTGCCATTGCTTGATGCCAAAGAGGATTAGTACTAGCTTCTTTATAGGTGCGAGGTTCGTGAAGAGAAGCAATGGTAGAGTAACAATGATAATCTTGAAGATGAGCTGGAGGTTGACTTACTTTGGTGGAACGATGAACAGAAATAGATGAAATGGATAAAGACATAGGATCCTCGGTTGGGGTAGACATGTCAAAAGTTGCCGAAGTGGGATCGCCAGATGGGCCTGCATCAAGATGAGAAGAAGAGAACTGTAGAGAGGAAGATTCACAAGTTGATGGTAGTACAGGATCTTCTGGGAATAAATCAACTGAAGGATTGTCAAAGAAAGGGACATAAGTAGAAGATTCAAAGGGATGAATGGATGAGAACATCTTATGTTCCAAGAATGAAACATGACGAGACACACGAAGATGGTTAGATTAGGATCCCAACATCTATATCCCTTGTGTTCAATGCCATACCCAAGAAAGCAACATAAACAAGCACGGGGTTCTAACTTTGTGCGTTCATGTGGAAGGAGGTGCACAAAACAAGCACTACCAAAGACTCCAAGACGACTGAAATAGGGAACCTTGCCATATAAACGCTCACAAGGAGAAATGTTGTCTATAACAGGGGACAGGGTATGATTGATATTATGAACAGCAGTGAGACAAGCTTCCCCCCCAAAACTTTTCTGGACAAGAGGCAGAGATTAAAAGAGTTCAAGTAACATCCACGATATGCCTATGTTTACGCTCGGCATGACCATTTTGTTGGGAAGTTCTTGGACATGAACGATGAATAAAAGTACCTTGTTGGGAGAGAAGTCTACAAAATTCCGCGTCTCAATATTCCATGGCATTATTAGTACGAAAAACCTTGATATCTTTAGAAAATTATGTTTTTATCATGGCAACAAAATCACGGTAGATACAAGTAAGCTCATATTGATTTTTTATAAGATAAAGCCAGGTATTACGAAAATAATCATCAACAAAAATTATAAAATAACGAGAACCTCCTATGGTGGGTGTTGGAGAAGGTGTCCAAATGTCAGAGTGAATTAGATCAAAGGGAGCGTGAGAGATAGATTCACTAAGATCAATTGGCAATGCATGATGTTTTCCTAATTGGCAATGCAAGCAATCAAAATATTTATCATCAACAGAGCCTAAATGACCACTTGAAATCATGGATTTTAATCTAGAAGAGAAAGGATGACCTAACCGAGAATGCCAAGTTTTAGATGACACTGTGGCAGCATAACTAGTAAAGAGTTGGGAATATTTAAAGAAACGAGCTTAAATAGGCATCCTACTCTACGGCCAATTCCAATAGTCTGTCCCGTTCGTGGATCTTGTACATGACAACCATGAGGAGAGAAGTGAACATGAAAGCCAAGTTCACATAATTGTCCAACTGAAATTAAATTTAGAGAGAGTTTGGGAACCATAAAAGTATTAGGTAAGGACAAGGTGGATATGGAAATGTATCCTGTATGACTAACTTGCATTAGAGAATTATCGGTTGTACGGATAGTAGGTGCATATGAAGGGAAGGATTTTGACTTAAACAAATTAGAATTTGATGTCATATGATTGTAGCAAGCAAAATCAAAATACCACGAATTGGAGTTACCTGAAGCGACAGACATAATAGGAGAAATAGAGGAGCTAAAAGTACCAGATTCTCGAAGAATTGAATGGAAATCCTCTAGTGAGAATGTCACGTCCCGAACCCTACGGCACGCGACAACCCTACCGAGGTCGAATCTAGTACGACGTCCCAGGACGCGTTGCCGACCCAAAACCCAAAACAGAGAACAGTGCACATGCGGAAGCAACATTACACCCGAACATAATAAAACACTCATGACCAAGGATAGCAATAAATACAACTTGCATTAATAACAGGGATTTACAATAATCATTACAACAGAGATATACAAAATACCATAACGGGTCAGCAGCCACTAACGTCAAAAAGAGGTATGTGGCTTGGGTGGTCAGGGTACTAAAACTAGGAAGGGCTCCTATCCAAAAAGTGTTGGCCTAACCTAACTACGGTCAAGGGTAAACCCTAGGGTAACCAGTCCGGGTCGGATCCCGAGGACTCGGACGAATCGTTAGACGACTCAGACTCGGAGTCCATAGAATCCGGCTCGGACTCAGCCTCCACTGGCTCCTCCTCGAACTTGTGCTCCGGCTTAGGCTCCAGTTCCATCGGTTCTGGCTCGGGGTCAGACTCCTACTCTATCGGCTCCTCCTCCGGGTCAGAATCCATCTCGAAAATGATCGGCCGGGGATCAGAATCCTCTTTGGACTCGGCCTCGGCCTCAGGGCTGGCTACCTCTCCATTAATATGTTGCGAGTCCCATTGGCTCACTCCGACGATCGGAACATCAAAGGTCCTAAGGGTCCATAAATCCCGAATGGGTTCCGAAAGCACCAATCCAAATACTGATGAGCCTAGAACTGCGACCCACCCACATCGACCCAAACTATGGTAAAATGTCTAATATAAGTCTCCCCGTTCCCTACGGGGTACTCGATCACCGACCGCTCTATGAAGTACGGGATCCCAAAACGGATCGGTACTCCTGCCATCTCAAGGTCGGAGGTCTGAAAAGTTGGGGTTTAAACAACAGTGAGAATAAATCTCAGCAAGTAGGCCCCCTAAACCTAAACTAGGCTAACATGCACCTCCTGACAAGTATTAAACAACAATAGCACAGTACACAAAGGATTTAGGCCCTCGGGCCCAAATCAAGCATTTTAGTGACACTGCTGGTTAGGCACATAACAATAGCAGTATTAAGGCAGAATCCCATCATGGCACGCACGCGCAATCACTTGGCCACGAACGCATGCCATTCACATGCTTGCGCCGTTAATGCACTCTTGCATGCATGCCATCACCGACTGCGTAAAACGCATCAGGTCTATCATTTTGAGATCAATCTCCGGCTCGCGTAAAACGCATCAGGCTCATGACACAACCCGCGTAAAACGTATCATGTTGGCCATCTTCCGGTAGTCAGGGCATCCTCCTGCGTAAAACGCATCAGGAACGGGTTTAATAGCCCACGTAAAACGCATCAGGGTTTTATGTGATCACACATACTCATACCGTCAATTATTATCTGAACCCCGCGTAAAACGCATCAGGGCATTTTAGGTGATCATATGCTCATGTCATTCGTGCACACTCGCATAATGCACATGTCATGCCAATGCTCGATATGCACAATCATGGCTAAAACATCCATACTCGGCATCAATTTAACTCGGCCACATGCTTAAATAATGCCACAATATGCACAATTCGCATCTCAATATGTTCACTTAATCAATTCAATCAAATCAGCCCTGGTACCTAATTGGCACACGAAATTACGCGATCGAGCCAGTAGAATTACGCATGCTTAAGGCCCACCAAGCATCTCATCATTCGGCCACACTAAGCACACAACATGGCATCACATAATCAATCACAAAATTGTGCGCAATTCAACCACTACATAGGCAATCAAGACACTCTAAGCATTTCACAAATAAATTACATATTAACCGAACAAGGCCCAATTAATTCCATAATGAACAGCCGCTATACAGGCCACTCTAGGCCACTAATCCACCTCCAAATCATCACATTAGGCTCCCGAAATTCACCATACAACCAGCCACTATACGGCCCACACATTGTACCTATTTTAATCCATATAGTTGCCCAAACTAAGTCCACAATGATCAGCCATTAATCCACCCATTCGAGGCCACCAAATCACATTTAATCTACCACACTAAGCCACGAATAACATCACATATTCAGCCCTAATCCTCCTCCACAATTTAACCCCTAAAATACCCTAATTAACCCCTAAAACTTGTCTAAAGTGCACATAATCCTAATTAAGGGTTAGGGTTTGTACTCACTAGGTTTCAAGCTTCAAATGTGGCTGAACAAGGAGGAGGAATGGGCTGCACGGTGGCCGGCTCAAGCCGGTTCAGCGGCGGCGCTCCGGTGGTCCTTACGGCGGCGGACGGTGGGCGGCTCTTAGCTGGCTCACACGGCGAGGGGGCGACGGTGATGGAGATGGTGCCGAAATGAGAAGGAAGAGAGAGAGAGAGAGAGAGTTGGTCAAATGGGGGCGGTGATGAGGCGAGATGGTGGCAGACGGGCGATGGTGAGCGGCGTGCAACACCAGCGGGCGGCGGCGGGCTGCTCCGGCGTCTCCTTCGCGCGGCCGAGAGGGAAGGAAATGGAGAGAGTGGCGAGAGGGGGAGGAGTGGCCAGAGGAAGATGGTGAGAGTGAGAGGAGAGAGAGATTGAGAAGGAGTTTTGAAGAAAATGGTGAGTGGGGTGGTTGACCAAACCCACCAAAGATGTCCATCTTGTCCTAAATCCAATGGCTAGGATCATCTCTCGCCAAAATATCTAGGGGCAATTTAGTCCTTGATTTTTGGCAATAATAGGGGCTGATTAGTCCAAATTAGATCCCAAAAATTCGAAATTAACACTTAGGGGTCCAAGGGCAAATCGGTAAATTTCCACTTCCTGTCCGAAATTCCATTTTTCGATCACACCAATCTCAAATATGATTGGCCACTCTTATACGACGTTGTCCTTGCAAAATAGTCGCGTACGTTCGTGAAATTCGACACCGAAGTCCGGATCCAATTCAACGATTAATTCTACTCAAATGCAATTTTAGCGTCTCTCACTAACGGGCGACTATTTAGGGGTTACGCGTATCGACTTAGGATTACTCGAGTCGTAACGGTCTCGATTTTCAAGAGAACGCGAGGATTTATCGCTAGTTCCGAGGATCGCGATTGTTCGGAACATGTTCAGGATTGTTTGCCACGCGTACTCTTGATCGTGCGGAATCACCCGCGATCCGATCGTACGTCATTGGCCAAACCAAATCCGTCACCCTCCGTGGATCGGCCCACATTGGCCCAAAATATTCTCTTGTCGTTCCTCGGAATCGGACTCAATTCACGGTCGAGTTCTTAGGTCCACGTACCATTTTCCTAGCTAGCCATTCCCTATTGGTCAGTATCCCGAGAATAATCAGTTCCGGGCAAGACTCACTAAAACGAAATGAGAAATAAACATCTATTTCATTGATCACGAAAGTGAATCGAATTCAGGATGTTACAAAAAAACTGACCGACAATCCATTGGGAGAAGTATCTATAGCAGCAGCAATGGTAGATGGGTATGCATATGAATCTCAGCTTCAGAGTTGATTGATCAACCTAATAGGTTGCTTATATCGTAATCGATAACAATGGGATGCCATATGATGACCACGTCGGTAACAATGCTTACAAAATTTATCCATCATATGCACTTTACCGTGTTAAACACAGTAGGTTGGACAATAAATGTCAAGAAAATAGTTCCTGAAGAGCATATATGGAGAAAATAAGCCCAAAAATTAACTCAGCACGCCGAAATACCTTGGGAGCCAATCACAAATCACCAAGAACTGGTCAAAAAACGATTGAACCAGTAAAAAATGTGATAGAAACGGTCCGACTGGTCCAGTCAAACCCGGTTAATAGTCAACTGTCAGAGGTGACGTGGTGCTGACATGTCAGATGATGTCATCATAGCAGAGACACGTGGCGCATGTAGGCATGTGTCGCTGCGGTGGCGTGTGGATCTCATGCGCAAATCCTTCAGGCGGCGCGTAAGGGCGCGTCCAGTGGTGTTTGGCTGCAAAACTTCACGGCCTGGCTCGGCGAAGGACAATGAGTCTTGGGTTTGTGTTTGTTTTCCAAAACACGCGGCAGAAGACGTCTAAATCACAATGGAATAGTGGCGGGTTTCCCGGGTCCAAGACACAACGACACGTGGAGGCGCGTGTGGTGGCATCTAGAATCTGTTGGCAACGAAATTTCAGTATTTCGCTTATCTGAGGGCGGTAAGTTTGATGGTGGTGACAATTTTTCAAAATGAGTAGCAGAATTATGTCGAACAATGACTAAAAGCTTTGTTCTCGACGAAGAATCGGTAGTGGTGCAGCCGGCTGGCGTCATGACGGCCACAGTGTAGTAGCCTCGATGGGCGCACCTTGGATAATACTAGCTCTGATACCAAGTTGACAATTGTGAATGAAGAGAAAAATAATATTATTTTCATTAACTAGTGAATAGTACACGAGCCTATTTATAGGCTTTACATAACAACTATTTAAAGTAACAAAAAAAATGAAGATATACCGAATCACAGAATAATATACAGAATCATAGAATATCACAATATATATATATATATATATATATATATATATATATATATATATCTCTAACACTTCCAATGGAGGAGAAGAGAAAGTTTTGGCAAGAAGGAGACTTGGAGGGTTTCGGTCAGGCGTTTGTTGTGTCCGAGGAGCAGAAGCTTGATTGGGCCGACCTCTTTTTCATGGTGTCCCTCCCAAGACATTTGAGAAAAGCTATCTTTTTCCCATGCTTCCATCTCCCTTCAGGTTCTCTCTCTCTCTAACTCATGCATTGAGTACACTATATCATAAAATGCCTCATATTTTGTGAGAAAAGTCGTGATCTTTCTGTCTCTCTCACCTTTGTAACCTATTCTGCTATGTATCATCTAATTATTATGCAGAGACGTCTTGGACGAATACACCTCGAAGCTACGAGAACTTGCAATGAAGATACTCCTCATTGTAAAAGCTCTGAAGATGGACACCAAGGAGAAGATAGAACTGTTTGATGAGGGCAGGCAAACCCCTAGGATGAACTATTACCCTCCGTGTCCGCGACCCGACCTCGTCATGGGCCTCACTCCGACTCCGTAGGCCTCACCATTCTTCTGCAAGTCAATGAAATAGAAGGTCTCCAAGTAAGGAAAGAGGGTAAGTGGGTCTCTGTCAAGCCCCTTCCTAATGTATCCGGGGTCAACGTCGGAGACATTTTAGAGGTAAATATTACGATTGGCCCTATCTCCCTTTTTTTTTAATGCGGAGTTCCACCTAATTTTGTCTGATATATGCTAGTATGGTCTATATTCATCTGGCAGACCTTTCAATTATGGGCTGCGGGAAATTTGTGTAGTTACATGTATATTTTCATAATCCTAATGTGGACTTCATTATTTATTCATATGAAATGAGCTAATTAGTTTGAAAGAGTGATATACACGAAGAAAAATCCATCAGAGACGTGACAAAATAGTCTGTGTATATGATGGTTGACGCAGATTGTGACGAATGGTACATATCGTAGCATTGAGCACCGAGCAATAGTTTGTTGAAAATTAAACTTGATTCATGAATCTAGGTGCATTATTCTAAGGTTGATATTATCCATGTACTTCTTCCTAGGTGCATTAATGTAGTTCATGTATGTGTCATGCATTTAATTAGTCCATTAGATTTTCAAGATTCATGTACTACAAAGTTCTAGGAGTTTTATGAGGTCTTAATAAATGCATACAATGTACTAAGGGTCTTTATGTACCTATAAAAGGGCTTGCGATTGAATCATTTAAAAAATAGCCAAGCCACAAAAATATCAAAGAGCATTCTAAGTATTCTCATGTGTTCCTTTCTCTCAACTTCTCATTTTCAACAAAGTGGTATCAGAGCTACGGTTGAAGATAAATAGCTCTTTTCCTTATGCCGTTCCCAAGCTTTGGAAACAAAATTATGGACAATGGTGCATTCGCATGAAGGTGTTGCTTGGCTCACAAGACGTGTGTGAAGTTGTTCAAAAAGGCTATGATGAACCGGAGGATGAAGCGGCTTTGAATCAAAATCAAAAGAACGCGTTGAACAAGCTTCGTAAAGGTGATCAACATGCCCTCTCTATTATTCACATGGGCTTGGATGAAGCCATGTTCGAGAAAGTTGCTTCCGCATCAAAGGCCAAAGAAGCCTGGAATATTTTAGAAAATAATTTCAAAGGAATTGAAAAGGTGAAGAGGGTACGTCTTCAATCTCTACGTGGTGAATTCGAATCTCTACATGTGACGGGGTCCGAATCCGTTTCTGATTTCTTCACTAGAGTGTCCTCCGTAACCAATCAAATGAGGCAATATGGCGAAAATATTGACGATGTTCGTGTTATTGAAAAGATTCTTAGATTGCTTGACTCAAAGCTTGATCTTGTTGGTGTTGCCATTGAGGAATCCAATGACTTGAAGACTATGACCCTTGATCAGCTCATGGGGTCATTGCAAGCATATGAAGAAAGATTAAAGAAGAAGGGAGAGACGGCGACCCAAGTACTCCAAACTAAGGTCTCTTTTGGAGATCAAGTGAAAAAGCAAGAATGGTCTCAGGGGAGAGGTCAAAATCGTGGCCGTGATCGTGGTCGTGGTCATGGTCATGGCCGTGGAGGAAACTTTGGTCGTGGTCGTGGAAGGAGTGGAGACCAACATTCCATCAATGAAAGGTCAAGCTTTCAAATAGGAGGACGTGGAAATTATGGCTACAATAGAGGTGAAAGGAGAAGGTATGATAAAGCTAATATTCAATGTTATTCTTGTCACAAATTTGGGCACTATGCTAATGAATGTAGGAGTGCCACTACAAACAATGAAGTGAAGGTCAATTATATTGAACTTAAAGAAGAAGAAGACGAGACATTGTTGTTATTGGCAACGAATGAAGAAAGAGAGAAAGGAGAATGGTATCTTGACACCGGTGCCGCAAATCACATGAGTGGCAACATAGAGTCATTCTCAACTCTTAATGAGGTGGTGAATGGCAACATCATCTTTGGAGATAATACTAAAGCCCCAATCAAAGGAAAAGGTGATGTCTTAATCCGTGCTAAAAATGGAAGTCATCTTTTGATATCTCAAGTTTATTATGTTCCTACTTTGAAGTCTAATATTCTAAGTTTGGGACAATTACTTGAGATGGGATATGATATTCACTTGAAAGATCGTTGCCTTCTTTTGAGAGATGTTTCTCATAAGTTGATAGCAAAGGTGCCTATGGAGAAAAATAGAATGTTCTTGCTCAATGTTCAAGTTGATCATCCAAGGTGCTTGAAGAGTTGTGTTGAAGATACTTCTTGGCTTTGGCACTTGAGATTTGGCCATTTGAATTTTGGTTGCTTGAAGACTTTGGCGAATGAAGATATGGTGCATGGGTTGCCCAAAATCAATCATCCCAACCAACTGTGTGAAGGATGTCTTTTTGGCAAACAAGCTAGAAAAAGTTTTCCTAGGGAGGCCACTTCAAGAGCATCGAAGCCACTCCAACTTGTTCACGCCGATGTGTGTAGACCCGTCAAACCATCTTCACATGGTAAAGCCAATTATTTCCTACTCTTTATTGATAATTATTCTCGCAAAACTTGGGTCTATTTTTTGAAAGCCAAAAATGAAGTTTTTGGAGCATTCCAAAAATTCAAGACCCTTGTTGAGAAAGAAAGTAGCTATTATATTAAAGCATTAAGGACCGATCGAGGTGGAGAATTCACTTCCGGGGATTTTGAAACTTTTTGTGACACCAATGGGATTCGTCATTTCTTGACTATTCCAAGGTCTCCACAGCAAAATGGTGTCGTAGAGCGGAAGAATAGAACCATTCTCAACATGGTCCGAAGCATGCTTAGAAGCAAAAAGATGCCAAAGGAATTTTGGGCTGAGGCTGTTGCATGTGCGGTATATTCTTAAAATTTTTTTTTTATTTTTTTAATAATTAATTAAAAAAAAAATTTCCTAAATCTACAATCCTTCAATCATAATCCTTCCTTGCTTTTGTTGATCAATTTCATCCCTTGGTTTTCCGGATTGATGATATTATAATGACATAAATTGAATCTTTTAACTCGTACACGTTCCTGTTTTGTTAGGAAAGCAAGTGAACTTTATTCATAACAAGGAAAGCAGTGTTAATCTGCCACAGAAAATGTATTAGTTCAACATTCTCGGATTTCTTTGAATCTCTATTCTTCTTACCATTGCAAAATGTGCGTTGTTTCATTCGCAACAAAGTAAGGCTGAACTTAACTATTTGTGACGAACCTGTAGCACAAGTGGAGCACAAAAGGTGGATTCAAACGTTCTTAGTGGATTCGACTTTTCGAGTGTGGAAGTTAGGATAGCTTCCCATGAGCCATAGTAACGCTTAAAGCTCTCACTAACTGGGACAAGAGGATGACCTAGAACGCACTACCTTAGAAGAACCGACAAGCTCATCCTATATGAGCAAAATCTGTATTGATTGTTTGAGAGTAAGGTTCTCAACTACTAAATTTTGTTTTGCCATGGTTTAAGAATATTCACATACGGTTTATACATTGTATTGATAGTCAATATTTTGCTATTTGTTATTTTCTTTTAGAAATAGTTGGGGGAATGTCGTAAATTTCATAGAAAACTATGTTGATTAAATAATCTATGTCCCGGTTGTCTTCTCTTTGCAGCAGTTGGTCTTGCACCGTTTCCTTTAATCTTACCTCTAGTTCGTTTACAACACCACAATTGGATATCCATGAATTTGTCTTCCGTGGTCTGTGTCTCTTAAAATTGCATAAGGACCTGGAACATCAACTAGAGAAATTATGTAGAACTGTTCGCTCTGTCCCTGTTCTTTGTTCTCCACTTCCATTGTCAATCAAAAACATCCACTCCATATTGACTATCATTTTCAAGACTTGAATCGTGTTCAACCTCGGGTTAGTATCTGGGCATTGTATCCTCAGACAGGATTTCCATCGGACCCAACTAGTTTGGATCATGAATCCTACCAAGAAAATCATTATCTTTAAGATAGCATCACAGATATGCCCCACCCCGAAATTTGACCTCTTCCTTCAGATCCCCACAACACACACCACTAAATTTATTTACAGAACGGTGTGCTGAGAAGTAAAATTCCACATATCTAGTGAAAAAGGTTAATCAATATGAAGGTTTCGTTATCGATTTACTTTTTGTGCATACCAATGATAAAACATGGAGTTAGTTGTTTATAAGTGAAGGGGATGAAGTTGGAAATACAAGAGTTCTTCATGCTTCCAATGGAGGGGAAGAAGAAGTTATGGCAAGAAGGTGACTTGGAGGGCTTTGGGGAGGCGTTTGCTATGTCCGAAGAGCAGAAGCTTGACTGTGACGACCTCTATTACATGGTGTCCATCCCAAGACAATTGAGAAAACGTCACCTGTTTCCCTTGCTTCCTTCTTCATTCCGGCGCGCTCTCTCTCTCTCTCTCTCTCTCTCCCTAAGTTATTATCTTTAATTGGCTTCCTTATCATCTTAGAGAACTTCAATGGAAAGGAATGAAGGAGTGACTTTCTTTTGTCAATAAATTTTTCTAATCTAAAACTTGCTGATAAAAATTGTCATGTTTATGACAACAAATTTTGTCAATAATTTTTTTTTCTATTACTTATTCTTTGAGTGCACTTGGACAGGTAGTGTATGGCGTAGTATTCTGGCGCAAAATGGAATTTGGCGTTTTGCAGGAGGTTGGAATCTAGAACTTCATTGGATGATCGGTGTCACGGCCCGAACCCCATCGAGCACGCGCCATCCTTCATTGGTCGATTAATGCGACGTCCCAGGGTATCGCCGACCTCACTTATAAATATCAGAGATTTAAATCGATCAGCGGAAACCACAAAATACCCGGACAAATAAAACTGGGATAATCAGGGAGAATATACATATTTATTTCTCATCTAAACTTATACAATATTCACAGTTGACATCTGCCATATACACATGCACACCATACTTTAAAACCACCGATATTCAAAAAGGATCGATGACCTGGATATTCTATCGCCAAAAATGGTATACCTCCAAAAACCTATTCCAACCCCTACGCTAGCCCCCTACGCCCTTTACTCGGCGTTCACTCTAAGTCTGATTCCTCGTCCTCTGAATCTGAACTTCCCTAATCAGCCTGTTCCTCCGAGGACTCCGACTCTGCCTCAATCTCGATCGGGTGGTCTATATCACCCGACTCAACTGGAACCTCGACCTGTTCCTCCTCGACCAGCTCCTCAAAGAAATCGTCCTCGGGTACAAAATTGGGATCCATCCACTGCTCAAACGGGAGTATATACTCCGGTTCTTCTGCAGGCTCGTCCTCCGGTTCCGCAGGTACATCTTCGAGTTCGGCCTCTGCCCCTTCTTGTTCCGGTTCTTCCTCTGGAATTGGCTCAAGATCCACATCCATGGGGTCATCTCCTGCTAGAGACCCTTCCGGCTCTGGCTCGTGCTTAGCCCCCGAAGACCCTGGTGCTGCGGGCGCCGGATGTTGTCCTGACTGCGCCAGACTGGTCTCTACACTAGTCAATTCACCATCCGGGGGAGGAATCGCAGAAGGGTCCCAGTCCCCAACTCCATAAAAGGGGACGTCAAATCCGCGGACAGGATCGAACTCATCTACCCCGTCCCTAAAGAACCAGGCGGTGTATGTATGGGGCTCCCACGGGGGTAATCCTACATCTACAAACACTACAGTAGTATGCCTAATCCAGGTCATATGGTCTTCCATAGGAAACTCTACGACATCATGCTCGGTGTGCGTTGGTACTCCAAAACGCTCAGGTGGCGGCGGCGGTTGAGGATTCATTATTCCTGCGGGGGTTCTCAAATGTTTGGTTGAAACAACCGTGAGATTATATCTCAGTAAGTACACCCATAAACCCCACCTAGGCTATCACGTACCTCCAGACAATCACAAAACACAATCACACACCCAACCATCACATAGCAGGCACACAATCAGTACTTACCTGGCCTTCCCAACGTGCAATCTGCACGTTAGTCGTAATATTATATTTTCCAATCACATGCACGTTCGAATCACATTTCACGCATTCACGCTTGCCTCATCACATTCTTTTTCACACCACTCGCCAGTGACCCGTGTTACAGTACACGCCTCAGGTTCACTGCGACTATCTCATCACAACACTCCAGGGCCCGCGTTACAGTACACGCCTCAGGCTCAACATCTACCACCTACGGCACAACCCGCGTTGAAGTACACGCCTTAGGTTGGCAATCTTCCGGTAATACCGAGCATCGTCCCGCATTAAAGTACACGCCTCAGGACGGCACAATTCCTCGCGTAATGGTACCGCCTCAGGGATTTCCATAATCACACATGCCACCCCACACACAATCTCTTACTCATTCACGTGCTCAACACTCACTTGCCAATTAATTGGCCAATCACACGTGGCCCATGCACGCATCAATTCACACACAATTTTATGCTCAATAAGCATCCGATGGCCAATTGACAATTAATTCAATTTGGCCCAAGCGTGCACATAATCAAGCATATTTCCAATCAATCAATTGCACACAAATGCACCTAATTTCGTTACCACAATTCAGTCACATCATAAACACACCATCGACATACAATTTCTCATTTTTCCACCTCTAAACTTCGGCGAATCAATTCCGGTCTTTCACGACATTTTCTCACACTTAATCGCCGAATCCAAATATCCAATTTACGTACCGAACACAACACCACAGCACTCAATTCAGCCACCCACAGCCCGCTTTTGACCTCCAATTTTCACCAAAATTTCCCAAATTCAATCCTAGGGCCCGCTAATCAATTCCGCCTCAAAACTATACCGATCCACATCTAAATAAACCCGATTACACTCCTAATTTTGTCCGTCGATACCCGACGTCCTAAATAGGGTTTAGGGCGCGACTTACCGAAACTCTAGACTAACGCGGCTAGAGCAGAAAGTGGCGGCGATCGGCGGGGACGGCGGCAAACGGCGGAGCGGCTTGGCGACGGCGGCGCGGCTTCCTTGGCCGTGACCCACAGCCACACGGGAGAGAGAGCCGGGAGGGTGAAGGAACGGTGTGAGGTGGTGGTGGTGGCGTGAGGGTGGTGAGGCAGTGCGGCGGTGACGGGCGGTGGCCGGCGGCGACGGTGGTGTGGCAAGCTCGGCCAAGGGGGAGGGAGAGCTCACGTGAGGGAGGGGGAGACCGGGAGAGAGGAGAGAGAGAATGAGGAGAGAGAGAGAGGTGATTTGGACTAAAATAGTCCAATTTTGACCAAAAGTGGCAAATTACCATCATGCCCTTTACTCACAATTCCAATCGACGGCTCAGATTCGATCTTATCTTGAAACCGACGGCCGAGATCGAATCTTTCCCAAAAATATCTAAGGGTAATTTGGGAATTTCATAAAATTCCAAGGGCAAAAATGTCCAATCAAAAAGTTAGGCCAAAATGACCAAAATGCCATTCCCTCTTCAAACTTACCCTTAACAAATTCCTAAGGGTAATTTGGTCACTTTCCTCATTTCTCGCCAAATTTGAATTTTTCTGAAGGATTCGGGCAAATCCGAAGCTGCACGTTTCAACCACAACGTCGTCCTAACGTCCCGTTGTGACTTCCTAATTTTCTGATGTCCAATTTGGGTTCTAATTAATAATCGAATTTCATTAAACGTAACTCGAGTGTTTTTCAAACTAACGGGCGGGTTTTGGGGGGAAATTCGTATATTCGACTCGTGATTGATAATAAATCGAGTCACGTGCAAGTTCTTTCGGTCCGTGATGACTTCGGTTGTCACTTAATCGCGAGGGTCGATCGCTAGATCCGAGGGGCATGATCGTTTGGTATAGGTTCAGGATCATTCGTCAATTCATTTCGTGGTCCAGCGGAATCACCCGCGATCCACTACTATGACAGTGGCGAACTGACCCCTAGCTATCCTTGGATTGACCAACAGTGGTTCAAAATGTCACCTCGGCGATTTTATGATCGAAAATCAATTCACGATCGAATTTTCTTTAGTCTCACAAATTTAAATCCCTAATTAGCCTTTCCCTATTGGTTAGTATCCCAGGAATGATCAGTTCCGGGCAAGAACTAACTACGAGTACGTTCATAAAATCAAGCATTTCATAAACCCCAAATGGACAAATTTCAGGATGTCACAATCGGGGCTACCAAGGGCAAAAACTTGGAGGCGAGACTCCTCAAGCTGTCTTTCTTAGCAACTATCTATTGCATATGGAAGGAATGCAACCGTAGACGATTTCAAAACAAGTCGATTGAAGCTCATCTTCTGTTGGCTAGGATTTGAAAGGTTGTAAGAGGTAGGGCGTCACTCTATGAATAGTGTAGGCCTTCCTAGGCAAATGTTTTATTAGCTACTGTATGGAAGCTTCCTTCCTCCATCTTCTCGCATAATTAGTCTCTTTTAAAATGCTAAGGGTTTTCCTTAAGCCTTTGTACCTCATCTAATTAATGATATTCACATATTTACACCCAAAAAAAATTTATCATGTTAACACATACACTTTGTTAGGTATTCAAATATTAATGTGGCAGGATATCAAAGGGATATACCTCCTAAATTGAGATGATGATACTCCCACTTATTGTTGGGATGAGTAAGTATTTATTAAAATCGCATTTGTAATATTATGTTATTGCCATTTATTATGTTCGTTGAGATACTTATTTTTAGTTTGGGAGTCATCTTATGTTAGTTAACCTTCATTTGCTTAAAAATTTTGAATGAAGTAATTTTTGTCTAGATCTTAACTATAATGCTCTTACTTTTTATAAATCAAGATAGTTTCGTTTACTTAAGTTTGGTTGCTTGTCTAATTCCTAATCCTTGCGTTATTGCTTTCTAGAAATCAACACAAAGTGATTCGCTTAAGATTGCTTGCTTATTATGGTAACTACAATAATTTGCGCATCATGTTAACAATAATTAAATTTCTCGAAGCTGTCACTTTACTATATTCTATAAGATAAGGCCGATCACGAAGCACCAAATATTGTTTGTCTATAAATTGACAGAGTGATATGCAGAGATAAGAAGCCGCACTCTTCTAAGTTGGTTGGGTTTGGCTAGAAGCCAAAAAACAACTCAATATTGGAAAACCGCGAAATAGACATGCAAAATTTGACTTGGACCATGTCATTTTCAGGTAAAGATAACGTCAAGATGGTTGTGCGTTGGCCCTATTACAATGCTAAAAAGAGTTGTTTGGAAGCTTGTGTACTTCTATTTCGAAATGCAACATCTCTTGACGCAACTACTATAAATGAGAAATCAGGTTGCATAACATCCTACAACCATTAGAAATCCTCAAATAATTATTGTAACTCATAACCTACTCTTTCGAGGTTTTTGTTGTCAGATCCTCGCATTGCAACAATGGACGCGAATCTCACAAAGTTCGGTGGTTCTCTTCTAGTCCCAAGTGTTCAAGAGTTAGCAAAAGAGGCCACAACTGAAGTCCCACCTCGCTATGTCCGTACCGAGCAAGATCACCTGTTCATGCATGATGATCAAGGAACTCCCTTGCTTCAGGTACCAGTAATTGGCCTGAACAAACTCTTGTCAAGCAATGGTGATCTGATGGAGTCCGAGCTGGAAAAGTTGCACTTTGCATGCAGGGATTGGGGATTCTTCCAGGTAAAATTTCACGAGATTAGCTTTTTCTATTTGTGAGGATAACTTGAGACAAAATGTGTAGCTATTTTCTAATAAGCGACTTTTGAAGTTCATTGATCCCTTTCTGTGGATGCAGTTGGCAAACCATGGAGTGAGTTGTTCATTGGTGGTGGAGGTGAAGTCGGAAATACAAGAGCTCTTCAAGCTTCCAATGGGGGAGAAGAGGAAGTTTTGGCAACAAGAAGGAGAGTTGGAGAGTTTTGGGCAGGCGTTTGTTGTGTCCGAGGAGCAGAAGCCTGATTGGGCCGACCTCTTTTGCATGGTTTCCCTCCCAAAACATCTAAGAAAGCCTCACCTTTTTCCCATGCTTCCTTCTCCGTTCAGGTTCTCTCTCTCTCTCTCTCTCTCTCTCTCTCTCTCTCTCTCTCTCTCTCTCTCTCTCGTGCATTGAGTACACTAGAAGTTCAAATATACATCTCTCAAGTATGTAAAGTGTCTCCCATCATTTGTAAGAGAGATGTGAAAACTTTCGCCCTCCCCTCCCCTGCTCCTTGAAGTTGGACTTTTCGCTCCGTTTCTGGCTACTAGCTCAGTATGGATTTTTTCGACGTGGGATCTAAATTTAGGAGGATTTTAAGTTTACTCTAAATGGTTGACACATCACCAATCAAATTATAAGGTTACAATTAGGAAAATTCTTTTGTTGCACCCAGTGGATGTGTAGCCAATTCACACGCACCGTTGGGGTGCATGTGAGTTGGGCTACGCATGGGCTAGAAGCATGCAAGATTGGCTTCAAGATTAGCCCACATCATTAAGGATACCTTAGTTTTATTATGAGTATTGTATACACATCTTGCTTAACACTTCTCACACTTCTCACATTTTGTAAGAAAATCTGTAATCTATTCTGCTATTTACTATTTCATCATTATGCAGAGATGTCTTGGATGAATACTCCTCAGAGCTCCGAGATCTTGCAAGGAAGATCCTCCTTCTCATGGAAAAAGCTCTGAAGATGGACACCAAGGAAATGATAGAACTGTTTGATGGGGGCATGCAAGCCTTTAGGATAAACTATTACCCTCCATGTCCGCGACCCGACCTCGTTATCGGCCTCACTCCTCCCTCTGACGCCATAGGCCTCATCAATCTTCTCCAAGTGAATAAAATGGAAGGTCTCCAAATAAGGAAAGAGGGCAACTGGGTCCCCATCAAGCCCCCTTCTTAATGCTTTCATTGTCAATGTCGGAGACATTCTAGAGGTATAAATCTTCGATCTGCCCTATTTATGTTGTCTTGATGTGGAGTTCCATCTAGTTTTGTTTGATATGCGGGCAGTATTTTCTAGATACATGTGGTACTGATAACAAGCCTATTATTTTGTCACGCCCTGAACCCTATCGAGCTCGTGACATCCCTCTTTGGTCGAATTAGTGCGACGTCCCAGGAAACGTCGCCGACCCAAACGATCACATCAGAGTTTGCACAAGGCAGAAACAAGAACATAAACCCTGACAGTAAAATCATGGGGTAATAGGGAGAGATAATTCACCAAGCCACCCAACATAACATTACACCTCGATATGTATACAGTATCCATTCTCATCCATTACACAACCACTAGTCGCTTCGAGCACTCACCAAATTTACTTCAACCTATAATACACATAGAAACTGGCTTCTCTGGATCATGTCATGAACTCCAAAACGGTTAGTAGTATGGGTATATTCTATATCCAAAAATGGGACACTTCAAAAGGCTTGGCTACCCTTAGTCTAGCCCCTATGCCCTGTAGACGGCGTCCATGCCGATTCGGTCTCCCCAGAATCCGAATCTGAATCCTCCTGAGACACGTGTTCCTCTGAAGACTCGGAGTCTGCCTCAATCTTGATCGGGTTATCTTCGTCCCCCGACTCTAATTGCACCTCAATCCGTTCCTCTGATTCAGACTCCTCCTGCAAATTTTCCTTATGCTCCTCCCCTGATTCTTCCTCTGACTCCTCTTCTGGTTCCTCCTCCGAGGCCTCCTCGTACTCCTCTTCGGGCGGCTCTTCTACAGGTTCCTCCTCCGGCTCTACCCCTAAGTCCGAATCCATCGGGTCATACCCAGCCTGCGACTCCTCCGGTTCCGGATCTGGCTCCGCCACTGTAGGCTCGAGCGCTGTAGGAGCATACTGATGCCCTGACTGTGCGAGACTAGTGTCTAAGCTAGTCATCTCGCCATCGGAAGGGGGTATAGCTGACGGGTCCCAGTCCCCCACTCCGTCAAAGGGGACATCAAAATCTCGAACAGGGCCAAACTCATCAAACCCATCCCGAAACATCCAGGCGGTATAGGTGTAGGCTTGCTAGAGGGGTTGCCCTATGTCTACCCAGACTACGGTCATATGTTTGATCCAAGCCATATTGTCGTCTACCGGATACTCTACAACTGAATGCTCGGTGTGCATCGGTATACCAAAACGCTGGAGCGGTGGTGGCGGTGGTGGATTCATGGTTCAGGGCGGGGTTCTGAAATGATTTGGTTAAACAACCATGAGACGAATCTCAATAAGTTGACAGCCTAAACCCTACTTAAGCTACCACGTATCTCCAGACAGGTCCAAACACACAATCACTCAATACATACGTATCACGCACACAAATGCACTTACCTGGGCTCAACCTGCACATTAGTCTCAAATACACGAATTTCAAACCACGTGCACATTCCAAGCTATTCTCATGCCCAAAAGCACACGTCGTACACATGACATTTCCGAACTCCACATTTCACACTCGTTCATGCACTACCACACCATTTTCATTTAACTTGCCAGTGACCCGCGTAAACACGCCTTAGGTCCAATCTTACTTTCACTTGCCACATCACACATTTCACTTTCAATCTCTTTTCACGGCCCGCGTAAACACGCCTCAGGCCCACATTCCTATCGCGACCCGCATAAACACACCTCAAGCTCGATCATATTCTCACTTGCCACATCGTACATCTCATTCTCATTCTCTTTCCACAACCCGCGTAAACACGCCTCAGGCTTTACAATCGTATCATGACCCGCGTAAACACGCCTCAGGCCGGTTCAATTCCCCGCATAAACACATCTCAGGGATTTAGTGATCACGCGAACATGCCAACACACCGTATTTTATCTATACCCCGCGTAAACACGCCTCAGGGCTTTTTAGTGATCACACGCACATCGCACGCCTCAAATTTCACATTTACACATACTCGAGCATTAATCATACGCACTTAAATACATCAAATCCGACCGTCACAATTCAGCCCACAACAAACATACAACCATCATACAACATGCCATTTTACATCGCAAACCATGGCACAACTATCACAGCACTACATGACAATTTCACGCAATTAATTGCCGAATCAAACTATCCATTCCACGCGCCAAACAGAATTTTCCAGCATTCAAACCAATCATTCTCAGCCCTAATTTTCCCCCAAAATGCCACAAATTCATCCCTAAGGCCCCTCATTCAAATCAGCCCCTAAACTACACTAAACCGCGTCTAAACGAGCCCGTTAATACCCGATATCCTAAATAGGGTTTAGATTGTAACTTACTTGAAATCCTAAGTGCCAAGTAAGAGAGAGAGGGTGGTGAGCCGGCGGTCACGCAGCGGCTAAACGGCGGCTACGGCGGTCCGGCAAGACAGCGGCGGCTTTAGCCGGTTGGCCACAGTCACGGCCACGGGAAAGAGAGAGAGATCGGTCGAGAGGGAGATAGAGACGGCGGCGTGAGGGTGGGGGTGCGGCTACGGCAAGCCGGTCCCGGACAGGCGGCGACGGGGTGGACAGCGATGGCCGCGTGGCAAGGGGGAGAGGGGGCGATCGGCCAGTAGGAGAGGGGAGAGAGAGAGTGTGCCGAGAGAGAGGGGGGAGAGAATGAGGGGAGAGAGAGAGAAAGGCCTAAATATACCAATAATTGGTGTCCCTTTTTGCAAAATGACCATCTTGCCCCTCTCTCTACTTTCCAATCGACGGCCACGATTCGTTCTTATCTTGAGATCAATGGCCGAGATCGAATCTTTTCCAAAATATCCAAGGGTAAAATGGGAATTTCACAAAAAGTCCAAGGGAAAAATTGTCCAAAAATTGTCATTTCTAAAGTGAGGGTGAAATGACCAAAATGCCCTTCTCCCATTATACTTGACCTTAATAAAGTCCCAAGGGTAAAACAATCATTTTCCATTTATCACCGAAATTCGATTTTTCTGAAGGATCCGGACGATTCTAAGGCTGATCATGGTAATAACATCGTCGTCCAAATGTTCTGTCGTGACTTTCTAAATTTCCAATGCCCAACTTGGTCTCTAATTAATGTAACTTGAACGTATCTCGAACTAACGGGTGGCTTTTGGGGAAATTTGCACATTCGACCCATGACCGATACTAAATCAAGCCACGTTTAAACTTACTCGGATTGTGACGACCTCGGTTGTCATGTAATCGCGAGGATCGATCGCTAGTTTCAACGGGCACGATTGTTTTGTATAGGTTTAGGATCAGTCGTCAATTCATCTCGTAGTCAGGCGGACTCACCCGCGATCCACTCATATGACAATGGCGAACTGATCCCTAACTATCCTTGGATCGGCCTACATTGGCTCAAATGTCACCTCGACAATTTTCATGGTCGAAAGTCGGTTCACAATCGAGTTCTTTAGTCGTGCGAATTTAAATCCCTAATTAGTCTTTCCCTAACGGTTAGTATCCCAGGAGTGATCAATTCCGGGCGAGATCTAACTACAAGCACGTCCATAAATCATCCATTTTATAAATCCCAAGCGGGTGGGATTCCAGAATGTCACATATTTCGTACACAATCTGAGTAACATTTTATTTATACAAATTTTAATAATATCTTTGGATGGATAGTCTACATAACAGGAATTTATACCGTTGTGAATGCAATGATTATCTTGAATAATATGGTGGACAGATGCAGGAAATTTGTGTAGTTATGTATATATTTTCCGAGTCCCAATGTGGACATCAATGTTTATTCATAAGCTGAGCTAATTAGCCTGATAGAATAAGTAGGGACAATGGATTTCATGAACAAAATTCATCAAAATTTGACAAAATCGTTTGTGCATTTGATGATCGACACAGATTGTGACGAATGGTACTTATTGTAGCATTGAACACCGGGCAACAGTTAACTCGATGAAGCAGAGGCTCTCAATTGCCACATTTTATAGCCCGAAACTGGAAGGGGAAATGGGTCCTGCACCAAGCCTGATCACACCGGACAAGCCAGCACTGTTCAAGAGATTGGCATTGCCGATTACTTCAAGGGACTCTTCTCTCGTGAGCTTCAAGGGAAGTCATATCTTGACAGTATGATGACGATTTAGGACGAAGAAAATAATGGGAATTAAATTTGATCATTGAGAAACCAAACTATAAACTATTATAGCTGAAATCCTATCTTTATGTTGACTCTCTCCAGACTCCATGTATGTGACATCCTGAAATTGTCCATTTGGGATTTATAAAATGTTGGTTTTATGAACGTACTCGAAGTTAGTTCTCGTCCGGAACTGATCATTCCTGGGATACTAACCATTAGGGAAAGGCTAATTAGGAATTTAAATTCGTCCGACTAAAGAAAATTCGATCGTGAATTGATTTTCGACCATAAAATCGTCGAGCTGACATTTTGAGCCACTGTTGGCCGATCCAAGGATAGCCAGAGGTCAGTTCGCCACTGTCATAGTAGGGGATCGCGGGTGATTCCGCGGGACCATGAAATGAATTGACGGATGATCCTGAACCTATACCAAACGGTCGTGCCCCTCGGATCTAGCGGTCGATCCTCGCGATTTAAATGACAACCGAAGTCGTCACAAACCGAATGAACTTGCACGTGACTCGATTTATTATCAGTCACGGGTTGAATATGCGAATTTCCCCAAAAAGCTGCCCGTTAGTCTGAGAAACGCTCGAGTTACGTTTAATAAAATTTAATTATTTATTTGAGCCCAATTTGGACATCGGAAAATTAGGAAGTCACAACGGGGCGTTAAGATGACGTCGTGGTGGGAATGTACAGCTTCGGATTTGCCCGAATCCTTCAAGAAAATTCAATTTCGGCGAGAGATGAGGAAAGTGACCGTTTTACCCCTAGGAGTTTGTTAAGGGCAAGTTTTAAGAGGGAAGGGCATTTTGGTCATTTTGCCCTGGCTTTGGAAAATGACAATTTTACCCTTGGACTTTTTGAGAAATCCCCAAATTGCCCTTGGATATTTTCGAACAGATTCGATCTGGGCCGTTGATTTCAGGATAAGATCGAATTTGGGCCGTCGGTTGAATTTGTGAGAGAAGGGCAAGATCGTCATTTTGGCCCTCAATTATTTGGTTTGACTATTAAAGGCCCAAACCAATCTCTCTCTCCTCATTCTCTCTCTCTCATCTCACGGCTCCCTCCCCTCCCTCACCGTGAGCTCTCTCTCTCTCCCCTCTCCCGTGGCCGTGACTCACGGCAAGGAGGCCGTCGCCGTCCGCGCCACCGCCGAGCCGTGCCGCCGCACGCCGCCGTCCCCGCCGATCGCCACCGCTTTCCACTCTAGCCGCGTTAGTCTAGAGTTTGGTAAGTCGCCCCCTAAACCCTATTTAGGATATCGGGTATTAACGGACTAGTTTAGACACAGTTTAGTTGGTTTTAGGGGTTGATGGAAGTGATTATAGATGGATTAGAGGAGAGCTTGATCCCTTGTTGTGTTCATGGATGTTCATGTGGCTGTTGGATGATAGTTTGGACATGGTGGAATGAGTTTTGGCAGTTGAAATTCGGTAGAAATCAATTAGGGTTTGAATCTTGGAGGTTTGGTATGATTCTCGGATTCGCGGTTATTGTACCCGTCCGGTTTGCTATTTTTTTGGATAATTGTGTGGGTCGAATTTGAGGAAGTTTTCTTCATGAAAGTTGCTCCCAACATCTTGAAGTATGACATATTTTAAATTTGTAATTTTTGGAGGCCATTTGAGTCGTATGAAAACCCATTTTCAGACCGTATTAAAACTGCCCGGAACACTGTTCATCCCGACCTTCTTGTATGGTTGAATTTTTATAAAATTTTTCAGATATATTTTCAATAAACTTCCTTCACAAAAGTTGTTGGTGACTTTATTTTATATGACATATAAAAATTTCAAAGCTTTTGAAGGTGATTTGGGTATTGAAATAAATGTATTTTGAGGACAAAACAGTCTGTTAGAGCGAACTGATTTTGGTCTGATTTCGAGGGACAAAAAGGCATGGTTACAGATTGAAACGGATTTTGTGTTCTTCGTAAGAAATGTTTGTTAAGATGTTTTTTATGATATATCCAAAATTTAGAATTTTTGAAGTTCGTTTACTATTTATTGTGATGGGATTTCGGTTACTGTGTAAACTGCCCAGATTTACCCTGATTCTATGGATGTTCATTTTTATGAGCGGAATGGTGGGGGTGTCGAGGTTGAATAGTTGCTGCCCTCGTGAATGGAATTGATGCTTGAATGTGTGTTATATGAGTTGATTTGAGGATGAAATGAGGATGTTTCGGGGCTGAAGTGAGACTGAATAGAGTGCCGGACGTTGTGGGATGGAATTGACGAGCTTAGGGCTCGAGTTAAGGACAAATGGTGTCGGTTTGGTGTGCGGTAGTGTGGCTGGATTGTGGTGTTTAATATGGTTGGAAATGAGCTTGGAAATGTCGAATTTATGCCTATGAACGTGGCTGTGTTTGTGGGCCCGTGAGTGGCCTTGTGTGTTTATTGTACCGTGATTTGATGGATTGAAATGTGCTTGTTATGTGCACGCTCGGGTCGAATTGAATTGATTGTCAATTGACCGTGTTGGATGCTTATTGAGCATGAGAAATGCGTGGTTTGATGCATGCACGGACCAAGTGTGAATGGCCAATATGTTGGCATGTGAGTGTTGAGCATGTGAATGAGTAAGAAATGGTGTGTGGTGTGGCATGCGTGATTGTGGAAATCCCTGAGGCGGTACCATTACGCGGGGAATTGTGCCGTCCTGAGGCGTGTACTTTAACGCGGGACGATGCCCGGTATTACCGGAAGATTGTCAACCTGAGACGTGTACTTCAACACGGGTTGTGCCGTAGGTGGTAGGTGCTGAGCCTGAGGCGTGTACTGTAACGCGGGCAAGAGACATGGCCTGAGGCGTGTACTGTAACGCAGGCCCTGGAGTGTTGTGATGAGTTGGTCGCAGTGAACCTGAGGCGTGTACTGTAACGCTGGTCACTGGCGAAAGTTGTGGAAAAGATGTGATGAGGTTGGAACAAATGCACGAAATATAATTATAACATGCATGTGAGTGAAATTGTGCTCTTATGCCTAACGTGCAGGTTACATGCTTGAAAGGCCCAGGTAAGCAGAATTGTGTGCTTGCGATGCTATGGTTGAATGTGATTGTGTGTTGTGATTGTCTGGAGGTACGTGATAGCCTAGGTGGGGTTTAGGGTGTGTGCTTATTGAGATGTGATCTCATGATTGTTTCAACCAACATTTTCAGAACCCCAGCCTGAGCAATGAATCTTCCTCCGCCTCCGCAGTATTTTGGGATACCGATGCACACCGACCATGACGTGGTAGAGTGCCCAACAGACGAGCCAGAGGTTCAGAGGGAATCAGATTTGGAGTGGACGCCAAGCAGAGGGCGTAGGGGCTAGTGTAGGGGTTGGGAATAGGCTTTTTGAAGCGTACCATTTTTGGTGATAGGTATACCCAGGCTACTGATCTTTTTCAACGTTTGTGGTTTATAGAGTAAAAGTTCGGTGTGCTCATGTATATTGTGGTGTGTAAATTGTGGATATTGTATAAGTTTGAATTAGTAATAGATGTGGTTAATCTCCCCTGTTTACCCCAGTTATTATTGTCCGGGTATTGATTGTGGCTTTCGCTGATTGATAAATCTCTGATAAGTTTAATTGGGTCGGTGATTTTCCGGGACGTCGCTTTATTCGACCAGAGAAGTGTGTTGCGTGCTCGATGGGGTTCGGGGCGTGACATCACGTGTTGAATTGGTATCAGAGCGAGGACAGCTCGATCTAAACTGGTCAAAGTTTGGAGTGATAAGGAGTAGAGACCCTGGGGTAATAATTTAGGGAGACCTTAGCTAGTTATAGGGCGGAATGAGCTACACGTGCCTCCAGATTGTTTGTTGTGATTGATTGAGTGAAATGATTGTTATGGTAATTGAAATGTAGGTGCGTCTGGACCTGACGTAAGTGTTCAGACCCTATTGATTGTGGCCTTGTGCCTGTGGTGATTAAGTGCCCGCTAAGTGAATTCTTGCGTTAATTCACTACCTAGGACTAGATGGATCTAGTTGGCCTAGGTTACTAATTCCTGAGTGGAATTATAGCAGGTAGGAGAGTGGTAGGAAGCTGATATAATGAGCAGCGAAGGAAGAGGTGTAGGAAGAGTCCCAAGAAGGGGCGCAGGAAGAGGAACAAGGGGTGGAGGTCGTGCTCGAGCTAGAGCTATAAAGGACCTCGGAATGGGTGCTAGAGCGGTAGAAAACCCTGGAGTTGATGTTGAAGCTGCAGTGGACCCCAGAGTTGATGTTAGACCTGCAGAGGATCCTAGAATGGAAGCGGTCATGAGGACCCTAGAACAGATTGGTAATCTGATAGGATAGCAGACTCAAGAACGAGCTGCTATGATTGCCCAAACTGCCAAGGCCGCTGTGGCCGCTGCTCCCAATAATAATAATGGGAATCAAGGACAGGGGCAAGCGAATGTGAATAGGCAAATGTACCAATTGGTCGAGCAGTTTATAAAATTGAAGCCTCCTAAGTTTGATGGCAGAGGCGATCTCGAGGGTGCATCGCTTTGGGTAGAGGAATTAGAAAAGGCTTTTGAGGTGTTGGGATGTACAGATGAGGAGAAGGTGACATTAGTAGTATATCAATTGCAGGGAAATGCAAATGATTGGTGATAGAGAAGAAAGGATAGACCTGGCGGTCTTAGCCATGTATGATTTTGATGTGATAGTAGGTATGGACTGGCCGTCTAAGCAAAGGGCAGTAATGGATTGCAATAGTAGGGTGATCCAATTTAATTCCGTTGGACACCCGGAATTCAAATTTGTGGGAAATCGAGGAGGACCTTCAATTCCATGGATTTCGTCACTAGAAAGGACTAAGTTATTGGATGAAGGGTGTCAAGGATTTCTAGCGGCTGTAGTTGATTCAACGGCTGAGGAGTCGAGGCTAGAGGACATAGCCGTGGTGTGCGAGTATCCCGATGTGTTTCCTCAAGAATTGCCGAGATTGCCACCAGAAAGAGAAGTAGAGTTTGTAATTGAGTTGGCACCTGGAACTGAGCCAATCTCGAAGGCACCTTATAGGATGTCGCTATCGGAGTTAAAGGAATTAAATGTGCAAATGTAAGAGTTATTAGACAAAGGATTTATTCGTCCGAGTGCGTCTCCGTGGGAAGCGCCGGTTTTATTTGTGAGAAAGAATGATGGATCGTTGAGATTATGTATTGATTATAGGCAGCTAAATCGGGTGACGATCAAGAATAAACATCCCTTGACGAGGATTGATGATTTATTTGATCAGTTACAAGGGGTTTCGGTGTTCTCTAAAATTGATTTGAGAACAGGGTTTCATCAGTTGAGGATTAGGAAGGAGGATATACCGAAGACGGCATTTAGGACGAGATATGGACGTTATGAATTTTCGGTAATGCCATTCATATTGACGAACACCCCTGCTGCCTTTATGGATCTAATGAATCAGGTGTTTAAGGAATTCTTAGATCAATTTGTGATTGTGTTCATAGACGACATATTGGTGTACTCGAGGAGCCTAGAGGAGCATGAATTTCACTTGAGTAGAGTGTTGCAGACTTTAAGAGAGAACGCACTGTATGCTAAGTTTAGCAAGTGCGAATTCTGGCTCAATCGAGTAGCATTTCTCGGACATGTGATCTCTGGGGAAGGAATCTCAGTGGATCCATCAAAGATTGAGGCGATAATGAAATGACCAAGACCGACGACGGTAACGGAGGTTAGAAGTTTTTTGGGTCTGGCAGGATATTATCGTCGTTTCATGGAAGGGTTTTCGGCAATAGCGACGCCGTTGACCCATTTATTGAAAAAGGAGACTAGATTTGAATGGACCGACAAATGTGAGAGGAGTTTTCAGGAATTGAAGCATAGATTGACAACGACACCCGTGTTGACTATTCCATCAGGACCCGGAGGATATGAAATTTATAGTGATACGTCGTTGAAGGGATTGGGGTGTGTACTCATGCAAAATGGGTAGGTAGTGGCCTACGCGTCTAGACAGTTAAGACCGCATGAGTTGAATTACCCGACGCATGATTTGGAATTAGCCGCAATAGTATTCGCCCTGAAGATTTGGCAACACTACTTATGCAGAGAGAAATTTCAGATCTATACCGACCATCAGAGCCTCAAATATCTGTTTTCTCAAAAAGAGTTAAACATGAGGCAACGTCGGTGGATGGAGTGGTTGAAAGATTATGACTGTGATATACTATATCATCCCGGGAAGGCCAACCGGGTAGCCGATGCATTGAGTCGGAAGTCGAGCATCGCGCATTTAATGGTCAAGGAATGGACATTGTTAGAAAAAGTGCGAGACTCGGAGTTTAGATTCGAAGTAAGTCAAGTCTCGAGCTTGCTGGCTATGCTTAAGTTTGAACTGGAGATCCAGGCTAAGATTAAGATGTTGCAGTCTACGGATCAAGAAATCCAAAGAATTTTAGAGATGGAGGAGATCAAGAGAAAGCCGGACTTCCAGATATCTGAAGATGGGATATTGAAGTTCCGTGGACAATTATGTGTGCCTGACGATGCGGAAATTAAGGAAGAGATTTTGTCAGAAGCGCATCGTAGCAGTTATAATATCCATCCAGGTAGTACGAAAATGTACCAGAACTTGAGGCAGTACTACTGGTGGAATGGTATGAAGGTAGACATAGCCAGGCATGTAGCCAAATGTCTGACGTGCCGGCAAGTGAAGGCACAACATTGTAAGCCCGGGGAATTATTGCAACCTTTGGAAATCCCAGAATGGAAATGGGAGCATATAATTGTGGATTTTGTGACGGGATTACCAAGGAGCCAAAGAGGCCATGATGTTATTTAGGTGATGGTGGACAGATTGACCAAGTCGGCACACTTTTTAGCTGTGCAAAAGGACTTCGCATTAGATCGATATGCTCAGTTGTATGTGCAGCAGATAATTCGTTTGCATGGGGTACCGGTGTTGATTACCTTAGATCGTGATCCTAGGTTTACCGTACATTTTTGGAAAAGTCTACAGACGGCATTAGGATCAAAGCTGCAATTCAGTACTACTTATCATCCGCAAACGGATGGTCAGTCTGAGAGGACGATTCAGACTTTAAAGGATATGCTTCGGGCATGTGTGTTGGATTTTTAGGGTAAGTGGGAAGAGCAATTGCCCTTAGTAGAATTTGCTTATAACAATAGTTTTCAGCAGAGCATAGGTATGGCGCCCTTTGAAGCGCTATATGGCAGGGCTGTAGAACGCCCGTGTGTTGGGATGAAGTAGAAGAAAGGAGTATAACTGGACCAGAGTTAGTTCAACAGTCAGTTGAGGCTGTTAAAGTGATTCGTGAAAGGCTGAAAACAGCTCAAAGCCGTCAAAAGAGTTATGCAGATAAAAGGCATAGACCTTTGGAGTTTCAAGTAGAGGATCACGTATTTCTTAAGGTATCGCCCATGAGAGGACTATCCAGGTTCGGTAAGAAAGGCAAGTTAAGTCCGAGGTACGTGGGACCTTTTGAGGTTTTAGAAAGGATCAGGGAATTAGCGTATCGCCTTACACTTCCACCGAATTTATTGCAAGTGCATAATGTGTTCCACGTATCGATGTTAAGGAAATATAAACCGGACCCAACTCATGTGTTAAATTATGAGGAGATAGAAGTCGATGACAAGGTGTCCTATGTCGAGAGACCAGTAACGATTGAGGATTAGAAAGAGCGAGTGTTGAGGAACAAGATGATCCCGATGGTCAAGGTTATTTGGGAACACCGCGGGACAGAAGGTGCGACGTGGGAAAGTGAAAAGCAAATGCAACGTCAATACCCCTATTTGTTTGAGTAGTAGTGAGATTTGTAAATTTCGAGGATGAAATTTTTGTAAGGGGGAAAAATTGTGACATCCTGAAATTGTTCATTTGGGATTTATGAAATGTTGGTTTTATGAACGTACTCGAAGTTAGTTCTCACCCGGAACTGATCATTCCTAGGATACTAACTATTAGAGAAAGGCTAATTAGGAATTTAAATTCGTCCGACTAAAGAAAATTTGATCGTGAATTGATTTTCGACCATAAAATCGTCGAGCTGACATTTCGAGCCACTGTTGGCCGATCCAAGGATAGCCAGGGGTCAGTTCACCACTGTCATAGTAGTGGATCGCGGGTGATTCCGTGGGACCACAAAATGAATTGACGGATGATCCTGAACCTATACCAAACGATCGTGCCCCTCGGATCTAGCTGTCGATCCTCGCGATTTAAATGACAACCGAAGTCGTCACGAACCGAATGACCTTACACGTGACTCGATTTATTATCAGTCACGGGTCGAATATGCGAATTTCCCCAAAAAGCCGCCCGTTAGTCTGAGAAACGCTCGAGTTACGTTTCATAAAATTTAATTATTTATTTGAGCCCAATTTGGACATCGGAAAATTAGGAAGTCACAACGGGGCGTTAAGATGACGTTGTGGTGGGAACGTACAGCTTCGGATTTGCCCGAATCCTTCAGGAAAATTCAATTTCGGCGAGAGATGAGGAAAGTGACCGTTTTACCCCTAGGAGTTTGTTAAGGGCAAGTTTTAAGAGGGAAGGGCATTTTGGTCATTTTGCCCTGGCTTTGGAAAATGACAATTTTACCCTTGGACTTTTTGAGAAATCCCCAAATTGCCCTTGGATATTTTGGAAAAGATTCGATCCGGGCCGTTGATTTCAGGATAAGATCAAATCTAGGCCGTCGGTTGAATTTGTGAGAGAAGGGCAAGATCATCATTTTGGCCCTCAATTATTTGGTTTGACTATTAAAGGCCAAAACCAATCTCTCTCTCCTCATTCTCTCTCTCTCATCTCACGGCTCCCTCCCCTCCCTCACCGTGAGCTCTCTTTCTCTCCCCTCTCCCGTGACCGTGACTCACGGCAAGGAGGCCGTCGCCATCCGCGCCACCGCCGAGCTGCGCCGCCGTCCCCGCCGATCGCCGCCGCTTTCCACTCTAGCCGCGTTAGTCTAGAGTTTGGTAAGTCGCCCCCTAAACCCTATTTAGGATATCGGGTATTAACGGACTAGTTTAGACACAGTTTAGTTGGTTAGGGGTTGATGGAAGTGATTATAGATGGATTAGAGGAGAGCTTGATCCCTTGTTGTATTCATGGATGTTCATGTGGCTGTTGGATGATAGTTTGGACATGGTGGAATGAGTTTTGGCAGTTGAAATTCGGTAGAAATCAATTAGGGTTTGAATCTTGGAGGTTTGGTAAGATTCTCGGATTTGCGGTTACTGTACCCGTCCGGTTTGCTATTTTTGTGGACAATTGTGTAGGCCGAATTTGAGGAAGTTTCTTCATGAAAGTTGCTCCCAACATCTTGAAGTATGACATATTTTAAATTTGAAATTTTTGGAGGCCATTTGGGTCGCACGAAAACCCATTTTCATACCGTATTAAAACTGCCCGGAATACTGTTCATCCCGACCTTCTTGTCTGGTTGAATTTTTATAAAATTTTCCAGATCTATTTTCAAGAAACTTCCTTCACAAAAGTTGTTCCCGACTTTCTTTTCTATGACATATAAAAATTTCAATGCTTTTCAAGGTGATTTGGGTGTTGAAATAAATGTATTTTGAGGACAAAACACTCTGTTAGAGCGAACTGATTTTGGTCTGATTTCGAGGGACAAAAAGGCATGGTTGCAGATTGAACCGTGTTGACACCTAATTTTTAGCCGACAAGTTATTAAAAGTAGAAAATTCGAGATTACGGTTTTCGATCACCACGGAACCTGTTTCTTGAACAAAAAGTGTCGTTTTTTAATTCTGTCTGTTGGCCTAGCTTCTGTAAACAATTTTGTATTCATTTCATGCAAAAATCCGAAAAGTCAAACGGTTGACTTTTGAGTTGACTTTTTGGTCAACCCTTTGACCAAATGTCAACCCCTGGTCAAATTGGGGCTTTTCACATAAAAAGATTCCTTTCAAGTTCAATTTCACTTTAGAAGTGGAAATTCGAGAAAAATTCAAAGATTTGATCATAACATCAAGCTAATAGTGAAAAGTCAACTAGGGTTTGACTTTTGATCAAACCTTTGACCAAAAAAATTAAAAATACAAAAATCCAAAAATCATCTTATTTTACATTCAATTTGCCTTTGTCATTTGAAATTTTACAAAAATCGATTTAGAATCAACTTTTTCCTAATTTGCGGAATTTGATTCAAATCGGCAAAAAATGAAATTACTTCATTTCTAGTCATTTTTTAGGTTAGTTTTCTTCATGACATTTGATTTAGAGGTCATCTTATATTCAATTTTGGAACCAATTTTGTGATTCCAAGCCAAACACAAAAACCCCCAATTTTGGCCATAATCAGTGATTTGGATCGATTCTTCATGATTTGCGCAATTGAGGCACGAATGAGCCTAATTTCTTATATGAAATCCAAATTCAAAATCAATTTTGGAAGATTCACATGAATTTGAGCCCATTTGATCAATTTAGTGATCCAATGATTAAGAAGTCTAAGAGTAATTGGTCCAATTAGTGCAATTCAACTTGACCCACTCTAGACTAATACTCAATTTGATGAATTGAGACTCAATTTGGCTAATTGGACTTCAATTAAATTTGTTAGTCTAGTTCGGCCATGCGATTACCCAAATTCAAGAACAATTGAGCCAAACAAGTTAAATTGGATCAATTTGTGCATGAATTTCAAATCGGTTCAATTCAATTTGATCGAATTCGATATTAATGGGGTCAATTAATCATGATAGAGATCAAATTGTACAAAATAGGAACAAATGGAATCAAGGATTGAACTAGTTCAATCAGGCCAAATTCGGGGCTAACCGGTTCAACCCGATTTGATTCAAATTGAACCGGTTTGATCAGATTGGCCATTTTCCGATCAAAAATCCGGTAATCGACGGTCCATTCCGACTAGCAAAGGCCGGCCACATCCTTTTGAGCCCAAAAAATGACAAAAATGCCCTTAATTGAAAATTACGAAAATGCCCCTAAGAAAAATTACTAAAATACCCTTCTTCAAGGATTAAGCAAATTAATTAAGGGATAAGCAAATCAATCATGGCCATTCATTTAGAATTGATCATGTCCATCCATGATGCCATGTCACCAATCCTTAGCCCTTAAAGAATATTCTTAATCATTAATGATGCATTTTAGGCTATTGGATTAATCTAAGGGCTAGGATTCAAAGTTGAGGGGAGTATATAGTTTTTTTTCCCTCCAAAATAGGGGGGGACACTCATTTTCAGATATGAATTCTCTCTCCTCTTTCTCTCACTCTCGCTCTCTCTCTAAACTCACGTATCTCTCTCTCTCGTTCTCTCTCGGCCGCCGGCCATCTCGCCTCTTCGCCAGCCGTTTTCCGGCGAACCACTGCCTCACCGTCGTCCGCCACGGTGCCACAAGGCCGGTCGCAAGACCAGGCGACCTCGCTGGTGGCCGGAGCTCCTCATTCCGGCGAGTTTTCCTCCAAGGCAGCATCACCGGCGTTGCCGCCGGTGATTTGATCCGCCGGTTCAAGCGGCTGAACCGGCCAACCGGCGTTCCCTCCGGCGATCCAGAACCTCCAGCAGCATTCCTCTGCATCTTCATGTCGCTGTGGTGGCTGGCTTCTCGTTGAACAGCCACCGGATCGTTTATTTTGACTTGATTTTCCGTTATTAGTTCACTAGTGTGAGATCGAATCGATTCTCACTATAGTTTGTGCAATCTCCTCTCATAGGTTGTCGAGCTTTCCGAGACTTCTCCGTGCTGTTCTTGATCTGAATACGGAGGCCGGATCGCTCGATTGCGCGTCGGAGCATCGTTAAACAAGGTAAGTAAACTTGAATGTTGTTCTGCAAATTTGTGTACAGAGAAACCTGCATGTTTGAGATGCCGATTTCAGATCGTTAATGTTGAAATCTTGCGAAGTGATGAACCAGAGAATCGTAAAACACGTCTTAAGCTTCGATTTGATATATTGCATGCCCCAATCGGACTTAGTTTGCTATGTCAAAACTCTTTCGAAAGTTAGGATCAGAATCTGGATTGTGATGTTCAACTCTGTTCTGATGATTTCCTGATTGACGTTGTGCTGTTTGATGATTTTTCCGATTTTCTACAATCATTTTTTGAAAACACTTCCTTCATGAAATTCGTAAAACACATCTTAATCTATTTATCATAACATTTTCATAAAATTCCAAGCATGTTAGCATGGTACGATCTACAACGTCATCTATGCATGAATCGGGTGACAGACTGGTTTCTGATTGACCTTCGTGTGTTCTTCGATTTTCATAAATTCGTGTGCTCAAAATATAAAAAAAATTTCTTCACGAAATTTTACACTGAGATCGATATCTTTCCATTGATACTAATTTCATCAAAAGTGGAGTTCATTTGAATTTTCAAAAGGAATTTTTATGATCGAATCAGTATCTGTGTTCAGATCTGATTTTCATTCCTTTGAAATTCAAAAGATGTTTCTCCGAATTTGATAAAGTTAGAGTCCTCCTTTGCAAAACGTCAAAATTACAAAGTTGTTCATTGAGGTCTCATTATGTTGACTGAAAATTTTGAGGGCCTAATAGCAATTTTTGGAGGATCAATTTGCTTAAAATTTCATATAAGGCCTTCTTGGGTTAAAATTTGATTTGCAATTGAGTCTTTTGTGAAAACAGAATTTTATAAAAATTTGGAGGACTTTTTAGCAAAAACTCAAAACATAAAAGTTGTTGCACACGGTGAATCCTAACTATCTAAAAATGTTCACGCAGTTTTGAGAAGGTTTGTTATTTTTCCCGCCATTATTTTCAAATCCATAATAGAACTGGGTCCAGTCTGCCACCGAGAGTGAATTTGATATTTTCGGGAAAATCGGTGAGGATTTAGAAAAAATATCCTTCTTGACTTTTGATTCTCATGTCATAATATTTCTAATGACACCTGAATCACTTCATTTGGACATCATTAGGGTAGTTAATCACATCTGAACAGAAGCAATCCGAATTAGATAATAACTGAATAGGTGGTCTCCTTATGAAGCCCACTTCCCAATGCTTGATTGGCTTCGAAATAAGGCCCATGGGCCTGAATGCATGCTTATTCCATTGCTATGCATGCGTTTGTTAGATGAATATTAGGCCCGATGCATGTTCGGCGGGTAGTCCATTGTGGTCATTTAGAACCCGACTTTAGGGGTTAATTGATATGAGTTGCCGTTTTGTGAAGGCAAATGGTAGCCCATTATCGTTAACCATTGATCAAATAATGTTAGATGATTAGGTGGGTGGTGAATCGAAATGCATGAAAAACAAAGGCCGATCGCGAGGCCCGTGTTTGATTAGTGAATTGTTTGCACCATTGCTTTTCTTTGGTTATTCCTTTGTACATTGTTTGTCGTGAATGTATGTTGTGAATGTAAACGCCGACACCCGAGAGGCGGTCCATGGGAGATAATCCAAAATGGTGAAAGACTAAGGCGATTGACCGATGTCCAATCCGGTCTCAATTTGTATTCATTTGATGATGGCGATAGACCGATGTCCGATCCGGTTTCAATTCATATTCAATTCATTCGTCCCCGATCATGTCTCGGGTTCTCAATTTGTGTTGTAATAAACACCCGATGAGTTGCGCGTTTTTACTTTCTCGCACTTAGAATTAGCTCGTTTTTTCGATACTTCGAGTGTTTACTTTACGAAATGTCTTTCAATACAATTGATTGTTTCTTTCTTTTTCTAGACTAAGATAGGATTAGTTTAGAATCTTAAATGAAAATACAAAAACAAGATGCATGATCACCTAGTGGACTAAGATTTTAACATGAAAATGGTAAAGAACAAATGCACAACAACTTAGATAACAACCATCTTAAGTTTAGCGGTACCGAAAGGGCGTTAATAGAAATATTAACGTAAGCTAGTCCCCGAACCTTCGATCTCTGGTTTTCGTAGAAACCGAAATGAAACTCCCGCGTTTCGGTTGGGTATTCTAGCCGACCCCCGACCTAGGCTAGTGGCGACTCCTAAAAAAAATAAAATTGATCCGCTGTCACGCGAGATATGGATTTAGGGAAAATCCACGTTCATGATCAATGGGCCATATGGATAACCAAAAGATTTATGCTTCAGTAAAATCATTTTTATGATGTGCCATATGAGCCGTTTCATGAACACTTATCTCTAAACCCGCCTTATCGAGTTCGGCCCTCGTGAGGTAGGCCGCGACAGGCTTGGCGACTCCGCTGGGGACTAGGTTACAAACCTAAGTGGATTAAAGCCGTAATAAACTTGTTGGTTGTTATCTCATTTGTCTACATTTTGTAGCATCGACTGCATGTCGAAGTCGCGTGGAAAATGAGGTTAGTCCACTAACCATGTGTTAAATGGTTTTGTAGGTAGGAGACATAAGGGGTGGAGTGAATGCAAACCCTTTGTTTTGCAGGTGGCATTCGGGTGAATGTCGAATGTATGAGATTATATTGAAGTGTTGTTTGCTTTAGATTTAAATGCATGTTTACTTGCTTTAGCACGACACAATGCACCCACGTCCCGCGGTCTAAAACCCCGGATCGCTTTAGGGCACCTTTAGGAGGTATTAAGAGTGGAATCCGCATGTGAATGCATGTGGTAATCCATTCTTCAATACCGCTCATCTTGATTAGTAAGAAGTGCACCGACCGACGTTAGTAGCAGTGGGTAAACTCTTCTTATCTAATTAAGATGGGGACGTTAAATCTTTAGAATCCTACCCTTAGATGTCAAAACCCACATGTCCTCATGCGATGTGTCGATGTGTTTGCCATTTTTTTTTTCATGGTAAGGTTGGTTGTATCCTTCGGCAATTTCAATTACGCCATTTCAATTCCACGTTATATTCCTTTCTATAATGCGTAGTGATTAATCTTGATGCCCCAAATTAGGATTAGTCAAAATGGATATGTCGGAGATTCGAATCATCCCCGTACCTAGAGCTCTCGTGACCATGTGGGAAAGTCTCGAGTCAAAGCACAAGGACTACGTGGAAAAGAGGATCGGATATCTTCCCGCACTTTTATACATCGAGCCTCGTATCGCCATGATTAAGGCATTGTCCCATTTTTGGAACTCAAAGACATCCTCTTTTGTGTTTGGTCGAAATGAGTTGACCCCTATAATTGAGGAGTACGATATTGCCATTGGAAGAGTCGGGTCTTTTGGTCTAGTTAGTCCTCCGATAGATATAGATCCTATAACTCTTTTGAGCCAATTCTTAGGAGTTGACATTCTCCAAATCAAAGGCGTTCTTAGAGGAAATTTTAATGCACTCCCTTTTACATTCTTAGAACGACATTTTTTTAGCTTGCCAAAAGAAGCTGGTAATCAAATTCCTCGCGTTTTTCTCTTAGCATTCCTTGGTTTTGTGATCTTTCCATAGACCAAAAAGACTATGGATCCTTTGGTAGTCCACATTGTCAATCAAGTGTGTATGTTCAAAAGATTTTCTAATATGATCCTAGGTGAGACCTTCGTATCACTCAATAGGTTCAAACAAAACAGAAATGGTGTCTTTAGAGCCCCAATAGGTTTACTCCAAATTTGGTTGGTCTCTCATCTCAAAGACTTCGGTTTGAGCTTGAAAATCATAGATGTGTCCAAAGATTGTCATCCTATCTCGCTCTTCCGAGAAAAGGAAGAAATCTTTCCTTATTGGTCATTCTCAACTTGGTTTAATTTTTTCAAGAACCTTGTTCCAAATCAAATCCAATGGCATGTTCATTGGCTTGGAAATCCCGAGGTGCGCCTTAATAACGGATCCGACAACCCAATCCCACTTTTGGGTCTCACGGGGTCTACGTCATATTACCCTTTTAGGGTGATCCGTCAATATTGCGCGCTTCAAAAGATTCCACCATTCCTCAAGATGGGGTTATATCATTTTGACTATTGCAAATATGTCATCCAAAAGAACCAAATGGCAGATTTGAAAGAAATGATCAAGTCTATCATTGATATGTGGTACAAATGCCACCCGGAGCCGATTCTCATTACCGATGAGTCAGAATTGGAAGGGGAAATGAAGATACATCACGCATTGCCGGAGTACATACACCGTCGTCTCGAGCCCGAGCTTAAAGTGGATCTCCCTAATGTCCCCGAGAAGCCAACTCAACAGCAAGCTATAGCCGCAAGAGCTCTTCGGGAAAAGGATGAGGCTTTAGCCGAGGTTGAACATTTGACCCAAGAAAACAAACGAATTCGCCTCGCACCTAAGGAAGATCCATTAGGATTTTGGCTATATTTCATGAGGAAATCTCCTTTCATGTAATTTTCATTTTATAGATTTGATGTATAGGATTTCTTTTTTACTCATTTTAGTAATGATGTAATAGGATTCTCTTCTTGTTTTTAGATTGATCTATAGGGATTATATTTCACGAATTTTGTTGTTAATAATGAAATTTCCCTTTTGTGTACTTTCTTTTTCGAGATTCCAATGGAATATAGATGGGGCATCTTGATTAATCATCGCGTGTTACCCCTTCAATTGTATAATTTCTTGTGAAGAAATTGTGATAAGAGATTATTCACATGATATTGGGATCATGAGAATATTTCTTATCTCTATTTCATCCAAAGAAAATATAAAATTGAAGGGTTTTATATTTTCGTTTCAATTCATTTTCCGCATACTAACCTGATTCTTGTTTTTTTTTACAAAGGTACTAAAATACGGCCGAGACGCGTTCTATTATACGCACCCGTCGCCAAGCAAGGATGGAAAACGAGGACACTCGCACCCGCGTTATTACCATTGAGAATCAGATGGCGCAAATGATGGCGCTCTTGACTGATCTTGCAAATCAAGTAAAGAACCTCACGCCTATGGCTCCTACTGCTGCAACTTCTACTCTTAATGCGCCTACTAACGCACCGATGATAGATCCTGTCAACAAAGGACCTGCTGAAGAAGTCCCCGCTAATGCTATTCCCGCCGTCATTGATTTGGAAGCTCCACCTAAGGAGTCGCCTGCTGTTCACTTGGATGAAGAGAGTGCGAGACGTCTCGCAAAATTGGAAGAACGCTTGTGTATGTTGCAAGGCTACCAACTCCAAGGCTTTGATAAGCTGTCGCCTTTTACAAAGGTGAAAGTCCCTGATTTTTGCAAGGAGCCTGAATTCTCGAGGAAGTACGATGGAACTGGGTGCCCTAAGACCCACTTGAAATATTATTTGAATAAGATGGCTCGTTACTCCGATAACACTCCGCTCTTGATCAACAATTTTCAAGATAGTTTGGCTGATTCCGCTTTAACGTGGTTCATCGAGATAGATTTGGAGAAAATTTGCACCTGGGAAGACCTCGCAGATGAATTCCTCCAACAATACAAGTTTAATACTGAAATTGCTCCAACCCGTGAAGAGCTAGTCCGGGTTGATAAAAGGAGAAATGAAACTTTTAGAGCGTATGCCTAAAGGTGGAGAACTACGACGTCCCAAGTCAAACCTCCGCTGTCCGAGAAAGAGATCATGCAACTGTTTCTTCGAGCTCTACCTCGAGAATACTTCGATAAGATGTTTAATAACACTTGCATCAATTTCCCCGCAATGGTTGAACTGGGAGAACGTATCGAAGCAATCATGCGAGAGGGTCGATTATCTAAGATGACGACTCGCAGATTTACCTCAAAGAAAGATAAGGAGCCAATGGTGGGGGTTGCCTATATTCAAAATCCTAATACTCAAAAGCCATTAAACTCACTAGTTCAAAGGTCCGATATGGAAGCAGGGGGGCTCTTCTCGAAATTTTGATCGAAAAGGAAAAGCTCCACAAAGACAATTCACTCCGTTGCCAAGACCTATGTCTCAGTTGCTGCCGATGTTGATTGAACAAAGACTCGCAGCAAAAGAAATCCCGAGAGACAACCCACCAAAGTTTGTTGGGTTTGATATAGCAAAATCTTGCGTGTACCACATGGGTGAGAAGGGCCATGATGTGGACAACTGTTATACTCTCAAGGTCAAGATTCAGAACCTGCTAGATAAGAAGATCTTGTCATTTAAAGATGCTACACCAAATGTTCAACAACATCCACTCCCCAATCATACCGAAGCCGTTAATGTGATATTTGGAGACGAGAATGAGAAACCCTTCTTGTTCGACATGGTGAAGTTGGAAGAGCTATTGACCATAGCTAGATGTCAACCGAAAGAAGGAAATGCATCCCAAGAGGAGAAAATGTATTGCCTAGCCAAGATGGCTGCTTTAGGCATAATCCAGCCATGTCAAGGAAAGAAACCCGAAGGGTCCATCGAGACCGCCGTGATTGATTTGTCATCCGAAAAATTCTCTTGCAAGTTCGTAGGTGAAGTTACATGATCTAAGCCAAAAGATGATGGATACGAGCCAGATGTTGACGAACTTTGGAGTGACATGTATTCCGATACCGATTTGGAATGTGAGAGCAAGAATGCTTGTCGAGATCGTGAATTTATGAAGAAGGCCCACGAGAAAGACTTAAAAGACATTGTTCCGACTGAATGGAACGACGAAGATAATAGAGAAGTTCTTTCCGATGCTGATTCGGAATTTGAATGCCATACTTCCTACTGGGACCGAGAGTTTGTTAGGAAGGCAATTGAAAAGGGCAAAATTGTCGACACCCTTGGACAGCCGAGTGGTAAATATGATTTCATGGTAAAATACACTCCTCCTCCAAGCGCTTTTATCAACCCCAAGACTATCGTCCCAAGTAGATGGGGACCTGAATTTGAAGACGATGGCATTGTAGCCATGATCAATCCTGCTGCGTAAGGGATGTTTCTGTGTTCTACTTTTCTTCCAGTTGTAATCCACCTAATTCTCCCCTGCGAGGGACTTCCATTTGTTCATTTCATTTGTTCATTTCACATGTTGTGATAATTCGGATCACAAACTTTGGATCCAAAACGTTATATGCTGTATGACATTAATGCATATCACCAAAAGCATTCTCATGTTTTGTTAATAGATGTGCGAAAGTATACCAAACCAGCCCTATGATGATGCTTTGAGGCCTGGGCTTTTGCACGATCTATAGTTTTCAAAACAATCCTTTGGAACAAGGATGTCCAATGATATGAGGACGAGTTCCCCATGAAATTTTCGAAAATCTGGAATTCGAAAAAATAATTTCATCACATCTGCATGCATTGCATTTCTTATCTTCATATACTAACCATTTTTTGTTGCATCTTAGGCATGACACTTTGCATAATCATGATAGTCATATGCATGGCTTGGATTCATGTCCAAAAAACTCTTACGAACCCGATTATTCTGATCCTGAAAATGAAGAAGATTCCAAGGTTATCAAAAAAGAATGGATCCGACATGAAGAATCCAAACCTCCCACTAAAGAACAAACCGTCATTGTAAATTTGGGAAATTCTAAAAATCCCAAAGAAACAAAGATTGGGGCAAGTCTCTCTCAAACGGATGCCGTGATTGGCATGATCAGTTGCTGTACGCGTTAATGGCTTACCGAACTTCTATTCGCACTTCGATTGGGGCAACACCATTCTCATTAGTGTATGGAATGGAAGCAGTCTTACCTATGGAGGTGGAAATTCGTTCGTTAAGGGTACTTTCACAAGTAAAGCTTTTTGAAGCAGAATGGATTCAACAAAGATTTGAACAGCTTAACATGATTGATAGAAAAAGGATAAAAGCCTTGTGCCATGGACAAAACTACCAAAAGCGAGTGGCTAAGTCATTCAACCGTAAGGTTCGACCCAGGCATTTTGAGATCAATGACTTGGTTTTGAGGAAAGTCCTACCCATCATTCCGGATCGTGGGAAGTTCATCCCCAATTATGAAGGACCGTATGTCATCAAGAAAGTGTTGCCCAGCGGAGCATTGATTCTTGTAGAAATGGATGGCCGAGAGTTGCCAAAACCTGTAAATGCTGATGCTGTCAAGAAATATTTTCCTTGAATAAGAAGCCTTTGAGCTGCTTTTGGATTGAATCCAAGTCACTTTAGGACATTTGCATCATGCATCTCATGCATACATGGTATTTTTGCATATTTGTTCATTTTGTAGGTACTCAATTGTTCTCCAGGGAAGCTATTCCAAACCTCAAGAGTCAAGCTTGAGGAAGTAGCTATAAAAAAAATAATAAAAAAATCTTCTCCCTAGAGCTTAGGAAGTAGATCCTATGTGTGAGGACCTTTCCTGTCCAAAAGGTTTTTCAAGTTTGAAATTTTATTTTAAAAAAAAAACATCCCCAGAGGAGTCAAAAAAACAAACATTAACATTTCAAATGTTTTGATTTATCAAAATTCCCCACAGATGGGAGATTTAACCAAATGATCCTTTGAAAAAACAAAAAAGGGATTTCTCAAAAATGCCGAATGGAAATGCCTAGGATGATAAAAGGTAAACTTTTGATCAAACACGTCCCTATACACATTTTGAGAAAATTGAGCGAAAAAAACCATGTCATAGGACGTAGGGTTCGTTCACATTGAATACATGGATTGAAATGATAAAAGGCATTTCATTTCTCTATCCTAAAACACTCATTTTATCCTTTGCTAGCCACTTTGAGCCAAATAAGGAGAATTTTCAAATACCCCTGTTAAGAACCACCCCACATTGGGGCGAGTTAGGAGGTTTTGGTTGATCATTTTTGGAGCAAAAAGATTAAGAAAGATTTTATTACTTTCATTTGTATCAACTTTCTTGTGGTAATTTCAGATGGATCTTTATGGAAGCTCGAAACAACCCAAAGTGAAGAAGAGCATTCTTTTCCTCTACCCTAACACAATTATCCCTTGCTTAGCCAAATTGAGCCTTAAGCATGTTCATTTCAAAGCCGAAAATGTTGATTATCTCCCTACATTGGGGCATTGCATATGATTTACCAAGGAAATTTAGAAAAATTAGTGAATATGTATAGAGTGTCTCGAGAGTCCAAAGAGCTCAAAAGATAATATTAGGGGGTATGAAAAAGCAGTGTGCCTGGTAAAAGCAAGGCCAATGCCCATGAAAAGAAAATATATCAAAATCAAAAGCAAAAGCAAAAGCCAAAAAAGCAACATGCTTATGATGAAAATAAAATTCCCATTGCAAAAGATGTTTAGAAAGATCTTATGTTGCAAGAAAAATGGACTCTCGAGACAATTTGTATTTCAAGAGTCAAATGATGTCAAATTTGGATGATTTGGTAATGATGCCAAGATAATCACCATTTCTTTTTCAAACCCTTTCTACAAAATTTCAAGCCTTTTGAGCCTAACCCAAACCGACATTACAACCCTCTTCGAAGTCTCTTCCGATTGGGATGGTTTGAGTTGACGTAAAGATTTCACAAAGAAGCTACCACTAGAAGGAGTGGAAGTAATCCTATCTTATCTTATCTTCAAGGTTCTTGACTTGTAAACCCGCTGAAGATGTTGATGGTATATTTCTTTTCTAGGCCTCAAAGCAAATGCCCTTTGTGTAAGCCCATGACCAAGCCTATATTACGGTCCTTTTGAAAGACCTTTCTGATTAATCAATTTGTATTCAATGTGAACGTTTCCGAAAACCTTTGACATAGGTTCGTGAGGCATCACCAATGAGAATTGAATAGCTTTCCCACATCAATGGATGGAAATCAAAGCCTTTATGAGAGTCAGTATGAAAGACCTTTTTGATTAGGTTATTTCCAATTTGGCATTTTTTTTATCTGACATCTTTAGATGGTTATTCAAAGATCATTTTGTTAAAATTTCCTCTTAAGGATTTTGATAGTCAGTGTCTTTTACCAAAATGTGAAAAATTCCGTTTGATTTGTCGTTAAACAATCTCGGAACTTTTTTTCAAAATATTTTTCCCCAGTGGATCGGTTTTTGGTCATCCTAAACCATAACCCCCATTTTCGATTTTTGGTCAGCCTAAACCATATCCCTCATTTTCGGTTTTTGGTCAGCCTAAACCATAACCCCCATTTTCGGTTTTTGATCAGCCAAAACCATACCCCCATTTTCGATTTTTGGTCAGCCTAAACCATACCCCCCATTTTCGGTTTTTGGTTAGCCTAAACCATACCCTTCATTTTCGATTTTTGGTCAGCCTAAACCATACCCTTCATTTTTTGTTTTTGTTTATCCTAAACCATAGATTTCTTGCAAAACTCTTTCTTTCTTTTTCTCCCTTCATTCCACCCCATGAGAGAGAGAAGAACACGTGAATGACCTAACAATCCAATGGTAAGTGCTTCCGGTAAGACTCTGATCAAATGTCTTTGTCTCTATTTTCTTTCATTTCCCAAGTGGAGTCGACTAAAAATTTGTAGGTGCCAATTGGTCTTTGAGCGGAATCTCTTCGAACTCCCACTCAAAGAGAGGCAGCTGTTGACACCTAATTTTTAGCCGACGCATCATTAAAAGTAGAAAATTCGAGATTACGATCGAGACAGAACCCGTTTCTTGAACAAAAAGTGTCGTTTTTTAATTCTATCTATTGGCCTAGCTTCTGTAAACAATTTTCTATTCATTTCATGCAAAAATCTGAAAAGTCAAACGGTTGACTTTCGAGTTGATTTTTTGGTCAACCCTTTGACCAAAAGTCAACCCCGAGTCAAATTGGGGCTTTTTGCATAAAAAGATTCCTTTCAAGTTCAATTTCACTTTGGAAGTGGAAATTCAAGAAAAATTCAAAGATTTGATCATAAAATCAAGCTCATAGTGAAAAGTTAACTAGGGTTTGACTTTTGATCAAACCTTTGACCAAAAAAATTGAAAAATACAAAAATCCAAAAATCATCTTATTTTACATTCAATTTGCCTTTGTCATTTGAAATTTTACAAAAATCGATTTAGAATCAACTATTTCCCAATTTGCGGAATTTGATTCAAATCGGCCAAAAATGAAATTACTTCATTTCTAGTAATTTTTTAGGTTAGTTTTCTTCACGACATTTGATCTAGAGGTCATCTTATATTTAATTTTGGAACCAATTTTGTGATTCCAAGCCAAACACAAAAATCCCCAATTTTGGCCCTAATCAGTGATTTGGATCGATTCTTCATGATTTGTGCAATTGAGGTACGAATGAGCCTAATTTCTCATATGAAATCCAAATTCAAAATCAATTTTGGAAGATTCACATGAATTTGAGCCCATTTGATCAATTTAGTGATCCAATGATTAAGAAGTCTAAGAGTAATTGGTCCAATTAGTGCAATTCAACTTGACCCATTCTAGACTAATATTCAATTTGATGAATTGAGACTCAATTTGGCTAATTGGACTTCAATTAAATTTGTTAGTCTAGTTCGGCCATGCAATTACCCAAATTCAAGAACAATTGAGCCAAATAAGTTACATTGGATCAATTTGTGTATGAATTTCAAATCGATTCAATTCAATTTGATCGAATTCGATATTAATGGGGTCAATTAATCATGATAGAGATCAAATTGTACAAAATAGGAACAAATGGAATCAAGGATTGAACTAGTTCAATCAGGCCAAATTCGGGGCTAACCGGCTCAACCCGGTTTGATTCAAATTGAACCGGTTTGATCAGATTGGCCATTTTCCGATAAAAAATCCGGCAATCGACGGTCCATTCCGACCAGCCAAGGCCGGCCACATCCTTTTGAGCCCAAAAAATGACAAAAATGCCCTTAATTGAAAATTACGAAAATGCCCCTAAGAAAAATTACTAAAATACCCTTCTTCAAGGATTAAGCAAATTAATTAGGGGATAAGCAAATCAATCATGGCCATTCATTTAGAATTGATCATGTCCATCCATGATGCCATGTCACCAATCCTTAGCCCTTAAGGAATATTCTTAATCATTAAGGATGCATTTTAGGCCATTGGATTAATCTAAGGGCTAGGATTCAAGGTTGAGGGGAGTATATAGTTTTTTTTCCCTCCAAAATAGGGGGGGACACTCATTTTCAGATCTGAATTCTCTCTCCTCTTTCTCTCTCTCTCTCCCTCTCTCTCTAAACTCACGTATCTCTCTCTCTCGTTCTCTCTCGGCCGCCGGCCATCTCGCCTCTTCGCCATCAGCTTTCCGGCGAACCACCGCCTCACCGTCGTCCCCCACGGTGCCACAAGGCCGGTCGCAAGACCAGGCGACCTCGCTGGTGGCCGGAGCTCCTCATTCCGGCGAGTTTTCCTCCACGGCAGCATCACTGGCGTTGCCGCCGGTGATTTGATCCGCCGGTTCAAGCGGCTGAACCGGCCAACCGGCGTTCCCTCCGGCGATCCAGAACCTCCAGCAGCATTCCTCTGCGTCTTCATGTCGCTGTGGTGGCTGGCTTCTCGTTGAACAGCCACCGGATCGTTTATTGTGACTTGATTTTCCGTTATTAGTTCACTAGTGCGAGATCGAATCGATTCTCACTATAGTTTGTGCAATCTCTTCTCATAGGTTGTCGAGCTTTCCGAGACTTCTCCGTGCTGTTCTTGATCTGAATACGGAGGCCGGATCGCTCGATTGCGCGTCGGAGCATCGTTAAACAAGGTAAGTAAACTTGAATGTTGTTCTGCAAATTCGTGTATAGAGAAACCTGCATGTTTGAGATGCCGATTTCAGCTCGTTAATGTCAAAATCTTGCGAAGTGATGAACTAGAGAATCGTAAAACACATCTTAAGCTTCGTTTTGATATATTGCATGCCTCAATCGGACTTAGCAAATTTCGAAAATTAGGATCAGAATCTAGATTGTGATGTTCAACTCTGTTCTGATGATTTCCTGATTGACGTTGTGCTGTTTGATGATATTTCCGATTTTCTACAATCATTTTTTGAAACACTTCATGAAAGTCGTAATTTACATCTTAATCTGTTTATCATAAAATTTTCATAAAATTCCAAGCATGTTAGCATGGTACAATCTGCAACGTCATCTATGCATGAATCGGGTGACAGACTGGTTTCTGATTGACCTTCGTGTGTTCTTCGATTTTCATAAATTCGTGTGTTCAAAATATGAAAAAATTTTCTTCACAAAAGTTTACACTGAGATCGAGATCTTTCCATTGATACTAATTTCATCAAAATCGGAGTTCATTTGAATTTTCAAAAGGAATTTTTATGATCGAATCAGTATCTGTGTTCGGATCTGATTTTCATTCCTTTGAAATTCAAAAGATGTTTCTCCGAAATTGATAAAGTTAGAGTCCTCCTTTGCAAAAAATCAAAATTACAAAGTTGTTCATTGAGATCTCATTATGTTGACTGAAAATTTTGAGGGCCTAATAGCAATTTTTGGAGGATCAATTTGCTTAAAATTTCATATAAGGCCTGCTTGGGTTAAAATTTGATTTGCAATTGAGTCCTTTGTGAAAACCTAATTTTATAAAAATTTGGGGGACTTTTTAGCAAAAACTCAAAACATAAAAGTTATTTTACACGGAGAATCCTAACTTCCTAAAAATTTCACGCAGTTTTGATAAGGTTTGTTATTTTTCCCACCATTATTTTGAAATCCATAACAGAACTGGGTCCAGTCTGTCACCGAGAGTGAATTTGATATTTTCGGGAAAAATATCCTCGAGGGAGAGGATTCCATGTCATAATATTCCAGAGTGCACAGAATCCTCTAAGCCTTTTCATGGAATGCTAGATATTTAACTACATCTTCTTACCATAAAATAGAATGCTAATCATCGTTAGTAACATTCACATGGATCTCTATATTAAAAGGGCTGTTTGAACAAACTATGAATACGAAATGTTTTAACATCTTGTGACAAAATAATTAACTGTTTCCGACATCACACACAAATGAGAGAGAATCTTATTTTGCTAGAACCGGTACCACTGACGTCACATCTAGATTTGTGCTTTGCATGTAGAATACAAAGAGTCACAACACTATAGTTCAAGTTATTTTGCGATGAGCTTAACTCAAGAATGGGAACTACCTTGAACTGCAAGTTTGACTTAGGTTATAGTCAAATGAAGAGATTAACCAACAAGAATAAGAACAATAAACAGTAAAATCAGAATAAACCAAGAATCAGGAATGAGGAGCGAGGATATTTTCTAACTTCATCTTGAAGACCTTTATATTGTCCATGTTGTTATTGACTCCCATCATACAAGGAAATCTAAAGCCATAAGTATACTCAATCTTGGTATGAGCATCACATCGTACTGCCAAAGCAAGAAACATTGCCCCAGCGTGCTAATCAATGTCATTCCATTGTTAACAGGTTATAATATAGAAAGGTCACACAATGCAGCCCACTTGTTATATGCACAAGGAACTGATAATCATTCAATACACAGCAAAGGTGCATCATAAAACTTTACATGATGTACATGATGTTCAGAAAAACAAGGAATCATAAGTTGAAAGGTCTTACCTAGTTGTACAAAGGCAGGAGAGGATTCAACAAGAAGAATCAATGCACAGAGATCAAATGATAAGCCTGATTAACCCATGGCCTGTGAAGCTTTGGAGCTGAAATCAAAATATTAGCATTTGGCATATATCTATAATACTCAAACAAAAAAAACGATTCCACAATGTTGCAAACAGCAAATGAATGGAAAAGGAGGGGAAAAACGGTGAACAAGAATGATATTCATGTTACGGGGTTCTATAGAATAGAGAAGAAAACCAAATTCATTTTATCATTGCGTAGATAAATTATTTCAACACCATCTTTTCTGTATGTAACGAGTTTCCAAAGCTTTCTAATGATCTCAGAAGCACAAAAAGGTTCTGGTCAGATCAGTCTCTTCAACTATTTGCAAATAAAGAGCTCAAATTGGAGAATTGCTCGACCAAGAACCATATATGTTTTAGTAATTCACGATAGGGATCAAGGAAGAAGATAATTTCTCTCAACGAGTCTAACCAACGGATTATCAACTATTAAGATACTGCACTTCGTTTTTTTCCTTACATCCCATTTCTCAAATGGCAATCTAGCTAAGAATACCTAGTCTAGAGGAAAGCTATATTTGATAAACAGAGCATCTGAAAATTGGCCCAAAAAAAGGACTGGCCGTCTGAAACTCTTTAACTTTTCTTTACTGGGCATATTCTACACCTATTCATAGCAACCATTACATGGCTGAAAACCGGTCCACTCAAGAAACTATACTTAGTGTCAGTCTGGTAAAGTGTACCCACCATTATAGTTTCCTTGTTCATAAAAATCTCACAGAAGAGAAACCGCTTTTGATGCCATTATCCCTCCACAACATTTGAAACCCTTTGATCCAGAATTCCCATTACTGCAAGAGAAACAAGAAAAAAGTTGGAAACATTCATCAATCGGGCAGACACTTGAAAGGGGAACATAGATGAAATTTCTATGAAAACCAGCCAATGTTCCTAATGATTCTGCATTTTTACCTAGTTCATCAGCTTGAAACCCGGAACGAATTCCAATTGCAAAACGTGTCCAAATATCACGGCAGAGATAATTTAGCAGAACTAATTGACAAAGCACTTTGCAAAAGAAGGTACTATGTAAGCAAAAACAAGTTTGCCGATAGGAGAATATGTCTTGTTTAAGAAGTTTACATTTCGGTCTTCAGATTATCAATTTTAAGAAATGTCTGTACTCTAGGAAATAGGTTTTCATTCAAGCAAATTATCTCTGAAGTGTACCATTTGATTCAATTGACAGTAACTAGGCTCTATTAGCGCCATTGACCTTGGCAAAATTCTTGGATCAAATCTAAAAAAGATGTGTGTTTGGGGTAACTATAGCTTAAAATTTTTTACTTTAACAATGCCTTTGGCCGCTCTATATTTTCTCTTCAACGTAAAACCCAATGTCCATGGAGAACTACTAACATGCTGTAAACAGGGTGATACTTAGAGGCTTTTAATTCAGATGGACAACTTCTCTTCAGAGAAATGTTGGTACCAGCATCTCAATGAGAGAAGATTTGTGGATGATTTGTCTACTAGTACTGGCTAGGGTGGGTTTCAATCTGCTATGTCTTCCAAACATTGCATAGGAACCATGCTCACCCTTATAACAACAGTCTCATACTCTATCGTGAAACTATGCAATGATTAGGGCTAGTTTTTTAGCTCGAGAGGGAGGAAATTGAGCAAGGCAGTCCTTTATCTGCAAGATGAGTCCTCTTGCTTGATGTCGCATTCAGAAAGGCAATAAGCTAGTTCATGTCTCCCACAATACTTTTGACTCATAGTCAGATTATTAAGAGCAATATAACTATAAATTTCAATCTCTAAAAGTCAAGAGTTTTCATGGTTTATTTCCTTTTCCTTAATTTTTTTTGTTAAGATGCATCCTTAGTACATCTCTTGCTTCTTCTCCCTGTACTTGAGCTGTTGTTCTTTAAAAAATACTTGAATAGAAAAACAATGTCCGTAATCTAGATTAGCTACTTCATGTACTGCGTAAATCACAATGAAACAGATCCTGTTTCAACGTTTTAACTTTTGTGTCAACAAAGTTTGAGTGAAACCTTGATGAGTTTTAAACAAGCTTGGAAAACATGAAATGTTAGATCATAGCAGCGTCAGACAGATGAAATATCATTCTGGAAACACAAGCCATACACCGAAACTTAGTAGGCACCTGCTCTCACGTATGCAAGAAGAGACAATTACAGCTAATAAACACAAACAGAGGTTTCCTTATCAAGTACATTGCCCATGGCATATCAGAAAGTATAATTTAATCATGATTAAATTATCACATTTCTTTGCAGATTTCCAGATTTAACCATGACAACACTAAAGACATCAAAAATCTCACTGCAGTGAGAAAACGTGATAAACAAGGGGGAAAGGGAACAGGAAAGAAGAAACTAATGTTAGCTTAACTTGTAGCACTTCCCAGAACTGTACATCTTCTTGGTCATATGAAAAGAGTACAGAAATGTCTAACCAATCACAAAGAATTCAAGGAAAAGGAAACAAGGCAGAGAAATTTAGAATTAATATACACTTGAATTCTTGACGCTTCCAGAAACTCCACTTAAGGACAGAAAAGATGGAAAATTAGTTCATAAACCTCCATTTACTTTCATGGTTATGTGTTGCAATATTTAAATAGTGACAACAAACAGAACCACCACGAAATCACATCCATCAGAAATCAACATAAGGAAGACCTCCAGTAAGCTTTAGTTGTCAATCATCAAATGTCACAATTACAAAGTGGAGCTGAGTAGCTATGAAATCCGCAACAAAAGCAAGTTCAGAAATGCATGCCTTGGAGCTACTTGAATGCAACCCAGTATTGAGCCACAGTCTCCAAATTTATCATTTGCACAGCCATAATATACTTCCTTTATACCTAAAAAGGGGCAAGACAAATCTTATTATTTATGAATAAACCAATTTAGGAAAGTTTAGTTTTATTTCAGTATGACCAACAGATGTACCAATGATTGATAATGCTACTGCACACATATGCATGGTTCACATGTCACGTAAAGGGAGCATGCTGAAAACTTCTCTCCAACTTCTGTAGCTGAAGATCCAGTCCTCTGCCACTGTTCCTGAAGGACATCAAGAGCTTCCATCTCTGCATGTCTTGTTGCCTATGAAAGAGCAAGAAGAAAAACAAAGCAAGCATATCAAATTTAGGAGCTTTGTCAGAAAGATAGTTTCTCACAGTGTAGGTTAGCATAAATTTAGGAAATGCATTTCATGAGGAATGTTTTCTCCTTCAAGTTAACTAATTGAGAGAATATATAAGATAGATTAAGGCATATACTACATGAACTCAACAATTTTTGCCCGGTTGAAGTTGCTGAGAATCTCACATGGAAAAAGAGGCTTCATACTGGATTAGCCACCTTTGCCTTTTATAACAGTATTTTTATATATACCCTGTAGCAAGGTGCCTTTATGCTTTCAGTATGCTCCACAAGATACTAAAAGGGCCATATATTTTTCGTATCAACTATTCATTACTGTCCATAAAATCATTTATAGTAGTGTATTATCACCATAAAACTATAAATAATTGCAGCAATAGACTATTAGACAGGAGATGATCTTTACCAAAAACTAGGCTTAAACTATTTGTGTACATGTGGCCATTGTACGAAGAAATGTGCCCAAAGAGTTGGTTCTTAAATCTTAAAAGGCAATAATGTGACATCCCGAATTTCGGCCCATTTTTGGGTTTTATAAAACGCGTAATTTGTCAGTGTGCTTATAGTAAAATCTCGCCCGGAAACTGATCACTCCCGGTTATCATTTTAAATTAGAGATTTCGCTAGAATCGCACTCGATCGAATTTGGCCGTTATTTAGACCCTGAACTTGGCAGTCGATTTTCGGGAGTTTCGGGACGAAATAAATTGGACGGTGTCGATATTATTGTGGCCAGCGTCGCTATTGCCAGGAATGTGTGAAAAGTGGATTTTTGACCGGGTGCAAATTTGGACTAGTAGGCCTCCCTCGTAGTGTGTTTTGGATTATTTTATTTTAGCCCTTTGTCCTATATTATTATTTGGGGTTTTTCGTGACCGTTAGATCGTTTTTGGGTTTGAACCGTGTCCGTCGGATCGCACTTGAGTGAGAGGTTTGACTTTTGAGTCTCTCTCTCCCTCTCTCTCTCTCCTCTCTCCTCTGCGCCGCGCCACCCACTCCCGTGCGACGTCCCTTCGCGCACGTCTGTCCTTCTCTCTCTCTCTCTCCCTCTCTCTTTCTTTCCCTCTCTCTTTCCCATCTGGTCGCGCACGTCTCCGCCCATGCAGACCCCTGACACTCTCTCTCCTCTTTCCTTCTTCCCCTTTCTCTCTCTCTTCTTCTTCTTTTCTTCTTCTTCCTCTTCCTTCTTCCTCCCCCAGCCCCGACTGGTTCTGCTTCGCTCCGCCCGAGCTCGCCGACCGCCGTGCGCCCATCGCCGCAACCTCGACCGCCGCACCGTCCGCTCCGCCCGACCGGCCGGGTCTCTCCTTCCTCCGCGCCCCGGCTTGCTGCTCGAGCCCGCCGCGTCTTCGCCTCCGCTTCGCCGCCCGGCGCCAGCCTGGGCGCGCTCGCTATCGCCGCCCTCGCCCCCGACTGCCGCCGTCGCTGCCACGGACGCCCCAGATCGCGAGCTCGCCACGCCCGTCGCGGTTCGCCGTTCGCCGTCCGCCGGGTTCGGCCACGGCCGCTGCCGCGAGGCCGCCCCGCCCGTCGCCCCGGTTCGCCACCTCCCTCGCCTCGATCCCTCTCCCTCATCCTCACCTCCCCCGGCTCACTCTTTTTCTCCCCCGCTCAAATCATGCCGCCGCTCGGCCGCCGCCCGCCAGCCGTCGTCACCGCTGTCGCCGCTGTCGCCGGCCGCCGCCAACCAACCAACCAGCCCCTGTGCCGTGGCCGACTCGTCGCCCATGCGACCAAGCCGCGCCCACGCCCACGCCGCGCGCCCGCGCCCGCGCCCCCGTCGCCACGCCCGTGCCCGCGCCCCGTGGCCGAAGCTTCGCCCGGCGCCGTGTCTGCCCGACCAGCGCGGCGCCCATCTCGACCAGGCCAGCCGCCCGGGCCGCGTTCGCCCGTGCGCCCCGCACGCCGCACGGCCATCGCGCCCGTGCGCCAAGCACGCCGACGGCCATTGTGCTTCGCGTTGGCCGGCCACCGCGCTCGTGGGCCCGCGCCCACGCCTGGTCCGAGATCGTTCACCTGGCCATTTTGGGCCCGAGCCGACTTTTCCCGGCCAAACTTAGGTAAGTGACTTCCTAAACCTTACCTAGTACTTTGGGTATTTTTAGACTTGTTTAGGGTGAAATTTAGTACCGGCTTAGGACTTTAATTAGGCGTTGGCTAATTAGACCGATTGTGCTTAATTGGTGAATTATTGTGGCGATAATTGTGCGGCTGATTTAGTGATTGATCGAGATAAATATGCCCGATCGAATTGTCGTGGCGCTTGTGGGTGAATTCGATTAATTGAATGTGCCGACTTGAATGTCGGGTCGATGGGCCGATGTCGGGAGCATGAATTGAGTTGACTGATGTGGCGTGCTAGATTGACATTGGTGAATGGGTGGTGATTGAAATTGATTTATATGACTAAGAGCATGGTGAATTTTGTATTGTGGTGCATGTGCATGAGAAAAGCCCGGATCGATCGGAGGGCCGAGCCCGAGCGTGTTTACGCGGCCGTGAAAGGTGAGTTAGACCCGAGGCGTAGGTTACGGGTCATTGGAAAGGGAAAAATGTCCCGAGGCGTGGTTACGCGGGACCGAGCCCGGCTTGATCTGAGGGCTGCCAACCTAAGGCGTGGTTACGCGGATGTGGCTAGAAAGGCAAGTAATGACCTGAGGCGTGGTTACGTGGGTCAAGAGAAATGTCCTGAGGCATGGTTACGCGGGACTGAGCCCGGCTTGATCTGAGGGCTGCCAACCTGAGGCGTGGTTACGCGGGTCGAGAGAAATGTCCTGAGGCGTGGTTACGCGGGACCGAGCCCGGCTTTATCTAAGGGCCGAGCCTCGAGGCGCAGGGCGCGGCCGTGAGATTGGGCACGAGCGCGTGGCGCGGGCAAGTGTGAAAGGACCCGGGAGGTCGTGGAAAGTTGTTCGGCCACGTATGCGAGTTGAGTGTGATTGAATTGATTGACCGGCGATTGAATGTGTGATTGAATTGGTTGGATTGATTGAGTGCTAGTGTGGTTGGTGCTTGAGTGATTGTGATATGTTATTAGACTATTAATATTGCATTGTCACGTTTAACTAACGTGCAGAGCATGCGTTTGATGGCGAGGTAAGTACAATGACGTGAATTTTATATGTTGTGGGGTAGATTGCATGTACGACTTGTCTGGGTATGCATTGGCTTACGTGGGGTATAGGGGGTTGCTTATTGAGACTCGTTCTCACGGTTATTATATAACCATTTCAGATCCGCGACCATGAGTGACTTCAGACGCTGCAAGGGTATCTCGGAGATCAAGTGCGGGTCAAGTTGCCCCATATTTTTGTGTGCCCCTCTTTTGTATAGCGAAGTAGGATATCCAACCACTACTCCGTTTTAATGTTGTGTATTTGGAATTATTGTTTTGTGCTATCCCTTCGTCATATTTTACTGTCTGGGTTGTTTTATTTCGCTTCCGCTTGCGTAGTTCGTTTGGGTCGGCGACGCGTTCTGGGACGTCGCGTTCAATACGACCGTGGAAGGGGTGTCGCGAGCCCGTTGGGGTTCGGGGCGTGACATCCCTGTTGATTTGGTATCAGAGCAAGGTTAGCTCGAACCAAGATGGTCGAAACTGGAGTGATAAGGAGCGATGACTTTGGGGTAGTTAGTTAGGGAGATTTGTGTGCCATGCGTACCCCAGACTGTGTGATTGTGATTTGCTAAGTGATTTTTATGCAATATTATGTGAGGTGCAGGTGCGTCAGGACTTGAGGTAAGTGCACGAACTATGTTGGTTGTGATTGGTTGTCGATTGTGATTGGCTGCCTGCTTAGTGAATTATTGCTGTGATTCACTTCCTAGGGCTTTAGACTGGTATAGTTGGCCCAGGTCTTTAATTCCCGAGGGGAATTATAGCAGGTAAGTGGGTGGTGTGAACCCTGTGAGTATGAGTAGCCGAGGAAGAGGTCGAGGTCGAGGTCGTGTAGGTCCGCAAGTTAGAGTTGCAGAGGATCCCATAGTGGATGGAATTTTGAGGGCACTCGAGGGAGTTGGAATTTTAATGGGAAGGCAAACTGAGGAGCGAAATGCTACTGTTGCTACTAATGCCACTGATGCTGAGGCCATTATTGTCGCTGTTAATGGAAATGTTGGGAATCAAGGTCAAGGGCAAGTTAATGCGATCGATAGATGCGTCACCGGTTGGAAAATATTTGAAATTGAAACCTCCGAAGTTCGATGGTAAAGGTGACCCTGAGGCTACATTGCTTTGGAGGTATTCGGGTGCACTGGTGAGGAGAAAGTGACCCTGGCTATATATCAACTTTAAGGAAATGTAAATGATTGGTAAGAAGGCCCCCAAAGTGGGATATTTCAGAGGGCATATTTCTAAGCTGGGGTGTCGTTATCGAGGCCTTCAATGGGAGGTACTTTCAGAGAGCGCGTGAGGACAGAAAATGACAGAGTTTCTTCGGCTTCACTAAAATTGAATGTCAGTCGATCAGTACGAGGTAGAGTTGGTAAGGTTGTTTAAGTACGCACCAAGGATAGTTAATGATCGTGTGGATAGGACAAGGAGGTTCCGGGATGGACTGAAACCGAACCTCCGCAGTCAGTTGATGTTAATGAACTTAAGGGATTGTAATGAGCTGTATGACAAGGCTTAAACGGTTGAAAGGGATATGAATGAGAGGGTTACCGTATATGGATCGCGATACGCGCCGACTAGGGACAATAGGAACTTTGGAAAGTCGAACTACTACTCCAACGCCGCATGTCGGTCTTATGGAAAGAGGCATAGGAATGACTATTGCCAAGGTAGAAGTGGAGCATGTTGTGGATGTGGACAGTAAGGTCACCAAGTGAGAAATTGTTGAACCGATAGGTTAGGTTACTAATGCAATCGCAATGACCGCAGTGGGACATTAAGCTTGAGAGCCGCCTCGCAGATTTATCATAATCGACTAAGGACGTAAGGAAAAGTGTATGTTGTGGCTGAGAAGGAAGTGAAGGATGTGCCTTGAAAGTCTAGATGCGTTGTGAAATGGTATTGGGTACAATAGGAGATGATTTTGAAGTTATTACTTGAATGGTCATGTAAGACTTATAATCACTTATGGTGAATAGGTGCAATCATTTTGAAGATTTCTGAATTACTGATGATATTTTTGGACTGGTTTGGAAGGATGAGTATTGCTTAGAAATTTCAGATTTTGTAAAGAACCGAGGTGATTTAATTTGGGAGACTGTTGGATTGAAATTGGAGGGATTAAGTCTCGTCTTTGAGGTGTGGAAAGATAACTATCTTGTGATTAACTCGTTAGTTAAGGAGTCAAGGCTAGAGGACATAGCCGAAGTGTGTAATCTTTCCCGATGTCTTTCCTCGGGAATTGCCGGAATTGCCACCGATAGAGAAGTGGAGTTTGTGGGTGAATTAGCCCCGGGATAGAACCGATCTTGAAAGTGCCCTATAGGATGTCACCGTCGGAATTGAAGGAATTGAAGGTCCAAACGCAGGAGTTATTGGATAAAGGTTTTATTCGCCGAGTGCGTCTCCATGGGGAGCGCCAGTGTTGTTCGTGAGGAAAAAGGATGGATCCTTGAGGTTGTGCATTGACTACAGACAATTGAACCAGGTGACCATTAAGAATAAGTATCCGTTGCCAAGGATAGATGACATGTTTGATCAGTTGCAAGGTGCATCGATATTTTCAAAGATCGACTTGAGGACGGATTACCACCAATTGAGGATTAAGGAGGATATACCGAAAACGGCATTTAGGACGAGATATGGGCACTATGAGTTTACAGTAATGCCATTTGGACTAACTAATGCCCTCGCTCCTTTCATGGATTTAATGAATCGGGTATTCAAGGAATTTTTAGATCAGTTTGTGATCGTGTTCATAGATGATATTCTGGTGTATTCAAAGAGTTCCGAGGAACATGAGGTACATTTGGAAAGAGTTCTACGGACGTTAAGGGAGCATGCACTGTATACTAAGTTTAGCAAGTGCGAGTTTTGGCTGAACCGTGTAGCGTTTCTTGGGCACATAATTTCCGGAGAAGGAATCTCCGTGGATCCGGCAAAGATTGAGGCAGTGATGGATTGGCCGAGACCGACGACAGTTACTGAGGTTCGAAGCTTCTTAGGACTGGCAGGTTACTATAGACGATTTGTGGAAAGATTCTCGGCAATAGCCACTCCATTGACAAGGTTGCTTAAGAAGGAGACTAAGTTTGAATGGACGGAAAAGCGCAAAGAGAGTTTTCAGGAATTGAATATGAGCCAAAGGCGTTGGATGGAATTGCTAAAGGACTATGATTGTGATATATTGTATCATCCCAGTAAAGCCAACCGGGTAGCGGATGCCTTGAGTCGGAAATCGAGCATCGCGCATTTATTGGTCAAAGAGTGAATTTTATTGGAGGGAGCGCGAACTCGGAATTTAAGTTCGAGGTAGGACACCTCTCTAGTCGATGGCGACATTAAGGATTGAACCGGAAGTACAAGCCAAGATTAAGGCGTTGCAGTCTATGGACCCTGAGATTCAGAAGATTTTGGAGATGGATGCACTAAGAGGAAACCGGACTTCCAAGTGTCCGAGGACGGAATTCTTAAGTTTCGAGGACGTTATGCGTGCCCGATGATTGGGGACTTAAGGAAGAGATTTTGTCGAAGGCTCATAGGAGCAATTACAGTATCCACCCGGGCAGCACTACGATGTAACAGAACCTTCGTCAACACTATTGGTGGAATGGAATGAAAGTAGACGTAGCCAAGCATGTGGCCAAGTGTTTGACGTGCCAACAAGTGAAGGCACAACATTGTAAGCCTGATAGAATGTTGCAACCGTTGGAAATCCCAGAATAGAAATGGGAACATATCACAATGGATTTTGTAACGGACCGCTGAGAAGCCGAGGGGACATGATTCTATTTGGGTGATAGTAGATAGATTGACGAAGTCGCGCACTTCCCGGCGGTGCGAAAGGACTTCGAGCTAGAAAGGCCGCAGAGTTATATGTGCGACGTTTGTTCGTCTTCATAGAGTACCGGTATCAATCACTTCGGACCGTGATCCTCGGTTTACTGCGAATTTTTGAAAAAGTCTGCAATCGGCCATGGGGACTAAGTTGCAATTCAGCACGGCCTATCATCCGCAGACGGATGGCTAGTCTGAGAGGACTATTCAGACATTAGAGGATATGCTGAGGGCGTGTGTGTTAGACTTTCAGGGCAAGTGGGAAGAACAGTTGCATTTGGTGGAATTTACCTACAATAATAACTACCACAGAGTATCGAATGGCACCGTTTGAGGCACTATATGGCGGGCGCATGCGAACACCATTGTGTTGGGATGAAGTGGGGAAAGAAGTATAACGGGTCCAGAGTTAGTTCAGCAATCGGTGAAAACAAGAAAGGCTATCCTAGGAAAGGTTGAGAACAGCCTGTAGTCGTCGAAAAGTTACGCGCACCGAAGGCGTAGGCCGTTAGAGTTTCGATTGGCGACCATGTATTTCTTAAGATCTCGCTAATGAGGGGACTATCTCGGTTTGGCAAGAAAGGGAAACTAAGTCCAAGGTATATAGACCCGTTCGAGATTTTGGAAAGGATTGGGACGTTGGCCTACCGTCTCGCCTTGCCGCCGAATTTGTCGCAAGTTCATAACGTCTCCCACGTGTCGATGTTGAGGAAGTACGAACCGGATCCGACCTACGTGCTGAATCATGTGGTAATAGACGTGGACGATAGGGTGTCGTACGTGGAGAAGCCAGTTCGGATCGAGGACAGGAAGGAATAGGTTTTGAGGAGCAAGACGATTCCGTTGGTTAAAGTTATCTCGGGAACATCACGGGACGGAAGGTGCCACATGGGAAAGCGAGGAGGCGATGCGACAACAAGTACCCCCAATTGTTTGAGTAGTCGGGTTTGGATTGTAAATTTCGAAGACGAAATTTTTGTAAGGGGGGAAGAGTTGTGACATCCCGAATTTCGGCCCATTTTTGGGTTTTATAAAACGCGTAATTTGTCAGTGTGCTTATAGTAAAATCTCGCCCGGGAACTGATCACTCCCGGTTATCATTTTAAATTAGAGATTTCGCTAGAATCGCACTTGATCGAATTTGGCCGTTATTTAGACCCTGAACTTGGCAGTCGATTTTCGGGTGTTTCGGGACGAAATAAATTGGACGGTGTCGATATTATTGTGGCCAGCGTCGCTATTGCCAGGAATGTGTGAAAAGTGGATTTTTGACCGGGTGCGAATTTGGACTAGTAGGCCTCCCTCGTAGTGTGTTTTGGATTATTTTATTTTAGCCCTTTGTCCTATATTATTATTTGGGGTTTTTCGTGACCGTTAGATCATTTTTGGGTTTGAACCGTGTCCGTCGGATCGCACTTGAGTGAGAGGTTTGACTTTTGAGTCTCTCTCTCCGTCTCTCTCTCTCCTCTCTCCTCTGCGCCGCACCACCCACTCCCGTGCGACGTCCCTTCGCGCACGTCTGTCCTTCTCTCTCTCTCTCTCCCTCTCTCTTTCTTTCCCTCTCTCTTTCCCATCTGGTCGCGCACGTCTCCGCCCATGCAGACCCCTGACACTCTCTCTCCTCTTTCCTTCTTCCCCTTTCTCTCTCTCTTCTTCTTCTTTTCTTCTTCTTCCTCTTCCTTCTTCCTCCCCTGCCCCGACCGGGTTCTACTTCGCTTCGCCCGAGCTCGCTCGATCACAGCCGGCGCCACGCCAGCCGCCAGTCACAATTTAGCTCGACCGCCACAGATCGCCCGCTGCCATTGCCCGACCGGCCGGTCTCTTCTTCCCCTTCGCGCCCGGCTTGCAGCTCGAGCCCGCCGCGTGCTTCGCCTCCGCTTCGCTCCAGCCCGGCCACTGCCGGCCGTGCTCGGGCTATCGCCCTGCTCCCCGACGCACCGACTGCCGCCGCCGCTGCCAGCGAGCGACATCCAAAGCTCGCCACGTCCGGCCTGTCGCGGTTCGCCGGCATTGCCCGCTGATTCGGCTCAGCCAGGCCTGCTGCCGCTGCGAGCCGCCGCGCCGCCCTGCCGCCGCGGCTCGCCACCTCCCCTCGCCTCGATCCCTCTCTCCCTCATCCTCACCCCCGGCCACTCTTTTTCTCTCCCGTGCTCGCCGCCGTCGCCGCCGTGCCGCAGCCGCCGCCGCTGCCGCCGGCCGCCGCTGCCGCCGCTCTCTGCCTAACTGGGGCCTACCTCTTGGCCCTGGCCGCCCCAGTGCCGTGGCTTGGCCTGCCGCCCACGCGACTGCCGCGCCCACGCCCGCGCCCGTGCCCACGCCTGCCGCCACGCCCGTGCCCGCGCCCGTGGCCGAGCTGCTGCGCGCCGTGCCCGTCCGACTGTGCGCTGTCGCCCATCCGACCAGGCGCTGTCGCCCGTCCGTCGCCCCGTGCGCCTCGCACGCGCACGCCATCGCGCCTGCGCGCCAGCACGCCGATCGGCCATTGTGCCCGCGTTGGCCGGCCACCGCGCCCGTTGCTCAAGGCCGCGCCCGGGTCCCAGATCGTTTCACCCGGGCCATTTTGGGCCCGAGCCGACTTTTCCCGGGCCAAACTTAGGTAAGTGACTTCCTAAACCTTACCTAGTACTTTGGGTATTTTTAGACTTGTTTAGGGTGAAATTTAGTACCGGCTTAGGACTTTAATTAGGCGTTGGCTAATTAGACTGATTGTGCTTAATTGGTGAATTATTATGGCGATAATTGTGCGGCTGATTTAGTGATTGACCGAGATAAATATGCCTGACCGAATTGTCGTGGCGCTTGTGGGTGAATTCGATTAATTGAATGTGCCGACTTGAATGTCAGGTCGGTGGGCCGATGTCGGGAGCATGAATTGAGTTGACTGATGTGGCGTGCTAGATTGACATTGGTGAATGGGTGGTGATTGAAATTGATTTATATGACTAAGAACATGGTGAATTTTGTATTGTGGTGCATGTGCATGAGAAAAGCCCGGATCGATCGGAGGGTCGAGCCCGAGGCGTGTTTACGCGGCCGTGAAAGGTGAGTTAGACCCGAGGCGTAGGTTACGCGGGTCATTGGAAAGGAAAAATGTCCCGAGGCGTGGTTACGCGGACCGAGCCCGCTTGATCTCGGGGTCGCCAACCCGAGGCGTGGTTACGCGGGTGTGGCTAGAAAGGCAAGTAATGACCCGAGGCGTGGTTACGCGGGTCGAGAAAATGTCCCGAGGCGTGGTTACGCAGGGCGAGCCCGCTTGATCCGAGGCTGCCAACTCCGAGGCGTGGTTACGCGGGTGGCTAGAAAGGCAAGTAATGACCCGAGGCGTGATTACGCAGGTCAAGAGAAATGTCCTGAGGCGTGGTTACGCGGGACCAAGCCCGGCTTGATCTAAGGGCTGAGCCTGAGGCGCAGTGGCGCGGGCTGTGAGATTGGGCCTGAGGCGCAGTGGCGAGGGCAGTGTGAAAGGACCTGGGAGGTCGTGGAAAGTTGTTCGGCCACGTATGCGAGTTGAGTGTGATTGAATTGATTGACCGGCGATTGAATGTGTGATTGAATTGGTTGGATTGATTGAGTGCTAGTGTGGTTGGTGCTTGAGTGATTGTGATATGTTATTAGACTATTAATATTGCATTGTCACGTTTAACTAACGTGCAGAGCATGCGTTTGATGGCGAGGTAAGTACAATGACGTGAATTTTATATGTTGTGGGGTAGATTGCATGTACGACTTGTCTGGGTACGCATTGGCCTACATGGGGTATAGGGGGTTGCTTATTGAGACTCGTTCTCACGTTTATTATATAACGATTTCAGATCCGCGACCATGAGTGACTGGAGACGCTGCAAGGGTATCTCGGAGATCAAGTACGGGTCAAGTTGCCCCATATTTTTGTGTGCCCCTCTTTTGTATAGCGAAGTAGGATATCCAACCACTACTCCGTTTTAATGTTGTGTATTTGGAATTGTTGTTTTGTGCTATCCCTTCATCATATTTTACTGTCTGGGTTGTTTTATTTCGCTTCCGCTTGCGTAGTTCATTTGGGTTGGCGACGCGTCCTGGGACGTCGCGTTCAATACGACCGTGGAAGGGGTGTCGCGACCCCGTTGGGGTTCGGGGCGTGACAAATACAATGCTCACAGTGCATTTTTATACCAAGTAAGAATACCAAAGTCAAGCTAACATACAGCCTAAGAAAACAATGTCAGGAACTTCACAAAAACAGATAAAGACCATAATATGGCTCCAGACAGAGCACAATGGTAAATGAAAAACGCAACACATTGTGCATAATAAAGCAAGAATATTGCTATTGTTGGCCTTAGTCATATCTTATGAAAGAATAATGCGAACAAAACCCTTTACAGCCTAATTATGCATGCAAAATTCCACTATTAACAGATTTGTTCAGATATATTATTGAAAACCATTCGCTAATTTAGACTAAAATACAAATCATCTTAATTAGAAAATAAGGTAACACATCTGAAATGCACCTAGTTACTGAAAATCAGTTTCTTACCCAACTGGAACTTCAAGCTTTCGAAAGCAAGCTTTGCGTTATATACGAAAAGCAAATAGGTCTCATTACTGGCTAGGAAAAGAAATCATGAGGATAAGAGTCAGAAATAATTCAAGAGGAAATCAGCATCAAGTTGCTACCAGTAGAAATATTCAGCATGTCTCGTAGCTACTGATCAAATGAATGCATGTCTCATAGCTATGTGATCAAGATCTTGCAGGTCCTGTATAATCTACTGGTCACAAATTCCAAGCAATGGTTATTACCACATACTCATCCTGTCATTCAGATGCGAATCCCACCTAACTGTTGAACTGATATGGATTTAACAACACTCAAGCAAAAACAGCAACTAATTTGAGAAACTACATGTCGCTGACTCCAGTGACTCTTATCATTGGTACCTCAGAAGCTTTTCTTTCATTAATTAGGTTTCACTCAAACATTCAAGAAGCTTCTGGGAGCTTTAGCTTCTAGGTCAATTTCGTCCATAAACGCTATAGCACATAAGCATAAAAAGTGAACGCTAAACTGTTGCAAAGGCCTCAGAAATCAGAATTGACAATCAGCTATTCGTGCTTTTGTCTCTATTCTACTGAATAACTTATGTAAACTCCGTGTTTCTTGTGATTTTTTTCTTTTTCATACCCACAGTCCACAAGGAGAAAGAAAATAACCACCTAACCAGGTTATCCATGGGCACAACTCATGCTCTAAGTAAATTTGGTTTTTAATTCTCCGTAGATGCCAAAGTCAACAAGTGGTAAAAGGACTCAACTGTCCAGCAACCTTTCCTGGTGGCTTGCCATCTCACTGCATCTCCTCCATTACTGAATGGTTTTGCCTCTTCAAGCGCCGCATAAAACATGGAGATAGAGCCCTATCCCAGCGATCGAAGTTTATCTCAATTCAATAGTCCTGGAAAACCTTTTACCCGCTGCACATCTGTATGAATTGTACATACTACATATCCACATTCCCTAGACACCTCAAAAGCAAACCCCCCTTAACACCACTGTGGCTGGTTGTCCGCTGCAATGCCTGGATTCGCGTAAGGGAGTCCCAACCTATAGCACCCGGATTGGCTCAGTTTTCGCCTGAAAAGCGAACTAAACCAAACCATGCACAAGCTACTTCCCATTGTTTCACTTTCCCTCTGCTTGTTTTTCCCATTGAACCTAGACTTCACCTACTTCTTCGAATAAATTGCTACTTATCAAAAGAAAGAGAGAAAAGAAATACCTTCTAGGGATCGTTGCTGATTTTGCAGCGTGTAATGTCGATTGCCAGTGAATTCACCACCAAGCATCCCCAGACTAAACTTACGAAGAAGCACCTTATCCAACGTCTCTCTAACAAATTCACGGACACATTCTTCAAGCTCCCGCGCAATTGTAGCGCCATGCGAATCGAATTCAAAATCGAGCTGATCTATAGCAATTTGCATGAAGCCCAAAACCTCAAGAGAGAATCGTTCACCCCAAGCTGCTTTTTCAGTTTCCGTGGCTTCGGTCGGTGGTGGTAGTCCGTCGCCTCCCACTCGCCGGTCTCCGTAGCCGTCGATTCGCTCGTCGCCTCCGTCGGCAGGTGGTGATTTTCCGTTTCGTCAGAGATCGGTGGTGGTGTCGGATGGAGGAAGATGAGGAGGAGTCGTGATGCTGAAAGTGGCATCGGTGGAGAGAGAAAATCTAAAAAAAAAAACAGAGAAGAAGAGATAAAAAGAGGAGAAAACGAGAAGAACAAGTAAGAAAAGAAAAAATCTGGGAGCTCACTTACCTACGAATTGCTTCCGTCGCAAGTTTCTTGATCATTCTCTTCTCCATCGGTCGAATCGGAAGTCGACGTGGTCTTGATTCGCTTGCCTTGAGCGGGAATAAGCCCATGCTTTCTCTTGGGTGCTATTTGTTCATCTCTCTCGTTTCTCCTTTGATGATCTTGCAGGTCCTCCTCTAGAGCTGTTTCGATCGAACCAAGGTCTTCTTGTAGATCTCTTTTGGTCCAACCACCTTCGTGCATAAATAAACTCTCGACTTCCGAACGTATTGATTCGTGATCAATCTCGTAAAGTAAAGCTGGATCGATTAGCCGATCATCTTGGAGCATGATTTTTAGATCATCCTCCAGTTTCTTTCAAAATATTCGGAATCCTCACTTTTTTATGTATTTACCGAATACTGCAAGGCTAAATTGTGCATGACTCCCGTCAATTTCACCAAAATCGACTTCTCCCCACAACACCAGGGGTGTGAGATAACGAAGTTTGATATGATTTAACTCCAACGGTGTGTAATAGAATGAAAAACTTTCCTCCTTTTGGCCATTAACATGGGTAACAAAATGATATGAGTCTTTCATTTTCTCCTCATAATTATTCTTATCGAGAGTGACACAGAGAGCTAATCCAAAAAACTTGTCATATAAGTCATTTGAAGTCATGAAAAATATGGAATCCTCTTCAATAGGGAGAACCCACTCCGGCATCTCTCCTCGAGGGAGAGAGATAGTGTAATTAAAAAGTTGAAACAAACTCGAGGGAAAGGATTTAGGAAAAATATCCTTCTTGACTTTTGATTCTCATGTCATAATATTTCTAATGACACCTAAATCACTTCATTTGGACATCATTAGGGTAGTTAATCATATCTGAACGGAAGCAATCCGAATTAGATAATAACTGAATAGGTGGTCTCCTTATGAAGCCCACTTCTCATTGCTTGATTGGTTGAAAAATAAGGCTCATGGGCCTGAATGTATGCTTATTTCATTGCTATGCATGTGCTTGCTAGATGTATGTTAGGCCCGATGTATGTTCGGCAGGTAGCCCATTATGGTCACTTAAAACCCGACTTTAGGGGTTAATCGATATGAGTTGCCGTTTTGTGAATGCAAATGGTAGCCCGTTATCGTTAACCATTGATCAAATAATGTTAAATGATTAGGAGGGTGGGTGAATCGAAATGCATGTAAAGCAAAGGCTGACCACGAGGCCGGTGTTTGATTAGTGAATTGTTTGCGCCATTGCTTTTCTTTGGTTGTTCCTTTGTGCATTGTTTGTCGTGAATGTATGTTGTGAATCTAAACGCTCACACTCGAGAGGCGGTCCATGGAGGGGATAATCCAAAATTGTAAAAGACCAAGTCGATAGACCGATGTCCAATCCGGTTTCAATTTGTATTCACTTGACAGTGGCGATAGACCAATGTTCGATCCGGTTTCAGTTTGTATGCAATTCATTCATCCCCGATCATGTCTCGGGTTTTCAATTTGTGTTGTAATAAACACCGGACGAGTTGCGGGTTTTACTTTTTTGCACTTAGAATTAGATCGTCTTTTCAATACTTTAAGTGTTTACTTTACGAAATGTCTTTCAATACAATTGATTGTTTCTTTCTTTTTCTAGACTAAGATAGGATTAGTTTAGAATCTTAAATGAAAATACAAAAACAAGATGCATGATCACCTAGTGAACTAAGACTTTAACATGAAAATGGTAAAGAACAAATGCACAACAACTTAGATAACAACCATGTTAAGTTTAGCAGTACCGAAAGGGCGTAAGTGAAAACATTAATGTAAGCTAGTCCCCGAACCCATGATCTTTGAGTTTCGTAGAAACCGAAACGAAACTCCCGCGTTTCGGTTGGGTATTCTAGCCGACCCCCGACCTAGGCTAGTGGCGACTCCTAAAAAAAATAAAATCGATCTGCTGTCACGCGAGATATGGATTTAGGGAAAATCCACGTTCATGATCAATGGGCCATATGAATAACCAAAAGATTTATGCTTCAGTAAAATCATTTTTATGATGTGCCATATGAGCCGTTTCATGAACACTTATCTCTAAACCCGCCTTCTCGAGTTCGGCCCTCGTGAGGTTGGTCGCGACAAACCGGATTTCGTGTTCTTCGTAAGAAATGTTTATTAAGATGTTTTTTATGATATATCCAAAATTTAGAATTTTTGGAGTTCGTTTACTATTTATTGTGATGGGATTTTGGTTACTGTGTAAACTACCCAGATTTACCCTGATTCTATGGATGTTCATTTTTATGAGCGGAATGGTGGGGGTGTCGAGGTTGAATAGTTGCTGCCCTCATGACTAGAATTGATGCTTGAATGTGTGTTATATGAGTTGATTTGAGGATGAAATGAGGATGTTTCGGGGCTGGAGTGAGACTGAATAGAGTGTCGAACGTTGTGGGATGGAATTGACGAGCTTAGGGCTCGAATTAAGGACAAATGGTGTCGGTTTGGTGTATGGTAGTGTGGCTGGATTGTGGTGTTTAATATGGTTGGAAATGAGCTTGGAAATGTCGAATTTATGCCTATGAACGTGGCTGTGTTTGTGGGCCTGTGAGTGGCCTTGTGTGTTTATTGTACCGTGATTTGATGGATTGAAATGTGCTTGTTTTGTGCACGCTCGGGTCGAATTGAATTGATTGTCAATTGACCGTGTTGGATGCTTATTGAGCATGAGAAATGCGTGGTTTGATGCGTGCACGGGCCAAGTGTGAATGGCCAATATGTTGGCATGTGAGTGTTGAGCATGTGAATGAGTAAGAAATGGTGTGTGGTGTGGCATGCGTGATTGTGGAAATCCCTGAGGCGGTACCATTACGTGGGGAATTGTGCCGTCCTGAGGCGTGTACTTTAACGCGGGACGATGCCCGTTATTACCGGAAGACTGCCAACCTGAGGCGTGTGCTTCAACGCAGGTTGTGCCGTAGGTGGTAGGTGTTGAGCCTGAGGCGTGTACTATAACGCGGGCAAGAGACATGCCCTGAGGCGTGTACTGTAACGCAGGCCCTGGAGTGTTGTGATGAGTTGGTCGCAGTGAACCTGAGGCGTGTACTATAACGCGGGTCACTGGCGAGAGTTGTGGAAAAGATGTGATGAGGTTGGAACAAATGCACGAAATATAATTATAACATGCATGTGAGTGAAATCGTGCTGTTATGCCTAACGTGCAGGTTGCACGCTGGAAAGGCCCAGGTAAGCAGAATTGTGTGCTTGCGATGCTATGGTTGAATGTGATTGTGTGTTGTGATTGTCTGGAGGTACGTGATAGCCTAGGTGGGGTTTAGGGTGTGTGCTTATTGAGATGTGATCTCATGGTTGTTTCAACCAACATTTTCAGAACCCCGGCCTGAGCAATGAATCTTCCTCCGCCACCGCAGTGTTTTGGGATACCGATGCACACCGACCATGACGTGGTAGAGTGCCCAACAGACGAGCCAGAGGTTCAGAGGGAATCAGATTTGGAGTGGACGCCAAGCAGATGACGTAGGGGCTAGTGTAGGGGTTGCGAATAGGCTTTTTGAAGCGTACCATTTTTGGTGATAGATATACCCAGGCTACTGATCTTTTTCAATGTCTGTGATTTATAGAGTAAAAGTTCGGTGTGCTCATGTATATTGTGGTGTGTAAATTATGGATATTGTATAAGTTTGAATCAGTAATAGATGTGGTTAATCTCCCCTGTTTACCCCAGTTATTATTGTCCGGGTATTGATTGTGGCTTTCGCTGATTGATAAATTTATGATAAGTTTAATTAGGTCGGCGATTTTCCGAGACGTCGCTTTATTCGACCAGAGAAGTGTGTTGCATGCTCGATAGGGTTCGGGGCGTGACAATGTACCTCGAATAAGTCGATTATGTATTGACACAATCTGTACAATCCATATTCTTTCTGCTCCCTCCTTGCTTTCACTTATCAATTTCTTCCCTTAGCTTTCCGGAGTGACGGCATTATAATGACATAGATAGAGCTTTTTAACTCGTATACATATTGTATTGTTGGGAAAGCAAGTGAGCTCTATTCATAATAAACTGTCACGCCCCGAACCCCAACGGGCTCGTGATACCCCTTCGACGGTCGTATTGAATGCGACGTCCCAGGACGCGTCGCCGACCCAAACGAAACACCCAACGATAAAGGCAAGCGGAAGCGAAATTAAATAACCCAGACAATAAATAATGACAAAGGGGTAGCACAAAACAATAACTCCAACCACACAACATCAAAAGGGAACAGTGGTTGGATATCCTACTTCGCTATACAAAAGAGGGGCGCACAAAATATGGAGTAACTTGACCCGTCCTCTATCCCCGAGATACCTGGGTGGCATCTCCAATTAATCACGGTCGCGGATCTGAAAATGGTTATATAATAACCGTGAGAACGAGTCTCAATAAGTAACACCCTAAACCCCACCTAGGCCAATGCGTACCCAGACGAGTCTCAACATGCAATCTAACAATCGACATACTAGAACTCACATAAACATACATACCTCGCCGCCATTCACACGCCTACTCTATATAATAGTCAAATCATATTAATGCATCCAGCATAACTCATATTCAGAGCACACAAGGAAATTTCCCATGCATCATACAACAACACTCGCGCGTGTCTCGATTATAAGATAAAACCACTTAGGCATGTCCCATACCATGCCTAGCAGTATTCACTCCATAATCAAACACTTTGCAACATGCGTGGTCCAGCCAACTTTCTCACAACCTCCCAGGTCCTTTCGCACTGCCCGTGCTACTGCGCCTCAGGCCCATTCTCACAGCCCGCACTACTGCGCCTCAGGCTCATTCTTACAGCCCCCGCTACTGCGCCTCAGGCTCAGCCCTCCGATCAATCCGAGCTTTGTCCAATGACCCGCGTAAACACGCATCAGGTCTATCCTGCCTCATGTTATTTGGACAGGCACACACGTCATAAGCTTCAATCGATTCCATGCCAATCATCCCAATCAATCCATGCAAGTATCAAACTCAATTCGTAAAGCATCACAAGCTAGCCACATTGCACAATCATCAATCTAACACATTGCACATATTCAATTTCAAGTCATGTGCTTGCCACTATGGCCCACAATTCCAACATTTGACCCAGTCATATTCAACCCATGATCCATCACAAACCGGCCACCATCAAGCATCAAATTGCACTCGCAAGCACCACGACAAACCAGCCACATACGTGCCCATCAATCAATCATAGACTCCAATTCCAATCACAAACTCATCACACTAACCCGCCAATTCAACACTCAATCGGCCCAATCAAACGTCAATTTCACCCACACCCGCCACGACAATTCGATCATTGCACCCACATAATTTAGCCACTAAACATGCCACATAATCACCACAATTCAATCCACCGATTAACCACATTTTTAATTTGGCCCTAACCCAAGCTTTCCTACTAAACCGGTACTAATTAACCCCTAAACAAGTCTATAAATACCCAAAGTACTAAGTAGAGATTAGGAAGTCACTTACTAGGTTTTGGCCCGGGAAAAATCACCTCGGGCCTAAAATGGCCCAGGTGAACAGTGCTGGATCGGCACACGCACGGGCACGGCGGTCGGCCATGGGCAAGGCGCTCGGTACGGCCCTCGGCCATGGGCACAGTGCTTAGCCACGGGCAAGGCACTCGGCCAGGCACGAGCAAATGGCCGGGTGAGCGAGCGGGCGAGCAGGCGCATGGGCAACGGGCGAGGCGCTCAGCCACGGCCTGGGCAAGCTCGGGCACGGCTGGGTGAGCGGCTTGGGCTGGCCTGGGCTGCTCGGCCACGGCCTGGGCTGGCTGGCCGGGGTGGGCGAACGGCGGCGGAGGCGGCAACAGCGAGCAGCTGCGACGGCGACGCGGCAGTGACGAACTGAAGGGGAGGGAAAGGTCAGCCTAGGGTAGTGATGGCGAGAGAGAGAGAGGGCTGGGGCTGAGGGGGTGCCAGCCGGCGGCGATGGGGCGGCACGGTGGCGACGACGTGCTACGGCGGCGAGCTGGCAACGGCGACGTCTATGAGCTCGGGTAAGGCGTACGGGCGAACTGCGCGGCGGTAACTCGGCCGGACGAGCGGCCAGCACACGAGTGAGTGGCTGTTGCGGCGGCGAGCTTGCTACTCGTGCAAACAGAGACATGGGAGGAATGGCTAGGGGGTTCGGTGGTGACGGTGGCGGCGACAGGTGACGAGCAGAGGTCGGGCGGCGGCGGCGGCGCGCGACGGCGACGGGCTGCCGCAAGCGCGCGAATGAGAGGGAGAAAGGCAGTCGGCCCAAGGGGCACGGCGGCGGACGGACGGCGCGACGACGGTCGGGCGACGGTGGCGATGACGACGGTGCTAGAGGCGAGCTCGGTCGGCGTCGTCTGGGGCGAGCAGAAGCAGAAGCAGAAGCAGAAACAATGGCGTGGCGAAGGAGAGAGAACAAGAAGAAGAGAAAAGAGGAGAAAGAGAGGGGGAGGGGACGGGTCTGCATGGGGGAGGGGTAGTGGACGTGCGCGGAGAGGATAGGAATAGACGCAGCAGAGGGAGGAGAGAGAGAGAGAGAGAAAAGTCAACGCGATAATTATGATCCAACGGTCACGGTTCCAACCCAAAAACGATCTAACGGCCCACGAAAATCCTAGTTAATAATTTAGGATAAAGGGCCAAAAGAAAATGGCCCAAAACACACTACGAGGGAGGTCTACTAGTCCAAATTTGTACCCGATAAAAAATCCACTTTTCACATATCCCGGGTAATCTTGAGGCTGGCCACAATAATATCAAAATCGTCCAATTAAATTTGTCCCGGAATTCTGAGAAATTCGACACCAAAGTTTGGGCTCTAAATAACGGCCAAATTCGATCGAGTGCGATTCTAGCGAATTCTCCAATTTAAAAATAATAACCGAGAGTGATCAGTTCCCGGGTAAGATTTTACTATAAGCACACTGACGAATTACACGTTTTATTAATCCCAAAAATGGGCCGAAATTCGGAATGTCATAACTCTTCCCCCCATACAAAAATTTCATCCTTGAAATTTACAATCCAACCCAACTATTCAAACAAATGGAGGTATTGGTGTCGCATCAACTCTTTGCTTTCCCATGTCGCGCCTTCGATTCCATGGTGCTCCCAAATCACCTTGACCATCGAAATTGTCTTGCTCCGCAACACTCGTTCCATTCTATCCTCGATCCTTACTGGCTTTTCCACGTACGATACTCGGTCGTCCACATCTATTTGTTCATAATTTAGCACGTGGGTCGGATCCGGCTTGTACTTCCTTAACGTAGACACGTGGAACACATTGTGCACTTGAGACAATTTCGGTGGTAATGCGAGACGATAAGCCAGGGTGCCAATTCTCTCTAAGACCTCAAATAGACCTACGTACCTCGGGCTTAACTTTGCTTTCTTGCCAAACCGTGACAATCCTCTCATCAGCGACACTTTGAGGAAAACGTGGTCCCCTACTTAAAATTCCAAAGGCCTACATCTCTGATCTGCATAATTCTTTTGACGGCTCTGAGCAGTCTTAAGCCTGTCCCAAATCACCTTGACCGCTTCGACTGACTGCTAAACCAACTCGGGGCCCATGATGCTCCTCTCACCCACTTCATCCCAGCAAATCGGTGTTTTGCAAGCTCTACCATATAGTGCTTCAAATGGTACCATTCTGATACTCTGCTGGTAGCTATTGTTGTAGGCAAATTCAACCAAATGTAACTGTTCCTCCTAACTACCTTTAAAATCCAATACACACGCTCGCAGCATGTGTTCTAAAGTCTAAATCGTCCTTTCAGACTGGCCATCCGTTTGGGGATGATAGGCCGTGCTAAATTGTAACTTCGTTCCTAATGTCGTATGAAGACTTTTCCAAAAGCAGCAATAAACTTGGGATCACGATCCGAGATGATCGTCACTGGCACTCCATGTAAACGAACTATCTATTGTACGTACAGATCTGCGTACCTTTCTAACGCGAAGTCCTTTCGCACTGCCTGAAAATGTGCTGATTTTGCCAATCGGTCGACTACCACCCAAATCGAATCATGACCCCTTTGACTTCTCGGTAATCCCATCACAAAGTCCATCGTGATGTGCTCCCATTTCCACTCGGGAATTTCCAATGGCTGCAACGTTCCACCCGGCTTGCAATGTTGCGCCTTCACTTGCTGACATGTTAAACACTTGGCCATGTGCTTGGCTACATCCATTTTCATGCCGTTCCACCAATAATATTATCGTAAGTTCTGATATATTTTCGTACTACCCGGGTGAATACTGTAATTGCTACGGTGTGCTTCAGACAAAATCTCTTCCCTCAGTTCTGCATCACCGGGTACACATAACCGACCACGGAACTTCAGAATCCCATTCTCGGATACTTGAAAATCCGATTTCCTTTTTGTAACCTCCATACCCAAAATCTTCTGAATCTCCGGGTCCGTCGATTGTAAAACCTTAATCTTAGTCTGTATTTCCGGTTCAATCCTCAATGCTGCAAGAAGACTCGAGACATGACTCACTTCAAACTTAAATTCCGAATCCCGAACTCCCTCCAACAGACTCCATTCCTTGATCATCATATGTGCGATGCTCGATTTCCGGCTCAGTGCATCCGCTACTTTATTAGCTTTTCCAAGATGATACATAATCTCGCAGTCGTAGTCCTTAAGGAGTTCCATCTGTGACATCCTGAAAAATAGTCCATTTGGGATTTATAAAATACTGAGTTTTATGAATGTGCTCGTAGTTAGTTCTTGCCCAGAACTGATCATTCCTGGGATGCTAACCATTAGGGAAAGGCTAATCAGGGAGTTAAATTTGTACTATTAAAGAAAATTCGATCGTGGATTGACTTTCGACCATTAAATCGTCGAGGTGATATTTTGAGCCACTGTTGGCCGATCTAAGGATAGTTAGGGGTCAGTTCGCCACTGTCATAGTAGTGGATCGCGGGTGATTCCGCTGGACCACAAAATGAATTGATGAACGATCCTGAACCTATACCGAACGATCGTGCCCCACGGATCTAGTAATTGATCCTCGCGATTTTATTGACAACCGAAGTCGTGACGGTTTGAATAAATTGTACGTGACTCGATTTAGTGTCAGTCACGGGTCGAATAAGCGAGTTTCCCCAACAAGCTGCCCGTTAGTTTGAGAAACGCTCGAGTTACGTTTAATAGAATTGAATTATTTAATTCAGCCCAAATCGAACACCGGAAAATTTGGAAGTCACAACGAGAAGTTAGGACGACGTTGCGGTTGTAACGTGCAATTTTTTATGTGCCCGAATCCTTCGGAAAAATTCATTTTCGATGAGGAACGGAGAATCGGACCATTTTACCCTTGAGAATTATCAAAGGGCATGTTTTAAAGGGCAAGAGCATTTTGGTAATTTTGCCCTAAAAGTTGGAAAATACAATTTTGCCCTTGGGCTTTTTGAGAAATTACAAGTATACCCTTGGATATTTTTGGCAAGATTCGATCTGGGCCGTTGATTTCAAGATTAGATCGAATCTGGACCGTCGGATCAAAAAGATTAGACAAGGGCATTTTGGTCATTTGCCAATTTGGGTCAAAAATCACTATTTAAGTCTTTGACCCCTTTCTCTCTCTTCCATTTTCTCTCCCTCTCTCCATCGTGAATTCCCCCCCTTTTTCCGTGAAACCCCCCACCGTATATTCTCTCTCTCTCTCTCTCTTTGCCGATCACCGCCGCGCCGCCGCTTGGATCGCCGTCGTGCCGCGCCGCGCCACAACCCCGCCGCCTCGCACCCCTCACGCCGCCCCCATCCCGCCGTTCTCTCTCTCTTTCTTTTCGGTCCTCGCCGTGAGCCCCACCGGCCACCGCCCAAGTCGCGTCGTCGCCACCCAAGCCGATCGCCGCCACCTGGGAGCCGTACACCGTCACCGCCGTTCCCGATTAAGTGCCGCTGCTTTCCGTTCTAGCCGCCATAGTCTAGAACGCGGGTAAGTCGCACTCTAAACCCAATTTAGGACTTCGGGTATCGACGGGCGATTTTTGGGCGAAATCTGGTAAAAGTTAGGTGCGGAATTGCATGAATAGGGAGTGGAAATTTTATGGCGGGCCTTAGGATTTAATTCGGGCAATATTTATTGGAAATTCGAAAATAACAGTGGCTGTGGTCTACTGTTCATGGGGTCGTGATGGGCCGATCAGGACGCAAGTTGGATTTTTAGAACCGAGAATTTATGGTGAGAAAGTCCCGTGAAGGACCGGAATCGATTTGGCGTCGTTTGGTGGGAGAAAAATAATGATTTCTGTGTTTTAAGTGCGTTTGAAAATAATTAGATTGTGGTGGTGAAATTAAATGTGTGATTGTGCAATTGGTTGAGTTAATTATGCTTGTTGGGTGCACGCTTGGGCCAGATTGTTTTATTTATTAAAATTGGCCGTGTTGAATGCTGAGTGAGCATGGGTTGTGTGTAATTGATGCGTGCACGGGCCACTTGTGACTGGCCAGTTGTGTTTGGTGAATACATGTTGAGCATGTGCCTGAGTGAGAAAGAAATGTGGCATGACGTGTGATTGTGGAAATTGTGCCGTCCTGAGGCGTGTACGTTTACGCGGGCAAGAAACATGGCCTAAGGCATGTACATTTACGCGGGCCGGAAGTGTTGTGAAAAGAGGTCGCAGTGTACCTGAGGCGTGTACGTGTACACGGGTCACTGGCGAGGAATGTGGATGAGATATGATGAGAACAGAATGAGTGCATGACATGAGAAGTGTGCATGCTTGTGATTGTGTTGATGTACCTGCTATGTGATAATGGTATGTGTGTGATTGTGTGTTTGGGTGATTGTCTGGAGGTACGTGATAGCCTAGGTGGGGTTTAGGGGTGAAGTTGCTGAGAAGTGTTCTCACGGTTTTTTCAACCAACAATTTCAGAACCCCGACCGGATCCATGAATTCTCCGCCGCCGCCACCAGTGCGTTTTGGGGTACCAGTGCACATCGAGATTGAGGCAGAATCAGAATCTTCAGATGAATAGACCGGTCAGGAGAGTTCATATTCAGAGGATGAGGAGTCAGACTCGGAATGGACGCCTAGCAAGGGGCGTAGGGGCTAGTGTAGGGATTAAGAATAGGTGTTTTGGATGAGTACCATTTTTTGTGTTAAAATACCAGGTCATCGATCTCTTTTTGTATATGGTGGTTTTTAAGGCGGTGCACAAGTGCTTATGGTGGTTGTAATCTGTAAAAATTTTATAAGTGGGTAATGAAAAGAAATATGTGTATTCTCCCTGAATATTCTCCCCAGTTTAATTGTCCGGGTGATTTGTGGTTTCCGCTGACGATTTAAATCTCTGATGGTAAACTGAGGTCGGCGATACCCTGGGACATCGCACTGAATCGATCCGGTAAGGGTGTCGCATGCCCGATGGGGTTCGGGGCGTGACACCATCCAACAACGCTGTCTCATGATCAATTCCTTCTGGGAGAACAAGTACCTTAAACTCTGATGGTCCGTATAAATCTAAAATTTCTCCCCACACAGGTAGTGTCTCCAAATCTTAAGAGCGAAATAATCGCGGCCAATTCCAAATCGTGAGTCGGATAATTCAGTTCGTGCGGTCTCAATTGTCGCGATGCGTATGCCACCACTTTTCCATGTTGCATTAGCACGTATTCCAATCCTCTTAGCGACGCGTCACTGTAGATCTCATAACCTCCCGGTCCTGACGGGATTGTCAATACTGGCGCGGTCGTCAACCTCTGCTTTAACTCCTGAAAACTCCTTTTGCACTTATCCGTCCATTCAAATCTCGTTTCCTTCTTTAGTAACCGCGTCAGAGGCATTGCCAATGCCGAAAACCTTTCCACGAAACGTCGGTAATAACCTGCTAAACCCAAGAAACTCTGAACCTCGATTACTGTTGTCGGCCTCGGCCAATTCATGACAGCTTCGATCCTTGTCGGGTCCACTGCAATTCCTTCCCCGGATATCACCTGTCCTAAAAATGCCACTCGACGAAGCCAAAACTCGCACTTACTGAACTTAGCGTAGAGTGCATGTTCTCTTAAAGTGTGTAGAACCTTTTTCCAAATATAGCTCATGCTCGGCGGGACTCTTCGAGTATACTAGGATATCGTCTATGAATATGATTACAAACTGATCAAGAAATTCCTTAAATACCCGATTCATTAAATCCATAAACGCCGCAGGGGCGTTAGTTAATCCAAACGGCATCTCCGTAAACTCATAGTGCCGATATCTCGTCCTGAATGCCGTCTTCGGCACATCCTTTTTCTTAATCCTCAATTGGTGATAGCCAGTCCTCAAGTCGATCTTTGAAAATATCGACGCCTTTTGTAACTGGTTAAACAAGTCATCTATCCTTGACAACGGGTACTTATTCTTAGTGGTCACTGGATTCAATTATCTGTAGTCAATACACAACCTTAACGATCCATCCTTCTTCCTCACGAACAACACTGGCGCTCCCCACGGAGACGCACCCGGACAAATGAAACCTTTATCCAATAACTCTTATATTTGAACCTTTAATTCCTTCAATTCTGATAACGACATCCTATAGGGCGCTTTCGATATCGGTTCTGCCTCTAGGGCTAACTCAATCACAAACTCCACTTTTCTATCAGGTGGCAATCCCGGCAATTTCTGAGGAAAGACATCGGGAAGATTACACACCTCGGCTATGTCCTTTAGCTTTGGCTCCTTAACCAACGAGTTAGTCACAAGATAGTTATCTTTCCACACCTCAAAGACAAGGCTCAATCCATCCAATTTCAATCCAACAGTCTCCCAAATTAAATCACCCCGGTTCTTTACAAAATCCGAAATTTCCAAGCGATAACTCATTCATCCAAATCCTGTCAAAAGATATCATCAGTAATTCCAAAATACAAAAAGAAACTGATTGCGTCAATTCACCATGAGCAATTATACGTATTACATGACCATTCAAATCTAAAATTTCCAAAAACCACTTCTAACACACCAAATATTCTTATACATCGCATTTAGACCCTTAAGACAAGTCATCCGCTTCCTTCCCAGCCACAACTTACACTTTTCCTTACGCCCGTAGTCGATTCTAATTATTCGGTGGAGCAGCTCCCGCTTGATGTCCTACTCACGGTTGCCACGGTTGTATCGGCTGCCTATTCTGATTGGCTGGCTGGATAGCTCCGAGCTGATTTCCATTCCGGGGCGGCGGTGGCAGTAGTACAAGCGACCTAGCCTGCCTATTATTGGGGCATTTCCTGAGCTGATGGCCCATTCCGTCACATATAAAACACGCTTCGCCTCTGTTCGAGCAAGGTCCGTTATTGTGTCTCCCTCCGCATAACCTGCACGGGGCATTCTGAAAGCGATTCGACTTCCCTATATTCCTCCGAGCAGGAGAGACGAAGCGACTATTTCCCGCCATGGGCCTTTTTCCGAATTGGCGATTGTCCCTGGCCAGGGCATACCGCGATCCAGAGGCAGTAGCGCGATTCATCAAATCACGCTCAATTGCCTGAGCCCGATCATAAATCTCATGATAGTCCCTCAAGTTTAAGGAGATCGTCTAACTGAGGAGATCCGGCTTCAGTCCATCTCGGAACCACCGGGCTTTGCCCACTGGGTCCTCTATCATTCTTGGGGCAGACTTGGATAGCCTTGCAAACTCGGCCTCATATTAGTTTACTGACATCTGACCTTGGCGAAGCCTCATAAATTCAGCCAACTTCTGCTCTCGGGCACTTTTCGAGAAATATTTGCCAATGAAGGTCTCGATAAAAATAGTCCAAGTCGGAATAGTACCAGCGGGGAACACTTGACTTCTGGTGGCTCTCCATGTCACATCCCGATTTTTGGGCCTGGGAAGCCGCAGGTAAATTGTGAAATCCTCAATTTCAGTTCCTGTGAAATGACTATGGTTTAAGTTTGGTGGTTTTCCAATCGGAACTAATTTTTACTCTTGTTTTGGAAAACCCAGTTTCGGATCCTTTGTACCCCTTCGTTTTGTTATTTTTGGGGAGATTTTTGTGATCCGAATTTTCAAATACTTTCTTCTTGAAAGTTGTTCCAAACATCCTGATGTTTTACATATTTTAATTTCAGAATTTTTGGAGTTGATATGTGTGGTACGATGGCCTGATTTTTGGACCGTGTGAAACTGCCCAGAATGGGTATTTCGGTGATGTTCACACCGTCTTTATTTTCTACAAGATTTTCTGGGCCGATTTTGGAAAAGTTTCCTTCACAAAAGTTGTTGAGAACTTCCTTTTCTATAACTTATATAAATTTGGGAATTTTCCGAGATGATTTAAATTCTGGACAGAGCTTAATTTGAGAAACAAGAATGCTGTTCCAGCGAACTGTTTTTAGTCTGTCTTTGAGCTACTAAAAATGGTGTTTACAGAGATATTCAGATTTTGTGCTCTTCATAAAAAATGTTTTTTAAGATCTTTTTATGACATATTCAAATTTGAGAATTTTTGAAGTCCATTTACTATGTTTTCAAGTCCGATTTTGTGAACAGTGCAAAGCTGTCCGGTTTTGTCAGATTTCAAAGATTCGGCATTTTCTATACGAGAACGTTGGAATTTGGACTTGGTGTCTTCTGGTGATTTAAAGTACACGTTCCGAGCTTTCAAATGAGATATTTTGTGCTTTGATTGGAGGTTATCCCAGGGGAAAACGAAATTAACCAAGTCAAGGGTTAAATCTTCTTGTGGAAGTCACATTTATTGGTCCAAGCTTATCACCTTCATCATGGCTTTTGGCTTATGTTCTTAATGGCCATGTGAGGTAAGCAATGACCTCATGCCCCAAATGACCTAAACCATGACCTCATCCTTGGATGACATATGCCATGACTTCATACCCCAAACTTTGGCCCCAAGTTTTGTCTCTCTATAAATAGAAAGAAGGTCATTCGGCCAAGAGAGAGAGAGGGAGGGAGAAAAAAGAGAGAGAAAGAGTAGCCGTGAGGGAGAGAGAGAGAGAGAGAGAGGGAGAAACTCACGCCATTTTCATGCCCCGAGAGCTCCGGCCAACCTTCTTTCTTATTTCTTGCTTTGTATTCATGACCGAGAAAAGAGAGAAAAAGAAAGAGAGAGAACTTACCGACTAGCCCATGTCTCTCTTGTGGTTTGATCGAGTGAGGAAGCTTTATGCAAGGCCCGAGTGTTCGTGTTCAAGCTCGAGAACTGCCAAGAATCACCCGAGATCCGCCAAGACTCCCGTGTTCCTTTCTCTAGTTCTTGTTCTAATTGCAAGCCCGAGAACCGCCAAGAATCACCCGAGATCCGCCAAGACTCCCGTGTTCCTTTCTCTAGTTCTTGTTCTAATTGTTGTGTAAGTGAATTTCCTAATATTGAGAAAGGATGTTGAGATGCGTTGTGACGTGGTTTGCTTAGACCATTTCTCGGTCGTTTGGTTAGTCGTAGTTGGTTCATTTCTCGATTTGATCATGTTTCATGTTTGATGTTGTTTTGAGATAGAACCGAGCCTTGATTTGTAAAGTGTGCACGATGTGGCCATGCGTGATGTTCTCTTGTTTGAACTTTGCTATTGATCTGCCATCGATGCGGGTGCGGTAAGGGCCGACTTATGTTAACGGCAATTGATATATCCTCGCTTGATAATAGTGTTTTCACTTGCCGAGTCTCCCCGACTCATCTTCCGTTTTTCCCTCTCAGGTTCATAGGATGGTCGAACGGACAGCGGCGACAGGGGGAGTTTGAGCCATGTTGGAGTTCGGGGAAAGCTAGGAACTGTGAATTCAAAGTAGTGGGCTTAGGAAACCCAAGCCACTTGTTATTAAGTGTAAATGGCTAAAATTGGCTAAGTTGGCTTGTAAAATATGTTTGCGTGTCCTATAAATACAAGGTTTGCTCATGATGCCGTTTTTCTGAATCCCGCTGTTGTTTTTAAATGTGATTGTCCCGAGATATGCTCCCGCTTGTATTTAAAGAAAGATAATAATGACCAGGACGTCACGTTTAAGTCCGACGAGGTCGGGGCGTCACACTCCACCAATTGCTTGCGTTATCCTAAAGCTGGTAGACTGCTAGGGTTACTTTTTCCTCTTCCGTGCATCCCAGCACTTCGAAAGCTTTTTCTAGCTCTTCCACCCATCGAGGTGCAGCCTCAGTATTACCTCTACCATCGAACCTCGGAGGCTTCAACTTCAGAAACTGTTCGACCAGCTTAGACATTGGTCTGTTTGCATTTACTTGGCCCTGAGCTGGATTCCCATCATTCCCGTTGTTCCCATTGTTTCCATTAGCCCCAATAGCGGCGGCAACAGCGGCCTCTGCAGCAGCAGCGACAGTAGCATTCCGCTCTTCAGTCTGTCTACCCATTAAAATCCCGACTTCTTGTAGTGCCCCCAAAATTCCATCCACTCGGAGATCCTCTGCAACTCTAGCTTGTGGGGGCACACGACCTCGACCTCGACCTCGACCTTGACCTCGACCTCTTCCTCGGCTACTCATTCTCACGGGATTCTCACACTCTCCTACCTGCTATAATTCCGCTCAGGAATTAGAGACCTTGGTCAACTATACCAGTCTAAAGCCCTAGGCAGTGAATCGCAACAACAATTCACTAAGCAGGCAGCCAATCACAACCAACAAAGTTCGTGCACTTACCTCAAGTCCTGACGCACCTGCACCTCACACATTAACGCATAAAATCACTCAGCAACCACAACCACACAGTCTGGCATACGCATGGCTCACAAGTCTCCCTAACTAACTACCCCAAAGTCATCGTTCCTTATCGCTCCAGGATTCGACCAACTTGGATCGAGCTAACCTTGCTCTGATACCAAATCAACGGGTGTGTCACGCCACGAACCCCAACGGGCTCGCGACATCCCTCCGACGGTCGTATTGAACGCGACGTCCCAGGACGTGTCACCGACCCAAATGAAACACCCAACGATAAAGGCAAGCGGAAGCGAAATTAAATAGCCCAAACAATAAATAATGACAAAGGGGTAGCACAAAACAATAACTCCAACTACACAACATCAAAAGGGAACAGTGGTTGGATATCCTACTTCGCTATACAAAAGAGGGACACACAAAATATGGGGTAACTTGACCCGTTCTCCATCCCCGACATACCCTGGTGGCCTCTCCAATCAATTACGGTTGCGGATCTGAAAATGGTTATATAATAACCGTGAGAACGAGTCTCAATAAGCAACACCCTAAACCCCACCTAGGCCAATGCGTACCCAGATGAGTCTCAACATGCAATCTAACAATCGATATACTAGAACTCACATAAACATACATACCTCGCCTCCATTCACATGCCAACTCTGCATAATAGTCAAATCATATTAATGCATCCAGCATAACTCATATTCAGAGCACACAAGGAAATTTCCCATGCATCATACAACAACACTCGCGCGTGTCTCGAATATAAGATAAAACCACTTAGGCATGTCCCATACCATGCCAAGCGGTATTCACTCCATAATCAAACACTACGCAACATGCGTAGTCCAGCCAACTTTCTCACGACCTCCCAAGTCCTTTCACACTGCCCGCGCTACTGCGCCTCAGGCCCATTCTCACAGCCTGCGCTACTGCGCCTCAGGCTCATTCTCACAGCCTCCGCTACTGCGCCTCAGGCTCAGCCCTCCGATCTATCCGGGCTTTGTCCAATGACCCGCGTAAACACGCATCGGGTCTATCCTGCCTCATGTTATTTGGACAGGCACACACGTCAAATGCTTCAATCGATTCCATGCCAATCATCCCAATCAATCCATGAGAGTATCAAACTCAATTCATAAAGCATCACAAGCTAGCCACATTGCACAACCATCAATTTAACACATTGCACATATTCAATTTCAAGTCATGTGCTTGCCACTATGGCCCACAATTCCAATATTTGACCCAATCATATTCAACCCATGATCCATCCCAAACCGGCCACCATCAAGCATCAAATTGCACTCGCAAGCACCACGACAAACCAGCCACATACGTGCCCATCAATCAATCATAGACTCCAATTCCAATCACAAACTCATCACACGAACCCGCCAATTCAACACTCAATCGGCCCAATCAAACGTTATTTTCACCCACACCCGCCATGACAATTCGATCATTGCACCCACATAATTTAGCCACTAAATATGCCACATAATCACCACAATTCAATCCGCCGATTAACCATATTTTTAATTTGGTCCTAACCCAAGCTTTCGTACTAAACCCGTACTATTTAACCCCTAAACAAGTCTATAAATACCCAAAGTACTAGGTAGGGATTAGGAAGTCACTTACCAGGTTTTGGCCTGGGAAAAATCGGCTCGGGCCTAAAATGGCCTGGGTGAATAGTGCTAGATCGGCACACGCACGGGCACGGCGGTCGGCCATGGGCAAGGCGCTCGGCACGGCCCTCGGCCTTGGGCGCGGCGCTCAGCCACGGTCAAAGCACTCGGCCAGGCATGGGCAAATGGCCGGGCGAGCGAGCCGGAGAGCGGACGCACGGCTGGGACGCGCGGGCAACGGGCGAGGCGCTCGGCCACAGCCTAGGCAAGCTCGGGCACGGGTGGGTGAGCGGCTCAGGGCTGGCTGTCTTGCTCGGCCACGACTGGGATGGCTGGCCGGCCGGGCCGGCCGGCCGGCCGGCCGGCTGCAGCAGGCGGCCGGCGGCGGCGATGGCGACGGCAACGGCGGTGGCGGCAAGCAATTGCGATGGTTACGCGGCGGCGACGAGCTTAAGTGGAGGGGGAGGTCAGCCGGGGGTGGTGATGGCGAAAGAGAGAGAGGGTTGGGGCTGAGGGGGCGCCAGCCGGCGATGATGGGGCGGCACGACGGCGGCGACGGGCTACTACAGCGAGCTGGCGACGGCGAAGGCTACGAGCTCGAGCAAGGCGTACGAGCAAGCTGGACGGCGGCGAGCTCGGCTGGACGAGCGGCGAGCACACAAGCAAGCGGCAGTCGCGGCGGCGAGCTTGCTACTCGCGCGAATAGAGGCAGGGGAGGAGTGGCCGGGGGGTTCGATGGTGATGGTGGCGGCGACAGGCGACGAGCAGAGCTCGGGCGGCGGCGACGGGCTGCCGCACGCACACGAAGGAGAAGGAGAAAGACAGTTGGCCCAGGGGGCACGGCGGCGGACGGACGAACTGCGCGACAGTGGTCAGGTGACGGCGGCGACGGCGACGGTGCTGGAGGCGAGCTCGGTCGGCGTCAGCTGGGGCGAGCAGAAGCAGGAGAAGAAGCAGAAACAATGGCGCAGCGAACGAGAGAGAAGAAGAAGAAGAGAGAAGGAAGAAGAAGAGAAAAGAGGAGAGAGAGAGAGGGGGAGGGCATGGGTCTACATAGGGGAGGGGGAGTGGACGTGCGTGGAGAGGACAGTAGAAGACGCGGCACAGGGAAGAGAGAGAGAGAGAGAGAAAATTCAACGCAATAATTACGATCCAATGGTCACGGTTTAAACCAAAAAATGATCTAACGGCCCACGAAAATCCTAATTAATAATATAGGAAAAAGGGCCAAAAGAAAATAGCCCAAAACACACTACGAGGGAGGTCTACTAATCCAAATTCGCACCCGGTAAAAAATCTACTTTTCACATATCTCAGGTAATCTCGAGGCTGGCCACAATAATATTAACACCGTCCAATTAAATTTGTCCCGGAATTCCAAGAAATTTGACACCAAATTTTGGGCTCTAAATAACAGCCAAATTCGATCAAGTCCGATTCTAGCGAAATCTCCAATTTAAAAATAATAACCGAGAATGATCAGTTCCCGGGCGAAATTTTACTATAAGCACACTGATGAATTACACGTTTTATAAATCCCAAAAATGGGCTGAAATTCGGAATGTCACAACTCTTCCCCCTTTACAAAAATTTCGTTCTCGAAATTTACAATCCAACAAACCTATTCAAACAAATGGGGGTTTTGGTGTCGCATCAACTCTTCTCTTTCCCACGTTGCGCCATCGATTCCATGGTGCTCCCAAATCACCTTGACCATCGAAATTGTCTTGCTCCGCAACACTCGTTCCATTCTGTCCTCGATCTTTACTGGCTTTTCCACGTACGACACTCTGTCGTCCACGTCTATTTCTTCATAATTTAGCACGCGGGTCGGATCCGGCTTGTACTTCCTTAACATGGACACGTGGAACACATTGTGCACTTGAGACAAATTCGGCGGTAACGCGAGACGATAAGCCAGGGTGCCAATTCTCTCTAAGACCTCAAATAGACCTACGTAGCTCGGGCTTAACTTTCCTTTCTTGCCAAACCGTGACAATCCTCTCATCAGCGACACTTTGAGGAAAACGCGGTCCCCTACTTAAAATTCCAAAGGCCTACGTCTCTGGTCTGCATAATTCTTTTGACGGCTCTGAGCAGCCTTAAGCCTGTCCCGAATCACCTTGATCGCTTCGACTGACTGCTGAACCAACTCGGGGCCCGTGATGCTCCTCTTACCCACTTCATCCCAACAAACCGGTGTTCTGCAAGCTCTGCCATATAGTGCTTCAAATGGTAACATTCTGATACTCTGCTGGTAGCTATTGTTGTAAGCAAATTCAACCAAATGTAACTGTTCCTCCCAACTACCTTTAAAATCCAATATACACGCTCGCAGCATGTGTTCTAAAGTCTAAATCGTCCTTTCAGACTGACCATCGGTTTGGGGATGATAGGCCGTGCTAAACTGTAACTTCGTTCCTAATGCCGTATGAAGACTTTTCCAAAAGCGACAATAAACTTGGGATCACGATCCGAGGTGATCGTCACTGGCACTCCATGTAAACAAACTATCTGTTGTACATACAGGCCTGCGTACCTTTCTAACGCGAAGTCCTTTCGCACTGCCTGAAAATGTGCTGATTTTGCCAATCGGTCGACTACCACCCAAATCGAATCATGACCCCTTTGACTTCTCGGTAATCCCATCACAAAGTCCATCGTGATGTCCTCCCATTTTCACTCGGGAATTTCCAATGGCTGCAACATTCCACCCGGCTTGCAATGTTGCGCCTTCACTTGCTGACATGTTAAACACTTGGCAATGTGCTTGGCTACATCCACTTTCATGCCGTTCCACCAATAATGTTGTCATAAGTTCTAATACATTTTCGTACTACCCGGGTGAATACTGTAATTGCTACGGTGTGCTTCAGACAAAATCTCTTCCATCAGTTCTGCATCACCGGGTATACATAACCAACCACGGAACTTCAGAATCCCATTCTCGAATACCTGAAAATCCAATTTCCTTTTTGTGACCTCCATACCCAAAATCTTCTGAATCTCCGGGTCCGTCGATTGTAAAACCTTAATCTTAGTCTGTATTTCCGGTTCAATCCTCAATGCTGCAAGCTGACTCGAGACATGACTCACTTCAAACTTAAATTCCGAATCCCGAACTCCCTCCAACAGACTCCATTCCTTGATCATCATATGTGCGATGCTCGATTTCCGGCTCAGTGCATTCGCTACTTTATTAGCTTTTCCAGGATGATACATAATCTCGCAGTCGTAGTCCTTAAGGAGTTCCATTTAACGACACTGTCTCATGATCAATTCCTTCTGGGAGAACAAGTACCTTAAACTCTTATGGTTCGTATAATCTAAAATTTCTCCCCACACAGGTAGTGTCTCCAAATCTTAAGAGCGAAATAATCGCGGCCAATTCCAAATCGTGAGTCGGATAATTCAGTTCGTGTGGTCTCAATTGTCGCGATGCGTATGCCACCACTTTTCCATGTTGCATTAGTACGCATTCCAATCCTCTTAGCGACGCGTCACTGTAGATCTCATAACCTCCCGGTCCTGACGGGATTGTTAATACTGGCGCGGTCGTCAACCTCTGCTTTAACTCCTGAAAACTCCTGTCGCACTTAACCGTCCATTCAAACCTCGTTTCCTTCTTTAGTAACCGCGTCAGAGGCATTGCCAATGCCGAAAACCTTTCCACGAAACGTCGGTAATAACCCGCTAAACCCAAGAAACTCCGAACCTCGATTACCGTTGTCGGCCTCGGCCAATTCATGACAGCTTCGATCCTTGTCGGGTCCACTGCAATTCCTTCCCCGGATATCACCTGTCCTAAAAATACCACTCGACAAAACCAAAACTCGCACTTACTGAACTTAGCGTAGAGTGCATGTTCTCTTAAAGTGTGTAGAACCTTTTTCCAAATGTAGCTCATGCTCGGCGGGTCTCTTCGAGTATACCAGGCTATCGTCTATGAATATGATTACAAACTGATCAAGAAATTCCTTAAATACCCGATTCATTAAATCCATAAATGCCGCAGGACCGTTAGTTAATCCAAACGGCATCACCGTAAACTCATAGTGCCCATATCTCGTCCTGAATGTCGTCTTCGGCACATCCTCTTTCTTAATCCTCAATTGGTGATAGCCAGTCCTCAAGTCGATCTTTGAAAATATCGACGCCCTTTGTAACTGGTTAAACAAGTCATCTATCCTTGACAACGGGTACTTATTCGTAGTGGTCACTGGATTCAATTATCTGTAGTCAATACATAACCTTAACGATCTGTCTTTCTTCCTCATGAACAACACTGGCGCTCCCCACGGAGACGCACCCGGACAAATGAAACCTTTATCCAAAAACTCTTATATTTGAACCTTTAATTCCTTCAATTCTGACAACGACATCCTATAGGGCGCTTTCGAGATCGATTCTGCCTCTAGGGCTAACTCAATCACAAACTCCACTTTTCTATCAGGTGGCAATCCCGACAATTTCTGAGGAAAGACATCGGGAAGATTACACACATCGGCTATGTCCTTTAGCTTTGGCTCCTTAACCAACGAGTTAGTCACAAGATAGTTATCTTTCCACACCTCAAAGACAAGGCTCAATCCATCCAATTTCAATCCAACAGTCTCCCAAATTAAATCACCCCGGTTCTTTACAAAATCCGAAATTTCCAAGTGATAACTCATTCATCCAAATCTTGTCAAAAGATATCATCAGTAATTCCAAAATACAAAAAGAAACTGATTGCGTCAATTCACCATGAGCAATTATACGTATTATATGGCCATTCAAATCTAAAATTCCCAAAAACCACTTCTAATACACCAAATATTCTTATACATCGCATTTAGACCCTTAAGACAAGTCATTCGCTTCTTTCCCAGCAACAACTTACACTTTTCCTGACGCCCGTAGTCGATTCTAATTATTCGGTGGAGCAGCTCCCGCTTGATGTCCTACTCACGGTGGCCATGGTTGTATCGGTGGCCTATTTTGATTGGCTAGCTGGATAGCTCCGAGCTGATTTCCATTCCGGGGCGGCGGTGGCAGTAGTACAAGCGACCTAGCCTGCCTATTATTGGGGCATTTCCTGAGCTGATGGCCCATTCCGCCACATATAAAACACGCTCCGCCTCTGTTCGGGCAAGGTCGGCTACTGTGTCTCCCTCCGCATAACCTGCACGGGGCGTTCTGCAAGCAATTCGGCTTCCCTATATTCCTCCGAGCGGGAGGGACGAAGCGACTATTTCCCGCCATGGGCCTTTTTCCAAATTGGCGATTGTCCCTGGCCGGGGCATACCGCGATCCAGAGGCGGTAGCCCGATTCATCAAATCACGCTCAATTGCCTGAGCCCGGTCATAAATCTCATGATAGTCCCTCAAGTTTAGGGAGATCGTCTAACTGCGGAGATCCGGCTTCAGTCCATCTCGGAACCACCGGGCTTTGCCCACTGGGTCCTCTATCATTCTTGGGACAAACTTAGACAGCCTTGCAAACTCGGCCTCATATTGATCTACCCACATCTGACCTTGGCAAAGCCTCATAAATTCAGCCAACTTCTGCTCTCGGGCACTTTTCGAGAAATACTTGCCAATGAAGGTCTCGATAAAAATAGTCCAAGTCGGAACAGTACCAGCGGGGAACACTTGACTTCTGGTGGCTCTCCACCAATCGCTTGCGTTATCCTGAAGCTGGTAGACTGCCAGGGTTACTTTTTCCTCTTCCGTGCATCCCAGCACTTCGAAAGCTTTTTCTAGCTCTTCCACCCATCGAGGTGCAGCCTCAGTATTACCTCTACCATTGAACCTCGGAGGCTTCAACTTCAGAAACTGTTCGACTAGCTTAGACATTGGTGTGTTTGCATTTACTTGGCCCTGAGCTGGATTCCCATCATTCCCGTTGCTCCCATTGTTTCCATTAGCCCCAATAGCGGCGGCAACAGCGGCCTCTGCAGCAGCAGCGACAGTAGCATTCCGCTCTTCAGTCTGTCTACCCATTAAAATCCCGACTTCTTGTAGTGCCCTCAAAATTCCATCCACCCGGGGATCCTCTGCAACTCTAGCTTGCGGGGCCATACGACCTCGACCTCGACCTGACCTCGACCTCTTCCTCGGCTACTCATTCTCACGGGATTCTCACACTCGCCTACTTGCTATAATTCCGCTCAGGAATTAGAGACCTTGGCCAGCTATACCAGTCTAAAGCCCTAGGCAGTGAATCGCAACAACAATTCACTAAGCAGGCAGCCAATCACAAACAACAGCTAATCACAACCAACAAAGTTCATGCACTTACCTCAAGTCCTAACGCACCTACACCTCACACATTAACGCATAAAATCACTCAGCAACCACAATCACACAGTCTGGGATACGCATGGCTCACAAGTCTCCCTAACTAACTACCCCAAAGTCATCGCTCCTTATCACTCCAGGATTCGACCAACTTGGATCGAGCTAACCTTGCTCTGATACCAAATCAACGGGTGTGTCACGCCACGAACCCCAACGGGCTCGCGACATCCCTCCGACGGTCGTATTGAACGCGACGTCCCAGGACGCATCGCCGACCCAAACGAAACACCCAACGATAAAGGCAAGCGGAGGCGAAATTAAATAACCCAGACAATAAATAATGACAAAGGGGTAGCACAAAACAATAACTCCAACTACACAACATCAAAAGGGAAAAGTGGTTGGATATCCTACTTCGCTATACAAAAGAGGGATACACAAAATATGGGGTAACTTGACCCGTCCTCCATCCCTGAGATACCATGGTGGCATCTCCAATCAATTACGGTTGCGGATCTGAAAATGATTATATAATAACCGTGAGAACGAGTCTCAATAAGCAACACCCTAAACCCCACCTAGGCCAATGCGTACCCAGACGAGTCTCAACATGCAATCTAACAATTGACATACTAGAACTCACATAAACATACATACCTCGCCTCCATTCACACGCCAACTCTGCATAATAGTCAAATCATATTAATGCATCCAGTATAACTCATATTCAGAGCACACAAGGAAATTTCCCATGCATCATACAACAACACTCGCGCGTGTCTCGATTATAAGGTAAAACCACTTGGGCACGTCCCATACCATGCCTAGCGGTATTCACTCTACAATCAAACACTATGCAACATGCGTGGTCCAGCCAACTTTCTCACGACCTCCCAGGTCCTTTCACACTGCCCGCGCTACTGCGCCTCAGGCCCATTCTCACAGCCCGTACTACTGCGCCTCAGGCTCATTCTCACAGCCCCCGCTACTGCGCCTCAGGCTCACCCCTCCGATTTGTCCGGGCTTTGTCCAATGACCCGCGTAAACACGCATCGGGTCTATCCTGCCTCATGTTATTTGGACAGGCACACACGTCAGAAACTTCAATCGATTCCATGCCAATCATCCCAATCAATCCATGCAAATATCAAACTCAATTCATAAAGCATCACAAGCTAGCCACATTGCACAATCATCAATCTAACACATTGCACATATTCAATTTCAAGTCATGTGCTTGCCACTATGGCCCACAATTCCAACATTTGACCCAGTCATATTCAACCCCTGATCCATCACAAATCGGCCACCATCAAGCATCAAATTGCACTCGCAAGCACCACGACAAACCAGCCACATACGTGCCCATCAATCAATCATAGACTCCAATTCTAATCACAAACTCATCACACGAACCCGCCAATTCAACACTCAATCGGCCTAATCAAACGTCAATTTCACCCACACCCGCCATGACAATTCGATCATTGTACCCACATAATTTAGCCACTAAACATGCCACATAATCACCACAATTCAATCCACCGATTAACCATATTTTTAATTTGGCCCTAACCCAAGCTTTCCTACTAAACCCGTACTAATTAACCCCTAAACAAGTCTATAAATACCCAAAGTACTAGGTAGGGATTAGGAAGTCACTTACCAGGTTTTGGCCCGGGAAAAACCAACTCGGGCCTAATATGGCCCGGGTGAACAGTGCTGGAACGGCACAGGCACGGGCACGGCGGTCGGCCATGGGCAAGGCGCTCGGCACGGCCCTCGGCCTTGGGCGTGGCGCTCGGCCACGGGCAAGGCACTCGACCAAGCACGGGCAAATGGCCGGGCGAGCCCAGCGGGCGCGCGGGCCGGGACGGGCGGGCAATTGGCGAGATGCTTTCGGCCACGGCCCGAGCAAGCTCGGCACGGCCGGGCGAGCGCCTTGGGCCGGCTTGCAGGCTGCTCGGCCACGGCCTGGGTTGGCTGGTCGGCTGGCTGGCTACCTAGCCGGCCGGGGCGGGCGAGCGGCGGCGGCGACGGCGACGGCGTCGGTGGAAGCGGCGACGGCTAAGGCGACGGCGGCGGCGGCGGCAGCAAGCAGTTGCGATGGCGACGCATCGGTGATGAGGTGAAGGGGAGGGAGAGGTTAGCCGGGGGTGGTGATGGCGAAAGAGAGAAGGGGCTGAGGTTGAGGGGGTGCCAGCCGGCGGCGATGGGGCGGTACGACGACGGCGATGGGCTACGGCGGCGAGCTAGCGACGGCGATGGCTACGAGCTCGGGCAAGGCGTACGGGCGAGTTGAGCGGCGGCGAGCTCGGCTGGACGAGCGGCGAGCATACAAGCGAGCGGCGGTCGTGGCGGCGAGCTTGCTGCTCGCGCAAATAGAGACGGGGGAGGAGTGGCCGGGGGGGTTCGATGGTGACAGTGGCGGCGGCAGGCAACGAGCAGAGGTCAGGTGCGGCGGCACGCAGTGGCGACGAGCTGCCGCACGCGCGTGAACGAGAGGGAGAAAGGAAGTTGGCCTAGGGGGCACGGCGGCGGACGGACGAACGGCGCGACGGCGGTCAGGCGATAGCGTCGATGGCGACGGTGCTGGAGGTGAGCTCAGTCAGCGTCAGCTGGGGCGAGCAGAAGCAGAAACAATGGCGCGGCGAAGGAGAGAGAAGAAGAAGAAGAGAGAAGGAAGAAGAAGAGAAAAGAGGAGAGAGAGGGGGGAAGGGGACGGCTCTGCATGGGGGAAGGGGAGTGGACGTGCGCGGATAGGACAGGAGCAGACGCGGCAGAGGGAGGAGAGAGAGAGAGAGAGAGAGAGAAGAAAAGCGATAATTACGATCCAACGGTCACGGTTCAAACCCAAAAATGATCTAACGGCCCATGAAAATCCTAATTAATAATATAGGAAAAAGGGCCAAAAGAAAATAGCCCAAAACACACTACGAGGGATGTCTACTAGTCCAAATTCGCACCCGGTCAAAAATTCACTTTTCACATATCTCGAGTAATCTCGAGGCTGGCCACAATAATATTAACACCGTCCAATTAAATTTGTCCCAGAATTCCGAGAAATTCGACCCCAAAGTTTGGGCTCTAAATAACGGCCAAATTCAATCGAGTGCGATTCTAGTGAAATCTCCAATTTAAAAATAATAACCGAGAGTGATCAGTTCTCGGGCGAGATTTTACTATAAGCACACTGACGAATTACACGTTTTATAAATCCCAAAAATGGGCCGGAATTCGGAATGTCACATAAACAAAGCAGTGTAAATATGCTACAGGTATCATATCGACATTCTCTCATTTACACAAATAACTATTCTTCTTGCCATTGCAAAATGCACGTAGTTCATTGGCAACAAAGTGAGGCTGAACTTAACTATTTGGAAAGAACCCAAAGCATAAGTGGAGCATAAAAGGTGGTTGCAATCGCTCTTGATGGGATTTGACTTTGCGATTGTGGAAGTTAATGTCACTTCCCATGAGCCATGGTGAAACTCTAAAGCTCTCGCTAGCCAAGAGAAGTGTAACAATCCAGTCTAATGAGGGCGGGAAGTGGTCACCAAAGCCAAAGGGCTCGGACTAAAAGCCTCCCAGCAGGCTTCTAGGATGGTGAAGGGGCATGAATGAATTGAATTGTGTACCGAACAGGAAGAGAGCGTGTTTGGGATATATATGTGAAATCTGTAATTGACTAACGGAGACATCTTTTGACATAATAACAAGCTTTGCTTTGGAACTCCAAAGTTAAGTATACACAGGCTAAAGCACTACCAAGATAGGTGACCTCCTAGTAAAATGCATGCTTGTAAACCAAAAGACAAAACCGTGAGGCTTGGTGTGGGGCGAGCCAAAGTGAACAATTCCTGGAGTGAGTTAATCAAAGGATGTCACAATATGGTATCGGAGCGGGACTCCATCCAATAGATGTGTGGTTTGGGGACAAACCACACGGAAGCTAGTGGGCCTGTAACAACCCTTCAAGACGATTGTCAACCAATCAATATATCACGCATAATTAGTATCTTCCACGTCGATATTTCTTGAGATTGATAATCAATCAATTTCTTCAATTTAGGAATTCAAGTTAGATCACTAGCTGTCATAAATATTCGGATAAAAATAGTCAATGGATATTTTTATTGAAATTTCTTGAGCACGTGATAAAGCTGTTGCGTAGGTAATATAATAGCTCTACTTATATTAGCAGTTCTCGGTTATATCTAGTTTCCCGACAGTATCAGTTTCTGGTTATATTAGGTTTCTTGATGATATTCAACTGCGTCTCTTTAAGCAACTTAAGTACATTTGAAGATGTAGATCATGTGACCTTCTTCACCATGGTAACTCCAAGTATTTTCACATTCTCCTAGACTTGTTCACACTTAAGTTCATTTAGTCTTCACAAATCTTTTTCTTGTGTACATATAAATTACCTTTAAAACAAATATTACAAGAAGAATAAACAACATTTGCATTTATCAAGCTCGTAAAGTATCATAAATTGTTTTGTCAACTTTAAACTATTATAAGAGGTTTTCTCAATGAGTCTAAACCTCAGCACTTGCTCCAACAACTCCCAACGGCTCATAACTCCTCAGAAGCATTTCCAACAGTTGGACGATGAACATCTATAAAAAGAGGATCAATGTAGTTGGAAGGGGTTGGACGGAAAATTGAGAAAACGTACATGTTATTATCTTCTTCTTTTTATCACATAACAAGAGGTGCTACTGCCCGTGTGATATACTCTCTTTGAATAGTCATTGCTAATTTGCAATCGTGATAAGAGATTTGTACAAGTGTGATTATAGTACTTGCATACTGACCATGCTATATAACTTCTATTGGAGATTACTAATGGATTTTGGCCGCTGTTAAGACTGTTTTTGCGAAAAAAATAAATCAGATATTGAAAGTTCTTTCCTCATTTTTAAATGGGTGACATCACAAAGGAAAAAATAATTTTGTGATAAAAAAATCTATACTTATATTATCTTAAAAATTAGAATCTAATTTGACCACCAGCCCTTCAGGACCATACCCATTTCCTGGACGTTAGACTCGGGGGTCGGGCTCAAAACACCAAACCTTAACCAAGGACCTTGAAGCCGAGGCGCGAGACTCCTTCGTATCTTTCGACATCTACCTTGAAAGGTACACACGTAATCACAGGCACGAACACCTTGCTTTCCATACTCATACATATTGTATCTATTGTTGCTGAAAATCAAGTGATGGAACAATAAAAAAAATTGAATAAGAAAATAAATTGAATACCAGATTTACGTAATTCGGTCGGTGGGACCTACTCCATAGGCAAAGCAGCATAGAGTTACAATATTGACGATCAAACAATACTGCAAAGATTATAACCACACTCAAGTCATTTAAACACTCAGTTTTTTCAACTCCCAAATTACACCCAATAACTTGCATAGTATTTAACTCTCACAATTCCTCACAAAATAATCCATCAATATCACAAAGGAATCACATAGAATGTTACGATAAAAATTTCATGACTTCGTATATTCTCTAATTGCTTTAGGGTGTCATTCTCGAAAAATAGCCTCTTAAATACAATTCACGAAGAACACCAACTTCTCATATATAGACGAGAATAGGATCCAAACTAGAGAATCTACTCAAATTAGGAATCAAACTCCAATAGGTAGCAATGTCAACAAAACCTGCACCGGCCCGGCCCTAAAATTTAGGTTATTTTGGGGTTGGGCCTTGTTTTCTTTGGGTAGTGCTTTTAGGTGTGGGTATTACTGGATTAGGGTAGGGTTGGGTATGATCCATTGACACCGTGAGACTACCCACGCGCCACAGTCCACACATCTCCCTCTCTCTCTCTCTCTCTCTCTTCTCTCCCCTTCTCCCTCCTCTCTCTCTCTTTCTACGAAACCGCAAAGCCTGATGAAACCCTACCTTCCTTGTAACTCTCACTTGCTCGCTCCCTCCCCGGACTCACCTACAACTCAGCCGTCAGTCCATCACCGTCGGCCGTTGTCCACGGTGCTGCCGGTAATCTCTCTCTCTCTTTCAGCCTGCTCTCGCTTGCGTATACCTGAACTTTGTTGTGATTTTAGTTGAATCACTCTCTCGTCTATCTCTCGCACAAATCCAATTCGATCTCCCAAAGAACACATATTCAATTCGAGCTCCTTCTCCTCTTCACTTCCGGTCTCTCTTTCTGGGTTCGTTCGGCTCCTAATTGGGAGCTTTTCTGACTGTCCTCCTGGGTTTTGAATGATTTCCAGACTCGGTGCTTCCCCCAATCCAATCGGTCCTTCTTTCGGCTCATGTAAGCTGCTCCACAAGTTGTAATTGCTCTTTCTGCTTCTGAAGCCGGTTAATTTGCTTTACGTTGCAATCCCTTTGCTTTTCTTTCTTCTTTTTCTCTTTTTTTTTTCTGTTTGGTGGGTGAAAACTGAAGTTGCTGTTGTTGGGTGTAAACAGTTCCTGAACCGAGGCGTGAATAGAGTCTCTCCATTTTTGAAGCGGGTGGTCCCTTTCGATCGTTCAGAGCTCGAGGATTGAACCGAAGGAAGCCTTGTACGGATAGAACAAGAGCGACGGTGCTGGTTTTGAGGGATCCAGATCGGTCGGTCGTTGAATAGAGCCGGTCAATTTGAGCACAGGGGAAGTCCAGAAGAGAAACGTTTGCCTTAACTCTTTTGGGGGTTGGAGAAACAAGATCTTGCATGGTGTGTGTTGATACCGATATGACCATACAGGTATAGATATTCGCAGCATGGCATGATCCTGTCATATTCTTCATTCGTGTAACTTAGTCATTGTTTTTGAATTTTTCGTGCTTTCTTGTTCCCCCTCCAGTCAGTTGATTTTCTCAGGTATTCTTTTAGTTTGTCGGTGAAAATTGCTTAATCTACCAAGCGATGTACAATTTCTCACTTTTGTTCTTTTTAAGGAAAAACTTGGAAATTTTTTTTTAAGAGAGCGACAATCCTTTTCACTGAATCCGTCAAGACAGTAGATCTAACTTGTGAAGCTGATCTATCTCTGTGTTCTGCAATGGAGCATGACCATCGAACAGTTTCGTGGCTGAAAGTTTCAGCATTTCTTGGGGAATTTACAATTCTTATGAATTATGGTTTTTGTCATGCACCCATTTTTCATGAGGGAAAGTATATAGTCTTGTAAGAATCTTTTATATTCACAAGACTATAGAAAACCCACGAAACAGTCGATGACACTCAATTTTTTCAGACCAATTTTTGGACAATTTTTCTTTTCTAAATTTCTGATAGCCAGAGATGTGCAAGATGATTTTGCTGATGCTTTTTTTGGGGGATTTAAGTGGAGGTCGCCACAAAATGTGCATTTCGTCGCAGTACAGTAAAATTCTTTTGGCTTTTTGAGGGACACGGCCACTGGACCCAAGCATCTCACATCGCCTATTGTGTCATGGAATTTCCTGGCATTCACTTGTATTTAGAGGGTTGAGTGCATTGACTTTACATGTTAAGAAGACTAAGTACAAGCAAGTTCGGAGATATCTCTCCTTACGCGCATGTTTCCTTTTCGATAGGTTGATTTACTGAAAAGCAAGTGTGGATTTGATGAGGCCTTCAATTATAATAAGGAGCAGGATCTTGATGCTGCTTTGAAAAGGTTAGAACATTAGTATGGACGCTCATGAAGATTCTGAAATCATAATGGATTATCAGCTGTTTGGTATTTGAACCTTATGGCACAACATGTTTTTGATATCTTGTGTTGTGACATTTGCACCTTCACCTTGATGAAGCAATGTACTTTTTGTATGTAATTGCCAAGTGTACTTTTCTGCTATTATGTATCTTTGACTCCTCAATTCTTGAACTGGGTACTTCTTGATGTCTTCAGATAACTACTGTCTTCTGGCAACTTATGACTTATGACTTTGACAGGGTTTACTAGGGATTTTCAACACCAATCAACAACTTAGTGACTTAGAATAACAGAACATTTAATCTTTTTTCACCAAAATCTTGTGAGTTTTTTATTCAATTAACAACAGAAAATGCTATGATGATGGTTTACCTAAGAATTTCCTACTTCAGATCTTTTAGATTTGCATGGTTTATCTGCTCTAGATCCTAGTTGGTAAATATGTTGGTAAGTATATGAACTGTAGAAGGCATTACTACACCATTTGCATTTGTCAAGAGTATGTTGAGGACTACATTTTTTATTATAATAATACTTTGCAAGTTCTAAGTGTCATAGATAGAAGGATTGCTAGATGTCTAAAGTGAGTGCTTCTAGTGTTACAGAACGAAAGACGAGATCCATAATGTGAGAACATTTTAAACATATTCCTAATCAAGAAAAGGCTGAATGTATGTATTGTGGGGCCCATATTAGTTGTGCTAGTGGTCAAGGGACAAGTTCGATGCGTCGTCATTTAGATAAATGTAAGAAATTCCCATATGCAAACATCGAGAAAAGGCAAAAAATTGACTCGGGTCCTTGGAAATTTGACCAAGATGATAGTGGAAAAGAATTAGCGATCATGTTTATTCCTGATGAATTGCCTTTCAAGTTAGTAGAGCATGAGGGATTTCACGCGATTTGTGAATAAAATCCAGCCAAATTTCTTAATCCCATCATGCAACACTTTGAGGCGCAAAAGTTATGATTTATATATGGATGAAAGAAGTAAATTGAAGAACTATGTCTCGGAGACATCTTTAAGAGTGTGTCTTACAACAGACACATGGACTTCTTGTCAAATTTTGAGATATGTGTCTCACTGCTCATTTTGTTGATGCCGATTGGAAGTTGCACAAGAAAATATTAATTTTTTGTCAAATCTCGGGTTATTCTGGCAAGTTAATAGGAAAACAGTTGAGAAATGCTTGATTGATTGGGGGATTCTGTCACGCTCCGAATCCTATGAGCGCACGATCATCCCTTCGTGGTCGTAATGTACGCGATATCCCAGGACTTGTCGCCGGCCCAATCGAAACACTAACAAATAACGCATGCGGAAGCAACCTCGAACTCTCCGTACAACATATAAACAACGGGATAGTATAGAGACAAAGAATACACATCAACATGACACTTTTATAAACATAACATCGATTACAACACATACATTTGCAAGCCTTCTACGAGGCCATTATCTACGAACCACGAACAACAACAAGAATCGGGTGGTTGGTAAGCTTAAATCCTCTACAAAAAGGGACACTCAAAAGATGGGCAGCGTCTCCAGATCAATCACGGTCGCGGGTCTGAAATGGTTTGGTTAAACAACCATGAGAACACTTCTCAATAAGCAACTACCTAAGCCTCGCTTAGGCCAAAGCGTACTTCCGAACAATTCTAAACATGCAATACCGACATCTAACATATCATAACAATCACAAGCGCCCTTACCTCGCCTCGGCACATACGTGAGCCCTGCACGTTAGAATATCGCCATAACATGGGCAATTGCCCATCAAGCATGCGCAAAGCAATTCATGGCATGATCAAGCATAACATGGTTAATAATCCAGACGTGCTCATCAATTAACTCAGACAAAGCATTCCCCAATGCAAATCGCACTCATTAAGTCCAGATTATTAACGACCCCTCGGGCCACCGAACTCCCGCCGGTCTTGTGGCGTAACTAGGCATCGTCCCGCTACTTCGGCGACAGCAACGTTCAAAACCCCCGCCCAGACGGCATTCCACAAAGGAGCATCGATCCGACCTCCACCGCGATCGGCAACGTCTAGAACCCCTGCCTAAATGGCATCCGAACCCCCGTCGAGCATCGTCTAGAACCCCCGCCTAGACGGAACGTGTCGTGACCATGCACACACTCAACAACCATTACCGATTCTTATCTTTATGATTTAACCAAATGCCAACTAAGTCTGCACTCATCAATTAAAAAGCCTCGCCTTTCTTTTGTAACAAAATCTCCGAAAAGTCCCTGAGAGAGAGAAAAACCGAGTATGCACAGAATCGGGGCCAAATTGGACAGTATCATAGTCACCGAATTTCCTTTAAAATAAATAGTAAATCAACTCCAAAAATTCTGAAATTTGGATATGTCATATAAAACATCTTGATAAACATTTTCCGTGAATAACTCAAAACCCAGTTCCAACTGTAAACACCTATTTTTGTCACTTGAAGTCAAACGAAATTCAACCCGTCCGATCAGGCCGCCTGACCATCAAAATGCCTCTCATCCAGTACCCAAATCACTTTGGAAAGTCTTGAAATTTTTATATATCATAGAAACGAATGTTTTTAACAATTTTTATGAAGGAAGTTTATTGAAAAGAGGTCTGGAAAAATTTATAGAAAACCGGAAAGACCAGAAGGTCGGATGAATAGTAAATCCGGCAGACTGAATTCAGTCCAAAAATGGACTTATGAATGGCACTAAATGATCTCCAAAAATTCAGATTTAATATATGTCAAACTTCAAGATGTTATGAACAACTTTCATGAAGAACACTTCCTCAAATTCGGCCCACACAAGTCACAGTAAAAATAGTAAAATCCAGCGACGCAACAGCAACCTTACCGGAAATCAACCAACAAGCACCACCAAGCAAACCAAGCACAACCAGCCACAAAACCAACTATCCACAGCCCTTAAACCATCCCTAACATGTCCATTAGTCACCCCTTAGCCTAGTCAAGGGTTAGGAAGCCACTTACTTGGAAAAACCCAAGAAAATCGAGCAAGAAATGAAAGAAATGGTGGTGCGGTGAGCAGCGGCGGTTTCCGGTGACCTGGACGGTGGCTGCTGGTCGGAACAAGGCTAAACAAGGGGCTGGTCTGGCGGGATGAAATGGAGAAGCCGAAGAAGAAGCAGAACCAGAAACAAAAGTGAAGCAGCAAGCAGTAGAAAACGAAGGAGCAGAAGCGGAAAAGAAGAGGGAAAGGGAGAAGTCAGCACGTGAGGGAGTCAGCTGAATCATAGGGGAGTGATGATGGCTGGTGGAGTTGGTGGAAGAAGTCAACAGCAGCAGCAAAGGCAGAAGCAGAAACAGAAATCACGCGAGGGCAGTGGTCAACAAAACAGCAGTTAGCATGGGGGGAAGCAGCAGCGTGAAGCAGAAGCACCAGCAAAGCAAAGGCAGAAACAACGTGGGGGAGGGCAGCAGGAAAAGAGGAGGAAGTCAGCGGCGTGGGGGAGGAGAGAGAGAAGAGAAGAGAGGAGAGTTCAACATTATTCACCCAAATATTTTGTCCGTAATTTTCCTTTTTCCACGATTCCGATCAACCCGATAATTGGCCACACTTTAATGAGACAACGTCCAATAAATTAGTTGTGGAAATCTTGAAACTTTGATACCCAATTCGGAGTCTAATTAATGGCTAAATTCAATCGAATACGACTTTAGTGTATCTCGAACTAACGGGCAGCTTTTAGGAATTACGTGTATCGACTCGTGGCCGATTGGATATCGAGCCACATTTAAGTTTACTCGAGTCATGGCGACCTCGGTTATTATGTAATTGCGAGAGTCAATCACTAGTTCCGAATAACGCGATCGTTCGGATTAGGTTTAGGATCGTGCGAAATTCATATAATGGCCAAGCGGAATCACCCGCGATCCAATTGCACGACATTTGCGAATCGTTCCATAACCATCCTTGGATCGGCCTTTAACGGTTCAAAATATTCCCTCGCCAATCCTTATGGTCGAAGTGTCAATCCATGGCCAAGTTTTTAGGTCCACGTTCTCGATTCCTAGCTAGCCATTCCCTAACGGTTAGTCTACTCGAGAGTGATCAATTCCGCGCGAGATTTCACTGAAAGCGCATTGAAGAAATATTCATTTCATAAATTCCGAAAATGGGTCGAAATTCAGAATGTCACAGATTCATAGCGTTTTTTCTATCATTGTGGATAATGCTAGCTCAAATGACTTAGGAATTCAATATTTGAAAAGAGACTTAACTCTCAGAATTCTCTGGTATTGAGAGGTGAGCTACTCCACATGAGGTGTTGTGCTCATACATTGAGTTTGATTGTGAGAGACGGGTTGAAAGACCTAAATGATTCCATTGTTAGAATACGTTCGACTATTGCGTTATGTGATGTCTTCTCCTGCGAGACTGAGACGGTTTAAGGGCTGTATTGAGCTAGAGAAAATTGAGTCCAAGAGTCTTGTACGTTTGGATGTCAAGACTCGATGGAACTCGACATACATGATATTGGGTGTCACGCCCCGAACCCCATCGAGGACGCAACACACTTCTCTGGTCGAATAAAGCGACGTCCCGGAAAATCGCCGACCCAATTTAAACTTATCAGAGATTTGTCTATCAGCGAAAGCCACAATCAATACCCGGACAAATATAACTGGGGTAAACAGGGGAGATTAAACACATCCATTACTCATTCGAACTTATATAATATTCACAATTTACAAACCACCATATACACAAGCACACCGAACCTCTACACTATAAACCACCGACATTCAAAATAATTGATAACCTGGGTACCGTATCGCCCAAAAATGGAACACCTAAAAAAGCCTATTCCCAACCCCTACTCTAGCCGCTACGCCCTCTGCTTGACGTCCACTCCGAGTCTGATTCTTCGTCATCCGAATCTGAATTCCCCTGGACTGTCTGCTCCTCTGAGGAGTCTGGCTCGGCTTCTATCTCGATCGGGTTATTGATATCACCCGACTCCGCCGGAACCTCGTCCCGCTCCTCCTCGATTGGCTCCTCATCAGACTCATCCTCTGGCACAAACTCGGGGTCAACCCATTGCTCATACTCGGGTACGTGCTCCGGTTCTTCTTCAGGCTCATCCTCAGGCTCTTTTTATGGGGCTTCTTCAGGCTCTGCCTCGGGTTCTTCTTCTTCTTCTGGTTCTTCTTCAGGTATTACCTTGAGGTCCACGTCCATCGGATTGTACCCTGCCTGGGATTCTTCCGGCTCTAGTTCGTGCTCGGCTCCCGAGGGCTCAGGTGCTACAGGCGCCGGCTGAAGTCCTGACTGCGCTAGACTAGTCTCCAAACTAGTCATCTCGCCATCCAGAGGAGATATGGCTGATGGATCCCAGTCCCCGACTCCATCAAAGGGGACATCAAATCCACGGACGGGGCCAAACTCATCTATCCCGTCTCGAAAGAACCAAGCAGTGTAGGTATGGGACTGCCAGAGGGGTAGTCCTATGTCTACCCAAACTATCGTCGTATGCTTAACCCAGGTCATATTATCATCTATCGGGTACTCTATAATGCTGTGGTCAGTGTGCATCGGTACTCCAAAACGCTCAGGCGGCGGCGGTGGGGGATTCATCGCTCAGGCCGGGGTTCTGAAATTTTTGGTTGAAACAATCATGAGATTACATCTCAATAAGCACACACCCTAAACCCCACCTAGGCTATCACGTATCTCCAGACAATCACAACCACACTCAATCATCACATAGCAGGCACACAATTATGCTTACCTGGGCCTTTCCAGCGTGCAACCTGCACGTTAGTCACAATCACACCACATCCAATCACATGCACATTCTAATTTCATTTCATACATTCGTTCCGGCCTCATCAGATTCCTTCCACACAACTCGCCAGTGACCCGCGTAGTAGTACCGCCTCAGGTTCACTGCGACCATCTCACACTCGACTCGCCAGTGACCCGTGTAGTAGTACTGCCTTAGGTTCACTGCGACTAACTCATACTCATCTCGCTAGTGACCCGCGCAGTAGTACCGCCTCAAGTTCACTGCGACTAACTCATACTCATCTCGCCAGCGACCCGCGTAGTAGTACCGCTTCGGGTTCACTGCGACCAACTCATAACAACACTTCAAGGCTCACGTAATGGTACCACCTCAGGCCGTGTATCTTGCCCGCGTAATGGTACCGCCTCAGGCTCAACACCCACCACCTACGACACAACCCGCGTAATGGTACCGCCTCAGGTTGGCCATCCTCCAATAATACCGGGCATCGTCCCGCGTAGTCGTACCGCCTCAGGATGGATCAATTCCCTGCGTAATGATACCGCCTCAGGGATTTCCGTTATCACAAGTACAGCACCACACTCGCTTTCTCATTCGTTCACACACTCAGCACCCACATGCCAACATATTGGTCAATCACACTTGGCCCGTGCACGTATCAAACCACTCATATTCCACGTACTCAATAAACACCCAATCACGGCTAGTTGACAATTAATTCAGCTCAGCCCACGCGTACACATAACAATACAAAATTTAATCGTTCAATTCACCACTCAACAAACATACATGGCCACCCACGGCCCACAATCACAGCCACATACGCGTGCACAATTTCGACATTTCCATGCTCATTTCAAGCCATATTAAACGCCACAACCCAATCACAACACGGCACCTCAGCCCGATACCATTTAGTCCTTAAATTGGACCGAATACTCCTCACTTCAAGCCCCAATTTCCAGCACTCAACTTCCCATCAAATCAGTCCCGAGTCACCACAATTTCACCCACAACTCAGCCAATTCGCGTCCCAAAATCGATCTACCATCATAACCCCTAAATGGCCCCAATTTACCACTAAACTGACACTAATTAATCCAATTTAATCCTTAATTCATCCGTCGATACCCGAAGTCCTAAATAGAGTTTAGGGCGTGACTTACCCGAACTCTCGACTAGCTCGACTAGAGTGGAAAGGGGGCGGCTTATCGGCGGCATGCGGCGGCGGCGATTGGCTGGGCGGCGGGCGGCGATGAGCGGCGTCCTTGGCCGCGGTTCACTCGCGGCCACGGGAGGGGAAGAGAGAGATGGATGGCGTGAGGGTGGTGGTGTCACGGTTCGGTGGTGGGACGGCGGTGGCACGGCGGATGGGCGGTGGCCGGCGAGCAGCGGTGCGGCAAGGGGGGGCGGTCGGTTCGGTAAGGGAGAGGAAGAGTGAGCCGAGAGGTAGAGAGAGAATGAGGAAAGAGAGAAGAGAAAATTGGCTTAAATAACCAAGGCCAATAATTGAAGTCCCAATTGACCATCTTGCCCTTCTCTCACAATTCCAATTGATAGTCTAGATTCGATCTTATCTTGAGATCGACGGTCCGGATCAAATCTTTTCCAAAATATCCAAGGGTAATTTGGAAATTTCTCAAAAAGTCCAAGGGCAAAATTGTCCAAAAATCTCTAATTCTATGGCTAGGCGAAATTACCAAATTGCCCTTCCCAAATTACATTGGCCTTAACAAATTTCCAGGGGTAAAATGGTCATTTTTCATTTCTCGCCGAAATTCAGTTTTTATGAAGGATTCGAGCAAATCCGAGGCTACCCGAGCAATTGACAACATTGTCCAAGTACCCTGTCGTGACTTTCTAAATTTTCAATGCCCAACTTGGTCTCTAATTTAATGACTAAACTTTACATAACGCCACTTGAGCAATCTCAAACTAACGGGTGGCTTTTGGGGTAATTCGCCTTATTGACCCGTGGCCGATACTAAATCAAGCCACGTACAAGTTTACTCGAGTCGTGACAACCTCGGTTGTCACTTAATCGCGAGGATCGATCGCTAGATCCGACGGGCACGATCGTTTGGTTAGGTTCGGGGTCATTCATCGATTCATTTTGTGGTCAAGCGGAATCACCCGCGATCCACTAATATGACATTGGCGAACTGATCCCTGACTATCCTTGGATCGGCCTTTATTGGCTCAAAATGTCACATCGACAATTTTCATGGTTGATAGTCGGTTCACAATCGAGTTCTTTGGTCGCGCAAATTTAAATCCCTAATTAGCCTTTCCCTAACGGTTAGTATTCCCGAAGTTATCAATTCCAGGCGAGATCTAACTACAAGCACGTCCATAAACTACTCATTTCATAAATCCCAAGTGGGTCGGATTTCAGAATGTCACATTGGGAGCAGCTTTGAAGTTTCAAACAATTCTTAGCTCGTTGGAATTTCGAGATAGCAAGTTTGTTGAAGAGCTTTCTAAAGCGAAAGGGTTGCCCACTAGTGATGATTGGGAGTATGCCCATCACTTTCTTCCTTTCCTGAAGATGTTCTTTGATACGACTTTAAAAGTTTCGGATTTTTCTTATATCACTAGTAATGATATGGCGAAAGATGTGTATGAGATTTATATAATGATTGATAGATGTTGTGAGAATGGGGACTAGACTTTGCAGGAAATAGCTAAGAGAATGAAGATTAAATTCAATAAGTATTTTGGCAATGTGAACAACATCAATCTTACTTTGTTCATTGCTTGCATACTTGACCCACGGCATAAGTGGGAATATGTGAAGTGAATGATTAATCATGTTTACGAAAGCAAGGAGGCGGAAACTTTACAAGATAAAGTATTAACATCTCTGACACCATTGTTTGAGCAATACCGCATTAGTATATGCCCCCAAAGCAACTTGAGGTTAAAGGGTACAAGGACAATGAACGTGTCAATGTCTCCTGTGGTTGGTGCGGACATTATGACCAAAATGTATTTTAGCCAAAACGGACAACAATATTTGGAAGATAAATATGAATTGGACAAGTATTTAGAGGAAGGATGTGAACGTTATAGTGTTGAGTTTGATATCTTAAGTTGGTGGAAAATAAATTCTTCAAGATATCCTATCCTCTCTTCCATTGCTCGAGATATTTTGGCCATGCCTATCTCAACTGTAGCATCAGAAGCAGCATTTAGCACAGGAGTCACGTGCTTGATGTGTTTCGTAGCTCCTTGACCCCATGTATGGTGAACGCTCTTATATGTGCTCAAGATTGGTTACGTTCCGCGCCACTTTCACGTTCGATTGAAAAGGACTTAGAAGAACTCGAAATCTTTGAATCAGGTGAAAAAAATATGGTTGTAGAATATTAATACCCTTATATATTTCAATGGATACGTTAATTCTCATTTTCATCATGAATTTAATGCAGAGTTGCCAACTACAGCCATTGAGCCAAACTTGATATCGATTTCTCTAGATGATTGATGAAGTTGGAGATTGCCATTTGTCAGTCGTTTTTCCTTTTTTTAGATCCTGAGCATTTTTGTCCGAAATGTGTTTCAAGTTCATTTGTCCGTGAATTGTAATTTGGTTGTTGGTTTTGTAGTATCCAGGGAAGAAGAAGTGGGAGTTCTAGATAACTTCTGCCTTGATCCAATTGACTTGAGTCACTTCAACCTAGATCTCAACCTATCCTTGTTCATGGGCTCGCTGTTCTTACTTTGGTTCATGCTAATGATATTTTAGATATTTTGTCTTTGCTTTCAATGTTTTCTTTAAGCTTACCAGTGAATGCTATCTCATTATCATCTTCGCTATCTCTAGATAGAGAAGAGCTCTGTCTAGCATACACGAATAGCCAATGTATGCTTACACATCAGAATCTGGCTTCAACATGTGCTTGTCTGTGATTGTAAAGTCTTATAGCGACATTTGGATCTTTTGATACTTGCTCCTGCGGTGGTGAAACTGATAGTGTTTTATGCACGTGTCCTTGCAAGTATATGGATGAGGAAGAGGTGAACATGGGAGTCTTGGTTAGGTGTTGGGATCAAAAGCATTTAGAAAATTTTGTATCGAGTTTAGTTGGCTTGAGTTGGATAAGCATGGACTCTATTTTGTTTGTCGAAACTTTTGGTATCCATTATTCTTTGAAGATTTTGTTCGTCAAGGATTTTGTACTGGAGTAGTTTAGCATTAGACATTGAAGCAGTAGATGGGTTCTAGGCTTCTAGTGGTGCACTCTGATCCTGCGTTATGTTTTGCTATTTACCTGCATTTCTTGTTGCTAAGCATTTTATTTTAACACTGTGGACTCTATCAGGCTCAAGTGCTTGCTCATCCTCATTATGGTTTATCTGGTGTTTGTAACTTGTTTGCTTAGCCCATTGCACTGCGTTATGTTTTGCTATTTACCCGCATTTCTGTCATTTTCTTCCCTCGGGATTCACTTGATTTGTTGTCTTTTCTATGAATCAAAATTTTTCTGCCCCTACAAAAAGGTTTTAGTGAAAGGACGGTAGTAGACCTGCAGGGGGAGAAAACATAAGCTTTACAAGAATTATGATGCGGAGGTCCTGTTGCTCGTGGGGATTAGCAAACGAAATGCTAAGTCATTTGCAATCTATTTGCAAAAAAGAAAAAAAAAAACCTCCGACCCGACCAGACCCAACCCGACCCGCGGGGTGTATGCTGAACTGGGTCTTAGGGAGGATTTGGGCGGGTCAAGCATGACCCTATAGGTTTTGGGTCAAGTAGGGTATCATCTAAACCCAACCCAACCCGACCATTGACACCCCTACCAACAAGAACCTACTTGGATCGGATTTCCTACACGGACTCAAAGTGGAGATGTATTTTCAATATCGTTGTCCATATAATCAGTCATACTAACATGCATAGCCTTCTTTTTTTACTCATTCAATCAAGAGTCTCAATAAGGTCAAATTAGTTTAATGTTCCAATGGACGTTTTTTTTTTCTCTTTTTATTGTCTTTTTTTTAACACTTGATATTATTGTCGTGCTAAATTCAAAAGGTCATAAAAAGAAGAATTCGAAAAGGTCCGCAACTAACTAAACCCCTTTCTCACTATCGACACCTGATTTTTAGTACATTTTTTTAAATTTTCCTTAAAATCACAAAATTAGGATTAGAAACCTTGGCCATGCTTAGGAACCTACTTCTAAACCAAAAATAAATTTTTTAGAATTTTCATAAATTTTTCCTTATTTTCTTTGGACCAAAATGAGTGAAAAATCAAGAAAAATACCAAATGGAACTCAAAATTTCCAAAAAAATAGCCATTGACTTATTTTTATTCTAATTTCATCACTGCAGCTTCAATTTTGTAAAATTTCAGTTAGGAATATGTTTTACCCAAAATTGGGTAAATTCATACCCTAATTGAACCAAAACTTCAATTGAGTCATTTTTAGGCCATAGTGTCTTCACAAAAATTGATTCTGGGAGCTTGAATTGCATATTGGTCGGTCCAATTTCACAAATTTACAAAATAATTGAAAAGCCTCAAAAATTAATTGAAAATTAGGGATTTTAAGACCCAAATTGGGAATCTCATACAATTTGAAATTTTCGCATAAGAACCATACCTTTCCTAGGGTTAATAAGCCATGGGTAATTTAATTTTGGCATCAATTTTGCCTAATTAGATCATTTGAGCACTGAATTGAACAAAAACCCTATTGATCCGAATTCAAATTTGGGAATTTTTGGGTCTAATTGTAACAAAAATTGGTACAAATCTCATATTATGATGTAAAATGTGTTGAGGAATTCAATTTTGCAGTTAAATTTGCAAAATTGGGTCAAAATCGTGCTTATTTCGCGAATTTGGACCAAACCAGGCCTGCCGGGTCAGTTGGATTGACCCGACCCAACCTGGGTTAGTCTCCTTCTTTACCCGACTCGTCCCATACCTAGAAAAACAAAGAGAAAATATCTTGGGGCCGCGTCTTGATCGACTTACCTGGGCTAATCGAGCACATGATAAATGAATCTAACAGCTGGAGAATCTCCAGCTGTCATCAGTTATCCATTCTAACACACTTGGAGGTCGGTTGGAGCGAGGATCTAGTGGAAAATCGAGCTAAAAAGAGAGGAAAAAGTCATTATCCGCAGATACAACCCGTTCGACGAATTGTTAGAGAGAGAGAGAGAGAGAGAAATCGAGAGAAACAAAAGAGAGAAAACTAGAGAGAGAGGGTTAGAGGTCCCTTCTCGAGCGTCCGGCACCGCCCTAGACGGCGGAGCACCGACAAATTGTGAATTGGCCGAGACCTCCCCTCCTCATTTCAACCGAACCGACTAACCGTGAGGGCCTGAATTTGAAGCTTTTCCGGCCGATCAACAATCTTCTTGACGAGACGAGCACCACCAGCTTGAAGAGGGTGTGACGGTGAACCATCTCGTAGCTTGCCTTCAGCTCGGAATTTCTAGTTCGACCTCCATTGAAGAAGGTAAACACCTTCTTACTCGCATGTTAACTATTTGAAAAATTGTCCAAGTGATTGCTCAAAGTTTTCCAAGTGTATTTCGGCAATTTTCTTGATATATTTGTGATTGTTACTCTTTCTTATATGTTTCTGATCAATCATTTGTTTAAACGATGCATTTTTTATTGGTGAAACAAAACTTGCATTGAGTCGGCTTCGACAAATACCCACACCGGAGCTTCCAGACCCTACCAGAGTGTTCCTTATGGCCAATGGTCATTTCAAGTTAGTTTTCCTTATTCTCTTATTGCTTTGATTGTTGTGTGAGCACTAGAAATGGCTAGGACAATCTGCATGCTGATTTGGATATTATAAAAGCTTATTAGATTAGTTGCAGATTAGTGTTTTTGGATTGGTTTTTCACTGGCCAGCGGTAATCCGGCTACGAATTGATTAGGCTAGGAGATTAGAGGATGATAAGAGGTTAGCATAGAAGTCAAAATCATGACCGGAAACTCACCGGAAGGTTGCCGGAGCTCGGTCCGAAGTTGCAGCCTTGAAAACGCAAAACAAGAAATTACACCCACTAGGTGTTCGGCGAAATGCCAAAAAGAAAAAAGGTTTAAACAGTGCCGTTTTTGGTGTTGTGCTCGCCGGAGCATTGGTCGGCGCCGATGCTAGCCGGTCCAACCAAGTCGGACCGTTTTGAACTGGTTCAACCCAGTCCGGTTTTCGGCGGGAAAACTAAAAATTTCAAAAAATTCAAAAAAACCCTAAAAAATAGAAAATTTCAGAAAATTTATAAAAAAATCAGAAAATCCAGAAAATCTTAAAAAATAGAAAATTCAGAAACTTCATAAAAAATCAGAAAATCCAGAAAATCCTAAAAAATAAGAAAATCTAGAAAATGTAAAAAAAAAGTTTTCGAGAAAGAGGAAATTCTCAGAAAAAATTTTTCCAAAAAAAAATTCAAAAATTCACTGAATAGCTTAGAAACCCTGTGGCCACCCAGTTTGAGTGAAATTTGAATTTTTTGAAGTGCCTAAGTGGTATTTTTAGGAGCTCCTCAATTTAGGGATTAAAAAGGGTCTTTACCCCTAAAAAAAAACCCTAAAAGGGGTTTAACTCCCAAAAGGAGTCTCACCCCTATAAAACCCTAAAACCACACAATTCATTGAATGAATAAGCCTTTAGGGCTTTACTAGTGTTTTTGGTATTTTGTTTGATTTTCATTTTAGAGACCATTTTAGGATTGTTTTATGTTATTGAAATTGATTGTGCATTTAATCATTGATTGATTGATTTCTCCCGATTAGAATGGTTAGAATTAGTGGATAGGCCTTGCGAACTCGCGTGACACGTTAGACACTTCGTATCGTTTTAGGTACCGAAAGGGCTTTAGAGATCTCGATTCGAGATCATTAGCGTTACAAAGTCCTCTTACTCATGTAATCTCTGATTCGCAGAATCGTGGTATTTCTCCCGCATCTCGATTAGGTTTCTAGTCAACTTACGAATAATGACTAGTGGCAACTCCAAATTAAAATTTAGGCTAAATAGAAAAGATTAAAAAACAAATACCCACTGTCTCATGAGGTTTGGTCTGGGAGAGACCCTCGCTTGTCTAGTGATGGCATATCTGTGGGACGTTTGGACGAAATATCTGTTTCATACTTTAATAGCCTATTCGGGGACCCACTGTCTCATGAGGTATGGTCTGGGAGAGACCCTCGCTTGTCTAGTGATGGGATATCTGTGGGACGTTTGAACGAAATATCTGTTTCATACTTTAATAGCCCATTCGGGGACAGTTTCCTCATTCGTGACTAACGAAAGTATCTCCTCAGCGCGCGAGAAGCGCGGCACGACACTCACCAATCTCACTTCTCACTATCAACCTCCATTTCAATGTCCATTAAGTGCTAAATTCACAGGGGAGGATGTGTGAGCGTGCACGCGCGGGTGTGTGGTTCGCACACACTCAATTTTTATAGGAGAGGGTTTGATGACCCTCACAACAATGACGGTATATCTAGTTTCAATGGGATAAGAACAATTAATCCTGGTGTAGTTATTGAGCTTTCTGTTCAATATCAACGTAATATAATCAAAGTACTGGAGCCAAAGTCGGTAAATGAGGAAGACTAATTCGGTCAAGTGGGAAAAGTGTGCAATGTAACTATTAAAGTAGTAAAATCGATGTAATCATCAAGGCAGTGGAATCAATATAGTAGAGTTGATATAACCGTCAAGATAGTGGATATAGTATAACTTCTAGTAACCGCATATAGGATTATGAAAATATACGTGGTTATAAATTTAGTAACCGTTATAAACCCCATGTGTACTTTTTGTAAGGACTCCTAATTACCTAACTCCATGTTCTTCTGCAAATTTATTTTTATATTTAGGTTCTTGCAATTTACATTGTTGGTAATGATTCTTCCTAATGTTCTTACCATTAATTTCATTGTCATTTACTTTCTTGTGCAAAATCAACAAAGTACTCTTCACAAACCTTATCAATTCATATGGATCCATCCATACGCTTCTTTCGTCAACTTAGTGAAACACTTTTACCTCTAACAGGCTGTCGTCAATAGTTTGGAGACTTCTCCAAAGGCACATAGAAGTCTCTCTCTGAGCAGCACTCCATTTTAAATGAAATCAACATTTTCTAGAGAAAAAAATTCTCTGAATATAGTTCCCTTGAGCCTCTCTACCAAGCACAAATAGCTTGATTTGATGTTTCCACAAGCTGGTTAACAACAAGACGCGCTCAATTTATTAACTTAGACATGACACTAGAACTTTTCGTAAGCATGCAAGTACACCATAGGATACGACTATAATCCGCTTGCAACTTGAACATAGAATACAACATGCGATACATCATAAAATATGTGAAGTATATGCTTTAAAGTTAGATTTTTTAATCAAAATGGACATGAAACATATAATTTACTCACTAAATGGGTAATCTTCAAATCTCATCCTGCAATCTTTAAGTCGAACTTGAGCACCTAAGCTTCTGCCGCATTTGCCTTTTAGAAGATTTTCAGCTTCATCCAAGCAATCAAAGCATTCTTGTTGTGTCAATGCCTCGTTGCACACACCATGGCCGTAACAATTGTGTAAGCTATAATAATAATCGTAAGCATTGGTTAGTGTATTAGCCCACAATTCAAATAAGACAGTATTTCTATCAAAGAAATACTGATAAAAAAAGGGGTAACTCCTTTGACTGCATATATGATAAACCTCTGTTGTATCAGGAAAACATTTCACAATATTGCATGTGGAAAATAGCCCCATAACGAGGAGTTTTACCAAATGTTGCGTTGTGGGCACGATTTGGCTCTCTAGCTTTCCTTTTTCTCCATTGAATTTCCGTTTGCATGTTCTATATAAAAGTGGTTCTTCTTATAGGTTTCTCCACCAAATTTTCGTTTATGAATTTGGTGGAAGGCTCTTTCGGATTCTTCTAAGTATAATTTAGCAATCATTTTAGATTAGATCATATTTCATTTAACATGCATTTTTGGGAGAAACGTTTATAACTCTCGAAGATACTCAAAAGACAAATAGCCTTTAATGGTGAAATCAAATTATTAAACAAATCTTGTGCAAAAGCTATTATTGGCTTAAAGGCAAACAAATATTGTTAGATGGATCCACTCCGTGGATTCCAGCTTTTGATGAATGTAGAGAATGCCTCAACCATGCGGGACTGGAGGATCTCCGTTATGTTGGTTGTAGATACACTTGGTCGCACTCCTCGGGTGCCAACCGGAAAATGCGTAAAATTGACCGAGTACTTACCAATGATAGTTGGTCTCATATCTTCTCCTACTCGGAAGCTAACTTCCTTCCACCCGGTATTTCGGATCATTCCCCAATGGTGATTAAGATTGTTCCACCGTTTACTTCGAACAAGCCTTTCAAGTTTTTCAACTTTTGGGCTTCTCATCCAATGTTTCGAACTAGTCACTCAAGTTTGGGATACGCATATTGTGGGTACACCTATGTTCAATGTTTGCTGCAAACTCAAAGCTCTTAAGTTTAAGCTGAAACATTTGAACCGTAGTTCCTTCTCGGATATTTCCACAAGAACAGAACAGGCTAGATCGGACCTATTCCTTGTCCAAACGGCCTTGACTCGAACCCCTTCGACCAGCGCCTTCTTGCAAGAGAAGTGGAGCTTCAAAGAATATTTTCCGACCTAAGACTACAAGAAGAATCTTTACGCATTAAAAATCCAGAATCCGTTGGATTAAGGAAGGGGACATGAATACCAAGTTCTTTCACCACCATGTCAATCATAGACGTCTTCATAATAGAATTTTATCCGTTTCAACAAGATGGGGAGTTTATCACGTAACCATTGGCGGTCGAAATCATATTGTATATCACTTTCATCAACTACTCACCGGCAGCTCTCTTTACTATTCAGCTTCTCATCCGGGAGGTGAGTGGTTTTATTGATGTGACCTTAGATGAGAATCAACAGCTATTCTTATCACAACCGGTAACCGATGAGGAAATCAAAGCCACACTATTTTCACTTGCTAAAGGCAAGGCTCCCGGCCGATGGATTCAATGTTGAATTTTTCAAACTCACATGGGGATTACCGGCCCTTCAATCTTGAGGGCGATCAAGAACTTCTTTGAAACTCGCCGCATGCTCAAAGAGATTAACAATACCATATTAACATTGGTACCGAAAACCCCAATGCGTCGAGTATGAATGACTTCCGACCAATTGCGTGTTGCAACACCCTTTATAAATGCATCTCCAAAATTCTTGCAAGGCTTATCGCGCAGTTTTACCTTTGCTAATTGGACCGCCCCAAACGGCATTCGTCCGAGGTCGTAGAATAAGTGACAACATTATGATCGCCCAGAGTTGTTTGCGGACTTCCACCATGAGGCTTACCTTCCTAAGTGCGCCATCAAGGTGGACTTCCAAAAAGCATATGACACGATTGAGTGGAGCTTCATTCAAAAGGTGCTCGCAGCCTTCAAGTTTCCGAAAACTTTACTAAGCTAGTTTTGGCCTCGCATATCCACCGCCAAATTCTCGCTGCAATAAATGGGGAGCTTCATGGCTTCTTTGCTAGTACCCGGGTATACGGTAGGAGATCCCCTTTCGCCGTACTTATTTGTCTTAGCTATGGAAATCTTCTCGAGTGTGCTGAGAGATAAAACTCATAATCCGGACTTCCAATGGTTCGCGTTGCAAGAAAGTGCGCACCTCCCATCTTTTCTTCGCGGATGACGTCCTTATATTCGCACAAGCGCACTTGAGATCTATACAACTAATCAAGGAAGCAATCGATTTGTTCTCGAATTGGTCTCGGTCTAAGACCAAATGCCAGGAAAAGCAACATTTACCTCTCGGGAGGGAACCCGAGTTACATAGTGGCCTTCTACTTTGCCTTGGGTTTCAACAAGGCTCTCTCCCTTTTCGATACCTAGGCGTGCCTCATAACTTCGAGGCTTCGTAAAGAGGATTGTAAATGCTTGATTGATTCCATAACGTCGCGTGTCCGATCTTGGACCCATCGGTTCTTGTCCTTTGCAAGGGCCGTCGCAACTTATTCGATCGCCTTGCATTCTATCCAGTGTATTGGGCCACCATCTTCTCTTCCTAAATCGCTATATGGTATTGAGGCCATTTTGAGACAATTTCTTTGGAAGGGCCCCGAATTAGGTTCGGGTGGCGCTAAAGTTGCATGGGATACGTATGCCTTCCTAAAGAAGAAGGAGGTCTTGGGATCCAAGACTTACCGAATATAATAGAGCTATGATGCTCAAACACATATGGCTTCTTTTCACCGATAAGGAGTCCATGCGGTGCAAGTGGATACACTCGAACTTCATAAAAAGCTCTAACTTCCTCTTGTTTCTAAGCCCACTTTTTGTTCCCGGACGTGGAAGAAAATCCTTGATATGCGAGACTCATTTCGACTATTTTTCGATGGAAAATTGGTAATGGTCGTTCTGGCCTCATGGTAGTTTGATTGGTGGCATGACAAAGGCCCCATATACCTTCCGTTCAAAGGATATAGACATTTATCGCCCCGTATCCCCACACGTCTATTTGGGCCTTTTATGACTCCTGTATGGCAACATTCACATACTTTGGATACTATATTGAACTCGACGGAACCTCCACCTATTTTTGAGGAAGACATTGAAGATGAGCTGATCCGGGCTCTCAACCATCCTCTACCTTCTACGGTGGCGATAGCTTGGAACCATATAAGAAGAAAAGGACTCCCTTCAAAGGCATTCCTTTGTATGGGATCATCATATTGCTCCACGCCACTCCTTTCTTCTATGGATAGTTTCCCTTGGTCGGTTGCCTACTCGATCGCTCTTATTCATAATAGCAGGATTGATTCCGCTTTGTGCGCTTTTGTGGTACTACTCCGGACTCAATCAACCTCCTCTTCTTTCTGCTCCTCTACAAGAAGTTTGGCGTTTTTTTGGGCAACTAAATGCTATCTTCCATGGCGTAACCGGCCGTGGCATGAGCATATAACATGGGCAATGAAGGTTTGTGGAGGATCATCATTTGCTCATCGTCTCTCCAGGTTCTCACTTGGAGCCCTTTGTCATATAATATGGACCGAAAGAAACAACTCTATCTTTTGAAACAAGAGTATTTTCATCCCTGGTATGCGCAATCATATGATCAAAGTGGTGAAGGATAAAGCTTCAACCCTTGGAAGAATTGCGACACGCCATTGAATAGGAGATTACAAAGGAGTTGGGGCTATCACCTTCCATTTTTTCTTAATTGGGCTGGTTTGGCCTTCCTTTGTATAGCTTTTCCTTGCTTCCTTTATCTTTTTGTGGTTGAGCTTTCCGTGTTCCCTTGGATTTGTATAGTCCCTTTGGAACTTGGTTAGTCTCTTGCTTTCCTTTGTATTTGGTGATTTGAAAGTAATATATACCTTACCCTTACCCAAAAAAAAATATTGTTAGATGGATCTTGATAGCCCAAGAGCTATTTGCGGATTTCCACCACCGGCCTTATCTTTCCAAGTGTGCTATTAAGTGGATTTCCAAAAAGCATATGACACTGTTGACTGGAGCTTCTTAGAAAAGGCTTTATTGGCCTTCAACTTTCCTGTCTCCTTTACCAAGCCGGTGATGGCTTGTGTTACGACACCTAAATTTTCAGCTTCCATTAATGGGGAATTGCATGGCTACTTTGGGAGCTCTAGGGGCATTCGCCAAGGAGACCCTATCGCCTTACCTTTTATTCCGGTTATGCCGGATTTCCACCGGTTTTGGCGATGCAAAAAGACCCGCTTATCGCACCTCTTCTTTGCGGATGATGTCTTCGTTCTCGAAGGTCACTTGAGGTCGGGCTTCAACCGATAAATGAATCTCTCCTCTTGTTCTCTCGATTGGTCCGGTTTAAAACCGAATAAGGCGAAAAGCAATATCTTCATCTCAGAGGGACTCAGCGTTGCATGACCAATAATTCAATGCCTCGGGTTTCAAAGCAGGGTACATTGCCATTTCGTTATCTTGGTGTGCCTATTATCTCAACTAGATCTAAGCGTAAGATGGACTAAAGCCTTGATTGATTCTATCACGGCTCGTGCCCGTTCCCCGGTCCCAACGCTTTCTTTCCTTTGCTGGTCGCCTACAGCTTATAAAGTCGGTCTTGCATTCCATTCAAGTATACTGGGCCACCATCTTTCTCTACCCAAATCCGTATTGCATAGTATTGAGGTCGCTGCGGCGCTTCCTATGGAAAGGCCCCGACCTTGGAGTTGGTGGTTCTAAAGTAGCATGGAAGGTCAGTATGCTTACCCAAAGAGGAAGGTGGACTAGGCATCCGAGACTTGAGGAATACAATAATGCTATGACTTTAAAGCACATTTGGCTTCTTTTCACTGACAAAGAATCGTTGTGGTGTAAATGGGCACACTCTAATTTTTTAAAGAAGGCTAATTTCTGGATTGTGTCCAAACCTACCTTTTGTTCCTGGACATGGAAGAAAATCCTTGATATGCGCGCTTCGCCCAAACTATGTTCCGGTGGAATATTGGAAATGGGCGATCTGTCTCTTTCTCGGTTTGATCGCTGGCACAATGGGGCCGCTCTACCCTCTCTTTAGCGATGTCGAGATCTACCGGCCGCGCATTCCTCGGGAGACTACGACGGTCCTTCTATGAAGGCTCCCGGCAACCATCTAATACCCCGGCCACTATTATGAGTTGGAGGGATGCCACTCCGATCTTTATGGGACGCGATGGATAACTTCGTCCTGGACTCCTCATCCATCTAAATCCTTCTCTGTTAATCGTGCTTGGAATCATATCCGAAGGAAATGAAATCCAACCCCTTGGCATTCCTTCATCTGGGACCGACACATAGCTCCCCGTCATGCCTTTCTTCTATGGCTAATATCTCTTAACCGGCTACCTACCCAGTATTCCTGTTACATAATCACGTGGATTGACGATGCCTTGTGCGCTTTTTGTGGTTCTACACCGACTCAATCAACCACCTTTTCTTTGAATGCGCCTCCACCAAGAGATTGGCTTCTCTTTGGGCGACAAAATGTAATCTACCCCGGCGCAACCGTCCCCGGCAAGATCATATTATGTGGGCGATGCAAGTATGCGGAGGATCCTCGTTTGCTCACCGCATCTCTAGATTTTCCTTTGGGGCTTTATGTCACATTATTTGGACCAAAAGGAACAATGCGATCTTCAGAATAAGAGCGTCTTTATCCTTGGCATGCGTAAGCATCTTTTCAAAGTCGTCAAGGACAAGGCCATCTCTATGGGGAGAGTTGAGGACACATATAGGAACCGCATTCTGCTGTGAGGAAGTGGGACCTACCTCCTTCTATCTTTGGGTAGTGTTGTCCCACTGCTCCGGTGCCCTCTCCAAACTGGTCTCCTGAGTTTTGACGTCGCCCTTCCAACCTCGCGGCTGGATTGGTTGTCTTTGTTTTTTTATTTCTATTTTCCATGTTCTTAGCCGTCCTCCGGCTTGTTGTATAGTTCCTGCTGGACCCTCTTGACCTTGTATGGACATTACTATGTCCTAATATGGTCATGAGCTGGTTTGGGCTTAGGTTGTACTTGGTGTTGTGAAAAGTTATACATATTCTTACCTTACCAAAAAAAAAATATTGTTAGATGGACTGATACTCTTGTAACGTAGTGAACTATCATATTCCGTTACAATATCGGAAAATGTAAAAATTTGTTTGCATTTGTTAAAACATAAATTTAGGCAATGATTTTTATTGGTTGGATGTTATTTATCTATCCATGAGATACACAATTTTGATAATTAATACCGAAAATAATTTGAAATATTACTTGGAGGTCCTCTCTTTCTCATTATGAGAGACAAATTTGTAGATATACATTCTTATGAATATGTCTTGTACTAAATGGATTGAATTTGTCGCTTTCACAAAGAATTACCATGATTATGTCGTTAATTTTTGTACTTGTTCTAAAGCAGAATATTCTCATCGAAGTCGTCATGATAAGTCGTTCTTTTCTCCGCTAGCATTACAATAAGTCATTGTAATATACATCAGTTTGTTATTTATTCCCTGCATACCCAAAAAAAGACAAAACGTTCGATCATTGCCCTCGTTGGACTGTAAAAGAATAGAAATTGGTGAAGTGATTTTTTTCCTTTGACGCGTGTAAAATACCATTATTTACTATTTAGATTATTAGATCAAAATGTCAAATTGTCATTAAGGTTAACCGTCAAATTGGATAGTGAATCGCACGTCATTCCACAAATAATTTGGTGGACAACACCGATAGAATACTAACAAGGGCATGTGGTACTATCAAGTGATGAGGGTCAATGTATTGTGCAAATACCAATTCCTTGAAGGTGCTGATCATCCATCCACGCTGGGATGACAGTTGAATTGGAAGGAAATAGCCGTTGACAAGTTGGGAATTCGTGGCAAGAGGACTAAAGACATAGTCAAGACAGCTTTGGCAGTTTTGGTCTGTGTACTAGACTAAACAGTTCATGGAACAATACCAGCATACTCCATTTTGTGTAACATTGACAGGAGGAACAAACGGTATGGGTGGCCTAAACCTTGGCACTTGCTCCAATCAACTTCCAACGGCTCTTAACTCCTCAGAAGCATCTCCGATGGCTAGATTGGTGGATGAATGTCTAAAAAAAGGGATTAAAGTAGCTGGAAGGGGTTGGATGGAAAATTGAGAAAGCATACTTGTTATTCTCATTTTTATCATCAAGCAAACTGTGTTACCGGCCGTGTGATATACTCTCTTTGAAGTGTCTTTGTTGTTCTGCAATCGTGATAACAAATTTGTAAAAGTGTGATGGCAATATTTGCAATCCGATAATGTGATCTATCGAGTGATTGAGGGCAACTAGCTGATTGTAACTTCTCTTGAAAATGAATAATAAATTCCGATCACTTTTAAGGCTATTTTTGCGAAAGAAATCAATTATGGAAAGTTTTCTCCTCATTTTCAACTGGGTGACATCATAAAGGAAAAGATAATTTCGTGATCAACAAAAATCTATGCTTAAATTATCTTAATAATTAAAATCCAATTTGACCTCCACCTCCTTCAGGACCATACCCATTGATCACCAAACCTTGACCGCGGACCTTGAAGCCCAGTCCCCAGACATACTCCCATGGTGGCCCACCAATGTTACTTCTCCTCGTAACCTTCGTATCTTTCAACCTCTATCTTGAAAGGTACACACGTACTAATAGGCACCAACTTCTTGCTTTTCTTACTCATACATCCTGGATTGATGGTTGCGGAAAACCAAGCAATTGAACAATAAAATAAACAGTGCAAAAAAATAAATTAAACACTAAATTTACGTGGTTTAGTCGGTAGGACCTACTTCACAAGGAGAGGAGAATAGGATTCTAGTATTGATCAAGCAATATTACGAAAATTACAACCGCACTCAAGTCACTCAAACACACTTAGTATTTTCCAACGCCCAACTCTACCTAATAACTTGAACAGTGTTTAACCGTTACAATTTCTCACAAAATAATTTCTCTATATCATAAAAGAATAACAAAAAATCTTACCACAATATCTTCACGGCTTCCAACACTCTCTGATTGCTTCAGGTAGTAACTCCCGAAAAAGCAGCCTCTTGGATACAATTCACGAAGAACATCTACTTCTCATATCTAGATAAAAATTGTATCCAAAATAGGAAAGCTACTCAAGCTAGGAATCCAACTCCAATAGGAAAACCTACCTGGATCGGATTTATTATACGAGCTCAAACTCGAGACATATTTTCAACATCTATGTCCATATATTCGCTCAACCTAACTTGCATGGGCGGCTCGTTCGCCTTCTTTTTCGCTCATCCAATCAAGAGTCTCAATAAGGTCAAATTATTTTAATGATCACATGAGACTTTCTTATTTGTCTCTTTTTATTGCCTATTTTTCAGAACACTTGATATTGATGTCGTGCTAAATTCGCTGAGAAAGGACCTCAACTAACTACAACCCTTTCTCACCATTACCACTTGTCACTACAGTGTGCACCGCAAAGAAAAGTAAGACAACTGGAGGTTGGCTGTCTCAGGAAAGGGTCACGGGACCCTTTCGACAGAGAGAGACGGTAGCCACCTCGTGCGGGATGGTGGTGAATCTGAATGGTGCGAGGATGTGCATATGCGTCAATGTATGGGTTGTGGTATGCGCAAACTCTTTTTCCTAGGGAAACGAACATCACGAGTATCATAATTTTCGTACAGTGATCCTTGAGTGTTGTAATTTTTTTTCGACTATTGAAGCGCCATAACTTAACTTTTTTCCCCATCACTTATTTGTCATGTAACTTTTCAATTGATTATTTAAGTATCATAACTATTTGAAAACGTTCACACAAGTGTTATGTCACGTCGGATTTCCAACACTAGGGTGAACGTATATAAAAAGTTTTGGTACTCAAGTGAATATTTTTTAGAAGTTTAGCACTTAAGTGATCAAAAAAACAGTTATGACAGTTACGTGAGCGTCGATCGAAAGTTATGACACTCAAGTGAACGCCATATGAAAATTATGGTGTATTTATCCCCATTTTTCTGGACGAGGGTTAGGTAGCAGCTAGAATCGAGCAATCAGGCACCCGAGAGAACGGGAGGAGCACGCAATCAAACGAACGAGCCGGCAATCGGGTGCAAGAATCACGGAACGCGACGACCCCATCCAGCGAACACCAACCGGAACACCCAAAGGGGAAGACTCACCCGGAAGGCTAGGACGGCGACGGCGACCGCTGCGACGGAGCCGGCGGAGCCATGGCGGCGGTTCCTCGGAGTCGGCGATCACGAGCTCCTCCCAGGCGCCGACGAGAGAGATCCGGCAATTGAAGTAGGGAGAGGGATCTCCGGCGGGTGAACTCGAAGCTCGCGAGAGCCTCGGATATGGAGGTCGAAGGAAGGAGGGAAGGTGACGATGAAGTTCCCGTCGCAAGGAGGTTTCCGTCCGTCACTTTGAACAAGAAGATAGGGTTTCGGCGCGCTTGGAACAAGAAGGACAAATGGGTGGGCTTGTTTCGGGCGGGCTCAGGTAAATCCAAAACAAGTTTAAACCTTGTTTTTATTATTACCCAAACAAGTTAAGGCCAATCCGACCCAATATGAAAATTCCTTGTTTGGATCGGGTCGGTTCGGGTCGGGTCATATTTGAGCGGGTACTTTTGACACCCCTACCATCCCTCTCGCTCCCTTCTCTCTCTCTCGATTTTGTTGTTGTTTTTGAGTACTTTCTTGATGTGGCCCTTACGGTACCTTGTGACTATCAGTTGTACTAAAACAAATGAAAATAAAAAGGAACCAATTAAAAAATCTACATCATATCCTTCAGTCAATTAAAACAAGCAATCCTAATGGAGATATTGTAACATTTTTCTACAGGTTTTAAAATTTGTTAATTCCGAAATCTAAAATTTTTAGAAGTAAATTACACTTCGTTTACGAAGACCTCTGAAGGATTTCAAAAATGAGGGGAAGACCCTTAGCACCCCACAAAGTGATCGGAGAACATCCCCGAAAATTAGAATGATCCTCTCTTATGGATATTGAATTTGATCCACAATTGTTACATGTCACCAATGACAGTCTATTTAGTTTCGATGGGATAAGAATAAGGGCTTTGCTAGTATAATAGTCTTTGGATCACTTTGAGAGTAACAGTACATTGTGAGCCACAAATTCTTGAAGGAGTGAAACCACAATAATTTCTAATCATTTGTTTGTTTTTTTTTTTTTGTAGTTCAGAGCATGCTATTATTCTCACAATAGATTAAAAACTGTCGCTTAATCATTTCTCTAACAACAATTAATCTATGTGTAGCTCTTGAGCTTTTGTTCCTTATCAACGTGAAATAGTCAAGTGGTGGAGCAAAAGTCCGTAAATGAGGAAGACTAATATAGTCAATGGGGAAAAGTATGTGATGTAACCGTATTGGTTGTTAAGTCAACAAAGTCGTCAAGACAGTGAAGTCGATGTTACCGTCAATATAGTGGGCATGGTATAACGTCTTATAACCACATATAGAATTATGAAGTTATAAATGATTATAAATTCAGTAACCGTTTGCGTAACTGTCAAATGTGGATTATATACACCCCAAGTGTACTCTTTGTATGGATCCCTGAATCACTTACATAACCAACGTTCTTTTGCAACTTTATCTTTATATTTAGGTTTTTGCAATATATCTTTTTTGCAATTTACAACACTAATAACGATTGTTCCTTAGAAGTGTCAACGGTTCGGTTCGGTGGCTTTTCATGATGCCCAAACTGAATCGAACCGTATGGGATGTGTGCATGTTTTGATCGAAACCGTGACCCGAACCAAAAATACAGTTCGGTTCGGTTCAGGCCAGGTTTTGGGATTCCTCTTTCTTTCTTTTTTTGGGCTTTTTAAGGAAGAAGAAAAGAACACGATACATGAATATGTATGTGCGGTGAAGTAAGGTTCTTGTTGAAATTAACCTAGAACTCGTTAATGACTTCCGGTTGTTTATTAATTGGTGCACACACATATTATTGTTACTATTCCTATTGTTATAATCGATATTATTATTATTATTATCATTATCATTATCATTACTACTACTACCACTATGAATGCAGACACTGACGAATATAGCTTCAATTAAATTCTACAGCTATATCGTTTCTGTCAATTCTTGCAAGTAGTCTCCGTTGATTTTGAACTTAAGCCACTAATATGCAAGGGAGATCACGCGGGTGGGCAATCATTACACCTAACAACTTGAAGAGTGTTTAACCCACACAATTTCTCACAAAATAATCTCTCAGTATCATAAAAAGAATAACACAAAATCTTACCACAATATCTTCACGGTTTCAAACACTCTCTAATTGCTTCAGGGAGTGACTCCCGCAAAAGCAATCTCTTGGATACAATTCACGAAGAACATCTACTTCTCAAATCTAGACAAGAATTGGATCCAAAACAATAAATCTACTCAAGTTAGGAATCCAACTCTAATAGAAAACCTACTTGGATTAGATTTTTTATACAAACTCAAATTCGAAACATATTTTCAGCATCTATGTCCATATATCCACTCATGCTGACTTGCATGGCCGGCTCGCCTTCTTGTTCACTTATCCAATCAAGAGTCTCAATGAGGTCAAATCATTTTAATGATCACATGGGACCTTTTTATTTCTCTTTTTATTACCTATTTTCCAGAACACTTGATATTGATGTTGTGCTAAATTCGCTGAGAAAGGACCTCAACTAACTACAACCTCGTGCGAGATGGTGACGAATCTGAATGGTGGGAGGATGTACGGGTGTGCGGTGCGCGCACGCTCATTTTTCTAATGGAGATATTGCAATATATTTTACAAGTTTTAAAATTTGTTAATTCCAAAATCTAAAAGTTTTAGAAGTAAATTACACTTCGAGTACCATTTGAAGATCTGTCCAAATTTCGGCCTATTTTTGGGATTTATAAAATGTGTATTTCATCAGTGCGCTTATAATAAAATCTCTCCCAGAACTGATCACTCTTGGGTTATTTTTAAATTAGAGATTTCGCTAGAATCGCATTCGATCGAATTTGGCCGTTATTTAGAGCCCGAACTTTAGTGTCGAATTTCTTTGAGTTTTGTGACGAATTTAATTGGATAGTGTCTATATTATTGTGGTCAGTGTCAATATTACCCGGGATAAGTGAAAAGTAAAATTTTGATTGGGTGCGAATTTGGACTAGTAGACCTCCCTCATGTTTTATTTGGTGTATGTTGGTCTTTTTCTTTATTTTGAATTGGGATTTTTGGGATGTTGGATCAAGCTCGCGAGATCGAATTGTGGCCATTTGATCGCACTCGAGGACAAAATTTGACTCTCTCTCTCTCTCCTGTCCGCGCACGTTTCCCCCGCCCCAACCCCCCGATCACGTCCCCTCCCCCTCCCTTTTCCGCACGTCCACCCACCCTCTGCATGTCAGACCCTTCTTCTCCCCTCTCTCTCTTCCTTTTTCTTTTCTTCTTCTTCTTCTTCTTCCTTTTCTCTTCTTCGGCCGCGAATCCTGCTTCTTCTCACCCGCGCGCCTCCCTCTCACCGCCCAGCCACCGCACGCCGTTCGAACCGCCGCCGCGCACCACCTTCTCGCCGACAAGCCGCCACCATCTTGGCTCCACCCCAACCGAGCCGTGCGACCGCCCGTCGCCAATCCGCCCGAGCTGCACGCGAGAGCTGTCCTCTGCCCGAACCGGCCGCCACCGTCGCTCGTCGCCACCCAACTACCGCACTTCTTCCGCCCAAGCCGCCATTGCCGCTGCTATCCTCCCCGGACCCGACTGCTCTTCTTCCTCCCCTTCGTGCGAGCAGCAACTCGCCAGCTGCCAGTACTGCAGTGTCCACCATTGTCCGGCGCGACCTAGCCGCCAGCCACCGCCACCCAGCTTCCCCCTCAGCCACCGTTGCCGCTACTGTTTCGGCGAGACCTCCCTCTGCCGCTCCATCCCCTGTTCCGCCCTCCCCTACCCAGTTTCCATCGCCCCTGCCATCCCTCCGGCGATGGCAGCCGGCTGTCATTGCCGCTCTCGTCCAGCATCGTCTTGCTCGCCGCCGCTCTTGCCGCCAGCGGCTCACCATCGCCGCTAGCTGGGGCCCGGGGCCGAGAAGCCAACCGCACGAGCCGTCACCTTGCCGCCTCCGTCATGAACAGCCGAGCGCCCGCCGAGTTGCTGCTATGCCAATGTCGCGGCTGCTCCGTTCCGGCAGTCTTGTTGCCTTCCGCACTTGACCGTTCTCACTTAGGCGCGAGGTAAGCGACACCCTAAACTTTATCTAGGACATTGGGTGCTAGTAGACTCGTTTAGGGGCCAATTAGTGTGGATTGAGGGCTGTTTATGCTGATTTGGTTGCTAGATTAGTGGACTGATCATGGCTTGGTTATGAATTATTTATGGCTGATTTGGTGATTGATTGTGGCGAGTTTTGATGGCTGGTGTGATGGAATGGCGTTGGTCGGGTTATCGAGTGAAATGTGTGTTAAAACGTGTTGGAATGGCGAGCTAGGTTGTAGCCAATTGTTGCTGGACGTGTGAGCTGATTTGGTGCACGAATTGGGCATGTTGCTTGTTGTTTTGAAGACTGGTCATTGCCGCCGTTAGTTGTCCCTTGTGAGTACGCGGTAGCACTATTAATTGTTAGAATTGTGGCGGTCTTGATGACCACGCGGACGGACTTGTATGGTGGGTGTTTGGCCTCAATTGAGTTATGTTGGAGCATGCGAATGACATTGAATTGATTGAATTAAGTGGCGTGTGTATTTGGTTGACCAAGCCTAGATCGATCGGAGGGCTGCCAACCTGTAGGGTGTTGACTCGGGTTGTGAAAAAGGACCTGTGGGGTGTTGACCCGGGTCGTGAGAAAGGTCTTGGGACGTGTTGAAGCGGGACAAAGCCCGAATTGATCGGAGGGCTGACCTGTGGGTGTTGACCCGGGTCGTGAGAAAGTTGGATGGGCGTGCATGTGTAATGTATTAGGTTGAATTGGATGAATGTGCGTATGTATGGTGCTCGGGTGATTGTGATATGTGCTTGGGCTATTATTGCATTAATGTGAACTAACTAACGTGCAGAGTCAGCGTGTGAATTAAGGTGAGGTAAGGATGTTTGTGTGAATTCTAGTACTTCGAATGTTAGATTGCATGTGGAGACTTGTCTAAGTACGGATTGTCCTATGTGGGGTTTAGGGGTCTGCTTATTGAGATTTATTCTCATTGCTGTAATGCAAACCATTTCAGACCCCCGACCCCGACCATGAGTGATCCACCTGAATATTTTTGGATTCTGACGCATACTGAGCACTCGGCGGTGGAATACCCCGTAGGGAACGGGGAGGCCTATGTGAAGCATACCACGGTGGTGTGGGTAGATGTGGGCAAGCTGGAGTTACAACCCAATACATACCGGGCATACTGTTATCGGGATTTATACGGAGTCTATAGACCGCTCCGGCATTTTGATTTTTCGTTTAATTGGGTAGGCAAGTGGGACCCCTCAGCTATTCTCGCTCCTGATGGTGAGGTCCTGCACCCCAGAGATCCCCCGGTAAACCCTAGTCTTGAACCGAAGCCCGTACTCGAACCTGTAGCCCATGTAGACCTCGAGCTTGAGGAGGAGTTTGAGGAGTCCGAGCCCGAGCCCGAGCCCGAGCCCGAGCCGGAGGAGGAGCCCATAGAGCCCGAGAACGAGGAAGAATTAGAAGAACCAGAGCCCGAGTCCAAGCATGAGGAGGAGCCTATGGTGTCCGAGCACGAGGAGGAGCTGATCGAGATCGACTCGGACACAGAGTCCGAGCTTTAAGGGTCCGATTCAGATTGGGCACCGTAGGGGTGTTTAGGTGCTGGGCCTAGAAGTCCTTTTTGGTAGAGCCCTTTTTGTGCAATTAGTTAGTCTACTCGGCCACCTGTCCTTTTTTTATGACTAAGGTGGATACTAACCCTAGAAGCCTAGTGTATGAATTTTATGGTCTCAAGATAATGTTATGGGTTTACTAATTTTCTTCAAGTACTACCATGTTGTCATTGTTTGTTGTCTGGGATGTTTAATTTCCGCTTCCACTTGCGTTTGTCTTCGCGTGTTTCGTTTGGGTCGGCGACGTGTTCTGGGACGTCGCATTCAATACGGCCATCGAAGGGGTGTCGCGAGCCCGTTAGGGTTCGGGGCGTGACAATGATGGATTTAAAAAATGAGTGAAAGACCCTTAGCATCCCCACAAGTGATTGGGAAACATACCCTAGTTGCTTAAGACTTTAACATTCCCAAAAATTAGAGGGATTGATTTTTTCTCTGGACTATTATGGTAAATTGATTGATTGATTCTAACACTCGTGAGTAAGTTCAGTTAGATAGTGGGTACGGTGTAACTTCTTATATCCATAGATAGGATAATGATGTTATACGTAGTTATAACTTCAATAACCGTTTCTCTAACTATCGATTGTGGATTTTTTTTGTGGGTTATATATACCCAAAGTGTACTCTTTGTAAGGATCCCCAAATCACTTACATAACTATAATTCTTTTGCAACTTTATCTTTACATTTATTTTTTTGCAATTTACATCATTGTTAACGATTGTTCTTTAGGGGTGTCAACGGTTTGGTTTAGTGGGTTTTCATTATACCCAAACCAAACCGAACCATATGGAATGTGTGCGTGTTTTGACCCGAACCGAAAACACAATTCGGTTCGGTTTGGTTCGGCCTGGGTTTGGGGAGTCATCTTTCTTTTCTTTTTCTTTTTTTGGCTTCTTCTTCCTTTGCAGAAGAAGAAAAGAACACAGTACATGAATATGCATATACGGTGCATTAAGTTTCTTGTTGAAATTAACCTAGAACTCGTTAATGACTTCCGGTTGTTTATTAATTGGTGCACACACATGTTATTTTTACTATTACTATTGTTATAATTGATATTATTATTATTATTATTATTACTACTACCACCACGAATGCAGACCCTGACGAATATAATTACAATTAAATTCTACAGCTATATCGTTTCTGTTTATTTAAATAATGTCTATCTTTAATTTTTTTTCCTTTTAATCAAGAAAAGGTGGCCTCATTTATGCCTTTCTTTTGTGTTGTACTTGTACACTTGGCTATTTCATTGCATTTGCATTTAGTAATAAATATAATTTAGGGTTAATATCACGAAAAACCCCAAACTAATACATTTGTGACAAATTTACCCCAAACTAATTTTTTGACAACCAAAAACCTCGAACTGGTACACCTGTGACAAATTTACCCTTCGTTAGTTTCCGTTAAATTTTACCGTCAATTTGCTGAGTTGGATGACACATAACAGTTTACGGATGTATCGATTTGAGGTTTTACCCTCGTTAGTCACAATTGTACCGGTTTGGAATTTTTTATAGTATTAATCCAGTTTAGTAGAAACTAATGGAGAGTAAATTTGTCACAGGTGAACCAGTTTGGGGTTTTTGTAGTCAAAAAATTAGTTTAGGTAAATTTGCCACACGTGTGCTAGTTTGGGGTTTTATTAATATTAATCCTGCAATTTTTGGGTTGTTCATATTTAGTAGGTACGAAACTTTGTTACTATAAATAAAGATCACTGAAGCAATCAATTAGCAGAATCAATTTATTTTCTAGTCGGCTTTCCATATAAGTATCGCTATTAGAGAAACAAATAAGATTATTGTCCATGCGGATATTATTCATAGGTGTAAAGCTCGCAAATGGTCGCGCCATGTGGCTGGACCATGTGCACCTTTAGAAAATAGGGTAAACGCATTAAACATAAGCCATAACGAAAATTTGCAATAAGAAATAATTTTTGGTGGAGTTTCTTCGCTATAAGATAGTAAAATGAGAAGCTTGTTGGGGCCTTCGTGCAACTTTTTATAGCAAAGTCATAGAGAGGAAAATATTATCTCGCTTCTCCTTTTGCTGCAAGTTTTAAAGCGCAATCCTTCTGTCCTGGTTTCTCTTCCACTGGAACATATATCAAAGTAAAACTGCTTACTTATTCAAAAACATAAACATGATGTGGGGACCGAGCAACAATTTGTACAAGAGCCAGCCATTCTCCGTGTAATTGAACTTTCTACATTTTACATGGATCATACAAACGAGGTTGTTGCTGTGACAGAGGGTGTGAAAGGATGAAGAAGGAGAAAGAAAAGCCCGAACCCAGCCCGAACCGAACTGTCAAACTACCTAAATTATTTTACTTAGGGGGAAGAACACTAGAAATGCCAAAAGTTGTGTACGGTGCTCACTTTGGTGCCAAAAGTTTCAATCGGATCACTTAAGTGCCAAAAGTTGTGAAAAACAATCACTTAAGTGCCACTTCACCGGAAATCCGACCTGGCATTTTTTTATTAATTTCTCAAGCTGATGTGGTTCGCCGGAGGTTGATGTGGCTCGCGCGGGGGCTGATGTGGTATTTCTTTTCTTTTTTTTCTTTTCTTTCTTCTTATTTCCGAACCGAAAATAAGAAGAATCGAAAAGAACCGAAATTTTCAATTCGGTGCGAGTATTTTTTACACCAAGTTCCGAGTGTTCATACTTTTAAATACCTCGTCATTTACTTTCCTGTGCAAAATCAACAAAGACCCTTCATAAACTTTGTCTATTCATATGGATTTATCCATACCCTTATTTAATCGACACAGTGGAACATTTTTACCTCAAACAGGTTGTAGTCAACGGTTTGGAGACTTCTTTGTAAGCATATATAAGTCTCTCCGTGAGCAGCACTTCATGATAAATGGAAGCGAAAGTGTCTATAAAAAAGAGAATCTTTTTAATATAGTTGCCTTGAGCCTTTCTACCAAGCACAAATAGCTTGATTTGCTGTTTTTGGAAACCGGTGGATAACAAGACATGTACAATTTATTAACTTAGACATTTTATTAGAACTTTTCTTAAGCACACAAGTACACCATAGGATACAACTGTAGCCCGCTTGCAACTTGAACATAGAATACAATATAGCATACGGCATAACATATGGGAGCATATGCTTTATCGATAGGTTTTATTATCAAAACGGACATGAAGCATATAATTTACTCACTAAATGCGTAATCTTCAAATCTCATCCTGCAATCTTTAAGTTGAACTTGAGCACCCAGGCTTCTGCCGCATTCGCCTTTCAGAAGATTTTCAGCTTCCTCCAAACAATTATAGCAATCCTCTTCTGTCAATACCCCATTGCACACACCATGGCCATAGCAGATGTCATAGCTATAATATTAATTGGAACCATTGGTTGGTGTACCACCACACAATGTATCTAGGACAATATTTCTGTCAAAGAAATACTGACTCAGAGGAAGGTAACTCCTTTGACTGCATATATGATAAACCTCGGTTGTATCAGGAGAACATTTCACAATATTACATGTGAAAAATAGCCCTAGAACGAGGAGTTTCACCATATGCTGCATTGTGTTCATGATTTGGCTCTCTACCTTTACCTTTTCTCCTTGATTGTTTTTTCATTGAATTTCGTTTTGCGTGGTCTATATAAAAGTGGTTCTTCTTATAGGTTTCTCCACCAACTTTTTGTTTAAAAATTCAGTGGGAGGCTCTTTCGGATCTTTTCTAAGTATATTTTAGGAATCATTTACCTGCAACTTTGGGAGAAACGTTTGTAACTATCTAAGGTACTCAAAAGGCAATAGCCTTTCAAGGTGATATCAAATTAATTAAAATACCTTGCCCAAAACCTATTATTGGCTTACAGGCCAAAAGATATTGTCAAACTCATGCTGTTCATAATGTAGTGAACTAACATGCTCAGTTACAATACGGGAAAATGAGAATTTGTTTGCATTTGTTAACACATTAATTTAGCTAATGGTTTCTTTTGTCTAGATGTTACTTATCTATTGATGAGCTACACAATTTCGATGATTAATATGGAAAACAACAAGAAATATTACATGGAGGTCCTCTCTCTCTCTCTCTCTCTCATTATGAGAGACAAATTTGTATACATACATTCTTATGAATATGTCTTGTACTAAGTGGATTGAATTCATCGTCGTCACAAAGAATTACCAAGATTATATCTTGTTAATTATTGTCCTTGAATTGACGCAGAATATTCTCATCGAAGTCGTCACCATAAGTCGTTCTTTTTTTTGCTAGTATTACTGTGACATCCCGAATTTCGGCCCATTTTTGGGTTTTATAAAACGCGTAATTTGTCAGTGTGCTTATAGTAAAATCTCGCCCGGGAACTGATCACTCCCGGTTATCATTTTAAATTAGAGATTTCGCTAGAATCGCACTCGATCGAATTTGGCCGTTATTTAGACCCTGAACTTGGCAGTCGATTTTCGGGAGTTTCGAGACGAAATAAATTGGACGGTGTCGATATTATTGTGGCCAGCGTCGCTATTGCCAGGAATGTGTGAAAAGTGGATTTTTGACCGGGTACGAATTTGGACTAGTAGGCCTCCCTCGTAGTGTGTTTTGGATTATTTTATTTTGGCCATTTTCCTATATTATTAATTAGGATTATAGGGGACCGTTAGATCGTTTTTGGGTTTGAACCGTGTCCGTCGGATCGCACTTGAGTGAGAGGTTTGACTTTTGAGTCTCTCTCTCCCTCTCTCTCTCTCCTCTCTCCTCTGCGCTGCGCCGCGCCACCCACTTCTGTGCAACGTCCCTTCGCGCACGTCTGTCCTTCTCTCTCTCTCTCTCTCCCTCTCTCTTTCTTTCCCTCTCTCTTTCCCATCTGGTCGCGCACGTCTCCGCCCATGCAGACCCCTGACACTCTCTCTCCTCTTTCCTTCTTCCCCTTTCTCTCTCTCTTCTTCTTCTTTTCTTCTTCTTCCTCTTCCTTCTTCCTCCCCGCCCCCGACCGGGTTCCGCTTCGCTTCGCCCGAGCTCGCTCGGGACCGGGCTGTGCGCCGTTGCCGCCTACCAGCTCGACCGCCGCACCGGCCCACCAGCCGCCGCCCCGACCGGGCCGGGGTCTCTCCTCCCCTTCGCGCCCGCTGGCCGCTGAGCCCGCCGCGTGCTTCGCCTTCGCTTCTCCTCGCCTAAATGGCGCGTGCGCCCGCTCACGCGCTCGGGCTATCGCCGCCGTCGTCCTCGCCGCACCGACCGTCGCCGTCGACGCCGTGAGCGAGCGACCCAGCCCACTTGCCGAGCTCGCCACGTCCGGCCGCTCGCGGTTCGCCGGGCTTCGTTGCTCGCCGGTTCGGTCACGCTGCTCTGCCGCCGGCTGGCCTGCCGCCGCCGCCGTTGCCACCGCCGCGCAGCGTCGCCGCCGCTGCCGGGTCGCCGCCCTAGCCTAACCCGGCCAACCCGCCGCCCTACCCCAGGCCGTGGCCGGCTCGTCGCCCACGCGACCAAGCCGCGCCCACGCCCGCGCCCGTGCCCCGCTCTGCGCCCGTGCCCGCGCCCTGCCGCCACGCCCGTGCCCGCGCCCGTGGCCGAGCTCGCCCGGCGCCGTTCTGTCCGACAAGGCGCGTCGCCCATCCAACCAGGCACGCCGCACGTCCCGTTCGCCCGTGCGCCACGGCACGCCGCACGGCCATCGCGCTCAGCGCCTGTGCACGCCGATCGGCCATTGTGCCCGCGTTGGCCGGCCACCGCGCCTCGTTGGCCCGCGCCCGCGCCGGTCCCAGATCGTTTCACCCGGCCATTTTGGGCCCGGAGCCGACTTTTCCCGGGCCAAACTTAGGTAAGTGACTTCCTAAACCCTACCTAGTACTTTGGGTATTTTTAGACTTGTTTAGGATGTGATTAGTATCGGGTTAGGAATTAATTTAGGCGTGGGCTAATTAGATTGAGTGTGCTTAATTGGTGAATTATTGTGGCGATAATTGTGCGGCTGATTTAGTAATTGACTGAGATAAATATGCCTGACTGAATTGTCGTGGCGCTTGTGGGTGAATTGGATTAATTGAATGTGCCGACTTGAATGTCGGGTCGGTGGGCCGATGTCGGGAGCATGAATTGAGTTGACTGATGTGGCGTGCTAGATTGACATTGGTGAATGGGTGGTGATTGAAATTGATTTATATGACTAAGAGCATGGTGAATTTTGTATTGTGGTGCATGTGCATGAGAAAAGCCCGGATCGATCGGAGGGCTGAGCCTGAGGCGTGTTTACGCGGGCTGTGAAAGGTGAGTTAAACCTGAGGCGTAGGTTACGCGGGTCATTGGAAAGGGAAAATGTCCCGAGGCGTGGTTACGCGGACCGAGCCCGGCTGATCTCGAGGGCCGCCAACCCGAGGCGTGGTTACGCGGTGTGGCTAGAAAGGCAAGTAATGACCTCGAGGTGTGGTTACGCGGTCGAGAGAAATGTCCCGAGGCGTGGTTACGCGGACCGAGCCCGGCTTGATCTCGAGGGCGCCAACCCGAGGCGTGGTTACTCGGGTGTGGCTAGAAAGGCAAGTAATGACCTGAGGCGTGGTTACGCGGGTCGAGAGAAATGTCCTGAGGCGTGGTTACGCGGGACCGAGCCCGGCTTGATCTAAGGGCTGAGCCTGAGGCGCAGTGGCACGGGCTGTGAGATTGGGCCTGAGGCGCAGTGGCGCGGGCTGTGTGAAAGGACCTGGGAGGTCGTGGAAAGTTGTTCGGCCACGTATGCGAGTTGAGTGTGATTGAATTGATTGGACTAGCTGATTGAATGTGTGATTGAATTGGTTGGATTGATTGAGTGCTAGTGTGGTTGGTGCTTGAGTGATTGTGATATGTTATTAGACTATTAATATTGCATTGTCACGTTTAACTAACGTGCAGAGCATGCGTTTGATGGCGAGGTAAGTACAATGACGTGAATTTTATATGTTGTGGGGTAGATTGCATGTACGACTTGTCTGGGTACGCATTGGCCTACGTGGGGTATAGAGGGTTGCTTATTGAGACTCGTTCTCACGGTTATTATATAACCATTTCAGATCCGCGACCATGAGTGACTGGAGACGCTGCAAGGGTATCTCGGAGATCAAGTACGGGTCAAGTTGCCCCATATTTTTGTGTGCCCCTCTTTTGTATAGCGAAGTAGGATATCCAACCACTACTCCGTTTTAATGTTGTGTATTTGGAATTATTGTTTTGTGCTATCCCTTCGTCATATTTTACTGTCTGGGTTGTTTTATTTCGCTTCCGCTTGCGTAGTTCGTTTGGGTCGGCAACGCGTCCTGGGACGTCGCGTTCAATACGACCGTGGAAGGGGTGTCGCGAGCCCGTTGGGGTTCGGGGTGTGACATCCCTGTTGATTTGGTATCAGAGCAAGGTCAGCTCGATCCAAGTGGTCGAAACCTGGAGTGATAAGGAGCGATGACTTTGGGGTAGTCGGTTAGGAGTCTTGTGTGTCATGCGTATCCTGCATCGTATGATTGTGATTGCTGCGTGGTTTTTATGCAATATTATGTGAGGTGCAGGTGCGTCAGGACTTGAGGTAAGTGCACGAACTCTGTTGGTTGTGATTGGTTGTCGGTTGTGATTGGCTGCCTGCTTAGTGAATTGTGTTGTGATTCACTGCCTAGGGCTTTAGACTGGTATAGTTGGCCTAGGTCTTTAATTCCCGAGGGGAATTATAGCAGGTAAGTGGGTGGTGTGAATCTTGTGAGTAAGAGTAGCCGAGGAAGAGGTCGAGGTCGAGGTCGAGGTCGAGGTCGTGTAGGTCCGCAAGTTGGAGTTGTGGGGGATCCCAGATGGGATGAGATTTTGAGGGCACTCGAGGAAGTTGGAGTTTTAATGGGAAGGCAGACTGAGCAGTAAAATGCGACTATTGCTACTAATACTAAGGCCGCTGTTGTCGCCGCCAATGGAAATAACGGGAATCATGGGCATAATAGAAATGTTGGGAATCAAGGTCAAGGGCAAGTTAATGCAATCATAAAGATGCGTCAGCTGGTTGGAAAATATTTGAAATTGAAACCTCTGAAGTTCGATGGTAAATGTGACCCTGAGGCTACATTACTTTGGACAGAGGACTTAGAAAAAGGCTTTTGAGGTATTCGGGTGCACTGATGAGGAGAAAGTGACCCTGGCTATATATCAACTCTAAGGAAATGCAAAAGATTAGTAAGAGGGTCCCCGAAGTAGGATATTTCAGAGGACATAATTCCAAGCTAGGGTGTCGTTATCGAGGCCTTCAATGGGAGGTACTTTCAGAGTGCGCGAGAATAGAAAATGACAGAGTTTCTTTGGCTTCGCTAAAATTGAATGTTAGTCGATCAGTACGAGGTAGAGTTGGTAAGGTTGTTTAAGTACGCACCAAGGATAGTTAATGATCGTGTGGATAGCACAAGGAGGTTCCGGGATGGACTGAAATCGAACCTCCGCAGTCAGTTGATGTTAATGAACTTAAGGGATTGTAATGAGCTGTATGACAAGGCTTAAACGGTTGAAAGGGATATGAGTGAGAGGGTTACCGTATATGGATCGCGATACGCGCCGACTAGGGACAATAGGAACTTTGGAAAGTCGAACTACTACTCCAACGCCGCATGTCGGTCTTATGGAAAGAGGCATAGGAATGACTATTGCCAAGGTAGAAGTGGAGCATGTTGTGGATGTGAACAGTAAGGTCACCAAGTGAGAAATTGTTGAACCGATAGGTTAGGTTACTAATGCAATCGCAGCGACCGCAGGTAGGACATTAAGCGAGAGCTGCCTCGCAGATTTATCAGAATCGACTAAGGACGTAAGGAAAAGTGTATGTTGTGGCTGAGAAGGAAGTGAAGGATGTGCCTTGAAAGTCTAGATGCGTTGTGAAATGGTATTGGGTGCAATAGGAGATGATTTTGAAGTTATTACTTGAATGGTCATGTAAGACTTATAATCACTTATGGTGAATAGGTGCAATCATTTTGAAGATTTCTGAATTACTGATGATATTTTTGGACTGGTTTGGAAGGATGAGTATTGCTTAGAAATTTCAGATTTTGTAAAGAACCGAGGTGATTTAATTTGGGAGACTGTTGGATTGAAATTGGAGGGATTAAGCCTCGTCTTTGAGGTGTGGAAAGATAACTATGTTGTGATTAACTCGTTGGTTAAGGAGTCAAGGCTAGAGGACATAGCCGAAGTGTGTAATCTTCCTGATGTCTTTCCTCAGGAATTGCCGGAATTGCCTCCTGATAGAGAAGTGGAGTTTGTGGGTGAATTAGCCCCAGGGATAGAACCGATCTTGAAAGTGCCCTATAGGATGTCACTGTCGGAATTGAAGGAATTGAAGGTCCAAACGCAGGAGTTATTGGATAAAGGTTTTATTCGCCGAGTGCGTCTCCATGGGGAGCGCCAGTGTTGTTCGTGAGGAAAAAGGATGGATCCTTGAGGTTGTGCATTGACTACAGACAATTGAACCAGGTAACCATTAAGAATAAGTATCCGTTGCCAAGGATAGATGACATGTTTGATCAGTTGCAAGGTGCATCGATATTTTCAAAGATCGACTTGAGGACGGATTACCACCAATTGAGGATTAAGGAGGATATACCAAAAACGGCATTTAGGACGAGATATGGGCACTATGAGTTTACAGTAATGCCATTTGGACTAACTAATGCCCCCGCTGCTTTCATGGATTTAATGAATCGGGTATTCAAGGAATTTTTAGATCAGTTTGTGATCGTGTTCATAGATGATATTCTGGTGTATTCAAAGAGTTCCGAGGAACATGAGGTACATTTGGAAAGAGTTCTACGGACGTTAAGGGAGCATGCACTGTATGCTAAGTTTAGCAAGTGTGAGTTTTGGCTGAACCGTGTAGCGTTTCTTGGGCACATAATTTCAGGAGAAGGAATCTCCGTGGATCCGGCAAAGATTGAGGCAGTGATGGATTGGCCGAGACCGACGACAGTTACTGAGGTTCGAAGCTTCTTAGGACTGGCAGGTTACTATAGACGATTTGTGGAAAGATTCTCAGCAATAGCCACTCCATTGACAAGGTTGCTTAAGAAGGAGACTAAGTTTGAATGGACGGAAAAGCGCAAAGAGAGTTTTCAGGAATTGAATATGAGCCAAAGGCGTTGGATGGAATTGCTAAAGGACTATGATTGTGATATATTGTATCATCCCGGTAAAGCCAACCGGGTAGCGGATGCCTTGAGTCGGAAATCGAGCATCGCGCATTTATTGGTCAAAGAGTGAATTTTATTGGAGGGAGCGCGGAACTCAGAATTTAAGTTCGAGGTAGGACACCTCTCTAGTCTGATGGCGACATTAAGGATTGAACCGGAAGTACAAGCCAAGATTAAGGCGTTGCAGTCTATGGACCCTGAAATTCAGAAGATTTTGGAGATGGATGCGCTAAGAGGAAACCGGACTTCCAAGTGTCCGAGGACGGAATTCTTAAGTTTCGAGGACGTTATGCGTGCCCGATGATTGGGGACTTAAGGAAGAGATTTTGTCGAAGGCTCATAGGAGCAATTACAGTATCCACCCGGGCAGCACTAAGATGTACCAGAACCTTCGTCAACACTATTGGTGGAATGGAATGAAAGTAGACGTAGCCAAGCATGTGACCAAGTGTTTGACGTGCCAACAAGTGAAGGCACAACATTGTAAGCCTGATAGAATGTTGCAACCATTGGAAATCCCAGAATAGAAATGGGAACATATCACAATGGATTTTGTAACGGGACTGCCGAGAAGCCAGAGGGGACATGATTCTATTTGGGTGATAGTAGATAGATTGACGAAGTCAGCGCACTTCCTGGCGGTGCGAAAGGACTTCGAGCTAGAAAGGCTGGCAGAGTTATATGTGCGACAGGTTGTTCGTCTTCATGGAGTACCGGTATCAATCACTTCGGACCGTGATCCCCGGTTTACTGCGAATTTTTGAAAAAGTCTGCAATCGGCCATGGGGACTAAGTTGCAATTCAGCACGGCCTATCATCCGCAGACGGATGGCCAGTCTGAGAGGACTATTCAGACATTAGAGGATATGCTGAGGGCGTGTGTGTTAGACTTTCAGGGCAAGTGGGAAGAACAGTTGCATTTGGTGGAATTTGCCTACAATAATAACTACCAGCAGAGTATCAGAATGGTACCGTTTGAGGCACTATATGGCAGGGCGTACAGAACACCATTGTGTTGGGATAAAGTGGGGGAAAGAAGTATAACGGGTCCAGAGTTAGTTCAGCAATCGGTGAAAACAGTAAAGGCTATCCGGGAAAGGTTGAGAACAGCCCAGAGTCGTCAGAAAAGTTACGCAGACCGAAGGCGTAGGCCGTTAGAGTTTCAGATTGGCGACCATGTATTTCTTAAGATCTCGCTAATGAGGGGACTATCTCGGTTTGGCAAGAAAGGGAAACTAAGTCCAAGGTATATAGACCCGTTCGAGATTTTGGAAAGGATTGGGACGTTGGCCTACCGTCTCACCTTGCCGCCGAATTTGTCGCAAGTTCATAACGTCTCCCACGTGTCGATGTTGAGGAAGTACGAACCGGATCCGACCCACGTGCTGAATCATGTGGTAATAGACGTGGACGACAGGGTGTCGTACGTGGATAAGCCAGTTCGGATCGAGGACAGGAAGGAACAGGTTTTGAGGAGCAAGACGATTCCGTTGGTTAAAGTTATCTAGGAACATCACGGGATGGAAGGTACCACATGGGAAAGCGAGGAGGCGATGCGACAACAGTACCCCCAATTGTTTGAGTAGTCGGGTTTGGATTGTAAATTTCGAGGACGAAATTTTTGTAAGGGGGGAAGAGTTGTGACATCCCGAATTTCGGCCCATTTTTGGGTTTTATAAAACGCGTAATTTGTCAGTGTGCTTATAGTAAAATCTCGCCCGGGAACTGATCACTCCCGGTTATCATTTTAAATTAGAGATTTCGCTAGAATCGCACTCGATCGAATTTGGCCGTTATTTAGACCCTGAACTTGGCAGTCGATTTTCGGGAGTTTCGGGACGAAATAAATTGGACGGTGTCGATATTATTGTGGCCAGCGTCGCTATTGCCAGGAATGTGTGAAAAGTGGATTTTTGACCGGGTGCGAATTTGGACTAGTAGGCCTCCCTCGTAGTGTGTTTTGGATTATTTTATTTTGGCCATTTTCCTATATTATTAATTAGGATTATAGGGGACCGTTATATCGTTTTTGGGTTTGAACCGTGTCCGTCGGATCGCACTTGAGTGAGAGGTTTGACTTTTGAGTCTCTCTCTCCCTCTCTCTCTCTCTCCTCTCTCCTCTGCGCCGCGCCACCCACTCCCGTGCGACGTCCCTTCGCACACGTCTGTCCTTCTTTCTCTCTCTCTCTCCCTCTCTCTTTCTTTCCCTCTCTCTTTCCCATCTGGTCGCGCACGTCTCCGCCCATGTAGACCCCTGACACTCTCTCTCCTCTTTCCTTCTTCCCCTTTCTCTCTCTCTTCTTCTTCTTTTCTTCTTCTTCCTCTTCCTTCTTCCTCCCCCAGCCCCGACCGGTTCCGTCTCGCTTCGCCCGAGCTCGCTCGACCGCCGTGCGCCGCCGCTATCGCCCGGCCCGGCTCGAATGCCGCACCGTCCGCTACCGCCCGCCTCCGACCGGGCCGGTCTCTCCTCCCCTTCGCGCCCGGCTTTGTCAGCTCGAGCCCGCCGCGTGCTGCGCTCCGCTTCGCTCGCCCAGCGGCGTCGCCTGCCCGCCCGGCAGCTATCGCCGCGCACGTTGTCCTCGCCGCACCGACCGTCGCCGCATTGCCGCCGCCAAGGAGCGACTCCACGCCACCGCCGAGCTCTCGCCACGTCCGGCCGTCGCGATTCGCGAGCGCTGCCAGCGGTTTCGGTCCCGAAGCATGCCCATCGCCGCCGCGAGCCGCTGCATACGTCTGTTGCTGCTCGCTGCCGCCGCCGTAGCTTGCCGTCACCGCCGCTGCCGCCGCCGCTTGCTGCCGGCTGCCGGCCGCCAGCCCAATGCCTACAATCCGGGCCCAGCTGGCCTGTGCCGTAGCCGGCCGCCGCCCACGCGACCAAGCCGCGCCCACGCCCGCGCCCGTGCCCTTACCGCGCCCCGCCCGTCGCCACGCCCGTGCCCGCGCCCGTGGCCGAGGCTCGCCCGGCGCCGTGCCCGTCCGACCAGGCGCTGTCGCCCATCCAACCAGGCGCTGTCGCCCGTCCGTTCGCCCGTGCACCCCCGGCAAGCCGCACGGCCATCGCGCCCGCGCGCTGTGCACGCCGATCGGCCATTGTGCCCCGCGTTGGCCGGCCACCGCGCCTGTTGGCCCGCGCCCACAACCCGTGATCGTTTCACTCTGGGCCATTTTGGGCCCGAGCCGACTTTTCCCGGGCCAAACTTAGGTAAGTGACTTCCTAAACCCTACCTAGTACTTTGGGTATTTTTAGACTTGTTTAGGATGTGATTAGTATCGGGTTAGGAATTAATTTAGGCGTGGGCTAATTAGATTGAGTGTGCTTAATTGGTGAATTAATGTGGCGATAATTGTGCGGCTGATTTAGTGATTGACTGAGATAAATATGCCTGACTGAATTGTCGTGGCGCTTGTGGGTGAATTGGATTAATTGAATGTGCCGACTTGAATGTCGGGTCGGTGGGGCCGATGTCGGGAGCATGAATTGAGTTGACTCGATGTGGCGTGCTAGATTGACATTGGTGAATGGGTGGTGATTGAAATTGATTTATATGACTAAGAGCATGGTGAATTTTGTATTGTGGTGCATGTGCATGAGAAAAGCCCGGATCGATCGGAGGGCGAGCCCGAGGCGTGTTTACGCGGGCCGTGAAAGGTGAGTTAGACCCGAGGCGTAGGTTACGCGGGTCATTGGAAAGGGAAAAATGTCCCGAGGCGTGGTTACGCGGGACCGAGCCCGGCTTGATCTCGAGGGGCCGCCAACCCGAGGCGTGGTTACGCGGGTGTGGCTAGAAAGGCAAGTAATGACCCGAGGCGTGGTTACGCGGGTCGAGAGAAATGTCCTGAGGCGTGGTTACGCGGGACTGAGCCCGGCTTGATCTGAGCGCTGCCAACCTGAGGCGTGGTTACGCGGGTCGAGAGAAATGTCCTGAGGTGTGGTTACGCGGGACCGAGCCCGGCTTGATCTAAGGGCTGAGCCTGAGGCGCAGTGGCGCGGGCTGTGAGATTGGGCCTGAGGCGTAGTGGCGCGGGCAGTGTGAAAGGACCTGGGAGGTCGTGGAAAGTTGTTCGACCACGTATGCGAGTTGAGTGTGATTGAATTGATTGGACTGGCTGATTGAATGTGCGATTGAATTGGTTGGATTGATTGAGTGCTAGTGTGGTTGGTGCTTGAGTGATTGTGATATGTTATTAGACTATTAATATTGCATTGTCACGTTTAACTAACGTGCAGAGCATGCGTTTGATGGCGAGGTAAGTATAATGACGTGAATTTTATATGTTGTGGGGTAGATTGCATGTACGACTTGTCTGGGTACGCATTGGCCTACGTGGGGTATAGGGGGTTGCTTATTGAGACTTGTTCTCACGGTTATTATATAACCATTTCAGATCCGCGACTATGAGTGACTGGAGACGCTGCAAGGGTATCTCGGAGATCAAGTACGGGTCAAGTTGCCCCATATTTTTGTGTGCCCCTCTTTTATATAGCGAAGTAGGATATCCAACCACTACTCCGTTTTTAATGTTGTGTATTTGGAATTATTGTTTTGTGCTATCCCTTCGTCATATTTTACTGTCTGGGTTGTTTTATTTCGCTTCCGCTTGCGTAGTTCGTTTGGGTCGGCGACGCGTCCTGGGACGTCGCGTTCAATACGACCGTGGAAGGGGTGTCGCGAGCCCGTTGGGGTTCGGGGCGTGACAATTACAATAAGTCATTGTGATATATGTCACGCCCCGGACCCCCACCGAGCCCGCGACATCCCTCCATGGTCGTATTTCGAATACGACGTCCCAGGACTCGTCGCCGACCCAAACGAAACTTCAAGTATAAAACGCACGCGGAAGCAACTATAACACCCAGACAAGATTAAAGACCAAGGGTAGTAGGAGAACACTTGGACAAATCAACCACATACTTTATTCAATGGCACGTACTTACAAAATCCAACCTTACATACAAAAGGCCACTAGGGTTAAAACCACCATCATAAAAATGGGACAAGTGGTCGGGTAGGCTAGCCTAGCTATACAAAAAGGGTCCACCAACTTCATGGGCTCCTCTTCGGGGTCTTGCTCCATCAGCTCTTCCTCGGGATCCCAAAACGCTGTGACGGACCATTCATGATTGGGGTCGGGGGTCTGAAATGGTTATATAATAACCATGAGAACGAGTCTTAATAAGCAACACCCTAAACCCTACCTAGGCTAACACGTACCTCCAGATAGGGGTGTCAAAAGAACCCGCTGAAACATGACCCGACCCGACCCAACCCGAACATGAAAGTTTTGTATTGGGTCGGGTTGGACCTTAATTTGTTTGGGTAATAGTATAAACAAGCCTTTTTGGATCTACCGGAGCCTGCCCGAAACAAGCCCACTGGAAACAAACAAGAACCATTTGATCTTCTTGCTCCCAAGGGCCAATCCCACCCGAAACCTATCATCTTCTTCCAGAGCTCCGCTTTCTCTTTCTAGCGGATCCCGTCTCCTCCCCAGTTTGACTTGCGCCACCTCCCTCGATCCACCGTCATCGTCATCCCCTCCTAGGCATCGAGCTCGAACCAGGTCAGTCCCCGCAAACCCTAACTCCCTCCTGATTTCGTGAATGAAAGCGGGTCCATCGTGCGTCGCCAACCGCTGTGTCAGGTAGCGGGTTCTGAATTGTGGGTCTTTCGAAGTTTCGCTTTTCTGATAGCAAATTGTGGGTTTATCGCTAATGGGTGCGGGTTTGCTGTTCGATGTGAAGCGAATTCCGTGGTGGGTTTCATGTGCTTGTTTGTATTTGGGGGGGAGAGGGTGGTGAAGTTTTCGTTTTGCGTTGGCTGCATTGTTTTCGAGGACTGGGGGGAGAAGTGGACTGACGGCGTTCTCTGCGACAGCTGCGGTGATAGCTCCTTCTCCGCCGTCAAGGTCCCCATCTCCCTCTCTACTGTACTTTCGTTTCGCGCTGGTCTAGGGTATCGCTGGATCAATGCTACTACTGGAATATGGTCGGATCAATTGAATTTCCTTATATTTTTTCGGTACAAATTTCGTCCTGCTGTTTCTTCTTTGGGGATAAAATTTGTTGAGTATCTCACGGATTGACCGTCGCCTAGTCGGCCTTTTCTCCAGGTTGAGTGATGGACTGTAGCTTGAAGGTTATAGTGGAATAGCTTTTGGGAAAGATGAGCCTTATGTTGTTTGCTTATTCCCCTTTCATCGCATTGCATTGAACATACATAGTTCGTTAAGTTCATGAAGGACGGTAGAAATATACTGAAATATTGTTTTGAGTTGATGTTTCCTTAAAGTGTTCCTCTCACTTGATTTGTTGAAATAGCTTGCTAGAGACATAAGAAACTTGCTTCATTGCTTGTAATTGAATGAACTTGTGACTGCATTTTCAATCTAAAATTTTCTCAACTGGTAAATGCAGAACTTTGAGTGAGGTCCAAGGCTCATAAAGCTGTTTACAATCAGACTCTTGTGACGATAGTGGTGGAGTATGCATCTGTAGTAAGTGTTCTTTATAAACTTTCTCCCATTTACATAGAGCTTCTTGTTATTACCCTTCAGGTTTCACCATTTCAATACAATAACATTATAACAAGATGCAAAGCTTTTTATTTTGCAGGTTTACACGTCAGATTTGACAAAACTTTTTAGTTGGACATGTCCTAGTTGTGATGGAAAGACCAAGGTAATTTAACTACGTTTTAATGTGACATTGTTGCTAAGGTTGCGTAAAGAATAGGTCCTCAGTACTAAATGGCCAATTCTTGAGATGAGATTTTGTGGGCATATGCTGCCTTCTCTTATTAGCCTCTGACTGGTTATTAATGCCTTTGGACTTGAAAGCAGGGGTTCTAAGTCATTGATCTGATAGTTTGACGTCCAGCACTGCTTATAGGTATGTAATTCATGTTGCAGTGGCCTACCAATTTGCGATGCTCGTGATGCCTCTATGTTTGAATTTCATCTATTTTTTGTCCTTATTTCTAATCAATATATATTACCTGTAGGCATATATTAGGGTGGCCAGGACCTTAATGCTGCGGTTATAGAAATAAAGAAGAAAGTGTGGGAGTCGCACCACGATCTCTTCCCAGTTAAAGAAAAGACGATTGCAGAATCTAAGTTCAAGCTGGTAACTACTATGGCTCTTGAAATGTTTGAGCTTTTATATGTGTTTTCTTCTTTATTTCTTCTATGTTCAATCTTTAGTTGGCTGCATTTTGGTGATATATCTTGGAACTGAGTTACTTGAATTGGTATCTTTATTTGTGGCATAATTAGCATGTAACAAACCTCTGCAAAAAATTGCATCCGTGACAGCTTTCTGAGTCACTTCTTGTATATGACAAAGTTGTTCATGCTTGCTTTTGAGATAGACTTTACTTTACTATGTCGGCTTTCTATGGCAATGATGGTTTTTGTTGATTCTGGAATGTTAATCATTTTTGCTGATTGCTAGATGTCTTCGTCGATGGATTCTAGCCTCACAAATAGAAGGAAGAGATCCATTATGTGGGATCACTTTAAAAGGATTCCATGTACAGCCAAGAATCAAGAAAAGGATGAATGTTTATATTGTGGGGTCCACATTGGTTCTTCTAGTACTCAAGGGACTAGTTCAATGCATCATCATTTAGATAGATGTAAGGAATATCCATATACAAACATCGAGAAAAGGCAAAAAAATGCCTCGGGTCAACCTGTTGGGGTTGGTAGTTCACCATGGAAATTTGACCAAGATGCTAGTAGAAAAGAACTAGCGACCATGTTCATTCTTGGTGAATTGCCTTTTAAGTTTGTAGAAAATGAGGGTTTTCAGCGATTTGTGTATAGAATCCGGCCAAAGTTCTCAATCCCTACGCATAACACGTTGAGGAGTGATTGTTATGCGTTATACGTGGAGGAAAGAAGAAACTTGATGAAATATTTTGCCAACACATGTCTTAGAGTTTGTTTGACGACCGACACATGGACCTCTTGTCAAAATTTGACTTATATGTCTCTCACTGCTCATTTTGTTTATGCTGATTGGAAGTTGCAGAAGAAAATCCTAAATTTTTGTCAAATCCCGAGTCATTCTGCCGAAATAATAGGAAAGGCGGTTGAGAAATGTTTGACTAGTTGGGGAATTCAAAGTATTTTTTCCATTACCGTGGATAATGCAAGTTCAAGTGATTTAGGAATTCAATACTTGAAAAGAAGACTTAATTCTTGGAACACTATGGTATTGAGAGGTGAATTACTCCACATGAGGTGTTTTGCTCATATATTGAGTTTGATTGTGAGAGAAGGGTTAAAAGACATAAATGATTCCATTGTTAGAATACGTTCGGCTATACGTTATGTGAGGTCTTCTCCTGGGAGGTTGAGGCGGTTTAAGGATTATGTTGAACTAGAGAATATTGAGTCCAAGAGTCTTGTATATTTGGATGTGGAGACTCATTGGAACTCGACATATATGATGCTGGAGGTGGCTTTGAAGTTTCAAAAAGCTTTTATCTTATTGGAAATTCAAGATAGCAAATTTGTTGAAGAACTGTCCAAGGCGAAAGGGTTGCCTACTAGTGATGATTGGGATTATGCCCGTCACCTTCTTCCTTTCCTGAAGTTGTTCTTTGATACGACTTCAAAAGTTTCGGGTTCTTCTTATGTCACTAGTAATGATTTGGCAAAGGATGTCTATGGGCTTTTTGAGATGATTAATGAATATTGTGAGAATGAGGATAAAAGTTTGCAAGAAATGGCTAAAAGAATGAAGACTAAATTCAATAAGTATTATGGCAATGTGAACAACATTAATCTTAATTTGTTCATTGCTTGCATACTTGACTCTCGACATAAGTGGGAATATGTGAAATGGTTGATTAATGATGTTTATGAGAGCAAGCAAGCAGAAATTTTATGTGATAAGGTAACATCATCGCTGACATCATTGTACTAGCAATACCACACTGGTAAATGCCCCCAAGGCAACTTGAGATTAAAGGGTACAACGACAGTAAATGTGTCAAAGTCTCCCGTGGTTGGTGCGGACTTTATGACTGCAAAGTATCTTAGCCGAATGGGACAACAAATTTTGGAAGAAAAATCTGAATTGGACAAATATTTGGAGGAAGGATGTGAACGTTATAGTCCCGCCTTTGATATCTTAACTTGGTGGAAAGTTAATTCTTCGAGATATCCTATTCTCTCTTCCATTGCTCGAGATATTTTGGTCGTGCCCATTTCGACTGTAGCATCAGAGACCGCATTCAGCACACGAGGTCGTGTACTTGATGTCTTTCGTAGCTCCTTGACCCCAAGAATGGTGGAGGGTCTTATATGTGCTCAAGATTGGCTACGATCCTTTCTACTTTCTCTTTCAATTGAGGATGACTTAGAAGAACAATAAAATTTTGAGTCAGGTCAGAAAACATAATTGTTGAATATTTATTCTTTTCTATATTACAATGGATACTTAAGTTTTCATTTTGATTGTGAATTTAATGCAGAGTGTTCAACTACAATTATGGAGCCGAACTCGATATCGGTTTCTCTTGATGATTGATAAAGTTGGAAATTGGTACTTGCTAAACCAATTTTTTTTATTCTTATTGCAAATTTACTTGTGTCTTGAACAGAGTTTGTTTAGTCCTAAAGCTGATTTCTGTCCAATTTCCATCTCATTGGCTTTGGCAATTTGTAATCAGGAGGCCCCTTCATTACCCACATTTCTATTTCCAATTGATATTGTACGTTAACAAGAAATCAATAATGATTTGAACATTCACCGCTTCCTTTTCTGCTAATTTTACAGAATAGAATCCACTTGAAGCAAAACGAGATTCCGCGAGAGTTTTCTTGTCATCGATTGGGACTAGTCAAGCTTTGTAAAAGCTTTTGTCTTCTTTGTGCTTCTTCAGGGGCTTGCTGTGCTGGTGCACAGTTTGTTCTTCTTACAATGAAATTTAATTAAGAGGAATTGGGTTTTGCTGGAAGCTGGTTTATATGTTTGTCACGTGTTCCAAGCTGATTTGTATGAGGAATCGGGTTTTTCTTCTGTAAGCAGGAAAGCATAGAGATTTCTGGGGAGAGAGACAACAGAATTTTTTGATGTATATTCATTTGTCAAACTTTTTCCTTTTTTCATATGTATGCTTGCACAATCCCAGAGTGAAAGCGTGATGATAAGATGAGATGTGACAGTGTCCTAAGAATTCCTTTGATCTCATGAGATAGCTTGGATTTTCTTTTCTTTTCTTTGGGAGCAACTTGATGAAACCTATAAAAATATTGTCGGATGCATGCAGGAACGCGAAAGGGATTTTTCATTTTCTTGTTTACTCTGCCCAAGTTAGTGATTTGTGAGGTATGGGACAGAATGAAGATTTTGAGCAAAACAAGGTGCTGATAAAGTTATTGAGAAAATGAATTGACCGCAAGAAATGATTAGTAAACCTCTAAACACGAACCCGACCCGAACCGAACCCGACCCGATTGTGCAGCTATATCATGTTCGAGTTTGTGTTTCGGGTTGGGCCAAGCACATATATTCATTGTTTCGGGTCGGGTTGGGTATCATGAAAACCCGACCCGACCCGACCCATTGACATCCCTACCTCCAGACAAATAAAATATCACCCAACACATTCAATCCACATGCAATAATATTCAAAGGCACCCTCTAGCCTTACCTCGATGCATATATAACCCTGCACGTTAGTTGGATCGCTATAACATAACCAACTTCTCAATGCACATGCACTCCAAGATACAACCAATTTCCTACACATGCATCGATAATAACATTCCAACCTATTCCAATCTCAATCTCTACACATGCTCACATCTTTCAACTTCCGACACACATACATGTGTCCACTGTGATCAATACCGACCCGCGTAACACGCCTTAGGCCCACCTCATCATACGACTCGCGTAACACGCATCAAGTCTACGGCACGACTTGCGTAAAGACACATCAAGTCCACGGCACGACTCGCGTAAAGACGCATCAAGTCGGCGGTCCTCCGATTTATCCAGGCATTGCCTCGCGTAAAACGCCTCAAGACAAATCCAATTCCTCGCATAAACACGCCTCAAGGATTATAGGATCAAACGTACATCCTCATTTAATTTCATGCCTTTCCCCGCGTCAACACGCCTCAGGGCCTATCGATTATACGCGATACAAATCTCATTCCCTTCGCACAGCATCCACATGCCCTAATCACACACAAACATGCTCAATTCCAAATCAACAACTCAGCCCAACCAATCCATTCACAAGGGTAGCAATGTAGCTCAACCATATCACCCAATCATTCCAACACCTTTCAAACCACAATTCAAGCTATACACTCAATGACATAAATCCACATATCACAACATTCAACTCAGCCACTAAGCACCACAACTCAGCCACAAGAGTCAAAGAAAACCGAATACACAAAACGAGGATTACTTTTAAAATAAATAGTAATTCAACTCGAAAAATTATGAATTTCGGATATGTCCTAGAAGAAATCCTGATGAACATTTTTTTATGAAGAACACAAAACCTAGTTCTGTCTAGAACCACCTCTTATTGTCATCTAAAGTTTGACATAAAATATTTCATTCGGACTGGCCATCCGGCTTTCAAAATGCATTTCAAACAGTAATCAAATCTCCTTAGAAAGCTTTGAAATGTTTATATGTCATAGCCACAAATGTCCCCAACAAGTTTTGTGAAGGAAGTATTTCGAAAATAGGTCTGAAAAAATTTATAAAATTTCGAACAGACCCGAAGGTCGGAGGAACAATGTTTCCGGCGGACTAATTTTGGTCCAAAGATGGACTTCCGAATGGCCTCAAATGACTTCCAAAAATTCCCAAATTAAATTATGTTATACTTCAAGATGTTTTGAACAACTTTCATGAAGAACATTACCCAGATTCGACCCACACAGGTCTCGGTAAAAATAGCAAAACTCGGCGACACAGTAGTAACGAAATCCGAGAACACAACCAACAAGCAAATCTACTTGTCTAACCCTTAAACCAACTAACCACAGCCACTAATCATCTCCTAATATGCCTATTGGTAACCCCTTAGCATAGACAAGGTTTATAATGCCACTTACTAGGGAAAAACCTAAATAAATCCAAGCTAAGCAAGCAGCAACGGCTCCGGCGGATCAGCAACAAGGGCGAATGGTGGTTCCGACGAAGACGGGCTGAGACAGTGGCTGGCTGAGGCGGAGCAAGTAGCTGCTCACGCAAGGGGGAGGAGGGGGAGCCGGCCGAGAGAGATGAGGGAGAAAGAGGAGAATTTTTATCAAATGGCATAGAGAGAGAGAAACAAGTCTTCTAACCCCACTATAAACCCCAATACCAACTCCACTATCTCATCCAATGGCTCACATTGCATCTTGTTGGGCAAGAGAAGATCCTAGGGCTCACAAAATTCCTCCTAACCAATTACCCAAAATAATAAATGGCAAGAAAAAGAAATATGCAAGGAGGGAGAGGCACAATGGTCCTCTAGCTTTGGCCATTGGAGGGAAAATACCAATTTCCAATTTGCCCTTCAACCCTTCAAAGGAATTCAAATATCCCAAGGGTAAAATGGTCTTTTTCCAATTTCCGGTCCAAATTTCACTTTCCGATAAATCCAATAAACCTTAAGGTTGGCCACGCTTATGTGACGTCGTCCCAATAAATTAGTCGTGACACATCGAGAAATTCGACATCCAAGTTCGGATTCAAATGACGGCCAATTTCACTCAAACACAACTTTAGTGTATCTCTGACTAACGGGCGGCTTTTTAGGGTTTACGCGTATCGACCTGCGGTTACTTAAGTCATGGCGATCTCGATTGTCACCAAAAGTCGACTCATGGTCGAGTTCTTAGGTCTATGTACATTTCCCTAGGTAGCTATTCCTTAAAGGTTAATATCCCGAGAATGATCAGTTCCAGGCGAGATTTAACTAAAAATGTATTGAAAAATATGCACATTTCATTTATCCCAAAAGTGGGTCGAAATTCAGATTGTCACAATATACATCTTGTTATCTGCTGCCCTGCATAACCAAAAAAAACACAAAACATTCAGTCATTGCCCTCGTTGCACTGTAAAAAAGAAAGAAAAAAATTGGTGAAGTGATTATTTTCCTTTGACGCGTGTAAAGTACCATTATTTACGACCAAAATCATTAGATCAAAATATCAATTAGTAATTAAGGTTGAGACCGTCGAAGAAATAACGGGTAATCCATTTTCATGTTATGCAAATTCATGCTATGACAAGATCCGTGGAACAATAACTGATGATAATTTTTATGTGATTATAATTATTACCAGAAATCATTGAAATTATACTACTTTCCTTCTAAAGTGATTGAGGTTGGCAAAGTCTTCGTGCATTTGATTTTTGCTAGTTTTTTTTAAGTATTATCTGGCGCTCGCCCAAGAAACATAAACTTTGTAAGATGCAGGCAAACTACTTTATCACAAATTATGGACAAAATCATTTAACTAGATCGGCTTGTCGTTAAATTTTTCCTAGTGTACTAAAAAAGAAAAAAAAAGGATTATTTTCGTTATCGTGATCTTTTCGGAAGTGAACCACCAAAGGAAAGCTAATGAATTACTAAGCTCAAAGACTTAGCACGGACTTTCCCAAACCCCATTAATCGCAACTTTCGAATTTAAAATTAATCAATTTAAACATGCAAAGTAGTTTATTTAAGAGCCGTCACTCATTAATTAAGATCGATTGAAACCTAAGTAAAGTATTACCTAAGTAAATTATTGAAGAATACTTTACTTCTGCAAACCAAAGATTTAATGGATTTTGGAACTTGATTACCCTATATTAATCTAACACACATTCGATGTTTTTTCTCTTTATATTATGGTAAAAAGTTACAAAAATCTCAAACTTTGTCCGCTATGACACATTTACCTTACACTATTTTTTGTAATACCAAAAACCCCAAACTTTTACCCATGTGACATATTTACCCCAAACTTTTATCTGTCACACAAAAAACCCCAAACTTATGCCTGGGTGACACATTTACCTCAAACTTTTTTTTGTACACCAAAAACCCTAAATATTTTTCATGTGACACTAATCGTTGGGGCAAATGTGCCATACGAATACAAATTTAGTGTTTTTGGTGTCACAAGAAGATGTTTGGGATAATTGTGTCATGTGTACAAGTTTAGGGTAAATGTGCTGCATAGGTATAAGTTTGGGGCTTTTTGCACTACAAAAAAAAAGTTTAAGGTAAATATGTCACAATAGGCATATTTTAAGGTTTTTGGTAACTTTTACCCTTTTCAAAATATCTTGCAAGCAGCCTTGGTTGATTTTGAACTTAAGTCACTAACATGCAAGGGAGATCATGCGGGTGCGCAATCATTATTGAACACTCAATAATTAAATCAATAAATAAATTGCTTAAAACATTAAGAACCTGTAGCGCATATGGAAGCAATTAATTGATCCTTATTCATCCATTGAGTGTCTCTGCAATCTTAACTTAGAGAACAATAATATTCAATGATATGCATACATTTTATTTCCTGAATGACAATGCAAAATGTCAATGACTATTTTATATTTTTTTTTATGAAAATGATTCAGTTAAAATGCTCTGAAATGCACCCAATCTAATATGCATTATGCTAGGATTCTAGATGACACGTATGCTATGCTATGCTACGTGAACTAACCTACATGCAACCCTATCTTTTGTGTTTTCCATGTTTATAAATTAAATCCTAGGGCAATGTGATCTATTCAAATAAATTATCTAATGATGCAACTCTAATTCATTATTTTTCAAATTGATTATAAGATTATCTAAAAGATATCAAATTTAATCTAATCTAATCAAGATTGAAAATACTATCTCCAAACTATTCAAACCTTATCTACTATTAGGTTCATTTCAAACCTAATCTATTTGAAATGTAACCTAATTGATTCTGTTTGATTTTTTTGGATATTATTATCAATGCAATTATCTATATGAAAACTAACATTCATTATCCCTAAGATGCAATCCTATTTACAAAAGCAACGGATAATATATTTGTTATCTACAATGGTTATTATCCATAAATTCAAAGTTGCATATGAAAAAAGATTTGTTTCGTCTTTAATTTATCATTATCACATCAAATCTTATCTCTTATCCCTAACACACAATTTAAATTCAATTGATTTTAACTAAATCTATGCTTAAATTATCTTAATAATTAAAATCAAATTTGACCTCCACCTCCTTCAGGACCATACCCATTGCTCGGACCTTAGACTCGGGGACCGGACTCAAATCACCGAACCTTGACCGAGGACCTTGAAGCCCAGGCTCGAGACTTCCGCGCCCAGTCCCGAGACATACTCCCATGGTGGCCCACCAATGTCACTTCTCCTCGTAACCTTCGTATCTTTAAACCTCTATCTTGAAAGGTACACACGTAATAATAGGCACCAACTTCTTGCTTTTCTTACTCATACATCCTGGATTGATGGTTGCGGAAAACCAAGCAATTGAACAATAAAATAAACAGTGCAAAAAATAAATTAAACACTAAATTTACGTGGTTTAGTCGGTAGGACCTACTTCACAAGGAGAGGAGAATAGGATTCTAGTATTGATCAAGCAATATTACGAAAATTACAACCGCACTCAAGTCACTCAAACACACTCAAGATTTTCCAATGCCCAACTCTACCTAATAACTTGAACAGTGTTTAACCGTTACAATTTCTCACAAAATAATTTCTCTATATCATAAAAGAATAACAAAAAATCTTACCACAATATCTCACAGCTTCAAACACTTTCTGATTGCTTCAGGTAGTAACTCCCGAAAAAGCAGCCTCTTGGATACAATTCACGAAGAACATCTACTTCTCATATATAGATAAAAATTGTATCCAAAACAGGAAAGCTACTCCAGCTAGGAATCCAACTCCAATAGGAAAATCTACTTGGATCGGATTTATTATACGAGCTCAAACTCGAGACATATTTTCAACATCTATGTCCATATATTCGCTCATCCTAACTTGCATGTGCGGCTCGCTCGCCTTCTTTTTCGCTTGTCCAATCAAGAGTCTCAATAAGGTCAAATCATTTTAATGATCACATGAGACTTTTTTATTTGTCTCTTTTTATTGCCTATTTTTCAGAACACTTGATATTGATGTCGTGCTAAATTCGCTGAGAAAGGACCTCAACTAACTACCTGTCACTACAGTGCACCGCAAAGAAAAGTAAGACAACTGGGAGGTTGGCTGTCTCAGGAAAGGGTCACGGAACCCTTTAGACAGAGAGAGACGGTAGCCATCGTGCGGGATGGTGGTGAATCTGAATGGTGCGAGGATGTGCATATGCGTGCATGTATGGGTGTGTGGTATGCGCACTCTTTTTTCTAGGGAAAAAAAGATCACGAGTGTCATAATTTTCGTACGGTGATTGCTAAATTGTCATATAACTTAGCTTTTTCCCCTATCACTTAATTGTCATATAACTTTTCAATTGATCACTTAAATATCATAACTATTTGAAAACGTTCACCACAAGTGTTATGCCACGTCGGATTTCCGACACTAGGGTGATCGTATATAGAAAGTTTTGGCACTTAAGTAAACATTTTTTAAAAGTTTAGTACTTAAGTGATCGGAAAAACAGTTATGACAATTAAGTGAGCGTCGTATGGAGTTTTTATCCCCATTTTTCTGGACGAGGGTTTGGTGGTAGCTGCAAAATCCATCCCTCTCCCTCCCTTCTCTCTCTCGATTTTTTTGTTGTTTTTGAGTACTTTCTTGATGTGGCCCTTACGGTACCTTGTGACCATCAGTTGTACTAAAACAAATGAAAATAAAAAGGAACCAATTAAAAAATCTACATCAGATCCTTCCGTCAATTAAAACAAGCAATCCTAATGGAGATATTGCAACATTTTTTTACAGGTTTTAAAATTTGTTAATTTCGAAATCTAAAATTTTTAGAAGTAAATTACACTTCGATTACGAAGAAATCTGAAGGATTTCAAAAATGAGTGGAAGACCCTTAGCACCCCACAAAGTGATCGAAGAACATCCCCAAAAATTAGAATGATCCTCTCTTATGGATATTGAATTTGATCCACAATTGTTACATGTCACCAATGACAATCTATTTAGTTTTGATGGGATAAGAATAAGAGCTTTGCTAGTATAATAGTCTTTGGGTCACTGTGAGAGTAACAGTACATTGTAACCCACAAATTCTTGAAGGAGTGAAATCACAATAATTTTTAATCATTTGTTTTTTTTTTGTAGTCCAGAGCATGCTATTATTCTCACAATAGATTAAAAACTGTCGCTTAATCATTTCTCTAACAACAATTAATCCATGTGTAGTTCTTGAGCTTTTGTTCCTTATCAACGTGAAATAGTCAAGTGGTGGAGCAAAAGTCCGTAAATGAGGAAGACTAATATCATCAATGGGGAAAAGTATGTGATGTAACCGTATTGGTTATTAAGTCAACAAAGTCGTCAAGACAGTGGAGTTGATGTTACCGTCAATATAGTGGGCATGGTATAACGTCTTATAACCACATATAGAATTATTAAGTTATAAATAGTTATAAATTCAGTAACCGTTTGCGTAACTGTCGAATGTGGATTATATATACCCCAAGTGTACTCTTTGTATGATCCCTGAATCACTTACATAACCAACGTTCTTCTGCAACTTTATCTTTATATTTAGGTTTCTGCAATATATCTTTTTTGCAATTTACATCGCTAATAACGATTGTTCCTTAGGAGTGTCAACGGTTCGGTTCGGTGGCTTTTCATGATGCCCAAACTGAACCGAACCGTATGGGATGTGTGCATGTTTTGACCGAAACCGTGATCCGAACCAAAAATACAGTTTGGTTCGGTTCAGGCCAGGTTTTGGGATTCCTCTTTCTTTCTTCTTTTGGGCTTTTTAAGGAAGAAGAAAAGAACACGATACATGAATATGTATGTGCGGTGAAGTATGGTTCTTGTTGAAATTAACCTAGAACTCGTTAATGACTTCCGGTTGTTTATTAATTGGTGCACACACATATTATTGTCACTATTCCTATTGTTATAATCGATATTATTATTATTATTATCATTATCATTATCATTACTACTACCACCACCATGAATGCAGACACTGACGAATATAGCTTCAATTAAATTCTACAGTTTTGAACTTAAGCCACTAATATGCAAGGGAGATCATGCGGGTGGGCAATCATTATACTTAACAACTTGAAGAGTGTTTAACCCAAATAATTTCTCATAAAATAATCTCTCAGTATCATAAAAAGAATAACACAAAATCTTACCACAATATCTTCACGGTTTCAAACACTTTCTAATTGCTTCGGGGAGTAACTCCCGCAAAAGCAATCTCTTGGATACAATTCATGAAGAACATCTACTTCTCAAATCTAGACAAGAATTGGATCCAAAACAATAAATCTACTCAAGTTAGGAATCCAACTCTAATAGAAAACGAACTTGGATTAGATTTTTTATACGAACTCAAACTCGAAACATATTTTCTGTGACATCCCAAAAATTTTGTCCGTTGGTTTAACGAGCATACGTGGGAATTTAAATAACCGTCGACAAGCTATGGAAGCGTCAACTTCGGAAGACTCGGTTATTATCACGAAACCACCATACCATCACTTTGTCACCCACCGCAAGACCATTCTACAATTATCTATCATTTCATTCGTTAACGTTGTGTTACGAATTAACCATCCTGACCTTATCATGTCCTTCGTTTACACTACGAACTTTGGTCACGTTATCAACCCGAGTTGAATTCTTGCACGCCATTTCTTTTTCCACCGACTTCATGCAACAAAGTTACATGGTCAGCCCATTCTTCTGCTTTTCCATCTTCCACGCCATCACCAACACTTCATCCACTTTCAATCATTCGGTCAACAAATTATTGAGCCATTCTAAGTCCCCACTTCATTTCCTTCCTCTCACTAACAGCAGCATCACCACCATGTTCAGTGACCTGGGTGCGCTGTTTCAGTGACCTTTCCACGTTCTTGATTTTTTATAAACTTTTCTAGAATGATTCTGAACAAACTTTCTTCACAAAAGTTCTTGAGGACTTATTTATCTACAACATATTTAAATTTTTGAATTTTCGGAGATGATTTGGTTACTGAAATGAACTCATGTTGAGAAGCAAGAATTCTGTTCCAATAAATAGTTTTTAGTCTGACTTTAACCTCCCGAACGAGGTATTTACAGAAATAATTAGACTTTTAATCCTTCATGAAAATTGTTTATCAAGGTTTTCTCTGTGACATATTTAAATTCCAGAATTTTTGTAGTTCATTCACTAATCATTTTAAGCTGATTTCAAAACCGGCGCGAAACTGCCGGTTTTACCTTTTTACAAAGATTCACTATTTTCTAAGGGAAAACGTGAGAATCTCGAGTTGGTATCTTCTAGAGTCAGAGTCTAAACATTTTGAGCTTTCAAATAAGTTATGATAGACCTTGATTGGATGTCAAATGATGGGGCAAGCGAGGCCAAGTTCATAAACAAGCTTGGAATTGGCAAGCATTGCTAGAAAGATTCGATTGTTGTGTTGTTGTCTGTGTGACATTGAAAAAGATAGATTATTGTTGGTGATCTGTGTACTATATGAGTTGATTATGCGTGTAGGCTTGCTGGGTTGTTGAATGCCGCCGGGCGGTGAACTGACGATGCCCCGAAGAGCCGTACGGAATATGGGATGCCGTGGTCAGTGGACTACGATGCCTAGGATGAGAATGCCCTAAATGCCCCAGGAGTTTGATCAGGATGCCGTGGTCAGTGGATCACAAAGCCTGCGCGGGCCATTGAGAATTCCGGCGTACACCACAACGGATCGGAGTGCGCACCAAACCCCGCTAGATGGGAGTTTTCCTCCTTACGTGCCCGGCGAGCGCACCGGGCATGTGACTTGGAGTGAGATAATAATACCCAAGCAAGAGTGAAGTTGCGTGTGTATGTTTCAATCGTGCTGTTGATTGTGATTGCTGAGTTAAAGTATCACACTTGTTATGATTACTAGCATGGGCACAACAAAATATGATTCTTGTGATTAGTAAGTCTAGCTAGAAGACTGTTACACCTATGCCTGTTGATATGCATTCTATTCTTGTTTGGTATAGGTTGATAGACATTTTACTTGTTGAGCCTAGCTCACTGTTGTTGTGACAAACTTTTACAGATCTATAGCCATGCCGATACTTCCCCCATCGACCTCCATTAGTTATGGAGCACCTGTTGAATTCGAGAGTCATTTGTCTGAGTTTGTGGACCCTGACCTTCTAGGGATGGTTTTTGTTAGATGTATTTCCATTCTGACTGTGGACATTGGGTCCCCAGTGGAACCCGTACTGTTAGGGTTCGTGGCCATATATGTTCATACTGGAGGGTGGCTAGTGGGACCTCTTCCATACCCAGGGGAGGATGGGGCAGATGACGATGCTCGTAGCGGGATCGAGTGAGGCTAGTGACGAGGAGTTGGGGGATGGACCATTTTTAGGAAGACACGGCTGACACTTTTTAAGACAGAGTCGTGTGCTTGGGTGATAAAATTTTGAAGTTTGTTGTGGTAGGTGAGTAGATGTAGATAGTTCGGGTTGGAGAAGTCCCTGTTTATAGTCTCCCCGAATGTAAACTCAACGTTGTATCACCCTGTGTTTATAAATAAGAAAAAAACTTGAAGGTTAATTTCTATGCAGTAAATTATAGTAGTAGACTTTCCTTATTTATAATTCATGTTATAAATGTTGTCCTTAAGGAGAAGCGTCTTCCGCATGCGAATTCTTATGTACTCGTAAAGTTAGAGTGACTCTTAGGAAGGGGCGTGCCTGGGATGCCACAGCCGCGCTTTGAATGGTATCAGAGCATAGGTTTACATTTGAGTGATAAGGTGAAGCTTACATTGGAGCGATAAGGTTGGTTATATGGGAGTGATAAGGTGTATTAGCGATGAGCAGGCTGGGATGTGTCCGCCCTAATACTTCTAATGCATGTGTTTGTTAGTATTGTGTTAGGGAGATACAAGTAACTATGGTTACTTATGTGATGTAAGTAACATTTGTTACTTGTTAGATAGTGTGACGATTGATCATCTAAAGTAATTGGTGATCAATGTGCAGAAAACTGGTAAAACAATATGAGGAGGAATAGTGCATCGTCTTCTGGGATCCTCGAGTGGATGGAATCCTCGAGGCTTTGGCCAATGTAGGGGCATTGTTTGAGCAACAAGCTCATTAGCAAGCGGCAGTGGGGAATGGTGATCGCCGTGCACAAGGACTTATTGAACAATTCCTGAAACTGGAGTGGGAGACCCCAACGAGGCCGAAAGGTGGATACGTAGTTTGGAGAAAATATTCAACCTGTTGACTTGTACCGATGCTGATAAGATACTTTTGGCTGAGTATCAATTGGAAGGAAATGTGGAACATTGGTGGAGAGTATCGAAAGAAGCAGTGTTTCCCATGGGTACAAAAATAGCTTGGGAGAAGTTTGTGGAGGCATTTTATGAGAAGTATTTTTCTGACTGTGTTAAAGATCAGAAAATAGCAGAATTCATACAGTTATGTCAGAATAATATGACGGTGGATCAGTACGAGGCTAAGTTTTCCGAGCTCTCTAGGTTTGCGCCTCGCATGGTGGAAAATAGGGAGGATAAAACCAAGAGATTTCTGAATAGGCTAAGACCTGATATCAGAGGGCAGTTAGTACCCTTCGATATAAGGGACTATAATGTACTTTACAGACGTGCCCAACTCATTGAACATGAGTTGATGAAAGGAGAACTAGAGGCCATAGAACAAGGTAAGGCAAGTCATCAAGCCACACGGGATAACGTCAGATTTGGCAAAAGGCCCCTCCAATTTGGAAAACCTTCTTTTGTTCATAATAAGAGAGGCAACATCATGAGATCGTGGAATAACCAGTTGATGGAGCGAAGGTGTCATGCCCCGAACCCCTACGGCACGCGACACCGCCTCCGGTCGATTCAAGCGACGTCCCAGAATATCGCTGACCTCAAATTCACCATCGAGATTTACTACTACAAGGATATCAACAATTAAACCCGGACAATTAAAACTCGGGAGAAAAATCGGGAGAATATACATATCTTTTTCATTTCCTTCTTATACCATAATATTTACATTTATAAACCGTCCCATACATGCATATCGCCTTTCTCAAAAACCGATACTCCAAGGATGAAAACTTGGGTTTACTACTACCCAAAATGGTGCTCGCCAAAACCCATTCTCGAGTCCGATTCCTTGTCCTCCGAGTCCGAGTCCCTTTATACCGTCCCATCCACCGAGGACTCCAAACGTTCGGTGGCGGTGGCGGAAGATTCATGGGTCCTGTCGAGGTTTTCAAATTGTTGGTTGAAACAACCGTGAGAACACTTCTCGCAAGTTCACCCCTAAACCCAACCTAGGCTAGGCTAGCATGCAATCTCCTGATCGGAAACAATTATTCAAATCACAATACCACAATAGTCGACAATTATCCGACCCCGCAGTTAGGCGATCAACATACAATAGTCACGGCACATGCGTGGCACGCATAATCACACGTATGTCAATCACACGTTCATGTACCGATTCTCATACATTCGCATGTCGCCATGCATGTTCCATGCATGCAAATGTCGTCTACATGTCATACGCATTCTCCGCCCACCGGCCCACACCGGCACACCGGCAATTTCTCAATTTATTATTAATTACGACTCGAGTCCACATTATTAACGGCCCGGTGCGTCTAGCCTGCTTTAAAGTGCATGAGGCGCAAGAACCGATCCGGCCCGGTGTCTCTAGCCTCGCTTCAAAGTGCATGAGGCGCAACACCGATCTCCTTACGAACCAGAGCCCGCTTCAAAGTGCATGAGGATGGTCGCTTCCGGACGTACGGGCATCGTCCCGCTTCAAAGTGCATGAGGACGGTATCGACCAAGGTCACGACCCGAAGGTCTTTCGGTGATCACACAACTTATTATTATCTCGAACCCGCCGTATAACGCCAGGGCATTTTAGGTAATCACATGCTCATGGCGTACACGCATTCTCACACAATTTCATCACATACCTCACTCTCGATACACAATGCGTGTCTATGTTATGCAATGCAATGCACCATGAGCACCAATTAAATTCAAACACTCAATATCACCACACGCTGAAACATCACATTGCACAACAAATAATATTGTCGCTCAAACATGCGCACAACATCATTCAAACTCAATCCGTCGATGTAAACACGCGCATATACCACTCTTATCCCATTATTCCGTCCATTCTCATTTCCTCTTTCTCATTCTTCGCCAATGACCCGCGTAAACGTACATGCCTCGTACACCGCGACCACTCACCACATCCGGCCCGCGCACTCGCTCACGCGTCAGGCCCCTCGATCGCGCCCGAGCATCACACGCCCGGTCCGATCCCACATTCACTTTCTCATGCCATTGCCTCAAATTCCGTGCACACTTGCACCCCACACTTCACTACATCACCATTTTCACACAAAAGCACATTTTCGCATAAAACAACATTTTTCTTTGTTCAAATGTTTTCAAATCATTTTCAGCCCTTCACGGGATTTTCATAAAATTCCAAGACGGACCTAACGGTACCGAACACGCATCAAACGACTCACCACATCACAAGGCACGCACTCCCACAGCTCGTGAACAGTAATTTCTGCACTCAAACCACAAAATCACACCACCGACTCTTCCCGACACTTACATGAAACTCCGAGCCGGACTCAACGGTATCATTCTCATACCCAACAGCACGCCACAGCATACTCAACTTAATTACCACAATTTACTAATAATTTAAATACGCATCCAATACGATAATTCCCATTTTTCTCCAACCAAACGGCTTCGGATTAATTCCGATCCTTCACGGGACTTTCTCGCCATAATATCTAGGTTCCAAAATTTCAACTTGCGTCCCAATCGGACCATCACAGCTCGGTGAACAGTAATCCACAGCCAGTGAACAGTGATTCGAGGCATATGAACAGTAATTCGCAGCCCCTAATTTTCTGAATTTCCAATAAATATTACCCGAATTAATTCCTAAGGCCCGCCATAAAATTTGCACCCCCTATCCATGTGATTCCGCACCTAATTCCATACGATTTCGTCCGAATTTACCCGTCGATACCCGAAGTCGTAAATTAGGTTTAGGCGCGACTTACCCGCGTTCTAGTGGCGTCGGATTAATTCCGATCCTTCACGGGACTTTCTCGCCATTAAATACCGGTTCTAAAAATCCAACTTGCGTCCCCGTACTGAGCATCACAGCCTCGTGAACAGTGAATCACAGCTCGTGAACAGTGATTCTTAGCTTAAAATTCCTCAAATTGTCCTCCAAAATTCCAAATTAATTCCTTAAGGCCCGCCATATATTCCCGGTCTAAAGCCCCAACATTTCACACCCGCACAAGTCCAATTTCACCCAAAATCAAATTGTTCGGCGATACCCAAAATCCTAAATCGGGATTAGAGTATGACTTACTGCGTTCTAGGCTAAAACGGCTAGAACGGAAAGCGGCGGCACTCTACGGCGACGGCGTATGACTCACGGCACCTCCAGCTGGGCGGCGGCGGCGTGGGGCTTGCTCGGCCGTGGGTCTTAGCTCACGGTGGAGAGAGAAAAGAGAGAGAGGGGAGAGACGGTGGCTTCAAGGGCTGGTGGTGGTGCGGTACGGCGGCTTGAGGGCGGTCCGGGTGGTGGTGGCGAGCGGCGGTGTCGGCGGTGGGCTTCCGCGTCTTCACGGTGGAAAGAAAAGAGAGAGGGAGAGATCGGGAGAGTGAAAGAAAGAGGGGAGGGGTTCACGGCAATAAAGAGGAAAAGAAGAAGAAAGTGGGCAGAGAGAAAAGTTCTAGACTTAAATAGTGAAAGTTTGACCAAAGGCGGAAATGACCAAATTACCCTTTACCCTTAAAACATAACCTTTAATAAATCCTAGGGGTATTTTGGTCACTTTCTCCGTTTCTTGCCCAAATCGAATTTTTCCGAAGGATTTGAGCACACCAAAATTTCATACGTGTCACGTACAACGTCGTCCTAACGTTCCGGCGTGACTTCCTAATTTTCCAGTGTCCAATTTGGACAAAAATTCCATAATTAAATTCTATTAAACGCAACTCGAGCGTTTCTCAAGCTAACGGGCGGCTTGCCGGGAAACTCGCAGAATCGACTCATGACGATACCGAATCGAGTCACGTGCAAGTCCGTTCGATGCGTGACGATCTCGGTTGTCATAAAAATCGCGAAGATCAATCACTTGATCCGAGGGGTACGATCGTTCGGTATAATTTCGGAATCATTCGTCAAGTCGTTTCGTGGTCCAACGGAATCACCCGCGATCCACTACTAGGACAAAGGGCGAACCGACCCCTAACTATCCTTGGATCGGCCAACAAGGCTCAAAATATCACTTACGCGATTTAATGGTCGAAGTCCATTCACGGTCGAATTTTCTTTAGTCGCGCGAATTTAATTCCCTATTAGCCTTTCCCTAATGGTTAGCATTCCCAGGAATGATCAGCTTCCGAGCGAGAATTTATCGCGAGCACATTTCATAAAACTCAATTATTCAATAAATTCCAATTGGTGGAAATTTCGGAATGTCACGAAGGTCATTCCCAAATGGAAACTGTCGCCAGTGTGGGAGACAACACGGGAATGCACAGTGTCCGACGCTAAAGAGGTGTTTTGGGTGTGGAGAACTCGGTCATGTTGTTAAAGACTACCCTCAAGGGAGACCACAACCTAGTGCCCCGCCAGCGCAGCAATTACAACGACCAACTCAAGGCGGAGCACCATCACCAAGGAATTTGCAAAGACCCCCGATGCAAGGAAAAGTGTATACGATCACTCCGGAGGAAGCGGAAGCTTCCAAGACCATTATTTCAGGTATGCTCACCTTGTGTGATCAATTGGCATACGCATTATTTGATATGGGTGCTACGCATTCCTTTGTGTCTGCAAGATTTATGCGATTAGTTGGATTGAAGTCTTAATTGCTTGAAGTGCCTTTGAGTGTCTCTACACTTCTAAAGGATATGATACTATCAACATTGACATGTAGGGATTGTAAGATCTTTATAGGTGGAGTGGATCAGAGGATAGATCTAGTAGTTTTAGTTATGTACAACTTTGACATTATCATAGGAATGGATTGGCTTAGTAAGCAACGGGCCAATGTAGATTGTTATGAGAAGGTGATTCAGTTTAACCCACCAGATCATCCTAGCTTCGAATTTGTCGGGAATGGAATGAATTCGTCTATGCCACTTATCTCAGCACTCGAGGCACATAGACTCCTCAATAATGGTTGTCGAGGATACTTAGCAATGGTTAAGGATCAAGTTAGGAAGGAATCAAAACTTGAAGAAATTCTGGTAGTTCAAGAATTTCCAGATGTATTTCCTAAAGAATTGCCAGGAATACCACCCGAGAGAGAAGTTAAGTTTGTTATTGAATTGGCCCCAGGAGCAGAGCCCATTTCAAAAGCCCCAAATAGGATGGCATTAACAGAGCTAAAGGAGTTAAAAGTACAGTTACAAGAATTGCTTGATAGAGGATTTATTCGGCCAAGTGCATCACCGTGGGGCGCACCTGTCTTATTTATAAAGAAGAAGGATGGATCGATGCGTCTCTGCATCGACTATAGGCAATTGAATCAGATCACGATCAAGAACAAGTATCCTTTGCCTAGGATTGATGACCTATTTGACCAATTGTAGGGGGCATCCGTATTCTCAAAAATTGACTTAAGATCAGGTTATCATCAGCTTAGGATTAAGAAGGAAGACATTCCTAAGACGGCATTCAGGACGCGATATGGACATTACGAGTTCTTGGTTATGCCATTCGGGTTGACTAATGTGCCAGCTGCTGCATTCATGGATTTAATGAATAGAGTGTTTAAACCCTATTTGGATCAATTCGTGATAGTTTTCATTGATGACATTCTGATATACTCGAAAGGACTAGAAGAGCATGAACGACACCTAAGGGTTACACTTCAGACTCTGAAGAGCATAAGTTGTATGCGAAATTTAGTAAGTGTGAGTTTTGGTTGAATCGAGTGGCATTTCTGGGTCACATAGTAACCAGAGAAGGTATCGCAGTAGACCCAGCTAAAGTTGACGCAGTAGTCAATTGGCCTAGACCAACGACAGTAACAGAGATTCGAAGTTTCTTAGGACTTGCCGGTTACTATCGGAGATTCGTAGAAGGATTTTCACGTTTGGCTGGTCCATTGACTCAATTGACGAGGAAGGACACAAGATTTGAATGGAATGGCGAGTGTAAACGAAGTTTTCAAGAACTTAAGAGAAAATTGACTACCGCCCCAATTCTGACAATACCATATGGATCAGAAGGATTTGTTGTGTATAGCGACGCCTCCCACAAGGGCCTTAGGTGTGTTTTAATGCAACATGGGAAGGTCATCGCTTATGCATCAAGACAACTAAAACTATATGAGTTGAATTATCCAACGCATGACTTAGAATTGGCGGCAATTGTCTTTGCATTGAAGATTTGGAGACATTATCTATAAGATTCTTAATTTCAGTCCCTGGGAAATGGCTATGGTTTAAGTTTGGTGGTTTTCCAATTGGAACTAAATTTTTTTACTCTTGTTTTGGAAAACCCTATTTCGGATCCTTTGTACCCCTTCGTTTTGTTATTTTTATGGAGACTTGTGTAATCCGAATTTCCAAACACTTCCTTCTTGAAAGTTTCTCCAAACATCTTGAAGTTTTACATACTTTAATTTCAGAATTTTGAGACTTGATATGAGTAGCACGACAGCCTCATTTCCGGACCGTGTAAAACTGCCCAGAATGGGTATTTCGGTGATGTTCACACTTTCTTTATTTTCTACAAGCTTTTCTGGGCAGAATTTGGAAATTTTCCTTCGCAAAAGTTGTTGAGAAATTCCTTTTCTATAATGTATATAAAATTGGGAATTTTTTTCGAGATGATTTGGATTATGGACAGAGCTTACTTTGAGAAACAAGAATTCTGTTTCAGTGAACTGTTTTTAGTCTGTTTTTGAGCTACTAAAAATGGTGTTTACAGAGAGATTCAGATTTCATGTTCTTCATGAAAAATGTTTGTTAAGGCCTTGTTTATGACATATTCAAATTTGAGAATTTTCAGAGTCCATTTACTATGTTTTCAAGTCCGATTTCGTGAACAGTGCAAAGCTGTTCGGTTTTGTCAGATTTCAAAGATTCAGCATTTTCTATCCGAGAACGTTGGAATTTTGACTTGATATCTTCTGGTGATTTAATTTACACGTTATGATCTTTCAAATGGGATATGTTACACTTTTATTGGAGGTCATATGAAGGGGAAAATGAGGCTTTACATATAGTGGCAGAAGCTGAAATGTTTTCTTCTGGAATGATTCTATAATGGAATCTTGATAACCAAGGCCATTCGGCCAAGGGGAGAGAGAAACGAGAGAGAGAGAGAGAAGCCGAGAGGAAGAGAGAGAGAGAGAGAGAGAGAGAGCCAATGAGGTGAAGATAAGGTTGGCCTCTTCATCATTTTAGTCCATTAATAGCTTTTAATGGCATTAAATGTAAGTCATCATGAAATTTGACTTAGAGCACCTCTCTTATTGGCTTAGTCTAGGGTTTCTAGGAAGTTCCAAGAGTCCTATAAATAGCAAGACACCCTCCCCCCCCCCCCCTCTTCTCTTCTCTTCTCACACCATCATCTCACGCCAACACCACCATCCACCATCTTCTTCTCCTTTTGTTTCTAGTTTTCTCTCATTTTGGCCGAGAAGCTCACGCCCTAGAAGTCTCGAACCGGCCCGTGTTTCTCCTTGTTTCCACCCAAGAGCCCACGGTTTGGCCTTTGTAGGCCTAGGTTTGCTCGGCCAAGCAAGGAGAAAGCCCGAAATTTCCCGAACTCACCCGTTGCTAGCCCGTTCTCTCATTTTGTTAGTTGTTGTGTAAGTGAATTCCCTAATATCAGGAAAGGATGTTGAGATGCATTGTGACGTGGTTTTCTTGGACCATTTCTCGGTCGTTTGGTTGGTCGTAGTTGGTTTATTTTCTCGATTTAATCATGTTTCATGTTTGATGTTGTTTTGAGATAGAACCGAGCCTTAGTTGGTAAAGTGTACATGATGTGGCCATGCGTGATGTTCTCTTGTTTGAACTTTGCTATTGATCTGCCATTGATGCGGGTGCAGTAAGGGCCGACTTATGTTAACGGCGATCGATATATCCTTACTTGATATTAGTGTTTTCACTTGCTGAGTCTCCCCGACTCATCCCCCGTTGTTTCCCTTTTTCAGGTCCATAGGATGGCATCTCCCCCAGCCCGCGTTGGCAATCCCGTGGAGCAGAGAGCCGAAGTGCTCACCGTGATAGATGTCAGAGAAGACCGCGCCTATCGCCGAATCACGACGCTTGTGATGTTCGATGAAGGCCTAACGGACTTGGTGCCTCATCCGTACGTGGCGTGGTATCGCTATGCGAACGGAGAATGGGTTGGATCCCTATGTGGGTTCAACGGTGCAGGAGGGCCGGCTCCGAGATAAAGCCACCGGTGGGATGCGAGATGGCCAGGCGGATGGGACCGGGGTGGAGGTGAAGAAGCGAGGAGCGAGAAGCCGTAGTGGGTATAGGATAACCCAAGTCAAGTTTTGCTATCCTTAGTTGGCCTGTATTTAATATGTTCGCATGCGTTGTAAACATAAGGTTTGCTCATGATGCTTCTTGTCTTATTTCCGCTGTGTGTATTGATTGTGATTGTCCCGAGATATGCTTCCGCTTGTGTGTAACGAAAGATAATAATGAACGGGACATCACGTGAATGACCCCGAGGTGGGGGCGTTACATTATCTATATGGAGGAAAGTTTGAAATTTATACAGATCATAAGAGTATGAAGTATCTGTTTTCTCAGAATGAGTTAAACATGAGACAGAGAAGGTGGATGGAGTTACTAAAGGATTACGATTTTGAAATCTTATACCATCTAGGGAAAGCCAATAAAGTGGCAGACGCTCTTAGTCGGAAGTCTGCTTTGACTGTAGCTAGCCTGCTGGTCAAGGAATGGTGTTTACTTGAGAAGGCTTCAGAATCTGACTTCAAACTTGAGATTGATGATCTTTCTAGTGTATTGGCGACGATGAGAATTGAGCCTGTAATTATACAAAGAATTAAAACACTACAACAAATGGACCTCGAAATCTCAAAGGTCCGGGAAGAAATCGTGAAAGGAAAGAAGTCAGAATTTCACGTAACGGATGAAGGAGTCGTGAAATTCCGTGGACGCATGTGTGCCCGACAATGAGGAATTAAAGCGGGAGATTTTGACGGAGGCCCATCGGAGTAATTATAGTATTCACCCTGGGAATACGAAGATGTATCATAATCTTTGTCAATATTATTGGTGGAAGGAATGAAGTCAGATATAGCCAAACATGTCGCAAGGTGTTTAACGTGTCAACAAGTCAAGGCAGAGCATCGTAAACCGGCTGGAATGTTGAAGCCTTTAGAAATTCCCGAATGGAAATGGGAACATATAATGATGGATTTCGTGCAGGGTTTACCAAGGATATCAAGTGGTCACGATTTCATCTGGGTGATTGTAGATCGTTTGACTAAATCTGCTCATTTTCTAGCTGTACAAATAGACTACTCACTTGAGAAGTATGCAGATTTATATGTTAAACAGATAGTGCGATTGCATGGAGTACTTGTGACCATCATGTCAGATTGACAACCAAGATTCACTTCGAACTTCTGGAAGAGTCTTCAGGTGGCTCTGGGGACTAAGCTTCAGTAAAGTACCACGTTTCATCCCCAGACGGATGGACAGTCAGAACAGGTGATACAAATATTGGAGGATATGTTACGGGTTTGTGTTATTGACTTCAAAGGCAATTGGGATGAGAAGCTACCTTTAGTGGAGTTTGCCTACAACAATGGCTTTCAAAAAAGTATTCAGATTGCTCCATTTGAAGCATTGTATGGGAGAACCTGTAGGACCCCAGTATGTTGGGACGAAGTTGGAGAACGGAAATTGACGGGACCAGAATTAGTGCAAGCCACTACCGATACAGTGAAAGTAATACGGGACAGATTAAGAACGGCTTAGAGTCGACAAAAAAGCTATGCCGACCGACGTCGGAAACCCTTAGAATTCAAAGTGGGTGATCACGTGTTCCTGAAAGTATCACCAATGAAAGGTATATCAAGGTTTGGAAAGAAAGGAAAATTGAGTCCCAGATTTGTAGGACCTTTTGAAATACTCGAGAGAATCGAAGAATTGGCATATCGGTTAGCACTACCACCAAAGCTCTCCAATATACATGATGTATTTCATGTATCAATGTTAAGGAAGTACGAGCTTGACTCCTCACACGTGCTAGATTTTGAGACCATAGATGTCGACGACAAGGTAAAATACATTGAGAGACCAATACGGATATTGGATCGTGGCGAATGGACTCTCAGAAATAAAACCATTCCGCTTGTTAAAATACTATGGCAACGTCATGGTGATGAGGAGGCTACGTGGGAAAGTGAAGAAGAGATAAGACTTCGGTACCCACAATTGTTTGAAGGATCAAGTAAGGATCCAAATTTCGAGGACGAAATTTCATAAGGTGAGAAGAGTTGTGACATCCCAAAAATTTCGTCCATTAGTTTAACGAGCGTACGTAACGGAACGTTACGTGGGAATTTAAATAACCGTCGACAAGCTATGCAAGCGTCAACTTTGGAAGACTCGGATATTATCACGAAACCACCATACCATCACTTTGTCACCCACCGCAAGACCATCCTACAATTATCTATCATTTCATTTGTTAACGTTGTGTTACGAATTAACCATCCTGACCTTATCATGTCGTTCATTTACACTATGAACTTTGGTCACGTTATCCACCCGAGTTGAATTCTTGCATGCCTTTTCTTTTTCCATCGACTTCATGCAACAAAGTTACATGGTCAGCCCATTCTTCTGCTTTTCCATCTTCCACGCCATCACCAACACTTCATCCACTTTCAATCATTCGGTCAACAAATTATTGAGCCATTCTAAATCCCCGCGTCATTTCCTTCCTCCCACTAACAGCAGCATCACCACCACCGCCAGCTGCTCTTTCCCTTGCATCACCACAGCCACCTGTCCATTTATTTTCTCCGGTCAACAACTTATGCTCTTCTTCAGTCAACCGGCAAAGGAAATTAATCCAGCTAAGCCCCCAAGCCTCTGATTTTTTCTTCCCTCTTGCCGACTTATCCTTCTTCTTCTTCTTCCGTTCTCATTCGGTACCGCCCAAACAGAACCTCTTCCTCCGTTGTTTCTCTTCTGTTCTGAATCAATTTCATTGCCCGACACCACCAGCTTGCTGTCCATCCTCACGAGCCGTTTCAAGACCTTCACGCCGCCAACTTCCTTCTCACCGTGGGCTTGAGGTGCGACAAAAGGCTTGAGAAGAATTTGCTGTGGTCCTCTTTCCATATCTGAACCGCGCCGCGCCGTATTCAGCCATTAAGGCAAGTGAAATTCTGCCTCCCTATATCATATCGGAATGGTTTGCATGTTGAATTGGTTGTAGGTGTAGGATATTGATGGAAATGAATGGTGGTGATGGAGATCAGCTTCTGGTTGTGGGTGTTTTTAAACACCAAATTCGTGCAGATCAAGTTTTGAGTTGTGATTTCCAAATTCGGTTTCTGCTGGACCTTTACCAATTCCCAATTTTGTAGAGACTTCTGTGGTTCGAATCTTGCAAGACTTTCTCCATGAAAGTTGTTCAAAACATTTGGAAGTATAACATATTTTAATTTCATAATTTTTGGAGTTGTTTTGGGTAGCACGAACGCCAAATCTCCAACCCGTGCTAGACTGCCTGGGTGCTCTGTTTCAGTGACCTTTCCACGTTCTTGATTTTTTATAAACTTTTCTAGAATGATTCTGAACAAACTTCCTTCACAAAAGTTCTCGAGGACTTATTTTTCTACAACATATTTATATTTTAGAATTTTTGGAGATTATATGGTTACTGAAATGAACTCATGTTCAGAAGCAAGAATTCTGTTCCAATAAACAGTTTTTAGTCTGAATTTAACCTCCCGAACGAGGTATTTACAGAAATAATTAGACTTTTAATCCTCATGAAAATTGTTTATCAAGGTGTTCTCTGTGACATATTTAAATTCCAGAATTTTTGTAGTTCATTCACTAAACATTTAAAGCTGATTTCAAAACCGGCACGAAACTGCCGGTTTTACCTTTTTACAAAGATTCACTATTTTCTAAGGGAAAACGTGAGAATCTCGAGTTGGTATCTTCTAGAGTTAGAGTCTAAACATTTTGAGCTTTCAAATAAGTTATGATAGACCTTGATTGGATGTCAAATGATGGGGCAAGCGAGGACAAGTTCATAAACAAGCTTGGAATTGGTAAGCATTGCTAGAAAGATTCGATTGTTGTGTTGTTGTCTGTGTGACATTGAAAAAGATAGATTATTGTTGGTGATATGTGCACTATATGAGTTGATTATGCGTGTGGGCTTGCTGGGTTGTTGAATGCCGCCAGTCCGTGAACCGACGATGCCCCGAAGAGCCGTAGGGAATGCGGGATGCCGTGGTCAATGGACTACGATGCCTAGGATGAGAATGCCCTAGATGCCCCAGGAGTTTGATCGAGATGCCGTGGTCAGTGGATCACGAAGCCTGCGCGGGCCATTGAGAATTTCGGCGTACACCACGGCGGATCGGAGTGCGCACCGAACCCCGCTAGACGGGAGTTTTCCTCCTTGCGTGCCCGGCGAGCGCACTGGACATGTGACTTGGAGTGAGATAATAATACCCAAGCAAGAGTGAAGTTGCGTGTGTATGTTTGAATCGTGCTATTGATTGTGATTGCTGAGTGAAAGTATCACACTTGAGATGATTACTAGCATGGGCACAACAAAATATGATTCTTGTGATTAGTAAGTCTAGCTAGAAGACTGTTACACCTATGCCTGTTGATATGCATTCTATTCTTGTTTGGTATAGGTTGATAGATATTTTACTTGTTAAGCCTAGCTCACTGTTGTTGTGACAAACTTTTATAGATCTGTAGCCATGCCGATACTCCCCCCATCAACCTCCATTAGTTATGGAGCACCTGTTGAATTCGAGAGTCATCTGTCTGAGTTTGTGGATCCTGACCTTCCAGAGATGGTTTTTGTTAGATGTATTTCCATTCTGACTATGGACATTGGGTCCCCAGTGGGACCCATATTGTTGGGGTTCGTGGCCATATATGTTCATACTGGAGGGCGGCTAGTGGGAACTCTTCCATACCTGGGGGAGGATGGGGCAGATGACGATGCTAGTAGCGAGATCGAGTGAGGCTAGTGACGAGGAGTTAGGGGATGGACCATTTTTGGGAAGACACGACTGGCACTTTTTGAGACAGGGTCGTGTGCTTGGGTTATAAAATTTTGAAGCTTGTTGTGGTAGGTGTGTAGATGTGGATAGTTCGGGTTGGAGCAATCCCTGTTTATAGTCTCCCCAAATGTAAACTCACCGTTGTATCACCCTATGTTTATAAATAAGAAGAAACTTGAAGTTTAATTTCTGTGCAGTCAATTATAGAAGTAGACTTTCCTTATTTATAATTCATGTTATAAATGTTGTCCTTAAGGAGAAGCGTCTTCCACATGCAAATTCTTATGTACTCGTAAAGTTAGAGTGACTCTTAAGAAGGGGCGTGCCTGGGACGCCACATTTTCAGCATCTATGTCCATAGATTCACTCATGCTGACTTGCATGGCCGGCTCGCCTTCTAGTTCACTCATCCAATCAAGAGTCTCAATAAGGTCAAATCATTTTAATGATCACATGGGACTTTTTTATTTCTCTTTTTATTACCTATTTTCCAGAACACTTGATATTGATGTTGTGCTAAATTTGCTGAGAAAGGACCTCAACTAACTACAACGTTGTGCGGGATGGTGACGAATCTGAATGGTAGGAGGATGTACGGGCGTGCAGTACGCGCACACTCATTTTTCTAATGGAGATATTGCAACATATTTTACAAGTTTTAAAATTTGTTAATTTCAAAATCTAAAAGTTTTAAAAGTAAATTACACTTCGAGTACCATTTAAAGACCTGTGATGGATTTCAAAAATGAGTGGAAGACCCTTAGCACCCCCACAAGTGATTGGGAAACATCCATTAGTTGCGCAGGACTTTAACATGCCCAAAAATTAGAGGGATTGATTTTTTCTCTGGACTATTATGGTAAATTGATTGATTGATTCTGACACTCGTGAGTAAGTTCAGTCATATAGTGGGTACGGTGTAACTTCTTATAGCCACAGATAGGATAATGATGTTATACGTAGTTATAACTTCAATAACCGTTTCTCTAACTATCGATTGTGGAATTTTTTTGTGGGTTAGGTATACCCAAAGTGTACTCTTTGTAAGGATCCCCAAATCACTTACATAACTATAATTCTTTTGCAACTTTATCTTTACATTTAGGTTTTTGCAATTTACATCATTGTTAATGTGGCATTCTGAATTTCGACCCATTTTCGGAATTTATGAAATGAGTATTTCTTCAATGTGCTTTCAGTGAAATTTCGCTCGGAATTGATCACTCTCGAGTAGACTAACCGTTAGGGAATGGCTAGCTAGGAATCAAGTACGTGTACCTAAGAACTTGGCTAGGGATTGACACTTCGACCATAAGGATTAGCGAGGGAATATTTTGGGCCATTAAAGGCCGATCCAAGGATGGTTATGGAACGATTCGCAAATGTCATGCAATTGGATCGCGGGTGATTTCGCTTGGCCATTATATAAATTTCGAACGATCATAAACCTAATCCGAACGATCGCGTTATTTGGGACTAGTGATTGACTCTCACAATTACATGACAATCGAGGTCGCCATGGCTCGAGTAAACTTAGATGTGGCTTGATATCAAAACGGCTATGAGTCGATATGCGTAAATTCCTAAAAGCCGTCCGATAGTTTGAGATGCACTAAAGTCGCGTTCGATTGAATTTGGCCATTAATTAGAATCTGAATTGGGTATCGAAGTTTTAAGAATTCCACGACTAATTTGTCGGACGTCGTCTCATTAAACGTGGCTAATCGTCGAGTTGACCGGAAAAAGGAAAAAGGAAAATTGAGCAAAATATTTTGTGAATAATGTTGAACCCCTCTCTCTCTCTCCTCTCTCTCTCCTCCCCCACGTTGCCGCTGCCCCCACGTTGCCTCACGTGTTGCTTCTTCCCTTTGGGGGTTGTGCGGAGAGAGGACAGGGTGTGGGCAGCAAGGGAGGCTAGGGATTGGACCAGGTTTTGCCTGGAGGAGATGGGGAGGGAGGGGTTTGGAGCGGCTGATTTGGCGTTTCGACTCGGCGGTCCGGGGATGGAAGTTTCGCAGTGTATGAGATCGCAAGGATGGCACAAAGTGAAGAAGCCGAGTGTACGCGTACGCGTACGTGTTCGGAGCCCTGTTAGGCTCACTACGCACACTGTTGAGTTCTTACCGCTCCTACTGTTACGACATTAACGTCACTTCTTTTGGAAGATGATGCGATTTGTGCTCTTCAACGCTCTTATTTTGGCTGACAAAGAAGAGGAGATACAAAACGCACAAAAGGAAAGCAACAGACTGAGGCTCATTGTCAATTGATCCTTCTTCTTGGCTGGACCATTTTGGACCATTATGAATTGATTCATTGCACTTTTTATATCGTTTCTACAACGGTAAAGTAAACGTGATATCTACGGCAAAGGGAATTGATAATATTTCCACGTTGCCTCTGCTAAACCCACGCTTGCTGACTTCTGCATTTTCTACTGACTTGCTGCTGTCTTCTGCTTTTGTCGCTGACTTCTGCGTTGCTGACTGCTTCTGCTTTTGGTTGACTGCTGCCCACGCCTCTGCTGCTGATGCCCATAACGTTCATGACCAGTCCCACCAACTCCACCGGCCATCATCATTGACTCCCCCGTGCTACTGACTTTTTCCCTCACGTTGGCTGATAAACCCCCCACCAACTTCACCCTTTTCTTCTTCTTTTCCTTTGCTTCGCTGCTTCTGTTTTGCTGCATTTTCCTCGCTGCTTCTTGCTTCTTTTGTCGTGACCTACCTCACAGGGGCCGAACTCGGTGAAGCGGGTTTAGAGATAAGTATTCATGAAACGGTCTATATGGCACATCATAAAAGATAGCTTTACTGAAGCATCGACCTTTTAGTCATCCATACGATCCGCATGGCACATCATAAAAGACGGCTTACCAAAGAGTCAATCTTTTAGTCATCCATACGGTTCGTTTGGCACATCATAAAAGACGGCTTACCGAAGCATCAATCTTTTGGCCGTCCATATGGTCCGTTGGTCATGAACGTGGATTTTTCCTAAATCCATACCTCACGTGACAGCGGATCGATTTTATTTTTTTTAGGAGTCGCCACTAGCCTAGGTCGGGGGTCAGCTAGAATACGCAACCGAAACGCGGGAGTTTCATTTCAGTTTCTATGAAAACCAGAGATCATGAGTTCGGGGACTAGCTTACGTTAATATTTCTATTAACGCCCTTTCGGTACCGCTAAACTTATCATGGTTGTTATCTAAGTTGTCATGCATTTATTTTTTACCATTTTCATGCCAAAGTCTTAGTCCACTATGTGATCATGCATATTGTTTTTTGTGTTTTCATTTAAAATTCTAAGCTAATCATATCTTAGTCTAGAAAAGAAAGAAATAATCAATTATATTGAAAGGCATTGCGTAAAGTAAACACTCAAAGTATTAAAAGGAAGAGCTAATTTTAGGTGCAAGAAAGTAAAACCCGCAACTCGTCGGGTGTTTATTACAACACGAATTGAAAACCCGAGACATGGTCGGGAACAAATGAATTTGAACACAAATTGAGACCGGATTGGACATCAGCCTATCACCATCAAGTGAATACAAATTGAGACCGGATTGGACATCGGTCTATCATCTTGGTCTTTTACAATTTTGGACTATCCCCTCCATGGGCCGCCACTCGGGTGTCGGTGTTTACATTCACAACATACATTCACGACAAACAATATACAAAGGCATAACCAAAGAAAAGCAATGGTTCAAACAATTCACTAATCAAGCACGGGCCTCGAGATTGGCCTTTGTTTTTCATGCATTTCAAATCACCACCCACCTAATCATCTAATATTATTTGATTAATGGTTAACGATAATGGGCTACTATTTGCATTCACAAAACGGCAACTCATATCAATTAACCCCTAAAGTCGGGTTCTAAATGACCATAATGGGCTACCCGCCGAACATGCACCGGGCCTAACATCCATCTAACAAACACATGCATAGCAATGAGTAAAACATGCATTCAAGCCCATGGGCCTTGTTTCTCAAACAATAAAGCAATGAGAAGTGGGCTTCATAAGAAGACCACTTATTCAATTATTATCTAATTCGGATCACTTCTGTTCAAATGTGATTAACTAACCTAATGATGTCCAAATGAAGTGATTCAGGTGTCATAAGAAAGATTATGTCATGAGGATCAAAAGTTAAGAAGACCGTTTTTTCTAAATCCCCACCGATTTTCACGAAACAGACAATTTCACTCTCAATGACAGACTGGACCCGGTTCTGTTAGGGATTTCAAAATAATGGCGGGAAAAATAACAAACCTTATCAAAAGCGTGTGGAAATTTTTAGACAGTTAGGAATCTCTGCGTGTGACAACTTTCATATTTTGAGTTTTTCCTAAAAAGTCCTCCAAATTTTTATAAAATTCGGTTTTCAACCCGAGAAGGCCTTATCTGAGGTTTTTAGCAAATCAACCCCCTAAAAATTGTTATTAGGCCCTCAAAATTTCCAATCTATATAATGAGACCCCAAGGAACAATTTTATAATTTTGATTTTTCGCAAAGGAGGACTCTAACTTTATCAAATTCAGAGAAACATCTTTTGGATTCCAAAGGAATGAAAATCAGATCTGAACACAGATACTGATTAGATCATAAAAATTCCTTTTGAAAATTCAAATGAATTTTGATTTTGATGAAATTAGTATCACTGGAAAGATCTCGATCTTAGTGTGAATTTTCGTGAAAATTTTTTTTTCATATTTTAAACACATGAATTTATAAAAATCGAAGAACACATGAAGGTCAGTCAGAAACTAGTCTGTCACCAGATCTATGCATATATGGCATTGCAGATCGTACAATCCTAACATAGTCGGAATTTTATGAAAATTTTATGATGAACAGATTAAGATGTATTCTACGACTTTCATGAGGAAGTTTCTTCAAACAACGATTGTAGAAAATTAGAAAAATCATAGAACAGCACAATGTCAGTCAGGAAATCATCAGAACAGACTTGAACATCACATTCCAGATTTTGATCCTAACTTCCGAAAGAGTTTTGATCTAGGAAACTAAGTCTGATTGAGGCATGCAATATATCAAATCGAAGCTTGAGACATGTTTTACGACTCTCTAGTTCATCACTTCGCAAGATTTCGACACTAACGAGCTGAAATCAGCATCTCAAACATGCAGGTTTCTCTGTACACGAATTTACAGAATAACATCCAAGTGTACTTACCTTGTTCGAGAGTGTTGCTGAGCTCAAACTAGCTATTTTGGCCACCAATGAACTCCGGAATGGCACCAAATATAGCTCCCGATATCTACGTCACAAGGTAAGTAGATTGGCGTAAGATTGCGATCTAAAGAAAGAGAAGTAAAATCAAGCTCAAAGTTGAACTCCGGTGGCTTTTCCAGTGAAAGCCGGCCACCACAGCTTCGAGATGAGGTTAAGGATGATGATCGCAAGCCTCGGACCGCCTAGGAAGGATGCCGGAACGCCGGCATCGCCGGAATCACCGGCTGGACAGATCACCGGCTTGGCTGCCGGTGATGCAACCGAGACAGAGATGGAGCTGATTGGAGATGCTCCGGTTACCAGCAACTATGGCCAGCCTTGCGACTGGCTCTAGGACATCCGGGGGACTACCGGAGTGGCCGGTGTGAGCAAGGAAAACTCACGGCCAAGAGACGAGGAGGAAACGTGATTTTGAGAGAGAGGGAGAGAGAAGAGAGAGAAAACAGATCTGAAAATGGGAATCCTTATCAAATTTTGGAGGGAAAAAAAAAACCTATATACTCTCCTCAACTTTGAATCCCAGCCCTTAAATTGATCCAATGGCCTAGAATGCATCCTTAATGATTAAGAATATTCCTTAAGGGCTAAGGATTGGTGACATGGTATTATGGATGGACATGATCAATTCTAAATGAATGGCCATGATTAATTTGCTTACCCTATAAGTAATTTGATTAATCCTTAATGAAGGGCATTTTAGTAATTTCACTTAGGGGTATTTTCATAATTTTTATTTAAGGGCATTTTTGTCATTTTGGGCTCAAAGGGACGTGGCCAGCCTTGGCTAGTCGGAATAGATCGCCGGCCGCCAGATTTTTGATTGGAAAATGGCCGGTCTAATCGGACCAGTTCAATTCGGATCAAACCGGGTTGAACCTGTTGGACCGATTTGACCCGAGTTAAATCGGGTTGAACCGATTCAATCCTTGGCTCAATTTGTTCCAATTTTGTACAATTTGATTCCTATCATGATTAAATGATCCAATTAATATTGAATTCGATTAAATTGGATCAAACCAATTTGAAACTTATGCACAAATTGATCCAATTTAATTTGTTTAGCCCAATTGTTCTTTAATTTGAGTAATTGCATGGCCAAGCTAGACTAACAAATTTAATTGAAGTTCAATTAATCAAATTGAGGCTCAATTCATCAAATTGGATGTTAGTATAGAGTGGGTCAAGTTGAATTGTACAAATTGAATCAAATACTCTTAGATTTCTCAATCATTGGATCGCTAAATTGATCAAATTAACTCAAATTCATGTGAATATTCCAAAATTGATTTTGAATTTGGATTTGATATAAGAAATTAGGCTCATTCATGCCTCAATTGCGCAAATCATGAAGAATTGATCAAAATCACTCATTATGGCCTAAATTGGGGATTTTTGCATTTGGCTTGGAATCACAAAATTGGTTCCAAAATTAAAAGTAATACAACCTCTAGATCAAATGTCATGAAGGAAACTAACCTAAAAAATGACTACAAATGAAGTAATTTCATTTTTGGCCAATTTGAACCAAATTCCGCAAATTGGGAAAAAGTTGATTCTAAACCGATTTTTGTAAAATTTCAAATGCCAAAGTCAAAATGAATGTAAAATAAGTTGATTTTTGGATTTTTGTATTTTTCAATTTTTTGGTCAAAGGTTTGACCAAAAGTCAAACCCTAGTTGACTTTTCACTAGGAGCTTGATTTTATGATCAAATCTTTGAATTTTTCTGGAATTTCCACTTCTAAAGTGAAATGAAACTCGAAAGGAATTTTTTTATGCGAAAAGCTCCAATTTGACCCGGGATTGACTTTTGGTCAAAGGGTTGACCAAAAAGTCAACTCGAAAGTCAACCATTTGACTTTTCGGATTTTTGCATGAAATAAATAGAAAATTGCTTACATAAGCTAGGCCAACAAACAGAATTAAAAAAAACGACACTTTTTGTTCAAGAAACGGGTTCCGTCGCGATCGGAAACCATAATCTCGAATTTTCTACTTTTAATGACGCGTCGGCTAAAAATTAGGTGTCAACATCTTCTTGCTGGATGCCCGACCAGCAGCTTCGTTTGCCTCCACCGGCCAACCACCTCAGCCGTCCGGCGACCGCTCGCCGCCGTCCCTTGCTGCTGCACCGGTGAGGTTGTTGCTGCCCTTTCGCTCAGTTTTTCTTGCTTAGGCTCCTAGTAAGTACTCCCTAAGCCTTGGTTAGAATAATGGATTATTAAGGGACATGTTTAAGGGTGGATTAGAGGCTGTGGATAGTTGGTTTAGGAGCCGGTTGTGCTTTGTTTGCTTGGTGGTACTTGTTGGTTGATTTCCGGTCAGGTTGCTACTGCGTCGCTGGATTTTGCTATTTTTTCTGTGATTTTTGTGGGCCGAATTTGAGGAAGTGTTCTTCATGAAAGTTTCTCATGACATCTTTTAGTATAACATAAATTAAATTTGAAATTTTTGGAGATCATTTAGGGTCATTCGTAAGTCCATTTTTGGACCGAATTAAGTCTGCCGGATTTACTGTTCACCCGACCTTATGGTCTTTCCGATTTTCTATAAATTTTTCCAGACCTCTTTTCAACAAACTTCCTTCACAAAAATTGTTAACAACATTCATGTATATGACATATAAAAATTTCTGATCTTTTCAAAGTGATTTGGGTATTGAATGAGTTGTATTTTGATGGTGTGAGGGGCTGTCCGAGCGAACCGGGTTATGTCCGGCTTTGAGTGTCAAAACGAGTCATTTATAATCAGAACTGGATTTCGTGCCCTTCATGAAAAATGTTTATCAAGATGTTTTGTACAACATATCCAAATTTCATAATTTTTTTAGTTTATTTACTATTTATTTCAAATGGATTTCGGTCACTGCACAACTGCCCAGTTTGGACCCCATTTTGTACATTTTCAGTTTTTCTCTCTCTCGAGAATCATTCGGTATTATCACGGCGTTTTGACGGATTTAGTTGACATTGGGCTAATTTACAAAGAGAAGAATTGGTAATGATTGTTGAGGTATGTGCATGGTCACGACACGTTCCGTCTAGGCAGGAGTTATAGACGATGCCCGTCGGGAGTTCGGATGCCATCTGGTACTCGAGGTTGCCAGAGGGTGTTCGATCCCAGACGATGCCGATCGATGTGGAGGCTGGATCGATGCTTCTAAGCGGAATGTTGTTGGGCACCCGGCTTGCCGGAAGGTGTTCGATCCCCAATATTGGCGTCGCCGACGTAGCGGGACAATGCCTGGTTACGCTAGAAGATCGGTGGGAGTTCGATGGCCCGAGGGGTTGTTAATAATCTGGACTTAATGAGTCCGATTTGCATTGGGAATGCTTTGCCTGAATTAATTGATGAGCACGTCTGGATTATTAACTGTAACATCCTAAATTCGACCCACTTCCGGGATTAATGAAATAGATAGTTATTTCTTATTTCATTTTAGTAAGTCTCACCCGGAACTGATCATTCTCGGGATACTGACCGATAGGGAATGGCTAACTAGGAAAACGGTGCGTGGACCCAAGAACTCGACCGCGAATCGAGTTCGATTTCGAGAAATGACGAGGAAATATTTTGGGCCAACGTGGACCGATCCAAGGAGGGTGACGGATTTGGTTTGGCCAATGACGTACGATCGGATTGCGGGTGATTCCGCACGACCGAGAGTACGCGTGGCAAACAATCCTGAACTTATCCCGAACGATCGCAACCCTCGGAACTAGCGATATATCCTCGTGTTCTCTTGAAAATCGAGACCGTCGCGACTCGAGTAACCCTAGGTCAATACGCATAACCCCTAAACAGCCACCCGTTAGTGAGAGACACTAAAATTGAATTTGAGCGAAATTGATCGTTGAATTGAATCCGGACTTAAGCGTCGAATTTCACGGACATACGCGATTATTTTGCAAGGACAACGTCGTATTAGTGTGGCCAATCATATTTGGGATCAGTATGGTCGAAAAATAGAATTTAGGACCAGAAGTGAAAAATTACCGATTTGCCCCTGAACCCCTAAGTGCTAATTCCGAATTTTGGGGGAATGAAATGGACTAATCAGCCCCCAATAATGCTGAAAATCCCAGGACTAAATTGCCCCCTAGATATTTTAGTCTTGTTTAATCCTAGCCCTTGAGTTGAGGTTAAGATGGGAATTTTTAGTAAGTTAGTCAACCACCCCACTCAAACTTGGCTTAAACTCTCCCTCAATCTCTCTCTCCTCTCACTCTCACCATCACCACCGGCCACTCCCTCATTCTCACGCCTCACTCCCTCTCTCCCATTCTCCTTCCCCTTGGCCGTGAGAGCCACGCCGGAGCACCACCGCCGCGGCCACGCCGCCGCCGCTCGTCGAGACCGCTCACCACCACCACCTTGCGCCACCCTCAGCCCTTGTTCCTCACAATTTCGCTGCATCACCATCATCATCAGCGCCCCCTTGGACCATCGTGCTCAGCCGAGACGCCATCAGCCCGCGCCCGCCGACGCTTCCCGCCGTGAGGGCCGTAGACACCGCCGCTTGTTCCGCCACGAGTCGGCGCCCGTCCAACCTGTTTTCCCCCTTGACCGACACCCCTTGGAGCTTAGGAAGTTTGGTGAGTACAAACCCTAAACCCCAATTAGGCTATTGTACACTTCTAGATAAGTTTAGGGGTTAAATTAGGGTGTTTTAGGGGTTAAATGTTGGCGGCTGACTAAGGCTGATTATGTGGTGAATTTGGGAGCCTAATGTGATGATTTAAATGTGATTTGGTGGTCTAGAATGGGCTGATTGTTGGCTGTTCATTGGGGATTTGATTTAGGCGATTATGTGAACTAAAATGGGTGCAATTGTGTGGGCCGTGTAGTGGCTGATCTTGTCGTGATTTTGGAGGTTTAATGTGCTGATTTGGAAGTGGTTTAGTGGCCTAGAGTAGACTGATTAGTGGCTGGCCATGGTGGAATTTATCGGGCCTTGTTCGGTGAAATTGAGGATTAATTGTGAAATTACCGTGTGTGCTTGAATTGTCCATTATATGACTGATTGTATATGGTTTGGGAGTGATTATGTGATGCCATGATTGAGTGCTTGATGTGGCTGAATAATGAGAACCTTTGTGGGCCATGGTCTTGTGAATTGCAATAGTTTAATTGCATGGTTTCGTGGGCCGATTAAGTTTCATGGTTGATTTGGTGCGATTGACTAATTGGGCATGTTAATATGTTGAATTGAGCATGTTGTAGCATTAATTGAGCATGTGGCAAATTTAAATTGAGTGCCCAATGCGACTTTTATGAATGCCCAAGCATTGGATGTTATGGCCACGAATGCGCATATCGAGCATTGGCATGACATGTGCATTATGCGAGTGTGCACGAATGACATGAGCATGTGATCACCTAATCGCCCTAATGCGTTTTATGCGGGGTTCAGATAATAACTGGTGGATGTATACGTGTGATCACATAAAGCCCTGATGCATTTTACGCAGGGTATTGAACCCGTCCTGATGCGTTTTACGCGGGACGATGCCCGGACTACCGGAAGATGTCCAACCTGATGCGTTTTACGCGGGTTGTGTCATGAGCTTGATTCGTTTTACGCGGGCCAGAGATCGATCGAAATAGGATAGACCTTATACGTTTTACACAGGTCGGACCTGATGCATTTAACGCAGGTCGGTGTTAATTGGAAAGTTGGTACGTGTGCAAGTGTGCAAAAATGAGCATGAGCATTTGCATAGTGATGGCATGTGTGCAAGAGTGCATTAACGAGCGCAAGCATATGCATGGCATGTGTCCATGGCCAAGTGATTGCGTGTGTGTGCCATGATGGGATTCTGCCTTATTATTGCTATTGTTATGTGCCTAGCCTGCAGGGTCACTAAAATGCTTGATTTGGGCCCGAGGGCCTAAATCCTTTGTGTACTGTGCTATTGTTGTTTAATACTTGTCAGGAGGTGCATGTTAGCCTAGTTTAGGTTTAGGGGGCCTACTCGCTGAGATTTATTCTCACTGTTGTTTAAACCCCAACTTGAGATGGCAGGAGTACCGATCCGTTTTGGGATCCCGTACCGCATAGAGCGGTCGGTGATCGAGTACCCCGTAGGGAACGGGGAGACTTATATTAGACATTTTACCACAATTTGGGTCGATGTGGGTGGGCCGCAGTTCTAGGCTCATCAGTATTTGGGTTGGTGCTTTCGGGACCCATTCGGGGTGTATGGTCCCCTTAGGACCTTTGATGTTCCGATCGTCGAAGTGAGCCAATGGGACCCGCAGCATATTGATGGAGAGGTAGCCAGCCCTGAGGCCGAGTCCGAGGAGGATTCTGATCCCTGGCCGATCATTTTCAAGATGGATTTTGACCCGGAGGAGGAGCCGATGGAGTAGGAGTCTGACCCCGAGCTAGAACCAATGGAACTGGAGCTTGAGCCGGAGCACGAGTTCGAGGAGGAGCCTGTGGAGGCTGAGTCCGAGCCGGATTCTATGGACTCCGAGTCTGAGTCGTCTGACGATTTGTCCGAGTCCTCAGGATCCGACCCCGACTGGTTACCCTAGGACTTATCCTTGACCGTAATTAGGTTGGGCCAACACTTTTTGGATAGGAGCCTTTCCTAGTTTTAGTACCCAGACCACCCAAGCCACATACCCCTTTTTTGACGTTAGTGGCTGCTGACCCGTTTTGGTATTTTGTATATCTCTGTTGTAATGAATATTGTAAATCCCTGTTATTAATGCAAGTTGTAATTATTGCTTATCGCTATCCTTGGTCATGTGGTTTGATTTTTGCTCGGGTGTAATGTTGCTTCCGCATGTGCATTGTTCTCTATTTTGGGTTTTGGGTTGACGACGCATCATGGGACGTCGCACTAGATTTGACCTCGGTAGGGTTGTCGCGTGCCGTAGGGTTCGGGGCGTGACATTAACCGTGTTATGCATGATTATGCCTTGAATTGCGTTGTACAAGCTTGATGAGCAATTGACCATGTTATGGCAGGATTCTAATGTGCAGGGCTTGCATATGTGCCGAGGCGAGGTAAGGGCGCCTGTGATTGTTATGGCATGTTGGATGTCGGTATTGCATGATTAGGATTGTTCGGAGGTACGCGTTAGCCTAAGCGAGGCTTAGGTAGTTACTTATTGAGATTTATCTTATCCCCCATTGTTAAACATTTTTCAGGCTTGAAATGACGAGTAGCCATCATGTGCGGTTCAGAGTTCTGAGGTGATGTTGGGCATTGGATGTATCATCCTTTTGGATGCCCTGTTGTAGAGGAGTTTAAGTTAACCTCCCTTTTGTAACCTTGGCCTCGTTAGGAAGTGGCTTTGTGTAAGGCTTGTAATTGTGTAAACCTCCTGGGATTATCTGTGCTAGCTTTTAATGACTTGCTGGTTTTTATGGGAAATGTTTTCCTTACTACCCCGTCTATTTGAATGTTATATGCAGTGTTCGTATTTGCTTCCGCGTGCATTTAATCGCTAGTGTTTCGATTGGGTCGGCGACAAGTCTTGGGATGTCGCATACTTGACGACCTCGGAGGGATGTTGCGTGCTCGTTGGGGTTCAGGGCGTGACATCTGCGTTTAATTGGTATCAGAGCTAGGTTAGCTCGATCCAAGTTGGTCGAGACCTGGAGTGATAAGGACGATGACTTTGAGGTAGTCAATTAGGGAGACTTGTTTGATCACAAGTTTAGAATGCTTAATGCATGCCCTGTGATTATGTGCTTGTGATTATTGGGTGCTTGCTTGGTGATAATGTTCTTAATCGCAAGCGCAGCAAGGAGTAAGGTACGATCGAGAACTCTACTAGTTATGTGCCTTTGGTCCTTATTTCTTGGTTGATTGCTTTGTGGTTGCACGTTTCGTGCTTATTGATGTGATTCTATGCCTAGAACTGCTAGACTTGCGTAGATGGCTTAGGTCTCTAATTCCTAGACGGAATTATAGCAGTTTAGGTGTCTGGTGAGAGAACCCTGTGAGAATGAGCAGCCGAGGAAGGGGGAACAAGAGGCCGATCGGGTTCACGAGCTAGAGCCGTGGAGGATCACAAAGTGGATGGGATTTTGAGAGCACTTGCGGAGGTTGGAAACTTGATGGGTAGGCATACTCAAGAACGAGTTGCTACTATTACTGCTACTGCTGAGGCCGCTGTTGCCGCTGTCAATGGGGCTAATGGAAATAATAGGAATAATGGTAATCATGGAAATGGAAATCGCTAGATGCGCCAACTGGTGGAGCAGTTCTTAAAGCTGAAACCGTCCAAGTTCGACGGGAAGGGAGATCCCGAGGCCGCTACTATCTGGGTTCAAGAATTGCAGAAAGCCTTTGCACTGCTGGGATGCACGGAGGAAGAAAAGGTGACCCTGGCGGTGTATCAACTTCAGGGTGTAGCAAATGACTGGTGGGAGGCCACCTGAGGTAGGGTTTTCCCTATAGGCACGGTTCCGAACTGGATGGCCTTCGTTGAGACCTTCAATGGGAAATACTTCTCTGAGACTGCATAGGAACAAAAAATGGCAGCGTTTCTATAGCTCCGTCAGAATCAGATAACTGCAGATTAGTATGAGGCTGAGTTCTCAAAGGTTGTCTAAGTACGCACTAAGGATGGTCGGGGACCTTGTGGATAGGGCAAGGAGATTCCAGAATGGTCTGAAATTAGAACTCCGTAGTCAGTTGATACTCCTGAATCTAAGGGACTATAACGAGCTGTATGAGAGGGCTTAGATGGTTGAGCGAGACATGACAGAAAGGGCTACCGCTTCTGGATCGCGGTATGCGCCGACTAGGGACAATAGGAACTTTGGAAAGAAGCCTATGATTGGGAATAAGCGATTTGTCCCTCCAGTAAGGAAGAACTTTGGAAAGCTGAACCACTACTCTAACGCCACATGTCGATCTTGTGGAAGGAGGCACGGGAATGGCCCTTGCCTAGGTGGATCTGGAGTGTATTTTGGATGTGGCCAACATGGTCACCAAGTGAGAAACTACTCGAACTGACAAGCTAGGCCGCCAATGCAACAACAGCAACCGCGAGTAGGATATCAAGCGGGAGCTGCCCCACAGAATAACCAGGACCGACTGCAGGCACAAGGAAGGGTGTGCGCTATGGCTGGGAAGGAAGCGAAGGATTTGTCTTAAAGGTCTAAATGCGATGTGCGATGATATTTGGTATATTAGAAGTGATTTTTGAAGTTATAGATTTGAATGGTCATGTGAGACATATAATTGCTCATGGTGAATAGACGCAATTAGTTTATGGATTTCGAAATTACTGATGATATCCTTTGACAAGATTTGGATGAATGAGTTATCGCTTGAAAATTTCGGATTTTGTAAAGAACCGGGGTGATTTGTTTTGGGAGACCGTTGGATTAAAATTTGATAGATTGGGCTTTGTCTTTGAGGTGTGGAAAGATAGTTATCTTGTGGTTAACTTATTGGATGAGGGTTGCCAAGGTTATTCGTTAACCATGATTGACTAGTTCGTTGAGGAAACAAGGCTAGAAGACATAGCCGAGGTGTGTAATCTTCCCGATGTCTTTCCTCAGGAATTGCCGGGATTGCCACATAAGAGAGAAGTTGGATTTGTGATTGAGTTGGCTCTTGGAACAGAGCCGATATCTAGAGCGCCCTACAGGATGGCATTGTCAGAGTTGAAAGAATTGAAGGTTCAAATGCAAGAACTTCTAGATAAGGGGTTTATTCATCCGAGTATGTCGCCATGGAGAGCACCAGTGTTGTTCATAAGGAAGAAAGATGGGTTATTGCGCTTGTGCATTGACTATTGGCAGTTGAACCAAGTGACCGTCAAGAACAAGTATACGTTACCAAAAATAGATGACTTGTTCTATCAACTGCAAGGGGCATCGGTATTCTCCAAGATAGACTGAAAGACGGACTACCATCAACTAAGGATTAAGAAGGAGGATATACTGAAAACGGCATGTCAGACGAGATATAGACATTATGAGTTTACAGTGGCGCCGTTTGGACTGACTAATGCCCTTGCCTTTATGGATTTAACGAATCGGGTTTTCAAGGAATTTCTGGATCAGTTCGTCATCGTTTTCATCGACGACATTTTGGGTATATTTGAAAAGCCCTAAGGAGCGTGAGCAACATCTAAGGATGGTTCTACGGACCCTAAGAAAGCACGCACTCTATGTCAAGTTTAGTAAGTGCGAGTTCTGGCTAAATCGAGTAGCATTTCTTGGACATGTGGTTTCTGGGAATGGAATTTCAGTGGACCCAATAAAGATTGAGGCAGTTACGAATTGGCCGAGACCGACGACAGTGACAGAGGTTTTGAGTTTCTTAGGCTTGGCAGGGTATTATCAAAGATTCGTGGAAAGGTTCTTCGCGATAGCTACTCCTTTGACGCGTCTACTAAAGAAGGAAATAAGGTTTGAATGGACATATAAATGCGAGAGGAGTTTTCAGGAGCTTAAACGCAAGTTGACTACCGCACCTGTGTTGACAATACAGTCAGGTCCCGAAGGATATGAAATCTACAGTGATGCGTCGCTCAAGGGATTAGGATGCGTGTTAATGCAGCATGGAAGGGTGATTGCATACGCATTGCGACAATTGAGGCCTCACGAGCTAAATTACCTAACGCACGATTTGGAATTTGTGGCTATCATCTTTGCACTTAAGATTTGGAGGCATTATTTATGTGGAGAAAGGTTTCAAATCTACACGAACTATCAAAGCCTAAAGTACTTGTTTCCCAAAAGAAATTGAACATGAGACAACGTCATTGGATGGAGCTTCTTAAGGATTATGATTGTGACATTCTGTATCACCTCGGAAAGGCCAACAAAGTGGCGGATGCACTTAGTCGAAAGTCAAACATCGCGCATATGATGGTCAAAGAATGGACTTTACTTGAAGGGGTGCGAGATTCGAAATTCAAGTTTGAGGCAAGTCACCTCTCGAGTCTGTTAGCTACCTTGAGGATTGAACCGGAAATTCAGGCGAGGATTAAGGTATTATAATCTACGGACCATAAGATTCAAAAGATTTTGAATATGGATGCAACTAAGAGGAAAACCGACTTTCAAGTATCCGAGGACAAGATCTTAAAGTTTGGTGGATGACTGTGCATGCCCGAGGATGTGGAACTTAAAGAGAAAATCTTGGCGGAAGCTCACCGTAGCAACTACAGCATTCATCCGGGCAGTACGAAAATGTATCAAAATTTACATCAGCACTACCGGTGGAACGGAGTGAAAGTGGATGTAGTTAAGTAGATGACCAAGTGTTTAACGTGTCAACAAGTGAAGGCGCATCATTGTAAGCCTGGTGGACTGTTGCGACCATTGGAAATTCTCGAGTGGAAATAAGAACACATTACTATGGACTTCGTCATGGGATTACCGAGGAGCCAGAGAGGCCATGATTCGATTTGGGTTATCATCGACAAATTGACTATGTCAGCATATTTTCTGACAGTGCAAAAGGATTTTGCAATGGATAGGTACGTTGAGCTATATATGCGACCAATAGTCCGTCTTTATGGGGTGCCAGTTACGATCACGTCAGACAGAGACCCTAAGTTCACCGCAACCTTTTGGAAAAGTCTTCAGACGGCTATGGGGACGAAGCTGCAATATAGCACGGCCTATCATCCGTAAACGGATGGTCAGTCTGAAAATACAAGTCAGATGCTCGAGGACATGTTGTGAGCATGCATGATAGATTTTAATGGAGGTTGGGAAGAACAGTTACACCTCGTTGAATTTGCCTACAATAACAGTTATCAGCATAGTATCAGAATGGCACCGTTTGAGGCATTGTCCAGCAGAGCGTGCAGAACTCCAGTTTATTAAGATGAGGTTGGTGAAATGAGTATAACTGGTCCAGAGTTAGTACAACAGTCAGTCGAGGTAGTTAAGATCATCCGAGACAAGCTTAAGACCGCTCAGAGTCGTCAAAAGAGTTATGTGGATTGGAGAAGTAGGCCTTTGGAATTTCAAGTGGGAGATCATATCTTCCTTAAAGTGTCGCCAATGTGAGGAACATCTCGATTTAGCAAGAAAGGAAAGTTGAGTCCAAGGTACGTAGGTCCGTTTGAGATATTAGAATAGATTGGAACTCTAGCCTATCGACTAGCCTTGCCGCTGAATTTGTCTCTAGTTCACAACATTTTTCACGTGTCTATGCTGAGGAAGTATAAACCGGATCCGAATCACGTACTGAATTATGAAGAAATAGACGTGGATGACAGGGTGTCGTATGTGGAAAAACCTATCTGGATTGAGGACAGAAAGGAGCAGATTTTAAGAAACAAGACGATCACATTAGTTAAAGTCGTATGGCAGCATCACGGTACAGAAGGGGCCACTTGGGAAAGTGAAAAGATCATGAGGCGTTAGCACCCCCATTTGTTTGAGTAGCGTAGTTTGGTTGTAAATTTCGAGGATGAAATTTTTGTAAGGGGGGAAGAGTTGTGACATTCTAAATTTCGACCCATTTTCGGGATTTATGAAATGAATATTTCTTCAATGCGCTTTCAGTGAAATCTCGCTCGAAATTGATCACTTTCGAGTAGACTAATCGTTAGGGAATGGCTAGCTAGGAATCAAGTACGTAAACCTAAAAACTTGGCCAGGGATTGACACTTCAACCATAAGAATTGGCAAGGGAATATTTTGGGCCATTAAAAGCCGATCCAAGGATGATTACGGAACGATCCGCAAATGTTGTGTAATTGGATCGCGGGTGATTCTGCTTAGTGATTATATAAATTTCGAACGATCATAAACCTAATCCGAACGATCATAAACCTAATCCGAACGATCATAAACCTAATCCGAACGATCGCGTCATTTGGGACTAGTGATTGACCCTCGCAATTACATGACAACCGAGGTCGCCATGGCTCGAGTAAACTTAGATGTGGCTTGATATCAAATCGGCCACAAGTCGATACGCGTAAATTCCTAAAAGCCGCCCGTTAGTTCAAGATACACTAAAGTCGCGTTCGATTGAATTTGGCCATTAATTAGAATCCGAATTGGGTATCGAGGTTTTAAGAATTCCACGACTAATTTGTCGGACATCGTCTCATTAAACGTGGCTAATCGTCGGGTTGATCGGAAATGCAGAAAAAGGAAAATTGGGAAAATGTTTTTGTGAATAATGTTGAATCCCTCTCTCTCTCTCTCCTCTCTCTCTCCTCCCCCACGTTGCCTCACGTGTTGCTTCTTCTTCTGTCCTATTTTCTACTGCTCCCATACTTCTCTTTGCTGACTATTGACTCCTCAAGCTACCCCGCGCCTCTGCTGAACCCGCGCTTACTGACTTCTACATTTTCTACTAACTTGCTGCTGTCTTCTGCTTCGGCCGCTGACTTCTGTGTTGCTGACTGCTTCTACTTCTGGTTGACTGTTGCCCACGCCTCTGCTGCTGCTGCTGCCCATAACGTTGATGACCAGTCCCACCAACTCCACCGGCCATCATCATTGACTTCCCCGTTCTACTGACTTTTCCCCCCACGTTGTCTGATAAACCCCCCACCAACTTCACCCTTTTCTTCTTCTTTTCCTTTGCTTCGCTGCTTCTGTTTTGCTGCATTTTCCTCGCTGCTTCTTGCTTCTTCTTGCTGCACGCCCATCCAGCAGCTTCGTCTGCCTCCACCGGCCAACTGCCTCAGCCGTCCGACGACCGCTCGCCACCATCCCTTGCTGCTGCACCGGTGAGGTTGCTGCTGCCCTTTCGCTCAGTTTTTCTTCCTTAGGCTCCTAGTAAGTACTCCCTAAGCCATAGTTAGTATAATGGGTTACAAAGGGACGTGTTTAAGGGTGGATTAGAGGTTGTGAATAGTTGGTTTAGTGGCTGGTTGTGCTTGGTTTGCTTGGTGGTGCTTGTTGGTTGATTTCCGGTAAGGTTGCTACTGCGTCGCTGGATTTTACTATTTTTTCTGTGACTTGTGTGGGCTGAATTTGAGGAAGTGTTCTTCATGAAAGTTCCTCATGACATCTTTTATTATAAAATAAATTAAATCTGGAATTTTTGGAGATCATTTAGGGTCATTCGTAAGTCCATTTTTGGACCATATTCAGTCTGCCGGATTTACTGTTCACCCGACCTTCTGGTCTTTCCGATTTTCTATAAATTTTCCAGACCTCTTTTCAACAAAATTCCTTGACAAAAATTGTTAAGAACATTCATGTCTATGACATATAAAAATTTTAGAGCTTTTCAAAGTGATTTGGGTACTGAATGAGTTGTATTTTGATGGTGTGAGGGGCTGTCCAAGCGAACCGGGTTCTGTCCGAATTTGAGTGTCAAAACAAGGTGTTTACAATCAGAACTGGATTTCATGTCCTTCATGAAAAATGTTTATAAAGATGTTTTGTATAACATATCCAAATTTCAGAATTTTTGGAGTTGATTTACTATTTATTTCAAACGGATTTCGGTCACTGCGCAACTGCCCAGTTTGGACCCGGTTTTGTACATTTTCGGTTTTTCTCTCTCTCGAGAATCATTCGGTATTATCGTGGCGTTTTGACGGATTTAGTTGACATTGGGCTAATTTACAAAGATAAGAATTGATAATGATTGTTAAGATGTGTGCATGGTCACGACACGTTCCATCTAGGCGGGAGTTCGGATGCCGTCTAGTATCCGGGGTTGCCCGGGGTTGTTCGATCCCATACGATGCCGATCGCAGTGGAGGCTGGATTGATGCTCCTAAGTGGAATGCCGTTGGGTACCCGGTTTGCCGGGGGGTGTTCGATGTCACGCCTCGAACCCTACGGCGCGCGAGCATCCCAATCGAGGTCGAAGTTGTGCGACGTCCCAGGACGCGTCGCCGACCCAACACCCAACACAGAGATTAAGATACATGCGGAAGCAACATAAACACCCGTACAATTTAAAATACCGTGACCCAGGAGAACACAAACAATAAACAACATTATAAATATACACTTGCATTAACAACAGGGAAACATATACAATATCCATTTAAAGCATACGCACAAAAAAAACCAAAAGCGGGTCAACGGCCACTACTGACAAAAAGGGATAAGTGGTCTGGGCGGTCAGTCTAAACACTAACTAAGGAAGGGCTCCGGTCAAAAAGGTATCGGCCCAACCTAGCTAGGTTTACGGCTAAACCCTAAGGTACCCAGTCCGGGTCGGATCCCGAGGACTCGGAAGAGCTGTCAGACGGCTCGTCCTCGGAGTCCATGGAATCCAGCTCGGACTCGGCCTCTGCCGACTCCTCCTCAGAATCCTCCTCCTCAGGCTCGCCCTCCTACTCGGGGTCCTGCTCCATCGACTTTGGCTCGCCATCCGACTCCATAGGCTCCGGGTCGAAATCTCAGTCCACCGGCTCCTCATCCATCGAGTCTGACTCGTCGACCTCCCAGATGACGTGTCCATGTCCGTCGTCAGAATCCTCTCTGAACGAGGCCTCGGGGCTCGCCAAATCTCCATCCTCACACTGGGGATCTATATCACCTAACCCGTTGAACGGGACATCAAAGGTCCTAAGAGGTCCGAATGTCCCGGAGTAGTCCCTAAAGCACCAAACTATATACTCGTGGGCCTGAAAGTGCTGCTCGCCCACGTCGACTCATACTATAGTAAAGTGTCTAATATACGTATCCCCATTCCCTACGGGGTACTCGAACACCTCCCAGTCTATCCGGGACGGGATTCCAAAACGGATAGGCACGTCGAACATCCTCAGGGCCGGGGGTCTGAAAATGTGGGTTTTAACAACCGTGAGAACGAATCTCAATGAGTAACCCCCTAAACCTAAACTAGGCTAACATGCACCTCCTGACAGGCAAACAATCACACAACACCAATTCAACAATCACTTGACCTAGGCCCTCGGGCCCAGATCGAACATATCACGACCTTGCAGGTTAGGTATATAATAATCACAATACTGGCACATACGCGAACATACTAGCCACACATACGCCATGCACATGTTCATGCTCCTTGATGTCTGCTTCACACATAGTTCACCGATTCGCACATGCTCGCACAATTGCCAATGCATTCTTTTAGAGTTCGACCCGCGTAAAACGCATCAGGTCTGTATCAATATCCAACACTTCCTGGCCTATGTAAAACGCATCAGGCCCAGTATCTCTAGCTCGTGTAAAACGCATCAGGCACAACACCGATCTCCATATACAGATCGAACCCGCATAGAACGCATCAGGTTGGCCGTCTTCCTGCAATCCGGGCATCGTCCCGCGTATAAACGCATCAGGACGGGTTCAATACCATGCGTAACACGCATCAGGGCTTATAGTGATCACACGTGCACATACCAAATTTTATCTGAGCCCCGCGTAAAACGCATTAGGGCGATTAAGTGATCACATGTTCATGTCAGGCACGCATACTCGCATAATTCTCGTATCAAGCCAATGCTCAACATGCGAAATGCGTGGCCATGCAATTCAGCACTTGGGCAACAACACGATACACAATGAGTATCCAATTTCACATAGGCACATAACACATCATACCAAGTCACGCTCAAACAAATGCCACGACATGCTCTAATAATCATTTAGCATGCTCAGGTCGTCACATTAACATGCTCAATTTAACCCAATTACTCAATTCGGCCACAGCACAACATTGGCACCCGATCACACACACTTAGCCATGTAAAATTTCAAAGCTAATGGCCCATTAATCTCCTCACTACTCGGCCACATTCAACACGCAACATGGCATCACAAAAATTGATCGAGAATGAGCACAAATCAGCCACTTCAAGACGAATCAAGACCTACTCGGAAATTCCACAATTGAACTCTAGATTACCCATACTTAGTCAAATTAATCACCTTGTGGACAGCCACCAAATCAGGTCGATCTAAGCAATTACTCCGCTCCCAAATTAGCACATTAAGCCACTAAATTTAGCACAAAACCAACCTTCATATCAGCCACTAATTATCCCTAAAAAAACCCATAAATTAGCCTAATGCTATCTAGAAATGCTAATTAGCCTAATTAGGGTTTAGGGTTAATACTCACCTAGGCTCTTAAACTCTAATTAGTGGGCTGAACCGGCGGGGAACGGGCAGCTGGTCACCGACTCACGGCGGCGGATGGTGGCTCCCGCGGTGGCGTGTGGCGGCGACAGCGATGGCTTGGTGGTGTCCCGGCCTAGCAAGGTGGCGAGGGGGGGTGCCGGTGATGGTGATGGTAGCGGACAGGAAAGAGAGAGGGAGAAATGAGGGTGGCTTGGTGGTGAGGTGAGACGGCGGACGGCGGCGGCTCCTCCGGCGGCGGCGGCTCACGGCCGAGCAAGGAGGAAGAGGGGGAGGCGAGATTGAGAGAGGAGAGGGAGTGGCCGGATGGGGGAGTCGAATGAGGGGAGAGAGAGAGATTGAGGGAGGTTTATGCTTGGCTTAGTGGGGGTTGTTGAACAACTTCCCAAAAATGACCATCAAGCCCTCACACTATTGGCCAAGATCAACTAAGACTAAAATATCTAGGGATAGATTGGTCCACTAATTTCAACAATAATAGGGGCTAAGCAAGACCATAATATCCTCCAATTAATCCCCAAAATTCGGAATACAAGCATAGGGCATAGGGGCAAAACGGTAATTTTCTTACTCCGGGCTGAATTTCCAATTTTCGACTTTACCGATCCCAAATATAATTGGCCACACTTATACGACGTTGTCCTTGCAAAAATAGTCGTGTACATCCACGAAATTCGACACCGAAGTTCGGACTCAATTCCACGATTGATTTCGCTCAAATGCGATTTTAGTATCTCTCACTAAGGGGCGGCTGTTTAGGGGTTACGCGTATCTACTTAGGATTACTCGAGTCGTGACGATCTCGATCTCCCAGAGAATATGAGGATTTATCACTAGTTCCGGGGGTCGCGATCGTTTGGAATAAGTTCGGGATCGTTCGCCGCGCGTACTCTCGGTCGTGCGGAATCACCTGCGATCTGATCGTACGTCGTCGGCCAAACCAAATCCGTCACCTTCCTTGGATCGGCCCACATTGGCCCAAAATATTCCCTCGTCGAACTCGATTCACGGTCGAGTTCTTGGGTCCACGTACTATTTTCTTAGTTAGCCATTCCCTATTGGTCAGTATCCCGAGAATGATGAGTTACGGGCGATACTTACTAAAACGAAATGAGAAATACATATCCATTTTATTAATCACGAAAGTGGGTCGAATTTAGAACGTTACAACTCTTCCCCCCTTACAAAAATTTCGTCCTCGAAATTTATAATCCAAACCCGACAACTCAAATAAATGGGAGTGCTGACGTCGCATTACTTTTTCGCTTTCCCAGGTGGTGCCTTCTGTCCCGTGATGTTCCCAAACAACTTTGACCAACGGGATCGTCTTATTCCTCAAAACCTGCTCCTTCCTATCCTCGATTCGCACCGGTCTCTCTACGTACGACACCCTGTCGTCCACGTCTATTACTTCATGATTCAGCACGTGGGTCGGATCCGGTTCGTACTTCCTTATCATTGACACGTGGAAGACGTTATGAACTTGCGACAAATTCGGCAGCAAGACAAGACGATAAGCCAACGTTCCAATCCTCTCCAAAATCTCGAACGGGCCTATATACCTTGGACTCAGCTTTCCTTTCTTGCCAAACCGAGACAGTCCTCTCATCGATGAGATCTTAAGGAATACATGGTCACCAACCTGAAACTCCAACAGTCTACGCCTTCGGTCCGCATAACTCTTCTGATGGCTCTGAGCTATCCTTAGCCTTTCCTGGATAATCTTTACCGTTTCCATCGACTGCTGAACCAACTCTGGACCCGTTACACTTCTTTCTCCCACTTCATCCCAACATAATGGTGTTCTACACGCTCTGCCATAAAGTGCTTCAAACGGTGCCATCCCAATACTCTGCTGAAAGCTGTTATTGTAGGCAAATTCAACCAAATGCAACTGCTCTTCCCACTTGCCCTGAAAGTCTAATACACATGCTCTCAGCATATCCTCTAAGGTCTGAATAGTCCTCTCAGATTGGCCATCCGTCTGCGGATGATAGGCCGTACTGAACTGCAACTTTGTTCCCATGGCCGCTTGTAGACTTTTCTAAAAATTAGCAGTGAACCGGGGATCACGGTCCGAAGTGATCGATACCGGTACTCCATGAAGATGGATTATCTACCGCACATACAATTCCGCATACCTTTCCAACTCAAAGTCCTTTCGCACTGTCAGGAAGTACGCTGACTTGGTCAATCTGTCCACTATCACCCAAATAGAATCGTCTCCTCTGGCTTCTTGGCAATCCTGTTACAAAATCCATCGTAATATGCTCCCATTCCCATTTGGGATTTCCAACGGCTGCAACATTCCACCAGGTTTACAATGCTGTGCCTTCACTTGTTGGCACGTCAAACACTTGGCCACATGCTTGGCCACATCTAACTTCATTCCATTCCACCAATAATGCTGTCGCAGGTTCTGGTACATTTTCGTGCTGCCCGGGTGAATGCTATAATTGCTCCTATGAGCTTCTGATAAAATCTCTTCCTTAAGCTCCAAATCATCGGGGACGCACAAACGTCCTTGAAACTTAAGAATTCCGTCCTCAGACACTTGGAAGTCCGGTTTCCTCTTAGAGCCATCCATCTCCAGAATCTTCTGAATCTCAGGGTCCGTAGACTGCAACGCCTTAATCTTGGTTTGCACCTCCGGTTCAATCCTTAATGTTGCCACCAAACTGGAGAGGTGTCCTACCTCGAACTTAAACTCTAAGTCTCGCGCTCCTTCCAACAAAATCCACTCTTTGACTATTAATTACGCGATGCTCGATTTCCGGCTTAAGGCATCCGCTACCCGATTAGCTTTTCCGGGATGATACAAAATGTCACAATCGTAGTCCTTCAGAAGTTCCATCCAACGCCTTTGCCTCATATTCAATTCCTTCTGCGAAAACAAATACTTGAGGCTCTGATGGTCCGTGTAGATCTGGAACTTTTCCCTGCACAAATAGTGCCTCCAAATCTTGAGTGCGAAAATGATTGCTGTCAATTCCAAGTCGTGAGTCGGGTAGTTCATCTCATGAGGCCTTAACTGACACGATGCATAAGCAACCACCCTTCCATGTTGCATTAGCACGCATCTCAATCCCTTGAGCGAAGCATTACGATAAATCTCATATCTTCCTGGTCCTGAAGGGATCGTTAGCACTGGCGCAGTCGTCAATCTCTGCTTCAACTCTTGAAAGCTCTCTTCGCACCTTTCCGTCCATTCAAACTTAGTCTCCTTCTTAAGCAACCTTGTCAATGGAGTGGCTATTGCTGAGAATCTTTCCACGAATCGCCTATAGTAACCTGCCAGCCCTAAGAAGCTTCGAACCTTAGTAAATGTCGTCGGTCTCGGCCAATCCATCACTGCTTCAATCTTTACCTAATCCACGGAGATTCCTTCTCCATAAATTATATGCCCAAGAAATGCTACTTAGCTCAGCCAAAATTCGCACTTGCTAAACTTAGCATACAGTGCATGCTCTCTTAACGTTCGTAGAACCTTTTCCAAGTGTACCTCATGTTCCTCGGGACTCTTTGAATACACCAAAATATCAGACAATGACAAACTGATCCAAAAACTCCTTGAATACCCGATTCATTAAGTCCATGAAAGCAGCAGGGGCATTCGTCAGTCCAAACGGCATTACTGTGAATTCATAGTGCCCATACCTCGTCCTGAATGCCGTCTTTGGGATATCCTCCTTTTGGATCCTTAACTGATGGTACCCTGTCCTTAGATCAATCTTAGAAAATACCGAGGCTCCTTGTAACTGATCGAACAGGTCGTCAATCCTTGGGAGGGGATACTTATTTTTTATTGTCACTTGATTCAGCTGGCGGTAATCAATACATAGCCTCAACGACCCATCCTTCTTCCTTATGAACAATACCGGCGCCTCCCATGGAGACGCACTCGGTCGGATAAAACCTTTGTCCAGCAGTTCCTGCATCTAAACCTTTAATTCTTTCAACTCTGACAACGACATCCTATAAGGCGGCTTCAAGATTGGCTCAGTCCCAGGGGCCAACTCGATAACAAACTCCACTTCTCTTTCTGGTGGCAATCCCGACAATTCCTGAGGAAAGACATCGGGGAAGTTGCACACCAATGCTATATCCTATAACCGCACTTCTCCTACCATCGAATCAACCACACTTGCTAGGTAACCTTGACATCCCTCATCCAATAACTTGGTTGCTTCTACTGATGAAACCCAAGGGATCGAGGTTTCTCCTCGACTCCCTACAAACTCAAATCTAGGGTGTCCAGGCGGACTAAACTGAATCACCCTGCTACTGCAATCCATCACAACATTCTGTTTGACTAACCAATCCATGCCCACAATCACATCAAAATCATACATTGTCAAAACAGCCAAATCTATCTTGCTTTCTACACCACCAATTACTATCTCACAGTCCGGGCATCCTAACGATATGCATATCTTATCCATTAATGGCGTAGTTACACATAATCGCACTTCTAACAAAACAGGTTTCAATCCAGCCAATTAAACAAGCGAGCAGACACAAATGAGTGCGACGCCATCAGATCAAACAAAGCATACGCGACATGATTGCACAGAGAAACCATACCTGTGACCACGCCCGGCGTATTCTCAACTTCTCTGCGCGCCATCGCATAAAATCGTCCTTGAGCTGGCGATCGACCTTGATTAGCCGGTGGGGGATTTCCGTCCTGGTTTCCTATCCGGGGTTGTTGCGGTTGAACCTGAGGTCCTGTGGGGTGCTGCTGGGGACAATTTCTTATTTGATGCTCCTAACTCCCACACTTGAAATAAGCCCCAAATCTATTCTGCTGGTGGTTCGGCTTCCCAATATTCTTTCTAGCCGGTGGGACGAATCGCCTGTTTCCCGCCATCGGCTTCTTCCCGAAGCGGCGGTTGTCCTTACTCTGGTCGAACCGCGATCCAGAAGCAGCTGCCCTTTCCATTTGATCCCGTTCTATGGCTTGAGCCCGTTCATACATCTCCCCGTAGCCCCGAATGTTGAGCGATATCATCTGACTCCTAAGGTCCGACTTTAGTCCATCTCGGAATCTCTGAACCTTATCCTGTGGGTTCTCCACCATCCTAGGTGCAAACTTCGACAATCTAGCGAACTCCGCTTCATACTGGTCTACGGTCATCTGTCCTTGGCGGAGCCTCATAAATTCCGCCAGTTTCCTTTCCTGGGCACTCTCTGAGAAATATTTTCCATAAAAATTCTGGGTAAACACGGCCCAAGTCTGGGCGGTATCCTCTGGGAATACTCTTTCCCTGGTGGCCTTCCACCAATCATTTGCATTGTCCTGCAGCTGATATACAGCCAAAGTCACCCTTTCAGGCTCGGTGCACCCCAGAACTTCAAAGGCTTTCTCTAATTCTTCTACCCAATGCGGTGCAGCCTCGGGGTCACCTTTTCCGTCGAACTTCGGTGGGTTTAACTTCAAGAACTGATCGACCAACTTAGACATCGGCCTGATCACATTTGCCGGTCCCGAAGCTGGATTCCCGTGATCCCTCTGATTCTCGATATTTCTGTTATTCCCATTGGCCCCATTGGCAGCAGCAACGGCGGCCTCAACAGCAGCGGCAACAGTGGCATTTCTCTCCTGGGTCTGCCTACCCATCAGTATTCCCACTTCCTCGAGTGCCCTCAAAATCCCATCTACCCTGGGGTCCTCTGCAACCCTCACTTGCGGTTTTACGTGGTCTTGCCCACGACCTCGACCTCGACCCCTACCACGACCTCGACCTCTACCTCTTCCTTTGCTACTCATCTTCACAACTCGCACGCTCACCTACCTGCTATAATTCCATTCAGGAATTAGAAACCTAAACCAAGCTAAACCGGTCTAAGGTCCTAGGCAGGGAACTAACACAACAGCAATTAATCACTCAGCATGCGACCAAACATAAGCAGCATAAGACCTCAACCAAGGAGATACACGTACTTACCTCGGGTCCTGCCGCACTTGCACTTTACAGGTCAGTTCAAACAACCAGTCAATCAAGACACAAACAGTCAGGAGGTACACGTAGCACACAAGGTCTCCCTATTGGCTACCCAAGGTCATCGCTCCTTATCACTCCAGGCTTCGACCAAATTGGACCGAGCTGACCTTGCTCTGATACCAAATTAACGGGGGATGTCACGCCCTGAACCTTACGACGCGCGAGCATCCCAACCAAGGTCGAAGTTGTGTGACGTCCTAGGACGCATCGCCGACGCAACACCCAACACAGAGATTAAGACACATGCGGAAGCAACATAAACACCCGTACAATTTAAAACACCGTGACCCAGGATAGCACAAACATCAAACAACATTATAAATATACATTTGCATTAACAATAGGGAAACATATACATTATCCATTTACAGCATAAACACAAAAAAAACCAAAAGCAGGTCAATGGCCACTACTGACAAAAAGGGGTAAGTGGCCCGGGCGGTCAGTCTAAACACTAACCTAAGGAAGGGCTCCGGTCAAAAAGGTATCGGCCCAACCTAACTAGGGTTACGGCTAAACCCTAAGGTATCCAGTCCGAGTCGGATCCCAAGGACTCGGAAGAGCTCTCAGACGGCTCATCCTCGGAGTTCATGGAATCCAGCTCGGACTCGACCTCTGCCGGCTCCTCAGAATCCTCCTCCTCAGGCTCGCCCTCCTGCTCGGGGTCCTGCTCCATCGGCTCTGGCTCGCCATTCGACTCCATAGGCTCCGGGTCGAAATCCCAGTCCACCGGCTCCTCATCCATCGGGTCTGGTTCGTCGACCTCCCAAATGACGCGTCCATGTCCGTCGTCAGAATCCTCTCCGTATGAGGCCTCGGGGCTTGCCAGATCTCCATCCTCACACTGGGGATCTACATCACCTAGCCCGTTGAACGGGACATCAAAGGTCCTAAGAGGTCAGAATGTCCCGGAGTAGTACCTAAAGCACCAAGCTATATACTCGTGGGCCTGAAAGTACTGCTTGCCCACATCGACCCATACTGTAGTAAAGTGTCTAATATACGTATCTCTGTTACCTACAGGGTACTCAATCACCTCCTGGTCTATCCGGGACGGGGTTCCAAAACGGATAGGCACGTCGGACATCCTCAGGGCCAGGGGTCTGAAAATGTGGGTTTTAACAACCGTGAGAACAAATCTCAGCGAGTAACCCCCTAAACCTAAATTAGGCTAACATGCACCTCCTGACAGGCAAACAATCACACAACACCAATTCAACAGTCACTTGACCTAGGCCATCAGGCCCAGATCGAACATATCACGACCTTGCAGGTTAGGCATATAATAATCACAATACTGGCACATACGCGAACATACTAGCCATACGTACGCCATGCACATGTTCATGCTCCTTGATGTCTGCTTCACACATAGTTCACCGATTTGCACATGCTCGCACACTTGCCAATGCACTTTTTTAGAGTTCGACCCACGTAAAACGCATCAGGTCTGTATCAATATCCAATACTTCCTGGCCTGCGTAAAACGCATCAGGCCCAGTATCTCTAGCCCGCATAAAACATATCAGGCGCAACACCGATCTCCATATAAAGACCGAACCCGCATAAAACGCATCAGGTTGGCCGTCTTCCGGCAATCCGGGCATCGTCCCACGTAAAACGCATCAGGACGGGTTCAATACCCCGCGTAGCACGCATCAGGGCTTATAGTGATCACACATGCACATACCAAATTTTATCTGAGTCCCGCGTAAAACGCATCAGGGCGATTAAGTGATCACATGCTCATGTCAGGCACGCATACTCGCATAATTCTCGTATCAAGCCAATGCTCAACATGCGAAATGCGTGGCCATGCAATCCAGCACTCGGGCAACAACACGATACACAATGAGTATCCAATTTCACATAGGCACATAACACATCATACCAAGTCACGCTCAAACAAATGCCACGACGTGCTCTAATAATCATTTAGCATGCTCAGGTCGTCACATTAACATGCTCAATTTAACCCAATTACTCAATTCGGCCACAGCACAACATTGGCACCCGATCACACACACTTAGCCATGTAAAATTTCAAAGCTAATGGCCCATTAATCTCCTCACTACTCGACCACATTCAACACGCAACATGGCATCACAAAAATTGATCGAGAATGAGCACAAATCAGCCACTTCAAGACGAATCAAGACCTACTCGGAAATTCCACAATTGAACTCTAGATTACCCATACTTAGTCAAATTAATCACCTTGTGGACAGCCACCAAATCAGGTCGATCTAAGCAATTACTCCGCTCCCAAATCAGCACATTAAGCCACTAAATTTAGCACAAAACCAACCTTCATATCAGCCACTAATTATCCCTAAAAACACCCCTAAATTAGCCTAATCCTATCTAGAAATGCTAATTAGCCTAATTAGGGTTTAGGGTTAATACTCACCTAGGCTCTTAAACTCTAATTAGTGGGCTGAACCGGCGGGGAACGGGCGGCTGGTCACCGACTCACGGCGGCGGATGGTGGCTCCCGCGGCAGCGTGTGGCGATGACAGCGATGGCTTGGTGGTGTCCCGGCCTAGCAAGGCGGCCGGGGAGGGGGGGTGCCGGTGATGGTGATGGTAGCGGACGGGAAAGAGATAGGGAGAAATGAGGGTGGCTTGGTGGTGAGGTGAGACGGCGGACGGCGGTGGCGCTCGGCGGCGGCTCCTCCGGCGGCGGCGGCTCACGGCCGAGCAAGGAGGGAGAGGGGGAGGCGAGATTGAGAGAGGAGAGGGAGTGGCCGGATGGGGGAGTCGAATGAGGGGAGAGAGAGAGATTGAGGGAGGTTTAAGCTTAGCTTAGTGGGGGTTGTTGAACAACTTCCCAAAAATGACCATCAAGCCCTCACACTATTGGCCAAGATCAACTAAGACTAAAATATCTAGGGGTAGATTGGTCCACTAATTTCAACAATAATAGGGGCTGGGCAAGACCATAATATCCTCCAATTAATCCCCAAAATTTGGAATACAAGCATAGGGCATAGGGGCAAAACGGTAATTTTTCGATTCCGGGCCGAATTTCCAATTTTCGACTCTATCTATCCCAAATATAATTGGCCACACTTATACGACGTTGTCCTTGCAAAAATAGTCGTGTACGTCCACGAAATTCGACACCGAAGTCCGGATTCAATTTCACGATCAATTTCGCTCAAATGCGATTTTAGTGTCTCTCACTAACGGGCGGTTGTTTAGGGGTTACGCGTATCGACTTAGGATTACTCGAGTCGTGACGATCTCGATCTTCCAGAGAACACGAGGATTTATCACTAGTTCCGGGGGTCGTGATCGTTCGGAATAAGTTCGGGATTGTTCACCGCGCATACTCTCGGTTGTGCGGAATCACCCGCGATCCGATCGTACATCGTCGGCCAAAACAAATCCGTCACCTTCCTTGGATCGGCCCACATTGGCCCAAAATATTCCCTCGTCGCTTATCGGAGTCGGACTCGACTCACGGTCGAGTTCTTGGGTCCACGTACCGTTTTTCAAGTTAGCTTTTCCCTATTGGTCAGTATCCCGAGAATGATCAGTTCCGGGCGAGACTTACTAAAACGAAATGAGAAATACATATCCATTTTATGGATCACGAAAGTGGGTCGAATTCAGGACGTTATATTTGATCCCCAATGTTGCCGTCGCCGACGTAGCGGGATGATGCCTGGTTATGCCAGAAGACCGGCGGGAGTTCGGTGGCCCAAGGGATCGTTAATAATTTGGACTTAATGAGTGCGATTTGCATTGGGGAATGCTTTGCCTGAATTAATTGATGAGCACGTCTGGATTATTAACCGTGTTATGCATGATTATGCCTTGAATTGCGTTGTACAAGCTTGATGAGCAATTGGCCATGTTATGACGGAATTCTAACGTGTAGGGCTTGCATATGTGCCGAGGCGAGGTAAGGGCGCTTGTGATTGTTATGACATGTTGGATGTCGGTATTGCATGATTAGGATTGTTCGGAGGTACGAGTTAGCCTCAGCGAGGCTTAGGTAGTTACTTATTGAGATTTATCTCATCCCCTGTTGTTAAACATTTTTCAGGCTTGAAATGACGAGTAGTCATCACGTGCGGTTCGGAGTTCTGGGGTGATGTTGGGCATTGGATGTATCATCCTTTTGGATGCCCTGTTGTAGAAGAGTTTAAGTTAACCTCCCTTTTGTATCCGTGGCCTCGTTAGGAAGTGGCTTTGTGTAAGGCTTGTAATTGTGTAAACCTCCTGGGATTATCTGTGTGAGCTTTTAATGACTTGCTGGTTTTTATCGGAAATGTTTTCCTTACTACCCCGTCTATTTGAATGTTATATGGAGTGTTCGTATTCGCTTCCGCGTGCGTTTAATCGCTAGTGTTTCGATTGGATCGGCGACAAGTCCTGAGATGTCGCATACTTGACGACCTCGGAGGGATGTTGCGTGCTCATTTGGGTTCGGGGCGTGACAGTTAACGATTGTTCTTTAGGGGTGTCAACAGTTTGGTTCAGTGGGTTTTCATTATACCCAAACCAAACCGAACCATATGGAATGTGTGCATGTTTTGACCCGAACCGAAAACACAATTCGGTTCAGTTCGGTTCGGCCCGGGTCTCAGGATTCCTCTTTCTTTTCTTTTTTCTTTTTTTGGCTTCTTCTTCTTCCTTTGCCGAAGAAGAAAAGAACACAGTACATGAATATGCATATACGGTGCAGTAAGTTTCTTGTTGAAATAAACCTAGAACTCGTTCATGACTTCCGGTTGTTTATTAATTGGTGCACACACATGTTATTTTTACTATTACTATTGTTATAATTGATATTATTATTATTATTATTATTATTATTATTACTACTACTACTACCACCATGAATGCAGACCCTGACGAATATAATTACAATTAAAGTCTACAGCTATATCGTTTCTGTCAATTTAAATAATGTCTATCTTTAATTTTTTTTCCTTTTAATCAAGAAAAGGTGGCCTCATTTATGCCTTTCTTTTGTGTTGTACTTGTACACTAGGTTATTTCATTGCATTTGCATTTAGTAATAAATATAATTTAGGGTTAATACCACGAAAAACCTCAAACTAGTACATTTGTGATAAATTTACCCCAAACTAATTTTTTGACAATCAAAAACCTCAAACCGGTACACCTGTGACAAATTTACCCTTAAATTTTTCGTTATTTTGCTGAGTTGGATGACACATGGCAGTTGACGGATGTACCGATTTGGGATTTTACCCTTCGTTAGTCACAGTTGTACCGGTTTAAGATTTTTCATAGTATTAATCCAATTTAGTAGAAACTAATGGAGGGTAAATTTATCACAGGTGTACCAGTTTGGGGTTTTTGTAGTCAAAAAATTAGTTTAGGTAAATTTGTCACACGTATACCAATTTGGGGTTTTATTAATATTAATCCTACAATTTATGGGTTGTTCATATTTAGTAGGTACGACACTTTGTTATTATAAATAAAGATCACTGAAGCAATCAATTGGCAGAATCAATTTATTTTCTAGTCGGCTTTCCATATAAGTATCGCTATTGGAGAAACAAATAAGATTATTGTCCATGCGGATATTATTCATAGGTGTAAAGCTCGTAAATGGTCGCGCCATGTGGCTGGACCATGTGCACCTTTAGAAAATAGGGTAAACGCATTAAACATAAGCCACAACGAAAATTTGCAATAAGAAATAATTTTTGGTGGAGTTTCTTCGCTATAAGATAGGAAAATGAGAAGCTTGTTGGGGCCTTCGTGCAACTTTTTATAGCAAACAGTCATAGAGAGCAAAATATTATCTCACTTCTCCTTTTGCCGCAAGTTTTAAAGCGCAATCCTTCTGTCCTGGTTTCTCTTCCACTGGAACATATATCAAAGTAAAACTGCTTACTTATTCAAAAACATAAACATGATGTGGGGACCGAGCAACAATTTGTACAGGAGCCGGCCATTCTCCGTGGAATTGAACTTTCTACATTTTACATGGATCATACAAACGAGGTTGTTGCTGTGACAGAGGGTGTGAAAGGATGAAGAAGGAGAAAGAAAAGCCTGAACCCAGCCCGAACCAAACCGTTAAACTACCTAAATTACTTTACTTATTACTAGAATTCGATGAGACCCGAACCAAAAAGACCTGAAATTTTCAATTCGGTGCGAGTATTTTTTACACCTAGTTCTGAGTGTTCATACTTTTAAATACCTCGTCATTTACTTTCCTGTGCAAAATCAACAAAGACCCTTTATAAACTTTGTCTATTCATATGGATTTATCCATACCCTTATTTAATCGACACAGTGGAACATTTTTACCTCAAACAGGTTGTAGTCAACGGTTTGGAGACTTCTTTGTAAGCATACATAAGTCTCTCCGTGAGCAGCACTTCATGATAAATGAAAGCGACAGTGTCTATAAAAAAGAGAATCTTTTTAATATAGTTGCCTTGAGCCTTTCTACCAAGCACAAATAGCTTGATTTGCTGTTTTTGGAAACCGGTGGATAACAAGACATGTACAATTTATTAACTTAGACATTTTATTAGAACTTTTCTTAAGCACACAAGTACACCATAGGATACAACTGTAGCCCGCTTGCAACTTGAACATAGAATACAATATATCATACGGCATAACATATGGGAGCATATGCTTTATGGATAGGTTTTATTATCAAAATGGACATGAAGCATATAATTTACTCACTAAATGCGTAATCTTCAAATCTCATCCTGCAATCTTTAAGTTGAACTTGAGCACCTAGGCTTCTGCCGCATTCACCTTTCAGACGATTTTCAGCTTCCTCCAAACAATTATAGCAATCCTCTTCTGTCAATACCCCATTGCACACACCATGGCCATAACAGATGTCATAGCTATAATAATAATTGGAACCATTGGTTGGTGTACCACCACACAATGTATCTAGGACAATATTTCTGTCAAAGAAATACTGACTCAGAGGAAGGTAACTCCTTTGACTGCATATATGATAAACCTCGGTTGTATCAGGAGAACATTTCACAATATTACATGTGAAAAATAGCCCTAGAACGAGGAGTTTCACCATATGCTGCATTGTGTTCATGATTTGGCTCTCTACCTTTACCTTTTCTCCTTGATTGTTTTTTCATTGAATTTCGTTTTGCGTGGTCTATATAAGAGTGGTTCTTCTTATAGGTTTCTCCACCAACTTTTTGTTTAAAAATTCAGTGGGAGGCTCTTTCGGATCTTTTCTAAGTATATTTTAGGAATCATTTACCTGCAACTTTGGGAGAAACGTTTGTAACTATCTAAGGTACTCAAAAGGCAATAGCCTTTCATGGTGATATCAAATTAATTAAAATACCTTGCCCAAAACCTAGTATTGGCTTAAAGGCCAAAAGTTATTGTCAAACTCATGCTGTTCATAATGTAGTGAACTAACATGCTCAGTTACAATACGGGAAAATGTGAATTTGTTTGCATTTGTTAACACATTAATTTAGCTAATGGTTTCTTTTGTCTAGATGTTACTTATCTATTGATGAGCTACACAATTTCGATGATTAATATGGAAAACAACAAGAAATATTACATGGAGGTCCTCTCTCTCTCTCTCTCTCTCTCTCTCTCTCTCTCTCTCTCTCTCTCTCTCTCTCTCTCTCTCATTATGAGAGACAAATTTGTATACATACATTCTTATGAATATGTCTTGTACTAAGTGGATTGAATTCATCGTCGTCACAAAGAATTACCATGATTATATCTTGTTAATTATTGTCCTTGTATTGAAGCAGAATATTCTCATCGAAGTCGTCACCATAAGTCGCTCTTTTTTTTGCTAGTATTACAATAAGTCATTGTGATATACATCTTGTTATCTGCTGCCCTGCATAACCCTAAAAAACACAAAACATTCGGTCATTGCCCTCGTTGCACTTGTAATAAAGAAAGAAAAAAATTGGTGAAGTGATTATTTTCCTTTGACGCGTGTAAAGTACCATTATTTACGACCAAAATTATTAGATCAAAATATCAAATAGTAATTAAGGTTGAGACCGTTGAAGAAATAACGGGTAATCCATTTTCATATTATGCAAATTCATACTATGACAAGATCCGTGGAACAATAACTGATGATAATTTTTATGTGATTATAATTATTACCAGAAATCATTGAAAGTATACTACTTTCCTTATAAAGTGATTGAGGTTGGCAAAGTCTTCGTGCATGTGAATTTTTTCTAGTTTTTTTTATGTATTATCTGGCGCTCGCCCAAGAAACATAAACTTTGTAAGATGCAGGCAAACTACTTTATCACAAATTATGGACAAAATCATTTAACTAGATCGGCTTGTCGTTAAATTTTTCCTAGTGTACTAAAAAAGAAAAAAAAAGGATTATTTTCGTTATCGTGATCTTTTCTAAAGTGAACCACCAAGGGAAAGCTAATGAATTACTAAGCTCAACGACTTAGCACAGACTTTCCCAAACCCCATTAATCGCAACTTTTGAATTTTAAAATTAATCAATTTAAACATGCAAAGCAGTTTATTTAAGAGTCATCACTCATCAATTAAGGTTGATTGAAACCTAAGTAAAGTATTACCTAAGTAAATTATTGAAGAATACTTTACTTCTGCAAACCAGATATTTAATGGATTCAGGAACTTGATTACCCTATATTAATCTACACACTTTTGATACTTTTTCTCTTTATGTTAAGGGAAAAAGTTACAAAAATCTCAAACTTTGTCCTCTATGACACATTTACCCTATACTATTTTTTGTGACACGAAAAACCCCAAACTTGTACCCATGTGACATATTTACCCCAAAAATTTATCTGTCATACCAAAAACCCAAACTTATGTATGGGTGACACATTCACCTCAAACTTTTCTTTGTACACCAAAAACCCCAAATTTTTTCATGTGACCAAATCGTTGGAGGCAAATGTGTCATACAAATACAAGTTTACTGTTTTTGGTGTCACAAGAAGACATTTGGGGTAATTGTGTTGTAACAGTCTGAATTTTCGATCCTTTTCCAGGATTTAAGAAATAAATTTGACCGAATGCACTATAGTGAGGTCTCACTTCGAAATGCGCATTCACGGGATGCTAACCTTAGGGTAGGGCAGTTACGGGATTGAGTTCGCACGACCAAAAGAACTCGACTTGGGTTCGACTTGACCATATCGATTGACGAAAAATGTTTTGAGCCAACCGAGGCCGATCTATTTGATTGATCGTGTCCAAAGTGGCACTAGTGACGCACCCTCGCAATTATATGACAACCGAGGTCGTCGGTGGAAATAAACTTAAACGTGATTTGACTTAGTGTCGGTCACGGGTCGAGAGCGCGTAATTCCGTAGAGCCACCCGTTAGCCGAGATAAGCTAAAGTTGCTATTGCTCGATTTTAGTCATTTCTTGGAATTCGGCCCGGAATCGAGAATTTTGAAAGTGACAATTTTGGATGGCCGATGACGTTTTGGCTTGGCCAACCTTTAGGGCCACCCATTTGAAAAATGGATTTCGGTCAGGGCAGGAAAAATTACGGTTTGCCCAGGCGCACTCGAGGCCGGATCGAAGGCCGTTTGAGGTTATTTTTCGCGGCCAAAGTCATTTTGGGGTGGCCACGCACATTTAGAGTGGTTTTGGCCAAAAATTGGAATTTCGACAAAAATTGGAAAAATAATATTATTTTATTCCCGAGACTTTGACGTGGATTTTCGAGGGCTTGCGCGATGAATTTCGCGATTCCGACGCCATATTATGTTGGCCACGCATATATGGAACGCGTATGTGCAAAAATTGGAATTTCGGTTCGGGATCGGAAAATTACGAAAATGCCCCTAGGCCATTTTTGATTAATTCCGAAAATTGGATTTAATTTTGGGATTAACCAAGGTGAGTTAGGCTTAACTCAGGTCTGGTCAACCATGGTTAAGAGCAAATGACCATTCTACCCCTAAATTATTGGATTAGGGCAAATCCTAGCCTTTGGATCAAGGGCAAAATTGTCCATTAGCCCTAGATCTTGACACTTGGAATCCACCCACACTTGTTGACCCATATTTGACCAGGTTATTCTCTCTCTTCAGCAGACCATTCGGCCATTTCTCCTGCAAGTTTTCTCTCCTTTCTCTGTTTTCTATTCTGCAGTTTACGTTTCTGCCATTTCCGGTACTGTTCACGCCGGAACAGTACCAGCCGGTGCTGCCCCCACCAAGCCAACATCACCAGCAACCATTTCCACCTCTGTGCAGCCACCACAGCCCCAGTTTTTGTCCAAAACAGCCTTGTTTCTCTGTTTTCTCTTTCCCGGTCTGCAAACAGTACCGCCGGAGCTTCGCCGGGCTCCGATCGCTGTTCCGTCCGACACCCAGCCGTCCAGCCTCGCCGTACGTCGCCGTCCAGCGTAGTCCGTACAGTGTCCGTACGGTACTGTTCACCCGTCCGTACGGATCACTGTTCACGCCGGACCGTCGGACGCCGCGGCTGTCACCGGCACCTCTCCGGCCACCGTCCCAGCCTGTCCGTACAGTGTCCGTACCGAGTGGTACTGTTCATCGCGTCCGTACGGAACACTGTTCACGCCGTCCGTAAATCGCCGGCGACGCTGCTGCCGCTGTCCCGGCCCGTTCCAGCCCCGTTCTGTCTCGCCTTTTAGTAAGTGTTTTCCCAAATGTCATTTAGGACCTCGGGTATTTCTAGACTGTTTAGTATTCGGTTTAAGTGATTTTAGGATTCATGTTAGTGGTTATTTCGTGGCTGTCTTCTGGACTAAATTAGGGGCTGAATGTTTGGAGGTTGTGGGCTGATTGGGTGACGAAATTCGTGGTTTAGGAATGCTGAGTTAGGGCGGTGATGTCGAGGATCGATCGGGAATTAAATGGGTGATTAATTGGAAATGTATTGGCTTGATTGGGTTTATCGGATTAATTGTGTAGTTTGCTGTCATTGGCTTGTTCTAGTTTGTGATTGGGCCGAATGTGATGTGGTGCTATGCCGTGTGTGTGGCCGTGAGGTGTGGTGGCGTGGACATGTGAATGTGCATTGAGTTTGTGTGCCGAGTGTGGGTGATCATGTGGTGTCCGTGTGATGAGAATGCGTGTTTGTGAAGTGTACGTGAGATGTGAATTTGGTGTGTGGCTATAAATGTGTGAGGCGTGTATGTTTGGCCGTGCGTGGCTGGTTGTGTGTAAGTGTGGTTTGAGTGGAACGAGGATATGGAAATGTGAGATTGGTTGGAAAGGATCCGTCTCGAGGCGTGTACGTTTACGCGGGACGATGCCGTCCCCGACGAGGTGACGATGCCCGGCCCGACTGGTGTCGATGCCTGGCGGCAGGTCGAAGACCGTTGGCTCGATGCGTTTTACGCGGCGCGGTAGAAGGAAAGTGTGTGTAGGATTCCGTCCCGGGCGTGTACGCGTTACGCGGGACGATGCCGTCCCCGACGGTGACGATGCCCGGCCCGACGGGGTACGATGCCGACGAGGTCGAAGACCGTTGGCACGATGCGTTTACGCGGGCGCGGTAGTGGTGGAAAGGTTGAGAATGAGTAGATTTGGCAAGACAAGCGAGAGGATTGTGGAAAGTGACGCATGGTGTGAGTAGCGTGCGAAATGTGTTTGTATCGCGTGATGTGATGCTTAATTATGGGGTAGAAACCGCTAGGCACGGTATGGGACGTGCCCAGTGGTTTCTGTCTTATAATTGAGGCACGCGCGCGTCGTGATTCCTTGCATGATGTGTTGGCGTGTTATTGTCTAACGTGCGTGAACGTGCGTGATAGATTCCGGTAGGGTCGCATGTGATTGTTAGTTTGGCCGATCGTTGTGTGTTATGTGTGTTTTCGTCAGCGGTACGTGAGTGCCTACGTGGGGTTTGGGGTTGTACACTTATTGAGATTCGTCTCACGGTTGTATAACCGCCACTTTCGCACTCCCGGCCCTAAACACGGGAAGTGCGCCTTTCTTTTTGGAAGTCCGGGAGGAGTGTTGTTGGTGCCCGAGTGGAGGCTGCGCAGTGAGTTCCGTAGTTTCAAGCCGAAATCGAGACGGTATCGACGAGGCGATCCTTAGGTTTTTCCCTAGGGTTTTAGGGGTTGTGTAAATCGGGTTGACCCATAGGAAGTTAAGTTAACCACCTCGATCTTTTGTTTAAACGGTGACTGAGGATGTTAGTCTATTTATGTCGGAATATGATGTTTGTATATTTGGTGTTGTATGAATATGTGGTTCTTTGGATTGTTCTTTGTTCTACCCCGTTGTCGTCATTATTTGTCCCAGGGGTTTTGTTATTCGCTTCCGCATGTGGCTCGATGTTTGGGTTGGGTCGGCGACGTTCCTGGGACGTCGCATCATTTCGACCGGAGGGGGGATGCCGCGAGCTCGTTGGGGTTCGGGCGTGACATCCCCGTTTGAATTGGTATCGAGCAAGGTTAGCTCGATATCGCAAGGTCGAGACCCGGTGATAAGGAGCGACGACTTCAGGGTAGTCGCTTAGGAGCCCTTTGTAGATGCGTGTTTATGTTGTTTGTATGTGTTTTGTGAGTACGCGCCTGTCATCGCCGAGTGATTTATTGTAGTTATATTGATGGTTGAGATGAAGGTGCGGCAGGGACTTGAGGTGAGTACGAGAACCCCGTTGAGTGTTTAATGGTGTTGGTTTGATGTTAGGTTATTGATTTGATGGTGGGTTGCTGGTTGTTAAGTGCTGGTTGTCGAGTTCCGTGCTTAGGGTTTGGACTAGTGTAGCCGGCCTAGACCTCGATACCCGTGTGGACTTATAGCAGGTAGGAGAATAGTAGGAAGTCGATATAATGAGCGAAGGAAGAGGAATAGGAAGAGGTACGGAAGGGGTGCGGGAAGAGGAGTAAGGGGTCGAGGTCGTGCTAGAGCTAGAGCCGTAGAGGATCCGGGTATGGATGCTAGAGTAGTAGAAAATCCTGAAGTGGGTGTTAGAGCTGCAAGGGACCCCGGAGCGATAAGCTAGGCCCAGCGGAAGATCCGCGAATGGAAGGAGTTCTCGGGTATTAGAAAGGATTGGGAATATGTTGGATCGCAAGCCCAAGAGCGAGATAATGCGACCGCCTGCTGCTGAGGCTGCAGGCCGCAGCTTAATGAAAATGCTTGGTATTGAGGGAATCAAGCCCAAAGGCGGGTTCAACCAACCGGGGTTAGGCAAATGCCCCGGCTTAGTAGAGCAATTTATGAAATTGAAGCCGCCTAAATTTCATGGTCGTGGTGACCCCAGGCCGCGCCAAGGTGGGTAGAAGAACTGGAGAAAACTTTTAAGGTTTTGGGGTGCACCGAGGAGGAGAAAGTGACATTGGCGGTTTATCGGTTACAAGAAGGTGCAAATGATTGGTGGAATGTGGAAGGTAGAGTGTTTCCGTAGGAACGGCCCGACTTGGGCTGTGTTTGTGGAGAATTTTATGAAAAATATTTCTCGGAAAATGCGCAAGAGAAGAAGTTGATGGAATTTATGCAGCTTTGCATGCAAATCAGTGTCAGGATCGGAGTGAGGCCGAGGTTCGCGAGATTGGCTAAGTTTGCACCGACCATGGTGAGAACCCGAGAGATGGCGCGAAGATTCGGGATGGACTAAAGCCGGATCTTCTAGTCCCGATATTATCGCATGACATTAAGGATTATGGAGAAAATATATAGGCGGGCTCAAATTGAGCAGGATATGATGGAAAGAACCGTCGCGGGATCACACATATCTCGCCCGGGACGATCGTCACCTGGTGGGAAAAGGCCGATGATGGAAAACCGTTTTGTCCCTCGCAAGAAGAATATTGGAAAGTCGGTATATTCATCTAGTTCACTGTAGACGGTGTGGGAGATACCATGGAATGGTCCACGCCAAGTGTGACTCGGAGCATGTTTGGGTGTGGTGGAATGGGACATCACATAAGGAATTGCCCAAATCTTCAAGTTCGACCACCCCGTCGGTCACAGCAGTGCCTCCCGGATTGGGAATCTGACTAGTGGCACCCGCCGGCTAATTCGAGCGGCATCACGGCACAAGGGACTAATGTATGCCTTGACGCAAAGGAGTTGAGATGCGCCGCAGCGCCAACCCCGTATGGTTCTTGGTATAATTAGGTGGCATTTGTTTTATAGATTCGGGCGTTGCACTCGTTTGCGTTTGTTTGATTTGTTATCGGGCTAGATTGAATGGTTTTGAAGTATTAGCGTGTGTGATTATGCCATTGATGAATAAGATGTGCATGCCGTTGGGATGTTCAGCCGTGAAATGGTGTTTGGTGGTGTAGAAAGCGGGATAGATTTGGCTTAGTTAGTTATGTGTGATTTCGGTTTGATCGTGGGCTTGAATTGGTTAGTCAAATGAATGCGTAATGGAATGCAAGCATCGGGTGATTCATTTAGTCCGCTGGACACATTAGATTTGAGATTGTAAGGAGTCGAGAAGGAACCTCGATAGTTGCGCTGTTGGCGTGACTTAAGTAAAAGATCTTATTGGATGACCGGTTGGAAGGACTATACGGACGTAGAGGATATGTTGAGAATATGTATATTGGATTTTAGGGGCAAATGGGAAGGAACCAGTTTTAAGGAATAAGACGGTCCCATTGATCAAAGACGTTGAGATTGTTACGGGACGAAGGTACCATTTGGGAGAAAGGAATAATGAGACGTCATCACCCCCATTTGTTTGGATAGTAGGTATAGTTGTAAATTTCGAGGACGAAATTTTATTAGGGGAAGAATTGTAACGTCTGAATTTTCGATCCTTTTCCCGGATTTAAGAAATAAATTTGACCAATGCACTATAGTGAGGTCTCACCCTAAATGCGCATTCACGGGATGCTAACCTTAGGGGTAGGGCCGTTACATGGGATTGAGTTCGCACGACCAAAGAACTCGACTTGGGTTCGACTTCGACCATATCGATTGACGAGAAATGTTTTGAGCCAACCGAGACCGATCTATTTGATTGATCGTGTCCAAAGGGCACTAATGACACCCGCAATTATATGACAACCGAGGTCGTCCCGGTGGAGTAAACTTAAACGTGATTTGACTTAGTGTCGGTCACGGGTCGAGAGCGTAATTCCAGAGAGCCACCCGTTAGCCGAGATAAGCTAAAGTTGCTATTGCTCGATTTTAGTCATTTCTTGGAATTCGGGCCCGGAATCGAGAATTTTGAAAGTGACAATTTTGGATGGCCGATGACGTTTTTGGCTTGGCCAACCTTGGGGCCACCCATTTCTGCGAAAAATGGATTTCATCCGGCCTAAAAAATTACTGTTTTGCTCGCGGCACCGAGGCCGGATTCGAAGGCCGTTTGAGGTTATTTTCGCGGCCAAAGTCATTTTGGGGTGGCCACGCACATTTAGAGTGGTTTTGGCCAAAATTGGAATTTCGACAAAATTGGAAAAATAATATTATTTTATTCCCGAGACTTTGACGTGGATTTTCGAGGGCTTGCGCGATGAATTTCGCGATTCCGACGCCATATTATGTTGGCCACGCATATATGGAACGCGTATGTGCAAAAATTGGAATTTCGGTTCGGATCGGAAAATTACGAAAATGCCCCTAGGCCATTTTTGATTAATTCCGAAAATTGGATTTAATTTTGGGATTAACCAAGGTGAGTTAGGCTTAACTCAGGTCTGGTCAACCATGGTTAAGAGCAAATGACCATTCTACCCCTAAATTATTGGATTAGGGCAAATCCTAGCCTTTGGATCAAGGGCAAAATTGTCCATTAGCCCTAGATCTTGACACTTGGAATCCACCCACACTTGTTGACCCATATTTGACCAGGTTATTCTCTCTCTCCAGCAGACCATTCGGCCATTTCTCCCGCAAGTTTTCTCTCCTTTCTCTGTTTTCTATTCTGCAGTTTACGTTTCTGCCATTTCCGGTACTGTTCACGCCGGAACAGTACCAGCCGGTGCTGCCCCCACCAAGCCAACATCACCAGCAACCATTTCCACCTCTGTGCAGCCACCACAGCCCCAGTTTTTGTCCAAAACAGCCTTGTTTCTCTGTTTTTCTTTTCGGTCTGCAAACAGTACCGCCGGAGCTTCGCCGGAGCTCCGATCGCCGTTCCGTCGACACCCAGCCGTCCAGCCTCGCCGTACGTCGCCGTCCAGCGTAGTCCGTACAGTGTCCGTACGGTACTGTTCACCCGTCCGTACGGATCACTGTTCACGCCGGACCGTCGGACGCCGCGGCTGTCACCGGCACCTCTCCGGCCACCGTCCCAGCCTGTCCGTACAGTGTCCGTACCGAGTGGTACTGTTCATCGCGTCCGTACGGAACACTGTTCACGCCGTCCGTAAATCGCCGGCGACGCTGCTGCCGCTGTCCCGGCCCGTTCCAGCCCCGTCTCGTCTCGCCTTTTAGTAAGTGTTTTCCCCAAATGTCATTTAGACCTTGGGTATTTCTGACTCGTTTAGTATTCGGTTTAAGTGATTTTAGGGACTGTTAGTGGTTATTTCGTGGCTGTCTTCGGGACTAAATTAGGGGCTGAATGTTTGGAGGTTGTGGGCTGATTGGGTGACGAAATTCGTGGTTTAGGAATGCTGAGTTAGGGCGGTGATGTCGAGGATCGATCGGGAATTAAATGGGTGATTAATTGAAATGTATTGGCTTGATTGGGTTTATCGGATTAATTGTGTAGTTTGCTGTCATTGGCTTGTTCTAGTTTGTGATTGGGCCGAATGTGATGTGGTGCTATGCCGTGTGTGTGGCCGTGAGGTGTGGTGGCGTGGACATGTGAATGTGCATTGAGTTTGTGTGCAGTGTGGTGATCATGTGGTGTCCGTGTGATGAGAATGCGTGTTTGTGAAGTGTACGTGAGATGTGAATTTGGTGTGTGGCTATAAATGTGTGAGGCGTGTATGTTTGGCCGTGCGTGTGCTTGGTTGTGTGTAAGTGTGGTTTGAGTGGAACGAGGATATGGAAATGTGAGATTGGTTGGAAAGGATCCGTCTGAGGCGTGTACGTTTACGCGGGACGATGCTGTCACCGCGAGGTGACGATGCCCGGCCCGACGGGGTGTCGATGCCACGTGGTCGAAGACCGTTGGCACTGATGCGTTTTGCGCGGGCGCGGTAGAAGGAAAGTGTGTGTAGGATTCCGTACGGGGCGTGTACGTTTACGCTGGGGCGATTGCCCCACACGAGGTGACGATGCCGGCCCGACGGGTAGGACGATGCCCGACGAGGTCGAAGACCGTTGGCACTGTGCGTTTTTGCGCGCGGCGCGGTAGTGGTGGAAAGGTTGAGAATGAGTAGATTTGGCAAGACAATGCGAGAGGATTGTGGAAAGTGACATGGTGTGAAAGTAGCGTGCGAGTGTGTTTGTATCGCGTGATGTGATGCTTAATTATGGGGTAGAAAGCTGCTTGTAACACGGTATGGGACGTGCCCAGTGGTTTCGTCTTATAATTGAGGCACGCGGCGGCTGTGATTCCTTGCTTTGTGATGTGTTGGCGTATTTATTGTCTAACGTGCAGGAACGTGCGTGATAGATTCCGGTAGGGTTCGCATGTGATTGTTAGTTTGGCCGATCGTTGTGTGTTATGTGTGTGTTTTCGTCGGCGGTAATGTGAGTGCTACGTGGGGTTTGGGGTTGTACACTTATTGAGATTCGTCTCACGGTTGTATAACCGCCAGCTTTCGACCCCGACCCTAAACCCAGGAAGTGCGCCTTTTCTTTTTGGAAGTCCGGAGCTGCTGTTGGTGCCCGGTGGAGGCTGCGGTGAGTTCCGAGTTTCAAGCCGAAATTGTAAGCGGGCGGACGAGGGCGATCCTTAGGTTTTCCCTAGGGTTTTAGGGGTTGTGTAAATCGGGTTGACCCATAGGAAGTTAAGTTAACTGCACCTCGATCTTTTGTTTAAACGGTGATGAGGATGTTAGTCTGTATTTATGTCCGGAATATGATGTTTGTATATTTGGTGTTGTATGAATATGTGGTTCTTTGGATTGTTCATTGTTCTACCCCGTTGTCGTCATTATTTGTCCGGGGTTTTGTTATTGCTTCCGCATGTGGCTCGATGTTTGGGTTGGGTCGGCGACGTTCTGGACGTCGCATCATTTCGACCGGAGCGGGGATGCCGCGAGCTCGTTGGGGTTCGGGCGTGACATGTGTCAAGCTGTACAAGTTTAGGGTAAATGTGCTACATAGGTACAAGTTTGGGGTTTTTTGTGCCACAAAAAAAGTTTAAGGTAAATATGTCATGTCACGCCCCGAACCCTAATGGGCTCACGACACCCCTCGAAAGTCGTATTGAACGCGACGTCCCAGGACGCGTCGCCGACCCAAACGAAACACGCGAAGACAAATGCAAGCGGAAGCAGAAATCAAACAACCCAGACAATTAATAATGACAACGGGGTAGTACTTGCACAAAACAATGAACTCATATCATTAGCTTGAGACCACAAATATTCATACATTAGGCTTCTAGGGTTAGCATCCACCTTCATCATCAAACAAGGATAGGTGGTAGGGTAGGCTAGCTATATGCACAAAAAGGGCTCTACTAAAAAGGGCTCCTAGGCCCAGCACCCAAACACCCCTACGGTGCCCCATCAGGATCAAACCCTGAAGACTCGGACTTCGTATCAGCTTCGATCTCGATCGGTTCATCTTTGGGCTCCAGCTCCATGGGCTCTCCTTCGGACTCGGACTCAGAGGGTTTGACTACAAGTTTTGGTTTCGGGTCAGACTCCATCAGCTCCGGTTTCGGGTCAGGGTTTGCAGGGACGAACTCCGGATCGATGACTTCACCATCGGGAGGGACAACTTCCATTGGGTCCCAATCCCTAAGTCCTGCCACTAAGCCTCCTTGGGGAACATCAAATCCTTGTATCGGTCCCACCAATTCTCCGTCATTCTCTCGATACAGCCAAGCCAAAAACACCATGGGTTTCTAGTTCACGGAGCCCACGTCTACATACACCACGCTAGCATGCCTATAGTACACCATATTCTCCCCCACCGGATACTCCGTCACCATTTGATCGATATGCAGGGGTATCCCAAAATGCCGAGACGGCATGATCAAGGTCTGGGTCGGGGGTCTGAAAAGGTTTGCGTTACAGTAATGAGATTAAATCTCAATAAGCAAACAACCTAAACCCCACCTAGGCCAATGCGTACCCAGACGAGTCTAAGATAAGATCTAACAGCCAACACAATCAATTCCACACAACATACTTACCTCGCCTCGAACTACGTGCCAACTCTGCATATTAGTTAAGTCGTTATAATGCAATAAAATCACATGAACACATCAAAATCATACATGCACCATACTCACGTGCGTTCACCCAATTCAATCAAGCACATTCCATATGCGTGTCCAACCAACTTTCCACGACCTGCGTCAACACGCCTCAGGCCAGCCCTTTGATCAATCCGGGCTCTGTCCCTCACTGGACATTTCACACTTTCTCACGACCCGCGTAAACACGCCTCAAGTAAGCCCTCCTATCAATCCGAGCTTAGTCCCGCATAACCACGCCTCAGGACATTTCTCTTGACCCGCGTAACCACGCCTCAGGTCATTTCTTGCATTTCTAGCCACACCCGTGTAACCACGCCTCAGGTGGGCAGCCCTCCGATCAATCCGGGCTCCATCCCTCACTGGACATTTCACACTATCTCACGATCCGCGTAAACATGCCTCAGGTCAGCCCTCCGATTAATCCGGGCTTAGTCCCATGTAACCACGCCTTAGAACATTTCTCTCGACCCGCGTAACCACGCCTCAGGTCATTTCTTGCCTTTCTAGCCACACCCGCGTAACCACGCCTCAGGTGGGCAGCTCTCCGATCAATCCGGGCTCCGTCCCTCACTGGACATTTCACACTTTCTCACGACCCGCGTAAACACGCCTCAGGTCAGCCCTCCGATCAATCTGGGCTTAGTCCCGCGTAACCACGCCTCAGGATATTCCTCATGCACATGCACCACAACACAATTTGCCATTCTAACACATCGTACAAATCCAATTCAATTCACAAACTCATCACACTAGCCCACCAATCCGACACTCAAGTCGGCCCAATCAAACATCAATTTCACCCACAAACGTCACGACAAATCGGTCATCGCACCCACATAAATCAGCCACTAATTATGCCACATAATCATCACAACTTAATTTACCAATTGATCACATTCAAATCACAATTTCATCCCTAACTTAGCCACTAAACCAGTACTAATCACACCTTAAACAAGTCTAAAAATACCCATTATACTAAGTAGGGTTTAGGAAGTCACTTACCTAAATTTGGCCCGGGAAAAATCGGCGAGGGGCCGAAATGCCCCTGGTGAACAGTAACGGGCTCGGCGCGGGCGAGGGCGCAACGGGCGTGCTGGCCGGCAGTCTAGGCACGGCACTCGACCACGACTAGGCACACGGCCCGGCGCTCGACCACGGGCGAGGGCCGGCGGGGCTGTTTGGTCAGACGGCCAGGGCTATTCGGCCACGAGGCGAAGCAGGCCAGGCCAAAGCGATGTTGGTTCCGGCGAACTCCACGGCCCGATCAGGTCCAGACCAAGGCGGTAGCGATGTCGGCAAAAAGAAAAGAGGCGGCAAGAGAAGAAGAAGAAGAGCACAAGGAGAGGCCGAAACAAGAAAAGAAGAGGCGAGGCGAGGTTGGAAGAGCTAACCAAGGCTCGAGCCGGCCGCGATGGTGAGCTGCTGCTACGCACGAATGGCGTCTGGTGGCTGTGCGTGCGACGGCGCGAGGCGGACGGCCGGTGGGCGGCACAGCGGTAGGGCGAGCTGGCGACGGTGGTGACGTGCGGTAGCTGGGCGGCGACAAGCGGTGGTCGAGTAGCAAAAGAAGAAGAAGCAGAAGCAATCGGACGGAAGAGAGGAAGAAGAAGAAGAAGAGAAGAAGAAGAAAAAGAAAAGAAGAGAGAGAGAGAGAGAGAGACTGCATGGGGAAGGGAGCGAGAGAGTGGACGTGAGTAGCTGGGGGAGTGGATGCGCGCGTAGGGTGTGCGCGGCAGAGGAGAGAGGAGAGAGAGAAAGTCAATGTAATCAATCGCGATCCAATGGCTCACGTTCAAATCTGAAAACGATCTAACGGCCCACGAAAACCCTAATTATAAATTAGGAAAAAGGCCAAAAGATAATAACTAAAACACACTACGAGGGAGGTCTACTAGTCCAAATTCGCATCTGGTCAAAATTTCACATTTCACATATCCTGGGCAATATCGAGGCTGGTCACAATAATATCGACACCGTCCAATTAAATTCGTCACGAAACTCCTAGAAATTCGACACCAAAGTTCGGGCTCTAAATAACGGCCAAATTCGATCGAGTGCGATTCTAGCGAAATCTCTAATTTAAAAATAACCCAAGAGTGATCAGTTCCGGGAGAGATTTTATTATAAGCGCACTGACAAAATAAACGTTTTATAAATCCCAAAAATGGGCCGAAATTCAGAATGTCACATGTCACAATGGGCATAGTTTAGGGTTTTGATAACTTTTACCCTTTTCAAAATATCCTACAAGCAGTCTTGGTTGATTTTGAACTTAAGCCATTAACATTCAAGGGAGATCATGTGGGTGCATAATCATTATTGAACACTCAATAATCAAATCAATAAATAAATTGCTTAAAACGTTAAGAACCTATAGCGCATAGGGAAGCAATAATTGATCCTTATTCATCCATTGAGTGTCTCTGCAATCTTAACTTAGAGAACAATAATATTCAATGATATGCATACATTTTATTTCATGAATCAGAATGTAAAATGTCAATGACTATTTTAGAGTTCTTTTTTTTTTGTTTATGAAAATGATTCAATTAAAATGCTCTGAATTGCACCCAATCTAATATGCATTATACTAGGATTCTAGATGACACGTATGCTATGCTATGTGAACTAACCTACATGCAATCCTATCTTTTGTGTTTTCCATGTTTATGAATTAAATCCTAGGACAATGTGATCTATTCAAATAAATTATCTAATGATGCAACTCTAATTCATTATTTTTCAAATTGATTCTAAGATTATCTAAAAGATATCAAATTTAATCTAATCTAATCAAGATTGAAAATACTATCTCCAAACTATTCAAACCCTATCTACTATTAGGTTCATTTCGAACCTAATCTATTTGAAATGTAACCTAATTGATTCTATTTGATTTTTTTGGATATTATTATCAATGCAATTAACTATATGAAAACTAACATGCATTATCCCTAAGATGCAATCCTATTTATAAAAGCAACGGATAATATATATGTTATCTACAATGGTTATTATCCATAAATTCAAAGTTGCATATGAAAAGAGATTTGTTTTGTCTTTAATTTATCATTATCACATCAAATCTTATCTCTTATCCCTAACACACAATTTAAATTCAATTGATTTTAACTAAAGCTAGAAACCATAGATTATACGACTTATTTCATGCAATGTAAAGGCAATAACGAGGACCCTAACTTAAATTTCGAAGGTCAAGACCCCATTAGGTTGTGGTTAATGTGAGATCACAAACCAAGGATTAATACTATGATGTCCCCAGCTTAAAAGTGTAGAAGAAACCAAGTGGAAAAAATGGAGATAGGATGATATATTGCAGACTTTTTTTATTAGAGGTTGAATTGGCGCCTATATTGGCGCAATTCGATTACTAATTAGGAGAGAGAAAAAATAATAATAAAAGTCACGTCAACATTTTTCGTTGTCAAGTTAGACAGACTTAATGGAAGAACTTGATTGCACTAATTTGACAAGCTTTGAAATTCGATTGCACTTTCATGATAAGTTTTATGACTTCCAATGCACTTATCCCATTTTTTTATGGTAAAGTCAACTCGTGCACTTTTAATCAATTCAGCCCAACAAAGTTAATTTCAATACATTTTAAGCATCCAGAGGAGATTTTGAAGATATTCAACGATCACAAGGACCCGGGTCAACCCGATTTGATCGAGATTGACCCGACCCATTGAACCCAAAAATTCAGCCCATTAAGGACTAAGCCCACACGTCCACAATGGCCAGCCATTTCCTTCATTACAAAAGAACCAAGCCATGTCGTCCATCCATATGCTCTCTAATTCTTTATAATCAATGGCTAACAAGTGGGATTAGAAGAAGTATATTCTCTCTTCTCTCATTGGTGGACCGGTGCACCTTAAACCCCAAGACAAAACCTTAGCCATAGAGCAATTGAAGATCAAATAGTGGAGGTTAGAGATAAAAAAATTTATTCATTTTCTCTCTCTTAAAGGCTGGCCTAGAATCACATTATGGTGACACTCATTTGCTCTGAAATTTGGAGAACTCACAAAAACTCTCTCTCTCTCTCTCTCTCTCTCTCTCTGATCACCGGTTTCCTTCGTTCTCCGGTGATACGCCACCACACCGGAGTTACTTGGATGTCTCCAAAGCTCTGCCAAGCTTTCTCCTTGCTGACAGCACCTTGGTTAGTAATTGGACCTTTCTGTAGTCCCTGGTTTCCGATTTCCTTCGATTCCGAGGTAGGTTCAACTTATTGATGATGTGAGTGTGATATCCTCAAATTTCGACCCTATTCAGGATATAATGAATGGTTATTTCGTCAATGCGCAATGAGTAGAATTAGGCTCTGAATTGATTTCAAAATCATTCAAGAGTATTCCAAGTTTTGGAAAAGGCAATTTAGGACTTCGATGCACGCGACCAGAGAACTCAATATGGATTGACAATTCGACCATAATGATCGTTGAGGGACAATCATAAGCCATTTCAAGCCAATTCATGAATGGTTATAGATCGATTCGACAATAGTATAGAATCGGATTGCGAGTGATTCCGCACGATTACTATATTGATTTCAAACGACCTTAAACAAATTCATAATGATCGTATACTTCGAAATGGACAATTGACCCCTCATGATTACATGACAACCGAGGGTCATCCATGAGTTGAGAAGGTTTCAAACGTGGATTGATTTGGAATCAACTACGGGTTAAATGCACGAAACCCCTAAAAGCCGCCCATTGTTCTAATTATGCGAAAGACGCATTTTAGAGATTTTAACCACGAATTCTAATCTAGTTGAGGGTATCGAACTCTAGAGAATTAAAAAACGACTATTGGATAATCTCAAGGGATCGCCTATTAATCGGTAAACCGCAAAACATTGAAAAAGTGAAATTCTGACCGGAAATTGGGGCCCACGAATTTTTTAAAGGCCCAATGGGCCTTATGGACTCAATAGTCAGCCACAAGGGCCCAAGTTGCAGGAAATTATGGTTTTGCCCTTTTGGGCCCAAATTGAGTAATTTTGAGAAATTGTGCAAGAAGAGCCCAAAGTGAGAAGCCACAAGGATTAAGCCAAATTGCCAAGGCCCAATGGGCCTCACGCCCATTGTGGTTTGGCCATAAGGGCCCAATAAGGCTGATCAAGAAATAATTCAAGCCCATTTTCACAAATTAAGCATATTTGAGCCCATTTTCATAATTCAAGCCCAAGCCCATGTGAATAGTATTTTGCATTATTGGGGATGAATAGTGCCGTGAATAGTGTCAAGGGTTGAAATTACCATTTTGCCCTAAGTCTTCTAGAATCCCTTTGGCTTGTTTTGCAAGATTTAATCCTAGCCATTCATTCAAGCTTGTTGAGCAAGGAATGATCTTAGCCATCCATTTTTTAGTGTCAAGCAAGACACTTTCTCTCTCCTCCTCATTTCTCTCTTTTAGTCTCACTTTGCTCTCATCTCTCTCTCCTTTCCCCTAGCCGACCACCCCTCTCTCTCTTTCTCTTGCTTGTTTCGACCGCCCACCTCACCATCACGCCACCATCATCGACGCCACCACCGCCCTCAAGCCGGCCTCATTGCCGCCTTCCACGGTTGTGAGCCAAGCCACTATCCGCCGTCGCCGCCGTTTGCCAGTTCGTGCGTCACCGCCGTCCTTTGCCGTGCATGGTTGTCTAGCTGCCGGTGATAGATTTTCTCTTTGGTATAAGAGTGAGTGACTCTCTAAACCATGATTAGGATGATAGGTTGTTAATGGATTAGGTTTAGGGCTAATTGGGGTGATCAAAGGTGGATTAGATAATGGCTTATAATGGTTTAGTTGATGGCCTATCTTGGTTAGTTGATAGCTTATCATGCTATAGGTGATAGGTTATCAATGGTTATGATGATAGGTTATGTGACATTCTGAAATTTGACCCATTTTCGGGATTTATGAAATGAATATTTCTTCGATACACTTTCAGTAAAATCTCACTCAAAAATTAATCACTCTCGAGATACTAACCGTTAGGAAAAGGTTAGCTAGGAATTAAGTACGTGGACCTAAGAACTTGATCATGGATTGACACTTCGACCATAAGGATTGACGAGGGAATATTTTGTGCCATTATAGACCGATCCAAGGATGGCTATGGAACGATTCGCAAATCTTATACGATCGGAATGCGGGTGATTTCGCTTAACCATTGTATGAGTTTCGAACGATCCTAAACCTAATCCGAAAGATCGTGTCCTTCGGAACTAGTGATTGACCCTCGCAATTACATGACAACCGAGGTCGCCATGGCTCAAGTAAACTTGGATGTGGCTCGATGTCATCAGCCACGTGTCGATACGCGTAACTCCTAAAAGCTGCCCGTTAGTTTGAGATACACTAAAGTCGCGATTGTTGGATTTTGGCCATTAATTAGAATCCGAATTGGGATGTCGAATTTTCAAGATTTCCACGACTAATTTATCGGACGTCATCTCATTTAGCGTGGCCAACTATCAGATCGATTAGAATTATCGGAAAATCGAAATTTGGACTAGGAGTGAAAAAAGACTATTTTGCCCCTGGGTTAATTGAGCACTTTTGAAATATTGAAGGGCAATTCGGACAATTGCATTTCCCTCCATAAGCGAAAATTTGGACAAGAATGCCCCCTTTCCTTTTTTGCTTATTCCTTAATTGCCCTAGGATATTTTCCCCATCTTGCATTAGAAGACTCAATTATGGCCCTTGGATGTCTTGATTTGATTGTGGTTTAATCTTGGCCATTGATAGGCTTTTAGAAGTCATCTCATATCACCCTTGTCTATCACTCTCACCCTCACTCTTGTCACTCTCTCTCTCTTCTCATTCCCGGAATTCTCTCTTTCCCTCTCTCTCTCTTCTCCTTCCCGGAACTCTCTCTCTCCCCCTCCTTGGAATCGGCCGAAGCTCCAAGCACCATCACCTCCGCCTTGCTTCTCCGGTTCAGACGCCACCGGACTCGCCGCCTGAATCGCCGGCCACCCACCCGTCCGGCCGCCGGAGTGCCGACTGTTCATAAAAGCCTGAACTAGCCCAGAAACCAACTGGAAAACACCCATTTTCCCCTCTTTCTCTCTCTCTTTAAGCCTCACTCCTAGTACCCCGACCACCACCATCTTGTGCTCGTTCCAACCATCCCAGCCTGGTCGCCGGAGCTTCCCATCCAGCCCTGTTCACCGCCGGAGCTCAGTTTGCCTGTTCACCGATTTTCTTGCTTAAACCCTTGGTAAGTGACTTCCTAATCCTTGGTTAGGCTAGTGGGTTACTAATGGCATGTCTAGGGATGGATTAGGGGTTGTGGATAGTTGGTTTAGTGGTTGTATAAGCTTGATTTGCTTAATGGTGCAAGTTTAATGATTCTCGGATTTCTGGTTGTTACTGTACCTCTGCGCTTTGTTTTTTTGTTGGTGATCATTGTGGGCCGAATATGAGGAAGTGTTCTTCATGGAATTTGTTCCCAACATCTTTAACTATGACATACTTTAAATTCAGAATTTTTGGAAGTTTTTTGAGGTCATTCGGAAGTCGGTTTCCGGACCGTCTCAGGGCTGCTAGAGTTACTGTTCACCCGACCTTCTTGTCTTTCCGAATTTTTATAAACTTTTCCAGACCTTATTTCAACAAACTTCCTTCATAAAAATTGTTAAAAACACTTGTGTATATGACATATAAAAATTTCAGAGCTTTCCAAAGTGGTTTGGGTACTGAATGAGTTGTATTTTGATGGTTTGAGGGGCTATCCGAGCGAACTGGATTATGTCCGGATTTGAGTGTCAAAACGAGGCGTTTACAATTAGAACTGGATTTTGTGTCCTTCATGAAAAATGTTTATCAAGATGTTTTATGCATTATATCCAAATTTCAGAATTTTTGGAGTTGATTTAATATTTATTTCAAATGAATTTCGGTCACTGCACAACTGCCCAATTTGGCCCCGATTCTGTGCATACTCGATTTTTCTCTCTCTCGGGGACTTTTTGGAGATTTTGTTACAAAAGAAAGGTGAGGCTTTTTAATTGATGAGTACAGACTTAGTTGGCATTTGGTTAATTCATAAAGATAAGAATCGGTAATGGTTGTTGAGTGTGTGCATGGTCACGACACGTTCTGTCTAGGTGGGGGTTCTAGACGATGCCCGACGGGGGTTCGGATGCCGTCTAGGCGGGGGTTCTAGACGTCGCCAATCGCGGTGGAGGCCGGATCGATGCTCCTTTATGGAATGCTGTTTGGGCGGGGGTTCCGGACGTTGCCGTCGCCGAAGTAGCGGGACGATGCCTGATTACGCCAGAAGACTAGCGGGGGTTCGGTGACCCGAGGGACCGTTAATAATCTGGACATTTATAATCGTGTGTTATGCATTGGGGAATGCAATGTGCTTGTGTTGCTGTTGAGCATGTCTGGATTAATAACCGTTTTATGCACGTTTACGTCATGTGGTTGTATTATGTGCTCGAGGAGCGAATTGCCATGTTATGGCATATTCTAACGTGCAGGGCGTGTGCATGTGCCAAGGCGAGGTGAGGACGCCTGTGATTGTCTATGGCACGTTGTTTGTTATAATTGCACGTTTAGGATTGTCCGGAGGTACATGTTAGCCTAAGCGAGGCTTAGGTAGTTGCTTGTTGAGATTTATTTTCATTGTTGAATTATAAACATTTCAGACCCACGGCCATGACTGATCCGAAGATGCCACCAGGGTACCGTGATGATCTAAGGATGGGATTATTCCCCTCGTCTCTTTTTGGAGTACCTCTTTTGTAGAGGAGTTAAGCTTATCCACCACCCAATCCTTTTTATTATGAGTGGTGTCTAGATGGTGGCCTCTAGTAAGGCTTGTAATTGCTTATTTGTGTTTAACGCTATGTTTATAAAATGTATTTGTTGATGTGTTTCGATTGTCTCTCTATTATCCCGTTGGATTACATGTTGTATGGAGAGTTCGTTTTGCTTCCGCTTACGCTATTCATTAGTGTTCTGTTTGGGTCGGCGACAAATCATGGGATGTCGCATACTTGACGACCTCGGAGGGATGTTGGCGCGCTTGTAGGGTTCGGGGAATGACAGGTTATCAATGGTTAGTGATAGGTTATCACTTGTTTGGGTGATAGCTTATCGTGATTTATGTGATAGCTTATCTTGTGTATCATGTGATAACTTATCTAGTTTTGGATGATAACTTATCTTGTTTGGGTGATAAGCTATCGCTAGATAAGTGATAAGCTTTCAAGATATTGTTGATAAGTTATCGCAATAGGGCGATAAGTAGTGGTTATATGTGTTTTATGCTTGAGTTATGGGGTGAATTTATACATGTTTTATGGGGTTTGAAGCTTGTTATGCCATGAAAAATGATTGCCCAATTTAAAAACCTTGGTGGCTATTTTTAAAGAAAGATTTTATGGACGTATAAATGGTAATTCACGAGGAGTCATGTTTGGATGCCATGTTTTATGTGTCAAATGGGGCAAGGATGTTTTAAAATGAGAGTGTACAAAGTTTGACGGTTTAATTATATGTATGTGATCACGTGTGATTATTTTATTGCATTTTTACGTGTGAAAGTCGCAATATTTTGACGTATGAGCACGGACCATGTCTGCATTGGCTAATTGAGAAAGATAACAATGGGGACTTGAGTGATAGCTGTGTGTGCATGATCACCTAAAAGTTCTATTTGTGCCCGGTTATACCGAAAAACCGCCAACCTAGGGTTTGGCCGTGGCCGTGAGAGGTCGTGCCCAATTTGGTAATTGGATGCCATCACGGGAGCAGAGTGAGACGAAGTCGTTCGTGAATGGAATTCGAAACGAACCCATTTATGGAATGCCGTCATTGAGGTTGGTGAGACAATGCCGTGCCCGACGGAGTGGGACGATGCTTGGTCATGCCGGAAGACTGCCTTCCTGTGGGATGTGCCGTGGCCCGAGGGTTCATTTAATAATATGGACAATTATGAGTGCAAAGTGCATGGATGATTATAATGTGCATGGATGAGTGCATTGTGCCTAAAAGTGATATTCGATCATGTCTGGATTATTAAATTGAAATTGTGCATGATTATGCACTATGATACTCTTGATTGTGCCTCCTGAGCAGGCGATTTAATGTGATCTATTTATATGCTCATTGGAGCAAATACAGTTATATGATGGTGAGTGAATTGCCTCATGTATATAGTTTAGGCAAAGCAGGGGCTTTGCTATTGATCTGCCATCGATGCTAGAATTACATGTTTAGGGCAATCCAAAGGCAACGTATTCTCCTAAACGAGGTTTAGGGAGTATACTTGCTAAGTTTATCTCACCCCTCGTTGATAAATATGTTCAGGCTTGGAGTGATGAATAATCGTTACGTGCAGTTCGGAGACCAAGGGTGATGATGGGCATTGGATGCATCATCCTTTTTGGATGCCCTCTTGTGGAGGAGTTTAAGTTAACCCGACCACCCGATCCCTTTCGTATGCGTGGTCTTGTTAGGAAGTCGCCTTTGGATAGGCTTGTAAATTGAAATCTTCCTAGGGTTAACTATATCTTTATAAAATGACTTAGTTGTTTTGTGTCTCAAGGCGTGTTCCTTACTATCCCTTGCTATGATTGTTGATTGAGAGTTTTGAGTACGCTTCTGCATGCGTTTAATTGAAAGATAAAAAGAATGGGTTGGCGGCGCGTCTTGGGACGTCGCAACTTAACGACCATAGAGCGATGTTCGCGTTCCCATGGGACCGGGGCATGACAATGAGACTCATAGGATCTTCCAAGGATTCCTATCTCAATCATAGTGTAAAATTGAAGAGCAATCTTCAGTCTATGATTAATGTTAAGGATAGGTTGTGATGAGATTTATGAAGCAATGTTTCCATTGATGATGATTTCCTCTCGCATGAATTTAGAAGTAAGAAATCACTTGTTAAATCATGTTTAGCACACCTGGGATTGTTCAAGGCTTGCTGGCCGAAGCTCTCCCTATGCATTCTTATGTTTATTTTGCTGCAATTTTGATGATGAAGTCTCGCATGCCTCAATTTGCTGATTTAATTTCAATTGTGAGGATGACGTTTAGGAGTGTTTTAAGCTTCTATGAACTTGATTTGATGATTAGAATACTTGTGTGTGAGTTTGATAGCATGATAGTCTTAGATGCAAATTCAGAGTTCTCTGAGGTAGGCTCTGCTTTTAGGTGATTTGACTTAGAAAACTTTAAAATCTGGAAAAGTGATTGACTAATGAAATGTTCATAACGTCATAAGCTTCGATTTGATATAATGTGATAAAATTTGAGTGTCAATTGCTAAGTCAAATCAACCTTGAAATCCAGATCACAAAATCATTGAAACCGAAATTCAACTATATTCTTAAAAAACTGAACACACCAATCTCAAAAACCTGAAAAACTAAAATACTTAAACTCGGCATTTGAAGAAATCATAAACATGAAAGTTATATAGGACATCACAAGCTTTTCAACGAACCTAATTTCATTAAGATCTCAACTCCTTCAATAGGTTAATTGATTTTTGGAAGAATCGGTCTTGATTCAGTGAAGTTACAGAGTTCTAATCTCATCCGTAGGACAATTTTTGAAAAGTTTATACTGAAGATAATATAATCTGGATTGATGAACTAAGAACTTTTAGAAGACACATTAATCTATTAAACTAGTAAGTTTCATGAAATTTCAAGTTAGTTTGATATGTTAGTTGAATTTTCAAAACTGGACTAGCAAACTATCAGTGATTGAAAACTGGGATCTAACCGCCGGGGCAACATATAAAATTTAATACATTGCGGGCCAAATTTGGAAATGTGATAAACAGGGAAATTGTGGAAGACATCATGAACTACCAGACTGGAAAGTTTCGTGAAATCTTGAATTTTTTTGCCACCTGAACCAAATTTTACAAACTTCGGGGTCTGATCAGGAGAAAAATTGGACAGTTGAGGCAAATCTGTAAAATTGAAATCTTAAGGGCCAACTCATAAAAAAGGTCAACTGAGAACTTAAAGAGGACTTCAAAATCTTTTAATACATATAAGAATAATTCAAATCCGAAATCATTTGGTTGACCTAAATCATTATAACTTAACTGATCAGATTAAGGTGAAAATTGAGAAGTCAAATCTTAGGTATTGACTAAGTGAGCTTAACTTTCCTTTTTTAAGACATGACACAACGTTGGACTTCTCAGAACACTGCTCTCTATAGATTAGTGGTGTGTGTTGTGGGGATCGGAAGGAAGAGAAGAAATTTCTAGGTGAGGCATTTGGTGATACTGTCTTTAAGACAATGATTTGCTCAATATGATTCTTGATCTAAGCCAGTCGGCTCGGATGGAAATCCTGTCCCTAGGATACAACGCCCAGACACTGATTTTTCTCACTTAGTCTGCATACTATTAGTCTGCATACTAGGACAAGGAAGAGCACGATTCTAAGTCTTGAAAATAATAGTCAATACGGAGCAGATGTTTATGATCGACAATGGAAGTGACGAAAAAAGAGAACAGGGACAGAGCGGGGAGTTCTATGTATTTTCTGCTGTTGATGTTCTCAGTTTTGATTCAGTTTTAAGAGACAGACCAATGAAGACCATTCTTCGTTCGAATGGTCACATTCAGACCACAGTGGGAAGGCAAATTCATGCCTATCCACTTGTGGCTATCCTTGAACCATTTGGGAAACAAAATTTAATAGTTGAGAAGACGAACCTTAATCTCAAACTACTACTTCACATATTGGTCATATTGGACAAGACTTGTCAGTTCTTTTATGGTACTGTGTTAGAGGTCACACACTTTTTCTCGGCTGGCGAGAGCTTTAGAGCTTTAACATGGTTCATGGGAAGCGACCCCGACTTCCACATTCGCAAAGTCGAATCCCATCAAGAGCGGGTGGCAGCCACCTTTTACGCTCTACTTGTGCTATGGGTTCGTTCCGAATAGTCCAGTTCAGTCTTACTTTGTTGTCAATGGACAAGGCGCATTTGGCAGTGGTAAGAAGAATAGTGATTAGTATAAAACCAAGAATGTTGAACTGATACTTGTGGCAGATTTACACTGTTTTGTTTATTACGAATAGAGCTCACTTGCTTTCCCAACAAAAAAAAAGTATATACACACACGAGTTAAAAAGTTCTATTTATGCCATTATAATGTCGTAGCTGATCAGGGAAAGCAAGGAAGGAGCGGAAAGAATATGGATTGTACAGATTGTGTCCATACATGATCGACTTATTCGAGGTACATGGAGACCGGAGAGAGTCAACATAAAGATAGGATTTCAGCTACAATAGTTTATGGTAAAAATAAAAAATAAAAACAAAAAGAAAAGCCAGTATAGTTTGGTTTCTCAATGGTCAAATTCAATTCCCATTATTTTCCTCACCCTGAATCGTCCTCATAACGTCAAGATATGACTTTCCTTGAAGCTCACGAGAGAAGAGTCCCCTGAAGTAATCGGCAACGCCTATTCTCTTGAACAGTGCTGGCTTGTCCGGTGTGATCAGGCTCGGTGCAGGACCCATGTCCCCTTCCATCTTTGGGTTATAAAATGTGGCGATTGAGAGCCTCTCCTTCATCGAGTTAACCGTTGCCCGGTGCTCGATGCTACAGTAAGTACCATTCGTCACAATCTGTGTCGATCATCAAATTCACATACTATTTTGTCAAACCTCTGATGAATTTTGTTCATGAAATTCTATTATCTGCACTCATTCTGTCAGACTATCTAGCTCATTGCACATATTGGAATTCGGAAAATATAAACGTAACTACACAAATTTCCGCACTCCATTATTGGTTCTGTCCAACATGTTATTCAAGATGGTTATTGCATTTACAACTGTGTAAACTTCTGTTTATACAGAGTATTCATCCAAAGATATCTTGAAGAAATGTACTGATAAAACGTGGACAGATTGTGTATGAAATAACAGTCTTATCATCAATAGCCCGTGAATCTAGACAATACTGGCTCGCATATCAAATAAAATTCAGGTGGAACTCCGCATCAAAACAATAGATATAGGGTCAGAAAATCTTTACCTCTAAAATGTCTCCCACATTGACGACGAAAGCATTAGGAAGGGGCTTGACAGGGATCCACTTGCCCTCTTTCCGTATTTGGAGACCTTCCATTTCATTGACTTGGAGAAGAACGGTGAGGCCCACGGCGTCGGAGTGAGGAGTGAGGCCGATGACGAGCTCGGGTCGTGGACACGGAGGGTAATAGTTCATCCTAAAGGCTTGCATGCCCCCATCAAACAGTTCTGTCATCTCCTTAGTGTCCATCTTCAGAGCTTTTGCCATGAGAAGTAGAACCTTCATTGCAAGGTCTCGGAGCGTTGAGGAGTATTCATCCAAGACATCTCTACGTAATAAATAGATGACACGGATAAGAATTAGTTACAAAGTTGAGAGAGCAAGGGAAGTGAGATGTGTAGAAAACATTTAGATGGGTTGTATATACAATATACATCATTCCGACATGGCATAGCCGGCGTTAACATAGATATTTTTAAAAATATTTTAATATTTTTAAATATTTTATTTTCTTTTTCTTTTTTTTCTTTTCTTTCTCTTTCTTTTTTTTTTTTCTTTTTCCTTTCCTTCTTCCTCCTCCAACCAATCATCGGACCTTGGCGATCGGCCAGAGGCAGGAGCCGGCAAGGCCGATCTGGTGAAGCTTGCTAGGCGACGGTGAGGTCGAGCCTCACCCTGGTTGGGCAAGCCCCCGCTAGATCTAGTGAAGCTCGGCCTTGCCCAGTGACGGCGAGGTCAACCTTGCCGATCGTTGCCTTTGGCCGGTCAACGAGGTCCAATTGGAGGGGGAGGGGAAGGGTAGATTTACGACATACATATGGTCAATCCCGATCATTTTGAGCAAATAGTGAACTCGATGCATGAGAGAGAGAGAGAGAACCTGAACGGAGAAGGAAGCATGGGAAAAAGGTGAGGCTTTCTCAAATGTCTTGGGAGGGACACCATGTAAAAGAGGTCGCCCCAATCAAGCTTCTGCTCCTCCGAGACAACAAACGCCTGTCCAAAACCCTCCAAGTCTCCTTCTTCTTGCCAAAACTCCCTCTTCTCCTCCATGGGAAGCTTGAAGAACTCTTGTATTCCCAACTTCACCTCCTCCACCAATGAACAACTCACTCCATGATTTATCAACTGTGTGCACAAAAAGGGACCAATTAACTTCAAAAGTCGACTCTCGGAAAAAATAAAATCCAGACCTTTCGTCTCAAGTAATCCTCACAGAAAGAAAAAGTAAAAGATACTCTCATGAAATGATACCTGGAAGAATCCCCAATCTCTGCAGGCAACGTGCAACTTTTCCAGCTCGGACTCCATCAAACTGTCGTTGCTTGACGAAAGCTTGTTCATGTCAATCACTGGTACTTGAAGCAACAAAGATCCATGATCAACATGGATGAACGGATGATCTTGGTCGGTACGAACATAGCGATGCGGGATTTCGGTTATGGCCTCTTTGGCCAACTCTTGAACATTTGGGACTGGAAGAGAACCACCAAGCTTTGTGAGATTCGCGTCCATCAGTCGCAACGAGAGGATTGGACACAAAAACCTCAAAAGAGAAGGTTATAAGTTACAGCTTATATTTTAGGGTTTTTTATGGCCGTAGGATGATATGGAGGTTTCTTGTTTATAGTTGTTGTGTCAAGAGTCCTTACATTTGGATTCACAAGAACATGTGCAGTTGCAATGTGTAGTTTGTCATAATTTGATTTAGTCACGCATCAAGAAACATCAAGATCAATGGTAAATCTCACAAAAACGCACTAATTATAAATTGGGTTTGGACAGCAGATTTTCCAAATCATATCTCGACTTTATCTTTAACCGAAAATGACATAGACAATATTGGGCTGTTTTTTGGCTTCTAGCCAAGCCGAACCGCCAACTTACAAAAGTAAGGCTTCTTATCGATGTGATGAGAAATTTTTTACTGAAGTTATTTTTGCTAAATGATATTGGAACTTTTTTTTAACAATCCAGAGACATGGACACGGAGACCTGCTATCCAGAGGTCCATAAAACACCATGTAGATCTTATCAATCGGTTAACTTCAGGTTTTGGAATGTACAAGTGATATTGATTCATTTACATGCAGTTGGTGGAATTTGAATAAGATGCCTTCTAAAATCTGAGGTGGAAATCCTTTGAGACCCCAACTGCGTCAACTTTGGGGGTCAATAATGTGACAATTTCGTATTGGGTGGTTAAAGAAGTCAATCATTCAATTCATGGACCCCATTTGTTTCACTACGCTTTCCAAAACTTCACACATCGATTAATAAGTAAAAGTCATAGTACAACCATCTTTTTCCTTACAAAATTGATTCACAAACAGTAGACAAATTTCTTATTTATATGTTCATGTACGGTTTGTCACATCTATTTATGAACTAATACTGTGTGCCGATTTTCATATCTCTATAGCATCTTCCGAGAACAAATGTGTAGTGTCCCCTTCATGTTCCCATAAAAGGGAGGATTTCTCCGCTTTTTTTCCGAGAAAATGATGGAAAGTGCCACCAGCTTCGATTATGAAAATCGTACGTTTTCGAGCTAAACAGTCTCGTGCCTCCGTGAGGGGGCCCTCAGTTGATGTGTCGTCGTTGTTCGACGGGATGATTTCTTCGCAGTCTAATCACATTCGGTTATAACGAAGATTAAAGCCAGGCAAATGCTGGAGAGCAGGGGCATTCCTACTGTTGAAGCGGACTTGTATACTAACCAAGGGATGTTTCACGCGTCGGCTTCGATTGGCGACCAAACCGGAATGTGAGACTTTTCTGCGTCCTCGTTTACCTAACATCATGTTAATTTGCTGGTGGATTGGTGTGTGTGAATCTGAAGTAGCGGTAGAATTGCTGGAATGTTCACAAGTTCGCTCGTGGAGCACATGTGAAGTACCAACTGGCTCTGTCAGTTTGACCGTGAGGCTGATGGCTTGTCTGGTGATGGTTTTAGACTTTAGGTACGAGGCTATGGAATTGATTGTTTTGGTTGGAGTTGCCTGAAGGAGAACATTTCTTTGACGTGATTATTGGAAAAAGATCTTTATTTTGAGAGAATGCATTTTGCATCCAGAGATTTTACAATCGTCTCTTGTGAACACATTGCCTAGGATATTTATGATGTCGGAGCTTTGTACATGGTTTGCCAGCCCTCAGATTGGTGTCCCAGAAATTTTCTTTTAAGAACCTTGTCATGTTTCAGTATGACATTGAACTTCTCCAACTCTTCCATTATGAATAGACCGTGCATAATTTTGTCATAATGTGATTTAGTCACTCATCAAGAAACATCAAGATCAACGCTAAATCTCACAAAAACGCACTAATAATAAGTTAGGTTTGGACAATAGATTTTCCAAATCATATCTTGACTTTATCTTTAGCCGAAAACGACAGACAATATTGGGCTGTTTAGTGGCTTCTTATTGATGTGATAAGAAATTTTTTACTAAAGTTATTTTTGCTAAATGATGTGGAATTTTCTTTTTTTTTTATAATCTAGGGACATGGGCATGGAGACCTGCTATCTAGAGGTCCATAAAACACCATGTAGATCTTATGAACCGGTTCAGTTCGGGTTTTGGAACGTGCAAGTAGCCTTGATCCGTTTATATGCAGTTGGTGGAATTTGAATGAGTTACTCTCTAAATTATGATCTGGAAATCCGCTGAAACACCAACTGAGTGGACTTTGGGGGTTAATAATGTGACAATTTCTTATCAGGTGCTTAAAGAAGTCGATCATTCAATTCATGTATCCCATTTGTTTCATTTCCAAAACTTTCCACATCGATTTAAAAGTAAGGTTTAGTAAACTGTCATAGTTCAACCGTCTTTTTCCTTACAAAATTGATTCAAACAAATAAGTATAACGAATTTCTCATTTATATGTTCATTTTCAGTCTGTCACATCTATTTATGAACTAATACCATGTGCCGATTTTCATATCCCTATAGCATCATCCAAGAACAAATGTGTAGTGTCCCCTTCATCTTCTTCCAAAAGGGAAGACTTCAATAATCTCACGGAGTCACGGACCACTCTACTTGTCCTAGATCAATTACACTTTCCTAGGTATAATTCTGTTGATAATTCAGACATGAAAGTAAGTACAAAGAGTCGTGACCAATTCAAACCCATTAACTTAAACATATGACCGGCTTTCTTGCTTTTCTACGACAGATTAAGACACTTAGCCGCCCATTCCCCATCAAAATGATCACAAATCCCTCCTTATATCAGCAAAAGAGCAAGCGTTTTACACGTGGAAAGAACATAGAAACAATCGCATGGTTATGAGATCAATGCTTGAAAACCTAGTCCAGGGAAATTTATTTCGTTGATGTAACAATTTTGTGACAACGAAGCAGTGTTTTGTTGCCAAATGCTACTGTGACAACCAAAAGATCCGTTGCTAAATCGTACTGTGGCAACCAAAACATTCATTTCTAAATGACGAAAACAAAGGGAAATTTTGGTGGGGTATTTCACGGCATTTTTTGCAACAAAAGTTTTGGTCGCCAAATAGTTTGAAACGAATTTTTAAGTAATATGAGTTATTTTGAATTCAATTTGAGAATAATGAAATTAGACGACTAATTTAAGTTAAAGTAAAATGAAAATATGTCTTTTTTTTATGATTTATCTTGCATATAAAAAGAATTAAATTATGTCATTTTTATGGAAATTAACTTATTGTATAGACACTACCCTGTATAATAGAAAATATATCTTATTGTGCGAGCAACATATATCAGCTACTAACAAAAGTGCACACATTTGCAAATGATATTGCAAAATCTCCTTATTACAAGATATTTAGATTATCATTGAAAGAAAAGAAATTGAGACAATACAAAGAGATTATTCACGTGTATTTCGAAAAAGAAAAATATTTCAAGTTGTAAACTATTTTTGGTGGGTTGTTTATAAGATTGAAAAAAATTCAAATTTTAAATTTGAAATACGTGAGGTATGAAACGTAATCTATTTATTTACAAATTTTTCTATCGATGTAATATTTACAAAACGCCTACTGACGATATTTTTCGGAAAAAAAGAGATCTCGATCGCCCTATAGTATAGACAAACAATTTGTTTATAATTTGATATATTCTTTATTTGATTGTAATCGAATAAAAATTACTTAATATAAAGACTGTTATAAAACATAATTACATAACAGTCTAGTCATACATCCTATTAAAAGTAAAGTTAAAAAATAAAAAAGACAAAGAAAAGAATGTCATTTGTAAGGACCAAAGTAAATGTTCCTTGCCCAACATAAAAGTACAACGATTCCCGGGACGGGAAGTCTTTAGCTCTTTAGCTACGGACGAAATAGTCGTTGAAAAACGAGATCTACAAGAACGAAAGTACCCGCGATGTAATTATTTTTTGTGGGCACAAATCACCTATAGCAACAAATATTCTTTTGGCTGTGTTCGTTTGCGAAAAAATATTTTTCCGGAAAATATTTTCCGCGTTTTCCGGTGTTCGGGGGCGAAAAATGTTTTCCGTGGGAAAACATTTTCCTTCGCCACCCCCAAATCCTTCATTGTTTTGAGGAAAATGATTTCCTCTTTTCACAAAGAGAAAATCATTTTCCCCCAAATTGAAGGCAAAATTGCCCATGGGAGCAAAAATATTTTCCATGGGAGAGGAAGTTGATCGCCGGTCACCACCGTTGGCCGCCGGTCGCTGGCCGCCCGCCCGCTGCCGCCGGAGGTCGGACGCCGGCCCGGCCGCCGGCCGCCGCCACAGCCGGCCGCCCACGCCGCCGCCGCCGGGTCGCGGTGAAAAATATTTTCCGAAACTTTTTCATATTTGTCGCCGAACACCGGAAAATTATGTTCCGGGAAAATATTTTCCAGGAAAATGACTTCCGAGAAAATATTTTTCAAAAGGAGAATATTTTTCGCCAAACGAACGGAGCCTTAATTGCTATAGATAGTTTTCTTGTAATGGGACAAGGGAAGTGTCATATTCAACACGGATTGGTCGTGTACTCGGAAAACCCCAAACAATACCCCTTGTTAATTATTAAATTTACTGACGAAAGGTGAGGTGGACACCATCTTTTGATTTTCTTTCTAAGAGATATGATAGATCCAATCAAAAGGAATAGATTATTTGGTGATTCCATGCTTATCGGGATTTTTCGAATCTCTTGACGTATACTTCTTGAGGGATCGATAATTGTTGGATCACGAAAAAGTTATACGTCATTATACTATTTGTCACCTCTATACCAAATTTAAGTCCAATTTCTAACTTTTGTGTGCACTCTTCAATTATCAATGTCAAATGACTAAAAATACCCTTAATTTCAATATAAAAGAAGTGAAGAGAAAACTAGATATGATAAGAATACAACTTCTTTAAGTAGTTAGGTAACAAACCTTTTATTTCCTATCTGTTTATAAACTAATTTTATGCCCCGACTTTTGTATCCCTAGAATCAACCGAAAAAAATAATTAGCGTAGTGCCTCCCATAGTGGTCACCTAAGGGAAGTATTCTATTATCGGGCGGACCCGTCCACTTGTCCTAGATTTCTCTACTTTCCTAGGTGTAATTTCGTGGACGATTGAGACTTGAGAGTGAGGACAAGGAATTGTTGCTTTCGGTGGTTCATTCATTTCTTATTAGCTCAAACAAATGACTAGAACCACACAATTTTGTTGAGATGATTGGTCAACACAATTTTGAGTATACATTTGGATTATTCTATTGATGGGAGAAGTCTAGACAACCATCTCAATGATTGCGCATCGCTTGTTCGTGAAGACCAATCCAACCAAGGTGAGATATACAAATTACGAGGCATTCCATGATCTATGATTTCTATAATCTCCTAAATGTTGTTCGGACGGTTGTTGCCCGTTCGTTCGAAAATGTTTAAATAAATCTCGACCATTCTTTGAAAAAAATTTTAGTGTTTATAAGTGTTTTTTTGAAAATGTTGTCTACAAAAACATCTTAATCACACCCATCCATCGGTGGCCGCGTTGGTTTGCGCTCAGTTCCTTTCACGAGAGGTCATGGGTTCAAACTCGCCCAGAGGTAATTTAAGTGGGGGGTCGTGGCGGTGGGATGCTGCGCTAGCCCCCCTCGAGGACTAGTCGGGCATCACCGCTGATTTGAGCCCTAGCTCGCCGGCCGCGCGGACACCTCGGTTATCAAAAAAAAAAAAAACATCTTAATCACAAAATCAGTTGTTATAGATAAAAAAAAAAAAAAACTCAAAATCACATAGTTGTGGTTCTACAAGCTACGGAATTAGTCACGGGCAGTAGAGAAATGCTCGACGATCAAAAACTCAAAAGATGATTCAGGCCACATTCTTCAATGGATCACCAATGAGATCCTGTGCTTCTCCATCTCTGTTAGCATCTCTTTTAGGCAACATGGTCATAAAAAGGGGAGCAACAAGATTAGGACCAAAATTAAGAATCAAATTTTCTGATGTGCATGCTTTGCTCAAGTTGTGTGGTTTTATATATTTGCACATGAATCATGTGTTTTCCTGCACAAGCTCTACAAATCACAAGAATAAAAAGTGTACGGTCGGTGGCCAAGGCTGACCTAATTATATAAGTCTGATAATTTACATGAACTATTTGTTATTCCCTTCGTATAGTGATAACTGTTGACATCTGAATTTTCCCGATGGTCAAGGCTAGAAAATTCGAGATACAAGAATTCCGATTGCGGCGAGGCTCGTTTCTTGACTCAAAAAAAATATTTAGATTAGTGTCCTCAGTACTTTAAGTGCATAAAGGAGTCAATTTAGCATAGGCGTGTTGAATTAGGCCTTTAGATTTCAAGTTTCCATAAAAGTGGCAAAAGGTTAACTTTTTTGTTGAGCCGAAGAATATAACCTTTGACCGAAAAATTAGAATTTCATTAGTTCTTAATCTTTTTTTAGACATTCAATTTAGGGATGGTGAAATTTAAGTACCTCATATCCAATTAAAGAAATTTCAATCTCAAGAGCAGATAGACCGCTAGGGGTGTCAATGGGTCGTGTCGGGTCAAGTCGGGTCGGGCTCTCATCATAATACCCTACTCGACCCAAAACCTCCAGGTTCATGCTTGACCCGTCCAGACCCACCCCGCGACTCTGTTCAGCATACAGCCCAAGGGTCGGGTCGGGTCGAATTTTGGGTTTCTTTTTTTTTTTTTTTTGCAGATAGATTGGAAATAAATGACTCGCATTTCGTTTGTTAACCCAACAATAACTTATTTAAATATAATATATATCTATATATATTTTGACAAAACAAATCGATGTAAACCTTGCAAATGAAAAAATTATAGACAGTCAAGGCACGGAAATGTCATTACACGAAATGTCATTCATTGTAAGAGCATTTGTTCATACAGTCCTCGAGCAACGGGACCTTGGTATCGTAATTCTTGTAAAGCCTATGTTTTCTCCCGCTGCAGATTTAATACCCTCCTTTCACTAATTTGAGCTGTGTATGTGAAATGGGTAGCTGGATCAGATTACGGTTTACAAGAACCAGCAGCAAATAAGAGCAGATTGCAGCTGTTAAAGCTAAAATGCGCTTAAAAATACCCTTTTCAAATGAATGAGGGAAGATGCACAGAGACGATCTGTGAATTACTTACACCACCGACACTTCTCAAAAGCTGAAAACGAAAGATGCAGAAAGAGTAGAGAAAAGAAAAGAAAAGAAAAGAAAAGGGGTAGGGAAATGTCAATCGAAAGCCAAGAAAAACAACGAAGAGAGCAGTTTCAAGATAAGCCTATCATGCATAAGGGGACAAAGCTTTCAAATTAACAAGCTTTCCTCCCAACAGAAACACCCATCAAAGAAGAAGCAAAGGAAGAAAATCTCAAGCCAATCAAACCCAAACCCAAAATCAAACCCCCCATCACATTACCCAAAAGCGATCAATCCCCGCAGAAGCAAAGGAACGACCTCGCAAGCCAGTCGCATTTCATCAAATACCTAGAAGAATCAACCGGATCCGGACGACGGAAGGGCCACAAATGGGGAGGGGCTGGGTTTTGTCACGCTCAAGGAAGCGAACGTTGATGGAGGCAAGGGCTATTAGTCGCCTAAAGTCCACGGCGAGCGGAGGGATGATCGGTTCCATTGTCGATCTAGGGTTTCGTCACGCTCTGCGCTGAAAGAGAGAGAGAGGAGAGAGAAGGGGAGAGAGAGAGGGAGATGTGTGGGTGGTCCCGCAGTGTTAATGGGTCAGACCCAACTCGACCCTCACCCTAGTAATACCCACACCTAAAAGCCCTACCCAAAGAAGATTAAGGCCCAACCCCAAATTTTAGGGCCAGGCCGAGCCGGCGCGGGTCAGGCCGAGCCGGCGCGTGTCAGGCCGGGTCGATGTGGGCTTTTTTGATACCCCTATCAACCGCTTAAAGCACCATACTTGGCACTGTAAGATTGGACTCATACCTCTCAAAATCGCGCCACTTGGCACGACCATACAAAACCTAGAGGGAGAATAAAACCTATTCTTTTTCCCATCTTAGAAGGGAGGTGGTGGCACAAAAAAGAAAAGAGAGAAAGGCGTCATTTTTTTCCTTCTCTCTTGGATGCTCACGGGCGTCCCTCCATCAAGAAAATGTCCTCTCAACTTGATCTTATGCTCCATTCCCTCCAACAACCGCGTTCATTGCCACCAACCTTTGCAACCATGTAAGAGTTTTTCTAATGTGGGCTATTAAATTGAGATAGATATTTACCGTTTTACGGGGTTAGTCTACTAAGATAAGATATAAAGATTCTTAATTAGTGTAATATGAAACTGGCTAGTGTGGGTCAAGTAAAGTCCGACTTGTGATGTGAGGGTCTGTGACTGAAAACTCTATAAATAGTGCTCAAGTCTCTCTATTAACCCTGGTGCACAAATTACCTCACGTAAGTAGCAAGTATTGAATGTTAATTATAAGAAGCAGTCTCATTGAGTCAGTGATACAGAGGGTAATAGAGGAGAAGCACTTGAGCCTAGAATCGTAGCTATTCCGCATCAAGAATAATAGATTCCAAATCAGGTGTACAAATCTCTTTTCTCAATTGCTATGTTCTAGTTTTATGACTATGGAAATCTTGGGGTGTCGTTTTCGCTGGCTTACTTGTGGTATCAAAGCCGCCATAGTCTAGGGCTAGAACCTTCGGATTTGGACTACTTTCAGAATTTTTGTACGATGAAAATTGATTTTGATCATATATACGGATAGATCTTGTTGAGACAATAAGTTTGATAGGTCCCGCGCCATCAATGGACATTGCACGTGTCCCTACGTACGGCCACTCGCCACAGCGATGTTGGCGTGTATCGGCCACGCGCAACCACGCACAAGAGTCGCCTAACGCGTGCTAAGGCTGACATCAATAGATGACGTCAAAGACCCGCTGACACAGGCCGACCCAGCTGACCATGGGTGACCCAACCCAGGGCTCGACTTGTTGACTCATTGACCCAAGCCAGTTGATCGTTAACCAGTCGGGCTAGCGACCCAAGTCGGATTAGCATGTCGAGCGTGTGCTACACATGACGCGCACTCAAGCAACGCGTGAGGGCTCCATTTGGATCATGCTCAGTGATGGTGTTCTCGTATCGTGACACACTACAATGTGGTAGATTCATATTAGAAGTTTGATGCTTTTAAGAATGTGAAAATGCGTACAAAACCCTATATATGTGTATTTTTAGGGTATTTTTGCATTGTTTCTTGTATTTCTCCATGGTTTTGAAAATACAGGTACTAGCTCACATGTATATCATCACATACAAAATGTGTAAAGCATGATTTATTGATAGCATGTATAAGGTTTGTCACGACCTACCTCACAAGGGCCGAACTCGGTAAGGCGGGTTTAGAGGTAAGTGTTCATGAAACGGTCCATACGGCACATCATAAAATACGGCTTACCGAAGTGTCAATCTTTTAGTCATCCGTACGGTCCATTAATCATGAATGCGGATCTTCCTTAATCCATACCTCGCGTGACAGCGGATCAATTTTATCTTTTTGAGGAGTCGCCACTAGCCTATATCGGGGGTCGGCTAGAATACCCAACCAATATGCGGAAATTTCGTATTGGTTTCTGCGAGAACTAGAGATCATAGGTTCGGGAACTAGCTTACGTTAATATTTCTATTAACGCCCTTTTGGTACCGCTAAACTTATCAAGGTTGTTATCTAAGTTGTCATGCATTTATTTTTTACCATTTTCACGTCAAAGCCTTAGTCCACTAAGTGATCATGTATCTTGTTTTTATATTTTCATTTAAGATTCTAAACTAATCTTATCTTAGTCTAGAAAAAGAAAGAAACAATCAATTGTATTGAAAGACATTATGTAAAGTAAACAACTAAGGTATTGAAAAGACGAGCTAATTCTAAGTGCAAGAAAGTAAAACTCGCAACTCGTCGGGTGTTTATTACAACACAAGTTGAAAACCCGAGACATGATCGGGGACGAATGAATTGAATACAAATTAAAACCAGATCCGATATCGGTCTGTCGCCACCGTCAAGTGAAAACAAATTGAGACCGGATTGGACATCGGTCTATCGCCTTGGTCTTTTACAATTTTGGATTATCCCCTCCATGGACCACCTCTCGAGTGTCGGCATTTAGATTCACAACATACATTCACGACAAACAATACACAAAGGAACAAGCAAAGAAAAGCAATGGCACAAACAATTCACTAATCAAACACCGGCCTCGGGGTCAGCCTTTGCTTTACATGCATTTCGATTCACCCACCCTCCTAATCATTTAATATTATTTGATTAATGGTTAACGATAACGAGCTACCATTTGCATTCACAAAACGGTAACTCATATCGATTAACCCCTAAAGTTGGGTTTTAAGTGACCATAATGAGCTACCCGCCGAACATACATCGGGCCTAATATACATCTAGCAAGCACATGCATAGCAATGAAATAAGCATGCATTCAGGCCCATGGGCCTTATTTATCAACCAATCAAGCAATGGGAAGTGGGCTTCATAAGGAGACCACTTATTCAGTTATTTTTTAATTCGGATTACTTCTGTTCATATGTGATTAATCCACCTAATGATGTACAAATGAAGTGATTTATGTGTCATTAGAAAGCTTACGTCATGAGGATCAAAAGTCAAGAAGACCAATTTTTTCTGATTCCCCGCCGATTTTCATGAAAATGACAAATTTACATTCGGTGACAATCTGGACCCGGTTCTGTTAGGGATTTCAAAATAATGGCGGAAAAAATAACAAACCATATCAAAACCGCGTGAACATTTTTATATAGTTAGGATTCTCCGTGTGTGAAAACTTTCATGTTTTGAGTTTTCGCTAAAAAGTCCTCCAAATGTTTATAAAATTCATTTTTCACCCAGGACTCATTTGCAAATCAAATTTTAACCCGAGAAGACCTTATATGAAATTTTTAGCAAATTGACCCTCTGAAAATTACTATTAGGCCCTCAAAATTTTCAGTCAACATAATGAGACCCCAAGGAACAACTTTGTAGTTTTGAGTTTTCGCAAAGGAGGACTCTAACTTATCAAATTCGGAGAAACATACTTTGAATTTCAGAGGAATGAAAATCAGCTCTGAACACAGATACTGATTGAATCGTGAAAATTCCTTTTGAAGATCCAAATGAATTCCGATCTTGATAAATTTAGTATCACTGGAAGGCTCTTGATCTCAATGTGAACTTTGATGAAGAACATTTTTTCATATTTTGAATACATGAATTTATAAAAATCAAAGAATACATGAAGGTCAGTCAGAAACTCATCTATCATCAGATCTATACCTAAATGGCATTGTAAATCATCTTGTCCTAAAATACTTGGAATTTTATGAAAATTTTATGATGTACCGATTAGGATGTTTTCTACGACTTTCAGGAAGAAAGTTTCTTCAAAAAACGATCGTAGAAAATTATAAAAATCGTAGAACAGCATGACGTCAATCAGGAAATCATCAAAACAGAATAGAACATCACATTTCAGATTCTGATCCTAGCTTACGAAGTGATTTTCACCTAGTAAACGAAGTCCGATTAAGGCATGCAACATATCAAATCGAAGCTTGAGATGATTTTTACGATTCTCTAGTTCATCACTTTGCAAGATTTTGACGTTTACAAGCTGAAATCGCCATCACGAGCAGATTGATCATTAGGATCCGAGAATGACAGATTTGAACTCAGCTTGTATAATGATGCTTCGACGCGCAATCGAGCAATCCGGTCTCCGTATTCAGATCAAGAGCAGCACAGAAAAGACTCGGAAAGCTCGACAAACCTATGAGAATCGAGTGCACAAGCTATAGTGAGAACCGACTCGATTTCGCGCTGATGAACTGATAACGAAAAATCAAGTAGAAAGAAGCGATCCAGTGGCTGTTCAGCGGGAAGCTGGCCACCACAGCCACATTAAGACACCAAGGAAGGCTGCTGGAGGTTCAAGATCGCCGGAGGGACCGCTGGATAGCTGATTCAGCCACTTGAACCGGCTGATTCAATCACCGGCGACTATGCTGGTGATGTTGCCGTGGAGGATATCACACTGGATAGAGCAGTTTCGGCCACCAGTAAGGACAGCTGGTCTTGCGACCAGCCTTGTGCCACCGTGGAGGATGGCGGTGAGGCGGCGGCTCGCCAAAAAACTGCCGGCGGGAGGTGGAAAGGCTAGTGGCCGAGAGAGAGATCAAGAGGGAGAGAGAAGCGTAAGCTTGAGAGAGAGAGAGGGAAGAGAGGAGAGAGAATTCAGATCTGAAAATGTGAGACCTTTCAAAATTTTGGAGGGAAAAAAGCCTATATACTCCCCTTAATCTTGAATCTTAGCCCTTAGATTGATCCAATGGCCTATAATGCATCCCTAATGATCAAGAACATTTCTTAAGGGCTAAGGGTAGGTGACATGGCATTGTAGATGGTCATGATCAATTTTAAATGAATGGCCATGATTGATTTACTTACCATCTAATTAATTTGCTTAATCCTTAATGAAGGGCGTTTTGGTAATTTCACTTAGGGGCATTTTCGTAATTTTCATTTAAGGGCATTTTTGTCATTTTTGGGCTCAAAGGGATGTAGCCGGCCTTGGCTGGTCGGAATAGACCGCCGATCATCGGATTTTTGACCGGAAAATAGCCAATCCGATCAGACCGGTTCAATTCAAATCAAACCGGGTTGAACCGGTTTGTCCCGAGTTTGGCCGGGTTGAACCGGTTCAATCCTTAGTTCCATTTGTTCCAATTTTGTACAATTTGATATCTATCATGATTAATTGACCCAATTAATATTGAATTCGATTAAATTGGATTGAACCGATTTGAAATTCATGCACAAATTAATCCAATTTAACTTGTTTAGCTCAATTGTTCTTGAATTTGAGTTAATTGCATGGCCAAGCTAGACTAACGAATTTAATTGAAGTCCAATTAGCCAAATTGAGTCTCAATTCATCAAATTGAATATTAGTCTAGAGTGGGTCAAGTTGAATTGTACTAATTGGGCCGATTACTCTTAGACTTCTCAATCGTTAGATCACTAAATTTATCAAATTAGCTCAAATTCATGTGAATCTTCCAAATTTGATTTCGAATTTGGATTTTATATAAGAAATTAGGCTCATTCGTATCTTAATTGCGCAAATCATGAAGAATTGATCAAAATCACTTAGTAGGGCCTAAATTGGGGGTTTTTGTGTTTGGCTTGGAATCACAAAATTGGTTCTAAAATTTAAAGTAATACAACCTCTAGATCAAATGTCATGAAGAAAACTAGCCTAAAAAATGACTAGAAATGAAGTAATTTCATTTTTAGCCAATTTGAACCAAATTCCGCAAATTGGGAAAAAAGTTGATTCTAAATCGATTTTTGTAAAATTTCAAATGCCAAAGTCAAATTTAATATAAAATAAGATGATTTTTGGATTTTAATATTTTCCGATTTTTTTGGTCAAAGGTTTGACCAAAAGTCAAACCCTAGTTGACTTTTCACTAGGAGCTTGATTTTATGATCAAATCTTTGAATTTTTCTGAAATTTCCACTTCTAAAGTGAAATCGGATTTGAAAGGAATCTTTTTATGTGAAAAACCCCAATTTGACCCGGGATTGACTTTTGGTCAAAGAGTTGACCAAAAAGTCAACGCAAAGTCAACCGTTTGACTTTTCGGGTTTTTGCATGAAATGAATAGAAAATTGTTTACAAAAGCTAGGCCAACAAACAGAATTAAAAAATGACACTTTTTGTTCAAGAAACGGGTTCTGTTGCAATGGGAAACCATAATCTCGAATTGTCTGCTTTTAATAACATGTCGGCTAAAAATTAGGTGTCAACAACTGCCCCTCTTTGAGTGGGAGTTCGAAGAGGTTCCGCTCAAAGACCAATTGGCACCTACAAATGTTTAGTCGACTCCACTTGGGAAATAAAAGAAACTAAAGACAAAGACATTTGATCAGAGTCTTACCTGAAGTTCTGACCATTAACCATTTTGGATTGTCAGCTCATTCATGTGTTCTTCTCTTCTCTCTCTCATATGGTGGAATGAAGGAAGAAAAGAAAAAGAAAGGGTTTTGTAGGAAATGTATGGTTTAAGGATAACCAAAAACCTAAAGGACAAGGTTTAAGGATGACCAGGAACCAAAGGCAAGGTTTAAGGATGAAAGGGACGGTATGAAAACCGAAAGTGACGCATGGTTTAGGATAACCAAAAACCAAAAATGAAGGGTATGGTTTAGGCTGACCAAAAATCGAAAATGAAGGATATGGTTTAGGCTAACCAAAAACCAAAAATGAGGGATATGGTTTAGGCCGACCAAAAACCAAAAACGAGGGATATGGTTTAGGCTGACCAAAAATCGAAAATGAGAGATATGGTTTAGGCTGACCAAAAACCGATCCTCTGGGGAAAGATATTTTGAAAAAAAAGAGTTCCAAGATTGTTTAACGACAAATCAAACGGAATTATTCACATTTTGATAAAAGACACTAATTATCAAAATATTTAAGAGGAAATTTTAACAAAATGATCTTTGAATAACCATCTAAAGAGGTTAGATAAAAAATGCCAAATTGAAAATAACCTAATCAAAAAGGTCTTTCGCGCTGGCTCTCATAAAGGCTTTGATTCCCATCCATTAATGTGGGAAAGCTATTCAATTCTCACTGGTGATGCCTCACGAACCTATGTCAAAGGTTTTTGGAAACGTTTACATTGAATACAAATTGATTGATCAGAAAGGTCTTTCAAAAGGACCGTAATATAGGCTTGGTCATGGGCTTACACAAGAGGTATTTGCTTTGAGGCCAAGAAAAGAAATATACCATCAACATCTTCAGCGGGTTTATAAGTCAAGAACCTTGAAGTTAAGACAAGATATGATTGCTTCCACTCCTTCTAGCGGTAGCTCCCACATAAGATTCTCAATTCGACTCGAACTATCCCAATCAGAAGAGACTTTAAGATGTGGGTTGCAATGTTGGTTCGGGTGAGGCTTAAAAGGCTTAAATTGACTTATCTCGAGAGTCCTTTAATACACATGTGAGCTTTGCTCTTTTTCCTACAAAAGATCATACTTGCAATGGATGTTTTTGCAGTTGCAATGAATATTGTTGGACTTGCAATGCTTTTCCTACTTTTGATGTAATTTTTGCGTGGGCTTAGGCCTTGCTTTTACCAGGTACACTGCTTTTGTAACCCCCTTTTTTTTTTTTTCAATTATTTTGCTTTTCTTTTGAGTATCTAAGACTCTAGAGATGCCTCTATCTTTTTACCAGCATTTTGCTTTGATGGTAAATCACATGTATTACCCTAACGTGGGGAGGTAATCACCACTCGGATTTCAAAAAGGATTGCATTAGGCTCAAATTGGCTAAGCAAGGGACAATTGTGTTTGGGTAGATGTCGCGACCTAAAAAAATCGGGTTTTCCGATCTTAGGCTAATGGATTACTAGATCAATTAAATTAACTAACCTAGCTCGAGTTCTCCCAAACTCTACCAATTCGCAACTTAGGTCCAATTATGAGCATGCAAATATTTTCAATGGGAGTTGCCACTAATCATTTAAGGTAGGTTGATTAGAAACCTAAATAAAATAGCGGGAGTACTATTTTATTTCTACGAACCAGAAATTATGGATTCGGGGACTTGGTTACGCTAGATTTCCTAACGCCCTTTCGGTACCAATTTCAAGAAAAATAATTAATTTGACAATTTTGATAAATCCTGACTTAGAGTTCAAAGGTGCAGAAATTTTCTTTTTTTGATTTTTTTTATTTATTTAAAGGAAAGCTAACCTATATGTAATGGCGTGCAAAAAATTGACATGCGATTAATGCAACCTAACATGCAAACTATATGTCATGCGACGACGTGATCTATTTCTAATGACGGGCATATTATTTTTTTGTATTTTTCTTTAATGAAATTCGGAATTAAAAATGCCAATTATCTAAACATGCAATTTTAAACTAAAGAAATTAACCTATTCTAGAGTAATCTTTTTGGCATTTTTTATCAAAATTCGAAGCTAAAATCAAGTAAAAAATATAACCGCTAAATCTTTCGAATTAAGTTTCGATCTGAAGCCTGACAGATCGATCCTAAAATTCGAAATACCTGCTATGGAAATAACTCTATCTAAAGCCGGATAGATAGATTTATTTCCACGTGTGCGGTTGCGGATTAGGAAATTTTCCTAATCGATCACATCTTAAAAAAAAATAGATATCTTAAATATCTTGGATATATTCAAAAGATTTTGAAAATTCTAAATTCTATCCAAATTTGAAAAGTAATAGATATCTAAGATTTCAAAAAAGGAAATAAAATCCTAATTGGAATAATGCTTATTATCCAAATATGCAAAATGAGATATCAATAAGCACAAATTAGGCAACCAAATATTCGAATCAAATCGGGATATGATAATTACCTGATTTGCAGATTTCTTTCCTAATTTGAATCTGTAGCGGATCGGGATTGCGGATCGGCGGTGCGTCGGGAGCGGCGGCGTGACGTCGGGAATAGTGGCGGCGGCTTGCGGTGGTAGACGATAGCAGCGACGAGCAGTCTTCGGAAGTCGCGGAACAGCAGCAGCTCACCACGGGAGGGCGGCAAACGTCGGGGATGGCAGCAACTTCGGAGGATGTCAGCGTTGTGGTGGGGCAGGCCTCGCACGGAACACAACCAGAGGAACAGCTGGCGTCGGGGTTGGCCTGGTGCGAGCAAGGGTAGCGACCCGGTAGCAGTGATGGTATGGGTGCAGCAGTGACAGCAGCAACGGGATCCTCAAGCGCCGCGAAGGAAGCAGCAGCGGACGCAAGGGGGAGAAGTTGTTGACCAAAATTCCACGAACGTCGACTGGTGGAATTGCTAGACACCTGGATTCCTCGAAGATCACTTTGGAATTGGCTTTGTCCACCAGCAACAGTGGGGAAGAGGCTGATGTTGATTTTTTGCCAAGGAAGAGCTTGCGGTAGTGAGACTCTCGACGGTAGCAACTTGTCGTTGGTGTAGCAGGAGTGTCAGGCGTGAGATGCTTCACGACCTGGCTGCTTCGTTCTCGGCCAGGGGTGTAGTGACCGTGAAGGTTGTTGGTGACGGTGAAAAGGCACGCCGGTGTGAAGGGTCTGCTTGGTCGTGAGGCGGTACCGCAGTGAGGTAGACGCGTGCGCGACCGACTCTCTCTCTTGCTCCTTCCTCTCACTCACGTGTGTCTCTCGTGCTCCTAAGAATTGTGTTCTGAAAATTATGAGAGCCCCCTCTCGATTATGAGACATAAACATATATTTATAATGTAAACCTAGGTCAATTAGCCGGGCTTTCTAGTCCTAATGGGCTTAGGTTTAGGCTTTAATTTAATTCTAAGTGGGCTGAATTAATTTGGGCTTTACTTTAATTAAGCATAATGGGCTAATTTAAGCTCAAAATTAAGACAACCAAGCCCTTTTGTGTGTGATTTTCGGCCCATGCTTTCCGAGTGAGCCGAGTCTCGTTCGGTGCCCGAGCTCGATTTACATGATGAATTTTAAGCTCGCTTACCACCGCCAATCCGATGCGGAATGCAATTAATCTATATGAACCTAAACTATATGCTATGCAATTTTAATATTTTTGTTTAGGGGTTAAAATTTAATCCCTAATTTTCTATGCAATTAACCACTAAATGATGCGCCGAAATTTAGGTGTCAACAGCTGCCCCTCTTTGAGTGGAAGCTCGCAGAGGTTTCGCTCAAAGACTGAGACCTAAATTTAAACTCTGCAAAATGATGAATGATTTTTTTTTTTTGAAATGTAATGATACATGATATGCAAACAATAAGGAACGTATGCTAAGGCTTCTCACTTCGTGCGGAGCGGTGAGAGAGCCTTAGATACGGATCGCACAAAAAGCGTCCGAGTGACGGAATGCTTTATAATGCTTTCAATTCCCTTGATCTCCAAACTTCTAGTCAACTGGAAGTAAGGTTTTCGAGGTACTGGATTGCCTATCTGTTACCTGTAGTTTCCTACAGATACAAAATAACGCATAATATGAAGAAAGAATGGGGTGTGTTGCCTATACCACTGGGCAATCACGAAAAGGGTCATGAAATGGGGTGTGCTTCGTACTCCGCTTAGCAACACCAAATGAGAAACCGTGCCACCGCGTACTCCACTTGGCAACATCAAATGAGAAATTATGTCGCCGCGTACTCCACTTGGCGAACATGAAATGGGGTGTGCCGCGTACTCCACTTGGCAACACCAAATAAGAAATTATGCTGCCGCGTACTCCACTTGGCAACATAAAATGAGAAACCGTGCCGCCGCGTACTCCACTTGGCAACATCAAATGAGAAATTATGCCGCCGCGTACTCCACTTGGCGAACATGAAATGGGGTGTGCCGCGTACTCCACTTGGCAACACCAAATGAGAAATTATGCTGCCGCGTACTCCACTTGGCGAACATGAAATGGGGTGTGCCGCGTACTCCACTTGGCAACACCAAATGAGAAATTATGCTGCCGCGTACTCCACTTGGCAACATAAAATGAGAAATTATGCTGCCGCGTACTCCACTTGGCAACATCAAATGAGAAATTATGCTACTGCGTACTCCACTTGGCAACATAAAATGGGGTGTGCCGCGTACTCCACTTGGCAACACCAAGAGATGGGGTGTGCTTCGTACTCCACTTAGCAACACCAAGAGATGGGGTATGCTTCGTACTCCACTTAGCAACACCATGAGATGGGGTGTGCTTCGTACTCCACTTAGCAACACCAAAAGATATGTCGCCTGTTCCACTTGGTAAACATATGAGAGAGATAATTTCTCCTATTCCGGAGAGAGAAACAATGAAGAATAATTAGCAGAGGTACCTGAATTTTTCTTATGACGGAGCCAATGGCATCGCTCCTATTTTTACCTGAGAAAAGGTTAAAATAACACATGCGCAGAGGCAGAGAAAACATAATTCATGAATCTGCTTGCATTACCAAGCTTCACCGGGGGATTTATCAATAAGAACAACCATCTCGTCCTTTTGACAATTTGATTACATTAGCATTACTAAGCTTCACTGGGGAGTTTATCAATAAGAACATCCATTTCGTCCTTTCGACAATTTGATCACATTAAATGAGAGATCTTTAATCAGAAAGGACTTTCCACTCACTCTCAATGAAAGGCTTTTGACCCGACCTTTGATGCGGGTATAAGAATCACTCAAACTCTCTTCGTCGTGCTTGACAAGGGTTTGGATATTCTCAAAATCAGTATAACTTAGCCAATCTGAAAGGTCTTTATAAGGACTGAAACGTGGGTTTGGTCAATGGCTTAGCAAAAGGGACTCTTCGAGTCGAGGCTATTGAAAGAATTGATATCACCAGCTGCTCCGGGTTTACTAGTCAGGAATGCTGCAAAAATGAGATAGAAAAATCTTGCTCGCACTTCTTCGAGCAACATTTATAAGCATTTGAAACTCTACGTTAACTCAAGTGCCCTATTCTGAAGAGACTTCGGTAAAGGTTGTAACGTAGGTTCGGGTAGGCTTGAAATGAATGGCTTATTTCATCAAAGGGGAGTATTATGAACATGGAGATTGGTGATCATCCAATTATGCTACTGGTACCATTGATCTATCTCTAGCAATTGCTCCCTAAATGAACCTTCAAACGGTCTTTTCCTTGAAGACTGATCTTGTATGTCGACTCAGTTCTTGCTGAAGCTTTTCTTTCTCTCCTTTTTCACTCTCTTTTTTTTTTTCGAGAGATTTTTCCGAGAGAGAGAACTTCGATTTAATGGAGTCCTTTTGCGTCCTTTCTGACGAATTTTCTTTCGAGCTCCCATTTGCCTTGAACTTGCTTTGAGATGATTTCATTTGTTTATCACAAGGATGATCACCAATCGGGTTGAAATGAATTCACCGCTCAAATTGGGTATGCAAAGGGTATAATATGTAAGGATATAGAAAGAAATGCTCTTCGTCATATCTAAGGCACTCGAGCTAACACAGAACTTGCATGCAATAAATATACTTGAAGATTGATGCAAGTGAAAGCAAGAAAATTCTAACCATTTTGAACTTTCTAAGAAATTGCCCTGGTATGGGGTTGCTCCCGACAGGGGTAAGAAATGAAACTCCGTTCAAAGGGGTTAAGCAAATGATAACCTGTAGTGTTTAGATAGAGGAAATGAATGCCTCTCATCATTTTGATCGTCATACTTTTCGTGAGATAATCCTTTACCTTGTCAGCACGGAATTTTCACTCAACTCGCACTAGGGATTATTATTCAGGACATGTATGGAAATGTCTTGCCTTTCGTCATCTTGAAGTCTCTCATGCAATATGATCGCTTCATTAGGACAGGAACAGATTGCCAAATCAAAAGCCTTCCTCAAACAAAGCTTAGTAACATCAATTGATTCATGAAATTCAATTTGAAACTTGATAGAAACAAAGTCAGAATGAATACAAATCAAGTGTAATACTTCTTCACAGAATCAGAATTAACTGGACTGGAAAAAATACGACCATCCATATCGGCCAAAATCAAAGCACCTCCTGGAAGGACTTTCTTCACAATGTACGGGCCACCGTAGTTTAGGGCAAATTTTCCTTCTGCAAGAGGAACTATCGGCAATAACTTCTGCAGGACAAGGTCACCTACCTGAAAATGTCGAGGCTTGACTTTCTTGTTGAAAGATTTAGCAACTCGTTGTTGGTAGCATTGGCCAAGACATAGAGCTTTAAGCCTTATCTCATCAATCATGTTCAACTGGTCCAATCTCTATTGGATCCAATCTGCTTCTGACAATTGTACCTGTGAAAGAATACGTAACAAAGGAATTTCAACCTCAACAGGTAGAACTGCTTCCATACCGTACACAAGAGAATATGGAGTTGCCCCTGTAGATGTCCGGATAGAAGTCCGATATGCCATAAGTGCAAAAGGTAATCTCTCATGCCAATCACATATATGAGGGTCCACGATTCCCGTCCCTTCGCATGCCTCGAGATTAGTCCTGAAACATGAAAGAAAGGGATAAAAAAGACAAGACGGGGCTTAACTACATGCAATTTTTGAAAATTGTTCTTTGCTTTTTTTTTTTAAATTCATTTTGCTTTCGAAGACCTCGAAACGAGAATTCTTGAGAAGCCCAACCCTCAGTTCTTACCGTAGATGACAAATTTTTCAATCGTTGGTTATCGTCATCGGGTTGGTTTGGGACACTTCAACAAGATTCAAAATGCTAAAAAACGCTGTAATTTTATTGATATTGAACCAATGAATTACATCTTATTGGATTGAAAAACCTAAGTGCAACATGAATAGGAATGACAATCGAAAAAAAAAGCAATAAAGATTCCCACGCAGGGGAGATACGAAAACTAGAAATGATTACTCTTGAGGGCTAGCGCCCATCCCTTCAAGTGGTCCTTCAGTGATTGCACAAATGGAGGTCTTAGCAAACCAACCGGTGAGGTAAGGTATACCATCATCAAAGTCTAACACCCTCGACTCCGGCTTCTTGAAAATACAGGATGGCTGGTCATCCTCAGAATCGTCAGACAAACCAACCAGAATCGCTTTACCGTGCTTCTTAGGTGAGTCAGTTAGGGTTTGTGGCGACTAAGGAAAGATAAGCCCAAGATCATCCTCAGTCGGGCTCAGATTTAAATGTTCATATCCTCCCACAACTCCAGCCGAGTGAAAGGTGTCGTTGATGGAAGGTGGTAAGGGACTTTAACCTGCTCCCGTTTGGCTTCTGCAACAATCGTTGCTTTGTTCGCGGCTTCCCCGCCTATGATATCCCAAACCAGCTTTGTGGGATTGTCCATTTGTCTCGATCAGGGCATGAATGCCTTGGCCTTCCTTCCCAAGACCCTGACCTGGCTTAAAACCATTACCGACCATGACCTTAGCCACCATGAGAGCTGCTTTAGAAACTTCAGGAACGGGCAACGGCATATCAGAGGAAGCTTGAATAACTTGAACTATCTCAAATGAATGATAGCTATCTTCCTCAACATGATCGGGTTCTATGTATGGGATCGATGTTGCATTGAAGATTCGGTGATCTTCCTCTCCATAAATTGTAACCAACTTTGCTTCAGCCACAAACTTGATCTTCTGATGCAAACTGGAGGGTACTGCGCCTGCATTGTGAATCCATGGCCGTCCCAGCAAGAAATTGAAAGCAGAAGGGATATCCAGCACTTGAAAAAGAATATCAAACACTGAAGGTCCGATCAGCAGCTTTAAGTTAATCTGGCCTATGACATCCTTCTTTACTCTATCAAAGGCTCGAACAGAAGTCTTGGCTGCTTGCATGGTAGATGGAGGAATGCCCAGCCTTTTCAAAGTAGCCAACGGGCATAAATTCAGAGCCGACCCATTATCAACAAGCACCCTAGCCATGTGAGTCTCTTGTACTTCACCGATATGTGAAGCGCCTTATTATGACCACGTCCTTCAACTGGGATTTCCTCATCAGAAAATGCTACTTGATCTTTGAGGAGGATCGTCCCGACAAACCCTTCTAGCTTATCTTCTTCAATAGTCTCGGGCACATGAATCTCACTCAACACTTTCATTAGAGCACTCCGATGCTTATCTGATGTTTGGAGAAGTTCCAACAACGAGACTTGTGCAGGTAACTTCCTCAGCTGATCAACCACGTTATATTCACTAGCCTTAATCACAGCTAGGAATTCCTTCGCTTCTTTCTCAGCCACTGGCTTGGCCGGTTGATTATCGGCATAAGTTCGCCCTGACCTTGTTATCAGATCAACGTCGTACGACCATGGAACCATCTTGTTACTTTCATAAGCGTAGGGTTGAGGTGACGCCAGGACCAATACTTCCGAAGCATCAGATATAATGATCCCGAGGTCATCGTCAGAGGTGTCCTCGAGAGGGGGCATGTCAGGATCCAACTTAACTTGTTCATCGGTCAACATTGCGAGTTCTTCATTCCAGTCAATGATGACCTGAGATATAGTGGCCACCACCCCGAATTCATCAGCCATCCCAATCATTCCCTCTCTCACCAACTCATCCACTTTCTTTCTTATGTCACCGAGTGATACCACCTCACCGGTCGAAACATAACCAGCTAGGACTAAAGCATCAAACATATCTTCGAGAGGGACCCTGAAGCCTCGAACCTACTTGACTCTCGGGCCAAGGACAACATTTGTACGGCTCGAATGATCAGGGAGTGGATTGTTCTGCACATTGGGCTTACCGGCTGGCTGTAGTGAAAACGCTCCAGTCTCGAGTAGATCCTGCACTCGATGTTTGAGCACTTGGCAATCATCTGTCGAATGCCCAACCTCACCTCTATGGTAATCGCATTTCTTTGACGGATCATACTTTGCATAGCCGGCAGCGTTAACTCTTTGTGGCTCTGAATTCAGCAAGTTCTTCTTCCTTAGCACCGCCAGTACCTGAGATAATGTCCCGGGAAGTGGAGTAAACTGGCGGGATTTGCGCTGTTGGCGTGGGTCTTGCTAGCCTTGCTGTCCATAAGAGGTCGTCTGTTGGGTGCTAAATTGTAGCTTCGGGGCCTGAGCTGGCGTCTTCTGCACATAGGTCATGTTGACTTGGGGGACATGCTCTTTGTCTTTCTTACTAGTAAATCTCTTGCTTGATGAACCTGACTCACTGTACCATCCTTTCTTGAGTCCGGTCTCAATCTCCTCACCCATGGCTATCAGCTGGCCAAAAGATTGGGCGGCCGTTACTAACATTCGTGAACGAACCGGCTGCGGTAGAGTGGACACAAACAACTTCATTAAGTCACGTTCTGAGGGTTCAGGCATGATATGCCCTGCCATGTTCCTCCAACGAGTGGCATACTCCTTCAGAGTCTCGCCCTTTTTCTGCTCAGCTCTCTCCAGGTCTTCCCTTGTAATAGTGACGTCGAGATTGAACTTGAAGTGCTTGACGAAAAGGTTTGCCACCTCTTCCCACGAGTCTTTCCGGTTGATCTGGTGGTTGGTATACCACCTCATTGCAGCATCCTTCAAGCTTGCTTGGAAGGTTTGGATCATTAGGGGTCCGTTAGACACATTTCTATTCATGAGCCCCTGGTACATATCGATGTGCTGAATTGGGTTCGAGGTGCTGTCGTACTTTTCAAAGGCTGGCATCTTGAATTTATCGGGCACTTGGACCCGGGTAAAAATGGACAAATCAACAGGCGGAACACTTTGAGTTCCCTCCACTTCACGTAACCTCTGGTCGAGCTTGGCCAACAACTTGGCATTCTCATCGTTGGGGGGTGAATGAGGAACAGGGACCGACGGAGAAGCACTAGTGTCAATCAAAATGGCATCATCCAGTTGAAGGGTTGGATTAGTGTTTACTACAAGAGATTTGTCAAGGCGGAGGCCTTGACGGGTTGGAGGTGGAATCTCCGATTGGGAGGCAATATTGATTTGCTGCTGCTTGGCCATGAGATCACTCATCATTTTGGACATGGCAGCCGTGATCTGCTCATTGATTGTATTCATGTGTTCTTTCAGCTTTTCGTCAATCATGGCTGCAATCTCGGCTTGATTGGCCATCCTTCTTTTAGTCACCGATCGAGTATTATGAGGATGAGGAGGATCCGTGGCAAATTACCTGCAAAAAGAAACGGTGGAATAAATACGACAAGTAAGAATAACAAGTCAGTCCATGACATCCTCTAGACCCTCAAGATGAAATTTCTTTCGAACGACCGATTCGTCCAGTAAATCTCGAAATTCCAAATTGCTTTATTCAATAAAAACCTGGACTGATTCCAAAATTTACAAATTATAGCTCAACGTTTTTCATTGAATTGCTCAAAATGGAAAATGTCTCAAAAGAATTCTTATAAAAATCGTTCAGCAACATTTATTACCAAAAAACATCAATAGCATGAAGTGCAAATGTAAGCTAACATTCCATCCTAAAAAGAAAGGAAAACTCCCTAAACCAAACTAGAAATCAGATAATCTTCCTCTTTTTAGAGGCTACGTGATCTATAGACGAATGGGCCTTCAAGGCGCGCCATAATCGTGCATTCTCTTCAGCCAGAGCATCTGCCTTATCCTGGGCCTTCATCGCCTTTTCTTCGCTGATTTTGATTTGGGTCTGAAGAGTATTCCGTACTGTCATGACCGGGATCTTCGGGAGTATCTTAGCCGGGATGGTATGATGCTGAATATACCGGGCCGTGGCAAAGTAACTCTTCATCCTTCCGGTGGGCTCATCCGCGGGCCAAATCAGCTTCTAAGGGGAACAATTCTGCCAAGCATCAAAATGACGCCTAAGCTCGACTCTGTAGGACTCGCCCTTCTCGAACTGGACTTGAAATTCATTGGGCCTGAATGGAGGTGGGACATCCTGCAGAACTCGAAATTGACGTGTAACCCGAAGGGGTTGATAGCAGGTTGCCCCATAAATGCCCATCAAAGGTACGGGCTTCTGATCGCCATGGTATAGTCGAGCTTCCACCTCCCGAAACCATTCAGCTTGCCAAAGGAAAATCTTAGAGCTTGGATCCTTGAACAGATGGACCCATTGTGTATAGTGCAAATTCTTAGTTTGATCTTGTATTTGTTTGAACCTTAAAATAGGGTTATCAGTCATGTTCATTTCAAATACGGTCATATTTTCCCCAAATTGAGAAAGGTGTGAGAAAAACCAGATTTGTAAAAGCTCAATTGGGCTCGAAAAACTCTATCTTTTCCTTTCTTGAATCGTGTCAAAGACATGAAAGTCTCTGCCAGAATTGTGTTTATAAAACTAACTCCACCACATATTAGTTTTACCGTCCAAGCTATCATCGGGTCAATAGCATTTTGACAGAATGGAAAAACGATAAGCCCGAAAAAAGCTAAGATAAAAATCTTAGACCTCATGAGGACGGAGTTATTTTCAAAACATTCGATAAGAAAAGATAGCGGGCATGCTTGACAATTACCCTTTAACACTTTTTCAATTTCCTTTTTGGTCAAATTCAAAAATTCAGCAAGCACTACCACAGGATCTACCTTAATGGGTGGTTCGACTATATCCAACTCAATCGATTTCCCAATGGCAAAACTGTATTCTTCCAGAGTCGGTGTGAGCTCAAACTTACCTCCCAACACAAATGTGGTCGTCTCGGGGCACCAAAAATGAGCGAGTGCCTGCATGATCCCGCTCTGAACATCTATGTCTAGGATTGGCAGCATGAATCCAATGCGTTTGAGAACGTACTGCTGACCATCTGGCTTCAACTGGCTCCATAACTTCTTGAGCTCTAGCTTCGGAGTAGGCACGAAACGGATATCAAGGCAACCCATTCTTATATAGACCACGTGCCAAATGACTCAACCTAAATTCATGGACCGACTCAAAATAAGATGAAGAAAATCAAAGATAAAGCTCGAGAAATTACCGTCTTTGGGGAGAAAATGTCAATCACAGAGACATGCACATGGATCGTGAGTTTAAACCTTAATTTATCTATCCTAATGGCTTTTGCAAAGTGAAATGATGAACGGAACGACACGTCGCAGCCTCGCGTACAATCATCATACTAGTCGCAGCTTCGCATACAATAGTCATGACTAGTCGGGTCCAATCACTTCGGCTCGGTTCGGTCGACAAGGTTAACCTCCATGCGTTGTAGCCTCACGTGCATGAGGGCGACCCTTGAGCCATTTTTTTGAAAAATTTTCGGGATCCAAATGGGATCACCTTTAGCGAAGTCTTACCGCCAAGGTTAAAGAACCATTTAAATACCATCTTAAAACTATGGGTGTGACCCAGGTCCGGTCACAGGTTGTGTGTGGTGTAGTACAAATACTATAAATCATGCACAACAATTATATGCAAACACCGCTTCAATAGTGCAAAAATTAAATCACAATTCCACTCCACCAAGCCTGCAAAACAAAGGGTTAGCCAATCACTACTCCCCTTATAACTCCCATCCTGCAAAACCATTTAACACCTAAGAATGAGAATTCAATCAAATTTTGTCAAGTCGAGTGATTTAACACCTAAGTCCTCCTTAAATTTTCAGAAAAAATTCAAGTTTTAAAATCCCCAGTGGAGTCGCCAAGCTGTCGCGACCTAAAAAAATCGGGTTTTCCGATCTTAGGCTAATGGATTACTAGATCAATTAAATTAACTAACCTAGCTCGAGTTCTCCCAAACTCTACTAATTCGCAACTTAGGTCCAATTATGAGCATGCAAATATTTTCAATGGGAGTCGCCACTAATCATTTAAGGTAGGTTGATTAGAAACCTAAATAAAATAGCGGGAGTACTATTTTATTTCTGCGAACCAGAAATTATGGATTCGGGGACTTGGTTACGCTAGATTCCCTAACGCCCTTTCGGTACCAATTTCAAGAAAATAATTAATTTGACAATTTTGATAAATCCTGACTTAGAGTTCAAAGGTGCAGAAATTTTCTTTTTTTGATTTTTTTTATTTATTTAAAGGAAAGCTAACCTATATGTAATGGCGTGCAAAAAATTGACATGCGATTAATGCAACCTAACATGCAAACTATATGTCATGCGACGACATGATCTATTTCTAATGACGGGCATATTATTTTTTTGTATTTTTCTTTAATGAAATTCGGAATTAAAAATGCCAATTATCTAAACATGCAATTTTAAACTAAAGAAATTAACCTATTCTAGAGTAATCTTTTTGGCATTTTTTATCAAAATTCGAAGCTAAAATCAAGTAAAAAATATAACCGCTAAATCTTTCGAATTAAGTTTCGATCTGAAGCCTGACAGATCGATCCTAAAATTCGAAATACCCGCTATGGAAATAACTCTATCTAAAGCCTGATCGATAGATTTATTTCCACGTGTGCGGTTGCGGATTAGGAAATTTTCCTAATCGATCACATCTTAAAAAAAAATAGATATCTTAAATATCTTGGATATATTCAAAAGATTTTGAAAATTCTAAATTCTATCCAAATTTGAAAAGTAATAGATATCCAAGATTTCAAAAAAGGAAATAAAATCCTAATTGGAATAATGCTTATTATCCAAATATGCAAAATTAGATATCAATAAGCACAAATTAGGCAACCAAATATTCGAATCAAATCGGGATATGATAATTACCTGATTTGCAGATTTCTTTCCAAATTTGAATCTATAGCGGATCGGGATTGCGGATCGGCGGTGCGTCGGGAGCGGCGGCGTGACGTCGGGAATAGTGGCAGCGGCTTGCGGTGGTAGACGATAGCAGCGACGAGCAGTCTTCGGAAGTCGCGGAACAGCAGCAGCTCACCACGGGAGGGCGGCAAACGTCGGGGATGGCAGCAACTTCGGAGGATGTCGGCGTTGTGGTGGGGCAGTCCTCGCACGGAACGCAACCAGAGGAACAGCTGGCGTCGGGGTTGGCCTGGTGCGAGCAAGGGTAGCGACCCGGCAGCAGCGATGGTATGGGTGCAGCAGCGACAACAGCAGCAAGATCCTCAAGCGCCGCGAAGGAAGCAGCAGCGGACGCAGGGGGGAGAAGTTGTTGACCAAAATTCCACGAACATGGACCGGTGGAATTGCTAGACACCTGGATTCCTCGAAGATCACTTTGGAATTGGCTTTGTCCACCAGCAACAGTGGGGAAGAGGCTGATGTTGATTTTTTGCCAAGGAAGAGCTTGCGGTAGTGAGACTCTCGACGGCAGCAACTTGTCGTTGGTGTAGCAGGAGTGTCAGGCGTGAGATGCTTCGCGACCTGGCTGCTTCGTTCTCGGCCAGGGGTGCAGTGACTGTGAAGGTTGTTGGTGATGGTGAAAAGGCACGCCGGTGTGAAGGGTCTGCTTGGTCGTGAGGCGATACCGCAGTGAGGTAGACGCGTGCGTGACCGACTCTCTCTCTTGCTCCTTGCTCTCGCTCACGTGTGTCTCTCGTGCTCCTAAGAATTGTGTTCTGGAAATTATGAGAGCCCCCTCTCGATTATGAGACATAAACATATATTTATAATGTAAACCTAGGTCAATTAGCCGGGCTTTCTAGTCCTAATGGGCTTAGGTTTAGGCTTTAATTTAATTCTAAGTGGGCTGAATTAATTTGGGCTTTACTTTAATTAAGCATAATGGGCTAATTTAAGCTCAAAATTAAGACAACCAAGCCCTTTTGTGTGTGATTTTCGGCCCATGCTTTCCGAGTGAGCCGAGTCTCGTTCGGTGCCCGAGCTCGATTTACATGATGAATTTTAAGCTCGCTTACCACCGCCAATCCGATGCGGAATGCAATTAATCTATATGAACCTAAACTATATGCTATGCAATTTTAATATTTTTGTTTAGGGGTTAAAATTTAATCCCTAATTTTCTATGCAACTAACCACTAAATGATGCGCCGAAATTTAGGTGTCAACAGTAGAGAAATGAATGCTCTTCTTCACTTTGGGATGCTTCGAGCTTCTGCCAAAATTCATTTGGAGTTAACACAAGAAGATTAATGCAAGTGAAAGCAATTAAATCTTTCTTAATCTTTTTGCTCCAAAAATGACCAACCAAAACCTCCTATTTTACCCCACTGTAGGGTGGTTCTTGACAGGGGTATTTTGAAAATTCTCCTTATTTGGCTCAAAGTGGCTAGCAAAGGATAAAATGAGTGTTTAGGATAGAGAAGTGAAATGCCTTTTATCACTTCAATCCATGTATTCAATGTGAACGAACCTTACGTCATAGGACATGGTTTTTTCGCTCAATTTTCTCAAAATGTGTATAAGGACGTGTTTGATCAAAGGTTTGCCTTTTATCATCCTAAACATTTCCATTCAGCATTTTTGAGAAATCCCTTTTTTTGTTTTTTCAAAGGATTATTTGGTTAAATCTCCCGTCTGTGAGGAATTCTGATGCATGATGTGTTTATCAATGCGTGAATGAACAATTTGAAGAATGTCATTTGAGATCTCTTGAAAAAAATGATTTCAAATTTCTCTTACGGTTATTTGAAATTTGAACTTGGAACATCTTTTTAGTTCAAAACAATGTGTCTCAGATTCCGCATCTAGAACTTGAATGTTTTATAAAGCATTTGAAGATAATGGTTTCAAATTTACCTTGATCATGAAATCAAATTTTTTATCCAAGAGGTTTTGAAATGGAATGGCTTTGAAAGCTCATTTTTAAAATTATTTGAAATATTTTTTCTTGAAAGATCTTTGAGCAAAAGAATACTTGTTCTGTGTTGGACAATTGATCCTACAGGAATACAAAGGAAATCATGTCAATGAATATCCTTTGAAAGATGACAACTTGGAACAATACAACTTTACCCTTGTATTTTCCTTCCATTGATCGATGTCTTCCTATCAAGAGAAAGGAAACTGAGTCGATAAACGATATCAGAAGAGGTAAATTGGAACCGATACAGCTTTACCCTTCATTTGAGTCCACGTAAATGACTCTTTGAGCTTTCTTGATTGTTGACAACTTAGTTGATTGTACTAAAGCCATTTGCCCCAATTGGACACTTTTGCATTCAAAAAATCCGGTATGTTTAGTGCTCTTCCTTATTTGATTTCCATTGTCTATTGTTTGAATTTTTCCTTTTTTCACCTTCATGTAAAGAAAAGATATGTCAATTTGGATTCTTGATAAATTTGAGCTTAAAAATGAAATGCTCCCTTTGATGATGACATCATTCTTTCGTCACGTCCATATTATTAAACCGTCTTGACACCTTATCTACAAGATAAACGGATGAACAAGTCAAATCAAATACGAGATATTCTCATTGGAATGAGTACTTTTACCTTTTTGAGACACTGCTCTTTGAGATCATTTTGATTAGGTAAATGGAAGCCAAATTTATGCATGATTGTTTGGAAATCATTTTTGAAAACAATTTCAAAAGTCATTTGAAAATCTAACCCTCAAATCCTTTGGTCCATTTTGATTTAAAAATCTAATCTTCAAAATTTGTTAAGGGGTCAACCACACATTCATGATATGCCCCAAAAATTGGTTTTGAATCCATGCCAGAAAATGTTTTAGGAACTTAGTCCTCATATCTTCGGACATCCTTGTTCCACAAATCTTTGAAACTAGGAAGCGTACAGAAGTCCAATCCTCAAAGTATCATCATAGGACTGGTTTGGCATACTTCCACACGTCCTTAATAAAACGTGCATATGCCTTCTATTTGATATTCAAATGATAAGGCCATATTACAATATATATACTACCTTGGACCAACGGCTCATAATCCAAGTGTCCATTACAAATCAAAGATTGAATTGAAAGAATCAATTGAACTAACAAATTGATCCCACGCAGGGGCAAACAAATGAAGCGATAATGAATGCAACAGACTTAGAAGAAGGGTAAGAAGCATCCCTATTCAGCAAGGTTGATAGGTGCTTTGGATGATTCAGCTTTATCGTGGGCTAAGATAGCGCCAATAAAGTCTTCATTAAAGAGATCTGCCATAAAGTCGAAGGAAATCTCTTCTTCTTGTAACATCATGGGAGGTCTGGAAAATGTCTCTTTCAAAGATGGAGATAAGAGCCTCTGTCAACTGTTTGTCTTTTTATTTTGGTATTTGCGATCACCTTGGTCCTCATGGCTTCCATGGTAACCTAAACCTTTCTTGTTCCTCTTCATAACAGCTTCAATTGGTTTCAAGATGCCATGGGAATGCTTCCCCAAGCCTTTTCCGAGAGTGTAGCCGTTTTCAAGCAAAACTTTACTTGACATGATTAGGGGCTTTGACATTTGAGGAACTCTCATCATTGTCCCAACAAGTACATGTGCAATCGAAACCAACTCATCTGAGTGGTAACTCGATTCTTCCTTAATTTCGGGTTCAACATATGGAATGGCGGTGTCATGGAGCACCTTGAAATCTGTCTCAGCATGTATGGTTATAAGCTTGCCATCCATCATGAATCTCACTTTTTGGTGAAGGCTTGAGGGCACAACTTCGGCATTATGAATGCACGGTCTACCAAGGAGCAAACTAAAGTTGCTTAGTATATTCAGTACTTGGAAAGTGAGCGAAAATAGCATAGGCCCAATCATGAGTTCTAACTCAATCTCGCCTATAGTTTCCTTCTTCATTCCGTCAAACGCTCGCACAGGCGTCTTAACGGCAAGGAGTCTATCTTCATTTATTCCCAATCGTCGTAACGTAGCCAATGGGCATATGTTTAGGGCCGAGCCATTATTAATGAGAACTCGCGACAAAATCGTGTCACGATGTTTTACGGATATGTATAACGCCTTAGAATGAGAACGTCCTTCGGGAGGGAAGTCATCATCGGAGAAAGAGATTTGATCCTTCAAAAGGATTGTCCTAACAAATTTTTCGAGTTGAGCATCATCAATGGAATCGGGTATATGCACTTCATTCAACACCTTGAGCAAGGCATTCTTATGTTTCTTGGATGACTTGAATAAATCCAATAAGGAGATTTGGGCAGGCATCTTCCTTAATCGGTTCACCACGTTGAATTCACTAGTCTTCACCACAGCTAGAAATTGTTTAGCATCCTCTTCAATCACGGCTTTCTTTTCGATTCCTTCTTTGGGTAGACAACAACGACCCGATCGAGTGACGTCATCAATTTCATTTGTTCCGTACTTCCATGGAATAGCTTTTTTATCAAACTTGGGAGTAACTTCAACAGTTATTTCTTCGCCTTCCATTAATGGTGGTAATTCAATCACAGCGGGCTCAAAATCATCCCTTGTGATCTCAATTAACTCAAAGTCTTCAACTAACAAATCAATAACCATAGGTTCCACACCCATTGACTTGGTTCTATAATACGCGGCTTCTTTAGATAAGTTAACCACTACGGGTTCAATACCCATCGGTTTGTTCTCATGATCATTCTCTTTAGAGAGGTCAATCGCGACGGGAGTGATCATAGCCACCATCTCTTCATCATCCATTCCTCCCCATCCGTCGGGAACAATATCCTTCAGGTCAATAAAGAAACTTGGCGGAGGTGAATATTTGACAAAAAACTCGTACTTCTTACTTGATTGGCCTAGAGTATCAACCACTTCACCATGCTCACGAGCAGCTGTTACAAATTCACGATCCCAATGAGCTCTTCTAGCACCAAGCTCGGAATCCGTGTCAGAAACATGCTCCTCGTCTTCATTAACGGGTATAGGTTCAAAGACTTTAGATGTACGATCCACGTTTTCATCATCCATGCCTCCCCATCCATCGGGAATGATATCCTTTGGGTCGATGAAGAAGCTTGGAGGTGGCGTGTATTTGACATAGAAGTCATATTTCCCGCTTGGTTGGCCTAAGGTATCTACTACTTCTTCGCACTCACGAGCAGTCTTCATGAATTCATAGTCCCAATGGGTTCTTTTGACATCGAGGTCGGAATCCACATCGGAAACGATTTCTTCATCTTCTTCGAATAGAAAATCATTGTCAATAACTTCTAAAGCTTCTATTTCTTTGGTCAAGACTTTGACGGATCCATCTCCATTCTCCTCCTCTTCTAACTCATAAAGGAAATTCTCGGACGATACATCAATCATAGCCGTCATCATTGTGGCATCTGATTCTTCTCCCATACACCGAATAACCCCCATATCAATTAATTTGGAAATGCATATCAACTTTTCTTCTTTCGAGATGTCACCTCCTTTTTCATAATGTCCAGCTAGCATCAAGATCTCACACAACTTTGGTACATTCACCATAAAAGACTTCTTATCTTCATTCATATCTACCATATTCATAAATTGGGTATAATCGAGCAATGGATTTTGTTGTATATTTGGTTCGGGATACTTAAAAGACAAGATCCCTTTGTCAATCAAGCTTTGAACCTTAATTTTCAATACTAGGCAATTGTCGGTGCTATGGCCTTTCTCGCCCATGTGGTACTCACATGATTTCGTAATGTCAAACCCAACGAACTTTGGAGGATTATCTCGAGGGACTTCTTTTGCAACCATTCTCCTCTCAAGAAGCATGGGTGAAAGCTTTGATAGCGGTCTTGGTAAAGGTGTAAACTGACGAAGCGGGTTATGCTTACGTGACTTCTTATTGGAGTCATGATGTGGTTGAATATAAATCTTGTCCGTTTTCTCAGCACCTCCTTAGTTACATTCTTCATTCCTAGAAGATTGCTTGATTTCAGAATTTTGTTCTTTGTATTTTTGTTTTCCCTCACCCTTCGAATTAACGTCATTTGTCTCCAATCTGGTACTAGACGGTAATTCCATAGCAATTTGATTCACACAATCCATGAGACGTATCAACATGCCACGCATTTCGTTAACTCGATTTTGAAGATCCTCAAGAGTAGGCATAATCTTGGTCGGAAGCAGTGGACTTATGAACGCTTCAAAGTCTACAAATGTGGCAGTTATTTCATCAATTCTATTTTCCAGATCGGCAATTCGATCATTCTGTTTTTCGATATCCATTTGAAGATCCTTCGCGAAAGTGGGGTTGGGCATTCTCCAAATACCTTGTAAATGAAATGAAGATCAAGTTAGTACATGGAAAATAAATTGAAATGAAAATGTAAAACCCTTCAATTTTATATTTTCTTTGGATGAAATAGGGATAAGAAATATTCCCATGATCCCAATATCATGTGAACGATCTCTTATCAAAATTTCTTCACAAGAAATTATACAATTGAAGGGGTAACACGCGATGATTAATCAAGATGCTCCATCTATATTCCATTGAAATCTCGAAAAAGAAAGTACACACAAGGGAAATTTCACTATTAACAACAAAATTCGTAAAATACAATCCCTATAGATCAATCTAAAAACAAGAAGAGAATCCTATTACATCATTACTAAAATGAATAAAAAGGAAACCCTATACATCAAATCTATAAAATGAAAATTACATGAAAGGAGATTTCCTCATAGAATATAGCCAAACTCCTAATGGATCTTCTTTAGGTGCTAGGCGAATTCGTTTGTTTTCTTGGGTTAAACGTTCAACCTCGGCTAAAGCTTCATCCCTTTCCCTAAGAGCTCTTGCGGCCATAGCTTGTTGTTGAGTTGGCTTCTCGGGGACATCAGGGAGATCCACTTTAAGCTCGGGCTCGAGGCGACGGTGTATGTACTCCGGCAATGCATGATGTATCTTCATTTCACCTTTCAATTCTGACTCGTCGGTAATGAGAATTGGCTCCGGGTGACATTTGTATCACATATCAATGATGGACTTGATCATTTTCTTCAAATCTGACATTTGGTCCTTTTGGATGACATCTTTGCGATAGTCAAAATGATATAACCCAACTTGAGGAATGGCAGAATCTTTTGAAGCACGTGATATTGACGGATCACCCTAAAAGGGTAATATGACATAGACCCTGTGAGACCCAAAAGTGGGATTGGATTGTCGGATCCGTTATTAAGGCGTACCTCGGGATTTCCAAGCCAATGAACATGCCATTGGATTTGATTTGGACCAAGGTTCTTGAAAAAAATTGAACCAAGTTGAGAGTGACCAATAAGGAAAGATTTCTTCCTTTTCTCGGAAAAGTGAGATAGGATGACAATCTTTTGATACACCTATGATTTTCAAGCTCAAATCAAAATCTTTAAGGTGAGAGACCAACCAAATTTGGAGTAAACCTATTGGGGCTCTAAAAGTACTATTTTTGTTTTGTTTAAACCTATTGAGTGATACGAAGGTCTCACCTAGGATCATATTAGAGAATCTTTTGAACATACACACTTGATTGACAATGTGGACTACCAAAGGATCTATAGTCTTTTTGGTGTATGGAAAGACCACAAAACCAAGGACGCCTTTGATTGAACATACTCGCTTCTTTTGGCAAGCTAGAAAAATGTCGTTCTAAGAATGTAAAAGGGAGTGCATTAGAATTTCCTCTAAGAACGCCTTTGATTTGGAGAATGTCAACTCCTAAGAATTGGCTCAAAAGAGTTATAGGATCTATATCTATCGAAGCACTAACTAGACCAAAAGAACCGACTCTTCCAATGGCAATATCGTACTCCTCAATTGTAGGGGTCAACTCATTTCGACCAAACACAAAAGTGGATGTCTTTGAGTTCCAAAAATGGGACAATGCCTTAATCATGGTGACACGAGGCTCGATGTATAAAAGAGTAGGAAGATATCCGATCCTCTTTTCCACGTAGTCCTCATGCTTTGGCTCAAGACTTTCCCACATGGCCATGAGAGCTCTAGGTATGGGGATGACTCGAATCTCTAACATATCCATTTTGACTAACCATAATTTGGAGCATCAAGATTAATCACCACATGTTATAGAAAGTAATATAACGTGGAATTGAAATGACGTAATTAAAATTATGGTAAAAACATTAGAGCGATACAATCAACCTTACCACGACAAGATGGCAAACACATTGACACATCACATGAGGACATGTGAGGTTTGACGCTAAGGGTAGGATTCTAAAGGTTCAAGGTCCCCACATTGATTAAATAAGAAGAGTTTACCCGCCACTATTAACGTCGGTCGGTGCACTTCTTACTAATCAAGATGAGCGGTATTGAAGAATGGATTACCACATGCATTCACATGCGGATTCCACTCTTAATACCTCCTAAAGGTGTCCTAAAAGCGATCTGGGGTTTTAGACCGCGGGACGTGGGTGTATTGTGTCGTGCTAAAGCATGTAAACATGCATTTGAATTTAAAGCAAACAACACTTCAATATAATCTAGCATACGCGCATACATCCTTTCACCACCTATAAAACAAAGGGTTAACACACACGTCTCCCCTTATAACTCCCACCTACAAAAACATTTAACACTTGATTAGCGACTTACCTCATTTTCCACGCGACTTTGACATGCAGTCGATGCTATAAAATGCAGACAAGTGAGATAACAACCAACAAGTTTATTATGGCTTTAATCCACTTAGGTTTATAACCTAGTCCCCAGCGGAGTCGTCAAACCTGTCGTGACCTACCTCACGAGGGCCGAACTTGGTAAGGCGGGTTTAGAGGTAAGTGTTCATGAAACGGTCCATACGGCACATCATAAAAAACGGCTTACCGAAGCGTCAATCTTTTAGTCATCCGTACAGTCCATTAATCATGAATGCGGATCTTCCCTAATCCATACCTCGTGTGACAGCGAATCAATTTTATCTTTTTTAGGAGTCGCCACTAGCTTATGTCGGGGGTCGGCTAGAATACCCAACCAATACGCGGGAATTTCGTATTGGTTTCTGCGAGAACCAGAGATCATAGGTTCGGGGACTAGCTTACGTTAATATTTCTATTAACGCCCTTTTGGTACCGCTAAACTTATCAAGGTTGTTATCTAAGTTATCATGCATTTATTTTTTACCATTTTCACGTCAAAGCCTTAGTCCACTAAGTGATCATGCATCTTGTTTTTATATTTTCATTTAAGATTCTAAACTAATCTTATCTTAGTCTAGAAAAAGAAAGAAACAATCAATTGTATTGAAAGACATTATGTAAAGTAAACAACTAAGGTATTGAAAAGACGAGCTAATTCTAAGTGCAAGAAAGTAAAACCCGCAACTCGTCGGGTGTTTATTACAACACAAGTTGAAAACCCGAGACATGATCGGGGACGAATGAATTGAATACAAATTAAAACCAGATCCGATATCGGTCTATCGCCACCGTCAAGTGAAAACAAATTGAGACCGAATTGGACATCGGTCTATCGCCTTGGTCTTTTACAATTTTGGATTATCCCCTCCATGGACCACCTCTCGAGTGTCGGCATTTAGATTCACAACATACATTCACGACAAACAATGAACAAAGGAACAACCAAAGAAAAGCAATGGCACAAACAATTCACTAATCAAACACGGGCCTCGGGGTCGGCCTTTGCTTTACATGCATTTCGATTCACCCACCCTCCTAATCATTTAATATTATTTGATTAATGGTTAACGATAACGGGCTACCATTTGCATTCACAAAACGGAAACTCATATCGATTAACCCCTAAAGTCGGGTTCTAAGTGACCATAATGGGCTACCCGCCGAACATACATCGGGCCTAACATACATCTAGCAAGCACATGCATAGCAATGAAATAAGCATGCATTCAGGCCCATGGGCCTTATTTATCAACCAATCAAGCAATGGGAAGTGGGCTTCATAAGGAGACCACTTATTCAGTTATTTTTTAATTCGGATTACTTCTGTTCAGATATGATTAATACACCTAATGATGTACAAATGACGTGATTTAGGTGTCATTAGAAAGCTTATGTCATGAGGATCAAAAGTCAAGAAGACCATTTTTTCTGATTTCTCGCCGATTTTCACGAAAATGACAAATTTACATTCGGTGACAGTCTGGACCCGGTTCTGTTAGGGATTTCAAAATAATGGCGGGAAAAATAACAAACCTTATCAAAACCTCATGAAAATTTTTATACAGTTAGAATTCTCCGTGTGTTACAACTTTTGAGTTTTGATTTTTTGCTAAAAAATCCTCTAAATGTTTATAAAATTTTAACCCGAGAAGACCTTATATGAAATTTTTAGAAATTGACCCTCTGAAAGTTACTATTACGCCCTCAAAATTTCCAATCAACATAATGCGATCCCAAGGAACAACTTTGTAGTTTTGAGTTTTCGCAAAGGAGGACTCGAACTTTATCAAATTCGGAGAAACATACTTTGAATTTCAGAGGAATGAAAATCAGATCTGAACACAGATACTGATTGAATCGTGAAAATTCCTTTTGAAGATCCAAATGAACTCCGATCTTGATCTCAATGTGAACTTTCATGCAGAACATTGTTTCATATTTTGAACACACGAATTTATAAAAATCAAAGAATACACGAAGGTCAGTCAGAAACTCATATATCATCAGATCTATACCTAAATGGCGTTGTAAATCGTCCTATCCTAAAATTCTTGGAATTTTATGAAAATTTTATGATGAACCGATTAGGATGTTTTCTACGACTTTTATGAAGAAATTTTCTTCAAAAAACGATCGTATAAAATTATAAAAATCGTAGAACAGCATGACGTCAATCAGGAAATCATCAAAACAGAATAGAACATCACATTCCAGATTCTGATCCTAGCTTACGAAGTGATTTTCACCTAGCAAACGAAGTCCAATTAAGGCATGTGACATATCAAATCAAAGCTTGAGATGATTTTTACGATTCTCTGGTTCATGACTTTGCAAGATTTCGACGTTTACAAGCTGAAATCGCCATCACGAGCAGATTGATCATCAGGATCCGAGAATGACAGATTTGAACTCACCTTGCATAATGATGCTTCGACGCGCAATCGAGCGATCCGGTCTCCGTATTCAGATCAAGAGCAGCACAGAGAAGTCTCGGAAAGCTCGACAAACCTATGAGAATCGAGTGCACAAGCTATAGTGAGAACCGACTCAATTTCGCGCTGATGAACTAATAACGAAAAATCAAGTAGAAAGAAGCGATCCGGTGGCTGTTCAGCGGGAAGCTGGCCACCACAGCCACATGAAGACACCAAGGAAGGCTGCTGGAGGTTCGAGATCGCCGAAGGTACCGCCAGCTAGCTGATTCAGCCGCTTGAACCGGCTAATTCAATCACCGGCGACTATGCCAGTGATGTTGCCGTGGAGGAGATCACGCCGGATAGAGCAGTTCTGGCCACCAATAAGGATAGCTGGTCTTGCGACGAGCCTTGTGCCGCCGTGGAGGAGGGCGGTGAGGCGGCGGCTCGCCGGAAAACGGCCAGCGGGAGGTGGAAAGGCTAGCGGCCGAGAGAGAGATCAAGAGGGAGAGAGAAGCGTGAGCTAGAGAGAGAGAGAGGGAAGAGAGGAGAGAGAATTCAGATCGGAAAATGTGAGACCTTTCAAAATTTTGGAGGGAAAAATGCCTATGTACTCCCCTTAACCTTGAATCCTAGCCCTTAGATTGATCCAATGGCCTATAATGCATCCCTAATTATCAAGAACATTTTTTAAGGGCTAAGGATAGGTGACATGGCATTATGGATGATCATGATCAATTTTAAATGAATGGCCATGATTGATTTACTTACCATCTAATTAATTTGCTTAATCCTTAATGAAGGGCGTTTTGGTAATTTCACTTAGGGGCATTTTCGTAATTTTCAGTTAAGGGCATTTTTGTCATTTTTGGGCTCAAAGGGATGTAGCCGGCCTTGGCTGGTCAGAATAGACCGCCGATCATCGGATTTTTGACCGGAAAATAGCCAATCCGATCAGACCGGTTCAATTCAAATCAAACCGGGTTGAACCGGTTTAATCCTTAGTTCCATTTGTTCCAATTTTGTACAATTTGATCTCTATCATGATTAATTGACCCAATTAATATTGAATTCGATCAAATTGGATTGAACCGATTTGAAATTCATGCACAAATTGATCCAATTTAACTTGTTTAGCTCAATTGTTCTTGAATTTGAGTTTATTGTATGGCCAAGCTAGACTAACGAATTTAATTGAAGTCCAATTAGCCAAATTGAGTCTCAATTCATCAAATTGAATATTAGTCTAGAGTGGGTCAAGTTGAATTGCACTAATTGGACCAATTACTCTTAGACTTCTCAATCGTTAGATCACTAAATTGATCAAATTAGCTCAAATTCATGTGAATCTTCCAAATTTGATTTCGAATTTGGATTTCATATAAGAAATTAGGCTCATTCGTATCTTAATTGCGCAAATTATGAAGCATTGATCAAAATCACTTATTAGGGCCTAAATTGGGGGTTTTTGCGTTTGGCTTGGAATCACAAAATTGGTTCTAAAATTTAAAGTAATACAACCTCTAGATCAATTGTCATGAAGGAAACTAGCCTAAAAAATGACTAGAAATGAAGTAATTTCATTTTTAGCCAATTTGAACCAAATTCGCAAATTGGGAAAAAGTTGATTCTAAACCGATTTTTGTAAAATTTCAAATGCCAAAGTCAAATTGAATGTAAAATAAGATGATTTTTAGATTTTAGTATTTTCCGATTTTTTTGGTCAAAGGTTTGACCAAAAGTCAAACCCTAGTTGACTTTTCACTAGGAGCTTGATTTTATTATCAAATCTTTGAATTTTTCTGAAATTTCCACTTCTAAAGTGAAATTGGATTTGAAAGGAATCTTTTTATGTGAAAAACCCCAATTTGACCCGGGGTTGACTTTTGGTCAAAGGGTTGACCAAAAAGTCAACGCAAAGTCAACAGTTTGACTTTTCGGGTTTTTGCATGAAATGAATAGAAAAGTGTTTACAGAAAGCTGGGCCAACAAACAGAATTAAAAAATGACACTTTTTGTTCAAAAAACGGATTCTGTCGCGATCGGAAATCATAATCTCGAATTTTCTGCTTTTAATAACGCTTCGGCTAAAAATTAGGTGTCAACAAGGTTTAACATATATCAATGAATTGAATAATTTAATTGATATGGCATGTGATTTTAGTGACAAATTGCCTCTGTCTTGAAGTCTAAATTACGTGTATATGGTAAATGTGAGACATAAAATTTATATCATTTGTATAAAAGAGTTTCAAGGGTTCAATTGGGTTGTAACTGCCAAAGTGGCACACTTGATTGGATTTGAGAAATATCGATCTCATATTGTGGTGAGATGTCTCATATTCTAATGTATGGTCATACTCTCAAAGGATGTGATTGTGTATTGATTCATGGAGGGCACATGTACATCATATGGTTAAGGAGTGATTAATCCTAATGGTTCATACACTTTAAGGTGGTGAATTCACGAAGGTTGGAATATATTATCACAGCTGTTGTCATGTGGAGGGTATGTGATATTCCGAATTTCTGTATTTCGTCAGTGCGCTTATAATAAAATCTCGCTCGGAAATTATCACTCTTGGGTTATTTTTTTAAATTAGAGATTTCGCTAGAATCGCACTTGATCGAATTTGGCCGTTATTTAGAACCCAAACTTTGGTGTCGAATTTCTCGGAGTTTCGTGACGAATTTAATTAGACGATGTCGATATTATTGTAACCAGCGTCGATATTGCCTGGGATATGTGAAAAGTGAAATTTTGACCGGGTGCGGATTTGGACTAGTAGACCTTCCTCGTAGTGTGTTTTATTGGGTGTCTATTGGGTTTTTCTTCATTTTTTGAATTGGGGTTTTTCTTTATTTTTTGAATTGGGATTTTTGGGACCGTTGGATCAAGCTCGCGAGATCGAATAGTAGCTGTTGGATCGCACTCGAGGACAAAATTTGACTTTTGTCTCTCTTTTCCCTCTCTCTCTCTCTCTCTCTCTCTCTCTCTCTCTCTCTCTCTCTCTCTCTCTCCTTTTCCTCTTTTCTTTCTTTTCTTCTTTCTTCCTCGTCCTTCTACTTCCTCTTGGCCGCGACTTCCTCTGTTTCTGCTTCTTCTTCTTCACCGCGCTCGACTGCTGCTTGCCGCCCAACCACCGCGTGCCGCTGCCATCGCCAGCCAGCCCGGCCGTGTGCCAGCTCGCTCAACCGCCGCGCTGCCCGCCGGCGATCCGGCTCGCGCCGTCGCACGCACAGCCACCGGACGCCGTTCGCGCGCAACAGCAGCTCACCACCGCGGCCAGGCTTCGCCGAGCTGCCTGCTAGCTCGTCTGGCCTCACCCCGCTGCCTGCGACGTCACCGTGCCGTCCCAACCGCCGCTGGCTCGCCCCCTTAGCCCCAGCTCTCCCTCTCTCGCCACCACCGCCCCAGCTTTCCCCCCAAGCTGCCGTCGGCGCTGCCTTGGCCGAGCCAGTCGCCGCCACCATGTCACCTAGCCAGTCGGCCAGTCAGCTCACCGACCAGCCAGGCCAGCCCGTCCAGTCACTCGCCCAGCCGAGGCCGGACTGCCCTTGCCCGTGGCCGAGCTCTCCCAGGCCACTGCCCCAGCCCGTCGCCGAGCGCCGGGCCGTGTGCCTAGCCATGGCCAAGCACCTTGCCGGCCACCGCGCCCGTCGCGCCCTCGCTCGCGCCGAGTCGCCACTGTTCACCCGGGCCATTTTGGGCCCGTGCCGATTTTTCCCCGGCCAAAATTAGGTAAGTGACTCTCTAAACCTTACCTAGTACTTTGGGTAATATTTGACTTGTCTAGGGGATGATTATTGTCGGTTTAACGGGTAAGCTAAGGCCTGATTTGAGGATTGCATATGACATGCTCTTAGACTATATTGTGGTAATATTGGGAGTCAATTGGTGGCTATTCATGGCTGGCTTAATGGTGGTTTTGTCGAGCAATTGTTGGTTAGTATTCGGTTTGAAATGAGAGCGGAATGTGATGGATTGGTGAGCACGTGTGTGGTTAGATTGTTGTGGTACTTGTGGGTGAAATTGGATGCTTGAATGTGGCCGGCTTGAACACCGGATTGGTGGGCTAGTGTGGCGAGCTCATGACTTAAAATTGAGTATGTGCCGTGTGTTAGATTGATGGTTGTGCAATATGGTTAGATTGTGATGCTTTCTGGAATGAGTTTGATATTTGCATGGATTGATTGGGATGATTGGCGGTTGAACTTATTAAGGTGTGGTTTGATTATGTGATTGGCATGGAATTGGTGGAATTGTGTGGCGTGTGCGGGCTGAATTGAATTGTGGGTAAGATGAGTACGTTTGAGCGATATTTGGGCTTGTGAATGACATGGAAATTGAATGAATGCATTATGTGGCGCATGTGCTTGGCTGTGAAAGGCAGAATAGACCTGAGGCGTGTTTACGTGAGTCATTGGACAAAGCCCGGATTGATCGGAGGGATGCCAACCTGAGGCGTGGTTACGCGGGTGTGGCGAGAAAGGCAAGAAAAGACCTGAGGCGTGTTTACGCGGGTCATTAGAAAGAAAGAAATGTCCTGAGGCATGGTTACATGGGACTGAGCTCGGATTGATCGGAGGGCTGAGCCTGAAGTGTGTTTACGCGGGCTGTGAGAAAGGATCTGAGGCGAGTTTACGCGGGTCGTAAGAATGGGCCTGAGGCGTGTTTACGCGGGTTGTGGAAGGAAAGTTGGGCCTGAGGGGTGTTGACCCGGGTCATGAGAAAGTTGGCTGGACCACGCATGTTGCATAGTGTTTGATTATGGGGTGAATACTGCTAGGCATGGTATGGGACGTGCCCAAGTGGTTTTACCTTATAATCGGGACAAGCGCGAGTGTGGATGCATTATGCATGGGAAATCTCTTTGCGTGTTCCAGGTACGTGTTATGCTTGATGCGTTATAGTATTTGACTGATATGCAGAGCTGGTGTGTGAATGGAGGTGAGGTATGTATGTTTATGTGAGTTCTAGTATGTCGATTGTTAGATTACATGTTGAAACTCGTCTAGGTACGCATTGGCCTACGTGGGGTTTAGGTTGTCTACTTATTGAGATTTATCTCATCCCCCGTTGTTAAATATTTTCAGGTTTGGAGTGACGAATAGTCGTCACGTGCGATTCGGAGATCGAGAGTGGTGTTGGATATTGAAGCTTCATCCCTTTTGTGGATGTCCCCTTTTTGTATAGTGAAGTAGGCTACCCAACCACTGCCCCTTTTGATGAACGTAATTTAATGTTATGTTTATGGATGTTATAAGCAACTGTTTGATTTATGCAAGTGCTATCCCGTCGTCATTGGTTATTGTCTGGGTTGATTTAAATTTGCTTTCGCTCGTGATTTAATTTGGGTGTTTCGTTTGGGTCGGCAACGCGTCCTGAGACGTTGCGTTCATTACGACCGTCGGAGGGGCGTCGCGAGGCTATTGGGGTTCTGGGCATGACATCTCCATTGATTTAGAGCCCAAACTTTGGTGTCGAATTTCTCAGAGTTTCGTGACGAATTTAATTGGATGGTGTTGATATTATTGTGGCCAGCGTCGATATTGCTTGGGATATGAGAAAAGTGAAATTTTGACCGGTTGCGGATTTGGACTAGTAGACCTCCCTCGTAGTGTGTTTTATTGGGTGTCTGTTGGGTTTTTCTTTATTTTTTGAATTGGGATTTTTGGGACCGTTGGATCAAGCTCGCGAGATCGAATCGTGGCCGTTGGATCGCACTCGAGGACAAAATTTGACTTTTGTCTCTCTTTTCCCTCTCTCTCTCTCTCCCCCCTGCCCGCACACGTTCCCCCCGGTCACGTCCACACTCTGCATGGCAGACCTGTCCACTCTCTCTATCTCTCCTTCTTTTCCTTTTTTCTTTCTTTTCTTCTTTCTTATTTCTTCCTCTTCCTTCTGCTTCCTCTTGGCTGCGACTTCCTCTGTTTCTGCTTCTTCTTCTTCGCCGCGCTCGATCGACACTCGCCGCCCAGCCACCGCGCGCCGCCACCGTCGCCAGCCAGCCCGGCCGTGTGCCAGCTCGCTCGACCGCGGCGCCGCCCGCCAGCCGTCCGCCTCGCACCGTCGTACACACAACCAACGGACGCCATTCGTGCACAGAAGCAGCTCACCGCCGCGACCAGGCTCCGCCAGCCTCGCCCCGCCCGCTGTGACGTCACCATGCCGCCCCGACCACCGCCGGCTCGCCCCCTCAGTCCCAACTCTCCCTCTCTCGCCACTACCGCCCCAGTTTTCCCCCCAAGCCGCCGTCGCCGCTGCCTTGCCCAAGCCAATCGTTCGTTGCCGCCGCCATGTTGCCCAGCCAACCGGCCAGTCAGCTCGCCGGCCAGTCAGGCCAGCCCACCCAATCGCTCGCCCAGCCGTGGCCCAACTGCCCTTACTCGTGGCCGAGCTTACCTAAGCCATGGCCGGACAGCCCAGGCCACTGCCCCAGCCGTAGCCGAGCGTCGGGCCATGTGCCCAGCCGTGGCCGAGCGATGTGCCGAGTACCCCGGCCGTGGCCGAGTGCCTTGCCGGCCACCACGCCCGTCGCGCTCTCGCCCGCACCGAGTCGCCACTGTTCACCTAGGCCATTTTGGGCCCGTGTCGATTTTTCCCAGGCCAAAATTAGGTAAGTGACTCTCTAAACCTTACGTACTTTGGGTATTATTGGACTTGTCTAGGGGATGATTACTGTCGGTTTAAGGGGTAAGCTAGGGGCCGATTTGAGGATTGCATGTGACAAGCTCTTGGACTATATTGTGGTGATTTTGGGGGTCAATTGGTGGCTGTTCATGGCTGGCTTAATGGTGGTTTTGTCAGGCAATTGTTGGTTAGTATTCGGTTTGAAATGAGAGTGGAATGTGATGGATTGGTGAGCACGTGTGTGGTTAGATTGTTGTGGTACTTGTGGGTAAAATTGGATGCTTGAATGTGGCCGGCTTGAACGTCGGATTGGTGGGCTAGTGTGGCGAGCTCATGACTTGAAATTGAGTATGTGCAATGTGTTAGATTGATAGTTGTGCAATGTGGTTAGATTGTGATGCTTTCTAGAATGAGTTTGATATTTGCATGGATTGATTGGGATGATTGGCGATTGAACTTAATAAGGTGTGGTTTGATTATGTGATTGACATGGAATTGGTGGAATTGTGTGGCGTGTGTGGGCTGAATTGAATTGTGGGTAAGATGCGTACGTTTGAGCGATATTTGGGCTTGTGAATGACATGGAAATTGAATGAATGCATTATGTGGCGCATGTGCTTGGCTGTGGAAGGCAGGATAGACCTAAGGCGTGTTTACGCAGGTCATTGGACAAAGCCCGGATTGATCGGAGGACTGCCAACCTGAGGCGTGGTTACGCGAGTGTGGCGAGAAAGGCAAGAAAAGACCTAAGGCATGTTTACGCGGGTCATTAGAAAGAAAGAAATGTCCTGAGGCGTGGTTACGTGGGACTGAGCCCGGATTGATCGGAGGGCTGAGCCTGAGGCGTGTTTACGCGGGTTGTGAGAAAGGACCTGAGGCGTGTTTACGCGGGTCGTGAGAATAGGCCTGAGGCTTGTTTACATGGGCTATGGAAGGAAAGTTGGGCCTGAGGGATGTTGACCCAGGTCATGAGAAAGTTGGCTGGACCACGCATGTTGCATAGTGTTTGATTATGGGGTGAATACTGCTAGGTATGGTATGGGACGTGCCCAAGTGGTTTTACCTTATAATTGGGACATGCGCGAGTGTGGATGCATTATACATGGGAAATCTCTTTGCGTGTTCCGAGTACGTGTTATGCTGGATCCGTTATAGTGTTTGACTGATATGCAGAGTTGGTGTGACATTTTGAAATTCGACCCATTTTCGGGATTTATGAAATGAATATTTCTTCAATGCACTTTCAGTAAAATCTCACTCGAAAATTGATCACTTTCGAGATACTAACCGTTAGGGAAAGGCTAGCTAGGAATTAAGTATGTGGACCTAAGAACTTGATCATGGATTGACATTTCGACCATAAGATTGACGAGGAAATATTTTGTACCATTATAGACCGATCCAAGGATGGCTATAGAACGATTCGCAAATCTTATACGATCGGAACGCGGGTGATTCCGCTTAACCATTATATGAGTTTCGAACGATCCTAAACCTAATCCGAAAGATCGTGTCCTTCGGAACTAGTGATTGACCCTCGCAATTACATGACAACCGAGATCGCCATGGCTCAAGTAAACTTGGATGTGGCTCGATGTCATCGGCCACGTGTCGATACGCGTAACTCCTAAAAGCCGCCCGTTAGTTTGAGATACACTAAAGTCGCGATTGTTGGATTTTGGCCATTAATTAGAATCCGAATTGGGATGTCAAATTTTTAAGATTTCCAAGACTAATTTATCGGACATCGTCTCATTTAGCGTGGCCAACTATCGGATCGATTGGAATTATCGAAAAAAATCGAAACTTGGACCGGGAGTGGAAAAAGACCATTTTGCCCCTGGGTTAATTGAGCACTTTTGAAATATTGAAAGGCAATTCGGACAATTACATTTCCCTCCATAAGCGAAAATTTGGACAAGAATGCCCCCTCTCCATTTTGCTTATTCCTTAATTGCCCTAGGATATTTTCCCCATCTTGCTTTAGAAGACTCAATTGTGGCCCTTGGATGTCTTGATTTGATTGTGGTTCAATCTTGGCCATTGATAGGCTTTGAGAAGTCATCTCACATCACCCTTGTCTATCACTCTCACCCTCACTCTTGTCACTCTCTCTCTCTCTCCCTCTCTCTCTCTCTCTTCTCCTTCTCGGAGCTCTCTCTCTCTCTCCCTCCTTGGAATCAGCCGAAGCTCCAAGCACCATCACCTCCACCTTGCTTCTCCGGTTCAGACGCCACCGGACTGGCCGCCTGAATCGCCGGCCACCCACCCGTTCGGTCGCCGGAGTGCGGATTGTTCACAAAAGCCTGAACTAGCCCAGAAACCAACTGGAAAACACCCATTTTCCCCTCTTTCTCTCTCTCTCTTTAGGCCTCACTCCTGGTACCCTCAACCACCATTATCTTGTGCTCGTTCCAGCCATCCCAACCGGGTCGCCGGAAAGTCGCCGGATCTTCCCGTCCAACCCTGTTCACCGCCGGAGCTCAGTTTGCCTGTTCTCCGGTTTTCTTGCTTAAACCTTTAGTAAGTGACTTCCTAATCCTTGGTTAGGCTAGTGGGTTACTAATGGCATGCCTAGGGATAGATTAGGGGCTGTGGATAGTTGGTTTAGGGGTTGTATGAGCTTGATTTGCTTAATGGTGCAAGTTTAATGATTCTCGGATTTCTGGTTGTTACTGTACCTCTGCACTTTGTTATTTTTTTGGTGATCATTGTGGGCCGAATCTGAGGAAGTGTTCTTCATGTAATTTGTTCCCAACATCTTTAGATATAACATATTTTAAATTCATAATTTTTTGAAGTTTTTTGGGATCATTCGGAAGTCGGTTTTCGGACCGTCTCAGGGCTGCCGGAGTTACTGTTCACCCGACCTTCTTGTCCTTCCAATTTTTTATAAAATTTTCTAGACCTTATTTCAAAAAAATTCCTTCACAAAAATTGTTAAAAGTACTTGTGTCTATGACATATAAAAATTTCAGAGCTTTCTAAAGTTATTTGGGTACTGAATGAGTTGTATTTTGATGGTTTGAGGAGCTGTCCGAGCGAACCGGATTCTGTCCGGATTTGAGTGTCAAAACGAGGTGTTTAAAGTTAGAACTGGATTTTGTGTCCTTCCGGAAAAATGTTTATCAAGATGTTTTATACAACATATCCAAATTTCAGAATTTTTAGAGTTGATTTACTATTTATTTCAAACGGATTTCGGTCACTGCACAACTGCCCATTTGGCCCCGATTCTGTGCATCCTCGGTTTTTCTCTCTCTCGGGGACTTTTCGGAGATTTTGTTACAAAAGAAAGGCGAGGCTTTTTAATTGATGAGTACAAACTTAGTTGGCATTTGTTAATTCATAAAGATAAGAATTGGTAATGGTTGTTGAGTGTGTGCATGGTCACGACACGTTCCGTCTAGGCGGGGGTTCTAGACGATGCCCGATGGGGGTTCGGATGCCGTCTAGGCGGGGGTTCTAGACCTTGCCGATCGCGGTGGAGGCCAGATCGATGCTCCTTTATGGAATGCCGTCTGGGCGGGGGTTCCAAACGTTGCCGTCGCCGAAGTAGCGGGACGATGCCTGGTTACGCCAGAAGACCGGCAGGGGTTCGGTGGCCCGATGGACCGTTAATAATCTGGACAGTTATAATCGTGTGTTATGCATTGGGGAATGCAATGTGCTTGTGTTGCTGTTGAGCATGTCTGGATTAATAACCGTTTTATGCACGTTTACGGCATGTGGTTGTATTATGTGCTCGTGGAGCGAATTGCCATGTTATGGCGGTATTCTAACGTGCAGGGCGTGTGCATGTGCCAAGGCGAGGTAAAGACGCATGTGATTGACTATGGCACGTTGTTTGTTAGAATTGCACGTTTAGGATTGTCCGGAGGTACGTATTAGCCTAAGCGAGGCTTAGGTAGTTGCTTATTGAGAAGTGTTCTCATAGTTGTATAACCAAACCATTTCAGACCCACGACCATGACTGATTCGGAGATGCCACCAGAGTACCGTGATGATCTGAGGATGGGATTATTCTCCTCGTCTCTTTTTGGAGTACCCCTTTTGTAGAGGAGTTAAGCTTACCCACCACCCAATCCTTTTTGTTATGAGTGGTGTCTAGATGGTGGCCTCTAGTAAGGCTTGTAATTGCTTATTTGTGTTTAACGCTATGTTTATAAAATGTATTTGTTGATGTGTTTCGATTGTCTCTCTATTATCCCGTTGGATTACATGTTGTATGGAGAGTTCATTTTGCTTCTACTTACGCTATTCGTTAGCGTTCGGTTTGGGTCGGCGACAAATCCTGAGATGTCGCATACTTGATGACCTTGGAGGGATGTTGGCGCGCTCGCGGAGTTCGGGGCGTGACAGCTGGCGTGTGAATGGAGGCGAGGTATGTATGTTTATGTGAGTTCTAGTATGTCGATTGTTAGATTGCATGTTGAAACTTGTCTTGGTACGCATTGGCCTACATGGGGTTTAGGTTGTCTATTTATTAAAATTTATCTCATCCCCCGTTGTTAAATATTTTCAGGTTTGGAGTGACGAACAATCGTCACGTGCGATTCGGAGACTGGGAGTGATGTTAGATATTGATGCTTCATCCCTTTTGTGGATGTCCCCTTTTTGTATAGTGAAGTAGGCTACCCAACCACTGCCCCTTTTGATGAACGTAATTTAATGTTATGTTTATGGATGTTGTAAGCAACTGTTTGATTTATGCAAGTGATATCCCATCGTCATTGGTTATTGTCTGGGTTGATTTAAATTTGCTTCCGCTCGTGATTTAATTTGGGTGTTTCGTTTGGGTCGGCGACGCGTCCTGAGACGTCGCGTTCATTACGATCGTCGGAGGGGTGTCGTGAGCCCGTTGGGGTTCGGGGCGTGACAGGGTATATTACGTATTCTGCCTAAAGGTGATTATATAATGATGTATATAACTCTTAGGATGTGTATATATACGATTTCAAGTTACACGGTACTCACATGATGCTAATTGTAAACATTGCATACAAATTAGTCACATTCTCTGTAAACGGCAACTCTATTGCAGTTGAGGTTCTTACTGATTAAAACTTTGAAAAATAAAAAGGGAATTTTCTATTTGGGATGGAGATGGCAGATGTTCACATTTGCTCTTGCTGAGGATAAGCCGAAAAATCTCACTGACACCAGTACGGAAGCCTAAAAAGCACACTTTGCTGCCTAGGAAAAAAGCAATAGGATTTGCTTGTTATCTATAAAGCGATTCATTCAAGAATACTTGAAGAGTAGCTTGCCAGCTGACTACACTGCTAAGGAGATGATAGAAGCCTTGGAGGTTAGGAACCGTGTCTCTCTAATGCTGAGATTGGAACACATTTGCAAGGACTCTTCAATATGAGGTATGATGGTTTTAGTGGGGTAAGGGATAAAAAGAGTAAGAGGTCCCAAAATCGTACTTATAAAGGAACTCATAAAACTACCGGTCATTCGGACTATTTGGGTCCTAAGAAATTATCTTCAAGAAGGATGGTAACCGTCGCTTCTTTTGTAAGAAGAAAGGTCACCTAAAGAAAGACTGCAACAAATATAAAACTAGGTTGTCCAAGCGTGAGCATGCAGATAATGATTTGTTGGCATTTGTTTATGAATCCAACCTATCAAAGACCCCATCCAATTCATGGTAGCTAGATACCGGTGCAACAAATCATGTTGTGTTTACCATAAAGGGATTCTTAAACCATAGGAAGCCAAATTAGGATGAATCAAAGTTCACCGTGGAAAACAACAATAAAGTCGACATCGAGTTCGTGGGAGATGTCATTTTTAATATTAGATTATGGTTTCAATTTGATGTTAAGAAACACATTTTATGTACATTCCTTTAGACGGAACTTAGTTTTTATATCATGTTTAGACATATGTGGCTACTCGTTTGAAATAAAGAACAATACAATTTCTATGTTTTTAATTCGAATAAGGTTAGGTGCTATAATATGTCTAATGAATTGTACAGATTGTATTTAATTCACAATGATATATATACGTCACTTATATGACTAAAAAAGTTGTTTCCAAAAGACCTTTACCTAATGAACAATCTTATGTGTTGTGGCACAAACAACTTGGTTACATCTCTAGGGAAAAAGTGGAAAGGCTGACATCCTGCTTGCTTTTAAAAGTGACCTAAAGACTTTCATAGACTATTGTAGGGGGAAGATAATTAAGATAAAGAAAAAACTATAGTCTGAAGTTCTTCCCTGTTGAATGTCATTCACACTGATATTAGTAGATCATATACGGCAACCTTGTGTAAAAATTTTTATTTCATCACATTTATTGACGACTATTCTCGATATGATTATCTACACTTGATTAAGAAAAAGTCTAAGTTTCCTAATAAGTACAAGATTTTTCGAATTGAAGTAGAGAAACAGTTTGGAAAAGTCATAAAGTTGTTAGATCTGACTGGGGTGGTGAGTATTTTGGTAGGCATGGTAATGCTGAATAGTTTAAAGGTCCATTTGCCAAATACTTGCAGGATTATGAAATAGTAACTTAGTTTATAATGACTAGGAGTCATGAATAAAATAGTGTGGCCGAAAAGCGCAATTGTACTCTTATAGAAATGATGAGGAGTATGATTAGTAGAATCAATTTACTTAGTTTTTTGTAGGGTGAAACTTTAAAAACAGCTATTTACATTCTAAGTCATGTTCCTACCAAAACTGTTTAATTGACTTTTTTGAGTTATAAACTAGACGTAAATCGAGCTTAAACCATCTTAAGGTTTGGAGATGTCCTGTAGAAGTGAAATTATATAATCAACATTAAGTAAGTTGGACTTCAGAACCACTCAATATTACTTTGTATCATACCCAGATCATTCAAAGGGGTATCAATTTTAAAAATCCCAATGCAAATACAAGAATTGTGGAATCACAAACAGTGAAATTTCTAGAGTTTGATGTTGTTAAAGAGGGTAGCTGCTTCCAAACTATTGAGAATAACAATACGACGGGGACCACTATGTCTTTTTCTCTACCTATACAAATGATTGTGGAGCCTCCTACACCACAGACTGGGCTTGTTAAGGTCCAAGATATTGTTAGTGAGGCAGCTCATGATAAAGTTCTTCAAGCCTCTCGGGTGCAACATGAGGTTGTAATAGCTCCACTTTGGAGATCCATCCGAGAGAGACGATTAACTATACCACTAGACTGTATAGTCTATCTAGGAGAGCATGACTATAATATCGGCTGGGGTTGATCTAGTGACTTATCCATATACTTTCATGTCCTCAGTTTGATTAGTGGTTTGATGCGATGAAAGATGAGATACAATCTATGAAATATAATGGAGTATGGGAGCTTATTGAATTGCTTGAAGGTTACAAGCTCAACGGTTGCAAATGGGTGTAGAAGACTAAAAGTACTCCAAAGGAAAGATTGAAAAGTTTAAATCCAAACTTGTAGCCAAGTGCTTCACTTAGAGAGAATGAGTAGACTATGAAGAAACATTTTCCCCAATCTATTAGAAATTTCTTTTTCGAGTGATAATGTCATTAGTAACTCATTTTGATATGGAGTTACGCTAGATAAATGTTAAAACTGTCTTTTTGAATGGAGACCTTGATGAAGAGATCTATATGGTACAACCCGAAGGCTTTGTAGTAGATGATTTGGGTAAACTTGTGTGTAGACTGAAAAAGTAATTTATGGCCTCAAACAAACTTTTGGAAAAAGGGTACTTGAAATTTCATAATATTGTCACTTCATTCAGTTTTGTTGAGAATAAAGTGGATCAGTGTATATACTGCAAGGTCAATAGGAGAAAATTTATTTTTTTCGTACTATATGTAGATGATATCTTGCTTGTAAGTAGTGATCTTGGATTACTGCATGAGATAAAGTGGATGTTGTCGAAGAATTTTGACATGAAGGACCTTGGTGAGGTGTCTTTTGTCATTGGCATTGAGATTCGTAGGGATCGTTCTTCTCGTGTATTGGGTTTGTCTTAGAGGGCATATGTTGATCATATTTTAGAAAGATTCAAAATGCAACATTTCAAGCCAGGAATTGCTCATATCCTTAAGGGTTATAAACTGAATCTATCACAGTGTCCTTATTCAAATATTAAAAAAGCTCAAATGAAGGATATACCTTATGTTAGTGCATTTAGAAGTATCATGTATGCTCAAGTTTGCATCAAACATTGTTTTTGCAATAGGACTTCTAGCCAAATATCAGTCAAATTCAAAACATGATCACTAGTTGCTATACTTAAAGAGGACAATAGAATACACGATGATTTACATACATGTTCATGACCTGCATTTAGTAAGGTATTCGAATACAGACTTTGCTGGCTGTTAATATGAAGTCAATAACATGATACATTTTTATGTTAGCAAAGTGTGCAATATCATGGAAAAGCAAGAAACAAAAATCTACATCATCTTCTACCATGCAAGAGGAGCTTGTAGCATGCTTTACAACCGCTACTCAAGCTATTTGGCTCTGAAAACCTCATTAGGGAGTTAACCATATTTAACTTTGTCGATAGGCCCATAAGTTGTATTGTGACAATAAATCTAGAGTGTTGTTTATCAACAATAACAAAGGTCTTAAGGGGTCTAAGCATATGGCGGTCAAGTTTTTTGCCATAAAAGAAACAGTTCAGAATTGTGACATTGCAATAGAGCAATTTCCATAGATGATATGATTGCAAATCCACTAACTAAAGGCCTTCATCCTTGTTTGTTTGGATGATATGTCATTATCAGTGGTTTAGGAGCATCATGAGATGATGTTGTTTAGTGGGAGCTGTCTTGTTTTTACTCTAATAAAGTTTATATCTGTGTTTGTTATATTTTGTAACATTTTGATATTTATCGACTCTTTTTCATTCAATAAAGTCTTTATGAATGTATTGTTATCACGTTGAATACATATATTTGATGAAAATCTTAAGTTATTATGTAAACCTTGAGTAAAGGTTAAGGTCATTCAGTTATTAGTCTTAAAGATATATCTTGTTATACATAAAGTAAAGTTAATTATAAGGATTAGACATATATAGATTCATTGAAACTATAAAGATATTCTCTTGTGACATATCATGTTTTGTTATGAGAGGGTCTGTGGCTAAAAACTCTATATATAATGCTCAAGTCTCCCCTCTAATCTTGATACACATTACCTCACATGAGGAAAAGTTACTAAACTCTAATCGTGAGGAACAGTCTCATTGAGTCAGTGATACAAAGGATAATAAGGGAGAAGTACTTGAGTGCAGAATCGTGGTTATTCCGCATCAAGAGCGAGGATTTCAACAAGGATTTCAAATCAAGTTTACAAATCCCTTTTCTTGATAATTGTGTTCTAGTTTCTGACCATGGAGATCTTGGGGTGCTGTTTTCGCGAATTACAGACCACTCTCTCTATAAGAAAGTATATTCGGCCAGACCTCATTCCAACACTACATTTCCTTAATTCCGGTCTTTCCCTTCGTCCCCCTCTTCCCGACGCCACTTTGGCCTTGGTTGGTTGCGGTATCTTGCTCTCTGTTTGCTCATTCACGGATTGAAAAAAGGGGCATGGACCGCTCAAAGAAGAGAGGGTTTTTGTCACACCCCGAATACAACCAAAACGGGATCGTAACACGGCCGTCCTTTCACCCAAAGGACGCAGCCTAAACTTAAACAAGACTCGAAAACATCAGAGCTTTCTAAAACCATCAAAAGGATATATACAAATCCAACAAAAAACTATTCCAATAGCTCAACGTCAATATGTACAACGTACCCAAAATCCCACAATCAAAAAGAAATCCTCCGACTAACGCCCGCTCACGCCCTACTTGCGGCCAGCGGAAGAACCCGAAAGGTATGTAAGATAAGGGGTGAGCTACCACGGCTCAGTGAGTAACATATTTCTTCTAAGTGGGTCGAACAATTACTGTGCAATAGCATAAAAATATCACAGCTCATAACTCAAACTCAATGTACAATATAACCAAAAATATCTCAAAGGTATAATAACTTTTCAATAAAAGTCATTCGTATCAGATTTCTCAATAAAAACTCACTTAACAACAATAGCCAATCATCAATGGTCTATCCATTGACTAGTCTCATCACATAACACGTTGATGGTCAATCCATCAACCAATCTCATGCTCGCAATCAAACTATGGTCAAGTTTAACGCCGTGACAAAGGCGACCAAGTTTAACCCTCTTGGCAAGGTCTACCACCTATTATAAGCCGGCGGTTCGGCCCGGAAGGATATCCCGACAAGATGCATACTCCCCCTCAACGGGTTCTCAACATAGTAATACGAGCAGCAAGAAGAACTTATAACTCAATCTAGAAATCCATAATCAACACCAATAAATCCATTTCACAAAACATTTCACAACAAGAATAGCCCTCGGCTAATCCTCTTCACAAAACCTTTAATATAAGCATTCACAAAAGCTTCATTTCAATAACGTCATCAGACTTTTCAACTCATTTCACAATCGACAAAAGGTAGTAAATGATCGATCCAATTTATGCAGAAAACATGCTCCACCGTATTAAAAATTATATCTCATTATCAAAATATGAATTTGTAAATTCATAGAAGATATAATGTCCCTCACTTGGTAATCCACAACTAACCCATATGTGATACTTGAGCCGACGGTTCCAAAATCCTATCAAACATACGGAAAAACGAATCAAAACCGAGTAATACTTACCCCTAACGCGCGACTCGAATAAGCTAAGGCTAACTAGCCAATAATCCGACACCCACGAGCCTACGACGGCTTGCTCAATGGAAAAAATCTAATGCCAACCACAACGAACAACTCGCGCGCCAAATTTCCACGCGCCATAACTTCTCCACCGGACTCCGTTTGCGCGCTCTTATAGTCAAAACGAAACCCATCCAGCATACTATGGATGTCCCAACACAGCCAACCCAAACAACAGCCCAAAAACAACAATCAAAGCCCTGGAAAGTACTGTTCACGAAATTCCAGATTATGCTCTCAACTTCAAAATTTGATTCGGACAAACCGTAACTCCGAATCGATATCCGTCAAAACGCACAGCCCCACAACACCATAATCTTTCATTTTCATGGATAATTAAGACTTGACAACCCAAAAATTGGACTACGCAGCTCAAATCCACATAACTCTTATTTCCGAGCCCTAATCGAAAAATTATTCCGATAGGACTAACGAGGGTTGCGAGTACTTACTAGTCGTTGCGTTACTTAGTCGGAACGGCTCGGCAAGGACCCGCGCGCACAAACCCTCCCTTTCTCTTCTTCCCTTTCTCCTCTCCTTTTCCTTTTCTTCTCCTCTGTTTTCTCTTCTTTTTTCCCGACCAGCACTGCTTCTTCCTTTTATCTTCACTTTTTGACTTTTCTTTTCTTTTCTTTTCTTTTTTTTCCTTCAGCCTAAGTCTTTTGACCTAGTCAAAAGAAGAGGCAAATATTACATTCTACCCTCCTTAAAAAAATTTCGTCCTCGAAATTTAGCCTTACCTTAACTTTCAAACAAATGAGGGTATTTGTTTCTTGCTTCTTCCTCAAGCTCCCATGTGGCCTCTCTCTCAGTATGATTTTGCCATTGAATTTTCACATAAGGGATTATACGTCGCCGCAGCACTTGCTCTTTTTTATCCACAATGCGAATAGGCTGTTCTTCATATGTCAGGTTTTCTCTTAACCTCAAAGGAGTGAAATCCAATACGTGTTCAGGATTTGGCACATATTTTCGCAATAAAGATACATGGAATACATTATGAACTCCAGATAACGCTGGTGGCAAGGCCAGTTTATAAGCAACTTCACCAATCTTCTCCAATATCAAGAACGGTCCCACATATCTTGGACTTAGTTTCCCGCGAGTGCCAAATCTCATAACACCCTTCATAGGTGAAACCTTTAGAAACACGTGATCTCCCACATCAAATTCTATCTTGCGCCTTTTAAGGTCCGCATAGCTTTCGACGGCTTTGAGCTGTTTTCGTGCTCTCGAATCAACTGACTTTTCTTCCGATTGTTGTATAAACTCGGGCCGTCAACCTCTTCTCACCAACATCGTCCCAACAAACCGGACTTCGCATTTTCGACCATACATTGCTTCAAAAGGTGCCATCTTAATACTGGAATGGTAGCCGTTATTATAGGAGAATTCGCCAAGTGCGGATGGTCATCCCATGAACCACCAAAGTTAATAGCACAAGATCGTAGCATATCCTCTAACGTCCGAATCGTTCTCTCCCGATTGCCCGTCCTGTCTGTGGATGAAAAGCCGTACTGAAGTTGAGTTTAGTACCCAACGCCCCTTGCAAGCTCTTCCAGAAGTTGGATACAAACCTAGGATCTCGATCAGAAACTATGCTTACTGGAACCCCATGAAGTCTCACTATCTCATTGACGTATCGCTTAGCCATGTCTTCAAGTGAAAGGCCAAATCGATACGATAAAAAGTGTGCCGATTTAGTCAACCGGTCGACAATCACCCATATAGCATTCTTACCGCTTGGCGTTCTCGGTAAACCGACGATGAAGTCCATGGTAATATGCTCCCATTTCCACTTAGGTATCTCAAGTGGATGTAGTTGTCCACCTGGTTTCTGATGTTCAATCTTTACTTGCTGACAAACCAGGCATTGATCGACAAACTTTACAATGTCTTTCTTCATGTTGACCCACCAGAAATGTCCTCTCAAATCTCTATACATCTTAGTACTTCCTGGATGAATCGAGTATTTAGTGCTGTGAGCTTCCTGCAATATTTCCTTTTTCAACTCAGGATCATCAGGAATACATAGCCGACCACGAAACCTCAATGACCCATCTACATGAATACTAAAATCCACTGTCTCCCGCTCTACGCCTTCTTTGATCTTTCCCAACCGAGAATCATCATTCTGTTTAGCCTTAATTTTGTCGATCAATGTCGGTTGTACTCGAAGATTAGCTATCTGAGCACCTAATTGATGCACAAACACCTCCAAATCTAGCTTCCTCATATCCTCAAGGATAGGTTGCTGAGAAGTGAGCAACATTGCCATGTTTCCAGAAAATTTACGACTTAAGGCATCCGCTACTACATTTGCCTTACCTGGGTGATAATTGATGGATAAGTCATAATCCTTCAAGAGTTCTAACCATCTCCTCTGCCTCATGTTCAATTCTTTTGAGTAAAGATGTACTTCAAACTCTTGTGATCGCAAAGACCTCACATTTCTCACCATACAAGTAGTGTCGCCATATTTTCAAAGCAAATACAATCACTGCCAATTCAAGATCATGAGTGGGGTAGTTCCTTTCATGTGTCTTCAACTGTCTAGAAGCATAGGCCACCACTTTATCGTCCCGCATAAGAACGCACCCTAAACCTTCTTTAGATGCGTCACAATAAATTGTGAAGCCACTGGTTCCTGAAGGTAAGGTTAATATGGGAGCCGTCACTAACCGCCTTTTCAATTCTTGAAAACTGCGCTCACACTGATCAGACCATACAAACTTAACTCCCTTTTGAGTTAGGCGAGTAAGTGGACCAGCTATTTTGGAGAATCCCTCCACAAATCTCCTGTAATAGCCAGCTAGTCCAAGAAAACTTTTCACTTCTGTTACATTGGTAGGGCGATTCCACTGAACAACCGCTTCAACTTTCTTTGGGTCAACTGCGATGCCATTCTTCGAGATAACATGACCCAAGAACTCAATATGATCAAGCCAGAAAGCGCACTTACTGAATTTAGCAAACAATTTCTGCTCACGCAAGGTCTGCAAGACAAGCTTCAAGTGTTGTTCGTGCTCCTCCAAACTCCTCGAGTACACCAGGATATCATCAATGAACACCACAATGAATTGGTCGAGGTAATGTTTGAATATCTTGTTCATCAAATCCATAAAAGCAAGCGCATTTGTCAATCCAAAAGGCATGACAAGAAATTCGTAATGCCCATACCTCGTTCAAAGCGCTTTAGATACATCATCTCGCTTTAATTTTCAATTGATGATATCCAGACCGAAGGTCGATCTTAGAAAATACCCGAGCTCCTGAAGTTGATCAAACAAATCATCAATCCGTGGCAAAGGATATTTATTCTTGATCGTTACCTTGTTGAGTTCACGGTAATCTATACAAAGCCGCATGCTACCGTCCTTCTTTTTCACAAATAGGACTGGAGCTCCCCAAGGCGAGACGCTGGGCCTAATAAAGCCCTTATCCAATAATTCCTGTAGCTGTGTTTTCAATTCTTTCAATTCGAGATGGTGCCATCCGATATGGTGCCTTCGAGATAGATCCCGTACCATGCATCGATCAATAGAGAACTCAATCTCTATCGGGTGGCAAGCCGGGCAAATCCTCGAAAACACATCGGAAATTCTCTAACAACCGGAACATTTTCCGGTTTCACAACTTCTTTATGGTGTCTTTTACGCAAGCTAGATATCCATAACCACCTTTCCTTAGAAGCTTCCTCGCTTGCACTGCCGATATTAATCTTGGAAAAGTACCCTTACAACTTCCCGAAAAAGAAAATTCGGGCTCATTTGGGAGTCGAAAGGTAACTTTCTTTGAATGACAATCAACAGTAGCATGATATGTTGATAGCCAATCCATCCCTAAAATAACATCAAAATCTCGAATATTCAACAACATCAAATCTCCAGGCATTTGAACATTATCGACCAAAAGCATACATTGCTTAAATACACGGTCCACCATAACGAAGTCACCCGTAGGAGTCTCAATACGCAATTCATATTCAAGAGGATCAGGTAGCATATCAAGTTTCTTTGCAAATTCAGTTGAAATGAAAGAATGCGTAGCGCTAGGGTCAAACAATGCATAAGCATATTGTGAGGTAATTGAGATATTACCGGCAACTATCGTGTTAGATGCTGCCGCATCCTCTTCCGTCATCGCATAAACCTTCCCGTCGCCCTCTGTCTTGGCCGATTCTCTTGGGGCCTACCAACGAGGGAACATCCTTCCTCATGGAACAAAAGCGAGCTATATGACCAAAGTCCACAAACGAAGCATAATCTACTACCGCTGGAGTATCTCTGCATTGGACAATTCGCCGCATGTGTCCCATCTTCCCACATAGAAAACAAGTTCCCGCTTCCAATAGCATTGGCCACTATGATATTTCCCACAAGTAACGCAAACACCCCGAAGCAGGTTTGACTCTTCCCCTTTCAAACCTACTAGTGCTTCTTTGCTTGTTGTTGTCACGAATACGAATCTCTTGGAAATTAGTGAACTTCGGCCTCTTGGTGAGGAATACCCGGTGCCACTCTCCATGATCTCTTGTTCAATCTTAATTGCTCGCTCCAGACATCCTCATAAGTGGTGAGTAAAAGAGATGCGAGTGTAAAACGAATCTCGGTCGAAGTCCTCTCAAAAATGTTCATTTCTCCTTCTCATTTGCCATAAAATGCCCCGCAAACCCGCTCATCTCGATTGAAGCGACCCGCATAGTCTAAAACGGAAGAATCACCTTGCGATATATGCAGAAAATCGCCCTTCATCTTTGCTTGGAAGGATTTTGGAAAGAACTGGGCATTGAACGCTTCCTTGAAGTACTTCCAAGAAATAGTAGCATCTTCATCTCCAAGAGTGGACCTCTTTCCTTCCCACCAATACTCGCTTCACCTTCCAAATATTGGGTGGCAAAGTCCACCTTCTTATCATTCGGAACTTCTTCAACTCGAATATTCCCTCTATCTTCCTAATCCATCGCTCACTACAAGAGGATCAGTTTTCCCATCATAAGTGGGCGGCTTTGACTTTCTAAACCGGGCAAAGGTGTAGCCTCTGCCACTCCCGGTTCACCGCTTCAACTACAACGTCTTGGGCCCTTGGCTGTTGACTTTCCCCTCTTATTTCTTGCGAGTCTGCTCCTACGTCATCTCGCCTTCTTGTCGGAGACCTTACTCTCGGACCTCGAGGCACATCTCTCGAGTCAAAGGTGATGGCTCTCTTTCCCTTATTCTTACGAAAAGAGATGAGCGGCTCCGAGTCGGAACTCATGATTACCTAAATCCAGAATCAAGAATACACCTTAGTATCTAAAACTAACGCATTAAAGTCTATCACACAATCTCACAACGTCCCACCCAAAAATCATAACCTATTGCTCGATACCAACAAATGTCACACCCGAATACAACCAAAACGGGATCGTAACACGGCCGTCCTTTCACCCAAAGGACGCACCTAAACTTAAACAAGACTCGAAAACATCGTAGCTTTCTAAAACCATCAAAAGGATATATACAAATCCAACAAAAAAACTATTCCAATAGCTCAACGTCAATATGTACAACGTACCCAAAATCCCACAATCAAAAAGAAATCCTCCGACTAACGCCCGCTCACGCCCTACTTGCGGCCAGAAGAACCCGAAAGGTATGTAAGATAAGGGGTGAGCTACCACTGCTCGATGAGTAACATATTTCTTCTAAGTGGGTCGAACAATTCTTGTGCAATAGCATAAAAATATCACAACTCATAACTCAAACTCAATGTACAATATAACCAAAAATATCTCAAAGGTATAATAACTTTTCAATAAAAGTCATTCGTATCAGATTTCTCAATAAAAACTCACTTAACAACAATAGCCAATCATCAATGGTCTATCCATTGACTAGTCTCATCACATAACACGTTGATGGTCAATCCATCAACCAATCTCATGCTCGCAATCAAACTATGGTCAAGTTTAACGCCGTGACAAAGGCGACCAAGTTTAACCCTCTTGGCAAGGTCTACCACCTATTATAAGCCGGCGGTTCGGCCCGGAAGGATATCCCGACAAGATGCATACTCCCCTCAACGGGTTCTCAACATAGTAATACGAGCACAGCAACTTATAACTCAATCTAGAAATCCATAATCAACACCAATAAATCCATTTCACAAAACATTTCACAACAAGAATAGCCCTCGGCTAATCCTCTTCACAAAACCTTTAATATAAGCATTCACAAAAGCTTCATTTCAATAACGTCATCAGACTTTTCAACTCATTTCACAATCGACAAAAGGTAGTAAATGATCGATCCAATTTATGCAGAAAACATGCTCCACTGTATTAAAAATTATATCTCATTATCAAAATATGAATTTGTAAATTCATAGAAGATATAATGTCCCTCACTTGGTAATCCACAACTAACCCATATGTGATACTTGAGCCGACGGTTCCAAAATCCTATCAAACATACGGAAAAACGAATCAAAACCGAGTAATACTTACCCCTAACGCGCGACTCGAATAAGCTAAGGCTAACTAGCCAATAATCCGACACCCACGAGCCTACGACGGCTTGCTCAATGGAAAAAATCTAATGCCAACCACAACGAACAACTCGCGCGCCAAATTTCCACGCGCCATAACTTCCTCCACCGGACTCCGTTTTGCGCGCTCTTATAGTCAAAACGAAACCCATCCAGCATACTATGGATGTCCCAACACAGCCAACCCAAACAACAGCCCAAAAACAACAATCAAAGCCCTGGAAAGTACTGTTCACGAAATTCCAGATTATGCTCTCAACTTCAAAATTTGATTCCGGACAAACCGTAACTCCGAATCGATATCCGTCAAAACGCACAGCCCCACAACACCATAATCTTTCATTTTCATGGATATTTAAGACTTGACAACCCAAAAATTGGACTACGCAGCTCAAATCCACATAACTCTTATTTCCGAGCCCTAATCGAAAAATTATTCGATAGGACTAACGAGGGTTGCGAGTACTTACTAGTCGTTGCGTTATTTAGTCGGAACGGCTCACAAGAGACCCGCGCACAAACCCTCCCTTTCTCTTCTTCCCTTTCTCCTCTCCTTTTCCTTTTCTTCTCCTCTGTTTTTCTCTTCTGTTTTCCCGACCAGCCGCTGCTTCTTCCTTTTATCTTCACTTTTTGACTTTTCTTTTCTTTTCTTTTTTTTTTTCCTTCAGACTAAGTCTTTTGACCTAGTCAAAAGAAGAGGCAAATATTACAGTTTTCCCTCACGTTTTGGTTCTGGGTTAAAAAAAATAAACCATGAGCAAGCATATACAAGAGCCGGAGCAAAGGGTGTTTTTGAGAGAGATTTGAGTAACTTTTGAGTGTCTAGGAGCGATTTTCTCGGCCATTTCTACCTATACTTCATCCTGGCTTTTCATTGCCGATCGTTGCCGTCGCCGTCGCCACCAGATCATCTCTCGTCACCGTCGGTTCGGCTGCTATACGGAGTTCTGCTCGCCTTTGTAGCGTGGTCAAGGAACTTGAAGGACGACCCCATCTTTTAGAGTTTGGCTACAGGCTCTGATTTCGGTCGGTGAAGCACTCGGAAGCCACTTTCTCTCTTAAAGTCGTCAAGCCGTTGCTCTGGCTCACTTCATTAGCAAGGTAATATCCGTGTTTGAAAACATTCCGTTTGGAGAGAGAGAGAGAGGTGACCGAGAGTGCACTCTTTTGTTGAAATAGAAATTTATCCTGTTCGAGTTTGATTCGCTGATTATGAATCTCTAGCTTGGGACTAGCTTGAACTTAAGTCAGAATTTGGATTTGAAATAATTAAAGACCTTCTCCTAAATCAGCTGCACACACCATGTGTTCGATGAAAATCCGGAACTAAAATTGTACATACGTGACTCCGATTTTGAATTGTTCTAACTGTACATAGACATGGGTTACATGATTGAAGGATTTTATTGACTGCCAAGCTTGACTTCAGTCGGATTTCTTTGCCACCGAGACTAAATCTGACCACATTCCTTTTGTCTGTGAGGTGGTGACCCTGAACCTGTGATGCAAACGTCAATCTCTTCTACTTGTTTCGATCGTGTTTTGGTTGTGCCCGTAGATGTTGGAGGATTTGCTATCGGAATGGTGGCCGGCGGTGGCCATTAACATGGCGGCTCCGTTGGTTGACTGGAGGTGGTTGATGGTGAAGTGTATCATTATGGACTCAAGATAGAATGGGTTTGGATTGTTGTTGAAGTGCTGGCGTTTTACGAATAATTTGTGATCTTGGGTATACTTGAAGAGAAGATGACGGAGGGAGCGTGAAAGAAGAAGACGATAAAAGGCTTGAGGCGGCTTGAGGCTTGGGCTAGTTATAGTATTAAGTGAGTGAGAGCTTGTTTTGTTTTTGGTTACATTTGAGCTGGAGGGCTTTGGGGTAAAATGGGCTTGGCAGTGTCGGGCTTGTCTCTGGTTAGAATCGGATTGGGCTCGAGTTGCAACTGAGCCCACTTCGTTTCTGGCCTGTTTTCTTGTGCCCATGAGCCCAGTTTGGCGAGACCAGCCGCAGCCCATATTCGGACTGGGCTCAGGAGCCCAGCCCGAGTCCCTATTTTCGAAATTAAAAAACATTTATTAAAATATTTTAAAGAAATTCGAAAAATGAATTTTTTTTATAGCTTAGAGATAGGTCTTGACTTAGTTATGTTACTTTAGTACTAAATTTAGCTTATTTTTATTTAGTTAGCATGACTTTTTAAGATAGGGGTTTCTTAAATTATTTTGATATAGCTTTAGTTTTAATAGTTCAATCTTTTGGGAGAAGATGGAACTTAATTAAATTTAGCTCATGTGGATCATGTCCCGGGGCTCATAAATTGGCCATGTATATTTTTTGCCCAACTTGTATCGGGTTTTCATTTCCACACTTTTGCTTTGAGTTTTTAAGTACTTGGTTGTTTAATTTTCGCACTTTTAATGCATTGAGGTTGTTCGTTTCTTTTTTAGCATGGATAGGGTAAGTTTTTGAATAATAATAAACTCCTAAAAAAACATCGCATGGACACTTAGCGAAGCAAGAACCTTAGGACGCATAATTTTGTAAAATAAATGTCTAGATATCTTAGTTGATAAGCAAGTAAGTTTAGGTACCAAAATGGTACTAGTTAGGTAACTACTATAATCAAGTCAGTGACCTTAAATCTATAGTTGCGTAGAAAGTGAGATATCTTCCCACACCTTACTTGAAATCTAGCTGACTCCAATAGATTAGTGACAGCTCTTGTCACACGTAGAATCCTTATGAATTAATTGCGAATTTAAAACGAATCTAGTATCATGAGGTAAGAGCTTAGGAGAGCCCACACCCGATCGAGGGCTATTGGCCTACCTTTCAGGCATTACCTCTAAGCTTCACTCTTTTCCCCTTTCGAACGGAAAAGAGGGCCGCGACAATAAACAAACAAAGTGATGGTTATGGATGGAACATAAAAAATATAATATCACATATCTTACGTGCAATGAGAGAGATTGTTATCTAAACCATGAAATTGCTGATCTCATGTGCATAGAGGTACATGCTATTTTGAGAGTTCACCAAATTAGCTCACTTACTGTTAAATTATTTCTCGAGTTTAAGCCGGTGTGCGGGGTGTGTTCTTTGATGCAACTGTGGTCGTGAGAAGTGGATATAGATAAAGAAGTTGTTCATTTTTCTATTGGAGAAACATATCCAAGATTTGACCGGTTTATCTTGAAGTTTGTATCGGGCTCCGTTGAAGTTTGTATCTTGGACATCTTCTTATATGTGGGATCAAGAGGGTTCAAGAAGGAAAGAAAAAGAAAACCTACGTATATATACATATCCAATTGCGGGACTAGTAGGTTTTGCCCAAGAGAAAAGAAAAATAAAAGGGCATGGATACTATTATTTTTACTCTGGCCATCGCCGCACAATGGACTCCATAAAAAGACTAATGCGAAGAAAGAAGCGATGACACGGTGGCATTCTCTTTGATCACACAGGGGAGTTCTAAATCTAGTGATTCTGTGATGTGAGTTTTACATCCAATTAAGTTGTTTTATTTGTAAGTACTAGAGGTTTGAGCTTGATCTAAGTATGGGAAATGCTCGAGTGTGTGAGCAATTGTAACTCTAATTTTTCAATTATTAGTGGATTATTTGCTACTAACTCTCCTAGCAGAGTAAGTACCGACACACGGACCGAACCACGTAAATCTCTAGTATACTTTATCATTTTTTGTTTATTTCTCTAGTGATTTCATGTTGATTTAATTGCAAGATCCTACTAGCCTTTCAATATTAAATTTTTCAACAATTAGTATTAGAGCTTAAGATCAGGTTTTCTAGATTTTGATTGGGGCTTTTGCCTGTCTTTGGAAATTTTACTGCTGCATTATGTTTGGATCGAAAGTAGAAATTGTAAAGTTTAATGGAATGAACAACTTTGGGTTGTACAGCACTAAGATGTGTGCGATATTGACAGCCGAAGCTTTAGGCAAGGCATTGGATGGCAAAGATGCCGATTTCGATGAAAGAGGCTAATAAGGTAGAGTTAATGGAAAAAGCAAAGAGTATAATCATGTTGAAGTTATCAAATAAGGTGTTAATAGAGGTGGTAGAGGAGAACGATGTCACAGCGATGTGGACAAAACTTCAAGTCCTCTATAAAACGAATGATTTAAACAATTGTCTATTAGATCCCACCTAAAAATGAGTTTAATAAACTTATGATAGATTTAAAGAATGTCGATAGGATCTTAGATGATGAAAAACATGACATAATGTTGTTATCTTATCCACTAGAGTCATAAGAGCACTTTTCTGATTCAATAATATAAGCCCACACTACGATTATCTCGGAAGAGATAAAGTCCGCATTATTCTCTAAGTTGCGAGATGACAATCTAGCGCAAGATATAGCATGGAAACTAGTGATTCGAGGTGGAGATCAACATCGGGGGTCCAACAGTAGTATAGGTAAAAGCAGGTCGAAGTTACGCCATAGAATGTCCAAGAGACGCATGAAGTAATTTGAGTCACAAGGAGGGACACATAAGGAGAGATTGTCCGAAGCTTAGAAATAGAGGTGACAAGCATAATGGTACAAGTAGTGAGGCGAACATTGTCGAGGAGAGAACCAGTGATGCAAAAGTTGTCTTATGTGTAACTACCGGTTTGTAAAGAGACAAATGGGTGCTACAGGGTGTTTTTTTTCATATGATCCTTATAGGAACTAGTTTATTACTTACCAAATTGCAGATGGTGGTAGAATTCTGAGGGGGAATAACGCAACCTGTAAGGTTGTGAAGATAGAGACAATTCGAATTATGATGCATAATAGGCTAAGACATGTACCGGAACTCAAGAACCTTATTTCTCCAGGGACACTTAATAATATCGGTTGTAAGTACACCGCTGAAAGTGGAGAACTAAAGATCTCTCGAAGACCATGACAATGATGAAAGAGAAGGGAGTACATACTCTCTATCATCTACTAGAAGAGATCGTGATAGGATCTATTGTAGTTTCATAAGGTGAATCAGATTCTAACTTGACTCAATTATGGTACATGAGTGAAGCAAGTATGACTTTGCTGAGTGAGATGGGGTTGTTGAAAGGTTAGAAGGCAGGGAAATTGGACTTTTGTGAGCTCTGCATCTTTGGAAAACAGCACCGGATTAAGTTTAACACAACTATTTATTCGACCAAGCAACTTGTTGAATATATTCATTTAGATGTCTAGGGCCTATCTATGGTTCCTTCGAAATGAGGTGCTTTATGTATGCTAAAATTTATCGACAACTATTCGAGGAAAGTTTGTGTATACTTTCTAAAGCACAATTTTGATGTGTTCTATCGGTTCAAAAAATTTTAAAAATTAATTAAGAGGCAATCAGATAAACAAATTAATTGGTTGAAAACCGATAATGGCATGGTGTTTTGTGGTAAAGATTTTATAGAGTTTTGCAAGAAATAAGAGATTGTGAAACATGGCACAGTCCCTAAGACACCACAATAGAATGGCATCGCAGAACATAAGAACAAAACTTTACTTAAGCGAGCTCGGAACATGCTTTCGCATGCAGGACTAAGCAAGGAATTTTGAGTTGAAGCAATAAACATGGTATGCTACCTGACTAATCAATCTCCATCATTTGCTATAGAATAGAAGACTCCTGAGCAAGTATGGTAAGGAAACCTACTAATTACTACGAATTACAAGTATTTATATGTCTTGCATATGCTCATGCGAGTAATGGTAAGCTTGAGCCTAGGGTGAAAAGTTATCTATTCAATTTCTTTTCGAAAAAGAAAGGAATAAATAGTTCCAATTATTCCTTTAATTGGATCACGGCTTCTTGTACCAATTTCTCTTGACACATTACTAATTCCCCTGGACCTCATTTTAACAGCCGGCACAGTAACAATGAAAATTATCAATCATTTTTTTGAATTATCAAAAAAAAGTTGTGTAGTGAAGCTGTGGGATGTAAAAATACATTGATAGGGGACCGGATAAATTGATAAGTCGTGCATTCTCGGCCCACTAAGCGAAACCGGTGGCCGTGAGAGCGGTACCAAATTAAGGCAAACTCTGAAAAGTCAAGGCATTTTGAATTGTTTGTTGACATGGAAAAAGTCAGGGAAAACCTCTGAAATTATTTGATGATTTATTTGATATTATGGATGACTGGTTATGTAGAGACCGTTTTGTTTTTGTAGGTCGGTCCGATCTTATTGAACCTATAAAAAGATATAAGAGCCGGTGTAATGGATACTTTTCGATCATATTTATTTGCATTCACGCCTTTTGGAAAGAGCCGCTAAATTAGGCTACCGACCGTGGTGCACTTATCCCAAATCACACAATTTTCTAATTAACAGAGACATGATCTTTGACGAGATTGCTATTCTTCGACAGAGGAGTCTTGAGACACAACCAGTAGAGCGGATAGATCATGGTGTCAATAATGAGATGTAGTTTTAGGTGGAGACTTTGGAGACCTCAAAGGTAACTAGGATTGAGACTGCAGGTGAGACCACAATTCCTTTAGTCGGTGATACTAAAACAACCAGTAGGGTTGCAGTACATTATAGCTACAGCACACTTTACTTATGGTAGTTTTTTCTTATTATTTATTTATTTATTGAATTTAATAAAAATCCAAAAACAGAATATCCATATCACATAGAATTGGGATCATTATATGCCATGACATCTTGCCACGTCATCATTATATGCTATGTCATCATGCCACGTCATTATGTTTGCTACGTCATTGCCTTGTCGTCATTTATATCATGTCATCAATTCCATGTCATATTTTCTATGTCATTTAGTGATTGCATGTTATGTTTATTTCATTTAATTAAATCCCAAAAGAATTAATTAGAATTGCATTATTGTCTAGAAAACCGCGGTTAGGCTAGGTTTAATATATTTAGTGCTTTTAATTATTTCTTTGTGTTTGAGTTTTTGCTTTCTTGCAATTTATCTATTAAATGCTTCGATTATTGGTTGCTACTTTAATGGTTGCGCACTTATATGATCACCCCTCGCATGCTAGAGGTCTAGGTTTAAAATTGATCCAAGTTGCTTGCAAAATATTTTTTGAAAATAAAAGAGAAAAGGTACCAAATGACGTTAGATTAATTTAGCATTATCAAGTCCCCGAATCTATTGAATCTGTAGTTCGTAAAAGTAAAGTACATTCACACAATTTACTTAGGTGTCTAATCGACCTACCAATAACCGATTAGTGGCGACTCCTAAATTAATTGCTTTACATGCTAATATTAACCCGAAAATTGCAATTGGTATGGACTTCCATGTTAAGTTTTTGGGCTTAGCAATCCAGTAGCCATCCTCTAAGGCTGCGTTTGATTGTCCGTATAAAACTCGGGATAGGATATGTTTTATCCTATCCCGTGTTTGATAGGTGTCTCGGATAGTATAATGTCGGATATAGAAGGGATATAACCCGGATTAAAAAATCCGAGGGAGGGGGGTAGAATAAGGTCGGATAGGATTTCTCTTATCCGTCATATAAAAACTACTTTTTAGAAACCCTACCCCTTCATTCACGCACTCCTTCACCCACGCTACAGCTTGCTTCTTCAATTTGCGAAGGTATGTATTCATCCATGATCGTCTACAGCTTGCTTCTGCAATTTTTTTTTAGTAGTTTGGGTTTATAATTTTCATTCTTTGTTAACCGGTAATCGAACGATGAAGTTGTCGTAAACGGGTCCTTCGTTGGGCTTCATGTCATGGATATCGTGTCTGCGTGCTGTGTGAGTTTTGAGTGCTTTTAGATGATGAGAGTTGTTTATCATGTTCCTCTTTCTTTTTTCTCTCTTGGGTGGTGGTCGGCTTTGAGTTCCGCCAGTGGTGTTTTTTCCATATACTGACGGATGGCCGTCCTTGCGGAAGTTGGTCAACCTTGTGACGTAGAGAAGCATCACGGGAACTCGCATTTCCCTGACGACCTGCTCCACTATCCTCATTTTCAAAGGATAGTTGTTGAGGAAGCCCCCACTTGAGATCGGTCCTGTTTCTCCATTACATGTCCCACCTGAATCCCAATCTCCACCTCTGTTTTCGTAAATAAGTAAAATACATAAGCATCACACCCTTATGTTAGAGGCTGTCTTAATTATAATAGACATTCATTCTCTGCAACAACTTCCATATTAATAGCTCCTTAGAAGTAAAATTTTGGAGTTCTCTTTTCATTGAGAACTAATCCATTGAGTTCTCTTTTCACGAGGCAGCAATGTTTGATCTTGTTAGAGTAAAATTTTTAGTTGCCAAAGAAAACATCGCTGTTTGACGACCAAATTATGTGAGAATTTAAGGAAAGAGTTATTTTTCAGCTAGTTGGGATAATGTTTCATCGAGATAAGAAGGCTATATTTTAAATAGAGTTTGATGTGTGGGTTTTCAGAATATAATATTCCCTTCCAGAAGAAGTATATACATTGTTATAAGTACCCGACACATAATGTTCCTACACTAAAGATGGAGTTTTTTTTAGCTTTCATTGATCTCTTGATCTTGAGGTCCCTTTTGCACTATTTTGCTTTTCAAGTATTCATGCTACTAAATGATGATGCCAATGAGCACCAATTTCTGTGAGAGACACATAACTATCTCACCAGGTTGTTCTTGTTCATTGGATGATTTATGCGGGTCATGTCCATCTTTTGTTGGTTGACCAGATAATAATGGGGAGAGAATAGGGTCTTTTAGCTTACCGAGGTTATTTAATGAATCCAAAATATTTTAAGATGCCCTTGATTGCAACTGTCGTGAAGTCTATGCTTGGATAGGCAGACACACCTTTTATTTTTGGACTGTTCAATGTTAAGGATGAGAGAACAACTTATGCATTTTCCCTGTCATTTACCTACATTGTTTGTTTGTTGCTCAACTGTAGCAATAGCGACTTCACTACTTTGTAGACACCGTGATTGATAGGACTGTAAAGAAAAGCAAAGTAGAAGCAATCACTGTTTTGATTTATGGGGAGTAGTATTGTAGCTATTCTGGTTCTCTTATGTGCAAAAACTAGCTCCATTTCTATGATAAAAGCTATAGCATTGTTTTGCATTGCAAGCAGCTAAACTAATGAGACATTTCTATCCAAAAGCACTTAATATTTGGTGAATATGACAGATTTTGTCAATGTTCTAACCTACTACTTAGTATTTGCCTAATGTTATTGTTTTTTTTCCTTTATTAGAAATGGATCACGAAGAGAGAGAGGAAATTTTTAGCATTTTGATATTAGAGGAGATGAACCTGCAGATGTTGCTTTTGTGTATGATGTATATGATTGTGGCATCCACAGTTGCTGAAAGGCACTACCGTAAACATATATTGAAGGATCGCACATTTTTTAAAAGGCAAGCTCGTTTAGATCACCTTGATCGCCTCATTCACAGTAGTGACTTGAATTGTGTGGAACAACTTAGAATGGATAGACGTACATTTACTCTACTATGCGAGTTGGCACGTACAATTGGTGGGTTAAAAGAAGATGGAATCGTGACTATAGAAGAACAAGTGGCAATGTTCCTACATATACTTGCCCATCATGTGAAAAATCGTGTTATCAAGTTCAGATTTATGAGGTCTGGTGAGACAATAAGTAGGTATTTTAACTTAGTTTTAAGTGCTGTGATAAGAATGCATAGTGTGCTTCTTGTGTCACCTGAACCAGTTCCAAAGGAATGTACCAACGAGAGATGGAAATGGTTTAAGGTATGTTTGCTTTGCTATTACATGGATTAATTTAATACTTTAAACATAAGGTTATTCTATTAATTTCATGTTTCTAGGGTTGCTTAGGAGCATTAGATGGCACATACATTAGGGTACGTGTTCCAGAGGTTGATAAACCAAGGTATCGAAATAGAAAGGGTGAGATAGCGACCAATGTGTTAGGAGTTTGCTCACGTGACATGAGATTCTAGAGTGCTTCGAGATGCTTTAGTTAAACCCAATGGTCTGAAGATTCCCATTGGTAAGATAAGCCCTTATCAATATGTTACATTATTTAACGTGTAGGGTTTGACGATTCTAAGACAATTAATAATGTTATCATTTGTTATTAGGTAATTATTATCTTGTCGATGCCGGATACACAAATGGGGAGGGCTTTCTTGCTCCTTATAGAAGTACTTGATACCACCTATCCGAGTGGAGAGAAGGTTGTATGCCAAATTCCCCTGAGGAGTACTTCAACATGAAGCATTCTCAAGCTAGAAATGTCATAGAAAGATGCTTCGGTCTATTAAAGTTACGGTGGGCTATTCTTAGGAGTCCATCTTTTTATCCAATTAGAACGCAAACACGAATTATTATAGCTTGTTGCCTTATACACAACTTGATAAGAAGAGAAATGGCTATTGATCCAGTTGAGGCACAATTAGATGAAGTTGCTAACTCCATTGAAGATGTGGAAACAATTAATGTTCTTGAGCCATCGGATCATTGGACAACATGGAGGCAAAATTTGGCAATACAAATGTTTATGAGTGGAATGCAAGTCGAGGACATGGAGGAGTCGCCTGATTTGACATTATTCCTTGTCTCATTTGTTTCTAATTATTGTAAGGCTTGTTTTGTAAGATGTTTTTGTTTCCATTGCTATTAGACATGTATAATATGGTGCTGATTTGTCATCATGGAGAAAAATATTCCTTATGTAATGTTTGAATTCTGGCTATATCATTTTAAATTTTTAATACTATGCTGTTTTTATCATTAAATTTTCTCTACCATGCTATCATCTATCATTAAATTTTGTAAAATTGCAATGAGATGTTTAGGAATGGAAGGTAGCGATTTTAGTCAAACCCAAGGAAGGGGAACAAAGAGAGACCGACGTGTATGGACAATAGATGAAGAAAATGCACTTCTAGATGGTCTTGAAGAACTAGTTGCGCGAGGAATGAAAGCCGATAACGGCTTCAAGAGTGGTTACATGATTATGTTAGAGAAGTGGGTTCAAGAAAAGTTTCCTGGTTCTGGCATTAAGGGTAATCCTCATATTGAGTCGAAAATGAGAAACTTGAAAAAGTTGTATAATCAGATTTATGACTTGAAGGATCAAAGTGGCTTTGGATGGGATCACGAAAAACATTCCGTTGATATTCATTCGGAAGATAGTTGGCAAAAATATTGCAAGGTTAGTGTTACTTCTTCTCATTTTTCTTCTTTACAACTTGTTTCTTTTTAAAAAAACAATATATTTTCTTTGTAGGCCTATCCAGGAGCTGCTTCTTTGAGAGGAAAGTCCTTCCCTCAATATGATCGACTAGCAACTGTATTTGGAAGAGACCGTGCCAAGGAAAATCTCAGTGAAGACCCTTTAGAAGCTCATGCGGCTGTAGATAATGAAGAAAGTGAGAATCATTCTGACGTGGCTACTACTGGTGCAAATCAAAACTTACCGCCACTATCATCTTCTCAAATGCAAAATGTTGCTGATTCTTCAAGAAGAAAAAGGGCTAAAGCAAGTGACAAGTGGGCTGCTGGGTTAGTTGAAATTGCAAGCACTTTTGGCTCTTTTATGGAAAAAGCTAACGAGAGGATGGAGATGATTGCTAGCCGCATTGGACATGCGAAAGATTTGGATGATGACAAGAGAAAAATCAACGAAGAGCTTCTTAAGATGTCTCTAGATACCATGGATAGAATAAAATTGTGCAGAAAAATTGTGAAGGATCCTGAGAATATTCATCTTTTTTTTGGATTTCAAGGAGATGACAGGAAGGCATTTGTGGACATGCTTCTCCAAGAGATGATAGAAGAGTAATGTCGTGTCTAGTCTCTTTTTGCTATTTTTTAGACAATGAACAACATCGAACAATGTTGATTTTACTATTTATTGGAATGCTTTAGTTTTTGGAATGTGTTGTTTCTTGTGAAGTTTGGAGCTTTATTCATAGTTGTTGTTGTAGTCTCGTCGTACCGTTGCTTTCATATTATTATTTTTTTGCTCAGTTCTTTTTCTTTTTGCTCATTCGCCACTGCATTCCTAGGCAAGATATTCAGCTGTGAAAGTCAGTATAGATTGGAGAGGGTCAGCTCGCTAAGATAACGCCAAGAAAAACTTGTTCATTATTCTGAAGGATCTTGTGCTGTTACACATGAAAAGGTTTCCTCGGAGTGGGCGCTCTATTTTCCATAGATTGCAACCTCTGCTTGATTGTGTATGGAAAAGGCTTCAAGTTCATGGGGCAAACATAAAGACGATGATGACAATTTTCATGAGCATCACATAGGGGCATATATGTTCTTTATATTGATATACGGTTTCTACCAAACGCAGGATAGGATAGGATATGAGAATATCCGACTTTAAACCCGTACTTCACCAAACAATGGATAGGATATGGCCAAATCCCCAGATTTCCTATCCTATCCTATCCAATCCTATTCTGGCCAGAAATACGGACGACCAAACGCAGCCTAAGTGGTTCACCTAAGGGAAAGTCGCGACAGTGAGCAATATATATCACTAACAAAAGTGCACACATAACGCGTATATGAAAAAGTTTGATGCAAATGATTTTGCAAAATCTCCTTATTACGAGATATTTAGATTATCAATGAAAGGAAAGAAATTATTGAGACCACACAAAGAGATTGTACACATGTATTTCGAAAAAGAAAAATATTACAAGTTTTGAACTATTTTTGGTAGGTAATTTATAAAAAAAAAATCAAATTTGAATTTGAAATACGTTCGAGATGAAACGGAATCTATTTATCCACGCATTTTTTTTTTGATAACCGAGGTGTCCGCGCGGCCGGCGAGCTAGGGCTCAAACCAGCGGTGATGCCCGACTAGTCCTCGAGGGGGGCTAGCGCAGCATCCCACCGCCACGACCCCCCACTTAAATCACCGATAGGCGAGTTTGAACCCAGGACCTCTCGTGAAAGGAACTGAGTACAAACCAACGCGGCCACCGATGGGTGGGTATCTACGCATTTTTTTTATCAATGGAATATTTACAAAACGCCCACTAACGATATTTTTTGGAAAAAAAATCTTGATCCCCCTATAATATAGATAAACAATTTATTTATAATTTTGATGTATTCTTTATTTGATTGTAATCAAATAAAAATTACTTAATATGAAGACTATTATAAAACATAATTACACAACAGTCAAGTCGATACATCCTACAAAAGTAAATTTAAAATAAAATGACATAAAGAATAGGATGTTGTGTTTTTTCATTATGTCTTTATCAACAATGTCATTTATAAGGACCAAAGTTAATGTTCCTTGCCAAATTAAGACCAATTCAAAAGTACAGTGATTCCCGGGAAGTCTATAGCTACGGACAAAATAGTCATTGAAAAAGCTAAATCTATAAGAACGACTATGAAATTTCGTTGCTATAGCTTCTAATCGCCAGCGACCAAAACAGATTTCCGTCGCTACAAGTAGAGCAGTAGTAGCGACGTAAATATTCATTTCTAAAGAAAAACTTAGATGACAAATTTTATTTTTTGTTGGGACAAAAGATCGTACGTATTACTACCAAAAAAAATTTTCATTGCTGTAGACAGTTTTCTTTGTGATGGAATTATTTTATTGTGAATACCTGATATGTATGGGAGGGAAGTGTCATATTCACCGGGAATTAGTCGTGTACCCAAAAGACCCTAAACAGTAAACAATACCCTTGTTAGTTATGAAATTTAGGGATAAGTATATTGGAAATCCTAAAACTTGTTACGAAAGCGTAATTAAGTTCTCAAACTTTCAAAAAGTGCAATCGAGTCCTAAAACCTATCACGAAAATACAATCGAGTCCTAAAACTTTGAAAAACTACAATCAAATCCTACAACTTGTCACAAAATTACAATCAAGTCCTAAAACTTTAAAAAAGTGCAATCAACTGAAGAACTTAATTGGACTAATATGATAAGTTTTAAGATTTTATTGCATTTTTTTGAAAGTTTTAGGACTCAATTATACTTTCATGACAACTTTTATAACTTGTAATACACTTATCCCTTAAATTTATTGATGAATGTTGAGGTTGACACCATCTTTTTTCTTTTTTCTCTGATAGATATGATATATCCAATCTAAAGGAATAGATTATCAGGTGATCAATGCTTAATGGGATTTCTCGGATCTCCCGAATCGATGATCGTTGGATCACAAATAAGTTATACCTCATTTACTATTTATCACATCTATACCGTATCCAAGACCAATTTCCAACTTTTGTATGTACTCTTCAATTATCAATATCAAATGACTAAAATACCCTCAGGTTCAATATTAAAGAAGTGAAGAACAAATTAGGGCTTCGTTTGTTTCGCGGAAAATGTCCATTTCTAAAAAAAGAATTTGGGTAATTCATTTTCTAGAAAAATGACTATTTTACGGTGTTTAGTTGAGACCTGAAAATGAATTGAAAAATATTTACCGTTGTTTGGTAAGGAAAATCTTATTTGGTCGGAAATTGCTGATGTGAACACCGATCGTCCTACGTGGTACAGCCACGCTGACGTGGACAATTTTTTTTGTAATTTAAGAAAAATTGAATTTTTTAAAATAGTTTTATTTTTTCTTTTATTTTCTTGTGACTTCTTCCTTCACTAGTTGTTGGGCCCTTGGCAATGGCCGGCGATAGGCCATAGGCAAGGGCTGGCAAGATTCGACCTCGCCTGAGGCCAATGAGCTCGAGCATCACCATATCTTGAAGAGGTTCAAGCTAGAGCTTCACTTGATGCCGGCAAGGTCCTCTCCAGTAGTGGGTTGCCGGCCGTTGTTGAGGCCCAACAATGGACGAAGGGAGAAAGAAAAAGAAAATGAAAGAAAAGAAGAAAAAACTAAATTAAAAATTCGATTTTTAAAAAAAAAAATTGTAAAATTTATCCACAACAACTCTAATTATGCTACGTAGGATAGCCAACGTACATGTTAGCAATTTCCACGCCTAACGTCCTAGGCACCGATGTTCCAGGAAAATGATTTCCCATTTTTGAAAGAGGAAAATATTTTCTTGAATTTAAGCTTTGGTAGAAAAACATTTTTCATTAACTAATTTTCTTAAGCAAACCAAATGCTGAAAAATGATGAAAACTATTTTTCCAAATATTGTTTTCCACAAAACACATGGAGCCTTCAATTTCTCTAAGTAGTTACGTAACAAACCTTCTATTTTCATTTGACACGTACCTCACCTTTGAAATTTATATGTAACAGCCTGAATTTCGATGTAATTCCGGGATCAATAAATTGATCATATTTCGCATTTCATTTTAGTAAGTCTCGCCCAGAGCTGATCACTCTCGGGATACTAACCAATGGGGTATGGCTAACTAGGAAAATGGTACGTGGACCAGGGACCCGATCGTGAATTGGGCACCGATCTCGAGAAATGACGAGAGAATATTATGAACCAGTATGGACCGATCTTAGGAAAGGTAACGGATCTAGTTTGGCCAAGGCCAACGATGTACCATCGGATCACGGGTGATTCTGCAAGACCGAAAGTACACGTGGCCAACCAGTCTTGAACTTGAACCGAGCGATCGTGACCTCTGAAACTAATGATAATTTCTCATTCTCTCAATGATCGAGACCATTACGATATGGATAGCCCTAGGTCGATACGCGTAACTCCTAAACAGCCGCCCGTTAGTGAGAGACCCTGAAATTGAAAGTTTAGCGAGTTTTGTTCACGAAATTGAACCCGGATTTCGAGGTCGATTTTCGAAGGCTTAAGAGACTATTTTTGGGAATCTGACGTCATATTACGCTGGCCACACACATTTGGGGTTAGTACGAGTGAAAATTGGAATTTCGGTCCGGGGGTGAGAAATTACGGTTTTGCCCCTATGGGCACCGAGGCCGGATTCGGAGGCCGTTTGAGGTTATTTTTCGCGGCCAATGTCATTTTGGGGTGGCCACGCACATTTAGAGTGGTTTTGGCCGAAAAGTGGAATATCGACAAAAATTGAAAAAATAATATTATTTTATTCCAGAAACCTTGCAGTCAGTTTTCGAGGACTTAAAAAGTGAATTTCGTGATTCCGACGCCATATTATGTTGGCCACGCACATATGGAACGCGTGTGTGCGAAAATTGAAATTTTGACCCGGGACCGAAAAATTACCAAAATGCCCTTGGACCCATTTTTGGTAATTCCGAATTTTGGATTTAATTAGGGGACTAACCAAGGTGAGTTAGGGCTAATCCAGGTCTGGTCAGCTTGGGTTAAGGATCAATGACCATTTTACCCCTAAATTATTGGATGAGAAGGAAGGATAACCCTTGGATCAAGGGCAAAATTGTCCAATTGGCCTAGATCTTGACACTTGGACTCCACTAAGACCAAATTTGACCCATATTTGACCAGAAATCTCTCTCTCTCTCCTCCATTCTGCTGATCTGCCGAGAGCTCCCTCCCATTTCCTCTCTTCATCGCCATTTCTGTTCTGCCGTGCACAATTCTGCACGTCCTGGTACTGTTCACGCCGGAACAGTACCAGCCGGAGCTGCTGGTCGCCACCAGCCACCATCCCGCACCACCAGCAACCATTTTCGCCCTTAAACAGCCACCACAGTCCCATTTCCAGCTCTGAACAGAAGAAAACAGCAGCAAATCGCCGTTCCCGTCGTCGCCGTGACCGCCGGCTTGCACCCGGAACGCCGCCGTCGATCCTTACCGCGCGTCGGTGATCGACCGCCCGTTCCCGTCGTCCCGAGTCGCTAATAGGCGAGTATAAACCCCTAAACCCTTAATTAGTCTAATTGTGTCCTTAGGGGGTAATTAGGGGTTAATTAAGCTCATTTAGGACCTAATGATGTTTATTTGGGTGTAGGATGATTATGATAGGTCATTAGGGCTTAATGAGGTTATTTAAGTGTGGATTAGTGTTCAAAACAGCCCCTGTTCTGGTACTGTTCACAAAGTACCGAAAATGTGCATATTTGTCTAAGTTTTGCACTAATTGAATTCAATGATTCAAGGCTTGAAATTAGACAATTCAAGTGTTAATTAAGCTCATTTGAGGCTTAATTATATGTATTTGGTGGTTGGATGTTTGGGGTAGGTGATTAGGCCTTAATGAGATGGTTTAAATGTGGTTTAGTGCCTAAACGTTATTTTTTCCTGGTACTGTTCATTCAGTACCGAAAATGCCTAATTTGTGCCCAAGTTGAATATTCTAAGAATAATGGACTAATGACAAGAATTTAGGCATTTTTAGGGGATGATTAGGACGTGTATAAATCCTATTGAATGACCCCGAAGTAGTGAGAACAACTATTGAGATGGATTTGCCCAGGGCGGGCCTTTAACGCATTGAACTACCTTGGAATGAACGTGCGAATGAATGTGGGATTCGTTGAACCAAAGTGGAAATATATTGAATGTGCCAAGGATGCGTTGAATTCGTTGATTTGATGAATGATTGTGTTCGGCATGTTGGCTTAGGTATTATCGGTGTAGTCTGGACTGGATTAGGTAGTACCAGTGTGTAATTCGGACTGGATTGAGGATCGATTGTTGGAAATTAAGTCTAAGGAATTTAGTGGGATTATTAGAAATAATTATTGGACTAGCACAGATTAATCGGGCATTATGTGATTGGACTGCTGGGTATGCCCGGGTTGATTGATCAGTTGATTTCTGTACCCAATTGTTGGGAAATTGAGTAATGCCATGTCGCGTGACTGCGTGGCCGACTTGTGCGGAGTGTGATTGGCCGTATGATGGCTTGATTGGATTATTGAATTGCACATTGTGGAATTGAACCGCATGGTATTAATTGGCCAGTGAACGATTGTTGCGGCATGAAATTAACTGAATGCTTGAATTGTGCTGATGCTCATGTTGCATTATTTTGCATTTCATGGCATGCATAGTGAATGCCGGGAACGAGGCGTGTGATGAATTGTGCGAGAATGCGTGCCTGCCATGAGCATGTGATCACCTAAATGCCCTGATGCGTGATACGCGGGGTGCAGATAATAATTGATTGTATGTATGTGTGATCACAATTTCGCCCTGATGCGTGTTACGCGGGGTGTGCCGTCCTGATGCGTTTTACGCGGGACGATGCCCGGTACGTCCGGAAGACGACCAACCTGATTCGTTTTACGCGGGCTTTGGTTCGTGAGGAGATCGGTGTTGCGCCTGATGCGTTTTGACGCGGGCTAGAGACATTGGGCCAGTTGATGCGTTTTAACGCGGGCCACGAAGTGTTGTGATTAAATGAAGAGACCTGATGCGTTTTACGCGGGTCGTAATAAATGATAAATTGAGCAAGTGCCAAGGTGCCAGTGTGGGCTAGTGAGCCGAGGCATGAGCATGGTGTGACGATAGCATTGCATACATAAGAATGCATGGACCGGTTTGCGGGTGTGCGGGACTCGGTGATTGACACGCGTTATTACCATTATTAAGTATGAGCATACGTTTGACGTACGCGTGAACCGAGTGCTCGGGTATGTGACTTGATTTAAATCATGATTGTCAATAACCTGCAGGGTCAGCAAGGTAAGAGATCTAGGTCAGAGGGCCTAGGTCGGAGTTTATTTATAAATTGGTTGGTTATGTTGTTTTGTGCTGTCAGTCGGGAGATTGCATGTTAGCCTAGCCTAGGTTTAGGGGGTCATACTCGCTGAGATTCGTCTTACGGTTGTGTAAATCGAAACATTTTCAGACCCCCAGCCGTAGGATGCCGAGGACACCACCACTTTTTGGGATGCTGCATTTCATCCGGCGGTCGTTGAGCGTGCACCCCTGTGGAGACGGAGCGGATCGGAGAAGTGGCTGTTTGGTTATTCCTAGGAGTTGGTGTTTTATTTGAGTTGTTGGGGGCACTGTAAAAAGAGTTTTAAAATAGTGATATAAGTATATACATATTTTCTGCGTTGATCGTTGTTTATTGCTTGGCTATCCTTAGTCTCATGCGATTTATTGTATGGGTGTATATATTTATTTATATACGTTGCTTCCGTATGTGTTTGATCTCTGATTGGGCGTTGGGTCGGCAATGCTTCTTGGGAGCGTTACACCATAATCGACCGTCGACGGGATGTTGCGTTCCGGTAGAGTACGGGCGTGACATTATATCTCTATTATCCTAGTGAAACTTGCACACATTCGTATCCTATCTGGCATACCCATAGCACGCTAGCGATCTAGTCTATTTATAAACTAATTTTAGGCGTCAACTTTGGTATCCCTAGAGTCACTCGAAAACCTTAGACGTAGTGCCTCCGATTGTGGTCAACGAAGGGAATTATTCTATAATCGGGCGGACCACTCTACTTGTCCTACATTTGACTTCTTTCCTACGTATAATTTGGTGGACGATTGAGACTTGGGAGTAGTCATGGCCACGGTTCGGAACCGACCGGTTCCGGTTCTAAACCGGTGGTTCCGGTTCATGGCCAAGTATGAATCGGAACCGGAACCGCCCATGGCGATTCCGGTTCCGGTTCAGGTTCGGAACCGGTTCCGGGCCGGTTCATAATTTTTCTTTTCTATTTTTTTTCTTTTTCTTTTCCTTTTCTTTTTTTTTCTTTTCTTCCTCCGCCGGCCATAGCCGGGGCCGGCGGAGGTCGCCGGCCTCAGGCGAGGCCGCCCTCGCCGGCGTCGGGCGAGGGCCACCCTCGCCAGATCGGGCGAGGGCTCAACCTCGCCGGCGTCGGGCGAGGCTGACCTCGTCTGCAACTGGCGAGGCTGGCCTAGCCCGACGCGGGCGAGGCTCGACCTCGCCGGCAACTAGCGAGGCCAGCGAGGTCGAACCCTCGCCAGATCTGGCGAGGCTCGACCTCGCCGGCAACTGGCGAGGCCGGCCTCCCCTGAGGCCGGCGAGGTCGAACCTCGCCAGATCTGGCGAGGCTCGACCTCGCCTGCAACTGGCGAGGCGCTCGACCTCGCCGGCAACTGGCGAGGCCGGCCTCCCCTGAGGCCAACGAGGTCGAACCCTCGCCAGATCTGGCGAGGCTCGACCTCGCACCGGGCGAGGCCGGCCTCGCCGACGCGGCGAGGCTCGACCTCGCCTCGCAACCGGCGAGGCGAGCCTCGCCCGGTTGGCGGCGAGGTCGAGCCTCGCCCAATCTGGCGAGGCCGGCCTTGCCCGGCCCGGGCGAGGCGGCCCTCGCCCGACGCCGCGCGAGGGCGGCCTCGCCTGAGCCCGGCGACCTCCGCCGGCCCCGGCTATGGCCGGCGGAGGAAGAAAAGAAAAAAAAAAGAAAAGGAAAAGGAAAAACAGAAAAGAAAATAATAAAAAATTAAAAAATTACTGTTCCGGTGACGGAACATTATTCAATATAAATTGTAATTAAAATGTAAATTGTAATCAAATTTGGGAACAAAAAGACAAGAGAGAAAGAGAGGGCTTGAACTTAATAAATTATCATTAAGCACACTACAATTCGTTACAACAATCTATAAAAAAAAGGAGCACAATATATATGCCCTAAAATGATCCCAAAACCTAAGCATTCCGTGCGCAGGGGACCAGAGGTCACATGTCATCGGATTATACTTCGGTTTCCCTAAGCTCACGTGGGTGTACCCGGTATGAGAAACAAGGGTTCCCGAAATATTTGCCAACTCCAATAGTTCTTTTACCCTCAATCGTCACTACCCGTTCCAGTACCGGTAGCGGTAGTATCTCCGTCGTTAAAGAATTCAGATTCATTATTCCGATCTATCTCTTGTTGCCGGTATTGAGCCTTCGTCCAATCAGCAACACAAGCTTGAATCTCCACTGATTCTGGAGCTAATCTTGAATGATGTTCGTCCAAAATATTACCTCCGGCACTGAATGCTTGTTCGACCGCAACTGTGGAACAAGGGGTTGAAAAAATCCGTTTTGCAATAAGAGAAAGGATTGGGTATTGGCTTGCGTGCCTCTTCCACCAATCCAAAATTAAAAAATCTGTACCACCTTTGGATTCAGTAAACTCAAATGAAATGGTTAGATAAATCTCTAATTCAAAAATATTTCCTATTACTCCCTTTTGTTTTTTTTGTCTATGTAATAAAAGTTGGTACCCTCTACTAATTTTACCTGTACTGTCATTTTGTATCTTCGTAGATTGAGAAGATCCAATATCACCTAAATTATATTTAATATAAAATTCATTATATAATTCTATTACTACGTTTTTAACCTCACGTACTATGGTTGTAACATTTATCGCATCATAATGTAAACATTGATAATACGTACGCAAAAAATCATTTAAGCCATCCAATTTGCAACGCGGATAAAAAACACAAGCAACTAAATAAATAATGGGAATTTCGCTATAATAATGTAGCCACTTCATTTTCATTGCAACTATAGTATGTTGTAATTCAACATCATTTTCATATTCATCAAAAATTCCGACAATATTAGTACACTCTACTAAAAATAAATGTGTAGTAGGATAATAAACACCGGATAAAGTATAAGTTGCATCATTAAAAACCTTTAAAACATCTAAAATTTTTTGGCAAATATCCCACTCTTGTGGGTATAAATTAATCTGAGGTATATTATTAGAAATGAATGCACATAATAAATCTTTATATGCTAAAGATTCACTAAGCAAGTGGAAAGTAGAATTCCAACGAGTTGGAACATCTCTTGGAAACCTTTTTGGCTTTTTGCCATTTTCTCTACAAAATCTACCCCATTCTTTCATTTTTTGGGGATGTTTCCATAAAAATTGAATCGCCGTTTTTATTGGTTGAAGAAAAATATCATGAGTTTTCAAACCATCTTGTACACATAAATTTAAAACATGACAAGCACATCTAACGTGAAAAAATTTTCGGCCAAAAGCAGGTTTACAAATATTTTCTAAATCGACAATTGAAGCGGTATTTGCTGCGGCATTATCAAAACCAATTGAAAAAATTTTGTTAAGCAAATAATATTCTTCTAAAACTTGCCTAATTATTCTATAAATATTATTTGCCGTATGCTTATCATCGAAAACTCTAAATGCAATAACTCTTTTTTGAATACTCCACTCGTCATCTATCCAATGACATGTTATGCCCATGTAAGAATGATTTTGCCAATGATCACTCCAAATATCACTACCTATATGCACGCATCCATTAAATTGCATAAAAAAGTTTTGTAAATCTTTTTTTCCATTTTTGTAAAGATCTTTAATTACTCGTTTAGTTGAATTTCTAGGAACACGTTTTGCTTGTGGAGCACATGCTTTTTGTACAAATTCATTAAAACCAAATCTTTCTCCAAAATTAAATGCTAAATGCTCAACGGAAATAAATTTGCCTAATTCTTCCTTATAAGTTTTTTCATTAAAACGAAATAAAGGGGAAGTGTTAGGATTGAAGTACCCGGAAATTTGTTGTTGCCCGATATCGATTCCCGTTTCGGTTGGATGTTTGCTCCTAAGATGTCGTTTAAATGTTCCATATCCTTGTCCACCTGTATATTTATATATTTTCCCACAATATTTACAAATTATATCATACCTTTTTTGACCAATATCAAACCTTTCCATTTTCGTGAAGTGATTCCAAATGTCAGATGTAAATTCCCGTTCCGCTTCCTTTGTTGTAGATATTTCGGCAGGAGGATGAAAACTTTCTTGCGTCGGGACGCGCTCCACATCGGGAAAAATGTTGATTTCATCATCTTGAAAATCTGCATATTCACGAGAATCAAAAGAATGATGGGATTCCGTCATGATATTCTTACCTTTGCCAGTTGGCAGTCGACTTCCACTTGTCATTTTTTGAGTGGATTGAGAGAATTGAGCGGATTAATTGGGAGAATTAAGAAAGAATTGCGTGGATTGATAAAATTGAGAGAATTTAAGAGAATTTGAGAGAATTTCGAGTATTGAGAAAATTTGAGACTTGAGAGAAGAGAATTTGAGAGAATTTGAGAGAATTGTGAGTATTGAGAGAATTTGAGAGAATTTATAAGAAAAAAATGAGAAGAAAATTTAGGATTAAAAAAAAAAGAAAAGATAACCGTTGCAATTTTGCAACGGTTATCTTTTTTTGTTTTTATAAATTTTTGCCCGTTTGGGCGTTGGCCTTGGCCGTTGCCAGGGCAGCCTAAAGGCTGCCCTGGCAACGGGCCGCAAGGCGCAAGCCCACTGCCCGCAACAGGGCCTGCAGACGTGCAGGCCTTGCTACGGGGGGTTTTTTTTTTTAAAAAAAAAAAATTTGCCCGCAGCAAGGCCTGCAGATGTACAGGCCCTATTGCGGGGGGGTTTTTTTTTTTTTTTTTAAATTTTGCCCGTTGCCAAGGGCTGCCCTGGCAACGGGCCGCAGCAGCAGCAGCATGGCCTGCACCTGCAGGCTGTGCTGCAGCTTTCTTCTTCTTCTTCTTCTTCTTCTTCTTCTTCTTCTTCTTTTTTTTTGGAACCGGGCCCGGAACCGGCGGTTTCGGGCCGGTTCCGGTTCCAAACCGCGGGCCCGATCAACGGGCCGGGCCGGTTCCGGGCCGAAACCGGCCCGTGGCCATGACTACTTGGGAGTGAGGACAAATGATCGTTGCTTTCGTTGGCTTATTCATGCCTCATTAGCTTAAACAAATGACTAAATCAACTAGCTTTACTCTTATATATTTGCTGCCTCTTCCTTATCCATGGGCAGGTGACATGATTGTTCAACACAATTTGAGTATCCATATGGAAACGTTCTATGTAAATGGATTATATTCTGGCGACTTCTATTGGTAGATTTGTCCACAAATTACGGCAGGCCAAATCAAATGGAGATTATGAAGAGATTATTCTATTGATTGGAGAGGTCTAAACAACCATTAGAATGATTGCACATCGCTTCTTCGTGAAGATCAATCCAATCAAGGTGAGATATACAGATTATCTGAGGCATTTCTATCCTGTCCTAACTGGGTTTTGGAGGCTTGTTACCCGTTCGGTCGAAATTATTTAAACAAATCTCGACCGTTCAATGAAAACTTTTGAAGTGTTTACAAGTGTTTTTTTATGAAAATGTCTTCTCCGGAAACATCGTAATCACAAAATTAGTTGTTATGAAAGAAAAAACACACAAAATCACAGAGTTGTGGTTCTAAAAGCTATGGAATTAGTCACTCGTAGGAGAGAAATGTTGAACGATCAAAACTCAAAAGATGATTCACGCCACAGCCTTCAATGGATCAACCATTTGAAGATCCTGCGCTTCTCCATCTCTATTAGCATATCTTTTAGACAACATGGTCATAACGGAGGGGAGCAACAAGATTAGGATCATAATTAAGAGTCAAATTGTGATGTGCATTCTTTGCTCAAGTTGTGTGGTTTTATATATTTGCACATGAATCATGTTTTTTCCTGAAAAAGCTCTATAAAACACAAGTAGTCATTATATAAATTGTAAGGTCGGCAGCCACGGGTTGACAGAATTATAATAAGTGTGATAATTTACGTGCACTCTTTGGTATTTCCTCCGTACAATAAGTGTGATAAACAAACCAAGTGATGGTCATGGATGGACCATCCTTCGTGTAATATCACATATCTTAAGTGCAATGAAAGAGATCGTTAACTAATCCATAAATCATGTGCATGTGTGCACACTACTTTAAGAGTTTGTGGAATTAGCTCACTTACAATATTGCACGGTTGAGATATTTGAGGATTACCCTTTTTTTTTGTAAATTTGTTTTTGAAGCAGAATACTTTTCTATAATTCGAGGATATGAAGGACTCTTTATTTCTCATTCCGTTTATACAAGTTGAAATGACTACTTGAATTTCGTAAAGGACCTTATATTTCTCCTTTAGCTTTTATAACAATGAGACCACCATCAAAATTAGAACTGCGGCAGGAACAACATGACCACAACCGTACCAGACAACCTGCAAAATCAAATTTGAAGTCATATCTCCATCAACACGAGGTGGATGATGTGGAAGCATTAAATTCCATTGAAGTTAATCAACCCACAAGCCCAACTCAAGTCTCGTCAGTTAACGAAGCCTATGATATTTATGCAAGCTAAGGGAGATTTTGGCCATCACATGATCTAATGGGTCCCATGAGGAGAAGGACTCAAGATGGAGATTCTAGGAGCTGCAGATTAAAGGCTGATTCGGCTGGGTCAATTGGAGAGGGTTGTTTTCTAATTTGGAATAAATTTCCTAATTCAAGTAAACTTTTTCGTTTAAGTAGATTTCTTGATTTGAGTAGGTTTTCTAAATTTAAGTAGCTTTTTTCTAATTTGAATAGGTTTTCTAGTTTGATTAAGTTTCCTAGTTTGAGTGATTTCCTACTTCAATATTTCTTAGTTCCTATGTCTTAGTCCGTCTATGAAAAGAAAGTGCACTCTCAAATGTAAAAATTTAGATTTAGAGTTGATAATATACAAGAACTCTTCTCAAGTGAGTGAATCATTCAGTTGTTATCCAATTCTTTGGTGCTGAATCTTGAAGTTCTTTATCTTGGTTGATGGAATACTTATTTATGCTTTGGTAGTGAACTTTTCCATCCCAAAGTTATTTTCCCTCAAATGCACCAAGCACTTTGATTCATCCCATCAAACATGTTCAACATTCTCATAAACTCATGCGTCTCTTGAGTCAGAAATCACTCAACATTCCGATCAATTATGCCAATCCGGGGTTGCTAAGGGTAGGAGATGTTCAACTTACACTTAAAGTTAAATATCGCGGGTCAAGTTTTGTGTAAAATATTGACGGGTCAAGAGTAAGATTTTTTGCAACTCATTTTGCAAGATAATTTAATAATATAATATAGTATAGTATAGTATAGTATATATCCAAAGTAATCAATCAAATCTAGACATCTACATATCTTTTCAATAATTCTTTAAGAGAATTAACATTTTCTGAAGGACCATTACCCTCGTTGGACACTTCCTATTACGAACAGTCTCGTTGACAAAAATCCATCTATATATGTCGGGCTCCTAAATAGAAAGAAAGAGATATCCCTCTGGCTGAAACACAACTGGCTCACCTACTCTCCTCTCTTGTTAGCATACTAAGCTCATCATCCGTCTCTGTGATTTCTCATCCTCTGGATTGTTATCAATGGAGACACAGGTAAGCACACTAGGGAGGTCGCTCCTCGTGCCGTGTGTTCAGGAAATGCTGAAGGAGAACCCGACCAAAGTCCCGAAGAGATACATCCGCGACGATCAAGAATCTCCCGTGATCACCGACGCTTGTTCCGGCTTGCCTCAAGTCCCCGTGATCGACTTGGGGAGGTTGGTTTCGGAGGACGGTGCAGAGCCGGAGCTCGAGAAGCTGCACCATGCGTGCAAAGACTGGGGCTTCTTTCAGGTACAAAACAACAACTGCATTTCAAATACAAAGTGTTCGACAAAATGTCTGAGAAAAAAAGGGTGTTCATCGATTGAAAGAGATTAAAATCCACATGATGTTCTAAGTGCTTTTACTACATGTGGGCTCTCAACGTTGTGATAGATGGTATACGAGTCATTCAAATGGATTTGCAAGGGATGCATGGTAAGGATTAACCCAAGAGGCTGGCAAAGCTCAGGCGACCATCGCCACTAGGGACAGTTAGATGTACAATTTTTAGCCATCATTTAGTGTAGTCTAGGAGACTTTCCCCTGGAATTTCTTTATTTTGCTCCCCGGACTCACTTTTTACCTCATACCAAATCTAAGTTTCTGCATCAGCCCCTCTGCATCCTGAATTCATGGGGTCAAGATAGCGGGATATTTCTGTGCCATCCTGATTTCCTGATTTCATGTTTCGCTTTTGTTACATCACCATATAATCAACACTCAATCTTCGTAAAAGGTGTGAGAAATCAGACTTAGATTGGCATATAAGACAATTGGTTTTGCTTCGGAAGAATTTTGAAGACAAGGGCAAAAGAGATTCACTACATTATGAATGGCCTACCTTTTGATAGGATGAAGAACATGGACTTAGCGTGGCATAGAGAAGCGATTACCTTTAACAAAAAAAAATATAAGCAATTACCGAAACTATCACTTAGACATTGTAATATTGTGGAGTTAACGAAGAACAAGGAAGATCCAACACTCACAAGTTAAATTGAAAAGATACCCGGTAGATTTTGCCAAGATGTTTTTCTTAAATTGCACTATCTATGCGCGTTTCTCACTTTTAATGGGGAAATATATGCGAACAATAACCAATCCCACATTGGCAAGTCAACGTTTCCGATTGACCATGCATTACAATTTATTACATTAAATTACAGTCAATTTGAGGTAGTCCACATCTGTTGTTTGCATGCCACACTTAGTCAGTTGACCAGGTATTGACCTCGTGTTAGGAAAAGAAGACTGATTGTTGTACCTTTGAGATTTGGTAAAGCAATGTTGCTGTTAAAGGGGATTATTGCCGCACACTGTCTTTATATGAATTTGGAGATGTGAGTTCCTCGATTGTCTCTATCGTAAAGACTGCTAATAAGACAGATTTATCTATTGCAACATTCTTAATTAATGTTGGAATTGAGATCTGTTGATTACTCATCATTCAAGAGATCAGAACTTTCTCTGTCTTGATCTTAGTGGAATGCCTGTTTCTGGGTGAAGTATGAATGTTAGTGTCATGTTAACAATTGTTCAGCTGATAAATCATGAAGTGAGCCCTAAGTTGCTAGAGAAAGTGAAGAAGGGGATCGAAGAGCTGTTCAACATGCCAATGGAAGAGAAGAAGAAGTTTTGGCAGAGAGACGGCGAATTGGAGGGCTTCGGACAGACCTTTGTGTTATCGGAAGACCAAAAGCTTGATTGGGCTGACCTGTTCTACGTCAACACCCTCCCTGCTTCTCTCAGGAAGCCTCACTTGTTCCCCAAACTCCCTCTTCCCTTCAGGTTCTCTCTCTCTCTCTCCTTCACTCTTACCATGGGAAAAACAAGCATAAAAAACACAGTAAAATTATTATGTAACAGTTGTGCCACTTGGGCAAACATGCATAAAGTATGAGATCAGTTGATTAAGTAAGCGATATTGCGTCAGCATGTCACGTGATATAATCGTGATATGAACAACTTTCTTGTTTACAAAGGTTTAGTGTGGGGCGTGCTCCATAATATTCCCTTATCACCTAAAGAATGAAATTGTCTACATGGTAGAGACGATTTGGACACCTACTCAAAGGAAATGCGAACCCTAGCCATAAAGCTCCTCTACCTCATGGTGAAGGCTTTAGGAATGGAGGCAAAAGACCTTGAGGGGATGTTTGAAGACGGGTTGCAAGGGATGAGGATGAACTATTACCCACCATGTCCACAACCTGAGCTCGTGATAGGCCTAAGCTCTCACTCCGATGCTGCCGCCATCACCATTCTCCTCCAGGTCAACGAAATGGAGGGCCTCCAGATAAGGAAAGATGGGAAGTGGGTTCCTGTGAAACCTCTCCCTGGTGCTTTCATCATCAATGTAGGAGACACTGTTGAGGTAATATTGCTACATCAAATTACTCATTGGACCATATTCATGATAATTCATTGTCTCATACTCAAAGCCTTCTCTTCATTGGCTGATAGCAGATTATCACGAATGGGATATACCAGAGCATCGAGCATCGAGCAACAGTGAATGCAGTGAAGGAGAGGGTATCAATTGCAACGTTCTTCCGTCCGCGAATGGATGCTGAGATTGGTCCCGCGCCAAGCCTCATAACCCCGGAGACCCCAGCATTGTTCAGGAGGATAATGGTGGCCGAACATCTGAAGGGCTATCTAAAAAGCGAGCTGAAGGGAAAAGCTTATCTTGACGCTATGAGGGTTAGGCACGAGGAACCCTCGAAGACCTGAGTTATCTTTTGAGCATGAATGTGAAAATGGTGACACGCAGAATGGTCATGAAACCAGACTATATGATATGGGTTTTGTATCTTGTGGAGGTCCTTTTTGAGGAAGACAATAATGACTTCAAAAACTTCCTGTCAGTCTCATCTCTTGCTTATCTGAACCATCAAACAGTCTTGTGAAGTCCATGGCATTGACTTTCTGTTCCATCCTTATCTTGATCAAGTAATGAATGTGCAGCCTCGTAATAACCTAAGCAGCGCCAAATCGAGGTTCCTGAGACTATGGCTCGCATCTTACCTTAACTGATCTATATGGCTAAAGGGGCATTTTTTGAGCTTGGACATACTTATTTAACGCGGATTTCTCGTCTTTAAGAAAAAATAATGAAGAAAATCATGAGACTAAGCCAAATTTCAGAACTAAAAACAGTTTCTGAATCGTGTGGCCAGAAGTTCGGTGGACTGCAAAGTCATCATAAGGCACGGATATTGCATTTCATAATTTCTCTTTTCTTCTACGAGCAAGCCCATTTTAAGATAAACAATGGTTTCAGTAATTTCCATATCTCAAGGATCATGCGAGTGAGAAAGTTCGGGTGGATGACTTGTGTATGGAAAATGTATACATTCAATGGCATGGAGATATGAAGTAATGTCGTGCGCATAATCCTAACTTTATATTTGTTCCTTAACCACTAAGGATGAGGTTTAGCTGCAATAGGGTTGCAACATTAATATTGCTTCCGAACACATGATGCACGTTCGCATAAGCCTTTAAATCACCGGCAAGGAGATTGAACTATAAATTCATTTCATCAAAATAGGTATTCACGCTCGTTCGCATTACGTTGCTGCAGGACCATTGACATACCATTCTTTAATGAGCTAACCTATTTATATCTTTTTTTGATCGAAAACCAATTTATATTTTTTCGTGAGTTTTTTACACTATATAAACCCGTTAGATTCTTCCCATGAAAGTTATATTTCTGGAGATCCAATTCTAGCCTTGCTTTCATGTCAAAGTTGTAGTAGGATTAGGAAAATACCAATTACCCTCCTCATCCTCCACTCCATTGCCACTTTTCCGCCTCTATTATTGAAAGCACCATTCTCCATCCCAGGACAAGATACCATGAGAAAATGTACCAAATTACCCTCCCATGAAAAAACACCAAGCAAACAGCTATGAATTGCAATAAACCCTAGCCCCCTAATGGAAAACCCCAAAAGCCCCTGTGTTAACAAAGTCTAACCCCCTCCACGCACCATCACAAGCTATCATCAGATGCCGCCATCTTGTCACTGCCGTCCTAGCACCTGCAATCACGAGGCGCGACCTTGATCCAAGGTCACCAGGCTCGCACGACCTTTGGATTGAGGTTGTGGAAGCCTTGGACGATCCGACATCCATGGCAGATGATGACCTCGAATTGAGGAAGCCACTGTGGCGACCTTGATCAAAGGTCGCCGACGCCGAGACCTCACTAGGGGCATCAGAGATCACCTTGAGTTTAAAGAGAGAGAGAGAGAGAGAGCCGGCAGCCTTCCCACAACTTGGAAAGATTTTGTTTTGCAGGTTTTCAGAAGCATTCCCGGCGAGCCATCACAGACGAGAGCCTCTCACAACAGGCGGTCCTTGCTTGTCCGTAGCCGGCTGCCGTGCGTCTCCCACTGTCGTCCTTGTTTTGGAAACAAATCGGCGAATTAGGTAATTTTCCGAACTGAATTTGATTTTAAGATATTATTGCCTAATTTTAATTTATCATAATCTAATTCAATTGTTTGAGACTTTTTAGGCACCCGAAGTTAGGAAATTTTGTATTTTGAACCATGCATATAATTGGTAATTCGATCTTTAGGCATTATAATCGGGTTATGTATTGCACGAAAACGGTAATTCGATCTTTAAGCATTAAGATTGGGTTATCGATTTTATTTGTTTCCTATTTTGGTTGGATGAAATATTTGATTATTGGGTTTATTATCTCCATTTTAAGAAACTTTCCTATTTTGAAAAAAATACAAAAAATTAGGTTGCATGTTAGGATAGATTATTTTCCTAGAATAGAATTGCATGATTAGGTAATACGTAGTAATTTAGGAAAGTTTCCAATTTAGGATATGATTTAATTCAAATTATTTCCTAATTTAAATCTCACATTTGGATAGTTGCATAATTTTATTTTAGAAGAAAATAATAAAAAAATAATATGAGCATGCCATATAAAATAGGTTTGCATCTTTTGCCATGTCGTATTGCCACGTCATCATTTTTGCCATTTCATTTTGCCACGTCATCATGCTATGTCATCGTAGCCATGTTATCATGTTTGTCATGTCATTACCATGTCATTGTCATGTCATCAATGCTTTGTCACGACATGCCATGTCATTTAGTAATCGCATGTCTAGGCCTATAAAGTCAACATTGCATGACATATAAGAATAGTTCATGTTAATTGATTTGTCATTAGAATCAGATCGATTGCATTTTTCATGGCATATTAAGTTAGTAGGATATAGACATAATTTGCAAATTAGATTGCATTAGATGCATTGCATATAGTTTAACTTTCATTTAAAAAGAAAAATTGAAATAACAAAATTAATTAGAATTGGACAATTTTTTAGAAAATCATGTTTCGACTAGGCATAGCATTTTTAAGACATTCGGAAATTAATGAGCCTAAGGTATTTGAATTCTTGCCTTATTTCTAACGGTTTATTTATTTAATGCTTTGATTATTAAGTGTTGTTTTATTGGTTGTGTACTCGCATGATACCTATTGCATGTTAGTGATTTAGGCTTAAAATCAATCAAGACTACTATCAAAAATATTTTTAAAAATAAAGAAAAAAAGGTACGGAAAGGGCATTAAACTAATTTAGCATAATCATGTCCCCAAATCCATTGAATCTCTAATTCGTAGATTAATCGACTTATCAATAATTGATTAGTGGCGACTCCTGAATAAATTGATTTGCATGATAAAATTGATATGGAAGTTGCAATTAGTAGGACTTTGGAGAGTCCATGCTAAGGCTTTTGGCTTAGTAATTCATTAGTTTTCTTGATTTACCTTTGGGAAGGTCGTGATAGTCAAAACTCCAGACATTACTCATCAAATGTCGAGAGAGAGGGAGGGAGAGAGAGAAGGGGAATAAGTTAAAGATAGTGGGTCCATCTACTATATTTAAAAGGCTGTGGCTAAAGCCAGTTTGGATGTGGCATTAGCATCACCGTATGTCCATTTCCCCAACTGTTTTGTCTTGGTTTTATTTCACATCTAACCTCTCACAAGTTTTTTTGACTGAATTTAGTAATGAACATGTTCAATTAATTATTTCTTGGAGAAATCATTTAAAATTCACGCTAGGTTTTTTACTTGTACTGCTCAGCCACGGGAAAATTGTCTAAAAGTTTTAAACTTATTGCAGTTTTGCCAATTCAGTCCTAAACCTTTTAAGTTTGCCAATTGAGTCCTAAACCTTTTCACTTCTTGCCAATTGAGTTCGTCTGGCCAATTTTGGTCTCCTAGAGCTGACGTGGACGCCGGCCGGCGCCGACCATCTGGCCAACGCTAACGTGGCAATTTTTTAATATTTTTTTCTAATTTATATTTTATTTTTTTCAATTTTTTTCCTTTTTTTCTTTGGCCTTCTTTCCTTTGGCCGGTTGCTAGACTAGCCAGAGGCAAAGGCCGGCGAGGTCTGGCCGGTCGCCGGACCGGCTAGATGGAAGAAGTAAAAAAAAAATAAAAAATTCGAAAAAAAAATATATTAAAAAATTGCCACGTCAACGTCGATTGACCAAAATTGGCCGGATGGACTCAATTGGCAATAAGTGAAAAGATTTAGGACTGAATTGACAAACTTAAAAGGTTTAAGACTAATTGGCAAAAGTACAATAGGTTTAGGAGTTTTTAGACAATTTTCCCGCTCAGTCACCATCCATCATCAATTTCAGTGTAATAGAATGCTAGTTTACATGTACGCATTACACAAGTATGTGATTATTTTTCTTTCCCAGTAAATTATCATAATGAATAATAATCCGAATAGGGTTGCGCTTTTTTCACTCCCTCTTTGGCTAAAATATTCCTCAACATAATAATCTGACTATATTATCTTTTGCTGGTCTCACTTTTTAGCATCTCTCTTCTGTCAATATTTTAAGAAAGTGTTGTTACATTTTTCTGGTCTCCCTTTTCTTTTATTAATTTCTATTTCTTTTATTGAGGGTCCCACGTTCACTTTCCTTGTCTTCTTCCTTCTCTACGTTCTCTCTCATGTAACCACTCACAACAATAGAGAGGTAGAGAAATGGAGACATCTACGCTTGTGTAGGCGAAGGCAATTGAACCAGTCCTCATAAACCACAACATCACCTTCTCAAGCCGCTTGAGTAAAGGCTCTACACCATATGTCTTACGACAGCAGGGAGACGGTGTTTGTGGAGAGTGGCACATACTGGCGAGGCATGGGGAGGTTGTGCACTCTACATTTTATGAGCCCGGCAAAGGTGGAGTAGTTCGTGCCGATGAGTAGGAGGAGCTGGGAAGGGTGATGGGGAGGCTGAGGGCAGCGGCCTTAAGGCATACTTTCCGCAATTTAAAACACTTCATCGAAAAACCCTTCTATGCACAGGGAGTTAATGAAATTCGCAAAGCAGCATTGCTCACAAGCAAATCATTTTGGCATTTCATTACCTCCCAAAGCCTGACAATCAATTCCTCGCCTTCTCCCAATCTAGCTTTCGAAAATATCCACTGACCAATTTGCTAAATTTCCTCGCAAATAGCGTAAATTATATTGAGGTTGAGCGAGTCAGAGCGATAGCCACGGAGACGGAGGTAGTCAAGGATGAGGGCTTCATCGACGTCCCGATGACAGATTGATGTGGGATATGCGAGTACAAGGACGATACCTTCATGAATCTCCATTTTTCTGCCTCTTTAGAGAGAATAGAGTTCAACAGAGAGAGAGAGAGAGAGAGAGAGAGAGAGAGAGAGAGAGAGAGAGAGAGAGAGAGAGAGAGAGAGAGAGAGAGTAGATGCGGGACCCATTAAAAAAGAAATAGGAAATCAATTAAAAAAAAGGGACAAAAAAATGTTAAAAAGTAGAACCCACAAAGGGCAATATTGTCAGAACATTGTGTTAATGAGCGTTTTAGTCAAAGGGAGTGGAAAAAGCATGGCCCTAAGAATATCTTTAATAGTAGAAAAACCCCCAGCTAATATATTTATGACAAATTTACTCCAAACTAGCAACTAATTTTTTGACCACCAAAATTCTCAAATTGGTATAAATGTGATAAATTTACCCTCAGTTAGTTTCCGTTAAATTTTACCATCAAATTACTGAGCTGGATGACATGTGGCAGTTGACGGGTACACCCATTTGGGATTTTATCCTCCATTTGTCACAGGTGTTCTAGTTTGTGATTTTTCGTGGTATTAATCCAATTTAACGGAAATTAACTAAACATAAATTTGTTACAAGTGTACCAGTTTGGGATTTTTTGTGGTCAAAAAATTAGTTTGGGGTAAATTTGTCACAGGTGTACCAGTTTGAGGTTTTTTGTGATAAAAAAATTAGTTTAGGGTAAATTTGTCACAGGTGTATCAATTTAAGATTTTCCGATGTATTTTTTTTTTTTGGTAAGGTTTTCGATGTATTATTAACCCTTCATAATATGGAGAAACAACATTTCTTTGTACCACTGTAAGGATTCTTTTCTGGAAATCAAATATGGAATGAACATTTTGCTCTTCTATCAATAGTTAATAGCAAACATTTATTCAAAATATATAAACAGAAAACGAGAAAAGCATAAAGGTGGTTATTATACTGTAACTTACGAGGATAATTGAAGAATTTCACCAGGTGTAGTTGCTAGGGGGCGTGAACTTTTTTTCTTTTTTATCCTTTTTCTTTTGCCAATTTTTCTTTTTTTTTTCTCTTTAAAATTGTAGCACAATATTGAAGTAAAACAGGGATTCGGCTTATATCGACTCTTGGCAGAGGTCTCGAATTTTTTATTTGCAACATAAGTTGCCTTACTGTGTTATTGAATTATAATCTTGTCATCTCGCTTATATCGACTAGTGCCTAGGCATTTAGCCTGATGGTACGAATATAAGTGGGTGGAATATGAACACGAGATTGCGCTCAGGTCCCAAACGAAGGTCAGAGAAAACACTGAGCATCCTTACATATACCAACAATAGTCTATCAAATTGGTTTTTAAGTAAGATGATGTTTTATAAATGGACATCGAAGTTAATGGACTTATCTAAATATGCAATATGATTCTACAATATTACTTAATGAATAGATTAAGCTTCCACATCATTTGGGTGGAAGAGTCCATGTTCTATCTCCATGACAAATTGAATATATGGCTCTACTTTGAAAGTTCGTATCTCTCTAGAAGCATTGTCTAACATTACCCCAACAATTATTACGAATGTTGCTATTTTCTAATGTGGCGGCACAAAAATTTCCACACGTACTTAGACTATCTTTTCTTTTTTTGTTTTGTATTTCCTATCTCTAACTCTCCTCGCTCTCTGACTTTTGCTTTACCTCTTGCATAGCACGGAAGTCAAACCTCGCACTTGCGATACTAGCGTCCTCACGCCCCCCAATCCTTTTACCAGTAAGGCCGCATGCCTATTGGCTACTTAGATCTTCGTCAGCATCCATTTTAGACTATCTAAGTTGTATAACTATCCTTTTTTTTAAGTTATGTTAAGGATAATGACACAAATAGTCCCTGAACTTTGGCTCAATATGCAATTTGATCCTTGAACTTTTAATTTGTTCAATTTAGTCCATGAATTTTAGCCTAATGTGCAATGTGGTCTCTGAACTTTTAATTTATGTAATGTGATCCTTGGAATATTCAGAAACGACATTGAACATTTTTTATATAGTTCATAGACTAAGTCGAATATGAATCAAAAGTTCAGATATCACATTGAATAAATTAAAAGTTCAGGAATTATGTTGTACATTAAGTCAAAATCCATGAATTATTTGTGTCATTTTGCCTTATGATAAAACAACGGTCAATAAAAATACAATAAATTTCTTTTCACAAGTCTTCACATGTACAGTGATTGAAAGTGAAAAGGATACGTGTCAGTTGTCATTAGGGACGGTGGACTCCTGAAAAGACAAAGACTTACTGGGACTAGGGACCGTTCCACTCGTTGGACACTTCCTAGTATGAACAGACTCGTTAACAAAAATCCACTTATAAATGTGGCCACCCGATTGAAAAGAATGACCAATCCCTCTAGCTGAAACCTACTCTTTCTCTGTCGTTAGCATACTTCCCTTATCATCAAGAATCAGAAGAAACACATCATCAGCATCTGCGATCTCTCATCCTCCAGGTTGTTATCAATGGAGACACAGGTGAACATATCGGGGAGCTCGCTCATCGTGCCCTGTGTTCAGGACATAGTGAAGGAGAACCTGACCACAGTCCCGAAGAGATACGTCCGCGACGATCAAGAGCCTCCTGTGATCACGGACGCCCGTTCTGGCTTGCCTCAAGTCCCCGTGATCGACTTGGGGAGGTTGGTCTCGGAGGACCGTGCGAAGCCGGAGCTCGAGAAGCTGCACCATGCGTGCAAGGACTGGGGTTTCTTTCAGGTACGAATCAACTTTTGCATTTCAAATACAGAGTATTCAGCGAAGTGTCAGAGAAAAATAGGAGTTCATTGATTGCAAGAGATTTAAATCCACATGACTCCATTTTGGCTCTCAACGTCGTCATATATGTTGATAATGAATGATTCGGATGGATTGCAAGGGATACATAGTTACCGATGAACCCAAGAGGCTGGCAAAGGCGGGCGACCCTCGCCAGTGGAGACAGTTAGATGTACAATTTTTAGCCACCAATTAGTGTAGAATGGGATTCATATGAAATTAACCTCCTATCAAATCTAAGATTCTGCTTGATCAGCCACTGTGCATCCTGATTTTATTGGGTTAAGAAAGTGGAATTTTTCTGTGCCATCTTGCCCTGTTTCACTAGAATAAATAAGTCATTGAAAATTTCCAACGGAAGAAGAAATGTGGGAACTTTAGATGAACTTGGAGATGTGAGTTCCTCGGTTGTCTCTGTTCTAAAGCACGCTAATAACACAAATTTATCTATTGCAACTTTCTTGATTTATGTTGGAATTGAGATCTCTTGATCCCTCGTCGTCGGGAGATCAGAGCTTTCTCTGTCTTGATCTCAAAGAAAAGCCTGTTCTGGGTGGATCATGAATGATAGTTCTGTGTTAATAATTGTTCAGCTGATAAATCATGATGTGAGCCCTAAGCTGATAGAGAAAGTGAAGAAGGGGACCGAAGAGCTGTTCAACATGCCAATGGAAGAGAAGAAGAAGTTTTGGCAGAGAGATGGCGAATCGGACGGCTTTGGACAGGCCTTTGTGCTCTCGGAAGACCAAAAGCTTGACTGGGCTGACATCTTCTACATGATGACTCTCCCTGCTTCTATCAGGAAGCCTCACTTGTTCCCCAAACTTCCTCTTCCCTTCAGGTTCTTTCTCTCTAACACTAATACCATGGGGGCGAAACACGCATAAAAAACACCATAAAACTTTCATGTGACACTTGTGCCATGTGGGTGAACATGTATAAAATAGGAGATCACTTGATTAGGTGAGTGATACTGCATCAGCATAACACTTGATGTGATCGCTACATGAACAACTTTCTTCTTGTTGAGGGTTTAGTGCGTGGCATGTTCCAAGATATCTTCTTATTGCCTAAAGAATGAAATTATCCACATGCTAGAGACGATCTGGACACCTACTCGAAGGAAATGCAAACTCTAGCGATAAAGCTCCTCTACCTCATGGCGAAGGCATTAGGAATGGAGGCGAAGGACCTTGAGGGGATGTTTGAAGGCGGGTTGCAAGGGATGAGGATGAACTATTACCCACCATGTCCACAACCCGAGCTTGTAATAGGCCTCAACTCTCACTCCGATGCTGATGCGATTACCATTCTCCTCCAGGTCAATGAAATGGAGGGCCTCCAGATAAGGAAAGATGGGAAGTGGGTTCCTGTGAAACCTCTCCCTGGTGCTTTCATCATCAATGTTGGAGACGTCGTTGAGGTAATAGTATTGCAACATCAACTAACACATTTGACCATACTCACGATAATTCATTGTCTAATACTCAAGGCCTTCCCTTCGTTGGCTTATAGCAGATTATAACAAATGGGATTTACCAGAGCATCGAGCATCGGGCAACGGTGAATGCAGTGAAGGAAAGGGTCTCCATCGCAACCTTCTCCAGTCCAAGAATGGATGCTGAGATAGGTCCCGCGCCGAGCCTCATCACCCCGGAGACCCCAGCATTGTTCAGGAGGATATCGGCGGCAGAACATCTGAGGGGCTATCTAACGAGCAAGCTGCAGGGCAAAGCTTATCTCGACGCCATGAGGGTTCGGCACAAGGAAGCCTAGCCGAATTGAATCTACTGAGCATGAATGTTAAAATGGTGAATGGTCATGAAACCTGATTATATAACATGGGTTTTGGATCTTAGGGAGGCCCTTTCTGGGGAAGGCAATAATGAGTTCAAAAATATTTTGTCGTTGTCATCTCTTGCCCGTCTGAACTATCAAACAGCCTTGTAAAATCCATGGCATTGACTTTCTGTTACATCCTTCTCTTGCTCAAGTGATGAGTGCACATCCTCCTAACCACCTAACCAAGGCCAAATCGAAATTCATGAGACTATGGCTCGCACCTTACCTTAGTGGATCAGGTAATGTGTATGCTTTGATTCAAAATAATCGTAGACCAATAAAGAATGCCACCCGAGACACAAGAGATGTATGCAATAGCATTGTCTAAGTACACGCACATTAACATGCTTTGCATGAATAATTCATATAACCTCAGATAAGCTCATAGTTTGGCTTTATTTCATAAATATTTTATAAAAGGGGTAAAAATCATGCTCTTGTATGCAAGATTCTACAGGCCTTAGACTCGCAGTTACATGGGCCAAGAAGTAGAAAAATCAATGGCGTTGTGGAGTGAGAAAAGCTTGAAAATAGCTCCTTGCTGACCAACAAAGCATCCATTCCTGACTAACCACAAGAGGTAAAAAAGTCAAAATTTATCTTAGACCATTCACTCGTTACGTCCCTATTATAAGGATTTGTGAATCGGATGCAATCGCCAGCATCAGATGTTGGAAGACTTACCTGGAGTCCGTATAGGACTCAGTGTTCAATAAAGAGCTGGATCCAATAAAATTATCCCTCTTTTTTCGGGGGAGAGCTGCAAATTGCACTCTGCCATATTATAGAAAAACACTAGTTTCATTAATTAAACCTAGATTTCCCCACAATAAATATAGGTTTCACAATGATTGGAAGATAATAATATTGATGTGTAAACTTGATTTACAAATGAAGAGAGAGATCCGTGTAAGATTCACAATATAGCTGTCAATAGCTGTCTCACTTATGACTGACACATAAGTTTATAAGTCAATTTCGTAAAATTAGATATTATAGTATGCATGATGATATGTTTTATGAGATAAGGTTATCGTAGCCCTTGAAATTCGCTTATTGTTTAATGTCATCACTGATCAATTTTTTTTTCGATGTCATTCCTGCATTTTTTTAATTTTCATTCAATGTGGTCGTTTTATTATAGACATAACGAAATTTGTTGTGGCTATTAAAGTTTTGACTTATCATACCATTTTTTTTTCAATGTCGTCCTCGAACATCATTTATTTGTTCAAATTTGGTCCTTAAACTATTATTTCTTTGTTCTTTCTCGGACTAGTAATTTTCGACACAACCCCTAACAAGACATGCACAATGTGTTAATGTGCTCATATAAGCTTAATCATGGTAAATAATCAACTCATAATGCTTGAGTTTACCCTTTCACCCGTTTATAACGCAGTCGGACTCGTTTAGTTAAATAAGTTTAAATATTTCTTGTGTTAATATGACATGTATAGATAGATTTAGGAATACTTACAGCATGAAGTGTCAGGCTTGGGCGTTATGGTCTCGAGCCTAGCTTTGGGGGATTCGAGTATGGCCGTCAAGGTTCCGAGCATAGGTGCAGCAGACTTGGGTTCAAGCTTGGGGGGCTGGGGCATAGGAGCCAAGGTCTGAGGTCCAATCGCTGGGATTGGGGCACCGTCCCAATCTCAAGGGACTCCGGCCTGGCCTTAAGGACTTCAGTCTAGTCTCAAGTGACCTGGGCATGGGAGCTGGGTACTCAGGCTTGGTACTCGGCTTATCAGGCAGGTCACTGGGGACCCGGGCTAAATTCTTTCGAGGACCTATTCACTGGGTTTCCTGGTCCAATTTTGCAGCCCCCGAACCCTAGTGTTGGAGTTTAGGCGTATTTTGGAAAATGATTTCTGATTTATTAAAACAGAATATCATTTTCCTGAATTTAAGTATAAATTTTTTATTGACTATGAAAAATATTTCAGCTAAACCCATTTTTTTTAGTAATCCAAACACTAGAAAATAAGCAAAATATTATTCGACAGTAAATTTTTCGCCATACAAATGAATCCACTCAAAATATGTTTTTTTAATGTAGAGGAAAGGAAACACATGGATCTTTCAGCGAAATCTTTTCCTCACAAAGGTCTCTATTAGAGGTGAGGTTTTTGTACAAGGTGGTTTTAATTAATGAATGTCACTGACTGGATTAGTCGAACAACAATTTGAGTACATGTCATGGGAAATTATATTAGAAAAAAGGGAGAAATTCTCAAGCTAGGGCGGTGCATGGAGTTGCAAGAAAAGGAGAAAGGCAAGGGCACAGGAGAATGGGAACTGCAGAGAAGGGAAAGAATGAAAAAGTGAGCCGTATAATTAATTTTTTATTTAGGATAGGGCATTTCCTTCAACGTACATAGAAAGGGTTGTAGCTTGAGTCATCTTGGCTGTGGCGTTAGTGGCACCCAATAAATTCATAAGGCAAAATATATGATCTCCCTACTTTTTACACTTTGCATAATCTATTTTGCAAAATACAGTTCTGCATCCTCAGCTTTTATGTTAGATATCTAATCGCATCTCCCATGATTTAATAGCTTGTAGTGATTCACGAAAATGCAGTCTTTCTTCCCAAACTGTCCCTACCCCTTCTCTAAATTCTTCAATTCTTCATAACAAAACTCCCATTAGAAAATCATAACCCCAGCCATCCTAACCTCGCTTCCCTTGCCTCAGTAGTTGTCTTGATCTGAGGTCGCCATCCGCCATGGACATCCTCGGATCGTCCATGGCTTCCAAAACCTAGATTCAAGGTTGTGCGAGCCCGGTGACCCTGGATCGAGGTTGTGAACGTCTTGCAATCGCATGCACTTGCGTCGGCAATGACGAGTGGGTGGAGCGAGTTTGATTTTGTTGAGGTAGGGGCTTCTGGGGTTTTGCATTTGGTGGCTTTGGGTTTGTTGCAATTTCAGAGCTAGGGTTGTCTAGGTGTTTTTTCAAGAGAGGGCAATTTGGTACTTTTTATCATGGGACCTTGTCTTAGGAGGAAGAGTGGTATTTTTTATAATAGAGGACGAAAGTGGGCATGCAATGAACTATGACGAGAGTAAATCATACTTTCCTAATTATTAATCAAATATTTCTACATCAATTTTGGAAAAAAAACAAGGCCTGAATTGGATTTGTAGAAATATAGCTTTCTTGGGAAGAATCTACTAGGTTTGTTAGCATACAGTAGGAGCTCGATACCTTTCGTTTAGGGAGATTATTAAAAAGGAGCCCAAGTTTGAATCTATTAACATATCCAATTGGATACACATTTATTCAAAAGCTTAAATCAATGAGTTATGAGCTAACTATGATATATTAATTATTCTACACCATATTAATTTTTTGATGGGGATTTCTCTAACATAACTCATACGTGCATCTTAAAAGGAAGGTTATCTCAATACCAAAAAAAAAAAAATGGAAGGTTATCTCATCAAAATTAATATGTCCTCAGTCTATGTTCAGCCATAAGTCTCTTTAGGCAGCACGCCATCACCTCACATTCAGCTAGAACATGGCTATCTAACCTTCAGCGAATGCGCTATTAAGAAGTCACTCTTGACTAAGCAACTGGCCAACCAATTTTTTTTTAATAATATAAAAAGGGTGGGAGGATAATCTGCTGTGGAAATTTTTTTTTTTTTACTGTCTTTTAAAGATAATTCTCTTTTATAAAAAAAAAAATAGAGGACAGATATTGACCACCCAAGCATTTGTTTGTTTGCTAGATAGTCTATAGTGGATGCAGATGAAGTTAGTTACATACTGTCTATGATGGAACTCGCTCTTTAACATATGAATTATATTGATCATATCAAATCCTGTTCTTCGAGCATATTCTTAACTTACCACCTATTCTAACTATAAATTAAACTTTTCAATTTGGTATCCACCCTTATATTTACAAAACTGTCTTTCGTTTTCTTAGAGTTTATTATTTTTATCGAAATCTATTATCGGAAGCTAACTCTTATCAAAGAAGTTGAAGAGATGCATATCACTTATATACTAACTCCAAATACGATAAACACCCACAATTCTTGACTCTGCTTATCCACCAATTCGTGCCGCTCATCCACTAATCCACAACATAACTATACACAATTTTTCAGGTAAGGACACAATGTAGTCGACCTCTTACTTCATGATGTCTTTTATGAAATTCCAATTTCAATTTGCTATGCGAAAGATTTTCATGCGTCTTGCATTACTCAATTTGATTGTTCACATTCATGTAAATATTCTTTATATCATCGGATATTCATTGAAAAAAAAATTTATAGCACAAAAAAGAGCATGAAAGCGACTAGGGTCTTGCTCGAGATCTAGGAGATGTTTTTATTTTCAAAAATTCTGGATCGCAACTATGGAGACACAAGTATTTGCAGCCCATGAAATACTCTGCAAGTTCCATGACTCAGTTAAGTTCAGACCTTTGGTTTATGCAAATATCCTGATTCAGAGCAGTTTGCACACAGTTGATAGAATTTGCAACTTTCAATTCTTGAGTTAATGGTCCCCAAACTCCAATTGTTGCGTCAATGCTGGGGTGCTAAGCATTGGAGATGTTCAACTTGCACTTATAATTTAAAAGTGGAACATGGCGGGTGAAACTTTCTTTAATATAATAGAATACATATCCAAACTAATCAATCAAATCTGCAAATTTACATATTTTTTTCAATAATTGTTAGGAGAAAGAACATTTTCTAAAGGACCATTACACTCGGAACATTTTCTAAAGGACCATTACACTCGTTGGACACTGCCTATTACGAACAGACTCGTTAACAAAAATCCATCTATATATATCGACCTCCTGACTAAAAAGAATGACATCTCCGTCTAGCTGAAATACAACTCTGTCACCTGTTTTCTCTCTTCTTAGCATACTAAGCTCATCATTCAGAGCAACTATATCATCAGTCTTTGTGATTTCTCATCCTCTGGATTGTTATCAATGGACACACAGGTGAAAATTCTAGGGAGGTCGCTCCTCGTACCGTGTGTTCATGACCTACTGAAGGAGAACCCGACCATGGTCCCAAAGAGATACGTCCGTGATGATCAAGAGCCTCCCATGGACACTCGTTCCGGTTTGCCTAAAGTCCCTGTGATCAACTTGGGGAGGTTGGTTTCGGAGGACCGTGCGAAGCTGGAGCTCAAGAAGCTGCACCATACGTGCAAATACTGGGGCTACTTTCAGGTACAGAACAACTTCAAGAAATTGTTTAGAGAAAAATGGGCCTAATACCAAAAAAAATCTCAAACTTTAGCTTTTGTCCCATTTCTACCTTTTGTCTCATAAAAAAACCTCCAACTTTATGTCATGTCCCAATTCTACCCTAAACTTTTTTTTGTCCCATAAAAAACCCTCAACCTTAGGTCTTGTCCCAATTCTACCATAAACTTTTTTTTGTCTCATAAAAAACTCTCAACTTTTGGTTTAGTACTAATTTTATCCTAAACTTTTTTTATCTCATAAAAAAATTCTAACTTTTTGTCAAGTTTCAATTTCACTCTATTTTTTTGTTTCACAAAGATCTCCATTAACCCTTCGTTAAAATCGCCCTCAGGATTTTATGCTTATCGATCTCTTATGCTTGGGAATATTCCATCTCTTGCGGTCGGAGAGTGCTTGGGATACTTGAACAGTTCTTGCTTGAGGGATTTCTATCTCTTGGTTGTCAACGAGAAAGTTTGGACGGAGGGTTAATGGAGTCAGATTTGTGACTCAAGTAAAATTTTGTGGTTTTTTATGAGATTGTAAAATTTTTATGGTAAAATTGAGATTGGATGGTAAAATTGGGACAATACCAAAAGTTGGAGGTTTTTCATGGGGCAAAAAAAAAGCTTAGGGTAAGATTGGGATAGAATCCAAAGTTGAGGGTTTTTTATGGGACAAGAAAAAGTTTATGGTATAATTGGGACATGACTTAAAGTTTGAGATTTTTTATGAGACAAAAGGTAGAAATGGGACAAAAGCTAAAGTTTGAGGTTTTTTTGGGTATTAGCCCGAGAAAAATGGGAGTCCATCGACTGGAAGAGATTAAAATCCACATATAGTGCCCCAAGAACTTTGAATACATTTAGGCTCTCAAAATCGAGACCCATGATGATGACGAGTGACTCAGATGCATTTGCAAGGGCTGGCGAATCTCGCCACTAGGGACAGATAGATGTCCAACTTACAATAGTCTGTGAATTTCATATGAAATTTTTTTATTTTGCTCCCCCGACACACTTTTTGCCTCCAAATCTAAGTTTCTGCATCAGCCGCATCCTGATTTCAATGGCTCAAGAAAGTGGGATATAATCTGTGCCATCTTGCCCTAATTTACTAGAATACTAAAAATGGGTCATTGAAAACTTCCAACGGCAGAAGAAAGGTGGGACCTTAGATGAATTTAAAGATGTGACTTCCTCGATTGTCTATGTTCTAAATAATGCTAATACGACAAACTTATCTATTGCAACTTTCCTGATTTATGTTGAAATTGAGTTCTCTTGATTACTCATCACTCGGGAGATCAGAGCTTTCTCTGTCTTGATCTCAAAGGATTGCCTGTTTCTGGGTGAATCATGAATGATAGTGCTATGTTAACAATTGTTCAGCTGATAAATCATGAAGTGAGCCTTAAGTTGATAGAGAAAGTGAAGAAGGGGACCGAAGAGCAATTCAACATGCCAATGGAAGAGAAGAAGAAGTTTTGGCAGAGAGACGGCGAATCGGATGGCTTCGGACAGGCCTTTGTGCTCTCGGAAGACCAAAAGCTTGATTGGGCTGACATCTTCTACATGCTCACTCTCCCTGCTTCTCTCAGGAAGCATCACTTGTTCCCCAAACTCCCTCTTCCCTTCAGGCTCTCTCTCTCTCTCTCTCTCTCTCTCTCGTACCAGGGGCAAAATAGGCATAAAAGACACCATAAATCTTTCATATGACACTCTGTACCACATGGGCCAACATGCATAATATAGGAGATTACTTAATTAGATGAGTGATATCACGTCAATATGATACGTAATATAATTGCTACATAAATACATTTCCTGTTGCAAGGGTTTAGTTTGTGGCCTGTTGCCAAATATCCCCTTATTGCCTAAAGAACAAAATTGTCTACATGGTAAAGACAATCTGGATGCCTACTCGAAGGAAATGCAAACCCTATCAATAAAGCTCCTCTACCTCATGGCGAAGGCCTTAGGAATGGAGGCAAAGGACCTTGAAGAGATGTTCGAAGGAGGGTTGCAAGGGATGAGGATGAACTATTACCCGCCGTGTCCGCAACCTGAGCTCGTGATAGGCCTCAACTCTCACTCTGACGGCGACGCCATTACCATCCTCCTCCAGGTCAACGAAATGGAGGGCCTCCAGATAAAGAAAGATGAGAAGTGGGTTCCTGTGAAACCTCTCCCTGGTGTTTGCATCATCAATGTTGGAGACATTGTTGAGGTAATAGTATTTACAATATCAAATTGCTCATTTTACCATGTTGATGATGATTCATTGTCTCATCCTCAAAGCCTTCCCGTCATTGGCCGATAACAGATTATAACGAATGGGATTTACCCGAGCATCGAGCATCGAGCGACAGTGAATGCAGTGAAGGAGAGGATCTCCACTGCATCGTTCTTCAGTCCGAGAATCGATGCCGAGATTGGTCGCACGCCAAGCCTCATCACCCCGGAGACCCCAGCAATGTTCCGGAGGATAACAGTGGCAGAATATCTGAACGGCTATCTATCAAGGGAGCTCAACGGCAAAGCTTATCTCGACGCCATGAGGGTTCGGCACAACGAAGCCTAGAAGTGCCAAGTCGTATCTATTGAGCAAGAAGGTGAAAATGGTGATACGGAGAATGGTGATGAAACCTAATTATATGATATGGGTTTGGTATTTAGGGAGGTCCTTTTCGAGGAAGACAATAACGACTTCAAAACTTCAAAACTTCTTGTGATTCTCATCTCTTGCTTGTCTGAACCGTCAAACAGTCTTCTAAAATCCATGGTATTGACCTTCTGTTCCGCCCTTCTCTTTTTCTTTTTCTTATATCCTCTAACTAACGCCAAATCGAAATTTATGAGACTATCGCTTGCATCTTACGTTAATGGATTTATATGGTGTACGGGGAATTTTTTAAGTTTGGACTAAATTATTTAAGTTAGTTTCCTTGTCACTTAGAACATGGTGCTGTTAGAAAGGAGGGGCTTTTGCTGGTTCGTGGGTATGTACAAAGCTGACGAGACCAAAGCCTATTAAAGACCTGCCATTTACGAGCATGCACACGGAAAAAGCTTGAGCAGAGAGCCTTTTTTTTTTTTGTAGTTCTCCTGCCTTGCTGATCCTTGCCTTTCACCGATGCGCTTCTCGTCTCTGTCAGTGATGGCCACCCCAAAGAGTGCCCTGTTCTGCCCTGTTCTCGGCCTTGGAGACTCGAAGCGAGTCGTTTGAATCCGAAGCTCCACAAGCCACGTTGCCCGGATGTTCTTCCTTGTACTAGCTGGACTAGTAGTGATTGCAGCTGAGAACATCTCATCTCCTCAGCAAGGTAACCTCGGCCCCTTTTGTTATACTCTGTTCTTGTGATGCACATAACATGTTCGACAAAATGTCCAAAACTGAATCCGTACAAATTAGTCCTTAATCCTGACTCGTTTTGAGTGTATAATGATACGTCACACATGATTGCAACTCTTTGTTGATGGCTCAGCATGATTTTCTGCCACATTTATTTCCACCTGAGACCAAATCTGAACAACTTCTCTTTTTGACTGTGCTTGCTCGGTGTTTACACATCTTCCTGCTGCGTTCAATGATGGTCATCAGGCGAGGAACTGACTCAAGAATCGACGGTCCGAGGGTCAATTTATCAGCTCGATTGGTCAGGTTTGTTCATCGCATCCCTTTATCCGATCACGTCCCTGTTTTGTTCCTTGCGCCTGTGGAGGCCGTGGCCGGCGTATGTTGGTGACTGTGTGGCGGACGATGATGGGTGGAGATTTGATAACGAGTAATAGGAAGATTAAGGGAGATGAATATGTGGTTGATGCTTGGATGATTTGGTAGATGGATCGTTGATCGTGTTTTGGGTGCTCTCTTACTACGAGGAAGGCGATGAAAAGTATCGGTATTGCGAGGAAGACGATGAGAAAAAGGATTAGGAAAGAAAAAGAAATAATAAAGTAGAAGTAATGAAAGAGAAATAGGGCTTCATATGTCCACAAGTGAAGTATGTTTAACAAATTTTCATGTTTGGATCAAATTGGACTAGAAATAGAATTAGAATATATTATGTTATAGAATTAGATGGCCTTAATGCAATCATAAATAAAATTACTCTTTATAGACAAAGCAAAAAAATTTAAAAAAATTAACTAAAAAAATTGGCAAAAAAAATTTTAAACTCAGGAAATAGTTTAGAAGCAGGTTGGTGATTAGGTTTTTCATTTTATTTTAGCACTAGACGTGGCTTAGTTTTATTTAGTTAACGTGGCTTTTAGTTTAGGGATATTAGTGATCATCTTTGATATCAGTTTATTTTTAGTATATTGATCTTTTAAGTAAGAAGCTAGACTCAATTTGAAATTAGATCATGGGGGCTACTATCTTCCTCACTTGGTTTCGTAGATTTAAGGGTGCAAAATCACCTTGTAACTCTTGCTGCTCGCACTTGACAAGGATCTTCCCAAGAGAAAATTGATTTTTACATCGTGATTGGGCCCATTTTTGTACAACAAATAGGAAAAATCCCAAATAAGGGTCTGAAGTGTCTTTATTTTCTCAAATAAATACCTCAAGTGGACATTATCTCAAATAAGAATCTGAAGTGTTATCATTTTCTCAAATAAAGGCCTGAAATGAATTTTGTCTCAAATAAGAGCCTAGAAAAAGGGCCTGACCTTGTTGGCTGAAGAGCATTTTCATCCTTTACCTTTTTTTAAATTCTTTTTCCTTTCTTTGTTTTTTTTCCTGTAATTTTCTTTTTCTTTTTTTTTTCTTTTCCCTCTTTTCGCCGCTGGCCATGTGGAGGTCAACATACTCAGGCGAGGGCCGCCCTCGCCTACCCAACCCAGGCAAGTCGACTCTCTCATACCTAAGCAAGGGTCCAGATCAGGTGAGGGTGGCTCTCGCCTGAAGCCGGCAAGGGCGGCCCTCGCTTGAGGTCGGTGAAGGTCACCTGTAATGGTCGGGGAAGAGAAGAGGGAGAAAGAAAAAAAGGAAAAAGAAAGGAAAAGAAAAAGAAAGTAAAAAAATTAAAAAAAAATGTACTTCAAATCTTTTGACTAAAATACCCCTACTCCAATTACCAAAATAGTCACCGGCTAGCCACAATCCTTACTTGAAACAATTTGGCCACTTTAGGCCCTTGTTTAAGATAATTGACCACTTTAAACTTTTATTTAATACGAGATCCACTTCAAACTTTTATTTGAGAAAATGAATGTATTTCAAATTCTTATTTGAAATTTTTCCTAACAAATATTAGGTTTCCATGAGATAACAGTCCAATAAAAAATAAAAAAATTCAATAAAATCGCTCCGTCCTTGTCAAAATGTAATATATATAATACACAAAAGTGGAGACGGGTGGGGGGCGGAAGGCCGTACGCTATTATTGTCGTCTTCCCGCCTGGGCAGCTTTCCGTTTAAAAAACTCAACCTTCACTTCCTTTTTCTTTTCTTTTTTTTTTCTGGCGAAATATCGATACGAAAAAAACATTTAAACCCTACGAAAAAATAAAAACCCGCTGATTCAGAACTCTCGTCTCTCACGTCTCCCAAATCCCATCTCTTCCTCCTCTCCTCCGGTCGTTCCGCCACCTGTCACGGCGGTGGAGCCACCGCAGCCGAGCTCACCGGCGGCGACCCACCGGCCCACTGCTACACCGGCGTTGCCTCAAGTATCAATTGGTTTTTCCTTGTCTTTTTCTTCAGTTCTTTTGTGGGTTGAGATCTTTTTGCTGATTTCTAGCTGTTGCTTTGTGGGTCAAGTTTCTGTTGCTGTCGCTCCTATCTGATATGCCGAGGTTTTTTGGTTCGTGCATTCGTTGTTCTGTAGTGTGTCGGCTGTTAGCTCATATATTTGTTGTCCCAATGGAGGTCGAGAACTTTGGAAGATCATAAAGAGCAGGCTTTAAATTGAATTAAGCTATTCAGATAATGAGCTGACAGAGCTTGATGCTATGATAAACAGAGCAGATTGTAAGAGACAAGTAAAGATGTTAATGTTGTTCTTCACTCAAATTTTGTAACTATAACAAATTTTTATCCTTTATAATAGTGTTCAGAGTCTGCTTGTTATTGTTGTAGAATTATCGGACAGTTTGTAATTTGATTTTGAATTTGAAGGGAGCCTGCCAAACAGGCAGGTCTATTCTTGTGTTCTATGATCATGTTTAGTCAATCTCAAATGTGGGTTTTGACTACCACGGGATAATGGAGTTTGAGGACGGGTATTCGGCGCGGGAGTTGTTCCATCAGGGTTACTCCTACACATATGATGATGTCATCTTCCTCCCGGGTGTCGCGCCGCGCTTTTTAGGGATTTTCGGGATTTGCGCGCTAAGGAGGTATTTCCGTATAAGGGTCTCTCCCAGACCATACCTCATGTGACAGTGGAAGGTGATTTATTATTTTGTCTAGGTTTGTGATTTTGGAGTCGCCACTAGTCATTATTGGTAGGTAGACTAGAAACTTAATTGAGGTACGGGAGAAATACCACGATTTTACGAACCAGAGATTCTGAGTACGGGGAATTGGTTACGTTATTGATCCCGAATCGAGATCCCTAACGCCCTTTCAGTACCTAAGAACGATATGATGTCTAACGTGTCATGCGAATTTCCGAGGCTTACCCACTAATTCTATCCGTTCTAATCGCAGGAAAGACCAAACAAGTATTAAATGCACAATCAAAGTCAATCAGATCAATCAATCCTAAGTGGTCTCTAAAAACGAAAATCAATCACAACATCCAAACCCTAATGAAGCTCTAAAAGCTTATTCATTTCATAATATGCATTTTTTAGGATTTTAGAGTTTTTTAGGGGTTATAATCCTGAATTTGATTTTCACCTTCTCGGGTTACTGTTCATGCGAACAGAACATGTGCTCTGCTAGGGTTCTTGGGGACACTGTTCACCCGACGGAAAATTGATGATTCCGGCGGTTTCCGGCGACGATTGAAGACGAGATCAGGAGTCTTAGGCCGCTGGACTCTCCCCTTCGTGCTGTCCTTCTGATTTCTTCTCTCTCGTAGTAAAGAGGACGGCACTCCAGATCTGATTCGGCCTTCCCTGTTCTGTCGCTTGAGTCTCGATTCAGCTCTCGAACGGTTCTTCTGGACTTACACCGAAGGGGAAGCTCTCTCGCCTTGAAGGTAACTCTTCCTACAAGTCTATTTCACTGGTGCTGCTGGTCTTGGCCTGGACGCTCTCAGTTGGGGTGCTCGAGTTTCGGTTCTGAGTTTATGCTGAGATGGTTGTTGTTGAGTCTGGCTGATTGCTTGTTAGTGCTGGTGGTGGTAATTTTGATTGGGTTTAATGGAGGAGGTTGCTAGGAACCCTTTGCCTGGCCCTGAGCCGTCTAGGAAGTCCCTGAACCCATCCAAGGCTTCTGTCGCTGATCACCCTCCTGTTGGAACTTCTGTAGTAGAACAGTTAAGGAATTCAACTCTGGCTGATCCCCTGCTGGCCCTAATCGTAATCGGAGTAGGGGTAGGTCGAAGATTAGAAGCCGCTCTCTTAGGCGCGGTCAATTTGTAGCGTCCTCAAGTCGCAATCCTAGTGCTAAGGGGACTGGAACTGTGCCTGGACAGAATGGTAGCCAACCTCATGGACTCCCTTCTGCGGCCCCCAAACCCAGAACTTGGGCAAACGTTGCAAAGGTCTTAGCTAAAGGTTACAGCCTCTCTTATGTTCCCCCGAGAGAGGAAAATGGTGAATTGGTCGCGGACATTACACCAGACATTATGGCTGATGAAAATCCCCTTTGGCAGGAATGTGTCGTTGGACACTACATTGGGAAGAAAGTTCCCTTTAAGCTGACTAAAGAGGCTATTAGGAAAGCATGGGGTGATAAAGTGGCTGACATTAAACTCCATGAAAATGGATTCTACTTCTTTAGGGTCCCAGATTCTGTATCCCGCAGGCAGCTCATTGATTCTGATCCGGTCACAATTTTCAGCTGCACTATGTTACTGCAGCAATGGCATTCCAAACTAAAACTCAAAAGAGGAGTTCTTGAGACCATCCCGGTTTGGGTAAGATTGCGAGACATCCCCTTCTCCTTATGGTCTCCTTTTGGCATTGGGCGAATCGCTAGTGCCTTAGGGAAACCTCTTTATGTTGATGTTCAAACAGAACAAATGTCGAGGATCTCTTATGCTCGAGTCTGTGTGGAGATAAAGGCTTCAGACCCTAGAGCTGAACAAGTGAAGTTCCGGTGGGAAGATGAAGTAAATGTAATTCATGTTGAGTACGAATGGAAACCGCTGGCTTGCCCTTCCTGTGGAAATTTTGGGCATAAAGAAGGTTCTGCTGGTTTCAAATGTGCAGCTCAATCTGCACCTGACCAGCAAGACACATCTCACGCAAGCGGCCATGTCAACAGAGTAGTCCAACCTGCACCTGTCCAGAGAGATGAAGGGTGGACCCAAGTGCCTTCTAGGAAAGGCAAAGCACATGCTGGAAGGCTACACTCAGCGCCATTTTCAGCTCCTGCACAGTTCCTTCCGGGCTCTGCTTCAGGCTCGAATCTGAACACTGCAGAATCCCTTCTTGCTATTCTGCATCCACCTATGCAACCCGAGAGAGGGGATACTGACCTGAGACCTCCTGTGGTCACCGACACAGGCCCAAGCCTTCCCCCTGTTCCAAGTCCTGTAGAACCTACTGATGAGCAGACTGAGGAGCATTCTCTTCCCTTGCAGGCTTCCACCGAAGGATCTTCTGAGTCCCAGGCAATTCTGGACAATTCTAGTGACTCGGAAGGAATACTGGAAAGGGCAGCAGCCCGCTCCTCACCCCCCAACACAAGATCTCGCACTTCTATGTCTGGTGCTTCGGATGAAATGCCTAGACCCTCTCCCGGTTCTGCCCATCACACGATGCACCCTGGATCAGTTCCTAGCCCGTCTTCCTCTAAAAAGAAATCAAAAAGGAGGAAGTCAAGAAGAGCTCAGCGCTAGTTATCAGTATCTATATATGTTTTTTGGGGTATGGAACATAAGGGGCATAGTAGGACCCCTGAGGCAAGCTGAAATCCGTGCCTTCATCAGTAAGAATCACCTTCGCTGTATTGGGATTTTAGAAACCAAAGCTAAAGCCTCTTCTTTTGCTGTGATTTCAAGAGGCTTATCCACTAACTGGCGATGGCTTTCCAACTACATTTACTCCCCTCTTGGTAGGATTTGGTTCGGATGGGACCCAAATGAGCTGGATATTAGTCTCATCTTTTCTTCTTGCCAAATAATCCATCTTCAGCTCCGTTTTTTGCACCTACAGGAATCTTGCTTGTTTACAATTGTTTACGGTGAACATACTTTTGTGAAGCGTAGACAACTATGGGCTGATCTCTACCGACTCTCTAATGGCGACTTACCATGGATTGTGGCCGGGGACTTCAATGCAATCAGAGATCCGGAGGATAGGGTGGGCAGCTCAACTCCATGGATCCCATCTTTTGATGAATGTAGAGAAGGCCTCAACCAGGCCGGTTTGGAGGACCTTCGATATGTAGGATGCCGATACACTTGGACGCATTCTTCAGGGATAAATCGGAAAATGTGTAAGATTGATCGGGTGCTTATCAATGACTGTTGGCTCCAACAATTCTCTTTCTCTGAAGCCAATTTTCTTCCGCCCGGAATATCTGATCACAGCCCCATGGTGATTAAGATTGTTCCACCTAGTTCTTCAAACAAGCCGTTCAAGTTTTTCAACTTCTGGATTTCTCATCCAGTCTTCATGGAAATAGTTACCCAAGTTTGGGATACTCACTTCATTGGCACCCCTATGTTTATAGTTTACTGTAAACTCAAGGCTCTCAAAGCAAAGTTGAAACTTATGAACAGGACCTCCTTCTCAGACATTTCAAACAGGACAGAGCAGGCCAGATTGAATCTCTCCACTGTTCAAACAGCCTTGGAGTCAAATCCTTTTGATCAAAACCTAAATGCAAGCGAAGTCACACTATTGCGAACCTTCTCTGACTTGAGATCTCAAGAAGAATCTTTCTTCAGACAGAAGTCTAGAATCCGCTGGCTCAAGGAAGGAGACTTGAACACAAAATATTTTCATCACTTTGTTAACAAAAGGAGACTTCACAATAGAATCCTAACTGTTTCAACAGAGGATGGTGTGCTAATTACCGATCCTCAGGAAGTCAACAGCCATATCGTACGCCACTTTCAGAGTTTATTAAATGGCGGTTCAGCACCAGCCCAACCTTCTGTTTCAGAGTTGGAGATTCTTATTGAGAAAGTCTTAGATGAAAATCAGAGGACTAACCTAACTCAACCGATTACTGAGGAGGAAATCAAATTAAATCTTTTCTCGCTTGCTAAGGACAAAGCTCCTGGCCCTGATGGTTACAATGTCGAGTTCTTCAAACACACATGGGAGATCATTGGCCCATCTATTCTGACGGCTATAAAGGACTTCTTTGAGACTGGTCGAATGCTTAAAGAGATTAATAACACCATCTTAACGTTGGTGCCGAAATCCCCCAATGCATCGGCCATGAGCGACTTCCGACCAATTGCATGCTGCAACACCCTTTATAAATGCATCTCCAAAATCCTTGCTGGGCGCATTGCAAAGGTTATACCGACGTTGATTGGATCTTCCCAAACAGCTTTTGTTAAAGGCCGCAGAATCAGTGACAACATCATGGTTGCACAGGAGCTTTTTGCGGACTTTCACCATGAAGCTTACCTACCTAAATGTGCCATTAAGGTTGACTTCCATAAAGCCTTTGACACGCTTGATTGGAACTTCATTGAAAGGGTACTTACAGCCTTCAAATTTTCAGCTTTTTTCATTAAGCTGGTTATGACTTGCATCTCAACTGCTAAATTCTCGGTCTCCATTAATGGAGAATTGCATGGGTTTTTTGTTAGTAGCCGAGGGATACGTCAGGGCGATCCCCTATCGCCGTACCTATTCATCCTAGCTATGGAAATCTTCTCAGCTATCCTCAAGTCCAAAACTGACAGCCCAGACTTCCAGTGGTTTTGGCGATGTAAGAAACCTCGCATATCTCAATTGTTCTTCGCAGACGATGTTCTTTTATTTTCGCAAGGGCACATGAGATCGTTAGAGCTTATAAAGGAATCCCTTGATTTGTTCTCAAACTGTTCTGGCTTAAGACCAAATCTTAATAAGAGCAATATGTACCTCTCGGGAGGTAATCCCGAACTCCGTACTGCTCTTCTTCAATGCATCGGTTTTCAACAAGGTTTTTTGCCCTTTCGTTACTTGGGGGTGCCTATTATTTCCTCTAGGCTGCGTAAAGAGGATTGCAAATTCTTGATAGATTCCATTACGGCACGAGCCCGTTCTTGGACCCAAAGATTTCTATCGTTTGCTGGACGCGCACAGCTCATACAATCAGTTTTGCTTTCCATCCAACTTTACTGGGCCGCGATATTCTCCTTTCCCAAATCGGTCTTGAATAGCATTGAGGCTATACTTCGACGTTTCCTTTGGAAAGGTCCTGGCTTAGGAACGGGAGGTGCTAGGGTATCTTGGAATGTCGTTTGTCTCCCAAAAGAAGAAGGCGGCCTCGGGATACGAAGACTTACTGAATATAATAGAGCCATGACCCTAAAGCACATATGGATCCTTTTCACCGATAAGGAATCTATGTGGTGCAAATGGATACATTCAAACTTTTTAAAGAAGAAAAACTTTTGGGTTGTATCCAAACCCACCTTTTGCTCATGGACTTGGAAGAAGATTCTTGACTTGCGAGTCTCAGCCCATACCCTTTTCCGGTGGAAGATTGGCGATGGCCGGTCCATATCCTTTTGGTATGATTGGTGGCACACAAGAGGGCCCCTTTACCTTCTTTTCAACAATACGGACATTTACCAATCTCGGATCCCGCGAGACTTTTCGGTTCGGGATTTTTTCCACTCTACATGGCAACCATCAGCAACCTTACACTCCATTTTGGAATGGATGGATGATCTTCCAAGATTAGAAGATGACACTCCGGACAGCTTGATATGGAGCCCAAACCTGACTGAATCCTTCTCGGTGGCCCGGGCCTGGAATCATATTAGGAAGAAAGGCCATCCAGTCCCTTGGCACTCCCTTATATGGGACTCTCATTTGACCCCCCGCCACTCCTTTTTACTATGGATTGTGTCTTTAAAACGGCTACCTACCCAGGTTTTTCTTATGCAAAATCGCTGGATCGAATCAGGATTATGTGCTTTCTGTCGCACTATCCCAGATTCCATCAACCATCTTTTCTTCGAATGCCCCGTTACTAGCAGGCTAGCCTCATTTTGGGCAACCAAATGTAACCTGCCATGGCGTAATCGTCCGTGGCTGGAGCTTCTTTCGTGGGCCATCAAAGTTTGCGGAGGCACTTCCTTCGCCCACCGACTTGCTAGATTTTCCTTTGGTGCTCTTTGCCACATCATATGGATTGAGCGGAACAACTCTCTCTTCAGAAACAAGAGTATCTTCATTCCGGGAATACGCAAACATATTCTCAAGTTGGTGAAGGATAAAGCTTTATCCTCAGGGAAAATTGCTGACACACCTACAAATAGGCGACTACAAAGGAACTGGGAACTCTCACCTTCCATTTTTTCATAATTTGGTTGTGTAGTTCTATATCTTGTACCTAGCATTGTTGGTTGTTAGTCTTTTGGTTTTGCCTTGTTGAGTGCCCCCCCTCTCTCGGACTTCTTGTAAATTCGGGGCTCGGGGTTGTCTCTTGTAGTTTTCTTGTATTTGGTGATTAAGAAAAAGTAATACAAACTCTTACCTTTACCAAAAAAAACCCTGAATTTGGAATTTTTTAAAAATGCCACTTGGGTACTTCCGAAAATTCAAATTTCACTTTTTATGGCTGGCCACACTGTTTTTGGACCATTCTGTGAATTTTACAAAATTTTTGATTTTTTTTTTGGAAATTTTTTTTAACCGAGAATTGATTTTTTATGATTTTCCCAAAAATTTTATGAATTTTCTAATTTTTCCAATTTTTTATTGATTTTCCAAATTTTTCAAATTTTTTTATTTATAGTTTCTGAATTTTTGGAATTTTTATGAATTTTCTTAAAATTTTTCGATTTTTCTGTAAATTTTTGAATTTTTATGAATTTTCTGTAAATTTTTGAATTTTTATGAAATTTTCTAATTTTCTGATTTTTGTGATTTTTTATTTTTTTAGAATTTTCTGATATTTTATTTTTTTTAGAAATTTTGTAAATTTTCCTGCTGGGGACGAACCGGGCATCGCCCGAACCGGGCGTCGCCGGCGGTCTTCTCCAGCGAAACCAAAGCTAAAACGGCACCGTTTTGAGTGATTTTCATTGAGGCATTTTCACAAACAGTTAGTGTGCACAATTTCCAGTTCAAGATTTTCGAGGCCGTCGGTTTGAGCTCGTCGCCGACGAGCCTCCGGGGACCTTTTGAACATTCTGACTGGTCCACGATGAAGTCCATATATTCTATTTTCAATCTAACCTATTCAGAACGTCGGCGGACGTTCACTAGCCAGTGAAAAACCGGTCGGAAAATGTCAATTTACCATTATTCCTGACCTAACATTACCAGAAGCTCCAAGTTCCTATTTGATTCGCCCTAGCCGTCTACATCGATCAAAATAATTTTCAGAACATCAAACAAGGTAAGAACAGACTGACTTGACAGGCCTATGGCCTCGGCGATGCTCTGGCGAGAGCCTCCGAGCTTCGGCGATGGGTTTCAATGGCGAGGCCGACTCGGTTTGTGCAAGTTTAATACCCCAAATGCAATGAGATGACACCAAATGTGATTAGGAACAAGTTTTTAACACAAAAATGCTTAGAATCATCAACGAGATCGCATGAACATTCACTTTGGAACTAAACACAATTCTGGAAATTATGGAAAAACAGTGACCACGAGCGATATTTACCTTCTTTGTCCGATGATCAAACAAAATTGTCGAAGTAATCTGTGCCTATAGTGTAGTTCCATGACACTTATACTTCCTCCTGGTAGTCTTGGTCTCGCCGGAACAGGTCTCGGTGCGCCGGAAAATGCCCGATTTCAGACCTTCACTGTCAAGTTCTCTCTAGTTGCCTGAGAAGGAAATCCTCCCGAAATGGTCGATTTGCCGGCACCGATCAGTCGAACGGCGATGATCGCTCGACCTGGGGATCTCTACTTCTCTTTCTCTCTCTAAATTTCTCTCTAATTCGCGTTCGTTCTCTCTCTTCTCTCTCTCTGCAATTTCGTCAAACACCTCTCTTGCTCTCGGGTCAGTTTTTTTCCTTTTTTGTTCTGCGATCCCGCTCAAAATTTGTTGGAACCGAACTCCGATCGGTTAGGATGATTAAATGGTGCCAGACGGATATTTTCCAGCTGGCCAAATCAATTAACACGTGCTAGTTTGATCAAGAATGATCGGTCAAGTCGCGGGCACGAACTGATTTTCTGGGTTTAGTGCGCTTTGGGCAAGTCAGGTAAAGAAGATGACTTACCCGGGTCGAGTCGGGTTGACCCGGCAGACCCGGGTTGGTCTTAATTCGTCAATTAAACTCAATTTTGACCCAATTTTCCAAATTGAACCCCAAAATTGAATTCCTCATCATATTCCGAACCCAAATATATAATTTTTCCCAATTTTTATTATAATTGAGCCCAAGATTTTCTCATTTTTGTATTCGGGTTAATAGGGTTTTGTTCAATTTGATGTCCTAATGACCTGATTAGGAAAAATTGATGCCAAAATTGAATTACCCACATCTGATTAACCCTAAAAATGATGGTCTCATATTTCGACAATTTCATATTGGGCACGATTCCCAATTTGGGTTCAAAATTCTTAATTTTCAATCAAATTTTGGGGATTTTTTATTTTTATGTCAAATTGTGTAATTGGACAGACCACTATGCAATTCAAGGTCCCAGAATCATTTGTTGTGAAGGCACTATGACTTAAAAATGACTAGAAAAAAATTTAATTGCATTTTTGGTTCAATTCGAGTTTAATTTTGCTCAATTTTGGGAAAAACATATGCCCGATTAAGATTTTTCAAAATTAACAATGTATTCATGAAATTGGATTTAAAATAAGACTAATGATTATTTTATGGAATTTTCTGATTCCATTTGCTATTTTTCTTGATTTTCTTACTTATTTTGACTAAAAGAAATTAAGGAAAAATGCAGAAAAAATGCTAAAAAATTATTTTTTGGTTTAGAAATAGGTTTCTAGGCTTGGCCAAGATTCCTAGTCCTAATTTTGAAATTTTTGAAAATATTAAAAAAATAAGCTAAAAATTAGGTGTCAACAGCGGGCTATATAGGATTTCCGGTGGAGCAGGTTGACCTCTCCACCAAGCTCACCCGCAACATCTCCCTCAACATCCCATGTGTCTCCCCACCGATGGACACTGTCACTAAATCCTCCATGGCGCAAGCCATGGCAGCTCTTGGGGGCATCGACATCATTCACGCCAATATCCCTCCCTCTGACCAAGCCTCCCTGGTCAAAGCGGCCTAATCCTCCCACTTGCCGATCCTTTCCAATCCTGTATTTCGATCCCCATCTGATTCCATCATCTCCCCCGAGGATTTCGCTGATACTACTTGCGTCCTCATCACAGACTCTGGTGATTGTCGTGGAAAGTTGGTGGGCTATGTGGCCAAGTCTGATTGGACGAACCTCGCAGACAAGGAAACACGGCCGGTTGATTACATGGTCAAGTCCACTGATTTTGTCCCTTGGGATTGTGATTTGGCAAAAATGATCTCCTACTTTGAGGAGAAGGCAGGGAAGGAATTTACTCCGATAGTGAAGGGAGGAGAGATTGTTAGGAAGCGAGTGTCGAGTCAATCGACTAATTTGTTCGATGCACTACGAACAAAATGTCCAGGATTGTACGTTGAATCACCAGCAAACGATGAACGAATCTACTTCACGTTGGTCCGAATACAATCACAGGGAAAGTATTCTTGTTCCACAGCATTAATGCCAATTGTCTTCTCAAAATAGATACGAAATCCTTATGCGTCGAGAGAGAGAGAGTTCTAATTGTCTCTTGTATATTGTTCATCTATTGAGGAAGTTATCTTAACTTCCCTTAAGAAACTCTCTTCGCACCTTTTCAAAAGGTGTCTCTCAGACACACTTCGTATTAGAGCAAATGGTGTCCCTTGGATACACACATCATGAGCGGACCGACGAAATATAACATCTCTCACTCGCACATGATGGGCTTGATGATGCTCTATCAAGAACATAAGGCATTTAACATTCATCTACCTTAGAAACAATTCATACTGGCAAGAAAGCCGTGCGACCAGTGAGTACACCTGCACTTGGGAGCTCAATTATGCACCTGTTAGGGACAACATAATGGCTACAACCCAAAAAAATAAATAAACAATTGATGTCTCACAGTGCCCCAGACATATTTTATTTCATCAATCCAAGTATGCATATCCCTTAAAAGCTATACTTGACTATTCTCAAGGACACCATGAATTTACAATTATTTCCAAAACCATCGAAGGCGAAATAATTGGTCGACCAGTAAATACATGTGATAGATGTAAAACAACAATAGTCTTCCTTCGCACTCATGTCTCTCTTCATTTCCAAACAACTGCTTTCCTAGACGCGTCCCATAAAGCCATATCTATTCATGACCGCTGGTAACATGCTAAAGTAGCAACATTGATCTTCTACTTCGAGAACATAGTTAGAAGTAACATAGGGCACAAAATAAGGTAAATTATAAAGTACCTTAAGGACTTACACGATGAATAAATAGGGATAATTGTACTCATCTCCCTTATTGGTCAAATAAAGCACATGTAGTATGAATTACATGCTATAGTGGATTTCTCTTTCTATAAGAGCGTTTGTCATTTATTAATCATATCCACTATACGAATCTTAGCCTTAACATAGTCACATGCTTCTCATGTACTCATGGTTAGCCCGATTGCTATATCAGCTCGCTTTCTACAGCGCCTAATTTAGTACTCGCAACCGGCTACCTTCAGGCATACATGATTGTGGGACTATCATGTTCGGTCTTATCACATACAAATAACAGACCTCATCTTGATTCCAATCAAGGCGACATTAAATCGTTTTATGTACTAAACTGTTCTTCCAGCATTTATAGTACATATCGTCTCATCTCAACCCGCTTACTATAGCATTTGAGGTGATTGCTCGTGTGAGTGAGCCAATCATTGCCTGGTGACATACCTTTCAACAATATATATGTTTTTGTGCTAGTCTCATAACATTGTACTAAATGATAAACAAACAAGTACAATACATATACACACATAATCCAGTGATCCTCAACAATATTACGTATCATAATCACATTCTACGTAATCCTAGAGATATCCTGTGGGTCAAGAACATGTCTCTAGGAACAGCCTTCGTAAATGGATCAGCAACCATCCTATTGGTTGAAATCTATTGCAGGACTATTTCCTTCTGCGCTATTATATCTTTGATGAAGTTATTCTTTATGTCAATATGCTTCGTTCTACCATAGTACTTGGGATCTTTCACATAGGCAATGGCTACTTAACTATCGCAATATACTGTCACTGGTCTTGGGACATCAGTGACAATGGCTAAATTTTTGAAGAAACGTTTTAGCCATACTGCTTCTTGTACTGCAGCAAAACATGCAATAAATTCTGCCTCCATCGTAGATAAAGCTATGCATGTCTGTTTCTTGCTATTCCAAGAAATTGCCCCATCATTTAGCAAGAATGCATATCCGGACGTCGATTTACGCTCATTTAGGTTTCCTCCCCAATCAGCATCAGAGTATCCTAACAAGCGTAGATCACTCCCTTGATAGCAAAGTCGATAGTCCATAGTGCCTTTCAAGTATTTCAAGATCCTCTTAACTGCTTTCCAGTGTGCTGGACCAGGATTTGATTGATATCGGCTCACTAACCCCACAGCATGACATATGTTGGGTTGAGTACACATCATAGCATACATCAAACTTCCGACAGCACTAGCGTAAGGAACAATTACCATTTCTTTCTTTTCTTTTGGAGTCTTAGGACACATCTTAGTACTCAGGCCTTCGCCTTGCATGACAGGGGTATCAATGGGATTACAGTGTTGTATATTGAAGCGTTCAAGAATCTTTATTATATAAGACTCTTGTGACATAGTAAGAAGTTTCTTTGATCGATATCTTTCAATCTTAACTCCCAATATACATGCAGCATCTCCCATGTCCTTCATTTCAAAATTAGAGGACAACCATTTTTTTATAGTTATAACCAAACCCTTGTCATTCCCAGCCAACAGAATATCGTCCACATAAAGAGATAAAATCATAAATTTATCCTCGGACCGTTTGATATACACGCAGTGATCCTCTTCGATCATGGTGAATCCAAAAGAAGTTATGGCTCGATGAAAATGAAAATACCACTGTCTAGACGATTGCTTAAGGCCATAAATTGAGCGATGAAGTTTGCAAACTTTACGCTCTTGACCTTCAGCAATGAAACCTATCGGTTGCTTCATATAGATTTCTTCATCTAGTTCTCCATTGAGAAATACTGTCTTTACATCCATTTGATGTAATTCTAGGTCCAAATGTGCAACAATAGCTAGGATAAGGCGTATGGAGGCAAACCTTACAATTGGTGAAAAAGTTTCCTCATAGTCTACACCATCTTGTTGAGTATAGCCTTTTGTCACAAGGCGAGCCTTATATTTTTCAATGGATCCATCCGCCCTTCGCTTAATCTTGAAAATCCATTTTTTTCCAATAACCTTGCGATCAGGTGGTAGATCAACCAAGTTCCAGATGTGGTTTGTCCTCATAGACTCAATTTCGTCTTCCAAAGCTTTTATCCATTCTTCCTTGTCAGGAGATGAGAGAACCTCTTGAACTGTTTTAGGCTCCGCATCATCTTGTGGAGCAATCATAAATGCTTCCCCTTCAATCTCAAATCAACGACGGGAATACTTTTACGATTACTTTTACGCAACTGAACTTCTTGAGAATTCAGATCGTCAGGCGACGCTACACTTCCACTAGATCTTATATGTTGAGGTAAATCTGTATTTCCCTCAATAACATTAGTGGGTGTGTTATCGGGATCTTCCATCTTATGTAATTGGAAGTCCTATTTAATCTCACCTCTATTAGGAAAATCGTTGTCCAAGAACGTGACATCTCGTGACTCCATTTCAGTCACACTTCCATCAGCTTGTTTACCTATGAACACGTATCCTTTGGAGTGTTCAGAGTATCTAATAAAGATACACTTCTTCCCTCTAGGGCCTAATTTTGCCATATTTATGGGAAGAATCATGAACATATACTGCACATCCCCAAGGTCGTAGATTACTTAAGTCTGGTTTCATACTAGTCCACAATTCATAGGGGATGGAAGCAACTGACTTAGAGGGCACACGATTAAGTATATAGGCAGCAGTCAATAACGAATCTCCCAATATGAGACAGGTAGATTTGCCCGCACCATCATAGACCTAACCATTTCCAATAGGATTCTATTCCTTCTTTCTGCAACCCCATTTTGTTGCGGGGTACCAGGAATAGTCAATTGTCTTACAATTCCTTTTTCATCACAAAGAGCCTTGAATTGCTCAGATAGATACTCATGTCCGCGATCGGTTCTCAATGCCTTTATTGTTTTGTTCAACTAATTCTCTACCAAAGCTATAAACCGCATAAAGCAATCCAATGCTTCGGACTTATGGGAGATCAGAAAAACATAACCGAAACGCGTAAAGTCATCTATAAAAGTGATGAAATATGAGGCTCCATGCCTTGCCCTCACATTTAATGGACCACAAATATTAGAATGTATAAGTTGCAAGAGAAGTTCAGCTTTGGTTCCTTTACCAAATGATTTTCTAGTTGTTTTTCCCGCTAAACAATATTCACATACGGATAGTTCAACATTAGCGAGTGACCCCAAAAGGCCTTCTCTTTCTAATCGTTTCATTCTTTGTAACCTAATGTGACCTAGTCTGGCATGCCAAGTACTTGCATTAATCTCCACATTACTAGAAGATGCAATTAAAGAAAAACAACCATCAACATTAACTTTGTACACATCATAGTCAATGTCTAACACCATGAAACCATTCAATACATAACCAGAATCGTAATAAACTGTTCTAAACAAAATGTCAACACAATCACCATGAAAATTAAATACATATTCTAACCCAAGAAGAACAACTACAGAGACCAAGTTTCGCCGAATATTTGGAGCATAGAGGACATCATGTAGGAATAGGTTTCGACCACCACGAAAGTTAATTTACATGTGCCGATACCCTTCACTTCAACTCTTGAGTTATTTCCAACATATATCCATCTTCTTCCAGGTTGTATCCGACGATACTCCACAAATGCTCCTCGGTCTCTAGCTACGTGGTCTGTTGCTCCTGAGTCTACGGTCCACATTGGATGAGATTCAGCAAGCATTACAGTGCTAGAAACAAAAGCATTACTCAAAGTAATGCACTAATGTGGTACCTTTTTCGGCTCAGTGCATCCACGAGCGAAGTGGCCCAATTTACCACAATTGTAGCACATCATCTTGGCCTTGTCCTTCTTCCCGCCACGCTTCTTGTGTCAAAAAGTCTTGGCTCTCTTGGGTGCCTGATCAGTCTCTTTTTGTCACGCCCCGAACCCAACGAGCGCGTGATCATCCCTCCGAGGTCGATGCAGTGCGACGTCCCAGGACGCGTCGCCGACCTAAAACCCAAAACAGAGAACAATGCACAAGCGGAAGCAAATAAACACCCGTACAAATTAAAACCACATGACCAAGGATAGCAGTAATACCAAAAAAAATATAACTTGCACTGATGACAGGGATTTACCATGCCATTACAACAGAATAAACATATAAAAGCCAAAACGGGTCACCAGCCACCAACGCCAAAAGGGGGGGTACGTGGCTCGGCGGTCAAGCACTATATCTAGCCGAGGCTCCTCCCAAAACGTATCGGTACGCCTGCCATCCTCAAGGCTGGGGGTCTGAAGAGTAGGGTTTCAACAACAGTGAGAATAAATCTCAGCGAGTAGCCCCCTAAACCTAAACTAGGCTAACATGCACCTCCTGACGAGCACCAAACAACACACTATTCAAACACAACTGACTTAGGCCCTCGGACCCAAATCCAACACTTAACTGACCCTGCAGGTTAGGCACATTCGATATAATTGCAACAATAGCACGGAACTCAACCAAGGCACATACACATATCACTTGGTCACAACGCATGTCATGCTTATGCTCGTGCTCATACGCGTGCTCACGTCTCATCAATGCATTTTCGCACGCTTGCACTCTTGCACACTTGCAATTTATCAATTCTCCTCCGACCCGCTTTAAACGCATCAGGTCCGTCACTTCGAGATCGATCTCTAGCCCGCGTAAAATGCATCAGGCTTATAGCACAACACCCGCGTAAAACGCATCGGGTTTGGCCATCTTCCGGTAGTCCGGGTATCGTCCCGCGTAACACGCCTCAGGACGGGTTCAATACCCCGCGTTAAACGCATCAGGGCTTTATGTGATCACCCATTCACAATCACCAATTATTATCTAAACCCCGCGTAAAATGCATCAGGGCATTTTAAGTGATCACATGCTCATGCCGTTCGTGCACTCACGCATAATGCACATGATATGCCCATACTTAGTATGCACGCACAGGACCACAATGTCACACTCGACATTTGTGAATTCCACACTGGGCACTCAACATGATTTGGATACATACTCAATTCGCGTATCAATATGTTCAATGAACCAATCAATCCAAATCAATCACAACATATAGTTTAGCACCCAATTTCACGCAATTAAGCACTAAAACCACACGTGCCGATTGCTTGCCAAACATTTCATAAATTGGCCATGCCAAGCATATCACAGAGCATCACACAATCACATTCGAGCCACATCTAATTTAACATCCTCTCGGGTGATCATCGTTCCCTAAGCCGTTCACCCTAAAACCTCGAATAAACAATTATGGCCCGAATCCTCCCGATACTAAACCAGCCATGAACAGTCCGTCTTAGGCCCTCAATTCACTTTCAATTCATCACATTAGGCTCCCCAATTTGCCACGAAAACAGCCACTACTCGACCTACAAATCACATCCGCCGAATCCGCAATTTCGCCTAAATCAAGGCTCCTAAGCTTAGCCGCCATTCAGCACACCACAGACCACTAAACCTCGATTAAAACTTCACGCTAAGCCACCAAATGCGCCACAACATCAGCCCTTAACAGCCTCTATAAACTAACCCCCAAATTGATCGCGCCTTGTCCAATTCAAACCCAATATGGATAGCCCCCACACAGTTTACTCTAGGCCGACGAATCTCCTCAAAATACTCTATTAGGCTCCCCGAGAGCTCACTCAAATCAGCCACCATGAGGACCATACTAGGCGCGCACTATATTCCACAATTGAACCCGAACTTAACCCGAACTCGGGCCGATTTAATCCAACACTTCCAGCCAACACACAGTACATTCTCAGCCGCTAAACCTCATTAAAATTATCACACTAAGCCACGAAATAGCCACAAGATCAGCCACCATACGATCCACAAAATTTCATCCGCCAAGTCCACAATTTCGCCCAAATCAAGGCATTTATGCTTCGCCACAACACAGCGCTCTATGGTCCACTAAACCTCAATTAAATCATCATTCTCGGTCACCAAACGTTCCACAAAATCAGCCCCTGACAGCCTTCACACGCTAATCCCTAAATTACCCTAATTAACCCCTAAAACACGTCTAGAAATGTAAATTTGCCTAATGTGGGTTTAGGGTTGTACTCACTTGGATGCCTAGGCTCTAAATAGGGCTGAGCAAGTGGCAATGGCGGCTGGAGAGCGGCAGTCCCGCGCCGGAACTGTGGCGGCGAGCGGCGGCTCCGGCGAACGGCGCGAGCGGCGGTGACGGTCTAGGCGATTCCACGGCCTAGAGAGGGAGAGAGGGACACGGCCAGAGAAAGAGAGAGAAGTGGGATGGCTGGATGGTGCTAGGCGAGGTGGTGGTGGTGGCGGTGAATCGGCTCCGGCGAGATTGGCCTTTCACGGCCAAACAGGAAGGAAATGAGAGGGAGAGAGTAAGGCGTGGGAGGAAGGGCTGCCGGCTGAGGTGAGAGGAACGGCGGCTCACGGCGGCGGAACCGGCGGCGGCGACGGCGCTATGGCGATGGCGCACGGGGATGAGGAAGATGGGCGAACCGGCGGCGACGGAGCAACACGGCGACGGCTGGGACGACGGCGGCGACGTCCAGGTGTTAGGGCGGTGCTGGGGGGCTGGCTGGACAGCGGCCGGGACTAGCCGAACGCGGCGGCAAGCGGCGACGAGCCGAGCTTGCGCGCTCGGGAGGGGAGGAAGGCAACGTCGGGGGAAGCTGCTGGGCGACGCGGCGGCGCGACGACGGTGCGAGGAGGACGGCGGCGTCGGCGGCTGGTGGGGCGGTATCGGCGGCTGGCGGGACGGCGTCGGGAGGAGGCGAAAGGGCGGTCGAACGGCAGTTCGCGAGCAGGGCAGAAACGAAGCAGAACCAGTCGGGGCTGGGGGAGGAAGAAGGAAGAGGAAGAAGAAGAAAAGAAGAAGAAGAGAGAGAGAAAGGGGAAGAAGGAAAGAGGAGAGAGAGAGAAGGACAGACGTGTGCGAAGGGACGTTGTACGGGAGTGGGTGGCGCGGCGCAGAGGAGAGAGGAGAGAGAGAGGGAGAGAGAGAGACTCAAAAGTCAAACCTCTCACTCAAGTGCGATCCGACGGACACGGTTCAAACCCAAAAACGATCTAACGGTCACAAAAAACCCTAAATAATAATATAGGACAAAGGGCCAAAATAAAATAATCCAAAACACACTGCGATGGAGGTCTACTAGTCCAAATCCGCACCCGGTCCAAAATTTCACTTTCTCACTATTCCTAGTAATCTTGACGCTGGCCACAACAATATCGACACCGTCCAATTTATTTCGTCCCGAAACTCCGAGAAATTCGACACCAAAGTTTGGGCTCTAAATAACGGCCAAATTCGATCGAGTGCGATTCTAGCGAAATCTCTAATTTAAAAATAATAATCGAGAGTGATCAGTTCCCGGGCGAGATTTTACTATAAGCACACTGACAAATTACACGTTTTATAAATCCCAAAAATGGGCCGAAATTCGGAATGTCACAACTCTTCCCCCCTTACAAAAATTTCGTCCTCGAAATTTACAATCCATACCCGACTACTCAAACAAATGGGGGTTCTAACATCGCATCACTTCCTAGCTTTCCCATGTGGTGCCTTCCGTCCCGTGATGTTCCCAAATGACCTTGACCAACAGGATCGTCTTGCTCCTCAACACCTGCTCTTTCCTATCTTCGATCCGGACCGGTCTCTCCACGTACAACACCTTGTCGTCCACGTCTATTACCTCATGATTCAGCACGTGGGTCGGATCCGGTTCGTACTTCCTCAACATCGACACGTGGAAGACGTTATGAACCTGCGACAAATTTGGCGGCAAGGCGAGACGATAAGCCAACGTTCCAATCCTTTCCAAAATCTCGAACGGGCCTATATACCTTGGACTCAGTTTTCCTTTCTTGCCAAACCGAGATAGTCCTCTCATCGGCGAAACCTTAAGAAATACATGGTCGCCAATCTGAAACTCTAACGGTCTACGCCTTTGGTCCGCATAACTTTTCTGATGGCTCTGAGCTGTCCTCAGCCTTTCTCAGATAACTTTTACTGTTTCCATTGACTGCTGAACTAACTCTGGACCCGTTATGCTTCTTTCTCCTGCCTCATCCCAACACAACGGTGTTCTGCAAGCTCTGCCATAAAGTGCCTCAGATGGTGCCATCCCGATACTCTGCTGAAAACTGTTATTGTAGGCGAACTCAACAAGGTGCAACTGTTCTTCCTACTTGCCCTGAAAATCCAATACACAAGCCCTCAGCATATCCTCTAGGGTCTGAATACTCCTCTCAGATTGGCCATCCGTCTGAGGATGATAGGCCGTACTGAATTGCAACTTAGTTCCCATGGCCGATTACAGACTTTTCCAAAAATTTGCAGTAAACCGGGGATCACGGTCTGAAGTGATTGATACCGGTACTCCATGAAGATGAACTATCTATCGTACATATAATTCTACCAACCTTTCTAGCTCAAAATCCTTTCGCACTGCCAGAAAGTGCGCTGACTTGGTCAATATGTCCACTATCACCCAAATAGAGTCATGACCCCTCTGGCTTCTTGGCAATCCCGTTACAAAATCCATTGTAATATGCTCCCATTTCCACTCTGGGATTTCCAGCGGTTGCAACATTCCGCCAGGTTTACAATGCTGTGCCTTCACTTGTTGGCACGTCAAGCACTTGGCCACGTGCCTGGCCACATTCGCTTTCATTCCGTTCCACCAATAGTGCTATCGGAGATTCTGGTATATTTTTGTGCTGCCCAGGTGAATACTATAATTGCTCCTATGAGCTTCCGATAGAATCTCTTCCTTAAGTCCCAAATCATCGGGCACGCACAACCGTCCTCGAAACTTAAGAATTCCGTCCTCAGACACTTGGAAGTCCGGTTTCCTCTTATCGCCATCCATCTCTAGGATCTTCTGAATCTCGGGGTCCGTAGACTGCAACGCCTTAATATTGGCTTACACTTTCGGTTCAATCTTTAACATCGCCATCAGACTGGAGAGGTGTCTTACCTCGAACTTAAATTCTGAGTATCGCACTCTTTCCAATAAAATCCACTCTTTGACTATTAGATGCGCGATGCTTGATTTCCTGCTCAAGGCATCCGTTACCCGATTGGCCTTTCCGGGACGATACAATATGTCACTATCATAGTCCTTTAGCAACTCCATCCAACGCCTTTGGCTCATATTCAATTCCTGAAAACTCTCTTCGCACTTTTCCATCCATTCAAACTTCGTTTCCTTCTTAAGCAACCTCGTCAATGGAGTGGCTATCGCTGAGAATCCTTCCACAAATCGTCGATAATACTCTGTCAGTCCTAGGAAGCTCCGCACCTCAGTAACTGTTGTCAGTCTCGGCCAATCCATCACTGCTTCAGTCTTTGCCGGGTCCACGGAGATTCCTTCTCTGGAAATTATATGTCTAAGAAACGCTACCCGATTCAGCCAAAATTCGCACTTGCTAGACTTAGCATACAGTGCATGCTCTCTTAGCGTCCTTAAAACCGTTTCCAAGTGTGCCTCATGTTCCTCGGGACTCTTTGAATACACTAGGATATCATCGATGAAGACAATGACGAACTGGTCTAAGAATTGCTTGAATACTTAGTTCATTAAGTCCATGAAAGCAGCAGGGGCATTAGTTAGTCCAAACGGCATTACCGTGAACTCATAGTGTCCATACCTTGTCCTGAAAGCCGTCTTTGGGATATCCTTCTTTTGGATTCTTAACTGGTGATACCCTGTCCTCAGATCAACTTAGAAAATACCGAGGCTCCTTGCAGCTGATCGAACAGGTTGTCAATCCTTAGGAGGGGATACTTATTCTTGACTGTCACTTGATTCGGCTGACGGTAATCGATACACAGCCTCAACGACCCATCCTTCTTCCTGACAAACAATACCGGCGCTCTCCATGGAGACGCACTCGGTCGAATAAAACCTTTGTCCAGCAGTTCCTGTATCTGAACCTTTAGTTCTTTCAACTCTGACAACGACATCTTATAGGGCGACCTCGAGATTGGCTTAGTCCCTAGGGCTAATTCAACCACAAACTCCACTTTCCTTTCAGGTGGCAATCCCGGCAATTCCTGAGGAAAGACATCGAGAAGATTACACACCTCGTTTATGTCTTTTAGCCTTGGTTCCTCAATCAACTAGTTAGCTACCAAATCATTATCTTTCTATACCTCAAAGACCAAGCTCAATCCATCCAATTTCAATCCAACAGTCTCCCAAAAACGAATCACATCGGTTCTTTACAAAATCTGAAATTTCTAAGCAACACTCATCCTTCCAAACCCGTCCAAGAATATCATCAGTAATCCATAAATCCTTAAACCGATTGCGCCTATTCACCATAAAATTAATTATAAGCCTTTCATGACTACTCAAGCGATAACTTCAAATTCATCTCCTATTGCACCCAATATCATCTCGTAACGCATACAGACTTTCAAGGCACATCCTTCGCTTCCTTCTCAGCCAAAACATACACTTTTCCTTACGTTCTTAGCCAATTCTGATTAATCTTCAGGGCAGCTCTCACTTAATGTCCTACCTGCGATCGCTGTGATTGCATCAGTGGTCTAATCTATCGGTTCAACAATTTTTCACTCGGTGACCTTGCTGTCCACATCCACAACATGCTCCACTTCTACCTTGACAATGGCTATTCTATGCCTTTTTCCACAAGACCGATATGCGGCGTTGGAGTAGTAGTTCGGCTTTCCAAAGTTCTTCCTTACCGGAGGGACAAGTCTCATATTCTCTGTCATAGACCTTTTTCCCAAGTTCCTATTGTCCTTAACCGACGCGTACCGCGATCCAGAAGCGACAGCCATTTCACTCATATCCATTTCACCCATCGAGCCCTCTCACACAGCTCATTGTAATCGCTTAAGACTCAAAAATACTAACTGATTGCAAAGTTCCGATTTCAATCTATCCCAGAACCTCCTTGTCCTATCCACGTGGTCCTTGACCATCCTTGATGCGTACTTAGATAGCCTTACAAACTTGACCTCGTACTGATCAACTGACATCCGATTTTTTTGCGAAGTAAAAGAAACTCTGCCTTTTTCTGTTCTCGTGCACTCTCCGAAAATTACTTCCCATTGAAAGCCCCGACCAAAGTACCCCCAATACTTCAAAGCCTTTTTCCAACTCTTATATCCAAAGTGATATAGCCTCGGGGTCACTTTTCCCATCAAACTGCGGAGGTTTCAATTTCGAAAATTGCTCAACTAGCTATTGCATTTGTCTGACTGCATTAACTTACTTTTAACCTTGGTTCCCATCATTCCCATTTAAAATTCCAACTTCTTCGAGTGCCCTTAGAATCCCATCTACTCTTGGGTCCTCGGCAATCCTCACTTGCGGTTCTACACAATCCTGCTCACGACCTCGACCTCTACCTCAACTTATTCCTCGGCTACTCATACTCACAGAGTTCACACCACTCACCTACCTGCTATAATCCCATTCAGGAATTAGAGACCTAAACCAAGCTAAACCGGTTTAAGGTCCTAAGCAGGTATACACAGCAGCAGTCAAGCAACCAGCATGCGGCCTTACACAAACAGCACAACATCTCAACCAAGGAGATTCGGGTACTTACCTCGGGTCCTGCCGCACCTGCACTTTACGGGTCAATTTATACTACCAATCAATCAAGATACAAACAGTCAGTAGGTACATTTAGCACACGAGGTCACCATACTGGTTACCTAAGGTCATCACTCATTATCACTCTAGGCTTCGACCTAATTAGATCGAGCTGACCTTGCTCTGATACCAAATTAACGGGGGATGTCACGCCCCGAACCCAACGAGCGCGTGATCATCCCTCCGAGGTCGATGCAGTGCGACGTCCCAGGACGCGTCGCCGACCCAAAACCCAAAATGGAGAACAATGCACAAGCGGAAGCAAACAAACACCCGTACAAATTAAAACCACATGACCAAGGATAGCAGTAGTACCAAAAAAAATATAACTTGCACTAATGACAGGGATTTACCATGTCCATTACAACAGAATAAACATATAAAAGCCAAAACGGGTCACCGGCCACCAACTCCAAAAGGGTGGGTACGTGGCTCGGCGGTCAAGCACTATATCAAGCCGGGCTCCTCCCAAAACGTATCGGTACGCCTGCCATCCTCAAGGCTAGGGATCTGAAAAGTGGGGTTTCAACAACAGTGAGAATAAATCTCAGCGAATAGCCCCCTAAACCTAAACTAGGCTAACATGCACCTCCTGACGAGCACCAAACAACACACTATTCAAACACAACTGACTTAGGCCCTCGGACCCAAATCCAACACTTATCTGACCTTGCAGGTTAGGCACATTCGATATAATTGCAACAATAGCACGGAACTCAATCAAGGCACATACACATATCACTTGGTCACAACGCATGTCATGCTTATGCTCATGCTCATACGTGTGCTCACGTATCATCAATGCATTTTCGCACGCTTGCACTCTTGTACACTTGCAATTTATCAATTCTCCTCCGACCCGCTTTAAACGCATCAGGTCTGTCACTTCAAGATCGATCTTTAGCCCACGTAAAACGCATCAGGCCTATGGCACAACACCCGCGTAAAACGCATCAGGTTTGGCCATCTTCCGGTAGTCCGGGCATCGTCCCGCGTAACACGCCTCGGGAATACGGGTTTATGTGATCACCATTCACAATCACCAATTATTCGTTAAACGCATCGGGGCATTTTAAGTGATCACATGCTCATGCCGTTCGTGCACTCACGCATAATGCACATGATATGCCCATACTTAGTATGCACGCACAGGACCACAATGTCACACTCGACATTCGTGAATTCCACACTGGGCACTCAACATGATTTGGATGCATACTCAATTCGGGTATCAATATGTTCAATGAACCAATCAATCCAAATCAATCACAACATATAGTTTAGCACCCAATTTCACGCAATTAAGCACTAAAACCACACATGCCGATTGCTTGCCAAACATTTCATAAATTGGCCATGCCAAGCATATCATAGAGCATCACACAATCACATTCGAGCCACATCTAATTTAACATCCTCTCGGGTGATCATCGTTCCCTAAGCCGTTCACCCTAAAACCTCGAATAAACAATTATGGCCCGAATCCTCCCGATACTAAACCAGCCATGAACAGTCAGTCTGAGGCCCTCAACTCACTTTCAATTCATCACATTAGGCTCCCCAATTTGCCACGAAAACAGCCACTACTCGGCCTACAAATCACATCCGCCGAATCCGCAATTTCGCCCAAATCAAGGCTCCTAAGCTTAGCCGCCATTCAGCACACCACAAACCACTAAACCTCGATTAAAACATCACGCTAAGCCACCAAACGCACCACAACATTAGCCCTTAACAGCCTCCACAAACTAACCCCCAAATTGATCGCGCCTTGTCCAATTCAAATCCGATATGGACAGCCCCCACACGGTTTACTCTAGGCCGACGAATCTCCTCAAAATACTCTATTAGGCTCCCTGAGAGCTCACTCAAATCAGCCACCATGAGGACCATACTAGGCGCGCACTACATTCCACAATTGAACCCGAACTTAACCCGAACTCGGGCCGATTTGATCCAACACTTCCAGCCAACACACAGCACATTCTCAGCCGCTAAACCTCATTAAAATTATCACACTAAGCCACGAAATAGCCACAAGATCAGCCACCATACGATCCACAAAATTTCATCCGCCAAGTCCACAATTTCGCCCAAATCAAGGCATTTATGCTTCGCCACAACACAGCGCTCTATGGTCCACTAAACCTCAATTAAATCATCATTCTCGGTCACCAAACGCGCCACAAAATCAGCCCCTAACAGCCTTCACATGCTAATCCCTAAATTACCCTAATTAACCCCTAAAACCCATCTAGAAATGTAAATTAGCCTAATGTGGGTTTAGGGTTGCACTCACTTGGATTCCTAGGTTCCAAATAGGGCTGAGCAAGTGGCAATGGCGGCTGGACAGCGGCGGTCCCGCGCCGGAACTGTGGCGGCGAGCGGCGGCTCCGGCGAACGGCGCGAGCGGCGGTGACGGTCTAGGCGATTCCACGGCCTAGAGAGGGAGAGAGGGACACGGCCAGAGAGAGAGAGAGAGAAGAGGGACGAGAGAGAGAGAGAAGTGGGACGGCTAGGTGCTAGGCGAGGTGGTGGTGGTGGCGGCGAATCGGCTCCGGCGGCGGCGGAGCTCCTCCGGCGAGATTGGCCTTTCACGGCCAAACAAGAAGGAAATGAGAGGGAGAGAGTGAGGCGTGGGAGGAGGGGCTGCCGGCTGAGGTGAGAGGAATGGCGGCTCATGGCGGCGGCACCGGCGGCGGCGACGGCGCTCCGGCGATGGCGCACGAGGCTGAGGAAGATGGGCGAACCGGCGGCGACGGAGCAGCACGGCGACGGCTGGGACGACGGCGGCGACGTCCAGGTATTGCGGCGGTGTTGGGGGGCTGGCTGGACGGTGGCCGGGACTCGCCGGACGCTACGGCAAGCGGCGACGAGCCGAGCTCGCGCGCTCGGGAGGGGAGGAAGGCGGTGTCGGGCGGAGCTGCCGGGCGACGTGGCGGTACGAGGAGGACGGCGGCGTCGGCGGCTGGTGGGGCGGCGTCGGGCGGAGGCGGAAGGACGGTCGAACGGCGGTTCGCGAGTAGGGCAGAAACGAAGCAGAACCAGTCGGGGCTGGGGGAAGAAGAAGGAAGAGGAAGAAGAAGAAAAGAAGAAGAAGAGAGAGAGAAAGGGGAAAAAGGAAAGAGGAGAGAGAGAGAAGGACAGACGTGGGCGAAGGGACGTCGCACGGGAGTGGGTGGCGCGGCGCAGAGGAGAGAGGAGAGAGAGAGGGAGAGAAAGAGAGACTCAAAAGTCAAACCTCTCACTTAAGTGCGATCCGACGGACACGGTTCAAACCCAAAATGGTCACAAAAAACGCCAAATAATAATATAGGACAAAGGGCCAAAATAAAATAATCCAAAACACACTGCGATGGAGGTCTACTAGTCCAAATCCCCACCCGGTCCAAAATTTCACTTTCTCACTATTCCTGGTAATTTCGACGCTGGCCACAACAATATCGACACCGTCCAATTTATTTCGTCCCGAAACTTCGAGAAATTCGACACCAAAGTTTGGGCTCTAAATAACGGCCAAATTCGATCGAGTGCGATTCTAGCGAAATCTCTAATTTAAAAATAATAATCGAGAGTGATGAGTTCCCGGGCGAGATTTTACTATAAGCACACTGACAAATTACACGTTTTATAAATCCCAAAAATGGGCCGAAATTCAGAATGTCACACTTTTCCTTTGTTGTTGAATTTATGGTTCCTCTTGCGCTTAAAGTCCGAAGCTTTGCCCGAACCTAATTCTGCAACATAAGCAGGGGTAGAGGATTTTGCAGCCTTTAGGCGCTCATCTTCTAATTCTAAATGACGCGCAATATCGTCAAAAGTGACAATATTCTCATTGTACATCATATTGATTTTCATATGTTCCCAACTGTCAGGAAGAGACCTTATAACAGCCTGAACTTGCTGTTCATCAGTTAAGGTATGACCTGCCGACTTCAGCTCACGTATCATGTTTGACATTTCCCGAAGATGCTGCCTTATCGATAGATTTGAGCGCTTCCGGTATGTGTCAAATTTGATGGTGAGCCTCCTCAACTTAGTGGCAGACATACCCCCAAACTTATCTTTCAAAGCAACCCACATTGCTTGAAATTTGTCATAACTTTCAAACTCACACATGAGATTATCTTGCATACAACTCAGCAACGTGATGCAGGGAGGTGTTTGGATGTATGGTTTATTTTATGCATGAAGCGCTGTATGATATAACCTGTTGTGCATGCCTTGCATTTACACTACACCGCACACACTACCCGCTGCCGGACCTGGGCGGCACAGGTTTAGGATGGTACTGAGACAGCGGACACCCCGACCACACCTGCGTGGTACGGGTCACCCTCCTTGGTCCCGAAAGTTCTTTCACGGTGTCATTAAGTTCCCACCACGGTTGCACCCTTTGCAACCCAGGTCGGCTCCTTGACTAAGCCGGAGTCAGGGGAACCCCGGCCTAACCACTACCATGACTGGTTTAGCCCGCTAATCCTCACGTCTCCACTTTGCAAGCCATAATCTAGATAGAAATCGAACCTCACATTTCATGCGCATGTCTATGTGATTGCCATGGTCCTATCGGGTGAAGTAAGTTTTCTGAACCTTTATCTCGCAATTTATTTATGTTTCGTATTTTCTTTGGTCGGTCCATGACATTAGGTCGGTCGTGAGTCTTGGTCTATAAACTATGGGAGGGGCAGACATTCGGATTCTTCATGCTCCTAAGGACAAGCTCCGTGCCTGGTGGAACCTACTCAGTCCGACCAACCGTAAGCTAGTTGAGGACCACATCGGGAGGCTATTCCCCTTATTGGAAGTCAAAGTCCATACCGGCCTCGTTCGAGCATTAACACACTTCTGGTGTCTCGAGACATCTACCTTTATATTCAGTAAGCATGAGCTCACCCCGACTTTGGAAGAATATAGCGTGATCATTAGAAAACCTTTAGGGTCAGAATTAGTTACACCACCTCTAGGAATCGATTCCACCTTAATGTTGTTTGAATTTTTGGGTGTCGGAAAAGATGAATTGGGAAAAGTCTTGAAAGCAAATCGTGGGACATGTCCATTTTCATTCTTGAGTCAATGTTTTGATAAAGCCACATCTTTTCAAAAAGGCAGAATCTTTTTGCTAGCATTTTTCGGGTTCGTGATTTTTCCTCACTGTAAGAATGCGTGTAGTCCGTCAATTGCATGGTTGGTCCAACAAGTCTGTCTTGAAAAGAATTTTATCAACAGCATTTTAGCCGAGACTTTTATTTCCCTCACTAAATTTAAGCAACATGTTGACAAAACGTTTCATGCCCCCCTTGAACTTTTGCAAATTTGATTTTTGTCTCACATAAAAGGGTGTAGCGATTTACTCACAATATCCGAGCTTAGTGATTCTAGCCATCCCGTCTTGAGGTATAAAGAAAAACAAAGGAACGCACCTGATTATCATTACTCCGAGTGGATCATTTTCATGAAAAACGCTAGACCCGAAGGTTTCCAATGGCATGCTAACTGGTTCAAAGTCGAGGAAGCTCGGCTTACATGTGATGGTATCTGGCCGGTTCCACTATTGGGCTTCACGGGTGCAATCGAATACTACCCCACCAGAGTATCTCGTTAGTACCGGATTCTCCAAGGGCTCCCTTCGGCATTACAACCGGAACTCTTCCAGGTCGACTTCACCAATAACGATGAAGACCACGAAGGGACCATAGCCCAGCTCAAGACGATGTGGAAGAAGTGTCGTCTTTTAAAGATAGCTCTGCCCAAAAAAGAGCTCAAGGGGGAGCAAAAGTCCTATTTCGCGACAACCGAGTATATTCGACGGCATAAGATCCCACAGGAGTTACGCCCGAAGATACCCAAGATGCCTCTCAAGCCCGCCACTCGCTCAGAGAACAACCGTCTCAAAAGGAAGGTGGAAGAAGCTCAAGAAAAAGCCTCCAATATAGCTCAAGCTTATGAGCAGTTGAAGAAGGAAGTCGCCTCCCATATGTCTATGGATCAAGCCAAATAGAAAAGCTTGAACCTATGTTCTCATTTCAATTTTAGTCTTTAGTCTTGTTTAGGAATTGAGTCATTTGTTTTTTAGCATTTCTGTTTAGGTGATTTCAAGTTATAGCCGTTGTAAATAACTTCATCATTTCAATAAAGAGGTCATTTTTAATCAATGTGGTGAGACCAATATCATGGATCGGCGAGTGATTCTTCTTGACACTTATGTATGCCTGTTTTATCCATGAAACCAGGTAATTACGGACCGATCACGATCGCCTATTCGTACGCTGTCGAGAACTAGAATGGCCGATCAAACTGACTTACGAGATCGTATCATTGGCATTGAGGACCAAATGAAGCAATTCCTCGCCGCAATGCAACAAATGTCTGCTGAGATCAAAGCCCTTCGACTGACTCCCATTCCTGCATTCCCTGAGGCATCAGCCCCAAAACATAAAGGTAGAAAAATGCCGATAGTGAGGAAGATGACGATCTTCCCCATTTAGTAGATGACCCCGTCCAGATTATCGTCAATAAGGATAAACCTGATGAACGGGTCAACAAGCTTGAAGAGAGAGTGAAGCAGCTGGAAGACTCACATGATTCACTCTCAATCGACTTATCTCTTTACTTACAGAACAAAATCCCGAAGAAGTTCAAGAGGCCAGATTTTGACAAGTACAATTGCACCTCCTGCCCAAAAGCACACCTGCAGCTATACCACGTACAGATGAGCCCATACGTTGATAATGAACTCCTAATGATCCATGCATTTCAAGCAAGTTTGACGGGTCCTGCCTTGAACTGGTATCTCATGAAGAAGATAAATAGCCTCAAAACCTGGAAGGAAGTTAGTGAAGCATTTCTAAAGCAGTACAGGTTCATAACGGACATCATTCCCATCCGCGAAGACCTCAAGCGTGCTCAGATGAAAAAGACTAAGTCGTTCAAGGATTATGCTATCAGATGGAGAAATATAGCCGCTCAGGTTATCCCAGAACCTATAGACAGTGAATTGAAGAGGATGTTCATTAAAACTCTCTCGTTCGAGTATCGTAATCGGATGGTAGCCATTCCGGCTGAGAACTTCAATCAACTCATCCCCATAGGCGAACAGATTGAGATAGGGCTGAAAGATGGGTGGTTTATGGAGCCGTCTTCCTCAACCAAAAGATTTGGTGCAAGGAAGGAGAAGGAACCGGCACCTGAAGTGAATGTAACTTATACCCAATCGGGCCGACGGAACGTTAAGGGCCCGTTTGGTAACGTGCCAATAGTAAAAATTTCTGTTCTTTTGTTCCCGAAATAGTTTGGGAAACGAAATGCGTTTGGTAAACTTTTTGTTCCTCGGCACATTTTTGCAAAAATTTGTGCCGAGAAACAGCGTTTGGAAGAGAAACAAGAAGTAAAAAAAGTTGCTTCTTGTTTCTTAGACAATTTTGAGAATCAGTTTTTTTCTTCTTTTTCTTTTTTTCTTTTCTTATTTTGTGGTGTTGTTCTTAGCCGAGCCGGCCGCGGCGACCGCGGCGGCCACCGCGACCGGCCACAGCCAGGGCGGCGAGGTGAGGCCGGACCCTCGTCGCCCGGGCGAGCGGCCTTGCCCAGATCGAGCGAGGCCAAGCCTCGCCGTCGGTCGCGGCAGCGACGGCGAGGTCGGCTCGCCGCAGAGCCGCGAGAGGCTTGGCTCTCGCCAGATCTGGGCGAGCCGAGCCTCGCCGTCTCGGCGAGGCCGCCTGCCCCGGCGGCATGGTCCAGCCACTCGCCGCCGGCGAGGGCGACCTCGCCCGCCGGCGGCCGGCGAGGTCCGTGACGCCTCGCCGGCCCACGGCTGTGGCCGGCCGCGGCGACGGCCATGGCCAAAGAAGAAATTAAAAAGAAAAAAATTTTAAACAATTCAAAATATTATTAAAATATTATTTGGGAACAGAAATTTTGTGTAGTTACCAAATGCATTTCTATTCTTTTCTACTCTAGAAATATAAATTTTGGACATTTATCAAACGCCTTCAAATACTCGAAATTGTTTCCGGCACGAATCAAAAAATCATTTCTATTCGAATAGCGCCCGGCACGTAATGGTATTCATGCGCACCCTAATCCTGCTCCGGCAATTCAAGTAGCAGAAACTCAACAACAAAGCATAGGTCGTCAATCCTTTCAGAAGAAGAACAACAAGAGGCAATTCACCCCCTCACCGGGTCGTTGTCTCAAGTGTTGGCGATCCTCCGGAAGAAAGGTTTGTTTACTACTGAGCCAAAGCGGTCCAATCTCAAGCAGTTCTATAACTATGATCCGTCCAAGAAATGTGATTATCATATGGGTGAAGTGAGGCATTCAACTGATGACTGTATCACTCTCAAGCATCGGGTCCAGAACTTGCTTGATACAAAGGCATTTTCCTTTCAACCCGCTAAGCCGAATGTTCAGAGCAACCCACTCCTTGATCATGCAGGAAATGTGAATGCCATATTCAATTTCGATTCTGGTCGAATCAAGAATATAAAGGTGCGTATGACCGATGTTTATAATGAGTTAGTGAAAGCCAGTTATTACCCGAGTAATGATATCCTTCCCCTGGTTATCATGAGAGAAAAAATTTCCAGAATAGTAAAAGCCGGGATGATCGTTTATGCTGATCACACTGGCATCATTTCCACTATCTCCAAAGTAGTTATTGATTGGGAGGAGGAGTTTGCTGCATTGAACACCAGAGAAGATAAGGCCGACCCTCTACTTGAGGACATGCCTCCGCTTGAGGATGCATCCGATGAAGAAGGGATCGTAGTAAGCACGCCTATAGCTGATGAAGGAATAGTGATCGAGATACCTCAACCATATGAGTACAGTGATAATAAGGCCGTCTCTTGGTCTTACAGTCTTGATGTCAACTTGGTTACCAGATTCGGGCATACCTATGGCCAAGCTAATGCCCAACCTGCAAAGCCTGTGACCGATGAAGAAGCAAAGGAGTTTCTGGCTGTGATTAAGGCTAGCGAATACAACGTAGTTGAACAATTGCGCAAGATGCCCGCGCAAATCTCGCTGCTTGAACTACTCCAGACATCTGTCAAGCATCAGAAAGCCCTAATGATGGTGTTAAGTGAAGTCCACGTGCCCGAGACGATCGATCATGACAAATTGGAGGAATTTGTGAGTTCTATACTCCTCGAGGACCTCATAGCCTTTTCAGATGAAGAGTTCCCTCTAGAAGGGAGGGGGCTTACCAAGGCACTTTACATTTCTGTCAAAATACAAGGCCTCGCATGTAGCCCGAGTACTCATTGACAACAGATCAGCCTTAAACATCTGTCCTTTGGCGACTTTACACCGCCTCAAGATAGATCCTTCTAGGATAAATTTTGCCAAGACCTCCATGCGAGCCTTTGACGGAACGAAGAAAGAAGTGATGGGAGAAGTCCACCTTGACATACAGATAGGACCAATAATGTTCAACATCCTATTTCAAATTATGGACATTCCCACTGCGTTCAATTTTCTGTTGGGTCGTCCATGGATTCATACTGCCAAAGCTGTGCCATCAAGTCTACATCAGAAGGTGAAGTTCGTTGTAGAGAGAAAGTTAATCACAGTCCACAGTGAAGAAGAGCACCCAATTTACCACGCAACGCTATCCCCTATGTTGAGCCGGATTGCAAAATAGAATCGAGCTATCAATCGCTCGAGCTCGTATCGACCATACATGCGTCTAGAGGATTATCGCCGCCCATTCCTAAGGTGTCAAATGCTGCAGTCATGGTTGGAAGAGTAATGGTGTCCCATGGCTTTACTCCGGGTGAAGGCCTTGGTAGGAATGATCAAGGTATCCGCCGACCGGTGGAAGTCTCTTGGAGGCCCTACACTACTGGGTTAGGGTATCAGGGGCCAAGTGAGCCAAATAATAGGGGACGTGGACGTGGACAACGTGGCAGAGGACGTGGTCAAGGAGACGGGCAGAATAGGCAAGGATCATAGGAAGAGTTGAATGGTGAAGAACGTGGGCGTGAAAGCACACAAAATAATGGAGAGCTTTGGCGTGGTAGGTTGCCTCCACACATCCGCGCCACATTTCCAGGCCCTGCAAGAATGATACATGAAGAGAAGGAAGTGATTGATACATTGGGGCAACCGAGTGGCAAGTTCGACTACTATGTAAAATACTCGGTGCCCCCGAGCTACTATATTGACCCGCGTGATATTATCCCCGATGAATGGAGAGGTATGGATGATCCAACACCTCCACTGACAGAAGACCCTGATGATGCGAAGGAGGGAATCATTGTCCTGTTCGATGACATGCTTATTGGAGCTATCGAGGAAAGACCGTTGACGGGAAAGGGCACTGGCCCACAAGAATAACACCTTTACTTTTTTCGCACACTACCCTGCGTGGGAATTTTTATTGCTTTTTAGGACTTGCCACGTCTCGGGAGCTGCTTTTTAGGACTTTTCGTTTCTAAGACTTAATTGTCGCAATTTTCATTCCAATAAATGTAATTCATTTGGTGATAATCAATGAAATTACAAGTTATTTTCATTTTTGAGGACATGTTGAGGTACATCAAACCAGCCCAATGATGATATCCAACCGATAAAAGAAAAATATAGTCCAAGGAGAATTATGAGGCCTGGGCTTATTCATGCTCCCTCGTGTTAAAACCTTTTTGAAAAGATTTTTGCGACAAAAGTTTTCAAATGTCTGGTTTATACTCTGAGTCACAAACATTTCACGTATGAATAAATGGTTCCAATCAATTTAAAGATGGAATGTGTGCATTTACTTTAAATTCTGCTTGATCATTTTGTCAGTCTGCATCATCGATTTCAAAAGGGAAATCTATTTGGACAATCTGATAACTCATGTGGAATGAATTGAATATGTTGAATGAGGTACATTGAGATGATGAAAGGCAAGCCCTATCCTATATACAATCCCATACACTAATCCCAGTGAGTTGAGTGGAAAAATTCCATGTCTGCAAGGTAAATGGTTATCTCGCAAAAGGTACGGCGACCGAAACGACGAAAGGCGGTTCATTTCTCTATCCCAAACACCATAGGTTATCCATTATTTCGCCACTTTGAGCCTAAACGCCTGGATAAATATTTTCAAATTACCCCTGTCAAGAACCACCCCACATAGGGGCAAACTAGAGATGAATTCACACAAAGTTCAAGTGCCTTAGGATGACGAAGAGTATTTCTTTCTCTATCCTATAGACGCTTTACCCTTTGCTACGCCCAATTGAGCCTGCAAATTCATTTCTTAAACCCAGTTGGTGATCATCCCCCATACTGGGACAAGGTTAGAGCCATCACTGTCTAAGCAGCATATCCAGAGCATCAATAGAGGACAGAAATCCTTGAGAGTCTAAATGGCGAGTCATTCAGTTAGAGTATGGTTGGCAAATGTATGCATTGTAAACAGTGTATGTCAAGTGAGTCCAAAAAAAAAAAAAGGTGGCCAAGAAAAGCAGTGTGCCTAGTAAAAGCAAGGCCGATGCCCAATGATGAAAAATAAGTGTATCAAAATCATCCCCAGTGGGATAGTCATAGCCCTACAAATTTAAAGAAGTGGTGAATTCAAGCCCAAAGCATTCGCTGAAAAGACAATTCCCGAGGATGAAGAAGAAGACTGGTGACAATGCTGAGATGATCACCAACTTATTCACCCCAATTATACACATTTTGAGCCTGATAATCCATTCATTTCTCAACCCATGAGCCTGGTCTATGTTACGTCCCTTACAAAGTCTCTTCAGATTATGGCACTTGAGCTACCGTAAGATTCGGATGTTTATAAGCTTAGCTCGAAGAAGTGCGAGCAAATCTATTTCAATCTCATTTTGCAAGGTTCTTGACTTGTAAACTCAAAGACAATTGTGGAGTATTGTTCTTTCAATAGCCTTGACTCAAAGAGTCCCCTTTGCTAAGCCATTGACCAAGCCCATATTATGGTCCCGACAAAGACCTCTCAAATTGGTAAGGTCGTACCGCTTGCGAGAATACTCGGACCCTTGTCGACATGATGATGGTGAGATGGAGCGATTCTCATAAAGAGCCACTTTTCGATGAGGATGAGAGAAAGCCCTTTCGGACCGAAAGTCCCTCTCGGATCGGAAGTCCCTCATTCGACATTTTCAAGATATCTGCTTGTAAATCCGGATTGTCTTGTCATGATTCTCCCCAGTGAAGTTTTGTAATGCCGATTCGACAAAATCGTCATGCATGAAAACCAGTAGAATTTATAATGCATGAGTATATGCGTCCTTGATTGCCCATGAATGCATATTACTTGTTGTCTATAATCGTGTCTAGCAGGAGACACGCTCTCAAGAGTAAGAGATATCAACAGGTAAGTATGTCTCTACCCCTTCAGATGCTTGCGTTTATCCAGGTATTCCTTAACCTGTTTGAGCAATCGACAGGCCCCCAATCTTTAATCAATTGTGTTGCAGTCGTTTGACGTCTTCGACAACGTCCAGACATCTATCGATCAAGTCTTTGTAGGTACCTCTGATGATATCCAGGTACTTTGTCAAGGAATCTCTGAACATCCGGGTTTGCCCATTTTGTTCACCCAATCGTTAAGTACTCGTGACGATATCCAGGTATTTATCGATCAAGTCCTTTCAAATATCTTAGATGATAACTAGATATTTTGTTAGGCTCACTTTTCACATAATCTCGGGAATATTCCCTTGTGTCACACCTATGAGGAAGGTATAGGTGCAGCGGCCAAATCTTTACGAGTACCTATGGCGATGTATAGGTATTTCGTAAAGGTCGGAATATTCTCCTAATCTCGGGAAGGTTCCCCAGTGTTGCACCTATAACGATAACTAGGTGCAGCGACCAAATCTTTACAAGTACCTATGAGGAAGGTATAGGTATCTCATAAAGGTCGAAACATTTTCCCAATCTCATAAGACTCCCCTGTAGCACACCTATGAGGAAGGTATAGGTGCAGCAACCAAATCTTTACGAGTACCTATGAGGAAGGTATAGGTATTTCGTAAAGGTCGGAATATTCTCCTAATCTCAAAAGGTTCCCCCGTGACATACCTATGAGAAAGATATAGATACAGCGGCCAAATCTTTACGAGTCCTTATGAGGAAGGTATAGGTATTTTGTAAATGTCGGAACATTTCCATTTCGCTGAATCTTTCTCTCGAGAACCCTAGACGATAACTGGGTGCCTTAAACTTTCTTCATGTGTCTTGACTGAATTGCAGGTCACCGAAGTCCATCAGTGTTCATAAGGCAACATCTTTGGAACAAAGCCCAAGTAATTGTTAAATGATACAGAATCAGAATCATGCCTCGATTTACTTTACCACTCCTACAAGGTAAGTAACTTCAAGTACGTTTTTATTATTCGCATGCATCATTTCTTATTGCATTTCAAAATGGGACTCATACTCCCACAAAAAAATAACATTCATTGCATGGTTAAAATTTAGGTATCATTTAGTCTTTGAATGCAACCTCTGCGAGCTCACCTTCAAAGAGGGGCAGCTGTTGACACCTAAATTTTGATTAACCATTTAGTGATTAATTACATAGTAAATCAGGGATTAAATTTTAACCCCTAAACAAAAATATTAAAATTGCATAGCATATAGTTTAGGTTCATATAGGTTAATTGCATTCCACATCAAACCAGCGGTGGCAAGTAAGCTGAAAATTCATCGTGTAAACCGAGCTCGGGCGTCAAACGAAATTCCGCTCATTCAAAGGATGGGGCAATGGGTCTTGGTTGTCTTATTTTGAGCTTAAATTAGCCCATTGAGCTTAATTAGAGAAAATCTCAAATTAATTGAACCCATTCAGAATTAAAATAAAATTAGATGATAAAGCCTAAGCTGAAGCCCACTAGGATTAGAAAGCCCAGTCAATTAACCTAGGCATGCGATATAAATATGTCGTTATACGTTATAATCAAAGGAGACTTTCATAATTTTTGGAAAACACAATTTCAGAGAGCAGGAGAGACACACGTAGATGAGAGAGAAGACAAAAAAAGAGAGAGACTCGGCTGGATCCTCACAGTCTCAACCCTGAGCTCCCTCTTGGCCATGCTTTCCACGTTGCACCGCCGTTGCTCATCACTTGTTTCTGACGACGTTCACTGCTGTCGCTGTCTGGAAGCTCCTGTCCCGCGAAGTTACAAGAATACAGAGAGAGAACGACGTCCATCGGGGAGGGCGTTAAGAAGGGGCAGCCACAATTCAGAGTGGGTGTCGTATGTAGAAGATACAAGCGAGAGATTGAGGAACATGTGCAGTGAAGGGGGCCCACTCTCCATCAATTCTCATCTTCATACCTCAGTGTGATTCACGTAGAAGACCATCTCAAGCGTTGACTTCACACACGGACGCACGTTTAACACATTGGAGTAGACTTGTGATGTCCGTTCTAGCAAACGTCCGTTCCTAGTTTAAATTAGGTGTTATTGTAATCCTAATAGATTATTTAGGTTATTTTAAGATTTCGAATTTTCATGAAAATCCCAAAAGAATAAGTTACTTTAAGATAGATTGGGATAGATTGCATTCCTAATTTGAGTAACTTTTAATTTCAAATTTTAATAAAAAATATAAAAAAAAGAAGTTGTTAGATTGCGTGTTATTTTAGACATCTTTTAATTTCGAATTTCATTGGAAAAATACCAAAAATAAATCATTTGTCCGTCATTAGAATTAGGTCACTTCGACGCATGACTTATAGTTCGCATGCTAGGTTGCATTAATTGCATGTCATTTTTGCACGTCATTGCATATAGGTTAGTTTGCATTTTAATAAAGCGCAAACCCTAAAGAACACCTTGAGTGCCTTGCTTTATTAATTAGAAATCATAGTAGGATTGTCTGTATGATTTTTTACTAACAATGTAGATGCTTACGTTGCATTAAGGTACGTCATTCTCCTAATCTTGCAATCTATTCATTGCTTTCTTGGGTGTTAAATTGGTGGTTTGCGCACCCGCATGAACACCTCACATGTTAGTGATTAAGTAATAAAATGGATTCAGACTGCCTGCATAGACATTTTTTGAAAAGAAAAGGTACCGAAAGGGCGTTAGACTAGATCTAGCTTAATCAAGTCCTCGAACTTAGAATCTCTGGTTCATAGGAATAAAACATATCTCCTTATGTTTTATTTAGGTTTCTAATCGACCTACCACAAATAGACTAGTGGCGACTCCAAGCATGAAAACTTTTGTATATTAAAAACTTAAACCCTAAGTTGCGAATTGATAAGGCTTGGGAGGGTCCGAGTTAGGCTTAGTCTTAATAATCCATTAGCCTGAGAAATTTAGGTCGTGACAGTTCATGTTAGCAATTTCCGCGCCTAACGTCCTGGGCACCGATGTTCCGGGAAAATGATTTCCCATTTTTGAAAGAGGAAAACATTTTCTTGAATTTAAGCTTTGGTAGAAAAACATTTTCGGTTGACTAATTTTCTTAAGCAAACTAAACGCTGAAAAATGATGAAAAAAAAATTTTCAAAAATTATTTTCCGCAAAACACACGGAGCCTTCAATTTCTCTAAGTAGTTACGTAACAAACCTTCTATTTTCATTTGACACGTACCTCACCTTTGAAATTCATATCTCTATTATCCTAGTGAAAATTGCACCCATTCGTTTCCTATCTGGCATGCCCATAGCACGCTAAATATCTAGTCTATTTCTAAACTAATTTTAGGCTTCGACTTTGGTATCCCTAGAGTCACTCGAAAACCCTATACGTGGTGCCTCCGAAAGTGGTCAACGAAGGGAATTGTTCTATAATCGGGCGGACCACTCCACTTGTCTTAGATTTAACTTCTTCCCTACGTATAATTTGGTGGACGATTGAGACTTGGGAGTGAGGACAAATGATTGTTGCTTTCGTTGGCTTATTCATGCCTCATTAGCTTAAACAAATGACTAAATCAACGAGCTTTACTCTTATATATTTGCACACGAATCATGTTTTTTCCTGAAAAAGCTCTATAAAACACAAGTATGATAATAAGGTCGGCAGCCACGGATTGACCGAATTATAATAAGTGTGATAATTTACGTGCACTCTTTGGTATTTCCTCCGTACAATAAGTGTGATAAACAAACCAAGTGATGGTCATGGATGGACCATCCCTCGTATAATATCACATATCTTAAGTGCAATGAAAGAGATCGTTAACTAATCCATAAATAATGTGCATGTGTGCACGCTACTTTAAGAGTTTGTGGAATTAGCTCACTTACAATATTGCACGGTTGAGATACTTGAGGATTACCCTTTTTTTTTGTAAATTTGTTTTTGAAGCAGAATACTTTTCTATAATTCGAGGATATGAAGGACTCTTTATTTCTCATTCCGTGTATGGAAGTTGAAATGACTACTTGAAGTTCGTAAAGGACCGTATATTTCTCCTTTAGCTTTTATAACAGTGAGACCACCATCAAAATTAGAAATGCGGCCGGAACAACATGACCACAACCGTACCAGACAACCTGCAAAATCAACACGAGGTGGATGAAGTGGAAGCATTAAATTCCATTGAAGATAATCGACCCACAAGCCCAACTCAAGTCTCGTCAGTTAACGAAGCCTATGATATTTATGCAAGCTAAGGGAGATTTTGGCCATCACATGATCTAATGGGTCCCACGAGGAGAAGACACTCAAGATGGAGATTCTAGGAGCTATAGATTAAAGGCTGATTCGGCTGGGTCAATGCGAGAGGGTTGTTTTCTAATTTGGAATAAATTTCCTAATTTAAGTAAACTTTTTTGTTTAAGTAGATTTCTTGATTTGAGTAGGTTTTCTAAATTTAAGTAGCTTTTTTTCTAATTTGAATAGGTTTTCTAGTTTGATTAAGTTTCCTAGTTTGAGTGATTTCCTACTTTAATATTTCTTAGTTCCTATGTCTTAGTCCGTCTATGAAAAGAAAGTGCACTCTCAAATGTAAAAATTTAGATTTACAGTTGATAATATACAAGAACTCTTCTCAAGTGAGTGAATCATTCAGTTGTTATCCAATTCTTTGGTGCTGAATCTTGAAGTTCTTTATCTTGGTTGATGGAATACTTATTTATGCTTTGGTGATGAACTTTTCCATCCCAAAGTTATTTTCCCTCAAATGCACCAAGCACTTTGATTCATCCCATCAAACATGTTCAACATTCTCATAAACTCATGTGTCTCTTGAGTTAGAAATCGCTCAACATTCCAATCGATTATGCCAATCCAAGGGTGCTAAGGGTGGGAGATGTTCAACTTACACTTAAAGTTAAATATCGCGGGTCAAATTTTGTGTAAAATATTGACAGGTCAAGAGTAAGATTTTTCGCAACTCATTTTGCAAGATAATTTAATAATATAATATAATATAATATAGTATAGTATAGTATAGTATATATCCAAAGTAATCAATCAAATCTAGACATCTACATATCTTTTCAATAATTCTTTAAGAGAATTAACATTTTCTGATGGACCATTACCCTCGTTGGACACTTCCTATTACGAACAGTCTCGTTGACAAAAATCCATCTATATATGTCGGCCTCCTAAATAGAAAGAATGAGATATCCCTCTAGCTGAAACACAACTGGCTCACCTACACTCCTCTCTTGTTAGCATACTAAGCTAATCATCGGTCTTTGTGATTTCTCATCCTCTGGATTGTTATCAATGGAGACACAGGTAAGCGCACTAGGGAGGACGCTCCTCGTGCCATGTGTTCAGGACATGCTGAAGGAGAACCCGACCAAAGTCCCGAAGAGATACGTCCGCGACGATCAAGAATCTCCCGTGATCACCGACGCTTGTTCCGGCTTGCCTCAAGTCCCCGTGATCGACTTGGGGAGGTTGGTTTCGGAGGACGGTGCAGAGCCGGAGCTCGAGAAGCTGCACCATGCGTGCAAAGACTGGGGCTTCTTTCAGGTACAAAACAACTACTGCATTTCAAAAACAAAGTGTTCGACAAAATGTCTGAGAAAAAAAGGGTGTTCATCGATTGAAAGAGATTAAAATCCACATGATGTCCTGAGTACTTTTACTACATGTGGGCTCTCAACGTTGTGATAGATGGTATACGAGTCATTCAAATGGATTTGCAAGGGATGCATGGTAAGGATTAACCCGAGAGGCTGGCAAAGCTCAGGCGACCATCGCCACTAGGAACAGTTAGATGTACAACTTTTAGCCATCATTTAATGTAGTCTAGGAGATTTTCCCCTGGAATTTCTTTATTTTGCTCCCCGGACTCACTTTTTACCTCATACCAAATCTAAGTTTCTGCAGCAGCCCCTCTGCATCCTGAATTCATGGGGTCAAGATAGTGGGATGTTTCTGTGCCATCCTGATTTCCTGATTTCATGTTTCGCTTTTGTTACATCACCATATAATCAATACAAGATCTTCGTAAAAGGTGTGTGAAATCAGACTTAGATTGGCATATAAGACAATTGGTTTTGCTTCGGAAGAATTTTGAAGACAAGGGCAAAAGAGATTCACTACATTATGAATGAGCCTACCTTTTGATAGGATGAGGAACATGGACTGAGCCTGGCATATAAACGATTACCTTTAACAAAAAAAAAAATATAAGCAATTACCTAAACTAGCACTTAGACATTATAATATTGTGGAGTTAACGAAGAACAAGGAAGATCCAACACTCACAAGTTAAATTGAAAAGATACCCCGTAGATTTTGCCAAGAAGTTTTTCTTAAATTGCACTATCTGTGCGCGTTTCTCACAATTAATGGGGAAATATATGCGAACAATAACCAATCCCACATTGGCAAGTCAACGTTTCCGATTGACCATGCATTACAATTTATTACATTAAATTACAGTCAATTTGAGGTAGTCCACATCTGTTGTTTGCATGCCACACTTAGTCAGTTGACCAGGTATTGACCTCGTGTTCGGAAAAGAAGACTGATTGTTGTACCTTTGAGATTAGGTAAAGCAATGTTGTTGTTTAAGGGGATTATGGCCGCACACTGTCTTTATATGAATTTGGAGATGTGAGTTCCTCGATTGTCTCTGTCGTAAAGACTGCTAATGAGACAGATTTATCTATTGCAACATTCTTAATTAATGTTGGAATTGAGATCTGTTGTTTACTCATCATTCAGGAGATCAGAACTTTCTCTGTCTTGATCTTAGTGGAATGTCTGTTTCTGGGTGAAGTATGACTGATAGTGTCATGTTAACAATTGTTCAGCTGATAAATCATGAAGTGAGCCCTAAGTTGCTAGGGAAAGTGAAGAAGGGGATCGAAGAGCTGTTCAACATGCCAATGGAAGAGAAGAAGAAGTTTTGGCAGAGAGACGGAGAATTGGAGGGCTTCGGACAGGCCTTTGTGTTCTCGGAAGACCAAAAGCTTGATTGGGCTGACCTGTTCTACGTCAACACCCTCCCTGCTTCTCTCAGGAAGCCTCACTTGTTCCCCAAACTCCCTCTTCCCTTCAGGTTCTCTCTCTCTCTCCTTCACTCTTACCATGGGAAAAACAAGCATAAAAAACACCATAAAATTATTATGTAACAGTTGTGCCACGTGGGCAAACATGCATAAAGTATGAGATCATTTGATTAAGTAAGCGATATTGCGTCAGCATGTCACGTGATATAATCGGGATATGAACAACTTTCTTTTTTACAAGGGTTTAGTGTGGGGCGTGCTCCATAATATTCCCTTATCACCTAAAGAATGAAATTGTCTACATGGTAGAGGCGATTTGGACACCTACTCAAAGGAAATGCAAACCCTAGCCATAAAGCTCCTCTACCTCATGGTGAAGGCTTTAGGAATGGAGGCAAAGGACCTCGAGGGGATGTTTGAAGACGGGTTGCAAGGGATGAGGATGAACTATTACCCACCATGTCCACAACCTGAGCTCGTGATAGGCCTAAACTCTCACTCCGATGCTGACGCGATCACCATTCTCCTCCAGGTCAACGAAATGGAGGGCCTCCAGATAAGGAAAGATGGAAAGTGGATTCCTGTGAAACCTCTCCCTGGTGCTTTCATCATCAATATAGGAGACATTGTTGAGGTAATATTGCAACATCAAATTACTCATTGGACCATATTCATGATAATTCATTGTCTCATTCTCAAAGCCTTCTCTTCATTGGCCGATGGCAGATTATCACGAATGGGATATACCAGAGCATCAACCATCGAGCGACAGTGAATGCAGTGAAGGAGAGGATCTCCATTGCAACGTTCTTCAGTCCGAGAATCGATGCTAAGATTGGTCCCACGCCGAGCCTCATAACCCCGGAGACCCCAGCATTGTTCAGGAGGACAACGGTGGCAGAACATCTGAAGGGCTATCTAACAAGCGAGCTGAAGGGAAAAGCTCATCTTGACGCTATGAGGGTTAGGCACGAGGAACCCTCGAAGAGCTGAGTTATCTTTTGAGCATGAATGTGAAAATGGTGACACGCAGAATGGTCATGAAACCAGACTATATGATATGGGTTTTGTATCTCGTGGAGGTCCTTTTTGAGGAAGACAATAACGACTTCAAAAACTTGCTGTCAGTCTCATCTCTTGCTTATCTGAACCATCAAACAGTCTTGTGAAGTCCATGGCATTGACTTTCTGTTCCATCCTTCTCTTGATCAAGTGATGAATGTGCGGCCTCGTAATAACCTAAGCAGCGCCAAATCGAGGTTCACGAGACTATGGCTCGCATCTTACCTTAACTGATCTATATGGCTAGAGGGGCATTTTTTTAGCTTGGACATACTTATTTAACGCGGTTTTCTCGTCATTAAGAAAAAATAATGAAGAAAGTCATGAGACTAAGCCAAATTTCAGAACTAAAAACAGTTTCTGAATCGTGTGACCAGAAGTTCGGTGGACTGCAAAGTCATCATAAGGCACGGATATTGCATTTCATAATTTCTCTTTTCTTCTACGAGCAAGCCCATTTAAGATAAACAATGGTTTCCGTAATTTCCATATCTCAAGTATCATGCGAGCGAGAAAGTTCGGGTGGATGACTCGTGTGTGGAAAATGTATACATTCAATGGCATGGAGATCTGAAGTAATGTCGTGCGCATAATCCTAACTTTATATTTGTTCCTTAACCACTAAGGATGAGGTTTAGCTGCAATGGGGTTGCAACATTAATGTTACTTCCGAACACGTGATGCGCGTTCGCTTAAGTCTTTAAATCACCGGTAAAGAGATTGAACTATAAATTCACTCCATCAAAACAGGTATTCACAGTCGTTTGCATTACGTTATTGCGGGACCATTGACATATCATTCTTTAATGAGCTAACCTATTTATATATATTTTTTGGTTGGAAACCTATTTATTTTTATTTGTGGGTATTTACACTTTATAAACCCGTAATATTCTTCCCATGAAAGTTATATTTCTGGCGATCCAATTCGAGCCTTGTTTTCATGCCAAAGTTGTAGGATCAGGAAAATACCAATTAGGGTGCGCATGACAACGATTCTGTACCCGGGAACTGATTATGCTCAGAAATGATTCTTTTTTATTCCATGCCCGGGAACAATTTCTAAGCATTTGAAGGCGTTTGGCAACTGTCCAAAATTTCTATTCTTAGAATACAAAAAGAACATAAATGCGTTTAGTAACTACACAAAATTTCTTTTTATTAATAATATTTTGAAATTTTTTAATATTTCTTTCTTTTTTTTCTTTCTTTCCCTTTCCTTCCCTTCCGACCACAGGCCAGGGCCGGTGAGGGCGTCACGGCCCTTGCCATCGCGACCCATCTCCCTCGCCCGGGTCGCGACGGCGAGGTCGGCCTCGCCATGGCTGGGCGAGGCCTCGCCGTCACAGCCGTGAGCCGCCCTCGCCGGCATTAACCTGTGGCCAGTCGCCGTCACAGCTGTGACATCCTGAAAATTTGTCCATTTGGGATTTATAAAATGTTTGGTTTTATGAATGTGCTCGTAGTTAGTTCTCGCCCGGAACTGATCATTCTTAGGATACTAACTATTAGGGAAAGGCTAATTAGAGATTTAAATTCATGCGACTAAGAGGAAATTCGATCGTGAATTGATTTCGACCATAAAATCGTCGATGTGACATTTTGAGCCACTGTCGGCCGATCCAAGGATAGACAGGGGTCAGTTTGCCACTGTCATAATAGTGGATCGCGGGTATTTCCGCTGGACCACGAAATGAATTGACGAATGATCCTGAACCTATACCGAACGATCGTGCCCCTCGGATCTAGCAATTGATCCTCGCGATTAAATGACAACCGAAGTCGTCACGAATCGAATGAATTTGCACGTGACTCGATTTATTGTCAGTCACGGGTCGAATATGCGAATTTCCCCAAAAAGCCGCCCGTTAGTTTGAGAAATGCTCGAGTTACGTTTAATAAAATTTAATTATTTAATTGAGCCCAAACTGGACACCGGAAAATTAGGAAGTCACAACGGGACATTAGGACGACGTTGTGGTTGGAAAGTGCAGCTTCGGATTTGCCCGAATCCTTCAGGAAAATTTAATTTCGGTGAGAAATGAGGAAAGTGACCATTTTACCCTTGGGGATTTATGAAGGGCATGTTTTACGAGGGAGGGGCATTTTGGTCATTTTGCCCTAACTTTTTGGTTGGACATTTTTGCGCTTGGAATTTTATGAAATTCCCAAATTGCCCTTGGATATTTTTGGGAAGGATTCGATCTCGGCCGACGGTTTCAAGATAAGATAAAATCTGGGCCATCGATTTGGATTGAGAGACAAGGGCAGGATGGTAAATTGCCACTTTTGGTCAAAATTGGACTATTTGAGTCCAAGACCCATTCTCTCTCCTCATTCCCTCTCTCTCTCCCTCACGGCAGCCCCCCCACTGTGAGCTCTCTCTCTCCCCTTGGCCGATCACCGCCGCCGCCGGTCATGCCCGCCGAGCCACCGCCCGTCCACCGCCGTACCGCACCATCGCCAGCACCCCACGCCGCCGTCTCTCTCTCCCTCTCTCTCTCGTGTGGCCGTGGGTCACGGCCAAGGAAGCCGGGGCCGCCGCCACCGCCACCGCCAAGCCGCGCCGCCGCTAGCCGCCGTCCCTCGTCGATCGACCCCGCTTTCCGCTCTAGCCGCGCTAGTCTAGAGTTCGGTAAGTCGCGCCCTAAACCTTATTTAGGACGTCGGGTATCGACGGATAATTTAGATTGGACTCGGGTTTAATTAGGCGCGGATTTGCACGGTTTAGGAGCGGAATCGATTAGCGGGCTTTAGGGATGAGTTTGGAAAATTTTGGTGGAAATTTTGAGGTCAAAAGTGGGCTGTGGGTGGCTGATTTGAGTGCTGTGATGCTCGGTTCGGTACGCAAATTGGATATTTAGAACCGGCGAGTAATTGGGGAAAAATGTCGTGAAGAGCCGGAACTGATTTGACGTAGTTTGGATATGGAAAAATGCCAATTTGTATGTTGATTGTGTGTTCGCACTGTGATTGAATTGTGATGGTGAAATGGGGTGCATTAGTGTGCAATTGATTGATTGAAATATGATTTGCTATGTGCACGCTCGGGCCAAAGTGAATTATCTGTCAATTGGCCATATTGGATGCTTATTGAGCATGAAATTGTGTGTGAATTGAGACGTGCACGGGCCACATGTGATTGGCCAATTTAGTGGCAAGCGAGTGTTAAGTGTGTGAATGAACGAGAAATTGTGTGTGGTGTGGCATGTGCGATCGTGGGAATATTTCCGTCTTGAGGCGGTACGACTACGCGGGACGATGCCTGGTATTACCATAGGACGGCCAACCTGAGGCGGTATCATTACGCGGGTTGTGTCGTAGGTGGTAGGTGTTGAGCCTGAGGCGGTACTACTACGCGGGCAAGATACATGGCCTGAGGCGGTACCATTACGCGGGCCGAGGAGTGCTGGGAACATGGCCAACCTGAGGCGGTACCATTACGCGGGTTGCGCACTAGGAGAATGGATGTTGAGCCTGAGGCGGTACTACTACGCGGGCAAGATACATGGCCTGAGGCGGTATCATTACGCGGGACCTGGAGTGTTGTGATAAGTTGGTCGCAGTGAACCTGAGGCGGTACCATTACGCGGGTCACTGGCGAGTGGTGTGGAAAAGAATGTGATGAGGCAAGCGTGAATGCATGATATGTGATTCGAACGTGCAGATTGCACGCTGGGAAGGCCAGGTAAGTACTGATCGTGTGCCTGCTATGTGGTGTTTGGGTGTGTGACTGTGTTTTGTAATTGTCCGGAGGTATGTGATAGCCTAGGTGGGGTTTAGGGGTGTACTTGCTGAGATGTATTCTCATGGTTGTTTCAACCAAACATTTCAGAACCCCGACAGGAACAATGAATCCCCTGCCGCCGCCGCCTGAGCGTTTTGGAGTCCCAATGCACACCGAACATGATGTAGTAGAGTTTCCTGTGGATGACCAAATGACCTGGATTAAGCATACAATCGTAGTTTTTGTAGATATAGGATTACCCCTATGGCAGGCCCATACATATACCGCATGGTTCTTCCAAAACAGGATAGATGAGTTCGGTCCTGTCCGAGGATTTGACCTCCCTTTTGATGGAGTTGGGGACTGGGACCCGTCTGCTATTCGTCCCCCTGATGGCGAATTGACTAGTGTAGAGACCAGTCTGGCGCAGTCAGGACAGCATCCGGCGTCCGCAGCATCAGGGTCTTCGTTGGCTAAGCACGAGCCGGAGCCGGAAGGGTCTCTAGCGGGAGACGACCCCATGGATGTGGATCTGGAGCCAATTCCAGAGGAAGAACCGGAACAAGAAGGGGCAGAGGCCGAACCCGAGAATGAGCCTGCTGAGTCTGCAGAGCCTGAAGAAGAACCGGAGCATATACTCCCTTATGAGCAGTGGATGGACCCCAATTTTGTACCTGAGAACAATTTCTTTGAGGAGTCGGTCAGGGAGGAACGGGTCGAGGTTCCAGCTGAGTCAGGTGATATCAACCACCCGATCGAGATTGAGGTAGAGTCGGAGTCCTCGGAGGAACAGGCTGATCAGGGAAGTCCAGATTCAGAGGACGAGGAATCAGACTCAGAATGGACGCCGAGCAAAGGGCGTAGGGGTTAGCGTAGGGGTTGAAAATAAGTTTTTGGAGGTGTACCATTTTTGGTGATAGAATATCCGGGTCATCGATCCTTTTTTAATATCGATGGTTTTATAGTGTGGTGTGCATGTGTATGGCGGATGTAAATTGTGAATATTGTATAAGTTTGGATAAGAAATGAATATGTATATTCTCCCTGATTATCCCAGTTTTATTTGTCCGGGTACTTTGAGGTTTCCGCTGATTGTTTAAAATCTCTGATAATTATAAGTGAGGTCGGCGATACCCTGGGACGTCGCATTAATCGACCAGTGAAGGATGACGCGTGCTCGATGGGGTTTGGGGCGTGACATCCTGGTTGAATTGGTATCAGAGCAAGGTCAGCTCGATCTAAACTGGTCGAAGTTGGAGTGATAAGGAGTAGAGACCCTGGGGTACTAAATTAGGGAGACTTCAGTGAGCTATAGGGCGGATTGAGCTACACGTGCCTCCAGATTGTTTGTTGTGACTGATTGAGTGAATTGATTGTGGTGATTATTGAAAAGCAGGTGCGTCTGGACCTGAGGTAAGTGTTCAGACCCTATTGATTGTGGCATTGTGCTTGTAGGAATGGATTGCCTGCTGAGTGAATTCTTGTGTTAATTCACTGCCTAGGACTAGACTGATCGAGTTAGCCTAGGTTACTAATTCCTGAGTGGAATTATAGCAGGTAGGAGAGTGATAGGAAGCTGATACAATGAGCAGCGACGGAAGAGGTGTAGGAAGAGTCCCAAGAAAGGGCGTAGGAAGAGGAACAAGAGGTGGAAGTCGTGCTCGAGCTAGAGCTGTAGAGGACCTCGGAATGGGTGTTAGAGCGATAGAAAACCCTGGAATCGATGTTGGAGCTGCAGCGGACCCTAGAGTCGATGTTAGGCCTGCAGAGGATCCTAGAATGGAAGCGGTCATGAGGTCCCTAAAGCAGATTGGTAATATAATAGGACAGCAGACTCAGGAACGAGCTGCTACGATTGCCCAAGCTGCCGAGGCCACTGTGGCCGCTGCTGCTAATAATAATGGATATCAAGGGCAGGGGCAAGTGATGGTGAATAGACAAATGCACCAACTGGTCGAGCAGTTTATGAAGTTAAAACCGCCTAAATTCACTGGAAGAGGTGACCCTGAGGCTGCACCGCGTTGGGTAGAGGAACTTGAGAAAGCTTTTGAGGTGTTGGGGTGCATTGAGAATGAGAAAGTAACCCTGGCAGTATATCAATTGCAGGACAATGCGAATGATTGGTGGAAGGCCACCAGGGATAGGGTGTTTCCGGAAAGTATAGCCCGGACTTGGGCTGCTTTTACTGAGAGTTTTTATGAAAAGTATTTCTCGGCCAGTGCTAGGGAAAGAAAACTAGCAGAGTTTATGAGACTCCGCCAAGGCCAGATGACGGTAGATGAATACGAGGCGGAATTTGCGAGATTATCTAAGTTTGCGCCGAGAATGGTAGAACATCCTGATGACAAGGCGCGAAGGTTTCGGGATGGATTGAAAGCTGATATTCGCAGCCAGTTGTTACTGGTGAATCCGAGTACTTATGAGGAAATGTTTGATAGGGCCCAGATTCTTGAGCGGGATCAGGTGGATAGGGCCGCCGCTTCTGGGTCAAGGTTTGTCTAGGGTAGGGACAATCGTAATCTCGGGAAGAGGCCGATGTCAGGTAATAGACGTTTTGTCCCTCCTATTAGAAGAAACATAGGGAAGCCGGCCCGAAATCAGAATGGTCCATGTGGGGTATGTGGGGAGAGGCATGGAAATGGACCTTGTCCAACCCGGGGCGGAGCATGTTTTGGGTGTGGCGGATTTGGTCATCATGTGAGGTATTGCCCCAATCTTAGGTAGAATAGGCCGCCTGCGTTGCCGCCACCTCGAAACGGGAATCAGACTGGAGCGGCACAGACAGCAAACCAGAATATGCCACAGGCGTAAGGACGCGTGTATGTTATGGCCAGAAGAGAGGCTGAGAACGCGCCAGGGTTGTCACAGGTACAATTTCTCTGTGCAACCATGCTGCATATGCTTTATTTGACCCTGAGGCGTCACATTCCTTCATATCTAAGCAGTTTGTTGAACTGATTGGAATAGAACCGCAATTACTTGATGTTGTGTTATGTGTGACGACTCCCTTGAATGATAAGATGCTGGTTTCACTGGGATGTCCAAACTGTAAGATCGTGATTGGGGATAAGGAGGAGAAGATTGATTGAGCGGTTCTAAACATATACGATTTTGATGTAATAGTGGGAATGGACTGGCTGTCTAAGCAGATGGCCGTAATGGATTGTAATAGCAGGGTGATCTAATTTAATCCCGTTGGACGTCCGGAATTCAAATTTGTAGGAAGTCGAGGAGGACCCTCGATTCCATGGATTTCGTCGTTAGAAATGACGAAGTTGTTGAGTGAAGGGTGTCAAGGATTTCTAGCGACAGTAGTTGATTCGACGGCTGAGGAGCCGAGGTTAGAGGATATAGCCATGGTGTGCGAGTATCCCGATGTGTTTCCTCAAGAATTGCCGGGATTGCCACCAGAAAGAGAAGTAGAGTTTGTAATCGAGTTGGCACCTGGAACTGAGCCAATCTCGAAGGCACCTTATAGAATGTCGCTGTCGGAGTTAAAGGAATTAAAGGTGCAGATGCAAGAATTGCTAGACAAGGGATTTATTCGCCCGAGTGCGTCTCCGTGGGGAGCGCCGGTTTTGTTTGTAAGGAAGAAAGATGGATCGTTGAGATTATGTATCGATTATAGGCAGCTGAATAAGGTGACGATAAAAAATAAGTATCCCTTGCCGAGGATTGATGATTTGTTTGATCAGTTACGAGGGGCTTCGGTGTTCTCTAAAATTGATTTAAGAGCGGGGTATCATCAGTTGAGGATTAGGAAGGAGGATATACCGAAGACGGCATTTAGAACGAGATATGGACTTTATGAATTTACGGTAATGCCGTTCGGATTGACAAACGCCCCTGCTGTCTTTACGGATCTGATGAATCGGGTGTTTAAGAAATTCTTAGATCAGTTCGTGATCGTTTTTATAGATGACATATTGGTGTATTCGAAGAGCCTAGAGGAGCATGAATTTCACTTGAGTCGAGTATTGCAGACTTTAAGGGAGAACGCACTATATGCTAAGTTTAGTAAGTGCGAATTCTGGCTCAACCGAGTAGCATTTCTCGGACATGTGATTTCTGGGGAAGGAATCTCTGTAGATCCATAAAAAATTGAGGCAGTAATGAAATGGCCTAGACCAACGACGGTAATAGAAGTTCGGAGCTTTCTAGGTTTGGCTGGATATTATCGTCGTTTTGTAGAAGGATTTTCGGCGATAGCAACACCGTTAACGCATTTGTTGAAAAAGGAAACGAGATTTGAGTGGACCGACAAATGTGAAAGGAGTTTTCAGGAATTAAAGCATAGATTGACGACGGCACCGGTGTTGACTATCCCATCAGGACCCAGAGGGTATGAGATATATAGTGATGCGTCGTTGAAAGGATTGGGATGTGTACTCATGCAACATGGACAAGTAGTGGCCTATGCGTCAAGATAGTTAAGACCACATGAGTTGAATTATCCGACGCATGACTTGGAGTTAGCCGCAATAGTATTCGCCCTGAAGATTTGGCGACATTATTTATGCGGAGAGAAATTTCAGATCTATACCGACCATCGGAGCCTCAAATATTTATTTTCTCAAAAGGAACTTAACATGAGGCAGCGTCGGTGGATGGAGTTGTTGAAAGACTACGATTGTGATATATTATATCATCCCGGAAAGGCTAACCGGGTAGCCGATGCTTTGAGTCGGAAGTCGAGCATCGCCCAATTGATGATCAAGGAATGGACATTGTTAGAAAAAGTGCGAGACTCGGAGTTTAGATTTGAAGTAAGTCAAGTCTCGAGTTTGTTGGCCACGCTAAGGATTGAACCGGAGATCCAGGCTAAGATTAAAATGCTGCAGTCTACGGATCAAGAAATTGAAAGGATTTTAGAGATGGAGGAGATTAAGAGAAAATCGGACTTCCAGATATCCAAAGATGGGATATTGAAGTTCCGTGGGCGATTATGTGTGCCTGACGATGCGGAAATTAAGGAAGAGATTTTGTCAGAAGCGCATCGTAGTAGTTATAGTATCCATCCAGGTAGTACTAAAATGTATCAGAATTTGAGGCAGTACTACTGGTGGAATGGTATGAAGGTAGACATAGCCAGACATGTGGCCAAATGTCTAACGTGCCAGCAAGTGAAGGCATAACATTGTAAGCCTGGAGGATTATTGCGACCTTTGGAAATCCCAGAGTGGAAATGGGAGCATGTAACTATGGATTTTGTGAGGGGATTGCCAAGGAGCCAAAGAGGCCATGATACTATTTGGGTGATTGTCGACAGACTGACCAAGTCGGTACACTTTTTGGCTGTACGAAAAGACTTCGCATTGGATCGATATGCTGAGTTGTATGTACAGTAGATAGTTCGATTGCATGGGGTACCAGTGACTATTACATCAGATCGTGATCCTAGGTTTACCGCCAGTTTTTGGAAAAGTCTGCAGACGGCATTAGGATCCAAGTTGCAGTTTAGTACAGCTTACCATCCTCAAACAGATGGCCAGTCTGAGAGGACGATTCAGACTTTAGAGGATATGCTTCGGGCATGTGTGTTGGATTTTCAGGGTAAATGGGAAGAGCAATTGCCCTTAACAGAGTTTGCTTATAACAATAGTTTTCAGCAGAGCATAGGTATGGCGCCCTTTGAAGCGCTATATGGCAGGGCTTGTCGAACGCCCGTGTGCTGGGACGAAGTAGGAGAAAGAAGTATAACCGGGCCAGAGTTAGTTCAACAGTCGATTGAGGCTATTAAGGTGATTCGTGAAAGGCTGAAAACAGCGCAAAGCCGTCAGAAGAGTTATGCAGACAAAAGGCGAAGGCCTTTAGAGTTTCAAGTGGGGGATCACTATTTCTTAAGGTGTCGCCCATGAGAGGGCTTTCCAGATTCGGTAAGAAGGGCAAGTTGAGTCCGAGGTACGTGGGACCTTTTGAGGTTTTAGAAAGGATCGGGGATTTAGCGTATCACCTTGTACTTCCACCGAATTTGTCGCAAGTGCATAATGTTTTCCGCGTATCAATGTTGAGGAAATATGAACCAGACCCAACTCATGTGTTAAATTATGAGGAGATAGAAGTCGATGACAAGGTGTCCTATATCGAGAGACCGGTAAGGATCGAAGATCGGAAAGAGCGAGTTTTGAGAAACAAGACGATCCCGATGGTCAAGGTTATTTGGGAGCACCACGGGACTGAAGGCGTAACTTGGGAAAGTGAAGAGATGATGCAACGTCAATACCCCCAGTTGTTTGAGTAGTAGCAGGATTTGTAAATTTCGAGGACGAAATTTACTTAACGGGGAAGAATTGTGACATCCTGAAAATTTGTCCATTTGGGATTTATAAAATGTTTGGTTTTATGAATGTGCTCGTAGTTAGTTCTCGCCCGGAACTGATCATTCCTGGGATACTAACCATTAGGGAAAGGCTAATTAAGGATTTAAATTCGTGCGACTAAGAGGAAATTCGATCGTGAATTGATTTCGACCATAAAATCGTCGAGGTGACATTTTGAGCCACTGTCGGCCGATCCAAGGATAGACAGGGGTCAGTTCGCCACTATCATAATAGTGGATCGCGGGTGATTCCGCTGGACCACGAAATGAATTGACGAACGATCCTGAACCTATACCGAACGATCGTGCCCCTCGGATCTAACAATTGATCCTCGCGATTAAATGACAACCGAAGTCGTCACGAATCGAATGAATTTGCACGTGACTCGATTTATTGTCAGTCACGGGTCGAATATGCGAATTTTCCCAAAAAGCCGCCTGTTAGTTTGAGAAATGCTCGAGTTACGTTTAATAAAATTTAATTATTTAATTGAGCCCAAACTGGACACCGGAAAATTAGGAAATCACAACGGGACATTAGGACGACGTTGTGGTTGAAACGTGCAGCTTCGGATTTGCCCGAATCCTTCAAGAAAATTTAATTTCTGTGAGAAATGAGGAAAGTGACCATTTTACCCTTGGGGATTTATGAAGGGCATGTTTTATGAAGGAGGGGCATTTTGGTCATTTTGCCCTAACTTTTTGGTTGGACATTTTTGCGCTTGGAATTTTATGAAATTCCCAAATTGCCCTTGGATATTTTTGGGAAGGATTCGATCTCGGCCGTCGGTTTCAAGATAAGATCGAATCTGGGCCGTCGATTTGGATTGAGAGACAAGGGCAGGATGGTAAATTGCCACTTTTGGTCAAAATTGGACTATTTGAGTCCAAGACTCATTCTCTCTCCTCATTCCCTCTCTCTCTCCCTCACGGCAGCCCCCCCACTGTGAGCTCTCTCTCTCTCCCCATGGCCGATCACCGCCGCCGCCGGTCACGCCCGCCGAGCCACCGCCCGTCCGCCGCCGTACCGCACCATCGCCACCACCCCACGCCGCCGTCTCTCTCTCCCTCTCTCTCTCTCGTGTGGCCGTGGGTCACGGCCAAGGAAGCCGGGGCCGCCGCCGCTCGCCACCGCCAAGCCACGCCGCCGCTAGCCGCCGTCCCCCGTTGATCGTCGTCGCTTTCCGCTCTAACCGTGCTAGTCTAGAGTTCGGTAAGTCGCGCGGGTATCGACGGATAATTTAGATTGGACTCGGGTTTAATTAGGTGCGGATTTGCACGGTTTAGGAGCGGAATCGATTAGCGGGCTTTAGGGATGAGTTTGGAAAATTTTAGTGGAAATTTTGAGGTCAAAAGCGGGCTATGGGTGGCTGATTTGAGTGCTGTGATGCTCGGTTCGGTACGCAAATTGGATATTTAGAACCGGCGAGTAATTGGGGAAAAATGTCGTGAAGAGCCGGAACTGATTTGACGTAGTTTGGATATGGAAAAATGCCAATTTGTATGTTGATTGTGTGTTCGCACTGTGATTGAATTGTGATGGTGAAATGGGGTGCATTAGTGTGCAATTGATTGATTGAAATATGATTTGCTATGTGCACACTCGGGCCAAAGTGAATTATCTGTCAATTGGCCATATTGGATGCTTATTTAGCATGAAATTGTGTATGAATTGAGACGTGCACGGGCCACGTGTGATTGGCCAATTTATTGGCAAGCGAGTGTTAAGTTTGTGAATGAACGAGAAATTGTGTGTGGTGTGGCATGTACGATCGTGGGAATATTTCCGTCCTGAGGCGGTACGACTACGCGGGACGATGCCCGGTATTACCGGAGGACGGCCAACCTGAGGCGGTACCATTACGCGGGTTGTGTCGTAGGTAGTAGGTGTTGAGCCTGAGGCGGTACTACTACGCGGGCAAGATACATGGCCTGAGGCGGTACCATGACGGGGGCCGAGGAGTGCTGGGAACATGGCCAACCTGAGATGGTACCATTACGCGGGTTGCGCACTAGGAGAATGGATGTTGAGCCTGAGGCGGTACTACTACGCGGGCAAGATACATGGCCTGAGGCGGTATCATTACGCGGGCCCTGGAGTGTTGTGATAAGGTGGTCGCAATGAACCTGAGGCGGTACCATTACGCGGGTCACTGGCGAGTGGTGTGGAAAAGAATGTGATGAGGCAAGCGTGAATGCATGATATGTGATTCGAACGTGCAGATTGCACGCTGGGAAGGCCAGGTAAGTACTGATCATGTGCCTGCTATGTGGTGTTTGGGTGTGTGACTGTGTTTTGTAATTGTCTGGAGGTACGTGATAGCCTAGGTGGGGTTTAGGGGTGTACTTGCTGAGATGTATTCTCATGGTTGTTTCAACCAAACATTTCAGAACCCCGACAGGAACAATGAATCCCCCGCCGCCACCGCTTGAGCGTTTTGGAGTCCCAATGCACACCGAACATGATGTCGTAGAGTTTCCTGTGGATGACCAAATGACCTGGATTAAGCATACAACCGTAGTTTTTGTAGATATAAGATTACCCCTATGGCAGGCCCATACATATACCGCATGGTTCTTCCGGGACGGGATAAATGAGTTCGGTCCTGTCCGAGGATTTGACCTCCCTTTTGATGGAGTTGGGGACTGGGACCCGTCTGCTATTCCTCCCCCTGATGGCGAATTGACTAGTGTAGAGACCAGTCTGGCGCAGTCAGGACAGCATCCGGCGTCCGCAGCACCAGGGTCTTCGAGGGCTGAGCCGGAGCCGGAAGGGTCTCTAGCGGGAAACGACCCCATGGATGTGGATCTGGAGCCAATTCCAGAGGAAGAACCAGAACAAGAAGGGCAAAGGCCGAACCCGAGAATGATCCCGCTGAGTCCGAGAGCTCAAGAAGAACCGGAGTATATACTCCCGTATGAGCAGTGGATGGACCCCAATTTTGTACCTGAGGACAATTTCTTTGAGGAGTCGGTCGGGGAGGAACGGGTCGAGGTTCCAGCTGAGTCAGGTGATATCAACCACCCGATCGAGATTGAGGCAGAGTCGGAGTCCTCGGAGGAACAGGCTGATCAGGCAAGTCCAGATTCAGAGGACGAGGAATCAGACTCAGAATGGACGCCGAGCAAAGGGCGTAGGGGTTAGCGTAGGGGTTGAAAATAAGTTTTTGGAGGTGTACCATTTTTGGCGATAGAATATCCAGGTCATCGATCCTTTTTTAATATCAATGGTTTTATAGTGTGGTGTGCATGTGTATGGCGGATGTAAATTGTGAATATTGTATAAGTTTGGATAAGAAATGAATATGTATATTCTCCCTGATTATCCCAGTTTTATTTGTCCGGGTACTTTGAGGTTTCCGCTGATTGTTTAAAATCTCTGATAATTATAAGTGAGGTCGGCGATATCCTGGGACGTCGCATTAATCGACCAATGAAGGATGACGCGTGCTCGATGGGGTTCGGGGCGTGACATATGCGGCAGGTGAAGAACAAAAAACCAAGAGGAAAAAGAAAACCAAGAAGAATCAGAAATGGAAAAATTGTTCCCATAATCAAAAAGTTACTTTTTTTTGCTTCTTGATTCTGTTCCAAAACTGATTCTGGGAACGCTTTTTTCAAATTTGTTCCCGAGCACAAAAAATTTAACAAACGGATTTCTGTTCCCAAACTAATTCTGAGAAAAAAAGAACAGAAATTTTCACTATTTGTTAACTTGCCAAACGGGCCCTTACCCTTCTCATCCTCCACTCCATTGCCACTTTTCCACCTCTATTATTGAAAGTAGCATTCTCCATCCCAGGACAAGATACCATGAGAAAATGTACCAAATTACCCTCCCTGAAAAAACACCGAGCAAACTACTATGAAATTTCGACCAAAAAAACAGAACCGCTATGAAATTGCAATAAACCCGAAAGTCCATATGCATCAACAAAGTCTAACCCCCTCCACCCGCCATCACAAGCTATCATCAAATGCCACCATCTTGTCACTGCCGTCCTAGCACCTGCAATCACGAGGCGCGACCTTGATCCAAGGTCACCAGGCTCGCACGACCATTGGATTGAGTTTGTGGAAGACTTGGACGATCCGACGTCCACGGCAGATGATGACCTTGAATCGAGGTAACCACTGTGGTGACCTTCTTGATCAAAGGTCGCCGACGCCGAGACCTCACTAGGGGCATCAGAGATCGCCTTAAGTTCAAAGAGAGAGAGAGAGCCGGCAGCCTTCCCACAACTTGGAAAGATTTTGTTTTGCAGGTTTTCAGAAACATTCCCGGCCAGCCATCATAGACGAGAGCCCCTCACACTAGGAGGTCCTTGCTTGTCTGTCGCCGGCTGCCGTGTGTCTCCCACTGTCGTCCTTGTTTTGGAAACAAATCCTCGAATTAGGTAATTTTCCAAACTGAATTTGATTTTAAGATATTATTGCCTAATTTTAATTTATCATAATCTAATTCAATTGTTTGAGACTTTTTAGACACCCCAAGTTTGGAAATTTTGTATTTTGAACCATGCATATAATCAGTCATTCGATCTTTAGGCATTATAATCGGTTTATATATTGCACGAAATCGGTAATTCCATCTTTAAACATTAAGATTGGGTTATCGATTTTATTTGTTTCCTATTTTGGTTGGATGAAATATTTGATTATTGGGTTTATTATCTCCATTTTAAGAAACTTTCCTATTTTGAAAAAAATACAAAAAATTAGGTTGCATGTTAGGATAGATTATTTTCCTAGAATAGAATTGCATGATTAGGTAATACGTAGTAATTTAGGAAAGTTTCCAATTTAGGATATGATTTAATTCAAATTATTTCCTAATTTAAATCTCACATTTGGATAGTTGAATAATTTTATTTTAGAATAAAATAATAAAAAATAATATGAGCATGCCATATAAAATAGGTTTGCATCTTTTGCCATGTCGTATTGCCACGTCATCATTTTTGCCATTTCATTTTGCCACGTCATCATGCTATGTCATCGTAGCCATGTTATCATGTTTGTCATGTCATTACCATGTCATTGTCACGTCATCAATGCTTTGTCACCACATGCCATGTCATTTAGTAATCGCATGTCTAGGCCTATATAGTCAACATTGCATGACATATTACAATAGTTCATGTTAATTGATTTGTCATTAGAATCACATCGATTGCATTTTTCATGGCATATTAAGTTAGTAGGATATAGACATAATTTGGAAATTAGATTGCATTACATGCATTGCATATAGTTTAACTTTCATTTAAAAAGAAAAATCGAAATAAAAAAATTAATTAGAATTGGATAATTATTTAGAAAATCATTTTTCAACTAGGCATAGCATTTTTAAGACATTTGGAAATTAATGAGCCTGAGGTATTTGAATTCTTGCCTTATTTATAACAGTTTATTTCTTTAATGCTTTGATTATTAAGTGTTGTTTTATTGGTTGCGTACCCGCATGATACCTATTGCATGTTAGTGATTTAGGCTTAAAATCAATCAAGACTGCTATAAAAAAAAATTAAAAATAAAGAAAAAAAAGGTTCCAAAAGGGCATTAAACTAATTTAGCATAACCATGTCCTCGAATCCATTGAATCTCTAATTCGTAGATTAATTGACTTATCACTAATTGATTAGTGGCGACTCCTGAATAAATTGATTTGCATGATAAAATTGATCAAGAAGTTGCGATTAGTAGGACTTTAGAGAGTCCATGCTGAGTCTTTTGGCTTAGTAATTCATTAGTTTTCTTGGTTCACCTTTGGAAAGGTCATGATAGTCAAAACTCCAGACATTACTCCTCAAATGTCGAGAGAGAGGGAGGGAGTGAGAGAAGGGGAATAAGTGAAAGATAGTCGGTCCATCTACTATATTTAAAAGGCCGTGGCTGAAGCCAATTTGGATGTGGCATTAGCATCACCGTATGTCCATTTCCCTAACCGTTTTGTCTTGGTTTTCTTTCACATCTAACCTCAGGCAAGTTTTTTGGACTGAATTTAGTGATGAACCTCTTCAGTTAATTATTTCTTGGAGAAATCATTTAAAATTCATGCTATATTTTTTACTTGTACTGCTCAGCCACCATCCATCATCAATTTCAGTGTAATAGAATGCTAGTTTACATGTACGCATTACATAGGTATGTGATTATTTTTCTTTCCCAGTAAATTATCATAATAAATAATAATCCAAATAAGGTTGTGCTTTTTTCACTACCTCTTTGGCTAAAACATTCATCAACATAATAATCTGACTATATTACCTTTTGCTAATCTCACTTTTTAGCATCTCTCTTCTGCCAATATTTTAAGAAAGTGTTGTTATCTAGTCTCCCTTTTCTTTTATTAATTTCTATTTCTTTTCTTGTAGGTCCCACGTTCACTTTCCTTATCTTTTTCCTTCTCTACGTTCTCTCTCATGTAACCACTCACAACAATAAAGAGGTAGAGAAATGGAGACGTCCACGCTTGTGTAGGCGGAGGCAACTGAACCAGTCCTCATGAACCACAACATCACCTTCTCGAGTCGCCTGAGTAAAGGCTCTACACTATATATCTTACGACAGCAAGGAAATGGTGTTCGTGGAGAGTGGCACATACTGGCAAGGCATGAGGAGGTTGTGCACTCTACATTTTATGAGCCCGGCGAAGGTGGAGTAGTTTGTGCTGATGAGTAGGAGGAGCTTGGAAGGGTGATGGGGAGGCTGAGGGCGGTGGCCTTAAGGCATACTCTCCGCAATTTAAAACACTTCATAAAAAAACCCTTCTATGCACAAGCAAATCATCTTGGCATTTCATTACCTCCCAAAGCCTGGCAATCAATTCCTCACCTTCTCCCAATCTAGCTGTCGAAAATATCCTCTAACCAATTTGCTAAATTTCCTCGCAAATAGTGTAAATTACATGGAGGTTGAGCGAGTCAGAGTGATAGCAACGGAGACGAAGGTGGTCAAGGACAAGGGCTTCATCAACGTCCCGATGGCAGGTTGATGTGGCCCTACCTAGGATATGCGAGCGCAAGGATGAGACCTTCATGAGTCTCCATTTTTCTGCCTCTTGAGAGAGAATAGAGTTAAACCGAGAGAGAGAGAGAGAGAGAGTAGATGCGGGACCCACCAAAAAAGAAATAGGAAATCAATAAAAAAAAGGACAAAAGAATGCTAAAAAGTGGAACTCACAAAGGGCAATATTGTCAGAACATTGTGTTAATGAGCGTTTTAGTCAAAGGGAGTGGAAAAAGCATGGCACTAAAATATCTTTAATAGTAGAAAAACTCCAAGCTGATACACTTATGACAAATTTACTCCAAACTAATTTTTTGACCACCAAAAATCCCAAATTGGTATAAATGTGATAAATTTACCTTCAGTTAGTTTCCATTAAATTTTACTGTCAAATTGCTGAGCTGGATGACACGTGGCAGTTGATGGGTGCACCCATTTGGGGTTTTATCCTCCGTTTGTCACAGGTGCTCCAGTTTATGATTTTTCGTAGTATTAATCCAATTTAACGTAAATTAACGGAAGATAAAATTGTCACAAGTGTACCAGTTTGAGATTTTTGGTGGTCAAAAAATTATTTTGGGATAAATTTGTCACGGGTGTACCAGTTTGAGGATTTTTTGCGATAAAAAAATTAGTTTATGGTAAATTTATCGCAGGTGTACAAGTTTAGGGTTTTTCATGGTATTAACCCTTAATAATAGGCAAAAGAACACTATAAGTGCCATAACTTGTGTACGGCGCTCACTTTGGTGCCATAAGTTTTTTTTGGATCACTTTAGTGCTAAAATTTTTGAAAAACGATCACTTAAGTGCTAAAATTTTTGAAAAACGATCACTTAAGTGCCAACTCCGGTGCCGTACACAATTTTTCGCCGGAAATCCGACGTGGCATTTTTTTTATTAATTTCTGAAGCTGACGTGGCTCGCCGGAGGCTCGTCGAAGATTGGCACTTAAGTGATCGTTTTTCAAAAAATTTAGCATTTAAATGATCGTTTTTAAAAAAATTTAGCACTTAAGTGATCGTTTTTAAAAAATTTTAGCACTGAAGTGATCCAAAAAAAACTTATGACACTTAAGTGATCGTTTTTCCTCCGACTTGGCACCAAAGTGATCCGAAAAAAAATTATGGCACCAAAGTGATCTCCGTACACAAGTTATGGCACTTATAGTGTCCTTTTGCCCTTAATAATATGGATAAACAGGATTTCTTTGTGCCACTGTAAGGATTCTTTTCTGGAAATCCAATATGGAATGAACATTTTGCTATTCTATCAATAGTTAATAGCAAAAATTTATTCAAAATATAGAAACAGAAAACGAGAAAAGCATAAGGGTGGTTATTATACTGTAACTTGTGAGGATAATTGAAGAATTTCACCGGGTGTAGTTGTTAGGGGGCGTGAACTTTTTTCTTTTTTATCCTTTTTCTTTTGCCAATTTTCTTCTCTTTTTTTTCTCTTTAAAATTGTAGCACAATATTGAAGTACTACGTAGATCAGAGTTAAATGAGAAGGAAAACAGGGAGACAAAACTCACTCTTGGTAGAGATCTCGAATTTTTTATGTGCATCTGTTGACACCTGAAATTAATTAGGGATATCGACGCTTAGGATAGATGAATAAAATGACAAGAGATGACGTCGCCTGTACTAAAATGACAGCCGGTAGGTACTGATAGTTATAAGCGGGAAATTTGAAATTCAGATGGATGAGGACCAAAAGTGCTGAAAGTATTTTCATCGAAGATGTCGACAAGGAGAAGAATGAATGCCAAGCTAGGAAAGATTCGATGAAGGCCTTTGCTCTAGAAAAGCATGTGTCAAAGTGCCAAAGGTATTTTTTATCGAGGACATCAATGAGAAGGATGATGGGTGTCAAGTCAGAAAAGCTCGACGAAGGTCCCTATTTCCGAAGGATAGGTGTTAGATGTAGGAAAGCTCGATGATTGTTATCATCCAGAAAGACAGGTGTCAGACGGAGAAAAGCTCGGTGATGGTTACCATCCTAGAGGACAGGTGTCAAACGAAGAAAAGCTCGATGACGGTTATCGTCCCGAAGGACAGGTGTCAAACGGAGAAAAGTTCGATGATGGTTACTGTCCCGAACGACAGGTGTCAAACGGAGAAGAGTTCGATGACGGTTACCGTCCCGAAGGACAGGTGTCAAACGGAGAAAAGCTCGATAACGATTACCATCTCAAAGGACGTATGACAAATAAAGAAAAGTTCGATGACGGTTGTCGCCTTAGAGAACAAATGGGCTCGATGATGGTTATCATTTCAAAAGATAAAAGGGGGTTCGGTGACAGTTATCACACTAAGGACAGATGTCAACACAGAGAAAGCTCAAGAGCGGTTATTACTTGGTACAAAAGATAAGATCGATAACTGTTGATAAACAAGTGGCATTAAATGAGCGGTGAAGATGAAATCAACGATAGGTATCGGATACAACACCAAGAACGGTTACTAAGTCTGCGTTATAAATAGCATCTAATTATCGACAGAAAGGCACACATGAACAAAACAAATGTTGTCTTTTATCCTTACTTTTCAGTTTCGCGCTTTCAGTTTCCGTAGCTGTAGTCCTTACTTTCCAGTTTCGCACTTTTAGTTTCCATAGCTGTAGTCCTTACTTTTCAGTTTCGCATTTTCAGTTTCCCTAGCTGTAGTTGTTTAGGTCCTTATGAACTTTGGACGCTGCTAGTAGTTGGATGGTTTCGTCTGAATATTCTGTAAAAATCAAGTTCTTTATTCACGCCTGGATTACTCCTATCCGGAATTGGATCTAGAACTCAGTCTCCTTTCATTAAGAGCCGAAGAACGACTTTCGGTGAATTATATTTCGTCGCGAGAATATTTCCGACGAAACATAATTTTGGCACGCCCGGTGGGACCCTTAGATCAATTGGAGGAGTAATAATGGCACGAACGAGAAGTCAGGGCCAATTAGATCAGAATAACAATGTTCTAGGGAGCAGTGCACCCCCGAATCCTGCTGTAGAACGAGTGACACGTGCAGAGTCGTCAAACGGGCGAACAATTACAGAGCAAGGTCAGTTAGGGGAGATAGATGTTCCCAGACACCTTACTGAAGAGCAAAGAAGGCAATTGGAACCAAATCCAGTTACACTTGCTACTATGAGAAGAATCATGGAAGAACAACATAATGATTTGGCTAATCTAGTCACTAGATGTGTGGCTGATACTGTTAGGCTATTGTTTATCAATACGGTTCAGGAGATCACTGGAAGGCCAAATTCATTGATGAATTCTTCTCAGCCACAAACGGTTCCCGTTGTAGCTCTAGGTGCAGTCGGAGGTCTTGGACAGCCCATAGTTACAAACTCTGGCAGTGCAACAGCAGGGCAGCTTATGCCTCTTGCACCAGTAAGAATTCTTCAAAGAGGGGAAAACATGTTGGCAAGTCAAACACACGGTCAGTTGTCGACAAATGAAGGTAATGCGGTTAATCTGGCACATCGGAATGAGAGTATCAATACGGGACAATTAGCAGCCAACGGAGTAAATTTGTCTGGTCCAGTTCAAATAAATGTGACTACTGCAAATATGGTTCCTCATCATACTGCTCCGTACCAATTGCACGACAGTGTGTTGTCTAGTGGTTTTGCTGCTCAACCAAGCGTTCCTCAAATGTTGTTCAGGCCAAATGTAAATACGGATAGTCCAAGGAGGAATGTAACACCACCACAGTCAGTACCACATTATCAAGTGCACAACCGCTACAGCCCTTACCACCATTGCAAAACCCAATTTCACAATATCCACAACCACCATTGCAAAACACAATTCCACAATATCCACAACCACCACTACAAAATCCAGCTCCACGACATCCGCAGCCAGCAGCACAGTATCCATTACTGCAGCCAATCCCACAAACAACAATACCTCAATATCAGGAGCATATCAATCGATTCACTGCTTTATGTGGAGATGCTACGTATAGAGATCATTGGAAGTTGTGTTTGTTCCCATTATCATTGTCCAAAACCGCTTTTACCTGGTACACATCTCTACCGCCTCATTCTGTAGTCTGTTGAGATCAAATGGAAATGATGTTTCATAGTCAATTTCAAAGGGCAGTGCCAGACATATCTGTGGCAGATTTATCAGCAATGAAACAGTATAATAATGAATCATTTGATCAGTTCATGTTCTGATTTAGAAAGGCAATAAATAGATGTCTTGTACCATTACCTGAAAGAACGTTTGTTGAATTTGCCTTTAACGGTCTAAAGTTTGCCATTAGGGAAAGAATGGTAGGACAAGCCTATTATGATTTGTTTTCATTGACTACCATTGCTGTAAAGCATGAAAACTTTTTGAAAGAAAAGGATCGAAAGCATACTAGACATGAAGTAAACTTTGTCGATGAAACACTGGTCGATGAAAATGAATCTGAATACGCTGAAGTGGCAGTTGCCAAGATGATAATAGAAAAGCCATACACTTGCCCTGCTTTGAAGCCAGCTAAAACGAAAGAAAAGGGAACTGTCATGGTCAAATCAAAGGACGTCCAGTATTATTCCTTCGACATAAATAAGGTCGATGAAATATTTGATTTTCTTTTGGCCGATGGGCAAATCAAGCTTACTGAGGGCCAAATTATACCAAGCCCAGAGGATTTGAGAGGAAAGAAATACTGTAAGTGGCATCATTCATGGAGTCATAATATAGTTGATTGTATTGTGTTAAGAAAGAACATTCAAGAAGCGATTCGACAAGGCAAAATCAAATTCGCGGATGACAAAGAAAATGCTACTATGGAGGTGGATGTTGATCCATTCCCTGTGATGACGGGAATGGTGTCATTAAAACCTAAAGGTAAAATGATGCAGCCACACCTATGCGCTCGGTGTAAAGAAGAAATCAAATATGATTTAAGAAGAGAACATCTTTCGGCACAGGATGCTTCACAAGAAAAGACTTTTTGGGATCAATTTGATTACCAAAAGTATAACAAGAAAACTGAATATTGGAGTCGATCCCGAAATGTTCAAGATAGGAATAAACATTGGGATCGGGAGCAAAATGCTCAGGATGTCGATAGTTCGAGACAATACCCAACAAAATGGAAGTCTTTCAAGCAACGCTATGAAGAAGGCAACCCTAGAATTAGAACATTAGGAGAGCCTAGTGGTAAATTCGATTACTATGTTGACTATGGTCCACCTCCTATATATTCGGAGGAAGTGGTTGCAACTGGATGGGGTGAGGAATTCGATGATCCACCTAAAAGAGAGACCAAGACGACTTTGACACCTCACCGAACTAGAACTTTGAAAGTACCAAATAATCCACCAGAAGATTAGTGGTTTGAATTAGGAGAAGTTCAAAGGCCAAGGGGCAACATAACAAGGACTCAAAAAAGGAGGTTACAAAGAAAGAAGAAGATGCATGAACTACAAAGACAGATTAATCATATTCATATTACTCAAATTCCATCAGTACCTTATAAACCTAAGAAGTTTCGAGCTACGAATTTAGTATGGAAAAGGAATCCTGGGGATTCTAGTCGGGACAAGTACAATAATGATCAGAAAAAAGCTAAGATTAATGACAAGATTGTACTTAGACCTGCCGTATTATCGAGATCTGTTTCGCCTTTGAGTTCATGCATGGTTCAAGCTAGACTTCCATTACAATATAGAGTGACATATGTAGACTCAACAACCAATGGAGGTTCAATTATTGATGAGGAAGACAAGGCAAAGTTTCAATTTGAAAATGAAGAGGGATTAATGGAGTTTGAAAGACCCTCTTACGAAGGATCCAAACATCTGAGGGCACTTAATATAAACGCTAGGATAGATTGCCGTCCGGTTTCCAAGGTTCTGGTCGACGGAGAATCTACTCTAAATCTAGTTCCATATAGATTCTTAAAAAAAATGGGGAAAAAAGATGAAGAAATTATCCCATCAAATATACAATTGTCGGATTTTACAAGAGAAGTAATAAAGGTCAAAGGAGTATTTGTGGCTAACTTGACTGTAGGATCGAAAACTTCTAGAACAGCTTTCTATGTTGTCGAGGCAGATGGTTCATATAACTTGTTGTTGGGGAGAGATTGGATCCATGGAAATTAGTGTGTACCATCGATCCTTCATCAGATGTTAGCTTTCTAGAACGAAAGCAAAGTTGAGTATGTTAAAGCTAATAGTAAGGCTCATGTGTCATGGACACATGCTTTAAGGACTGATCGAGAGTTAAGGAAGATGTCAGATGATAATTCATGTGTTATCGAACCACCTAGAATTGATTCAAGGGATATTGCATTCTGCCGGTTTGATAAGGGAAATGTCCATTGGATTCCCAAAACTGACCTGGCGGGGTGTTTGGACAAGGTTGTTCATGGAGAACCTTACATTATTAGGCAACCTCAATAGGAGGTATACGGCCTATAAGGCCGAAGTAAGTAGTCAAGATCTTGGCGATTGCATTATGGAATTTGAAGAATCGCCTCTTAGAGAGGACAATAAACTCATTGAAGCTCAGGACCCGCTAATAGAAGTTGACATTGGAGATTCCCAACACCATCGACCAATTTTCATCAGTGCATTGTTAGATGAGGTCGCAAAATCCCAGTTAATTGAGTTATTAAGAAAGCATAGAGATTGCTTCGCATGGGATTATCATGAAATGCCAAGATTAGGACGAGACGTGGTTGAGCATAGATTGCCAATTAAGAAAGGATTTCGACCACACAAACAACCACCAAGAAGGTTTGCACCAGAAATTGTGCAGAAGATCAAAGAGGAAGTTGAACGCTTGTTGGCAGCAGGCTTTATTAGGACTGCAAGATATGTCGAGTGGTTATCAAATGTCGTGCCAGTTAAAAAGAAGAATGGGAAGTTAAGGGTGTGTATAGATTTTCGTGATTTAAATGCAGCAACCCCAAAAGATGAGTATCAAATGCCAATGGCAGATATGTTAATCGACTCGGCATCCGGCAATGAGATTATGTCGTTAATGGATGGTCATTCGAGTTATAATCAGATATCTATATCGAAGGAAGATGTTCATAAAACAGCATTTCGATGTCCAGGAGCTATTGGGACGTTCGAATGGTTGGTGATGCCATTCGGATTAAAAAATGCCGGAGCAACTTATTAGAGGGCTATGAATTTTGTCTTCCACGATATGATTGGGGATTTCATGGAAGTTTACATCGACGACATCATCATCAAATCGAACCAGGTAAGTCATCTTACTTATCTTGAGCGTGCTTTTATAAGGATGCTGAAATTTAAATTGAAAATGAATCCTTTTAAATGTACTTTCGGGATAAGGGCTGGCAACTTTCTAGGGTTTATGGTTAATCAGAGGGGAATAGAAATAGATAAGAATAAAACTAAAGCTATTCTAGAGTTGCCACCACCTGTAAGCAAGAAACAATTGCAGATGATCATAGGTAAGATAAATTTCTTGCGTCGATTTATTGCTAATCTGTCAGGTAAGATAGAAATATTTTCTCCATTGCTTAAGCTTAAGAACCAAGATCAATTCGTTTGGGGAAAAGAGCATCATCATGCTTTTGAGCAGATTAAAAAATATTTGATCAGTCTACCAATTTTGATGACGCCTAAGCCAGGTAGACCGTTGAAGCTTTATTTGTCGGCAACTAACAATACCATTGGAAGTATGCTGGCACAGGAAAATGACAATGGAAAAGAGCAAGCAATATATTATCTCAGCCAGATGTTGAATGATGCAGAAAAAAGATATACTCCGGTAGAGAAATTATGCTTGTCATTTTACTTCGCTTGTACAAAATTACGTCATTACATGTTGCCGACAACAATTCGGGTAATTTGTAAGACAGATATTATTAAATATATGTTAACTCGCCCGATTATCAGAGGAAAAATTGCCAAGTGGGCCTGCGCTTTGTCCAAAATACATTTGATATACGTGCCGCTTAAAGCAGTTAAAGGTCAGGCGGTTGCTAACTTTATTGTAGAATATCCATGTGTACATCTGGAAGAGGATAATGTCGAAGGATCGATACAGGTGGTACCATGGATATTGTATTTTGATGGGTCAAGTACGACAACAACATCTGGCATTGGGGTCTTAATCGTATCCCCTCAAGGATATCGAACAAAACTTATGTGTCGACTTGATTTTGATTGTTCCAATAACCAAGCAGAATATGAAGCGTTAATTGTTGGCCTTAATATATTGGCTGACATGAACGTTAAGTTTGTAAAAGTAAAAGGGGATTCCCAATTAGTGATCAATCAGTTATCAGGAAATTACCAATGCCTCAATGAGAATATTATTTGATACTTCAATATGGCGAAAGTTTTATTGAACGAGTTCTTTGATTATGAACTGGAGCATATAAAAAGAAATGATAATGCGGAAGCCAATGAGTGAGCTCAAATTGCATCTGGATATAAAATATCAAAAGAATTAGCGAAATTTATTGTTACACAAACAAAAACTTTGCCATCGATAGACAATCGAATTATGATGATACAGTCCAATAGGGAGCATATCGATGTCGATGAAGAAGATTGGAGAAAACCTTTCATTCAATATCTAGAGAACCCAGTCTCTGATGATAAATCATTTAAGAAGCAAGTGTTGAAATACCTGTTGTTGGATGGAGAATTATATCGGAAGACAATCAATGATGTTTTGCTTAGATGTTTAAGTAAAAGAGAGTCATTTATAGCAATGGCGGAGCTACATGAAGGAATATGCGGTGCGCATCAAGTGGGTATAAAAATGAAATGGTTATTAAGGCGCCATGGTTACTTTTGGCCAGCAATGACTCAAGATTGTATTGATTATGCTAAAGGGTGTGAGACATGCCAAAAACATGGACCACTGCAATATGTCCCTGCGGCAATTATGCAACCCATTATCAAACCGTGGCCATTTCGAGGATGGGCAATGGACATAATTGGAAAAATATATCCCCTATCATCTAAAAAACATAGTTTCATATTGGTTGCTACGGATTATTTCACCAAGTAGGTCGAAGCCGCCTCGTATAAGAACATAACTCAGAAAGTAGTAAAGGAATTTATAAAGGAAAGAATTATTCATCAATATGGAATACTAGAGACAATAACGGCAGATCATGGTACTGTATTTACTGGTCAGGAAGTTTTGGGGTTTACTAGATCCAGGGGGATCAAGATACTTCATTCAACTCCTTACTATGCTCAGGCGAATGGGCAAGCGGAGGCATCTAATAAGGTTATTATTAACCTTATCAAAAGGCATTTGGAAGAAAATCCTTGAGAATGGGATTCACTCTTGTCAACGATATTATGGGCCTATAGAACATCGAGGAGGTCGAGTATGGGAGTTAGTCCATACATGTTAACTTATGGCCAGGAAGCTGTGCTGCCTGTAGAAATTACATTACAATCATTAAGGGTAAAATTACAAGGGGGCATGTCCAAGGAAGAATATGACGAATTGATGTATGGAAACATTGATGAATTGGGAGAAAACAGAGTTATAGCTTTGGAAAAATTAATTGCCCAGAAGAATAGAGTTGCTAAAGCATATAACAAACATGTGAGGGAAAAACGCTTCGACGTTGGTGACTTAGTTTGGAAAACTATTTTGCCCGTGGGTTTGAATAATGAAAAGTTTGGAAAATGGTCACCAAATTGGGAAGGTCCATATTTAGTTACATAAGTTTTAAGTGGAAATACTTATCATTTGATGGATATTGACGGGCTTAGAGAAATGCCTAGGTCAATCAACGGAAAATACTTAAAGAAATATTACCCAACTATGTGGGAGATGAAGGAGAATGAAGAAATTGATAGTCATTTGACAAAAGAGTCCATAAAACAAACCGGTAAACTAAATGGTTAAAGGGGTCGAGCTAACCAAACTAGAGGGTCGGATTTACAGAAATAGTTTAGGCATCATTACATGATCAGTCTAAACCGATATAACGCCTAAACTTGTTTACAAAGCTGCATAGATGACTCTCCAGATGACGATTCTCGTCTTCAGCATGGAAGTAGGCAGAAGAGCTGGTGTTCCTGGCTGAATAAGCCTGGTTACATTCTGCTTCTAGTGCTGTGAGAGTGACGAAGCATGTGTTGGCCTGCTCGTCCAAGTAATCCACCAGCGACCTGCAGGAGTTGATGTTCTCTTCAATTTGGGCTAGCAGTTCAATCAGCCCCTTCTTTTCTGTCTCTTCCGATGCTCTTTCTTCGGATGTCAATTTGCCTTGGAGACGACGGGTGGTGATGTCCAGCAGTTCAGCTTTCGCTTCTCTTGTTCGGGTCAAACTACTTAGTCCTGCACGAGCGGGTTCCAGAACTTTGAGCCGGTCAAAATATACTTTCTCAGCCTGAGTGACAAGGTTAACCTTGTTGAAATATTCGCCCTCAACGATTGCATGATGTTCGATTGCTAGTTTGTTTTCAGAAAAGGCTTGAAGACCATGGGGAAAAATGCTGCAAAACTCATTAAAGTCAAATCTGAAAGGATGGTCAGATGGAAGGAACTAAGGTTCAGCTTCTTTGAGGAAAGTGAAGATTTCATCTACAGCCTTGGATTCGACAGACAGATAGGTATAGGTGAGGGACAGATGGCATAATATATCATTCCATAAGGAGATAAACTCCTCGGTGAAAAGTGAAGCATGTGAAGAAGAGGAAGAGGAAGATTTGGCCATGGCAAAGCTAGTCTGGAATATGGGATTATTGGATGAAGATGTTAAGATAGTAAGACTGCAAGGATTGTTTAAATAGAGAGCCGAAGCGAATAGGCACAATAGGAAATGTAAAGAACTTAAGCGACATGAGTAATGAATGTAATTGACAAGTGCTTTGAACTAATTGGGGAGCAAGGACATGTCGCAAGGAGTTATTAATGCTGGTAGAAATGAAACGACAAGATGGGTTCATATAGGGGATCGTGTCCGCCGGCAGTTTTTACAAGAAAAGGTGGGTATAGTGAATCAAGACCCAGTGACATAAAAAGGGTCGTGCAGAAATCAAACGAAGTGGGAAATAGACGTAACTGACAGGTTCTTTAAACAAACGAAAATAAAGATATGTCAGGACATTATTGATATCAAAGAGAATAAAACGGCATAATGGAAGTACGGGAAATCGTGTGCAGCGAACCCGTCGCCAGCTTTTGTGAGGAAAGGATAGGTGCAGCTTATCGGAATTAATGGGTATTTAAGATCCATATCGGCCAGGTACAGGAATATGAAGGATTGCAATTATATACTTCATCCACCAGGAAGATGGGTCATTATGACCAGCTATAAATTTGAGCATGTTTGACGTAAGAAGTTGAACGTTTGAAATTGGTACAATGCCATTTGGATAAAGAATACCAGAAAAGAAATAAAGTCCATCGATCAAGCATGTTTAGTGAAAGGGAAAGTGCATATATTCAAGGATTAAGAGTACACTTGGACGTGAATGAAAACAAGAGATCCTAATATATACATTAAGTATTTACAAGGCGAACTGGACCTATGGTTACATGAAATGCTGCTCAATTCCTAGACAGAAGTTGTGTAAGCGTATTTCTAGATCACAATTGGCCTCGAAGAATTGATCTTTTTCAGGGGTGATCTCTTGAAGTTCATCCTCCATAGTCCTGCATTCGATCTCCAATTGTTCTACCTGTTTAAGTTGATCAGCTAGGCGCTGCAGTGGAACATCATCAACTGCTTGATAACGTGCAAGGACAGCATGTGCTTGCTCCAGATCCTCTTGCTTGTTCAGATATGACTTTTCCATCTAGTAGAAGGTATCGATACGATCTTGTCGAAACTTATAAGATGCCAAAGCTAAGTTAAAAGATTGAGCCAACTCTTCGACAGCGTACTCCATAGCTAGACAATCCAAAGGACAAGGTAAACTGGATAACTCGGTCAGAAGAGATTTAATTTCTGTCTCCATAGAAACATTATTAGAAATATGAGATAAACCAGGTGATAGTAAATGGAGACGTCGAATCCATTTGGGTCGAAACTCGTCATTTCCCCAAGAAAGGGACGGTTTACCAAAAGTTCGCCTCGATGAACATGGGTTGTCATCAGAAACTGGGATATAAGTTGGAGAATAGACTTCGATAGGTGTGCCAATATAAGTCTCAACCTCCCTTTTATAAGACGTAACACTCATGTCTGCAGGATAAGAAATAATAGAAGATGAAGTTTAAAGTAAATAAGAAATGAACCTTACATGGGTTGGAAGCTAAAGGCGGTACCTTTATCGGATGAATATTCTGATTCTAAGAAAAGATCATCGTAGTTAGATGATAGATCATAAGGTCTCTCAAATGGGTGGTTTAGTCTAGAAAGATAGTGAGTGACTATGGACATCACTATATCGACGTGCGAAGAAAAGACATATGCTCGATATTCAACCCACCATTCATCGAAGGCATCGGTACTATACGGGTCTCCGGCAAAATGTATGTAGTTAAATCTTCCAAGAATGGTACGAGTAATTTCATTGCAGCAAGAAATACTTCCTTCATTGATGAAACAATGACTACTAGTACGAGAGAAAGGATATTTCATGGAGTAAACAATAGGAGCTGGAATACCTTGGGTAAGACCGAATTGACGAGAACAGTAGTGTGGATTGTATACCTCAAACCCTGGAAAAAATTGGCTTTTGATCGAAAAGTCCACAATTAGATCGCAAGGGGTGAGAATGCTTTTCCAGAAAATACAGGCATCAGGCTAATAATAGGAAGGGCTAACCTCAAGAACATCGACGCAAACTCTATAGAAAACAAAGTTCCTCGATGAAAGCAAATGTTGAAGGAAACCTTTAAAAAGGGAAGTTCCTATTGAGGGATAATAAAGAGGACGATAAAGTCTCCAAAGTCCAAATTCCTTTTCGATAGGAGGAATATCAATCTCAGACCAATGAACAGGAGGTATTCCTACATCAATGAAGAGATCAGGAAAGTACATACGTAACCATCCGTGCACCATCCATAAAGGACCAAAGAAAGGATCAGGATGCACATTGGAAAGAGAGGTTTGAGCATCTGTAAGAGATCGATAAAGAACAGCGAGAGCAATTCGACCGAGACCAACATCAAGACCATGAGAGAGCATGTGAGAAATGTCGAGGAACTCAGAAGAAACTGATAAGGTTAGTGTGCAAAAGATATACCGTGAAAGCCAACATAGAAGAAATACAACATGCTCGTCGGAATGAATTTCTCCTTCGGATTTAGCAAATTGGTCCATAAATTCATCATAGGAGAGGTTAAAGGAGGTCGAGTTTTGAAAAGGCAAACATTCAAGACCTATTGATCCCGGAACTCGACAAAAGATGAAAGGCCCGTTAAGGCCCAAATATCCAAAAGAGTGATGGTTACTAGACCACAGGGAAGGAAAAAACAATGCGAAGAAGGTGACCAAAAGGTATAGAGACTGCCAATGAGACCATACTCCATTGGATTGACAGATATGCAACAGAACATCAGAGCTGTGTCAATTCGAGCTAATTGCCATTTGAACTTCATCACACTACGCAAGCATTTATACCATTGGAAAAACCTCCTGTCAAACCCGGGATAAGAATTAAACCTATAATCGGAGGTCACCCAAGCATGAGCATGAATGCGGCCACTGTTAATGGGAAGAATCTCTTGATAATAGCGAGGAAAACATTTAGTGAACATAGGAGGGGCTGGAATGGATTTAAGATAAGGACCCACCCAGTATAATGTGATCGTTGTTAATGTTATAGTCCATAAAGGACAAAGAAATACGGCCTTTTGTCTCGTAGGATTGAAGTTCATCAAGACGATTCAAGAACATAGAAGGTGAGGCATGAGAAAAGAAAGGAAAATTGGATGCCATGTTTGGGGCGGATGGAGTAAAAATGGAGGTAGAAGGGTATAAATAGACCCAGCATAGTAACCAACTTTACCCACGATCAGGAACGTGGAGAAATTTGAATGTAACAATTCCCGCTGGAAATAATTTATTGAAAGGAAATATTAAAATAAATTCAAAACGAAATAGAGGTCACTTTATTGATTAGAAGTTTTCTTGGGGAACAACAGTTTCTTTACATCACTCTGGAGGGACAACATACTACGGTCAAATTGACCATTCTCAGTTATACACTTGTTTTTGGTACATCGATTTTCAGCTTCGGCTGCCAGCCGACATTGATGCTCAGTCTGCTTGAGGTCTTTGAGAATGGTAATATCTTTGTCAAAGTCCATCTCCAGTTGAAGCCTCTATGTGTGTTTGAGTTTCTGAGTATCTCGAAGAAAGGCCAGCTTTTGTTCAATCTCTGCTTTCTGCTTCTCAAGAAGAATTTCTTCCTCATTGAGTCCGGATATTTCTTCGACCAGGGCGTGAAGGTTAGTCTGCCTTTCCTTTACAGTAGAACTGAGCTCATTTATGGCTTGATTATTCTCAGTATAAGGTTGATCAGAAAGAGTTAAAGACATAATTAGGTCATAATTACGTCGATAAGACTCTATCCTGCTGACAAAAGCTTGTGAGAAATCATCAAGTTTAGCCTTCAGCTCAGGGGGCAGTATTTCACTAGGTTCAGCACTACACAGTTCATCGAGCAGAAATTTCAGACAATCAAAAGTTGTCTGATTGCACAGAAGCATAGGAAAACCCCCACTAGAAAGGTCTAGAAATCGCAATAGTTTATCTCTGACCTTTTCAATGGCCATCTGCCTTGGGGAAGCTACATCTGAAGTAAAACCCAGTATGTGAGAAGCCTCGTCTAGCATGCACTTAGTTTTCAAGAGAGACTGTGGAGAATTTCTTTCTTCGGCATAAGGAAGTGAATGGCTCGAAGAAGGTTGTGTCAAAGGAACAGCAGCACTCTGTATTGGGATAAGAGCAGTGGCCGGGGACAAAGTTGAACTAGAAGGATTGACTTCAGTAAAGTGGACAGTGGAACCAGGTGTGATGTGACTATCGATGGGTTGAGTATTGGCAGTTGTCCCAAGTTCTGAAGTTGCTAAGATTGGTGGTACCAAATCATTTAAAGATCCTGAAAATAGAAAGAAATCAGTCGTTGAAACATATAGTGAATTATAACATACCATTATAACACAAAATACCTTGTTCTGGTGCTGTAAGGAGTAATATGGGCGGATCAACAGTAGCAATCTCAAGATCAAGGTCAACAGAGAGTCCTGCTATATATATATATTGCCAGTAATGAATTGCCGAAAAATTAATCACTTTGCATTGAATAGCAAGAACAAGTAAAGAAGGGTACAACAAAAGTATACCGTTTGAATTGTCTTCAGATTCGGTGAGATTGATCTGAGAACCCGAAGCCTTTACAGAATTGGCAGTGGCCATAGAAGAGGAAGTTGATGTAGTTGAAGGGTTGAGACGTTTTCTTTTGATCAACGCAGCAATTGGTTCTTCATCTACGTTCTCAATAGACTGACTAGATGATGAAGACCCTGTAAGAACAAATACCAGGGTTAAGAGGTAATGTGGGAATTATATGAAACAGAAAAGGCTGCAATGAATGGATACCTTGCACCGGATCAGATTTTCTCTTGAGAAGAAGTGTGTTATCATCGACTGGGGGTTGATTCATTGCGGTAGCATAGTATAATCAGGTCCGAATAGGAACACTTCTTGAGGGAACCACTTTCTTGGAAGAAATTGTCGACTTGGCCTTAGGACTTTTGATTTGTGTCCCTTGAGTTATCCGCAATTGTTCTGATTCAGAATTTGGAACATCTAGTCCTATGGAAAGGGTTTTTTTACCCTTCCTACCTTTACTCCTTGGCTTAAATACGCCTCCCGCTATTCAAGTCAGCATGGTTTGAGTTGCCTCCTCATAAGGGCTTTCAAGACAAAAGGAGAGCCACCAAGAAGTCCATGCAGGAGTGCATCCAAGCTTAGGTTCGAAGTCATCAACATCAGAGGCAAATTTGGCATACACAAGCCGAGTGATTTCAGCACAGCATGCAAATGGGGCATCCTTCTTAAAAGGATATTTTTGTTTGACCATGTTTGAAAATTCAAGGGAATAAGGAATTGACATGGGAATAGCTTGAACTAAACCAAATTGCCTAGCACAGTACTGAGGAGAATAAATCTCAAAGCCATGGTAAAATTTGCCTTTCTGGGACAGTCTTAAAGGAAAGTCCACAGGAGTAAGGATGCATAGCCAAAAGTCAGTCGAATTAGGGCGAGCTATCGAATCAAACAAATAATTGAATTCACTTGCATCATAAGCAAAAAATTCAATTTCATTCGAGTGAACTGTCAAGAGTTTACGAAGGTAAAAGGAAAAAGGAGAAAGATCCTCCGAGATACTTAATGAGGAATAACTAAGTAAACGACATCCAAAGGGAGGAGGTGTTGGTGGCTGGAATTCTGGAAAAGAATGATGACGAAAGGTGCGAAGGGTGTGAGTGGAAAGAAAAGGAAAATAATGTACTATCCAACATTGAAGTATCCATAATGGCCCAAATAAAGTACCTTCATCTTTGGATGTCATTGATAAAGATGCATGAGTTATTCCTCTATACAGAGTAGCTAGCATTAATGGTGCCAAAGTGAGTATTTTACCAGCAGCAAGATTGGCTGCGAGTGATAAGAAATCTTTGAAAATTTTCAGTGTGGGAGCAAAGAAAACGTATTTAGACAGCCAGAAGAGGAGGAAACAAGTACGTTCGTCAGGGGTTATTGGTTCAACACCAAGAGAATATGTTTCTAGAAATCTACCATAAGCAAGATGTTCATCAGGGATAAAGGGTACTGATATCGAAGCCATGTCACTTATGGGGGTCCCAATCGGAGGAAAATTAGTAATAGCGTACATGTTCAAAAGAGTAACAGACATAGGGCTCCAAGGAAAAAAGAAACAATTGGTAGAAGGGGACCAGAAACTGATGGCAGCACCCAAAAACCCTAGATTTAAATCATATGACAGCATGCTGACCTCTAGAGCGGTATCAATACCAGCTCTTATCCAAGCAAGGTGAGTGGTTATGTCTCCCTTTAATCTCACATACCAGTGGTGAAAACCCATTTCAAGAGAAGGAAACCCCCGAAATCGCGAGGTTTCTGGAAACCAGATGTTTGCAACCGTCGACTTCTAAACAGGAAGAAGTTCTCCTATTCTCTTTGGAAAATAGGGACGAAGAGAAGCGGGAATCTGGTGATGATTGTGAAAACAAGTACCCAGAATGAGTTGGTTGGAGGATTCGTCGACTAAGTGTAATAGCCGAAAGTCACAGTTCGAGGACTCTTGATCATGATGTAGTTGATCGAATTTCTCAATGTATGATTTGGGACAATATTTACGGGCCATGGGTGCGGACTGAGTGAAAAATCTGAAAGGAAACGAAGGAGTGAAAAACTGAGAAGAAAACCTAGAATTGAAGAAGAAGATGGAAGGTCAAAAGTTACGATTTTTTGCCAGGATACGACGTTTCAAGTGATTTGCTATCATGAAAATCTGCTAGGTCATAAATGATCAAGATGACATGTCAGAGTGAAGCGGAGCATTTCAGGAAGGATGAACAAAATAAGTTACGAGGCATTAAGATTAAGATTATTCAGATCAAATTTGTTTTAAAAGAATTAAACAAAAGAATTAATTCTTTTAAAAAGGGGCATATGTTGACATCTGAAATTAATTAGGGATATCGACGCTTAGGATAGATGAATAAAACGACAAGAGATGACGTCGCCTGTACTAAAATGATAGCTAGTAGGTACTGGCAGTCATAAGCGGGAAATTTGAAATTCATATGGATGAGGACCAAAAGTGCTGAAAGTATTTTCATCGAAGATGTCGACAAGGAGAAGAACGAATGCCAAGCTAGGAAAGATTCGATAAAGGCCTTTGCTCCAGAAAAGCAGGTGTCAAAGTGCCAAAGGTGTTTTTTATCGAGGACATCGATGAGAAGGATGATGGGTGTCAAGTCAGAAAAGCTCGATGAAGGTCCTTATTTCCGGAGGACAGGTGTCAGATGTAGGAAAGCTCGATGATGGTTATCATTCCGAAAGATAGGTGTCAGACGGAGAAAAGCTCGGTGATGGTTACCATTCTAGAGGACAGGTGTCAAACGAAGAAAAGCTCGATGACGGTTATCGTCCCGAAGGACAGGTGTCAAACGGAGAAAAGTTCGATGACGATTACTGTCCCGAAGGACAGGTGTCAAACGGAGAAGAGTTCGATGACGGTTATCGTCCCGAAAGACAGGTGTCAAACGGAGAAAAGCTCGATAACGGTTGCCATCTCAAAGGACGTATGACAAATAAAGAAAAGTTCGATGACGGTTGTCGCCTTAGAGAACAAATGGGCTTGATGACGGTTATTGTTCCAGAGAACAAATGGGCTCGATGACGTTTGTTATTCCAGAGAACAAATAGGCTCGATGATGGTTATCATTTCAAAAGATAAAAGGGGGTTCGGTGACAGTTATCACACTAAGGACAGATGTCAACACAGAGAAAGCTCAAGAGCGGTTATTGCTTCGTACAAAAGATAAGATCGATAACAGTTGATAAATAGGTGGCATTAAATGAGCGGTGAAGATGAAATCAACGATGGGTATAGAATACAACACCAAGAACGGTTACCAAGTCTGCGTTATAAATAGCATCTGATTATCGACAGAAAGGCCCCTCGGCACACATGAACAAAACAAATGTTGTCTTTATCCTTACTTTCCAGTTTCGCGCTTTCAGTTTTCATAGCTGTAGTCCTTACTTTCCAGTTTCGCACTTTTAGTTTCCATAGCTGTAGTCCTTACTTTCCAGTTTTGCATTTTCAGTTTCCCTAGCTGTAGTTGTTTAGGTCCTTATGAACTTTGGACGCTGCCAGTAATTGGATGGTTTCGTCTGAATATTCTGTAAAAATCAAGTTCTTTATTCACGCCTGGATTACTCCTGTCCGGAATTGGATGTAGAACTCAGTCTCCTTTCATTAAGAGCCGAAGAACGACTTTTGGTAAATTATATTTCGTCGCGAGAATATTTCCGACGAAACAGCATCATAAGTTGCCTTACTGTGTTATTGAATTATAATCTTGTCATCTCGCTAATATCGACTAGTGCCTAGGCATTCAGCCTGTTGGTACGAATAGGCAAAAGGACACCAGAAGTGCCACAACTTGTGTACGGAGATCACTTTGGTACAAGAACTTTGTTTTGGATCACTTTGGTGCCAATTCGGAGGAAAATAGATCACTTTAGTGACTCCGGCCAAAATTCTGGCCAAAAAGCTGACCTGGCATTTATATTAAAAAAAAATGGTCTAACTTGTACACGTGAAAATTATGTGGCTTTTTTTCGAATTTTTTAATTTTTAGAAAAATAATAATAATTTATAAAAAAAAGGTTGCAGCAGCGGCAAGGGAGTCCTCGCTGCTGCTGCCACCAACCCACCACCGCCGGCCAGGGGCCGGCAACCCTCACCGACCACTGCACCCACCACCGCCGACCCTTCCCGGCAGTGGTGGGTTGGCGGTCGCTGCTGCAACCTTTTTTTTTATAATAAATATAATTTAATTTTTTTTAAAAAGTACATGTCAGCGGGCTAAACGGCGTCGTTTTTTGTTTTTAATGTTGACTGGACCTCTCCGGCGAGCTGTGGATCTCTCCGGCGAGCCGTGTCAACGCCACATCGGATTTTCGGCGAGCCACATCAGCATTGGCACTAAAATGATCGTTTTTCAAAAAAGTTGACACCAAAGTGATCCGAAAAAAAGTTATGGCACCAAAGTGATCTCCGTACACAAGTTGTGGCACTTCTAGTGTTCTTTTGCTGGTACGAATATAAGTAGGTGGAATATGAACACGAGATTGCGCTCAGGTCCCAAACGAAGGTCAAAGAAAACATTGAGCATCCTTACATATACCAACAATAGTCTATCAAATTGGTTTTTAAGTAAGATGATGCTTTATAAATGGATATCGAAGTTAATGGACTTATCTAAATATGCAATATGATTCTACGGTATTACTTAATAAATAGATTAAGCTTTCACATCATTTGGGTGGAAGAGTCCATGTTCTATTTTCATGACAAATTGAATATATGGCTCTATTTTGAAAGTTTATATGTGACATTCTCAAATTTTGACCCTATTCAGGATGTAATGAGTGGTTATTTCATCAATGCGCAATGAGTAGAATTAGGCTCTGAATTGATTCTTGAATCATTCAAGGGTATTCCAAGCTTTGGGAAAGGCGAATAAAGACTTCGTTGCGCGCGACCAAAGCACTTAATCATGGATTGACAATTCGATCATAAGGATTGTTGAAGAACAACCATAAGCCGTTTCAAGCCAATCCAGGAATGGTTATAGATCGATTCGACAATAGTATAGAATCGGATTGCGGATGATTCCGCACGATTACTATATTGATTTCGAACGACACTAAACCAATCCCTAATGATCGTATGCTTCGAAACGGGCTATTGACCCCTTACGATTACATGACAACCGAGGGTCATTCATGGATTGAGAATTCTTAATCGTGGATTGATTTGGAATCAACCACGGGTTAAACGCACGAAACCCCTAAAAGCCGTCCATTGTTCTAATTATGCCAAAAACGCATTTGAGTGATTTTAACCACAAATTCTAATCCAGTTGAGGATATTGGACTCTAGACGATTAAGAAACAATTATTGGAAAAATTCTGGGAATCGTTTATTTATCAGTAAATCGAGAAACCTTGGAAAAGTGAAATTTGGGCCGGAAATTGGGGCCTGCAAGGAGGCCCACAAATTTCTAAGAGCCCAATGGGCCTCATGGACTATATAGTTGGCCACAGGGGCCCAATGGAAGGGAAATTACAGTTTTGCCCTTTTGGGCCCAACTTAAGAAGTTTTGAGAATTTGTGCAAGAAAAGCTCGAGACGAGAAGCCCGCAAGGAACTAAGCCCAATGACAGGACCCAAGGAGGATTTCGGCCCAAGAAGAATGAGCTTAGCCCAAGTTTAAGTCCACTAAACCTTTCAAGCCCATTTCAAACCCGTTAACCTTTTCAAGCCCGTTTCTCTTCAAATTGGACCCGTTCAAGCCCAAGCCCAAGTTTGTTGACCCGAGCCTAAGCCCATGTGAATAGTGCACATGAATAGTGTCAAGGGCTGAAATTACCAAAATATCCCTCTCATCTTCTCTTAATTACCAAATTGCCCTTCTAGAAGCTTTTTGCAAGATTGATTCCTAGCCATTGGATCTTGACTTGTTGGGCAAGGATGGATCTTGGCCATCCATTTTGGGGTGTCTTGCGAGACACTTTCTCTCTTCCTCATTTCTCTCATTTTCTCTCTCTCTCTCTCTCTCTCTCTCTCTCTCTCTCTCTCTCTCTCTCACGTTTTTCTCTCCCTCTCGGCCTCACCATTTTCCGCCACCATCACCGCCCCTTTTGGCTCCTATTTTGGCCGCCGTTCACCCCCATCTCCGCCCCCAAGCCACACCATGAACCGCCCTTGCCGAGCCACCACCGTGTGCCGTCCGTCCAAGCCGTTTCCTCGCTAATTCGCCCTTACTGCGAGCCAAAACAGCCCACAGAAGCTGTGGTACTGCTGTCCATGTTGTCGTCGCCACCTCGTGTCGTTTCTGGACAGAGCCATGCGTAGCTCTCTTCGCCGCCGTCGCGCTCGTGTCGTCGAAATCGTTTCTAAGTGAGTTAACGCTCTAATCCCTTTATTAGTACGTTAAACTTGCTTAGGGTTTGATTAGACTAAGTTAATCTTGCTTAGTGCTAATTAATTAGGAATTAGTCGATAAGTTATTGCGATAAATGATAAGTGGACTTAATAAGTTATCGAGAAAATGCAATAAGCTATCAGATTATTTTATTATAAATATTTTATTATTAAATAAATTCATTTTCGGAATTTAAATATTAATATTTTATTAATATTTTTGTGTAGAATTTAATAATAAATTGTGATTGTTTTAGGCTTGAATTGTGATGCTTATGTTAGAAATTGCCGTATAAATTAGCTTGTATAGCTAAATGAATTGTATTGCTATTTTTAAAGATGGAATTACGGGCATATGAACAGTAAATCCCGAGGTGTCGGGTTTGTATGTCAATTTTCATGAGCTAAATAGGGCGTGGATGTTTGAATTGGAAAGTATGCCAAGTTTGATGGTTTAATTACATGTATGTGATCACGTGTGAATTTATTACCGCATTTTTATGTATGGAAGTTGCAGTAATTTATTGTGTGAGCATGAACCACGTTTGCATTTGGCTAAATGCTGAGATATAAATGAGTTGTGTATTTGTTGTGCTCGTGTGATCACATAAAGGAACCTGTTACCCAGCGAGAGTCTGGGGATGCAATGTGTGACATTGTGCGAAAAGTGAGTGCAATATGTGACATTGTGCATAAGAGAATAGCACATCATATACCCTGTTGCATTGGTTAAATTCAAAGATAAATAATTGGCTTGAGTAGTTGGTGTGCCTGCATTGTCACATGAAAGTCCATCTAGGCGGGGGTTCTAGACGATGCCCGGCGGGGGTTCGGATGCCGTCTAGACGGGGGTTCTAGACGATGCCGTGTCGCGGTTGAGGCTGGACTGATGCTCCTTATGGAATGCCGTCTGGGCGGGGGTTCCAGATGTTGCCGTGCCCGACGGAGCGGGACGATGCCCGGTTATGCCGGAAGACACCGGCGGGGGTTCGGTTGTGGCCCTGAGTGGTCGTTTAATAATCTGGACTATTATGAGTGCAACGTGCATGGATGAATGCATTGTACCTGAAAGTGATAATTATATGTGTTTGGATTATTAAATTGATGTTGTGCCTGCTTATGCACTATGATATGTCTCTAATTTATGCAATCATGTGATCTTATTATATGCTCATTGGAGAGATTGCGGAGTTATGATGGTTAGTGAGGGCCAACCTGATGCGAGTAACGCAAGTTGTGCCATGGCTCTGTGAGGTCGTAGTAATCGGAACTCGTGTGAAAGAGTATGTTGCATTGCGCCTTATTATGAGATGAAATTGTGAGGCACGGTATGGGATGAGCCAAAACGGTTTCACTTCATAATCAAGACTCGTGTGGATACCTTGTACATGAGAATTACTGAGCGTGTTCTGATTGTATTGTATACGTGTTGCATTATGATTGCACATGTTGGTTTATTATATGTAGGGCGTGTATGTGTGCCAAGGCAAGGTAAGAATGCCTGCGATTGTTTAATGGCACGTTTGTTTATGATGGGTTGGGTAAACTGCTTGTGTTTATAGTTAAGGCAAAGTAGGGGTTGCTTTGTTATTGATCTGCCATCAATAGGTTGCTACATGTTTAGGAGCGCTCGAGGCGAGTTGACTTCCTAACCGAGGCTTAGGTCGTTAACTTACTGAGATTTATCTCATTCGTTGTTGTTAACCATTTTTCAAGTGCTCAGGTATGAGTATGCGTTGCGTTCCATGGGAACCTGCTGTTTTGAGAGGGAACACCTTTTGAGGTTGCCCTCATAAATAGAGGAGCTAGGTTAACCCCCTACCTTTTGTGGTTGTAATTGGAAAGGTCCGCGTAGTGGACTTGTAATATGTTAACCCGATGTATTGCTAATGATGTTGTATATATTGAGGTGTGTTTTCCTGACTATCCCTAATGTTGTGATTGGGTGGATTATGATTGCTTTCGCTTGCGTTTAATTGAAAGTTAAAATGAATGGGTTGACAACGCGTCCTGGGACATCGCAATTCCACGACCAAGGAAGGATGTCCACGCTCTCGAGGGTCCGGGGCGTGACATCGTATCTCTCTAGAAGCATTGTCAAACATTACCCCGACAATTATTACAAATGTTGCTATTTTCTAATGTGGCGGCACAGAAATTTCCACACGTACTTAGACTATCTTTTTGTTTTTTTTTTGTCTTTCCTATCTCTAACTCTCCTCACTCTCTAACTTTTGCTTTACATCTAGCAGAGTGTGGGAGTCAAACATCGCATCTGTGATACTAGCATCCTCACGCCCTCCCAATCCTTTTACCAGTAGGGCTGCATGCCTATTGGTTACTTAGATCTTTGTCAGCATCCATTTTAGACTATCTAAGTTGTATAACTACTTTTTTTTTAAGTTATGTTAAGGATAATGACCCAAATAGTCCCTGAACTTTGGCCCAATATGTAATGTGATCCCTGAACTTTTAATTTGTTCAATTTAGTCAATAAATTTTAGCCTAATGTGCAAGGTTGTCTCTAAACTTTTAATTTATTTAATGTGATCCTTGGAATATTCAGAAACGACATTGAACATTTTTTATATAGTTCATGGACTAAGTCGAATATGAATCAAAAGTTCAGAGATCACATTGAATAAATTAAAAGTTCAGAAATTATGTTGTACATTAAGTCAAAATCCATGAATTATTTGTGTCATTTTGCCTTACGATAAAACAACGGTCAATAAAAATACAATAAATTTCTTTTCACAAGTCTTCACATGTACAGTGATTGAAAGTGAAAAGGATACGTGTCAGTTGTCATTAGGGATGGTGGACTACTGAAAAGACAAAGACTTACTGGGACTGGGGACCGTTCCACTCGTTGGACACTTCCTTGTATGAACAGACCCGTTAACAAAAATCCACTTATAAATGTGGCCACCTGATTGAAAAGAATGACCAATCCCTCTAGCTGAAACCTACTCTTTCTCTGTCGTTAGCATACTTCCCTTATCATCAAGAATCAGAAGAAACACATCATCAGCATCTGCGATCTCTCATCCTCCAGGTTGTTATCAATGGAGACACAGGTGAACATATCGGGGAGCTCGCTCATCGTGCCCTGTGTTCAGGACATAGTGAAGGAGAACCTGACCACAGTCCTGAAGAGATACGTCCGCGACGATCAAGAACCTCCTGTGATCACGGATGCCCGTTCTGGCTTGCCTCAAGTCCCCGTGATCAACTTGGGGAGGTTGGTCTCGGAGGACCGTGCGAAGCCGGAGCTCGAGAAGCTGCACCATGCGTGCAAGGACTGGGGTTTCTTTCAGGTACGAATCAACTTTTGCATTTCAAATACAGAGTATTCAGCGAAGTGTCAGAGAAAAATAGGAGTTCATCGTTTGCAAGAGATTTAAATCCACATGACTCCATTTTGGCTCTCAACGTCGTCATATATGTTGATAATGAATGATTCGGATGCATTGCAAGGGATACATAGTTACCGATGAACCCAAGAGGCTGGCAAAGGCGGGCGACCCTCGCCAGTGAGGACAGTTAGATGTACAATTTTTAGCCACCAATTAGTGTAGTCTATGGGATTCATATGAAATTAACCTCCTATCAAATCTAAGATTCTGCTTGATCAGCCACTGTGCATCCTGATTTTATTGGGTTAAGAAAGTGGAATTTTTCTGTGCCATCTTGCCCTGTTTCACTAGAACACATAAGTCATTGAAAATTTCCAACGGAAGAAGAAATGTGGGAACTTTAGATGAACTTGGAGAAGTGAGTTCCTCGGTTGTCTCTGTTCTAGAGAATGCTAATAACACAAATTTACCTATTGCAACTTTCTTGATTTACGTTGGAATTGAGATCTCTCGATCACTCGTCGTCAGGAGATCAGAGCTTTCACTGTCTTGATCTCAAAGAAAAGCCTGTTCTGGGTGGATCATGAATGATAGTTCTGTGTTAACAATTGTTCAGCTGATAAATCATGATGTGAGCCCAAAGCTGATAGAGAAAGTGGAGAAGGGGACCGAAGAGCTGTTCAACATGCCAATGGAAGAGAAGAAAAAGTTTTGGCAGAGAGATGGCGAATCGGATGGCTTTGGACAGGCCTTTGTGGCTGAGAAAATATTAGGTGAGTTTAACACTCCACGTAGGATTTACAGAAAACCACTCACAAATTGACACGTGGCAATCGGGGGCCCACGTGTCAGCGAAAAAACTTGTCTCTCTCCTCTCTCTCACGCGCTCTGCTCTCCATCTCTCTGCAACCCCGCGCTCAACCCCCTCTCTCTCTAACACCTTCGCTCCTGCCCGATGCACGACTAGCTCTGCTCTTTCTAGTCGCCATCGCCTCCGATCCATCTCCGGCGACAACTTCCCAAGATATTCAACCTCCGGGGACTCCGGAATCGTGGTCAACGCGCCGGACTTGTCGTACCCAACGTAAAACCCATCGTCCTCGCCGACGACGGGCGAATACGGACCGGCGACGCCGAACGCCGGGGTAGAGCTCGTCTTCGGCTTGAAGACCGAACGCAGCAACTGTCACGCCCCGAACCCCATCGAGCACGCGACACACTTCTCTGGTCGAATCATGCGACGTCCCAGGGTATCGCCGACCCAATTTCAATTCCTCAGAGATTTATATCGACCAGCGGAAACCACAAATACCCGGACAAATAGAACTGGGGTGATCAGGGAGAATAAACATATTCATTGCTCATCCAAACTTATATAATATTCACAATTTACAAACCACCATATACACAAGCACACCGAGCTTCTACACTATTAACCACCGACATCAAAAGGATCGATAGCCTGGGTTTCCCTATCACCAAAAATGGAACACCTCAAAAAAAAACTATTCCCAACCCCTAGACCTAGCCCCTACGCCCTCTGCTTGGCGTCTACTCTGAGTCAGATTCCTCGCCCTCTGAATTTGAATCCCCCTGGACTGTCTGCTCCTCCGAGGACTCAGGCTCGGCCTCAACCTCGATCGGGTGATTTATGTCACCCGACTCCGCTGGAACCTCGTCCCGCTCCTCCGAGTCGGACTCCTCATCAGACCCGTACTCTGGTACAAATTTGGGGTCAATCCACTGCTCATACGGGGGTATATACTCCGGTTCTCCTTCAGGCTCAGCAGGTTCATCCTCGGGTTCTGCCTCGGGCTCTTCCTCTTCCTGTTCTTCCTCTGGGATCGCCTCGAGATCTACGTCCATTGGATCGTACCCCGCCTGCGATTCCTCAGGTTCTGGTTCATGCTCGGCCTCCGAGGGCTCAGGAGCTGCAGGCGATTATTGCAATCCAGACTGCGCCAGACTAGTCTCCACACTAGTCAACTCGCCATCAGGAGGAGGTATAGCAGACGAGTCCCAGTCCCCAACTCCATCAAAGGGGACGTCAAATCCACGAACGGGACTAAACTCGCCTATCCCATCTCGAAAGAACCAAGCCGTGTACGAGTTGGCTTGCAAGAGGGGTAGTCCTACGTCTACCCAAACTACCGTCGTATGCTTAACACAGGTCATATTATCATCTATAGGAAACTCTACAACATTGTGGTCGGTGTGCACCGGTACTCCAAAACGCTCAGGTGGCGGCGGCGGAGGATTCATTGCTCAGGCCGGGGTTCTGAAATTATTGGTTGAAACAACCATGAAAATACATCTCAGCAAGCACACACCCTAAACCCCACCTAGGCTATCACGTACCTCCAGACAATCATGACAAACAATCACACTCAGCTATTACATCGCAGGCACACAATCAATGCTTACCTGGACCTTTCCAGCGTGCAACCTGCACGTTAGTCACAATAGCACTATTCCACTCACATGCATGTTCTAATTACATTTCATGCATTCGTTCCAATCTCATCACATCTTTTCCACACCACTCGCCAGTGACCCGCGTAATGATACCGCCTCAGGTTCACTGCGACCAACTCATTCTCAACTCGCCAGTGACCCGCATAATGATACCGCCTCAGGTACACTGCGACTAACTTATAACAACACTTCAAGGCCCGCATAATGGTACCGCCTCAGGCTCAACACCCACCACCTACGACACAACCCGCGTAATGGTACCGCCTCAGGTTGGTCGTCCTCCGGTAATACCGGGCATCGTCCCGCGTAGTCGTACCGCCTCAGGGCGGACAAATATCCCTGCGTAATGATACCGCCTCAGGGATTTCCACAATCACGCATACTACACCACACACAATTTCTTGCTTAATCACATGCTCAACACCCACTTGCCAATAAGTTGGTCAATCACACGTGGCCCGTGCACGCATCAATTCACACACATCTCATGCTCAATAAGCATCCAACACGGCTAATTGACAATTAATTCAATTCGGCCCACGCGTGCATATAACAGTACAAAACCCAGTCATTCAATCCACCACTCAAGAAACATACATGGCCACTCACGAGCCCACAATCACAGCCACATTACAAACACACAATCAACATACAAATTGCCATTCTTCCACATCCAAATTACGGCAAATCAATTCCAACCCTTCACGATATTTTCACACAATTAATCGCCGAATCCAAATACCCAATTTACACACCGTACAACACATCACAGCACGCATTTCAGCCACTCACAGCCCGCTTTTGGCCTCTAATTTTCCACCAAAATCTCCCAAATTCATTCCTTAGGCTCGCTAATCAATTCCGCCCCTAAAGCTATACTAACACGCGTCTAATTAAACCCGATCCCACCTCAAATTTGTCCGTCGATACCCGAAGTCCTAAATAAAGTTTAGGGCGTGACTTACCAAACTCTAGACTAACTCGGCTAGAGCAAAAAACGGGCAGCGGTCAACGGTGAGCGGCGGCGAGCGGCTCGGCGGTGGCGACGGAGAACAGTGGCTCGGCGACGGACGGCGGCGGTGACGACGGCTTCCTTGGCCGTGGATCACGGCCACGAGAGAGGGAGAGAGAGGGACAGCGGCGTGAGGGTGGTGGTGGTGGTGCGGTACGGCGGTGGCACGGCGGCGGTTGGGCGGACGGCGGTGGCGCGGCCGAGAGGGAGGGGCGGTCGGCGGTGAGGGGGAGAGAGAGATTGAGCCGAGAGAGAGAGTAAGAGAATGAGGAGAGAGAGAGGATTTTGGTCTAAATAGTCAAGACCAATAATTGAGGGGCCAAAATGACCATCTTGCCCTTGTCTCACAAATCAAATCGACGGTCGAGATTCGATCTTATCTTGAGATCGACGGCCGAGATCGAATCTTTCCCAAAAATATCCAAGGGCAATTTGGGAATTTCATAAAATTCCAAGGGCAAAATTGTCCAACTCAAAAATTAGGGCAAAATGACCAAAATGCCCTTCCCCTTTAATACTTGCTCTTTATAAACCTCCAAGGGTAAAATGGTCACTTTTCCATTTTCTTGCCGAAATTGAATCTTTCTGAAGGATCCGGGAAAATCCAAAGCTGTATGTTCCAACCACAACGTCGTCCTAACGTCCCGTCGTGACTTCTTAATTTTCCGATACCCAATTTAGGCTCTAATTAATAATTGAATTTTATTTAACGTAACTCGAGCGTTTCTCAAACTAATGGGCGGCTTTTGGGAAAATTCGCATATTCGACCCGTGACTGATAATAAATCGAGTCACGTGCAAGTTCATTCGGTTCGTGACGACTTCGGTTGTCATGTAATCGCGAGGTTCGATCACTAGTTTCGTCGGGCACGATCGTTCGGTATAGGTTTTGGATCATTTATCAATTCATTTCGTGGTCCAGCGGAATCACCCGCGATCCACTACTATGATAGTGGCGAACTGACCCCTGGCTATCCTTGGATCGGCCTACAGTGGCTCAAAATGTCACCTCGACGATTTTATGGTCGAAAATCAATTCACAATCGAATTTTCTTTAGTCGCACGAATTTAAATCCCTAATTAGCCTTTCCGTAATGGTTAGTATCCCAGGAATGATCAGTTCCGGGCGAGAACTAACTACGAGTACGTTCATAAAACCAAGCATCTCATAAATCCCAAATGGGAAAATTTCAGGATGTCACAGCAGCTTCTGTATCGACCACGAGATTCGGGAGTGCGTCTTCGCCGTCGTCGAGGTCGCCGGTTGCGGCCGCGGAGGAAGAGGCGAAAGGCGCGGCGGTCGGGGAGATGTGTGACATTCCGAATTTCGGCCCATAGTTGGGATTTATAAAACGTGTAATTCGTCAGTGTGCTTATAGTAAAATCTCGCCCGGGAACTGATCACTCTCGGTTATTGTTTTTAAAATTGAGATTTCGCTAGAATCGCGCTCGATCGAATTTGGCCGTTATTTAGAGCCCAAACTTTGGTGTCGAATTTCTCGGAGTTTCGGGACGAATTTAATTGGACGGTGTCGATATTATTGTGGCCAGCCTCGAGATTGCCCGGGATATGTGAAAAGTGGATTTTTTTCCGGGTGCGGATTTGGACTAGTAGACCTCCCTCTGGGTTTATTTTATTTAGTGTCTTTTTAGCATTTTCTTTAATTTGAAATCTGGAATTTTCGTGGCTCTAGGATCTTGACTTGCTCACCAAGATCAAATGTGAGCCCTAGGATGGGTCAAAAGAGGTTTGACTTGCTCTCTCTCTCTCTCTTCTTATTCCCGGAGCTCTCTCTCTCTCCCTCATTGTAATCGGCCGAAGCTCCAAGCACCATCACCTCCGCCTTGCTTCTCCGGTTCCGACGCCACCAAACTCGCCGCCTGAATCGCCGGCCACCCACCCGTCCGACCGCCGGAGTGCGCACTGTTCACAAAAGCCTGAACTAGCCCAGAAACCAACTGGAAAACACCCATTTTCCCCTCTTTCTCTCTCTCTTTAGGCCTCAATCCTGGTACCCCGACCACCACCATCTTGTGTTCGTTTCAACCATCCCAGCCTGGTCGCCGGAAAGTCGCCGGAGATTCCCGTCCAGCCCTGTTCACCGCCGGAGCTCAGTTTGCCTGTTCACCGGTTTTCTTGCTTAAACCCTTGGTAAGTGACTTCCTAATCCTTGGTTAGGCTAGTGGGTTACTAATGGCATGTCTAGGGATGGGTTAGGGGCTGTGGATAGTTGGTTTAGTGGTTGTATAAGGTTGATTTGCTTAATGGTGCAAGTTTAATGATTCTCGGATTTCTGGTTCTTACTGTACCTCTGCGCCTTGTTATTTTTTTGGTGATCATTGTGGGCCGAATCTGAGGAAGTGTTCTTCATGGAATTTGTTCCCAACATCTTGAGGTATAACATAATTTAAATTCAGAATTTTTGGAAGTTTTTTGGGGTCATTCGGAGGTCGGCTTTCGGACCGTCTCAGGGCTGCCGGAGTTACTGTTCACCCGACCTTCGGGTCTGTTCAAATTTTTATAAATTTTTCCAGACCCATTTTCAAAATACTTCCTTCACAAAAATTGTTGAGAACATTTGTGACTATGACATATAAACATTTCAGAGCTTTCCAAAGTGATTTGGGTACTGGATGAGATGCATTTTTATGGTCAGGCGGCCTGACCGGATGGGTTGATTTTTGTCTGACTTCAAGTAACAAAAATATGTGTTGACAGTTGGAACTGGGTTTCGAGTTCTTCACATAAAATGTTTATCAAGATATTTTATGCAACATATCAAAATTTCAGAATTTTTGGAGTTTATTTAATATTTATTTCAAATGAATTTCTATCACTGCGCAACTGCCCAGTTTGGACCCGAATTTGTATATTCTCGATTTTTCTCTCTCTCGAGAATTATTCGGTGTTATTGTGACGTTGTGGATGAATTTGATGTTTGAATGTGGCCAATTGAATGTCGAGTTTGTGGGTTGGTGTGGCGTGTCGTGAATTGAATTGAGTTGTGAATGTGGATCGCTTGGTGCAATTGGCGTGAAATTGATTGAATTGAATGGCGTGTGTATGCCTGTCAATTACAAGCCCGGATTGATCGAAGGGCTACGGACTTGGGACGTGTTGACGGCGGTCCGTGTGAAGGCATGAATGGCCGATGTGCCAAATGGATGCGGGCTTGAGACGTGTTGACGGTGGCCCGTTAAAGGTGTGTTGGACCGGGACGTGTTTACGTCGGTCATTAGAATTAAGCCCGGATTGATCGGAGGGCTACGGACTTGGGACGTGTTGACGGCGGTCCGTGTGAAAGCATGAATGGCCGGTGTGCCAAGTGGGCCTGAGGCGCAGTGGCGCGGGCAGTGAGAATGGACCTGAGGCGCAGTGGCGCGGGTCGTGAGAAAGAATTTCGTCCATGCATGCGATTTGAGTGCGATTGAATTGACTGGTTGAGCGTGTGGTTGAATTGGCTGGTTGGATGTGTGGTTGAGTTAATTGGGTTGATTGAGTGCAAGTGTGATTGGTGTTTGAGCGATTGTGATATGCTATCAAATTACTATTATTGTATTATCACGTTGTGACTAAAGTGTAGAGTCGGCATGGGCTTGATGACAAGGTAAGTACAATGATGCGAATTTTATATGTTATGGGGTAGATTGCATGTACGACTTGTCTGGGTACGCATTGGCCTAGGTGGGGTTTAGGGTGTTGCTTATTGAGACTCGTTCTCATGGTTATTATATAACCACTTTCAGATCCGCGACCGTGATCGATTCGGAGATGCCGCCAGAGTACCACATGGATTGAAGGATAGATCAAATTACCCTGTCTTTTGAGTACCTTTTTGTAGAGGAGATAAGCTTGTCAACCATTGCCCCCTTTTTAAAATTGTGGTTTGAAATTGGTAGCCTAGGTTATCGTTTTGTAATAGTGACTGTTTTATAATGTTATGCAATTATTGTTTCATGCTATCCTTTTGTCATCATGTTTGTTGTCTGGGTTATTTTATTTCGCTTCCGCTTGCGTAGTTCGTTTGGGTCGGCGACGCGTCCTGGAACGTCGTGTTCAATATGACCATCAAGGGGTGTCGCGAGCCCGTTGGGGTTCGGGGCGTGACAAGATGAGGCATGGATAGGGAGTGGGCGGAGATGGCGGAGTCAAGCTTGAAGGACTGTTTTTTTTTGTTAGAAAGCTTGAAGGACTTGAGTTCAAAGGAGAGATAAATTGAAGAAGCTCGTCAGAACATGAGCGAAGGTGTTAGAGAGAGAGAGGGTGTTGAGCGCGGGGTTGCAGAGAGATGGAGAGCAGAGCGCGTGAGAGAGAGGAGAGAGACAAGTTTTTCCCCTGACATGTGGGCCCTGATTGCCATGTGTCAATTTGTGGGTGGTTTTCTGCAAATCCTACGTGGAGTGTTAAACTCACCTAATATTTTCTCGCCTTTGTGCTCTCGGAAGACCAAAAGCAACACGCATAAAAAACACCATAAAACTTTTGTGTGACACTTGTGCCATGTGGGTGAACATGCATAAAATAGGAGATCACTTGATTAGGTGAATGATACTGCGTCAGCATCACACCCGATGTAATCGCTACATGAACAACTTTCTTGTTGTTGAGGGTATAGTGCGTGGCATGTTCCAAGATATCTTCTTATTGCCTAAAGAATGAAATTATCCACATGCTAGAGACGATCTGGACACCTACTCGAAGGAAATGCAAACTCTAACGATAAAGCTCCTCTACCTCATGGCGAAGGCCTTAGGAATGGAGGCGAAGGACCTTGAAGGGATGTTTGAAGGCGGGTTGCAAGGGAGGAGGATGAACTATTACCCACCATGTCCACAACCCGAGCTTGTAATAGGCCTCAACTCTCACTCCGATGCCGATGCGATCACCATTCTTCTCCAGGTCAATGAAATGGAGGGCCTCCAGATAAGGAAAGATGGGAAGTGGGTTCCTGTGAAACCTCTCCCTGGTGCTTTCATTATCAATGTTGGAGACATCGTTGAGGTAATAGTATTGCAACATCAACTTCCACATTTGACCATACTCATGATAATTCATTGTCTAATACTCAAGGCCTTCCCTTCATTGGCTTATAGCAGATTATAACAAATGGGATTTACCAGAGCATCGAGCATCGGTGAATGCAGTGAAGGAAAGGGTCTCCATTGCAACCTTCTTCAGTCCAAGAATGGATGCTGAGATATGTCCCGCGCCAAGCCTCATCACCCCAGAGACCCCAGCATTGTTCAGGAGGATAACAGCGGCAGAACATCTGAGGGGCTATCTAACGAGCAAGCTGCAGGGCAAAGCTTATCTCGACGCCATGAGGGTTCGGCACGAGGGAGCCTAGAAGAGCTGAATTGAATCTACTGAGCATGAATGTTAAAATGGTGAATGATCATGAAACCAGATTATATAACATGGGTTTTGGATCTTAGGGAGGCCCTTTATGGGGAAGGCAATAATGAGTTCAAAATCATTTTGTCGTTGTCATCTCTTGCTCGTCTGAACTATCAAACAGCCTTGTAAAATCCATGGCATTGACTTTCTGTTACATCCTTCTCTTGATCAAGTGATCAGTGCACATCCTCCTAACCACCTAACCAAGGCCAAATCGAAATATATGAGACTATGGCTCGCATCTTACCTTGGCGGATCAGGTAATGTGTATCCATTGATTCAAAATAATCGTAGACCGATAGAGAAGGCCACCCGAGACATAAGATATATGGAATAGCATTGTCTAAGTACACGCACATTAACATGTTTTCCATGAATAATTCAGATGAGCTCATAGTTTGGCTTAATTTCATAAATATTGGTAAAAATCATGCTCTTGTATACAAGATTCTAAAGGCCTTAGTCTCTCATTTACATGGGCCAAGAAGTAGAAAAATCAATGGCGTTGTGAAGTGAGAAAAGCTTGAAAATAGCTCCTTGCTGACCAACAGAGCATCCAATCCTGACAAACCACAAGACGTAAAAAAGTCAAAATTTATCTTAGACCATTCACTAGTTATGTCTCTATTATAAGGATTTGTGAATCGGATGCCATCGCCAGCATCAGATGTTGGAAGACTTACCTGGAGTCCGTATAGGACTCAGTGTTCAATAAAGAGCTGGATCCAAAGAAAATTATCCCTCTTTTTTGGGGGAGAGCTGCAAATTGCAATCTGCCACATTATAGAAAAACACTAGTTTCATTTACAAAACCTAGATTTCCATTCAATAGATATACGTTTCACAATGATTGGAAGACAATAATATTGTTTTGTAAACTTGATTTACAAATGAAGAGAGAGATTCGTGTAAGATTCAAAATATAGCTATCTCACTTATGACTAGACACATCATTTCATAAATCAATTTCCTAAAATTAGAGATTATAGTATGCATGATGATATGTTTTATGAGATTAGACATTTTTTGTGGGTTGGAAATACAGAAGGCCACGGATCACACAAAGTTGCTTGGGAAGTTGTTTGTTCGCCAAAAAAGGAAGGAGGTCTAGGGTTGCCTCATCTAAAATTATGGAACAAAGTTTTGCTTGGCCGTATGCTTTGAAACCTCATAAATTGTCCGTCATCTACCTTGTGGAGTAAATGGGTCCATAGTACCAAGTGTAGAGGCAATTCGATTATGTAGCTCGAAATCAAGGGCTCTATGGCATGGAGTTGGCGTTGTATTCTTCAACTAAGACCGGCTTTAGCTTCAATCATATCTAGACCAAGATATTGTTGCCAAGAGGTATACGATGAAACTAGAAATGTGAGACCGGCTGTGGAATGGTCCCAATTGATCTGGAAAGGAGGTATTAGCAAGCATAACTTCATCGGCTGGCTAGTTTGTAGAGATAGACTACAAACAGCAGAAATCATATCACGTTGGAAGCCTGAAGTAGATATTCATTGCAATTTTTGTATGTCTGGTCTGGAAAGCAAAGACCATCTATTCTTCCGGTGCACCTGGACCGAAAGCATTTGGCGCACTATTCTTGCACAATACGGAATTCGATGCCCTGTAGAAGGATGGAATGATGAACTTAAATGGATGATCAATGCTACAAAAGGTAAGGACTTGGCGGCGAGACTTCTGAAGGTATCTTTCCTAGCGATCATATACTGCATTTGGATGGAGCGTAATCGTAAACGCTTCCAACAAAAGTCAAATGATGCCCTTATCATTTTGGCTAAAGTTCGCAAACTTGTTAGAGAGCGAGCTTCGCACTACAAATCTTTTAGACCGTCCCGAACAAATGAAACTTTGGCTACTATATGGAGACTCCCCCACTCCATTTTTTTGTAATCTTAGTTCTATTTGTAATGCTGGGGAATGCCCCTAAGCTTCTGTACGTCATCTTATACATACTACTTACATTTACACAAAAAAAAAAGCCTTTGAAATTCGCTTATTGTTCAATGTCTATCGATTTTTTTCGATGTCATCCCTGCATTTTTTAATTTTTATTCAATGTGGTCGTTTTATTTTAGACATAACGAAATTTGTTGTGGCTATTAAAGTTCTGACTTATCATACCTTTTTGTTTTCAATGTCATCCTTGAACATCATTTGTTTGTTCAAATTTGTCCTTAAACTATTATTTCATTGTTCTTTCTCTCTAACAGCCTCCACTTGAGTATGTTTAGGATCATCAAATAATTCTTCGAGATAAACCTCAATGACCATTATCTCGGACTAGTAATTTTCGACACAACCCCTAACAAGACATGCACAATGTGTTAATGTGCTCATATAAGCTTAATCGTGCTAAATAATCAAACTTGTCACGCATGAGTTGACCCTTTATCCTGTTTATAATGCGCTCGGACTCGTTTAGTTGAATAAGTTTAAATATTCCTTGTGTTAACACACAAATTTTTATTTCAACAAATAATTAATCAACAAATTTTTTGATTATATTTTTCCACAATTTTTTAAAAATTTTTTAAAATGGATTTTTAAAAAATATTTTATACCCCGCCGCCGGCACGCGGACGCAAGCTCGACTCCCCAGACACTCGCCGGCAGGCGAGCTCGGCCTCGCCATGGCAAGATGAAGAAGAACAGCAGCAGTGAGATGGCGCCGGAGCCGGAGGAGGAGGGGGGCGGCGGGGGGGGGAGGCGGAGAAGGTGAAGGCGAAGGAGAGAGAGAGAACGTGGAAATTGAAAGTTGTGGGAATAATGAGCGAAAATATTGAATAAGGAAGAAGTAGGGTTTTCGTTGCAAAATTGGGAAATTTCTCACGAATTTTGTAACGAAAATTGTACACATTAAAATAATTGCCCGGAAAATTAAAATTCGTTGGAAATTTCCAACGAAAAATTCGTTGGAAATTTCCAACGAATTTTCTAACGAATATAAAAATGCCGAACATTATCGGGTTTTTTTGTAATTGTTGGAAATTTCCAACGAAAAAATTCGTTGGAAATTTCCAACGAATTTTCCAAACGAAAATTGTATACACCGAAATAATTGTCCGGAAAATTGAAATTGTTGGAAAATTGTTGGAAATTTCCAACGAATTTTCCAACGAATATAAAAATGCCGAATAGTAACGGGTTTTGTAATCGTTGGAAAATTTGTTGGAAATTTCCAACGAAAAAATTCGTTGGAAATTTCCAACGAATTTTCCAACGAAAATTGTATACACTGAAATAATTGTCCGAAAATTGAAATTGTTGGAAAATTCGTTGGAAATTTCCAATGAATTTTCCAACGAATATCAAAAATGCCGAACAATAAACGGGTTTTTTGTAATTCATTGGAAAATTCGTTGAAATTTCAACGAAAAAAATTCGTTGGAAATTTCCAACGAATTTTCCAACGAAAATTGTACGCACTCGAAATAATTGCCCGGAAAATTGAAATTCGTTGGAAAATTCGTTGGAAATTTCCAACGAATTTTCCAACAAATATAAAAATGCCGAACAATAACGGGTTTTTTGAATTCGCAAAATTCGTTGAAAATTTCCAACGAATTTTTTTCGTTGGAAATTTCCAACGAATTTTGCGACGAAAATTTTTTCGTTGGAAATTTCCAACGAAATTTGCATCGAAAAATTTTTCGTTGGAAAATTTGTCGCAAATTGCAACGAAAATTTTTTCGTCGCAAATTTTCGTGGCAAAATCCAGTTTTTTTGTAGTGACAACATGTTTAGATAGATTTAGGAATACTTACAACATGAAGTGTGGGGCTTGGGCATTATGGTCTCGAGCCTAGCTTTGGGAGACTCGAGCTTGGCCATTAAGGTTCCGAACCTAGGTGCAGCAGACTCGAATCCGGACTTGGGGGACCGTGGCATAGGAGCCAAGGTCCCCGGTCCAATCGCTGGGATTAGGGCACCATCCCAATCTCAGGGGACTCCGGCCTGGCCTCAAGGACTTGGGTCTAGGCTCAAGTGGCCTGGGTATGGGAGCCGGGTACTTAGGCTTTGTACTCGGCTTATCAAGCACGGTCACCGGGGACTCGAGCTAGGGTCCTCCGAGGACCTATTCACTAGGTTTCCTTGTCCAGTTTCGGGGCCTCTTAACCTAGTGTCCCAGGTTAGGTGTATTTTGGAAAATGATTTCTAATTTATTAAAAGATAATATCATTTTTTTGAATTTAAGTATAGATTATTTATTGACTAGGAAAAACTTTCAGCCAAACTCATTTTTCTGAGTAATCCAAACACTGGAAAATGAGCAAAATATTATTCAACGGTAATTTTTCCGCGATACAAATGTACTTACTCAAAATATTTTTTTTAATGTAGAGGAAAGGAAACACACAGAAATCTTTGAGCCAAATTTTTTTCCTCACAAAGGTCTCTATCAAAGGTGAGGGTTTTGTACAAGGTGGATTTAATTATTGAATCTGACTCGATAAGCCGAAGAACAATTTGAGTACATGTCATGAGAAATTATAGTAGAAAGAAGGGAGAAATTCTCAAGCTGCATGGAGTTGCAAGAAAAGGAGAAAGGCAGGCGCATAGGAGAATGGGAACTACAGAGAAGGGAGAGAGTGAAAAAGTGAGCCCTATAATTAATTTTTAATTTGTAAGGGAAAATATATGATCTCCCTACTTTTTAAACTTTGCATATTCTATTTTTCAAATTACAATTCTGCATCCTCAGCTTTTATGTTAGATATCTAATCGCATCTCCCATGATTTAATATCTTGTAGCGATTCACGAAAATGCAGTCTTTCTTCCCAAACTGTCCCTACCCCTTGTCTAAATTCTTTAATTCTTCAAAACAAAACTCCCATTAGAAAATCATAACCCCAGCCATCCTAACCTCGGTACTTATCTCGATCTGAGGTCGCCATCCGCGATGGACATCCTCGAATCGTCCATGGCTTCCAAAGCCTAGATTCAAGGTTGTGCGAGCCCGGTGACCCTGGATCGAGGTTGTGAACATCTTGCAATTGCATGCGCTTACGTTGGCAGTGACGAGTGGGTGGAGCGAGTTTGATTTTGTTGAGGTGGGGGCTTCTGGGGTTTTGCATTTGGTGGCTTTGGGTTTGTTGCAATTTTCAGAGCTAGGGTTTTCTAGGCCTTTTTTCAAGAGAGGGCAATTTGGTACTTTTCATCATGGGACCTTGTCTTAGGAGGGAGAGTGGTATTTTTTATAAAAGAGGAGGGAAAGTGGTCGTGCAATGAACTATGAGGAGAGTAAATCATACTTTCCAAATTATTAATCAAATATTTCTACATCAATTTTGGAATAAAAACAAGGCCTGAATTGGATTTGTAGAAATATAGCTTTCTTGTTAAGAATCTATTAGGTTTGTTAGCACGCAGCAGAAGCTCGATACTTTTAGTCTAGGGAGATCACTAAGAGGAAGTCCAAATCTGAGCCTATTAACATATCCAGTTAGATATATCTTTATTCAAAAGTTTAAGCTAATAAGTTATGAGCTAACTAGGATATATTAACTGCTCTACACCATATTAATTTTCCAATGGGTATTTTTCTAACACAATTCATACGTGCATCCTAAAAGAAAGGTTATCTCATCAAAACTAACATGTCCTTGGTCTATGCTCAGCCATAAGTCTCTTTAGGCAGCACGCCATCACCTCACATTCAGCTAGAACATGGCTATTTAACCTTCAGCGAATGCGCTATTAAGAAGTCACTCTTGACTAAGCAACCAGCCAACCAAATTTTTTTTTAATAATATAAAAAGGGTGGGAGGATAATCTGGTGTAGAAAATTTCTTTTTTTTTTTTATTGACTGTCTTTTAAAGATAAATTTTTTTATAAAACAAAGAAAATAGAGGACAGATATTGACCACCCAAGCATTTTTTTTGTTTGCTAGATAGTCTATAATGGACGCCGATGAAGATAGTTACACACTGGACTAGGAACAACCTACAACCCAGAAGGATGTTTTCGAAGGACCAAGTTCACTTTAACAAATGAATTATATTGATCATACCAATTCCTGTTCTTTGAGCATATTCTTAAATTACCATCTATTCTAACTATAAATTGAACTTTTCAATTTGGTAACCACCCTTATATTTACAAAAATGTCTTCCGTCTTCTTAGATATTATTATTTTATCGAAATCTATCATCGGGAGCTAACTCTTATCAAAGAATGTTGAAGAGATGCATATCACTTATATACTAGCTCAAAATACGATAAACACCCCCAATTCTTGACTCTGCTTATCCACCAATTCATGCCGCTCATCCACTAATCCACAAGATAACTATACATAGTTTCAGGTAAGGACACGTTGTAGTCGACCTCTTACTTCATGATGTCTTTTGTTTCACTTTGCTATGTGAAAGATTTTCATGCTTCTTGCATTACTCAATTTGATTGTTCAGATTCATGTAAATATTCTTTCTATGATCAGATATTGATTGAAAAAAAAAATTATTGCACAAAAGAGAGCATGAAAGTTACTAGGATCGTGCTCAAGATCTAAGAGATGCTTTTAATTTAAAAAATTCCGAGTCGCAGCGGTGGAGACACAAGTATTTGCAGCCCATGAAATACTCTGCAAGCTCCATGAATCAATTAAGTTTAGACATTTGGTTTATGCAAACACCTAGATTCAAAGCAGTTTGCACACAATTGGTAGGATCCACCACTTTCAATTCTTGAGTTAAAAGTCCCAAAACTCCAATTGTTGCGTCAATGCTGGGGTGCTAAGCATTGGAGATGTTCAACTTGCAGTTATAATGGAAAAGTCGAGAATGTTCGACTTGCACTTATAAATTGAAAGGTCGAACATGGCGGCTGAAACGTTCTTTAATATAATAGAATACTTATCCAAACTAATCAATCAAATCTGCAAATTTGCATAGTTTTTTCAATAATTGTTAGGAGAAAGAACATTTTCTGAAGGACCATTACACTCGTTGGACACTGCCTATTACGAGCAGACTCGTTAACAAGTCCATGTATAAATATCGGCCTCCTAACCAAGAAGAATGACATCTCCGTCTAGCTGAAACACGACCGTGTCACCTATTTTCTCTCTTGTTAGCATCCTAAGCTTATCCTTCAGAGCAACTATATCATCAGTCTCTGTGATTTCTCATCCTCTGGATTGTTATTGATGGATTTTATGTGGGCCGCCCGTGTTGGGCAAGTCCGGTCCATGATCTATCATGTCGGCCCATCATCCATTGAGCAGTTACTTGCGGATAAGGCGGTTATGGATAAAGTAGTAACTGCAAAAGGCAGTTTGAATAGAACCGGGAGATATTGTGAAATATAATAATTGAGAAGTTATCTCTAAAAATGTAGAGAGCAGATACGTGATCAAGTATCTATCGTCTTCTAAAAAAAAAAGAACGTAAGTTCTAGAAAAACTCCCAAGGCACATAGGAAGTTCCGCCCCGCAGTAGTATCCGTTAAGAACTCTCAAGTCTGTAAATGGTGCATTTAATCCATGGAAAACAAGGTACGTCCTGTCTTTTTGGTGATGTGTTTTACGATCGGTGATTCAAGTTTTCTTGGGCACGTTTCCGCGTATGTTTTTAGCATTACTCGTTAGTTCGAGTTTTTCATCGTTTAGGAATGTGTTTCCGTTTTTCCGCATTATGTTTAGGAATCTGTTTCCAATAGTTATCAATGGAGATGCAGGCGAAAAATCTAGGGAGGTCGCTCCTCGTGCCGTGTGTTCAGGACATACTGAAGGAGAACCCGACCACGGTCCCAAAGAGATACGTCCGTGACGATCAAGAGCCTCCCATGGACGCTCGTTCCGGCTTGCCTCAAGTCCCTGTGATCGACTTGGGGAGGTTGGTTTCGGAGGACTGCGCGAAGCCGGAGCTCAAGAAGCTGCACCATACGTGCAAAGACTGGGGCTTCTTTCAGGTACAGAACAACTTCAAGAAATTGTTTAGAGAAAAATGGGAGTCCATCGACTGGAAGAGATTAAAATCCACATAGTGCCCCAAGAACTTTGAATACATTTAGGCTCTCAAAATCGAGACCCATGTTGATGACGGGTGACTCAGATGCATTTGCAAGGGCTGGCAAATCTCGCCACTAGGGACAGATAGATGTCCAACTTACAATTGAGTGTAGTCTGTGAATTTCATATGAAATTTTTTTATTTTGCTTCCCCGACACACTTTTTGCCTCCTACCAAATCTAAGTTCTGCATCAGACGCATCCTGATTTCAATGGCTCAAGAAAGTGGGATATAATCTGTGCCATCTTGCCCTAATTCACCAGAATACTAAAAATGGGTCATTGAAAACTTCCAACGGCAGAAGAAAGGTGGGACCTTAGATGAATTTAAAGATGTGACTTCCTCGATTGTCTATGTTCTAATTAATGCTAATAAGACAAACTTATCTATTGCAACTTTCCTGATTTATGTTGAAATTGAGTTCTCTTGATTACTCATCACTCGGGAGATCAGAGCTTTCTCTGTCTTGATCTCAAAGGATTGCCTGTTTCTGGGTGAATCATGAATGATAGTGCTATGTTAACAATTGTTCAGCTGATAAATCATGAAGTGAGCCTTAAGTTGATAGAGAAAGTGAAGAAGGGTACCGAAGAGCTATTCAACGGGCCAATGGAAGAGAAGAAGTTTTGGCAGAGAGACGGCGAATCGGATGGCTTCGGATCAGGCCTTTGTGCTCTCGGAAGACCAAAAGCTTGATTGGGCTGACATCTTCTACATGCTCACTCTCCCTGCTTCTCTCAGGAAGCCTCATTTGTTCCCCGAACTCCCTCTTCCCGTCAGGTTCTCTCTCTCTCTCTCTCTCTCTCTCTCTCTCTCTCTCTCTCTCTCTCTCTCTCTCTCGTACCAGGGGCAATATACGCATAAAAGACACCATAAATCTTTCATATGACACTGTACCACATGGGCCAACATGTATAATATACGAAATTACTTAATTAGGTGAGTGATATCACGTCAACATAGCACGCAATGTAATTTCTACATGAATACCTTTCTTGTTGCAAGGGTCCTGTTACCAAATATCACCTTATTGCCTAAAGAACAAAATTATCTACATGGTAAAGACAATCTGGATGCCTACTCGAAGGAAATGCAAACCCCATCAATAATGCTCCTCTACCTCATGGCGAAGGCCTTAGGAATGGAGGCAAAGGACCTTGAGGGGATGTTCGAAGAAGGGTTGCAAGGGATGAGGATGAACTATTACCCGCCATGTCCGCAACCTGAACTCGTGATAGACCTCAACTCTCACTCTGACGGCGACGCCATTACCATCCTCCTCCAGGTCAACGTAATGGAGGGCCTCCAGATAAAGAAAGATGAGAAGTGGGTTCCTGTGAAACCTCTCCCTGGTGTTTGCATCATCAATGTTGGAGACATTGTTGAGGTAATAGTATTTGCAAAATCAAATTGCTCATTTGACCATGTTGATGATGATTCATTGTCTCATCCTCAAAGCCTTCCCGTCATTGGCCGATAACAGATTATAACGAATGGGATTTACCAGAGCATCGAGCATCAAGCGACAGTGAATGCAGTGAAAGAGAGGATCTCCACTGCAACGTTCTTCAGTCCGAGAATCGATGCCAAGATTGGTCGCACGCCGAGCCTCATCACCCCGGAGACCCCAGCAATGTTCCAGAGGATAACAGTGGCAGAATATCTGAACGGCTATCTATCAAGGGAGCTCAACGGCAAAGCTTATCTCGACGCCATGAGGGTTCGGCACAATGAAGCCTAGAAGAGCCGAGTCGTATCTATTGAGCAAGAAGGTGAAAATTGTGATACGGAGAATGGTGATGAAACCTGATTATATGATATGGGTTTGGTATTTAGGGATGTCCTTTTCGAGGAAGACAATAACGACTTCAAAACTTCAAAACTTCTTGTGATTCTCATCTCTTGCTTGTCTGAACCATCAAACAGTCTTCTAAAATCCATGGTATTGACCTTCTGTTCGGCCCTTCTCTTTTTCTTTTTCTTGTTCTTATGTCCTCTAACGAACGCCAAATCGAAATTTATGAGACTATCGCTTGCATCTTACGTTAATGGATTTATATGGTGTACGGGGAATTTTTGAAGTTTTGACTAACTTATTCAAGGTAGTTTCCTTGTCACTTAGAACATGGTGCTGTTAGAAAGGAGGGGCTTTTGCTGGTTCGTGGCTCTATACAAAGCTGACAAGACCAAAGCCTATTAAAGACCTGCCATTTACGAGCATGCACACGGAAAAAGCTTGAGCAGAGAGCGTTTTTTTTGCAGTTCTCCTGCCTTGCTGATCCTTGCCTTTCACCGAAGCGCTTCTCGTCTCTGTCAGTGATGGCCGCCGCAAAGAGTGCCCTGTTCTGCCTTGTTCTCGGTCTTGGAGACTCGAAGCAAGTTATTTGAATCCGACACTCCATACCCGTTGCTCATCTTCACAAGCGACGTTTCCCGGATCATCTTCCTTGCACTAGCTGGACTAGTAGTGATTGCAGCTGAGACCATCTCATCTCCTCAGCAAGGTAACCTCGGCCCCTTTTGTTATATTACGTTCTGACTTCAAGATCCACCGATAAGCGTACGAGGAAATAACTTTAAATCATAGCCGACTTTATGGTATTCGGACCAAGTTCCGTGTTTACCTCTGTTCTTGTGACGCACATAACATGTTCGACAAAATGTCCAAAACTGGATCCGTACAAATTGGTCCTTAATCCTGACTCGTTTTGAGTGTATAATGATACGTCACACATGATTGCAACTCTTTGTTGATGGCTAAGCATGATTTTCTGCCGCATTTATTTCCACCTGAGACCAAATCGGAACAACTTCTCTTATTGACTGTGCTTGCTCGGCGTTTACATGTCTTCCTGCTGCGTTCAATGATGGTCATCAGGCGAGGAACTGACTCAAGAATCGACGGTCCGAGGGTCAATTTATAAGCTCGATTGGTCAGGTTTGTTCATCGCATCCCTTTATCCGATCACGTCCCTGTTTTGTTCCTTGCGCCTGTGGAGGCCGTGGCCGGCGTATGTTGGTGACTGTGTGGCGGACGATGATGGGTGGAGATTTGATAACAAGTAATAGGAAGATTAAGGGAGATGAATATGTGGTTGATGCTTGGATGATTTGGTAGATGGATCGTTGATCGTGTTTTGGGTGCTCTCTTACTACGAGGAAGGCGATGAAAAGTATCGGTATTGCGAGGAAGACGATGAGAAAAAGGATTAGGAAAGAAAAAGAAATAATAAAGTAGAAGTAATGAAAGAGAAATAGGGCTTCATATGTGCACAAGTGAAGTATGTTTAACAAATTTTCATGTTTGGATTAAATTGGACTAGAAATAGAATTAGAATATATTATGATATAGAATTAGATGGCCTTAATACAATCATAAATAAAATTACTCTTTATAGACAAATCAAAAAAATTTTAAAAAAATTAACTAAAAAAATTGGCAAAAAAAATTTTAAACTCAGAAAATAGTTTGGAAGCAAGTTGGTGATTAGGTTTTTCATTTATTTTAGCACTAGACGTGGCTTAGTTTTATTTAGTTAACGTGGCTTTTAGTTTAGGGATATTAGTGATCACCTTTGATATCAGTTTATTTTTAGTATATTGATCTTTTAAGTAAGAAGCTAGACTCAATTTGAAATTAGATCATGGGGGTTACTATCTTCCTCACTTGGTTTCGTAGATTTAAGGGTGCAAAATCACCTTGTAACTGTTGCTGCTCGCACTTGACAAGGATCTTCCCAAGAGAAAATTGATTTTTACATCGTGATTGGGGTCATTTTTGTACAACAAATAGGGAAAATCCCAAATAAGGGTACGAAGTGTCATCATTTTCTCAAATAAATACATCAAGTGGACATTGTCTCAAATAAGAATCTGAAGTGCCATCATTTTCTCAAATAAGGGTCTGAAATGAATTTTGTCTCAAATAAGAGCCTAGAAAAATGGCTTGACCTTGTTGGCTAAAGAGCATTTTCATTCTTTACTTTTTTGAAATTCTTTTTCCTTTCTTTGTTTTTTTTTTCTGTAATTTTGTTTTCCTTTTTTTTTTTTTCCTCTTTCCGCCGCTGGCCATGCGGAGGTCAACATACTCAGGCGAGGGCCGCCCTCGCTTGCCCAACCCAGGTGAAGGCGACTCTCTCCTGCCTAAGCAAGGGTCTAGACCAGGTGAGGGTGGCTCTCGCCTGAAGCCGGCAAGGGCGGCCCTCGCTTAAGGCCGGTGAAGGTCACCTGTAATGGTCGGGGAAGAGAAGAGGGAGAAAGAAAAAGAGGAAAAAGAAAAGAAAAGAAAAAGAAAGTAAAAAAATTTTAAAAAATATACTTCAAATCTTTTGACTAAAATACCCCTACTCCAATGACCGAAATAGTCACCGGCCAGCCACAATCCTTACTTGAGACAATTTGACCACTTTAGGCTCATGTTTAAGACAATTGGTCACTTTAAACCGTTATTTAATACGAGGTTCACTTCAAACTTTTATTTGAGAAAATGAGTGTATTTCAAACTCTTATTTGAAAATTTTCCTAACAAATATTAGGTTTCCATCAGATAACAGTCCAATAAAAAATAAAAAAAAATTTCAATAAAATCGCTCCGTCCTTGTCAAAATGTAATATATATAATACACAAAAGTGGGAGACGGGTGGGGGGCGGAAGGCCGTACGCTATTATTGTCGTCTTCCCGCCTGGGCAGCTTTCCGTTTAAAAAATCAACCTTCCCTTCCTTTTTCTTTTCTTTTTTTTTTCTGGCGAAATATCGATACGAAAAAGAAAATGTAAACCCTACGAAAAACATAAAAACCCGCTGATTCAGAACTCTCGTCTCTCACGTCTCCCAAATCCCATCTCTTCCGCCTCTCCTCCGGTCGTTCCGCCACCTGTCACGGCGGCGGAGCCACCGCAGCCGAGCTCACCGGCGGCGACCCACCGGCCCACTGCTACTCCGGCGTTACCTCAAGTATCAATTGGTTTTTCCTTGTCTTTTTCTTCAGTTCTTTTGTGGGTTGAGATCTTTTTGCTGATTTCTAGCTGTTGTTTTGTGGGTCAAGTTTCTGTTGCTGTCGCTCGTATCTGACATGCCGAGGTTTTTTGGTTCGTACATTCGTTGTTCTGTAGTGTTTCGGCTGTTAGCTCATATATTTGTTGTCCCAATGGAGGTCGAGAACTTTGGATGATCATAAAGAGCAGGCTTTAGATTGAATTAATCTATTCAGATAATGAGCGGACAGAGCTTGATGCTATGATAAGCAGAGCAGATTGTAAGAGACAAGTAAAGATGTTAATGTTGTTCTTCACTCAAATTTTGTAACTATAACAAATTTTTATCCTTTATAATAGTGTTCAGAGTCTGCTTGTTATTGTTATAGAATTATCGGAAAGTTTGTAATTTGATTTTGAATTTGAAGGAAGCCTGCCAAACAGGCAGGTCTATTCTTGAGTTCTATGATCATGTTTAGTCAATCTCAAAAGTGGGTTTTGACTACTGCAGGATAATGGAGTTCGAGGACGGGTATTCGGCGCAGAAGCTGTTCCATCAGGGTTACTCCTACACATATGATGATGTCATCTTCCTCCCGGGCTATATAGGATTCCCGGTGGAGAAGGTTGACCTCTCCACTAAGCTCACCCGCAACATCTCGCTCAACATCCCATGTGTCTCCTCACCGATGGACACTGTCACGGAATCGTCCATGGCCCGAGCCATGGCAGCTCTTGGGGGCATCGGCATCATTCACGCCAATATCCCTCCCTCCGACCAAGCCTCCGTAATCAAGGCGGCCAAATCCTCCTGCTTGCCGGTCCTCTCCAATCCTGTCTTTCGATCCCCATCCGATTCCATCATCTCCCTTGAGGATTTCGCTGACACTCCTTGCATCCTGGTCACAGACTCCGGTGATTGCCGTGGAAAGTTGGTGGGCTATGTGGCCAAGTCTGATTGGATGAACCTCGCAGACAAGGAAACACGGCTGGTTGATTGCATGGTCAAGTCCTCTGATTTTGCCCCTTGGGATTGTGATTTGGCAAAAATGATCTCCTACTTTGAGGAGAAGGCAGGGAAGGAATTTACGCCGATAGTGAAGGGAGGCGAGATAGTAGATGTCGCACGGAGAGAGGATGTGGAGATGTTGAGAGGCTACCCCAGATTGGTGGGAGGGGGTTCAGTGGATCCCAATGGAGAGTGGATGGTGGGAGCAGCAATCGGGACGAGAGAAGCCGATAAGGAGAGGCTGCAGCATCTCGTCAAGGCTGGTGTCAATGTGGTGGTGCTCGACAGTTCTCAGGGAAATTCCCTTTATCAGATTGATATGATCAAGTATGTGAAGAAAACATACCCTGAGTTGGATGTCATTGGTGGCAACGTGGTCACAATGTACCAGGCAGATAATTTGATCAAGGCTGGGGTTGATGGTTTGAGGGTTGGCATGGGGTCTGGTTCTATTTGTACCACCCAGGAGGTCTGCGCCGTTGGACGTGGGCAGGTAAAGCCACTTGGCATGTCTTTTTTTTTTTTTTTTACGCTTCAATATAATAGAGTAACTTCTTATAGAATAATTCTTTGTTTTCCAATTACTGTGTGCAGAGATGATGGGACAAGTAAATGTTTTGAAGTAATTTCGTTAATCTTCCTTCAAATTGCTTCCCTTAAGCACTCATTCTAATTAAGATTTCTTTCATTACTTCAATCATGTAAACTTTTCAGGCTACTGCTGTCTATAAGGTTTCATCCCTTGCTTCTCAATGTGGTGTGCCAGTCATTGCTGATGGTGGCATTTCAAACTCTGGCCACATTGTCAAAGCTTTGTCCCTCGGGGCATCCACTGTGATGATGGGAAGCTTCCTAGCTGGAAGTACTGAGGCTCCTGGTGCTTATGTGGTTCAGGTAATTTGTAGTTACTACCGTTTATGCGTAATTTTTCTTCTCTCAATAAGGTGCCACACGTTTCTCATTGGTGAAAAATGATCTCTGTTTCCTTTATATCTCTTTTTCTGTTGACACGTGATGTGGTCAGATGAAGAACTCTGAACTTCCTGCCCAAGTGTTTTTGAGTCTTTTGTCTTTGTTTTTCTGCATCAGTTCTGATTTACTTTTGGTCAATTGAGCATTCTTTTTCAAATGCTCTCTAGATATCATTTTTTATCACTTTCCTATATATAGATATTCTGTTTGTCAGAGTTGCAAAATGAAGCTTTCACTTGTTCTGGCTTTTGTATCCTCTAGCATTTGAAGAAATAAATGCAAGAACTGAGGTTGTAGATCTTTATTGAAACTAGAATTTTGGCCAAGGGTATTATACACGTTATATCTTTTGCAGAAATTTGATTGGAATCTCCCAGAAGCACTTCAAAGGCAAGCTGAGAATTCTACTAGTTTTTGTCCAACAACATTTCCATACGCATAAATAATATATCATTTGACGTTTCTGCAAGGATTAATATGGTCGGGCGTACTTCGTACTGCTTAAGTTCTGTTTACACAGACTTACAGCTACCTCTTGCCTTCCATGAGCCAGCAAAGTACTGCTTATATGACTATCCTTTTGTGGAACATGTCAGGTTGTACGTCATGTGACGTGATCGTTACTGGGTTAAAATTTTGCTTTTATCTAGCTTCTTAGCAAGATTAACTACCATGTGCATCACGTAATGGATACAAATGCATAAAATTGATTTAGTCTAAGTGTTGATTTGGCTGTCATTGACTGCAACCATGTCATATGAAAAGTTGGTTATGGGCTTGGTGTTTTTTAAATATTGTTTCAGCAGAAACCTTTTCAAAATTGAACTGATAAGTTTGTATTTATCATCTTTGCGTGGACTCATTTGGTTCCTATGGATGATTTATTCTGTCCTATATTAGTAAAGTGTCTTTTGGTTTATTCAGGATGGTCGCCGATTGAAAAAGTACCGAGGCATGGGTTCACTTGAGGCTATGACTAAAGGGAGTGATGCAAGATACTTGGGTGACACATCCAAACTAAAGATTGCACAGGGTGTTGTAGGCGCAGTTGCAGATAAAGGGTCTGTCTTGAAGTTTGTCCCTTATACAATGCAAGCTGTTAAGCAAGGTTTCCAAGATCTTGGAGCTCAGTCTTTAAGAGAAGCTCATGACATGATAAAAACAACGCTGAGGCTAGAGGTATGGCCATTCTACAGTGTTATGATTTCTAAAGAGGTTTGTTTTGGTTTTTACTTTTCTCAATGTTTTAATAAGTTGTCTGAATTTTGACTAGTGCTTGAAGGTTTGTTATGATTTCTGAAGAGGTTTATTTTGGTTTATTTTTCTTCGTGAATAATGTTGCTTGGAATCTATCAATGAAACTGAGGAAAATGGCACTATCATATGGGGTATTTTACGTTGACAATAAGAGTACCCGTTCATCATTTATTATGTAAGAGCATCATCATCGCGAAGAATTCTTAACCGGTAATGATTGTTAGAATAATTTCAACATGATTGTTGGAATGCTGTTGCAATAGAAGGCACTTCCAAATATAAGTGAACCCTGAGAGAAACGTGGTCCTTTCTGTCCTTTCATATATTAGATTACAAAAGGTCAATGGATCTGTTTGATGAATTCGCTGAACTTCGCTGTTTAGCATTTGTGTACCTCTTGCTGGATTTACCACTTGAAAGCCAAACGTCGTACTAGATGGAAATTAGATCATAACATCCCATTATTGTAGTGAAAGCTTTTGTGAAACGAGTACTTGTTTGGTCTGGTCGTAGCCTCTCACAGGAGCTTATGAGGCTTATAATTGTGCAGTTCCCTTATGCTCTTGCTTTGTTACAGGTAAGAACAGGAGCTGCACAAATTGAAGGCGGAGTCCACGGGCTGGTTTCCTTCGAAAAGAAACCGTTCTGAGATCCTCTTCCTGTTAGAAGTTGATCTTGCCTGGTTAAGCAACATCAAATTGAATGAGCCGGCAATTGAAGGAGCCATCCATTGTGTTATTGGCATTGAATGAGGAAGAACTGCTAGGGATTAGGTCATGCTGGCCAGAGCTCTCTTCTCTTTCGTCGGAACTTATCTCAGAGCTTGTTTTTTTGGCCCTCGCTTGTCTTAAGGTAACATGGCGAATTATATCAAAGCTATTTGTAGGTGATTCTAGATGAGGATAGGCAGAGGGATCGAAGCGGCGCAGAGCCGGGGAAGGTTTTTACTATTTAAAGGTTTTGCTGTTAACTCGATCAAGATCTGTACCATTCAAATTGTATTTTATCACTGCATGTTAGGGGCTGTTTTGTTCGCGAAAGTTTTTCAGTTTTCATTTTCACAGAAAACGGAAACGAAAATAGTTCTGTCTTCATTCTCTGTTTTCTTGAAAATGCATTTTGTTCATGCAGATTCAACTTTTCAACTGGAACGGAAATTCTGAAAGCATGTTTCATTCTAATTTTGATCACTGCAGAATGACATGTAATTACACTGCAATGAATGGAAACATGTTTACTGAACAGAGAGTTTTTACGAAATGTATCTCACATAACATAATCATAATTTTTCGCATACCAAACAGGGCCATAAGTTTTCACATACCATTTGCATAACATAATCATAATTTTTGTGAGTCAAATCTCCTTCTCAAAGCAATTTGAGGTCGTAGCATCACATGTTGGAACCGGTTCCAACGACAAAACCGGATTTTGGTAATTGATTCATATCCAAGATTCTTTAACTTGCGAAAAACAAGGTTTAGTTCATAAAGCGAACATCATAACTGCATCGATTAGCAGTACGTAAACACCCGCTTCGCCTATTCCGCTTCCCATCAAACCTCTCTAGTGGAATAGCCCAGACACCGGAGCTCCATGCTACACAAAACTCAACAATGACAATGCTTCGAGAGAGCTAATTAAACGAAACATCGCCACCCTTCATGCTCGAAGACTTACCAATGTCTTGCATACCTAATCCAACGAACAGTTGCTGAGCTAAGTCACGCCAAATTATACCTAATTGTCACACTTATCTATCACTTACAAACTAAAAGCAAGAAGCAAAATGCCCCTCTGACGCCGCAGTCTCATTCTAACTCTACATTCCACAGCCAATATAATCGCAAGAAACCGAAATATGTCAGCTCAAGTCATCAAACCACAACAATGACACTCCATACACAGAATTCACACCATAAAGAAGAGAAACGAAAAAAGGGGCATCAAGAGCATCTTCCCAAGATTCATTCCCTCCAAAGGATTTTTATGCGACTAAGGGTGCAAATGAAAACACCAAAGCTCGGAATTCCCTAGCCCGAATGCCCCCGGTTGGCATTTTGGGCTTACTCCATTCAAGGTTTTGGACCGGGCCTTTGAGTTTCAATGTGCCTAGTGTGCAATGGCTCGACACGAATTTTTTTATACATTTTTTTAATATGAAAACTTTGAAAAGTGACGTTTAATGTAACAAAATGAAAGTATAAAAGTCGTTGAAAGTATAAGGTATATGCGTACAACTCCAAAGTTACGGTGATAAGTTTTTTCATGTGATGGCTCTAACAAGCGACAGTGTTACGTGATGTAACAAGTTAATCAAGTAAGTAATTCTAAAATGTAAGTGCCACATAAAATCAAATGCAGATGACGCCGGTTATGTAATCGATCAATTATATCACATTATTCTTGCAACGGCGACCTAAAACACTTTGGAAGTTGAAGTGTGTTTCGTGGGTAATTTTCACATTGGTTTTTTAGGGAAACCAGGCCGACGCCGTTGTTATGTGGAAACATCGGATGCTTTTCGAGTGGAAGAGGAGGGAAAGAGATTTGAAATTTGCAGGCACTACGCACATGACAGCTTTCAGCAGGTTCCACTCCCACGGTCTCGTCTCCACCTGCCTTTCCAACCACTTTCCTTATAAACCTTCATTCACGGTATTCACGAAAACTTCTCTGTTTTCTCTCACACACAGACATACAGAGAGAGAGAGAGAGAGAGAGAGAGAGAGAGAGAGAGTTTGTGGGGTGTGAGATTTGAGTGAGGGTCATCATGGCTTCAGCTGCAAAAAGGAGAAAAGCCGCTAGGAAGAAGAAGAAGGAACTGGAGAGCCAAACCACCAGCAACCCTCACGGTGATCTCTCTCGATCAATCATCAATTAGCATTGTTCACCTCTCACCTTCTCTTTTCTGTCAATGGGTACTTGTCAATGTCGTTTGGTTCGCTAGATGTTTGTTCATTTGGCTCTGTGTGTGGCTGATCTGATGGCCTATCTTTCAAAATATCCCGATCTTTATTTTTCTTGTAACCTTTTTAACCCCTGTCTGAGTTTTCTTTTGCTTTTTTAGTTTGATCTTGGCATTAGATATTCGGCGATTTCTTTGACTAATTCGTTTCCTTTTCCTTTGGTACTTTTGGGATTAGAAAATGGTGATCTGATAAGTGAAAACGAGAAGGATAGCGATGGCGGTGCCGAGGATAATTCCCCAACATCTGAGGACCATCCTAACTCATTCAATGAAGGCAATGAGGACTTGAAGAGTGGAGAATCTCCGTCTCCTCTGTACGCGTCTAAGAACAAACCTCCAGAGTCAAATGCGGTTGTTCAGATTGTTGAAAAGGTGGAAGCCGGAGTTGATTTACAGATCGAGCGGAGGGATGTTGAGGAAGCTGTTGGTGATGAAACTGATGGCCAAGGAAGCGAGTTAAAATCTAACGGTGTTCTTATAGTTAAGGTTGTCAAGAAAGAGGAAACCGAGGAAGAGTTGGAGAGCACAAGCATCTACATCGAGAGGCTTGAGTCCGCCAAGGAATCCTACAATGGAGAGAGTGAGAGTTTGCCGGTGGTGAATTCGGCAGAGAACCCGGTACTTCACTTGTTTTTGATCAATTGTAGCCTCCAATTTCATGACACTTCTTGAATATATGCTTCAGAAATGGAATTCGCTTAATAACTTGTTGCGATGTTGCTCTGCAGCCTGAGGTACCAATGACCCTGAGAGTGGCGCGAAGGTCTTCATGGATGAACTGCTGTGGATTGCTTGATGTCATATCTGGATCCAGGACATAATTTTTCGGATTTGGATTTTCCAGTCACCTGGGAAATCGGTATGATTGTTTCATGGCTAAGAACGGTATCCATTGCATTCTATAGCTGTAGAAGCTAGGTTTAGTAGTACAGCAGCATTTACAAGTTTATCAAGGAGGGTCTCGACTCTTTGAGGTCTCAGTTGTTACCTTTGAGACTAGGCTAGTGCCGAAGAACTTGACCATCCTCATGTTCCCTTCCCTATTTCTATAAAGTCAGCTGTTACTTCCGGGTACTTCTGCATCTTTATTTAAATGAACTCGTTACTTAGCTTGGTCAACATTTTTATGAGCTATCATAACTCTTGTCGCGCTTTCATGGCCCTCAAGCCTGCAAGTGCTTGGAGTCTGTTGTATGTGGGACTCAGGAGTTCCTCTCAAATCCGTTTTGAGACACGGGTCACAGAAAACGACGTTAAAATACTCGACCCAAGAAGTTAGCAGCAGCAGTTTGCTAAGGGTGGGGAACAATTCGATACGTAGTTACTCCAGATTATTTGCTCCAGCGGGTGCACTTTCACCGGATCGTGTTTTGGTTGGTGCGAATTACCTTGTTTGCTATTCCTTCTAACAACAGTATATATGTTGGCCAAAGGGAATGACAGCCTTGTTGAAAAATTACGTGGCATTGCTTCTCTTGATTCTGATCAACAAATCTTCGGGACGAGTATTTTCGGACTTGGACCGGTGGAAACTTTCGGAGCTTCACCTGAACTTGAACTGTCAAAGCTTGGCTCCTTCAAATTGTCTTTTGGATGCAGAGAGAACTGGGAATCGGTTTTAGTCAAAAGACAGTGAGCTCAACAAAGAACTTGACAGTTTGCTAGTATGATGATTTTGATCCCTCATATTGGAAGTGTCAAGAGAAAGAGTTACAAGTAGTCCAAAATTAGAGGATGGTGTTATCTTTTGGCTCGATTCGAATGTTATAATCCTCATATCTCACGTACATTTTGTTCAATCTTGTATTTCTAAATTTGTAAAATGATGGGTGTGATGAAAGTGCATCACAAGTCCCGGATCTTATCTACTGAATGAAATCGAGTCCTAAATTCAATTAAGTCCTAAACGTTTATCAAAATGTACAATCAAATCCTAAACCTTTCAATTGGTTTAATTAAGTCCTTAGTCTCTATAACAAAAAAACAATTAAGTCTAAAATTATGTTGAAAAGTGCAATTTAAGGATGCCATATGAGCATTTTTGAGTGACATAATAGTAATTTTAGGTGCTATTTATTGATAGGGTTAATACCACAAAAAACCCCAAACTGATATATATGTGACAAATTCACCAAAAATTAATTTTTTGATAACAAAAAAACCTCAATTGGTACACTTGTGATAAATTTACCCAAAACTAATTTTTTGATCGCAAAAAACCCCAAAATAGTACACTTGTAACAAATTTACCTTCCGTTAAATTGAATTAATACAAAAAAAATCACAAACTTGTATACCTGTGATAAACGGAGGGTAAAACCCCAAACTAGTACATCTATCAATTGACACGTGTCATTTAATCTAGTAATTTGACAATAAAATTTAACGAAAACTAACATAGGATAAATTTATCATAAGTGTATCAGTTTGGGATTTTTCTTGGTATTAACCCTTATTGGTAAGGTTTAAGTGCACTTTTTAAAGAAGTTATACAATTTAATTGAAACAATTGAAAAGTTTAGAACTCAATTACACATTGCACGAGATTTAGGATTTCTTACTGCACTTACAACTAGTGTAAATGAGGAAACACAATGGAGCTCTACTTAAATCATATATATATATATTTTGGTCCAACTAGATACCATTTCGTTCATTCATTCAAAGTGGTACTTAACAAGTGTTGAAGACAAGAGTCAAGGCATAATAAATCCTAAAGGTGTTGGGGTGGCTTAGATAGCCAATTACATGGGAGTATCCTTTTCCGATTGGCCTTCGCGGTCCAATGCAACTTTGTTGGCTTCCCGTGAGCAGTGGGCTAAGGAAACGCTTTTCAAATGAGCTAATAATTCTTTGCAATCCTAAAAAAAACTCCTTAGGTACCATGGGCTTTGGCTTGGTTCAGCTGAGAATTTAACCATAGCTTCATTATTTGTCAAAACTTCCACGTGCAGCACGCCATTTTGCCTAAGTTCGGTGGTATTTACCAGCCACTCCAACGCTTCCTTCAGCGCTAGAGCTTCGATCTCAAGGGCTGAAGAAGCTGCAAAATTCTTTGCAAATCCAGCCATTATCACTCCCTAATCTTGACACACTCCCGCCGCCGATCCTCTTGAGCCGTCGATCCAAGACCCATCCAAGTTGAATCTCCATACCCCCTTCTTTGCTGGTGGCGACCATTGCTCGGGTAGCATTTTCTTCTCCGTCCACCGATTCGGCGCATGAATGTTCCACCGGCGGAAGGTGTTGGTTAGTGTTTGGGCATCTTCAACAATGGTTTCCGGGTTGGATCGTCTATTCGGAATACAAATGCGTTTTGCTCTTTCCAAATTAGCCATAGAATTGAGAAGAAGGACCGGCTCTTGATATAAGCACTTCATCTACCCATTTGTCTATCCTTGTTATGTTCATCGGAGATGCCTGCACATTTAGTTTTCGATCGACCAGATTGCTTTGGTCCAGTTGCAGAGGGCGAAAATATGTTCAGTAGTTTCGGGGGTCTTCTGACAAATCGGACAAAGCGAGTCAGGTACTACTTAAATCATATTCAATTCAAAGGATTTTGATGTTTTTCCCTCGAGCAATAGAACATGTTAATTGTGAAATTCGTGTTGTGCTATATACTCGAAAAAACGGTGCTAGCATCACGAATGTAAACTTTTATGAATGACTTCACATTTCACCGTTTTCCATAGTTTTCTATTATCAACTTCGACTGTTTCATCTCAATCTCAACTATTTTCCTTGTAGCTTGATTGCCGAGAAAACTAATAAAAGAACTGAGATATTTTATAGGCAAGAAGTAATCGATAGGGAAGGTGATAGATATACATAATTACCTTGTTTATGCTCTTAATATTTGTATGGTCTTTTTCTGCCTACCGGCTGTTTTCTTTTATGCTGGCTTGGTGATAGTGAAGTTATGGTATTTTCTCTAGTTTTTCGGCTTTTGGGAAAAGCCTTAGGAAATTGCAAAGACTGCTTGGTAAATCGTAATCGAAAAGTGCATTGGGGAGCAATTTGAGAGAAATGTTGTTTGGCACGAAACACATTCTAATAGCACCTTTCCTGACTTCTCCCAATATTAGGGGAGATAATTAGAAACCGATCCTAGTTCCAAAATTTTGAAATCGGGAACGGAATCATCGAGTCTAATTTTTTTTATTTTATTTTATATTGTGTAAAATCTCAAAATTCGTATAATAAAATATAAACATTCATCATATGCTGGTCAAGTTGTTATATTATTTATTTATGTTGAAGACCAAGTTCGATTCTCGATCGGTTCAAAAGTAATTTTTGTTCTGAGAACCTAAAATCAATAGTTTGATTTGATTTCGAGTTGAACCGGACCGAATGCATGCTCTTACTCGATATCGTGACATCAAGATGGCCATAGAGTATATTTAGGAAAGATTTAATACCACGAAAATCCGTACACCTGTGACAATTTTACTTTAAATTAATTTATTGACCATCAAAAACCCAAATTTGGTACACCTGTGATGAATTTACTCTCCGTTAGTTTCCGTTAAATTTTACTGTCAAATTACTGAGTTTGATAAGACGTGGCAATTGACATATGTAACGGTGTGAGGTTTTACCTTTCCGTTTATCACATGTTTATCAATTTGTAATTTTTCGTACTATTAATCCAAATTAACAAAGGGTAAATTTGTTACATGTACCTGTTTGGAGTTTTTGGCTGTCAAAAAATTAGTTTGAAATAAATTAGTCACAGATGTACCATTCTAAGAGTTTTTGTGATTAGAAAGTTAATATGTGATAAATTTATCATAGACATACTAATTTAAGATTTTTCGTGATATTATCCGTTTAGGAAATTGCATTGCCTTTGATGGAGCAAACCTTAAAAGTTGACCTCGAAAGTAAGGTCAACCCTCACTCACGATTCCACCCTCTTCCTCGAAACTCTAGCGGCTGTCTTCCACAGCGACTCCCTCCCTCACGATTCTTCCTCTGCCACTGCGACTCTCTCTCTCTGCGGTGTGCCATTGAGCTGAGCGCTACAGGTGCGTCTTTCTTGTCTCTTTCGTTGTTGACTGTCCTTGACTCGAGCACGCACACCCCCCCCTCCCCGCGGCGGTCGTTCTTCTTGTTCTTTGTTGTTCTGATCTTGGCGACCCACCACATGTCTGAGTCTCTTAAGCCGTTTTATATGATGATTTTGAGTTTATGATGTTTGGGGGTGTTTAGATTTGTGTAATGGGACTGATTCTATGGAGATGGCTAGAATTTGGGGGGGTAATTTCATCTTGTGGTGGTTGCTACGATTAGCCCGCCAGGTGTTCGTTAAAATTCCCCAAAGAAAATTGAGTTGAATATCTCATCGGATAATCGTCTTTTGTGAATGTGTGCTAGAGATGACGACAGTATATTAGAGATGATGTGGAGAGGACCTTGAACGAGCGGAGAATTTACAGATTCTGTGACTGCACTGGTGTTGCGTAATGTCCTGCTTCATTCGTGGTTGAACATGATTTGTGAGAGGGCTTGTCCTGCTTTATATTGGTGTGTGATGACGTACTGCTAGTTTGGTGCACATCAAATTGTGAATCACATCGAAACACAATTTTCCCATTTGAGCAGTTTATGCTAGCTTTGTGTATAGAATTATGTGGTCCTCAATTGAAAATGCATCCTCACTTGAGTGCATATGCCTGAAAGAAACCTTTTTATACTTTTTATACTTAGTCATCCGTCAAAAACTTGGGTAAGAATAGTCCTCGTACTTTTTTGGAATATGACTTCCACTTTTTAAATTAGGAAGTTGTTTTCCTTATTTTTGAACTTGGTAGTTGATCGAAGTCATTTTCCTTTGACCAGCTTATTTTCCCACACCAAATACTGAAAAATGGAAAGAAAGTTTTCCGGTAAAATATTTTCCTCCAAACAACAGAGCCTAAGTCAAAATGTATCTTCATCTTTCCCAAACTACCCTTCAATCATAGTAGAAATATAATAGGTCTTTAAGGACCACATACTTCATAAATAATCACCTATTTTCATCTATGAATAAGCATGACCACCTAACCTTTTTTTTTCTTTTCGCTAAATCCCCTTTAACTCTGGTTAACTTCTTCATATCCTAAAATAAAATTCTGTAATTCTTTCTTCTATTTATTCTTTTTGTTTGTTTTTAATTCTTTCTCTCCACCTTCTTTCTTTGATTTTCCCGTTCTAAGCTCCTTCCTTTCCTCCACCATAGGCAAACTTCGAACTCCGTTGACGCCACTTTCAATATCATGACTGCTTATCTTTCATCCGACACCAGCGAGCTTTGACGAAAGGAAGATAGCCACCTACCAATGGATGCGACGAACAGAAGAAGTTCTTCCTAAAACAGCCTAGCAAATCGAAGGTGACGGAGACCGGCGATTGGAGGTGACAGACTACCACCACTGACCGAAGCCATGGAAACTGATAATGTAGCTTTGGGTGAACGATTCTCTCCTGAGGTTCTGGGTTTTATGCAGCTTGCTATCGATCAGGTAACACCTGGCACGGCCGGATTGTATTGAGTTCATGTAATACTTGAGCTGAATTTTGAATCCGATTCGTTGGTGCTACAATTTGCATGGGAACTTGAAGAATGTATAGTTGAATTTATTCAAGAGACGTTGAATAAGTGTTTCTTTGTAAGTGCTGCCTGTGGATGCTTCATAGTGAATCCATTGGTAATCGAAGCTACACGCTGCAAAATCAACAACAGTTTCTAGAAGGTATAGCTTTTATTTCTTTGTTTTTGTAGGTGGCAATTTATTGAAAGAAGTAGGTGAAGTCTAGGTTCAAAGGAAAAAAAACACTAAAAAAGCAAGTGAGGGAGAGGGAAACAAAGGGAATTAGGGTGTACATGGGTTGGTTCAGTCCCTTTCTCAGGTGAAAAACTGAGCCAATCCGGGTGCTATAGGGTTGGGAACTCCCTCACGCAAAACCATTCATTGAAGCAGACAACCAGCCACACTGAAAAAATAGAGAGAGAGATTTGGGTGCTTTTGAGGTGTCTAGGAAATGCAGATGTGTAGTATTTGCCTGTCATAAAAATGTGCAGTGGGTGATAGCTTTGCCAGGACAATTGAATTATGAGAAACTTCGATCACTGGGATAGGACAGTCCTTTTGCCACTTGTTGACTTTGGCACCTAGGGAGAATTGAAAACGAAGTTTACTTGGAGCGTGAGAATAATATGAACATCGGTTGTGCCCTTGGATAACTAGTTAGGTGGATTTTTCTTTGGTCTTGTGGCCTGTGGATATGAAAAAGAAAAAATCAAGAGAAACACAGAATTTACCAAAGTTATTCGGTAAAACAAAGACCAAATCACAAGAAGCTGATGGTCAATTCTGATTTCTGGGGGCTTCACTATAGTTTTAGGGATCTCTCTTTATCCTTATCTACCATAGCATGTGTAAAGGAAAATGACCCAGAAGCTAAAATTCCAGGAAGCTTCTTGAATGTTTGAGTGAAACCTCATTAATGAGAGAAAAGCTTCTGAGATACCCATGATAGGACACACTAGAATGAGCAACATGTAGTTTCCCAAATTAGTTCTTGTTTTTGCTGTACTGTTGTTAGAGCCATATCAGTTTAACCGTTAGGTGGGATTTGCATCTCTAATACTAAATGAGCATGGGGTGATAATCATTGCTTGGAAGTTAGTGACCAGTATATTGTACAGGACCTGCAAGAACTTGATCATATAACTATGGGACATGCATTTGTTCCCTTAGTAACTGCATATTGATACTGACATAAACGTGATGCTGATTTCCTCTTGCATTTGCCTATATGCATGCATGCATGAAAGAATTTCTGACTCTTATTCTTATATTTTTTTCTCCTAACAAGTAACAAGACCTATTTGCTTTTCCTATACAAGGCAAAGCTTGCATTGGACAGCCTTGAAGTTCCAGTTGGGTAAGATAATGGTTGTCCGTAATGAGGTGCATTTCATATATGTTTTTTTTTTTTTCTAATTAAGATGATTAGGATTTTAGTCTTAATTAGCGAATGATTTTAGATTGGACTCTTTGATTGAACAGCTGTGTGATTGTTAAGGATGGGAATGTTGTTGCGGCAGGAAGAAACCGGACTAACGAGACACGGAATGTATGTTTATCATTGCTTCTCCACCCCCTCCTATAAATTTTGGCCAACGGCACTTTGTTATTGTTCCGAATTAATACCCTCGAATTATCCACTTGTAGTTTATTGTTGATCATTTTATGTTTCTCCGTTAATATGTATTAATTAGATAATAAAATAATATCTTATCAAATATGTTAATAAGTGGAATTTTCCATGCATTATTAGGCTGTAAGGGGTTTTTTTCTCATTACTCTTCATAAAATATGGCTATGGCTAAGAATATTATGCACAAAGTTTTACTTTTTTCGTTCACCATTGTGCTCTGTCTCGAATAATATTACGGTGTTTATCTGCATTTGTGAAGTTCCTAACATTGTTCTCTTGGGCTGTTTTCAGCTAGACTTTTGGTGTACTTATATGGTCTAAAAATGCATTATTACCATTGTATTGCCTTTTAAGATGTAAGAACCTGCTCCTTGGGCACAGTTCTTCATACAATGACCATTTACACAACTAGTTTAAGCCTGATTTCAGGTAGGGATCATCTCTTATCTAATAGTCTATTTCTGTAATAATTTATAGTCATGAGGTGGCAATACATTACTATAAATGACTTCATGCATAGTAATGAATAGTTGATGTGAAAAATATTTGACCCTTTTAGTATCTTGTGGAGATTAATAAAAAAAACAAAGGCACCTTTGCTACAAGGGTATATTTAAAAATACTGTTAGAAAAGGTGGAGGTGGTTAATCCAATAAGAAGCCTTTTTCCTTGTGAGATTCTCAGCAACTTCAAGTGAGCAAAACTTGTTGACTTCATGTAGTATATGCCTTATTCAATCTTATATATACTCTTAATCAGTTAACTTGAAGGAGAATATTTCTCATGAAATGCCTTTCCTAAATTTATGTTGAAACTGCACTATGAGTAACTGTCTCTCTAACAAAGCTCCTAAGTTTGACATGCTTGTGTTGTTTTTCTCCTTGTGCTTTTATAGGCAACGAGACATGCAGAGATGGAAGCTCTTGATGTTCTTCTTGTACAGTGGCAGAGGACTGGATTTTCGGCTGCAGAAGTTGCAGAGAAGTTTTCAGCATGCTCCCTTTATGTGACATGTGAACCATGCATAATGTGTGCAGCAGCATTATCTATCATTGGTACATCTGTTGATCATACTGAAATAAAACTGAACTTCCTAAAATTTGCTTATTTATGATTAGATGACTATTACCCTTTTTAGGTATAAAGGAAGTATATTATGGCTGTGCAAATGATAAATTTGGAGGCTGTGGCTCAATACTGTCGTTGCATTCAAGTAGCTCTGAGGCATGCATTAGGTCAGTTTATGAACTTGCTTTTGCTGCTGGTTTTGTATTTATGTAGCTTTACTTTGAAATTGTGACATATGACAATTGACAACTAAAGCTTACTGGAGGTTTGTGATTCCTTATGTTGATTATTGATGGATGTGGGTTCATTGTGATTCTGTATGTTGTTGCATGTTGAATATTGCAACACATAACCACGAAAATAAATGGAGGTTTATGGAACTTTTTCCATCTTTTCTGTCCTTTCCTTAGTCTAAATGGAAGAAAGTGTTTCTGGAAGCATTAAGAAGTCAAGTTTATATTTATTCTTTCTTTTCCCGCTTTGTTTCCTTTTTCTTAAATTCTTGGTGACTTGTTAGACATTTCTATATTCTTTATTTGCCCTAAAAAGTTTACAGTTTTGGGAAGTGCCACATGTTAAGCTAACATTAGTTTCTTTTTTCCTTTTCCCTCTCCCCCCTGTTTCTTCATCTCTTCTTCCTGGCTTTTTTCACTGCAGTGAGATTCTTTGATGTCTTTAATATTATCATGTTAAAATCAAGATATATAGTATCTTCAAAGAAGTATGATATTTTAACTATGAGGAAAAATTTACGCTTTCTGATCGGCCATGGGCAATGTACTTGATAAAGAAATATCTTTTCTTGTTTAATAGTTGCAATTGTCTCTTCTTGCATACATGAGAGCATGTGCCTGCTAAATTGTGGTGTATTGCTTGTGTTTGCAGTATGATTTTTCATCTCTTTGACTCTGTTCTGAGCTAACAGTTCATGTTTCCTAAGGTTGTTCTGAACTCATCAATTTTTTAATCCGACTTTGTTGACATAGAATTAAGATGTAGTGAAACAGGATCTGTTTTATTGTGATCTGAGCAGTACATGAAGTTGCTAATCTAGATTATGGACATTGTTTATCTGTTTAAAGTGTTAGTTTTGAAAGAACAAGCTCGAGTACTGGGGGAAGAAGCAAGAGATGTACCAAGGATGCAGCTCAACAGAAAGTTTAGGGAAAAGAATAAACCATGAAAACTCAATACTTTTAGAGCTTGAAATTTATATTTACATTGCGATTAATAATCTGATTATGAGTCAAAAGCATTCTGGGATGCATCTGCCTGATTTATGAATGTTTCCAACTTTGTTCTTGTTTCTCTTGCAGTATTGGGAATTCTGGATCTAAGGGTTTCAAATGCTGTGGGGGTATAATGGCATCAGAAGCCATTTCTCTTCTGCGAGATTTTTATGAACGAGGAAACCCTAATGGTATAAATGGCGATCAACCATTTTAATAAGTTGAACTGTTTGTTCGAAAGAATGTTATTATAATGCAGTTTGCACCTATTTACATTAGATAACCCAAGGGAACTGGTAGTTCGTTTTCAATGGACGCATAGTTAAATACTTTAGAGGAGGCTTTTATGAGCATAATAGAGAAATTCTACCCTTGAAAGAAAGTTTTCTTTATCAATCAATGAAGGTGAGCATTGTGTCTGCTAGCAACGTCTCCCTGAAAGACCTTTCTGGAAAAATTTATCTTTTAGAGCCTAATACGATGATCTTCCTAGCACTGATCCCCTTCCATATTGATTATGAAGAATTCAGGAAGCCTGTTTTTATTTCTACTTTTCAATCAATTCTCTCAACCAGCTAGAGAAAGAACTGTAGCTGGGGCTTTTGGTGATTATAGATCTTGCTGAACAACTCTCTCTCTCTCTGTCTCTCTCTCTCTCGCACTTGTCCATATGTAAATTGTTTGCTGCAGTGAAGATATGTTTTTGTATCCTTGATGTGGAGAAATATTTGCACATCCCAGGTAAATAAAGCTGGCCCAATGGAAAGTTTTGTAATGACTTAAGGGTTAGTGAAATTGCAAGCATCGAGCTAGTGGGTCATTGGTTGGATAAGAACCTATTCAGAAGTTTTCTCCATCAAGGATAAGGTGCTCAAGAGTGCTCATCTTGAGATGGTGCACACATCCAAACTGACACTAAGTATAGTTGCTTGAGGGGAGCGGTGTTCAGAGTTGCCATAAGTAGGTGTCGAATTGGCCCAGTAAACAAAAGATAGAGTTTCCAGATGCCCAGTCTTTTTTTTTCTTGGCTGATTTTCAGATACCCTGTTAATCATAAGTAGCTTACCTCTAGACTCGGTATACCTAAGCCAGATTGCCATTTGAAAAATGGGATGTCATGTCCTTGGTTAAGGAAAAGATGAAGTGCAGTATCTTAATAGTTGATCATCCATTGGTTAGACTCGTTAGAGAGAAATATCTTCTTCCTTGATTCCTATTGTGAGTTACTAAACTTATATGGTTCTTGGTCGAGCAAATGTCTAATTTGTGCTCTTCAGTTGCAAATATTTCAAGAGACTGATAGGACCATAACCTTTTCATGCCTCTGAGATAATTAGTATGCTTTAAAACAGAAAAGATGGCCTTAAATAATTTGCCTTTGCAATGATAAAATCAATTTGGTTCATGTTTCTTCTTTGTTTTGTTGAACCTTGTTACATGAAGTATCATTTCTCTTCTCCTTTTTTCCCCTCCTTTTCCATTTATTCTCTGTTTATGACATTGTGGAATCTATGATTTGTTTATATATATGTATGCTGAATGCTAATATTTGATTTTCAGCTCCAAAGCCTCACAGGTCACGGGTTACTCAGGCTTCTCATTAGATCTATGTGCATTGATTCTTCCTGTTGAATCTTCTTATGCCTTTGCACAACTAGGTAAGACCGTTGAACTTATGATTCCTTGCTTTTCTGAACATAATGTACATCATGTATAGTATTATGAAGCACCTCTGCTGCATATTGAACGATTATCAGTTACTTGTGCATATAACAAATGGGCTGCATGGTGAGACCTTTCTGTAGTATAGCCTGTTAACAATTGAATGGCTCGGATTAGGGCGCTGTGGCAATGTTTCTTGCTGTGGCAGTATGATATGATGCTCATGTGACGATTGAGTATACCTATAGCTATAAATTCTCTTGCATGGTGGTATTCAATCACGAGGCAATATAAAGGTCTTCAAAATGAAGTTAGACAACATCCTTGCTCTTCATTCCTGATTCTTGGTTTATTTTAATTATAATGGCCATTGTTCTTATTCCTGTCAGTTAATCTCTTCATTTGACTAAACCTAAAGTCAAACTTGCAGTTCAAGATAGTTCCCATTCTTGAGGTGAACTCATCGCAAAATAACTTATGAACTAATAGTTTTCTGACTCTTTGTATACTACATGAAAAGTGCAAATCTAGATGTGACATCGTTGGTGCAGATTCTAGCATAATAAGATTCTCTGCTGTTTGTTTTGTGGTGTCAGAAACAGCTAACTGTAATTATCTTGTCTCTAGATCTTAAAAAGTTGTATAATCATAATGTTGTTCAGATAGGCCTCTAAGTAAAGAGATTTGTGTGAACGTTATTGACGATAAAGTGTCTGCAAATGATTCAGTGCACTTTGACTGACAATGCATTGTCGTTTACTGCTTTTTCAATCATGGAATTTTATCAAGGGACCTGAGAAAGGAAGCGTGATGCACATCCGGATCAGTTTTTGCCTAGATGTTCATGTGTTTATTGAGGGTTGTAGCTGTGATCACAAGTCCATTTCATGCTTTAACTTGATTATCAGATTGTAAGATACTTTATTGCATGACCCTGTGTAGGCATCACTTTTCTGATGCTAATTTTTGTCATCAAAATATTCAGTAATCTAGCTTGATTTTTTTTATGAGCTTTCGATGTTTGAGGTAATTCTAGGCATGCTATTGATGTGTCTGAGCTTCATTATTCTGGTCTATATCATGTGTGATCCCTAACGGTCCGCGATCTAATGGGCCAGTGCCCAGCCACAGGCCTTAGGATGCGGGGCTGTTCCGTGCCTCACTAATACCATATCCTATTTAGTGTACATGTCATTTACAAAGAAACAAGACTCCAATTCTAGGCAAACAAACCTCTTCCAAGCAACCTTGGCCCCATGAGTATTCTCTGACCTTCCTTTACACAAATGTTGAGCATTTCATGTCAACTTCTTTGGCATGGTAGAAATTTGACAATAATAGTTTATCAAGCTGTAAATAATAACAAACTTGATCAGTTGGGGTCTACCTGCATAATTGAGGTGTTTTTACGGTCCATCCAGTTGGAATCTTTCTGATCAAGGACCTACATCCTTTGTCACTCAGTCTTCTGGGGATAAGAGAAAGATCCCAAACCTAAACCTTAACAGACAATTTTCCATATTTAAAACCATTCAATTGAAGCAACTCAGCACAGTATCGATCCTCATATCCAACCAAAAACAATTGTATTTTATCGGGATTCAGTTTCAATCCAGAGAATGCTTTGCAATATATGGAGTACATTGAAGATTTCAAACAGCCATTGAAGAATATCTTAAAGTCATCGACTTTAGAGAGAGCCTTGATAGAAATAATAGAAAGGAATAGGGGCAATGGTGTCTTAATTTCTTTTCTCCCTTGAAGAAGCCCTTGTCGACACCTGGATTTTGGTCATCAATGCTAGTGTTCATTCTTATAAAAGTTCCAATTAAAAACAACAAGATAATAACAAAAAAAAATAGATAAATAAATAAATAATAAGGAAATCAACAAATAAAAAATAATAATAATAATAATAAAAATGAAGAACACAGAGCCCACTCGGAAAAGATATAAACCTGAGCCCATTCAAATGAAGGTTCTCTCTCACACGCACCTAGGACTTTCTGTTCCGGCCGGAGCGAGAATTCCAGTTTCTGTCCAAGGTAAAGTTCAATGACCTGTTCTCCATTACTTTTTCGCCCAGTGTAGAGACAGAGAAATGCTGATGTGATGATTTGTGGTCTAAATGGTGTCCTTATATTGAATATGAGATCCTTAGCTGAGAGATACTCTACCTGTTCGATGAAAATGCACAAGTTAGATGAACTCTTGTTATTGAACAATTAGAGAGAGTTTTGACATGACTGAGATGAACTTGTCTGTCGTACTGATCATTTGATGTGTCTATTAGTTCATAGACTGAGGATCTCCTTTATATGTGGCTTGTTTGATCTTTGTCCTTTTTTCGTTTTTTGTGTTCTATCCGTCAAAGTGCTATAGATGTATTTGAGCCTGAGCTTAAACTAAATTGGTACCGCAATAGGTTTGCTAAATGTGAATAGAATCGTATAGATTCTGACGGTCATATACTTGTTAATGGATCAAACTTGTCATCCTCTTCTGGTCATGTTTAAATGATTATCTTTACTGGATATGCCGCACTTGCGAATGGGCAATGGTGTTTGTTGCAAATTCTTGGACCTGTTGTTGAGACTCTCTCTGCACTATGTTTATTTGCTCTGTTTTCTAGTCTGTATGTCTTGGTGTTGGTGGTTGGCGATTGTGGTGAGAACATGAACTGGAATCACTGATACACTCTTTGATCTCTGGTGATATTTGAGTTAGTTTCTCTGTTGTGGTTCCATTTTTGATATCTGTATCTTGTGCTTTTTAGCAAACATACAGTTGTAAATGTTGAAAGACTGTAAATCTGGTGATGGTCAGAGATGATCAATGGTGGGGGTAAATGATTCTGTGTATCAAGTTCTTTTTTTTTTGACAGTATGTGGATCAAGTTCATACGTGTTGATCTTGGGCAAATTCTGGATGCTTATATACTATTTGTACTATCTTGAAATGTTCAGCTATAGTGGTTTCCAAGGAAGATGTTTTGTAGTTGAGAGGATTCTATTTTGAATGGTTTGATAGATTCTGGATAAGTAACTTTGTATGTTTGTTACTTGAATAGAGATGATAAAGATTTGGCCGAGAATTTGAGTTGGAAAATTTGAATTAGAGTGTCCTGTGTAGAGATGGGAAAAGAAGAAGCTTGCGTTTTCTGGAGAAGATGGACTGAGAATAAAAAATTATTAAAAAAAGAATGAGTTAAAAATTAAAAAATCCGAAAATAAAAAATTAGAAAATTGGTTAGATAAATAGGCCTTGATTAGGTTGTTAGATTTTAGTATTATAATTAGCATAGTTTCATTTATTTGATATTCATATAGTTTAGAGATTTTAGTGACCTTTGTTATAGTTTAGTCTTGGTAGATGGATTTTTTAAACAACAAATTGGATTCGATTTGCTTGTAGCTCATGGTATTGCTGTCTTAGGGCTTAATAATAAGGCCATGTTATATTCTTTGCCCAATTTGTATTCGGTTATTTTACTGCACTTCACCATTTTATTCACTTTCATTACTATTCCTGATTTGTTTGTTTGTTGTGATTGTTTTTATATCGATTGTGTGTTTTGATTCATTTTCTTAGTTGAATGGTTAGGTTACATCCTAGGACCATAATAAATACAAAACCATCGCATGGACACTTAGCGGCTTGAATGACCTTTAGGACTCATAATTAGATACGATGATTGCATAGACACTTTAGTTAACAAAAAATCAATTTTAAGTACCAAAAAGATACTAGTTAAATAACTAGTGTAATATAGTTTCCAACCTTAAATCTCTGATTGTGTAGGAAGTGAAGTATATTCCCATACCTAACTTGGTTTCTAGCCAACCCCAATAGGCTAGTGGTGACTCTTCATTTAGAATTTTGATAGAGTTAATTGAAATTAATTTCCAACGTCAAGCGAGGTAAGGGTTTGGGGGAATCTGTGCGGATTGAGGATCATTGGTACCCAACTCGACATTACCTCTAACCTCGTTCGTTTTCCCATTGGAGTCACCAAGTTGTCGCGACCCTCTTTTCCGTTGAGGGGAAAAGGATGAGGTTTAGAGGTAATGCCAAAGGTGAACCAACGGTCCCTATTCAGCGCAGGTTCTCCTAAACCCTTACCTAGCTCAACGTTGAAATATTCAATTTTATTTTCGATTAACCCTACGAAAATGAGGAGTCCACTAGTTTATTGGGATCAGCTAGAAATCAAGTGATCTATGGAAGTATACCTCACTTCTTACGCAAACAGAGAGTTAGGGTTGGTGACTTGATTACAATAATTCTAACTAGTGCTATTTCGATACCTAAACTTGATTATTTGTAGTGTCCATGTAATCTGTTTACCAGTTATTAGTCCTAAAGTTCTTGCCTGCTAAGTGTCCGTGCGATGTTTTTATTCATGTTTATTTTAATCCTAAAACGGTAACCTAACCATTCAGCTAAAGAAAGCAGATCACCACATAAGAAAACAATATAAAATAATCACAATCAATTGATATGAGAGAGGAATGAAGAATGAGTAAAACAATGTAGTGCAATAAGTAACTTGTTACGATTTGGGCAAAGAATATTACATGGCCTTGTTATTAAGCTCTAGAACGACAATCCCCTATGAGCTTAGTTCAAATTGACTTCAATTTCCAAAGTGACTAATTCGCTAAATCTAAACTAGAGGAAATCATGAACTATCCTAAATCATGTGTATACTATCTAAATGAAACTAAACCAATTCTGATACTCAAATCTAATAGCCTAATCAGAGGTTATTTCGATAACCAATTTTTCGATTGTTTTTATTTTTTAATCTATATTTCCAAAAAATGGGGACTCGGGCCAGATCCTAATATGTGGACTAAAATCGGACTTTGCGGGTCTAGGCCATGGACACAAGTTGGGCTTTATTAAATTTAAGCCACATTTTGATTGGGTGTCAATTTTACTTGACCCGACCCGACCTGAAGAGAAATTTTCAAGTATTTTCGGTTCAGGTCTCATCCAGTTCAAGTATTAAGTAAAGAACTTCGGGTAGTTCTCCGAGTCAGGTCGGGTTTCGGGTTTGTCTTTTTCTTTTTTTTCCCTACTCGTGCATTCTCGAGAATTCTAAAAAAGCACTACATAAGGCGTAACAAAAGGAAGAGGGAAAGGAAAAGGCGAAAGCTTGCCTAAGCGAGAGCGGAGACAATCCAGAGGAAGACCTAGAGAGAAAGTGTGGATGTGATGAGAAGATCCAAGTGATTGGGACTCGTAATGAAAGGCATAGGGGAAGAACTAGAAAGAAAATGAATTTGTTGTATGCCCCAAGAGATCCTTAACAAAGAGTCATTGTGCTGTCATTAATCGCCACATCTTGTAATGAAGCGCCGGTTTTTACATGGGAATACTAACAAATAAAAAAACCAATTCAAGCCATTGATTGAACTAAACCAAACCGAAACCAACTTGGATTCCTTTTATTTGATCAAAGGCAGTTGAAGGAAAACCAAAAACAAATCCAACGATATCGTAGGTTTTAATTGATTTTTGTTTTGTAGTATGATGTACTCATAATAAAGTAAAATCTAGTAACATGGGGGTTATTGATGACGCAATCCTCTTCTTGCAATTGTATTTTGCGTAGTTTAAAGAACACCAAGTCGATGTTATGCATTGATTTAAAAAAGAATGCTTCATTAAAGTTTCAATAGACTACATAGGGTTAACATGCTGATTTAGAGTGCTAACAAAAGACAGACAAACATTCTTCCAACCGTTCATTTTCCTTAGTACATCAATTCTATATGATGTCAAGTCTTTTAAATCTTGTGGACAGACAGTCATATTCTTCATTGAGTTCGTCAGACAAGGATTCCTGCTCTTCCAAAAGTTGACTAAGGCGCGCCACAAGGCCTTGATGAACTTGAATCTCGTGATCAATGTTGTTCAACCTCTTCAAGATCCTTTCCTTCACTATCGTTGATTTGGCAGTCTCACTCTCTGTCTCGATTTAAGTATCGAGAATGTTCAGCTTGGTCACAAGCTTCTTCCTATCTTGCATAAGTTTGGAATGTTCTTCGGCCTGTTTGAAGTCCTTATGTCGACCCTTGAGAACCTTCCTTGCACAATGGGCTTGTTTCTCCTTGTCCCAATATTCATCTGCAAAGGACTGGACGGAATCAATTTGCTCAATGTTGGACTTGAAGGCTTGTAAGCTATAGTCGAAGAGAAATGTAAACTCTTCATATTTCTCCCAAAACTTGAGGTTTTCAATGTTACCAATGAGGTTTAAGTTTGCCAGCAGCACCCTTATTTCCTCCTAAACATCTAGGCGGGAGATGATGTAAGGATATTTAAAAGAAATGAGATCAATTAACCTTTTCCACTTGGACATGGTTTCATCAGCACAAGGACCATCATGAAGAACGAGCCGAGAAGAAGATGTAACCATTTCCAATATTCCAAAGAGGAGCTTCTCAATGGATAGGTAAGAAGCGGTCCGTCTCTAATGAGTAAAAGCAAATACAAAGATCAAATGACTTGAAATAACAAGAACACTACCACATTTTTAGTTCAAATTCAGAGAGCTAAGCATCTCAATGTTCCTTACTTATTTCTCCTATCTCATCAATGGGCTCTCCAATGACATTTATAATCCGGCCAAGAGTAACTCTACCAGCAGAGGCACCTAGAAACAGAATCAAAATCACTTAAAAAAATGTGTTTTGCACAATGATATAATTATATAATCAGAGGAAGAAAACAAATATATGTTAACTCAAAACAACCACACAACATCATCAGCCTAAGCTAATTCTTTTAAAAAGACAAAAGGATTAAAGTCTATATACACAGACAATACTATACAAATGAATAATTGATAAGTAGGACTGTTTACAACGTCATATCAAAATAAAAAAGTTGCACTTAAAGAAGAAATTACATGGAAAGGAAAAACTTGAACTTACTCATGTAAATCAGTGAACATTTGAGAAAGCAATAGGGCGACTTCTCATAGAAATTATTCGAAATCCAAAAGAAGGAAATAGTCTCCTCTTCCCTTCTCCATTCTAACAAATGGATGGAGTCGAGAGGAAACCGCACATTCCCCTCAGATTTAAGGTCTGAACATGTTTCGTGGTACTCTGTTCTCAGTCAAACACTTGTTTGGTGGCAATGGAGGCGTTGATCGAGCTCTTCCACCTCAGTTTCCGACTCAATTCGCTAATAAATGTTGAATAAAAGGTTGGAGTAAATGGAATCGAAATGTAGTCGGATTTTGATGTGTGTAATCACTCTCTTTTAGGTTCAATTTGCCCCACAAAGTTGCTATAGATCACTGGCAAATTCCTTCAGGATACAACAAAGTCACTATGAGAATACTAGATAGCAATTCCAGTAAATCTCCTAAAACTCTCTGCGAAACAATTGAAAAAATGGCTGTCTTCTTTTTCCTTTTAAGGAAGATGAAAAAAATGAAGGAAGTTAAGTTCATAAAAAATTGAACAGAATTGTCCAATATATAAGATAAATAGAACACTCCTCTTGGTGTCTAAACTGTCAATACGGACACACCCACTCATGTTTGAAAAATTGCAATTCGGACATAACCATTCGTGTGTGAAAACCGCCATTCAGACATAACCCTTCATGTCCGAAAAATTGCAATTCAAATACAACTCTTCAAACATGAAAATTGTCAATTTTGGACATACCCTTCATGTCCTAAAACGGACAGTTTTGTTCGAACAATCATAAAAAAATTGTTGATTAAGGCTTATTTTGGTCTGCGTTGCGCTAGCATGCCAAAGGTGCTAATAATCGTGCACCTGCACGCGGGTATTGTGGGGTCTAGCCCACGCACCCATTTTCTCCATTTACAATAGTAGACAACACTTTAACTTATAAAAAGACCAAAACTTTCATTTCTTTCCTATGTAGGACAAGGAAAATGCCTTATTTGTAAAATTTAGAAACAAACACCAACAATCCCCCACTTTGTTTGTAAAACAAATAATCAATTTACACACTTTCTTTTCATTCCTAGGAAATACAAAACCCTATGGTTGTTCCATGTAAATTTCCTCATTTAACTCTAGATAAGAAAGCAGTTTTTACATCCATTTGATGAACGTAAAAATTATAAATGAATGCTAAGGCAACTAGAATTCAAATAGTAGTTATACATGCTACAGGAGCATACGTGTCAAAATAATCTATTTCTTCCTTTTGCCTAAACCCTTTGGCCACTAACCTAGCCTTAAAAGCTTGGATAGTAACATAAGAATTATATTTTCTTATGAAAAACCATTTGCACCCAATAAGATTCAATCCTTTTGGTAAATCAGCTAATACCCAAGTATTATTGGACATAATCGAATCCATTTTGTCATTTGTAGCTTCTTTCCAAAAAGAAGCATCTCTAGAGGACATTGCTTCACCAAAACTTTTAGGATTGTCTTCTATGTTTAATAATAAGGGGTATTTATTTACCACGTTATTATTTCTATCTCCTTCAACAAGGAAAACATTCAGGACCTAAATTTTTCAAGTTTCTCGCTCTAGTGCTTCTCCTTAGTTCAGTCATGTCTTTCGAATAATTTGTTTCCTTCTCATGAGAATTTACTTGTATTTCTATAAGTCTTGAATTATTATTTTCAATAATTTCAAAGTCCTTAAAACACTTATTCTCAAAGAATTCAACATATCTTGATTCTACAATGACATTTGACTCTAAATCAAGAAGTTTATAAGCTTTACTATTTTCGGCATATCTAAGGAAAACACTTTTAATAACTTTAGGACCAAGTTTTGTTATCTTAGGATCCGGTACTTGGTAATAAGCCAACACCCTCACATTTTAAGATATGACAAGTTTGGCTTTCTTGCCTTCCACAATTCATATGGACTTACGTTATTCTTCCTGGATGGTATCCCCATTATGAATATAACATGTAGTAAGTAATGCTTCACCCCATAAATTAATGGGTAGCTTTGAATTAGAATACATAAAATTAACCATTTCTCCAAGAGATCTATTTTTACTTTCAGCCAAACCATTCTGTTGTGGTGTGTATGGTGCTAAGATTTGATGAATAATACCATGTTCTTCACAAAATGATGAAAATTCATTTAAGAAATATTCATCACCTCTATCCAAACGTATAACTTTAATTTTCCTTTCCAATTGACTTTCTATTTTAGCCTTGTATTTCTTAAACATGGTAAACGCTTCATCTTTCGATCTTAGGAGATAAATGTAAACAAACCTACCGCAATCATCCACAAAGATAATAAAATACCTTTTACCACCATGAGTTAACATTCCATTGAATTCGCATATATTGCTATGCACCAAGTCCGATAAATTCGAATTTCTTTTTGTACTTGGAAAAGGCCTCTTTGTTAATTTAGACTTAGCACAAATTTCACATTTATCTAATTTGCCATTAAAATTATCAAGTCTAATTTTTTCATATTCTTTAAATAGCGAAAATTTAAATGCGCTAATCTACTATGCCATAAAATTGAAGAGTCAACAGTATAAACATAAGATTCAATCTTATTATTGATACTTAGTTGATACATGCCATCAGTGGCATAACCCTTTCCCACAAATAGCCTGTTCTTCGACAAGATAACCTTGTCGTACTCAAACAATATCCGAAATCCCCTCTTACATAGCAAATCGACAGAAATTAAATTCTTCCTAATTTCAAGTACATGCAACACATTAAGAAGGGTAACCTTCTTTCCAGAAGTAAACTGTAACTCCACGGAGCCTTTACCATTGACCTTTGCAAGACTGTTGTTTGCTATTAAGACCTTTTGAAAATTAGCATCCACAGCCTCATCCCAATGCTTGAACGTGGATTTATCCTTGCACACGTGGACTGTTGCTCTAGAATCTAGCCACCAACCTGTTTGGACAGAAGCATTGTAGATTTCAGTAATCGTGGCCATGGTACCATCAAATTTCTTTGAAATATTTGTGTTCGAAAATATGTTTGTAACCATGGCGACAAAATTTTCTTCAACCGCATTAGCATCTGCCTTCACATTTAGTGTTGGTGTATTCTTCTCTTTGGAAGTGTTGTTCTTGCGGTGCTTAGAGTCCCTTGCAAAATGCCCCACTTTGCCGCAAACGAAACAGCCACCCTTCTTCTTCTTTTGTGCCTTCTTAAAATTCTGCTCTCTCTTGCGTTTCAAGTTTGGGTGATTTTTGGCTAAAATCCATTACCCGTCAGGACATTCACTTTGGTCTCATACAATCTAGAATTTTCACGCAAGCGTGATTCTTCCTCAACGCGAAGATGTTTCTAGAGCTGAACCAAAGTTGTTTCCTCTGTTTTGTGCATTAGCCTTTTCCCATAGTCCTTCCAACCCGAAGGCAATTTAGCAATAATTGCTCCAACTTGAAATGCTTTTGGTATGTTGATTTTGAGAGCACAAATTTTGTTTTCTAGAACTTGTAGTTCATGGACTTGCTCCAGAAGGGGTTTAGTATCAATGAATTTGAAATCAAAGTACTTAGCAATCAAATATTTGTTAGTACATTGTTCATCTGCTTTGTATTTGAATTCGAGTGCATTCCACATTTCCCTAGCAGACTTCATTCTTGTGAACAAGTTGTACAGTCGATCGGACAACGTATTTAGAATGTGCTTGCCATGGAGTAGTTCGTCTTCTTCACGTTTCTGTTTTTCTTTGTTCACCCTCTCAACTTCTTCGGCATTTGGTTGTCTTCCTTCAGTGGTAGGAACAGGATCTTCAATAGACGCCAAATTAGGATCCAGTATATATGAGATCTTTAGGGCCGTGAGCAAAAACATCATTTTGTCCTTCCAACGTGCGAAGTTGTTGCCGTCGAATCGATCCAACTTGACCATATCCTGATTCATCACTTTGATAGATTCCAACTCCATTGTTATGCGAATTGATCCTAAAAATTGTTGAATAAAAGGTTGGAGGAAATGGAATTGAAATGTAGTCGGACTTTGAGGCATGTAATCACTTTCTTTTATGATAAATTTGCCTCACAAAGTTGCTATAAATTACTAGCAAATTCCTTTCAAAATACAACAAAGTTACGGTGAGAATACTGAATAGCAATTTCAGTAAATCTCCTAAAATTCTTTGTAAAACAATTGAAAAAATGGCTATCTCGTTTTTTTTTAAGTAAGACGAAAAAAAATGAAGGAAGTTAAGTTCATAAAAAATTGAACAGAATTATCCAATATATAATACAAATAGAACGCACCTCTTGGTGTCTAAACTGCTAATATGGACATACCCACTCATGTCCGAAAAATTGCAATTCATACATAACCCTTCGTGTGTGAAAGCCGCCATTCGGACACAACCCTTCATGTCTGAAAAATTGCAATTCGGACACATCTCTTCAAACATGAAAACTGTCAATTTTGGACATACCCTTCATGTCCTAAAACGGACAGTTTTGTTCGAACAATCATAAAAAAAATTGTTGATTAAGACTTCTTTTGGTCCTCGGCGCGCTAGCGTGCCAAGGGCACCTAATAATCGTGCACCCACATGCGAGTATTGTGGGGCCTAGCCCACTCACCCATTTTCTCCATTTACAATAGTAGATAACATTTTAACTTATAAAAAGACCAAAACTTTCATTTCTTTCCTACGTGGGACAAGGAAATACCTTATTTATTTGTTTTACAAACAAACACCAACAATAAACTAGCTTGGATTTTTCGAAGATATCCCTTAGTCCTGTCTGGGGTGCCATGGAGAACTCCGCTGTTGGAAGAGAGAAGAGGAAGCGTGTCATGCCCCGAACCCCAACGGGCTTGTAACACCCCTACGATGGTCGAATCAAACACGACGTCACAGGACGCGTTGCCGACCCAAACAAATCATCCACATGTATACGTAAGCGGAAGCGAGATATAACAACCCAGATAATAAACGACGACAAAAGGATAGTATTTGCTCAAATCAACAGTTGCATTTCATGTACTTGGCACTGGCTTACAACCTTCATTTACACCACAACCATCCAGGCTACTAACTTCAAACCACGTTCATAAAAAAGGGGCAGTGGTTGGTAAACTTATCTCCTCTACAAAACGGGGCGCTCAAAAGACGGGGTAACCTGACCTATCCTCGGTCCCCATGGTACCCTGACGGCGTCTCCAACTTGGTCACGATCGTGGATCTGAAATTGTTTATAATTCAACAATGAGAATAAATCTCAATAAGCAGATAACCTAAACCCCACATAGGCCAATGCGTACCCAGACGAGCCTCAGCATGCAATCTAACAATTGACATATTCGAATTCACATAAACACACTTACCTTGCCTCAAATCACACGCCAACTTTGCACGTTAGTCAAATTACTATTAATATAATAACACCCAATGTACATATTACTATCACCCGAACGACATACACACGTGCATTCATCCAATTCAATCAAGTACATTACACATGCGCATCCATCCAACTTTCTCACGACGCCGGGTCAACACCTCCAGTGTGACGTCAGTCCGGGATTTGTCGCCACGAACACGTTCCAACACCCCCGCGTAAACATGCTCCAGGTCAGCCCTCCGATCAATCTGGGCTTTGTCCCATGTCAACACGCCTCAGGACCCTTCTTACGACCCGGGTAAACACCCCATAGGTCCTTTCTCATAACCTGGGTCAACACCCCATGAGTTGGCAGCCCTCCGATCGATCCAGGCTTTTCAAGCAAACACACACCACATAATTCAATCCATTTCCATGTCATTCACATATTCAAACATCACCCAAGGATATCCGATCAACCACGATACCATTCGCCACTCATGCGCACCAAGACAACCACAATTCCACCAATTCAAGTCATGAATCACTCACCCGTCCTTGATCACATTTGACAACGACAACCCACCATTAATTCACCACATATGAACACAAATCAAGCATTAGACCACACGGGACAATCACACGCTAAATCGATGTTCAAGCATTAACGGACCCTCATACAATCACACTAAGCCAAAGCTCACATAATGCACGTTATCCCCATCACGAATCATCAACACGAACTACCGTCAAATGACCATTAAATGACGCACGAACGACCGACGATTTCGCATAAATTCCAGCACTAACGACCTCCAATCCAACCACAAAAATCAGCCATAAACCACCTCGATTCAGCCCACACTCCGACCCATTCGCTCGCCCCGAACCAGCCCACAACTCCGCCACCAAATTGCGCTAAACGGCCACCAAATCAGCCCCAAACAGCCACTATATCCACTACATTCAGCCTACACACGAACCCCTAAACAAGTCTAGCAATACCCATCATCCTAAGTCGGGATTAGAAAGTCGCTTACCTCGACTTGAGTAAGAAAACGGGCAAGGGCAGCGGGGACTCGCCGGAACAGCAGCGACAACGGCGATCGGCGAGGCTCTTGACCACAGCCGGGCTGCAGGGGCGGTAAGGAGCTGTGACATCCCGAATTTCGGCCCATTTTTGGGATTTATAAAACGCGTAATTTGTCAGTGTGCTTATAGTAAAATCTCGCCCGGGAACTGATCACTCCCGGTTATCATTTTCAATTAGAGATTTCGCTAGAATCGCACTCGATCAAATTTGGCCGTTATTTGATCCCGAACTTGGCGCCGATTCCCGGGAGTTTCGGGACAAAATAAATTGGACGGTGTCGATATTGTTGTGACCAGCGTTGAGATTGTCAGGAATGATGGAAAAATGGGAGTTTTTGACCACGTGCGAATTTGGACTAGTAGACCTCCCTCGTTATGATTTGGTCTAATTAATTTGGCCTTTGTCCCTTTTTATGTGCGAGGCTTATTTTGGACCCGTAGACCACTTTCGATTTTTAATTTGGGCCATCGGATCGCGATTAATATTTGAATGTCCAAATATTTTCTTTTATTCTCTCTCTCTCTCTCTCTCTCTCTCTCTCTCTCTCTCCTCTGCCGCGCATGTCCTCTCCGCGCACGTCTCCCCCTGCCCACGTCCCCTCAGCTCACCCACTCCCACCTGCTCTCTCTCTCTCTCTTCGTTTCTTTTCCTTCTTTCTTTTTCTTTTCTTCTTTCTTTCTCTTCTTCTTCTTCCTTCTTCCTTCCTCGAACTCGCCCGGTTCCGCCGTTCTCCGCTCGCTCGCAGCCGCTTGCTCGACCACCCATCCCGGCTCACGGCCGACGCCGCCCAAGCAACCGCGAGCGCCGCCCGCACCGTCCTCTGCACCACTGGGCCACCTGGCAGCTCGCCGCTCCGACGCCGTCGGCGACTAAAGCCAACGTGCTTACTCCGCCGCGTCCGGCGAGTCCCACAATCAATCTGGTCCGGCCATCTCGCCCCGAAACCGGGCCAAACGCGCATACGTCCCGCCATCGCCCTTTGTCGCCGCCCATCACCACCGATTGTCCCCCCCTTTTCGCCGGTGCGTCTTCGCCGCCGAGCCCTTTCGCCCGTCTCCGGTGCCGCCGCCGTGAGCCGCCGTTCCTCTCACCTCGCCCGGGCCGTGGATTAGCTTAGACCGTCAGCGTCGCCCTTTTCAGAGGGCCGCGCCGTGATTAGTTCCGGCAGGGACCGCCGCTGTCCAGCCGCCATTACCACGTATTCCAGCTCGGTTTGAAGCTTAGGACACCCGGTGAGTTTGACCCTAAGCCCTAATTAGGACAATTTGCATTTCTAGATGGGTTTTAGGGGTAAATTAGGGTATTTTAGGGGTTAAATTGTGGAGGTTGTTAGAGGCTGATATGTTGGCTGATTTCGAGGCTTAGTGTGATGATTTAATTGAGATTTAGAGGCCCGTATTGTGCTGTGAGTTGGCTGGGCATAGGCGCCTTAATTTGGGCGAAAATGTGAATTTGGCGGGTGCAAATTAAGGACCGAGTGGAGACCGCTATGGGCTGATTTTTGTGGCCCGTTTGGTGACCGAGAATGATGATTTAATTGAGGTTTAGTGGACTATAGTGTGCTGTGATGTGGCGAGGCATAGGTGCCGTGATTTGGACGGAATTGTGGATTTAGCGGGTGAAATCGGGAGACCGAATGGTGGCTGTCTTGGTGGCTATTTTACGGGCTTAGTGCGACAATTTAGTTGAGATTTAGTGACCCGCGAGGTGCCGTGAGATGGCTGGACAGATTGGTTCGGAGCGGTCCAAGTTTGGAGTAAGTTCGGGCTTTAAATATGGGTTGTAGTGCGCGCCTCATTTGGTCTTCATGGTGGCTGATTTGAGTGATATTTTGGGGAGTCAAATGGAGTGTTTTGAGAACATTTGTTGGCCTAGGACGATTTGTTTGGTGGCTGTCCATACCGGGTTTGGATTGGTCTATGAGCGATCAATTTGGAGGTTAATTGTGTGATTATCGGGAATGTTTAGGTTGGCGGGCTAAGTGGCTGATTGTACTGGGTTGTGATCAATTTTGTGGTGCCGTGTCACGTGCCTAGTGTGACTAAGAATGGAGTCTCTTGCCGGGCCTCGAGTGCGTGAATTGATGTTGACTCAATTGTGTGATTTATGTGCCGTGCAAGAGTGCTTTGAATTGCTTTCATGGTCATGCTAATATGTTGATTGGGCATGTTGATTTATGAAATTGAATATGCGTGGTGCAAATGCGCATGATTGCATCATGATTTGAGTAAGTGGTGCGGTGCAAGTGAATGCCCGAGTGTGAAGTTTATGGCCATGAGTTTGCATCACGAGCATTGGCACGGCATGTGCATTTACAAGTGTGCTCGAGTGACATGTGCATTGTGATCACCTAAAATGCCCTGATGCGTTTAACGCGGGGTTCAGATGAAAAATTGGTGCTTGTGAATGTGTGATCACAATAAACCCCCGATGCGTTTTACGCGGGGTAGTGAACCCGTCTGCGGCGTTTAACGCGGGACGATGCCCGGATGCCGGAAGGCGGCCAACCCGATGCGTTTACGCGGGTTCGGTCCGTATATGGAGATCGGTGTTGCGCCCGATGCGTTTACGCGGGCTAGAGACACTTGGGCCCGATGCGTTTACGCGGGCCGGGGAAGTGTTGGATAGTGATAGACCCGATGCGTTTTACGCGGGTCGGACTGATGCGTTTAACGCGGGTCGGAGGAGAAATTGATAAATGGCAAGTATGCTAGAGTGCAAGCGTGCGAAAATGCATTGATGAGGCGTGAGCACGCGTATGAGCACGAGCATAAGCATGACATGCGTTGTGACCAAATGATGTGTACATGTGTCGCGATGTGGATCCTATGTTTTATGCTTGAATTGTAAGTGCCTAACCCGGGGGCAAGGTGAGTGTTGGATTTGGGCCCGAGGGCCTAAGTCAATTATGATTTGCTTGGAGTGTTGATTTAGTACTCGTCGGAGGTGCACTTTAGCCTAATTTAGGTTTAGGGAATTACTCGCCGAGATTTATTCTCACCGTTGTTGAAACCCAATTTTTCGACCCTCGCCACTCGAGGATGGCGGGCGTATTGAAACGTTTTGGGAGGAGCCCCGGCTAGATATAGTGGTTGATCGCCGAGCCACGTACCCCGCTTTTGATTTTTGAGTGTGGGCTGTTTATGAATATTGTATATGTTTCCCAATGTCAAAACAAGTGTATATTTATCCGTGCTGGTTGTTGTATGGCTATCCTTGGTTAGGTGTATTTTGATGTACGGGTGGTTTTAATTACTTCCGCATGTGCTTTAAATCTCGTGTTGGGTGTTGGGTCACCGTAAGGCCTGAGAAAACGACCCACCACCAACCTCAATGCCTCTCTCTCTCTCTCTCTCTCTCTCTCTCTCTCTCTCTCTCTCTCTCTCTCTCTCCCTATGCACCTGTAGTTGCAGACCCTCCAACAACAGTCGAATCATAGTTTTTGTCCCGTTCCAATTTCCGTCTCTCGCAACTTATTAGACTGATATGTGATTGCTGATGTATCTATTCTACTATGGACGTTGCCACATGCATGCATATATTTTGAGAGCCGATGTGAGCTGACAAGATCTCTTCCCATTGTTTCCCACGTATCGTCAGCTATCTAACATTTTAAAGTATGTCAAATACTTGGGGAAAAGTGCTGAATAAGTCCTAAACCTTTTGAGAAAGTGCCAATTTAGTCCTAAACCTATTTTTTTGTGTCAATTTAGTCCTAAACCTTTTGATATAGTGTCAATTCAGTCCTTTTGGCCGCATTTTTAAGACTGGCGTGGTCTCGGCCGGTGCGGCTCACGGAGCCGTGCGAACGTGGACAAAAGAAGGATATTTTTTTTGAATTTTTTTGAATTTTTTCTTCTCCCTCTTCCTCCAGGGTAGTCGCCGGCGAACGGCGACTCTGAAAGGCTAGGGCCAGGGGGCGGACGGCGCCCGGCCGGGCTCGCCCCGGGCGAGCTGCAGGCTAAGGCTCGCGGCGGCGCTGGCTAACGGGCGCCAGAGGTCGCAGCGGCAGCGACGGCTATTGCGGTGGCTGGGCGGCGGTGACGGCGGGGGTGGTGGCTGGTCGAGCGAGCGGCGGCGCAAGGTGGACGGCGAGTGGCGGTCGGCAGAGGGGAGCAGGAGTAGCGGCCAAGAGGAAGGAAAAGAAGAGGAAGAGAAGAAGAAGAAGAAGGAAAAGAAAAGAAAAAGGAGGAGAGAGGGAGAGTTTGCATGGGGAGATGGGGAGAGGACGTGTGCGCAGGGAGGGGGCGCGGCAGAAGAGAGAGAGAGACAAAAGTCAACGTAACGAGTGTGATCCGACGGCCACGTTCGAACTCGAAATCGATCCGACGGTTCACAAAAAATCCTAATTATAAATTAAGAAAAAGGGCTAAAAATACTAACTAAAACACACTACGAGGGAGGTTTACTAGTCCAAATTCGCACCCGATCCAAATTTCACTTTTCACCAATTCCGGGCAATATCGACGCTGGCCACAATAATATCGATACCGTCCACTTAAATTCGTCACGAAACTCCGAGAAATTCGATACCAAAGTTCGGGCTCTAAATAACGGCCAAATTCGATCGAGTGCGATTCTAGCGAAATCTCTAATTTAAAAATAACCCAAGAGTAATCAGTTTCGGACGAGATTTTATTATATGCACATTGACGAAATACACGCTTTATAAATCCCAAAATGGATTGAAATTCGGAATGTCACAAAGCAACTCCTTCTGAAGTTATCTCAGCATGATTGGGTTGCACCCAAACTTATGTGCATGCCTGTTTCCTCATAAAAATTATGTCTGGCAGGAAGGAGCTCGTTCGAGCTTATGTCGTTAACTTGCTGGTTCAGCTTAGAGTCAAATTTCCGCAGGTAGGCTAGTGCCATAAAACTTTCTTAATCTTTCAGTTCTATTAAGTTGGATTCTCTATTTGTTTGCATGGATAGCCTAACAAACAGATTGCGCGCACGTAGGTTCTGTGGAGTTCGTCTTGTCAAGATTGCGTGTTATTTTTGGTCAACGATGGTACATCCTCTGCTCCTGTGAATGATCTTGCGTGGATAGCAGCAGTTTGCTCATTGTACCAATGATCATTAATCTCTTTTGCTTGCTCAATGTACTCCCCAGGGCCATGCCTAGACTCTTGTATTTGAAAGAAATTAGCCCATGCAAAAGCCCATAAAGAGACTCGGCCCAGTTCAAGAAATAGGAGCCCAACATACCTTTCTTATTCCCTCACCATCATCTGAGCATAAGGCGGCAGTATATGTGCGTGTGAGGGACAGATCGGTGAGCAAAGAAAAATCGGAAAGGAAATGAGATCACGCGAAAAAAATGAGGTGATAACAAAAAATGATCTCTCTCTAGTCTCTCTCTCCTCTAGCCGTTTCACAATTCCCATCTAAAATGCTAGTTACATGTTCGGTGTGTTAGGATACTTCAATATTGAATCACGTCTATATTTTTTTTTGGGTGTGATGTAAGTATTATAAATCAGATGAAGTACAACAGCTTAGGGGCATCCCCATCATTACAAATAGTGCTAATAATTCAAAAAGATAGAGGTAGGAAGTCTCTATATAGTAGCCAATACAACTTTTGTTTGGGAAGGTCTAATTTTTTTATAGAATGAAGCTTTACATCTAACCTTTTTACGTACCTTAGCCAAAAGAATATGGAAGTCAGTTGACTTGTTTTGAAACCGTCTATTGTTGCGCTCCATCTAAATGCAATATATGATTGTTAGAAAGGACAACTTGAGGAGTTTTGCCACTAAGTCTTTGCCCTTTGTTACCCTAATCATCCATTGAAGTTCTTCATTCCATCCTCCTAAAGGGCACTTAATCCCATGTTGTGCTAGGATACAACGCCATATGCTACTTGTCCACTCACACTGGAAGAACAAATGTGTTCTGTCTTCCATACCAGCCCTATAGAAATTGCACTAGATATCAACTGAAGGCATCCATCGTGCGACGATCCCTTCTGTCTTCAATACCAGCCCTACAGAAATCACATCTATATTTGATAGCTTACACTTTTAAAATAGTGAGTAATGGTCTCATGAAATCTCATGACTTATTTTAAGATGTAGTGTTCAAATTAGATTAAGTAAATATGATTAGTTAAAAAAAAAAGAAAGCTTAAATAATTCAATGTATGAGATGGTTTTGCTTATGAATAAAAGGACACGGTCATATATTATAGAAATCCAAAGATGAATGCATGTTCACATTAGCCTCCTTGCATAGGAAATTATTACGAAGCAGATTAGAGTCGGAGCGGGCCAAACTCAAAATGTTTTCAGTAATCAATTGCTGCTTGATGAAGTCAGCAATGCTTTCACCCTTCCGGCCTTTTATTTCAATAAAAAAAGTGTAAATGGGGCAAAAGAAAATGAGAGATTGAAGAAGCCCTCGAAGAGAAACCGAATGATTGACCCATTTAATGTGATCTCTAAAGGGCAGATTAGACTCTTTTTAACTTGATGGACCCAATTCCGAATTATCATGGCCTAGTTAGAGAAGATGATTTTATCTTCTTCGTTGAAAAACTGATGTCCGTCTTTCCTCCCTGATTTCGTTCATGCATCTTGCTTCTCACATATTGCATGCAGTGGTCCTTGCATACGCATGTGATGATAACCACAATGGTCGACATAGTTAATTGACGAAATAAATAGATTTGACACATCATAACATCAGTGCAGACAAAGCACACATTAAAGGCCCTTCGGTGGAGAAATTTGGCAATTTTCGGTACATGCATCCTGAGAAGAGACAGCTCACGTCGGTGCTCTATTTGCATGCATCTCCAATATTGGCACTTACAGAATTCCGAGAAAAAGATCTCTTGCGTCGCATTGGAACTTACAAGAGTCTTTTTCTTCTTGGAACTCATCGGCTGTTGGAGTCAAAGTCGCACCGTAAGGGCTGAGAAAACGACCCACCACCAACCTCAGTGCCTCTCTCTCTCTCCCCCTATGCACCTGTAGTTGCAGACCCTCCAACAACAGTCGAATCATAGTTTTTGTCCCGTTCCAATTTCCGTCTCTCGCAACTTATTAGACTGATATGTGATTGCTGATGTATATATTCTACTATGGACGTTGCCACATGCATGCATACATTTTGAGAGGCGATGTGAGCTGACAAGATCTCTTCCCATTGTTTCCCACATATCGTCAGCTATCTAACATTTTAAAGCATGTCAAATACTTGTCTCTAAAGCAAAGCCAAAGTCATCTCAGCTCATCATAAGAAGCATGAATCGTAAAATCCTCTTAAAGAGCCTCATTGGCAAAAAAAAAAAATAAGCTGCTCCCTCCCCCTACGGTATAAAGCTCCTTTTTTTAAGTCAAACCCAAGAGGACTACAACAAGACTAGTTTATAATACACGAATGCTAGGTAATTTTACTTTTGCAAAGGAAATCGGTGTATAAAGTGATGTGGTAGAGTATAAGCAATCCTTTAAATAAGTTGGTCGCATTTAGCGGCCAATAAAGTGTGGTTTACCATATCAATGTACCAAGCAGGGTGCAAGTGCAACTTTATTTCAATAAATGCGGATATTTGAAGTTTAAGAATGTTTCTCACGTTGAATAGAGTATATAGATGGAGCAGACCAATATTCGTACATTAAAATTATTTGACAAAAATTAGTGTACTGTAAAACGAGGAGGACTCTGGAGGACTCTTATTGAGTTTCGAAACATGGTCCATTGGTTTAAATACTAATTTATAGTCTATTAATGATATCACTGGTTTTTTTGTTTCCGAAAAAGGGGAATATTGGACAACTAGTATAACTATTCCTCGGATCATTGATACGTCAATTGTTTAGACAAGTATTATTATATGTTTTTCCATCGAACTACACAAAGTCACGTGGGACCGCAAAGTGAGCGAGAGGACAAAATAGAAGATCACATTCGAGATTCCATTTGTCCTTAAAATAATATTTTTGAGATTTTTTAAAAGAAGAAAACAATTTAAAATGACTGTATACGTAAATGGATATTGGTCGTGATAATTTTTTTGGACTACTGACCTTAAATAAAGCTTACATATAAATGATATAAATATAACAATTTCAAAAATCAGGCAAAAGGAACAAATTGTAAACAAAAGAATATAGTAGTAGTATTAAATGGTAAAAAGACTTGGCAAGAATTTTCTCGGACATTACTCTTACAAATCAAAGCCTTGTTTGTTTAGAATCTAGTTTATATCAACAGTTTCGTCAGATTAGGAATTGAAAAAAATTAAAAAGAACATATAGGAGAATTTATTTGTGAATGTGGAATATTGTGAAAATTTAGTGAGATTAGGAATTGAAAAAAGTAAAATGCGAGCATTGCACAATTTAAAATCAAATTAAAAAATGAAAAATATATATTCGTCGAGACATGTAATAGATTAAATAGTGAAAAAGCTATATATTAACGAAAAAGAAAATAGCAAGGGCCAGATTCGGGGTCAAAAGCTAATTATTCTGAAAAATACAGACTAGGGCTTGTCCCTCCATGTCAGCCTTCTCCGTCAATCTCTCTTCTCCGTTACTATCTCTCTCTGCGCCTTCTCCTTCATTGCAGTCTCTATCGCAACCGAGAATCCAAGAAGAAATAAAGATCCTGGAGAGCTTCTGGAACTGAAGATGAGCCCCCATGAATAGGATCCAAACCGATAAAGAAGATTAAGGAATAGAGAGAGCTATTTTCGTTCAGATAAATCTGAAAAATGGCCCAATCAAAACCGAGAAGAGATAGAGAGGGAGAGGGTTTTTTTTTTTTGTTGGTAACTGAGGATTCGCCGCCATTCCCAGGGGACGAGCCCGCACAGGTAATCGGGGCGCCTATAACTCGGGGGAGACTAGCTCAGCAACCGAGATGGAGAGGGTTTGGCTCGGTAATAAGCAAATATGCAAAAGCTTTTAGCTAATGGTGTGGGAATGACTGGCGGGAAACGCAGAAGAAATCGTAGGTGTAAAAGAACTCAAAAAATGCAGCAAGAGAGAAAGAGAATTGATGCTCGGCCCAAATCAGCAGTGGCCTCACGTGCAAACGTCATCCACCGACGTAATCCCAAATCTACGATCGCTATAACCATGCAGAGTCTTATTTCCATCCGCCAGCCAATCCGCGAGCATGCACTATGCCTGATTGGACTCCAGAGGTTGCATTGTGGAGATATTCAATAGTTTCGAGCTTTTGTACAATTCCGCCACTCACTTGCTCAAGGCTGCCTACCTCCACGAAAAGCAAGAGCTCTGTTCAGTCCCCTTCTCTCTATATCAATGGTTTTTGTTTTTATGATTATGAGCAAATTATGTTTGTGATTAGTTGCTTCCGTTGTGCGGACGGAGGGGTTTGGTGCTTAGCTTTTAGTTTTCTGATTTTTTTTTCTTTTTTAATCGATGACAGATAAGAGTAAATACCCCAATTTCTATGTACTTGGATGGTACTCAATTGGGAGCAATGCAGAAAAATCCGCTATGCACATTCACGAAGCTGTAAGTTCCAGTTGTGTAGTCCTCTCATTGGTCGTGATCTTTGCCTTCTATATTGATCGTTGTGTTCACGGGTTTATTCCGTCCATTTGAGCCTTTGAGTTTGACATAGAGAGTGTCTTTCTCTGTGTATGCTTTGACATTTTAGTTAAACAAGGTTGGAACGTCATTGTCAAAGAATACATCCGCTGACGGTTCGATTATGAATTTGTAGACTTTAAATTCTCTAGTAATGGTGTGAAGTGCATTTCGGTGTTATCACAAATGGTAGATATTTCGTGTGAACTGTCTCTTTTAGTTTTTCAATGTGGTGCAACCCCTGTCCAAGTTGGTAGACAAAGCTCCTTTACGAGCTGCTTCATGTATTATCAAGCATAATGGTTATATGCTCTCCACAAACAAATTTAAATCTCTATTGTTTATTGTTTGTTTGGTGTTTCGATCACAAAATGATGATGGTTGTATGCATTTGGACTAGCTACTTCCGAGTGGCAATTTATAATGCTATGATATTTCATTTACATTGAAAGCCCGATGTAAGTTCTTGTCAATCCTTCAATTAATCATGTCCAGAAAAACGTTCTCCATGTTACTATCTATGAAAGTGGTAAGTGACTTTTTATGTCATTTTCTGAAATTTTGTTGATTATCTTATTATCAACACGGGAATTCCATTCTCATTCCTCACTAAGGTAATGTTTGCCATTCCCCATTCCAACCATGTGAGTGCTCTGGTGCATTGGCTAGATAAAATGTTGGCCCTCTTCTTGGTATATTGTGTTTCGGGAGCAGGTAGTTAGGAGTCCAAGATATTCAGCTCTTTCATTAGAAATAAACATTTTAGCTCTAGGAAAGTTTTGATGTCGTGGTTTATGGACCATATTTTTGGACATTTACTTCAGCCTTTTCGCGGCAGACTATCTTATAACATTTGTTGCTACTTCCAATGTTTACGAAAATTTTAAGTTGATTGATTTCTTGCAACTAACAACACTGAGATTATTTTTCCTTTATATTGAATGGTTAGCCACACAACCATAGAGCTGCATCCCATAGATGGGATTCCACAGCTTGTATTCGTCAATGCTAGCTATACCATTGAGGTATGGTCATGTATGTTCTCATGCATGTGAGTTTGTCTACTTATTCTCGACTAGGATAATTGTTTCTCTCTTTCTTTCTTTGAAGACAATAGAAGCATAATGGATGACAGTTGATCACGTTGCTCATCTGAAGTAGTCTGATGAGGGTACAATGGCTACTCAGTGTAAGGCCTCGTGACCTTACACACTCTCTAGGGTGTCCCAATCACTAATCAAACATCATCTGCACACTGCATATAATGATCCCTCTCCCTTTTAAAAAAAGAAAGCAAAAATTATAAGGTAGAGAAAGTGTCACGCCTCGAAGCCCAACGGGCTCGCGACACCCCTTCGAAGGTCGTATTGATCGCGACGTCCCAGGACACGTCGCCGACCCAAACGAAACACCCACCAGTATACATAAGCGGAAGCGAAATAAACAACCTAGACAACTAACGTGATGACAAAAGGATAGCACGAAACAATAATTGCATAACATCATAAAGCAGTCACTATTACAAAACAATAACCCATGCTACCAATTTCAAATCACAATTTTCAAAAGGGGGCGGTGGTTGACAAGCTTATCTCCTCTACAAAAAGGTATTCAAAAGACAGGGTAATTTGATCAATCCATGTGGTACTCTAGCGGCATCTCCGAATCGATCACGGTCGCGGATCTGAAAATAGTTATATAATAACCGTGAGAACGAGTCTCAATAAGCCACACCCTAAACCCCACGTAGGCCAATGCGTACCTAGACAAGTTTTAACATGCAATCTAACCGATAACATATATATAATTTACATCAATGGACTTACCTCGCCATCCAATCACATGCCCACACTGCACATTAGTCAAATCATGATAATGAGATAATATCCCGATAATATAACACAATCATTCGAGCGCCATCCACACTCGCACCCAACCAATCCAACCAAACATCCACACGTACCGTCAATCAATCCAATCGAACATCCACACGTACTTTAAGCCAATCCAACCAATCACATTTCGCACACGTGCCCAACCAACCATCTCACGACCCGTGCCACTGCGCCTCAGGTTCATTCTCACAGCCCGTGCCAATGCACCTCAGGCTCAGCCCTCAGATCACTCCGGGCTCTGTCTCTAAATGGACATCTCGCACTTTCTCACGACCCGCGTAAACACGCCTCAGGTCAGCCCTTCGATCAATCCGGGCTCAGTCCCGCGTAACCACGCCTCAGGACATTTCTTTCTTTCCAATAACCCGCGTAAACACGCCTCAGGTCGACTTTCCTTCCACGGACCACCGTCAACACGTCTTAAGTCCGTTATCTTTCATTCTACGGACCACCGTCGACACGTCTCAAGTCCGTTCTTACAGGTACACATGCCACACAATTCAATCAATTTCTAATGACTGCCGTCAACACGTCCCAGGTCAAACTTTCCTTTCACGGACCACCGTCAACACTTCTCAAGTCCGTTCTCACAGGCACACAAGCCACACAATTCAATCAATTTCCAATGACCGCTGTCAATACGTCCTAGGTCAAGCTTTCCTTTCACGGACCACCGTCAATACGTCTCAAGTCCGTTCTCACAGGCACCCAAGCCACACAATTCAATCAATTCCACTGACCGCCGTCAACACGTCCCAGGCCAAGCTTTCCTTTCACAGACCACCGTCAATACGTCTCAAGTCCGTTCTCACAGGCACCTAAGCCACACAATTCAATCAATTCCACTGACCGCTGTCAACACGTCCAAGGTCAAGCTTTCCTTTCACGGACCACCGTCAACATATCTCAAGTCCGTTCTCACAGGCACACTAGCCACACAATTCAATTTGTCATTCTCACACGTCGTACAGTTCACATGCAAATCACCAATTCACTTCCTAATCCGCCAATCCAACACTCAAGCCGGCCCAATCAAACGTCCATTTCACCCACAAGCGCCACGACAATCCGATCATCATACCCATATAAATCGGCCACAATTTAAGCCCCACAATCATCTCAATTTAATCTAACAATTAATCACATTCAAATATTGCCCATAATCCACGTTTAGCCCATAAACCGGTACTAATCACATCCTAAACAAGTCTAAACATACCCATTATACTAAGTAGGGTTTAGGAAGTCGCTTACTTGATTTTGGCCCGGAGAAAATCGGCTCGGGCCTAAAATGCCCCGGGTGAACAGTGCTGGGCTAGGCACGGGCGCGGGCCAAACGGGCGCGCTGACTGGCCAACACGGGCGCGGTGGCCGAACGGTGAGCCTGGCGCACGGGCGCGGTGGCCGAGTGATGCGCCCGGGCGCGCTGGGGCGAGCGGGATCGGGCGAGGGCGGGGCGGTGGCAGCCGGCTCCGGGCCGAGTGGGCAACGGCTCGGCCACGGCCCGGGGTGACTTGGCCGCGAGCTGGGCTGGCTGGTCGGCGAGCTGCGACGGCGACGACGCGGAGGAAGGCTGGGGCGGTGGCGGCGAGAGAGTGGGGCAGGCGGAGGGGCGAGGTGTGGCCGCGCGGCAGGCGGCCACGGCGGTCGGTGGCAAGGGGGATTGGATGGTGGTGGGAAAGGCTTGATGGCGATCGGCCACGGTGGTGTGCGGCGGCGACCGGCGAGCTGGAAAGAAGGACACACCGGAGGGGAAGGAAGGGCTAGGCCAGGAGAGAGGGAAGTCGCGCGGCGGTCGGAGACGGCACGGCGGCGGGCGGGCGCGGCCCGGCCGCGGCGGGATTTAGAACCCGGCAGCGAGCGCGACGGGGCAGCGGCGCAGCGAGCTAGCTGCGCGTGCGAAAGAAGAGGGAAAGCGCCTGGCGAGGCGATGACGTCAAGTGAGCGGCCGGACGGACGGTGCGGCGCGGCGGTCGGGCGTGGCAAGCGGTCGGGCGCGGCGAGCGGCGGTCGGGTGAGCGGAACAGAAGCAGGAACAGAACCAGTCGGACCAAGGAGGAAGAAGGAAGAAGAAGAGAAAAAGAAAGAAAAAGAAAAGAAAGAAAGGAGGAGAGAGAGGGAGAGTGGACGTGCATGGGGCAGAGGGGGAGGGGACGCGCGGGCAGGGGGGAAGGGACGGGCAGAGAGAGAGAGAGAGAGAGAGAGAGAGAGAGAGAGAGAGAGAGAGAGAAAACAATGATCGCGATCCAACGGTCACGATTTGAACCCGAAAATAATCCTACGGTCCACAAAAATCCTAATTGATTATTTAGGAAAAAGGGCCAAAAGAAATAACTCAAAACACACTACGAGGGAGGTCTACTAGTCCTAATCCGCACCCGGTCAAAAATCCACTTTTCACATATCTTGGGCAATATCGAGACTGGCCACAATAATATCGATGCAGTCTAATTAAATTCGTCTCGGAACTCCGAGAAATTCGACACCAAAGTTTGGGCTCTAAACAACAGCCAAATTCGATCGAGTGCGATTCTAGCGAAATTTCTAATTTAAAAATAATAACCCAAGAGTGATCAGTTCCGGGCGAGATTTTATTATAAGCGCACTGACGAATTACACGTTTTTTAAATCCCAAAAATGGGCCGAAATTCGGAATGTCACAACTCTTCCCCCCTTACAAAAATTTCGTCCTCAAAATTTACAAACCAACCCAACTATTCAAACAAATGGGGGTATTGGTGTCGCATCAACTCTTCGCTTTACCACGTCGCACCGTCGGTTCCATGGTGCTCCCAAATCACCTTAACCATCGGAATTGTCTTGTTCCACAACACACATTCCATTATGTCCTCGATTCTTACTTGCTTTTTCACGTACGACACTCTATCGTCCACGTCTATTTCTTCAAAATTTAGCACGTGGGTTGGGTCCGGTTCATACTTTGTTAACATCAACATGTGAAATACATTATGCACTTGAGACAAATTTGGCGGTAGCGCGAGACGATAAGCCAAGGTGCCAATTCTCTCTAAGACCTCGAATAGACCCACGTACCTCGGGCTCAACTTCCCTTTCTTACCAAACCGCGATAATCCTCTCATAGGTGATACTTTGAGGAAAACGTGGTCCCTCACTTGAAATTCCAAAGGCCTACGTCTCCGGTCTGCATAATTCTTTTGGCGGCTCTGAGCGGTCTTAAGCCTATCCCGAATCACCTTGACTGTTTCGACTGACTACTGAACCAACTCGGGACCCGTGATGCTCCTCTCACCAACTTCATCCCAACAAACCGGTGTTCTGCAAGCTCTGCCATATAGTGCTTCGAATGGTGCCATTCTGATACTCTGCTGGTAGCTATTGTTGTAGGCAAATTCAACCAAATGTAGCTGTTCCTCCCAACCATCCTTAAAATCCAATACACATGCTCGCAGCATGTCTTCCAAGGTTTGAATCGTCCTTTTAGACTGGCCATCCGTTTGGGGATGATAGGCCGTGCTAAACTGTAACCTCGTTCCTAATGCCGTATGAAGACTTTTCCAAAAGGCGGCAGTAATTTAGGATCACGGTCTGAAGTGATTGTCACTGGTACTCCGTGCAGACGGACTATTTGTCGCATGTAAATCTCGGTATACCTTTCCAAGGCGAAGTCCTTTTGCACTGGCAGAAAATGTGCTGACTTTGTCAATCGGTTGACTACCACCCAAATCAAATCATGACCCCTTTGACTTATCGGTAATCCCATTACAAAGTCCATCGTGATGTGTTCCCATTTCCACTCGGGAATTTCCAATGGCTGCAACATTCCACCCGGCTTGCAATGTTGCGCCTTCACTTGCTGACATGTTAAACACTTGACCACGTGCTTAGCTACATCCACTTTCATGCCGCTCCACCAATAATGTTGTTGCAAGTTCTCATACATTTTCGTACTACCCGGGTGAATACTGTAATTGCTACGGTGCGCTTCAGACAAAATCTCTTCCTTCAGTTCCGCATCACCGGGTACACATAATCGTCCACGGAACTTCAGAATCCCATCCTCAGATACCTGAAAATCCAATTTCCTTTTTGTGACATCCATACCTAAAATCTTCTGAATCTCCGGGTCCGTCGATTGTAGAGCCTTAATCTTAGTCAGGATTTCCGGTTCGATTCTCAATGTAGCAAGCAGGCTTGAAACACGACTCACTTCAAACTTAAACTCCGAATCCCGAACTCCTTCCAACAAGGTCCACTCCTTAACCATCATGTATGCAATGCTTGATTTCCGACTCAGAGCATCCGCTACTCTATTAGCCTTTCCGGGATGATACAATATATCGCATTCATAGTCCTTAAGGAGTTCCATCCAACGACGCTGTCTCATGTTCAGTTCCTTCTGGGAGAACAAGTACCTTAAACTTTGATGATCCGTATAAATCTGAAATTTCTCCCCACACAGGTAGTGTCTCCAAATCTTAAGAGCGAAAATAATCGTAGCTAACTCCAAGTCCTGCGTCGGATAATTCTGCTCATGTGGCCTCAATTGTCGCGATGCGTATGCCACTACTCTTCCGTGTTGCATTAGCACGCATCCCAATCCTCTTAACGATGCGTCACTGTAAATCTCATATCCTCCCGGACCTTACGGGATCGTCAACACTGGCGCGGTCGTTAACCTCTGTTTTAATTCTTGGAAGCTCCTTTCGCACTTATCCGTCCACTCAAACCTCGTCTCCTTCTTTAATAACCGCATCAACGGCATTGCTAATGCCGAGAACCTTTCCACGAAGCGTCTATAATAACCCGCTAGACCCAAAAAGCTCCGAATCTCGGTTACTGATGTCGGCCTCGGCCAATTCGTGACGGCTTCAATTTTTGTCGGGTCCACTGCAATTCCTTCCCCAGATATTACATGACCTAAGAACGCCACTCGATGAAGCCAAAATTCGCACTTGCTAAACTTAGCGTAGAGTGCATGTTCTCTCAAGGTCCGCAGAATCTTTTCCAAATGTACCTCATGCTCGGCGGAACTCTTCGAATACATCAGAATATCGTCTATGAATACGATCACAAACTGATCAAGAAATTCCTTGAATACTCGATTCATTAAATCCATAAAGGCTGCGGGGGCGTTCGTCAGTCCAAACGGCATCACCGTAAACTCATAGTGTCCATACCTCGTCTTAAGTGCCGACTTCGGCACGTCCTCCTTCTTGATCCTTAATTGGTGATAGCCAGTCCTCAAATCGATCTTGGAAAACACTGACGCCGCTTGAAACTGATCAAACAGGTCATCAATCCTTGGCAACGGGTACTTATTCTTAATGGTCACCTGATTCAACTGTCTATAGTCGATGCACAACCTCAAGGACCCGTCCTTTTTCCTCACGAACAACACTGGCGCTTCCCATGGAGACGCACTCGGACGAATAGAATCTTTATCCGATAACTCCTGCATTTGAACCTTCAATTCCTTCAATTCTGACAGCGACATCCTATAGGACGCTTTCGAAATTGGTTCCGTCCCTAGGGCCAATTCAACCACAAACTCCACTTCACTATCAGGTGGTAATCCCGACAATTCCTGAGAAAAGACATCGGGAAGGTTACACACCTCGGCTATGTCCTTTAGCCTTGGTTCCTCAACCAACTAATCAACCACAAAATAATTATCTTCCTATACCTCAAAGACAAAACTCAATCCATTCAATTTCAATCTACAGTCTCCCAAAACAAATTACCCCAGTTCTTTACAGAATCCGAAATTTCCAAGCAACACACATCCTTCCCAACCAGTCCAAAAATGTCATCAGTAATTTAGAAATCCTCAAACTGATTGCGCCTATTCACCATAAGTGGTTATAAGTCTTACATGACCATTCAAGTTATAATTTCAAAATCCTCTCTTATTGCACCCACTATCATCACATAACGCATCCGGACTTTCAAGACAAATTTTCTGATTCCTTCCCAACCACCGCGTACATCTTTCCTTGTGCCTGCGGTTAATCTGGTTAATCCGCGGGGCAACTCCCGCTTAATGTCCTACTTGCGGTTGTTGTTGCTGTATTAACGGTCTAGCTTATCGATTCGGGCAGTTTCTCACTTGGTGACCATGTTGGCCACATCCCATTTTACGCTCCAGGTCTACCTGGGCAGGGGCCATTCCCGTGCCTCTTTCCACAAGACCGACATGCGGTATTGGAGTAGTAATTCGGCTTTCCAAAGTTCTTTCTTACTAGAGGGACAAATCTCTGATTCTCTGTCATAGGCTTCTTTCCAAAGTTCCTATTGTCCCTAGCCGGCGCGTACCACGATCCAGAAGCGGCAGTCCTTTCACTCGTATCCGTGTCAACCATCGAGCTCTCTCATACAACTCATTGTAATCCCTTAAGACTCAAAAGTACTAACTGGTTGCGGAATTCCGGTTCCAATCCATCCCGAAACCTCCTTGTCCTATCCACATGGTCCTTGACCATCCTTGGTGCGTACTTAGGTAACCTTACAAACTCGACCTCATACTGATCGACTGAAATCCGATTTTAGCGAAGCCGAAGAAACTAGGTCATTTTCTGTTCTCGTGCACTCTCTGAATGTACTTCTCATTGAAGGCCTCGACAACGACACCCCAGCTTGGAATTATGCTCTTCGAAATACCCTACTTTGGGGGTCTTCTTACCAATCACTTGCATTTCCTTGGAGTTGATATACAGCCAGGGTCACTTTCTCCTCATCAGTGCACCCGAATACCTCAAAAGCCTTTTTTTTTTCTAAGTCCTCTATCCAAAGTAATGTAGCCTTAGGGTCACCTCTTCCCATCAAACCTTGCAGGTTTAAATTTAAAAAATTTTCCAACCAGCTGACGCATCTATCTGACTGCATTAACTTGCCCTTGACCTTGATTCCCAACATTTTCATTATGCCCACGATTCCCGTTACTTCTATTGGTGGCGGCAACAGCAGCCTCAGCAGCAGCAGCGACAGTAGCATTTCGCTCATCAGTCTGTCTTCCCATTAAAATTCCAACTCCCTCTAGTGCCCTCAAAATCTCATCCCATCTGGAATCCCCCACAACTCCTGCTTGCGGGGCTACACGACTTCGACCTCGACCTCGACCTCGACCTCTACCTCGACCTCTACTGCTCATCTTACCAGATCTCACAAATGCTCACCTGCTAAATTCCACGCAGGATCCTAGGCCAACTATACCAGTCTAAACCCTAGGCAGTGAATCACAACACAATTCACCGAGCAGGCAGCCAATCACAACCAACATAGTTCGTACACTTACCTCAAGTCCTGACGCACCTGCACCTCACATATTATTGCATATGTCACTCAGCAATCACAATCATACAGTTTGGGGTACGCATGGCACACAAGTCTCCCTAACTAACTACCCCAAAGTCATCGCTCCTTATCACTCTAGGCTTCGACCAACTTGGATCGAGCTGACCTTGCTCTGATACCAAATCAACCAGGGTGTCACGCCCCGAACCCCAACGGGCTCGCGACACCCCTCCGAAGGTCGTATTGATCGCGACGTCCCAGGATGCGTCGCCGACCCAAACGAAACACCCACCAGTATACATAAGCGGAAGTGAAATAAAACAACCCAGACAACTAACGTGATGACAAAAGGATAGCACGAAACAATAATTGCATAACATTATAAAGCAGTTACTATTACAAAACGATAACCCAGGCTACCAATTTCAAACCACAATTTTCAAAAGGGGGCGGTGGTTGACAAGCTTATCTCCTCTACAAAAAGGTATTCAAAAGACATGGTAATTTGATCAATCCATGTGGTACTCTGGCAGCATCTTCGAATCGATCACGATCGCGGATTTGAAAATGGTTATATAATAACGGTGAAAACGAGTCTCAATAAGCCACACCCTAAACCCCACGTAGATCAATGCGTACCCAGACAAGTTTTAACATGCAATCTAACCGATAACATATATATAATTCACATCAATGGACTTACCTCGCCATCTAATCATATGTCCACACTGCACATTAGTCAAATCATGATAATGAGATAATATCCCGATAATATAACACAATCATTCGAGCGCCATCCACACTCGCACCCAACCAATCCAACCAAACATCCACACGTACCATCAATCAATCCAATCGAACATCCACACGTACTTTAAGCCAATCCAACCAATCACATTTCGCACACGTGCCCAACCAACCATCTCACGACCCGTGCCACTGCGCCTCAGGTTCATTCTTACAGCCCGTGCCAATGCACCTCGGGCTCGCCCCTCGAATCACTCCGGCTCTGTCTCTAAATGGACATCTCGCACTTTCTCACGACCCGCGTAAACACGCCTCGAGTCGCCCCTTCGATCAATCCGGGCTCGGTCCCAGCGTAACCACGCCTCAGGACATTTCTTTCTTTCCAATAACCCGCGTAAACACGCCTCAGGTCGACTTTCCTTTCACGGACCACCGTCAACACGTCTTAAGTCCGTTAACTTTCATTCTACGGACCACCGTCGACACATCTCAAGTCCGTTCTTACAGGTACACATGCCACACAATTCAATCAATTTCCAATGACCGCCGTCAACACGTCCCAGGTCAAACTTTCCTTTCACGGACCACCGTCAACACGTCTCAAGTCCGTTCTCACAGGCACACAAGCCACACAATTCAATCAATTTCCAATGACCGCCGTTAATACGTCCTAGGTCAAGCTTTCCTTTCACGGAACACCGTCAATACGTCTCAAGTCCGTTCTCACAGGCACCCAAGCCACACAATTCAATCAGTTCCACTGACCGCCGTCAACACGTCCCACGGCAAGCTTTCCTTTTACGGACCACCGTCAACACGTCTCAAGTCCGTTCTCACAGGCACACCAGCCACACAATTCAATTTGTCATTCTCACACGTCGTACATTTCACATGCAAATCACCAATTCACTTCTTAACCCGCCAATCCAACGCTCAAGCCAGCCCAATCAAACATCCATTTCACCCACAAGCGCCACGACAATCCGATCATCATACCCATATAAATCGGCCACAATTTAAGCCCCACAATCATCCCAATTTAATCTAATAATTAATCACATTCAAATATTGCGCATAATCCACGTTTAGCCCCTAAACCGGTACTTATCACATCCTAAACAAGTCTAAACATATCCATTATACTAGGTAGGGTTTAGGAAGTCGCTTACTTGGTTTTGGCCAGGAGAAAATCGGCTCGGGCCTAAAATGGCCCGGGTGAACAGTGCTGGGCTAGGCACGGGTGCGGGCCAAACAGTGACGCCGAACCGCCAACACGGCGCGTGGCCGAACTGCGCCCGGCGCACGGGCGCGGTGGCCGAGCCGACGCACCTGGGTCCACGGGCTAGCGAGACGGGCGAGGCGCCGGGCAGTGGCTTGGGCTGAGCGGGCAACGGCTCGGCCACGGCCGGGAGTGACTTGGTCGTGAGTACAAATCGGGCCGGCGTGGCGGGCTAGTTGGCAGCTGACGGCTAACGGCCGGCAAGCACGGCTACCTGGCGGCAACGGCGAAGAAGAAGGCTGGGCGGTGGCGGCGAAGAGAGGGGGCAGGGGGCGGAGGAGGCACGAGTCGGCGGCGACGGGGCGGCACGGCGGCGGTCGGTGGCAAGGGGGGGCTGGATGGTGGTGGGGGGGCAATGGCGATCGGCACGGTGGTGTGCGGCGCGGCAGCCCGAGATGGACAGAGGGACACACCGGAGAGGAAGGAAGGGCTCGGCCGGGAGAAGGGAAGTCGCGCGGCGGTCGGAGACGGCTTTGGCGGCCGGCGGCGAAGGGCAGAAGGGACGGCCGGTGCGGCTGGGCAGACTGCAGCCGCGACGGTCGGCCCGGCCGCGAGCTCGTTGCTGCGCACGCCAAGGAAGAGGGAAAGCGCCTGGCGAGGCGACAGCGTCAGGCGAGCGGCCGGATGGACAGTGCGGCGCGGCGGTCGGGCACGGCGAGCGGTCCGGCGCGGCAGGCGGTGGTCGAGCGAGCGGAGCAGAAGCAGGAACAGAACCAGTCGGACCATGGAGGAAGAAGGAAGAAGAAGAGAAAAAGAAAGAAGATGAAAAGAAAGAAAGGAGGAGAGAGAGGGAGAGTGGACGTGCATGGGGCAGAGGGGGAGGGGACGCGCGGGCAGGGGGGAAGGGACGGGCGCAGAGGAGAGAGAGAGAGAGAGAGAGAGAGAGAGAGAGAGAGAGAGAGAGAGAGAGAAAACAATGATCGCGATCCAACGGTCACGATTTGATCCCGAAAATGATCCTACGGTCCATAAAAATCCTAATTGATTATTTAGGAAAAATGGCCAAAAGAAATAACTCAAAACACACTACGAGGGAGGTCTACTAGTCCAAATCCGCACCCGGTCAAAAATTCACTTTTCACATATCCCGGGCAATATCGAGGCTGGCCACAATAATATCGACACCGTCCAATTAAATTCGTCCCGGAACTCTGAGAAATTCGACACCAAAGTTTGGGTTCTAAATAACGGCCAAATTCGATCGAGTACGATTCTAGCGAAATCTCTAATTTAAAAATAATAACCCAAGAGTGATCAGTTCCGAGCGAGATTTTATTATAAGCGCACTGACGAATTACACGTTTTTTAAATCCTAAAAATGGGCCGAAATTCGGAATGTCACAGAAAGAGAAGGCCTCTATGTGGATAAGAGTACAAATAAGCATAATAAATAACTACAATCGATATTGGTTAGACATCTCATTTAGGCTCCGTTCGTTTGGCGGAAAATATTCTCATTTTGGAAAATATTTTCCCAAAAGTCATTTTCCTGGAAAATATTTTCCTGGAACATAATTTTCCGTGTTCGGCGACCAATATGAAAAAGTTTTGGAAAATATTTTTCGCCGGCGACCGGCGGCGGGCGGCGACGGCGTCCGCGGCCTACGGCGGCGTTCGCGCGGCCGGCGCGGCGGCGTCCGTGGCGCCAGGCGGCACCCGACGGCCGGCGACCGGCGGCAAGATAGTGGCGGCCGGCGACCGACGGCTAACGTCCCGGCGCCCGGCAGCAGCAGCCGTCCGGTGACCGGCGGCGCGTCGGTGGCGTGGCGACCGCAGCAGCGGCACCGGCCGGCGGCGCGGCGGCGGCCTTAGTGAAGAAGAAGAAGAAGAAGCTCGGAAAATGATTTCCGCTTTTGAAGAAGCGTAAGTCATTTTCGTAGACTTAGGCTATTTTGTGAGGGGGGAAGGAAAATATTTTTCCACGGAAAACGTTTTCCGCCCCACCGGAACACCGGAAAATCCGGAAAATATTTTCCAAGAGAATATTTTCCGCCAAACGAACGGAGCCTTAGAATTGTTAATTGCATCATGCTCAAAAGTAGGTTTTTATGAAGAAATGGAAAGGACCTCAGGGTATGTTTTATATCTTTTGTGATACCATCGATGCGTGCATGGTCATTTCATAAAAGTTGTGTTGTAAATAAAAAAAAATTACAAGTGAATTTTTAATTTACGCTAATCATATTGATCAATAACTTTTGTGCTACGTTTAGGTAGTGGTTTTTCAAATATATTGTAATTTTTATTTCTTGTAGCTAATAATAGTGTTCCATTTACTTTACTGTGCCCTTCCTATGATGTTTAAAGGTTTGTGAACTCTAGTTGTTATTTGAATAATGAACAAGGAATGTATTATATTTCTTTCATTTTTCATAATGGTCAAAAGAGACATTTGATTTCCCAAAAATTGATGATACTGTTATAAAGTGGGCTAACGTATGCATCATTAATAAAAATATAGCATATATGTGATTTATTAAGATGTTCCGGTGGATGTGATGCAAAAAAATAGGTTATAGGAATATAGATAGAGGTGTATTTTCTTATTTATAATACTAAAAATGAAGGATTTCAATAGGACCTGAGGTTTAGATCAACCATATACATAGATGGGGATAGCTTCATATCAAACTACACTTTCGAGCAACATCTTGTTTAGTTTGTTTTTTCTAGGGAAACACGTAGTTTGATATGAAGCTATCCCCATCTACATATACGATTGATCTAAATCTCAGGGCATGTTGAGATCTTTCAGTTGTAGTATTATAAATAGGAAAAGATACCTTGATATTCTACATTAATTCCCGTAACCTATTTTTGTTCATCACATCCACCGGAACACTTGAATAAATCACATATATGATATACTTATTATTAATGACGCACACACCAGCACACTTTATAATGGTATCATCCATTTTCAGGAAGTTAAATGTCTATTTCGACCATTTGAGAAATATGAAAAAAGAAGAAGCAGAATACATCTTTTGTTCGTTACTCAAATAACAATTAGAATTCACAAACCATTAAACATCATAGAAAGGGCACAACAAAGTAAATGCCAACCACGATTTTCGGTTGGAAAACTATTATTGGCTACGAGAAAAAAAAATTACAATCTATTTGAAAAGCTACTACCTAAACATAGCACGGAAGTCATTAATCTATATGATCAACCTATTTTATTTCCACTTGTAAATTTTTTTAATAAAACTATTATAAGCTACTACCTTATAATTTTTTCTTTCTTTTTTTAAAATGGAGAGGGGTCACTGTATGAAGTGTGCAAATGATGTTTGATTAGAGATCGGGACTCCCAAGAGAGTATGGAGGTCATGAGGCCTTACGCTGAGTTGCCGTTGTACCCCCATTAGATGACTTCAGATAAGCAACATGATCAACTGACATCCTTTATGCTTCTACTATCTTCAAAGAAAGAAAGAGAGAACCAATTATCCTAGCCAAGAATAAGTAGACAAACTCACATGCATAAGAACATACAAGACCATAACTCAATGGTGTAGCTAGCATGGTCGAATACAAGCCTTGGAATCCCATCTATGGGATGCAGCTCTATGGTTGTGTGGCTAACCATTCAAAATAAAGGAAAAATCATCTTAGTGTTGTTAGTTGTGAGAAATCAATCAACTCAAACTTTTAGTCAACATTGGAAGTAGCAACAAATGTTTTAAAATAGTCTGCCACGAAATAGGTAGAAGTAAATGTTTCGAAAGATGGTCCATAGGCCACGACATCAAAACTTTCCTAGTGCTAAAATGTTTATATTTCTAATGAAAGAGCTAAATATCCTGGACTCCTGACTACCTGCTCCTGAAACACTAAATACTAAGAAGAGGGTCAACATTTCATCTAGCTAATCCACTAGAACACGAGCATGGTTGGAATGGGGAATGACAAACATTACCTTAGTGAGGAATGAGAATAGAATTCCCGTGTTGATAACAAGATAATCAATAAAATTTCAGAAAAGGACATAAAAAGTTACTTACCGCTTTTGTAGATAGTAACAGGGAGAGCTTTTTTCTGGACATGATTAATTGAAGGATTGACAAGAACATACATAGGGCTTTCAATGATATCCATCAACCGTTAAATGAAATATACTAGCGTTATAAATTGGCACTCGGAAGGTGCTAGGGTAAATACATAAAGCCATCATCATTTTGTGATCTAAACACCCAACAAACAATAAACAATAGAGCGGCAAATTCGTATGTGGAGAGCATATAATTATTTTGCTTGATAATACATGACGCAGCTCATAAAAGAGCTTTGTCTACCGACTTGGACAGGGGTTGCACCACACTGAAAAACTTAAAAAGACAATTCACACAAAATATCCACCATTTATGATAACACCAAAACGACTTCACACCATTACTAGAGAATTTGAAGTTTACAAATTCATAATCGAACAGTTAGCGGATGTATTATTTGACAATGATGTTCCAACCTTGTTTAACTAAAATGCCGAAGCAAACACAGACAAAGGCACTCTCTACGTCAAACTCAATGGCTCAAATGGACGGAACATAATAGTGAACACAATAATCAATTTAGAAGGCGAAGATCATGACCAACTAGAGGACTTCATGATCGCAACTTATAGCTTTGTGAATGTGCATATCGGATTCTTCTGCATCGCTCTTAGTTGAATACCAACCAAGTACATAGAAATTGGGGTGCTTACTCTTATTTGTCCCAAATTAAAAAAGAAAAAAAATGAATTAGAAAACTAAAAGCTAAGCACCAAACCCAAATCCCCTCCGTCTGCCCAATGAAAGCAACTAATCACAAACATAATTTGCTCAATCATAAGAACAAAAAAAAAAGCATAGATATAGAGAGAAGGGGACTCAACTGAGCTCTTGCTTAGGGAATAATTAATTGCAATCTATTCGAAAAAGCTATTATTAGCTCCAAGAAATAGAAACTACAATGGGTGATCATACGAGTGCACAATCAATGAAAATAACACTAAATAATCGAAAGCAATAAATAAATTGCTAGGATAGGGAAAGAAATTAAATACCTCAATGCAAGCCAAGCATATTAACTAATTTCCCAAATATCTGCAAAGTATTTATAAAAAATATGTCATGCCTAACCTAACATGATTTCTACGAACTAATTAACAACTCTAATCAATCCTTTTTTCTTTGGCTTTTCTTTTAGTTTTGAAAAATAAACTTTGCAATACATACAATTCTAAATCATGGCTACATGACCTAATTTAATATGACATGCAATTAAAATATAACTATTCTAATATGACATGCATTCTAAATTAAATTACCCTAAACATGCAATCACTAATTGACATAAAATTGATGACATGACATAGATGACGCACCACAAAAGACGTGGCAATGACGTTGCATATGTGATGACGTGACATTATGACGTGGCAATGATATGTCATGATGATGTGGTATATGACATGGCAATATGAATGACATGACACTATGACATGGAATTTATGCAACTTATTATATATGACATGCACATGTTTATTTTTGTGATTTTCTATTAAAATTCGTAATAAATAAATAATTAAAATTAACTACCCAACGTGAAAAGTTATCCAACTCAAACTTGAAAATAATTTAGATTAAATCCTATTTTTCGGAAACTTATCCTAATTAGATATATATCATCCTAGCATGCAATCTAATCTAGATTGATCTATCCTAATCTATATGAGATGCAATATTTTTGGTACTTTCAAAGTAAGAAATTTATGTAAATTCAAGATAAGAAACATATCCAACCCACCTCAAGATATTTGTCATGATTTGAAATAAAGATTAAGATAATTGATAAAATAATCCATTGTCTCACTGCTTAACTTAACAATTAGCAAAATCTTTATAAAGCATCACCCACAACCAAGAAAAATCAAAATAATCAAAAAATGATCCAAGGTCTTGCGGATCAAATTAGTGATTATTGTGATTTTTCCTAATAAAACTCTAATTAGACAATGCCTAAAATCTCAAAATTATTCAGGTCAAATTATGATAATATCAAAATAAGCAATAGAATATTCAAATTGAATTCTGTTCGGATTATTACCTATGGATCGGCGGACGGATGCTGGCGGTGGTAGGCGAGGATCGATGATGGGATCTCTCAGCTACCCAACGGCTCCGGCCGTGGCAAGAAGGCTTTATGGAAACGGAGACAGGGTTGCTATGTGCGCCAGGAGAGGCGTCTGACTTCTCTGAAATTTTTGCAAGGGTATCGAGGGTGTTGAGGACGCGGCAGTGAATTGATAATCGCCTGGAATTCACCTTAAAACCTGCAAAGGACAAATATACAAGCGGGTCGCGCCACAGATGCTCGAGGGACTCGCCAAGGACTCACCAATCACGTTGTATACTCGGTGACTTTGCAGCAAAGTGCCGCAACGATATGGCTCGCTGATGCAGGCAGGAGCGTTCTGGTCAGGCACGGCCGAGAGGCAAATCCGAGGTTGCTGGGTGTCCACCAGAGTTGCTGGAAACTTGCTTCAAGAAGCGTTACAGCAAGTTGGAATCGTCGAGGAAACTCATAAAGGGACTGTGACACACCAAAGCGGCTACTGGTGTCCTCCGACGCAACTGGAGCCACTGGATCGTCAAGGCGGGGGCTGAGGCGGGACGGGATTACTGGTTCACCGGTGCAGCATCGTGAATCCACTGGAACTTCCGCTGGGGCAGCCATGATGTGCGCTTGAAGCTTGCTTATCTGGAGCTTTGGTTCTCGTTGAGGACATCTGGAGTTCACTGGACCAAGCACTTCGCTGGGCAAGAGCTGTCGTTGATGCGGCTGCCAGGACGGTGACGAGCAGGAGTAAAGGCGCTGATGTAGTGCGGCAGGGACTCGGCCAGGCAGGGGCATCACAGCTGGGCTAGACCGGCCGGTAAGGACTGTGCACGGCCGTGCTTGGCGACCGGAGGAGGGCTGGAGTGGCGGGGTAGCTGGCGTCGGTGGGCAGCGAGGCTTCGTCCGTTTCCCTTAGAGAGAAAGAAGAGCTCCCCACCTTTTTGTCCTTTTCCTTTTGGCTTTTCTCCTTCTTCTCAACGCGAGAACGTGCAGACCTTTTTTCTGTCTTTCTCCCTTTTCGTGAGAAACGACCCTCTCTCTGTTTTTCTCTCTTTAGGCCGTGAATTGTGAATGTGTATATATAGTATTAACCTAGGTTTGATCTCAACTTTACAGGCTTAATCTTGGCCTTATTAGATTAAGGGACTCTAATTACCTAAGGCCTTAACTAATTAAACTCTAATGGGCTAAAATTAATCCAATTAAAGCTCAATGAGGCCTCCCTTCTTTCAGCAAATTTCGGCCAGCCCCAATGTGCATGGGCTTGGCCGAATTTTGCCTATTCATAAGGTCAGTCCATATAATTTAATTAAGCTTAGAACCCTAATCCACCGCTAGTCCAATTTCAATGCTATATTAATGAAACATACTCCTAATGACTATATGCAACTTAACAAAAATTATTTTTTACTAGCGATCGAGGTCGATCCTTAATATCTTTATGCAATAATTACCTAAATAAGTTGCAAAAATCTATGTGTCAACAAACTTGATAATGATTTCCTTAATTTGGTAGGATTATTTTTCTCAATATGGCTGCTTGGTAACTTAGTTTTATGATAAAACTTAGTAATTTTTCAAGTAGATGGACTAATCCTCACATGGCAATAAACAAAAAAAAACCACATTTTTTGGAGACTAATTAATGTCTTGGTTTAGTCCATCTATATAGATAGGTGATCAATAAAAAGGCACGGACATCCTTTTCTTTACCCAAGAAAGAAAGAATGGCGTTTTAAAACAGTGAAGTAATTGATTCGAATGATTAACCCTACAAATTATACTAACCCCGAAAATGGGAATGAAAACACTTATTGCTTGGGAGACCAATAATTAGTAACAAAGGGGAAAGAAAGGCTAGGAGTTGTGAGCTAATACAAGAAAGAATACTGATGAATGACAGGCTAGAAAATCGAATAACTCAGATTACGTACACAAAGTGAGCTTCATTCAGTCTTAGAGAAGAAAATAAAAAGCTGCATGTTATCTACCGATAAGTTATCACAATTTCCTTTCTCCTCTACATTTAGCATTATAGAATGCCGATTTCTATTATATTAACACTAATCACAATTTCCTTTCTCCTAAACGATGGGATGGCACGGGGCTGCTTGAAAAGCTGGAGGGAAGGCTTCGATGTGAGCTCACTCTTTTCACAAATGAATTGCCGACTGTATAGGGCGATGCGAGGTTAAAGTTCAACAGTGATGAAACATGGAAAACAAATGTCGAACTCAAACTCAAATAACATTGTTCCTACCCTGAAGACCTCGGAACGACAAGATGAGATAGCCGGGATGGCTTAAACCGAACTCCTTTTGTGTCTTTTTTTTTCTGAATTATGTGCCCCCAGATCACTTTCTTGCTTGGCTGTGAATTTCTTTGGCTAAATATTAACACCATCCAAGGTTTTTTTTTTTTTGAAAGCTTAATTGGATTGACATGAAAACTAACTGAGATCATCTGATCCCAAAAAAAAGAAAAAAAGAATCTAAGTGGGATTAGACTTTCAACAATTACAAAACTCATGGGATTGGACGAAGGTTCTATCCATTGATTGCATCATGCATGGTAGTCATGGAGCACCCATAGGGATGTGGGGAAAAGGGCAATGTCATAATATCCGGATTTACAAAAAGCTTTGAATTACATGTTCTCCCCTTTCTGTTCTCCGATCTCTCGACTGTTCTCAGATCTCTCGACACAGTGATGAAGAGATATTGTTCTCTATTAATCATCGCAAACCTAAAAATAGTTTTTTTTTGCCATTTATTTCGTCTTCAGTTCTGCATAATTTGTTTCTTCTTATTACCTTTTACCACGTATATGTGCAAATACATGTCTCTATGTGTGTGTATGTGCCTAATTGGTGCGTGCAAGCATGTGCTCCCTTATATACCTTTTGGTTCTAAATTCATTGTGTGGACTAAGGCTAGAAATCATGGATTGGCATGTGTTAATTAGTCCTCGCTTAGTTTGCTGATGATCAAGCCAAAAAAGCATATGGTTTTGAAATCTCTTGACGAATGTCCGAATTCACATTCTCTAATTCCATGTCAAATTAACGTAATGTGTTGTGCACATGTTTTAAACTTTTCTCATGGTCTTTAGCGCATCTTTAACGCATTAGACATTCAAACTGACAATGTAGAAAGCTTTGGGCACACCTCAAACTTTCGTCATACCGATCTACTACTTGCTAGACTCGATGATGAGGGAGGGATCTGGCGAGAAAGAATTGTTACTATATGACAAGTTATCTGTGAGCCATTTATCAATTCTTGAAATGTTGGTAGGTGAGATGTCAAAATTCAGCCGGGAGTCTAACCACACTGTTTTATCCATTCACATAGGAGGAGGAGGTGCTCATGAGACTCCGAGACATGGCGACACAACGGGCAGAGAGGATCAGGTGCATAAAGAGATCTTTAAAAACGAATTCTAATTTATGTCTCAGTGTTAAAGAATTAAGAGCTAATATCATATTTAAATATTGTTAATATTCGCTTTTCTTTTAAAGAAAAAAATAATCTCGTTAAATATTGTTACTATTTATTTAATATTGGGCAGTATGTTTGGCCGCCCAACACACTTGCTCTATCCGTCTCTAATTACTATACACTTATAAGAACAAGCAATAAAAAAAAGGTCATAAAATATTAATTGCTTAAATGCAAGCAACGACTATGCACTATAATAGATAAGATTCATGATGAATAATTAAGCAAAGAGAAGAGTGAAAAGCTTTAGTCCTTAATAGGCACATTTGATTTAGCTTTTCCAAGGGACTTTGGACCTCTAAAGTCTCTTAAAAAAAAGTTAGGTCATTTGTTAAAAAAATTTCGAACCATTTTGGGGAAATGCCAGGATTGGTAAGGCACATGCCTGGGCTTTCAACATTTCCGGAAGGTAGATACCAAGGTTAATGAATTTTCTTTTCTTGTAAAAATTGCTCCCACTTATATTTAATTATTCCAGTCTTGCCCTCGCGACTGTTCATCTTCAATCTCTGGAGCTGTACAGACGCAATCGTGGCTCGAAGCCTCGAAGGAGTTGGACGGATGCCGGTGTGAGGGTTGCTTGGGGTCGTGCGACCCCCAGGCAATTTGCTGAAAAGCCGCATTAAGGTTGAAATACCATCATTAGTAGTAATGAAATTTGCAAGTTGGGGCCTGGGCCTTTTGGCAAAATGAAGTGAAACTACGCGTAAGCTCGTGCCTTGCACGGATTCTCAAAACAATATCCTTAAATAAGACAAAATTAACTTCTACCTAATTGTGAAAATGATTTAGACAAACTAAGAATCATTTATTGATACACTGAAGCTTCACCTTTTTCTTCACGTCGGGACAAGTGTCGAATCTATTTTCAAGCAATTTAAAATTTTTGATCTCATCTGTCGAATTTTTTAAAATAAAGAACACTTATGGAAATCAAATTAAAGCCTTGATCTATACACTAAAAAGTTTGTCAACGCTCATTGCAAGTTCGAAACTGATAGCTGTCACGACCTCCCCGAAAATTTAGATGTCAACAATAACGCAATTTGTCAGTCGATTTTTTCTAGTGGAACTCGTCTAATTATGAAAGAAAAATACCAAAGCCATAGTTTTGCACTACCATAAGCATCAAACTTCGGATCATAGCCTCATCGTGTTCGTCATCAATCTGTAGCATAAAGTATTTGAAATCCTTCAATTAGTCATGTCTCCTCTAATCAATGTACATGAAACCAATCCTAGCAAAAAAAAATGTACATGAAACCAAGATATTGCTAAAACACATGACATAATCACTATAGCGTGTCCCTCGCGGATTTTTCAAAAAATATATATAATTTTGAGAGTAAAATAGTCCGAAAATTCCACCCAAACTCTAGGCCACGGCAAGCCACTTTGATCCAAATTCTTTAACTGTTTTAGGAGGTGACACCAATCCATTTTCAATCAAACAAAAAAGTCAGCTAGACGATAAAGCGACAATCAAAAGTTTAATACTCGAGGATCCAGTTACGCACGAAAAAGTCAGCATATTCCAAGTCACATCAGTACCACATTCCTTGGTTAAATCCTCAAATCGTGGCATTTCCTAAAGTAAATACATATCTAGTTTTCTTTTTATGTTTCGAATACTAGAAAACTCTATCACTAGCTTTCAAGTGAAAGTGGCGCATCATGGAGGCAAATAAGGGCTTGACTGATCATGGTGTGTGATCCATGTTCTTTCAAAGAAAGAAGAAGATAAATGTCGCAAATGAGTCCAATGCATCAAACAAGCATGGATGAATCTGTATCAAGCAGCAAGCAAAAAAGGGCCTGAATCTGATGCCATGTCAAATAAACGAAAGCAGATTCGAAGCATCAGATTTGAAGATAATGTTTGAAAGTCGATCGTGAATCCAACATATTCAACTCAAATAACAAAGAAGAATTTTGTCCAATCAAAGCAGCGTGCATGAATCCATTGCGTATGATTCAAATAACAACATCAAATTCAATCATAACAGCGTGCATGAGTCCAATGCATATCGTTTTAATTACAAAAGTGAATCTAATCAAAATACCGAACCACATGGTCTTTGTGCTTCTTGTTATATTAACCTTCTTCCTACCCTTGGGACCTTTTAATAATGTGCAAAATAGTTATTGCATCTCTATTAGTAGAGGGGCAATAAATTTGTCCCACGTCACTTGACAATGGGCTGTAAATGCTCTTTAAATTAATGTAGTTCCCTCCATTTATTAGCTTAAACTTTTGGGTTTGACTTTTTAACATAATATCATAGCAATGTGCCACTTATAAAGAAGAGAATTTAACATAGTATGAGGTTGTATTAATTTTCAGTTTTGGATGCGAAATAGTATTTACCATGTATGAACGTGCAACTAGCTAATTTCATGACTGGTGCAAGCGGTGTATGTATTATTCATGGCTTAAATAAATGCAAAATGACATGCATTGGTCCTACATGTAGCATAGATGATACGAACTAACACAAATCAATATTCACGTGTCCGATTTGTGGCATAAGTTTCCCGACATTAGGGGTGTCAATGGTTCGGTTTTAAGTTTCCCGACAACATAACATGGATGAGTCCATACACTACAAAAAAACAAGAGTTTTCCAACGAATTTTCCAACGAAAAATTCGGAAAAATTCGTTGGAAAACGAATTTCCAACGAAATTTGCGACGAAAAAAAAATCATTGATAATTCGTCGTCGCAAATTTTTTCGACAAAAAATTTAAATTTTCGTTGGTAATTTGCAACGAAATTTTTTCGTTGGAAAAATTCGTTGGAAAAATTCGTGGGAAAATTCGTTGGAAAGTTCGTTGCAAAATTCGTTGGTAATTATTCGTTGGAAAAAACGTGGCAAAATTCGTTGGTAATTATTCGTGGCAAAACAAATTTCCGACGAAAAGCAATTCGTCGGTAATTCTGCGCAAAAAATTTTAATTTTTCCGACAAAAAATTTTAATTTTTCGTTGGTAAATTCCGACGCAAAAAAATTCGTTGCAAAATTTGTAGATAAATTCGTGGCTAAATTTGTTGGAAAATTCGTTGCTAATTCTTCGTTGGAAACATCGTGGCAATATTCGTTGGTAATTTCCAACGAAATTAGCGACGAAAAAAAATTTGAATTTTCGTTGGTAATTTCCGACGAAAATTAATTCGTGGCAAAATTCGTCGCTAATAATTCGTTGGAAAAATTCGTTGCAAATTATTCGTTGCAAAAATCGTGGGAAATCCGCGAAATTTTCCAACAAAAAAAATACAATTTTCGTTGGTAATTTCTGACGAAAAAAAAGTTCGTTGGAAATCTCGAATTTTTCTGACAAACAATTTTCGTTTTTAATTTCCAACGAAAAAAAAATTCGTTGGAAATCCCGAATATTTCCGACAAGAAATTACAATTTTCGTTTTTAATTTCCAACGAAAAAAAATTCGTTGGAAATCGCGCATTTTTCCGACAAACAATTTTCGTTGTTAATTTCCAAAGAAAAAAAAATTCGTTGGAAATCCCGAATTTTTCCGACAAACAATTTTCGTTGGTAATTTCCGACGAAAAAAAAATTCGTTGGAAATCCCAAATATTTCCGACAAGAAATTACAATTTTCGTTGTTAATTTCCGATGAAAAAAAATTCGTTGGAAATCGGGAATTTTTCCCACAAACAATTTTCGTTGTTAATTTCCAACGAAAAAAAAATTCGTTGGAAAAAGCGAATTTTTCCGACAAACAATTTTCGTTGGTAATTTCCGACAAACAAAATTCGTTGGACATCCCGAATATTTTCCGACAAGAAATTACATTTTTCGTTGTTAATTTCCAACGAAAAAAAATTCGTTGGAAATCGCGAATTTTTCCAACAAATTTTCGTTGGTAATTTCCGACGAAAATAAAATTTGTTGGAAATCCCGAATATTTCTGACATGAAATTACAATTTTCATTGTTAATTTCCAACGAAAAAAAAATTCGTTGGAAATCGCGAATTTTTCCGACAAACAATTTTCGTTGGTAATTTCCGACAAAAACAAAATTCGTTGGAAATCCCGAATATTTCCGACAACAAATTACAATTTTCGTTGTTAATTTCCGACGAAAAAAAAAGTCGTTGGAAATCGCGAATTTTTCCGACAAAAATTTTTCGTTGTTAATTTCCCACGAAAAAAAAATTCGTTGGAAATCACGAATTTTTCCAACAAAAAATAACAATTTTCGTTGGTAATTTCCGACGAAAACTAAATTCTTTGGAAATCGCAAATTTTTCCGACAAACAATTTTTGTTGTTAATTTCCAACGAAGAAAAAATTCGTTGGAAATCGTGAATTTTTCCGAGAAACAATTTTCGTTGGTAATTTCCGACGAAAACAAAATTCATTGGAAATCGCATATTTTTCCGACAAAAAATAGCAATTCTCGTTGGTAATTTCCGACGAAAACTAAATTCGTTGGAAAAATCGTATATAAATTCATCCTTATTCGTTGCAAAAAATCGTGGGAAATCCACGAAATTTTCATCCAAAAAATTACAATTTTCGTTGGTAATTTCCGACGAAAACAACATTTGTGGGAAAATTCGTTGCAAAATTTGGCGCTAATTATTCGCTGCAAAAATCGTTGGAAATTCGATTTTTTTCCATAAAAAAAATTCAATTTTCGTTGGTAATTTGCAACGAAATCTATTTGTGACAAAATTCGTCGCTAAGTTTGCGACGAATTTTGTTTAGCGACAATTTCGATTTTAAATCTAATTATTATCAATATTAATTTTTTTTTGGTAAGAAAGCAATATTAATTTCTACAATGCATAAGTTGCAAAGTCTCATATGATGATATTCGATATTCAATCTCATAATACAAAGAGGCAGCTAAGCACTAATGAACATCAGGTGATACATTCAAAACATTGAAAGAATGTGGGACAACCATAAAATATTGACAGCTTTGGTACTCGAGAATGAACTAGAAAGGACTAACAATAAAATCATCATCATCATCATCATCATCATCATCACCATCACCATCACCAATCGCCGCATCATTTTGTGGCTCTCCATTATGCCTATCATCAATTGGATTAATATGAGGTAGAGAAGGAACCTCATTGCGATCGATGTCGAGATGTCGCATGACAATTTGCATTTGTTGTTGCATCACCCTTATTTGTTCGTCCTTCGTCCAAGTAAATACTTCATTTCTTCGTCCTTCATACAAGCAACCGCTTGATTGGCTCAATTCTTGGGTTATATGCTCCTCATGTCGTGTCCTCCTTGAAACAGCCGCATTGGAGGATGAAGTTGCAGCAGCCTTCGTTTTGTACATCCTTGACAAGGATCCCATCCCAAATATTTTTCCTCCTTTCATCCCACCCGCTGCCTCCACCCATAATGCCATACTGTCAACCGATGGCTCAGACACGGCACGACCATCACCACCACTACCACCACCATCACCACCATCACCACTAGCAGTGCTCATTAAAAGTTCATCATATTTTTCCTATATTAACATTATAGATGGAAATAAAATAAATTCATATATATTACCATAAATATTAAAAACATTCATGATTTTCATTCTAGTTTCCATAAAATCCGAACTATAACCTTACATACCTTAATAGCTTTTGCTCGAGCGCCAGTCCATGTCTTATCCTTTTTTTGGAATGTGGATTCAAATGTAGCTGTAAAAGTGGGTTCCGTCCCCAATTCATCTGCCTACAAAATATAAACATAAATGACTAATCATTACATTAAATGCACTGACATGTATAAACAGACTTACCATTCTTCTTTTATGCTACCCGATCTTTGATGAGCCCCAAAGCATATGTGGCGACTGCAGACCCGTCACTAGAACTAGAAGCTCGATTCTTCTTGTTCTGTTCACACCTTAGCTTATGCTTCTCAGGTTTCCCAAGTTCTTGTAATTTCCGTCCAATTGTCAGTTGTAAAAAAGGTCGGCTTTTCTTTTCTTCTCTTCGCTCTATTTATCACATATCGCATGTGATCACCGATTTTCTTCTTGAAAATTCTTTTAACCTCATCCTCTTCCATTTCATCCCACGTGAACTTACGCTACAATCAATAGAAAAATAACTGAAAGTTATCCACTAGGGTCACATGTCACATATCCATTACGATGTACCAGACAATTCGTGACAAAATTCATTATTGACCATCAGTATGCTACACCGAACTTAGTTTGTGAAGAAAGACAACACTAACCTTGAACTCATTCCACCACAAAGTCTATACTTCTGCGGGAGCGCCGCTAAAAGTAATAAACTGGCCCATCCAACAGTTATTGACTATTTTATTCAGTTCCCTCACAACATGCGTAGAATCCGTGAATCTGAAAACATGTTATAACAATACGGACAATGAGACAATGAAGCATACGGATAATTCGCAACATAAACAATTTTATTTACATCGATAATTTATATATACGTAAAAAAATGAAATACTTACGAATCTCCACATGGGCATATAATGAATCGGGTATCTTCTTCATCATTCGAGTGTTGCACTGAAGAAGAAAGTGGAACCGAAGGAGATCGAATCGGAGATGGAACTGAAGTAAATTCAGTTCGCATGTCCCGAGGTTCTACCCTAATATGTTGTTGAGGGTCGGAGGATGGGCCAATGTGTTCGTGTTGTCCATGAACATGTTGTGGTTGAGGGTTACATGAAAGGGCAGGGGAAGAGGACAGGGTCGGGGACGAGGACGAGCCAGCGGAAGGGGCTGATCTTCTTTGTGAACCCGAACCACGCATGAGACCTCCACGTTTAAACTGACAAGTAGGAATGTTAGACAAATATATTTAAAAATATGAACATATATTAGGGACTGAAAATGACATTAGTCATTTTGCTTACCATTTTGTTTAATAGAGCAATAAATAAACTCGACAAAATGAAACAAACCGACTATCGCCTCTGATAAATAGCAATCTTTGGTCCCCGTCGAAACAACCTATTAAAATTTGGACCACATCAGATTCCACGAAAAATAAAATGAAGCATATTAAATGTGCAGAACGAATTACAACAAGTATCAACTCTGATGCCACATTTGTGCAAATTTATGCCCCAAATATGCTATTTCGTACAGTTCTAGTACAGACCTAAAAAAAAGATCACAAATTACGTTCAACAAGTAAATTTGCCACAAATGCAACACATTAATTTGTTCCCTCTACAAGCGTCGTTTTACCAAATTTTATATGTTAACACAAAAATCATTAAAAAAAACGACAACCGTGTCGGAATCATGGTCGCTAGCCCCCCCTCCGGCGAGGTCGCCCGCCACCCCCCTCCGGCGACCCCCCCTCCGGCGAGCTGGCCGGCGACCCCCTCTCCGGGGAGCTCACCGGCGACCGCCCCCCGCACGGCTAGCTCGCGGCGACCCCCTCCGGCGAGCTCGCCGGCGACCCCTCACGGCCCAGCCGGCCGCGACGACGGCCCATCTACGCCTAGCCGGCGACCCCCCCACTCGGTCTCGGAATTTACCAGGCGACCCCCCAAGACCACGGTGGGCGGCGAACCCCCTCCTTAAGGTCAGCTCGCCGGCGACCCCACCCCCCCCACGGCCGGGGCTCGCCGCGACACCCCCTCCGGCCCCCGGTTGCGACCCACGGCCTCCGGCCATCTCGGCGGCCACCCCTCCACTAGCCAACTCCGCCGCGACCCCCCCCCGCCCCGGGCCAACTCCGCGGCGACCCCAGCCACCCCCTCACGGCCGCGTCACCATTTTATTGAAAGAATAGTTTAGAGTTACCTACAGGGCTGGGCGAAGTCGACGGCGAGGTGGACGGCGAGGACGCCGGCGTCGACGACGACGTGGACGACGAAGGCGGCGACGGCGAGGAGGACGGCAACGAGGACGGCTCTGAGAAGATTCGTGGCGAGATTGTTCTTGCAACAAAAGTGGAGTCTCGGCGAAAATAGACTAAGTGCAAAATTTCCAACGAATTTTAAATTCGTTGGAAAATTCGTGGGAAATTTCCAACGAATTTAAAATTCGTGGGAAATTTCCAACTAATGTAAAATTCGTGGGAAATTTCCAACGAATTTAAAATTCGTTGGAAATTTCCCACGAATTTTTTAAATTCGTTAGAAATTTTCACGAATTTTTGGAAATTTTCGAAAATTTGAAAATCGTGGGAAAATTCGTAGGAAATTCCACACGAACTTGTATTTCGTGGGAAATTTCCAACGAATTTGAAATTCGTAGGAAATTTCCCACGATTTTTCCCACAAATTTCAAATTCGTGGAAAAATATTTGCTTATAGACTATTTTCGTGGGAAAATTTTGCCACGAATTTGAAATTCGTGGGATTCCGACGAAATTCAAACTAGTGGGAAAATTCCGAAAATTTGAAATTCGTGGAAAAATTGGTGGGAAATTTCCCACGACTTTCAATTTCATGGGAAATTTCCAACGAATTTCAAAGTCGTTGGAAATTTCCTACAATTTTTCTCACGAATTTCAATTTCGTGGCAAAATATTTGCTTATATATTATTTTCGTGGGAAAATTATTTGGAAATTTCCAACGAATTGTAAATTCGTTGGAAAAATTTCCCACGATTTTTCCAACGAATTTACAATTCGTTGGAAATTTCCCACCAAAATTTCCGACGAAATACAAATTAGTGGGAAATTTCCGAAAATTTGAAATTCGTGGGAAATTGGTGGAAAATTTCCAACGAATTTGTAATTCGTTGGAAATTCGTACGATTTTTCCCACGAATTTCAAATTCGTGGCAAAATATTTGCTTATAGACTATTTTCGCGGGAAAATTCGTGGCAAATTTCCAACGAATTTGAATTCGTTGGAAATTTCCCACGAAATTCAAATTAGTAGGAAATTTCCGAAAATTTGAAATTCGTGGGAAAATTCGTGGGAAATTTCCCACGAATTTCAATTTTGTGGGAAATTTCCAACGAATTTGAAAGTCGTTGGAAATTTCCTACGATTTCTCCCACGAATTTCATATTCGTGGCAAAATATTTGCTTATATACTATTTTCGTGAGAAAATTATTTGGAAATTTCCAACGAATTTACAATTCGTTGGAAATTTTTCCAACGAAATGCAAATTCGTTGGAAATTTTTCCAAAGAAATGCAAATTCGTTGCAAAATTCTAATATTTATTTTTCCCTACTATTTTAATTCTGTGGCTAAATCTGAGGCTAATTAGCCACGAATTCTAATTATAACAACAACGATGACAAAAAAAAAAATAATTACGACAACAACAATAACAAAAATTTATGAGAAAAAAAAACACATGTCGCAATAATAATAATAATAATTGCACATAAATAGTGAAAAGTCTCAAAAATCATATTCTTCATCTTCATCTTCATCTTCACTTTCATCTTCAGCTTCGTCTTCGTTTTCATCTTCGTCTTCATCTACTTCATGCGCATCATCTTCATCATCTGTATCATAATCAAGTTCTGTACCAACTTCAAAATTTGATTCGCGAATTTCAGTTGGATCCACATCGATCATCGCTCCACATCGATCTCGTAAAGTTGGAATGGTATATTCATCAGTTTCAATCGTGTGACGAACTTTCTCTTGTTGATATGCTGTGTCCTTCCAGTGTTCCTCGATTTTTTTCCGTGCTTTGGTTTTACATACAGCCCACCAATCGGCTTTGTCACGTTTCAAACTAGGATATGATGCATAATATACTTGAATTGATTGTTGTGCTGAGACAAATGGTTCATATTTCATATATTTTTTCTTGTGATTTATTTCAACTAAATTAAACTTCGTATGCACATTCATTCCTTTGACGGGGTCGAACCACATGCACTTAAATAACACAACCCGCAAAATTAATGGTCCATGGTACTCTATCTCTACGATTTCATCCAACAACTCATAAAAATCATCTTTCGAACTGCCACTATTGGATGATTGAACACACACACCACTATTCATTGTGGCTTTTCCCATTCCATATGTTCGAGTGTGAAAATTGTACCCGTTTATGAAATATGCTGGCCAAGTTCGTACTCTGGACTTTGGACCCCACGCCAGATGATATAGCAATACTTGCTCTGTCGCATGATCATGATTACTGTGAGCCTAAGGTCACATACGCAATGTCAATAATATATATTTTAATATATGATGGATAAAAAATTCGAATAACATTTCGTCCACATACAACTTACATATGTTGTGAACCATGTTGCAAATTGTTCCTCGCACAAACGGTCAAACTCATTTGGTGGTAGTCCAAACATTGAATTTTGGAAAATCTTATTAACAAATACCATTTATATATTAGCAAATGTTTGACACACAATACATATACTTACAAATGTACACTTATTTGAAGTATGGCTCAACTTCTGGACAGTTCAGTAAAATATATGTATAGGCTGCCTACTTTTCTTTACCTGTTAAGTGCCGAAACTTATTTGCGCCGCTTGGTCGACCCAAATAATTGAAAATAGAGAATGATTTGCAATTGGGATCAATGGGGCCCTCATCATTTCTTCCTGCTCTCCGCCTCTTGCACTGCACGTGCGGCTCAAAATAGTATGATGCAAATATTGTCACTTCTTCCACAATGTATGCATTACAAATTGAAGCTTCGACACATGCCTTATTCTTCACTTTTTTCTTCAAATGATATAAGAACCTAGTTGCAATACAAAAAAATTTATCGGAACATAATATATAATGAAGTAATTTCAAATTTATTTAACAAAAAACTTACCTCTCAAATGGATACATCCATCGAAATTGGACGGGACCTGCAACTTTAGCCTCATAAGGCAAGTGAACTAAGAGATACTCCATTGAATCAAAGAACGATGGAGGAAATATCCTTTCTAAGTTGCAAAGAATAATTGGAATATCTCTCTCTAGTTTCTCCATGTGTGATGCTTTCAACGCTGTTGAGCAAATATCATGCAGGAAATTACTTAACTCTGTAATGGCGCCCCAAACAAAGTTTGGCAAAAGTTCCTTGAAGGCTATTGGAATTAGTCTTTCCATAAATACGTGACAATCATGACTCTTCAGACCTATCAACTTGCATTCATTCAAATCAATGCATCTCTCTAGATTCGAAGCATATCCATCAGGAAATCGCACCGATTTCAACCATTGACAAACGACCCGTCTCTGCTCCTTGTCCAATGTATAAACTGCTTTTGGTTTTGGTCCCCTGCTGCATGCATCCACATCTAGTGTTGGCCGATCGCAAATATCTCTCATATCTTTTCTTGCGTTTAAGTTGTCTTTTATTTTTCCAGTGACATCCATCACAGTATTTATGACATTATCGAAAATGTTCTTCTCTATGTGCATGACGTTAAGATTATAATGAATAAGATGGGCCTTCCAATATGATAGATCCCAAAATATACTGCGCTTAGTCCATTTATGTGTACTTCCGTACCTAATAGTTGTGCCGTGAGGGTTTTCAACAACCGTTGGAAACTCCTGCACTCGCTCCCAAATTTGATCACCGGTCAACCTCAATGGTGGATGTGTTCTTTCGATCCTATTCTTGATAAAATCTTTTTTATTCCTTCTGAATGTATGCTTTAGCGGCAAAAATTGCCTTTGACAGTCAAAATAGCCGGCCTTCTTACCGTGCTTTAATCTGAATGACTTCGATCTCTCCATACATATCGGACATCCTAAGATCCCAGCTGTACTCCATCCAGATAACATTCTATAAGCTGGAAAGTCATTTATCGTCCAAAGAAGAGCAGCCTTCATTACAAATGTTTTATCGGTAGAAACGTCATACGTAGGGACACCTTCATCCCATAGCCGTTGTAACTCTTCAATCAATGGTTGCATATAAACATCTATCAACTTTTTCGGATTTTGCGGGCCAGTCATGATTAATGTAAAAAACATATAAGGTGTCCTCATGCACATACCGGGTGGAAGATTATACGGAGTAAAGATAATTGGCCAGCATGAATAACTTTTTCCTGATTTCCCAAATGGGGCAAAACCATCAGCACACAGACCTAACCTAATGTTTTGAGGCTCTATCGCAAACTCGGGATATGTTCTATCAAAATGTTTCCATGCCTCTGCATCTGAAGGATGACACATTAGACCTTCTTCTGTTTTATGATTTGCATGCCAAGTCATGTGTTCAGCAGTGGCTTGAGACGCATAAAGCCTTTGCAACCTGGAGATTAAGGGCAAGTAGAACATTTGTTTACATGGTCTACGCTTCTGATTACGAACTTGCCTCCTGTTAATCTTGTACCTAGGTTGGCTGCAGAATTTGCAAGATTTTGCATTTTCATCATCTCTCCAATATAACATACAACCCATACTACATACATCAATCCTTACAACTGGAAGACCTAAATTATCTACTAGCTTTTGCATATCGTAAAAGTCACTTGGCATGATGTTATCACGAGGCATTGTTTCCCGCATTACTTCAACAAAAGAGTTGAAGCAATCCACAAACACATTATGCTCTGCCTTGATATTTAACAGTCTTGCTGTCACTGATACCTTCGTGTGGTTGTCACAACCTGCCCATAAAGGTTCATCTGCTGTTTTCAACACTTCCCATAACTGATTATATTGAAAAGTTCCATCACACACATTCTCATCAAAACCTGTAACTCCTGCCTCTTCCAATTGTGATGCATGACTAGTTCCCACTTGTTCAAGTGTAGGAGTTAAACTAGTACTTGCATGATTCGATTCTGAAACAAAATTATGGCCGGCTTCATCAAACACCATCCCTTGATATGGGTTCAATTGGTCATAATAGCTTCATTCTTCCCTAACTAACAATTGGTCGCTTCTTCGATATCTGTCATCAGATATAAATGGTTACTATGGTAAGTCCAATTATAATAGTTCGGAGTAAACCCAAATCTACAAAGATGTTCTCTAACTATGTCAATGTATTGAAATTTTCCACTACTGCACTTTCTACATGGATACCTTAACTTATTTCCATCCATGAACTCATATTTATTACTAGCAAAGTCCAAAAATAGTTCCACCCCGATTCGAAACTCATCGGTCAATGTCCAGGTAAGTTCTTATTATACATCCAACCCCTGTCTCTTTGCATTGTGTCTATATAAAAATAAAAAAATTCTCGTACAATATTAAAAATATCATATCTATTGTTTAATATTGTTAATTAAAACCATAAAATTCTAACAATTACAATTTTATTTTTTACGAAACAATTACTTTCAACTTGAAAAAAATGAAAAATTACCGTGTCAAGAAAACTTACCAAGTATTTGACTGAAACCTTGTAGTAGAAAGTGGTCTATTTGATGAGAATTGCAACGTTCACTTGGATTGCGAGACCTTCAAATGGACACGTACCTAAAATAAAAACAAATTATTTAAAATTCATTTTTTAATTATCTTTTATTTTTTTCTCTTTTTTTCTTTTTCTTTTTTTTTGTCCTTTCTTCTTGGCCGGTCGCCGGTCCGGCGACCGGCGAGCTCCACTGGGCAAGTTCAGGCGACCTCGAGCTCGCGGCGGCGAGGCTGGCCTGGCCGAAGCACGCGGCGGCCGAGCTCGCCATGGCAGCGAGCTCGCCCGGGAACTCGCCCGGATCCGGGCGAGCTCCCGAGCTTGCCGGCCATGGAGAGCTCGGCCCTCGCCGGTGCCGACGAGGGCCGGCCAAGCCGCCGCGAGCTCGGCCCTCGCCAATGCCGGCGAGGGCTGCCAAGCCGCCGGCGAGCTCGAGGTCGCCCGGATCTCGCCGAGGTCCGGGCGAGCCGGAGCTTGCCGCCATGGCGAGCTCGGCCCTCGCCGCCGGTGAGCTCGAGCTCGCCCCGGTGAGCTCGAGCTCGCCCGGATCTCGCCCGGATCTGGGCGAGCTCGAGCTCGGCCGGCCATGGCGGGCTCCGGCCCTTGCTGCGATCTTGGCGAGGGCCAGCCAAGCCGCCGGCGAGGTCGAGCTCGCCATGGCCGGCGAGGCCCAGATCTCGCCCAGATCTGGGCGAGCTCGAGCTCGCCGGCCATGGCGAGCTCAGCCCCTCGCCGCCGGCCGGGGCCGAGCTCGCCATGGCCGGCGAGCTTGGCCGGCGAGCTTGGCCGGCGAGCTTGGCTGGCGAGGCCCATGCAAGGCTAGCCCACCTGTGCGTCGGCGAGGTCGACCGACGGCCATGGCCAGGTCACTAGACCTCGCCCCATGGTCGGCGATCGGCCAAACCAGTAAGGAAGGGAAAAAAAAAATTAATAACACCAACAAATACAAATCCAGCGATGAATAATTTTGCGACGAACCGTTTTCGTCGCCAATTATTCATGAAATTAGCCACAACACTTGCCGGCAAAAAAGCTTTACCGAGATTGATTTGCGCGTGCACCGATAAGTAATTCGAGAGAAATGAAAGAGAGAGACGGAGAGAGAACATCGAGGGGATAAGAGGAATCAGTCGACAGAGAGAAATTGGGGGTCGGGACGGATATCAAAAAAATCATTTTTCGTGTCGCAAATTTGCCACGAATAAAATTCGTCGGAAATTTCCGACGAAATTTTTTTCGTCGCCAAAATTCATTGGAAATTTGCGACGAAAAAATTTTCGTTGGAAATTTGCAACGAAATTTCCCACGAAAAATAAAATCATTGGAAATTTCCGACGAAAAATGTTTCGTTGGAAAATTTCGTCGGAAATTTGCCACGAAAAATATTTCGTTGGAAAATTTCGTCGGAAATTTGCAACGAAGAATATTTCGTGGGAAAATTTCTTCGGAAATTTGCGACGAAAAGTGTTTCGTAGCAAAAATCGTCGGAAATTTGCGACGAAAATTGTTTCGTTGGAAAAAGTGTTTCGTCACAAAAGTCGTCGGAAATTTGCGACGAAAATTGTTTCGTGGGAAATTTCCGACGATTTTATTTTTCGTCGCAAATTCCCGGTTTTTTTGTAGTGATATAAGCAATACTATTCAATGCATGCTGCAAATGATTGAGAAATGGAGTCGGTTTTCTCAAAACCTATTTTTCAAATATTTTTACGTTATTTTCAAAATGCTTGTAGACACCTAATTTTTTTTAGCTAAGGTTTGACTAAAATTGACTAGGATATTACTTCCTAACAAATTCGATCCAAGGATATAATTACATCGTACTTGTTAATAGTTTTCCAACAATATCCAATTTGTTAAAGTCAAACGGCTGATTCTCAACATATTGCAACTTTTAATCATACTTACCCGATCGTTCGGTGTCGAGAATTTGGTCATACTTACCCGATCGTTCGGTGTCGAGAATTTGGTGATTGACCTGACTGATTAATTTCATCTTAATTATCAAGTCACGAGTTTTCCGATGCCTCAAGAATCACATAGATCGAATTTTTAATGAAGAAGATATCTTATTTCCACCACAATCGTTTGTTTGGCCCAATTCTCGAAAATCCGATTCAAGTCACAAGCTTTTCGTGGACGCAAAAATCGGGTCAATCAGATGTTGTTAAAACTCTATGCACAATCATAGGGGCCAGTGGCCCCTCCGCTAGAGACAGGTCGGCGCTTCGCAACGTTTGCTCGTCGCTAACAAGGCCTAGGGTGCGCCTACCCCTGCCCAGGGCACAACTGGCCTTTGTCAGGCTTTCTAGCCTTTTACGAGGGTTCTTCTAAGCACAAAATATTTCCATGGAGCTAATTAAAATTTTTTGGCCAAAGCAGATCAAATTGCCTCTACGAAGTTGTGTGACACACCCTCTACTTAGTTAAAAATATTAAACCTCATCTGAAGTTTCCACAACGTCTGTCTATGGATTCCAAGGCCTGAAATAATTAGCTTCAAAGCACAAATTGGAATTTGAATCAAATCAATTTAGAGCTAGGTCTTTATTTCCATGTACTTGGAGTATTGTCTACTCTGTCGATAATGTAAACTTCTTTTACAAAGTGATACATCCAAACTTGGTGATTTCGCCTAATCTCAATATGTTCACCTTCTACACTTAGGCTGCGTTTAGTCATCTGTATTTCTAGCAAGGATGTGATTGGATAAAATTTGATATGAAATCCAAGAGATTTGCTATAAGCTATCTATTGTTCGATGAATCGCAATAATAAAGCGGGATATTTTTACATATTTCCCTGTCTATTATTTGCTATGAACGTCATATCAGGGTAAATGAACCTAAAAATTGCACAAACTGACACGATAAAAATTTCTCACCACACTCTTACATACTTCTTTTTTATTTGCTCATTTTTTAATTACTTTTCCCTCTTTTTAAATTCTTTTCTTTTTTTATTTATTTTTTCCCCTTCCATCATTCTCTAATAAAATTTTATTAAATAGTAAACTATACTAATATACCTAAAATATGTAGTAAATATAAATACTAAATTTATATATATATATATATATATATGAAATTTATATTGTAAGAAAGAAAAAAATTGAATATATAAATAAAATAAGAATAAATAAAAACGAAATTGTTGTTACTTTTTTGTTATTTTGAATTTTTATATTAAAATTCAAATATTATTGATATTCATATATTATTTTAGTTTTATTAGTTTAATAAGTTTGTTATTTGAGAAAAATAATTTTTATGCGAATATTATAAATCCTATCCACCTTTATCTCACCTCCCCATGAGATAATTTTATCTGGGCTATATCCTTCATGTATCCGATTTTATCCTGTCCTAGGCAGGCGCCAAATACAGGGTAGGATAAATCTTGAATTTTATCCCGATTACCAAACGTAGCCTTAGGTTCTTTCAAGCATATTGATGTCCACATATTATTAAAGTCGTTCTCCTTCTATTTGGTCCGTCCAAGTACCTAATGATCTTATGTGCCTCGCTTGTTCACCCAAATCCAATGGTTCTTCCGAGTCTAACACTTTCCACTCAATATCTTGTTCTCTATAGGCAGAGAAAGAAAATTCTTTAATAATACAGACATCATGGTGTTAACATCATCTGCATATAAAAGTGTACATGTAGAGGATAATTCGTCCGCACACTCACACACACATATATCTTCAAAATGCATAAGAGTCTTACCAACATTATTTACCTTGAGAAAACGAGCATTTGACGCCATATTTAATGGAAAAAAACGGAAGCGCAAGGGAAATGCTGCGCAAGGGACTTGGGGCCTTACTCAAGGCCATCGGGCCTTTACAGACCCGGGCCTCTAGGCAATAAAGAACCAGCAAAAGGCGTGAGCTGGGCACTGCAAACGCCATGCCACCCAAGCACAATTTTTTCCTTCTCTTTTTGAAAAATCATTTGTTTTATTTATACATATATTGGAACTTTGACCCCTCATTTCTTTTCCGTCCAATTGACCCCATACCATGACCTGAATATTTTGAAAATTCACTCCGATTTTTCGAAAAGTTTTGGGATTATGGATTTCTACATGTTTGGTTGAATGGTTGGTCGCGGTGAAAAGTCAGAATATCTTCCTTGTTGAAACTCTAACCAACCCAATTCTCGAGGCGTGTTGCGACTAGATATACCTAAATGCATAAATTAATATGGGAAATCATAATTTTCTCAATACCCTCAAAATCGGACGGTCATGGTTAAAAGTCATGATATATGTGACCAGCCATCCTGATGTGGGCAATTTGGGCGTTGTTTCTCTTGTAGAACATACCCTAATTACACTGATCGATCTTAATTTTAACGCTCAAGGCTTCGATAAATTCAAAATCAAGAAATTTTCCACTAGAGCGGGTGCTATCCGAGAATAGTATGCATGGTAAAACATTGGTAATAAATTGGGTGCCTACAATAATAATTGCAAAGAGAGAAGCACTTGTATCCGTTCAGAAAATCTAAACCATCGTGCAAAGCTAATACTAAAGAATGCAAAAGTAATTGAAGGCCAATATGAGTCTATATGTCCATGAACTTTTGCATGTATAAAATTATAGACCTGGCATGGTTTTATCGCTTTTGATTTCGAGAAGAGCTCCTTGAGAGAAAGAGATATATGCTTTCGTACTACAATAGATGAGAAAGAAAAAGTGACCAGCTTCCCATAGTTGATGCGTCTTTATGGGGGTTATGTGGATACTAATTAAGAAACATTAAGTATTAATGGATAATAAGATGAATGAGAAGAGAAAGGGGCAAGTAAGAAAATGACCAAATTTCTTACCTAAGATATAGAGTAATCCTTGACGCAATTAGGAAAATTGTAGAAACAAGGAGAGTCCTCGAAAGCCACTTCCACGATAATGGAAGCTCTTTCATGAACTTTTAGTAATCCAAATGGCTACCATTTGAGTGTAACAAACTAGATTAATTTGTAATTGTATAATAACATAGATAGAGGAATGAAGCATGACAATGCCAACAATAGTGATTGAAGAATCCATCGTACCTAAATAGAATCTTGGATTGACCGATTGGTCCTGACCGCTAGTGCCGAGATCTCGGGCCCCCCGCTGGGGTCTTTGGTTTAAGTGTCAGGGTCATGAGGCTGGCTTGGGGTCCCCGAACTAGGATATCAAGTAAATTAATCGAACTTTTACACTGGGCCCTCAACCTAGCATTAGTGGGTCGAGCTTTTCTAAGTAACACAAATCCTCCAACCTTGCCCATGTTTTCTTCGAGCCTCGCAGGACCGATCGGGTTAACAACCCGGGTTGTGTTCTTATCACGTCAACTTAAGACCATGTTATCAAATAGGCTTAATTCGATTACGACCCCTAAAATAATTGTCTCACAAAATTAAACTTTAATATATCTAGATTATCAAATGAGCCAAATTTTGTCAATCCCTGAAAGAGAACCAGCAACAAGAATAACTTTTTTTTTAGAGATGTAATTTAACTTTTGTGGCTTTGATGTGCTTAATAAGTAGGCATTGTTATTTAAATGCAATCAAATATATAGAAAAACATCAATAAAATTACAAACTTAACTATTCCTTTTTTTTATTAATTTATGGAAGAATTCGATGTTCATATTAGATTGCATAGAAACAGTTTATGAGTATAATACCTTACCAAAGTATAACAATGGCTGGTGTCAATATTTGTTACTATTAGTCACTAGACGGGGGAGAACTCTATTTATAAAGTACTCACTTTTACGTGAAATACACATACGTACATGTTTGTTAAAGAAATTTCTGTCTCCCGCACATTTGCTGAACTTACGGAAAGATACTTATACTTTTTGAGTGAATCGAATTATACATCTATACAACACATGTCATATTATATTCGGGTAAAAGTACTACAAAGAATTTATTTAATATCTTTTGTTTTGTCAACTGATGTTGTAATATGTCAAAATCATTAATGCCCAAATTATGATTATTTTATTTCATATTCACAGAAATATATATAATTCTCTTGTGATTTCTCATTGAATAGCACGGATTAGTAACAAAATTCAGTTATTTGATGATTTTTTTTATAAAGTCTTGTAACTTAAATAGTCCTTCATAATATTTAAAGTCTTCTTGTTTATAATAATAACGTTGAACTTTTTTTTTTTGGTAAGGTAAGTATTGTTATAACTTTTCAACGCAATTTACATAGAGTAGCCAAACACAAAAAACCCCGCACATGAAGTAATAACGTTGAACTTTTATGTGTGGTTATACGGAAAATGACGATATATACTTGTTTGTATTCCGGATCGTATAATTTTTGTCCCATATATTGCTAACAGATGATAAGAATAGATAAGGGATAATGAAATTATAAGTATTTGAAATTTTGTTTGTTTTATAACCAAGTACCTAAACTTCTTTTTTGTTTAATCAAGTACCTCAACTGTCACGCCCCGCACCCTACGAGCGCGCGATTATCCCGCGATGGTCGTTCATTGAACGCGACGTCCCAGGACGCGTCGCCGACCCAACCCAAACATCAGAGATTAGGCACGCGCGGAAGCAAATAGAAACAACCCGGACAATTAATAATGACAAGGGGTAACAATAGCACAAAACAATAACTGTAATTCCTACACTTGGCAAATACATACAATGCTCATCAAAAGGGACAATGGTTCACGAACTTAACTCCTCTACAAAAGGGGAAACTCAAAATACGGGACACTCGACCCGTCCTCGATCTCCGAGATACCCTTGCAGCGTCTCCCATCACTCACGGTCGCGGATCTGAAATGGTTATATAATAACCGTGAGAACGAGTCTCAATAAGCAACCCCCTATACCCCACGTAGGCCAATGCGTACCCAGACAAGTCGTACATGCAAACTACCCCATAACATATAGAGTTCACATCATTATACTTACCTTGCCCTCGAATCACGAGCCAACCCTGCATATTAGTCCAAACAAGATAATGCAAGAATAGTTCATCATCATATCACGGTCACCCGGCACACGCAATCTCACTCGCATTCAACCAGCCCAGCCAAGCAAACCACACGTTCAACTGGTCAATTAAATCACACGCTCAACCAGCCAAATCAGTCACACGCTCAACCAGCCAAATCAGTCACACGCTCAACCAGCCAATTCAGTCACACGCTCAACCAGCCAATTCAATCACACTCAAATCACATGCGTGTCCGAACATCTTTCTCACAACTCGCGCCACTGCGCCTCAAATTCATTCTCACAGTACACAAGCCTCACAATTCGATCAATTCCAATGGCCGCCGTCAACACGTCCCAAGCCATACCATTCAATCAATTCCCAGGGCCGCCAACACGTCCCAAGCCACACTTTCCTTTCACGGACCGCCGTCAACACGTCCCAAGTCCGTAGCCCTCCGATCAATCCGGGCTCAAATTCCAATGACCGACGTAAACACGTCCCGGTCCAACACACCTTTAACGGGCCACCGTCAACACGTCTCAAGCCCGAATCCATTTGGCACATCGGCCATTCATGCCTTCACACGGACCGCCGTCAACACGTCCCAAGTCCGTAGCCCTCCGATCAATCCGGGCTTAAAATCGACAGGCAAGCACACGCCAATCAATTCAATCAATTTCACGCCAATTCCACCAAGCAATCCATATTCACAACTCAGTCCAATTCACAATTCGCCACCTCAATCCACAAACCCGACGTTCAAGTCGGCCACGCACACTCACCAAAATCAAACATATTATTTAATCCAATTCAAATAGCACAATTATATAGCAATATAATTAAATTAAACCATGCCCTAACCGTTCTAAACCCGAGACAAGTCTATAAGTACCCACGTACAAATCCAATTCACATCACAGCCCATTCCACCTGCCCACAAATCCGTCATTCACGCCTACCACATACGAACATCAAGCCCACCCACGAATGCCACAACAATATTATCAATTAGCCCACCATAATTAGTCATTAATTAAGCCCCACAATTCTCACAATTTAATCTATTAATTACGCATGCACAAAAATTGCCCACAGACCACGTTTAGCCCCTAAACCGATACTAATTATCCCCTAGACAAGTCTAATAATACCCAATGTACTAGGTAAGGTTTAGGAAGTCACTTACTTGGTTTTGGCCCGGAGAAAATCGGCTCGGGCCTAAAATGGCCCGGGTGAACAGTGCCGAACTAGGCGCGGGCACGGGTCAATCCTGGCGCGGTGGCCGGCCAACGCGGCACAATGGCCGGATCGGCCAAGGCCCTGGGCGCGCGGGCGCGGTGGCCGAACGGCATGCCCGGGGGCGCACGGCAAGTTGAACGGGCGAGGTGCCCGGGCTGAACGGGCAAGGCGCCGGGCCACGGCCGGCGACGCGCCCGGCTCGGACGGGCACGGCGCCGGGCAAGCTCGGCCACGGCCCGGGACGCTCGACCGGCGAGCTCGAGCACGGCCGGGCACGCCGGCCGGCGAGCCGCCTGGCCGGTGGCTGGCCTATGTGCCGGGCTGGGCCGGACGACGGCTTGGACGGCGACGGAGGCGAGCTACGGCGGCGGGCAGCAGCTGGTCGGCGGGCTGGGCGAGCTCGGGCAAGCTGGCCGGCGAGCTGGCTAGCTGGCCGGCGAGCTGACCGGCCGGCTGGCTGGCTGGCTGGCCGGCGAGGCGACACGACGGCGGCAACGGAGACTGTAGGGGAGAGGAAGAAAGCAGGGGCAGTGGTGGCGAGAGGGGGCGAGCTGGGGGCTGAGGGGGGTCGAACCGGCGGCGGCGACAACGACACTCAGGCGTTGGGGCGGAGCTGGGGAACCGGCTGGACGACTGGACGGCGGCTGAGACTCGTCGAACGCGACGGCAAGCGGCGGCGAGCTGAGCTCGCGCGCTCGGGAGGAGAAGAAGGTAGAGTCGGGGCGGAGCTGCCGGGCGACGCAACGGCGCGACGACGGCGAGAGGAGGACGGCGGCGACGGCGACCAGTGGGGCGGCGTCGGGGCGGAGGTGAAGGGCGGCCGAGCAATGGGCTGCGGAGGCGGGGAGGAGCATGCGGAGGTGGACGGGAGCTCGGGGAGAGAGGGGAGCGACCGAGCGACGGGGCGACCGACGGGATCTCGCTGCGGTTGGCGAGCGGCGGCGCAGCCTCGGTCGGGCGACGGCGGCGCGAGGCGGCCGGCGAGGTGCGGCCTGGGCGGAGGAAGAAGCGAAGCGAAGCAAGGGTCGGGGGCAGAAGAGACGAAGAAGAAGAGGAAGGGAAGAGGGAGAAAAGAAAAAGAAAACGAAAAGAAAAGAGGAGAGAGAAGGAGGAGACGTGAGCGGAAAAGAAGGGAGAGGGGACGTCTCGCATGCATGGGCGGACATGCGCGCCAGGAGAGAGAGAGAGAGAGAGAGAGAGAGAGAGAGAGAGAGAGAGAGAGAGAGAGAGAGAGAAGCAATGATCGCGATCCAACGGTCACGATTCGAACCCGAAAACTATCCCACGGTCCACAAAAATCCTAATTATAATTTAGGAAAAAGGGCCAAAAGAAAATAACCCAAAACACCCTACGAGAGAGGTCTACTAGTCCAAATTCGCACCCGGTCAAAAACTCCCATTTTTCCATTATTCCTGACAATCTCAACGCTGGCTACGATAATATTGACACCATCCAATTTATTTCGTCCTGAAACTCTCGAAAATCGACTGCCAAGTTCGAGGTCTAAATAACGGCCAAATTCGATCGAATGCGATTCTAGCGAAATCTCAAGATTTAAAAATAATAACCGGGAGTGATCAGTTCCCGGGCGAGATTTTTACTATAAGCGCACTGACGAAATACCCGTTTTATAAATCCCAAAAATGGGCCAAAATTCGGAATGTCACATCAACTTTTCAAATTTGGCTCAAACTGAAACCTCCATTAAATAAATTGTCATGTTATGTAATTATGATAAGATGGGGGGAGGGGGGGTCCATTGATGTGGTATCATTTTAAGAGGTCACATTGAATGCCAATATGGACAGTTAATTGTTATTTACAAAGATGAATAAATAAATAAAATATTTTTATTGTACACGAAAATGTTTAGACATAAATTATTATCGATAATGAAAATATTTTTCATTGTAATTATTTTATACGATACAAGTGGTCGTTTTTTGGAAAATGTTTTCATTTTACTCGAAACCAATGAAATCTTAAAATTTTAATCTGCATTCAAATGGGATTATATTGGTCGTTGCACTTAAAATAACTGTCGTATTAATAATTGTTGACAATTACACACATAACAAATAATATATTTTGAAAAAAAAAACTGAATGCATAAGGCTTTATTTTATGTTATTGCTCAAAAGGATCAGGACAATCCACCTAAGGCAAATTAGGAGAAAAAAAAAATTCATTCTAACAAAGCTGAGAGCGTCATCTCCCCGTCATCTCCTGGTCGTTCACATTCTTCATGACTATCTCGAAGCGTCGTACCACTAACTAGTAAAGCCAGAAAATTTTTATCCTCCACATTGGAAATATTTTCATAGGCTCGACTTAAAAGTCGTTACTCTTATTTTCTTCTGGTGCTAAGAGAAAAAGAAGATGCCTTGTCTCATGGTGAAGAAAGCCTTGTTCAATGTGAAAACGTTCGAACTTGACTTGGATTTGACCACAGTTTGCATTTTTATGATTTTCTTCTGTTAATTATAGCATACATTGTCATTGTCATTGTCAAAAAAGATTTATACAAGTCGCCTTATAATCCTAACATAAATTGTAGATAGGTCGATTATGTAAAAAAATTTATAAACTTGCGGTCTCTTTTTCTTTGTTCTCATTTATTTGTCATAATTAAGATTCAAGATGACTTAGATTTATACAATGATATCCAAATATGGTTTTGGGAGGGGAAGAGACCAATGATTGTAGAGGACTTGTCCCAAGGCTCTTGGGCGATTCTTTTGCCAAGAGAATTTATACGATGGCTTCTATATATGGTTTTGGGAGGGGGGAGAGACCGATAATTGTAGAGGAGCTTGTCCCGAGGTTCTCACGTAATTTTTTTCGCAAGGGAGGATAAGTGTTTTTTTTTTGGTGTAAAATGTAAGTAGTATATAACAGATGATGTACAGAAGTTTAAGGGCATTCCCCGGCATTACAACTAGTACTAATAATTCGAGAATATGGAGGTAGGAAGTCTCCATAAAGTAGCTAAAATAAAGTTAGCTTGCGAAGGTTTGATTTTTTGGTATAGCGAAGCTCTACCTCTTACATTTTTCTGCACCTTCGCCAAAATAATCTGAATGTCAGTTGGATTGTTTTGAAACCGCCTATGGTTGCGCTCCATCCAAGTACAATATACAATCGCTAGGAAAGATACTTTGAGGAGTTTCGCTGCCAAATCTTTGCCTCTTGTTGCTCTAACCATCCATTGAAGCTCCTCATTCCATCCCCATACATTATGCCTGATCCCATGTTGCGCAAGAATATTGCGCCAGATGCTACCTGTCCATTCGCATTGGAAAAAGGGAGGATAAGTGTTACTCACGGTAATACCAATCATCCAGAACCGGTGATTGCAAAGGACTTTGTCTTGAGGTTCACATGTAATTCTTTTAGCTAGAGAGGGTAAATGTTGCGCACTAGTAATACCATTATCTCGATTAATGAAGTAGAGAACGCGTGAGAGGAGATTCGGGCAATGTTAAGGGATTTGAATGCAAGGTGGTAGGCAAGAGTTTGATACATCAGTATCGGAGAGATTAAAGGTAGTTCTTTTGTTGTGAAATTAACTATCAAATAATCGGTTTAGGGTATTTACATTGAAGGATGAGAATTTCCTGTTAAACATGATGGCATATTAAAACGGTGGATGGTGTATCGCAACGTATGAGGAAGACACAAGTTAGAGGTAAGAAGCCCATGTCATAAGGGCATAAGTTGACATTAAGCACAATAAGAAAACGTTAGGGGCTGACCAGGTTTCTGAATGTGCTCCGCTCAGAATGTATGAAGTCAAAACTCTCTAAATCATTTCAAATAATGTTACCTCTGCCACCTATTCATTGTTGAGACGCTGCCTTCTGCTGAAACTTTAGACCGCCACTTTATTTATTTATTTATTTATTTATTTATTTTTGTTGCCACTTTGCTTGTCTAGAAAATTACCTTTGGAATTGGGACCTACTACTTTTTTCCTTTGATTTTTAATCTACGTTCAAATGGTATTATATTGGTCATTGCACTTAAAATAACTGCCGTATTAGTAACTGTTGTTGCGACAATTGTGTTGAGGAAAACCCCTATTGATTTTGAAGATGACAAAACCTTCTATGTTATTGTAAATCTAATACTTATTCTGAACAATTTTATTCCAGGTCTGTATATTCTGGAAGCTCAGAAGAAAGTTATTCAGACTTTACAAACTGTCAAGTATGTTTTTGAAGACCCACATAATCGAAGTTCTGAGATTCAGACGCAGAAGTTATTCAAATGCAGAAGCATAAGTTATTCAGATGCAGATGCAGACGAAGAAATTATTCAGACGCAGAAATTCTTCAGACGCAGACGCAGAAGTTCTTCTGATATAGACGCAGAATTTCTTCAGACGCAGAATTCAGAACATAACACAACAGTTAGTGATCTGGCATGGATTTCACAGAAGGAATGTTCTGATTGTCTCAATCTAAATCAAATTGATTGACAATCAAACATCACGACAAGAATGCATTACAACGGACAAAGCTCTACTTATGGAAACCAAGATTCTGATTGTATGGGCGACCAGAATCAGCGGGATTCAGAATCTGTCACCCAACGGCTACTCAATCCTTTCTATACAAATCTGTCCAAGGTGAAGATTGGAAGATGATCCTCTGAATGCTGTCCAACGGCTAGTTTGGAAGCAGAGGAGTATTTAAGGAGATCAACGAGCAGCAGAAGGTGTACAGAATCAAGAATCAACAAGTCCAAAGTCTGAGCATACTCCAATCATTTCTCTTGTCATTCTGAGCAAAACATTAAGATCTTGAGGGACACTTTGTAAGAGTGATTCTGTGAGATAGAGAGTCCTATCATACACAAGAGTGTTGATACTCAAAAGTTGTAATTCCTCTTGATTACATAGTGAAATCCAGCCGGTAGGCTGTAAGCGTGGGAGAGTGGACGTAGGCTTGCTATAAGCCGAACCACTATAAACTTGTGTGCAGATTTTCTATCCCTTATCTCTTACTTTACATTCTGCACATCAAGAGCACCGTCTATATAATCTGTCTTGAATCTAAATTTTATTCAGACTCTTCTGTGGTTTATTTTGTTTCCGCATAAATTATTTAAAATTGTTTTAGATCACCTATTCACCCCCCTCTAGGTGATCCTTGCTAGCTACATCAATTGGTATCAGAGCTTGGTTGCTCATTTATTGAAGTGTCTTACTTCTGAGCTAACGATCTATATGGCTAGTTATGGTGCTCCAGGGCTCATTGAAGGACAGAGCAACAACAGACCACCATATTTCGATGGCAAGGAATATAGTGTCTGGAAGAATAAGATGAAGGCATTCATAAAGTCAATTGATCACATGCAATGGGATGTCATCATCAGAGGAGTCAATCCAAGATCTTCTGATTCAAAAGAAAAGGCAGATGCAAGCTTAGCAGCAGTTCCTCCATTATCTCAAGCTGAGATATCCAAAGAGAAACCTTAGATTCCAAAGCAATTTATTCTCTCTATTGTGCTTTATCTCCTATTGAATATAAAAAAATTGCTGCTTGTGAATCAGCTAAGGAAATCTGGGATACTCTCCTTGTTACTTATGAAGGAACAGATCGAGCCAAGGAAACTCAAATTAATCTTTTGCTTGGTCAATATGAATCCTTCAAAATGAAGCCTGGAGAATCAATTGCTGATTTGTATGACAGGTTTACTGATATAGTAAACGGTCTTGCTTATCAAGGACAACCAGTTCCAGATGCAATGAAAGTCAACAAACTTCTGAGAGGACTGACAAATCAGTGGGATAACATCAAAACATCTCTTCGAGAGACACAAAGGATCAAGCCTCTATCAGTGAATGAGTTAATTGGAACTCTTCAATCATATGAGACTGAGAAACGGAATGAGGAGATTGAATCCAAAGGTAATAAATCAATTGCTTTGAAGACTAACATTGATTCTGATGCAGATTCTGAAGATGAAGACGTTGATGATGAAGAACTAGCTCTCTTTATAAAGAAGTATAAGAAAATGAAGATCAAAGGAAGAAACCTCAGAGGTAAGAAGCCTTTTGAGAAGAAGAAATTTTTCGATGAAACCGAGAGATCGAAAGATGTTATATGCTTTCACTGTAAGAAACGTGGACATATCAAGCCAAATTGTCCACTTTTGAAAAAGAAGACCAAGTTTGAGAAAGCAAAGAAGGCCTTAAAAGCAGAAACCTGGAGTGACACAGAGTGTGAAGACAGTGATGAAGATATCTCAAATTTCTGTCTAATGGCTAAGTCAGACTCAGACTCAGATTCAGATTCTGATCCCAAAGTGGAGATTGAGGTAAAACATTCTGACATGCCTCTTGAAGTATCAAATTACATTGATGAATTATGCTTTGAATTTAAGACTGCTCTTAAATGCATCTCTTCTTTGAAAAAGGAAAATTCATCACTGAGGCAACAGGATGTTTCACAAAAAGAAAAAATCGATTTCCTTCAAAAAGAATTTCATCAAGTCAAGGAAAGTCGAGATTTTCTTTCCAAAGAAAATGCGGTTTTGAAAAAGCAAGTTTCAGAAATTACTTCCCAGTTTTCAAAGGGTTCAGAAACCTTGAAGCATATCCTTTCTATCCAAATTTCTTACTACAACAAATCTGGTCTCGGATTTGCGAAGGAAAGTGATAGCTTGATTGATTTTCCAAAGGTCAAGGAGAGATTAAAACAAAGACCTCCTCGACAAGCTTATAAAAACCATTTCAAAAGGAATTTTGTAAAACCTGTTGGCCGAAGTGCACTCAGGTGCTCAAAATGTGGAGATCCACAACATTTTGAGAATGAATGTCCTAAGGTCTGGAGACCTGTTAGAAGAGATTTTGTTAAGACAGCGTATACTAATACTCAAGGACCCAAACAAATTTGGGTACCAAAGAAAACTTGAGATGTTGTGATTTTTGCAGGTTACCACAAAGAGAAAAAAGAAGTGGTACCTAGACAGTGGATGCTCTAGACATATGACAGGAGATCCAAGCATATTCGCTGATCTACACAGTCTGAATGGTGGAAAAGTTTCCTTTGGAGGAAATACCAAAGGAAAAATTGTTGGCAAAGGAACAGTTGAAATTGGAGGACTTACAATCAATGATGTCTCTTTGGTGAAAGGACTCAACTACAACTTGATAAGCATAAGCCAACTATGTGATACAGGTTTCAGAATCAACTTTCAAAAAGATACATGCTCAGGGACAAGCAAAGATTCTTCTCAAACATTTACAGGAAGGAGACATGGCAATATCTATCTTCTAGATGTCAATCCAAACTCCACTCATTGCTTGATCTCAATAAAAGAGGATGAAGATTTATGGCATAGAAGATTGGGGCATATCAGTATGAAACAAATCTCAAAGATCTCAAACAAGAAACTGGTTCGAGGTCTACCAGATTTGAAATACAAGAAAACAGAGTTATGCAATGCCTGCACTCTAGGAAAACAAGTAATAAGTTCCTTCAAGTCTATTCATCATGTTTCCACTAATCGTGCCTTGCAGCTTCTTCATATGGATCTTTTTGGACCAATCAGAACACAAAGTATTGGTGGTAAGAAATATTGTTTAGTCATCATTGATGACTTCACAAGATTCTCTTGGGTGTTCTTCCTTGCTCATAAAAATGAAGCATTTTCATATTTTTCAAAATTTGCAAAAAGAGTTCAAAATGAAAAGGGCTATTCCATTTCCTGTATTAAAACTGATCATGGGGGAGAATTTGAAAATCAAAGTTTTTCAGATTTTTGTGAGGAAAATGGCTTTCAACACAATTTTTCTACTCCTTATACACCAGAACAAAATGGTGTTGTGGAGAGGAAAAATCGTTCTTTGCAAGAAATGGCAAGAACTCTGTTGATTGAAAGCAAAATTCCTTTTCATTTCTGGGGCGAAGCAGTTTTTACAGCATGTTATATCATTAACAGAACTTTTCTCAGACCTATTCTTGAGAAAACCCCCTATGAGCTTTACAAAGGTAGAAAGCCCAACATTTCATATTTTCGTGTGTTTGGTTGTAAATGCTTTATTCTGAAAAATCCAAATAACCGCACTGGTAAGTTTGATGAGAAAGCAGATGAAGGATTTTTCCTTGGATATTCTACTTCAAGTAAAGCATACAGAGTCTTCAACAAGAATTCTCAGACTGTTGAAGAATCAATGAATGTAAGGTTTGAAGAAAACATTCAAACTCACAGAGATGAATCTGAACCATCTCCCAACATTCAAGAATTATCAGAAGATCATCAACAATCAGTATCAGAAGGAAAAGAAGAAAAAGAAGATACAATACAGACTCAACCAGAAAGTTCAGAGTCTGCAGATTTTCAGAAGAAAAGATTTGACAAAAACTGAAAACATAAATCCAGTCATCCGAAGAACCTAATCATTGGAGAAATTGAAGATGGCATCAAGACAAGATCCAAATACAAAGAGAACATCAGCAACTTGGCGTTGATATCAGAAATAGAACCAAAAGAAGTTAGTGAAGCTTTATCAGATGAAAGCTGGATCGATGCTATGCAGGAGGAACTTCAGCAGTTCAAAATCAATAAAGTATGGGAGCTTGTGCCAAGACCCAAAAATCATCCAGTAATTGGAACAAAATGGGTGTTCAGAAACAAACTGGATGACAAAGGGAAAGTTACAAGAAACAAAGCAAGACTGGTTGTAAAAGGCTATTCTCAAGAAGAAGGCATAGATTATGATAAAACATATGCACCAGTTGCAAGGTTAGAAGCCATTCGGCTACTATTAGCTTATGCTTGTTTCCATAACTTTAAATTGTTTCAGATGGACGTGAAAAGTGCCTTTCGAATGGATATATCAAAGAAGAAGTATATGTGGAACAACCACCTGGTTTCAAGAACCAAGAAAGACGATCATGTCTACGACTCAAGAAGGCTCTTTATGGTCTGAAACAAGCACCCAGAGCTTGGTACGAAAGGTTAAGTAACTTCCTTCTGCAAAATGGCTTCACCAAAGGTAAGGTTGATACAACTTTATTTGTTAAGAAAAAGGGTAAGGATTTCCTACTTGTTCAAATTTATGTTGATGATATAATCTTTGGATCCTCTAGCGAATTGCTTTGCAAGGAATTCTCAAAAAATATGCAGAACGAGTTCGAGATGAGTATGATGGGAGAATTATCATTCTTTCTTGGCCTTCAAGTGAAACAAACCAAAGATGGTACATTCATTTGCCAAGAGAAGTATGCAAAGGAGATTATCAAGAAGTTTGGATTACAGAATTGCAAGAAAACAGACATTCCCATGTCTCATTCATCCACACTGGACAAAGATGAAAATGGTAAAAAGGTTGATCAGAAGGTATATAGAAGCATGATAGGTTTATTATTGCATCTAACTGCATCTCGACCTGACATTCTTTTTAGTGTCTATATGTGTGCGAGATTTCAATCAGACCCAAGGGAATCTCATTTTTCTGCAGTAAAGAGAATAATCAAATACATTGGAACATATCCAATGTTAGGTCTTTGGTATTCCAAAGATTCAGATTTTACTCTTCTTGGATATTCGATGCTGATTTAGCGGATGTAAAGTGGACAGAAAAGTACTTCGGTACATGTCAACTGCTTGGGAATATGTTGGTATCCTGGTACTCAAAGAAGCAGAATACGGTTGCACTTTCTACACGAAGCGAGAATATGTAGCATTGGGAAGTTGCTTGTGCACGATTCTGTGGATGAAGCAAGAATTACAAGACTTTGATATTGAAGAATCAAGTGTTGCAATCAAATGTGACAACACAAGTGCAATCAATTTGACAAAAAACCCGATTCTTCATTCTCGAGCTAAGCATATTGAAATCAAGCATCACTTTATTCGAGATCATGTTCAAAATGGCGATGTGAATATTCAATTCATTGATTCTAAGAATCAATTAGCTGATATATTTACAAAACCTCTTGATAAATCTTCATTTGAGTTTATAAGAGACAAACTGTGTATCACTTATCCATTTTCTTGAAGTGTTTGATAGACAGGAATTTTTTTCAGACTCAAGTACCTTCAGTCTGAACATTTTTCAGACTCACAAAGAAAGGTACGTTCCTTATTCAAATTTTTTGGCGGGTATATTTTTGGCATTTTTGGTAGGATATTTTTATAATCATTACTTTTGGAAGCACATCAGGTATGTATTCTAATTTATCTGATAATATGTGCTTAATATATTGTAATGATATCATCATGCTCGGTTAAGCTTCAAAGTGTATATTTTCTTCCTATTTGTTTGGGATATCTTTTTATTTTCTAAAAGTAACTTTTCCTTCCAAAAATTATCCACCTCCTTTTTAAACCCGTCCTTCTCTTTTCAAAACCCTATCAGTACGATCTTTTTCTCTCAAAACCCTTCCGATATTCAGAGACTCTCCTCTTCTTCCTATAAAGATCGAAACTTTCGTCTCCAAAGGTGATCATAATGCCGGTCAAGATGGTGGCCCATAGAAGATCTTCTCGTATTCTCAATCAAGACTCAAAATCTACTGCACCGGCGGAATATTTGGAAGTTTCAAACTCAGAATCCGATCATCCTGTAGACCCTTCTGAAGCGTCAACACCTCAGCAATTGTCTCCACCAAAATCGTCTGGTAAAACTGATTTTCGGTTCAGAAGCATTAAACATGTGTGGGAACATTATCAAAGGTTGAAAAGGTTCAATGCCTCTGAGTCGGCTCTTCGTGCTTGTCTGAAAGACAACGATCTTCGCTCTGAAACTCACCTTGTGAAAACCTATTCTGATTACTGCACTAAATCTGGACAAGTTCCAACCCGTTCTACCCCACAAGAGACTTCCTCCAGAAAGGGCAAAGAAAAGGTTGGAGAAGCTTCAACTCCTTCTGAAAAGAAATCGGTCCATGTAAGCCCTAAATCCACTAGTGCTTCAAAATTTGTTGTTCCTGATGATGATGCACGATTTTTTGAGACTTTTGAGATAAAAGTGGGAATAGCATCTGGTTTGCTTAAATCAGGAGGCTTGTTCAGAAGCACTGCGCATCATATGTACTACAAGTTGTTACTTGCTAGAGGAGTAATGAACAATAGAACTGTGGATTTCGAATACCTGGAGAAGGCTGGCATTTCTGTACAGCACCTGTTTGAGAAGTTAGGGATTTATGAATTTTGTCTTCAATCTGCCAATACTTATGCTGAATTAACTGCCTACTTCTATTCCAATCTTTCAATTCTGTCACCAAATTGGATACAGTTTACTGTTGGTGACAAGAAGGTTGATTTAAAGGCGCATGAGTTGGCAAGGATAATTGGAGCCACACACTCCACTTTTACTCCATTGGCAGTAAATCTTGAAGAGGCTTCTCAGGTAGCTTCTGAAAATCCGAATTTTGCTTAAGGATCAAAGCGACATCTCTCCTATTCTGACTTATCCAGACGATCTGTGATCTTGCATAAGATCATAATAAACTGTTTGAAGCCAAAGGATGCCTCAAAAACTGACCTATCAAAATCAGAGATCAAGCTCATTTGGGCTATCTTGACAGGTCAATCTTTCTCTCTCCCTCACCTCATCATATTCCATATGTACAGAGCATTACAGAAGGATAAGGGTCATCTGCCATATGGAGCTTTAATCTCTCGTATCTTCATGTTTCTCAATCTATCTATTCCTGGTGAGTTGCGAGAAACTATGCTTCCTCGTATGTTTGTTGGAGAACGAATGCTCTCCAAAATGAAGAAATTTGAAGATATAAGGGACAGAGTAAAAGGAAAAGAGGCTGAAAAGTCAGAGGTAAAATCTGTTGGCAAGAAAATTGAGACAGTAAAGGAGCAAAGGAAAAGAACCAGTTCAGCCAGCAAGCAGCCTGATTCTCCTACCCCACTAAAAGTGTACAATAAGAAGCGTAAAATACTTCTGCATGATGAAAATGATGAAGCAGAAGCAGAACACTTTGCAACAGGAGGCTCAGAACATGTTCCTGAACCAGATCCCAAGGTTTCAGAATCCATTCATGCAGAACATGTTTCTGAAGATCCATCACCTGTTCAGGGGGAGATTCCACCAGAATCAGCCATAGGGTAAAATCAGTCTGAGGAAGCTAATGTCCAAGGTCAGCCATCCGAAAATCAGAACATCCTTTCTATTCTGCTTGAGATTAAAGACAAGCAAGCTGCTCTAGAACAACATATGCAGAATCTACAGAACATTGTTGAGGAAAACACTAAGGCTCAACAACTACAGGCAGCAGCAGATAAAGCAGCATTAGAGGAAGCCATTACTATATGCTCATCCAACATGGATAAGGCCATAAGTCAATGCAGTTCAAAGATTGAGGAGGCTGTCTCAATATTGGAAAATTTTCAACTGATTCGTACTCCTAAAAAATAGCATGTTTTTCAACTTTTCTCTCCACATTTTTGTAAATTGGTCTGTAATATATATCATACTTTTTGTTCGACTGGTTGATTACTTAATCTCAGTACATTATTCTATCTATTATTATACTTTTTGTTGATGATAAAAAGGAGGAGAAATTATATGCAGATTTGAAGATTCACAGGTTATATTCAAAGGAAGAAAGACACAGATATCAACAAAGTTTGCTCTTTCAATCCGTGTTTAATGAGCTTAATATGTTTATTTATTTTCAAAATAATTCAATCTGCAAAGAAAGTTTTGTCACCATAAAAAATGGGGAGATTGTTGAGGAAAACCCCTATTGATTTTGAAGATGACAAAACCTTCTATGTTATTGTAAATCTAATACCTATTCTGAACAATTTTATTCCAGGTCCGTATATTCTGGAAGCTCAGAAGAAAGTTATTCAGACTTTACAAACTGTCAAGTATGTTTTTGAAGACCCACATAATTGAAGTTCTGAGATTCAGACGCAGAAGTTATTCAAATGCAGAAGCAGAAGTTATTCAGATGCAGATGCAGACGCAGAAATTCTTCAGACGCAGACGCAGAAGTTCTTCTGATACAAACGCAGAATTCAGAACATAACACAACAGCTAGTGATCTGGCATGGATTTCACAGAAGGAATATTCTGATTGTCTCAATCTAAATCAAATTGATTGACAATCAAACATCACGATAGGAATGCATTACAACAGACAAAGCTCTACTTATGGAAACCAAGATTCTGATTGTATGGGCGACCAGAATCAGCGGGATTCAGAATCTGTCATCTAACGGCTACTCAATCCTTTCTATACAAATCTGTCTAAGGTGAAGATTGGAAGATGATCCTCTGAATGTTGTCCAACGGCTAGTTTGGAAGCAGAGGAGTATTTAAGGAGATCAACGAGCAGCAGAAGGTGTACAGAATCAAGAATCAACAAGTCCAAAGTCTGAGCATACTCCAATCATTTCTCTTGTCATTCTGAGCAAAACATTAAGATCTCGAGGGACACTTTGTAAGAGTGATTCTGTGAGATAGAGAGTCCTATCATACACAAGAGTGTTGATACTCAGAAGTTGTAATTCCTCTTGGTTACATAGTGAAATCCAGCCGGTAGGCTATAAGCGTGGGAGAGTGGACGTAGGCTTGCTATAAGCCGAACCACTATAAACTTGTGTGCATATTTTCTATCCCTTATCTCTTACTTTACATTATGCACATCAAGAGCACCGTCTATATAATCTGTCTTGAATCTGAATTTTATTCAGACTCTTCTATGGTTTATTTTGTTTCCGCATAAATTATTTAAAATTGTTTTAGATCACCTATTCACCCCCCCCTCTAGGTGATCCTTGCTAGCTACATCAAATTGCACACATAACAAATAATAGATGTCCAAAAAACTGAATGCATAGAGCTTTGTACTAAGTTATTGATCAAAAGGAACAGGACAATCCACCTAAGGCAAATTAGGATAAAAAAAAAATTCATTCTTGCATAAAACCTTTTACAGACACCTCGAAACAAAGCTGAAAGCGTTGTCTTTGTCTCCTGCTCGTCTCCTGGTCGCGCAAATTCTTCATGACTATCTCGAAGTATCGCTCCTCTGACTAGAAAAGCCGGAAACTTTTTCCTCCCACTTTGGAATGATTTCATGGGCTTTGACCTAAAGTCGTTGTCGCTGTTCTTTCGGTGCTAAAGGAGAAAATATTCAGTGGTTAGCGCACGCCAAGTCATCCGCTACGTGGCGCGCATGAGCTTAGTTGGCTCCACTCAATGGGAGACACGTGGCGCTGAGTTGGACTTGCTGAAAAATAAAAAAAAGGCTTTCTTTTCTCTACGTGGGGACAGAGCTGAAAAATTAAGTTCCCGCCTAAAACATCCCCCCTCTCTCTCTCCTCTTTTCAATTTCCAAGGCCCTTATTTACCTGCACTCCTGGGGAAGAACAGCCAAAACACACACTCTCTCTCTTTCTCCACCGCCTCCGCCTTCGCCTCCGCCTCTGCCTCCGCCTCCACCTCTCCCAAGAGCCCCGCCGGTCGCTCCGAGCTCAGATCTGCGCCCAAGAGGGAGAGCCCCGCGTCGCTGCGAGCTCGGATCTGCATCTGGCACGTCGCCTCCCCCAAGAGCCCCTCCCTCTCAGTTGCTGGATCCCGAGCCCCTCCGCCTCCGCCGAGCTCAGATCTGCGCTCAAGAGGGAGAGCCCGCGTCGCTTTCTTGTTCTTTATCTTGAGTCCCCCATATGCTGAGTTTTCTTTACTGTGTGCCTGAGCAGCACCGTAAAATGGTTTCTTGACGCAAAGCGTGAACGAGAAGCAGCGAAATCACTCCGAGTACACACACACACACTTCACACGAATCGATCGAATCCGACCAGGTTCGTGTCTTTTAGCTCCTTCGATGTCCGACGAATTCGTTCTCGGACGGTGGTTTTGATGCGCGGTTTTGCGCGCTTCGTTCGTTTCCTGTTTGTGGGTGTTCTTCATTACTGACTATGGTTTGGTTTCTGCAGAGGGGGGAGTAGTAGAAATGGCGTTGTACGGTTTGGACTCGAAGGCATGCGTAGTTGGAGGGCAGAGCGAGGTGAGGGATGGGGAGGAGGCATTGGGGTTCGGGCTCGTGAGGTGCACGCGGGGTCTCGGGAGGAAGAGGGTCGGGATCTCGGAGGGCCCCGATGCGGCGGCGTGGCAGGCCGAGTCGGCAGAGTTCAGAGCTCCGCTGAAGAGGCAGTGCAGCGCGAGGCTGTTGCTCGACGGCTCCGAGAAGTCCAGTCTCGAGGCCCTGCCTCAGGACATTCTGGTGAGTTGGCTTGCGCTTTCGATTTGCTCGAATGCTGCTTAAATCAATGCCCGGTTTGGATTATGATATGATACTTTATAATGGGTTTTAATGATTGAGCATTTTGGGTTTAACGGATTAGGATACTCGGTCACGTCGTGCACGGCGATTTGAAGGAGCTGTTTCGCGTGCCCAAGACAATCAAAGAAGCTGTAAGTTCATTTGTAGTAATAGTATTGCAATTTTTCTATGCTCAATTTGTTTCTTGCGGGGCGGCGGTTGATTCGTTTCTTCTGCTGCAGACTGTCGTGGCGAAGCAGTGGCATTTTGCGTACACAATGCCCACGAAGATCCGCGCGTTCAGGAACTCGATCGATCCGCAGAACTCGAGTGACTGCAAGGAGATTGAAGCCCGAAACGCCCTATTGAGGACTTTCAGGTCGTGTATCAGCCAGAGGAAGCTCGTGGATGTCACGACAGTGCTGTTCGCCTCGCCCGATGATGGCAGTGGACCCGGAGAGGTCTGTTCATGGAAACTGAGATATGAATTAATCAGCTTAGTGCTCCAGATCCGGGTTCTGTAGAGTATAGATAAATTTCTCATTGTAGATTGGTTGACACGGATTTGGCGGGGAGAGAGACGGAGACGATGAATAGGGTTATGATGAACATGTAGAAAGAATCATTGAGCCGCGGTTTCTTCAAATGTTTCATTGAAGATGGATTGGCTTCAGAAGCTTATTTTTTTTGTGTGTACATTGTAAAGAGACAGATTTTTAGGTGATTTCCGAGTTGTTTGAAGGGCCATGGGCTATCCTATGGCCCTTCCCATGCTGATAAAAACACGAGAGAGAAGTGCAGAGTTAATCCTGCGCTCTCCTTGTTCTGTGTAATAAACCTGAGAAATGATATATTTGCTTCTGTTGTTCTATTCTTATCTTGGTTTCATCTGTTCTTGTGTGTGATCACTTTGAAATCTGTGGCCTGACTTGCACCACCACCATCACTTTTGTATGCTTTTGACAATTTTAATTTTGAATCTTTGATGATTTGCATTGATATCTCCAAGGGTCTTGGAAAGGTATAAGGTTTTAGGGCTACTACCTTAGAGATGATTCCTGAATCGCTCACTTTTTGGGTGCTTTTTTAGATCATGACATGATCAAACAAATGATGGATCAATAAACGTTGTCAAAAGTTCTTTTCCAAAAGCAAACGATTCCGTTTCAACATTCGATAACTTTATCGTCAGCTTGGAAAACAGTCATGTGCTGTTTTGAGATTACCTAAATTCGCCAATCTCATCCCTATAAAATGGAAAGCATTACACCACTTGGGTATGAATTTAAGAAGATTGATGTTATTCTTGACAATTAAATACAGGAACAACCTGATAAAAAAAACGCATCTTGTAATTGCAGATTGTAAAAGACTATGCAACAAAATTTGAAATTATTAAGCGGGTAGGCAAAGTCCAATTTATTGCAACAAGAAAATGAGAAAAAAAAGGGTGGGTGATTCAGATGTTGCTTCTTCCATTTTCCTGCTTGATTGCCAGACTCTTCTTGAAGACGAATAAATGCTTAAATCACAGACTCAGACGCTCTCTAAAACTTGTAACTAGTAAGTCTGCCTCCCTTAACACAACCTGCATCAGCTAAGATATATCTTCAAAGAGGAAGAGAGGTACTTGACCATAGAAATAAAACAAGCGAAGGCTCGGAGCATCGATTTCAATTAGCGAAAGATTCGAGCAATCTCCCAACTTTAACACCTTAAACCTCTTAAGATTTTGCGCATTCAACTTCAACTGACGAATGGCATCAAAAAATTAAATCTCATGAAAAAAAAAGCGATATTATGTGAATATGTTGACTTGATTTCATGAATCCATTGACCGAAATATCAAAAGACACAGTCCCCGTCATCCTGGTCACTTTCTTGCTTGTACGTCATGCGAATTTCGAAATTCATATCGCCTCACTTCGCCCTTCTTACTTGCAGGTGGTCGCCGTCGGCGGCTCTCCGGTGAAACCAGAGCTTTCTCCGACAAGTCCACTCGCCTCCACCATGCCGAAGCGGACCTCCTGAACGCCACCTTCCTCCCCCCTTCGCAGTCACCATTATATCCATCTCCGCCGCCGGACACCCCCGCCATTCCCCACCACCACCACCACCCTCTTCTCCTCAAAATCCTGAAGCTCATCGAACGCTACCTCCGCGACCGGCGTCACCGCCTCCGCGGCCAGCGTCGCCTCCACGACCCCTATCTCCTCTGCGACCGCTATCGCGATCCTCTCCGGCTGTGCGTGGCGGAAGCACTGGAGGTGGCGGCGATGATGCCATTGACGACGACGACGGGGTACGGAGGCCTGAACCACGAGAGGAGCGATCCCAGCGAGGGAGGCAGCCGAGGACCCAGAGGGCCGGGGATAGATGGAACAGCAGCCCCGAGAGTGGCAACGGCGATGGACATCGCGCAGGCCGACACGAGCGGGGCTTTCAGGGACGCCATCAAAGCGCTCGATGACACCATCTCGCGGATTCTTTCGCGGCGAAGTCCGAGAGTGTGAGCTCGCCAAGTGAAGTTTTCAGTGATGGAGAGCATCGGCTGGGAGCAAAGAAAACTCAGCATATGGGGGACTCAAGATAAAGAACAAGAAAGCGACGCGGGCTCTCCCTCTTGAGCGCAGATCTGAGCTCGGCGGAGGCGGAGGGGATCGAGATCCAGCAGCCGAGAGGGGCTCTTGGGGGAAGCGACGTGCCAGATGCAGATCCGAGCTCCCAGCAACGCGGAGCTCTCCCTCTTGGGCGCAGATCTGAGCTCGGAGCGACCGGCGGGGCTCTTGGGAGAGGTGGAGGCGAAGGCGGAGGCAGAGGCGGAGGCGGAGGCGAAGGCGGAGGCGGTGGAGAAAGAGAGAGAAAGAGTGTTTTGGCTGTTCTTCCCTAGGAGTGCAGGTAAAGAAGGGCCTTGGAAATTGAAAAGAAGAGAGAGAGAGAGGGGGGATGTTTTAGGCGGGAACTTAATTTTTTAGCTCTATCCCCACATAGAAAAAAGAAAGCCTTTTTTTAATTTTTCAGCAAGTCCAACTCAGCGCCACGTGTCTCCTGTTGAGTGGAGCCAACTAAGCTCATGCGCGCCACGTAGGCGGATGACCTGGCGTGCGCTAACCACTGAATATTTTCTCGTGCTAAAGAGAAAAGAAGATGCCTTGTCTCATGGTGAAGAAAAGTCTTGTTCAGTGCGCAGCGGGACCGACAGCACATACATTTTTTTTTCTCCCAAACTCTAACATTGGTGCTCTCTGTCACTGACACACTCTCTCTAGAAGAACAATTAAGACACTCAAAACGTTCCAACTTGGCTTGGATTTGTTGACAAGAAAAACAAGGTGGAGAATTTATTATGAGAATTTATAGTCTTCCTCGGATTAAGTTCAATTTTTGTTGTACTCGCCGGACAAATTGTGACATTCCGAATTTCGACCCATTTTTGGGATTTATAGAACGTGTATTTCGTCAGTGCGCTTATAACAAAATCTCGCCCAGAACTGATCACTCTTGAGTTATTTCTTTTTAAATTAGAGATTTCGCTATAATCGCACTTGAACGAATTTGACCGTTATTTAGAGCCCAAACTTTGGTGTAAAATTTCTCAGAGTTCCGGGCCGAATTTAATTGGACAGTGTCTATATTATTGTGGCCAGCCTCGATATTGCCCGGGATATGCGAAAAGTGAAATTTTGACCGGGTGCGAATTTGGATTAGTAGACCTCCCTCGTAGTGTGTTTTAGCTATTTTCTTTTGGCCCTTTCTTCTAATTATTATTTAGGATTTTCGTGGACCGTTAGATCGTTTTTGGATTCTAATCATGATAATTGGATCGCACTCGAGGACAAAAATTGACTTTCGTCATCTCTCTCTCTCTCCTCTCTCCTCTGCCGCGCCCACAGCGCGCACGTCTCTCCCCTGTGCCTGTCCTCTTTTTCTCTCTCTCTCCTCCTCTTTTCCCGCTCACGTTTCCCCCTGTCCCGTCTGTCCTCTCTCTTTCTCTCTCTCTCTCCACCTGCTCGCGCACGTTTCCCCCCCATGCACACGTCCCCTCGCGTACGTCCCTGCCTATGCAGACCTACCCCCTGCCTCCTCTCTCTCCTCCTTTTCTTTTATTCTTCTTCTTCCTTTTTTCTTCCTCTCCGCCTAACTCGGTTTTGCCTCCCGCTTCGTTCTCGCTCACCCGACCACCGCCGCTGCTCGTAGCCCGATCAAGCCGCCCGCGCTGCCGTCAGGCCAGCCTCGACTGTCGCGCACGCACAGACTGTCCGTCGCGACCCGCCGCTCGATCGATCGCTTCTTTCCTCTCCTTCGCGCCAGCCTTGTCGCTCGAGCTCGCCGCACCGGACCGCTACCGTGCCTGTCACGGTCCGGCATTGCCCAGCCGGCCGTCCTGCTCCACTTCGCCACCTGCGACGTCGCCGTGCCACCCCCGACCATCGCCGGCCCCGCCGTTCCCGCCACCGACCTTCCTTCCCGTGTTCCTCCTTCCCCGAGCTCCTTCCCCCCTTTGTCCAACTCGCCAGTCGCCGCCGCACGCCGCCGTGCCGGCCGTCGCTGCTCCCACCACCACCACGCAGCTCCCCTTCGCCACCAACCGCCGCCATGCCGCCCCGTCGCCGCCGGCTCGCGCCCTCTCAGCCCCAGATCTTCCTTACCTTCGCCACCACTGCCCAGCTTTCCTCCTCCTTCCCTTCGCGTCGTCGCCGTGCCAGCTCGCCGGGACCAGCTCGTTGCCGCACCGCCGTCGTCCCTGCTGCCCGACGACAACGCTGCTGCCCTTCCCTTCTCTGGCTGAGATAGTTGTCGAGCTCGTCGCTGCGTCGCCGTCGTAGCTGCTTGCCGCCGCCGCCGCTCGCCAGCCCCTGGTCGGCCAGCTAGCCGGCCAGCCAGCCAGCCCAGGCCGTGCCCAGGCCGTGGCCGAGTCGCCATAGGCCGTGCCCGAGCATGTCCAGCCGCTGCCCTTGCCGTGGCCGAATGTCCTAGGACGTGGCCGAGTGCCGCCCTGAGTCGCCGGGCTGTGTGCCGAGCCGTGGCTGAGCCCCGTGCCCGTCGTGCCCTCTCCCGTGCCAAGCCCAGCACTGTTCACCCGGGCCATTTTGGGCCCGTGTGGATTTTTCCCGGGCCAAACTTAGGTAAGTGACTTCCTAAACCCTACTTAGTATAATAGGTATTTTTAGACTTGTTTAGGGTGTGATTAGTACCGATTTAGGGGTTAAACTTGGGTTAGGGCCAATTTATGAATGTGGTTAATTGGTAGGTTGAATTGCAATTATTATGTGGCATGTTTAGTGGCTAATTTATGTAGGTGTGATGATTGGATTGTCGTTGCGTTTAGGGGTGAAATTGACGTATGATTAGGCCGACTTGAGTGTTGAATTGGTGGGCTAGTGTGATGAGTTTGTGATTGAAATTGGATTTGTACTACGTGTGAGAATGACGAATTGTGATGTGGTGTATGTGCATGCAAAATGTCCAGTGAGGAATGGAGCCCGGCTTGATCTAAGGGCTGACCTGAGGCGTGTTGACGTGGGTCGTATGAAAGTGTGAAATGTCCAGTGAGGGACGGAGCCCGGCTTGATCTGAGGGTTGACCTGAGGCGTGTTGACATGGGTCGTGTGAAAGTGTGAAAGGTCCAGTGAGGGACGGAGCCCGGCTTGATCTGAAGGCTGACCTGAGGCATGTTGACGCGGGTCGTGTGAAAGTGTGAAAGGTCTAGTGAGGAACGGAGCTCGGCCACGCATGCGAATTGAGTGTGATTGAATTAATTGAATATACGTGTGAGAATAGCGAATTGTGATGTGGTGTATGTGCATACGAAATGTCCAGTGAGGGACGGAGCCCGGCTTGATCTGAGGGCTGACCTGAGGCGTGTTAACGCGGGTCGTGTGAAAATGTGAAAGGTCCAGTGAGGGACGGAACTCGGCCACGCATGTGAATTGAGTATAATTGAATTGATTGAATATACGTGTGAGAATGGCGAATTGTGATGTGGTGTATGTGCATGCGAAATGTCTAGTGAGGGACGAAGCCCGGCTTGATCTGAGGGCTGACCTGAGGCGTGTTGACGCGGGTCGTGTGAAAGTGTGAAATGTCCAGTGAGGGACAGAGCCCGGCTTGATCTGAGGGTTGACCTGAGGCATGTTGACGCGGGTCTTGTGAAAGTATGAAAGGTCTAGTGAGGGACGGAGCTCGGCTTGATCGGAGGGCTGACCTGTGGGGTGTTGATCCAGGTCGTGGAAAGTTGCTCGGCCACGCATGCGAATTGAGTGTGATTGAATTGAGTGGATGTACGTGTGTATATGGCGCCCGAATGATAGCGATGTGTTCATAAGTTATTATGATATTCATGTGATTTGACTAATGTGCAGAGCTGCCATGGGAATCGTGGCAGGTAAGTTTGTTGTGTGAAAATTGATTGTGTTGGCTGGTGAATTATACGTTAAACTCGTCTGGGTACGCATTGTCCTAGGTGGGGTATAGGTTGTCTACTTATTGAGATTTATCTCATCCTCCATTGTTAAAATATTTTCAGGTTTGGAGTGACGAACAGTCGTCACGTGCGAGTCGGAGACCGGGAGTGGTGTTGGATATTAATGCCTTATCCCTTTTGTGGATGTCCCCTTTCTGTATGGTGAAGTAGGCTACCCAATCACTGCCCATTTTGATGAACATGATTTAATATTATGTTTATGGATGTTTTAAGCAATTGTTTGATCTATGCAAGTGCTATCCTATCGTCATTGTTTATTGTCTGGGTTGTTTCTATTTCGCTTCCGCTTGCCTTTGTCATTGGGTGTTTTGTTTGGGGTCGGCGACGCGTCCTGGGACGTCGCGTTCAATACGGGCATCAAAGGAGTGTCGCGAGCCCGTCGGGGTTCGCGGCGTGACATCCTCGGTTGATTTGGTATTAGAGCAAGGTCTGCTCGATCCAAGTTGGTCGAAACCTTGAGTGATAATGAACGATGACTTTGGGGTAGTTAGTTAAGGAGACTTGTGTGCCATGCGTACCCCAGACTGTTTGATTGTGATTGCTGAGTGATTTTATGCAATAACATGTGAAATATAGGTGCGTTAGGACTTGAGGTAAGTGCACGAACCCTATTAGTTGTGATTGAGTGACGTTGTGATTGGCTGCCTGCTTAGTAAATTGTTGTGTGATTCACTATCTAGGGCTTTAGACTGGTATAGTTGGCCTAGGTTGTCACGCCCCGAACCCCTACGAGCTCGCGACATCCCCTGCTCCGGTCGAATAGTGCGACGTCCCAGGAACGTCGTCGACCCAACCCAAACATCAGAGCCACATGCGGAAGCGAATATAAAAACCCCGGACAAAAAGATGACGACAACGGGGTAGAACACCATAACGATCAAACAACAACAAAATCATACAACACCAAATATACAAACATTTTATTACCGACATATATACAGACGAACATCCTTCGCCACCGTTTTAACAAAAGTTCAGGGGTTTGGTTATCTTAACTTCACTATCGGATAACCCAAGTTAAACAACCCCTAAAATACCCTAGAGAAAGCTTACCGGTCGCCTCCTATCCAATCCGCTCCTGTTTCTCTGGCTTGGATCTCCGGACACTCGCCTGCAGTTCCACCGGGCACCAAAAGCGATTCCTCGAACTTCCAAAAAGAAAAGGCGCACTTCCTGGGTTTACGACTGGGGGTCTGAAATTGTGGATTATACAACTATGAGACGAATCTCAATAAGTGTACAACCCCAAACCCCACGTAGGCACTCACGTACCGCCAGACAAAAACACGCATAACATACGACAATCAATCAAACTACCAACCACACACGCCCCTACCTGGAATCCATCATGCACGTTCCTGCACGTTAGATCATAATACAGCCAGCACCTCACAGTAATACATCACAGACGCGCGCGTGCCTTAATTATAAGACAGAAACCACTTGGGCACGTCCCATACCGTGCCTAGCAGTTTCTACCCCATAATTAAGCATCACATCACGCGATACAAACACACTCGCACACTACTCACACCATGCGTCACTTTCTCAAACCTCGCACCTCAAGCCAATTCCCGCTCCTTCTTAACTCTTCCACCACTACCGTGCCCGCGTAAAACGCATCAGGCCAACGGTCTTCTGACCTCGTCAGGCATCGTCACCCCGTCGGGCCGGGCATCGTCACCTCGTTAGGGACGGCATCGTCCCGCGTAAACGATCACGTCTCAGAACGTAATCCTACACACACTTTCCTTCTATCGCGCCCGCGTAAAACGCATCAGGCCAACGGTCTTCTGACCACGTCAGGCATCGACACCCCATCGGGTTGGGCATCGTCACCTTGTCAGGGACGGCATCGTCCCGCGTAAACGAACACGCCTCAGGACGGAATCCTACACACACTTTCCTTCTACCGCGCCCGCGTAAAACGCATCAGGCCAACGGTCTTCTGACCACGTCAGGCATCGTCACCCCGTCGGGCCGGGCATCGTCACCTCGTCAGGGACAGCATCGTCACGCGTAAACGAACACGCCTCGGGACGAATCCTTTCCAGCCAATCCTACATTTCCATATCCTCGTTCCACTCAAACCACACTTACACACGGCCAACAATCGCATGGCCAAACATACACACCTCACACACATACATAGCCATGCGCCAATTCACATCTCACGTACACTTCACAAACGTTCTCGTCATACAAATACACCACACGACCAAGCATATTTAGCACGCGAATCCAATACATATTCACACGACCACGCCACTACACCTCACGGCCATACCCACACGGCACACCACCTCATCACATTCAGCCCATGCACAAACCAGAACCAGCCAACCACAGCAAACGATGCAATTAATCCAATAAACCCAATCAAGCCAACACAATTCCAATCAATCACCCATTTAATTCCCGATTAATCCTCAACATCACAGCCCTAACTCAGCATTCCTAAACCTCTAATTTCATCACCCAATTAGCCCACAACCACCAAACAACCAGCCCCTAACTCAGTCCGAGAGAGAGAAAAACCTGGAATATACAAAATCGGGTCCAAACTGGGCAGTTGCACAGTGACAGAAATCCATTTGAAATAAATGGTAAATCAATTCCAAAAATTATGAAATTTGGATATGTTGTACAAAATATCTCGATGAACATTTTCCGTGAGAACTAGAAACCCAGTTCTAACCGTAACTACCTCGTTTTGACACTCAAAGTCGGACAAAATCCGATTCACTCGGACAGCCCCTCAGGCTATTAAAATACAACTCATTCAGTATCCAAATCATTTTGGAAAGCCTTAAAATTTTTATATGTTATAGCCACAAATGTCCCCAATAATTTTTGTGAAGGAAGTATTTTGAAAATAGCCCTGGAAAAATTTATAAAAATTCGAACAGACCCGAAGGTCGGGTGAACAGTAAATCGGGCAGTTTAATTTTGGTCCAAAGATGGACTTCCGAATGGCCTCAAATGATTTCCAAAAATTCCCAAATTAAAGTATGTTATACTTTAAGATGTTGGGAGAAACTTTCATGAAGAAAACTTCCTCAAATTCGGCCCCAAAAATTCTCCACAAAAATAGTAAACCGGACGGGTACAATAGTCACAAATCCGAAAATCACACCAAATCACACGAATTCAAACCGTGATCGTTCCGTATCATCACGGCCCTATCCGAACCTCCCAAACCTCATATTTTCAGTCTCCAAATCAGTCCACAACCACCCGAACCACCAGCCACTATTTCAGCCCAAAACAACCACGAAAATCACCTAAACCGAACCCTAAATGAGCCTAGCAATACCCGAGGTCCTAGGTATCGATTGGGGAAGTCACTTACCTAAGAAAGGCGAGACGAACAGGCTGGATGGGTGGCTGAAACGGGCGAAACAGCAGCAGCAGCAGCAGCGCCGGCGGTGATGGGAGGAAACGAAGATGGAGATAGAGAGAGAGAGAGAGAGAGAGAGAGAGAGACTGATCGTGGGGGTGGTGATGGCCGGTGGTGATGGGCTGGAAATGAGGAGAGAGAGAGTGAGTGGGTTTGACTAAGTTGAACCAAAATTTCCAAATGCCTAAATTGCCCTTAAACACTTGGTTCTCATAAAAGCTTATCCAATAATTGAGGGGTATTTTGGTAATTCACTAGGCTGCATTATTGGGCTGATATTATCCATAAAATATCCCCAAAATAATTTTCCAAAAATTTGGAATCCCCATAATTAAGCCTAGGGGCAAAATGGTCATTTTCCGGTCCCAGGTCGAAATTCCATTTTTCGATGGTACCAACCCCACATGTGTGTGGCCAACATAATATGGCGTCGGAATTGCGAAAATAGCCTCTTAAGCCCTCGAAAATCGACTGCAAAGTCCTGGGGAATAAAATAATATTATTTTTCACTTCCGAGCCAAAATTCCAATTTTTGACCGTAACAACTCTAAATGTGCGTGGCCACCCCAAAATGACATTGGCCTCGAAAAATAATCTTATACGGCCTCAAAATCGGCATCGGTGACCAGAGGGGCAAAATCGTAATTTTTCCGGTCCCGAACCGAAATCCATTTTTTTGCAGAAATGGGTGGCCCCAAAGTTGGCCAAGCCAAAAACGTCATCGGCCGCTCAAAATTGTCACTTTCAAAATTCTCGATTCCCGAGCCCGAATTCCAAGAAATGACTAAAATCGAACAATCACGACTTTAGCTTATCTCTGGCTAACGGGTGGCTCATTGGGATTACGCGCTCTCGACCCATGACCGACACCAAGTCAAATCACGTTTAAGTTTACTCTACCCTGAACGACCTCGGTTGTCATATAATTGCGAGGGTCTGTCACTAGTTCCCTTCGGACACGATCAATCAAATAGACCGGTCTCGGTTGGCTCAAAACATTCCCTCATCAAACCATATGGTCGAAGATCGGACCCAGGTCGAGTTCTTTGGTCGTGCGAACTCAATCCCGTAATAGCCCTACCCTTAAGGTTAGCATCCCGTGAATGCGCTGCTCCGGGTGAGATCTCACTATAGTGCATTGATCAAATTCATTTCTTAAATCCCGGGAAAAGGATCGAAAATTCAGACTGTTACATAGGTCTTTAATTCCCGAGGGGAATTATAGCAGGTAAGTGAGTGGTGTGAACCCTGTGAGTTTGAGTAGTTGAGGTCGAGGTCGTGTAAGTCCGCAAGCTGGAGTTGCAAAGGATCCCAGGGTGGATGAAATTCTGAGGGCACTCGAGGAAGTTGGAATTTTAATGGAAATGATGGGAATCAAGGTCAAGAGCAAGTTAATGCAGTTAGATAGATGCAACAACTGGATGAGCAATTTTTGAAATTGAAACCTTCGAAGTTCGATGGGAAAAGTGACCCTGAGGCTGCATCACTTTGGATATAAGAGTTGGAAAAAGGTTTTGAGGTATTAGGGTGCTTTGGTCGAGGCTTTCATTGGGAAGTACTTTTCGGAGAGTGCGCGAAAATAGAAAAAGACAAAGTTTCTTTGGCTTCGCTAAAATCGGATGTCAGTCGATCAGCACGAGGTTGAGTTTGTAGGGTTGTCTAAGTAAGCATCAAGGATGGTCAAGGATCATGTGGATAGGGCAAGGAGGTTCCGAGATGAATTGAAATCGGAACTCCGCAGTCAGTTAGTACTCTTGAGTCTTAAGGAATTACAATGAGTTGTATGAGAGGGCTCGATGGTTGAAATGGATATGAGTGAAAGGGCTGCCGCTTCTGGATCACGGTACACACTGGCTAGGTGTCATGCCCCGAACCCTACGGCACGCGGCATCCCTTCTGCGATCGTATCGAACGCGACGTTCCCAGAACTCGTCGCCGACCCAAACCCCAAATCAGAGAATATACACACGCGGAAACGATTAAACACCCATACACAAATAAACATGACCAAGATAGCAACGGGAGACACATAACAACAAACTTCATAAACACATACTTATATTAATCAAAGAGAATTTACAACATTCGTTTGTAGCATAAGTATACACAAACCAAATGGGTCAGCAAGCCACTATCATCAAAAAGGAGTTGTGGCACGGGGCGGTTAGGTACTATATCCAAAAGGCTCCCTTCAAAAAGTATCGGCCCTAAACGCTAGCTATGCTCTAAACTAACCCCTAGGTGGTATCCAATCCGAGTCGGATCCAGAAGACTCGGATGAATCATCGGACGATTCGAACTCGGAATCCATAGGCTCGGGCTCGGACTCAACCTCCAACGGCTCCTCCTCGGGAACATCCTCGGGCTCCGGCACCTCTTCTGGGTCCTCCTCAGGCTCTGACTCCAACTCCATCGGCTCCGGCTCGGAATCGAACTCCCACTCCATCTGTTCCTCCTCCTGGTCCTCATGCTCGGAATCCATGTCGAACTTTATGATGACGGGCCGAGGGTCAGAATCTGCCTCGAACACAGAATCGGGGCTTACTACCTCCCCATCAGCTACCTGCGGGTCCCACTGACCCAACCTGTCAATCGGAACATCAAAAGTCCTAAGGGGTCTATAAAAGCCGGACTGGTCCCGAAAGCACCAACCAAGGTAAGGATGGGCTTGAGTTGTGGCCTGCCCTCATCGACCCCTACGATAGTGTAAAATCTAATATAAGCCTCCCCATTCCAATCGGGGTACTCGATCACCGAATGCTCTATATGGTCCGAGATCCCAAAACGTAGCAGCACGCTGGTCATTTTCAAGGTCGGGGGTCTGAAATAGTTATATAATAACCGTGAGAATGAGTCTCAATAAGTAACACTCTAAACCCCACGTAGGTCAATACGTACCTAGACAAGTCGTACATACAATCTAATCCATAACATATAGAATTTACATCATTGCACTTACCTCGCCATCAAACACATGACAACTCTACACATTAGTCGAAATGTGATAATACAATAATGATAATCCAGTAACATATATCACAATCTCTCGAAGACCAACCACACTTGCACCCAGTCAATCCAACCAATTCAATCACACATTCAACAAGCCAATTCAATCACACTCAATTCGCATGCGTGGCCGAACATCTTTCTCACGACCCGTGCCACTGCGCCTTAGGTCCATTCTCACTGCTCGCGCCACTGCGCCTCAGGCCGAATCTCACTGCCCGCGCTACTGCGCCTCAGGCTCAGCCCTCCGATCAATCCGGGCTCTGTCCCGCGTAACCACGCCTCAGGACATTTTTCCCCTTCCAATGACCTGCGTAACCACGCCTCAGGTCTGGTCATGCCTTTCTCGCCACACCCGCATAACCACGCCTCAAGTTGGCAGCCCTCTGATCAATCCGGGCTTTTCTCATGCACATACACCACAACACAATTCGCCATTTTATCAGTTGTATAATTCAAATTCAATCATGCTTGCCACAATATTCCACCAACCCGACATTCAAGTCGACCACATTCAGATATCAATTCCACTCACAAACACCACAATAAACAGACAATCCATCTCAATCAGCCACTGGATATATATCACAATATAATCCACTACGAACCACATCCAACTAGCAATTCTACCCCAAGCTCAATCCCTAAACCAGTACTAATTAACCCCTAGACAAGTCTAATAATACCCAATGTACTAAGTAGGGTTTAGGGAGTCACTTACTAAGTTTCGGCCTGGGAAAAATCCACATGGGCTCAAAATGGCCCTGGTGAATAGTACGAGCTCGGCACAGGCGAGGGCCAAACGGGCGTGCTGACCGGCCACGACGGGCATGGTGGCCGAACGGTGTGCCTAGCGCACGGGCGCGGTGGCCGAGCGGCGTGCCTGGCGCACGGGCGCAGTGGTCGATCGGCGCGCCTGGGGTGCACGGGCGAGCTGGACGGGCGACATGCCTAGGTGACGGGTCGGCTGAACGGGCGATGACGGCGCGGCCGGGGGCGACGACGGAGTCGGCTGGGCGATGGCGGGGACGACTGGGACGACGGCAGCGACGGCTGGACGCGGTGGCGACGGCTGGGGGCGACGAGCTGGCACGGCGATAGCGCGGAGGGAAGGAGAGGGAAAAGATGGGTGGTGGTGGCGAGGGCGAGGAAGGGTTGGGGCTGCGGGGACGCGAGCCGGTGGTGACGGGGCGGCACGGCGACGTCGTAGACGGCGGAGCGAGGCAGGACAGCCGGCTGGGCAGCGCCGGGCCGTGACAGGCGCAGCGGCGGCCGGACACGACGAGCTCAAGCAGCAAGCTAGGCGTGAAGGGGAGGGAGAGAGAGAGTAGTCGGTTGGGGGCGGCGACGGGCGAGCCGGGGTGGTCGACGCGCAGCAGCGGGGCGAGCAGCGACTGGGCGAAGGGCGACATCCGCTTATTTGGGTGGAGACGGCAACCGCGTGCAGCTCGGGTGGGCCGGCAAGGGAGGCCGAGCGGCGACAGGCGGTGACGCGGCTCGGTCGGGGCAACGGCAGCGCGAGGCAGATGGTGAGGGGCGGTCGGCGATGAGCTGTGGTCGGGCGAGCCGAACAGAAGCAGGAGCAAAACTAGTCGGGCGGAGGAAGGAGAAAGGAAGAAGAAGAAGAGAAGAGGAAGAAAAAAAAGAAAAGAAAGAAAGGAAGAGAGAGAAGGGGGAGGAGGGTAGGTCTGCATGGCAGAGAGGCAGGGACATGTGTGAGGGGACGTCTGCATTGGGGGGGAAGTGCGCGGCCAGAGGGGGAGGAGAGAGAGAAAGAAAGAGAGAGAGAAAGAGAGAGAGAGAGGGAGAGGACAAACAAAGGGGGGGCGTGCGCGGCAGGTGGGGTAGCGTGCGGTAGAGGAGAGAGAGAGAGAGAGGACAAAAGTTGATTTTGTCCTCGAGTGCGATCCAATGGTCATGGTTTAAACCCAAAAATCGATCTAACAGTCCACGAAAATCCTAAATAATAATTAGGAGAAAGGGCCAAAAGAAAATAACTAAAGCACACTACGAGGGAGGTCTACCAGTCCAAATCTGCACCCGATCAAAAATTCATTTTTCCACTATTCCTGGCAATATCAATGCTGGCCACAATAATGTCGACACTGTCCAATTAAATTCGTCCCGAAACTCCGAGAAATTCGACACCAAAGTTTGGGCTCTAAATAATAGCCAAATTCGATTGAATGCGATTCTAGCGAAATCTCAATTTTAAAAACAAAAATCGAGAGTGATCAGTTCCCGGGTGAGATTTTACTATAAGCACACTGACGAATTACACGTTTTATAAATCCCAAAAATGGGCCAAAATTCGGAATGTCACACTAGGGACAACAGGAACTTTGGAAAGAAGCCTATGATAGGGAATATGAGACTTGTCCCTTCGGTAAGGAAGAACTTTGGAAAGCCGAACCACTGCTCCAACGCCGCATGTCGGTCTTGTGGAAAGAGGCATGGGAATGGCCCTTGCCCAGGTGGACTTGGAGCGTGCTTCGGATGTGGCCAGCAAGGTCATCAAGTGAGAAATTGCCAAACCGACATATTAGACCACTGATGCAATCACAGCGACCGCAGGTAGGATATTAAGCAAGAGCTACCCCGCAGATTAATCATAATCGGCTAAGGACGTAAGGAAAAGTGTATGTTGTGGCTAAGAAGGAAGAAGAGAATTTGTCTTGAAAGTCTGGATGCATAATGTGATGATGATAGATGTAATAGGAGATGATTTTGAAGTTATAACTTAAATGATCATGTATGACGTATAATTGTTTATAGTGGATAGGCGCAATCAGTTTATGGATTTTGAAATTACTGATGATGTTCTTTGGGCAAGATTTGGATGAATGAGTTATTGCTTGGAAATTTCGAATTTTGTAAAGGACCGGGGTGATTTACTTTGGGAGACTGTTGGATTGAAATTGGTTGGATTAAGCCTTGTTTTTGAGGTGTGGAAAGATAATTATTTTGTGGTTAACTCGTTGGTTAAGGAGCCAAGGCTAGAAGACATAGTCGTGATGTGCAATTTCTCCGATGTTTTTCCTCAGGAATTACCGAGATTGCACCTGATAGAGAAGTGGAGTTTGTAGTTGAGTTGGCGCCAGGGATAGAACTGATCTCGAAAGTGCCTTATAAGATGTTACTGTCGGAATTGAAGGAATTGAAGGAATTGAAGGTCCAAATGTAGGAGTTATTAGATAAAGGCTTCATTTGTCCGAGTGCATCTCTATAGAGAGCGTCAGTTTTATTCGTGAGGAAGAAGGTCACATCGTTAAGGTTGTACATTGACTACAGACAGCTGAACTAGGTGACCATTAAGAATAAGTACCCGTTGCCAAGGATAGATGACCTGTTGGATCAGTTGCAAGGGGCGTCGATATTTTCCAAGATCGACTTAAGGATTGGCTATCATCAATTGAGGATTAAGAAGGAAGATGTGCCGAAGATGGCATTTAGGATGGGGATATGTGTACTATGAGAGTACAGTGATGCCATTTGGATTGACTAATGCCCTTGCTGCTTTATGGATTTAATGAATCGGGTATTCAAGGAATTTTTCGTCATAGTCTTCATAGACGATATCTTGGTATACTCAAAGAGTTCTGCCAAGCCTGAGCTACATTTGGAAAAAGGTTCTACGGACTTTAAGAGAACATGCACTCTACGCTAAGTTCAGTAAGTGCGAATTCTTGCTCCATTGAGTAGTATTCTTAGGATATGTGGTATCCGGAGAAGGAATTGCAGTGGATCCGACAAAGATTGAAGCCATCACGAATTGGCCGAGGCCAACAACAATGACCGAGGTTCGAAGCTTCTTAGGTCTAGTGGGTTATTACAGATGCTTCGTGGAAAGATTTTCGGCATTAGCGACACCGTTGACACGGTTATTAAAGAAAGAAACGAGGTTTGAATGGACGGATAAGTGCGAAAGGAGCTTCCAAGAATTAAAACAGAGGTTGACGACCGCACCAGTGTTGACAATCCTGTCAGGTCCGGGAGGATATGAGATTTACACTAATGCGTCGCTAAGAGGATTGTGATGTGTGCTAATGCAACACGGAAGAGTAGTGGCATACACATCGCGACAATTGAGACCGCATGAGCTGAATTATCCGACATACGACTTGGAATTGGCCGTGATTATTTTCGCTCTTAAGATTTGGAGACACTACCTGTGTGGGGAGAAATTTCAGATTTATAGACCATCAAAGTTTAAGGTACTTATTCTCCCAAAAAGGAATTGAACACGAGACAACGCTGTTGGATAGAACTCCTTAAGGACTATGACTGCGAGATTATGTATCATCCCGGAAAAGTTAACAAAGTAGCGGATGCTCTAAGCCGGAAATCGAGCATCACGCATATGATGGTCAAGGAATGGACTTTATTGGAGGGAGTTCGGGATTCGGAATTTAAGTTTGAAGTGAGTTAGGTCTCAAGTCTTCTTGCAGCATTGAGGATTGAACCGGAGATCCAGACTAAGATTAAGGCCTTACAATCAACGGACCCGGAGATTCAGAAAATTTTGGGTATGGATGCCACAAAAAGGAAATCGGATTTTCAGGTATCCGAGGATGGGATTCTGAAGTTCCGCGGAAGGTTGTGTGTGCCCGATGATGCAGAATTGAAGGAGGAGATTTTGTCTGAAGCACACTGTAGTAATTATAGTATTCACTCAGGTAGTACGAAGATGTATCAGAACTTGCGACAACATTATTGGTGGAATGGCATGAAAGTGGATGTAGCCAAGCACGTGGCCAAGTGTTTAACATGTCAACAAGTGAAGGCACAACATTGCAAGCCAGGTGGAATGTTGTAGCCATTGGAAATCCTCGAGTGAAAGTGGGAATACATCACGATGGAGTTTACAATGGGATTACCAAGGAGTCAGAGGGGTCATGATTCAATTTGGGTGGTAGTTGACCGATTGACAAAATCAGCACATTTTCTGCCGGTGCGAAAGGACTTCGCCTTGGAAAGGTATGCCGAGATTTACGTGCGACAAATAGTCCATCTTCACGGAGTGCCAGTGACGATTACCTCAGACCGTGATCCTAAATTCACTACCACTTTTTCGAAAAGTCTTCATACGGCATTAGGAACGAAGTTACAGTTTAGCACGACCTATTACCCCCAAACGGATGGCCAGTCTGAGAGGACAATTCAGACTTTGGAAGATATGTTGCGGGCATATGTATTGGATTTTAAAGGTAGTTGGGAGGAACAATTGCATTTGGTTGAATTTGCCTACAACGATAGCTACCAGCAGAGTATCAAAATGGCACCGTATGAAGCGCTGTATGGCAGAACTTGTAGAACACCGGGTTTGTTGGGATGAAGTTGGTGAGAGGAGCATCGCGGGTCCCGAGTTGGTTCAGCAGTCAATCGAGACAGTCAAGGTGGTTCGGGATAAGCTTAAAACCGCTCAGAGCTGCCAAAAGAATTATGCAGACCGGAGACGTAGACCTTTGGAATTTCAAGTGGGGGACCATGTTTTCCTCAAGGTATCGCCTATGAAAAGATTGTCACGGTTTGGCAAGAAATGGAAGTTGAGCCCGAGGTACGTGGGTCCATTCGAAGTCTTGGAGAGAATTGGCACTTTGGCCTATCATCTCGCACTACCGCCGAATTTGTCACAAATTCACAACGTGTTCTACGTGTCTATGTTAAGGAAGTACGAACCGGATCCGACCCATGTGCTGAATTATGAAGAAATAGACGTGGACGACAGAGTATCGTACGTGGAAAGGCCAGTAAGGATCGAGGACGGAATGGAACGAGTGCTGCGGAACAAGACAATTCCGATGGTCAAAGTAATTTGAGAGCACCATGAAACCGAAGGTGCTACGTGGGAAAGCGAAGAGTTGATGCGACACCAATACCCCCATTTGTTCGAATGATTGAGTTGGATTGTAAATTTCGAGGACGAAATTTTTGTAAGGGGGAAGAGTTGTGACATTCCGAATTTCGACCCATTTTTGGGATTTATAAAATGTGTATTTCGTCAGTGCGCTTATAACAAAATCTCACCCGGAACTGATCACTCTTGGGTTATTTCTTTTTAAATTAGAGATTTCGCTATAATCGCACTCGATCGAATTTGGCCGTTATTTAGAGCCCAAACTTTGGTGTCGAATATCTCGGAGTTCCGAGACGAATTTAATTGGACGGTGTCGATATTATTGTGACCAGCCTCGATATTGCCCGGGATATGCGAAAAGTGAAATTTTGATCGGGTGCGGATTTGGACTAGTAGACCTCCATCGTAGTGTGTTTTAGCTATTTTCTTTTGGCCCTTTCTTCTAATTATTATTTAGGATTTTCATGGACTGTTAGATCGTTTTTGAATTCGAATCGTGACCGTTAGATCGCACTCGAGGACAAAAATTGACTTTTGTCCTCTCTCTCTCTCCTCTCTCCTCTGCCGCGCCAACAGCGCGCACGTCTCCCCCTACGCTTCTCCTCTTTTTCTCTCGCTCCTCCTCTTTTCCCGCTCACATTTCCCCCTGTCCCATCTGTCCTCTCTCTCTCTCTCCCTCCACCTGACCGCACACGTTTCCCCCCCATGCACACCTCCCCTCGCACACGTCCCTGCCCATGCAAACCTACCCCCTGCCCCCTCTCTCTCCTCCTTTTCTCTTCTTCTTCTTCTTCTTCTTCTTCTTCTTCCTTTCTTCTTCCTCCGCCCGACTGGTTCTGCTCCTGCTTATGTTCTGGTCACTCGACCGTCGTTCGCCGCTCGTCGCCCGACCGTCGCGCGCCGCTGCCATCGCCAGCCAGCTCGACCGCCGTGCTGCACCGTCCGCCAGCCGCCGCCCCCAACCGACTGCTCTCTCTCCCTATCCTTCGCGCCAGCTTGCTGCTCGAGCTCGCCGCGCCCGAGAGCCGCCGCTCCTGTTACGGCCCGGCGCTGCCCAGCCGGCCGTCCTGCTCCACTCCTCCGCCTGCGACGTCGTCGTGCCACCCCCGACCGTCATCAGCCCCGCCGTTCCCGCCACCGACCTTCCTTCCCGTGTTCCTCCTTCCCCGAGCTCCTTCTTCCCTCTGTCCAGCTCGCCAGTTGCCGCCGTACACCGCCGTGCCAGCCATCGCTGCTCCCACCACCACCACCCAGCTCCCCTTTACCACCAACCACCACCGTGCCGCCCCGTCACTGCCGGCTCGCGCCCCCTCAGCCCCAGCTCTTCCTCTCCCCCGCCACCACCGCCCAGCTTTCCTCCTCTTTCCCTCCGCACCGTCGCCGTGCCAGCTTGCCGGGACCAGCTCGCCGCCGCGCCGCCGTCGTCCCTGCTGCTCGACGACGACACTGCTGCCCCTCCCTGCTCTGGCTGAGATAGTTGTCGAGCTCGCCGCCGCATCGCCATCGCAGCTGCTCACTGTCGCCGCCGCCGCCATCGCCACCGCTGCTTGCCCGCCCCCGGCCGGGGAGCCAGCTAGCCTAGGCCATGCCCAAGCCGTGGCCGAGCAGCCCATGCTGTGGCCGAGTCGCCCCGGGCCGTGCCCAAGCATATCCAGCCGCTGCCCTTGCCGTGGCCGAGTGTCCTAGGCCGTGGTCGAGCGTCGTGCCGAGTTGCTGGGCCGTGTGCCGAGCCGTGTGCCGAGCCCCATGCCCATCGCGCCCTCACCCGTCCGAGACCAGCACTATTCACCCGGGCCATTTTGGGCCCGTGTGGATTTTTCCCGGGCCAAACTTAGGTAAGTGACTTCCTAAACCCTACTTAGTATAATGGGTATTTTTAGACTTGTTTAGGACGTGATTAGTACCGGTTTAGGGGTTAAACTTGGGTTAGGGCCAATTTATGAATGTGGTTAATTGGTAGATTAAATTGCAATGATTATGTGTATATTTAGTGGCTAATTTATATAGGTGTGATGATCGGATTGTCGTGGTGTTTATGGATGAAATTGACGTGTGATTGGGCCGACTTGAGTGTTGAATTGATGGGCTAGTGTGATGAGTTTATGATTGGAATTGGATTTGTACTACGTGTGAGAATGGCGAATTGTGATATGGTGTATGTGCATGCGAAACATCCAGTGAGGGACGGAGCCCGGCTTGATCTGAGGGCTGACCTGAGGCATGTTGGCGCGGGTCGTGTGAAAGTGTGAAAGGTCCAGTGAGGGACGGAGCCCGGCTTGATCTGAGGGCTGACCTGAGGCGTGTTGACGCGGGTCGTGTGAAAGTGTGAAAGGTCCAGTGAGGGACGAAGCTCGGCCACGCATGCGAATTGAGTTGATTGAATTGATTGAATATACGTGTGAGAATGGCGAATTGTGATGTGGTGTATGTGCATGCGAAATGTCCAGTGAGGGACGGAGCCCGGCTTGATCTGAGGGCTGACTTGAGGCGTGTTGACGGGGGTCGTGTGAAAGTGTGAAAGGTCCAGTGAGGGACGGAGCTCGGCCACTCATGCGAATTGAGTGTGATTGAATTGATTGAATATACGTGTGAGAATGGCGAATTGTGATGTGGTGTATGTGCATGCGAAATGTCCATTGAGGGACAGAGCCCGGCTTGATCTGAGGGCTGACTTGAGGCGTGTTAACGCGGGTCGTGTGAAAGTGTGAAATGTCCAGTGAGGGACGGAGTCCGGCTTGATCTGAGGGCTGATCTGAGGCGTGTTGACGCGGCTCGTGTGAAAGTGTGAAAGGTCCAGTGAGGGACGGAGCCCGGCTTGATCGGAGGGCTGACGTGTGGGGTGTTGACCCAGGTCTTGGAAAGTTGCTCAGGCACGCATGCGAATTGAGTGTGATTGAATTGAGTGAATGTACATGTGTATATAGTGCCCGAATGATAGCGATGTGTTCATAAGTTATTATGATATTCATGTGATTTGATTAATGTGCAGAGCTAGCATGGGAATCGTGGCGAGGTAAGTTTGTTGTGTGAAAATTGATTGTGCTGGCTGGTGAATTATACGTTAAACTCGTCTAGGTCCGCATTGGCCTAGGTGGGGTATAGGTTGTCTACTTATTGAGATTTATCTCATCCCCCGTTGTTAAAATATTTTCAGGTTTGGAGTGACGAACAGTCGTCACGTGCGAGTTGGAGACAGGGAGTGGTGTTGGATATTGATGCCTTATCTCTTTTGTGAATGTCCCCTTTTTGTATAATGAAGTAGGCTACCCAACCACTGCCTCTTTTGATGAACATGATTTAATATTATGTTTATGGTTGTTTTAAGCAACTGTTTGATCTATGCAAGTGCTATCCTATTGTCATTGTTTATTGTCTGGGTTGTTTCTATTTCGCTTCCGCTTGCCTTTATCATTGGGTGCTTCGTTTGGGGTCGGCGACGCATCCTGGGATGTCGCGTTCAATACAGCCATCAAAGGGGTGTCGCGAGCCCGTCGGGGTTCGGGGCGTGACACAAATTCCTCTTACACCTATAACTAAGATCGTGCGAATCAGTTATCATTTTTAGCCCACAAGATCATCATCTATTACAATCGAGGGATTAGGAACATGGGTAAACATCTAATTTGCTTGCACCATTATGATCACCCCATCATTTCAAAAAATAATTTAATGAATCTGATTTACCAAGGATGATTGGATCAAACATATTAAATAAGGAGGGTCTTACGGGAGATCCATCCTTCCAAAGCATGAAATTTAGCAAATTGAGATTAGACAAGTGGTATTGTTTCCGTCGAATTCTCGAAAGGACAGCTCATACGTATTAAGAAGTAGTGGCACGGTTGTCTATCTAGAAAAATTATTGAGTGAACTTAGTGTATAAACCAAAGTGAATTTGAACCATTAAAAATTGGGGACTCCATACCAATCTCTTCAACTTTTACGATTTAGATTTAGTATACCATATATTTTCTATTTAATAATTTCTTACTTATTAGACGCAAATAACTTTTGGTCGTGGAAAGCACCTCGGACTCAGAGTGAAGAAGATCGAAGACAGAAGAATTGCAGTAGGTGGTTGATGACATGATGCCTTGAAAGCATCTAACATTTTCTCACAAAAATCAAACAATTGTGGATGAGCTATTGCTGGCTCATTTATTTAATAAATTTGTTGAAACAGTACGTCCATTTATGCAAGTCTGATTTATCTTCTTGCCAAAGTATTTTTCTTATTTGGAATTTCAATCTCCGAAAGATTTGAGTTATGTGATAAAGAAAATGTAAACTATTTATACACCATATATGGAGGCAACTCTAATGAGATTTTTTTTAACCAATATAGAAATTTTTATTATATCGTACATTTTTAATATGCCCAAAGCCTAAAATTTTCACGAGGCTTGAACACCAACTTGATTGCTTGATCATGTGCAATATGGGAATACGTACTGCTTCTCTTTTTAAGACTGCAAACCACTCACAAACATTAATAAATGAAAGAAAAATCCTAAAACGAAGAGTACGGCAAGGAAGATGTTTAAACGATCTTTTAGAAATTTGATATGATGGTAAATTTTCTATACAATAATAAGAAGAACTTAGTGTGATTTTGAGTTTTGATATGTAATTTCTATGTTTTGATTAAAATATATTTATTAAAAGGTTAACACATAATTTTACCAAAGTTATGCTTCATATATTTTGTTACCTAAAAACTTACTAAAATGATTTGCAAAAGATTAGTGTCGTTTTAATAGTGTTCATTATGTTTTAAAATATAAGAAAAATTAATCCTTCAATTGCGGGCGTCCTTCGCCTAAGGCTGGCGGACAAGGCTCGGCGATGGTCGGAGATGGGAAAAAGGGAAAAAGAAAATAAAATAAAAAGAAAAAGAAAAAGAAAAGAAAAAATTACAAAAATTGTCCACGTAAGCGCCGGCCGTGCCACGTAGGATGGCCGGTGTTGACTAGATCGCCACGTCAGCGATTTCTAGCCAAAATTGACCGAAAGTACTATATTGGCAAATTGTTAAAATGTTATGTTGATTCTTCGGGACATATTTCGTCAACTGATTAATTTATAAATAACTTTGGCTAAATAGGTTAAAGCTAGTCTTCACTTATAGTTCTTCGATGACAAATAAAAGCTACGCATACGGGAAGATGGAAAAGATATCTAGAGAGATTAACGGCCTTTGCTTCGCTGGAATGGTGGATGATGGAAAACTAGTCAATTTACGGAAAACATTTTACATGAATTGAAAACAAGTTTAGATTGAAGAAAAATGACTTCCCTTTTTGGTAAGAAGGAAATCACTTTTTTTAAACCACCAAACAAATGAAAACTAAGAATTTTTCTTGAAAAAAGTTTTCTTTTGTCATGAAATTTTTCAGTGAAACAAAAGAAATATCAAGGCGTATTTGCTTGGTCCTACGCTAACATGCCGAGTTTAAATCTTGAAATCATGGAGCATGCATTACCAATTGATTCGAATGTGCCGCCTAAGAAACAAAAGCTTAGGAGAACAAAGCCGGAGTTATCTAAAAAGATTGAAGAAAATGTCCTTAATGTTTTAGCCACATCAGCGCTGCGTAGCAGAGAGAAAATAATAAATAAAAAAGCCACGTTAACATTTTCCGACTCCATGGTTTATAACTTGCTTCATTGGATCATTGACAAGGAGACTATCAACCGGGTTACCAATCATTAAGTTGTCGATTCTTCCCTTGACGTTTAAATTTATCGTTTCACAAATATTAGTTGCTGATTTCGAGGCGAATCAATAACATATCAATGGGCATGGGAGGTTGTTCTAAGTAATTTCCTATGACATTTGCTGATTTATTAAGGTGGTTATCCACTGGTCAAATATGGTGGACGAATTTTGGAGATAACCACAAGGCTCAAGATTTCAAATTTCTATGTGTCATCAATGCAATTCTAAGTTCCTAAGTCTTAACTGTTATGTGAGTCTCAAGAGTGAAAGTTTTTAGTTGATAGGTATTTAAATGTTTTCTAGTTCCCAAGTCCTTAAATAGTTGGATAGTTCCCAAGTCTCTTTAATGTTTGTCGATTTCCTAAGTCTTAGTTACCCTATAAATAGAGGATAGTCCTCCATTGTAATGCAGAAGACTTTGATGAATGAAAAGACATGAAATTTTTCTCTGTTTGAGCGATTATCTTTAGAGAGTGGATAACTCCTATATTGGTTTCTTTACCCCCAATTCCTCTCCTTCCATAGAAAGTATATTGCAGCATTCTAGCTCAACTTTAGCAAAACCACTTTCAATCTTCTTCCTTTATGATGCTCCAGAGCCCAAGCTAGTTCATCGTCCAGTCACCAAAAACTTAGTTATACCTCTAAGTTGTAATACATGCTCCCAAACTTCCTTTGAGAAAGTACAAGGGAAAAACAAATGAGCCCTCAATTCATCACTCCCATTACACAACCCATTATCAGTATTGACATTACAGATTTGCTCGTCCCTTCAAAGGTCTGTAACCTATCAACATGAACCGTCCAGTCGATTAAAGCAAATTTAGGAACATAGGGCATGAAACCACATAATCGATGCCGAGTCATTGTCAAGCCTCTAATCCCAACAAGCTTCCAAGCCTCATCCTAACTAAAATCACCATTTGTAGATTCATTGGAGACAATCCTAACTCCAATACTTTGATTTGGGAAATGCAGCCACATAAGGTTACTTGAATATAAACCATATGCTCAGAGCTTGCTGCAGGCCACCTCCATTCTCCTCCTTCAATCACATCAACAATTTTGGCATGGAGACCTAAACCTGAATCATATATCTAGAAAAATTATGCAAAAAGTCATAAACCTATTGCACTTTGCCAATTCAATCTTAAATCTTTCAATTTAGCCAATTGAGTCTAAACCTTTTGATCATTTGCCAAGTGAATCTATTAGGCCAATTTGGTTGAAAATCGTTGACATGAACAATTTTTAATAATATCAAAATATTTTTTGATTATTATTATTATAGTTTCTTTTTTTCTTGACCTTTTTTATGAATTAGGGTTTGAACATAGGGCCGACAAGGGACGGGACGCCCTTGACAGCATTGGGCGAGGGCCGCAGTGCCTTCGCTCAGCCTAGATATGGCGAGGGCGTGGTGGCCCTCTCTAGATCTAGGCGGCCCTCGCCATATCTGGGTGAGGGGTTGTGCACCCTACTTTGGCTTGCGACGACTTTGCCTTATATGGGCGAGGCCGAGACGCCCTCGCCAGAGCCCATGCCCTCACCAGAGCCGGCAAGGGCTGCGATGCCCTTGCCTAGAGCCGACAAGGGCTGTGATTACCTATTACATATTTAACGCATGGCATCAACAAGCTTCTCACATTTAAGTATTTTCGTCCAAACGTACGTATTGTCAGCTTTTTCTTTGAGTGCCCATGTAGAGGAGTCCAGGTTGGGTTAGTTTTGACCCTAGGCAATCCACGAAGAGACCGACTTCTTCAACACATACCACATAGGGCTGAGCACCGGGCTGGGTCGGCCCAAGTGCCGGGCTTGAGCACAAATAGTTGAACTTTTTTGAAAAAAAAATTAAAATATATATTTTTAAATATTAGAAAAGCGTTCACCTGAGTGCTCATAGATGTTTTTTGAAAATTACAACACTCAATTGATTGGTTAAATAATTATTACATTCGAGTGAAAGCAGTAAGAACATTATGACACTTAAAGTGATCGATTGAAAAGTTATTACACTAACGTGAGCGCCGTACAAAAGTTATGAACCTTATAAAACATTTTTTCCTTAAAAATGGTCTTCTCGTCACGATTGACATTGATCTCAAGCCGAAAGTTCCTCCAAACATGTTCTTCTTCGTGAAGCCTGCCCATAGTTGCTTGGGGCTTTTCAAGGGTAGGGGTATTGTTCCGAGAAGTGTCCCGGTGGGTGTTAGCTTCCGTCATTCATCCTTGCAGTGTCTCTCGTGGTAGTCAAATTCAATTGGTTGCGGAGGCTGACCTAGCACGTATATGTTGTTATTGCGATGGTCATTGAATGAGTTCCACGACAAATGTAAGGTAAAGTCAGGATTGTGTGGGAATGATCCACCACAGTAATTATTGCTGTTGTTTTTGTTCTCCACTGTGATATTTAGAACGCGATTAAATCCTTGTAAGGAGAAAGGAAATAAATTAAATTAACAAATGGTCTTAGAGACAAAGAGCGTTTGAAATTAATATACGAGTAAAGATTGGAAAATGAGAGACATGGGGTCAACTGATTACTAATCAATGATCATTAGTGACCAAACGATCACTTATATATACATATATTTTTAAAATTTGGTTAGGCCGAATTGGTGACTGGATCAGTGACAATACAGGCCAAGGCCTCAAAAGTTCTTCAAGGTTGGGCCTCATTATTTGATTTGGCCTCCAAGGCTGAATCGGGAAAAATGTTGGGCCAAATCTAGCCCATTAGAGCCCATGGGCCTAACTCGGCCCAAGCCCAAAATGGTGCACGATCTGCTACGTAACAGGCTGCGCCTAGGCACGATCCTGTTTCAAACGGGCCTGGACCTAGGCACTGGCCCAACCGCGCTGGGCGGTGCCGTACCTTACTAACACCACCACATCCTCTTGAGTGTGCATGTTGTATTCCAAGAGACAAAAGACTCCAATTCATTGACTAATAATTTAAACGATATAAGCGTTTATTTTAATAAAAATATCTTTCATATTATTCATTTTCCGCGAAATAAATGTACCCAAATAAGTAGAAGTACGGTTATCTATCTAGAACAATTATTGAGTGGACTTAGTGCATAACCTAAATTGAATTTAAACCGTTACAAATGGTAATCTCCATACGAATCTCTTCGACTTTTGCAAATTTGATTTACATTACTACATATATTTTTCATTTATCAATTTTTTTACATAATAGACTAAAATAACTGCAACTTTGGACCTTTGGTTGTGGAAAGCACCTCGGACTCGGAGTGAAGAAGATAGAAGATAGAACCTCCCACACAGCTTTTTTCTAACCAAATTTGCCAAACTAAAACGACTTCTCACCAACTGCTCGAGTTTACCAACTATAGTGTCAATGATCCAACACATTTTGTCAGTGAGAAATACATGCGCAAATAGAGAAATTGTTAGGTGCTCCCAATACATCACATGATGGTGCATTGAACCAGTTTGCTTCATCATAATATTTTTTTTTAGAGGAAAGTCAAAAGTTCATGTGATATTGCAAAATCAGTTGGGTGGTTGATGACATGGTTTGAAAGCATCTCACATGTTCTCACAAAAACAAATAGTTGTGGATGAGCTGTTGTTGTCTCATTTATTTAAATAAAAAAAGCTACACCAACATTTTTTGTTAGTTGAATGGATGGAGTTAACAGAGAGAATTGATTGCATCTATTTAACAAGTTTTATTATTTGATTGCACCATCTAAAATTTTCAGGACTCCATTGTATTTCTTGACAAGTTTTAGGACTTTTGGTGAACTTATTCCTTTTGGAAATTATCAATCTTAATTAGCGTGATTATCAATTTTCACCGATTAGGTTACCGGGCCAGTTTTAGTTAGTTTCTGACGTTCATTTGTTTTGTTAATTACCTGCTCGTTATATCTGTAGTGAAAATACTTATTTTACCGTTTACTAATTTTTATTTGCCTTTTTTATTGACGGCTCAAATTTACCGTTGATTGTGTCGATGATTCAACATTTGCAATAGGGAAATACAAGTGCAAACAGTGAGATTGTTAGGTGCTCCCAAAACAACGCATAGTGATTAATTCAACCTGCCTGCTACCTCACAATATTTTACTTTAGAGGAAAGTCAGAAGTTCATAGCACTTGATATTGAATAGTTAGTTGGGTAGCTGAGCGCATGATGCTTTGAAAGCATCTAACATTTTCTCATAAAAACAAACTATTGTGGATGTGCCGTTGCTGGTTCATTTATTCAATAAATTGGTTGAAACAGAATATCCATTTAAAAAAATCAATATGTGCCACTTTATGTAAGTCTGATTCATCTTCTTACTCATTACTTTTTTTTACGATTGAAAATGAAAATTTTAAATATTTACATGGGAGTAAAAACTATAGATTGTCAATAATGTCGATCCACATAATTCAGCACAAGACATTATGCATGGTTAACAATTTAATTGTATCATTTTCTGTATGAGCCCACGGTACTTTTCTTATTTGGAGTTTCAATCTCCGAGAGTTATGTCACAAAGAAAATGTAAACTACTCATAAACCACATATAAAGACAACTCTAATGAGATTTTTTTTTAACCAATAGAGAAGTTATCTCATATTTATCGAATGAATACTTTAGGGTATTTATAGTGTCTCAACCTCGTGTAAGGAAGGAACAAACAAGGGGCAAGTAGCCCATGTCATAAGGGCATAAGTTGACATTTTAGCTCAATAAGAAAATGTTAGGGGTTGATAGGTCAGACCATCCTTAAGATGTACCACTTAAGAGTGTATAAAATCAAGACTCCCTAAATCATCTCAAATAAATTATGTTAACTCTGCCAGAAATCCAGAGTTGAGACACTCCCTTCTGTTTAACTTTAAACTTTAAACTGCCACTTTATTTATCTATCTTTTGTTGCCATTTTGCTCGTCTTTAAAATTTTGTTTGGAAATATTTCATCCCTCCATGGATGAAGGCCTTTCGTCTTTCGAACAAGATAAATGCTAAACCTTACTGCTTCTCGCTCTCTCCAGGGGTCAGCGGTCGTCATCAACTAAACTTTACACAATCTCTGCTCAACTTAACTCAATTTATCGAAACCAAATTATAGCCGGATAACAACCACTACAAAAAAACATGTAATTTGCGATGGAAATTTGCGACGGAAATTTTCCGTCAGAAATTTGCGACGGATTATATTTTCCGTCGCAAATTAGCAACGGTTTATTTCCGTCGCAAATTTGCGACAGAATTTGCGACGGATGAAAAATCCGTCGGAAATTTGCGACGGAATTTTTATCCGTCGCAAATTCCGTCGCAAATTTGCGACGGAAATAAAAAACTGTCGCTAATTCCGTCGCAAATTTGCGACGGAAAAAAGTTCATCGCAAATTTCCGACGGAAAAAAAACCGTCGCAAAATCCGTCGCACAGCAAATTTGCAACAGAAAGAAGTTCGTCGCAAATTTGCAACGGAAAATAAATCCTTCGCAAAAAGTTCGTCACAAATTTCCGACGCAAAAAAAAGACCGTCGCCAAATCCGTCGCAAATTTGCTACGAAAACGAATGTCCTTCGCAAATTTGTAGTTTATTAGCCCGTGATATTCCAACTCTATCTCTCTCTCTCTCTCGCTCTCTCTCGCTTTTCTTCCTCTTTCATATGTCTGAAATTAGCAAAATCCGCGCACGCACATATTAATCTCGGTGAAGCTTTTGTACCGGTAAGTATCATAGCTAGCTTCCTGACTATTCATCGTTGAATTGTAATTTCTTTTATTTTATATATGTTTATGTTTGTTTTTTTTTCGTATCTGCATCACTGGTTTAACGACCGGCGACCGGCGACACCTCGCCGGCCTTTGGATGAGGCCGAACGGCCACGCCGTTTTGTGACGGAAATAGTTTCCGTCGCAAATTTGCGACGGAATCAAGGATCCGTCGCAAATTTGCGAGGGATGAATTCCGTTTCCATCGCACATTAAAAATTATTAAAAAATGATTCTTAAGTGATTATTCTTTTTGGGTATGTATCTAATTGAAGGTCTCGTAATCCAAGTGGACGTTGCAATTCTCACCAAATTGACCACTTTCTCCTACCAATATTTCAGTCAAATATTTGGGTAAGTCTTCTTTACATGGTAATTTTTTCTATTTTTGCAATTTCATATTAATTGTTGCGTGAATAACAAAAATTATAATTTCCAAAATTTTATGGTTTTAATTAAGAACAATAGATATGATATTTTAAATATTTTACCAGAATTTTTTATTTTAATACAGACACAATGCAAAGAGAAAGGGCTTGGATGTATAATAAGAACTTACTTGGACGTCAAGGATTGACAGATGAGTTTCGTACTGGGTTGGAACTATTTTTAGACTTTGCTAGTAGTAAATATGAGTTCATGGATGGAACTAAGTTAAGGTGTCCGTGTAAAAAGTGCGGTAATGGTAAATTTCTTGTGTGTGATCAAGTTAGAGAACACCTTACTAGATTTGGGTTTAATCCGAACTATTATAATTGGACTTTCCATGGTGAACCATTTATATCTGATGAAGGATATGGAAGAAGTGACCAATTTTCAGTTAGGAAAGAATGTGGCTATTATGAGCAATTGAACCCATACGAGAGGATGGTGATTGATGCAGCTAGTTATAATTTTGTCACAAAATCAAATCATGCAAGTACTAGTTTTACTCCTACACGTGAACAAGTGGGTACTAGTCATGCTTCACAATTGGAAGATATAGGAGTAACGGGTTTTGATGAGAATGTCTATAATGAAACTTTTCAATCTAATCGGTTACGGGATGTGTTGAAAGCGAGCAGATGAACCTTTATGGGCGGGTTGTGAGGACCACACTAAGTTATCGGTGACAGCCCGACTATTAAATATCAAGGCGAAAGCATAATGTGTGTCACGGATTGCTTTAACTCTTTTGTTGAAGTAATGCGGGAATCATTGCCTCGTGATAACATCATGCCAAGTGATTTTTATGATATGAAAAAGCTAGTGGATAACTTAGGTCTTCCGGTTGTAAGGATTGATGTATGTAGTAGGGGTTGTATGATATATTGGAGAGATGATGAAAATGCAGAATCTTGCAAATTCTGTAGCCAACCTAGGTACAAGATTAAAAGGAGGCCGGGTCGTAATCAGAAGCGTAGACCATGCAAGCAAATGTTTTATCTGCCCTTAATCCCCAAATTGCAAAGGCTTTATGCGTCTAAAGCCACTGCTGAACACATGACTTGGCATGCAAATCATGAAACAGAAGAGAGTCTAATGTGTCATCCTTCAGATGCGGAGGCATGGCAACATTTTGATAGAACATACCTTGAGTTTGCGATGGAGCCTCGGAACATCAGGTTAGGTCTCTGTGTCGATGGATTTGCTCCATTTGGGAAAATAGGAAAAAGTTATTCATGTTGGCCAGTTATCTTAACGCCGTACAATCTTCCACCTGGTATGTGCATGAAGACACCTTATATGTTTTTGACATTGATCGTGACAGGGCCGCAAAATCCGAAAAAGTTGATAGATGTTTATATGCAATCATTGATTGAGGAGTTACAACGGCTATGGGTTGAAGTTGTCCCTATGTATGACGTTTCTACCGATCAAACATTTGTAATGAAGGCTGCCCTTCTTTGGACGATAAATGACTTTCCAGCTTACGGAATGTTATCTGGATGGAGTACAGCTGGGATCTTAGGATGTCCGATATGTTTGGAGAGGTCAAAGTCATTTAGATTAAAACATGGAAAGAAGCCCAGCTATTTTGACTGTCACAGACAATTTTTACCGCCAAGTCATCCTTTCAGAAGGAATAAGAAAGAGTTTACCAAGAATAGGACTGAAATAACGCGTTCACCATTGAGGTTGACTGGCGATCAAATTTGGAAGCGTGTGCAGGACTTTCCAACTGTTGTTGAGAACCCGCACGGCACGACTTTTGCGTACGGAAGTATATATAAGTGGACAAAACGCAGTATATTTTGGGATCTACCGTATTGGAAGGCCCATCTTATTCATCATAATCTTGACGTCATGCACATAGAAAAGAATGTTTTCGACAATGTCATAAATACTGTGATGGATGTCGCCGGAAAAACAAAAGACAACTTGAACGCAAGAAAAGATATAAGAGATATTTGCGATCGGTCAATACTAGTGTGGATGCAAGCAGCGGGGACCAAAATCGAAAGCAGGTTTATACATTGGATAAGGAGCGGAGGCGAGTTGTTTGTCAATGGTTGAAATCTGTGCGGTTTCCTGATGGATATGCTTCGAACCTCGGGAGATATGTTGATTTGAATGAATGCAAGTTCACAGGTTTGAAGAGTCATGATTGTCACATCCTGATGGAAAGACTAATTCCAATAGCTTTGAAGAAAGTTCTATCGAACTTTGTATGGGGCGCCATTACAGAGTTAAGCAATTTCCTCCATGATATTTGCTCGACAGTGTTAAAAGCATCGCACATGGAAAAACTAGAGAGAGATATTCCAATTATTCTTTGCAACTTAGAAAGGATATTTCCTCCAGCATTTTTTGATTCGATGGAGCATCTCTTAGTTCACTTGCCTTATGAGGCCAAAGTTGCAGGTCCCGTCCAATTTCGATGGATGTATCCATTTGAGAGGTAATGTTTTTTTTTAAAATACAGTTCAAATTAGTTTATCATATACTATGTTCCGATAAGCTTCTTTCTATTTCAACTAGATTCTTATATCATTTGAAGAAAAAAGTGAAGAATAAGGCACGTGTTGAAGCTTCAATTTGTAATGCATATATTGTGAAAGAAGTGACAACATTTGCATCATACTATTTTGAGCCGCACGTTCAGTGCAAGAGGCGGAGAGCAGGCAGAAATGATGAGGACCCCATTGATCACAATTGCACAGCATTCTCTATTTTCAATTATCTGGGTCGACCAAGCGGCGCATGTCAGTTTCGTTACTTATCAGGCGAAGAATTTCATGCAGCCCGTACTTATATTTTACTGAACTGCCCAGAAGTCGAGCCATACTTCAAGTAAGTGTAAATTTGCAAATATATATTTTGTGTGTCAAATATTTGCTAATATTTATATGGTTTTTAATATTAGAATTTTCCAAACTTCAATGTTTGGACTACAACCAAATGAGTTTGACCGTTTGTGCGATGAACAATTTGCAGCATGGTTCAAGACATATGTAAGTTGCCTATGGACCAAAACCAAGTTATTAAAATTATATACATCATTTAGTATAATATATATTATTGACTTTGTATGTGTAACCTTAGGTTCACAGTAATTATGATGAAATTGGAGGGCAAAGATTGCTATATCATCTATCATGGGATCCACAGTTAAGAGTTCGAAGTTGGCCAGCATATTTCATAAATGGATATAATTTTCATACCAAGAATATGGAATGGGAAAATCCACAATGAATAGTGGTGTGTCTGTTCGGTCATCCAATGGTGGCAGTTTAGAAGATGATTTTTATGGCTTGTTGGATGAAATCATAGAGATAAAGTACCCTGGACCATTAATGATGCGGGTTGTGTTATTTAAGTGCACGTGGTTCGACCCCATCAAAGGAATGAAGGTGCATACGAAGTTCAATTTGGTTGAAATAAATCACAAGAAAAGGTATATGAAGTATGAACCATTTGTCTTGGCACAACAAGCAATTCAAGTATGTTATGCATCATATCCTAGTTTGAAACGTGACAAAGCTGATTGGTGGGCTGTATGTAAAATCAAAGCACGGAGGAAAATCGAGGAACACTGAAAGGATAGAGCCTACCAACAAGAGGAAGTGTGTAACACGGTTGAAATTGAGGAATATAACATACCAACTTTACGAGATCCGTGTGGAGCAATGATAGATGTGGATCCAACTGAAATTTGCGAATTAAATGTACAAGAATGTTCAGAATCTGATTTTCAGACAGATGACGAAGACGAGGACGAAAACAAAGACGAAGACGAAGACGAAGACGAAGATGAAGATTAAAATTTTTGTCACAAAACACTACAGATGTGTAATTATTAATGCTACAAGTGCTATTTTGGTTATTATCATTATTGTTCTTGTTATTATTATTATTGTGCTTTTTTATTATTGTTATTGTCGATTATTCTTTTTATTTTAATTGATCGTCCAAAATTTTGTCCCTAAATGCCGACAAGTCAAATATTATTAACGTGCCCTAACATTTCCGATATTCTAATTTCCATTGCCAAATTTGAGATGCCAAAATTTTGGACTGAAAAAAAGACGTAGCAAATTTAGGACCCAAATAAATGAGAAGCTAAATTTTTGACAAAAAAAAAGACGTCACAAATTTGCAACGATTATGTAGTATGTCCATATTTGCGACGGACTCAACCTGTCCGTCGCAAATTTGCCACGGACAGGTTGAGTCCGTCGCAAATTTGCGACGGAATTTTTACCGTTCGAAATTTGCGACGGATAATTTAATCCGTCGCAAATTTGCAACGGATTTTTTTTTATGGAGCAAATTTGCGACGGATTTTTATTTCCGTCGAAAATTTTTTGTCGGTCGAAAATTTGCGACGGACATAGAAAGTCCGTTGCAAATTTGCGACGGACTATAGTGGTCCGTCGCAAATTTTGCGAGGGAATTTTTACCGTTCGAAATTTGCAACGGATAATTTAATCCGTCGCAACTTTGCGACGGATTTTTATTTCTATCGCAAATTTGCAACGGATTTTTTTTTACGTTACAAATTTGTGATGGATTTTTATTTCCGTCGGAAATTTTTTGTCGGTCGAAAATTTGCGACGGACATAGAAAGTCCGTCGCAATTGCGACGGACACTTTAAGTTCCGTCGCAAATTTGCGACATTATTACCCCCTCCTCCTCCTCCCCCATTCCCCGACGCCGTCCAAGCCCGATCTGCGCAGCTCCTCCGCCATCGTCGCCGTCGCAGCCGTCACCGTCGCCGCCCAGCCTCGCAGCCGCCCCGAAGCTCCCCCCGCCCGTCGCCGGTCGCCCATGCAGGCCCCGCCCATCGGCGGTCGCGGGCAACCCGCTCCGTGACCCACTTGCCCGTCGGCGGTCGCGGGCCGGCCGCCCCCGTAGCCCCACTGCCCGTCGCCCGCCCCCGCCGGTCGCGCCATCGCCGTCGCAGCCCGTCATCGTCGCCGTCGCCGCCTGCCAGCTCCCCCGCCGTCGCCGGTCGCCCAGTTGCAGCCCCGCCGTCGCCGGTCGCGGGCCGCCGCCCCGCAGCCCCCGTCCGTCGCCCGCCCCCGCCGGTCACGCCCTTGCCCACGCCTCGCCTCGCCGCCCTCGCCGCGTCCGTGCGGCGGCCTAAAGCCTCGCCGCCGCCAACCGAGCAGACCGACGCCGTCGCCACCCGCCTCGCAGCCCTCGGCCGCCCGCCAGGAGCCGCCCCACGTCGTCGGCCCGCGGCCGCCGCCGTCGCCGTTGCCGCCCACCATCAACCGGCCGAGGCTCTCACCGGAGTAGCCCCCGCACGTTGCCGCCCTCGCCGGAGACACATGCCCACCGTCGGCGCGGCCAACCGCCCGCCCTCGGCCGCTGGCGCGGCTGTGCCCAGCTGCCGGCCGCCCGGCCACCCGCCTCCCGGGCATGCTGGGCCGCTGCGACGCTGTCGCCTCCGCCGAAGCTGCCGTCCCGACGCTGTGCCGCGACCGACGCCGTCGCCGCCGACCGACACCGTCGCCGCCGAGCTCCGCCGTCGTTCACCCGGTCGTGGCCGAGCACATGGCCGACTAGTCACCATTTGGGCCCACGCCCGCGCTGGGACCTCCACTGTTCGATCGGCCGGTTTTTGTTGTCCTTGAACCAAATAAGCAACTCTCTAAACCCTAGTTAGTATAATTAGGTAATTAGTCGGACTTGTTTAGGGATTATTTAGGATCACTTTTCGTTGGCTAAGTTACGGATCGATTTCAGGATTGCATGTGGCTTTGATCGATGGTCGACTGGTTAATTTGTCTATTATGTGGATGATTAAGCGTTAAATGACGATATGGTGATTGATTAAGCGTTTTCACAGAAAATACTTGAAAATTGAACAATTCTATAAAAAATCATGAAAAATTACGGAAAATTAAAAAAACGGTATATGTTGGCAACAAATATGAAATTTGACCGTAAAAGTTTTTTAAAATTTTTAAAAAACTAAAATTTCATAATATCACAAAATGGCAAAAATTAATAGTGACCACCCATTTTGAGTGAAATTTAGTTTTTTTAACGTTCCGGGACAAAAAATATTAAAATATTAAAAATTTTCATAACCTTATAAAATGGCTTAAAATAAATGTGGTCACCCATTGTGAGAGAAATTTTTATTTTTTTGGGTGAAAAAAAAAATTAAAAAAATATAAAATTTCAAAACTGCATAGAATTGCCTAGAAAACATGTGGCCATTAAATTTTTTTAGGTGGCCAAAAAAAATTAGAATTTAAAAATTTTCAAAACTTCACGGAATGTCTTATAATACCTGTGGCCACCCACTTTTAGTTATATTTAATTTTTTTAACGTGCCCTAAAAATTATTAAAATAAAGAAGGACAAAAATTTTGGAAACTTTACCTATTAGCTTAGACTACCTGTGGCCACCCAATTTTAGTATGGAAAAAAAATTTTATTTCATGGAAAAAATTTCATATTAAAAAATAATAATTTAAAAATTATAAAAAATTTTAAATTTCAAAACTTTACAGAATGTCTTAGAATATCGGTGGCCACCAACTTTTAGTGAAATTTTTTTTAGGTCCCAAAAAAAATTTAACAATAATAACAATTTTTCTCTTACAAAACTTTACGGAATGACTTAGAATACTTGTGGCCACCCACTTTCAGTGAAATTTTAATTTTTGTACATGGTCAAAAAAAATTTAATCAAAATGAATGCGATTCATATAGTGATGTTTGATACTTGTGGCCACCCATATCATGCTCATATATTGATGTTTCATATCAAAATGAATGTGATTCATAGTATATTTGTTCGTAGGAAATTGTACATCATAAGCACTCGACATTGGCTCATTTCAAGGAAACATTTTCTCAGTCTTTCCATCAAAATGGTAAGCTTCGTCATGTACATCATTATGTGTCCTAATACGTGTCAATAGTTCTTTACATATTCGCATAACCTTCCTACTTGTCAGTATAAACGTGGAGGTCATTCGTATAGAAGACAAGCCTCTTCCTCGTCCTCGTCCCCGTCCCTTTCCTCTTCCCCTGTCCCGTCATCTAACCCTCAACTACAATATGGTCCGTCACAATATGGACACGTTGGCCCTTCCTCCAACACTCAATAACATGTTACGGGACTTGGCCACATGCGAACTGAATCTCCTCCAATTCAATCTCCTTTAGCTCCCTCTCCTTCCGTTCCACCTCATTATTCGGCGGAACAATCGAATATTGACGGAAACACAGGTCAAGAAGATAACCGATTCTTCATATGCCCATTTGGAGATTTGTAAGTACTTCATTTTTATTTTAATATATGTAATATTTAGGGCTTTAGATATTGATGTCAACTGAATTGTCGATGTTGCACAATATCCGTATGATTGCAAATTCACGGATGCTCCGTCTGTTGTGAGGGAATTGAACAAAATAGTAAGAAACTTTTGGATGGGAGAGTATATTACTTACAGAAGTGTTCCACAAGAAGTGAAAGAAATGTGGTGGAATGAGTTCAACGTAAGTTTTACATATTTTATTTTCTCACCAATTAAGTTTGGTATAGTATATTGATGGTCAAGAATGATGTAAAGGGACCAGAACAACTCTGTAGTTTTCGATACCTAAAGTACCAGATATTTTCCCCGACATGAACTTTACAAAATATGTCTATATTTGTCTGGTGCATGGTTATGGATATGTGATCATCATAATAACTTTCAATTTGTGTTTTTATTCATTGCAGCGGAAGTTCAAGTGGGAGGAAGCGGAAGACAATGAAGTGAGAAGAATTTTCGATAAGAAAAACGGTGATTTTATGCGAAATGTCATGAATAGAGCGAAGATCAAGCAAGTGAAGCCGTCTTTCTTTACAGCTGACAATTGGGCGGCAATTAACAGATTTTGGGCATCTGAACAGAGTCGGCAACTCTGTGAGCAGAATAAGAAGAATCGATCTTCTAGTTCTAGTGATGGGTCAGCCACATATGCTTGGGGCTCTATCAACATTGCGGAGCATCGCAAATGACTGGTAAGTCTGTTAAATGAGTTATAAGTTAATTTAATTCAATTACTCATGTTTACATTTTGTAAGCACAAGAATTGGGGACGGAACCGACATTTGCAGCTACATTTGAATGCACATTTCAAAAGAAAGATAAGACATGGACTGGCGATCGAGCAAAAGCTGTTAAGGTATGTAAGGTTATACTTTGGCTTATATATAAACTATAATGAAAACCGTGAATGCTTTCAATATTTATGGTAGATATATATAGTGATTTTATTTTCATCTACATTGTTAATGTAGGAAAAATATGATGAACTTTTAATGACCAGTGCTAGTGGTAGTGATGATTGTCCTGAGTCCGAGCCATCAGTTGATAATATGGCATTATGGATGGAGGCAACGGGTGGGGTGAAAAAAGGGAAAATATTTGGGATGGGATCGTTGTCAAGGATGTACATGCCAAATAATCCTGGAAGTTCATCATCCACTGCGACTGGTCGAAGGAGGTCACGACAAGACGAGCAATTGACCCAAAAAGTGCATCGTCCGAATAATTTACTTGTTCAGAAGGACGAACAAAAAAATAACTTGGAACAACAAATGAGACTCGTTATGCGACACCTTAACCTCAATCGCTATGACGATCCTCCTGTACCTCCAGCCAATCCAATATGTGATGGGCACAATGATGATCAACACATTGATGCCGAGAATGCTGATGATGATGATGATGATGATTTTCTCCAGACTTTCTAGTTAAAATTCTCAAAATCGGGGGTAAGCTTGCTTCATAATCTTGGTTTTTCATAATTTCACTCATATTCATATGTAAGAATATTTATGTTCGTCCTGAAACGTATTTTTGTTAACCCTCTTGTTATTTTACACCTAGTTTCACATCCATGCATAAACGCTTCTTTTATATTCTGGACTTATTTATGTATCGACATTTCGTCAGGTCTCGACAAAAGTGACTACTTTTGGTGTCTTGCCATCGTACCAAAGCTGCCTCTTCTCGTGTATTGTCACGCCCCGCACCCTACGAGCGCGCGGTCATCCCTTGGTGGTCGATCATTGAACGCGACGTCCCAGGACGCGTCGCCGACCCAAATGAAACACCCAACAATAAAAGCAAGCGGAAGCGAAACTAATTAACCCAGACAATAAACAACGACAAAGGGATAGTGCGAAACAATAATTGCATACCATCATAAAATAGTCACTATACAAAACGATAACTCGGGCTACCAATTTAGAACCACAGTTTTCAAAAGGGGGCGGTGGTTGACGAACTTATCTCCTCTACAAAAGGTACTCAAAAGACAGGGTAAATGATCTATTCTTCAATCCCTGTGGTGCTCTGGCGGCGTCTCCGAATCAATTACGGTCGCGGATCTGAAATGGTTATATAATAACCGTGAGAACGAGTCTCAATAAGCAACCCCCTAAACCCCACGTAGGCCAATGCGTACCCAGACAAGTCATACATGCAATCTACCCCATAACATATAAAATTCGCATAATTGTACTTACCTCGTCATCAAGTCCATGCCAACTCTACACGTTAGTCGTCACGTGATAAGGCAATAATATTAATTAAATAACACATCACAAGTCGCTCAAACACCAACCACGCTTTCACTCAATCACTCCAACTAATTCAACCAATCAATTCAATCACACTCAATTCGCATGCGTGGCCGAGCAACTTTCTCACGACCTCCCAGTCCTTTCACACGGCCCGCGTCAACACGCCTCGAGCCAGCCCTCGAGATCAAGCCGGGCTCGGTCCCCGCGTAACCACGCCTCAGGACATTTCTCTCGACCCGCGTAACCACGCCTCGGTCCTTACTTGCCTTTCTAGCCACACCCGCGTAACCACGCCTCGGGTTAGCGGCCCCGAGATCAAGCCGGGCTCGGTCCCGCGTAACCACGCCTCGGGACGTTTCTCTCGACCCGCGTAACCACGCCTCGGTCCGTACTTGCCTTTCTAGCCACACCCGCGTAACCACGCCTCGGGTTGGCACCTCGGATCAAGCCGGGCTTCGTCCCTCACTGGACATTTCACACTTTCCCACGACCCGCGCTACTGCACCTCAGGTCAGCCCTTAGATCAAGCCGGGCTTTTCTCATGCACATGCACCACAATACAAAATTCACCATGCTCTTAGTCATATAAATCAACTTCAATCACCACCCTTTCACCAATGTCAATCTAGCACGCCACATCAGTCAACTCAATTCATGCTCCCCACATCGGTCCACCGACCCGACATTCATGTCGGCACATTCAATTAATTCAATTCACCCACAAGCGCCACAACAATTCAGTCAGGCATATTTATCTCAGTAAATCACTAAATTAGTCACACAATTACCGCCACAATAATTCATAAATCGAGCACAATCAGTCAAATTAGCCCACGCCTAATTAAATTCCTAAGCCGGTACTAAATTTCACCCTAAACAAGTCTAAAAATACCCAAAGTACTAGGTAGGGTTTAGGAAGTCACTTACTTGGTTTTGGCCAGGAGAAAATCGGCTCGGGCCTAAAATGGCCCGGGTGAACAGTGACGAACTAGGCGCGGGCACGGGCCAACGGGCACGGTGGCCGGCCAACGCGGCACAATGGCCGGACGCGCGCAGCGGCGCTGGGCGCGGTGGCCGTGCGGCGTGCCAAGGCGCGCGACGGCGAACGGACGGGCGACGCGCCTAGTCGGACGGGCGACGCGCCTGGTCGGACGGGCACGGCGCCGGGCGAGCTCGGCCACGACGCTCGGCCATGGGCACGACCTCGGCCACGGCACAAGGCTCGGCCACGGGCTCGGGAACGGGCACGGCGACGGGCGCGCGGCTTGGTCGCGTGGGCGACGAGCCGGGCTACGGCCCGGGCTGGCTGGTCGGGCGGGCGACCGGCGGCGACGGCGACGCGGCGGCGACGAGCGGCGGTGAGCGGCGGTGAGCTGGCCGGGCGAGCCGGCGATGGAGGAGCCGGCCAGCGAGCAAGAACGACGGGGACGGCCGGGCGACGTGGCGACGACTCGCAGCTAGCGGCGGTGGACAGCACGGGACGGTCGAGCTCAGGTCGGCGAGCTCCCAGTGCACGAACAAACGAGCGGCGAAGGCGATGGGCGAGCTCCGCGGCGGCGAGCCGGGACAGCGAGTGAAGCGGAGCAAGGCGGCCGGCCGGGCAGCGCGGGGCCGAGACAGGCAGTGGCGGCGAGCCAAGCTCGCGCGCTTGGGAAGGAAGGGAGGCGGCGTCGGGGCGGGGCTATCGGGCGACACGGCGGCGCGACGACGGCGCGAGGAAGACGGCGGCGGCGGAGCTCGGCGGTCAGGCGGGCTCGGGCGGCGGTCGGCTGGGTGAGCAGGAGCGGGGCGAAGCAGAACCAGACGCCGGCGAAGAACAAGGAAAAGAAAGAAGAAGAAAGGAGAAGAAGGAAGAGAGAAGGGAGGAGAGAGAGAGGGGGGAACAGGTCTGCTTTCATGCAGAGACACAGGAGGGGACGTGAGCTGAGAGGGGGACGTGCGCGAGAGAGAGAGAAAGAGAGGACAGACGGAACAGAGGGAAACGTGAGCGGGAAAAGATGAGGAAAGAGGGAGAGAGAGAGAGAGAGAGAGAGAGAGAGAGACGTGCGCAGGAGGGGACGTTGCACGGGGGTGGGTGGCGCGGCGCAGAGGAGAAAGGAGAGAGAGAGAAAGAAAAAGCTAATATTTATCCTCGAGCGCGAACCAACGGACACGGTTCAAACTAAATATTATTCTAACTATCGCGATTCAAACCCGGAAAAAGATCTAACTGTCCCCGAAAAATCCCAAACAATAATATAAGACAACGGGCCAAAATAAAATAACTCGAAACACACTACGAGGGAGGTCTACCAGTCCAAATTCGCACCCGGTCCAAAAATCCACTTTCTCACTATTCCTAATCACCTCGACGCTGGCCACAATAATATCGACACCGTTCAATTTATTTCGTCCCGAAACTCTCGAAAATCGACTGCCAAGGTCAGGGTCTAAATAACGGCCAAATTCGATCGAATGCGATTCTAGCGAAATCTCAAGGTTTAAAAATAATAACCGGGAGTGATCAGTTCCCGGCGAGATTTTTACTATAAGCACACTGACGAAATACCCGTTTTATAAATCCCAAAAATGGGCCAAAATTCGGAATGTCACAACTCTTCCCCCCTTACAAAAATTTCGTCCTCGAAATTTACAATTCAACCCAACTATTCAAACAAATGAGGGTACTGGTGTCGCATCAACTCTTCACTTTCCCACGTCGCACCTTCAGTTCCATGGTGCTCCCAAATCACCTTGACCATCGGAATTTTCTTGTTCCGCAGCACTCTTTCTATTCTGTCTTCGATCCGAACTGGCTTTTCCACATACGACACTCGTCGTCCATGTCTATCTCTTCGTAGTTCAAGCACGTGGGTCGGGTCCGGTTCATACTTTCTTAACATTGACACGTGGAATACGTTGTGCACTTGAGACAAATTTGGTGGTAGCGCGAGACGGTAGGCCAGGTACCAATTCTCTCTAAGACCTCGAATGGGCCCACGTACCTCGGGCTCAACTTCCCTTTCTTACCAAACCGAGATAATCCTCTCATAGGCGATACCTTGAGGAAAACGTGGTCCCCCACTTGAAATTCCAAAGGCCTACGTCTCCGGTCCGCATAATTCTTTTGGCGGCTACGAGCGGTCTTAAGCCTATCCCGAATTATCTTGACTGTCGACCGATTGCTTGAACCAACTCGGGACTGTGATGCTCCTCTCACCAACTTCATCCCAACAAACCGGTGTTACGCAAGCCACCGCCATAAAGTGCCTCGAATGGTGCCATTCGATACTTTGCTTGGTAGCTATTGTTGTAGGCGAATTCCACCAAATGTAGCTGTTCCTCCCAACCACCCTTAAAATCCAAAACACATGCTCGCAAAGACATGTCTTCCAAGGTCTGAATCGTCCTTTCGGGACCGGCCATCCGTCCGGGGATGATAGGCCGTGCTAAACGTAACTCGTTCCTAATGCCGCATGAAGACTTTTCCAAAAGGCGGCGTAAATTTAGGATCCCGATGCAAGTGATTGTCACCGGCACTCCGTGCGACGGACTATTTGTCGCACGTAAATCTCGGCATACCTTTCCAAGGCGAAGTCCTTTCGTACAGTAGAAAATGTGCTGACTTTGTCAATCGGTCGACTACCACCCAAATCGAATCATGACCCTTTGACTTCTCGGTAATCCCATTACAAAGTCCATCGTGATGTGTTCCCATTTCCACTCGGGAATTTCCAATGGCTGCAACATACCACCCGGCTTACAATGTTGTGCCTTCACTTGCTGACATGTTAAACACTTGGCCACGTGCTTGGCTACGTCCACTTTCATGCCGTTCCACCAATAATGCTGTCGCAAGTTCTGATACATTTTCGTACTACCCGGGTGAATACTGTAATTGCTACGGTGTGCTTCAGACAAAATCTCTTCCTTCAGTTCTGTATCACTGGGTACACATAACCGTCCACGGAACTTTAGAATTCCATCCTCGGATACCTGAAAATCTGATTTCCTTTTTGTGGCATCCATACTCAAAATCTTCGAGTCTCCGGTCCGTCGATTGTAAAGCCTTAATCTTAGTCTCGTATTTACGGTTCAATCCTCGTACGCAAGTAGACTCGAGACATGACTCACTTCAAACTTAAATTCTGAATCCCGAACTCCCTCCAACGAGTCCACTCCTTGACCATCATATGCGCGATGCTCGATTTCCGACTCAGTGCATCCGCTACCTTATTAGCTTTTCCAGGGTGATACATAATTTCGCAGTCGTAATCCTTAAGGAGTTCCATCCAACGGCGCTGTCTCATATTTAATTCCTTTTGGGAGAACAAGTACCTTAAACTTTGATGGTCCGTATAAATCTGAAATTTCTCGCCACACGGGTAGTGTCTCCAAATCTTAAGAGCGAAAATAATCGCGGCCAATTCCAAGTCATGCGTCGGATAGTTACCGCTCGTGTGGCCTCAATCGTCGCGATGCGTATGCCACTACTTTCCCGTGTTGCATTAGCACGCATCCTAATCCTCTCAACGACGCGTCACTGTAAATCTCATATCCTCCCTGGCCTGACGGGATCGTTAACACTGGGCGCGGTCGTCAATCTCTGTTTTAATTCTTGGAAGCTCCTTTCGCACTTATCCGTCCATTCAAACCTCATCTCCTTCTTTAGTAACCGTGTCAACGGCGTCGCTAATGCCGAAAACTTCTCCACGAAGCGTCTATAATAACCTGCTAGTCCGAGGAAGCTCCGAACCTCGGTTACTGTTGTCGGTCTCGGCCAATTCGTGACGGCTTCAATCTTTGTCGGGTCCACCGCAATTCCTTCTCCGGATATCACATGTCCTAAGAACGCCACTTGGTGAAGCCGAGTCGCACTTACGAACTTAGCGTAGAGTGCGTGTTCCCTTAAGGTCCGTAGAACCTTTTCCAAATGTACCTCGTGCTCGGCGGAACTCTTTGAATACACCAGAATATCATCTATGAACACGATCACAAACTGATCTAAAAATTCCTTGAATACCCGATTCATTAAATCCATAAAGGCTGCAGGGGCGTTCGTCAGTCCAAACGGCATTACCGTAAACTCATAGTGTCCATACCTCGTCCTAAATGCCGACTTCGGCACGTCCTCCTTCTTGATCCTCAATTGGTGATAGCCAGTCCTCAGATCGATTTTTGAAAACACCGACGCCCCTTGCAACTGATCAAATAGGTCATCAATCCTTGGTAGCGGATACTTATTCTTAATGGTCACCTGGTTCAATTGTCTGTAGTCAATGCACAACCTCAAGGATCCATCCTTTTTCCTCACGAATAACACTGGCGCTCCCCATGGAGACGCACTAGGGCGAATGAAGCCTTTGTCCAACAACTCTTGCATTTGGACTTTTAATTCCTTCAATTCCGACAGTGACATCCTATAGGGTGCTTTCGAGATCGGTTCCGTCCCTGGGGCTAACTCAATTGCGAACTCCACTTCTCGATCAGGTGGCAGTCCCGGCAATTCCTGAGGAAAGACATCGGGAAAGTGGCACACCACGGCTATGTCTTCTAGTCTCGGCTCTCCAGCCGTCGAATCGATTACATTTGCCAGAAATCCTTGGCACCCTTCATCTAACAGCTTTGTTACCTCGAGCGATGAAATCCAGGGGATCGAGGTTCCTCCTCGGTTTCCCACAAATTCAAATCTAGGATGTCCAATCGGATTAAACTGGATCACCACCTTTACTACGATCCATAACGGCTCTGCGCTTGACTAGCCGATCCATACCAATAATCACATCGAAGTCATGCATACATAATACCGCCAAATCTATCCTTCCTTCTCTATCACCAATCACTATTTTACAATCGGGACACCCAAACGTAATCAGCACTTTATCATTCAGCGGAGTAGTCACACACAGCATAACATCAAGCAATTTTGGCTCAATCCCAGATAATTCAACGAACTGCTCAGATATAAATGAATGCGACGCCCCCGGATCAAACAAGGCATAAGCAGCATGATCACAGAGAGAGACCGTACCTGTGACCACGCCAGGCGCGTCCTGAGCCTCCCTCCTTGCCATTGCATATACCCGTCCTTGGGCCGGCGGCCGATTCTGAGTGGCCGGCTGGATAGCTCTAATTTGATTTCCATTCCGAGGCGGCGGCGGCGGCAGAAGTGCAGGTGACCCGGCCTGCTTGTTGTTTGGACATTCTCTCATCTTATGGCCCCTTCCACCACATGTAAAACATGCTCCGCCCCTATTTGGGCAAGGTCCATTCCCGTGTTTTCCACCACACAACCTACACGGGGCGTTCTGGTAACGGTTTGGCTTCCCGATATTCCTCCGAGCGGGTGGAACGAAGCGACTATTTCCCGTCATGGGTCCTTTCCCCAGTTGACGGTTGTCCCTAGTCGGGGCATACCGCGATCCAGAAGCGGCAGCTCGATCCGTCTGGTCTCGCTCAATTGCCTGAGCCCTTTCATATATCTCATTGTAGCCTCTTAAGTTCAACGAGATCATCTGGCTGCGAAGGTCCGGCTTCAGCCCATCCCGGAACCTCCTAGCTTTGTCCATCGGGTCCTCCACCATCCTGGGGGCAAATTTGGATAGTCTTGCGAACTCGGCCTCATACTGATCTACCGATCTCTGACCTTGGCGGAGCCCCACAAATTCAGCCAATTTCTGTTCTCGGGCACTTTCCGAGAAATACTTGCCATTGAAGGTCTCGGTAAAAACAATCCAATTCGGGCGGTACCGGGAACACTTGACCCACAGGTGGCCCTCCACCAATCACTTGCATTATTCTGAAGGCGATAAACTGCTAGCGTCACTTTCTCTTCCTCAGTACACCCCAGCACCTCAAAAGCTTTCTCTAGCTCTTCTACCCATCTTGGTGCAGCCTCGGGGTCGCCTCTCCCATCAAACTTCGGGGGTTTCAACCTCAGAAATTGCTCAACTAGCTTGGACATCGGCCTGTTCGCATTTACTCGCACTATACCCGGATTTCCACTAATCACATTATTCCCCTGATTTCCATTATTCCCTATGATCTCACCGGGTAAATGCAAGAGCAATGGCGCCGCGCTCCTTTCTCCCGTCCTGTCTACCCGATAATAATCCCGCTTCCTCAAGTACCCTCCACACTTCATCCAATCTGGGATCCCCCACAACTCCAGCTTGCGGGGCTATATGACCTCGACCTCGACCTCTACCTCGACCTCGACCGCTCATCTTACCGGTCCTCACAAGGCTCACCTGCTAAATTCCACGCAGGAATTAGAAACCTAGGCCAACTACACCAGTCTAAGCCCTAGGCAGTGCATCACAACACATTTCATTAAGCAGGCAGCCAACCACAACAACACCCAATCACAACCAACAGAGTTCATGCACTTAGCTCAAGTCCTGACGCACCTGCACCTCACATAATATTGCATAAAAACCACTCAGCAATCACAATCATACAGTCTGGGGTACGCATGGCACACAAATCTCCTTAACTGTCTACCCCAAAGTCATCGCTCCTTATCACTCCAGGCTTCGACCATCTTGGTTCGAGCTGACCTTGCTCTGATACCAAATCAACGGGGATGTCACGCCCCGCACCCTACGAGCGCGCGGTCATCCCTTGGTGGTCGATCATTGAACGCGACGTCCCAGGACGCGTCGCCGACCCAAATGAAACACCCAACAATAAAAGCAAGCGGAAGCGAAACTAATTAACCCAGACAATAAACAACGACAAAGGGATAGTGCGAAACAATAATTGCATACCATCATAAAATAGTCACTATACAAAACGATAACTCGGGCTACCAATTTAGAACCACAGTTTTCAAAAGGGGGCGGTGGTTGACGAACTTATCTCCTCTACAAAAGGTACTCAAAAGACAGGGTAAATGATCTATTCTTCAATCCCTGTGGTGCTCTGGCGGCGTCTCCGAATCAATTACGGTCGCGGATCTGAAATGGTTATATAATAACCGTGAGAACGAGTCTCAATAAGCAACCCCCTAAACCCCACGTAGGCCAATGCGTACCCAGACAAGTCATACATGCAATCTACCCCATAACATATAAAATTCGCATAATTGTACTTACCTCGTCATCAAGTCCATGCCAACTCTACACGTTAGTCGTCACGTGATAAGGCAATAATATTAATTAAATAACACATCACAAGTCGCTCAAACACCAACCACGCTTTCACTCAATCACTCCAACTAATTCAACCAGTCAATTCAATCACACTCAATTCGCATGCGTGGCCGAGCAACTTTCTCACGACCTCCCAAGTCCTTTCACACGGCCCGCGTCAACACGCCTCAGGCCAGCCCTCAGATCAAGCCGGGCTCAGTCCCGCGTAACCACGCCTCAGGACATTTCTCTCGACCCGCGTAACCACGCCTCGAGTCCTTACTTGCCTTTCTAGCCACACCCGCGTAACCACGCCTCGGGTTGGCGCCACCCGAGTCAAGCCGGGCTCGGTCCGCGTAACCACGCCTCGGGACGTTTCTCTCGACCCGCGTAACCACGCCTCGAGTCCGTACTTGCCTTTCTAGCCACACCCGCGTAACCACGCCTCAGGTTGGCAGCCCTCAGATCAAGCCGGGCTTCGTCCCTCACTGGACATTTCACACTTTCCCACGACCCGCGCTACTGCGCCTCAGGTCAGCCCTTAGATCAAGCCGGGCTTTTCTCATGCACATGCACCACAATACAAAATTCACCATGCTCTTAGTCATATAAATCAAGTTCAATCACCACCCTTTCACCAATGTCAATCTAGCACGCCACATCAGTCAACTCAATTCATGCTCCCCACATCGGTCCACCGACCCGACATTCATGTCGGCACATTCAATTAATTCAATTCACCCACAAGCGCCACAACAATTCAGTCAGGCATATTTATCTCAGTAAATCACTAAATTAGTCACACAATTACCGCCACAATAATTCATAAATCGAGCACAATCAGTCAAATTAGCCCACGCCTAATTAAATTCCTAAGCCGGTACTAAATTTCACCCTAAACAAGTCTAAAAATACCCAAAGTACTAGGTAGGGTTTAGGAAGTCACTTACTTGGTTTTGGCCCGGAGAAAATCGGCTCGGGCCTAAAATGGCCCGGGTGAACAGTGACGAACTAGGCGCGGGCACGGGCCAACGGGCGCGGTGGCCGGCCAACGCGGGCACAATGGCCGGACGGCGCGCCTTGGCGCGCGGGCGCGGTGGCCGTGCGGCGTGCCAAGGGCGCACGGGCGAACGGACGGGCGACGCGCCTAGTCGGACGGGCGACGCGCTGGTCGGACGGGCACGGCGCCGGGCGAGCTCGGCCACGACGCTCGGCCATGGGCACGGCCCTCGGCCACGGGCACAAGGCTCGGCCACGGGCTCGGGAACGGGCACGGCGACGGGCGCGCGGCTTGGTCGCGTGGGCGACGAGCCGGCTACGGCCTAGCCGGGCTGGTCGGGGCGGCGACCGGCGGCGACGGCGACGCGCGCGACGAGCGGCGGTGAGCTGGCCGGCGAGCCGCGATGGAGGAGCCGGCCGGCGAGCAGCAACGACGGGGGCGGGCTGGGCGACGTGGCGACGACTCGCAGCGGCGGCGGTGGACGGCACGGGACGAGTCCTAGCTCGGGTCGGCGAGCTCCCAGGTGTACGAACAAACGAGCGGCGAAGGCGACGGGGCGAGCTCCGCGGCGGCGGGCTGGACAGACGAGCGGAGCAAGGCGGCCGGTAGGCGGCCGCGGGCCGAGACAGTGCGGTGGCGAGCCAAGCTCGCGCGCTTGGGAAGGAAGGGAGGCGGCGTCGGGGCGGGGCTATCGGGCGACACGGCGGCGCGACGACGGCGCGAGGAAGACGGCGGCGGAGCTCGGCGGTCAGGCGGGCTCGGGCGGCGGTCGGCTGGGTGAGCAGGAGCGGGGCGAAGCAGAACCAGACGCCGGCGAAGAACAAGGAAAAGAAAGAAGAAGAAAGGAGAAGAAGGAAGAGAGAAGGGAGGAGAGAGAGAGGGGGGGAACAGGTCTGCTTTCATGCAGAGACACAGGAGGGGACGTGAGCTGAGAGGGGGACGTGCGCGAGAGAGAGAGAAAGAGAGGACAGACGGAACAGAGGGAAACGTGAGCGGGAAAAGAGGAGGAAAGAGGGAGAGAGAGAGAGAGAGAGAGAGAGAGAGAGAGAGAGAGACGTGCGCAGGAGGGGACGTTGCACGGGGGTGGGTGGCGCGGCGCAGAGGAGAAAGGAGAGAGAGAGAAAGAAAAAGCTAATATTTATCCTCGAGCGCGAACCAACGGACACGGTTCAAACTAAATATTATTCTAACTATCGCGATTCAAACCCGGAAAAAGATCTAACTGTCCCCGAAAAATCCCAAACAATAATATAAGACAACGGGCCAAAATAAAATAACTCGAAACACACTACGAGGGAGGTCTACCAGTCCAAATTCGCACCCGGTCCAAAAATCCACTTTCTCACTATTCCTAATCACCTCGACGCTGGCCACAATAATATCGACACCGTCCAATTTATTTCGTCCCGAAACTCTCGAAAATCGACTGCCAAGGTCAGGGTCTAAATAACGGCCAAATTCGATCGAATGCGATTCTAGCGAAATCTCAAGGTTTAAAAATAATAACCGGGAGTGATCAGTTCCCGGGCGAGATTTTTACTATAAGCGCACTGACGAAATACCCGTTTTATAAATCCCAAAAATGGGCCAAAATTCGGAATGTCACATGTATGGTTTTTCTGCGTCTTCTATGATTGTCCCGTCTCTTAGTTCATGTTTTGAATGTATTGTAAGATTGGATATCAAATAGCATCATGTCAGACTCTGCAACTTTCCTTCAGTTATTTTTTTCAATTATATGTCATTGTGGCTGGTTTGTCAGAATCTATGATTTGTTCGTTTTTCTGTTTCAATTATATGTCATTGTCTCCTTTGTTTGATATGGACAAGAATTTATGGCTGAAATGATGTAAAAATAGCGACGAATATTTTAAGTCGAATTTTGCGATCATTACAGTTTGTCGCTAATTTGCGACGAATACATTTTGCAACGAATTTCGCGACGATTTTGCGACGAAATTTGCACGAATTTTACGACGAAATATTTGCGACGAATTTTGCAACGGATTGTATTCGTGGCTATTTTGCGACGAAATTTGCGACGAAATTTTGCGACGAATTTACGACGACTTTGCGACGAATTTTGTGACGGATAGCGTTCGTCGCAAATTTGCGACGAAATATTTGCGACGAATTTTGCGACGGATTGTATTCGTGGCTAATTTGCGACTAATTTTGCGACGAACTTTTAAATTTTCCATCGCAAAATTTTGCGACGACCTAGTAGCGACGGAATTTTTTCCGTCGCAAATTCGATTTGTGACGGATTTTTCCAAATTTTCCGTCGCAAATTTCGTCGCTAATCCGGTGTTTTTTTGTAGTGAACGGGAGGAAGTTGAGTATCAAAGCCAAGAAATGAAAAATTAAGACACTCAAAAAGTTCAAATTCGACTTGGATTTGTTTACTAGAAATTCATGGATTAGAATTTATAACGTTCCGCAGATTCAGTTCAAATTTTGTGATACTTGCTGAACAAATTCCTCTTAAACCTATAATAAGATCATGGGATTCGAATTGGAATTCATTCTTAGCCCACAATCCAAAAATTGATTATCATCTCTTTAGAACCGAGGGATTGGGAAGCTGATAAAATTCGATCCGCTTGCACTATTACGATCATTCTCCTCATTTCAAAAGTTATACTATGAATCTGTTTTATCACAGTTGATTGTAATCATACACATTAGATACGGTGGCTCTCGTGCAAGATCCATCCTTTCATCAGTTGAAATTTAGCGGATCGAGTTTAGACAAATGGTATTATTACTATCAAATTCTTGAAATGATTGATTGTATGCATTAAGAAGTAGCAGTATATAATCTATCTAGTAAATTATTGAGTGAATTTAGTGCATCAACTCCATTGAATTTGATCCGGTAAAAATAATAAACTCCATATGAATCTCTTCAGCTTCAACGATTCAGATCTAGTTTTTTTTTTCTTTTTTTTGGGTGGGGGGGGTGCGGGGGCGGGGGCGGTCAGAAGGTCTAGATCTAGTTTACTACATATACTATATGGTCTAGATCTAGTTTACAATTCGAAAAAAAAAATTAAATGAACTCCTAAACGTTGGACTTTTGGTAACCACTTCTCACCAACTGCATATATTTTTCAGTTAATAATTTCATACTTATTAGGTGCAAATAACTGCCTCAACGTTGGACTTTTGCTAACCACTTCTCACCAGCTGCCCAAGTTTACCAACTTGGTGACATATATCTCTAAAGTTTACGTCAAGTGGCAATGTAAAGAGAAGCTTGAAATTAAACGAACTCCTAAGCCATATTGAACCGATAGAATAATTGCAGTAGGGAAATGCATAGGCAGACAGAGAGATTGTTTTTTTTTTTTTTGGTCAAGAAGACAGAGACTGTTAGGTGCTCCCAAAACACCACATGATGGTCCATTCAACCAATCTGCTCCATCATAATATTTTTTTCTTTACAGGAAAGTCAAAAGTTCATGGCACTTGATATTGAATAATTAAATGGGTCGTTGATGAATGATGACATGATGCTTTGGAAGCATCTAACATTTTTTGACAATAACAAACAGTTGTGGATGAGCTGTTGCCAACTCATTTATTAATATTAGTTCAGACAGTATATCCATTTATAAAGTATCGATTCGTGTCAATTGATGTTAGTCTATTTTATCTTCTTATTCATTACTTTTTTATTTATTGAGGATGAAGAATTTAAATATAAACGGGAGTAAAAACTATATATTGCCAAAAATGTTGATCCACATGATTCAGCATAAGACATTATGTATGATTAACAATTTGGTCGGACCATTTTCTTTTACCAATAGAGAAATTTTCTCATATCGTGTATTTGTAATGTGTGCAAAGCCTAAAATTTCACGAGACTCGAACCCCAATTTTTTTTTTTTGGTCAGACTTGAAACATAATTTGATTGCTTGAAAACATACAATATATTTTTTTTCTGCTTCTCTTCTGAAGACTGCAGATCACTCATAGACATTAATATATGAAAATAATATTCTACAACAAAGAGCATGACAGCTATAATACTCAAAGATGTTTAAATGATGTGACGACGAATTTTCTAAATCGTAATAAGAAGAATTTAACGTAATTTTAAGTTTTGAACTGTAATTTCTATATTTTAATCTTTCAATATATAATCTAGATAATTTTGAAATGATGCAACAAAATGTTAAGTACTGAAAAATTAGCACATAAATTTACCAATGTTATCCTTCATATATTTTCTTATCAAAATAATTACATGATTGATTGGCAAAAGATTAGTGCAGTATTAATAGTTGTCGGTATGTTTAGAAAACGTACAATCGAAATTAATCATACAGTTCTCGTGAATAGTAGTGGTTTTATAGCTACTATGAAATGATGTTTGTTGTACGTAGACCGAGTTTATGCAAGACCTTCTCCGTTGGGAATGAAGTGGGTATAGGTAATGTCAAATAGTCATGTGACTCACATTGACAAAAGACGAAGGAATAAACCAAAGGGTAGGGTTCTTTAATTAACGCCAAAATCTAAAAACTTTGCTAATAAGCATGTAGATGTGTCACGCCCCGGCCCTATTCCCCGAGGCTCGGGCGCACGACACCCCTTTTTAGGTCATTTAATTGCGACATCCCAAGAGGCGTCGCCGACCCATCATGTTATCTAACAACTAAGCACATGCGGAAGCGAAATCCAAATCACCCAACCAACAACAACAACCAAACAACAACAATAGGGATAGCAAGGGAAACACATTCACAAAAGTATGCTTCATATATATGCATTAACAACCCACATGTCGCGCCGTGCTTTTTGGGCACGCTAAGTAGGTACTTCCATTTGTCATGAATGAGGAAACTATCCTCGAATGAACTACTAGGGTCCGATGCGGATATTTCGCTCAAACGTCCCACAGACATCCCATCACTAGACAAACGAGGGGTCTCTCCCAGACCATACCTCACGTGACAGCGGGTTGTGATTTTTTATCTTTTATTTAGTCTGAATTTTGATTTAGAGACGCCACTAATCATTATTAATAGGTTGACTAGAAACCTAATTGAGGTACGGGAGAAATAACACGATTCTACGAACCAGAGATTCTGAATACGGGGACTTGGTTACGCTAATGATCCCGAATCGAGATCCCTAACACCCTTTCAATACCTAAAACGATATGATGTGTCTAACGTGCCACATGAATTTCCTAGGTCTATCCACTAATACTAACCATTCTAAATGTGAGAACTCAATCAATCAATATAAGCAACACAATCAATTGCAATCAAACAAAACAATCCTAGTTTGGGTCTCTAAAATAAAAATCAATACAAAACATCTAAACCCTAGTAAAGCCCTAAAGGCTTATTCGTTCAGTGATATGTGTTGTTTTGGAGTTTAGGATTTTTTTAGGGGTAAAAACCCCTAAACTAAAGATTTTCTAAAAATGCTGTTTAGGAACTTCTAAAAATTCTAATTTCACTTGCAAAGGTTGGCCACAATGTTTTTGGGTCATTCTATGAATTTTTGAATTTTTTGATTTTTTTGTTTTTTTTTAAGTCAGATTTTTTATTTTCTGAAAATTTTTATGTGAATTTGGGATTTTTTTTTCAAATTTTCTAAAATTTTCATATTTTTGAAAAAATTTTGAATTTTTTTCAAATTTTTTATGATTTTCTAGAAATTTTCCAATTTTTATTAAGTTTTCTGAATTTCTGAAAAAATTTTGAATTTTTTGAAATTTTCATTGAATTTTCGAATTTTTTTTATGAATTTTATGAATTTTCTATTTTTTACCATTTTTTAATTTCTAATTTCTTTATTTATTTTTTTTTAAAAAAAATTTCCCGCCGAGGGTTGAACTGGATCAGACCGGTTTAGGCCAGTTCGACCAAGTCGAACCAGCCAGCACCGGCGCCGATGCCGACCAGCGCCCCGGCGAGCACAGTGCCAAAACGGCGCCGTTTGGCCTATCTTCTCTTCGGCATTTCGCCGAACACTTGGTGAGCATGATCTGGTTTTGATCATTATCAAGACTGCTGGTTTAAGCTCACCGTCGGTGAGCCTCCGACGACCTTTTACCATTTTGATTAGTTCTATGTATAGTTCATGCCACCTCCTATCAGCCTCAACTTACTGATTCGCCGCCGGACCATTGCCAGCCAGCGAAATACTGATCAAAATACCCTAAACCATCACTGATTCAATCAACCTCATCTCTTGCACAGATCAAGCTATAGAACGCCCTAGCCGTCTAAATCGATTCAAAACATCATCAAAACATCAATCAAGGTGAGAGACTACTAACTTGAGCGGCCATTGGCCGCGGGAGGCACTCCGGTGATGCTCGGGGTTTCCGGTGAGGGTCATCAATGGTCGGCTGACTCGGTTCATGCAGATTTAATCATCAAAATGCGACCAAACAATGAAAATGTGATCAGAACATGTTTTAAGCATCTATAGTCGAAAAATCACAAAGAAACATGCACGATTAACCTTCAAACCTATTCTGGAATTTTTGCTAAACCGTGAGCATGAACTGATTTTACCTTCGTCAAATGAGGTCAAATCAGAGTTTTCGAGCTAATCGGCGACTGTGGAACTCTTCCTCGACACTTTGACTCCAAGCTGGTGGTCTCAGCTTCGCCGGAGCACTTCTGGATCAATCGGCTGAACTCGAGTTTTAGGCCTTCACATACGGTGAACTCAACTGAACCCACGGAGGGAGGTCACAGCCGAGCTCTGATTTGCCAGCGCTCCGCCGTCTAGGGCGGCACCGAACACTCAAAAAGGGACCTCTACCTTCTCTTCTTTCTCTCTTTTCCCTCTGTTCTTGCTCTCGTTCTCTCTTTCTCTCTTTTTGGAATTCTCTTGAGCAGTTCTTGTGCGTTTTTTAGTGTTTTTTCAGCTTTTTAGCTAAATTTTCTCGCCCAAAGTTTGTTATTTATCGACCTCAAATCGGTTGGATCGAATCTCCGATGTCAGCTGAAGATTCTCCAACTGGAATCGGAGCTTATCACGTGTTAAATTGCTCGGATTAAGTCGGCAAAGTCCGGGGCCAGAGTAGATATTTTTCTGGGTTTATTGTGTCTTGGACGAGTCAGGCGAAGAAGGAGACTGACCCGGGTCGGGTCGGGTCGACCTGGTCGACTCGGTAGATCCGGGTTGGTCTAAATTTGCAAATTAAGTTCTATTTTGACCCAATTTTTCAAATTTAACCCCAAAATTGAATTCTTCATCACATTTCTCACCCAAATATGTGATTTGCCCTAATTTTTATCACAATTAAACCCAAAATTCTCAAATTGTAAATTCAGATCATTAGGGTTTTTGTTCAATTCAATATCCAGATGACCTGATTGGGCAAAATTGGTGACAAAATTGGATTACCCATACCTGATTAACCCTAGAAATGATGGTCTCAGAGTTTGACGATTTCTAATTGGCTATGAACCCCAATTTAGGCTAAAAATCCCTAATTTTCAATTGAATTTTGTGGCTTCTCGATTTCTTTGATAAATTGTGAAATTGGATGGACCATTATGTAATTCAAGGTCCCAGAATCATTTGTTGTGAAGATACTACGACCAAAAAATGACTAGAAATGAATTAATTGAATTTTTGATTCAATTTGGACTTGTTTTTACCCAATTTTGGGAAAAAAACATATTCCCAATTGAAATTTTCTAAAATTGATGCTGTATTAATGAAATTGGATTTAAAATAAGATCAATGACTATTTTTATGGAATTTTTGGATTCCATTTGCTATTTTTCTTGATTTTCACCCTTATTTTGACCAAAAGAAATTAAGGAAAAATTCAAGAAAATTTTTTAAAAATTATTTGTGGTTTAGAAATAGGTTCCTAAGCTTGGCCAAGGTTCCTAATTCTAATTTTGTGATTTTTGGAAAAAACTGAAAAATAAGCTAAAAATCAGGTGTCAACAGCACATCGGAAGTAAGGACAATTACACGTCCACTACACGGGCCCTTTTTCAGATCACAACATAAAAAGGAGAGGGGATCGGGGTCTACTTAGCTCTTCTATCTACGAGGGCTACCTCAAAAAGAACATGGCTTCCTCCACGTTCGAGCATGCTATGGCTCGGGTTCGGGGTCGTAATCCGGACCGACTTCGGGTCACTGATGACACCATCGGGGACGTTTGACGTCACAGGGTCCCACGGGATTTGCGCCCGGCACACCCGATGTAACAGCCCGAATTTCGATGTAATTTCCGGGATCAATGAAACTGATATTATTTCGCATTTCATTTTAGTAAGTCTCACCCAGAGCTGATCACTCTCGGGATACTAACCAATAGGGTATGGCTAACTAGAAGATGGTACGTGGACCGGGGACCCTATCGCGAAAGGGATACCGATCACGAGAGACTCTGAGGAAATATTTTGGGCCAACATGAGCCGATCTTAGGAAAGGTAACGGATTTGGTTTGGCCAAGGCCAACGATGTACGATTGGGACGCAGGTGATTCTCGCAAGACCAAAAGTGCACGTGGTCAACCATCCGAACTTGAACCTAATGATTGTGACCTCGGAACTAATGATAATTTCTCATTCTCTCAATGATCGAGACCATCACGATACGAATAGCCTTAGGTTGATACGCGTAACCTCTAAACAGCCACCCGTTAGTGAGAGACTCTGAAATTGAAAGTTTAGCGGGTTTTGTTCACGGAATTGGGCCCGGATTTCGGTATCGATTTTCAAAGGCTTAAGAGACTATTTTTGGGAATCTGACGTCATATTACGCTGGCCACTCACATGTGGAGTTAGTACGAGTAAAAATTGGAATTTCGGTCCGAGGGTGAAAAAATTACGATTTTGCCCCCGGGATGCCAGCGTCGCTTTTCGAGGCCAAATGAGGTTATTTTTCGTGGCCGATACCATTTTTGGGTGGCCACGCTTACCAGGAGTCATTTTGGACAAAAACTGGAATTTCAACAAAAATTGGAAAAATAATATTATTTTATTCCCGAAACTTTGACGTGGATTTTCGAGGGCTTGCGCGATGAATTTCGCGATTCCGACGCCATATTATGTTGGCCACGCATATATGGAACGCGTATGTGCGAAAATTGGAATTTCGGTTCGGGATCGAAAAATTACGAAAATGCCCCTAGGCCATTTTTGATTAATTCCGAAAATTGGATTTAATTTTGGGATTAACCAAGGTGAGTTAAGGTTAAACCAGGTCTGGTCAACCATGGTTAGGGGCAAAAGACCATTTCACCCCTAAATTATTGGATTAGGGCAAATCCTAGCCTTTGGATCAAGGGCAAAATTGTCCATTGGCTTGATTTTTGACACATGACACCCTAGGCCCTAGTTTTTGACTAAGATAAGCATTTTTTCTCTCTCCTCTCTCACTCCCACGAACAGACCAGCCTTCAGAAAAATTTTCTCTCCATTTTCCCCTCACTTTCTCTCATTTTCTCTCATATTTTCACTCTCATTTTCTCTCTCGCCGGAGCTTCGCCGGAGCACGCCGCCGACCCCCTTGGTCCCCCGCTTCAGCTCAGCCTCGGTTCCGTCCATTTCTCTCTCCTTTTTCTCTCTCTTTTTCTCTCTTTTTCTCATTTTCCATTCTGTGAACAGTACCTCCGGAGCTTCAGAACCGGAGCTCAGATCGCCGTTCCGTCGACACCGGCTTTGTTCGACATGTCCATACGTCGCCGTTCGGCCCAGTCACATACAGTGCCCCCCGTACTGATTCTGTTCACATCCGTACGGTACTGTTCATCCAGACCGTACGGCCGTCGCCGCCGTGACCGCGCCTCGCCGGCCACCGTTTCCCGATCGTCCGTACGGTGTGTCCGTACGTGTGTACTGCATTCACGCGTCCGTACGGGGTAAGTCTTGTTCACCCCCTGTCCGTACACCGCGCCGTCGTCCGCCGGGAATTCCGCCGCCGGTTTCACTGTTCATCAGTGATCGGCCGCCATTCCCCGTCGTCGTGACCCTTGTTTTGGTGAGTAAAATTCCTAAACCCGGATTAGGACTGATGTTGCGTTTTTCTGGACTGGTTTAGGTGTTATCGGTGCATTTTGGACTGGCTTAGATAATAGCAGTATGTAATTGAGACTGCGTTGAGAATTGATTGGTAGAAATTATTATCGGAAAAATTTAGTGGATTAATGAGAATCGTTGGGGAGGATAATGGGGTTTAATGACCAATTTAGGAGTTCGTCGGTGAAATTGCCGGGTATGCCGGGTTGACTGATTGTACGTCAATTGTGCTTAATTGTGGTTGATTTCGTACTGCTATGTCGTATGTTGTTTGGCTGATTTTGTGGAGTGCGATTGGCCATTGTTTGGTTTCAATGAATTACTAACTTGTGAATCGCACGTTAGGCCACACGGTATTAATTGGGCCAATTAAGCACGTGTTGTGACATTGGGTGTCTGAATTATATTGGTGCTCGTGGTTCATTGCATTGCATAACATGGACACGCATTGCGTATGCCAAGAGTGAGGCATGTGATGAAAATTGTGCGAGAATGCGTGTCTGCCATGAGTATGTGATCACCTAAAATACCCTGAAGCGTTATACGCTGGGTTCGAATAATAATGAGCTGTGTGATCACCTAAGGACCTTCGGGTCGATACCGTCCTCATGCACTTTGAAGCGGGACGATGCCCGGTACGTCCGGAAGGCGACCATCCTCATGCACTTTGAAGCAGGCTCTGGTTCGCAAGGAGAACAGTGTTGCGCCTCATGCACTTTGAAGCAGGCTAGAGACACTGGGCCAGATCGGATGCTGCGCCTCATGCACTTTGAAGCAGGCTAGACGCACCGGGCCGTGAAAAATTGATGACTCGAGTCGTAATAATAATTAATTTGGGTAAGTGTGCCAGTGTGGGCCAGTGGGCCAAAGAATGTGCATGACATGTCAATGACATTTGCATGCATAAACATGCATTGAATAGCATGCGAGTGTGTGAGACTCGGTATATGAGCATGTGATTGGCGTACGTGTGATAATGCGTGCCACGTATGTCCCGTGATTATTACATATTGAACTGTCTAACCTGCAGGGTCAGAGAATTGTATGATTATGGTTGTGTTATGATTTTAAATGTTTGTTTCCGGTCAGGAGATTGCATGCTAGCCTAGCCTAGGTTTAGGGGTTGAACTCATTGAGATTCGTCTCACGGTTGTGTAAACCGAAACATTTCAGACCCCCAGCCGTAGAATGTCGAGGGCACCACCTCTTTTTGGGAATACCGTCTTTTATCCAGCAGTCGTCGAGCATGCACCCCGGTGGGGATGGAGCAGAACGGAGAAGTGGCTGTTTGGGTTATTCTCAGCTGTTGGTGTTTCCTTTTTGGTTGTCGTGAACACTGTAAAAAGAGTTTTAAAATAGTAATATAAGTATGTACATATTTTCTGCGTTGATCGTTGTTTATTGGACGGCTATCCTCGGCTCATATTGTAGTTGTCTGGGTTTGTTGATTTTATACTTCCGCTTGTGCTTGATCTCTGTTGGGTGTGGGTCGGCGACGCTTCCTGGGACGTCGCAGCCAACTTATCGACCGCATGTGGGATGCTCACGCTTCGTGGGGTACGGGGCGTGACACCCGAGGATCTGTCAAAGCCCCGGAGAGGTCTCCAACGCTCTCCCTCGAACCAAACATACCATGCTTTAAAACGATGAGGAACCAAGTTGGTAAGCCCCTTGTCGACTCAAACGATCATCGTATACTCCTCGTACGTCATTTCCGTCCCTTGTGCTACATACTCAGCCACCTCTACATCTTGGTCTACCGGGACACCAAAACGTATAATCCGAGTGTCCATACTAGGGGCCTGAAAAGGGGTAAACAACAACACATGAGTAAAACTCAATAAGTAAAACCTCTAAGCCTCGAGTAGGATGATACCTTGCCTTGGAAATATGAACGGTAGCCTCAACCTCTTGGCATGCCAAAATGCAATCAAATAGTTACACGTGAATACTTACCTCCCGTCGGCACATACAATTCACACAAATAATCACACACGAAGTCTCGCTTCCAATTGGCATGCGACAATTGCACATAATAATCAAGAACACTTCATATCACGTAACCATGCACAATGCATCCACACGTCTTCCGAATATTACGACCACTCAGGGCCACGACCGACACTCGCATCGGTGGTCATCTGGCGTAACCGGGCATCGTCCTGCACCATCGGGCACGGCAACGTCTTGACTTCCCTCGAAGACGGCATTCAATTAAAAGCATCGTTCTGAACTCTATCGTGAACGGCAACCGAAATCCATTGGACATCCAAAATCCATCGGGCATCGTCCTCCGCAATCATACGGATACGGAACCATTTATGTAATCACGCAAGCATATCAAACACTCAAGCCACTTATTATCTTTTACTTAGGCCAATGTAAGAGTGTTTCATGCTCACACGATTAGAACATCTAAAATCCCGCATACATAATGATGCACTAAAATCGGAAACATTTCATGAGCAAACCATACAAAATTAATACGTGGGCTTCCTCTTCCTAGAACAAGCAAAACAAAGCAAGACAAGAATAGCATCACCCAACAATGATTCCAATTATCCTTCCATAACCACATAATCCATCCATAACCATTCCTAGCCAATGATAGCCACACCCATGATAGAACAAGCTCAAACAAGACTAAACCTAAGTCCAACATGTGTAGAGTAACGCCCTATCCACGGATTAGAAGAACTACTTACAAAACTGGTGGGACTATTAACGAAGACGGACGAATGGCGACGGCGTTACGGTGGCGAAGCGACGGTGAGGCGGCTCGGCAGCGGACGGCGGCACGGCGAGCAGTTTGGCCGATGGCGTGGCTTGGTGAATGGCGATCGGCGCGGATGGAAGGTGCGGTACGGCGGCAAGCGGCGCGGCACACGGCGGCAAGCGGCGACAAACGGTGGTGGTGAGGTGGCGGTGAGGTGGCTCGGTGATGGGTGGTGACAAGCGAACGGTGAAGATGGTGGTGAACGGTTGTGGTTTGCACGACGAACGGCGCAGCACGATGCGGCGAGCGGCGATGATGTTACTTTTGTGGCAAGGGGTGCGGCACGGCGGCAAGGACGGCACGGCGTTGTGGTGAGCGGCGTCGGTGGCCACAAGCGAACGGTGGCGGACGGACGTACATGGCAATGGACGGCACGACGTGGACGGCGGCGAGCGGCGCAGTGGTGGTCGGCGGTGTGAAGGGAGTGAGAGTGAGAGAGTGAGGGAGAGAAAGAGAGAAATGAGAGTGAACGAGAGAAGTGAGAAGGGTTTCCCTTTAAATGATCTTGCAAGAGGACCCCAATAATGCAAGTGCATTAATGAACCAACCACCAAGCTTAGTCTAACTCCTTAATTTGCTCCCAACCAAGCAAATTTATGGACATGAAGCCATCTTGGAAGTCTTCTTCAACAAGCTTCTCCCATAGGCAATCGTGGCTAACAAAGTAGGCTCAAGTATATAGTTAGGGACTAACTAGGGAAACCAATCTAGAAACCAACCTAGTTGACCTCTTCCCCTCTCTTCCCCCAAAAGTGGCGCCCATCCCTTCCAAGACAAGACCAAATTTTGGTCTTTCCCCAAACTAAGCTTCTAGAAGATGCATTAAATGCTAAATTATAATTTAATAAACATAGAACACTAATCATACACAAAATCACATTAATGTGCAATCTTCCAAAAATCAACCAAGTCAAATGTGGGCTAGAATGGGCTTTACCCTCTTAATTGGTGCCTAATTGAGGCCGAATAAGTCCAATGTTACTTAATTAATCGTCGTCGGATTGAGGATGTCACAAGACGTTAGTCTTTTTCCCCCCATTTTGGTAGGTTGGCAGCTAAGCGCCCATTTAGTTAGTGAAAATATTATGAGTTTATATTTCCATTTCGCGAAATATGTGTAGGATATGTATCATACACAAACTCTTACGGAAATTATAAAGAATGATTGGCCTCCCCATAAAGGACTAAGCCTTTAACGAAAACCATCCATATCATAAAAATTTAACTTTGTAATTGTCAGATAATCGCAAAACTTAAAAATATCCAAACCATTTTCGAAAGGAATTTATTTGTACTCTCAATTTACTAAAATTTATTTGGTAAATGTCATCCTAAGTCACCTCATATCACTTTCCACATGCCCCCATTTACTCTTGTTGTTCTTGTGAAATAGAATGATAATAAAAGGGTAAGCAAAATCACAGCTTAGCAAGTAGCAATCATTATTATTTTCTATGACTAGAATGGTAATAAAAGGGGAAAGCAAAATCACAGCTTAGCAAGCGGTAATCATCATTATTTCTATGACATCAAGTAACAAAGATGCAACCTTAAAAATATGTATCGACAATAGGCATCATGAAAGTCATACCAACGGATGTAATCAAAGACCTAAATAATTGGTTCATGGGCTCACATGATGTTTTCTATGCCTCCATGGTAGCTATGATTACAGAAAAATAAGTGAAAGAGGGTTAGACCCCTTTTAATGAATAAAACAACTTAAAACTAAATGACCACGGTGTAATATCTCTCTCTTTGTGGGGGGTGTGTGGGTGTACACACTCGCACAACACAACTTTTAATAGCAGATGTAATGACTATAGTCTGTTTTGACATCGGTTAACACTTTGTTTTGGTTAAGAATAACATCTAACTATCAAGATGAAGACACTAATATATATACAATTTTTTTTTATTCTTGTAACTTGTACATATCGCCAAAACTACTTTAATTCATGATTGCCACCACGAGACAAATTTTCCATGAAGAATGCTTTGAATAAAAATCCTTGACTTTATTAGGCCGTAGAACCTTTTGAGTTCACAAAAAAGAAACTATAAAAAAAATTTGTGTGACAATCCTTAGTATGAAACATGTCTTTTGATATATCATCAATGTGATATCCTGAAAATTCGACCTACTTTGGTGATTTATGAAATGGTGATTTCGTCAACGCTCTATTAGTTAATTCTCGCCCTGACTTGATCACTCAAGGAATACTAACCAAAGGGGAAAGGCTATCGAAGAATTTATTTCTAACAGCCACCCGTTAGTTCGAGATGAACTATAGTTACGATTGATTGATTTCAGCCACGAATTATGATCCGATTTTGAGTGTCGATTGCTCAGGGATTTCACACCCGAACCATAGGACGTCGCCTCGTAATTTTACGAGTTTTCCGTCAAAAATTTCAATTTCGGAAAAGAATCGAAGAATCGGAAATTTGACGCGAGATACAGAAGTGGGCCGAGCAAAGCCAGTTGGGCTTCGTGCCCGAGAAAGGCCAACCATCAAGGCTCGATAAGAACAAGTCAGCCGTAATTCGGTACTCGGGCCGAGGACAAAGTGGTAATTCTAGGGGACAAATTGAGAAAATTTCAAAAGAAATTATTGGAAGATTTTTTTGGGGATAATGATTAAACCCATCTCTCTCTCTCTCTCTCTCTCTCTCTCTCTCTCTCTCTCTCTCTCTCTCTCTCTCTCTCTCTCTCTTCCCTTTTGTAGAATTCACGTCTTCTCATTCCCTCTCCCCAGTGAGAGCTCTCTCTATCCATGGTGATAGCTAAACCCTAACAGCTAACCTTACTCCCGTGAAACCCTTAGGTAGATTTGCTTCCATTGCACCCTCACATAATCGCCAATCTTCAGTCTACAACAAATCCTCTTCCATTACCATAAGAACCCATCGATTACCCCTACATCCACACAATGTAACCATCATAACCCCACCAAACCCATGGACAGACGCAACACCATCATCACCTCTGGAGTCCTAGTTACCATATCCATTTCACCCATTCCATGCCCTAAATCACAAAATCTAATTCTTCCCCGTTAAACCCTAATTCCACTTAATCCATTGGCTCCTAAGCTCCCTTCATCCTTCAAGTTTATTGCCGTGAATCAATGCTACTCGCCTATTATAGAAAGTTCTACACAAGCCCCCTGGTTGCAGGAACAATAGATTGAAAAGGTAACTGGCGATCAAACTGGAAGCGGAAACTGTCATCCCTCTTGGTAAGCATACGGCATTGTCTTCTGAAGGTTTCACATACCTGTTTAGAAACAACGGAGTGAGTAGAATGGAAAAGGAAAGGTTAAAAGAACGTAGACTAGTAGCCCTTTGTAATCGAATGGGGAAAATGTAGACGAAGAACTCTGTAGCCAGCGTGTTCGAGGAAATTCCTGAGGAGAAATTGGAGGCTTGTAATTTGACTTTACTGGGCAAACTCCACTCTAGGCCCAATGTTAATTTTCAGGCCTTCCTAACTTCTATGAAAAAGGCTTGGAAAACGGATAACGTGGTAGTAGATCAACCGCAACAAGGTCTGTTCACATTTACATTCAGATCGGAGAGCGACAAGAAGAGGGTTTTGGAAGGTAGCCCATGGTCCTTCTCAAGCAACTTACTCATCCTCGTGCAACTAAACCCCAAAATACCAATTCACCGCCATGTTTTCATGCATTGTGCCTTCTGGGTACAAGTTCATGGAATGCCGGTAGCAAGGATAACTGAAAACTCTTTGCAAGAAGTGGCCTCTAAGATCGGGAAAGTCATAGAGATAAAGATGGAAGCGAAAGAAGGTGGCCTGTGTAAGGTGGGGAAAGCTAGAGTTCTTCTAGATTTGGCACAACCTCTCACTTCAGCGATCGTGGTGAACTTTGAAGATGACCAATATTGGGTTGATTTCAAGTATGAACGTCTTCCCCATTTTTGTTACTCTTGTGGGAAGATGGGGCATTTTACCACTAATTGCGAGGAAATACCTTATAAAGAAGCTGAAACAAGAGAAGTTAGTGAAGGAAATTATGGCTACTGGTTAAAAGCGGAAGCACGTGAGGCTAGCCCTTTTTGGAAACTATTCCACGGAGAAGAGTTTATGAAATTGGACGAAGATGAAATTTTTCCGGAAACCCCAGACCAGGATGGTGTGATGGAGGGTGTGTTGCCCACTGCAATAGAAGAACCTAATGGTTTGAGAACTATGGAAACTCAACAAGAGGACAACGCTAAACTGAAGGGTAAAGGAAAAGAGATAGTGGTCAGGGAAACTCGAAGAAAGAGGCATCAAAGCACCCAATTCTTACTCTCAGATACTCCAAGGATGGAGGCACCTCCCAAACATAATGTCGAGAGTTATTTGAAAGGGAAGGAAGACCATCAAACCCCAGTATCGAAGAAGTCGAAAAGGTATGAACCATATAATTCTCAAGGGGCTAATGTCCACAATGTAGATGCTACTCAGTTTCATGAGATCCCGATTTCAATTGAGGGTGGCTCAAAGGAATGGACTTTGGTGGCTAGCCCTAATAAGCCACCGGGAGATATATGAAGATTATGAGCTGGAATTGTCAGGGTCTGGGTTCTACCCTGACATTCCAGCACCTGAGAGATTTAGTGGCTTAAGAAAGACCCAACGTAATATTTTTAATGGACACCAAAAATAAAAGAGCAAGGGTGGATGGAGTTAGAAATAGACTCAATTTTCAGAATTTTGTGATAGTAGACCCAAAAGGTTTGGCTGGAGGTTTAGCAGCTATGTGGGATGAGGAGGTGACGATGGAGGAGGTGGAAAGCATGGAGAATCTTGTAGATTTAATATGCAGGGATCTTAGTAGCGGAAAGAGAAAGCGTGTATCTTTTCTCTATGCACCAACTAACTTTCAGGAAAGGCTCCTCCTATGGCGAAAGCTGAGATATATTCACCATGAAAACAGACTCCCTTGGATATGTATGGGTGACTTTAATGAGATACGGTATCAATGGGAGAAGGTAGGTAAAAGAGAGGAGGATTATTATAGATTGGTGGCTTTCCGGGATATGTTAAATGATTGCGAACTCGTGGACGTAGAGAGTAAAGGGTGTGCTTATACGTGGGCAAACAATAGAGACGGTGAGGAATTGGTAAGGAAAAGACTAGATAGGGTGGTATGTAACATGGAATGGAGGGTGTTATTCCACGAGGAGAAAAGCTTATGCGCTACCGGCCATTGGCTCCAATCATAGCCCAATCTTATTATCCCTAGCCCCACCCAAGGATAAGAGGAAAAAGAAATTCCGTTTTGAGGCTTATTGGCTAGACGAACCAGAATGTAGAGACATTGTGGAGGAGGCATGGCATGACCAGGCAAACAATAATGCAGATTTTGTGAGTAAGTCGAGAAAAGTGGTTGAAGCCTTGACTAGGTGGAGTAGGAGGAGATTCTCAAATGCACATAAACAAAATACAATTCTTGATGAGGAGATTAACGAACATGACAAACAGCTCGGACGGGGGAAGGGGAAAAGTGGCCATTCAACAAATCAAGGAGCAAATTGAGAGACTATGGAGGCAAGAAGAGATGTATTGGAGTATGAGGTCCCGAATCAGCTGGTTAAAGTGGGGAGATAGAAATACCAAATACTTCTACGCCACCACGATTCAAAGAAGACAAAGAAATAGAATTTCTATGCTAAAAATGGGGGAGAATAGATGGAGCAGGGATCCTTCAGAGCTCAAGTCACATATCCAATCATTTTATCAGGCTTTATATGAGTCAACAGGACACAGAAATTTCCAACCAGTGATTGATCAATGCCCATACACTCCTAAAGAGGGGATGAACGAGGCCTTAATGAGAAGAGTGTCGATTGACGAGGTGAAAAAAGCTGTGTTCCAAATGGGTGCAACCAAGGCCCCAGGACCGGATGGACTGAATGGCCAATTCTATCAGCATAACTGGGAGAGTATACAGCATGATGTCTACTGTTTGGTGGATAATTTCTTCACGTCAGGTGTGCTTGACCCCACCCTAAATCATACTTATATAGTCCTTATTCCTAAGGTGGCGAACCTAGAGTGCATTACTCAATATAGGCCAATTAGCTTATGTAATTTCAGTTACGAAATCATTTCCAAAGTCATGGCCAACCGTCTAAAACCTTGGCTTTCTGAACTTATTTCCACCGAACAAAGTGCATTCGTGAGTGGGAGGCAAATACAAGACAACATAGTAGTAGTTCAGGAAGTACTCCACCAGTTGCATACTAGGAAAAGGGAAAGAAAGTTCCAAGCAATACTCAAGTTGGACATGCAGAAAGCTTATGATAGAGTGGAGTGGGATTTCCTGTGTGCTAGTATGCTGAAAATGGGCTTCAGTAACAGATGGGTTCAGTTAATTAGGGAATGCATATCTACGGTTTCTTTTAGCGTCAAAGTTAATGGGGAATCCCTACAGGACTTCCAGCCGTCCCGGGGCATAAGACAATGGGATCCATTATCGCCGTACTTGTTTATTATTATGGCCAATGCCTTATCGTCTCTATTGAACAAAGTAGTTGAGGAGGGCAGCATCAGAGGTATAAAGCTGAATAGGTGGTGTCCAACATTATCACATCTATTATTTGCGGATGATGCAATTTTTTTCTTGAATGGAATAGTCCGTGAATGTCAAAATTTGGCAAGTCTTTTGAACCAATATTGCTATGCTTCGGGCCAGGCTATCAATTTGCAAAAGTCAGGTATTTTCTTTAGCAATGGATGCCCTGAGTTACTGAAGAGGAATATGGCGGAGCAGCTACAGTTCCTATTATTGACAAAACCGGCAAGTATTTAGGCATCCCATCAGATTAGGGGTAGTCAAAGAAACAAATGTTTGCCTGGATATTAGCAAGGGTTAATATGAAGCTAAAGGGGTGGAAGGAAAAGCTGATTATCGAAGGAGATCCTAATTAAAACTGTAATTCAATCTTTGCCACATTATGCAATGTCCATTTTTAAGATTCCTATCTCGATTTGTAGAGCGATTGAGCAGAAGATTTCCTCCTTCTAGTGGAAGCAAAGTGCAGACAAAGCAGGTATCCATTGAAGAAAATGGGAACTTCTGAAAATCATGAAAGACGCAGGTGGCTTAGGCTTTAAGGACCTTATTGCTTTTAATAAGGCAATGCTAGGAAAACAGGCCCGGCGACTAATACAAGCACCGAATGCCCTTTGGAGTTAGGTACTAAAGGGAATCTATTTTCCCGTGGTGAGTTTTGGCAAGCCAACAAGGGCCATCGCCCATCCTGGGGGTGGCAGAGTCTACTAATGGGTAGAGACATAATTGAGGCAGATGCTAGATGGAAAGTAGGTGACGGCAAAAAGATAAAAATTAAAGAGGACAAGTGGCTCCCTTCCAGCAAACTTGTAGGCCCGTTGAACCAGGATGTACCAAAATTCGTAGCAGAACTGATTAACCAGGAGACTCATGAATGGAAATCACAATTGATTAAGGAAATTTACGAAGAAGATGTGGTGCAAGAAATCCTGACAATCCCACTAAGCACAAACCCCTCGGAGGACACTTTGGTGTGGACAGGGAACAAAAAAGGAGTCTATTCGGTTAAAAGTGGCTGCAATAGGTTATGCTCCCAAATTTTGCAACAACAGATGAATCAGGCATCGTCATCATATCAGCCTCCTAGGAACTTATGGACTAAAATATGGCAAATCTCAGTCTACCCCAAGGTTCGTCATTTCTTATGGAGCATATGCACAAATGCTCTACCGACAAAAGAAAATCTGTACAAAAGAAAGATGGCACCTCATCCTCTCTGCCCGATTTGCCGCCGAGTCCCGGAGACTCCCGAACACCTCCTCCTCCTTTGCGAATGGACAAGAAATGTTTGGTTAGACTCTCGGTTAAATCTAGACACCTCAGCTACCAAAATCTCCAGAATGGACAAGTGGCTTGCGGATTACCTGTCGTTGTGTGACACCCTTTCCTCGTCGGAAGACCCTCCCTCGTTCGGCGATCTTGGCCGGCATTATCTGGTTGATTTGGAAGGCACGTAACGCCTTGGTATTCCAGCAGCGCAAACCGAACCCATGAACATAATGGAAGAAGCAATTATCGACTATAAAGTGTTTGAGAGGTGGAACACTAACAAAAAGGAAGGAACACAAAAGGTGAAAACCTTAGTAGATCGTTGGTCTCCGCCGGCGAAGGGGAACCTCAAATTGAACGTCAACGCGGCTTGGTGCAGTGAAACACGAGAGGCCGCAGCTGCGGGAGTCCTCCGGAACCAAGATGGACTCATAATTTTTGGGTTCGCGAGGAATTTTAAAGCCCCATCAGCTAGCGTGGCGAAAACTCTTGCTCTACGTGAAGTACTCTCTTTTCTGTTGAAGCTTCAAAGTCAAAAGGAAAGGGAAAGTGATCTGTACAGTGACTTCTCTGATCTGTGCGTGGAAGTGGAGTCCGATAGCCAAGCGTGCGTGAGGTGGATTTCGGGCCAAGAAGAAAGTCCGTGGACCGTGAGTTCAGTGGTCGAAGACTGCCGAAAATTGATGGCCCAACTAAAAGGGGTATCCTTAGCCCATTGTTCCAGAAATTCCAACCAGGCCGCGGATTGGGTGGCGAAGGCCCAGCGTACTAATTCCTTAACTCCAAACTGGATTTCTAAACCTCCCCGTATCCTGTGGTCTCTCTTATGTTATGATTGTGGAAACTCATGTGAGTCAGTTTCAAGTGTCTAATGAAAGCTAAGCGTATTGTCGACCAAAAAAAAAAAAACTTCGCGCTAAACCCCACCATCGACTCCATCGACTCCTCTCTCTCTCTCTTCTCTTCTTCTTCTTCTTCCTTTTCTTCTTCTTTTCTTCTTTGGCTTCGCTGCTGCTGCTGCTTCTTCGTGCTTCTGCTTCCTTCGGCTTCGTCTTCTTCAGCTTCCTCTCGACTTCTCTGTTGCCAACCGACCGGACCAGCTGGTGCTGGACTAGCCACCACCATGCACCGCCCTTCCTTGCCGCTGAACCACCACCCTTCTCGGCCTCATTTCTGTCCGAACAGCCTTCACCAGCTGCACCACAATAACCGTCGCCGCTTCGTCCCAGCCAAGCACAAGACGCGCTCGCCCACCATGCGTCCACTGCCGAGCACCACTCCACCTCGCCACTGCACCACCGCTACCCCAGCTCCTTCCGAGCCGAGCAGTACCGCCCTTAGCTACCTACAGCCAGCTGGTTTTTGCTAGAACGCTAGCTTCGTCGCTCGCCATCCATCCCCATCGCTCAGCTGCTGGTCCGCCACTGTCCAATCGCCTAGCTGACACCACCAGCCGCCAATCCACGTCTGGAATAGCCCCGAACAACCCCCGAACAGCCCCACAGCAGTCACTCCCTTCGCCGCGCTTGTTCGCCGCCATCCGCCATCTGCCGAGCCCAAACCGGAAACCACCGTGGACAGCCGCGTCGTCGCCGTTGTTCTCGCGAAATCGCCGTAGTTAGGCATGAAAGTTAACCCCTAATCCTGTGTTTAGGGTGTTAAACTTGCTTAGGGTAATTTAATTTAGGTTTAGATTAAGTTAATGGTTGTTTAAATAGAATTAGTGGATAAGTTATGGGCGAATTATTTGATAACCATAGATGATAGGTTATCGTTGGATTGATAAGTTATCGTTGGAAATCGGTGATAGGTTATCGGTGAAATTGACGATAGGTTATTGGTGATATTGTGATAGGCTATTAGTGATGGTTCGATAAGCTATGATTATTTATGTGATAGGCTATTGTTGTGTTCGCGATAAGTTATCGCTATTTTGATGATAAGTTATCTATTATTTTATTATTACTATTTATTTTATTAAATAAATTAATTTTCGGAATTAAATAAAAATATTTTATTCTTAAAAAAATATTTATTAATAAAATATTCAAATTCCGAAAATTAAAAATTAATATTTTCGAATGATTTTTAATATCAAATTGTGATTGTTTTATGCACAAATTGTGAAGCCAATGTTGGATTTCGCCGTATAAGTTGGCATATATGGCCAAATGATTTGAATGATTATGTTTCGAGAAAAGATTTTGAATATTTGAAAATAAATTATTTTATAATTATGTTTGAGAAAGAAATTTGAGGCTTTGAGAACGAAAAGCGCGTTTCGAACTGATGATTTACAAAATTGAGCGACTGTTTGCATATGTGATCACGTCAAAATGGTTATGTGGCATTGATTCGAGCACAGTTCATATTTGCATTGGCTAATTGAAAAGATAAGAATTGGCCTAAATGATTGTGTGTTTGTGTGGTCACATGTCAAAGCCGTCTTGCTGTAGATCGCTTGACGATGCCCGATTTATCGAGGTTTGCTGCAAATCGCGCTCGATTTTATTGAATGCTTGGAGATTATCTGGATTGCCGATACTCCGGATGCCGAATCGTCGCCTAATGGCGGATTCGATGCTCCTTACGGGATACCATCTTACTGTAGATCGTTGGATGTTGTCGTATTGGAATGCAATCATCCTGTAGATCGTTTGACATTGATGTGCCTAATGGGGCGGGACGATGCCCGATCATGCCGGAAGACTACCATCTCGCTGCGTATCGCTTGATATGTAGTGGCCCAGAGGAGTCGTGATAAATGGAACACGCATGTTGCATAGAGTTTGATTATGGAGTGAATATTGCTACGCATGGTATGGGACATGTGTTGACACTTGATTTTTTGCTCATTTTTTTTATATTTTCAAAAATCTCAAAATTAGGATTAGGAATCTTGGCCAAGCCTAGAAACCTATTTCTAAACCAAAAATGATTTTTGTAGCATTTTCTTGAATTTTTCTTTAATTTCTTTTAGTCAAAATGAGTGAGAAAATCAAGAAAAATAGCAAATGGAATCAGAAAATTCCATAAAAATATTCATGAGTATTATTTTAAATTCAATTTCACTAATGCATCATCAATTTTGGAAAATCTCAATCGGGCATGTGTTTTTCCCAAAATTGGGCAAAATCAAACCCGAATTGAACCAAAAATGCAATTAAATCTTTTCTAGTCATTTTTAAGTCATAGTGTCTTCACAACAAATGATTCTGGGACCTTGAATTACATAATGGTCAGTACAATTGCACAATTTGTTAAAGAAATCAGAAAACCCCAAAATTCAATTGAAAATTAGGAATTTTTAAACCCAAATTGGGAATCGTGTCCAATTCGAAATTATCGAACCATAAGATCATCATTTCTAAGGTTAATCAGATGTGGGTAATTCAATTTTGGCACTAATTTTGCCTAATCAGGTCGTTAAGACATTGAATTGAACAAAACCCTACTAACCTGAGTATAAAAATTTGAAAATCTTAGACATGATTATGACAAAAATTGGGGAAAATCACATGTTTGGGTTTAGAATATGATGAGGAATTCAATTTTGGGGTTTAATTTGAAAATTTTGGTCGAAATTGGACTTAATTCGAATTTTTAAGTAAAACCGGGCCTGTCGGGTCGACCCGGTCAACCCGATCCGACCATGTCAGTCTTCTTCCTGACCCGGTTTGCCCAGAATGCCCATAAAACCCAGAAAATATCTTCAGCCCCGGGACTTTGCCGACCTTCTCCGATCAATTTAACACGTTTTAATTGAGTTGGCAAGCTGGAGAATCTCCGGCTGGCGCCAGAGAATCGATCCAACCGATCGGAAGTCGGTTCTAACTGAATTTGGGCGGGAAAAATCAATCAACGAAAACAAGAAAAAAACTGAACATTAGGAGGACAAGGTGCTCGAGAGAATCCCAGAGAGAGAGAAGAGAGAGATAGAGCGAGAAAGCGCGATTTCTAGTAAGATGAGTGGGTAGAGACTCTATGAGGCCGGCAAATCAATCTCGTCAGTGAGTTTCCTCACCAGCGAACCAGAGTTGAAGTTGATCGCGAACCCTTGGAAATCGACCTCGGCCGGCGTGTCCAGATCATCCCCGGAGATTTCGAGATCACCTACTCGAAGCCTAGGTGTCGAAGAAGGATTCTATAGCATCAAATCAGCTTGGAGAAGTCCTTTGATTGTCGAACGAAGAAGGTAAAAATCGTTCGCAGCCTCGGTTTTTACTGATTTCTAGAATGTGTTTTTGGCTTGTTCGTGCATTTTTCGTTGCGATTTTGTCATACTAGCGCCTAAAACATGTTCTGATCATTTTTTATGTTGTTTGATTGCATTTTTGGGCATTAAAAATGCATAAACCGAGTCGGTCATGCATTAAACTACCTCGCCGGAGCTCAGACATTGTCGCCGGAGTGTCGCCTTGGCCTTAGGCCACTCAAGTTAGTCTTCTTTGATCCTTGTTTGACGTTTTGTTAGTAGTTACAACCGATTTAGATGGCTAGGGCGCTTTGTGTTGCGATTTGAGAACTTGAATAGCTATGTTAGAACAGTTTGCAAGTTAGATTGTTTAGGTCGATTTTTCGCCGGCCGGCGAGCGTCCGGCGGCATCCCGATTGGATTAGATTGATATTAGATGACATGAACTCGATAATAGATCAAACAAAATGGACAAAATGTCACCGGAGGCTCACCGACGGTGAGCTCAAACCGGCGGCCTCGAGAACGTCTAGCCCAGTTTCGTGCTCACCTGGTGTTCGGCAAAATGCCGAAGAGAAGCAGGCAAAAAACGGCGCCGTTTTGCCGATGTTTCTCGCCAGAGAAGACAACCGGTGACCGGCGCCGGCGAGGCCTGGTTCGGCCAAACCGAACCGGATTGAACCGGGCCGGTCCCGTTCGTTTCTTGGCGGGAAAATAATAAAAAATTAAAAATCTAAAAAATCCAAAAATTCAATAAAAAATCAGAAAAAATTTAAAAATATTAGAAATTTTCGAAAAATTCATAAAAACTTCAAAAATTAGAAAATTTCATAAAAATTCAAAAAAAAATTAGAAAATTCATAAAAATCCAGAAAATTCCAAAATAAATAAATAAATAAATAATGTGAAGATTCAAAAAATCTAAAAAAATCTGAAAATTTGAAAATCCATAAAAATTTTCAGAAAATCATAAAAAACAATTCTCGATTAATGAAATTCTCAAAAATTCAATTTCCGAAAAAAAAAATCAAAAATTTCAAAAACTCACAGAATGGTTCAAAAACACTGTGGCCAACCTTGGAAAGTGAAATTTGAATTTTTGGAAGTGCCTAAATGGCATTTTTAGAAAGATCTCAAATTTAAGGGTTATAACCCTTAAAAAACCCTAAAACCCTAAAAAGACACAAATCATGGAATAAACTAGCCTTTAGGGCTTTATTAGGGTTTGGATGTTTTGGTTGGATTTCATTTTTAGAGACAATTTAGGATTGTTTGGTTTGATTGACCTTGATCGCACATTTAATTCTTGATTGATTTTCCTCGTAATTAGAATGGATAGGATTAGTGGGTAAGCCTCGGAAATTTGCGTGACACGTTAGACATCGTATCGTTCTTAGGTACCGAAAGGGTGTTAGGGATCTCGATTTGGGATCATTAACGTCCCCGTACTCAGAATCTCTGGTTCGTAGAATCGTGGTATTTCTTCCATACCCCGATTAGGTTTCTAGTCAACCTACCAATAATGACTAGTGGCGACTCCAAAATCGAAAATTTAGATCAAATAGGAAATTACCATATACTGTCACGTGAGGTATGGTCTGGGAGAGACCCTTGCACAGAAATACCTCCTTAGCGCGCAAACCCCGAAAACCCAAAAAAAAAGCGCGGCGCGACAACGTACCCAAGTGGTTTTACCTTATAATCAAGACACGTGCAAGTGTGGATGCATGATGCATGGGAAATCTCTTTATGTGTTCCGAGTACGTGTTATGATGTATGCGTGGTTGTGATGTTTGTTGACTGATGTCATGCATAACACGTGTTCCAAGGCGAGGTAAGGATGCTTGTGATTGCTATCGGCATGTGATTGATCTATATACTATGTGTGGTTGCTTGATTAGGAACCCCGAGGCAAGTTGGCCTCCTAAGTAGGGCTTAGGCCATTAACTTATTGAGACTTTCGTCTCATTTGTTGCTGTTAACATCTTTCAGGACCTTAGCATATCGATGCCCCTAGTACGGTTTGGGGTGCCTAGAAGATGGCTTTTTGGATTGACGTGTTGATGAAGTAGATTGACCCTCAGCCTGGTATCTTTTTGTAGGCTCGTGTGGAAATGCCCGAAGTGGACTTGTAAAGAAAATGTTTCCCAGGGGTTAATCAAGTAAATATTAAAACGATGCTTTGGTTGAATGTTGTGAACCGTTTTCCTATCTATCCCTGTTTATTGTTGTTGTCTAGGTGATTGTGGTTGTCACTTCCGCCTACGTAATAAAAAGATAAAATGTTGGGTCAACAACGCGTCCTGAGACGTCGCATCACAACGACCATAGAAGGATGTCGCATGCTCGAAGGGTTCGGGGCGTTACAATCAAGTAGTTCAAACGCTAATATAACATGGTTTAAATGTCATTCGTCTAATTTCTCCTAAATATTCACATTCCCATTTTCTTAGTAGGCTAACCATGCATTTGTTTATACGCATATGAATTTCTAGATCCATCATTTCTCACCAATTTGCCGGTCCATTGACGTGTTGTCGACCACGTTACTCGAGGTGGAGTAAATCCAAGCCGAATTACATGTACGCTCTGAATAGAATAGTAGAAGATGCTTTACAATAAAGACTAGAAGAGAACACAAAAGAGGCCATTGATTAAATAAAGATTATTGGGTTTGATACCAAAAATCTTTGACCGTCAACTCCGATATTGGTGCACATGCTGCCACCACAGATTTCATAACACCTTTCGATTTATAATTACAATAAGTGAATCTATTAATTATATGATTAGTGTCCGGTCCACAAATATCAAGGTACATCGTGGTATAAGAGTATGCATACATAAAACTAACCAAGATGATATATCATATCTCTTAGCTATGATATACTTAAATTGTGCATATAATTTTATATTTTATGAGTAGTCATGTGTTAAATTATCATTTAGCAAAGAGAAACAACTACTCAGAGGTCCGGACCGCCATTTCAGGGAAGCCAGCAAAGTTTGTCTTAATACTGAGCCTATGGCAAAAATTAACCAAATGAAAGGCAACACTTCGTTTTCCATATGAGAAAAAAAACGACAAAGACTAAACAGATGAAAGCCATTCCTTGGAAGCAGACACCTTATGATGATTGCACTGTCTCAAAGTTCACAAAAGCTAACCTAACAAAAGATAATCGAAAAATTTTAAAACTCCATTGCACTTTCGTGAAATATAATAGAACTTTTGGTGCACTTGGGGAGTGTTTGGTTCAGCTTTAGGAAGGGGCTTTCGGCCTCAAAAGCCCCTTGGGGAAATGCTAAACTATTTTGGCAAGCATTCCCAATGGGCTTTCGGCCGAAAGCCAGCAATGGGAATGCTCAAAGCCTAAAGCTGGTCCGGACCAGCTTTGGGCTTTCGGCATTTGGCAAATGCTGAAACCAACTTTTTTGCCCCTAAACTACATTCACTTATTCTGGCTTATTCCAGTTTTGCCCCTCTTATTACTATTCATCTTTTGGCGAGGGTGGCCCACACCGGATCGGGCCGGCGAGAGGCCAGTGAGGTTGCACGACCCAGGCGACAACCGCTTGAGGTTGTGCGATCGCCTGGGTGTCGCCGGCCTAGGCGGTCGCGCGACCTCAGGCGATGGCCGCCGGCAGCAGATTTGCCTCACCGGGGGTCACCCAACCTCGGGCGACAGCTGCCGGCGCCGGATCTAGCTCACCGGCGGCCGTAGGCCTTCGCCATCTCCGGTAAAGGGTAAGGTAAGTTTTTTTTTAAATAAAAAGGAAAATTCCCAAAGCCCTTTGCAAAAAAAATTTGCCAAATACTACTTGGGCCAAAGTAGCTTCACAAAGGATTTTTACCAAATGCCATTTGCATTTCCCCAAGGGGCTTTAGCTTGAAGGTATTTGCATTCTCCCAAGTCTCATTTCCAAAGTTGAACCAAACGGGCCCATAATCCTTTTAGGAATTATCAATCTCAGTTAGAGTAATTACCATCTCTTCATTGATTAAGTTACCAGCTAATTTTGCATTACCAATTCTTATTTGAGTTAGTTTCCAATTTTTATTTGTTTTGCACTTATTCCTACTTGTTATATCTATGACAAAAAAATCTTCTTTTCTCCATTAACGACTTTTATTTGCCTTTTTCTAACAATGGCTCAAATTTACTAACTATTGCGTCGATGATCCAACATTTTTGTTAGTGACATATATCTCTTAAATATAAGTAAATTGGCACTCTTAGTGAGAGCTTATAATTAACCAAACTGCTTAGCCAAATTGAAGCGATAAAATAATTGCAGCATGCGCAAACAGAGTGACTGTTAGGTGCTCCCAAACCACCACATACTGATCCATTCAACCAATCTGTTTCATCATAATTTTTCCCTTTAGAGGAAAGTGAACAGCTCATGCCACTTGATGTTGAATAGGTGGCTGATCACATGATGCTTTGAAAGCATCTGAAATTTTCTCACAAAGACAAATTATTGAGATGAGCTGTTCCTGGCTCATTTATTTAATAAATTGATTAAAATAGCATATTGATTTTTGGAATATCGGTCTATGTCACTTTATGTTTGTCTGATTCATCTTCTTACCCATTGCTTTTCTATGATTGACAGAATGAATAATTTAATTATAGATGGGAGTAAAAGTTATAGATTGTCGACAGTGTTGAGCCACATAATTCGGCATAAGACATTATGTTGATCCACTATAGATTTTAACATTGTTCTATATGAGTCCACATTATTTTTCTTATTCGGAATTTCAATCTTCGAAAGACTTGAGTTACGTTATAAAGAAAATGTATACTATTTATAGACCGCATATAGAGACACCTATAACGAGATTTTTAACAATAGAGAGATTTCCTCATATTTGTATATTTTAATCTGCACAAAGCCTAAAATTTCACAAGACTTGAACACAATTTGTTTGCTCGATCATATACAAAATGGGAATAAATAATGCCTCTTTTTTGAAGACTGCAAATTACTCACAGACATTAATATATGAAAGAAAAATTCTGCATCAAAGAGTATGACAACAATAATATGTGAGGAAGATGTTCAAATGATCTTTCAGAATTTAATATGATGGTAAATTTTCTAAATCATAATAAGAAGAATTTAGTGTAATTTTAAGTTTTGAAATGTAATTTCTATGTTATAATTTGTCAATATATTATCTAGATAATTTTGAAATGATGCAATAAAATGTTTTATTAAAAAATTAACGCTTAAATTTACCAAAGTTATCCTTCATACGTTTTCTTATCTAAATACTTACTAAATTGATTTGCAAAATACTAGAGCAGTATTAATAGTTTTCGTTACGTTTTGAAATATAACCAAAATTAATCCATCAATTCCCGTGCTTAAGACGGGCTTTGTAGCTAATATATAAAAAATAGTGTTGCTGTACATAGACCGAGTTTATGTAACTCCTTTGTAATAGGTTTTTTAAGTAGCACTAAATTCTAAGCGTAAAGATCTTAGGTCTTTTTTTTTTCCCCTTTTTGTCAGGTCGGCGGCTAAGTGCCCATTTAGTTAGTGAAGATATTATGATTTTTCATTTTTGTTTTCACGAAAACATGTTAAGTATATACATCATATCCCAAATTCATATCAGAGTTATAGGGAATGATCCTATAAAAGACGACCGTCCAGGAAAACCAACTGTTTGATAAAATTGTAGCTTCATCTCGCATCATTTATCAAGCAAAATTTGTATTCACAAACTTAAATATATCCAAACCATTTTCAAGAGGAATTCACAAGTATTCTCGATTATACTATAATTTATTTGGTAAATGTCATTCTAAGTCACTCAGTATCGCAATTAATGTGCCCCTATTTACTCTTCTTCATTCTAGTGACATAGAATGGTAATAAAAAGGAGAGCAATGTGACATTCCGAATTTTGGCCCATTTTTAGGATTTATAAAACGCGTAATTCGTCAGTGCGCTTATAATAGAATCTCGCCCGGGAACTGATCACTCTCGGGTTCTTGTTTTAAAAATAGAGATTTTGCTAGAATCGCACTCGATCGAATTTGGCCGTTATTTAGACCCCGAACTTGGCAACCGATTTTCGAGAGTTTCAGGACGAAATAAATTGGACGGTGCGACATTCCGAATTTTGGCCCATTTTTGGGATTTATAAAACGTGTAATTCGTCAGTGCGCTTATAATAAAATCTCGCCCGGAACTGATCACTTCTGGGTTATTATTTTTAAATTAGAGATTTCGCTAGAATCGCACTCGATCGAATTTGGCCATTATTTAGAGCCCAAACTTTGGTGTCGAATTTCTCGGAGTTCCGGGACGAATTTAATTGGACGGTGTCGATATTATTGTGGCCAGCGTCAGTATTGCCAGGATTATGTGAAAAGTGGATTTTTGACCGGGTGCGAATTTGGACTGGTAGACCTCTCTCGTGGTGTGTTTTGGCTTATTTTATTTTGGCCATTTTCCTATATTATTAATTAGGATTATTGGGGGCCGTTAGATCATTTTCGGGTTTGAACCGTGTCCGTTGGATCGCACTCGAGTGAGAGGTTTGACTTTGAGTCTCTCTCTCTCTCTCCCCTCTACGCGCCGCGTCTGCCCCCCCTGCGCGCACGTCTCCTCCTCCTCAGCCCCAGCCTCTCTCCCACTCTCTCTCTCTCTCTCTCTCTCTCTCTCTCTCTCTCTCTCTCTCTCTCTTTTGCCACCTCCACCCCCGACTGACCCCCTCTAGCTCGCCGTCGCCGTCGCCGTCGTCCCCGTCGCTGCCGGTCGCCGCCGGTCGCCGCCCTAGCCAGCCAGCCAGCCCCGGCCAGCCAGCCAAGTCGTGGCCGAGCAAACCTAGGCCAGCCCGGTGCCGTGGCCGAGCTCGCCGCGCCTTGCAATCCAACCCGGGCGCGTCGCCCGTCCAGCTAGGCACGCGTCGCTCGTCCCGGTCGCCCGTGCGCCCCAGAGAGACACGCCGCACGGCCACACGCGCCGTGCGCCCCGAGCACGCCGTCCGGCCATTGTACCAGCGTTGGCCGGCCACCGCGCTGTTGGCTCGCGCCAGCGCCCGGTCCTGTGGCTTTTGTTCACCGGGCAATTTTAGACCCGAGCCGACTTTTCCCGGGCCAAACTTAGGTAAGTGACTTCCTAAATCCTACCTAGTACTTTGGGTATTTTTAGACTTGTTTAGGGTGAAATTTAGTACCGGTTTAGGAATTTAATTAGGCGTGGGCTAATTAGACTGATTGTGCTTAATTGGTGAATTATTGTGGCGATAATTGTGCGGCTGATTTAGTGATTGACTGAGATAAATATGCCTGACTGAATTGTCGTGGCACTTGTGGGTGAATTAGATTAATTGAATATGCCGACATGAATGTCGGGTCGGTGGACCGATGTGGGGAGTGTGAATTAAATTGGTTGTTAGAGTGTGTTAGATTGACATTGGTGTGAGCTTGGTAATTTGATTGTGAAATGTACGACGTGTTAGATGACAGATTGTGTGGTGGTGCATGTGCATGAGAGAAATGTCCTGAGGCGTGGTTACGCGGGACTGAGCCCGGCTTGATCTGAGGGCTGCCAACTTGAGGCGTGGTTACGCGAGTGTGGCTAGAAAGGCAAGTAATGACCTGAGGCGTGGTTACGCGGGTCAAGAGAAAGGTCCTGAGGCGTGGTTACGCGGGACTGGGCCCGGCTTGATATGAGGGCTGCCAACCTGAGGCGTGGTTACGCGGGTGTGGCTAGAAAGGCAAGTAATGACCTGAAGCGTGGTTACGCGGGTCGAGAGAAAGGTCCTGAGGCGTGGTTACGCGGGACTGGGCCCGGCTTGATCTGAGGGCTGCCAACCTGAGGCGTGGTTACGCGGGTGTGGCTAGAAAGGCAAGTAATGACCTGAGGCGTGGTTACGCGAGACTGAGCCCGGCTTGATCTGAGGGTTGGCCTGAGGCGTGTTGACGGGGGCCGTGTGAAAGGACCTGGGAGGTCGTGAGAAAGTTGCTCGGCCACGTATGCGAATTGAGTGTGATTGAATTGGCTGGTTGAATTAGTTGGATTGATTGAGTGAAAGCGTGGTTGGTGTTTGAGCGATTGTGATGTGTTATTTAATTACTATTATTGCATTATCACGTGACGACTAACGTGTAGAGTTGGCATGGGCTTGATGACGAGGTAAGTACAATAAAGCGAATTTTATATGTTATGGGGTAGATTGCATGTATGACTTGTCTGGGTACGCATTGGCCTACGTGGGGTATAGGGGGTTGCTTATTGAGACTCGTTCTCACGGTTATTATATAACCATTTCAGATCCGCGACCGTGATCGATTCGGAGATGCCGCCAGAGCACCACAGGGATTGAAGAATATATCATTTACCCTGTCTTTTGAGTACCTTTTGTAGAGGAGATAAGCTTGTCAACCACCGCCCCCTTTTGAAAATTGTGGTTTTAAATCGGTAGCCCGAGTTATCGTTTTGTATAGTGACTGCTTTATGATGGTATGCAATTATTGTTTCGTGCTATCCCTTTGTCAATGTTTATTGTCTGGGTTAAATAAATTTCGCTTCCGCTTGCCTTTATTGTTGGGTATTTCGTTTGGGTCGGCGACGCGTCCTGGGACGTCGCGTTCAATGATTGACCATCGAGGGATGATCGCGCGCTCGTAGGGTGCGGGGCGTGACATCCATGTTGATTTGGTATCAAAGCAAGGTCAGCTCGACCCAAGTGGTCGAAACCTGGAGTGATAAGGAGCGATGACTTTGGGGTAGTCAGTTAGGGAGTCTTGTGTGTCATGCGTATCCCAGACTGTGTGATTGTGATTGCTGAGTGGTTTTTGTCACGCCCCGCACCCTACGAGCGCGCGATCATCCCTCGATGATCGATCATTGAATGCGACGTCCCAGACACGTCGCCGACCCAACCCAAACATCAGAGATTAGGCACGCGCGGAAACAAATAGAAACAACCCGGACAATTAATAATGACAAGGGGTAACAATAGCACAAAACAATAACCGTAATTCCTACACTTGGCGGATACATACGACGTCTACAAAAAGACAATTCCTAAGCTAGGCCACAACAACAGAACCACATTCCTCAAAAGGGACAAAGGTTTACAAACTTAACTCCTCTACAAAGGGGGACTCAAAATACAATATACTTGACCCGTCCTCGATCTCCGAGGTACCTTTGCAGTGTCTCCAATCACTCACGGTTGCGAATCTGAAATGGTTATATAATAACCGTGAGAACGAGTCTCAATAAGCAACCCCCTATACCCCACGTAGGCCAATGCGTACCCAGACAAGTCTAACATGCGATCACCAGACAACATAATCAGTTTCATACAACCAGCTTACCTCGCCTCGAATCACGAGCCAACCCTGCATATCAGTCCTAACAAGATAATGCAAGAATAGTTCATCATCATATCACGGTCACCCGGCACACGCAATCTCACTCGCATTCAACCAGCCCAGCCAAGCAACCACACGTTCAACTGGTCAATTAAATCACACGCCACACCAGCCAAATCAGTCACACGCTCAACTAGCCAATTCAGTCACACGCTCAACCAGCCAATTCAATCACACGTTCCCCCAGCCATTTCAATCACACTCAAATCACATGCGTGTCCGAACATCTTTCTCACAACTCGCGCCACTGCGCCTCAAATTCATTCTCACAGGCACACAAGCCTCACAATTCGATCAATTCCAATGGCCGCCGTCAACACGTCCCAAGCCATATCATTCAATCAATTCCAGTGGCCGCCGTCAACACGTCCCAAGCCACACTATTCAATCAATTCTCATGACCGACGTAAACACGTCCCGGTCCAATCACACCTTTAACGGGCCACCGTCAACACGTCTCAAGCCCGCATCCATTTGGCACATCGACCATTCATGCCTTCACACGGACCGCCGTCAACACGTCCCAAGTCCGTCTTTCCATTTGGCACACCGGCCAGTCAAGCCTTCACACGGACCGCCGTCAACACGTCCCAAGTCCGTAGCCCTCCGATCGATCCGGGCTTAAAATCGACAGGCAAACACACGCCAATCAATTAAATCAATTTCACGCCAATTGCATCAAACAGCCCATAATCACAACTCAGTCCAATTCACAATTCGCCACCTCAATCCACAAACCCGACGTTCAAGTCGGCTACACGCAATTATCCAATCGAGCATATTATTTAATCAAATTCAAGTAGCAAAACTATAAAATAATATAATTAGATGAAACACGCCCTAGTCGTTCTAAACCCGAGACAAGTCGATGAAATACCCACGTACAAATCAGACTCACATCACAGTCCATCACACTTGCCCACAAATCCGTCATTTATGCCTACCACATACGAACATCAAGTCCACCCATGAATGCCACTACAATATTATCAATTAGCCCACCATAATTAGTCATTAATTAAGCCCCACACTTCTCACAATTTAAACTATCAATTAAGCACGTACAAAAATTGCTCACAATCCACGTTAAGCCCCTAAACCGGTACTAATTACCCCCTGGACAAGTCTAATAATACCCAATGTACTAGGTAAGGTTTAGGGAGTCACTTACCAAGTTTTGGCCCGGGAAAAGTCGTCTCGGGCCTAGGATGGCCAAGGTGAACAGTGCGGACCAGGCACGTGCGCGGGCACGGCGGTCGGCCGCGGGCACGGGCACGGCGCGGGCGCGGCAACGGGCGCGGGCGCGGGCAATGGGCGCGGGCGTGGGCAACGGGCGCGGGCTTGGGTACGCGGGCTTAGTCACGGTCCGAGCTGGTCGGCCGGGCTAGGCAGGGCCGGGTCGGGCGCGGCCCCGCCGGCGGTGGTGACGCGCGGCGACGGCCGGGCGTGGCGGCGGCTCTAGTGGCGAGGAGGCCGGCTACGGGTGAGAGAAAGAGAGACGAGAACGAGAGGGAGAGAAGGAAGAGGAGGAGAGGGAGACAGAGGCCGAGGGGAGGCGACGGACCGCGGCGGCGGCGACGGTCGGCTAGGCCGCACGGCGGAGCGGCGTGCGGCGAGCCCAGCTCGGCTCGGGGCGTAACCGGACAGGGAGGAGACCGGGGGAGGGGAGAGGCAAGGGGGTTGGCGGCTGGTCTCGCGCGTCGACGGGGCGGAGGCGGTGGTCAGGGCGACGCGCCGGCAGCCGGGCGAGCGCCGGGGTGACGAGTAGCGCGGCAAGCTCGGCTCATATGCTGCTGCTGCTGCGCCCGCGGGCAAGCCGGCGAGGGGCGATCGGGCGGCCGCGAACGGCGCGACGGCGCGGCGGAGCTCCGGGCGACGGCAGGCAGTGGCGGCACGACGCGACGGCGGGCTCGAGCGGCGATCGGCGAGCGAAGCCGGAACGGACGGAGACGGTCGGGCCCGAAAAGGAAAAAGAAGAAGAAGAAGAAGAAGAGAAAGGAAGAGGAGAGAGGAGAGAGAGAGTGTCGAAGGGGGAAGGGGTTGGTCTCGCTTGGGAATAGGCGTGGACGGGACGGGACGCATGCGAGGAGACGTGCGGCCGAAGAAAAAGAAAGGAGAGAGAGAGAGAGAGAGAAAACGTGCGCGGGGAGGGGACGGGCGGCGCGGCAGGAGAGAGAGGAGAGAGAAAGAGAGAGAAAAAGTTAATATTTATCCTCGAGCGCGAACCAACGGACACGGTTCAAACTAAATATTATTCTAACTATCGCGATTCAAACCCGGAAAAGATCTAACTGTCCCCGAAAAATCCCAAACAATAATATAAGACAACGGGCCAAAATAAAATAACTCAAGACTCACTACGAGGGAGGTCTACCAGTCCAAATTCGCACCCGGTCCAAAAATCCACTTTCTCACTATTCCTAATCACCTCGACGCTGGCCACAATAATATCGACACCGTCTAATTTATTTCGTCCCGAAACTCTCGAAAATCGACTGCCAAGGTGAGGGTCTAAATAACGGCCAAATTCGATCGAATGCGATTCTAGCGAAATCTCAAGATTTAAAAATAATAACCGGGAGTGATCAGTTCCCGGGCGAGATTTTTACTATAACGCACTGACGAAATACCCGTTTTATAAATCCCAAAAATGGGCCAAAATTCGGAATGTCACAGTTTTTATGCAATATTATGTGAGGTGCAGGTGCGTCAGGACTTGAGGTAAGTGCACGAACTCTGTTGGTTGTGATTGGGTGTTGTTGTGGTTGGCTGCCTGCTTAATGAAATGTGTTGTGATGCACTGCCTAGGGCTTAGACTGGTATAGTTGGCCTAGGTTTCTAATTCCTGCGTGGAATTTAACAGGTGAGCCTTTGTGAGGACCAGTAAGATGAGCGGTCGAGGTCGAGGTAGAGGTAGAGGTCGAGGTAGAGGTCGAGGCCGAGGTCGTATAGCCCCGCAAGCTGGAGTTGTGGGGGATCCCAGATTGGATGAAGTGTGAAGGGTACTTGAGGAAGCGAGGATTATTATCGGGTAGACGAGACGGGAGAAAGGGAGCGCGACGCATCGGCTAGCTGCAATTGCCGCTTAGATCATAGGGAATAATGGAAATCAGGGGAATAATGTGATTAGTGGAAATCCGGGTATAGTGCGAGTAAATGCGAACAGGCCGATGTCCAAGCTAGTCGAGCAATTTCGAGGTTGAAACCCCGGTTTGATGGGAGAGGCGACCCAGGTCGCACCAAGATGGGTAGAAGAGCTAGAGAAAGCTTTTGAGGTGCTGGGGTGTATTGAGGAAGAGAAAGTGACGCTAGCAGTCTACCAGCTTCAGAATAATGCAAGTGATTGGTGGAGGGCCACCAGAGGTCAAGTATTCCCCACTGGTACTGCCCTGAATTGGATTGTTTTTACCGAGACCTTCAACGGCAAGTATTTCTCGGAAAGTGCCTGAGAACAGAAATTGGCTGAATTTATGGGGCTCCGCCAAGGTTAGAGATTGGTAGATCAGTATGAGGCCGAGTTTGCAAGACTGTCCAAATTTGCCCTCAGGATGGTGGAGGACCCGATGGACAAAGCTAGGAGGTTCCGGGATGGGCTGAAGCCGGACCTTCGCAGTCAGATGATCTCGTTGAACTTGAGAGGCTACAATGAGATATATGAAAGGGCTCAGGCAATTGAGCGAGATCAGACGGATCGAGCTGCCGCTTCTGAATCGCGGTATGCCCCGGCTAGGGACAACCGTCAACTGGGGAAAGGACCCATGACGGGAAATAGTCGCTTCGTTCCGCCCGCTCGGAGGAATATCGGGAAGCCAAACCGTTACCAGAACGCCCCGTGTAGGTTGTGTGGTGGAAAACACGGGAATGGACCTTGCCCAAATAGGGACGGAGCATGTTTTACATGTGGTGGAAGGGGCCACCAGATGAGGGACTATCCTAACAACAGGCAGGCCGGGTCACCTGCACTTCTGCCGCCGCCGCCGCCCCGGAATGGAAATCAAATTAGAGCTATCCAGCCGGCCAATCAGAATCGGCCGCCGGCCCAAGGACGAGTATATTGAATGGCAAAGATGGAGGCTCAGGACGCGCCTGGCGTGATCACAGGTACGGTCTCTCTTTGTGATCATGCTGCATATGCCTTGTTTGATCCGGGGGCGTCGCAGTCATTTATATCTGAGCAGTTCGTTGAATTATCTGGGATTGAGCTAAAATCACTTGATGTTATGCTGTGTGTGACTACTCCGCTGAATGATAAAGTGCTGATTGCGTTTGGATGTCCCGATTGTAAGATAGTGATTAGCGATAGGGAAGGAAGGATAGATTTGGCGGTATTATGTATGCATGACTTTGATGTGATCGTCGGGATGGACTGGCTAGTCAAACAGAGAGCTGTTATGGACTGTAGTAACAGGGTAATCCAATTTAATCCGATTGGACATCCTAAATTTGAGTTTGTGGAAAACCAAGGAGGAACCTCGATCCCTTGGATTTCGTCGCTCGAGGTAACGAAGCTGTTAGATGAGGGGTGCCAAGGATTTCTGGCAAATGTAGTTGATTCGACGGCTGGAGAGCCGAGGCTAGAGGACATAGCCGTGGTGTGCAATTTTCCCGATGTCTTTCCTCAAGAATTGCCGGGACTGCCACCTGATAGAGAAGTGGAGTTCGCGATTGAGTTAGCCCCAGGGACGGAATCGATCTCGAAAGCGTCTTATAGGATGTCACTATCGGAATTGAAGGAATTGAAAGTCCAAATGCAAGAGTTATTGGATAAAGGCTTCATTCGCCCTAGTGCGTCTCCATGAGGAGCGCCAGTGTTATTCATGAGGAAAAAGGATGGATCCTTGAGGTTGTGCATTGATTACAGACAACTGAACCAGGTAACCATTAAGAATAAGTATCAGTTGCCAAGGATTGATGACCTATTTGATCAGTTGCAAGGGGCGTCAGTGTTTTCTAAAATCGATCTGAGGACTGGCTATCACCAATTGAGGATCAAGAAGGAGGACGTGCCGAAGTCGGCATTTAGGACGAGGTATGGACACTCGAGTTTACTGGTGATGCCGTTTGACCGACGAACGCCCTGCAGCCTTTATGGATTTAATGAATCGGGTATTCAAGGAATTTTTAGATCGGTTTGTGATCGTGTTCATAGATGATATTCTGGTGTATTCGAAGAGTTCCGCCGAGCACGAGGTACATTTGGAAGAGGTTCTACGGACCTTAAGGGAACACGCACTCTACGCTAAGTTCAGTAAGTGCGAATTCTGGCTTCACCGAGTGGCGTTCTTAGGACATGTGATATCCGGAGAAGGAATTGCGGTGGACCCGACAAAGATTGAAGCCGTCACAAATTGGCCGAGATCGACAACAGTAACCGAGGTTCGGAGCTTCCTAGGACTAGCAGGTTATTATAGACGCTTCATGGAGAAGTTTTCGGCATTAGCGACGCCGTTGACACGGTTACTAAAGAAGGAGACGAGGTTTGAATGGACGGATAAGTGCGAAAGGAGCTTCCAAGAATTAAAACAGAGATTGACGACCGCGCCAGTGTTAACGATCCCGTCAGGTCCGGGAGGATATGAGATTTACAGTGACGCGTCGTTAAGAGGATTGGGATGCGTGCTAATGCAACACGGGAAAGTAGTGGCATACGCATCGCGACAGTTGAGGCCACACGAGCAGAACTATCCGACGCATGACTTAGAATTGGTCGTGATTATTTTCGCTTTTAAGATTTGGAGATACTACATGTGTTGGGAGAAATTTCAGATTTATACGGACCATCAAAGTTTAAGGTACTTGTTCTCCCAAAAGGAATTAAATATGAGATAGCGTCGTTGGATGGAACTCCTTAAGGATTACGACTGCGAGATTATGTATCACCCTGGAAAAGCTAATAAGGTAGCAGATGCACTGAGTCGGAAATCGAGCATCGCGCGTATGATGGTCAAGGAGTGGACTCTGTTGGAGGGAGTTCGGGATTCGGAATTTAAGTTTGAAGTAAGTCATGTCTCGAGTCTGCTTGCCACATTGAGGATTGAGCCGGAAATACAGACTAAGATTAAGGCTTTACAATCGACGACCCGGATATTCAGAAGATTTTGAGTACGGATGCCACAAAAAGGAAATCGGATTTTCAGGTATCCGAGGATAGGATTCTAAAGTTCCGTGGACGGTTATGTGCACCCAGTGATACAGAACTGAAGGAAGAGATTTTGTCTGAAGCACATCGTAGCAATTACAGTATTCACCCGGGTAGTACGAAAATGTATCAGAACTTGCGACAACATTATTGGTGGAACGGCATGAAAGTGGACGTAGCCAAGCACGTGGCCAAGTGTTTAACATGTCAGCAAGTGAAGGCACAACATTGCAAGCCGGGTGGAATGTTGCAGCCATTGGAAATTCCCAAGTAGAAATGGGAACACATCACGATGGACTTTGTAATGGGATTACCGAGAAGTCAAAGGGGTCATGATTCAATTTGGGTGGTAGTCGACCGATTGACAAATTCAGCGCATTTTCTGCCAGTACGAAAGGACTTCGCCTTGGAAAGGTATGTCGAGATTTACGTGCGACAAATAGTCCGTCTGCACGGAGTGCCAGTGTCAATCACTTCAGACCGTGACCCTAAATTTACTGCCGCCTTTTGGAAAAGTCTTCATTCGGCATTAGGAACGAAGTTACAGTTTAGCACGACCTATCATCCCCAGACGGATGGCCAGTCTGAAAGGACGATTCAGACCTTAGAAGACATGCTGCGAGCATGTGTTTTGGATTTTAAGGGTGGTTGGGAGGAACAGCTATATTTGGTGGAATTCGCCTACAACAATAGCTACCAGCAAAGTATCAGAATGGCACCATTCGAAACACTTTATGGCAGGGCCTGCAGAACACCGGTTTGTTGGGATGAAGTTGGTGAGAGGAGCATCACAGGTCTTGAGTTGGTTCAGCAATCAGTTGAAACAGTCAAGGTGATTCGGGATAGGCTTAAGACCGCTCAGAGCCGCCAAAAGAATTATGCGGACCGGAGACGTAGGCCTTTGGAATTTCAAGTGGGGGACCACGTTTTCCTCAAGGTATCGCCTATGAGAGGATTATCTCGGTTTGGTAAGAAAGGGAAGTTGAGCCCGAGGTACGTGGGCCCATTCGAGGTCTTAGAGAGAATTGGTACCTTGGCCTATCGTCTCGCGCTACCACCAAATTTGTCTCAAGTGCACAACGTATTCCACGTGTCAATGTTAAGAAAGTATGAACCGGACCCGACCCACGTGCTGAACTACGAAGAGATAGACGTGGATGACAGAGTGTCGTACGTGGAAAAGCCAGTTCGGATCGAGGACAGAATAGAAAGAGTGCTGCGAAACAAGAAAATTCCGATGGTCAAGGTGATTTGGGAGCACCATGGAACTGAAGGTGCGACGTGGGAAAGCGAAGAGTTGATGCGACACCAATACCCCCATTTATTTGAATAGTTGGATTGGATTGTAAATTTCGAGGACGAAATTTTTGTAAGGAGGGAAGAATTGTGACATTCCGAATTTTGGCCCATTTTTGGAATTTATAAAACGTGTAATTCGTCAGTGCACTTATAATAAAATCTCGCCCGGAACTGATCACTCCTGGGTTATTATTTTTAAATTAGAGATTTCGCTAGAATCGCACTCGATCGAATTTGGCCGTTATTTAGAGCCCAAACTTTGGTGTCGAATTTCTCGGAGTTCCGGGACAAATTTCATTGGACAGTGTTGATATTATTGTGGCCAGCGTCAGTATTGCCAGGATTATGTGAAAAGTGGATTTTTGACCGGGTGCGGATTTGGACTGGTAGACCTCTCTCGTGGTGTGTTTTGGCTTATTTTATTTTGGCCATTTTCCTATATTATTAATTAGGATTATTGGGGGCCGTTAGATCGTTTTCGGGTTTGAACCGTGTCCGTTGGATCGCACTCGAGTGAGAGGTTTGACTTTGAGTCTCTCTCTCTCTCCTCTCTGCGCGCCGCGTCTGCCCCCCCGGCGCGCACGTCTCCTCCCCCTCAGCCCCAGCCTCTCTCCCTCTCTCTCTCTCTCTCTCTTTTGCCACCTCCACCCCCGACTGACCCCCTCCAGCTCGCCGTCGCCGTCGTCGTCGTCCCCGCCGCCGCCGGTCGCCCCCCCAGCCAGCCAGCCAGCCCCGGCCAGCCAACCAGGTCGTGGCCGAGATGCCTAGGCCAGCCCAGGCCGTGGCCGAGCTCGCCCGGCGCCTTGCCCGTCCAACCCGGCGCGTCACCCGTCCCGGCTAGGCACGTCGCTGCGTCCGGTCGCCCGTGCGCCCAAGGAGCACGCCGCCACGGCCACCGCGCTGCGAGCTAGAAGCCGTCCGGCCATTGTGCCGGCGTTGGCCGGCCACCGCGCTGTTGGCTCGCGCCCGCGCCCGGTCCGGTGCATTGTTTACGGGCAATTTTGACCCGAGCCGACTTTTCCCGGGCCAAACTTAGGTAAGTGACTTCCTAAACCCTACCTAGTACTTTGGGTATTTTTAGACTTGTTTAGGGTGAAATTTAGTACCGGTTTAGGAATTTAATTAGGCGTGGGCTAATTAGACTGATTGTGCTTAATTGGTGAATTATTGTGGCGATAATTGTGCGGTTGATTTAGTGATTGACTGAGATAAATATGCCTGACTGAATTGTCATGGCACTTGTGGGTGAATTAGATTAATTGAATGTGCCGACATTAATGTCGGGTCGGTGGACCGATGTGGGGAGTGTGAATTAAATTGGTTGTTAGAGTGTGTCAGATTGACATTGGTGTGAGCGTGGTAATTTGATTGTGAAATGTACGACGTGTTAGATGACAGATTGTGTAGTGGTGCATGTGCATGAGAGAAATGTCCTGAGGCATGGTTACGCGGGACTGAGCCCGGCTTGATCTGAGGGCTGCCAACGTGAGGCATGGTTACGCGGGTGTGGCTAGAAAGGCAAGTAATGACCTGAGGCGTGGTTACGCGGGTCGAGAGAAAGGTCCTGAGGCGTGGTTACGCGGGTGTGGCTAGAAAGGCAAGTAATGACCTGAGGCGTGGTTACGCGGGTCGAGAGAAAGGTCCTGAGGCGTGGTTACGCGAGACTGGGCCCGGCTTGATCTGAGGGCTGCCAACCTGAGGCGTGGTTACGCGGGTGTGGCTAGAAAGGCAAGTAATGACCTGAGGCGTGGTTACGCGGGTCGAGAGAAAGGTTTTGAGGCGTGGTTACGCGGGACTGGGCCCGGCTTGATCTGAGGGCTGCCAACCTGAGGCGTGGTTACACGGGTGTGGCTAGAAAGGCAAGTAATGACCTGAGGCGTGGTTACGCGGGACTGAGCCTGGCTTGATCTGAGGGCTGGCCTGAGGCGTGTTGACGGGGGCCGTGTGAAAGGACCTGGGAGGTCGTGAGAAAGTTGCTCGGCCACGTATGCGAATTGAGTGTAATTGAATTGGCTGGTTGAATTAGTTGGATTGATTGAGTGAAAACGTGGTTGGTATTTGAGCGATTGTGATGTGTTATTTAATTACTATTATTACATTATCACGTGACGACTAACGTGTAGAGTTGGCATGGGCTTGATGACGAGGTAAGTACAATAAAGCGAATTTTATATGTTATGGGGTAGATTGCATGTATGACTTGTCTGGGTACGCATTGGCCTACGTGGGGTATAGGGGGTTGCTTATTGAGACTCGTTCTCACGGTTATTATATAACCATTTCAGATCCGCGATCGTGATCAATTCGGAGATGCCGCCAGAGCACCACAGGGATTGAAGAATATATCATTTACCCTGTCTTTTGAGTACCTTTTGTAGATGAGATAAGCTTGTCAACCACCGCCCCCTTTTGAAAATTGTGGTTTTAAATCGGTAGCCCGAGTTATCGTTTTGTATAGTGACTGCTTTATGATGGTATGCAATTATTGTTTCGTGCTATCCCTTTGTCATTGTTTATTGTCTGGGTTAAATAAATTTCGCTTCCGCTTGCCTTTATTGTTGGGTGTTTCGTTTGGGTCGGCGACGCGTCCTGGGACGTCGCGTTCAATGATCGACCATCGAGGGATGATCGCGCGCTCGTAGGGTGCGGGGCGTGACAGACGGTGTCGATATTATTGTGGCCAGCGTCGCTATTGACAGGAATATGTGAAAAGTGGATTTTTGACCGGGTGCGGATTTGGACTAGTAGACCTCCCTCATAGTGTGTTTTGAGTTATTTTCTTTTGGCCCTTTTTCCTATATTATTAATTAGGATTATTATGGACCATTAGATCGTTTTTGAGTTTGAACCGTGGACCGTGGATTGCGATAATTACCTTTGACTTTTTCTCTCTTTCTCTCTCCTCCCCTTTTTCCCGCTCGCGCCCCCCTCTCTCTCTCTCTATCTCTCTCTCTCTGTCTCTCTCCTCCCTCTGCCGCGTCTGTCCTTTCCCCCCTGCCATGCGCACGTTTCCCCCTCCTTCCCCATGCAACCACTCCCTCTCTCTCTCTCTCCTTCTTTCCCTCTTTTTCTTTCTTTTTCTCTTTCTTCTTTCTTCTTCTTCCTTTCTTCCTCCTTGGCCCCGACTGGTTCTGCTTCGTTTCTGTCCTGCTCGCCGACCGCCGATCAAGCTCGCCTCCAGCCCCGTCGCCGTCGCCCCGACCGAGCCGCACCACCGTCTGTCGCCGCGACCGCGCGTTGCCGGCCTGCCCGCGAGGCGCGCGAGCAGCGGCTCGTTCTTTGCGACCGCCGCGACCCGGCGGCCGCTTTCCAGCCGCCCCGGCGGCCTATCCTCCGTCGCCTGGCCACCCGTGGAAGCCGCCATGCCGCCTCCGAGCCGCCACGAGACCAGTTCCCCCTGTCTCTCTCCTCCCCGGCCTCTCCCCTGTTTCGGTTCCGACGAGCCCAACCATCCCCGTCGTTGCTGCCCGCCGGCCAGCTCGCCCGTCGCCGGCTCGTCCGGCCAGCCGCCGCCGGTCCGCACCCCTTCAGCCTCCATCTCCCTCTCCCTCTCCCTCTCGCCGTATCTCTCTCTCCCGCTCCCCTCTCTCCTTCTCGGCCGCTCAAGGGCCTCGCCGGAGCCGCCGCTCGTCAGTCACTGTTCCGGCGCGGATCCGCCGTGTCCCAGCCCGTCCTCGTCACTTGCTCAGCCCTATTTGGAGCCGAGGAATCCAAGTGAGTACAATCCTAAACCCTAATTAGGCTAATTTACATTTCTAGATGAGTTTTAGGGGTTAATTAGGGTAATATAGGGGTTAGCGTGTGGAGGCTGTTAGGGGCTGATTTTGTGGCGCAATTGGTGACCGAGAGTGATGATTTAATCGAGGTGTAGTGGTCTATAGAGTGCTGTGATGTGGCGAAGCATAAACGCCTTAATTTGGGCGAAATTGTGAACTTGGAGGATGAATTTGTAGACCGTATGGTGGCTGTTTTTGTGGCTATTTCGCGGCTTAGTGTGATAATTTTAATTGAGGTTTAGAGGTTTAGAATGAGCTGTGCGATGGCTGGACATATTGGATTGAATCGACCCAAGTATGGAGCAAGTTCGGGTTCAATTGTGGATTGTAGTGCGCGCCTAGTGTGGTCCTCGAGGTGGCTGGTTTGGGTGATGTTTTGGGGAGCCAAATGGAGTCTTTTGAGGATATTTATTGGCCTAGAATGCCTTGCTTGGTGGCTGTCCATATCGGGATTGAATTGGACAAGGCGCGATCAATTTGGGGGCTTAGTTGCGTGATTACCGGGAATGGTTGAATTAACTTATGGACTGGCTGGATTGTCCTTGATTGTGATCAATTTGCTATGCCATGTTGAGTACTTATGTGGCGAAGAAAGGATAGGCTTGGTGGACCTTAGACCTGTGCAAGTTTAATGGCTTAATTGCGTGATTTCCGTGTGCCGATGACGTACCATGGCTGATTTGAATTGATTGACTGATTGGGCATATTGATTCATTAAATTGAATATGTGTGGTGTAAGTTGAGCATATTGCGTTGTGAATTGAACAAGCGGTGTTGTGCAATTGAATGCTCATTGTGAACTTCTTGAATGCCCAAGTGTGAACGTTATGGCCATGAGTGTGCATATCAAGCATTGGCACGGCATGTGCATATATGAGTGTGCACGAGTGACATGAGCATGTGATCACCTAAGATGCCCTGATGCGTTTAACGCGGGGTTCAGATAATAACTGGTGTATGTGAATGTGTGATCACATAAAGCCCTGATGCGTTTTACGCGGGGTATTGAACCCGTCCTGAGGCATGTTATGCGGGACGATGCCCGGACTACCGGAAGATGGCCAAGCCTAATGCGTTTTACGCGGGTGTTGTGCCATAAGCCTGATGCGTTTTACGCGGGCTAGAGATCGATCTTGAAGTGATGGACCTGATGCGTTTTACGCGGGTTGGACCTGATGCGTTTTAGGCGGGTCGAAGGAGAATTGATAATTGCAAGTGTGCTGGAGTGCAAGCGTGCGAAAATGCATTGATGAGGCGTGAGCACGCCTATGAGCACGAGCATAAGCATGACATGCGTTGTGACCAAGTGATGTGTGCATGTGCTGTGATTGGGTCCTATGTTTTATTCTTGAATTGTAAGTGCCTAACTTGCAGGGCAAGGTGAGTATTGGATTTGGGCCCGGGGGCCTAAGTCAATTATAGTTTGATTGGTGTGTTGATTAGTGCTCGTCAGGAGGTGCATGTTAGCCTAGCTTAGGTTTAGGGAACCTACTCGTTGAGATTCATTCTCACTGTTGTTGAAAACCAATTTTTCAGACCCCCAGCCTTGAGGTGTGACATCCCGAATTTCGGCCCATTTTTGGGATTTATAAAACGCGTAATTTGTCAGTGTGCTTATAGTAAAATCTCGCCCGGGAACTGATCACTCCTCCGGTTATCATTTTAAATTAGAGATTTCGCTAGAATCGCACTCGATCAAATTTGGCCGTTATTTGGATCCCGAACTTGCGCCGATTTCCGGGAGTTTCGGGACAAAATAAATTGGACGGTGTCAATATTATGGTAGCCAACGTTGAGATTGTCAGGAATGATGGAAAAATGGGAGTTTTTGACCACGTGCAAATTTGGACTAGTAGACCTCCCTCGTTATGATTTGGTCTAATCAATTTGGCCTTTGTCCCTTTTTATGTGCGAGGCTTATTTTGGACCCGTAGACCACTTTCGGTTTTTAATTTGGGCCATCGGATTGCAAATAATATTTGAATGTTCAAATATTTTCTTTTATTTTCCCTCTCTCTCTCTCTTTCTCTCTCCTTCTCTCTCCTTTTTTTTCCTCTGACCGCGCACGTTCTTTCCCCCTCCGGTCACGTTTCCCCTCTCTGCAGATGTCCCCTCAACACCCACCCCCACCTACTCTCTCTCTCTTCTTTTCTTTTCTTTCTTTCTTTTTCCTTTCTTCCTCTGTTCTTCTTCTTCTTCCTCCTTCTTCGCCCGCGACCGGTTCTCCGCTCCGTTCGCCCTGGGCGCCGTCCGCCCGCTCGGCCGCCCTTCGCCTCCGCCCGACGCTACTCCGCCGGGTCGCCGCCGCAAGAAGCCCGACCACCGTCGCGTTGACCACCAGCCACCGCCCCGACCGTTCCCTTTCTCTCCCTCACGCGCGCGTGACAGCAAGCCGTCGCCGCTGCCCTCCGCCTCGGCCTGGCGTGCCGCACCGTCGCCGGCCAGCTCAACCGTGCGTCGCGCCGACCGTGGGCCGCCGTTCCCTTCTCCTCAGCCGGCAGCCCTTCCACCCACAGCCATCACTCCCCCTCTCTTTCTCTTGTTTGGCCGTGGGGAGCACCTCACCGGAGGAGTCGCCGCCGCCGCCGCCGGAGCCGTTGCCGGGAACCACCATCCCACGCCTCACCAGCCTCACCAGTCTGTCCTCTCTCTCTCCCGACCGCCGCGACCAGCCACCCATCCGCCTAGGCTCGCGCCGTTCGCCGGAACCGCCGCTGCCGTTATTGTTCCAGCGAGGCGTCGCCGCTGTCCAGCCGCCATTGCCGCGTGTTCGGCTCGGTTTGAAGCTTAGGACACCCGGTGAGTTTGACCCTAAGCCCTAATTAGGACAATTTGCATTTCTAGACGGGTTTTAGGGGTTAATTAGGTTAATTTAGGGGTTAAACGGTGGAGGCTGTTAGGGGCTGGTTTTGTGGCGCATTTGGTGACCTAGACTGATAATTTGACTGAGGTTTGGCGGTCCATAACGTGCTGCGTGGTGGCTGATCATGAGAGTTGTGATTTGGACAAAAATTGTGATTTTGGCGAGTGAAATTTGCGAGCTAAATGGTGGCTGTTTTCGTACTGATCTTGTGGCTATTTTACGAGCTTAGTGCGATGATTTAGTTGAGGTTTAATGACCCGTATAGTGCTGTGAAGTGGCTGTGCATAGGTGCCTCAAATTGGGCGAAATTGTGAATTTGGCGGGTGTAAATTGAAGACCGAATAGCGGCTGTTTTCATGGCGGTTTTGGTGGTCTAACGGGATCATTTTAATGAGGTGTAATGACTTGGAATGTGCTGCATGAAGGCTGAAAGTATTGGAATGATTCGGCCCGAGTTTGGGGTTGATTTCGGGTTCAAATGTGGATTATAGTGCGCGCCTCATTTGGTCCTCATGGTGGCTGATTTGGGTGATATTTTGGGGAGTCAAATGGAGTGTTTTGAGGACATTTGTTGGCCTAGGACGATCTGTTTGGTGGCTGTCCATACCGGGTTTGAATTGGTCTATGAGCGATCAATTTGGAGGTTAATTGTGTGATTACCGGGAATGATCGCATTGATCAATTGACTAGCTAAATGAGTCTTGTTGTGATTGATTTTAGGATGCCATGTTGCTTGTTTAGCGGAACTAAGAATGGAATAGCTTGGCGGGCCTCGAATGCGAGGGTTCTTGTTATCCCGGTTGTGTGGATTGTGCATGGATTGTGTGTCAAGTTGATGCCATGGCTGATTTGAATTGATTGTCTGATTGAGCATGTTGATTTATGAAATTGAATATGCGTGGTGCAAATGCGCATGATTGCATCGTGATTTGAGTAAGTGGTGCGGTGCAAGTGAATGCCCATATGTGAACGTTATAGCCATGAGTTTGCATCACGAGCATTGGCACGGCATGTGCAGTTACAAGTGTGCTCGAGTGACATGTGCATTGTGATCACCTAAAATGCCCTGATGCGTTTAACGCGGGGTTCAGATGAAAATTGGTGCTTGTGAATGTGTGATCACAATAAACCCTGATGCGTTTTACGCGGGGTAGTGAACCCGTCCTGAGGCGTTTAACGCGGGACGATGCCCGGATTGCCGGAAGACGGCCAACCTGATGCGTTTACGCGGGTTCGGTCCGTATATGGAGATCGGTGTTGCGCCTGATGCGTTTACGCGGCTAGAGACACCGGGCCCGATGCGTTTACGCGGCCGAGAAGTGTTGGATAGTGATAGACCCGATGCGTTTTACGCGGGTCGGACTGATGCGTTTAACGCGGGTCGGAGGAGAAATTGATAAATGGCAAGTATGCTAGAGTGCAAGCGTGCGAAAATGCATTGATGAGGCGTGAGCACGCGTATGAGCACGAGCATAAGCATGACATGCGTTGTGACCAAATGATGTGTACATGTGCTGCGACTGGGTCCTATGTTTTATGCTTGAATTGTAAGTGCCTAACCTGCAGGGCAAGGTGAGTGTTGGATTTGGGCCCAAGGGCCTAAATCAATTATGATTTGCTTGGGGTGTTGATTTAGTACTCGTCAGGAGGTGCACTTTAGCCTAATTTAGGTTTAGGGAATTACTCGCTGAGATTTATTCTCACTGTTGTTGAAACCCAATTTTTCAGACCCCCAGCCCTGAGGATGGCAGGCGTATTGAAACGTTTTGGGAGGAGCCCCGGCTAGATATAGTGGTTGATCGCCGAGCCACGTACCCCGCTTTTGATTTTTAAGTGTGGGCTGTTTATAAATATTGTATATGTTTCCCGATGTCAAAACAAGTGTATATTTATCCGTGCTGGTTGTTGTATGGCTATCCTGGATTATGTGTATTTTATTGTACGGGTGGTTTTAATTACTTCCGCATGTGCTTTATATCTCTGTGTTGGGTGTTGGGTCGGCGACGCGTCCTGGGACGTCGCACACGAATCGACCTTTACGAGGGATGTGGCGCGCCGAGGAGTGCGGGGCGTGACATGAGGATGGCAGGCGTACCGATACGTTTTGGGAGGAGCCCTAGCTAGATATAGTGCTTGACCGCCGAGCCACGTACCCCCCTTTTGACGTTGGTGACTGTTGACCCGTTTTGGCTTTTATATGTTTATTCTGTTGTAATAGACATTGTAAATCCCCGTTATTAGTACAAGTTGTATTTATGGTATTACTGCTATCCTTGGTCATGTGGTTTTAATTTGTACGGGTGTTTGTTTGCTTCCGCTTGTGCATTGTTCTCTGTTTTGGATTTCGGGTCGGCGACGCGTCCTGGGACGTCGCACTGAATCGACCTCGGTAGGGTTGTCGCGTGCCATAGGGTTCGGAGCGTGACAAGCAAAGTCATGGCTAAGCAAGTGACAACCATCGTTATTTCTATGGCATCAAGTAAACGATAATGCAATTTCATAAAAATGTATCTACTATAGGAATTGTGGAAGTCATACCAACTGATATTCTCAAATAACTTAAATATTCTATATTTTCTTCGTAAGTCAATGCATCACATAACATGCATCATAACATTAAACAATAACAATAAAAGGGGAGGACAAAGTCATGGCTAAGCAAGTGACAACTATTATTCTGTAATCTCTCAATCTCTACCGTGGGTGTACACTCTCACAACACAACTTTTCGTTGTAGATGCAATAATGACACTCACACAAGTTTTAATCGTAGATGTAATAACTATAGTTTGTTCAGCATCAGTTTATGCTTTGTTTATGTTAAGAATAACATTTCACTACAAAGATCAATGCACTATTATAAATTTTTTTATTCTGGTTAGTTGAACATATCAAAGAAACTACTCAATTCATGATTGCTACCATAAGCCATGTATAAGAATCCATAACTTCATTCGGCCCCAGAACCATTTGAGTTCACGAAAAGAAATTAGAAAAAAAATTGTGCGGCGTTCCTCAGTACGAAATAGATCTTTTAGTATTCATTAAGTAGTTCAAATACTTTTATAACACGGTTCAAATACTATTTGTCTAATTTCTCATGAATATTTACATATCTCATATTCCTAGTAGGATAGCATTGCGTTTGTTTATACACATGATTTTCTAGATCCATCATTTCTCACCATTTTGTGGGCCTAATGGCGTATCTTCGACCATGTTACTCGAGGTGAAGTAAATCCAAGCCGAATCACATGTGCGCACAAGTGACTCTTGACTAGAGAAAGATTATTGGGTTGGACACCGAAAATCCTAGAACATCAAACCGACGATATTGGCGCACATGGTGCCACCACAGATTTCATAGCACCTTTCATTTTATAATGACAAGAAATCAATTAAGTAATTTATTGATTAGTGTCCTGTCACGAATATCAAGGTACATCGATTATTACCCGCAAATTCGCTATATAAGAGTCTGCATACATAAAGCTAACCAATATAATATACCTTCACCTCTGATTGAAGGCATATCATATCACTTAGCTATGATATACTAAAATTTTGCATATATAATTATGTATCTTATGAGTATGCGTTAAATTATTAACTAGGAAAGAGGAACTAACTGCTCAAAGGTCGGTAACGCCATTACTAGAAAGCCGTCAAAGTTTGTCTTATTAGTGAACCTATGACAAAAGCTAACTAATGAAAGGCAATTCTTTATTTCCCAAGTAAGAAAAAGATAAACGAAGACTCAATAAATGAAAGTCATTCCCTCGAAGCTGGTAAATTAATTACAAGTTTATCTTATGTTGACCGGTCAAGTGCATCAACAATCTAACAATTAATTCAACATCAAACAAAGAAACTTGTTTCAATAAGACAATCCAAATAATGCTGTGGTATGTGGCTTTAAGTGAAAATAAGTTCATGTGTTTGTACCTCTTAGTTATCTTGGTCCATACTTAAGCACCGAGATTTTCCGGAGTTCTACTATTGTTCATAGAATATTATTCTTTTCTAATATACTTAATTATGCGTATAATTATATATCTTTTGAGTCATCATGTGTTCAACTATTATTTAGTGCCCCCCAAGAAAAAAAAACGTATTCAGAGGTTGGAAATGCCATTTCGAGGAAGCCACTACTCTCAAGTTGTTTGTCAGTTTGTGCAATAATTGATTCCACTATGACCAGTGGTGATCTATTCTATTCACTACTTTTGTCGGACATATGGCTTGCAGACCGGTCACGTTTAACAACAATTTAAAAATAACTCCAACACCAAACAAAATAAATTTTGTGTTAATCAGCCAATCCGAATAATGCCATCATTTGCGGTATTCAGTGAAAAAAAGTCCATGTGTTCACACCTATTTAATAACTAGGTCCATCCTTAAGCACCATTATTTTCCAAAATTCTAATATTATTCTTTATCGACCCTACCCTAAAAAAGTCATGCATCTCTGTCCTCTGGTACAACAATAAATCAACAAGAAGATCAAGTGGTGAACGAACTACCGGAAAGCGCTATACCAAATCTTCAGCTAATACTCGTTGCTTGCTGATTGTTAAACTCCATCATCTAATGGCTTCTTCATCGAAACTCGAAAGGATATACCATGTGTTCTTAAGTTTCAGAGGCGAGGACATCCGGAACAACTTCCTTGGTCATCTCTCCAGAGCTCTTGACCAGAAAGGAATCAACACTTATGTTGATAGCAAGGAGCTCAGGAAAGGAGAGCAAATAGCGCCGGCGCTTATGAAAGCAATTGAGGAATCACAGATTGCGATAATCGTATTCTCCGAGGATTACGCTTCCTCATGGTGGTGTTTGGAAGAGGTGGCGAGAATCATGGACTACAAGAAAGAAAGAGATCTCATGGTCTTTCCCTTGTTTTACAAAGTGGAACCTAGAGAAGTGAGAACACCAAGAGAGAGGTACAGAGAAGCTATGATTAAGCATGAGTCCAAGTTTGGGAAGGATTCGAAGGAAGTGAAGAGATGGGAGAAAGCTCTTTTTGATGCCGGTAGCTTGTCCGGGTGGCATTATAAAGATGGGTAAGTAGAGTGGAGTCCATATTTTGTGCAAGAAGCTAACTTTTACAAGTAGTTATAGAGATTGTTTGTGAAAAATCTAGACACATATGATTGTAAGTATACATATAGATGCTTCATCTTATGATTCCTGAAAATTCTTGAGTGGCTTAAATTTTTTTCAGTAATTTCATGTAAGAGTTGATAAATCTAAGACTTAGTTAATAAAATTGGCAAAAGTGAAAAAAGTTGATAATTAAAAGAAACTTAAGCTTGGCAAGTAACTCAAACGAGGATTGATAACCCAAAATAAGTAGGTAACTTAATCATAAAAAAATTGGTCACTCTAATTAAGATTGGCAGTTTGTGAAATTAGTTAGTAAGTAACTCAAATCAGAGTTTGTAATTCAATAAAAAAGTTGGTAAATTAAAAGAACAAGTCGCTCAAGTGAGAGTTGGTAACTCAAAACTAGTAAATAATTATTTAATGTGACAAATGTGGGTAAATCACTCTAATTTATGTTGGTGATTTCATATAAAATTTGATGCCGTAAGTTCTGCAAATCTAATTTGGTAAGTTAGTACAAAATTGGTAAGTAGCAAATTATAATAAAAAGTTGGTGATTCAAAAAACTGTTGTAAGTTACTAACAAGTTATGTGAAAGGAAAAGTGACTGATTTTTTTTCCCTACATTTTTTTGACACTTCCGACATTTATTAAAATTCACTGGCACGGAAAAAAAAAACCTATTATCGGGCATCGAACAAGAGAATTCTGCCTTGAGCTTTTGTTAAGCCCTGATTCATTCGCGTAAGGTCTATAGGTCTTTCGTATGGATCCTTGTTGCCCCCCTCAACGTGTAATAAAAGTTCCAGACATCTCCTATCTGTGGGCTATTGAGGTCTTCACGTTTCATTTTGGTAAATTGAGTTCTACAGATTTTTGATTGTCGTCGACCGAGTCCTAAACTCGTCTCTCCTGGCATTTTGAGTTTGAAAATCACACGTGGCTAACCACAGAATAGACACGTGGCTTTCTCCCGCAATAAAAATTGGAAAATAGGACTTCATCGCCCGAAAGTTTTACTGACTTATTTGAACAATATATAATGCTAAAACTTGATCGATCAATGGACAAGATGTTAACTATGTGTTACTGCACTTACCCCATTTCTTTGGAAGGAATGAGAAAGCTTGCAACGCTTGATACAGGATAATTAGTGTGTGCAAATGCCATGTTAAGCAATGACATCGTGCTTCAGGGTACTTTAATAGTTTTTGAATCAAAATCTTAACCATCGTTCAAAGTCCTAAATAACTTTTTTTGATTAAGCATATAAATAAATCACACATGATAGTTCAACAAAAAAAAAAAGTAAATCGTCGTGTATAAATCAAAAGAACATGAATCACTTGGATGACTAAAAGTTGAAACCTGAAGTTGTTTTGATTGTTGTGGAGCTCTTTTGAGTTCTAATTCGACTCGGTGGGAATACATTTTGGTTTGGTTGTGGTTACGTGAAAATGTGATGCACAGCTTTTGTCATTGTTGGCTAGTAATTGCTTGTTATTTGCTTATTCAAATTGCTAAAACGATGCTACAATTTCTATTTTTCGTTTTTTTTTTCAGAGATGAGTCAGAGCTTATACAAAGAATTGTGACGGAAATCTCCACTCACCTAGACCGAACACTTTTGCATGTTGCTACACATCCGATTGGGATAGATTCCCAGGTGATTAAGTTGAAATCTATGTTAAACCTTGAGTCTGATGACCATGTTCTCATGGTGGGATTGTGGGGACAGGGAGGCATAGGGAAGTCAAGTCTAGCTAAAGCCATTTATAATGAAATTTTCAGACAATTTGAAGGTTCAAGTTTTTTGGAAAATGTTCGAGAAACTTCGAAAGAATGCAAGGATTTAGTTACTTTGCAAGAAAAATTACTATTTGAGATATTAGCACTGAAAGAAAAATTAGTAGTGTCCAATGTTGATAGAGGTATTAATCTAATACAAGAAAGACTTCGTCACAAAAAAGTTCTCCTCATCCTTGATGATGTGAATGACTTGTGCCAGTTACATGCTTTAGTAGGAGAAGGTAAGTGGTTTAGTAATGGGAGTAGGATCATTGTTACTACAAGAGATAGCCATTTGCTAACTTATCTCGGGATAGATCAAGATCATGTGTACGAAGTTAGAGAACTGGATGATAGTGATGCTTGTGAGCTATTTAGTAAGCATGCTTTTCCGACACACCAAAACTTTAAAATTAGGACAAATCTAGTGGATAGTGTTCTAAATCATGCTAAAGGCCTTCCCTTAGCACTTGAGGTGCTAGGTTCTTTCTTACGCGGTAGAAGAGAATATGAATGGGAAAGTGCACTGGATGAAATTTCTATGGCTCCTAAAAAAGGCATCAATGATGTGCTCAAAATAAGTTATGGTGGACTAGAACCAAAAGTGAAAGAGATCTTTCTCCACATTGTCTGCTTCTTTAAGGGGTGGGATAGTGAGTATGTAAAGAAAGTTCTCGACAGTTGCGATCTTAAGGCAGTAATAGGATTACAAATTCTCATGGAGAGGTCCTTGATAAGAACTGAGTCCGGAAACATACAAATGCATGACTTGATTCAATTGATGGGTATGGATATTGTGAACCAAGAAAGCGATGATCCTGGGAGACGCAGCAGACTATGGTTGTATGATGACGTTGTCGATGTTCTATCAAGCGACATGGTAAGACTTGCAAATACCATCAAAATTCTGCTCCTTATCTTTTTTACTCTAATTACTGAACATGCATAACCTAAATAGTCTTGTATATACAGGGAAATTGTGCTGTAAAAGCCATAGTATTGGAGCCACCTGAGCCGATAGAGATATGTGTTGGTCCTGATGCTTTTACAAAAATGAGAAGGTTGAGATTGCTCATTTTGCGCAATGTGGATAATACTTTCCAAGGTCCTATTTATCTTCCTAATGAGCTAAGATGGTTTCGATGGATTGGATGCGCTCCCCGGATTCCAGAATTTTCCTCTGGTCAAAAGAAATTAGTGGGATTTGATATGAGCAATTGCAGTATTCCAGTAGTGCCAAATCAATTTAAGGTGAACATTTACCTACATTGACCTTTTCATTATCTACCTTATTTGTGTATTTATATGCATATTATATGTACTAGCAGACAAAAGGAAGTATTGTTCCTCTGTTTTAGAAATTATTTCTCTATTTTCTTTCAAAATGAAGCTAACTACTTACGTTAGAAATATTTTTAAGTGCAGCAAAATTGGCATTTGAAAAGTAAGCGAACTCTTTATTAGAAATACTCAATGGAAACATTTTTGTTAATAATATACACAGTAAAAGATTTTTTATACATATATGTGGAAAGAGAAAGATATTTCAAGATCTGAAATTTTTGTGAAGGTCATTGCATCATTAGAAAATTTGACTTTTCATATTGAAATATGTGAGATATAAAAAACAAAATAATCAATTCCATGTATCCGTCCATGGTATAATATCTGTAAAATAAGTAATTAAGGATAATTGATCGAAGGAATATAAAAAAAAAGATTAAAATCTTTTAAAGTAGGAGATCATCTTCGCCATATATAATAGTATAGATAAAGTTTACATACTTTCTAAACCCAATATCTCTAACTATCGACATAGATATGTTTCAAAATCAGATCAAATCTACCTAGTGAAGAAATTCAAAATGCAATTTGTTGTCGGTTGTTTACATATAAACCTTTTTATTTTACAGAAAAATTATATAGTGATCGAACAAAAGGGAAACAAAAGTATGGTGAACCCTACTCGTTGACATGTATATAGAAGTAAAAACGGCGGGGATTTGTCCAACATCAATAAAATTAGCTCAGTCGAAAGTTTGAATGCACCATTCTGTAAAACAAGGCATTATTAATTGCTTAAATCATTTCTTAAGGAGCAGCACTTCTAAGTGGACATAATAAAGTATTTATTAGGAACTTTGCCAGTAATGTTTGTAATGCGTGCACAGCTAAATGATCCAGTAGGGGCATACCACTAGTTTCTTAATAGAAAGTCGGAGCTAGATTTTGAATTATATGAAATTTTTATTTTCTTCCGAATGTTTTTCAAAGTTGGCTTCATTGTCTTTGCATGACTTCAAAAAAAATTAAAGATTTTAATTTCACAATTACATTGCGATAGTATTTATATCCTGCATTCATCTATTATATATAGTTAAAGTTAGAACTAACAGAGTCTTCATTCCTATGCTCCCCTGTGGTACTTCACTTTGTTTCTGTTATTGCCACATGGAATAGTTTTGTCACGTGGCCCGCATCCGCACTCGACACGTGGTACTTCACCATGCTTCTATAATTGTCACATGGCATGACACTTGACATAGTCTTGTCATGTGGCTTACATTCGCATGTTCACCACGTGGCACTTCACTTAAATTTTGTGATTGCCACATGCATGATACACGGCACATGTTTATTTCAAACTAATTTTCGTCTACTAATGGAGGGTAAATTTGGATCAAGAGTACCAATTTGAGATTTTTTGTTAGAAGAAAATTAGTTTGGGGTAACTGTGTCATAATGGTACCAATTTAGGATTTTTGTGAAACGAAAATTAAGTTGAAGTAAACCTGCGTACTGATTTGGGACTTTCAATGATATTAATTCTAATTCTTTTAATAATTGTCTAACACAATTTTAATTGTGAAATTTTTTATATCGTGTACTTATATTCAATTCTTTCAAATAATATCTAAAATGTAAAATGATAGAGTTATCTCTGATTTGCTAAGGTGACGATGGAAATTAAATTGCTGGGTAAAGCTTGGTCGTGCGCTTGCCACGTTTTACCACTTCATGCAAGCTTTTCCGATATATATATATATATATATATATATATATATATATAGAGAGAGAGAGAGAGAGAGAGAGAGAGAGAGAGAGAGAGAGAGATATTTGTAATTACTGGTGAAGTTTGAAAGGGTCGAGTCATTTCTCAATACAACATATAATTTACAATAGAACAAATGAAAAGTCAATTAATAGGTGAAGAAATTTACTCGGAACCCTGAATAGTAGGTTCCGAGTTGCCTGATCTGCGGAAGCTCCTTGCCTCCTTCCACAGGAAGAGTGTCATGGCCAAGGCATATGTAATTGTGAAGATATTCACCAGGTCAATATAGATTATATAACAATCAAGGATACGTAATTGTGACACATCCTGTCCCTGACAAACCCAATCTCCTCCATGTGTTGTGTAGCCAATTTTATAACCCTTAAAATCAAGCTAAGCCCCTACAAATAAATTATGATATTATTAATCATCGATATTATAAAACTATGGATAACGTGAATGACATCCGATATTAAATTACCATCATTTCACGAGTTTGACTCTCCCGTCTATGTCCAACAACTTACATAGGCCTATTTGTGGACAACACAGCAGATCACCTCTATATTAAATAAAGAAATTGCTCTATAATTACGATTGATGACCTAAAATATAATTATCTCTTGAAAGATCAATGCTGGAAATGCTTCATTTAGCAACCTATTGTCAAACGGGAATTCCACGTTTTAAATGTAAGGAAGCAACATCATCATACAAATGCCCCTTTTTTTCCTTTCGGGATGTTTATCAAAGTTGGTTTCGTTGTTTTTGCAGGGCTTCCAAAATTTGAAGTACATTAATTTAAGTGGCTGCAAGTTGCTAGTTCACATGCCCGACGTCTCGTGTACTCCAAATCTCGAGGGATTGGATCTCCATAATTGCAAAAACTTGGTAGAAGCCCACGAGTCCATCGCATATCATGAAAAGCTACAAGTGTTGGATTTCTGTGGGTGCTCTGAGCTTAGTGTGTTTCCAAATGAGCTCAAGTCAAAAAATCTTCAAACTCTCAGTCTTGAAAAATGCACAAAGTTTGAAAGGTTCCCTGATATTCCACATAAACTCAAAGCCCTAAAAGAGCTTCATTTAGAAAGAACGGCTATTAAAGGGCTTTCTGCATCAATAGAAAATCTTGTCTCTTTGGAGCGTATGTATTTAAGTAATTGCGAGAACTTGACGCGTCTTCCATCTAGCATTTACACGTTACAAAACCTTGAAGACTTGGCTCTTGATTTTTGCACAAATTTAATCGGGTTTCCAAAGTACGAGGATTCGGCTGATCCTTGCATGAAGACCAAACTTTCAAATTTACATCAGTTAAACCTTTTGGGATGTAATTTGTCCGAAGTAGACTTTCTTGAGAATCTTTCATGTTCTCCATTCTTGACACAATTACAGCTGTCGGGGAACAATATTACTAGCCTTCCTACATCCATCAATAAACGTCATCATTTGTCCTATTTGCTAGTTGAAAATTGCCATCAATTACAAGAGATTCCTGAGCTTCCACCATTTTTGAGTACTATTACGGCGGATAATTGTGAATCTCTGCAAAATTGTGGAGATTTAACTTCAGTTCATGATTTTGTCCGTAGAGGGTTGACCATGGCTAATAGTTCCTTACATAACGAGGTTAGATTCTCTCTCTCACGCGCACACACGCATGCATATTGATGTGGACTATATGCTGAATCAGATGCGTGCTTGTTTATTGCAATAGCAGAAAAGGCAAGATTGGAGGCTTAAGAAATTCAAACAAATATAAAGTGATTCTGCACGTGTATGCATGTAATGGAGTTGGCTACCGTACTTTTATGGGAATGATTTCTATCACATGAGATTGTATGCTACTGCAAGCAAGGATCAATGTATCTCCACTCGTTTATTGAGCTCCAATTCCAAGTGGAATTCTTTAGGATTACTTACTAAATTCAAATTGAATTTTTCTATTTGGGTACTAATAACAAACTTGGGTACTTTCTAATGATCTATCTTTGTTTCAGCTTTTTAGATACGCTGTTGTTCTCCCTCAAGGAGAGATGCCGGAGTGGGTTCTCCCTATTGAAGAGGATTCCATATCTTTCATGGCTTCAAAAGACTTGTATGATAAGTGTTTTGGATTAGCTCTCTGTGTTTCTCTCGATAAGAATAATTATGAGGGGAAAAGTGAAAACTCATATCGTTTTGTTGCCCATGTTAATGGCAAAAAGCGGGAAAGTTCCGCATTCTATTTCGAACCGTTGCAGTCGGATCATATCCGACTTCGTTATCTCACACCTCCAGAGTTGTGGGGAGCAGTCGATTTTGATCGAATTGATGGGAGTCGCGTACGATTTAGCCTTACGGTATCCGGCAAATACATGAAAAAGTGGGGATTCCGAATATTTTGCAAGAAATTGGAGGACGATCTAAAAATCGTGCTCCAAGATGATCGGCTAATCGATCCAGCTTTACTCTACGAGATTGATCACGAATCAATAAGTTCAGAAGTCGAGAGTTTATTGATGCACACGAATAGACCGAAACAGATCTACAGGAAGACCTGCAAGATCATCAAAGGAGAATCGAGAGAGATGAACAAATAGCACCCAAGAGAAAGCATGGGCTTATTCCCGCCCAAGGCAAGCGAATCAAGACCACGTCGACTTCCTCCGATTCGACAGATGGAGAAGAGAACGATCGAGAAACTTGCGAAGGAAGCAATTCGTAGGTAAGTGAGCTCCCTGATTTTTTCTTTTCTGACTTGTTCTTCTCGTTTTCTCCTCTCTTTTTAGCTCTTTTTCTCTGTTTTTTTTTACTCTTTTCCAGATTTTCTCTCTCCACCGACGCCACTTTCAGCATCGCGACTCCTCCTCATCTTCCATCCGACACCACCACCGAGCTCTGACGAAACGGAAGATCGCCGCATGCCGATGGAGGCGACAAGCACAAGGAGTTGGTCTTCCCGAAATAGACAAAGTCCCGAGCGAATCGACGGCTACGGAGACCGGCGAGCGGGAGGCAACGGACTACCACCGCCGACCGAAGCCACGGAAACTGATAGAGCAGCTCGGGGCGAGCGATCCCCTCCCGAGGTTCTAGGCTTCATGTAGATCGCTGTAGATCAGCTCGATTTTGAATTCGATTCGTACGGCGCTGCAATTGCGCGGGAACTTGAAGAATGTGTCCGGGAATTTGTTCGAGAGACGTTGAATAAGGTGTTTCTTAGTAAGTTTAGTCTGTGGATGCTTGGTAGTGAATTCGCTGGCAATCGACGTTACACGCTGCAAAATCAGCAACGATCCCTAGAAGGCATACCTTTTCTTCCTTTCTTTTGTTAAGTGGGCAATTGATTCAAAGAAGTAGGTGAAGTCTAGGTTCAATGGAAAATACAAGCAGAGGGAGAGTGAAACAATGGGAAGTAGCTTGTACATGGTTTGGTTCAGTCCGCTTTTCAGGCGAAAACTGAGCCAATCCAAGTGCTATAGGTTAGGACTCCCTTATGCGAAACCAGGCATGGCAGTGGACAACTAGCCACAGTGGGGTTTTGTTGGGGGGTGGGGCGCGGCAGGGTGCTTTTGAGGTGTCTAGGAATTGTGGATATGTAGTATGTACAATTCATACTGATGTGCACCAGGTGAAAGGTTTTCCAGGACTATTGAATTGTGAGAAACTTCGATCGCTGGGATAGGTCTCTATCTCTATGTTTTATGCGGCGCTTGGAGAGGCAAAACCATTCAGGAATGAAGAAGATGCAGTGAGATGGCAAGCCACCAGGAAAGGTTGCTGGACAATCGAGTCCTTTTACCACTTGTTGACTTTGGCATCTATGGAGAATTAAAAACCAAATTTACTTGGTGCATGAGATGTGCCCATGGATAACTGGTTAGGTGATTATTTTCTTTCTCCCTGTGGACTGTGGGTATGAAAAAGAAAAAAATCACAAGAAACACGGAGTTTGCATAAGTTATTCAGTAGAATAGAGACGACAAAAGCACAAACAGCTGATTGTCAATTCTGAATTCTGAGGCCTTCGCAACAGTTTAGTGTTCTCTTTTTATGCTTATGTGCCGTAGCGTTTATGGAGTAAATTGACCTAGAAGCTAAAGCTCTTGGAAGCTTCTTGAATGTTTGAGTGAAACCTAATTAATGAAAGATAAGCTTCTGAGGTACCAATGATAAGACTCACTGGAGTCAGCGACATGTAGTTTCTCAAATTAGTTGCATTTTTTGCTTTAGTGTTGTTAGAGCCATATAAGTTTGATAGTTACGTGGGATTCGCATTTGAATCACAGGATGAGAATGTGGTAATAACCATTGCTTGGAATTTGTGACCAGTATATTTATACAGGACCTGCAAGATCTTGATCACATAGCTATGAGACATGCATTCATTCCATCTGTAGCTATGAGACATGCTGAATATTTCTACTGTTAGCAACTTGATGCTGACTTCCTCTTGAATTGCCTGTATGCATGCATGCATGCAGGAGAGAATTTCTAACTTTTATCCTCATGTTTTCTTCTCCTAACCAGTAACGAGACCTATTTGCTTTTCTTATATAAGGCAAAGCTTCCAGTTGGGTAAGAAACTGATTTTCAGTAACTAGGTGCATTTCAGATATGTTACCTTCTTTTCTAATTAAGATGATTAGTATTTTAGTCTAAATTAGCGAATGGTTTTCAATAATATATCTGAACAAATCTGTTAATAGTGGAATTTTGCATGCATAATTAGGTTGTAAAGGGTTTTGTTCGCATTAATCTTTCATAAGATATGACTAAGGCCAACAATAGCAATATTCTTGCTTTATTATGCACAATGTGTTGCATTTTTCATTTACCATTATGCTTTGTCTGGAGCCATATTATGGACTTTATCTGTTTTTGTGAAGTTCCTAACATTGTTTTCTTAGGCTGTATGTTAGCTTGACTTTGGTATTCTTACTTGGTATAAAAATGCATTGGGAGCATTGTATTGCCTTTTAAGATTTTAAGAACCTACTCTTTGGGCATATTTCGTCGTACAATGGCCACATGTACACAAATAGTTTAAGCTTGGTTTCTGGTAGAGATCATCTCCTATCTAATAGTCTATTGCTACAATTATGTATAGTTTTATGGTGACAGTACACTACTAAAAATGATTTTATGGACAGCGATGAATAGTCGATACGAAAAATGTATGGCCCTTTTAGTATCTTGTGGAGCGTATTGAAAGAATAAAGGCACCTTGCTACCAGGTATATATATAAAAATACTGTTATAAAAGGTGGAGGTGGCTAATCCAGTAAGAACCCTCTTTTTCCACGTGAGATTCTCAGCAACTTCAAGCGAGCAAAAATTGTTGAGTTCATGTAGTATATGCCTTAATCTATCTTATAGATTCTCTCAATTAGTTAACTTGAAGGAGAAAACATTCCTTATGAAATGCATTTCCTAAATTTATGCTAACCTACACTATGAGAAACTATCTTTCTGACAAAGCTCCTAAATTTGATATGCTTGCTTTGTTTTTCTTCTTGCTCTTTCATAGGCAATAAGACATGCAGAGATGGAAGCTCTTGATGTCCTTCAGGAATAGTGGCAGATGACTGCATTTTCAGCTACAGAAGTTGCAGAGAAGTTTTCAGCATGCTCCCTTTATGTGACATGTGAACCATGCATATGTGTGCAGCAGCATTATTGATCATTGGTACATCTGTTGGTCATACTGAAATAAAACTAAACTTTCCTAAATTGGTTTATTCATAAATAATAAGATTTCTCTTGCACCTTTTTAGGTATAAAGGAAGTATATTATGGCTGTGCAAATGATAAATTTGGAGGCTGTGGCTCAATACTGGCATTGCATTCAAGTAGCTCCAAGGCATGCATTTCTGAACTTGCTTTTGTTGCTGATTTCATAGCTACTTAGCTCTACTTTGTAATTGTGACGTATGATGATTGACAACTAAAGCTTACTGGAGGTCTTCCTTATGTTGATTACTGATGGATGTGATTTTGTAGTGGTTCTGTTTGTTGTCACTATTTAAATATTGCAACACATAACCATGAAAATAAATGGAGGTTTATGGAACTAATTTTCCATCTTTTCTGTCCTTAAGTGGAGTTTCTGGAAGCGTCAAGAATTCAAGTATATATTAATTCTAAATTTCTCTGCTTTGTTTCCTTTTCCTTGAATTCTTAGTGATTTGTTAGACATTTCTGTATTCTTTTCATATGCCCAAGAAGATGTACAGTTCTGGGAAGTGCTACAAGTTAAGCTAACATTACTTTCTTCTTTCCTGTTCCTTTCCCCCTTGTTTTTCACGTTTTCTCACTGCAGTGAGATTTTTGATGTCTTTAGTGTTGTCATGGTTAAATCTGGAAATCTGCAAAGAAATGTGATAATTTAATTATGAGTAAATTATGCTTTCTAATGTGCCATGGGCAATGTACTTGATAAAGAAACCTCTTTTTGTGTTTATTAGTTGTAATTGTCTCTTCTTGCATACATGAGAGCAGGTGCCTACTAAGTTGCGGTGTATGGCTAGTGTTTCCAGAATGATATTTCATTTGTCTGAGGCTGCTATGATCTAACATTCCATGTTTTCTAAGCTTGTTTAAAACTCATCAAGGTTTTACTCAAACTTTTTTGACACAAAAGTTAAAACGTAGTGAAACAGGATCTATTTCATTGTGATTTACGCAGTACATGAAGTAGCTAATCTAGATTACAGACATTGTTTTTCTATTCAAGTATTTTTTAAAGAACAACAGCCCAAGTACAGGGAGAAGAAGCCAGAGATGTACTAAGGATGCATCTTAACAAAAAAAAATCAAGGAAAAGGAAATAAACCATGAAAACTCTTGACTTTTAGAGATTGAAATTTATAGTCATGCTGCTCTTAATAATCTGACTATGAGTCAAAAGTATTGTGGGAAACGTGAACTAGCTCATTGCCTTTCTGAATACGACATCAAGCAAGAGGACTCATCTTGTAGATAAAGGACTGCCTTGCTCAATTTCCTCCCTCTCGAGCTCAAAAACTAGCCCTAATTATTGCATAGTTTCATGATAGAGAGTATGAGACTGTTGTTATAATGGTGAGCATGGTTCCTATGCAATGTTTGGAAGACAGAGTTGATAGAAACCCAACCTAGCCAGTACTTGTATACAAATCATCCACAAATCTTCTCTCAACCATATCACTGGTACCAACATTTCTCTGAAGAGAAGTTACCCATCTGAATTAAAAGCCTCTAAGTATCACTCTGTTTACAGCATGTTATTTTTTCTCCGTGGACATTGGGTTTTATGTAGAAGAGAAAATATAGAACGGCCCAAAGGCATTGTTAAAGTGAAAAATTTAAAGCCATAGTTACCCCAAACACACATCTTTTTTAGATTTGATCCAAGAATTTTGCAGAGGTCAATGCTGCTATTAGAGCTTAGTTACTGTCAATTGAATCAAATGGTAACCTTTAAATGGTACTCTTCAGAGATAATTTGCTTGCACGAAAATCGATTTCCTGGAGTACAGGCATTTCTTTAAATTGATAATCTTAGGACCGAAATGTAAACTTCTTAAACAAAACATACTCTCCTATCGGCAAACTTGTTTTTCTTAAATAGTACCGCCTTTTGCAAACTGCTTTGTCAGTTAGTCTGCTAAATTATCTCTAAGCATGATATTTGGACACATTTTGTGATTGGAATCTGTTCCGGGTTTCGAGCTGATGAACAAGGTAAAATTGCAGAATCATCAGGAACATTGACTGGTTTCCATAGAAATTTCATCTATGTTCCCCCTTTCAACTATCTGCCTAATTTATAAATGTTTCCAACTTTTTCTTGTTTCTCTTGCAGTGAGGGGAACAAAGGGTTTCAAATGTTGTGGAGGAATAATGGCATCAGAATAATGGTATGAATGGCAATCAACCATTTTAACCAGTTGAACTGTCTGTTCAAAAGAAAGTTATAGTACTAGAGTTAGCACCTACTTACATTATATATCCTAAGGGAAATGATAGTTATTTTTCAATGGACCTATAGTTAAATACATTTTTTAAGAGGCTTTTATGAGCATAATAGAGCAATTCTACTTTTTAAATTGAAGTTCACTTTATCAATCAACGAAGTTGAAGCAACCTCTCCTAATTTTTCTTTTAAAATCTAATACTACAGTCTTCCTAGCACTCATCCCCTTCCATATTGATTAAGAAGAATTCAGGAAGCCTCTTTTTATTTCTACTTTTCAATCAATTCTTTCAACAAGTTAGATAAAGAACTGTAGCTGGGGCTTTCGGTGATTGCAGATCTTGCTAAACAACTCTCTCTCTCTCTCTCTCTCTCTCTCTTGCACTTGATGTAAATCATTTACTGCAGCAAAGATATCATGTTGTATCCTAGGTCTGGAGAATTATCTGCACATCCCAGGTAAATAATGATGGCCTGGTGGAATGTTTAGATGGTGGGTACACTTTTCCAGACTGACACTAAGTATAGTTGTTTGAGTGGAGCGCTTTTCAGCCATGTAATGGTTGCTATGAATAGGTGTAGAATTTGCCCAATAAACAAAAGTTAGGAGTTTCAGATGGCCACTCATTTTTTTGGCCAATTTTCAGATGCCCTGTTTATCAAATATAGCTTTCCTCTAGACTGGGTATTCTTAGCCAGATTGCCATTTGAGAAATGGGACGTCATGTTCTTGGTTAAGGAAAAAGACAAAGTGCAGTATCTTAATAGTTGATAATCCGTTGGTTAGACTCGTTAAGAAAAATATATTCTTCCTTGATCCCTATCGTGAATTACTAAATATATATGGTTCTTGGTTGAGCAATTCTCCAATTTGAGCTCTTTAGTTGCAAATATTTCAAGAGACTGATCAAACCATAACCTTTACAAGCTTCTGAGATCATTAGAAAGCTTCGGAAACTCATTACATACTGAAAAGAGGCCGTTGAAATAATTTGTCTACGCAATGATAATATGAATTTGATTTTCTTCTCTATTCTATAGAACCCTGTAACATGAATATTATTTCTGTTCGCCAATTTCCCCTCCTTTTCCATTCATCTTCTGTTTATGACATTGTGGAATCTATTTTTTGTTTGAGTATTATAGATATGTGCTGAATGCTCATATTTTGATTTCAGCTCCAAAGACTCACAGGCCACGGTTACTCAGGCTTCTCATTTGATCTGTATGCATTGACTCTTCCTGTTGAATCCTCTCGTGCCTCTGCACAACTAGGTAAGACCTTTGAACTTATGATTCCTTGCTTTTATGAACATCATGTACATCATGTGTAGTTTTATGATGCACCTTTGCTGTGTAATGAATGATTATCAGTTACTTGTGCATATGACAAGCGGGCTGCATTGTGTGACCTTTCTAAATTATAGCCTGTTAACCATGATTATCATGTGTGATCCCTAATGATGATAAAAAGTGGTAAATAATTTGCATGTGATTCACATGGGTTTCCTAGCAAAGAATGCATTGACTGGATTTAAACTTCCGGATTGCACCAATTATGTCCTAGATACATAAATTTGTAATATTTGTAGAGCTAGTTAACGTCGTGATCATCGTTGACTTTTCCTAGCATATAATTGTGGGAAAATCTCAATGATTTGATGGGTCACGTGGTGGCTCCAAAAGTACATAAAAATCTCAATGTTTTGCTCGTAAAGAGGGATTGGTGGCCAGAGGACTCCTCAAGCTCAATCGTCGACGCCGCCCTCGCTTTAAACAAGAGCTTACCTGAACAGTGGGTACCGCCGGCCAGAGGACTCCTCAAGCTCAATACCAACTGCTCATGGACGGAGGGAGCCACGGAAGTTTTGATAGCTGGAATTGTTCGGGATTCATGCGGTATGTTGGTGGCTGGCTTTGCAAAAGGCGTGCAAGCTCCCTCGGTTCTGTTTGCAGAAGCCCTAGCAGTGAATGAGTCGATTCTCTACTTGTGCTCTGCAGTATCCACCGACTGCTTATGACTAGGGGAGCTTACCACGGGTAATGTTGAAAGCCCATGAGCCATGCAAGAAATCATTGAGGAATGCCGGTTTCTGCTGGCCCACTTGGTTAAGGTGAAGGTTGCTCATTGTCCCTATGAGGTTAATCAAGTTGCTGATTGGATTGTTAAGGCCATAGGAACAAGACTGTCCCTTTGAATTAGTCTTCTTTACCCCAATAACCCCTTTGGAATATTTTGTGTTTAGAAACCAACTTGTCTAGCTCTGGTAGAGTTTGATTCATGAATGAATAAATGAATGAAAGTGCTTTTTCTGACCCAAAAAAAAAAAAAAGAAGGCAATTGGCAACTGTTTCTTCCCTGAGTGTGCTTTCAGTATTGTTCAATCCTACACGTGAGACCTTTTTTCGTTCGATTATGAAATGTCGAAATTTTAGTGCTTTCTGGCTAGTACTGATCATAACCCAATCTATTAAAAAACATTTGAAAATACCAAAGCATTTGACTGAAAGATCCACAGTCTAACATGAGCAGGAAGATGGTAATTTTGGACCTCAATGTGTTCGAATTTTGTATAAATGCGGGCTAATATTAATTGTATAATTTTTTGGTCCGTGAAAAATACTCTGTTATAGTACTTATAAAATATATAAGAATGTTATATTGCCCAATTATGGTAATGTGAACATATTATATAGGGCTTAGCATATTTTGGTTACAGAAATAATGTGGTTGGCCGATTAGTGAAGATTAGTATTTTAACAGTGACCTGTAATGGAGGAGTCTATTAAAATATGCTACATAAATAGGTTATGGTCTCCATTCCCCTCCTAATTTCGTACACCTGCATTTTATCCATCAAGACCATCTAAGGTAGGAGAAAGAGACGAAAGCCTAGTCCTGATTTGTCTGGATTTATCCATAGTGCTCGATTCAAAGACGATAATTAGCTAACCAGGTACCCGTTTTTTATTCAAGGCCAGGTATTGTAAATTCTATAAGTGAGTTTTTGATCATTGCATTTCTTACATGTGGTATAAGAGCTGCTATATATGGGTTCAGAATTCATTTAATGCGTAATCTCTATGTAATTACATGTATAGTCATATTACAGGGGTTTTTATGGGTGAGTTCGGGAATTCAATTCTTTTGGTATCAATATGGGATTTTAAATACCGGTTCTATGGTAAATCTTCTTGGCAAATTTCGTGTTATAACTCGGCCTATGCCGTGTGAATTTCAAATATTGAAGGGCATGTGAACCGAAAATGACATTTTGCAATTTGACCTTTTTGGTTGTTAGTTTGGACGATTAATTTGTGGCTTTTGTTACTCATGCAACAATTCTCATACTCCATAAATTTCGTGCCCTAATATCATCTGCGCATCAAGAATTTCCAACTTAGAAGATTTCAGCATGAATAAGAGAACCGAAAATCATGTGGTGCAATTTCGACAATTTTACTTGTTGATGCTCAAAAACTGTTAGAGAGTTCTCTTCTACGTTGAATATCATATTCTGTGAATTTCTTATGACCGGAGTAAACAAGCTTCAAATTGGATGTCGATTTCTTATTACATGTCCAAACCGGCTTCATTATTGTGCTACCCACAAACAGTTTTGGTCATTTTGCAGCTTTAATTTCGAATGAAATCAATTCAGGGCACCTGAATCGAGTTTTGGGTGTTTCGGATTTCTAGGGTTAGATGACACCGAGTGTCAATGGTACAAATTACTTATAATTGGACCATCATTAGGCTATTAGATGCATGAGTAAGCTTCGTTTATTGGTCTATCTCTCGGTAAATCCTAGACTTTATTTCGAATTGAAGCATTCAATCAGGATTTTAGGTTTTTAACGTATAATAAAATCGAGATAGAGCTTCAGTTGTGCTAAAAGGGTCGAATTTGCTACGTTCTAATGCCGGATCTAGAACGAATCAAGACCAGGTCGCGACCCGGTCAAGCTACCTTGCCAGAGGTTGAAGATGACTAATTGTACGCGTATGCAAGGCAAACCCCATGCGCAGAAGACGCACGTCTAGGCACGTGACAAGTCTTTTGGGCTCCATTTTTAGTGCGGTCTTTTGCGTTGTGCTCCATGTGCCAATGTCCTCTTTTTTAATTGGCATACTTATGGTAGATTTTATCTTAGATAAATTGAGATAAATTGAATACTCATAATTTTTTATAAGTTAGGTGCTGCAAAATTACTTTGATATGAGAAATTACATACATATTCTCTTTGAAATATTGTGTTTTTTGAATGTACAAGTTTGAAACAAAGTCTCTCAACAAATATGTGGGGATAAGAAGTTATATAATGCACCATTAGTGATTGGTTGCCAAAGTCACTTACTCGTGGGGACACACGAAAAATTTTCTCATGTTATTTGAGCATTCGTGTTTGGAGATGTCACGTGATTCAATATGTGATTGAGCACCAGAGTGCTTCACATATTGAGAACGGTGGAATTACTCATGTAACTATTGGTTATTTTTAACATCCCGACTTGAAGAATACTTGCACATTTTGATATGGGTGTTTGACCATCAAAGTGGTTCACTCATTGTGACTTGCGGAGCACTCATAGGTCGTCATCTTCATGGGATGTTTATTATCTTATGATATACGATCACATCCTAGAGAGCGTTATTGTATTCTATACATCGAGGATTTGAGGCAGTGTAGTAAGGCACACCAGTCTAGGAGGCTTGTTTGCCCATAGGAGATAAGCTTTCTTAGATTGATATTGTCTCATAATTAGCTTCATTGAGAGGCTCTAATTGATGAGTTATTTACTTTGTCGTAATGGGGAGTCTATTATGATCACAAGGATAGTCACTCGGATGAAATATCGATTCTTATCAATCACGCACACTTGGAGTGTTGGATTTCTTTGTAGGATAAGATGTGCCATTTTGATTGGCAATAGAGAGAATTTCTAGTTGTATATTGCATTCTCCACCTACAGGCGAGTTTGTAAAAAAAAAAAAAACATCAAAACTCTCCAAGTTTTGTTCGATTGTCTCCTTTAAAATGCTAGATTGAGATACGAAGGTCTTGGCTAGTTTTGATTATATGAGATGGAAGCTTATAAAAGAAATTCCTTGTTAAACTTGTGGCATCTGTATGGCCTTACATAAATGGGAGCTCGTAACATAGAGTATTTTACAACATCTTGTTACTAAGGGAATCAACTTAGTGGTACATATATAATATCTCCTTTGGGAGATGCTTAGTTCTTGTAAGGCATGAATTCATTTTATGATATGTGCATGTACTTGAGGGACATATTAAGGTTGATTGACATTTTGATCAAACTCAACATTATTGCAATTTTACAAGAGTTACACTCTTATATCCAAAGTTTATACGATATTCTTTTATTATCATATCAAAAGAAATTGAGTCCAATGCTACCGATCTTTGATGTCAAAATTTGATAATAATATTGTGATTTTTGTGTTCCATTCCAAAGCTGAATGCCTTTATGGATCTTTGGAACTTCCACCGTAATTGTGATTTCAGTTCGTTCCTGCTTTGCCCTCGCTTTTTTCCGAGTTGCATTGCCGTTGATTGTGCTGTGGAGGAGGAATCGAGTTTGCGAGGAAGGTGTTCGATGAAATGACGAAGCTCGACTCTGTTTCAAGGAGTACCTGTTCACAATAGAAATAATCCACGACTCGGCGGTGGCGACCTCAAGCTTTGGATTGGTGGTCAAGCGAAAGCAAGTCTCTCGAAGATTGAAGTCCAGAGAAGCTCGCTGAATGTGCTCGACAACGCCATGACCGTGTCCGTGGACTCTCTCTCCCTCTCTCTTTCTCTACATTCCTCGTCATGGTTACGAGCGCTTCTTTGCTTCCGTCCGCCATTAACGTCTCCATTGATGCTCTGTTTCAAAGGCCTGCGACGTCTTGCCTAGGGATATTCAGGCGCACTAGTTGTCGAGCATCACCGGTGCTGCTCGGTTCCCATGAATTCAAGCTCCAGCATGGTTCGTCATTCTCGGTCATGATGACACATGCTTGAAGCCCATGGAGCAAGAAATCTTCGATCAATTCATGAAGCTGAGTTGTCATGTCATTCGAATCCATTGAATCAGGAACTCTCTAGAGCGTCGAAGTCCACAAAAGCAGGTCCCAAAGCCGGCACTCTGGAATAGGCAGTTGAAGCGTTGAAAAGGGAAACAAATTGATGACGATGCCAAAAAGAAAAGTTAAGTTCTAGGATGGAGAGTGATTTGGAGGAAAAAATCATATCTTATTCAGCGAAAATTGTGATGTCAAGAAGTGCTGAGGGACAAAGTGGCCAAATTTGAAGCGGGTTTGTATTCCATGCTCTCTAACGCTCTTCCGTTTCATGTTAGAGAATGAGTTGAAGTTGGAATAATATGAAGAATTCAAGATTTCTTTGAAACCTCTTTTTTCAATGGGGTGAACACCGACTTGAATGCTATCATGATGGATTGACGAATATCCACGATGAATGAATATGAGATGGAAGGGGATGATGTTCTTGCAGTCGAACGACGAACTGTTTGATTGATTTCTCTAGTAAATTCGAGAAATAATGCTTTTCATGAATCGTATGATGTTGCAGATCCACTGCTGTCAAGGGGGAGGTGTTGAGGTCTTTGGATGATAGTGTGAAGTGCTGAGTGATGCTACAAATTGTGATGAAAACGAAGTTGGAGGAATTGAAGGCTAGCTTGAAATGAGGGGCAATGTGTTGCTATGCATTTTTAGGATTTTCTTTTAATACATTATAGCATACATTGTCAGTAGGAAAAAAGGATTTACAGAATTGGCTTTATACTTACGCCATTAATTTAAAAAAGAGAGTATTATTAACCTAACATCAATTATGGATTGGTTGATTAGGTAAAATTTCCTATAAATTGAGTATAATATATTTTTCCTATTTTTTTAATCTATTGTCGTTTCTCTTTGTAATAATTAAGATTCAAGATGACTTGGATTTATACAATGGCTAAAGGGGGAGAGACTGGTGATTGTAGAGGACTTGTCATGAGTTCATACGATATCTTTTTAGCAAAAGAGGATAGGTGTTGTGCACGAGTAGAGGTGGCAAAATGGATTAGTGAACCTATTTTTCCACTCATATTTATTAAAAGTGAGTGTATTACGGGCCACCCCAATTTTATAATTGGATTGGAAAGGGTTTTAAAATGCAAAGTCCAACTATAAGTGGGTCTAAATGAATTTACCTCATACCCATAAATTAACTCATTTTAATTGGGTTGCGTACGGCTTTTTAGCAATTGTGACATGTACATTTCAGCCCATGTGTGTGCTACTCAGAGTTTACTGATAAACACGGACCGGTTGAGGTAAGCTTGTTCGGATACGCTTAGAAACAAGACGTGATTTCTTGTCTTTTCAAATTTGAAAACAAAAAGAATATCCTCAGTTCGTGAAATATTACAACAAAAAATTATGTATATATTTATATGTCGATATTGTTTCCGTGAGTCGTAATATTGAATAAAAAGCAAAAAGTAATTAAAAATATTGTATTGCTTATGAAAGATCTCAAACTAATGACACCCAAACGCTATATTCCAACTCGTCGGCCCCTCTTCAATAATCTGATGCCTTTACGCTTTTAGTTTTATCTTTTCAAATTTACTTACACATAACTTCACATCCACCGTTTCCTTTTTACTTTTTACTTTTCTGGATTATTTTATTGAGACCATTTTGCTTAATTTGGTTTTTCTTAGTGACCAATTCAATCCTAAATTTTTTAATTTGGTCACTTTAGTCTTAAATCTTTGTTAATTTGCCAAGTTTGGCCAAAAATCACTATCGTGGCTGTCTAGTAAATGGCCATCTTACTTGGCACGGTCGTTGCTGACATTGACGATTTTTGCAATTTTTTAAAATTTTGCAAATTTTTTCCTTTTTCTTTTCTGTCCTTTTTTTTTTGCAATGTTTGCAATATTTTTGTGTTTTTTGCTATATTTACTAACATAATTTAATCATGCTAATTTACTTTTTAAATTCGATATGAAATTTTTATCCAAGTAACATTTACAAGTGAAGATTTTAAAGTGGGTTAAATGGGTGGTATGGATTTTCATAGGTTGGATTAGATATAGATGTATTTTAGTAATATGAGTTGGGTCAAGTACGAGTCACTAAATTTGAATTAGCTGGTCAAAAAAAGTTAAACGGGTCAATTTGGATCGGATCATCCTCGATCCGACACAAACCCAACACAACCCACTATTCGATGGCCCTACGCACGAGTAATACCAATTATCTGGGACTAGTTACAGAGGACCTTGTCCTTTCACACGCGATTCTTTAGCAAAGAGAGGGTGAGTATTGGGCATGAGTAATACCAATCATTCGGATGAATGAAGCACAGAACGGGAGCCTCAACAATCTTAAGGGACTTTAATGCAAGGTGGCAGGTGAGAGGTTGATACATTGCTATCGAAGAGATTAAAGAAGTACATCTCTTGTTGTGAATATAACTATCAAGAAAATGGTTTAGGGTATTTATAGTGAAAGATGAGAAATTGCCATTAAAGAGGATGGCGTGTTAAGATTGTCAGGTGTTGTATCGCCACGTGTCAAGAGGAAACAAGTTAGGGACAAGTGGCCCATGCCATAAGGACATAAGTTGATGTTAAGTCCAATAAGAAAATCTTAGGGTTTGACCTCCTTAACTTGCCCCGCTCAGAGTGTACTAACTCAAATCTCTCTAAACATCCCAAATAAATTGCGTTTAACTCTGCCACAAATTCAGAGTTGAGTCGCTCCCTTCTGTTGGAACAACAAACTGCCACTTTCTTTCTTTGATTTTTCCCCCCACTTCGCTCGTCTACAAAATTACATTTGGAATCATATCATATTTCGACCACCAATCATTATTCATGGGCAATGCCTTTCATTTAAAAAAAAGAGAAATTCTAAACTTTCCTGCTTAGCTAGACTTCACACATTATAGTAATGAAATCAAATTTGGATGTGTCAGAGCCACGCAAGGGCACACTGCTCTTTTCTTGTTAAAAAAAAATTGATACAATCATGGCAAACCCAAGATTTCGATTTCCTTCAAACACCAATGAGGCAAAATGTGAGATTTTGATAGAACCACTGCCAACTATTCTAAAAGTTTAAGCTATTAGATGAATGCGTGATTTAATATTTAATTACTCTAACAAATCTTAGCTCAACTTAACTCAAATTACCGACTTGGATTTGTTCACAAGAAATCCAAGGATGAGAATTTATAATCTTCCATAGCTTAAGTTCAATTTTTGTGGTAATTGTTGAACAAATTCCTCTTGCGCCTACAAATTAGAACATAGGTTAGCCCACAATCCAAAAACTTATTATCATCTATTACGAACGATGGATGGGGACATAGTTTAAAATCTGATTCGCTTGCACCACTATGATCATCCCCCTCGCTTTGTAAATTTTTTCTATGAATCTGATTTACCATGGATTATTGGATCATACACATTAGATAAGATGGGTTTCATACAAGATATATCCTTTTAACCATTGAGATTTAATGGATCAAACTTTTTTTTTAGTCAAAGATCGAATTTAGACATGTGGTATTATTATGGTTGAATTCTAGAAACTGACCGTTGCATTTGTGGTACAGTTATCTATTGAATATAATTATTGAGTGAACTTAGTGCATAAACAAAATTGACTTTGAACCGTCCAAAATAGTAGGCTCAACACGAATGTCTTCAACTTTTACGATTCAGATTTAGTTTATTACATACATTTTCATTTAATAATATCTACTTGTTAGACGCTAATAATTGCCTCAACACTGAACTTTTGGCAGTGGCATATGGCACTCTTAATGAGAGCTTAAAATTGTCCAAACTCCGAAGCCATATTGAAGCGACAGAATCCTTGCAGTAGGGAAATGCAAGTGCAGAAAGAGAGATTGAAAGGTGCTCCCTAAACACCTCATGATGATACTTTCAACCAATCTTTTCCATAAAAATTAGAGGAAATGTCAAAAGTTCATAGCACTTGATAGTGAATACTCACTGGGTGGTTGATCTCATGATGCTTTGAAAGCATCTAACATTTTCTTAAACAAACTATTGTGGGTGAGCTGTTGCTAGCTCATTTATTTAATAGATTGGTTAAAACAACATATTCATTTTTAGAGTATCAATATATGTCACTTTATGTAAGTTCAATTCATCTTCTTATCCATTAGTTTTTTCTGATTGAGAATGAAGAATTTAAATATAAATGAGAGTAGAAACTAGACCTGTTAAATGGATGGATCGGGTTGGGTTGGGTTTGGGTCAGGTCAAGAATGGTCCGACCCAAATTGAACCATTAACCTGTTTATGACCCATTTATGCCTAATGCAATTTTCTTGACTCATACCCAATTCAACACATACCCTACCCGACCCATATTACTAAAACACTTTTTGTCACGCCCCGGACCCTAACGGGCTCGCGACACCCCTACGATGGTCGTATCGAATGTGACGTCCCAGGACTCGTCACCGACCCAAAGGAAACACCCCACGTCATACGCAAGCAGAAGCGAAATTTTAAACAACCTAGACAATAAACGATGAAGAAGGGGTAGCACTTGCACAATTCAATAAAGGCATAACATAATCATGACAAGCTTACAAACAATATTCATTTACGCCATAACAACCCAGGCTACTAACGAATAAACCCCGTTCAACAAAAGGGGACGATGGTTGGATAGTCCACTACACTATACAAAAAGGGGGCATTCAAAAGATGGAATGAAGCATCAAATGCCCAAAGTCATTCCCGGTCTCTGAACCGCACATGACGACTATCCGTCACTCCAAACCTGAAAATGTTTAATAACGGGGATGAGATAAATCTCAATAAGCGAGACCCTAAACCCCACATAGGACAATGCGTACCCGGACATGGTTTCCATATGCAATCTAACATTCGACGTACTAGAATTCACACAAACATACTTACCTCGCCTCAATTCATACGTCAACTCGCATATTAGTCAATTCACATTAATGCAATAACATCTCATGTACATATCACAATCACTGAAAGCACCATATACACATACGTTCACCCAATTCAATCAAGTACATTACACGTGCGCATCCATCCAACTTTCGACGACCCGGATCAACACCCCACAGTCCTTTCCCGCCACTGCGTCAACACGCTCCAGTCCGGGCAACCCTCATATTAATCCGGCTTTGTCCCGCGTCAACACGCTCCAAGACCTTTCTCACGACCCGGGTCAACACCCCACAGGTCCTTTCTCACAACCCAGGTCAACATCCTACAGATTGACAGCCCTTCGATCGATCCGGGCTTGGTCAAGCAAACACACACGCCACTTAATTCAATCAATTTAATGTCATTAACATATTCAAACAACACTCTAATATGCTCAAACGCCAATCATTCAAATTAGCCCGTGCAAGCATCAAATCCACCACAACTTCCACAAAATGAGCCATAATAAATCAAGCGCACATGAGTCCCAATAGGCCATCGAACTCAGTCCCCAACTCAGCACGGCCAACACATATTCAAGCATCAAACCCATCCCATTGATCTCAATCGCCAATCAAACAAATCAATCCTCATGGGCACTAAAACAACCACCATTCTATCAATTTAAAGTCGCGAACGTGCACTCGCGACAACAACAAACGGCAGTAACAACCAGCCCTCAAACCGCGATTAACACACGCGCAGTGAACACCAAATCAGCCCACAAATCAAACAACATTCGATTGTAACAACTCTCACCATTCCAACACATTTTAACCCACCTTCCGCTCAATAAACCCACCAACCTCATCCCATCAAACAAACGATCAAGCCCACCATAATCATTCGCCAAATCAGCCACAAACGAACCATATTCCAGCCATGATCAGCCACCAAATCCGCCCTTAATCCGCAATAAATAACCCCTAAACAAGTCTAATAATACCCGAAGTCCTAGATCGAGTTTAGGGAGTCGCTTACCTTGGGCCTAAGCGAGAACGGCTAAGCGGGGAGGGCAGCAAGGTCGCCGAAACAGAGCAGCAGCGGCGTCGGCACAGCAGCAACCCGGCAGCGTTCGGCGGTTCACGGCGGCGACGGCAAGGCGGCGGCTTGTGCGGGCTGGCGTCTCGGCTAGACTGGCGGGGCAGCGACGGCGAGCTGCTGGGCAAGGGCGGCGACGGCGGATCGGTGGCTCCGGCAGACGCTCGGCGGCCCACGGCGGCGACGGTCGGAGCAGGGACAGAGAGAGAGAACAGAGGAAGGGGAGGGGAGTAGCTGGCCGGAACAGGGGAGCAGCGGCCATAGTAGCGCCGGCGGCAGCAGGGGCGGCGACCAGGCGGAAAGGGGGGAGTCGGGTGGTGGTGGTGAGTTGGTGAGGGCAGCGGCGGCCGGGATGACGGCACGCGGCGGTTGCTGGCGAGACGAAATAGGGGAGAGTCGGGGTGAACCGGGGAAGGAGAAGGGGGGCTGCGGCGGCAGTGAGGGCCAGCGGCGGTCGGTGACGGCACGGCGGTGCTGCAGGCGACTGGGCAGAGCAGGGCTGCCCGGTCGATGGCTAGGCAACGCCAAACAGTGGCGGCGAGCGAGTTGCTGCTCGTACGGAGGGGAGGGGAGTGGTGGCCAGCAGCAGCGGCGAGCGGCTCACCGGACGGCTGGGCAGCGAGCGCGACGGCGGGGGGGGGGGGACGCGCGGCGGTGGGCGAACGGTGCACGGTGGCTGGGCTGTGAGCGAGAGGCGAGCGTGCAGTTGAGGGGGAGAAGGACGATCGGGGCAAAAGAGAGATGGGGAGAGAGAACATGATGGGAGGGGGGAGAGAGAAGACGGTCAGAACAGAGGGGGGAGGGGACGTGAGTGAGCGGGCAAGGAGAGAAGGAGAGAGAGAGAGCGCACACAAAAGTCAACATCACCCAAGTGCAATCTAACGGCCACAAAACGATCTTGCGAGCTTGATCCAATAGCCACGAAAATCTCAATTTTCAAATTAAAGAAAAGGTCAAAAAAACATTAAATAAAATACACTAAGAAGGAGATCTACTGGTCAAAATCCGTATTCGGTCCAAATTTCACTTTTCGATAATTCCAGGCAATCTCGACTCTAGCCACCACAATATCGACACCGTCCAATTAAATTCGTCATAAACTCCGAAAAATCAGACACCAAAGTTCGAGCTCTAAATAACGATCAAATTCAATTGAATGCGATTCTAGCGAAATCTCAAATTTAAAATAACCCGAGAGTGATCAGTTCTGGGCGATATTTAATTATAAGCGCACTGACGAAATACACGTTTTATAAATCCCAAAAATGGGTCGAAATTCGGAATGTCACACTTTTATATTTAACTAAATCTAGGAAATCTATACCTAAACTGATATGAGAGCGCAGAGTAAGTGAGCGCGAGATTGAGTGAGCACGAAAAAGATAAGTTGAGTTTAAATAAATTGTAAACCCATTTATGACCTATTTAACACATATACTATACATATACCCATTTATGACCAATTTACTAATATATAGGTTAAGAAATGGGTTTATGACCCATTTTAGCAGGTCTAGTAAAAACTATAAATTGTCAACAATGTTGATCCAAATAATTCAATGTAGGACATTATGTGTGATTAACAATTTAATTATTCCATTTTCTATGAGTCCACATAACTTTTCTTATTTGTAATTTCAATCTCCGAAAGACTTGACTTACGTGATAAAGGAAATGTAAACTATTTATAGCCACATATAGGAACAACTCTAATGAGATTTTTTTTTTACCAATAGCGAAATTTCCTCATATCATATTTTTTAGTATGCACAAAGCCTAAAACTTCACCAGATTTGAACAAAAATTTGTTTGCTTGATAAAATAAAATATGGGAATCCATAATGCTTCTTTTCAGGAGACTGCAAATCACTCACAGAAAAGAAAATTCCTAAAACAAAGAATATGACATATTTAATACATAAGGAAGATGTTTAAATGATCTTTGAGAAATTTGACGTGACAGAAAATCTTCTATATTATAATAAGAAGAATTTAGTGTGATTTTAAGTTTTGATCTCTAATTTCCGTACTTTAATTTTTCAATGTATAATCTAGATAATTTTGAAATGATGCAATAAAGTATTTATTACAAAAATTAACACATAAATTTACCAATGTTATCCATCGTATATTTCTTATCAAAATAATTACTAAAATGATTTGCAAAGGAGTGCGGTGTTAATAATTTTCATTATGTTTTGACAATTAACCGAAATTAATCATTCGGTTCCTATGCATAACACTGATTTTGTAGCTAAAATGAAATGATGTTTGATGTACGTAGACCGAGTTTATGTAAGACCTTCACCGTTGGGAACAAAGTGGGTATAGGTAATGTCACATAGTCATGTGGCCCACATAGATAAAAGACGGATGAATAAACCAAAAGGTAGGGTTCTTTAATTAACACGAAAATCTAAAAACTTTGCCGGTAATAATGAAGATGTTAGTTTTTTTTCCTCCCAATTTGGTAGGCTAGCAGCTAAGCACCCATTTAGTTAGTGAAAATATAATGAGTTTTCACCTTTATTTCCCAAAATATGTTTAGTATATGTATCATACATCAAAATTAATACCGAAATCAAAGAAAATGGTTGGCCTTCCTATAAAGGACTAAGCCTTTAACGAAAGCCTTTAACGAAAGCCACCCATTTCATAGAAACTTAACTTCATATAACCCATTTGGTAAAACTTGTATTCACAAAACTTAGAAATATCCAAACCATTTTTGAAAGGAATTCACTTGTACTCTCAATTTACTAAAATTTACTTGGTAAATGTTATTTTAAGTAACCTCATATCACTCTCCACGTGCCCCCCATTACTCTTTTCGTTCTCGAGACATAGAATGGTCATAAAAGGGAAAAGCAAAATCACAGTTCAGCAAGTGGTAATAATCACTATTTTTATGACTAGAATGGCAGTAAAAGGGGAAAGCAAAATCATAGCTTAGCAAGTGGTAATCATCATTATTTTTATGACATCAAGTAACAAAAATGCAACTTCATAAATGTGTACAGACAATATGCATCGTGAAAGTCATACCAACGGATGTAATCAAAAACCTAAATAATAGGTTCATGGGCTTACAAGGTGTTTTCTATGTCTCCGAGGTAGCTATGATTAGTGAAAGAGGGTTAGACCTCTTTTAATGAATAAAACAACTAAAAACCAAATGACTCCGGTGTAATCTCTCCCCCGCTCTCTCTCGTCCATATTTATGCACCATGTGTTTCCAAAGTTCTGCTGCTATTAATAGATCTAATATTATTTCTTGCTGGTACACTAATTGTGCGTGTCATTATATATATTTTTAAGGGGTCATGTGGTAAATTATTATATAGCAAGTAAAAAAGAACTTCTCGGAGCTTAGGGATGAAATTTCGAGGAAGCCACCAAATTTGTTATCAGGCAAAAATTTCAAATAGGGGTCTCAAATATTATCGTTTTCTCAAAAGAGGATCCGGAGTGAATTTTGTCTCAAATAAAAATTTGAATCGGGCCATTTAGTCTCAAATAAGAGCCTGACTTGCCGGGGATGAACAATCCCAAAATCCTTACCCAAAAATTGGTGAGCCCCAATTTTGCTTTTCATCTCACGGAAACTTCTCTCTCATTCGCTACTCATACTTACACCACATCGTTGGCAGATGTCTTTTTGTTTGTCCGCTCGAGAGAACACAAAAAATGTTACGCTCCAATTCCGGTGTTCTTGATTTGGGCAATGCCTATCTTCAACATTGATGAAGAAGATGATGAATAGGGACACCATGGCTCGGATCAAGAAGAAGATGAATAGGGTAGAAGAGAGAAAAATAAATACCTTTGGACAAAATTATCCGAACGACTGCCGGAATTCGCACGGGAGATGCATATGTTCACCGGCCGATAAGTCAAACTCTTATTTGATATTAAATGATTATTTCGAATTTTTATTTGAGATAAAATTTATTTTGAAATTTTTTTATAAAGTCGGGCTCTTTTTATGTGTTAGCCTACGGCCTAGAGTTGTTTGTCGGTGGTTGCAATAATTGAGTCCACTAGGACCAAGCACTAATCTACACTATTCACTACTTTTGTCGGCCACAGAGAAGCTTGCGTCACTCTGACAGTCCGACTAACGCGGTGGTACGAGTTCTTCAATGAAAAAAAGTCCATGTGTTCACACCTGAAGATGTGCTGGTCCATCCATAAACATCGCCATTTACCAAAGTAGTACAAAAAGTCACGCGTCTTTTTTTTTTTTTTGGGTGTAAATGTAAGTAGTATGTATAAGATGACGTACAGAAGCTTAGGGGCATTCCCAAAGATTACAAATAGAACTAAGATTACAAAAAATGGAGTGGGGAGTCTCCATATAGTAGCCAAAGTTTCATTTGTTCGGGACGGTCTAAAAGATTTATAGTGCGAAGCTCGCCCTCTAACAAGTTTGCGAACTTTAGCCAAAATGATAAGGGCATCATTTGACTTTTGTTGGAAGCGTCTACGATTACGCTCCATCCAAATGCAAGATATGATCGCTAGGAAAGATACCTTCGAAGTCTCGCCGCAAGTCCTTACCTTTTGTAGCATTGATCATCCATTTAAGTTCATCATTCCATCCTTCTACGGAGCATCGAATTCCGTATTATAAGAATAATACAATAAGAAGATCAAGTGGTGAAAGAACTGCCTGGTAAAACACTCTACCAAATTTTAAGCTAGTACTCTTTGCTGATTGTTATACTCCATCGGCCAATGGCTTCTTCATCAAAATCCAAAGGGATTTACGACGTGTTCTTGAGTTTTAGAGGTAAGGATCTGCGCAACAACTTCATCAGTCATCTCTACAAAGCTTTAGATCAGAATGGAATATACACTTTTATTGATAGTGAGGAATTGAGGAGGGGAGATCAAATATCGCCGGTGCTTATGAAGGCCATCGAAGAATCATGCATCACAATCATCGTTTTCTCGAAAGATTACGCTTCCTCACAATGGTGCTTGGAAGAAGTGGCAATGATTATGAAGTGCAAGGAGCAAAATAACCTAACTGTTCTACCAGTTTTCTATAACGTGGACCCAAGAGAAGTGAGAAGGGGGAGAGAGAGTTATGGGAGAGCTTTGGATAAGCATGAGTCCAAGTTTGGAAAGGATTCAAAGGAAGTAAAGAGATGGAAGAAAGCCCTTTTCGACGCCGGTAGCTTGTCCGGGTGTAATTTGAACAATGGGTAAGTTGAGTGGAGTTCATAATTTGTGTAAGAAACTAATCTTTACAAGTAAATATAAAAGATTGTTTGCAAAAATAAATAAATCAATAAATCAACACACACATGATTTTAAGTCTAAAATGTTAAAACTTCATGGACCAATGGATTGCATTTAGCCCATTTCTTTGGAAGAAGTAAGAAAGTTCGCAACACCATGTACAGGATAATTAGTGTGTACAAGCCATGCAAGGCAATGACATCATGCTTCAGGTATTTAATCATTTTTTAATAGAAATTTTAACCATCGTTCAAAGTCCTAAATAGCTCTTTTGATTAAGCGTGTAGATAAATCACATATAATAGTCAAAAATAAAAATAAGTAAATTGTCATGTATAAATCAAAAGAACATGAATCACTGGATGACTAAAAAGTTGAAACCTAAAATTGTTTTGATTGGTGTGGAGTTCTTGGAGCTCTAATTCGACTTGGTGGGAATACATTTTGTTTTGGTAGTGATTATCTGAAAATGTGATGCACTGTTTTGTCATTGTTGGCTGGTGACCGCTCGTGATTTGCTTATTCAAATTGCTAAAACGATGCTACAACTTCTTTTTTCATTTTTGTCAGAGATGAGTCAGAGCATATACAAAGAATTGTGAAGGAGATCTTCGCTCGCCTAGACCAAACACCTTTGCATGTTGCTAAGCATCTGGTTGGGATAGATTGCCGAGTGGTTAAGCTGAAATCGATGTTAAAGCTTGAGTCTAATGATGATGCTATCATGGTGGGATTATGGGGACAAGGAGGCATAGGGAAGACAACTTTAGCAAGAGCTCTTTACAATGCTATTTTTAGACAATTTGAGGGTTCGTGTCTTTTGGCAAATGTTCGAGAAGCTTCAAAAGATTCCAAGGATTTAGTTCAATTGCAAGAAAAATTACTATATGAGATTTCATCACTACAAAAAAGATTAGTAGTGTCCAGTGTTGATAGAGGTATTAATCTAATACAACATAGACTTCGTCACAAGAAAGTTCTCCTCGTCCTTGATGATGTGGATGACTTGCGCCAATTAAATGCTTTAGCAGGAGAAGGCAAGTGGTTTGGTAATTGATAACTCTATAAAAATAGAGTTATTTTATCTACTCTAGGCAATAAATAATGCAATATTTGTTAGAATATATTTGGATTTCCTTTTATTTACTTAATTTTTCCTTGTTTATGCAGAATATTGAGATATGGAGAAAATAAGGAAAATATGGCAAAAAGAAGGAAAGGAATATGCAACCCAGAGAAGAGTTAGAAGGTGGATATCACATTGGAAATTCTGCGATTTATTCCCTAATTTTATACGAAAAAGAAGCAATTGCCTTGTGAGAGGAGTCTTGGATGTTATCATATAAATAGGATAACTTGGGAGAACATGGAGTTTTTTTTTTTAGATCGTTTTTGTTTTCGGTGTTCGAGAGTTTTTCAAGTATTTTGAAAAGAAGACAAAAGTGGTGACGAAATTCTTGTTCTTTGATTCAAGATGTTTGGTTTAATTGATATTTTCATTTTTTCTTCTATTATGTTCTAATTTTCTTTGTTAGAGCTACGATGTAGCCTAACCATGATGATATGAATTTCATGCTTTTTATGCTTTGCAAGTAATTTCATTCATGTGAGTTATATATTATTGTGCTTAATGCGTTTAGGTGATTGGCCACCACTTGAATGATCCGATGTGCATGTTTGAGACTGAGAAGTAATAGTATGCAATTGCTCCTTATAATATATATAACCATGAATTAAATGTGGATAGAAATATACCATGTTATTTGTGTAGCTTTCGGTGATAAGGTGGTCCAAAAGATTCATTGTAAACCGGGAATATTCACAGATTTTAATGCGCTTATGTTTATTTAAATTCACATAGAAATATAGTGAATTGATAAACTGAGTAGGTTTACTATACCTAGAGATAGGATAGTAAATAGACTAGGAAATTCCGCTATCACATGTTTGATATTGTTCTTGTATGCATAATGATCCAAAATTCATATCTAGTGGTTATGGTGAAATCGGATGCTTTAACATATTTTACCTGATTGATTATCTGCCTTTAGTATATAAAATTTCGTTTTTAAAAATTGTTAATTTTTATTTGTTCTCAATTATATTTCGATCAGTTAGATAAATTTTAGAATTAGTCCATTTTTAATATTTAATTGGTTTATTATCATCAATCTCTGTGGGACGATACTCTTCTCATTATTATATTACTTGTTCAACACGTTCGTTGACACGTGCAGAATTTTACGAATAAGTTTTTGGCACCGTTACCGGGGATTGTTTATTTAATACCAATTAATATTGATACCGGATAATTCTAAGTTTAATCTAGCTTTTATCTTCTTCTTTTTTTCAGAGTATACATTGGTGCATGACACGTAGCCAACAAAGAAAACTTACTGAGTTTGATCCAGAAATGGAACGCACATTTAAAAGGCGACTGAGAGAACAGAGAAATCACATTAAAAAGATGGAGGGAGTTGATGATGGTAGAAATCAACGTAGACTCTTGAAAGATTATGCTGCGCCAACAGTTGAGGGCACCACATCAAGTATCAGGAGACCTGCAATTCAAGCAAACAACTTTGAGATCAAGCCATCACTGATTCAGATGCTTCAACAATCAGTGCAATTTAGTGGGCTACCAAGCGATGATCCAAATGCTCACATCGATGCTTTTCTTGAAATCTGTGACACAATCAAATATAATGGAGTTTCAGATGATGCTATTAGATTGAGATTATTTCCATTCTCTCTTAGAGACAAAGCTAAAGGTTGGCTCTCTTCTCTTCCTGCAGGATTGATCACTACATGGAATGATATGGCCCAAAAATTTCTTGGTAAGTTCTTTCCACCTGCAAAATCTGCAAAAATGCGTAACGATATTACTAATTTTATGCAGATGGATAATGAATCATTGTATGAAGCATGGGAAAGATTCAAGGAGTTTCTTAGGAGATGCCCACATCATGGATTACTCGTATGGATGCAGGTACAAACTTTTTATAATGGGTGTAGTACAAATCTCCGTTCTATGATTGATGCAAATCAGGGGAACTCGAATAATAAAACACCGTAAGAAGCCTACAACTTATTAGAGGAGATGGCATCCAATAGTTATCAGTGGCCTACTGAGAGGATACCAGTGCGAAAAGCTAGTGGAGTTCGTGAGGTGGATGCTTTCACGGCAATTGCTGCGCAAATTGAAGCACTCAACAAAAAGATAGATAATATGAGTGTTTCATGCATGAAAATTTAGAATATGACATGCGATTTTTTGTAGTGGAGGACATGTTAGCACGTAATGTCGTAGGTAACACTTTTGCTCAATCTAATGAAAATGCTAACTTTGTTGGGAATTTTAATAGATCACAAAATAATCCCTACTCCAACACGTACAATTCAGGATGGCACAATCATCCAAATTTTTCATGGAATAATCAAAATGTGATGAGACTGCCACCGAGATTCAAATAACCAGAAGAGACAAAGTCCAGTCTAGAAGATATAGTCACAAAACTTGCCAACACTACTCAGGACTTCATCAAGAGCACAGATGTGAGATTTCAGAACCAAGAGGCTTCAATCAGAAATCTAGAGATGCAAGTGGGGTAGTTAGCAAACATGATGTCTGGGAGACAACAGGGTTCTTTGCCTAGCAACACAGAGAAAAATCCAATTGAGAATGTAAAAGCTATAACCCTAAGAAGTGGTAAACAAGTGGGTGAAGAAGATACCAAACAAGAGATTTCCAGAGACAAAGAAGAAGAGGTCAAGAAACAACCAAATGAGATAGGCAAGAGCAAACTTTTCTAGATAATCCCAAGCCATACGTGCCGCCGCCCATTCCCTCGACGACTCAAAGAAACAAAATAGATAAGCAATTTTCTAAATTTCTTGATGTTTTTAAAAAATTGCACATTAATATTCCTTTTGCATATGCTTTAGCGCAAATGCCTAGCTATGCAAAATTTTTGAAGGAGATTTTGGCAAACAAAAGAAAGCTAGAGGATTACAAAACTGTAAAGTTGAATGAGGAATGTTCGGCCATCCTACAAAATAAATTACCTCCGAAGTTAAAAGATCCGGGGAGTTTTATAATACCTTGCACTATTGGAGATTCTTACTTTGAAAAGGCATTGTGTGATTTAGGTGCAAGTATTAATTTGATGCCTTTCTCTATTTTCAGGAAATTAAGATTGGGTGAAGTAAAAGCAACTACAGTGTCGCTTCAACTGGCTGATCGATCAATTAAATATCCGAGAGATATTGTGGAAGATGTATTGGTAAAAGTTGACAAGTTTATTTTTCCTGCAGATTTCATAGTTCTTGACATGGAGGAAGATTTTGAGGTACCACTTATCTTAGGTCGTACTTTTCTAGCAACAGGAAGAGCTCTTATTGATGTACAACAGGGGAAGTTGATTCTTAGAGTTCAAGATGATCTTGTTTCTTTCAATGTTTTTAAAGCAATGAAATATCCCTCTGATGATAATTCTTGTTTTAGAGTTGAGACAGTTGACAAGTTGGTGAACAATATTTTTCAAGAAAATATTTTTAAAGATCCACTTGAAGCATGTTTGGTTCAACCAAAAGACAGAGAAATTGAGAATGAGGAGATATTGGAGTACGCAAATTTTATGGAGGCAAATCCAACATATTCAAGGCATAAGGCAACAAAATTTGAAGAGTCGGGACAACACACAACGAAGCTTAAGCCATCAATTGAAGAGCCTCCTATTCTTGAACTCAAACCCTTACCTTCTCATTTGAAATATGCTTATTTAGATGAAATTTCTTCTTTACCAGAAATTATATCTTCTTCTTTGACAGATTTGATGGAGGAGAAACTGCTCAGAGTGTTGAGAGAACATAAAGGTGCAATTGGATGGAAAATAGCTGACATCAAGGGAATTAGTCCTTCAATTTGCATCCACAAAATTTTGATGGAGGAACAACATAAACCCACTATCCAACCTCAGAGGCGTTTGAACCCGAAAATGCAAGAAGTGGTGAAAGCTGAAGGTATAATCAGATTCCTATTGCACCAGAAGATCAAGAAAAAACTACTTTCACTTGTCCCTATGGCTTTTAACATTTTAAAGGAGAAGTTAATATCAGCACCAATTATGGCAGCACCAGAATGGGATTTACCTTTTGAGCTAATGTGTGATGCTAGCGATTCTACAGTAGGAGCTGTTTTGGGACAAAGGAAGAATGGAATTTTTCAAACCATTTACTATGCCAGTCGAACCTTGTCAGGTGCACAATTGAATTATTCAACAACAGAAAAGGAACTTTTGGCAGTGATTTTTGCTTTTGATAAATTTCGTTCTTATTTAATTGGCTCAAAAGTTATAGTTTATTCTGACCACTTTGCTCTTAAGTATCTGCTTGAAAAGAAAGAATCAAAACCACGTTTAATCAGGTGGATTCTATTGCTGCAAGAATTTGTTTTGGAAATCAAAGATAAGAAGGGGACTGAAAATCTAGTTGCAGATCACTTGTCAAGAATTCCGAATTTAAAGGAAGAGGTAAGTCCAATTATGGAAGAGTTCCCTGATGAGAAATTTTTTTCCATCAAATCCACAAAAATTCCTTGGTACGTTGATTTTGTGAATTATTTGGTAAGTAATATTCTTCCTCCCGAATTGTCATATCAACGGAAGAAAAAATTCTTTTCTAATGTTAAAAATTATTTTTGGGAAGAACCTTTTCTTTTTTAAGGTATGTGCAGACCAGGTCATAAGGAGATGTGTTCCAGGACGAAGAAAAGGCAAATATTCCGCATCATTGTCATGACAGAGAGCAGGTGGTCATTTTGACCAAAACTGCAGCTAAGGTTTTACAATCTGGATTTTATTGGCCCACACTTTGTAAAGATGCTTACTCCTTTGTAGCTTCATGTGACCGGTGTCAGAGAACTGGAAATATTTCTAGAAAAAATGAGATGCCTTTAAACAACATTATTGTGTGTGAATTATTTGATGTTTGGGGTATTGATTTCATGGGACCCTTTACATCTTCTTATGGTAATTTATATATTTTAGTGGCTGTGGAGTATGTGTCTAAGTGTGTATAAGCTTTTAGCATTGCCAAAAAAATGATGCTAAGGCTGTTGTCAAATTCTTGAAGAAAAATATTTTTACGTGATTTGGCACTCCTAGGGCAATCATAAGTGATAGGGGGACACACTTTTGCAACAAACAGTTTGAAGCACTTTTAAGTAAGTATGGAGTCACACATAAGGTTGCAACCCCTTATCATCCTCAGACTAGTGGTCAAGTAGAGGTTTCAAATAGGGAAATCAAGAGAATTTTAGAAAAAACAATGAATGCCTCTAGGAAAGATTGGTCGATGAAACTTGATGATGCACTTTGGGCCTATAGGACAGCATTCAAAACCCCAATTGGGATGTCTCCTTTTAGGCTAGTGTTTGGGAAGGCTTGTCATCTATCGGTGGAAATAGAGCACAAAGCATATTGGGCATTGAAATTTCTGAATTTTGACATGCAGTCTGCAGTGAAAGAAGATTGTTGCAACTAAATGAATTGGAGGAATATCGCAATGAGGCCTATGAAAATGCTAAGATGTACAAGGATTGTACCAAAAGATGGCATGATAAACACATATTCAGAAGAGAGTTCGAAATTGGCCAAAAAGTTTTACTTTATAACTCTCGTCTTAAACTTTTTCCAGGAAAGTTACGTTCTCGATGGTCTGGTCCTTATACAGTCATACAGGTATTTCCATACGGAGCAGTTGAAGTTGCACATGACACCGAAGGCACATTTAAGGTGAACGGTCAACGTTTGAAGCCCTACTTCGAAGGTGGTTACAACAAGCAAAAGACCACTATTGAACTTCATCCTCGAGAATAGCGACATCTGAGATAGTTTGGCTTAAAACTATAAAGCAAGCGCTTCTTGGGAGGCAACCCAAGCATTTTTATTATGTTTCTTAATTAATTTTTACGTTCATTTTTTTTCAAAAAAAAAACATGATTAATATTTTTTTTATCCAGGTTAATTTTCTTTCTTGAAGGATCACCTTTTTGGAGTTTAGTCATCAAGACCATCCATGGACACATCCGGCCAAAGCAAGGGGAGTTTTCTTGTTCCTATTTTTCTTTTGTTTCTTTTGTATTTCACATTGAGGACAATGCTTCATTCAAGTTTGGAGGGAGACAAAATTTTTGCTCAAATTTTTTTTTTGCTAAATCTGAATTTGTTTTTTTTTTGTTGCATTCCTTGTGAATTTTTGCGATTCTTAGGAAAATTTAAATTTTGTTCAAACTTGCGAATGATATGTGAGTTAATTTTGATTCTGATGATGTCGATCCACTTACTGAGCACTAGAAGTCCTTAATTTTTGAGTAGTGTGTACATCTAGAGAACATTCATGTGAAGTATGTGCTTTTCTTAGATCTCATCCAAATCTTAGAATTTGTTTGATTTTCTCTTGAGGCGAAATCCTAGGCTACATCTAACTCGAGAAAATGATTTAGGCAATTTTGGATCGATTGAGCCTTTCAAGCCAACCCTATTTATTTATCCATAGTCACCCCGTTGAGCCTTAATTATTATCCAATCTTTTATTGGCCCCCACGTACTTTTTAGCTTACCTTTTGCCAAATTATATCATTGTCCCACGCCCCATGAACATGTTGATTTTTTTTAGGATAAAAGTTTATTGAGCATAATAGCAATTTGGGAGGAAGGGTGGAGCATGGAAATAATTTGATTGCTATGGTTGTTTGGGGTGTATCTTCTTCAAAAAAAAAAAAAAAAGAAGAAGAAAAAGAAAAAAAAAGAGAAAAAGAAAAAATTGCTTTTATGGTTCCCTATCCAACTTTCAATTGAGTGAGCCTTTTGGATACTCAATGGGTTGGGAATGTTCACGTTATATTAGGAGGGACTTAGGGAGGAACTCCACCATAAAGCAATGAAAAAAAAGAGAAAAAAAAAGAGGAAAAATGATGATCCGTAGTGGCAGAAAGATTATTTTGAAAATGTGAAATTGGGGATAATGGCATGTGCTCTAATTAGATCCTAGAAATCAATGTGTTCATGGGTGATTTGAGCTTAAATTTACCATTATCTCACCGTTAACCCAGCCTTACATTACAACCTAAGGAAAGTCCTATTGATTTTTGGTTGGATGATTAGCTTACATTAGTGGAGAGAGGAATGAAAAGCAAACCTATGAGATTTGGTTATAATTATACAGAGTTTTTGAGAGGTTGCATACCAATGTGAACTTATTTGGATTGCATATAATTCGAAAAGATGAGGACTCACACACACACTTGGATCACATAGTTAGAATCGGTTTTAACTTATGAATCTATTTCAATGTTTGGATGAAATTTGTGTTTTTCTTTGAATTGTGATTTCGAGCAATTATGGAAGGAAGTCATGGAGGGGGTTGTTAGCTTAAGTATGTCTTATATCTTGCTTTTGCTCGAGGACTAGCAAAATGTTAAGTTTGGGGGTTTGATAACTCTATAAAAATAGAGTTATTTTATCTACTCTAGGCAATAAATAATGCAATATTTGTTAGAATATATTTGGATTTCCTTTTATTTACTTAATTTTTCCTTGTTTATGCAGAATATTGAGATATGGAGAAAATAAGGAAAATATGGCGAAAAGAAGGAAAGGAATATGCAACCCGCAGAAGAGTTAGAAGGTGGATATCACATTGGGAATTCTGCGATTTATTCCCTAATTTTATACGAAAAAGAAGCAATTGCCTTATGAGAGGAGTCTTGGATGTTATCATATAAATAAGATAACTTGGGGGAATATGGAGTTTTTTTTTAGATCGTTTTTGTTTTCAGTGTTCTGAGAGTTTTTCAAGTATTTTGAAGAGAAGACAAAAGTGGTGATAGAATTCTTGTTCTTTCATTCAAGACGTTTGGTTTAATTTATATTTTCTTTTTTTCTTCTATTATGTTCTAACTTTCTTTGTTAGAGCTACGATGTAGCCTAACCATGATGATATGAATTTCATGCTTTTTATGCTTTGCAAGTAATTTCATTCATGTGAGTTATATATTATTGTGCTTAATGCGTTTAGGTGATTGGCTACCACTTGAATGATCCGATGTGCATGTTTGAGACTGAGAAGTAATAGTATGCAATTGCTCCTATAATATATATAACCATGAATTAAATGTGGATAGAAATATATCATGTTATTTGTGTAGCTTTCGGTGGTAAGGTGGTCCAAAGATTCATTGTAAACCGGGAATATTCACAGATTTTAATGCACTTACGTTTATTTAAATTCACATAGAAATGTAGTGGATTGATAAACTGAATAAGTTTGCTATACCTAGAGATAGGATAGTAAATAGACTAGGAATGTGACATCCTGAAAAAAATTAGTCCATTTGGGATTTATGAAATACTGGATTTTATGAATGTACTCGTAGTCAGTTCTCGCCCGGAACTGATCATTCCTGGGAATGCTAACCATTAGGGGAAAGGCTAATAGGGGAAATTAAATTCGCGCGACTAAAGGAAATTCGATCGTGAATGGATTTCACCATTAAATTGCGGAAGTGATATTTTGAGCCACTTTGTTGGCGATCCAAGGATAGTTAGGGCCGGGTTCGCGCCACCGTCCTAGTAGTGGATCACGGGTGATTCCGTTGGACCACGAAACGACTTGACGAATGATTCTGAAATTATACCGAATGATCGTACCCCTCGGATCAAGTGATTGATCTTCGCGATTTTAATGACAACCGAGGTCGTCACGCACCGAACGGACTTGCACGTGACTCGATTCGATCGCCTCATGAGTCGATTCTCGCGAATTTCCCCAACAAGCCGCCCGTTAGCTCGAGAAACGCTCGAGTTGCGTTTAATAAAATTTAATTATTGAAATTTTGCCCAAATTGGACACCGGAAAATTAGGAAGTCACGACGTAACGTTAGGACGACGTTGCACGTGACACGTACGAATTTTTGGTGCGCTCAAATCCTTCGGAAAAATTCGATTTGGACAAGAAACGGAGAAAGTGACCAAAATACCCTAGGATTTATTAAAGGACAAGCTTTAAGGGTAAAGGGCATTTTAGTAATTTTGCCCTCAAATTTTGATTGGACAATTTTACCCTTGGATATTTTGGAAATTACAAGTATACCCTTGGATATTTTTGTGCAAGAATCGATCTCGGCCGTCGGATCAAGATAAGATCGAATCGGGACCGTCGGATTAAAAATATGAGGAAAGGGTAATATGGTCATTTTCCCCTTGGGTCAATGGTCACTATTTGAGTCAAGAATGTCTTCTCTTTCTCCATTCTCTTCTTCATCTTCACCGATCAGCCCCCCCTTTTGCCGTGAAATCCTTCCCCCTCCTCCGTGAGCTCCTTGCCGTCCATCGGGAAGCCCACCGCCGGCGCTGCCGCTCGCCACCACCTCCGGGCCGCCCTCAAAGCTGCCGTACCAGCCTCAAGCCACCACCACCAACCGCCGTCTCTCTCTTTCTCCCTCTCTCTCACGTGAGGCAAGACCCACGGCCAAGTAAGCCGCGCCATCGCCACCCAAGCTGATCGCCGCCACCCGGGAGCCTTACGTCGTTGCCGCCGTTCCCGATTAAGGGCCGCTGCTTTCCGTTCTAGCCGCGATAGTCTAGAACGCGGGTAAGTACTGCTCTAAACCCAATTTAGGACTTCGGGTATCGACGGGCGATTTTGGGCAAAATCTCTATAAAATTAGGTGCGGAATTGTATGAATTGGTAGTGGAAATTTTATGGCGGGCCTTGGGATTTAATTCGGGCATTAATTATTGTAAATTAGAAAATAACAGTGGCTGTGATCTACTGTTCATGGGGCCGTGATGGGCCGATCAGGACGCAAGTTGGATTTTTAGAACCAAGAAATTATGATGAAAAAGTCCCGTGGAGGACCGAAATCGATTTGACGTCGTTTGGTGGAAGAAAAATAATGATTTCGGTATTAATGGACTAGTGTTCGGCAAATTTTGGGATTTGTTTCATGGACGAATTTATTGAGTTCACCTTGGGTGAAATTATGGCCGGAATTATGATGGTTTGGGGGTTATTTAGAGAGTAAATAAGGGCTGCCTACGATAAGTATACATGCTGGAATTTGTGGTTCGAATAATGTGTTTATGGCTTGATTTGTGGTGTATATGTGTCGGATTGTTGTGTGATGTCGTGGCTGAATTGTGAGGGTCTTTGTGACTGAAATTACTCGTGATTGTGATGGTTATATGTGTGTTTATAAGCTGCGAATTACTGTTCACAAGCTGTGATTTACTGTTCACGGGGCTGTGATGATTTGTTCGGGACACAAGTTGGGTTTTTAGAACCGGCATTTAATGGCGAGAAAGTGTCGTGAAGGATCGGAATTGATCCGACGCCATCTGGTTAGAGAAAATTGGCAATTTACGTGTTTTAGGCGTGTTTGGAATTATTCTGGATGGAGTTAATTTAATTGGGTGCTTAGTTGTGTAATTATATAATAGAATTATGCATGTTTGGTGTACGCATGGGCCAGATTGAATTAATTATTGACAGTGGCCATGTGAATTGCTGAGTGAGCGTGTTTTATGTGTGAAGTGATGCGTGCATGGGCCACGTGTGATGGGCCAGTTGCGTGTAGTAAATGCATGTAGAGCGTGTGCATGAGTAAAAAGGAATCGTGGTGTGGCAAGTGATTGTGGGAAAGTATGTGAAAGATGCGAAAGTGCGAGTTTGGGATCGGGCCGAGTATCACAAACTCGGGCCGCGATCATGTAGGTCTGTTGCATTTGGCACAGGCTGAGGCTTGAAAAAGCAAGAATGAGAATCGGTCCGAGGCACGATCAGCTCGGGTGAGATCGGGATTGGACCGAGGCATCATAAGCTCGGGTTCCAATCATGTAGGCTGTCGCATTTGGCGCGGGCTGAGTTGGGATCGGGCCTGGGGCGTGTGATGCTCAGGTCGCGATTGGGGCCTGAGGCGTGAACGGGTACGCGGGCCGGATGTGGTGAATGATCGCAGTGTACCTGAGGTGTGTACGTTTACGTGGGACACTGGCGAGTGGTGTGGGAAGTGATAAGTTGTCACGCCCCGCACCCTACGAGCGCGCGGTCATCCTTCGATGGTCGATCATTGAACGCGACGTCCCAGGACGCGTCGCCGACCCAAACGAAACACCCAACAATAAAGGCAAGCGGAAGCGAAACTAATTAACCCAGACAATAAACAATGACAAAGGGATAGTACGAAACAATAATTGCATACCATCATAAAGTAGTCACTATACAAAACGATAACTCGGGCTACCAATTTAGAACCATAGTTTTCAAAAGGGGGCGGTGGTTGACAAGCTTATCTCCTCTACAAAAGGTACTCAAAAAGACAGGGGTAAATGATCTATTCTTCAATCCCTGTGGTGCTCTGGCGGCGTCTCCGAATCGATTACGGTCGCGGATCTGAAATGGTTATATAATAACCGTGAGAACGAGTCTCAATAAGCAACCCCCTAAACCCCACATAGGCCAATGCGTACCCAGACAAGTCAGACATGCAATCTACCCCATAACATATAAAATTCGCATCATTGTACTTACCTCGCCATCAAGTCCATGCCAACTCTACACGTTATTCGTCACGTGATAAGGCAATAATAGTAATTAAATAACACATCACAAATCGCTCAAACACCAACCACGCTTTCACTCAATCACTCCAACTAATTCAACCAGTCAATTCAATCACACTCAATTCGCATGCGTGGCCGAGCAACTTTCTCACGACCTCCCAGGTCCTTTCACACGGCCCGCGTCAACACGCCTCAGGCCAGCCCTCAGATCAAGCCGGGCTCAGTCCCGCGTAACCACGCCTCAGGACATTTCTCTCGACCCGCGTAACCACGCCTCAGGTCATTACTTGCCTTTCTAGCCACACCCGCGTAACCACGCCTCAGGTTGGCAGCCCTCAGATCAAGCCGGGCTCAGTCCCGCGTAACGACGCCTCAGGACATTTCTCTCGACCCGCGTAACCACGCCTCAGGTCATCACTTGCCTTTTTTGCCACACCCGCGTAACCACGCCTCATTGGCGACCTCGATCAAGCCGGGCTCGGGCCCCGCGTAACCACGCCTCAGACATTTCTCTCATGCACATGCACCACCACACAATCGTCATCTAACACGTCGTACATTTCACAATCAAATTACCAAGCTCACACCAATGTCAATCTCGACACACTATAACAACCAATTTAATTCACACCCCACATCAATCCACCGATTCGACATTCATATCGGCACATTCAAATAATCCAATTCACCCACAAGCGCCACGACAATTCGCCAGGCATATTTATCTCGCTCAATCACTAAATCACCCACACAATTATCGCCACAATAATTTACCAATTAAGCACAATCACTAATTAGCCCACGTCTAATTAAATTCCTAAGCCGGTACTAAATTTCACCCTAAACAAGTCTAAAAATACCCAAAGTACTAGATAGGGTTTAGGAAGTCACTTACCTAAGTTTGGCCCGGAAAAGTCGGCTCAAGCCCAAAATGGCCCGGTGAACTGTAGACTGGACCGGGCGCGGCGCGGCCAACAGCGCGGTGGCCGGGCCAACGCGGCACAATGGCCGATCGGCGTGCTCGGGGCGCGATGCGCATGGCCGTGCGGCGTGCCAAGGGGCGCACGGGCGAACGATCAGCGACAGCGCACTGGTCGGATCGGGCGGCCACGCCTGGTCGGGCGACGCGCCCGGTAGGACGGGCACCGCGCCGGGCGAGCTCGACCACGGCCCGGGCCGGCTTGGCTACGGCCCGGCTGGCTTTAGCCAGCTCGCCCACCTCGGCTTTTAGCTGGCCGTTGGGCGAGCCTAGCTACTCGGGCGGAGTGCGACCGCGGCGGCGCGCGACTACGGCGACGGCGACGACAGCGGTGCGGTGGTGGCGAGCGGCGACCCACGAGCTGCAGGAGGGTGGAGGTCGGCACGGGGTGGGCGAGAGGGAGAAAGCAGGAGGCCGAGGGGGAGAGATGGCGCGGACAGCGCGACGAGCAGCAAAGACGGCGGCGAGCTGGGACGGCGGAGCGGACAGCCCTGGCGGCAACTGGATGACCTGGCCCGCCAGCGGGCCGGGCCAGGGCGAGCTCACGGCTGGTGGCGGTCAAAGCGATGGGAGGGGACAGGATGCCCGTCGGGCGATGGGCGGCGGTCGATTTGACGGCGCCGATCGCAGCCAAGCTGCTGGCCGGACAAATACGGTGCGACGGCAAGCGTGGAGTTATTCCGCCGCACATGAGGAGAGAAGAGGGAAGGTCGGTGCGGGCGGTCAAGCGGACGGCGCGGCGCGGCGGTCGAGCTGGCCGGGCGACGGCGCTGTACGCGGCGACGAGCTGACTGCGTCGAGCGGAGCGAAGTCCGAGCACGCGGCTCGTCGGGGAGGAAGAAGACCGAAGCGTAAAAGAAAGGAAGAAGAAAGAGAAGAAGAAGGAAGAAGAAGAGAGAGAGGAGAGAAGGTGTCGAGGAGGGGGAGGAATGGGCGTGAGTGGACTTACGCGTGGGGGGTTGCGTGCGGTCGAGAGGAGAGAAGAGAAGAGAGAGAGAGAGAGAGAGAGAGAGAGAGAGAGAGAGAGAGAGAGAGAGAACGTGCGCGCGGAGGAGAGAGGAGAAAGGAGAGAGGAGAGAGAAAAATAATAAAAAAATTAACTTCAATCAAATATTAAATGCGATCCGATGACCCAAATTCAAAATCGAAAGCGATCTACCGGTCCAAAATAAGCCTCGCATATAAAAAGGGACAAAAGCCGAATTAATTAAATCAAACTATAGCGAGGGAGGTCTACTAGTCCAAATTCGCACCCGGTCAAAAAACTCCCCTTTTTCCATTATTCCCGACAATCTCAACGCTGGCTACGATAATATTGACACCGTCCAATTTATTTCGTCCCGAAACTCCCAAAATCGACTGCCAAGTTCGGGGGTCTAAATAACGGCCAGATTTGATCGAAGTGCGATTCAAGCAAATCTCTAATTTAAAATGATAACCGGGAGTGATCGGGCTCTGGGGCGAGATTTTACTATAAGCACACCGACAAATTACGCGTTTTATAAAACTCAAAAATGGGCCGAAATTCGGGATGTCACATAAGTGGTCGCAGAAGGTACCCGAGGCGTGTACTTCAACGCGGTCACCGGCAAGGAATGAGAAAGAGGAAATGAGAATGGAAGGAATAGTGGAATGAGAATTGGTACATGCGTGTGTTGCATACGGTGTGATTGTGATTGAGTACGGTGTACGCATGTTTGAGTTTGACTATATTATTTGAGGTGCATGATGTGATGACTTGATGTGTACGAATGCACGTGTGTCTCATGCGATTGTCCTGGAGGTACGTGATAGCCTAGGTGGGGTTTAGGGGTGAACCTTGCCGAGCAAAGGTTCTTATGGTTGTCTCAACCAACATTTCGGAACCCCGTCAGAACCATGAACCCTCCACCGCAGCCCACCGGAGCATTTTGGGGTACTCGTGCACACCGAGTTGGTCGCTGCGTAGTTTCGAATGGGAGATGGGATGACCCTCGGATTAGGCACACTACTACTTGTTTCGTGAGATATAGGTTTGCCCTTGTTGGAGGAACCGAAGCACACCGCCCGGTTCTTCCGGGATCAACCGGGATGAGTTCGGGCCCGTTAGAGGCTTCGACGTTCCATTTGATTTAGTAGGAGATTGGGACCCAACGGCCGTACCCGATAGACGGAGAGTTGACTAGTGCGGATACTAGTTTAGCTCACTCAGTTTGCATTCAAGCGACCCTACCTCAGTGGATCTTCGTAGGTTGAGCATGAACCCGAGCCCGAAGCGCCGCAAGCTGAAGACGATCCGATGGACATCGATTTGGAACCGATCTCTGAGGAAGAACCAGAGGAAGCGGAGGCCGAGGTAGAACCTGAGGTGGAACCCGAAGTGGAACCCGAGGACGAACCCGGCGAGTCTCGAAGAGCCTCAGAGGGAGACCTCGGAGTATATACTCCCTTTTGGAGGAATACATGGATCCCAATTACGTGCCTCGAGTATAATTTCTTCGATTTCTTGGCCGAGGAGTATCGTAACACGCCTTCAGCCTGAGCCGGGCGACATCAATCACCCGATTGTGATCGAAGCGCAGTCGAGTCCTCGAGGGAGCGCACCGCTTCAGGAGAGTTCGAGTCGGAAGATGAGGAGTCGAGTTCGGAATGGACGCCTAGCAAGGGGCGTTAGGGGGTTAGTTCAAGGGTTCTTAATAGGTTTTTGGAAAGTAACATTTTTGGGATAGAAAGTCGGGCCATCGATCTTTTTGGTATATCGATGGTTTGTAACACGGGGTGCAAGTATACGCGATGGTGGTAAAGTCTCGGCGGTTGTAAGTTGTGAATATTTTATAAGTTGATAATGTAAAGAAATATGTGTATTCTCCCTATTCTCCCCGCTTTATTTGTCGTGGATTAATTGTGAATTCCGATGTGGCTTTAAATCTATGATGGTTATTTGAGGTCGGCGACATTCCCCGGGATGTCGCGTAAATCGACCGAGTGTAAGGGTGTCGCATGCCCGATGGGGTTTGGGGGCGTGACAAGGAAATTCCGCTATCACATGTTTGATATTGTTCTTGTATGCATAATGATCCGAAATTCATATCTAGTGGTTATGGTGTGAAATCGGATGCTCTAACATATTTTACCCGATTGATTATCTCGCCTTTAGTTTATAAAATTTCGTTTTTAAAATTGTCAATTTTTATTTGTTCTCAATTATATTTCGATCAGTTAGATAAATTTTTAGAATTAGTCCATTTTTAATATTTAATTGGTTTATTATCATCAATCTCTCGTGGGACGATACTCTTCTCATCATTATATTACTTGTTCAACACGTTCGTTGACACGTGCAGAATTTTACGAACAATAATGGAAGTAGGATCATTGTTACTACAAGAGATAAACATTTGCTAACTTGTCGTGGGGATTGATCAAGATCATGTGTATGAAGTTGAAGCACTCGATGATAGTGAAGCTCACGAGCTACTTAGCAATCACGCTTTTCCGACACACCAAAAATTAGAAATCAGATAGATATGGTGGATAGTATTCTCAATCATGCTAGAGGCCTTCCTTTAGCACTTGAGGTGCCGGGTTCCTTCTTATGTGGTAGAAGAGAAGATGTATGGGAAAGTACACTACGGAAACTTTCTAGGTTACCCAACAAAATCATTAATGATGTGCTCAAAATAAGTTATAATGGACTAGAGGAAAACGCGAAAGAGATTTTTCTCCACATTGCCTCGCACTCCTTTAAGGGAAAGGATAGTAACTACATAAAGAAAGTTCTCGGCGCTTGTGATTTTGAGACAGTCTGTAGGATTTGATATTGTCATTGAGAGGTCCTTGATAAGCATTGAGAACGGACCACTACAAATGCATGACTTGGATTCAAGTAATGGGTATAGATATTGTGAACCAAGAATGTCGATATGATCCTAGGAGACGTGTGACTATGGTTGTATGATGATATTCTTGATGTTCTATCAAGCGACATGGTAAGACTTGCAAATAAGATTAAATCTTTTGCTCCTTATCTTTGACTCTAATTATTAAAGATGCATGACCTAAAGTGTCTTGTATACAGGAGATTGTGCTGTAAAAGCCATAGTGTTGGAGCCATTTGAGCCAATAGAGATATGTATCGATCCCGATGCGTTTACAAAAATGAGAAGGTTGAAATTGCTCATCTTGCGCAATGTGTACAATTCTTTCCAAGGTCCTGTATGTCTTCCTAATTGGCTAAGATGGTTCGAATGTCCCGGTGCTTCGTGGATTCCAGAATTTTCCTCTGGCACAAAGAAATTAGTGGGACTTAATATGAGCGAAGGCAATATCACAGGAGTGGTAAAAAAATTTAAGGTGAGCATTTACCTACATAGACATTTGTATTATCTACTTCATTTGTATATGTATATGCGTATTATATGGGCTAGTACACCAAAGGAAGTGGTGTTCCTATGTTTTTGAAACCACTTTTCTATTTTCTTTCAAAATGTCGCTAACAACTTGTGTTAGAAATATTTTTACGTGCAGCAAAATTGGCACTTGAAAAAATTGAGCGAACAACTTTATTAGAAATACTCAAAGGAAACAATTTTTGTTCATAAAATAGACAATACAAAGAAGTTTTATACATATATGTGGAAAGAGAAAGAGATTTCAAGATTTGAAGTTTTTGTATGGTCATTGCATCATTAGAAAAAAATTCGACTTTTTCAAATTGAAAATGTGAGTGACAAAAATAAAATAATCAATTTTACATAGCTGTCCATGGTATAATATCTGTTAAATAAGTAATTGAGGATAATTGATGGAAGGAATATAAAAAAAAGATTAAAAATCTTTTTAGTAGGAGATCATCTTTACCTTATATAATAGTATAAATAAAGTTTACATACTTTCTAAACCTAATATCTCTAACTATCGACATTGATATATTTTAAAAATCAGATCAAATCTACCTAGTGGAGAAATTCAAAAAGCAATTTGCTGTCGGTTGTTTACATATAAACTATTTTTATTATACAGAAAATTGCATAGTGATCGAACAAAAGGGAAACAAAAATATAACGAACCTACCCGTTGACATGTATATAGAAGTAAAAGACACCCAAGGAGTAGCTGCTTAAGTGGTGGTAGGCCACGTAGTCATCAAGTAATAGAGCTTTTACTCAATGCACATACCTAAACAGCGGGGATTTGTCCAGCATCAATAAAATTAGATCAGTCGAAGGTTTGAATGCACCATTCTGTAAAACGAGGGATTGTTAATTGCTTAAATAATTTCTTAAGGAGCAGCACTTCTAAGTGGATATAATAGAGTATTTTGATAGGAACATTGCCAGCAATGAGTGTAATGTGTGCCCAACTACATCATTATAAGTGATCTAGTAGGGGCATGCCGCTAGTTTCTTAATAGAAAGTCAGAGCCAAATTTTGAATTGAGTATATGAAATTTTATTTTCCGAATATATTTCAAAGTTGGCTTCATTGTCTTTGCATGACTTCAAAATAATTTTAAGTTCTATAATTTTACGCAATTACATTATGATAGTATTTATATCCCCCCCATTCATCTATGATATATGGTTAAAGCCAGAACTGGTAGAATCTTCATTCATATGCTTGCCATGTGGCACCTCGCTTTACTTTTTGTGGTAGCCACATGACATGACGGTGGAACGCTTTGTCGTGTCGTCATGTCGTGTGGCCTACATCCGCAATTGCCACGCGGCACTTTACTATATGCTTCTATGGTTGTCACATGGCATGACGCATGGCATAGTTTTGTCATGTGATCTATATTCACATGCTCGCCATGTGATACTTCACTTGAATTTTGTGATTGCCGGATGTATGACATGGCACAATTTTATCCCAAATTAATTTTCATCTGCTATTGGAGGGTAGATTTGGGTCGTGTATATCAGTTTGTGATTTTATTCTTAAAAGAAATTAGTTTGGGGGTAACCGTGTCATAGTGGTACCCCAGTTTAGGTTTTTGTAAAAAGCGAAAATTAATTTGAAGTAATTCTGCGTGCTGGTTTGGGATTTTTAATGATATTAATTGTAATTTTTTTAGTAATTGTCAAACACGATTTTATTTTTGAATTTTTTGATGGTTCCTAGTTGCCTGATCTACTGAAGCTCCTTCCTTCCTTCCACATGAAGAGTAATAGTATTGTGGCCTAAGCATATGTAATTACGACATATTCACCCGGTCAATATAGATTATATAACAGTCAAGGATATGTAATTGTGACATCCATTCCCTGATCTCCCCATGTGTTGTGTAGCCAAATTAGTTACTGTATTATTAATCATCAATATATAAAACCAGGGATAACGTGAATGACATCCGATATTGAACTACCATCATTTCCCCAGTTTGAGCGAATGATTGACTCCCTGTCTATGTACAAACACCCCTTTTTGTCCATTTTAGAATGTTTATCAAAACTTGTTTTCGCTGTTTTTGCAGGACTTCAAATTTTGAAGTACATTACTTTCGCTTACTTGCGAGTCGCTAGTTCGTATGCCCGACCTTTCATGCACTCCAAATCTCGAGCAATTGAATCTCTCATATTGCAAAAACTTGGTAGAAGCCCACGAGTCCATTGCATATCATGACAAGTTACAAGTGTTGAATTTAAGTGAGTGCTCTGAACTTAGCGTTTTTCCAAATGTGCTCAAGTCAAAAAACCTCCAAGCTCTTCATCTTGCAAATTGCACAAAATTTGAAAGGTTCCCTGATATTCCATATAAACTTGAAGGCCTGAAACAGCTTCATTTACAAGGGACCGCTATTAAAGAACTTCCTACATCAATAGAAAATTTTGTCTCTTTGGAGATTATGTATATATATTGTTGCAAGAACCTGGAAAGTCTTCCATCTAGCATTTATAAGTTACAAAACCTGGAAAACTTGCAAGTTAACTCTTGCACAAATTTAATCGGGTTTCCAAAGTATGAGGATTCAACTGATCCCTACATGAACACCGGACTTTCAAATTTACGTTGGTTGGACCTTTATGGATGTAATTTGTCCGAAGTAAAGTTTCTTGAGAATCTTTCCTGTTTTCCCTTCTTGGAAACTTTATTGCTCGGGGGGAATAATATTACTAGCCTTCCTACATCCATCAATAAGCGTGATCATTTGCTCCATTTGAGTGTTAGAGAAAGCCAGATTCTTGAGCTTCCACCATTTTTGAATTGTCTTCTGGCGGATGGTTGCGAATCTATGCAAAATACTGGAGATTTAACTTCATTTCATGATTTTGTCCGTAGAGGGGTGACCATGGCTGATAGTTTCTCACTTGACCTGGTTAGTCTCTCTCTCTCTTGCTCTCTCTGACACACACACACACACATCGATGTGAAGTACATGCTGGATTCAGTGTGTGCTTCTATGTTGCAATAGCAGAAAATGCAAGTGGAGGCTTAAGAAAAGCAAACAAATATGAAGTGAGGTAAAACTTTGTATATAAATGCGCATTCTCACAAGAGAAATTATCAAAAGAATGTAAGAGTTTTTTCTTTATATCAATGTGGTATTCCGTAATTTTTTTAGTAACCAGCTAATCTCCACTAGATGGGACAGTCTCTCCTCTGGCCGAACGTACTAAAACTGGGTAAGTACTAAGAACATGCAGGTTCATGTTCCCAGGAATCACATAAAGAAAATGTGCTAATTTGGTGATTTGAACTCGGGCCTGATCGAGGAGGATAAACATATTAGCTACTTGTGAAACCTCTTTAGGCTTGAAGACATATCAATACAATACTGGAAAGTTGGATAGAATAGTGTGCTATGGCTATGTCGTGTGTCGCACAATCATTGGCTCCTTTTCCTCCCTCAACATATATTTCGTTAAAGGAAATAAAAGGAGTGTTAATTAAATATATAACATTTATGTTCTCTATACTTAAAAATTCATTTCTATAGTCATACACAAACTTTGTCATTTACTAATTTTTTTTGACCACTTACTATAAATTCAAAATCAAATAAAGTTAGAAAACGTAGCGGCATAATTAACTTACATAGCAATTAACCATATATAAAAAGCTAAATTACATAAGAAATTTAGTTATTGTGTAGTCAAGAAAAACTTTATTAATTTATCATTTTTAGATGGGCATAAAATTTGATGAGGTTAGATCACATGGTGAACACATATTTTCGAATGGCTTTCTTTAAATCAATTATCATGTGGATGGTATAAAATGAAAACCAATACTTTACAAAAATTAACTGAGAAAGAGAAATGTCGCACCATATAGTCTATATCTTGGCGTAAATAATCAGTATATGGCATTGATTTGAGACTAACAATACCAAGAACAAGGAAAATGTTGCATATATGTCATTGGCTTGAATAATCAGTGTTTGCCAAATGCATTGTAATGGAGGTGGCTACTGTACTTTATGGGAATGATTTCTCTCACATGAGGCTTGTAAATTAACGAAGCAAGGATTATTTGGACCTCTTACTCATTTATAGAGTGCCGCTTCTCGCTGAAATTCACTAAGATTACTTACTAAACTGAAAAATGAATTTTCTATTTGGGTACCGATAATAGGCTCCGGCACTTTCTAACGGTCTACCCTTATAACAAAATCCTCTTCGTTACCCTCGTTACCTAATTTCTCTTTCCTAGAGGAGAGATGCAGTAGTGGGTCCTTCCCGTTGAAGAGGATTCCGTATCTTCAAGGCTTCAAAGGACTTGTATGACAAGTTTCTTGGATTTGCTCTCTATGTCGCCTTGGTAATGATGAACAGAAAAAGGGAGTCCCTTTTGGAGCTTGTACCATGTGTTAATGGGGGAGTGTTGGAATTATTGGGTACCACGTTACAATACCTTTTTGTCGGATTCGGATCATATCCGGCTTCCAAAGATTTCATACCATCTCGCTTGTGGGGAGTGGTCGATTTTGGTCAAATTGATGAGAGTTATGTACAATTTAGCCTTACCATATCGGGTGGAATTGTGAAAAGTGGGGATTCCGAATAATATGCGTGCAATTGGAGGACAATTTAAAGGTTGTGCTCCAAGACAACCGCCTAATGGATCCAGCTTTATTTACGAGGTTGTTCTTGAATCAATAGATTCAGAAGCCAAGATTTCTGCTTATGCATGAAGATAATTCCATCGAAACAGATCTACAGAAGGACTTACAAGATTGTCAAGTGTGTGCTGAGGAAAAAAAAGTCAAATAGTACCAAAGAGAAATCATGTTTATTCTCCCACGAGGCATGCAAAGCAAGACTATGTTGACTTCCAATCTCGATTGGCATAGATGAGAATGGTAGTGTTGGCTTGCAGCTTTTGTTGTTAGAGTGATCGAATCTTGCTAAGGAAGCAATTCGTAGGTAAGTGAACTCAATTGGTCTTGTTTTTAGTTTTTCTCTCCCCATATTCTTTCTTTGGGTATTAAACCCATGTATGATATATTTAATTTTGGTTGCTAAATCCTCTTTTCTCCACCATTGGCAAACTTCGAACTCCACTGCCGGTACTTCCAGCATCATCACTGCTCATCTTCCATCCAACACCACCAAGCTTTGACTATTGTAAGATCGCCACCTACCAACCGGGAGGCAACGGAACAGAAGTAGTTCTTCCTCAAACAGAGTCCCTAGCAAACCGATGGTGATGGGGAGACCGGCGATTTGAGACGACACACTACAACTGCTGACCCAAGCTGGCAAGGAAACTGATGATGTAGCTTCAGTCAGAACAATTCTCTACAGAGGTTCTGAGCTTCATGCAAGTTGCCATAGATCTGGTAATGCCTGGACACGTCTGAATTGTATTAGTTGATGTAATACTTGAGATTTTGAATTTGATTCTATGATGCTACAATTGCCTGGAACTTGAAGAATGTGTTGTTGAATTTTTCCGAGAGAAGTTGAATAAGTGTTTCTTCGTAAGTTTAGTCCGTGGATGCTTGGTAGTGATTCCATTGGTAATCACTATTACATGCTGCAAAATCAGCAACAATCCCTAGAAGGTATAGCTTTTCTTCTTCTTTCATAGGTGGCGAATTATTTAAAGAAGTAGGTGAAGTCTAGTTTTGAAGTAAAAATAAAGCGAGGGCAAGTGAAACAACGGGAAGTAGGGTGTACATGGGTTGCTTCAGTCCCCTTTTCAGGCGAAAAACTGAGTCAAACTGGGTGCTATAAGTTGAGGACTCCCTCACGCGAAACCAGGCATTGCAGACAACTAGCAACACGGAAGAGAGAGAGAGAGAGAGAGAGAGAGAGAGAGAGAGAGAGAGGGTGGTATTTACCTCTCACCCGGTGATAGGTTTACCAGGACAATTGAATTGTGAGAAAATTCAACCATTGGATAGCACCCTGATAGGACTCTGTCGCTAAGTTCTATGAGGCGCTTGAAGAGGCAAAAATCATACAGGAATGAGAAAGTGAGATAGCAAGCCACTGAAGAAAGGTTGCTTGACAGTCAAGCCCTTTTTGCCACTTGTTGACTTTGGCAACTAGGGTTAATTGGAAAGCAAATTTACTTGCGAGTGTGAGAGTAATATGAATATTTGTTGTGCCCATTGATAACTGGTTAGGGTGTTTATTTTCTTCACCCTGTGGACTATGGATATGAAAAAGAAAAACATCACGAGAAACACAGAGTTTGCATAGGTTATTCAGTAGAATAGAGACAATGAGCCATATCAGTTTAACAGTTCGGTGGGTTTTGCATCTGAATTACAGGATGAGTACCTGGTGATAATCATTAATTGGAAAGTTTGTTAATAGTATATTATATAGTAAAGGTAAGATCTTGATCATAACTATGAGACATGCATTCATTCCATTAGTAGCCACATATTGATATTGAAATATTTCTTGCAACTTACTGATTATCTCTTGAATTGCCTGGTAGCGCAGGCATGCATGCATGAGAGAATTATTGACTCTTATCCTCATTTTATTTTTCTCCTAACAAGAACGTGGCCCATTTGCTTTTCTTATAGAAGGTAAAGCTTGCGTTGGACAGCCTTGAAGTTCCAGTTTGGTAAGATACTAGCTTTCAGTTACTAGGTCCATTTCAAATATATGTTACTTTATTTTCTAAATAAGATGGTTAGTACTTCAATCTTATGCATGATCTCTGATTGTACTCTTTTTTGAACAGCTATGTGATTGTTGAGGATGGAATGGCTATTGCGGCAAGAAGAAACCGGACTAGTGAGACACAAAAATGTATGTTTATCATTGCTTGTCCACACTCCCCCAATAAATTTTAGGGCAACAGATTTTTGTTATTGTTCTGAATTGGTACCCTCGAATTATCCACTCCTAGTTTATCGTTGATCATTTTATGTTTCTCCCTTAATATTTCTTTAATAGATGATAAAATAATATATCTGATCAAATCTGTTAGTATGTGGAATTTTCCATGCACTATTTGGCTGTGAAGGGTTTTTTTCCCCATTACTCTTCATAAAACATGGCTATGGCTAACAATAACAAATGTATTGCTTTATTATGCACAATGTTTTACGTTTTTCATTTGCTATTGAGCTCCGTTTGAACCACATTACGGTCTTTATCTATTGTGAAGTTCCTAACATTAGACTTTGGTATACTTAAATGGTATAAAAATGCATTGTGACCATTGTAAGGCCTTTTAAGAAGTAATGAATCTGTTCCTTGGGCACATTTCGTCATACAATGACCTCATTTACACAGATATTTAAGCCTGGTTTCTGGTAGAGATCATCGTGTATCCAATAGTTCTGTTTTTGTAATCATTTATAGTCATATGGTGACAATATACTACTATAAATGATTGTAAGGGATGGTAATGAGTAGTTGATGCGTAAAATATTTGGTCCTTTTAGTATCTTGTAAGAGCTTAATAAAAAAACAAAGGCGCCTTGCCACAGGGGTATGTGTAATAATACCGAAGTCAAAGGTGGAGGTGGCTAATCCAATAAGAAGCTTCTTTTTCCATGTGGGATTCTCAGTAACTTTAAGCGAGCAAGACTTGTTAACTTCACGTGGCATATGCCTGGATCAATCTTATATATACTCTCAATCAGTTAATTTGAAGGACAAAACATTTATCATGAAATGCATTTCTTAATTATGTTGAAAATACACTAAGAGCAACTGTCTCTTTGACAAAGCTCCTAAGTTTCATATGCTTGCTTTGTTTTTCTCCTTGGGCTTTTATGGACAGCAAGACATGCAGAGATGGAAGCTCTTGATGTTCTTCTTAAATAGTGGCAGAGCACTGGATTTTTGGCTGCAGAAGTTGCAGAGGAGTTTTAGCATGCTCCCTTTATGTGACATGTGAACCGTGCATAATGTGCTGCAGCATTATCGATCATTGGTACATCTGTTGATCATACTGAAATAAAAACCAAACTTTCCTAAAATATGTATATTCATAAATGATTAGATGACTCTTACCCTTTTAGGCATAAAGGAAGCATATTATGGCTGTGCAAATGACAAATTTGGTGGCTCTACTAATAACCTATCATTGCATTCAAGTAGTTCTGAGGCATGTATTATGTCAATTTTTGAACTTGCTTTTGTTGCATTTTGTATCTACATAGATCCACTTTGGAAATTGTGGCATATGACAATTGACAACTAAAGCTTACTGGAAGCTTATGATTCCCTAGGTTGATTACTGATGGATGTGGTTTCGTAGTGATTCTGCATGTTGTCGCACTTTGAATATTGCGATACATAGCCATGAAATAAATGGAGGTTTATGGAACTAATTTTCCATCTTTTTCTGTCCTTTCCTTGGTCTAAATGGGGAGAAAGTGGTGTTTCTGGAAGCGTGAAGAAGCTAGGTTTATATTTGGCTTGTTTCTTTTCCCTCTTCATTTCCTTTTCTTCAATTATTTGCGTCTTGTTAGACATTTCCATATCCTTTATTTGCCCCAAAAGTTTAAAGTTATGGGAAGTGCTACAAATTAAGCTAACATTGGTTTCTCTTTTTCCTTTTCCCTGTCACCCCCTGTTTCTTTTCTTCTTCTCATCACTCTTTTTCACTGCAGTGAGATCCTTCGATGTCATTAATGTGATGATGTTTAAATCGAGAAGTATAGAATCTCCAAAGACCTAAGATGTTTTTTAACTATGAGGATATTATGCTTTCAGATATGCCATGGGCAATGTACTCAATAAAGAAATCTTTTTCATGTTTAATAGATGCTATTGTCTCTTCTTGCATACATGAGAGCACGTGCCTAATAAAATGTGGCGTACGCCTTGTGTTTTCAGTATGATTTTTCATCTGTCTGACACTGTCATGGTCTAACATTTTATGTTTCTGCTTGTGCAGAACTCATCAATTTACTTTGTGATGTAAAAGTTAAAACTTGGTGAAATAGGAATCCGTTTTATTGTGATTTGAGCAGTAAATGAAGTAGCTAATCTAGATCGTGGACATTGTTTCTCTGTTCTGAGTGTAGTTTTGAAAGGACGAGCCTCAAGTAATGGGGGAAGAAGGAGAATTTACCAAGAATGCATCTAAATTAAAAGGTATAGGGAAAAAAAAATTAAACCATGAAAACTCATACTTTTAGAGCTTGAAATTTATAGTTATATTGCTCTTTAATAATTTGATTATAAGTCAAAAGTATTTTTTGGGAAACATGCACTAGCTTGTTGCCTTTCTCGAGTGAATACGAGATCAAGCAAGAGGAGCCGGGTCTCACGTATAAACGACCGCCTTTACTCAATTTCTCCCTCCGGAGCTCAAAACTAGCCCTAGTTATTGTATACAGTTTCATAATAGAGAGAATGAGACTGTGGTTACAAAGGTGAGAGCTTAGTTCCTATGCAATGTTCGGAAGACCTAAGCTTATTGAAACCCATCCTAGCCGGTACTACGACACAAGTCATCCACAAATAGATTGTATTAGCAAATGTTAGTAACTCACTCCAACAAAATTAATAAAGCATGAGTAACTTAATCCGTGAATAGTTAATAAACGTCACCCAAATTAAGACCGCAATTTCTTATATATAGGTGATCTGGCATTTTACCTCAAAATTCTGTGTAGCAAGACAGCCGTAATTGCCAGAACATCACTGCAATGGCACATCCCAGGTAATAGGATGTAAGAACCACTTTGATAGACGACTTGGACCTTCCTTTTGAATTTGAAGATGCGGAAGCAGTCCCTCTATTGCAAGAATAATGTTCGATAGTCTCACCATAATTGCTTACATATGGAGGCAAGCAAGGGAAGGTACCATCTTTCTTCGGGAATTATTATTTGAATTGAAAAGGCCGTGCTTTTTCCACTCATACTAGAAAGCTAAAAACACTTCCCAGCAAAGTTTTTGATTATTTCACCCATCGCGGTGGTCCCACCCTACACCATCTTAACCTAACCCCGGTGTCATTTTTTGATTTTTTTTTTTTTCAAGGGTCCCACTTTCCTCTCTTCATCCCAACTTTCAAAGATCTTTCTCTCTTTCTCTCTCTTGTAGAGAAAATGCTACCATAATCACTTCGAAAAAGCATAAAACCTACCGAATGATATTTTCTTGGTTTAATTGGTGGTTGTGCAACATATGGAAGCTATTCTCTATTCAAAACCAACCCAATGCAATATAGAGAAGGGATCCAACCAAACTTTGCAATCGCCACTAATAGACTTTACTAGCTAATATGCAAAATGTGTTTAGCGTGCCTATTTGTTTTCCAAAAGTACTTTATCAAGAACCGCAAAACAAAATAGGAAAAGTTTCAATAAACCTATTGAAATAATAAGAAAACTAAAATTTATTGGATAAAACCCTTCATCCTTTCCAAACTAAAATTTATTGGATAAAAACCCTTCATCCTTTCGAAACCAAACTACAACTGACCAATATGTGCATCTTGAAATCATTCCGCCAAACATACATTGTAGAAAAGAAAGAGGCTAATGGAAACCAATTTCAAGAAATTTTCAATGAAAAGAATACTCAAAATTTACTCAAAAATTAAATGCATGCTCTATTTGAAGAGGGTCAAAGAAATAACTAAATCTTCAATTCTTAGAAGTTAATGGGATGATAATCATTTTTTCACATAGTGAATGCAAAAACTCTTTTAGGATAAAAAGAACCGGCTTTCTCTTTCCACTCTTCCCCATTAAATTTCAAAAACTTCAACTAATGGAATCCTCGAATGAGAGAAACTCAAGAATGCCAAAAGGCCTCATTAAAGATCATATCCCCAAAAGCATAAACTTTAATTAGATTCAACAATAAATAAGGAATGAATCAATACCTACTCTTCCCTAGGCATAAGAAAAGAGATGAAAGAAAAAAAAGAAGAAAAACACCTTCGGACTTCATTGACCTAAACCCATCATAAGGAAAATTACCACATTTCTCAACATTAACCAACAAATTGAATTTAATCAATTTATCGAGCACCCATCATGAAAATGACACAAAACAATCTCAAACATCAAAGAAAAGAAAGTAAACAAAGGAAGATAGAGAGAATGGCGAAGATGAAGGAAAGTGGGACCCGCAAAAGAAGATTTTAAGAAAAAGGACACTAAGAGAATGCAAACACGCCGAAAGGTAGAATCCATAATGGATAAAAATGGTCATAATATTTTGTTTGGGAGTGTTTTAGCTAAAGTAGAAATGAAAAAAGCGCACCCCTATAAAAAAACTTTTTCAACTTCCTTACTTTAGCTCAAAATAAGAATTGTATGCCATGTGCAACCACGCAAAATAATTTTTCCTTTTTTTCTTCTTTAATTTTTCCTTTCTTTCTGTCCTCCTCCTTCCGCTGTCTCACCCACACCACCGACGTTGCCGCTGACTTTTATGCCCACTCCCCAAGAGTTACAATGGTTTCTCTCTCTCTCTCTCTCTCTCTCTCTCTCTCTCTCTCTCTCTCTCTCATCCATGCGGTCATTCCTTCACAAATTTCTTTCCTAAAATATATTTAATTTGTATTTAATTTCACCAAGCAAATCACGGAAATTAGCAAAAAGTCTTATACCTATTATATTTATACTAATAGGTTCCTAAACATTCTCAATTGTGCAAATTGAGTTCTAAATATTTTCACATTTTATCAATTGAGTCAATCCGCTTAATTTTGATCGAAAAACAGTGACGTGAACGCTAATTGCCTTACGTAACACGACCTAATACTAACGTATACATTTGTTAATAATATTTTAATAGTATTTTCTATTTCTTTTCTTTTTATCTTTTATCTTTCTTTTTTTTTTTAGGCTGGCAAAGGTTGGGTTGGCCGACCTCGGCTCGGCCATGGCCGAGGGCTACACGCCCGCCGGGATCCGAGTATCGCAACCTCTCCTGTGATCGAGTGAGGGCCGCAGGCCCATTACGCTCAGCGCTCACGCCGCAAAGGAGGGCCTCGTGTCCTCACCAACTTGGCTGAGGGCCTCGTGGCCCTCACCCCTCAAATTTGTTCCGCGCTTGCCGACCAAAGCGAGGCCCACAAGCTCTCGCCCCAGTGACTACCCATAGCGTTGCGGCCCTCACTGTGAGCCTGGACCCTTGCCGCAAATTTCTTAATAAAAAAAAGGTAAAGAAAAAGCAAAAAAAAACCAAAAGGAATTATAAAAAATTCAAAAAATTATCAAAAATGTTTGATACAATAAGGCCGAATAACGTACGGTAAGATGGTCTACATCCATGCCTCGTTGATTTTTAGCGTAAAATTAAACAATGGACTCAATTGGAAAAATATGAAATGTTTAGGAATCAATTAGCATTATTGAAATGTTTAAGACTCGAATTCCGTATAAGGACAATGGGCTTACGACTTTTTTTTTATAATTTTCAATAGATCACTTCCTTTTTTTTTTTGTTTTTAGTAAATCACTTTTATTCTTCGAATATCCAATCACATTGTAAAATATTTTGAATTAGATAAAATATATCAAGTTTAGATTAATTTTTTGCGAGAACTTTATTTTTGTTTCCTTATATGAAACATATCAAAGAAACTAATACAAAATAACCATCAAATAATGGCCAGATATGGCGAGATGGCTGAGCAGGGGTGGTGGTGGTTTTGGACTCTGGGTTTAAGTTCGGCAGTTATAGCTGTGGAGCTACAGAGCTATCGAAACGCACGGCAGAGCTGCTAGACGCATGGCGGTGGAGGAGGAGAAGGATAAGGAGGAGGAAAACAGAAAGAAAAAGAAAAGAAGAGAAAATTTTGGCTGTTCAGCTCGGGAAACTATTAATGATGCAGCTGTCCGCATTATCATTTTCTCTAGTTAGACACTCCACGTTAACAAAAACATTTGGCATGGCACAAAAGTCTCAATTTCATCGTCAAATTTGAAAAAAAAAATTTGTGGTACTTAATTGAATAAAATAGTCAAGATACTGACTGCACATTGAATAAAAGTTAAAACCCTTAGGCCAGTTTACTGGAATGAGAGGAGTAGAATGGCTTCAAGGACACGTTTTCCTCACTTGTAGAGAGGTGAGAATCGATGATAGGTATGACTAAACAAAAGAGAATTCCATTAATTAAATAATATTTATGCTGAGAAAAACATTATGTCGAAAATAGGACACATTATATTGCCCTCATTCGCTTTTTACTTTCCATTCTTTGGCAACTTTTAGGATAAATTTCTATTAACTTGTTCTTTGTTATGGTAAATTTTAATAATATTTCAAATTATAAGAACCTTTACTCTCCAATTGCAAGGTGTGACCATCAAATTATTTATGCCACTTCGATGACCCAATTTTCATTCCACTTCTTTTGATCTACTCCAATTCTTTTGTGTCCGACTAATAAAGGAGACCCTAAGTATGATTGCCCCTATGACCGACAGTAGTAGAGACAAATCTACTAAATTGGTATGATCTTTATCTATAATGGCGATTAAAAGCCTCTCTCTCCTTCGTGAGAGCTGTTCTCTCCTCCTTTGTGAGAGCTCTCCTCTATCCCCATGGTGGCGATAGAGCCCACCCAAAACCCTACCCATCCTTAAACCCTAAATCCCCAAATCCCTATCTTATTTCCATACCGAAACCCTAAATCCCCTTTATTCCTTCAATTATTTCATCCCAATCCCCATCCATTCAAATCTTCTCAAATCTCTGTTTACTCCCGACAAATCCACAATCCCCATTAACCCATTCAACAACACAATGGACAGCAATTTGCGATGGTGTTACGGGAAGGCGTGGACACTGAATCAGCCTCTCCTCTCCTTCTGTTAGAGCCCTTCATCACAGCATGCTGGAATTTCTCTGCAGGAAAATCAAAGGAAGCAAAAAGTCAGCGAAACCAACAGGGGAAACAACAAAATAGGCTTTGGTGACTAGCCTTAATAAGCCATCGGGTTACATATGAAGCTTTTGTGTTGGAACTGTCAAGGGTTGAGTACACCTTTGACAGTTCAAGCCTTACGGGTCATTGTGGCTCAAGAACGGCCCAACTTGGTGTTCTTAATGGAGACAGAGAATCAAGAGTCAGTAGTCCAGCGTATTTCTCCGCAGGATGCTAGAGTTCCAGCATCAATTTGTAGTGAACCCAAGTGGGATTTGGGGTGGGGAGGGAGAGAGAGAGAGGGGGGGGGAGTTGCATTATTGTGGACGGATGAAGCCTCTGTGTCAGTGAACTTGGCCACAAAAGACTTCATTGATGTAAGTTACGAAGATATAGAACAGAGGAAACTATTCAGGGCAACATTTGATTCATGCCCCAGCAACATTCCAGGAGAGAAAACAGACATGGAGCAGCTGGCAGCAAATTTACGTCCTGAACACCCTACCTTGGGTGTGTATTGGGGACTTTAATGAAACGTTATATCATTGGGAAAGGGTGGGAAAAAGGGAATCTTGAGCCTATATAGATTAACTGCTTAGGGACTTTCTAAATGCTTGCAGATTGATGGATATGGAAAGCTGGGGATGTGCGTGCTACCCGGGCTTAATAATTGTGAAGGGAAGGAGTTTGTGAAAAGAGACTAGATAGAGCAGTATGCAACTTTTGAATGGAGAGTATTATTCCCTAAAGCTAAAGCAGTTGGCTTGCTCGCGATAGGCTCGCGGATCATAGCCCCATTTTACTTTCTTAATCAGCTGGAACAATGAAGAGAAAGAAAGTCTTTCAAGTTTGAGGCAATTTGGATGGAAAATGAGGAGTATGGAAGAACTAATAAGAATACTTGGAACTCACCAGACCTGATTACAGTGAAACCCTAGCGCAGAAATTAAAAACTGTTGCATTAGAGTTAGCTAAATGGAGCAGAAAATTTTCCCAATAGCCAAAAGGTGATAATGTCCTGAGAGATGACCTACAAGGAGTCATCAACAACCAGAGTTTGACCAAGGTAGACAGAGAGAAACAGCTGTTAGGAACTCACTGAACAAATAGAGAACCTGGGTGGAGAAGAGGAGATGTATTGGGGCTTGAGGTCGAGGATTAACTGGTTGAGATGGGGGACAAAAACAGAAAGTGTTTCCACGCTACAACCATTCAAAGAAGGCAGCGAAACAGAATCTCCATGCTGAAAAGGCAGACGACACTTGGACCCGAGACCTAAAAAAACTGAAAGACATGACAGTGGAGTTCTTCGAAATCTATACCATTCAGAAGGACATCGTGACTTTGATCTTGTACTACAACAGTGTCCTAATCTGGTGACAAATGAGATGAACCAAGCTTATCATCGGAGATTACATTAATTGGAAGTCCAGCATGCTGTATTCCAAATGGGATCATTAGCAACTGCCCGGACGGTTTGAGTGGTCAATTTATCACCACAACTGGGAGGAAATCAAGATGGAGTCTTTGAGGAAGTGAGGTCCTTTTTAATTCTGGGTACGTCATCTAGAGTTAAATAGAACCTATATTATGTTAGTCCCAAAAGTTAAAACCCAGAAAGACTTGATCAATTCAGACCAATCAGCCTGTGTAATCTCGCCTACAAATCATCTCAAAGGCCTTGGCCAATAGATTAAACCTTGGCTCCCAGACCTAATAGCAGGGGAACAAAGTGCATTTGTAGGCGGTAGGCAGATTCAAGATAATATTCTTGTAGTACAAGAGGTGCTTCATCAATTGAGAGTGCGGAAAAGAAAGGTAAAGTTTCAGGCTGTTTTAAAACAAAAAAACATATGACAGAGTGGAGGGACTTTTTCGAGACATGCCTATCAAATATGGGATTCTGTACATTACGGGTGGATAGAGTTATGAAATGGGTCACCCAGCCATCTTTAAGTGTCAAATTAAATGGTGAGCCACTACCTTATTTCCAACCATCAAGAGGGATACACAAGGTGATCCTATCTCTCCATATTTATTAATCTTAGTGGCTAATACTTTCGGCCTTGATGAAGAAAGCAGTGAATGACGGATTTTATAACTGGAATCAAGCTGAACAGGTACTATTCAACCCTTTTCCCATCTACTACTCGCTGATGACTCAATATTCCACTTAGATGGGAAGGTGCAAGAATGCCAAAACCTTGCGTTGATACTGAACCAATATTGCTATGCCTCAGGGCAAGCTATAAACCTGAACAAGTCTGGCATGTTCTTTAGTTTAAACTGTCCACCGAACTTGAAAAGAAATATGGCTAATGCATTGAGAGTTCCCAAGTATATTGACAAAACTGGGAAATATTTAGGGATCCCTTCTGATTGGGGGAAATCCAAAAACAAATGTTTGCTTGGTTGTTAGCAAGAGTTAATATGAAATTTAGAGGGGGATGGCAGGAGAACTTGCTATCGTGAAGGCAGGGAAGGAAATTTTGATTAAAACTGTTGTCCAAATTCTTCCTCAATATGCATTGTCCATCTTCAAAATCCCTGTTTCAATATGCTAATCCATAGAAAAGAGGATAGCTGCATTTTGGTGGAAAACTGTGAATCAAGGTCTGGTCTTCACTGGAAGAGTAGGAAGTACTCAAAACTAGAAAGGATAAAGGGAGTATGGGGTTCAGAGATCTGTTAGCCTATAATAGAGCAATGCTTGGCAAACAAGCTTGGCGACCAGCACAGAGTCAGACATCTCTTTGGGGTCAAATTCTAAAGTATTGTATTTCCCTAAGAGATAATTTTGGTGAGTTGAAAAGGGCCTCGCCTCTTGGGGGTTGGCAAAGTATCTTAATGGGTAGAGAAACAATCTCGAAGTCAGTCAGTGTGGTCAGTGGGAATAGGGGAGGAAATTAGTATACGTGAAGACAGATGGCTCAAGCGTGGAATAATAGGAGGGCCAGCTAATCCTAGCGATCCTGATAAAGTTTCTGACCTTGATACTACATGAGGAAGAAAGGAGGGATGAGCATGTTTCAGAATACTATTTGATGAACAAGTAGTAAACGAAATCCTAGCAGTGCCTCTGAGACCTCGCCTCGCAAAAGACAAATTAGTGTGGATGGGAACTAAGTCAGCAGTCTACTCTGTCAAAAGTGCTTATAATGTGCTTCAAGAGGAGGAAAGCAAATGGAACACAATGTAAGCCTTATCATCATATCAGCCACTTCGCAAACTGTGGTACCAAATCTGGCACCTGAAGGCCCCCCTAAAGTCAGAATTTTTCTCGGGAACTCCAGCCAGTTTGTCCGTTTTGTAATCAAATGAAATCGAAACGGTGGAACATCTGTTTTTGCTCTGCCCTTGACCGGCTCGGTTTGGAATGACCCTGCATTAACATAAGTACAGCTCTCGGGTCAGAACATCACGCGAATGGACGAATGGCTACGAAATCACCAACAAAAGCCAGGCAACTCTTTTCCCTTTGAGAAAATCGTAGCCCTTCTTTGGTACATCTGGAAAGCAAGGGAACGATCTTGTATTCCGTCGAAAAACCCCCTCAACCCTGAAACACTAATTGCTTCAGCGGAATCGATGATCAGCAATTATTGTGTAAGCGGCACACTAAAGTTCAACACTTTGATTCGAATCAAGCTCACTTACTCCCTTTGGAATTGGTGTCCGCCGAAGAATCAGTCCTTTAAGATAAACGTCGACGGTTCCTTCTGTAGCTGGTAGTCCAGAGGGGAGTGGTCGCAGGAGTCCTCCGAGATGCCCCCAGGAGTTTGATAGACGGACGGGCTAAAAATCCCAGCTTCCTCGCCCATCCAGGTGGAAACCCTCGCTCCGGTGGAGGCGTTGAAGCACTTCAGTTCGAGAAGAACGAAGTACTGTACTTGGAGACCAACAGCTTGAATCTCTTTGAAGCCGTGCAGGAAAAACTCACGTGCCGTTGGAGGTGGAGGCGCTGACGAGTTCACTGATGATAAATAGAACTTCGATCCGACCAAAATAAAACATCTAGGTCACTGGAGCTATGGATGTTTGTAATCGCTACTTGGAAAGAATAATATGAGATAGTAAGCTATTGCGTAGTGTCCCAAGATCAATATGAGATTGGGTTATTCTTATTCACTCTAATACCATCCATTTTCGCAACAAATGGAAAGTAATTAAATTTGGTGATTTATCGAAACCTACTTTTAGCCGACGCCCGCCATTAAAAACAAGAAAACTCAAGCATTAGGATTTTCGATCGCAACTTAATCCATTTCTTGAACAAAAATTATCGTTTTTAATTTGTCTCTCGTTTAGCTTCTGTAGACTGTGGCTATCGTTCATTTCAGGGAAAACCCTAAAAGTCAAATAGTTAAAGTCAACCCCTTGATCAAATTAAGGCAGGCACATAAAAAGATTCATTTCAAGTTTAATTTCACTTTAGAAGTGGAAATTTCATAAAATTCAAAGATTTGGTCATAAAATCAAATTCCTAGTGAAATTCAACTATTGTTTGACTTTTGATCAAACCTTTGACCAAAAAAATTGAAAAATACAAAAATCCCAAAATCTTCTTTATTTTATATTCAATTTTGACTTTTGGCCTTTGAAAATTTACAAAATTGATTAAGAACCTACTTTTTCCTAATTTGGCGGAAATAGGTTCTAATCGTCTAAAAACAAAATTACTTTCATCTTGTTCATATTTTAGCTTAGTTCATTTTACGACATTTGATCCGTGTAGATCATCATAAGATTACTCGTGCGATCAATTTTGTGAATCGACACTTTGAAATGAAAACCCCGAATTTTAGCCCTAATTAGGCTCAATCAATTTGTCACGATTCGCGAATGGTCTGGTTTCCCTTGGATTCCGCTTTTGTGAGATAAACACTAATCCAAGTCAATTTTGTGAAATTCACTTGAGAACTCTCCATCTTTACATATTTAGCTCACTTGAATTTGGGGATTAGGGGTTAATGATGTCCAATTGATGAAATTCAAGTCGAATTCATTCTGGAATCAAGCGTTTAATTGGGATGAATCGAGGTTCAATTTCAACATCGGCTCTCTAATTTAATTTTGACATAAAGGTCACACATCCATTCAATGTTGATTTGAATGCACTAGTAACTATAAGCATGGGCACTTTGTTCAATAAAGATTTCGCAAGTCTAATCGAACTCGATTTCACTAATTCTGCAAATTTCGCGAGAAATTGCATGAAATTGTCTAATTCTAGCTTAGAAAATCCAATTTGGCGCACCTATGGCATGGGTCCAATATTTTTCATGACCAATTAGGTAACTAAATCCATAAAAAGTTGTTGTTTTGGCTTTAATCACTAATTTGATCAAAATCTGATCAAGCTTTCTTCAAATTAGACTATTTTTTTCCTCAAAATTGACGAACTGGCCCTTTCAATTTAGCCCTCAAAGACTAAATTGCATAAATTTGGAAACATCGGTACTAACCACCTAAGCGAGTAGTAAAACCGAACCGACACCAATTAAAATCACCTGAGTCCGGGCCACCGGGCCGGCCCCTAGGCCGGGTGTTTTGCCGCCGGCGACCATGACTATAGAGAGTCTCTTTGAGTAATTCCCCCATACCCTCCAATTCTTTTAGATTTTGCAAAAGTCCTCTGCTTCGGTGAAATTACAAAATACCCCTTACTAGGTTCTTAATTTCAAAATTAATCAAAACCGTTGATTTAGATTAAATCATGAGGCCATTCAAATTAGCACATGTTAAAGCTGGTGCCTTTGGCTGAACCTCCAAAGAAAGGATAGTTATCAGATCTCGACTAGCTGGGGATAAACCGACGATCGAAATCAATCTTAGAGTGAAACAGATGTTTCATTTTCCTTCCTAAATTTGAGAATGGGGGCCAATTCTTACAAAAAAAATTCTCTTCTCTCTCTTTTTCCCACTCTCTCCTTTCCATGTTCTCTCTCTCTTTTTTCTCTCCTTGAAAGACCACTCATGCGATTTTCTCAAAGAACCGCCAGCTCACCCTCTCACCTGTGTCCTTGCCTCGCGACACCACCACACAGGCCAGCCACCACCTCTCTCCACGTCCGCCTCCGTTCCTCTCGACGCCCTAATCGGCCTGAGCTTCCTCGCCTTGAGCCGCTCCGGAGTGCTACGTCTCCTTCTTCTTCCCGCGGCATTTTGAACTTGTTTGAATTGGACCTAGCTCTATTCAAGTATCGGCCCAGTGGTCCGACCACCTTTGTAACATCCTCAATTTCGCCTCTGTGAAACGGCTATTTGCTTAAATTTCTAATGCTTTGGTAACTTGTTTACTTTACTCTTGTTATGGAAAATCCAGCTTTCTTAATCTCATAACCCTTTCATTTTGTTATTTTTGTGAAAACTTTTGTGATCCGAATTTCCAAATACTTCTTTCTTAAAAGTTTCTCCAAACATCTTGATCGTTTTATATGCTTTGGAATTTCATAGTTTTGGACTTTAATATGAGTAGTAATGGGGATAGTTACTTTCTCGCATCGTGTAAAACTGCCCAGAAAGCATTTCTGTGATGTTCACACTTTGTCGATTTTCTACAAACTTTTCTCAAGGCCGATTTGGAACAAACTTCCTTCACAAAATTTGTTGAGAACTTCTTTCACTATAACGTATATAAATTCTTGGGAATTTTTTGGAGATGATTTGGATTCAAAAAAGAGCTTACTTTGAGAAGTAAAGATTCCGTTCCTAAGAAAACCGATTTTAGTCTATTTTTGAGCTACTAAAATCTGTAGATTACAGAAAGATTCAGATTTTATGTTCTGAATATAAAATGTTTTTTAAGGTCTTTTTTTTATGACATATTCAAATTTAAATTTTTTGGTTATTTAATATGTTTTTAAGCCTGGATTTCTAGAACAGTAAAAACCGTCAATTTTGTCGATTTAAAGATTCATCATTTTCATATGGTAACGTTGGAATCTCGACTTGATGTCTTCTGGTGATTTAATGTGCAATATTCTGATATTTCAAATGAGATATGTTGGCACTTTTTGATTGAGGTCATATGAAGGGGGAATGAGGTTTACATGTGGTGCGTAAGCTGAAATGTGTTCTTCCTCGGGAAGGCTTCTATAATTGAGTCTTGAGAACCAAAACCATCATTCACGCCTAGCAAGATGGCTCACGGCCAAAGAGAGAGAGAAAGAGATCACCTTGAATGCATAATGATCAAAGTAGAAACTTAGAGGCCAAGTTACGTGATTTGTACTCAGGGCAATCATAAGTGATAGGGGGACACACTTTGCAAGTTTGAAGCACTTAAGTAAGTATGGAGTCACACATAAGGTTGCAACCCCCATCATCCTCGCACTAGTGGTCAAGTAGAGGTTTCAAATAGGGAAATCAAGAGAATTTTAGAAAAACAATGAATGCCTTGAAAGATTGGTCGGGATGAAACTTCTGATGATGCACTTTGGGCCTATAGGACAGCATTCAAACCCCAATTGGGATGTCTCCTTTTAGGCTAGGTATTGGGAATGCTTGTCATCTATCGGGAAATAGAGCACAAAGCATATTGGGCATTGAAATTTCTGAATTTTGACATGCAGTCTGCAGGTGAAAGAAGATTATAAAATCTAAATGAATTGGAGGAATATCGCTACGAGGCCTATGAAAATGCTAAGATGTACAAGGATTGTACTCAAAAGATGGCATGATAAACACATATTCGTAAGAGAGTTCGAAATTGGCCAAAAAGTTTTATTTATAACTCTCTGCCTTAAACTTTTTCAGAGCATGCTTCCGATGGTCCTGTCCTTATATTACCACACAGGTATTTCCATACGGAGCAGCTTCAGGCTAAACATGATCAAGGCACACTTATATGAACGTTTGAACGCTGAAGCCCTACTAAGGTGGTACAATGCGCATCCACTATTGAACTTCATCCCCGAGAATAGCGACATCCTAGTTTGTCTTAAATCTATAGCAAGCGCTTCTTGGGAGGCAACTCAAGCATTTTTTATTATGTTTCTTAATTAATTTACGTTCATTTTTTTTCAAAAACATGATTAATATTTTTTTATCCAGGTTAATTTTCTTTCTTGAAGGATCACCTTTTTTGGAGTTTAGTCATCAAGACCATCCATGGACACATCCAGCAAAGGAAGGGGAGTTTTCTTGTTCCTATTTTTCTTTTGTTTCTTTTGTTTTTCACATTGAGGACAATGCTTCATTCAAGTTTGGGGGGAGACAAAATTTTTGCTCAAATTTTTTTTAAGTGCTAAATCTGAATTTGTTTTTTTTTGTTGCATTCCTTCTGTGAATTTTTGCGATTCTTAGGAAAATTTAAATTTTGTTCAAACTTGCGAATGATATGTGAGTTAATTTTGGATTCACTGATGTCGTATCCACTTACTGAGCACTGTAGTCCTTAATTTTGAGTAGTGTGTACATCTGTGAGAACATTCATGTGAAGTATGCGTTTTCCGAGATCTCATCCAAATCTTAGAATTTGTTTGATTTCCTCTTGAGGCGAAATCCTAGGCTACATCTAACTCAGAAAATGATTTAGGCAATTTTTGGATCGATTGAGCCTTTCAAGCCAACCCTATTTATTTATCCATAGTCACCCCGTTGAGTCTTAATTATTATCCAATCTTTTATTGGCCCCCACGTACTTTTAGCTTACCTTTGCCAAATTATATCATTGTCCCACGCCCTATGAACATGTTGATTTTTTTTTTTAGGATAAAAGTTTATTGTTAAGCAATAGCAATTTGGGAGGAAGGGGGGAGCATGGAAATAATTTGATTGCTATGGTTGTTTGGGTGTATCTTCTTCAAAAAAAAAAAAAAAAAGAAGAAGAAAAAGAAAAAAAGAGAAAAGAAAAAATTGCTTTATGGTTCCCTATCCAACTTTCAATTGAGTGAGCCTTAGGGATACTCAATGGGTTGGGAATGTTCACGTTATATTAGGAGGGACTTAGGGAGGAACTCCACCATAAAGCAATGAAAAAAGAGAAAAAAAAAAAGAGGAAAAATGATGATCCGTAGCAGGTAGAAAGATTATTTTTTGAAATGTGAAATTGGGGATAATGGCATGTGCTCTAATTAGATCCTAGAAATCAATGTGTTCATGGGAAGGATTCGAGCTTAAATTTACCATTATCTCACCTAGTTAACCCAAATTCTTTACATTACAACCCAAGGAAAAAAAGTCCTATTGATTTTTGGTTGGATGATTAGCTTACATTAGTGGAGAGAGAGAATGAAAAGCAAACCTATGAGATTCGGCTATAATTATACGTAGCTTTGAGAGGCCGTATAATAACGAACTTATTTTGGAATAGATAATTCAAAAGATGAGGACTCACACACACACTTGATCACATAGTTAGAATCGGTTTTAACTTATGAATCTATTTCAATGTTTGGATGAAATTTGTGTTTTTCTTTTTGAATTGTGATTTTTATAAATTATGGAATAGTCATGGAAGGTTGTTAGCGGAAGTATGTCTTATATCTTGCTTTTGCTCGAGGACTAGCAAATGTTAAGTTTGGGGGGTTTGATAACTCTATAAAAATAGAGTTATTTTATCTACTCTAGGCAATAAATAATGCAATATTTGTTAGAATATATTTGATTTCCTTTTATTTACTTAATTTTTCCTTGCTTTATGGGTAATATTGAGATATGGAGAAAATAAGGAAAATATGCACAAAAGAAGGAAATAATATGCAACCCGCAGAAGAGTCAGGGCGCGGATATCACATCGGGAATTTTGCGATTTATTCCCACTTTATACGAAAAAAGGCTAATCATTTGCATGTAGATAGCCTGAATGTTTATCATATAAATAAGATAACTCGTGTGAATACGAGTTTTTTTAGACGCTATTAGCTGTCAGAGTTTATTTTGGAAGAGAAGACAAAAGTTGCTGATAGACCCTTTGCTCTTTCATTCAAGATGTTTTGTTTAATTTATATTTTCTTTTTCTTCTATTACGCTCTAACTTTCTTCGTTGTAGTCGTTAATGGTCGCTACTTAACCACTTACTTATACGAATTTCAGCGCTTTTTTACGCCATAAGTAATTTCATTCATGAGGAGTTATATATTGTGCTTAATGCGTTTAGCTGGGACGGCCACCACTTGAACGATCCGACGCTTAGCATGTTGGGCATCGGGTAAGTAATAAAAAGATGCAATCGCCTCCTATAATATATAACTAATAATTAAATGTGGATAAAAATATATCACGTTATTTGGTGTAGTTTTTCTAAAGGGAGCAAGTGCCATTCAAAAGATTCATTGTAAAACCTAATATTCACGTATTTTAACGCGCTATAAGTTTATTTAAATTCACATAGAAATATAGTGAATTGATAAACTGAGTAGGTTTGCTATACTCCTAGAGATAGGATAGTAAATAGACTAGAATGTGACATCCTGAAAATTAGTCCATTTGGGATTTATGAAATACTGATTTTATTTAACGTACTCAGCTTATTCGCTTCTCGCCGAATCGATCATTCCCTGGAACGCTAACCACAGTGAGCGCTACTTGTGAATTAAATTGCGCGACTAAAGGAAATTCGATCGTGAAAACGATTTCACCATTAATCATGGGGCTGACATTTTCAGCCAATCGTAGGCCGATCCAAGGATACGGAGAGTCGGCCGCCACCGGCCCCAAGGAGAGCGATCACGGGTGATTCCGTTGGACCACGAAACGACTTGACGAACGATTCAGAAATTATACCGAACGCATCGTACTCGTCTGGATCCGTTGACGGATCTTCGCGATTTTAATGACAACCGAGAACAGTTACGCACCGAACGGACTTGCACGTGACTACGATTCAGTACGGGCCATGAGCGATTCCGCGAATTTTCCCCCAAAGGAAGCCGCCTGCTAGGCTCGAGAAACGCCGAGTCAAGGGCTTAATAAATTTAATTATTGAAATTTTGCCCAAATTGGACACCGGAAAATTAGGAAGTCACGACGGAACGCAGGACGACGTTGCACGTGACACGCACAAATTTTTGTGCGCTCAAATCCTTCGGAAAAATTCGATTTGGACAAGAACGGAGAAAGTGACCAAAATACCCTAGGATTTATTAAAGGATGGGTTTTTATGGTAAAGGGCATTTTAGTAATTTTGCTCCTCAAATTTTGATTTGATAATTTTACCCCTCGATATTTTGGAAATTACAAGTATACCCTTGGATATTTTTGTGCAAGAATAGATCTCGGCCGTCGGATCAAGATAAAGACGAATCGGGACTGCCTCTGATTAAAAATATGAGGAAAGTGGTAATACGGTCATTTTCCCTTGGGTCAATGGTCACTATTTGAGTCAAGAATGTCTTCTCTATTCTCTTCTTCATCTTCACCGATCAGCTCCCCTTTTGCCGTGAAATCCTTCCCCCTCCTCCGTGAGCCTCCTTGCCATCCACCGGGAAGCCCACCGCGGCGCCGCCGCCGCCACCACCCCGGGCCGCCCTCAGCCGCCGTACTGTGCCTCGTCACTCACCACCAACCGCCGTCTCTCTCTTTCTCTCCCTCACGTGAGGCAAGACCCACGGCCAAGTAAGCCGCGCCACGTTACTCCAAGCTGATCGCCGCCACCCGGAGCCTTACGTCGTTGCCGCCGTTCCCGACTAAGGGCCGCTGCTGGCGTCTCTAGCCGCGATAGTCTAGAACGTGCGGGTTAAGGCACGTCTCTAACCCAATTTAGGACTGGTATCGACGGGCGATTTTGGGCAAAATCTCTATAAAATTAGGTGCGGAATTGTATGAATTGGTAGTGGAAATTCTATGGCGGGCCTTGGGATTTAATTAGGGCATTAATTATTGTAAATTAGAAAATAATGTTTTACTGTGGGATTCATCAAGCTCACGTGGGGCCGTGATGGGCCGATCGTGACGCAAGTTGGATTTTTAGAACCAAGAAAGCCTGGTGATGAAAAAAGTCCAGGAGGACCGAAATCGATTTGACGTCGTTTGGTGGAAGAAAAATAATGATTTCGTATTAATTGATTTTCAGTTGTTCGCAAATTTGGGATTTGTTTCATGGACTAATTTATCGAGTTCACCTTTGGGTGAATTATGGCCGAATTATGATGGTTTGGGGGTTATTTAGAGAGTAAATAAGGGCTGCCTAATATAAGTATACATGCTGGAATTTGTGGTTCGGAATAATGTGTTTATGGCTTGATTTGTGGTGTATATGTGTTTGATTGTTGTGTGATGTCGCATTTGAATCATGGGCGTCTCTCATGACTGAAATTACTCGTGGATTTGTGATGGTTATATGTGTGTTTATAAGCTGCGAATTACTGTTCACAAGCTGTGATTTACTGTTCACGTGGGCTGTGATGATTTGTTCGGGACACAAGTTGGGCTTTGTGAACCGGCATTTAATGGCGAGAAAGTGTCGTGAAGGATCGGAATTGATCCGATCACCATCTCGGTTAGGAGAAAATTGGCAATTTACGTGTTTTATGGGCCTGTGAGCTTGGAATTATTCTGACTGGAGTTAATTTAATTGGGTGCTTAGTTGTGTAATTATATAATAGAATTATAAATGTTTGGGCGTACGCATGGGCCAGGATTGAATTAATTATTGACAAGGGCCATGCGAATTGGCCGAGCGAGCCGTGTTTTATGCCAAGGACAAGGCGAGCATGGGCCACGTGTGACGTGGGCCAGCCTGTCCTGCAAGAACTGCATGTGTAGCGCTGCATGAGTAAAAAGGAATCGTGGTGTGGCAAGTGGACAGGGGGAAAGTATGTGAAAGGTGCGAGGCGCGTAGCTCAGGATCGGGCCGAGGATCACAAACTCGCCGCGATCACGAGGGTCCTGTTGCATTTGGCACCAGCCGAGGCTTGAAAAAGCAAGAATGAGAATCGGTCCGAGGCACGATCAGCTCCTGGGTGAGATCGGGATTGGACCGAGGCATCATCCGTTCGGGTTCCAATCATGTAGGCTGTCGCATTTGATGCTGGCTGAGTTGGGATCGGGCTCAGGCGCGTGATGCTCAAAGTCGCGACAGCCCCGAGTGCCGTGAACGGGTACGCGGGCCGGATGCGGTGAATGATCGCAAGGTACCCAGAGGTGTGTACGTTCCACGTGGGACACCGGCGAGTGGTGCGGGAAGTGATAAGTTGTCACGCCCCGCACCCTACGAGCGCGCGGTCATCCTTCGACGAGTCGATCATTGAACGCGACGCCCCAGTGACGCGCCGCGACCTAAACGAAACACCTAACAATAAAGGCAAGCGGAAGCGAAACTAATTAACCTGCATAATAAACAGACGACAAAGCATAGGACAAGCAATAATCGTATACCATCACAAAGCAGGGAAAGTACAAAACGATAACTCCTACTACCACCCTGTAAACGATGGCTTTCAAAGCGGCGCGGCCGATGTGGGGCCTTATCTCCTCTACAAAAGGTACTCAAAAGACAAGGTAGAATGATCTATTCTTCAATCCCCGTATGCTCGCTGGCGTCTCCGAATCGACACGGCCGGGGCGGACCAAATTGCTTATATAATAACTGTGAGAACGAGTCTCAATAAGGAACCCCTAAACCCCACATGCGCCAACGCGTACCCGCACAAGTCGACATGCAATCTACCCCATAACATATAAAATTCGCATCATTGTACTTACCTCGCCATCAAGTCCATGCCAACTCTACACGTTATTCGTCACGTGATAAGGCAATAATAGTAATTAAATAACACATCACAAATCGCTCAAACACCAACCACGCTTTCACTCAATCACTCCAATTAATTCAACCAGTCAATTCAATCACACTCACTCCGCATGCGTGGCCGAGCAACTTTCTCACGACCTCCCCATGTCCTTTCACACGGCCCGCGTCAACACGCCCCAGGCCGGCCCCTCGACTGCCGGGCTCACTCCTCGTAACCACGCCTCGCATTTCTTCTCCACCCGTGAACTACGCCTCGTGTCATTACTTGCCTTTCTAAACCACACCCGCGCAACCATGCCTTGTGTTGGCAGCCCTGGGATCAAGCCGGGCTCGCCCCGCTGTGAATCACGCCTCAGGACATTTCTCTCCACCCGGTAACCACGCCTGAGTCATCACTTGCCTTTTTTGGCCACACCCGCGTAATCCACGCTCACAGTTGCGCCTCGGGATTGCGGCTCGCCTCCCGCGTAATCTCACGCCTCAGACATTTTCTCATGCACATGCACCACCACACACAATCTGTCATCTAACACGTCGTACATTCTACAATCAAATTACCAAGCTTCACACCAAGGCTAAGCCGACACACTATAACAACCACTTAATTACACCCCCACATCAATCCACCGATTCCACATCTATATCGGCACATTCAAATAATCCAATTCACCCACAAGCGCCACGACAATTTCAGTCGCATATTTATTCCGCCCAATCACTAAATCGCCCACACAATTATCGCCACAATAATTTACCAATTAAGCACAATCACTTAATTAGCCCATCGCCTAATTAAATTCCTAAGCCGGTACTAAATTTCACCCTAAACAAGTCTAAAAATACCCAAAGTACTAGATAGGGCTTAGAAGTCACTTGATCGCAGTTTGGCCCGGAAAAGCCTAACGGCCCAAATGGCCCGGTGAATCAGACCGGATCACGCGGCGTTGCCAACAAAGGCGGTGGGCCGGCTAACGCGGCATCCTGGCTGGGAGCGAAGGGTGCTCATGCCATGGCGCATGGTCAGGCGGGCGTGCCAAGGGGCGCACGGGGAGTAACGATCAGCGACGCGCCCGGTCGACGGGGCGACGCGCTCGTTTGATGCAAAAGGGGATGCGTCAGAGAGATTTCTGCACTGCTGCCGGCGAGCTCGGCCACTGCCCGGCCGGGTTACTACGGCCCGGCATTGCCTGAAGCCGCTTTGGCCATCCCGACCGTTGGAGTTGGTCAGGGCTAGTCAAGTTAGCTGTTTGGGCGGGGCGGACGGCGGGGCGCGGCGAGCCACATGACGGCGACGGCGGCGGTGGGCAGGTGGCGAGCTGTTTACGACGAAGCCGCAGAGTACCGCTGGAGGTCGGGCCTGGGGCGAGTTGGCAGGAGAGAGAGCAGGAGGGCCGAGGGGAGAGATGGCGGACTGCGGCGACGAGGCAGCACGGCGGCGAGCTGGACGGCGTGCGGGGGACTTCACCAGCGGCGGCAACCTGGACAAATGGGCCCGGGCGAATGCTGGGCTAGCTCACGGCTCGTGCGAACAGCCGGGAGGGGGACAGATGCCCCTGTCTAGGGCGATGGCCGACTGACGGCGGCGACTGGACGACGGCGGCGACCGGCCAAGCGCGGCTGGACAACGCCGGCATGACGGGCAAGTATGGAGTCTGCCGCTGCGCGCGCGAGTGGGCGAGGTTTGCGAAGGCCTGGGGCGGCTATTGACGAGCGGCGCTGGCTGGCCGAGCTGGCCTGGCGACTGCTCAATACGATGCATTTAGCGGACCCAAGGCTCGGGGCGGAGCGAAGGCCCGCACGCTAGCCTGGGCTCTGTGGAGGAAGAAGACCGGCGTAAAAAGAAAGGAAGAAGAAAGAGAAGAAGTACAAAGGAACAAGGGGTTATGGCAGAAGGTGTTTATTTATGTGAGGAATGCTCATGGAGCCGGGATTCTCCTGCGCGGGGCCACAAGGCCGCAGAGAGAAGAGAAAGGGAGAGAGAGAGAGAGAGAGAGAGAGAGAGAGAGAGAGAGAGAGAGAGAGAGAGAGAGAGAACGTGCGCCACGGAGTAGATAGAGAGAGATGAGAGAGAAAATAATTAAAAAATTAACTTCAATCAAATATTAAATGCTTGTATCCGATGACCCAAATTCAAAAATCGAAATAGATCTACCGGTCCAAAATAAGCCTCGTATATAAAAAGGGACAAAGCCGAATTAATTAAATCAAACTATAGCGAGGGAGGTCTACTAGGTCCAAATTCCGCACCCGGTCAAAACTCCCATTTTTCCATTATTCCCGACAATCTCAACGCCTCGGCTACGATATTGACACCGTCCAATTTATTTCGTCCCGAAACCTCCCAAAAATCGACCGCCAAGTTCGGGGTCTAAATAAATACAAATTTGATCGAAAGTATTCTAGCGAAATCTCTAATTTAAAATGATAACCTGGAGTGACTCGCTTCCCGGCGAGATTTTACTATAAGCACATCGACAAATTATGCGTTTTATAAAACTCCAAAATGGGCCGAAATTCGGGATGTCACATAAGTGGTCGTAGTGTACCCGAGGCGTGTACTAACGCGGGTCACCGGCAAGGAAACGAGCATGAATGCAGAACCCAAGGAATAGTAATGAGAATTGGTACATGCGTGTGTTGCATGCTTGCAGATTGTGGATTGAGCACGGTGTACGATGTTCGAGTTTGACTATATTATTTGAGGTGCTCCGATGTGATGACTCTGATGTGTACGAATGCACGTGTGTCTCGCGCGGGATTGTCCGGGAGGTACGGATAGCCTGTGGGGTTTGTGGTGAACTTGCCGGGAAGTGTTGTTCTTATGGTTGTTCAAATCCAACATTTCCGTAACCCCCTGTCAGAACTATGAACCCTCCACCGCACCCACCGGAAAGATTAGGTACTTGTGCACACCGAAGTTGGTCATTGCAGAAGTTTCGAACGGAGACGTGGGATGACCTGGATTAGGCACACTACTACCGTTGTGAGATATAGGTTTGCCCTTGCTGGAGGAACCGCACACCGCCCGGTTCTTCCGGATCAACTGGGATGAAGTTCGGGCCCGTTGTAGGCTTCGACGTTCCATTTGATTTAGTAGGAGATTGGGACCCAACGGCCGTACTCGATTGAGCGGAGAGTTGACTACAGGTGTGATACTAGTTTACCTGGCCAGTTTGCATTCAGGGCACCATGCCTGCGGATCTCCGTGAGGTTGAGCATGAACTCCGAGCCCGAAGGCCGTGCCTGGTGATCATCCATGAGACATCCCCTGGAACCGATCTCGAGGAAGAAACTGTAGAAGCGGAGGCCGAGGTAGAACTCCGAGGTGGAACCCGGGCTGGAAACCCGAGGACGAACCTGGGCGGTAGTCCGAAGAGCCTGTAGAGACCCTGAGTATATACTCTTTTGGAGGAATACATGGATCCCAATTACGGCTCCAGTATAATTTCTTCGATTTCGGGCCGAGGAGACGTAACACAGCCCCAGCCTGAGTCGGGCGACCCTCAATCACCCGGACAGGGATTTCAGCAGAGTCGAGCCTTTATGAGCAATGTCAGAGAGTTCGAGTCGGAAGATGAGGAGTCGACTGGAATGGACGCCAGCAAGGGGCGCAGGGGTTAGTTCATTCTGAACAGGTTTTTTGGAAAGTAACATTTTTTGGGATAGAAAGGTCAGCTATCGATCTTTTTGCATATCGATGGTTTGTAATACGGGTGCAAGTATACGCGATGGTGGTAAAGTCTCGGCGGTTGTAAGTTGTGAATATTTTATAAGTTGATAATGTAAAGAAATATGTGTATTCTCTCTATTCTCCTAGCTTTATTTGTCGTGATTAATTGTGAATTCCGATGTGGCTTTAAATCTATGATGGTTATTTGAGGTCGGCGACATTCCCGGGATGTCGCGCAAATCGACTCAGTAAGGGTGTCGCATGCCCGATGGGGTTTGGGGGCGTGACAAGGAAATTCCGCTATCACATGTTTGATATTGTTCTTGTATGCATAATGTGATCCGAAATTCATATCTAAGTGGTTATAGTGAAATCGGATGCTCTAACATATTTTACCCGATTGATTATCTGCCTTTAGTTTGATAAAATTTCGTTTTTAAAATTGTCAATTTTTATTTGTTCTCACTTATATTTCCATCCAGCTTAGATAAATTTTAGAATTAGTCCATTTTTAATATTTAATTGGTTTATTATCATCAATCTCTGTGGGACGTATACTCTTCTCGCACGCATGACATTCGTGTTCAATAATGCTCGCTGGGACACGCAGAATTTTACTTAATGGTAATGGAAGTAGGATCATTGTTACTAAAGGTGATAAACATTTGCTAACTTGTCGGGATTGATCAAGATCAGTGTGTATGAAGTTGAAGCACTGATGATAGTGAAACACTGTTACGAACACGCTTTTCCGAATACACCAAAAATTAGAAATCAGGATAGATATGGTGGATAGTATTCTCAATCATGCTAGAGGCCTTCCTTTAGCACTTGAGGTGCTGGGTTCCTTCTTATGTGGTAGAAGAGAAGATGTATGGGAAAGTACACTCACGGAAACTTTCTAGGTTACCCAACAAAATCATTAATGATGTGCTCAAAATAAGTTATAATGGACTAGAGGAAAACGCAAAGAGATTTTTCTCCACATTGCCTCGCTCCTTTAAGGGAAAGGATAGTAACTACATAAAGAAAGTTCTCGGCGTTTCTTGTGATTTTGAGACAAACTGGGTAGGATTTGATATTGTCATTGAGAGGTCCTTGATAAGCATTGAGAACGGACCACTACAAATGCATGACTTGATCTAAGTAATGTATAGATATTGGGGAACCAAGAATGTCGATATGATCCTAGGAGACGTAGCGTATCATGGTTGTATGATGATATTCTTGGATGTTCTATCAAGCGACATGGTAAGACTTGGTAAATAAGATTAAATCTTTTGCTCCTTATCTTTGACTCTAATTATTAAAGATGCATGACCTAAAGTGTCTTGTATCAGTGGAGATTGTAAAGCCGTAAAAGCCATAGTGTTGGAGCCATTTGAGCCACTAGAGATATGTATCGATCCCGATGCGTTTACAAAATGAGTAGGGGTTGCTGAGATTGTCATTTTGGCGGAATGTGCATAATTTTTTCCAAGGTCCTGTATGTCTTCCTAATTGGCTAAGATGGTTCTAATGTCCCCGTGCTTCGTGGATTCCAGAATTTTCCTCTGGCACAAAGAAATTAGTGGGACTTAATATGAGCGAAGGCAATATCACAAAGAGTGGTAAAAAATTTAAGGTGAGCATTTACCTACATAGACATTTGTATTATCTACTTCATTTGTATGTATATGACATATGGGCTAGTACACCAAAGGAAGTGGTGTTCCTATGTTTTTGAAACCACTTTTCTATTTTCTTTCAAAATGTCGCTAACAACTTGTGTTAGAAATATTTTTTTACGTGCAGCAAAATTGGCACTTGAAAAATTGAGCGAACAACTTTATTAGAAATACTCAAAGGAAACAATTTTTGTTCATAAAATAGACAATACAAAGAAGTTTTATACATATATGTGAAAGAGAAAGAGATTTCAAGATTTGAAGTTTTTGTATGGTCATTGCATCATTATTAGAAAAAAATTCGACTTTTCAAATTGAAAATGTGAGTGACAAAAATAAAATAATCAATTTTACATAGCTGTCCATGGTATAATGTCATCTGTTAAATAAGTAATTGAGGATAATTGATGGAAGGAATATAAAAAAGATTAAAATCTTTTAGTAGGAGATCATCTTTACCTTATATAATAGTATAAATAAAGTTTACATACTTTCTAAACCTAATATCTCTAACTATCGACATTGATATATTTTAAAATCAGACTAAATCTACCTAGTGGAGAAATTCAAAAAGCAATTTGCTGTCGGTTGTTTATATAAACTATTTTTATTATACAGAAAATTGCATAGTGATCGAACAAAAGGAAACAAAAATATAACGAACCTACCCGTTGACATGTATATAGAAGTAAAAGACACTCAAGGAGTAGCTGCTTAAGTGGTGGTAGGCCACGTAGTCATCAAGTAATAGAGCTTTACGCAATGCACATATCTAAACAGCGGGGATTTGTCCAGCATCAATAAAATTAGATCAGTCGAAGGTTTGAATGCACCATTCTTGTAAAACGAGGGATTGTTAATTGCTTAAATAATTTCTTAAGGAGCAGCACTTCTAAGTGGATATAATAGAGTATTTGATAGGAACATTGCCAGCAATGAGTGTACGTGCCCAACTACATCATTATAAGTGATCTAGTAGGGGCATGCCGCTAGTTTCTTAATAGAAAGTCAGAGCCAAATTTTGAATTGAGTATATGAAATTTTATTTTCCGAATATATTTCAAAGTTGGCTTCATTGTCTTTGCATGACTTCAAAATAATTTTAAGTTCTATAATTTTACGCAATTACATTATGATAGTATTTATATCCTTATATTCATCTATGATATATGGTTAAAGCCAGAACTGGTAGAATCTTTCATTCATATGCTTGCCATGTGGCACCTCGCTTACTTTTGTGGTTGCCACATGACATGACGTGTGGAACAGCTTTGTCGTGCCGTCATGTTTCCGTGGTGGGCTCACATCCGCAATTGCCACGCCGGCACTTTACTATATGCTTCTATGGTTGTCACATGGCATGACGCATGGCGTAGTTTTTGTCATGTGATCTATATTCACATGCTGGCCATGTGATACTTCACTTGAATTTTGTAACTGCTGATGTATGACATGGCAAGACAATTTTATCCCAAATTAATTTTCATCTGCTATCGAGGGTAGATTTGGGTCGTATAGGTCATTTGTGATTTTATTCTTTAAAAGAAAATTAGTTTGGGGGTAACTGTGTCATAGTGGTACCAGTTTAGGTTTTTGTAAAACGAAAACATTAATTTGAAGTAATCCGTGCAGGTTTTTGGGATTTTTAATGATATTATTGTAATTTTTTAGTAATTGTCAAACACGATTTTATTTTTGAATTTTTGAGTGGTTCCTAGTTGCCTGATCTACTGAAGCTCCTTCCTTCCTTCCACATGAAGAGTAATAGTATTGTGGCCTAAGCATATGTAATTACGACATATTCACCTCGGTCAATATAGATTATATAACAGTCAAGGATATGTAATTGTGACATATCCATTCCCTGATCTCCCCCATGTGTTGTGTAGCCAAATTAGTTACCGTATTATTAATCATCAATATATAAAACCAGGGATAACGTGAATGACATCCGATATTGAACTACCATCATTTCCAGTTTGAGCGAATGATTGACTCTGTCTATGTACAAACACCCTTTGTCCATTTTAGAATGTTTATCAAAACTTGTTTTCGCTGTTTTTGCAGGACTTCCAAAATTTGAAGTACATTACTGTTATCATGAGTCGCTAGTTCGTATGCCCACCTTCATGCACTCCAAATCTCGAGCAATTGAATCTCCTATTGAAAAAACTTGGTAGAAGCCCACGAGTCCATTGCATATCATGACAAGTTACAAGTGTTGAATTTAAGTGAGTGCTCTGGAACTTAGCGTTTTGCAAATGTGCTCAAGTCAAAAAACCTCCAAGCTCTTCATCTTGCAAATTGCACAAAATTTGAAAGGTTCCTTGATATTCCATATAAACTTGAAGGTCTGAAAAAGCTTCATTTACAAGGGACCGCTATTAAAGAACTTCCTACATCAATAGAAAATTTTGTCTCTTGGAGATTATGTATATATATTGTTGCAAGCACCTGGAAAGTCTTCCATCTAGCATTTATAAGTTACAAACCTGAAAAACTTGTAAGTTAACCTTGCACAAATTTAATCGGGTTTCCAAAGTATGAGGATTCAACTGATCCCTACATGAACACCGGACTTTCAAATTTACGCTTGGTGACCTTTATGGATGTAATTTGTCCAAGTAAAGTTTCTTGAGAATCTTTCCTGTTTTCCCTTCTGGAAACTTCATTGCTCGGGGGAATAATATTACTAGCCTTCCTACATCCATCAATAAGCGTGATCATTTGCTCCATTTGAGTGTTAGAGAAAAGCCATCAATTACAAGAGATTCTTGAGCTTCCACCATTTTTTGAATTGTCTTCTCATCTGGCGGATGGTTGCGAATCTATGCAAAATACTGAGATTTAACTTCATTTCATGATTTTGTCCGGGAGGGGCAAATTCATGGCTGGGATAGTTTCTCACTTGACCTGGTTAGTCTCTCTCTTGCTCTCTCTGACACACACACACACATCGATGTGAAGTACATGCTGGATTCAGTGTGTGCTTCTATGTTGCAATAGCAGAAAATGCAAGTGGAGGCTTAAGAAAAGCAAACAAATATGAAGTGAGGTAAAACTTTGTATATAAATGCGTATTCTCACAAGAGAAATTATCAAAAGAATGTAAGAGCTTTTTCTTTATATCAATGTGGTATTCCGTAATTCTTTAGTAACCAGCTAATCTCCACTAGATGGGACAGTCTCTCCTCTGGCCGAACGTACTAAAACTGGGTAAGTACTAAGAACATGCAGGTTCATGTTCAGGAATCAAGACATAAAGAAAATGTGCTAATTTGGTGATTTGAACTCGGGCCTAATCGAGAGGATAAACATATTAGCTACTTGTGAAACCTCCTTTAGGCTTGAAGACATATCAATACAATACTGGAAAGTTGGATAGAATAGTGTGCTATGGCTATGTCGTGTGTCGTACAATCATTGGCTCCTTTTCCTCCTCAACATATATTTCGTTAAAGGAAATAAAAGGAGTGTTAATTAAATATATAACATTTATGGTCTCTATACTTAAAAATTCATTTCTATAGTCATACACAAACTTTGTCATTTACTAATTTTTTTGACCACTTACTATAAATTCAAAATCAAATAAAGTTAGAAAACGTAGCGGCATAATTAACTTACATAGCAATTAACCATATATAAAAAGTTAAATTACATAAGAAATTTAGTTATTATGTAGTCAAGAAAACTTTATTAATTTATCATTTTTAGATGGGCATAAAATTTGATGAGGTTAGATCACATGGTGAACACATATTTTCGAATGGCTTTCTTTAAATCAATTATCATGTGGATGGTATAAAATGAAACCAATACTTTACAAAAATTAACTGAGAAAGAGAAATGTCGCACCATATAGTCTATCTTGGCGTAATAATCAGTATATGGCATTGATTTGAGACTAACAATACCAAGAACAAGGAAAATGTTGCATATATGTCATTGGCTTGAATAATCAGTGTTTGCCAAATGCATTGTAATGGAGGTGGCTACTGTACTTTTATGGGAATGATTTCTCTCACATGAGGCTTGTAAATTAACGAAGCAAGGATTATTTGGACTCTACTCATTTATAGAGTGCCATTTCTCGAAATTCACTAAGATTACTTACTAAACTGAAAATGAATTTTCTATTTGGGTACCGGAGCAATAGGCTCGGTACTTTCTAACGGTCTACCCTTATAACAAAATCCTCTTCGTTACCCTCGTTACCTAATTTCTTTTTCCTAGAGGAGAGATGCCAGAGTGGGTCCTTCCCGTTGAAGAGGATTCCGTATCTTCCAAGGTTTCAAAGGACTTGTATGGCAAGTTTCTTGGATTTGCTCTCTATGTCGCTCTTGGTAATGATGAACAGAAAAAGGGAGTCCCTTTGAGCTTGTACCATGTGTTAATGGGGAGTGTTGGAATTATTGGGTACCACGTTACAATACCTTTTGTCGATCTCGATCATATCTCGGCTTCAAGATTTCATACCATCTCGGGCCAGTGGGGAGTGGTCGATTTTGGTCAAATTGATGAGAGTTATGTACAATTTAGCCTTACCATATCGGGTGGAATTGTGAAAAGTGGGGGATTCCGAATAATATGCGTGCAATTGGAGGACAATTTAAAGGTTGTGCTCCAAGACAATCAGCTAATGGATCCAAATTTACTTCTACGAGGTTGTTCTTGAATCAATAGATTCAGAAGCCAAGATTTCTGCTTATGCATGAAGATAATTCCATCGAAACAGATCTACAGAAGGACTTACAAGATTGTCAAGCGTGTGCTGAGGAAAAAGTCAAATAGTACCAAAGAGAAATCATAAGCTTATTCTCCCACGAGGCATGCAAAGCAAGACTATGTTGACTTCCAATTGATTGGCATAGATGAGAATGGTAGTGTTGGCTTGCAGCTTTTGTTGTTAGAGAGTGATCGAATCTTGCTAAGGAAGCAATTGTAGGTAAGTGAACTCAATTGGTCTTGTTTTTAGTTTTTCTCTCCCCATATTCTTTCTTGGGTATTAAACCCATGTATGATATATTTAATTTTTTGGTTGCTAAATCCTCTTTTCTCCACCATTGGCAAACTTCGAACTCCACTGCCGGTACTTCCAGCATCATCACTGCTCATCTTCCATCCAACACCACCAAGCTTTGACTATTGTAAGATCGCCACCTACCAACTGAGGCAACGAACAGAAGTAGTTCTTCCTCAAACAGAGTCCCTAGCAAACCGATGGTGATGGAGACCGGCGATTTGAGACGACACACTACAACTGTTGACCGAAGCCATGGAAACTGATGATGTAGCTTCGGGTGAACGATTCTCTACAGAGGTTCTGAGCTTCATGCAAGTTGCCATAGATCTGGTAATGCCTGACACGTCTGAATTGTATTAGTTGATGTAATACTTGAGATTTTGAATTTGATTCTATGATGCTACAATTGCCTGGAACTTGAAGAATGTGTTGTTGAATTTTTCGAGAGAAGTTGAATAAGTGTTTCTTCGTAAGTTTAGTCCGTGGATGCTTGGTAGTGATTCCATTGGTAATCACTATTACATGCTGCAAAATCAGCAACAATCCCTAGAAGGTATAGCTTTTCTTTCTTTCTTTTTTCATAGGTGGCGAATTATTTAAAGAAGTAGGTGAAGTCTAGTTTTGAAGTAAAAATAAGCGAGGGCAAGTGAAACAACGGGAAGTAGGGGTGTACATGGGGTTGTTTCAGTCCCCTTTCAGGCGAAAACTGAGTCAAACTGGGTGCTATAAGTTGAGGACTCCCTCACGCGAAACCAGGCATTGCAGACAACTAGCAACACGGAAGAGAGAGAGAGAGAGAGAGAGAGAGAGAGAGAGAGAGGGTGGTATTTACCTCTCACCCGGTGATAGGTTTACCAGGGACAATTGAATTGTGAGAAAATTCAACCATTGGATAGCACCCCTGATAGGACTCTGTCGCTAAGTTCTATGAGGCGCTTGAAGAGGCAAAATCATACAGGAATGAGAAAGGAGATAGCAAGCCACCAAGAAAGGTTGCTTGACAGTCAAGCCCTTTTGCCACTTGTTGACTTTGGCAACTAGGGTTAATTGGAAAGCAAATTTACTTGCGAGTGTGAGAGTAATATGAATATTTGTTGTGCCCATTGATAACTGGTTAGGGTGTTTATTTTCTTTCACCCTGTGGACTATGGATATGAAAAAGAAAAACATCACGAGAAACACAGAGTTTGCATAAGTTATTCAGTAGAATAGAGACAATGAGCCATATCAGTTTAACAGTTCGGTGGGATTTGCATCTGAATTACAGGATGAGTACCTGGTGATAATCATTAATTGGAAAGTTTGTTACTAGTATATTATATAGTAGTTGCAAGATCTTGATCATAACTATGAGACATGCATTCATTCCATTAGTAGCCACATATTGATATTGAAATATTTCTTTGCAACTTACTGATTATCTCTTGAATTGCCTGTATGCAGGCATGCATGCATGAGAGAATTATTGACTCTTATCCTCATTTTATTTTTCTCCTAACAAGGAACGTGGCCCATTTGCTTTTCTTATAGAAGGTAAAGCTTGGTGTTGGACAGCCTTGAAGTTCCAGTTTGGTAAGATACTAGCTTTCAGTTACTAGGTCCATTTACATATGTTACTTATTTTCTAAATAAGATGGTTAGTACTTCAATCTTAATGCATGATCTCTGATTGTACTCTTTTTTTGGAACAGCTATGTGGGATTGTTGAGGATGGGAATGTTATTGCGGCAAGAAGAAACCGGACTAGTGAGACACAAATGTATGTTTATCATTGCTTGTCCACACTCCAATAAATTTTGGGGGCAACAGATTTTTTGTTATTGTTCTGAATTGGTACCCTGAATTATCCACTCCTAGTTTATCGTTGATCATTTTATGTTTCTCCCTTAATATTTCTTTAATAGATGATAAAATAATATATCTGATCAAATCTGTTAGTATGGGAATTTTCCATGCATTATTTGGCTGTGAAGGGTTTTTTTCCCATTACTCTTCATAAAACATGGCTATGGCTAACAATAACAATACTATTGCTTTATTATGCAATGTTTTACGTTTTTCATTTGCTATTGAGCTCCGTTTGGAACCACATTACGTCTTTATCTATTGTGAAGTTCCTAACATTAGACTTTTGGTATACTTAAATGGTATAAAATGCATTGTGACCATTGTAAGGCCTTTTAAGAAGTAATGACCTGTTCCTTGGGCACATTTCGTCATACAATGACCTCATTTACACAGATATTTAAGCCTGGTTTCTGGTAGAGATCATCGCGTATCCAATAGTCTCAGTTTTGTAATCATTTATAGTCATATGGTGACAATATACTACTATAAATGATTGTATGGATGGTAATGAGTAGTTGATGCGTAAAATATTTGGTCCTTTTAGTATCTTGTGAGCTTAATAAAAACAAAGGCGCCTTGCTACAGGGGTATGTAATAATACTGCTCCAAAAGGTGGAGGTGGCTAATCCAATAAGAAGCCTTTTTCCATGTGGGATTCTCAGTAACTTTAAGGAGCAAGACTTGTTAACTTCACGTGGCATATGCCTGGATCAATCTTATATATACTTCAATCAGTTAACTTGAAGGACAAAACATTTATCATGAAATGCATTTCTTAATTATGTTGAAAATACACTAAGAGCAACTGTCTCTTTGACAAAGCTCCTAAGTTTCATATGCTTGCTTTGTTTTCTCCTTGGGCTTTTATGGACAGCAAGACATGCAGATGGAAGCTTTGATGTTCTTCTTAAATAGTGGCAGAGCACTGGATTTTTGGCTGCAGAAGTTGCAGAGGAGTTTTTAGCATGCTCCCTTTATGTGACATGTGAACCGTGCATAATGTGTGCTGCAGCATTATCGATCATTGGTACATCTGTTGGATCATACTGAAATAAAAACTAAACTTTCCTAAAATATGTATATTCATAAATGATTAGATGACTCTTACCCTTTTAGGCATAAAGGAAGTATATTATGGCTGTGCAAATGACAAATTTGGTGGCTCTGGCTCAATACCTATCATTGCATTCAAGTAGTTCTGAGGCATGTATTATGTCAATTTTTGAACTTGCTTTTGTTGCTGATTTTGTATCTACATAGATCCACTTTGAAATTGTGGCATATGACAATTGACAACTAAAGCTTACTGGAAGTTTATGATTCCTTAGGTTGATTACTGATGGATGTGGTTTCGTCAGTGATTCTGCATGTTGTCGCACTTTGAATATTGCGATACATAGCCATGAAATAAATGGAGGTTTATGGAACTAATTTTCCATCTTTTCTGTCCTTTCCTTAGTCTAAATGGGAGAAAGTGGTGTTTCTGGAAGCGTGAAGAAGCTAGGTTTATATTTATTTGTTTCTTTCCCTCTTCATTTCTTTTTCTTTCAATTATTTGCGTCTTGTTAGACATTTCCATATCCTTTATTTGCCCCAAAAAGTTTACAGTTATGGGAAGTGCTACAAATTAAGCTAACATTGGTTTCTCTTTTCCTTTTCGCTGTCACCTCTGTTTCTTTTTCTCTTCTTCCTCACTTTTTTTTCACTGCAGTGAGATCCTTCGATGTCATTAATGTGATGATGTTTAAATCGAGAAGTATAGCATCTCCAAAGACCTAAGATGTTTTAACTATGAGGATATTATGCTTTCAGATATGCCAATGGGCAACGTACTCAATAAAGAAATCTCTTCATGTTTAATAGATGCTATTGTCTCTTCTTGCATACATGAGAGCACGTGCTCATAAAATGTGGCGTACGCCTTGTGTTTTCAGTATGATTTTTCATCTGTCTGACACTGTCATGGTCTAACATTTTATGTTTCCTAAGCTTGTGCAGAACTCATCAATTTACTTTGTGATGTAAAAGTTAAAACTTGGTGAAATAGGATCCGTTTCATTGTGATTTGAGCAGTAAATGAAGTAGCTAATCTAGATCGTGGACATTGTTTCTCTGTTCTGAGTGTAGTTTTGAAAGGACGAGCTCAAGTAATGGGGGAAGAAGCAAGAGATGTACCAAGAATGCATCTAAACAAAAGGTATAGGGAAAAAAATTAAACCATGAAAACTCATACTTTTAGAGCTTGAGATTTATAGTTATGCTGCTCTTTAATAATCTGATTATAAGTCAAAAGTATTTTGGGAAACATGCACTAGCTTGTTGCCTTTCTCGAGGAATACGAGACGTTGTAGCTAGTGGAGCTGCCCCACGATAAACGACCGCCTTTACTCAATTTCCTCCTCTGAGCTCAAAAAACTAGCCCTAGTTATTGCATAGTTTCATAATAGAGAGAATGAGACTGTTGTTACAAAGGTGAGCTTAGTTCCTATGCAATGTCCGGAAGACCTAAGCTTATTGAAACCCATCCTAGCCGGTACTACTACACAAGTCATCCACAAATAGATTGTATTAGTAAATGTTAGTAACTCAACTCCAACAAAATTAATAAAGCATGAGTAACTTAATCCGCGGAACAGCTAGTAAATCACCCAAATTAAGACCGGTAATTTCTTATATATAGGTGATCTGGCATTTTACTTCGAAAAATCTGTGTAGCAAGACAGCCGTAATTGCCAGAACATCACTGCAATGGTACATCCCAGGTAATAGGATGTATGAACCACTTTGATAGACGACTTGGACCTTCCTTTGAATTTGAAGATGCGGGAAGCAGTCCTCTATTGCAAGAATAAATGTTCGATAGTCTCACCATAATTGCTTACATATGGAGCAAGCAAGGGAAGGTACCATCTTTCTTCGAAATTATTGTTTAATTAAAAAGGCCGTGCTTTTCCACTCATAGTTTAGTTAAAACACTTCCTTAGCAAAGCTATTTCAATTATTTCACCCATTGTGTGGTCCCAAATTCTACACCATCTTAACTCTAACCCTCGGTGTCATTTTTTGATTTTTTTTTTTTTTAGGGTCCCACTTTCCTCTCTTCATCCCACCTTTCAGCATCTTTCTCTTTCTCTCTCTTGTAGAGAAATGCCACCATAATCACTTCTGTAAAAGCATAAAACTCAGTCGAATGATATTTTCTTGGTTTAATTGGTGGTTGTGCAACATATGGAAGCTATTCTCTATTCAAAACCAACCCAATGCAATATAGAGAAGGGATTCAACCAAACTTTGCACCGCCACTAATAGACTTTACTAGCTAATATGCAAAATGTGTTTAGCGTGCCTATTTGTTTTCCACTTTATCAAGAACCGCAAAACAAAATAGTAAAAAGTTTCAATAAACCTATTGAAATAATAAGAAAACTAAAAATTTATTGGATAAAACCCTTCATCCTTTTTCAAACTAAAATTTATTGGATAAAACCCTTCATCCTTTCCGAGTCCAAACTATTACTGCACTCAATATGTGCATCTTGAAATCATTCCGCCAAACAGATTGTAGAAAAGAAAGAGGCCAATGGAAACCAATTTCAAGAAATTTTCAATGAAAAGAATACTCAAAATTTACTCAAAAATTAAATGCATGCTCTATTTGAAGAGGGTCAAAGAAATAACTAAATTCAATCTTTAGAAGTTAATGGATGATAATCATTTTTTCACATAGTGAATGCAAAACTCTTTAGGATAAAAAGACCCGCTTTTCTCTTTCCACTCTTCCCCATTAAATTTCAAAACTTCAACTAATGGAATCCTCGAATGAGAGAAACTCAAGAATGCTAAAAGGCCTCATTAAAGATCATCCCCAAAAGCATAAAACTTTAATTAGATTCAACAATAAATAAGGAATGAATCAATACCTACTTTCCTAGGCATAAGAAAAGAGATGAAAGAAAAAAAAAGAAGAAAACACCTTCATACTTCATTGACCTAAACCCATCATAAGGAAAATTACCACATTTCTCAACATTAACCAATGCTTTGAATTTAATCAATTTATCGAGCACCCATCATGAAAATGACACAAAAACAATCTCAAACATCAAAGAAAAGAAAGTAAACAAAGGAAGATAGAGAGAATGGCGAAGATGAAGGAAAGTGGGACCAAGCAAAAGAAGATTTTAAGAAAAAAAGGACACTAAGAGAATGCAAATGATGCTGAAAGGTAGAATCCATAATGGGATAAAATGGTCATAATATTTTGTTTGGGAGTGTTTTAGCTAAAGTAGAAATGAAAAAAGCACCCCATAAAAAAAAACTTTTTCAACTTCCTTACTTTAGCTCAAAATAAGAATTGTATGCCATGTAACCACGCAAAATAATTTTTCCTTTTTCTTCTTTAATTTTTCCTTTCTTTCTGTCCTCCTCCTTCCGCTGTCTCACCCACACCACCGACGTTGCCGCCGACTTTATGCCCACTCCCAAGAGTTACAATGGTTTCTCTCTCTCTCTCTCTCTCTCTCTCATCCATGCGGTCATTCCTTCACAAATTTCTTTCCTAAAATATATTTAATTTGTATTTAATTTCACTACAAATCACGGGAAAATTAGCAAAAAGTCTTATACCTATTATATTTATACTAATTGGGTTCTAAACATTCTCAATTGTGCAAATTGAGTTCTAAATATTTTCACATTTTAATAATTGAGTCAATCCGTCTTAATTTTGATCGAAAACAGTGACGTGAACGCTAACCTGCCTTACGTAATACGAACTCCGGCACTAACGTATACATTTGTTAATAATATTTTAATAGTATTTTTCTATTTCTTTTCTTTTTTTATCTTTATCTTTCTTTTTTAGGCCGGGCAAAAGTTGCCGGGCCGACCTCGCCGGCCATGGCCGAGGGCTACAACGCCCCGCCGATCCGAGTATCGCAACCTCTCCTGTGATCGAGTGAGGGTCGCAGGCCCATGCGCAGCCCCTCACTGCCCCAAAGTGAGGGCCTCGTGTCCCTCACCAACCCTAGGGAGGGCCTCGTGGCCCTCACCAAATTTGTTCGCGCTGCCGACCAAAGCGAGGGCCCACAAGCTCGCCTAGTGACCACCCATAGCGCTGCGGCCCTCACTCGAGCCTGACCCTTGCCACCCTTAATAAAAAAAAAAGGTAAAGAAAAAGCAAAAAACCAAAAAGGAATTATAAAAATTCAAAAATTATCAAAAAATGTCTATGCTTGCCGGGCCACACGTGTAGCATTGGCCTCTGAGATCCATGTCGTGATTTTTAAAGCGTAAAATTAAACAATGGACTCAATTGGAAAAATATGAAAATGTTTAGGAATCAATTAGCATTATTGAAATGTTTAAGATCGAATTTGCATAAGTACAATAGGTTTATGACTTTTTTTTATAATTTCCTCAATAGATCACTTCCTTTTTTTTTTTTTTGTTTTTAGTAAATCACTTTTATTCTTCGACATCGACTACATTGTAAAATATTTTGAATTAGATAAAATATATCAAGTTTAGATTAATTTTTTTGCGAGAACTTTATTTTGTTTCCTTATATGAAACATATCAAAGAAACTAATACAAATAACCATCAAATAATGGCCAGATATGGCGATGGCTGAGTAGGGGTGGTGGTGGTTTTGGACTCTGGTGTTTAAGTTCGGCAGTTATAGCTGTGGAGCTACAGAGCTATCGAACGCACGGCAGAGCTGTTAGACGCATGGCGGTGGAGGAGGAGAAGGATAAGGAGGAGGAAAAACAGAAAGAAAAAGAAAAAGAAGAGAAAATTTTATATGTTCAGTTCGAAACTATTAATGATGCAGCTGTCCGCATTATCATTTTCTCTTAGTTAGACACTCCACGTTAACAAAAACATTTGGCATGGCACAAAAGTCTCACCTATCGTCAAATTTGAAAATTTGGGGTACTTAATTGAATAAAATAGTCAAGATACTGACTGCACATTGAATAAAAGTTAAAACCCTTAGGCCTGTTTTTACTGGAATGAGAGGAGTAGAATGGCTTCAAGGACATGTTTTCTCACTCAGTAGAGAGGTGAGAATCGATGATAGGTATGATGACTAAACAAAAATGAGAATTCCATTAATTAAATAATATTTATGCTGAGAAAACAATTATGTCGAAAATAGGACATTATATTGTCCTCATTCGCTTTTTATTTTCCATTCTTTGGCAACTTTTAGGATAAATTTCTATTAACTTGTTCTTTGTCAAGGTAAATTTTAATAATATTTCAATTTATAAGAACCTTACCTCCAATTGCAAGGTGTGACCATCAAATTATTTATGCCACTTCGATTACCCAATTTTCATTCCAATTCCTTTTGATCTACTCCAATTCTTTTGTTCCGACTAATAAAGGAGACCCTAAGTATGATTGCCCTTTATGACCGACAGTAGTAGAGACAAATCTACTAAATTGGTATGATCTTTATCTATAATGGCGATTAAAAGCCTCTCTCCTTCGTGAGAGCTGTTCTCTCTCCTTTGTGAGAGCTCTCCTATCCCCATGGTGGCGATAGCTCCACCAAAACCCTACCTATCCTAAACCCTAAATCCCCAAATCCCTATCTTATTTCCATACTGAAACCCTAAATCCCCTTTATTCCTTCACTATTTCATCCCCAATCCCCATCCATTCAAATCTTCTCAAATCTCTGTTTACTCCCGACAAATCCACAATCCCCATTAACCCATTCAACAACACAATGGACAGCAATTTGCGATGGTGTTACGGGAAGGCGTGGACACTGAATCAGCCTCTCCTTCTCCTGTTAGAGCTCCCTTCATCACAGCATGCTGGAATTTCTCTGCAGGAAAATCAAAGGAAGCAAAAAGTCAGCGAAAACCAACAGGGGAAACAACAAAATAGGCTTTGGTGAGTAACCTTAATAAGCCATAGGGTTACATATGAAGCTTTGGTGTTGGAACTGTCAAGGGTTGGGTACACCTTTGACAGTTCAAGCCTTTACGGGTCATTGTGGCTCAAGAACGGCCCAACTTGGTGTTCTTAATGGAGACAAAGAATCAAGAGTCAGTAGTCCAGCGCATTCGTAGGATGCTAGAGTTCCAGCATCAATTTGTAGTGAACCCAATAGGGATTTGGGGTGGGGGAGGAGAGAGAGAGAGGGGGGGGGGGAGTGGGAGTTGCATTATTGTGGGACGGATGAAGCCTCTGTGTCAGTGAACTTGGCCACAAAAGACTTCATTGGATGTAAGTTACGAAGACATAGAACAGAGGAAACTATTCAGGGCAACATTTGTTCATGCCCCAGCAACATTCCAGGAGAGAAAACAGACATGGAGCAGCTGCAGCAAATTTACGCCCTGAACACCCTACCTTGGGTGTGTATAGGGGACTTTAATGAAACGTTATATCATTGGGAAAAGGTGGGGAAAAGGGACTCTGAGCTATATAGATTAACTGCTTTTAGGGACTTTCTAAATGCTTGCAGATTGATGGATATGGAAAGCCAGGGACGTGCGTTTACCCGGGCGAATAATCGTGAAGGGAAGGAGTTTGTGAAAAAGAGACTAGATAGAGCAGCATGCAACTTGAATGGAGAGTATTATTCCCTAAAGCTGAAGCATTTGCCTTGCCTGCGATAGGCTCGGATCATAGCCCCATTTTACTTTCTTAATCAGCTGAAACAATGAAGAGAAAGAAAGCTTTCAAGTTTGAGGCAATTTGGATGGAAAATGAGGAGTATGGAAGCATCATTAAGAATACTTGGAACTCACCAGACCTGATTGGTGTGAACTTAGCGCAGAAATTAAAAACTGTTGCATTAGAATTAGCTAAATGGAGCAGAAAAAATTTCCCCAATAGCCAAAAGGTGATAAATGTCCTGAGAGATGACCTACAAGGAGTCATCAACAACCAGAGTTTGACCGCAGACAGAAAGAAACAGCAGGAACTCACTGAACAAATAGAGAACCTGTGGAGAAGAGGAGATGTATTGGGGCTTGAGGTCGAGGATTAACTGGTTGAGATGGGAGGACAAAAACAGAAAGTATTTCCACGCTACAACCATTCAAAGAAGGCCGCGAAACAGAATCTCCATGCTGAAAAGTGCAGACGACACTTGGACCCGAGACCCAAAAAACTGAAAGACATGACAGTGGAGTTCTTTCAAATCTATACCATTCAGAAGGACATCGTGACTTTGATCTTGTACTACAACAGTGTCCTAATCTGGTGACAAATGAGATGAACCAAGCTTTATCATCGGAGATTACATTAATTGAAGTCCAGCATGCTGTATTCCAAATGGGATCATTGAAGGCACCGGCCCGGACGGTTTGAGTGGTCAATTCTATCACCACAACTGGGAGGAAATCAAGATGGGAGTCTTTGAGGAAGTGAGGTCCTTTAATTCTGGGTACCTCAATCTAGAGTTAAATAGAACCCATATTATGTTAGTCCCAAAAGTTAAAACCCAGAAAGACTTGATCAATTCAGACCAATCAGCCTGTGTAACTTCGCCTACAAAATCATCTCAAAGGCCTTGGCCAATAGATTGAAACCTTGGCTCCCAAACCTAATAGCAGGGGAACAAAGTGCATTTGTAGGCGGTAGGCAGATTCAAGATAATATTCTTGTAGTACAAGAGGTGCTTCATCAATTGAGAGTGCAGAAAAGAAAGGTAAAGTTTCAGGCTGTTTTAAAACAAAAAAAACATATGACAGAGTGGAGTGGGACTTTTTGGAGACATGCCTATCAAATATGGGATTCTGTACATTACGGGTGGATAGAGTTATGAAATGGGTCACCTCGCCATCTTTAAGTGTCAAATTAAATGGTGAGCCACTACCTTATTTCCAACCATCAAGAGGGATTCGTCAAGGTGATCCTATCTCTCCATATTTATTAATCTTAGTGGCTAATACTCTCTCGGCCTTGATGAAGAAAGCAGTGAATGACGGGACGATAACTGGAATCAAGCTGAACAGGTACTATCCAACCGTTTCCCCATCTACTATTCGCTGATGACTCAATATTCCTCTTAGATGGGAAGGTGCAAGAATGCCAAAACCTTGCGTTGATACTGAACCAATATTGCTATGCCTCAGGGCAAGCTATAAACCTGAACAAGTCTGGCATGTTCTTTAGTTTAAACTGTCCACCGAACTTGAAAAGAAATATGGCTAATGCATTGAGAGTTCCCGTTATTGACAAAACTGGGAAATATTTAGGATCCCTTCTGATTGGGGGAAGTCCAAAAACAAATTTTTGCTTGGTTGTTAGCAAGAGTTAATATGAAATTAGAGGGATGGCAGGAGAACTTGATATCGAAGGCAGGGAAGGAAATTTTGATTAAAACCGTTGTCCAAATTCTTCCTCAATATGCATTGTCCATCTTCAAAATCCCTGTTTCAATATGCTAATCCATAGAAAAGAGGGTAGCTGCATTTTGGTGGAAAAACTGTGAATCAAGGTCTGGTCTTCACTGGAAGAGGTGGGAAGTACTCAAAACTAGAAAGGATAAAGGGAGTATGGGGTTCAGAGATCTGTTAGCCTATAATAGAGCAATGCTTGGCAAACAAGCTTGGCGACCAGCACAGAGTCAGACATCTCTTTGGGGTCAAATTCTAAAAAGGTTGTATTTCCCTAGTAGATCATTTTGGTGAGCTGGAAAAGGGCCTCGCCCTCTTGGGGTTGGCAAAGTATCTTAATGGGTAGAGAAACAATCTCGAAGTCGGTCATGTGGTCAGTGGGACTAGGGGAGGAAATTAGTATACGTGAAGACAGATGGCTCAAGCGTGGAATAATAGGAGGGCCAGCTAACTTTAGCGATCCTGATAAAGTTTCTGACCTGATACTACATGAGGAAGAAAGGAGGGATGAGCATGCTCTCAGACGACTATTTGATGAACAAGTAGTAAACGAAATCCTAGCAGTGCCTCTGAGACCTCGCCTCGCAAAAGACAAATTAGTGTGGATGGGAACTAAGTCAGCAGTCTACTCTGTCAAAAGTGCTTATAATGTGCTTCAAGAGGAGGAAAGCAAATGGAACACAATGTAAGCCTTATCATCATATCAGCCATCTCGCAAACTGTGGTACCAAATCTGGCACCTGAAGCCCCCCCTAAAGTCAGAATTTTTCTCTGGAACCTGTGCCAGTTTGTCCGTTTTGTAATCACAAAATCGAAACGGTGGAACATCTGTTTTTGCTCTGCCCTTGGACCGGCTCGGTTTGGAATGACCCTGCATTAAATATACAGCTCTCGGGTCAGAACATCACGCGAATGGACGAATGGCTACGAAATCACCAACAAAGCCAGGTAACTCCCTTCCTTAGAGAAAATCGCAGCCCTTCTCCGGTACATCTGGAAAGCAAGGAACGATCTTGTATTCCGTCGAAAACCCCCAACCCTGAAACACTAATTGCTTCAGCGGAATCGATGATCAGCAATTATTGTAAGCGGCACACTAAAAGTTCAACACTTGATTCGAATCAAGCTCACTTACCCTTGAATTGGTGTCCGCCGAAGAATCAGTCCTTTAAGATAAACGTCGACGGTTCCTTCGTAGCTGGTAGTCCAGAGGGAGCGGTCGCAGGAGTCCTCCGAGATGCCTCAGGAGTTTTGATAGACGGATTTGCTAAAAAATCCCAGCTTCCTCGCCCATCCAGGTGGAAACCCTCGCTCCGGTGGAGGCGTTGAAGCACTTCAGTTCGAGAAGAAACGAAGTACTGTACTTGGAGACCAACAGCTTGAATCTCTTTGAAGCCGTGCAGGAAAACTCACGTGCCGTTGGAGGTGGAGGCGCTCATCTTGGATGCTCAAGCCCAGTTAGCCTATTTTAACAACATCACCTTGGCCCATTGTGGAAGTCACAAATCAAAGTAGCTGATTGGATAGCTAAGGCCCGAAGATTGAATACTCTTCCTTCTTCTTGGTTGTCCTAGCCCCCCCCAACCCCTTTGGGACCTGTTTTGTTTTGAGTCCTTCTTTGGGCGTTTTGTCTTAAGACTTATTGATGATAAATAGAACTTATCCGACCAAAATAAAACATCTAGGTCACTGGAGCTATGGATGTTTGTAATCGCTACTCGAAAGAATAATATGAGATAGTAAGCTATTGCAGAGTGTCCGAAGATCAATATGAGATTGGGTTATTCTTATTCACGAATACCATCCATTTTCGCAAATGTCGGAGTAATTAAATTCGTATTTATTGAAACCTAATTTTACTCGACGCGTCATTAAAAAACGTAAAACTCAAGATTAGGATTTTCGATCGCAACGGAATCCATTTCTTGAACAAAAATTATCGTTTTTAATTCGCCTCTACTTTAGCTTTGTGAGATTTGCCATCGTTTCATTTCAGTAAAACCCGAAAAGTCAAATAGTTAAAGTCAACCCCGATCAAATTGGGGCTTTTCACATAAAAAAGATTCATTTCAAGTTTAATTTCACTTTAGAAGTGGAAATTTCATAAAAATTCAAAGATTTGGTCATAAAATCAAATTCCTAGTGAAAATTCAACTATTGTTTGACTTTTGATCAAACCTTTGACCAAAAAATTGGAAAATACAAAAATCCCAAAATCATCTTATTTTATATTCAATTTGACTTTGGCCTTTGAAAATTTACAAAATTGATTAAGAACCTACTTTTCCTAATTTGCGGAAATAGGTTCGGAATCGGCCAAAAACAAAATTACTTTCATCTTGTTCATATTTTAGCTTAGTTCATTTTACGACATTTGATCCGTAGATCATCATAAGATTACTCGTGCGACCAATTTTGTGAATCGACACTTTAAAATGAAAAACCCCCAATTTTAGCCCTAATTAGGTTTGAATCAATTCGTCACGATTCGCGAATGGCTTGGTTTCCTTTGATTCTGCTTTTTGTGAGATAAACACGAATCCGGGGTCAATTTTGTGAAATCTCACTTGAGAACTCTCCACTTTTACATATTTAGCTCACTTGAATTTGGGGATTAGGGTTAATGATGTCCAATTGATGAAATTCAAGCTCGACTCCATTCGAACTAAGGTTTAATTTGATGAATTGAGGTTCAATTTCAACATTGGCCTTCAATTTAATTTTGACATAAAGGTCACACATCCATTCAATGTTGATTTGAATGCAATAGGTAACTATAAGCATGGGCAATTGGTTCAATAAGCATTTCGCAAGTCTAATTGAACTTGATTTCAATTAATTTGCAAATTTCAAGTAGAAATTGCATGAAATTGTCTAATTTAGCTTAGAAAATCCAATTTGGCGCACCTATGGCATGGGTCCAATATTTTTCATGACCAATTAGGTAATTAAATCCATAAAAGTTTGTAAGTTTGGTTTAATTGGCCTAATTGATCAAAATCGGATCAAGCTTCTTCAAATTAGACTATTTTTTTCCTCAAAATTGACGAATTGCCCTTTCAATTTAAATTTCAAAGACTAAATCGTATAAATTTGGAACAATTGAGACTCAACCACCCAAGGAGAAAACCGAACCGATTGAATCGGCCAAAATCGTCCGACTTGGCCACCGGCCCGCCTCCGGCCGGGCTTTGCCGCCGGCGACGGCGACTCATCTCTTTGAGTAATTCCCCATACCCTCCAATTTTTAGATTTTGCAAAAAAGTCCTCGGGTTTTGTGAAATTACAAAAATACCCCTAATTAGGTTCTTAATTTCAAAATTAATCAAAACCGTTGATGAGATTAAATCATAAGAATTCAAATTAGCACATGTTAAAAGTGAGGCTTTGCTTAACCTCCAAGTAAAGATAAGACAATCTCGACCGCTAGATTAAACCGACGATCGAAATTGAATCTCGAGGGGAGTGATAGCCATTTTCCCTTCAAAATTTGAGAATGGGGGCCAATTTTACAAAAAATTCTCTCTCTCTCTCTTTTCCCACTCTCTCCTTCATGTTCTCTCTCTCTCTTTCTCTCCTCTAAAGACCACTCATGCGATTTTCTCAAAGAACCGCCGGCTCACCTCTCACCGCAGGTCCTTGCCTGCGACACCACCGCCGCCACCACCCTCTCCGACGTCCGTCTCCGTTCCTTCGACGTCCTACTGGTCGGAGCTTCGCCGGAGCTGCCTCCGAGTGCTACGTCTCTCCTTCTCTTCCCGCGGCATTTTGAACTTGTTTGAATTGGACCGGTTCTATTCAAGGCTGGCCCAGTGGTCCGACCACCTTTGTAACATCCTCAATTTCGCCTCTCATGAAATCTGGCTATCGTTTAAATTTCAAGGCTTTGCAATCTGAGCTAATTTTACTCTTTAGTTATGGAAAATCCAAATTTCCTGATCCTCTATAACCCTTTCATTTTGTTATTTTTGTGAAAACTTTTGTGATCCGAATTTCCAAATACTTCTTTCTTAAAAGTTTCTCCAAACATCTTGACGTTTTATATGCTTTAATTTCATAATTTTTGGACTTAATATGAGTAGTACGATAGCTACTTTCAGATCGTGTAAAACTGCCCAGAATAGGCATTTCTGTGATGTTCACACTTTCTCGATTTTCTACAAACTTTTCTGGGCCGATTTTGAACAAACTTCCTTCACAAAATTTGTTGAGAACTTCTTTCACTATAACGTATATAAATTTGGGAATTTTTTTGGAGATGATTTGGATTCAAAAAAGAGCTTACTTTGAGAAGTAAAGATTCTGTTCCGGCAAACCGATTTTAGTCTATTTTTGAGCTACTAAAATCTGTATTTACAGAAAGATTCAGATTTTATGTTCTGAATATAAAATGTTTTTTAAGGTCTTTTTTATGACATATTCAAATTTGGGAATTTTTGGAGTTTATTTACTATGTTTTTAAGCCTGATTTCTAGAACAGTGCAAAACTCGTCAATTTTGTCGATTTCAAAGATTCATCATTTTCTATACGAGAACGTTGGAATCTCGACTACGATGCCTTCTGCGATTTAATGTGCACATTCTGATATTTCAAATGAGATATGTTACACTTTTGATTGGAGGTCATATGAAGGGGGAATGAGGCTTTACATGTGGTGGCGTAGCTGAAATGTGTTCTTCTGGAAGGCTTCTATAATTGAGTCTTGAGAACCAAAACCATCATTCACGCCTAGCAAGATGGCTCACGGCCAAAGAGAGAGAGAGAAAGAGAGATCCTCATGATTTTATTTAGGCCTTGAATGAATAGGGCATAATGATCCTAAAGTAGAAACTTAGAGGCCAAGTTGGAAATGAATGGCCTCAAATTAAAGGCTTGCATAAGAAGCTTAATTATGAAGCTTAGACTTTAGGGGCCAATTGCAACTTGAGGATCAAGTTTTAGGATCTTAATTGCTCTTATAGGTCATCATGAACTCTAGGATTGAAACTTAGAGCCCAAGCTTAGATTATGTGGCTAGAATTAAATCTTGTTCAAGAAGCCAAATTAATGGCTAAGACTTTCAAGGCCATTTCATTTTGGTCTTTTGGCTCTTCTTTATTAATAACCAAGATTTTCAAGATCTAGATCATGATGGCACTTGACTATAGGGGCTATTTCATTAATGTCATTTGGCTCTCCTCCATTAATGTCATTAATAATCAAGATTTTCTAGATCTAGATCATGATGGTAGTTGACTATAAGGGCTATTTCATTAATGTCATTTGGCTCTCCTCCATTAATGTCATTAATAATCAAGATTTTCTAGATCTAGATCATGATGGCACTTGACTTTAGGGGCTATTTCATTAATGTCATTTGGCTTTTCTTCATGATTAAGCTTGGGGAACAAGTTGGCTTGCCTATAAATAGGCTTAGTTTCCCCCCCCTTGTCACACCACTTCCTCGCCTCTCTCTCATCCCTCACCCTCACACCAAACACTTCTCTCTCTCTCTCGCCATTTGCTACCGCTAACCGCCGTAGACGTTTTCTTGTGATTATAGGTGAGTGAATTCCCTAACACTTGGATAGGGCGGTGTGTTACGTGGTTGGAAAGCGGCATGTAAGTGGATTCCCTAATCTCGGGATGGGAAGTTATAATGCGTTGTTGGCTTGAGTTCTCACCCTAGCCTTTATTGAGACTTGCGTGTTGTTGTTTGTCTCGATGTTACACGCACGCTTGTTACCATGCTCGATGTTCTCATCCATACTTGTTGATTTATAAGAGGATAGGACATGGTGTTACGAGTTTGGCTCGAGTAGTGACCATGTCTGTGATGCTCGATGGTTGCATGAATGCTTCTTGTTTTGCTTCATAATCGTAAGTCAAGGCACATGCGAGTCACGAAACGGGGTATTATATGGTCTCATACTCATGTTATGGCATCACGGGACGAGTTCGGCTTGGTACGGGTTTACATTGGGATGTATAGATCCAGGCCAAGTTCGGCTCCGAGCCGGCGCTCGGCATGGCGGACCGAACCACGTGCCCTCGACTGAGACTCGCATGCTAGGCGAACGTTCTAGAGATCATGATTACACAAGCACGGCATGCCTTTGGGCTTGATTGCATGGACTAATGAAATCAAGTTAATAAACCGGCTTGTGTGACCCATGTTGTGTGATCACTAAATAAAAGAAGAAAACCGCCGTCACATAACATTGGCGGCGATGCCTCGGTAAACTAGCACCGGGATGCCCTAGTTGAGTTAGGATGCCTGGGTTGAGCCCGGATGCTTCGGGTGAGCTATCCCCGGGATGCCTCGGTTGAGCCGGGATGCTTCGGTTGAGCCAGGATGCCTAGCATGAAGCTGGATGCCTCGATTGAGCCGGGATGCCTTGGTTGAGCCAGGATGAAGATACATGAATCTTATGTGTGCCAATATGTGATAAATGAAGTCTATATATGTGCTGGTATGTGTGTTTATTGATAAGCCGAATTTATGTGACCGGATAAAGGTGAGTTTCTACGTGAACATAGCAAGGGCAAGGTCAAAGTCTTTGCTATTGATTTGCCATCGACATAAGGCGGGGAAAGTATTTGTATGCGTTAGTATGACGGTGAGGCATCATCCCGCACGAGTATTAGTGAATTTACTCATTGAGTCTCCCGACTCATTCCCGTTGTTTTTCTTTTTCAGTCCGTAAGATGGAGGATGACATAGAGGAGCTAGGATTAACCTCGGCCTTCGCTTGTGATATGATTTGTACGTAGAAGCGGCCCATGGAAAAAAGGCTTTTAAAATATGTTTAAGTAAAATGGCAATAATGTGTCTTGCCTGTTATGCTTTCCCTGGTTTATGAGGATAAGGTAAGGATGTTACATATTAATACAAGGTTTGCTCATGATGCTTGTCATAACCTTGTTGTTTGTTCTGATTGTGATTGTCCCAAATTAATTGTTTCCGCTTGTGCTTAGTCAAGGATAATAACGAACGGAATGTTGCACTAATAACCCCGAGGTAAGGATGTTACAACCTTCGATCCCTCCCCAGCGTGTTCCCGACCTTGCCGTGGTCGGAGCTTCATCGGAAAACCACCGGAGAAGCTTTGATGGCTCCTTTCCTCGGCTGAGTCGAGATCGGTTCAACCGAACCGATCTGATTCTCTCCTCGCCGGGCGCTATTCCGCGCCTCGATCCGACGCCGCCGGACCTTCCCCGGTGTCCTTTAGAGGTTGACGTCGTCCTTGGTGAGCTGAGACCCTCGGAGCGCTTTCAGACATCGATTGACACAAATCGATTGATTGTGTTTTCGCGCGATAACAAAAGATAATCTCTCGGTCTCGAATCCGATGAAGCGAGGCTCCAATAGGTAGCTGGGGCTAGGATTCACCTTAGGACTTTCGATGGACTCCATATTGATGGTTTATGGCTGCTGATTAAATGTTTTATGATTTAATGATGATGTTCTTGAAGTTGGAAGATGATCTGCAATTTCGAGTTTCGGACCTCCGCTTTCTGTTTTGTCGATTTTGACCTGTTAAACTTCATTTCTGGACTTCGACACCTTCCTCGGACTCTCATAATACGCTTCGAGAGCTTTGATTTGATATCTTAAGGCACTTGATTTAGTATCGTTTGCTACCTGAAAACCTATTCTAAAGTTTGCATCAGAATCAGAAGTTCTGTTATTCTGTTTCTTCAAGTTTTTACACGATTTGAACAATTTTGCTAATTTTTTGCTGATTTTTATGTTCGGATCTGGATGTTGTGGTCTTCATGAAAGTTGCTGAGAATCATCTTGATTATAACATGTGTTTTTCTAGATTTTTCTGATGAGTATAGATGAATAAAATCCTCTGTGAATTGACCTAGGGTCTGAAATGGCTTTCTGCATTGATTACTCTGAATCAGGTTGTTCGGTTTGATGATTTTTTGCTGCCTTGTGTGTTAAGATTCAATAGGAGTTGTCCCCGTGAAAAATTATCTAAATCAGGTTGGTTATAACATATATTTTCCTCGGAATTTTTGGAATATGCCTAAGTGTGGAAAACTCATGAAATTTGACCTCTGTACACGCTGATTTTACCCAACCTGCACTATTGTTGATTTTTTTCTGATTTTTATGCTAAGATTTAAACTTAGGGTCTCTCATGAAAAATGTTCACATATGTCTTGATTGCAACATATAAATTTTTCAGATTTTTTGGAGATAAGTAGATAGGTGAAAACCTCTGTGAACTGACCTTATGTCTTGTCTGCCTCTACTGGAACCCGAATTGGATTTGCTCAAAATTGAATGTGCAATTGTGATTTCCTGACCCTGATGTCTTCATGAAAGTCATGACATAGTTCATTAACTTTTCAAAAAGGTATAAATCGTGTCATTCGGTCATCATCTGCATGGTCAATCGCATGCTCAATGTTGAATCCCTGTTCTGTAATTGTTGATTTCAAGGAACCTGATCTGTTTTCCCATTTTTACATGTTTTTTTTAGAATCACAATTAGGTTTGGATTTCTCATGAAAACGTTCATCATGTTGTATACTATTCACATGATTTATATCACATTTTTTGCCATGTCATGAGGATAGTAAACAACATGTATCTTGTGAGCTCATCTGCTGCAATTGCTACCGATATGCATCATTGTAGAAACATTTTCAATTGATCATGAAATTGATGTTAATCAAACTCGATGCCTTTTAGAAAGTCTTAGAGCACGTCTTTAGCTTTCTAATGATGCCGAGACTGTCTCATTTGCATGTCCATAGACCCCTTTACTATTTTTTATGAGGTTCCCCTGAAATCTGGAAAATTGTAAATTCGGAATGCTTAATGTGCCAATTCTGCGTTTGCGCTTTGTTGATTTTGTGTGAATTTTTCGGAAAAGATTTTGATGATGAGTTATTCATGGACTTTGATTGTCATTCCAAGACCTAGGTCGTGACAAAATTTGATAATTTTTGGACATCATTAACATGCCCAAATTTCCATGAGGTTGCTCTGAAAATCTGCTCCTATGTTCTGTTCTGATACACTTCTTCATATTCTGTGATTTTTGTAAATTCATGTGTAGGTTATCTCAGGAAGTTTTCTTCACAAAAAATGTTCGTTGTTGTGTGCTTGATGGACCATAAATTTTCCAGAACTACTTGACCATGGGTCCTTTTCCAATTGAATGCATCTTGTATCCCTTGTTCTGCTGTTCTTTGTTTTTCCTTTATGATTTGTCTTTGTTTTAGGATTTTTAGAAAATAATGCATGTTGAACCGGTTTTTAATGTTTTCACGAGTTTTAATTCTCACAATTTATCGATTTTCTAGTGCATGTGCTTATGATTGGCACGTGATGAATTAAATGTGGTGACCCGATGTCGGTTCGCTAATTTGAGTGATTGGATGAGAATCAAGGTCTTTCGACCTGTTTGCATGCTTAATTCATCGCTATGCATGTGAATTTTAGATGTATGCCTAGGGATGGTGCATAATCGTGGGTTCAAATTGGGGATTACATATAGAAACTGATTTAGGAATTCACGGTATTAATTGTTGTTGGTGAACACTAATGATAGTTAATAACCATGAATTGTGTCTAAAATAAACATGGATAGATAATAAGAGGTATCGATGCATGTTGGAACAAAGGCCGACCCTGAGGCCACCTTTGAAATTCTTCATGCCTTATTTGTTATCTTTGATTGACTTGTGATGCTGTGTACTTTGTGATTGTATATTGTTTGTTGTTGTTCTTTCTTTGGTTTCAGTTTTAGATTAAGGTTAGAATAGGTCCAAAAAAACGACGGTCTTGAATATGGCAAAGGTCGATGTCCATTCTGACTCTATTCTTTGTATGCGGCGATGGTCGATGTCCATTCCGATCTATTTTCTTGTAAAAATTCATTCATTACCCGACATATGACTCGGGTTTCTTATAAGCGTTGTATAAACACCCGACGAGTTGCAGTGTTTTTCTTTCTTGCACCTAGAATTAGCTAGTTCTTTCAATACCTTGGTTGTTTACTTTAGGGTTATTACTAGAAAAACCCTAAACTTGTACACTTGTGATAGATTTACCCAAACTATTTTTTTGACCACAAACCCCAAATCGTACATCTCGTGACAATTTTATCTCAACTATTTTTTTGACCATCAAAACCCCAATGTAGTGACAATTTTTACCGAACTAATCTTTTAATATTATTTTTCGAATTTTTTTAGTTTTCTTTCTTTCTTTTTCCTTTCTCTTTTTTTTTCTTCATCTTCTTTATCTACAACCTCCGGCCAACGAGGTCGGCCTTGCCCACCCCGGGCGAGGTTCGACCTCGCCGCTTGCTCGGGGAGGGGTCGTCTCGCCGCCGGGGCGAGGCTCGGCCCCGCCGGCAACCGGCGAGGTTGGTCTCGGCCAAAAGCGGCAAGGTTGAGCTCGCCGCCGATGGCGAGGATGACCCCTCACCGGTAACTGGCGAGGTCGGCCTTGCCCCACCCCTGGCGAGGGGTTGTCCTCGCCGTCGCTGGCGAGACTCAACCTCGCCACTTCTGGGCGAGGCTGATCTCGCCAATTACGGCGGGGCCGAGCCTCACTAGCGACGGCAAGGACGACCTCTCGCAGGCAACTGGCAAGGTCGAACCCTCGCCCGGGGTGGGGCAAGGCCGACCTCGTCGGCCAGAGGTTGAAGATAAAGTAGATGAAGAAAAAAAAAAAGGAAAGGAAAGAGAGAAGAAAAGAAAAACAAAAAAAAAATTCGAAAAAATAATATTAAAATATTAGTTCGGGGTAAAATTATCACAGGTGTATCATTTTGGGATTTTTGGTGGTCAAAAAAATAGTTTGGGTTAAAATTGTCACAGATGTACCAGTTTGGGGTTTTTTGTGGTAAAAAAAATAGTTTTGGGTAAATTTATCACAGGTGTACCAGTTTAGGGTTTTTTGTGGTATTAACCCTTTACTTTACGCAGTGCTTTTTAATACAATTGTTTGTTGTTTTTTCTTTCTTTCTTTTCTAGACTAAGATAGGATTAGTTTAGATTCTTAAATGAAAACACAAAAACAAGATGCATGATTACATAGTGGACTAAGACTTTAGCATGAAAATGGTAAAAAAATAAATGCATGACAACTTAGATAACAACCATGATAAGTTTAGCGGTACCGAAATGGTGTTAATAGAAATATTAATGTAAGCTAGTCCTCAAACTCATGATCTCTCGTTGAGAAACCGAAATGAAACTCTCTCATTTCGGTTGGGTATTCTAGCCGACCCCCGACCTAGGCTAGTGACGACTCCTAAAAAAAATAAAATCGATCCGCTGTCACGCGAGGTATGGATTTAGGAAAAATTCACGTTCATGATCAATGGACCGTATGGATGACCAAAAGATCGATGCTTCGGTAAGCCGTCTTTTATGATGTGCCAAACGGACCGTATGGATGACTAAAAGATTTACGCTTTGGTAAGTCGTCTTTATGATGTGCCATGCGGACCGGTGGATGACTAAAAGATCTACGCTCGGTAAAGCTATCTTTTATGATGTGCCATATGGACCGCTTCATGAGCACTTACCTCTAAACCCGCTTCATCGAGTTCGGCCCCTGGAGAGGTAGGTCGTGACAAGCTTTGCGGCTCACTGGAGAATAGGTTACAAACCTAAGTGGATTAAAGCCGTAATAAACTTGTTGGTTGTTATCTCACTTGTCTGCATTTTATAGCATCGACTATATGTCAAAGTCGCGGGGGAAAATGAGGTAAGTCGCTAATCAAGTGTTAAATGTTTTTGTAGGTGAGAGTTATAAGGGGAGGCGTGTGTGTCAACCCTTTGTTTTGCAGGTGGTGAAAGGATGTATGCGTGTATGTTGGGTTATATTGAAGTGTTGTTTGCTTTAAATTCAAACGCATGTTTACCCGCTTTAGCATGACACAATCCACCCACGTCTCGCGGTCTAAAACCCCAGATCGCTTTATGATACCTTTAGGAGATATTAAGAATGGAATCCGCATGTGAATCCATGTGGTAATCCATTCATCAATATCGCTCATCTTGATTAGTAAGAAGTGCATTGATCGACATTAGTAGCGGTAGGTAAACTCTTCTTATCTAATCAAGGTGGGGACCTTGAACTTTTAGAATCCTACCCTTAGGCGTCAAACCTCACGTACTCATGCGATGTGTCGATGTTTTTGCCATTCTTTTCACGGTAAGGTTGATTGTATCGTTTTAATATATTTACTGTAATTTCACTTACGTCATTTCAATTTCATATTATAGTTCTTTCTATAACGCGTGGTGATTAATCTCGATGCTCCAAATTAGGGTTAGTCAAAATGGATATGTCAAAGATTCGAGTCATCCCCATACCTAGAGCTCTCGTGGTCATGTGGGAAAGCCTTGAGCCAAAGTACAAGGATTACATGGAAAAGAGGATTGGATACCTTCCCGCTCTTTTATACATCGAGCCTCGTGTCGCCATGATTAAGGCATTATCCCAATTTTGGAACTCAAAGACATCCACTTTTGTGTTTGGTCGAAATGAATTGACCCCTACAATTGAGGAGTACAATATTGCCATTGGAAGAGTCGGTTCTTTTGGCCTAGTTAGTCCTCCGATAGATATAGATCCTATAACTCTTTTGAGCCAATTCTTAGGAGTTGACTGTGACATTCTGAATTTCGACCCATTTTTGGGATATATAAAACGTGTATTTCGCCAGTGCGCTTATAATAAAATCTCGCCCGGAACTGATCACTCTTGAGTTATTTTTAAATTAGAGATTTCGCTAGATTCGCACTTGATCGAATTTGGCCGTTATTTAGAGCCCGAACTTTGGTGTCGAATTTCTAGGAGTTTCATGACGAATTCAATTGGACGGTGTCGATATTATTGTGGCCATCGTCGACATTGCCCGGGATAAGTGAAAAGTGAAATTTTAACCGGGTGCGGATTTGGACTAGTAGACCTCTCTCGTAGTGTGTTTTATTTGATTTCTTTTGATCTTTTTCCTAATTTATAATTAGGGTTTTTCGTGGGCCGTTGGATCGACTTTGAGTTCGAATATGGGCCGTCGGATCGCACTCGATTACGTTTGACTTTTTCTTCTCTCTCTCTCTCTCTACTCTCTGCAACACGCTTCCCTCGGTCACGTCCCTTCTCTCTCTACATGCAGACCTGTCCCCTCTCCTCTCTCTCTCTCTCCTCTTTCCTCTCTCCTTCTTCTTCTTCTTTGGCCGCGGCTTCTGCTTCCTCCTCCTTGCTGCCCGACGCCGACCGCCGCTCGCCGAGACTAGCCTAGCCACCGCCCCCCATCCGCCTTACGCCGCCTCGCCCTACCAAGCCGCGCCACCTCTTGTCGCCCGCGACCGCCTGTCGCCGGCCTGCCCGCACTGCACGAGAGCAGTAGCTCGCCGCTGCGTTCGCCGTGGCCCGGCGCTGCCCGCCGACCGTCCTTCGTCGCCCAGCCACCCGCGACGCAGCCGTGTCGCCTACGGCTGCCGCGCGACCTCCCTTTCCCCCCGTTTTTTCTTTCCCTGCCGCTTTTCCCTATTTCAGCCCCTAGCCTGCCGCGCCGCATGCCGCTCGCTCCGCTGCCGCCGCTCTACCTCCACCACTCGCCTCTCCTTAGCCACCTTCGCCACCCCGTCGCCCTTGGCCGCCACCACCTCCCTTCCCCGTTCGCCATCCCTTCCTCGCTTCGCCCGTCGCCCACCGCCATGCCCGACCAACCGATTGCCGCCGTGCTACCGGCCACCGCCGCCCTCGCCGGCTCGCCGTCGCCACCAAGCTCCCCCCTCAGCCGCCATCACCACTGCTATTCCAGCGAGACCTCCCTCTGCCGCTTCATCCTCCGTTCCACCCTCCCCGTACTGCTGCTGCCGCTGCCGCCGCCTAGTCGCCGCGGAGCCGCTGCTGCCCGAGAGGCCCTCGCTCGCCCTCGCCGTCACGCCTCGTACCCCACGGCGCGAGCATCCCAACCTTGGTCGATGAACCGCGACGTCCCAGGAAACGTCGCCGACCCACGCCCAAAACAGAGATCAAGCACAAGCGGAAGCATTAAATAAATAAACCCAAACAACTACAATATGAGCCAAGGATAGCCATACATCAAACACCAACGTAGAAAATAATTACACATTTATATTACTATTAAAAACCATTTGTACAATATTTAAAAGTACAAACAAAAAGGTACACACGATCAGTAGCCACTTGGTCAAAAAGTGGTAAGCGGCTAGGGAGGTCAGGCTAAAACTTAGGTAGTAGGTTACACCAAAAAGTAGCGGCCCTCCTTACTAACTAAGGACACTAGACGACCCTATGGCTCCCGGGCCGGGATCGGAAGACTCGGTGGGATCGTCTGACAACTCCTCGGAGGCGTCCTCACTAGACCCTGACTCCTCCGAATCCATGACTCGTGCTCGCTCGTCCTCGGAGTCCGGCTCCAACTCCGGGTCCAGGTAAATCTCAAAACCCTCCTCGTCTGATCCCAGCTCTGCAACCTCTCTGTCCTCCTCTACGTCCTGCTCCATGGCCTCGGGTTCGTCATCCTCCTCCTCATCCATAGGATTGGGGTCCTCCACTAGTACATTGGGCTCCTCATCCATCTCTTCCTCCTGCCTCATCCACTCGAGCGTGACCTCAGGGTCTATCACCTCACCATCAGCCTATAATTGGCTGCATTAACCCAAGATATCGATCGGGATATCAAAGGTCCCGAGGGCTCTCCCACATTTCCATCGGCATCCCGGTGGTACCATGCCACGTACTCCTGCTTCTGGTAAAAATACTCGCCTATATTCACAATTAGTTCTGATCGATACCTCACAAAAGCCTCCCCATTTCCTGAGGGGTAGGTACTAGTATACTGCCGGATCTGCAGAGGGATCCCAAAAAGAGGCGGTGGTCTCTCCATCCTCACGGCCGGGGGTCTGAAAAGTTTCGGTTTACACAACCGTGAGACGAATCTCAGCGGGTTCAACCCCTAAACCTAGGCTAGGCTAGCATGCAATCTCCTGATCGGAAATAAATATTTAAATCACAATACAACAATAATCAAACCATTCTCTGACCCTGCAAGTTAGAAAGATCAACATATAATAGTCACGGCACATCCGTGGCACGCATAATCACACGTATGCCAATCGCATGCTCATGCACCGATTCTCACACTTTCGCAAGCCAGTCCATGCATGTTCATGCATGCAAATGTCATCGACATGTCACGTGCATTTCCCGCCCACTAGCCCACACCGGCACACCGGCAATCGCCCAATTTATTATTTATTACGACTCGAGTCAACAATATTCACGGCCCGGTGCGTCTAGCCTCGCTTCAAAGTGCATGAGGCGCAAAGAACCGATCTCGGCCCAAAGGTCTCTAGCCTCGCTTCAAAGTGCATGAGGCGCAACACCGATCTCTTTACGAACCGAGCCTGCTTCAAAGTGCATGAGGATGGTCATCTTCCGGACGTACCGGGCATCGTCCTGCTTCAAAGTGCATGAGGACGGTATCGACCCGAAGGTCACGACCCGAAGGTCCTTAGGTGATCACACAACTCATTATTATCTGAACCCAGCATATGACGCTTCGGGATATTTTAGGTGATCACACACTCATGACAGGCACGCATTCTCGCACAATTCCACCACATGCCTCACTCTAGGCATACATAATGCGTGTCCATGTTATGCGATGCAATGCACCATGAGCACCAATGAAATTCAATCACTCAATATCACAACACATGCTCAATTGGCCCAATTAATACCATGTGGCCCAACGTGCGATTCACAATTCAATAATTAATTTCAAACCAATCATTGGCCAATCGCACTCCACATAATTCAGCCACACGACATTCGACATGGTAGTACGAAATCAATCACAATTAAGCACAAATTACGTACAACCAGTCGACCCAGACCTACTCGGTAATTTTCCAATGGGCTCCGAAATTGGTCATTTAATCCAACTAATCTCCCCAAATAATTCTCATTAATCCACTAAATTTTCCCAATAATAATTTCTACCAATCAGTCCTCATCCCAGTCTGAAATATACACTGATACTACCTAGGCTAATCCAAAATGCACCGATAATACCTAAACCAATCTAGATAAACCAGTCCAGAAAAATGCACTATCAGTCCTAATCCGGGTTTAAGAATTTTACTCACTTAATCCAAGGTCACGATGACGGGAAACGGCAGCCGATCACTAGTGAACAGTGAAACCGGCGTCGGAATTCCCGGCGACGACGTACGGACGGCGGCCGGCGGTGTACGGATGGTGACGTACGGACCTGTACGGACACACTCGTACGGACACTGTACGGACAGGGGGGAAACGGGTGGCCGGCGAGGTGGCGGTGGCCGGCGCGACGGCCGTACGGACGGAGACCGTACGGTGCTACAGTACCGACGATACGGACACCATACGAACAGGTATGGTCGGCGTCGTACGGCGTGGCTGGACGGCTGGGTGGCAACGGAACGGCGATCCGAGCTCCAGTGCGGCGGCGGCAAGGCTCCGACGCGGCGGCGGCGCTAACCCGGGAGAGAAAAAGAGAGAAAAAGAGAGGGAAAGAGAGAGAGAAAGGGGCCTGGCGAGGCGAGGCCGAGGCCGGGGCCGAGGTGGTCGGCGGCGGGCACCTGGCGGCTAGCACGTGTTCTAGACTGCGGCTTGGCTGTTCTAGCAAGGCTAAACAAAAGAGAAAAAGAGGGAAAGAGAGAGAAATCGGGAGAGAGAGAGGGAGAGGATGGTCTGGCTAGATGAGGGTGAGAGGAGAGAGAGAGGGTCTTAACTTGGTCAAACATTAGGGGCTAGGGGCGCCAAGTGTCGCCAATCTACGCAAAATGACCAAAACGCCCCTAATCTAACGGCCATAATTAATCTTTATCCAAAAAGTGAAGGGTAAAATGGTCTTTTGGTCAAATAATGCAGCTGATAATCCATATTTAATTACCCCAAAATTTTTCGAAAATTCGGAACTGAAAACGGTCAAGGGGCAAAACTGTCATTTTTCCGGTCCCGGGGCGAAGTTCCGTTTTTCGCCCGTACCAACCCTCCATGTGCGTGGCCAACATAATGCGGTGTCGGAATCGCGAAATTCATCGCGCAAGCCCTCGAAAATCCACGTCAAAGTTTCGGGAATAAAATAATATTATTTTTTCAATTTTTGTCGAAATTCCAATTTTTTGCCATAACGACTCCTGGTATGCGTGGCCATCCAAAAATGGCATCGGCCTCGAAAAATAACCTCATTTGGCCTCGAAAAGCAACGCTGGCGTCCCAGGGGCAAAAACGTAATTTTTCACCCCCGGACCGAAATTCCAATTTTTACTCGTACTAACTCCAAACGTGTGTGGCCAGCGTGATATGACGTCAGATTCCCAAAAATAGCCTCTTAAGCCTTCGAAAATCGACATCGAAATCCGGGCCCAATTCCGTGAACAAAACCCGCTAAACTTCCAATTTCAGGGTCTCTCACTAACAGGCGGCTGTTTAGGGATTACGCGTATCGACCTAGGGCTATCCGTATCGTAATGGTCTCGATCATTGAGAGAATGAGAAATTATCACTAGTTCCAGAGGTCACGATCGTTTGGATCAAGTTCAGGACTGGTTGGCCACGTGTACTTTCGGTCTTGCAGAATCACCTGCGTCCTTATTGTACATCGTAGGCCTTGGCTAAACCCAATCCATTACCCTTTCCTACGATCGGCCCACGTTGGCCCAAAATATTCCCCCAGTGTCTCTCATGATCGGTGTCCGTTTCACGATAGGGTTCTCGGTCCACGTACTGCTTCTTAATTAGCCATACCCTATTGGTTAGTATCCCGAGAGTGATCAGCTCTGGGCGAGACTTACTAAAATGAAATGCGAATTAATATTAGTTTTATTGATCCCGGAATTACATCGAAATTCGGGCTGTTACAATTCTTCCCCCCTTACAAAAATTTCGTCCTCGAAATTTGCAATCTATCCTTATCTACTCAAATAACTGGGGCTATTGACGTCTCATAGATTCTTCGCTTTCCCACATGGCACCTTCTGTTCCATGGTGCTCCCAGACAACTTTGACCATCGGGATCGTCTTGTTCCTCAGCACGCGCTCTTTTCTATCCTCGATCCTGACTGGTCTCTCCACGTACGATACTTTATCGTCCACTTCTATCTCCTCATACCTTAAGACATGAGTCGGGTCTGGTTCATACTTTCTTAACATCGACACGTGGAAAACACTGTGTACTTGGGACAAATTGGGTGGCAAGGCAAGTCGGTAAGCCATATCTCCAATCTTTTACAAAATCTCAAATGGCCCGACATACCTAGGACTCAGTTTTCCCTTCTTGCCGAATCTAGATAATCCCTTCATAGGCGACACCTTAAGAAACACGTGATCTCCAACCTGAAACTCTAAAGGTCGTCGTCTTCGATCAGCATAACTTTTTTGACGATTTTGCGCCATTCTGAGTCTGTCTCGAATGACCTCAACTGCCTCAACGGTTTGCTGTATCAACTCTGGGCCCGTGATACTTCGTTCACCCACTTCATCCCAACACACTGGCGTCCTGCACGCCCTACCATATAAGGCCTCAAACGGTGCCATCTAAATGCTCTGCTGATAGCTATTATTATAGGCAAACTCCACCAAGTGTAACTATTCCTCCCATTTGCCTTGGAAATCTATCACACAAGCTCTTAGCATATCCTCCAGGGTTTGAATGGTCCTTTCAGACTGGCCATCTGTCTGTGGATGGTATGCCGTACTAAACTGTAACTTCGTTCCTAAGGCCGTTTGCAAACTTTTCCAAAAGTTGGCCGTAAATCTCGGATCACGGTCCGAAGTGATCGTTACTGGTACTCCATGCAACCTCACGATCTGCCTCACATACAAGTCTGCGTATCTATCCAACTCAAAGTCCTTTCGCACAGCCAGAAAGTGCGCTGATTTAGTCAGTCTATCCACTATTACCCAGATTGAATCATGTCCTTTCTGGCTTCTTGGCAGTCCTGTCACGAAATCCATTATAATATGTTTCCATTTCCACTCTGGGATTTCTAATGGTCTCAATAATCCTCTAGGCTTACAATGCTGTGCCTTCACTTGTTGACACGTCAAACACTTAGCTACATGCCTGGCCACATCTACTTCATCCCATTCCACCAATAGTGTTGTCTCAAATTCTAGTACATCTTCGTACTCCCCAGGTGGATACTGTAATTGCTCCTATGAGCTTCCGATAAGATTTCTTCCTTAAGTTTTATATCATCCGGCACACATAATCGCCCTATGAACTTTAGAACTCCATCCTCGGACACTTGAAAGTCCGGTTTCCTCTTAGCTGCATCTATCTCAATAATCTTTTGGATTTCTTGGTCCGTAGACTGTAGTTCCTTAATCTTGACCCGAATTTCTGGCTCAATCCTCAAGGCGGCCAGCAAATTCGATACTCGACTCATCTCGAACTTAAACTCGGAATCCCTGAGTCTTTCCAACAAGGTCCACTCCCTGACCATTAAATGCGCCAAACTAGACTTTCGACTCAAAGCATCTGCCACTCGATTGGTATTCCCAGGGTGATACAGAATGTCGCAATCATAATCCTTTAGAAGCTCCATCCATCGGCGCTGCCTCATGTTAAACTCTTTTTGCGAAAATAGGTACTTGAGGCTTTGATGATCAGTATAAATCTGGAATTTCTCTCCACACAAGTAGTGCCTCCAGATCTTAAGTGCAAACACGATAACAGCTAATTCCAAATCATGCGTCGGGTAATTCATCTCATGCGGCCTCAACTGACGCGACGCATATGCCACCACTTTTTCATGCTGCATCAGCACACAGCCCAATCCTCTTAGCGAAGCATCGCTATAAATCTCGAATCCTCCTGGGCCCGACGGAATGGTCAATACAGGGGCAGCCATTAATCGGTGTTTCAATTCCTGAAAACTCCTTTCACACTTGTCATCCCATTCAAACTTCACCTCCTTCTTAAGCAGCCTCGTCATTGGCATGGCTATCGATGAAAATCCTTCTACGAATCGCCTGTAATAGCTAGCCAATCCGAGAAAACTTCGAATCTCCGTTACTGATGTCGGTCTAGGCCACTTGGTAACTGCTTCAATCTTAGCTGGGTCTACAGAGATTCCATCCCCAGAAACGATATGTCCAAGGAATCCCACTCTGTTGAGCCAAAACTCACACTTGCTGAACTTGGCATACAATGCCTGCTCTCTCAAGGTCCGTAGCACTTCAATCAAGTGTACCTCATGTTCCTCGGGGCTCTTAGAGTACACTAGTATATCATCAATAAAAACTATCACAAACTGATCCAGATATTCCTTGAACACTCGATTCATCAAGTCCATGAAAGCGGCTGGGGCATTCGTTAATCCGAAGGGCATAACCGTAAACTCATAATGCCCGCATCTAGTTCTGAAAGCAGTCTTGGGAATGTCCTCATTTCTGATCCTTAGCTGATGGTACCCGGTCCTTAAATCTATTTTGGAAAACACCGAGGCTCCTTGCAACTGATCAAACAGATCATCAATCCTTGGCAGTGGGTACTTATTCTTTACTGTCACTTGGTTCAGCTGCCGGTAATCTATACACAATCTCAGAGTTCCATCTTTCTTCTTGACAAACAGGACTGACGCTCCCCATAGAGACACACTAGGGCGAATAAAGCCTTTGTCCAGTAGTTCCTGTATCTGGACCTTTAACTCTTTCAATTCTGATAAAGACATCCTATACGGTGCTTTTGAAATCGGTTCCGTCCTTGGCGCCAATTCAATCAACTTCTTTTCTTGCGCATTATCCGAGAAATAATTTTTTCATAAAAGTTTTCCACAAACACAGCCCAAGTCGGGGCCGTTCCTACCGGAAACACTCTACCTTCCACGGCATTCCACCAATCATTTGCACCCTCTTGTAACTGATAAACCGCCAATGTCACTTTTTCCTCCTCGGTGCACCCCAAAACTTTGAAGGTTTTCAAAGTTTTGGCCAAAGGTTTTCCTCCTCGCTCTTCTATCCATCTTGGCGCAGCCTCGGGTCACCGCGACCATGAAATTTAGGCGGCTTCAATTTCATAAACTGTTCTACTAACTCAGGCATCTCGCTAACCCCGGCCGGGCCGAGCCTGTCCCCATATTGGCTTGATTTTCATTTACCGCAGCAGCGGCTACAGTCTCAACGGCCTGGGCGGCTACATTATCTTGCCCTTGAGCTTGCCTATCCAGCACATTCCCGATTCTTTCTAATACCCGTAGAACTCCTTCCATACGTGGATCTTCCACCGGTCTAACATCAACTCGAGGGTCTACTGCAGCTCCCACATTAACCCCAAGGTTCTCTACTGCTCTATCTCGAGCATGACCTCTACCTCTGGTTCCTCTTCCTGCACCCCTTCTGGGAACTCTTCCTATACCTCTCCCCTCGCTACTCATCTTGGCTACTTGGTTCTACAACTACCTGCTATAATTCCACAAAGGAATTAAAGACTTAAATCAATCTATCCCAGTCCTAAGTCCTAAGCAGGTATTAAACAACAATCAAACAATCAGCATGCGGCTTAATAAGAATTAGCCAACTCATCACCCAAGGGATTTGCATACTCACCTCAGGTTCTGCCGAACCTGCACTTTACGGGTCATTTCCATAAACACTCAATCATCACACAACTGTCAGGAGATGCATGTAGCACACAAGGTCACCCTACTGGCTACCCATGGTCTCATCTCTCCTTATCACTCCAGGCTTCGACCCGATTGGACCGAACTGACCTTGCTCTGATACCAATTCGAACGGGGATGTCACGCCCCATACCCCACGGCGCGAGCATCCCAACCTCGGTCGATGAACCGCGACGTCCCCAGAAACGCCGCCGACCCACGCCCAAAATAGAGATCAAGCACAAGCGGAAGCATTAAATAAATAAACCCAGACAACTACAATATGAGCCAAGGATAGCCATACATCAAACACCAACGTAGAAAATAATTACACAATTATATTACTATTAAAAACCATTTGTACAATATTTACAAGTACAAACAAAAAGGTACACGCGATCAGTAGCCACTTGATCAAAAAGTGGTAAGCGGCTAGGGAGGTTAGGCTAAAACTTAGGTAGAGGGCTACAGTCCAAAAAGTAGCGGCCCTCCTTACTAACTAAGGACACTAGACGACTCTATGGCTCCCAGTCGGGATCGGAAGACTCGGTGGGATCGTCTGACAACTCCTCGGAGGCGTCCTCACTAGACCCTGACTCCTCCGAATCCATGACCCGTGCTCGCTCGTCCTCGGAGTCCTGCTCCAACTCCGGGTCCAGGTAAATCTCAAACCCCTCCTCGTCTGATCCCAGCTCTGCAACCTCTCCGTCCTCCTCTACGTCCTGCTCCATGGCCTCGGGTTCGTCATCCTCCTCCTCATCCATAGGCTCGGGGTCCTCCACTAGTACATTGGGCTCCTCATCCATCTCTTCCTCCTGCCTCATCCACTCTGGGCGTGACCTCGTGGTCTATCACCTCACCATCGCCTATAATTGGCTGCATTAACCCAAAGATCATCGATCGGGATATCAAAGGTCTTGAGGGGCTCTCCCACATTTCCATCGGCATCCCGGAGGCACCATGCCACGTACTCCTGCTTCTGGTAAAAATACTCGCCTATATTCACAATTAGTTCTGATCGATACCTCACAAAAGCCTCCCCATTTCCTGAGGGGTAGGTACTAGTATACTGCCGGATCTGCAGAGGGATCCCAAAAAGAGGCGGTGGTCTCTCCATTCTCACGGCCGGGGGTCTGAAAAGTTTCGGTTTACACAACCGTGAGACGAATCTCATCGAGTTCAACCCCTAAACCTAGGATAGGCTAGCATGCAATCTCCTGACCGGAAACAAATATTTAAATCACAATACAACAATAATCAAACCATTCTCTGACCCTGCACGTTAGACAGATCAACATATAATAGTCACGGCACATCCGTGGCACGCATAATCACACGTATGCCAATCGCATGCTCATGCACCGATTCTCACACTTTCGCATGCCAGTCCATGCATGTTCATGCATGCAAATGTCGTCGACATGTCACGTGCATTTCCCGGCCCACTGGCCCACACTGGCACGCTGGCAATCGCCCAATTTATTATTTATTACGACTCGAGTCAATATTATTCACGGCCCGGTGCGTCTAGCTTGCTTCAAAGTGCATGAGGCGCAGCAACCAATCTGGCCCAGTGTCTCTAGCCTGCTTCAAAGTGCATGAGGCGCAACACTGATCTCCTTACGAACTAGAGCCTGCTTCAAAGTGCATGAGGATGGTCATCTTCCGGACGTACCGGGCATCGTCCTGCTTCAAAGTGCATGAGGACGATATCGACCCGAAGGTCACGACCCGAAGGTCCTTAGGTGATCACACAACTCATTATTATCTAAACCCAGCGTATGACGCTTCGGGGTATTTTAGGTGATCACACACTCATGGCAGGCACGAATTCTCGCACAATTCCACCACATGCCTCACTCTAGGCATACATAATGCGTGTCCATGTTATGCGATGCAATGCACCATGAGCACCAATGAAATTCAATCACTCAATATCACAACACGTACTCAATTGGCCCAATTAATACCGTTTGGCCCAACGTGCGATTCACAATTCAATAATTAATTTCAAACCAATCATTGGCCAATCGCACTCCACATAATCAGCCACACGACATGCGACATGGTAGTATGAAATCAATCACAATTAAGCACAAATTACGTACAACCATTCGACCCGGACCTACCCGGTAATTTTTCAATGGGCTCCTAAATTGGTCATTTAATCCAACTAATCTCCCAAATAATTCTCATTAATCCACTAAATTTTTCCAATAATAATTTCTACCAATCACCCTCATCCCAACAAATATACACTCGATACTACCTAGGCCACCCAAAATGCACCGATAATACCTAAACCACCCATAAAAATGCACTATCACCCCTAATCCGGGTTTACGAATTTTGCTCACTTAATCCAAGGTCACGACGACGGGGAACGGCAGTCGATCACTGGTGAATAGTGAAACCGATGGCGGAATTCCCGGCGACGGCGTACACGGACGGCGGCCGGCGTGTACGACGGCAACGTACGAACCTCAGACGGACACACCGCATGCATATCGTATGGATAGGAAGGAAAACGGTGGCCGGCGAGGTGGAGGTGGCCGGCGCGACGGCTGTACGGAAGGAGACCGTACGGTGCTACAGTACCGACCATACGGACACCGTACGGACAGGTACGGTCGGCGTCGTACGGCGTGCTGGACGGCTGGGTGGCGACGGAACGGCAATCCGAGCTCCAGCGCGGCGGCGGTGCTAACCCGGGAGAGAAAAAGAGAGGGAAAGAGAGAGAGAAAAGGGTCGGACAGAGGCGAGGCTGAGGCTGGGGGCTAAGGTGGTCGATGGCGGGGCACGGCGGCCGGCGGCGGTGCTCCGGTGACCGGCGGCTTGCTCCGGCAAGGCCAAACAAGAGAGAAAAAGAGGGAAAGAGAGAGAAATCGGGAGAGAAAGAGGGAGAGGATGGTCTGGCCAGATGAGGGTGAGAGGAGAGAGAGAGAGGGTCTTAACTTGGTCAAACATTAGGGGCTAGGGGCGCCAGTGTCGCCAATCTACGCAAAATGACCAAAACGCCCCTAATCTAACGGCCCTAATTAATCCTTATCCAAAAAGTGAAGGGTAAAATGGTCTTTAGGTCCAATAATGCAGCTGATAATCCATATTTAATTACTCCAAAATTTTTCGAAAATTCGGAACTGAAAACGGCCCAGGGGCAAAATCGTCATTTTTCCGGTCCCAGGGCGAAGTTCCGTTTTTCGCCCGTACCAACCCTCCATGTGCGTGGCCAACATAATGCGGTGTCGGAATAGCGAAATTCATCGCGCAAGCCCCCGTAAATCCACGTCAATGTTTCGGGAATAAAATAATATTATTTTTCCAATTTTTGTCGAAATTCCAATTTTTGGCCATAACGACTCCTGGTATGCGTGGCCACCCAAAAATAGCGTCGGCCTCGAAAAATAACCTCATTTGGCCTTGAAAAGTAACGCTGGCGTCCCGAGGGGCAAAATCGTAATTTTTCACTCCCGGACCGAAATTCCAATTTTTACTTGTACTAACTCCAAACGTGTGTGGCCAGCGTGATATGACGTCAGATTTCCAAAAATAGCCTCTTAAGCCTTCGAAAATCGACATCGAAATCCGGGCCCAATTCCGTGAACAAAACTCGCTAAACTTTCAATTTCAGGGTCTCTCACAAACGGGCGGCTGTTTAGGGATTACGCGTATCGACCTAGGGCTATCCATATCGTAATGGTCTCGATCATTGAGAGAATGAGAAATTATCACTAGTTCCAGAGGTCACGATCGTTCGGTTCAAGTTCAGGACTGGTTGGCCACGTGTACTTTCGGCCATGCGTAATCACCGCATCCCTATTGTACATCGTAGGCCTTGGCCAAACCCAATCCATTACCCTTTCCTACGATCGGCCCACGTTGGCCCAAAATATTCCCTCAGCGTCTCTCATGATCGGTGTCCGTTTCACGATAGGGTCCCCGGTCCACGTACTGCTTCTTAATTAGCCATACCCTATTGGTTAGTATCCCGAGAGTGATCAGCTCTGGGCGAGACTTACTAAAATGAAATGCGAATTAATATCAGTTTTATTGATCCCGGAATTACATCGAAATTCGAGCTGTTACACCTGCTGCCACCGAGCTGCTATCGCCTCAGCCGAAGCTCGTTGCTGCCCGGCTGTGGCCAAGAGCCTTGTCGATTGCCGCCGCTGCCGCTATCCCGATGATTTCTCCGCTGCCCCACTCTGTTTTCCTTGCTCAAGTCTAGGTAAGCGACACCCTAAACCTTGTCTAGGACTTTGGATATCAATAGACTTGTTTAGGGGTCGTTTGGAGTGGAAATGGTGGCTGTTATGGACTGTTTGGTGCGGATTAGGTGGCTGATTTGGTGCGGTTTAGTGAAGAAAATGGTGGTGAGTTCGGGATGGGTGATTGGGTTGGAACGTAGGCTGAATCGAGGTGGTTTATTGCTGATTTTAGGGCTGGTTTGGGGGTCGTATAATGCTGGAAATTATGTCAAGTTTATTGATTATTCGTGTGTGATTCAATGTCCGACTTGGTGATTGTTCGTGTGGTTTATATGTGACTGATTTAGGGGTGGATTTGGGGCCGTCATTGGGTGAGTTGTTGGCTGGTTTTTAAGGTCGAGTTAGGGGTTGTCACGAGCCGGGACGTTAGCTAGTCCGGGGGACTAATATCGGACAAGTTTTGGATTAAAATGTGGACCTTATTGTATCGGTGTGGCGAGCTAAGTGTGGCTGGTGGTTATTCGAATTATGGGCTGATTCAATGCTTGATATTGTGTGTTCACGTGATGATTTGATGACGAGTAATGGCTGACCTTGATTGACTGTTTGTGAGTGTGCGGGCGTGACTGTTATTTGGTGGAACTGTGGCCTCGTTGGCGTAAGTATGGCGAATTGTGTTGTGGTCGTTTGGAAATGGTTGTGTGATATTTGATTCTGTGAAAGACGTGAAATTGATTGAATTAAGTGGCGTGTGTGTTTTCTTGAAAAAGCTCGGATTGATCGGAGGGCTGCCAACCTGAGACGTGGTTACGCGGGTGTGGCGAGAAAGGCAAGAAAAGACCTGAGGCGTGTTTATGCGGGTCATTGGAGGATGCTGAGCCCAAGGCGTGTTTACGCGGGCTGTGGAAGGAAAGTTGGACCTGAGGCGTGTTTACGCGGGTCATTGGAAAGAAAGTTGGGCCTGAGGCGTGTTTACGCGGGCTGTGAGAATGAGCCTGAGGCGTGTTTATGCGGGCTATGAGAGTGGGCCTGAGGCGTGTTGACGCGGGCTATGGGAAAGGACCTGAGGCATGTTTACGCGGGTCGTGGATAGTTAGATGGACGTGCATGTGGAATGTGCTTGATTGAATTGGGTGAACGCACGTGTGTATGGCGCTCGAATGATTGTGATATGTGCTTGGGGCTATTTTTGCGTTATAGTGTTTGACCAATATACAGAGTTGGTGTGTGATTGGAGGTGAGGTAAGTATGTCTATGTGTATTCCAATTTGTCGTCGGTTAGATTGCATGTTGAAACTTGTCTGGGTACGCATTGGCCTATGTGGGGTTTAGGGGTCTGCTTATTGAGATTTATCTCATTCCCTGTTGTTAAATATTTTTAGGTTTGGAGTGACGGATAGTCGTCACGTGTGGTTTAGAGACCGGGAGTGACCTTGGGCATTTGATATTTCGTTCCATCTTTGGATGTCCCTTTTTTGTATAGTGAAGTAGGCTACCCAACCCTTGTTCCCTTTTTATGTTGTGTATTTGTGAATGCTGTAGGGCTATCCCTTGTCATTATTAATTGTCTGGGTTGTTTGATTTCGCTTCCGCTGGCGTACGACTTTGGGTGTTTCGTTTGGGTTGGCGACGCATCCTAGGACGTCGCGTTCAATACGACTGTCGAAGGGGTGTCGCGAGCCCGTTGGGGTTCGGGGCGTGACATTGACATTCTCCAAATCAAAGGCGTCCTTAGAGGAAATTCCAATGCACTCCCTTTTGCATTCTTAGAACGACATTTTTCTAGTTTGCTAAAAGAAACGGGTAATCAAATTCCTCGCATCTTTCTCTTAGCATTTCTTGGTTTTATGGTCTTTCCATACACCAAAAAGACTATGGATCCGTTGGTAATTCACATTGTCAATCAAGTGTGTATGTTCAAGAGATTCTCCAATATGATCCTAGGTGAGACCTTCGTATCACTCAATAGGTTTAAACAAAACAAAATTGGTACTTTTAGAGCCTCGATAGGTTTACTCCAAATTTGGTTGGTCTCTCACTTTAAAGATTTTGGTTTGAGCTTGAAAATCATAGGTGTATCCAAAGATTGTCATCCTATCTCACTTTTCCAAGAAAAGGAAGAAATCTTTCCTTATTGGTCATTCTCAATTTGGTTTAATTTTTTCAAGAACCTTGTTCCAAATCAAATCCAATGGCATGTTCGTTGGCTTGGAAATCCCGAGGTGCGCCTTAATAACGGATTCGACAACCCAATCCCACTTTTGGGTCTCACGGGGTCTACGTCATATTACCCTTTTAGGGTGATCCGTCAATATCGCGCGCTTCAAAAGATTCCACCATTCCTCAAGTTGGGGCTATATCGTCTTGACTATCGCAAAGATGTCATCTAAAAAGGCCAAATGGCAGATTTGAAGGAAATGATCAAGTCCATCATTGATATGTGGTACAGATGCCACCTGGAGCCGATTCTCATTATCGACGAGTCGGAATTGGAAGGTGAAATGAAGATACATCATGCATTGCCGGAGTATATATACCGTTGCCTCGAGCCCGAGCTTAAAGTGGATCTCCCTAATGTCCCCGAGAAGCCAACTTAACAAGCTATAACTGCAAGAGCTCTTAGGGAAAGGGATGAGGCTTTAGCCGAGGTTAAACATTTGACCCAAGAAAACAAGCGAATTCGCCTCGTACCTAAAGAAGATCCATTAGGAGTTTAGCTATATTCCATGAGGAAATCTCATTTCATGTAATTTTCATTTTATAGATTTGATGTATAGGGTTTCCTTTTTACTCATTTTAGTAATGATGTAATAGGATTCTCTTCTTGTTTTAAGATTGATCTATAGGGATTGCATTTTACGAATTTTGTTGTTAATAGTGAAATTTCCTTTGTGTGCACTTTCTTTTTTCGAGATTCTAATGGAATATAAATGGCGCATCTTGATTAATCATCGCATGTTACCTCTTCAATTGTATAATTTCTTGTGAAGAAATTTTGACAAGAGATTATTCACATGATATTGGGATCATGGGAATATTTCTTATCTCTATTTCATCCAAAGAAAATATAAAATTGAAGGGTTTTATATATTTTCGTCTCAATTCATTTTCCGCATATTAACTTGATTTCTATTTTTTTTAATAAAAAGTACTAAAATACAGCTGAGACGCATTCTATTATACGCACCCGTCGCCAAGCAAGGATGGAAAATGAGGACACTCGTACCCGCGTTATTACCATCGAGAATTAGATGCCACAAATGATGGTGCTCTTAACTGATCTTTCAAACCAAGTAAAGAACCTCACAACTGTGGCTCCTGCTGCTGCAGCTTCTACTCCCAATGCACCTACTAACGCACCGGTGGCAGATCCTGCTGACAAAGGACTTGCTGAAGAGGTCCCCATTAATGCTACTCCCATTGTTGTTGATTTGGAAGCTCCACCTAAGGAGTCCCCTGCTGTTCACCCAGATGAAGAGAGTGTGAGACGTCTCGCAAAATTGGAAGAATGCATGTGCATGCTACAAGGTTACCAACTCCAAGGCTTCGATAAGCCGTCACCTTTTACAAAAGTGAAGGTTCCTGATTTTTACAAGGATTCTGAATTTTCAAGAAAGTACGATGGAACTAGGTGCCTAAAGACCCATTTGAGGTATTATTTGAGCAAAATGGCTCATTACTCCGATAACACTCCGCTGTTAATTAGCACTTTTCAAGAAAGCTTGATTGATTCCACCTTAACGTGGTTCATCAAGTTGGATTTGGAGAAAATTTGCACTTGAAAAGACCTCGCAGATGAATTCCTCCAACAATACAAGTTTAATACCGAAATTGCTCCAACCCGTGAAGAGCTGGCCCAGGTTGATAAAAGGAGAAATGCAACTTTTAGAGCGTACGCCCAAAGGTGGAGAACTACGGCGTCCCAAGTCAAACCTCCGCTGTCCGAGAAAGAGATCAGGCAATTGTTTCTTCGAGCTCTGCCTCGAGAATACTTCGAGAAGATGTTTAATAACACTTGCATCAATTTCCCTGCAATGGTTGAACTGGGAGAACACATTGAAGGAATCATGCGAGAGGGTTGATTATCCGAGATGACGACTCGCAAATTTACCCAAAGAAAGATAAGGAGCCAATGGTGGAGGTTGCTTACATTCAAAATCCTAATACTCAAAAGCCGTTTAACACACCAGTTCAAAAGTCCACCATGAAAGCAGGAGGCTCTTCCCGAAATTTTGATCGAAAAGGAAAAGCTCCACAAAGACAATTCACTCCATTGCCAAGACCTATGTCCCAGTTGCTGCCAGTGTTGATTGAATGAAGGCTCGTAGCAAAAGAAATCCCGAGAGACAACTTGCCAAAGTTTGCTTGGTTTGACTTAACAAAATCTTGCGAGTACCACATGGATGAAAAGAGCCATGATGTGGACAGTTGTTATGTTCTCAAGGTTAAGATCCAAAACCTACTGGATAAGGGGATCTTGACATTTAAGGATGCTACACCAAATGTTCAACAAAATCCACTCCCCAATCATGTCGAAACTGTTAATGTGATATTTGGAGACGAGAATGAGAAACCTTTCTTGGTCAACGTGGCAAAACTGGAGGAGTTATTGACTGTAACTGGATGTCAACCAAAAGGAGGAGACATCTCCCAAGAGGAGAAAATGTATTGCCTAGCCAAGATGGCTGCTTTAGGCATAATTTAGCCATTTTAAGAAAAGAAACCCGAAGGGTCCATCGAGACCGTTGTAATCGATTTGTTGTCTGAAAATTTCTCTTGCAAGTTCATAGACGAAGTCTCATGCTCTAAGTCGAACGAGGATGGATACGGGCTAGATGTTGACGAACCTTGGAGTGACACATATTCCGATTTGAAATGTGAAAGCAAGAATGCCCATCGAGATCGTGAGTTTGTGAAGAAGGCCCACGAGAAAAGCTTGAAAGACATTATTCTAACTAGATGGAACGACAAAGATAATAGAGAAGTTCCTTCCGACACCGATTCGGAATTTGAATACCATATCTCCTACTGGGATCGAGAGTTCGTTAGGAAGGCAATCAAAAAGGGTGAAATTATTGACACCCTCGGACAGCCGAGTGGTAAATATGATTTCATGGTAAAACACACTCCTCCTCCAAGCGCTTTTATCGACCCTAAGACTATCGTCCTAAGTGGATGGGGGCTCGAATTTGAAGATGATATAGCCGTGATTGATCCTGTTGTGCTTGAATTGAATGCTACTTGTGAAATCCAAGCGCATGTTATGGAACCTGTGGTTATAGATTTAATGGCCGATAGCTTCAAGGATATAAAGATCTCCAATGAGGACTTTGAGCCTATTGTGATTGAGCTACCACCCAAGAAAGATGAGAATTTGAAGGCAAGAGCACCCCCTCTTTATGACTCCAAGGTAGTTCCTTGGAATTATGAGTCCAATGAGATCGACGCTGTTACTTGGTCAGGCTGATGTTTTCCATCTTGTGAAGGTGTCGAGAAAAAGGCTGTAACTGAAGAGGAGGCGGAGCAACTTCTCAAGACCCTCAAAACGAGTGAAGCAGAAGTGATCGAGTAGTTAAGAAAAATGCTGTCTCAGATCTCGTTACTCGAACTATTCAAGTCTTCCGAGAGGCATAGGAATGCTCTATTAAAAATTCTTAATGAAGTATATATACCTGAGACAATCAGAGAGGTACAGTTGGAAGATTTCGTAGGTGCCATCCTTCTTAGGGATCAAATTTCCTTTTCCGAAAAGGACTTGCCACCAGAAGGGCAAGCGCACTCTAAGGCATTATACATCTCTGTTCAACACTTCGATACAAAGATATCGAGAGTACTTGTTGATAACAATTCAGCTCTTAACATCTGTCTGTTAGCAATCTTGCGCCGTCTGGGTGTGTGTATAAATAATGTTCGTCCTTCTAACACCCCAGTCAGAGCCTTTGATGGCATGAAGAAGGAAGTTGTAGGAGAGATTTACCTATAATTGATGATTGGTCCAGTCATGTTCACCCAGAAATTTCAAGTGCTCGACATCCCAAGTAACTTCAGCTTATTGCTGGGATGATCTTGGATTCACGCTGCGGGTGTTATACCCTCAAGTTTGCATCAGATGATCTACTTCATTGTGTGTGGCAAGATTATAACTGTCCATTGCGAGAAGGATACCGAAACCTTCAACAATACTGCAATTCCCTACGTGGAGCCAGAAGTAAAAAGGGAATCAAGCTACCATTCATTCGAGTTAATGTCAGTAGCTCATGTGCCCGCAAGTACCGTCATAAGGAAGCCTCACTATTCAAAGGCGACCCTTATGTCTAGCAAAGTGCTGATCGAGTATGGATTCAGTGTTGGCAAAGGATTAGGTAAGCTATCCCATGGCATCCTCACACCCGTTAAGGTGACCAAGAGAAGGAAACAAGAAGGGTTAGGTTACCAAGGTAATCAACAAGATCAAGGTAATTGGAAAGGCCCGAACATCAAAGAAAAGAGTTATCGACATGTGCTCCCTCCTCCATTGAAAGATTTCTTCCCTGGACCGCCGAAGTTGCTCCAAGATGAAGAAGTAGATATCCATGGTTACGTTGACTTGTTTGAAGAGGGCTTTGTGGGTGCCATTTTCGAAAGTTTTGAGGATGATTCACCTACCAATCCCACTGTGTAAGGGATGTTCCCGTGTTCTACTTTGCTTTCAGTTGTAATCCATCTAATTCTCCCTTGCGAGGGACTTTCATTTGTTGATTTCACTTGTTCATTTCATATGTTGTAATAATTCGGATCATGAACTTTTGATCCAAAACGCTATACGACATTTACTGCATATTAATTAAAGCATTCTCATGTTTGGTTAATAGATGTGTGAAAGTATACCAAACCAGCCCTATGATGATGCTTTGAGGCCTGGGCTTTTGCACGATCTATAGTTTTCAAAACAATCCGTTGGAACGAGGATGTCCAATGATATGAGGACGAGTTCCCCATGAAATTTTCAAAAACCTGAAATTCGAAAGGTTTTTTTTTTTATCACATTTGCATGTATTACATTTATTATCTTCATATACTAATCATTTTTTATTTCATCTCAGGTATAACACTTTGCATAATCATGATAGTCATATGCATGGCTCGGATTCATGTCCAAAAGACTCTTGCGAACCCGATTATTCTGATCTCGAAAATGAAGAAGATTCCAAGGTTATTAAAAGAGAATGTATTCGACATGAAGAATCCAAACCTCCCACTAAAGAACAAACTGTCATTGTAAATTTGGGTGATTATGAAAATTCCAAAGAAACAAAGATTGGGGCAAGTCTCTCTCAAATAGATGCCGATCGACTGATCGAACTCTTGAAGGAGTACCGGGATGTCTTTGCTTGGTTCTATGCTGATATGCCGGGTCTGGACCCCAACATTGTAGAACACACATTACCTCTTGATCCTGCCATTTCGCCTAAGAAATAGAAGCTTAGGAGGACAAAGCCAGAATTATCTAAGAAGATTGAGGAAGAAGTCATGAAACTATTGGAAGTTGATTTCATGGAAGTTACTCATTATGCCGACTGGATTGCTAATATTGTCCTAGTCATGAAGAAGGATGGGTGAGTTCGGGTATGTGTCGATTACCGGGACCTGAACAAAGCAAGTCCCAAAGATGATTTCCCGTTACCACATATTGACGTCTTGGTTGATAGCACGGCAGGATTCGAATTATTCTCCTTTATGGACGGTTTCTCTGGCTATAAACAAATCCGAATAAAAGAAGAAGACATGATTAAAACATATTTCATCACCCCATGGGGAACACTCTCTTACAAGATTATACCCTTCGGCTTGAAGAACGCGAGGGCAACTTACCAAAGAGCCATGGTGACACTATTCCATGACATGATGCATAAAGAGATTGCAGTTTACGTCGGCGACATGATCGCTAAATCATGACAAGGTGAAGACCATGTTGAAGTCTTGAGGAAACTGTTTGATCGACTTAGAAAGTTCAAGTTAAGGCTTAACCCCGCAAAATGCGTGTTTGGGGCAAAGTCTGGAAAGCTCCTCGGATTTATGGTTAGTAATAAGGGCATCGAGATTGATCCCTTGAAGGTGAAGGCCATTTGCGATTTGAAACCCCCTTCTACTGTCAAAGAGATCCGAAGCTTGTGGGGAAGACTGAACTATGTTGCAAGATTTATTTCCTAGTTATATGACACAGCTAAGCCATTCTTCAAGCTATTGAAGAAGAATGCCCAGTTGAATGGAACGAAGACTGTCAGAAATCCTTTGAACAATTGAAGCAGTATCTTTCACAACCACCAATATTGGTATCGCCTACTTCAGGTATACCTTTGATCTTGTATCTCACAATTCACGATGAGTTTTTAGGAGCTATGTTAACGCAGAAGGGACTGGAGGATGGAATGGAACGCGATATTTACTATCTCAGCAAGAAGTTTACTTCTGGTAAAGCTCAATACTGTGAAGTCGAGAAAACATGTGTAGTTTTAATTTGGGTATTACACAGATTACGACAATACACTCTTCACCATCGTATCCTGCTGGTGAATGAAAATGATCCTATCAAGTATCTTTTGGAAAAACTTGCACCGATTGGAAGGCTTGTCAAAGTCCGTCAAAGGGCGAGCCATAACTGACATGTTAGCTGAGAATCCCTTAAAGTCAGACGACTAGGATAAAATTGATGAAAGAATCCATTTGATGTCACATGACAAGTGGACCATGTATTTTGAAGGAGCTGTTGACCTCTCTAGTTCTGGCACTGAAGTAGTCCTGATATCCCCTGCGGGTCAGCATTATCCAGTAGCTACAAAGTTGGTATTTTCTTATACCAATAACATTTCAGAGTATGAAGCTTGCATCCTTGGTCTCTAATTAGCCATCAATATGAAGGTTAAGAGATTACAAGTTTATAGTGATTTCGCACTTATTATTCTCCAAACAGGAGGTGAATGGCAAACTCGTGATTCAAAACTGATTCCTTACCATGAGTATCTTAAGAATTTGGTGGAAGAATTCGAAGAGATCTCATTTGATTACTTGCCAAGATCTCATAATCAATTTGTTGATGCCTTGTTACAAGTAACTGATGGTTTGAATATTGATCCTTTACAAATCGATGTTTTAAAAGAGCCCCTGCGTATTGCATGGTTATAGAAGAAGAATTCAATGGTCCACCATTTTACTATGACATTATGAATTACCTTCGAGAAGGAAAATTTCCCCAAGGAAGTCAAGCTACTGATCGGAAATACTTGACTAAGTTAGCTTCCAAATTCTTCCTCAGCGGAGGTGCTTTATACATAAGATCTTTTGATTCGGTCCTGCTGAAGTGCGTAGACACCAAAGAGGCCAATTTATTAATGAATGAAATACATGAAGGAGAATGCAATCCTCATATGAACGGCCATCTTCTAGCAAGGAACATCATGAGGCAAGGTTACTATTGGTTCACCATGGAAGCCGATTGTATTCAACATGTTAAATGTTGCCACCAATGTCAAGTTTATGGAGACAAAATCAATGCTCCTCCCAATGAATTACATCAATGTCCGAGGCATGGCCTTTCTCAATGTGGGGCATTGACATTATCAAACCAATTAATCCTAAGGCGGCAAATGGACACCGTTTCATTCTAGTGGCTATCGATTACTTCACCAAATGGATCGAAGCCAATTCTTATGCCCATGTCACTGCGAAAAGTGTGATAAAGTTCATTCGTCGTGACATTATCACTCGATATGGGGTTCTAGAAGCAATTATCACTGACAATGGGTCAAACCTGAATAACAAAGTAGTGGATGAGCTACTCAATGAGTTTCATATTCGTCACTTGAATTCTTTTCCTTACCGCCCATAAATGAATGGAGCTATAGAGGCGGCAAACGAGAACATCAAGAAGATTCTATCCAAGACGGTAGAGAATTACCGTGATTGGCATGATCGGTTGTCGTATGCGTTAATGGCTTACCGAACTTCTATTCGCACTTCGACTGGGGCAACACCGTTCTCATTAGTGTATGGAATGGAAGCAATCTTACCTGTGGATGTGGAAATTCCTTCATTAAGGGTACTTTCACAAGTAAAGCTTTCTGAAGCAGAATGGATTTAACAAAGATTTGAACAGTTTAACATGATTGATGAAAAAAGGGTAAAAGCCCTATGCCATGGACAAAACTACCAAAAGCGAGTGGCTAAGTCATTCAACAGTAAGGTTCGACCTAGGCATTTTGAGGTCAATGACCTGGTTTTGAGGAAAGTCCTACCCATCATTCCGGATCGTGGGAAGTTCACCCCCAATTATGAAGGACCGTATGTCATCAAGAAGGTGTTACCCAGCGAAGCACTGATTCTTGTAGAAATGGATGGCCGAGAGCTGTCAAAACTTGTAAATGCTGATGCTGTCAAGAAATACTTTCCTTGAATAAAAAGCCTTTGAGCTGCTTTTGGATTGAATTTGAGCCACTTTAGGACATTTGCATCATGCATCTCATGCGTACATAGCATTTTTGCATATTTGTTCATTTTGTAGGCACTCAACTGTTCCACAAGGAGGCTATTCCAAACCCCATGGAGTCAACCTCAAGAAAGCAGCTACCTAAAATCAATCTTCTCTCTAGAGCTTAGGAAGTAGATCCTATTTGTGAGGGCTTTATTTGTCCAAAAAGTTTTTCAAGTTTGAGATCCTGTAAAAAAAAAAAATTCCCCAGAGGAGTTAGCGAATCATTATTCTTAAAATCATTTCCAAGTGTTTTGGTTTATCAAAATTCCCCATAGACGGGAGATTTAACCAAATGATCCTTTGAAAAAACAAAAAAAGATTTCTCAAAAATGCCGAATGGAAATGCCTAGGATGATAAAAGGCAAACATTTGACCAAACACGTCTTTATACACATTTTGAGAGAATTGAGTGAAAAAAAAAAATTTGTCTTAGGATGTACGGTTCGTTCACATTGAATACATGGATTGAAGTGATAAAAGGCATTTCGCTTCTCTACCCTAAACACTCATTTTATCCTTTGCTAGCCACTTTGAGTCAAATAAGGAGAATCTTCAAAATACCCCTATCAAGAACCAACTCACAATGAGGAGTCACAGGAGGTTTTTGGTTGAAAAAATGGAGTAAAAAGATCAAGAAAGATATTATTGCTTTACTTGCATTAATCTTCTTGTGTTAGCTTGTCGCGACCTAAAATTCCTCTTGGGCTAATGGATTGTTAAGTCTAAGCCTAACTCGGGCCCTCCCAAGCCCTACCAATTCGCAACTTAGGGTTTAAGTTTTTAACATGCAAAAGTTTTCATGCTTGGAGTCGCCACTAATCTATTTGTGATAGGTCGATTAGAAACCTAAATAAAACATAGGGAGATATGTTTTATTCCTACGAACCAGAGATTCTAAGCTCGGGGACTTGATTACGCTAGATCTAGTCTAACGCCCTTTCGGTACCTTTTCTTTTCAAAAACATTTGTGCAGGCAGTCTGGATCCATTTTAACTTAGTCACTAGCATGTGAGGTGATCATGCGGGTGCGCAAACCACCAAAGTAACACCCAATAATCAAAACATTAAATAAATTGCAAGATTTGGAGAATTACTTACCTCGAAGCAACGTAAGCATCTGCATTGTTAGCTAAAGAATCACATCATCAATCCTAATATGATTTCTAATTAACAAGCAGTTCACTCAATATTTTTTGGATTTTCACTTATTTAAATGAAAGCTAACCTATATGTAATGACGTGCAAAAATTAGCATGCGATTAATGCAGCCTAACATGCAAACTATATATCATGCGACGACGCGACCTAATTAATGACGAACAAATGATTTATTTTTTAATGAAATTCGGAATTTAAAAAAAATGCCTAAATTAACATGCAATCTATTCTAAAATAATTTAATCTATCCTAAAGTGACTTCTTTTTAGTATTTTTATGAAAATTCGAAATCAAGAATTACCCTAAAATGAACCGTCGAGATCAGGATAATATCTAAATTAAACTAGGAAATAAATTACTCTAATTCCTAATTTAAATTAAAAAGTTATCCTATCGACTTATTCAAAGAAAGTTATTCTAAACCTATCCTAAACATGCATCATTATCTTCTAATAAAATCAATTCAAATCCTAACTAATCTTTTTTGGAATTTTCTTTTTAAAGGAAATAAATCAAACAGATAGATAACCATCACAATCAAAACCAATCCACGCGATCCGCAAGATTTGTTTTATTATCTTTGAATTAGGGAAACGATATAAACCGGCGATCATATCCATGTGGTTATGGATATTGATGGAAGGCTATTCGTTTGAATTTGGGAACAAAATAAAATATACTATCGTATCCAAATAGTTATGGACAGGATAAAGATTTTCCGTGCCAACGAGTATCGTGTCTCATGGTTGAGATCGGATAGTCGTCCCGACACGTTGTTAAGTTAGGAATTTCCTAACTTAGTGTATTTTTTGGAATCTTGCGAATATGACATGCATCATTCAAATATATCTACTAACCAACAAAAGACAATAAAATCACTCGAATTAGGAATTTAAATATTTGAAACGATATCGGATAAAGTTTCTTACCTAATTTACGGATAACTTCCAAATTCGAGCTTGATGCCGGATCGGGTTCGCGGATCACAGGACGGCCGACTGCGAGTGGCGACAGCGGCGCAGACTCAGCTCGCAGCGGTTTCCGGCTCAATTTGCGGTGGTGCTTGCGAATCACGGGAATTGGCTGACAGTGGTACTCGACGGCGAGGACGGTGGGATGATGAGGCGATGCTCAGCCTTGGCGTGAAGCTTTCTGATGCTGTGGCTTTGCTTGAGGGACACCTAAAGGAGCAGAACAGCGACAGCTTGATGGAGAAGCTTGTAGGAGTTAGGTCGTTGATCAGAATCTCCACCGAGTATTACTGATATTGGAAGAATGACGCTGGGGAGCTGCTGGAGTTGACAAGTGGCTGCTTTGACAAGGCTGGGACTTCAATTGCGTCAGGCCGAAGTCCACTGGGATTGTTCGATCAAGCACCAGAGTAGCTGCAAGGATGTAGCACCAAGATGGGAGGCGTAGCATGGGACTGCCATGAAGGAACGTTGCCGGAAAACCTGCAAACACCACTTAAGAAGAACTCCGTGATATTTGATGTTTTAAGTGACCGTGAGCACTGATTCGCCGGTGCAGATGTTCGAGCCCGAGGTGGCTGGCTGTTCGTCAGTAAGGCTCGGCAAGGCTGCTTCGTCGTCGGACGGTGAACAGAAACGTCGTCAAGGTCAGTGTCAAGTACGCCGGGGCAGATCAGAACAACTTGCCGTCATGGAGGGAGCGGCGGTCAGCTGGCAAGGGGTGGCGCCGAAGAAGGAGTCTCGGCCAGAAGGTCTTTGGCCGAGAGACCTCTTCTCTCTCTAACCTCACGTACGTGTGTCTCTCGTGTTTCTTGCGTGTGATCAGATCCTAAAAGAAAGCCCCCCCCATTCTGTCGCTTTTTGGGTCTCTTTTATAATGTCTTCCTTTTTTCTTCAAAAGAGGAAATATGAATATATGAATGAAAAGCCACCTCTCGACTACCTTCTTTGTGTATAACAAATATTGTCAAAAAGATATATTGCTTAAGATCAACTATATGTCCCACGCGCAACCTCTTATTCAATATTTATTATATGTGAATAATGCTAAAGATCTTTTCTTGCCTTCCTTTTATTCCCTTTGTCTGCACAGCACCAGCTCAGCCAAATATTTTCTTTTATTCTTTGCATCATTCCTCCACTTGTGCCTGTAAATCAAAGATATGTGTGAAGACGATACGTGCCCTGCATGCTATTCTTTCCTTTCATTTATCTGACCATGCCGTGGGGAAGAATTTTATAAGTCCATCAAACTTTCGGTCATAGCATGGGCTTTTTGCCAACCTTTCTAGTTCTCGCGGGCTTAGTTCAATTAGCTTGATTAAGCACAGAACTATTCATTCAAGTCCATTCGACACCGGTCCAATAAATATGCAAACTATATAGGCCTAATTAACTATTAATGGAATGCTCCTAATATCTATATGCAATGCCATCTAATTATATTTTTTTGTTTAGGGGTTAAAAAATTAATCCCTAATTTTCTATGCAATTGTTCCTAAATGACTAGTTAAAATTTAGGTGTCAACATAGCTCCAGATGAATTCTGGCATAAGCTCGAAGCATCCCAAAGTGAAGAAGATCATTCATTTCTCTACCAAAACACAATTATCCCTTGCTTAGCCAATTTGAGCCTAATGCAATCCTTTTTGAAATCCAAGTGGTGATTATCTCCCCACGTTGGGGCAATACATGTGATTTACCATCAAAGCAAAATGATGGTAAAAAGATAGAGGCATCTCAAGAATCTTAGATACTTAAAAGAAAAGCCAAAGAATTGAAAAAATAATAAAAAAAAAGCTTACAAAGGCAATGTGCATGGTAAAAGCAAGACCTAAGCCCACGCAAAAATTAGATCAAAAGCAAGAAAAGTATTGCAAGTCCAACAATATTCATTGCAACTGCAAAAACATCCATTGAAAGTACGATCTTCTTTAGGAAAAAGAGCGAAGCTCACATGTGTATCAATCAAAGGACTATCGAGATAAGTCAAATTTCAAGAGTCACACTGTTATGAAGTTGTGTGATGGTAATGATGCCAAGATAATCACCAACTCCTCAAACCCTTCCTTGTATGAAAAATTTAAGCCTTTTAAGCCTCACTCGAACCGACATTGCAACCCACATCCGAAAGTCTCTTCCGATTAGGATGGTTCGAGTCGAAGTGAGAATCTCATGTGGGAGCTACCGCTAGAAGGAGTGGAAGCAATCATATCTTGTCTTATCTTCAAGGTTCTTGACTTGTAAACCCGCTGAATATGTTGATGGTATATTTCTTTTATTGGCCTCAAAGTGAAAACCCTTTGTGTAAGCCCATGACCAAGCCTATATTACGGTCCTTTTGAAAGACCTTTTTGATCAATCAAATTGTATTCAATGTGAACGTTTCCAAAAACCTTTGACATAGGTTCGTGAGGCATCACCAGTGAGAATTGAATAGCTTTTCCACATCAATGGATGGGAATCAAAGCCTTTATGAGAGCCAGTGCGAAAGACCTTTTTTATTAGGTTATTTTCAATTTCACATTTTTTATCTAACCTTTAGGTGGTTATTCAAAGATCATTTTGTTAAAATTTCCTCTTAAGGATTTTGATAATCAGTTGCTTTTACCAAAATGTGAATAATTCCGCTTGATTTGTTGTTAAACAATCTCAGAACTCCCTCTTTTTCAAAATATCTTTCCCCAGTGGATCGATTTTTTGTCAGCTTAAATCATATCCCTCATTTTTTATTTTTGGTTATTCTAAACCATGCATCGCTTTTGGTTTTCATACCGTCCCTTTGGTTTTTAAACCTTGTCTTAGGTTATAGGTCATCCTAAAACCTTGTCTTTGGTTCCTGGTCATCTTTAAATCTTGTTTTAGGTTCTAGGTCATCCTTAAACCTTGTCTTTGATTCCAGGTCATCCTTAAACCTTGTCTTAGGTTCTAGGTCATCTTTAAACCTTATCTTAGGTTCTAGGTCATTCTTAAACCTTGTCTTAGGTTTCTGGTCATCCTTAAACCTTATCTTTGGTTCTAGGTCATCCTTAAATCTTGTCTTAGATTCTAGATCATCCTTAAACCTTGTCTTAGGTTTGTGGTCATCCTTAAACCTTATCCTTTGGTTTTTGGTCATCCTTAAACCTTGCCTTAGGTTCCTGGTTATCCTTAAACCTTGTTCTTTAGGTTTTTGGTTATCCTTAAACTATAGATTTCCTACAAAACCCATTATTTTTCTTTTCTTCCTTCATTCCACCATATGAGAGAGAGAAGAGAAAAACACATGAATGAGCTGACAATCCAAATGGTCAATGGTAAGTGCTTAATGTAAGACTCTGATCAAATGTCTTTGTCTTTACTTTCGTTCATTTCCCAAGTCGAGTCGATTAAAAATTTACAGGTGCCAATTGATCTTTAAACGGAACCTCTTCGAACTCCCACTCAAAGAGGGGCAGCTATTGACACTTAATTTTTAGCCAACGCGTCATTAAAAAATAAAAAACTCAAGATGAGGGTTTCCAATTGCAACTGAATCCGTTTTTTGAACAAAAAGTGTCATTTTTTAATTATGTCTGTTGGCTTAGCTTCGGTAAACAGTTTAATGTTCATTTCATGCAAAAACCCGAAAGTCAAACGGTTAACTTTCGGGTTGACTTTTTGGTCAACCCTTTGACCAAAAGTCAACCATGGGTCAAGTTGGGGCTTTTCACATAAAAAGATTCCTTTCAAGTTTAATTTCACTTTAGAAGTGGAAATTTCAGAAAAATTCAAAGATTTGATCATAAAATCAAATTACTAGTAAAAAATCAACTAGGTTTTGACTTTTGGTCAAACCTTTGACCAAAAAATTGAAAAATACAAAAATCCCAAAATCAACTTATTTTACATTCAATTTGACTTTAGCATTTGAAATTTTTCAAAAATTGATTAAGAACCTACTTTTTCCCAATTTGCGGAAATAGGTTCGGAATCGGCCAAAAACAAAATTACTTTCATCTTGTTCATATTTTAGCTTAGTTCCTTTTATGACATTTGATCCAAAGGTCATCATAAGATCACTCGTGCGACCAATTTTGTGAATGAGCACTTTGAAATTAAAACCCCCAAATTTTAGCCCTAATTAGGGGTTTGAATCAATTCTTCACGATTCACGAATGGTTGGTTTCCTTTGACTTGTTTTTATGAGATAAACACGAATCCGGAGTCAATTTTGCGAAATTCACTTGAAAACTCTCCACTTTTACACATTTAGCTCACTTGAATTTGGGGATTAGGAGTTATTGAAGTCCAATTGATGAAATTCAAGTTGACCCATTCGGGACTAAGGTTTAATTTGATGAATTGAGGTTCAATTTCAACATTGGCCTTAAATTTAATTTTGACATGAAGGTCACGCATCCATTTCAATGTTGATTTGAATGCAATAGGTCACTATAAGCATGGGCAATTGGTTCAATAAGCATTTCACAAGTCTAATTAAACTCAATTTAGAATAATTTGCAAATTTTGGCGAGAAATTGTGATGCCGAAACGCGATAGAAAAATTGACTGAACAAGAAAATTCGACAGAAGAATAATTCGTCCTCCAAATATGATTATCAAATCAAAAATATCCAAGTCTGCTAAAAAGAAACCCTAAAACAAGTTTATATAACCCCAAACCAAGCCCTACTAGGATTAGGAAACATTAAAACGTAAAATTACGAAACTACTCTTTACTAAATTAACCCATAAAAAATACTAAAAAAAAGAAAAACCCCATATAAATAATCTCGAATCGCGAAAATCCATCGTTAGTCACGGCCAAAGGCCGTGAGTATTGATCAGCACGCCGTTTCGCTTCAGTCCACCAAATTTGAGCTCAATCCGAAATCGTTGACTTCGAGCCCGTCAGTTCGTCTAGTCGCATAACGGGTCCACCGATCACCTAGGTACATCATCCTCCCATGCTAGAGAAAGATTCGTCCTCCAATCTGCTTCATCTTCATTGTCGTCGCCAATATCCTCAGGATCTTCTTCCTCTTCAGCGTAGTAAGGTGACAAATCTGCCACATTAAAAGTTCCGGATACATTATACTTACCCGGCAATTCGATCTTGTAAGCATTGTCACTAATTCGCTCCAAAACTCTGAAGGGTCCATCAGCTCTAGGTTGAAGCTTGCCAAATCTACCCGCTGGAATCGTTCTTTCCTAAGGTGAATCCAAACTAGATCACCTTCCTTGAAGACGACTCTTTTCTTGCGTATATCCATGCGTTGCTTATACTTCATGTTCTGCCTATTGATCTGATTATGGACCTGGGAATGCAGCTCTTTGATATGCTTTGCATGTTCTTCAGCTTCTGAACTAAATTGCTTGAGAATTGGTATCGGTGTGAGATCCAATGGAGTAATTGGATTACGCCCATAAACCACCTCAAAAGGAGTCTTGCCTGTAGTTCGATTCTCTGATCTGTTATATGCAAATTCCGCCTGAGGCAACGCCAAGTCCCACTGTCGAGGATTATCTCCAATTAAACTCCGCAGCAAATTCCCTAAGCTTCGATTGATAACTTCTGTTTGACCATCAGTCTGAGGATGATGAGATGAACTAAACTTCAAACTTGTACCCATGTACCTCCAAAGAGTGCGCCAGAAGTGACTCACAAACTTCACATCACGATATGAGGTTATGGACTTAGGAATTCCATGCAGCTTAACAATCTCTTGTAGAAACAATCGAGCAACCTGTGAAGCATCATAGGACTTGCTACACGGGACAAAGTGGGCCATCTTCGAGAATCTATCGACAACCACCATTATTGAATCCTTACTCCGCTGCGTTCTTGGTAAACCCAAGACAAAGTCAAGACTGACATCCTCCCACAGTGCAACTGGAACAGGTAGAGGCATATACAATCCTGCATTAGTACTCTTGGTCTTTGCCCATGACATACCCTGCACCTCTCTATAAAACGTGTCACGTCACGCTCCATCCGAGGCCAATAAAAATGTTCACTCAACAAAGCCTTCGTCTTATCCACGCCAAAGTGCCCAGCTAAACCGCCTGCATGTCCCTCAATAATAATAGATTCCCTCAAAGAACATTGAGGAATGCACAATCTGTTACCTTTAAATAGGTAACCCTTCACGATCTGAAATTGCTGAAAAGGCTCTGTTTTGCTCTTCCTCCAGATATCCCCAAAATAAGGATCATCAACATATAAATCCTTAAAAGTATCAAAGCCTAGAACTTTTACCTGCATCGTAGACAGCAAAGAGTGTTTTCTGCTCAAAGCATCTGCCACACTATTTAGCACTCCTGCTTTATGCCTGATGGAAAAACTGAAAACTTGAAGGAACTCCACCCACTTTGCATGCCTTGCGTTTAATTTGTGCTGCCCATTGATGTATTTCAAGGCTTCATGATCAGAAAATAAGATAAACTCTTTTGAAATAAGATAGTGCCTCCAATGCTCCAAACTCCTCACAATAGCATAAAATTCTTTATCATAAGTTGAATATTTCCTTTTCGCCTCGTTCAACTTCTTACTAAAGAATGCTACAGGTTTACTTTTTTGACTTAGGACACCCCCAATACCAACACCTGAAGCATCACAATGCAACTCAAAAATCTCATTAAAATCAGGAAGCACGAGAACAGGTGCTCAGTCACCTTCCTCTTTAATAATTGAAAGGCAGCTTCTGCCTCCTTAGTCCACACAAATTTACTTCCTTTCAGACAATCCATCAGAGGTGCAATAATAGTACTGAAATCCCGAATAAATCTCCGATAAAAAGATGCAAGCCCATGAAAGCTACGTACCTCATGAATATTTTTCGGAATCTCCCAATTTGTAATAGCCTCAACCTTAGCTGGGTCCATATGAATGCCCTCCTTAGTTACTATATACCCCAAAAAGGTCACACGATTAGTCAAGAAGTGACACTTCTTGGTATTAGCATATAATTTCTGCTCCCTCAAGGTCTCGAACACCCTTCTCAAATGCTGCAAGTGTTGATCAGTCGATGCACTATAAACCAAAATATCATCGAAATATACGACGACAAACTGGGCAATAAAAGGACGAAACACCTGATTCATGAGTCTCATAAAGGTGCTCGGTGCGTTAGATAACCCAAAAGGCATCACCATCTGCTCATACAGACCATCTCGAGTTTTAAAAGCGGTCTTCCATTCATCTCCGGACGCACCCTAATCTGATGATATCCACTCCTCAAGTCTATCTTCGAAAAGATAGTCGCTCCATGCAGTTGATCAATTAAATCATCAAATCTCGAGATAGGAAAGCGATACCTGATCGTGATCTTGTTAACAGCTTTGCTATCCACGCACATTCTCCACGACCCATCTTTCTTAGGAACCAACAAAGCTGGCACTGCACAGGGGCTCATGCTCTCTCGAATTGCACCTTTTTCTAATAGTTCCTGCACTTGCCTCTGCATCTCCTCATGCTCCTTAGGATTCATTCTGTAAGCTGCCTTATTAGGAATAGCAGCTCCTAGAACGAGATCTATACAATGCTGAATGTCCCTCATGGGTAGCAATCCAGGTGGCAATTCCTCTGGTACGACATCAGCAAACTCCTCAAGCATAGGCAGAACTTGAGTTGAAATTTCTAGACTATCAAGATTCTGCTCCATGACTACAACAGCAAAAAGCTCTGGGGCATTCACCGCCTCCTCCCGGAACTCTGATTTGGAAAGCAGATTGCTTTTCCCTTCTTTTCTCAGGTCTGAAGGACCCAGAGTAATAGTTCGGCCATCCTTCTTGAAGGTATAAGTATTTTTGAATCCGTCATGCTGTGTTTTCCTGTCAAACTGCCAAGGTCTTCCTAATAGAATATGATAAGCATCCATTGGAACTACGTCAATTGATGCCGAAGCGCGATAGAAATTAGGCTAAACAGAAGAATCGAAACGATAACGAGGAACAAACTGTTCTCTCAATCGATTAACAATCGATAAGTTTTCAAAACATCCAAAAACTACTACCTCTCAAAACCCTAAAAACGAGTTTATAAAGGGTGTTAACCCTAATGACAAAAAAAATGCAAAAAATACAAAAATACCCTTAATTCGAAAATTACTAAAATAATTTAAAAAAACCATCTAAATGACCCCGTCAATTATCATACTACACACCTTTCCCCCACTAGTGCACTTAGTATGAAAGATATTATGCCTGAGCCACGATTCATCATCTACCTCAGCAATATTTAAAACCCAACGCACCACTAAAGACTCACCAGAATCGGCATAGACAATGTCCTCCGGATCTGGATCGGCATCTGCTTGCTCTCCATCAGATTCATCATAAGTTGGGTCTTCATCAAAAATTGGATTATCTGCGAGTGTCACAAACTGTCGGTTCGGACAATCAGCAGCAAAATGCCCGAGTCCTTGACACTTAAAACATCGCTTGCCTGCAGTTCCTCCCCTGCTAGATCCAGCACTACTCTGCTCTCCTTTTGTTGCAGATTTTGAACCAGCGCCCTTAACTGCTGCCGAGGCTGAAGAACTCCTTGCTTTCCCCCGGGACTCTTTATCCGACCACTTGGAACTGCTGCCTGACCACTTAGAACCGCTGCTACACCACTTGGACTTACTGTTTTTTCTTTTAAACTGCCCCTCCACCTTTAGGGCTAGTTTGCACACATCCTCATATGTCCAATACTGCTGTAATTGGACAACATCAGAGATCTCATATCGCAGCCCTGCCAGGTATTGTGCAATCGTCTGCTCGTCTTCCTCCGCCACATCACAGCGCATCCGCAAGCGATCAAATTCTTCTGTAAATTCCTCAACTGTTTTATTATCTTGCTTGACGTTATGATATTCGATAAACGCCTCTTGCCTATAATGGGTAGGCAAAAAAATTTTCTGCAATAACTTTTTCATCTTCTCCCAGCGATCCACCTTCGGCTTCTCCTCTCTAGCACGTTGCTTTTTCACGTGTTCCCACCAAATCGAAGCATGTTTTCGCAGCCTAATAGCCACTAACTTCACTTTTTACCCCTCAGTTAGGTCTTTAAGATCAAAAATCTGTTCTACCGTATGCAACCAATCAATAAACTCATCAGGATGAGCCTTACCATTAAACTCGGGAATCTCGATCTTCATTCCAAAATTTTGAGAAGAGCGCTGATTTTCGGGTCGTACTCCTCGATTCTGCCCCTGGTTCAGAACCCCAAAAGGGTTTACGTCTTCTTCTTCATCATCGGATGAATCCTCAGATTCCGCTTCTTCGGATTGAACGCCCAACCTCGCCTCCGTAAGTTGTCGCTCCAAATCCTGGATTCGTCTTCTCTGTTCTTCAATTTCTACGTCTCGCAGATCTCTTAGACGCGGTTGGTCGTCTGCTTCAGGAACGCCTCCACGCCCCCGGCCACCACGAGCCCGCCGTCCACGACCGCGATTCTGTTCAGCCATTGATTCAAGCAACCTGTGCTCTGATACCAATTGATGCCGAAACGCGATAGAAAAATTGACTGAACAAGAAAATTCGACAGAAGAACAATTCATCCTCCAAATATGATTATCAAATCAAAAATATCCAAGTCTGCTAAAAAGAAACCCTAAAACAAGTTTATATAACCCCAAACCAAGCCCTACTAGGATTAGGAAACATCAAAACGTAAAATTACGAAACTACTCTTTACTAAATTAACCCATAAAAAAATACTAAAAAAAAGAAAAACCCATCTAAACAATCTCGAATTGCGAAAATCCATCGTTAGTCACGGCCAAATGCCGTGAGTATTGATCAGCACGCCGTTTCGCTTCAGCCCACCAAATTTGAGCTCAATCCGAGATCGTTGACTTTGAGTCCGTCAGTTCGTCTAGTCGCATAACGGGTCCACCGATCCCCTAGGTGCATCAAATTGTATGAAATTGTCTAATTTAGCTTAGGAAAAATCCAATTTGGCGCACCTATGGCATGGGTCCAATATTTTTCACGACCAATTAGGTAATTAAATCCATAAAATTTGTAGGTTTGGTTTGATTGGCTTAAATGGATCAAAATTGGACTGTTTCTCTTCAAATTGGACTATTTTTTTTCTCAAAATTGACGAATCTTTCCTTTCAATTTAGTCCCTCAAAGACTAAATTGCATAAATTTGGAACAATTGAGACTCAACTGCCCAAGAAGAAGACCGAACCGGTTGAACCGGTCAAAACCGGTCCGACCGGTCACCAGCGGAGGAGGCCGGTTCGGCCCTCCTCCGACCAGTTCCTGATCGCTGACGATCAGCAACCGGTGACTCGTCCTTTGAGTAATTCCCCCATGCCCTCCAATTTTTAGATTTTGCAAAAAAGTCATTGGGTTTTGTGAAATTACAAAAATACCCCTAATTAGGTCCTTAATTTCAAAATTAATCAAAACCGTTGATGAGATTAAATCATAGCCATTCAAATTAGCATATGTTAAATGAGGTCTTTGCTTAATCTCCAAGTAAAGGATAAACACAATTCGACCGTTGGATTAAACCGACGACCGAGATTGAATCTTGAGGAGAGTATATAGCTCATTTGCCCTCCTAAATTTGAGAAAGGGGGCGAATTTTACAAAAAAATTCTCTCTCTAATCTGCAATGTCTCTCTCTTCTCTCTCTTTTTCCCACTCTCTCCTTCACGTTCTCTCTCTTTTCTCTCCTCTAAAGACCGCTCACGCGGTTTTCTCAAAGAACCGTCGGTTCACCTCCCACCGGCGGGTCCTTGCCAGCGACACCACCAGCGCTGCCACCCTCTCCGACGTCCGTGTCCGTTCTTTCAACGTCCTGCTGGTCGAAGCCTCGCCGGAGCTACCTCCGATTGCTCCGTCTCTGTGACATTCTGAAATCTGACCCACTTGGGATTTATGAAATGGATGATTTTATGGACGTGCTTGTAGTTAGATCTCGCCCGGAACTGATCACTCATGGGATACTAACCAATAGGGAATGGCTAATTAGGGATTTAAATTCACGCAATAAAAGAAACTCGATCGTGAACCGACTTTCGACCATAAAAAATTGTCGAGGTGACATTTTGAGCCAATGTAGGCCGATCCAAGGATAGTTAGGGATCGATTCGTCGCTGTCATATTAGTGGATCGCGGGTGATTCCGCTTTACCACGAGATGAATTGACGAATGACCCTAAACCTATACCAAACGATCGCGCCTGTCGGAACTAGCGATCGATCCTCGCGATTAAGTGACAATCGAGGTCGTCACGACCCGAGTGAACTTAAACGTGGCTTGATTCAGTATCGGCCACGGGTCAAATGTGCGAATTTCCCCAAAAGCCACCCGTTAGTTCGAGATACGCTCAAGTTACGTTATTTAAATTTAGTCATTAATTAGAGACCAAGTTTGGGCATTGGAAATTATGAAGGTCATTACAGGATAATTGGACGATGTTGTTATTAGCTCGGTTAGCCTCATATTTGTCCGGATTCTTCAGAAAATTCGAATTTTGACGAGAAATGAAAAATGACTGTTTTACCCCTGGGATTTTGTTAAGACCAAGTATAATAGGAGATGGGCATTTTGGTCATTTCACACCCACATTAGAGATAGAAATTGTTGGACAATTTTGCCCTTGAAAATTTTGTGAAATTTCAATTTTGCCCCTGGATATTTTTGGCAAGGATTAATCTAGATCGTTGATCTTAGGATAAGATCAAATCGTGGCCATTGGTTTCGAGATAGAGAGGGGTAGGATGGTCACTTGGCAAGGGCTAGACACCAATTATTGGTGCTTTTAATATTTATTTCCAATTTCTCTCTCTCCCTCTCACTCTCTCTCACTCTCTCGGCATCTCTCTCCCTCTCTCCCTCTCGGCCAAGCTTCCTCCCCCACCCCGCCGTGACCGTAGCTAGCCACCAAGGCCAGCCGTCGCCGTCGTTTCCCCGCCGAGCCGGATCAGCCGCACGCCGGAGCCACCGCTGCCGTCGTGGCCGCTCGCCTCACACCACCACGCCTCACCGTCTCTCTCTCTCTCCCCTGTTTTTCTCCTCACCGAACACCATCATAGCTCTCACTCGGTTCAGCCCCAGCCGAGGTGAACCAGCAGACCGTCCAGCCACAGCCGCCGTCGTCGTACGCCCGTCGAGTGGCCGCCGACTTGCCGCCCCTCCCTTCAGCCCTAGCTAGACTAGGATTATAAGTAAGTGGCCTCCTAAAACTTACTTAGGGTATCGGGTATCGACGGATTTGATTAGGGGCTGAATCGGGTTGATTAGTGACGGTTTAGGGGTTAATTAGTAGCTGTTTAGGGGTTATATTAGTAGACTGATTTGGGGACTGGAATTAGCTGAATTGTGGATGAATTTGTGATGTTTCGGGACTGATTTGATGCTGAGTTGAGTCCTGGAAATCGTGGCGTGAAATGAGGAGCATATGGTCCGATTTAGGGACTAATTGTGTCGGTTTGGTGTGTTGTGTTGCGGCTGGTTTGTGGTGATTGTTATGGCTGAAAATAGACTTGGAAATGTTGAATTTATGCTCACGATAGTGACTGTGATTGTGGGTCCAATGGCGGCCTTGTATGCTCATTGGATTCTGAATTGATTGATTGAAATGTGGACCGTTATATGCGCGCATGGGCTGAATTGAATTGACTGGCAATTGGCCATGATTGGGTGTTAATTGAGCATGTGAAATGCGTGAGGTTCGATGCGTGCATGGGCTGAATTTGATAGGCTGATGATTTGGCATGTTGGTGTGTAAGTCGAGCATGTTCGTATGAGGTTCGAGCGAGTGATTAAATGAAAAATTTATGTGGTATGTCGTGCGTGTGGTCACGAGAGTCCCTGAGGTGTGTACTGTAACGCGGGGAATTGAGCCATCCTGAGGCGTGTACTTTAACGCTGGACAATGCCCGGTATTACCGGAAGACTGCCAACTTGAGGCGTGTACTTCAACGCGGGTTGTGCCGTAGGTGGTGGATGTTGAGCCTGAGGCGTGTACTGTAACATGGGCTAAGAAGTGTTGTGAATATGAGATGGTCGCGTGTAGACCGTGAATTGACAGTGGACCTGAGGCGTGTACTGTAATGCGGGTCGCTGGCAAGTCGAATGAAAATAGTGTGATGAGGCATGAACGAGTGTGTGAAATGCGGAATTGGAAATGCCATATGTTCGACTTGTGTTTCGGGAATGCGATTATGTTGCAATGCGCATGTGGTTGGAAATTGTGTAATTGAGACTAACCTGCAGATTGCGCGTATCAAAAGCCCAGGTAAGTGCATTTGTGTGCATGATGTGTGTTTATTGGGTGATATTATGTTTGGTCTTGTCTGGAGGTACGTATTAGCCTAGGTAGGGTTTAGGGTGTTTACTTGCTGAGACGTGTCTCATGGTTGTTTCAACCAAACAATTTTAGAACCCCGGCCTGGACCATGAATCTCCCACAGCCACCGCCTGAGCGTTTTGGTCTATCGATGCACACTGAGCATAACGTTGTAGAGTACCCGATAGACGATAATATGGCCTGAATCAAGCATACTACCGTAGTCTGGGTAGACATAGGACAGCCCCTTTGGCAAGCCCACACTTATACCGCTTGGTTTTTTCAGGATGGGCTGGACGAGTTCGGCCCGGTCCGTGGGTTTGATGTCCCTTTTGACGGAGTGGGAGATTGGGATCCGTTTGCCATACCCCCTCACGATGGTGAGATGACTAGCCTGGATACTAGTCTCGCCCAATCCGGACATCAGCACATACCCACAGCACCCGAACCTTCAGTGGCTGAGCCTAATCCGGAGCCGGAGGAATCACAGGCAGGGTATGATCCCATGGATGTGGATCTAGGTGTAGTGCCAGAGGAGGGACCCAGAGAAGAAGACCCCAAGGAAGAGCCTGAAGAGGCACCGGAAGAAGAACCCGAAGATGAACCAGAAGAAGATCAAGAAGTAGAGCCAGAAGAGAAACCAGAAGGAGATCTGGAATTAGAACAAGAAGAGCAACTTGAGGATGAGCCAAAGGAAGAGCCAGATGAGGAGTCCGAAGAGGAAGAGTGGATTGAAGTTTCGCTAGAGTCGGGTGATGAGGACAACCCGATTGAGATCGAGGCTGATTCAGAGTCCTCAAAGGAGCTGGTTGATCAGGGGGTTTCAGATTTGGATTCCGGGGAGACTGAATCGGAGTGGACGTCGTCTAGCGGGCGTAGGGGCTAGTTTAGGGGTTGAGTAAATCTTTTGAAGTGTCCCATTTTTGGAAATTAGGGTATACCCAGGCTACTGATCCTTTTTTTATATCGGTGGTGTGAAGTCTAGAAGTTCGGTGTGCATGTATATTATGTGGCTTGTAAACGATGGATATTGTATAAGTTTGAATCAGTAATGGATGTATATTCTCCCTTTTACCCCTAGTTAAATATTGTTCGGGTGTTTGTGGCTTTCGCTAGTGCTTTATCTCTGATGTGTTAGTTTGGGTCGGCGGCGTTTCCTGGGCTGTCGCACTAATTCGACCAAAGAGGGATGCCACGAGCTCGATGGGGCTCGGGGTGTGACAGTCTCTCCTTCTCTTCCCGCGGCATTTTGAACTGGTCTGAATCGGACCGGTTTTGTTCAGCGGCTGGTCCAGGTGATCCAACCACCGTTGATCCCTCCCCAGGCGTGTTCCCAACCTTGCTGTGATCGAAGCTTCATCGAAAAACCACCAAAGAAGCTTTGGTGGCTCCTTTTCCTCAGCGAGTCTGTTCGGTTCAACCGGACCGATCCGATTCCTCTCCCTCGTTGGCGCTGTTCCGGCGTCGATCCGACATCACCGGACCTTCCTTGGTGTCTTCTGGTGGTTGACGTCCGTCCTTGGTGAGCTAAGATCCCTCAGAGCGCTTCGTACATTGATTGACACAAATTGATTGATCATGTTTTTACGCGATAACAAAAGGTAATCTCTCAGTCTCGAATCCGATGAAGCAAGGCTACAATAGGTAGCCGGGGCTAGGATTCACCTTAGGACTTTCTATGGACTCCATATTGATGGTTTATGGCTGTTGATTACATGTTTGATGATTTGATGATGATGTTCTTGAAGTTGGAAGTGTTGCGAAATTCAAATCGGCATTAGTATAAAAATTACAAACAATACAGAATCGCAAATAAACGAAATTGCAATAACAAAGTTGGAATCGATACAAATGAATACTGAGGCCTGTGTTTGACACAGTTTCCTTAAAACAGATTCGTTCCCTTCAGGACGCGTCCGAGGTTTCGTGAACGTCTGTCTCTCAGGATACAACGGTTGACTGCTAAGAAGTAATCAGGACTTCAAAGCTTCGAGCGAACTTGAACAAATTGCGGAACTGAACACTATCGAAAACCGTGCAAATACAGAGAATATAAAACAGAGGAAGAATGATTTCGAAAAAATAGAACGCAGGGGAGAGCATTTCGGGAATAATAACGGCCGATTAAATCTGTCGTTACAAAATCAATACGAATAACGGACGATTAAATCTACCGTTATAAAATCAATACGAATAACGGACGATTAAATCCGCCGTTATAAAATCAATACGAATAACGGATGATTAATTTTGCCATTATAAAATCCGCACGTTACGAAATTCGTAACAGTTTGAGTTGAAAAAAATAAATCAGAAGGCAAAATTGGGCTCTTCGCGAGGCCCACTTTTCGGTCCTGCAATCGTGTACGCGGGATGTGCGCTCGCGCCCAAGTTTCAACTTGTCGGGCGTCGGATTTGCACCCCCCCTGCGCTTGCGCGCGAGGCAGAGAGTTTGTGCTATGATAGTTACCACTTCAAATAAGTGTAACTGTATATAAAGCACTCCATAGCCTTCTTTCTTTTCCGATGTGGGAATAGTGTTTTTCACTTCCCACTTCCAACTCAAGGGTGTTCTTTGAGCATCAATTTCTCATTCATTCACCCATCAATTTATCCCATATTTCCAACAATCCCCCACATGAATGAAAATTGTTTTAGTTTTGACTCTGTGATAGTGTTCAACAATTGAAACCTGTATAGGATAGGTAGGTATTACCCTTTGAACCTTCCCTTGTGAAAGTATATTTACTTTACTAGTTGTCCAGTAGACATGATGTCCTTGAACTGTCCAGCTTTCTTATGTAAATGAACCATACACTTCACACAGGAATCATCTAAACGTTTGTTCAGTTCTCATAGTTATGTTCGTTTTGGCCATGAACATCAACCTGGTTCTGCAAGAGTTTCTAAAGAATTTAGCCCTAATAATTCTCCTTTGAAGCGGCCCCACTTCTCTCTTACATAGGTGATTACTTAATTTTGAGTAATTTGTTTACTCCACTTAAGAATCATTAAAGCAAAAATGCTATCCTTTCCTTTATAATATCACTGTTATTTTATATAGGAATGGTTTTAGGGATAACCCCCACAGTGACATCACTAAGTTTATATAATTAGGTTGTCCCTTTGAACCTAGATCTTGGGATCTCCAGTCAACTAGGTTGGGTTTCCTTTATATCAACTTATTCTTTCATGGGCTTCAGTCCCATTCCTCTTGTCGATTTCTCAACTAACTTTCTATTTAACCCTTTGGTTAGCGGATCCGCAATATTATCCCTTGACTTTACGTAGTCAATGGAGATAATTCCTGTTGAGAGTAGTTGTCTAATGGTATTATGTCTACGACGTATATGTCTAGACTTACCATTATACATATTACTCTGTGCTCTTCCAATCGCAGATTGACTATTACAATGTATACTTATTGGTGGCATAGGTTTTTGCCATTTTGGAATATCCTCTAAGAAATGGCGTAGCCATTCAGCCTCTTCACCACATTTATCTAATGCTATAAATTCAGATTCCATTGTGGATCTGGCTATAACAGTTTGTTTACAGGATTTCCAAGATACGGCTGCTCTTGCTAGTGTGAATACATATCCACTAGTAGATTTTGAGTCTTTTATATCAGATATCCAGTTCGCATCACTATATCCTTCCAGAACAGCTGGGTATCTGGTATAATGCAGGCCATAATTCCGAGTATATCGTAAGTACCTGAATACTCTCACTATTGCTTTCCAATGGTCAGCACTCGGATTGCTTGTGTATCTACTTAATTTACCAACCGTATAGGCAATGTCTGGTCTAGTACAACTCATTAAGTACATTAGACTTCCAACAACTCTAGAGTACTCTACTTGAGAAATACCCTCTCCTCTATTCTTGGAAAGATGAAGACTATTGTCTAATGGTGTTCTAGCAATACCAGAATCATTCATGTTGAATTTTTCAAGAATCTTGTCCACATAGTGTGACTGGTTTAAAATAAGACCTTCTGATGTTCTTATGATTTTAATTCCTAAAATCATATCAGTAGGTCCCATATCTTTCATGTCAAATCTTGAATTCAACATATACTTGGTAGATTTGATCATTTTATCATCACTACCAACAATTAATATGTCATCTACGTAAAGACATAAAATGACATAGCCATTTGTTGTCTCTTTAATGTAGACACATTTATCACATTCATTAATCTTAAAACCATTGGTAATCATTGCATTATCAAACTTTTCATGCCACTGTTTTGGTGCTTGTTTTAGGCCATACAATGATTTCACCAATTTACAGACTTTTCTTTCTTGTCCTGGAACTATAAAACCCTCAGGTTGTTCCATGTAGATTTCTTCATCCAAATCACCATTTAGGAAAGCTGTTTTTACATCCATTTGATGTACTTCCAGATTTTGCAATGCTGCAATTGCAATTATCATCCTAATGGAGGTTATTCTCGTCACAGGAGAATAAGTATCAAAGTAATCTAAGCCTTCTCGTTGTTTGTATCCTTTGATCACAAGTCTGGCTTTGTACTTATCAATGGAGCCATCTGCTTTCATCTTCCTTTTAAAAATCCATTTGGACTTTAAAGGCTTACAACCAGGAGGAAGATTCACTAGCTCCCAAGTATGATTCTGCAAAATAGAATCAACTTCACTTTTTATTGCTTCTTTCCAAAGAGGTCCCTCAGAAGAATTTACAGCTTCTGCATAATTTAATGGTTCCTTTTCTAACAAATAAGTTAGAAAATCATTTCCAAAAGATTTTTCCACTCTTGCTCTTTTGCTATGTCTCGGTTCTAGTTCATGATCTGAGTCATGAATTTCATGAGCCGAATCGTGACTTTCTTCATTCATAGTTTCATTCTTTCGTTTAGATGAACTTGATCCATCATTGGATTTACAAGGAAATACATTTTCAAAGAATGATGCATTCCTAGATTCCATGATCGTATTCTTGTGTATATCTGGAATTTTAGATTCATGCACAAGAAATCGATATGCATTACTGTTATGTGCATAGCCTATAAAGATACAGTCCACTGTTTTAGGACCTATCTTTGTCTTCTTTGGTGTTGGAACCGCCACTTTTGCAAGACACCCCCACACTCGCAAGTGTTTGTAGGATGGTCTCCTACCTTTCCATAACTCATAAGGGGTTTTATCCTCTTTCTTTCGAGGTACCTTATTTAAAAGGTAATTGCTTGACAATATAGCTTCTCCCCACATATTTTGAGGCAAACCTGAATTTAGTAATATCGCGTTCATCATTTCTTTCAATGTGCGATTTTTACGTTCAGCAACACCATTTGATTGAGGAGAGTAAGGCGCAGTTATTTCATGTATAATTCCGTGTTGTGCACAAAATTCACCAATTGGTACTTCATACTCGCCACCTCTATCACTTCTCAATCTTTTAATTTTCTTATTGAGTTGATTTTCAACTTCATTCTTATAGAGAACAAATTTCTCTAAGGCTTCGTCTTTGCTTTTAAGCAAATACACATAGCAGTATTTGGTGTTATCATCGATAAAAGTAATAAAATATTTATTACCACCTCTCGTTTGAATGAATTTCAAATCGCAAACATCACTATGCATTAATTTAAGGGGTTCAGTGTTTCTTTCAATTGTTTGAAATGATGATCTCGTTAATTTTGCCTCAACACAAATTTCACATTTATGTTTTGAATCAATTTGAAATGAAGGTATATGTTCCAAGTTAATTAATCTACGCAATGTATCATAATTAACGTGTCCTAGTCTACCATGCCATAAATTGGAAGACTCAAGCAAATAAACGGAAGACTTATTATTTTTATTGATAATTGTCATTACATTGAGCTTAAAAAGCCCATCAGTTACATATCCCTTCCCCACATACATTCCGGATTTAGACAAAATAACTTTATCTAACTCAAACACCATACGAAATCCATGCTTGTTCAACAGAGACCCAGAAACCAGGTTCTTTAGGATTTCTGGCACATACAGGACATTGTTTAGAGTCAGCTCTTTTCCAGAGGTCATCTTCAGCAACACTTTCCCTTGGCCTTCGACAGCAGAAGAGGCAGAGTTTCCCATAAAAACCTTTTCCCCATTTATTGGTTCAAGATTTGTGAATAGGTCCTTGTTAGAGCATATGTGCCTAGTGGCACCAGTGTCAATCCACCATTCTTTCGGATTGGACCCAACTAAGTTTACTTCAGAAACCATTGCAGAAAGGTTTATGTTTGACACGTCTTGAGCGATGCCATTCACCATATTTGTCTCATAATTCTTCTTCTTTGGAAGTCTGCATTCCATAGATCTATGCCCCATTTTACCACAATTGAAGCATTTTCCTTGGAACTTGTTCTTGGAAACTCCTCCTTTTGGCCCCAGCTTTGGCTTGGCAATCTTCTTGTTCTTGTGGCCTTGTCTAAGCTCCACAACATTTGCCTTAGCTGTATTAGGATTGAACCCTTTGCGTTCAGATCCTCTATTGTCTTCTTCGATTCGAAGTCTAACAATCAGCTCTTCCAGGTTCATTTCCTTTCGCTTGTGCTTGAGATAGTTTTTGAAATCCTTCCACCCAGGAGGTAGCTTTTCAATAATAGCGGCCACTTGGAAGGTTTCACTCAAGATCATTCCTTCAGCCTGAATTTCATGCAAGATCACTTGAATTTCTTGCACTTGACTGATCACAGTCTTAAAGTCCACCATCTTATAATCAAGGAATCGACCGATAACAAATTTCTTTGCTCCGGCATCCTCTGTTTTATATTTCCGGTCCAAGGCTTCCCATAATTCCTTTGCCGTCTTTTTTGCACAATAGACATTGTACAATGAGTCATGTAAACCATTCATGACATAGTTTCTGCACAGGAAGTCAGAGTGCTTCCAGGCTTCAACAGCGTTGAAGGCTTGCTTATCCGTTTCTCCATCGGATATCTTAGGAGCTTCCTCAGTCAAGAATCTCGCAAGATTCAAAGTTGTTAAATAAAACAACATCTTCTGTTGCCACCTTTTAAAGTTCGATCCGTCGAACTTTTCAGGTTTCTCACCGTGGTGGACAGAAACCGCAGGATGGACAGAGGATGAGCCAGGCAGTTGGACAGCTGAGGCATAGGCAGAGTTTTTGGCGATGTTGTCAGCAGCCACATCGACACCATCGTTTTCAGCAGCCACATCCACGACTTCTTTACCCGTAGCCATTTGAATTTCTAAAAGCGCGGATCTGTTTTAAGATTGTTGCAAAATTCAAATCGGCATTAGTATAAAAATTACAAACAATACGGAATCGCAAATAAACGAAATTGCAATAACAAAGTTGGAATCGATACAAATGAATACCGAGGCCTGTGTTTGACACAGTTTCCTTAAAACAGATTCGCTCCCTTCAGGACGCGTCCGAGGTTTCGTGAACGTCTGTCTCCCAGGATACAACGGTTGACTGCTAAGAAGTAATCAGGACTTCAAAGGTTCGGGCGAACTTGAACAAATTGCGGAACTGAACACTATCGAAAACCGTGCAAATGCAGAGAATATAAAACAGAGGAAGAATGATTTCGAAAAAATAGAACGCAGGGGAGAGCATTTCGGGAATAATAACGGCCGATTAAATCTGTCGTTATAAAATCAATACGAATAACGGATGATTAATTCTGCCATTATAAAATCCGCACGTTACGAAATTCGTAACAGTTTGAGTTGAAAAAAATAAATCAGAAGGCAAAATTGGGCTCGTCGCGAGGCCCACTTTTCGGTCCTGCAATCGTGTACGCGGGATGTGCGCTCGCGCCCAAGTTTCAACTTGTCGGGCGTCGGATTTGCACCCCCCCTGCGCCTGCATGCGAGGCAGAGAGTTTGTGCTATGATAGTTACCACTTCAAATAAGTGTAACTGTATATAAAGCACTCCATAGCCTTCTTTCTTTTCCGATGTGGGAATAGTGTTTTTCACTTCCCACTTCCAACTCAAGGGTGTTCTTTGAGCATCAATTTCTTATTCATTCACCCTTCAATTTATCCCATATTTCCAACAGGAAGATGATCTGCAATTTCGAGTTTCTGGACCTGCTTTCTGTTTTGTCGATTTTGACCTGTTAAACTTCATTTCTGGACTTCGACACCTTCTGGACTCTCGTAATACGCTTGGAGAGCTTCGATTTGATATCTTACGGCACTCGATTTGGTATCGTTTACTACCTGAAAACCTATTCTAAAGTTTGCATCAGAATTAGAAGTTCTGTTGTTCTGTTTCTTCAAGTTTTTACACGATTTGAACAATTTTGCTAATTTTTTGCTGATTTTTCTGTTCGGATCTGGATGTTGTGGTCTTCATAAAAGTTGCTGAGAATCATCTTGATTATAACTTGTGTTTTTTCTAGATTTGTCTGATGTGTCTAGATGAATGAAATCCTCTGTGAATCGACCTAAGGTCTGAAATGGCTTTCTGCATTGATTACTCTGAATCAGGTTGTTCGGTTTGATGATTTTTTGCTGCCTTGTGTGTTGAGATTCAATAGGAGTTGTCCCATGAAAAATGATCTAAATCAGGTTGTTTATAATATATATTTTGCTCGGAATTTTTGGAATATGCCTAAGTGTGGAAAACTGATGAAATTTGACCTCTGCACATGCTAATTTTGCCCGACCTGCACTGTTGTTGATTTTTTTTCTGATTTTTATGCTAAGATTTAAACTTAGGTCTCTCATGAAAAATGTTCACATATGTCTTGATTGCAACATATAAATTTTTCAGATTTTTTGGAGATAAGTAGATGGGTAAAAACCTCTGTGAACTGACTTTATGTCTTGTCTGCCTCTAATGGAACGCGAATTGGATTTGCTAAAAATTGAATGTGCGATTGTGATTTCCTGACCCTGATGTCTTCATGAAAGTCATGGTATAGTTCATTACCTTTTCAAAAAGGTATAAATCGTGTCATTCGGTCATCATCTGCATGGTCAATCGCATGCTCATTGTTGAATCCCTGTTCTGTAATTGTTGATTTCAAGGAACCTGATCTGTTTTCCCATTTTTACATGTTTTTTTTTAGAATCACAATTAGGTTTGGATTTCTCATGAAAAACGTTCATCATGTTGTATACTATTCACATGATTTATATCACATTTTTTGCCATGCCATGAGGATAGTAAACAACATGTATCTTGTGAGCTCATCTGCTGCAATTCATTACTGATATGCATCATTGTAGAAACCTTTTCAATTGATCATGAAATTGTTGTTAATCAAACCCGATGCCTTCTAGAAAGTCTTAGAACACGTCTTAAGCTTTCTAATGATGCCGAGATTGTCTCATTTGCATGTCCATAGACCCCTTTACTATTTTTATGAGGTTCCCCTGAAATCTGGAAAATTGTAAATTCGGAATGCTTAATGTGCCAATTCTGCGTTTGCGCTTTGCTGATTTTGTGTGAATTTTTCGGAAAAGATTTTGATGATGAGTTCTTCATGGACTTTGATTTTCATTCCCAGACCTAGGTCGTGAAAAAATTTGATAATTTTTGGACAACATTAACATGCCCAAATTTCCATGAGGTTGCTCTGAAAATCTGCTCCTATGTTCTGTTCTGATGCACTTATTCATATTCTGTGATTTTGTAAATTCATGTGTAGCTTATCTTAGGAAGTTTTCTCACAAACAATGTTCGTTGTTGTGTGCTTGATGTACCATAAATTTTCCAAAACTATTTGACCATGGGTCCTTTTCCAATTGAATGCATCTTGTATTCCCTGTTCTGCTGTTCTTTGTTTTTCCTTTATGATTTGTCTTTGTTTTAGGATTTTTAGAAAATAATGCATGCTGAACCGGTTTTTAATGTTTTCACGAGTTTTAATTCTCACAATTTATCGATTTTCTAGTGCATCTGCTTGTGATTGGCGCGTGATGAATTAAATGAGGTGACCCGATGTCGGTTCACTAATTTGAGTGATTGGATGAGAATCAAGGTCTTTTGACCTGTTTGCATGCTTAATTCATCGCTATGCTATGTGATTTTTAGATGTATGCCTAGGGATGGTGCATGATCGTGGGTCCAAATTGGGGATTACACATAGAAACTGATTTAGGAATTCATGGTATTAATTGCTGTTGGTGAACATCAATGGTAGTTAATAACCATGAATTGTGTATAAAATGAACATGAGTAGATAATAAGAGGTATCGATGCATGTCGGAACAAAGGCCGACCCTGAGGCAACCTTTGAAATTCTTCGTCCCTTGTTTGTTATCTTTGATTGACTTGTGATGCTGTGTACTTTGTGATTGTATATTGTTTGTTGTTGTTCTTTCTTTAGTTTCAGTTTTAGATTAGGGTTAGAATAGGTCCAAAAAGATGACGGTCTTGAATATGGCGAAGGTCGATGTCCATTCCGACTCTATTCTTTGTATACGGCGATGGTCGAAGTCCATTTCGATCTATTTTCTTGTAAAAATTCATTCATTACCCAACATATGTCTCGGGTTTCTTATACACGTTGTATAAACACCCAATGAGTTGCCAGTTTTTCTTCCTTGCACCTAGAATTAGCTAGTTCTTTCAATACCTTGGTTGTTTACTTTACGCAGTGCTTTTTAATACAATTGTTTGTTGATATTTTTTTTTTCTTTCTTTTCTAGACTAAGAGAGGATTAGTTTAGATTATTAAATGAAAACACAAAAACAAGATGCATGATCACATAGTGGACTAGGACTTTGGCATGAAAATGCTAAAAAAATAAATGCATGACAACTTAGATGACAGCCATGATAAGTTTAGCAGTATCGAAAGGGTGTTAATAGAAATATTAACGTAAGCTAGTCCTCCAACTCATGATCTCCGGTTTTCGTAGAAACCGAAACGAAACTCCCGCGTTTCAGTTGGGTATTCTAGCCGACCCCCGACCTAGGCTAGTGGCGACTCCTAAAAAAAATAAAATCGATCCGTTGTCACGCGAGGTATGGATTTAGGAAAATGCACGTTCATGATCAATGAACTATATGGATTACCAAAAGATCGATGCTTTGGTAAGCCATCTTTTATGATGTGCCAAATGGACCGTATAGATGACTAAAAGATTGACGCTTTGGTAAGCCATCTTTTATGATGTGCCATGCCGACCGTATGGATGACTAAAAGATCGACGCTTCGGTAAAGCTATCTTTTATGATGTGCCATATGGACCGTTTCATGAACACTTACTTCTAAACCCGCTTCATCGAGTTCGGCTCTCGAGAGGTAGGTCGCGATAGTATTTTTTTTTTCATTTTTGGAACCTTTTTTCTATTGGAAAACTTCTTTTCTTTTTAGTTTTTTCAAATGTCTACTTAAGCGAGCCACGCTAGAAATTGGTCGAGATAATTACCAAATCAATCATAAACCTACTATGCGGTTGCCAATTCAGTCCTAAACTTAATCTTTATGCAAATTTCCAATATAATTCTTCTAGCCAATTGCCGCCGGAAATTGCTGGAGTAACGTAAACTCATTCTCGACTGTTCTACGTGGCATGCTGGCCTTGACAACTTTACTTGACATATCCTACGTGGATCGCCAAGTCAGTAATTTCTGGCAACAATTGCTCGGAAGAATTACAATGAAATTTAGCGCAAAGTTTTAGGAATACATTGGCACAATCAAGAAGTTTAAGTAGACTGAACTGACATCCATACAATAAGTTTAGGTTTGAATTGGTAAGTTCCCTAGAATTTGTTCGTGCCAACAATACCACTTCTGCAGTTTGACTATTTATTAATGCCTTACGACGGAACAAATTGATTACGCAAGTCCCACTAGTAAGAGGACTCCATTGTAGGGAAATGAAAACTATGAGGACGAAGTTGCAAAACTAAGAAAAGTTAAGGGACATGCACAAAGGAATCAGAACAATGCAGGCTTTGTTCACATCTGGATTAATGCTATCCATCAAGCCGTGAGGCCAAACGTTTGATGTCCCAAAGGACCAACCTCATGTGATTATCTTTTTAAGTTATCAATTATATTGTTTACAGAAATGGCATCGTCGAAGTATCTTCGACAGGCCAAGAGTCTTTCCTTCACTCAAACAAAGCCGAAGCTTAGAGGACGAAATTACAAAACTAAGAAAAGTTAAGGGACATGCACAAAGGAATCAGAACAATGCAGGCTTTGTTCACATCTGGATTCATGCTATCCATCAAGCAGTGAGGCAAAACGTTTGATGTTCCAAAGGACCAACCTCGTGTGATTATCTTTTTAAGTTATCAATTATATTGTTTACAGAAATGGCATCGTCGAAGTATCTTCGACAGGCCAAGAGTCTTTCCTTCACTCAAACGAAGCCGAAGCTTAGAGGACGAAATTGCAAAACTAAGAAAAGTTAAGGGACATGCACAAAGGAATCAGAACAATGCAGGCTTTGTTCACATCTGGATTCATGCTATCCATCAAGCCGTGAGGCAAAACGTTTGATGTCCCAAAGGACCAACCTCGTGTGATTATCTTTTTAAGTTATCAATTATATTGTTTACAGAAATGGCATCGTCGAAGTCTCATCGACAGGTGAAAGGGATCACGTATTCCTCAAGGTATCGCCAATGAAAGGATTGTCCCGATTTGGTAAGAAAGGGAAATTAAGTCCACGGTTGGTGGGACCTTTTGAGGTGTTGGAAAGGATTGGAGATTTAGCGTATCGACTCGCCTTACCGCCAAACTTATCTCAGGTGCACAATGTATTCCACGTGTCGATGTTGAGGAAGTATGAATCGGATCCAGCTCAGGTACTGAATTATGAGGAGATAGTGTATGACAAAGTGTCGTACGTGGAAAGACCGGTGCGGATCGAGGATAGGAAGGAACAAGTCTTAACGAGCGAGACAATCCCACTGGTCAAGGTGATTTGGGAATATCACGGGACCGAAGGCGCTACTTGGGAAAGCGAGGAACTGATGAGACATCATTACCCCCAGTTGTTTGAATAGTATGGTTTTGATTGTAAATTTCGAGGACGAAATTTTTATAAGGGGGGAAGAGTTGTGACATTCCAAATTTTGACCCACTTGGTATTTATGAAATGCTTGATTTCAATAATGCACTTGTAGTAAATCTCACCCAGACTTGATCACTCTTGGGATACTAACCGTTAGGGAAAGGCTAATTAGGGATCTAGATTCGCGGGACCATAGAACCTGACCATGGATTGACTTTCGACCATAAGGATTGTCGAGGTGATATTTTGGGCTAATATAGACCGATCTAAGGATGGTCATGGATCGATTTGCGAATGTCGTATAATTGGATCGCCGGTGATTCGGCCTCGCTAGAATACGAAATTTGCAAACGATCTCAAACCTATTCCAAACGATCGCGTTCTCTAGAACTAGTGATTGACCCTCGCAATTACATGACAATCGAGGTCGCCATGGCTCAAGTGAACTTAAGCGTGGTTCGATTTAGTATCGACCACGGGTCGAATGTACGAATTTTCCCGAAAGCCATCCGTTAGTTTGAAATAAGCTCAAGTCGCGTTTATTTGAGTTTGGCCATTAAATAGAGACTGAGTTTGGTTGTTGAAAATTTCGATAGTCATGATACGATATTTGGACGACGTCAGAAGTACCGTGGTCAGTTTTGAATTTGCTCGAATTCGTCAGAAAATTGGAATTTTGGAAGAAAATGGAAAATGACCGTTTTGCCCTTGAGATTTTATGAAGGCCAAGTATAAATGAGAGGGGCATTTTGGTTATTTCACACCAACTTCAGATGCACTTTTTGTGAAATTCCAACTTTGCCCTTGGATATTTTTGATGGGATTCGATCTGGGCCGTCGATTTTTAGATAAGATCGAATCGTGGCTGTCGGATTAAAAGTAGAGAGAGGGTTAGGATGGTAATTTTACCTAGGGGGTAGACTAGGTTTTCTTTTCTTTTCTTTTCTTTCTTTTCTCTCTCTCTTCCCTCATTTTTCACGATCACTCTCTCCTTCTCCTCCCTCTCTGGCCGTGAGTTCCTCAGCCCCCTCTCCTTCATGTGAGTTGGCCAACCGGCCAGCCAATCGCCGTCCATTCGTCGCCGTTTCGTCGAACCGTCGATTGCCCTTTTGTCGTGTCGCACTACTACCGCAACCACCGTCTCTCTCTCTCATTTCCCACCGTGAAACACCATCACCAGCCACCCCTTTTCAGCCAAGAACAGTCGAGAAACCAGCAGCCCATCGCCGCCGCTCGTGGACGCCGGTGAGTCGCCGGTACCCCTTTTCGTGGGACGCCGCTGCCGCTGCTGTTTGCTCTCTGTCCAGCCACCTTTGAGGGCTTGATTTTGCATGGAATTACAAGTAAGTGATATCCTAACCCTCGCCTAGGATAACGGGTAATTTCGGGTTAGTTCGGGCCCGTTTTAGCGAGTTTTAGGGGTTATTCGTAGAGAAATGGTTGGACTGCTTTGGCTGAGCTGTTTGGATGAAATTATGATGATTTTTTAGGTGGATTGGAGGTTAGAATTGATTGATTTTGTGATTGGAATAATTACGAGTGATTATTATAACTTATGGCATGAAAAACGGGCCTAAATGTGTCGTTATAGTGATTTTTCTGTGGTGGCCGAATCACTATTCATTCTGTGGCTGAATTGATGCATATTGGTGTTTGAGACATAGTGCGTATTGGTTTGGGGTTGTCGGTAGGAGTACGACGCCCGTGAGTGGTGAAATTTGGCTTAAAATGCAAAAATTCGCGTTAAATTGTGCACGTGCGAATTGAATTGGTAAAATTGTGAGTTTGCATGGCTTACTGGTAGCCTGTATATGTTGGATGACGCGTGCGAATTGGTCGTATGAAATTGGCATGAGATTGGGTGTCGATGTGTTACATGGCCATTAAATACCCTAAAGCGTTTTTACGCGGGGTCCAGATAATAATTGGAAAATGTGTGCACGTGTGATAAGATAATCCCTGAGGCGTGTTGATGCGAGGAATTGAACCCGTCCTGAGGCGTGTTACGCGGGACGGTGCCCGGCTATACCGGAAGACTGCCAACCTGAGGCGTGTTCGTTTACGCGGGTTGTACAGTAAGAGGAGATCGGTGTTGCGCCTGAGACGTGTTATGCGGGCTAGAGACACTTAGCCTGAAGCGTTTTTACACGGGCTATAGAAGTGTTGTTCAACCTGATGTGTATTACGCGGGTTGTGTTATAAAAAGTGAGATCGGTGTTGCACCTGAGGCGTGTTCGTTTACGCGGGCTAGAGACACTGAGCCTGAGACGTGTTCATTTACGCGGGTTATAGAAGTGTTGTTGGACCTGAGGTGTGTTTACGTGGGTTAGAGATCGATGGCTAGTTTTTGGACCTGAGGTGTGTTTACGCGGGTCAGAAATAAATTGGATGCGTGTGCCCGAGTGAAATGATGAAAGTATGATGTTGTGTCTATCATGTGAATATTGGTGTGGTTTTGGTTTGAATGGAATCTTTGAGTGTGGCATGTTATCGGTTGTTAATGGTAATGCTTGATTTAGCATGTGAAGTTTCGTGTGTATCAAGTTGAGATGTTGGTGCCTGCAATTGTTCTGGTTTACTGATTGTGTGATTGGCGTGCTTGAATGTGACCAGAGATACGTGTTAGCCTAGGTTGGGTTTAGGGTGTTGCTTACTGAGAACTGTTCTCACGGTTTTATTTAAAACCATTTAGCCGATCGAAGTTCCAGCGGAGTCAGGAGACGAGGACAATCCGATTGAGATCAATGCTGAGTCCAAGTCTTCAGAGGAACAGTCTGGCATCGACGAGACTGATTCTGAGTGGACCCCCCCTCTAGGGCTAATAGGGGTTAGTTAAAAGTTTTAGGGGTTGGACAGTTTTGAGAGGCGCCCCTTTTTGGTGTAAGTGATAGTCTACCCGAAGCCGCTAGCCCTTTTTGTTATCGGCGGTTGTTGGTGCAGAGGTTGCTGGTTGTGATGGATTGTAATGGATATTGTATATATCGCGGTGTAATAAAGTGCTTGGTGGTTTGGTGATTTATCCCTCCCTGTTACCCCTTTTCTAATTCTTGTCCGGGAGTTATTCTCGTTTTTGCCGTGTTCGAACTCTGATATGTTGGTTTGGGCCGGTGATGTTCCTGGGACGTCGTACTTTTTCGACCAAGCTTGGGGTGTCGCGCGCTCGTCGGGGTTCGGGGCGTGACAAGGTGCATGTAGCTAAATTCGTGACATGTGCAAACATTGTTTGTAGAATTCATGGCCTAAACAAATGCAAAATGACATGCATTGGTTCTACATGTAGCATAAATGATACGAATTAACACAAATGACATGCATTTTCTGCAATTAAACTTATTGCAAAGATTGTTGATCATGAGATCGTTGTGAAAGATTCCGGCTGCTTTCATCACTTCAAGAGTAGCATTTGCTCTTGTGGGGATTATTGCTAGCAAGGGCACGGGGCTAATTCTCCTATCATGAACTTGTAAGCATCTTGAAAATTGCTCATCGTGTTAGGCATTGATGAGAGTGGTGAGCAGCTCCACCGACACTATTTAATATGGGCACACCTTTATCGTTGACATAATAGACAATGAATTCACATGAAACCCATGGCTAAGGGCATTCAAGTATTTCTTAGCTGTATGAGTTGGGCAGGTGGAAAGTTGGCTGACTTGTAAACATCCTGGAATTTTTCATCGTGTTAAGCATTGATGAGAGCGTTCAGCAGCTAAATTGGCACTATCTAATATGGGCTTACGTTTATTGTTGACGCAATAGACAATGAATTCATGTGGAACCCATGGCTCTTATATCAGCCCTTGGTTTAGCCCTTGGTTTAGTCTGCTAGGCCAAGGGCGTTCAAGTATTTCTCAGCTGTATGAGTTGGGCAGATGGAAAGTTGGGAGACTTGGCACGCAATCTTGCTTTGGACATGGGTTCCATGAAGGAATTTCTATTAAGAAGTGAGAATTTATCCCTTTGCTTATGGCTGTGACCCCACCAAATAAAATATTCTTACGTAAGATATCCCTTCCGAAGAATTATATCAAGTGAGAAAACCTAGACCCTTGATAAAAGCTACTTTCTGTTTCTCTCTAGCAGAAAGAGAGATAGATATAGGGGCATTCAGACCTACCTCCTCTCCTCTTCTGAATTGGAAATGAAAGTTGGTCCTTTTATGAAAAGTCCAGGTGTGATCTGATTCACAATAAAACTTTATTAATATTCATTAATTGCTAGCTTGAATTAGATTTTTATAAGCAGCATACAAGTATGGCTTTGGGATATCTTTCTTCACTCCCACAAGCCCCATAAATTACAATGGTTACTCTTTCAATGAAGTGGTTCACAAAATAGTAGTATATGTATCATACTCCAAATTCATACCGTAATTATAGGGAATTGCTAGATGTCCTACAAAGGATGAAGCCTTTAAAGATAAACATTTCATATAAATTTAACTCTCAATTTGGTAAAATAATATCCAAACAATTTTCAAAAGCAATTAACATGAACTCTCAATGTCTTACAATTTATTTGGAAAATGTCATTTTAGGTCACCTCTTGTGACATAGAATGGTAATAGAAGGAGAAAGCAAAATCAGGGATTAGCAACTGACAATCATCGTTTGACTAAAAAACAAAGTGACAATCATCAGCATGTCAATAAGATCCATAAATGATTAATGTCGTTTTGTAAATATGTATCAACATAATGCACAGTGGAAGTAATACCAATAAATATTCTCGAATAACATGACCATTCCATATATTCTCCATAAGTCAATGCATCACATAATATGCATTAATAACATAAACCACATAGTAGGCAGAAAATATCAAAGTCAACCACTCATGTCAAAAAAACTCTATGGTCACATTTTCGCCAAGTGACAAGATAGACATCCATATATTTATATATATACCTGCACAGCCCAAATTACAATTTTTCTCATGCATATTGTCGTAAAAGCTATCATCGAGCTATTGCGTACAAATTGCTATTACAGGGCAAGGCCTAAAGTTAATTTGTTCATAGGACTTGAAGATGTTTTATGGGTCTTCAAGGTAGCTAGGCCTTTGCCCTCGTGCTAGTAATTGTGTATACAAAAATGTAATAGGGTTAAACCTATTATATACTTAGTTGTGCCTACAATTACATATCTTTTGAGTAGTCACGTGTTAAATTATTACTGATCATTTGAAGAAAGGAAAGCAAAGAAAAAAAATTCTCGGAGATTGGTAATGCCCTTTCGTGGAAGCCAGCAAATTATTTGTGAGCCTATGGCAAAAGCTAACCTGCTGACATGAAATAATTCAATTACAAGAAGAACAATGAAGACTAAATGTAACAGCCCGAATTTCGATGTAAGTCCGGGATCAATAAAACGGATATTAATTCTCATTTCATTTTAGTAAGTCTCGCCCAGAGCTGATCACTCTCGGGATACTAACCAATGGGGCATGGCTAACTAGAAAGCGGTACGTGGACCGGGGACCCTATCGTGAAACGGATACCGATCGCGAGAGATGCTGAGGGAATATTTTGAACCGATATGGGCCGATCTTAGGAAAGGTAACGGATTTGGTTTGGCCAAGGCCAACATTGTACACTCCGATCGCAGGTGAATCTGCATGACCGAAAAGTGCACGTGGCCAATCAGTCCTGAACCTAAACCGAACGATCGTAGCCTCTGGGGCTAGTGATAATTTCTCATTCTCTCAATGATCGAGACCATTACGATACGAGTAGCCCTAGGTCGATACGCGTAATCTCTAAACTACCGCCCGTTAGTGAGAGACCCTGAAATTGAAAGTTTAGCGGGTTTTGTTTATGGAATTGGTCCCGGATTTCGGTATCGATTTTCGAAGGCTTAAGAGACTATTTTTGGGAATATGACGTCATATTACGCTGGCCACACACATGTGGAGTTAGTACGAGTAAAAATTGGAATTTCGGTCCAGGGGTGAAAAATTACGATTTTGCCCCCGGGATGCCAGCGTCGCTTTTCGAGGCCAAATGAGGTTATTTTTCGTGGCCGACGCCATTTTTGGGTGGCCACGCATACCAGGAGTCGTTTTGGCCAAAAATTGGAATTTCGACAAAAATTGGAAAAATAATATTATTTTATTCCCGAAACTTTGACGTGGATTTTCGAGGGCTTGCGCGACGAATTTCGCGATTCTGATGTCATATTAAGTTGGCCACGCACATATGGAACACGTATGTGCGAAAATTGGAATTTCGGTTCGGGATCGGAAAATTACGAAAATGCCCCTAAGACCATTTTATTTAATTCCGAAAATTGGTCAAAATTTTGGGGTTAACCAAGGTTAATTGGGATTAAACCAGGTCTGGTCAACCATGGTTAGGGACAAAAGACCATTTCACCCCTAAATTATTGGATTTGATCAAATCTTGTCCATTGGATCAAGGGCAAAAGTGTCCAATGGGCATAGATAATGACACTTGGACTCCACTTAGACCAAACTTTGACCCATTTGACCAGATAGTCTTCTCTCTCTCTCTCATTTTTCTGTTGTGCCGAGAGCTTCCCCATTTCCCCCAAATTCTTCTCCCTTTTCTTCCGTTTCTGGTTCTAGCGTGTACGTTTCTGCAAGTTCTGGTACTGTTCACGCCGAAACAGTACCAGCCGGTGCTGCCCCCGCCGAGCCAACATCACCAGCAACCATTTCCACCTCTGTGCAGCCACCACAGCCCCGGGTATAGTCCAGAAACAGCCCTCTCTCTCCTTTTTCCCTCTTTTCTCATTTTTCTGTTTTACAAACAGTACCGCCGGAGCTTCGCCGGAGCTCCGATCGCCGTCCCGTCGACACCCGGCCGTCCAGCACGTCCATACGTCGCCGTCCAGCACCGTCCGTATAGTGTCCGTACGGTTACTGTTCGTGGCCCCGTACGGATCACTGTTCACGTCGGGCCGTACGGACGCCGCGGCTATCACCGGCGCCTCGCCGGCCACCGTTCCCAGCCTATCCGCACAGTGTCCGTACGGAAGTACTGTTCACGCAGCCGTACGGTCACTATTCACGCCGTTCGTGCACCGCGTCGCCGTCCGTCGGGAATTCCGCCGCCGGTTTCACTGTTCACTAGTGATCGGTCGCCATTCCCCGACGTTGTGACTTTGGATTAGGTGAGTAAAATTTCTAAACCTGGATTAGGACTGATAGTGCATTTTTCCTGGATTGGTTTAGGTATTATCGGTGCATTTTGGACCGGCTTAGATAATAGCAGTGTGTATTTCAGACTGGGTTGAGAATTGATTGGTAGAAATTATTATCGGAAAAATTTAGTGGATTAATGAGAATCGTTGGGGAGGATAATGGGGTTTAATGACCAATTTAGGAGCTCGTTGGTGAAATTGCCGGGTGTACCCGGATTGATTGATTGTACATCAATTGTGCTTAATTGTGATTGATTTCGTACTGCTATGTCGTATGTTGTATGGCTGATTTTGTGGAGTGCGATTGGCCATTGTTTGGTTTATAATGAATTGCTAATTTGTGAATCGCACGCTAGGCCACACGGTATTAATTGGGCCAATTAAGCACGTGTTGTGACGTTGGGTGTCTGAATTATGTTGGTGCTCGTGGTGCATTGCATTGCATAACATGGACACGCATTGTGTATGCCAAGAGTGAGGCATGTGATGAAATATTGCGAGAATGCGTGTCTGCCATGAGCATGTGATCACTTAAATACCCTGAAGCGTTTTACGCTGGGTTCAGATAATAATGAGTTGTGTGATCACCTAAGTACCTTCGGATCGATACCGTCCTCATGCACTTTGAAGCAGGACGATGCCCGGTACGTCCGGAAGGCGACCATCCTCATGCACTTTGAAGCAAGCTCTGGTTCGCAAGGAGAACAGTGTTGCGCCTCATGCACTTTGAAGCAGGCTAGAGACACTGGGCCAGATCGATTACTGCGCCTCATGCACTTTGAAGCAGGCTAGACGCACCGGGCCATGAAAAATTGATGACTCGAGTCGTACTAATAATTAATTGGGCAAGTGTGCCAGTGTGGGCCAGTGGGCCAAAGAAATGTGCATGGCATGTCAATGACATTTGCATGCATAAACATGCATTGAATAGCATGCGAGTGTGTGAGACTCGGTGTATGAGTATGTGATTGGCGTACGTGTGATAATGTGTGCCACGTATGTCCCGTGATTATTACATATTGAACTGTCTAACCTGTAGGGTCAGAGAATTGTATGATTATGGTTGTGTTATGATTTTAAATGTTTGTTTCCGGTCAGGAGATTGCATGCTAGCCTAGCCTAGGTTTAGGGGTTGAACTCACTGAGATTCGTCTCACGGTTGTGTAAACCGAAACTTTTTAGACCCCCAGCAGTAGGATGCCGAGGTCACCACCTCTTTTTGGAATACCGCCTTTTATCCAGCAGTCGTCGAGCATGCACCCCGGTGGGGATGGAGCAGAACGGAGAAGTGGCTGTTTGGGTTATTCCCAGCTGTTGGTGTTTCCCTTTTTGTTGTCGTGAACACTGTAAAAAGAGTTTTAAAATAGTAATATAAGTATGTACATATTTTCTGCGTTGTTTATTGGATGGCTATCCTTGGCTCATATTGTAATTGTCTGGGTTTGTTTATTTTATAATTCCGCTTGTGCTTGATCTCTGTATGGGCGTGGGTCGGCGACGATTCCTGGGACGTCGCAATTTATCGACCGAAGGTGGGATGCTCACGCTTCGTGGGGTACGGGGCGTGACATCCCCGTTTGAATTGGTATCAGAGCAAGGTCAGCTCGATTCCTTTGGTCGAGTTTTGGAGTGATAAGGAGCGATGAGACCCTGGGTAGCCAGTAGGGTGACCTCGTGTGCTACATGCATCTCCTGACAGCTTGTGATTGCGATGAATTGTGAATGTGTGAGCCGTAAGTGCAGGTGCGGCAGGACCTGAGGTGAGTATGTGAACCCCTTGGGTGCTGAGTTGGCTAGTTTTTATTAAGCCGCATGCTGATTGTTTAAGTGTTGTTTAATACCTGCCTAGGACTTAGACTGGGATAGATTCGTTTAAGTCTTTAATTCCTTTGTGGAATTATAGCAGGTAGTCGTAGAACCGAGTGACCAAGATGAGTAGCGAGGGGAGAGGTATAGGAAGAATTCCCAGAAGGGGTGCAGGAAGAGGAATCCGAGGTAGAGGTCGTGCTCGAGTAGGAGCAGTAGACAATCTGGGAGTTAATATGGGAGCTGCAGTAGACCCCCGAGTTGATGTTAGACCCGTGGAAGATCCACGTATGGAAGGAGTTCTGCGAGTATTAGAAAGGATTGGGAACGTGCTGGATAGGCAGACTCAAGGGCGAGATAATGTAGCCGCTGCTGCGGTAGATGAGAATCAAGCTAACGCTGGACAGGCTCAGCCAGCCGGGGTTAGACAGATGCCCCAGTTAGTAGAACAGTTTATGAAATTGAAGCCGCCTAAATTTCATGGTCGCGGTGACCCCGAGGCTGCGCCAAGATGGATAGAGGAACTGGAGAAAACCTTCAAAGTTCTGGGGTGCACCGATGAGGAGAAGGTGACATTGACGGTTTACCAGCTTCAAGAGGGTGCTAATGATTGGTGGAATGCCATGGAGAATAGAGTGTTTCCAGTAGGAACGGCCCCGACTTGGGCTGTGTTTGTGGAACACTTTTATGAAAAATATTTCTCGGAAAATGCGCAAGAGAAGAAGTTGATGGAATTTATGAGCTTGCGCCAGGGACAAATGACTGTGGATCAATATGAGGCGGAGTTCGCAAGATTAGCTAAGTTCGCACCAACTATGGTGGAGAATCCGAGGGATAGAGCGCGAAGATTCCGGGATGGACTGAAGCCGGATCTTCGGAGCCTGATTTTGTCCCATGACATCAAAGATTATGGGGAGATGTATAGACGGGCGCAGATCATGGAACGAGATCAGCAGGAAAGGGCAGCCGCTTCAGGATCGCGGTTTGCTCAAAATCGAGATAATCACCATTTGGGGAAGAGGCCTATGACTGGAAATAGGCGATTTGTCCCGCTAGCCAGACGGAACATTGGGAAATCGAGTCCCCAGTTGGGTAGATATGGGGCGTGTTTTAAGTGCGGAAGTATGGGACATCAGATCCGCGATTGCCCGCAGATGTAGCCATCAGGACCGTCCAGAGTGCCGCCACCACGAGCTGGAAATCAAGCCGGACCTCCCCCACCGGCTAATCAGGGACGACCGCCAGCTCAAGGAAGGATTTATGCAATGGCGCGCAACGAAACTGAGAATGCGCCGGGCGTGGTCACAGGTACGATTTCTTTGTGTGATCATGCTGCGTATGCATTGTTTGATCCGGGGGCAACCCATTCGTACGTTTCAGAGCAATTTATTGAGTTGGTTGGTATGAAACCAGTGCTGCTTAAGCATGTGCTTTGCATGTCGACACCTGTGAATGATAGGTTGCTAGTTTCTTTTGGATGTCCTAACTGTAAGATAATTATTGGAGGTAAAGAAGAGAGCATCGACTTGGCAGTAATAGCCATGTTCGATTTTGATGTGATTATTGGAATGGACTGGTTAGTCCGACAGAAAGCTGTAGTGGATTGCAGCGATAGGACGATCCAATTTAATCCGGATGGACGCCCTAGTTTTGTATTTCAGGGAAACCGAGGAGGAACCTCGATCCCTTGGATTTCCTCGCTTGAGGTGAGTAAGCTGTTGGACGAAGGGTGTGAAGGATATTTGGTGAATGTTGTGGATCCAACAGTTGTTGAACCTAAGTTGGAAGATATACCCGTAGTAAGCAATTTTTCCAATGTGTTTCCTGAGGAATTACCGGGTTTACCGCCTGAGCGAGAGGTAGAGTTTGTGATTGAATTGGTGCCAGGAACTGAGCCGATTTCAAAAGCGCCATATAGGATGTCCTTATCGGAATTGAAAGAATTAAAGGTCCAGATACAGGAATTACTGGATAAAGGTTTTATTCGCCCTAGTGCGTCCCCATGGGGAGCGCCAGTCCTATTTGTCAAGAAGAAAGATGGAACTCTGAGATTGTGTATAGATTATCGACAGTTGAATCAAGTGACAGTGAAGAATAAGTACCCACTGCCGAGAATTGATGACCTGTTTGATCAGTTGCAAGGAGCCTCAGTGTTTTCTAAGATAGATTTGAGGACCGGGTACCATCAGCTAAGGATCAGAAATGAGGACATTCCCAAGACTACTTTCAGGACTCGGTATGGGCATTATGAATTTACGGTTATGCCCTTTGGATTAACGAATGCCCCAGCCGCTTTCATGGATTTGATGAATCGTGTGTTCAAGGAATTCCTGGATCAGTTTGTGATAGTTTTCATTGACGATATACTAGTGTACTCCAAGAGCCTTGAGGAACATGAGATACACTTGGCTGAAGTGCTACGGACTTTGAGAGAGCATGCATTGTATGCCAAGTTCAGCAAGTGTGAGTTTTGGCTCAGCAGAGTAGGATTTCTTGGACATATCGTTTCTGGGGATGGGATTTCTGTGGATCCAGCTAAGATTGAAGCAGTTACCAAGTGGCCTAGACCGACATCAGTAACCGAAATCCAAAGTTTTCTAGGATTGGCTGGTTATTACAGGCGATTCGTAGAAGGATTTTCATCAATAGCCATGCCAATGACAAGGCTGCTTAAGAAGGAGGTGAAGTTTGAGTGGGATGACAAGTGTGAAAGGAGCTTCCAGGAATTGAAACACCGGTTGACAACTGCTCCTGTATTGACCATTCCGTCGGGCCCAGGAGGATTTGAGATTTATAGCGATGCTTCGCTAAGAGGATTGGGCTGTGTGCTGATGCAGCATGGAAAAGTGGTAGCATATGCGTTGCGTCAGTTGAGACCACACGAGATGAATTACCCGACACATGACTTGGAATTAGCTGCTATAGTGTTTGCACTTAAGATCTGGAGGCACTACTTATGTGGGGAGAAGTTCCAGATTTATACGGATCATCAAAGCCTCAAGTACCTATTTTCGCAGAAAGAGTTGAACATGAGGCAGCGCCGATGGATGGAGCTCCTGAAGGATTATGATTGCGACATCCTGTATCATCCTGGGAAAGCCAATCGAGTGGCAGATGCCTTGAGTTGAAAGTCTAGTTTGGCGCAATTATTAGTCAAGGAGTGGACCCTGTTGGAAGGACTCAGGGATTCCGAGTTCAAGTTCGAGATGAGTCGAGTATCGACTTTACTAGCTGCCTTGAGGATTGAGCCAGAAATTCAGGTCAAGATTAAGGAACTACAGTCTACGGACCCAGAAATCCAAAATATTATTGAGATGGATGCAGCTAAGAGGAAACCGGACTTTCAAGTGTCCGAGGATGGAGTTCTGAAGTTTCGAGGGCGATTGTGTGTGCCGGATGATGTGAAACTTAAGGAAGAAATCTTGTCGGAAGCTCATAGGAGCAATTACAGTATCCACCCGGGAAGTATGAAGATGTATCAGAATTTAAGACAACACTACTGGTGGAATGGAATGAAGGTGGATGTGGCCAGGCACGTAGCTAAGTGTTTGACGTGCCAACAAGTGAAGGCACAGCATTGTAAACCTGGAGGACTATTGAGACCGTTAGAAATCCCAGAGTGGAAATGGGAACATATTACAATGGATTTCGTGTCGGGACTGCCGAGAAGCCAGAGAGGACATGATTCAATTTGGGTGATAGTGGATAGACTGACTAAATCAGCGCACTTTCTGGCTGTGCGAAAGGACTTTGAGTTGGAAAGGTATGCAGACTTGTATGTAAGGCAGATCGTGAGGTTGCATGGAGTACCAGTAACGATCACTTCGGATCGTGATCCGAGATTTACGGCCAACTTTTGGAAAAGTTTGCAAACGGCCTTAGGAACGAAGTTACAGTTCAGTACGGCCTACCATCCGCAAACAGATGGCCAGTCTGAAAGGACCATTCAAACCCTGGAGGATATGCTGAGAGCTTGTGTGATAGATTTCCAAGGCAAATGGGAGGAACAGTTACACTTGGTGGAGTTTGCCTATAACAATAGCTATCAGCAGAGCATTCAGATGGCACCGTTTGAAGCCTTATATGGTAGGGCGTGCAGGACGCCAGTATGTTGGGATGAAGTGGGTGAACAGAGTATCACGGGTCCAGAATTGATCCAACAAACCGTTGAGGCAGTTGAGGTTATTCGAGACAGACTCAGGACAGCGCAGAGTCGTCAGAAAAGTTACGCCGACAGAAGACGACGACCCTTGGAGTTTCAGGTTGGAGATCACGTGTTCCTTAAGGTGTCGCCTATGAAGGGACTATCTAGATTCGGCAAGAAGGGAAAACTGAGTCCTAGGTATGTCGGGCCATTTGAGATTTTGGAAAAGATTGGGGAGATGGCCTATCGACTTGCCTTGCCACCCAATTTGTCCCAAGTACACAATGTTTTCCACGTGTCGATGTTAAGAAAGTATGAACCAGACCCGACTCATGTCTTGAGGTACGAGGAGATAGACATGGATGATAAAGTGTCGTACATGGAAAGGCCAGTCAGGATCGAGGATAGAAAAGAGCGTGTGCTGAGGAACAAGACGATCCCGATGGTCAAAGTTGTCTGGGAACACCACGGAATAGAAGGTGCCACGTGGGAAAGCGAAGAAGCTATGAGACGTCAACACCCCCAGCTATTTGAGTAGATAAGGATAGATTGCAAATTTCGAGGATGAAATTTTTATAAGGGGGGAAGAATTGTAACAGCCCGAATTTCAATGTAAGTCCGGGATCAATAAAACGGATATTAATTCGCATTTCATTTTAGTAAGTCTCGCCCAGAGCTGATCACTCTCGGGATACTAACCAATGGGGCATGGCTAACTAGAAAGCGGTACGTGGACCGGAGACCCAATCGTGAAACGGATACCGATCGCGAGAGATGCTGAGGGAATATTTTGAACCGATGTGGGCCGATCTTAGGAAAGGTAACGGATTTGGTTTGGCCAAGGCCAACGTTGTACACTCGGATCGCAGGTGAATCTGCATGACCGAAAAGTGTACGTGGCCAATCAGTACTGAACCTAAACCGAACGATCGTAGCCTCTGGGGCTAGTGATAATTTCTCATTCTCTCAATGATCGAGACCATTACGATATGGGTAGCCCTAGGTCGATACGCGTAATCTCTAAACTGCCGCCCGTTAGTGAGAGACCCTGAAATTGAAAGTTTAGCGGGTTTTGTTTACGGAATTGGGCCCGGATTTCGGTATCGATTTTCGAAGGCTTAAGAGACTATTTTTGGGAATATGACGTCATATTACGCTGGCCACACACATGTGGAGTTAGTACGAGTAAAAATTGGAATTTCGGTCCGGGGGTGAAAAATTACGATTTTGCCCTCGGGATGCCAGCGTCGCTTTTCGAGGCCAAATGAGGTTATTTTTCGTGGCCGACGCCATTTTGGGGTGGCCACGCATACCAGGAGTCGTTTTGGCCAAAAATTGGAATTTCGACAAAAATTGGAAAAATAATATTATTTTATTCCCGAAACTTTGACGTGGATTTTCGAGGGCTTGCGCGAAGAATTTCGCGATTCCGATGTCATATTATGTTGGCCACGCACATATGGAACACGTATGTGAGAAAATTGGAATTTCGGTTCGGGATCGGAAAATTACGAAAATGCCCCTAAGACCATTTTATTTAATTCCGAAAATTGGTCACAATTTTGGGATTAACCAAGGTTAATTGGGATTAAACCAGGTCTGGTCAACCATGGTTAGGGACAAAAGACCATTTCACCCCTAAATTATTGGATTTGATCAAATCTTGTCCATTGGATCAAGGGCAAAAGTGTCCAATGGGCTTAGATAATGACACTTGGACTCCACTTATACCAAACTTTGACCCATTTGACCAGATAGTCTTCTCTCTCTCTCATTTTTCTGTTGTGCTGAGAGCTTCCCCATTTCCCCCAAATTCTTCTCCCTTTTCTTCCGTTTCTGGTTCTAGCGTGTACGTTTCTGCAAGTTCTGGTACTGTTCACGCCGAAACAGTACCAGCCGGTGCTGCCCCCGCCGAGCCAACATCACCAAAGAACCATTTCCACCTTCCATGCAGCCCACCACACCCGGGTATAGTCCAAACAGCCCTCTCTCTCCTTTTTCCCTCTTTTCTCATTTTTCTGTTTTACAAACAGTACCGCCGGAGCTTCGCCGGAGCTCCGATCGCCGTCCCGTCGACACCCGGCCGTCCAGCACGTCCATACGTCGTCGCCCAGCACCGTTCGTACAGTGTCCGTATGGTTACTGCTCGTGGCCGTACGGATCACTGTTCACGTCGGGCCGTATGGACGCCGCGGCTATCACCGGCGCCTCACCGGCCACCGTTCCCAGCCTGTCTGCACAGTGTCCGTACGAGAGTACTGTTCACGCGGCCGTACGATCACTGTTCACGCCGTCCGCCGGGAATTCCGCCGCCGGTTTTACTGTTCACGAGTGATCGGCCGCCGTTCCCTGACGTCGTGACTTTGGATTAGGTGAGTAAAATTCCTAAACCCGGATTAGGACTGATAGTGCGTTTTTCCTGGACTGGTTTAGGTATTATCGGTGCATTTTGGACCGGCTTAGATAATAGCAGTGTGTATTTCAGACTGGGTTGAGAATTGATTGGTAGAAATTATTATCGGAAAAATTTAGTGGATTAATGAGAATCGTTGGGGAGGATAGTGGGGTTTAATGACCAATTTAGGAGCTCGTTGGTGAAATTGCCGGGTGTACCCGGATTGATTGATTGTATGTCAATTGTGCTTAATTGTGATTGATTTCGTACTGCTATGTCCTTTGTTGTATGGCTGATTTTGTGGAGTGCGATTGGCCATTGTTTGGTTTACAATGAATTGCTGATTTGTGAATCGCACGTTAGGCCACACGGTATTAATTGGGCCAATTAAGCACGTGTTGTGACATTGGGTGTCTGAATTATGTTGGTGCTCGTGGTGCATTGCATTGCATAACATGGACACGCATTGTGTATGCCAAGAGTGAGGCATGTGATGAAATATTGCGAGAATGCGTGTCTGCCATGAGCATGTGATCACTTAAATACCCTGAAGCGTTTTACGCTGGGTTCAGATAATAATGAGTTGTGTGATCACCTAAGGACCTTCGGGTCGATACCGTCCTCATGTACTTTGAAGCAGGACGATGCCCGGTACGTTCGGAAGGCGACCATCCTCATGCACTTTGAAGCAGGCTCTGGTTCGCAAGGAGAACAGTGTTGCGCCTCATGAACTTTGAAGCGTGCTAGAGACACTGGGCCGATCGACATCGCGCCTCATGCACTTTGAAGCAGCTAGACGCACCGGGCCATGAAAAATTGATGACTCGAGTCGTACTAATAATTAATTGGGCAAGTGTGCCAGTGTGGGCCAGTGGGCCAAAGAAATGTGCATGGCATGTCAATGACATTTGCATGCATAAACATGCATTGAATAGCATGCGAGTGTGTGAGACTCGGTGTATGAGCATGTGATTGGCGTACGTGTGATAATGTGTGCCACGTATGTCCCGTGATTATTACATATTGAACTGTCTAACCTGCAGGGTCAGAGAATTGTATGATTATGGTTGTGTTATGATTTTAAATGTTTGTTTCCGGTCAGGAGATTGCATGCTAGCCTAGCCTAGGTTTAGGGGTTGAACTCACTGAGATTCGTCTCACGGTTGTGTAAACCGAAACTTTTCAGACCCCCAGCAGTAGGATGCCGAGGTCACCACCTCTTTTTGGAATACCGCCTTTTATCCAGCAGTCGTCGAGCATGCACCCCGGTGGGGATGGAGCAGAACGGAGAAGTGGCTGTTTGGGTTATTCCCAGCTGTTGGTGTTTCCTTTTTGGTTGTCGTGAACACTGTAAAAAGAGTTTTAAAATAGTAATATATGTATGTACATATTTTCTGCGTTGTTTATTGGATGGCTATCCTTGGCTCATATTGTAATTGTCTGGGTTTGTTTATTTTATAATTCCGCTTGTGCTTGATCTCTGTATGGGCGTGGGTCGGCGACGATTCCTGGGACGTCGCAATTTATCGACCGAAGGTGGGATGCTCACGCTTCGTGGGGTACGGGGGGTGACACTAAACAGATCAGAGCCATTTCCTCGAAGTTGGTATGCGGTCTTCAGTGAAAATAAGCCCATGTGTTCATGCCAATTACATATCTTGGTCCATACTTAAGCACCATAGTTTTCCAAAGTTCTACTATTATTAATAGATCTAATATTACTTTTTGCTGGTTCACTTGTTTGTTCGTGTAATTAAATATCTCTTGAGCGGTCATGTAGTAAATTATTATATAGCAAGGAAACTTCTCCGAGGTTGGGGATGAAATTTCGAGGAAGCCACCAAAGTTGTTGGTCAGTTTGTGCAATAATTAAGTCCACTAGGACCTGCACTGATCTACCATATTTACTACTCCTGTCAGCCACAGAGAAGCTTCGGTCAATCTGACAGTCCAAATAACGCGGTGGTTCGCGGTCTTCAGTGAAAATAGATCGTGTGTTCACACCTTTAGATGTCTTGGTCCATCCTCAAGCACCACCATTTACCAAAGTACTAATTAAAGTCATGCATCTCTGTCTTCCAGTATAAGAATAAATCGATAACAAGATCAAGTGGGGAACGAACTACACGGTAAAACATTGTTCCAAATCTTAAGCTAGTAGTAGTCGATGATTGTTGAACCCCATCGTCCATGGCTTCTTCATCGACACCTAAAAGGATTTACGGCATCTTCATGAGTTTCAAAGGCACGGACGTGTGCAACAACTTTGTAGGCGATCTCTACAAAGCGTTAGTCCATAATGGAATATACACTTTCTAGGATAGCGAAGAAAGGAATGGAGACCAAATATCGCCGGTGTTTATGAAGGCTATCGAAGGATCGTGCATCACAATCATCGTTTTCTTAAAGGATTACGCATCCTCACAGTGGTGCTTGGAAGAGGTGGCGAAGATTATGGAGTGCAAGGAGCAGAAGGACCTTAGCGTTCTACCAGTGTTTTATAAAGTGCACCCAAGAGAAGTGAGAAGGGGCAGAGAGAGTTATGGGAGAGCTCTGGTTAAGCATGTGTCCAAATTCGGGAAGGATTCGGAGAAAGTGAAGAGATGGAGAAAAGTTCTTTTTGATGCCGGTAGATTGTCCGAATGGCATTTGAATGATGGGTAAGTTGAGTAGAGTTCATATTTTGTGTAAGAAACTAGTCTTTACAGGTAAGTATAAAGACTGTTTGTAAAAAAAAAATGAATCAACACACACATGATTGAAAGCATAAAATTTTAAAACTTGATCGACCAATGGACAAAATGTTAAGTAGTGTTATTTCACATACCCATTTTTCAAGGAGTACGAAAGTTCGCAATGCTTGATACAAGATAATTAGTGTGTACAGGCCATGTAAGGTAATGACATCGTTCTTCGGGTATTTAACAGTTTTCGAATCTAAATCTTACCCACCTTTCAAAGTCCTAAATAGCCCTTTTTGATTAAGGGTGTAGATAAATCACATAGAACAGTCAAATGGAAAAATAATTAAACCGCATGTATAAATCAAAAGAACACGAATAACTTGGATGACTAGAAGTTGAACCCTGACCTTGTTTTGATTGGTATAGAGCTCTTGGAGTTCTAAGTTGACTCAGTGGGAATAAATATTGTTTTGGCTGTGATTCTATGAAAATGTGAGCACTGCTTTGTCATTGTTAGCTAGTTATTGCTCGTTATTTGCATATTCAAATCCCTAAAATGATGGGCTCGTTATTTGCATATTCAAATCCCTAAAATGATGCTACAACTTCTTTTTCTGTTTATGTTAGCGACGAGTCAGAGCTTATACAAGAAATTGTGGAGAAGATCTCCACTTACCGAGCCCGAACACCTATGCATGTTGCTAAGTATCCAGTTGGGATAGATTCCCGAGTTGTTAAGCTGAAAACGATGTTAAACCTTGAGTCTGATGATGATGTTCTCATGGTGGGATTGTGGGGACAGGGAGGCATAGGAAAGAAGACTTTAGCCAAAGCCGTTTATAATGATATTTTTAGACAATTCGAGAATTCATGTTTTTTGGCGAATGTTCGAGAAGTTCCAAAAAATTGTAAGGATTTAGTTACTTTGCAAGAAAAATTACTATTTGAGACATTAGCACTGAAAGAAAGATTAGCAGTGTCCAATGTTGATAGAGGTATTAATCTAATACAAGAAAGACTTTGTCACAAAAAAGTTTTCCTAATCCTTGATGATGTGGATGACTCGCGCCAATTAAATGCTTTAGTTGGAGAAGGCAAATGGTTTGGTAATGGGAGTAGGATCATCCTTACCGCAAGAGATAAACATTTGCTAACTGGTCACGAAATATATGAAGATCATGTTTTTCATGTTGAAGCACTAGATTACAGTGAAGCTCATGAGCTGCTTAGTAAGCATGCTTTTCTAACGCACGAACAATTAAAAATTAGGACAGATGTGGTGGACAGTGTTCTGAATCATGCTAAAGGCCTTCATCTAGCACTTGAGGTGTGTGACATCCCGAATTTCGGCCCATTTTTGGGATTTATAAAACGTGTAATTCGTCAGTGCGCTTATAATAGAATCTCGCCCTGGAACTGATCACTCTCGGGTTCTTGTTTTTAAAATAGAGATTTTGCTAGAATCGCACTCGATCGAATTTGGCCGTTATTTAGACCACGAACTTGGCAGTCGATTTTCGGGAGTTTCAGGACGAAATAAATTGGACGGTGTCGATATTATTGTGGCCAGCGTCGGTATGACCCGGAATATATGAAAAGTGGAATTTCGATCAGGTGCGAATTTGGACTAGTAGACCTCCCTCGTAGTGTGTTTTGAGTTATTTTATTTTGGCCATTTGTCCTATAATATTAATTTGGATTTTTGCGGATCGTTAGATCGTTTTTCGATTTTGAACCGTGTCCGTTGGATCGCACTCGAGTGCGCATTGACTTTTTGGCTCTCTTCTCTCTCCTCTCTCTCCTCTGCCGCGCACGTTTCTTTTTCCCCCAACGCGTCCGTCCTCTCCTTCTCTCTCCTCATTGCGTCTGCCCCTCCTTTCTCTCTCTCTCTCTCTCTCTTTTTCCCCTCCTGGCCGCGCACGTTTCCCTCCATGCAGACGTCCCTTCATGCACGTTTCTTCCCCTCCTTCTGTCAGACTCTCTCTCCTCTTTCCTTTCTTTTTTTTCTTTTCTTCCTTCTCTTCCTCTTCATCTTCCTTTCTTCACTTTCCGCCCGACTAGTTCTGCTCTTGCTCGACCAGTCCTCAGCCCGGCCCCCGCGCAGTGCCGTCCGTCCGCCGTCGTGCCACCCCGGCTCCGCCCTAGTCGAGCCGCGCCACCACCCGTCGCCACTTGACCTCCATTTCCGGCTCACCCGAACTGCACGCGGGCGTCGCCTTTGCCCGAACCAGCGGACGCCGCCTTATGCCCAGCCGCTTCTTGCCGCCCGCCGCTGCGCATCGTCCACCCTGGCTCGCTCATCGCCGCCCCCGACCGCCGCCGGTTCGACCCCCCTCAGCCCCCAGCTCGCCCCCTCTCGCCACCACTACCCCCGCTTTCTTCCTCTCCCCTACGGTCCTGTTGCCGCCGTCGTGTCGCCACGCCGCCGGCCCGGCCAGCCAGGGCTGGCCAATCGGCTCACCAGGCCAGCTAGCCGGCTTCCGCCGCTCCGGCTTGCCCGAGCTTCGCCCACCCGAATTACCAGTCCTTGCCCGCCGTCGTAGCTCGCCTCCGTCGGCTTGCTCGACTGTCGTCCCTGCCAGCCCGGCTTGCTTCGGCCAGCCACCACCCGGCCAGCTCGCCGGCCGAGCATGCCCGGCCGTGCTCGAGCTCGCCCAGATTCGCCGTCCCCCGGCCGTGGCCGAGCCGTTGCCCACGCGCACCAGCCGCGCGCCCGCTCGCCCAATCGTGGCCTATCGCCGTGCCCGTCGCCCAGGCGCTGTCGCCCGTCCAGCCGGCTGTCGCCGCAAGCGTGTTGCCCATTCCGCCCGGCCGTGCGCCCCGGGCACGCCGTTCGGCCACCGCGCCCGCGCGCCAGGCACGCCGATCGGCCATTGTGCCCGCATTGGTCGGCCACCGCGCCCGTGTGGCCCGCGCCCGCGCCTAGTCCGCACTGTTCACCCGGGCCATTTTGGGCCCGAGCCGACTTTTCCCAGGCCAAAACCTAGTAAGTGACTTCCTAAACCCTACCTAGTACTTTGGGTATTTTTAGACTTGTTTAGGATGTGATTAGTATCGGGTTAGGAATTAATTTAGGCGTGGGCTAATTAGATTGAGTGTGCCCAATTTATGAATTATTGTGGTGATAATTGTGTGGCTAATTTAGTGATCGACTGAGGTAAATAGCATGACTTGAATGTCGGGTCGGTGGGCCGATGTAGGGAGCATGAATTGAGTTGACTGATGTGGCATGCTAGATTGACATTGGTGAAAGGGTGGTGATTGAAATTGATTTATATGACTAAGAGCATGGTGAATTTTGTATTGTGGTGCATGTGCATGAGAAAAGCCCGGATCGATCGGAGGGCTGAGCCTGAGGCGTGTTTACGCGGGCTGTGAAAGGTGAGTTAGACCTGAGGCGTAGGTTACGCGGGTCATTGGAAAGGGAAAAATGTCCTGAGGCGTGGTTACGCGGGACGAAGCCCGGCTTGATCTGAGGGCTGACCTGAGGCGCAGTAGCGCGGGTCGTGGGAAAGTGTGAAATGTCCAGGAGGGACGGAGCCCGGCTTGATCTGAGGGCTGACCTGAGGCGCAGTAGCGCGGGTCGTGGGAAAGTGTGAAATGTCCAAAGAGGGACGGAGCCCGGCTTGATCCGAGGGTCGACCCGAGGCGCAGAGCGGGTCATAGGAAAGTGTGAAATGTCCAAAGGAGGGACGGAGCCCCGCTTGATCCGAGGGCCGACCCGAGGCGCAGATAGCGCGGGTCGTGAGAATGGGCCTGAGGCGCAGTGGCGCGGGCAGTGTGAAAGGACCTGGGAGGTCGTGAGAAAGTTGGCTGGACCACGCATGTTGCATAGTGTTTGATTATGAGGTGAATACTGCTAGGCATGGTATGGGACGTGCCCAAGTGGTTTTACCTTATAATCGAGACACGCGCGAGTGTTATTGTATGATGCATGGGAAATTTCCTTGTGTGATCTGAATATGAGCTCTGCTGGATGCACTAATGTGATTTGACTAATGTACGAGGGGCATGTGATTGGATGGCGAGGTAAGTCCATTGATGTGAATTATATATAAGTTATCGGTTAGATTGCATGTTACAACTTGTCCGGGTACGCATTGGCCTATGTGGGGTATAGGGGTTGCTTATTGAGACTCGTTCTCACGGTTATTATATAACCATTTTCAGATCTGCGACCGTGATTGATTGGAGACGCCACCAGGGTATCTCGGGGATGGAGGACGGGTCAAGTTACCCCATATTTTGTGTGCCCCTCTTTTGTATAGCGAAGTAGGATACCCCACCACTATTCCCTTTTGATGTTGTGTATTTGGAATTATTATTTTGTGCTATCCCTTTGACATATTTTATTGTCTGGGTTGTTTTAAATTTGCTTTCGCTTGCCTTTATCGTTGGGTGTTTCGTTTGGGTCAGCGACGCGTCCTGGGACGTCGCGTTCAATACGACCGTTGAAGGGGTGTCGCGAGCCCGTTGGGGTCCGGGGCGTGACAAGGTGCTGGGTTCCTTCTTATGTAATAGAAGCAAAGATGCAGGGGAAAGAACACTAAATAAACTTTCTAGGTTTCCTAGCAAAAACATTAATGATGTGCTCAAAATAAGTTATGATGGACTATAGGAAAATGAGAAAGAGATTTTTCTCCATATTGCTTGCTTCTTTAAGTGAAGAAACAGAAAGTACATAGAGAAAGTTCTCAACAGTTGTGATTTTGAGGCAAATAGGATTAGAAATTCTCATTGAGAGGTCATTGGTAAGAACTCATTTTGGAATCCTAGAAATGCATGACTTGATTCAACTCATGTGAATGGATATTGTGAACCAAGAATTTCGTGATGATCCTGGGAGATGCAGTAGACTATGGCTATATGATGATGTTCTGTCACGCGACATGAAAAGACTTGCAAATACGATCAAAATTCTACTGCTTATCTTTGACTATAATTACCAAATATGCATAACTTAAATCGTCTTTTATATACAGGGAGATTGTGCCATAAAAGCCATAGTATTGGACCTACATGAGCCAAAAGAGATATGTATCAGTCCTGATGCTTTTACAAAAATGAGAAGGTTGAGATTGCTCATCTTGAGAAATGTGCATAATTTTTTCAAGGTCCTGTGTGTCTTCCTAATTGGCTAAGATGGTTCAAGTGGCCTGGAACTCTAAGGATGCCAGAATTTTCCTCTGGTCCAAAGAAATTAGTTGGACTTAATATGAGCAAAGCCAATATCTCGGTAGTGGCAAAACAATTGAAGGCGAGCATTTACTTATGTAGACCTTTTTATTATCCACCTCATTTGTATGTGTACATGTGTATTATATGTACTAGAGCACTAAATGAAGTGGTGTTCCCCTGTTTTAGAAGCCACTTCTCTATTTTTCTTCTAAACAACCCTAATTACTTGCGTTGGAAATATGTTTACAAAATTGGCATTTGAGAATTTAAGTGAAAATTAATACACAATACAAAGAAATTTTATAAACATATGCAGCAGAAAAAGATATTTCAAGATTTGAATCTTTTTATGAAGCCATTGCATCATAAGAAAATTCAATTTTCAATATATAACTATTTGAGAGACTAAATAAAATAACCAATTTCGTGTATTTGTCCATGGGTATATAATATTTGTAAAATAAGTAACTGAGCATAATTGATGGAAAGAAAGACAAAACCAATTGATATTGTGTATAAAGTAAAATGTGTAATGAGAAGTTGGCTGAGTAGTCAAGCGTTTGATTTGGATGTGACAAATCAAATATCATAATCATAACATCTTCTACTTAAAGTAACCTTAGAGGCTAGATAGTAATCAAGGGGGTAAGTACAGCGCAAGTGCCATAACTTTTGTACGGAGGACACTTAAGTGCCATAACTTTTTTTTGGTTCACTTGAGTGCCATAACTTAAAAAAAAAATGATCACCTACGTGCCACTTACGAGCTGATTGTGAGGGCCCGAAACCGCGGCTTTTCCGGTCGAACGGTGACCTTCCCGGCGAGGCGATCACCACCAGCTTGAAGAGGGGGTGTCGGTGAATCATTCAATGGCCTCCGTTCGTCTCGAAATTTCCGTTTTAGCCTCCGTTGACGAAGGTAAAAATGCTTCGTAGTCACACAAATCGAGCCACCGACACCCCCTCTTCAAGCTGGTGGTGATCGCCTCGCCGGGAAGGTCACCGTTCGACCGAAAAAGCCGCGGTTTCGGGCCCTCACGACCAGCTTGTCGAGGGGTTGGTTGTGAGGGCCCGAAACCGTGGCTATTCCGGTTGAACGGTGACCTTCCCAAAGGAGGTGAACACCACCGATTGAAGAGGGTTGTCGGTGAATCATTCAATGGCCTCCGTTCGTCTCGAAATTTCCGTTTTAGCCTCCGTTGGCGAAGGTAAAAATGCTTCGTAGTCACACAAATCGAGCCACCGACACCCCCTCTTCAAGCTGGTGGTGATCGCCTCGCCGGGAAGGTCACCGTTCGACCGGAAAAGCCGCGGTTTCGGGCCCTCACGACCAGCTTGTCAGAGGGGTTGGTTGTGAGGGCCCGAAACCGTGGCTATTCCGGTTGAACGGTGACCTTCCCAGTGAGGTGAACACCACCAGATTGAAGAGGGGTTGTCGGTGAATCATTCAATGGCCTCCGTTTGTCTCGAAATTTCCGTTTTAGCCTCCGTTGACGAAGGTAAAAATGCTTCGTAGTCACACAAATCGGCTCGATAAATGTGTGACTACGAAGCATTTTTACCTTCATCAACGGAGGCTAAAACGGAAATTTCGAGATGAACGGAGGCCATGGAATGATTCACCGACACTCCCTCTTCAAGTTGGTGGTACTCGCCTTGCCGGGAAGGTCACCGTTCAGCCGAAAAAGCCGCGGTTTCAAGCCCTCACGATCAGCTCGTAAGTGGCACTTAGGTGATCATTTTTTTGAAAGTTATGGTACTCAAGTGAGCCAAAAAAAAGTTATGGCACTTAAGTGTCCTCCGTACAAAAGTTATGGCACTTGCGCTGTACTTATCCCGTCATCAAGTGATGGAGCCTTACCTAATGTAGGTAAATGGCAGGACTTGTCCTGCATCAATAGAATTAGCTCAGTCCAAGGTTTGAATGCATTGCACTGTAAAACAAGGCATTCTTAAATGCTTAAATCAGTTCTTAAGGAGTAGCCTTTCTTAGTAGACGAAATAAAATATTTACTAGAAACTTTGCTAGTAATGCGTGTGTCTTTAGAAATAATTTGATATACAGGATGTAGCGTCCCAAGCATGCCCCACTCTGGGTATTCGTAATTATTTTTATCATTTATAAATTTGTTCGCATGCGGAAGAAATTTCTTTTAAGGCCAATATTTAGAGCATGAATTATTTAAAAGCAAGCCTGACATTATGAAAGACAAAACTAGCACCGAATTGAATTGTTTCTTTATTTATCAACACGGATGATATACAAGCGAGAAGATCCCTTCTTGGGGAGACTATCACTACGAGTCACCCATATTGGGTCCATCTATACAGTTTCGCATATTGGTATCATCCAAAAGGTGTCACCCTACATCCGACACTATCTCCCAAAAAGTACCAAGTAGTGTCGTCCAAATATGATTCCCTTACTCTGCTTGCCTTCCCGCGTACCCCACTCTCTCTACCCCGCCATCAACACCGCCGCCATTGCTGCCATCCACTGGGTATTTGATTGGCCCCACCAAGCTACCACCCACGTCCATAAATATCGAGACAAAGCGTAGGGGCACCCGGTGTCTAGATAGACCCACATCCATCCAAAGGGTGGCATCGTAGCGTACCAACATGACCATCGGAAAATCAAGGCGATGAAAAGGGTGAGGCAGCCCTCGAACTTATCAGGGGCTCCGAAGAAGGTACCCGGGGTCACTGGCGGTGGGAGACTATAATTAATAAGAGTGAGCCATAACTCAACTAGGGAACATCTATCACCCTATACTAAGCGAACAACAATGTGCACATCAGTCAACATAGACATGACAAATACCAACTTGGACATACCAGATGAGGCAGACATACCTTGTTGCGCACATTCTATTAATCATTCCAAAGATGATGGTTTAACATTGACCATAACGAATAATCGCATCATTCAGACATGCGCACACAATTCAACACTTGCATGGGTATCATTTCCTCACTCCAAGTCGCATGCCCGGTGCGCTTGCCGGCTATGCAAAGAGGAACACTCCGGTCTGGCAGGGTTCGGTGCACACTCTGATCTGCTGCTGTGTACATCAAAATTCTCAATGGCCCGCGCAGGCTTCGTGATCCACTGACCATGGCATCCCGATTACACTCCCGAGGCATCTAGGGAAAAATCCTCCTAGGCATCTGGTTCTCACAACCAGGCATCTTGCCTTCCCTTCGGCTCCATGGGGCATTATCGGTCCGTAAACCGACGGCATTCAATAACCCAGCAAGCCACACATATAATCAACTCATGCAATCCACAGATCACCAACAACAATTAATCTTTTTCAATGTCACACAAACAACAACACAACAATCAATCCTTTCTAGCATCACTTGCCGGTTACAAGCTTATTTATGAATTTGGCCTCACTTGCCCCATCATTTGACATCCAATCAAGGTATATCATATCTTATTTGAAAGGTCAGAATGTTTATATTCTATCTCCAGAAGACATCAAATCGAGATTCCCACGTCTTCACCTAGAAATTAGTGAATCTTTGAAAAAAGGGTAAAACTGGGCAGCTTTGCACCGTTTTCAAAATCGGATTAAAATAAGTAGTAAATGAACTTCAAAAATTATAAATTTTGAATATGTCACAGAAGACACCTTGATAAACAATTGTCATGAAGAATAGTCTAAATCTTTTTGTAAATAGCTCGTTCGAAATATTAAAGTCAGACCAAAAACTGGCCCGCTGGAACAGAATGATTGAACTGCAAGAAATACTCGTTTCGCAAATCAAAACTTTTCAAAACACTTCGAAATTTTTATACGTCGTAGAAATTGATTTCCTAAACAACTTTTGTGAGGGAAGTATGTCAAATTTCGAACTGGAATTTTTATAAAAATTCGAGAAGACATATAGGTCACTGATTTTACTGCACTGGACAGATTTAACATGGTAAGAAATAGGGTCTTCGTGCAACCCATTTGAACTCATAAAAATATGAATTTAAAGTATGTTATATTCCAAGATGTTTTGAACAACTTTCATGAATAAAATTTCCCCAAATTCGTTCCGTAAAAATCTATATAAAAATGGAAAATGGTAAAGGTACAGCAGTACCAATTCTGGAAATCAAGTCAAAAGTTCAACAAGTAACCCAAAACTTAACCACACGAATTTTTGTTCATGAAACTCCCAAACCAGAAGCTGACCTCCACATACACCATTCATCTCCATCAATATCCCGAATCTATGATCAATTCGACATGCAACTGGCTCCTAGTTTAGAATAGGGAGGCAGAATTCCACTTGCCTCGACGTCGATTGAATTTGGCGCTGTTCTGGCAAAGAAGGGAGTGCCAAGTGTCTCGGCTTCTGGTCGCGCTTCCTCGGTTCGTGGCTCACAGGTTTCGTCGGCACGAGAATCTTCCGGGCGGTCCTGCGGCTGGTTGGACGGGCGGAACAGGCGAGCAACGCCGTGGATTTGTCGTGGAAGGAATCGAGCCGCAACGAGCAGAATGAAACAAGATGAGCAGGGGGAAACCGGCAGAATTGACCGAGAGGGGAAAGTTAATCGGTAATTACAAGGGGATGAAAATAATTTCCCCCTCTTGCATGTAGGAATTGGGTGGCTTGTGGGGGTGTTGGCATGTGGCTTAAAGGGTTTCAATCGTGGCAAGTGAAGAGAACTGAAGAAGCGGCTGATGTGGCGGCAATTGAAGGAAGGAGGAGGTGGCGGATTAGGTGGTGTTCTAGTGAGAAAGAACAATGGCGTGGCATGATGTTGGAAGGAAGAAGTGGCAGAAGGTGGCTAATGTTTGGGGATCAACGTGGCGTGCTTAGGAGAAAGAAAAATGGGGGTGGTGGTGTTCATGTAGGAAGGAAGGATGGCGTGGAAATTGCAATTGCAGAAGACTATGTTGACCGTGACCATTGGATGTATGAATTCGGCACAGATGGCATTGACGTGCACGAATTCGGCTAGATGGAACACGTGACTAAAACTCGTAATGTAACGAAGGACATTGTAAGGTCAAAACGGTTAGTTTGTAAAACGATATTACGGATGAAAAGATAGGTAGTTGTAGAGGGATCTTGTGGTGGTGGTTACGTAATAATATCCGAGTCTTTCGAAGTTGGTGCTTCCGTAGCTCATCGATACTTATTCAAATTCCCACGTAACGTTTCGTTACGTACGTTCGTTAGACGGACTGACGAACGGAATTTTTGGGATGTCACACCCAGCTCGCACCTCACGCTGGTTCTTTGCTGCCTAGAGCCCCAAGTCTACTAAGCAGCGGGCAGAGGGCCCTGTACAATATCCCTATGATGCTGTGCAATGGCCCAATGGCCTTGAGTAAGGCCCTAGGTCCCTTGTGCTTCCATTTTTTCTATTTAAATAGGGGGTCAAATGCTCATTTTTTTTCAAGGTAAATTATTTTGGTAAGACTCCTTATGTATTTTGAAGATGACAAAACATTTTATGTGAAGTTATATGTGTTTTTGAGTGTGCGGACAAATTGTTTTCTATATATACAAGTTTATATGCGTATGATGTTATCAACAGGATGTCTATGCTATTGGAGAATTTCCTTCCTCTGCAAATAGAGAATAAGATGCTTAGTGGAAACTGTTAAGTTTGGAAGAACCTTTAGATATTGGTGAGCACGCAAGGTAACTGGGATCATTGAGGTGATTGGACGGACCAAATATTAGGTAAGTTCATCAATATTCTTGGGAGGACCTAAGTGTAGAGGGTGAACATGTCGAGATTAGGTGAAATCGCCAAGTTTGGATGTATCGCGTTGTAAAAGAAGTTTACATTATCGATGGAGTGGACAATACTCCAAGTACACGGAAATAAAGACCTAACTCTAAATGGATTTAACTCAAATTCTAATAGATACTTTGAAGCCAATTAATTCAGGCCTTAGAATTCGCGAGAGATATTGTGGAAAGTAAGATGGAGATTGATATCTTTGACTAAGCAGAGGGTGTGTCACTTAACTTCGTAGAGGCAGTTTGATCCCTTTTGGGCAACATTTATTTATTAATTAATTTATTAATTTAATGTAAATAGCCCCTATGACTGTGCATAGCGTTTTCATCCGACGTCAATTTGACACTATTTTCATGTCCCTAGAAAAGCTTGTGACTCAAATCAGATTTCCGAGAATTGGGCCAAACAAATGGTTCTGGTGGAAAGTTAATATATTTTCTTCAATAAAAATCCGATCCAAGTGATTATTGGGGTTTCGAAAAACTTATGACTTGATATTTAAGATGAAATTAATCAATCGGGTCAAATCACAAAAGTTTTGACACCTCACAATCGAGCAACTATGGTTAAAAGTTGCGATATCTTGAGAATCGGCCGTTCAACTTCAGCAAATTGGATATTGTTGGAAAATATAATTATATCCTTGGATAACACCAAGCCAAATCTATAAAGCAGTGCATTCAAAATTTCATGGTGACAGACTCCCACTCCAGTGGGAAATTCTTGATTTCAAATTTATCGAAGCAGTGAGTGTTGGAAAAAACATAAACTTAGTTAAAATTACGAACGGTTGGTATAACTGGGGTGTGATCTGCAAGAGCAACAACGCTCAATTTGCCCGCATCAAATATCAAATATCATAATCACAACATCTTCTACTTAAAGCAATCTTGGAGGCTAGATAGTCATCAAGTGATGGAGCCTTACCTAATAGGGGTGAGCACGGTTCCAGGGTAGAACCGGAAACCGAAACACCGAACCGGCGGGTAAGGTTCGGTTCCCGGTTCTAGGGTGAGCGGTTCCGGTTCTCGGTTCCAATTTTTTAGGAACCGGAACCGGAACCGGAACCGATGCTCTTCCTAGTAAAAAATAAAAACCCTAACTTTTCTTCACAAATTTCTCTCTCGGTTGCTCCTCCGTTGCGCCCTCTCTCCCACTCCCCACACCCACGACTCGACAAGACCCTCTCGCCTCTCCTCGCTCCGTTTGGCGTCCGCCTCGGCTCTTCCTCTGTCTTCATCAACCACGGTCCAGCTCATCCACGGCGGATTTCCGAGGCTGGGTTCTTTTGGTGACCAATCGAGCGGCCTGTGGCTGGAGGCGCAAGAAGGGAGCGAGCAAGGACAAGAGTAAGCTTCAGTTGACGCCCGCGCTCCCTCTGCCCACTCCTCCCCTCGCCAAGGCATGGGCTCGAACCCCTCGACTTCGATCATCGATGCGACCTCAAAATTTGACGTCTTTTCTTTGGGTGGTGTGGTTTCAGTTTCAGATCGGGCTATGCCAACTTTCGGTGACGGCGGATAAAGAGAGGAACATTGCCCATGCTCGCGACGCGATTCGGGAATTTTTTTTTTCTTTCCGAAAATGGGCATCAAGGTAGTTCCACCTCCCTCTTCTTCATTGTTGATTGAGTCGTCCGTTGATTTCGATAGGGGCTGATGAAGCTACTGGCGGACAATGCCCCTAAGGCGATGAGGGAGCAGAAGCTGGAGAGCTACTTCGGCCGGAGGATCGCCGTCGATGCCAGCATGAGCATCTATCAGTTCCTCGTTAAGTGCTTTGCTTTTTATGAGTTGATGTTCCTGATTGATTGTGTGTTTCGGTGTCGGCGGGGATTTGGATTTTGAGTGTTGGGGGTTTTTTTTGGTCTTTGATTGGTGGATCAGGTTGTGGTTGGGAGGAAGGGGACTCATATGCTCACCAATGAGGCTGGTCAAGTCACCAGGTACCACTAATGGCATCGGTATACTCCATGGAAATGATAATCCACTTTGCTCGAGTTTCTGTTTTGATGCTTCAGTTGTTATTGCTTGGACTGGGGTTTATGTATATGAGATCGACGTGTGTCACATTATTTTGTACTTGCCATGTGATCTTTGTTCTTGGGAAGTGTTGACTTTGAGCTGCTTTTTGATTTGTCGTCTCATGTAGTCATCTGCAAGGCATGCATTACCGAACGATTAGGCTGTTGGAAGCAGGGATACAGCCAGTGTAAGCTTTTTTCTTTACCTCCTATGTTTTCATTGGGATAGAATGCTAAGAAGAATGAAGTTTGTGCTTCTCTGAATTATGCTTTATGTTGTTATGATAGCTACGTATTTGATGGTAAACCTCCTGATTTGAAGAAGCAAGAGCTCGCACAACGGTACTTTATTATTATGTAGCCTTATCTTCTCTCGTTTTTTTTAATTGTCTATGAATATGTTTAGATACCTTAAATGTGAAGGTTTTTCTTTGTTTTGATCACTTCCTTACTGTGCGATATTTTAGTTCTATTCGATGAGAAGTTTGATGTTGTCTCTGTTTTCCAGAAAAACCTATCTATGTAGCTAACCAGATATGTGTGCGCATGTGGTACATGGCTTTGATACCATTGCAGGTGACACAACAGCACAATGAAGACTGCAAAAAACTATTGAGACTTATGGGTATCCCAGCAGTTGAGGTTACTATTCTGTCTGAGAAGTTCATTCTTCTTTATTCGTAACAAAAATGTTAGATACCAGATTCAGTTTATGTATGTCAGGCCCCTTCAGAAGCAGAGGCACAATGTGCTGCTCTTTGAAAAGCTGGAAAGGCATGTATCTTCCTGGTTGATCGTCTTCTGATTTAGAATAATTCATTGTTATCTCATGATAATCCAATCATCTAACTCTATGGGAATGACATTTTTTTGCATGATTTCGTGTAGTCATGGAAAGTTTGGATGTGCCTCCCGATTGCAAAATGGGAAATTTATGGCTTACAAGAACTTTGTATACCTTATCAAATGCCCTTTGTGAAGGCGTGCACTAGAAGAAAGAATGGATAAAAGCATCTTGAGCGTGCACGTGTCCTGTTTATCGCTTTGGGTGACTTTTTGTGGCTAAGTTCTTATTGATGCTTATGTAATTGCTATGTTTTTATACTGCAAGCTTTGGCTTCTAGTAAAATCAGCCATATTTGCAGCCTGCGCCGTTCTATAAAAGGAGGGAAAAATCACGCAGCTTGCCTCATGGTTTTGTTGACTCTGTGCCAGGAAATATGGAACAGTCCCTATTCAAATGATAGCTTCCCTGTTTATGCCGAGGACATTGATGGAGGTTCATCTCCTTCAACCGCTATGTTATCCGAAGTCGCTAAGGCCTTGAAGGTTACCATAGTGGGCAGTTCAAACCCAGAAAGATGTGGTGATCGATTGTACAACGCTTGTTGTGTTTTTGGTTCCATTGGAGTGCTGAAAGCCAAGCACCGCAAGGTAACTTTTCTTTCCTTAAGTAACCATGTATGGAACATTTAGTTGCCTGAGTCTTCTGGTCTATTTGTTGTTTGAGTTGTTTTCTTTTCTTTTCTTTTCTTTTTGGCTCTATGCAGACGTTGGACGTATTGGTATAGGCATCTGTTATGATATTCGGTTTCAGGAATTGGCAATGATTTATGCTGCAAGAGGTAGGTTTCGTTTCCTCTTTGTCTATTTTGCATTTCCTACAATGTTGACTGCATACTGGTGCTGGGGTTGCCGCTGGCCCAGTCTATGCAGTTCGAAAGTAAGAAGATTTCTGACAGTAAACATGTATGTCTTAAGTGGTGGACCTTTGGATTGTTTTCCTTTGATTTATTTTCGTTTTATCCCTTCCAATGATTTTTAAGTTGAACATCAGCAAAGTAAGCCTTGCACGAAGGGGGCTTAGCTGTATAAATGCTTTTAGCCTTTTACGACATTGCGATATGTCCTCTATTGCTTTTTGTATAGAAGATATCTCATTGCAATAATGAGTCCTAATTAGCTAGTTTTTGCCTCCTCCACTATTATATTGCTTTAAGTTTCTTTCCTAGATTAATGAGGTTTGCTATTGGTGTTGCTAATTGGCCTTTTATTGACAATATCATTCTACTAAATATATTTGCACTGATCAATTGATAATAAAGTTATATGATGCTGAACTCTTGGTGTTTTCTATTCTACATAAATGGATCTAGGTTGTTAGATAATATCCCCTTTCTACTAAGCGAAATATTGTTTTTTAATAACTAGTCATTGTTGCGTTTATTTTCGTTTTGTTTAATTAAAAACGAAATTAAAAAAAAGAACCTGTTGGAACCTGGAACCGACCCTGGAACCTGTGACAGGGTAGGTTCCAGGTTCCACGTTCTGACGGGTAGGTTCCAGGTTCCAAAAAATGAGGAACCTGTACCCGAGGGTAGGTTCCAGGTTCCAAGCGGAACCGAACCGGAACCTGGAACCGCTCACCCCTATTACCTAATGCAGGTAAATGGCGGGACTTGTCCCGCATCAATAGAATTAGCTCAATCGAAGGTTTGAATGCATTGCGCTGTAAAACAAGGCATTCTTAAATGCTTAAATCAGTTCTTAAGAAGTAGTATTTCTTAGTAGACGAAATAAAATATTTATTAGAAACTTTGCTAGTAATGCGTGTGCATTTAGAAATAATTTGATATACAGAATCCACATGGCATACCACTAGTTTCTTAATTGAAAGTCAGAGCCAGATTTTGAGTTGAATATATGAACTTTTTTCTTTCAAAATGTTTGACAATGTTGGTTTCATTGTCTTTGCATGACTTAAAAATGTTTAAAAGTTTGTTAATTTTTGGGAAATTTCATTGTGATAGAATATATAGTTTTGGCATAAAGCTATTATATATAGTCTAAACCGAGACTGAAAGAATGTTCACTCCGGTGCTCGCCACTTGACATTCTCTTTGCTTCTACAATTGGCACATGGCATGACATGTGGCTTAATTCTGTTACGTGGCCGACATTCACATGGTTGTTGTGTGACACTTCACTTTACTTTTCTGATTGCCTCATGGCATGACAAATGGCATACTTTTGCCATGTGGCTCTTATCCTACCAATATCCATTAGCTGTTTAATTTGTCATCTCCAAATTCATTCTCTTACAACATATGTGTATAGATTTATAATTACTAGTAAATTTTCTAAGTGTTTATTTATTTCTGAATACAACATGTAATTCTCACAAAATCGGTTCATAGTAACTTTGAATGACATATTAGTTTTGCTATTTTGCAGAACTTCCAAAAATTGAAGTACATTAATTTTAGTAATTGCAAGTCCCTAGTTTGTATCCCTGACCTCTCATGTACTCCAAATCTCGTGGAATTGGTTCTTATGAATTGCAGAAACATGGTAGAAGCCCACGAGTCAATTGCATATCACGAGAAGTTACAGGTGTTGACTTTAAAGGGGTGCTCTCAACTTAGTGTTTTTCCAAAAGTGCTCAAAAAATCTCAGACATCTTGATCTTAGTAAGTGCAAAAATTTTGAAAGGTTCCCTGATATTCCAAATAAACTCGAAAGGTTGAAATTGCTTTGTTTATAAATGACCGCTATTAAGGAACTTTATGCGTCAATAGAAAATCTTGTTTCTTTGGAGGAAATGAATTTATGTTATTGCAAGAATCTGGTTCGTCTTTCATCTAGCATATTCAAATTACAAAACATTGAAAAATTGGATCTTGATGACTGCACAACCTTAATTGGGTTTCCAAAGTATGATGATTCTGCTGATCCGTCGGTGAAGACCAGACTTTCAAATTTACAATATTTAAACGTTTGGGGATGTAAATTATCTGAAGTGGAGTTTCTTGAGAATCTTTTTTGTTTCCCCTTATTGAGCCAATTAGATTTGTCGAGGAACAATATTACTAGCCTTCCAACATCCATCAATAAGCACGATCATTTGTCCATATTGGGAGTTCCATATTGCTATCAATTACAAGAGATTCCCAAGCTTCCACCATTTTTGAATTACTTTTGAGCAGAAAATTGCAAATCTCTTTAAAAAACTGGAGATCTCATTTCATCTTATGAAATTGCCCTTAAAGGGCTGAGCATGATTCAGAAATTCCCAGTTACTCTCTCTCTCTCTCTCTCTCTCTCACACACACACACACACACACGCACACACACACACATATTGATGTGGAGTGTATGCTGGATCCAGTGTATGCTTGTATATTGCAACAGCAGAAAAAGAGAGATTGGAGGCTTAAGAAAAGAAAATAAATCTAAAGTGGTTCTGCCCATATATGCATATGACGGAGGTGGCTTTTGTTCTTTTATAGGAATGATTTCTATCACATGAGACTTGTATATTAATATAAGCAAGGATGAACGGATATCTACTCAATTATGGAGCTCTAGTTAGAAGTGGAATTCGCTAGGATTACTTACTAAACTCAAATTGAATTCTTCTATTTGGGTACCAATAACAAACTTGGTTACTTTCTAATGATTTATCCTATAACAGGAACATCGTTACTACTCTATTGAACTCCCTGGAGGAGAGATGCCAAAGTGGCTCCTCCCTGTTGAAGAACGTTCCATATCTTTCCGTGCTTCAAAGGACTTGTATGACAAGTTCATTGGATTCACATGTTGTGTCGTTCACAGTAATGTATGATATGTCTTCTTATTGTTTTTTTTTGCTAAATCCTCTTTTCTTCGCCATAGGCAAACTTCTTATTTAAAGAAGTAGGTGAAGTCTAGGTTCAAAGGAAAAACAATCGAGGGAGAGTGAAACAACGGAAAGTAGGGGGTACATGGTTTGGTTCAGTCCGCTTTTCAGGCCAAAAACCAAGCCAATCTGGTTGCTATATAGGTTGGGAACTCCCTTGTGCGAAACCAAGCATTAAAGCGGACAATTAGCCACACTGAAGAGAGAGAGAGACTTGGGTGCTTTTGACGTGTCAAGGAAATGTCGATGTGCAGTATGTACAATTCATACCGATATGTCCTCCGTGTTTTCATCCCTCAACGACCTCATTTATGAGCTCTCCTTCCTCAAGGACCACCAAGTTGTGTTGCAACTGAATTTAGGGGCTAGGGTTTCGTTTAGAAACCAATCTAACCCCAAACGACTATGTACTAAACATATGTTATGTGCACATATCTCCAACGAGTCAAGTCATTTAATTTATTCTTAAAATAAAGTCGCTTTGAATTCTCAAGTGACCTAAATTGCCAATGTCCCTTAAATAACGACTCTATTGTGTAGACTGATTAGAGATATAATGCCATGCAGACATTTAAAATCGAACGATGGGTAATGATGTTTAAAAAAAGCAGAAAGGCACATTCATTTCTTAAACCACATTTTCCATAAACAGTTTTATTTAACAAAGTCCCTTAATTTGTGTTTAACGCAAAGTAGTTTCCTGGTGCATATGGACTTTAGTTTGAGTCGGTCAATTGGTCTTTGCTATTGCCTATACGTAATGATGCATGTCAAGTTATATTTTATAATTTCTAAGTCTCAATGTACTATTAGCAGAAGGTCGTATACTGATTTTCTGCCTAGGCGGGGACTCGAAGAACAGCATAGTCTCCAGGCCCTTAGCCTTTTTCAATCATTCTTCTTTTTCCCCAGTTTTGATTGGGTGTCTATGCAATAGGTAGTGATATTTTTCAGTTTTCAATGCAAAATATTATTTACGATGTATGAAGGGCAACTAGCTAATATCGTGACATGTGCAACGTTGTACGTAGAATTTATGGCTTAAATAAATGCAAAATGACATGCATTGGTCATACATGTAGCATAAATGATACAAATTAACACAAATGACATGCATTTTCTGCAATTAAACTTATTGCAAAGATTGTTGATCATGAGATCGTTGTGAAAGGTTCCAACTTCTTTCATCATTTCAGGAGTAGCATTTGCTCTTGTGAGGATTATTGGTAGCAAGGGCATGTGGTTATTTCTCCCATCATGAACTTGAAAGCATCCTGAAATTGCTCATCCTGTTAGGCATTGATGAGAGTGGTCAGCAGCTCCAGCGGCACTATTTAATATGGGCCCACCTTTATCGTTGACGAAATAGACAATGAATTCACGTGGAATCCGTGGCTAAGGGCATTCAAGTATTTCTCAGCTGTATGAGTTGGGCAGGTGGGAAGTTGGTCGACTTGTAAGCATCCTGGAATTTTTCGTCTTGTTAAGCATTGATGAGGGCCTTGAGCAGCTACACCGGCGCTATTTAATATGGGTTTACATTTATTGTTGACGCAATAGACAATGAATTCATGTGGAACCCATGGCTTTTATATCAGCCCTTGGTTTAGTCTAGTAGGCCAAGGGCATTCAAGTATTTCTCAGCTGTATGAGTTGGGCAGATGGAAACTTGGGAGACTTGGCACGCAATCTTTCTTTGGACATGGACTCCATGCCGGAATTTCTATTAAGAAGTGAGAATTTATCCCTTTGCTTATGGCTGTGACCCCACCTAAGAAAATATTCATACGTAAGATATCCCTTCCGAAGAATTAAATCAAGTGAGAAAACCTAGACCCTTGATAAAAGCTACTTTCTGTTTCTCTCCAGCAGAAAGAGAGATAGAACTAGGGGCATTCAGACCTGCCTCCTCTCTTCTCTTCTGAATTGGAATTGAAAGTTGGTCCTTTTATGAAAAGTCCGTTGTGATCTGATTCGCAATAAAACTTTATTAATATTCATTACTTGCTAGCTTGTATTAGATGTTTATAAGCAGCATCAATACTGGTAAGGCTTTGGGATATCTTTCTTCTCTCCCAGATGCCCCATAAATTACAATGGTTACTCTTTCAATGAAGTGGTTCACAAAATAGTAGTAAATGCATCATACTCCAAATTCATACCGGAATTATAGGGAATGACCAGCTGGTCTATAAAGAATGAAGCCTTTAATGATAACCTTCTCATATAAATTTAACTTCATATCATATTGTTCATCAGGTAAAATTTGTATTCACAAAACTTATAAATATCCAAACCATTTTCTACAGGAATTCACATGAACTCTCAATTTCTTAGAATTTCTTTGGTAAATGTCAGTTTAGGTCACCTCATAATCATATCACTCTCCACATGCCCCCATATCGTCTTCTTTGTTCTTGTGACATAGAATAATAATAGAAGGAGCAAGCAAAATCAGAGATCAACAACTGACAATCATCGTTTGACAAAAAAATAGTGACAATCATCGGTATGTCGATGAGATCAATAAACGATTAATGCTGTTTTTATATATATATGTATTGACATAATGCATTGTGGAAGTAATACCAATAAATATTCTCAAATAACATGAGTATTCCATGTATTCTCCATAATTCAATGCATCACATAATATGTATTAATAACATAAACCATATAGTAGGCAACAAATATCAGTGTCAACCACTCATGTCAAGAAACCCTATGGTCACATTTGCGCCAAGTGACACGATTTGACATCCATATATTTATATATATGCACAGCCCAAATTAAAGATTTTTTGAAGCGTATTATCGTAAAAGCTATCGAGCTACTGCATACAAATTGCTCTATATCAAAATTGCTATTACAGGTCAAGGCTTAAACTTAATTTGTTCTTAGAACTTGAAGATGTTTTATGGGTGTTCAAGGTAGCTAGGCCTTTGCGTTCATGCTAGTAATTGTGCGTATAAAAAAATGAAATAGGGTTAGACCTATTATATGCTTAGTTGTGCATACAATTATAGATCTTTTGAGTGGTCACATGTCAAATTATTACTGATCATTCGAAAAAAGGAAAGCAAAGGAAAAAAAAACTTCTCGGAGATTAGTAATGCCCTTTCGTGGAAGCCAGCAATTTATTTGTGAGCCTATGGAAAAAGCTAACCTGATGACGTGAAGTACTTCAATTACAAAAAGAAAAATGAAGACTCAACAGATCAATGCCATTTCCTCGAATCAGGTATGCGGTTTTCAGTGAAAATAAGTCCATGTGTTCATACCTATTACATATCTTGGTCCTTATTTATGTACCATGCTTTCCAAAAGTTCTGCTATTATTAATAGATCTAATATTATTTTTTGCTGGTACACTTGATTGTGTGTGTAATGATATATCTCTGGAGAGGTCATGTGTTAAATTATTATACAGCAAGGAAAAAGCAACTTCTCAGAAGTTGGGGATGAAATTTCGAGGAAGCCAGCAAAGATGGTTTTATCAGCGGGCCCATGACCTAAATCACTATAATCCACCTCCCTAGAGTTGTTTGTCGGTCCGTGCAACAATCGAGTGTGCGGATCTCTACTTACTACTCTTGTCGGCCACAGAGAAGTTTGCGTCGACCAGACAATCGGAATAACGCGGTGGCACGCGGTCTTCAGTGAAAAGAAGTCCATGTGTTCACACCTTTGGATGTCTTGGTCCATCCTTAAGCCCACCGTTTGCCAAACTACTAAGAAAAGTTGTGCACCTCTGTCCTCTTAGTATAAGAATAACTCAACAAGAAGATCAAGTGGTGAACGAACAGCCTGGTAAAACACTGTACCAAATCTTAAGCTAGCACTCGCTGCCGATTGTTAAACTCCATCATCCAATGGCTTCTTCATCGAAACCCAAAAGGAAATACGACGTCTTCTTGAGTTTCAGAGGCGTGGATCTGCGCAACAACTTTGTCAGTCATCTCTACAAAGTTTTAGATCAAAATGGAATATACACTTTTATTGATAGAGAGGAACTGAGGAAGGGAGATCAAATATCGCCGGTGCTTATGGAGGCCATCGAAGAATCGTGCATCGCAATTATTGTTTTCTCGGAAGATTACGCTTCCTCTCGATGGTGCTTAGAAGAGTTGGCGAAGATTATGGAGTGTAAGGAGCAAAAGGACCTCACCGTTCTACCACTTTTTTATAAAGTGGATCCAAGAGAAGTGAGAGGGGGGAGAGAGAGTTACGGGAGAGCTCTGGCTAAGCATGAGTCCAAGTTCAGGAAGGATTCGGAGAAAGTGAAGAGATGGAAGAAAGCTCTTTTTGACGCCGGTAACTTGTCCGGGTGGCATTTAAATGATGGGTAAGTTGAGTGGAGTTTCATATTTTGTGCAAGAAACTAATCCTTACAAGTAAATATATAGACTGTTTGTGAAAAAAAAATTGAATTGACACGCACATGATTGTAAGTATAAAATGTTAAAACTTGATCTACCGATGGATAATATGTTAATTGGCGTTATTGCACTTACCCCATTTCATTGGAAGGAGTAAGAAAGTTCGCAACGCCAGATACAAAATAATTAGTTTGTACAGTCCATCTAAGGCAATAACATTGTGCTTCAGGTGTTTACTAGTTTTCGAACAAAATCTTAGCCACCATTCAAAGTTCGAAATAGCTCTTTTTTATTAAGCATGAAGATAAATCGCATAGAACATTCAAAAGAAAAAGTAAGTAAATAGTCATGTATAAATCAAAAGAACATGAATCACTTAAAAGCGACTAAATATTGAACCCTGAATTTGTTTTGATTGGTTTAAAGAGCTCTTGGAGTCCTAATTCGACTCGGTGAGAATAAATATTGTTTTGGCTATAATTATCTGAAAAAGGGACACACTGCTTTGTCATTATTGGATGGTGATTACTCATTAAATTCTTATTCAATTGCTAAAACGATGCTACAACTTCTTTTTCTGCTTGTCAGAGATGAGCCAGAGCTCATACAAGGAATTGTGAAGGAGATCTCTACTCACCTAGACCGAACACCTTTGCATGTTGCTAAGCATCCGGTTGGGATAGATTCCCAAGTGGTTAAGCTGAAATCAATGTTAAACCTCAAGTCTGATGATGGTGTTCTCATGGTGGGAATATGGGGACAGGGAGGCATAGGGAAGACAGCTTTGGCAAAAGCCCTTTACAATGCTATTCATAGACAATTTAAAGGTTCATGTTATCTAGCAAATGTTCGAGAAACTTCAAAAGGTTGCAGGGGTTTAGCTACTTTGCAAGAAATATTACTAAAGGATATGTTATTACTGCAGCAAAGATTAGAAGTGTCGAATGTCGATGGAGGTATTAAAATGATACAACGCAGACTTCGCTACAATAAAGTTCTTCTCATCCTTGATGATGTGGATGACTTGGGCCAGTTAAATGCTTTAGCAGGAAATGGTGAGTGGTTTGGTAATGGGAGTAGGATCATCATTACTACAAGGGATAAACATTTGCTAACTTGTCATGAGATAGATCAGGATCATGTGTATGAAGTTAAAACACTGGATGATAGTGAAGCTCATGAGCTACTTAGTAAGCACGCTTTTCTGACACACAAAAAATTGAAAATCAGAACAAATCTAGTGAAAAGTGTTCTAAATCATGCTAAAGGCCTTCCTTTAGCACTTGAGGTGCTGGGTTCCTTCTTATGTGGTAGAAGAGAAGATGTATGGGAAAGTACACTGAATAAACTTTCTAGAATTCCTAACAAAACTGTTAATGATGTGCTCAAAATAAGTTATGATGGACTAGAGAAAAATGAGAGAGAGATTTTTCTCCACATTGCTTGCTTCTTTAAGGGGTGGGATAGGGAGTATGTAAAGAAAGTCCTCGATAGTTGCGGTTTGGAGGCAACAATTGGATTAGAAATTCTCATTGAGAGATCCTTGATAAAGATGGAGCACGGATTTGAAGGAATCCTACAAATACAAGCGCACGACTTGATTCAATTGATGGGTATGGATATCACGAACCAAGAATGCTACGATGATCCCAAGAGACGCAGTAGACTATGGTCGTATAATGATGTTCTTGATGTTCTGTCATGCGACAAGGTTTGCAAATATGATTGAAATTCTGCTCCTTTAACTTTGACTCTATTTACTAAATATGCAAAACCTATATAGTCTTGTTTTATATACAGGGAGATTGTGCAGTAAAAGCCATAGTGTTGGAGCTACCCAAGCTGAAAGAGATGTACATCGGCCCTAATGATTTTACAAAAATGAGAGGGCTGAGATTGCTCATCATGCGCAATGTGCATAATTCTTTCCATGGTCCTATATGTCTTCCTAATGCACTAAGATGGTTTCAATGGGTTGGATGTGCTCCTGGAATTCCAGAATTTTCCTCTGGTCCAAAGAAATTAGTGGGACTTGATATGCGCAAATGCAATAATATCCCAGTACAGCCAAATCAATATAAGGTGAGCAGATACTTGCATAGCCCTTTTGAATTAAATATATGAAATTTGTGTTTTCTTCCGGATGTTTCTCAAAGTTGGTTTCATTGTCTTTGCAAAACTTCAACAAATTTTAAATTTTATTGATTTCGGGAAATTTCATTGTGATAGAACACAGTCTTGACATATATTCCGTTTTAATCATTAGCGAAAGGGTCTCTCATCTCTCCTTATATTAAAGAACAATAATATAAGGAGAGATGAGGTCACATTGTTTTATGCCTCTTGATGGATCAAAAGGGTCCAAAACACCACCATTAAGCAAAATGGTGGCAAATGGCATTCAACAAATTTCGCTAATGATTGTCAAATGGCATGGTTTTGTCATATGGCTCACATTCTCAGGCTTGTCACATGACACTTCATTTGAATTTTATGATTGCCACATGCAAGACATGAGGTACAATTTTATTTTAAACTAATGAAGGATAGATTTAGGTGAGGTGTACCGGTTTGTGATTTTTTGTTATATAAAAATTAGTTTGGGATAAATGTATCATATTGGTACCAGTTTAGGATTTTTGTAAGACGAAAATTAATTTGAAATCTGGGTACTGATTTGGGATTTTTAATGGTATTTATTCTGATTTACTAATTGTTAACACAATTTAATGTGTGAATTTTTTTATATTGTGTATGTATATATTAATAAAATAATATCTAAAATGCAAAATCATAAGAGTTATCTCTGATTTGTTAAAATGTGTGTGTATATATATGTATAATTACTGGTAAAGTTTCTAAATGTTTAGTAATTTCTCAATATAATATCTAATTCTCACAAAATCAGTTTATAGTAATATGAATGAAAAGTTAATTAATAGTTTAAGAAGTTTACTCAGAAACCTGAATAGTAGGTTCCAACTTGCCTGATCTCCTGATGCTCCTTGCTTCCTTCCACATGCAGAGTGTTGTGGCTAAAGCATATGTATTCGTGACATATCCTTTCCTCGAGAAACCCAATCTCCCCGATGTGCTGTGTAGCCAATTTTATAACCCTCAATCAACCTAAGCCCCTAAAATAAATTATGATATTATTAATCATCAATATTTAAAAACCATGGATAACGTGAATGACATCCGATATTAAATTACCATCATTTCACAAGTTTGACTCCCCCTCTATGTACAACAACTTACATAGGCCTATTTGTGGACTCCGCAGTAGATCACCTCTACATTAAATAAACAAAATGCTTAATATTTATGATTGAAGACCTAAAATGTAGTAATTTCTTAAAAGATCACTAGCGGATATTCTTCACTAGTAACCTATTCTCAAACGGGAATTCCATGGTTTAAATGTAATGAAGCAACATCATCATGCAAACACCCTTTTTTGTCCCTTTCCAAATGCTAACAAAGCTGGTTTCACTATTTTTGTAGGACTTCCAAAATTTGAAGTACATTAATTTCAGTCACTGCAAGTCGCTGGTTCGCATGCCTGACCTCTCATGTATTCCAAATCTCGAGGAATTGGATCTCCGTAATTGCAAAAACTTGGTAGAAGCCCACGAGTCCATTGCATATCATGACAAGTTACAAGTGTTGAATTTAAGGGAATGCTCTAAACTTAGTGTTTTTCCAAATGTGCTCAAGTCCAAAAATCTGCAAGCTCTCGATCTTTGTGATTGCAAAAAATTTGAAAGGTTTCCTGATATTCCTAATAAACTCGAAGCCTTGAAAGAGCTTCGTTTACGAGGGACCGCTATTAAAGAACTTCCTGCATCAATAGAGAATCTTGTCTCTTTGGAGACAATGTATTTAAATTTTTGCAAGAACCTAGTAAGTCTTCCCTCTAGCATTTATAAGTTACAAAACCTTAAAAGCTTGCTAGTTGAGCATTGCACAAATTTTATCGGGTTTCCAAAGTACGATGATTCAGCTGATTCGTCCATGAAGACCATACTTTCAAATTTACGCAGGTTGGACCTTTATGGATGTAATCTGTCCGAAATAGAATTTTTTGAGAATCTTTCCTTTTTTCCCTTCTTGAGAGAATTGAGTTTGGGGAAGAACAATATTACTAGCATTCCTACATCCATCAATAAGCGTAAGCGTATGTCCCGTTTGAATGTTAGAAAACGCCATCAATTACAAGAGATGCCCGAGCTTCCACCATTTTTGAATTATCTTCTGGCGGATGGTTGTGAATCTGTGCAAGAAACTGGAGATTTAACTTTAGTTCATGAATTTGTCCACAGAGGGTTGACCAAGGCTAATATTTCCCCACTTAACCAGGTTACTCTCTCTCTCTCTCTCTCTCTCTCTCTCTCTCTCTCTCTCTCTCTCTCTCTCTCTCTCTCTCTCTCTCTCTCATATATTGATGTGGAGTATATGCTGGATAGTGTGCTTGTATATTGCATGTATATTGCAATAGCAGAAAATGCAAGTGGAGGCTTAAGAAAAGCAAACAAATATAAAGCGAGGTCAAACGTTTGATGTCAATGGGCATTCTCCCAAGAGAAATTATCAAAAGAATGGAAGAGGTTTTTCTTTATATCAATGTGGTATCCCAGAGTTTTTTGAGTACCCAACTAATCTTCATTAGATGGGACAATCCAACACTAGGTAATTACCAAGGACATGTAGGTTTATGTTGCTGAGAGTAGCACAAAGAAAATGCACCCTTGTGGTGATTTGAACTCTGGACTTGATTGAGGATGATAAACATGTTTACTCCTTGTGAAACCTTAAGGTTAAAGACATGTCAATAGAATAATGGAAAGTTGAATAGAATAGTGTGCTGTGGCTATGTCGGGTGTCACACGATCGTTGGCTCCATTTTCCTCCCTCAACATTTATTTCGTTACAGGAAATATGAAAGGGTGTTAATTAAATAGATAACATTTATGTTCTCTAGGACTAGAACTTAAAAAATACATTTCTATAGTTAGAAATAAAGTTAGAAAACATAGCGGCATAATTAACCTACACAGAAAACTACCATATATAAAAGGTAATTTACGTAAGAAATATAGTTATTATGTAGCCAAAAAAACTTTATTAATTAATCGTTTTGAGATGGGCATTAATTGATAAGGAGATCACATGGTGAAACATAATATCAAATAGCGTTCTTTAAATCAGTTATCATGTGGATGGTACAAAATGAAAACCAATACATTACAAAAGTTAACTAAGAAAGAAAAATGTCGCACCATATAGTCTGTATTTTGGCGTAAATAATCAGTATATGACAATGATTTGAGACTAACGATACCAATAACAAGGAAAATGTTGCATATGTAATTGGCTTGAATAATCAGTGTAGCCAAATGCATTGAAATGGGGGTGGCTACTGTACTCTTATGGGAATGATTTCTATCACGATACTTGTATATTAATGCAAATAAGGATCACTGGATCTCTACTCATTTATAGAGCTCCAGTTCGAAGTGGAATTGACTAGGATTACTTACTAACTCAAATTGAATTTTCTATTTAGGTACAAATAACAAACTCAGTATTTTCTAACGGTCTATCTTTATAACAGGATCTTCATTACACAGTTTGTCTGTCTGAAAAAGAGATGCCAAAGTGGATCCTCCCTATTGAAGAGGATTCCGTATCTTTCATGGCTTCAGAGGACCTCTACGACAAATTTCTTGGATTTGCTCTCTATGTCGCTCTCGGTAATGATGAACAAAGAAATGGACCCCCTTTTGAGCTTGTACCACGTGTTGATGGTGAACGTCGGAATGACTATGTACCATATTGGAAACCCTTTGAGTTGAATTCAGATTATACATGGCTTGAGTATTTCATGCCATTTGAGCTGTGGGGAGTAGTCAATTTTGGTCAAATTGATGGGAGATACACACAATTTAGCCTTATGGTATCAAGTAGGCACTTGAAAAAGTGGGGATTCCGAATAATATGCAAGCAACTAGAGGACAATTTAAAGGTTGAGATTCAAGACAATCAGCTAATCAATCCAGTATTCCTCTACGAGGTTGGTCATGACTCAACTGGTTCAGAAGTCAAGAGTTCACTTATGCACCAAGTTAGTTCGATCAAAACAGATCTACAAAAAGGCTTGCAAGGTCAAATGAGTACTAAGGAACATAGTCAAATAGGATCAAAGAGAAAACATGAGTTTATTCTCTCTCAAGGCAAGCGAATCAAGGCGATGTTGACTTCGAATTCGACCGATGGAGATGAGAATGAGATGAGAATGATAGATCTACTAAAAAACTTGCATTTGTAGTTGGAATGACGGAAACTTGCTAAGGAAGAAATTTGTAGGTGAGTGAACTTAGCTATATTGATTACAATGTCTTCTTCCTTCTTGTTCTTATCGTTTCTTTCTCGAAAAAACTTGTTACCCAAGTTGACTGTATATCCTAAATAAAATTATGTAATTCTTTTTTCTCTTTATCTCTTTTCTTTTTTTAAGTATCATAATATATATTTTTTATTTTGTTTTTGTTAAATCCTCTTTTCTCGGCCCTAGGCAAACTTCTCATTCCACGGACACGACTACTCATTTTCCATCTGACACCACTGAGCTCTGACGAATGGAAGATCACCACCTGCCAATGGATGCAACGAACAGAAGAAGTTCACTTCCTAAAACAGAGTCCCTAGTGAACTGACGGCGATAGACACTGGCAAGCGAAGGCAACGGACTACCACCGCTAGCCGAAGCCGTGGTTTTGGGCTTCATGCAAATCGCTATGGATCAGATAACACCTGGCACATCCGAATTGTATTAAGTTGGTGTAATACTTGAGCTGGATTTTGAATTCGATTCATATAATGTTACAATTGCACAGGAACTTGAAGAATGTGTGGTTGAATTTGTTCGAGAGACATTGAATTAGTGTTTCTTCTTAAGTTTAGTCTGTGGATGCCTGGAAGTGAATTCATTGGTAATCGACCTTACACGCCGCAAAATCAGTAACAATCCCTAGAAGGTATATCTTTTATGTGTTGTAATTATAATATCAATAATGTGATCCCACACTCAGTTTATTATTGTCTACATTAATTAATTTCATCGACGTTTATTGAGCGCATTAAGGTGTGTGATAACTATGGTGATCGCCCAATATCAAGATAACTATATTGATAGAAGAAGTTATCTATAAAAGTATGAATGAGGATATAAATAGGTTATCTAAGCTAAACCCTCTTATCATCGAATCCAATTATCTGATTTAAAATATCAGAAAACACACTATCGATGTTGAGAGGGTGATTGGCTAGAAGTAGGGGTGCCATAACCGAACCGAAAAATCGAATCGAAATACGAACCGAACCGAACTGAACAGAAAATTTGGTGCATTTCGGTTCGGATCATGGAAAATTAGTCGTAGCTTTTTTGCGGTTTGGGTTATTTCAGTTTGGTTCGGTTAACCAAACTGAACTGAAAAGCCAACTTAAATTAAAATCTCTCTTCTTTCTCACCCCTCTCAAACCCTAACTGGCTCTGAACCGAGAACAAGGACTCTCTTCTCCGGCAGCTCCTTGGTCCCTCCTGCCAGTCGCATCTCGGCTGATTTCGCCGGAACCCGTCGGAACCCTAGTTCCATTTATTTTCTCGTCAAGAAACAGGGGAAGAAGAAGGAAGAAAGGAGCCACTTGATTCCGAGGAAAGACTGGAAACGGAAAAAAGCAAGGAGAGGTATCGGTCTCTAGGCCAGCCATGAGCTCCCGGGAGTTGATGATCTCGGGCCGGGTCGGGTCGGACCATACATGTGACATTCCGAATTTCGGCCCATAGTTGGGATTTATAAAACGTGTAATTCGTCAGTGTGCTTATAGTAAAATCTCGCCCGGGAACTGATCACTCTCGGTTATTGTTTTAAAATTGAGATTTTTTTGAATTTGGACCATCGGTTTGCAAATAATATTTTTTGTTTCCTCGCGTGTCTTCCACCGCGCCGCCGTTCGCCGCCGCGCGCCTAGACACTGTTCACTCGGGCCATTTTAGGCCCGAGCCGACTTTTCCCGGGCCAAAATCTAGTAAGTGGCTTCCTAAACCCTACCTAGTATTTTGGGTACTTTATTGACTTGTCTCGGGTTAGGACGTGTTGACGGCGGTCCATGTGAAGGCATGAATGGCCGATGTGCCAAATGGATTCGGGCTTGAGACGTGTTGACGGTGGCCCGTTAAAGGTGTGTTGGACCGGGACGTGTTTACGTCGGTCATTGGAATTTGAGCCCGGATTGATCGGAGGGCTACGGACTTGGGACGTGTTGACGGCGGTCCGTTGTGCCGGGTGACCGTGATATGATGATGAACTATTCTTGCATTATCTTGTTTGGACTAATATGCAGGGTTGGCTCGTGATTCGAGGGCAAGGTAAGTGTAATGATGTGAACTCTATATGTTATGGGGTAGTTTGCATGTACGACTTGTCTGGGTACGCATTAAGGGTATCTCGGAGATCGAGGACGGGTCGAGTGTCCCGTATTTTGAGTTTCCCCTTTTGTAGAGGAGTTAAGTTCGCGAACCATTGTCCCTTTTGATGAGTATTGTATGTATTTGCCAAGTGTAGGAATTACAGTTATTATTTTGTGCTATTGTTACCCCTTGTCATTATTAATTGTCCGGGTTGTTTCTATTTGCTTCCGCGCGTGCCTAATCTCTGATGTTTGGGTTGGGTCGGCGACGCGTCCTGGGACGTCGCGTTCAATGATTGACCATCGCGGGATAATCGCGCGCTCGTAGGGTGCGAGGCGTGACAATACAGGCCTGGATTCGGACCGGAACGACTTGGGGTTGGAGAGAGGGGAGGGAAAGATGGATTCGAGGGTGAACCGTGGCAGAGGAGTTGGCGGCATGGTGGTGGTGGCAGCGGCGGTGGCAGAGGGCTGGGATGGGTCAAGGGTGAGGAGACCGTAGGTGGTGGAGGTGAGGGAGACGATGTGGTGGTCGAGGGCGGAGGTGGTCCTGATGGGAGAGAACTCGTTGTCGTGACTCAGCAGGTTAGAGGAGACGCAACCCATGGTCCCTTGGTAATCACTGTCAGAGCTCCGGAGCTACTAAACTTATCAGCTTTCCTTCCTCTTCTTGAAACCGAAACTGTGACATTCTGAATTTCGACCCATTTTCGGAATTTATGAAATGAATATTTCTTTAATGCACTTTCAGTGAAATCTCGCTCGAAATTGATCACTCTCGAGTAGACTAACCGTTAGGGAATGGCTAGCTAGGAATCGAGTACGTGGACCTAAGAACTTGGCCATGGATTGACACTTCGACCATAAGGATTGGCGAGGGAATATTTTGGACCGTTAAAGGCCGATTCAAGGATGGTTATGGAACGATTCGCAAATGTCGTGCAATTGGATAGCGGGTGATTCCGCTTGGCCATTGTATGAATTTCGAACGATCTTAAACCTAATCCGAACGATCACGTCATTTGGAACTAGTGATTGACCCTCGCAATTACATGACAACCGAGGTCGCCATGGCTCGAGTAAACTTAGATGTGGCTCGATATCGAATCGGCCACGAGTCGATACGCGTAATTCCTAAAAGCCGCCCGTTAGTTCGAGATACACTAAAGTCGCATTCGATTGAATTTGGCTATTAATTAGACTCCGAATTGGGTATCGAAGTTTCAAGATTTCCACAACTAATTTATTGGACGTCGTCTCGTTAAAGTGTGGCCAATTATTGGGTTGATCGGAATTGCGGAAAAAGGAAAATTACGGACAAAATATTTGGGTGAATAATGTTTAAAATCTCTCTCTCTCTCTCTCTCTCTCTCTCTCTCTCTCTCTCTCTCTCTCTCTCTCTTTTTCTTCTTTTTCTTCTTTTCTTCTTTTCCTTCTTGGCTTCGTGTCTTCCGCTTCTTTCTTCTTCACTTCTGTTTCTGGTTCTGCTTCTTCTGTGGCTTCTCCATTTCATCCTGCCAGACCAGCCCCTTGTTCAGCCTTGTTCCGACCAGCAGCCGCCGTCCAGGTCACCGGAAGCCGCCGCTCACCGCCGGAGACCGCCGCTGCTCACCGCACCACCATTTCTTTCATTTCTTGCTCGGATTTCTTGGGTTTTTCCAAGTAAGTGGCTTCCTAATCCTTGACTAGGCTAAGGGGTGACTAATGGACATGTTAGGGATGGTTTAAGGGCTGTGGATAGTTGGTTTAGTAGCTGGTTGTGCTTGGTTTGCTTGGTGGTACTTGTTGGTTGATTTCCGATAAGGTTGCTGCTGCGTCGCTGGTCTTTGCTATTTTCTCTGTGACTGTTGTGGGACGAATTTGTGAAAGTGTTCTTCATGAAAGTTGTTCACAACATCTTGAAGTATGACATATATTAAATATGGAATTTTTAGATATCATTTAGGGTCATTCGCAAGTCCATTTTTGGACCGTATTCAGTCTGCCGGATTTACTGTTCACCCGACCTTCTGGTCTTTCCGATTTTCTATAAATTTTTCCAGACCTCTTTTCAACAAACTTCCTTCAAAAAAATTTTTAAGAAAATTCGTGTCTATGACATATAAAAATTTCAGAGCTTTCCAAAGTGATTTGAGTACTGAATGAGTGTATTTTGTTGGTCTGAGGGGCTGTCCGAGCGAACCGGATTCTGTCCGGATTTGAGTGTCAAAACGAAGCATTTAAAGTGAGAACTGGATTTTGTGTCCTTCATGAAAAAATTTTATCAAGATGTTTTATACAACATATCCAAATTTCAGAATTTTTAGAGTTGATTTACTATTTATTTCAAACGGATTTCGGTCACTGCACAACTGCTCAATTTGGCCCCGATTCAGTGCATACTCGGTTTTTCTCTCTCTCGGGGACTTTTCGGAGATTTTGTTACAAAAGAAAGGCGAGGCTTTTTAATTGATGAGTGCAGACTTAGTTGGCATTTGGTTAATTCATAAAGATAAGAATTGGTAATGGTTGTTGAGTGTGTGCATGGTCACGACACGTTCCGTCTAGGTGGGGGTTCTAGACGATGCCCGACGGGGGTTCGGATGCCGTCTAGGCGGGGGTTCTAGACGTTGCCGATCGTGGTGGAGGCCGAATCGATCCTCCTTTGTGGAATGCCGTCTGGGCGGGGGTTTTGGACGTTGCCGTCGCCGAAGTAGCGAGACGATGCCTGGTTATGCCAGAAGATCGGCGGGGGTTCGGTGGGCCGAGGGGCCGTTAATAATCTGGACATTTATAATCGTGTGTTATGCATTGGGGAATGCAATGTGCTTGTGTTGCTGTTGAGCGTGTCTGGATTAATAACCGTTTTATGCTGTTTACGTCATGTGGTTGTATTATGTGCTCGAGGAGCGAATTGCCATGTTATGGCGATATTCTAACGTGCATGGCTCACGTATGTGCTGAGGCGAGGTAAGGGTGCCTATGATTGTTATGACATGTTGGATGTCAGTATTGCATGTTTAGAATTGTTCGGAAGTACGCTTTGGCCTAAGCGAGGCTTAGGTAGTTGCTTATTGAGAAGTGTTCTCATGGTTGTATAACCAAACCATTTGAGACCCGCGATCGTGATTGATCCGGAGACGTTGCCAGGATACTACGGGGATTGAGGATAGGTCGAGTTACCCCATCTTTTGAGTGTCCCTTTTTGTAGAGGAGTTAAGCTTACCAACCACCCGATCCTTGTTGTTGTGCGTGGTTCGTAGATAGTGGCCTCGTAGAAGGCTTGCAAATGTATGTGTTGTAATCGATGTTATGTTTATAAAAGTGTCTTGTTGTTGTATATTCTTTGTCTCTCTACTATCCCATTGTTTATATGTTGTACGGAGAGTTCGAGGTTGCTTCCGCATGCATTACTCGTTAGTGTTTCGATTGGGTCGGCGACAAGTCCTGGGATGTCGCATACATTACGACCACGAAGAGATGATCGCGCGCTCGTAGGGTTCGGGGCGTGACAACAAAACAAGAAATGGCACAATGTGGGAGAGAGTTTAAAGGGTGTGGAGAGAGAGAGAGAGTGAGTTCTAGCTTCGATCCAAGAGATGACTTCTTTGGAGGAGAGAGAGGGGGAAGCAGTAGAATAAAGTAAAAGGGAATGAGTAAAATATTTATATATGAATAAAAAGCAAAAGAAAAAAAACAAAAAAAGAAGAAGAAATCGAACACCGAAAATCGAAAATTGAGCCAAACCAAACCGAACCAAACTGGTTTTTCCGTTCGGTTCAAGCGAGATTCAGTTCGTATTTGGTTCAAGCGAGATTCGATTCGGTTCAATGGTTTACCACTAACGGTTCAGTTCGGTTCGATTTTTTTGAACCGAACCGAACAGTTTACACATCTAGCTAGAAGTACCTATTGACGATCATCAAAGCTCCATTTATCAATTCTCGATTTCATCAATGGCTAGAGGTTAGTACATAATTCTTCACATTTCGCAATCGATTCTGATTATACATGGTTTTTGTTTATCCATCAAAATCAGAATTTTCTAACAGTTGGTATCAGAGCATGTTAATATCTCTGCCTTGATGGATTTTTTTTAATAAGGGGAAAAAATAATCTATTATGCAAAAAGTCTGACAGCATATGAATGGTTTGTCAAATATTGGAAGAGTTCCATTGGATACTAACTTCATTCACGTTATTTACAACTTGTCAAGTACCATATCATGTTCAATATTTATAAAGGATGATGTTTTTGAAATGAAACTGTAACAATCTGAATTTTTTATCCTTTCTCGAGATTTATGAAATGAATATTTCGGTTAATGCACTTATAGTGAGATCTCACCCGGAACCGCGCATTCTTGGGATGCTAACCTTAGGGGTAAGGCCATTACGGGATTGAGTTCGCACGACCAAAGAACTCGACCTTGGTTCGACCTTCGACCATAAGGATTGACGAGGAAATGTTTTGGGCCAACCGAGACCGATCTATTTGATTGATCGTGTCCGAAGGGAACTAGCGATAGACTCTCGCAATTATATGACAATCGAGGTCGCCCTAGTTCGAGCAAACTTAAACGTGATTTGACTTAGTGTCGGTCACGAGTCGAGGGCGCGTAATCCCAATGAGCCACCTGTTAGCAAGAGATAAGCTAAAGTCGCGATTGTTCGATTCTAGTCATTTCTTAGAATTCGGGCCCGGGAATCGAGAATTTTGAAAGTGACAATTTTGAGCGGCCGATGACGTTTTTGGCTTGGCCAACCTTGGGGCCACCCATTTCTGCAAAAAAATGGATTTCGGTTCGGGACCGGAAAAATGACCATTTTGCCCCTAGGCCTAATTTGGGGTATTCCGAATTTTGGATGATATTTGGGGATTAAATTAAGGATTAATTTATGTGTATTTCAGCCCAATAATTCATTTCTCCTTGGACTAAATTGCCCCTAGCTTTTTGGATGAGGATGAATATTGGCCAAGTATTGAGGGGCAAAGTAGGAATTATGAAAATGTTGGTCAAACTTCTTTGACCCATTAATATATTTGTCTTTCCCCTCATTCATTCCCCATTTCCCCCGGCCACTTCTCCTTCTCCCTCTCTCTCCCGAAATTCTCTCTCTCTCTCTCTCTCTCTCCTCACCCCACCGATTGGCTTTCTCTCTTTTCCCTCCCTTCCCGTGCATGAACCCAGCTAGGCCGGCGACGCTGCTGCTGCTGCTGCTGCTGGGCCGGCTGTTCCAGCCCCTTGTCCAGCCCGTTTGTCCGCCTTTTCAAAGTAAGTGACTTCCCTAAACTCTCCCTAGGACCTCGGGTATTGTAGGACGTGTTTAGGGCTCGGTTTAGGTGATTTGTGTGGTTGTTTTGGGACTTGGAGTGAGGCTGGATGTTCGGTAGTCGTGGACTGAATTGAGGGGTGGAAATATGAAGTTTGGGAGGTTCGGATAGGGCCGTGATGATATGGAATGATTATTGTTTGAATCCGTGAGGTTTGGTGTGATTCTCGGATTCGTGACTACTGTACCTGTCCGGTTTGCTATTTTTTTGGAAACTTTTGGGGGCCGAATTTGAGAAATTTTTCTTCATGAAAGTTGCTTCCAATATCTTGAAGTATAACATATTTTAAATTTGGAATTTTTGGAATCCATTTGGGTCGCACGAAAGCCCATTTTCGGACCGTATCAAAACTGCCCGGAATACTGTTCATCCCGACCTTCGTGTCTTACCGAATTTTTATAAAATTTTCCAGATTTATTTTCAATAAACTTCCTTCACAAAAGTTGTTGGTGACTTTATTTTCTATAACATATAAAAATTTCAAAGCTTTCCAAGGTGATTTGTCTGTTGAAAGAAATGTATTTTGAGGACAAAACAGTCTGTTAGAGCGAACTGATTTTGGTCTGATTTCGAGGGACAAAAAGGCATGGTTGGAGATTGAACCGGATTTCGCGTTCTTCATAAGAAATGTTTATCAAGATGTTTTTTATGATATATCCAAAATTTAGAATTTTTAGAGTTCGTATATGCAATTGTATGGTTTGTGATTGTTGGTTGATTCTGGATTGTGTCTTGGGCTGAATGTGGCGTGATTGTGTGCCGAGAGTGTGTGGCCATGAGGCGTGATGGTGTGATTGCGCATTGAGTTCGTGTGCCAAGCATGGGTGATCGTGTGGTATGTGTGGTATGAGTGGAACAAAGGTACGGGAATGTAGGATTGATTGGAAAGGTTCCGTCCTGAGGCGTGTTCGTTTACGCGGGACGATGCCGTCCCTGACGAGGTGACGATGCCCGGCCCGACGGGGTGACGATGCCTGACGAGGTCAGAAGACCGTTGGCCTGATGCGTTTTACGCGGGCGCGGTAGTGGTGGAAAGGTTGAGAACGAGTTGGACTTGGCAAGACGTGAGAGAATTGAGAAAGTTGACGCGTGGTGTGAGTTCGTGTGCAAGTGTGGTTTGTACCGCGTATTGTAGTGCGCGATTATGGGGTAAAATCTGTTAGGCATGGTATGGGACGTGCCAAGTAGGTTTTGTCTTATAATCGAGGCATGCGCGCGGTTGTGATGCATTATTGTGGCATGTTGGTTGTATCATTATCTGAGGTGCAGGAATGTGCATGATGGGTTCCAGGTAGGATCGCATGTGATTGTTATTTTGGTTGATTGTTGTGTGTTATGCGTGTCTCGTCTGGCGGTACGTGAGAACCTATGTGGGGTTTGGGGTTGTACACTTATTGAAATTCATTTCACGGTTGTATAACCACCACTTTCAGACCCCCAACCTTAGACCTAGGAGGCCCGCCTCCTCTTTTTGAAGTTTGAAGAGCTGCCCATGGTGCCTCAGTGAAGCCGCAGGCAATATCCAAATGATCCTCCGGAGTACAAGCCAGAAGATCAGGAGCAGATTGGGAGGAGGACGACCAGTAGGTTTCCCTAGGGTATTTTAGGGGCTGTGTAATATAGGTCTGACTAGTAACCTTTTGATAGATAGGTCGACCTATAGTGAAGTTAAGTTAGCCAAGCCACCTGATCTCTTTGTTATGTCGGTGGTTGTGAATGTTCGCTTATTAAATTTGGTTGTAACATGACGTTTGTTTGTTCGGTGCTATGGCGTTGTACATAAATGAATGTTGTTGTTATTTGACTGTCTGGTTGAGCTACCCAATCGTTGTCTTTATAGTCAGGGGTTTTATATTCGCTTCCACATGTGTTTTCGATGTTTGGGATTGGGTCGGCGATGTTCCTGGGACGTCGCAATAATTCGATCGGAGTAGGGGATGTCGCGAGCTCGATGGGGGTTCGGGACGTGACAGAAACTCAGGTTGTTTTAGAGTAACTTTGTTGCCCTACTACTTTTCCTAAAAGGTTTGATGTTTTGCGAAAAATATTGTAAGTTTAAAGTCAACTGTCACTACAAAAAAATAACGATTTAGCCACGGAAAATTACCGATGAAAAATTATTCGTTGCTAATTTGCGACGAAAACTAAATTCGTCGCTAATTTGCGACAACAAATTATTCGTCGCTAATTTGCAATGGAATTTGCAACGAAAATGAAATTCGTCGCTAATTTGCGACGAAATAATTTTCGTCGCAAATTAGCAACGGAATTTGCGACAAAAATTAAATTTGTCGCTAATCTGCGGCAAAAAAAAAATTCGTCGCTAATGAATTTGCGAAAAAAATTATATTCGTCGCTAATTTGGAACGAAAAAAAAATCGTTGCTAATGAATTTGCGACGAAAATTAAATTCGTCGCTAATTTGCGATGAAAAAAAAATTCGTTGCTAATGAATTTGCGATGAAAATTAAATTCGTCGCTAATTTGCGACGAAAAAAAAATTTGTCACTAATGAATTTGCGATGAAAATTAAATTCGTCGCTAATTTGTAACGAAAAAAAAATTCATCGCTAATGAATTTGCGACGAAAATTAAATTCGTCGCTAATTTGCGATGAAAAAAAAATCGTTCGCAAATTAGCGACGGAATTTGCGATGAAAACTGAATTCGTCACTAATTTGCGACGAAAAAAAATTACTCAAATTAAAACTCTTAAGGTTACTCATACAAATTTGTGAACGCTGGAGACAAATTTTAGTGCAAAACAACATTTTTCAACGACAGCCACCATTCGTGCCTAACTTCTAATTATTAGTTGTTGGATCATAGATTTTATGATTGTGAATCTTAAGCTTTCAATCTTATATCTTGAGATTTTGTAGCTTTTTATTTAAATATTTACAATGCACGAGTTTTGAATAGACAGTCGTGTTTGCAAATTTAAGATTGCTCGTTATATATTGAACATAAGATTATCGTTTTATTATGAAATACAATGAAACGATTGCAGATAACCGATGAGAATCCTAGACGGGTTTGTGATAAAACATCAAAAACTCATAACAGGTTGGAGATGGATAATAAAAGAAAATTAACGGGAACCCAAATCTTTCCTGCTTTCATCCCCAACGAGTGTCACCCTAAAAGAACACGACCAAGTTATATTGAGTAATTGACGACATGACCAAAATGAATACTAAAGTGTACATAAGAAAATGTTCTTTCACCTACTAATGTTTGTCCAAATCCATTCATTAGCCGTTGCTACCATCCATTCCCACTCCCAAAAAAACAGTAGGTGGTTGTAGGGGTGAGCAAGATGGACCGCCTAAATCAGGATCGGACCGGACTGACCGGTTTGGTCTGGTTCTCGAGAATATCGATCCGGTTCCCGGTTCTTAAAAGTGGAACCGGTTTCTGGGCTGTCCGGTTCCTGGTTTTAGGGTGGGAACCGGACCGGACTCATAAATATATATATTTTTCTAATTTTTTCATAAATATATTTATTTACTTTTTAAAAATTTTGAAAAAAATAGAAAGCCTAATCTAATTTCCCAATTCCTTCTTGCCTTTACTCAAATTTTTCTAGCCGGTCTGGTCCCTGGTCCTAGAAACTAGGAACCGGTCCTCCCGGGTCGGTTCCCGGTTCTTGGACTGGATCGGACCGGCTAGTCTTGGAACCCCAAGGTGGTTGAATCAGCTAATGCTTACCATCGTTGAAGGGAAGGGAATTTGGAAGAGCATTAAACTTAGCAATATACGTTCGACGTATGTGAGCCAAAATTGATCTGAACCTTATCAGAAGCATCGCTACGCCAATTTTGTAAAACTCGCAAGTTGTTGTCGACGGGGCGGTGCTACCTAATTAACAAGAGTTGCGGTGACCGCGTCGGACCATAACTAGGGTTGCTCGACCCCCCACCATCTCGCATCCCGCCCTCCCTCTCCCTCGATGGTGACCGATGGCGACTCCGCTCCAGACAATGGCTAGTCATGGCGGATGCCCATGCCATGCTTTCAAGGGACACAACACCGTCGACGTGGCGAACCCAATCCCTCTATCTCTCGTTCTTTAATTTTTTTTAAAAATTATCTTAAAAGATGTTGTGGAGTTTTTTGACATAGCATTTCTCTTGCAATAAAAATTTTTAATATTCTCTTCATCGTTTAATGCCGAATAATTTTCAAATTTTCCCCTTTACTGAAGAGAGAGGATAACCTTTTCGCCGGTCAAAAATTCCACACCCCAAAAGAAAAATCCCGCTCCGACCCAATAAAAAAAAGAGTTAATACCATGAAAAACCCCAAACTGGTATACTTGTGACAATTTTACCCCAAACTAATTTTTTGACCACCAAAAACCCTAAACTGATACACTTGTGACAATTTTACCCTCCGTCAATTTCTCCCGTTAAATTTGCTGACGTGGATGACGCTTGATGACGTGGCAAGCCACGTGGAGAGCCACATGGAAATAACTTAGTTTTTTTTCAAAATAATAATAACTTGATTGATATTTCTTCAATTAGATCACGTTCTTTCTTCATTATAACACAAAACAAACCCTAGCGACAGATCAGTTCTTCTCCTCTGACATTCCCTTCGACAAACCCCCTTCTTCCTATGGCCACTTCCACCTAGCTTGGTCGCGATCTTGGGCTTATGTCATAGTTTTCATCTTGTCGAGGTAGGAAAATGATAGCCCTCTGTTCCACGTCGCGTTCGAGGCACTATGTTTCCGAGGGGACCTCCTCTCTGTCTTTTTCGTTGGATCCTCAGCCATAACCTTCTGATTGCATATCTGGTTGCTTCACTTGTTTTCGGTTTGTGTCAAACTCGGTCTTATGTTTCTATGTCTCGGCCCTACATGATTTATTGCTTGTCCGCGAGTTTCTTCGTACGCTTACGTATTCCTCTTGCTATGTAGGTAAGTTGGTTCATGTCCTCGTGTCCCTGTTAGCGTTACGTGATCTTTCCAACCTTAGAATCGTACGTGTGTCGAAACTTTTAACATGAAACTTGCATGTGAATGGTATGATTGACTCGTACACCACATGCCCGATGAAATGCCAGAACCAAATTCACTTAAGTTTGTCACTGATTTCGGGTGTCCTTTGAGTGTGATTCTACATGTCTTATGATAGTTTACTTTTTTGGCTTGTATGTAGAACTCGAAAAATATCAAGCTTCTTGTTTGTCGAACTCGACCTTCTCATCTCGTATGTCGAACTTGATCATCCCATCTTTGCTAGTTATCTGTGAGAGGTTATTACAAAATAATTTGTTTGTTTGTTTTTCTCTTGCAGATGTCTAAGGATTTTACAATTGCACTTAACCTGGGTGGAGTTATAGAGTTTGGAAACATCACAAAGTACACAGGCCGCCATGTAGAATATCTCCATCGTTGTAAGTCAATGGTAGTGAACTATAACACAATTGTTAAGGCTGTTATTGGTCTAGGATATTAAGTCGAAAAGTTGTGGTACCTAATTCCCGGGAATTCGTTGAGAAGTGGTCTTGTGCAGATTTCTGGTGATGATCAAGTGCTAGAATTGGTGGGTCTAGGATTGACTTTTGGTGTTATTGAAGTATATATTGAAGGAGCAGCTCTTGGTGATGGTAATGGTTCTTCTACCAGTGGCGATAATAGCGATAGGGATAGTGAATCAGAACAAGATCCTGGTACATTATCTTTAAGTGACGATGACTTCATTCTCGATGGTGGTAATGAGGATTTCTTTCTTGCAAGGCAAATAAGAAGAGAGGCTGATGATGATGCAGCAGCAGCTGCTGCTACTATCATTGATATAGTTCCCGTTAACATTCTTGAAAATGAGGAGGAAGGTGAAAATGATGGAGACATTGATCTAGAAGAACGGGATGAAAATTTGAGCCCTCCTAACTCTGATGGAGATGAAGAAGTCTGTGACCAAGGAAGACCGAAAATCATTAGATATGACCCCAAATGGGATCATAAAGAAATACAGTTTAAAGTAGGAATGAGATTTGCCTCACGTGCTCAATTCAAGAAAGCTGTGCAACTTTATGCAATCATGAATGGATTTGACATTGGATGGAAGAAGAGTGAAGAGACAAAAATGGATGGTAGGTGTATGAATGGCTGTGAATGGAGAGTTTTTGCTAGCTGGATGCAAAGTGAGAAGACTTTTATCATAAAAACTGTTGGAAATGAACACACTTGCCCTAGGAGCATGAGAAATAAGAATGCAACGTATGTATGGCTTGCGGAGCAGTTCTTGCCTAAAATTAGAGCTAACTTGAAGTATACAACGTCACAAATGCAGGCAGATGCAATGGAGATGTGGGCACTGACACTAAATAAGAGGACTTGTTATAGAGCGATTAATAGAGCTATTGAGATCATTAGAGGTCCATTTGTTGAGCAATACAAGTTGTTGCACTCTTATAAGGCTGAGTTGATTCGATGTAGTCCGAACAGCACATTTGACTTGGAAGTTGGACGATATAATACGTTCAAGAGATTCTATGTGGGCTTCAAAGAACTGAAAGAGGGTTTTCTAGCAGGCTGTAGGCGAGTAATTGGATTGGATGGATGCTTTACGGAGACTTTAATTAGAGGGATGTTGCTCTGTGCTACTGGTAGAGATGGAAATAACCAAATGTTTCCAATTGCATGGGCTGTGGTTGAAGCTGAAACCGAAGAATCTTGGACTTGGTTCCTCAAGCTACTAGTGAAAGACTTGAATGTGGGACAAGGTCTTGGCTGGACCTTCATGAGTGATCAACAAAAGGTAAGGTTGTGCACAAGCTTTACTAATAGAAGTATTTTTTTGTTTATAGACTAACTTATTCGCATGTTAAATAACGTGTTGCAGGGTCTTCTCAATGCAGTTTCTAAACTCTCTCCGCGAGCAGAGCATAGGAATTGTGCTCGGCACATTTATGCTAACTGGAAAAAACTATACAAGGGAGAAACATTTAGGAATTGCTTTTGGAGAGCTGCATATTCGACATATGAGGCCGATTTCAACATAGCGATAAAAGAAATGAAGGAAGAGTCTGTTCATGCATATGAAGACTTCATGAGACAGGGTCCAGAACACTTTTGCAGGGCATTTATCAAGTGTGGACGAAATTGCAATGCTATCGAGAATAATTTGAGTGAGACATTCAATGCATATATATGCAGAGAAAGGGAATGTCCCATTGTTGATATGTTAGAGGGCATAAGAAAATTACTTATGGTAAGAATGTACGAGAAAAGCCAATTAATGATTGGTTCAAGAGATGAGATTTGTCCAAGAATCAGATTGAAGATTGAGGAGGAAAAAATGAAGTCTAGGTTTTGCATTCCAAGGCCATCTACGGCTTCCAGATTCGAAGTTGAAGTAAATGATGACACGTTTATGGTTGATCTGAATGAGAAGACATGTACTTGCAGACAGTGGGATATATCGGGGATACCATGTAACCATGCTATCTCGTGCATCAACTTCATTAAGTGTAATGTAAATGATTATGTAGCTGAATCTTTCAAGAAAGATGCGTACAAGCGTTGCTACCAATTTGCATTACCTACCTTGAATGGAAGGAAGATGTGGCCAAAGACTAGTGAAGAGCCTTTATTGCCTCCGCCATTCAGAAAGCTTCCGGGGAGGCCTAAGAAAGACAGGAAGAGACCCAATGGTGAGACGAAAAAGGATGAGAAAAGCAAAAGAATAAGGAAGCCAAGGGTCACCAACACCGATCCTACTAAAATATCTAAATCCGGTATTACCATGAAATGCTCCAATTGTCATGGTATTGGACACAACAAGACAACATGCCCCCAACCTTCGGCACCTTTAGAGATCAAACTAACGGTAAGGAAATTCAAACACAAATGTGATACACTTTCCCTTAAAATACCTTTCTTATATATGTCTATTATACAGGGCAAAAGAGGTAGGCCAAGGAAGCATCCAAAGAAACCAACCATTGAAGAAGGGGCATCTAACAAACAAAGTGAAAGTACCACATCTGGATCTGTAAGAGCACAATCAAATATTGTCAGATTTGAGAAGAGGAGGGTGAGTGGTCCACCAATACAATTCATATGGTTTTTGATGATGCCAAAGTAAAATGTTAATATGGTTTGTCTTCTTATAGGTTCTACAAGGATATGGATTTTATGTATCTGAAGCCACTAGAAACTCACATTTAAGGGTGAACATTTTATTTTGTTGAGGATTTTTTAATCTACTATGATTAGCATAATAACATTATGTTTTTTCCGTCATTTTTAGATGCCTGGTAGTAACATAGTACAAAAAATTCATCAAGGTGGTGCAAATCATACAGTGGATATTTCAAGCCAAGTTTTTGGACCCTCTCAAACTCAACAATCTCAAAGTGAAGCAAGGCAATGAACCTGTGGGGAGAGTTGGATGTTTGGTGTAAAGCTTGTTCTGTAAAGCTTGTTCAAGTCTAGTATATATTCACTTTTTTTGGATGGTTGTGATATAGAACATGCTTTTGGACCTCTGCTGTCTGGTGTGGATTGTGCCTTTTTTGGCTAGTTGGCTGGTTGGATGTCTGGTGTAAAGGCTATTTTGTTTGTAAAGTTTGCTGAAGTCTAGTGTAAAGGCTATTTTGTTTGTAAAGCTTGCTGAAGTCTGGTATAAAGGCTATTTTGTAAAGCTTGTTGAAATCTGGTAAAGGGTATTTTGTAAAGCTTGTTCAAGTCTGGTAAAGGCTCATTTGTAAAGCTTGTTCAAGTATATATTGATCCGTGGTTTTAGTTACGTACTCTCCATTTTGTGTGGATGATGTTATTTGCATTGTGATGATGAATTTGGTCAATCGCATATGGTTTGTATGCTGGAAGGGACTCTCTCTCTCTCTCCGCCCATTTTGATGATAAATACTATTGAAATTGATTTATGGTTCCACAGCTGCTAGAATAGGTTAATATCCTAATTTGGACTTCTCTGCGATATTTGCATCTTAAGTTTTCTTTTATATCTAGACAAGTCTATTGCTTCTGGCTCATTATGTAAAATAGTACTTCATTTGTATATCTGCGCATACAATCTGTCTTTTAGTTAAAAGGCATCTTCTGCGGCACAAGAACGAAGTGCTGCATTTGGCAGGCTTCCAATAGTCTTCTAATAATGATTCCAATAGAAAGAAATAATTTCTAGTATTGATGATATAAAGGCAATGTTAGAGTAATCTGGAAAATAAACTCGACTGCACATCACAACTCGGTCAAATTCGAAAAAATTGATGGAGGGTATATTTGTCACATGTGTACTAGTTTTGGATTTTTGGTGATCGAAAAAATTAGTTCGGAGTAAATTTGTCATAAGTATACCAGTTTGGGGTAAATTTGTCACATGTGTACCAGTTTGGGGTAAATTTGTCACGTGTGTACCAGTTTGGGGTAAATTTATCACATATATACCAGTTTGGGATTTTTTGTGGTATCAAACCTATGAATTTCCACATCAACCTGCCACGTCACCATGCCACGTCACGGAGCGTCGTCCACGTCAGCAAATTTAACGGAAAAATTTGACGGAAGTTAACGGAGGGTAAAATTGTCACAGGTGTACCAGTTTGGGGTTTTTGGTGGTCAAAAAATTAGTTTGGGGTAAAATTGTCACAAGTGTACTAGTTTGGGGTTTTTCGTGGTATTAACCCTAAAAAAAAACACGCCCACACCCTGTGCGATGCTTCCATCCAGGCGCATCCCCCATTGGGCGCTCCACCGTCCTCGCGGATTGTGATCCGCGTGACTCCAACCACGAACGAATCTCGCCCGTCCAATCCACCTGCAATCCAACAGCCGGATCTCCTCCCCTCTCCTCCGAAACATTTTCAAAATCCCAAAACTTTTTCCCTCTCCCGCCTCGCTCTCTTCTTCTTCCTTCCTCCTTTATATATTTTCCTCCGCTCGCAAGAAACCACCAGATTCAACCCGCTTTCTCTCTCAATTTTCCCGAGAAAATTCAATACCCAGAGAAAAGGGAAGAAGGAAAACTTGCTGATCGGCAAGGCCCGCACGAAGCATACGGCCCGGAAGTCCACCGGCGGCAAGGCCCCGTGGAAGCAGTTGGCCACCAAGGCGGCCCGGAAGTCGGCCTCGGTGACTGGCGGGGTGAAGAAGCCGCATAGGTTCAGGCCTGGGACGGGCCTTGCTAAGGGAGATACAGAAGTACCACAAGAGCATGGAGCTGCTGATCCGGAAGCTGCCCTTCCAGCGGCTGGTGCGGGAGATCGTCCAGGACTTCAAGACCGACCTCCGGTTCCAGAGCAGTGCCATCGCCGCCCTCCAAGAGGCGGTGGAGGCGTACCTCATCGGGCTATTCGAGGTCACCAACCTGTGCGCCTTCCACGCCAAGCGGGTCACGATCATGCCCAAGGACATCCAGCTCGCCAGAAGGATCCGGGGAGAGAGGGCTTAGTTATAAAGGGGAATGTGGTTAGATCTTTGTCATGTTGGAGGGTGTTTGGTTGTAGGCTTGATTATGGAGACTTTGAATCGTTGTTATGTAGATGTACATCTTTGGGCATTAATGGAACGTGGGTTTGCTTCGCTTTCTTTGACTTTCTTGCAAATTTTGGTGCTTTTCAGTATTCATGGGTTTGATCTTGTGAATCGATGTTCTTGGAAGACAAGAACAATAGATACTTTAATTTAGTGGTCACTGGGATGGTTTCAAGGAATTAACAATATAGTTGGGGCTGAATTCGAAAGTCTCTTGCTTTCTTGTGCGAATGCAGGGAATTACATAAGCCATGTCAATCACGCCAGAAATGTTTTGTTTGATCTGCAAATAATACTTTTTTCTAGAATTATCACGACTCAAAAGCTGAATAATAGAACTCGATCTCAAGCTGTCCAAGCAAGTAGCAACATTCTGTATATAATGACTTGTGATTGGGACCATTCTAGATGGTTTGAGTTATGACTGTATTCAAATTCGTCACTAATTTGCGACGGAATTAGCGACGAAAATAACTTTCGTGGCACGGTCCCAACTATTTTATTTTTGTTGCTAATTCCGTCACTAATTAGCGATGGATTAAAATTTTGTCGCAAATTAGCGACGAAAATAACTTTCGTGGCACGTTCCCGACTATATTATTTTCGTCCCTAATTAGCGACGGATTAAAATTAGCTACTGGCTTCGTGACGAAAATAAAATCCGTCGCAAATTAGCGACGAATTTCAATCCGTCACTAATTTGCGACGGAATTAGCAACGAAAATAACTTTCGCGGCACGTTCCCGACTATTTTATTTTCGTCACTAATTCCGTCGCTAATTAGCGATGGATTCAAATTCCGTCGCAAATTAGCGACGAAAATAACTTTCGCGGCACGTTCCCAACTATTTTATTTCGTCACTAATTTCGTCGCTAAAATTAGTGATGAATTTTGCCACGAATATAGTTCATGACTAATTAGCGACGAATTTTGCCAATAATAAATTAGCGACGAATTTTGCCACGAATAATTAGCAACGAATTTCGCCACGAATAATTAACGATGAATTTTGCCACGAATATATTTCGTTGCAATTTAGCGAAAATTGAAATTTTTCGTCGCTAAATTTTGCGACGTCAAATTGGCAACGAAATTTTTTTCGTCGCAAATTTCGTCAGAAATTCGTTTAGTGACGAATTTTTCCATTTTTTTCGTGGCAAAATTCGTCGCTAAAACCTACTTTTTTTGTAGTGTGTACGTTCTCAAAATTGAATTTCATTTTGGGTGAAAACCATAGATAATGACAATTTGGATTTAAAGTCAATTTTCTGAAGAACCTACATTTGGTAAGTATTTAGTAGGCTCACCTCGCTAACTTGCATGTTTTGCAGCATATTAAATGTTTGATATAGCAAAAGTTAGTATTTGAAGATTCTCAAAGAGAAATTTATCAATATGGTGCCAAAATAAAGTGTTTTGAAATGACTATTGTGACATGCTTGTGCATGGAAAGCTTCGACACCATTCACATTTTCGGCCGCTTCTTTTAACATTCTTTACAAGTATGGGAAAGCAATCGTATGGAATTGTGTTTATCAGTGGGAGTTACTTATGTTATCATGCCGGTTACAATGTTTTGACGTTTCATAGTTGATTCCATCTCGAAGGCACTGAAAAGCAATCGGAATCAATTTAAGGCATATTTTCTCGTAGAAAAAAATGAGGGTGAGTTACAGTGTTAAAAGATTTGTGATATGATAGCAGAAACCTGAGATTGAAGGAGACATGATAATGTTTTGCTTTTGCATTTGTTAATTGATTTTGATCAAAGGACTGGAATACATCATTTGTAAGACCTCTCTAGATTGGAATGCCAGCTTGGGTATGACGGCTTTGCTAAAAGTAAATCTTTCAAGGACAACATCATATTCAACCAAAAAAAAAAAAAAAGAGGACAACATTATACGATATAAGGTTTATAACATAATCATAAGAGACATGGGCATAAGTGTCAATTGAGTTCATCCGACTTCTTTTGGAGTATATAGTTTTGCATAGAAATCAATGGAGGACCGGACTTTAGAATAGCATTAATGGATCACATGAAGAAATGTTATTTTCAGCTATGTCACCACATTGACCCATCACAATAGAATAGCATATAGCATTTGTAATCACGGTCGTCTGACATAGATTGAGAGAGGTATTATGATGGCTATGGTTCAATGTTGGTGTTTTTGTTGGTGGGAGTTGTTTTTTGAGATGTGTCTTTAGATGGCCACATACTGTTACCGTTTTAATAGCCTTCGAGGCGATTTACAAAATCTAAATCTTTTCAAAAAAGAATATTGTCTAAAAAGTTATAAACCTATTGTACGGCGGTCAATTCAGTCCTAAACCTTTCAATTGTGCCAATTTAGTCCTAAACATTTTGAAAATTATTGGCAAAACATCAAAAGGTTTAGGGCTAAATTAACACAATTGAAAGATTTAGGACTAAATTGACAAATCGTTAAAATGTTTAGGACTAAATTGACAAGGTCTAGGACTTAGCCACCATACAAACAGGCTTAGAACTTTTTGGAAAATTATCTCCTTTTCAAAATGTCTTGCAATTAATGTTGCCCAAGTGAAAGAATGTTGGAAATACTTAAGAATGTGGGCTAACATTTATTGCATAATATTTTAGTTTGTAAAAGAGACTATTATAAAGTTAATAAAATATACGAGACAATGCTAGATCACCCAAGTACATTCATGTAATCATATTATATTGGACTTAGCACATCTTGGTTACGGTAATAACTTGATTGAATGGTCAATATACGCCAATATTTTAACAATAACTTGCGATAGATGGGTCTGTTGGAATATGCTATATAAATAGGTTAAAGTCCTCCCTCCTCTCCTAATTCCATATATGCTTACCTGTTTATCCAATGAGACCGTCCAAGGGAGGAGAAGGACAGGAAAACCCAGTCACGAATTCGTACGATTTTATCTGTATTGATCAGTTCAAGAACGATGATTGGCATTTCGATTCAATGTTAGGTATTCTTAAATTGTGTATACCAATTTTAGATTGTCGAATTTCTTACATAATCAAAACCAATACATGGAATGACCCGTTAGCAAAACCGAATCAGGTTCTGTTGGGCTCTAGCGAGAAGAGGAATCGTCAGGGCCCTGATGAGAAGACTGGATGACATTTGTTGATATGGAGGAAGCGGGGATGGGTTCGATGGATTATAGTCCATGTCAAACTCACAAGTATAATTATTTATTCAAAATTTGTGTATCGCGGATCTATCAATTAGAAATCTACGGAATGGCAACAATAATAAAAGTCTAAGACATTACAATCCCGAAAGGAAAGGTTGTCTGGAAACATGGTTATTGCAATAAAAAATATTGACTATTTGATTAATTTGGCCTTTTGAGATTTACAAAATTATAGGTTAGTCTTGTATACATGCATCAAATAGCTCTTTTTAATTTGTTGTCAAGCTAAACCATGGGAACGAAAAAGAAGAGTCAACTTCTCATTTTTGTGATATCTTGAAATTCGACCCTTTTCGAAATACATGAAATGATTATTTTATTGATGCACTATTAGTTAAATCTCACTCTGAATTAATCACTTATAAGAGGATTAACCATTAGGGAAAGACTGTTAAGGAATTAAGTACGCATGACCTGAGACCTTGACCATGGATTGACAATTTGGCCATAAGAATTAACGAGGGACAATTTTGAGCCACTATAGATCGATTAAGGAACGGTTATAGAATGATTTGCCAATAGTATACAATCGGATCACGGGTGATTCCGCATGATCATTGTATAGATTGCGAACGACCTTAAACCAATTCCTAACGATCGTGTACTTCGAAACTAGCGATTGACTCCTCGCAATTATATGACAACCGAGGTCACTTATGACTCGAGAAAGCTTAAACGTAGTTTGATATCAAATCAACTGTGACATCCCGAATTTCGGCCCATTTTTGGGTTTTATAAAACGCGTAATTTGTCAGTGTGCTTATAGTAAAATCTCGCCCGGGAACTGATCACTCCCGGTTATCATTTTTAAATTAGAGATTTCGCTAGAATCGCACTCGATCAAATCTGGCCGTTATTTAGACCCCGAACTTGGCAGTCGATTTTTGGGAGTTTCAGGACGAAATAAATTGGACGGTGTCAATATTATCGTAGCCAGCGTTGACATTGTCAGGAATAATGGAAAAAGGGGAGTTTTTGACCGGGTGCGAATTTGGACTAATAGACCTCCCTCGCTATAGTTTGATTTAATTAATTCGGCTTTTGTCCCTTTTTATATGCGAGGCTTATTTTGGACCGGCAGATCGCTTTCGATTTTGAATTTGGGTCATCGGATCGCATTTAATATTTGATTGAAGTTAATTTTTTTATTATTTTTCTCTCTCCTCTCTCCTCCGCGCGCACGTTCTCTCTCTCTCTCTCTCTCCTTCTCTTCTCTCTCTCTCCGACCGCACGCAACCCCCATGCGTAAGTCCACTCACGCCCATTCCTCCCCCCTCCTCTGACACCTTCTCTCCTCTCTCTCTTCTTCTTCGTTCTTCTTCTCTTTCTTCTTCCTTTCTTTTTTTGCTTCGGTCTTCTTCCTCCCCGACGAGCCGCGTCTGGACTCCGCTCCGCCCGACGCCGTCCCGCTCGTCGCCGCGACCGCGCGTCGCCGGCCAGCTCGACCGCCGCGCGCCGCCGTCGCCAGCCGCCGCCCGACCTTCCTCTTCTCCTCCTCGCGCGCGCAAAGAACGAACTCACGCCACCGCCCGTCGCGCCCGCAGCCTGTCCAGCCACGCTGCCATCGCCGCGGCGTCCCGGGCCGCCGCGTCCGTCGCCCATCGCCCGATCGGCGCCCTGTCCCTCCCTGTTCGCACGAGCCGTGAGCTCGCCCTGGCCGACCGCCGCGGGCCCAATGTCCCGTTGCCGCCGCTGCGGCCGGCTCCGCCGTCCAGCTCGCCGTGCCGCCTCGTCGCCGCCGGTCCGCCATCTCTCCCCTCGCCTCGATCCCTCTCTCTCCTCAACCTCACCCCCCGGTTCACTCTTTTTCTCCCTCGTCCAGCTCTCGCCGCCGCCGCATCGCCGCCCGCGTCGCCACCGCCGCGCGCGCCGCCACCGGCTTCTGCCCGCCAGCCAGCCCCAGGCCGTGGCCCGCTCGTCGCCCACGCGACCAAGCCGCGCGCCGTCGCCGTGCCCACGCCCACGCCCGTACCCGTGCCCGCGCCCGTGCCGCGCCCGTGCCCGCGCCGTGCCCGTCGCCGGCGCATTGCCCGCTTCAGCCGGCCCGTCGCCGGCGCTGCGCCCATTCGCTCGCTCGTGCGCCCGGCACGCCGCACGTCCGCGCGCCAGCGCGAGCACGCCGATCGGCCATTGTGCCCACTTTGGCCGGCCACCGCGCTGTTGGCCCGCGCCCGCGCCCATCCCGATCTTATTCACCGGGCTATTTTGGGCCCGAGCCGACTTTTCCCGGCCAAACTTAGGTAAGTGACTTCCTAAACCCTACCTAGTACTTTGGGTATTTTTAGACTTGTTTAGGATGTGATTAGTATCGGGTTAGGAATTAATTTAGGCGTGAGCTAATTAGATTGAGTGTGCCCAATTTATGAATTATTGTGGTGATAATTGTGTGGCTAATTTAGTGATTGATTGAGGTAAATCGCATGACTGAATTGTCGTGGCGCTTGTGGGTGAATTGGAATCAATTGAATGTGTTGACTTGAATGTCGGGTCGGTGGGCCGATGTGGGGAGCATGAATTGAGTTGACTGATGTGGCGTGCTAGATTGACATTGGTAAAAGGGTGGTGATTGAAATTGATTTATATGACTAAGAGCATGGTGAATTTTGTATTGTGGTGCATGTGCATGAGAAAAGCCCGGATCGATCGGAGGGCTGAGCCTGAGGCGTGTTTACGCGGGCTGTGAAAGGTGAGTTAGACCTGAGGCGTAGGTTACGCGGGTCATTGGAAAGGGAAAAATGTCCTGAGGCGTGGTTACGCGGGACGAAGCCCGGCTTGATATGAGGGCTGACCTGAGGCGCAGTAGCGCGGGTCGTGGGAAAGTGTGAAATGTCCAGTGAGGGACGGAGCCCGGCTTGATCTGAGGGCTGACCTGAGGCGCAGTAGCGCGGGTCGTGGGAAAGTGTGAAATGTCCAGTGAGGGACGGAGCCCGGCTTGATCTGAGGGCTGACCTGAGGCGCAGTAGCGCGGGTCGTGGGAAAGTGTGAAATGTCCAGTGAGGGACGGAGCCCGGCTTGATCTGAGGGCTGACCTGAGGCGCAGTAGCGCGGGTCGTGAGAATGGGCCTGAGGCGCAGTGGCGTGGGCAGTGTGAAAGGACCTGGGAGGTCGTGAGAAAGTTGGCTGGACCATGCATGTTGCATAGTGTTTGATTATGAGGTGAATACTGCTAGGCATGGTATGGGACGTGCCCAAGTGGTTTTACCTTATAATCGAGACACGCGCGAGTGTTATTGTATGATGCATGGGAAATTTCCTTGTGTGATCTGAATATGAGCTCTGCTGGATGCACTAATGTGATTTGACTAATGTACAGTGTGGGCATGTGATTGGATGGCGAGGTAAGTCCATTGATGTAAATTATATATAAGTTATCTGTTAGATTGCATGTTACAACTTGTCTGGGTACGCATTGGCCTATGTGGGGTATAGGGGGTTGCTTATTGAGACTCGTTCTCACGGTTTTTATGTAACCATTTTCAAATCTGCGATCGTGATTGATTGGAGACGCCACCAGGGTATCTCGGGGATGGAGGACGGGTCAAGTTACCCCATATTTTGTGTGCCCTTCTTTTGTATAGCGAAGTAGGATACCCCACCACTATTCCCTTTTGATGTTGTGTATTTGGAATTATTGTTTTGTGCTATCCCTTTGTCATATTTTATTGTCTGGGTTGTTTTAAATTCGCTTCCGCTTGCCTTTATTGTTGGGTGTTTCGTTTGGGTCGGCGACGCGTCCTGGGACGTCGCGTTCAATACGACCGTTGAAGGGGTGTCGCGAGCCCGTTGGGGTCCGGGGCGTGACATCCCTGTTGATTTGGTATCAGAGCAAGGTTAGCTCGAACCAAGATGGTCGAAACTGGAGTGATAAGGAGCGATGACTTTGGGGTAGTTAGTTAAGGAGTCTTGTGTGCCATACGTACCCCAGACCGTGTGATTGTGATTGCTGAGTGATTATATGCAATGACATGTGAAATGCAGGTGCGTCGGGACTTGAGGTAAGTGCGTGAAACCTGTTGGTTGTGATTGAGTGATGTTGGTGATTTGCTGCCTGCTTTGTGAATTGTGGTTGTGATTTGGTGTCATGGATGATTGGCTGCCTGCTAAGTGAATTATTGTTGCGATTCACTGCCTAGTGCTTAGACTGGTATAGTTGGCCTAGGTCTTTAATTCCCGAGGGGAAATTATAGCAGGTAAGTGAGTGGTGTGACCTTGTGAGTTTGAGCAGTTGAGGTCGAGGTCGAGGTCGAGGTCGTGTAGGTCCGCAAGCTAGAGTTGCAGAGGATCCCATAGTGGATGGAATTTTGAGGGCACTCGAGGGAGTTGGAATTTTAATGGGAAGGCAAACTGAGGAGCGAAATGCTACTGTTGCTACTAATGCCACTGATGCTGAGGCCATTATTGTCGCCGTTAATGGAAATGTTGGGAATCAAGGTCAAGGGCAAGTTAATGCAGTCAGATAGATGCGTCAGCTGGTTGGAAAATATTTGAAATCGAAACCTCTGAAGTTCGATGGTAAAGGTGACCCTGAGGCTAAATTGCTTTGGAGGTATTCGGGTGCACTGGTGAGGAGAAAGTGACCCTGGCTATATATCAACTCTAAGGAGATGCAAAGGATTGGTAAGAGGGCCCCGAAGTGGGATATTTCAGAGGGCATATTTCCAAGTTGGGGTGTCGTTATCGAGGCCTTCAATGGGAGGTACTTTCAGAGAGTGCGCGAGAACAGAAAATGACAGAGTTTCTTCGGCTTCGCTAAAATTGAATGTCAGTTGATCAGTATGAGATCGAGTTTGTAAGGTTGTCTAAGTACGCACCAAGGATAGTCAATGATCGTGTGGATAGAACAAGGAGGTTCTGGGATGGATTGAAATCGGAACTTTGCAATCAGTTAGTACTCTTGTGTCTTAAGGGATTACAATGAGCTGTATGAGAGGGCTCGATAGTTGAAATGGATATGAGTGACAGGGCTGTCGCTTCTGGATCGTGGTACGCGCCGGTTAGGGACAATAAGAACTTGGGAAGAAGTCTATGACAGAGAATCGGAGATTTGTTCCTCTAGTAAGAAAGAACTTTGGGAAGTCGAACTACGACTCCAATGCCGCATGTCGGTCTTATGGAAAGAGGCATAGGAATGACTATTGCCAAGGTAGAAGTGGAGCATGTTGTGGATGTGGACAGTAAGGTCACCAAGTGAGAAATTGTTGAACCGACAGGTTAGGTCACTAATGCAATCGCAGCGACCGCAGGTAGGACATTAAGCGAGAGCTGCCTCGCAGATTTATCAGAATCGACTAACGACGTAAGGAAAAGTGTATGTTGTGGCTGAGAAGGAAGTGAATGATGCGCCTTGAAAGTCTAGATGCGTTATGAGATGGTATTGGGTACAATAGAAGATGATTTTGAAGTTATCGCTTGAGTGGTCATGTAAGATTTATAATCAATTTTATGGTGAATAGGCGCGATCGATTTAAGGATTTATGGATTACTGATGATATTCTTGGACGGGTTTGGAAGGATGAGTGTTGCTTGGAAATTTGGATTTTGTAAAGAACCGGGGTGATTTAATTTGGGGAGACTGTTGGATTGAAATTGGAGGGATTAAGCCTCGTCTTTGAGGTGTGGAAAGATAACTATCTTGTGATTAACTCGTTGGTTAAGGAGTCAAGGCTAGAGGACATAGCCGAAGTGTGTAATCTTCCTGATGACTTTCCTCAGGAATTGCCGGAATTGCCACCTGATAGAGAAGTGGAGTTTGTGGGTGAATTAGCCCCAGGGATAGAACCGATCTTGAAAGTGCCCTATAGGATGTCACTGTCGGAATTGAAGGAATTGAAGGTCCAAACGCAGGAGTTATTGGATAAAGGTTTTATTCGCCGAGTGCGTCTCCATGGGGAGCGCCAGTGTTGTTCGTGAGGAAAAAGGATGGATCCTTGAGGTTGTGCATTGACTACAGACAATTGAACCAGGTGATCATTAAGAATAAGTATCCGTTGCCAAGGATAGATGACCTGTTTGATCAGTTGCAAGGTGCATCGATATTTTCAAAGATCGACTTGAGGACGGATTACCACCAATTGAGGATTAAGAAGGAGGATATACCGAAAACGGCATTTAGGACGAGATATGGGCACTATGAGTTTACAGTAATGCCATTTGGACTAACTAATGCCCCCGCTGCTTTCATGGATTTAATGAATCGGGTATTCAAGGAATTTTTAGATCAGTTTGTGATCGTGTTCATAGATGATATTCTGGTGTATTCAAAGAGTTCCGAGGAACATGAGGTACATTTGGAAAGAGTTCTACGGACGTTAAGGGAGCATGCACTGTATGCTAAGTTTAGCAAGTGCGAGTTTTGGCTGAACCGTGTAGCGTTTCTTGGGCACATAATTTCCGGAGAAGGAATCTCCGTGGATCCGGCAAAGATTGAGGCAGTGATGGATTGGCCGAGACCGACGACAGTTACTGAGGTTCGAAGCTTCTTAGGACTGGCAGGTTACTATAGACGATTTGTGGAAAGATTCTCGGCAATAGCCACTCCATTGACAAGGTTGCTTAAGAAGGAGACTAAGTTTGAATGGACGGAAAAGCGCAAAGAGAGTTTTCAGGAATTGAATATGAGCCAAAGGCGTTGGATGGAATTGCTAAAGGACTATGATTGTGATATATTGTATCATCCCGGTAAAGCCAACCGGGTAGCGGATGCCTTGAGTCGGAAATCGAGCATTGCGCATTTGTTGGTCAAAGAGTGAATTTAATTGGAGGGAGCGCGGAACTCAGAATTTAAGTTCGAGGTAGGACACCTCTCTAGTCTGATGGCGACATTAAGGATTGAACCGGAAGTGCAAGCCAAGATTAAGGCGTTGCAGTCTATGGACCCTGAGATTCAGAAGATTTTGGAGATGGATGCACTAAGAGGAAACCGGACTTCCAAGTGTCCGAGGACGGAATTCTTAAGTTTCGATGACGTTATGCGTGCCTGATGATTGAGGACTTAAGGAAGAGATTTTGTCGAAGGCTCATAGGAGCAATTACAGTATCCACCCGGGCAGCACTAAGATGTACCAGAACCTCCGTCAACACTATTGGTGGAATGGAATGAAAGTAGACGTAGCCAAGCATGTGGCCAAGTGTTTGACGTGCCAACAAGTGAAGGCACAACATTGTAAGCCTGATGGAATGTTGCAACCGTTGGAAATCCCAGAATGGAAATGGGAACATATCACAATGGATTTTGTAACGGGACTGCCGAGAAGCCAGAGGGGACATGATTCTATTTGGGTGATAGTAGATAGATTGACGAAGTCAGCGCACTTCCTGGCGGTGCGAAAGGACTTCGAGCTAGAAAGGCTGGCAGAGTTATATGTGCGACAGGTTGTTCGTCTTCATGGAGTACCGGTATCAGTCACTTCGGACCGTGATCCCCGGTTTACTGCGAATTTTTGAAAAAGTCTGCAATCGGCCATGGGGACCAAGTTGCAATTCAGCACGGCCTATCATCCGCAGACGGATGGCCAGTCTGAGAGGACTATTCAGACATTAGAGGATACGCTGAGGGCGTGTGTGTTAGACTTTCAGGGCAAGTGGGAAGAACAGTTGCATTTGGTGGAATTTGCCTATAATAATAGCTACTAGCAGAGTATCAGAATGGCACCGTTTGAGGCACTATATGGCAGGGCGTACAGAACACCATTGTGTTGGGATGAAGTGGGGGAAAGAAGTATAACGGGTCTAGAGTTAGTTCAGCAATCGGTGAAAACAGTAAAGGCTATCTGGGAAAGGTTGAGAACAGCCCAGAGTCGTCAGAAAAGTTACGCAGACCGAAGGCGTAGGCCATTAGAATTTCAGATTGGCGACCATGTATTTCTTAAGATCTCGCTAACGAGGGGACTATCTCGGTTTGGCAAGAAAGGGAAACTAAGTCCAAGGTATATAGGCCCGTTCAAGATTTTGGAAAGGATTGGGACGTTAGCCTACCATCTCGCCTTGCCGCCGAATTTGTCGCAAGTTCATAACGTCTCCCACGTGTCGATGTTGAGGAAGTACGAACCGGATCCGACCCACGTGCTGAATCATGTGGTAATAGACGTGGACGACAGGGTGTCGTACGTGGAGAAGCCAGTTCGGATCGAGGACAGGAAGGAATAGGTTTTGAGGAGCAAGACGATTCCGTTGGTTAAAGTTATCTGGGAACATCACGGGATGGAAGGTGCCACATGGGAAAGCGAGGAGGCGATACGACAACAGTACCCCCAATTGTTTGAGTAGTCGGGTTTGGATTGTAAATTTCGAGGACGAAATTTTTGTAAGGGGGGAAGAGTTGTGACATCCCGAATTTCGGCCCATTTTTGGGTTTTATAAAACGCGTAATTTGTCAGTGTGCTTATAGTAAAATCTCGCCCGGGAACTGATCACTCCCGGTTATCATTTTTAAATTAGAGATTTCGCTAGAATCGCACTCGATCAAATCTGGCCGTTATTTAGACCCCGAACTTAGTAGTCGATTTTTGGGAGTTTCAGGACGAAATAAATTGGAAGGTGTCAATATTATCGTAGCCAGCGTTGAGATTGTCAGGAATAATGGAAAAAGGGGAGTTTTTGACCGGGTGCGAATTTGGACTAGTAGACCTCCCTCGCTATAGTTTGATTTAATTAATTCGGCTTTTGTCCCTTTTTATATGCGAGGCTTATTTTGGACCGGTAGATCGCTTTCGATTTTGAATTTGGGTCATCGGATCGCATTTAATATTTGATTGAAGTTAATTTTTTTATTATTTTTCTCTCTCCTCTCTCCTCCGCGCGCACATTCTCTCTCTCTCTCTCCTTTCTCTTCTCTCCTCTCTGACCGCACGCAACCCCCCATGCAGAAGTCCACTCACGCCCATTCCTCCCCCCTCCTCTGACACCTTCTCTCCTCTCTCTCTTCTTCTTCCTTCTTCTTCTCTTTCTTCTTCCTTTCTTTTTCTGCTTCGGTCTTCTTCCTCCCCGACGAGCCGCGTCTGGACTCCGCTCCGCCCGACGCCGTCCCGCTGCCGCCACAGACCGCGCCGTCGCGGCCAGCTCGATCGCGCGCGCCGCTGCCGTCCGCCAGCCGCCGCCCGACCTTCCTCTTCTACTCCCTCGCGCGCAGCTAGCCGAACTCACGCCACCGCCCGTCGCGCCCGCAGCCTGTCCAGCCGCGCTTAGCCATCGCCGCCATCGTCCCTGGGCCGCGCCGTCCGTCGCCCATCTCCCGACCGGCCGTCCCGTCCCTCCTCCTGTTCGCACGAGCCGTGAGCTCGCCCTGGCCGACCGCCGCGGCCTAGCTGCCCTTGCCGCCCGCCGGCGGTCCGCTCCGCCGCCCGGCTGCCGCCGCGCCGTCTGCCGTCGCCGGGTCCGCCATCTCTCCCCTCGCCTCGATCCCTCTCTCTCCCTCAACCTCACCCCCCGGTTCACTCTTTTTCTCCCGTCCAGCCTCCTGCCCGCCGCGTCGCCGCCGCCGCCGTCGCCACCGCCGCGTCGCCGCCGCCACCGGCCGCCGCCCGGCCAGCCAGCCCAGGCCGTGGCCCGCTCGTAGCCCACGCGACCAAGCCGCGCGCCCGTCGCCGTGCCCGCGCCCACGCCCGTACCCGTTGCCGCGCCCGTGCCGCCCGTGCCCGCGCCCTGCCCGTCGCCCGTGCGCGTTGCCCGTTCAGCCGGCCCGCCGCCCGAGCGCGTCGCCCATCCGCTCGCTCGTGCGCCGGCACGCCGCACGTCCGCTGCGCCGCCAGGCACGCCGATCGGCCATTGTGCCCACTTTGGCCGGCCACCGCGTGCGTTGGCCCGCGCCCGCGCCCGGTCCGAGATCGTTCACCCGGGCTATTTTGGGCCCGGGCCAAACTTAGGTAAGTGACTTCCTAAACCCTACCTAGTACTTTGGGTATTTTTAGACTTGTTTAGGATGTGATTAGTATCGGGTTAGGAATTAATTTAGGCGTGAGCTAATTAGATTGAGTGTGCCCAATTTATGAATTATTGTGGTGATAATTGTGTGGCTAATTTAGTGATTGATTGAGGTAAATCGCATGAATGAATTGTCGTGGCGCTTGTGGGTGAATTGGAATCAATTGAATGTGTTGACTTGAATGTCGGGTCGGTGGGCCGATGTGGGGAGCATGAATTGAGTTGACTGATGTGGCGTGCTAGATTGACATTGGTAAAAGGGTGGTGATTGAAATTGATTTATATGACTAAGAGCATGGTGAATTTTGTATTGTGGTGCATGTGCATGAGAAAAGCCCGGATCGATCGGAGGGCTGAGCCTGAGGCGTGTTTACGCGGGCTGTGAAAGGTGAGTTAGACCTGAGGCGTAGGTTACGCGGGTCATTGGAAAGGGAAAAATGTCCTGAGGCGTGGTTACGCGGGACGAAGCCCGGCTTGATCCGAGGGCCGACCCGAGGCGCGATAGCGCGGGTCGTGGGAAAGTGTGAAATGTCCAAGAGCGACGGAGCCCGGCTTGATCTCGAGGGGCGACCCGAGGCGCATAGCGCGGGTCGTGGAAAGTGTGAAATGTCCAAGTGAGGGACGGAGCCCGGCTTGATCTCGAGGGGCTGACCCGAGGCACGATAGCGCGCGGGTCGTGAGAATGGGCCTGAGGCGCGGGCAGTGTGAAAGGACCTGGGAGGTCGTGAGAAAGTTGGCTGGACCATGCATGTTGCATAGTGTTTGATTATGAGGTGAATACTGCTAGGCATGGTATGGGACGTGCCCAAGTGGTTTTACCTTATAATCGAGACACGCGCGAGTGTTATTGTATGATGCATGGGAAATTTCCTTGTGTGATCTGAATATGAGCTCTGCTGGATGCACTAATGTGATTTGACTAATGTACAGTGTGGGCATGTGATTGGATGGCGAGGTAAGTCCATTGATGTAAATTATATATAAGTTATCGGTTAGATTGCATGTTACAACTTGTCTGGGTACGCATTGGCCTATGTGGGGTATAGGGGGTTGCTTATTGAGACTCGTTCTCACGGTTTTTATGTAACCATTTTCAGATCTGCGATCGTGATTGATTGGAGACGCCACCAGGGTATCTCGGGGATGGAGGACGGGTCAAGTTACCCCATATTTTGTGTGCCCTTCTTTTGTATAGCGAAGTAGGATACCCCACCACTATGCCCTTTTGATGTTGTGTATTTGGAATTATTGTTTTGTGCTATCCCTTTGTCATATTTTATTGTCTGGGTTGTTTTAAATTCGCTTCCGCTTGCCTTTATTGTTGGGTGTTTCGTTTGGGTCGGCGACGCGTCCTGGGACGTCGCGTTCAATACGACCGTTGAAGGGGTGTCGCGAGCCCGTTGGGGTCCGGGGCGTGACATCAACCATGGGTTGAATATGCGTAACTCCTAAAAGCTGCTCGTTAGTTTGAGATATACTAAAGTCGCAATTGATCGATTTTGACAATGAATTAGAATCCGAAATTGGGTATCGAACTTTCAAGGATTTCAAGACTAACCTATTAGACGTCGCCTCGTTAATCCTCCGATTTATTGGTTCGCTCGAAATTCTTGGAAAAGGAAATTTTGGGCCGAGAATTACAGCCCATGAGGTATCGGGCCAAGCAAAGGCCCATTGGCCTCACGCCCAAGGTCCTTCAGCCACTTGGGCCCAAAACAAGTCCAAGTGGGCCCAATGAGGCCCACTAAGCTCACATTCCCATTTTCAAGCCCAATTTGAGCCATGAACTTTTCAAGCCCATTCTTTATCCTTTTAAGCCCAAACTCGATTTATACGAGCCCATACAAAATCCTAGCCCATATATGTGTATAGTATTTTATATTATACTTTGTGAAATGACCATTTTGCCCTTCTAGCATTAAATGCGAAGTGACAAAGAGGAGTGAAAGTCTTGGTTAGTTATGAAAGGAATGACAAACTTTGGGACTTGAACTTGGCATGAAGAGGAAGCCTATCTAGAGAGAAATGTCTCTCATTGCCTCTCTCTCTTTTCTCTCATTTTCGTCCCCCCTCTCTCCCTCCTCTTTCCTCCTTCGGCCAAGCACAGCAAAACCGCCCCCTTGGCTGCTGTTTTGTTGCAGTGGAACCACCCACCACCACCCGCGGAGCGCCGTGGCCGTTTCCGCCCACCGTGTGCCATCTGTCCGAACCGTTTCCTCGCCGGTTCGCCTCCACCGTGAGCCAAACCAGCCCCACAGAACTGTTGAGCTGCTGTCCATGCCATAGTCGCCACCTTGTGTCGTTTCCGGACCGATCCACGCATAGCCCTTGTCGCTGTTGTCATGCCCATGTCGTTGGAATCATTAACGGGTGAGTTAACGCTCTAATCTTTGATTAGTACGTTAAACTTGATTATGATTAGTTTAGGGTCGCAATTTTTGTACTCCTACTATGAATAAAACACTCCCTCTTATATTGTTTTGACAATATTAACCTTTGTAGGTCCCACTTTTTTTAAGCATTCTTCAACTGCTTCTCTTTTTTCTCTTTTCTGACAGGGCCACTTTCCTTCTTCTCATTTTTTTTCTATCTGTGCTCTCTCTTTCTAAAACATACCTCTCATGTCAATAATCTATGTCAAAGCCCAGATTTGTAGAAACCTCCTCTTCACCCAACTAGTCCTCTTCCATCTCATGTCAAATCTAAATTATCCCATTTCGCATCAAACTTTTCAATTGATCGATCACGAAGACAAGAAAAAAACCCATTGTCAGAGAGTTGAAGCCCTCACCCCAAAAAATCATCAAGCTTCAAAACAATCTCTGCTTCTTCGTCTTTGTCTTCTTGGTCCTAATTGTCATGCCCCGAACCCTACAAGCACGCAACATTCCACTATGATCATTATGATGCGACGTCCCAGGACTCGTCGCCGACCCTTTCATTTTTATCTTTCTTTATATTACGCATGCAGAAGCAATTCACAACAAATAAACAACAACACCATTTTAATATTCACTTGATTAACCCCTGAAAAACGTTTCTTTACAAGCCCACTTTGGGCACTTCCACAAAAAGCCTACAAATGATAACGGGCTGGGGGTTAATCTACTTCGCCAACAGGTCAACCCAAAAAGCCAGCTTCCAAGCAACCCAAACCGTACTGGGGGCATCGATATGCTAAGGTCCTGAAAAAAATGTTTAACAACGACAAATGAGATAAAAATTTCAATAAGTTAACGGCCTAAGCCCCGTTTAGAAGGCCATCTCGCCTCGAGGTTCCTAGTCACGTGAGCACACATCATTTACTAATCACTAACAGGCCAATAATCAACCACAAGCATCCTTACCTAGCCTTGGCACACGCGTCATGCATGACATCAGTCAACAAATGTCACAACAATACATCCAGCATAACAACACGTACTCGGAACACATAAAGAGATTTCCCATGCATCATGCATCCATACTCGCACGTGTCTCGATTATAAGGCAAAACCACTTGGGCACATCCCATTTCATGCCTAGCAGTATTCACCCCATAATCAAGCATTATGCAACATGCGTGTTGCATTTATCACGACCCCTCTACGCCACTACACATCAAGCAATGCACAGTGAGATGGTAGTCTTCCGGCATGACCGGGCATCGTCTCGCCCCGTCGGGCACGGCAACGTCCAACGATCTACAAGATGACGGCATTCCAATACGGCAACATCAAACGATCTACAGTAAGATGGTATCCCGTAAGGAGCAACGAATCCGCCATCGGGTCGCGATTCGGCATCCGGAGTATCGGCAGTCCAGATAATCTCCAGGCATCCGATAAAATCGAGCACGATCTGCAGCAGACCTCAATAAATCGGGCATCGTCAAGCGATCTATAGCAAGACAACTTCGACATGTGACCACACGAACACACAAACATTCAGGCCAATTCTTATGTTTTCAATTAGCCAATGCAAACATGAACTGTGCTCGAATTAATGCCGCATAACCATTTTCATGTGATCACATATGCAAACAGTCGCTCAATTTTGTAAATCATCATTTCGAAACACGCTTTTCGTTCTCAAAGCCTCAAATTCCTTTCTCAAACATAATTATAAAATAATTTATTTTCAAATATTCAAAATCTTTTCTCGAAATATAATCATTCAAATCATTTGGCCATACATGCCAACTTATACGGCGAAATCCAACTTTGGAATCACAATTTGTTCGTAAAACAATCACAATTTAATACTAAAAATCATTTGAAAATATTAATATTTGATTTTCGGAAATCAAATATTTTATTAATAAATATTTTTTTGGAGAATAAAATATTATTATTTAATTCCGAAATTAATTTAATTAATAAAAAAAATAATTGATAACTTATCATCAAATTCGCGATAACTTATCTCCCATACACCGATAGCCTATCACATAATTGGTAATAGCCTATCGCTCAATTACCGATAACTAATCAATCAATTTTTGATAACCTATCGCCAATTTCACCGATAACCTATCACCGATTTCCAACGATAACTTATCAATCCAACTATAACCTATCACACATGGTTATTAAATAATTCGCCGATAAGTTATCCACTAATTTTATCTAAACAACCATTAACTTAATCTAAACTTAAATTAAACTACCCTAAGTAAGTTTAGCACCCTAAACACGGGATTAGGGGTTAACTTACTCGTCTAACTATGGCGATTATGCGAGAATGACAGCGACGACGTGGCTGTTCGCGGTGGTTTTCGGTTTGGGCTCGGCGGACAGCGGCGAACGAGCGCGACGAAGGGAGCGGCTACTATATTGCTATTCGGGGACTGCTCGGGGGCCGTTCCAGGCATGAAATGGCCGCTGGTGGTGTCGGCTAGGCGGCTAGACAGCAGCGGACCAGAAGCTACAGCGGCGAGGATGGACGGCGGACAACGAAGCTGGCGTTCCAGCATAAACCAGCCGACTGTGGGCGGCTGTTTGGCGCGGCTTGAGGGCTGAACTGAGGACGAAATGGCAGCTGGTGGTGGCATCGTGGTAGCTAGGACGGCAGCAGACTAGCGGCTCAACTTGCGGGTGCAACCGGCGAGTGACGAAGCTGGAAACTCGGCTGGAAAACAGCCGTCGCTGGGGAGTTTCGGGGCAGCTGGGGCGATGCTGCTCGGCCCTGAAGGAAGCTGGGATGGCGGTGGTTCAGTGGCGGGGTGGAGTGGCTCTCGGTGTGGCTGATTTTGGCGAGAAATGGACTGGTCCGACGGCTGGAAATGAGAAGCTGAAAAGTGGCAGAAGCAAGAAGAAGAAAAGGAAGAAGAGGAGTGGGTGGGGAGTTGGTGAGTGGTCAGCAGGCATGGGGGAAAAGTTAGCGGGCATGGGGGTCAGCGGGGAAGGAGGAGGAAGAGAGAGAGAGAGAGGAGAGAGAGAAGAGAGGGGGTGATTATCCCCAAGATATCCTCAAATTTTTCTCTTTTACTTTTTAATTTTCTTCAAATTTTGTCTCCCAAATTACCACTTTATCCTCGGCCTGGGTAACGATTGAGGGCCGACTAAACTTTATCGGGCCTTGATGGCCCGCCCCCTCGGACGCGAGGCCTAACGGGCTCGGCTTGGCTACACTTCCATTTCTCGCGAAAATTTCCGATTCTTCAATTCTTTCTCCAAAATTGAAAGTTTTGATGGCAAACTCCTAAAAATTTAGAGGCAACTTCCTATGGCTCGGGTGTGGAATCCTTGAACATTCGACACTCAAATTTGGATCATACTTCGTGGCCGAAATCGATCAATCGCAACTATAGTACATCTCAAACTAATGGGCGGCTGTTGGAAGTAAATTTCTCGATAGCCTTTTCCCTTTGGTTAGTATTCCCTGAGTGATCAGGTCAGGGCAAGAATTAACTAATAGAGCATTGACGAAATCACCATTTCATAAATCACCAAATTGGGTCGAATTTTCAAGATATCACACTAATTGTCATCGCTATCACCGATTTGCCATCCCCTACCAGCCTCCAAATACATGGCTCGAATCTCCCCACCTCTCACTAAGTTGTTTATGCAAACCAAAAATGCAATCAGCGAGAATTTGCCCCTCCTCACCCTTGCCATCTCTCCTACTTCCGCGCCGATCTTAATTACCAAGTTGCCGCCGCTGGTGATTGAGAGGACTCAAGAGGTGATTGCAAACTCAACTCTTAAATCTGAGTCCTTATGCGATGAGGTGGCCCTATTGCCCATCAATTGTTCGAGTCCCCGTGTTCCGATAGGTGTAAAGTTTATTGCGGGAGCTAGGGTATCAAACTCCGGTTAACGATTGAAAAATCGATGAGTGTGACGTGGTCTGGATGGCAAGTGATAGAGACAGACCACAAAAGAGATTTTTTTTTTTTACATATACCACCAATGCTTGAACCATGACCAAATTGAAGAACTTACGGAGAGAAGTAACGAAGGAGGAAAATGGAGAGAAGTAACGAAAGAGGAAAATGGGACCCACAAGAAAAAATAAACAAGAAAACAAACAAGACACCACAACCAAACAAAACATTATCCTTAAAAAGGATGGGACCCACAAGGGTTAATATTGTCAAAACACTGTAATAAAGAGTGTTTTAACCATGGTGGGAGTGGAAAAAAGCACGGCCTTAGTTTATATTAAGTTAATTAGGTGATTAGTGATTAATGATGATTAATTAGTTGATAGGTTATCAACTAGCGACAAGTTATCGGAAAGTAGATGATAAGTTATCACCAAATAGGCGATAAGCTATCGAAGTTTTAGTGATAAGCTATCGCCAAATAGGTGATAGGTTATCGAGGAAATGATGATAAACTATCGTAAAAAGACGATAAGCTATTGGAAAAAGGGTGATAAGCTATCGTCAAAGGGACGATAAGATATCGTTATTTAAGTGATAAGCTATCACCAATTAGGTGATAAGCTATCGATATTTGAATGATAAGCTATCACCAAGAGGCGATAAGCTATCATTAATTGAATGATAAGTTATCGCGATTAGGCCGATAAGTGGATTTTATATGGGTGTTTTCTACTTAATTTAAGTATTGAATTATGCTTGTTTCATACTGTTTAATGCCTGCTTTACCCTGAAAAATAATTGCCCTATGTGAAACCTTGTTATTTAATTTTTAAAACGGTTTTTGTGGACATATAAATAGTAAAACCCGAGGTGTCGGGTTTATATGTCAAGTTTTATAAGTTAAATAGGGCAAGGATGTTTAAAAAGGGAAGCATGCAAAGTTTGACGATTTAATTGTGTGTATGTGATCACGTGTGAATTTATTACTGTATTTTTAGGCATGAAAGTTGTAGTATTTTGATGTGTGAGCATGAACCATGTCTACATTGGTTAAATGAGGAGAAATGAAATTGGCTTGAGTGGTTTAGGTGCTTACGTGATCACATAATGGGAACCATTACCCCCGTATGATTGCAGGCATGCCTTGAATGGCCGGGATAAAACCCCCTGCCTGATTGCGTGCGTGCCTTGAATGGTCGTGATGAGACCCTGATGGATTTCGGGCTTGGCCTGAGTGGCCGTGATCAATACCCTATTAAACCAGAAGACCCCCGTGCGAGAATAGGCATGCCCTGAGTGGCCGCGATAGATGTCAGTCGTGTTGGAAGACTGCCAACCCGTAGGGTTGTGCCGTGGCCCTGAATGGTCTTAATAATTGAAACACGCATGGGTGCATCATGTATGGGAAAGTTGTTATGTGTTCTGATTAGGTTATATGCTTATTGCATTATTATGGCACGTGATAATTTATAACGTGTAGGGCATGTGCCAAGGCAAGGTAAGGATGCCTACGATTGTGTGATGGCGTATTTGTGTATACTGTGCTGAGTTGCCTGACACTGTGTATAACTAAGGCAAAGCAAGGGGTTGCATTGCTATTGATCTGCCATCATTATATCGCTACATGTTTTAGGTGCATCCGAGACAAGTTGACTTCTTAAACGAGGCTTGTGACATTCCGAATTTCGGCCCATTTTTGGGATTTATAAAACGTGTAATTCGTCAATGTGCTTATAGTAAAATCTCGCCTGGGAACTGATCACTCTTTGTTATTGTTTTTAAAATTGAGATTTCGCTAGAATCGCACTCGATCGAATTTGGCTGTTATTTAGAGCCCAAACGTTGGTGTCGAATTTCTCGGAGTTCCGGGACGAATTTAATTGGACGGTGTCGATATTATTGTGGCCAACCTCGATATTGCCCGGGATATGCGAAAAGTGAAATTTTGACCAGGTGCGAATTTGAACCAGTAGACCTCCCTCGTAGTGTGTTTTAGTTATTATCTTTTAGCCTTTTTCCTAATTCATAATTAGGGTTTTTCGTAGGCCGTTGGATCATTTTCGGATTTGAACGATGATCGTCGGATCACACTCAAGTGCATTTGACTTTCTCTCTCTTCTTTCTCTCTCTCCTCCCCCACGTCGCCGTTGCCCCCACGCCGCTGACATCCTCTCTTCCTTCATGCCCGCTGACTCCCCCACGCTGTTTCTGCCACCACTCTGCTGCAGCTTCTGCTTCACGCTGCTGCTCCCCCCATGCTACTGCTGATTACTTCTGCTTGCTGATCGCTGACACCCCTTCTTCTGTTGACTTGTGGACCTCTCCTCCTTGCTGACTTCCTCTGCTGACCTACCGCTGCCCACGCCTTTGCTGCTGCTGCCCACGATGAACTTCACATGCTGCTTCTGTTCTGCCCTTTTACCGCTGCTTCTTCACTTCTGTTGCTGCTGTTTTCTTCTTCATTTTGATTCGTTGCTTCTTGCTTTTTCTTGCTGCTGCTCACCAGACCGACCAGCTCCCTTGCTCAACCACCCTCAGCCACCGTGAGCGCCGCCACCCGCCGCCACTCATCTCAGCCACACACCACCACCGAGCTCACTCTCTCCCTTCCCTTCCATTCGTCCATCCCGTCACCATCACCACTCAGCATCACCAGCACCTTCGTCCATCTCCACCAGCCAACCACCTCAGCCGTCCGGCGATCGCTCGCCGCCGTCCAGGTCGCCGGAAATCGCCGAGCCACCCGTCCGACTGCCGGAGCAACTGCTGCTTGCTTGGCTTGGCTTTGTTAGGCTCCCTAGCTTGAAAATCTTTCTTAGGCCTTGGGTAAGTGGCTTCCTAACCCTTGACTAGGCTAAGGGGTGACTAATGGACATGTTAGGGATGGTTTGAGGGCTGTGGATAGTTGGTTTAGTGGCTGGTTGTGCTTGGTTTGCTTGGTGGTGCTTGTTGGTTAATTTCCGGTAAGGTTGCTGCTTTGTCGCTGGATTTTGTTATTTTTACTGTGACTTGTGTGGGCTGAATTTGAGGAAGTGTTCTTCATGAAAGTTGTTCATAACATCTTGAAGTTTGATATATATTAAATCTGGAATTTTTTTGAGATCATTTAGTGCAATTCTTAAGACCATTTTTGGACCGAATTCAGTCTGCCGATTTACTGTTCATCCGACCTTCTGGTCTTTCCGATTTTCTATAAATTTTTTCAGACCTCTTTTCAACAAACTTCCTTCATGAAAATTTTTAAGAACATCCGTTTCTATAACATATAAAAATTTCAAGGCTTTCCAAAATGATTTGGGTACTGGATGAGATGCATTTTGATGGTCAGGCGGCCTGACTGGACGGGTTGAATTTTGTCTGACTTCAAGTGACAAAAAGAGGTGTTTACAGTAGGAACTGGGTTTCGAGTTATCATGGAAAATGTTTATCAAGATGCTTTATGTGACATATCCAAATTTTATAATTTTTGAAGTTGATTTACTATTTATTTTAAAGGAAATTCGGTGACTATGTTACTGCCCAGTTTGGCCCCGATTCTGTGCATACTCAGTTTTTCTCTCTCGGGAACTGATCGGTGTTACCATGACATTTTGGTGGATTTAGTTGACATTGGGCTAATTTACAAAGATAAGAATTGGTAATGATTGTTGAGGTGTGTGCATGGTCACGACACGTTCCGTCTAGGCAGGAGTTCTAGACGATGCCTGGCGAGAGTTCGGATGCCGTCTAGGCGGGAGTTCTAGACGATGCCCGGCGGGAGTTCGGATGCCGTCTAAGCAGAAGTTCAAGACATTGCCGATCGCGGTAGAGGCCGGATCGATGCTCCTTTGTGGAATACCGTCTGGGGGGCTGTTCCGGACGTTGCCGTCGCCGAAGTAGCGGGACGATGCCTGGCTACGCCAGAAGACCGGCGGGAGTTCAGTGGCCCAAGGGGTCGTTAATAATATGGACTTAATGAGTGCGATTTGCATTGAGGAATGCTTTGCCTGAGTTAATTGATGAGCACGTATGGATTTTTAACCATGTTATGCTTGATCATGCCATGAATTGCTTTGCGCCTGCTTGATGGGCAATTGGCCATGTTATGGCGATATTCTAACGTGCAGGGCTTGTGTATGCCCCAAGGCGAGGTAAGGACGCCTGTGATTGTTTATGGCACGTCTATTGTTTGAATCGCATGTTTATAATTGTTCGGAAGTACGCTTTGGCCTAGGCGAGGCTTAGGTAGTTGCTTATTGAGAAGTGTTCTCATGGTTGTATAACCAAACCATTTCAGACCCGCGATCGTGATTGATCTGGAGACACTGCCAGGATACTACGGGGATTGAGGATAGGTCGAGTTACCCCGTCTTTTGAGTGCACCTTTTTGTAGAGGAGTTAAGCTTACCAACCACTCGATCCATGTTGTTGTGCGTGGTTCGTAGATAGTGGCCTCGTACAAGGCTTGCAAATGTATGTGTTGTAATGATGTTATGTTTATAAAAGTGTCTTGTTGATGTGTATTCTTTGTCTATCTACTATCCCGTTGTTTATACGTTGTACGGAGAGTTCGAGGTTGCTTCCGCATGCGTTACTCGTTAGTGTTTCGATTGGGTCGGCGACAAGTCCTGGGATGTCGCTTACATTACGACCACGAAGGGATGATTGCGCGCTCGTAGGGTTTGGGGCGTGACATCCTCGTTGATTTGGTATCAAAGCAAGGTTAGCTCGATCCAAGTTGGTCGAAGCCTGGAGTGATAAGGAGCGATGACTTTGGGGTAGACAGTTAGGGAGACTCGTGTGCCATGCGTACTCCAGATTGCGTGATTGTGATTGCTGAGTGATTTTATGCAATAATATGTGAGATGCAGGTACGTCAGGACTTGAGGTAAGTGCACGAACTCTGTTGGTTGTGATTGAGTGACGTTGTGATTGGCGGCCTGCTTAGTGAATTGTTGTTTGATTCACTACCTAGGGCTTTAGATTGGTATAGTTGGCCTAGGTCTTTAATTCCCCAGGGGAATTATAGCAGGTAGGTGAGTGGTGTGAACTCTGTTAGTATGAGTAGCCAAGGAAGAGGTTGAGGTCGAGGTCGAGGTCGTGTAGGTCCGCAAGTTGGAGTTGCAGAGGATCCCAGAGTGGATGGAAATCTTAGGGCACTCGAAGAAGTTGAGATTTTAATGAGAATGATGGAAATCAAGGTTAAGGATAAGTTAATGCAATCAGACAGATGCATCAACGGGTTGAACAATTTTTGAAATTGAAGCCTCCGAAGTTCGATTGGAAAAGTGACCCTGAGACTGTATCACTTTGGATAGAAGAGTTGGAAAAAGGCTTTGAGGTATTGGGGTACCTTGGTCGAGACTTTCAATGGGAAGTACTTTTCGGAGAATGCACGAGAACAGAAAACGCCAGAGTTTCTTCGGCTTTGCTAAAACCAGATGACAGTGGATCGGTACAAGACGGAATTCGCAAAATTATCTAAGTACGCACCAAGGATGGTCGAGGACCCTATGGATAGGGCAAGGAGGATCCGGGATGGTTTGAAACCGGAACTCCGTGATCAGTCAGTGTCCTTGAATCTTAAAGGATTATAATGAGCTGTGTAAGAGGGCTCAACTGGTTGAAAGGGATATGAATGAAAGGGGTACCGCTTCTGGATCGCGGTACACACCGGCTAGGGACAATAGGAACTTTGGAAAGAAGTCTATGACAGAGAATCAGAGACTTGTCCCTCCAGTAAGGAAGAACATTGGAAAGCCGTACCACTACTCCAATGCCGCATGTCGGTCTTGTGGAAAGAGGCATGGGAATGGCCCTTGCCCATGTGGACTTGGAGCGTGTTTTGGATGTGGCCGACATGGTCACCAAGTGAGAAACTGCCTGAACCGATAAGCTAGACCGCTAAAGCAGCTATAGAAACTGCAAGTAGGACATCAAGCGGGGGTTACCCCGCAGAATAACCCGAACCGACCACAGGCACAAGGAAAGGTGTACGCTGTGGTTGGGAAGGAAGCAAAGGATTTGTCTTGAAAGTCTGGATGTGTTATGTAATGAAATTGGGTGCAATAGAAAATGATTTTGAAGTTGTAACTTGACTGGTCATGTACGACTTATAATTGTTTATAGTGGATAGGCGTAGTCAATTAATGGATGTCGGATCTACTGATGATATCTTTGGGCAAGATTTAGATGAATGAGTTATCGCTTGGAAATTTCGGATTTAGTAAAGAACCAGGGCGATTGTTTTGGGAGACTGTTGGATTGAAATTGGATGGATTGAGCTTTGTCTTTGAGGTATAGAAAGATAATGATTTTGTGGCTAACTAGTTGGTTGAGGAACCAAGGCTAAAGGACATAGCCGAGGTGTGTAATCATCCCGATGTCTTTCCTCATGAATTGCTAGGATTGCCACTAGAAAGAGAAATGAAATTTGTGGTTGAGTTGGCCCTGGGGACAGAACCGATCTCGAGAGCACTCTTTAGGATGTCGCTGTTAGAATTAAAGGAATTGAAGGTTCAGACGCAAGAATTATTGGATAAAGGCTTTATTCGTCCGAGTGCGTCTCCATGGGGAGCGCCAGTCTTATTCGTGAGGAAGAAGAATGGGTCATTGAGACTGAGCATCGACTACAGATAGTTAAATCAGGTAACCATTAAGAATAAGTACACGTTGCCAAGGATAGACGACCTATTTGATCAGTTGCAAGGAGCATCGATATTTTCAAAGATCGACTTACGGACTGACTATCATCAATTGAAAATTAAGGAGGATGTGCCGAAGATGGCATTTAGGACGATATATGTGTACTATGAGTTTACGGTGATGCCATTTGGATTCACTAATGCCCCTGCTGCTTTATGGATTTAATGAATCGGGTGTTTAAGGAGTTTCTGGATCAGTTTGTTATTGTATTCATCGACGACATCCTGGTGTATTCAAGGAGCCTCGAGGATCATGAGCGACATCTAAGGATGGTACTACGGACTCTAAGAGAACACGCACTCTATGTCCAGTTTAGTAAGTGCAAGTTCTGGCTCAACCGGGTAGCATTTCTTGGCATGTAATCTCCGGGGATGGAATTTCATTGGATCCAACAAAGATTGAGGCAGTCACAAATTGGCCAAGACCGATAACAGTGACAGAGGTTCGGAGTTTCCTAGGACTTGCGGGCTATTATAGACGTTTCGTGGAAAGGTTCTCCGCGATAGCTACTCCTCTGACTCGTTTACTTAAGAAGGAATCAAGGTTTGAATGGACAGACAAGTACGAGAGGAGTTTTCAGGACCTTAAGCACAAGTTGACTACTGCCCCTGTGTTGATGATACCGTTAGGTCCCGGAAGATATGAGATTTATAGTGATGCGTCGCTAAAGGGATTAGGATGTGTGTTAATGCAACATGGAAGAGTGGTTGCATATGCATCGTGACAATTGAGATCTCATGAACTTAACTACACGACGCATGATTTGGAACTTGCTGCTATCATCTTTGCACTTAAGATTTGGAGGCATTATTTATGTGGAGAAAGGTTTCAAATCTACACGGATCATCAGAGCCTAAAGTACTTATTTTCTCAGAAGAAATTGAACATGAGACAACGTCGCTGGATCGAACTCCTGAAGGATTATGATTGCGACATTCTATACCACCCCAGAAAGGCTAATAAGGTAGCGGATGCACTTAGTCGGAAATCAAGTATTGAGCAGATGATGGTTAAAGAATGGACATTACTCGAAGGGATGCGAGATTCGGAATTCAAGTTTGAGGTAAGTTACCTCTCAAGTCTGTTAGCTACTTTGAGGATTGAACTAGAGATTCAGGTGAGGATTAAGGCATTACAATCTACGGATCGTGAGATTCAAAAGATTCTGCAAATGGACGAAACTAAGAGAAAGGCTGACTTTCAAGTATCCGAGGACGGAATCTTGAAGTTTCGTGGACATTTGTGTGTGCCCGATGACTCAAAGCTTAAGGAGGAAATCTTGGCAGAAGCTCACCGTAGCAACTACAGCATTCATCCGGGCAGCACAAAGATGTATCAAAAATTTGCGTCAGCACTACTGGTGGAACGGAATGAAAGTGGTGTAGCCAAGTGTTTGATGTGCCAACAAGTGAAGGCACAGCATTGTAAGCCCGATGGGCTTTGTTATGGGATTACCGAGGAGCCAGAGAAGTCATGATTCCATTTGGGTTATCGTCGACAGATTGACTAAGTCGGCACATTTTCTGGCAGTGCGAAAGGATTTCGCAATGGATAAGTATGCCGAGCTGTATATGCGACAGATAATCCGTCTCCATGGAGTGCTAGTGACAATAACGTCAGACAGAGACCCTAAGTTTACCGCAACCTTTTGGAAAAGTCATCAGACGGCTATGGGGACGAAGCTGCAATATAGCACGGCCTATCATCCATAGACGGATGGTCAGTTTGAAAGGACAATTCAGACGCTCGAGGACATGTTACGAGCGTGCGTTATAGACTTTAAAGGAGGTTGGGAAGAGCAGTTGCACCTCGTCGAGTTTGCCTACAACAATAGTTATCAGCAGAGTATCAGAATGGCACCTTTTGAGGCGTTGTATGGCAGAGCGTGCAGAACTCCAGTTTGTTGGGACGAAGTTGGGGAACGGAGTATAACGGGTCCGGAATTGGTCCAACAATCAGTCGAAGCAGTTAAGGTTATTCGGGACAGACTTAAGACTGCTCAAAGTCATCAAAAGAGTTATGCGGATCGGAGATGTAGGCCCTTAGAATTTCAAGTAGGGGATCATGTGTTTCTCAAGGTTTCACCGATGAGAGGGTTGTCTCGGTTTGGTAAGAAAGGGAAGTTGAGCTCGAGGTACGTAAGTCCATTTGAAATATTGGAAAGAATCGAAAATATGGCCTATCGTCTCACGCTACCGCCAAATTTGTCTCAAGTGCATAATGCATTCCACGTGTCTACGTTAAGGAAGTACGAGCCGGATCCGACCCACGTGTTGAATTATGAAGAAATAGACGTGGACGACAGAGTGTCGTACGTGGAAAGGCCAGTAAGGATCGAGGACAGAATGGAACGAGTGCTGCGGAACAAGACAATTCCGATGGTCAAAGTAATTTGAGAGCACCATGGAATCGAAGGTGCAACGTGGGAAAGCGAAGAGCTGATGCGATACCAATACCCCCATTTGTTCGAAGGATTGAGTTGGATTGTAAATTTCGAGGACGAAATTTTTGTAAGGGGAGAAGAGTTGTGACATTCCGAATTTCGGTCCATTTTTGGGATTTATAAAACGTGTAATTCGTCAGTGTACTTATAGTAAAATTTCGCCCGGGAACTGATCACTCTCGATTATTGTTTTTAAAATTGAGATTTCGCTAGAATCGCACTCGATCGAATTTGGCCGTTATTTAGAGCCCAAACGTTGGTGTCGAATTTCTCGGAGTTCCGGGACGAATTTAATTGGACGATGTCGATATTATTGTGGCCAGCCTCGATATTGCCCGAGATATGCAAAAAGTGAAATTTTGACCGGGTGCGGATTTAGACCAGTAGACCTCCATCGTAGTCTGTTTTAGTTATTATCTTTTAGCCTTTTTCCTAATTCATAATTAGGGTTTTTCGTAGGCCGTTGGATCATTTTTAGATTTGAACGATGATCGTCGGATACTCAAGTGCATTTGACTTTCTCTCTCTTCTCTCTCTCTCCTCCCCCACGTCGCCGCTGCCCCCATGCCGCTGACTTCCTCTCTTCCTTCACGCTCGCTGACTCCCCCACATTGTTTCTGCCACCACTCTGTTGCAGCTTCTGCTTCATGCTACTGCTCCCCCCATGTTGCTACTGCTGATTACTTCTGCTTGCTGACCGCTGACACCCCTTCTTCTGCTAACTTGTTGACCTCTCCTCCTTGCTAACTTCCTCTGTTGACCTACCACTGCCCACGCCTTTGCTGCTGCTGCCCATGATGAACTTCACATGCTGCTTCTGTTCTGCCCTTTTACCGCTGCTTCTTCACTTCTGTTGCTGCTGTTTTCTTCTTCATTTTGCTTCGTTGCTTCTTGCTTTTTCTTGTTGCTGCTCACCAGACCGACCAGCTCCCTTGCTCAGCCACCCTCAGCCGCCTTGAGCACCGCCACCCGCCGCCACTCATCTCAGCCACACACCACCATCGAGCTCACTCTCTCCCTTCCCTTCCATTCGTCCATCCCGTCACCACCATCACTCAGCATCACCAGCACCTTCGTCCATCTCCACTAGCCAACCACCTCAGCCGTCCCGCGACCGCTCGCCGCCATCCAGGTTGCCGGAAATCGCCGAGCCACCCGTCCGACCGCCGGAGCAATTGCTGCTTGCTTGGCTTGGTTTTGTTAGGCTCCCTAGCTTGAAAATCTTGCTTAGGCCTTAGGTAAGTGGCTTCCTAACCCTTGACTAGGCTAAGGGGTGACTAATGGACATGTTAGGGATGGTTTCAGGGCTGTGGATAGTTGGTTTAGTGGCTGGTTGTGCTTGGTTTGCTTGGTGGTGCTTGTTGGTTAATTTCCGGTAAGGTTGCTGCTGTGTCGCTGGATTTTGTTATTTTTACTGTGACTTGTGTGGGCTGAATTTGAGGAAGTGTTTTGCATGAAAGTTGTTCATAACATCTTGAAGTTTGACATATATTAAATCTGGAATTTTTTTGAGATCATTTAGTGCAATTCGTAAGACCATTTCTGGACCGAATTCAGTCTGCCGGATTTACTGTTCATCTGACCTTCTGGTCTTTCCGATTTTCTATAAATTTTTGCAGACCTCTTTTCAACAAACTTCCTCATGAAAATTTTTAAGAACATCCGTTTCTATAACATATACAAATTTCAAGTCTTTCCAAAATGATTTGGGTACTGGATGAGATGCATTTTGATGGTCAGGCGGCCTGACTGGACGGGTTGAATTTTGTCTGACTTCAAGTGACAAAAAGAGGTGTTTACAGTAGGAACTGGGTTTCGAGTTATCATGGAAAATGTTTATCAAGATGTTTTATGTGACATATCCAAATTTCAGAATTTGTGAAGTTGATTTACTATTTATTTTAAACGAAATTCGGTGACTATGTTACTGCCCAGTTTGGCCTCGATTCTGTGCATACTCAGTTTTTCTCTCTCGGGAACTGATCGGTGTTACCATGACATTTTGGTGGATTTAGTTGACATTGGGCTAATTTACAAAGATAAGAATTGGTAATGATTGTTGAGATGTGTGCATGGTCACGACACGTTCCGTCTAGGCGGGAGTTCTAGACGATGCCCGGCGGGAGTTTGGATGCCGTCTAGACGGGAGTTCTAGACGATGCCTGGTGGGAGTTCGGATGCCGTCTAGGCGGGAGTTCTAGACGATGCCCGGCAGGAGTTCGGATGCCGTCTAGGCGGGGGTTCTAGACGTTGCCGATCGCGGTAGAGGCCGGATCGATGCTCCTTTGTGGAATGCCGTCTGGGGGGGTTCCGAACGTTGCCGTCGCCGAAGTAGCGGGACGATGCCTGGTTATGCTAGAAGACCGGCGGGAGTTCGGTGGCCCAAGGGGTCGTTAATAATTTGGACTTAATGAGTGCGATTTGCATTGGGGAATACTTTGCCTGAGTTAATTGATGAGCACGTCTGGATTATTAACCATGTTATGCTTGATCATGCCATGAATTGCTTTGCACGTGCTTGATGGGCAATTGGCCATGTTATGGCGATATTCTAACGTGCAGGGCTTGTGTATGCGCCAAGGCGAGGTAAGGATGCCTGTGATTGTTTATGGCACGTCTATTGTTTGAATCGCATGTTTAGAATTGTTCGAAAGTACACTTTGGCCTAAGCGAGGCTTAGGTAGTTGCTTATTGAGAAGTGTTCTCATGGTTGCATAACCAAACCATTTCAGACCCGCGATCGTGATTGATCCGGAGATACTGCCAGGATACTACGGGGATTGAGGATAGGTCGAGTTACCCCGTCTTTTGAGTGCACCTTTTTGTAGAGGAGTTAAGCTTACCAACCACCCGATCCATGTTGTTGTGCGTGGTTCGTAGATAGTGGCCTCGTAGAAGGCTTGCAAATGTATGTGTTGTAATCGATGTTATGTTTATAAAAGTGTCTTGTTGATGTGTATTCTTTGTCTATCTACTATCCCGTTGTTTATATGTTGTACGGAGAGTTCGAGGTTGCTTCCGCATGCGTTACTCGTTAGTGTTTAGATTGGGTCGGCGACAAGTCCTGGGATGTCGCGTACATTATGACCACGAAGGGATGATCGCGCGCTCGTAGGGTTCGGGGCGTGACAAGGCTTAAATCATTGACTTGCTGAGATTTATATCTCATTTGTTGTTGTTTACTGTTTTCCAGGGCTTTAGCATGGCGAACCATCCAATGAAGTTTGGGGTGCCGCAGGATATGGATAGTATTATTACTACCCATTGTTTTCCCGGCAAGCCGCATCTTTTTGGGCACCACCTGTCTACTGTGTGGGTGGATGAGGGCCTAGCTATGTAGGTCCCCCATCAGTTCTAGGCATGATTCATCCATGAGGGTGAGAGCTTGCACGGTCCTCTGAGGGGCTTCGATGGTCCTCCAGATGGGGGCCCTAGGCAGGAGGTTTAAGACCCTAGGGACATTTACTCACCTGACGGGTCAGCAGAGAATCCCGAGACCAAACTTAATCCTATATACCTATCGGATTACGAACCGTCGGAGCATGATCCCGACTCGCCCTATTTTGACTAGCCGAACCACTATGATGATAGTCCTTGAAGGACATTCCTGGGATGGGTTCTTTTTTGGATGACCCACTTTTGGATGGAGTAGATTAATCCCCAGCCCAATATCTTTTTGGTAGGCTTGTAAGGAAAGGTGCCCTTGAATGGCTTGTAAATGTGTTTCCTTGGGGTTAATCTAGTAATTAAATAAAATGGCGTTTTGGCATGACTGTTATTGATTGTTATTACTATCCCTTCTGTTTGTTGTTTTGACTGGGTGATTATTGTCGCTTTCGCATGCGTAATTGAAAGATAAAATGAAAGGTCGACAATGAGTCCTGGGACATCGCATTCAATTGACTTAAGTCAAATAGGGGTTGTCGCATGCTCACGTGACAGTTTTGCACTAGACCTAATCAATGGACAGTAGGATTGACCCACCTAGAATGTGGGCGGGTTTGGCTACCTTTTGCTTTAAATCGCTAGGCTAGCAAACTGTTTTTTCAAGCCTAGCCCTCGAAAATATTTTGAGAATATCTTTCATTGATTTTCCTACCTCGGCATATAAATATCTTTAAAGGTTAAAAGAAAAAATGAAGCCAAATTCTGATATGAAAAAGGAAAAAACAATACATAACACATGCACAAAGTAGTAACATAAAACACCACAAATTCTGGTAATTATTTCCACTTGTATTTTATTTTTTTTATTGTCAATTAAACATATAAATAAATGTTGTGCATCTGGGCAAGCTTCCCAAACTCATGTTTTTGCATTGGGCGGGCTTAGGCCTTGGAATTGTCTTTCATGTGTCGTTGGTTTAAAGTTTAAACTAGACCTGATCTTTGTGCGATACGTCGATGGATTTGGCATAGTTTGGTAATAGGGAATGTTTATACGCAATTTTGATGTGTTTCTTCAATATTGGATTGTTTGCCACTCTTCCCATATTTTTGGAAATGTATTGTGATATTTCACAATCTATCCAATGTGGTGAAGGAAACTATTTCTTGATTTTTTTGTGTACATAAGAGTCATGTTATTCATTGGATTTGATGACCTGCTAAACTTGAGAGAAATTATGAGAGAGAGAGAGATGCAAAGATGCAATGGAAATACAAGCTCCTGCATAATGAACCATTAATAATCTTTCCTGCTTCGGTACTTCCTCAACATTTTATTGAATCGTATATTTATAGATGAGGAAAAAGGAAAACCACCCCCTAGACATTATTAAAGTTGTCTCATAGTTGTTGGAGAAAGATATTATTTTATCTTTAACCTTGATTTGAATTGATTCAATCAAGGATACTCGGAGATAAAGTAGGAGAGTGTAATCGCTGTAATCTTGTTTATTCTTTCCTTTTTTTTATCTTTTGTATTATAAATGCATGTATATACAAAGTGAAGGGAGAGATGAAAAAATTGCCCCAAAATACATCTTCATCGTCCTCGTTTCTCAACATGGTATCAGAGCCCTAGGTTTTGATCCTTAGGGTATTGTACGTCAATCATCGACTACGGCGGTCCCGCTCTTTCTCTATTGCGCCGTTCGGCGTGCGTCTTACCCGATCTTCTTCATCTTTGACGCACGATTGAACTTGGATCCATGTTGGATCAGAACCCTATCGGAACAATGATTCCCCACCAGAACTAGGGGGGAATTCGACCACGGAAGCTCTTTTGGAGAATCTGACTGCCAAATTAACTCAGATTCTCACTCAGAACTAGACGAATCCTCCTCCTCCATCACCAACACCGCAGAATGATTCGGTTTCTTCTTAGATTGCGATTAAATTGGATGGAGCCAACTATGGCTTGTGGTTTCAGGTTGTCGAGATGTACATCACCGGCAAAGACAAACTGGGATATATCAACGGAGACCTTCCTCAGCCACTGCCTACAGATCCTGGCTTTCGGAGGTGAAAAACAGAAGACTCGACTGTGAAAGGATGGCTTATCAACTCCATGGATCCGGCGTTGATTGGCAATTTCATTCGCTTCCCAACAGCGAAATCTATTTGGGATACAGTTGCAACGACTTTCTTTGACGGAACGGATGCCTCTCAGGTTTATGACTTGAAGAGACGTGTTGCTCGGATGCGACAAGGAGGAGGATCGATTGAGGCGTACTACAACAACCTGTAGGGTTTGTGGAGAGAAGTTGATTTTTGCCGCCCGAATCCGATGGTTTGCCCTGTTGATATCGAGTGATATAATTCAGCTATTCACGAAGATCGGGTCTATATCTTCCCTGATGGGTTGGATGACCGCTTAGATAAAGTTCGAGCGGACGTGCTTCAGATGCAGCCTTTTCCCACAATTGAGCACGCCTATGCTTGTGTCCGACGGGAAGACATACGGCAGAGTGTGATGCTGGTACACAGAGATACCACACACCCATCTGCAGCTATGGTGTCTCAAGGAGGCAAGACGGGACTGCAGAACTTCGATCGAACTCGGGACATACCAGCATTACAAATGACAAAGCTGGGTGGTTTGACAAGAGGAGGTCGATCGGGTAGAGCATCGAGAAGTAAACCTTCCTCGATAGCAGTTGGTGGCTGCTCTAATTGTGGGAGTGCGAAGCATACCCGGGAGACGTGTTTCAAATTGATTGGGTATCCTAATTGGTGGAAGGAGCTGAAGGCACGCAAACAAGTAGAGATCGCAACGAATGGTGAAACAGGGAAGGCATCACTTGTTACCGGGGAGGCTCAGCTATCACTGATGCCACAGGTAGAATCAAACAGTGAATCAATCACTGGAGGTGAAGGTAATTATGGTCATGCTTTCATTAGTAATTCTCGAGATAGATGTAGTCAATGGATTATTGACTTAGGTGCAACAGATCATATGACCTTCATAATAGATGATTTTGTCAGTTATACTAAACCAAGGCGGCAGAATATTTCAAATGCTAATGGGATTGTATATCCAGTGACCGAGGCTGGAACTGTTGCTATTTCCTCTTCTATATCACTATTGAATACTTTACTTGTGCCATCTTTGTCCACGAAATTAATATCAGTGGGGCAAGCGGCTAAAGATTTGAATTGTGTTATCTTGATGTATCCACAATTTTGTCTTTTTCAGGATATTCTCACGAAGGAGATAGTTGGGCGTGGTACTAAGAGGGGGGGGCTCTATTATTTGGATGACTTCAATTCTGGGAGGGTGCACCAAGTGCGAGGCTTATCTAGTAGCAAAGAGAAGCAAATCTGGCTATGGCATCACTAATTGGGGCATCCTCATTTGGTTATATGAAACATTTACTTCCTGAATTATTTTCCAGTTTACCAGATTCAGTTTTTCAATGTCAGACTTGTATTTTGGCCAAAAGCCATTGTGTGCCATTTCCAATCAGTTTGAATAAGAGTAGCATTGCGTTTTCCTTAGTCCATTCTGATGTTTGGGGGCCTTCTCCCGTTACTGCAGTTTTGGGATATCGCTGATTTGTTATATTTGTGGATGATTGCACGAGAATGACTTGGCTCTATTTCTTGAAACATAAGGATGAGGTGGCTAATGTTTTTCGGGTGTTTCATAGAATGGTGCAAACACAGTTTGGTGGAAAGTTACAAATTTTAAGAAGTGATAATGATGGAGAGTACATTAATGCGCAACTTAAGGACTATTTTCAGGAACATAGTCTACTGCATGAGATGTAATGTGCTCAAACACCACAACAGAATGGAGTAGCGGAGCGGAAGAACAGACATATTTTAGAGACCGCTCGTGCCCTTCTGTGAGAAGGGCACGTTCCTAAACGCTTCTGGGACAATGCAGTTGCGACAACTATTCACCTCCTAAACCGAATGCCATCCAAGGTATTGGATTTCAAGACACCTCTGCAAGTGCTATCTACACATGCTACCTTACCATCCGTCTTGCTTATTTCCCCTCGAGTATTAGGGTGTGTTGCTTATGTCCATATTTCAAAGACTCACCGAACCAAACTCGATCCCTGTGCGATTCGATGTGTTTTCTTGGGATATGGTACACATCAGAAGGGTTATCGCTGCTATTATCTGGCTACTAAAAGAACCTATGTGACAATGGATGTCACGTTTGTTGAGTCAATTTTTTTCTATCCGAGCACCAATTCTTCCTTTCAAGGGGAGATTGAGGAAGAAAGTGTGAATTGGTGGCATGTTGGTGGTGTCATGTCTGGAGGACAGAAGGAAGCGCAAAAGGTGCAGCCCGAAAATGAGCAACAACCGGCGAGAATGTCGCCAGAAAATGAAAAGCAACTAGTGGAAAATGGTGACAATGAGCAAGCTCTGCAACCGACAGTTATGGATGTACAAGAACCGAATATATAAGAACAGCCCCCTCTCTCTTCAACACCCAAATCTGACTCATCTCCTGAGAATATCCCTGAGGTAATTTTCCCTACTACTACATCTTGTTTGCTTGATGATTCTGATATATCTGTGGGATATAAGTTACCTGACAGACATAATAGGGGCAAGCCTCCTGACCGATACTCACCTGATGTTGGGGGGAAGAGATCCAAGTACCCTATTGCAAACTATGTTTCGACGAGGAGACTATCAAAACCATTGAAGGCGTTTGTGTTGAATGTATCTTCAGTTCACATCCCAAGTGGGATGCAAAAGGCTTTGGAAGACCCTAAGTGGGTTCAGGCGATGGAGGACGAAATGGAGGCGTTGCAAAATAATAAGACTTGGAAGTTGATGAAGTTACCTGAAGGGAAGAAGACGGTAGGGTGCAAATGGGTCTTTACGGTTAAGTATAAAGGGGATGGTTCCATCGAGAGATACAAAGCACGGCTAGTAGCGAAGGGATACACGCAAACATATGGGGTAGACTATCAGGAGACGTTTTCCCCTATCGCAAAACTTAACACTGTTCGGGTCTTACTGTCTCTAGCGGCGAATCTAGATTGGCCACTGCATCAGTTTGATGTCAAGAATGCATTCCTTCATGGCGATCTGGAAGAAGAAATTTATATGGATATTCTACTGGGGTATACTTTTCCTTCACGGCCTAGATTGGTCTGCAAGCTAGAACGATCTTTGTATGGGTTGAAACAATCACCCCGTGCTTGGATTGGCCAGTTTAGCGTGGCGATGAAGAAATATGGGTAAATTCAGAGTGGTGCAGATCACACATTATTCTTAAGGCGTTGTCAGGAAAAAATAACTATATTGCTTATCTATGTTGATGATATGATTATTACAGGGGATGATTCAGAGGAAATCTCTAAACTCCAAAAGAGACTGTCCTCAGAATTTGAGATGAAAAACCTAGGGGGACTGAAGTACTTCCTAGGAATAGAAGTGGCACGATCTAAAGGTGGAATATTTCTCTCGCAAATGAAGTACGTGTTGGACTTATTAGCGGAAGTGGGAATGCTAGATTGAAGTCCGCAGACACTCCAGTTATGCAGAACCATAGACTTAGGGAGTATCCAAATCATATACCAACTAACAAAGAAAGGTATCAAAGGTTGGTAGGAAAATTAATTTATCTGTCGCATACTCGACCTGATATTGCTTATGCTGTGAGTGTTGGTAGTCAGTTCATGCATGCCCCTAGTGAAGATCATATGGATGCTATGATAAGAATACTTTGCTACTTGAAGGGAGCTCGAGGAAGAGGAATTCTTTTTTTGAAGAATGGACACCTTGAAATTGAGGGGTTTACGGATGTTGACTGGGCTGGGAGTGTATCTGATAGGAGGTCAACTTCAGGATATTTTACTTTTGTCAGAGGAAACTTAGTTACTTGGAGGAGCAAGAAGCAAAATGTTGTAGCATTATCAAGTGCGGAAGCAGAATTCAGGGGGATGCACAAAGGTCTTTGCGAACTTCTATGGCTTAAGAGATTAATGACAGAACTCGGTTATACTCCTATGTCCGAGATGAAATTGTTTTGCGACAATAAGGCAACCATCGATATATCTCATAATCCTGTTCAGCATGATCGTACAAAACATATTGAGGTAGATCGTCATTTCATTAAGCAGAACCTGGATACCAAAGTGGTTCGGTTTCCGTATGTAAAATCAGAAGATCAACTGGCGGATATACTAACGAAGGCTGTATCGAGTAGGATCTTTTACAGTTCACTTGACAAGTTGGGCATCCAAGATATCTATGCACCAACTTGAGGGGGAGTGTTGGTGTCACGCCCCATACCCTACGAACACGTAACATCCCGCCGCGGTCGTTAAGAATGCGACTCCCAGGATTCATCGCCGACCTGTTACCATCGAATAAGAGAATATACGCGGAAGCCAAATGAACACTCCATTCAACAAACATTCAAACGGATAATAGAGAGAGACAATTTGAACAAACCAACAAACCATTTTATAAAGTTAACGTCACATACAGCAATAACATATACAAGCCTTCCTATAGGCCACAAACTCAGACCACGCATACTCAAAAAGGGATAAGGTGGTCGATCTGCTCCACTACTCTATTCAAAAGAGGAGCTCCAAAAAGATAGGGATTTCTAACCCTATCAAAAACCTCCACGGCATCCTGGCGGTGCTCCTGGTGAAGTCGGGTCAGATACCTCGCTATAAGAACCAAGCGGCAAAGGCTCCGGTTCAGGGTCTGACTCCTCGGACCACGCTTGGGGTTCCGTAACCATCGGTTCGGACTCAGGATTAACAATAGCTCCATCAGGGGGATCAATCTCCATAAGATCCCACACTCGTAAACCATCGTCAGAGGGAATATCAAATCCCCGGAGAGGACCAAAAGTCTGAGCTCCATCCCTCAGAAACCATGCCATATACTTGTGAGCTGTCAAGTACTGCTCACCATCATCGACCCAAACTGTACTCTCATACTTCCAATACTCCCTATCCTCACCAACTGGGTACTCAGTCACCCAATGCTCCGTTTCCATTGGCACCCCGAAACGTAGCGGAGGCTCAGTCATAATCAAGGTCGAGGGACTGAAATGTTTAACAACGTGGAATGAGATAAAATCTCAATAAGTAAACTGCCTAAGCCTCGGCTAGGGCAATACGTACCTCTGACACCCTAATCTTGCAATTCTAACCAATAGGTTAAGTTACTATCAAATGAACAATGGTACTACATACTATGCAAAGTCTCGAATTGCATCACAACCATGGCATACTATCAATATGCTTAACAGCAATAATAATAATCCAGACATACTCAATCATTCACACGAGTCTCGATTATAAGACGAAATCGCTTCGGCTCGTCCCATACCGTGCCTCACGATTTTATCCCATAATCAAGCGCAAAGCATGCCATATGCACATAACACTCGAAGTTGTCCATATTATTAACGACCCACCATAGGTCACACCGAACTCCCGCCGGTCTTCTGGCATAGCCAGGTATCACCCCACTACTTTGGGCGTGGCAACGTTCGGGAACGAACCCTCCTGACAAGTCGGGTACCGGACGGCATTCCATTTAGGAGCATCAATCCGGCCTCCACCGCAATCGGCAATGTCTGGGATCGAACCCCCCCGACAAGTCGGGTACCAGACAGCATCCGAACTTCCGTCAGGCATCGTCTAGAACTCGTCTTAGACGGAACTCATCATGGCCATACACATAAACAACCATGCATTGCCAATTTTAATCTTCCTTAATTAGCCAATGCAAGTATTTATGACGTGCAATTTACTACGAATAAATATGCCATGAATCACACTCGTTTTCGTATCAAACATCAATTTCAACCATACGATCTTCGTTCTAGGCCATGAAATCATCATTCCAACTACACGATCAAGCCATCGTCAACTACTCAGCCATGATAAAATAAATTAACCATGCGATCGACATTAAACAACTAATCCACCACATGATCATCATTAAACATTTAATCGGCACATAATCGACTAATTAGCCATGCAATGTCAATCAAAGCCACACGATCAACTTCAAATCTCTAATAAGCCATATGATCAAATTTTATCATATCCTAATTTAATTTAAACCGTACGATTAAAATTGGGGTAAGTACAGTGCAAGTGCCATAACTTTTGTACGGAGGATACTTAAGTGCCATAACTTTTTTTTGGCTCACTTGAGTGCCATAACTTTCAAAAAAATGATCACTCAAGTGCCACTTACGAGCTGATCGTGAGGGCCCGAAACCGCGGCTTTTCCGGTCGAACGGTGACCTTCCAGGCGTGGCGAGCACCACCAGCTTGAAGAGGGGGTGTCGGTGAATCATTCCATGGCCTCCGTTCGTCTCGAAATTTCCATTTTAGCCTCCGTTGACGAAGGTAAAAATGCTTTGTAGTCACACAATTTATTGAGCCGATTTGTGTGACTACGAAGCATTTTTACCTTCATCAATGGAGGCTAAAACGGAAATTTCGGGACGAACGGAAGCCATGGAATGATTCACCGACACCCCCTCTTCAAGCTGGTGGTGCTCGCCTCGCCGAGAAGGTCACCGTTCGATCGGAAAAGTCGCGGTTTCGGGCCCTCACGACTAGCTTGTTAGAGGGGTTGGTCGTGAGGACCCAAAACCGCGGCTTTTCCGATCGAACGGTGACCTTTCCGACGAGGCGAGCACCACCAGCTTGAAGAGGGGGTGTCGGTGAATCATTCCATGGCCTCCGTTCGTCTCGAAATTTCCGTTTTAGTCTCCGTTGACGAAGGTAAAAATGCTTCGTAGTCACACATTTATCGAACCGATTTGTGTGACTACGAAGCATTTTTACCTTCGTCAGCGGAGGCTAAAACGGAAATTTCGAGACAAACGGAGGCCATGGAATGATTCACCGACACCCCCTCTTCAAGCTGATGGTGCTCGCCTCGCCGGGAAGGTCACCGTTCGACGGGAAAAGCCGTGGTTTCGGGCCCTCACGATCAGCTCGTAAGTGGCACTTGAGTGATATTTTTTTTAAAGTTATGGCACTCAAGTGAGCCAAAAAAAAGTTATGGCACTTAAGTGTCCTCCGTATAAAAGTTATGGTACTTGCGCTGTACTTATCCCATTAAAATTAGCACGTAATCATGTTAATTAAGCCCTAAAATTAACATTAATCAATCTAGAATCAATGGGGGCCATATGATCAATGTCCAAATCATCCAATTCAGCCACTACCACATGATTATTGCAGCCACAAGACTAACCCACGAGTTTAATTAAAACAACTAATAAACAATCATAATTAGCCAAATTAAGCACAATTAGCAACATTAAACATATGCTCAAGCTCAAGTCACAGAATCTACCTATCTTCAAATCAGCCATATAATCATCAAATCCAGCCACCAACAAATCCTCAATTCAGCATCTACCATAACCCCTAAATTAACCCCTAAATTACCCTAACAACCCCTAAACACTATCCATTGTTAACCTACTAACCTAATCAAGGTTTAAGGAGTTACTTACCACTAATTTAAGCTAAGAACTAAGCCAAAACCAGCAGCACAAGTCACGGCCAAATCTGGAATTTCCAGCGAACGGCGACGGCCAAACGGCGATCCGGCGAACGGCGGCTGATCCGGGCGTGATCGGCGGCTTGGGGGCGGCTCACGGTGGTCCACGACGGTCCAGGGGTGGTGGCGTGAGGTGCAAGGGTGGTGGACGGCGGTGGTGAGTGAGTCTCGTCCAAGGGGGAGGGAGAGAGAGAGAAAAATGAAGAGAGAGAGAGCTAGGAAAAAGTGAGGAGAGAGAGAGAGAGGGCTGAACATATCTCTCAAAATGGAGGGTTAGGATGAGTCCTTGGTGCCCAAGTATTGATCTAAGGGCTAGGAATGCATCTAGCAAAAAGGTTTCTAGAAGGGCAATTATGTAAATAACCGAAAAGGGCAAGGGAAAAGTTGTCCAAGAGGATTTTCGGCCACTAAGGGAAAAAGACCAACATGTCTTTCCACTCAATAAATAAACTCCAGAACATACAGGGGTAAAATCGTCTTTTCCAATTTCCGAGCCAATTTTGCATTTTTTGAGAATTTCTGAGCAAACCGATAATAAAGCGAGCTTAACGCGGCGTCGTCCAATATAATAATTTTGATATCCTTGAAAGTTCGATACCCAAGTTCAGATTCCAATTCGTGATCAAAATCGATCAAACGCGACTTTCGTGTATCTCAAACTAACGGGCGGCTTTTAGGGTTTACGTTTGTCGATCCGTGGTTGATTTGATATCAATCCACGTTTAAGTTTACTCAAGCCATGGTGACTTCGGTTGTCATGTAATTACAAGGGTGAATCATTAGTTCCGAATGACACGATCGTTAGAAATTGATTTTGGAACGTTTGGAATGCATACAACAGTTAAACGGAATCACCCGTGACTCAATTGTATATCATTTTTAAATTGTTCCATAATCATTCTTGGATCGGCCTATAATGGCCCAAAATATCCCCTCGTCAATCCTTATGGTCGAAGTGTCAATCCAGGTTCGAGTTCTTGGGTCGTGCGTACCGAAATCCTAACTAGCCATTCCCTAACGGTTAGTATTCTCAAGAATGGCCAATTCCAAGTGAGATATAACAGAAAGTGCATTGATGATAATATCATTTCATAAATCTCGAAAATGGGTCGAAATTCATAATGTCATAGTTGGAGAAAGATATGATTTTATCTTTAACCTTGATTTGAATTGATTCAATCAAGGATACTCGGAGATAAAGTAGGATAGTGTAATCGTTGTAATCTTGTTTATTCTTTCCTCTTTTTTTTTTATCTTTTGTATTATAAATGCATATATATACAAAGTGAAGGGAGAGATGAAAAAATTGCCCCAAAATACGTCTTCATCATCCTCGTTTCTCAACAATAGTCACCCGATTGATTAATTCAGTACGCCGTGCTCTGGTGCTATTGCTAGTTCTAGGACATCAGTCTCATAGTGGGACATAATATACTCCTCCCACAATTCATCCACAGACTGGCCAAGTAGGATCTTGAAGAACGCATTAGAGTACGAATTATGCATCAGTGAGTTGAGGTCCGACATGAACCCGGGCATCAGCCCGCTGTAAAACTCCAGGAACTAGGCCGTCACGGCATACCGATCATCCCATGTAGAATCGGACCCTCTCGGCGGCCAATACTTTGATGGCCATCCAGCAGCCAACCGGATGTAGTCAGCGATGCCCATGATAATGCCAATGGGGGCAGTATCATTGTCTGTCCATTGCCATATGCGAGCACTTTCGTGGTATACGATCCCCATGAACTCAGCCTTAATGTCACCGACATAGGCCTGGAGGTAGTCTGCGTTCACTCAGAATTGGCTGCCGTTGTTGGTGGCGATGGTGGGGGAATATCCGTTGGCAATGAAGCTCTCGATGATCATGAGCACGGTCGAGTAGCCTCTTCCCCCACCGTTGCTTTGATTGAATGTCTCCAAGACAAAGTCAGAAGCGTCTGATAAAGCTTCCAAAGCGTATCGAAATTTGATCTCGTCCCTGAATCTGGGGTCAAGGGTTTCGGAGGTGTTGACGAGGACTTCACAGATGATGTCTCGAGCTGCTTGTGTTACTTTCAGAGCAACGAGGACAAAGGTGAAGAGAAAGAAGAGCTTCAAAGGTCTCATTCTGAAAAGATGTAATGTATCAGCTTACGATGAGGTTTATGCAATCTCTTGAGTATACCCGCGGAGTCTATAAATAAGGCGTCTCAAGGATGAAATGAACACACGACATCTATTCAATTAATGTAGTTGACTATTGTGTCTGCACATGCTGTAGCGATTGTTTGTCACTTTATCCCTAAAGGGGGTAAGTACAGCGCAAGTGCCATAACTTTTGTACGGAGGACACTTAAGTGCCATAACTTAAAAACTTAAAAAAAAAAAGATCACTTAAGTGCCACTTATGAGCTGGTCGTGAGGGCCCGAAACCGCGGCTTTTCCGGCCGAACAATGACCTTCCCGGTGAGGCGAGCACCACCAGCTTGAAGAGAGGGTGTCGGTGAATCATTCCATGGCCTCCGTTCGTCTCGAAATTTCCGTTTTAGCCTCCGTTGACAAAGGTAAAAATGCCTCGTAGTCACACAAATCGACTCGATAAATGTGTGACTACGAAGCATTTTTACCTTCATCAACGGAGGCTAAAACAGAAATTTCGAGACGAACGGAGGCCATGAAATGATTCACCGACACCCCATCTTCAAGTTGGTGGTGCTCGTCTCACCGGGAAGGTCATTGTTCGGCCGAAAAAGCCGCGGTTTCAGGCCGTCACGACCAACCCCTCTGACAAGCTAGTCGTGAGGGCCTGGAACCGCGGCTTTTTCGGTCGAACGGTGACCTTCCCGGCAAGGCGAGCACCACCAGCTTGAAGAGGGGGTGTCGGTGAATCATCCATGGCCTCCGTTCGTCTCGAAATTTCCGTTTTAGCCTCCGTTGACGAAGGTAAAAATGCTTCGTAGTCACACAAATCGGTTCGATAAATTGTGTGACTACGAAGCATTTTTACCTTCATCAATGGAGGCTAAAACGGAAATTTCGAGACGAACGGAGGCCATGGAATGATTCACCGACACCCCCTCTTCAAGCTGGTGGTGTTCGCCTCACTGGGAAAGCCACCGTTTGGCTGGAAAAGCCGTGGTTTCTGGCCCTCACGACCAACCCCTCTGACAAGCTAGTCGTGAGGGCCTGAAACCGCGGCTTTTCCGGTCGAACGGTGACCTTCCCGGCGAGGCGAGCACTACCAGCTTGAAGAAGGGGTGTCGGTGAATCATTCCGTGGCCTCCGTTCATCTCGAAATTTCCGTTTTAGCCTCCGTTGACGAAGGTAAAAATGCTTCGTAGTCACACAAATCGGCTCGATAAATGTGTGACTACGAAGCATTTTTACCTTCGTCAACGGAGGCTAAAACGGAAATTTCGAGACGAACGGAGGCCATGGAATGATTCATCGACACCCCCTCTTCAAGCTAGTGGTGCTCGCCTCGCCGAGAAGGTCACCGTTCAGCTGGAAAAGCCGCGGTTTCGGGCCCTCACGACCAGCTCGTAAGTGGCACTTAAGTGATCTTTTTTTTTTAAGTTATGTCACTCAAGTGAGCCAAAAAAAAGTTATGGTACTTAAGTGTCCTCCGTACAAAAGTTATGGCACTTGCGCTGTACTTACCCCATCCCTAAAGTGGAGTACAAGTGCATTTATTAGGATCGCTTGGAATCACGAAAATTTCCGAAAAGCCAAAAAGTAATTAATTAACTGTGAAATAGAGAGGACTACAGTAATCTGTTGTACCATGATGACATAAGAGACTAAATAAGGGCTAAGTCAATGAGATTTTGTCCTTAGAAAAATTGAGTTTTTCATGTTGAGACAAACATTAATGCTATCAATTAAAGGAACATGCCTGTGTTACAAAAAAGATCAACATGGCTCTAAATTGGTATGATTTTGATAAGCATGCAAGCTCGTGAGATGATCCCAGTAGGTGCAGTTTGTCCTAAGAAAATTGACGCCTAGAGGAATTATAAGACTCAGAAGGGCATAACTCTTTATTATTTTGCTTTTATAGTCAAGAAGATCCAAGAAAAAGGAATAGTCCCTCCATCCCTTTGCTATCACGTAGAGTGACCCAAAAACAGTGCTTTTGGTTGATTCTGGTTATATGATCCGCTTCCTGAGTATTTCTTTTGTGATTTGAGTTTTGAATCATTTCGATGAACCTTATATTTTATTAGGCATAAATGTCGTAATTGTCAATATAAGTATGTAGGTATTTTTAACATTTTATTGATGGACGCAGATATTCTAGAGCAATTTTAATGAAACGAGAGTGAATCCATTTTCCTGATTGACCAAAAAAATGGCCATCATATTCAAGATAGTCGATTTATACAGAGTAAATTACTTCATCAAGAGATTGAACCGAGTACGAATTGAATATAAGATGTCATGTTGAACCCAAGTTTAGAGCAATTTCAGTTCTGAATCAATGAGAATCTCTCGGAAAATGGAGCCATTTTTCCGGCAAAAGATTTGTTTTCTCATTCGAGGAACAAACATCTCTCATGTAGGTTGCATTCGCATTGAATGAGTTTCCATTTGTCAATGTCACGCCCCGAACCCCACGGCGCGCCACATCCCTCGTAAAGGTCGATTCGATACGACATCCCAGGACGCGTCGCCGACCCAACGCCCAAACGACAGAGAGCAAAGCACATGCGGAAGCAATACAATACCCGAACAATTCTAAACCACATAACCAAGGATAGCCGCACAACCATCAATGTAAACAAATACACACTTGCATTGCCAGGGAGAACATTTACAATATTCATATATATCATCAACCTCAAAAATCAAAAGCAGGTCAATGGCCACTACTATCAAAAAGGAGGTAAGTGGCCCGGGTGGTCAAGGTTACTAAAACTAAAGGGGCTCTGGTCAAAAAGGTACTGGCCCACTCTACCTAGGACTAAGGGCTAAACCTACGGAACCCAGTCCGAGTCGGATCCCGATGACTCGGAAGAGCTATCAGACATCTCAACCTCCGAGTCTAGGGAATCTTGCTCGGACTCGGCCCCAGCTGACTCCTCCTCGGAATCCATCGGCTTGGCCTCGTCCTCCGGCTCCATATCCTGCTCCATGGGCTCGGGCTCCTCGTCCTCCGAATCCATTGGCTCCAGGCCTGAATCTCCACCCTCCGGTGCATGGTCAGGGCTCACCAATTCCCCATCGGGGTACTGAGAGTCAACATCCCTGGAGTCGGTAAGCGGAACCTCAAAAGATCTGAAAGGCCCGTAGGTCCCCTCATGGTCCCTAATACACCATGCTATATATCTATGAACCTGGTCAACATCTTCGCCCGCATCGACCCGAACTGTAGATAGGTATCTAACCCAAAAATCCCCGTTCCGAGCGGGGTACACCGACTCCTCCCGGTCTATCCGGTAAGAAATCCCAAAACGAACAGGTACGGTCGACATCTCAAGGCCGGGGGTCTGAAAAATTGGTTTTAAACAACAATGAGAATAAATCTCAGCGAGTAGGTTCCCTAAACCTAAGCTAGGCTAACATGCACCTCCTGACGAGTACCAAACAACCCACGATTTAAACCATAAATGACTTAGGCCCTCGGGCCCAAATCCAACACTTAACTGACCCTGCAGGTTAGGCACTTTATAAATAAGAGCAACAATGGCACAGAACTCAAATCATGGCACATATACGCATATCACTTGGTCACGACGCGTGTCATGCATATGCTCGTGCTCACACTCATGCTCATGCCTCAGCAATGCACTATCGCACACTTGCACTTTTGCACACTTGCCATTTATCAATTCTCCTCCGACCCGCGTTAAGCGCATCAGGTCCGACCCGCGTAAAACGCATCAGGTCCATTACTTCGAGATCGATCTCTAGCCCGCGTAAAACGCATCAGGCTCATGACACAACACCCGCGTAAAACGCATTAGGTTTGGCCATCTTCCGGTAGTCCGGGCATCGTCCCGCGTAACACGCCTCAGGACGGGTTCAATACCCCGCGTAAAACACATCAGGGCTTTATGTGATCACTCATTCACAAACACCAATTATTATCTAAACCCCGCGTAAAACGCATCAGGGCATTTTAGGTGATCACATGCTCATGTCATTCGTGCACACTCATATATGCACATGCCATGCCAATGCTCGAGATGCATACCCATGGCCATAAAGTTCACACTTGGGCACTCACAAATGTCACAATGAGCATTCAATTCACAACACAACATGCTCAATTCAATGAATCACAAGCCCAATTAATCAAATCATCCAGTCCAGCCATGGCACAGACTCGGCACATAATTTGCGCATATAAATCACACAATTGGATCAACATGAATTTGTGCACTCGAAGCCCGCCAAGCTACTCCAACCTTAGTCACCCTAGGCCTATGACATGGCATCACAAAAAAAATCAATTACCATCAAGGACAATTCAGCCAATCCAACATTTCTGGTAATTGCACAGTTAAACCTCAAATTGATCGCGCCTTGCCCAATTAAATCCCGATATGGACAGCCACCAAACAGGTCACTCAAGGCCAATAAATATCCTCAAAATACTCTATTAGGCTCCCCAAAACATCACCCAAATCAGCCACCATGAGGACCAAACTAGGCGCGCTCTAAAATCCACAATTGAGCCCGAACTTACTCCAAACTCGGGCCGATTCGATCCAATATGCCCAGCCCTCGCATAGTCCATTCTAAGCCTCTAAACCTCAATTAAAATTATCACACTAAGCCGCGAAATAGCCACCAAAAACAGCCACCATACGGTCCACAAATTTCATCCGCCAAGCCCACAATTTCGCCCAAATCAAGGCATCTATGCTTCGTCACATCACAGCACTCTATAGTCCACTAAACCTCGATCAAATCATCATTCTTGGTCACCAAATGGGCCACAAAATCAGCCCCTAACAGCCTCCGCGCTAACCCCTAAATTACCCTAATTAACCCCTAAAACCCATCTAGAAATGTAAATTAGCCTAATTAGGGTTTAGGGTTGTACTCACTTGGAATCCTAAGCTCCAAACAAGGCTGAACAAGTGGTGAGGATGGCTGGACAGCGGCGGGGCAAGCGGCGGCGACGGACGGCCTTCCCGGCGGCGGCACCGGCGGCGGCGATCCTAGGCGGAGGGGGTTGGTTTCACGGCTGGAAAAAGGGAGAGGGAGAGAAGGAGAGAGGACTGGTCGGGCTGGTGTGGTGCAAGGCGGCGGCGGCGGCCTCCCGACGGCGACGCTCCAGCGGCCGAGAAAGAGAGAGCACGGGAGAGAGGGGAGAGGAGAGGGGGAGTGACCGGCTGGCTTGGGGAGGGGGAAATGAGGAAGAGAGAGAGAGACTAGAGTGTGTATAGAGTGAGTGAGATAGTGGGGTTGGTGAACAACTTTGCCCTATTGACAATCTTGCCCCTAATCCAAAGGTTGGGGTTTAAACTTGCTAAATAACTTGGGGGCATTATGGACCTCAAATTACAACATTATTGGGCTGATACACTCAATATAAAAACCCAAAAATATTCCCAAAATTCGGAACCCTATAATTAAGCCTAGGGGCAAAACGGTAATTTTTCGGTCCCGGGTCAATTTTTCAATTTTCGACTCTATTGATCCTAAATATGAGTGGCCACATAAAAATGACATTGTCCTTGAAAATTAGTCGCGTACGCCCACGAAAATCGACACCGAAGTCCGGACTCAATTCCACGATCGATTTAACTCAATTTGCAGTTTTAGCGTCTCTCACTAACGGGCGGCTGTTTAGGGATTATGCGTATCGACCTAGGGCTACTCGAGTCGTGTCGGTCTCGATTCCCCAGAGAGCACGAGGATTTATCGCTAGTCCCAGGGGTCGCGGTAGTCCGGAACAAGCTCGGGATCGTTTACCGCGCGTACTCTCGGTCGTGCGGTATCACCCGCGATCCGATCGCACGTCATTGGTCAAACTGAATCCGTCACTCTCCTTGGATCGACTCGCAACGGCACAAAATATTTCCTCGTCGCATCTCGGAATCGGACCCGATTCACGGTCGAGTTCTTGGGTCCACGTACCAGATTCCTAGTTAGCCTTTCCCCATTGGTTAGTATCCCGAGAATGATCAGTTCCGGGCGAGACTTACTAAAATAAAATGAGAAATACATTAATTTCATTGATCACGAAAGTGAGTCGAATTTCAGGACGTTACAGTCAAAAACTCAAAATAAAATATGCATGCAGTTTTGGTGAAAAAGGCTGTGATTTTTTTTTTAAACAGAAATGCATTCTATTTGTAGTATCTCTTATCCCCACTTGAATAGGTTGAATTTAGTAACGTAATGCATAAAAGTATAGTACCAAAATGGCAGCGTAGGAAATTAAGGGGTTGGTAGTATATCATGTTGCAAAATTAACAATGGGTATAAAAACACGAATTTTGAGTTCTCTTCCTACGCTAATAAAGACAAAAAAAAAAAAGACAAAAACAAACAAGAAGAAGAATTGAGATTTGGGGACCACAATCAAAAAACAAAAACGTTGATGGACTGGCCCAAGTGACATTGAGCATTTCATAAGTGGTGTCAATATTGCTAGGGTCGGAGTAAGTTTAGTCGGAGATTTTAATGGCCTTATTGTATCATATTATTATGGGACATGATTTTATATTAATACAAAAACTAAAGCCCGACAAACTACATATCAATTGTCAAATATGAATTTTTTCTTGGTGCAACAACAAACTAGTTACGTTTTATATGAACAATGTTTTATATGATTGGATGAAATTTTACACAGAAAAGCTCTTCTGAAATTCTAAACCTTAGTATGAAATGCAATCTAGTCATAAATCATTCATGTGATACTATCAAGTCTTAATCTTGTTAAGAGTAATTATAATATCCACCTCCGGTGTAAAGAAAATTTGAACGCAAATCCACTATTGATTTGAAAAGTTGAATAAAGCCCCTTTTGTAAAATTTCATTTCTAGTGGCGGTATATGCTATATTATGCATCTTTTCAAAAGGTGACAAAGTTTAATGGGTATTAGTACTGTAAATTGCTCAAGTGATAGTGTTAGAAATTTAATTGTACAAGACAATGGAGAAGTGATAACTAGATAGACTTGACTGCACTTTCAAAAAAAAAATTGGGATTTGATAGCATCACTTGAAAAATTTAGAGCTCATTCGCAATAAAAAAGGCTCATCACTCAAATGCATTCCACTCATAAAAATTCGAACTTCTAATATGCTATTTTTTTTACCTTTATCTCTTTAAAAAATTGAAATGTAAATTTTAAATATTTGTGCTTTCTTTGATGTCATTTGGTTATTCATATTTTGAAGGGTCAAGTTTGTAATTTCAAAAATATAGTGGGGTCGAAATCTACAAAAGATGTCAAATGTACACTTCATGTAAAAATTTATAGGCGTATATTATGGAAAATAGAAATTCGAGACCCTATTCAAATAAGGAAAATTACCAAAAAAGTCCTAAACATATCTCACTTGTGTCAATTCAGTCCTAAATTTTTCAATTGTGCCAATTAAGTCCTAAATCTTTTGACAATTTGCCAATTTAGTCCTAAACCTTAATTGTGCCAATTTAGTCCCAAACCTTTTAACAATTTGCCGAAAAGCAAAAAAGTAATTAACTAATTGTGAAAAAAAGAGAGAGAAAAGAACTTTAGCTGTTTCATGTGCTGTGATGACATAAGAGACTAAATAAGGGCTAAGTCAATGAGTTAGTGGAGTGGAATTATCTATATTTGCAACTTAAGTCAATGAGATTTCATTCTTAGAAAAATTGAGTCTTTTCATATCGAGACAGACATTGGTGCAATCAATTGAAGCAAAGTGCTTGTGTTACAAAGAAAATCAACATGGCTCTAAATTGGTATGATTTTGATAAGCATTCAAGCTCGTGAGTTGATCCCAGTAGGTGCAGTTTGTCCTAAGAAAATTGACGCCTTAGAGGAATTATGAGACTTGGAAGGGCATCACTCTTTATATTTTTCTCTTCCTTCTAGAATTATATATACAATTTCTTTATTTATTATTTATTATTTTTTGTTTCTTTAAGAATCTAGTTTTCAAGTCAAGGTAACTTGGCTACAACGAGAAAGTATAGAAAAGAAAGACACTTGAAATACATGAGGAATCACATTGAAAAGGAATAGCCCTTCCATTCCACCTCTGTCACGTAGGGCGACCAAAGAAAAGTGTTTTCGCTTGATTCTTCATGCATATGATCGTGAGGCATTTTCCATGTTTAAGGTTTGAATCATCTCTACCCACCTGACTGATATGTTATTACACATAAATTGAGATAATTGTCAATATAAAGGGTATGGAGCTATTTTCCATTTTTTATGAATGAACGGGCAATCTGGAGCAATTTTCAAGAAAATGAGAGGTGTGACATCCCGAATTTCGGCCCATTTTTGGGACTTATAAAACGCGTAATTTGTCAATGTGCTTATAGTAAAATCTCGCCCGGGAACTGATCACTCCCGGTTATCATTTTAAAATAGAGATTTCGCTAGAATCGCACTCGATCGAATTTGGCCGTTATTTAGATCCTGAACTTGGCAGTCGATTTTCGGAAGTTTCTGGACGAAATAAATTGGACGGTGTCGATATGGTCGGGGCCAACGTTGAGATTGTCAGGAATAATGGAAAAAGGGGAGTTTTTGACCGGGTGCAAATTTGGACTAGTAGACCTCCCTCGCTATAGTTTGATTTAATTAATTTGGCCTTTGTCCCTTTTTATATTCGAGGCTTATTTTAGACCGGCAGATCGTTTTCGATTTTAAGATTGGGCATTCGGATCGCGATTAATATTTGAATGAAAATTATTTGTTTCTTTTGTTCTCTCTCGCGCCGAAGACACCCCCCTTGGCCGCGCGTCCGTCCTACTCTCTCTCTCTTTTTCTTTTTTCTTTCTTTCTCTCTTCTCTCTCTCCTCTGCCCGCACGCACCCCTCTCTCCCCCATCATCACGTCTGTCCTTTCCTCCTTCTCTCCCTCTCTCTCTTCTCTCCTCTCTGACCGCACGCAACCCCCCATGCAGAAGTCCACTCACGCCCATTCTCCCCCCTCCTCTGACACCCTCTCTCCTCTCTCTCTTCTTCTTCCTTCTTCTTCTCTTTCTTCTTCCTTTCTTTTTTTTCTGCTTCGGTCTTCTTCCTCCCCGACGAGCCGCGTTTGGACTCCGCTCCGCCCGACGCCGTCCCGCTCGTCGCCAGCTGCCGCTCGTCGCCACCGCGCGCCGCCCGACCATTGCCGGCACCCTGTCGCCGCCACCACAGAAGCCCCCACTCTCTCTCCTCCTCCCGGCCGACTGGGTCTGCTTCACCTTTGCCCTGCTCGCCGACCGCCTAGGCTCGCCGGACCGCCGCGTGCCGCGCCGTCGCCAGCCAGCTCGACCGCCACGCCGCGCCGTCCGCCAGCCGCCGCCCCGAAGTCGCCTTCTCCTCCCTTGCGCGCGCGTAGCAGCGAGCTCGCTGCTGCTGTACGCCGGCCGCCGCTGTCCGCCAGCTTGCCGGCCGGCCTTGCGTCGCCGTCACCGCTTCCGGTGCCGCCAGTCGCCACCGTGTTCCACCCCAAGCAGCCGGCAAGCCCCCTCTCCTCCCTCTCTCTCTCTCTCTCTCTCTCTCTCTCTCTCTCTCTCTCTCTCTCTCTCTCTCTCTCTCTCTCTCTCTCGGTTTGGCAGTGAGAAGCCTTGAGCCGGAGGAGCTCCGCCGCCGCCGTCACTGTTCCGGCGAGGGACTGCCGCTGCCCAGCCCCTTTTCGTCGCGTGTTCGGCCCGTTTCAAGCTTAGGACATCCGGTGAGTTTGACCCTAAGCCCTAATTAGCACAATTTGCATTTCTAGACGGGTTTTAGGGGTTAATTAGGGTAATTAGGGGCTAAATGGTGGCTGCTGTTAGGGGCTGATTTTGTGGTGTTTTGGTGACCAAGGATGATTATTTGGTCGAGGTTTAGTGGCTGGTATAGTGCTGTGATGTGGCGAAGCGTAGGTGTCGGGATTTGGACAAAATGGTGGACTTGGGGAATGAAATTGATAGACCGGGTGGTGGCTGTTTTGGTGGCTGTTCTACGGGCTTAGTGCGATAAATAAATGGAGGTTTAGTAGCCGAGAAGCGCCGAGTCTTGGCTGGACAGATTTGGATCGGATTAGCCCAAGTTTGGGAAGTTTCGGGTTTAAAATGTGGATTCTAGTGCGCACCTTATTTGGCATTATGGTGGCTGATTAAAATGGTGTCTTGGGGAGTCTAGTGGAACATTTTGAGGTCATTAAATGGCTAGGCGCAATTGATTTAGTGGCTGTCCACTTTGGAAATTAGTCGGACAAGGCACGATTGAATTGAGGTTTGGAGTGTAAGTGCCGGAAATGATGGATTGACCGAACTAGTGGTTGAATTGTCCCTAAATGCGAGTGATTTTGTAGTGCCATGACATGTGCCTAATGCTATCAGGAAGGGAGTAATGTGATGGGCCTCAATTTCTGTGGATTCATGCTGAACTGATTGTGTGATTTATACGCGTGAATTGTGTACCGTGCATGAGTGCTTGAATTGAATTTCATGGTCGTGCTAATATGTGGGTTGGGCATATTGAAATGTTGATTGGACATGGTGCACTGTGAACTAATTAATTGGCGTTGTGCTATTGAATGTCCATTGTGAAATCGTGAATGCCCGAGTGTGAAGTTTATGGCCATGAGTTTGCATCACGAGCATTGGCACGGCATGTGCATTTACAAGTGTGCTCGAGTGACATGTGCATTGTGATCACCTAAAATGCCCTGATGCGTTTAACGCGGGGTTCAGATGAAAATTGGTGCTTGTGAATGTGTGATCACAATAAACCCTGATGCGTTTTACGCGGGGTAGTGAACCCGTCCTGAGGCGTGTTACGCGTGACGATGCCCGGTTTACCGGAAGATGACCAACCTGAGGCGTTTTACGCGGGTAATGTGTCATGAGCCTGATGCGTCTTACGCGGGCCAGAGATCGATCTCGAAGTGATGGACCTGATGCGTTTTACGCGGGTCGGACCTGATGCGTTTAACGCGGGTCGGAGGAGAAATTGATAAATGGCAAGTGTGCTGAGTGCAAGCGTGCGAAAATGCATTGATGAGGCGTGAGCACGCGTCACGAGCATAAGCATGATATGCGTTGTGACCAAATGATGTGTGCATGTGCTGCGATTGGGTCCTATGTTTTATGCTTGAACTGTAAGTACCTAACCTGCAGGGCAAGGTGAGTGTTGGATTTGGGCCCGAGGGCCTAAGTCAATTATGATTTGCTTGGTGTGTTGATTTAGTACTCGTCAGGAGGTGCACTTTAGCCTAATTTAGGTTTAGGGAATTACTCGCTGAGATTTATTCTCACTGTTGTTGAAACCCAATTTTTTTCAGACCCCCAGCCTTGAGGATGGCAGGCGTATTGAAACGTTTTGGGAGGAGCCCCGGCTAGATATAGTGTTTGATCGCCGAGCCACGTACCCGCTTTTGATTTTTGAGTGTGGGCTGTATATGAATATTGTATATGTTTCCCGATGTCAAAACAAGTGTATAATTATCCGTGCTGGTTGTTGTATGGCTATCCTTGGTTAGGTGTATTTTAATGTACGGGTGGTTTTAATTACTTCCGCATGTGCTTTAAATCTCTGTGTTGGGTGTTGGGTCGGCGACGCGTCCTGGGACGTCGCACACGAATCGACCTTTGCGAGGGATGTGGCGCGCCGAGGAGTGCGGGGCGTGACATCCCCGTTTGATTTGGTATCAGAGCCAGGTTAGCTCGATCTAATTAGGTCGAAGCCTGGAGTGATAAGGAGCGGTGACCTTGGGTAGCCAGTAGGGTGACCTCGTGTGCTATGTGTACCTCCTGACTGCTTGTGTTTGATTGAGTGCTTGTTTTAGTTGATCGTAAAGTGCAGGTGCGGCAGGACCCGAGGTAAGTACGCGAATCTCCTTGGTTGAGATGTCGTGCTATTGTGTAAGATCGCATGCTGGTTGCTTGACTGCTGTTGTGTATACCTGCCTAGGACCTTAGACCGGTTTAGCTTGGTTTAGGTCTCTAATTCCTGAATGGGATTATAGCAGGTAAGTGAGTGGTGTGATCTTGTGAGTTTGAGTAGTCGAGGTCGAGGTCGAGGTCGAGATCAAGTTTGTAAGGCTATCTAAGTACGCACCAAGGATGGTCAAGGACTATGTGGATAGAACAAGGAGGTTCTGAGATGGATTGAAATCGGAACTTTGCAATCAGTTAGTACTCTTGAGTCTTAAGGGATTACAATGAGCTGTGTGAGAGGGCTCGATGGGTGAAATGGATATGAGTGAAATGGTTGCCGCTTCGGGACCGCGGTACGCGCCGGTTAGGGACAATAGGAACTTGGGAAAAAGGTCTATGATAGAGAATATGAAACTTGTCCCTCCGGTAAGGAAGAACTGTGGAGAGCCGAACTACTACTCCGACACCGTATGTAGGTCTTGTGGAAAAAAGCATAGAAATAGTCATTGTCAAGGTATAAGTGAAGCATGTTGTGGATGTGGACAGCAAGGTCATCGAGTGAGAAATTGCTGAACTGATAGATTAGACCACTGATGCGATCACAGCGATCACAGGTAGGACATTAAGCGAGAGTTGCCCTGAAGATTGATCAGAATAGACTAAGGACCTAAGGAAAAGTATACGTTTTGGCTGAGAAGGAAGCGAAGGATGTGCCGTGAAAGTCGGTATGCGTTACGAGGTGATATTGGGTGCAATAGGAGATGAATTTGAAGTTATCGCTTGAGTGGTTATGAAAAACTTATAATTAATTTTATGGTGAATAGGTGCAATCGGTTTAAGGATTTATGGATTACTGATGATGTTCTTGGACGGGTTTGGAAGGATGAGTGTTGCTTAGAAATTCCAGATTTTGTAAAGGACCGATGTGATTCATTTTTGGGAGATTGTTGGATTGAAATTGGATGGATTGAGCTTGGTCTTTAAGGTATAGAAAGATAATGATTTGGTGGCTAACTAGTCGGTTGAGGAACCAAGGCTAAAGGACATAAACGAAGTGTGTAATCTTCCCGATGTCTTTCCTTAGGAATTGCCGGGATTGCCACCTAGAAGGGAAGTGGAGTTTGTGGTTGAATTAACCCTAGGAACTGAGCCAATCTCGAAGCCGCCCTATAGGATGTCGCTGTCAGAGTTGAAAGAACTTAAGGTTCAGATGCAAGAATTGCTAGACAAAGGTTTTATTCGACCGAGTGCGTCTCCATGGGGAGCGCCAGCCCTGTTTGTCAAGAAGAAGGATGGGTCGTTGAGGCTGTGTATCGATTACCGTCAGCTGAATCAAGTGACAATCAAGAATAAGTATCCCCTTCCAAGGATTGACAACCTGTTCGACCAATTGCAGGGAGCCTCGGTATTTTCTAAGATCGACCTAAGGACAGGGCCTCATCAGTTAAGGATCCAAAAGGAGGATATCCCAAAGACGGCGTTCAGGACGAAGTATGGACATTATGAATTCACGATTATGCTGTTTGGACTAACTAACGTCCCTGCAGCTTTCATGGATTTAATGAACCGGGTATTCAAGGAGTTCTTAGACCAGTTTGTCATTGTCTTTATTGATGATGTTCTAGTGTATTCAAAGAGTTTCGAGGAACATGAGGTACATTTGGAAAGAGTTCTACGGACGTTAAGAGAGCACGCACTGTATGCTAAGTTTAGCAAGTGCGAGTTTTGGCTGAATCGAGTTGTATTTCTCGGGCATATAATTTCCGGAGAAGGAATCTCCGTGGATCCAACAAAGATTGAGGCAGTAATGGATTGACCGAGACTGACGACAGTTACTGAGGTTCGGAGTTTCTTAGGACTGGCAGGGTATTATCGGCGATTTGTGGAAAGATTCTCAGCGATAGCCACTTCGCTGACGAAGTTACTTAAGAAGGAAACAAAGTTTGAGTGGACGGAAAAGTGCGAAGAGAGTTTTCAGGAATTGAATATGAGGCTGAGGCGTTGGATGGAATTGTTGAAGGAGTATGATTGTGACATATTGTATCACCCCGGAAGGGCCAACCGGGTGGCGGATGCCTTAAGTCGGAAATCGAGCATTGCGCATTTGCTGGTTAAAGAGTGGACTTTATTAGAAGGAGCGCGGGACTCATAATTTAAGTTCGAGGTAGGACACCTCTCTAGTCTGATGGCGACATTAAGGATTGAACCGGAAGTGCAAGCCAAGATTAAGGCGTTGCAGTCTATGGACCCTGAGATTCAGAAGATTTTGGAGATGGATGGCACTAAGAGGAAACCGGACTTCCAAGTGTCCGAGGACGGAATTCTTAAGTTTCGAGGACGTTATGCGTGCCCGATGATTGGGGACTTAAGGAAGAGATTTTGTCGGAGGCTCACAGGAGCAATTATAGCATTCACCCGGGCAGCACTAAGATGTACCAGAATCTCCGACAGCACTACTGGTGGAATGGAATGAAAGTGGACGTGGCCAAGCATGTGGCCAAGTGTTTGACGTGGCAACAAGTGAAGGCACAACATTGTAAACCTGGCAGAATGTTGCAACCGTTAGAAATCCCAGAATGGAAATGGAAGTACATTACAATGGATTTTGTAACGGGAATGCCAAGAAGCCAGAGGGGACACGACTCTATATGAGTGATAGTGAATAGGTTGACCAAGTCAGCGCACTTCCTGGCGGTGCGAAAGGACTTCGAGCTAGAAAGGCTGGCAGAGTTATATGTGCGACAGGTTGTTCGTCTTCATGGAGTACCGGTATCAATCACTTCGGACCGTGATCCCCGGTTTACTGCGAATTTTTGGAAAATTTGCAATCGGCCATGGGGACTAGGTTGCAATTCAGTACGGCCTATCATCCGCAGACGGATGGCCAGTCTGAGAGGACTATTCAGACTTTGGAGGACATGCTGAGAGCGTGTGAGTTAGATTTTCAGGGCAAGTGGGAAGAACGGTTACATTTGGTGGAATTTGCCTACAATAACAGTTTTCAGCAGAGTATCGGGATGGCACCGTTTGAGGCACTATATGGCAGGGCGTGCATAACACCTTTGTGTTGGGATGAAGTGGGGGAAAGAAGTATAACGGGTCCAGAGTTGGTTCAACAATCGGTAGAAACGGTAAAGATTATCCGGGAAAGGTTGAGAATAGCTCGGAGCCGTCAGAAAAGTTACGCGGACTGAAGGCGTAGACCGTTGGAGTTTCAAGTTGGCGACCATGTATTTCTTAAGGTCTCGCCGATGAGAGGACTATCTCGGTTTGGTAAGAAAGGAAAACTGAGTCCAAGGTATATAGGCCCGTTCGAGATTTTGGAAAGGATTGGAACGTTGGCCTATCGTCTCGGCCTGCCGCCGAATTTGTCGCAGGTTCATAACGTCTTCCACGTGTCGATGTTGAGGATATACGAACCGGATCTGACCCACGTGCTAAATCATGAGGTGGTAGACGTGGACGACAGGGTGTCGTACGTGGAAAAGTCAATGCGAATCGAGGACAGAAAGGAGCAGGTTTTGAGGAACAAGGCGATTCCGTTGGTCAAAGTTATCTGGGAACATCACGGGACGGAAGGCGCCACATGGGAAAGCGAAGAAGTGATGCGACACCAATACCCCCATTTGTTTGAGTAGTTGGGTTTGGAATGTAAATTTCGAGGACGAAATTTTTGTAAGGGGGAAGAGTTGTGACATCCCGAATTTCGGCCCATTTTTGGGACTTATAAAACGCGTAATTTGTCAGTGTGCTTATAGTAAAATCTCGCCCGGGAACTGATCACTCCCGGTTAACATTTTAAAATAGAGATTTCGCTAGAATCGCACTCGATCGAATTTGGCCGTTATTTAGATCCTGAACTTGGCAGTCGATTTTCGGAAGTTTCGGGACGAAATAAATTGGACGGTGTCGATATGGTCAGGGCCAACGTTGAGATTGTCAGGAATAATGGAAAAAGGGGAGTTTTTGACCGGGTGCAAATTTGGACTAGTAGACCTCCCTCGCTATAGTTTGATTTAATTAATTTGGCATTTGTCCCTTTTTATATTCGAGGCTTATTTTAGACCGGCAGATCGTTTTCGATTTTAAGATTGGGCATTCGGATCGCGATTAATATTTGAATGAAAATTATTTGTTTCTTTTGTTCTCTCTCGCGCCGAAGACACCCCCCTTGGCCGCGCGTCCGTCCTACTCTCTCTCTCTTTTTCTTTTTTCTTTTTTCTTTCTTTCTCTCTTCTCTCTCTCCTCTGCCCGCACGCACCCCTCTCTCCCCCATCATCACGTCTGTCCTTTCCTCCTTCTCTCCCTCTCTCTCTTCTCTCCTCTCTGACCGCACGCAACCCCCCATGCAGAAGTCCACTCACGCCCATTCTCCCCCCTCCTCTGACACCCTCTCTCCTCTCTCTCTTCTTCTTCCTTCTTCTTCTCTTTCTTCTTCCTTTCTTTTTTTTCTGCTTCGGTCTTCTTCCTCCCCGACGAGCCGCGTTTGGACTCCGCTCCGCCCGACGCCGTCCCGCTCGTCGCCAACTGCCGCTCGTCGCCACCTCGCGCCGCCCGACCGTTGCCGGCACCTTGTCGCCGCCACCACAGAAGCCCCCACTCTCTCTCCTCCTCCCGGCCGACTGGGTCTGCTTCACCTTTGCCCAGCTCGCCGACCGCCTGGGCTCGCCGGACCGCCGCGTGCCGCGCCGTCGCCGGACAGCTCGACTGCCACGCCGCGCCGTCCACTAGCTGCCGCCCCGAAGTCGCCTTCTCCTCCCTTGCGCGCGCGCAGCAGCGAGCTCGCTGCTGCTGTACGCCGGCCGCCGCTGTCCGCCAGCTTACCGGCCAGCCTTGCGTCGCCGTCACCGCTTCCGGTGCCGCCAGTCGCCACCGTGTTCCACCCCAAGCAGCCGGCAAGCCCCCTCTCCTCCCTCTCTCTCTCTCTCTCTCTCTCTCTCTCTCTCTCTCTCTCTCTCTCTCTCTCTCTCGGTTTGGCCGTGAGAGGCCTTGAGCCGGAGGAGCTCCGCCGCCGCCGTCACTGTTCCGGCGAGGGACTGCCGCTGCCCAGCCCCTTTTCGTCGCGTGTTCGGCCCGTTTCAAGCTTAGGACATCCGGTGAGTTTGACCCTAAGCCCTAATTAGCACAATTTGCATTTCTAGACGGGTTTTAGGGGTTAATTAGGGTAATTAGGGGCTAAATGGTGGCTGCTGTTAGGGGCTGATTTTGTGGTGTTTTGGTGACCAAGGATGATTATTTGGTCGAGGTTTAGTGGCTGGTATAGTGCTGTGATGTGGCGAAGCGTAGGTGTCGGGATTTGGACAAAATGGTGGACTTGGGGAATGAAATTGATAGACCGGGTGGTGGCTGTTTTGGTGGCTGTTCTACGGGCTTAGTGCGATAAATAAATGGAGGTTTAGTAGCCTGAGAAGCGCCGAGTCTTGGCTGGACAGATTTGGATCGGATTAGCCCAAGTTTGGGAAGTTTCGGGTTTAAAATGTGGATTCTAGTGCGCACCTTATTTGGCATTATGGTGGCTGATTAAAATGGTGTCTTGGGGAGTCTAGTGGAACATTTTGAGGTCATTAAATGGCCAGGCGCAATTGATTTAGTGGCTGTCCACTTTGGAAATTAGTCGGACAAGGCACGATTGAATTGAGGTTTGGAGTGTAAGTGCCGGAAATGATGGATTGACCGAACTAGTGGTTGAATTGTCCCTAAATGCGAGTGATTTTGTAGTGCCATGACATGTGCCTAATGCTATCAGGAAGGGAGTAATGTGATGGGCCTCAATTTCTGTGGATTCATGCTGAACTGATTGTGTGATTTATACGCGTGAATTGTGTACCGTGCATGAGTGCTTGAATTGAATTTCATGGTCGTGCTAATATGTGGGTTGGGCATATTGAAATGTTGATTGGACATGGTGCACTGTGAACTAATTAATTGGCGTTGTGCTATTGAATGTCCATTGTGAAATCGTGAATGCCCGAGTGTGAAGTTTATGGCCATGAGTTTGCATCACGAGCATTGGCACGGCATGTGCATTTACAAGTGTGCTCGAGTGACATGTGCATTGTGATCACCTAAAATGCCCTGATGCGTTTAACGTGGGGTTCAGATGAAAATTGGTGCTTGTGAATGTGTGATCACAATAAACCCTGATGCGTTTTACGCGGGGTAGTGAACCCGTCCTGAGGCGTGTTACGCGGGACGATGCCCGGTTTACCGGAAGATGACCAACCTGAGGCGTTTTACGCGGGTAATGTGTCATGAGCCTGATGCGTCTTACGCGGGCCAGAGATCGATCTCGAAGTGATGGACCTGATGCGTTTTACGCGGGTCGGACCTGATGCGTTTAACGCGGGTCGGAGGAGAAATTGATAAATGGCAAGTGTGCTGAGTGCAAGCGTGCGAAAATGCATTGATGAGGCGTGAGCACGCGTCACGAGCATAAGCATGATATGCGTTGTGACCAAATGATGTGTGCATGTGCTGCGATTGGGTCCTATGTTTTATGCTTGAACTGTAAGTACCTAACCTGCAGGGCAAGGTGAGTGTTGGATTTGGGCCCGAGGGCCTAAGTCAATTATGATTTGCTTGGTGTGTTGATTTAGTACTCGTCAGGAGGTGCACTTTAGCCTAATTTAGGTTTAGGGAATTACTCGCTGAGATTTATTCTCACTGTTGTTGAAACCCAATTTTTTTCAGACCCCCAGCCTTGAGGATGGCAGGCGTATTGAAACGTTTTGGGAGGAGCCCCGGCTAGATATAGTGTTTGATCGCCGAGCCACGTACCCGCTTTTGATTTTTGAGTGTGGGCTGTATATGAATATTGTATATGTTTCCCGATGTCAAAACAAGTGTATAATTATCCGTGCTGGTTGTTGTATGGCTATCCTTGGTTAGGTGTATTTTAATGTACGGGTGGTTTTAATTACTTCCGCATGTGCTTTAAATCTCTGTGTTGGGTGTTGGGTCGGCGACGCGTCCTGGGACGTCGCACACGAATCGACCTTTGCGAGGGATGTGGCGCGCCGAGGAGTGCGGGGCGTGACAAGAGGTAATCCATCAAATAAATTGCCTCAGTGTTGGAGTTGCACGAATCATTAGTAGGAAATTACTCCGACAAGAGATTATGCCCGGTATGAATTGAATATGAGACCACGTATTGAGCCTAAATTTATAACCATTTCAGTTCCGGGTCAATGACAATCTCTTGGAAAATGGAGCCATTTCACCACCAGCAAATGTTTTTATTTTCTTATAGGAAGAAAAATCACATATAAAGGTTGCATTAATATTAAATGAGTTTCAGTAAGTTAAAGACTCAAACATCACATCATAGAGTTTCTATAAACGTTCTTGAAACAGAAACGCATTCCATTTGTAGTATCCAAAATTCTTATCCCCACTTTATTAGGTTGGAAACAGTGACGAAATGCATAAAATGAAAGGATAGTATCTTGTCCCACCAAAAATAAAATAATAGTACCAAAATGGTAGCGCAGGAAATCAAAGGGGTTGCTTGTATATCATGTTGCCAATTGAATAATTGGTATAAAATCTAGAATTTGAGCTGTCTTCCTAAGCTAATAAAGAATGATTATATCGATAATCTCACTCACTATCAAAAACAAATTAGACGAACAGGTGATAATTGTTGACCACAATCAAAAGACAAAAACGTGGACGGACCGGCCCAATTGACATTAAACAAATGGACAAAAGATCCCGTCGGACGAAGAGTGAACTTTTCATCAGGGATGTCAATATAGCAAGGGTAGGAGTAATTTTAGCCATGGATTTTATTTTCTTATTATATAATACTATTATGAGAGAAGATTTTATTTAAGCACAAAATCTAAAGGATGAAAAATTACTTATCAATTGTCACATAAGAATTTTTTTGTGCAAAAAAAAATAGGTACCTTTTACATGAAGTAATATTTTATATGATTGGATATGTTTTTATGAAAAAAGTTCATCGGAACTTTTAAACCTGGAATATGAAGTGCAATATAATCATGAGCCATTCATTTGAAACTATCAAGTCTTAATCTTTTTAAGAGTAATTATAACGTACACATCCAATGTAAAAAATATTTACATAAACAGCCTAAATCCACCATTTATTTAAAAGAGTGGATAGATAAAATTTTCAAATCAATGGTCCCCTGTGTAAAATTTCCTTTACACTAGCGGTATATACTTTATTTTTCCTCAACAATCACTACAAAAAAACAAGAGTTTTCCAACGAAAAATTTGGCAAAATTCGTTGGAAAACGAATTTCCAACGAAAGTAGCGACGAAAAAAATTCGTCGTCGCAAATTTTTGTGACAAAAAATTTAAATTTTCGTTGGTAATTTGCAACGAAATTTTTTCGTCGGAAAATTCGTTGGAAAATTCGTGGCAAAATTAGTTGGAAAATTCGTTGGAAAGTTCGTTGGAAAATTCGTTGGTAATTATTCGTTGCAAAAATCGTGGCAAAATTCATTGGTAATTATTCGTGGTAAAATTCGTGACAAAACAAATTTCCGACGAAAAAAAATTCATCGGTAATTCGGCGTTGGAAATTTTTGCGACAAAAAATTTTAATTTTTCGTTGGTAAATTCCGACGCAAAAAAATTTGTTGCAAAATTCGCAGATAAATTCGTGGCTAAATTTGTTGGAAAATTTGTTGCTAATTCTTCGTTGGAAACGTCGTGGCAATATTCGTTGGTAATTTCCAACGAAATTAGCGACGAACAAAAAATTTCCAACGAAATTAGCGACGAAAAAAAATTTGAATTTTCGTTGGTAATTTGCGACGAAAATTAATTCGTGGCTAAATTCGTGGCAAAGTTCGTTGCAAAATTTCGTGGCAAAATTCGTCGCTAATAATTCGTTGGAAAAATTCGTTGCTAATTATTCGTTGCAAAAATCGTGGGAAATCCGCGAATTTTTCAGACAAAAAATTACAATTTTCGTTGGTAATTTCCGACAAAAACAAAATTCGTGGGAAATCGCGAACTTTTCCGACAAAAAATTACAATTTTCGTTGGTAATTTCCAACGAAAACTAAATTCGTGGGTAAATTCGTTAGAAAAATTGTATATAAATTCGTCCTTGATTATTCGTTGCAAAAATCATGGGAATGCGCCAATTTTTCCGACAAAAAATTACAATTTTCATTGGTAATTTCTGGCGAAAAAAAATTCGTGGGAAATGGCGAAATTTTCCGACAAAAAATTACAATTTTCGTTGGTAATTTCCGACGAAAACTAAATTCGTGGGAAAATTCGTTGCAAAATTTGGCGCTAATTATTCGTTGCAAAAATCGTTGGAAATTCGATTTTTTTTCCGACAAAAAAATTCAATTTTCGTTGGTAATTTTCGACCAAAACAAAATTCGTGGAAAAATTCGTTGCAAAATTTGGCGCTAATTATTCGTTGCAAAAATCGTTGGAAATTCGATTTTTTTCCGACAAAAAATTTCAATTTTCGTTGGTAATTTCCGATGAAAACAAAATTCGTGGGAAAGTTCGTTGCAAAATTTGTCGCTAATTATTCATTGCAAAAATCGTGAGAAATCGCGAATTTTTTCGACAAAAAATTTCAATTTTCGTTGGTAATTTGCAACAAAATCTATTAGTGACAAAATTCGTCGCTAAGTTTGCGACGAATTTTGTTTAGCGACAATTTCGATTTTAAATCTAATTATTAACAATATTAATTTTTTTTTTGTAAGAAAGCAATATTAATTTCTACAATGCATAAGTTGCAAAGTCTCACATGATGATATTCGATATTCAATCTCATAATACAAAGAGGCAGCTAAGCACTAATGAACATCAGGTGATACATTCAAAACATTGAAAGAACGCGGGACAACCATAAAACGTTGGCAGCTTTGGTACTTGAGAATGAACTAGGAAGGACTGACAATAAAATCATCAGCATCATCATCATCATCACCAATCGCCACATCATTGTGTGGCTCAGCATTATGCCCATCATCAATTGGATTAATATGAGGTAGATGAGGAACCTCATTGCGATCGATGTCGAGATGTCGCATGACAATTTGCATTTGTTGTTGCATCACCCTTATTTGTTCGTCCTTCTGTCCAAGTAAATGCTTCATTTCTTCGTCCTTCTGTACAAGCAACTGTTTCAGTTGGCTCAATTCTTGGGTTATATGCTCCTCATGTCGTGTCTTCCTTGAAACAGCCGCATTGGAGGATGAAGTTGCAACAGCCTTCGTTTTGTACATCCTTGACAAGAATCGTATCCCAAATATTTTTCCTCCTTTCATCCCACCCGCTGCCTCCACCCATAATGCCATACTGTCAATCGATGGCTCAAACACGGCAACACCATCACCACCACCACCACCACCATCATCACCACCACCATCACCACCATCACCACTAGCAGTGCTCATTAAAAGTTCATCATATTTTTCCTATATTAACATTATAGATGAAAATAAAATAAATTCATATATATTACCATAAATATTAAAAACATTCATGATTTTCATTCTAGTTTCCATAAAGTCCAAACTATAACCTTACATACATTAATAGCTTTTGCTCGAGTGCCAGTCCATGTCTTATCCTTTTTTTGGAATGTGCGTTCAAATGTATCTGTAAAAGTGGGTTCCGTCCCCAATTCATCTGCCTACAAAATATAAACATAAATGAGTAATTATTGAATTAAATGCACTGACATGTATAAACAGACTTACCATTCTTCTTTTATGCTCCCCGATATTGATAGAGCCCCCAGCATATGTGGCAGACGCAGGCCCGTCACTGGAACTAGAAGCTCGATTCTTCTTGTTCTGTTCACACATTTCCTTATGCTTCTCAGTTTCCCAAGTTCTCGTAATTTCCGTCCAATTGTCAGCTGTAAAAAAGGTCGGCTTTTCTTTTCTTCTCTTCGCTCTATTTATCACATATCGCATGTGATCACCGATTTTCTTCTTGAAAATTCTTCTAACCTCATCCTCTTCCATTTCATCCCACGTGAACTTACGCTACAATCAATAGAAAAGCAACTGAAAGTTATCCATTAGGGTCACATGTCACATATCCATTACAATGTACCAGACAATTCGTGACAAAATTCATTATTGACCATCAGTATGCTACACCAAACTTAGTTTGTGAAGAAAAACAACACTAACCTTGAACTCATTCCACCACAAAGTCTTTACTTCTGCGGGAGCGCTGCTGAAAGTAATAAACTGGCCCATCCAACAGTTATTGACTATTTTATTAAGTTCCCTCACAACATATGTAGAATCCGTGAATCTGAAAACATGTTATAATAATATGGACAATGAGACAATGAAGCATACGGATAATTCGCAACATGGACAATTTTGTTTACATCAATAATTTATATATACGTAAAAAAATGAAATACTTACGAATCTCCATATGGGCATATAATGAATCGGGTATCTTCTTCATCATTCGAGTGTTGCACTGAAAAAGAAAGTGGAACCGAAGGAGATGGAATCGGAGATGGAACTGAAAGTAAATTCAGTTCGCAAGTCCCGAGGTTCTACCCTAATATGTTGTTGAGGGTCGGAGGATGGGCCAATGTGTTCGTGTTGTCCATGAACATGTTGTGGTTAAGGGTTACATGAAAGGGCAGGGGTAGAGGACAGGGTCGGGGACGAGGACGAGGCAGCGGAAGGGGCTGATCTTCTTTATGAACCTGAACCACGCATGAGACCTCCACGTTTAAACTGACAAGTTGGAAGGTTAGACAAATATATTTACAAATATGAACATGTATTAGGGACTGAAAATGACGTTAGTCATTTTGCTTACCATTTTGTTTCAGAGAGCAATAAATAAACTCGACAAATTAAAACAAACCGACTATCGCCTCTAATAAATAGCAATCTTTGGCCATCGTCGAAGCAACCCATTGAAATTTGGACCACATCAGATTCCACGAAAAATAAAATGAAGCATATTAAATGTGCATAACAAATTACAACAAGTATCAAGTCTGATGCCACATTTGTGCAAATTTATGCCCCAAATATGCTATTTCGCAAAGTTCTAGTACAGACCTACAAAAAAGATCACAAATTACGTTCAACAAGCAAATTTGCCACGAATGCAACACATTAATTTGTTCCCTTTTTAAGCTTCATTTTACCTAAGTTTATATGTTAGCACAAAAAACATTAAAAAAAATCGACAACCGTGCCGGAATCACAGCCGCGAGCCCCCCCTCCGACGAGGTCGCCCGCCACCCCCCCTGGCCGGCGACCCCCCCTACGGCCAGCTTGCCGGCGACCCCCCTTCCCCCACGGCCAGCTCGCCCGCGACCCCCCCATGGCCAGCTCACCAACGACCCCCCCCCACGGCCAGCTCGCCCGCGACCCCCCCATGGCCAGCTCACCAACGACCCCCCCACGGCCAGCTCGCCCGCGACCCCCCATGGCCGCTCACCAACGACCCCCCACGGCCAGCTCGCCGCGACCCCCACGGCCAGCTCACCGCGACGACGGCCCACGGCCGCCGCCCGTGACCCCCCCGCCCGCCGCCCGCGACCCCCTCCGGCCCCCTCGGCGCGACCCACGATCTCCGGCCAACTCGGCGCCCCACCCCCAACCGGCCTACTCCACCGCGACCCCTCCGGCCAACTCCGCGGCGACCCCCGCAACCCCCTCACGGTCGCGGCACCATTTTATTCAAGGAATAGTTTAGAGTTACCTACCGAGCTGGGCGAAGTCGACGACGAGGTGGACGGCGAGGACGCCGGCGTCGACGGCGAGGTGGACGGCGAAGGCGGCAACGGCGACAAGGATGGCGCTGAGGAGATTCGTGGCGAGGGTGTTTTTGCAACAAAAGTGAAGTCTCGGCGAAAATAGACTATAGTGTAATATTTGCAACGAATTTGAAATTCGTTGCAAAATTCATGGGAAATTTCCCACGAATTTCAAATTCGTTGAAAATTTCCCACGAAATTGAAATTCGTGAGAATTTTCCCACGAATTTTACCACAAATTTTAAATTCGTGGCAAAATATTGCACTATAGACTATTTTCGTGGGAAAATTCGTGGCAAGTATTGCACTATAGACTATTTTCATGGCAAAATTCGTGGGAAATTTCCCACGAATTTTGCAACGAAATTCAAATATTCGGCCTTGGGGTCTTTTTTGAAATTCGTGGGAAAATTCGTGGGAAATTTCCCACGAATTTCAAATTTTTGGCAATGGCGGACTAATTTGAATTTCGTGGGAAAATTCGCGGGAAATTTCCAACGAATTTAAAATTCGTTGGAAATTTCCTACGAATTTTCCCACGAAATTCAAAATTTTCGGCAATGCTGAGCTAATTTTCAATTTGTGGGAAAATTCGTGGGAAATTTTCCACGAATTTCAAATTAGCTCGCCATTGTCGAAAATTTGAAATTCGTGGGAAACTTCGTTGGAAATTTGCCACGAATTTGAAATTCGTGGGAAATTTCCAACGAATTTTCAATTCGTGGGAAATTTGCCACGAATTTTCCCACGAATTTAAAATTCGTGGCAAAATATTTGCCTATAGACTATTTTCGTGAGAAATTTCGTGGGAAATTTCCCACGAATTTCAAAAACTCGGCCAATGGGAAGTTTTTTGAAATTCATGGGAAATTTCCCACGAAAATAGTCTATAGTGCAATATTTTGCAAAGAATTTGAAATTCGTGGGAAAATTCGTGGCAAAATATTTGCCGATAGACTATTTTCGTGGGAAAATTCGTGGGAAATTTCCCACGAATTTTCCCACGAATTTGGAAAACCTCGGCCAATGGAGGTTTTTTTGAAATTCGTGGGAAAATTCGTGGGAAATTTCCCACTAATTTTCCCACGAAAATAGTCTATAGTGCAATATTTTTTCAAGAATTTGAAATTTCGTGGGAAATTTCTTGGGAAATTTCCCACGAATTTTCCCGCGAATGGATAAAAACCTCGGTCAATAGGGGTTTTTTGAAATTCGTGGGAAAATTCGTGGGAAATTTCCCACGAATTTTCCCACGAAATAGTCTATAGTGCAATATTTTGCCAAGAATTTGAAATTCGTAGGAAAATTCGCGGGAAATTTCCAACGAATTTTAAATTCGTTGGAAATTTCCCATGAATTTTAAATTCGTGGCAAAATATTTGCCTATAAACTATTTTCCCACGAATGGATAAAAACCTCGGTCAATGGGGGTTTTTTGAAATTCGTGGGAAAATTCGTGGGAAATAGTCTATAGTGCAATATTTTGCCAAGAATTTGAAATTCGTGGGAAAATTCGTGGGAAATTTCCAACGAATTTTAAATTCGTGAGAAATTTCCAACGAATTTAAAATTCGTGAGAAATTTCCAACGAATTTAAAATTCATGGGAAATTTCCCACGAATTTTCCCACGAAATTCAAATTCGTGGCAAAATTCTAATATTTTTCCCGACTATTTCAATTCCGTGGCTAAATCTGAGGCTAATTAGCCACGAATTCTAGTTATAACAACGACGACGACAACAACAATAATAATTACGACAACAACAATAACAAAAATTTATGAGAAAAAAAAACACATGTCGCAATAATAATAATAATTGCACATAAATAATAAAAAGTCTCAAAAATCATATTCTTCATCTTCATCTTCACTTTCATCTTCAGCTTCGTCTTCGTCTTCATCTTCGTCTTCGTCTTCATCTTCTTCATGTGCATCATCTTCATCCTCTGTCTCATAATCAAGTTCTGTACCAACTTCAAAATTTGATTCGTGAATTTCAGTTGGATCCACATCGATCATTGCTCCACATGGATCTCGTAAAGTTAGAATGGTATATTCATCAGTTTCAATCGTGTGACGAACTTTCTCTTGTTGATATGCTGTGTCCTTCCAGTGTTCCTCGATTTTTTTTCGTGCTTTGATTTTACATACAGCCCACCAATCGGTTTTGTCACGTTTCAAACTAGGATATGATGCATAATATACTTGAATTGCTTGTTGTGCCAAGACAAATGGTTCATATTTCATATATCTTTTCTTGTGATTTATTTCAACCAAATTAAACTTCGTATGCACATTCATTACTTTGACGGGGTCGAACCACATGCACTTAAATAACACAACTCGCAAAATTAATGGTCCATGATACTCTATCTCTACGATTTCATCCAACAAGCCATAAAAATCATCTTTCGAACTGCCACCATTGGATGACTGAACACACACACCACTATTCATTGTGGCTTTTCTCATTCCATATTTTCGAGTGTGAAAATTGTACCCATTTATGAAATATGCTGGCCAAGTTCGTACTCTGGACTTTGGACCCCACGCCAGATGATATAACAATCCTCGCTCTATCGCATGATCATGATTACTGTGAACCTAAGGTCACATACGCAATGTCAATAATATATATTTTAATATATGATGTATAAAAAATTTGAATAACTTGGATTTGGTCCACATACAACTTACATATGTTGTGAACCATATTGCAAATTATTCCTCGCACAAACGGTCAAACTCATTTGGTGGTAGTCCAAACATTGAATTTTGAAAAATCCTATTAACAAATACCATTTATATATTAGCAAATATTTGACACACAATACATATACTTACAAATGTACACTTACTTGAAGTATGGCTCAACTTCTGGACAGTTCAGTAAAATATATGTATGGGCTACCTGCTTTTCTTTACCTGTTAAGTGCCGAAACTTACATGCGCCGCTTGGTCGACCCAAATAATTGAAAATAGAGAATGATTTGCAATTAGGATCAATGGGGCCCTCATCATTTCTTCCTGCTCTCCGCCTCTTGCACTACACGTGTGGCTCAAAATAGTATGATGCAAATGTTGTCAATTCTTTCACAATATATGCATTACAAATTGAAGCTTCGACACATGCCTTATTCTTCACTTTTTTCTTCAAATGATATAAGAACCTAGTTACAATAGAAAAAAATTTATCGGAACATAATATATAATGAAGTAATTTCAAATTTATTTAACAAAAAACTTACCTCTCAAATGGATACATCCATCGAAATTGGACGAGACCTGCAACTTTGGCCTCATAAGGCAAGTGAACTAAGAGATGCTCCATTGAACCAAAGAACGATGGAGGAAATATCATTTCTAAGTTGCAAAGAATAATTAGAATATCTCTCTCTAGTTTCTCCATGTGTGATGCTTTCAACGCTGTTGAGCAAATATCATGCAGGAAATTACTTAACTCTGTAATGGCTCCCCAAACAAAGTTTGGTAGAAGTTCCTTGAAGGCTATTGGAATTAGTCTTTCCATAAATACGTGACAATCGTGACTCTTCAAACCTGTCAACTTGCATTCATTCAAATCAACGCATCTCCCTAGATTCGAGGCATATCCATCAGGAAATCGCACCGATTTCAACCATTGACAAACGACCCGTCTCTGCTCCTTGTCCAATGTATAAACTGCTTTTGGTTTTGGTCCCCTGCTGCTTGCATCCACATCTAGTGTTGGCCGATCGCAAATATCCCTCATATCTTTTCTTGCGTTCAAGTTGTCTTTTGTTTTTCCAGTGACATCCATCACAGTATTTATGACATTATCGAAATCGTTCTTCTCTATGTGTATGACGTCAAGATTATGATGAATAAGATGGGCCTTCCAATATAGTAGATCCCAAAATATACTGTGTTTAGTCCACTTATGTGTACTTCCGTACCCAATAGTTGTGCCGTGAGGGTTTTCAACAACCGTTGGAAACTCCTGCACTCGCTCCCAAATTTGATCACCGGTCAACCTTAATGGTGGATGTGTTCTTTCGATCCTATTCTTGATAAACTCTTTTTTATTCCGTCTGAATGTATGCTTTAGCGACAAAAATTGCCTATGACGGTCAAAATAGCTAGGCTTCTTACCGTGCTTTAATCTGAATGACTTCGATCTCTCCATATATATCGGACATCCTAAGATTCCAGCTGTACTCCATCTAGATAACATTCCATAAGATGGAAAGTCATTTAGGCTGCGCATGATAACTTGCCAAACAGTGCTTGATTATGTTCTTTTGTTCCCAGAATCAGTTTGGGAATAGAAATGCGTTTGTTTAATTTTTTGATTCTGGGCACAATTTTGTCAAAAATTGTTTCCAGAATCAGTTTTGGAGCAGAATCAAGAATAAAAAAAAAGTAGCTTCTTGATTCTGGGAACAATTTTGAGAATCAATTTTTTTTTCTTCCTTTTCTTGATTTTTAATTTAGCTTCTAATGTCCGGCCCGAGGATCGCCCTCGCCGGATCTGACAAGAATAAAATATTTTAATAAAAAATATTTTACCGGCCATGGCCAGCGACCAGGCCATGGCCATAAAAAAGAAAAAAATATATTTTTAATAAAAAATATTATTAATAAAAAAAATATTTTACCTGCCATGGCCGGTGACAAGGCCATGGCAAAAAAAGAAAAAATATATATTTTTAATAAAAATATTTTAATAAAAATTTATTAATAAAAAAAATATTTTACCGGCCATGGCCAGCGATCAGGTCATGGCCAAAAAAAATAAAAATGTATATTTTTAATAAAAATATTTTAATAAAAAAAAATATTTTACAGGCCATGGCCGGCGATCAGGCCATGGCCAAAAAAAAGAAAAATATATATTTTTAATAAAAATATTTTACCAGCCATGGTCGGCGACCAGGCCATGGCCAAAAAAAATAAAAATATATATTTTTAATAAAAAATATTATTAATAAAAAAATTATTTTACCGGCCATGGCCGGCGACCAGGCCATGGCCCAAAAAAATAAAAATGTATATTTTTAATAAAAAATATTATTAATAAAAAAATTATTTTACCGGCCATGGCCAAAAAAATAAAAATATATATTTTTAATAAAAATATTTTATTATTAATAAAAAAAATATTTTACCGGTCATGGCCGGCGACCAGGCCATGGCCAAAAAAAAGAAAAAATACTTTTAATAAAAATATTATTAATAAAAAAATATTTTACCGGTCATGGCCGTGAGCAGGTATATGGCCAAGAAGGAGGAAAAGAAAAAAAAGAAAAGAAAAAAAAGAAAGAAATATTTAAATATTTAAAAATATTATTAATAAAAAGAAATTTTGTGGCGTTACCAAACGCATTTCTGTTCTTTTTCTATTCCAGGGATGGAATTTTGGGCCGTTAACAAACGCCTTAAAATGCTCAGAATCAATTCCGGGCACAGAATCAAAAAGAATCATTTCTGAGTAGAATCTGTTCCCGGGCACAGAATCGTTGTCATGCGCAGCCTTATCGTCCAAAGAAGAGCAGCCTTCATTACAAATGTTTGATCGGTAGAAACGTCATACGTAGGGACACCTTCATCCCATAGCCGTTGTAACTCTTCAATCAATGGTTGCATATAAACATCTATCAACTTTTTCGGATTTTGCGGGCCAGTCCACGATCAATGTCAAAAACATATAAGGTGTCTTCATGCACATACCGAGTGGAAGATTGTACGGAGTTAAGATAACGGCCAACATGAATAACTTTTTCCCGATTTCCCAAATGGGGCAAATCCATCGCATACGTACCTAACTCCGATGTTTCGAGGCTCTATCACAAACTCGGGGTATGTTCTATCAAAATGTTTCCATGCCTCTGCATCTGAAGGATGACACATTAGACCCTCTTCTGTTTCATGATTTGCATGTCAAGTCATGTGTTCAGCAGTGGCTTGAGACGCATAAAGCCTTTGCAACCTGGGGATTAAGGGCAAGTAAAACATTTGCTTACATGGTCTACGTTTCTGATTACGACCCTGCCTCCTGTTAATCTTGTACCCAGGTTGGCTGCAGAATTTGCAAGATTCTGCATTTTCATCATCTCTCCAATATAACATACAACCCCTACTACATACATCAATCCTTACAACTGGAAGACCTAAGTTATCCACTAGCTTTTTCATATCGTAAAAGTCACTTGGCATGATGTTATCACGAGGCATTGTTTCCCGCATTACTTCAACAAAAGAGTTGAAGCAATCCACAGACACATTATGCTCTGCCTTGATATTTAACAGTCTTGCTGTCACTGATACCTTCGTGTGGTTGTGACATTCCGAATTTTGGCCCATTTTTGGGATTTATAAAACGGGTATTTCGTCAGTGCGCTTATAGTAAAAATCTCGCCCGGGAACTGATCACTCCCGGTTATTATTTTTAAATCTTGAGATTTCGCTAGAATCGCATTCGATCGAATTTGGCCGTTATTTAGACCCTGACCTTGGCAGTCGATTTTCGAGAGTTTCGGGACGAAATAAATTGGACGGTGTCGATATTATTGTGGCCAGCGTCGAGGTGATTAGGAATAGTGAGAAAGTGGATTTTTGGACCGGGTGCGAATTTGGACTGGTAGACCTCCCTCGTAGTGAGTCTTGAGTTATTTTATTTTGGCCCGTTGTCTTATATTATTGTTTGGGATTTTTCGGGGACAGTTAGATCTTTTTCCGGGTTTGAATCGCGATAGTTAGAATAATATTTAGTTTGAGCCGTGTCCGTTGGTTCGCGCTCGAGGATAAATATTAACTTTTTCTCTCTCTTTCTCTCTCCTCTCTCCTCTGCCGCGCCGCCCGTCCTCTCCCCCGCGCACGTTTCTCTCTCTCTCTCTCTCTCTCTCTCTCTCTCTCTCTCCTTTCTTTTTCTTCTGGCCGCACGTCTCCCTCGCATGCGTCCCGTCCCGTCCACGCCCATTTCCCAAGCAGACCAACCCCTTCCCCCCCCTGACACACTCTCTCTCCTCTCTCCTCTTCCTTTCTCTTCTTCTTTCTCTTCTTCTTCTTCTTCTTCTTCTTCCTTTTCGGGCCCGACTGTCTCCGTCCGTTCCGGTTCTGCTCGCCGACCGCCGCTCGAGCCCGCCGTCGCGTCTTGCCGCCCTGCCACCGCCGTCGCCCGCAAGCTCCGCCATCGTCGCGCCGTTCGCCGGCCGCCCGATCGCCCCTCGCCGGCTTGCCGCGGGCGCGCGCGGCAGCGCCTTGACGAGCTTGCCGCCGCTTGCTCGTCACCCGGCGCACGCCCGGCTCGCCGGCGCGTCGCCCGGCCCACGCCTCCGCCCGTCGACGCCGCGAGACCGGCCGCCAACCCCACTTGCCTCTCCCCTCCCCCGGTCTCCTCCACTGTCCAGGTTCTGCGCCGAGCCGAGCCAGCTCGGCTGCGCCGCGTCGCCCGGCTACGCCGCCGCCGCTCCGCCGTGCGGCTAGCCGACCGTCGCCGCTGTCGCCGGTCCGCCGCTCCCCTCGCCCTCTGTCTCCCTCTCCTCCTCTTCCTTTCTCTCCCTCTCATTCTCTCGTCTCTCTTTCTCTCACCCGACCGGCCTCTCCTCCCAAAGACGCCGCCGCCACGCCCGGCCGTCGCCACCACGTCACCACCGCGCCGGTCGCCGCCCGACCAGCCCGGCCTAGCCCCGCCGACCAGCTCGGACCGTGACCAAGCCGCTGCGCGCCCGTTGCCCACGCCCGCGCCGCCGCCGCCCGCGCGCCCACGCCCCGCCGCGCCCCGCTGCCCACGCCCGCGCCCGCCGCCGCGCCCGTTGCCCACGCCCGCCCGTCGCCGCCGCGCCCGTGCTCGTGCTCGGCCCGGCCGACCGCCGTGCCCGCGCACGTGCCTGGTCCGCACTGTTCACCTTGGCCATCCTAGGCCCGAGACGACTTTTCCCGGGCCAAAACTTGGTAAGTGACTCCCTAAACCTTACCTAGTACATTGGGTATTATTAGACTTGTCCAGGGGGTAATTAGTACCGGTTTAGGGGCTTAACGTGGATTGTGAGCAATTTTTGTACGTGCTTAATTGATAGTTTAAATTGTGAGAAGTGTGGGGCTTAATTAATGACTAATTATGGTGCGCTAATTGATAATATTGTAGTGGCATTCATGAGGGGACTTGATGTTCGTATGTGGTAGGCATAAATGACGGATTTGTGGGCAAGTGTGATGGACTATGATGTGAGTCTGATTTGTACGTGGGTATTTCATCGACTTGTCTCGGGTTTAGAACGGCTAGGGCGTGTTTCATCTAATTATATTATTTTATAGTTTTGCTACTTGAATTTGATTAAATAATATGCTCGATTGGATAATTGCGTGTGGCCGACTTGAACGTCGGGTTTGTGGACTGAGGTGGCGAATTGTGAATTGGACTGAGTTGTGAGTATGGGTTGTTTGATGCAATTGGCGTGAAATTGATTTAATTGATTGGCGTGTGCTTGCCTGTCGATTTTAAGCCCGGATTGATCGGAGGGCTACGGACTTGGGACGTGTTGACGGCGGTCCGTGTGAAGGCATGAATGGCCGATGTGCCAAATGGATTCGGGCTTGAGACGTGTTGACGGTGGCCCGTTAAAGGTGTGTTGGACCGGGACGTGTTTACGTCGGTCATTGGAATTTGAGCCCGGATTGATCGGAGGGCTACGGACTTGGGACGTGTTGACGGCGGTCCGTGAAAGGAAAGTGTGGCTTGGGACGTGTTGACGGCGGCCACTTGGAATTGATTGAATGGTATGGCTTGGGACGTGTTGACGGCGGCCATTGAAATTGATCGAATTGTGTGGCTTGTATGCCGTGAGACCGGACTTGAGACGTGTTGACGGTGGTCCGTGAGAGGAAAGTTGGTTGGACACGTGTGTGCGATGTGATTGATTGGATTGGTTAAATGTACGTGTGGTTGCTTGGTTGAATTGGTTGAATGTGAGTGGGAACGTGTGTGCCGGGTGATTGTGATATGGTGGTGAACTATTCTTGCATTATCATGTTTGGACTAATATGCAGGGTTGGCTCGTGATTCGAGGGCAAGGTAAGTACAATGATGTGAACTATATATGTTATGGGGTAGATTGCATGTACGACTTGTCTGGGTACGCATTGGCCTACGTGGGGTATAGGGGGTTGCTTATTGAGACTCGTTCTCACGGTTATTATATAACCATTTCAGATCCGCGACCGTGAGTGATGGGAGACGCTGCAAGGGTATCTCGGAGATCGAGGACGGGTCGAGTGTCCCGTATTTTGAGTTTCCCCTTTTGTAGAGGAGTTAAGTTCGCGAACCATTGTCCCTTTTTATGAGCATTGTATGTATTTGCCAAGTGTAGGAATTACAGTTATTGTTTTGTGCTATTGTTACCCCTTGTCATTATTAATTGTCCGGGTTGTTTCTATTTGCTTCCGCGCGTGCCTAATCTCTGATGTTTGGGTTGGGTCGGCGACGCGTCCTGGGACGTCGCGTTCAATGATCGACCATCGAGGGATGATCGCGCGCTCGTAGGGTGCGGGGCGTGACAGTGGTTGTCACAACCTGCCCATAAAGGTTCATCTGCTGTTTTCAACACTTCCCAGAACTGATTAAATTGAAAAGTTTGATCACACACATTCTCATCAAAACCTGTAACTCCTGCCTCATCCAATTGTGATGCATGACTAGTTCCCACTTGTTCAAGTGTAGGAGTAAAACTAGTACTTGCATGATTCGATTCTGAAACAAAATTATGACCGGCTTCATCAAACACCATCCTCTAGTATGGGTTCAATTGGTCATAATAGCTACATTCTTCCCCAACTAAAAATTGGTCGTTTTTTCGATATCCGTCATCAGATATAAATGGTTCACCATGGCAAGTCTAATTATAGTAGTTCGGAGTAAATCCAAATCTACAAAGATGTTCTCTAACTTTATCAATGTCTTGAAATTTCCAATTACTGCACTTTTTACATGGACACCTTAACTTATTTCCATCCATGAACTCATATTTACTACTAGCAAAGTCCAAAAATAGTTCCAACCCGATACGAAACTCATCGGTCAATCCTCGACGTCTAGGTAAGTTCTTATTATACATCCAACCCCTGTCTCTTTGCATTGTGTCTGTATAAAAATTAAAAAATTCTTGTAAAATATAAAAAATATCATATCTATTGTTTAACATTGTTAATTAAAATCATAAATTTCTAAAAATTTAAATTTCGTTTTTAATGAAACAATGACTTTCACATTGAAAAAAATGAAAAAATTACCATGTCAAGAAGACTTACCAAGTATTTGACTAAAATCTTTGTAGTAGAAAATGGTCAATTTGATGAGAATTGCAACGTTCACTTGGATTGCGAGACCTTCAAATGGACACGTACCTAAAATAAAAACAAATTACTTAAGATGCTTTGGTAATTATTTTTTATTTTTTTCTCTTTCTTTTTCTTTTCCTTTTCTTTTTATTTTTTTGTGACATTCCGAATTTTGGCCCATTTTTGGGATTTATAAAACGTGTAATTTGTCAGTGTGCTTAAAGTAAAATCTCGCCCGGGAACTGATCACTCTCGGTTATTATTTTTAAATTAGAGATTTCGCTAGAATCGCACTCGATCGAATTTGGCCGTTATTTAGAGCCCAAAATTTGGTTTCAAATTTCTCGGGGTTCCGGGACGAATTTAATTGGACGGTGTCGATATTATTGTGGCCAGCGTCGGTATTACCCAGAATATGTGAAAAGTAGATTTTTGACCGGGTGCAGATTCGGACTAGTAGACCTCCCTCGTAATGTGTTTTGGCTTATTTTATTTTGGCCATTTTCCTATATTATTAATTAGGATTAATGTGGACCGTTAGATTGATTTTGAGTTTGAACCGTGTCCGTTGGATCACGATTATTGTGTTTGACTTTTGGTCTCTCTCTGTCTTTCTCTCTCTCCTACCTCTGCCGCGTCTGCGCCTGTCCTCTCCACGCACGTCCATTCCTCCTCCCCCATGCAAACCCGTCCCTTCTCTCCCTTCTCTCTCCTCCTTTTTCCTTTTCTTTTCTTTCTTCTCTTCTTCTTCTTCGTTGGTCTCTCCTTGGCCCGACTGGTTCTGCCCCCTTCTGTTCTGCTCGGCCGCTCGCTTCCCTCTCCCCGCCGACCACCTCGCCGTCCGCCTTGCTGGGTATTTCATCGACTTGTCTCGGGTTTAGAACGGCTAGGCGTGTTTCATCTAATTATATTATTTTATAGTTTTGCTACTTGAATTTGATTAAATAATATGCTCGATTGGATAATTGCGTGTGGCCGACTTGAACGTCGGGTTTGTGGACTGAGGTGGCGAATTGTGAATTGGACTGAGTTGTGAGTATGGGTTGTTTGATGCAATTGGCGTGAAATTGATTTAATTGATTGGCGTGTGCTTGCCTGTCGATTTTAAGCCCGGATTGATCGGAGGGCTACGGACTTGGGACGTGTTGACGGCGGTCCGTGTGAAGGCATGAATGGCCGATGTGCCAAATGGATTCGGGCTTGAGACGTGTTGACGGTGGCCCGTTAAAGGTGTGTTGGACCGGGACGTGTTTACGTCGGTCATTGGAATTTGAGCCCGGATTGATCGGAGGGCTACGGACTTGGGACGTGTTGACGGCGGTCCGTGAAAGGAAAGTGTGGCTTGGGACGTGTTGACGGCGGCCACTGGAATTGATTGAATGGTATGGCTTGGGACGTGTTGACGGCGGCCATTGAAATTGATCGAATTGTGTGGCTTGTATGCCTGTGAGACCGGACTTGAGACGTGTTGACGGTGGTCCGTGAGAGGAAAGTTGGTTGGACACGTGTGTGCGATGTGATTGATTGGATTGGTTAAATGTACGTGTGGTTGCTTGGTTGAATTGGTTGAATGTGAGTGGGAACGTGTGTGCCGGGTGATTGTGATATGGTGGTGAACTATTCTTGCATTGTCATGTTTGGACTAATATGCAGGGTTGGCTCGTGATTCGAGGGCAAGGTAAGTACAATGATGTGAACTATATATGTTATGGGGTAGATTGCATGTACGACTTGTCTGGGTACGCATTGGCCTACGTGGGGTATAGGGGGTTGCTTATTGAGACTCGTTCTCACGGTTATTATATAACCATTTCAGATCCGCGACCGTGAGTGATGGGAGACGCTGCAAGGGTATCTCGGAGATCGAGGACGGGTCGAGTGTCCCGTATTTTGAGTTTCCCCTTTTGTAGAGGAGTTAAGTTCGCGAACCATTGTCCCTTTTTATGAGCATTGTATGTATTTGCCAAGTGTAGGAATTACAGTTATTGTTTTGTGCTATTGTTACCCCTTGTCATTATTAATTGTCCGGGTTGTTTCTATTTGCTTCCGCGCGTGCCTAATCTCTGATGTTTGGGTTGGGTCGGCGACGCGTCCTGGGACGTCGCGTTCAATGATCGACCATCGAGGGATGATCGCGCGCTCGTAGGGTGCGGGGCGTGACAGTGGTTGTCACAACCTGCCCATAAAGGTTCATCTGCTGTTTTCAACACTTCCCAGAACTGATTAAATTGAAAAGTTTGATCACACACATTCTCATCAAAACCTGTAACTCCTGCCTCATCCAATTGTGATGCATGACTAGTTCCCACTTGTTCAAGTGTAGGAGTAAAACTAGTACTTGCATGATTCGATTCTGAAACAAAATTATGACCGGCTTCATCAAACACCATCCTCTAGTATGGGTTCAATTGGTCATAATAGCTACATTCTTCCCCAACTAAAAATTGGTCGTTTTTTCGATATCCGTCATCAGATATAAATGGTTCACCATGGCAAGTCTAATTATAGTAGTTCGGAGTAAATCCAAATCTACAAAGATGTTCTCTAACTTTATCAATGTCTTGAAATTTCCAATTACTGCACTTTTTACATGGACACCTTAACTTATTTCCATCCATGAACTCATATTTACTACTAGCAAAGTCCAAAAATAGTTCCAACCCGATACGAAACTCATCGGTCAATCCTCGACGTCTAGGTAAGTTCTTATTATACATCCAACCCCTGTCTCTTTGCATTGTGTCTGTATAAAAATTAAAAAATTCTTGTAAAATATAAAAAATATCATATCTATTGTTTAACATTGTTAATTAAAATCATAAATTTCTAAAAATTTAAATTTCGTTTTTAACGAAACAATGACTTTCACATTGAAAAAAATGAAAAAATTACCATGTCAAGAAGACTTACCAAGTATTTGACTAAAATCTTTGTAGTAGAAAATGGTCAATTTGATGAGAATTGCAACGTTCACTTGGATTGCGAGACCTTCAAATGGACACGTACCTAAAATAAAAACAAATTACTTAAGATGCTTTGGTAATTATTTTTTATTTTTTTCTCTTTCTTTTTCTTTTCCTTTTCTTTTTATTTTTTTGTGACATTCCGAATTTTGGCCCATTTTTGGGATTTATAAAACGTGTAATTTGTCAGTGTGCTTAAAGTAAAATCTCGCCCGGGAACTGATCACTCTCGGTTATTATTTTTAAATTAGAGATTTCGCTAGAATCGCACTCGATCGAATTTGGCCGTTATTTAGAGCCCAAAATTTGGTTTCAAATTTCTCGGGGTTCCGGGACGAATTTAATTGGACGGTGTCGATATTATTGTGGCCAGCGTCGGTATTACCCAGAATATGTGAAAAGTAGATTTTTGACCGGGTGCAGATTCGGACTAGTAGACCTCCCTCGTAATGTGTTTTGGCTTATTTTATTTTGGCCATTTTCCTATATTATTAATTAGGATTAATGTGGACCGTTAGATTGATTTTGAGTTTGAACCGTGTCCGTTGGATCACGATTATTGTGTTTGACTTTTGGTCTCTCTCTGTCTTTCTCTCTCTCTCCTACCTCTGCCGCGTCTGCGCCTGTCCTCTCCACGCACGTCCATTCCTCCTCCCCCATGCAAACCCGTCCCTTCTCTCCCTTCTCTCTCCTCCTTTTTCCTTTTCTTTTCTTTCTTCTCTTCTTCTTCTTCGTTGGTCTCTCCTTGGCCCGACTGGTTCTGCCCCCTTCTGTTCTGCTCGGCCGCTCGCTTCCCTCTCCCCGCCGACCACCTCGCCGTCCGCCTTGCGCTGCCGCGAGCCCCGCCGTCGCCGTCGTTGTCGCCGCCCAGCAGCAGCTCGCCGCCGTGAGCCTCGCCCAGCCGCTCGTCGCTGCGAGCTCAGCTCGCTGCTCGCCTGGTAGCTCGCCGGGCCGAGCTCGTCCGTCCAGAGCCGCCGCCGCGCCGTCCGCCCTGCTCGCCGCTCGACCGTCGTCCCAGCCCAGCCACCGCCACCGTGCTTCCCCCGGCCGAGCTGCACCGTCGCCCGTCGCCCCTGTCCACTAAACCGCGACCGCGCTTGTAGCTCGCCGATGCTGCTCAGCCGCTCGCCGGCCGCCGCCCCGTCGCTGCCGTCGTCTCCCCCCACCCCTTCAGCCTCCATCTCCCTCTCCCTCTCACCTCACCACCCCGGCCGACTCCCCTCCAGCTCGCCGCCACCGCCGCTGTCGCCGTCGTCCCCGCCCCGCCGCCGCGTGCCGTCCCCGCCGCCACCGGTCGCCGCCTCGGCCAGCCAGGCCCGGCCAGCCCGGCCGGCCAGGCCCGCCCGGTCGAGGCCGTGGCCAAGCGGCTCGGGCCGGCCGGGCCATGGCCAGCAGCCCAAGCCGGCCGGGCCGTGGCCGAGCTTGCCGGCGCCTTGCCGTCCGACCGGGCGCGTCGCCCGTCCGACCCGGGCGTGTCGCCCGTCCGTTCGCCCGTGCCCCCTCGGGCACGCCGCGCGGCCACCGCGCCCGCGCGCCGTCCGGCCATTGTGCCCGTGTTGGCCGGCCACTGCGCCTGCGCCTAGTTCGGCACTGTTCACCCGGGCCATTTTAGGCCCGAGCCGACTTTTCCCGGGCCAAACTTAAGTAAGTGACTTCCTAAACCCTACCTAGTACTGTGGGTATTTTATAGACTTGTCTCGGGTTTAGAACGGCTAGGGCGTGTTTTAATTTAATTATATGATGATATAATTGTGCTATTTGAATTGGATAAAATAATATGCTTGATTTGGGTGATCGTACGTGGCCGACTTGAACGTCGGGTTTGTGGATTGAGGTGGCGAATTGTGAATTGGGCTGAGTTGTGAATATGGGTCGTTTGATGCAATTAGCGTGAAATTGATTGAATTGAATGGCGTGTGCATGCCTGTCGATTTTAAGCCCGGATTGATCGGAGGGCTACGGACTTGGGACGTGTTGACGGCGGTCCGTGTGAAGGCATGAATGGTCGATTTTCCAAATGGATTCGGGCTTGAGACGTGTTGACGGTGGCCCGTTAAAGATGTGTTGGACCGGGACGTGTTTATGTCGGTCATTGGAATTGCTTGAATAGTCTGGCTTGGGACGTGTTGACGGCGGCCATTGGAATTGATCGAATTGTGTGGCTTGTGTGCCTGTGAGACCGGACTTGAGACGTGTCGACGGTGGTCCGAGAAAGGAAAGTTGGTTGGACACGTGTGTGCGATGTGACTGATTGGATTGGCTGAATGCATGTGTGGGTGCTTGGTGGGATTGATTGAATGCGAGTGAAAGTGTGTGACGAGTGATTGTGATGTGGTGGTGAGCTATTGTTGCATTATCATGTTTGGACTAATATACAGGGTTGGCGCGTGGTTCGAGGCGAGGTAAGCTGGTCATGTGAAATTGGTTGTGTTGTCTGGTGATTCGCATGTTAGACTTGTCTGGGTACGCATTAGCCTAGGTGGGGTATAGGTAGTCTACTTATTGAGATTTATTCTCATTGCTGTAGTGCAAACATTTTCAGATCCCCGCCCTTGAGCATGGCGCCACCTAGGCGTTTTGGGGTCACCATGCATATGGTGCATGAGGATAATGAGTACCCGGGTTTGAACCCGGATGAGGCATATATTAGGCATCGTACTTATGTTTGGGTAGATGTGGGACGAGATGAGCTGGAACGCCATGACTACTTGGCTTGGACCCATAGGGTCGGGTTGGTGAATTCTGGGCCAATCCGAGGTTTTGAGGGGTTGCAGCATGCCAACGAGGGTGCGGTCAATTCGGAGCCCTGTCGCGACCTAACAAAAATCAATCGGGTTTCGATCTTAGGCTAATGGATTACTAGGTCAATTAAATTAACTAACCTAGCTCGAGTTCTCCCAAACTCTACCAAATCGAAACTTAGGTCCAATTGTGAGCATGCAAATATTTTCAATGGGAGTCGCCACTAATCATTTAGGGTAGGTTGATTAGAAACCTAAATAAAATAGCGGGAGTACTATTTTATTTCTACGAACCAGAAATTATAGATTCGGGGACTTGGTTACGCTAAATTCCTTAACGCCCTTTCGGTACCAATTTCAGGAAAATACTCAATTTGACAATTTTGAAAAGATTCTGACTTAGAGTTCAAAGGTGCAGAAATTTCTTTTTTTGATTTTCTTTTATTTAAATGAAAGCTAACCTATATGTAATGACGTGCAAAAATTGACTTGCGATTAATGCAACCTAACATGCAAACTATATGTCATGCGACGACGTGACCTATTTCTAATGACGGACATATTGTTTTTTGTATTTTTTCTTTAATGAAATTCGGAATTTAAAATGCCAATTATCTAAACATGCAATTTTAAACTAAAGAAATTAACCTATTCTAGAGTAATATTTTTGGTATTTTTTTTTATCGAAATTCGAAATTAAAATCCAGTAAAAATATAACCGCTAAATCTTTCGAATTAAGTTTCGATCTGAAGCCTGACAGATTGATCCTAAAATTCGAAATATCCGCTATGGAAATAACTCTATCTAAAGCCTGATAGATAGATTTATTTCCACGTGTGCGGTTGCGGATTAGGAAATTTTCCTAATCGACCACATCTTGAAAAAATTTAGATATCTTAAATATTTTGGATATATTCAAAAGATTTTTGAAAATTCTAAATTCTATCCAAATTTGATAAGATCATATATCCAAGATTTCAAAAAAGAAATAAATCCTAATTGAAATATGCTTATTACTCGAATATGCAAAATTAGATATCAATAAGCACAAATTAGGCAACCAAATATTCGAATCAAATCGGGATATGATAATTACCTGATTTACGGATTTCTTTCCTAATTTGAATTTGCAGCGGATCGGGATTGCGGATCGGCGGTGACCGGTGGTGCATCGGGAGCAATGGTGCACGAGCGGCGGTGCACAAGCGGCGGTGACGTGCGGCAAGCGGCGGTGGCGTGCGGCGGCGGAGATGGTGTCTCCCGTCTGGCCGCGGCTGTTGGCGCGGTGATGGCAAGGGACTTTGAGCAAAGCCAAGGGCGATGGTGCTCGCTTCTTGGCAAGGCAAGGACCGTCGATGGGGCTCGGCTGCTGCGGCTTTGCCGTAGTGCTCGCAGCAAGGGTGGCGTGACCAGCGAAGGAGCGGCTGTGAGGAGACGTGAAGACGAGTTCTTCGCTGGAGGTTTGACTGGTTGTGGTGACGAGGTGTTGGGCTGCTGGATCGCCGATGATTTGTGGTTGGTCGTGGACAAATGTGCCGGTAAACAGATCACTCCACGAACACGTTGAACTGGAGTAACTCAGCGACAAGGAAAATTTGTTGATGTTGCTGTTGAAACCATCACCAATGCTGGATCAATGCGAGTGGGACACCTACAAACGTCAAAGCAGCAGCATCTAGGAAGTTGACCGTGAAAATCAACTTCACGGTAATCAATATGGACGCGAGAGAGAGGCCGCTCTCCCTTCCTCTCTATTGTGACCGATTCTCTCGATATTGTGGCCGCTCCTCCGTGTTCTCCTCCGCTCTCCGAAATTGTATTCCCCAAAATTTATGAGAAGCCCCCCCTTTAATTATGACACATAACGATGTATTTATAATGTAAACCTAGGTCAATTAGCCGGGCTTTCTAGTCCTAATGGGCTTAGGCTTGGGCTTAGGCTTTAATTATCATTTAATCTCAAGCGGGCTGAATTAATGTGGGCTTTTATTTAATTAAGCATAATGGGCTAATTTAAGCTCAAATTAAGACAACCAAGCCCTTCTGACTTGTAATTTTCGGTCCTTGCCTTCCGAGTGAGCCGAGTCTCGTTCGATGTCCGAGCTCAATTTACATGACGAATTCTAAGCTCGCTTGCCACCGCCAATCCGATGCGGAATGCAATTAATCTATATGAACCTAAACTATATGGTATGCAATTTTAATATTTTTATTTAGGGGTCAAAATTTAATCCCTAATTTTCTATGCAATTAACCACTAAATGATGCGCCGAAATTTAGGTGTCAACAGCTGCCCCTCTTTGAGTGGAAGCTCGCAGAGGTTTCGCTCAAAGACTGAGACCTAAATTTAAACTATGCAAAATGATGAATGATTTTTTATTTTTTAAATGTAATGATGCATGATATGCAAACAATAAGGAACGTATGCTAAGGCTTCTCACTTCGTGCGGAGCGGTGAGAGAGCCTTAGATACGGATCGCACAAAAAGCGTCCGAGTGACGGAATGCTTTATAATGCTTTCAATTCCCTTGATCTCCAAACTTCTAGTCAACCGGAAGTAAGGTTTTCGAGGTACTGGATTGCCTATCTGTTACCTGTAGCTTCCTACAGATGCGAAATAACGCATGATATAAAGAAAGAATGGGATGTGTTACCCATACCACTGGGCAATCACGAAAAGGGTCATGAAATGAGGTGTGCTTCGTACTCCGCTTAGCAACACCAAATGAGAAACTGTGCCGCCGCGTACTCCACTTGGCAACATCAAATGAGAAATTATGCCGCCGCGTACTCCACTTGGCGAACATGAAATGGGGTGTGCCGCGTACTCCACTTGGCAACACCAAATGAGAAATTATGCTGCCGCGTACTCCACTTGGCAACATAAAATGAGAAATTATGCTGCCGCGTACTCCACTTGGCAACATCAAATGAGAAATTATGCTACCGCGTACTCCACTTGGCAACATAAAATGGGGTGTGCCGCGTACTCCACTTGGCAACACCAAGAGATGGGGTGTGCTTCGTACTCCACTTAGCGACACCAAGAGATGGGGTATGCTTCGTACTCCACTTAGCAACACCATGAGGTGGGGTATGCTTCGTACTCCACTTAGCAACACCATGAGATATGTCACCTGATTTCTTCTTGTGTCAGAGCCAATGGCATCGCTCCCGTTTTTACCTGAGAAAAGGTTAAAATAACACATGCGCAGAGGCAGAGAAAACATAATTCATGAATCTGCTTGCATTACCAAGCTTCACCGGGGGATTTATCAATAAGAACAACCATCTCGTCCTTTTGACAATTTGATTATATTAACATTACTAAGCTTCACTGGGGAGTTTATCAATAAGAACATCCATTTCATCCTTTCGACAATTTGATCACATTAAATGAGAGATCTTTAATCAGAAAGGACTTTCCACTCACTCTTAATGAAAGGCTTTTGACCCGACCTTTGATGCGGGTATAAGAATCACTCAAACTCTCTTCGTCGTGCTTGACAAGGGTTTGGATATTCTCAAAATCAGTATAACTTAGCCAATCTGAAAGGTCTTTATAAGGACTGAAACATGGGTTTGGTCAATGGCTTAGCAAAAGGGACTCTTCGAGTCGAGGCTATTGAAAGAATTGATATCACTAGCTGCTCCGGGTTTACAAGTCAGGAATGCTGCAAAAAATGAGATAGAAAAATCTTGCTCGCACTTCTTCGAGCAACATTTATAAGCATTTGAAACTCTACGTTAACTCAAGTGCCCTATTCTGAAGAGACTTCGGTAAGGGTTGTAACGTAGGTTTGGGTAGGCTTGAAATGAATGGCCTATTTCCATCAAAGAGGGTATTATGAACATGGAGATTGGTGATCATCCAATTATGCTACTGGTACCATTGATTTATCTCTAGCAATTGCTCCATAAATGAACCTTCAAACGGTCTTTTCCTTGAAGACTGATCTTGTATGTCGACTCAGTTCTTACTGAAGCTTTTCTTTCTCTCCATTTTCTCTCTCTTTTTTTTTCGAGAGATTTTCTTTTCGAGAGATTTTTCCGAGAGAGAGAACTTCGATTTAATGGAGTCCTTTTGCGTTCTTTCTGACGAATTTTCTTTCGAGCTCCCATTTGCCTTGAACTTGCTTTGAGATGATTTCATTTGTTTATCACAAGGATGATTACCAATCGGGTTGAAATGAATTCACCGCTCAAATTGGGTATGCAAAGGGTATAATGTGTAGGGATATAGAAAGAAATGCTCTTCGTCATATCTAAGGCACTCGAGCTAACACAGAACTTGCATGCAATAAATATACTTGAAGATTGATGTAAGTGAAAGCAAGAAAATTCTAACCATTTTGAACTTTCTAAGAAATTGCCCCGGTATGGGGTTGTTCCTGACAGGGGTAAGAAATGAAACTTCGCTCAAAGAGGTTAAGCAAATGATAACATGTAGTGTTTAGATAGAGGAAATGAACGCCTCTCATCATTTTGGTCGTCATACTTTTCGTGAGATAATCCTTCACCTTGTCAGCACGGAATTTTCACTCAACTCGCACTAGGGATTATTATTCAGGACATGTATGGAAATGTCTTGCCTTTCGTCATCTTGAAGTCTCTCATGCAATATGATCGCTTCATTAGGACAGGAACAGATTGCCAAATCAAAAGCCTTCCTCAAACAAAGCTTAGTAACATCAATTGATTCATGAAATTCAATTTGAAACTTGATAGAAACAAAGTCAGAATGAGTACAAATCAAATGTAATACTTCTTTACAGAATCGGAATTAACTGGACTGGAAAAAACATGACCATTCATCTCGGCCAAAATCAAAGCACCTCCTGGAAGGACTTTCTTCACAATGTACGGGCCACCATAGTTTGGGGCGAATTTTCCTTCTGCAAGAGGAACTATCGGCAATAACTTCCGCAGGACAAGGTCACCTACCTGAAAATGTCGAGGCTTGACTTTCTTGTTGAAAGATTTAGCAACTCGTTGTTGGTAGCATTGGCCATGACATAGAGCTTTAAGCCTTATCTCATCAATCATGTTCAACTGGTCCAATCTCTGTTGGATCCAATCTGCTTCTGACAATTGTACCTGTGAAAGAATACGTAATGAAGGAATTTCAACCTCAACAGGTAGAACTGCTTCCATACCGTACACAAGAGAATATGGAGTTGCCCCTGTAGATGTCCGGATAGAAGTCCGATATGCCATAAGTGCAAAAGGTAATCTCTCATGTCAATCACGATAGTTCTCAGCTGTTTTAGCCAAGATTTTCTTGATATTCTTGTTAGCTGCTTCGACCGCTCCATTCATCTGCGGACGGTATGGAGAGGAATTCAGATGCTTGATCTTGAACTCCTTGAACAGATCATCCACCAATTTATTATTTAGATTCGACCCATTGTCAGTAATTATGGTCTCGGGTGCACCATATCGAGCAATGATGTCTCGACGAATGAACTTCACTACATTCCGGGCCGTCACTGTTGTATAGGACATAGCTTCGATCCACTTCGAAAAATAATCGATAGCGACCAGGATAAACCGATGTCCATTTGACGCTTTAGGATTGATTGGGCCAATCACATCAATGCCCCACATAGAAAATGGCCATGGTTCAGACATTTGATGCAATTCATTCGGAGGAGTTTTAATCTTGTCACCATGGATCTGGCATTTGTGACAACTCCGGACATGCTGAATGCAATCACTCTCTAAAGTGAGCCAATAATAACCCATCCTCATTATCTTCCTTGCTAGCATTTGACCATTCATGTGTGGACCACATACTCCCTCATGTACTTCTAGCATCAAATGAACAGCCTCGGTTGAATCAACACACCTTAATAAAACTGAAACATAGGAACGCTTGTATAGGCATTCTCTGCTCAAGAAGAACTTCGATGCCATTTTCTTGATATACTTTTGGTCAGATGCGGTACTTTTCTCAGGAAATTCCTGTGTTTGAAGATATGCCTTGATATCATGATACCACGGCTTGCCGTCGGGCTCCTCTGTCAAGGCCATACAATAAGCCGGTTTCTGTAAGACTTCCATCTTCAAAGGTTCAACTTCTAAACCGCTTGTCACTCGTAGCATTGCCGATAACGTAGCAAGAGCATCGGCAAAACTGTTTTGAGTTCTTGGCAAGTATTCAAATGAAATGTCTTCAAACTCTTCCACCAACTCCTCCAGATAGACGTGATAGGGCTGCAACTTAGCATCTCTAGTTTGCCATTTACCAACGGTCTGAAGAATAATGAGGGTTGAATCCCCGAACACCTTAAGTCGAGCTACTCCCATTTTAATTGCAGCTTGTAACCCGAGGATGCATGCTTCATATTCGACGCTATTGTTCGTACAAGGAAATATCAGTTTTGCTGCGACCGGATAATGTTGTCCGTCTGGAGATATTAAAACTGCCCCGATACCTGATCCTGACAAGTTTACGGCTCCATCAAAATACATGGTCCATACATACTCATCAATTGGCATGACTCTATCTTCTAACGGATCCAGATCCTCATTTTTCCCAGGATTTTCAGCCAAGACATTAGCAATTACTCGTCCTTTGACTGATTTCTGGGACATGAATCGAACATTAAATTCTAAGATGAGAATCTGCCATTTTGCCAGTTTTCGAACCAAAGCGGGTTGATTGAGCAAGTATTTGATGGGATCACACTCTGTCACAAGCAATATCTGATAGTGCAAAGTGTATTGCCTCAATCTGCGTAGTACCCAAACCAATGTTGCGCACGTTCTTTCTACTTCGGAATAATTCATCTCAGAGGCGGTGAATTTCTTACTCAAATAATAAATCGCACGCTCCTTTCCATCCTCTTCACTTTTCTGAGCAAGCATGGCACCTAAGGATTCACTGTGGATTGTAAGGTACAGGATTAGAGGTTGCCCCGGCGTTGGTGGAACAAGCACTGGCGGATTCATCAAGTAGTGCTTAATCTTGTCGAATGCCAGTTCACACTCTTCATCCCACCTAACCAGCGCATTCTTCTTGAGGAGTTTAAAGAAAGGCTTCGCTGTCTCAGATAGCTGAGAAATAAATCTGGCAATATAGTTTAGTCTGCCCATTAAGCTACGAACTTCCTTCACCGAAGAGGTAGATTTTATCTCACAAATGGCCTTCACTTTTGACGGGTCAATCTCAATCCCTTTCTTACTAACAATGAAGCCAAGTAGTTTGCCAGAGGCTGCCCCGAACACGCATTTTGCCGGATTGAGGCGCAATTTGAACTTACGAAGCCTGTCGAATAATTTCGTCAAGGTTTCTATGTGATCTTCTCCACGTCGAGTTTTTGCAATCATATCGTCAACATAGACCTCGATCTCATTATGCATCATGTCATGGAACAACGTGACCATTGCCCGCTGGTAAGTTGCCCCAGCATTTTTGAGACCGAAGGGCATCACCTTGTAATGAAATGTCCCCCAAGGAGTGGTAAATGCTATTTTCAACTTATCATCCTCATTCATCAAGATCTGATTATAACCCGAGAAACCATCCATGAAGGAGAATAGTTCGAATCCAGCTGTACTGTCCACAAGCACATCAATGTGCGGGAGTGGAAAATCATCTTTAGGACTAGCTTTGTTCAGATCTCGGTAGTCAACACATACTCGAACCCGACCGTCTTTCTTCATCACTGGGACTATATTAGCGACCCACTCTGAGTATTGGGTAGTCTCAATAAATCCCACGTCAAGAAGCTTCATGACCTCTTCCTTGATTTTCTTCGCCAGTTCTGGCTTAGCTCTTCGCGGCCTTTGTTTCACAGGCTCAACCGAAGGATCAGTCGGTAGACAATGTTCGACGATCGATCGATCAAGACCCGGCATGTCAGCATAAGACTAGGCAAAGATGTCTTGATAATCCTTCAACAACTGGGTCAAGCGTTTGGCCACATCTTCGGGAAGACATGCCCCAATCTTCACCTCTCTAGAATTCTCCGAGTCGCCAAGATTGATCACTACGGTTTCTTCAACAGTCAGAGGCTTAGATTTCTCATGGATTTCCAAGTTCCGTCGTATCTCTTCATCATTCGGATTAGAATCGTCTGAGTCATCGGATTGACTTGCATCACATATATGAGGATCCATGATTCCCGTCCCTTCGCATGCCTCGAGATTAGTCCGTAGATGACAAATATTTCAATCGTTGGTTATCGTCATCGGGTTTTATGAGGATGAGGGGGATCCGTGGCAAATTACCTGCAAAAAGCAACAGTGGAATAAATACGACAAGTAAGAATAACGAGTCGGTCCATGACATCCTCTAGACCCTCAAGATGAAATTTCCTTCGAACGACCGATTCGTCCAGTAAATCCCGAAATTCCAAATTGCTTTATTCAATAAAAACCTGGACTGATTCCAAAATTCACAAATTATAGCTCAACGTTTTTCACTGAATTGCTCAAAATGGAAAATGTCTCAAAAGAATTCTTATAAAAATCGTTCAGCAACATTTATTACCAAAAAACATCAATAGCATGAAGTGCAAATGTAAGCCAACATTCCATCCTAAAAAGAAAGGAAAACTCCCTAAACCAAACTAGAAATCAGATAATCTTCCTCTTTTTAGAGGCTACGTGATCTATAGACGAATGGGCCTTCAAGGCGCGCCGTAATCGTGCATTCTCTTCAGCCAGAGCATCTGCCTTATCCTGGGCCTTCATCGCCTTTTCTTCGCTGATTTTGATTTGGGTCTGAAGAGTATTCCGTACTGTCACGACCGGGATCTTCGGGAGTATCTCAGCCAGGATGGTATGATGCTGAATATACCGGGCCGTGGCAAAGTAACTCTTCATCCTTCCGGTGGGCTCATCCGCGGGCCAAATTAGCTTCTGAGGGGAACAATTCTGCCAAGCATCAAAATGACGCCTAAGCTCGACTCTGTAGGACTCGTCCTTCTCGAACTGGACTTGAAATTCATTGGGCCTGAGTGGAGGTGGGACATCCTGCAAAACTCGAAATTGACGTGTAACCCGAAGGGGTTGATAGCAGGTTGCCCCATAAATGCCCATCAAAGGTACGGGCTTCTGATCGCCATGGTATAGTCGAGCTTCCACCTCCTGAAACTATACAGCATGCCAAAGGAAAATCTTAGAGCTTGGATCCTTGAACAGATGGACCCATTGTGTATAGTGCAAATTCTTAGTTTGGTCTTGTATTTGTTTGAACCTTAAAATAGGGTTATCAGTCATGTTCATTTCAAATACGGTCATATTTTCCCCAAATTGAGAAAGGTGTGAGAAAAACCAGATTTGTAAAAGCTCAATTGGGGCTCGAAAAACTCTATCTTTTCCTTTCTTGAATCATGTCAAAGACATGAAAGTCTCTGCCAGAATTGTGTTTATAAAACTAACTCCACCACATATTAGTTTTGCCGTCCAAGCCATGACGGGATCAATAGCATTTTGACGGAATGGAAAAATGATGAGTCCAAAAAAAACTAAGATAAAAATTTTCGATCTCATGAGGACGGAGTTATTTTCGAAACATTCAATAAGAAAAGATAATGGGCATGCTTGACAATTACCCTTTAGCACTTTTTCAATTTCCTTTTTAGTCAAATTCAAAAATTCAGCAAGCATTACCACAGGATCTACCTTAATGGGTGGTTCGACTATATCCAACTCAATCGATTTCCCAATGGCAATACTGTATTCTTCCAGAGTCGGTGTGAGCTCAAACTTACCTCCCAACACAAATGTGGTTGTCTCGGGGCACCAAAAATGAGCGAGTGCCTGCATGATTCCGCTCTGGACGTCTATGTCTAGGATTGGCAGCATGAATCCAATACGCTTGAGAACGTACTGCTGACCATCTGGCTTCAAAAGGCTCCATAACTTCTTGAGCTCTAGCTTCGGAGTAGGCACGAAACGGTTATCAAGGCGACCCATTCTTATATAGACCACGTGCCAAATGATTCAACCTAAATCATGGACCGACTCAAAATAAGATGAAGAAAATCAAAGATAAAGCTCGAGAAATTACCGTCTTTGGGGAGAAAATGTCAATCACAGAGATATGCACATGGATCGTGAGTTTAAACCTTAATCTATCTATCCTAAAGGCTTTGGCAAAATGAAATGATGAACGGAACGACATGTCGCAGCCTCGCGCACAATCATCATGACTAGTCGCAGCCTTGCATACAATAGTCATGACTAGTCGGGTCCAATCACTTCGGCTCGGTTCGGTCGACAAGGTTAACCTCCATGCATTGTAGCCTCACGTGCATGAGGGCGACCCTTGAGCCATTTTTTGAAAAATTTTCGGGATCCAAATGGGATAACCTTTAGCGAAGTCTTACCACCAAGGTTAAAGAACCATTTAAATACCATCTTAAAACTATGGGTGTGACCCAGGTCCGGTTACAGGTTGTGTGTGGTGTAGTGCAAATACTGTAAATCATGCACAACAATTATAAGCAAACAACGCTTCAATAGTGCAAAAATTAAATCACAATTCCACCAAACCTGCAAAACAATGGGTTAGCCAATCACTACTCCCCTTATAACTCCCATCCTGCAAAACCATTTAACACCTAAGAATGAGAATTCAATCAAATTTTGTCAAATCGAGTGATTTTTCCATAAAAATTTTTGGCCTAAGTCCTCCTTAAATTTTTTTTTAAAAAAAAATTTAAGTTTTCCCCAGCGGAGTCGCCAAGCTGTCGCGACCTAACAAAAATCAATCGGGTTTCAATCTTAGGCTAATGGATTACTAGGTCAATTAAATTAACTAACCTAGCTCGAGTTCTCCCAAACTCTACCAAATCGCAACTTAGGTCCAATTGTGAGCATGCAAATATTTTCAATGGGAGTCGCCACTAATCATTTAGGGTAGGTTGATTAGAAACCTAAATAAAATAGCGGGAGTACTATTTTATTTCTACGAACCAGAAATTATAGATTCGGGGACTTGGTTACGCTAAATTCCTTAATGCCCTTTCGGTACCAATTTCAGGAAAATACTCAATTTGACAATTTTGAAAAGATTCTGACTTAGAGTTCAAAGGTGCAGAAATTTCTTTTTTTGATTTTCTTTTATTTAAATGAAAGCTAACCTATATGTAATGACGTGCAAAAATTGACTTGCGATTAATGCAACCTAACATGCAAACTATATGTCATGCGACAACGTGACCTATTTCTAATGACGGGCATATTGTTTTTTGTATTTTTTTCTTTAATGAAATTCGGAATTTAAAATGCCAATTATCTAAACATGCAATTTTAAACTAAAGAAATTAACCTATTCTAGAGTAATATTTTTGGTATTTTTTTTATCGAAATTCGAAATTAAAATCCAGTAAAAATATAACCGCTAAATCTTTCGAATTAAGTTTCGATCTGAAGCCTGACAGATTGATCCTAAAATTCGAAATACCCGCTATGGAAATAACTCTATCTAAAGCCTGATAGATAGATTTATTTCCACGTGTGCGGTTGCGGATTAGGAAATTTTCCTAATCGATCACATCTTAAAAAAATTTAGATATCTTAAATATTTTGGATATATTCAAAAGATTTTTGAAAATTCTAAATTCTATCAAAATTTGATAAGATCAGATATCCAAGATTTCAAAAAAGAAATAAATCCTAATTGAAATATGATTATTACTCGAATATGCAAAATTAGATATCAATAAGCACAAATTAGGCAACCAAATATTCGAATCAAATCGGGATATGATAATTACCTGATTTGTAGATTTCTTTCCTAATTTGAATTTGCAGTGGATCGGGATTGCGGATCGGCGGTGACCGGTGGTGCGTCGGGAGCAACGGTGCACGATCGGCGGTGCACAAGCGGCGGTGGCGTGCGGCAAGCGGCGGTGGCGTGCGGCGGCGGAGATGGTGTCTCCCGTCTGGCCGCGGCTGTTGGCGCGGTGATGGCAAGGGACTTTGAGCAAAGCCAAGGGCGATGGTGCTCGCTTCTTGGCAAGGCAAGGACCGTCGATGGGGCTCGGCTGCTGCGGCTTTGCCATAGTGCTCGCAGCAAGGGTGGCGTGACCAGCGAAGGAGCGGCTGTGAGGAGACGTGAAGATGAGTTCTTCGCTGGAGGTTCGACTGGTTGTGGTGACGAGGTGTTGGGCTGCTGGATCGCCGATGATTTGTGGCTGGTCGTGGACAAATGTGCCGGTAAACAGATCACTCCACGAACACGTTGAACTGGAGTAACTCAGCGACAACGAAAATTTGTTGATGTTGCTGTTGAAACCATCACCAATGCTGGATCAATGCGAGTGGGACACCTACAAACGTCAAAGCAGCAGCATCTAGGAAGTTGACCGTGAAAATCAACTTCACGGTAATCAATATGGACGTGAGAGAGAGGCCTCTCTCCCTTCCTCTCTATTGTGACCGATTCTCTCGATATTGTGGCCGCTCCTCCGTGTTCTCCTCCGCTCTCCGAAATTGTAATCCCTAAAATTTATGAGAAGCCCCCCCTTTAATTATGACACATAACGATGTATTTATAATGTAAACCTAGGTCAATTAGCCGGGCTTTCTAGTCCTAATGGGCTTAGGCTTGGGCTTAGGCTTTAATTATCATTTAATCTCAAGTGGGCTGAATTAATGTGGGCTTTTATTTAATTAAGCATAATGGGCTAATTTAAGCACAAATTAAGACAACCAAGCCCTTCTGACTTGTAATTTTCGGCCCTTGCCTTTCGAGTGAGCCGAGTCTCGTTCGATGTCCGAGCTCAATTTACATGACGAATTCTAAGCTCGCTTGCCACCGCCAATCCGATGCGGAATGCAATTAATCTATATGAACCTAAACTATATGCTATGCAATTTTAATATTTTTGTTTAGGGGTCAAAATTTAATCCCTAATTTTCTATGCAATTAACCACTAAATGATGCGCCGAAATTTAGGTGTCAAGAAGCCCTGGGACAAGTTCGCTCCCGACGGCGAGGTGTCAGATCCCGATAGTCCACCGGTGAACCCCAGTCCCGTACCGGCACCCATTCCCGATCCTAAACCCAAGCTAGCACCGGAGCCCGAGCCCGAAGAAGAGCCCATGGCGGTCGAGCATGAAGAGGAAGAGGAGGGGCCGATCGAGATCGACTCGGACTCAGAGTCAGAATCCTCAGGGTCCAATCCGGATTGGGCGCCGCAGGGGTGTTTAGGAGTAGGGCCAGGAAACCTTTTGGTAGGGTCCCTTTTTGGTGCAGTCAGTAGTCTACCCAACCACCTATTCCTTTTTTATGACGAAGGTGGATTTAACCCTAGCGGCCTAATGTGTGAATATTGTGATTTCCAGTTAATGTTATGTATTTATTAAATTGCGTTTGTTCTATCCCTTCGTCATATTTTAATTGTCTGGGTTGTTTTAAATTTCGCTTCCGCTTGTGTACGTCTTTGGGTGATTCGTTTGGGGTCGGCGATGCATCCTGGGACGTCGCGATCAATACGACCGTTGAAGGGGTGTTGTGATGCCCGTCGGGGTTCGGGGCGTGACATTTTTTCCATTCTTCTTGGCTGGTCGCCGGTCCGGCGACCGGCGACCGGCTAGCTCGCCATGGCCGTCGAGCTTCCCTGGGCAAGTTCTGGGCGAGCTCGGCCAGCTCTCTAGTGCCGGCGAGGGCCAGCTCACCATGGCCTACGAGCTCGAGCTCACCGGCCATGGCGAGCTCCGCCCTTGCCAGTGCCGGCGAGGGCCGAGCTCCCCATGGCCGGCGAGCTCGAGCTCGCCTAGAACTCGCCCAGATCTGGGCGAGCTCGAGCTCGCTGGCCATGGCGAGCTCAACCCGCTCGCCAGTGCCGGCGAGGGCCAACTCGCCATGGCCGGCAAGCTCGGCCCTCACCGTCAGCCCATGCGAGGCTAGCCCTCGCCGTCAGCCCATGCGAGGCTAGCCCTCGCCGTCAAGCCATGCGAGGCTAGCCCTAGCCGGCACCGGCGAGGGCCGAGCTCGCCATGGCCAGCGAGCTCGAGCTTGCCGGCCATGACGAAGCTAGCCCATCTGGGTGTCGGCGAGGGCCGATTCGCTGGACCTCGCCCCATGGTCGGCAATGTCTTCGGCGACCGGCCAAACCAGAAAGGAAGAGAAAAAAAAATTTCAATAACACCAAAAAATACAAATCCAGTGATGAAATTAGCCACGACACTTACCGGCGGAAAAGCTTTACCGAGATTGATTTGCGCGTGCGCAGATAGGTAAATCGAGAGAAACGAAAGAGAGAGGGAGAGAGAACATTGAGGGGGATATGAGGAATCAGTGGGGATGGATATCATAAAAATTATTTTCCGTGTCGAAAGTTCGGTAGCGACAAATTTTTTTTTTCGTCGCAGCAAAAATTCGTCGGAAATTAGCAACGAAAAATTTTTCGTTGCAAATTTCCGACAAATTTTGCAACCAGATATTTTTCGTCGCAAAATTCCGACGAATTTTGCCACGGAAAATTTTTCGTCGGAAATTTCCGACGAATTTTGCGACGAACAACCGACGAATTTTGCGATGAACAATTTTTCGTCAGAAATTTCCGACGAATTTTGCGACCAACAAATTTTCGTTGGTAATTTCCAACGAATTTAGTTTTCGTCGCAAAAGTCGTTGGTAATTTCCGACGAAAAATTTTTCGTCGCAAATTTTCGTCGCAAAATCCTTGTTTTTTTGTAGTGAACGTAGAAGTGATAACCTGACTGCATTTCCATAAAGAAAATTGGGATTTGGTTGCATTAATTGAAAATTTTATGACTCACCAGAAACAAAAAAGGGCTCATTAATCGAATACATTCCCATACATATAAAGTTCGAACTTCTAATATGCTTTATCTTTTTATTTTTTTGGAAAAATTCAATTTTTTTTAAAATTTTGCACTTTTTTATGCCACTTGTTCTTTTCATATTCTCAGGGGTGAAGTTTATCATTTCGAAAATTCAGTGGGGTTGAAGTCTACAAAAGAGGTCAAATATACACTTCATATAAAAATTTACAGGTGTACCACGTATCATATGAAAAATAGAACTTCAAGACCCACTCAAATAAGTGACGCTCCGTCCTTGGATCCAGTTCAGATGTTCACATGTAAGTGAAGTTGGTTGAGCTTTATTTGGACTAAATCAAAAGGTTGTACAGTTACGGTCATGTTTGAGGATATGTTGGCTATTGTCTCCACCGAGGTCGACACGGCATTGACAATAGGCGCTGTGGAGATGTAGTGGTTCAGGGCGCTGCTATGGGCTCCACCAAATAGGAATTGCTAGAGCCCATGTTAAGCGTGGGGAGGGACACCGGCAAACTCGTTGACATTCCGGGGAAGTAGGGAGGAGGGACGGTGGATGAACACACAAGCACTGCGTGAACTTCAAATGTTCAAGAAAAGGGCTGTGACGTGAACAAGTCACATCAGTTTGATACCTCAGACGGCTAAGTCTTCAAAACCTTCTAATATATGGCTGTTGGTCTAAGGGCTGGACTATCGGGTGAGTTCATTATAAAACTTTACAAATATATTAGCATGTGTTCGCACGTGTTTTGGGCTTTTACGTCAATTCTCCTGACATAACATCGTTGGCGTGTTGTCCCGCCCACTCATGCAATACCGGATTTCGAGAAAATCATTGCGATCATAACGTCTCAAAGTCATCACTTCATATATTGTATTGTTATTTAACCATCCGTCGCCTCATAGTCAATTCACCGCGTGCTGATAGCAATTGTCTTACTGGACCAAGCCTTTCTTCGCTATTAGCCTTTCTCGCAATCAACATTGAAAAGTTCCTATTGAATTTTATGGTCCCAAAAAGTCATAGAAGCAAGTAGGCTCTCAAATCAAACGGGAGATTCTCCTACCCCCATTCAGGGGAAAAAGATAAGGAATCTCCAAAGGCCAAAAAGTCTATGACAAACCCGAGCCAGTGAATAAGCGGGCCGTATGGCATGGCCCATTTCCCAGCTGGTTCAGCCTATTGATACTAAAGGGGCCGCCCCATGCTTTTTTTTTTCTGTAACTTAAAAAAAACCAAGAAAAAAATCAAAGCACTAATAGTAAGTGCCGTCTTTCTCTGGATGCTTCTTTCTTGTCGTGAAACTCACACATAGTACTTCTAGAATATGTCGTTCGCTTCTGCCTATAATAATGTGCAACAATAGGAAAGAAAAATTTACGATAGAAGGTTGGCCCATAATCTCCAATAGTCGACTCTCTTCATGTCCCTCTTGGTTGTTGCTATATGATTTCGTTTGTTTGCTCTGGATTTTCTCTATTTTTGCAGCGGTTGAAGCAGAGCTTTCGAGGATTTTGCAATGGTAATTGAGAACAAATCTCAACCTGTTCATTACGCTGTTTGATTTTTTGAGAGGTGAAGAAAGACGGATGAACAGGGACGCGAGAGTGTTTCGCATAGAAACTCCCATGCAAAGATCTAATCCAAGAAATTTTGCCTATGTTAAACTCCTATCATAATTATATTTCACCATGTAATCAATTCGTGGTCAATCATTAGAAATATTCCGAGTTGGTAATTGATGTCATATACTAATACTCTCTCATGGGATAGAGATCAGCATAATTGAAGCATCTTACTTGCTCGAAGCAAATTGTGGTCTGGGTGAGCTTCATTAAACACATTGTTGGTGATTGGTTGGTGCTTCCGGCTGACCAAGCTTCTTTGCACTCTTGAGTTTTCCACTTAAAGTAGCAGATTTTATGCATGTGAATCTTCATTGCAAATGTAGCCACTAGAATTAGCAAAAATGTAGCTGCTGATCTGTAAATATCATGACTGGCCACTTTAAGTTGGTTTTGTGTTGATTATGAAAATTTTAGTGATTGCAACATTATATCACGATGTAAAACTTTATCTAGAAACTTGTTTTTTTTTATATATATTTGCAGATTTGTGTTCATAAAATTGAGGAAGAGGATATTGGCGATTATAGATCTTGTATTTTGGCTCGTGTTTTCATGAGTAATAATATCATTAGGTTCCATCGTTGGAATATACAATTTAAATGTGTGCTTGCCTTGTTAAATTTTATGGTGAGAGATGGTATGGCGCTAAAAGAAAATGGCCATATAAGAATGTTTTTGGCAGATGATTCTTGTTAGTTGGCCTAGCTATCGCCACTCTGAAGAGCATCTAAAAATGCTGGGTTGTATACTTAATTGCTATTAGAAGTAAGGTTCACCAAATGTCTAGGGTGGTTGTGCGCCCTATCCTTTTGAGAGGAGCGCAGGCTAGAAGAGTGGTACTGAACCAGGGAATATGGACAAGTAAAATGATTATTGTTGGACGTAAAGGTCTATCAATCAATCTACAAATAAGAACCTGCACGTAAATAAAAATAAACAAAAATAAACAACGGTAATTTCTTTTCAAGAAACACCAAAAGAGGACTTCACTTTCCTTCCATTTGTATTTGTTGTATGTCGATATTGGAGGCAAATCATTGTTTACACACATTTTGTGATGCTTACAACTTCCAAAAAGGTTGCAATAATGTCATAAATTAAGGTTATTCTTTGGCCAAATGAAAACATCATGATCTTGTTTGTTCTACCCTAAATAGCACCAACACCGACACTTGACACGCGACACTACTTGACATGAAACGACACACCGATACATCATTTCTCAAAAAATAGAGAATTCCGACACTTTGACACGTTGTATATTAAATGTGTGTGTATATATATATGATAAGTTATGATTATTTGAATCAAATTAATTTGATTCAAATCCACAAATAAATAAATAAATAAATAAGAGCCTAGAATGAATTTACACTAAAAACATAAATTCACCATTTGTCAATATCATTCATTGTTTCGAATTGACATATTCAACTACATTACATTCCAATAATCCACAAAACTTGGAGGAAAAAAAACAAGCAATCCACATTCCACCATTAAATTTAACATTTAACAATAAATCGAAAAAAAAATTCACATTTTACCATCAGATATAATAAGAAGTCATTCATCTACATTATCCACTCCTAAAAAAAATAGACTCCATCTCCGACTAATCAAGTGAAAGAGGACATACTCATCAAGTGAAAAAATAAAATAACAGTCCACATTCATCTACATTTTTGAAATTCTTACAGTACACTTGGAGTCTCGTTTGTTACTCTGTGTCCAGTGATGAGGTCAGCTCTCTGTCACTCTCTCTCTCTCTCACAGGTTCAATTAAAAACCCTTGCTCTTTTACATTAAACTCTACATCAGATTCTTAAATTTAATTTCAAATTTGGATTCAATATTTTTATTATTTTTATTTTTTACTATCAAATGATTAATGAAGAGGCAGCTCATGTAAAGACAAAGTATATAGGAAATTTTGAGAAAAAAAAATTACAGGCAGATACAGAGAGAATCTTTCAAATCAGTGAAAGAGAGATCGAGAAAGGGAGGGAGAGAAAGAGAGATTGAGAAAGAAAGATACAGAGAGACAAATAGAAAACTCTGATTCTTCAAAGTCTGGTATCAATGCCCAACCAAGAGGCAGATCCACAATGTCCACAAAATGGGTTTAGAAGCATATAGAAAACTCTAGTGAGATCAGAGTTATAATGCCAAGAAGCTATGCAATAAACTGAAGGAGCCTCTCTCATCTTGGAGAAGCCGTCAGCATGCTTTGAGAATTGGTAGTGCATATTTTTCAATTCCATTAAAATTCTCAACGTTAAGAAACTGGAGGCTGTCGAGTGCCAGTTCTGCTGTACCATCTCCAGCAATTATGTTAGGAGCGATGGTAGTGACCAGCTAATGAACCTATCCACCATAGTAAAAGCATGACATAGTTGTCTTCCATTTGATGTTATTGGAATAGAAAAAGCTACAGCGCAGAGGGCCCCATATGCCGTGGCAGCTAATTCTCTGACCGGATATGATCTGCTCAGGAAGTTGATAAAATTACTATAGCTTATAATACAGTGCTATCTGTCTAATTAATAGATTGTACAGTGCATCAATTAAAAAGGAAAGGTGGTCAAGAAATGATAAACAACAACAATAAGAGCAACAAACTAAACCTCATCCCACCAAGCGGGTTCAATTTTGTATCAAGACTAAGAATAGCATTCTATAGAAAGGCATGAAATCAGTAACTGGTGCTTTCTAATGTAAGTGATCGCCTTTATAATCGAGAGGTCCAAGACAATGGCTAAACTGCTGAGTTCTTGTATGAAGTAATAAGTGAAAATAAAGATAATTCAATTTGTCTCAAACTCCTACAGATTTTATGCCTTTGGAAAGAGTTGTGATTGCACGGGGATTTAGGAATTGGTTCCATTTCTCTCTCGTCATGAGAGCTTCTCTCTACCCTATTTTGCGGTAGCTCTCTTCAATCTCAATCCAAATTTCTAACCCTAATCCCTTTCCTATGTCAATCCGCTTTCCATTTTTTTTTTTCAATCTTTCCACTTCTTCGTGGAAAAATCATTTCCCCTTTACATCAGAAACCCAAAACCCTGTTAAACCCTAAACCCCTTCCCCTGTTACCCACAAACCTTACCAGCTCTTTCTTCTTCTCTCTGTGTCCTTGGTCTTGACAATTTTTGCCAGTCAACAAATGGTTGTTGATGCACTAGCCTTGGTGACAGAAGGTTGCTTGGTCTGCTAAAGCTTTAAAACCTGCAGAAATGCACAGGAAAAAGCCGAGCATAGAAGATTCCATCAGGTAAAAAAGCGAAACGCTTCAGTCCTTATGAGAAGAACTGCTCTAATATGCCCGTTTTGGATGAAACTTAGCTACTTGAGACTCCCATTCAGTTGCTTTCAGAGGAGAAAATATGGGCTTTGGTGGCTACTGCTAATAATCCACTAGGTTACAAATGAAGTTTGTATGCTGGAATTGTCAGGGGTGTTGGTTATGTCTTAAGGACCATTTTCGGTCATTTTTGTTCTGGTCTGTTAGCTGGTTGTTTTTTGTTTTACTTAGTCAACAAGATAGTAGGAGTTTGTTGTTTTCAGTTCCTATTTTGTTGCTAGTTAGTGGTGTAGTGGTTTTTGTCAGTTACTAAGTTAGTGCAATTCAGTTTTCGTTGTTTTAAAAGAGCTATGTACTCTTCTCGTTTTTTGAGAATGTAAAAAAGTGCATTTCCAGATCAATCTTCTCTTGTTCTTCTACATTTGAGAGCACATTCTCTGTAACAACAGAGAGCACATTCTGTGCAACAAAAGCATTCTCTGTAAAAACAGAGAGCACATTCTGTGCAACAAAATAGGTATCAGAGCACTATTGATCTTAAGGGACTTGTGAGAGAGTGCTAAATTCGAAGTAGAGCAAGAAAGATGGAACAAACTGGTGTACCTGCTGCCTCATTCTCAACCATCACAGCTCCAATCTTCGATGGAGACAACTACCAGGCATGGGCAGTGAAGATGCAAGCTTTCATGGAGGGTGCAGACCTATGGGAAGCTGTGGAAGAGGACTACGAGGTTGCTGATCTACCCAACAACCCAACTATCAATCAAATCAGGTACTATAAAGAGAGGGTAACCCGAAAAGCAAAGGCAAAATCTTGCTTGTTTTCTGCTGTCTCCTCGACCATATTTACTAGAATCATGAAAAAAGATTCAGCACATGATATATGGAATTATTTAAAGGAAGAATATGAAGGGGATGAGAGAGTGAAAGGAATGAAGGTGCTGAACTTGTTAAGGGAGTTTGAAAGGCAGCAGATGAAGGAGAATGAGTCTGTGAAAGAGTTTGTTGATAGGCTAGTTGATATAGCCAATAAGATAAGGGTGCTAGGGACGGATGTAGATGATAAAAGGCTGGTTCAGAAGGTTTTGGTTGCAGTGCCTAAAAGGTTTGAAGCAACCATTGCTTCCCTTGAGAACACTAAGGACATTTCAGACATCAAATTGCTGAAGTCCTAAGTGCTCTACAAGCTCAGGAGCAAAGAAGGCTTATGAGGAAAAATGAGCCTATCGAAAGTGCTCTGCAAGCCAAGCTGAAGCTGCATAGTGCAGAAAAGGGAAGAGGATGGAACCAAAATAGAAGACATGTTGAGGCCAATAATAGTCATAGTCAGGGAGGTTCAAGCAGTGGTGGATATGACAGGAAGTGGAATGCAGTTCCATGCAAGCATTGCGGGAAGAAAAATCATCCTCATTTCAAGTGTTGGAAGAGACCAGATGTGAAGTGCAGGAGGTGTCACAAGATGGGCCATGTTGAGGCCATTTGCAGGGAGAAGCATCAGCAACAGCAAGCTGAAGGTCAAACTGCAGTAGCCAGTGAAGTGGAGCACCTGTTTGTTGCCTCCTGCTTCATCTCAAATGCATCTAGAGATGGATGGCTCGTGGACAGTGGATGCACCAACCATATGACAGGTAATGAAGGATTATTTAGCAATTTAGACAAATCTGTGAAGTCTAAAGTCAGGATTGGCAATGGAGAACGCATAGAAGTAGAAGGCAAAGGTGATGTAGTGCTTGAAGGTCCTGGTGGTGTCAAGCTTATCACAGAGGTTATGTTTGTGCCAAAGATAGATCAAAACCTGCTGAGTGTGGGTCAGTTAGTAGAGAAGGGGTTGAAGGTCGTGTTTGAGAAGAGTGAGTGTGCCATAAGAGATGAGAATGGTCACATCCTTTTCAGGATTCCTATGAGGAACAAGTGTTTTACATTTGATCCAGTTGATGAGAATTTTGAAGCCATGAAAAGTATACAAGATGAGGAGGAGTTATGGCATAGAAGACTGGGTCATTTCCATAGCAAGGGGCTGCAATACTTGCAGCAAAATGAAATGGCAGTAGGGCTACCTATGTTGCAGAAGGAAGTAACTGGCTGTAGAGCATGTTTACAAGGCAAGCAAGTGAGGATTCCTTTCAAGAGGTCAAATTGGAGGGCCAGTGAAAAGCTGCAACTAATCCACATAGATGTGTGTGGTCCAATGCCAGAAGAATCACTGAACGGCAGCAAATACCTCATCACTTTCATAGATGACTGCACTAGAATGTGTTGGGTGTACTTCATGAAGAATAAGGCTGAAGTTAATGAGATTTTTTTGAGGTTCAAAAGAGAAGTAGAGAAGGAGAGTGGCTGTAATATCAAGACAATTAGGTCAGACAATGGAGGAGAATACACCTCAGGCAGTTTCAGGGCTATATGTGATGATGCAGGGATCAAGCACCAGCTCACTGTGCCATACACTCCACAACAAAATGGAGTGAGTGAAAGGAAGAACAGAAGTATCATGGAGATGGCCAGATGCATGCTACACGAGAAAGAACTCCCTAAGAAGTTCTGGGTTGAGGCTGCCAACACTGCAGTCTTCCTTCTGAACAGACTGCCCACTAAAGCTCTCAACAAACAGACACCATTTGAAGCATGGCATGGATATAAGCCTAAGGTGAGTAACCTGAAAGTGTTTGGCTGCATTTGTTATTGACTGGTTCCTTCTGTTAAGAGAGATAAGCTTGATCCAAGAGGAAAAGCATGTATCTTTGTAGGGTATAGTTTGCAATCTAAGGCTTACAGAATTTATCATCCTGCTAGCAACCAGGTTTTGGTGTGTAGAGATGTGAGTTTTATGGAAGATAAGAAGTGGGACTGGTCTGTGGAAGGTGGCAAGGCTGAAGAGGAGGTAGTGCCATTGCAGGTTGAACCAAATGAAGTGGAAGTCGAGGATCTAATTGATCATGTTCCTGCGAGAGGCACTAGATCTCTTGCTGAAATCTATGAGAGATGCAATACAGCTATGCTTGAACCAGCTAGCTATAAGGAAGCAAGTGAAGATGTGCAATGGTGTGCTGCAATGGAAGAAGAAATCAGAATGATTGAAAAAAACCAGACATGGGATCTAGTTGAGAGGCCCAGAAGCAGAAAGGTGATTGGAATGAAGTGGGTATTCAGGACAAAGTTGAATCCTGATGGCTCAATACATAAGTACAAAGCAAGACTTGTTGTCAAAGGCTATGCGCAAGTATGGGGGGTAGACTACTCTGAAACCTTTGCTCCAGTGGCAAGGTTGGATACCATAAGAATGCTGCTAGCAGTTGCTGCACAAAAGGGCTGGCAAGTATTTCAGCTGGATGTGAAGTCAGCCTTCCTGAATGGAGAGCAAGTGGAGGAGATATATGTTGAGCAGCCTGATGGCTTTGTAGTTAGAGGCAAGGAAGATTACGTGTACAAGTTGAGGAAAGCCTTGTATGGCTTGAAGCAGGCTCCAAGAGCCTGGTATAGTAAAATTGATAAGCATCTGCAAGAACTTGGGTTTAAAAAAAGTTTGAGTGAAGTGACTCTATATGTGAAGAAGGGTGTGGAAGGTGTAACTATTGTCTCTTTTTATGTTGATGATCTTTTGGTTACTGGTGATTGTGAAGAGCAGATTGCAGAACTAAAGAGAGGGCTGATGAAGCAGTTTGAAATGACTGATCTTGGACTAATGTCCTTTTTGGGAATGGAGGTGCAGCAGAGGAAAGGCGAGGTATTCATCTGTCAAAGAAGATACCTAAGAGAGATCTTAAAGAGGTTTGAGATGGAGGAATGTAGAAGTGTGAACACTCCTATGAATCTAAAGGAGAAGCTGCAGAAGACTGAAGGAGCTGAGCTTGCTGATGAAGGTTTTTACAGAAGTTTAGTCGGTTGCTTGATGTATCTAACTACAACAAGACTAGATATCCTGTATGCAGTAGGTGTGCTTTCAAGATTCCTAAGCTGTGCTGGTGAAGAACACTTGGTAGCTGCAAAAAGAGTGATTAGATACTTGAAAGGCACTCAGTCATTTGGTGTCAAGTTTACTAAAGTGGACAATTGCAGGTTGCAAGGCTTTCTGACGTGATTGGGCTGGTTCGATCGAGGATATGAGGAGTACAAGTGGTTTTTGTTTTACTTTGGGATCCGGATGTTTCACCGGAGCTCAAAGAAACAAGAAGTGGTTGCTCGACCCATCTGCGAAGCTGAGTTTCTAGCAACTCTGCGGCAGCCAATCATGCAATATGGCGAAAGCTGATGCGGGGATCCGGAAATGGAAGTTGAAGGACCAACCGAGATACTTGTGGACAACCAAGCTGCACTAGCCATATCTCAAAACCCTATCTTTCACGGGAGAACCAAGCATTTCAAGATCAAGTTCTACTATCTGAGGGAAGTGCAACAAGAAGGTGAAGTGAAGCTACTCTATTGCAAGACAGAAGATCAGGTGGCTGATGTGTTTACTAAGCCACTGCAAGCAAGCAGACTTGAGTTACTGAAGAAGAAGGCTGGAATGTGTTCTGCTCCTTAAGCCAAAGAGGAGTATGTTGGTTATGTCTTAAGGACCATTTTCGGTCATTTTTGTTCTGGTCTGTTAGCTGGTTGTTTTTTGTTTTACTTAGTCAACAAGATAGTAGGAGTTTGTTGTTTTCAGTTCCTATTTTGTTGCTAGTTAGTGGTGTAGTGGTTTTTGTCAGTTACTAAGTTAGTGCAATTCAGTTTTCGTTGTTTTAAAAGAGCTATGTACTCTTCTCGTTTTTTGAGAATGTAAAAAAGTGCATTTCCAGATCAATCTTCTCTTGTTCTTCTACATTTGAGAGCACATTCTTTGTAACAACAGAGAGCACATTCTGTGCAACAAAAGCATTCCTTGAAAACAGAGAGCACATTCTGTGCAACAAGGGGTTGGGCACACCCCTAACAAATCAAGCCTTGAGAGTTCTTATGACTCAGGAGAGGCCCTCTTTAATGTTTTTAATGGAAACTAAAAATTAAGAAGTTGTACAGCATTTGAAGCGAAGGCTGCAGTTCCAAAAGTGCTTTATAGTGAATCCTGTTGGCATAGCGGGGGGATTGGCTTTGTTTTGGAATGAAACTATGTCGATCACAATAGATTCATACTCCAGGCATCTAGTGAATCTTGTATGTGAGATTGCAGAAAGCAAACAGAGAATGCGAATCACTTTTGTCGATGCTCCAAATGACTTCCACTCTCGGCTACAACTATGGGCTGAACTGTATCAAATCAGCATAGCGAATCAACTCCCTTGGGTTTGTGTTGGAGACTTTAATGAAGTACTTTATTACTGGGAAAAGGTTGGCTTGCGTATGGCTGAAAACTACAGAATTCAAGCGTTCAGGGATTGTCTTGATGCTTGTTACTTGATGGATTTGGAGAGTAAAGGGTGTGCGTTCACATGGACCAACAATAGAGAGGGGAGTGCATATGTTAAGGAAAAACTAGATCGAGCAGTTTGTACTATAGAGTGGAGGATTACTTTCCCAAGGGCTGAAGTTATAGCATTACCGGCCTTAGGCTCGGATCATAGCCCCATTATGATATCTTTATTCCCAGATTTAGTCAAGAGTAAAAGAGAAATCAGATTTGAAGCCTTTTGGCTAGAAGATGCTGAATGTGGGCATATTATTAGAGATGTTTGGCATTCTTCTAAGGCTGATTTGCCGGAAAAATTAACAATGCAAGGGGGTTGGAAAAATGGAGTAGGAAAAAGTTCACCAATGCTCGTTGGAAGATAAACTCCTTGAAAAATGAACTCATGTCCATTAATAGTAACCTAGGTTTGGGTGGTGAAAGAGAGCGAATTGCTTCTCTAAATGGGGAGATTGAAAAACTTTGGCGACAAGAGGAGATGTAGTGGGGAATGAGATCGAGAATAAACTGGTTAAAGTGGGGGGATAAAAATACAAAATACTTCCATGCAACAATGATTCAAAGGAGACAAAGAAATAGGATAACGATGTTAAAAAACTCCAGTAATGAATGGGTGTGGGACAGCAACCATTTGAAGCAAATGACTGAGTTTTTTCCAAAGCCTTTACAGTTCTTGCGGCTCTCGAAACTTTCAACCAGTCTTGGAAAACTATCCATGTTTAGTCGGGGAGGAAAAACCACAGTTTAATAGCAGACTTATCCTTGGAAGAAGTGAAGATGGCGGTTCACCAGCTAGGTTCCACCAAAGCACCGGGGCCAGATGGTTTGAATGGACAATTCTTTCAACGTCATTGGGAAGATGTCTAGCTCGATATGTTTAAGAAGATACAGAATTTCTTTACATATGGGTACCTCGACCCTGAGCTTAATAGAACACATATTACCCTGATCATAGAAGTCCCAAACCCCGAAAAACTAGAGCAGTTTCGACCTATCAGTTTATGTAACTTTGCCTATAAAATCATTTCTAAAGTCATGGCAAATAGACTCAAGCTGTGGCTCCCGGAGTTGATTTCAAAAGAACAGAGTGCCTTCGTATGTGGACGACAGGTTCAAGACAATATCCTAATCGTCCAAGAGGTGCTCCACCAGTTGAGAGTACGAAAAAGAAAGAAGAAATTTCAGGCGCTTCTAAAACTGGATATGCAAAAGGCTTACGATAGAGTGGAATGGGATTTTTTGGAGGCTAGTATGTTGAAAATGGGATTCTGCTCAAAATGGGTGAATTGGATTATGCAATGTGTTTCATCAGTTACTTTTAGTGTCAAAATCAATGGAGAGCCCCAGCCTTATTTCCAACCTTCGCGAGGCATTCGCCAAGGCGATCCACTATCCCATACTTGTTTATTCTAGTAGCGAATGGTCTATCGTTCATGCTGAAACGTGCTTTGGAGAATGGGAGTATTCAAGGGATCCAGATGAATAGATCCTGCCCCACTTTATCCCACCTTTTGTTTGCGGATGATTCGATTTTCTTCTTAGAAGGAAGCATTAGAGAATGCCAAAACATTTCAGCTATCTTGAATCAATATTGCTATGCTTCAGGCCAAGCAATTAATAGAAACAAATCAGGGGTATTTTTCAGCAGGGAGTGTCCATGGAGTTTAAAAAGGAATATGTCATACGAATTGCGAGTTCCAGAAATTGAGAAAATCAGCAAATATTTGGGCATCCCATCTGATTGGGGAGAAACGAAAAAGCAAATGTTTGCTTGGATCACTGCAAGGGTTATTATGAAGCTTGAAGGATGGAAGGAAAAGTTGATTTCCAAAGCGGGAAAGGAGATTTTAATTAAAGCAGTGGTGCAAGCCATTCCTCAATATGCTATGTCGATCTTCAAGATACCAGTATCCATTTGTAAAGCGATTGAGAAGAAAGTGGCAGCCTTTTGGTGGGAAAATGGCAGCGACCAGGCTGGTATGCATTGGAAGAGATGGGAAATTCTGAAATTCAGAAAAGATAATGGAGGCCTTGGTTTTCGGGATTTGATTTCTTTTAACAAGGCTATGTTGGGAAAACAGGCATGGAGGATATTTCAAAATCCTTCCTCTCTTTGGAGCAAGGTTCTTAAAGGATTATATTTTCTTGAAGGAGACTTTTGGCATGCAAGCAAAGGGAGTAGACCGTCGTGGGGCTAGCAAAGCATCTTAATGGGTAGAGAAACCATTAGTCCTTCGATCCAATGGGTGGTAGGGAATGGAGAGAGTATCAGAATCAGGGAGGATAGGCGGTTAAAAAGGGGATTGATCGGGGGACCGGCAAATAAAAAATGATCCTAGAATGGTGGCTGATTTGATCAACAAGAGAGCAGTAAAATGGAAGGAACAACAGCTATATGACCTCTTCGACCCTGACATTATGGCCGATATCTCTGTAGTCCCATTGAGCTCGTAGGACAAAAAAGATAGAATGGTGTGGACTAATTCCAAAACCGGGAATTATACGGTGAAGAGTGCTTACAACAAAATCAGAGAGGAATCCGCGATATTCAATCCAACACTAGCCTCATCATCCTATCAAACTCCTCGATCCCTATGGATGAAGATCTGGCAGTCCCACACAATGCCTAAAATTAAAAAAAATTTCTGTGGAGTGCGTGTCAAAATGCTCTTGCTAGTTGCTACCAGGGAAAACTTATATAGGAGGAAAATCATACCTGATCCAATTTGTAGCATCTGCAAGCAAAGCCCAGAGACTGTGGAGCATATCCTCCTCCTGTGCCCCTCGACGAAGAAGGTATGGGATCATCCTTCCCTGCAAATACACATATCCTCTCATGGACTATCAAGATTTGATGAACGGCTTGCCAAATTCAAACATCCCTGCATTCCTCTCGAGTTGTTGGCGAACGCCCTCTGGCAGATTTGGAAAGCCAGAAACAACGGCATTTTTCGGTCACTGAAACCAGATCCCGAGCGTACGGTGGAGAATGCTCACTCGTTACTTCGAAATTGCACAAGATGGCTTCCTGGGAAGAAACAAGAAGAAGCTTTATCAGCAATTCCTTCCCAGCAGTGTCGACCACCGGAGAGAGGAAAACTAAAAATCAACATAGACGGTGCTTATCTGGAAGGAACGAGCGAAGGAGCTATTGCTGCTATCTGTAGAGACCACAATGGGCGTCTGGTGGACGGGTTCGGTCGATCGATCAAAGCTTCATCGACGGCAATGACAGAAGCGACAGCCTTGGTACAAAGCCTAAAGTACTTTCTCGTTCGATCGGGAGAAGAGCTGGAGATTGAAACGGATCACTTGGATCTGATAAGTCGAATCGCAGATCAAGGACAGATCAGTTGGGAGCTCCATCTGCTTACCAGCGAGGCCCAACAGCTGCGCAAGCCCCACTTGACGCTAAATTTGGCCCATATCAGTGGAGAAGCCAATAGGGTGGTTGATTGGATCGCTAAAGCCCAAAGGAGAAATAGCTTACCGAGTAATTGGGTTCTTTATCCTCCTCATGGTCTTTTGGGATTTACTGTGTTCTGAAACCCATGGAATGTATCCTCCAACTTCTTATAATTAAATAAATATACTAGTTTTTGACCCAAAAAAAAAATTGCCGTAATCGAGTGATATAAGAGGAAATTGATATTTTTCAATCTTGTTGCTCATCAGCAATTTCATGTTAACTTTAAAACAACATATAAGTTCTTATAATATAAACTTCATTGAATTGTTTCATCTAAGATCTTAATCTTTCCCATTTTGATAAAAGTTATTTCTTGCATAGACAGATTTGTCTATTTTGTAAAATGTATACATGTATATTTTCTTTGAAAATGAATTCACAAGTCAAAATCGGTTGTTGATATCAAGAAATCGTATGTTGGTAGTAGCAATTTAAGGAGCAAGATCACGGGTTATTGCCAGCTTTTTCATTGTCATTACCCAAAATCTCGTAATGAGGGAGGAAAGTTCATGATGTCCGTCGCCTTCTCCTCTGTTTTTGTCCTTGCTATCTTACAAATTTTTTTTATCCTTTTGAAGGAGAATGCAAGAGAGTAAAACTATATGAAATACAGTAACACAACATTAAGCTAAGAGCCACAAGAAGACAATCTCAAAAGTAATTAATTAGTATCGAGCTAGACTAGCTCAAGTCCCTCCCAACATAATACTAGATTGTGGGCAATTACACAAAACTTTTCCATTCAAATTGTGCATGCTTCTCTAGACATCATTGCTATCTCTAAAAGGAAAATTAGCTGAAATTATCGAAGCGCTTGAAGAAGTTGAGAATGTTTGCAGTTCCATCTCGGTTATGTCATTGTTATTTGACACATCCGATGGGTAAGTAAGTGGTTTTGGAGGCATTTGAAGTTTACCAATATCTCCTTCAAGCATTTCTAGGAGTTTGCTCATTGGAGGACGATGATCAGGGTTTAATTGTATACACCAAAGTGCAACTATTATCATCTTTTTTATCACCTTCCTTTCCTCTTCTACAACTTCTTCCATTTCAACACTAGTACCTTCACTGACTTGGTCGTATACCCACAAAGGAAAATAAATTTGGCTTGAGTGTTCTGCATTTGCATTTATATTCTTCCTTCTACCTGCCAATTCCATGAGCATCATCCCGAAGCTGTATACATCCGCTTTATAAGATACACCGCCAATGCTTTTGTAAAGCAACTCAGGCGCCATATATCCCAAGGTTCCTCTTGCAGCAGTCAATGAAACTATGCTATGATCCGTGAGATAAAGTTTCGCTAGTCCAAAGTCAGAAACTTTTGGAGTGAAATTCTTATCTAAAAGAATGTTATGAGGCTTGATATCAAAGTGCAGTATTTGCATGTCACAACCCTGATGTAAGTATTTGATCCCCCTTGCCACCCCAAGAGCGATCTCATATGTTTTCTTGTAATCAAGAAACTTGTCATCTTCCTCACTGAAAATGTGCTTATCCAAAGATCCATTTGACATGAGATCATACACAAGAGCTTGTTTCGAGCCTTCAAAGCAAAAACCAATTAGTTACACAACATTAACATGGTGAATTCTTCCAATAGTAGCCACTTCACTAATAAAATCTTGGCCATTGGCCTTGCACTTCTTTAAGATCTTGATGGCCACTTCGTTGCCGCTTTTGAGCATTCCTTTGTACACGGAACCATATCCCCCCTCACCTAGTTTGTATTTAAAGTTTCTGGTGATCTTTTTTATATTCGAGTAAGAGTACCTTATGGGCAAGAAGTTGTTATGAGTTTGCAAAAACTCCTCGATGTTCTTGTCCATTGCTAAGTGCCTTCTTTTGTACTTGTAGATTAGAAATATCGAAACAAATGGCACCCCGATTACGAATTTCGCTACACAGAAAAGCACTGAAGAAAATTTTGCTAGGTTAGAATAAGTTTCTTGTGTATTAATGTTAAGAACAAATCATTGCGGCTTACCTAGTAGTACTGGAAAATCCCAAGCTGTGCAAATTGCGATATCATCTGGGACACCTATAGAAGGAATGAATGGTGTGAAAAGGAATTGAAGGAAAAGAAGTATGCAAACAAAACTCACGAGAAAAGAGAATCGTAGCAAGCTACTTTGCACAAGTTGAATTTTGTTCAAAAGAATATAAGAAGTGGGATGCGTGAATTTGCAAATAAATGGATATAAGAAGCTTCATTTGACATAGATGATAGACGATACAAAAACTCATTTCGCATGGTTAGTGGTCAACAAATATAGAGAAACAATGAATTTCATTTTTAATTAATAATTTTGTTCCTCCTACCGATGCACAACTACAGTTCGTTAAGGAATGTTTATGAGTGTCTCTTGAATTATTAGTTAAGTGACTAATTGAAGAACTAATTAAGAAAATAAGAAAATGTAAATTCTATGCGAACAAAAAACTAGTCATGTGGGTGCTCTCACAATAATCCTTTTTTTTCTTTCTTAGAGTGGGAGTTGTAGCCCTTTCGCGGAAAGGAGTTATAATCTAGGCACATGTATATGTGCAGCTGATGTGGGTCTGTTTGGGGGGTGGCTTCTACCATCACTTTTTCAATTGTTTTGCGAATCTTGCAACTCCTTCAATTTGATATTAATAAGTAATGCTAACCTCCCGAAACCTTTCAAAAACACAACTTTAACGTACACTATCATGTTTATTTTATCATAATTTTCTTGGAATGTGTCTGAGCTAGATGTGTCAAAATGAGTCTTAAACTCATATATGACCCATTTAAAAATAAATGGGTCATATATGGATCACTTTAATTTTAAAGAGTCAATTTTAAATGGGTTTTAAACTTTAAAGCTTAAAAATAAATGGGTCTAAATGGATTGAGCTTGGAACCCAATTTCAACCCAACCCACTAGACCCATCCACACACTCTCTCCCTCTTTATAATTTTTTTTTAATAAAAATCGAAATTTAATTATTTTTATTTTTTTCTCTTTTTCTTTTATTTTTTTCTTTTTTCTTTTCTTTTCTTTCTTTTTCTTTTTTTTTCGGCCTGTGGTTGGCCACGGCGATCGCCCACCGGGGCGGGACGACCTCGCCGGAGGTCAGCGAAGCTCGAGCTCGCCGGCCTTGGGCGAGGCCTCGGCCTCGCTAATCTGGCGAGCCTCGAGCTCGCCCGATTCCAGCGAGCTCGACCTTGCCAGATCTGGCGAGGTGGAGCCTCGCCCGAGGTTGGCAAGGCTCGGCTCGCTGGAATCGGGTGAGCTGGAGCCTCGCCAGATCGGTGAGAACGAGCTTCGCCGGCCTCCGGCGAGCTCGTCCTCGCCTGTGGTCGGTCACCGGCCACGGCAGCCGGCGATCGGCCAAAAATAAAGGAAAAAGAAAAAAATAAAAATAAAAAATAATTAAAAATTCGATTTAAAAAATAAAAAAATATTAATATTATTAAAATGAATGCACAAAGTAAAATCAAATTAGATTTTATATACCAAATATCGAAAAATATTTTCTAGTTTATTTTCAGGTTTCAGCCAAACATCAGAAATTTTTTTATTTTCTTGGATAATAACTTTATGGAAAATATTTTCTAGAAATGTCGCATTTTTCGCGAAACAAACAGAATCTCAATTTTAAAAAAAATTATAAGAAACAAGTATTCCTATATTAGGTTAAATATAAAAGTGTTTTAGCAATATGGGTCGGATCGGGTATGGGTTGGGTATGGGTCGGGTCAGATCAGGTATGGGTCGGGATATTTACACTACGAATAAATGGGTCATAAACGGGTTAATGGGTCAATTTGGGTCGAACCATTTATGACCCAATCCGACCTACCCGTTTAACAGGTCTAGTCTGAGCACCAGAGTTCTAGACCATATCACGCGTGATCCCTAATGATGATAGAAGAGGACAATAATTCGCATGGGTTCGCTGGCAAAGAATGCATTGATTGGATTTAAGCTTCCTGATTGTACCGATTATGTCATAAATACTTGAATTTATAATATTGTAGATTCGGTTAATGTCGCGATCGTTGTTGACTTTGCCTAGCATATAATTGTGGGAAAACCTCAATGATTTGATCGGTGACGTGGTGATCCGTTACGATAGTCACGTGGTGCTCCAAGAGTACATAAAAATCTCAATGTTTTGCTCGGTCAAGAGGCAATTGGCAATTGCTTCTTCCCTCAGTGTGCTTTTAGTATTGTTTAATCTTGAACGAGAGGCCTTTTTTCTTCCTATTATAAAATGTCGAATTTTGAGTTCTTACTAGCCAGTCCTGATTATACCATAACTAAATCTATTCAAGCATTTTAAAATTTCTAATAATTTGTCTCAAAGACCCATAGTCTAAAACAAATAGAAAGATGGTAATTTGGACCATAATGTATTGGAAATTTCTATAAATTCGGACTAACATTAATTGCATAATATATTGGTCCGTGAAAAATACTCTGTTATAATATTTATAAAATATATGAGAATGTTATCTTGCCCAATTATGGTTATGTGTTCATACTATATGGTGCTTAGTATATCTCGGTTACGGTAATAATATGGTTGGCCAATTAGTGAAGACCGGTGTTTTAACAGTAATCTGTAATGGGCAGGTCTATTAAAATTTGCTTCATAAATAGGTCATGGTTTCTATTCCCCTCTTAATTTCGTATACCTATTGGTTTATCCATCAAGACCGTCTAAGGTAGGAGAAAGAGAGGAAAGCCTAGTCTTCAATTTGTATGGCTTTATCCATATTGCTCAATTCAAAGATGATAATTGGCTAAAGCAAGTAAGTGTTTTTGTCACACCCCAAACCCCAACGGACTCGCGACACCCCTTCGCTGGTCGTATTGAACGCGACGTCTCAGGAAGCGTCGCCGACCCAAAAGAAACACTCACACGAGTATGCAAGCGGAAGCGAATTTAAAACAACTCAAACAATAAAATATGACAGAGGGGTAACAATAACGCAAACCAATAACAACCTAAAAATAGAAGACCGTCACTTACAACATTCAGTCGTACAATTCAGGCATTAGGCTCCTAGGGTTAGATCCACCATAATCATAAAAAGGGAACAGCTGGCAGGTAGACTAGCCTAGCTATACAAGAAGGTCCACCAACTCCATGGGCTTCTCTTTGAGTCTTGCTCCATCGGCCCTTCCTCGGGATCCCAAAACGCTGTGACGGACAATTCATGGTCGAGGTTGAGGGCCTGAAATGGTTATATAATAACCATGAAAACGAGTCTCAATAAGCAACACCCTAAACCCCACATAGGCCAATGCGTACCCAGACAAGTCATACATGCAATCTAGCCAACAACATAACGAGCTCACATCATTGTACTTACCTTTGCCATCAGAACGTATACCAACTCTGTACGTTAGTCAAAACGTAATAATGCAATAATAATAACTCAATAACATATCACAATCACTCAAACACCAACCACACTTGCACTCAATCAATCCAACCAATTCAATCACACATTCAACCAGCCAATTCAATCACACTCAATTCGCATGCGTGACCGAACATTTTTCTCACGACCCGTGCCACTGCGCCTTAGGTCCATTCTCACTGCCCACGCTACTGTGCCTCAAGCCCATTCTCACAGCCCGTGCTACTGCGTCTCAGGCTCAGCCCTCCGATCAATCCGGGCTTCGTCCCGCGTAGCCTCAGGACATTTTTCCCCTTCCAATGACCCGCGTAACCACGCCTCAGGTCTTGTCATGCCTTTCTCGCCACACCCGCGTAACCACGCCTCAAGTTGGCAGCCCTCCGATCAATCCGGACTTTGCTCATGCACATGCACCACAACACAATTCGTCATTCTCACAAGTCGTACCATTCAAACTCAAGGCATGCTCACCACATCACGATTTGCCATTCAACACGTCGTACGAAACCAAATCACATCACAAGCCCATCACGCTAGCCCACCAATCCGACATTCAAGCCGGTCACATACGAACATCAAATCCACCCACGAATGCCACAACAAGCCAATCATTGACCCACCAACGTTAGCCACTAATATGCACCCAAAACCATCCCAATTCCAAACCACGAGCTCACCAATCCGACATTCAAGTTGGCCACAATCAATCATCAAACCTCCCACAAACACTACGACAAGCCGATCATCACACTCACATAAATCAACCATAATTTAAGCCCCATAATCACCACAATTTTGTCTAACAATTACGCACATACAAATATTGCCCACACTCCACGTTTAGCCCCTAAACCGGTACTAATCACGTTCTAACCAACTAATCCATTCCTAACTGAGCCACTAAACCAATTCTAATTGACCCCTAAACAAGTCTAAAAATACCCATTGTACTAAACAGGGATTAGGAAGTCACTTACCTAAGTTTGGCCCGGGAAAAATTGGCTAAGGCCTGAAATGGCTCGGTCGGAGAGGCGGTGACTCGGCGTGGGCGAGGGCGCGACGGGCGCGGGGCTCGGCCACGGTTGGGCACACTCTCGGCCACGACCCGGGGCTCACGGCCACGACCGGGCGAGCGGCCAGGAGCACGGGCAAGCACGAAGGTACGGGCATGGCGGAGACGGGCAGCGGCTAGGACGGCTCGGACACGGCTGGGCAGCAGGCTAGGCGAGCTCGGCCACGGCCCGGGATGCTCGGGCAACGGGCTCGGCCACGGCTGGGCGAGCAGCTAGGCACGGGCGAGTGGCTGGGCAACTCGGCACGACCTGGGCAAAGGCCAGGCGAGGGTGACGGCGACGGCAACGGCGGCGGTGACGGAGGCTTGGCCATGGCCGGGACAGTCCGGCCAAGGCTGGGCTGGGGGGGCGTTGGGCGGACCAGGCGGGCACGGCGGCTGCAGGTGGCTAGGCAGGGTGGCTAAGAGCTGGGTGGTGGCAGGCGGAGTAGCGGCGGCGGCCGGAACGGCGGCGCGCTGCGGCTGGCTTAAAACAGGGGAGAGGCCAGGAAGAGAGAAACAGGGGGAAAAGGAGCTTGTGCGACGGTCAAGGGGGGTAGCTGGGTGGCGGAGGTGGTTGAGGGGAGAGGCTGGGTGACGGAGGCGGAGCGGCGGCGGCTGGATCGGCGGCGGCGAAGTCTGGGAGCTGAAATAAAGGAAGGCACTGAGGGAGAAGAAAAACAGGGGAAAGGGTGGTCGCGCGGTGGCCGGAGGCGGCACGGTGGCATCGCGAGCGGACGGGGGACGGAAGATAGGCCGGCGGGTCGCGGCGGACACAGCGATGAGCTGCTGCTCACGTGCCACGCGGGCAGGCGGGTGACAGGCGGTCGCGGCGACGGACGGCTGTGCGGCTCGATCGGGCGACAGCGGCGCGAGGCGGATGGCGAGGGGTGATCGGTGGCGGCTAGTCGGGCGAGCAGAAGCAGAAGCAGGAGCAGGAAGCCAGAAGAGTCGAGGCCGGAAGAGAGGAAGAAGAAAAAGAAAAGAAAAGAAGGGAAGAGAGAGAGAGGGAGGAGGGGACAGGTCTGCATGGCTGATGGGGGAGGGGACGTGTGCATAGGGGGAAAACGTGCGCGGCAGGTGGGACGCGCAGAGGAGAGAGAGAGAGAGAGAGAGTCAAAGTAATGATCGCGATCCAACGGTCATGATTCGAACCCAAAAATCAATCTAACGGTCCACGAAAATCGTAATTAATAATTAGGAAAAAGGGCTAGAAGAAACTAACTAAAACACACTACGAGGGAGGTCTACTAGTCCAAAATTGCACCTTATCAAAATTTCACTTTTCATATATCCCGGGCAATATCGAGGCTGACCGCAATAATATCGACACTGTCCAATTAAATTCGTCCCGGAACTCCGAGAAATTCGACACCAAAGTTTGGGTTATAAATAACGGCCAAATTCGATCGAGTGCGATTCTAGCGAAATCTCTAATTTAAAAAGAATAACCCATGAGTGATCAGTTCCGGGCGAGATTTTATTATAAGCGCATTGACGAAATACCCATTTTATAAATCCCAAAAATGGGTCGAAATTCGGATTGTCACAACTCTTCCCCCTTACAAAAATTTCGTCCTCGAAATTTACAATCCAACCCAACTATTCAAACAAATGGGGGTATTGGTGTCGCATCAACTCTTCGATTTTCCATGTCACACCTTCGGTTCCATGGTGTTCCCAAATTACTTTGACCATCGGAATTGTCTTATTCCGCAACATTCGTTCCCTTCTGTCCTCGATCCTTATTGGCTTTTCCACGTACGACACTCTGTCGTCCACGTCTATTTCTTCATAATTTAGCACGTGATCGGATCCGGTTCATATTTCCTTAGCATAGACACGTGGAACACATTGTACACTTGAGACAAATTTGGCAGTAGCGCGAGACGATAGGCCAAGGCACCGATTCTCTCTAAGACTTCGAACGGATCCATGTACCTCGGGCTCAACTTTCCTTTCTTGCCGAACTGTGACAATCCTCTCATAAGTGCTACTTTGAGGAAAACATGGTCCCCACTTGAAATTCCAAAGGCCTACGTCTTCGGTCTACATAATTCTTTTGGCGGCTCTAAGTGATCTTAAGCCTGTCCCAAATCACCTTGACCATTTCGACTGATTGTTGAACTAACTCGGGACCCGTGATGCTCTTCTCACTAACTTCATCCCAACACACCGGCGTTCTATAAGCTCTGCCATACAACGCTTCAAACGGTGCCATTCTGATACTCTGCTGATAGCTATTGTTATAGGCAAACTCAACCAAAGGCAACTATTCCTCCCAACTACCTTTAAAATCCAATACACATGCCCATAGCATATCCTCCAAAGTCTGAATTGTCCTTTCAGACTGGCCATCCGTTTGGGGGTGATAGGCTGTGCTAAATTGTAACTTCGTTCCTAATGCCGTATGAAGACTTTTCCAAAAAGCGGCAGTAAACTTAGGATCACGGTCTAAAGTGATCGTCACCGGTACTCCATGGAGGCGGACTATATGTCGTACATACAAATCGGTAACCTTTCCAAGGCGAAATCCTTTTGTACTGGCAGAAAATGGGCTGACTTTGTCAATCGGTCGATTACCACCCAAATCGAATCGTGACCCTTCTGACTCCTTGGTAATCCCATAAAAAAGTCCATCGTAATGTGTTCCCATTTCCATTCGGAAATTTCCAATGGCTGCAATAATCCACCGGGCTTACAATGTTGCGCCTTCACTTGTTGGCATATTAGACACTTAGCCCCGTGCTTGGCCACATCTACTTTCATGCCGTTCCACCAATAATGTTGCCGTAGGTTCTGATACATTTTCGTACTATCCGGGTGAATACTATAATTACTACGGTGTGTCTCAGACAAAATCTCCTCTTTAAGTTCTGCATCTCTGGGTACACACAACTGTCCGCGATACTTCAGAATCCCATCCTCGGATACCTGAAAGTCCGATTTCCTCTTTGTGACATCCTTACTCAGAATCTTTTGAATCTCTAGGTCCGTCGACTGTAAGGCCTTGATCTTAGTCTGGATTTCTGGCTCAATCCTTAATGCTGCAAGCATTCTTGAGACCTGACTCACCTCAAACTTAAATTTCGAATCCCGAACTCCCTCCAACAGAGTCCATTCTTTGATCATCATATGCGCGATGCTCGATTTCCGGCTCAGTGCATCCACTACTTTGTTAGCTTTTCCAGAATGATACATAATCTCGCAGTCGTAGTCCTTAAGGAGTTCCATCCAACGGCGCTGTCTCATGTTTAATTCCTTTTGGAAGAACAAGTACCTTAAACTTTGATGGTCTATATAAATCTGAAATTTTTCCCCACATAGGAAGTGTCTCCAAATCTTAAGGGCGAAAATAATCGCGGCCAATTCCAAGTCGTGAGTCGGATAATTCGGCTCGTGCTGTCTCAATTGTCGCGATGCGTATGCCACTACTCTTCCGTGTTGCTTTAGCACACATCCCAATCCTCTTAGCGATGCATCACTATAAATCTCATATCCTCCCAGACCTGACGGGATTGTCAACACTGGTGCGATCGTCAACCTCTATTTTAGCTCCTGGAAACTCCTTTCGCACTTATCCGTCCATTCAAATCTCGTTTCATTCTTTAGTAACCGCGTCAATGGCGTCGCTAATGCCGAAAACCTTTCCACGAAGCGTCTGTAATACCCTGCTAGACCCAAGAAGCTCCGAACCTCGGTTACTGTTGTCGGTCTCAGCCAATTCGTGACGGCTTCAATCTTCGCCGGGTCCACTGCAATTCCTTCTCCGGATACCACATGTCCTAAGAATGCCACTCGATGGAGCCAGAATTCACACTTGCTAAACTTAGCGTAGAGCGCATGTTCCCTTAGGGTCCGTAAAACTTTTTTCCAAATGTAACTCGTGATCGACGGAACTCTTCGAATATACTAGGATATCGTCTATGAACACGATTACAAACCGATCCAGAAATTCCTTGAATACCCTATTCATCAAATCCATAAAGGCTGCTGGGGCATTAGTCAATCCGAACGGCATTACTGTGAACTCATAGTGTCCATATCTTGTCTTGAATGCCGGTTTTGGTATATCCTCCTTCTTAATCCTCAATTGGTGGTACCCTGTCCTCAAGTCGATCTTAGAAAACACTGAAGCCCCTTGTAACTGATCAAACAGGACATCAATCCTTGGCAACGGGTACTTATTCTTAATGATCACCTGATTTAGTTGTCTGTAGTCAGCGCACAACCTCAATGATCTATCCTTTTTCCTCACGAACAACACTGACGCTCCCCATGGAGACGCACTCTGGTGAATAAAACCTTTATCTAATAACTCCTGCATTTGGACCTTCAATTCCTTCAATTCTGACAGTGACATCCTATAGGGCACTTTCAAGATCGGTTCTGTCCCTGGGGCTAGTTCAACCACAAACTCCACTTCCCTCTCAGGTGGCAATCCCGGCAATTCCTGAGGAAATACATCGGGAAGATTATACATCCCGGCTATGTCCTTTAGCCTTGGTCCCTCAACCAACTAGTCAGCCACAAAATAATTATCTTTCTATACCTCAAAGACAAAGCTCAATCCATCCAATTTCAATCCTCAATCCATCCAATTTCAATCCAACAGTCTCCCAAAAACAAATCACATCGGTTCTTTATAAAATCTGAAATTTCTAAGTAACACTCATCCTTCCAAATCCGTCCAAGAATATCATCAGTAATCCATAAATCTTTAAACCGATTGCGCCTATTCGCCATAAAATTGATTATAAGTCTTACATGACCACTCAAGCGATAACTTCAAAATCATCTCCTATTACATCCAATATCATCTCATAACGCATCTAGACTTTCAAGACAAAACCTCTGATTCCTTCCCAACCACTGCGTACATCTTTCCTTGTGCCTGCGGTTAATCTGGTTATTCCGCGGGGCAGCTCCCGCTTAATGTCCTACTTGCAGTTGTTGTTGCTGTATAAACGGTCTAGCTTATCGATTCGGGTAGTTTCTCACTTGGTGACCTGTTGGCTACATCCAAAATACGCTCCAGGTCCACCTGGGCAGGGGCCATTCCCGTGCCTCTTTCCACAAGACCGACATGCGGTATTGAAGTAGTAACTCGGCTTCCCAAAGTTCTTTCTTACTAGAGGGACAATTCTCCGATTCTCTGTCATAGGCTTCTTTCCAAAGTTCCTATTGTCCCTAGCCGGCGCGTACCGCGATCTAGAAGTGGCAATCCTTTCACTCATATCCATGTCAACCATCGAGCTCTCTCATACAACTCATTGTAATCCCTTAAGACTCAAAAGTACTAACTGATTACGGAATTCCGGTTCCAATCCATCCCGAAACCTCCTTGTCCTATCCACATGGTCCTTGACCATTCTTGGTGCGTACTTAGGCAACCTTACAAACTCGACCTCGTACTGATCAACTGACATCCGATTTTAGCGAAGCCGAAGAAACTATGCCATTTTCTGTCCTCGCGCATTCTCTGAATGTACTTCTCATTGAAGGCCTCCACAACGACACCCCAGCTTGGAATTATGCCCTTCGAAATATCCTACTTTGGGGGTCCTCTTACCAATCACTTGCATTTCCTTGGAGTTGATATATAGCTAGAGTCACTTTCTCCTCATCTGTGCACTCGAATACCTCAAAAGCCTTTTTCTAAGTCCTCTATCCAAAGTAATGTAGCCTCAGGATCACCTCTTCCCATCGAACCTTGCAAGTTTAAATTTCAAAAATTTTCCAAACAACTAACGCATCTGTCTGACTGCATTAACTTGCCCTTGACCTTGATTCCTAACATTTCCATTATACCCATGATTCTCATATTTCCATTGGCAGTGGCAACAGTGGCCTCAACATTAGTAGTAACAGTAGTATTTCGCTCCTCAGTCTGCCTTTCCATTAAAATTCCAACTTCCTCGAGTGCCCTCAAAATCTCATCCCATCTGGAATCCCTCACAACTCCAACTTGCGAACCTATACGACCTCAACCTTAACCTCAACCTTGACCTCGACCTCGACTGCTTAAACTCACAGGGTTCATACCACCCACTTACCTGCTATAATTTCCCTCGAGAATTAAAGATCTAGGCCAACTATACTAGTCTAAAGCTCTAGGCAGTGAATCACAACAATTCACTAAGCAGGCAGTCAATCACAACATCACTCAATCACAAAGAACAGGGATCGTGCACTAACCTCAAGTCCTGTCGCACCTGCATTTTCACGTATTAGTGCATAATATCACCCAACAATCACAATCAAGCAGTCTGGGTAACACATGGCACACGAGTCTCCCTAACTAACTACCCCAAAGTCATCGCTCCTTATCACTCCAGGCTTTGACCAACTTGGATCGAGCTGACCTAGTTCTGATACCAAATCAATGGGGATGTCACGCCCCGAACCCCAACGGACTCACGACACCGCTTCGCTGGTCGTATTGAACGCGACATCCCACGACGCGTCGTCGACCCAAAAGAAACACTCACACGAGTATGCAAGCGGAAGCGAATTTAAAACAACTCAGACAATAAAATACGACAGAGGGGTAACAATAAAGCAAACCAATAATAACCTAAAAATAGAAGATAGTCACTTACAACATTTAGTCGTACAATTCAGGCATTAGGCTCCTAGGGTTAGATCCACCATAATCATAAAAAAGGAACAGGTGGCAGGTAGACTAGCCTAGCTATACAAGAAGGTCCACCAACTCCATGGGCTTCTCTTTGAGTCTTGCTCCATCGGCCCTTCCTCGGGATCCCAAAACGCTGTGACGGACCATTCATGATTGGGTTTGAGGGTCTGAAATGGTTATATAATAACCATGAGAACGAGTCTCAATAAGCAACACCCTAAACCCTACATAGGCCAATGCATACCCAGACAAGTTGTACATGTAATCTAGCCAACAACATAACGAGCTCACATCATTGTACTTACCTTTGCCATCAGAACGTATGCCAACTCTGCACGTTAGTCAAAACGTGATAATGCAATAATAATAACTCAATAACATATCACAATCACTCAAACACCAACCACACTTGCACTCAATCAATTCAACCAATTCAATCACACATTCAAGCAGCCAATTCAATCACACTCAATTCGCATGCGTGGCCGAACATCTTTCTCACGACCCGCGCCACTACGTCTTAGGTCCATTCTCACTACTTGCGCCCGTCACGCCCGTACCCCACGGCTAGGCGTGAGCATCCCACCTTCGGTCGATAAATTGCGACGCCGGAATCGCCGCCGACCCACGCCCACAATCCGGACTTTCTCATGCAGATCAAGCACAAGCGGAATTATAAAATAAACAAACCCAAACAATTACAATATGAGCCAAGGATAGCCATCCAATAAACCCATCACACTAGCCCATCAATCCGACATTCAAGCCGACCACATACGAACATAAAATCCACCCACGAATGCCACAACAAGCCAATACCCCTAATTAAGAATAATTTTCGGAATTACTCAAAAATGGCCTCGGGGCATTTTCGTAATTTTTCGATCCCGAACCGAAATTCCAATTTTCGCACATACGTGTTCCATATGTGCGTGGCCAATATAATATGGCGTCGGAATCGCGAAATTCATCGCGCAAGCCCTCGAAAATCCACGACAAAGTTTCGGGAATAAAATAATATTATTTTTCCAATTTTGTCGAAATTCCAATTTTTGGCCAAAACGACTCCTGGTATGCGTGGCCACCCAAAAATGGCGTCGGCCACGAAAAATAACCTCATTTGGCCTCGAAAAGCGACGCTGGCATCCCGGGGGCAAAAATCGTAATTTTTCACCCCGGACCGAAATTCCAATTTTTACTCGTACTAACTCCACATGTGTGTGGCCAGCGTAATATGACGTCAGATTCCCAAAAATAGTCTCTTAAGCCTTCGAAAATCGATACCGAAATCCGGGCCCAATTCCGTAAACAAAACCCGCTAAACTTTTAATTTCAGAGTCTCTCACTAACGGGCGGCAGTTTAGAGATTACGCGTATCGACCTAGGGCTACCCGTATCGTAATGGTCTCGATCATTGAGAGAATGAGAAATTATCACTTGCCCCAGAGGCTACGATCGTTCGGTTTAGGTTCAGGACTGATTGGCCACGTGCACTTTTCGGTCATGCAGATTCACCTGCGATCCGAGTGTACAACGTTGGCCTTGGCCAAACCAAATCCTCTACCTTTCCTAAGATCGGCCCACATCGGTTCAAAATATTCCCTCAGCATCTCTCGCGATCGGTATCCGTTTCACGATAGGGTCCCCGGTCCACGTACCGCTTTCTAGTTAGCCATGCCCCATTGGTTAGTATCCCGAGAGTGATCAGCTCTGGGCGAGACTTACTAACATGAAATGCGAATTAATATCCGTTTTATTGATCCCGGACTTACATCGAAATTCGGGCTGTTAACTGCGCCTCAAGCCCATTCTCACAGCCCGCGCTACTGCGCCTCAGGCTCAGCCCTCCGATCAATCCGGGCTTCGTCCCGCGTAACCACGCCTCAGGACATTTTTCCCCTTCTAATGACCCGCGTAACCACGCCTCAGGTTGGCAGCCCTCCGATCAATCCGGACTTTTCTCATGCACATGCACCACAACACAATTTGCCATTCTCACAAGTCGTACCATTCAAACTCAAGGTATGCTCACCACATCACGATTTGCCATTCAACACGCCGTACGAATCCAAATCACATCACAAGCCCATCACACTAGCCCATCAATCCGACATTCAAGCCGACCACATACGAACATAAAATCCACCCACGAATGCCACAACAAGCCAATCATTGACCCACCATCATTAGCCACTAATATGCATCCAAAACCATCCCAATTCCAAACCACAAGCTCACCAATCCGACATTCATATCGGCCGCAATCAATCATCAAACCACCCACAAACACTACGACAAGCCGATCATCACACTCACATAAATCAATCATAATTTAAGCCCCATAATCACCACAATTTAGTCTAACAATTACGCACATACAAATATTGCTCACACTCCACGTTTAGCTCATAAACCGGTACTAATCACATTCTAACCAACTAATCCATTCCCTAACTTAGCCACTAAGCCAATTCTAATTGACCCCTAAACAAGTCTAAAAATACCCATTGTACTAAATAGGAATTAGGAAGTCACTTACCTAAGTTTGGCCCGGGAAAAATTGGCTAAGGCCCGAAATGGCCCGGTCGGAGCAGCGGTGACTCGACGTGGGCGAGGGCACGTCGGGCGCGAGGCTCTCCCGCGGTTGGGCACACTCTCGGCCACGACCCGGGGCTCTCGGTCACGATCGGGCGAGCGGCCAGGCGCGCGGGCAAGCACGCAGGCACGGGCACAGCGAAGACGGGCAGCAGCTGGGACGGCTCGAGCACGGCTGGGCAGCGGGCTAGGCGAGCTCAGCCACCGCCCGGGACGCTCTGGCAACGGGCTCGGCCACGGTCGGGCGAGCGGCTAGGCTACGGGCGAGTAGCTAGGTAGAGGCCAGGCGAGGGCGATGGCAACGGTGGCGATGACGGAGGCTCGGCCACGGTCGGGATAGTCCAGCCAAGGCTGGGCTAGGGCGGTGTTGGGTGGACCAGGCGGGCACGGCGGCTACAAGTGGCTGGGCAGGGTGGCTGAGAGCTAGGTGGTGGCAGGTGGAGCAGCGGCGGCGCGCGGCGGCTGGACGAGGCGGAGCCGGGGAGAGCTCAAAACAGGAGAGAGGCCAAGAAGAGAGAAACAGGGGGAAAAGAAGCTTGCGCGGCGGTTAAGGGGGGTAGCTGGGCAGCGGAGGTCGCTGAAGGGAGAGGCTGGGTGACGGAGGCGAAGCGGCAGCGACCGGATCGGCAGGGGCGGCGAAGTCTAGGAGCCGAAACAGGGGAAGGCGCCGAGGGAGAAGAAAAACAGGGGAAAGGATGGTTGCGCGGTGGCCGGAGGCGGCACGGCGGCATCGCGGGCGGCCGGGTGACGAAGGATAGGCTGACGGGCAACTAGGCAGCGCTGGACTGCGGCGGATGCAGCGGCGAGCTGCTGCTCGCGTGCCGCGCGGGCAGGCCGGCGACAGGCGATTGCGGCGACGGACGGCTGCGTGGCTCGGTCGGGGCGACGGCGGCACGAGGCGGATGGCGAGGGGCGGTCGGCGGTGGCTGGTCGTACGAGCAGAAGCAGAAGCGGGAGCAGGAAGCCAAAACAGTCGGGGTCGGAAGAGAGGAAGAAGAAGAAGAAGGGAAGAAGAAGAAAAAGAAAAGAAAAGAAAGAAAGGAAGAGAGAGAGAGGGGGGAGGGGATAGGTCTGCATGGCTGATGGGGGAGGGGACGTGTGCATGGGGGAAAAACGTGCGCGGCAGGTGGGGCGCGCAGAGGAGAGAGAGAGAGAGAGAGAGAGAGAGAGAGAGAGAGAGAGAGAGAGTCAAAGTAACGATTGTGATCCAACGGTCACGATTCGAACCCAAAAATTAATCTAATGGTCCACGAAAATCCTAATTAATAATTAGGAAAAAGGGCTAGAAGAAACTAATTAAAACACACTACGAAGGAGATTTACTAGTCCAAATCTGCGCCCGATCAAAGTTTCACTTTTCGCATATCCCGGGCAATATCGAGGTTGGCCACAATAATATCGACACCGTCCAATTAAATTCGTCCCGGAATTCCGAGAAATTCGACACCAAAGTTTGGGTTCTAAATAACGGTCAAATTCGATCGAGTGCGATTTTAGCGAAATCTCTAATTTAAAAAGAATAACTCAGGAGTGATCAGTTCCGGGCGAGATTTTATTATAAGCGCACTGACGAAATACCCGTTTTATAAATCCCAAAAATGGGTTAAAATTCGGAATGTCACAGTTTTTTATTCAAGGCTAGGTATTGTAAGCTCTATATATGAGGTTTCTTTTTGGTCATACTATATATGAGTTTTAGATCATTGAATTTCTTACTTGATGCATGATCTCTAATTCACTTGATGCATAATCTCCATGTAACATGTATAGTGCATATGTTTCACAGTTCATGGGCAAGTTCGGAAAATCAATTCTTTTAGTTCCTTATTTTAGATATCGCTATGGGATTCTATTTATCCGCTCTATGGCAAGTCTTCTTGGCGAATTTCGTGTTATAACTCGGTCTATGCCGTGAGAATTTCAAATATTGAAGGGCATTTGAACTGGAAATGGTATTTTGCAATTTGACCTTTTTGTATTTTATTTTGGACAATTAAATTATGGCTTTTGTTACCCATGCAACGATTCTTATACTCCTTGAATTACATTCCCTAATTTAATCTAAGCATAAAGTATTTTAAACTTGAAGATTTCAGTATGAATAAGAGAACCGAAAATCATGTGGTGCAATTCGACAATTTTACTTATCAATTGCTCAAAATCAGTTCGAGAGTTCTGTTGTACAATGCATATCAGTTCTGCTCTATCAATTTCATGTAGTGATATGAATTGGGTAGTGAGAATTTCGATATGGAAGTGTCATAAGTTTTCAGAATTATTACCTTATGACCAAGTAAACAAGCTTCAAATTGGATGTTGATTTCTCATTATATTTCCAAATCGGCTTCATTATCAAACTCAACATTATTGCAATTTTACAAGAGTTATACTTTTAGATCCAAAGTTTGTAAGAGATTCTTTTATTATCAGACAGAAAGAAATTGAGTTTGATGCTGACGATTTTTTACGTCAAAATTTGATAACGATATGGTGATTTTTGTGTTCCATGCCAAAGCTGAATGTCTTTGAGGATCTTTGGAACTTCCACTGTAATTTTGTAATAAACTAATTGATTCATATCAATTTGTGTTAAGTGGCATTAGTAAGAGTGCTACTTTTGTAATATCTTTCGTGACAGAATTATAAGAGGGCCTAGGTCTGCAAAGGACACATAAGCTTGAATTTTAGTCTAGTGCTGAAAATTATTTTTTAAGATTCGATTAGGGAGTTTTTAACACATGAATATTTGCCGACAAGTTGAAAATGCATTTTTATGAAAAAAAAATAAAAGAAAAAAAAGAAAAAGAAGAGAGAAAAGAAAATAATAAATCTCCAGCTCATCCTTAAGTTCGGCCCTATTCTGAGGGCGACGTTTTGAAGCCGTTTGTGGCCTTTGCTGACTAATTGACGACGCCCACAGCTGAACCAGGTCGTTTTGTATCCAATTGAATTCTAGATATGATTTCAGTTCATTCCTACTTTGCCCTCGCTTTTTTTTCCGAGTTGCATTGCCGTTGATTGCGCTGTGGAGGAGGTATCGAGTTTGCGAGGAAGGTGTTCGATGAAATGACGAAGCTGGACTCTGTTTCGAGAAGAACCTGTTCACGATAGAGATAATCGATGACTCGGCGGTGGTGACCCCAAGCTTTGGATTGGTGATCGAGCGAAAGCAAGTCTCTCGAAGATTGAAGTCCAAAGAGGCTCGCTGAACGTGCTCGACAATGCCATGATCGTGTCCGTGGACTTTCTCTCCCTCTCTCTTTCTCTGCATTCCTCGTCTTGGTTACGTGCGCTTCTTCGCTTCTGTCTGCCATTAACATCTCCGTTGTTGCTCTGTTTCAAAGGCCAGCGACGTCTTGCCCAGGGATATTTCAGGTGCACTAGTTGTCAATCATCGCCGGTGCTGCTCGTTTCCCATGAATTCAAGCTCCAGCATGGTTCGTCATTCTCGGTCATGATGACACATACTTGAAGCACATGGAGCAAGAAATCTTCAATCAATTCATGAAGTTGAGTTGTCATGTCATTCGAATCCATTGAATCAGGAGCTCTCTAGAGCGTCGAAGTCCACAAAAGCAGGTCGCAGAGCTAGCACTCTGGAATAGGCAGTTGAAGCGTTGAAAAGGGAAACAAATTGATGAGGATGCCAAAAAAAAAAAATTAAGTTATAGGATGGAGAGTGATTTGGAGGAAAAAATCAGATCTTATTCAGCAAAGATTGTTATGTCAAGAAGTGCTAAGGGACAAAGTGGCCAAATTTGAAGCTGGTTTGTATTCCATGCTCTCTAACGCTCTTCCATTTCATGTTATAGAATGAGTTGAAGTTGGAATAATATGAAGAGTCCAAGATTTCTTTGAAACGTCTTTTCAATGGGGTGAACACCGACTTGAATGCTATCATGGTGGATTGACGAATATCCACGATGAATGAAGATGAGATGGAAGGGGACGATGTTCTCGCAGTTGAATGGCAAACTGTTTGATTGATTTCTCTAGTAAATTCGAGAAATAATGCTTTTCATGAATCGTATGATGCTGCAGATCCAGTGGTGTCAAGGGGGCGGTGTTGAGGTCCTTGAATGATAGCGTGTAGTGATGAGTGATGGTACAAATTGTTATGAAAATGAAGTTGGAGGAATTGAAGGCTAGCTTGAAGTGAGGGGCAATGTGTTGCTATGCATTTTTAGGATTTTCTTTTAATATATTATAGCATACATTGTCAGTAGGAAAAAAGGATTTACAGAATTGGCTTTATACTTACGCCATTAATTGAAAAAAACAGAGTATTATAAGCTAACATCAATTATGGATTGGTTGATTAGGTAAAATATCCTATAACTTAAGTATAATATATTTTTCCTAATTTTTCCCTATTCTCGTTTCTCTTTATGATAATAAAGATTCAAGATGACTTAGACTTATACGATGATTGAAAGGGGGAGAGACCGGCGATTGTAGAGGACTTGTCATGGGCTCATATGAGATTTTTAATTTTTTTTAGCAAAAGAGGATGAGTGTTGTGCACGAGTAGAGGTGGCAAAATGAATTAACGGACCCATTTTTCCACTCAGTTTTATTAAAATTGGGTGTATAATGGGCCACCCCTCACCCTTTAGTTACTTTTCATCTTGCCGTTATGTTTAGAAAGGATGACTTCATTCTGGTCTTATATGAAGAACTAGTTTTGTTTCAAGGTTAGAGGTATAAACTTTGAAGAACTTACTCTTTTGACATCTGGTTATCAATATTGTGATTTTTTTAGGATTAGATAGTACTGTTGTCATATGTAAGGTAAAAGAGAGCTCTGTCATTTGTTCACATGTGAATATGATTGATATCCAAGAGGTCTAGACTCATCATTCTTTAGAGTCGTGTCACGTTGTGATTTGATTCCCAATAAAGCTTTCTGAATATTTATTACTTGCTAACTTTTATTAGATGTTTATAACATAGCATACGGGTATGGTTGTCTGATGTCTTTCTTCATTCCCACATGACCCATAAATTACAATGGTTACTCTTTCAATGAAGTCTTGACAAAATAGTCATATAGATTTATTTTGCGTCTTTTGCAGTGTGGAAATGATAAAAAAGATTTCATTGGCGAGTAATTTGGCTATTTTCACTCGTGGACTTTACTCTGCAAGAAATAGGAAGAGAAGCATGTTAGTTTGCAGCTTTTTGAAGTACATGTAGAAGATTTTCATTAGAAGATGCAACAAGCTTGGGCTGTGTCTGTGGTTGATGTTCTCTGATATATGTTTTATACTGTTACTTCTTTTATTATTGTTCCACTAGTTCATGAAGGTATATCTCCCTTGACTTCACTTTTGCGTATATACTTCATGTAATTACCTATAGGCCCAAATCGCAGTGGCAGTTAGTGATGGAGGCATGGGCAAGTGCTGTTTGAGAATTTCGCCGAATATCTCCCATGAGAGTTCTCTTACCGGACGTGAACAACCACTTCCAGTTGGGAAAGCTGCTGGTGAAAGAATGACTCACTATGGGCGTGAGAGGTTTATGTTTTTGTAATTGCTTGCAGCACTGGCAGGAATTAGCTTAGCAGAGAGAGCACGAGATCTTTGTTATACAGGGAGCATGAGAACAGTCGTTTTCCACTCTTTATTGTTTTCAACTTGCTGTTTGTTTCGTGGAATATGTATTACAATCGTTGACAAATTAATAGGAACTAGTTGAAATTGGAAAGTAAATATAAAAACAATTTGTAAGAGCATAAAAAATTCATTATTATCAGATTTTTTTAAGGGTAATCACACTACAATGAATTTTCGTCCGTTTTATGTACAAGTACCGCAATATTTATTTTTTCGAGTGAGTATATGAGCTTTTAAAATATAGCTTAATACCGTGACTTGCTTACTAAGCAAAGAATGATGCACATTGCTATAAAAGGAATCCCAACTCAATTTAAAATGGATTAAAATTTTTTTTATCTTAAAATGGTTCTTATTATTTGTTTTTTTCCCTTAGATCCTCTGCACATGGCAACGATTCTATACCCGGGAACTAATTCTGCTCAGAAATGATTCTTTTTTATTCTGTGCCTGGGAACTGATTCTGAGTATTTGAAGACGTTTGGTAACGGTCCAAAATTTCCATTCTTGAAATAGTAAAAGAACATAAATGCGTTTGGTAATGGCAAAAAATTCCTTTTTATTAATAATATTTTAAATATTTTAATATTTCTTTCTTTTTTTCTTTTCTTTTTTTCTTCTCCTCCTTCTTGGCCATGGCCGGTAAAATATTTTTGTATTAATAATTTTTTTATTAAAATATTTTACTAAAAATTTTTTTATTGAAATTTTTTTTCTTTTTTTTTCACCATGGCCTGGTCGCTGGCCATGGCCAGTAAAATATTTTTTTATATATAATTTTTTTATTCATAATATTTTTTATTAAAATATTTTTATTGAAAATATTTTTCCCCCATGGCCTGGTCGCTGGCCATGGCAGGTAAAATATTTTTTTTATTAAAAATATTTTTTATTAAAATATTTTAATAAAAAATATTTTGTTGAAAATATTTTTTTTATTTTTTTTTTCATGGCCAGATGGCCATGGCCAGTAGATGGCCATGGCCAGTTTTTTTTTATCAATAATATATTTTTATTTTTTTCGCCATGGCCTGGTCGTTGGCCATGGCTGGTAATTTTTTTTTATTAATAATATTTTTTATTAAAATATTTTAATCTCGCTAGATACGGTAAGGGTGGCCCTCGCGTCGGACATTAGAAGCTACATTAAAAATCAAGAAAAAAAAGGAGAAAAAAAAACTGATTCTCATTTTTGTTCCCAGAATCAAGAAGCTACTTTTTTTAATTCTTAATTCTGCTCCAAAACTGATTCTGGGCACAAATTTACAAAAATTTGTGCCCAGAATCAAAAAATTAAACAAACGGATTTCTGTTCCCAAACTGATTCTGGGAACAAAAGAACAGAAACAAACACTATTTAGCAAGTTGCCATGCGCAGCCTTGCATACTCAGCATCGTCCACACCGTACAATGCCGTTGCTACCGCATGTTAATGCTACGAGGCCATCACTGTGCCGTTGTTGTTGTCCACCGTACAGGGGCTTGCGACCATCTCTCTCACTGTCCCCAACCTCCGCGACCTCCGCTTGAGGTTGCCGCCTCGAGTCCGAGGTCTCGCAACCTCGATTCTAAGATTTACGCCCCAGCTAGCCACAATTTATAATTTAGGATTATTAGTAACGCGGGAAAATGTCGGTATTATAGTAGGCACAATTTAAAATTTTTGTTGGTATTAATCCAAGAAAAAGAAATTGTAGAGTGTATTTACGTCAAAAATTGTTGGAGGTGTGTGTCTTCCTCTTCCTTGAAACTCCAGGGCTTGTCCTTCGCAGTGACTCCAAATGCCATCTCCCTTTCTTAGTGCGACTCTCTCTGCGGTGTGCATCCTTGACTCGAATCCCTTCGTGGTTTTTCTTTTTCTTCTTCTTTGTTATTCTGATCTCGGCGACCCACCACATGTCTGAGTTTCTTCGGCCCTTTTATATGATGATTTTGAGTTTATGATGTTTGTGGCTGTTTCGATTTGTGTAATGGGATTGATTCTATGGAGATGGCTAGAATTTGGAGGTATATTCATCTGTAGTGGTTGCTATGATTAGCCCGCCAGGTATTCGTCAAAATTTCCCAGAGAAAATTGAATTGAACATCTCACCAGATAATCATCTTTTGTGAATGTGTGCTAGAGATAGTCATGGCCACGGGCCGGTTTCGGCCTAGAACCGGCCCGGTCAAACCCGGGCCCGGCCCGTTGACCGGGCCCACGGTTTGGAACCGGAACTGGCCAGTGGCCTACAGGCCCGGTTCCGGTTTCAGCAATTTTGGAACCGGCCTAGAACCGACGGTTCCGGGCCCGGTTTCAAAAAAAAAATTAAAAAATTTAAATAAATTAATTAAAAAAAAAACCTGCAACAGGGCCTGCATGTCTGCAGGCCTTGCTGCGGCCCGTTGCCAGGGCAGCCTTTGCAGGCTGCACTGGCAACGGGCAAAAATTAAAAAAAAATTTAAAATTTAAAAAAAAATAAAAAGATAATCGTTGCAAATTACAATGGTTATTTAGCTTTTTCTATCCTAAATTTTCTTCTCATTTTTTTCGTATAAATTCTCTCAAATTCTCTCAATACTCTCAATTCTCTCAAATTCTCTTCTCTCAAATTTTCTCAATACTCTAAATTCTCTCAAATTCTCTCAATTTTCTCAATCCGCGCAATTCTCTCTTAATTCTCCCAATCAATCCGCTCAATTCTCTCAATCCACTCGAAAAATGGCAAGTGGAAGTCGAGTGCCAACTGGCGAAGGTAAGAATATCATGATGGAATCACATCATTCTTTTGATCCTCGTGATTATGTAGATTTTCAAGATGATGAAATCAACATTTTTCCCAATGTGGAGCACATCCCGACGCAAGAAAGTCTTCATCCTCCTACCGAAATATCTACAACAAAGGAGGCGGAGCGGGAACTTACATCTGACATTTAGGATCACTTCACGAAAATGGAAATGTTTTATATTGGTCAAAAAAGGTATGATATAATTTGTAAACATTGTGGAAAAATATATAAATATACAGGTGGACAAGGATATGGAACATTCAAACGACATCTTAGGAGCAAACATCCAACCCAAGCGGGAATCGATATCAGGCAACAACAAATTTCCGGGTACGTCAATCCTAACACTTCCCCTTTATTTCGTTTTAATGAAAAAAATTATAAGGAAGAATTAGGTAAATTTGTTTCCATTGAGTATTTATCATTTAATTTTGGAGAAAGATTTGGTTTTAATCAATTTGTACAAAAAGCATGTGCTCCACAAGCAAAACGTGTTTCTAGAAATTCACTTAAATGAGTAATTAAAGATCTTTACAAAAATGGAAAAAAAGATTTACAAAATTTTTTTATGCAATTTAATGGATGCGTGCATATAGGTAATGATATTTGGAGTGATTATTGGCAAATTTATTCTTACATGGGCATAACATGTCATTGGATAGATGACGATTGGAATATTCAAAAAAGAGTTATTGCATTTAGAGTTTTCGATGGTAAGCATATGGCAAATAATATTTATAAAATAATTAGACAAATTTTAGAAGAATATTATTTGCTTAACAAATTTTTTTCAATTGGTTTTGATAATGCTGCGGTAAATACCGCTTCAATTGCCGATTTAGAAAATATTTGTAAACCCGCTTTTGGCGGAAAATTTTTTCACGTTAGATGTGCTTGTCATGTTTTAAATTTATGTGTACAACATGGTTTGAAAACTCTTGATATTTTTCTTGAACTAATAAAAACGGCGATTCAATTTTTATGGAAACATCCCAAAAAATGAAAGAATGGGGTAGATTTTGTAAAGAAAATGACAAAAAGCCAAAAAGATTTTCAAGAGATGTTCCAACTCGTTAGGATACTACTTTCCACTTGCTTAGTGAATCTTTTGCATATAAAGATTTATTATGTGCATTCATTTCTAATAATATACCTCAGATTAATTTATACCCACAAGAGTGGGGTATTTGCAAATTTTTTTAGATATTTCAAAGGTTTTTAATGATGTAATTTATACTTTGTCCGGTGTTTATTATCCTACTACGTATTTATTTTTAGTAGAGTGTATTAATATTGTCGGAGTTTTTGAGGAATATGAAAAAGATGTTGAATTACAACATACTATAGTAACAATGAAAATGAAGTGGCTACATTATTATAGTGAAATTTCCATAATTTATTTAGTTGCTTGTGTTTTTGATCCGCGTTGCAAATTAGATGGTTTAAGTGATTATTTGCATATGTATTATCAATGTTTACATTATGATACGGTAAATGTTACAACCATACTAAGTGAGGTTAAAAACGTAGTAATAGAATTATATAATGAATTTTATACTAAATATAATTTAGGTGATATTGAATCTTCTCAATGTCACGCCCCGAACCCCATCGAGCTGGCGACATCCCTCTTCGGTCGAATTAGTGCGACGTCCCAGGAAACATCGCTGACCCAACCCAAAACATCATAATCAAATGCAGCGGAAACGATTACACAAATCCCCGACGATATAATCATGGGGTAATAGGGAGAGACAAATCTCCAAACCATCAAACACTATATTACACCCGCAATATATACAATATCCATTACAAGCTAGCACACCTGCAACTTCCGAAACTAACGACCGCCAATAACAAAAAGGAACTAGCGGCCAGTAGACCAACCCTTTGTCAAAAAGGCTCTTCACCAAAAACAGGTCCAACCCCTAAACTTCTAACTAACCCCTAGTCACTCTAGCGGGTGGGGGTCCACTCAGAGTCAGATACATCGAAGTCAGTCTGATTCCCCGAAGACTCCAAAGACTCAGCAGGCTCAGAATCAGCTTCGATCACAATGGGGTCATTTATATCTCCCGATTCCCACGGGACCTCAACCGGTTCCTCATCCTCAAGTTCCATTTCTTCAGGCTCTTCCTCCTGTTCCGCTTCGGGCTCTTCTTCTTTGATTTCCTCCCCGGGCTCTTCCTCGGGCTCCACCTCTGGATTCTCCACTGGCTCCATCTCTACGGGTTCATCGTCTGAGCCTAGATCCATTGGAATCGGTCCTTAGTAAGGTACCTTGGGCTCAGGTTGTGGTTCAGACACCATAGGTGCGGACTCAGCAGGGTTAATCGAAGGGGCCGACTACGCAGGGCTAGGGCCGGTACTAGTCAACTCACCATCCATGGGAGGAACGGTAAAAGGATTCTAGTCCCCAAATGTATCGTAGGGAGCATCGAAACCTCTAACAGGCCCGAATTCCTCTGCCCCATCCCGGAAAGTCCAGGCTGTATAAGTGTGAGTCTGCCACTCTGGGACACCTACGTCTACCTGAAGCTCACTGGTGTGATTAATCCAAGTATACTGTTCATCTACAGGGAACTCTACTGTTGAGTGGTCAAAAAGCATTGGTATTCCAAAACGGTGAGGCAGTTGATTATCCATTATCCAAGTCTGGGGTTTGAAATAGTTTTAAGTAAAACCATGAGATCACATCTCAGCAAGTAACACCCTAAACCCAACCTAGACTAACACGTATCTTTGGTTACATTCAAGCACGCCAATCACACAATCAGTAAACCAGAACAATCGCGGGCACCAACATCTCAACTTGATACACACGAAACTTCACGTGCTAAATCAAGCGTTACCATTAACAACCGATAACATGCCGCCCTCAAAGATGCCATTCAAACCAATACTACACCAATATTCGCATAATAGACACAATATCATACTTTCATCATTTCACTCAGGCACACGCATCCAATTCATTTCTGACCCGCGTAAACACGCCTCAGGTCCAACAACACTTCTACAGCCTGAGTAAACGAACACGCCTCAGGCTCAGTGTCTCTAGCCCGCGTAAACGAACACGCCTCAGGCGCAACACCGATCTCCCTTTTGTAACACAACCCGCGTAAACACGCATAAGGTTGGACAACACTTCTATAGCCCGCGTAAAAACGCCTCAAGCTCAGTGTCTCTAGCCCGCGTGACACGCCTCAGGCGCAACACCGATCTCCTTTTTACGACACAACCAGCGTAAAACGCATCAGGTTGGCGGTCTTCCGGTAAAACCGGGCATCGTCCCGCGTAACACACCTTAGGACGGGTTCAATTCCCCGCGTAAAACGCATCAGGGATTATGTTATCACACATGCTCATATTTTCCATTTATTTTCTGGACCCGCGTAAAAACGCCTCAGGGTATTTAATGATCGTGCAACACATCAATCACCCAATCACATGCCAATTTCATACGACCAACTCGCACACATTATCCAACATATACAAGCTACCAGTAAGCCATGCCAACTCACAATTTTACCAATTCAATTCACACGTGCACAATTAACGCGAATTTTTGCATTTTAAGCCAAATTTCACCACTCACGGGCGTCGTACTCCTACCGACAACCCCAAACCAACATGCATTATGTCTCAAACACCAATATGCATCAATTCAGCCACAGAATGAACAGTGATTCGGCCACCACAAAAAATCACTATAACGGCACATTTAGGCCGTTTTTCACGCAATAAGTCACAATAATCACTCGTAATTGTTCCAATCACAAAATCAATCAATTCTAACCTCCAATCCACCTCAAAAATCATCACAATTTCATCCAAATAGCTCAGCCAAAGCAGTCCAACCATTTCTCTACGAATAACCCCTAAATCTTGCTAAAACGGGCCTGAACTAACCCGAAATTACCCGTTATCCTAGGTGAGGGTTAGAGTATCACTTACTTGTGATTCCACACAAAATCAAGCCCTCAAAGGTGGCTGGACAGAGAGTAAACAGCAGCGGCGGTGGCGTCCCACGAAAAGGGGTACCGGCGACTCACCGGCGTCCACGAGTGGCGGCGATCGGCGGCGATGGGCTGCTGGTTTCTCGGCTGTTCTTGGCTGAAAAGTGGTGGCTGGTGATGGTGTTTCGGCAAAAGGGAAAAACTAGAGAGAGAGAGGGACAGTGGCGGCGGTGATGTGGCGAGGCGGAGAGGTGAACGGCTGCTTGACGGAACGGCGGCGACGGCGGTCAAGGGTGTGGCCGGCTGGCCACTTCACGTGAGGGAGAGAGAGAACAAGGGAGGTCGGCCGAGAGAGGGGTGAGGAGGGAAAAACGTGAGAGTGAGGGGGAGAGAGAGAGAGAAAGAAAATAAATACTAACAATCCAATAATTGGTGTCTACCTCCCAAGGAAATTACCATCTTGCCCTTCTCTCTACTTTCCATCCGACGACCATGATTCAATCTTATCTAAAAATCGACGGCCCATATTGAATCCCATAAAAAATATTCAAGGGCAAAGTTGGAATTTCACAAAAAGTGCAGGGGCAAAACCGTCCAAAAATTTTTATCTCTAAAGTTGGTGTGAAATGACCAAAATGCCCCTCTCATTTATACTTGGCCTTCATAAAATCTCAAGGGCAAAACGGTCATTTTCCATTTTCTTCCAAAATTCCAATTTTCTGACTAATTCGAGCAAATTCAAAACTAACCATGGTACTTCTGACGTCGTCCAAATATTGTATCATGACTATCGAAATTTTCGATGCCCAAACGGTCTCTATTTAATAGCCAAACTCAAATAAACACAACTTGAGCTTATCTCAAACTAACGGGCGGCTTCCAGGAAAATTCGTGTATTCGACCCATGATCGATACTAAATCGAACCATGTTTAAGCTCACTTGAGTCATGGCAACCTCGATTGTCATATGATTGTGAGGATCAATCACTAGTTCTAAAGATCGCGATTATTTGGAACAGGTTTGGGATCGTTTGCAATTTCATATCCTGGCAAGGCGGAATCACCCGCGATCCAATTATATGGCATTCGCAAATTGATCCATGACCAACCTTAGATCGGTCTATATTAGCCCAAAATATCACCTCGACAATCCTTATGGTCGAAAGTCAGTCCATGATCAAGTTTTATGGCCGCGCGAATTAAATTCCTAATTAGCCTTTCCCTACTGGTTAGTATCTCGAGAGTGATCAAGTCTGGGCGAGATTTGCTACAAGTGCGTTATTGAAATCATGCATTTCATAAATACCAAGTGGGTCGAAATTTGGAATGTCACACTCAATCTACCGAGACACAAAGTGAGAGTACAGGTAAAATTAGTAGAGGGTACCAACTTTTATTACATAGACAAAAAAAGCAAAAGGGAGTAATAGGAAATATTTCTGAATTAGAGATTTATCTAACCGTTTCCTTTGAGTTTACTGAATCCGAAGGTAGTACAGGTTTTTTAATTTTGGATTGGTGGAGAGACACGCAAGCCAATACCCAATCCTTTCTCTTATTGCAAAACAAAATTTTGCAACCCCTTGTTCTACGGTTGCGGTCGAACAAGCATTTAGTGCCGGAGGTAATATTTTGGACGAACATCATTCAAGATTAGTTCAAGAATCAGTGCAGGCTCAAGCTTGTGTCGATGATTGGATGAAGGCTCAATACCGACAACAAGAGATAGATCGGAATAATGAATCTAAATTCTTTAACGACGGAGATACCACCGCTACCGGTACCGGTACTGAAACGGGTAGCGACGACTGAGGATAAAAGAACTATTGGAGTTGGCAAATATTTCGGGGACCCTTGTTTCTCATACCGGGTACGCCCACGTGAGCTTAGGGAAACCGAAGTATAATCCGACGACATGTGACCCATGCACACGGAATGCGGGGGTTCGGATAGGCTTAGGTTTTGAGGTCATTTTAGGGCATATATATTGTGTTCCTTTTTTTTTATAGATCATTATAATGAATTGTAAGGCGCTTAATGATAATTTATTAAGTTCAAGCCCCCTCTTTCTCTCTTTTTGTCCCCAAATTTGATTACAATTTATATTGAATAATTCATTATTTCATAATTTCATAATTCATTATTTTTTTATTTCATAATTTATTTTTTAAAATTTTAAATTATGAACCAGAACCGGCCACGAATCGGAACTGCCGGTTCATACATGGCCGGTTCCGGTTCATACATGCCCACGAACTGGAACCGCCGATTCTGAACCGGAACCGGCCGGTTTCGAACCGTGGCCATGACTAGCTAGAGATGACGACAGTATATTAGAGATGATGTGGAGAGGACCTTGAACAAGTGGAGAATAACATATTCTTTACCTGTATTGGAGTTGCACGATGTCCTGCTTTATTCTTGGTCTGTACTCAATTTGTGGGAGGGCTTGTCAGGCTGTGAACCTCTGAGTCCATGATCAATTTTTGTATTGGTGTGTGATGACATACTGCTAGGTTGGTGCATTAACTATCCTCTATATCAGGCTATGAATCACATTGAACCACAATTTTCCCATTTGAGCAGTTTATGCTAGTGTTGTCCACAGAATTCTGTGGTCTCCTAGTGAACATGCGTGCTCGCTCGAGTGCGTATGCTCGAAAGAATCCTTTTGTTACCTGGTCATCTATCAAAACACTTTAGTAAGGATAGTCCTCCATACTTTTTTGGAAAATGACTTCCACTTTTAAAATTAGGAAGTCATTTTCCTTATTTTTAAGCTTGGTATTTTCTGGTCGACTGAAGTCATTTTTCTTTGACCTGCTTATTTTCCCATACCAAGCACTTTGAAAAATGGAAAAAGAAGTTTTCTAGTAAACTATTTTCCTTTAAACAAATAGAGCCTAAGTCAAAATCAAGTTTGGTCTTTCCAAACTACCCTTTGATCATAGCAGAAATATAATTGGTCTTTTTATTTTTTTGGTAAAGAGAAATATAATTGGTCTTTCGGGACCACATACTTCATAAATAATTACCAATTTTCATCTATGCATGACCACCTAATTATGCGCACGTGCATCCCCTTCAACCTTTTTTTTCTTTTCACTAAATCTACATTAACCCTGGTTAACTATATATCCTAAAATAAATTTCTGTAATTTTTTCTTCTATTTATTCTTTTTTTTGTTTTTAATTCTTTCTCTCCACCTTCTTTCTTTGATTTCCTGTTATAAGCTCCTTTCTTTCCTTCACCATAGGCAAACTTCACCATCGACACCACCTACAATATCACGACTGCTCATCTTTCATCCGACACCAGCGAGCTTTGACGAGTGGAAGATTGCCACCTGCCAATGGAGGTGACAAACAGAAGAAGTTCTTCTTCCTAAAATAGCCTAGCTACTGAAGGTGACGGAGACTGGCAAGTGGAGGCGACGGACTACCACCACCAACCACAGCCATGGAAACTGATAACGTAGATTCAGGTGAACAATTCTCTCCTGAGGTTCTGGGTTTTATGCAGCTTGCTATAGATCAGGTAATGCCTGGCACAGCCGAATTGTATTAAGTTAATGGAACACTTGGGCTGAAATGTGAACGATTCGTTTGGTGCTATAATTGCGCGGGAATGTGAAGAATGTATAGTTGACTTTTGAACGAGAGACATTGAATAAGTGTTTCTTCATAAGTGTTGTCTGTGGATGCTTCATAGTGAATCCATTGGTAATCGACGCTACACGCTGCAAAATCAGCAACAATTTCTAGAAGGTATAGCTTTTATTTCTTCGTTTCTGTAGGTGGCAATTTATTGAAAGAAGTAGGTGAAGTCTAGGTTCAAAGGAAAAACAAATGCGGGAGAGTGAAACAAAGGGAAGTAGGGTGTACATGGGTTGCTTCAGCCCCTTTCTCAGGTGAAAAACTGAGCCAATCCAGGTGCTGTAGGTTGGGAGAGAGAGAGAGAGAGAGAGAGAGAGAGAGAGAGAGAGAGAGAGAGGGAGAGGGAGGGTGCTTTTGAGGTGTCTAGGAAATGTGGATGTGTAGTATGTGCCTATCATAAAGATGTGCAATGGGTGATAGGTTTGCCAGGACAATTGAATTATGAGAAACTTTGACCACTGGGATAGGACTCTATCCTCGAGTTTCATTAGGCACTTGAAGAGGCAAAACCATAGAGGAATGAAGAAGGTGCAATGAGACGGCAAGCCACAGGGTGCTTTTGAGGTGTCTAGGAAATGTGGATGTGTAGTATGTGCCTATCATAAAGATGTGCAGTGGGTGATAGGTTTTCCCGGACAATTGAATTATGAGAAACTTTGACCGCTGGGATAGGACTCTGTCGCCAAGTTTCATGAGGTGCTTGAAGAGGCAAAACCATAGAGGAATGAAGAAGGTGCAATTCGGCAAGCCATAGGGTGCTTTTGAGGTGTCTAGGAAATGTGGATGTGTAGTATGTGCCTATCATAAAGATGTGCAGTGGGTGATAGGTTTGCTAGGACAATTGAATTATGAGAAACTTTGACCACTAGGATAAGACTCTGTCGCCAAGTTTCATGAGGCGCTTGAAGAGGCAAAACCATAGAGGAATGAAGAAGGTGCAATGAGATGGCAAGCCACAGGGAGAGGTTGCTTGACAGTCGAGTCCTTTTGCCACTTGCAAACTTTGGCACCTAGGGAGAATTGAAAACGAAATTTACTTGGAGCGTGAGCATAATATGAACATCGGTTGTGCCCATGGATAACTGGTTAGGTTTTTTCTTTGGCCTTGTGGCCTGTGGATATGTAAAAGAAAAAAAGAAAAACAGAGTTTACATAAGTTATTCAGTAGAATAGAGACAAAATCACAAAAGCTGATTGCCAATTATGATTTCTGAGGGCTTCACAACGGTTTTATGGATCTCTCTTTCTCGTCATGTGCCTTAATATTTGTAAAGGAAAATGACCCAGAAGCTAAAACTCAAGGAAGCTTCTTGAATGTTTGAGTGAAACCTCATTAATGGAAAGAAAAGCTTCTAAGGTACCCATGATAGGACACACTAGAATCAACAACATGTAGTTTCTCAAATTTGTTCTTGTTTTAGCTGTACTGTTGTTAGAGCCATATCATTTTAACCGTTAAGTGGGATTTGCATCTGTATTACTGGATGAGTATGGGGTGATAATCATTGCTTGGAAGTTAGTGACCAGTATACAGGACCTGCAAGACCTTGATCATATAAGTATGGGACATGCATTTGTTCCATTAGTAACTGTATATTGATACTGAAATATTACTACTGCTGACAACGTGATGTTGATTTCCTCTTGAATTTGGCTTTATGCATGCATGAAAGAATTTCTGACTCTTATTCTTATAATTTTTCTCCTAACAAGTAACAAGACCTATTTGCTTTTCTTGTATAAGGCAAAGCTTGCTTTGGACAGCCTTGAAGCTCCAGTTGGGTAAGATACTGATTGTCTGTAACTAGGTGCATTTCATATATGTTACTTCATTTTCTAATTAATATGATTAGTATTTCCATCTTATTAGTGAATGATTTCAGATTGGACTCTTTGATTGAACAGCTGTGTGATTATTGAGGATGGGAACGGTATTGCGGCAGGAAGAAACCGGACTAACAAGACATGGAATGTATGTTTATCATTGCTTCTCCACCCCCTTCTATAAATTTTGGCCGATTGCACTTTGTTATTGTTCCGAATTAATACCCTCGAATCATCCACTTGTAGTTTATTGTTGATCATTTCATGTTTCTCCGTTAATATGTATTTATTAGATAATAAAATAATAAATCTGATCAAATCTGTTTAAAAGTGAAATTATCCATGCATTATTAGGCTGTAAGGGGCTTTATTCCCATTGCTCTTCATAAAATATGGCTACGGTTAACAATAACAACAATCTTGCGTTATTATGCACAATGTTTTACGTTTTTTGTTTACCATTGTGCTCTGTCTGGAACCATATTTTTATCTGCTTTTGTGAAGTTCCTAAAATTGTTCTCTTTGGCTGTATTTAGCTAGACTTTTGGTTTACTTAAATGGTCTAAAAATGCATTGTGACCATTGTATTGCCTTTTAAGTTGTAAGAACCTGCTACTTGGGCACAGTTCTTCATACAATGACCATTTACACAACTAGTTTAAGCCTGATTTCTGGTAGGGATCATCTCTTATCTAGGGTCTGTTTAGTAACATTTATGTTTCTCTGTTTTTCTATTATTTTGTTTCTCGGAATAGAAAAAAGAACAGAAATCCATTTAGTAACGTTAGTTAGTTTTTTTGTTCCCCGGAACAGAAAATTGTTCTTGGAATAGATTTAGAACAGAAATAAGAAGTAAAAAAAATCTACTTTTCTGTTTCTGGAATAAAAAAAAAACAATAGAGAAGCAAGATCAGCTCTTCATTTTTCAAAAGATATTCACATACTAAACCCTAAAACCCCAAATCCTAAACCTTAACCGTCAAACCTTAAACGTTAACCCTCAAACCCTAAACCCCAAAATCCTAAACCTTAACCCTAAACCCCAAAACCTTAAACCTCAATACCCAAACCCTAAAACCCATAACACTAAAATGAAAAACCCGAAACCCTAAACTCACCCCAAACCACAAAACCCAAATCCCTAAAACCGTAAATCCAAACCCTAAACCCTAAAATCCCAAACTCAAAACCCGAAACACTAAACCCCGAAACTCCAAACCTAAAATCCTAAAACCTAAACCCTAAAATCGTAATTCCAAACCGTAAATCCTAAAACGTTAAACCACAAAACCCGGAACCCTAAACCATAAACTATAAACCCTAAACTCTATACCCTAAATCCAAATCCCAATACCCAAAACCTGAATCCCTAAAACCATAAATACTAAACCACTAAACCCCAAACCCTAGAATCCGAAACGCTAAACCTAAAACCCCAAACCCGAAACTCTAAAACCTAAACCATAAAATCCAAAATCTAAAACCCAGAACCCCAAACCCTAAACCTCAAAACCGAAATCCTAAAACCTTAACCCCTAACCCCAAATCCTAAAATCCTACACCTTAAACTGCAATTTCCTCGACAACCACTCGATATTTGATTTGTCTATGAGGAGTAATTTTCTTTATAATTGTATTAAGGTTATCCAATTCTATATCATAATATATTATTATTCTATTTCTAGTCCAATTTTATCCAAATATGAATTGTTAAGTGCCCTAAACAGCAATTTCCTCAACCATCTCCCGGTATTTGCTTTGTCTATAAGGAGTAATTTTCTTTATGATTGTATTAAGGTCAGCCAATCCTATATCATAATATATTCTTATTCTATTTCTAGTCCAATTTTATCCAAACATGAATTGTTAAGTCTCCGCCGACAATTTCATAATTAAATGAAAAAATTGGGAGTAAAAATATTTAGTGTCCTGCCAAATGCATTTCTGTTCTTTTTCTACTCCGGGAATAGAAATTTTGTACAGTTACTAAACGCATTTTTTTGCTCAGAAACTCTTCTAGGGAATAGAAATAGAAAAAACTATTTCTGAACAGAAATTATTTTTAGGAACAGAAATGTTACTAAACAAACCCCTAATAGTCTATTTCTATAATCATTTATAGTCATGAGATGAGGTGACAATACATTGCTCTCATGACTATAAATGATTTTATGGATAGCAATGAATAGTTGATGTGAAAAATATTTGGCCCTTTTAGTATCTTGTGGAGATTAATAAAAAAACAAAGGCACCTTGCTACAGAGGTATATTAAAAAAATACTATTAAAAAAGGTGGAGGTGGCTCATCCAATAAGAAGCCTCTTTTTCCTAGTGAGATTCTCAGCAACTTCAAGTGAGTAAAACTTGTTGACTTCATGTAGTATATGCCTTGATCAATCTTATATATACTCTTAATCAGTTAACTTGAAGGAGAAATATTTCTCATGACAAAGCTCCTAGGGTTGATATGCTTGCTTCGTTTTTCCCCTTGTGCTCTCATGGGCAACGAGACATGCAGAGATGGAAGCTCTTGATGTTCTTCTTCTATAGTGGCAGAGGACTGGATTTTCGGCTGCAGAAGTTGCAGAGAAGTTTTCAGCATGCTCCCTTTATGTGACATGTGAACCATGCATAATGTGTGCAGTAGCATTATCGATCATTGGTACATCCGTTGATCCTACTGAAATAAAACCGAACTTTCCTAAAATTTGTTTATTTATGATTAGATGACTCTCTCCCGTTTAGATTTAAAGGAAGTATATTATGGCTGTGCAAATGAAACATTTGGAGGCTATGGGTCAATAATGTCGTTGCATTCAAGTAGCTCTGAGGCACACATTAGGTCAGTTCATGAACTTGCTTTTGCTGCTGGTTTTGTATTTACATAGCTTTACTTTGAAATTGTGACATATAACAATTGACAACTAAAGCTTACTGGAGGTTTATGATTCATTATGTTGATGACTGATGGATGTGGGTTCGTAGTGATTCTGCATGTTGTTGCCACGTCAGATATTGCAACACATAACCACGAAAATAAATGGAGGTTTATGGAACTAATTTTCCATCTTTTCTGTTCTTTCCTCAGTCTAAATGGAAGAAAATGGTGTCTCTGGAAGCATTAAGAGGTCAAGTTTATATTTATTCTTTCTTTTCCTGCTTTGTTTCCTTTTTCTTAAATTCTCGGTGACTTGTTAGACATTTCGGTATTCTTTGTTTGCCCTAAAAAGTTTATAGTTCTGGGAAGTGCCACAAGTTAAGCTAACATTAGTTTCTTTTTTCCTTTTCCCTCTCCCCTGTTTCTTCATCTCTTCTTCCTACATGAGAGCATGTGCCTGCTAAACTATGGTGTATGGCTTGTGTTTCCAGTATGATATTTCAACTGTCTGACGTTGTTATGAGCTAACATTTCATGTTTCCTACGCTTGTTCAGAACTAATCAATTTTTTGCTCTGACTTTGTTGAAATAAAAGTTAAAACGTAGTGAAACAGGATCTGTTTCATTGTGATTTGAGCAGTACATGAAGTTGCTAATCTAGATTACGGACATTATTTTTCTGTTCAAATTGTTAGTTTTGAAAGAACAAGCTCAAGTACTGGGGGAAGAAGCAAGAGATGTACCAAGGATGCATCTAAGCAAAAAGTTCAGGGAAAAAAAAACCATGAAAACTCAATACTTTTAGAGCTTGAAATTTACAGTTATGTTTCGATTCATAATCTGATTATGTGTCAAAAGCATTCTGGGATGCATCTGCCTGATTTATGAATGTTTCTAACTTTTTTCTTGTTATTCTTGCAGTATTGGGAATTCTGGATCAAAGGGTTTCAAATGCTGTGGAGGTATAATGGCATCAGAAGCCAATTCTCTTCTACAAGATTTTTATGAACGAGGAAAACCTAATGGTATAAATGGCAATCAACCATTTTAATCAGTTGTATTGTCTGTTCGAAAGAATGTTATTATAATGCAGTTTGCACCTATTTACATTAGATAACCTAAGGGAAATGGTAGTTTGTTTTCAATGGGCCCATGGTTAAATACTTTCTAAGAGGCTTTTATGAGCATAATAGAGAAATTCTACCTGTGAACCAAAGTTTTCTTCATCAATCAATGAAGTTGAGATTGTGCCTGCTAGCAACGTCTCTCTGAAAGACCCTTCTAGAAAAATTTATCTTTTAGAGCCTAATACGACGGTCTTCCTAGCACTAATCCCCTTCCATATTGATTAAGAAGAATTCAGGAAGCCTCTTTTTATTTCTACTTTTCAATCAATTCTCTCAACCAGCTAGAGAAAGAACATTTCATATGTTGCTTCCTCTAGACTCAGTATACCTAGCCGGATTGCCATTTGAAAAATGGGATGTCATGTCCTTGGTTAAGGAAAAAGATGAAGTGCAGTATCTTAATAGTTGATAATCCATTGGTTAGACTCGTTAGAGAGAAATATCTTCTTCCTTGATCCCTGTCGTGAATTACTAATTATATATGGTTCTTGGTCGAGCAATTGTCCAGTTTGTGCTCTTCAGTTGCAAATATTTCAAGAGACTGATCGGACCAGAACCTTTTCATTCCTCTGAGATAATTAGTACGCTTTGGAAACTCATTACATACAGAAAAGATGGTCTTTAATAATTGACCTTTGCAATGATAAAATCAATTTGGGTCATGTTTCTTCTTTGTTTTGTTGAACCTTGTTACATGAAATATCATTTCTCTTCTCCTTTTTTCCCCTCCTTTTCAATTCATTCTCTGTTTATGACATTGTGGAATCTATGATTTGTTTATATATATGTATGCTGAATCCTAATCTTTGATTTTCAGCTCCAAAGCCTCACAGGTCACGGGTTACTCAGGCTTCTCATTAGATCTACGTGCATTGATTCTTCCTGTTGAGTCTTCTTATGCCTTTGCACAACTAGGTAAGACCTTTGAACTTATGATTCCTTGCTTTTCTGAACATAATGTACATCATGTATACTATTTTGAAGCACCTCTGCTGCATATTGAACGATGATCAGTTACTTGTGCATATAATAAATGGGCTGCATGCTGTGACCTTTCTGTAGTGTAGCTGTTAACAATGGAATGGCATGGATTAGGGCGCTGTGGCAATGTCTCTTGCTGTGGCAGTATGATATGATGCTCATGCGACGATTGAGTATACCTACAGCTATAAATTCTCTTGTATGGTAATATTTAATCACGAGGCAATATAAAGGTCTTCAAAATGAAGTTAGACAACATCCTTGCTCTTCATTCCTGATTCTTGGTTTATTCTAATCATAATGGTCATTATTCTTCAACTTTCCTGTCTCCTTTACCAAGCTGGTGATGGCTTGTGTTACGACAGCAAAATTTTCGGTTTCCATTAATGGCAAATTGCATGGCTACTTTGGGAGCTCTAGGGGGATTCGCCAAGGAGACCCTCTATCGCCTTACCTTTTTATTCTGGTTATGGAGATCTTCTCGGGCATTCTAAAGGCTAAAACTGATATGCCGGATTTCCACTGGTTTTGGCGATGCAAAAAGACCCGGTTATCGCACCTCTTCTTTGCGGATGATGTACTGCTGTTCGCAGAAGGTCACTTGAGGTCAGTTCAACTGATAAATGAATCTCTCCTCTTGTTCTCTGATTGGTCTGGATTAAAACCGAATAAGGCGAAGAGCAACATCTTCATCACGGGAGGGACTCAGGCGTTGCATGACCAGTTAATTCAATGCCTCGGGTTTCAGCAGGGTACATTGCCATTTCGTTATCTTGGTGTGCCTATTATCTCAACCAGACTGCGTAAGGTGGACTGTAAAGCCTTGATTGATTCTATCACGGCTCGTGCCCGTTCTTGGTCCCAACGCTTTCTTTCCTTTGCTGGTCGCCTACGACTTATAAAGTCGGTCTTGCATTCCATTCAAGTATCTTTGGGCCACCATCTTTTCTTTACCCAAATCGATTGCATAGTATTGAGGCGTTTCTGCGGCAATTCCTATGGAAAGGTCCCGACCTTGGAGTTGGTGGAGCTAAAGTAGTGTGGAAGGCTGTTTGCTTACCCAAAGAGGAAGGCGGCCTAGGCATCCGGAGACTTGTTGAATACAACAATGCTATGACTTTAAAGCACATTTGGCTTCTCTTTACCGACAAAGAATCCTTGTGGTGTAAGTGGATACACTCCACCTTTTTAAAGAAGGCAAATTTTTGGCTTGTGCCCAAACCTACCTTCTGTTCTTGGACATGGAAGAAAATCCTTGATATGCGGTTATCTGCTCAAGCTATGTTCCGATGGAAGATTGGAAATGGGCACTCTGTATCCTTCTGGTTTGACTGGTGGCACAGCAGGGGCCCGCTATACTTGCTTTTTAGTAATGCGGAGATCTATCAATCGCGCATTCCTCGGGATGCTACAGTGCGATCTTTCTACGAAGGTTCTTGGCAACCTTCTAACACCCTTGCCACTATTATGGGTTGGATGGATCCCCTTCCGTCTATTGTGGATAGCTTGTTGGACAGCTTCGGTTGGACACCTCATCCTTCTAATTCCTTTTCTGTTACTCTTGCTTTGAATCATATCCGAAGGAAATGGCATCCAACCCCCTGGCATTCCTTCATTTGGGATCGGCACATAGCTCCTCGTCATGCTTTTCTCCTTTGGTTAATATCCCTTAACCGGCTACCTACCCAGGTATTCTTGTTACAAAATCGCAGGATTGCCGATGCTCTCTGTGCCTTTTGTGGATCTACACCAGACTCAATCAACCATCTCTTCTTTGAATGCACTTCTACCAGTAGATTGGCTTCTCTTTGGGCGACAAATTGCAGGCTACCTTGGCGCAATCGTCCCTGGCAAGAACATATCCTCTAGGCTATGAAAGTTTGCGGAGGATCTTCGTTTGCCCACCGCATTTCTAGATTTTCCTTTGGTGCTCTATGTCACATTATTTGGACCGAAAGGAACAACGCTATCTTCAGGAACAAAAGCGTTTTCATCCCTGGTATGCGTAAGCATCTCTTCAAAGTCATGAAGGACAAAGCTATTTCCATGGGGACAGTTGAGGATACTTATAGGAACCGCATTGTCCAGAGAAAGTGGGACCTTCCTCCTTCTATCTTTGATTAATGACGATTATGGCTGATCTGGTGCCTTTTGGAGGGGATTCCGGAGTTGTGGGCTTCACCTCCATGGTTCGGTTTGGCCCGGCTTATTGTGGTGGTTTTGGTTTCCGGCGCCTTTTGTCTTGCTTGGGTAGTCTTGCTCTCGCTGTTCCGGGGCCCTCTTCAGAGATTGCCGGAGTTTTTGGCGTCGCCCATCCAATCTAGGGCTGGATTGGTTATCTTTGTCTTCTTATTTCTTTTTCCATGTTCTTAGCCGTCCTTCGGCTTGTTATATAGTTCCTGCTGGACCCTCTTGACCTTGTATGGACATTACTATGTCCTAATATGGTCATGAGCTGGTTTGGGCTTAGGTTGTACTTTGTGATTTGGAAAGTTATACATATTCTTACCTTACCAAAAAAAAATGGTCATTATTCTTATTCTTGTCAGTTAATCTCTTAATTTGACTAAACCTAAAGTCAAACTTGCAGTTCACGGTAATTCCCATTCTTGAGGTGAACTCATCGCAAAATAACTTACGAACTAATAGTTTTGTGATCCTTTGTATACTACATGTAAAGTGCAAATCTGGATGCGACATCGTTGGTGCATACTCTAGCATAATAAGATTTTATGCTGTTTGTTTTGTGATGTCAGAAACAGTTAATGGTGATTATTGTCTCAAAATCATAAAAAGTTGTATAATCATAGTGTTGTTCAAATAGCCCTTTAAGTATAGAGATTCGTGTGAACGTTATTGACGATAAAGTATCTACAAATGATTCAGTGCGCTTTGACCGACAATGCATTTTCGTTTACTGCTTTTTCGATCACAGAATTTCATCAAGGGACCTAAGAAAGGAAGCGTGATGCATGTCCGGATCAGTTTTTGCCTTGATGTTTATGTGTTTTCTAAGGATTGCAGCTGTGATCACAAGTACATTTCATGCTTTAACATGATTATCAGATTGTAAGATAATTTATGGCATAACCCTGTGTAGGCATCAGCTTTCTGATGCTCATTTTTGTTATCAAAATATTCTATAATCCAACCTGATTTTTTTATGAGCTTTCGAAGTTTGAGGCAATTCTAGGCGTGCTCTTGATGTGTTTGAGCTTCATAATTCTGGTCTATATCATGTGTGATCCCTAACGGTCTGCAACCTAATGGGCCAGTGCCCAGACATAGGCCCAACAGTACCGGGCTGTGCCGTGCGCCGCTAATACCATATCCTCTTTATTGTATACGTCATATGAAGAAACAAGGCTCCAATCCTAGGCAAACAAACCTCTTCCAATCAACCTTGGCCCCATGAGTATTTTCTGACCTTCCTTTACACAAATGCTGGGCATTTCATACCAACTTTCTTGGCTTAACAAAATTTTGACAATTATAGTTTATCAAGTTGTAAAATGCGACAAACTTGATCAATTGCGGTCTACCTGCATAAATGAAGTGTTTTTACAGTCCATGCCGTCGTTCCATTTGGAATCTTCCTGATCAAAGACCTACATCGTTTGTCACTTAGTCTACCAGGGGTAAGAGAAAGATCCTAAACCTTGACAGACAAATTTCCACATTTAAAGCCACTCAATTGAAGCAACTTAGCACAGTATCGATCCTCATATCCAACCAAAAATAATTGTATTTTATTAGAATTCAATTTCAATCTGGAGAACCTTTGGAATATATGGAGTACATTGAAGATTAATCAAGTCCCTGACCTAGGTACTGAAGGTTTCTAATTGACCACAATAAGCTATTGGCGACTCTTGTATAGGATTTTCGTAGGTTTAATTAGTTGAAATGAATTTCCTGACATCGCGCAATGTAAAGGTTCAGGAGAACTCGTGATGATTGAGAACCGTTGGTCCCTTAACTCGACGTTACCTCTAAATCCGTCTCCCGACCGTTCAGGAAGTCGTGACAGCCCTCCAAGCCACCATTCAAACTAAGAGAGAAACAAGGAGTAGTAACACAAGGTTTAATCCACATTACAATTTATTGAAATTTTAGTGAAATAATACAAGCAAGCAAGCAAAATTTCCCAATTTACCGAAACAAGTGCCTATGTTATATCAGCCTTGATCATCCAGTAATTGTAAAAGCTCACGAGATAATGTCCCAAATCTCAGATGCGAAACCTACACCCAAGTCTCCAAGCGCTTCTTTAAACGTGCGAGTCATGCAACTAGTGACAGTCCCGCGGTCTCTGGACACCTTAAGAACGAAAAGCCAGATGAAACTCGGGAGGTTCTGGACATATTTCAATATCTAGATGTTCATTCGTTCACAAAGATGATCATGGGTTGCCAGCGAACTGGCTGCCTTGACGATGCCCTGAAACTGTTCTACGAAATACCCGTGAGAGATGCAATTTGCAGGAACACAATGATCAAAGGCTGCTTAGACTGCGGGGACTTGATGATGGCGGAAGAGCTTTTTGATGAAATGCCCGAACCAAGTGTTGTTTCATGGACGACAATGATAGATGGGTTCTTTCGATTTGGACAAGTTGAACAGGTAGAGAGATTTTTCAAACAGATGCTCATAAGGGATCTTGCTGCATGGAATGCGATGCTTCATGGGTATTGTGAGAATGCGAGGGTTGATGATGCTGTGAAATTGTTTGAGCAAATGCCTTCTCGAAATGTGATTCCATGGACTCCAAGGACTAGCGGGCGTGACCAAAATGGTAAGAGTGAAGAGGCTTTAATCCTTTTTGAGAGAATGTTCGAGTCTGGTGTTGTTCCCAATTCGAGTAACTTGACATGTGCATTGAGTGCCTGTGCAAATGCATCATCTTTTCCTCTTGGTGTGCAGATTCATGGTCATGTTTTCAAGTCAGGATTCTGCCTTAGTCGATTTGTATGTGCTTCTGTCATCACGTTCTATGCTAATTGCAAGCGCATTGAGAAAGCAACCCAAGTCTTCAATGAAGCAGTTTATAGGAATGTGGTCATATGCACGGCTCTTCTAACTGGTTATGGCTCGAATGGTAGGCATGAAGATGGCCTGGAGGTGTTCAGTGACATGATGAGAACAAGTGTTCTTCCTAATCAATCTTCTTCTCTAAGTTCTTTAAACTCTTGCTGTAGTTTTAGAGTCTCTAGATCGAGGTAAGGAGGTCCATGCGTCAGCTGTAAAGCCGAAATTGGAAAGTGATGTTTTTGTTGGCAATTCTCTTGTAGTCAGGTATAATAAGTGTGGAGGCATTGATGATGCTGTTGTAGTGTTCAAAAGACTCGGGGAGAAGGACATTGTCACCTGGAATGTCGTTGTTTGCGGGTTTGCACAACATGCTTGAGGGATGTGGGCTATGGAGTTGTTTAGCCAAATGATTCGCAGACTGGTACAACCAGATGAGATCACACTCACGGGACTACTTTCTTCCTGTAGTCATTCTGGGATGTTACAAAAGGGGAGGTGCTTGTTCAGATACTTTAGTTAGAACACTTCCAGTGAATTGAAGCATGAGCATTATGCATGCATGGTGGATGTGCTAGGATGATGTGGGAAGCTAGAGGAAGCAGAGGATATTGTAAGAACATGCCCTTTAAAACTAACTCCATAGTGTGGCTTGCTTGGCTTAGTTCTTGCAGGATGCATTCTAACCTAGATTTGACAGAAAGAGCTGCAAACTATATTCTTGACCCAAAACCACATTGTAGTGCTGCTTATGTTTTACTGTCCAACTTCTATGCTTTTGCTAATAGGTGGGGTGATGTCTCGAGATTAAGAGTGACTATGAGGGATCAATGGATTGTGAAGCAACCAGGTAGCAGTTGGGTTACTATAAAGGGGCAAAAGCATTTATTTCTTTCTAGGGATAAATCTCACCGTTTGAGTGAGAACATATATTGGAAGCCGGATTGGTTGAAACTGAAGTTGAAGGAATCGGGTAACGTTCCAAATAAGAGGTTCTCTCTCCATGACATGGAAGACGAACAGAAGGAAGGGTCATTATTACTATCAAGGGTAGTACAATAACTGTAATGAAGAATCTTTGCATTTGTGGGGAATGACATTTTGCAATTAAACTTACTGCAAAGATTGTTGATCGTGAGATGGTTGTGAGAGATTCCAGCCGCATTCATTGCTTTAGGAGTGGCATTTGCTCTTGCGGGGATTATTGGTAGCGAGGGCATGAGGTTATTTCTCCTGTCATGAACCTGTAAGCATCCTGAGTTTGCTCGTTGTGTTAAGCATTGATGAGAGTGGAGCTGCTCTATGAGCACTATACAATATTGGCTTACTTTAATTGTTGACATAATAGATAATGCATCCATGTGGAATCCATGGCTTTTTTATCAGCTTTGGTTTAGTCTAGGAGGCTAAGGGAATTCAAACATTTCTTAGCTGTATGTGTTGGGCATGTGGAAAGTTGGAGACTTGGGAGGAAATCTTGCTTTGGATGACATTGCCATCCATTGGCTCCATGCAGGGATTTCTGTTGAGAGGTGAGTATTTATCACTTGGTTTATGGCTTTGAAGCCACCAGAAAAAAAGAAACTATTTAGACATAAGATATCCCTTCTGCAGAATTAAATTAAGGGAGAAAACTTAGAGCCTTGGAAATAGCTACTTTCCATCTCTCTCTAGGAAAGAGAGAGAGAGAGAGAAATTGGGGCATTTAGAGAGAAGGAAGTACCACTTGGTAAAAGAAAAGAAACCCACCCAAACAAAAGAAAGGTTCCTGCCCTGCCTCCTCTTTTTTGATTCCTTTTTTTGAAAACTCCCATTAACTCTTCTCCTCAACACCTCTATTACATTCTTAGAGCCCATCTGTCTCCTCATTAGGTCAATGAGATATAACAAAAGCTTCTTAATCTCTGGATGAAATTTAACTTCACCTAAAGTTCTCTCACAATTTTGCTGGATCTCTTCAACAAATCGACAGTACCAAGTGGGGCTAGTTTACTTGTGGTGCCAAAATTAGTACTCTCATGGTTTTTTGTCTTGTTCAAGTTGAGCAGATGTTTGGATAGAAACTAGTAGTCATAAAAGCACAATAAAATCTCAATGGTCTAGCACAATTGATCAGTTATCGACACTCACTTATGTGTTGGATGAGAAGTAGAAACTTTTTATTTTAATAGTGATTAGTCAACTCGTCATTTTGCTTTTCCTATGGATTATTTTGTGTTATGTGTGGTTGAAGTCCATAACTCTGGTGCCATCTATTTTCTTAAGTCTTGCGAATATGTGGCTGGGGCACCCAATTGCCTGAGTCTTCCTTGTAACATTTTGAATTCGACCCACTTTCGTGATCAATGAAATGGATATGTATTCCTCATTTCGTTTTAGTGAGTCTCGCCCGGAACTGATTATTCTCGGGATATTGACCAATAGGGAATGGCTAACTAGGAAAAACGGTACGTGGACCCAAGAACTCGACCGTGAATCGAGCTCCGATTTCGAGGAACGACGAGGGAATATTTTGGGCCAATGTGGGCCGATCCAAGGAGGGTGACGGATTTGGCTTGGCCAACGACGTACGATTGGATCACGGGTGATTCCACACGACCGAGAGTACGCGTGGCAAACAATCCCAAACTTATTCCGAACGATCGCAACCCCCGGAACTAGCGATAAATCCTCGCGTTCTCTTGAGAATCGAGACCGTCACGACTCGAGTTTTCTAAGTCGATACGCATAACCCCTAAACAGCCGCCCGTTAGTGAGAGACGCTAAAATCGCATTTGAGCGAAATTAATCGTGGAATTGAATCCGGACTTAAGTGTCGAATTTCACGGACGTACGTGACTATTTTTGCAAGGACGACGTCGTATTAGTGTGGTCAGTCATATTTGGGATCGGTATGGTCGAAAAATGAAACTTTAGACCGGAAGTGGAAAATTACCGATTTGCCCCTGGACCCCTAAGTGTTAATTCCGAATTTTTGGGGTTTAATTTAGACTAATCAGCCCCTATTATTGCCAAAAATCAAGGACTAAATTGCCCCTAGATATTTTTGCAAGAGATGATCCTAACCATTGAATTGAGGACAAGATGGACATTTTTGGTGGGTTTGGTCAACCACCCCACTCACCATTTTCTTCAAAACTCCCTCTCAATCTCTCTCTCCTCTCACTCTCACCATCTTCCTCAGGCCACTCCTTCCCCTCTCGCCACTCTCTCCATTTCCTTCCCTCTCGACCGCACGAAGGAGACGCCGGAACAGCCCGCCGCCGCCCGCCGGTGCCGCACGCCGCTCACCACAGCCCGTCCGCCACCATCTTGCCTCATCACCGCCCCCATTCGACCGACTCTCTCTCTCTCTCTCTCTCTTCCTTCTCATTTCGGCACCATCACCATCACCGTCGCCCCCTTGCCGTGTGAGCTAACCGAGAGTCGCCCACCGTCCGCCGCCGTGAGGACTGCCGGAGCGCCACCACTGAACCGGCTTGAGCCAGCCACCGTGCAGCCCATTCCTCCTCCTTGTTCAGCCATATTTGGAGCTTAAGACCTAATGAGTACAAACCCTAAACCCTAATTAGGATTATGTACACTTTAGACAAGTTTTAGGGGTAATTAGGGTATTTTAGGGGTTGATTAAGTGGCCATTGATTAGGGCTGACTTTGTGGCTATTTTGGTGGTTTAGTGTGATGATTTAAATGCGATTTGGTGGCCTAGAATGGGCTGGTTGTTGGCTGATCATTATGGACTTAGTTTGGACAATTATGTGGATTAAAATGGGTGCAATGTGCGGGCTGAGTAGTGGCTGATTGTGTGGTGATTTAATGGCCTAATGTGATGATTTGGAGGTGGATTAGCAGCCTAGAGTGGACTGTTTAAGGGCTGATCATGACGGGCCGAATTGGGCCAGGTGTGATTAATTTGCGATTTAATTGTGAGTCGCCGAGTGTGCCTTGATTTGCTTATGTGGTGGCCGAATTATGCATGAATTGAGATCAATTATGAGATGCCATGTTGTTTGCTTGATGTGACTGAGAATCGAGATGCTTGGCGGGTTATGAATGTGCATATCGAGCATTGGCATAACATATGCATTATGCGAGTGTGCACGAATGGCATGAGCATGTGATCACCTAAATCGCCCTGATGCGTTTTACGCGGGGTTCAGTTAATAACTGGTGGATGTGTACGTGAAATCACATAAAACCCCGATGCGTTTTACGCGGGACGATGCCTGGACTACCGGAAGATGGCCAACCTGATGCGTTTTACGCGGGTTATGTCATGAGCCTGATGCGTTTTACGCGGGCCGGAGATCGATTGATGAGTAAAAGACCTGATGTGTTTTACGCGGGTCGGACCTGATGCGTTTTACGCGGGTCGGTGAATAAATGGAAAATTGGCAAGTGTGCAAGTGTGCAAAAGTGCATCGATGAGACATGAGCATGAGTATGAGCATGAGCATGTGCATGACATGCGTCGTGGCCAAGTGATATTGCGTATGTGTCATGGCTGGGTTCTGTACTATTATTATTAGTCTTACGTGCCTAACCTGCAGGGTCAAGAATATATTTGATTGGGCCGGGGGCCTAAGTCGTTCGATTGTTGCATTGTGTGTTTGGTTTATACTTGTCCGGAGGTGCATGTTAGCCTAGTTTAGGTTTAGGGGGCCTACTCGCTGAGATTTATTCTCATTGCTGTTTAAACCTCACTTTTCAGACCCCCGACCTTGAGATGGCAGAAGCACCGCTTCGTTTTGGGATCCCGTATCGCATAGAGCGATCGGTGACGGAGTACCTCGTAGGGAACGGGGAGACTTATGTTAGGTATTACAATATAGTTTGGGTCGATGAGGGCGGGTCACCGTTCCGAGCCCATCCTTATCTCGCTTGGTGTTTTCGGGACCAGTTCGACACCCATGGACCCCTTAGGACCTTTGATGTCCCGTTCGATGCGTTAGGCCGGTCGGATCCGCAGGCTATTGATGGAGAGATCGTGAGCCCCGCTATCACGTCCGAGGAGGATTCTGACCCTCAGCCAGTCGTCATCGGGATGGATACCGAGTCCGAGGGAGAGGAGCCAATGGAATGGGAGTCTGACATCGAGCCGGCGCCGGAGCCTATGGAGCAAGAGCTTGAGCCGGAGGATGATTCCGGGGTGGAGTCAGTGGATGCCGAGTCCGAGCCGGATTCGATGGATTCTGAGTCCGAGTTGTCTGACGATTCGTCCGAGTCCTCAGGATCCGATCCGGACTGGTTGCCCTAGGGTTTAGTTTTGACCATAGTTAGGTAGGACTGACACTTTTTTATAGGTGCCCTCTCTAGGTTTAGTACTCTGACCGCCCGAGCCACCTACCCCTTTTTGACGTTAGTGGCTGCTGACCCGTTTTGGTGTTTTGTAGATCTCTGTTATAATGAATATTGTAAATCCCTGTTATTAAGGCAAGTTGTATTTATTGTGTTTATTGCTATCCCTGGGTCATATTGTTTTATATTGTTCGGGTGTTATGTTGCTTCCGCATGTGCATTGTTCTCTGTGTTGGGTTTTGGGTCGGCGACGTGTCCTGGGACGTTACACTGAATCGACCTCAGTAGGGTTGTCGCGTGCCGTGGGGTTCGGGGCGTGACATTCCTGACCACATTGGAGAACAATCTTGTTCATGTTGAAGACGAATTTCACAATACCTCTGCCAGTAATATTCTAGCACTAACTTGTAGGATTCCTTTTTTCTATGGATGAAAGTTGGATCTTTGAGTGAATTTTAATTCATAGTCCTGACGATGCATACTTGAACTTAGTTTGCTTGTTGTAGGTTTCAGGTTGTGCTTACCACATTTAACACTTTCCACAAATGGAAGTTACACTGGGCGTTACATTTGAAGCTGTGTGTGCATTAAGAGAAAAGATTATCATTTTTTGTTAGACTATTGATGTTCTTTGGCCTCCTTAAACTTGCACATTATGTCAAAATGGGGAGTTGTCTCCCAAAATGTATGCATAAACTATGACAACTTTGCTTCTTCTGCTTTACTAGGTACACGAAATGCTAACACTCCTTGCCCTTGAGTTACTTTTCATCTTGCTGTTATGTTTAGAAAGTGTGAATTCATTATGGTCTTATTTGAAGCACTAGTTTTGTTTCGAGGTTAGAGGTATAAACTTTGAAAAACTTACTCTTTTAACATCTGGTCTGGAATGTTGTAATTCTTTGACTATTAGAAAGTACTGTTTTCATATGTAGGGTAAAACAGAGTTCCGTCATTTGTTTACATGTGAATATGATTGACATCCAAGAGGCCTAGACTTGTCATTCTTTAGAGTCGTGTCACGCTGTGATCAAATTCACAATAAAACTTTCTTAATATTCATACCTGCTAGCTTGTATTAGATGTTTATAACATAGCATACAGGTATGGCTGGGATGTCTTTCTTCACTCCCACATGACCCAAAAATTACAATTGTTACTCTTTCAATGAAGTCTTCACAAAATAGCCATATAGATATATATCATGTCTTTTGCAGTGTTGAAATGTTAAAAGAGTTTTCACTAGAGAGTTATATAAGCTTCCGGGGTAGCTGGGCTTTTGTTCTCGTGCCCCTAAGTTATAAAAATAATGAAATAGGGCTAGACCAATTATATACTTAGTTGTACGTATCAATTATATATCTTTTGAGTGGTCATGTGTTAAATTATTATCGACAGTTTGGAGAAAAGGAAAAAAAAAAGAAAAAACGACTATTTGGAAGTTGGGATTGCCATTTCGAGGAAGCCATAAATTTTTTCTATTAGTGAGCATATGATAAAAGCTAACCTAATGACATGAAATACTTCATTTTCCAAAAGAAAAACGAAGACTACATAGACAAAAGCCTCGAATCCGGTACATTAATTGAAAACACTTTTGTTGACCACTCAAGAGCATCAACTATTTAACAATAAATTTGATATAAAAACAAAGAAACTTGTGTAAAATAAGATAATCTGAATATTGCCGTGATATCCGTTCTCCAGAGAAAATAAGTTGATGGGTTCACACCTATTAGATATAGCGGTCCACACTTAAGAACCATTTCTAAAGTTCTAATTTTATTAATAGATCTAATATTGTTCTTTGCTGAAATATTTGATCGTGCGTATGATGATATGTCTTTTGAGGTAGACATGGCCACGAACCGAAATTGCTGGTTCCGGTTCGTGGCCATGTATGAACCGGAATCGGCAGTTCCGGGCCGGTTTCGGTTTTGGCCCGGTTCGAAACCAGCCGATAAAAATTAAAAAAATAAATTATGAAATAAAAAAATAATGAATTATCAAATTATGAAATAATGAATTATTCAATATAAAATGTAACCAAAATGTATATTGTAATCAAATTTGAAGAAGAGAAAGAATGAATTTTTTTTTTGAATCGGGCCTGGAACCGTTGGTTCCAAAATTGTTGGAACCGAAACCGGGCTCGTAGGCCACTGGCCGGTTCCGGTTCCGAACCGCGAGCACGATCAACGGGCCGATCCCGGGTTTGACCCGGGCCGGTTCCAGACCAAAACTGGCCCGTGGCCATGTCTATTTTGAGGGGTCACGTGTTTAATTACGATTTAGCAAAGAAGAAACAACTACTCGGAGGTCGTGGATGTGATTTCGAGGAAGCCAGCAAAAGTTCTTTGTCAGTTTACGCAATAATTGAGTCCACTCGGACCAGTAGTGACCTATACTATTCTCTGCCTTCGTCGGCCATTTGGCTTGTTGACTGGTCAAATTTGTCGATAATTTACCAATAAATACAATATCAAACAAACAAACTCGTCAATCAATCAGCCAATCGGAATAACCCTGTGATATGTGGTCTTCAGAAAAAATAAGTCCACGTGTTCACACCTATTAGATATCTTGGTCCATCCAGAAGCACCATCATTTTCCAAATTTCTAATATTCTTTTTTGTTGACCCTGCCCTAAAAAAGTCATGCGCCTCTGTCCTTTAGGATAAGAATAAATCAACAAGAAGATCGAATGGTGAACGGACTACCTAAAAACACTCTGCCAAATCTTAAGCTAATACTCGTTGCAGATTATTGAACTCCATCATCTAATGGCTTCTTCATCGAAATGTGAAAGGATTTACCATGTTTTCTTAAGTTTCAGAGGCAAGGACGTGCGGAACAACTTTCTCGGTCATCTCTACAGAGCTCTTGACCAAAAAGGAATCTACACTTATGTTGATAGCGAGGAGCTCAGGAAAGGAGAGCAAATAGTGCCGGTGCTTATGAAGGCAATCGAGGAATCACAGATCGCGATAATCATTTTCTCTGAGGATTACGCTTCCTCATGGTGGTGTTTGGAAGAGGTGGCGAGAATCATGGAGTGCAAGAAAGAAATAGATCTCATGGTCTTTCCCTGGTTTTACAAAGTGGAACCTAGAGAAGTGAGAACACCAAGAGAGAGGTACGGAAAAGCTATGATTAAGCATGAGTCCAAGTTCGGGAAGTATTTGAAGGAAGTGAAGAAATGGGAGAAAGCTCTTTCCGATGCTAGTAACTTGTCTGGGTGGCATTTGAAAGATGGGTAAGTAGAGTGGAGTTCATATTTTGTGTAAGAAACTAATTTTTACAAGTAATTATAGAGATTGTTTGTAAATAGTCTGCACACACATGATTGTAAGTATATGCATAGATGCTTCATCTTATGGTTTCTGAAAATTCTTTAGTAGCTTGAGTTAAAGTGAGTAATCTCATATAAGAGTTGGTAAATTTAAGATTTAGTTAAAAAAGAAAAATAAAATTTGGCAAAATTGAAGAAAATTTTATAATTAAAAGAAATTTAAACTTGGCAAGTTTCTCAAACGAGAATTGATGACCCAAAATTAGTTGGTAACTTAATTGTAGAGAAGTTGGTAAGTCACTCTAATTAAGATCGGCAATTTCTAAAATTAGTTAGTAAATAACTCAAATGAGAGTTGGTAACTCAATAAAAAAGATGGTCAATTAAAAGAACATAAGTCGCTCAAGTGAGAGTTGGTAACCCAAAACTAGCAGGTAATTATTTAATATAACGAATGTTTATAAGTCACTCTAAGTTATGTTGGTAATTTCATATAATAGTAAGTTCGAGGCCATAAGTTATGCAAATCAATTTTGGTAAGTTACTACGAAAAATTAGTTATTTACTAATTATAAAAAAGATTGGTGATTTCATAAAATCATTGATAAGGTACTAACAAGTTATGGGAAAGGAAAGGTTACCGATCATTTTTTACCAACAATTTTATGAATACTTACAAACACTTATTGAAATTCACTATCATAAAAAGAAAACTTTTTTTAGGCATGAAACAATAGAATTCTGCCTTTGGCTTTTGCTAAGCCTTGTTTCATTCGGGTAAGGTCCGAGTCATAAACTCGTTACCGGTGGCATTTTGAGTTTGAAAAATCACATGTAGCTAACCATAGAATAGACACGTGACTTTTTCCCGTAAAAAAATTTGACAACAGGACTTCATTGCCCGAAAGTTTTACTGACTTATTGGAACAATATAAAATGTTAAAACTTGATCAATCAATGGACAAAATGTTAAGTATTTGTTACTACACCTATCCCTTTTCTTTGGAAGGTAAGAGAAAGTTCGCCAACACTTGATACAGGATAATTAGTGTGCACAGGCCATGTAAGGCAATGGCATCGTGCTTCGGTGTATTTTGATAGTTTTCAAATCAAAATCTCAACCATCGTTCAAAGTCCTGAATAACTTTATTTGATTAAGCGTATAAATAAATTACATATTACAGTTCAACAAAAAAAATAACCAAATCGTCATGTATAAATCAAAAGAACATGAATCACTTGGATGACTAAAAGTTGAACCCTGAACTTGTTTCGATTGTTGTGGAGCTCTTTTGAGTTCTAATTCGACTTGGTAGGAATACATTTTGTTTTGGCTGTGGTTATGTAAAAATGTGATGCACTGCTTTTGTCATATTGGCTAGTAATTGCTTGTTATTTGCTTATTCAAATTGCTAAAACGATGCCACAACTTCTTCTTTTTTTTTTTCAGAGATGAGTCAGAGCTTATACAAAGAATTGTGATGGAAATCTCCACTCACCTAGACCGAACACTTTTGCATGTTGCTACACATCCGGTTGGGATAGATTCCCGAGTGGTTAAGTTAAAATCGATGTTAAACCTTGAGTCTGATGATGATATTCTCATGGTGGGATTGTGGGGACAAGGAGGCATAGGAAAGACGACTTTAGCCAAAGCCATTTATAATGATATTTTCAATCAATTTGGGAATTCATGTTTTTTGGCAAATGTTCGAAAAGTTTCAAAAGATTGCAAGGATTTAGTAACTTTGCAAGAAAAATTACTATTTGAGATATTAGCACTGAAAGAAAGATTAGTAGTGTCCAATGTTGACAGAGGTATTAATCTAATACAAGAAAGACTTTGTCACAAAAAAGTTCTCCTTATCCTTGATGATGTGGATGACTTCCGCCAGTTACATGCTTCAGTAGGAGAAGGTAAGTGGCTTCATAATGGGAGTAGGATCAATTGTTACTACAAGAGATAGCCATTTGTTAACTTATCTCGGGATAGATCAATATCATGTGTACGAAATTAGAGAACTGGATGACAGTGAAGCTCGTGAGCTATTTAGTAAGCATGCTTTTCTGACACACCAAAACTTTAAAATCAGGACAGATCTAGTGGATAGTGCTCTAAATCATGCTAAAGGCCTTCCTTTAGCACTTGAGGTGCTAGGTTCCTTCTTACGCGGTAGAAGAGAATATGAATGGAAAAGTGCACTGGATGAAATTTCTACGGCTCCTAAAAAAGGCATCAATGATGTGCTCAAAATAAGTTATGGTGGACTAGAGCCAAAAGTGAAAGAGATCTTTCTCCACATTACCTGCTTCTTTAAGGGTTGGGATACTGAGTATGTAAAGAAAGTTCTCTACAGTTGCGATCTTAAGGCAGTAATAGGATTACAAATTCTCATGGAGAGGTCCTTGATAAGAATTGAGTCCAAGAACATACAATTGCATGACTTGATTCAATTGATGGGCATGGATATTGTGAACCAAGAAAGCGATGATCTCGGGAAACGCAGCAGACTATGGCTGTATGATGATGTTGTCGATGTTCTGTCAAGTGACATGGTGAGACTTGCATATATGATCAAATTCTGCTCCTTATCTATTTTACTCTAATTACTGAACTTGCATAACCCAAATAGTCTTCTTTATACAGGAATATTGTGTTGTAAAAGCCATAGTGGTGGAGCTACTTGAGCCGACAGAAATATGTATTGGTCCTGATGATTTTACAAAAATGAGAAGGTTGAGATTGCTCATTTTGCGAAATGTGCATAATTCTTTCCAAGATCCTATATGTCTTCCTAATGAGCTAAGATGGTTTCGATGGGATGGATGTGCTCCTCAGATTCCCAAATTTTCCTCTGGTCGAAAGAAATTAGTGGGACTTGATATAAGCAATTGCGGTATCACAGTAGTGCCAAATCAATTTAAGGTGAGCATTTACCTACATTAGCCCTTTTGAATTTAATATATGAAATTTGTATTTTCTTTCCAATGTTTTTCAAAGTTGGTTTCATTGTCTTTGAGAAACTTAAACAAATTTTAAATTTTATTGATTTTTGGGAAATTCTTTTGTGATAAAACATATATTCTTGACCTTCATCTATTATATATAGTTAGAGCTGGAATCCGATAAAGTGTTCACTCTTGTGCTCACCACGTGACACTTCATTTTGCTTCTATGGTTGTCACATGACTTGACACGTTGCATCGTTTTGTTACGTGACCCACAACCACACTCACCATGTGGCACTTTCCTATGCTACTATGATTGTCACATGGCATGACATGTGGTATAGTTTTGTCACATGCCGCACATTCGCATATTCGCCACGTGACCCTTCACTTAGATTTTGGGATTGCCAATTGCATGATATGCGGCACCATTTTATCCCAAACTAATTTTCATCTACAAATAGAGAGTAGATTTGGGTGAGGAGTACCGGTACGAGATGTTTTATTAAACGAAAATTAGATTTTGATAAATGTGTCATAATCGTACCAGTGTAGGATTTTCGTAAGACGAAAATTAATATGGGGTAAATATGCATGTCGATTTGGGATTTTTAATGATACTTATTCTAATCTTTTCTATTAATTGTTACCCCAATTTTACTTTTGAACTTTTTTTATATGGTGTGTCTATATATTATTCAATTCTTTCAAATAATATCTAAAATGTCAAATGATAAGAGTTAACTCTGAGTTACTAAAATGTACATAAATATGTAAGTATGTATGTATAATTACTGGTAAAGTTTCTAAGTGTTTGGTAATTTCTCAACACGATATTTAATACTCACAAAATCAGTTTATAGTAACTTTGAATGAAAAGTTAATTAATAAGTTAAGAAATTCACTCAGAAACCTGAATAGTAGGTTCCGTGTTGTCTGATCTACCGAAGCTCCTTGCTTCCATCCACATGAAGAGTGTTGTAGCCTAAGGATATGTAATAAGGACATATTCAGTGTTCACCCGGTCAATATAGATTATATAACAATTGAGGATATGTAATTGTGACGTGTTCTTTCCTCTGAGAAACCCAATCTCCCCCATGTGTTGTGTAGTCAATTTTATAACCCTCAATCAAGCTAAGCCCCTACAAATAAATTATGATATTATTAATGATCAACATATAAAACCATGGACAATGTGAATGATATCCGATATTAAATTACCATCATTTCACGAGTTTGACTTCCCCGTCTACGTACAACAGTAGCATTGGCCTATTTGTGGACTTCACAACATATCACCTCTACATTAAATAAACAAATTGCTCAAAATTTACGATTGACGGCCTAAAATATAATAATCTCTTGAAAGACCAACACCTGATATGCCTCAATAGCAACCTATTCTCAAACGGGAATTCCACGGTTTAAATGTAAGGAAGCAACATCATCATACAAACACCCCTTTTATCCCTTTCAGAATATTTATCAAAGCTGGTTTCGCTGTTCTTGCAGGGCTTCCAAAATTTGAAGTACATGAATTTCAGTTACTACGACTCGTTGGTTCGCATGCCTGACCTCTCGTTTACTCCAAATCTCGAGGAATTGTATATGCATAATTGCAAAAGCATGGTAGAAGCCCATGAGTCCATTGCATATCATGACAAGTTACAGGTGTTGGATTTAAGGGAGTGCCTTGAACTTAGTGTTTTTGCAAATGAGCTGAAGTCAAAAAATCTCCGACGTCTCCATCTTGAAAAATGCACAAAATTTGAAAGGTTCTCTGATATTCCACATAAACTCAAAGGCTTGGAAGAGCTTTATTTACAAACAACCGCTATTAAAGGACTTCCTACATCAATAGAAAATCTTATCTCTTTGAACCAAATGTACATATATAATTGCAAGAACCTGGAACATGTTCCATCTAGCATTTATAAGTTACAAAACCTTACGCACTTGGAAGTTAGCTCTTGCACCAATTTAATTGGGTTTCCAAAGTATGAGGACTCAGTTGATCTGTGCATGAAGACCGTACTTCCAAAGTTACGCAGTTTAGACCTCTCAAGATGTAATTTGTCCAAAGTAGAGTTTCTTGAGAATCTTTCCTGTTTTCCTGTCTTGGAAGGGTTATATCTGCAGAGGAACAATTTTACTAGTCTTCCTACATCCATCGCTAAGCGTGATCATTTGTGCCACCTGAATGTTAGAGAATGCCATCAATTACAAGAGATTCCCGAGCTTCCACCACTTTTGAATTCTTTTCAGGCAGATGATTGCGAATCTCTGCAAAAATTTGGAGATTTAACTTCATTTCACCATCTTGTCCGTAGAAAGTTGACCATGGCTAATACTTCCCCACTTGACCAAGTTAAACTCTCTCTCTCTCTCTCTCTCTCTCTCTCTCTCTCTCTCTCTCTCTCTCTCTCTCTCTCTCTCTCTCTCATAAGTCGATGTGGAGTATGTGCTAGATCCAGTGTGTGCTTGTCTATTGCAATAGCAGAAAATGCAATTGGAGGCTTAAGAAAAGCAAACGAATATAAAGTGAGGTCAAACTGTTTATATCAATGCGCATTCTTGCAAGAGAAATTATCAAAATAATGTAAAAGTTTTTTCTTTATATCAATGTGATATCCCATAGTTTTTTGAGTACCTAACTAATCTCCACTAGATGAGATGTAGTCCCACCTCTGGCTGAACCCACTAACATGGGGTAATTACTGAGGACATGTAGGTTTATGTTATTGGGAGTATCACAGAGAAAATGCGCCAATGTGGTGATTTGAACTCTAGCATTGATAAAGGAGGATAAAAATGTTTACTACTTGTGAAACCTCTTAGGGTTATAGACATATCGATACAGTAATGGAAAGTTGGATAGAATAATGTGCTAGGGCTATATCATGTGTCGCACAATCACTGGCTCTATTTTCCTCCATCAACCTATATTTCGTTAAAGGAAATATGAAAGGGTGTTAGTTAAATGTTCTCTAGGACTAGAACTTGAAAAATTCATTTCTGTAGTTATACACGAACTTTGTCGTTTACTATTTTTTTTTACCATTAACTATTAACTAAAAGTGAAAAAAAGTTAGAAAACACAGCGGCATAATTAACTTGCATAGCAAATTACCATATATAAAAGGTAATTTACATAAGAAATTTACTTATTATGTAGCCAAGAAAAACTTCATTAATTAATCGTTTTTAGATGGGCATTAATTGATATGGCTAGATCACATGGTAAAACATAATTTCAAATTGCTCTCTTTCAATCAGTTATCATGAGGATGGTATAAAATCAAAACCAAACATTACAAAAGTTTAACTAAGAAAGAAAAATTTTGCACCATATAGTCTATATCTTGGTGTAAATAATCAGTATTTGGCATTGATTGGATACTAGCAATACCAATAACAAGGAAAATGTTGCATATGTCATTGGCTTGAATAATCAGTGTAGGTGGCTACTGTGCTTTTGGGAATGATTTCTATCACATGAGACTTGTATGTTAATGCAAGCAAGGATTATTGGATCTATACTCACTTATTCACCTCCGGTTTAAAGTGGAATTCGCTAGAATTACTAACTCAAATTGAATTTTCTATTTGGAAACGGATAACAAACTCGGTACTTTCTAATGCTCTATCTTTATAACAGAAGTTTTGTAATTACCCTGGTTACCTAATTACTCTCCCAGGAGGAGAGATGCCAGAGCGGGTCCTCCCTGTTGAAGAGGATTCCGTATCTTTTATGGCTTCAGAGGATTTGTATGACAAGTTTTTTGGATTTGCTCTTTATATTGCTCTTGGTAATGGTGAAAAGATAGAGTTCAAACCTTTTATACTTCAACCACGTGTTAATGGTGATCCTCGGAGTTACCTTATACCTTATTTCGAACACTCTGGGTCGGAATCGGATCGTATCTGGCTTGAGTATTTTGAACCATTTGAGCTGTGGCAAGAAGTCGATTTTGGTCAAATTGATGAGAGTTACGCACAATTTAGCGTAACACTCTCGGGAAAAAACGTGAAAAAGTGGGGATTCCGAATAATATGCAAGTCACTAGAGGACGATTTAAAGGTTATTATCCAAGACAATCATCTAATGGATCCAGCTTTACTCTACGAAATTGATCCTGAATCAGCAAATTTAGAAGCCGAGATTTCACTTATGCACAAAGATAGTTCGAGCGAAGCAGATCTACAAAAATACTTGGAAGATTGTCTGGGGAGTGCTAAGGAACATAGTCAAATAAAGAGAGGTCTTCTCCTCCGAGACTTTCTTTGGATATTATACCCAAATATTATATATATTTTTTCTTTTTTAGCAAAGGCAACAAAAAACTCTAAATTATGTCTACTATAACACATTTATCTTACACTTTTTTTCGTGATACTAAAAATCTCAAACTTGTACTTGTACGACACATTTACCCTCCATCAAAGTTCTGTTAATGTGAACCGTTAAAAATTTACCTATATGGACGCCAGAAAGCAAACAATCCTAACATTGCGCCCACGTGGTTTAAGTAAAATAGGAAAACGATGTTGTTTTGACTGAAAAATCATCTAACGGAACCATGACGGAGGGTAAATATGCCACATAGGTACAAATTTAGGGCTTTTAATGTCATAAGAATAAGTTTGGGGTAAAAATATTACGGTGGACATAGTTTGGAGATAGTTTTGGTTTTTTTGGTGGCTTTTTTTCTGCTAAATCCTCTTTTCTCCTATCACGCCCCGCACCCTACGGCGCGCCACATCCCTCGCAAAGGTCGATTCGAGTGCGACGTTCCAGGATGCGTCGCCGACCCAACGCCCAACACAGAGATTAAAGCACACGCGGAAGCAATACAATACCCAACGAAATTATAACATATGACCAAAGATAGCACACAACCAATAACATGAACAAATATACACTTGCATTGATACTGGGAACCATATACAATATTCATGTACAGCTTGATCATCAAAAACCAAAAACGGGTCAACGGCCACTACTAACAAAAACGGGTAAGTGGCCCGGGCGGTCAGGGTCACTAAAGCTAGAAGGGCTCCGGTCAAAAAGGTACTGGTCCTCTCCTATCTAGGACTAAGGCTAAACTTACGGAACCCAGTCCTAGTCGGAATTAGAAGACTCAGAGGATGAAGAGCTATCGGGCATCTCCTCCTCAGAGTCCGATGAGTCCGGCTCGAACTCAGCCTCTGCGGCCTCCTCCTCCGAGTCCATATCCTCAGGCTCGGCTTCTGGTACGGGATCCTCCTCTATCGGCTCCAGATCAGCGTCCCAGTCAGTTGGCTCCGAGTCCATCGGATCGGGCTCGTCCACCTCATACTGTACAGGTACACCATCAGAGCTCGCACTCTCCTCAGCTGAAGTGCCAGGGTCAGCCACTTCTTCGTCGGGGCACTGGGGTCCCTCGAGCCCAGCCCGTTAAACGGGATATCAAAAGTTTGGAGAGGACCATACTCCCCGAAACGATCCCTGAAACACCAGGCTACATATTCGTGAGTCTGGTAATACGTCTCCCCCACGTCCACCCAAACTAAAGTATAATGCCTAACATACGACTCCCCGTTCCCTACGGGGTGTACCGTCCTCGTCCGCTCTATCTGATGCGGAATCCCAAAACGTATCGGAACTTCAGGCATCCTCAAGATCGGGGGTCTGAAAGGTGGGGTTTAAACAACATTGAGAATAAATCTTAGCGAGTAGGTTCCCTAAACCTAAACTAGGCTAACATGCACCTCCTGACGAGTACTAAACAACGCACAGACCAATACATATTTGACTCAAGCCCTCGGGCCCAAATCCAAAATTTACTTGACCCTGCAGGTTAGGCACTATATATATATATATAATCGCGATAATGCCACAGAATTCAATCAAGACACATATACGCATATCACTAAGTCACGACGCATGTTATGCATATGCTCGTGCTCGCACTCATGCTCATGCCTCATCAATGCATTGTCGCACACTTGCACTCTTGCACACATGCCATTTATCAATTTCTCCTCCGACCCGCGTTAAACGCATCAGGTCCGACCCGCGTAAAACGCATCAGGTCCATCACTTCGAGATCGAGCTCTGGCCCGCGTAAAACGCATCAGGCTCATAACACAAAACCCGCGTAAACGCCTTAGGTTGGTCATCTTCCGGAAATCCGGGCACCGTCCCGTGTAACACGCCTCAGGACGGGTTCAATACCCCGCATAAACGCATCAGGGCTTTATGTGATCACACATTCACATACACCAGTTATTATCTGAACCCCGCGTAAACGCATCAGGGCATTTTAGGTTATCACATGCTCATGTCATTCGTGCACACTCGTATATGCACATGCCGTGCCAATGCTTGAGATCCACACTCATGGCCATAACGTTCACACTTGGGCATTCAAGAAATTCACAATGAGCATGCAATTGCACCACCACACATATTCAATTTAATGAATCAATATGCCCAATCAATCAATTAATTCAAATCAGCCATGGTACATCACCGGCACACGAAAATCACGCAATTAAGCCATTAAACTTGCACAGTTTAAGGTTCACCAAGACTATCCTTTCTCGGTCACATAAGTACTCAACATGGCATCGCAAATTGATCACAACTAAGGACAATTCAGCCAGTCCATCAATTAATTCAACCATTCCCGGTAATCACACAATTTAGCCTCAAATTGTTCGCGCCTTGTCCAATTAAATCCCGGTATGGACAGCCACCAAGTAGGTCATTCTAGGCCAATAAATATCCTCAAAATACCCTATTAGGCTCCCCAAAGCATCACCCGAATCAGCCACCACGAGAACCAAACTAGGCGCGCACTATAATCCACAATTGAACCCGAACTTACTCCAAACTTGGGCCGATTCAGTCCAATATGTCCAGCCATCGCACAGCCCATTCTACGCCTGTGACATCCTGAAAAATAGTCCATTTGGGATTTATACAATACTGAGTTTTATGAATGTGCTCGTAGTTAGTTCTCGCCCAGAACTGATCATTCCTGGGATGCTAACCATTAGGGAAAGGCTAATCGGGGAGTTAAATTCGTACGACTAAAGAAAATTCGATCGTGGATTGACTTTCGACCATTAAATCGTCGAGGCGATATTTTGAGCCACTGTTGGCCGATCTAAGGATAGTTAGGGGTTAGTTCGCCACTGTCATAGTAGTGGATCGCGGGTGATTCCGCTGGACCACGAAATGAATTGATGAATGATCCTGAACCTATACCGAACGATCGTGCCCCACGGATCTAGTAATTGATCCTCGCGATTTTATTGACAACCGAAGTCGTGACGGTCTGAATAAATTGCACGTGACTCGATTTAGTGTCAGTCACGGGTCGAATAAGCGAATTTCCTCAACAAGCCGCCCGTTAGTTTGAGAAACGCTCAAGTTACGTTTAATAGAATTTAATTATTTAATTTAGCCCAAATTGGACACCGGAAAATTTGGAAGTCACAACGGATCGTTAGGACGACGTTGCGGTTGTAACGTGCAATTTTTTATGTGCCCGAATCCTTCGGAAAAATTCATTTTCGATGAGGAACGGAGAATCGGACCATTTTACCCTTGAGAATTATCAAAGGTAATGTTTTAAAGGGCAAGGGCATTTTGGTAATTTTGCCCTAAAAGTTGGAAAAGACAATTTTGCCCTTGGGCTTTTTGAGAAATTACAAGTATACCCTTGGATATTTTTGGCAAGATTCGATCTGGGCCGTCGGTTTCAAGATTAGATCTAATCTGGACCGTCGGATCAAAATGTGAGAGGAGGGCATTTTGGTAAATTGCCAAAAATGTGGTCAAAATTGGATATTTTGATCCTGAGGCGTGTACGTTTACGCGGGCAAGAAACATGGCCTGAGGCGTGTACGTTTACGCGGGCCCGGAAATGTTGTGGAAAGAGGTCGCGGTGTACCTGAGGTGTGTACGTGTACGCGGGTCACTGGCGAGGAATATGGATGAGACATGATGAGAACAGGATGAGTCCATGGCATGAGAATTGTGCATGCTTGTGATTGTGTTGATGTGCCTGCTATGTGATAATGGTATGTGTGCGAATGTGTGTTTTGATGATTGTCTGGAGGTACGTGATAGCCTAGGTGGGGTTTAGGGGTGAACTTGCTGAGAAGTGTTCTCATGGTTGTTTCAACCAACATTTTTAGAACCCCGTCAGGAACCATGAATCCTCCACTGCAGCCACCAGAGCGTTTTGGGGTACCAGTGCACACCGAGGTTGACGCTACAGAATTTCCGATGGGAGATGGGATGACCTAGATTAAGCACACTTCTACCGTGTTTATAGATGTAGGTTTGCCTCTTTGGGAAGAGCATAAGTACACTGCCTGGTTCTTCCGGGATGCGGACGGGGCTGAGTTCGGGCCTGTTAGAGGATTCGATGTTCCGTTCGATTTAGTTAGGGATTGGGACCTGACTGCTATACCTCCGATTGATGGAGAGTTGACCAGTACGGAGATTAGCGTAGCGCAGTCTGGGATGCATCCAGCACCCGCCGCTCAAGGATCTTCTGAGGCTGAGTATGAGCCCGAGCCCGAAGCATCGCAAGCTGAGGATGACCCGATGGACATAGATTTAGAACCAATCCCCGAGGAGGAACCAGAGGAAGAGTAACCAGATGAGGAGGAACCAGAAGAGGTGGAGCCCAAGGTAGAGCCTGAGGACGAGTCTGAGGAGTCGGATGAGCCGACAGGAGACCCAGAGTATATACTCCCGTTTGAGGAATATATGGACCCCAATTTCGTGACGGAGTACAATTTCTTTGATTTTCTAGCCGAGGAGTACCAGAACGCTATTCCGGCAGAGTCGGGTGACATCAATCACCCGATTGTGATCGAAGCTGAGCCGGAGTCCTTTGAGGAACAGACTGTCCAAGGAAGTTCGGATTCAGATGGTGAAAAGTCAAACTCGGAGTGGACGCCGAGTAAGGGCCGTAGGGGTTAGTGCATGGGTCTAATCAGAGTTTTTGAGGTGTACCATTTTTGGAAGTTAGGATACCAGGTCATCCAGTCCTTTTTGTTATCGAAGGTGGATAGTAAGGTGTGCACTTGGATATTAAGGTTGTAATTGTGAATATCTTATAAGTTTGTGAATGGAAGCGAATATATGTATATTCTCCCTATTCTCCTCAGTTTTAATTGTCCGGGTTATTTGTGGATTCCGTTGTGAATTTAAATCTCTGATGATTATAATTGAGGTCGGCGATAATTCCTGGGTTGTCGCATAAATCGACCAGAGGCGGATGTCGTGAGCTCGATAGGGTTCGAGGCGTGACATCCCCATTTGAATTGGTATCAGAGCAAGGTTAGCTCGATCTAGACTGGTCGAAGTTTGGAGTGATAAGGAGCAGAAACCCTGGGGTAGAATTTAGGGAGACTTAGCGAGTTGTAAGGTGGAATGAGCTACACGTGCCTCCAGATTGTTTGTTGTGATTGATTGAGTGAGAAAGTTGTTGTGGTATTTGAATGCAGGTGCGTCTGGACCTGAGGTAAGTGTTCAGACTCTTGTGATTGTGGTCTTGTGATTGGTAGCGAGGAATTGTTGTTTAGTGAATTCTTGTGTTAATTCACTGCCTAGAACTAGATTGATCTAGTTGGCCTAGAGTGCTAATTCCTAAATAGAATTATAGCAGGTAGGAGGGTGGTAGAATTGCGATAATGAGCAGTGAAGGAAGAGGCGTAGGAAGAGTCCCAAGAAGGGACGTTGGAAGGGGAGCAAGAGGTCGAGGTCGTGCTCGAGCTAGGGCTGTAGAGGACCTCGGAATGGGTGCAGGAGCGATAGAAAATCTTGGGGTCAATGCTGGAGCTGCAGCAGAACCCAGAGTGGAAGCTAGACCTGCTGAAGATCCTCGAATGGAAGTCGTTATGAGGACGTTGGAACGGATCGGAAATCTGTTAGAACAGCAGACACAGGAAAGAGCTGCTCCGATTGCCCAAGCTGCCGAGGCCGCTGAGGCCGCTGCTGCTGTCAATAATAATGAGAACCAGGGGCAGGGGCAAATGAATATGAATAGGCCAATGCATCAACTGGTAGAGCAGTTTATGAAGCTTAAACAGCCCAAGTTTTCTGGGAAAGATGACCCTAAGGCTGCACCTAGATGGGTAGAGGAGCTCGAGAAGGCTTTTGAGGTACTAGAGTGTACCGATAATGAAAGAGTAACTCTGGCGATTTACCAGTTGCAGGATAACGCGAACGACTGGTGGAAGGCCACCAAAGATAGAATATTTCCGGCAAAAGTACACCACAAGTGCCATAACTTGTGTCGGCGATCACTTTGGTGCCATAACTTTTTCGGATCACTTTGGTGCCAAGTCGGAGAAAAGAGATCACTTTGGTGCCAATTTGGCCGGAAATCCGACGTGGCATTTTTATTCATTTTTACGCCGACGTGGCTCGCCGGAGGCTGAGTAAGCGTGTACGATCAGCATTTTTATTTTAAATAATTTTTTAGCGTGTACGATCGGCATTTTTAATTTTAAATAATTTTTTCCTTTTTTTCTTTCCTTTTTCTTTTCTTTTCTTTTTTTCTTTTCTCCCCTCGCCGGCCACCGGCAAGCCGAAGAAGGCGGGCGAGCCGGCCTTGCCCATGGCCGGCGAGGGCGGCCGACCCTCGCCGGCGACAGGCGAGCCGGCCCTCGCCCGAGCGTCGGCCTAGGAAGCCCTCGCCGGCCTAGGCGAGGTCGCCCCGCGGGGCGCCCTCGGCGGTGCGGGCGAGGCGGCCCTCGCCGGGCAATGGGCACAGGCGAGGTGGCGCCACTCGCCCGCCGGGCGAGGCCTCGCCTCTGCGAGGCGACCTCGCCGGCGTCGGCGAGGAAGCCCTCGCCTGGGCGGGCGAGGTCGCCTCGCGTCCGGCGTCGGGCTAGGAAGCCCTCGCCGGCGTGGCGGGTCGCCTCGCAGTCCCGAGGTGAGGGCGACCCTCGCCGGCGTGGGCGAGGCCCTGCGCGGGCGGGCGAGGTCGCCCTCGCGAGGCTCCGGGCGGAGCTAGCGACCTCGCCGTCGCGAGGTCGCGCCTGCGAGCTCGGGTGGGCGACCTCGCCCGCGCCGGCGAGGGCGCCCTCGCCCTAGGATCCGTGAGGCGACCTCGCCGGCGTCGGCGAGGAAGCCCTCGCCGGGCGGGCGAGGTCGCCTTCGCGAGATCCGGCGTCGGGCGAGGAAGCCTCGCCGCGTGCGCGAGGTCGCCGCCCCACGCCCGACTCGGGCGAGGCGACCCTCGCCCGCCCGGCGAGGTCGCCTCGCCCGCGCCGCGAGGCGCCGCCGCGCCGGCGAGGTCGCCCTCGCCGAGCCCTCGCTGGGCGGGCGAGGTCGCCCTCGCCCGAATCGGGCGTGGGCGACCTCGCTGGCCGGCGAGGCCGGCCTCGCCGTCGGCGGCGAGGTCGGCCGCCCTCGCCGGCCATGGGCAAGGCTGCCCTCGCCCAGCCTTCTTCCGGGCTTCGCCGGTGGCCGGCCGGCCATCGGCAACCGGCCGGCGAGGAAAAGAAAAAAAAAGAAAAGAAAGAAAAAAAGGAAAAAATATTTAAAATTAAAAATGCTGACTGTACATGCTAAAAAAATTATTTAAAATAAAAAATGCTGATTGTACACGCCGACTCAGCCTCCGCGAGCCACGTCGCGTAAAAATGAATAAAAAATGCCACGTCGGATTCCGGCCAAATTGGCACCAAAGTGATCTCTTTTCCTCCGACTTGGCACCAAAGTGATCCGAAAAAAAGTTATGGCACCAAAGTGATCGCCGTACACAAGTTATGGCACTTGTGGTGTACTTTTGCCGAATATTTCCGGAAGGCACAGTCCGGACTTGGGCTGTTTTTACTGAGAAGTTTTATGAAAAATATTTCTCGGCAAATGCTAGGGAGAAGAAGCTAGCAGAGTTTGTGAGACTCCGCCAGGGTCCGATGATGGTGGATCAATATGAGGCGGAATTTTCTAGATTATCGAAGTTTGCGCCGAGAATGGTAGAGCACCCTGATGACAAGGCGCGAAGATTTCGGGACGGATTGAGGGCTGATATCCATAGCCAGTTGTTACTGGTAAATTTGGGAACTTATGAGGAAATGTTTGATAGGGCCCAGATTCTAGAGCGAGATCATATGGATAGGGCCGTCGCTTCTGGGTCGAGGTTTAACCCAGGTAGGGATAATCGTAATCCTGGGAAGAGGCCGATGATAGATAATAGACGTTTTACTCCTTCTGTTAGGAGAAATATTGGAAAGCCGGCCCGAAATCAGAATGGACCGTGTAGGATTTGTGGAGGTAGACACGGGAGTAGACCTTGTCCAACCCGGGGTGGAGCGTGTTTTGGATGTGGGGGATTCGGTCATCACATAAGGAATTGCCCCAATCCCAGGCAGAATAGGCTGCCTGCATTGCCGCTAGCTCGGAATGGGAATCAGGCTGGAGCTGCCCAGATAGCAAATCAGAATAGGCCACCGGCACAAGGTCGAGTGTATGCCATGGCCAGAAGAGAAGCTAAGAACGCACCAGGGGTTGTCACAGGTACGATTTCTCTGTGCAACCATGCTGCGTATGCTTTATTTGATCTTGGAGCATCGCATTCTTTTATATCGAAGCAGTTTGTTGAGTTGCTTGGAATAGAACCGCAATTGCTTGATGTTGTGCTATGCGTGACGACTCCCTTAGTTGAAAAGATGTTGGTTTTGATGGGGTGTCTAGATTGTACGATTGTGATTTGGGATAGGGAGGAAAAGATTGATTTAGCGGTTCTAGATATGTACGATTTTGATGTAATCGTGGGTATGGATTGGCTGTCTAAGCAGAGGGCTGTGATGGATTGTAATAGCAGGGTGATCCAATTTAATCCCGTTGGACATCCGGAATTTAAATTTGTGGGAAATCGAGGAGGATCCTCGATTTCATGGATTTCGTCGCTAGAAATGACAAAATTGCTGAATGAAGGTTGTCAAGGATTCTTAGCGGCAGTAGTTGATTCGACGGCTGAGGAGCCGAGGCTTGAGGACAAAGCTGTGGTGTGCGAGTATCCCGATGTGTTTCCTCAGGAATTGCCGGGACTGCCACCAGCAAGGGAGGTAGAATTCGTGATCGAATTGGCATCAGGAACTGAGCCAATATCGAAAGCACCTTATAGGATGTCGTTGTCAGAGTTGAAGGAGCTAAAGGTTCAGATGCAAGAGTTGTTAGACAAGGGATTTATCCGTCCGAGTGCGTCTCCATGGGGAGCACCGGTGTTATTTGTTAGAAAGAAAGATGGATCACTGAGGCTGTGTATTGATTATAGGCAGCTGAATCAAGTAACGATTAAGAATAAATATCCTTTGCCAAGGATTGATGATTTGTTTGATCAGTTGCAAGGGGCTTCGGTGTTCTCAAAAATTGATCTGAGAACAGGATACCATCAGTTGCGAATTAGAAAGGAGGATGTATCGAAGACGGCATTTAGGACGAGGTATGGACATTATGAATTTACAGTAATGCCGTTCGGATTAACGAACGCCCCTGCTGCCTTTATGGATCTGATGAATCGTGTGTTTAAGGAATTTTTAGATCAATTTGTGATTGTGTTCATAGACGATATATTGGTTTACTCGAAGAGCCTAGAAGAGCATGAATTTCACTTGAATCGAGTGTTGCAGACTTTAAGGGAGAATGCGCTATATGCTAAGTTTAGCAAGTGCGAATTCTGGCTCAGTCGAGTAGCTTTTCTCGGTCATGTAATCTCTGGAGAAGGAATTTCAGTTGACCCGACGAAAATCGAAGCTATGATGAAGTGGCCTAGACCAATGACGGTAACAGAGGTTCATAGTTTTCTGGATTTAGCAGGATATTATCGTCGTTTCGTGGAAGGGTTTTCAGCAATAGCAACGCCGTTAACGCATTTGTTGAAAAAGGAAACAAGGTTTGAGTGGACCGACAAATGTGAAAGAAGTTTTCAGGAATTGAAGCATAGGTTGACAACGGCATCGGTGTTGACTATTTCGTCAGGACCCGGAGGATATGAGATATATAGTGACGCGTCGTTGAAAGGGTTAGGGTGTGTTCTTATGCAAAATGGACGAGTAGTAGCTTATGCGTCAAGGCAGTTAAGACCGCATGAGTTGAACTATCTGACGCATGACTTGGAATTGGCCGCAATTGTGTTTGCCTTGAAGATTTGGCGACATTATTTATGCGGAGAAAGGTTTCAGATATATACTGACCATCAAAGCCTTAAGTATTTGTTTTCTCAGAAGGAGTTAAACATGAGGCAGCGTCGGTGGATGGAGTTGTTGAAGGATTACGACTGTGAAATCCTTTATCATCCCGGGAAGGCTAACCGGGTAGCTTATGCTTTGAGTCGTAAGTCGAGTATAGCACATTTGATGGTCAAGGAATGGACACTGTTGGAAAAAGTTCGGGGCTCGGAGTTCAGGTTCGAAGTGACTCAAGTCTCGAGCTTGCTGGCTATGCTTAGGATTGAACCGGAGATCCAGACTAAAATTAAGATGTTACAATCTTCGGATCAGGAAATTCAAAAGATGGTAAAGATGGAAGATGTCAAGAAAAAGTCATATTTTCAAGTGTCTGAAGACGGGATATTAAAGTTTTGTGGACGGTTATGTGTACCGGACGATGCAGGACTTAGGGAAGAAATTTTGTCTGAAGCGCATCATAGCAGATACAGTATTCATCCGGGTGGTACTAAAATGTATCAGAATTTGAGGCAATATTATTGGTGGAATGGTATAAAGGCAGATATCGCTAAACACGTGGCTAAGTGCCTGACGTGTCAGCAAGTGAAAGCGCAACACTGTAAGCCCGGGGGATTGTTGCGACCTTTGGAAATCTCGGAATGGAAATGGGAGCATATAACCATGGATTTTGTATTGGGATTGCCAAGGAGCCAAAGAGGTCATGACACTATTTGGGTGATTGTCGACAGACTGACCAAGTCGGCACACTTTTTGGCTGTGCGAAAGGATTTCGCATTAGATCGGTATGCTGAGTTGTACGTGCAGCAGATAGTTCGATTGCATGGGGTACCAGTGTCAATAACCTCAGATCGTGATCCCAGATTTACCGCCAATTTTTGGAAAAGTCTGCAGATGGCATTGGGATCGAAGCTACAATTCAGTACAGCTTACCATCCTCAGACAGATGGCCAGTCTGAGAGGACGATTCAGACGCTAGAGGATATGCTCAGGGCGTGTGTGCTGGATTTCCAGGGTAAGTGGGAAGAACAACTACCCTTGGTAGAGTTTGCATATAATAATAGTTTCCAGCAAAGTATTGGAATGGCGCCTTTTGAAGCACTTTATGGTAGAGCTTGTAGAACGCCTGTATGTTGGGATGAAGTGGGAGAAAGGACTATAACTGGGCCAGAGTTAGTCGAGCAGTCAATTGAGGCAGTTAAGATTATTCGTGAAAGGCTGAGGACAACGCAGAGCCGTCAAAAGAGTTATGCAGACAGAAGACAAAGACCTTTGGAGTTTCAAGTCAGGGATCACGTTTTTCTTAAGGTATCGCCCATGAGAGGACTATCCAGGTTTGGTAAAAAGTGAAAGTTGAGTCCGAGGTACGTAGGACCATTTGAAGTACTGGAAAGAATTGGAGATTTGGCATATCGTATTGCACTTCCGCCGAATTTATCGCAAGTGCATAATGTGTTCCACGTATCAATGTTGAGGAAATATAAACTGGACCCGACACATGTGCTGAATTATGAGGAGATAGAAGTTGATGACAAGGTGTCTTATGTCGAGAGACCGGTAAGAATTGAAGATCGCAAGGAACGAGTTTTGAGGAACAAGACAATCCCGATGGTCAAAGTTATTTGGGAGCACCACGGGACTGAAGGCGCAACTTGGGAAAGCGAAAAGATGATGCAACGTCAATACCCCCAGTTATTTGAGCAGTAGTAAGATTTGTAATTGTTGAGTAGTGGCAAGATTTGTAAATTTCGAGGACGAAATTTTTATAAGGGGGGAAGAGTTGTGACATCCTGAAAAATAGTCCATTTGGGATTTATAAAATACTGACTTTTATGAATGTGCTCGTAATTAGTTCTCGCCCGGAACTGATCATTCCCAGGATGCTAACCATTAGGGAAAGGCTAATCAGGGAGTTAAATTCGTACGACTAAAGAAAATTCGATCGTGGATTGACTTTCGATCATTAAATCGTCGAGGTGATATTTTGAGCCACTGTTGGCCGATCTAAGCATAGTTAGGGGTCAGTTCGCCACTGTCATAGTAGTGGATCGCGGGTGATTCCGCTGGACCACAAAATGAATTGATGAACGATCCTGAACCTATACCGAACGATCGTGCCCCACGGATCTAGTAATTGATCCTCGCGATTTTATTGACAACCGAAGTCGTGACGGTCTGAATAAATTGCATGTGACTCGATTTAGTGTCAGTCACAGGTCGAATAAGCGAATTTCCCCAACAAGCCGCCCGTTAGTTTGAGAAACGCTCGAGTTACGTTTAATAGAATTTAATTATTTAATTTAGCCCAAATCGGACACCGGAAAATTTGGAAGTCACAACGGATCGTTAGGACGACGTTGCGGTTGTAACGTGCAATTTTTTATGCACCCGAATCCTTCGAAAAAATTCATTTTCGATGAGGAACGGAGAATCGGACCATTTTACCCTTGAGAATTATCAAAGGGCATGTTTTAAAGGGCAAGGGTATTTTGGTAATTTTGCCCTAAAAGTTGGAAAAGACAATTTTTCCCTTGGGCTTTTTGAGAAATTACAAGTATACCCTGGATATTTTTGGCAAGATTTGATATGGGCCGTCGGTTTCAAGATTAGATCTAATCTGGACCGTCGGATCAAAATGTGAGAGGAGGGCATTTTGGTAAATTGCCAAAAATGTGGTCAAAATTGGATATTTAGCCCTTCACCCCCTTTCTCTCTCTCCTCTCTCTCTCCTCTCTCTCTCCCCTCCCTCCCGTTCGGTCTCTCCCCTTTTCCCCGTGAAATTCCTCCCCCTCCGTGAGCTCCCTCCGGCCATCTCTCCCTCCCGCCGTCGCCGCCGCGTCATCACCGCCGCCGGTCACGCCCGCCGGATCGCCGCCGCGCCACCGCCGAGCCTCACGCCCCCCACCCAAGTCGCCGTTCTTTCTTTCTCTCTCTCGGTCCCCCTTTGGCCGTGAGCCTCACCGGCCACCGCCCAAGCCGCGCTGTCGCCACCCGAGAGCCGTACGTCGTCGCCGCCGCTCCCGATTAGGTTGCCGCCGCTTTCATTCTAGCCGCGATAGTCTAGAACGCGGGTAAGTCGCGCTCTAAACTCAACTTAGGACTTCGGGTATCGACGGGCAATTTTTGGGCGAAATCTGGTAAAAGTTAGGTGCGAAATTGCATGAATTGGGAGTGGAAATTTTGTGGCGGGCCTTAGGATTTAATTCGGGCAATATTTATTGGAAATTCGAGAATAACAGTGGCTGTGGTCTACTGTTCATGGGGCCGTGATGGGCTGATCGGGACGCAAGTTGGATTTTTAGAACCGAGAATTTATGGTGAAAAAGTCCCGTCAAGGACCGGAATCGATTTGACGTCGTTTGGTGGAAGAAAAATAATGATTTCTGTGTTTTACGTGCGTTTGAAAATAATTAGACTGTGGTGGTGAAATTAAATGTGTGATTGTGCAATTGGTTGAGTTAATTATGTTTGTTGGGTGCACGCTTGGGCCAGATTGTTTTAATTATTAAAATTGGCCGTGTTGAATGCTGAGTGAGCATGGTTTGTGTATAATTGTTGCGTGCAAGGGTCACGTGCGATTGACCAGTTATGTGGCAAGTGATTGTTACACGTGTGAAAGAACGAGAAATAGTGCGTGGTATGATATGTGAGATCGTGGGAATTGTGCCGTCCTGAGGCGTGTACGTTTACGCTCGACGATGCCCGGTATTACCGAAAGACTGTTAGCCCGAGGCGTGTACTTCAACGCGGGTTATGCAGTAGGTGGTAGATATTGAGCCTGAGGCGTGTACGTTTACGCGGGCCCGGAAATGTTGTGGAAAGAGGTCGCGGTGTACCTGAGGCGTGTACGTGTACGCGGGTCACTGGCAAGGAATATGGATGAGACATGATGAGAACAGGATGAGTGCATGGCATGAGAATTGTGCATGCTTGTGATTGTGTTGATGTGCCTGCTATGTGATAATGGTATGTGTGCGAATGTGTGTTTTGATTATTGTCTGGAGGTACGTGATAGCCTAGGTGGGGTTTAGGGGTGAACTTGCTGAGAAGTGTTTTCATGGTTGTTTCAACCAACATTTTCAGAACCCCGTCAGGAACCATGAATCCTCCACTGCAGCCACCAGAGCGTTTTGGGGTACCAGTGCACACCGAGGTTGACGCTACAGAATTTTCGATGGGAGATGGGATGACCTGGATTAAACACACTTCTACTGTGTTTATAGATGTAGGTTTGCCTCTTTGGGAAGAGCATAAGTACACTGCCTGGTTCTTCCGGGATGCGGACGGGGCTAAGTTCGGGCCTGTTAGAGGATTCGATGTTCCGTTCGATTTAGTTAGGGATTGGGACCCGACTGCTATACCCCCGATTGATGGAGAGTTGACCAGTACGGAGGTTAGCGTAGCACAGTCTGGGATGCATCCAACACTCGCCGCTCAGGGATCTTCTGAGGCTGAGTATGAGCCCGAGCCCGAAGCATCGCAAGCTGAGGATGACCCGATGGACATAGATTTAGAACCAATCCCCAAGGAGGAACCAGAGGAAGAGGAACCAGATGAGGAGGAACCAGAAGAGGTGGAGCCCGAGGTTGAGCCTGAGGACGAGTCTGAGGAGTCGGATGAGCCGGCAGGAGACCCGGAGTATATACTCCCGTTTGAGGAATATATGGACCCCAATTTCGTGACGGAGTACAATTTCTTTGATTTTCTAGCCGAGGAGTACCAGAACGCTATTCCGGCAGAGTCGGGTGACATCAATCACCCGATTGTGATCGAAGCTGAGCCGGAGTCCTCTGAGGAATAGACTGTCCAAGGAAGTTCGAATTCAGATAGTGAAGAATCAGACTCGGAGTGGACGCCGAGTAAGGGCCGTAGGGGTTAGTGCATGGGTCTAATCAGAGTTTTTGAGGTGTACCATTTTTGGAAGTTAGGATACCAGGTCATCCAGTCCTTTTTGTTATCGAAGGTGGATAGTAAGGTGTGCACTTGGATATTAAGGTTGTAATTGTGAATATCTTATAAGTTTGTGAATGGAAGCGAATATATGTATATTCTCCCCGGTCTTAATTGTCCGGGTTATTTGTGGTTTCCGTTGTGAATTTAAATCTCTGATGATTATAATTGAGGTCGGCGATAATTCCTGGGTTGTCGCATAAATCGACCAGAGGCGGATGTCATGAGCTCGATAGGGTTCGAGGCGTGACAACGCCTCTAAACCTCAATTAAAATTATCACACTAAGCCGCGAAATAGCCACAAGATCAGCCCCTAATAATCTCCACCATTTAACCCCTAAAATACCTTAATTAACCCCTAAAACCCATCTAGAAATGTAAATTAGCCTAATTAGGGCTTAGGGTTGTACTCACTTGAAATCCTAAGCTTTAAACAAGGCTGAACAAGCAGCAAGGGTGGCTGGACAGCGGCGGGGCAGTGGCGGCGACGGGCGGCCTTCCTGGCGGCGCGTGCGGCGGTCCTAGGCTGGGGAGGCTGATCACGTGGCTGAAAGGGGGGATAAAGAGAGAGAGAGAGGGACGACTGGATGGTGGTGGTGAGGCGAGGGGTGGCGTCCCCGGCGGCGGCACCGGCGGCGGTGGCGGTCCGGCGAAGGCACACGGCCGGGAGGGGGAGAGCTCGCGGAATGAGGGAGAGAGGAGGGTGGCCGGCTAACTTGGGGAGGAGGAAATGAGAGGAGAGAGAGAGAGACTAGAGAGTATATAGCTTGGGCTTAGTGGGAGTTTGTGACCAACCTTTCAATATTGACAAATTTGCCCCTAATCCAAAGGCTAAGACCAAATCTAGAATAAACATCTAGGGGCACAATTGACCAACCTTTCTAACATTATTGGGCTGAAACAACTAATATAAAATCCTAAAATATTTTCCCAAAATTCGGAACACTAAAAAGGCTTAGGGGCAAAACGGTAATTTTCCGGTCCCGGGTCGATTTTCCAATTTTCGGCTCCACTGATCCTAAATATGAGTGGCCACATAAAAATGATGTCGTCCTCGCAAAATAGTCGCATACGCCCATGAAATTCGACACCGAAGTCCGGACTCAATTCCACGATTGATTTAACTCAATTTTCAGTTTTAGTGTCTCTAACTAACGGGCGGCTGTTTAGGAGTTACGTGTATCGACCTAGGGCTACTCGAGTCATGATGATGTCGATTTTCCAGAGAACACGAGGATTTATCGCTAGTCCCAGGGGTCTCGGTCGTCCGGAATAAGTTCGGGATCGTTCGCCGCGCGTACTCTCGGTCGTGCGGAATCACCCGCTATCCTATCGTACGTCGTCGATCAAACCGAATCCGTCACTCTCCTCAGACCGGCCCATGTCGGCACAAAATATCCCCTCGTCGCTTCTTGGAATCGGACTCGAGTCACGATCGAGTTCTTGGGTCCACGCACCGTTTTCCTAGTTAGCCATTCCCTAATGGTCAGTATTCCGAGAATGATCAGTTCTGGGTGAGACTCACTAAAACGAAATGAGAAATAATCATCTATTTCATTAGTCCCGGAAGTGGGCGAATTTCAGGACGTTACATCTCCACCGTAGAAAATCTTCGATCGCCACCGAGACCGACGCCACCTTCCGCATCCCGACTCCTCCTCATCTTCAAGATCGCCACCTGCCTACAGAGATGATAAGTTCATCTACACGATATTTTTTAGGCCGGTGAGGGAGCAACGGACTACCGCCGCCGTCCGAAGCCATGGAAACCGATGACGTAGCTTCTGGTGAGCGATTCTCTCCCTGAGGTTCATTCTGGGCTTCATGCAGCTTGCGATAGATCAGGCAACGCCTGGCACATCCGAAGTGTATTAAGTTTATTTGTAATACTTGTGATGGATTTTGACTTCTGTTCGTTTGGTGCTACAATTGCGTGGGAACTTGAAGAATGTGTCGTCGAATTTGTTCGAGAGACGTTGATTGAGCGTTTCTTAGTAAGTTTTGTCCGTGGATGCTTGGTAGTGAAATCAGCAACAATCCCTACAAGGCATAGCTTTTCTTTCTTTCTTTTGATAGGTAGCACTGCATTCAAAGAAATAGGTGAAGTCTAGGTTTAATGGAAAAACAAGCAAGGGAGAGTGAAACAATGGGAAGCAGGGTGCACATGGGTTGGTTCAGTCCCCTTTTCAGGCGAAGAACTGAGCCAATCCGGGTGGTATAGGTTGGGAATTCCCTTACCCGAAACCAGGCAATGGAGTGGACAACCATCTATAGAGAGAGAGAGAGAGAGAGAGAGAGAGAGAGAGAGAGATCCGGGTGGCATAGGTTGGGAATTCCCTTACCCGAAACCAGGCAATGGAGTGGACAACCATCTAGAGAGAGAGAGAGAGAGAGAGAGAGAGAGAGAGAGAGAGAGAGGTTTGGGTGCTTGAAGAGGCAAAACCATAAGGAATGAAGAAGTGAGATGGCAGTCATCGGGAAAGGTTGCTTGGTAGTCAGAGTCCTTTTACTGCTTGTTTACTTTGGCAACTAGGGAGAATTGAAAAGTAAATTTACTTGGAGCTTGAGAGTAATATGAACATGGGTTGTGCCCATGGATAACTGGTTAGGTGGTTATTTTCTTTCGCCTTGTGGATTACAGATATGAAAAAGAAACAAATCACAAGAAACACGGCGTTTACTTAAGTTATTCAGTGGAATAGAGTCAAAAGCACAAGAAGCTGATTGTCGATTCTGATTTCTGAGGCCTTTGCAATAGTTTAGGATTCTCTTTTTATTTTTTATGTGCCATAGCTTTTTTGAAGGAAATTGACTGAGAAGCTAAAACTCCTGGATGCTTCTTGAATGTTTGAGTAAAACCTGATTAATTAAAGATAAACTTCCGAGGTACCAATAATAAGACATACTGGAATGAGCAACATGTAGTTTCTTAAATTAGTGGCTTTTTTGCTTTAGAGTTGTTAGAGCCATATCAGTTTAAGTGTTAGTGGGATTTGCATCTGAATTACAGGATTAGTATGTATTAATAATCATTATTTGGAAGTTTGTGACCAGTGTATTATACAGGACCTGCAAGATCTTGATCATATGGCTATGAGACATGGATTCATTCAATTAGTAGCTGCATATTGATACTAAAATATTTCTACTGCTGGCAACTTGATGCTGATTTCCCCTTAAATTGCCTTTGTGCATTTATGAGAGAAATTCTGACTCTTATACGCTTATTTTTTTTTCTCCTTTTCTTTTATAAGGCAAAGCTTGCCTTGGATAGCCTTGAAGTCCTAGTTGGGTAAGAAACTGATTTTCAGCAACCAAGTGCATTTTAGTGTTACTATATTTTATAAGTAAGATGATTAGTATTTTCAGTCTTAATTAGTAAATGATTTCACATTGTACTTTATTTGTATTATAATTTGATTGAACTGCTGTGTGATTGTTGAGGAAGGGAACCTTATTGTGACAATAAGAAACAGGACTAATGAGACACGGAATGTATGTCTACCATTGCTTCTCCACCCCTTTCTATAATTTTTGGCCAACAGCACTTTGTTGTTGTTCTGAATTGATACCCTCACATTATCCACTTGTAGTTATTGTTGATCGTTTTGTGTTTCTGCCTTAAACATTTCTTTAATATATGATAAAATAGTATATCAGAACAAATCTATTAAAATGTGCAATTTTCTATGCATTATTAGGCTGTAAATGGTCTTGTTCCCATTATTCTTTCATAAAATATGACTACAGCTAACAAATATACAATGTTCCATGTTTCTCGTTTGCCATTGTGCCCTGAAAAAGCTTTAATGAGGAGAGAGAGAGAGAATAGAGGAATGATATTTATTTATTTTTTGGATAGAAATAAAGTTGTTGCAAGCTGCTGAACCAGAATGTTGAGTGCTCATAGATTGTGCTGTATTGCATGCTTGAATATGTTAACGAGTACTTGATTGCCTAAACAGATTATAATTTTATAGATTATTCGGGATATGTATTTATTGCTTTAAATCACATGACAGCGAGTTGTTATGGTGGCTTCACCTCTCTTGATTAAAATGGTGTAGTGAGAGATGCAAAATTCTGAAGTTTTGGGAAGCGAGTTAAGAGACTTTGCAAAATCTCAAGTATAGGGAGGATAACTGCACTTTCACATAAAATTTAAAGAATGTAATGCTTGAGTACTAGAAATTAGATCGAGTGCCTAATACTGAGGAGTAAAGAGAGTTGTCCATGCTTCACGCATAAGATCCTCTTGTAGACTCTCAGTGTTGTGGGTATTTGAAGAAACATATGAAATTTCCGGATAAGGTGTATTGATGATTCTGTCTTAAAGACAGTGATTCTTCCAATAGGATTCATGATCTAATGTTGTTGGCTTTGACGAAAATCCTGTCCCTAGGATACAATCTGTGCACTCTAAGCTCCCTCACTTAGTCTGCCGAGCAAAGGATGAACACGATCAAGCCTTACAAGTATAGTCAGCATGGAGCAGATACGGAAGGGGCGATTTTAAGAGGAAATAGATTTGGACTCAAATGTTAATCAAGAGTAAAAAATAAATAAACGTGAAGGAGAAAATATTTTTCCTGAAATGCATTTCCTAAATTTATGTTGAAACTACACTAAGAGCAACTTTCTCTCTGATCAAGCTCCTAAGTTTGATATGCTTTCATTACTTTTCTCCTTGCACATTCCTAGGCAACAAGACATGCGGAAATCGAAGCTCTTGATATTCTCTTTGAACAGTGGCAGAGGACTGGATTTTCGTCTGCAGAAGTTGCAGAGAAGTTTTCGGCATGCTCTCTTTATGTGACATGTGAACTATGCATAATGTGTGCAACAGCATTATCAATCATCGGTACATCTGTTGATCATACCGAAATAGAACTAAACTTTCATAAAATTTGATTATTCATAAATGATTAGATGACTCTTAGCCATTTTTAGGTATAAAGGAAGTATATTATGGCTGTGCAAATGATAAATTTGGAGGCTGTGGCTCAATATTGTCGATGCATTCGAGTAGCTTCGATGCATGCATTAGGTCAGTTTCTGAACTTGCTTTTGTTGCTGATTCTGAATCTACTTAGCTCCCCTTTGAAATTGTGACATATGACAATTGACAACTAAAGCTTACTAGAGGTTTATGTATTCTAATGTTGATTACTGATGGGTGTGGTTTCATTGTAATTCTGTTTGTTGTCGCACTTTGAATATTGCTACATATAACCATGAAAATAAATGGAGGTATATGGAACTAATTTTTCACTGCAGCAAGATTTTTTGATGTCTTTAATGTTATCAAGTTTAAAACGGAAAATATAGCATCTTCAAAGAAATATAATTTAACTACGAGGAAATAATGGTTTTTGATATGTCATGGGAAGTGTACTTGTTAAAGAAATCTCTTTTCTTGTTTATTAGTTTCAATTGTCTCTTCTTGCATACATGAGGGCATGTGCTTACTAAATTGTGGTGTATGGTATGGGTTTCCCATATGGTTTTTCATCTGTCTGATGCTGCCATGATCTAACATTTCATATTTCCTAAGCTTGTCCAGAACTCATCAATTTTTACTCAGACTTTGTTGACTTAAAAGTTAAAATGTAGGGAAATAGGAACTGTCTCGTTGTGATTTGTGGGAAAGCCATGAAAACTCTGACTTTTAGAGCTAGAAATTGATACTTATGCTGCTCTTAATAATCTGATTATAAGTCAAAAGTATTGTGGGATACATGAACTGGCTTATTTCATGGTTCATATGCAATGTTTTCAAGAGATGTAGCTGATTGAAACCCATCCTAGCCAGTATTAGTATACAAGTCATCCGCAAATCTTCTCTCAATCAGATCACTGATGCCAATAACTCTCTGAGAGAACTTGCCCATCCGTATTAAAAACCTTGAAGTATCCCCTGTTTACAGCGTGTTGTTTGTTCTCCAAGGACATTAGGTTTAAGCCATAGCTACCCCAAACACACCTCTTTAAATCTGATGCAAGAAGTATGCCAAGTTGCAGAGCCTAGTTACTGTCAAATAAATTAAATGGTACACTCCAGACATAATTTGCTTGCTTGAGAGCCTGTTTCCTGGAGTACAAACATTTCTTAAAATCGATATTCTTAGGACCTAAATGTAAACTTCCTAACTTAAGCGTATTCCTTTATTGGCCAACTTGTTTTTTGGCTTAGATGGCACCTTCTTTTGCAAAGTGCTTTGTCAATTAGTCTGCTAAATTATCTCTTGCATGATATTTGGACATGTTTTGCAAATGGAATCTGTTTTGGGTTTCAAGCTGATGAGCCAGGTGAAAATGCAGAATCATCAGAAATATTGGGTGGCTTCCACAGAAATTTCATCTTTGTTTCCCCTTTCAAGTGTCTACGTGATTTATAAATGTTTCCAAGTTTTTACTTGTTTCTCTTGCAGTAATGGAAATTTTGGATCAAATGAGCCCCAAGTATAGTTGATTCAGTGGAGCGGTCTGCATGTAGAATTTGCTCAGTAACAAAGATTAGAGTTTCAGGTGACCAGTCTTTTCTTTTGGCCAATTTTCAGATGACCCGTTTATCAAATGTAGATTTCTTCTAGACTGGATATTCTTAGCCAGATTGCCATTTGAGAAATGGGACGAGATGTCCTTGGTTAAGGAAAAAGACAAAGTGCAGTATCTTTATAGCTAATCCGTTGGTTAGACTCGTTCAGAGAAGTGTCTTCTTGATCCTTATTGTGAATTACTAAACATTTATGGTTCTTGGTCGAACAATTCTCCAATTTTAGCTCTTCAGTTGCATATATATCAAGAGACTGATTAGACCATAACTTTTTCATGCTTTTGAGATAATTAGTACGCCTTGACAACTCATTACACACAGAAAAGATGTCCTTGAAATAATTTGTCTATGCAATTATAATGTGAATTTGGTTTCCTTCTCTGTTTTATAGAACCCTATAACTTGAATATCATTTCTCTTTGCCATTTTCCGCTCCTTTTCCATTCATTTGCTGTTAAGACATTGTGTAGTCTATGATTTGTTTAAGGTATTATAGATAAATACTGAATGCTAATATTTGGATTTCAGCTCCAAAACATCAGAGGTCAGGGGTTACTCGTGCTTCTCTTTAGGTGTACATGCGTTGGTTCTTCCTGTTGAATCCACTAATGGCTTTGCACAACTAGGTAAGACCTTTGGATTATGATTCTCGCTTCTCTGAACATCATGGACATCATGTATGGTGTTATGATGCAACTCTGCTGCATATTGAATGATTGGCATTTACTTGTGCATAGAACAAGTGGGCTGCAGGGTGTGACCTTCTATAGTATAGCCTGTTAAAAGGGAATGGCACGGATTAGGGCACTGTGGCAATGTCTCTTGCAGTGGTAGTAGAATATGATGCTCATGCTAAGATTGATTATACCTATAGCTATAGATTTCCTTGTACGATAGTAGTCAATCCCAACAAGGACACTATAAAGGTCTTCAAGATGAAGTTGGACAACATCCATGCTCTTCATTCCTGATTCTTGGTTTATTCTGATTATATTGTTCATTGTTCTTATTCCTATTAGTTAATCTCTTCATTTGACTATAACCTAAGTCAAACTTGCAGTGTAAGGGAGTTCCCATTCTTGAGGTGAACTCATCGCAAAATTACTTTTGAACTATAGTTTTCTGACTCTTTGTATTCTACATATAAAGCGCAAATCTAAATGTGGCATCATTGGTGCTGATTCTAGCATAATAAGATTCTTTCCCGTTTGTGTGTGATGACAGAAACAGTTAATTATTTTGTCTTAAGATCTTACAAAATTTAATAATCACAGTGTGTTCAGACAGCCCTTTAAGTAGAGAGATCTGTGTGAATATAATTGCTGATGATTTGCATTCTTTTTCATGGTAAGAGGATGTAGTTAGACATCTAGCATCGCAGAAGTGTCTTCAAAATCCAGTGCAATCTGACTGACAATGCATGTGCCATTTACTGCTTTTCCAATCACAGAATTTCATGAAGGGAGCTGTGAAAGGAAGCATGATGCTTGTCCATATCAGCTTTTGCCCGGATGGTCATGTGTTGACAGAGGGTTGCAGTTGTGATTGGAAGTCCATTTCATGCTTTAACTTGCTTATCAGATTGTTAAGATAATTTACGGCATAAACTTTGTAGGCATCACTTTTTTACGAGTTTTTTGAACTTTGAGTTATTCTAGGTGTGCTATTGATGTGTCCGAACTCCAGAGTTCTGGACTATATCATGTTTCATCCCTAATGATGATAAAGAGATCAATGATTTGCATGTGTTTCATGTAGATTTCCTGGCAAAGAATTGCAATAACTGGACTTAGGTTCTCAGTTATACCGATTATGTCGTAAATACTTGGAATTTACAATATTGATGAGTCAATTAATGGTTTGATCGTTGTTAACTTTGCCTAGCATATTACCGTGAGAAAGTCTCTGGGATTTGATCGATCACGTGGTGACCATGATTGGTTGAGATAGTCACGCGGTGGCTCCAAAAATACATGAAAATCTCAATGGTTTGCTTGGTCGAGGGGCAATTGGCAGCTGCTTCTTCCCTATGCGTGCTTTCATTATTGTTCAATCCTGAAGTGATCTCTTTTCTTGTGGTAATAAAATGTCGAAATTTGAGTGTTTTTTTAAGATAGTAATGATTATGTTATTATCATGTCTAGTAAAACATAGAATGTACCAAACCAATTGCCCGAAAGACCGTAGTCTAAAATGAACAGGAAGATGGTGATTTTGAACCATAATCCATTATAACTTTTTATAAATTTGGGGGTTCTTTTCTACGTTGAATATCAGTTCTGCTCCGTTAATTTCATGTCGTGATATGATTTGGGTTGTGGGAATTGTGATCTAGAAGTTTCAGAAATTTTTGGAATAAATTACCTTGTGACTGAGTAGACAAGTTTCAAATTGGATGTCGATTTCTGTTCATATGTCCAAATTGGCTGCATGATCGTATTACCCACAGCAATGTCGGTTATTTTGCACGTTTAATTTCGAATCAATTCCATTCAGGGCACCTGAATGCATGGGTCAAATTTCTCATAATTTTACCGAGCGTTAATGGTAGAAATTCGTCATAATTGGACCTTCATTAGGCTATTAGATGCATGGGTGACCTTCGTGATTATATTTCCGACCTTGATGACTGTTTAATTGAGTGCAATTTCGAGTTATTATGCATTCATACAAGAATGCATTTGACTAGCTATAAAGTCATTCACAAGCTTTTCAATTATTTGTCTATCTCTCGATAAATCAGAAACTACTACAGAATTTAATCGGGATTTTCTATGATTAATATTTAATAAAATAAAAAAATAGAGCCTCAATTGCGCTCCAAAAGTGTCGAATTTGCTGTGTTTGGACGCCGGGTCTTTAACGGGTCACGATTGGGTAGAAGATTGGGCCGAGCGACCCGGACGGAGGTTGGAGAAGAGTATACGCACGTGCAAAGGTAAATGCCACGTGCGGAAGAAGCGTGTGTGTGTGCGTGACAAGTCTTTCGGGGTCCGTTTTCAATGCGTTTTTTTTTGCATTGTGTTCCATGCCGTCTTTCCAGATATATTTGTATACATGCATAATTTTCTGCAAGTGAGGTGCTGCAAAATTACTTTAATACATGAGGAATGTAATAGCAACAGTCACTCTCCTTAGTTTGGTACAAGGGTTATATGATCTTTTTTACGAATATGCATGTAATTTTGCTTGGGCTTTTGGGAGTCATGACTACAAAGTTAAATTTTAGCCGGAGACTTTTTTGTGGTTTTATTGTATCATACTATTATGAAACAATTTTATATAAATACGAAAACTAAAGCACGATAATCTACATACTAATTGTCGTAAGAAATCATTTTGTGCAAATAATAAAATTGTTATCTTTTATATAAAGTTTATTTTTTTTATGATTGGATGTGTTTCTATGAAAAAAACTCACCAGAAGTTATGAACTTTTAGTATGAAATGCAATCTCATTTGATACTATCCAGTGCAAAAAAAAAAAAAATTTGCGCCAGTGGCTTAAATCCACCATAATTTAAGAGAGTGGATAGTTATGATCCTAAAATCAATGGGGGATAAGGTGCATTGTGTAAAATTTTCTTTACATTGGTGGTGTATGCTCTATTTTTACTCGTTTTAAAATGTGACGAAGTTTTAAGGGTATTGATTGTAAATTGCTCGAGTGAGAGTGTTATAGATTTAAATGTACAAGACAATGGAGAAATGATAACCAAATTGACTGGATTGCACTTTTAGAAAAAAAAAAAAACTTTGGATTTGGTTGCTTCATTTGAAAAGTTCATAATCCCATTGGCAACAAAAAAAGGCTTATCACTTGACTGCATTCTATACATAAAAATTTCGAACTTATAATATGCTTTTTATCTATTTGTTTTATGAAAATACAAATGTAAATTCTAAAGTTCTGTGCTTTCTTTGATGTCATTTGGTCTTTTCATTTTCTAAGGGGTCAAGTTTGTAATTTAAAAAATTTAGTGGGGCCAAAGTCTACAAAAGAGACAAATATTTACTGCATGTGAAAATTTATAGATATATAATATGAAATATACAAATTTGAGACCCCACTCAAATAAGGGACGCGCTGTCCCTAGATCCAGTTCAAATGTTCATATGTTAGTCAAGTTTAATCGGGTTTTATTTGGGCTAAATCGGATGCTTGCGCAGCTATGGTCATGTTTGACTATATGCCGGCTATCGTTACCACCGCGGTCGACACGGCGTTGTCACTGGGTGGCGCGAAGGTCCGTCGATGGTGTGGCCACGACCGTGCAGTAGTTCAGTTGCTACGAAGAGCGTTGGGGTACCGTCGTGGGCTCCATCAAAGAGGAATTGCTCGAGCCATGTTAAGCGTTGAGAGGGACGAGGGACACTTGTTGACATTAGTCCTTCAATTCCTGTGCATAGCACGGACTTTTTAGGTAATATAAAATGATGTTGGGGGTACGAAGACCCGGTTTATGTAAAGACTTTCTCCCCTGGGAACGAAGTGGGTAATAATGGTATCATAGTCACGTGGCCCACATAGATAGAGACGGAGGAACAAACAGAAAGGTTAAGTTCTTTAATTAATGCTAAAATTTAAAAACTTTGTCGATAAGCATGAAGATGTTAATTTTCTTTTCCTTTTTGGTAGGCCGGCAGTGTGCCCATTGTGACTTTCCAATTTTTATTTCATGAAAATATTTTAATATATGTATCGTACCGTAAATTCATACATGAATTATAGAGAATGATCGGCTGTCCTATAAAGGATGAAGCCTTTAATGAAAACCAACCATTTCATAAAAATTTAACTTCATATAAAATCATCATCAAGTAAAACTTGTATTCACAAAACTTTAAAATCATCACGGCTCAGCAAGTGACAATTATCATTATTTCTATGACATCGAGTCACAAATAATGCAATTTTATAAATACGTATCGACTATATGCAACTTGAAAGTCATATGAAAGAACATCAAGAAACCCTATGATCACATTTCGCCGAATGAAAAAATTTGGAATCTGTATATATGTTTGCACAGCCTGATTTATAATTTCTCTTAAGCATATTGTCATAAAAGCCACTAACCTATTGCATACAAACTGCTATAGGACTGGATTGCCAGCTTATGGTCAAAGGTCTAGATTTAATTGGTCCATAAGGGCTTATCGAGTTTTTTATGGGCCTCTAGCGAAACTATAAGTATAAAAAAAATAATGAAGAGGGCTAGACCTATCATATACTTAAATTGTGCATATAATTATATATCTTATGAGGAGTCATGTGTTAGATTATTATTTAGCAAAGAGAAAACAACCACTTAGAGGTCGCAATCGCCAATTCGAGGAAGCCAGTAAAAGTTTGTCTTATTAGTGACCCTATAACAAAAGCTAACATAATGACAGCGAATACTTCATTTTCCATATAAGAAAAGAGAAAATTGAAGACTAAACAAGTGGGAGAGCCATTCCCTCAAGCCAGCACATTAATTAAAAATTTATCTTATGTTGAACGCCATACTTATCTAAAATCTAACAATAAATTTAACATCAAACAAAGAAACTTTTGTTAATAAGACAATCCGAATAATGCCGTGGTCTGCTGTCTTCAGTAAAAATAAGTCAAGTGTTCCCACCTATTAGGTATCTTGGTCCATCCTTCTGCTCCATCATTGTCCAAAATTCTAATATTATTAATAGACATTTTATTATTGTTTGTTGAACCTACCCCAAGAAAAGTCGTGCATATGTGTCCTCTAGTACAAGAATAAATCAACAAGAAGATCCATGTGGTCCACATGGATAGAGACAGAGGAACAAACAGGATGGTTGGGTTTTTTAATTAACACTAAAATCTGAAAACTTTGCCGGGTAAGCATGAAGATGTCAGCTTTTTTTCGTTTTCGGTAGGCCGGCAGCTAAGCGCCCATTTAATTAGTGAAAATATTATGAGTATTCATTTTTATTTCGCAACAATATTTAATATATGTATCATATCCCAAAATTATACCGGAATTACAGGAGATGACTAGCTACCCTATAAAGAACGAAGACTTTAATGAAAACCATTTCATAAGAATTTGACTTCATACCAAATCATTCACCGGGTAAAACTTGTATCTACAAAACTTAAAAATACCCAAATGGTGTCCAAAAGGAATTCAAAAGTACTCTCAATTTCCTGGTAAATGCCATTCTAGGTCACCCCGTATCATTCTTCACGTGCCCCCATTTACTCTAATTTGTTCTTCCGACGTAGAATGGTGATAGAAAGGGAGAGAATGGCTCAGCAAATGACAATCATCACTAGTTCTATGAGATCAAGTAATGATTACTGCAATTTTTATAAATCAACATAATGCATTGTTGAAGTAATACAAATAAATATTCTCAAGTAACATGAATATTTATTTTCCTTAAGCTATTGCATCACATAATATGTATCAATCACATAAACCCTATGATAGGCAGCAAATATCAATGTCAACCACTCATGTCAAGAAGCCCCATGGTCAAGTTTCTATTAGGAGTGCGTAGCAGAAGCCCGATATCTTCATTTGGGGAGATCGTCAAGAGAAAGCCATAATCCAAGCCCGTCAACATATCCAGTTAGACCCACTTTCACTCAAAAGCTTAAGCCAATGAGTGATGGGTCAACTTGGATATATTAACTGCTCCATACCATATCAATTCTTTGATGTGGGACTTCTCTAACATAACTTACACGTATATCTCAACAGTTTCATTAGATAATAACATCTAAAATCCATATATTTATAACAACCCAAGTTATGATTTTTCTTAAGCATATTGTCGTAAAAGCCATTGAGCTATTGCGTGCAAACTGCTATAAGTCAAGACTACCGGTACACAGGTTAAAGGCATAGACTTAATTAGTTCATGGAGGTTACTAGGCGTTTTATGAGCCTCCGGAGTAGCTATGATTATAAAAATTGTGAAAGAGGGTTAAACCTCTTTTAATGAATATAAAAAGTTAAGGGATAAGTGTACTAAAAGTTTTGTAACTTGTTGCAAAAATACACTCGATTCATAAAAGTGTAATCAAGTCCTAAAACTTGTCCAATTAGTGCAATTAAATATTTTCGTTAATTCCGTCAAATTTGAGTGACGAAAAATGCTGATGTGGAATTATTAATATATTTTGAGGACACCTAGTGCTTAATGGGTGCCATATCAGAAAATAGGACAAAATTATAAAAAGAAAATAAAGAAAAAACCAAAAAATAAGAAAAAGAAAAACAAAATGGAACACGAAGAGAGAGAAGAAGGATGGAGGAAGGGGATTCAGAAGGGGTGGCCCACCGCCGGCGAGGCCCGTCGACCCTCGCTCAGCCATTGCACCTTGCTGGCCGTCACCTTTGACCACGGCGATTGCACCGCTTTCTATCTCTACAGTTGCAAGTCTCTCCCTGCATCAACACTGCAGGTAGATCGGAGGCCCCTATTTGGGTTCATTTCAGGTCGACTCTGAACGTGGATAGTGGCTATGGCGAGACTCGACACAACTGAGCTCACCCACCATCGAACAAGAGGTGTCCGTTCATGATGAGGTAATCGTCGAGCTCAAGCATCGTCGCAAAGGTCGAGCTGTGACGGCGGCACCATGGTTCCTCCACTTACGGCGATGATACGAGGGAGATAGATTTGAAAATATAATTTATTGGTGAACAATCACAGCTTCGTAAGTTGAGAGCTTGAGCCAATCCTTCTTCGCCTCTCAAATGTCTGAATCTAAAATGGGTAGATATACAGGGAGTTCAAGAATTAATTTCACGGTCAATAGTGACCCGTTCGTTTTTATTCTCAACATGTTCTTGTCCTTCATTTATCACGTCCTCTCCATCTGGTTCATAAATCAGCATCCTTTCCCCATTCTCACCACCGCTCGAGGGCCAGTGACGCGCTGCCTCGGCAAAGGTTGGACTTTTGTTGACAAAGAAGGGGCTGTGACGCATCTTTCGGCCTTTTTCATATTTTGGATCTTTATTATGATGCGGCACTATCTTGGTGCCCGGTTGATGTCACTATTCAAATTGGACGGAGTTAACAGAAGAATTTGATTACATTAATTGGACAAGTTTTAGGATTCGATCGTACTTTTTGAAACTTTTAGGTCTCAATTTTACTTTTGGAAAGTTTTAGGTCTCACTTTTGTAATAAGTTTTGTGACTTTTGGTGCATTTATCCCAAAAGTTAAAATCAAATTACTTCAGTGTAATCTCTCTCTCTCTCTCTCTCTCACACACACACACACGTACAACTTTTTGTCGTAGATATAATGACTTCACTTGGTCAAGTTCGAGTCCTACATGTAATGACTACAATATGTTCTAGCATCGGATAACGCTTTGTTTTTCGTTAAAATTATCATTTCACTACCAGGATCAATGCACTAATATGTAGACGATTTTGTTATTCTGGTAACTTGTACGTATCAATGACACTACTCAATTCATGATTGGTACCATGAGCCTTATTTTCCACTAAGAGAGCTTTTAATAAAAATCCTTGACTTTTTGTAGAAGGACATGTGTGGCGAATCTCAGTATGAAATATATGAGTAGTTCGAATGCTATTATCACATGGTTCAAATACTATTCGTCTAAATGTGAAAATATTTACTGAATGTGAAAATTTATAGATATATAATATGAAAATTTACTGCATGTGAAAATTTACAAAAGATATATACTGAAAATTTACTGCATGTGAAAATTTACAAAAGATATATAATATGAAAAGAGACAAATATTTACTGCATGTGTAAATTTATAGATATATAATATGAAATATACAAATTTGAGACCCCACTCAAATAAGGGACGCGCTGTCCCTGGATTCAGTTCAAATGTTCATATGTTAGTCAAGTTTAATCGGGTTTTATTTGGGCTAAATTGGATGCTTGCGCAGCTATGGTCATGTTTGACTATATGCCGGCTATTGTTACCACCGCGGTCGACACGGCGTTGTCACTAGGTGGCGCGAAGGTCCGTCGATGGTGCTGCCATGACCACGCTGTAGTTCAGTTGCTACGAAGAGCGTCGGGGTACCGTCGTGGGCTCCATCAAAGAGGAATTGCTAGAGCCCATGTTAAGCCTTGGGAGGGACAAGGGAGACTTGTTGACAACGGACTTTCTAGGTAATATAAAATGATGTTGGGGGTACGAAGACCCAGTTTATGTAAAGACTTTCTCCCCTGGGAACGAAGTGGGTAATAATGGTGTCATAGTCACGTGGCCCACATAGATAAAGACGGAGGAACAAACAAAAGGTTAAGTTCTTTAATTAATGCTAAAATTTAAAAAGGATTAACATCACAAAAAATTTCAAATTGATATAAATATGATAAATTTATCTCAAGTTAATTTTTTAATCACAAAAAAACTCTAAACTAGTACATCTATGACAATTTTATCCTTCGTTAGTTTTCGTTAAATTTTACCGTCAAATTTCTGAGTTTGATGACACGTGGTAGTTGATGAGTATATCAATTTGTAATTTTTCATGGTATTAATTTTACCAATTTGAGGTTTTACCCCCCGTTTGTCACATTTATACCAATTTTTTAATTTTTCGTGGTGTTAATTCAATTTAATGGAGGGTAAATTTGTTATAAATGTACCAGTTTAGGGTATTTGTGTAACATCCTGAATTTTGACCCGTTACCGGGACCAATGAAGTGTATGTTAATGCTCGTTTGATTTTAGTAAGTCGCGCTCTAAACACAATTTTGGACTTCGAGTATCGACGGGCGATTTTGGGCGAAATCTGTATAAAGTTAGGTGCGAAATTGTATGATTTGGTAGTGGAAATTTTATGGCGAGCCTTGGGATTTAATTCGGGCATTAATTATTGGAAATTAGAAAATAACAGTGGCTGTGATCTATTGTTCATGGGGTCGTGATGGGCCGATCGGGACGCAAGTTGGGTTTTTAGAACTGGTATTTTATGGCGAGAAAGTTCCGTGAAGGATCGGAATTAATCCGACGCCGTTTGGAGGGAGAAAAATAAGAATTTACGGTTTTACCCCTGAAAATTTCCGGACTGATTTTCGAGGGCTTAAAGAATGATTTTTTTTAAGGATCCGACACCGTATTATGCTGGCCATGCATATATAAGACCGGTATGGGCAAAAATTGGAATTTCGGTTCGGGATCGAAAAATTACGAAAATGCCCCTAGAGCCATTTTGGCTAATTCCGAATTTTGGATTTAATTAGGGGACTAACCAAGGTGAGTTAGGGCTAAACCAGGTCTGGTCAGTTTGGGTTAAGGACCAATGACCATTTTACCCCTAAATAATTGGATTACATTGAATCCTAGCCCTTGGATCAAGGGCAAAATTGTCCAATATACCAAGATTTTGACACTTGGAATTCACCCACACCTTGTTGACTCATTTTTTACCAGACCATCTCTCTCTTCCATGACCATTCGGCCATTTTCCGCGCAAATTTCCTCTTCTTTTCCCGTTTCTGTTCTGCAGTGCACGTTTCTACGGTTTAAGTGTTGTTCACGCAAGCGAACGCATACACCGGCGGAGCTTCTTGGCCGCCGCCGACCACCATTCGGCACCACCCCCGGCGGCACTCTCGCCTTTGTACAGCCCCGTTTCCAGCCCCAATCAGTAAATTCCAGCAGCGAATCGTCGTTCCCGTCGTCGCCGTGACCGCCGGCTTGCATCCGGGACGCCGCCGTCGATCCTTATCGCGCGTCGGTGATCGACCGCCCGTTCTCGTCGTCCCGAGTCGTTAATAGGCGAGTATAAACCCCTAAACCCCTAATTAGTTTAATTGTGCATTTTTAGGGGTTAATTAGGCCTAATTGAGGTTTAATTAGGCTTAATTGTGTGTGGGGTGTTTTGTATGGGTCATTAGGACCTAATGAGATGATTTAATGGTAGATTAAGGCCTAAACAGCCCCTGTTCGTGCATCGTTCATCGAGTACCGAAAATGTGCATTTTTGTCTGAGTTTTGTACTAATTGAGTTCAATGGTTAATGACTTAGAATTGGACATTTTAGGGGCTAGTTAGGCTTAATTGAAGCTTAATTAAGTGTATTTGGTTGTTGGATGATTAGGGTAAGTGATTAGGCCCTGATGAGATGGTTTAAAGGTGGTTTAGTGCCTAAATGTTAATCTGTCCTGGTACTGTTCATGGGGCACCGAATTTGTGTAAATTTGTCTAAGTGTGGCACTAGTTGGATTCAATGGTAAGTGACCTTGATTGGGGCATTGTAGGGATTAATTAAGCTTATTTAAGGCTTAATTATGTATATTTGGTGGTTGAATTATTAGGGTATGTGATTAAGGTTTAATGGAATTGTTTAAGTGTGATATAGTGCATATTGGACATTCGGTTCTGGTACTGTTCACCAGAACCGAATTGCACTTTTTGGACTTAAGTTGAGACTTAATTGGTTCATTGGATATCGGTTTGAGTCTTGGGTATTATTGGGGTTTGGTTGGGATTTAAATAAACCCTATTAGATGACCCCCTTGATCGTAAGATCAACTATCGAAATTGATTTGTCCAAGTCGGGCCCGAGGTGCATGAAATTATCTTGGAAACAAATGCGTGGATTAAATGTTAAAATGGTTGAATTACATTGGGAATAATTTGATCGTGCCGAGAGGGTGTTAGATACATTGACTTAGGGAATAATTGTATTCGGCATGCCGCCTTGGGTATTGGCATGAATTCCCAAGTGTATAAATTGTATGCCAGGTTGTGATTGATTTGAAATTAAGTGTAATAATGTGCATGCCTGAGCTTTGTTCAAACTGTGGCCTTCGGGTCAGGCCTACGGGTCGTTATATTCAATTGTTGGCCTTCGGGTCGGGCCTACGGGTCGTCTTATTAACGCGGCCTCGGCGCCACGGTCGTTATATTCATTGTTGCCTTCGGGTCGGGCCTACGGGTCGTTATGTCCAATTGTGACCTTCGGGTCGGGCCTACGGGTCGATTTATCAAACTGTTGACCTTCGGGTCGGGCCTACGGGTCGCTTTATTTAATTGTGGCCTTCGGATCGGGCCTACGGGTCGCTTTATTCAACTGTTGGCCTTCGGGTCGGGCCTACGGGTCGTTATATTCAACTGTTGGCCTACGGGTCGGGCCTACGGGTCGTTATAATCACTTGTGGCCTTCGGGTCGGGCCTACGGGTCGTTATAATCACTTGTGACCTTCGGGTCGGGCCTACGGGTCGTTTTATTAATTGTGGCCTTCGGGTCGGTATAATTGCACATGAGTTAAAGTGATGTCAAATGCCTAACTTGCAGGGCTATGAGACAATATATTGGGCTGTGAGCTCGGGTGAATTAATTTGTTTTACTGGTTCATTGTTTGATGTATTTTATTTACCCTTCTGGAGGTGCACATTAGCCTAGTTTAGGATTAGTGGTTTGTACTTGCTGAGATTTCTCACGGTTGTGGTAAAACCAACATTTTCAGATCCCCGGCCATGAATTTTGAGGCTATGAGTTCAGAGGAGCAGTCCGAGGGTTCTTCCGAGACGTATGGATCTGACCCCGATTGGATACCCTAGGGCAGACCTCAGTTTTAGGAGCGAGGGCTGATATTTTTTTGACTGTAGCCCTCTAGTGATTAGCCAATCCCCCTAGGCCACCGATCCCTTTTTGTACTCGTGGCCTTTTTTGTTGTATCTCCGGTTTAAAAATGGATATTGTATATAAGTCTTATAACGAATGTATTTATTATTTTAATAGTTCGTAATTTGTTATCTCTTGCTATTCCTGGTTTCTTTTAAATTGTCTGGGTGTATATATATATTATATATACGTCGTTTCCGCATGTGTTGTGTTTTCTCTGATTTGGGTTTTCGGGTCAGTGACGTAACCTGGGAGCGTCGCACCACATTTCGACCTATACGCGGATGTTCATGCTTCGTAGGGTACGGGGCGTGACATCCCCGTCCGAATTGGTATCAGAGCAAGGACATCTCGGTCCAATCTGGTCGAACCCTAGAGTGATAAGGAGTAGTGACCATGGGTAGCCATAGGGTGACCTAGTGTGCTAAGTGTACCTCCAGACTGTTTGTGTTGAGTGTTTTGGTGATTAATTGAACCAGTGTTATGCAGGTGCGGCAGGACCCAAGGTAAGTGTGTAAGCCCTTGGGTGAAATCTTGGTGCCGTTGTATTAAGCCGCATGCTGAGTGTTTGATTGCTTTTGTGTTGATACCTACCTAGGACTTAGACCGGATAGTTGGTTTAGGTCTCTAATTCCTGAACGGAATTACAACAGGTAGTTGAGCACTCAGACTTGAAAGAATGAGTAGAAGAAGGGGCAAGAAACTCAAGGATAGTCCAATGCAGTGGGCCAAGGGGCCCGAGAACCCAGATAGGTTGAGCTTGAGAGGTAGGTGTATTTAGGGCCAACCAAGTTTTAAGAACCAAGTAGTAATGGACCCGTGAGTGGTCAGGGTCGTGAGGACATTTGAGGAAGTCAGCAACCTTCTAGGTAGGCAGGCTCAAGAGCGAGCTGCCACTAAAGTTCAGGCTGTTGAAGCCGCTGCAGTTGTTGCTATTAGTGATAATGAAAATCCTGACTGAAGTCAAGGAAATGTGATCAGACAAAAGTATCAATGGTTGAGCAGTTTCTGAGATTTAAGCCCTTAAGTCTGATGGAAAAAGGTGACCATGAAGTTGCGTCACTCTCGGTAGAGGAATTGGAAAAGACTTTTGAGGTATTGGGGTGAGTGGATGAGGAAAATGGGATTTTAGCAGTATACCAGCCGCAGGGAAATTTAAGTGATTGGTAGAAAGCCACCAGAGGAAGAGTATTTCCTGCTGGTACCGCTCAGAGTTGGGTTGTATTTGTTGAGGCCTTTGAAGGCAAGTGCTACCCTGAGAGGCATGAGAGCAGAAGTTGGCTAAGATTATGAGGTTTCATCAAAGACAGATGACAGTGAACCTGTATAAAGCTAAGATTCCTAGATTATCCAGGTTCGTCCGAAAAATAACGAAGGACCCATTGGATAAGGTCCAGAGGTTCCGTGATAGATTGAAGCCGGATCGCCGAAGTCGGATAGTATTACTGAGTCTGAAGGAGTATAATGAGATTTGTGAGCGGGCCCAGGCAATCGAACAGGGAGTGATAGAAAGGGCTACCGCTTTCGTAATTGGTGATAGAGAAGAAAGGAAAGACCTAGTGGTTCTGCCTATGTGTAATGCTAAGGTAAGGGTGGGCATGGATTGACCAGTCAAACCAAAATGGCGCGCTGGATTGCAGTGGCTGGGTGATTCAGTTTAGTTCGGCTGACACCCTAGATCTGAGTTAGTGGGGAGTTGAGGAGGAACCTCGATCCCATAAGTTTTGCCAGTAAAAGCAACCAAGTGGTTGGATGAGGGTTGTTAAGGTTACCTAGCAAGTATGGTAGATTGGACGACAGAGGAAGTGTGGCTAAAGGACATGGCGAGGGTGTGCAATTTCCCGATGTTTTTCTCTCAGGAATTGCTGGGATTGCCACCAGGAAGAGGAGCAGAGTTTGTTATCGAGTTTATCTCGAAGTCGCCCTATGCGATGTCATTGTCAGGATTGAAAGAATTGAGAGTTCAGATGCGAGAACTACTGAACAAGAGTTTCATTTATCCTAGTGTGTCTCCATGGGGAGCGCCAGTCCTGTTTGTAAGAAAAGAGGGACAAGACATTGAGGTTGTATAATGGTTACCGGCAGTTGAATCAGGGGATGATTAAGAATAAGTAACCACTGCCGAGGATTGAGGACTTGCTTGACCAATTGTAAAGAGCCTCAATGTTCTCTCAGACTGGTCTACGGACCGGATATCATCAGTTAAGGGTCAGGAAAGAGAATATTCCTAAGACCGCTTTTAGGACGCGGTATGAGCAATATGAATCCGCTGTGATGCCCTTTGGTCTAACTGATGCCCCTGCTGCCTTTGTGGATCTAAAGAAACGGGTGTTTAAGGAGTTCTAGACCAATTTTATCTTAGTGTTCATTGGCGATATATGGGCGTAGTCAAAAAGCTCAGAAGAGCGGGAGGTACATTTGAGTAAGGTACTATGGAACTTAAGAGAACACGCACTCTGTGCCAAGTCTAATAAGTGTGAGTTTGGCTTAACAGAGTAGCGTTCATTGGATATGTAATGTCGGGAAATGAAATTTCTGTGGATCCGTCAAATATTGAGGTAATGACAAAGTGGTTAAGACCGGTATCAGTGACGGAGAATTCGAGGTTTCTTAGGCTTGGCTGGTTATTATCGACGTTCGGTAGAAGGATTCTCGTCGATAGCCACGCCGTTGACGCGGTTGTTTAAGAAAGAAATCAAGTTTGAGTGAGGTGAAAAATGTGGAAGGAGTTGTCATGAGTTGAAGCATAGGCTGACAACTGTCCCGATCTTGACTATTCCGTTTGGATCAGGAGGATTGAGGTCTATAGTCAAGCATCATTAAGAAGACTAGAATGTGTATCGATTTAGCTCGGAAAGGTAGTCGCGTATGCGTCGCGCCAGTTGAGACCGCATGAGATGAATTAGCCGACGCGCGATTTAGAGTTGGCAGCGCCGATGGATAGAACTTCTTAAGGACTTCGACTGCAACATCCTGTATCATCCGGAGAAAGCGAATCAAGTAGTGGATGCGTTAGGCTAAAGGTCGAAGTATGGCGCTTATGATGGTTAAGGAGTAGATCTTATTGGAAAGGTTAAGAAACTCAGGGTTTGAGTTCGAGGTGAGTCTGATGTCTAATCTAATGACTGCATTGAGAATTGAATCGAAGATCCAAGTAAGGATTAAGGCATTGCAGTCCTCGGATCAGGAGATCCAAAAGTTCGTGGGAATGGATGCCGCTATGAGGAAGTCAGATTTTCAAGTGTCTGACGATGGGATTTTGAAATTCAGAGGACGTTGGTGTGTACCCGATGATGTCGAGCTTAAGGAAGAAATACTAAGAGAAGCTCATCGCAGCAATTACAGCATCCACCCTGGTAGCACGAAAATGTACCAGAATCTACGGCAACATTATTGGTGGAACGGAATGAAGACGGATGTGGCTAGGTATGTGGCTAAGTGTTTGACATGCCAACAGGTAAAGGCGTAACACTGCAAACCTGGAGGACTGCTGCGATCGTTGGAAATTCCCGAGTAAAAATGGGAACACATCACCATGGATTTCGTAACCGGATTACCGAGAAGCCAGAGGGGGCATGATTCTATTTGGGTGATTGTGGATCGACTTACGAAGTCGGCACACTTCGTAGCGGTGAGAAAGGATTTTGATCTAGAAAGGTACGCAGAGTTGTACGTGAGACAGATCGTCAGACTACATGGAATACCAGTGACGATTACATCGGATCGTGACCCGAGGTTTACTGCGAATTTCTGGAAGAGCTTGCAGACGGCCTTGGGAAAGAAGGTACAATTTAGTACAGCTTACCATCTGCAGACTGATGGTCAGTCGGAAAGGACGATCCAGACCCTTGAGGACATGTTGAGGGCTTGCGTGCTAGATTTCCAAGGTAAATGGGAGGAGCAGCTACATTTGGTAGAGTTTGCGTAGAATAACAGTTACCAGCAGAGCATTCAGATGGCCCCATTTGAAGCCATATATGGCAGAGCATGCAGGACTCCCGTGTGCTGGGACGAAGTAGGTGAGCGAAGTATTACTGGTCCAGAGTTGATACAGCAAATAGTGGAAGCTGTCGAGATTATCCGAAAAAGGCTAAAGACAGCACAAAGTCGACAGAAAAGCTATGCCGATCGGAGACAACGACCTTTGGAATTCCAAGTTGGAGACCATGTATTCCTCAAGGTGTCGCCTATGAAAGGGTTATCACGATTCGGTAAGAAGGGAAAGCTAAGTCCGAGGTTTGTCGGACCGTTCGAAATTCTGGAAAAGATTGGCGATATGGCGTATAGGCTTGCCTGGCCACCTAACTTGTCCCAGGTACACAATGTCTTCCACGTGTCGATGTTGAGAAAATACGAGCCAGATCCGACACACGTTCTGAGATATGAAGAGATAGACGTGGACGACAGGGTGTCATACGTGGAGAGACCAATCAGAATTGAGGACCGGAAAGATCGAGTATTACGGAATATGACGATCCCGATGGTCAAGGTAGTTGGGAGCACCACGGGACAGAAGGCGCTACATGGGAAAGCGAAGAGGCCATGCGACGTCAACACCCCCAGTTGTTTGAGGAGCAAGTTTAGAGTACAAATTTCGAGGACGAAATTTTTGTAAGGGGGGAAGAGTTGTAACATCCTGAATTTTGACCCGTTACCGAGACCAATGAAGTGTATGTTAATGCTCGTTTGATTTTAGTAAGTCGCGCTCTAAACACAATTTTGGACTTCGAGTATCGACGGGCGATTTTGGGCGAAATCTGTATAAAGTTAGGTGCGAAATTGTATGATTTGGTAGTGGAAATTTTATGGCGAGCCTTGGGATTTAATTCGGGCATTAATTATTGGAAATTAGAAAATAACAGTGGCTGTGATCTATTGTTCATGGGGTCGTGATGGGCTGATCGGGACGCAAGTTGGGTTTTTAGAACTGGTATTTTATGGCGAGAAAGTTCCGTGAAGGATCGGAATTAATCCGACGCCGTTTGGAGGGAGAAAAATAAGAATTTACGGTTTTACCCCTGAAAATTTCCGGACTGATTTTCGAGGGCTTAAAGAATGATTTTTTTTAAGGATCCGACACCGTATTATGCTGGCCATGCATATATAGGACCGGTATGGGCAAAAATTGGAATTTCGGTTCGGGATCGAAAAATTATGAAAATGCCCCTAGAGCCATTTTGGCTAATTCCGAATTTTGGATTTAATTAGGGGACTAACCAAGGTGAGTTAGGGCTAAACCAGGTCTGGTCAGCTTGGGTTAAGGATCAATGACCATTTTACCCCTAAATAATTGGATTAGATTGAATTCTAGCCCTTGGATCAAGGGCAAAATTGTCCAATATGCCAAGATTTTGACACTTGGAATCCACCCACACCTTGTTGACTCATTTTTTACCAGACCATCTCTCTCTTCCATGACCATTCGGCCATTTTCCGTGCAAATTTCCTCTTCTTTTCCCGTTTCTGTTCTGCAGTGCACGTTTCTGCAGTTTCTGGTACTGTTCACGCCGGAACAGTACCAGCCGGAGCTACTGGCCGCCCCCAGCCACCATTCGGCACCACCAGCAGCCACTCTCGCCTTTGTACAGCCCCGTTTCCAGCCCCAATCAGTAAATTCCAGCAGCGAATCGTCGTTCCCGTCGTCGCCGTGACCGCCGGCTTGCATCCGGGACGCCGCCGTCGATCCTTACCGCGCGTCGGTGATCGACCGCCCGTTCTCGTCGTCCCGAGTCGTTAATAGGCGAGTATAAACCCCTAAACCCCTAATTAGTTTAATTGTGCATTTTTAGAGGTTAATTAGGCCTAATTGAGGTTTAATTAGGCTTAATTGTGTGTGGGGTGTTTTGTATGGGTCATTAGGACCTAATGAGATGATTTAATGGTAGATTAAGGCCTAAACAGCCCCCTGTTCTGGTACTGTTCACTGAGTACCGAAAATGTGCATTTTTATCTAAGTTTTGTACTAATTGAGTTCAATGGTTAATGACTTAGAATTGGACATTTTAGGGGCTAGTTAGGCTTAATTGAAGCTTAATTAAGTGTATTTGGTTGTTGGATGATTAGGGTAAGTGATTAGGCCCTGATGAGATGGTTTAAAGGTGGTTTAGTGCTTAAATGTTAATCTGTCCTGGTACTGTTCTTGGGGCACCGAATTTGTGTAAATTTGTCTAAGTGTGGCGCTAGTTGGATTCAATGGTAAGTGACCTTGATTGGGGCATTGTAGGGATTAATTAAGCTTATTTGAGGCTTAATTATGTACATTTGGTGGTTGAATTATTAGGGTATGTGATTAAGGTTTAATGGAATTGTTTAAGTGTGATATAGTGCATATTGGACATTCGGTTCTGGTACTGTTCACCAGAACCGAATTGCACTTTTTGAACTTAAGTTGAGACTTAATTGGTTCATTGGATATCGGTTTGAGTCTTGGGTATTATTGGGGTTTGGTTGGGATTTAAATAAACCCTATTAGATGACCCCCTTGATCGTAAGATCAACTATCGGAATTGATTTGTCCAAGTCGGGCCCGAGGTGCATGAAATTATCTTGGAAACAAATGCGTGGATTAAATGTTAAAATGGTTGAATTACATTGAGAATAATTTGATCGTGCCGAGAGGGTGTTAGATACATTGACTTGGGGAATAATTGTATTCGGCATGTCGCCTTGGGTATTGGCATGAATTCCCGAGTGTATAAATTGTATGCCAGGTTGTGATTGATTTGAAATTAAGTGTAATAATGTGCATGCCTGAGCTTTGTTCAAACTGTGGCCTTCGGGTCGGGCCTACGGGTCGTTATATTCAATTGTTGGCCTTCGGGTCGGGCCTACGGGTCGTTATATTCAATTGTTGGCCTTCGGGTCGGGCCTACGGGTCGTCTTATTAACTGTGGCCTTTGGGTCGGGCCTACGGGTCGTTATATCCAATTGTGACCTTCGGGTCGGGCCTGCGGGTCGATTTATCAAACTGTTGACCTTCGGGTCGGGCCTACGGGTCGCTTTATTTAATTATGGCCTTCGGATCGGGCCTACGGGTCGTTTTATTCAACTGTTGACCTTCGGGTCGGGCCTACGGGTCGTTATATTCAACTGTTGGCCTTCGGGTCGGGCCTACGGGTCGTTATAATCACTTGTGGCCTTCGGGTCGGGCCTACGGGTCGTTATAATCACTTGTGACCTTCGGGTCGGGCCTACGGGTCGTTTTATTAATTGTGGCCTTCGGGTCGGTATAATTGCACATGAGTTAAAGTGATGTCAAATGCCTAACCTGCAGGGCTATGAGACAATATATTGGGCTGTGAGCTCGGGTGAATTAATTTGTTTTACTGGTTCATTGTTTGATGTATTTTATTTACCCTTCTGGAGGTGCACATTAGCCTAGTTTAGGATTAGTGGTTTGTACTTGCTGAGATTTCTCACGGTTGTGGTAAAATCGACATTTTCAGATCCCCGGCCATGAATTTTGAGGCTATGAGTTCAGAGGAGCAGCCAGAGCAGTCCAAGGGTTCTTCCAAGACGTATGGATCTGACCCCGATTGGATACCCTAGGGCAGACCTCAGTTTTAGGAGCGAGGGCCGATATTTTTGTGACTGTAGCCCTCTAGTGATTAGCCAATCCCCCTAGGCCACCGATCCCGTTTTGTACTCGTGGCCTTTTTTGTTGTATCTCCTGTTTAAAAATGGATATTGTATATAAGTCTTATAACGAATGTATTTATTGTTTTAATAGTTCGTAATTTGTTATCTCTTGCTATTCCTGGTTGCTTTTAAATTGTCTGGGTGTATATATATATTATATATACGTCGTTTCCGCATGTGTTGTGTTTTCTCTGATTTGGGTTTTCGGGTCGGTGACGTAACCTGGGAGCGTCGCACCACATTTCGACCTATACGCGGATGTTCATGCTTCGTAGGGTACGGGGCGTGACACTTTGGTGGTCAAAAAATTAGTCTTGGGTAAATTTGTCATGCGTACCAGATTGAAATTTTTCACGGTCAAAATATTAGTTTAGGATAAATCTATTACATATATACTAGTTTTGGATTTTTCGTGTTATTAACCCTTTTTAAAACTTTGTCGGTAAGCATGAAGATGTTAGTTTTCTTTTCCTTTTTGGTAGGCCGGCAGCTAAGTGCCCATTACGAGTTTCCAATTTTTATTTTATAAAAATATTTTAATACATGTATCGTACCCTAGATTCATACATGAATTATAGAGAATGGTCGGCTGTCCTATAAAGGATGAAGCCTTTAATGAAAACCAACCATTTCATAAAAATTTAACTTCATATAATTTCATTCATTAGGTAAAACTTGTATTCACAAAACTTAAAAAACACCACGGCTCAGCAAGTGACAATTATCATTATTTCTATGACATCGAGTCACAAATAATGCAATTTTATAAATATGTATCGATTATTTGCAACTTGAAAGTCATATGAAAGGATATCAAGAAACCCTATGATCATATTTCGCCGAATGACAAAATTTGGAATCCATATATATGTACTTGTACAACCCGAGTTATAATGTTTCTGTCATAAAAGCCATTAATCTATTGCATGCAAACTGCTATAGATCTAGACTACTAGCTTACAGGTTAAATGTCTAGATTTAATAGCATTATGCAGGTTTATCTGGTGTTTTATGGGCCTCTAGGATGGCTATGATTATAAAAAATATATATATGAAAGAGGGTTAGACCTGTCGTATACTTAATTCGTGCACATAATTATTTATCTTATGAGTAGCCATGTGTTAGATTATTATTTAGCAAAGAAAAAACAACCAGTCAGAGGTTGCGATCGCCAATTCGAGGAAGCCAGCAAGTTTGTCTTATTAGTGACCCTATTACAAAAGCTAACCTAACGAAAGTAAAGACTTTCATTTTCCATATAAGAAAAAGAGAAACGAAGACTAGACAGGTGGAAAGCCATTCCCTCAAGCCAGCACATTAATTAAAAATTTATCTTATGTTGATAGTCGTACTCATCTAAAATGGAACAATAAATTTAACATCAAACAAAGAAACTTCTGTCAATAAGACAATTTGAATAATGTCGTGGTATGCCGACTTCAGTGAATATAAGTCAATGTGTTCACACCTATAAGGTATCTTGGTCCATCCTTAAGCACCATAAGTCTCGAAAGTTTTAATATTATTAATAGATCTAAAATTAATGTTTGTTGACCCTACCCCAATAAGAAGTAGTCCATCTGTGTCCTCCAGTACAAGAATAAATCAACAAGAAGATCACATGGTGAACAAACTACCTGAAAATACAGTCACGGGGTCCACATGGACAGAGACAGAGGAACAAACAGGATGGTTGGGTTTTTTAACGGGAAAAGTGCTAAAAAAGTCATAAATCTTTTATATTTGTGCCAATTTAGTCATAAATATTTTTTTTGTTCCAATTCAATCCTAAACATTTTGCATTTGTGCCAATTTAGTCCTAAACCTTTTTTTGGTGTCAATTCAGTCTTAAACCTTTTTTTTTATCTTTGTGGTAATTTAGTCCTTTCGGTCAATTTTGTCTGAAATTTGCTGACTTAGACGCCGGCCGGCCGTCGGCTGGTCACCGGCGCTGACGTGGATAAATTTTAATAATTTTAAATTTTTATTTATTTTATTTATTTTTTTCTTTTCTTTTATTTTTTTCCCTCCCCACCCTCCTTCCTCCAACCAATCGCCAGACCAGCGATCGGCCAGAGGCTAGAGGCCGGCGAGGGTACAACCTCGCCGACCCTGGCAAAGGCGTGCCTCGCCATGGCTGGGCGAGCCTTGCCAATGGCCGATGAGGTCGCGCCAGTGGCTGGTGAGGTCAACCTTGCCAGCCTCTGGCCTCTGGCCAGTCGCCGATCCGGCGGCCAGCTGGAGGAAGGAGGGAGGGAAAAAAAAAGAAAAGAATAAAAATACACCCCCTCAGTGGGCTTTTAAAAACGAAGTCATCGTACCTGATGGTTGGGGTGGAATGGATGAGGAAACTAATAAAAGTTTGGTATTCATGATCACACCGTTTGTGATCAAACTCGATGAAGTGGATAAATACGGGGAGGAAAGATGTCATGTTGAACCGGTTAATATTCAACTTCCAATGAATTAATTAAAAATCGAGGAAAAAGAGCCATAGCCTATGATCATTACTTTGACCCCAAATGAAGAGTTTGATACTAAGTGAGTACCCTGTGATTACGCACCAAAAGAGGTTGATGCTATAGCCCGATCGGAAAGATTCTATGTCCCAAAAGAGAGTGAGCATGAGAAGAAGGGTGTAACAGAGGAGGATGTGAAGCAGTTACTTTCAGTCATGAAAACAAGCAAGTACGAGATGATTGAACAGTTAAGAAAAATGCCGGCACAAATTTCTTTGCTAAATCTCTTTAAAACTTCAGAGAGTCATAAAATGGTGCTCATAAAACTTCACAATGAAATTCATGTCCCGGAGACAATCAACGAAGTGTAACTGGAGGATTTCATTGGCATTATTCTTTTAAAGAATCAAATAGCTTTCTCTGATGAGGACTTCCCAATTTATGGACGTTCACACAATAAAGCCCTATATATTGCCATCAAATGCAGGGGCAAAGAGGTGTCACGAGTATTGATTGATAATGGCTCTGCACTTAATCTGTACCCGCTAAGCACATTACATTGTCTAGGAATCAATGAAGAGCTTATCAAGCCTTCTAAGGTGACTGTGCGCTCGTTTGATGGAATGAAAAAAGACATCATTGGTGATATCGAGTTTAAGGTGAATATAGGCCCTATACCCTTTTTGATTAATTTCCAAGTGATGGATATTCCGAGGACCTTCAACTTGTTGCCGGGAAGACCATGGATTCATATGGCTGGTGCCATTCCTTCAAGTCTTCATTAGAAAGTTTGATTTGCTATTAACGATAAAATGATCACCGTGCATGGAGAGACAGATTTCACTACTTATAAAGAGAGTGCAGTACAGTACATTGAGCCTGTGGTAAAAGAAGAACCAAGCTACCACTTATTTGAATTGATTTCGATGATACAAATCCCCGTTGGTAGTATTATGAAGACCTCAGAGCTCTCGACATCGTCTATCATGTTAGGAAGGGTGTTATGCCAATATGGGTTTGTCCCTGGTGACAGATTTGGATTGAAAGCTCAAGGAATTAAAGAGCCTATCATTCCACTCGCTACCAAGAAGCGATATGGAGTGGGTTATGTTAAAGAGAGTTCTAATGATCATCATGGAAGCTAAAGCCAAGGTCAAAACAATAGTCATGGGAACCGTGGAGGCTATGGAAGCCAAGATGATCGTGTCATCGACCTATCGATATGGAAGGATAAAGCTAAAGAGCTTTCCTATAATCAGATCCACATCAAGAAAACTTTCCCTAGGCCTTCCAAATTACTCCATGAAGAGGATATCATGTAGAAGAGGAACTTGCTTTGCTGGAGCTATTCAAGGAAAATGTTATCAATGTCATCATAACTGAAGTGGAAGATACCTACGCACTGGAGTAGGAAGATCCTTCCAATTCTCTACTTGCTCTGTTGTCTTTTACATGGCACTATTGTTTTCATAGTTTTTAGTTTCTTTTTGATTCAGTATACGATTTCAGTTTAGTTGCAATTTACATTCATGTTGATGTAGTTGTAATAACCTCTTTCAGTTCAATAAAAGTGAGCAAATGTTTTGTTGAGGATGTATGGAAATAAAACCAAACCTATGATGAATATTGTTCTCACTTGTGAGGCTTGAGGCTTTAGGTTTCTGTATTGTTCCTAGTTGCGAAAATGATTTTCAAGAGCAAGGATGTCCAAGAATATAAGGACTAGCTCTGTTTTTCCATCCTTTCAAAATGGTTTTCAAAATGGATTTCCAAAATGACTTTTCATAAAACCTCATGCATTATTATACTTCATATGTGACTACTAAACATGTTTATTGCATGTCAGGCATGAACATGTGCATATTCATAATAAGTTCTTATGTGACCCAAATCCTTTAGAGGAAATCACTTGTGACATTGAGGAAGTTGATGAAGATGAAGAATGGGTCATAAAAGAATTGAATCGCCATGAAGAATCAAAGTTACTTACTTTAGAGAAAATAGTTACTGTCAATTTGGATAATGATGAGAACCCCAAAGAAGTTAAGATTGGAGAAAGTTTCTATTCCAAAGAAGAAAAGAAGATTACCGAGTTATTCAGAGAATATCAGGATATTTTCGCATGGTCTTATGCCGGGTCTTGATCCAAAGATTGTTGAACATGCTTTACCAATTGATCCAAGCATTCCTATCACGCCCTGAACCCTGACGAGCTGCGCAGCAGCCCTCGTAGGTCGATAATGAATGCAATGTCCCAAGACTCGTCGCCGACCCAAAAGAAACCCCAACAAGCATACGCAAGTGGAAGCGAAATTCAAACGTTCCAGACAACAAACAATAGATGAGGGATAGTAAAGAAAGCACATGCACATATCAACAAACACATTTCATACACTTGACCAATACTTACACCATTCACATTTATACAACTTTGTGCTAGGCCACTAAACACTCGAACCACGTTCATCAAAAAAGGATAGTGGTTGGATAGCCTAACTTCACTATACCAAAAGAGGGCTCCTCAAAAATGAGATTCACTATCCCCATCTTTAGTCCTCATGGTACCCCAGCGGCGTCCCAGGGTCATCCATATCGTTGTCTTCCTTGGACTCCTCTTCAAGTTCGGGCTCCAAGGGCTCCGGTATAGGCTCGGGCACCATGGGCTTCGGCTCGGAACTCGAGTCTTCGGGAGGGTCTTCAAGGTCTATGACTTCGCCATCTGGAGCAAAAGTTTCCAAGGGCTCCCAATCCATCGCATCTTCGTTGCCATGATGGGGACCTTCGAAACCTCGAATTGGGCCAATGGTCTCCTCTCCCTCACGATAAAACTAGGCGAGGAAGGTGTGGCTACTCCAAACTTCCAAGCCCTCATCTACCCAAACCGTACTAAAGTGCCTAATATAAGTCTTATCTACACCCACGTGATACTCAGTCTCCACATGGTCCGTATACATAGGGACCCCGAAATGTCGAGTTGGCAAGGTCATAGTCGGGGGTCTGAAATGGTTTATAAATAGCTATGAGAATAAAATCTCAATAAGCAAATAACCTAAATCCCACATAGACTAATGCGTAACCCCAGATGAGTCTAAGTACACAATTCAAACAATCAACAGGCCAAAATCAACACAGGCATTCTTACCTCGCCTCGAATCATGCACACATCTTGCATATTAGTCAATTCACTATAATGCAGTAGTATCACATGAACCCATCACATTTACCCAAGCACAATACACACACGCATTCGTCCAGATTATCCACGACTCGTGTAATACGTATCAGGCCCATACCACAACCAGCGTAAATACGCGTCAGGTTGGCAGCCTCCGATTTAACTGGGCATTATCCCGCGTAATACGCCTCAGAACGGTCTAGTCCCCATGTAAAAACGTATCAGGGCTTAAGTGATCACACATGTTACACAACACATTCATAACAAGTGTCGATCACACGATGAGTCAACTAATAAACCGCATTCGCCATTGTAAAACCGAACTAACTCAACGTATAACAAATCAGCCATGGTTTCACCACAAACGACCAACCATCACTCGATCATTCTCGGCTCAAAGTACCAATCATAATCAGCTAAGGAACAACCAAATGGCATTCACAATCCAAGCATTAGACCAGACATGGCAATCACACGCTAAACCGCTATTCAAGCATCAACGGCCCTCCATTCATCCACACGAATCAATCATTGAACCTCCCCAATTCAGCCGTAATTCCTCACCAAATCAGCCCACATTTCGACTCAATAACGTCACCCCTAACCAACCACTATTCAGACTTTAAACAGTCAATTCTCAGCCACGAAAGCGGCCCTAGCTCGTCCAATTCCAGCCCACTAAACAGTGTCAAAGTCGAAGTGAATTCGTGTGAGTTAAGAATTGAATGCATCCAATAATTATGGATTGCAAAAATTCAGTTCAAAGGAAAAAAAAATGTTAAGAAACCGAGAGAATTATCCACTGTATTCTATTTTTACTGAAGAAAATTCTCCATATGTCGTTAGAGTAAAATATTGGAACTTTATAGTTCCATCGTTATCTTTGAAGAGAATCTTCTAGCGTGTTCAATTCAAAGTCACCAATAACAACAGCGTGTTCATCGCGAAATCCTCCAACAAAGGGGCCATTCACAAGAGTCCACCACCCCACAAAGAAGCCTGAGTCACGCGGTTGGACGCGGTCTTCAATTTTCAAATTTCTAATATTATTCTTTGTTCACCCTACCCGAAAGAAAGTCATGCATCTCTCACCTCTAGCATGAGAATAAATCAACAAGACAATCAAGTGGTGGATGAACTACCTGAAAACACAGTTCCAAATTTTCAGCTGATAGTCGTTTCCGATTGTTGAACTCCATCGTCCAAATGGCTTCTTCATCGAAACCCAAGAAGATTTACAACGTCTTCTTGAGTTTCAGAGGTGCGGACGTGCGTAAGAACTTCCTCGGGCATCTCTCTAAAGCTTTAGATCAAAATGGAATATACATTTTTCGTGATAGCGAGGAATTGAGAAAAGGAGACCAAATATCGGCGGCACTTATGAAGGCCATCGAAGAATCATGCATTGCAATCATCATTTTCTCCAAGGACTATGCTTCCTCATGGTGGTGCTTGGAAGAGGTGGCGAAGATTATGGAATGCAAGGAGCAAAATAACCTCACCGTTCTACCAGTGTTTTATAAAGTGGACCCAAGAGAAGTAAGAGGGGGCAAAAAGAGTTATCGGAGAGCTCTGGCTAAGCACGAGTCCAAGTTCGGAAAGGATTCGGAGAAAGTGAAGAGATGGAAGAAAGTTCTTTCTGATGCTGGTAAATTGTCCGGGTGGCATTTGAATGATGGGTAAGTAGAGTGGTGTCCATATCTTCTATAAGAAAAGTAATCTTTACAAGCAAGTATACATATTGTTTTTCAAAAAATAAAGATAAATAAATAAATTGACGCACACATGCTTGTAAGTATATGTATAGATGCTTCATCTTATGATTCCTGAAAATTCTTAAGTCGCTTAGTTAGAAATTTCATGGTGAGTCTAAGTGTAGTTAAGAAAGACAAATAAAATTTGGCAAAAGATAAGAAAAATAAATTTGGCAAGTAACTCAAATGAGCTAAATCGAAGAAAAATTGGTCAATCGCTCTAATTAAGGTTGACAATTTAAAAAATGAGTTCATAAGTAACTCAAATGAGAGCAGTTAACCTAATAGAAAAGTTGGCAAATTAAAAGAACAAGTGAATATTGATAAGTAACTGCAGCAAGAGTTGGTAATTCAAAACTAATAGGTAATTATTTAATATTATCAAAGATGGTAAGTCACTCTAATTTGTGTTAGTAATTTCAAATCAAAGTTAGTAAATTTGAGGCCGTAAGTTATGCAAATCAAATTTGGTAAGTTAGTACGAAATGGGTAATGTGCAATTTATAAAAAGTTGTTGGTGATTTCATAAAACTGTTGGTAAGTTACCAATAAATAATGTGAAAGAAAAAATTGTCGATCTTTTTTTTTTCCGACATTTTTTTGACACTTGCCAATATTTATTATAATTCACCAGCATGAAAAGAAACCTATCTTTGGGCATCGAATAATAGAATTCTGCTTTTAGCCTTTGGTAAGCCCTGTTTCATTCGGGTAAGGTCTATAGCTCTTTCTTTTGGATCCTTGTTGCCCTCTTCGAAGTGGGCTATTGAGGTCTACGCGTTTCATTTTGGTAAATTGAGTTCTATAGATTTTTTATTTTTGTCAACCAAGTCCCAAACTCGTTACAAGTGGCACTGCAAAGTTCGAAAAATCACACATGGCTATCCGTAGAATAGACACGTGGCTTTTCCAATAATAGAAAATTGACACTGGGACTTTATCGGCTGAAAAATTTACTGATTCATTTGAGCAGGATAAATAATTAAAACTTGATCGACCAATCAACAAAATGTTAAGTAGTGTTATTGCACTTACCCCATTTCTTTGAAAGGAATAAAAAAGTTTGCAATGCTTGATTCAGGAAGATTAGTGTTTACAGGCCAGCCCAGTAAGGCAACACCATCGTGCTTCAGGGTATTTAATAGTTTGGAAATCAAAATCATAATCACCGTTTTAAAGTCCTAAATAGCTATAACATTTTGAATTTCGACCCATTTTCGGGATTTATGAAATATTTCTTCAATTCGCTTTCAGTTAAATCTCGCTTGAAATTGATCACTCTTGAGTAAACTAACCGTTAGGGAATGGCTTGCTAGGAATCAAGTACGTGGACCTAAGAATTTGGCCATGGATTGACACTTCGACCATAAGGATTGACGATGGAATATTTTGGGCCATTAAAAGTCGATCTAAGGATGGTTATGAAACAATTCGCTAATGTTATACAATTGGATCACGGGTGATTTCGTTTGGCCATTGTATGAATTTCGAACGGTCCTAAACCTAATTCGAACGATCGCGTTATTCGGAACTAGTGATTAACCCTCGCAATTACATGACCACCAAGGTCGTCATGGCTCGAGTAAACTTAGATGTGGCTCGATATCGAATTGGCCATGAGTCAATACGCATAATTTCTAAAAGCCGTCCGTTAGTTCGAGATGCACTAAATTCGTGTTCGATTGAATTTGGCTATTAATTAGAATCTGAATTGGGTATCGAAGTTTCAAGATTTCCACGACTAAATTTGTTGGACGTCCTCTCATTAAACGTGGTTAATCGTAAGGTCGATCGAAATTTTGAAAAAGGGGAAATTGTGGACAAAATATTTTGTGGATAATCAACCTCCCCTCTCCTCTCTCTCCTCTCTCACTCCTCCCCCACGTCACCGCTGCACCCCATATGTTGACTCCTTTTTCCGCTGACTTCTTCCTTCCCCCACGTTGCTGCTTCTTCCTCTGCTTTGTTTCTGCTGCTGCTTGCTTCTGCTTTGCTGACTGCTGACCCCTTGCTCTGGCTGCCGCTGACTTCTTCCTTCCCCCACGTGCTGCTGACACCCCCCATACTGCTTCTGTTGTTGCTTCTGTTTCTGCTTTTGTTTCTGCTGCTTCTACTTCACTACTGTTGCTACCCACGCCTTTAACTTCTTCCACCCACTCCACATGATGAACTCCACGTTTGTTGCTTCTGCTTTGCTGACTTCCTCCCCTTCTTTCTCTTCTTCTTTTCCTCTTCTTCTTTGACCGCTGCCCCTTCGCTACTGCTGCTACTCTTCTTCTTCCTTTCTGCTTCTTTGTTCTGCTTCTTATTGCTGCCACCGCCGACCAGACCATTTCCTGCCGGAAACAGCCACGCCGAGCACCACTCCACCTCACCACAGAACAGCCACCCCCAGCCGTCTCTTCATCTCGCCTGTCCGCCGTTCGCCCTGCTGTTGCTTTGGCTGAGGCTTCTTGCTGCATCTCAGCTTGATTTTTTGCTTAGGACTCCTAGTAAGTGCTCTCTAAGCCTTGGTTAGGATAATGAGTTACTAATGAACATGTTTAGAGGTGGATTAGAGGCTGTGGATAGTTGGTTTAGTGGCTGGATAAGTACACTTGCTTGATGGTTATTAGTTGGCTGATTCTCGGTTTGATTGTTGTGGTATCTCTGTATTTTGTTATTTTTTTGGAGACTTGTGTGGGCCGAATTTGAGGAAGTTTTCTTCATGGAAATTTTTCCCAACATCTTGAAGTATAACATAAATTAAATTTGGAATTTTTGGAGATCATTTAGGGTCATTCGAAAGTCCATTTTTGGACAGTCTCAAAACTGCCGGAATTACTGTTCACCCGACCTTCTTGTCTTTCCGATTTTTCATAAATTTTTCCAAGCCTCTTTTCAACAAACTCACTTCACGAAAATTATTAAGAACACTTTTTTCTATGACTTATAAAAATTTCAGAGATTTTCAAAGTGATTTGGGTACTGAATGATATGTATTTTAATGGTCGGGCGGCCTGTCCGACCGAGTTGAATTTTGTCTGGCTTCGAGTGACAAAACAAAGGTGTTTACAGTCGGAACTAGGTTTTGTGTTCTTCATGGAAAATATTTATCAAGATGTTTTATATGATATATCCAAAATTCAGAATTTTCTGAATTGAATTACTATTTATTTCAAAAGGATTTTGGTTGCTGTGCAACTGCTCAGAATAACCCGATTCTGTGCAAGTCCGGTTTTCTCTCTCTCTCGGGGACTATTTGGTGTTATCGTGACATTTTGTTGGATGAGTACGGAGTTAGTGATATACGGCTAATCGAAAAGATGAGAATTGATTTGAGTGCTTTGATGCTTGTGTGATCATATAATGCCCCGAAGAGTCTTACGCGGAGATTTAACCCGTCTTGATGCGTTTTACGCGAGATGATGCTCGATTTATCGGATGCCCGATAGGGGCCCGGATGCCAATCGCGGTAGAGTCTTGATTGATGCTCCTCATGGAATGTCGTCTTGATGCGTTTAACGCGGGACATTGCCTTCGCCGACGTAGCGGGAAGATGCCTAGTTACGCCGGAAGATCGCCAACCTGATATGTTTTACGTGGGCTGTACCGTGGACCTAATGCATGTTATGTGGGTCATTAATAATCTGGACATCTTTAAATGTGTGTTATGTAGTGGAGAATGCCATGATTGAGTTTAATGTTGACCACGTCTGAAGGATTATTAACCGTGTTATGCATGATTATGCCTTGAATTGCGTTGTATATGTTTGATGAGCAATCAGCCATGTTATGGCGAGATTTTAATGTGCAGGGCTTATGCATGTGCCAGGGCGAGGTAAGGGCGTCTGTGATTGTTCATGGCACATTGATCGATAGAATTGTTTGTTTAAAATTGTCCGAAGGTACGTGTTAGCCTAAGCGAGGCTTAGGTAGTTACTTTTTGAGATTTATCACATTTCCCGTTGTTAAACATTTTCAAGCTCGGAGTGACGAATAGTCATCACATGCGGTTCGAAGACCGGGGGTGATATTGGGCATTTGATGTTTTATCCCTTGTTGGGTGCCCTCTTGTAGAGGAGTTTAAGTTAATCTCCCTTTTGTATATGTGGCCTCGTTAGGAAGTGGCTTCGTGCGAGACTTGTAATTGTGTCGACTTCCTAGGGTTAACATCATGAGTTCTTGTAAGTGACTTGCTGGTTTTATGTGAAGTGTTTTCCTGACTATCCTGTTGATTTGTATGATGTATGGAGAGTTCGAATTTGCTTCTACTTGAGTTCAAAGTTTGAGGTTCTTTTGGGTCGGCGACAAGTCCTGTGATATCGCATGCTTGACGACCTCAGAGGGATGTTGCGGGTTCGTTGGGGTTCGAGGCGTGACAATAGCGCTTTTTAATTAAGCGCATAAAAAAATCACATATAACAGTGAAAAAGAAAAATAAGTAAATCGTCATGTATAAAAAAGAGAACATGAATCACTTGGATAAATAAAAGTTAAAACCTTGAACATATTTTGATTGGTGTGGAGCTTTGATAATCTGAAAATATGATGCACTCCTCTCTCGCTGTTAGCTAGTGATTGCTCGTTATTTGCTTATTCAAATCCCTAAAATGATGCTACAACTTCTTTTTACATTCTTGTCAGAGATGAGTCGGAGCTTATACAAGACATTGTGGAGAAGATCTCCACTTACCAAGCTCGAACACCTTTGCATGTTGCTAACCATCCTGTTGGGATAGATTCTCGGGTTGTTAAGCTGAAATCGATATTAAATCTTGAGTCTAATGATGGTGTTCTCATGGTGGGATTATGGGGACAAGGAGGTATAGGGAAGACAAGTTTAGCAAAAGCTCTTTACAATGCTATGTTCAGACAATTTGAGGGTTCATGTTTTCTGGCAAATGTTCGAGAAACTTCAAAAGGTAGCGGGGGTTTGGTTACTTTGCAAGAAATATTACTAAATGATGTACTGTTACCGCAACAAAGATTAAAAGTGTCCAATGTCGATGGAGGTATTCATCTGATACAACACAGACTTGGTCACAAAAAAGTTCTCCTCATCCTTGATGATGTGGATGACTTGCACCAGTTGAATACTTTGGCAGGAGACGAGTGGTTTGGTAACGGGAGTAGGATAATCATTACTACAAGAGATAAACATTTGCTAACTTGTCATCGGATAGATCAAGATCATGTGTATGAAGTTCAAGCATTGGATGACAGTGAAGCTCAAGAGTTGCTTAGTCAGCATGCTTTTCTAACACAGCAAATATTCAAAATCAGGACAAATCTAGTGAAGAGTGTTTTGTATCATGCTAATGGCCTTCCTTTAGCACTTGAGGTGCTAGGTTCCTTCTTATGTGGTAGAAGAGAACATGAATGGGAAAGTACACTAAAGAAACTTTCTAGAGTTCCTAACAATGAAATCAATGATGTGCTTAAAATAAGTTATGATGGACTAGAGGAAAATGAGAAGGAGATTTTTCTATACATTGCGTGCTTTTTTAAGGGGAAGAGTTGTGCATATGTAAAGAAAGTTCTCGATAGTTGCGATCTTGAGGCAACAATAGGATTAGAAATTCTCATTGAGAGGTCCTTGATAAGAAATGGTTCCAGAATAGAAATGCATGACTTGATTCAACTCATGGGTATGGAAATAGTGAACCAAGAATGTCGAGATAATCCCGGGAAACGCAGTAGACTATGGCAATATAGCGATGCTTTTGATGTTCTATCAAGCAATGAGGTAAGATTGCAAATACCATCAAAATTTTGCTCCTAATCTTTTACTCTCTTTACTAATATGAATAGCCTAAATAGTCTTGAATATACAGGGAGATTGTGTTGTAAAAGCTATAATGTTGGAGCTACCAAAGTCGACAGAGATGTGTATCAATCCTGATGCTTTTACAAAAATGAGAAGGCTAAGATTGCTCATCTTGCGCAACGTGCATGATTCTTTCCACGGTCCTATATGTCTTCCTAATGAGCTTAGATGGTTTGAATGGCCTGGATGTGCTCGCAAGATTCCAGAATTTTCCTCTGGTCCAAAGAAATTAGTGGGACTTTATATGAGTGAAGGCAATATCACAAGAGTGGTAAAACAATTTAAGGTGCGCATTTATCTAGATAGACCTTTTTATTATCCACTTCATTTGTATGTGCATATGCGTATTATATACACTTGTACACTAAAGGAAGTGGTGTTCCTATGTTTCAGAAACCACTTCTCTATTTTCTTTCAAAAGGATCCTAACTTCTTGGGTTAGAAATATTTTTATGTGCAGCAAAATTGGCATTTGAAAAATTAAGCGAACAACTTTATTAGAAATACTCAATGGAAACATTTTTATAAAATACACAATACAAAAAAAATTTCTACATATACGTGGAAAGAGAAAGATATTTCAAGATTTGAAATTTATTTATGAAGGTCATTGCATCATTTAAAAATTCAAATTTTAATACTGAAATATGTGAGAGATAAAAAATAAATAATCAATTTCATGTATCTGCCCGTGATATAATATCTATAAAATAAGTAATTGAGCATAATTGATGGAAGGAATATAAAAAAAAAAAGATTGAAATCTTTTAAAGTAGGAGATCATCTTTACCTTATATAATAGTATAGATAAAGTCTACATACTTTCTAAACCTAATATCTCTAACTTTCGACATAGATATATTTCAAAATTAGATCAAATCTACTAGTGAAGATATTCAAATTGCAATTTGTTGTCAGTTGTAAACTTTTTTATTTTATAGGAAAATTGTACAGTGATTGAGCAAAGGAGAAACAAAAATATGACGAATGGACAATTAACATGTATATAGAAGTAAAAACACTCAAGGAGTAGATGGTTGAGGGGTAGGCCACGTAGTCATCAAGCGATAGAACCTTACTCAATGCACATACCTAAACAGCGGGGATTTGTCCAGCATCAATAAGATTAGCTCAATCAAAGGTTTGAATGCACCTTTCTGTAAAACAAGGCATTGTTAATTGCTTAAATCATTTCTTAAGGAGTAGCACTTCTAAGTGGACATAATAGAGTATTTATTAGGAACTTTGCCAGTAATGTGTGCACAACTAAATGAATATAAGTGATCCAGTGGGAACATACCACTAGTTTCTTGATAGAAAGTCAGAGCCAGATTTCGAATTGGATATGTGAAATTTTTATTTTCTTCTGAATGTTTTTCAAAGTTGGCTTCATTGTCTTTGCATGACTTAAAAAAAAGTAAGATCTATTATTTTTTACCCAATTATATTGTGATAGTTAAAGCCAGAACTAGCGGTGTCTTCTTCACTTTACTTTGGTGATTGCCACATGAGATGACACGAGGAATAGTTTTGTCATGTGGCCAACATCCGTCTTCGCCACGTGGCACTCCACCATGCTTTTATGATTGTCACATGGCATGACGCGAGGCATAGTTTTGTCATGCGGCCCATATTTGCATGCTCGCCACGTGACACTTCATTTGAATTTTGTGATTGCCACATGCATGACGCACGGCATAGTTTTATCCCAAATCAATTTTCGTCTACTAATGGAGGGTTGATTTGGATCAGAAGTACCAATTTGGGATCGCTTTTGTTAGAGGAAAATTAATTTGGGGTAACTATGTAATAGTGGTACCACTTTAGGATTTTTGTGAAACGAAAATAATTTGGAGCAAATTTGCGAATTGATTTGGGATTTTTAAATTCTAATTTTTTTAATAATTGTCTAACACAATCTTACTTGTGAATTTTTTTATATTGTGTACCTATATGTTATTGAAATCTTACAAATAATATCTAAAATGTAAAATCATAAGAGTTAGAGCTATCGCTGAGGTCTGGATCGCCCATACAATCCTTTCCTCTGGATGATAGCAAGATTAAAATGGAGTCTGCAAGTGTTGTTACATTAATTGTACCTCTCACTGTGTGACTGAAATAGTCAATGGTGCTCTAACTTATCTCTTGTTCTCCGCTTGCGAATTCTAAACCTGTTAACAGCTATATGCTACCCATATAACAATCATTCACAAATGCACTCGTTGAGCAGCACCTTTCAAGACTTGAGAGCACAATACATTGCTTCTTATCACCATATCATAGCATGCACCCTTATCACTAGTCTGTCGGTGTTGCCCATGGTCAAACTGTATGGAACTACTTGCAATCAATTATCCAATGATCCTCCTAAGTATGTCATCTTCCAAAGACTTTACATTGATGACAGATCGACATTGGTATCTCAAAGTCCTCATGAACATCTCGTTAGATTTGACTTGTTCTCCTCCTGTCATGATCTCATTCTTGTAATCAGTCTTCACGGAACTCACAAAGATCAGTGCTATTATCACAATTTTTCTGAAAGCATACGTCATTAAGATTAATATTTTCACTTATCATAAAGATAGTAGACCAAGGATAGTTTTGGAATCTTCAAAATACCATAAGGATGTTTTACCAATAGAAACCACTATCAATTGACCTTGGATTCATATATCCAAAAAAAAATTTATAATCCAAGATTATCATCTGAAGAAGGAAACACCAAATCAAAGTCCATCCAGGACTTTCTTTTTACGCCTCGTCCAATCTGAATCGATCTACATCCTCTAATTGAGTCGGCTTCAGTATACATACTCAAACTTGAGACATAATTTAATTACTCTCTACCTTGTCTCGACGTTTGTAGCCAAGTCATACTGCTCATCCATCATAGTAGCTCTCCCAATGCCCCAATGGGTGCTTATTCTCTACAAAGGCTAATTGAGCTCAAGCTTTGCCATCATGTCTACTGGATTCTTCGTTGTTGCGATCTTCTTCATAGTAACCTTGCCCTTCGCCACACATCTCGAATCAAATGATACTTGATGTCAATATACTTCATTCGCTTGTAATAAATTAGATTATAAGCTAGATATTTTGCACCTTGGTTATCACAATGTATAGCAATGTTTTGCTGCTCCAAGCCAAAGTCCGATAGCATAAACCTTAGTCATATTCTCTCATTCGCTATAAAAGTCAGTGCCATGTGCTTTGCCTCAATCAAAGACAAGGCAATGTGGTTCTATAAGGATGCCTTCCAACTCACTGCACCACCTGTTGGTCTAAACACATCTCCAGCTAAGGACCTGCACTTATCCAAGTCACCGGCATAACGTGCAGTCTCTCTACCATTGCTGTCCCTTCAACACATTATACCAATATATATTGTCCCCTTCAAGTATATGAGGATCCATTTCATAGCTTCTGATTGTTTCTTACCAGGACGCTTTATGTAACAACTAACAATGCTCACAACTTATGAAATGTCAAGCTTCGTGCTTACCATGGCATACATAATACTACCTACTTCACTAGAATAAGGAACATGGAACATTTGTTCCCCCTTCTTAGTCTGCAAGGAGTTTAAAGTGCTTGGTTAAAGGTATACTCACAAATTTCGCTGATTGCATGCCACAATCTTCTCAATATATTTCATTTGATATAGACACAAAACTGCTGTAGCCCTATCACACAATAACTTCATACCCAATATCTTCTTTGTAGTACCTAAAATCTTTTATCTCAAACTCAGTACTCAACTAGCACTTCAGCATATGAATATCAGACATATCCTTAGCTACTATCAATATGTTATCAACATATAATAACAAATAAATCAAATACCCATCCTCCAATTTCCTAAAGTTAGCACAAGTATCCAATTGACTTATTGAATAGTCCAACTAGTCATGGAAACATTAAAACATTTATACAATTACTTAGGAGGTTGTTTTAGCCCATGCAAAACTTTCTTTAATAAGCAAACATGATTGTCCTTGCCGAAATAGCATATCTCTCTAGTTGCCTCACGTAAATCCACTCCTCCCATGCACTGTGAAGCAAGACTGTTTTCACATCTAGCTGCTCCAACTCGAGATCTTGTGTAGCAACTAAGGCAAGTAATACCTGAATAGAAGTATGCCTTACCATTTGAGAGAACACCTTATTGTGGTAAATGTCCTTCCACTACATATATTCTTTCACAACAAGTCTCACCATATAGCTCCCTACCCAACACTAGGAATGCCCTAGCCCCTTTTGTTTTTAGACATATTTGCATCTAACTATCTTCTAGCTTTTGGATACTTTGACCAAATCCCATGTTTGATTCCAATGGAGTGACTTCATATCTTCACTCATCGGCGCTAGCCACTACGATGACTTACCACTAGCCATCGCCTCAAAATAAAATAAATGTGCATTTGTCTCCACCTCAAAAGCAATATCTATGATTTCCCTTCTCTGTCTGCCTGTGGCTATATTGTGTCGCGACTTTACTAGTTGTTCGGTATCATCAACTTTAGGAACTGTAGTCTCAATCTCTATTGCCTTTGAGTTGTCTGGACTCTCCACCTAAAGATCCATTTCACAATTAACGCCATGATTCATTTGTTCGATCAGTAGTGTCTCAGCACTCGACTATTGAAGTATAGTAGTCGTGTCTAATGTCACATCTTTGCCAACTAGAAAACCAGGTGACTCGGGACCATTACACCATAGCTGGTAACCTTTCACCCTATGTGCATAACCCAGAAATATGCACTTCTTTGCCCTTACTCAAGCTTAACATCATTTACATGAGTATATGCAAGACATCCGAATACTCTTAGTCCATAGTAGTCAATAGGATTCCATGGCCATACTTCCTCATGAGTTTTCCACTCGAAAACAGATGATGCAGATTGAATAACCAAGCAATAGCCTATGTTCACTACTTTGGCCTAAAATTCCTTGCCCAGTCTTGCATGCGAAAAAATGCACCCTGCTCACTTAATCAAAGTTCTATTATTTCATTCTATGATACCATTTTGCTGTGGTGTCCAGGACACTATGCTGTGTCCCACAACCCCTTCTCCCATGTAAAATTGATAAAATCTTTACTAGAGAACTCCATGTCATTATTGATCCTAAGGCACCTAATTTGCTTACTGAATCCTTCTCAACAAGTGCCTTAAACTTCTTGACCTAATCGAGCACCTCATATTTGTGCTTTAGGAAGTATATCCATACATTTTTCAAATAATCATTGATGAATATCAACATATATTGGGCACCCCTTTCGAAGAAATCAGAGATGGGCCCTAGACTTCTAGATGAATGTAACCGATCGGTTACTTGGTCGAATGCATGGCTATAGTGAATTTAACTTGGCTAAAAATGCATAGCTCATACAAGTCCAACTTCCCTATTTTCTGACCCTTGAGCAACTCGGTATCACTCAGTATGATCATACTTGTCTGGAAGAAGGATACTACAAGTGTCAAAACTTGTGTACGGCCCTCACTTTAGTGTAAAAAGTTTCTTTTGAATCACTTCAGTGCCAAAATTTTTTAAAAACGATCACTTAAGTGCCAACTTCGGTCAATTTGGTCGGAAATCCAACGTGCCATTTTTTTATTAATTTCTGAAGTTGACGTGGCTCGCTAGAGGTTGAGTAGCATATACAGTTAGCTTTTTTTATTTTAAATAATTTTTTACCATTTCTTTCTTTCTTTTTTCCTTTTCTTTCTTTTCTTTTTTTCCTTTTCTAATCTACCGGTCGGTTGCTGGTGGCTGGCCGCCTGGCCTTGCTCGAACAAGGCCGCCATTGCCCGCCATAGGCGAGGGCGGGCAAGACCCAGCGAGGGCTCGCCTCGCCAGATCCGACGAGGCCAGCCCTCGCCCGGGCCACGACGGCCTCGCCGGATCTGGCGAGGGGAGCCCTCGCCGGGCATCGTCTTCCCCCGGGCGACGCCCGGTGAGGCCGCCATGGCCCAGGCAAGGGCTGGCCTCACCGAATCTGGCGAGGGGAGCCCTCGCCGGGGCTCGCCCGTGCCTAGGTGAGGCCAACCCTTGCCGGGGCTCATCTGCCTTCGCCCAGGCGACGGTTGGCTGGGCCTCGCCTGTGGTGGGCAACGGCGGCCTCGTCTGGGCGAGGCTAGGCGGCCGACGAGAAAAGAAAGAAAAAGAAGATGGCTGGAGAAGAAGAAGATGGCCGGAAAAGAAAAAAAGAAAAGAAGGGAAAAAAAAAAAAAAATTTAAAAATCAAAATATACACATGGAAACGCCACGTAGACTGATTTTTTTAAAAAAATCCCAACTCGAATTTAAATTTTAATTATAAATGCCACATATTAATTTGGCCGGAATTTTTCGTCGTTGGCACTTAAGTAATCGTTTTTCCTCCGATTTGGCACTTAAGTGAGCCATCGAAAACTTTTGGTACTAAAGTAAGCGCCGTACACAAGTTTTGGCACTTCTGCTTTTCTTCTTCCATACTTGTCTCATTCTTGTGCCCCAATGGCATATGCCATAACTTAGTCAAGTTTGAGTTTGACTCACCTAATGAAACTGCAAGAGCTCTAATTATGGTCTCTCCTAGTAGATGATACAGAGAATTCACATTCTTCCCACTCATCACTATCATGGCATCTCGACAGATCTTTAGCACTCCTCCTTTAGTGATGTACTTACACTTGATGTTATCGAGTGTTTCAAGAGAAATACGGTTATTCTTGAGCTCCGATACATGCCTAATGTCTGTCAATATGTGCAATACTCCATCGTGCATTCAAATCCGAACTGTCCTTATCCAGACAATCTTTTAAGCTAAGTTATTTCCCATCAGAACTCTATCACCATGTGCAATCTGGTAAGTAGTAAACTAGTTCCAATGAAGAATCATTTGATAAGAACAGCCCCAATTCTAGCACTATGCATCTCTTGACAAGTCGACAGTCACACTCAAGACAGCCTTTGCATCATTGATGCTTTCCTCGGCAACGATTGACACATTGCACTACTTATGGTATTTTGCCTACAATATCTGTTTCTTAGCTTTAAGCAATCTCTCCTCATATGCCCCTCCTCGTGACATTCAAAGAACATCACACAGCCCTTAGACTTTTTATGGTGAGACTTCAATCTATTTTTACCTCTGCTCTTGGACTCTGATATTGATCTCTACCTTGAATCACAAGTCCTCATGCCACCTCTTGTGTTAGATACTCATCTTGCAATTTTCTCTACCACTCCTTAGAGAACAAGGCAGATTGTACCTCTTCTAAGGTAATTGCAGTATTCCCTTGTAATGGTGAATTAGTAAAGTATTGTCATGACTCTGGTAGAGAAGCCAATAATATCATGCCTTATTTTTCATCATTTAGAGTCTCAATGTTTTTCAAGTCCATCATGAGTTTGTTAAACACATCTAAATGGGATATGATGGAAGTATTTTTAGTATAACAAACTTGAAACATCCTCTTCAACGTGTATAAGTGATATTCAAACCCTTCTTTACACATAATACCTAAAATTTTGCCCACAATGCTGGAGCATCCTTCCCTTCGACCACCATTATTAATACCTCATCTGACAAATTCAATAGTATTATACTTCTTGCTCTCTCAATTTACTCATCTTTATCAGCATCTTTCGTCATTTCTGGCAACTTAGCCTTGCCACCCAATGCCTTGCCCAAATTTTGGATTGTTAATAGTGCATGTATAGTAATGCTCTACAACCCAAAGTTGTTCCTCCTATTAAACTTTTCAAAATTTCTACTTTCGCCTTACACATAATTGCATCAACAGAATTTCTAGACAACAATCAGACAAGCAAAAATCCCAAATCAAATACATAAATTTTTAGTGGTAGCTCTGATACCAATTGTGGTAAAATAATTCAAAAACTAACAGATCTTACGATTAAATCAACACAAAATTACTAGAAAAAAAACATGAGATATTTATGTGATTCGATCTTGGTATTGGTACCTATTCCATGGAGATAGCCAGCACCAAAAAATCTGCTAATTAATCAGAGAATTTCAAAGTTACAATCGCTCTCACACTTGAGTATTTCCCAGATACACCTAACCCCACACTGCTCACAAAGAAACAAATCAGTTTGGATGTAAAACTACATTACATATATCACTATGTTCAACTCTTGGTCTCATACCTTGGATAGATATGAAGAAACCCTCGTCGGTTGACCGAACGTTGGATTCATATATCCAACAAAGAAAAACAAATTATAATCCAAGATTATCATCCGAAGAATGCAACACCATGTCAAAGTCCAATTCGGACTTTTCTTTTACGCCTCATCCAATAAGAAGGCCCACATCCTTTAATTAGGTTGAGTATAATATGCAGGCTCAAACTCAAGACATAATTATAAAGTATGTGAGATAAAATAGACTAACCAATTTCATGTATCCGTTCATGAGTTTGTAAAATAAGTAATTGAGTATAATTGAAGGAAAGAATTAAAAAAAATTGAAATCCCTTAAAAGTGTAGGATGTCCTTTCTTTACTTAATATAATAACATAGATGAAGTTCTAATTCTTTTTAAATCCAATGTCTCTAACAATCGACATAGTTATATTTTAAAATCAAATCAAATCTACCTAGTGAAGAATGAAAATGTGCTAGTGTAAGTTGTGTAACCTCATTCTAACTGTGACGGTTGTTTACACGTTACCTTTTTTGTTTTACAGAAAATTTGTATAATGAGCACATATAAAGGAAACAAAAAAAATAAAGAACGAATCCGTTGATATTGTGTATAAAAGTGAAAACACTCAAGCAGGACCTGGATGAGTGGTCAAGCGCTTAATTTGGATGTGGTAAATTAGATATCCTAGTCACAACATCTCTTACTAAAAGTAATTTTTAAGACGCCAAGTAGTTATCAAATAATGGAGCCTTACCTGATATACGTACCTGAACAAGAGGATTTGTCCTGCATCGATAGAATCAGCTCTGTCATAGGTTTGAATGCACAGTGCTGTAAAACAAGGAGCAGCAATTCTAAGCAAACATAATAAAATATCTATTAGAAGCTTTGCCAATAATGTTGTAATGCGTTGACAAATAATGGGATCTAGTGGTGGCATACCACTAGTTTCTTAATCAAAAGTCAAAGCTAGATATTGAATTGTATATGTGAATTCTTTTTCTTCATGATTTTTTTCAAAGTTGGTTTCATGTTCTTTGCATGACTTCAAAGAAATTTGAAATTTTATTTATTTTTTCAAAACTTTCATTGTGATAGAATATAGTGTTGACATTAAGCTATTATATATAGTCTATATCAGAATTAAAAGACAAATGTTCACTCCGGTGCTAGCCACATGACATTAGCTTTGCTTCTCTAATTGGCACATGGCATAACACGTGGCTTAATTTTGTCACGTGGCCCACATTCACATGATTTCCATATGGCACTTCACTTTACCTTTTTATTACCACATGGCATGACATGTGGCATAGTTTTACCATGTGGCCTGCATCCGAGCAATATCCATTAGCTTTTTTATTTATCATCTCTAAATTTCAATCTCTTACAGTATATAGGTATAGAATTGTAATTACTACTATTAGTAAAGTTTATAATTGTTTACTAATTTCTCAATACAATGTGTAATTCTCAGAAAATCAATTTATAGTAACTTTTAATGAAATGTTTGTTTTGCTGTTTTTGCAGGACTTCCAACAATTGAAGTACATTAATTTCAGTAACTGTGAATCACTGGTTCGTATGCCCGACCTTTCTTGTACTCCAAACCTTGAGGAATTGGCTCTTTGTGGTTGCAAAAACTTGGTAGAAGCCCATGTGTCTATTGGATATCACAACAAGTTACAGTTGTTGAATTTAATGGGGTGTAGAAAATTTGATAGTTTCCCTGATATTCCACGTAAACTCAGAGGCTTGAGAAAGCTTTGTTTACAAGGGACCGCTATTAAAAAACTTCATGCATCAATAGAAAATCTTGTCTCTTTGAAAATAATGGATTTATGTAATTGCAAGAACTTGATAAGTCTTCCATCTAGCATTTACAAGTTACAAAACATTGAACTATTGGAACTTGCATATTGCCCAAATTTAATAGGATTTCCAAAATACGAGGATTCAGCTGATCCGCGCATGAAGACCGGACCTTCAAGTTTACTCTATTTATCTCTTGGGGGCTGTAATTTGTCCGGAATAGAATTTCTCGAGAATCCTTCCTGTTTTCCCTTCTTGCAACAATTAATTCTGGCGGAGAGCAATGTGACATCCCGAATTTCGGCCCATTTTTGGGATTTATAAAACGCGTAATTTGTCAGTGTGCTTATAGTAAAATCTCGCCCGGGAACTGATCACTCCCGGTTATCATTTTAAATTAGAGATTTCGCTAGAATCGCACTCGATCAAATTTGGCCGTTATTTGGATCCCGAACTTGGCAGTCGATTTCCGGGAGTTTCGGGACAAAATAAATTGGACGGTGTCGATATTGTTGTGACCAGCGTTGAGATTGTCAGGAATGATGGAAAAATGGGAGTTTTTGACCACGTGCGAATTTGGACTAGTAGACCTCCCTCGTTATGATTTGGTCTAATTAATTTGGCCTTTGTCCCTTTTTATGTGCGAGGCTTATTTTGGACCCGTAGACCACTTTCGGTTTTTAATTTGGGCCATCGGATCGCGATTAATATTTGAATGTTCAAATATTTTCTTTTATTCTCTCTCTCTCTCTCTCTCTCTCTCTGCCGCGCATGTCCTCTCCGCGCACGTCTCCCCCTGCCCACGTCCCCTCAGCTCACCCACTCCCACCTGCTCTCTCTCTCTCTCTTCGTTTCTTTTCCTTCTTTCTTTTTCTTTTCTTCTTTCTTTCTCTTCTTCTTCTTCCTTCTTCCTTCCCCGAACTCGCCTGGTTCTGCTTCGTTCCTGCTCTGCTCGCCGGCTGCTGCTCGACCACCCATCCAGCTCCGCCTGACGCCGCCCAAGCAACCGCCGACGCCGCCATCCTCCTCGCACCGTCGTCGCGCCGCGCGGCAGCTCCGCCCGACGCTGCCTTCCTCCTCTCCCGAGCGCGCGAGCTCGGCTCGCCGCCGCATCCGGCGAGTCCCAGCCGTCGTCCAGTCGTCCGGCCAGCCCCCCAGAACCGCCCCGACACCTAGACGTCGCCGCCATCGTCCCGGCCGTCGCCTTGCTGCCCCGTCACCACCGATTCGTCCCCCCCCCTTTTCTCAGCGCCGTGCGTCTTCGCCGGAGCGCCGTCGCCGTCTCTGGTGCCGCCGCCGTGAGCCGCCGTTCCTCTCACCTCAGCCGGTCAGCCCCCTCTCCCTTCCAACCCGTGAGCCCCCTTCCCCCTCTCTTCCTCTTTGTTTTGGCCGTGGAAGGCCCTTCGCCGGAGGAGCTCCGCCGCCGCCGTCACTATTCCGGCGCGGATCCGTCGCCTCGCCCGGCCGTCCAGCCGTTCCATTTCTCTCTCTATCTCTGACCGTGCCCCTCTCTCTCCCTCTCTAGGCCGTGGATTAGCTTAGACCGTCGCCGTCGCTCGCGCCGTTCGCCGGAGCCGCCGCCGCCGTTACTGTTCCGGCGAGGGACCGCCGCTGTCCAGCCGCCATTACCACGTGTTCAGCTCGGTTTGAAGCTTAGGACACCCGGTGAGTTTGACCCTAAACCCTAATTAGGATAATTTGCATTTCTAAATGGGTTTTAGGGGTTAATTAGGGTATTTTAGGGGTTAAATTGTGGAGGTTGTTAGAGGCTGATTTCGAGGCTTAGTGTGATGATTTAATTGAGATTTAGAGGCCCGTATTGTGCTGTGAGTCGGCTGGACATAGGCGCCTTAATTTGGGCGAAAATGTGAATTTGGCGGGTGCAAATTGAGGACCGAGTAGAGGCCGCTAGGGGCTGATTTTTGTGGCCCGTGTGGTGACCGAGAATGATGATTTAATTGAGGTTTAGTGGACTATAGTGTGCTGTGATGTGGCGAGGCATAGGTGCCGTGATTTGGACGGAATTGTGGATTTAGCGGGTGAAATCGGGAGACCGAATGGTGGCTGTCTTGGTGGCTATTTTACGGGCTTAGTGCGACAATTTAGTTGAGATTTAGTGACCCGCGAGGTGCCGTGGGATGGCTGGACAGATTGGTACGGAGCGGTCCAAGTTTGGAGTAAGTTCGGACTTTAAATATGGATTTTAGTGCGCGCCTCATTTGATCTTTGTGGTGGCTGATTAGAATGATGGTTTGGGGAGTTTAATGGGACATTTTGAAGATATTTATTGGCCTAGACATTGCGGTATAGTGGCTGGTCACGACAGGATTTGATTTAGGCGGGGCGTGATCAATTTGAAGTTTAATTGTGCAATTACCGGGAATGATCGCATTGATCAATTGACTGGCTAAATGAGCCTTGTTGTGATTGATTTTAGGATGTCATGTTGCTTGTTTAGCGGGACTAAGAATGGAATAGCTTGGCGGGCCTCGAATGCGAGGGTTCTTGTTATCCCGGTTGTGTGGATTGTGCATGGATTGTGTGTCAAGTTGATGTCATGGCTGATTTGAATTGATTGTCTGATTGGGCATGTTGATTTATGAAATTGAATATGCGTGGTGCAAATGCGCATGATTGCATCGTGATTTGAGTAAGTGGTGCGGTGCAAGTGAATGCCCATATGTGAACGTTATAGCCATGAGTTTGCATCACGAGCATTGGCACGGCATGTGCATTTACAAGTGTGCTCGAGTGACATGTGCATTGTGATCACCTAAAATGCCCTGATGCGTTTAACGCGGGGTTCAGATGAAAATTGGTGCTTGTGAATGTGTGATCATAATAAACCCTGATGCGTTTTACGCGGGGTAGTGAACCCGTCCTGAGGCGTTTAACGCGGGACGATGCCCGGATTGCCGGAAGACGGCCAACCTGATGCGTTTACGCGGGTTCGGTCCGTATATGGAGATCGGTGTTGCGCCTGATGCGTTTACGCGGGCTAGAGACACTGGGCCTGATGCGTTTACGCGGGCCAGGAAGTGTTGGATAGTGATAGACCTGATGCGTTTTACGCGGGTCGGACCTGATGCGTTTAACGCGGGTCGGAGGAGAAATTGATAAATGGCAAGTATGCTAGAGTGCAAGCGTGCGAAAATGCATTGATGGGGCGTGAGCACGCGTATGAGCACGAGCATAAGCATGACATGCGTTGTGACCAAATGATGTGTACATGTGCTGCGACTGGATCCTATGTTTTATGCTTGAATTGTAAGTGCCTAACCTGCAGGGCAAGGTGAGTGTTGGATTTGGGCCCGAGGGCCTAAGTCAATTATGATTTGCTTGGAGTGTTGATTTAGTACTCGTCAGGAGGTGCACTTTAGCCTAATTTAGGTTTAGGGAATTACTCGCTGAGATTTATTCTCACTGTTGTTGAAACCCAATTTTTCAGACCCCCAGCCCTGAGGATGGCAGGCGTATTGAAACGTTTTGGGAGGAGCCCCGGCTAGATATAGTGGTTGATCGCCGAGCCACGTACCCCGCTTTTGATTTTTGAGTGTGGGCTGTTTATGAATATTGTATATGTTTCCCGATGTCAAAACAAGTGTATATTTATCCGTGCTGGTTGTTGTATGGCTATCCTGGATTATGTGTATTTTATTGTACGGGTGGTTTTAATTACTTCCGCATGTGCTTTATATCTCTGTGTTGGGTGTTGGGTCGGCGACGCGTCCTGGGACGTCGCACACGAATCGACCTTTACGAGGGATGTTGCGCGCCGAGGAGTGCGGGGCGTGACAAGCAATGTTTCTTGCCTTCCCACATCTATTCGTAACCGTGATCATTTGATCGTATATGCAATTTCATATTTCCATCAATTGCAAGAGATACCGGAGCTTCCACCATTTGTGAAGCATCTTTTGGCTAATAATTGCGAATCTCTGCAAAAATATGGAGATTCATTTTCATCTTGTATTCTTGTCCGTAGAGTGTTGACTGTGGCTGACGTTCCCTCTCTGGACCAGGTTAGACTCTCTCTCTCTCTCTCTCTCTCTCTCTCTCTCTCTCTCTCTCTCTCACGGAGTACATGCTGGATGTATTGCGTTCTTGTATATTACAATAGTAGTAAATGCAAAGGCGCAAGAAAGGCAAACAAATATAAAGTGATTCTGTATGTGTATGCATGTAATGGAGTTGGCTACCATACTTTTATGGGAATGATTTCTATCACATGAGAGTCGTATGTTAATGCAAGCAAGGATCAATGAATCTCTACTCATTTAGAGAGCTCAAGTTTGAAGTGGAATTCACTAGGATTAATCACTAAACTCAAAATGAATTCTTCTGTTTGAGTACACTACTAATAACAAACTTCGGTACTTTCTAATGGTCTATCTATATAACAGACACCTCTTGATTCCACAATTTGTCTCCTTGGAGGAGAGATGCCAAAGTGGGTCCTCCCTATTGAAGAGAGTTCCGTATCATTCATGGCTTCGAAGGACTTGTATGACAAGTTTCTTGTATTGACTCTTTGTGCCGTTTTCAGTAATAATGGACAAGGAAAGTGTCCGATATTGGAGATTTTATCACATGTGAATGGCGAAATGAGGGATTGCAAAGGAGGAAGGATCTTCACAACAACGAATTCAGATCAAATCTTGATTTGGTATTTCACACCATATGATCTGTGGGGAGACGTCGATTTCGGTCAAATTGATGGGAGTCATGTACACTTTAGCCTAACATTATCGTCTACAATGGTGAAAAAGTGGAGATTCTGAATAATATGCAAGCCACTGGGTGACGATTTAAGTTTTGAGATTCAAGACAATCAGCTAATCGATCCAGCTTTACTCCGCGAGGTTGTTCTTGAATCAACAGATTTAGAAGTTGAGAGTCCAGTTATGCACATAGATAGTTTGATCAAAACAGATGTACAGAAAGACTTGCAGGATTGTCAAAGGAGCAGTGAGGAACATAGTCATATTGTATCAAAGGGAAATCCTACGCTTATTCTCCCTCATGGCATGCGCACCGAGACTACGCTGACTTCCAATTCGACCGGCAGAGATGAGGATGGTAGGGTTGGCTTGCAGCTTTTGTTGTTAGAATGATCGAAACTTGCTAAGGAAGCAATTCGTAGGTAAATGAACTCGCTGATCTTGATTACAATGCATTCTATCTTCTTGTTCTTCTCATTTTCTTTACTCAAGAAAACTTGTAACCCGCTCTTAGTACCCGCTTTTGCCCATTTATTAACATTGAGGTACTTTATGTGTCCATTTTAATTAGCGTTAACTTTGCTGGCTAGAACATAGGAAATAATCAGCCCCGCCCCACTTCTCAACTTAATATCGAGCAAATGAGTTCGACCAAGAAAGCATGCAAAGGTTGTGGCTGGAGAGTTACATGAGGAGGCTCGGGCGAATAATTTCATGTGTGTAGAGCACATTTCATGCGAAGAAAAGTCGAACAAGAACAACATCACACGCTCTTGCATGTGGAAAGCATGCAAACGTGGAAAGTGGTCACGATGGATGGAGATTTGGTCAGAACGACGAAGAAATGGGAAGTTATCGCGCGGTTATCAACGTGGGATGTGCATTTGATGGTGGTGGAGGGAAAATTGGAAGAGAAGATACGACTTCCACGAAGTATAAAGGACGAAGGAATCGGAGAAGAGAGAGACGCACGCAATACTCTCCAAGAGTTTTTTCTACCGTTGTTTTCATTTCCCTGTATTTCCATTTCAAAGTTGTTACTTTCCATGTAATTTCAATTTCCAGTGCATCTGCAATTTTTTCTTCGCATTTAGTTTCACACAGATTCATCACTTAATCCATGCCTCGTTCCCATATTTTATACTCTAGTACGGAACTACGGAGCGATCTCGGTTGCTCTCCCTTCACTCAACTATTATTGTAAACGGATTCAAACACGACTCATAAAAATTTATCGTCAGCCTTGACCACATAGCTGCCCTGCTCGACTGCATCATGTGGATTGGCTCCATTACATCTCATTCTGGCATTCCACACCATGTGAACCTTAAGGAACTTGGAGTCCGTAGCCAAATTTTGAAAAATGGAAGCTTATTTTCTCCATGCAACGCAATAAACTGAACACTAGAGTGAAATATCTCTGTGGCAGATAGAAAGCCTTATTCAGGAATCAAGATGTCCGCTCGCCTTTTTGAACAATTCCTCTTGGTTATACCTGGGAGTGGGAAGAATCTAAATTGAGCTACCACGGTACCACCGTTCGAACTTCTTCATGCATGTTAGATACATCAGGGATCACATTTGTACATGGGCAATGATGCCTAAACATGAAGACGACAGACGTCACAAACCCCAATCAAGGCAAGCTGATTATATTCACTCGGTCAGGCCAACTCAAATCTAATTAGCTTGGTGCGGGGGATTAAAGGACACTTAACATTCAGAGGGATGAGACAACTTCTCTGGTTATTCCTTGACAATGGGCTTCTCCAGTATGACTGCATCCTCCAGAAGGAACTTAACCAAGGCAAGCAAAAGTTTTGAGCTTAGAGAAAGAGAGAATTGGAAATTTGCCACACAAGGGGAAATCTTCTTCTGCAATTTCCAAAATTCATCGTCATTGAAGTTAGCTATTGAAAGTCCCTTTGAAACGGACGCCGTAGATAAACGCCAACATTAGGTAACTCATTAAAGCAAGATGATGAGTGAGGGGATGAGAAAGATTCAACTTAACACAGCAAAAAAGATCAAGTTATTTCTTGGCCTCATTTGACAGTTACAAAAAATAAAATTGCAAGTCAAATGAACTAGTTCATCATCTGCATGAACATAATCATTTTATCTTCTTCTCTGGTAACTCATTATCTGAAATTTTCAGGCCATAGGAAGCTGGAAATGTTTGTGAGGCCTACAATGCAATCAAAGTGACTTGACGACACCACTGTGGGTTTCTTATTTGATAACACAAACTAGAGAGTTTAAAACTTCCTTCCACAAATTCATTATCTAACAGGACCAGATGTTGAAGTATATTGATACCTCCAACTCAAAGTAAGAGGAATCGGCCCTCTGTATGACTAAATTTATCCAGGCCCAGCAAACTCTCCAGCAGCATTGCTATCCTTTGGAGGTCGAATCTACCAACTCCTGTATGCAATTTTGATGCCGGGCCAAGCATGGCATGGCCAGACCACGTGCTTGGGCTTGGGCCCTTCTCCGAATGGGTCCAGCCCAGCACGGCACCTCAGTGGGCATAGCCGAATGGCCGTTGCTAGTTCGGCGGACACGAAGGGTGAAGGAGCAAGGCCTATGAAATTGAGTACGGCAATGCATTAATCTAATAAGAACTCGAAAATAAACACAATTAAACTGGAATTTTGAGAACTGAAAAAAGGACACGAAATATTTTAAAAATCTCGAAAGGGTCTATTGCTGTATATTGCGGTCGTCTATCTCCATATCCAACAAACTTTTTGGAATTGGTTCCCAATTCCAATGGCCAATCCCTTTTCTGATGTTTGGTTCCAATTGTGAATCATCGAATGGGGGGATTCCACCAACTTCTTCGAATTTGCCTTTCCGCTGCTCTGGCCGTGGAATCATCATTCCATTCCTAAGTAGGTTAGAGCCATTCGGGCTAATGAAATAAATTAAATTGCAAGATTATCATTAGTGGACCATATATATTACACATGCCCAACTGCAGTTGAAACACGAAACACTGGTCTCCCAATTAAACACGGACCAAAAGTGTCGAGAAGAATGAAGTTCAGGCCCAGGTGCTCCCTGAGGAGGGCATCCACGGGTGCAGTTTCCCCGCAAGTCTTGAGCAGATCGGCACAGGAGGGATCGGCCTCCCCTTCCGGTATGAGCTCTAACCCCAGCTCCTCCTCTATGTCATCCGATGCCGATGTCAGCAGCAGCTCGCACCCTTCGTAGTTCAGGAAGTCGGGCGGATCAGCCGGGCTGTACCTCAGCTGCCCAAACTGCCCCTGCAGGTGGGCCGGGAACACCGCCTTGCGCTTGCTCTGGAGTCCCCTGAACTGGGAAGGGCCAGCCCCGTGCTGATCGGGATTCTTGATCTGGATGAGGAAAGATCCTTCTCTGTCGACGTTGAGCGACTCTCGGGGCTCCTGCTTCTCATCTTCCGGAGGGAATTCGAGCTTGTATATGAGGAGCGTGTGCGCCTTCTTCCCGCGTGATTTGTGTCTAAGTATGCGGTACACGCCCTCCCCCAACGCTCTGGCCGCAGCTGGGTGGCGGTGTCCCCTCGTGGAAGTGTCGTACTCCTCTGCAAGAAGCAAATCCGACTATTCAATTGAATCACAAACACAGAGATAGAGAGAGAGAGAGAGAGAGAGCAGAAGCAGCGCACCTGCTTTTAGAGCTGACTTGACATCATCGATCTTGGTGGTGACCATCTCCACAAATCCCCAGTAAGGTCGGCTCCGTTTGCTTGGGTCTGGAAGACTCTTCTTCCCCATCACTATCAACCTCGACGGTGCCTGCTTCTCGATGTTCACTTCCTGCGTTTGGCAATTACAAAGAGGCTGTGATATTGCGAGGTGGTCATAGACAAGTTGTTGGGTCGTGGTTCTTGTGACCATCATTACCTGGCTACCGTGGCCACCTTGGACAGTAGCCTGGGTCGGAGCCTTCCATGCCGGAGTGGGGATCTTGCTTCTCCCGGACAGGCCTCTCACCGGACTCGGCACGGAGGACTATGTCAGAGCGCTGTGAGCTGCTTCTCTCTCCACCTTGGACCTATAGAAGAAGAATATCTCCCCTCTTTCCTGCAATCATGACCCCATAACAAGCTCGCTCGCTCGCTCGCTCGCTATCCTCCCCCACCAACTAGCAGTGAAAAGGACAAAGCAAGTATAGAACCTGAATTTCGACTTGGGGATCATTTCTGGTCTTGACTTCCTCGCCTTGACCCATTTCCAGTGCCACTGCCATAGCACAGCATGCAGCAGATGCAAATGGAGTCGGAGAATTGACGGCAACCAGAGTGGATTGCGGACACGTCACTTTGTGGATATCCCACGTTCCAGTGCAGAGGCCTGCCTCGTCTTTGTGCGTGTTGCTGTCGGCGACCGAAAAGCAAATATTTTTTCTCAACAATGCCATTGCAGAGGGACAACGCACGAGTCCGAACGCTTCCTTTTGTCCAGGAAAACCCACGCTCTACGATCTCCCTCTCTATTATAATTCTCAGTTGATATCATTCATCGTCATTGACAAAGAATAATACGCACATTCGTGGTAAGCGTACGTTGATTTCAAAATCCTTTGTTAGCTAAATTTGACCGTTCATCTATTTAGCCTACAATATATCCAGCTGCTTCTATGGTCAAGTTACCATCTAATTTTAGTTTTATCAACTTTTATTTGATTAATAGACGAACATTTATTTAATTCTTCTAAAATTGCCACATGTTTTAACAATTTACCAACATTTATTTGCGAATGTCATCAGCATATTAAAGTTAGTAACATTTACAAAAAAAAAAAATCACCACTCTTATTTGAGTCCACTTATCAATCTTTGTTTGCTTGTAATTTCAATCCGTTGAAAAGCTCCCCAACGAAATGTGGATAAATCAATGGAATAGTTGGTATTTTAAGATAATTTAATAAAAGTTGGTAAGTGACCAAATGAAATTGGTAATTTCATGTAAGAGTTCATAATTTAAACTCCACAAATAAATGTTGGTATTTTATTGGAATGAAGTTGGTAATTTCGAAAAAAAATGGGTTATTTCCATATTAGAGTAATATTATTAACATATTTGTGAGCTCTCCCTATTAACGTGAGTAAATCATTGAAACAGTTGGTATTTTCAAAACAACCCGAGTGAACCCAAAAGTCAATGATATCCGGCCCATCGTGTATGTCATCAATCTCGCCCTCGTCTAAAAGATAAAATACTAAAGCTATAGTTTTGCACTACCATAAGCGTCAAACTTCGGATCATAGCCTCATCGTGCATGTCATCAATCTTTAGCATAAAGTATCTGAAATCCTTCAATTAGTCACGTCTCCTCTAATTCCATGTACATGAAACCAAAAATATTGATAAAACATATGACATAATTAATCACTATAGCGTCCCTCGCGGATTCTTCAAAAGAAAAATTTATAATTTTGAGAGTAAAAATCCGAAAATTCCACCCAAACTCTAGGTCAGGGTAAGCCACTTTGATCCAAATTCTTTAACTGTTTTAGGAGTTGACACCAATCATTTTTTTTAGGTTGATTGCGAACAAAAAAGTCAGCTAGACTATAAAGCGACAGTAAAAAATTGGGAAAATACCACCAAAAATCCCAAACTATGCCACTTGTGATAAATTTACCCTAAACTTTTTTTTGTGACACGAAAAATCCCAAACTATGCCACTTGTGACAAATTTACCTTGAACTTTTTTTTGTGACACGAAAAACCCCAAACTATGCCACTTGTGACACATTTATCCCACAATACTTGACCCATGGACATTTTTGTCTTTTTCCTTTTTCTATTTTTTTTCCTTTTTTTTTTCTTCTCTCTTCCCTCCGCCGGCCATGGTGGAGGGAAGCCGGCGAGGGCGACCCTCGCCGGCGTCGGGCAAGGGCTACCCTCACCAGATCTAGCGAGGGTTGCCCGACGCCGACGAGAGTCGCCCGACGCCAGATTCGGAGTCGGGCGAGGGCGACTTCACCCTACTCCGGCAAGGCTGCCCTCGCCGGATCTGGCAAGGGCGACCCTTGCTGGCATCGGGCGAGGGCTGCCCTCACCCGCCCAGGCGAGGGCGACCCTCACAGGATCTGGCGAAGGCAGCCCTCGCCGGCTTCCCTCCGCCATGGCCGACAGAGGGAAGAGAGAGAAGAAAAAAAAAGGAAAAAAAATAGAAAAAGGAAAAAGGTGAAAATGCCCATAGGCCAAAATATTGTGGGTAAATGTGTCACAAGTGGTATAGCTTGGGGTTTTTCATGTCACAAAAAAAAGTTTAGGATAAATTTATCACAAGTAGCATAGTTTGGGGTTTTTCGTGTTACAAAAAAAAGTTCATGGTAAATTTATCACAAGTGACATAGTTTGGAGTTTTTCATGTCACAAAAAAAAGTTTAAGGTAAATTTATCATAAGTGGCATAGTTTGAGGTTTTTGGTGGTATTTTCCCTAAAAAATTTAAGGCTCAAGATTCGGTTAAGTGCAAGAAAAAGTTAGCATGTGCCTCATCACTCTTTCGGTATCACATTCCTTTGTTAAATCCTCATATCATGAGATTTCCTAAAGTAAATACATAAATATTTTCTTTTTGTGTTTCGAATACTAAAAAGCTCTGTTACTCACTGTCAAGTGAAATTGTAACATCATGGAAGCGAATATGGAGCCGATTGATCATGGTGTATTATCCATGTTCTTTCAAAGAAAAAGAAAAAATGCCGTAAATGAGTCCAATGCGTCAAACAAGCATGATTGAATCTATATCAAAGCAGCAAGCAAAAAGGGGCCTGAATCTGATGCCATGTCAAATAAATGAAAGCATTCAAAGCATCATATTCGAAGACAATGTTTGAATGTCAATCGTGAATCCAACATACTCAACTCAAATAACAAAAACGAATTCAATCCAATCAGAGCAGCGTGCAGAAATCCGCTGTGTACAATTCAAATAACAACATCGAATTCAATCATAACGGCGTGCATGTCATCAATATTTGGCATAAAGTACCTGAAATCCTTCAATTAGTCACGTCTCCTCTAATTCCATGTACATGAAACCAAAAATATTGATAAAACATATGACATAATCACTATAGCGTCCCTCGCGGATTCTTCAAAAGAAAATTTTATAATTTTGAGAGTGAAAATTCCGAAAATTCCACCCAAACTCTAGGTCAGGGTAAGCCACTTTGATCCAAATTCTTTAACTGTTTTAGGAGTTGACACCAATCATTTTTTTTTCAGGTTGATTGCAAACAAAAAAGTCAACTAGACTATACGTGCAGACGTGTACGTAGAATTCATGACTTAAATAAATGCAAAATGATATGCATTGGTCCTACATGTAGCATGGCTGATACGAGCTAACACAAATCAATATTCAGGTTTCCGATTCATGGCATAAGTTTCACGACATAACATAGATGAGTCCACATAAGCAATACTATCCAATGCATGTTGCAATTGATCGAGATATGGAATCGGTTATATCAAAACCTGTTTTTCAAATATTTTTCCATTATTTTCGGAATGCTTGTAGACACCTAATTTTTTAGCAAAATGTGTGACAAAAATTGACTGAGCTTCCTTAAAAATTCGATCCAAGAATATAATTAGATCGTACTCTTTTGACAGTTTTCCAACTATGTTCAATTTGCTGAAGTTGAATTCTCAAGATATCGCAACTTTTAACGGCAGTTGCTCGATCTTGAGGTGTCAAGAATTTTGTTATTTGACCCGATTAATTAATTCCATCTTAAATATAGAGTCATAAGTTTTTTGAAGCCCCAAGAATCACATCGAGCGATTTTTTATTTATAAAATCATCTTAACTTTCCACTACAACCATCTGTTTGGCCCGATTTTCGAAAATCTAATCGGAGTCACGATCTTAAGGTGGATGCAAAAATTGGGTCAATCGGACGTCGAAAGAAAACTCTATGCATAGTCATAGGGGCTAGTGGCCTTCGGTAGAGACAAGTCGGTGCTTCACAACGGACGCTCATTATAGGCTCGTTTGGTTCACTTTGTAAATGAAACTTAGGGGAATGCAAATACTTTTAGGTTAAAGCCCCTTAGGGAAATGCAAATGGTGTTTGGTAAAAAATTCTTTATGAAGCAACTTTGGCTCAAGCGGTTGTTTGGCAAATTTTTTTGCAAAGGGCTTTGGGAATTTTCTTTTTATTAAAAAAACTTACCCTACCCTACGCCGGAGCTAGCAAGGCCTACGGCCGCCGGCGAGCTAAATACAGCGCCGGTCCACCTGCCGCCGGAGGTCACAGCGACCCCGGTGAGCCAAATCTATCACCGACGACTTGTCACCCAAGGCTAGGCAACCCTCGGCGAGGGACGCGCGATCCAAGCGACCCTCGCGAGGATGCGTGATCCAAGCGACCTCGGCGACGCGCGACCCAACGATGGCACGCCGAGGTCACATGACCGCCTAGGCAAATCGCCGGCACTGTGCGGTCACGCAACCTCGAGGCACCCATCGCCTAGGTGGTGTGACCTCACCCGCCCTCGCCAGCCCGGCCCAGCTCCGATGTCGGCCGCCCTCGCCCCTCCCGCCAGGCCGCTCTCACTCAAAAGATGAATAGTAATAATTGGGGCAAAACCGGAATAAGCCGGAATAAGTGAGGATAGTTTGGGGACAAAAATTGGGTTCGCATTCCCAATGGGCTTTGAATGCGGCTTTGGGCCAAAGCCCATTGGGAATGCTTGCCAAACAGTTCAAAGCATTTCCCAAGGGCTTTCAAGGTCAAAAGTCCCTTCCCAAAGCTAAACCAAACACCCCCTACAAACCAAGGCAAACCTAACTCGAACGTTTGCATGGAGTTCTTTAATAATTTGCCCAAAACAGATCAAAATATCTTTACAAAGTTTCGTGACACTCCTCTACTTAGTCAAAAATATCAAACCGCATCTTACTTTTCCACAACATCTCCGTGGGATTCCAAGGCTTGAAATAATTGGAATTTGAATTAAATAGATTTAGAGCTACGTCTTTGTTTTCAGGTACTTGGAGTATTGTCTACTCCATCGATAATGTAAACTTCCTTTACAACGCAATACATTCAAACTTGGCGATTTCACCTTATCTCAATCTATTCACCTTCTACACTTAGATCATTCCAAGCATATTAATGTACTCATATATTATTTAAGTTGTTCTCCTTCTATTTTGTCCATCCAAGCATCTCGATGATCCCATGTCCCTTGCTCGTTCACCAAAATCCAAAGGTTCTTCCAAGTCTAACACCCTCCACTCAGTATCTTATTCTCTAAGTAAGAAAATTCTTCAATAGCACATACATCATAGTGTTAACATCATTTGCATATGAAGTTGTACATGCAGAGGATAATTCGCCCGCACACTCACATGTATATATATAGTTCACATAAAGTGTTCTGTCATCTTCAAATTGCATAAGGAGTCTTAACAACATAATTTACCTTGAAAAAAAGAGCATTTGACCCATATTTGAAAGGAAGAAAACGGAAGCACAAGGGACCTGGCGTGTTACTCAAGGCCATTGGGCCATTACACAGCGTCATAGGGACATTGTATAGGGCCCTCAGCCTGCTGCTTAGCAGACTCGAGCCACTAGACAGTAAAGAACCAGCGCAAGGCGTGAGCCAGGTGCTGCAAACGCCATGCAGCAGGCCCTTATTAGGCATGCCACCACCTAACACAAAATTTTCCCTTTTTTTTTTGAAAAATTATTTATTTTATTTATATATTTATCAGAGCTTTGACCCTCATTTATCTTCCGTCCAATTGACCCGAGATTCACGTTCACGAAAGCCACGACTGGAAATTTTCGAAGATTCAGTCCGATTTCTTGAAAACTTTCTAGATTGCGGATTTCGCAAATATGATTGAATGGTTGGTTGCAGTGAAAAGTCACATTATCTTCTTTGTTGAAACTCTGATCGATCTAATTCTCAAAGCGTGTTGTGACTAGATATGCCTAAATTCATCACTTAATCTAAAAATCACAATTTTCTTGATAGCCTCGAGATCGGATGGTCATGGTTAAAAGTCATGATATTTGTGATCCGGCTATCCCAATGCGATGTGGGCAAATTGGGCGTTGTTGCTCTTGCAGATCACATCCCAGCTTATGCCAACCGATCGTAATTTTAACTAAGTTTATGTGTTTTTTCGACACTCGCCATGAAATTTTGAATGTAATGCTTTATAGATTTGGCTTGGTGTTATCCAAGGATATAATTATATTTTCCAACAATATCCAATTTGCTGAAGTCGAACGGTCGATTCTCAAGATATCGCAACTTTTAACCATTGTTGCCTGATTGTGAGGTGTAAAAAATTTTGTGATTTGACCCGAATGATTAATTTCATCTTAAATATCGAGTCATAAGTTTTTCGAAACCCCAAAAATCACTTGGATCGGATTTTTATTGAAGAAAATATCTTAACCTTCCACCAGAACCATTTGTTTGGCCCAATTCTCGGAAATCTGATTTGAGTCACAAGCTTTTCTAGGGACATGAAAATCGGGTCAAATTGACGTCGGATGAAGACGCTATGCACAGTCATAGGGGTTATTTACATTAAATTAGTTAATAAATGTTGCCCAAAATAGATCAAACTGCCTCTACGAAGTTAAGTGACACACCCTCTGCTTAGTCAAAGATATCAAACCCCATCGTACTTTCCACAACATCTCTCACGAATTCTAAGGCCTGAATTAATTGGCTTCAAAGTATCTATTGGAATTTGAGTTAAATCGGTTTAGAGTTTGGTCTTTATTTCCGTGTACTTGGAGTGTTGTCTACTCCGTCGATAATGTAAACTTCTTTTACGTGCGATACATCCAAACTTTGCGATTTCACCTAATCTCAATATGTTCACCCTCTACACTTAGGTCCCCCCAAGCATATTGATAAACTTATGTTATTAAAGTTGTTCTCCTAATATTTGGTCCATCCAATCACCTCGATGATCCTAGGTGCCTTGCTTGCTCGCCAATATCTAAAAGTTTTTCCAAACTTAACACTTTCCACTAAGCATCTTATTCTCTATTTGCAGAGGAAGGAAATTCTCCAATAGCATAGACATCATGTTGATAACATCATATGCATATAAACTTGTATATGTAGAAAATAATTTGTCCGCGCACTCAAAGACACATATAAGTTCACATAAAATGTTTTGTCATCTTCAAATTACATAAGGAGTCTTACCAACATAATTTACCTTGAAAAAAAAATGAGCATTTGACCCCCTATTTAAATAGAAAAAATGGAAGAGCAAGGGACCTAAGGCCTTACTCAAGGCCATTGGGCCATTGCACAGAGTCATAGGGATATCGTACAGGGCCGTCTGCCCGCTGCTGAGCAGACTTGGGCCTCTAGGCAGCAAAGAAGCTGCGTGAGGTGCAAGCCGGGTGTCACATCCCAAAAATTATGTTTCTCAATCCATCTAACGAACGTACATAACGAAACGTTATGTGGAAATTTGAAAAAGTATCGACGAGTTACGAAAGAGTCAATTTCGGAAGACTCAGATATCATTACAAAACCACCACCACCACAAGGTCCCTTTAAAACTACCTATCTTTTCGTCCATAATGTCGTCTTACGAACTAACCGTTCTGACCTTACAATATTTTTCGTTACATTATGAGTTTTAGTCACATGTTCCATCTAGCCGAATTGTGTACGTCAATGCCATGTGTGCCGACTTCATACATCCAATGGTCACGGTCAACATAGTCTTCTGCTATTGCAATTTCCACGCCATCCTTCCTTCCTACATGAACACCACCACCCCCATTTTTCTTTCTCCTAAGCACGCCACGTTGATCCCCAAACATTAGCCACCTTCTGCCACTTCTTCCTTCCAACATCATGCCACGCCATTGTTCTTTCTCACTAGAACACCACCTAATCCGCCACCTCCTCCTTCCTTCAATTGCCGCCACATCAGCCGCTTCTTCAGTTCTCTTCAGTTGCCACGATTGAAACCCTTTAAGCCACATAAACAGCCACATGCCAACACCCCCACAAGCCACCCAATTCCTACATACAAGAGGGGGAAATTATTTTCATCCCCTTGTAATTACCGATTAACTTTCCCCTCTCAGTCAATTCTGCCGGTTTCCCCCTGCTCATCTTGTTTCATTCTGCTCGTTGCGGCACGATTCCTTCCACGACAAATCCACGGCGTTGCTCGCCTGTTCCGCCCGTCCAACCAGCCGCGGGACCACCAGGAAGCTTCTCGCGCCGACGAAACCTGTGAGCCGCGAACCGAGGAAGCGCGACCAGAAGCCGGGACACTCGGCACTCCCTTCTCTGCCAGAACAGCGCCAAATTCAACCGACGTCGAGGCAAGTGGAGTTCTGCCTCCCTATTCTAAATTAGGAACTAGTTGCATGTCGAATTGGTCATAGATTCGTGATATTGATGGAGATGGATGGTGTATGTGGAGGTCAACTTCTGGTTTGGGAGTTTCATGAACAAAAATTCTTGTGGTTAAGTTTTGGGTTACTTGTTGAACTTTTGACTTGATTTCCAGAATTGGTACTGCTGGATCTTTACCATTTTTCATTTTTATAGAGCTTTTTGTGGAACGAATTTGGGGAAAATTTCTTCATGAAAGTTGTTCAAAACATCTTGGAGTATAACATACTTTAAATTCATATTTTTATGAATTCAAATGGGTTGCACGAAGACCCTATTTCTTACCATGATAAATCTGTCTAGTGCAGTAAAATCGGTGACCTTTATGTCTTCTCGAATTTTTATAAAAATTCCCAATTCGAAATTTGACATACTTCCATCACAAAAGTTGTTTATGAAATCAATTTCTACAACGTATAAAAATTTCGAAGTCTTTTGAAAAGGTTTGATTTGCGAAACGAGTATTTCTTGCAGTTCAATCATTCTGTTCCAGCGGGCTAGTTTTTGGTTTGACTTTAATCTTCCGAACAAGGTATTTACAAAAAAATTTAGCTATTCTTCATGAAAATTGTTTATCAAGGTATCTTCTATGACATATTCAAAATTTAGAATTTTTTAAGTTCATTTACTAATTATTTTAATCTGATTTCGAAAACGGTGCAAAGCTGCCCAGTTTTACCCTTTTTTCAAAGATTCACTAATTTCTAGGTGAAAACATGAGAATCTCGATTTGATGTCTTCTGGAGATAGAATCTAAACATTTTGAGCTTTCAAATGAGATATGATAGACGTTGATTGGATGTCAAATGATGGGCCAAGTGAGGCCAAGTTCATAAACAAGCTTGTAACCGGGAAGCGATGCTAGAAAGGATTGATTGTTGAGTTGTTGTCTGTGTGACATTGAAAAAGATTGATTGTTGTTGGTGATCTATGCACTGCATGAGTTGATTATATGTGTGGCTTGCTGGGTTATTGAATGTCGTTGGTTTATGGATTGACGATGCCCCAAGGAGCCGAAGGGAAGGCGCGATGCCTGGTTGCGAGAACCAATTGCCTAGGAAGATTCTGCCTTAGATGCCTTGGGAGTGTGATCGAGATGCCGTGGTTAGTGGATCACGAAACTTGCGCGGGCTATTGAGAATTTCGATGTACACCGCGGTAGATTGGAGTGTGCACCGAACTCTGCTAGACGGGAGTGTTCTGTTGGTTTTCTACGAAACATGCATAGTTAAAATTAAATATAAACGCAGCAGAAAAATATAACCATACATGTATCCCCAAAGGCGTTGTTCGTGCGTTTCAATAAAAAATCGGAAGATCATAAGGGGTTAAACGGATTACCTCTTATAACGTGCCCAAAACAATTTTCGGTTCGGATGTTCTTCAGTTCGAGCGCCACAATCGTCAGACCTCTAGTTCAGACACACCACCAATTGCACAACGAACGGAAGAAAGAACTTGCAGGTAATCACTATAACACCCTGAATTTTAACCCGTTATCGGAACCAGTAAAGCGTATATTAATTCTCGTGTGATTTTAGTGAGTCTCGCCCGGACTTGATCAATCACGGGATACTAACCAAATGGGAAAGGCTAAATAGGAACAAGTACGTGGACCGAGAAAGACGATCGCGATTGGACACTGATTTCGAGAAACGTCGAGGGAACATCTTGAGCCAATATGGGCCGATCTTAGGAAGATAATGGATTTGATATAGTTAGTAACGTACGATTGGATCGCGGGTGATTCCGCACGACCGAAAGTACGCCTGACAAACAAATCCCAAATTATATCCGAACGATCGCGACCCCCGGTACTAGTGATAATCTCTCACCTTCTCTCGAGATTTGAGACTATCGAGACTCGGACAGTCTTAGGTCGATACGCGTAACACCTAAATAGCCATCCGTTAGTGAGAGATCCTAAGATTTCAAAACGAGCTATTTTGATCGCGATATTGAGCCGAGCTCCGATATCAAAATTTCAAGGGTAATTATGACTATTTTGTAGGACGGACGTCATTTTATAGTGGCCAAGTAAGTTTGGGACAAGAACGGCTGAAAATAGGAATTTCGACAAAAATTGGGAAAATTACGGTTTTGCCCCAGTGGGCACTTAGGGCGGGATCTCGGAGGGGCCGTTTGAGGTTATTTTTCGCGGCCAAGGTCATTTTGGAGTGGCCACGTACATTTAGAGTGGTTTTGGACAAAAACGGGAATTTCGGCAAAAATTGGAAAAATAATATTATTTTATTCCCGGGACTTCGCAGGCGATTTTCGAAGGCGTAGAAAGTGAATTTCGCGAATCCGACACCGTATTAAGTCTCCCATGAACATATAGGACCGGTATGGACAAAAATTGAAATTTCGGTCCGGGATCGGAAAATTACGAAAATGCCCCTAGGCCATTTTAATTTATTCCGAAATTTGGATAAAATTTGGGGACTAACTAAGGTTAAGTAGACCAAACCAGACCTAGTCAGCCTTGGTTAGGGGCATTTGTCCATTATACCCTTGAATTATTGGAGAGGAGTGAACCTAAGCCATTGGATTCAAGGGCAAATTATCCAAACCCTTGGATTGTTGACACTGACTCCACTCACCCAAGTTTGACCACTTTTGACACTGCTTCTTCTCTCTCCTCAGCCCTCTCAGCTCACGTTCTCTCTCTCCCGAGCAGCTTCGATCGTCCTCTTCACGCCGCTCCTCGGTCATTACCGCTCCGTGGCCACCGTTCACGCCGGAATGCCGCGCCGCCGGGCTGGCGACTCTGCCGCCGCACACGACACCCCCAGCACCGCCCCGGCCTCCGTCGACCAGCCCTACCCCCGCATTGTTCGCACGCCAATGCTGTTCCAGGCGAGCGAGAGAGACACCGCCGGTCTTCACCTCGCCGGCACCGCGCCGCCGTCCACCGCCGTGCGCCGCCCTCGTCGACCACCTCACCCTCACCGTCTCTCTCTCCACCATCCTCAGCCCGTACGCCCAGCAGCTCCCCTGTTCCGGTTGGGTGTGTGGCCGTGAATCACACCGGCGCCGCCGTGACCGCCGGCTTGCCCCCGGAGCGCCGCCGTCGATTCTCACCGCGTGTCGGTAATCGACCGCCCGCTCTCGTCGCCTCGAGTCGATTTTAGGCGAGTATAAACCCCTAAACCCTTAATTAGTTTATTTGTGCATTTTAGAGGGTAATTAGGGGGTTAATTAAGCCTAATCATGGTCTAGATATGCCTAATGTTGTGTGGGGTGATTAGGGGACCTAATTAGTGCCTAATGAGATGATTTAATGGTGGATTAAGGCCCGAAACAGCCCTTGTTCTGGTACTGTTCACAAAGCACCGAAAATGTGCATATTTGTCTAAGTTTTGCACAAATTGAATTCAATGATTCAAGGCTTGGAATTAAATAATTAAGGTGTTAATTAGGCTCATTTGAGGCTTAATTAGGTGTATTTGGTGGTTGGATGTTTAGGGTAAGTGATTAGGCCCTAATGAGATGGTTTAAAGGTGGTTTAGTACCCAAATGTGAATTTTTCCTGGTACTGTTCATGGGGCTCCGAAATTGTGTAAAATTGTCTAAGTGTGGCACTAATTAAGTTCAAGTACTAATGACTTGGAAGTGGACATTTTGGGGATTATTTAGGCTTATTTGAAGCTTAAGTAAGTGTATTTGGTTGTTGGGTGATTGGGGTTTAAGATTAGAGCCTAATGAGGGTGTTTAATTGTGGTTTAGTGGGCAAAATGTGTCCTCCCCTGGTACTGTTCATTGAGTACCGAATTTGTGCAATTTATCCAAGTTGAATACTTAGTTGAGTCATTGGTTGATGGCAAGGAATTAGGCATTTTTAGAGGTTACTTAGGACTTATATAAATCCTATCTTGTGACCCCGTACCAATGAGAATGAGGACTAAGTTTGATTTACCCAAGGCGGGCCTTAGGTGCATTACATTGAATTGTAATAAAGGTGCGAATCAATGTCGAGATAAATTGTGGCCTTCGGGTCGGGAGAAATTGTGGCCTTCGGGTCGAGATAAATTGTGGCCTTCGGGTCGGGCCTTCGGGTCGAGATAAATTGTGGCCTTCGGGTCGTGGCCTTCGGGTCGATTTAAGTGAATATGTTTAATATTGATATCAAAAGTCTAACTTCGGCAGGCGAGAGTAGTGAATGGGGCCGTGGGCCCGGGTGAGCTTATATTGATTGTTATACTTTGGTTTATTTATCTATTTATGTGTTTTATTTACCCTCTGGAGGTGCACATTAGCCTAGTTTAGGATTAGTGGTTTTACTTGCCGAGTTTTCTCACGGTTGTGGTAAAACCGAGCTTTTCGAGATCTCCCGCCATGAACTTCGACGATGCAGCGTTACGCTTTGGGATTCCCCACCATATAGAGCGTACGGCGGCCAGGTGCACCCCGTGGGGAACGGGGAGAAGTACTATAGACACTATGCTTTAGTATGGGTAGACGTAGGCTTAGCTCACTTTGAGACTCACGAGCCTGGTGTTTCCGGGATCGTTTTGAGTAGAGTTCGGTCCCATCAGTCCAGCCATGACGTCCCGTTTGTGGGAGAGGATCTCACTAGATATTCAATGTCCAGACGGTGATATAGTAGATGTTGATATGGATGGCAATCCCGATTCCGAGGTTGAGTACGAGATTGTGGAAGAAGAGGAAGAGCACGAGAGCTTGGTGGATTAGCTTTTTGAGCCGGAGATAGTCGATCCGGCTCCGGAGCGAGTGGTGGACGAAGCCCCCGAGCCTATGGACGTAGACGAGTACGAAGAACAAGACCACGAGCGCGAGATAGAGTTGGAGGCCATGAGTTCCGAGGAGGATCAAGAGCGACTCGAGAGTTCTTGAGTCGTCGGGTTCTGATCCCTGACCCAGATGCCGTAGGTTAGATATCGCATAGGAGTGAGGGTCGACACTTTTTGACCGTACCCCTCCGTAGTTAGTTTGACACCCCTAGGTCACCGATCCCTTTTGTTCGTGGCCTTTTGATGTACCTTTTGTTTATAGATGGATAATGTATATGGGGGTTTAATCAATCGTAATTTGTTTTCTCTTGCCACTCGTGGTTGCTTTTAAATTGTCTGGGTGTATATATATATTTATTATTTATACGTCGTTTCTGCATGTGGCGTGTTTTCTCTGATTTGGGTTTTCGAGTCGGTGGCGTAACCTGGGAGCGTCGCGCTACTATTTCGACCTATAAGCGGGATGCTCATGCTTCGTGGGGTACGGGGCGTGACATCCCCGTTCGAAGTGGTATCAGAGCAAGGACAGCTCGATCCATTCTGGTCGAGCCCTGGAGTGATAAGGAGGAGTGACCATGGGTAGCCATAGGGTGACCTAGTGTGCTAAGTGTGCCTCCAGATTGCTTGTGTTTGAATGTTGTGGTGATTATTTGAACCAGTATTATGCAGGTGCGGCAGGATCCAAGGTAAATGTGCGAGTTCTTGGGTGAAAATTATGTGCCGTTATGCTAGCTGCATGCTGAGTGTTTCATTGTTTTTGTATTGATACCTGCCTAGGACTTAGACCGGATTGTTTGGTTTAGGTCTCTAATTCCTGGACGGAATTATATTAGATAGTTGAGCACTCAGATTTGGAAGGATGAGCAGCGAAGGAGGAAGTGTGAGAAGAGTCCCAAGGAGGGGCACAGGAAGAGGAACTAGAGGTGGAGGTCGTGCTCGAGTGAGAGCTGTAGAAGACCTCGAGACGGGTGTTAGAGCGGCAGGAAACCCTGGAGTCAATGCTGGAGCTGCAGTAGACCCCAGAATGGAACAAGTGATTGAAACCCTAAGAGAAATAGGGAATGTCATGGGTAGACGAGGCCCAAGATAGAGCAAATTGATCATTCTTTGAGGCTGCATGACGGCATTGCATCATCAATGGGAATCAAGCCCAAGCCCGGCAAGCTCAAGCTCAACCAATGGTAGCAGCTAGACCAATACACCAGTTGGTGGAACAGTTTCTTAAGCTGAAACCGCCCAAGTTCACGGGCAGAGGTGACCCAGAAACCGCCCCACGTTGGGTGGAGGAGTTAGAGAAAGCATTCGACTTATTAGGATGTACTGAGACAGAAAAGATTTCGTTGGCGACTTACCAACTGCAAGATAATGCGCACGACTGGTGGAAGGCAGTTAAGGATAGAGTATTTCCAGAAAATATGGAACAGACCTGGGCAATTTTTGTCGAGCATTTCTATGGGCAGTTTTTCTCAGAGAGTGCCCAGGAGAAGAAGATGGCGGAGTTCATGAGACTTCGTCAGGGGTCGATGACAGTAGTTCAGTACGAAGCAGAGTTCACAAGACTGTCCAGATTCGCCCCAAGGATGGTTGAGAATCCGCTGGATAAAGCTCGAAGATTCCGGGATGGACTGAAGTCGGATCTTCGTACCCAGATGCTTTTACTGAATATCAAAGATTACAGAGAATTGTATGAGCGAGCCCAAACGATGGAGCGAGATCAGATGGAAAGGACAGCAGCATCGGGTTCAAGGTTTATTCGAGAATCGGGACAATCGTCGCTTCGGCAAGAAGCCGATGGCTAGCAATAGACGGTTTGTTCCACTTCCGAGGAGGAATATAGGAAACCCGGCCCGGACGCCAAATAAATTCGGGGCTTGTTTTCGTTGCGGGAGTTTGGGACACCAGATAAAGGATTGTCCCCAACAACGACCTTTAGGACCCCCAGGACAACATCAGCAGCCCAGAATAGGAAATCATGCCAGGAATCCCCCACCGGCTATTCAAGGCAGACCACCTGCACAAGGACGGGTATACGCAATGGCGCGTAAGGATGCGGAGGACGCGCCAGGGCGTGGTCACAGTACCATCTCTCTCGTGATCATGCTGCCTATGCGTTATTTGATCCCGGGGCAACCCATTCGTTTATTTCAGAACAGTTTGTTAGATTGGTTGGTCTAGAGCCTATATTACTTGCAAGCATGTTATGTGTGACGACCCCATTGCATGATAGGGTGTTAGTATCATTGGGGTGCTTGGACTGTAAAATCGTGATTGGGAATGTAGAGGAAAGGATTGATTTGGCTGTGTTAGCCATGTATGATTTCGATGTGATCATCGGTATGGATTGGTTAACGAAACAGAAAGCCGTTATGGATTGCGGCAATAGGACAGTCCAATTTAATCCGATTGGACATCCTAGGTTTGAATTTCAGGGAAACCGAGGAGGAACCTCAATCCCTTGGATCTCCTCAGTAGAGGCAACTGAGATGCTCGAAGAAGGTTGTGAGGGATATTTGGTTAATGTTAAGGATCCGACCTTAGCGGAATCCAAGTTGGAAGAAATCCCTATTGTGTGCAATTTCCCCGAGGTTTTCCCTCAGGAATTGCCAGGCTTACCGCCAGAACGGGAAGTGGAGTTCGTAATAGAATTGGCCCCAGGTACCGAACCGATTTCTAAGGCCCCATATCGGATGTCCCTTTATCGGAGTTAAAAGAGTTGAAAGTCCAAATGCGAGAATCGCTGGATAAAGGGTTCATTCGCCCTAGTGCGTCTCCATGGGGCTTTCACAAATCCTATTTGTAAGGAAAAAGGACGGGACGTTGAGATTATGTATAGACTATCGGCAGTTGAATCAGGTGACTATAAAGAATAAGTATCCACTGTCCAGAATTGACGACTTATTCGATCAATTGCAAGGAGCGTCAGTGTTCTCCAAGATTGATCTACGGACCGGGTATCATCAGTTAAGAATTCGGAAGGAGGATATACCCAAGACTGCATTTAGGACGAGGTATGGGCATTACGAGTTTACAGTCACGCCATTCGGTTTGACGAATGCCCCTGCAGCTTTCATGGATCTGATGAACAGAGTTTTTAAGGAATTCCTGGACCAGTTCGTCATTGTGTTCATCGACGATATTCTAGTATACTCGAAGAGTCCAGAAGAACATGAAGTGCATTTGACTGAAGTATTACGGACGTTGAGGGAGCACACACTTTATGCGAAGTTCAGCAAATGCGAGTTCTGGCTTAGCAAGGTAGCATTCCTTGGACATATTGTATTGGGAGAAGGAATATCCATGGATCCAACTAAGATTGAGGCAGTGCTTAAGTGGCCCAGACCGACATCAGTGACGAAAATCAGGAGTTTCTTGGGATTGGCCGGTTATTATCGACGTTTCGTGGAAGGATTCTCGTCGCTAGCCATGCCATTAACGCGATTGCGAAAAAGGAGGTTAAGTTTGAGTGGGATGACAAGTGCGAACGAAGCTTTCGGAACTTAAGCCTGGGCGACAACAAACGGTCCGAGTCTTAACTATTCCATCTCGGACCTGGTGGATTTGAGGTCTACAGTGATGCTTCACTCAGAGGACTCGGTTGTGTACTAATGCAGCATGGAAAAGTAGTTGCATATGCGTCACGTCGGTTGAGACCACACGAGTCGAACTATCCGAGCGCATGACCTAGAGTTATTTGCCATTGTTTTTGCACTTAAAATCTGGAGGCATTACTTATGTGGGGAAAAGTTCCGATTTATACGGATCATCGAGCCTCAAGTATCCGTTTTCGCAAAAAGAGCTAAATATGAGGCAGCGTAGATGGATGGAACTTCTGAAAGATTATGATTGCGACATCATGTACCACCCTGGGAAGGCGAATCGAGTGGCGGATGCGCTAAGTCGCAAATCAAGTATGGCGCATATGATGATCAAGGAGTGGACGTTATTAGAAAAGCTTCGAGACTCGGAATTTAAATTTGAATTAGGCCATGTGTCAAATCTCTTGGCAGCTACTTTGAGAATCGAGCCGGAGATCCAGGCCAAGATTAAGGCGTTGCGGTCCACGGATCGAAATTCAGAAAATCGTGGAAATGAATGCCGCTACAAGGAAGCCAGATTTCCAAGTATTAGAGGATGGAATCCTGAAATTTAGAGGGGATGGTGTGTACCTGATGATGCTGAGCTTAAGGAAGAGATACTAAGAGAAGCTCATCGCAGCAATTACAGTATCCACCCTGGCAGTACGAAAATGTACTGTAATCTACGCCAATATTATTGGTGGAATGGAATGAAGACGGATGTGGCCAGGTATGTAGCTAAGTGTTTGACATGTCGGCGGTAAAGGCGCAACAACGTAAACCCGGAGGAGCTAGCTGCGACCAGTTGGAAATTCCCGAGTGGAAATGGGAACACATCACCATGGACTTTGTAACCTAGGATTGCCGAGGAGCCAAAGAGGGCATGATTCCATTTGGGTGATTGTGGATCGACTTACGAAGTCGGCACATTTCTTAGCCTGTCTGAGGATTTCGAGCTGGAAAGGTATGCGAAGCGTATGTGAAGACGGATCGTTAGATCGCATGGAGTGCCAGTAACAATTACATCGATCGTGACCCGAGGTTTACGGCGAATTTTTGGAAAAGTCTGCAGACGGCCTTGGGAACAAAAGTGCGGTTCGGTACTGACTTACCATCCACAGATCGACGGTCAATCGTAAAGGACGATCTCGGACCCTCGAGGATATGTTAAGAGCTTGTGTATTGGATTTCCAAGGCAGATGGGAAGATCAGCTATACTTGGTGGAGTTTGCCTATAATAACAGCTATCAGCAAAGTATTCAGATGGCCCCATTTGAAGCCTTATACGGCCCGAGCATGTTAGGACTCTGTGGCTGGGATGAAGTAGGTGAACGGAGTATTGCATCGCCCAGAGTTGATCCAACCAGAGACAGTGGAAGTCGTCAAGATTATCCGAGAAAGGGTGAAGACAGCCCAAAGTCGCGGAAAGAGCTATGCCGATCGGAGACGACTACATTTGGAATTCCAAGTTGGAGACCATGTATTCCTCAAGGTGTCACCTATGAAAGGGTTATCCCGATTTGGCAAGAAAGGGAAGTCGAGTCCGAGGTTTGTGGACCGTTCGAGATCTTAGAAAAGATTGGCGATATGGCGTATAGGCTTGCCCCCGCCACCTAACTTGTCCCAGTACACAATGTCTTCCACGTGTCGATGTTGAGAAAGTATGAACCGAGACCGACACACGTTCTAAGATATGAAGAAATAGACGTGGACGACAGGGTGTCGTACGTGGAGAGACCAATCGAAATTGAAGATCGGAAGGATTGAGTACTACGGAATAAGACGATTTCGATGGTCAAGGTAGTGCAGGGAACACCATGGGATGGAAGGCGCTACATGGGAAAGCGAGGAGGCCATGCGACATCAACACCCCGCTTGTTCGAGGAACAAGTTTAGAGTACAAATTTCGGGGACGAAATTTTTGTAAGGGGGGAAGAGTTGTAACACCCTAAATTTTGACCCGTTATCGGAACCAGTAAAGCGTATATTAATTCTCGTGTGATTTTAGTGAGTCTCGCCCGGACTTGATCAATCACGGGATACTAACCAAATGGGAAAGGCTAAATAGGAACAGGTACGTGGACCGAGAAAGACGATCGCGATTGGACACTGATTTCGAGAAACGTCGAGGGAACATCTTGAGCCAATATGGGCCGATCTTAGGAAGATAATGGATTTGATATAGTTAGTAACATACGATTGGATCGCGGGTGATTCCGCACGACCGAAAGTACGCCTGACAAACAAATCCCAAATTATATCCGAACGATCGCGACCCCCGGTACTAGTGATAATCTCTCACCTTCTCTCGAGATTTGAGACTATCAAGACTCGGACAGTCTTAGGTCGATACGCGTAACACCTAAATAGCCACCCGTTAGTGAGAGATCCTAAGATTTCAAAACGAGCTATTTTGATCGCGATATTGAGCCGAACTCCGATATCAAAATTTCAAGGGTAATTATGGCTATTTTGTAGGACGGACGTCATTTTATAGTGGCCAAGTAAGTTTGGGACAAGAACGGCTGAAAATAGGAATTTCGACAAAAATTGGGAAAATTACGGTTTTGCCCCCGTGGGCACCGGGGCAGGATTCGGAGGCCGTTTGAGGTTATTTTTCGCGGCCAAGGTCATTTTGGAGTGGCCACGTACATTTAGAGTGATTTTGGACAAAAACGGGAATTTCGGCAAAAATTGGAAAAATAATATTATTTTATTCCCGGGACTTCGCAGGCGATTTTCGAAGGCGTAGAAAGTGAATTTCGCGAATCCGACACCGTATTAAGTCTCCCATGAACATATAGGACCGGTATGGACAAAAATTGAAATTTCGGTCCGGGATCGGAAAATTACGAAAATGCCCCTAGGCCATTTTAATTTATTCCGAAATTTGGATAAAATTTGGGGACTAACTAAGGTTAAGTAGACCAAACCAGACCTGGTCAGCCTTGGTTAGGGGCATTTGTCCATTATACCCTTGAATTATTGGAGAGGAGTGAACCTAAGCCATTGGATTCAAGGGCAAATTGTCCAAACCCTTGGATTGTTGACACTTGGACTCCACTCACCCAAGTTTGACCACTTTTGACCTGCTTCTTCTCTCTCTCAGTCCTCTCAGCTCACGTTCTCTCTCTCCCCGAGCGGCGGCTTCGATCGTCCTCTTCACGCCGCTCCTCGGTCATTCCGCTCCGCGGCCACCGGTTCACGCCGGAGCAATCACCGCGCCCGGCCGAGGCGGCTTGACCTCGGCCGCCGCACAAGACCCCCACGGCACCGCCCCCTGCCTCCGTCGACCAGCCCCACCCCCTGCATTGTTCGCCCCACGCGCAGCCTGTTCCTGTGCGAGAGAGAGAGACACCGCCGGTCTTCACTCCAGCCGCACCGCGCCGCCGTCCACCGCCGTGCGCCGCCCTCGTCGACCACCTCCGCCCTCACCGTCTCTCTCTCCACCATCCTCGGCCCGTACGCCCAGCCTCCCTGTTCCGTTTGGGTGTGTGGCCGTGAATCACACCGCGCCGCCGTGACCGCCGGCTTGCCCCTAGCGCCGCCGTCGATTCTCACCGCGTGTCGGTGATCGACCGCCCGCCATACGTCGCCTCGAGTCGATTTTAGGCGTATAAACCCCTAAACCCTTAATTAGTTTATTTGTGCATTTTAGAGGGTAATTAGGGGGTTAATTAAGCCTAATCATGGTCTAGATATGCCTAATGTTGTGTGGGGTGATTGGGGACCTAATTAGTGCCTAATGAGATGATTTAATGGTGGATTAAGGCCAGAAACAGCCCTTGTTACAGTACTGTTCACAAAGCACCGAAAATGTGCATATTTGTCTAAGTTTTGCACAAATTGAATTCAATGATTCAAGGCTTGGAATTAAATAATTAAGGTGTTAATTAGGCTCATTTGAGGCTTAATTAGGTGTATTTGGTGGTTGGATGTTTAGGGTAAGTGATTAGGCCCTAATGAGATGGTTTAAAGGTGGTTTAGTACCCAAATGTGAATTTTTCCTGGTACTGTTCATGGGGCTCCGAAATTGTGTAAAATTGTCTAAGTGTGGCACTAATTAAGTTCAAGTACTAATGACTTGGAAGTGGACATTTTGGGGATTATTTAGGCTTATTTGAAGCTTAAGTAAGTGTATTTGGTTGTTGGGTGATTGGGGTTTAAGATTAGAGCCTAATGAGGGTGTTTAATTGTGGTTTAGTGGGCAAAATGTGTCCTCCCCTGGTACTGTTCATTGAGTACCGAATTTGTGCAATTTATCCAAGTTGAATACTTAGTTGAGTCATTGGTTGATGGCAAGGAATTAGGCATTTTTAGAGGTTACTTAGGACTTATATAAATCCTATCTTGTGACCCCGTACCAATGAGAATGAGGACTAAGTTTGATTTACCCAAGGCGGGCCTTAGGTGCATTACATTGAATTGTAATAAAGGTGCGAATCAATGTCGAGATAAATTGTGGCCTTCGGGTCGGGAGAAATTGTGGCCTTCGGGTCGAGATAAATTGTGGCCTTCGGGTCGGGCCTTCGGGTCGAGATAAATTGTGGCCTTCGGGTCGGGCCTTCGGGTCGGGAGAAATCGTGGCCTTCGGGTCGGGCCTTCGGGTCGAGATAAATTGTGGCCTTCGGGTCGTGGCCTTCGGGTCGATTTAAGTGAATATGTTTAATATTGATATCAAAAGTCTAACATGCGGGGGCGGGAGGGTAGTGAATTGGGCCGTGGGCCCGGGTGAGCTTATATTGATTGTTATACTTGGTTTATTTATCTATTTATGTGTTTTATTTACCCTCCGAGGTGCACATTAGCCTAGTTTAGGATTAGTGGTTTTTACTTGCTGAGTTTTCTCACGGTTGTGGTAAAACCGACTTTTCAGATCTCCCGTCATGAACTTCGACGATGCACCGTTACGCTTTGGGATTCCCCACCATATAGAGCGTACGGCGGCCGTGCACCCTGTGGGGAACGGGAGAAGTACTATAGACACTATGCTTTAGTATGGGTAGACGTAGGCTTAGCTCACTTTGAGACTTACGAGTACCTAGCCTGGTGTTTCCGGGATCGTTTTGGAGTAGAGTTCGGTCCCATCAGGTCCGCCGATGTCCCGTTTGTGGGAGAGGGTCTGCTAGATATTCAATGTCCAGACGGTGATATAGTAGATATGGAGGGCAATCCTGATTCTGAGGTTGAGTACGAGATTGTGGAAGAAGAGGAAGAGCACAAGGAGCTTGGTGGATTAGCTTTTGAGCCGGAGATAGTCGATCCAGCTCCAGAGCACGTGGACGCAGAAGCCCCTGAGCCTATGGACGTAGACGAGTACGAAGAACAAGACCCCGAGCGTAGATAGAGTTGGAGGCCATGAGTTCGAGGAGGATCAAGAGCGACTCGAGAGTTCTTCGGAGTCGTCGGGTTCGATCTGACCGGGTACCGTAGGTTAGATATCGCATAGGAGTGAGGGTCGACACTTTTGACCGTACCCCTCCGGTAGTTAGTTTGACACCCCAGGTCACCGATCCCTTTTTGTTCGTGGCCTTTTGATGTACCTTTTTGTTTATAGATGGATAATGTATATGGGGGTTTAATCAATCGTAATTTGTTTTCTCTTGCCACTCGTGGTTGCTTTTAAATTGTCTGGGTGTATATATATATATTTATTATTTATACGTCGTTTCTGCGTGTGGCGTGTTTTCTCTGATTTGGGTTTTCGGGTCGGTGGCGTAACCTGGGAGCGTCGCGCTACTATTTCGACCTATAAGCGGGATGCTCATGCTTCGTGGGGTACGGGGCGTGACAATCACCACTGCAATTGTGCTAATAATCTCGTGGCGACAATTCTTCGCACTCTCGACATTTCAGTCACGGGGCCGGAAGAGAGAAAAGGTAATTTTTAACTCTCACGAACACATGATAATTCCCTTACTTGCACTCTTTCTTCTCTGTTCAACAACTGTTGCTGATCACACTTTGTGTGATCAGCAACGGTTGTTGATCGCCAGGCACCCTTCACACGATCAGCAACTGTTGCTGATCGTGGGTGATGCACACGGTCAACTACTGACCGTGTGCATGCACCACCTTCTTTTTTTTTTTAATTAAAACACGCACGATCAGCTCCTAGCTGATCGTGTGCTGCACACAGTCAACAAATGTTGACTTTGTACACTTTTAATTAATTTAATTTTATAAAATTAAGAGTGCAAGATCATTTGGCACATTAACATGTGTTCACTTTAAGTTTAAGTGTGCATCACATGCACGCACGCCCATGACTAAAAATAAAATTAAAGTAAATCATATTTAATTTAATTTCAATCTCACTAATCGATTGCTATAATTGCAAATATATTTGCAGTATTGCATCTCCCGTTCAACATCATCCTGAATTGGTTATGATGTGTGACATCCTTATGTTCATTACTGAGCTGGTAATAGGACTTGTACTAACACATTAGTACTCCCAAGAAAATTGATTGTCCCGATCAACCTCTAGATCCTACAAGCTATGATTGATATCTAGCAATATGTCATGGCTACCCAGACAATGTGAATGCTTTAAGAACATAATAAACCTGTCAGCTTTGGCTATAATATAATTCAATCCGTCTGTCTTACTATGTCCCGATCGAGCAAAGACCATGGAATATTTGTCAAGCCACCAATTTGATCATATGCACAAACCTAATTGACATATATTTTATATGAGACATGAACAAGCTTCATTCTCGGTTACAACCCCACCAAGGATTTTAATGTAGTGTCAAGATTAGATAGCATAGGATATCATTATTGTACCTTGCGTATAACAAGGAGACAGATTCCATTTTACACACATGTGTAACTTCGTATGTGAACGAACTATGGCCATCAAATACAGAGACGAATCAACGAACCGGCAATATGCACACCTGTGAATCATAGCCATCCAACACATAAGTCAACATTGTACCTCAGGTTTAAGGATTATTTACACCAGACCAGAGCATGAACGATTAGGCATTGACTACGCTAAAAGCTTCCATGTTGCTAATCGTTATATGCGTGTCACATTCAATGAACTTGTATGGTACAAGAACCTGTATTCTAACTCAGGCATCACAATACCTAATGACTCGTGACTCGTCATTTCCTTAAGTATCCAATACTTAATGGTGAAACTAAGAACACACTCGGTCTCAACAGATCAATAATATACACTCAATGATCCATCAATCGGGAACAATTTAAAGATTAGTCTAACCGTGAACCCGTCACACATATTCTCAACGTCTCAAGAATAGGTCTAGTCAAAACTAATCTTGTGGAATCATTCATATATTTAAATAATCGGACAAATGAATGAATATGTCCTTACCATCAAATAAATAATGAAATTGAAAATACAACTGAAATCCCTAACATGTAACTATTGCATGGTGACTTTAGGGCATACATCTAACACGTTCCTCTTTGCGTGACCGGCGAGCGCGCCGGGCATGTGACTTGGAGTGAGGAAATGATACCTATGCAAGTGTTGAATTGTGTGCGCATGTCTGAATGATGCGATTATTCGTTATGGTCAATGTTAAACTATCATCTTTGGAATGATTAATAGAATGTGCGCAACAAGGTATGTCTGCCTCATCTGGTATGTCCAAGTAGGTATTTGTCGTGTCTATGTTGATTGATGTGCACACTGTTGTTCATTTAGTATAGGGTGATAGATATTTCCTTGTTGAGCTATGGCTCACTCTTGTTGTTGACAAACTTTTACAGATTAAGCATAAGTCTCCCACTGCTAGTAACCCCGGGTACTTTCTTCAGAGCCCCCGATCAGTTCAAGGGCCACCTCACCCCTTTCACCAACCCTGACTTTCCAATGGTCAGATTGGTGCGCTATGATGCCACCCTTTGGATGGATGTGGGTCTGTCTAGGCACCGGGTGCCCCTACACTTCGTCTTGATATTTATGGACGTGGGTGGTAGCTTAGTGGGGCCAATCAGATACCCGGTGGATGGCAGTAATGGCGAGGTGAGAGAGAGTGGGGTAGACGGGAAGGAAAGCAGAGTAAGGAACCATTTTTTGACAACACTACTTGGTACTTTTTGGTAGCTAGTGTCGGATGTAGGGTGACACCTTTTGGAAGATACCAAGATACAAGATCGCATAGAGTCGTAGTGATAGTCTCCCCAAGAAGGGATCTTCTCGCTTGTATATCACCCGTGTTGATAAATAAAGAAATAGTTCAGTTTGGTGATAGTGTTGTCTTTTGTAATGTCAGGCTTGCCTTATTAATAATTCATGTTATAAATACTGGCCTTAAAAGAAATTGCTTCCACATGTGAACAAATTTATAAATGGTAAAAATAATTAGGAATACCTGGAGTGGGGCGTGCTTGGGACGCTACGTCATATCTCTCTCGAGTATTTATCACCATTTGCGCTATGGGGAGTAGTCGATTTTGATCAAATTGATAGGCCTTATATACAATTTAGTCTCAAGGTTAGTCATGAATCAACAGACTCAGCAGCCTAGAGTTCACATGCGCACGAAGATAATTCGAGCGAAATATATATATCTAGAGGAGGACTTGCAAGATTGTCAAATGAGCATCGAGAAACAGAGTCAAATAGTATCAAAGAGAAATCATGAGCTTTTCTCCCTAGAGGCATGCGAATCAAGATCATGTGGACTTCTACTTCGATTGACAGAGATGAGTATGGCAGTGTTTGCTCGCTGCTTTTGCTGTTAGAATGATGGGAACTTGCTAAGGAAGCAACTTGTAGGTAAGTGAACGAGCCGACCTCGATTGCAATGCCTTTTCTCTCTTCCTGTTCTTCTCGTTTTCTTTTCTCAGAAATACTCGCCAACTCGTACCCGCTTTTGCCCTTATATGAACATTGAGGTACTTTATATGTCCACTTTAATGTGTGTTAATTTTGCCAGCCACAACGAGGGAAATGATCGGCCTTGGAGAGAGCTCGACAAGGAGTGAAGCTCGACCTGCTTCTCGACTTAATCTTTGGACTCGTCGACCAAGAAAGCATGCGAAGGTTGTGGCTGGAGAGTTACGTGAGGAGGAGGCTGGGGGCGAATAATTTCATGTGCGGGGGGAGCACATTTTCAGGCGAAGGAGGAGTCGAACAAGAACAAGATCGCGCGCGCTCTCACCTGCGGCAAGCATGCAAACATGGAGAGCGGTCACGATGGAGGATGATCTGGTCAGAAAGTGGAGCGATGCTAGCACATGTAAAAGAAGTGGGGAAGTGATCGTGCGGGGTTTACCAACGTGGGATGTGCATTTGATGCCGGTGGAGTCAAAATTGGGAAGGAGAAGGCACAAACAATTTCCGTGGAGTATAAAAGGACCAAGAAGCAGGCATTAGTCTTTAGAGGAGGGACTTAGAGAGAGACGAGAGCACCCAAGAATACTCTCTCCGTGAGTTTTTTTATCTATCTTTGTTTTTTTTTTTTACTTTTTCTTTTTTACTTTTTCTTTGCTCTCACCTTCGGTCCTTGCAGAGTTTCTTTCCCGTGTATTTTCGTTTCAAAATTTATTTCCTTTTAGATCTAATTTCAATTGCAGTGCGTCTACTTTTATTCGCACTTAGTTTCGCATAGATTCATTCCTCGATCCAACCCCCATTCGTGCATATTATACTCGAGTATGAAATCACGAAGTGATCTCGATTATTCTCTCATTACTCAATTATATGACTCATAAAAATATTATCAGAAGTCTTGACTATATAGCTATGCCGTTATATCATTTTTCTAAAAACGATATCTTGAAAACTATTTTTCGCCAAATAAAAGGAGCATATCAAAATTGATTCCGATCAAAATTGATTCTGATTTTCGTATTATAGAAGTATAGTATATCTTGGTCGATCACTTGCTTAAAGTAAACAATTTACCTTTTTCTGTTTTGCTCAAATCCCTTTTAATTAACACTGGTTAGTTAATCGATCAAAAAAAAAAAAAAAAACACTGGTTAGTTAACTTTATTCCCAAATGGATTTCTGTATGTCTTTCTTCTCTTTCTTCATTTTCTTTGATTTTTTCCCATCGTAAAGCGCCTTCCTTCCTTACTTTCCTCTGCCGTAGCTGAACTTCGAACCCCCATCCGACTCCACCTTCAGCATCACCACCACTCCTCATCTTCCATACGACGCCACCAGTGAGCTGAGCTCTGACGACATGGAAGATCGCCGCCGCCTGCCAACGGAGTGGCGACCAACAGAAGAAGAAGAAGGAGTAGTCCGTCTCCCGTAAACAGAGTCCCTTGCGAACCGACGGCTGACGGAGACTGGCCAGCGGAGGCGACCTTAAACCATGGGAAATTGGTGACGTGGCTTCGGGCGAACGATTCTCTCCCTGAGGTTCGTTCTGGGTTTCGTGCAGCTTGCTATAGATCAGGTAACGCCCGGCACATCCGAATTTTAATTAAGTTGGTGTGATGGATTTTGAATTCGATTCGTTTGGTGCTGCAATTGCGCGGGAACTTGAACGATGTGTTGTTGAATTTTGTTGGAGTGACGCTGAATCAGTGTTTCTTCGTAAGTTTTGTCTGTGGATGCTTGATAGTGAATTCATAGATTGCCTGACGTTACGCGCTGCAAAATCAGCGATAATCTATGGAAGGTATAGCTTTTCTTTCTTTGTTTTCGTAGGTGGAGATTCATTGAAAAAAGTAGGTGAAGTCTAGGTTCAAAGGAAAAGCAAGCGAGGGAGAGTGAAATAATGGGAAGTACGGTGTGTATGGGTTGGTTCAATCCCCTTTTCAGGGAAAAAACTGAGCCAATCCTGGTGCTGTAGGTTGGGACTTGGGAGGGAAGGAGGGAGGGATTTGGGTGCTTTTGAGGTGTCTATGAAATGTGGATGTGTAGTATGTAATTATCATACACATATGCTGCGGATGATAGGTTTGCCAGGAGAATTGAATTCTGAGAAACTTCAATCACTGGGATAGGGCTCTGTCTCTATGTTTTATGAGTCGCTTGAAGAGGCAAAACCATAGTCGAATGGAGATGATGCAGTGAGATGGCAAGCCACCAGGAAAGGTTGCTTGACAGTCGAGTCCTTTAACCACATCTTAACTTTGGCAACTAGGGAGAATTGAAAACCAAATTCACTTGGAGCATGAGAGTAATATGAACATTGGTCGTGCCGATGGATACATTGGTTAAGTGGTTATTTTCTTTTGCCCTGTGGTCTGTGGAAATTAAAAAGAAAAGAATCACAAGAAACACAGAGTTTGCAAAAGTTATTCAGTAGAATAGAGACAAAGGCACAAGAAGCTAATTGTCAATTCTGATTTCTGAGGCCTTTGCAACAGTTTAGGATTTTCTTTTTATACTTATGTGCCATAGCTTTTATGAAGGAAAATGACCGAGAAGCTGAAACTCCTGGATGCTTCTTGAATGTTTGAGTGAACCTGATTGATGAAAGATAAACTTCTGAGGTACCAATAATATAATTGGAATGAGCAACATATAGTTTCTCAAATTAGTTGCTGTTTTTGTTCAGTGTTGTTAGAGCCATATTAGTTTGAGTTTTAAGTGGGATTTGCATCTAATTACAGGATGATTATGTATTAATGATCATTACTTGGAAGTTTATGACTAGTATATTATACAGGACCTGCGAGATCTTGATCTTTTAGCTACTCATTCCATTAGTAGCTGTATTTTGGTACAGAAATATTTCTACTGCTGGCAAGTTGATGCTGATTTCCCCTTCAATTGCCTGTTTGCACATAGAGAAATTCTGACTATTTTACTAATAATTTTTTCCCCTAACAAGTAACAAGGCTTATTTGCTTTTTTCATATAAGGCAAAGCTTGATTTGGACAGCCTTGAAGTTCGAGTTGGGTAAAACTGATTTTCAGTAACCAGGTGCATTTCAGATATGTTACTTTATTTTCTAATTAAGATAATTAGTATTTTCATTCCTGATTAGTAAATGATTTCACATTGTACTTTATTTATATTATACCTTGATTGAACAGCTGTGTGATTGTTGAGGAAGGGCACATTATTGCAGCAGGAAGAAACAGGACTAATGAGAAGCAGAATGTATGTCTATGATTGCTTCTCCACCTCTTTATATAAGTTTTGGCCAGCAGCACTTTGCTGTTCTTCTAAATTGATACCCTCACATTATCCACTCGCAGTTATTGTTGATCTTTTTTGTGTTTCTGCCTTAAATATTTCTTTAATATATGATAAAATAGTATATCTGAACAAATCTGTTAAAAAGTGGAATTTTCTATGCATTATTAGGCTGTAAATGGTTTTGTTCTCATTATTCTTTCATAAAGTATAACTACGGCTAACAATAGCAAGAATCTTGCTTTCCTATGTACATTGTTTCACGTTTCTCGTTTGCCATTGAGCTCTGCCTGAATTTTGGACCGAGAACAGTCAAAGAAAAAGCTTCAATGAGGAGAGAGAAAGAATAGGGGAATGATATTTATTTATTTATTTTGAATAGAAATAAAGCTGTCGCAAGCTGCTGGATCAGAATGTTGAGTGCTGATAGATTGTGCTGTATTGCATGTTTGAATATGTTAATTAGTACTTGATCGCCTCAACAGATTATAAATTTATAGATTATTCTGGGTATGTAGTTATTGCTTTACATTACATGATAGGAAGTTGTTATGGTGGCTTCACCTCTCTTGATTAAAAAGGCGTTGTGAGAGATGCAAAATTCCGAAGTTTTTGGAAGCAAGTTAATAGACTTTGCAAAATCTCAAGTGTAGGGAGGATAACTGCAATTTCACATAAAATTTCAGAGAACATAACACTTGAGTCATAGAAATTAGATTGAATACCGAATAGTAAGGTGTATCGATGATTCTGTCCACACCTTCACATTGAGGAGAAAAGAGAGTTGTCCATGCTTCATGCATAAGATCCTCTCCTAGACAATTAGTGTTGTCGGTTTTTGAAGAAAGAACTGAAATTTCTGGTTAAGGTGTATCGATGATTCTGTCTTGGAGACGGTGGTTCTTTCAATAGGATTCATTATCTAATGTAGTTGGCTTTGAAGAAAATCCTATCCCTAGGATACAACAATCTTCCTTACTTGGTCTACATTGGATGAACACAATTCAAACCTTGAAAGTATAGTCAACATGGAGCAGATAAGAAAGAGGCGATTTGAAGAGGAAATATGCGAGTTATAATTGTGTTACTATTATTTGCTTGGTTAACTATTTTTTATTTGCATTACTAATGCTCTCGACACTAAGAGGAAGAAGGAAATGGCACTAAGAGAAGCACCAATTCAAAGATAAAATATTGGACTCAAATGTTAAGCAAGAGTAAAAAAAAAGTAAACGTGAAGGAGAAAATATTTTCATGAAATGCATTTCCTAAATTATGTTGAAACTACACTAAGAGAAACTTTCTCTATGACAAGCTCCTAAGTTTGATATGCTTTCTTTAATTTTTCCTTTGCACTTTCCTAGGTAACAAGACGTGCAGAATTGGAAGCTCTTGATGTTCTTCTTGAACACTGGCGGAGGACTGGATTTTCGTCTGCAAAAGTTGCAGAGAAGTTTTCAGCATACTCCCTTTATGTGACATGTGAAGCATGACATGTGCAGCAGCATTATCAATTATTGGTACATCTATAAATCACACTGAAATAAAACTAAACTTTTGTAAAATTTGTTTATTCATAAATGATTAGATGACTCTTAGCCATTTTTGGGTATAAAGGAAGTATATTATGGCTGTGCAAAAGATAAATTTGGAGGCTGTTGCATTCAAGTAGCTCCAAGGCATGCATTAGGTCAGTTTCTGAACTTGCTTTTGTTGTTGATTTCGTATCTACTTAGCTCCACTTTGAAATTGTGACACATGACAATTAACAACTAAAGCTTTGTGGAGGTTGTTATGATTCCTTATGTTGATTACTGATGGATGTGATTTCGTAGTAATTCTGTTTGTTGTCACACTTTGAATATTGCGACACATAACCATGAAAACAAATGGAGGTTTATGGAACTAATCTTCCACCTTTTCTGTCCTTTTCCAAGTCTAAATGGAAGAAAGTCAAGTTTCCGGAAGTGTCATGAAGTCAAGTTTATATTATTTTTTCTTTCCCGGATTTGTTTCCTTTTTGTTTAAATTTTTATGAGACTCGTTACACATTTGTTTTTTTTTTTTGCTGTTTTTTTTTCCCTAAAGACTTTACCGTTCTGGGAACTACAACAAGTTAACATAACACTAGTTTTTTCTTTCCTTTTCCCTTTCCCCCACTGTTTCTTTTTTTTGGTAAGGTTCCCCCCCCCCCCCCCAACTGTTTCTTCATCTCTTCTTCCTCGCTTTTTTCCATTGCAGCGAGATTCTTTGATGTCTTTAATGCTATCAAGTTTAAAGCGGGGAATATAGCATCTTCAAAGAAATATGATTTAACTATGAGGAAATTATTCTTTCTGATATGTCATGGCCAATGTACTCGATAAAGAAATCTCTTTTCTCATTTATTAGTTGCAATTGTCTCTTCTTGCATACATGAGGGCATGGGCTTGCTAAATTGTGGTGTATGGCATGTGTTTCCAGTATGATTTTTCTTTTGTCTGATGCTGCCATGATCTAATATTTCATGTTTCCTGAGATTGTCCAGACTTCATCAATTTCATACTTGACTTTGTCGACATAAAGTAGAGAGAGGGAGGGTGCAGCGCATGGGGGTGGACAACATAAACTTTAACATTTCATTGTGATTTGAGCGGAACATAAAGTAGCTAATATAGATTATGGACAATGTCTTTCTGTTGAATTATTAGTTTTGAAAGAAGAAGCTCAAGTAGAGGGAGAAGGGCTTGGGGGGGTGGGGGTGGGGTTGGGCGGGAGGGAAGCAAGAGAATGAGTAATGTGAGATTTGGTGGGACCACTACCAACTGTTCTAAAAGCTTAAGCTGTTGGATGAAGGCGTGATTTAATATTTAATTATTCTAACACTCCCCTTCATGCTTAATCTGGTCTTCTTGCCTAGTATCAAGCGTGGACATATTTAATTGGAGAGGCAAATGGGGCCTGGAAAGATTCGAACTCAGGACCTCCAGCTCTGATACCATGTGAAATTTGGTGGGACCACTGCCAACTGTTCTAAAAGCTTAAGCTATTAGATGAAGGCGTGGTTTAATAGTTAATTATTCTAACAAGTAAAAAATTTTAGGGGGGAAAAAATAAGCGACGAAAACTCTGACTTTTAGAGTTAGAAATTGATACTTATGCTGCTCTCAATAATCTGATTATAAGGAAGAAGCAAGAGTTTGAGTGAAAAATTTTAGGGGGAAAAATAATAAGCCATGAAATCTGACTTTTAGAGCTAGAATTTGATACTTATGCTACTCTTAAGAATTTGATTAGAAGTCAAAAGTATTGTGGGAAGCATGAACTAGCTCATTGCCTTTCTGAATATGACATCAAGCAAGAGGACACATCTTGCAGATAAAGTACCGCCTTGCACAATTTCTACCTTGGGGAGCTAAAAAACTAGCCCTAATTATTGCACAGTTTCATTAGAGAGAATGAGACCGTTGTTATAGTGGTGAGCATGGTTCATATCCAATGTTTGGAAGATGTAGCTAATTGAAACCCATCGTAGCCAGTATTAGTATACAAGTCATTTGCAAATCTTCTCTCTATCAGATTCCCTGTGCCAATAGCTCTCTGAAGAGAACTTGCCCATCCGTGTTAAAAACCTCGAAGTATCCCCTGTTTACAGCTATTGTTTGTTCTCCAAGGACATTAGGTTTAAGTCATTGCTACCCCAAACACACCTCTTTTAAATCTGATGCAAGAAGTTTGTCAAGGTATAGAGCCTAGTTACTGTCAATTGAAGTGAATGGTACACGCCTAGTTACTGTCAATTGAAGTGAATGGTACACTTCAGAGATAATTTACTTGCCTGAAAACCTGTTTCCTTGATATTCTTAGGACCTAAGCGTAAACTTCCTACGTTGAGCATATTCCTTTATCGGCGAACTTGTTTTTGCTTAGATGGTACCTTCTTTTGCAAAGTGCTTTGTCAATTAGTCTGCTAAATTATATCTTGCTTGATATTTGGACATGTTTTGCAAATGGAATCTATCTCAGGTTTCAAGCTGACGAGCTAGGTAAAAATGCATAATTATCAGAAATATTGGGTGGTTTTCACAGAAATTTCATCTATGTTTCCTCTTTCAAGTGTCTACCTGATTTATGAATGTTTCCTACTTTTTTCTTGTTTCTCTTGCAGTAATGGAAATTCTGGATCAAAGTGTTTCAAATGTTGTGGAGGTATAATGGCATCAGAAGCAATTTCTCTTCTTTGAGATTTTTATGAATGAGGAAACCCTGATGGTATTAACGGCGATCAACCATTTTAACCAGCTGAACTGTCTGTTCAAAAGAATGTTAAAATACTGTAGTTAGCATCTATTTACATTAGACAACTTAAGGGAAATGATCGTTCTTTTTCAATGGACCCATAGTTAAATGCACTCTTTAAGAGGCTTTTATGAGCATAATAGAGCAATTCTACCTTTTGAACCAAAGTTTACTTTATCAATCAATGGACTTGAGCATTATGCCTGCTAGCAACATCTCCCTTAAGGACCCTTCCGAATAAAGCTCTTTCAAAATCTAATGCTGTGGTCTTCCTAGCACTCATAGCCATTCATATTGATTGAGAAGAATTGAGGAAGCCTCGTTCTATTTCTACTTTTCAATCAATTCTCTCAACCAGCTAGAGAGAATTGTAGCTGGAGCTTTTGGTAATTTTGTAGATCTTGCTGAACAACTCTCGTTCTCTCTCTCTCTCTCTCTCCCTCTCTCGTCCATATGTAAATGGTTTTTTTCAGTAAAAGATGTTGTACCCTTGGTCTGGAGAATTATCTACTCACATCCCAGGTAAATAAAGCTGGCCCAGTGGAATTTTTTTTAATTATAAAGGATAATGAAATTGGAAGCATAGAACTAGTGGGTCGTTGTCTGCATAAGAACCCATTCAGAAGTTTGATGCATCAAGGATAAGGTGCACATCTTGAGATGGTGGGTACACTTATCCTTACCGACAATAGGTATAGTTGCTTCAGTGCAATGGTGTTCAGCCATATAATGGTTGCTATGAATAGGCGTAGAATTTACCAGTAAACAAAAAGGTAGAGTTTCAGATACCCAGTCTTTCCTTTTGTTATGGAAAAAGATGAAGTTAGTTGATAGTCTGTTGGTTAGACTGATTGGGAGAAGTATCTTCTCCCTTGATCCCTATCGTGAATTACTAAACATATATGGTTCTTGGTTGAGCAATTCTCCAATTTGAGCTCTTCAGTTGTAAATATTTTAAGAGACTGATCAGACCATAACCTTTTCATGCTTCTGAGATAATTAGTACGCTTTGTAAACTCATGACATACAGAAAAGATGGAATTGAAATAATTTGTCTATGCTATGATAAAATGAACTGTGTTTTCTTCTCTGTTTCATAGAACCCCGTAACATGAATATCATTTCTTTTCGCCATTTTCCCCTCCTTTTCCATTCATTTGCTGTTTATGACAATGTGGAATATATGATTTGTCTTGAGTATTATAGATATATGCTGAATGCTAATATTTGGATTTCAGCTCCAAAGCCTCACATGGCACGGGTTACTCAGGCTTCTCACTAGATCTGCGTGCATTGATTCTTCCTGTTGAATACTCTCATGGCTTTGCATGACTAGGTAAGACCCTTGGATTATGATTCTCGCTTCTCTGAACATCCTGGATATCATGTATGGTATTATGATGCAACTCTGCTGCATACTGAATGATTGTCAATAACTTGTGCATAGAAAAAGTGGGCTGCATGGTATGACCTTCTTTAGTATAGCCTGTTAAAAGGGAATGGCACGGATTAGGGCGCTGTGGCAATGTTTCTTGCTGTGGCAGTAGGATATGATGCACATGCTAAGATTGAGTATACCTATAGCTATAGATTTCCTTGTATGATAGTAGTCAATCACAACGAGGATGCTATAAAGGTCTTCAAGACGAAATTAGACAACATCCTTGCTCTTCATTCCTGATTCTTGGATTATTCTGATTATATTGTTCATTGTTCTTATTCCTGTAAGTTAATCTCTTCATTCGACTATAACCTAAGTCAAACTTGCAGTTCAAGGTAGTTCCCATTCTTGAGGTGAACTCATTGCAAAATTCCTATTGAACTATAGTTTTCTTACTCTTTGTATTCTATATGTAAAACGCAAATCTGGATGTGACATCATTGGTGCCGATTCTAGCACAATAAGATTCTCTCCTGTTTGTGTGTGATGTCAGAAACAATTAATTATTTTGTCTCAAGATCTTACAAAATTTAATAATCACAGTGTATTCAGACAGCCTTTAAGTATAGAGATCCGTGTGAATATTGTTGATGATGATTCGCATTCTTTTTCAATGGTAAGAGGATGTAGTTAGACATCTAGCATCCCAGAAGTGTCTTCAAAATTCAATGCAATCTGACTGACAATGCATGTGCCATTTACTGCTTTTCCAATCACAGAATTTCATCAAGGAACCGTGAAATGAAGCATGATGCTTGTCCATATCAGTATTTGCCTGGATGTTCATGTGTTTGCAGAGGGTTACAGTTGTGATTGGAAGTCCATTTCTTGCTTTAACTTGAGTATCATATTGTTAAGATAATTTAAGGTATAAACTGTGTAGGCATTCTGATGCTAATATTTGTCATCAACGTATTCTGTAATCTAGCTTATTTTTTTTACGAGTTTTTTGAACTTCTGAGTTATTTTGGTTGGGCTATTGATGTGTGTGAGCTCCTGTTCCGGACTATATCACGTGTCATCCCTAATGATGATAAAGAGGTCAATGATTTACATGTGTTTCGTGTGGATTACCTGGCAAAGAATTGCAATGACCGGATTAAGGTTCCCGGTTATATCGATTATGTCATAAATACTTTGAATTTAAAATAATGATGAGTCATTTAGTGTCTTGATCATTGTTGACTTTGCCTAGCATATTATTGTGAGAAAATCTCGGTGATTTGATTGGTCACGTGTCGACCATGATTGGTTGAGATAGTTACGCGGTGGCTCCAAAAGTACATGAAAATCTTGATGTTTTCCTCTGTCAAGGGGCAATTGGCAAATGCTTCTTCCCTGAGTGTGCCTTCATTACTGTTCAATCCTGAAGTGACCTCTTTTCTTCTGGTAATAAAATGTCAAAATTTGTGTTTTTTTAAGCTAGTAATGAATGTGTTAGTATCATGTCTAGTAAAACATAGAAAATACCAAACCATTTGTCCGAAAGACCATAGTCTAAAATGAACAGGAAGATGGTGATTTTGAACCCTTAATCCATTAGAACCTTTTATGAACGATCTTTTCTACGTTGAGTATCAGTTCTAATATGTTAATTTCATGTCGTGATATGATCTGGGTTGTGGGATTTGCGATCTAGAAGTTTCAGAAATTTTTGGAATAAATTTTAGACCTAATAGACAAGCTTCAAATTGGACGTAGATTTCTGTTCATGTGTCCAAATTGGATTCATTATCATATTACCCACAGCAATGCTGGTCATTTCGCACCTTTAATTTCGAATCAATTCCATTCGGGGCACCTGCATGCATGGGTAAAAATTTTACCGAGTGTTAATGGTAGAAATTCCTCATAATTGGACCGTCATAGGCTAGTAAATGCATGGTTGAGCTTCGCGATTCTTGTTCCGATCTTAATGACGGTTTAATTGTGTGCAATTTCGAGTTATTATGCATTTACACGAGAGTGCATTTGACTGGCTATAGAGCTATTTAGAAGCTTTTCCGTTATGGGGTCTATCTCTTGATAAATCAGAGACTACTAAAGAATTTAATCAGGATTTTCGATGATTAATATTTTACAAAATCAAAATTGAGCTTTTGATTGAGCTCCAAAAGTGTCGAATTTGCTGTGTCTTTAAATTCGATCCAAAAGAAAAAAAAACAGCAGGTCATTTCTTTTTTTGTCGAAAAAAAGATTCTATTCATAGAACAATATCTGTGAAAGGTACATAGAAGGCATACAAGTCTAGCAAATCACAAATCACTGCGAAACAAAGCAAATACTAGAACGCAAATAACAAACCACAAAGCACAGTCTACAGCTAAAACCACACTCTCATTCCTCAAAAATAGATCTGCCATAGTAAACATTCGGCAGCCGATCATCAGATTCAGTGATGAGCATATGCTGACATACCCCACTCCATATGCTACGGCTTGCGGTGCGCGTCTAGGTTCAACGTCCTCGTAATCATTGCCGTGTAGAGACACCAACATCAATTTGTTGAAAGAATGCAGATCAAATACTTGAAAGGAACTCTCAAATCTGAACCTAAATTAGGAGAGTAAAAAACCCCAAATCTAGACCATCTAAATCGGGAGAGAATAGTGGTTTAGGGTGCGAATGGTAACCATTCTGCTCCAGAAATCAAATTTTTGCCAGAAATTGAATTCTGAAATTCTTGCCAGAAATTGATTTCTAGAGGAGAAATCTATTTGGTAAACCATGACTAATTCGCGTCGTAAATTGATTTCAGGCAACAACTGCTTTTGATTTGTTGATTTTTTTTGCACCTAAAAAATTTAAATTTTACTCAAAGTGGGTGGCCACATGTATTATAAGCCATTCAGTAAAGTTTTGAAATTTTTTTATTTTTTTTAAATTTTTTTGGGCACCTAAAAAAATTTAAATTTCACTCAAAGTGGGTGGCCACAGGTATTCTAAGCCATTTTGTGAAGTTTTGAATTTTATTTATTTTTTTTATTTTTTTGGGCACCTCAAAAAATTTAAATTTTACTCAAAGTGGGTGGCTACAGATATTCTAAGCCACTCTGTGAAGTTTTCAAATTTTTTATTATTTTTTTATTTTTTTGGGCACCTCAAAAAACTTAAATTTCACTCAAAGTGGGTGGCCACAGGTATTTTAAGCCATTTTGTGAAGTTTTGAAAATTTTTATTTTTTTATTGTTTTTCTTTTTTTGGGCACCTCAAAAATTTAAATTTCACTCAAAGTAGGTGGCGCGGGTATTTTAAGCCATTTTATGAAGTTTTGAAATTTTTGATTTTTTTTTGGGCACCTCAAAAAATTTAAATTTCACTCAAAGTGGGTGGCCACATGTGTTTTAAGCTATTCAGTGAAGTTTTGAATTTTTTTATTTTTTAAAAAAATTCACCAAATTTCATATTTTCCGAAATCTGACTTTTTTTATTTTCTGAAATTTTTATGAATTTTTCTAGAATTTTTCAATTTTTATGCATTTTCTGAAAAAAAAATTGTGAGAAAATAGGGAGAATGATTCGAATCGAAGCTACAAAAAGTAGCTTCTCTTTTCTTGCCAAAAACTCATTCGAATCAAAATGCGTTACGGAATCAAGTATTTTTAACAAACGCATTTTTTTTTCCGTAAATGCAAAAATCGCTCCAGAATGCATTCCGGAAATTTTTTAACAAACGCCATTCTGTTCCGGAATGCATTCCGGAACATAATTTTTATTTCGGAATGCATTTCATGCGCACCCTTAATCTCGGAGAGATTGTGGAGCCACGTCACGAACATCTTTCTCGATAACTATCGACTAGACGAATGACCGAACTAAACTCCACATTCACCCAAGATCAACTGCAAAAACTTATTCACGCATAACTCTCAAAACAGATCGGGAGAGAAAAGAAAAGACAGTCAAAGCAAAGAAAAAGAAAATTAAAAGCGAAGTAGGTTCTTAGCTTTAGAAATTGAAGTCGAGAGCCTATCCTATGATAGCTTTAAAAGAGGGAAGAGTTTTATGGGAGATGAAGGGGTTTGGGGAGATAAAGTGGGGAGATAACAGCTGGTCATTTTTGGGTAGCAAATTGGGTCGAGCGACTTGGACAGAGGTTGGAGAAGACCGTACGCCTGTGCAAGGCAAATGCCACGTGCGGAAGAAGCGTGCGGGGGTGTATGACAGCTTTTTTTGGCGTTGTGCACCATGCGGTCTTTCGAGATTTATTGGTATACATGCATAATTTTCCTGGAGCGAGGTGCTGCAAATTACTATAATATATGAGGGATGTAAATGTAATAGCATTAGGCACTCCCCTTAGTATGGTACAAGGGTTATATAATCTATTTTGCTAATATGCACGTAATTTTGCTTGGGGCATTTGAGATTCAAGAATACAATGTTAAACTTAAATTTTTTGATATCACGAGATGCATAAGGTTTCGTATCTTATCCAAAGCAGTCATGAGTGAATATGCATAGAAAAGGTGTTTGGTGCACAATCACATTGTATAATCGAGAAAATACTCACATTTTGCTGTAAATGCTAGGCCACCAAAGTGACACGTGTACAGCAACATTTTGAGAATTTTCCTCTATTAATGTCGTCTCACGCGAATCTTCTTTGTTACTTAATATCTATCCCACCGTCAACTCACCTTGTAGCAAGCCGACCGAAAGCAAAGTGGTCTCTGGCATCCAAAATAACTCACCCAAAGTTCACTTTTTGGAACTCCAATGGCTATCATCGTGGTGGTCGCTTGCTCATTGGACGGGGGTGATTGATTTTCCTTTGTCAATCTTTCTGGCTTTCTTTCTTCTGTTTTAGTTGTCCAGAGAAGATCTGGGTTTAAAGTTTTGACTAGTAGTCTTGTGTTTTGACGAAATAGCATCGTGGACGGCGAAATACCTTTTAGCAAAAGTTTGATCTTTAATTGTTAATATGATTTGGGTTCTTGGGCGATTCTGATAGGAACTAATTTGCGTAATAAGGATTATGGATGATAACTAAAGTGAATCTAGAGAATTTAAAGAATAAAGAATAACAAATAGATAAAACTGGAAATTGGAATTGGATAAAAATTGCACAAGTGTTATGGATTGCCGATCATTTACAACTAATGCCTCTTGGCATTATATAGCCTTGTACAAAATATAACCGTCATTGTGCGGTTATTGTTCAATTACAAATTTCAACTGACTTGGCTTCACGTCGATCATCCTTAACTACTTGTTCTTATCATAAGCGATTATGATCTTCTGCATGTCCTAGGGCTTGACTTTTCTCTAGTCTTTGCTTACTACTGACCGTTTGTCGTCGCACGTCAACGACCATCCCAGACTACGACTCTTCTTAGATGACTGTGGGTCTCGTGACATTAATTTGGCATCGGCTATTCACCGATTTGTGATCGTGTTGCTTGCTGGCTCCATCGACAACCTAACGTGGACCCATCATGACTTGGTATATTTTTGGGTGCCAACAATATTGGAGTCATTGGAGTCAAATGTTCTGTCTCAAGGAAATAAACAAAGGTCAAAAGCGCGGGGCAATTTTGTAATTCCAGCCCATTGAAGCAGCCTACTAGATGGAGAGCATAGCAATGCGATCCGATAGTTTCACCAATTAGATCCACCTCTTTCGTTTTCTATTTGTTATTCAAGTGGAGTGTGTATGCTCTATCTAGCAGGAGGGTTGTACATTGCGGATCTAGATTATCTTAGGCATTGAAATATGGCTGGCTACCCGCGATGTTCCTTTTCCTTTCTTTTCTAAGTTTGTGTAAATTGCAGCCGTAAAGAACTTTTGGGAACTCGCATCTAGTCCATTATCACTCTTCAAAGTGCCGAGCCATCAAAGAAAGACATCTAGTTCGCCAGCATCCAGCTTTTGTGTGTACAATCTATTCAAAAGAGAGAGAGAGATTTGCATTTGTTCTGTGGTTCAAGGGGGAGTTAATGGTTGGCCCAAAAAATACAAATGGAGGTATTAATGAAGCCCAGGGGGTCACCGAAACGGGGTGACCCTTGGAGCTTCCTCTGAAACATGAATCCATCGGCACCTAAATTTTGATAACCTATTTAGTTGTTCGTTGTATAAACAATTAAGAATCATTCCGAAATCTGGATAAAAATATTAGTTAAATGTGTATAGATACTATGAACATTTTAATTAATAGTGATAAGGCCGCTTATCTTTACATTTAAATTGGATTGGCGACAAATGGACTTACATGAATGGTTTTGAACTTAATTGGATTAATTGGATTGAGCCCATAAGAGTATGAAATTTTGCCAAGACCATGGATGCCTAGGAGTCGAAAATTGTATAATTAAAATGTCAAATTAGAAAATTAATCTATGAAAAGAAAACTAGAGGGCGATTAATCTTGATATTATCAAAATTCAAATCTTTGAGGATAATTTACCAAATTGATTTGATATTATCACAGTAAGAGAAGAGAAGAGTTTCTTATTGTTAAGATAGAGTACGTCTTTTAGAATTCGAATTATTAGGAAACGAGGGACATCTCTTACTCTTGAAAGAAACCCTAACTGTCAGCCCTATATAAACTCTGTTACGTAAAGAGAAGGGAGGACGACTATCGTTTCTCAAGACGGGGACGGCCACAATTTAGAGGGGAAAGCGTTTGCTTTCACAAAGGGTGGAAACTCTTTCAAACCTTGAAAGAAGGGCAAAGGGTGTCTGTCTCGAAATATTCACGCTTCACACTCCAATTCCACGCCTTCACTTCTTCAACAGAGCCTCATTGAAGCCAAGGCCACGGAGGCTTTCCCCGCACGACCTCCATCCCAACGACGCTGTGGTGGCTCCAGTCTCTGCTGCACTGCGTCTCACATCCGTCTCCATGCTGCACCAGCTGCACCATCTGAACCACACCGACGCAATATGCACTGACGCCAGTTCCTGCAATCTTTGCATGCTCAAATCGATCCCCGAGGAGTGTTGAGCCACCGTGAATTCAGCCCCACCACTAGTCTGGTGAACCTTCCAGCTAGTCCTCTTGAGTTTCTCGGTGCTTTCTTGCAGGTTTACCGGTGCCTTTGTCCACGACCAGCAACGAAATCACCAGCGTACCTACAGTCCAACATCTTGTTGCCGCGACCAGTCAAGTCTCCAGGGAAGCCGACGTCTCCATTACTCCTGAGAAGCCCTGGCGATGCTCTCTCTCGTCCGTGATATTCAACACTGGAGCTTCCTTCACTGGCGTCTCACATATCGAAGAAATAAAGTTGAAGAAGACCAAGGCTGAAGAAGATTGGTGAGCTTGAAAAGAAATACAATAATTTTGGTCAAGTAAGTCCAAGCGGTGGATTTATCTTCCTTTGGATTTTGTACAGAATTGACAATAATGTTATGGGTTTTGTGATCTTACTTTATGCAAGCTAAACAATATTATTTTGGCAAAGAGATCGTGAAGAGTTTGGGCGTGTTCGCTTGGCGCCTACCTCCACGAGAAGCATGAGCTCTGTTCACTCCCTTCTCTCCTATCTATGCATTTCTTTTCTTTTTTTTTAATGATTGTGATCATATTATGTTTGCGGTTGCTTCCTTTGTGCGGACGAAGCGGGCTTGGCTTTTGGAAGTTACCTTTTTATTCCTCTATGTTTTTCCTTTTTTAATCAGCGACATGATTATAATACCCCACAATTCCTATGTATTTGGATAGTATTCAGCTAGGAGTGATGTAGAAGCAGCCATGATATGCACGTTCACAAAATGATACTTTAGTTAGTCATGATCTTCGCCATCTCTATGGATGTTTTGTTCCATCCATTGAGCTTTTGAGTTTGCCGTAGAGACTGCATTTTTTTTTGTGCTTGCTTTGGCATTTTTGGAAGGTCGGTGTCAAATAATATACCACTGACGGTTTCATTATGAATATGCAAACTTCAAATTTTCTAGTAATGGTGTGAAATACATTTCGATGTTATCGCAAATGGTAATGATTTTTTGGATTACTTAAGAATTTGAAGTCCACAAATTCAAATCGAACCTTCGTCACCAAATATTCTTTGACCATGATGTTCCAACCTTTTTTAGAATCAATATATAATGTGAAGATCACACATGATCAGAACTTACAACTTTGTGAAGTGCATATCAAATTCTTTTACGTCACTCCCAGTTGAGTATCATCCTATTACATAAAAATTGGGGTGTATATTCTTATATGTCGCAAATTAAAAAAGAGAAATAAAATAAATAGAACACTAAAAGCTAAACTTGAAATCTGAACCTTCTTCGTCCTAATAGTAGTGGAAGCAAACAGCCACAAACATCATATATACCGAGAGAAAGAGGGATAAGTGCCAAAAAAGTCCTAAACCTTTTGCATTGGTGCCAATTTAGTCCTAAACCTTTTGTTATTGCCAATTCAATCCTAAACCTTTTGCATTGGTGCCAATTTAGTCCTAAACCTTTTTTTGGTGCCAATTCAGTCCTAAACCTTTTAAATTGATGTCAATTCAGTCCTAAACCTTTTGTTTTTGTGCCAATTTAGTCCTTCCGGTCAATTTTGATCGGAATTTGCTGACGTGGATGCCTGCCGGTCATCGGCGCCAACATGGACAAATTTAACAATATTTTAATATTTTTTTGAATTTTTATTTTTTTTCCTTTTTTTTTCTTTTTTTTTTTGGCCCCCCTCCTTCCTCTGGCCGGTCGCCGGTCCGACAACCGGCCAGAGGCCAGTGGCCGGTGAGCTCGACCTCGCCGGCCACTGGCGAGGGCGGCGGTCTTGCCCGGCCAGGGCAAGCCTCGCCCGACCAAGGCGAGGCTCGAGCCCTCGCCGGAGGCCGCGGCGAGGGCGAGCCTCGCCATGGTCGGGGAGGCTCGTGCCCTCGCCGGAGGACGCGGCAAGGGCTGGTCGGGCGAAGCTCGACCTCGCCAAATCCGGTGAGGCCTGGGCCTCGCCTCGCCCGACCATGGCGAGGCTCGCCGCCGCCTCCCTCCGGCGAGGGCACGAGCCTCGCCATGGTCGGGCGAGGCCCGACCTCGCCGACTAGCGAGGTCGAGCCTCGCCTCGCCGGCGAGGCCGCCGCCTCGCCGGTGGCCGGTGAGGTCAAGCTCGTCGCCCATCGGCCTTTGGCGACTCGCCGGACCGGCGACCGGCCAAAGGAAGGAAGGGCGGGCCAAAAAAAAAGTGAAAAAAAGAAAAAAGGAAAAAAATAATAATTCAAAAAATATTAAAATATTGTTAAATTTGTCTCACGCCAGCCATCGCACGTCATGCTGTGATCAATGGCCGGCGCCGGCAGCGTCCACGTCAGCAAATTCCGGTCAAAATTGACCGAAAGGACTAAATTGGCACAAAAACAAAAGGTTTAGGACCGAATTGGCATCAATTTAAAAGGTTTAGGACTTAATTGGCACCAAAAAAAGGTTGAGGACTAAACTGACACCAATGTAAAAGGTTTAGGACTGAATTGGCACAAAAAAAAGGTTTAGGACTAAATTGGCACCAATGCAAAAGGTTTAGGACTTTTTTGGCACTTTTCCCGTGAGAAAGAGGAACTAAACAAGGCTCTTACTTCTCGTGGAGGTAGGTTCCTTCGAGCGAGTGAGTGGTGGATTGTACAGAAGCTTGAAGCCATTGAATATCTCTACGGTGCGACCTTTGGAGTCCGATTCATGGGGGCTCATCTTCACTTCCATAAACTCTTCGGATTTTCTGAAAAGTTTTTACTTCATGGATTCTCGATGGGAGAGAGATTGCAGAAGAGGAGAAGGCGCAAAGAGAAATAGTAACGGAGAAAGATTGACGGAGGGTATAGAGTAAAGGTGGAAAGTGGGTCCACTATGTATACGTAACGATTAATGAATGGAGTGGTAGATGGCCAACATGGAAGGACAATCTTATGCAATATTTTTAGATTTTTGTTTGTGTCGAATAAGGAAAATTTAATGACCCCTCACTATACTCTATTCTCCATATTCTATATGACGAGGATCCTATATTTTTCAGAATATCTGCCTTTCGTCTCCCACAAGGTCCCTTGCTATTTTCTTTTTCGTTAATATTTAGCCTTTTCACAGTTTAATTTATTACATGTCTCGACGAATATTTATTTTTCATTTTCCAATTGATTTTAAATTTTGCGATGCTCTCATTTCAATTTTTTCAATTCGTAATCTCACAAAACTTTCACGGTATATGTTCACAAATAAATTCGCATATATGTTCTTTTGAAATGTGGATAATATTATGAGTTTTGATAAGAAAAGGAAAATATACTATTTCTTTAAACTAGATTTTAAACAAACAAGCCTTTGATTTGTAAGAGCAATGTCCGCGAAAATTCTTACCAATTCTTTTTACCATTTACTACTGCTACTATATTCTTTTGTTCACAATTTATTGCTTTTGTCCTGACTTTTATGACGATTATATTTATATTATATGAAATCTCAGCTCTATTAAAGGTCAATCGTCCAAAAATAATTATCACGGCACATATCCATTTACGTTTAGTCATTTTGAATTGTTTTCATCTTTTAAATAAACTTCGAAAATATTATTTTAAAGACAAATGGAATCCCGAATGTGATCTTCTATTTTGTCCTCTCACTCACTCTGCAGTCCCACGTAACTTTGGGTGGTTCGGTGGAAAAACTGATAATAATACTTGTCTAAACTATTGATGTATCAATGTTCCTGGGAATAGTTATACTAGTTGTCCCAACATTCCCCTTTTTCCCAAACCTTAAAAAAAAAAAGCAATTTCATTAATAGACTATAAATTAGTATTTAAACGAAAGGACCATGTTTTGAAACTCAATAAGAGTCCTCGTTTTATAATACACTAACTTTTGTTGAATAACTTTAATGTATGAATATTGGTCCACTCTATTTATACTCTATGTGACATAAAAGACATTCTTAAACATCGAAAATCTCACATTCATTTAAATTAAAATTGCACTAGCACCCCCCTCAGTATATTGATATGGTAAACCACACTTTATTGGCCGTTAAATACGACCAACTTATTTAAAGGATTGCTTATACTCTGCCGCATCACTTAATACACCGATTTCTTTTGCAAAAGTAAAATTATCTAGCATCCGTGTATTGTAAACTAGTCACGTTGTAGTCTGACTTATAAAAGGAGCTTTAGAGAGGGAGAGGAAGCAGCTTATTTTTTGTCCATGATGCTCTAAAACCACGTTAAATTATAAGCAACTACTTAAGAGGATTTTACGATTCATGCTTCTCATGCTTCTAAAACCACGTTAGATTTCTCCTTCATCAGCTTCTTCGTGGGGAAGTACTTCTAGACCGATTTAGACATACTCGCAAGATGAATCATGCTCAACTGGGAGTTGGGCGTGGAAGAAGATTTTAAGTTAGGGCTTATGCATTTGGCATTGAACGATGAACGATGATATTCTAAAAACCAAAAATGAAAAATCATTTTTTGAGCACGAGAAATTTGTGTAATTCTAATCAAGAAGGTAGGGTCATTTAAGTCCGACCCTGTTTTCATGTCTGAAGGATATGTGGAGTTTTATTAATTCCAAAGTCAAATTTATTGATCCAACGACAATTCGAAAAAGCTAATTCAGATTGCTAAATTTGGATTAATTTGTTTTACCGAAGAATTGACAAAGGGGCAGAGTGCAATTTGAAAATGCAAGGGGTATCCGAGTATTTTTTATCCAAATTGAGGGGGTGTCCAAGTAATGTACTTGGAAACCTTCTGTTATAGGTGATGACTGTTGCCCATTACAAGCTCATCACTCTATTAGGTCATAGAATTCTAATTTATGTCTCAATATGAAAGAATTAAAGAAAAATCGAAAGCGCAAGGGACCTCAGGGCTTACTCAAGGCCATTGGGCCATTGTAGAGCATCATAGAGATATTGCACAGGACCCCAACTCACTCCTTAGCAAACTTGGGCCTCTAGGCAGTAAAGAACCAGCGTGGGGCATAGGCTTGGGCTGCAAGTGCCATGTGACACGCTCTTATTAGGCGTGCCACCACCTGGCACCGATTTGCCCATTTCTTTGAAGAGTCATTTATTTATTTTTATATTTGTCCAAACTATGATCCCTCAGTTCTCTTTCATCCAATTGACTCGATATTCATGTTTGCGGAAAGCTCATGACGTGTTCCAAAAAAATTGTCCGCTTTCTAGAAAAGTTTTGCTATTATATGTACAAAGCATTACTTCATTCTGGTCTTGTTTGAAGAACTAGTTTTGTTTAAATGTGTTGTGACCCTCCCGAGGTGAACTTGAGGGAGTTTAACGGATTGCTTAGGAGGCGTAAATAACTCTCTTGCAAGATGGCACTTATGCTTCGCAGAAACTCTCTCAAATCCTACCGATGACGAATTGGTTTCTCGTTAATTATTTGATTGCTTATAACTAGAGTTGCCACTAAGGTTAGGAGCCAAGCAAGACACGCGAGATTGGTTACTTCTGCGGACTTAGTTATGCTTAAGAAATGTAATTCTCGTTATGGTACCTTTTCCTTTTATAAAAGGCTTTGCATGCAATCTTCCCTTTCTTATTTTTTAATTCTTTTCAGAAGAAATGGAAATCTAAATAATCATGTACGGATACTCAAACAAATACAATTCCAATTTAATAATAACAAAGAAAGTACAAGGTGAGGAAAGAAATAACCCAAACCGTAACGGGCAACACTATACAACGTCTCGTTATTAAGTTTTGGGATAGGATTTCCGTGAGCTATGCATAAAAATTAACATGCACTAAAGTAAATAATAAATATGAGTTTCCTGGTGACAAAGATCAATACTACACTAGATGAAACTAGATTAATAATGAATTAGCTAATCTTGTGATGCAATAATCATCTAATATCAATCTAGATTTTTAATTGTGTATTTATGATTTCCTTTCATTACTAATATGATTTAATCTAAGTGCTTGTGAATAAAACAAGAGCTAATCGAATGCTTATGAACTAAGTAAAGCTATACGCATGAGCAAAACGGTAAAAAGATCCAATCTTTTTGGGTGGGATGAAGGCGCAGGTAAAAGGTCAACACTACGCAAAAACCACAATGAGAATACTTTCAAAAACTGCAAATAATACGCTACACACATACTAAATTTGATGTAAATGCAATTCTAATGCAACGAAAACATGCTGGATATAGCAAAATCATGCAGACAAACAACGAGGCCACTCCGGGATACTTCAAGGGGCCGAACATGGATGGAACATACTCGGTCCAATACCATCATGCGAAGGGAACAACTAGGCATCATAATTCATCCCTCGACATAGCGAATTGCGTGCCAAAGTAGTATGAGAAACGAATCCTACACCTTTTTGACTCTCAAGCTTTTTCTTCCACTCACCGTTCTTTAATCTTGTCTGATTATGATTTTCCATTACTTTCCAACTCACTCAAATCTTCCTTTTAGATTGCCCAGCCACCGAAAGGCATCCCCCCCTTGAAGCTTACGATCGGTTTTACTTTTCAAAAAAGAACCACCGAATTCTTTTCTCATTCTGTCTCCAAAGCTCACCGACAGATTGTCCCTAATCAATCACCAAATGACCCGCTTTCTATTTTACCCCTCTTATCTCATCCCTAGCCAGCTCACTTGACCCAATCAATCTCCCGCGATCGTGGAGTTGGGTCCAATTGCGCTATCATGAAATCGAACCTAACTACTACAAATATGGAGTTGTGAATTCTTGTTCATCTCGCATGTTGAGCCGTCCATCGGGCTGATTAAAATGAAGAAGTTTGTGGTCAAGCCCCTGTTCTATTCGACGCAAACATGCTTTGTTTAATTCAAATTCATTGTGCATAAACATGAATGTGTCTATTGTTTGAATGCATAGAAATGCAATAAAAGATGCAAGTGCAAGACTAAGCTAAACATATGTTTTTGTTTGAGGATCCAATCGCACTGCTATTGACGTACTCGATTCTTAGTTCTCATAAAGTGAATGAAAAGTGTCCCAGCAAAAATTTATGTATCAACGCAAGGTTAGAGGTATAAACTCTCAAAAACGGACTCTTTTGACATTTGGGGAGGAATGTTGTGATTATCTGACTATTAGTAAGCATTGTTGTCATATGTACATAATATCGTTTGAGTAGTCATGTATTAAATTATTACTTAGTAAAAAGGAAACCACTCAGAGACTGGGGATGCCATTTCGAGGAAGCCAGCAAAGTTTTTCTTTATTAGCGAGCCTATGGCCAGAGCACAAGAATCCACCACCCCAAAGTTGTTTCTCCACGACTTTTGTCGGCCACAAAGAAGCTTGTGTCAATCAGAGAACCGGAATAACGCGGTGGCGAAAATAAGCGAGCAAAACAACTTTTAATCTTGAGTAGTCATGCGGCAAAACGACTTCTCGGAGGCTGGGGATGAAATTTCGAAGAAGGCCACCAAAGTTGTTTTATAAGCGAGCCTATATAACCTAGATCACGAGAATCCACCGCACTAGAGTTGTTTGTCGGTTCATGCAATAATTTTTGCGGTAATCGCTGGACAAATTCCTCTTACACCTATTATTAGAACATAGGATACGAATCGGAACTCATTCTTAGCCCACAATCCAAAAACTGATTATCATCTTTTAATCATCTATTATAAACGATGGATTGGGACACGGTTTAAAATCTGACACGCTTGCACAACTTCGATCATCCCCCTCGTTTCAAATTTTTTTTCTATGAAGCTGGTCTACCATTGATTATTGGATCATAAACATTAGATACGATGAGTTTCATGCAAGATACACCGCTTGAACAATTGAGATTTAATGGATCGAGCTTAGACATGTGATATTATTAGTGGTACAGTTATCTATTGAATAGAATAATTGAGTGAACTTAGTGCATAAACAAAATTGACGATTCAGATTAGTTTACTACATATATTTTCATTTAATAATATGTTACTCATCAGAACCTAATAATTGCCTCAACGTTGGACTTTTGGTTGTGTCATATGGCACTCTTATATGAGAGCTTAAAATTGTCCCAACTCCTAAGCCATGTTGAAGCGACGGAATAATTGCAGTAGGGAAATGCATGCGCAAAAAGAGAGATTGAAAGGCGATCCCTAAACACCACACGACAATCCTTTCTACCAATCATTTTCATAAAAATTGGAGGAAAGTCAAAAGTTCATAGCACTTGATATTGAATACTCGCTTGGGTGGTTGATCACATGATGCTTTGAAAGCATCTAACTTTTTCTCACAAAACAAACTATTGTGGATGAGCTGTTGCTGGCTCATTTATCTAATAGATTGGTTAAAACAGCATATCCATTTTTGGAGTATCAATATATGTCACTTTATGTAAGTCCGATTCATTTTTTTAACCATTAATTTTTTATGATTGAGGATGACGAGTTTATATATAAATGGTAGTAGAAACTATAAATTATCAACAATGTTGGTCCACATAATTCAACACAGGACATTATGTGCGATTAAAATTTTAATTATACCATTCACTATGTGTCTATATAACTTTTCTTATTTGTAATTTCAATCTCCGAAAGACTTGGGCTATGTGATAAACAAAATATAAACTATTTGGAAGCCACATATAGAGACAACTCTAGTGGGATTTTCTTTTTTACCAATAGCGAAATTTTCTCATATTGTATTTTTTATTATGCACAAAGCCTAAAACTTCACAAGATTTGAACAATAGTTTGTTTGCTTGATAATATACAATATGGGAATCTACAATGCTTCTTTTCAGGAGAATGCAAATCAATCACAGGAACGAAAAAATCCTTAAACAAAGAATATGACAACTATAATACGTAAGGAAGATATTTAAAAGATCTTTGAGAAATTTGATATGATTGTAAATCTTCTATATTATAATAAAAAGAATTTAGTGTAATTTTAAGTTCACACGACTTCCATATTTTAATTTTTAATATATAATCTAGATAATTTTGAAATGATGCAATAAAATATTTATTACTAAAAAATTAACACATAAATTAACCAAAGTTATCCTTCATATATTTTCTTATCTAAATAATTACTAAAATGACTTGCAAAATATCAGTGAGATGTTAATAATTTTCATTACGTTTTGAGAAATAACCGAAAAATCATTCGATTTCCGTGAATAGCATTGGTTTTGTAGCTAATATCAAATGATGCTGATGTGCGCAGACCAAGTTTATGTAAAACCTTCTTCGTTGGGAACAAAGTGGGTATAGGTAATGTCACAGAGTCATGTGGGCCATATAGATAAAAGACGGAGAAATAAACTAAAAGGCAGGGTTCTTCAATAGACACCAAAATCTAAAACCTCTGCCGGTAAGCATGAAGATGTTAGTTTCTTTTTTCCCTGCAACAGCCCGAATTTCGACGTAATTCCGGGATCAATAAAATTGACAATATTTCGCATTTCATTTTAGTAAGTCTCGCCCAGAGCTGATCACTCTCGGGATACTAATCAATGGGGTATGGCTAACTAGGAAACGGTACGTGGACTAGGGACTCGATAGTGAACGGGACACCGATCTCGAGATACGATGAGTGAATATTTTGGGCCAACGTGGGCCGATCTTAGGAAAGGTGATGGATTTGGTTTGGCCAAGGCCAACGATGTACAATCGATCGCAGTGATTCTCAAGACCGAAAGTGCACGTGGCCAACCGGGCCCCGAACCCGAACCTAACGATCGTGATCTTTGGAACTAATGATAATTTCTCATTCTCTCAATGATCGGGACCGTCGTAATTCGAATAACCCTAGGTCGATACGCGTATGTCCTAAACACCGCCTGTTAGCCGAGACTCACGAAATTGAAACTCGAGCGAGTTTTGATCACGAAATTGGGCCCGGATTTCGATGTCGATTTTCGAAGGCTTAAGAGACTATTTTTGGGAATCTGACGTCATATTACGCTGGCCACACACGTTTAGAGTTAGTACGAGTAAAAAGTGGAATTTCGGTCCGGGGGTGAAAAATTACGGTTTTGCCCCTGTGGGCACCGAGACTGGATTCAGAGGCCGTTTGAGGTTATTTTTCGCGGCCAAGGTCATTTTGGGGTGGCCACGCACATTTAGAGTGGTTTTGGCCAAAAATTGGAATTTCGACAAAAAATTGGAAAAATAATATTATTTTATTCCCGAAACTTCGCAGTCGATTTTCGAGGGCTTAGAAAGTGAATTTCGCGAATCCGACGCCATATTATGTTGGCCACGCACATATGGAACACGTATGTGCGAAAATTGGAATTTCGCCCCGGGACCGGAAAAATGACGGTTTTGCCCCTGGGCCGTTTTCGGGTCCGAATTTTTGGGAAATTTTTGGGATAAGTAACTGTGGTTATCAGCTGCATTATTGGCACCAAAGACCCAATTGCCCCTCAATTATTTAAGCCTATCTCTTTAGAACCGTTAGATTAGGGGCGTTTTGGTCATTTTTCACGGATCGGCGACACGTGGCACTTTGGGCTGCTTTATTTGACCAAGTTGGACTGTTTTCTCTCTCCTCAGCCCTCCCTCACGGCAGAACCAGCCCCCACCAGCAGCTTCTCTTCCATTTTCCTCTCTTTCTCTCCATTTTCCTTCATTTTCTCTCTCGCCGGAGTTTCGCCGGAGCCACGCCGGCCAGCCGTTCCACCTTCCCGCTCTAGCCGAGTTAGTCTAGAGTCCGGTAAGTCGCGATCTAATCCCTATTTAGGACGTCGGGTATTTTCGGACTCGTTCGGGTATGGTTTAGAGGATTTAGAGGTTAATTAAGGCGTTGATAATGATTATTGGTGGTTGATCATGGTTATTGGTGGCTGAGTATGGCTGGTAGTGGTTGTTGCGGGTTGGATTAGACGTCGGGAAATGAGTTTTGGCGGTTGGAATTCGGTGGAAATCGGTTCGGGTTTGAATCCGTGAGGTTCGGGGTGAATCGCGGATTCACGGTTACTGTACCCGCCGGTTTGCTATTTTTGTAGAGAATTTTGTGGGCCGAATTTGAAGAAGGTTTCTTCATAAAAGTTGTTCACAACATCTTGAGGTATAACATACTTTAATTTGGGAATTTTTGGAAATCATTTGAGGTCATTCGGAAGTCCATCTTTGGACCGAAATAAAACTGCCCGATTTACTGTTCACCCGACCTTCGGGTCTGTTCGAATTTTTATAAATTTTTCCAGGCCTATTTTCAAAATTATTCCTTCACAGAAGTTGTTGGGGACATTCGTGGTTATAACATATAAAAATTTCAAAGTTTTTCAAGATGATTTGGGTGTTGAAATAAATGTATTTTGAGGACAAAATATTCTGTTGGAGCAAACTGATTTTGGTCTGATTTCGAGGGACAAAAAGGCATGGTTGTAGTTTGAACCGGATTTCGTGTTCTTCATAAGAAATGTTTATCGGGGTGTGTTTTGTGACATATCCAAAATTGAGAATTTTTGGAGTTCGTTTACTATTTATTTTGATGAGATTTTGGTCACTGTATAAACTGCCCAATTTTACCCCGATTCTTTGGATGTTCGTTTTTATCAGCGGAATGGTGGGGGTGTCGAGGTTGAATGGTTGCTGCCCTTGTGGCGGGAATTGAGCCTGAATGTGTGTTTGAATGTGGATTGGTGATATGCCGTGTGTGTTTGGCCGTGAGATGTGGTGGTGTGATAGTGCATTCGCGTATTGTATTCGCGTGCCAAGAATGTGTGATTGGGTGGCGTGTTCATGTGACGAGAATGTGAAATTGTGAAATGTGTGTGAGGTGTGCGTGTTTGGCAGTGTGTAGGTATGGCCGTGTGACAAATGTGATTTGAGTGGAACGAAGGTACTGGAATGTAGGATTGGTTTGAAAAGTGAGACCCTGAGGCGTGTACGTTTACGCGGGGTGAGGTCCGTCCTGAGGCGTGTACGTTTACGTGGGACGATGCCGTCCCTGACGAGGTGACGATGCCCGGCCCGACGGGGTGACGATGCCTGACGTGGTCAGAAGACCTTGGCCTGATGCGTTTTACGCGGGCGCGGTAGAAGGAAAGTGTGTGTAGGATTCCGTCCTGAGGCGTGTTCGTTTACGCTGGATGATGCCGTCCCTGACGAGGTGATGATGCCCGGCCCGACGGGGTGTCGATGCCTGACGAGGTCAGAAGACCGTTGGCCTGATGCGTTTTACGCGGGCGCGGTAGTGGTGGAAAGGTTGAGAACGAGCGGGATTTGGCTTGACATGTGAGGATTGTGAAAGTGATGCATGGTGTGAGTTAGTGTGCGAGTGTGTTTGTATCGCGTGATGCAGTGCGCGATTATGGGGTAAAATCTGCTAGGCATGGTATGGGACGTGCCCAAGTAGGTTTTGCTTTATAATCGAGGCACGCCGGCTGTGATGTACCGCTGTGGTATGATTGGCGTGTGTATTGATATGTGGAAAGTGTGTGATGGCATGTGTGCAAGAATTGTATGTTGGGATTGTGGGCTAACGTGCATGGTGCGTATGCAGAGAGTCCAGGTATGTGTGAATGTTTGATTGCTGGTTGTGTAGTTGTTTGGTTGCGCGTTTGGATGTGTCTGGAATTACGTGATAGCCTAGGTGGGGCTTAGGTTGTGACTTATTGAGATGTGATCTCATGGTTGTTTCAACCAAACCATTTCAGAGCCCCCACCTGAATGTCGAGATTGAGGTCGACTCGGAGTCATCGGGTGAGCAGACAGCTGCGGAGGATTCAGGTGGTGATGCCGAGGACAGTGAGTCAGAGTGGACGCCTTCGAGAGGGCGTAGGGGATAGTTCTGGGAGGAGGATGCGCCCCATTTTTGGATAGTGCTGACCTAGAGAGCTGATCTTGATATTTTGGTGGTTTGGAGTTCATAGTTCGGTGTGCTTATAAATTATTTTGTAGTTTGTATTGGCGGATGATGTAAATATTTGGAAGTGTAATATATGCTTGGTGGTTTGTCGATTTGTTCCTTCCTGGTGTTCTCCAATTTTAATGTCCGGGATTTTTGATTGCTTCTGCCGCGAGTTAACTCTGATGGATCGTTGGGTCGGCGACGTTATTCCTGGGACGTCGCACTCTGTTCGACCGGAGGCGGGATGTCGCGGGCTCGACGGGGGTTCGGGGCGTGACATTCCCCCCGTCTTGGAAGGCTGGCAGCTAGGCACCCGTTTAGTTAGTGAAAATCTTATGCATTTTAATTTATATTTCGAGAAATATGTTTAGTATATGTATCATACCTCAAATTCATACCGACATTATAGGGAATGATAGGCCTTCCCATAAAGTACTAAGCCTTTAACGTAAAAATATTTAAACCATTTTCAAAAGGAATTCACTTGCACTCTCAATTTACTAAAATTCATTTGGTAAATGTCATTCAAAGTCACCTCATATCACTCTCCACGTGCTCCCGTTTACTCTTTTCGTTCTTGTGACCTAGAATGGAAATAAAAGGGGAACGCACAATCGCAGCATAGCAAGTAATATTCAGCGTCATTTCTATGACGTTAAGTAACAAGTAATGCAGCCTTATAACTATGTACTGCCAATATGCATCATGAAAGTCATACCAACGGATATTCTCAAAAAACCTAATTTAAATTGTTCATGGGCTTATATGGTGTTTTATAAGCCTCCAAGGTAGCTATGATTATGATAAAAAAGTGAAAAAGGGTTAGACCTAACTACAGTCTATATCTTTCACTTGTAGCTACGACACAACACAACTTTGAGTCGTGGATGCAGTAACTATGGTCTATTCCGACATCGGTTCATGCTTTGTTTTGGTTAAGAATAACATTTTACTATTAAATGAAGGCACTAATATATATATAATATTTTTTATTCCGGTAACTTGTCCGTGTCACCGAGCCATATTTTCCATTAGGAGTGCTTTGAAAAAAAGTTTTGACTTTTTTGGGCGTAAAACCATTTGAGTTCACAAAAAAGAAACTAGAAAAAATTTTGTGTGACAATCCTCAGCATGAAATATATATTTTGGTTTTTCATAAGGTAGTTCAAATGCTATTATAACACGGTTCAAATACTATTCAATTATTTTCTCATGAATGTTCACATATCCTAAATTTCCAGTAGGCTAATATTGCGTTTGTCTATACATACATGAGCTTCTAGATCCACCATTTCTCACAAGTTTGTCAGTCCAACGGCTTGTTGACGATCACGTTATTCGAGGTGGAGTAAATCCAAACCAAATCACATGTACGCACGAATGTTAAAAATGCTTCGCAATAAAGACTAGATGAGTACAAACAGGTGGCTCTTGATTAAAGAAAGATTCTTGGTTTCAAAACCCAATAACTTTGCACATGCTATCACCACAGATTTCATAGCGCCTTTTTTTTATAATGACAAGAAATCAATTAACTAATTAATTAGTGTCCAGTCCACGAAACTGGTACGCGGTCTTCAGTCAAAATAAGTCCATATGTTCATACCTATTAAGTATCTTGGTCCATACTTAAGCACCATATTTTTCCAAAGTTCTACTATCATTAATAAGTCTAATATTTTTTTGCTGGTACACTTGATTCTGCGTGTAATTATATATCTCTTGAGTGGGCCATGAGGTAGATTATTATATAGCAAGGAAAACACAACTTCTCAGAGGTTGGGAATGAAAATTTCGAGGAAGCCAGCAAAGTTGTTTTTATCACCGAGCTCATGTTTTTCCAAAGTTGCTTGTCGGTTTGTGCAATGATCGAGTCCACTAGGACGAGCACTGATCTATAATATTCACTGCTTTCGTCGGCCATAGAGAAGCTTGTGTCCCTCTGACCATCCGAATAAAGCGGTGGTACGCGGTATTCGGTGAAAATAAGTCCATGTGTTCACACCTTTAGATGTCTCGGTCATAGTACTAAAAAAAAGTCATGCATCTCTATCCTCTTAGTATAAGAATAAATCAAGAAGAAGATCAAGTGGTAATGAACAAACTACCTAAAATCACTGTATCGGATCTTAAGCTAATAGTCGTTGCTGATTGGCAAACTCCATCATCCAATGGCTTCTTCATCGAAACCCAAAAGGATTTACGACGTCTTCTTGAGTTTCAGAGGTGCAGACTTGCGCAACAACTTTCTCAGTCATCTCTACAAATCTTTAGAGCAAAATGGAATATACACTTTTGTTGATAGCGAGGAGCTGAGGAAGGGAGACCAAATATCGCCAGTGCTTATGAAGGCCATCGAGCAATCATGCATTGCAATCATCGTTTTCTCGGAGGATTATGCTTCCTCGCGATGGTGCTTGGAAGAGGTGGCAAAGATTATGGAGTGCAAGGAACAAAAGGACCTCACTGTTCTACCAGTTTTTTATAAAGTGGATCCAAGAGAAGTGAGAAGGGGGAGAGAGAGTTATGGGAGAGTTCTAGCTAAGCATGAGTCCAAGTTCGGAAAGGATTCGGAGGAAGTGAAGAGATGGAAGAAAGCTCTTTTCAACGTGGGTAGCTTATCCGGATGGCATTTGAACGATGGGTAAGTTGAGTGGAGTTCATATTTTGCGCAAGAAACCAATCTTTACAAAGTATAAAGACTGTTTGTAAAAAAGAATAAATGAATCGACACACATGATGTCAACTATAATATGTTAATACTTGATCTACCAATGGATAAAATGTTAAGTAGTGTTATTGCACCTACCCCATTTCTTTGGAAGGAGTAAGAAAGCTCGCAAGGTCAGTTACAAGATAATTAGTGTGTATAGGCCATGTAAGGCAATGACACGGTGCTTTAGGGTATTTAATAGTTTTCAAAGTCCTAAATAGCTCTTTTTGATGAAGTGTATAGATATATCACATATAAAAGTCAAAAGCAAAACTAAGTAAATCGTCATATATAAATCAAAAGAGCATGAATCACTTGGATGACTAAAAGTTGAACCCCGGAATGGTTGTTTTGATTGGTGTGGAGCTCTTGGAGTTCTAATTCAACTAGGTGGATATATATATCTATAATCTGAAAATGTGATGCATTGCTTTATCATTATTAGCTTATGATTGCTCATATGATGCTCCAACTTCTTTTTCTGTTTTTGACAGAGATGAGTCAAAGCTTATACAAAAAATTGTGAAGGAGATCTCTAATCACCTAGACCGAAAACCTTTGCATGTTGCTAAGCACCCGGTTGGGATAGATTCCCAAGTGATTAAGTTGAAATCGACGTTAAATCTGGAGTCTGATGATGGTATTCTCATGGCGGGATTATGGGGACAGGGAGGTATAGGGAAGACAAGTTTAGCAAAAGCTCTTTACAATGCTATATTTAGACAATTTGAGGGTTCATGTTTTCTGGCAAATGTTCGAGAAACTTCAAAAGGTAGCACGGGTCTAGTTAATTTGCAAGAAATATTACTAAAAGATATATTATTACTAAAAAAAAAATTACAAGTGTCCAACGTCGATGAAGGTATTAATATAATACAACACAGACTTGGTTGCAAGAAAGTTCTCCTCATCCTTGATGACGTCGATGACTTGCGCCAATTAAATGCTTTAGCAGGAGAAGGCAAGTGGTTTGGTAATGAGAGTAGGATCATTATTACCACAAGAGATAAACATTTGCTAACTTGTCACGGGATAAATCAAGATCATGTGTATGAAGTTGAAGCACTAGATGACAATCAAGCTCATGAGCTGCTTTGTAAGCATGCTTTTCAGAAGCACCAAATCAAAACAGATCTAGTGGATAGTGCTCTGAATTATTGTAAAGGCCTCCCTTTAGCGCTTGAGGTGTTGGGTTCCTTATTATGTGGTACATCGGAAGACATATGGGAAAGTACACTAATGAAACTTTCTAGGATTCCTAACAAAACCATTAATAATGTGCTCAAAATGAGTTACGATGGACTAGATGAAAATGAGAAAGAGATCTTTCTCCACATTGCTTGCTTCTTTAAGGGGCAGGAAAGAGAGTATACAAACAAGGTTCTCAACAGTTGCGATCTCCAGACAGCTGTAGGATTCGAAATTCTTATTAAGAGGTCCTTGATAAGAATTGAGACCAAAATCCTAGAAATGCATGACTTAATTCAATTGATGGGTATGGATATTGTGAAACAAGAATGTCGCGATGATCCCGGAAGACGCACTAGGCTATGGCTATATGATGATGTTGTTGATGTTTTGTCACGTGACATGGTAAGACCTGCGAACACGATCAAAATTGTGCTTCTTATCTTTGACTTTAATTACTAAAAATGCATAACCTAAATAATCTTGTATGTACAGGGAGATTGTGCTGTAAAAGCCATAGTGTTGGAGCTACCTGAGCCGACAAACATGTATATTGGTCCTGATGCTTTTACAAAAATGAGAAGGTTGAGATTACTCATCATGCACAATGTGCATAATGCTTTCCAAGGTCCTTTATGTCTTTCTCATGAGCTTAGATGGTTTGAATGGCCTGGATGTGCTCCCTCCGTTCCAGAATTTTCCTCTGGTCGAAATAAATTAGTGGGATTTGATGTGAGCAAAAGCAGCATCACAGTAGTGCTAAAACAATTTACGGTGAGGATTTACCTACATAGACCTTTTTATTATTTATTTCATTTGTATGTGTATATGCTTGTTACGTGTACTTGTACACAAAAGGAAGTGGTATTCCTATGTTTTAGAAATCACTTCTCTATTTTCTTTCAAAATGACCCTAATAACTTGCTGTTTGAAATATTTTTACGTGCATCAAAATTGGCATTTGAAAAATTAAGCTAAATAACTTTATTAGAAATATGTAATGGAAACATTTGTTGTTAAAAATAGACGGAACGAAGGAACTTGTCGAAAGAGAAAAATATTTCAAAATTTGAAAGTTTTTATGAAGGTCATTGGATCATAAGAAAATTCAAATTTTAATTTTAATCACGTGAGAGATTAAATAGAATAACCAACTTCATGTATTTGTCCATGGGTATAATATCTGTGATATAAGTTATTGAGGATAATTGATGAAAGGAATAACAAAATATTAAAATCACTTTAAAATGTTTACCAAAGTTGGTTTTGCTGTTTTTGCAGGACTTCCCAAATATGAAGTACATGAATTTAAGTGAATGTGAGATGCTAATTAGTATGCCCGACCTCTCATGTGCTCCAAATCTCGAGGAATTGAATCTCGAGAATTGCAAAAATTTGGTAGAAGCACACGAGTCTATTGCATATCATGACAATTTACAGGTTTTGACTTTAAAGGGGTGCTCTGAACTTAGCGTTTTCCCAAATGAGCTCAAGTCGAGAAATCTTCGAGCTCTCCATCTTGTAAATTGCACAAAACTTGGAAGGTTCCCTGATATTCCACAAAAATTAGGCCTAAAAGAGCTTGCTTTACAAGGGACCGCTATTAGAGAACTTCCTACATCAATAGAAAATCTAGTCTCTTTGGAGAGAATGAATGTAGGTGATTGCAAGAACCTCGTAAGTCTTCCGTCTAGCATTTACAAGTTACAAAACATTGAAAAGTTGATTCTTGAGGGTTGCACAAAATTATTCGGGTTTCCAAAGTACGAGGATTTAGCTGATCCACACATGAAGACTGGACTTCCAAAGTTACTCTACTTGAACCTTAGGGGATGTAATCTGTCCGAAGTAAAATTTCTTGAGAATCTTTCATGTTTTCCCTTGTTGGATTGTTTAGTTCTGGCGGAGAACAAAATTACTAGCCTTCCCACATCCATCAATAAGCGTGATAGTTTGACCTTTTTGGAAGTTCAAGATTGCCATCAATTACAAGAGATTCTTGAGCTTCCACCATTTTTGGATTTTTTGGGGGCGGTTAATTGCGAATCTCTGCAAAAGATTGGAAAATTTACTTCATCTCATGATTTTGTCCGAAGAGTGTTTACCATGGATCATATTTTCTCACGTAACCAGGTTAGATTCTCTCTCTCTCTCTCTCTCTCTCTCTCTCTCTCTCTCTCTCTCTCTCTCTCTCTCTCTCTCATGCGCTCATTCATGTGGAGTATGTGCGTGCTGTAGTGTGTGCTTGTATATTGCAAAATCAGAAAACGCAAGATTTGAGGCTTAAGAAAAGGGCAGCTACCGTACTTTTATGGGAATGATTTCTATCGCATGAGACCTGTACATTAATGCAAGCATGGATCAGTGGATCTCTACTCATTTTAGAGCTCTAGTTCGAAATGGATTGCTTACTAAACTCCAATTGAATTCATTTATTTGGTTATGAATAACAAATTTGGGTACATTCTAACGGTTTTCTTAAAACAGAATAGTCGTGGTTTCTTTGCCTCGCTCCCTGGAGGAGATATGCCAAAGTGGGTCATCCCTGTTAAAGAGGATTTCATATCTTTCATGGTTTCAAAGGACTTGTATGACAAATTTCTTGGATTTGCTCTCTGTGCCGTTGTTAAAACTGATAACGAGACAAAGCAACACTCAGCTAAGATTACACTTAGTGTTAACGGCAAACGTCGGCTAACCATCGAAAATATTTTCGGATTGTTGGATTCGGATCATATCTGGTTTAGCTATATACCTTCTAAACCACGGGGAGTAGTCGATTTTGATCAAATTGAGGGGAGTTATGCACAATTTCACCTTGCAATATCTGGCAAAATCATAAAAAAGTTGGGATTCCGAATAATATGCAAGCAATTAGATGACGATTTAGAGGGTGTGCTTCAAGACAATCAGCTAATTGATCCAGCTTTCCTCTATGAAGTTAGTCATGACTCAACAGATTCAGAAGCTGAGAGTTCACTAGTTCAGACTGAAATAGATTTGCAGAAAGACTTGGAAGACTGTCAAATAAGCACCAAGAAGTATAGTCAAATAGCGCCAAAGAGAAATCATAATCCTATTCTCACTCAAGGCATACGAACCAAGACTATGTTGACTTCCAATTCGGTTGGTGGAGATGAGTACGGTGGCGTTGTTGGCTTACAGCTTTTGTTGTCAGAATGATGGAACTTGCCAAGGAAGCAATTCGTAGGTCAGTAAAATCAGCTGATCTTGGTTAAAATGCCTTCTTTCTTCTTGTTCCTTCTTGTTTTCCTTTCTCAGAAAAACCGGTAACACGCTGTTAGTACCTACTTTTGCCCAAGTTAACTGTACATCCTAACTAAAATCCTGTTGTTCTTTCTTCTCTTTTGTCACTTTTCTTTGTATTTAGTTTTTCTCTCTTCTTTTGGGGGATCCTCTTTTCTCTGCCATGGGCAAACTTCGGACTCCACCGATGCCACTTTCAACGTCACGACTGCTCCTCTTCCATCCGACACCACCGAGCTCTGACGAATGTAAGATCGCCACCTGCCGATGGAGGCGATGAATAGAAGAAGAAGTTCGTCTCCCTAAAACAGAGTCTTTATCGAAGCCACGGCGACGGAGGCCGGCGAGCGGAGGCGACGGACTACCACCGCCGTCCGAATCAATGGATACTGATGACGTTGCTTCGGGTGAACCATTCTCTCCTGAGGTTTTGGGCTTTGTTCAGCTTGCTATGGATCAGGTAAAGCCTGGCACATCCGAATTGTATTAGTTGATGTGATACTTGAGCTGGATTTTGAATTCGATTCGTTTGGTGCTACTATTGCGTGGGGACCCGATTAATGTGTCGTTCAATTTGTTTGAGAGATGTTGAACTAGTGTTTCTTTGTAAGATTTGTCTGTGGATGATTGGTAGTGAATTCATTGGTAATCGACGTTAGACGCTGCAAAATCTGTGACAATCTCTAGAAGGTATAGCTTTTCTTGAGAGAGAGAGAGAGAGAGAGAGAGAGAGAGAGAGAGAGAGAGAGATTTTGGGGGTGCTTTTGACATGTCTGGGAAATGTAGTATGTACCTATCATAAAGATGTGCAGCTGGTGACAGGTTTGCCAGGACAATTGAATTTTGAGAAACTTCGATCACTAGGATAGGACTCTTTGGCTAAGTTTTGTCAGGCACTTGAACAGGCAAAACTATAGAGGGATGAAGAAGTTGCAGTGAGATGGCAAGCCACCACGAAGTATTGCTTGACAGTCGAGTCATTTTACCCCTTTTTGACTTTGGCAACTGGGGAGAAATAAAACCAATTCTAGTTAGGGCACGACAGTAATATGAACATCGGCTTGTGCCCATGGATAACTGGTTAGGTGGTTATTTACTCTCGCCCTGTGGACTGTTCATATGAAAAAGAAAAGAATCATGAGAAACACGGTGTTTGCATAAATTGTTCTGTTGAATAGAGACAAAAGCACACGAAGCTGATTGTCAATTCTGATTTCTGTGGCCTTTGCAACAGTTTAAAGTTCTCTTTTTATCCTTATGTTCCACAGCGTTTATGAAGGAAATTGAGCTACAAACTAAAACTCCCAGAAGCTTCTTGAATGTTTTAGTGGAACCTGATTAATGAAAGATAAACTTCTGAGGTACCAATAATAAGATGCACCGGAGTGAGCAACATGTAGTTTCTCAAATTTGCTGCTGTTTTTGCTTTGGTGTTCTTACAGCCATGTCAGTTTAAGTGTTAGGTGGGATTTGCATCTGAATTACAGGATGAGTATGTACTAATAATCATTACTTGGAAATTTGTGACCAGTATATTATACATGACCTGCAAGATCTTGATGATATAGCTATGAGACATGGATTCATTCCATTAGTAGCTGCATACTGATACTGAGATATTTCTACTGCTGGCAACTTGATGCTGATTTCCCCTTGAATTGCCTGTATGCACGTACGAGGGAAATTCAAACTCTTATACTCATATTTTTCCTCCGAACAAGTAACAAGACCAATTTGCTTTTCTGATAGAAGGCAAAGCTTGCTTTGGACAGCTTTGAAGTTCCAGTTGGGTAAGAAACAGATTTTCAGTAACCAGGTGCATCTCAGATATGCTACTACTTTATTTTCTAATTAAGATGATTAGTATTTTTAGTCCTAATTAATAAATGATTTCATGTTGTACTTTTTTTAAATTATACTTTGAATGAACAGCTGTGTGATTGTTGAGGAAGGGCATCTTATTGTGGCAGGAAGAAACAGGACTAATGAGACACAGAATGTATGTCTATCATTGCTTCTCCACCCCTTTATATAAATTTTGGCCGGCGGCACTTTGTTGTTGTTCTGAATTGATACCCTCACATTATCCACTCGTAGTTATTGTTGATCTTTTTTGTGTTTCTGCCTTAAATATTTCTATAATATATGATAAAATAGTATATCTGAACAAATCTGTTAAAAAGTGGAATTTTCTGTGCATTATTAGTCTGTAAATGGTTTTGTTCCCATTATTCTTTCATAAAATATGACTAAAGCTAACAATAGCAAGAATCTTGGTTTACTATGTACAATGTTTCATGTTTCTCATTTGCCACTGTGCTCTGTCTGAATTTTGGACCAAGAACAGTCAAAGAAAAAGGTTCAATGAGGAGAGAGAAAATTGGGGAATGACATTTATTTTTTTGAAAGATATAAAGCCGTTGCAAGCTGCTGGACCAGAATGTTGACTGCTCATGGATTGTGTTGTATTGCATGCTTGAATATGTCAATGAGTACTGATTGCCTAAAACAGATTATAAATTTATAGATTATTCTGAGTACATGTTTATTCTTTACATTACAGAAGAGTGAGTTGTTATCGTGGCTTCACCTCTCTTGATTAAAAAGATGTAGAGAGAGATGCAAAATTCTAAAGGTATGGGAAGCGAGTTAAGAGACTTTGCAAAATCTCAGGGATAGGGAGGATAACTGCAATTTCACATAAAATTTCAAAGAATATAACGCTTGAGTACTAGAAATTAGATCGAACACCTAATAGTAAGGAGAATGCTCTTCAAACAATGTCCACACCTTCACATTGAAGAGCAACAAGAGTTGTCCATGCTTCACGCATAAGATCCTCTCTTAGACTCTTAGTGTTGTGGGTATTTGAAGAAAGAACTGAAATTCCGGATAAGGTGTGTTGACGAATCTGTCTTAAAGACAGTGGTTCTTCCAATTGGAGTCATGATCTAATGCAATTGGCTCTGATGAAAATCCTGTCCCTACGATACAATGTACACACTGTAATTTTCCCCACTTAGTCTGCAGACCGAGCAAAGGCTGAACATAATTCAAGCCTTGAAAGTATAGTCAACATGGAGCAGATACGAAAGAGGCAATTTGAAGATGAAATAGATTTGGAATCAAATGTTAAGCAAGAGTAAAAAATAAATAAACGTGAAGGAGAAAACATTTTTCATGAAATGCATTTCCTAAGTTTATGTTGATACTACAATAAGAGCAACTTTCTCTCTACAAAGCTCCTAAGTTTGATATGCTTTCTTTATTTTTCTCCTTGCGCATTCCTAGGCAACAAGACATGTAGAAATGGAAGCACTTGACGTTCTTTTTGAATAGTGGCGGAGGACTAGATTTTCATCTGCAGAAGTTGCAGAGAGGTTTTCAGCATGCTCTCTTTATGTGACATGTGAACCATGCATAATGTGTGCAGCAGCATTATCGATCATTGATACATCTGTTGATCATACTGAAATAAAACTAAACTTTCATAAAATTTGATTAGTCATAAATGATTAGATGAATCTTAGCCATTTTTAGGTATAAAAATGGCTGTGCAAATGATAAATTTGGAGGCTATGGTTCAATACTGCCGATGCATTCAAGTAGCTCTGAGCTATCCATTAGGTCAGTTTCTGAACTTGCTTTTGTGCTGATTTGGTATCTACGTAGCTCCACTTTGAAATTGTGACATATGATATTTGACAACTAAAGCTTACCACAGGTTTGTGACTCCTTATGTTTATTACTGATGGATGTGGTTTCGTAGTAATTCTGCTTGTTGTCGCACTTTGAATATTAGGACACATAACAATGAAAACAAATGGAGGTTTATGGAAAATAATTTTTCACCTTTTCTGTCCTTTTCCAAGTCTAAATGGAAGAAAGTCGAGTTTCCTTTTTTTTTTTTTTTTAATTCTATGCAACTTGTTAGATATTTCTTTTTTTGTTTTGCCCTAAACATTTACTGTTCTGGGAAGTACTGCAAGTTAAGGTAACATTAGTTTGTTCTTTCCATTTCTCTTTCCCCCCCTGTTTCTTCATCTCATTTTCCTCGCTTTTTTCCATTGCAGTGAGATTCTTTGATGTCTTTAATGTTATCAAGTTTAAAGCGGGAAATATAGCATCTTCAAAGAAATATGATTGAGCTATGAGGAAATTATGCTTTTTGATATGTCATGGGCAATGTACTTAATAAAGAAATCTCTTTTTCTTGTTTATTAGTTGCAATTGTCTCCTCTTGCATACATGAGGGCATGTGCTTGGTAAATTGTGGTGTATGGCATGTATTTCCATTATGATTTTTCATCTGTCTAACGCTGCCATGATCTAACATTTCATGTTTCCTGAGATTGTCCAGAAGTCATCAATTTTTTACTCAGACTTTGTCGACATAAAAGCTAAAAACGTAATGAAATAAGATCTGTTTCATTGTGATTTGAGCAGTACATGGAGTAGCTAATGTAGATTACAGACAATGTCTTTCTGTTGAATTATCAGTTTTGAAAGAAGAAACTCAAGTACGGGGAGGAGGGGAGGGGGGGTGGGGTGGGGTGTTGGAGGAGCAAGAGTATGAGTAAAAAATTTTAGGGGGGAAAAAATAAGCCATGAAAATTTTAGAGCAAGAGATTGATACATATGCTGCTCTTGATAATCTGGTTATAAGGAAGAAGAAAGAGTAAGTATGAGTGAAAAATTTTAGGGGGAAAAAAATAAGCCATGAAAACTCTAACTTTTAAAGCAAGAAATTGATACTTATGCTGCTCTTAAGAGTCTGATTAGAAGTCAAAAGTATTGTGGGAAATATGAACTAGCTCATTGCCTTTCTGAATAGGACATCAAGCAAGAGGACGCATCTTTCAGATAAAGTACCACCTTGCTCAATTTCCACCGTGTGGAGCTCAAAAACTAGCCCTAATCATTGCATAGTTTCATGTTAGAGAGAATGAGACAGTTGTTATAACGGTGAGCATGGTTCATATGCAATGTTTGGAAGATGTAGCTAATTGAAACCGATCCTAGCCAGTATTAGTAGACAAGTCATTTGCAAATCTTCTCTCTATCAGATTCCCCATGCCAATATCTCTCTGAAGAGAACTTGCCATCCATGTTAAAAGCCCCGAAGTATCCCCTGTTTACAGCTATTGTTTGTCATAGGGTACACTTCAGAGATAATTTACTTGCCTGAAAACCTATTTCCTGGAGTACAGACATTTCTTAAAATTGATATTCTTAGGACCTAAGCGTAAACTTCCTACGTTGAGCACATTCCTTTATTGGTGAACTTGTTTTTGCCTAGATGGCACCTTCTTTTGCAAAGTGCTTTCATTAGTCTGCTAAATTATATCTTGCTTGATATTTGGACATGTTTTGCAAATGGAATCTGTCATTGGGTGGTTTTCACATAAATTTCATCTATGTTTCCCCTTTCATGTGTCTACCCGATTTATGAATGTTTCCAACTTTTTTCTTGTTTCTCTTGCAGTAATGGAAATTCTGGATCAAAGTGTTTCAAATGTTGTGGAGGTATAATGGCATCAGAAGCGATTTCTCTTCTTCAAGATTTTTATGAATGAGGAAACCCAGATGGTATGAACGACGATCAACCATTTTAACCAGATGAACTGTCTGTTCAAAAGAATGCTATAATCTTGTAGTTAGCAGCTATTTACATTGGATAACCTCAGGGAAATGATCGTTCTTTTTCAATGGACCCCTAATTAAATGCACTCTTTAAGAGGCCTTTATGAGCATAATAGAGCAATTCTACCTTACAAACCAAAGTTTACTTTATCAATCAATGAACTTGAGCATTATGCCTGCTAGCAACATCTCCCTGAAGGACCCCTCCGAATAAAGCTCTTTCAAAATCTAATGCTATGGTCTTTCTAGCACTCATCCCCATTCATATTGCTTGAGAAGAATTCAGGAAGCCTCATTTTAATTCTACTTTTCAATCAATTCTCTCAACCAGCTAGAGAGAACTGTAGCTGGGACTTTCCGTAATTTTGGAAATCTTGCTGAACAACTCTCTCTCTCTCTCTCTCTCTCTCTCTCTCTCTCTCTCTCTCTCTCTCTCTCGCGCGCGTCCATATGTAAATGGTTTTTTTCAGTAAAATATGTTGTTGTACCGTTGGTCTGGAGAATTATCTACCCAGATTCCAGGTAAATAAAACTGGCCCAGTGGAATTGTTTGTAATTATATAAAGGATAATAAAATTGGTAGCATAGAATTAGTGGGTCGTTGGCTGCATAAGAATCCATTCAGAAGTTTGACACATCAAGGATAAGGTGCACATCTTGAGATGGTGGGTACACTTGTCCAGACCGACACTAAGTATAGTTGCTTCAGTGGAGTAGCGTTCAGCCATGTAATGGTTGCTATGAATAGGCATAGAACTTGCCTAGTAAACAAAAAGGTAGAGTTTCAGAAACCCAGTCTTTTCTTTTGGCCAATTTTCAGATGCCCTGTTTATCAAATCTAGCTTTTCTCTAGACTGGGTATTCTTAGCCGGATTGCCATCTGAGAAATGAAACATCTTGTCCTTTGTTTAGAGATGAAGTTAGTTGATAATCTGTTGGTTAGACTCTGTTAGGAGAAGTATCTTCGTCCTTGATCCCTATCGTGAATTACTAAACCTATAGGGTTCTTGGTCGAGCAAATTCTCGAATTTGAGCTCTTCAGTTGCAAATATTTCAAGAGACTGATCAGATTATAACCTTTTCATGCTTCTGAGATAATTAGTAAGCTTTGGAGACTCATACATACAGAAAAGATGGCCTTGAAATAATTTGTCTACGCAATGATAAAATGAATTTCGTTTTCTTCTCTGTTTCATAGAACCCTGTAACATGACTATCATTTCTCTTCGCCATTTTTCCATCTTTTTCTATTTATTTGCTGTTTATGACATTGTGGAATTTATGATTTGTTTAAGTATTATAGATATATGCTGAATGCTAATATTTGGATTTCAGCTCCAAAGCCTCACAAGTCTCATGTTACTCAAGCTTCTCATTAGATCTGCATGCATTGATTCTTCCTGTTGAATCCTCTCATGGCTTTGCATGACTAGGTAAGACCTTTGGATTAGGATTATTGCTTCTCTGAACATCCTGGACATCATGTATGGTATTATGATGCAACTCTGCTGCATATTGAATGATTGTCAGTTACTTGTGCATAGAACAAGTGGGCTGCATGGTGTGACCTTCTAGAGTATAGCCTGTTAAAAGGGAATGGCACGGATTAGGGCACTGTGCAATTTTTCTTGCTGTGGCAGTAGGAAGTGATGCTCATGCTAAGATTAATAATACCTCTAGCTATAGATTTCCTTGTATCATAGTAGTCAATCACAACGAGGATGCTATAAAGGTCTTCAAGATGAAGTAAGACAACATCCTTGCTCTTCATTCTTAATTCTTGGTTTATTCTGAATATATTGCTCATTGTTCTTATTCCTGTTAGTTAATCTCTTCACTTGACTATAACCCAAGTCAAACTTGCTGTTGAAAGGTAGTTCTCATTCTTGAGGTGAACTCATCGCAAAATTACTTTTGAACTATAGTTTTCTGACTCTTTGTATTCTACATGTAAAGCGCAAATCTGGATGTGACATCTCATTGGTGCTGATTCTAGCATAATAAGATTCTCTCCCGTTTGTGTGTGATGTCAGAAACAACTAATTATTTTGTTTCGAGATCTTACAAAATTTAATAATTACAGTGCGTTCAGATAGCCCTTTAAGTATAGAGATCCGTGTCAATATTATTGATGATTATTCACATTCCTTTTCATGGCAAGAGGATGCAGTTAGACATTTAGCATCCCAAAAGTGTTCAAAATTCAGTGCACTCTTACTGACAATGCATGTGCCATTTACTGCTTTTCCAATCACAGAATTTCATCAAGGGACCCACGAAAGGAAGCGTGATACTTGTCCGGATCAATTTTTGCCCGGATGTTCATGTGCTTACTGAGGGTTGCAGCTGTGATCAGAAGTCCATTTCATGCTTTAACTTGATAATCAGATTGTTAAGATAATTTACGGCATAAACTGTGTAGGCATCACTTTTCTGATGCTAATTTTTGTCATCAACATATCCAATAATCGAGCTTATTTTTTGTTCTAGCTTTTTGAACTTTGAGTTATTCTTGATGTGTTATTGATGTGTCTGAGCTCAAGAGTTCTGAACTATATCATGTGTCATCCCTAATGATGATAAAGAGGTTAATGATTTGCATGTGTTTCATGTAGATTTCCTAGCAAATAATTGCAATGACTGGATTCAAGGTTTCCGCTTATACCGATTATTTCATAAATACTTGAATTTGTAATAATGATGAGTCAATTAATGTTTTGATCTTTGTTGGCTTTGCCTAGCATATTATTGTGAGGAAGTCTCAGTGATTTGATCGGTCACGTGGCGACCATGATTGGTTGAGATAGTCACGTGGTGGCTCGAAAAGTACATGAAAAACTCAATATTTTGCTCGGTCAAGGGGCAATTTGCAATTGCTTCTTCCCTATGTGTGCTTTCATTTACTGACGTGATCTCTTTTCTTCTGGTAATAAAATGTCGAAATTTGAGTGTTTTTTCTTTTTGCGAGTCATGATTATGTTCTTATCATTGTCTAGTAAAACGTAGAAAATACCAAACCATTTGCCCAAAAGACCACAGTCTAAAATAAATAGGAAAATGGTGATTTTGAACCATAATCCGTTAGGACTTTTTATCAATTTGTGGGGGTTCTTTTCTACGTTGAATATTAGTTCTATTCTATTAATTTCACGTCGTGATATGATCTGGGTCGTGGGAATTGCGATCTAGAAGTTTCAGAAATTTTTGGAATAAATTTTAGACCTAATAGACAAGCTTCAAATTGGATGTCGATTTCTGTTCATATGTCTATATTGGATTGATTATCATATTACCCACAGCGATGTCGGTCATTTTGTGCCTTTAATTTCGAATCAATTCCATTCGGGGCACCTACATGCATAGGTAAAACTCCTCGTAATTTTATCGAGTGTTAATGGTAAAAATTCCTCATAATTGGACCATCATTAGGCTAGTAGATGCATGGGTAAGCTTCGTGATTCTATTTCCGATCTTAATGACAGTTTGATTGCGTGCAATTTCGAGTTATTATGCATTTACACGAGAATGCATTTGACTGGCTATAGAGTTATTCAGAAGCTTTTCTGTTATTGGGTCTATCTCTCAATAAATCAGGGACTACTACAGAATTTAATCAGGATTTTCGATGATTAATATTTAACAAAATAAAAAAATAGAGCTTTAATTGCGCTCCAAAAGGGTCGGATTTTCTGTGTCTTTAAATTCGACCCGAAAGAAAAAACACAGCAGGTCATTAACTGGTCATCCCCGCACGAGTTGCAGAAGACTGTACGCGTGTGCAAGGCAAATGCCACGTGCGGAAGAAACGTGCGTGAATGCATGACAGCTTTTTTTGCGTCGCGCACCATGCGGTCTTTCGAGATATATTGGTATACATGCATAATTTTCTAGGAGCGAGGTGCTGCAAAATTACTATAATATATGAGCGATGTAGTAGCATTAGTCACTCCCTTTAGTATGGTACAAGGGTCATCTAATCTATTTTGCGAATATGCACATAATTTGGCTTGGGCATTTGAGATTTAGGAATATAACGTTAAACTTAAATTTTCTGATATCACGAAATACATAAGGTTTCATATCTTATTCATAATGGTCATGAGTAAATATGCATAGAAAAGGTGTTTTGTGTAAATGCTTGGCCATCAAAGTGACACATGTATAACAACATTTTGAGAATTTCCCTCTATTAATGTCGTCTCAAGCAATTCTTCTTTGTTACTTAAGGCGTATCCCACCGTCAACTCACCTGTAGCAAGCCGACTGAAAGCAAAGCGGTGTCTGGCATCCCGAATAACCATCGTGGTTTGATCAAGTGTGATCGACGAGCTTGGGGTTTGATCAAGTTCACTTCTTGGAACTCCAACGACTATCGCTGTGGTTGTCACTAGTTCATTGGACGGGGGAGATTGATTTTCCTTTGTCAATCTTTCTGACTTTCTTTCTTCTGTTTTAGTTGTCTAGAGGAGATCTGGGTTTAAAGTTTTGATTAGTAGTCTTGCGTTTTGCCGAAATAGGATCGCGGACGATGAAATACCTTTTAGCAAAAGTTTGATCTTTAATTTTTAATATGAATTGGGCTTTGTGGCGATTCTGATAGGAACTAATTTGCGTAATAAGGATTACTAATGGTAACTAAAGCGAATCTAGAGAATTTAAAGAATAAAGAATAGCAAATCGATAAAACTGGAAACTGGAATTGGATAAAAATTGCACAAATGTTATGGATTGCAGATCATTTACAACTAATGCCTCTTGGCATTATATAGCCTTGTACAAAATAGAACTGTCATCGTGCGGTTATTGTTAAATTACAAATTACAACTAACCTGGCTTCATGTAGATCGTCCTTAACTGCTCGTTCTTATCATAAGCAATTATATTATTCGGCATGTCCTTGAGCTTGACTTTTTTCTAGTCTTCGCTTACTACTGACCGTTTATCATTGCACGTCGCCGACCATCCTGGCCTACTACTCTTCTTAGATGACCATGGGTCTCGTGACATTAATTTGGCAACGGCTATTCACCGATCCTGCTGGCTCCATCGACAACCTAACATCGACCCATCATGACTTGGTATATGTTTGGGTGTCAACAACTTGGCATTGGAGTCAAATGTTCTGTCTCAAAGAAATAAAAAAAGGTCAAAAGCGCAGGGCAGTTTTGTAATTCCAGCCCATTGAAGCAACCTACTAGATGGAGAGCACAGCAATGAGATTCGATAGTTTCACCGATTAGATCCATCTCTTTCGTTTTCTATTTTTTATTCAAGTGGAGTGTGTATGCTCTATCCAGCAGGAGGGTTATACATTGCAGATCTAGATTATCTTAGGCATCGAAATATGGCTGGCTACCCACCAGATGTTCCTTTTTTCTTTTCTAAGTTTGTGTAAACTGCAGCCGTAAAGAACTTTTGGGAATTCTACATCTTGTCCATTATCACTCTTCAGAGAGCTAAGCCATCAAAGAAAGACATCTGGTTCGCCAGCATCCAGCTGTCGTGTGTACAATATATTCAGAAGAGAGGGAGAGAGAGATTTGCACTTGTTCTGTGGTTCAAGGAGGAGTTAATGGTTGGCCCAAAAAATCCAAATGGAGGTATTAATGAAGCCCAGGGGGTCACCGAAACGGGGTGACCCTAGGAGCTTCCTCTGAAACATGAATCCGTCGACATCTAAATTTTGATAACATATTTAATTGTTCGTTGAATAAACAATTAAGGATTATTCCAAAATCTAGACAAAAATATTAGTTAAATATGTGCATAGATACTATGAGCATTTTAATTACTAGTGATAAGGCCGCTTATCTTTACATTTAAATTGGATCGTCGACAAATGGACTTACATGAATGGTTGTGAACTTAATTGGATTAATTGGATTGAGCCCATAAGAGCATGAAATTTTGCCAAGACCATCGATGCCAAGGAGTCGAAAATTGCATAATTAAATGTCAAATTGGAAAATTAATCTATGAAAAGAAAAAGAAAACTTGGGGGCGATTAATCTTGATATTATCAAAATTCAAATCTTAGAGGATAATTAAGCAAATTGATTTGATATTATCACAATAAGAGAAGAGAAGAGTTTCTTATTGTTAAGATAGAGTATGTCTTTTAGAATTCGAATTATTAGGAAACGAGGGACATCTCTTACTCTTGAAAGAAACCCTAATTGTCAGCCCTATATAAACTCTATTATGTAAAGAGAAGGGAGGAGGACTATTGCTTCTCAAGAGGGGAACGGCCAAAATTTAGAGTGGAAAGCGTTTGCTTTCACAAAGGGTGGAAACTCTTTCAAAGCTTGAAAGAAGGGCAAAGGGTGTCTCTCTCGAAATATTCACGCTTCACACTCCAATTCCACGCCTTCACTTCTTCAACAGAGCATCATTGTAGCCAAGGCCGCAGAGGCTTTCCCCACACGACCTCCATCCCGATGACGCTGTGGTGGCTCCAGTCTCTGCTGCACTGCGTCTCACATCCGTCTCCATGCTGCACCAGCTGCACCATCCGAACCACACCGACGTAATATGCACTGACGCCAGTTCCTGCAATCTTTGCATGCTCAAATCGACCCGAGGAGTGTTGAGCCACCGCGAATCCAGCCCCACCACTAGTCTGGTGAACCTTCCAGCTAGTCCTCTTGAGTTTCTCGGTGCTTTCTTGCAGGTTTACCAGTGCCTTTGTCCGCGATCGGTGCTTTCTTGCAGGTTTACCGGTGCCTTTGTCCACGACCAGCAACGAAATCACCAGCGTACCTACAGTCCAACATCTTGTCTCCGCGACCAGTCAAGCCTCCAGGGAAGCCGACATCTCCATTACTCCTGAGAAGCCCTCACGATGCTCTCTTCCGTCCGTGATATTCAACACTGGAGCTTCCTTCATCGGCGTCTCACATATCGAAGAAATAAAGTTGAAGAAGACCAAGGCTGAAGAATATTGGTGAGCTTGAAAAGAAATACAATAATTTTGGTCAAGTAAGTCTAAGCGGTGGATTTATCTTCCCTTGGATTTTGTACAGAATTGACAATAATGTTATGGGTTTTGTGATCTTACTTCAAGCAAGCCAAACAATATTATTTTGGCAAGGAGATCATGAAGAGTTGGGGCGTGTTCGCTAGGCGCCTACCTCCACGAGAAGCGTGAGCTCTGTTCAGTCCCTTCTCTCCTATTTATGCATTTCTTTTCTTTTTTTTTAATGATTGTGATCATATTATGTTTGCGGTTGCTTCCTTTGTGCGGACGAAGCGGGGTTGGCTTTTGGAACTTACCTTTTTATTCCTCTATGTTTTTCCTTTTATAATCGGCGACATGATTATAATACCCCACAATTTCTATGTGTTTGGATAGTATTCAACTAGGAGTGATGTAGAAGAATCCAGATATGCACATTCACAAAATGATACTCTAGTTAGTCATGATCTTCGCCTTCTATATGGATGTTTTGTTCCATCCATTGAGCTTTTGAGTTTGCCGTAGAGACTGCATTTTTCTGTGCTTGCTTCGGCATTTTTGGAAGGTCAGTGTCAAATAATATATCCACGGTTTGATTATGAATATACAAACTTCAAATTTTCTAGTAATGGTGTGAAATGCATTCTGATGTTATTGCAAATGGTAAAGATTTTCTGGATTGCTTAAGAATTTGAAGTCCACAAATTCAAATCGAACCGTTGTCACCGAATATATTCTTTGACCATGATGTTCCAACCTTTTTATTAGAATCAATATAGAATGTGAAGATCACACATGATCATAACTCACAACTTTGTGAAGTGCATATCAAATTCTTTTACGTCACTCCCGGTTGAGTATCATCCTATTACATAGAAATTGGGGTGTATAATCTTATATGTCGCAAATTAAAAAAGGGAAATAAAATAAATAGAACACTAAAAGCTAAACTTGAAATCTGAACCTTCTTCGTCCGCATAGTAGTGGAAGAAAACAACCACAAACATCATATATACTGAGAGAAAGAGGAAATAAACAAGGCTCTTACTTATCGTGGAGGTGGGCTCCTTCGAGCGAGTGAGTGGCGGATTGTACAGAAGCTTGAAGCCATTGAATATCTCTACGGTGCGACCTTTGGAGTCCGATTGACGGGGGCTCATCTTCACTTCCATAAACTCTTCGGATTTTCTAAAAAATTTTTACTTCATGGATTCTCGATGGGGAGAGAGATTGCAGAAGAGGAGAAGGCGCAAAGAGAAATAGTAACAGAGAAAGATTGACAGAGGGTATAGAGTAAAGGTGGAAAGTGGGTCCACTATGTATACGTAATGATGAATGAATGGAGTGGTAGATGGCCGACATGGAAGGACAATCTTATGCAATATTTTTAGGTTTTAATTTGTGTCGAATAAGGAAAGTTTAATGACCCCTCACTATACTCTATTCTCCATAGTCTGTATGACGAGGATGCTATATTTTTCAGAATATCTGACTTTTGTCTCCCACTCTGCCCCTCGCAATTTTCTTTTTCATTAATATTTAGCTTTTTCACAGTTTAATTTATTAAATGTCCCGACAATATTTATTTTTCATTTTCCTATTAATTTTAAATTTTGCGATACTCTCATTTCAACTTTTTCAATTCGTAATCTCACAAAACTTTCACAGTATACGTTACAAATAAATTCGCATATATGTTCTTTTGAAATTTAGATAATATTTAGAGTTTTGATAAGAAAAGGAAAATATACTTTTTATTTAAACTAGATTTTAAACAAACAAGCCTTTGATTTGTAAGAGTAATATCTGCAAAAATTCTTACCAAGTCTTTTGACCATTTAGTACTACTACTATATTCTTTTGTTCACAATTTATTCCTTTTGCTCGACTTTTAAGATGATTATATTATCATATGAAATGTCAGCTCTACTAAAGGTCAGTCCTCCAAAAATAATTATCATGGCACATATCCATTTATGTTTAGTCATTTTGAATTGTTTTCATCTTTTAAAAAAACTTACAAAATATTATTTTAAAGACAAATAGAATCCCGAATGTGATATTCTATTTTGTCTTCTCGCTCACTTTGTGGTCCCATGTGACTTTGGGTGGTTCGGTAGAAAAAATTATAATGATACTTGTCTAAACAATTGATGTATCAACGTTCCTAGGAATAGTTATACTAATTGTCCCAACATTCCCCCTTTTCGCAAACCTCAAAAAAGCAAGCGATTTCGTTAAGGGTTAATACCACGAAAAACCCTAAACTGGTACACTTGTGACACATTTACCCCAAACTATTTTTTTGACCATAAAAAACCCCAAACTGGTACACCTGTGACAATTTTACCCTAAACTATTTTTTTAACCACCAAAAACCCCAAACTGGTACACTTGTGACAATTTTACCCTGAACTTACCAAAAAAAATCCCAAACTGGTACATATGTGACAATTTTACCCTGAATTAAAATTTTAATATTTTTTATTTTTTATTTATTTTTTTTTCATCTTCAACCTTTAGCCGGTCGCCGGTCCGGCGACCGGCCAGAGGCGGAAGCCGGCAAGAGCCGCCCTCGCCTGATCCGGCGAGGGCGGCCCTCGCCGACGTCGGGCGAGGGTGGCCCTCGCCGGCGTCGAGCGAGGGCTGTCCTCGCCCGATTTAGGCGAGGGCGGCCCTTGCTTGATGCAGGTGAAGGTCGCCCTCGCCTGCGTCGAGCGAGGGCGGCCCACGCTGGCTTCCACATTTGGCTGGTCACCGGACCGGCGACCGGCCAAAGGTTGAAGGTAAAGAAAAAAAAAAGAAAAGAAAAGAAAAAATAAAAAATAAAAATAATAATATTGAAAATTAGTTCGGGGTAAAATTGTCATATGTGTATCAGTTTGGGGTTTTTTGTGGTATGTTCGGGGTAAAATTGTCACAGGTGTACCGGTTCGGGATTTTTTATGGTAAAAAAAATAGTTTGGGGTAAATGTGTCACAAGCGTACCAGTTTAGGGTTTTTCGTGATATTAACCCTTTCGTTAATAGACTATAAATTAGTATTTAAACGAAAGGACCGTGTTTCGAAACTCAATAAGAGTCTTTGTTTTATAGTACACTAACTTTTCTTGAATAACTTTAATGTATGAATATTGGTCCACTTTATCTATACTCTATGTGACATGACAGATATTCTTAAACATCAAAAACCTCACATTCATTTTAATTAGGGATTAGTGCACTAGAAGTCCTAAAACTTATCAGGAAAGTGCAATTGAGTTCTAAAATTTTCAAAAAATGTAATCAAGTCCTAAAACTTGTCACGAAAGTGTAATCAAGTCCTAAAACTTTTAAAAAGTGTAATCAAGTCCTAAAACTTATCACGAAGGTGCAATCAAGTCCTAAAACTTTCAAAAAGTGCAATTAATAGAAGGATTTGATTGAACCAACTTGACAAGTTTTACAACTTGTTTGCACTTTCGTGACAAGTTTTAAGACTTGTTTACACTTTCGTGACAAATTTTAAGACTTGTTTGCACTTTTTGAAAATTTGAGGACTTAATTGCACTTTCTTTACAAGTTTTAGGACTTAATTGCATATTATGAAAATTTTATGACTCAATTGTACTTTCGTTACAAGTTTTAAAACTTTGAATGCACTTATCCCTTTAAATTATAATTGCGCTTGCACCCTTCTGAGTACATTGACATGGTAAACCATACTCTATTGGCCATTAAATGCGACCAACTTATTTAAAGGATTACTTATACTCTGCCGCATCAGTTAAATATTCTAATATATGTCTCAGTTTGAAACAATTAAAGAGATAATATCATATTTAAATATTGTTAACAATTACATTTCTTTTCTTAAAAATATAAGTTCGTTAAATATTGTTACTACTTATTTCATATTAGAGAGTATCTTTGGCCGCCCAACTTACTTGCTCTATTCCGTCTCTGATTACTATACACTTATCAATACAAGCAGCAAAAAAATGACAGTGAATATTGATTGCGTAAATGTAGGGAAATACTAGGCGCTATAGTTGATCTCACGGGATAATTATTCAAAAAGTCCTAAACTCATTATACAACAGCCATTTTGACCCTAATTTTTTCGATTTGGACCGAAATGTTTTGACGATTCTATTTATCATGAATGGCTTTAGTCATTTCTAGGTAGAGGTGACAAATGGATGAGTTGGGTTAGGTTTGGGTGGATCATAAATGGGTTCGACCCAAATCCACTCATTTAACTCACATTGACCCATTTATGGTGCGCATGAATACCATTCTGTGCCCGGGCGCTATTTCTGAACAGATATGATTTTTTTTTTATTCTGTGCCCGGAAACAATTTCTGAGTATTTGAAGGCGTTTGATAAATGTCCAAAATTTCTATTCCTAGAGTAGAAAAGAACATAAATGCGTTTGGTAACTATACAAAATTTCTGTTCCCAAATAATATTTTAATAATATTTTGAATTGTTTAAATTTTTTTTTTCTTTTTACTTTCTTCTTTGGCCATGACCGTGCCGCCGGCCGCGGCGACGGCCACAAACCCAGGGCGGCGAGGGCGTCACGGACCTCGCCGGCCGCCGCGGAGGGCGAGGGTCGCCCTCGCCGCGAGGGCGAGGGCCGGACCCTCGCCGCCCGGGCGAGGCGGCCTCGCCCGCAGACGGCGAGGTTTCTCGGCCTTGCCCAGATCTCGCGAGGCCGAGCCTCGCCAGCCTGGGCGAGCCGACCTCGCCGTCGCGACCGACGGCGAGGCTCGGCCTCGCTCGATCTGGCGAGGCCGCCTCGCCCGGGCGGCGAGGGTCCGGCCCTCGCCCTCGCCGCCTCGCGACGGCGACCTCCCGCCGCGCCGGCGAGGGCCGTGACGCCTCGCGCCTGGCCTGTGGCTTGCAGTGCCCGCGGGCCGGCTCGACCAAGAACAACACCACAAAATAAGAAAAGAAAAAAAAAAAAAGAAAAGAAAAAAAGCTGATTCTCAAAATTGTCTTAAAAAAGCAAGTAACTTTTTTTACTTCTTGTTTCTCTTCCAAAACCGTTTCTCGGTATAAATTTTTGCAAAAATGTGCCGGGAACAAAAAGTTTACCAAACGCATTGCTTCCCAAACTATTTCTGGGAACAAAAGAACAGAAATTTTCACTATTTGGCACGTTACCAAACGGGCCCTTACTTACTGAGCAATTTAAATGACTCATATCCAACCCAACCCAAACCCACAGTATAACCCATAAAAAAACAAATAAAAAGGCCCAACAATTCTTCAAAATTAAATAAATTTTGCAAAATAAAATGAAAACCCTAGCGCTAGGTTTTGGACCCCGACGGCGGCCGATGGCGCCGACAACGGCAGCCCCATCGAGGTAGCCCCGACAACGGCGGACTTCTCGTAGTTGACGGCCACGAAAGGCGTTGTTGAGTTCGTGACGGACCATCTTCGTCAGCGCGCGGAGCTCGCACGAGATAGTGCGGTACTCGGGGTGGAGCTCCGATTCGTCTATGTCCCATGAGCGGCTCAATTTTTGCGATTTCGTCAAAGATCCTGATGCAGTCATTCAAATCTCGCGATGACACACACCCACAAAGCAATTGCTACAATGCAAATGACCTCCAACGAAAACGTGCAGAAAATCAGAATCAAACTTGGAGGGGTCTGCAAAGATTTCATTGCGCTCGTGCTCGATCGGAGGACTCGGCGGGAACGAAGGCGAGCCAAAGATTTGGTGATTCCATCCCTTGAATATCTCCTTACAAGAGCCGTCATACCTTGCCGATTCGAAGCTCCAATCGTAGATCCAGGACCCGATGGAGTAATCGCGGGGCTGACCGGAGGCGGCGAAGTCGAGCCGGGACTTCCGCTTCATTTCGAGGGCCTTGGTAAGAGCGGGCGGAGATCGGGGAGGTCCGTCGGAAGAGAGAGGGCGGGGGGCGAGGAAGATGGAGACGAAGTAGAGGAGAGGAAGGAGAGAGTTGGGTCGACGATGGGTTGAAAATGGGTTTGTAAAAGACCCAAATAAAACCCATTTTGTTTGGGCTTTTCTTTTTCAAACCCATTTATGACCTATATCTTAATTTCATGGTAATCCTTATACGACCCACTTTCATAAATATGAATTAAAATATGGATTTGTGACCTATTTTGACAACCCTCGACAAACTAAGAATCTTTCGTGCAAACATTGCGAGTTTTAGCAAAAAAATCTAATGATATACCGAGACTTCACCTTCACCTTGTTATTTCAAGCAACTTAAAATTTTTAATCTCATCTATCGAAAGTTTTTAATATAAAAATGCTTATTAAAGTTAAACCAAAGCCTTGATCTATACATTAAAAAGTTTGTCGAAATCGCAAGTTTGAAACTAATATTGCAATTTGCCAATCAATTTTTTTATAATGGAACTCGTCTAATTATGAAAAAAAAAATTATTGATGCTATACTTTTGCACTACCATAAGCATCAGATTTTGGATCATGGCCTCTTCGTAAATATCATTAGTCTTTTGCATAAAGTATTTGAAATCATTCAATTATTCATGCCTCGTCTAATGACCTGACAAATTCAATGTACACGAAATCAAAATATTGATAAAGCATATGAAATAATCACCATAGCATGTCCCCCGTGGATTTTCAAGAAAAATTTAACATTTTTAGAGTAGAAATTGCATAGTTCCGCCCAAAAGTCTAAGTATCTATGTTCTTCCGTTCCTAGGTCGGGGCAAGCCACTGTGATCCAAATTCTTAAATTGTTGTAAGAGTTGCCACCAATCATTTTTTAGGTCGATTCCGAAAAGAAAAGTCAACTAGACTAAAAGCGAATAAAACTTTAAGGGCCGAGGGTTTGATTACGTGCCGGAATGGGTTAGCACCTTCCACATTGCCATTTCGATACTATAATCTTATGTCATGAGATCTCCTAATGTAATACACGTATAGTTTTCTTTTTATGTTTGGAAAATTAAAAAAACTTCACTACTTGCTCTTAGGTAAAATCACCTCGTCGCGAGGCGATTGAGGGCTCGACTGATCGTGTCATGTGATCCATGTTCTTTTAAGAAAAAATTGCAATAAATATGTCCTATGCATTTGAATCGAACAAACACGGACACATCATCCAAAGAAGAATTTAGTCCAATCAAAATAGCATGCAATGAGCCCAATGCATATGATTCCAATAACAAAACTGAATTCAATCATAAGAGCGTGAATGAATCCGATGTATACTGTTTTAATAAAAAAAAAAAGGAAATCTAATTAAAATATCAAACCGAACATACATATTCTAACAGATGCTAAATGACATGCAAATCAAATCACGAGGAATAATCTAGTATGCATCCAAACATCAAAGGCATAATCCAATGGCATAAAATGCAAGTTCGGATGAATAAATAATTTTGATGCGAAACATGTTGACGATATACGACGTGAAACTAGCTAGTTTCTCGACACGTGCTGACGTGTATGTATTATTCATGGCTTAAATAAATACGACACTGACATGCATGGTCCCAGGAGCTAGTGAACCCTTAGCTAGTGATTGGCTGGTGCTAGCGAAGGCCTAGAGTGCGCCCAGCCCGGCGCAGGGCCCAAATGGCCTTGGTCAAGGCTTTTCTAGCCTTTCTCAAGAGTTGTTCTTAGCTGAAAACATTTCCACAAAGTCTTTCTATGGATTCCAAGGCTTCAAAAGGTTGGCTACAAAGCACCAATTTGAATTTGAATCAAATCGATTTAGAGCTACGACTTTGTTTGCCGGTACTTTGAGTATTGTCCATTCCATCCTTGGCATGAACTTCATCTACAGCGTGGTCTGTCCAAACATGGCGGTTTTGCCTAATCTCAATTTGTTCACTTTCTACACTTAGATCCTTCCAAGCATATTAATATATTCATGTTATCCAAGTTGCTCTCCTTCTATTGGTCCATCTATGCACCTCGATGATTCCATGTCCCTTGCATGTTTACCAAAATCCAAAGGTTCTTTCAAATCTAACACTTTCCACTCAGTATCTTTTTCTCCCGTATGCAGAGCAAGAAAGCCCTTCATGTTGTAAACATCACCTGCATCCGCACACTCAAATACACAGATTAGCTCCCATGGAATGTTTTGTCATCTTCAAACTACATAGGGAGTTTTGTTGACAGAAGTTACCTTGAAGAAAGAACTATTTTGACCCCTTAGTTACATGGAAAAATTGAAGGCACAAGGGACCCTAGGCCTTACTCAAGGCTATTGCACCATTGTCTAGCATCATAGAGATATTACACAGGGCCCTCGACTCACTCCTTAGCAGACTTTGGATTCTAGGCAGTAAAGAATCAGTGCGGGGCATAGGCTTGGGCTGCAAGCGCAATGTGACACACTCTTATTAGGCGTGCCACTACCTGGCACCAAATTTTCCCTTTCTTTGAAGAATCATTTATTTTATTTATATATTTTTCCAAACTATGACCCCTTGTTTCTCTTTCATCCAATTGACTTGATATTCATGTTCGTGGAAACCTCATGGCTTTCCAAAATATTTGTCCCTTTTTTTGAAAAGTCTTGCTATTATGTGTACAAAGCATTACTTCATTCTGGTCTTTTTTGAAGAACTAGTTTTGTTTTAATGTGTTGCGACCCTCCCAAGGTGAACTCGAGGGAGTTTAACGGATTGCTAAGGAGGTGCAAATAACCCTTTTGCAAGATGGCACTTACGCTCCGTAGAAACTCTCTCAAACCCTACCGATGACAAATTGGTTTCTCATTAATTATTTGATTACTTATAACTAGAGTCGCCACTAAGCTAGGAGCCAAGGAAGACACGGGAGATTGCTCATTTTTACGAACTAGAGATTCATAAGTCCGGGAACTCTGTTATATTAAAGAAAGGTAATTCTTGTTATGGGTACCTTTTCCTTTAATAAAAGGCTTTCCATGCAATCCTCCCTTTCTTATTTTTTGATTTTTTATGGAAGAAATGGAAATCTAAATATTCATGTATGGATACTCAAACAAATACAAATCCAATTAATAATAACATAGAAAGTAAAAGATGAGGAAAGAAATAACTCAAACCGTATCGGGCAACATTGAACAACCCTTTTTGAATCCCCCAGCCACCGAAAGCCATCCCCCCTTGAAGCTCACGATCGGTTTTACTTTTGTAAAGAGTCCCCATCTCTCGTATTTATCTCTTTTTTCAAAAAAGAACCACCGAATCCTTTTCTCATTCTGTCTCCAAAGCTCATGAACAGATTTTCCTTAATCAATCGCCAAATGACCGGCTTTCTGTTTTTCCTCTTTTATCTCATCCCTGGCCAGCTCACTTGACCCAATCAATCTTTTCAAACTCCAGATAGCCTTGTTTGTTCTCTCTTTTGGCCATCAACCGAGGGTTCTCTCTGAGTGGGAAAATTGAGCGTTGTTGATCTTGCATAGCATAGCCCAATCACACCAATCGATCGTTATTTCAACTAAATTTTTTTTTCAATGCTCAAGGCTTTGACACATTTGAAATCGAGAAATTTTCTACTGGAGTGAGTGCTATCCAAGAATTGTCCGTGTGATCAAGTATTGGTAAAAAAATTGGGTGCCTACGCTAATAATTGCAAAGTGAGAAGTACTTGTATCCGTTCAGAAAATCTAAAAACTCGTGCAAAGCAAATTATTGAAGGCCACCATGAGTCTATGGCAATGAACTTTTTGATGTACAACTTTATAGATCTGGCTTGGCGTTAACACTCTCGATTTCGAGAAGAGATCCTTGAAAGAAGAGATATATGCTCTCGTACTACACTTGATGAGGAAGAAAAAGTGACTAGCTTCCCATATCTAATGCGTCTCTGTAGGGGTTGTTTGGATAAGTATTAGGAAATATTAATTATTAATGGATAATATAGATGAATGAGAAGAGAAAGGGGCAAGGACGAAAATGAACAAATTTATTACCTAAAATATAGAGTAATCCTTGAGGCAATTAGGAAAATTGTAGAAATAAGGAGAATTTTAGAAAGTCACTTCCACAATAATAGAAGCTATTTCATGAACTTTTAGTAATCCAAATGGCTACCATTTGAGGAAAATAAACTAGATTAGTTTGATTGTAATTATATAATAATATAGATAGAGGGATGGAGCAAGACGATGCCAACAATAGTGGTAGAAGAATCCATTCATTACCTAAACAGAATCTTCGATTGACCAATTGGTCCTAGCCGCTAGTGCCAAGGTCCCAGGTCAACCGCTAGGGTTTTGGGCTTAAGTGTCAGGTTCACGAGGCTGACCAGGCATCCCCGGACCAGATTGTGAAGGTTATGAGCCTGACTCTTGGGTCCTAGGTGTTTCAAAGTATAATATTCTTACCGTCTCTCTCACAAAACCTTATAGTCAATCTCAATTGGGGTGAAGAGAAGCAAATATACTAACACTAAGCTAGCCTCGAGGTCCTTGGTGACTCAATTGTCCCATGATATTGATGGTGATGTAGTATAACTACGGTGGTAGTGAAATTTCATTAACAAGTGTTGCTTGGTAATTCAATTCGAAGTTTAAAAATATCTTTCCAAATGAAAAATCCAAAATTTTGAATCTCCAATTCATTAGGTAGTCTGATTCCACAGCCAACAAATAAGACCTAAGTTGAATTATTTCACTCGTATAAGTGGATATATATGATGCATTTATTTCTCAATGCTTTTCCTTACCATTGTTGGCCTAACCTTTTCATCGTAACAAAGCTGGAAGCGTCGGCTCCCGGTCTTCTCCCGGTTGTCTCCTGGTCATTCACATTCTTCATGAGTATCTCGAAGCGTCGTTCCACTAACTCGTCAAGCTGTCAACTTTTTCCCACCACATTGGAAAAATTTGATAGGCTTGACTTAAAAGTTGTCACTCTTCTTTTCTTCTCATGCTAAGAGAAAAAGACGATGCCGTGTCTTATGGTGAAGAAAGTCTTGTTCAGTGGGCAGAGGGTCTTCCATGAGTGTTTGACCATGTTTTATTTCGTGCAATCCAAATCTCTTGACCGTATTTTGCTCCTTAAAAAATCCTCTGGAAAAACGGGTTGTTTTTTCATCGAAGTCCGCTCTCTTGGCCAGCCTTGACTGATCTCATCCTCATCTTGGTAGTTTTTGATCCAAGCCTCTACAATTCTTATAATCATGATTGGCCGAATCATATCTTAATCCACAGCAAGGAGTTAGGACCAATTCCACTAACTTGGAATCATGTCCAGTCCCGCTATCTTAGAGTTAAGACCATCTCCCGCAATCCTGGAGTTGGGTCCAATCGCACTATCATGAAATTGACGCTAACTGCCATGATTTTGGAGTTATGAATTCTAATTCATCTCGCATGTTGAGCCGTTCAACAGGCCGATTAAAATGAAGAAGTTCGAGTGTGGGACGAAGCTAAGCAAATGTTGTTGTTTAAGCATCCAATCGCGCCACTATCGACAAACTCGATTATTAGTTTTCTCATGAAATGAATGAAAGGTCTTCAAGAAAAAAATTTTGTGTCAATACAAAGTTAGAGGTATAAAATTTTAAAAGCCGACTCTTTAGACATTTGGCGATGAATGTTGTGATTATCTTACTATATACAAAACGTATATTTGTCTTGTGATTTATATGTCATTGAGTAGTCATGTGTTAAATTATTACTTAGTAAAAAGGAAACCACTCAGAGACCGGGGATGCCATTTCGAGGAAGCCAGCAAAGTTTTTCTGATTAGCGATCCTATGACCAGAGCACAAGAATCCACCACCCCAAGGTTGTTTCTCCACTACTTTTGTCGGCCACAAAGAAGCTTGTGTCAATCAGGTACTCCAAATAACACGGTGGTGAAAATAAGTCCACGTGTTCACACTTACGACATATCTTGGTCCATACTTAAGCACCGTGTTTTTCTTAATGATATATTGTCGTAAAAGCGCTATTGGGTACAAATTACACTATATCAAAATTGCTATTCCAGGTCAAGGCAAAACTTAATTTGTTCATAGGACTTGCAGATTTTTTTCATGGGTCTGCTAGTAATTATGCGGATAGAAAAATTGAAATAGGCTTAGACCTATATATAGTTAGTTGTGCATATAATTTTATATCTTTTGAGTTGTCATGTGTAAAATTATTTATTTAGCGAAAAAAAACAACACCTTGGAGGTTGGGAATGCCCTTTCAAGGAAGCCAGAAAGTTTTTATTTATTTATTTATTAGAGCCTTTGACAAAAGCTAACCTAATGACATGAAATACGTCAATTACAGAAAGAAAAATGAAGACTAAACAGATCAAAGCCATTTCCTCGAAGCTGATATGCGGTCTTGAGTGAAAATAAGTCCATTTGTTCATACCTTTTACATGTCTCGGTCCAGACTTCAGCACCATTTTTTCCCAAAGTTCTATATTATCAATAGATGTAAAATTATTTTTTGCTGGTACACTTGATTGTGCGTGTAATTTGTGTATCTCTTGAGTGGTTATGTGGTAAATTACTATATGGCAAGGAAAAAACAACTTATCAGAGGTTGGGGATGAAATTTCGAGGAAGAACGCCAAAGTTGTTTTTATCAGCGGGCCTACGACCTAGATCACGAGAATCCACCACCCTAAAGTTGTTTGTCGGTCCCTGCAATAAGCGAGTCCACGAGGACCAGTACCGATCTACACTGCTCACTAATCTTGTCGGCCACAGATATGCGGTCTTCAGTGAAAATTGGTCCATGTGTTCACACACTTTAGGTGTCCTGGACCATCCTTAAGCGCCATCATTTTCCCGAGTTCTAAGAAAAGTCGCGCATCTCTTTCGTTTCATGTTGGATGACAGAGTTAAAGAAATATGTGAGGGGTCGAGATTTCTCCGAAATCTCCATTCGACCGGCTGAATACCGACTCGAATGCTACCATGGTGGATTTATGACTATCCCAAATAGAAGAGGGATCGCTGATCTCGCAATTGATGGGTCAACTGTTTGATTGATCTAAATCGGAAACTCTCTAAATCATCTCGTATAAATTATGTTGCATTTGCCACAAATCCAGAGTTGAGACACTGCCTCCTACTTAAACTTAAAACAACCACTCTATATTTGCCGCTTTGCTCGTCTTCAAAATTGCCTCAGGAATTGGGACCGCTACTTTTTACCTTGAGATTTTTATTCTGCGTTCGAATGGGGATATGTTGGACAATTCACCTATGGCAAATTAGGAAAGAAAAACGTATTCTCGCATAAAACCTTTCTTCATAACTATCTCAAAGCGTCGTTCTTCTGACTAGTAAAGCTGAAAACTTTCTCCCTCTGCTTTAGAAAAATTTCATAGGCTTGACTTAAAAGTCGTTACTCTTCTTTTCTTTTGGTGCTAGGAGAAAAAGAAGATGCCTTGTCTCACGGTGGAGAAAGCCTTGCTCGGTGCGTAGCAGGATCAACAGTACACTCGAAACGTTCAAACTTGACTTGAATTTGACGACAAGAAATTCGAGGTTGAGAATTTATAATGAGAATTTATAATCTTCCATTGATTAAGTTCAATTTTTGTGCTACTCGCTGACCAAATTCCTCTTACACCTATAAATAGATCATGAGAATTAGAACTCGTTCTTAGGCCACAATATCATCTACTGCAATTGAGGGATCAGGAACATGGCTAAAAATCTGATCCACTTGCAACATTATGATCATTCCCCTTATTTCACAAATTCATTTAATAAATTCGGTTTACAAAAGATGATTGAATCGTACACATTATGCGATGTCCATCCTTTCAACAGAGGAGATTTAGCGAATCGAGATTAGACAAGTGATATTATTTTCATTGAATTCTAAAAAGGACAGTTCGTATGCATAATAACTAACGTACTAGTAATTGATGCTGTGACAATTGCACACATAATAATTAATAGAATTTTAAGAGAAATAAATGTGCGTTCTCCATGACTATCTTGAAGGGTGGTTCCTCTAACTATAAAGCTGGAGACTTTTTCCTCCCACTTTGGAAAAATTTCACGGGCTTGACTTAAAAGTCGTCACTTTTCTTTTCTTTCGGTGCTAAAAGAGAAAAGAAGATAAATTGAACTTGAACTGTTGAATATAGTAGACTCCAGCTTTCAGTTCTAAAACCACTTCTCTAGAACACATTGTGTTGGTGGCATATATCACCAAAATATAAGTCAAGTGGCACTATTGATGAGAGGTTATAAATTACAATCAACCAAGCTCCTTAGCCATATTGAAGCAATAGAACAATTGCAGCATGCGCCAACAGAAAGAAGGTTAGGTGTTCCCAGACCACCACATAATTATTCGTTCATAATATTTTGCTTTAGAGGAAAGTCAAAATTTATAACACTTGATATTGAATAATTAATTTGGTGGTTGATGACACGATGCTTTGAAAGCATCTTAACGTTTTCTCAACAAAAAAACAAACAATTATGGATGAGCTGCTGTTGGCTCATTTATTTAATAAGTTGATTAAAATAGCATATCCATTTATAAAGTATCAATACGTGTCACTTTTATATAAGTCTGATTTATCTTTTTAACCATTACATTTCTATGATTGAGAATGGAGAATTTAAATATAAATGGGAGTAAAAACTATATACTGTCAACAGTGTTGATCCACAATAACTGAGCATAAGACATTATCTATGATTAACCATTTAATATTACGATTTTCTACATGAGTCCACAGCACTTTTCATATTTGGAATTTCAATCTCCAAATGATTTGAATTATGTGATAAAGCAAACGTAAACCATTTAAACACCACATGTAGAGACAACTCTAATGAATTTTTTTTTTTAAAACCAATACAAAATTTTATGCCATATCGTATATATTTAATATGCACGGAGCCTGAATTTTCACAAGGCTTGAACATCAACTTGATTGCTTGATCATGTGCAGTATGGGAATACATACTGCTTCCTTTTTTTAAGACTGCAAATCCCTCGCAGATTTTAATATATGAAAGACAAATCCTCCAACAAAGAGACGGATGCCATTTCCATTTCGAGGAAGCCATTAAAAGTTTTTCTGATTAGTGAGCCTATGACCAGATCACAAGAGTCCACCACCCCGAACGTTGTTTCTCCACCACTTTTGTCGGCCACAAAGAGGCTTGTGTCCATCAGAGAATCGGCTTGTGATTTGGCCACACTTGATTGTGCGTGTAATTATTTATCTGTTGAGTAGTTCTTCTCGGAGGACAGGGATGAAATTTCGAGGAAGACCACGAAAGTTGTTTGTCGGTTTGTGATCTATAGTCCCCACTCTTGTCGGCCACAAAGAAGCTTGTACGCGGTTGCACGCGGCCTTCATTTTCAAAAGTTCTAACATTATTCTTTGTTTACCCTACCCAAAAATAAGTCTTGCATCTGTCCTTTAGTATAAGAATAGATCAAAGAAGATCAAGCGGCGAATGCACTACCTGAAAACACAGATTCAGATTTTCAGCGGATAGTCATTGCTGATTGTTAAACTCCATCGTCCAATGGCGGCTTCATCAAAATCCGAAAAAATTTATGACGTCTTCTTGAGTTTCAGAGGCACGGATCTGCGTAACAACTTCGTCGGCCATCTCTACCAAGCTTTACACCTGATAGGAATATACACTTTCCGGGATAGCGAAGAATTGAAAAAGGGAGACCAAATATCACCTACGCTTATGAAGGCCATCGAAGAATCATGCATCTCAATCATCGTTTTCTCCGAGAACTATGCTTCCTCAACGTGGTGCTTAGAAGAGGTGTCCAAGATTATGGAGTGCAACGAGCAAAAGAACCTCACCGTTCTACCAGTGTTTTATAAAGTGGACCCAAGAGAAGTGAGAGGGGGCAGAAAGAGTTATCGGAGAGCTCTGGCTAAGCACGAGTCCAAGTTCGGGAAGGATTCGGAGAAAGTGAAGAGATGGAAGAAAGCTCTTTCCGATGCCGGTAGCTTGTCCGGGTGGCATTTGAAAGATGGGTAAGTGAAGCGGAGTTTATAATTTCTGTAAGAAAAGTAATCTTTACAAGCTAGTAGACATATTGTTTTTTAAAAATAAAGATAAATAAATAAATGGACGCACACATGCTTGTAAGTATATGTCACGCCCCGCACTCCTCGGCGCGCAACATCCCTTGTAAAGGTCGATTCGTGTGCGACGTCCCAGGACGCGTCGCCGACCCAACACCCAACACAGAGATATAAAGCACATGCGGAAGTAATTAAAACCACCCGTACAATAAAATACACATAATCCAGGATAGCCATACAACAACCAGCACGGATAAATATACACTTGTTTTAACATCGGGAAACATATACAATATTCATAAACAGCCCACACTTAAAAATCAAAAGCAGGGTACGTGACTCGGCGATCAACCACTATATCTAGCCGGGACTCCTCTCAAAACGTTTCAATACGCCTGCCATCCTCAAGGCTGGGGGTCTGAAAAATTGAGTTTCAACAACAGTGAGAATAAATCTCAGCGAGTAATTCCCTAAACCTAAATTAGGCTAAAGTGCACCTCCTGACGAGTACTAAATCAACACTCCAAGCAAATCATAATTGACTTAGGCCCTCGGGCCCAAATCCAACACTCACCTTGCCCTGCAGGTTAGGCACTTACAATTCAAGCATAAAACATAGGATCCAGTCGCAGCACATGTACACATCATTTGGTCACAACGCATGTCATGCTTATGCTCGTGCTCATACACGTGCTCACGCCCCATCAATGCATTTTCGTACGCTTGCACTCTAGCATACTTGCCATTTATCAATTTCTCCTCCGACCCGCGTTAAACGCATCAGGTCCGACCCGCGTAAAACGCATCAGGTCTATCACTATCCAACACTTCCTGGCCCGCGTAAACGCATCAGGCCCAGTGTCTCTAGCCCGCGTAAACGCATCAGGCGCAACACCGATCTCCATATACGGACCGAACCCGCGTAAACGCATCAGGTTGGCCGTCTTCCGGCAATCCGGGCATCGTCCCGCGTTAAACGCCTCAGGACGGGTTCACTACCCCGCGTAAAACGCATCAGGGTTTATTATGATCACACATTCACAAGCACCAATTTTCATCTGAACCCCGCGTTAAACGCATCAGGGCATTTTAGGTGATCACAATGCACATGTCACTCGAGCACACTTGTAAATGCACATGCCGTGCCAATGCTCATGATGCAAACTCATGGCTATAACGTTCACATATGGGCATTCACTTGCACCGCACCACTTACTCAAATCACGATGCAATCATGCGCATTTGCACCACGCATATTCAATTTCATAAATCAACATGCCCAATCAGACAATCAATTCAAATCAGCCATGACATCAACTTGACACACAATCCATGCACAATCCACACAACCGGGATAACAAGAACCCTCGCATTCGAGGCCCGCCAAGCTATTCCATTCTTAGTCCCGCTAAACAAGCAACATGACATCCTAAAATCAATCACAACAAGGCTCATTTAGCCAGTCAATTGATCAATGCGATCATTCCCGGTAATTGCACAATTAAACTTCAAATTGATCACGCCCCGCCTAAATCAAATCCTGTCGTGACCAGCCACTATACCGCAATGTCTAGGCCAATAAATATCTTCAAAATGTCCCATTAAACTCCCCAAACCATCATTCTAATCAGCCACCACAAAGATCAAATGAGGCGCGCACTAAAATCCATATTTAAAGTCCGAACTTACTCCAAACTTGGACCGCTCCGTACCAATCTGTCCAGCCATCCCACGGCACCTCGCGGGTCACTAAATCTCAACTAAATTGTCGCACTAAACCCGTAAAATAGCCACCAAGACAGCCACCATTCGGTCTCCCGATTTCACCCGCTAAATCCACAATTCCGTCCAAATCACGGCACCTATGCCTCGCCACATCACAGCACACTATAGTCCACTAAACCTCAATTAAATCATCATTCTCGGTCACCACACGGGCCACAAAAATCAGCCCCTAGCGGCCTCTACTCGGTCCTCAATTTGCACCCGCCAAATTCACATTTTCGCCCAAATTAAGGCGCCTATGTCCAGCCGACTCACAGCACAATACGGGCCTCTAAATCTCGATTAAATCATCACACTAAGCCTCGAAATCAGCCTCTAACAACCTCCACAATTTAACCCCTAAAATACCCTAATTAACCCCTAAAACCCATTTAGAAATGCAAATTATCCTAATTAGGGTTTAGGGTCAAACTCACCGGGTGTCCTAAGCTTCAAACCGAGCTGAACACGTGGTAATGGCGGCTGGACAGCGGCGGGTCCCTCGCCGGAATGCGGCGGCGGCGGCTCCGGCGAACGGCGCGGCGACGGCGACGGTCTAAGCTAATCCACGGCCTAGAGAGGGAGAGAGAGGGGCACGGTCGAGATAGAGAGAGAAATGGAACGGCTGGACGGCCGGGCGAGGCGACGGATCCGCGCCGGAATAGTGACGGCGGCGGCGGAGCTCCTCCGGCGAAGGGCCTTCCACGGCCAAAACAAAGAGGAAGAGAGGGGAAGGGGGCTCACGGGTTGGAAGGGAGAGGGCGACCGGCGAGGTGAGAGGAACGGCGGCTCACGGCGGCGGCACCGAGAGCGGCGACGACGCTCCCGGCGAAGACGCACGGCGCCGAGAAAAGGGGGGGACGAATCGGTGGTGACGGGGCAGCAAGGCGACGGCCGGGACGATGGCGGCGACGCTAGGTGTCGGGCGGTTCTGGGGGGCCGGACGACCGGACGACGGCGGGACTCGCCGGATGCGGCGGCGAGCCGAGCTCGCGCGCTCGGGAGAGGAGGAAGGCAGCGCGTCGGGCGGAGCTGCCCGCGCGGCGCGACGACGTGCGAGGAGGACGGCGGCGTCGGCGGTTGCTTGGGCGGCGTCGAAGCGGAGCTGGATGGGTGGTCGAGCAGCGCGCGAGGGAGCAGAACGGCGTAACCAAAGCGAGTTCGGGGAAGGAAGAAGGAAGAAGAAGAAGAGAAAGAAAGAAGAAAAGAAAAAGAAAGAAGGAAAAGAAACGAAGAGAGAGAGAGAGAGCAGGTGGGAGTGGGTGAGCTGAGGGGACGTGGGCAGGGGGAGACGTGCGCGGAGAGGACATGCGCGGCAGAGGAGAGAGAGAGAGAGAGAGAGAGAGAGAGAGAGAGAGAGAGAGAAAAAGAAAATATTTGAACATTCAAATATTAATCGCGATCCGATGGCCCAAATTAAAAACCGAAAGTGGTCTACGGGTCCAAAATAAGCCTCGCACATAAAAAGGGACAAAGGCCAAATTAATTAGACCAAATCATAACGAGGGAGGTCTACTAGTCCAAATTCGCACGTGGTCAAAAACTCCCATTTTTCCATCATTCCTGACAATCTCAACGCTGGTCACAACAATATCGACACCGTCCAATTTATTTTGTCCCGAAACTCCCGGAAATCGACTGCCAAGTTCGGGATCCAAATAACGGCCAAATTTGATCGAGTGCGATTCTAGCGAAATCTCTAATTTAAAATGATAACCGGGAGTGATCAGTTCCCGGGCGAGATTTTACTATAAGCACACTGACAAATTACGCGTTTTATAAATCCCAAAAATGGGCCGAAATTCGGGATGTCACAACTCTTCCCCCCTTATAAAAATTTCGTCCTCGAAATTTACAATCCAAACCGACTACTCGAACAAATGGGGGTATTGGTGTCGCATCACTTCCTCGCTTTCCCATGTGGCGCCTTCCGTCCCGTGATGTTCCCAGACAACTTTGACTAACGGGATCGTCTTGTTTCTCAAAATTTGCTCCTTTCTGTCCTCGATTCGCACTGGCTTTTCCACGTACGACACCCTGTCGTCCACGTCTACCACCTCATGATTTAGCACGTGGGTCGGGTCCGGTTCGTATTTCCTCAACATCGACACGTGGAAGACGTTATGAACCTGCGACAAATTCGGCGGCAAGGCGAGACGATAGGCCAACGTCCCAATCCTTTCCAAAATCTCGAACGGGCCTATATACCTTGGACTTAGTTTCCCTTTCTTGCCAAACCTAGATAGTCCTCTCATCGGCGAGACCTTAAGAAATACATGGTCGCCAACTTGAAACTCCAATGGTCTACGCCTTCGATCCGCGTAACTTTTCTGACGGCTCTGAGCTGTTCTCAACCTTTCCCGGATAGTCTTTACTGTTTCCACTGACTGCTGAACCAACTCTGGACCCGTTATACTTCTTTCTCCTACCTCATCCCAACACAACGGTGTTCTGCAAGCCCTGCCATATAGTGCTTCGAATGGTGCCATTCTGATACTCTGCTGGTAGCTATTGTTGTAGGCGAATTCGACCAAATGCAGCTGTTCCTCCCAACCGCCCTTAAAATCCAAAACACATGCTCGCAGCATGTCTTTCAATGTCTGAATCGTCCTTTCAGATTGGCCGTCCGTCTGAGGATGATAGGCCGTACTGAATTGCAACTTAGTCCCCATGGCCACTTGCAGACTTTTCCAAAAATTCGCAGTAAACCGGGGATCACGGTCCGATGTGATTGATACCGGTACTCCATGAAGGCGAACTATCTGACGCACATATAACTCTGCCAACCTTTCTAGCTCGAAGTCTTTTCGCACCGCCAGGAAATGCGCTGACTTGGTCAACCTGTCCACTATCACCCAAATAGAGTCGTGTCCCCTCTGGCTTCTTGGCAGTCCCGTTACAAAATCCATTGTAATGTGCTCCCATTTCCATTCTGGGATTTCCAACGGCTGCAACATCCCACCAGGCTTACAATGTTGTGCCTTCACTTGTTGGCACGTCAAGCACTTAGCCACATGCCTGGCCACATCCGCTTTCATTCCGTTCCACCAATAGTGTTGTCGGAGATTCTGGTACATTTTTGTGCTGCCCGGGTGAATACTATAACTGCTCCTATGAGCTTCCGATAGAATCTCTTCCTTAAGTCCCAAATCATCGGGCACGCATAACCGTCCTCGAAACTTAAGAATTCCGTCCTCGAACACTTGGAAGTCCGGTTTCCTATTAGTGCCATCCATCTCTAGGATCTTCTGAATCTCAGGGTCCGTAGACTGCAACGCCTTAATCTTGGCTTGCACTTCTGGTTCAATCCGTAACGTCGCCATCAGGACTGGGAGAGGTGTCCTACCTCGAATTTAAATTATGAGTCCCGCGCTCCTTCCAATAAAATCCACTCTTTGACCAGCAAATGCGCGATGCTCGATTTCCTGCTCAAGGCATCCGCTACCCGGTTGGCCTTCCCGGGATGATACAATATGTCACAGTCATAGTCCTTCAATAATTCCATCCAACGTCTCTGTCTCATGTTCAATTCTTTCTGCGAAAACAAATACTTGAGGCTCTGATGGTCCGTGTAGATCTGAAACCTTTCTCCACATAAGTAGTGCCTTCAGATCTTGAGTGCGAAAAATAATTGCTTGCCAGTTCAAGTCGTGGGTCGGGTAGTTCATCTCATGAGGCCTTAACTGTCTCGATGCATAAGCAACCACCCTTCCATTTTGCATTAGCACACATCCCAATCCTTTGAGCGAAGCATCGCTATAGATCTCATACCCGCCCGATCCTGAAGGAATCGTCAACACTGGCGCCGTCGTCAATCTCTGCTTCAGTTCCTGAAAACTCTCTTCGCACTTTTCCGTCCATTCAAACCTCGTTTCCTTCTTAAGCAGCTTCGTCAGCGGAGTGGCTATCGCTGAGAATCCTTCCACAAATCGCCGATAATATCCCGCCAGTCCTAAGAAACTCCGAACCTCAGTAACTGTCGTCGGTCTCGGCCAATCCATTACTGCTTCAATCTTTGCCGGATCCACGGAGATTCCTTCTCCGGAAATTATATGCCCAAGAAATGCAACTCGATTCAGCCAAAATTCGCACTTGCTAAACTTAGCATACAATGCGTGCTCTCTTAGCGTCCGTAAAACTCTTTCCAGATGTACCTCATGTTCCTCGGAGCTCTTTGAATACACTAGAATATCATCGATGAAGACAATGACGAACTGGTCCAAGAACTTTTTGAATACCCGGTTCATTAAGTCCATGAATGCAGCAGGGGCATTCGTCAGTCCAAACGGCATCACCGTGAATTCATAGTGTCCGTACCTCGTCCTGAATGCCGTCTTTGGGATATCCTCCTTTTGGATCCTTAACTGATGATACCCTGTCCTTAGGTCGATCTTAGAAAATACCGAGGCTCCCTGCAACTGGTCGAACAGGTCGTCTATCCTTGGGAGGGGATACTTATTCTTAATCGTCACTTGATTCAGCTGACGGTAGTCGATACATAGCCTCAACGACCCATCCTTCTTCCTGACGAATAGGACTGGCGCTCCCCATGGAGACGCACTTGGTCGGATAAAACCTTTGTCTAGCAATTCTTGCATCCGAACCTTAAGTTCTTTCAATTCCGACAACGACATCCTATACGGCGGCTTCGAGATTGGCTCGATCCGATGCCAACTCGATAACGAATTCCACTTCTCTTTCTGGTGGCAATCCCGGCAATTCCTGAGGAAAGACATCGGGAAAGTTGCACACCACTGCTATATCCTCTAGCCGCACTTCTCCTGCCGTCGAATCAACTACGCTCGCTAAATAACCTTGGCAGCCCTCATCCAACAATTTAGTTGCCTCAACCGAAGAAACCCAAGGGATCGAGATTCCTCCTCGACTCCCTACGAACTCGAATCTAGGGTGTCCAGCCGGGCTAAACCGAATCACCTTACTACTGCAGTCCATTACGGCATTCTGCTTAACTAACCAGTCCATGCCCACAATTAAATCAAAATCATACATTGGCAAAACCGCTAGGTCTATCCTGCTTTCTACGCCACCAATCACTATCTCACAATCCGGACATCCTAACGATATGCATATCTTATCCATTAACGGCGTAGTCACACACAACTGCACTTCTAGCAAAACAGGGTTTAATCCAGCCAACTCAACAAACTGAGCAGATATAAACGAATGCGATGCTCCCGGATCAAATAATGCATACGCGACATGACCGCAAAGAGAAATCGTACCTGTGACCACGCCCGGCGCATTCTCAACTTCTCTTCGCGCCATGGCGTACACCCGTCCTTGTGCCGGCGGCCCTGTTCACATTAGCCGGCAGAGATTCCCACTGATTCCCACTCGGGGTTGATGTTGCATCGTGGGTCCTGCGGGCGCCGCTGGGGACAACTCCCGATTTGATGGTTCATACTCCCGCATTTGAAGCAAGCCCCAAACCTGTTCTGCTGGGGATTCGGCTTTCCAATGTTCTTCCTGATCGGTGGGACGAACCTCCTGTTTCCCGCCATTGGTTTCTTCCCAAAACGGCGGTTGTCCTTAGCCGGGGCGAACCGCGATCCAGATGCGGCCGCTCTATCTACTTGCTCTCGCTCAATAGCCTGAGCTCTCTCATATAAGTCCTCATAAGTCTTTAAATTCACAGTGTATCACTGGCACGAATGTCGGCTTTCACCCATCCCGAAACCTTCGCGCCTTATCCTCGTGGTGTTCCACCATCCTTGGCGCGAACCTCGACAGCCTCGCAAATTCCGCCTCGTCGATCTACGGTCATCAATCCCGCGTGAGCCTCATGAATTCCGCCAATTTCCTTTCCCTGGCGCTCTCAGAAAAGAATTTTCCCAGGAAAGTCTCAGAAAATACGGTCCAAGTCGGGGCGGTCCCTTCGGGAAATACCCTTCCTTTGGTGGCCTTCCACCAATCATCGGCGTTGTCCTGCAGTTGATATACCGCCAATGTCACCTTTTCGGCCTCGGTACACCCTAGCACTTCGAAAGCCTTCTCCAACCCCTCAATCCAACGGGGTGCGGCCTCAGGGTCACCTTTCCCATTGAACTTCGGCGGCTTTAATTTCAGGAACTGCTCTACTAACTTGGACATCGGCCTGCCCACATTCACTGGTGCTGGAATTGGATCCTCCTGATTCCCCTGATTCCCATCATCACCATCGTTTCCATCATTCCCATTGGCCCCATTGGCCCCATTGGCAGCAGCAGCCATGGCGGCCTCAACAGCAGCAGCTATAGTGGCATTTCTCTCTTGGGCTAGTCTACCTCCCAGAATTCCAGCTTCCTCGAGAGCTCTTAAAATTCCATCTACCCTCGGATCCTCGGCAGCCCTTACTTGCGGTTCTACAGGGTCCTGCTCACGACCTCGGCCTCTGCCTCTACCACGGCCTCTTCCTTGGCTACTCATCTTTCCAACTCGCACGCTCACCTTCCTGCTATAATTCCATTCAGGAATTAGAGACCTAAACCAAGCTAAACCGGTCTAAGGTCCTAGGCAGGTATATACAGCAGCAATCAAGCAACCAGCATGCGGTCTTACACAAACAGCACAACATCTCAACCAAGGAGATTCGCGTACTTACCTCGGGTCCTGCCGCACCTGCACTTTACGGTCAACTAAAACAAGCACTCAATCAAGCACAAGCAGTCAGGAGGTACACATAGCACACGAGGTCACCTTACTGGCTACCCAAGGTCACCGCTCCTTATCACTCCAGGCTTCGACCTAATTGGATCGAGCTGACCTTGCTCTGATACCAAATCAAACGGGGATGTCACGCCCCGCACTCCTCGGCGCGCAACATCCCTCGTAAAGGTCGATTCGTGTGCGACGTCCCAGGACGCGTCGCCGACCCAACACCCAACACAGAGATATAAAGCACATGCGGAAGTAATTAAAACCACCCGTACAATAAAATACACATAATCCAGGATAGCCATACAACAACCAGCACGGATAAATATACACTTGTTTTGACATCGGGAAACATATACAATATTCATAAATAGCCCACACTTAAAAATCAAAAGCGGGGTACGTGGCTCGGCGATCAACCACTATATCTAGCCGGGGCTCCTCCCAAAACGTTTCAATACGCCTGCCATCCTCAAGGCTGGGGGTCTGAAAAATTGGGTTTCAACAACAGTGAGAATAAATCTCAGCGAGTAATTCCCTAAACCTAAATTAGGCTAAAGTGCACCTCCTGACGAGTACTAAATCAACACTCCAAGCAAATCATAATTGACTTAGGCCCTCGGGCCCAAATCCAACACTCACCTTGCCCTGCAGGTTAGGCACTTACAATTCAAGCATAAAACATAGGATCCAGTCGCAGCACATGTACACATCATTTGGTCACAACGCATGTCATGCTTATGCTCGTGCTCATACGCGTGCTCACGCCCCATCAATGCATTTTCGCACGCTTGCACTCTAGCATACTTGCCATTTATCAATTTCTCCTCCGACCCGCGTTAAACGCATCAGGTCCGACCCGCGTAAAACGCATCAGGTCTATCACTATCCAACACTTCCTGGCCCGCGTAAACGCATCAGGCCCAGTGTCTCTAGCCCGCGTAAACGCATCAGGCGCAACACCGATCTCCATATACGGACCGAACCCGCGTAAACGCATCAGGTTGGCCGTCTTCCGGCAATCCGGGCATCGTCCCGCGTTAAACGCCTCAGGACGGGTTCACTACCCCGCGTAAAACGCATCAGGGTTTATTATGATCACACATTCACAAGCACCAATTTTCATCTGAACCCCGCGTTAAACGCATCAGGGCATTTTAGGTGATCACAATGCACATGTCACTCGAGCACACTTGTAAATGCACATGCCGTGCCAATGCTCATGATGCAAACTCATGGCTATAACGTTCACATATGGGCATTCACTTGCACCGCACCACTTACTCAAATCACGATGCAATCATGCGCATTTGCACCACGCATATTCAATTTCATAAATCAACATGCCCAATCAGACAATCAATTCAAATCAGCCATGACATCAACTTGACACACAATCCATGCACAATCCACACAACCGGGATAACAAGAACCCTCGCATTCGAGGCCCGCCAAGCTATTCCATTCTTAGTCCCGCTAAACAAGCAACATGACATCCTAAAATCAATCACAACAAGGCTCATTTAGCCAGTCAATTGATCAATGCGATCATTCCCGGTAATTGCACAATTAAACTTCAAATTGATCACGCCCCGCCTAAATCAAATCCTGTCGTGACCAGCCACTATACCGCAATGTCTAGGCCAATAAATATCTTCAAAATGTCCCATTAAACTCCCCAAACCATCATTCTAATCAGCCACCACAAAGATCAAATGAGGCGCGCACTAAAATCCATATTTAAAGTCCGAACTTACTCCAAACTTGGACCGCTCCGTACCAATCTGTCCAGCCATCCCACGGCACCTCGCGGGTCACTAAATCTCAACTAAATTGTCGCACTAAGCCCGTAAAATAGCCACCAAGACAGCCACCATTCGGTCTCCCGATTTCACCCGCTAAATCCACAATTCCGTCCAAATCACGGCACCTATGCCTCGCCACATCACAGCACACTATAGTCCACTAAACCTCAATTAAATCATCATTCTCGGTCACCACACGGGCCACAAAAATCAGCCCCTAGCGGCCTCTACTCGGTCCTCAATTTGCACCCGCCAAATTCACATTTTCGCCCAAATTAAGGCGCCTATGTCCAGCCGACTCACAGCACAATACGGGCCTCTAAATCTCGATTAAATCATCACACTAAGCCTCGAAATCAGCCTCTAACAACCTCCACAATTTAACCCCTAAAATACCCTAATTAACCCCTAAAACCCATTTAGAAATGCAAATTATCCTAATTAGGGTTTAGGGTCAAACTCACCGGGTGTCCTAAGCTTCAAACCGAGCTGAACACGTGGTAATGGCGGCTGGACAGCGGCGGTCCCTCGCCGGAACAGTAACGGCGGCGGCGGCTCCGGCGAACGGCGCGAGCGACGGCGACGGTCTAAGCTAATCCACGGCCTAGAGAGGGAGAGAGAGGGGCACGGTCAGAGATAGAGAGAGAAATGGAACGGCTGGACGGCCGGGCGAGGCGACGGATCCGCGCCGGAATAGTGACGGCGGCGGCGGAGCTCCTCCGGCGAAGGGCCTTCCACGGCCAAAACAAAGAGGAAGAGAGGGGGAAGGGGGCTCACGGGTTGGAAGGGAGAGGGGCGACCGGCCGAGGTGAGAGGAACGGCGGCTCACGGCGGCGGCACCCGTAGACGGCGACGGCGCTCCGGCGAAGACGCACGGCGCCGAGAAAGGGGGGGGACGAATCGGTGGTGACGGGCAGCAAGGCGACGGCCGGGACGATGGCGGCGACGTCTAGGTGTCGGGGCGGTTCTGGGGCTGGCCGACGACCGGACGACGGCGGGACTCGCCGGATGCGGCGGCGAGCCGAGCTCGCGCGCCGGGAGAGGAGGAAGGCAGCGTCGGGCGGAGCTGCGCAGGCGCGGCGGCGCGACGACGGTGCGAGGAGGACGGCGGCGTCGGCGGTTGCTTAGGCGGCGTCAGGCGGAGCTGGATGGGTGGTCGAGCAGCAGCCGGCGAGCAGAGCAGGAACGAAGCAGAACCAGGCGAGTTCGGGGAAGGAAGAAGGAAGAAGAAGAAGAGAAAGAAAGAAGAAAAGAAAAAGAAAGAAGGAAAAGAAACGAAGAGAGAGAGAGAGAGAGCAGGTGGGAGTGGGTGAGCTGAGGGGACGTGGGCAGGGGGAGACGTGCGCGGAGAGGACATGCGCGGCAGAGGAGAGAGAGAGAGAGAGAGAGAGAGAGAATAAAAGAAAATATTTGAACATTCAAATATTAATCGCGATCCGATGGCCCAAATTAAAAACCGAAAGTGGTCTACGGGTCCAAAATAAGCCTCGCACATAAAAAGGGACAAAGGCCAAATTAATTAGACCAAATCATAACGAGGGAGGTCTACTAGTCCAAATTCGCACGTGGTCAAAAACTCCCATTTTTCCATCATTCCTGACAATCTCAACGCTGGTCACAACAATATCGACACCGTCCAATTTATTTTGTCCCGAAACTCCCGGAAATCGACTGCCAAGTTCGGGATCCAAATAACGGCCAAATTTGATCGAGTGCGATTCTAGCGAAATCTCTAATTTAAAATGATAACCGGGAGTGATCAGTTCCCGGGCGAGATTTTACTATAAGCACACTGACAAATTACGCGTTTTATAAATCCCAAAAATGGGCCGAAATTCGGGATGTCACAGTATATGTATACATGCTTCATCTTATGATTCCTAAAAATTCTTGAGTTGCTTAAGTTTAAGTTAGCAATTTCATAAAAGAATTGGTGAGTCTAAGTGTAGTTAAGAAAGATAAATAAAAATTGAGAAAAATTGATAATTTAAAAAATAAAATTGGCAAGTAACTCAAACGAGAATTGTTAACTTAAAACTAGTTGGTAACTAAATCGAAGAAAAATTGGTAAATCACTCTAATTAAGGTTGACAAAATAAAAAATGAGTTAGTAAGTAACTCAAATGAGAGCTGTTAACCCAATAGAAAAGTTGGCAAATTAAAAGAACAAGTAAACATTGATAAGTAGCTGAAGCAAGAGTTGGTGATTCAAAACTAAATTATTTAATATTATCAAAGATGGTAAATCACTTAAATTTCTTTTAGTAATTTCAAATAAAGGTAGTAAATTTGAGGCCATTAGTTATGCAAATCAAATTTGGTAAGTTAGTACGAAATGGGTAAAGTGCAATTTATAAAAAGTCGTTGATGATTTCATAAAATTGTTGGTAAGTTACTAATAAGTAATGTAAAAGAAAAAATCGCCGATCTTTTTTTTTTTCCGACAGTTTTTTGACACTTGCCAATTATAGAATTCTGCCCTTGCTAAGCCCTATTACATTCGGGTAAGATCTGTAGCTCTTTCTTTTGGATCCTTGTTGCCCTCTTCAAAGTGTAATAGAAGTTCTAGTCATTTTATCAGTGGGCTATTGAGGTCTTCACGTTTCATTTTGGTAAATTGAGTTCTTATAGATTTTTATATTTTTGTCAACCAAGTCCCAAACTCGTTACAAGTGGCACTTTGAGTTCAAAAATCACATATGCCTATCCGTAGAACAGACACTTGGCTTTCCCAATAAAAGAAAATTGACACTGGGACTTTATCGGTTGAAAAATTTACTGACTCATTTGAACAGAATAAAAGATTAAATCTTGATCGACCACCAATGGACAAAATGTTAAGTAGTGTTATTGCACTTACCTCTTTTCTTTGAAAGGAATAAAAAAGTTTGCAACGCTTGATTCAGGAAGATTAGTGTTTATTGGCCCAGTAAGGCAACACCACATCGTGCTTCAGGGTATTTAATAGTTTGGAAATCAAAATCATAATCACAGTTTTAAAGTCCTAAATAGCGCTTTTTGATTAAGTGCATAAATAAATCACATATAACAGTCAAAAAGAAAAATAAGTAAATCATTATGTATAAAAAAAGAACATGAATTACTTGGATAAATCAAAGTTAAAACCTTGAACACATTTTGATTCGTGTGGAGCTTTGATAATCTGAAAATATGATGCACCGCTGTCATTTTTTTTTTTTTTTGGTCAGACATTGCCCTGTCATTAGTAGTTAGTGATTGCTCACTATTTGCTTATTCAAATCCCTAAAATGATGCCACAACTTCCTTTTCCGTTTTTGTCGGAGATGAGTCAGAGCTTATACAAGAAATTGTGGAGAAGATCTCCACTTACCTAGCCCGAACACCTTTGCATGTAGCTAAGCATTCGGTTGGGATAGATTCTCGAGTTGTTAAGTTGAAATCGATGTTAAATCTCGAGTCTGATGATGGTGTTCTTATGGTGGGATTATGGGGACAGGGAGGTATAGGGAAGACAAGTTTAGCAAAAGCTCTTTACAATGCTGTGTTCAGACAATTTGAGGGTTCATGTTTTCTGGCAAATGTTCGAGAAACTTCAAAAGGTAGCGGGGGTTTAGTTACTTTGCAAGAAATATTACTAAATGATATACTATCACCGCAACAAAGATTAGTAGTGTCCAATGTCGATGGAGGTATTCACCTAATAAAACGCAGACTTGGTCGCAAAAAAGTTGTCACGCCCCGAACCCCAACGAGCTCGCGACATCCCACTCCGGTCGAAATATTGCGACGTCCCAGGAACGTCGCCGACCCAACCCAAACATCAGAGCCACATGCGGAAGCGAATAACAAAACCCCGGACAAATAATGACGACAACGGGGTAGAACAACAGAACAATCCAGCAACCACATATTCATACAATACCAAATATACAAACATCATATTACAGACATAAATACAGACGAACATACTCCGCCACCGTTTTAACAAAAGATCAAGGTCTGGTTAACTTAACTTCCCTATGGGTCAACTCGATTTACACAACCCCTAAAATATCCTAGGGAAAGCCTACTGGTCGCCCTTCCGCTCCGCTTCGATTCTTCGGGTTTGAGCCTCGGACACTCACCGCAATTCCACCGGGCACCAAAGGCGGTTCCTCGAACTTCCAAAAAGAGGAGGCAAACTTCTCGGGTCTAAGGCTGGGGGTCTGAAAGTGGCGATTATACAACCGTGAGACGAATCTCAATAAGTGTACAACCCCAAACCCCACGTAGGCACTCACGTACCGCCAGACGAAAACACGCATAACACACATTCTATCAACCAAACTAACAATCACACGCGACCCTACCTGAAATTCCTCACGCACGTCCCTGCACGTTAGTCAACCACACAGCCAGTATGCCACAGAAATACATCACAGCCGCGCGCGTGCCCCGATTATAGAGCAAAACCCACTTGGGCACGTCCCATACCATGCCTAGCAGTTTTTACCCCATAATCGAGCATCACACCACGCGATACAAACACACTCAACACGAACTCACACCACACGTCACCTTTCACAATCCTCTCACTCGTCTTGCCAAATTCACTCATTCTCAACCCTTCCACCACTACCGCGCCCGCGTAAAACGCATCAGGCCAACGGTCTTCTGACCTCGTCAGGCATCGTCACCCCGTCGGGCCGGGCATCGTCACCTCGTCAGGGACGGCATCGTCCCGCGTAAACGTACACGCCTCAGGACGGAATCCTACACACACTTTCCTTCTACCGTGCCCGCGTAAAACGCATCAGGCCAACGGTCTTCTGACCACGTCAGGCATCGACACCTCGTCAGGCCGGGCATCGTCACCTCGTCAGGGACGGCATCGTCCCACGTAAACGAACACGCCTCAGGACGGATCCTTTCCAACCAATCCCACATTTCCAAACCTTCGTTCCACACTCTCCACACGTACCACGCCACCACACAAACACACTGCCAAACATACACACTTCACACACATTCCATAATTTCGCATTCTTGTCACACGAACACGCACCACTTAACCACACGCTCTTGGCACGCGAATTCAATGCACATTCACATCACCATATCACCACACTTCACGGCTACACAAACACGGCACGCCACCACACCACATTCAGCCCAATGCACAAACCAAATCAGCCCACAATGATTTCCAAGCCAACCAACAAGCACAATCACACAACCACGCACAAATTTCCATTCAAGGCACAATCCCATTAATTAATCGCACAAATTAATTCCGATCAAACCCCAACATCACAGCCCTAATCCAAGCTCCCTAAACCTCAAAATTTCATCGCCTGATCAGTCCGAGAGAGATAAAAACCGAGAGTGAACAAAATCGGGTCCAAACTGGGCAGTTACACCGTGACAGAAATCCATTTGAAATAAATAGTAAATCAATTCCAAAAATTCTGAAATTTGGATATGTTGTACCAAACATCTTTATGAACATTTTCCATGCAGAACTCGAAACCCAGTTCTAACCGTAAATACCTCGTTTTGACACTCAAAGTCAGACGAAATTCGGTTCGCTCGGACAGCCCCTCAGGCCATCAAAATACAACTCATTCGGCACCCAAATCATTTTGGAAAACCTTTAAATTTTTATATGTTATAGCCACAAATGTCTCCAACAATTTTTGTGAAGGAAATATTTTGAAAATAGGCCTAGAAAAATTTATAAAAATTCGAACAGACCCGAAGGTCGGTTGAACAGTAAATCGGGCAGTTTTATTTCGGTCCAAAGATGGACTTCCGAATGGCATCAAATGATTTCTAAAAATTACCAAATTAAAATATTTTATACTTCAAGATGCTATGAACAACTTTCATGAAGAACACTTTCTCAAATTCGGGCTACACAAGTCACAGTAAAAATAACAAAAACCAGCGATGCAGCAGCAACCTAACTGGAAATCAGCCAACACACACCACCGAGCAAACCAGCCACTAAACTCACCCTAAACCGAGCCCTAAACAAGCCTAACAATACCCGAGGTCCTAGGCGACATTTGGGGAGGTCACTTACCTAAAAAGTGAGACAGAACGGGGCTGGAACGGTGGCTGAAACGGCGGAACAGCAGCAGCAGCAGCAGCTGTGATGGAAGGAAAAGAAGATGAAGAGAGTGAGAGAGAGAGAGAGAGAAAGAGAGAGAGAGAGAAACTGATCGTGGAAGGGGGGGGGGTTCTGGCCAGAAGAGGGAGGAGAGAGAGAGATATGTCTGGTCAAAGGGGTCAAAGGTAGATTAGTGGAGTCCAAGTGTCCAAATCATGGGCCAATTGACACTTTTGCCCTTGATCCAAGGGCTATCCTTCATTCTCATCCAATAATTTAGGGGTAAAATGGTCATTTGTCCTTAACCCAAGCTGACCAGACCTGGTTTAGCCTTAACCAGCCTTGGTTAAACCCCAAAAATTAACCGATTTTCGGAATTACTCAAAAATGGCCTAGGGGCATTTTCGTAATTTTTCGATCCCGAACCGAAATTCCAATTTTTGCACATACGTGTTCCATAGGTGCGTGGCCAACATAATATGGCGTCGGAATCGCGAAATTAGCTTCTTAAGCCCTCGAAAATCGACTGCAAAGTTCCGAGAATAAAATAATATTATTTTTCACTTCCGAGCCAAAATTCCAATTTTCGTCCGAAACCACTCCAGATATGCGTGGCCACCCAAAAACGGCATCGGCCTCGAAAAATAACCTCAAACGGCCTCAAAATCCAACATCGGTGTCCACAGGGGCAAAACCGTAATTTTTCCGGTCCCGAACCGAAATCCATTTTTTTTTTGCAGAAATGGTTGGCCCCAAGGTTGGCCAAGCCAAAAACGTCATCGGCCGTCCAAAATTGTCACTTTCAAAATTCTCGATTCCCGAGCCCGAATTCCAAGAAATGACTAAAATCGAGCAATCGCAACTTTAGCTTATCTCTGGCTAACGGGTGGCTCTCTGGAATTACGCGCTCTCGACCCGTGACCGACACTAAGTCAAATCACGTTTAAGTTTACTCTACCCAGGACGACCTCGGTTGTCATATAATTGCGAGGGTCTGTCACTAGTGCCCTTTGGACACGATCAATCAAATAGATCGGCCTCGATTGGCTCAAAACATTCCCTCGTCAATCGATATGGTCGAAGATCGAACCCAGGTCGAGTTCTTTGGTCGTGCGAACTCAATCCCGTAATAGCCCTACCCCTAAGGTTAGCATCCCGTGAATGCGCATTTCCGGGTGAGATCTCACTATAAGTGCATTGGCCAAAATATTCATTTCATGAATCCCGGGAAAAGGATCGAAAATTCAGACTGTTACAAAAGTTTTCCTCATCCTTGATGATGTGGATGACCGGTGCCAGCTGAATACATTAGCAGGAGAAAAGTGGTTTGGTAATGGAAGTAGGATCATCATTACCACAAGAGACAAACATTTGCTAACTTGTCACCAGATAGATCAAGATCACGTGTATGAAGTTAAAGCACTAGATGACAATCAAGCTCATGAGCTGCTTAGCAAGCATGCATTTCAGATGCACCAAATCAGAGCAGATCTAGTGGATAGAGCTCTGGATTATGCTAAAGGCCTTCCTTTAGCACTTGAGGTGCTGGGTTCCTTATTGTGTGGTACAAAAGAAGATGTATGGGAAAGTACACTAACGAAACTTTCTAGGATTCCGGACAGAACCATTAATAATGTGCTCAAAGTGAGTTATGATGGACTCCATGAAAATGAGAAAGATATCTTTCTCCACATTGCCTGCTTCTTTAATGGGTGGGCAAGAGAGTATACAAAGAAAGTTCTCGACGCTTGTGATCTTCAGACAGTTGCAGGATTTGATATTCTCATGAAGAGGTCCTTGATAAGCATTGAGTGCGAAATCCTTAACATGCATGACTTGATTCAAGCGATGGGTATAGATATCGTGAACCAAGAATGTCGAGATGATCCCGGAAGACGCAGCAGACTATGGTTGTATGATGATGTTGTTGATGTTCTGTCACGTGACATGGTTAGAATTGTGAATAAGATCAAAATTTTGCTACTAATTTTTTACTCTAATTAGTGAAAGTGCATAATCTAATTTAATCTTGTTTATACAGGGAGATTGTGCCATAAAAGCCATAGTGTTGGCACTACCTGAGCAGACGGAGATGTGTATCGGTCCTGATGCTTTTACAAAAATGAGAAGGCTGAGATTGCTCATCTTGCGCAACGTGCATGATTCTTTCCAAGGTCCTATATGTCTTCCTAATGAGTTAAGATGGTTTGAATGGCCTGGATGTGCTGGCCGGATTCCAGAATTTTCCTCTGGGCCAAAGAAATTAGTGGGACTTGATATGAGTGAAGGCAATATCACAAGAATCATAAAACAATTTAAGGTGAGCATTTACCGACATAGACCTTTTTATTATCTACTTCATTTGAATATTTATATGCGTATTATATGTACTAGTACACAAAAGGAAGTGGTGTTCCTCTGTTTCAGGCATCCCTTCGCTATTTTCTTTCAAAATGACCCTAATTACTTGGTTAGAGATATTTTTACGTGCAGCAAAATTAGCATTTAAAAAATTAAGTGGAACACCTTTAGTAGAAATATTTAATGGAAACATTTTGCTGTAAAAATAGACAATACAAAGGAATTTTGTACATAGATGTGGAAAGAGAAAGATATTTCAAGGTTTGAAATTTCTTTATGAAGGTCATTCCATCATATGAAAATTCAAATTTTAATATTAATCTTTTAGAGATAAAATAGAATAACTAATGTCACGTAATTGTCCACTGGTATAATATCTGTAAAATAAGTTGTTGAGGATAATTGATGGAAGGAATAAAAAAAAAAGATTGAAATCCCTTTCAGAATATTTATTAAAGTTGGTTTCGCTGTTTTCGCAGGAATTACAAAATTTGAAGTACATTAATCTCAGTTTTTGCGATTCGTTGGTTAGTATGCCCGACCTCTTATGTACTCCAAATCTTGAGGAATTGGCTCTCCAATATTGCAAAAACTTGGTAGAAGTCCACCAATCGATTGCACATCATGAGAAGCTACGAGTGTTGACATTCGAGGGGTGCTCTAAACTTAGTGTTTTTCCAAATGTGCTCAAGTCAAAAAATCTCCAACGTCTTGATCTTAAAGATTGCGGAAATTTTGAAAGGTTCCCTGATATTCCACATAAACTCGAAAGCTTGAAATCGCTTTGTTTACAAGGGACTGCTATTAAAGAACTTCCTGCATCAATAGAAAATCTTGTTTCTTTAGAGAGAATGATGTTACATAATTGCAAGAACCTGGTAAGTCTTCCGTCTAGCATATACAAGTTACAAAATATGGAAAGATTGGTCCTTAACGAGTGCACAACCTTAATTGGGTTTCCAAAGTACGAGGATTCTGCTGATGCGTCAATGAAGATGGGACTTCCGAGTTTAAAAGATTTAGATTCATTACTCAATCCAAGCCCCATTTGCCATTTTCATACTCGAGTACGGAACCATGGAGCGATCCCAATCACTATCCTTTTTGCTCTACTATTACTGTAAATAGATTCGAATACACGATTGTTAGCAAATTATCGGCAACCTCAGTTGCATAGTGCCCCGCTGTCATTTTTTCGAAAAAAAAAAAGACTTTTTTTTTAAAATTATAAATGTCGAATTTTCCTCGAGACAAAAGGAACATATATATAAAAAAAAAACTAATTTTCGGCTTTCTCAACAATTAACCTTCCATCATAACCGGCCAGCACATCCAGGCCATTCAAACCATCTTAACTCATTAGGAAGACATATAGGACCTTGGAAAGAATCATGCACGTTACACTTATCTTTACCAAAAAAAAAAAAAACCTTCCATCATAATAGGAAATATGGCATATCTTTTGATGATTCGCTTGCTTAAATAAATAAAATTACCCACTTTCCATCTTATACATAAACAAACCGTCTAATCAGAAAAAGGAAGGAGCTTTTCAAACTCCACCGAGCACCGCTTTCGACGTCACGACTCCTCCCTCATCTTTCCATCCGACACCGCCGAGCTCTGACGAAATGGAAGATCGCCGCCACCTGCCGACGGTGGCGACGAGCAGAAGAAGAAGAAGAAGAAGAAGAAGTTCGTCTTCCGGAAACAGAGTCCCCGGCGGACCGACGGCGACGGAGACCGGCCAACGGAGGCGACGGGCTACCACTGCCGACCGAAGCCATGGAAACTGGTGACGTAGCTTCGGGTGAACGATTCTCTCCCTGAGGTTCGTTCTGGGCTTCATGATGCAGCTTGCTATATAGATCAGGTAATGCCTGGCACATCCGAATTTTATTTGAGTTGATGTAAAGCTTGAGCTGGATTTTGAATTCGATTCGTTTGGTGCTGCAATTGCGCGGGCACTTGAAGGATGTGTTGTTGAATTTTGTTGGAGAGACGTTGAATCAGTGTTTCTTCCTAAGTTTAGTCTGTGGATGCTTGGTAGTGAGTTCATAGGTTATCGACGTTACGCCCTGCAAAATCAGCGACAATCTCTGGAAGGTATAGCTTTTCTTTCTTTGTTTTCGTAGGTGGCGATTCATTGAAAGAAGTAGGTGAAGTCTAGGTTCAAAGGAAAAACAAGCGAGGGAGAGTGAAATAATGGGAAGTAGGGTGTATATGGGTTGGCTCAGTCCACTTTTCAGGCAAAAAACTGAGCCAATCCGGGCGCTGCAGGTTGGGACTTGGGTGGGAAGGAGGGAGGGATTTGGGTGCTTTTGAGGTGTCTATGAAATGTGGATGTGGATGTGTATGTAATTATCATACAGATATGCTGCAGGTGATAGGTTTGCCAGGAGAATTGAATTCTGAGAAACTTTGATCACTGGGATAGGGATCTGTCTCTATGTTTTATGAGGCACTTGAAGAGGCAAAACCATAGAGGAATGAAGAAGATGCAGTGAGATGGCAAATCCCAAGGAAAGGTTGCTTGACAGCTGAGTCCTTTTACCACTTGTTGACTTTGGCAACTTTGGAGAATTGAAAACCAAATTTACTTGGAGCGTGAGAGTAGTATGAACATTGGTTGTGCCCATGGATTACTGGTTAGGTAGTTATTTTCTTTTGCCCTGTGGACTGTAAATATGGAAATGAATTAATAGCGAGAAACAAGGAGTTTATATAAGTTATTCAGTACAATAGAGAGAAAAGCACAAGAAGCTGCTTGTTAGTTCTAATTCTTAAGGCCTTCGCAACAGTTTGGAGTTCTCTTTTCATCATTATGTGCCATAGCGTTTATGAAGGAAAATCTCCTAGAAGCTAATAACTCCTGGAAACTTCTAAGAATGTTTGAGGGAAACCTGATCAATGAAAGATAAGCTTCTGAGGTACCAATGGTAGGACACACTAGAATGAGAAACATGTAGTTTCTCAAATTAGTTGTTGTTCTTGCTTTAGTGTTGTTAGAGCCAAATCAGCTTAAAAGTTACGTGGGATTTGCATCTGAATCTCTAGATGAGTATGTGGGGATAATCATTGCTTGAAGTTAATGACCGGTATATTATACAAGACCTGCAAGATCTTGATCATATAGCTATGAGACATGCATTCATTCCATCTGTAGCTGCATATTGATGTTGAAATATTTCTACTGGTAGCAACTTGATGCAGATTTCCTCTTGAATTGCCTGTATGCATGTGTGTGTATGCTTGAGAGAATTTCTGACTCTTGTCCTCGTATTTTTTTCTCCTAAGAAGTAACAAGAGCTATTTGCTTTTCTTATATAAGGCAAAGCTTGCTCTGGACTGCCTTGAAGTTCCAGTTGGGTAACAAGGTGCATTTCAATATGATAATTTATTTTCTAATTCAAATGATTAGTATTTCAATTTTAATTAGTGAATGATCGCAGATTGTAGTTTGTTTATATTGTACTTTGACTGACTAGCTGTGTGATTGTTAAGGATGGGAACATTATTGTGGCAGGAAGAAACCAGACTAATGAGACACGAAATGTATGTTTATTATTGCTTCTCCTCCCCGTTCTATAAATTTTGGCCAAGAGCACTTTGTTATCCTCTCATAGTTTATTGTTGATCATTTCATGTTTCTCCCTTAATTGTTTCTTTACTAGATGATAAAACAATATATCTGAATAAATCTGTTAATAAGTGGAATTTTCCATACATTATTAGGCTGTAAAGGGTTTGGTTCCCATCATTTGTTCATAAAATATGTCTACAGCTAACAATAATCTTGCATTATTATAGACATTGTTTTACGTTTTTCATCTGCCACTGTGCTTTGTCTGGAACCATATTACGTTCTTTATCTGCTTAGGGGAAAGCTCCTGATGATATTTTCTTAGGCTGTATGATAGCTAGACTTTTGATATGCTTTTTTGGTATGAAAATGCATTGTGAGCATTGTATTGCCTTTTAAGATCTAAGAACCTGCTCCTTGGCCACATTTCTTCTTACAATGACCACATTTACACAAATACTTTAAGCTGGGTTTCTGGTAGACATCTCTTATCTAATATTCTATTGCTGTCACATTAATAGATATGTGGTGAAAAATAGTTGATATGAAATATGTGGCCCGTTTAGTATCTCGTGGAGCATAATAAAAAGATAAAGACACCTTGCTACAGGGATATATATATATATATATATATGAAAATACTGTTAGAAAAGTGGGAGGTGGCTAATCTAATAAGAAGCCTCTTTTTACAAGTGAGATTCTCAGCCACTTCAAGTGATTATCTTGTTGAATTCATGTAGTATGCCCGAATCAATCTTACGTGTATTCTCAATCAGTTAACTTGAAGGAGAAAACATTTCTCATGAAATGCATTTCCTAAATTTATGTTGAAACTACATTAAGAGCAACTGTCTCTCTGACAATGCTCCATAATTTGACATTCTTGCTCTGTTTTTCTCCTTGCGCTTTCATAGGCAAGAAGACATGCAGAGATGGAAGCTCTTGATGTTCTTCTTGAACAGTGGAAGAGGACTGGATTTTCAGCTGCAGAAGTTTTCAGTATGCTCACTGTATGTGACATGAACCATGCATAATGTTTGCAGCATCATTATCGATCATTGGTACATCTGTTGATCATACTGAAACAAAACTAAACTTTACTAGAATTTGTTTATTCATATGATTAGATGACTCTTGCCCATTTTTAGGTATAAAGGAGGTATATATGGCTGTACAAACGATAAATTTGGAGGCTGTGGCTCAATACTGTCGTTGCATTCCTGAGGCATGCATTAGGTCAATTTCTGAACTTGCTTTTGTTGCTGGTTTTGTATCTACATAGCTTTACTATGAAATTGTGACATCCAACAATTGACAACTAAAGCTTACTGAAGGTTTATGATTCCTTATGTTTGTTACTGGTGAATGTGGGTTTGTAGTGATTCTGTACGTTGTCGCACTTTGAATATTGCAAAACATGACCATGAAAATAAATGGAGGTTTATGGAAAGTTTCATAAACCTTATCTTTTCTGTCAATTTTGTTTGGTGAATACTTGTCAATGTCATTTGGTTTGCTAGATGTTTGTTCATTTGGCTGTGTGTGGTTAATCTGATGACTTATCTTTAAAAAAATTTCCAATCTTAATTTAACTCGCAACCTTTTATACCTGTATGGATGAGTATATTTTTTTTGTTTTGGTTTGGTGGTTAGATATTCGGTGATTTCTTTTACTGATTCATTTCCTTTTCTCTGGGATCTTTTGGGATTAGAAAATGGTGATTTGATAAGTGAAAACAAGAAGGATAGCGACGGCGGTTTCCAGATTAACTCCCCAACATCTGAGGACCACCCTCCCTCATTGAATAAGGGCCATGAGGACTTAAATTGTGGGGAATCGCCGTCTCCTCCGTTCACATCTATGAACGAGCCTCTAGGGTGAAATGCAGTTGTTCAAACTGTTGAGGAAGTGGAAGCTGGAGATGTTTTACAGATCGATCAGAGGGATGTTGAGGAAGCTGTTGGTGATGAAACTGATGGCCAAGGAACTGAGTTAAAGTCTAAAAGAATTCTTATAGTTAAGGTTGTCAAGAAAGAGGAAACCGAGGAAGAGTTGGAGAACGCAGATATCTGCATCGAGAGGCCCGAGTCGGTGAAGGAATTGTACAATGGAGAGAGTGAGAGTTTGCCTGTGGCAAATTCAGCAGAGCGGTTGGTATTTCACTTGTTTTTTATCAATTGTAGCCTCCGAAATTTATGATTATTTTGAATTTATGCATCAGAAATGGAATCTGCTTAATTACTTACTGAGCTATTGCTCCGCAGCATGAGGTAGTGATGACTCCGAGAGTGGCGCAAAGGACTTCATGGATGAATTGCTGTGGATTGCTTGATGTCATAACTGGGTCCAGGACATAATTTCCAGGTTTGTATTTTCCAGTCACCTGGAAAATTGGTATGATGGTTTCATGGCAGAGAGCGGTGTCTATTGCATTCTATACCTGCATAAGCTAGGCTTTGTAATATAGCAGCATTTACATTTTTATCAAGGAGTGTCTCTACTCTTTGATGTCTCAGTTGTTACCTTTGAGGCTAGGCTAGTGCCGAAGAACTCGACCATCGTGGAAAACTGTAAGATTCTATTTGTCAAGTGCATAGAATCGTGTTCCCTTCCCTATTTCTATAAACTCAGCAGTTACTTCCGGATACTTCTACATCTTACCTATATAAATGAACTTGTTACGTAGCTTGGTCGACATTTTCACGAACTATTAGAACCCTTATTGTGCTCTCATGGTCCTCAAGTCTGAAAATCATTCTTGTTGCTGGGATGCTCCTAGACTGCCAAGTTTACCATATCCAACCTGCAAGTACTTGGGGTCTGTTAGCAGCAGCAGTTTACTACGGCTGCTCTATACTTAGTCACTCCGTATCATTTGCTCTGGCCGATGCACTTTCACCGAATCACGTTTTGATTCGTGTGGATTACCTCGTTCGCTATTCCTTTCAACAACAGTATATATGTTGTCCAAAGGGAATGACAGACTTATCAAAGAATATATGGCTTTGGGACCGAGTATTTTCAGACTTGGACCCACGAAAACATCCGGAGCTTCCTCTGAACGTGAACTCTCAAGCTTGATCCCTTCTAATTGTCTTTGGGATGAGCAGAGAGAACTGGGAATCGGTTTTTAGTCAAAAGACGGTGAGCTCAGCAAAGAACTGATAGTTTGCTTTTGGCCCGATGGGAATGTTATATAATCCTCAGATAGTTCATGTGCGATTGCTTTTCGTGCCGTTTGGTTCGATATGGTATTTCTAAAATTGTAAAACGATGCGACTGATTATAATTAACAGCTAGCGTAAAGTAGGAAATAGAGCATAAACCTAAACTACAGTATATTCGAAGGTTGCGAAATTTTTTCTGAGAAAGAGAGCTTCTTACTTGTGAAATTACTGTTGTGCTATGTACTCAAAATTACAGTGCTCGCATTGCCAATGTGATTTTTGCTGAATGATTTCACTCGTTACCCTTTATGCGGAACGATCTCAATTACTCCAAAATTAGTATCAAGTTCGACATTTTCACCAAAATCTCAACTATTTTCAGTGTAGCTTGATTGCCTCAGAAAATTATAGAAGAGGTTGATAGGGAAAGAAATAGATAAAATTAATTACCTTGTGCGTGAAAAATTATATAAGAATATGTCCGATAGGATCCGTCGCATGTGGAACGTTTTGATTTTCTTAACCATTTATGAGAAAAGTACTAAAATATATTTAGAAAAAAAAGAAATATATCACCAAAAATCCGAAACTATACTCATTCCAACACCAATATCGCAAACTTTTTTTTTTATATATAACAACAATATCCAGACTTAAACCAGTGTGACAAAAATACTCTCTATCCACTACAAAAAAATCATATGCTTTGCCTACAACGATACAATACTCTAAACTCTTTCTTCTTTTATCACAAAAATCCCAAATTTGTACAATTGTGACAAAAAGATAGTATTGGTTTTACAATTGGTTTAATTTAGGATTATTAGTAAAATAAGAAAAAGTCGGTGTTATAGTATTAATCCAAGAAATTGTAGAGTGTATTTACCTCAGAAATTCTACCACAACTTGGTTGAGATCCTCAGATAATCATGAGATGAGATGTGTCTCTGGGCACACGCAAAAATCTGCAGAGAACAAGATAAATCTGTAAAACAATTGAAGAAATTTAGAATATAAGAAAATTCCTTCGAGAATATTAAGGAATTGCATTGGCTTTCGAAGGATCAAACCTTGAAAAGTTGACCTCGAAAGTAAAAAGTCAACTCTCGCTGGCGATTCCGCCTCTGCGGTTTGAAGTTGTCTTCTTCTTCCTTGAAACTCTCTCTGCGGTGCGCGTCCTTGACTCGAATCCCTTCGTCGTCCTTCTTGCTCTTTGTTTTTCTGATCTTGGCGACCCACCACATGTTTGAGTTTCTCAAGCCGTCTTATATGGCGATTTGTTCTGCGCTCATCTTCCACCTTTTTCCAGATGATAAGACCGATAGAGAAATTAACTCTGATTCCCTGATCTTGAGTTTATCATGTTAGGGGCGTTTCGATTTGTTTAGCGGGATTGATTCTATGGAGATGGCTAGAATTTGGAGGTATATTCATCTGTAGTAGTTGCTATGATTAGCCAGCCAGGTGTTCGTTAAAATTCCCCGGAGAAAATTGAGTTGAGCATCTCACCGGATAATCATCTTTTCTGAATACATACTAGAGATGATAACAGTGTAGTAGAGATGAAAGTAGAGAGGAACTTGAACGACCAGAGATTTACAGATTTGGTACCTGCACTGGTGTTGGTGTGTACTTAATTTGTACTTAATTTGTGGTCTGTACTTAATTTGTGGGAGGGCTTGTCAGGCTGTGGACCTCTGAGTCCATGATCAATTTCTGTGTTGGTGTGTGATGACGTACTGCTAGGTTGGTGCATCAGCTATACTCTATATCAGGCTGTGAATCACATTGAACCACAAATTTCCCATTTGAGCAGTTTATGCTAGTGTTGTCCAGAGAATTCTGTGATCTCCCAGTGAACATGCGTGCTCGCTCGAGTGCGTATGCTTGAAAGAATCCTTTTTTTACCTGGTCATCTATCAAAACACTTTGGTCAGGATAGTCCTTCATACTTTTATGGAAAATGACTTCCACCTTTAAAATTAGGAAGTCATTTTCCTTATTTTTAAGCTTGGTTTTTTCTTGTTGACTGCAGTCATTTTTCTTTGAACAGCTTATTTTCCCACACCAAACATTGAAAAATGGAAAAATAAGATTTCTGGTAAAATATTTTCCTCCAAACAAATAGAGCCTAAGTCAAAATCAAGTTTCGTCTTTCCAAACTACCCTTCGATCATAGTAGAGATATAACAGGTCTTTAAGGACCACGTATTTCATAGATAATCACCCATTTTCATCTATGCATAACCACCTAACCTTCTTTTTTCTTTTCGCTGAATCCCCTTTAACCTGGTTAACTATATATCCTAAAATCAATTTCTGTAATTCTTTCTTCTATATATTCTTTTTCTTTGTATTAATTTTTTCTCTCCACCTTCTTTCTTTGATTTTCCCATTCTAAGCTCTTTCCTTTCCTCCACCATAGGCAAACTTCGAACACCATCGACGCCACTTTCAATATCACGACTGCTGATCTTTCATCCGACACCGGCGAGCTTTGATGAAAATGGAGCAATGAAGAGAAGTTCTTTTTCCTGAAACAGCTTAGCAAACTGAAGGCTACGGAGACGAGCGAGTGGAGGCGACAGACTACCACCACCAACCGAAGGCATGGAAACTGATAACACAGCTTTGGGTGAACAATTCTCTGCTGAGGTTCTGGGTTTCGTCCGGCTTGCTATAGATCAGATAACGTCTGGCACAGCCAAACTTGAGCTGAAGTTTGAATCCGATTCATTTGGTGCTACAATTGCGGGGGAACTTGAAGAATGTATAGTTGAATTTGTTCAAGAGACGTTGAATAAGTGTTTCTTCGTAAGTGTTGTCTCTGGATGCTTGTTAGTGAATCCATTGGTAATTGACATTACACACTGCAAAATCAGCTACGATCCCTAGCAGATATAGCTTTTCTTTCTTCGTTTTCATAGGTGGCAATTTATTGAAAGAAGTAGGTGAAGTCTAGGTTAAAAGGAAAAACAAGCAAGGGAGAGAGCAACAAAGGGAAGTTGGGTTTACATGGGGTGGTTCAATCCCCTGTTCAAGCAAAAAACAGAGCCAATCCGGGTGCTGTAGGTTGGGAGGGAGGGAGGGATTTGGGTGCTTTTATGCTGTCTAGGAAATGTGGATGTGTAGTATGTGCCTTTCATAAAGATGTGCAGCGGGTGATAGGTTTTGCCAGGTTAATTAAATTGTTACAAGCTTCAATCACCGGGATAGGACTCTTTCGCTGGGTTTCATGAGGCGGTTGAAGAGGCAAAATCAAAGACGAACGAAGAAGATGCAATGAGATGGCAAGCCACCAGGAAAGGTTGCTTGACAGTCAAGTCCTTTTACCACTTGTTAACTTTGGCACCTAGGGAGAATTGGAAACCAAATTTACTTGAAGCGTGAGAGTAATATGAACATTGGTTGTGCCCAACTGGTTTGGTGACTATTTTCTTTGGACCTGTGGCCTATGGATACGAAAAAGAAAAAATCATGAGAAACACGGAGTTTACATAAGTTATTCAGTAGAATAGAGACAAAATCACAAGAAGCTGATTGCCAATTTTGATTTCTGAGGGCTTCTCAACAGTTTAGGGATCTCCTTTTATCCTTATGTGCCGTAACATTTATAAAAGAAAATGACCCAGAGGCCAAAACTCCTGGAACGTTCTTGAATGTTTGTGTGAAGCCTCATTAATGAAAGATAAGCTTCTTAGGTACCCATGATAGGACACGCTGGAATGAGCAACATGTAGTTTCTCAAAGTAGTAGTTGTTTTTGCATTACTATTGTTAGAGCCATATCAGTTTAACTGTTAGGTGGGATTTGCATCTGTCTTACAGGATGAGTATCTGGTGATAATCATTGCGTGGAAGTTTAGGATCAGTATATTATACAGGATCTGCAAGATCTTGACCATATAATTTTGAGACATGCATTTGTTCATGCATTCGTTCCATTAGTAGCTGCATATTGATACTGAAATACTTCTACTGCTGGCAACTTGATGCTGATTTCCTCTTGAATTGCCTTTATGCATACATGCATGCATGAGAGAATTTCTGACTCTTATCCTCATTATTTTTTTTGCTCCTAACAAGTAACAAGACCTATTTGCTTTTCTTATATAAGGCAAAGCTTGCATTGGACAGTCTTGAAGTTCCAGTTGGTTAAGATACTAGTTTTCAGTACATATGTTACTTTATTTTCTAACTAAGATGATTAGTATTTTAGTCTTAATTAGTGAATGATTTCAGATTGTACTCTTTGATTGAACGCTGTATGATTGTTGAGGATGGCAACATTATTGGGGCAGGAAGAAACTGGACTAGAGACACATAATGTATGTTTATCATTGCTTCTCCACCCCCTTCTATAAATTTTGGCCAACAGCACTTTGTTTTTGTTCCGAATTGATACCCTTGAATGATCCACTCATAGTTTAGTGTCAGTCATTTTATGTTTGTCCCTTTATTAGGTGATGAATAATATATCTGATCAAATCTGCTAATGAGTGGAATTTTTCCATGCATTATTAGGCTGTAGGAGTTTTGGTTCCCATTACTCTTCATAAAATATTGCTACGGCTAACAATAACAATAATCTTGCTTTATTATACACAACGTTTTATGTTTTTCATTTGCCGTTATGCTCTGTCTGGAGCCATAGTATGGTCTTTATTTGCTTTTGGGAAGTTCCTAAGATTGTTCTCTTATGCTGTATCTAGCTAGACTTTTGGTATACTTATATGTTCTAAAAATGCATTATGACTAATGTATTGCCTTTTAAGATGTAAGAACCTGCTCCTTGGGCATAGTTCTTCATAAAAAGATCACATTTACACAACTAGTTTTTTTTTTTTTGATGACCCAGGAACCCCCCGCACGGCCGACAGCCGGAGGGGTAAACCTGGGGTGACGCTAGCGCAGGACCCACCACCACGGCGCCACACTTAAGAATCCCTAACGACTACGCTGGGGTTCGAACTCTGATCTCTTCGTGGGGGGATGAGAGCGCAAGCCAACGCAGCCGCTGCAGGCGGTGGTGAAAATAATCTCTTATCTAATAGTCTATTTCTATAATCATTTATAGTCATGTGGTGAAAATACAGTGCTACATATGATTTTATGGATAGTGATGAATGATGCAAAAAATATTTGGCCCTTTTATAGTATCTTGTAGAGCTTAATAAAAAATGCAAAGGCACCTTGCTACAGGGGTATATATAAAAATACTGTTAGAAAAGGCGAAGGTGGCTAATCCAATAAGAAGCCTCTTTTTCCATGTGAGATTCTCAGCAACTTCAAGCGAGTAAAACTTGTTCACTTCATGAAGTATATGCGTTGATCAATCTTCTATATGCCCTTAAACCGAGAAATATAGTATCTTCAAAGAAGTATGATTTAACTATGAGGAAATTATGCTTTCTGATATGCCAGGGGCAATGTACTTAATAAATAGAATCTCTTTTCTTGCTTAATAGTTGTAATTATCTCTTCTTGCATTCATGAGAGCATGTGCCTGAAATATTGTGGTGTACGGCTTGTGTTTCCAGTATGATTTTTCATGTCTCACACTGTTATGAACTAACATTTTATCTATCCTAAGCTTGTTCAGAACCCATCAATTTTTAATCCGTCTTTGTTGACGTAAAAGTTAAAACGTAGTGAAACAGGATCTGTTTTATTGTGATTTGAGCAGTACATGAAGTAGCTAATCTAGATTATGGACAGTGTTTATCTGCTCTAAGTGTTAGTTTTGAAAGAACAAGCTCAAGTACTGGGGGAAGAAGCAAGAGATTTACCAAGGATGCATCTGAAGAAAAAGTTTAGGGGGGAAAAACCATGAAAACTCATACTTTTAGAGCTTGAAATTTATAGTTATGCTGCTCTAAATAATCTGATTATGAGTCAAAAGCATTCTGGGAACATGAACTTGCTCATTGCCTTTCTGAATACAACATCAAGCAAAAAGATTCATCTCACAGATAAAGGACCGCCCTGCTCAATTTCCTCCTCTGCAGCTCAAAAACTAACCCTAATTATTACATAGTTTCGTGATAGAGAGAAAGAGACTGTTGTTATGACGGTGAGCATGGTTCCTATGCAATGTTTGGAAGACCTAGCTGATTGAAACCCATCCTAGCCAGTACAACTATTTACAGATCTTATCTCTCAATCAGATTACTGGTACCAGGATTTCTCTGAAGAGAAGTTGCCTATATGAATCAAAAGCCTATATGTATTGCCCTGTTTACTGCTTCTTGTTTGTTCTCCGAGGGCATTAGGTTTGATGTTGAAGAGAAAATATAGAACGAACCAAAGGCATTGTTAAAGTGAAAAATTTTAAGCCATAGGCCCAAACAGACACCTATGTGAAATTTGATGCAAGAATTTTGCCCAGGTCAATGCCACTTATTAGAGCCTAGTTACTGTCAATTGAATCATATGGTACACTTAAGATATAATTGCCTTGCATGAAAACCTATTTCATGAAGTACAGACATTTCTCGAAATTGATATTCTTAAGACCAAAATGTAAAACTTCCTAGACTAAACATATTCTCCTATCGGCGAACTTGTTTTTGCTTAGATAGTACCTTCTTTCCCAAAGTGCTTTGTCGATTAGTCTGCTAAATTCTCTCTCGCATGATATTTGGACATGTTTTGCAAACGAAATCTGTCTCGGGTTTCGAGCTGATGGACTAGGTAAAAATGCAGAATCATCGGAAATATTGGCTGGTTTCCGCAGAAATTTCATCTATGTTCCCCCTTTCAAATGTCAGCCTGATTTATGAATGTTTCCAACTTCTTTGTTGTTTCTCTTGCAGTATTGGGAATTCGGTATTAAAGGGTTTCAAATGTTGTGGAGGTATAGTGGCATCAGAAGCCATTTCTCTTTTGCGAGATTTTTATGAACGAGGAAACCTTAATGGGTATAAATGGAGATCTACCGTTTTAACTAGTTGAAATGTATGTTCGAAAGAATATTATTTCTATTTACATCAGATAGCCTAAGGGAAATGGTACTTTTTCAATGGACCCATAGTTAAATGCCCTTTTTAAGAAGCTTTTATGAGCATAATACAGAAATTGTATTTTTTTCAACCAGAGTGTTCTTTATCAATCAATGAAGTTGAGCATTGTGCCTGCTAGCAACATCTCCCTGAAAGACCCTTACGGAAGAATTTATCTTGTAGATTCTAGTTCGACGGTCTTCCTAGCACTAATCCCCTTCCTCTCTCTCGCACATTTGTCCATATGTAAATCGTGTGCTGCGGTGAAGATATGTTGTTGTATCCTTGGTTTGGAGAATTATCTCCACATCCCACGTAAATAATGCTGGCCCGATGAAAGTTTTATAATGACTAAGGGTTAGTTAAATAGCAAGCATAGAACTAGTGGGTCATTGGTTGGATAAGAACCCATTCAGAAGTTTTCTCCATAAAGTGCTCAAGAGTGCTCATCTTGAGATGGTGCGGATATCCAGGCTAACACTATGTATAGTTGCTTGAGTGGAGCAATGTTGAGTCTACTATACGGCGGTCAATTTAATCTTTAACCTTTCAATTGTGTCATTTTAATCCTGAATCTTTTGGCAATTTGCCAATTTAGTCCTTTACCTTTCCATTGTGTCAATTTAGTCATAAAACTTTTCATGATTTGTCAATTTAGTCTTATACCTTTGAACGATTTACTAATTTAGTCCTTCCGGTCCAATTTTAGCTGGAAATCACTGACGTGGCGATCTAGTCAGCGTTAGCTATCTTACGTGGTACGATCGATGCTGACGTGAACAGTTTACAATTTTTTAAAATTTTATAATTTTTTTCTTTTTCTTTTTCTTTTCTTTTACTTTTCTTTTCCTTTTTCCCTTTTTCCATACGCCGGCCATCACCAGGCCTCATCAATGGCCAGCAACCTCAAGTAAGGGCGCCCTCACCCACCTAGGTGAGGGTGGCGAGGGTGATCCTCGCCCGAGGTCAGAGAAGGCCCTTGCAAGCATAGGCTTGGGCGTCCCTCGCCCAAGGCCAGCAAGGGCGGCACTCGCCTGAGGCCGATGACCTTCACCGGCCATCGATGAGGCTCAGCCTTGGAGAGAAAAAAAAAAGGAAAAAGAAAAGAAAGAATCTAAAAAATTTAAAAAAAATACAAAATTTGTACATGTCAATGTCGGCCGTGCCATGTAGGACTCCGGCGTTGACTAGATCGTCACGTTAATGATTTCTTGTCAAAATTGACCGGAAGGACTAAATTGGCAAATCGTTAAAAGGTTTATGAATAAATTGACAAATCATCAAAAGTTTTAGGACTAAATTGACACAATTGAAAGGTAAATGACTAAATTAGCAAATTGTCAAGGTTTAGGACTAAATTGATACAATTAAAAGGTTTATGAATGAATCGGCCACTATACAATAGGTTTAGGACTTTTTAGTCAATTTTCCCTTCCTAATTAGGTAAACTATTCACCATCTACTTCTTATATCATGCAAACATAGACATGCATAGCCACTATGAAATCCACGTTTGAAACTAAAACAACTATGAAATCCTCATCTGGAACAAATTCTAATGGATCGAAGTCTCACACGAGGACAACGGCAAGTAGCCTTGCAAAACAACGATGCCAGGGAATTTTTTCATATAATTTTGGGGTGGATATAAAGATACTTGAAACTTGTTTCAAATATGTTGCGATAAGAAATTTGGTTTAAATACAAAATACGTACTTCGCGAAGAAACATTGTATTGCGCTTTTTTCCTCTGGAAAAAGCCAAGGTATGTACGGGGCAAGTTCCACATTTACCTCTCAAAATCCCTTCTTCCTTCTAAAGGTACGTCCAGACACTTCGCTCCCTTTCTTTTCCTATTTTCTTTTCAAAATTCTCCTTTCTGGGAAATTACACAAATTGTTCACTCCGACCACACGCGAAAGTGAGCAAAGCTGCTGCTCTATTGAAAATTCCTTGCTGTGATGGACAATGTCGTGATTGATTATTCTTAACGTTGCCAATTTCGCAATTGAAGTTTGCCTCCTATTTTACGACACACGCATTCTTTCTTCTTTTTTCTTTTGGGTATAATAATGAGCTTCTAGTTGCAGAAATTGGAAATAAACCCATAAACAACCTCCCATTATCGGAAGTGGGAATTGAACCCCTCACTCCCCGTTCCGAAAGAGAATGGTTGCCATTAGGACATCATCCTAGTGGTTACACAACATGCATTCTTCACTTTCACATTAACCACTAGATATTCTAATTTGTCTTCACATGAGTTTCCTCTCTCTCTCTCTCTCTCTCGTCAATCTTGGCGTGCTGCAATTGAAGAATGGAAATGTGGGAGAGAAGGGGTTCGGTGATTTCGGACCCTTTGTCATCATTGAATGTCTGGCATTTTTTAGATACTTCTTTTTTCTTTGCTTGTATACTTAATTGTGCGTGTGATTATGTATCTCTTGAGTGGTCCTGTGTTAAATTATTATTGAGCAAAGAAAAAGCAACTTCTCATAGACTGGGGATGCCATTTCGAGGAAGCCAGCAAAGTTTTTTTTCTTATTTTTATTTAATATATTTGTGAGCCTATGACTATTCACTCCTGTTGGATATTTTGTCGGCCATTTGGCTTGTTTACCAGTCAAGTCATCGACAACTTAACAATAAATTCAATGTCAAATAAAGAAACCTGTGTCAGTAAGACAATCCAATTAGTGGTAGGCGATCTTAAGTGAAAATAAGCCAATGTGTTCACACTTAGTAGATATTTTGGTCCATCCTTAAGCACCATCATTTGTTGACCCTACCCAAGAAAAGTCATCCATCTCTGTCCTCCATTACAAGAATAAATAAAAAAGATCAAATGGCGAACGAACTTCCTAAAAACACAGTGCCAAATCTTAAGCTAATATTCGTAGCCGATTCCTATACTCCATCATCTAATGGCTTCTTTATTGAAACCCAAAAGGAATTACGATGTCTTTTTGAGTTTTAAAGACACGGACCTACGTAACAACTTCCTCGATCATCCCTACAAAGCTTTAGATCATAATGGAATATAAACTTTCGTTGATAGAGAGGAACTGAGTAAGGAAGACCACATATCGACGGCACTTATGAAGGTCATCACTACGTAAAAATGACCATGAGAATACTTTCAAAAATCGTAAATAACAAGCTACACACATACTGAATTTAATGTAAAAGCAAATCTAACGCAACAGAAACGTGCTGCATGAAGCAAAACCATGAAGACAAACAACGAGGTCACTCCGGGATACTTCAAGGCGCCGAACATGGATGAAACATAAACTGTCTAATACCATCATGGAAAGGGAACAACTAGGCAACATAATTCATCCCTAGACAAGTTCATGCGAAGGGGATTAAAGACATAGCAAATTTCATATCAAAATAGCGTGAGAAATGAATTCTACACCTTTTGACTCTCAAGCTTTTTCTTCCACTCATCGCTTTGTAATCTTGTCTGGTTCTGATTTTCCATTACTTTCCAACTCTCACTCAAAAATGTCTTTTTTTGAATTCCCCCGCCACAGAAAGCCATCCTCCCTTGAAGCTCACGATCGGTTTTAATTTTGTAAAGAGTCCCCATCTCTCGTATTTATCTCTTTTAAAAAAAGAACCACCGAATCCTTTCTCATTCTGTCTCCAAAGCTCACGGACAGATCACTTGACCGAATCAATCTTTTCAAAATCCAGATCGCCTTGTTTGCTCTCTTTTGTCCATCAACCGAGGGTTCTCTCTGGGTGGGAAAATTGGGCGTTGTTGCTCTTGCAGAGCATAGCCCAATCACACCAATCGATCGCTATTTCAACTAAATTTATTTATTTTCTTCAATGCTCAAGGCTTCGATACTTTGCAAATTGAAAAATTTTCTACTGGAGCGAGTACTAACCAAGAGTAGTCCATGTGATCAAATATTGGTAAAAAAATTGGGTACCTACAATAATAATTGCAAAGAGAGAAGTACTTGTATCCGTTCAGAAAATCTAAAATCTCATGCAAAGCAAATAGTAAAGAATGCAAAAGTAATAGAAGGCCACCATGAATCTATGACAATGATCTTTTAGATGTACAACTTTATAGATCTGGCTTGGCGTTAACACTCTCGATTTCGAGAAGAGCTCCTAGGAAGAAGAGATATATGCTCTCGTACTGCACTTGATGAGGAAGAAAAAGTGACCAGTTTCCCATATTTGATGCGTCTCTGTAGGGGTTTTTTGGATAATTATTAGGAAATATTAAGTATTAATGGATGATATAGATGAATGAGAAGAGAAAGGGGCAAGGAAGAAAATGAACAAATTTATTACCTAAAATATAGAGTAATCCTTGAGGCAATTAGGAAAATTGTAGAAAATAAGGAGAATCCTAGAAAGCCACTTCCACAATAATAGAAGCTATTTCATGAACTTTTAGTAATCCAAATGGCCACCATTTGAGGATAATAAACTAGATTAGTTTGTTTGTAATTATATAATAATATAGATAGAGAAATGGAGCAAGACAATGCCAACAATAGTGGTAGAAGAATCCATTCATACCTAAACAGAATCTTCGATTGACCAATTGGTCTTGGCCGCTAATACCGAGGCACTAGGCCAACCACCGGGGTCTTGGGCTTAAGCGTCAGGGTCACGAGGATGACCAGGGATCCCCGGACCAGATTGTCGAGGTTATGAGCTTGACCCTTGGGTCCTAGGTGTTTTGAAGTATAATGTTCTTACCGTCTCACTCACAAAACCTTATAGACAATCTCAATTGGGGTGAAGAGAAGCAAATATACTAACACTAAGCTAGCCCTCGAGGTCCAATCTAGCGATTGCGGGTCTGCATTCTTTCAAATCATAGTCCTTGCCGACACCGTTGCACCCACCAATGAATGTTGTCGTGAGCTCGTGAAGGCGGGGAAGAACTGCCATGATCAATTCGTGGAGTTGATCCTCTCGACCCACAAGCCGATCAGGGGGAAAGTATCCGATGTCCATAGGAGGAGCAATGAGGCATGGAACAACTGCATTGCAGCTGTATCCCCTCTCGAGCCCGCTCGTTGAGAACTATTCCTATTTTATAGTACACTAAACGTGTAAAATAAAAGAGACGAAAGAACGATAATTTTTCTATTGGATTCTTCTCAAAGAATTTTCCTATTTTTTATGCCTCTTAAGCAGAAGCGCAATAGTGGATGAATCATATTTTTAGTGTTCAATGTGCTTAGAAACTTGTAATTTTTTTAAAATGATATGCAAAATACAATCTATCAAAGTTTGAAAATATCTTCCAAATGAAAAATCCAAAATTTTGAATCTCCAATTCATTAGGTAATCTGATTCCACAGCCAACAAATAAGACCTAAGTTGAATTCTTTCACTCGTATAAGTGGATATCTATGATTCATTTATTTCTCAATGCTTTTCCTTACCATTGTTGGCCTAACCTTTTCATCATAACAAAGCTGGAAGCGTCGGCTCCTCGTCTTCTCCCGGTTGTTCACATTCTTCGTGACTATCTCGAAGCGTCGTTCCACTAACTCATCAAGCTGGAAACTTTTTCCCTTCACATTAGAAAAATTTGATAGGCTTGACTTAAAAGTTGTCACTCTTCTTTTCTTCCGGTGCTAAGAGAAAAAGAAGATGCCGTGTCTCATGGTGAAGAAAGCCTTGTTCATTGGGCAAAGGGTTCTCCATGAGGGTTTGACCATATTGGATTTTGTGCAATCCAAATCTCTTGACCGTATTTTGCTCCTTAAAAAATCCTCTAGAAAAACGGGTTGTTTTTTCATCAAAGTCCGCTCTCTTGGCCGTCCTTGACTCATCTGATCCTCATCTTCCTCATCTTGATAGTTTTTGATCTAAACTTCCACAATTCTTGGAATTGTGATCCAACTTGTCCGAATCATATCTTAATCAACAGCAAGGAGTTATGACCAATTCCACTATCTTGGAATCATGTCCAATCCTGCTATCTTAGAGTTAAGACCATCTCCCGCAATCCTAGAGTTGGGTCCAATTGCACTATCATGAAATTGAAGCTAACTGCCATGATTTTGGAGTTATGAATTCTAATTCATCTCGTATGTCGAGCCGTCCATTAGGCCAATTAAAATGAAGAAGTTCAAGTGTGAGACTAATTTAAGCAAATGTTTTTGTTTAAGCATCCAATCGCACCACTATCGATAAACTCGCTTATTAGTTTTCTCATGAAATGAATGAAAAGTATCCAAGCAAAAATTTATGTGTCAATACAAAGTTAAGACGTATAAATTTTTAAAAACTGATTCTTTTGACATTTGGCGAGGAATGTTGTGATTATCTGACTATATACAAAACGTATATTTGTCTTGTGATTTATATGTCATTTGAGTAGTCATGTGTTAAATTATTACTCAGTAAAAAGGAAACCACTTAGAGACTGGGGATGCCATTTCGAGGACGCCAGCAAAGTTTTTCTGATTAGCGAGCCTATGACCAGGGCACAAGAATCCACCACACCAAAGTTGTTTCTCCACTACTTTTGTCGGCGACAAAGAAGCTTGTGTCGATCAGATACTCCGAATAACACGGGGGTGAAAATAAGTCCACATGTTCACACTTATGACAGATCTTGGTCCATACTTAAGCACCGTGTTTTTCTCAATGATATATTGTCGTAAAAGCGCTATTTTGTGCAAATTACTCTATATCAAAATTGCTATTCCAGGTCAAGGCCAAAACTTAATTTGTTCATAGCACTTGCAGATTTTTTTTATGGGTTTGCTAGTAATTATGCGGATAAAAAAATTGAAATAGGCTTGACCTATATATAGTTAGTTGTTCATATAATTTTATATCTTTTGAGTAGTCATGTGTAAAATTATTTATTTTGCGAAAAAAAAACAACACCTTGGAGGTTGGGAATGCCCTTTCGAGGGAGCCAGAAAAGTTTTTTTATTTTATTTATTAGAGCCTTTGACAAAAGCTAACCTAATGACATGAAATACTTCAATTACAGAAAGAAAAATGAAGACTAAACAGATCAAAGCCATTTCCTCGAAGCTGATATGCGGTCTTCAGTGAAAATAAGTCCATGTGTTCATACCTTTTACATATCTTGGTCCATACTTCCGCACCATATTTTTTCCGAAGTTTTATATTATCAATAGATGTAAACTTATTTTTTGCTGGTACACTAGATTGATCGTGGTTATGTGGTAAATCCCCATATGGCAAGGAAAGAACAACCTCTCAGAGGTTGGGGATGAAATTTCGAGGAAGACCACCAATGTTGTTTTTATCAGCGGGCCTATGACCTAGGTTACGAGAATCCACCACCGTAAAGTCGTTTGTCGGTCCGTGCAATAAGCGAGTCCACGAGGACCAGTACCGATCAACACTGCTTACTAATCTTGTCGGCCACAGATATGCGGTCTTCAGTGAAAATTAGTCCATGTGTTCACACTTTAGATGTCTTGGACCATGCACCGTCATTTACCCGAGTTCTAAGAAAAGTCACGCATCTCTTTCTTTTCATGTTGGATAACAGAGTTAAAGAAATACGTGAGGGGTCGAGATTTCTCCGAAATCTCCATTCGACCGGCTGAATACCGACTCGAATCCTACCATGGTGGATTTTTGAATATCCCAAATGGAAGATGGATAGCTGATCTCGCAGTTGATGGGTGAAATATTTCATTGATCTAAATCGAAAACCCTCTAAATCATTTCAAATAAATTATGTTGCCTCTGCCACAAATCCAGAGTTGAGACACTGCCTCATGCTTAAACTAAAAACAGCCACCCCTTTTTTTTTTTGTTGCCGCTTTGCTCGTCTTCAAAATTGCCTCTGGAATTGGGACCCGCTACTTTTTGCCTTGAGATTTTTATTCTGCGTTCGAATGGGGATATATTGGACATTTCACCTATGGCAAATTAGGAAAGAAAAACTTATTCTCGCATAAAACCTTTCATAGACACCACGCAACAAAGCTGGAAGAGTCGTCTCATGGTCCTCCACATTCTTCATGACTATCTCGAAGCGTCGTTCCTCTGACTAGTAAAGATGAAAATTTTCTCCCTTCGCTTTAGAAAAATTTCATAGGCTTGACTTAAAAGTCGTCACTCTTCTTTTCTTTTGGTGCTAGGAGAAAAAGAAGACGCCTTGTCTCACGGTGGAAAAAGCCTCGCTCGGTGCACAACAGGACCGACCGTAACCTCAAAACGTTCAAACTTTGACTTGGATTTGACGAAAAGAAATTCGAGGTTGAGAATTTATAATCTTCCATCGATTTAGTTCAATTTTTGTGCAACTCGCTGACCAAATTCCTCTTACACCTATAAATAGATCATAATAATTAGAACTCGTTCTTAGGCCACAATATCATCTACTGCGATCGAGGGATCAGGAACATGGCTAAAAATCGGATCCACTTGCAACATTATGATCATTCCCCTTACTTCACAAATTCATTTAATAAATTCGGTTTACAAAGGATGATTGGATCGTACACATTACATAAGGTGGGTCTTATGCGATGTCTATCCTTTCAACAGAGGAGATTTAGCGAATCGTGATTAGGCAGGTGATATTATTTCCATCGAATTCTCAAAAGGACAGCTCGTATGCATAATATGTCACGCCCCGAACCCTATCGAGCTCACAACATCCACCACTGGTCGATTTATGCGACAACCCAGGAATTATCGCCGATCTCAATTATAATCATCAGAGATTTAAATCCACAACGGAAACCACAATTAACCCGGACAAATAAAACTGGGAAAAAAAAGAGAGAATATACATATTCTTTTCTCATTCGAACTTATACCATAATATTTACAGTCTTAAAAACCTTAATATACATGTGCACACCGTATTAAAACCATCGAAATCCAAAAAGGATTGATGACCTGGCATCCTACCCTAAAAAATGGTACTCGCAAAAAGCCTAACTTCTACGCCCCTACACTATCCTTTTCGCCCCTTACTCGGAGTCCATTCAGAATCTGACTCATCATCATCGGAGTCTGAACTCCCCTGATCCGTTTGCTCCTCCGAAGACTCCGGCTCCGCCTCAATCACAATCGGATGATCAATGTCACCCGACTCAGCTGGAATAGCATTCTGGTACTCCTCGGCTAGAAAATCAAAGAAATTGATCTCAGGTACGTAGTTGGGATCCATGTATTCCTTAAACGGGAGTATATACTCCGGGTCTCCTACAGGCTCTTCCGACTCCTCCGACTCGTTCTCGGGTTCTGCCTCGGGCTCTACTTCCTCTGGTTCTTCTTCCTCTGGTTCCTCTTTCTCTGTTTCCTCTTCGGGGATGGGTTCTAAGTCTATGTCCATCGGGTCATCCTCAGCTTGCGATGCTTCGGGCTCGGGCTCATACTCAGCCTCCGAAGATCCCTGAGCGGCGGGTGCTGGATGCATCCCAGATTGCGCTACGCTAACCTCCGTACTGGTCAACTCTCCATCAATCGGGGGTACGGCAGTCGGGTCCCAATCCCCAACTAAATCAAACGGAACATCGAAACCCCTAACGGGCCCGAACTCATCCCCGGCTTGATCCCGGAAGAACCAGGCAGTGTACTTCTGCTCCTCCCAAAGGGGTAAACCTACTTCTAAGAAAATGGTAGTAGTGTGCTTAATCCAGGTCATTCCATCACCCATCGGAAACTCTAAAACTTCTAGCTCGGTGTGCACAGGTACTCCAAAACGTTCTGGCGGCGGTGGCGGAGGATTCATGGCTCAGGTCGGGGTTCTGAAAATATTGGTTGAAACAACCATGAGAACACTTCTCAGCAAGTTCACCCCTAAACCCCACCTAGGCTATCACGTACCTCCAGACAATTTCTCAAACACAATCACATGCACCATTATCACAAAGCAGGCACATCAGTACAATCACAAGCATGCACAATTCTTATGTCATGCACTCATTCCGTTCTCACTATCTCGTTTCCTCATGCCTCGCTAGTGACCCGCGTTACAGTACACGCCTCAGGTACACTGGGACCTCTTTCCACAACACTTCCGGGCCCGCGTAAACGTACACGCCTCAGGCCATGTTTCTTGCCCGCGTAAACGTACACGCCTCAGGCTCAACACCTACCACCTACTACGCAACCTGCATTAAAGTACACGCCTCAGGCTGGCAGTCTTCCGGTAATACCGGGCATCGTCCCGCGTAAACGTACACGCCTCAGGACGGCACAATTTCCACGAATTCATATCAAACCACATCCACTTTCTTACTCAGGCATATGCTCAACAAGCAATTTCCACACACAACTGGCCAATCACACGTGGCCCGTGCACGCATCAATTACACATGACCCATGCTCACTCAGCATTTGACAAGGCCAATTTTAATAATTAAATCAGTCTGGCCCACGCGTGCATCCAACAGCATATTTCAATCAGGCAATTACACAACCATGCACTCAATTTCATCACAAAAATTCGGTCACAGTCCAAACACACCATAAACGCACAATTCGCCATTTTTCTCCAACCAAATGGCGTCAAATCGATTCCGGTCCTTCACGAGACTTTCTCGCCATTAAATGTCGGTTCTAAAAATGCAACTTACGTCCCGATCGGCCCATCACAGCCCCGTGAACAGTAGTCCACAGCTCACTGTTGTCCTCCAATTTCCAATAAAAATTGTCCGAATTAAATCCTAGGGCCCGCCACATAATTCCACTCCTAAATCATGCAATTCCGCACTTAACGTATACCCAATTTCACCCAAAAATCTCCCATCGATACCTGAAGTCCTAAGTTGGGTTTAGAGCGCGACTTACCCGCGTTCTAGACTATCGCGGCTAGAACGGAAAGCGGCGGCACTTAATCGGGAACGGCGGCGACGGTGTACGGCTCCCGGCGGGCGGCGATCGGCTTGGGCGGCGACGGCGCGGCTTGGGCGTGACCGGCAAGGCTCACGGCCACACGGGGAGGAGAGGAGAGAGAGAGACGGACGGCGTGGGGGTCGGGAGCGGCGGATCGGTGACGGCGTGGCGGTGGACGGCGCGGTGGCGGAGACCGGCGGTGATGGTTCGGCGGCGATCGGCAAGGAGAGAGAGAGAGCACGGGGGGGGGGGGGGGGTTTCACGGTGGAGGGGGAAGCCGAATGGGAAGGGGGAGAGAGAGAGAGAGGAGAGAGAAAGTTCATTGGACCTAAATAGTGAGTTTTGACTCACTTTGGCAAATTACCAAAACGCCCTCGTCTAATCTTTTTGATCCAACGGTCCGGATTCGATCTAATCTTGAAACCGACGGCCCAGATCGAATCTTACCAAAAATATCCAAGGGCACTCTTGTAATTTCTCAAAAAGTCCAAGGGCAAAATTGTCTTTTCCAACTTTTAGGGAAAAATTACCAAAATGCCCTTGCCCTTTAAAACTAACCCTTTAATAAATTCCAAGGGTAAAATGGTCACTTTCTCCGTTTCTCGCCGAAATCAAACTTTTCTGAAGGATTCGAGCACATCCAAAATTGCACGTTCCATCCGCAACGTCGTCCTAACGTCCCGTTGTGACTTCCAAATTTTTCCATTGTCCGATTTGGGCTAAACTAAATAATCAAATTTTATCAAACGCAACTCGAGCGTTTCTCAAACTAACGGGCGGCTTGTTGGGGAAATTCGCATATTCGACCCGTGACTGACAATAATTCAGGTCACGTGCAAATTTATTCGGGTCGCAACGACTTCGATTGTCATTAAAATTGCGAGGATCAATTACTAGATCCGAGGGGTACGATCGTTCGGTATAGGTTCAGAATAATTCGTCAAGTCATTTCGCGGTCCGGCGGAATCACCCGCGATCCATTACTATTACAGTGGCGAATTGACCCATAGCTATCCTTGGATCGGCCAACAGTGGCTCAAAATATCACCTCGACGATTTCATGGTCGAAAATCAATTCACGATCGAATTTTCTTTTAGTCGTACGAATTTAAATCCCTAATTAGCCTTTCCCTAATGGTTAGTATCCCAGGAATGATCAGTTCCGGGCGAGAACTAACTACGAGTACATTTATAAAACTCAGTATTTTATAATCTCAAATGGACTGATTTTCAGGATGTCACAACTCTTCCCCCCTTACAAAAATTTCATCCTCGAAATTTACAAATCTCACCACTACCCAATATTTACAATTCCTACTACTACTCAAACAACTGGGGGTATTGACATTGCATCACCTCTTCACTTTCCCAAGTTGCGCCTTCAGTCCCGTGGTGCTCCCAAATAACTTTGACCATCGGGATTGTCTTGTTCCTCAACACTCGCTCCTTACGATCTTCGATTCTTACCGGTCTCTCGACATAAGACAATTTGTCATTAACTTCGATCTCCTCATAATTCAATACATGCGTCGGATCCGGTTCATATCTCCTTAACATCGATACGTGGAACACATTATGCACTTGTGATAAATTCGGCGGAAGTGCAAGACGATATGCCAAATCCCCGATCCTTTCTAAAATTTCAAAAGGTCCCACGTACCTTGGACTTAACTTACCCTTCTTACCGAACCTGGATAGTCCTCTCATGGGCGATACCTTAAGAAACACGTGATCCCCTACTTGAAACTCCAAAGGTCTTCGCCTTCTGTCTGCATAACTCTTTTGATGGCTCTGCGCTGTCTTTAGTCTTTCGCATATAATCTTAACCGCCTCAATCGACTGCTCCACTAACTCTGGCCCGGTTATAGTCCTTTCTCCCACTTCGTCCCAACACACGGGCGTTCTACAAACTCTACCATATAGTGCTTCAAAAGGCGTCATTCCAATGCTCTGCTGGAAACTATTATTATAAGCAAACTCTACTAAGGGTAGTTGCTCTTCCCACTTACCCTAGAAATCCAGCACACACGCCCTGAGCATATCCTCTAGGTCCTGACGGAATAGTCAACACTGGTGCCGTTGTCAATCTATGCTTCAATTCCTGAAAACTCCTCTCACATTTATCTGACCAATCAAACCTCGTTTCCTTTTTCAACAAATGGGTCAACGGCGTTGCTATTGCCGAAAATCCTTCCACAAAACGATGATAATATCTAGCCAAACCTAGAAAACTCCGAACCTCGGTTACCGTCGTTGGTCTAGGCCATTTCATCACAGCTTCGATCTTCGTCGGGTCAACTGAAATTCCTTCCCCAGAGATTACATGACCGAGAAAAGCTACTCGACTGAGCCAGAATTCGCACTTGCTAAACTTAGTATATAGCGCGTTCTCCCTTAAAGTCTGTAGGACCTTACTCAAATGGAATTCATGTTCCTCGGAACTTTTCGAATATACCAATATATCGTCTATAAAAACGATCACAAACTGGTCTAAGAATTCTTTGAACACCCGATTCATCAGGTCCATAAAGGCAGCATGGGCGTTCGTCAATCCAAACGGCATTACAGTAAACTCATAATGTCCATACCTCGTTCTGAATGCCGTCTTTGGGATATCCTCCGTCCTAATCCTCAACTGATGATATCCTGTTCTCAAGTCAATTTTAAAGAACACCGAAGCCCCTTGCAACTGATCAAACAAATCATCAATCCTCGGCAAGGGATATTTATTTTTAATCGTCACCTGATTCAGCTGCCTATAATCATTGCACAACCTCAATGATCCATCTTTCTTTCTCACAAATAACACCAGCGCTCCCCACGGAGACGCACTAAGACGAATAAATCCCTTATCCAACAATTCCTGCATCTGCACCTTTAACTCTTTTAACTCCGACAACGACATCCTATAAGGTGCTTTCGAAATTGGCTCGGTCTCAGGTGCCAATTCGATTACAAATTCTACCTCCCTCGCTGGTGGTAGTCACGGCAATTCCTGAGGGAACACATCGGGATACTCGCACACCACAGTTATATCCTCAAGCCTCGGCTCTTCGGCCGTTGAATCAACTACTGCCGCTAAAAACCCTTGACAACCTTCACTCAGCAATTTCATCATTTCTGGCGACGAAATCCATGGAATCGAGGGTCCTCCTCGACTTCCCACAAATTTAAATTCCGGATGTCCAACAGGATTCAATTGGATCACCCTACTACCACAATCCATTACGGCCTTCTTCTTAGACAGCCAATCCATGCCCACTATCACATCAAATTCATACATGTCTAGAACTGCTAAATTAATCATTTCCTCCCTATCCCCAATCACAATCTTACAGTTTGGACAACCCAACGAAATCAGCATCTTATCATTCAAGGGAGTGGTCACACATAATACCACATCAAGCAATCGCGGTTCCAAATCAATTAAATCAACAAACTGTTTCGATACGAAAGAATGTGACGCCCCATGGTCAAATAAAGCATACGCAGCATGGTTGCACAGAGAAATCATACCTGTGACAACCCCTGGTGCGTTCTCAGCCTCTCGTCTGGCCATAGCATACACTCGTCCTTGCGCTTGAGGCCTATTCTGATTTGCTGTCTGGGCCGCTCCAGCCTGATTCCCATTCCGAGGTGGCGGCAATGCAGGCGGCCTATTCTGTCTGGGATTGGGGCAATTCCTTATATGATGACCGAATCCCCCACATCCAAAACACGCTCCACCTCGGGTTGGACAAGGTCCACTCCCGTGTCTACCTCCACAAATTCTACACGGTCCATTAAAATTCCAGACTGGTTTCCCAATATTCCTTTTAACAGAAGGAGTAAAGCGCCTATTATCCATCATCGGCCTCTTTCCAGGATTACGATTGTCCCTTCCCTGGACAAATCTCGATCCAGAGGCAGAGGCCCTATCCACCTGATCTCGCTCAAGGATTTGGGCCCTATCGAATATCTCCTCATACGTCTGCAGATTTACCAGTAACAACTGGCTACGAATATCAGCCCTCAATCCGTCCCGAAATCTTCGCGCCTTGTCATCAGAATGTTCCACCATTCTTGGCGCAATCTTAGACAGCCTCGCAAATTTCGCCTCATACTGATCTACTATCATCTGACCCTGGCGGAGTCTCATAAATTCGGCTAACTTCCTTTTCCTGGCACTAGCCGAAAAATACTTATCATAGAAACTTTTAGTAAAAGCAGCCCAAGTCCGGGCTGTACCTTCTGGAAAAACCCTATCTCTGGTGGCCTTCCACCAATCGTTCACGTTATCCTGCAACTGGTATACCGCCAGAGTTACTTTCTCATGATCATTACACTCTAACACCTCAAAAGCCTTCTCGAGTTCCTCTATCCAACGAGGTGCAGCCTCAGGGTCACCTTTCCCAGAGAACTTAAGCGGTTTTAACTTTATAAACTGCTCTACCAATTGATGCAACGGTCTATTTACAATCACATGCCCCTGCCCTTGGTTCTCATTATCATTAACAGCAACAGCGGCCACAGCGGCCTCGGCAGCTTGGGCATCCGCAGCAGCTCTTTCCTGAGCCTACTGTCCTAACAGATTTCCGATCTGTTCTAGGGTCCTCATAACAGCTTCCATTCTAGGATCCTCAGCCGGTCTAGCTTCCACTCTGAGTTTTGCTGCAGCTCCAGCATTGACCCCAAGATTTTCTATCACTCCTGCACCCATACCCAGGTCCTCTACAGCCCTAGCTCGAGCACGACCTCGACCTCTCGTTCCCCTTCCAGTGCCCCTTCTTGGGACTCTTCCTACGCCTCTTCCTTCACTGCTCATTATCGCAATTCTACCACTCTCCTACCTGCTATAATTCCATTTAGGAATCAACACTATAGGCCCACTAGATTAATCTGATTCTAAAGAGTGAATTAGCACAATAATTCACTCAACAGGCAACTCCTCACTACCAATCACGAGATCACAATCACAAAGGTCCGAACACTTACCTTAGGTCCAGACGCACCTGCATTTCCATCACAACATACAATTCACCCAATCAATCATAACAAACAATCTGGAGGCACATGTAGCTCATTCCGCCTTACAACTCACTAAGTCTCCCTAAATTCTACCCCAGGGTTTCTGCTCCTTATCACTCCAAACTTCGACCAGTCTAGATCGAGCTGACCTTGCTCTAATACTAATTCAAACGGGGATGTCACGCCCCGAACCCTATTGAGCTCACGACATCCACCACTGGTCGATTTATGCGACAACCCAGGAATTATCGCCGACCTCAATTATAATCATCAGAGATTTAAATCCACAACGGAAACCACAATTAATCCGGACAAATAAAACTGGGGAAAAAAAGAGAGAGAATATACATATTCTTTTCTCATTCGAACTTATACCATAATATTTACAGTCTTACAAACCTTAATATACATGTGCACACCGTATTAAAACCATCGAAATCCAAAAAGGATTGATGACCTGGCATCCTACCCTAAAAAATGGTACTCGCAAAAAGCCTAACTTCTACGCCCCTACACTATCCTTTTCGCCCCTTACTCGGAGTCCATTCAGAATCTGACTCATCATCATCGGAGTCTGAACTCCCCTGATCCGTTTGCTCCTCCGAAGACTCCGGCTCCGCCTCAATCACAATCGGATGATCAATGTCACCCGACTCAGCTGGAATAGCATTCTGGTACTCCTCGGCTAGAAAATCAAAGAAATTGATCTCAGGTACGTAATTGGGATCCATGTATTCCTTAAACGGGAGTATATACTCCGGGTCTCCTACAGGCTCTTCCGACTCCTCCGACTCGTTCTCGGGTTCTGCCTCGGGCTCTACTTCCTCTGGTTCTTCTTCCTCTGGTTCCTCTTTCTCTGTTTCCTCTTCGGGGATGGGTTCTAAGTCTATGTCCATCGGGTCATCCTCAGCTTGCGATGCTTCGGGCTCGGGCTCATACTCAGCCTCCGAAGATCCCTGAGCGGCGGGTGCTGGATGCATCCCAGATTGCGCTACGCTAACCTCCGTACTGGTCAACTCTCCATCAATCGGGGGTACGGCAGTCGGGTCCCAATCCCCAACTAAATCAAACGGAACATCGAAACCCCTAACGGGCCCGAACTCATCCCCGGCTTGATCCCGGAAGAACCAGGCAGTGTACTTCTGCTCCTCCCAAAGGGGTAAACCTACTTCTAAGAAAATGGTAGTAGTGTGCTTAATCCAGGTCATTCCATCACCCATCGGAAACTCTAAAACTTCTAGCTCGGTGTGCACAGGTACTCCAAAACGTTCTGGCGGCGGTGGCGGAGGATTCATGGCTCAGGTCGGGGTTCTGAAAATATTGGTTGAAACAACCATGAGAACACTTCTCAGCAAGTTCACCCCTAAACCCCACCTAGGCTATCACGTACCTCCAGACAATTTCACAAACATAATCACATGCACCATTATCCCAAAGCAGGCACATCACATACGATCACAAGCATGCACAATTCTTATGTCATGCACTCATTCCGTTCTCACTATCTCGTTTCCTCATGCCTCGCCAGTGACCCGCGTTACAGTACACGCCTCAGGTACACTGGGACCTCTTTCCACAACACTTCCGGGCCGCGTAAACGTACACGCCTCGGGCCATGTTTCTTGCCCGCGTAAACGTACACGCCTCGGGCTCAACACCTACCACCTACTACGCAACCTGCATTAAAGTACACGCCTCAGGCTGGCAGTCTTCCGGTAATACCGGGCATCGTCCCGCGTAAACGTACACGCCTCAGGACGGCACAATTTCCACGAATTCATATCAAACCACATCCACTTTCTTACTCAGGCATATGCTCAACAAGCAATTTCCACACACAACTGGCCAATCACACGTGGCCCGTGCACGCATCAATTACACATGACCCATGCTCACTCAGCATTTGACAAGGCCAATTTTAATAATTAAATCAGTATGGCCCACGCGTGCACCTAACAGGCATATTTCAATCAGGCAATTACACAACCATGCACTTAATTTCATCACAAAAATTCGGTCACAGTCCAAACACACCATAAACGCACAATTTGCCATTTTTCTCCAACCAAATGGCGTCAAATCGATTCCGGTCCTTCACGAGACTTTCTCGCCATTAAATGTCGGTTCTAAAAATGCAACTTACGTCCCGATCGGCCCATCACAGCCCCATGAACAGTAGTCCACAGCTCACTGTTTTCCTCAAATTTCCAATAAAAATTGTCCGAATTCAATCCTAAGGCCCGCCACATAATTCCACTCCTAAATCATGCAATTCCGCACTTAACTTATACCCGATTTCACCCAAAAATCGCCCGTCGATACCCGAAGTCCTAAGTTGGGTTTAGAGCGCGACTTACCCGCGTTCTAGACTATCGCGGCTAGAACGGAAAGCGGCGGCACTTAATCGGGAACGGCGGCGACGGTGTACGGCTCTCGGCGGGCGGCGATCGACTTGGGCGGCGACGGCGCGGCTTGGGCGTGACCGGCAAGGCTCACGGCCACACGGGGAGGAGAGAGAGAGACGGACGGCGTGGGGGTCGGGAGCGGCGGATCGGCGACGGCGTGGCGGTGGACGGCGCGGTGGCGGAGACCGGCAGTGATGGTTCGGCGGCGATCGGCAAGGAGAGAGAGAGAGCACGGGGGGGTTTCACGGTGGAGGGGGAAGCCGAATGGGAAGGGGGAGAGAGAGAGAGAGGAGAGAGAAAGTTCATTGGACCTAAATAGTGAGTTTTGACTCACTTTGGCAAATTACCAAAACGCCCTCGTCTAATCTTTTTGATCCAACGGTCCAGATTCGATCTAATCTTGAAACCGACGGCCCAGATCGAATCTTACCAAAAATATCCAAGGGCACTCTTGTAATTTCTCAAAAAGTCCAAGGGCAAAATTGTCTTTTCCAACTTTTAGGGAAAAATTACCAAAATGCCCTTGCCCTTTAAAATTAACCCTTTAATAAATTCCAAGGGTAAAATGGTCACTTTCTCCGTTTCTCGCCGAAATCAAACTTTTCTGAAGGATTCGAGCACATCCAAAATTGCACGTTCCATCCGCAACGTCGTCCTAACGTCCCGTTGTGACTTCCAAATTTTTCCGCTGTCCGATTTGGGCTAAACTAAATAATCAAATTTTATCAAACGCAACTCGAGCGTTTCTCAAACTAACGGGCGGCTTGTTGGGGAAATTCGCATATTCGACCCGTGACTGACAATAATTCAGGTCACGTGCAAATTTATTCGGGTCGCAACGACTTCGATTGTCATTAAAATTGCGAGGATCAATTACTAGATCCGAGGGGTACGATCGTTCGGTATAGGTTCAGAATAATTCGTCAAGTCATTTCGCGGTCCGGCGGAATCACCCGCGATCCATTACTATTACAGTGGCGAATTAACCCCTAGCCATCCTTGGATCGGTCAACAGTGGCTCAAAATATCACCTCGACGATTTCATGGTCGAAATTTAATTCACGATCGAATTTTCTTTTAGTCGTACGAATTTAAATCCCTAATTAGCATTTCCCTAATGGTTAGTATCCCAGGAATGATCAGTTCCGGGTGAGAACTAACTACGAGTACATTTATAAAACTCAGTATTTTATAATTCCAAATGGACTGATTTTCAGGATGTCACATAACAACTATCGTACTAGTAATTGATGCTGTGACAATTGCACACATAATAATTAAGAGAATTTGAAGAGAAATAAATGCGCGTTCTTCATGACTATCTTCAAGCATGGTTCCTCTAACTATAAAGCTAGAGACTTTTTCCTCCCACTTTGAAAAAATTTCACGGGCTTGACTTAAAAGTCGTCACTCTTCTTTTCTTTCGGTGCCAAAAGAGAAAAGAAGATAAATTGAACTTGGAACTGTTGAATATAGTAGACTCCAGCTTTCAGTTCTAAAACCACTTCTCAAGAGCACATTGGGTTAGTGGCATATATCACCAAAATATAAGTCAAGTGGCACTATTGATGAGAGGTTATACATTACAATCAACCAAGCTCCTTAGCCATATTGAAGCAATAGAACAATTGCAGCATGCGCCAACAGAGAGAAGGTTAGGTGTTCCCAAACCACCACATAATTATTCGTTCATAATATTTTGCTTTAGAGGAAAGTCAAAAATTCATAACACTTGATATTGAATAATTAATTTGGTGGTTGATGACACGATGCTTTGAAAGCATCTTAGCGTTTTCTCAACAAAAAAACAAACAATTGTGGATGAGCTGCTGCTGGCTCATTTATTTAATAAGCTAATTAAAACAGCATATCCATTTATAAAGTATCAATACGTGTCACTTTTATATAAGTCTGATTTGTCTTCTTAACCATTACTTTTCTATGATTGAGAATGGAGAATTTAAATATAATCGGGAGTAAAAACTATAGATTGTCAACATTGTTGATCCACATAATTCAGCATAAGACATTATGCATGATTAATCATTTTTCTACATGAATCCACAGTGCTTTTCTTATTTGGAATTTCAATCTCCAAAAGATTTGAATTATGTGATAAAGCAAACGTAAACTATTTAAACACCACATATGGAGACAACTCTAATGAAATTTTTTTTCAATCAAAACCAATACAAAACTTTATGCCATGTCGTATATATTTAATATGCACGAAGCCTGAATTTTCACAAGGCTTGAACATCAACTTGATTGCTTGATCGCGTGCAGTATGGGAATACATACTGCTTCTTTTTTTAAGACTGCAAATCCCTCGCAGATTTTAATATATGAAACACAAATCCTCCAACAAAGAGACGGATGCCATTTCCATTTCGAGGAAGCCAGCAAAGTTTTTCTGATTAGTGAGCCTATGATCAGATCACAAGAGTCCACCACCCCAAAGTCGTTTCTCCACTACTTTTGTCGGCCACAAAGAAGCTTGTGTCCATCAGAGAATCGGTTTGTGATTTGTCCACACTTGATAGTGCGTGTAATTATATATCTCTCGACTAGTACTTCACGGTCGTTAGGGATGAAATTTCGAGGAAGACCACGAAAGTTGTTTGTCGGTTTGTGATCTATTACTAGTCCCTACTTTTGTCGGCCACAAAGGAGCCTGAGTCACGCGGTCGTACGCGGTCTTCATTTTCCTAATTTCTAATATTATTCTTTGCTCACCCTACCCGAAAAAAAGTCATGCATCTCTCACCTCTAGCGCGAGAATAAATCAACAAGACAATCAAGTGGTGGATGAACTACCTGAAAACACAGTTTCAAATTTTCGGCTGATAGTCGTTTTCGATTGTTTCCGATTGTTGAGCTCCATCGTCCAAATGGCTTCTTCATCAAAACCCGAAAAAATTTACGACGTCTTCTTGAGTTTCAGAGGTGCGGACGTGCGTAAAACTTTCCTCGGTCATCTCTACAAAGCTTTGGACCAGAATGGAATATACACTTTTCGTGATAGCGAGGAATTGAGAAAGGGAGACCATATATCGACAACGCTTATGAAGGCCATTGAAGAATCGTGCATTGCAGTCATCATTTTCTCCGAGGACTATGCGTCCTCATGGTGGTGCTTGGAAGAGGTGGCGAGGATTATGGAATGCAAGGAGCAAAAGAAGCTCACCGTTCTACCAGTGTTTTATGACGTGGACCCAAGAGAAGTGAGAGGCGGCAGAGAGAGTTATCGAAGAGCTCTGGCTAAGCATGAGTCCACGTTTGGGAAGGATTCGGAGGAAGTGAAGAGATGGAAGAAAGCTCTTTTTGATGTTGGTAACTTGTCCGGATGGCATTTGAATGATGGGTAAGTACGGTGGAGTCCATATTTTCTGTAAAAAAAGTAATCTTTACAAGTAAATATAAAGATCATTTTTAAAAATTAGATAAATAAATAAATCGATGCACACATGATTGTAAGTATATGTATAGATGCTTCATCTTATGATTCCTGGAAATTCCTAAGTCTCTTAAGTTTAAGTTAGTAATTTCATAAAAGAATTGGTGAATCTAAGTGTAGTTAAGAAAGATAAATAAAAATCTGCAAAAGATAAGAAAAATTGATAATTAAAAAAATAAACTTGGCAAGTAACACAAACAAGAATTGTTAATCGAAGAAAAATTGGTAAGTCGGTCTAATTAAGGTTGACAATTTAAAAAATGAGTTAGTAAGTAATTCAAATGAGAGCTAGTAACCCAATAGAAAAGTTGGCAAATTAAAAGAACAAGTAAATATTGGTAAGTAGCTTCAATGAAAGTTGGTAATCCAAAACTAGTAGGTTTATTTAATATGATCAAAGATGGTAAGTTACTCTAATTTGTGTTAGTAATTTCAAATAAAAGTTAGTAAATTTGAGGCCATGAGTTATGCAAATCAAATTTTGTAACTTAGTACAAAATGGGTCATGTGCAAATTATAAAAAGAATTTGATGATTTCAAAAAATTGTTGGTAAGTTATGTGAAAGAAAAGTCACTGAACTTTTTTTCACCGACATTTTTTTGACACTTACTAATATTTATTGAAATTCACTGGCACGAAAATAAACCTATTTTTGGCCATCAAAACAATAGAATTATGCCTTTAGCTTTTGCTAAGCCCTGTTTCATTCGGGTAACGTCTGTAGCTCTTTCTTTTGGATCGTTGTATTTTTTTTTGGTAAAGAATCTTTTGGATCGTTGTTGCCCTCCTAAAAGTGTAATAAAAGTTCTAAACATTTTCTCTGTGGACTATTTGAGGTCTTCATGTCTCATTTTGGTCAATTGAGTTCTCTAACTTTTCGATTTTGGTCAACTGAGTCCTAAACTTGTCACAAGTGGCATTTTAAGTTCGAAAAATCACATGTGGCTATCCATAGAACACACGCGTAACTTTTTCAATAATAAAAAATTGACACTAGCACTTCATCGGCTGAAAATTTTCCTAACTCATTTGATCAAAATAAAATGTTAAAACTTGATTGACAAATGCACAATATGTTAAGTAGTGTTATTGCACTTACCCCATTTGTTTGGAAGGAATAAGGAAGTTCGCAATGTTTCATACGAGATGATTAGTGTGTGTAGGCCATGTAAAGAAATGACATCGTGCTTCGGGGAATTTAATACTTTTGGAATCAAAATATTAACCATCATTCAAAGTCCTAAATGGCTCTTTTTGACTAAACTTAGAAATAAATTACGTATGATGGTCAAAAAGAAAAATAAGTGAATCGTCATGTCTAAATCACAAGAATATGAATCACTTAAGTAGATAGATATATGTTTTGATTGGTGTGGAGCTCTCGTAGTTCAAATTTGACTCGGTGGAAATACATATTGTTTTGGCTGTATCTGAAACTGTGACGCACTGCTTTGTCATCATTAACTAGCAATTGCTCGTTATTTGCTTATTCAAATTGCTAAAATGATTCTACAACTTCTTTTTCTGATTTTGTCAGAGATGAGTCAGAGCTTATACAAAGCATTGTGAAGAAGATCTCCATTCACCTAAACCGAACACATTTGCAAGTTGCTAAGCATCCGGTTGGGATAGAGTCCCGAGTGGTTAAGTTGAAATCAATGTTCAACCTTGACTCTAATGATGATGTTGTCATGGTGGGATTATGGGGACCGGGAGGCATAGGCAAGACAACTTTAGCAAAAGCCCTTTACAATGCTATGTTTAGACAATTTGAGGGTTCATGTTTTCTAGCAGATGTTCAAGAAACTTCAAAAGGTTTCCGGGGTTTAGTTACCTTGCAAGAAATGTTCCTAAATGATATATTATTACTGCAACAAAGATTAGAAGTGTCCAATGTTGATGAAGGTATTAATATCATACAACACAGACTTGGTCGCAAAAAAGTTCTCCTCCTCATTGATGACGTAGATGACTTGTGCCAATTAGATGCTTTAGCAGGAGAAGGCAACTGGTTCGGTGATGGAAGTAGGATCATTGTTACTACAAGAGATAAACAATTGCTAACTTGTCATGGGATAGATCAAGATCATGTGTATGAAGTTAAACAATTGGGTTACAGGGAAGCTCATGAGCTGCTTAGGAATCATGCTTTTCCGAGACACAAAAAATTAGAAACTAGGACACATCTAGTGGAGAATGTTCTGAATCATGCTAAAGGCCTTCCTTTAGCACTTGTGGTGCTAGGTTCCTTATTATATGGTACAACAGAAGATATATGGGAAAGTACATTAAAGAAACTTTCTAGGATTCCTGACAAAACCATTAATGATGTGCTGAAAGTAAGTTATGATGGACTAGACGAAAATGAGAAAGAAATCTTTCTCCATATTGCCTGCTTCTTTAAGGGGCAGGCTAGAGAGTACACAAAGAAAGTCCTCGACAGTTGTGATCTACATACAGCTGTAGGATTAGATATACTCATTAAGAGGTCCTTAATAAGCATTGAGTATGGAAGCCTAAAAATGCATGACTTGATTCAAGCAATGGGTATAGATATTGTGAACCGAGAATGTCGAGATGATCCTGGAAGACGCAGCAGATTATGGCAGTATGACGATGTTCTCGATGTTCTTTCACGTGACATTGTAAGACTCGCGAATACAGTCAAAATTTTGCTCCTTATTTTTTACTCTAATTACTGAATAGGCATAACCTATATGTGCTTGTATATACAGGGAGATTGTGCTATAAAAGCCATAGTGTTGAAGCTACCTACGCCGACAGAGATGTATATTCGTCCTGATGCTTTCACAAAAATGAGAAGGCTGAGATTGCTCATCTTGCACAATGTGGATGGTTCTTTCCAAGGTCCTATATGTCTTCCTAATGCGCTTAGATGGTTTGAATGGCCTGAATGTGCTCACCAAATTCCAGAATTTTCCTTTGGTCCAAATAAATTGGTTGGACTTAATGTGAGTGGAGGCAATATCACAAGAGTGGTGAAACAATTTAAGGTGAGCGTTTAGACCTTTTTAATATCTACTTCATTTGTATGTGTATATGCGTATTATATGTACTAGTACACTAAAAGAAGTGGTGTTCCTATGTTGTAGAAACCACGTCTCTCTTTTCTTTCAAAAGGATCCTAACTTCTTGGGTTAGAAATATTTTTACGTGCAGCAAAATTGGCATTTGAAAAATTAAGCGAACAACTTTATTAGAAATACTCAATGGAAACATTTTTATAAAATACATTTTTATAAAAAAAAATTTCCTTACCAAAAAAAAAACATTTTTATAAAATACACAATACAAAGAAATTTTCTAGATATACGTCGAAAGAGAAAGATATTTCAAGATTTGAAATTTATTTATGAAGGTCATTGCATCATTTAAACATTCAAATTTTAATACTGAAATATGTGAGAGATAACAAATAAATAATCAATTTCATGTATTTGTCCGTGGTATAATATCTGTAAAATAAGTAATTGAAGATAATTGATGGAAGGAATATAAAAGAAAAAGATTGATATCTTTTAAAGTAGGAGATCATCTTTACCTTATATAATATTATAGATGAAGTTTACATACTTTCTAATCTCTAAGTATCGACATAGATATATTTCAAAGTCAGATCAAATCTACCTAGTGAAGATACTCAAAATTAGCGACCAAAAAAAGATACTCAAATGCAATTTGCTGTCGGCTGTTTACATATAAACTTTTTTATTTTACAGAAAAATTGCATAGTGAAAGAACAAAAGGGAAACAAAAATATGACGAACCTTACCCAATATACATACATAAACGGCGGGGGTTGGTCCAGCATCAATAAAATTAGCGCAGTCAAAGGTTTGAATGCACCTTTCTGTAAAACAAGTCATTGTTAATTGCTTAAATCATTTCTTAAGGAGTAGCACTTCTAAGTGGACATAATAGAGTATTTATTAGGAACTTTGCCAGTAATGTGTGCACAACTAAATCAATATAAGTGATCCAGTAGGGGCATACCACTAGTTTCTTAATATAGAGATAGAGCCAGATTTTGAATTGAGTACATGAAAGTTTTATTTTCTTCCGATTGTTTCTCAAAGTTTGGCTTCAATGTCTTTGCATGACTTAAAAAAAGAATTAAAGTTCATTAATTTTTATGCAATTACATTGTGAAAGTATTTATATCCCCCATTCATCGATGATATATAGTTAAAGCTAGATCTAGCAGCGTCTTCATTCCTATGCTCACCACGTGACACTACACTTTGTTTCTGTGATTGTCACATAACATGTCACGCCCCGAACCCCAACGGGCTCGCGACACCCCTTCCACGGTCGTATTGAAAGCGACGTCCCAGGACGCGTCGCCGACCCAAACGAACTACGCAAGCGGAAGCAAAATAAAACAACCCAGACAACTAACAAGATGACAAAAGGATAGCACGAAACAATAATTTCATAAAGCGATCATTAATACAAAACAAGAATCCAGGCTACCAATTTAAAAACCACAATTTTCAAAAGGGGCGGTGGTTTACAAGCCTATCTCCTCTACAAAAATATACTCAAAAGACAGGGTAAATTGATCTATCCTTCAATCCCTGTAGTACTCTGGCGGCATCTTCAAGTCGATCACGGTCGCGGATCTGAAAGTGGTTATATAATAACCATGAGAACGAGTCTCAATAAGCAACCCCCTATACCCCACGTAGGCCAATGCGTACCCAGACAAGTCGTACATGCAATCTACATCTACCCCATAACATATAAAATAAAATAGCATCCTTATACTTACCTCACCATCGAACCCATGCTAACACTGCACGTTAGTCATAACATGGTAATGCAGTAATAGTAACTAAATAGCACATCGCAATTGCTCAAACGCCAACCACACTTGCACGCAATTCATCTTACTAATTCGACCACACATTCAACCAGCCAATTCCATCACACGCTCAACCAACCAATTCAATCACACTCAACCGGACATTTCAATCACACTCAAATCGCATGCGTGGCCGAACATCTTTCTCACGACCCGCGCCACTGCGCCTCAGGTCCATTCTCACTGCCCGCGCCACTGCGCCTCAGGCCCACTTGGCACACCGGCCATTCATGCTTTCACACGGACCGCCGTCAACACGTCCCAAGTCCGTAGCCCTCCGATCAATCCGGGCTCAATTTCCAATGACCGACGTAAATACGTCCCGGTCCAACACACCTCTAACGGGCCACCGTCAACACGTCTCAAGCCCGCATCCATTTGGCACACCGGCCATTCATGCCTTCACACGGACCGCCGTCAACACGTCCCAAGTCCGTAGCCCTCCGATCAATCCGGGCTTATAATCGACAGGCATGCACACGCCATTCAATTCAATCAATTTCACGCCAATTGCATTAAACCATCCATATTCACAACTCACCACGTCAATCCACAAACCCGACGTTCAAGTCGGCCACGTACGATCACCCAAATCATGCACATCATTTTATCCAATCCAATTAGCACAATCATATCATAATATAATTAAATTAAATCACGCTCTAACCGTTCTAAACCCGAGACAAGTCATAAAATACCCAAAGTACTAGATAGGGTTTAGGAAGTCACTTACTTCAATTTGGCTCGGGAAAAACCCGCACGGGCTCAAAAACGGGCCGGATGAACAAGGCTTAGAATGAACAAGAACGGGCCTTGATGAACAAAGTGTTCGGAATGAACAAGAATGGCCTGGATGAACGAAGACTCGGAATGAACGAAGAACGGGCCCCTGGATGAACGATTACTCGGAATGAACGAAGAACGGGCCCCGGATGAACAGTACTCGGAATGAACAGTACGGGCCCCCCGGATGAACAGTGACGCCCCTCCCCCGGCTGAACCGAACGAGCAAGGGCGCGGGCTCGGCCACGGCTCGGGGCACTCTCGGGCTGGCTGGGCAGGGTCGCCGGGGCTAGGTGGTGGTAGACGGGGCAGCGACGGCGGCGGCAGTGCGGCGCGCGGCTGCTGGTCGAGGCGGCGCGGGGAGAGCCCAAAACAGGGGAGGCGTCGGGGAGGAAGAAAAACGAGAGGAAGAAAGGTGGTGGCGGCCAAGGGGGAAGCGGCGGGTCGGCGGAGGTGGCCGAGGGGAGAGACTGGGTGGCGGAGGCCGAGCGGCGGCGGCCGGAACGACGGCACGCGGCGGCGGCGAAGCTGGGAGCCGAAACTGGGGAAGGCGTCGGGGAAGAGAGAAACAGGGGGAGAGGAAGTCGCGCGGCGGCCGGAGGTGGCACGGCGGCGTCTCGGGTGGCCGGGCGACGGAGGACAGGCCGGCGGACGGCTGGGCAACGCCGGACCACGGCGGACGGCGACGGGGCTGGAGGCGAGCTCGGTCGGCGTCGGCTGGTGCGAGCAGAAGCAGAAACGATCGAGCGACGAAGGAGGAGGAAGAAGAAGAAGAAAGAAGGAAGAAGAAAAAGAAAAAGGAAGAGAGAGAAGGAGAAGGGATGGGTCTGACACAGGGGAGAAGGGATAGACGTGCGCAGGGGGAGGTGACCGGGGAGAGAGAGAGAGAGAGAGAGAGAGAAAACAATAAAAAATTTAACTTCAATCAAATATTAAATGCGATCCGATGACCCAAATTCAAAATCGAAAGCGATCTACCGGTCCAAAATAAGCCTCGCATATAAAAAGGGACAAAGGCCGAATTAATTAAATCAAACTATATCGAGGGAGGTCTACTAGTCCAAATTCGCACCCGGTCAAAAACTCCCCTTTTTCCATTATTCCTGACAATCTCAACGCTGGCTACGATAATATTGACACCGACCAATTTATTTCGTCCCGAAACTCCCGAAAATCGACCGTCAAGTTCGGGGTCTAAATAACGGCCACCCGACCGAGCGCGATTCTAGCGAAATCTCAATTTTAAAACAATAACCGAGAGTGATCAGTTCCCGGGCGAGATTTTACTATAAGCACACTGACGAATTACACGTTTTATAAATCCCAACTATGGGCCGAAATTCGGAATGTCACATAACATGAGACATGGAATAGTTTTGTCATGTGACCCGCATCTGCACTCGCCACGTGGTGCTCCACTATGCTTCTATGATTGTCACACAGCATGACGCGTGGCATAATTTTTGTCATGTGGCCCACATTCACATGCTTGCTAGGTGGCACTTCAATTGAATTTTGGCATAGTTTTATCCCAAACTACTTTCGTCTGCTAATGGAGGGTAGATTTGGGTGAGGAGTATCAGTTTGTGAGTTTTTGTTAGAAGAAAATTAGTTTAGGGTCAATGTCTCTTAATCATACTAGTTTAGGATTTTTGTGAGACGAAAATTAATTAGGGGTAAATCTGCATACTGATTTGGGATTTTTAATGGTCTTTATTCTAATTTTTTAATAATTGTTAACACAATTTTATTTGTGAACTTTTTTGTATTGTGTATCTATATTAATAATATCTAAAATGTATAATCATGAGGGTTAGCTCTAATTAGCTAATATATATGTATATATATGTATGTATGTATGTATGTATGTATGTATAAGAAGCGGTAAAGTTTTGAAGTGTCTAGTAATTTCTCAAAACAATTTTTAATTTTCATAAAATCAGTTTATAGTAACTTTGAATAGGCTAAGAAATTTACTCAGAAACTTGAATAGTAGATTCCGAGTTGTCTGAACTACGGAAGCTCTTTGCTTCCTTCCACATGAAGAGCGTTGTGGCCTAAGCATATGTAATTATGACATATGCACCCGGTCAATATAGATTATATAGCAGTCAAGGATATGTAATTGTGACCTTTCCTTTCCCTGAGAAACCCAATCTCCCCCATGTGTTGTGTAGCCAATTTTATAACCCTCAATCAAGCTAAGCCCCTGCAAATTAATTATGATATTATTAATGATCGATATTATAAAACCATGGACAACGTGAATGGCAGCGGATATTAAATTACCATCATTTCATGAGTTTGACTCCCCTGTCTATGTACAACAACTAGCATAGGCCTATTTATGGACTCCGCAGCAGATCAATTCTACATTAAATAAATAAATTGCTCAATATTTACGATTAACGACCTAAAATATAATAATTTCTTGAAAGATCAATATCGGATATGCTTTATTAGCAGCCTATTCTCATAACGGGAATTCAACGGTTTAAATGTAAGGAAGCAACATCATCATACAAGCGCCCCTTTTTGTCCCTTTCAGAATGTTTATCAAACCTGATTTTGCTGTTTTTGCAGGACTTCCAAAATTTGAAGTACATTAATTTCAGTTGCTGTGAGTCATTGGTTTGCATACCCGACCTCTCGTGTACTCCAAATCTTGAGGAATTGGATCTTCAAAATTGCAAAGACTTGGTAGAAGCCCATCAGTCAATCGCATATCTTCACAAGCTACAAGTGCTGAATTTCTCGGGGTGCTCTGAACTTAGAGTTTTTCCAAATGAGCTCAAGTCAAAAAATCTTCAAACTCTCAATCTTAAGAAATGCACAAAGTTTGAAAGGTTCCCTGATATTCCACATAAACTCACAGCCCTAAAGCAGCTTTATTTACAAAACACTGCTATTAAAGGACTTCCTGCATCAATAGAAAATCTTGTCTCTTTGGAGTTCATGAATTTAAGTAAATGCAAGAACTTGATGAGTCTTCCGTCTAGCATTTACAAGTTACAAAACCTTAAAGGTTTGGTTCTTGTTTTTTGCACAAATTTAAACGGGTTTCCAAAGTTTGAGGATTCGGCTGATCCTTGCATGAAGACCAAACTTTCAAATTTAGATGTGTTAAACCTTCGGGGATGTAATTTGTCCGAAGTAGACTTTCTTGAGAATCTTTCATGTTCTCCACTCTTGACAACATTACTGCTGTCGGGGAACAATATTACTAGCCTTCCTAAATCCTTCAATAAGCGTCATCGTTTGTCCCATTTGAGAGTTGAAAATTGCCGTCAATTACAGGAGATTCCTAAGCTTGCACCATTTTTCCATTATGTTCGGGCGCATAATTGCAAATCTCTGCAAAATTGTGGAGATTTAACTTCAGTTCATGATTTTGTCCGTAGAGGGTTGACCATGACTTATATTTCCTCTTCTCCCAGGGTAAGATTCTCTCTCTCACACACACACACACGCACACACACGCACGTATATTGATGTGGACTATATGCTGGATTGGGTGTGTGCTCATTTATTGCAATAGCAGAAAATGCAAGATTGGAGGCTTAAGAAAATCAAACAAATATAAAGTGATTTTGCACGTGTATGCATGTAATGGAGTTGGCTACCGTACTTTTATGGGAATGATTTCTATCACACGAGACTTGTACGTTAATGCAAGCAAGGATTAATGGATCTCCATCTGTTTATAGAGCTCTAATTCCAAGTGGAATTCTTTAGCATTACTTACTAAATTCAAATTGAATTTTTCTATTTGGGTACTAATAACAAACTTGGGTACTTTCTAATGATATATCTTTGTTTTAGGATTTAAATTACCATCTTTTTCTTCCACGAGGAGAGATGCCGGAGTGGATTATCCCTTCTGAGAATGATTCCATATATTTCATGGCTTCACAAGATTTGTATGACAAATTTTTTGGGTATGCTCTCTGTATCGCTCTGGATAAGGGTAAAGAAACGACAGAGGCATATGATTTTGTTGCTTGCGTTAATGGCGAAGCGCGACAAGGTAGTACATTATTTATCGAACCATTGGAGTTGGATCATATCCATCTTTTTTATCTCGCACCACCAAACTTGTGGGGAGTAGTCGATTTTGATCAAATTGAACGGAGTCATAAAATATTTAGCCTTACAGTATCCGGTAAATATGTGAAAAAGTGGGGATTCCGAATATTTTGCAAGCAACTGGAGGACGATCTAAAAGTCGTGCTCCAAGATGATGGGCTAATCGATCCAGCTTTACTCTGCGAGATCGATTGTGAATCCACATATTCAGAAGTCAAGAGTTTACCTATGCACAAAGATGGTTCGACCGAAACAGACCCACACAAAGACCTGCAAGATCATCAAAAGAGAGATGAACAAATAGCACCCAAGAGAAAGCATGAGCTTATTCCCGCTCAAGGCAAGCGAATCAAGACCACGTCGACTTCCTCCGATTCGACCGATGCAGAAGAGAATGATCGAGAAACTTGCGAAGGCAGCAATTCGTAGGTTAGTGAGCTCCCTGAATTTTTTCTTTTCTTTTCTTACTTGTTCTTCTCGTTTTCTCCTCTCTTTTTATCTCTTCTTCTCTGTTTTTTTCAGCATCACGACTCCTCCTCATCTTCCGCCATCCGACACCACCACCGATCTCTGACGAAACGGAAGATCGCCACCTGCCGACGGAGGCGACGAGCGAATCGACGGCTACGGAGACCGGCGAGCGGGAGGCGACGGACTACCACTGCCGACCGATGCAATGGAAACTAGTAAAGCAGCTCGGGGTGAACGATTCTCTCCTGAGGTTCTGGGCTTCATGTAGATTGCTGTAGATCAGCTCGATTTTGAATTCGATTCGTACGGCGCTGCAATTGTGCGGGAGCTTGAGGGATGTGTCCGTGAATTTGTTAGAGAGATGTTGAATAAGGTGCTTCTTCGTAAGTTTAGTCTGTGGATGCTTGGTAGTGATTTCACTGGCAATCGACGTTACGCGCTGCGAAATCAGCAACGATCCCTAGAAGGTATACCTTTTTCTTTCTTTCTTTTGATAAGTGGGCAATTTATTCAAAGAAGTAGGTGAAGTCTAGGTTCAATGGGAAAAACAAGCAGAGGGAGAGTGAAACAATGGGAAGTAGCTTGTGCATGGTTTGGTTTAGTTCGCTTTTCGGGCGAAAACTGAGCCACTCCGGGTGCTATAGGTTGGGACTCCCTTACGCGAAACCAGGCATTGCAGCGGACAACCAGCCACAGTGGTGTTAAGGAGGGGTTGCTTTTGAGGTGTCTAGGAAATGTGGATATGTAGCATGTACAATTCATACAGATATGCAGCGGGTGAAAGGTTTTCCAGGACTATTGAATTGTGAGAAACTTCGATCGCTAGGATAGGGCTCTGTCTTTATGTTTTGTGCAGCACTTGAAGAGGCAAAACCATTCAGGAATGAAGAAGATGCAGTGAGATAGCAAGCCACTAGGAAAGGTTCCTGGACAGTCTGAGTCCTTCTACCAATTGTTGACTTTGGCATCTACGGAGAATTAAAAACCAAATTTACTTGGAGCATGAGTTGTGCCCATGGATAACTGGTTAGGTGGTTATTTTCTTTCTCCCAGTGGACTGTGAGTATGAAAAGAAAAAAATCACAAGAAACACGGAGTTTACATAAGTTATTCAGTAGGATAGAGACAAAAGCACGAATAGCTGATTGTCAGTTGTGATTTCTGAGGCCTTCGCAACAGTTTAGCGCTCACTTTTTATGCTTATGTGCCATAGTGTTTATGGAGGAAAATGACCTAGAAGCTAAAGCTCCCGGAAGCTTCTTGAATGTTTGAGTGAAACCTAATTAATGAAAGAAAAGCTTCTGAGGTACCAATGATAAGACTTACTGGAGTCAGCAACATGTAGTTTCTCAAATTAGTTGCTATTTTTGCTTTAGTGTTGTTAGAGCCATATCAGTTCAACAGTTAGGTGGGATTCGCATCTGAATTACAGGATGAGTATGTGGTAATAACCATTGCTTGGAATTTGTGACCAGTAGATTATACAGGACCTGCAAGATCTTGATCACATAGCTATGAGACATGCATTCATTTGATCCGTAGCTACGAGACATGCTGAATATTTCTACTGGTAGCAACTTGATGCTGATTTCCTCTTGAATTATTTCTGACTCTTATCCTCATGTTTTCTTTTCCTAACCAGTAATGAGACCTATTTGCTTTTCGTATATAAGGCAAAGCTTGCTTTCGAAAGCTTGAAGTTCCAGTTGGGTAAGAAACTGATTTTCAGTAACTAGGTGCATTTCAGATGTGTTACCTTATTTTCTAATTAAGATGATTAGTATTTTAGTCTAAATTAGCGAATGGTTTTCAATAATATATCTGAACAAATCTGTTAATAGTGGAATTTTGCATGCATAATTAGGCTGTAAAGGGTTTTGTTCGCATTATTCTTTCATAAGATATGACTAAGGCCAACAATAGCAATATTCTTGCTTTATTATGCACAATGTGTTGCGTTTTTCATTTACCATTGTGATCTGTCTGGAGCCATATTATGATCTTTATCTGTTTTTGTGAAGTTCCTAACATTGTTTTCTTAGGCTGTAGTTTAGCTTGACTTTGGTATTCTTACTTGGTATAAAAATGCACTGTGAGCATTGTATTGCCTTTTAAGATTTAAGAACCAACTCTTTGGGCACGTTTCTTCGTACAATGGCCACATGTACACAAATAGTTTAAGCCTGGTTTTTGGTAAAGATCATCTCCTATCTAATAGTCTATTGCTGCAATTATTTATAGTTTTATGGTGACAATACACTACTATAAATGATTTTATGGACAGTAATGAATAGTTGATACGAAAAATATATGGCCCTTTTAGTATCTTGTGGAGCATACTGAAAGCATAAAGGCACCTTGCTACAGGGTATATATAAAAATACTGTTATAAAGGGCGAAGGTGGCTAATCCAGTAAGAAGCCTCTTTTTCCATGTGAGATTCTCAGCAACTTCAACCGAGCAAAAATTGTTGAGTTCATGTAGTATATGCCTTAATCTATCTTATATATTCTCTCAATTAGTTAACTTGAAGGAGAAAACATTCCTCATGAAATACATTTCCTAAATTTATGCTAACCTATACTGTGAGAAACTATCTTTCTGACAAAGCTCCTAAATTTAATATGCTTGCTTTGTTTTTCTTCTTGCTCTTTCATAGGCAACAAGACATTCAGAGAGGGAAGCTCTTGATGTCCTTCAGGAACAGTGGCAGAGGACTGGATCTTCAGCTACAGAAGTTGCAGAGAAGTTTTCAGCATGCTCCCTTTATGTGACATGTGAACCATGCATATGTGTGCAGCAGCATTATCAATCATTGGTACATCTGTTGGTCATACTGAAATTAAACTAAACTTTCCTAAATTGGTTTATTCATAAATAATTAGATTTGTCTTGCCCCTTTTTAGGTATAAAGGAAATATATTATGGCTGTGCAAATGATAAATTTGGAGACTGTGGCTCAATACTTGGTTGCATTCAAGTAGCTCCAAGGCATGCATTTCTGAACTTGCTTTTGTTGCGGATTTCATAGCTACTCAGCTCCACTTTGTAATTGTGACATATGATGATTGACGACTAAAGCTTACTGGAGGTCTTCCTTATGTTGATTTCTGATGGATGCGATTTCGTGGTGGTTCTGTTTGTTGTCACTATTTAAATATTCCAACACATAACCATGAAAGTAAATGGAGGTTTATGGAACTAATTTTCCATCTTTTCTGTCCTTAAGTGGAGTTTCTGGAAGCATCAAGAATTCAAGTGTATATTAATTCTAAATTTCTCCACCCTCTTTGTTTCCTTTTCCTTGAATTCTTTGTGATTGGTTAGACATTTCTGTATTCTTTTCATATGACCAAGAAGATGTACAGTTCTGGGAAGTGCTACAAGTTAAGCTAACATTAGTTTCTTCTTTCCTGTTCCCTTTCCCCCTTGTTTATCACGTTTTCTCACTGCAGTGAGATTTTTGATGTCTTTAGTGTTGTCATGGTTAAATCTGGAAATCTGCAAAAAAATGTGATAATTTAATCATGATTAAATTATACTTTCTGATATGCCATGGGCAATGTACTTGATAAGGAAACCTCTGTTTGTGTTTATTAGTTGTAATCGTCTCTTCTTGCATACGTGAGAGCAGGTGCCTACTAAGTTTCGGTGTATGGCTTGTGTTTCCAGAATGATATTTCATCTGTCTGACGCTGCTATGATCTAACATTTCATGTTTTCCAAGCTTGTTTAAAACTCATCAAGGTTTTACTCAAACTTTGTTGACACAAAAGTTAAAACGTTGAAACAGGATCTGTTTCATTGTGATTTACGCAGTACATGAAGTAGCTAATCTAGATTACGGACATTGTTTTTCTATTCAAGTATTTTTTAAAGAACAACAGCTCAAGTACAGGGAGAAGAAGCAAGAGATGTACTAAGGATGCATCTTAACAAAAAAAATTAAGGAAAAGGAAATAAACCATGAAACCTCTTGACTTTTAGAGATTGAAATTTATAGTTATACTGCTCTTAATAATCTGACTATGAGTCAAAAGTATTGTGGGAGACATGAACTAGCTTATTGCCTTTCTGAATGCGACATCAAGCAAGAGGACTCATCTTGCAAATAAAGGACTGCCTTGCTCAATTTCCTCCCTCTCGAGCTAAAAAACTAGCCCTAATTATTGCATAGTTTCACGATAGAGTATGAGACTGTTGTTATAATGGTGAGCATGGTTCCTATGCAATGTTTGGAAGACATAGCAGATTGAAACCCACCCTAGCCAGTACTAGTAGACAAATCATCCACAAATCTTCTCTCATTGAGATGCTGGTACCAACATTTCTCTGAAGAGAAGTTGCCCATCTGAGTTAAAAGCCTCTAAGTATCACCCTGTTTACAGCATGTTAGTAGTTCTCCATGGACATTGGGTTTTACGTTGAAGAGAAAATATAGAACGGCCAAAGGCATTGTTAAAGTAAAAAATTTTAAGCCATAGTTACCCCAAACACACATCTTTTTTAGATTTGATCCAAGAATTTTGCCAAGGTCAATGCCGCTAATGAGCCTAGTTACTGTCAATTGAATCAAATGGTACAGTTCAGAGATAATTTGCTTGCATGAAAACCTATTTCCTAGAGTACAGACATTTCTTAAAATTGATAATCTGAGGACCGAAATGTAAACTTCTTAAGCAAGACATATTCTCCTATCGGCAAACTTGTTTTTGCTTACATAGTACCTTCTTTTGCAAAGTGCTTTGTCAATTAGTCTACTAAATTATCTCTGCCGTGATATTTGGACATGTTTTGCAATTGGAATTCGTTCCGGGTTTCAAGCTGATGAACTAGGTAAAAATGCAGAATCATTAGGAACATTGGCTGGTTTTCATAGAAATTTCATCTATGTTCCCCTTTCAAGTGTCTGCCCGATTGATGAATGTTTCCAACTTTTTTCTTGTTTCTCTTGCAGTAATGGGAATTCTGGATCAAAGGGTTTCAAATGTTGTGGAGGGATAATGGCATCAAAAGCGGTTTCTCTTCTGTGAGATTTTTATGAACAAGGAAACTATAATGGTGGGTACACTTTACCAGACTGACACTAAGTATAGTTTCTTGAGTGGAGCGGTTTTCAGCCATGTAATGGTTGCTATGAATAGGTGTAGAATATGCCCAGTAAAGAAAAGTTAAGAGTTTCAGATGGCCAGTCCTTTTTATGGGCCAATTTTCAGATGCTCTGTTTATCAAATATAGCTTTCCTCTAGACTAGGTATTCTTAGCTAGATTGCCATTTGAGAAATGGGATGTAAGGAAAAAAACGAAGTGCAGTATCTTAATAGTTGATAATCCGTTGGTTAGACTCATTGAGAGAAATTATCTTCTTCCTTGATCCCTATTGTGAATTACTAAACATATATGGTTCTTGGTCGAGCAATTCTCCAATTTGAGCTCTTTATTTGCAAATATTTGAAGAAACTGATCTGACCAGAACCTTTTTGTGCTTATGAGATCATTAGAAAGCTTTGGAAACTCGTTACATACAGAAAAGATGGTGTTGAAATAATTTATCTACACAATGATAAAATGAATTTGGTTTTCTTCTCTATTCTATAGAACCCCGTAACATGAATATCATTCTTGTTCACCATTTTTCCCCTCCTTTTCCATTCATTTGCTGTTTACAACATTGTGGAATTGTTTTTTTTTGTTTGAGTATTATAGATATATGCCAAATGCTAATATTTTGATTTCAGCTCCAAAGGTTCACAGGCCACGGGTTACTCAGGCTTCTCATTTGATCTCTGTGCATTGATTCTTCTTGTTGAATCCTCTCCTGCCTTTGTACAACTAGGTAAGACCTTTCAACTTATGATTCCTTGTTTTTCTGAACATCATGTAAAGTTTTATGATGCACCTTTGCTGGGTATTGAATGATTATCAGTTCCTTGTGCGTATAACAAGTGGGCTGCATTGTGTGACCTTTCTATATTATAACCTGTTAACAATGGAATGACATTGATTAGCACGCTGTGGCAATGTTTCTTGCTTTGGCAGTATGATATGATGCTCATACCAAGATTGAGTATACTTATGGCTTTAGATTTCCTTGTATGATGGGAGTCAATAACAACATGGACAATATAAAGGTCTTCAAGATGAAGTTAGAAAACATCCTCGTTCCTCATTCCTGATTCTTGGTTTATTCTGATTTTACTTTTTATTGTTCTTATTCTTGTTGGTTAATCTCTTCATTTGACTATAACCTAAGTCAAACTTGCAGTTCAAGGTAGTTCCCATTCTTGAGTTAAGCTCATCGCAAAATAACTTGAACTATAGTGTTGTGACTCTTTGTATTCTACATGCAAAGCACAAATCTAGATGTGACGTCAGTGGTACCGGTTCTAGCAAAATAAGATTCTCTCCCATTTGTGTGTGATGTCAGAAACAGTTAATTATTTTGTCACAAGATGTTAAAACATTTCGTATTCATAGTTTGTTCAAACAGCCCTTTTAATATAGAGATCCATGTGAATGTTACTAACGATGATTAGCATTCTATTTTGTGGTAAGAAGATGTAGTTAAATATCTAGCATTCCATGAAAAGGCTTAGAGGATTCTGTGCACTCTGACTGACAATACATGTGCCATTTACTGCTTTTCCAATCACAGAATTTCCGCAAGGGGCTTGAGAGAAGAAGCTCGATTCTTGTCCAGATCAGTTTTTGCCCGGATGGTCATGTGTTCATTGAGGATTGCAGCTACAATCACAAGTTCATTCCGTGCTTTAACTTGATTATTAAATCGTTAAAATAATTTAGAGCATAAGCCTTTGGAGACGTCACTTTCCTGATGCTAATTTTTGTCATCGACATTATTCTGTAATCTGCTTGATTTTTTCTGTTTTGAGTTTTTCGAGCTGAGTTAATTCTAGGCAATGCTATTGATGTGTCTGAGCACCAGAGTTCTAGACCATATAACGCGTGATCCCTAATGATGATAAAAGAGGTCAATAATTTGCATGTGATTCGCATGGGTTCCCGGCAAAGAATGCATTGACTGGATTTAAGCTTCCTGATTGTACCGATTATGTCCTAATACTTGAATTTATAATATTGTAGAGTCAGTTAATGTCGCGATCATTGTTGACTTTGCCTAGCATATAATTGTGGGAAAACCTCAATGATTTGATCGGTTACGATAGTCACGTGGTGCTCCAACGTTTTGCTCGGTCAAGAGGCAATTGGCAATTGCTTCTTCCCTCAGTGTGCTTTTAGTATCGTTCAATCTTGAACGAGAGGCCTTTTTTCTTCCTATTATAAAATGTCGAATTTTGAGTTCTTTATAGCCAGTACTGATTATATCATAACTCAATCTATTCAAACATTTTAAAATACCTAATCATTTGATGGTAATTTGGACCATAATGTATTGGAAATTTATATAAATTCGGACTAACATTAATTGCATAATATATTGGTCCGTGAAAAATACTCTGTTATAATTATTATAAAATATATGAGAATGTTATATTGCCCAATTATAGTTATGTGTTCATATTATATAGGGCTTAGTATATCCCGGTTACCGTAATAATATGGTTGGCTGATCAGTGAAGACCAGTGTTTCAACAGTAACCTGTAGTGGGCAAAGTCTATTAAAGTATGCTTCATAAATAGGTCATGGTTTCCATTCCCTTCTTAATTTCATATACCTATGGTTTATCCATCAAGACCGTCTAAGGTAGGAGAAAGAGAGGAAAGCCTAGTCTTGAATTTGTATGACTTTATCCATATTGCTCAATTCAAAGATAATAATTGGCTAAAGTAGGTAAGTGTTTTTTATTCAAGGCTAGGTATTGTAAACTCTATATACGAGGTTTCTTTTTGGTCAGACTATATATGAGTTTTAGATCATTGAATTTCTTACTTGATGTATGAACACCAATTCACTTGATGCATAATCTCCATGTAATTACATGTATAGTGCATATGTTTCCCAGTTTATGGGCAAGTTCAGAAAATCGATTATTTTGGTTGCTTATTTTAGATATCGCTATGGGATTTTATTTATCCATTCTTTGGCAAGTCTTCTTGGCGTATTTCATGTTATAACTCGGTCTATCCGGTGATAATTTGAAATATTGAAGGGCATGTGAACCGGAAATGGTATTTTGCAATTTGACCTTTTTGTATTTTATTTTGGACAATTAAATTATGGCTTTTGTTACCCATGCAACGATTCTTATACTCCGTGAATTCCATGCCCTAATTTAATTTGAGCATCAAGTATTTTAAACTTGAAGATTTCGGTATGAATAAGAGAACCGAATATCATGTGGTGCAATTCGACAATTTTACTTATCAATTGCTCAAAATCAGTTTGAGAGTTCTGTTGTACAATGCATATTGGTTCTACTTTGTGAATTTCATGTAGTGATATGAACTGGGTTGCGAGAATTTCGATATGGAAGTGTCATAAGTTTTCAGAATTATTACCTTATGACCAAGTAAACAAGCTTTAAATTGGATGTCGATTTCTCATTATATTTCCAAATCGGCTTCATTATTGTGCTACCCATGGCAATTTCGGTCATTTTGCAGCTTTAATGTCAAATGAAATCCATTGAGGACACCTGAATTGAGTTTTGGATATTTCGGGTTTCTAGGTTTGACGAGATCGAATATTAATGGTACAAATTTCTAATAATTGGACCATCGTTAGGCTATTAGATGCATGAGTAAGCTTCTTGACACTGTTTTGGATCTTAAAGATTGTTTAATCGAGTTTAATATCAAAGTTATTGTGCATTTACTTGAGAACGCATTTGACTGGCTATGGAGTTTTTTTTTTGTCGAAAAAACTAGCCTTCGTTACTTGTAAGCAAAATCCAAATGACAAGATAGATGGACCTCCGAACATAAAATGTCTCATAAGGTTTGAAGAGGCTTAGAGAGCTAATTACATGGTAAAATCTTAAGACGTTGAACTTTAGAGACCCAATCCACTACCCGGTTGGCCTACCTAGCACAATGTACTAGCCTAATGTCTTTGAACGAGCCCATTAAAGCTTTACACTCGGCTATAAGAGCACACACTTAATACGGAAGCTTGTCTTGACCTGTGAGGATGCTTATCAAAGTTAAATCGTCCGACTCCAAAGTACAAGAGGCTCCCCTTCGTGCACCAAACCACTTCAGCGCCTCCAACAAAGCTAGGGTTTCTAATTGCAAGATTGAGGATGCCCAGACCTCCCTTGCAAAGCCATCGACCATCTTCCCCGACTCATCTCTGCACACACCGGCTATGGCTCGAGCGGATGATCCCACACCGAGCAACCCATCCACATTTATCTTTAGCGAGCCCTTCTTCGGTGGAGATCAAATAGCGGCTATGGAGTTATGCACCAGCTTTTCAGTTGTTGGTCTATCTCTCGATAAATCATAGACTTTATTTCGAATTAAAGCATTCAATCAGGATTTTAGGTTTTTAATGTATAATAAAATCGAGATAGAGCTTCAGTTTTGCTAAAAGGGTTGAATTTGCCGCATTTTAATGTTGGGTATTTAAGAACTCTTAAGCTTTCAATAACATCGGTCATGTTATTTGAGCATTCATGTTTGGAGATGTCACGTGATTCAATATGTGCTTGAGCATCAAAGTGCTTCACATATTGAGAACGGTGGAATTGCTCATGTAACTATTGGTTATTTTTAACATCCCGATTTCAAGAATACTTGCATATTTTGATATGGGTGTTTGACCATCAAAGTGGTTCACTCATTGTGACTTGTGGAGCACTCATAAGTCGTGATCTTCATGGGATGTTTATTATCTTATGATATACAATCACATCCTAGATAGCATTATTGTATTCTATACATTGGGAAAAAGTACCAAAAAAGTCCTAAACCTTTTGTTGGAAATATAACGCGGAAACGAAATATAACGCGGAAACGACAGGATCTTGCAAATTAAGTCAATGCGAAAATACCAGAGAAATAAACGAGGAACGATAAAGGACACCAGAGATTTACGTGGTTCGGTCCGAATATCGGTACCTACATCCACGGGGAGAGCCAGCAACAAATAATCCACTATAATCGGAGAATCAGAGTTACAATTCGCTCAAAACGCTCGAGTGTTTCCCACACCTAAATTTAAGCCCAAACCCAAAGTGTTTACGAATAAACAACTTAATTGGACAAAATAAACTCACTGCACAAATCACCGCGTGTTGAAGCCCAAAGCGAAACACTCTCGTATGATCGAAAACCAAGAACGACCGTACGTTCTTTTCTTTTGTTCTCGTGCGGCGCTTCTTCTCTGAGAACTTCGTGAGCGTTCGCGGCTAGTGCGGCTCTGTGCGTGTGCGGCTTGAAACCCTCGCAGAAGATAACATGCCTTTTATACGTGTGCCCCTTCTTTCTCTTTTATTTTATTATTTAATTCCAAGAGTCAACAAAGAATAACTTTGACCAGGGCCCACCAGTTTTCCTTCTCTGTTGAAGACGTCCTTCGCTTTACGTGCCATCAGAAGGAATTCTTTAATAGGCAATTTTGAATATTTTCTCCAAAAGAAAATATATATCTTCACGATAAATTATGAAATTTATCCAAGCGAGTCACATTCCGTAAACGATTCAAACTCGAGACATAAATTCAACAATTCTCCACCTTGGCTCGACGTTTGTAGCCAAGTTATAGTACTCATCATCCATGCTAGCTCTCCCAACGCCCCGACGGGCGCTCACTCTCCACAGACGCCAATTGTGCTCAAGCAGAGCTTGAGCTTCGCCAAAGGAACAGGCTTAGTCATCATGTCCGCTGGGTTCTTCTCTGTCGCAATCTTTTTAACAACAACTACACCCTTCGCTAAGACATCTCGGATGAAGTGGTACCTGATGTCGATATGCTTCGTTCGCTCATGATAAACCGGATTATATGCCAGATATATCGCACCTTGATTATCACAGTGTATATCAACACTTTTCTGATCTAACCCAAAGTCCGAGAGTAAACCTTTTAGCCATATCGCCTCTTTCGCTATAAAGGTCAGTGCCATGTACTCTGCCTCAGTCGAAGACAAGGCAACGTGATCCTGTAAGGATGCCTTCCAACTAAGCGCACCACCGCTAGCGTAAATACGTACCCGCTAAAGACCTGCGTTCATCCAAGTCACCGCGTGATCCGAATCCACATAACCGGTGGCCTCACCGCCATTATTGTCCCTTTGGTACACAATTCCAACGTCTGCTGTCCCCTTCAAATATCTGAGGATCCACTTCACAGCTTCCCAATGAGCTTTACCAGGACGCTTCATATAACGACTAACAACGCTCACTGCTTGTGAAATATCAGGCCTAGTGCATACCATAGCATACATAATACTACCCACTGCACTAGAATAAGGAACACGGGACATATGCTCCTCCTCCTCCTCAGTCTGCGGTGATAACTTATCTGAAAGTTTAAAGTGCATCGCCAAAGGTGTACTTACAGATTTCGCTGACTGTATATTAAATCGTGCAACAATCTTCTCAATATATTTCTTCTGAGAAAGACGTAAAATTCCTACAGTCCTGTCATGCAAAATCTCCATACCCAAAATTTTCTTTGCAGCACCTAAATCTTTCATCTCAAATTCAGCACTCAATTGCCTCTTTAGCACAACAATATCAGACATGCTCTTAGCTGCTATCAACATATCATCAACATATAGTAACAGATATATCAAAGACCCATCTTCCAATCTCCTATAGTAAACACAGCTATCCATATGACTTTTAGAATAGTTTTGACTAGCCATAAAAGAATCGAAACGCTTATACCACTGTCTAGGAGACTGTTTCAGCCCATATAAAGATTTCTTCAATAAACAAACATGATCTTCCTTACCCGGAATAGCAAATCCCTCGTCGCCTCATGTAAATTCGCTCCTCCAACTCACCGTGAAGAAACGCTGTTTTTCACATCTAGCGCTCCATCGAGATCCCGTGCAAAGAACTAAGGCAAGTAAAACACGAATAGAAGTATGTCTTACCACAGGAGAGAACACTTCGTTGTAGTCAATGCCCTCCCGCTGTGTATACCCCTTCGCCACAAGTCTCGCCTTATATCTCGCTGCCTCGACACCGGGAATGCCCTCCTTCCGTTTAAAGACCCACTTGCTACCGACAATCTTCTGGCTCTTAGGTACTTTGACCAACTCCCATGTCTGATTCTGATAAAGTGATTCCATCTCTTCACTCATAGCCCCTATCCATTGCGACGACTCAGAACTCGCCATCGCCTCAGAGTAAGACGAAGGCTCATCTGTCTCCACCTCGTCACCTACAGTCAATGCATAAGCAATATCTGTATAACCATAATGTACCGGCGGTTTAATTTGCCTTCTCTGTCTACCCGCGGCTATAGTGTGCTGCGGCTCTGCTGATTGTTCATTATCACCAACTTCAGGAACTGCGGCCTCATCTCGCAATCTCGCCGTTACCTTCGAGGTCTCCGAGTCTCCACCGAATCTCCACCTCACTACCGACACCACGATCATGCCGCTCTGCTGGTTGTGTCTCAAGACCCTCCTTCGAAGCATTGCGGTCTCGTCGAAGATCACGTCTCTCGCGATTAGAAAACCGGGTGATCCGGGATCGGTGCACCACAGTAGCCTTTCACCCCATGTGCATAACCCGAAATATGCACTTCTTCGCCCTCGGCTCAAGCTTACCATCACTCGCATGAGCATACGCAGGACATCCGAATACTCGTAATCCGGAGTAATCAACAGGTTTCCCCGACCATACTTCCTCAGGAGTCTTCCACTCTATAGCAGATGATGGAGATCGATTAACCAAGTAACATGCCATGTTCACTGCTTCGGCCCAAAATTCCTTGCCTATTCTTGCATGCGAAAGCATGCTCCGAGCTCGCTCCAGTAAAGTTCTGTTCTTCCGTTCTGCAACGCCATTCTGCTGTGGTGTCCCGGGCACTGTGCGGTGTCTCACAATCCCTTCTTTCTCGCAGAACTCGGTAAAATCTTTACCACAGAACTCCATGCCGTTATCGGTTCTCAGGCACTTGATCTGTTTATCTGACTGCTTCTCAATCAATGCCTTAAACTTCTTGAACCGATCAAACACATCAGATTTGTGCTTCAGAAAGTAAACCCATACCTTTCTGGAGTAGTCGTCGATAAATGTTAGCATATATCGGGCACCTCCTTTCGAAGGAACCGGAGACGGGCCCCAGACGTCTGAATGAATGTACTCAACCGGTCGCTTGGTCGAATGAACAGCTGTTGTAAACTTAATCCGACGCTGCTTCCCAAAGATACAGTGCTCACATAAGTCCAGCTTCCCTGTCTTCTGACCCTTCAACAACCCTCTATCACTCAGCATCGTCATACCTGCCTCACTCATGTGCCCCAAACGCATATGCCATAACTGAGTCAAGTCAGAATCTGACTCACCTGATGAAACTGCAGCAGCTCCTGTCACGGTCTCTCCCAGTAGATGATAGAGAGAACTCACTTTCTTCCCCTTCATCACTGTCATGGCACCTCGAGAAACCTTCAGCACTCCACCTTCAGCGGTGTACTTACACCCGATATCATCGAGTGTCCCCAAAGAAATAAGGTTCTTCTTGAGCTCTGGTACATGTCTCACGTCTGTCAGTGTGCGCACCACCCCATCGTGCATCTGAATCCGAACTGTTCCTATCCCCACAACATTGCAGGTTGCATTATTCCCCATCAGAACTCTACCACCATCTGCAGTCTGGTAAGTAGTAAACCAGTTCTTATGAGGCGTCATATGATAAGAACACCCCGAATCTAGCACCCATTCGTCTCCTAACGAACCAGTAGTCACACACAAGACGGCCTCTGCATCACTAGTGCTCTCCTCAGCAACGTTTGCCACACTGCTTGTGGCATTCTGCTTGTCACCTCTATTTCTTCGCTTCGGACAATCTCTCCTGATGTGCCCCTCCTCGTGACATTCAAAGCACTTCACGCGTCCTTTAGACTTTCGATTGCGTGACTTTGACCTGCTTTTACCTCTGCTGCTACTGGACCCTCGATGTTGTTCTCTACCTCGAATCACTAGTCCTCGCGCTACATCCTGCGCTAGACTGTCATCTCGCAACTTCCTCTGCCACTCTTTAGAAAACAATGCGGACTTTACCTCTTCCGAGGTAATAGTAGTACGCCCCTGTAGTAGTGAATCAGTAAAGTGCTCCCATGATTCCGGTAAAGAAGCCAATAACATCATGCCCTGTTCCTCATCATCAAGTATCTTACCGACGTTCTTCAAATCCATCATGAGTTTATTAAATTCATCTAGGTGGGATCTGATCGACGTACCTTCAGTATATCGAAATTGAAACATCCTCTTCAACATGTACAAGCGATTGTTCAAACCCTTCGTTACATAGAGTGCCTGTAATTTTGCCCACAATGCTGCGGCATCCTTCTCCTCAACCACCTCTATTAACACTTCATCCGATAAATTCAGCAGGATTATACTCTTTGCTCTCTCCATTAGGTCTGCTTTATCAGCTGCTTTCATTATAATGGGTAATCCATCTTCGCCATCTAATGCTTTGGCCAAACCTTGGGTTGTCAATAGCGCACGCATCTTGACGCTCCATAACCCAAAATTGTTCCTCCCGTTAAACTTCTCAATCTCAACTTTCGCTCCAGACATAATTGCAATAGCAGAATTTCCAGATAATAATCAGACAAGCAAAAAAAGCCCCAAATCACAATCCAGAAAATCCAACCCTCAAGCTCTGATACCAATTGTTGGAAATATAACGCGGAAACGAAATATAACGCGGAAACGACAGGATCTTGCAAATTAAGTCAATGCGAAAATACCAGAGAAATAAACGAGGAACGATAAAGGACACCAGAGATTTACGTGGTTCGGTCCGAATATCGGTACCTACATCCACGGGGAGAGCCAGCAACAAATAATCCACTATAATCGGAGAATCAGAGTTACAATTCGCTCAAAACGCTCGAGTGTTTCCCACACCTAAATTTAAGCCCAAACCCAAAGTGTTTACGAATAAACAACTTAATTGGACAAAATAAACTCACTGCACAAATCACCGCGTGTTGAAGCCCAAAGCGAAACACTCTCGTATGATCGAAAACCAAGAACGACCGTACGTTCTTTTCTTTTGTTCTCGTGCGGCGCTTCTTCTCTGAGAACTTCGTGAGCGTTCGCGGCTAGTGCGGCTCTGTGCGTGTGCGGCTTGAAACCCTCGCAGAAGATAACATGCCTTTTATACGTGTGCCCCTTCTTTCTCTTTTATTTTATTATTTAATTCCAAGAGTCAACAAAGAATAACTTTGACCAGGGCCCACCAGTTTTCCTTCTCTGTTGAAGACGTCCTTCGCTTTACGTGCCATCAGAAGGAATTCTTTAATAGGCAATTTTGAATATTTTCTCCAAAAGAAAATATATATCTTCACGATAAATTATGAAATTTATCCAAGCGAGTCACATTCCGTAAACGATTCAAACTCGAGACATAAATTCAACACCTTTTGCATTGGTGCCAATTTAGTCTTAAACCTTTTTTTGTGTTAATTTAGTCCTAAACCGTTTGCATTCGTGCCAATTTAGTCCTAAACATTTTTTTGCGTCAATTCAGTCCTAAACCTTTTGCATTTGTGCAAATTCAATCATAAACATTTTGTCTTTGTACCAATTCAGTCATTTCGGCTAATTTTAGCTGGATTTTACTAAAGTGGACGCTGACAGGCCGGCGGCCGGTCACCGGCGCTGACGTGGAAAACTTTAATAATATTTGAATATATTTTTTAATTTTTATTTATTTTTTTCTTTTCTCTTTTTTCCCCTCCCCTCCCTCCTTCCTCTAGCCGGTCGCTGGACCGGCGACCGACCAGAGGCCAGAGGCCGGCGCCGGCGAGGCTTGCCCTCGCCGGCCACTAGCGAGGGTGAAGGCGAGCCTCGTCATGGCTGGGCAAGGCCCGACCTCGCTAGATCTGGTGAGGTCGTGCCAGCTGCCGGCGAGGCTCGACCTCGCCGGATCTGCAAGGTCGAGCCTCGCCGGCGGCTGGGCGAGGCACGACCTCGCTGGATCTAGCAAGGTCGGGCCTTGCCCAGCCATGGCGAGGCTCGCCTTCACCCTCGCTGGCGAGGGTGAGCCTGGCCGGCGAGCGAGGCTGCCCTCGCCAGTGGCCGGCATGGACGAGACTCGCCGACGCCGGCCTTTGGCCTTTGGCAGGTCCGGCGACCGGCTAGAGGAAGGAGGGAGGGGTGGGGAAAAAAAAAGAAAACAAAAAAATAATATTAATTCAAAAAAATATTAAAATATTATTAAAATTTTCTACGTTAGAGCCGGTGACCAGCCGCCAGCCGATCGGCGTTCACATCAGCAAAATTCGGCCAAAATTAGCAGGAAGGACTGAATTGGCACAAATGCAAAAGGTTTAGAACTGAACTGACACCATAAAAAGGTTTAGGACTGAATTGGCACAAAAAAAGATTTAGGACTAAATTGACACAAATGTAAAAGATTTAGGACTTTTTTTGCACTTTTCCCCTATATATTGACGATTTGGGGCAGTGTACTAAAACACACTAGTCTAGGAGGCTTGTTTGCCCAAAGGAGATAAGCTGTCTTAGACTAATATTGTCTCATAATTAGCTTCACTGAGAGGCTCCAATTGACGAGTTATTTACTCTATCGTAATGAGGAGTCTATTATGATCACAAGGCTAGTCATTCGGATGAAATATCGATTCTTATCAATCGTGCACACTTGGCGTGTTGGATTTCTTTGTAGGATAAGATGTGCCATTTTGATTGGCAATAGAGAGAATTTCTAGTTGTCTATTGCATTCTCCACCTGCAGGCGAGTTTGTAAAAAAAAACATATCAAAAGTCTTGAAGTTTTTTTCGATTGTCTCCTTTGAAATGCTAGATTGAAAATATGAGGGTCTTGGCTAATTTTGGTTATATGAGCTCATCATATAGAGTATTTTTACAACATCTTGTTACTAAGTGAATCAACTTAGTGATACATGTATAATATCTCCTTTGGGAGATGCTTAGTTCTTACAAGGCATGAATTCATTTTATGATATGTGCATGTAGTTGAGGCACATATTAAGGTTGATTGACATTTGATCAAACTCAACATTATTGCAATTTTACAAGAGTTACACTCTTATATCCAAAGTTTATAAGAGATTCTTTTATTATCAGACAGAAAGAAATTGAGTCTGATTCTACCGATCTTCAATGTCAAAATTTGATAACAATGTTGTGATTTTTGTGTTCCATTCCAAAGCTGAATGCCTTTAAGGATCTTTGGAACTTCCACTGCAATTTTGTAATAAACTAATTGATTCATATCAATTTGTGTTAAGTGGCATTAGTAAGAGTGCTACTTTTGTAACATCTTTTGTGAAAAAATTATAAGAGGGCCTAGGTCCGCAAGGGCACATAAGCTTGAATTTTAGTCTAGTGCTGAAAATTATATTTTAAGAGTCGATTAGGGAGTTTTTAACACATGAATATTTGCCGACAAGTTGAAAATGCATTTTTATGAAAAAAATAAAAGAAAAATAAAATAAAAAAGAAAAAAGAAAAACAAGAGAGAAAAGAAAATAATAAATCTCCAGCCCATCCCTTAAGTTCGGCCCTATTCTGAGGGCGACGTTTTGAAGCCGTTTGTGGCCTTTGCTCACTCACTGATGATGCCCACAGCTGAATCAGGTCGTTTTGTATCGAATTGAATTCTAGATATGATTTCAGTTCATTCCTGCTTTGCCCTCTCGCTTTTTTCAGAGTTGCACTGCCGTTGATTGCGCTGTGGGGGAGGAATCGAGTTTGCGAGGAAGGTGTTCGATGAAATGACGAAGCTGGACTCTGTTTCGAGAAGTACCTGTTCACGATAGAGATAATTGACGACTCGGCAGTGGCGACCTCAAGCTTTGGATTGGTGATCGAGCGAAAGCAAGTCTCTCAAAGATTGATTCCAGAGAAGCTCGCTGAACTTGCTCGACAACGCCATGATCGTGTCCTTGGAGCTTCTTCGCTTCCGTCCGCCAATAACGTCTCCGTTGTTGCTCTGTTTCAAAGGCCTGCGACGTCTCGCCCAGGGATATTTCAGGGGCACTAGTTGTCGATTATCACTGGCGCTGCTCGTTTCCCATGAATTCAAGCTCCAGCATGGTTCGTCATTCTCGGTCATGATGACACATACTTGAAGCACATGGAGCAAGAAATCTTCGATCAATTCATGAAGCTAAGTTGTCATGTCATTCGAATCGTTTGAATTAGGAACTCTCTAGGGCGTCAAAGTCCATAAAAGCAGGTCCCAAAGCCGGCACTCTGGAATAGGCAGTTGAAGCGTTGAAAAGGGAAACAAATTGATGACGATGCCAAAAAGAAAAGTTAAGTTCTAGGATGGAGAGTGATTTGGAGGAAAAAATCATATCTTATTCAGCGAAAATTGTGATGTCAAGAAGTGCTGAGGGACAAAGTGGCCAAATTTGAAGCGGGTTTGTATTCCATGCTCTCTAACGCTCTTCCGTTTCATGTTAGAGAATGAGTTGAAGTTGGAATAATATGAAGAATTCAAGATTTCTTTGAAACCTCTTTTTTCAATGGGGTGAACACCGACTTGAATGCTATCATGATGGATTGACGAATATCCACGATGAATGAATATGAGATGGAAGGGGATGATGTTCTTGCAGTCGAACGACGAACTGTTTGATTGATTTCTCTAGTAAATTCGAGAAATAATGCTTTTCATGAATCGTATGATGTTGCAGATCCACTGCTGTCAAGGGGGAGGTGTTGAGGTCTTTGGATGATAGTGTGAAGTGCTGAGTGATGCTACAAATTGTGATGAAAACGAAGTTGGAGGAATTGAAGGCTAGCTTGAAATGAGGGGCAATGTGTTGCTATGCATTTTTAGGATTTTCTTTTAATACATTATAGCATACATTGTCAGTAGGAAAAAAGGATTTACAGAATTGGCTTTATACTTACGCCATTAATTTAAAAAAGAGAGTATTATTAACCTAACATCAATTATGGATTGGTTGATTAGGTAAAATTTCCTATAAATTGAGTATAATATATTTTTCCTATTTTTTTAATCTATTGTCGTTTCTCTTTGTAATAATTAAGATTCAAGATGACTTGGATTTATACAATGGCTAAAGGGGGAGAGACTGGTGATTGTAGAGGACTTGTCATGAGTTCATACGATATCTTTTTAGCAAAAGAGGATAGGTGTTGTGCACGAGTAGAGGTGGCAAAATGGATTAGTGAACCTATTTTTCCACTCATATTTATTAAAAGTGAGTGTATTACGGGCCACCCCAATTTTATAATTGGATTGGAAAGGGTTTTAAAATGCAAAGTCCAACTATAAGTGGGTCTAAATGAATTTACCTCATACCCATAAATTAACTCATTTTAATTGGGTTGCGTACGGCTTTTTAGCAATTGTGACATGTACATTTCAGCCCATGTGTGTGCTACTCAGAGTTTACTGATAAACACGGACCGGTTGAGGTAAGCTTGTTCGGATACGCTTAGAAACAAGACGTGATTTCTTGTCTTTTCAAATTTGAAAACAAAAAGAATATCCTCAGTTCGTGAAATATTACAACAAAAAATTATGTATATATTTATATGTCGATATTGTTTCCGTGAGTCGTAATATTGAATAAAAAGCAAAAAGTAATTAAAAATATTGTATTGCTTATGAAAGATCTCAAACTAATGACACCCAAACGCTATATTCCAACTCGTCGGCCCCTCTTCAATAATCTGATGCCTTTACGCTTTTAGTTTTATCTTTTCAAATTTACTTACACATAACTTCACATCCACCGTTTCCTTTTTACTTTTTACTTTTCTGGATTATTTTATTGAGACCATTTTGCTTAATTTGGTTTTTCTTAGTGACCAATTCAATCCTAAATTTTTTAATTTGGTCACTTTAGTCTTAAATCTTTGTTAATTTGCCAAGTTTGGCCAAAAATCACTATCGTGGCTGTCTAGTAAATGGCCATCTTACTTGGCACGGTCGTTGCTGACATGGACGATTTTTGCAATTTTTTAAAATTTTGCAAATTTTTTCCTTTTTCTTTTCTGTCCTTTTTTTTTTTGCAATGTTTGCAATATTTTTGTGTTTTTTGCTATATTTACTAACATAATTTAATCATGCTAATTTACTTTTTAAATTCGATATGAAATTTTTATCCAAGTAACATTTACAAGTGAAGATTTTAAAGTGGGTTAAATGGGTGGTATGGATTTTCATAGGTTGGATTAGATATAGATGTATTTTAGTAATATGAGTTGGGTCAAGTACGAGTCACTAAATTTGAATTAGCTGGTCAAAAAAAGTTAAACGGGTCAATTTGGATCGGATCATCCTCGATCCGACACAAACCCAACACAACCCACTATTCGATGGCCCTACGCACGAGTAATACCAATTATCTGGGACTAGTTACAGAGGACCTTGTCCTTTCACACGCGATTCTTTAGCAAAGAGAGGGTGAGTATTGGGCATGAGTAATACCAATCATTCGGATGAATGAAGCACAGAACGGGAGCCTCAACAATCTTAAGGGACTTTAATGCAAGGTGGCAGGTGAGAGGTTGATACATTGCTATCGAAGAGATTAAAGAAGTACATCTCTTGTTGTGAATATAACTATCAAGAAAATGGTTTAGGGTATTTATAGTGAAAGATGAGAAATTGCCATTAAAGAGGATGGCGTGTTAAGATTGTCAGGTGTTGTATCGCCACGTGTCAAGAGGAAACAAGTTAGGGACAAGTGGCCCATGCCATAAGGACATAAGTTGATGTTAAGTCCAATAAGAAAATCTTAGGGTTTGACCTCCTTAACTTGCCCCGCTCAGAGTGTACTAACTCAAATCTCTCTAAACATCCCAAATAAATTGCGTTTAACTCTGCCACAAATTCAGAGTTGAGTCGCTCCCTTCTGTTGGAACAACAAACTGCCACTTTCTTTCTTTGATTTTTCCCCCCACTTCGCTCGTCTACAAAATTACATTTGGAATCATATCATATTTCGACCACCAATCATTATTCATGGGCAATGCCTTTCATTTAAAAAAAAGAGAAATTCTAAACTTTCCTGCTTAGCTAGACTTCACACATTATAGTAATGAAATCAAATTTGTATGTGTCAGAGCCACGCAAGGGCACACTGCTCTTTTCTTGTTAAAAAAAAATTGATACAATCATGGCAAACCCAAGATTTCGATTTCCTTCAAACACCAATGAGGCAAAATGTGAGATTTTGATAGAACCACTGCCAACTATTCTAAAAGTTTAAGCTATTAGATGAATGCGTGATTTAATATTTAATTACTCTAACAAATCTTAGCTCAACTTAACTCAAATTACCGACTTGGATTTGTTCACAAGAAATCCAAGGATGAGAATTTATAATCTTCCATAGCTTAAGTTCAATTTTTGTGGTAATTGTTGAACAAATTCCTCTTGCGCCTACAAATTAGAACATAGGTTAGCCCACAATCCAAAAACTTATTATCATCTATTACGAACGATGGATGGGGACATAGTTTAAAATCTGATTCGCTTGCACCACTATGATCATCCCCCTCGCTTTGTAAATTTTTTCTATGAATCTGATTTACCATGGATTATTGGATCATACACATTAGATAAGATGGGTTTCATACAAGATATATCCTTTTAACCATTGAGATTTAATGGATCAAACTTTTTTTTTAGTCAAAGATCGAATTTAGACATGTGGTATTATTATGGTTGAATTCTAGAAACTGACCGTTGCATTTGTGGTACAGTTATCTATTGAATATAATTATTGAGTGAACTTAGTGCATAAACAAAATTGACTTTGAACCGTCCAAAATAGTAGGCTCAACACGAATGTCTTCAACTTTTACGATTCAGATTTAGTTTATTACATACATTTTCATTTAATAATATCTACTTGTTAGACGCTAATAATTGCCTCAACACTGAACTTTTGGCAGTGGCATATGGCACTCTTAATGAGAGCTTAAAATTGTCCAAACTCCGAAGCCATATTGAAGCGACAGAATCCTTGCAGTAGGGAAATGCAAGTGCAGAAAGAGAGATTGAAAGGTGCTCCCTAAACACCTCATGATGATACTTTCAACCAATCTTTTCCATAAAAATTAGAGGAAATGTCAAAAGTTCATAGCACTTGATAGTGAATACTCACTGGGTGGTTGATCTCATGATGCTTTGAAAGCATCTAACATTTTCTTAAACAAACTATTGTGGGTGAGCTGTTGCTAGCTCATTTATTTAATAGATTGGTTAAAACAACATATTCATTTTTAGAGTATCAATATATGTCACTTTATGTAAGTTCAATTCATCTTCTTATCCATTAGTTTTTTCTGATTGAGAATGAAGAATTTAAATATAAATGAGAGTAGAAACTAGACCTGTTAAATGAATGGATCGGGTTGGGTTGGGTTTGGGTCAGGTCAAGAATGGTCCGACCCAAATTGAACCATTAACCTGTTTATGACCCATTTATGCCTAATGCAATTTTCTTGACTCATACCCAATTCAACACATACCCTACCCGACCCATATTACTAAAACACTTTTTGTCACGCCCCGGACCCTAACGGGCTCGCGACACCCCTACGATGGTCGTATCGAATGTGACGTCCCAGGACTCGTCACCGACCCAAAGGAAACACCCCACGTCATACGCAAGCAGAAGCGAAATTTTAAACAACCTAGACAATAAACGATGAAGAAGGGGTAGCACTTGCACAATTCAATAAAGGCATAACATAATCATGACAGTTACAAACAATATTCATTTACGCCATAACAACCCAGGCTACTAACGAATAAACCCCGTTCAACAAAAGGGGACGATGGTTGGATAGTCCACTACACTATACAAAAAGGGGGCATTCAAAAGATGGAATGAAGCATCAAATGCCCAAAGTCATTCCCGGTCTCTGAACCGCACATGACGACTATCCGTCACTCCAAACCTGAAAATGTTTAACAACGGGGGATGAGATAAATCTCAATAAGCAGACCCTAAACCCCACATAGGACAATGCGTACCCAGACAGGTTTCCATATGCAATCTAACATTCGACGTACTAGAATTCACACAAACATACTTACCTCGCCTCAATTCATACGTCAACTCTGCATATTAGTCAATTCACATTAATGCAATAACATCTCATGTACATATCACAATCACTCGAGCACCATATACACATACGTTCACCCAATTCAATCAAGTACATTACACGTGCGCATCCATCCAACTTTCTGACGACCCGGATCAACACCCCACAGGTCCTTTCCCGCCACCTGCGTCAACACGCTCCAGGCTGGCAACCCTCATATTAATCCGGGCTTTGTCCCGCGTCAACACGCTCCAAGACCTTTCTCACGACCCGGGTCAACACCCCACAGGTCCTTTCTCACAACCCGGGTCAACATCCTACAGATTGACAGCCCTTCGATCGATCCGGGCTTGGTCAAGCAAACACACACGCCACTTAATTCAATCAATTTAATGTCATTAACATATTCAAACAACACTCTAATATGCTCAAACGCCAATCATTCAAATTAGCCCGTGCAAGCATCAAATCCACCACAACTTCCACAAAATGAGCCATAATAAATCAAGCGCACATGAGTCCCAATAGGCCATCGAACTCAGTCCCCAACTCAGCACGGCCAACACATATTCAAGCATCAAACCCATCCCATTGATCTCAATCGCCAATCAAACAAATCAATCCTCATGGGCACTAAAACAACCACCATTCTATCAATTTAAAGACGCGAACGTGCACTCGCGACAACAACAAACGGCAGTAACAACCAGCCCTCAAACCGCGATTAACACACGCGCAGTGAACACCAAATCAGCCCACAAATCAAACAACATTCGATTGTAACAACTCTCACCATTCCAACACATTTTAACCCACCTTCCGCTCAATAAACCCACCAACCTCATCCCATCAAACAAACGATCAAGCCCACCATAATCATTCGCCAAATCAGCCACAAACGAACCATATTCCAGCCATGATCAGCCACCAAATCCGCCCTTAATCCGCAATAAATAACCCCTAAACAAGTCTAATAATACCCGAAGTCCTAGATCGAGTTTAGGGAGTCGCTTACCTTGGGCCTAAGCGAGAACGGCTAAGCGGGGAGGGCAGCAAGGTCGCCGAAACAGAGCAGCAGCGGCGTCGGCACAGCAGCAACCCGGCAGCGTTCGGCGGTTCACGGCGGCGACGGCAAGGCGGCGGCTTGTGCGGGCTGGCGTCTCGGCTAGACTGGCGGGGCAGCGACGGCGAGCTGCTGGGCAAGGGCGGCGACGGCGGATCGGTGGCTCCGGCAGACGCTCGGCGGCCCACGGCGGCGACGGTCGGAGCATGGACAGAGAGAGAGAACAGAGGAAGGGGAGGGGAGTAGCTGGCCGGAACAGGGGAGCAGCGGCCACAGTGGCGCCGGCGGCAGCAGGGGCGGCGACCAGGCGAAAAGGGGGAGCCGGGTGGTGGTGGTGAGCCGGTGAGGGCAGCGGCGGCCGGGACGGCGGCACGCGGCGGTTGCTGGCGAGACGAAACAGGGGAGGGTCGGGGTGAACCTAGGAAGGGGGAAGGAGAAGGGGAGACTGCGGTGGCAGTGGAGGCCAGCGGCGGTCGGCGACGGCACGGCGGCGCTGCAGGCGACTGGGCGGAGCAGGGCTGGCCGGCCGACGGCTAGGCAACGCCGAACAACGGCGGCGAGCGAGTTGCTGCTCGCACGAAGGGGAGGGGAGTGGTGGCCAGCAGCAGCGGCGAGCGGCTCACCGGACGGCTGGGCGGCGAGCGCGACGGCGGGGGGGACGCGCGGCGGTGGGCGAACGGCGTACGGTGGCTGGGCGGTGAGCGAGAGGCGAGCGAGCGGTGGAGGGGGAGAAGGACGATCGGGGCAGAAGAGAGAGGGGGAGAGAGAACGTGATGGGAGGGGGGGAGAGAGAAGACGGTCAGAACAGAGGGGGGAGGGGACGTGAGTGAGCGGGCAAGGAGAGAAGGAGAGAGAGAGAGCGCACACAAAAGTCAACATCACCCAAGTGCAATCTAACGGCCACAAAACGATCTTGCGAGCTTGATCCAATAGCCACGAAAATCTCAATTTTCAAATTAAAGAAAAGGTCAAAAAAACATTAAATAAAATACACTAAGAAGGAGATCTACTGGTCAAAATCCGTATTCGGTCCAAATTTCACTTTTCGATAATTCCAGGCAATCTCGACTCTAGCCACCACAATATCGACACCGTCCAATTAAATTCGTCATAAACTCCGAAAAATCAGACACCAAAGTTCGAGCTCTAAATAACGATCAAATTCGATTGAATGCGATTCTAGCGAAATCTCAAATTTAAAATAACCCGAGAGTGATCAGTTCTGGGCGATATTTAACTATAAGCGCACTGACGAAATACACGTTTTATAAATCCCAAAAATGGGTCGAAATTCGGAATGTCACACTTTTATATTTAACTAAATCTAGGAAATCTATACCTAAACTGATATGAGAGCGCAGAGTAAGTGAGCGCGAGATTGAGTGAGCACGAAAAAGATAAGTTGAGTTTAAATAAATTGTAAACCCATTTATGACCTATTTAACACATATACTATACATATACCCATTTATGATCAATTTACTAATATATAGGTTAAGAAATGGGTTTATGACCCATTTTAGCAGGTCTAGTAAAAACTATAAATTGTCAACAATGTTGATCCAAATAATTCAATGTAGGACATTATGTGTGATTAACAATTTAATTATTCCATTTTCTATGAGTCCACATAACTTTTCTTATTTGTAATTTCAATCTCCGAAAGACTTGACTTACGTGATAAAGGAAATGTAAACTATTTATAGCCACATATAGGAACAACTCTAATGAGATTTTTTTTTTACCAATAGCTAAATTTCCTCATATCATATTTTTTAGTATGCACAAAGCCTAAAACTTCACCAGATTTGAACAAAAATTTGTTTGCTTGATAAAATAAAATATGGGAATCCATAATGCTTCTTTTCAGGAGACTGCAAATCACTCACAGAAAAGAAAATTCCTAAAACAAAGAATATGACATATTTAATACATAAGGAAGATGTTTAAATGATCTTTGAGAAATTTGACGTGACAGAAAATCTTCTATATTATAATAAGAAGAATTTAGTGTGATTTTAAGTTTTGATCTCTAATTTCCGTACTTTAATTTTTCAATGTATAATCTAGATAATTTTGAAATGATGCAATAAAGTATTTATTACAAAAATTAACACATAAATTTACCAATGTTATCCATCGTATATTTCTTATCAAAATAATTACTAAAATGATTTGCAAAGGAGTGCAGTGTTAATAATTTTCATTATGTTTTGACAATTAACCGAAATTAATCATTCAGTTCCTATGCATAACACTGATTTTGTAGCTAAAATGAAATGATGTTTGATGTACGTAGACCGAGTTTATGTAAGACCTTCACCGTTGGGAACAAAGTGGGTATAGGTAATGTCACATAGTCATGTGGCCCACATAGATAAAAGACGGATGAATAAACCAAAAGGTAGGGTTCTTTAATTAACACGAAAATCTAAAAACTTTGCCGGTAATAATGAAGATGTTAGTTTTTTTTCCTCCCAATTTGGTAGGCTAGCAGCTAAGCACCCATTTAGTTAGTGAAAATATAATGAGTTTTCACCTTTATTTCCCAAAATATGTTTAGTATATGTATCATACATCAAAATTAATACCGAAATCAAAGAAAATGGTTGGCCTTCCTATAAAGGACTAAGCCTTTAACGAAAGCCTTTAACGAAAGCCACCCATTTCATAGAAACTTAACTTCATATAACCCATTTGGTAAAACTTGTATTCACAAAACTTAGAAATATCCAAACCATTTTTGAAAGGAATTCACTTGTACTCTCAATTTACTAAAATTTACTTGGTAAATGTTATTTTAAGTAACCTCATATCACTCTCCACGTGCCCCCCATTACTCTTTTCGTTCTCGAGACATAGAATGGTCATAAAAGGGAAAAGCAAAATCACAGTTCAGCAAGTGGTAATAATCACTATTTTTATGACTAGAATGGCAGTAAAAGGGGAAAGCAAAATCATAGCTTAGCAAGTGGTAATCATCATTATTTTTATGACATCAAGTAACAAAAATGCAACTTCATAAATGTGTACAGACAATATGCATCGTGAAAGTCATACCAACGGATGTAATCAAAAACCTAAATAATAGGTTCATGGGCTTACAAGGTGTTTTCTATGTCTCCGAGGTAGCTATGATTAGTGAAAGAGGGTTAGACCTCTTTTAATGAATAAAACAACTAAAAACCAAATGACTCCGGTGTAATCTCTCCCCCGCTCTCTCTCGTCCATATTTATGCACCATGTGTTTCCAAAGTTCTGCTGCTATTAATAGATCTAATATTATTTCTTGCTGGTACACTAATTGTGCGTGTCATTATATATTTTTTAAGGGGTCATGTGGTAAATTATTATATAGCAAGTAAAAAAGAACTTCTCGGAGCTTAGGGATGAAATTTCGAGGAAGCCACCAAATTTGTTATCAGGCAAAAATTTCAAATAGGGGTCTGAAATATTATCGTTTTCTCAAAAGAGGATCCGGAGTGAATTTTGTCTCAAATAAAAATTTGAATCAGTCATTTAGTCTCAAATAAGAGCCTGACTTGCCGGGGGATGAACAATCCCAAAATCCTTACCCAAAAATTGGTGAGCCCCAATTTTGCTTTTCATCTCACGGAAACTTCTCTCTCATTCGCTACTCATACTTACACCACAGTCGTTGGCAGATGTCTTTTTGTTTGTCTGCCCGAGAGAACACAGAAAATGTTACGCTCCAATTCTGGTGTTCTTGATTTGGGCAATGCCTATCTTCAACATTGATGAAGAAGATGATGAATAGGGACACCATGGCTCGGATCAAGAAGAAGATGAATAGGGTAGAAGAGAGAAAAATAAATACCTTTGGACAAAATTATCCGAACGACTGCCGGAATTCGCACGGGAGATGCATATGTTCACCGGCCGATAAGTCAAACTCTTATTTGATATTAAATGATTATTTCGAATTTTTATTTGAGATAAAATTTATTTTGAAATTTTTTTTTATAAAGTCAGGCTCTTTTTATGTGTTAGCCTACGGCCTAGAGTTGTTTGTCGGTGGTTGCAATAATTGAGTCCACTAGGACCAGTACTAATCTACACTATTCACTACTTTTGTCGGCCACAAAGAAGCTTGTGTCACTCTGACAATCCGAATAACGCGGTGGTACGAGTTCTTCAATGAAAAAAAGTCCATGTGTTCACACCTGAAGATGTGCTGGTCCATCCATAAACATCGCCATTTACCAAAGTAGTACAAAAAGTCACGCGTCTTTTTTTTTTTTTGGGTGTAAATGTAAGTAGTATGTATAAGATGACGTACAGAAGCTTAGGGGCATTCCCCAGCATTACAAATAGAACTAAGATTACAAAAAAATGGAGTGGGGGAGTCTCCATATAGTAGCCAAAGTTTCATTTGTTCGGGACGGTCTAAAAGATTTATAGTGCGAAGCTCGCCCTCTAACAAGTTTGCGAACTTTAGCCAAAATGATAAGGGCATCATTTGACTTTTGTTGGAAGCGTCTACGATTACGCTCCATCCAAATGCAGTATATGATCGCTAGGAAAGATACCTTCAGAAGTCTCGCCGCCAAGTCCTTACCTTTTGTAGCATTGATCATCCATTTAAGTTCATCATTCCATCCTTCTACGGAGCATCGAATTCCGTATTATAAGAATAATACAATAAGAAGATCAAGTGGTGAAAGAACTGCCTGGTAAAACACTCTACCAAATTTTAAGCTAGTACTCTTTGCTGATTGTTATACTCCATCGGCCAATGGCTTCTTCATCGAAATCCAAAGGGATTTACGACGTGTTCTTGAGTTTTAGAGGTAAGGATCTGCGCAACAACTTCATCAGTCATCTCTACAAAGCTTTAGATCAGAATGGAATATACACTTTTATTGATAGTGAGGAATTGAGGAGGGGAGATCAAATATCGCCGGTGCTTATGAAGGCCATCGAAGAATCATGCATCACAATCATCGTTTTCTCGAAAGATTACGCTTCCTCACAATGGTGCTTGGAAGAAGTGGCAATGATTATGAAGTGCAAGGAGCAAAATAACCTAACTGTTCTACCAGTTTTCTATAACGTGGACCCAAGAGAAGTGAGAAGGGGGAGAGAGAGTTATGGGAGAGCTTTGGATAAGCATGAGTCCAAGTTTGGAAAGGATTCAAAGGAAGTAAAGAGATGGAAGAAAGCCCTTTTCGACGCCGGTAGCTTGTCCGGGTGTAATTTGAACAATGGGTAAGTTGAGTGGAGTTCATAATTTGTGTAAGAAACTAATCTTTACAAGTAAATATAAAAGATTGTTTGCAAAAATAAATAAATCAATAAATCAACACACACATGATTTTAAGTCTAAAATGTTAAAACTTCATGGACCAATGGATTGCATTTAGCCCATTTCTTTGGAAGAAGTAAGAAAGTTCGCAACACCATGTACAGGATAATTAGTGTGTACAAGCCATGCAAGGCAATGACATCATGCTTCAGGTATTTAATCATTTTTTAATAGAAATTTTAACCATCGTTCAAAGTCCTAAATAGCTCTTTTGATTAAGCGTGTAGATAAATCACATATAATAGTCAAAAATAAAAATAAGTAAATTGTCATGTATAAATCAAAAGAACATGAATCACTGGATGACTAAAAGTTGAAACCTAAAATTGTTTTGATTGGTGTGGAGTTCTTGGAGCTCTAATTCGACTTGGTGGGAATACATTTTGTTTTGGTAGTGATTATCTGAAAATGTGATGCACTGTTTTGTCATTGTTGGCTGGTGACCGCTCGTGATTTGCTTATTCAAATTGCTAAAACGATGCTACAACTTCTTTTTTCATTTTTGTCAGAGATGAGTCAGAGCTTATACAAAGAATTGTGAAGGAGATCTTCGCTCGCCTAGACCAAACACCTTTGCATGTTGCTAAGCATCTGGTTGGGATAGATTGCCGAGTGGTTAAGCTGAAATCGATGTTAAAGCTTGAGTCTAATGATGATGCTATCATGGTGGGATTATGGGGACAAGGAGGCATAGGGAAGACAACTTTAGCAAGAGCTCTTTACAATGCTATTTTTAGACAATTTGAGGGTTCGTGTCTTTTGGCAAATGTTCGAGAAGCTTCAAAAGATTCCAAGGATTTAGTTCAATTGCAAGAAAAATTACTATATGAGATTTCATCACTACAAAAAAGATTAGTAGTGTCCAGTGTTGATAGAGGTATTAATCTAATACAACATAGACTTCGTCACAAGAAAGTTCTCCTCGTCCTTGATGATGTGGATGACTTGCGCCAATTAAATGCTTTAGCAGGAGAAGGCAAGTGGTTTGGTAATTGATAACTCTATAAAAATAGAGTTATTTTATCTACTCTAGGCAATAAATAATGCAATATTTGTTAGAATATATTTGGATTTCCTTTTATTTACTTAATTTTTCCTTGTTTATGCAGAATATTGAGATATGGAGAAAATAAGGAAAATATGGCAAAAAGAAGGAAAGGAATATGCAACCCAGAGAAGAGTTAGAAGGTGGATATCACATTGGAAATTCTGCGATTTATTCCCTAATTTTATACGAAAAAGAAGCAATTGCCTTGTGAGAGGAGTCTTGGATGTTATCATATAAATAGGATAACTTGGGAGAACATGGAGTTTTTTTTTTTAGATCGTTTTTGTTTTCAGTGTTCTGAGAGTTTTTCAAGTATTTTGAAAAGAAGACAAAAGTGGTGACAGAATTCTTGTTCTTTGATTCAAGATGTTTGGTTTAATTGATATTTTCATTTTTTCTTCTATTATGTTCTAATTTTCTTTGTTAGAGCTACGATGTAGCCTAACCATGATGATATGAATTTCATGCTTTTTATGCTTTGCAAGTAATTTCATTCATGTGAGTTATATATTATTGTGCTTAATGCGTTTAGGTGATTGGCCACCACTTGAATGATCCGATGTGCATGTTTGAGACTGAGAAGTAATAGTATGCAATTGCTCCTTATAATATATATAACCATGAATTAAATGTGGATAGAAATATACCATGTTATTTGTGTAGCTTTCGGTGATAAGGTGGTCCAAAAGATTCATTGTAAACCGGGAATATTCACAGATTTTAATGCGCTTATGTTTATTTAAATTCACATAGAAATATAGTGAATTGATAAACTGAGTAGGTTTACTATACCTAGAGATAGGATAGTAAATAGACTAGGAAATTCCGCTATCACATGTTTGATATTGTTCTTGTATGCATAATGATCCAAAATTCATATCTAGTGGTTATGGTGAAATCGGATGCTTTAACATATTTTACCTGATTGATTATCTGCCTTTAGTTTATAAAATTTCGTTTTTAAAAATTGTTAATTTTTATTTGTTCTCAATTATATTTCGATCAGTTAGATAAATTTTAGAATTAGTCCATTTTTAATATTTAATTGGTTTATTATCATCAATCTCTGTGGGACGATACTCTTCTTATTATTATATTACTTGTTCAACACGTTCGTTGACACGTGCAGAATTTTACGAATAAGTTTTTGGCGCCGTTACCGGGGATTGTTTATTTAATACCAATTAATATTGATACCGGATAATTCTAAGTTTAATCTAGCTTTTATCTTCTTCTTTTTTTCAGAGTATACATTGGTGCATGACACGTAGCCAACAAAGAAAACTTACTGAGTTTGATCCAGAAATGGAACGCACATTTAAAAGGCGACTGAGAGAACAGAGAAATCACATTAAAAAGATGGAGGGAGTTGATGATGGTAGAAATCAACGTAGACTCTTGAAAGATTATGCTGCGCCAACAGTTGAGGGCACCACATCAAGTATCAGGAGACCTGCAATTCAAGCAAACAACTTTGAGATCAAGCCATCACTGATTCAGATGCTTCAACAATCAGTGCAATTTAGTGGGCTACCAAGCGATGATCCAAATGCTCACATCGATGCTTTTCTTGAAATCTGTGACACAATCAAATATAATGGAGTTTCAGATGATGCTATTAGATTGAGATTATTTCCATTCTCTCTTAGAGACAAAGCTAAAGGTTGGCTCTCTTCTCTTCCTGCAGGATTGATCACTACATGGAATGATATGGCCCAAAAATTTCTTGGTAAGTTCTTTCCACCTGCAAAATCTGCAAAAATGCGTAACGATATTACTAATTTTATGCAGATGGATAATGAATCATTGTATGAAGCATGGGAAAGATTCAAGGAGTTTCTTAGGAGATGCCCACATCATGGATTACCCGTATGGATGCAGGTACAAACTTTTTATAATGGGTGTAGTACAAATCTCCGTTCTATGATTGATGCAGCTGCAGGGGGAACTCTGAATAATAAAACACCAGAAGAAGCCTACAACTTATTAGAGGAGATGGCATCCAATAGTTATCAGTGGCCTACTGAGAGGATACCAGTGCGAAAAGCTAGTGGAGTTCGTGAGGTGGATGCTTTCACGGCAATTGCTGCGCAAATTGAAGCACTCAACAAAAAGATAGATAATATGAGTGTTTCATGCATGAAAATTTAGAATATGACATGCCATTTTTGTAGTGGAGGACATGTTAGCACAGAATGTCAGGTAGGTAACACTTTTGCTCAATCTAATGAAAATGCTAACTTTGTTGGGAATTTTAACAGATCACAAAATAATCCCTACTCCAACACGTACAATTCAGGATGGCACAATCATCCAAATTTTTCATGGAATAATCAAAATGTGATGAGACTGCCACCGAGATTCAAATAACCAGAAGAGACAAAGTCCAGTCTAGAAGATATAGTCACAAAACTTGCCAACACTACTCAGGACTTCATCAAGAGCACAGATGTGAGATTTCAGAACCAAGAGGCTTCAATCAGAAATCTAGAGATGCAAGTGGGGTAGTTAGCAAACATGATGTCTGGGAGACAACAGGGTTCTTTGCCTAGCAACACAGAGAAAAATCCAATTGAGAATGTAAAAGCTATAACCCTAAGAAGTGGTAAACAAGTGGGTGAAGAAGATACCAAACAAGAGATTTCCAGAGACAAAGAAGAAGAGGTCAAGAAACAACCAAATGAGATAGGCAAGAGCAAACTTTTTCTAGATAATCCCAAGCCATACATGCCGCCAGTTCCATTCCCTCAGCGACTCCAGCAGCACAAAATAGATAAGCAATTTTCTAAATTTCTTGATGTTTTTAAAAAATTGCACATTAATATTCCTTTTGCATATGCTTTAGCGCAAATGCCTAGCTATGCAAAATTTTTGAAGGAGATTTTGGCAAACAAAAGAAAGCTAGAGGATTACAAAACTGTAAAGTTGAATGAGGAATGTTCGGCCATCCTACAAAATAAATTACCTCCGAAGTTAAAAGATCCGGGGAGTTTTATAATACCTTGCACTATTGGAGATTCTTACTTTGAAAAGGCATTGTGTGATTTAGGTGCAAGTATTAATTTGATGCCTTTCTCTATTTTCAGGAAATTAAGATTGGGTGAAGTAAAAGCAACTACAGTGTCGCTTCAACTGGCTGATCGATCAATTAAATATCCGAGAGATATTGTGGAAGATGTATTGGTAAAAGTTGACAAGTTTATTTTTCCTGCAGATTTCATAGTTCTTGACATGGAGGAAGATTTTGAGGTACCACTTATCTTAGGTCGTACTTTTCTAGCAACAGGAAGAGCTCTTATTGATGTACAACAGGGGAAGTTGATTCTTAGAGTTCAAGATGATCTTGTTTCTTTCAATGTTTTTAAAGCAATGAAATATCCCTCTGATGATAATTCTTGTTTTAGAGTTGAGACAGTTGACAAGTTGGTGAACAATATTTTTCAAGAAAATATTTTTAAAGATCCACTTGAAGCATGTTTGGTTCAACCAAAAGACAGAGAAATTGAGAATGAGGAGATATTGGAGTACGCAAATTTTATGGAGGCAAATCCAACATATTCAAGGCATAAGGCAACAAAATTTGAAGAGTCGGGACAACACACAACGAAGCTTAAGCCATCAATTGAAGAGCCTCCTATTCTTGAACTCAAACCCTTACCTTCTCATTTGAAATATGCTTATTTAGATGAAATTTCTTCTTTACCAGAAATTATATCTTCTTCTTTGACAGATTTGATGGAGGAGAAACTGCTCAGAGTGTTGAGAGAACATAAAGGTGCAATTGGATGGAAAATAGCTGACATCAAGGGAATTAGTCCTTCAATTTGCATCCACAAAATTTTGATGGAGGAACAACATAAACCCACTATCCAACCTCAGAGGCGTTTGAACCCGAAAATGCAAGAAGTGGTGAAAGCTGAAGGTATAATCAGATTCCTATTGCACCAGAAGATCAAGAAAAAACTACTTTCACTTGTCCCTATGGCTTTTAACATTTTAAAGGAGAAGTTAATATCAGCACCAATTATGGCAGCACCAGAATGGGATTTACCTTTTGAGCTAATGTGTGATGCTAGCGATTCTACAGTAGGAGCTGTTTTGGGACAAAGGAAGAATGGAATTTTTCAAACCATTTACTATGCCAGTCGAACCTTGTCAGGTGCACAATTGAATTATTCAACAACAGAAAAGGAACTTTTGGCAGTGATTTTTGCTTTTGATAAATTTCGTTCTTATTTAATTGGCTCAAAAGTTATAGTTTATTCTGACCACTTTGCTCTTAAGTATCTGCTTGAAAAGAAAGAATCAAAACCACGTTTAATCAGGTGGATTCTATTGCTGCAAGAATTTGTTTTGGAAATCAAAGATAAGAAGGGGACTGAAAATCTAGTTGCAGATCACTTGTCAAGAATTCCGAATTTAAAGGAAGAGGTAAGTCCAATTATGGAAGAGTTCCCTGATGAGAAATTTTTTTCCATCAAATCCACAAAAATTCCTTGGTACGTTGATTTTGTGAATTATTTGGTAAGTAATATTCTTCCTCCTGAATTGTCATATCAACAGAAGAAAAAATTCTTTTCTGATGTTAAAAATTATTTTTGGGAAGAACCTTTTCTTTTTAAGGTATGTGCAGACTAGGTCATAAGGAGATGTGTTCCAGACGAAGAAAAGGCAAATATTCTGCATCATTGTCATGACAGAGAGGCAGGTGGTCATTTTGACCAAAACTGCAGCTAAGGTTTTACAATCTGGATTTTATTGGCCCACACTTTGTAAAGATGCTTACTCCTTTGTAGCTTCATGTGACCGGTGTCAGAGAACTGGAAATATTTCTAGAAAAAATGAGATGCCTTTAAACAACATTATTGTGTGTGAATTATTTGATGTTTGGGGTATTGATTTCATGGGACCCTTTACATCTTCTTATGGTAATTTATATATTTTAGTGGCTGTGGAGTATGTGTCTAAGTGTGTATAAGCTTTAGCATTGCCAAAAAATGATGCTAAGGCTGTTGTCAAATTCTTGAAGAAAAATATGTTTACGTGATTTGGCACTCCTAGGGCAATCATAAGTGATAGGGGGACACACTTTTGCAACAAACAGTTTGAAGCACTTTTAAGTAAGTATGGAGTCACACATAAGGTTGCAACCCCTTATCATCCTCAGACTAGTGGTCAAGTAGAGGTTTCAAATAGGGAAATCAAGAGAATTTTAGAAAAAACAATGAATGCCTCTAGGAAAGATTGGTCGATGAAACTTGATGATGCACTTTGGGCCTATAGGACAGCATTCAAAACCCCAATTGGGATGTCTCCTTTTAGGCTAGTGTTTGGGAAGGCTTGTCATCTATCGGTGGAAATAGAGCACAAAGCATATTGGGCATTGAAATTTCTGAATTTTGACATGCAGTCTGCAGGTGAAAGAAGATTGTTGCAACTAAATGAATTGGAGGAATATCGCAATGAGGCCTATGAAAATGCTAAGATGTACAAGGATTGTACCAAAAGATGGCATGATAAACACATATTCAGAAGAGAGTTCGAAATTGGCCAAAAAGTTTTACTTTATAACTCTCGTCTTAAACTTTTTCCAGGAAAGTTACGTTCTCGATGGTCTGGTCCTTATACAGTCACACAGGTATTTCCATACGGAGCAGTTGAAGTTGCACATGACACCGAAGGCACATTTAAGGTGAACGGTCAACGTTTGAAGCCCTACTTCGAAGGTGGTTACAACAAGCAAAAGACCACTATTGAACTTCATCCTCGAGAATAGCGACATCTGAGATAGTTTGGCTTAAAACTATAAAGCAAGCGCTTCTTGGGAGGCAACCCAAGCATTTTTATTATGTTTCTTAATTAATTTTTACGTTCATTTTTTTTCAAAAAAAAAACATGATTAATATTTTTTTTATCCAGGTTAATTTTCTTTCTTGAAGGATCACCTTTTTGGAGTTTAGTCATCAAGACCATCCATGGACACATCCGACAGCAAGGGGAGTTTTCTTGTTCCTATTTTTCTTTTGTTTCTTTTGTTTTTCACATTGAGGACAATGCTTCATTCAAGTTTGGGGGGAGACAAAATTTTTGCTCAAATTTTTTTTTGCTAAATCTGAATTTGTTTTTTTTTGTTGCATTCCTTGTGAATTTTTGCGATTCTTAGGAAAATTTAAATTTTGTTCAAACTTGCGAATGATATGTGAGTTAATTTTGATTCTGATGATGTCGATCCACTTACTGAGCACTAGAAGTCCTTAATTTTTGAGTAGTGTGTACATCTAGAGAACATTCATGTGAAGTATGTGCTTTTCTTAGATCTCATCCAAATCTTAGAATTTGTTTGATTTTCTCTTGAGGCGAAATCCTAGGCTACATCTAACTGAGAAAATGATTTAGGCAATTTTTGGATCGATTGAGCCTTTCAAGCCAACCCTATTTATTTATCCATAGTCACCCCGTTGAGCCTTAATTATTATCCAATCTTTTATTGGCCCCCACGTACTTTTTAGCTTACCTTTTGCCAAATTATATCATTGTCCCACGCCCCATGAACATGTTGATTTTTTTTAGGATAAAAGTTTATTGAGCATAATAGCAATTTGGGAGGAAGGGTGGAGCATGGAAATAATTTGATTGCTATGGTTGTTTGGGGTGTATCTTCTTCAAAAAAAAAAAAAAGAAGAAGAAAAAGAAAAAAAAAGAGAAAAAGAAAAAATTGCTTTTATGGTTCCCTATCCAACTTTCAATTGAGTGAGCCTTTTGGATACTCAATGGGTTGGGAATGTTCACGTTATATTAGGAGGGACTTAGGGAGGAACTCCACCATAAAGCAATGAAAAAAAAGAGAAAAAAAAAGAGGAAAAATGATGATCCGTAGTGGCAGAAAGATTATTTTGAAAATGTGAAATTGGGGATAATGGCATGTGCTCTAATTAGATCCTAGAAATCAATGTGTTCATGGGTGATTTGAGCTTAAATTTACCATTATCTCACCGTTAACCCAGCCTTACATTACAACCTAAGGAAAGTCCTATTGATTTTTGGTTGGATGATTAGCTTACATTAGTGGAGAGAGGAATGAAAAGCAAACCTATGAGATTTGGTTATAATTATACAGAGTTTTTGAGAGGTTGCATACCAATGTGAACTTATTTGGATTGCATATAATTCGAAAAGATGAGGACTCACACACACACTTGGATCACATAGTTAGAATCGGTTTTAACTTATGAATCTATTTCAATGTTTGGATGAAATTTGTGTTTTTCTTTGAATTGTGATTTCGAGCAATTATGGAAGGAAGTCATGGAGGGGGTTGTTAGCTTAAGTATGTCTTATATCTTGCTTTTGCTCGAGGACTAGCAAAATGTTAAGTTTGGGGGTTTGATAACTCTATAAAAATAGAGTTATTTTATCTACTCTAGGCAATAAATAATGCAATATTTGTTAGAATATATTTGGATTTCCTTTTATTTACTTAATTTTTCCTTGTTTATGCAGAATATTGAGATATGGAGAAAATAAGGAAAATATGGCGAAAAGAAGGAAAGGAATATGCAACCCAGAGAAGAGTTAGAAGGTGGATATCACATTGGGAATTCTGCGATTTATTCCCTAATTTTATACGAAAAAGAAGCAATTGCCTTATGAGAGGAGTCTTGGATGTTATCATATAAATAAGATAACTTGGGGGAATATGGAGTTTTTTTTTAGATCGTTTTTGTTTTCAGTGTTCTGAGAGTTTTTCAAGTATTTTGAAGAGAAGACAAAAGTGGTGATAGAATTCTTGTTCTTTCATTCAAGATGTTTGGTTTAATTTATATTTTCTTTTTTTCTTCTATTATGTTCTAACTTTCTTTGTTAGAGCTACGATGTAGCCTAACCATGATGATATGAATTTCATGCTTTTTATGCTTTGCAAGTAATTTCATTCATGTGAGTTATATATTATTGTGCTTAATGCGTTTAGGTGATTGGCTACCACTTGAATGATCCGATGTGCATGTTTGAGACTGAGAAGTAATAGTATGCAATTGCTCCTATAATATATATAACCATGAATTAAATGTGGATAGAAATATATCATGTTATTTGTGTAGCTTTCGGTGATAAGGTGGTCCAAAAGATTCATTGTAAACCGGGAATATTCACAGATTTTAATGCGCTTATGTTTATTTAAATTCACATAGAAATATAGTGAATTGATAAACTGAGTAGGTTTGCTATACCTAGAGATAGGATAGTAAATAGACTAGGAATGTGACATCCTGAAAAAAATTAGTCCATTTGGGATTTATGAAATACTGGATTTTATGAATGTACTCGTAGTCAGTTCTCGCCCGGAACTGATCATTCCTGGGAATGCTAACCATTAGGGAAAGGCTAATAGGGGAAATTAAATTCGCGCGACTAAAGGAAATTCGATCGTGAATGGATTTCGACCATTAAATTGCGGAAGTGATATTTTGAGCCACTGTTGGCCGATCCAAGGATAGTTAGGGGTCAGTTCGCCACTGTCCTAGTAGTGGATCACGGGTGATTCCGTTGGACCACGAAACGACTTGACGAATGATTCTGAAATTATACCGAATGATCGTACCCCTCGGATCAAGTGATTGATCTTCGCGATTTTAATGACAACCGAGGTCGTCACGCACCGAACGGACTTGCACGTGACTCGATTCAGTATCAGTCATGAGTCGATTCTGCGAATTTCCCCAGCAAGCCGCCCGTTAGCTCGAGAAACGCTCGAGTTGCGTTTAATAAAATTTAATTATTGAAATTTTGCCCAAATTGGACACCGGAAAATTAGGAAGTCACGACGGAACGTTAGGACGACGTTGCACGTGACACGTACGAATTTTTGGTGCGCTCAAATCCTTCGGAAAAATTCGATTTGGACAAGAAACGGAGAAAGTGACCAAAATACCCTAGGATTTATTAAAGGACAAGCTTTAAGGGTAAAGGGCATTTTAGTAATTTTGCCCTCAAATTTTGATTGGACAATTTTACCCTTGGATATTTTGGAAATTACAAGTATACCCTTGGATATTTTTGTGCAAGAATCGATCTCGGCCGTCGGATCAAGATAAGATCGAATCGGGACCGTCGGATTAAAAATATGAGGAAAGGGTAATATGGTCATTTTCCCCTTGGGTCAATGGTCACTATTTGAGTCAAGAATGTCTTCTCTCTCTCTATTCTCTTCTTCATCTTCACCGATCAGCCCCCCCTTTTGCCGTGAAATCCTTCCCCCTCCTCCGTGAGCTCCTTGCCGTCCACCGGGAAGCCCACCGCCGGCGCTGCCGCTCGCCACCACCTCCGGGCCGCCCTCAGGCTGCCGTACCAGCCCTCAAGCCACCACCACCAACCGCCGTCTCTCTCTTTCTCTCCCTCTCTCTCACGTGAGGCAAGACCCACGGCCAAGTAAGCCGCGCCATCGCCACCCAAGCTGATCGCCGCCACCCGGGAGCCTTACGTCGTTGCCGCCGTTCCCGATTAAGGGCCGCTGCTTTCCGTTCTAGCCGCGATAGTCTAGAACGCGGGTAAGTACTGCTCTAAACCCAATTTAGGACTTCGGGTATCGACGGGCGATTTTGGGCAAAATCTCTATAAAATTAGGTGCGGAATTGTATGAATTGGTAGTGGAAATTTTATGGCGGGCCTTGGGATTTAATTCGGGCATTAATTATTGTAAATTAGAAAATAACAGTGGCTGTGATCTACTGTTCATGGGGCCGTGATGGGCCGATCAGGACGCAAGTTGGATTTTTAGAACCAAGAAATTATGATGAAAAAGTCCCGTGGAGGACCGAAATCGATTTGACGTCGTTTGGTGGAAGAAAAATAATGATTTCGGTATTAATGGACTAGTGTTCGGCAAATTTTGGGATTTGTTTCATGGACGAATTTATCGAGTTCACCTTGGGTGAAATTATGGCCGGAATTATGATGGTTTGGGGGTTATTTAGAGAGTAAATAAGGGCTGCCTACGATAAGTATACATGCTGGAATTTGTGGTTCGGAATAATGTGTTTATGGCTTGATTTGTGGTGTATATGTGTCGGATTGTTGTGTGATGTCGTGGCTGAATTGTGAGGGTCTTTGTGACTGAAATTACTCGTGATTGTGATGGTTATATGTGTGTTTATAAGCTGCGAATTACTGTTCACAAGCTGTGATTTACTGTTCACGGGGCTGTGATGATTTGTTCGGGACACAAGTTGGGTTTTTAGAACCGGCATTTAATGGCGAGAAAGTGTCGTGAAGGATCGGAATTGATCCGACGCCATCTGGTTAGAGAAAATTGGCAATTTACGTGTTTTAGGCGTGTTTGGAATTATTCTGGATGGAGTTAATTTAATTGGGTGCTTAGTTGTGTAATTATATAATAGAATTATGCATGTTTGGTGTACGCATGGGCCAGATTGAATTAATTATTGACAGTGGCCATGTGAATTGCTGAGTGAGCGTGTTTTATGTGTGAAGTGATGCGTGCATGGGCCACGTGTGATGGGCCAGTTGCGTGTAGTAAATGCATGTAGAGCGTGTGCATGAGTAAAAAGGAATCGTGGTGTGGCAAGTGATTGTGGGAAAGTATGTGAAAGGTGCGAAAGTGCGAGTTTGGGATCGGGCCGAGTATCACAAACTCGGGCCGCGATCATGTAGGTCTGTTGCATTTGGCACAGGCTGAGGCTTGAAAAAGCAAGAATGAGAATCGGTCCGAGGCACGATCAGCTCGGGTGAGATCGGGATTGGACTGAGGCATCATAAGCTCGGGTTCCAATCATGTAGGCTGTCGCATTTGGCGCGGGCTGAGTTGGGATCGGGCCTGGGGCGTGTGATGCTCAGGTCGCGATTGGGGCCTGAGGCGTGAACGGGTACGCGGGCCGGATGTGGTGAATGATCGCAGTGTACCTGAGGTGTGTACGTTTACGTGGGACACTGGCGAGTGGTGTGGGAAGTGATAAGTTGTCACGCCCCGCACCCTACGAGCGCGCGGTCATCCTTCGATGGTCGATCATTGAACGCGACGTCCCAGGACGCGTCGCCGACCCAAACGAAACACCCAACAATAAAGGCAAGCGGAAGCGAAACTAATTAACCCAGACAATAAACAATGACAAAGGGATAGTACGAAACAATAATTGCATACCATCATAAAGTAGTCACTATACAAAACGATAACTCGGGCTACCAATTTAGAATGATAGTTTTCAAAAGGGGGCGGTGGTTGACAAGCTTATCTCCTCTACAAAAGGTACTCAAAAGACAGGGTAAATGATCTATTCTTCAATCCCTGTGGTGCTCTGGCGGCGTCTCCGAATCGATTACGGTCGCGGATCTGAAATGGTTATATAATAACCGTGAGAACGAGTCTCAATAAGCAACCCCCTAAACCCCACATAGGCCAATGCGTACCCAGACAAGTCAGACATGCAATCTACCCCATAACATATAAAATTCGCATCATTGTACTTACCTCGCCATCAAGTCCATGCCAACTCTACACGTTATTCGTCACGTGATAAGGCAATAATAGTAATTAAATAACACATCACAAATCGCTCAAACACCAACCACGCTTTCACTCAATCACTCCAACTAATTCAACCAGTCAATTCAATCACACTCAATTCGCATGCGTGGCCGAGCAACTTTCTCACGACCTCCCAGGTCCTTTCACACGGCCCGCGTCAACACGCCTCAGGCCGGCCCTCAGATCAAGCCGGGCTCAGTCCCGCGTAACCACGCCTCAGGACATTTCTCTCGACCCGCGTAACCACGCCTCAGGTCATTACTTGCCTTTCTAGCCACACCCGCGTAACCATGCCTCAGGTTGGCAGCCCTCAGATCAAGCCGGGCTCAGTCCCGCGTAATCACGCCTCAGGACATTTCTCTCGACCCGCGTAACCACGCCTCAGGTCATCACTTGCCTTTTTTGCCACACCCGCGTAACCACGCCTCAGGTTGGCAGCCCTCAGATCAAGCCGGGCTCAGTCCCGCGTAACCACGCCTCAGGACATTTCTCTCATGCACATGCACCACCACACAATCTGTCATCTAACACGTCGTACATTTCACAATCAAATTACCAAGCTCACACCAATGTCAATCTGACACACTATAACAACCAATTTAATTCACACCCCCCACATCAATCCACCGATTCGACATTCATATCGGCACATTCAAATAATCCAATTCACCCACAAGCGCCACGACAATTCAGTCAGGCATATTTATCTCAGTCAATCACTAAATCAGCCACACAATTATCGCCACAATAATTTACCAATTAAGCACAATCAGTCTAATTAGCCCACGTCTAATTAAATTCCTAAGCCGGTACTAAATTTCACCCTAAACAAGTCTAAAAATACCCAAAGTACTAGATAGGGTTTAGGAAGTCACTTACCTAAGTTTGGCCCGGGAAAAGTCGGCTCGGGCCCAAAATGGCCCGGTGAACCGTACTGACCGGGCGCGGCGCGGGCCAACAGGCGCGGTGGCCGGCCAACGCGGCACAATGGCCGATCGGCGTGCCCGGCGCGCGGCGCAATGGCCGTGCGGCGTGCCAAGGGGCGCACGGCGAACGATCGGCGACGCGCCCGGTCGGACGGCGACGCGCCCGGGTCGGACGGGCGACGCGCCCGGTAAGACGGGCACCGCGCCGGGCGAGCTCGGCCACGGCCCGGGCTGGCTTGGCTACGGCCCGGGCCGGCCCGAGCCGCTTGGCCACCGCCCGGGCCGGGCTGGCCGGGCTAGCCGGCTAGCTGGTCGGGCGGCGACCGGCGGCGGCGGCGACTACGGCGACGGCGACGGCGGTGCGGTGGTGGCGAGCGGCGACGACGAGCCGCAGGGAGGGTGGAGGTCTGCCGGGGGTGGAGGCGAGAGGGAGAGAGAGAGGAGGCCGAGGGGAGAGATGGCGGACCGGCGGCGACGAGGCAAGCACGGCGGCGAGCCGGACGGCGGAGCGGACCACCGAGCGGCGGCAACGGGGACACTGGGCCCGCGGCGGTCGGCCGGGGCGAGCTCACGGCTCGTGCGAACAGTGGGAGGGGACAGGACAGCTGTCTGGGGCGATGGGCGACGGACGGCGGCGATCGGGACGACGGCGGCGACCGGCTGCGGGCTGGACAACGCCGGGTGCGACGGGCGGTGGCGTGAGTTCTGCAGCGCGCGAGGAGGAGAAGAGGAAGGTCGGGCGGCGGCGGCGGACGGCGGCGCGGCGCGGCGGTCGAGCTGGCCGGCGACGGCGCGGTACGCGGCGACGAGCGGGACGGCGTCAGGCGGAGCGAAGTCCAGACGCGGCTCGTCGGGGAGGAAGAAGACCGAAGCAGAAAAAGAAAGGAAGAAGAAAGAGAAGAAGAAGGAAGAAGAAGAGAGAGAGGAGAGAAGGTGTCAGAGGAGGGGGGAGGAATGGGCGTGAGTGGACTTCTGCGTGGGGGGTTGCGTGCGGTCAGAGAGGAGAGAAGAGAAAGGGGAGAGAGAGAGAGAGAGAGAGAGAGAGAGAGAGAGAGAGAGAGAGTGCGCGCGGAGGAGAGAGGAGAGAGGAGAGAGGAGAGAGAAAAATAATAAAAAAATTAACTTCAATCAAATATTAAATGCGATCCGATGACCCAAATTCAAAATCGAAAGCGATCTACCGGTCCAAAATAAGCCTCGCATATAAAAAGGGACAAAAGCCGAATTAATTAAATCAAACTATAGCGAGGGAGGTCTACTAGTCCAAATTCGCACCCGGTCAAAAACTCCCATTTTTCCATTATTCCTGACAATCTCAACGCTGGCTACGATAATATTGACACCGTCCAATTTATTTCGTCCTGAAACTCCCAAAAATCGACTGCCAAGTTCGGGGTCTAAATAACGGCCAGATTTGATCGAGTGCGATTCTAGCGAAATCTCTAATTTAAAATGATAACCGGGAGTGATCAGTTCCCGGGCGAGATTTTACTATAAGCACACTGACAAATTACGCGTTTTATAAAACTCAAAAATGGGCCGAAATTCGGGATGTCACATAAGTGGTCGCAGTGTACCTGAGGCGTGTACTTCAACGCGGGTCACTGGCAAGGAATGAGAAAGAGGAAATGAGAATGGAAGGAATAGTGGAATGAGAATTGGTACATGCGTGTGTTGCATACGGTGTGATTGTGATTGAGTACGGGTGTACGCATGTTTGAGTTTGACTATATTATTTGAGGTGCCTGCGATGTGATGACTTGATGTGTACGAATGCACGTGTGTCTGTGCGATTGTCTGGAGGTACGTGATAGCCTAGGTGGGGTTTAGGGGTGAACTTGCTGAGCAGTGTTCTTATGGTTGTCTCAACCAACATTTCAGAACCCCGTCAGGAACCATGAACCCTCCACCGCAGCCACCGGAGCATTTTGGGGTACTCGTGCACACCGAGTTGGTCGTTGCAGAGTTTCGAATGGGAGATGGGATGACCTGGATTAGGCACACTACTACTGTTTTCGTAGATATAGGTTTGCCCTTGTTGGAGGAACCGAAGTACACCGCCTGGTTCTTCCGGGATCAACCGGGGATGAGTTCGGGCCCGTTAGAGGCTTCGACGTTCCATTTGATTTAGTAGGAGATTGGGACCCAACGGCCGTACCCCCGATAGACGGAGAGTTGACTAGTGCGGATACTAGTTTAGCTCAGTCAGGTTTGCATTCAGCGGCCACAGCTCAGGGATCTTCAGAGGCTGAGCATGAACCCGAGCCCGAAGCGTCGCAAGCTGAAGACGATCCGATGGACATCGATTTGGAACCGATCCCCGAGGAAGAACCAGAGGAAGCGGAGGCCGAGGTAGAACCTGAGGTGGAACCCGAAGTGGAACCCGAGGACGAACCTGGCGAGTCTGAAGAGCCTGTAGGAGACCCGGAGTATATACTCCCTTTTGAGGAATACATGGATCCCAATTACGTGCCTGAGTATAATTTCTTCGATTTCTTGGCTGAGGAGTATCAGAACACAGCTCCAGCTGAGTCGGGCGACATCAATCACCCGATTGTGATCGAAGCAGAGTCAGAGTCCTCAGAGGAGCAGTCTGCTCAGGAGAGTTCGGAGTCGGAAGATGAGGAGTCAGATTCGGAATGGACGCCTAGCAAGGGGCGTTAGGGGTTAGTTCAATTCTTAATAGGTTTTTGGAAAGTAACATTTTTGGGATAGAAAGTCAGGCCATCGATCTTTTTGGTATATCGATGGTTTGTAACACGGGGTGCAAGTATACGCGATGGTGGTAAAGTCTGGCGGTTGTAAGTTGTGAATATTTTATAAGTTGATAATGTAAAGAAATATGTGTATTCTCCCTATTCTCCCCAGTTTTATTTGTCAGGGATTAATTGTGAATTCCGATGTGGCTTTAAATCTATGATGGTTATTTGAGGTCGGCGACATTCCTGGGATGTCGCGCAAATCGACCAGGTAAGGGTGTCGCATGCCCGATGGGGTTTGGGGCGTGACAAGGAAATTCCGCTATCACATGTTTGATATTGTTCTTGTATGCATAATGATCCGAAATTCATATCTAGTGGTTATAGTGAAATCGGATGCTCTAACATATTTTACCTGATTGATTATCTGCCTTTAGTTTATAAAATTTCGTTTTTAAAAATTGTCAATTTTTATTTGTTCTCAATTATATTTCGATCAGTTAGATAAATTTTAGAATTAGTCCATTTTTAATATTTAATTGGTTTATTATCATCAATCTCTGTGGGACGATACTCTTCTCATCATTATATTACTTGTTCAACACGTTCGTTGACACGTGCAGAATTTTACGAACAGTAATGGAAGTAGGATCATTGTTACTACAAGAGATAAACATTTGCTAACTTGTCGTGGGATTGATCAAGATCATGTGTATGAAGTTGAAGCACTCGATGATAGTGAAGCTCACGAGCTACTTAGCAATCACGCTTTTCCGACACACCAAAAATTAGAAATCAGGATAGATATGGTGGATAGTATTCTCAATCATGCTAGAGGCCTTCCTTTAGCACTTGAGGTGCTGGGTTCCTTCTTATGTGGTAGAAGAGAAGATGTATGGGAAAGTACACTACGGAAACTTTCTAGGTTACCCAACAAAATCATTAATGATGTGCTCAAAATAAGTTATAATGGACTAGAGGAAAACGCGAAAGAGATTTTTCTCCACATTGCCTGCTCCTTTAAGGGAAAGGATAGTAACTACATAAAGAAAGTTCTCGACAGTTGTGATTTTGAGACAGCTGTAGGATTTGATATTGTCATTGAGAGGTCCTTGATAAGCATTGAGAACGGACCACTACAAATGCATGACTTGATTCAAGTAATGGGTATAGATATTGTGAACCAAGAATGTCGATATGATCCTAGGAGACGTAGCAGACTATGGTTGTATGATGATATTCTTGATGTTCTATCAAGCGACATGGTAAGACTTGCAAATAAGATTAAATCTTTTGCTCCTTATCTTTGACTCTAATTATTAAAGATGCATGACCTAAAGTGTCTTGTATACAGGGAGATTGTGCTGTAAAAGCCATAGTGTTGGAGCCATTTGAGCCAATAGAGATATGTATCGATCCTGATGCGTTTACAAAAATGAGAAGGTTGAGATTGCTCATTTTGCGGAATGTGCATAATTCTTTCCAAGGTCCTGTATGTCTTCCTAATTGGCTAAGATGGTTCGAATGTCCTGGTGCTTCGTGGATTCCAGAATTTTCCTCTGGCACAAAGAAATTAGTGGGACTTAATATGAGCGAAGGCAATATCACAGGAGTGGTAAAAAAATTTAAGGTGAGCATTTACCTACATAGACATTTGTATTATCTACTTCATTTGTATATGTATATGCGTATTATATGGGCTAGTACACCAAAGGAAGTGGTGTTCCTATGTTTTTGAAACCACTTTTCTATTTTCTTTCAAAATGTCGCTAACAACTTGTGTTAGAAATATTTTTACGTGCAGCAAAATTGGCACTTGAAAAAATTGAGCGAACAACTTTATTAGAAATACTCAAAGGAAACAATTTTTGTTCATAAAATAGACAATACAAAGAAGTTTTATACATATATGTGGAAAGAGAAAGAGATTTCAAGATTTGAAGTTTTTGTATGGTCATTGCATCATTAGAAAAAATTCGACTTTTCAAATTGAAAATGTGAGTGACAAAAAATAAAATAATCAATTTTACATAGCTGTCCATGGTATAATATCTGTTAAATAAGTAATTGAGGATAATTGATGGAAGGAATATAAAAAAAAGATTAAAATCTTTTAGTAGGAGATCATCTTTACCTTATATAATAGTATAAATAAAGTTTACATACTTTCTAAACCTAATATCTCTAACTATCGACATTGATATATTTTAAAATCAGATCAAATCTACCTAGTGGAGAAATTCAAAAAGCAATTTGCTGTCGGTTGTTTACATATAAACTATTTTTATTATACAGAAAATTGCATAGTGATCGAACAAAAGGGAAACAAAAATATAACGAACCTACCCGTTGACATGTATATAGAAGTAAAAGACACCCAAGGAGTAGCTGCTTAAGTGGTGGTAGGCCACGTAGTCATCAAGTAATAGAGCTTTACTCAATGCACATACCTAAACAGCGGGGATTTGTCCAGCATCAATAAAATTAGATCAGTCGAAGGTTTGAATGCACCATTCTGTAAAACGAGGGATTGTTAATTGCTTAAATAATTTCTTAAGGAGCAGCACTTCTAAGTGGATATAATAGAGTATTTTGATAGGAACATTGCCAGCAATGAGTGTAATGTGTGCCCAACTACATCATTATAAGTGATCTAGTAGGGGCATGCCGCTAGTTTCTTAATAGAAAGTCAGAGCCAAATTTTGAATTGAGTATATGAAATTTTATTTTCCGAATATATTTCAAAGTTGGCTTCATTGTCTTTGCATGACTTCAAAATAATTTTAAGTTCTATAATTTTACGCAATTACATTATGATAGTATTTATATCCCCCATTCATCTATGATATATGGTTAAAGCCAGAACTGGTAGAATCTTCATTCATATGCTTGCCATGTGGCACCTCGCTTTACTTTTGTGGTTGCCACATGACATGACGTGTGGAACAGTTTTGTCGTGTCGTCATGTCGTGTGGCCTACATCCGCAATTGCCACGCGGCACTTTACTATATGCTTCTATGGTTGTCACATGGCATGACGCATGGCGTAGTTTTGTCATGTGATCTATATTCACATGCTCGCCATGTGATACTTCACTTGAATTTTGTGACTGCCGGATGTATGACATGGCACAATTTTATCCCAAATTAATTTTCATCTGCTATTGGAGGGTAGATTTGGGTCAGGTATATCAGTTTGTGATTTTATTCTTAAAAGAAAATTAGTTTGGGGTAACTGTGTCATAGTGGTACCAGTTTAGGTTTTTGTAAAACGAAAATTAATTTGAAGTAATTCTGCGTGCTGGTTTGGGATTTTTAATGATATTAATTGTAATTTTTTTAGTAATTGTCAAACACGATTTTATTTTTGAATTTTTTGATGGTTCCTAGTTGCCTGATCTACTGAAGCTCCTTCCTTCCTTCCACATGAAGAGTAATAGTATTGTGGCCTAAGCATATGTAATTACGACATATTCACCCGGTCAATATAGATTATATAACAGTCAAGGATATGTAATTGTGACATATCCATTCCCTGATCTCCCCCATGTGTTGTGTAGCCAAATTAGTTACTGTATTATTAATCATCAATATATAAAACCAGGGATAACGTGAATGACATCCGATATTGAACTACCATCATTTCCCCAGTTTGAGCGAATGATTGACTCCCTGTCTATGTACAAACACCCCTTTTTGTCCATTTTAGAATGTTTATCAAAACTTGTTTTCGCTGTTTTTGCAGGACTTCCAAAATTTGAAGTACATTACTTTCGGTTACTGCGAGTCGCTAGTTCGTATGCCTGACCTTTCATGCACTCCAAATCTCGAGCAATTGAATCTCTCATATTGCAAAAACTTGGTAGAAGCCCACGAGTCCATTGCATATCATGACAAGTTACAAGTGTTGAATTTAAGTGAGTGCTCTGAACTTAGCGTTTTTGCAAATGTGCTCAAGTCAAAAAACCTCCAAGCTCTTCATCTTGCAAATTGCACAAAATTTGAAAGGTTCCTTGATATTCCATATAAACTTGAAGGCCTGAAACAGCTTCATTTACAAGGGACCGCTATTAAAGAACTTCCTACATCAATAGAAAATTTTGTCTCTTTGGAGATTATGTATATATATTGTTGCAAGAACCTGGAAAGTCTTCCATCTAGCATTTATAAGTTACAAAACCTGGAAAACTTGCAAGTTAACTCTTGCACAAATTTAATCGGGTTTCCAAAGTATGAGGATTCAACTGATCCCTACATGAACACCGGACTTTCAAATTTACGTTGGTTGGACCTTTATGGATGTAATTTGTCCGAAGTAAAGTTTCTTGAGAATCTTTCCTGTTTTCCCTTCTTGGAAACTTTATTGCTCGGGGGGAATAATATTACTAGCCTTCCTACATCCATCAATAAGCGTGATCATTTGCTCCATTTGAGTGTTAGAGAAAGCCATCAATTACAAGAGATTCTTGAGCTTCCACCATTTTTGAATTGTCTTCTGGCGGATGGTTGCGAATCTATGCAAAATACTGGAGATTTAACTTCATTTCATGATTTTGTCCGTAGAGGGGTGACCATGGCTGATAGTTTCTCACTTGACCTGGTTAGTCTCTCTCTCTCTTGCTCTCTCTGACACACACACACACATCGATGTGAAGTACATGCTGGATTCAGTGTGTGCTTCTATGTTGCAATAGCAGAAAATGCAAGTGGAGGCTTAAGAAAAGCAAACAAATATGAAGTGAGGTAAAACTTTGTATATAAATGCGCATTCTCACAAGAGAAATTATCAAAAGAATGTAAGAGTTTTTTCTTTATATCAATGTGGTATTCCGTAATTTTTTTAGTAACCAGCTAATCTCCACTAGATGGGACAGTCTCTCCTCTGGCCGAACGTACTAAAACTGGGTAAGTACTAAGAACATGCAGGTTCATGTTCCCAGGAATCACATAAAGAAAATGTGCTAATTTGGTGATTTGAACTCGGGCCTGATCGAGGAGGATAAACATATTAGCTACTTGTGAAACCTCTTTAGGCTTGAAGACATATCAATACAATACTGGAAAGTTGGATAGAATAGTGTGCTATGGCTATGTCGTGTGTCGCACAATCATTGGCTCCTTTTCCTCCCTCAACATATATTTCGTTAAAGGAAATAAAAGGAGTGTTAATTAAATATATAACATTTATGGTCTCTATACTTAAAAAATTCATTTCTATAGTCATACACAAACTTTGTCATTTACTAATTTTTTTGACCACTTACTATAAATTCAAAATCAAATAAAGTTAGAAAACGTAGCGGCATAATTAACTTACATAGCAATTAACCATATATAAAAAGTTAAATTACATAAGAAATTTAGTTATTATGTAGTCAAGAAAAACTTTATTAATTTATCATTTTTAGATGGGCATAAAATTTGATGAGGTTAGATCACATGGTGAACACATATTTTCGAATGGCTTTCTTTAAATCAATTATCATGTGGATGGTATAAAATGAAAACCAATACTTTACAAAAATTAACTGAGAAAGAGAAATGTCGCACCATATAGTCTATATCTTGGCGTAAATAATCAGTATATGGCATTGATTTGAGACTAACAATACCAAGAACAAGGAAAATGTTGCATATATGTCATTGGCTTGAATAATCAGTGTTTGCCAAATGCATTGTAATGGAGGTGGCTACTGTACTTTTATGGGAATGATTTCTCTCACATGAGGCTTGTAAATTAACGAAGCAAGGATTATTTGGACCTCTACTCATTTATAGAGTGCCAGTTCTCAGTGAAATTCACTAAGATTACTTACTAAACTGAAAAATGAATTTTCTATTTGGGTACTGATAATAGGCTCGGTACTTTCTAACGGTCTACCCTTATAACAAAATCCTCTTCGTTACCCTCGTTACCTAATTTCTCTTTCCTAGAGGAGAGATGCCAGAGTGGGTCCTTCCTGTTGAAGAGGATTCCGTATCTTTCAAGGCTTCAAAGGACTTGTATGACAAGTTTCTTGGATTTGCTCTCTATGTCGCTCTTGGTAATGATGAACAGAAAAAGGGAGTCCCTTTTGAGCTTGTACCATGTGTTAATGGGGAGTGTTGGAATTATTGGGTACCACGTTACAATACCTTTTTGTCGGATTCGGATCATATCTGGCTTCAGTATTTCATACCATCTCAGTTGTGGGGAGTGGTCGATTTTGGTCAAATTGATGAGAGTTATGTACAATTTAGCCTTACCATATCGGGTGGAATTGTGAAAAAGTGGGGATTCCGAATAATATGCGTGCAATTGGAGGACAATTTAAAGGTTGTGCTCCAAGACAATCAGCTAATGGATCCAGCTTTACTCTACGAGGTTGTTCTTGAATCAATAGATTCAGAAGCCAAGATTTCGCTTATGCATGAAGATAATTCCATCGAAACAGATCTACAGAAGGACTTACAAGATTGTCAAGTGTGTGCTGAGGAAAAAAGTCAAATAGTACCAAAGAGAAATCATAAGCTTATTCTCCCACGAGGCATGCAAAGCAAGACTATGTTGACTTCCAATTCGATTGGCATAGATGAGAATGGTAGTGTTGGCTTGCAGCTTTTGTTGTTAGAGTGATCGAATCTTGCTAAGGAAGCAATTCGTAGGTAAGTGAACTCAATTGGTCTTGTTTTTAGTTTTTCTCTCCCCATATTCTTTCTTTGGGTATTAAACCCATGTATGATATATTTAATTTTTTGGTTGCTAAATCCTCTTTTCTCCACCATTGGCAAACTTCGAACTCCACTGCCGGTACTTCCAGCATCATCACTGCTCATCTTCCATCCAACACCACCAAGCTTTGACTATTGTAAGATCGCCACCTACCAACCGAGGCAACGAACAGAAGTAGTTCTTCCTCAAACAGAGTCCCTAGCAAACCGATGGTGATGGAGACCGGCGATTTGAGACGACACACTACAACTGCTGACCGAAGCCATGGAAACTGATGATGTAGCTTCGGGTGAACGATTCTCTACAGAGGTTCTGAGCTTCATGCAAGTTGCCATAGATCTGGTAATGCCTGACACGTCTGAATTGTATTAGTTGATGTAATACTTGAGATTTTGAATTTGATTCTATGATGCTACAATTGCCCGGGAACTTGAAGAATGTGTTGTTGAATTTTTTCGAGAGAAGTTGAATAAGTGTTTCTTCGTAAGTTTAGTCCGTGGATGCTTGGTAGTGATTCCATTGGTAATCACTATTACATGCTGCAAAATCAGCAACAATCCCTAGAAGGTATAGCTTTTCTTTCTTTCTTTTCATAGGTGGCGAATTATTTAAAGAAGTAGGTGAAGTCTAGTTTTGAAGTAAAAATAAGCGAGGGCAAGTGAAACAACGGGAAGTAGGGTGTACATGGGTTGTTTCAGTCCCCTTTTCAGGCGAAAAACTGAGTCAAACTGGGTGCTATAAGTTGAGGACTCCCTCACGCGAAACCAGGCATTGCAGACAACTAGCAACACGGAAGAGAGAGAGAGAGAGAGAGAGAGAGAGAGAGAGAGGGTGGTATTTACCTCTCACCCGGTGATAGGTTTACCAGGACAATTGAATTGTGAGAAAATTCAACCATTGGATAGCACCCTGATAGGACTCTGTCGCTAAGTTCTATGAGGCGCTTGAAGAGGCAAAATCATACAGGAATGAGAAAGTGAGATAGCAAGCCACCAAGAAAGGTTGCTTGACAGTCAAGCCCTTTTGCCACTTGTTGACTTTGGCAACTAGGGTTAATTGGAAAGCAAATTTACTTGCGAGTGTGAGAGTAATATGAATATTTGTTGTGCCCATTGATAACTGGTTAGGTGTTTATTTTCTTTCACCCTGTGGACTATGGATATGAAAAAGAAAAACATCACGAGAAACACAGAGTTTGCATAAGTTATTCAGTAGAATAGAGACAATGAGCCATATCAGTTTAACAGTTCGGTGGGATTTGCATCTGAATTACAGGATGAGTACCTGGTGATAATCATTAATTGGAAAGTTTGTTACTAGTATATTATATAGTAGTTGCAAGATCTTGATCATAACTATGAGACATGCATTCATTCCATTAGTAGCCACATATTGATATTGAAATATTTCTTGCAACTTACTGATTATCTCTTGAATTGCCTGTATGCAGGCATGCATGCATGAGAGAATTATTGACTCTTATCCTCATTTTATTTTTCTCCTAACAAGGAACGTGGCCCATTTGCTTTTCTTATAGAAGGTAAAGCTTGCGTTGGACAGCCTTGAAGTTCCAGTTTGGTAAGATACTAGCTTTCAGTTACTAGGTCCATTTCACATATGTTACTTTATTTTCTAAATAAGATGGTTAGTACTTCAATCTTATGCATGATCTCTGATTGTACTCTTTTTTTGAACAGCTATGTGATTGTTGAGGATGGGAATGTTATTGCGGCAAGAAGAAACCGGACTAGTGAGACACAAAATGTATGTTTATCATTGCTTGTCCACACCCCCCCCCCCCCCCCCCAATAAATTTTGGGCAACAGATTTTTGTTATTGTTCTGAATTGGTACCCTCGAATTATCCACTCCTAGTTTATCGTTGATCATTTTATGTTTCTCCCTTAATATTTCTTTAATAGATGATAAAATAATATATCTGATCAAATCTGTTAGTATGTGGAATTTTCCATGCATTATTTGGCTGTGAAGGGTTTTTTTCCCATTACTCTTCATAAAACATGGCTATGGCTAACAATAACAATACTATTGCTTTATTATGCACAATGTTTTACGTTTTTCATTTGCTATTGAGCTCCGTTTGGAACCACATTACGGTCTTTATCTATTGTGAAGTTCCTAACATTAGACTTTTGGTATACTTAAATGGTATAAAAATGCATTGTGACCATTGTAAGGCCTTTTAAGAAGTAATGACCTGTTCCTTGGGCACATTTCGTCATACAATGACCTCATTTACACAGATATTTAAGCCTGGTTTCTGGTAGAGATCATCGCGTATCCAATAGTCTGTTTTTGTAATCATTTATAGTCATATGGTGACAATATACTACTATAAATGATTGTATGGATGGTAATGAGTAGTTGATGCGTAAAATATTTGGTCCTTTTAGTATCTTGTGGAGCTTAATAAAAAAACAAAGGCGCCTTGCTACAGGGGTATGTGTAATAATACTGCTCCAAAAGGTGGAGGTGGCTAATCCAATAAGAAGCCTCTTTTTCCATGTGGGATTCTCAGTAACTTTAAGCGAGCAAGACTTGTTAACTTCACGTGGCATATGCCTGGATCAATCTTATATATACTCTCAATCAGTTAACTTGAAGGACAAAACATTTATCATGAAATGCATTTCTTAATTATGTTGAAAATACACTAAGAGCAACTGTCTCTTTGACAAAGCTCCTAAGTTTCATATGCTTGCTTTGTTTTTCTCCTTGGGCTTTTATGGACAGCAAGACATGCAGAGATGGAAGCTCTTGATGTTCTTCTTAAATAGTGGCAGAGCACTGGATTTTTGGCTGCAGAAGTTGCAGAGGAGTTTTTAGCATGCTCCCTTTATGTGACATGTGAACCGTGCATAATGTGTGCTGCAGCATTATCGATCATTGGTACATCTGTTGATCATACTGAAATAAAACTAAACTTTCCTAAAATATGTATATTCATAAATGATTAGATGACTCTTACCCTTTTTAGGCATAAAGGAAGTATATTATGGCTGTGCAAATGACAAATTTGGTGGCTCTGGCTCAATACCTATCATTGCATTCAAGTAGTTCTGAGGCATGTATTATGTCAATTTTTGAACTTGCTTTTGTTGCTGATTTTGTATCTACATAGATCCACTTTGAAATTGTGGCATATGACAATTGACAACTAAAGCTTACTGGAAGTTTATGATTCCTTAGGTTGATTACTGATGGATGTGGTTTCGTAGTGATTCTGCATGTTGTCGCACTTTGAATATTGCGATACATAGCCATGAAATAAATGGAGGTTTATGGAACTAATTTTCCATCTTTTCTGTCCTTTCCTTAGTCTAAATGGGAGAAAGTGGTGTTTCTGGAAGCGTGAAGAAGCTAGGTTTATATTTATTTGTTTCTTTCCCCTCTTCATTTCCTTTTTCTTCAATTATTTGCGTCTTGTTAGACATTTCCATATCCTTTATTTGCCCCAAAAAGTTTACAGTTATGGGAAGTGCTACAAATTAAGCTAACATTGGTTTCTCTTTTCCTTTTCGCTGTCACCCCTGTTTCTTTTTCTCTTCTTCCTCACTTTTTTTCACTGCAGTGAGATCCTTCGATGTCATTAATGTGATGATGTTTAAATCGAGAAGTATAGCATCTCCAAAGACCTAAGATGTTTTAACTATGAGGATATTATGCTTTCAGATATGCCATGGGCAACGTACTCAATAAAGAAATCTCTTTCATGTTTAATAGATGCTATTGTCTCTTCTTGCATACATGAGAGCACGTGCCTGCTAAAATGTGGCGTACGCCTTGTGTTTTCAGTATGATTTTTCATCTGTCTGACACTGTCATGGTCTAACATTTTATGTTTCCTAAGCTTGTGCAGAACTCATCAATTTACTTTGTGATGTAAAAGTTAAAACTTGGTGAAATAGGATCCGTTTCATTGTGATTTGAGCAGTAAATGAAGTAGCTAATCTAGATCGTGGACATTGTTTCTCTGTTCTGAGTGTAGTTTTGAAAGGACGAGCTCAAGTAATGGGGGAAGAAGCAAGAGATGTACCAAGAATGCATCTAAACAAAAGGTATAGGGAAAAAAAATTAAACCATGAAAACTCATACTTTTAGAGCTTGAGATTTATAGTTATGCTGCTCTTTAATAATCTGATTATAAGTCAAAAGTATTTTGGGAAACATGCACTAGCTTGTTGCCTTTCTGAGTGAATACGAGATCAAGCAAGAGGAGTCGTCTCACAGATAAACGACCGCCTTACTCAATTTCCTCCCTCTGGAGCTCAAAAACTAGCCCTAGTTATTGCATAGTTTCATAATAGAGAGAATGAGACTGTTGTTACAAAGGTGAGCTTAGTTCCTATGCAATGTTCGGAAGACCTAAGCTTATTGAAACCCATCCTAGCCGGTACTACTACACAAGTCATCCACAAATAGATTGTATTAGTAAATGTTAGTAACTCACTCCAACAAAATTAATAAAGCATGAGTAACTTAATCCGTGAACAGCTAGTAAATCACCCAAATTAAGACCGGCAATTTCTTATATATAGGTGATCTGGCATTTTACCTCGAAAAATCTGTGTAGCAAGACAGCCGTAATTGCCAGAACATCACTGCAATGGTACATCCCAGGTAATAGGATGTATGAACCACTTTGATAGACGACTTGGACCTTCCTTTTGAATTTGAAGATGCGGGAAGCAGTCCCTCTATTGCAAGAATAAATGTTCGATAGTCTCACCATAATTGCTTACATATGGAGCAAGCAAGGGAAGGTACCATCTTTCTTCGAAATTATTGTTTAATTAAAAAGGCCGTGCTTTTTCCACTCATAGTTTAGTTAAAACACTTCCCAGCAAAGTGTTTGGACTATTTCACCCATTGTGTGGTCCCACCCTACACCATCTTAACCTAACCCTCGGTGTCATTTTTTGATTTTTTTTTTTTGCGGGTCCCACTTTCCTCTCTTCATCCCACCTTTCAGCATCTTTCTCTCTTTCTCTCTCTTGTAGAGAAAATGCCACCATAATCACTTCTGTAAAAGCATAAAACTCAGTCGAATGATATTTTCTTGGTTTAATTGGTGGTTGTGCAACATATGGAAGCTATTCTCTATTCAAAACCAACCCAATGCAATATAGAGAAGGGATTCAACCAAACTTTGCACCGCCACTAATAGACTTTACTAGCTAATATGCAAAAATGTGTTTGGCGTGCCTATTTGTTTTCCACTTTATCAAGAACCGCAAACAAAATAGTAAAAAGTTTCAATAAACCTATTGAAATAATAAGAAAACTAAAATTTATTGGATAAAAACCCTTCATCCTTTCAAACTAAAATTTATTGGATAAAAACCCTTCATCCTTTCTGAGTCCAAACTATTACCAGACCAATATGTGCATCTTGAAATCATTCCGCCAAACAGATTGTAGAAAAGAAAGAGGCCAATGGAAACCAATTTCAAGAAATTTTCAATGAAAAGAATACTCAAAATTTACTCAAAAAATTAAATGCATGCTCTATTTGAAGAGGGTCAAAGAAATAACTAAATTCAATCTTTAGAAGTTAATGGGATGATAATCATTTTTTCACATAGTGAATGCAAAACTCTTTAGGATAAAAAAAGACCCGCTTTTCTCTTTCCACTCTTCCCCATTAAATTTCAAAAACTTCAACTAATGGAATCCTCAGAATGAGAGAAACTCAGCAATGCCAAAAGGCCTCATTAAAGATCATCCCCAAAAGCATAAACTTTAATTAGATTCAACAATAAATAAGGAATGAATCAATACCTACTCTTCCTAGGCATAAGAAAAAGAGATGAAAGAAAAAAAAGAAGAAAAAACACCTTCAGACTTCATTGACCTAAACCCATCATAAGGAAAATTACCACATTTCTCAACATTAACCAACAGTTTGAATTTAATCAATTTATCGAGCACCCATCATGAAAAATGACACAAAAACAATCTCAAACATCAAAGAAAAGAAAGTAAACAAAGGAAGATAGAGAGAATGGCGAAGATGAAGGAAAGTGGGACCCGCAAAAGAAGATTTTAAGAAAAAAGGACACTAAGAGAATGCAAATGATGCTGAAAGGTAGAATCCATAATGGATAAAATGGTCATAATATTTTGTTTGGGAGTGTTTTAGCTAAAGTAGAAATGAAAAAAGCGCACCCCATAAAAAAAACTTTTTCAACTTCCTTACTTTAGCTCAAAATAAGAATTGTATGCCATGTAACCACGCAAAATAATTTTTCCTTTTTCTTCTTTAATTTTTCCTTTCTTTCTGTCCTCCTCCTTCCGCTGTCTCACCCACACCACCGACGTTGCCGCCGACTTTTATGCCCACTCCCCAAGAGTTACAATGGTTTCTCTCTCTCTCTCTCTCTCTCTCTCATCCATGCGGTCATTCCTTCACAAATTTCTTTCCTAAAATATATTTAATTTGTATTTAATTTCACCAAGCAAATCACGGGAAAATTAGCAAAAAAGTCTTATACCTATTATATTTATACTAATTGGGTTCTAAACATTCTCAATTGTGCAAATTGAGTTCTAAATATTTTCACATTTTATCAATTGAGTCAATCCGCTTAATTTTGATCGAAAACAGGTGACGTGAACGCTAACTGTCTTACGTAACACGACCGGCACTAACGTATACATTTGTTAATAATATTTTAATAGTATTTTCTATTTCTTTTCTTTTATCTTTTATCTTTCTTTTTTTTTAGGGTTGGCAAAAGTTGCTGGCTGACCCTCGCCGGCCATGGCCGAGGGCTACAACGCCCTCGCCGATCTGAGTATCGCAACCTCTCCCAGATCGAGTGAGGGCCGCAGGGCCCATGCGCAGTCCCTCACCAGCCCAGTGAGGGCCTCGTGTCCCTCACCAACCCCAGTGAGGGCCTCGTGGCCCTCACCAAATTTGTTCGCGCTTGCCGACCAAAGCGAGGGCCCACAAGCTCTCGCCTAGTGACCACCCATAGCGTTGCGGCCCTCACTCAGAGCCGGTGACCCTTGCCAGCCCTTAATAAAAAAAAGGTAAAGAAAAAAGCAAAAAAAAACCAAAAAGGAATTATAAAAAATTCAAAAAATTATCAAAAAAATGTCTATGTCAGCGCCGGCTGTGCCGGGTAAGATGGTCGGCATCCATGTCAGTGATTTTTAGCAGAAAATTAAACAATGGACTCAATTGGAAAAATATGAAAATGTTTAGGAATCAATTAGCATTATTGAAATGTTTAAGACTGAATTTGCATAAGTACAATAGGTTTATGACTTTTTTTTTTATAATTTCCTCAATAGATCACTTCCTTTTTTTTTTTGTTTTTAGTAAATCACTTTTATTCTTCGACATCGACTACATTGTAAAATATTTTGAATTAGATAAAATATATCAAGTTTAGATTAATTTTTTTGCGAGAACTTTATTTTGTTTCCTTATATGAAACATATCAAAGAAACTAATACAAATAACCATCAAATAATGGCCAGATATGGCGATGGCTGAGTAGGGGTGGTGGTGGTTTTGGACTCTGGTGTTTAAGTTCGGCAGTTATAGCTGTGGAGCTACAGAGCTATCGAACGCACGGCAGAGCTGTTAGACGCATGGCGGTGGAGGAGGAGAAGGATAAGGAGGAGGAAAAACAGAAAGAAAAAGAAAAAAGAAGAGAAAATTTTATATGTTCAGTTCGAAACTATTAATGATGCAGCTGTCCGCATTATCATTTTCTCTTAGTTAGACACTCCACGTTAACAAAAACATTTGGCATGGCACAAAAGTCTCACCTATCGTCAAATTTGAAAATTTGGGGTACTTAATTGAATAAAATAGTCAAGATACTCGACTGCACATTGAATAAAAGTTAAAACCCTTAGGCCTGTTTACTGGAATGAGAGGAGTAGAATGGCTTCAAGGACACGTTTTCCTCACTCTGTAGAGAGGTGAGAATCGATGATAGGTATGACTAAACAAAAAAGAGAATTCCATTAATTAAATAATATTTATGCTGAGAAAACAATTATGTCGAAAATAGGACATTATATTGCCCTCATTCGCTTTTTACTTTCCATTCTTTGGCAACTTTTAGGATAAATTTCTATTAACTTGTTCTTTGTTAAGGTAAATTTTAATAATATTTCAAATTATAAGAACCTTACCTCCAATTGCAAGGTGTGACCATCAAATTATTTATGCCACTTCGATGACCCAATTTTCATTCCAATTCCTTTTGATCTACTCCAATTCTTTTGTTCCGACTAATAAAGGAGACCCTAAGTATGATTGCCCCTATGACCGACAGTAGTAGAGACAAATCTACTAAATTGGTATGATCTTTATCTATAATGGCGATTAAAAGCCTCTCTCTCCTTCGTGAGAGCTGTTCTCTCTCCTTTGTGAGAGCTCTCCTCTATCCCCATGGTGGCGATAGCTCCACCAAAACCCTACCCATCCTTAAACCCTAAATCCCCAAATCCCTATCTTATTTCCATACCGAAACCCTAAATCCCCTTTATTCCTTCACTATTTCATCCCCAATCCCCATCCATTCAAATCTTCTCAAATCTCTGTTTACTCCCGACAAATCCACAATCCCCATTAACCCATTCAACAACACAATGGACAGCAATTTGCGATGGTGTTACGGGAAGGCGTGGACACTGAATCAGCCTCTCCTCTCCTGTTAGAGCTCCCTTCATCACAGCATGCTGGAATTTCTCTGCAGGAAAATCAAAGGAAGCAAAAAGTCAGCGAAACCAACAGGGGAAACAACAAAATAGGCTTTGGTGAGTAACCTTAATAAGCCATAGGGTTACATATGAAGCTTTTGTGTTGGAACTGTCAAGGGTTGGGTACACCTTTGACAGTTCAAGCCTTACGGGTCATTGTGGCTCAAGAACGGCCCAACTTGGTGTTCTTAATGGAGACAAAGAATCAAGAGTCAGTAGTCCAGCGCATTCGTAGGATGCTAGAGTTCCAGCATCAATTTGTAGTGAACCCAATAGGGATTTGGGGTGGGGGAGGAGAGAGAGAGAGGGAGGGGGGGGGAGTTGCATTATTGTGGACGGATGAAGCCTCTGTGTCAGTGAACTTGGCCACAAAAGACTTCATTGATGTAAGTTACGAAGACATAGAACAGAGGAAACTATTCAGGGCAACATTTGTTCATGCCCCAGCAACATTCCAGGAGAGAAAACAGACATGGGAGCAGCTGCAGCAAATTTACGCCCTGAACACCCTACCTTGGGTGTGTATAGGGGACTTTAATGAAACGTTATATCATTGGGAAAAGGTGGGGAAAAGGGACTCTGAGCTATATAGATTAACTGCTTTTAGGGACTTTCTAAATGCTTGCAGATTGATGGATATGGAAAGCCAGGGACGTGCGTTTACCCGGGCGAATAATCGTGAAGGGAAGGAGTTTGTGAAAAAAGAGACTAGATAGAGCAGCATGCAACTTTGAATGGAGAGTATTATTCCCTAAAGCTGAAGCATTTGCCTTGCCCGCGATAGGCTTGGATCATAGCCCCATTTTACTTTCTTAATCAGCTGAAACAGTGAAGAGAAAGAAAGCTTTCAAGTTTGAGGCAATTTGGATGGAAAATGAGGAGTATGGAAGCATCATTAAGAATACTTGGAACTCACCAGACCTGATTGGTGTGAACTTAGCGCAGAAATTAAAAACTGTTGCATTAGAATTAGCTAAATGGAGCAGAAAAAATTTCCCCAATAGCCAAAAGGTGATAAATGTCCTGAGAGATGACCTACAAGGAGTCATCAACAACCAGAGTTTGACCGCAGACAGAAAGAAACAGCAGGAACTCACTGAACAAATAGAGAACCTGTGGAGAAGAGGAGATGTATTGGGGCTTGAGGTCGAGGATTAACTGGTTGAGATGGGAGGACAAAAACAGAAAGTATTTCCACGCTACAACCATTCAAAGAAGGCCGCGAAACAGAATCTCCATGCTGAAAAGTGCAGACGACACTTGGACCCGAGACCCAAAAAAACTGAAAGACATGACAGTGGAGTTCTTTCGAAATCTATACCATTCAGAAGGACATCGTGACTTTGATCTTGTACTACAACAGTGTCCTAATCTGGTGACAAATGAGATGAACCAAGCTTTATCATCGGAGATTACATTAATTGAAGTCCAGCATGCTGTATTCCAAATGGGATCATTGAAGGCACCGGGCCCGGACGGTTTGAGTGGTCAATTCTATCACCACAACTGGGAGGAAATCAAGATGGGAGTCTTTGAGGAAGTGAGGTCCTTTAATTCTGGGTACCTCAATCTAGAGTTAAATAGAACCCATATTATGTTAGTCCCAAAAGTTAAAAACCCAGAAAGACTTGATCAATTCAGACCAATCAGCCTGTGTAACTTCGCCTACAAAATCATCTCAAAGGCCTTGGCCAATAGATTGAAACCTTGGCTCCCAAACCTAATAGCAGGGGAACAAAGTGCATTTGTAGGCGGTAGGCAGATTCAAGATAATATTCTTGTAGTACAAGAGGTGCTTCATCAATTGAGAGTGCAGAAAAGAAAGGTAAAGTTTCAGGCTGTTTTAAAACAAAAAAAAACATATGATAGAGTGGAGTGGGACTTTTTGGAGACATGCCTATCAAATATGGGATTCTGTACATTACGGGTGGATAGAGTTATGAAATGGGTCACCTCGCCATCTTTAAGTGTCAAATTAAATGGTGAGCCACTACCTTATTTCCAACCATCAAGAGGGATTCGTCAAGGTGATCCTATCTCTCCATATTTATTAATCTTAGTGGCTAATACTCTCTCGGCCTTGATGAAGAAAGCAGTGAATGACGGGACGATAACTGGAATCAAGCTGAACAGGTACTATCCAACCGTTTCCCATCTACTATTCGCTGATGACTCAATATTCCTCTTAGATGGGAAGGTGCAAGAATGCCAAAACCTTGCGTTGATACTGAACCAATATTGCTATGCCTCAGGGCAAGCTATAAACCTGAACAAGTCTGGCATGTTCTTTAGTTTAAACTGTCCACCGAACTTGAAAAGAAATATGGCTAATGCATTGAGAGTTCCCGTTATTGACAAAACTGGGAAATATTTAGGGATCCCTTCTGATTGGGGGAAGTCCAAAAAACAAATTTTTGCTTGGTTGTTAGCAAGAGTTAATATGAAATTAGAGGGATGGCAGGAGAACTTGATATCGAAGGCAGGGAAGGAAATTTTGATTAAAACCGTTGTCCAAATTCTTCCTCAATATGCATTGTCCATCTTCAAAATCCCTGTTTCAATATGCTAATCCATAGAAAAGAGGGTAGCTGCATTTTGGTGGAAAAACTGTGAATCAAGGTCTGGTCTTCACTGGAAGAGGTGGGAAGTACTCAAAACTAGAAAGGATAAAGGGAGTATGGGGTTCAGAGATCTGTTAGCCTATAATAGAGCAATGCTTGGCAAACAAGCTTGGCGACCAGCACAGAGTCAGACATCTCTTTGGGGTCAAATTCTAAAAAGGTTGTATTTCCCTAGTAGATCATTTTGGTGAGCTGGAAAAGGGCCTCGCCCTCTTGGGGTTGGCAAAGTATCTTAATGGGTAGAGAAACAATCTCGAAGTCGGTCATGTGGTCAGTGGGACTAGGGGAGGAAATTAGTATACGTGAAGACAGATGGCTCAAGCGTGGAATAATAGGAGGGCCAGCTAACTTTAGCGATCCTGATAAAGTTTCTGACCTGATACTACATGAGGAAGAAAGGAGGGATGAGCATGCTCTCAGACGACTATTTGATGAACAAGTAGTAAACGAAATCCTAGCAGTGCCTCTGAGACCTCGCCTCGCAAAAGACAAATTAGTGTGGATGGGAACTAAGTCAGCAGTCTACTCTGTCAAAAGTGCTTATAATGTGCTTCAAGAGGAGGAAAGCAAATGGAACACAATGTAAGCCTTATCATCATATCAGCCATCTCGCAAACTGTGGTACCAAATCTGGCACCTGAAGCCCCCCCTAAAGTCAGAATTTTTCTCTGGAACCTGTGCCAGTTTGTCCGTTTTGTAATCACAAAATCGAAACGGTGGAACATCTGTTTTTGCTCTGCCCTTGGACCGGCTCGGTTTGGAATGACCCTGCATTAAATATACAGCTCTCGGGTCAGAACATCACGCGAATGGACGAATGGCTACGAAATCACCAACAAAAGCCAGGTAACTCCCTTCCCTTAGAGAAAATCGCAGCCCTTCTCCGGTACATCTGGAAAGCAAGGAACGATCTTGTATTCCGTCGAAAACCCCCCAACCCTGAAACACTAATTGCTTCAGCGGAATCGATGATCAGCAATTATTGTAAGCGGCACACTAAAAGTTCAACACTTGATTCGAATCAAGCTCACTTACCCTTGAATTGGTGTCCGCCGAAGAATCAGTCCTTTAAGATAAACGTCGACGGTTCCTTCGTAGCTGGTAGTCCAGAGGGAGCGGTCGCAGGAGTCCTCCGAGATGCCTCAGGAGTTTTGATAGACGGATTTGCTAAAAAAATCCCAGCTTCCTCGCCCATCCAGGTGGAAACCCTCGCTCCGGTGGAGGCGTTGAAGCACTTCAGTTCGAGAAGAAACGAAGTACTGTACTTGGAGACCAACAGCTTGAATCTCTTTGAAGCCGTGCAGGAAAAAACTCACGTGCCGTTGGAGGTGGAGGCGCTCATCTTGGATGCTCAAGCCCAGTTAGCCTATTTTAACAACATCACCTTGGCCCATTGTGGAAGTCACAAATCAAAGTAGCTGATTGGATAGCTAAGGCCCGAAGATTGAATACTCTTCCTTCTTCTTGGTTGTCCTAGCCCCCCCAACCCCTTTGGGACCTGTTTTGTTTTGAGTCCCTTCTTTGGGCGTTTTGTCTTAAGACTTATTGATGATAAATAGAACTTCTATCCGACCAAAATAAAACATCTAGGTCACTGGAGCTATGGATGTTTGTAATCGCTACTTCGAAAGAATAATATGAGATAGTAAGCTATTGCAGAGTGTCCGAAGATCAATATGAGATTGGGTTATTCTTATTCACGAATACCATCCATTTTCGCAACAAGCTGGAGTAATTAAATTCGGTATTTATTGAAACCTAATTTTTAGCCGACGCGTCATTAAAAAACAGAAAACTCAAGATTAGGATTTTCGATCGCAACGGAATCCATTTCTTGAACAAAAATTATCGTTTTTTAATTCTGTCTCTTGGCTTAGCTTCGGTAGACGGTTTACTGTTCATTTCAGGTAAAAACCCGAAAAGTCAAATAGTTAAAGTCAACCCCGGATCAAATTGGGGCTTTTCACATAAAAAGATTCATTTCAAGTTTAATTTCACTTTAGAAGTGGAAATTTCATAAAAATTCAAAGATTTGGTCATAAAATCAAATTCCTAGTGAAAATTCAACTATTGTTTGACTTTTGATCAAACCTTTGACCAAAAAATTGGAAAATACAAAAATCCCAAAATCATCTTATTTTATATTCAATTTGACTTTGGCCTTTGAAAATTTACAAAAATTGATTAAGAACCTACTTTTTCCTAATTTGCGGAAATAGGTTCGGAATCGGCCAAAAACAAAATTACTTTCATCTTGTTCATATTTTAGCTTAGTTCATTTTACGACATTTGATCCAGAGATCATCATAAGATTACTCGTGCGACCAATTTTGTGAATCGACACTTTGAAATGAAAACCCCCAATTTTAGCCCTAATTAGGGTTTGAATCAATTCGTCACGATTCGCGAATGGCTGGTTTCCTTTGATTCGTTTTTGTGAGATAAACACGAATCCGGGGTCAATTTTGTGAAATTCACTTGAGAACTCTCCACTTTTACATATTTAGCTCACTTGAATTTGGGGATTAGGGGTTAATGATGTCCAATTGATGAAATTCAAGTCGACCCATTCGGAACTAAGGTTTAATTTGATGAATTGAGGTTCAATTTCAACATTGGCCTTCAATTTAATTTTGACATAAAGGTCACACATCCATTCAATGTTGATTTGAATGCAATAGGTAACTATAAGCATGGGCAATTGGTTCAATAAGCATTTCGCAAGTCTAATTGAACTTGATTTCAATTAATTTGCAAATTTCGGCGAGAAATTGCATGAAATTGTCTAATTTAGCTTAGGAAAAATCCAATTTGGCGCACCTATGGCATGGGTCCAATATTTTTCATGACCAATTAGGTAATTAAATCCATAAAAGTTGTAGGTTTGGTTTAATTGGCCTAATTGGATCAAAATCGGACTGTTTCTCTTCAAATTAGACTATTTTTTTCCTCAAAATTGACGAATCTGTCCTTTCAATTTAGCCCTCAAAGACTAAATTGCATAAATTTGGAACAATTGAGACTCAACCACCCAAGGAGAAAACCGAACCGATTGAATCGGTCAAAACTGGTCCGACCGGTCACCGGCCGGCCCTCCTCCGGCCGGTTCCCGGTCGCCGGCGACCGGCGACTCATCCTTTGAGTAATTCCCCCATACCCTCCAATTTTTAGATTTTGCAAAAAAGTCCTCGGGTTTTGTGAAATTACAAAAATACCCCTAATTAGGTTCTTAATTTCAAAATTAATCAAAACCGTTGATGAGATTAAATCATAGCAATTCAAATTAGCACATGTTAAGTGAGGTCTTTGCTTAACCTCCAAGTAAAGGATAAGCACAATCTCGACCGTTAGATTAAACCGACGATCGAAATTGAATCTTGAGGGGAGTGTATAGCTCATTTTCCCTTCAAAATTTGAGAATGGGGGCCAATTTTACAAAAAAAATTCTCTCTCTTCTCTCTCTTTTTCCCACTCTCTCCTTCATGTTCTCTCTCTCTTTTCTCTCCTCTAAAGACCACTCATGCGATTTTCTCAAAGAACCGCCGGTTCACCTCTCACCGGCAGGTCCTTGCCGGCGACACCACCAGCGCCACCACCCCCTCCGACGTCCGTCTCCGTTCCTTCGACGTCCTACTGGTCGGAGCCTCGCCGGAGCTGCCTCCGAGTGCTACGTCTCTCCTTCTCTTCCCGCGGCATTTTGAACTTGTTTGAATTGGACCGGTTCTATTCAGTGGCTGGCCCAGGTGGTCCGACCACCTTTGTAACATCCTCAATTTCAGTCTCTGTGAAATGGCTATTGTTTAAATTTGGTGGTTTTGCAATCGGAGCCAATTTTACTCTTGTTATGGAAAATCCAGCTTCGGATCCTCTATAACCCTTTCATTTTGTTATTTTTGTGAAAACTTTTGTGATCCGAATTTCCAAATACTTCTTTCTTAAAAGTTTCTCCAAACATCTTGACGTTTTATATGCTTTAATTTCATAATTTTTGGACTTAATATGAGTAGTACGATAGCTACTTTCAGATCGTGTAAAACTGCCCAGAATAGGCATTTCTGTGATGTTCACACTTTCTCGATTTTCTACAAACTTTTCTGGGCCGATTTTGAACAAACTTCCTTCACAAAATTTGTTGAGAACTTCTTTCACTATAACGTATATAAATTTGGGAATTTTTTTGGAGATGATTTGGATTCAAAAAAGAGCTTACTTTGAGAAGTAAAGATTCTGTTCCGGCAAACCGATTTTAGTCTATTTTTGAGCTACTAAAATCTGTATTTACAGAAAGATTCAGATTTTATGTTCTGAATATAAAATGTTTTTTAAGGTCTTTTTTATGACATATTCAAATTTGGGAATTTTTGGAGTTTATTTACTATGTTTTTAAGCCTGATTTCTAGAACAGTGCAAAAACTGTCAATTTTGTCAGATTTCAAAGATTCATCATTTTCTATATGAGAACGTTGGAATCTCGACTTGATGTCTTCTGGTGATTTAATGTGCACATTCTGATATTTCAAATGAGATATGTTACACTTTTGATTGGAGGTCATATGAAGGGGGGAATGAGGCTTTACATGTGGTGGCAGAAGCTGAAATGTGTTCTTCTGGAAGGCTTCTATAATTGAGTCTTGAGAACCAAAACCATCATTCACGCCTAGCAAGATGGCTCACGGCCAAAGAGAGAGAGAGAAAGAGAGATCCTCATGATTTTATTTAGGCCTTGAATGAATAGGGCATAATGATCCTAAAGTAGAAACTTAGAGGCCAAGTTGGAAATGAATGGCCTCAAATTAAAGGCTTGCATAAGAAGCTTAATTATGAAGCTTAGACTTTAGGGCCAATTGCAACTTGAGGATCAAGTTTTAGGATCTTAATTGCTCTTATAGGTCATCATGAACTCTAGATTGAAACTTAGAGCCCAAGCTTAGATTATGTGGCTAGAATTAAATCTTGTTCAAGAAGCCAAATTAATGGCTAAGACTTTCAAGGCCATTTCATTTTGGTCTTTTGGCTCTTCTTTATTAATAACCAAGATTTTCAAGATCTAGATCATGATGGCACTTGACTATAGGGGCTATTTCATTAATGTCATTTGGCTCTCCTCCATTAATGTCATTAATAATCAAGATTTTCTAGATCTAGATCATGATGGTAGTTGACTATAAGGGCTATTTCATTAATGTCATTTGGCTCTCCTCCATTAATGTCATTAATAATCAAGATTTTCTAGATCTAGATCATGATGGCACTTGACTTTAGGGGCTATTTCATTAATGTCATTTGGCTTTTCTTCATGATTAAGCTTGGGGAACAAGTTGGCTTGCCTATAAATAGGCTTAGTTTCCCCCCTTGTCACACCACTTCCTCGCCTCTCTCTCATCTCTCACCCTCACGCCAAACACTTCTCTCTCTCTCTCGCCATTTGCTACCGCTAACCGCCGTAGACGTTTTCTTGTGATTATAGGTGAGTGAATTCCCTAACACTTGGATAGGGCGGTGTGTTACGTGGTTGGAAAGCGGCATGTAAGTGGATTCCCTAATCTCGGGATGGGAAGTTATAATGCGTTGTTGGCTTGAGTTCTCACCCTAGCCTTTATTGAGACTTGCGTGTTGTTGTTTGTCTCGATGTTACACGCATCGCTTGTTACCATGCTCGATGTTCTCATCCATACTTGTTGATTTATAAGAGGATAGGACATGGTGTTACGAGTTTGGCTCGAGTAGTGACCATGTCTGTGATGCTCGATGGTTGCATGAATGCTTCTTGTTTTGCTTCATAATCGTAAGTCAAGGCACATGCGAGTCACGAAACGGGGTATTATATGGTCTCATACTCATGTTATGGCATCACGGGACGAGTTCGGCTTGGTACGGGTTTACATTGGGATGTATAGATCCAGGCCAAGTTCGGCTCCGAGCCGGCGCTCGGCATGGCGGACCGAACCACGTGCCCTCGACTGAGACTCGCATGCTAGGCGAACGTTCTAGAGATCATGATTACACAAGCACGGCATGCCTTTGGGCTTGATTGCATGGACTAATGAAATCAAGTTAATAAACCGGCTTGTGTGACCCATGTTGTGTGATCACTAAATAAAAGAAGAAAACCGCCGTCACATAACATTGGCGGCGATGCCTCGGTAAACTAGCACCGGGATGCCCTAGTTGAGTTAGGATGCCTGGGTTGAGCCCGGATGCTTCGGGTGAGCTATCCCCGGGATGCCTCGGTTGAGCCGGGATGCTTCGGTTGAGCCAGGATGCCTAGCATGAAGCTGGATGCCTCGATTGAGCCGGGATGCCTTGGTTGAGCCAGGATGAAGATACATGAATCTTATGTGTGCCAATATGTGATAAATGAAGTCTATATATGTGCTGGTATGTGTGTTTATTGATAAGCCGAATTTATGTGACCGGATAAAGGTGAGTTTCTACGTGAACATAGCAAGGGCAAGGTCAAAGTCTTTGCTATTGATTTGCCATCGACATAAGGCGGGGAAAGTATTTGTATGCGTTAGTATGACGGTGAGGCATCATCCTGCACGAGTATTAGTGAATTTACTCATTGAGTCTCCCCGACTCATTCCCCGTTGTTTTTCTTTTCAGGTCCGTAAGATGGAGGATGACATAGAGGAGCTAGGATTAACCTCGGCCTTCGCTTGTGATATGATTTGTACGTAGAAGCGGCCCATGGAAAAAAGGCTTTTAAAATATGTTTAAGTAAAATGGCAATAATGTGTCTTGCCTGTTATGCTTTCCCTGGTTTATGAGGATAAGGTAAGGATGTTACATATTAATACAAGGTTTGCTCATGATGCTTGTCATAACCTTGTTGTTTGTTCTGATTGTGATTGTCCCAAATTAATTGTTTCCGCTTGTGCTTAGTCAAGGATAATAACGAACGGAATGTTGCACTAATAACCCCGAGGTAAGGATGTTACAACCTTCGATCCCTCCCCAGGCGTGTTCCCGACCTTGCTGTGGTCGGAGCTTCATCGGAAAACCACTGGAGAAGCTTTGATGGCTCCTTTTCCCTCGGCGAGTCAGATCGGTTCAACCGAACCGATCTGATTCCTCTCCCTCGCTGGCGCTATTCCGGCGCCGATCCGACGTCGCCGGACCTTCCCTGGTGTCCTTTAGAGGTTGACGTTCGTCCTTGGTGAGCTGAGATCCCTCGGAGCGCTTCGTACATCGATTGACACAAATCGATTGATTGTGTTTTCGCGCGATAACAAAAGATAATCTCTCGGTCTCGAATCCGATGAAGCGAGGCTCCAATAGGTAGCTGGGGCTAGGATTCACCTTAGGACTTTCGATGGACTCCATATTGATGGTTTATGGCTGCTGATTAAATGTTTTATGATTTAATGATGATGTTCTTGAAGTTGGAAGATGATCTGCAATTTCGAGTTTCTGGACCTGCTTTCTGTTTTGTCGATTTTGACCTGTTAAACTTCATTTCTGGACTTCGACACCTTCTGGACTCTCATAATACGCTTCGAGAGCTTTGATTTGATATCTTAAGGCACTTGATTTAGTATCGTTTGCTACCTGAAAACCTATTCTAAAGTTTGCATCAGAATCAGAAGTTCTGTTATTCTGTTTCTTCAAGTTTTTACACGATTTGAACAATTTTGCTAATTTTTTGCTGATTTTTATGTTCGGATCTGGATGTTGTGGTCTTCATGAAAGTTGCTGAGAATCATCTTGATTATAACATGTGTTTTTTCTAGATTTTTCTGATGAGTATAGATGAATAAAATCCTCTGTGAATTGACCTAGGGTCTGAAATGGCTTTCTGCATTGATTACTCTGAATCAGGTTGTTCGGTTTGATGATTTTTTGCTGCCTTGTGTGTTAAGATTCAATAGGAGTTGTCCCCGTGAAAAATTATCTAAATCAGGTTGGTTATAACATATATTTTCCTCGGAATTTTTGGAATATGCCTAAGTGTGGAAAACTCATGAAATTTGACCTCTGTACACGCTGATTTTACCCAACCTGCACTATTGTTGATTTTTTCTGATTTTTATGCTAAGATTTAAACTTAGGTCTCTCATGAAAAATGTTCACATATGTCTTGATTGCAACATATAAATTTTTCAGATTTTTTGGAGATAAGTAGATAGGTGAAAACCTCTGTGAACTGACCTTATGTCTTGTCTGCCTCTACTGGAACCCGAATTGGATTTGCTCAAAATTGAATGTGCAATTGTGATTTCCTGACCCTGATGTCTTCATGAAAGTCATGACATAGTTCATTAACTTTTCAAAAAGGTATAAATCGTGTCATTCGGTCATCATCTGCATGGTCAATCGCATGCTCAATGTTGAATCCCTGTTCTGTAATTGTTGATTTCAAGGAACCTGATCTGTTTTCCCATTTTTACATGTTTTTTTTTAGAATCACAATTAGGTTTGGATTTCTCATGAAAAACGTTCATCATGTTGTATACTATTCACATGATTTATATCACATTTTTTGCCATGTCATGAGGATAGTAAACAACATGTATCTTGTGAGCTCATCTGCTGCAATTCGTTACCGATATGCATCATTGTAGAAACATTTTCAATTGATCATGAAATTGATGTTAATCAAACTCGATGCCTTTTAGAAAGTCTTAGAGCACGTCTTTAGCTTTCTAATGATGCCGAGACTGTCTCATTTGCATGTCCATAGACCCCTTTACTATTTTTTATGAGGTTCCCCTGAAATCTGGAAAATTGTAAATTCGGAATGCTTAATGTGCCAATTCTGCGTTTGCGCTTTGCTGATTTTGTGTGAATTTTTCGGAAAAGATTTTGATGATGAGTTCTTCATGGACTTTGATTGTCATTCCAAGACCTAGGTCGTGACAAAATTTGATAATTTTTGGACATCATTAACATGCCCAAATTTCCATGAGGTTGCTCTGAAAATCTGCTCCTATGTTCTGTTCTGATACACTTCTTCATATTCTGTGATTTTTGTAAATTCATGTGTAGGTTATCTCAGGAAGTTTTCTTCACAAAAAATGTTCGTTGTTGTGTGCTTGATGGACCATAAATTTTCCAGAACTACTTGACCATGGGTCCTTTTCCAATTGAATGCATCTTGTATCCCTTGTTCTGCTGTTCTTTGTTTTTCCTTTATGATTTGTCTTTGTTTTAGGATTTTTAGAAAATAATGCATGTTGAACCGGTTTTTAATGTTTTCACGAGTTTTAATTCTCACAATTTATCGATTTTCTAGTGCATGTGCTTATGATTGGCACGTGATGAATTAAATGTGGTGACCCGATGTCGGTTCGCTAATTTGAGTGATTGGATGAGAATCAAGGTCTTTCGACCTGTTTGCATGCTTAATTCATCGCTATGCATGTGAATTTTAGATGTATGCCTAGGGATGGTGCATAATCGTGGGTTCAAATTGGGGATTACATATAGAAACTGATTTAGGAATTCACGGTATTAATTGTTGTTGGTGAACACTAATGATAGTTAATAACCATGAATTGTGTCTAAAATAAACATGGATAGATAATAAGAGGTATCGATGCATGTTGGAACAAAGGCCGACCCTGAGGCCACCTTTGAAATTCTTCATGCCTTATTTGTTATCTTTGATTGACTTGTGATGCTGTGTACTTTGTGATTGTATATTGTTTGTTGTTGTTCTTTCTTTGGTTTCAGTTTTAGATTAAGGTTAGAATAGGTCCAAAAAAACGACGGTCTTGAATATGGCAAAGGTCGATGTCCATTCTGACTCTATTCTTTGTATGCGGCGATGGTCGATGTCCATTCCGATCTATTTTCTTGTAAAAATTCATTCATTACCCGACATATGACTCGGGTTTCTTATAAGCGTTGTATAAACACCCGACGAGTTGCAGGTTTTTCTTTCTTGCACCTAGAATTAGCTAGTTCTTTCAATACCTTGGTTGTTTACTTTAGGGTTATTACCACGAAAAACCCTAAACTTGTACACTTGTGATAGATTTACCCCAAACTATTTTTTTGACCACAAAAAACCCCCCAAACCGGTACATCTGTGACAATTTTATCCCGAACTATTTTTTTGACCATCAAAAACCCCAAATTGGTAGTGACAATTTTACCTCGAACTAATCTTTTAATATTATTTTTTCGAATTTTTTTTTAGTTTTTCTTTTCTTTTCTTTTTCCTTTCCTTTTCTTTTTTTTTCTTCATCTTCTTTATCTACAACCTCTGGCCAACGAGGTCGGCCTTGCCCACCCTGGGCGAGGTTCGACCTCGCCAGTTGTCGGGGAGGGGTCGTCCTCGCCGTCGCTGGCGAGGCTCGGCCCTGCCGGCAACTGGCGAGGTTGGTCTCGGCCAAAAGCGGCAAGGTTGAGCCTCGCCAGCGATGGCGAGGATGACCCCTCACCGGTAACTGGCGAGGTCGGCCTTGCCCCACCCCTGGCGAGGGGTTGTCCTCGCCGTCGCTGGCGAGACTCAACCTCGCCACTTCTGGGCGAGGCTGATCTCGCCAATTGCCGGCGGGGCCGAGCCTCACTAGCGACGGCAAGGACGACCTCTCGCAGGCAACTGGCAAGGTCGAACCTCGCCCGGGGTGGGGCAAGGCCGACCTCGTCGGCCAGAGGTTGAAGATAAAGTAGATGAAGAAAAAAAAAAGAAAAGGAAAGGAAAGAGAAAAGAAAAGAAAAACAAAAAAAATTCGAAAAAATAATATTAAAATATTAGTTCGGGGTAAAATTATCACAGGTGTATCATTTTGGGATTTTTGGTGGTCAAAAAAATAGTTTGGGTTAAAATTGTCACAGATGTACCAGTTTGGGGTTTTTTGTGGTAAAAAAAATAGTTTTGGGTAAATTTATCACAGGTGTACCAGTTTAGGGTTTTTTGTGGTATTAACCCTTTACTTTACGCAGTGCTTTTTAATACAATTGTTTGTTGTTTTTTCTTTCTTTCTTTTCTAGACTAAGATAGGATTAGTTTAGATTCTTAAATGAAAACACAAAAACAAGATGCATGATTACATAGTGGACTAAGACTTTAGCATGAAAATGGTAAAAAAATAAATGCATGACAACTTAGATAACAACCATGATAAGTTTAGCGGTACCGAAATGGTGTTAATAGAAATATTAATGTAAGCTAGTCCTCAAACTCATGATCTCTCGTTTTCGTAGAAACCGAAATGAAACTCTCTCATTTCGGTTGGGTATTCTAGCCGACCCCTGACCTAGGCTAGTGACGACTCCTAAAAAAAATAAAATCGATCCGCTGTCACGCGAGGTATGGATTTAGGAAAAATTCACGTTCATGATCAATGGACCGTACAGATGACCAAAAGATCGATGCTTCGGTAAGCCGTCTTTTATGATGTGCCAAACGGACCGTATGGATGACTAAAAGATTGACGCTTTGGTAAGCCGTCTTTTATGATGTGCCATGCGGACCGTGTGGATGACTAAAAGATCTACGCTTCGGTAAAGCTATCTTTTATGATGTGCCATATGGACCGTTTCATGAGCACTTACCTCTAAACCCGCTTCATCGAGTTCGGCCCTGGAGAGGTAGGTCGTGACAGGCTTTGCGGCTCCGCTGGAGAATAGGTTACAAACCTAAGTGGATTAAAGCCGTAATAAACTTGTTGGTTGTTATCTCACTTGTCTGCATTTTATAGCATCGACTATATGTCAAAGTCGCGGGGAAAATGAGGTAAGTCGCTAATCAAGTGTTAAATGTTTTTGTAGGTGAGAGTTATAAGGGGAGGCGTGTGTGTCAACCCTTTGTTTTGCAGGTGGTGAAAGGATGTATGCGTGTATGTTGGGTTATATTGAAGTGTTGTTTGCTTTAAATTCAAACGCATGTTTACCCGCTTTAGCATGACACAATCCACCCACGTCTCGCGGTCTAAAACCCCAGATCGCTTTATGATACCTTTAGGAGATATTAAGAATGGAATCCGCATGTGAATCCATGTGGTAATCCATTCATCAATATCGCTCATCTTGATTAGTAAGAAGTGCATTGATCGACATTAGTAGCGGTAGGTAAACTCTTCTTATCTAATCAAGGTGGGGACCTTGAACTTTTAGAATCCTACCCTTAGGCGTCAAACCTCACGTCCTCATGCGATGTGTCAATGTGTTTGCCATTCTCTTCACGGTAAGGTTGATTGTATCGTTTTAATATTTTTACTGTAATTTCACTTACGTCATTTCAATTTCATGTTATATTTCTTTCTATAACGCGTGGTGATTAATCTCGATGCTCCAAATTACGGTTAGTCAAAATGGATATGTTAGAGATTCGAGTCATCCCCATACCTAGAGCTCTCGTGGTCATGTGGGAAAGCCTTGAGCCAAAGTACAAGGATTACATGGAAAAGAGGATTGGATACCTTCCCGCTCTTTTATACATCGAGCCTCGTGTCGCCATGATTAAGGCATTATCCCAATTTTGGAACTCAAAGACATCCACTTTTGTGTTTGGTCGAAATGAATTGACCCCTACAATTGAGGAGTACAATATTGCCATTGGAAGAGTCGGTTCTTTTGGCCTAGTTAGTCCTCCGATAGATATAGATCCTATAACTCTTTTGAGCCAATTCTTAGGAGTTGACTGTGACATTCTGAATTTCGACCCATTTTTGGGATATATAAAACGTGTATTTCGCCAGTGCGCTTATAATAAAATCTCGCCCGGAACTGATCACTCTTGAGTTATTTTTAAATTAGAGATTTCGCTAGATTCGCACTTGATCGAATTTGGCCGTTATTTAGAGCCCGAACTTTGGTGTCGAATTTCTAGGAGTTTCATGACGAATTCAATTGGACGGTGTCGATATTATTGTGGCCATCGTCGACATTGCCCGGGATAAGTGAAAAGTGAAATTTTAACCGGGTGCGGATTTGGACTAGTAGACCTCTCTCGTAGTGTGTTTTATTTGATTTCTTTTGGCCTTTTTCCTAATTTATAATTAGGGTTTTTCGTGGGCCGTTAGATCGACTTTAAGTTCGAATATGGGCCGTCGGATCGCACTCGATTACGTTTGACTTTTTCTTCTCTCTCTCTCTCTCTCTACTCTCTGCAACACGCTTCCCTCGGTCACGTCCCTTCTCTCTCTACATGCAGACCTGTCCCCTCTCCTCTCTCTCTCTCTCCTCTTTCCTCTCTCCTTCTTCTTCTTCTTTGGCCGCGGCTTCTGCTTCCTCCTCCTTGCTGCCCGACGCCGACCGCCGCTCGCCGAGACTAGCCTAGCCACCGCCCCCCATCCGCCTTACGCCGCCTCGCCCTACCAAGCCGCGCCACCTCTTGTCGCCCGCGACCGCCTGTCGCCGGCCTGCCCGCACTGCACGCGAGCAGTAGCTCGCCGCTGCGTTCGCCGTGGCCCGGCGCTGCCCGCCGACCGTCCTTCGTCGCCCAGCCACCCGCGACGCAGCCGTGTCGCCTACGGCTGCCGCGCGACCTCCCCTTTCCCCCTGTTTTTTCTTTCCCCAGCGCCTTTCCCTATTTCAGGCCCCCAGCTTCGCTGCCGCCGCATGCCGCTGTTCCGGCTGCTGCCGCTCTACCTCCACCACTCAGCCTCTCCCCTTAGCCACCTTCGCCACCCTGCTGCCCCCCCTTGGCCGCCACCACCTCCCTTCCCCTGTTCTGCCATCCCTTCCCCTGTTTCGCCCGTCAGCCACCGCCATGCCCGACCAACCGATTGCCGCCGTTGCTACTGGCCACCGCCGCCCTCGCCGGCTCGCCGTCGCCACCAAGCTCCCCCCTCAGCCGCCATCACCACTGCTATTCCAGCGAGACCTCCCTCTGCCGCTTCATCCTCCGTTCCACCCTCCCCTGTACTGTTGCCGTCGCTGTCGCTGTCTAGTCGCCGCCGGAGCTGCTGCCGTTCCGGAGAGGCCCCTGCTCGCCCCTGCTGTCACGCTCTGTACCCCACGAAGCGCGAGCATCCCAACCTTGGTCGATGAACTGCGACGTCCCAGGAAACGTCGCCGACCCACGCCCAAAACAGAGATCAAGCACAAGCGGAAGCATTAAATAAATAAACCCAGACAACTACAATATGAGCCAAGGATAGCCATACATCAAACACCAACGTAGAAAATAATTACACATTTATATTACTATTAAAAACCATTTGTACAATATTTAAAAGTACAAACAAAAAGGTACACACGATCAGTAGCCACTTGGTCAAAAAGTGGTAAGCGGCTAGGGAGGTCAGGCTAAAACTTAGGTAGAGGGCTACAGTCCAAAAAGTAGCGGCCCTCCTTACTAACTAAGGACACTAGACGACCCTATGGCTCCCAGTCGGGATCGGAAGACTCGGTGGGATCGTCTGACAACTCCTCGGAGGCGTCCTCACTAGACCCTGACTCCTCCGAATCCATGACTCGTGCTCGCTCGTCCTCGGAGTCCGGCTCCAACTCCGGGTCCAGGTAAATCTCAAAACCCTCCTCGTCTGATCCCAGCTCTGCAACCTCTCTGTCCTCCTCTACGTCCTGCTCCATGGCCTCGGGTTCGTCATCCTCCTCCTCATCCATAGGATTGGGGTCCTCCACTAGTACATTGGGCTCCTCATCCATCTCTTCCTCCTGCCTCATCCACTCGAGCGTGACCTCAGGGTCTATCACCTCACCATCAGCTATAATTGGCTGCATTAACCCAGTATTATCGATCGGGATATCAAAGGTCCTGAGGGGCTCTCCCACATTTCCATCGGCATCCCGGTGGCACCATGCCACGTACTCCTGCTTCTGGTAAAAATACTCGCCTATATTCACAATTAGTTCTGATCGATACCTCACAAAAGCCTCCCCATTTCCTGAGGGGTAGGTACTAGTATACTGCCGGATCTGCAGAGGGATCCCAAAAAGAGGCGGTGGTCTCTCCATCCTCACGGCCGGGGGTCTGAAAAGTTTCGGTTTACACAACCGTGAGACGAATCTCAGCGGGTTCAACCCCTAAACCTAGGCTAGGCTAGCATGCAATCTCCTGATCGGAAATAAATATTTAAATCACAATACAACAATAATCAAACCATTCTCTGACCCTGCAAGTTAGAAAGATCAACATATAATAGTCACGGCACATCCGTGGCACGCATAATCACACGTATGCCAATCGCATGCTCATGCACCGATTCTCACACTTTCGCAAGCCAGTCCATGCATGTTCATGCATGCAAATGTCATCGACATGTCACGTGCATTTCCCGGCCCACTAGCCCACACTGGCACACTGGCAATCGCCCAATTTATTATTTATTACGACTCGAGTCAACAATATTCACGGCCCGGTGCGTCTAGCCTGCTTCAAAGTGCATGAGGCGCAGCAACCGATCTGGCCCAGTGTCTCTAGCCTGCTTCAAAGTGCATGAGGCGCAACACTGATCTCCTTACGAACCAGAGCCTGCTTCAAAGTGCATGAGGATGGTCATCTTCCGGACGTACCGGGCATCGTCCTGCTTCAAAGTGCATGAGGACGGTATCGACCCGAAGGTCACGACCCGAAGGTCCTTAGGTGATCACACAACTCATTATTATCTGAACCCAGCATATGACGCTTCGGGATATTTTAGGTGATCACACACTCATGACAGGCACGCATTCTCGCACAATTCCACCACATGCCTCACTCTAGGCATACATAATGCGTGTCCATGTTATGCGATGCAATGCACCATGAGCACCAATGAAATTCAATCACTCAATATCACAACACATGCTCAATTGGCCCAATTAATACCATGTGGCCCAACGTGCGATTCACAATTCAATAATTAATTTCAAACCAATCATTGGCCAATCGCACTCCACATAATTCAGCCACACGACATGCGACATGGTAGTACGAAATCAATCACAATTAAGCACAAATTACGTACAACCAGTCGACCCAGACCTACTCGGTAATTTTCCAATGGGCTCCGAAATTGGTCATTTAATCCAACTAATCTCCCCAAATAATTCTCATTAATCCACTAAATTTTCCCAATAATAATTTCTACCAATCAGTCCTCATCCCAGTCTGAAATATACACTGATACTACCTAGGCTAGTCCAAAATGCACCGATAATACCTAAACCAATCCAGATAAACCAGTCCAGAAAAATGCACTATCAGTCCTAATCCGGGTTTAAGAATTTTACTCACTTAATCCAAGGTCACGATGACGGGAAACGGCAGCCGATCACTAGTGAACAGTGAAACCGGCGTCGGAATTCCCGGCGACGACGTACGGACGGCGGCCGGCGGTGTACGGATGGTGACGTACGGACCTGTTACGGACACACTCGTACGGACACTGTACGGACAGGGGGGAAACGGGTGGCCGGCGAGGTGGCGGTGGCCGGCGCGACGGCCGTACGGACGGAGACCGTACGGTGCTACAGTACCGACGATACGGACACCATACGAACAGGTATGGTCGGCGTCGTACGGCGTGGCTGGATGGCTGGGTGGCAACGGAACGGCGATCCGAGCTCCAGTGCGGCGGCGGCAAGGCTCCGACGCGGCGGCGGCGCTAACCCGGGAGAGAAAAAGAGAGAAAAAGAGAGGGAAAGAGAGAGAGAAAGGGGTCGGACAGAGGCGAGGCTGAGGCTGGGGGCTGAGGTGGTCGGCGGCGGGGCACGGCGGCCGGCAGCGGTGCTCCGGTGACCGGCGGCTTGCTCTAGCAAGGCTAAACAAAAGAGAAAAAGAGGGAAAGAGAGAGAAATCGGGAGAGAGAGAGGGAGAGGATGGTCTGGCTAGATGAGGGTGAGAGGAGAGAGAGAGGGTCTTAACTTGGTCAAACATTAGGGGCTAGGGGCGCCAAGTGTCGCCAATCTACGCAAAATGACCAAAACGCCCCTAATCTAACGGCCCTAATTAATCCTTATCCAAAAAGTGAAGGGTAAAATGGTCTTTTGGTCAAATAATGCAGCTGATAATCCATATTTAATTACCCCAAAATTTTTCGAAAATTCGGAACTGAAAACGGTCAAGGGGCAAAACTGTCATTTTTCCGGTCCCGGGGCGAAGTTCCGTTTTTCGCCCGTACCAACCCTCCATGTGCGTGGCCAACATAATGCGGTGTCGGAATCGCGAAATTCATCGCGCAAGCCCTCGAAAATCCACGTCAAAGTTTCGGGAATAAAATAATATTATTTTTTCAATTTTTGTCGAAATTCCAATTTTTTGCCATAACGACTCCTGGTATGCGTGGCCATCCAAAAATGGCATCGGCCTCGAAAAATAACCTCATTTGGCCTCGAAAAGCAACGCTGGCGTCCCAGGGGCAAAAGCGTAATTTTTCACCCCCGGACCGAAATTCCAATTTTTACTCGTACTAACTCCAAACGTGTGTGGCCAGCGTGATATGACGTCAGATTCCCAAAAATAGCCTCTTAAGCCTTCGAAAATCGACATCGAAATCCGGGCCCAATTCCGTGAACAAAACCCGCTAAACTTCCAATTTCAGGGTCTCTCACTAACAGGCGGCTGTTTAGGGATTACGCGTATCGACCTAGGGCTATCCGTATCGTAATGGTCTCGATCATTGAGAGAATGAGAAATTATCACTAGTTCCAGAGGTCACGATCGTTTGGATCAAGTTCAGGACTGGTTGGCCACGTGTACTTTCGGTCTTGCAGAATCACCTGCGTCCTTATTGTACATCGTAGGCCTTGGCTAAACCCAATCCATTACCCTTTCCTACGATCGGCCCACGTTGGCCCAAAATATTCCCCCAGTGTCTCTCATGATCGGTGTCCGTTTCACGATAGGGTTCTCGGTCCACGTACTGCTTCTTAATTAGCCATACCCTATTGGTTAGTATCCCGAGAGTGATCAGCTCTGGGCGAGACTTACTAAAATGAAATGCGAATTAATATTAGTTTTATTGATCCCGGAATTACATCGAAATTCGGGCTGTTACAATTCTTCCCCCCTTACAAAAATTTCGTCCTCGAAATTTGCAATCTATCCTTATCTACTCAAATAACTGGGGCTATTGACGTCTCATAGATTCTTCGCTTTCCCACATGGCACCTTCTGTTCCATGGTGCTCCCAGACAACTTTGACCATCGGGATCGTCTTGTTCCTCAGCACGCGCTCTTTTCTATCCTCGATCCTGACTGGTCTCTCCACGTACGATACTTTATCGTCCACTTCTATCTCCTCATACCTTAAGACATGAGTCGGGTCTGGTTCATACTTTCTTAACATCGACACGTGGAAAACACTGTGTACTTGGGACAAATTGGGTGGCAAGGCAAGTCGGTAAGCCATATCTCCAATCTTTTCCAAAATCTCAAATGGCCCGACATACCTAGGACTCAGTTTTCCCTTCTTGCCGAATCTAGATAATCCCTTCATAGGCGACACCTTAAGAAACACGTGATCTCCAACCTGAAACTCTAAAGGTCGTCGTCTTCGATCAGCATAACTTTTTTGACGACTTTGCGCCATTCTGAGTCTGTCTCGAATGACCTCAACTGCCTCAACGGTTTGCTGTATCAACTCTGGGCCCGTGATACTTCGTTCACCCACTTCATCCCAACACACTGGCGTCCTGCACGCCCTACCATATAAGGCCTCAAACGGTGCCATCTAAATGCTCTGCTGATAGCTATTATTATAGGCAAACTCCACCAAGTGTAACTATTCCTCCCATTTGCCTTGGAAATCTATCACACAAGCTCTTAGCATATCCTCCAGGGTTTGAATGGTCCTTTCAGACTGGCCATCTGTCTGTGGATGGTATGCCGTACTAAACTGTAACTTCGTTCCTAAGGCCGTTTGCAAACTTTTCCAAAAGTTGGCCGTAAATCTCGGATCACGGTCCGAAGTGATCGTTACTGGTACTCCATGCAACCTCACGATCTGCCTCACATACAAGTCTGCGTATCTATCCAACTCAAAGTCCTTTCGCACAGCCAGAAAGTGCGCTGATTTAGTCAGTCTATCCACTATTACCCAGATTGAATCATGTCCTTTCTGGCTTCTTGGCAGTCCTGTCACGAAATCCATTATAATATGTTTCCATTTCCACTCTGGGATTTCTAATGGTCTCAATAATCCTCTAGGCTTACAATGCTGTGCCTTCACTTGTTGACACGTCAAACACTTAGCTACATGCCTGGCCACATCTACTTCATCCCATTCCACCAATAGTGTTGTCTCAAATTCTAGTACATCTTCGTACTCCCCAGGTGGATACTGTAATTGCTCCTATGAGCTTCCGATAAGATTTCTTCCTTAAGTTTTATATCATCCGGCACACATAATCGCCCTATGAACTTTAGAACTCCATCCTCGGACACTTGAAAGTCCGGTTTCCTCTTAGCTGCATCTATCTCAATAATCTTTTGGATTTCTTGGTCCGTAGACTGTAGTTCCTTAATCTTGACCCGAATTTCTGGCTCAATCCTCAAGGCGGCCAGCAAATTCGATACTCGACTCATCTCGAACTTAAACTCGGAATCCCTGAGTCTTTCCAACAAGGTCCACTCCCTGACCATTAAATGCGCCAAACTAGACTTTCGACTCAAAGCATCTGCCACTCGATTGGTATTCCCAGGGTGATACAGAATGTCGCAATCATAATCCTTTAGAAGCTCCATCCATCGGCGCTGCCTCATGTTAAACTCTTTTTGCGAAAATAGGTACTTGAGGCTTTGATGATCAGTATAAATCTGGAATTTCTCTCCACACAAGTAGTGCCTCCAGATCTTAAGTGCAAACACGATAACAGCTAATTCCAAATCATGCGTCGGGTAATTCATCTCATGCGGCCTCAACTGACGCGACGCATATGCCACCACTTTTCCATGCTGCATCAGCACACAGCCCAATCCTCTTAGCGAAGCATCGCTATAAATCTCGAATCCTCCTGGGCCCGACGGAATGGTCAATACAGGGGCAGCCATTAATCGGTGTTTCAATTCCTGAAAACTCCTTTCACACTTGTCATCCCATTCAAACTTCACCTCCTTCTTAAGCAGCCTCGTCATTGGCATGGCTATCGATGAAAATCCTTCTACGAATCGCCTGTAATAGCTAGCCAATCCGAGAAAACTTCGAATCTCCGTTACTGATGTCGGTCTAGGCCACTTGGTAACTGCTTCAATCTTAGCTGGGTCTACAGAGATTCCATCCCCAGAAACGATATGTCCAAGGAATCCCACTCTGTTGAGCCAAAACTCACACTTGCTGAACTTGGCATACAATGCCTGCTCTCTCAAGGTCCGTAGCACTTCAATCAAGTGTACCTCATGTTCCTCGGGGCTCTTAGAGTACACTAGTATATCATCAATAAAAACTATCACAAACTGATCCAGATATTCCTTGAACACTCGATTCATCAAGTCCATGAAAGCGGCTGGGGCATTCGTTAATCCGAAGGGCATAACCGTAAACTCATAATGCCCGCATCTAGTTCTGAAAGCAGTCTTGGGAATGTCCTCATTTCTGATCCTTAGCTGATGGTACCCGGTCCTCAAATCTATTTTGGAAAACACCGAGGCTCCTTGCAACTGATCAAACAGATCATCAATCCTTGGCAGTGGGTACTTATTCTTTACTGTCACTTGGTTCAGCTGCCGGTAATCTATACACAATCTCAGAGTTCCATCTTTCTTCTTGACAAACAGGACTGACGCTCCCCATAGAGACACACTAGGGCGAATAAAGCCTTTGTCCAGTAGTTCCTGTATCTGGACCTTTAACTCTTTCAATTCTGATAAAGACATCCTATACGGTGCTTTTGAAATCGGTTCCGTCCTTGGCGCCAATTCAATCAACTTCTTTTCTTGCGCATTATCCGAGAAATAATTTTTTCATAAAAGTTTTCCACAAACACAGCCCAAGTCGGGGCCGTTCCTACCGGAAACACTCTACCTTCCACGGCATTCCACCAATCATTTGCACCCTCTTGTAACTGATAAACCGCCAATGTCACTTTTTCCTCCTCGGTGCACCCCAAAACTTTGAAGGTTTTCAAAGTTTTGGCCAAAGGTTTTCCTCCTCAGTTCTTCTATCCATCTTGGCGCAGCCTCGGGGTCACCGCGACCATGAAATTTAGGCGGCTTCAATTTCATAAACTGTTCTACTAACTGGGGCATCTGCCTAACCCCGGCTGGCTGAGCCTGTCCCATATTGGCTTGATTTTCATTTACCGCAGCAGCGGCTACAGTCTCAGCGGCCTGGGCGGCTACATTATCTTGCCCTTGAGCTTGCCTATCCAGCACATTCCCGATTCTTTCTAATACCCGTAGAACTCCTTCCATACGTGGATCTTCCACCGGTCTAACATCAACTCGAGGGTCTACTGCAGCTCCCACATTAACCCCAAGGTTCTCTACTGCTCTATCTCGAGCATGACCTCTACCTCTGGTTCCTCTTCCTGCACCCCTTCTGGGAACTCTTCCTATACCTCTCCCCTCGCTACTCATCTTGGCTACTTGGTTCTACAACTACCTGCTATAATTCCACAAAGGAATTAAAGACTTAAATCAATCTATCCCAGTCTAAGTCCTAAGCAGGTATTAAACAACAATCAAACAATCAGCATGCGGCTTAATAAGAATTAGCCAACTCATCACCCAAGGGATTTGCATACTCACCTCAGGTTCTGCCGAACCTGCACTTTACGGGTCATTTCCATAAACACTCAATCATCACACAACTGTCAGGAGATGCATGTAGCACACAAGGTCACCCTACTGGCTACCCATGGTCTCATCTCTCCTTATCACTCCAGGCTTCGACCCGATTGGACCGAACTGACCTTGCTCTGATACCAATTCGAACGGGGATGTCACGCCCCATACCCCACGAAGCGCGAGCATCCCAACCTCGGTCGATGAACTGCGACGTCCCAGGAAACGTCGCCGACCCACGCCCAAAATAGAGATCAAGCACAAGCGGAAGCATTAAATAAATAAACCCAGACAACTACAATATGAGCCAAGGATAGCCATACATCAAACACCAACGTAGAAAATAATTACACAATTATATTACTATTAAAAACCATTTGTACAATATTTACAAGTACAAACAAAAAGGTACACGCGATCAGTAGCCACTTGATCAAAAAGTGGTAAGCGGCTAGGGAGGTTAGGCTAAAACTTAGGTAGAGGGCTACAGTCCAAAAAGTAGCGGCCCTCCTTACTAACTAAGGACACTAGACGACTCTATGGCTCCCAGTCGGGATCGGAAGACTCGGTGGGATCGTCTGACAACTCCTCGGAGGCGTCCTCACTAGACCCTGACTCCTCCGAATCCATGACCCGTGCTCGCTCGTCCTCGGAGTCCTGCTCCAACTCCGGGTCCAGGTAAATCTCAAACCCCTCCTCGTCTGATCCCAGCTCTGCAACCTCTCCGTCCTCCTCTACGTCCTGCTCCATGGCCTCGGGTTCGTCATCCTCCTCCTCATCCATAGGCTCGGGGTCCTCCACTAGTACATTGGGCTCCTCATCCATCTCTTCCTCCTGCCTCATCCACTCGGGCGTGACCTCAGGGTCTATCACCTCACCATCAGCTATAATTGGCTGCATTAACCCAGTATCATCGATCGGGATATCAAAGGTCTTGAGGGGCTCTCCCACATTTCCATCGGCATCCCGGAGGCACCATGCCACGTACTCCTGCTTCTGGTAAAAATACTCGCCTATATTCACAATTAGTTCTGATCGATACCTCACAAAAGCCTCCCCATTTCCTGAGGGGTAGGTACTAGTATACTGCCGGATCTGCAGAGGGATCCCAAAAAGAGGCGGTGGTCTCTCCATCCTCACGGCCGGGGGTCTGAAAAGTTTCGGTTTACACAACCGTGAGACGAATCTCATCGAGTTCAACCCCTAAACCTAGGATAGGCTAGCATGCAATCTCCTGACCGGAAACAAATATTTAAATCACAATACAACAATAATCAAACCATTCTCTGACCCTGCACGTTAGACAGATCAACATATAATAGTCACGGCACATCCGTGGCACGCATAATCACACGTATGCCAATCGCATGCTCATGCACCGATTCTCACACTTTCGCATGCCAGTCCATGCATGTTCATGCATGCAAATGTCGTCGACATGTCACGTGCATTTCCCGGCCCACTGGCCCACACTGGCATGCTGGCAATCGCCCAATTTATTATTTATTACGACTCGAGTCAATAATATTCACGGCCCGGTGCGTCTAGCTTGCTTCAAAGTGCATGAGGCGCAGCAACCAATCTGGCCCAGTGTCTCTAGCCTGCTTCAAAGTGCATGAGGCGCAACACTGATCTCCTTACGAACTAGAGCCTGCTTCAAAGTGCATGAGGATGGTCATCTTCCGGACGTACCGGGCATCGTCCTGCTTCAAAGTGCATGAGGACGGTATCGACCCGAAGGTCACGACCCGAAGGTCCTTAGGTGATCACACAACTCATTATTATCTAAACCCAGCGTATGACGCTTCGGGGTATTTTAGGTGATCACACACTCATGGCAGGCACGAATTCTCGCACAATTCCACCACATGCCTCACTCTAGGCATACATAATGCGTGTCCATGTTATGCGATGCAATGCACCATGAGCACCAATGAAATTCAATCACTCAATATCACAACACGTGCTCAATTGGCCCAATTAATACCGTGTGGCCCAACGTGCGATTCACAATTCAATAATTAATTTCAAACCAATCATTGGCCAATCGCACTCCACATAATCAGCCACACGACATGCGACATGGTAGTATGAAATCAATCACAATTAAGCACAAATTACGTACAACCATTCGACCCGGACCTACCCGGTAATTTTTCAATGGGCTCCTAAATTGGTCATTTAATCCAACTAATCTCCCAAATAATTCTCATTAATCCACTAAATTTTTCCAATAATAATTTCTACCAATCAGTCCTCATCCCAGTCTGAAATATACACTGATACTACCTAGGCCAGTCCAAAATGCACCGATAATACCTAAACCAGTCCAGAAAAATGCACTATCAGTCCTAATCCGGGTTTACGAATTTTGCTCACTTAATCCAAGGTCACGACGACGGGGAACGGCAGTCGATCACTGGTGAATAGTGAAACCGACGGCGAAATTCCCGGCGACGGCGTACGGACGGCGGCCGGCGGTGTACGGACGGCAACGTACGAACCTGTACGGACACACCGTACAGACACTGTATGGATAGGAGGGAAAAACGGTGGCCGGCGAGGTGGAGGTGGCCGGCGCGACGGCTGTACGGACGGAGACCGTACGGTGCTACAGTACCGACCATACGGACACCGTACGGACAGGTACGGTCGGCGTCGTACGGCGTGCTGGACGGCTGGGTGGCGACGGAACGGCAATCCGAGCTCCAGCGCGGCGGCGGTGCTAACCCGGGAGAGAAAAAGAGAGGGAAAGAGAGAGAGAAAAGGGTCGGACAGAGGCGAGGCTGAGGCTGGGGGCTAAGGTGGTCGATGGCGGGGCACGGCGGCCGGCGGCGGTGCTCCGGTGACCGGCGGCTTGCTCCGGCAAGGCCAAACAAGAGAGAAAAAGAGGGAAAGAGAGAGAAATCGGGAGAGAAAGAGGGAGAGGATGGTCTGGCCAGATGAGGGTGAGAGGAGAGAGAGAGAGGGTCTTAACTTGGTCAAACATTAGGGGCTAGGGGCGCCAGTGTCGCCAATCTACGCAAAATGACCAAAACGCCCCTAATCTAACGGCCCTAATTAATCCTTATCCAAAAAGTGAAGGGTAAAATGGTCTTTAGGTCCAATAATGCAGCTGATAATCCATATTTAATTACCCCAAAATTTTTCCACAATTCGGAACTGAAAACGGCCCAGGGGCAAAATCGTCATTTTTCCGGTCCCAGGGCGAAGTTCCGTTTTTCGCCCGTACCAACCCTCCATGTGCGTGGCCAACATAATGCGGTGTCGGAATCGCGAAATTCATCGCGCAAGCCCCCGTAAATCCACGTCAATGTTTCGGGAATAAAATAATATTATTTTTCCAATTTTTGTCGAAATTCCAATTTTTGGCCATAACGACTCCTGGTATGCGTGGCCACCCAAAAATAGCGTCGGCCTCGAAAAATAACCTCATTTGGCCTTGAAAAGTAACGCTGGCGTCCCGAGGGGCAAAATCGTAATTTTTCACTCCCGGACCGAAATTCCAATTTTTACTTGTACTAACTCCAAACGTGTGTGGCCAGCGTGATATGACGTCAGATTTCCAAAAATAGCCTCTTAAGCCTTCGAAAATCGACATCGAAATCCGGGCCCAATTCCGTGAACAAAACTCGCTAAACTTTCAATTTCAGGGTCTCTCACAAACGGGCGGCTGTTTAGGGATTACGCGTATCGACCTAGGGCTATCCATATCGTAATGGTCTCGATCATTGAGAGAATGAGAAATTATCACTAGTTCCAGAGGTCACGATCGTTCGGTTCAAGTTCAGGACTGGTTGGCCACGTGTACTTTCGGTCATGCAGAATCACCTGCATCCCTATTGTACATCGTAGGCCTTGGCCAAACCCAATCCATTACCCTTTCCTACGATCGGCCCACGTTGGCCCAAAATATTCCCTCAGCGTCTCTCATGATCGGTGTCCGTTTCACGATAGGGTCCCCGGTCCACGTACTGCTTCTTAATTAGCCATACCCTATTGGTTAGTATCCCGAGAGTGATCAGCTCTGGGCGAGACTTACTAAAATGAAATGCGAATTAATATCAGTTTTATTGATCCCGGAATTACATCGAAATTCGGGCTGTTACACCTGCTGCCACCGAGCTGCTGTCGCCTCAGCCGAAGCTCGTTGCTGCCCGGCTGTGGCCAAGAGCCTTGTCGATCGCCGCCGCCGCCGCTATCCCGATGATTTCTCCGCTGCCCCACTCTGTTTTCCTTGCTCAAGTCCAGGTAAGCGACACCCTAAACCTTGTCTAGGACTTTGGATATCAATAGACTTGTTTAGGGGTCGTTTGGAGTGGAAATGGTGGCTGTTATGGACTGTTTGGTGCGGATTAGGTGGCTGATTTGGTGCGGTTTAGTGAAGAAAATGGTGGTGAGTTCGGGATGGGTGATTGGGTTGGAACGTAGGCTGAATCGAGGTGGTTTATTGCTGATTTTAGGGCTGGTTTGGGGGTCGTATAATGCTGGAAATTATGTCAAGTTTATTGATTATTCGTGTGTGATTCAATGTCCGACTTGGTGATTGTTCGTGTGGTTTATATGTGACTGATTTAGGGGTGGATTTGGGGCCGTCATTGGGTGAGTTGTTGGCTGGTTTTTAAGGTCGAGTTAGGGGTTGTCACGAGCCGGGACGTTAGCTAGTCCGGGGGACTAATATCGGACAAGTTTTGGATTAAAATGTGGACCTTATTGTATCGGTGTGGCGAGCTAAGTGTGGCTGGTGGTTATTCGAATTATGGGCTGATTCAATGCTTGATATTGTGTGTTCACGTGATGATTTGATGACGAGTAATGGCTGACCTTGATTGACTGTTTGTGAGTGTGCGGGCGTGACTGTTATTTGGTGGAACTGTGGCCTCGTTGGCGTAAGTATGGCGAATTGTGTTGTGGTCGTTTGGAAATGGTTGTGTGATATTTGATTCTGTGAAAGACGTGAAATTGATTGAATTAAGTGGCGTGTGTGTTTTCTTGAAAAAGCTCGGATTGATCGGAGGGCTGCCAACCTGAGACGTGGTTACGCGGGTGTGGCGAGAAAGGCAAGAAAAGACCTGAGGCGTGTTTATGCGGGTCATTGGAGGATGCTGAGCCCAAGGCGTGTTTACGCGGGCTGTGGAAGGAAAGTTGGACCTGAGGCGTGTTTACGCGGGTCATTGGAAAGAAAGTTGGGCCTGAGGCGTGTTTACGCGGGCTGTGAGAATGAGCCTGAGGCGTGTTTATGCGGGCTATGAGAGTGGGCCTGAGGCGTGTTGACGCGGGCTATGGGAAAGGACCTGAGGCATGTTTACGCGGGTCGTGGATAGTTAGATGGACGTGCATGTGGAATGTGCTTGATTGAATTGGGTGAACGCACGTGTGTATGGCGCTCGAATGATTGTGATATGTGCTTGGGGCTATTTTTGCGTTATAGTGTTTGACCAATATACAGAGTTGGTGTGTGATTGGAGGTGAGGTAAGTATGTCTATGTGTATTCCAATTTGTCGTCGGTTAGATTGCATGTTGAAACTTGTCTGGGTACGCATTGGCCTATGTGGGGTTTAGGGGTCTGCTTATTGAGATTTATCTCATTCCCTGTTGTTAAATATTTTTAGGTTTGGAGTGACGGATAGTCGTCACGTGTGGTTTAGAGACCGGGAGTGACCTTGGGCATTTGATATTTCGTTCCATCTTTGGATGTCCCTTTTTTGTATAGTGAAGTAGGCTACCCAACCCCTGTTCCCTTTTTATGTTGTGTATTTGTGAATGCTGTAGGGCTATCCCTTGTCATTATTAATTGTCTGGGTTGTTTGATTTCGCTTCCGCTGGCGTACGACTTTGGGTGTTTCGTTTGGGTTGGCGACGCATCCTAGGACGTCGCGTTCAATACGACTGTCGAAGGGGTGTCGCGAGCCCGTTGGGGTTCGGGGCGTGACATTGACATTCTCCAAATCAAAGGCGTCCTTAGAGGAAATTCCAATGCACTCCCTTTTGCATTCTTAGAACGACATTTTTCTAGTTTGCTAAAAGAAACGGGTAATCAAATTCCTCGCATCTTTCTCTTAGCATTTCTTGGTTTTATGGTCTTTCCATACACCAAAAAGACTATGGATCCGTTGGTAATTCACATTGTCAATCAAGTGTGTATGTTCAAGAGATTCTCCAATATGATCCTAGGTGAGACCTTCGTATCACTCAATAGGTTTAAACAAAACAAAATTGGTACTTTTAGAGCCTCGATAGGTTTACTCCAAATTTGGTTGGTCTCTCACTTTAAAGATTTTGGTTTGAGCTTGAAAATCATAGGTGTATCCAAAGATTGTCATCCTATCTCACTTTTCCAAGAAAAGGAAGAAATCTTTCCTTATTGGTCATTCTCAATTTGGTTTAATTTTTTCAAGAACCTTGTTCCAAATCAAATCCAATGGCATGTTCGTTGGCTTGGAAATCCCGAGGTGCGCCTTAATAACGGATTCGACAACCCAATCCCACTTTTGGGTCTCACGGGGTCTACGTCATATTACCCTTTTAGGGTGATCCGTCAATATCGCGCGCTTCAAAAGATTCCACCATTCCTCAAGTTGGGGCTATATCGTCTTGACTATCGCAAAGATGTCATCTAAAAAGGCCAAATGGCAGATTTGAAGGAAATGATCAAGTCCATCATTGATATGTGGTACAGATGCCACCTGGAGCCGATTCTCATTATCGACGAGTCGGAATTGGAAGGTGAAATGAAGATACATCATGCATTGCCGGAGTATATATACCGTTGCCTCGAGCCCGAGCTTAAAGTGGATCTCCCTAATGTCCCCGAGAAGCCAACTTAACAAGCTATAACTGCAAGAGCTCTTAGGGAAAGGGATGAGGCTTTAGCCGAGGTTAAACATTTGACCCAAGAAAACAAGCGAATTCGCCTCGTACCTAAAGAAGATCCATTAGGAGTTTAGCTATATTCCATGAGGAAATCTCATTTCATGTAATTTTCATTTTATAGATTTGATGTATAGGGTTTCCTTTTTACTCATTTTAGTAATGATGTAATAGGATTCTCTTCTTGTTTTAAGATTGATCTATAGGGATTGCATTTTACGAATTTTGTTGTTAATAGTGAAATTTCCTTTGTGTGCACTTTCTTTTTTCGAGATTCTAATGGAATATAAATGGCGCATCTTGATTAATCATCGCATGTTACCTCTTCAATTGTATAATTTCTTGTGAAGAAATTTTGACAAGAGATTATTCACATGATATTGGGATCATGGGAATATTTCTTATCTCTATTTCATCCAAAGAAAATATAAAATTGAAGGGTTTTATATATTTTCGTCTCAATTCATTTTCCGCATATTAACTTGATTTCTATTTTTTTTAATAAAAAGTACTAAAATACAGCTGAGACGCATTCTATTATACGCACCCGTCGCCAAGCAAGGATGGAAAATGAGGACACTCGTACCCGCGTTATTACCATCGAGAATTAGATGCCACAAATGATGGTGCTCTTAACTGATCTTTCAAACCAAGTAAAGAACCTCACAACTGTGGCTCCTGCTGCTGCAGCTTCTACTCCCAATGCACCTACTAACGCACCGGTGGCAGATCCTGCTGACAAAGGACTTGCTGAAGAGGTCCCCATTAATGCTACTCCCATTGTTGTTGATTTGGAAGCTCCACCTAAGGAGTCCCCTGCTGTTCACCCAGATGAAGAGAGTGTGAGACGTCTCGCAAAATTGGAAGAATGCATGTGCATGCTACAAGGTTACCAACTCCAAGGCTTCGATAAGCCGTCACCTTTTACAAAAGTGAAGGTTCCTGATTTTTACAAGGATTCTGAATTTTCAAGAAAGTACGATGGAACTAGGTGCCTAAAGACCCATTTGAGGTATTATTTGAGCAAAATGGCTCATTACTCCGATAACACTCCGCTGTTAATTAGCACTTTTCAAGAAAGCTTGATTGATTCCACCTTAACGTGGTTCATCAAGTTGGATTTGGAGAAAATTTGCACTTGAAAAGACCTCGCAGATGAATTCCTCCAACAATACAAGTTTAATACCGAAATTGCTCCAACCCGTGAAGAGCTGGCCCAGGTTGATAAAAGGAGAAATGCAACTTTTAGAGCGTACGCCCAAAGGTGGAGAACTACGGCGTCCCAAGTCAAACCTCCGCTGTCCGAGAAAGAGATCAGGCAATTGTTTCTTCGAGCTCTGCCTCGAGAATACTTCGAGAAGATGTTTAATAACACTTGCATCAATTTCCCTGCAATGGTTGAACTGGGAGAACACATTGAAGGAATCATGCGAGAGGGTTGATTATCCGAGATGACGACTCGCAAATTTACCCAAAGAAAGATAAGGAGCCAATGGTGGAGGTTGCTTACATTCAAAATCCTAATACTCAAAAGCCGTTTAACACACCAGTTCAAAAGTCCACCATGAAAGCAGGAGGCTCTTCCCGAAATTTTGATCGAAAAGGAAAAGCTCCACAAAGACAATTCACTCCATTGCCAAGACCTATGTCCCAGTTGCTGCCAGTGTTGATTGAATGAAGGCTCGTAGCAAAAGAAATCCCGAGAGACAACTTGCCAAAGTTTGCTTGGTTTGACTTAACAAAATCTTGCGAGTACCACATGGATGAAAAGAGCCATGATGTGGACAGTTGTTATGTTCTCAAGGTTAAGATCCAAAACCTACTGGATAAGGGGATCTTGACATTTAAGGATGCTACACCAAATGTTCAACAAAATCCACTCCCCAATCATGTCGAAACTGTTAATGTGATATTTGGAGACGAGAATGAGAAACCTTTCTTGGTCAACGTGGCAAAACTGGAGGAGTTATTGACTGTAACTGGATGTCAACCAAAAGGAGGAGACATCTCCCAAGAGGAGAAAATGTATTGCCTAGCCAAGATGGCTGCTTTAGGCATAATTTAGCCATTTTAAGAAAAGAAACCCGAAGGGTCCATCGAGACCGTTGTAATCGATTTGTTGTCTGAAAATTTCTCTTGCAAGTTCATAGACGAAGTCTCATGCTCTAAGTCGAACGAGGATGGATACGGGCTAGATGTTGACGAACCTTGGAGTGACACATATTCCGATTTGAAATGTGAAAGCAAGAATGCCCATCGAGATCGTGAGTTTGTGAAGAAGGCCCACGAGAAAAGCTTGAAAGACATTGTTCTAACTAGATGGAACGACAAAGATAATAGAGAAGTTCCTTCCGACACCGATTCGGAATTTGAATACCATATCTCCTACTGGGATCGAGAGTTCGTTAGGAAGGCAATCAAAAAGGGTGAAATTATTGACACCCTCGGACAGCCGAGTGGTAAATATGATTTCATGGTAAAACACACTCCTCCTCCAAGCGCTTTTATCGACCCTAAGACTATCGTCCTAAGTGGATGGGGGCTCGAATTTGAAGATGATATAGCCGTGATTGATCCTGTTGTGCTTGAATTGAATGCTACTTGTGAAATCCAAGCGCATGTTATGGAACCTGTGGTTATAGATTTAATGGCCGATAGCTTCAAGGATATAAAGATCTCCAATGAGGACTTTGAGCCTATTGTGATTGAGCTACCACCCAAGAAAGATGAGAATTTGAAGGCAAGAGCACCCCCTCTTTATGACTCCAAGGTAGTTCCTTGGAATTATGAGTCCAATGAGATCGACGCTGTTACTTGGTCAGGCTGATGTTTTCCATCTTGTGAAGGTGTCGAGAAAAAGGCTGTAACTGAAGAGGAGGCGGAGCAACTTCTCAAGACCCTCAAAACGAGTGAAGCAGAAGTGATCGAGTAGTTAAGAAAAATGCTGTCTCAGATCTCGTTACTCGAACTATTCAAGTCTTCCGAGAGGCATAGGAATGCTCTATTAAAAATTCTTAATGAAGTATATATACCTGAGACAATCAGAGAGGTACAGTTGGAAGATTTCGTAGGTGCCATCCTTCTTAGGGATCAAATTTCCTTTTCCGAAAAGGACTTGCCACCAGAAGGGCAAGCGCACTCTAAGGCGTTATACATCTCTGTTCAACACTTCGATACAAAGATATCGAGAGTACTTGTTGATAACAATTCAGCTCTTAACATCTGTCTGTTAGCAATCTTGCGCCGTCTGGGTGTGTGTATAAATAATGTTCGTCCTTCTAACACCCCAGTCAGAGCCTTTGATGGCATGAAGAAGGAAGCTGTAGGAGAGATTTACCTACAATTGATGATTGGTCCAGTCATGTTCACCCAGAAATTTCAAGTGCTCGACATCCCAAGTAACTTCAGCTTATTGCTGGGATGATCTTGGATTCACGCTGCGGGTGTTATACCCTCAAGTTTGCATCAGATGATCTACTTCATTGTGTGTGGCAAGATTATAACTGTCCATTGCGAGAAGGATACCGAAACCTTCAACAATACTGCAATTCCCTACGTGGAGCCAGAAGTAAAAAGGGAATCAAGCTACCATTCATTCGAGTTAATGTCAGTAGCTCATGTGCCCGCAAGTACCGTCATAAGGAAGCCTCACTATTCAAAGGCGACCCTTATGTCTAGCAAAGTGCTGATCGAGTATGGATTCAGTGTTGGCAAAGGATTAGGTAAGCTATCCCATGGCATCCTCACACCCGTTAAGGTGACCAAGAGAAGGAAACAAGAAGGGTTAGGTTACCAAGGTAATCAACAAGATCAAGGTAATTGGAAAGGCCCGAACATCAAAGAAAAGAGTTATCGACATGTGCTCCCTCCTCCATTGAAAGATTTCTTCCCTGGACCGCCGAAGTTGCTCCAAGATGAAGAAGTAGATATCCATGGTTACGTTGACTTGTTTGAAGAGGGCTTTGTGGGTGCCATTTTCGAAAGTTTTGAGGATGATTCACCTACCAATCCCACTGTGTAAGGGATGTTCCCGTGTTCTACTTTGCTTTCAGTTGTAATCCATCTAATTCTCCCTTGCGAGGGACTTTCATTTGTTGATTTCACTTGTTCATTTCATATGTTGTAATAATTCGGATCATGAACTTTTGATCCAAAACGCTATACGACATTTACTGCATATTAATTAAAGCATTCTCATGTTTGGTTAATAGATGTGTGAAAGTATACCAAACCAGCCCTATGATGATGCTTTGAGGCCTGGGCTTTTGCACGATCTATAGTTTTCAAAACAATCCGTTGGAACGAGGATGTCCAATGATATGAGGACGAGTTCCCCATGAAATTTTCAAAAACCTGAAATTCGAAAGGTTTTTTTTTTTATCACATTTGCATGTATTACATTTATTATCTTCATATACTAATCATTTTTTATTTCATCTCAGGTATAACACTTTGCATAATCATGATAGTCATATGCATGGCTCGGATTCATGTCCAAAAGACTCTTGCGAACCCGATTATTCTGATCTCGAAAATGAAGAAGATTCCAAGGTTATTAAAAGAGAATGTATTCGACATGAAGAATCCAAACCTCCCACTAAAGAACAAACTGTCATTGTAAATTTGGGTGATTATGAAAATTCCAAAGAAACAAAGATTGGGGCAAGTCTCTCTCAAATAGATGCCGATCGACTGATCGAACTCTTGAAGGAGTACCGGGATGTCTTTGCTTGGTTCTATGCTGATATGCCGGGTCTGGACCCCAACATTGTAGAACACACATTACCTCTTGATCCTGCCATTTCGCCTAAGAAATAGAAGCTTAGGAGGACAAAGCCAGAATTATCTAAGAAGATTGAGGAAGAAGTCATGAAACTATTGGAAGTTGATTTCATGGAAGTTACTCATTATGCCGACTGGATTGCTAATATTGTCCTAGTCATGAAGAAGGATGGGTGAGTTCGGGTATGTGTCGATTACCGGGACCTGAACAAAGCAAGTCCCAAAGATGATTTCCCGTTACCACATATTGACGTCTTGGTTGATAGCACGGCAGGATTCGAATTATTCTCCTTTATGGATGGTTTCTCTGGCTATAAACAAATCCGAATAAAAGAAGAAGACATGATTAAAACATATTTCATCACCCCATGGGGAACACTCTCTTACAAGATTATACCCTTCGGCTTGAAGAACGCGAGGGCAACTTACCAAAGAGCCATGGTGACACTATTCCATGACATGATGCATAAAGAGATTGAAGTTTACGTCGGCGACATGATCGCTAAATCATGACAAGGTGAAGACCATGTTGAAGTCTTGAGGAAACTGTTTGATCGACTTAGAAAGTTCAAGTTAAGGCTTAACCCCGCAAAATGCGTGTTTGGGGCAAAGTCTGGAAAGCTCCTCGGATTTATGGTTAGTAATAAGGGCATCGAGATTGATCCCTTGAAGGTGAAGGCCATTTGCGATTTGAAACCCCCTTCTACTGTCAAAGAGATCCGAAGCTTGTTGGGAAGACTGAACTATGTTGCAAGATTTATTTCCTAGTTATATGACACAGCTAAGCCATTCTTCAAGCTATTGAAGAAGAATGCCCAGTTGAATGGAACGAAGACTGTCAGAAATCCTTTGAACAATTGAAGCAGTATCTTTCACAACCACCAATATTGGTATCGCCTACTTCAGGTATACCTTTGATCTTGTATCTCACAATTCACGATGAGTTTTTAGGAGCTATGTTAACGCAGAAGGGACTGGAGGATGGAATGGAACGCGATATTTACTATCTCAGCAAGAAGTTTACTTCTGGTAAAGCTCAATACTGTGAAGTCGAGAAAACATGTGTAGTTTTAATTTGGGTATTACACAGATTACGACAATACACTCTTCACCATCGTATCCTGCTGGTGAATGAAAATGATCCTATCAAGTATCTTTTGGAAAAACTTGCACCGATTGGAAGGCTTGTCAAAGTCCGTCAAAGGGCGAGCCATAACTGACATGTTAGCTGAGAATCCCTTAAAGTCAGACGACTAGGATAAAATTGATGAAAGAATCCATTTGGTGTCACATGACAAGTGGACCATGTATTTTGAAGGAGCTGTTGACCTCTCTAGTTCTGGCACTGAAGTAGTCCTGATATCCCCTGCGGGTCAGCATTATCCAGTAGCTACAAAGTTGGTATTTTCTTATACCAATAACATTTCAGAGTATGAAGCTTGCATCCTTGGTCTCTAATTAGCCATCAATATGAAGGTTAAGAGATTACAAGTTTATAGTGATTTCGCACTTATTATTCTCCAAACAGGAGGTGAATGGCAAACTCGTGATTCAAAACTGATTCCTTACCATGAGTATCTTAAGAATTTGGTGGAAGAATTCGAAGAGATCTCATTTGATTACTTGCCAAGATCTCATAATCAATTTGTTGATGCCTTGTTACAAGTAACTGATGGTTTGAATATTGATCCTTTACAAATCGATGTTTTAAAAGAGCCCCTGCGTATTGCATGGTTATAGAAGAAGAATTCAATGGTCCACCATTTTACTATGACATTATGAATTACCTTCGAGAAGGAAAATTTCCCCAAGGAAGTCAAGCTACTGATCGGAAATACTTGACTAAGTTAGCTTCCAAATTCTTCCTCAGCGGAGGTGCTTTATACATAAGATCTTTTGATTCGGTCCTGCTGAAGTGCGTAGACACCAAAGAGGCCAATTTATTAATGAATGAAATACATGAAGGAGAATGCAATCCTCATATGAACGGCCATCTTCTAGCAAGGAACATCATGAGGCAAGGTTACTATTGGTTCACCATGGAAGCCGATTGTATTCAACATGTTAAATGTTGCCACCAATGTCAAGTTTATGGAGACAAAATCAATGCTCCTCCCAATGAATTACATCAAATGTCCGAGGCATGGCCTTTCTCAATGTGGGGCATTGACATTATCAAACCAATTAATCCTAAGGCGTCAAATGGACACCGTTTCATTCTAGTGGCTATCGATTACTTCACCAAATGGATCGAAGCCAATTCTTATGCCCATGTCACTGCGAAAAGTGTGATAAAGTTCATTCGTCGTGACATTATCACTCGATATGGGGTTCTAGAAGCAATTATCACTGACAATGGGTCAAACCTGAATAACAAAGTAGTGGATGAGCTACTCAATGAGTTTCATATTCGTCACTTGAATTCTTTTCCTTACCGCCCATAAATGAATGGAGCTATAGAGGCGGCAAACGAGAACATCAAGAAGATTCTATCCAAGACGGTAGAGAATTACCGTGATTGGCATGATCGGTTGTCGTATGCGTTAATGGCTTACCGAACTTCTATTCGCACTTCGACTGGGGCAACACCGTTCTCATTAGTGTATGGAATGGAAGCAATCTTACCTGTGGATGTGGAAATTCCTTCATTAAGGGTACTTTCACAAGTAAAGCTTTCTGAAGCAGAATGGATTCAACAAAGATTTGAACAGTTTAACATGATTGATGAAAAAAGGGTAAAAGCCCTATGCCATGGACAAAACTACCAAAAGCGAGTGGCTAAGTCATTCAACAGTAAGGTTCGACCTAGGCATTTTGAGGTCAATGACCTGGTTTTGAGGAAAGTCCTACCCATCATTCCGGATCGTGGGAAGTTCACCCCCAATTATGAAGGACCGTATGTCATCAAGAAGGTGTTACCCAGCGAAGCACTGATTCTTGTAGAAATGGATGGCCGAGAGTTGCCAAAACCTGTAAATGCTGATGCTGTCAAGAAATACTTTCCTTGAATAAAAAGCCTTTGAGCTGCTTTTGGATTGAATTTGAGCCACTTTAGGACATTTGCATCATGCATCTCATGCGTACATAGCATTTTTGCATATTTGTTCATTTTGTAGGCACTCAACTGTTCCACAAGGAGGCTATTCCAAACCCCATGGAGTCAACCTCAAGAAAGCAGCTACCTAAAATCAATCTTCTCTCTAGAGCTTAGGAAGTAGATCCTATTTGTGAGGGCTTTATTTGTCCAAAAAGTTTTTCAAGTTTGAGATCCTGTAAAAAAAAAAAATTCCCCAGAGGAGTTAGCGAATCATTATTCTTAAAATCATTTCCAAGTGTTTTGGTTTATCAAAATTCCCCATAGACGGGAGATTTAACCAAATGATCCTTTGAAAAAACAAAAAAAGATTTCTCAAAAATGCCGAATGGAAATGCCTAGGATGATAAAAGGCAAACATTTGACCAAACACGTCTTTATACACATTTTGAGAGAATTGAGTGAAAAAAAAAAATTTGTCTTAGGATGTACGGTTCGTTCACATTGAATACATGGATTGAAGTGATAAAAGGCATTTCGCTTCTCTACCCTAAACACTCATTTTATCCTTTGCTAGCCACTTTGAGTCAAATAAGGAGAATCTTCAAAATACCCCTATCAAGAACCACCTCACAATGAGGAGTCACAGGAGGTTTTTGGTTGAAAAAATGGAGTAAAAAGATCAAGAAAGATATTATTGCTTTACTTGCATTAATCTTCTTGTGTTAGCTTGTCGCGACCTAAAATTCCTCTTGGGCTAATGGATTGTTAAGTCTAAGCCTAACTCGGGCCCTCCCAAGCCCTACCAATTCGCAACTTAGGGTTTAAGTTTTTAACATGCAAAAGTTTTCATGCTTGGAGTCGCCACTAATCTATTTGTGATAGGTGGATTAGAAACCTAAATAAAACATAGGGAGATATGTTTTATTCCTACGAACCAGAGATTCTAAGCTCGGGGACTTGATTACGCTAGATCTAGTCTAACGCCCTTTCGGTACCTTTTCTTTTCAAAAACATTTGTGCAGGCAGTCTGGATCCATTTTAACTTAGTCACTAGCATGTGAGGTGATCATGCGGGTGCGCAAACCACCAAAGTAACACCCAATAATCAAAACATTAAATAAATTGCAAGATTTGGAGAATTACTTACCTCGAAGCAACGTAAGCATCTGCATTGTTAGCTAAAGAATCACATCATCAATCCTAATATGATTTCTAATTAACAAGCAGTTCACTCAATATTTTTTGGATTTTCACTTATTTAAATGAAAGCTAACCTATATGTAATGACGTGCAAAAATTAGCATGCGATTAATGCAGCCTAACATGCAAACTATATATCATGCGACGACGCGACCTAATTAATGACGAACAAATGATTTATTTTTTAATGAAATTCGGAATTTAAAAAAAAATGCCTAAATTAACATGCAATCTATTCTAAAATAATTTAATCTATCCTAAAGTGACTTCTTTTTAGTATTTTTATGAAAATTCGAAATCAAGAATTACCCTAAAATGAACCGTCGAGATCAGGATAATATCTAAATTAAACTAGGAAATAAATTACTCTAATTCCTAATTTAAATTAAAAAGTTATCCTATCGACTTATTCAAAGAAAGTTATTCTAAACCTATCCTAAACATGCATCATTATCTTCTAATAAAATCAATTCAAATCCTAACTAATCTTTTTTGGAATTTTCTTTTTAAAGGAAATAAATCAAACAGATAGATAACCATCACAATCAAAACCAATCCACGCGATCCGCAAGATTTGTTTTATTATCTTTGAATTAGGGAAACGATATAAACCGGCGATCATATCCATGTGGTTATGGATATTGATGGAAGGCTATTCGTTTGAATTTGGGAACAAAATAAAATATACTATCGTATCCAAATAGTTATGGACAGGATAAAGATTTTCCGTGCCAACGAGTATCGTGTCTCATGGTTGAGATCGGATAGTCGTCCCGACACGTTGTTAAGTTAGGAATTTCCTAACTTAGTGTATTTTTTGGAATCTTGCGAATATGACATGCATCATTCAAATATATCTACTAACCAACAAAAGACAATAAAATCACTCGAATTAGGAATTTAAATATTTGAAACGATATCGGATAAAGTTTCTTACCTAATTTACGGATAACTTCCAAATTCGAGCTTGATGCCGGATCGGGTTCGCGGATCACAGGACGGCCGACTGCGAGTGGCGACAACGGCGCAGACTCAGTTCGCAGCGGTTTCCGGCTCAATTTGCGGTGGTGCTTGCGAATCACGGGAATTGGCTGACAGTGGTACTCGACGGCGAGGACGGTGGGATGATGAGGCGATGCTCAGCCTTGGCGTGAAGCTTTCTGATGCTGTGGCTTTGCTTGAGGGACACCTAAAGGAGCAGAACAGCGACAGCTGGATGGAGAAGCTTGTAGGAGTTAGGTCGTTGATCAGAATCTCCACCGAGTATTACTGATATTGGAAGAATGACGTCTGGGAAGCTGCTGGAGTTGACAAGTGGCTGCTTTGACAAGGCTGGGACTTCAATTGCGTCAGGCCGAAGTCCACTGGGATTGTTCGATCAAGCACCAGAGTAGCTGCAAGGATGTAGCACCAAGATGGGAGGCGTAGCATGGGACTGCCATGAAGGAACGTTGCCGGAAAACCTGCAAACACCACTTAAGAAAAACTCCGTGATATTTGATGTTTTAAGTGACCGTGAGCACTGATTCGCCGGTGCAGATGTTCGAGCTCGAGGTGGCTGGCTGTTCGTCAGTAAGGCTCGGCAAGGTCGCGAGCTTCGTCAGTAAGGCTGGACGGTGAACAGAAACGTCGTCAAGGTCAGTGTCAAGTACGCCGGGGCAGATCAGAACAACTTGCCGTCATGGAAGGAGCGGCGGTCAGCTGGCAAGGGGTGGCGCCGAAGAAGGAGTCTCGGCCAGAAGGTCTTTGGCCGAGAGACCTCTTCTCTCTCTAACCTCACGTACGTGTGTCTCTCGTGTTTCTTGCGTGTGATCAGATCCTAAAAGAAAGCCCCCTCCATTCTGTCGCTTTTTGGGTCTCTTTTATAATGTCTTCCTTTTTTCTTCAAAAGAGGAAATATGAATATATGAATGAAAAGCCACCTCTCGACTACCTTCTTTGTGTATAACAAATATTGTCAAAAAGATATATTGCTTAAGATCAACTATATGCCCCACGCGCAACCTCTTATTCAATATTTATTATATGTGAATAATGCTAAAGATCTTTTCTTGCCTTCCTTTTATTCCCTTTGTCTGCACAGCACCAGCTCAGCCAAATATTTTCTTTTATTCTTTGCATCATTCCTCCACTTGTGCCCGTAAATCAAAGATATGTGTGAAGATGATACGTGCCCGCATGCTATTCTTTCCTTTCATTTATCTGACCATGCCGTGGGGAAGAATTTTATAAGTCCATCAAACTTTCGGTCATAGCATGGGCTTTTTGCCAACCTTTCTAGTTCTCGCGGGCTTAGTTCAATTAGCTTGATTAAGCACGAACTATTCATTCAAGTCCATTTGACACCGGTCCAATAAATATGCAAACTATATTAACTATTAATGGAATGCTCCTAATATCTATATGCAATGCCATCTAATTATATTTTTTTGTTTAGGGGTTAAAAAATAAATCCCTAATTTTCTATGCAATTGTTCCTAAATGACTAGTTAAAATTTAGGTGTCAACAGCTGCCCCTCTTTGAAGGGGAGCTCGAAGAGGTTTCATTCAAAGATAAAATGATACCTAAAATTTGACTATGCAAATGCAATGAGAAAAATTAATCTTTTTGTCGAGTAAATGAGATCTCAATGAGCCCACACCCATTTTCTAATATGATAGGAAAATGCAAATGCAAAAATAGAAAACATACCTGCATTTACTTACCTGAAGATTTGGAAAAGCAAAATTGGGGTATGGATCAGCTTTCGAAACCTGCCAAGTATCTGGAATTCCCAATAGTATTTGAAAGCTCGAAAATTCCCTTTGGATTTTCAGAGAAGATGCTTGAGATGAGATGGGCTCGAAAATTCCCTTCGGATTTTCGATGAAAGGTATCGAATAATTCCCTTCGGACTTTCAAGAAAAATTCCTGAAACTTCAATCAGATACTTGAATGCGCTCGATGATTCCCTTCGGATCTTCGAGAAGATATCTAAAATTGCAATCAGATATGATTAATAGGATCGAAAACTCCCTTCGGATTTTCGGAAATGATATCTGAAACTTCAATCAGATACTTGAATGGGCTCGATGATTCCCTTCGGATCTTCGAGAAGATATCTGAAACTGCAATCAGATATGATTAATAGGATCGAAAACTCCCTTTGGATTTTCGGAAATAATACCTGAAACTTCAATCAGGTATTTGAATGGGTTCGATGATTCCCTTCGGATCTTCGAAAAGATATCTGAAACTGCAATCAGATATGATTAATAGAATCGAAAATTCCCTTCGGATTTTCGGAAATGATACCTGAAACTTCAATCAGATATTTGAATGTTGAAAAATATTTAAACAAATTCGAAGCTTCAGATAGCAACTCAAGCGTCAGGAACTCTTCAGTCTTCGAGGAAACATTACCTGTCGGACATGACTAGAGCAAAAACACATATGCATTCATAAAAGAGATTAGCAATCACGGCTACTCTAGAACACACATTTCAAAATTCATTAATTCAATTGAGGTTTATGCATGATGGTTTTACCATATTTGCATAACCAAATTTCCACTAGGGAGAATTATCATTAAGACAATTTTCACTTATAACGTGGATTTCTTAAGAATGCTAAATGAGAGACTTTCAGTTAAAAAGAGCTTTCACTCACTCTCATTCAGAAGGGCTATTTTATGAGAATCACTCCATCTCACCATCATCATGTTGATAAGGGTCCGAGTATTCTCGCAAGCGGTACAACCTTACCAATCTGAGAGGTCTTTGTCAGGACCGTAGTGTCGGTTTGGTCAATGGCTTAACAAAGGGGACTCTTCGAGTCGAGGGTATTGAAAGAAAATACTCCACAATCATCTCCGGGTTTACAAGTCAAGAACCCCGCAAAATGAGATAAAAATAGACTTGCTCGCACTTCTTCGAGCTAAGCTTATAAACATCTGAATTCTACGTTAATTCAAGTGCCCTAATCCGAAGAGACTTTGCAAGGGACGTAACGTAGGCTAGGTTCATGGTTCAAGAAACGAAAGTATATATCAGCTAAGAAATGTGTATAAGGGTGAGAGTTGGTGATCATCTAGGCATAATCACCGGTTTTCTTCTTTGCCTTGAAGAATTGTCTTCTTGATAGATGTACTATCGCTTGAGTTCACCACTTGATTCCTTCGAGACTTGTAAGACCACTGATCCACTGGGATTCATGACTTTGACATGTCATATCTTGACATTTTTTCTCTAAAGTTCTTCCCTTTTTTTTTTCGACTTTTCTTTTTCATGGGCATGGCTTTGCTTTTACCAAGCACACTGCTTTTTCATGCCACTTAGTTTTTTTTAACTTTAAAAACTTTTGACACACACTGTCTACAATGCATACATTAGCCAACCACACTTTGGCTTATTTTGACCGAATGACTAACATTTGGACTCTCAGGGTCTTCGTCTTCTATTGGCGCTCCGGATATGTTGCATGGACAATGATGGCTTTTACCTTGCCCCAGTGTGGGGGATGATCACCAACTGGATTTTTATGAAATGAAATTGCAGGCTCAAGTGGGCTAAGCAATGGATAAAGTGTGTAGGATAGAGAAAGAACCGCTCTTCATCATTCTAAGGCACTTGAATTAATGTTTGAGTTCATTTGCAATAGCAACACTTGAAGATTGATGCAAGTGAAAGTAAGAAAATTTCTATCCATTCTTCTCATCTTATGACGACTTACCTCTATCTGCCCCGATGTGGGGTGGTTCTTGACAGGGGTAATTTGAAAAAACTTCTCCAAGTGTTTGGGCTCAAAGTGGCGAAACAATGGATAACTTGTAGTATTTGGGATAGAGAAATGAACCGCCTCTCGTCATTTCGGTAGTCGTACCTTTCGCGAGATAACCCTTTACCTTATGAACATGCAATTTTTCCACTCATCTCACAAGTGTATGAATAGGGGAAGGTGTATAAGATGTGGCTTGCCTTTCATCATCCCAACATATCTCATTTAGCATACTCAAGCAATTCCACATCATTCATTGAATTGTCCATCTTGACAAATTTCAACATAAAATTGATGAGTCAAATAGGTAAACTTACCAAGCAAAATTTCTTTTCCTTGAAAGATATGATCATTTCACAAGCTTATCAAGTTCAAGCACAAAAAGTTTGCAACTTCCGAACATATTTATCATACTAAAAATCTCATCATAAGCATGAAAAATATGGCATTGAGCATTCAAAATAAATGGTTCCTGCAAAAGGTGTGAGAACATCAACACAGAGAGACATTTTTGGAATGGGAGCCCTTTGATTGCCCCTATTTAGAAGGAATGGACACATGAATGCTCCATCGTTGCTTTTGCCCCTGCACAAGAGAACGTGCATGAATAGGATTCTATGTAACGCAAAATGAGACTTAGTAAATTTCGATTGTCCAAGGAATTATCTCAATGGCCGCTACAGGAGTCTGTCATGCCCCCGATTTGTCATCTCCTTTTCTGGCTTTCCAGATATAGCACCACACCAAATCAAGTTATGATTCATTGCCCCCAGATAAGTCTTTGCAAGCTCACTTTCCTTCGAAGGCTTTGTTAGCTCTCAATTGAACCAATGGGTTCATCATCATTGAACTGGATGTGTCATTTTCTCATCATAACAAGCTAGAGTATTATGCTCGAGACATGAAGTAAATGAGTCAGACAAACAAACAGGGTTTATTTGATGCATGATTTGGAAAAAGGTTTTTTTTTTTTTTTAAAAAAACAATGAAATGCTTTTTATTTTCGGAAAGTTTTTTTTTTTTAGGGAGCATGAGAAAGCCCAGCCCTCAGAATTTCTCCTTGGATGATATTTTCTTTTCATGGTTGGATATCATCACCGGGCTAGTTTGGTATACTTCAACATACCCTCAAAATGCAAATAAACTTGTAATTTCATTGAATAGAGTCGAATGAATTACATTATTGGAAGGGAAATGCAAATAATCAAAGCCCTACGAATAAAAACATAAACATGAATTGAAATCCTAGAAAGCAGGAAATCCTAGAAACACTTGAAATCCTAGAAAGCATGAAAGACTCCTTCGCAGAGGAGTATAAAACAGAAATTTCTCTACTCAATAACAGCATCCGTGCTTCCGGCATGGTTGGGTAGAGGGTTCCGCTGGACATTTGGTTGATCACTGCGGAAAGAGAATGCCTTTGTGTCCACTAGGTCTTGAATTCTATGTTTCAGTACATAACAATCATCAGTAGAATGACCGACTTCCCCCATATGATACTCACATTTCTTAGAGGAGTCATAACCAGAGAACCGCTCGGGGTTCGGGCGTTTCGGCTCACTTGAAAGCAAATTTTTCTTTTGGAGGACAGGCAAAACTTTGGATAACGGCCCAGGCAGAGGCGTGAAGTTCCTTTTAGTACCTTGTTGCCGACTAGTGAATTGGCGTCCACCTTGTTGTTTGCCAACGATCGTATTGTCGAGGCGGTGTCACGGCTTTGTTGAGAGTAAGCTACATTCACTTCGGTGTCGGTTCCTTATCCTTCTTGAGGGTGAACTTCTTAGCGAGAGGTAGCTCGTGTGGCCCAACCATCGCGCAGAGCGATCTCAATGCGTTCTCCCACAGGTATCAACTCAGCTAAAGAATTGAAATTAGAACCCAACATTCGATTACGAAACTCGAACGGTAAAGTCTTCATGAAGGTATCAAGCATCTCCTTCTCAGTCAACTCGGGGGTAATTTGCACAGCTAGAGCTCTCCACCTAGTAGCATAGGCCTTGAAGGTCTCGGTCTTTTTCTTCTCAGTGCGAATCAAATCCTCACGTGACGGGGCCACGTCAATATTGAATTTGTATTGACGAATGAAAGCATCAGACAAATCCTCCCATGTCTTGAGCGAATGAATCTTTTTCAAAACGAACCATTGTAAGGGGGGTCCGGTTAAGCTATCTTGGAAAGTGTGGATCATGAGTGGCACATTATCAGCATACGGCGCCATCCTCGTCGTGTAGTATTGTAAATGGACCTTAGGACAGGAAAGGCCATCGAACTTATTAAACTCAGGCGCCTTGAACTTCTTAGGGACTTGAACCTTGACAATGTGAGCAAGACCTCGTGAGAATTGATCATCAAAACCTTGCATTTGCCGGAATTTTTCTTCAAGCTTATCAATACGCTCAGCCTCATCACTCTTTGGTGGCTTAGAAGATGCATCGCCCCCATCTGTAATGATCGGACGAGCTTTGTCAGTTAAAGTTGCACCATTCTCGGTCGAGGAAGTGCCAATGGCAACAGTTTTTCCCTTATCTTTTGACTCAACAGGAGGAGAGTCATCGGGCAGTACAATCTCTACACTCGGTTGAGCGGGTGCAGACAGTGTGGAAATGCTTGTCTGTAGAGAAGCAACTTGTTTGGTGATATTCTCGAGCACATTCAGGACTTGCTTCATTTCGGTTTCAAGGACAGCAACACGAGCCTGCTCATTTTGGTCAGTCATTCTTGCTCTTGAGCGAGTACGGATTGGGGAACGTTGACGGTCCGTAATAACCTAATTAAAAAATAGAGCATGGTAAGTATACGTCCTCAAAACGATCAGTCCATGACTCAATCTAATTGTCCCTTTTTATTCCCATTTTTCGTGACATTTTTCATTACTCCATGTACTTGTGAAAATGATGGCAAATTTCTCAGGAAATAATGACCTATGACACATCCAAGAAAATAAAGACATAGATTGAAAATAATTCTCCAAAAGAGCTTTCTTTTTTCTTCTTTTTTTTTTGTTTTAAAAAAAAGGACTCAATGATTATTACTTTCAAATTAAAAACCGACCTATACCTATCATGGACCGACCCGAAAGATGCAATAACTAAATAAATTGCAAAAAGGAGAGTTCAGAAGACTTACTTTACCCGGTAGGACCATGGCAATCACATAGACACGCGCATGAAATGTGAGGTTCGATTTCTATCTAGACTCTGGCTTACAAAATGGAGACGCGAGGATTACCGGGCTAAACCAGTCATGGTTGTGGTTAGGCCGAGGTTCCCCTGACTCCGGCTTAGTCAAGGAGCCGACCCGGGTTGCAAAGGGTGCAACCGTGGTGGGAACTCAATGACACCGTGAAAAAACTTTCGGGACCAAGGAGGGCGACCCATACCACGCGGGTGTGGTCGGGGTGTCCGCTGTCTCGGTACCATCCTAAACCTGTGCTGCCTAGGTCCGGCAGCGGGTAGTGTGTGCGGTGTAGTGAAATGCAAGGCATGCACAACAGGTTATATCATACAGCTCTTCGTACATAAAATAAACCATACATCCAAACACCTCCCTGCAAAACAAGGGTTAACAATCACGCCTCCCCTTATACCTCCCAGTCTGCAAAAACATTTAACACCTAAAATGTTAGGGACGTACCTGGGATCCTCATTTGCCAAGCAAAAAATATTTTTTGAAAAGAAAAACTGGCCTAAGTCCACTAAGAGTTTTAACTCAAGTTCCCCAGCGGAGTCGCCAAGCTGTCGCGACCTAAAATTCCTCTTGGGCTAATGGATTGTTAAGTCTAAGCCTAACTCGGGCCCTCCCAAGCCCTACCAATTCGCAACTTAGGGTTTAAGTTTTTAACATGCAAAAGTTTTCATGCTTGGAGTCGCCACTAATCTATTTGTGATAGGTCGATTAGAAACCTAAATAAAACATAGGGAGATATGTTTTATTCCTACGAACCAGAGATTCTAAGCTCGGGGACTTGATTACGCTAGATCTAGTCTAACGCCCTTTCGGTACCTTTTCTTTTCAAAAACATTTGTGCATGCGGTCTGGATCCATTTTAACTTAGTCACTAGCATGTGAGGTGATCATGCGGGTGCGCAAACCACCAAAGTAACACCCAATAATCAAAACATTAAATAAATTGCAAGATTTGGAGAATTACTTACCTCGAAGCAACGTAAGCATCTGCATTGTTAGCTAAAGAATCACATCATCAATCCTAATATGATTTCTAATTAACAAGCAGTTCACTCAATATTTTTTGGATTTTCACTTATTTAAATGAAAGCTAACCTATATGTAATGACGTGCAAAAATTAGCATGCGATTAATGCAGCCTAACATGCAAACTATATATCATGCGACGACGCGACCTAATTAATGACGAACAAATGATTTATTTTTTAATGAAATTCGGAATTTAAAAAAAAATGCCTAAATTAACATGCAATCTATTCTAAAATAATTTAATCTATCCTAAAGTGACTTCTTTTTAGTATTTTTATGAAAATTCGAAATCAAGAATTACCCTAAAATGAACCGTCGAGATCAGGATAATATCTAAATTAAACTAGGAAATAAATTACTCTAATTCCTAATTTAAATTAAAAAGTTATCCTATCGACTTATTCAAAGAAAGTTATTCTAAACCTATCCTAAACATGCATCATTATCTTCTAATAAAATCAATTCAAATCCTAACTAATCTTTTTTGGAATTTTCTTTTTAAAGGAAATAAATCAAACAGATAGATAACCACCACAATCAAAACCAATCCACGCGATCCGCAAGATTTGTTTTATTATCTTTGAATTAGGGAAACGATATAAACCGGCGATCATATCCATGTGGTTATGGATATTGATGGAAGGCTATTCGTTTGAATTTGGGAACAAAATAAAATCTACTATCGTATCCAAATAGTTATGGACAGGATAAAGATTTTCCGTGCCAACGAGTATCGTGTCTCATGGTTGAGATCGGATAGTCGTCCCGACACGTTGTTAAGTTAGGAATTTCCTAACTTAGTGTATTTTTTGGAATCTTGCGAATATGCCATGCATCATTCAAATATATCTACTAACCAACAAAAGACAATAAAATCACTCGAATTAGGAATTTAAATATTTGAAACGATATCGGATAAAGTTTCTTACCTAATTTACGGATAACTTCCAAATTCGAGCTTGATGCCGGATCGGGTTCGCGGATCACGGGACGGCCGACATTGCGAGTGGCGACAACGGCGCAGACTCAGCTCGCAGCGGTTTCCGGCTCAATTTGCGGTGGTGCTCGCGAATCACGGGAATTGGCTGACAGTGGTACTCGACGGCGAGGACGGTGGGATGATGAGGCGATGCTCAGCCTTGGCGTGAAGCTTTCTGGTGCTGTGGCTTTGCTTGAGGGACACCTAAAGGAGCAGAACAGCGACAGCTTGATGGAGAAGCTTGTAGGAGTTAGGGTCGTTGATCAGAATCTCCACCGAGTATTACTGATATTGGAAGAATGACGTCTGGGAAGCTGCTGGAGTTGACAAGTGGCTGCTTTGACAAGGCTGGGACTTCAATTGCGTCAGGCCGAAGTCCACTGGGATTGTTCGATCAAGCACCAGAGTAGCTGCAAGGATGTAGCACCAAGATGGGAGGCGTAGCATGGGACTGCCATGAAGGAACGTTGCCGGAAAACCTGCAAACACCACTTAAGAAGAACTCCGTGATATTTGATGTTTTAAGTGACCGTGAGCACTGATTCGCCGGTGCAGATGTTCGAGCCCGAGGTGGCTGGCTGTTCGTCAGTAAGGCTCGGCAAGGCTGCTTCGTCGTCGGACGGTGAACAGAAACGTCGTCAAGGTCAGTGTCAAGTACGCCGGGGCAGATCAGAACAACTTGCCGTCATGGAGGGAGCGGCGGTCAGCTGGCAAGGGGTGGCGCCGAAGAAGGAGTCTCGGCCAGAAGGTCTTTGGCCGAGAGACCTCTTCTCTCTCTAACCTCACGTACGTGTGTCTCTCGTGTTTCTTGCGTGTGATCAGATCCTAAAAGAAAGCCCCCCCCCCCCCTATTCTGTCGCTTTTTGGGTCTCTTTTATAATGTCTTCCTTTTTTCTTCAAAAGAGGAAATATGAATATATGAATGAAAAGCCACCTCTCGACTACCTTCTTTGTGTATAACAAATATTGTCAAAAAGATATATTGCTTAAGATCAACTATATGTCCCACGCGCAATATTACCTCTTATTCAATATTTATTATATGTGAATAATGCTAAAGATCTTTTCTTGCCTTCTTTTTATTCCCTTTGTCTGCACAGCACCAGCTCAGCCAAATATTTTCTTTTATTCTTTGCATCATTCCTCCACTTGTGCCCGTAAATCAAAGATATGTGTGAAGACGATACGTGCCCTGCATGCTATTCTTTCCTTTCATTTATCTGACCATGCCGTGGGGAAGAATTTTATAAGTCCATCAAACTTTCGGTCATAGCATGGGCTTTTTGCCAACCTTTCTAGTTCTCGCGGGCTTAGTTCAATTAGCTTGATTAAGCACAGAACTATTCATTCAAGTCCATTTGACACCGGTCCAATAAATATGCAAACTATATTAACTATTAATGGAATGCTCCTAATATCTATATGCAATGCCATCTAATTATATTTTTTTGTTTAGGGGTTAAAAAATAAATCCCTAATTTTCTATGCAATTGTTCCTAAATGACTAGTTAAAATTTAGGTGTCAACATAGCTCCAGATGAATTCTGGCATAAGCTCGAAGCATCCCAAAGTGAAGAAGATCATTCATTTCTCTACCAAAACACAATTATCCCTTGCTTAGCCAATTTGAGCCTAATGCAATCCTTTTTGAAATCCAAGTGGTGATTATCTCCCCACGTTGGGGCAATACATGTGATTTACCATCAAAGCAAAATGATGGTAAAAAGATAGAGGCATCTCAAGAATCTTAGATACTTAAAAGAAAAGCCAAAGAATTGAAAAAATAATAAAAAAAAAGCTTACAAAGGCAATGTGCATGGTAAAAGCAAGACCTAAGCCCACGCAAAAATTAGATCAAAAGCAAGAAAAGTATTGCAAGTCCAACAATATTCATTGCAACTGCAAAAACATCCATTGAAAGTACGATCTTCTTTAGGAAAAAGAGCGAAGCTCACATGTGTATCAATCAAAGGACTATCGAGATAAGTCAAATTTCAAGAGTCACACTGTTATGAAGTTGTGTGATGGTAATGATGCCAAGATAATCACCAACTCCTCAAACCCTTCCTTGTATGAAAAATTTAAGCCTTTTAAGCCTCACTCGAACCGACATTGCAACCCACATCCGAAAGTCTCTTCCGATTAGGATGGTTCGAGTCGAAGTGAGAATCTCATGTGGGAGCTACCGCTAGAAGGAGTGGAAGCAATCATATCTTGTCTTATCTTCAAGGTTCTTGACTTGTAAACCCGCTGAATATGTTGATGGTATATTTCTTTTATTGGCCTCAAAGTGAAAACCCTTTGTGTAAGCCCATGACCAAGCCTATATTACGGTCCTTTTGAAAGACCTTTTTGATCAATCAAATTGTATTCAATGTGAACGTTTCCAAAAACCTTTGACATAGGTTCGTGAGGCATCACCAGTGAGAATTGAATAGCTTTTCCACATCAATGGATGGGAATCAAAGCCTTTATGAGAGCCAGTGCGAAAGACCTTTTTTATTAGGTTATTTTCAATTTCACATTTTTTATCTAACCTTTAGGTGGTTATTCAAAGATCATTTTGTTAAAATTTCCTCTTAAGGATTTTGATAATCAGTTGCTTTTACCAAAATGTGAATAATTCCGCTTGATTTGTTGTTAAACAATCTCAGAACTCCCTCTTTTTCAAAATATCTTTCCCCAGTGGATCGATTTTTTGTCAGCTTAAATCATATCCCTCATTTTTTATTTTTGGTTATTCTAAACCATGCATCGCTTTTGGTTTTCATACCGTCCCTTTGGTTTTTAAACCTTGTCTTAGGTTATAGGTCATCCTAAAACCTTGTCTTTGGTTCCTGGTCATCTTTAAATCTTGTTTTAGGTTCTAGGTCATCCTTAAACCTTGTATTTGATTCCAGGTCATCCTTAAACCTTGTCTTAGGTTCTAGGTCATCTTTAAACCTTATCTTAGGTTCTAGGTCATTCTTAAACCTTGTCTTAGGTTTCTGGTCATCCTTAAACCTTATCTTTGGTTCTAGGTCATCCTTAAATCTTGTCTTAGATTCTAGATCATCCTTAAACCTTGTCTTAGGTTTGTGGTCATCCTTAAACCTTATCCTTTGGTTTTTGGTCATCCTTAAACCTTGCCTTAGGTTCCTGGTTATCCTTAAACCTTGTTCTTTAGGTTTTTGGTTATCCTTAAACTATAGATTTCCTACAAAACCCATTATTTTTCTTTTCTTCCTTCATTCCACCATATGAGAGAGAGAAGAGAAAAACACATGAATGAGCTGACAATCCAAATGGTCAATGGTAAGTGCTTAATGTAAGACTCTGATCAAATGTCTTTGTCTTTACTTTCGTTCATTTCCCAAGTCGAGTCGATTAAAAATTTACAGGTGCCAATTGATCTTTAAACGGAACCTCTTCGAACTCCCACTCAAAGAGGGGTAGCTATTGACACTTAATTTTTAGCCAACGCGTCATTAAAAAATAAAAAACTCAAGATGAGGGTTTCCAATCGCAACTGAATCCGTTTTTTGAACAAAAAGTGTCATTTTTTAATTATGTCTGTTGGCTTAGCTTCGGTAAACAGTTTAATGTTCATTTCATGCAAAAACCCGAAAGTCAAACGGTTAACTTTCGGGTTGACTTTTTGGTCAACCCTTTGACCAAAAGTCAACCATGGGTCAAGTTGGGGCTTTTCACATAAAAAGATTCCTTTCAAGTTTAATTTCACTTTAGAAGTGGAAATTTTAGAAAAATTCAAAGATTTGATCATAAAATCAAATTACTAGTAAAAAATCAACTAGGTTTTGACTTTTGGTCAAACCTTTGACCAAAAAATTGAAAAATACAAAAATCCCAAAATCAACTTATTTTACATTCAATTTGACTTTAGCATTTGAAATTTTTCAAAAATTGATTAAGAACCTACTTTTTCCCAATTTGCGGAAATAGGTTCGGAATCGGCCAAAAACAAAATTACTTTCATCTTGTTCATATTTTAGCTTAGTTCCTTTTATGACATTTGATCCAAAGGTCATCATAAGATCACTCGTGCGACCAATTTTGTGAATGAGCACTTTGAAATTAAAACCCCCAAATTTTAGCCCTAATTAGGGGTTTGAATCAATTCTTCACGATTCACGAATGGTTGGTTTCCTTTGACTTGTTTTTATGAGATAAACACGAATCCGGAGTCAATTTTGCGAAATTCACTTGAAAACTCTCCACTTTTACACATTTAGCTCACTTGAATTTGGGGATTAGGAGTTATTGAAGTCCAATTGATGAAATTCAAGTTGACCCATTCGGGACTAAGGTTTAATTTGATGAATTGAGGTTCAATTTCAACATTGGCCTTAAATTTAATTTTGACATGAAGGTCACGCATCCATTTCAATGTTGATTTGAATGCAATAGGTCACTATAAGCATGGGCAATTGGTTCAATAAGCATTTCACAAGTCTAATTAAACTCAATTTAGAATAATTTGCAAATTTTGGCGAGAAATTGTGATGCCGAAACGCGATAGAAAAATTGACTGAACAAGAAAATTCGACAGAAGAATAATTCGTCCTCCAAATATGATTATCAAATCAAAAATATCCAAGTCTGCTAAAAAGAAACCCTAAAACAAGTTTATATAACCCCAAACCAAGCCCTACTAGGATTAGGAAACATTAAAACGTAAAATTACGAAACTACTCTTTACTAAATTAACCCATAAAAAATACTAAAAAAAAGAAAAACCCCATATAAATAATCTCGAATCGCGAAAATCCATCGTTAGTCACGGCCAAAGGCCGTGAGTATTGATCAGCACGCCGTTTCGCTTCAGTCCACCAAATTTGAGCTCAATCCGAAATCGTTGACTTCGAGCCCGTCAGTTCGTCTAGTCGCATAACGGGTCCACCGATCACCTAGGTACATCATCCTCCCCTGCTAGAGAAAGATTCGTCCTCCAATCTGCTTCATCTTCATTGTCGTCGCCAATATCCTCAGGATCTTCTTCCTCTTCAGCGTAGTAAGGTGACAAATCTGCCACATTAAAAGTTCCGGATACATTATACTTACCCGGCAATTCGATCTTGTAAGCATTGTCACTAATTCGCTCCAAAACTCTGAAGGGTCCATCAGCTCTAGGTTGAAGCTTGCCAAATCTACCCGCTGGAATCGTTCTTTCCTAAGGTGAATCCAAACTAGATCACCTTCCTTGAAGACGACTCTTTTCTTGCGTATATCCATGCGTTGCTTATACTTCATGTTCTGCCTATTGATCTGATTATGGACCTGGGAATGCAGCTCTTTGATATGCTTTGCATGTTCTTCAGCTTCTGAACTAAATTGCTTGAGAATTGGTATCGGTGTGAGATCCAACGGAGTAATTGGATTACGCCCATAAACCACCTCAAAAGGAGTCTTGCCTGTAGTTCGATTCTCTGATCTGTTATATGCAAATTCCGCCTGAGGCAACGCCAAGTCCCACTGTCGAGGATTATCTCCAATTAAACTCCGCAGCAAATTCCCTAAGCTTCGATTGATAACTTCTGTTTGACCATCAGTCTGAGGATGATGAGATGAACTAAACTTCAAACTTGTACCCATGTACCTCCAAAGAGTGCGCCAGAAGTGACTCACAAACTTCACATCACGATATGAGGTTATGGACTTAGGAATTCCATGCAGCTTAACAATCTCTTGTAGAAACAATCGAGCAACCTGTGAAGCATCATAGGACTTGCTACACGGGACAAAGTGGGCCATCTTCGAGAATCTATCGACAACCACCATTATTGAATCCTTACTCCATTGCGTTCTTGGTAAACCCAAGACAAAGTCAAGACTGACATCCTCCCACAGTGCAACTGGAACAGGTAGAGGCATATACAATCCTGCATTAGTACTCTTGGTCTTTGCCCATGACATACCCTGCACCTCTCTATAAAACGTGTCACGTCACGCTCCATCCGAGGCCAATAAAAATGTTCACTCAACAAAGCCTTCGTCTTATCCACGCCAAAGTGCCCAGCTAAACCGCCTGCATGTCCCTCAATAATAATAGATTCCCTCAAAGAACATTGAGGAATGCACAATCTGTTACCTTTAAATAGGTAACCCTTCACGATCTGAAATTGCTGAAAAGGCTCTGTTTTGCTCTTCCTCCAGATATCCCCAAAATAAGGATCATCAACATATAAATCCTTAAAAGTATCAAAGCCTAGAACTTTTACCTGCATCGTAGACAGCAAAGAGTGTTTTCTGCTCAAAGCATCTGCCACACTATTTAGCACTCCTGCTTTATGCCTGATGGAAAAACTGAAAACTTGAAGGAACTCCACCCACTTTGCATGCCTTGCGTTTAATTTGTGCTGCCCATTGATGTATTTCAAGGCTTCATGATCAGAAAATAAGATAAACTCTTTTGAAATAAGATAGTGCCTCCAATGCTCCAAACTCCTCACAATAGCATAAAATTCTTTATCATAAGTTGAATATTTCCTTTTCGCCTCGTTCAACTTCTCACTAAAGAATGCTACAGGTTTACTTTTTTGACTTAGGACACCCCCAATACCAACACCTGAAGCATCACAATGCAACTCAAAAATCTCATTAAAATCAGGAAGCACGAGAACAGGTGCTCAGTCACCTTCCTCTTTAATAATTGAAAGGCAGCTTCTGCCTCCTTAGTCCACACAAATTTACTTCCTTTCAGACAATCCATCAGAGGTGCAATAATAGTACTGAAATCCCGAATAAATCTCCGATAAAAAGATGCAAGCCCATGAAAGCTACGTACCTCATGAATATTTTTCGTAATCTCCCAATTTGTAATAGCCTCAACCTTAGCTGGGTCCATATGAATGCCCTCCTTAGTTACTATATACCCCAAAAAGGTCACACGATTAGTCAAGAAGTGACACTTCTTGGTATTAGCATATAATTTCTGCTCCCTCAAGGTCTCGAACACCCTTCTCAAATGCTGCAAGTGTTGATCAGTCGATGCACTATAAACCAAAATATCATCGAAATATACGACGACAAACTGGGCAATAAAAGGACGAAACACCTGATTCATGAGTCTCATAAAGGTGCTCGGTGCGTTAGATAACCCAAAAGGCATCACCATCTGCTCATACAGACCATCTCGAGTTTTAAAAGCGGTCTTCCATTCATCTCCGGACGCACCCTAATCTGATGATATCCACTCCTCAAGTCTATCTTCGAAAAGATAGTCGCTCCATGCAGTTGATCAATTAAATCATCAAATCTCGAGATAGGAAAGCGATACCTGATCGTGATCTTGTTAACAGCTTTGCTATCCACGCACATTCTCCACGACCCATCTTTCTTAGGAACCAACAAAGCTGGCGCTGCACAGGGGCTCATGCTCTCTCGAATTGCACCTTTTTCTAATAGTTCCTGCACTTGCCTCTGCATCTCCTCATGCTCCTTAGGATTCATTACGTAGTTGCCTTATTAGGAATAGCGGCTCCTAGAACGAGATCTATACAATGCTTGAATGTCCTCATGGGTAGCAATCCAGGTGGCAATTCCTGCGTACGACATCGCAAACTCCTCAAGCATAGGCGAGAACTTGAGTTGAAATTTCTAGACTATCAAGATTCTGCTCCATGACTACAACAGCAAAAAGCTCTGGGGCATTCACCGCCTCCTCCCGGAACTCTGATTTGGAAAGCAGATTACTTTTCCCTTCTTTTCTCAGGTCTGAAGGACCCAGAGTAATAGTTCGGCCATCCTTCTTGAAGGTATAAGTATTTTTGAATCCGTCATGCTGTGTTTTCCTGTCAAACTGCCAAGGTCTTCCTAATAGAATATGACAAGCATCCATTGGAACTACGTCAATTGATGCCGAAGCGCGATAGAAATTAGGCTAAACAGAAGAATCGAAACGATAACGAGGAACAAACTGTTCTCTCAATCGATTAACAATCGATAAGTTTTCAAAACATCCAAAAACTACTACCTCTCAAAACCCTAAAAACGAGTTTATAAAGGGTGTTAACCCTAATGACAAAAAAAATGCAAAAATACAAAAATACCCTTAATTCGAAAATTACTAAAATAATTTAAAAAAACCATCTAAATGACCCCGTCAATTATCATCCTACACACCTTTCCCCCACTAGTGCACTTAGTATGAAAGATATTATGCCTAAGCCACGATTCATCATCTACCTCAGCAATATTTAAAACCCAACGCACCACTAAAGACTCACCAGAATCGGCATAGACAATGTCCTCCGGATCTGGATCGGCATCTGCTTGCTCTCCATCAGATTCATCATAAGTTGGGTCTTCATCAAAAATTGGATTATCTGCGAGTGTCACAAACTGTCGGTTCGGACAATCAGCAGCAAAATGCCCGAGTCCTTGACACTTAAAACATCGCTTGCCTGCAGTTCCTCCCCTGCTAGATCCAGCACTACTCTGCTCTCCTTTTGTTGCAGATTTTGAACCAGCGCCCTTAACTGCTGCCGAGGCTGAAGAACTCCTTGCTTTCCCCCGGGACTCTTTATCCGACCACTTGGAACTGCTGCCTGACCACTTAGAACCGCTGCTACACCACTTGGACTTACTGTTTTTTCTTTTAAACTGCCCCTCCACCTTTAGGGCTAGTTTGCACACATCCTCATATGTCCAATACTGCTGTAATTGGACAACATCAGAGATCTCATATCGCAGCCCTGCCAGGTATTGTGCAATCGTCTGCTCGTCTTCCTCCGCCACATCACAGCGCATCCGCAAGCGATCAAATTCTTCTGTAAATTCCTCAACTGTTTTATTATCTTGCTTGACGTTATGATATTCGATAAACGCCTCTTGCCTATAATGGGTAGGCAAAAAAATTTTCTGCAATAACTTTTTCATCTTCTCCCAGCGATCCACCTTCGGCTTCTCCTCTCTAGCACGTTGCTTTTTCACGTGTTCCCACCAAATCGAAGCATGTTTTCGCAGCCTAATAGCCACTAACTTCACTTTTTACCCCTCAGTTAGGTCTTTAAGATCAAAAATCTGTTCTACCGTATGCAACCAATCAATAAACTCATCAGGATGAGCCTTACCATTAAACTCGGGAATCTCGATCTTCATTCCAAAATTTTGAGAAGAGCGCTGATTTTCGGGTCGTACTCCTCGATTCTGCCCCTGGTTCAGAACCCCAAAAGGGTTTACGTCTTCTTCTTCATCATCGGATGAATCCTCAGATTCCGCTTCTTCGGATTGAACGCCCAACCTCGCCTCCGTAAGTTGTCGCTCCAAATCCTGGATTCGTCTTCTCTGTTCTTCAATTTCTACGTCTCGCAGATCTCTTAGACGCGGTTGGTCGTCTGCTTCAGGAACTCCTCCACGCCCCCGGCCACCACGAGCCCGCCGTCCACGACCGCGATTCTGTTCAGCCATTGATTCAAGCAACCTGTGCTTTGATACCAATTGATGCCGAAACGCGATAGAAAAATTGACTGAACAAGAAAATTCGACAGAAGAACAATTCATCCTCCAAATATGATTATCAAATCAAAAATATCCAAGTCTGCTAAAAAGAAACCCTAAAACAAGTTTATATAACCCCAAACCAAGCCCTACTAGGATTAGGAAACATCAAAACGTAAAATTACGAAACTACTCTTTACTAAATTAACCCATAAAAAAATACTAAAAAAAAGAAAAACCCATCTAAACAATCTCGAATCGCGAAAATCCATCGTTAGTCACGGCCAAATGCCGTGAGTATTGATCAGCACGCCGTTTCGCTTCAGCCCACCAAATTTGAGCTCAATCCGAGATCGTTGACTTTGAGCCCGTCAGTTCGTCTAGTCGCATAACGGGTCCACCGATCCCCTAGGTGCATCAAATTGTATGAAATTGTCTAATTTAGCTTAGGAAAAATCCAATTTGGCGCACCTATGGCATGGGTCCAATATTTTTCACGACCAATTAGGTAATTAAATCCATAAAATTTGTAGGTTTGGTTTGATTGGCTTAAATGGATCAAAATTGGACTGTTTCTCTTCAAATTGGACTATTTTTTTTTCTCAAAATTGACGAATCTTTCCTTTCAATTTAGTCCCTCAAAGACTAAATTGCATAAATTTGGAACAATTGAGACTCAACTGCCCAAGAAGAAGACCGAACCGGTTGAACCGGTCAAAACCGGTCCGACCGGTCACCAGCGGAGGAGGCCGGTTCGGCCCTCCTCCGACCAGTTCCTGATCGCTGACGATCAGCAACCGGTGACTCGTCCTTTGAGTAATTCCCCCATGCCCTCCAATTTTTAGATTTTGCAAAAAAGTCATTGGGTTTTGTGAAATTACAAAAATACCCCTAATTAGGTCCTTAATTTCAAAATTAATCAAAACCGTTGATGAGATTAAATCATAGCCATTCAAATTAGCATATGTTAAATGAGGTCTTTGCTTAATCTCCAAGTAAAGGATAAACACAATTCGACCGTTGGATTAAACCGACGACCGAGATTGAATCTTGAGGAGAGTATATAGCTCATTTGCCCTCCTAAATTTGAGAAAGGGGGCGAATTTTACAAAAAAATTCTCTCTCTAATCTGCAATGTCTCTCTCTTCTCTCTCTTTTTCCCACTCTCTCCTTCACGTTCTCTCTCTTTTCTCTCCTCTAAAGACCGCTCACGCGGTTTTCTCAAAGAACCGTCGGTTCACCTCCCACCGGCGGGTCCTTGCCAGCGACACCACCAGCGCTGCCACCCTCTCCGACGTCCGTGTCCGTTCTTTCAACGTCCTGCTGGTCGAAGCCTCGCCGGAGCTACCTCCGATTGCTCCGTCTCTGTGACATTCTGAAATCTGACCCACTTGGGATTTATGAAATGGATGATTTTATGGACGTGCTTGTAGTTAGATCTCGCCCGGAACTGATCACTCATGGGATACTAACCAATAGGGAATGGCTAATTAGGGATTTAAATTCACGCAATAAACGAAACTCGATCGTGAACCGACTTTCGACCATAAAAAATTGTCGAGGTGACATTTTGAGCCAATGTAGGCCGATCCAAGGATAGTTAGGGATCGATTCGTCGCTGTCATATTAGTGGATCGCGGGTGATTCCGCTTTACCACAAGATGAATTGACGAATGACCCTAAACCTATACCAAACGATCGCGCCTGTCGGAACTAGCGATCGATCCTCGCGATTAAGTGACAATCGAGGTCGTCACGACCCGAGTGAACTTAAACGTGGCTTGATTCAGTATCGGCCACGGGTCAAATGTGCGAATTTCCCCAAAAGCCACCCGTTAGTTCGAGATACGCTCAAGTTACGTTATTTAAATTTAGTCATTAATTAGAGACCAAGTTTGGGCATTGGAAATTATGAAGGTCATTACAGGATAATTGGACGATGTTGTTATTAGCTCGGTTAGCCTCATATTTGTCCGGATTCTTCAGAAAATTCGAATTTTGACGAGAAATGAAAAATGACTGTTTTACCCCTGGGATTTTGTTAAGACCAAGTATAATAGGAGATGTGCATTTTGGTCATTTCACACCCACATTAGAGATAGAAATTGTTGGACAATTTTGCCCTTGAAAATTTTGTGAAATTTCAATTTTGCCCCTGGATATTTTTGGCAAGGATTAATCTAGATCGTTGATCTTAGGATAAGATCAAATCGTGGCCATTGGTTTCGAGATAGAGAAGGGTAGGATGGTCACTTGGCAAGGGCTAGACACCAATTATTGGTGCTTTTAATATTTATTTCCAATTTCTCTCTCTCCCTCTCACTCTCTCTCACTCTCTCGGCATCTCTCTCCCTCTCTCCCTCTCGGCCAAGCTTCCTCCCCCACCCCGCCGTGACCGTAGCTAGCCACCAAGGCCAGCCGTCGCCGTCGTTTCCCCGCCGAGCCGGATCAGCCGCACGCCGGAGCCACCGTTGCCGTCGTGGCCGCTCGCCTCACACCACCACGCCTCACCGTCTCTCTCTCTCTCTCCCCTGTTTTTCTCCTCACCGAACACCATCATAGCTCTCACTCGGTTCAGCCCCAGCCGAGGTGAACCAGCAGACCGTCCAGCCACAGCCGCCGTCGTCGTACGCCCGTCGAGTGGCCGCCGACTTGCCGCCCCTCCCTTCAGCCCTAGCTAGACTAGGATTATAAGTAAGTGGCCTCCTAAAACTTACTTAGGGTATCGGGTATCGACGGATTTGATTAGGGGCTGAATCGGGTTGATTAGTGACGGTTTAGGGGTTAATTAGTAGCTGTTTAGGGGTTATATTAGTAGACTGATTTGGGGACTGGAATTAGCTGAATTGTGGATGAATTTGTGATGTTTCGGGACTGATTTGATGCTGAGTTGAGTCCAGGAAATCGTGGCGTGAAATGAGGAGCATATGGTCCGATTTAGGGACTAATTGTGTCGGTTTGGTGTGTTGTGTTGCGGCTGGTTTGTGGTGATTGTTATGGCTGAAAATAGACTTGGAAATGTTGAATTTATGCTCACGATAGTGACTGTGATTGTGGGTCCAATGGCGGCCTTGTATGCTCATTGGATTCTGAATTGATTGATTGAAATGTGGACCGTTATATGCGCGCATGGGCTGAATTGAATTGACTGGCAATTGGCCATGATTGGGTGTTAATTGAGCATGTGAAATGCGTGAGGTTCGATGCGTGCATGGGCTGAATTTGATCGGCTGATGATTTGGCATGTTGGTGTGTAAGTCGAGCATGTTCGTATGAGGTTCGAGCGAGTGATTAAATGAAAAATTTATGTGGTATGTCGTGCGTGTGGTCACGAGAGTCCCTGAGGTGTGTACTGTAACGCGGGGAATTGAGCCATCCTGAGGCGTGTACTTTAACGCTGGACAATGCCCGGTATTACCGGAAGACTGCCAACTTGAGGCGTGTACTTCAACGCGGGTTGTGCCGTAGGTGGTGGATGTTGAGCCTGAGGCGTGTACTGTAACATGGGCTAAGAAGTGTTGTGAATATGAGATGGTCGCGTGTAGACCGTGAATTGACAGTGGACCTGAGGCGTGTATTGTAACGCGGGTCGCTGGCAAGTCAAATGAAAATAGTGTGATGAGGCATGAACGAGTGTGTGAAATGCGGAATTGGAAATGCCATATGTTCGACTTGTGTTTCGGGAATGCGATTATGTTGCAATGCGCATGTGGTTGGAAATTGTGTAATTGAGACTAACCTGCAGATTGCGCGTATCAAAAGCCCAGGTAAGTGCATTTGTGTGCATGATGTGTGTTTATTGGGTGATATTATGTTTGGTCTTGTCTGGAGGTACGTATTAGCCTAGGTAGGGTTTAGGGTGTTTACTTGCTGAGACGTGTCTCATGGTTGTTTCAACCAAACAATTTTAGAACCCCGGCCTGGACCATGAATCTCCCACAGCCACCGCCTGAGCGTTTTGGTCTATCGATGCACACTGAGCATAACGTTGTAGAGTACCCGATAGACGATAATATGGCCTGAATCAAGCATACTACCGTAGTCTGGGTAGACATAGGACAGCCCCTTTGGCAAGCCCACACTTATACCGCTTGGTTTTTTCAGGATGGGCTGGACGAGTTCGGCCCGGTCCGTGGGTTTGATGTCCCTTTTGACGGAGTGGGAGATTGGGATCCGTTTGCCATACCCCCTCACGATGGTGAGATGACTAGCCTGGATACTAGTCTCGCCCAATCCGGACATCAGCACATACCCACAGCACCCGAACCTTCAGTGGCTGAGCCTAATCCGGAGCCGGAGGAATCACAGGCAGGGTATGATCCCATGGATGTGGATCTAGGTGTAGTGCCAGAGGAGGGACCCAGAGAAGAAGACCCCAAGGAAGAGCCTGAAGAGGCACCGGAAGAAGAACCCGAAGATGAACCAGAAGAAGATCAAGAAGTAGAGCCAGAAGAGAAACCAGAAGGAGATCTGGAATTAGAACAAGAAGAGCAACTTGAGGATGAGCCAAAGGAAGAGCCAGATGAGGAGTCCGAAGAGGAAGAGTGGATTGAAGTTTCGCTAGAGTCGGGTGATGAGGACAACCCGATTGAGATCGAGGCTGATTCAGAGTCCTCAAAGGAGCTGGTTGATCAGGGGGTTTCAGATTTGGATTCCGGGGAGACTGAATCGGAGTGGACGTCGTCTAGCGGGCGTAGGGGCTAGTTTAGGGGTTGAGTAAATCTTTTGAAGTGTCCCATTTTTGGAAATTAGGGTATACCCAGGCTACTAATCCTTTTTTTATATCGGTGGTGTGAAGTCTAGAAGTTCGGTGTGCATGTATATTATGTGGCTTGTAAACGGTGGATATTGTATAAGTTTGAATCAGTAATGGATGTATATTCTCCCTTTTACCCCTAGTTAAATATTGTTCGGGTGTTTGTGGCTTTCGCTAATGCTTTATCTCTGATGTGTTAGTTTGGGTCGGCGGCGTTTCCTGGGCTGTCGCACTAATTCGACCAAAGAGGGATGCCACGAGCTCGATGGGGCTCGGGGTGTGACAGTCTCTCCTTCTCTTCCCGCGGCATTTTGAACTGGTCTGAATCGGATCGGTTTTGTTCAGCGGCTGGTCCAGGTGATCCAACCACCGTTGATCCCTCCCCAGGCGTGTTCCCAACCTTGCTGTGATCGAAGCTTCATCGAAAAACCACCAAAGAAGCTTTGGTGGCTCCTTTTCCTCAGCGAGTCTGTTCGGTTCAACCGGACCGATCCGATTCCTCTCCCTCGTTGGCGCTGTTCCGGCGTCGATCCGACATCACCGGACCTTCCTTGGTGTCTTCTGGTGGTTGACGTCCGTCCTTGGTGAGCTAAGATCCCTCAGAGCGCTTCGTACATTGATTGACACAAATTGATTGATCATGTTTTTACGCGATAACAAAAGGTAATCTCTCAGTCTCGAATCCGATGAAGCAAGGCTACAATAGGTAGCCGGGGCTAGGATTCACCTTAGGACTTTCTATGGACTCCATATTGATGGTTTATGGCTGTTGATTACATGTTTGATGATTTGATGATGATGTTCTTGAAGTTGGAAGTGTTGCGAAATTCAAATCGGCATTAGTATAAAAATTACAAACAATACAGAATCGCAAATAAACGAAATTGCAATAACAAAGTTGGAATCGATACAAATGAATACTGAGGCTTGTGTTTGACACAGTTTCCTTAAAACAGATTCGTTCCCTTCAGGACGCGTCCGAGGTTTCGTGAACGTCTGTCTCTCAGGATACAACGGTTGACTGCTAAGAAGTAATCAGGACTTCAAAGCTTCGAGCGAACTTGAACAAATTGCGGAACTGAACACTATCGAAAACCGTGCAAATACAGAGAATATAAAACAGAGGAAGAATGATTTCGAAAAAATAGAACGCAGGGGAGAGCATTTCGGGAATAATAACGGCCGATTAAATCTGTCGTTACAAAATCAATACGAATAACGGACGATTAAATCTACCGTTATAAAATCAATACGAATAACGGACGATTAAATCCGCCGTTATAAAATCAATACGAATAACGGATGATTAATTTTGCCATTATAAAATCCGCACGTTACGAAATTCGTAACAGTTTGAGTTGAAAAAAATAAATCAGAAGGCAAAATTGGGCTCTTCGCGAGGCCCACTTTTCGGTCCTGCAATCGTGTACGCGGGATGTGCGCTCGCGCCCAAGTTTCAACTTGTCGGGCGTCGGATTTGCACCCCCCCTGCGCCTGCGCGCGAGGCAGAGAGTTTGTGCTATGATAGTTACCACTTCAAATAAGTGTAACTGTATATAAAGCACTCCATAGCCTTCTTTCTTTTCCGATGTGGGAATAGTGTTTTTCACTTCCCACTTCCAACTCAAGGGTGTTCTTTGAGCATCAATTTCTCATTCATTCACCCATCAATTTATCCCATATTTCCAACAATCCCCCACATGAATGAAAATTGTTTTAGTTTTGACTCTGTGATAGTGTTCAACAATTGAAACCTGTATAGGATAGGTAGGTATTACCCTTTGAACCTTCCCTTGTGAAAGTATATTTACTTTACTAGTTGTCCAGTAGACATGATATCCTTGAACTGTCCAGCTTTCTTATGTAAATGAACCATACACTTCACACAGGAATCATCTAAACGTTTGTTCAGTTCTCATAGTTATGTTCGTTTTGGCCATGAACATCAACCTGGTTCTGCAAGAGTTTCTAAAGAATTTAGCCCTAATAATTCTCCTTTGAAGCGGCCCCACTTCTCTCTTACATAGGTGATTACTTAATTTTGAGTAATTTGTTTACTCCACTTAAGAATCATTAAAGCAAAAATGCTATCCTTTCCTTTATAATATCACTGTTATTTTATATAGGAATGGTTTTAGGGATAACCCCCACAGTGACATCACTAAGTTTATATAATTAGGTTGTCCCTTTGAACCTAGATCTTGGGATCTCCAGTCAACTAGGTTGGGTTTCCTTTATATCAACTTATTCTTTCATGGGCTTCAGTCCCATTCCTCTTGTCGATTTCTCAACTAACTTTCTGTTTAACCCTTTGGTTAGCGGATCCGCAATATTATCCCTTGACTTTACGTAGTCAATGGAGATAATTCCTGTTGAGAGTAGTTGTCTAATGGTATTATGTCTACGACGTATATGTCTAGACTTACCATTATACATATTACTCTGTGCTCTTCCAATCGCAGATTGACTATTACAATGTATACTTATTGGTGGCATAGGTTTTTGCCATTTTGGAATATCCTCTAAGAAATGGCGTAGCCATTCAGCCTCTTCACCACATTTATCTAATGCTATAAATTCAGATTCCATTGTGGATCGGCTATATGATTGTTTACGGGATTTCCAAGATACTGGCTGCTCTTGCTAGTGTGAATACATATCCACTAGTAGATTTTGAGTCTTTTATATCAGATATCCAGTTCGCATCACTATATCCTTCCAGAACAGCTGGGTATCTGGTATAATGCAGGCCATAATTCCGAGTATATCGTAAGTACACGAATACTCTCACTATTGCTTTCCAATGGTCGGCACTTCGGATTGCTTGTGTATCTACTTAATTTACCAACCGTATAGGCAATGTCCGGTCTAGTACAACTCATTAAGTACATTAGACTTCCAACAACTCTAGAGTACTCTACTTGAGAAATACCCTCTCCTCTATTCTTGGAAAGATGAAGACTATTGTCTAATGGTGTTCTAGCAATACCAGAATCATTCATGTTGAATTTTTCAAGAATCTTGTCCACATAGTGTGACTGGTTTAAAATAAGACCTTCTGATGTTCTTATGATTTTAATTCCTAAAATCATATCAGTAGGTCCCATATCTTTCATGTCAAATCTTGAATTCAACATATACTTGGTAGATTTGATCATTTTATCATCACTACCAACAATTAATATGTCATCTACGTAAAGACATAAAATGACATAGCCATTTGTTGTCTCTTTAATGTAGACACATTTATCACATTCATTAATCTTAAAACCATTGGTAATCATTGCATTATCAAACTTTTCATGCCACTGTTTTGGTGCTTGTTTTAGGCCATACAATGATTTCACCAATTTACAGACTTTTCTTTCTTGTCCTGGAACTATAAAACCCTCAGGTTGTTCCATGTAGATTTCTTCATCCAAATCACCATTTAGGAAAGCTGTTTTTACATCCATTTGATGTACTTCCAGATTTTGCAATGCTGCAATTGCAATTATCATCCTAATGGAGGTTATTCTCGTCACAGGAGAATAAGTATCAAAGTAATCTAAGCCTTCTCGTTGTTTGTATCCTTTGATCACAAGTCTGGCTTTGTACTTATCAATGGAGCCATCTGCTTTCATCTTCCTTTTAAAAATCCATTTGGACTTTAAAGGCTTACAACCAGGAGGAAGATTCACTAGCTCCTAAGTATGATTCTGCAAAATAGAATCAACTTCACTTTTTATTGCTTCTTTCCAAAGAGGTCCCTCAGAAGAATTTACAGCTTCTGCATAATTTAATGGTTCCTTTTCTAACAAATAAGTTAGAAAATCATTTCCAAAAGATTTTTCCACTCTTGCTCTTTTGCTATGTCTCGGTTCTAGTTCATGATCTGAGTCATGAATTTCATGAGCCGAATCGTGACTTTCTTCATTCATAGTTTCATTCTTTCGTTTAGATGAACTTGATCCATCATTGGATTTACAAGGAAATGCATTTTCAAAGAATGATGCATTCCTAGATTCCATGATCGTATTCTTGTGTATATATGGAATTTTAGATTCATGCACAAGAAATCGATATGCATTACTGTTATGTGCATAGCCTATAAAGATACAGTCCACTGTTTTAGGACCTATCTTTGTCTTCTTTGGTGTTGGAACCGCCACTTTTGCAAGACACCCCCACACTCGCAAGTGTTTGTAGGATGGTCTCCTACCTTTCCATAACTCATAAGGGGTTTTATCCTCTTTCTTTCGAGGTACCTTATTTAAAAGGTAATTGCTTGACAATATAGCTTCTCCCTACATATTTTGAGGCAAACCTGAATTTAGTAATATCGCGTTCATCATTTCTTTCAATGTGCGATTTTTACGTTCAGCAACACCATTTGATTGAGGAGAGTAAGGCGCAGTTATTTCATGTATAATTCCGTGTTGTGCACAAAATTCACCAATTGGTACTTCATACTCGCCACCTCTATCACTTCTCAATCTTTTAATTTTCTTATTGAGTTGATTTTCAACTTCATTCTTATAGAGAACAAATTTCTCTAAGGCTTCGTCTTTGCTTTTAAGCAAATACACATAGCAGTATTTGGTGTTATCATCGATAAAAGTAATAAAATATTTATTACCACCTCTCGTTTGAATGAATTTCAAATCGCAAACATCACTATGCATTAATTCAAGGGGTTCAGTGTTTCTTTCAATTGTTTGAAATGATGATCTCGTTAATTTTGCCTCAACACAAATTTCACATTTATGTTTTGAATCAATTTGAAATGAAGGTATATGTTCCAAGTTAATTAATCTACGCAATGTATCATAATTAACGTGTCCTAGTCTACCATGCCATAAATTGGAAGACTCAAGCAAATAAACGGAAGACTTATTATTTTTATTGATAATTGTCATTACATTGAGCTTAAAAAGCCCATCAGTTACATATCCCTTCCCCACATACATTCCGGATTTAGACAAAATAACTTTATCTAACTCAAACACCATACGAAATCCATGCTTGTTCAACAGAGACCCAGAAACCAGGTTCTTTAGGATTTCTGGCACATACAGGACATTGTTTAGAGTCAGCTCTTTTCCAGAGGTCATCTTCAGCAACACTTTCCCTTGGCCTTCGACAGCAGAAGAGGCAGAGTTTCCCATAAAAACCTTTTCCCCATTTATTGGTTCAAGATTTGTGAATAGGTCCTTGTTAGAGCATATGTGCCTAGTGGCACCAGTGTCAATCCACCATTCTTTCGGATTGGACCCAACTAAGTTTACTTTAGAAACCATTGCAGAAAGGTTTATGTTTGACACGTCTTGAGCGATGCCATTCACCATATTTGTCTCATAATTCTTCTTCTTTGGAAGTCTGCATTCCATAGATCTATGCCCCATTTTACCACAATTGAAGCATTTTCCTTGGAACTTGTTCTTGGAAACTCCTTCTTTTGGCCCCAGCTTTGGCTTGGCAATCTTCTTGTTCTTGTGGCCTTGTCTAAGCTCCACAACATTTGCCTTAGCTGTATTAGGATTGAACCCTTTGCGTTCAGATCCTCTATTGTCTTCTTCGATTCGAAGTCTAACAATCAGCTCTTCCAGGTTCATTTCCTTTCGCTTGTGCTTGAGATAGTTTTTGAAATCCTTCCACCCAGGAGGTAGCTTTTCAATAATAGCGGCCACTTGGAAGGTTTCACTCAAGATCATTCCTTCAGCCTGAATTTCATGCAAGATCACTTGAATTTCTTGCACTTGACTGATCACAGTCTTAAAGTCCACCATCTTATAATCAAGGAATCGACCGACAACAAATTTCTTTGCTCCGGCATCCTCTGTTTTATATTTCTGGTCCAAGGCTTCCCATAACTCCTTTGCCGTCTTTTTTTGCACAATAGACATTGTACAATGAGTCATGTAAACCATTCATGACATAGTTTCTGCACAGGAAGTCAGAGTGCTTCCAGGCTTCAACAGCGTTGAAGGCTTGCTTATCCGTTTCTCCATCGGATATCTTAGGAGCTTCCTCAGTCAAGAATCTCGCAAGATTCAAAGTTGTTAAATAAAACAACATCTTCTGTTGCCACCTTTTAAAGTTCGATCCGTCGAACTTTTCAGGTTTCTCACCGTGATGGACAGAAACCGCAGGATGGACAGAGGATGAGCCAGGCAGTTGGACAGCTGAGGCATAGGCAGAGTTTTTGGCGATGTTGTCAGCAGCCACATCGACACCATCGTTTTCAGCAGCCACATCCACGACTTCTTTACCCGTAGCCATTTGAATTTCTAAAAGCGCGGATCTGTTTTAAGATTGTTGCAAAATTCAAATCGGCATTAGTATAAAAATTACAAACAATACGGAATCGCAAATAAACGAAATTGCAATAACAAAGTTGGAATCGATACAAATGAATACCGAGGCCTGTGTTTGACACAGTTTCCTTAAAACAGATTCGTTCCCTTCAGGACGCGTCCGAGGTTTCGTGAACGTCTGTCTCCCAGGATACAACGGTTGACTGCTAAGAAGTAATCAGGACTTCAAAGGTTCGGGCGAACTTGAACAAATTGCGGAACTGAACACTATCGAAAACCGTGCAAATGCAGAGAATATAAAACAGAGGAAGAATGATTTCGAAAAAATAGAACGCAGGGGAGAGCATTTCGGGAATAATAACGGCCGATTAAATCTGTCGTTATAAAATCAATACGAATAACGGATGATTAATTCTGCCATTATAAAATCCGCACGTTACGAAATTCGTAACAGTTTGAGTTGAAAAAAATAAATCAGAAGGCAAAATTGGGCTCGTCCGCGAGGCCCACTTTTCGGTCCTGCAATCGTGTACGTGGGATGTGCGCTCGCGCCCAAGTTTCAACTTGTCGGGCGTCGGATTTGCACCCCCCCTGCGCCTGCATGCGAGGCAGAGAGTTTGTGCTATGATAGTTACCACTTCAAATAAGTGTAACTGTATATAAAGCACTCCATAGCCTTCTTTCTTTTCCGATGTGGGAATAGTGTTTTTCACTTCCCACTTCCAACTCAAGGGTGTTCTTTGAGCATCAATTTCTTATTCATTCACCCTTCAATTTATCCCATATTTCCAACAGGAAGATGATCTGCAATTTCGAGTTTCTGGACCTGCTTTCTGTTTTGTCGATTTTGACCTGTTAAACTTCATTTCTGGACTTCGACACCTTCTGGACTCTCGTAATACGCTTGGAGAGCTTCGATTTGATATCTTACGGCACTCGATTTGGTATCGTTTACTACCTGAAAACCTATTCTAAAGTTTGCATCAGAATTAGAAGTTCTGTTGTTCTGTTTCTTCAAGTTTTTACACGATTTGAACAATTTTGCTAATTTTTTGCTGATTTTTCTGTTCGGATCTGGATGTTGTGGTCTTCATAAAAGTTGCTGAGAATCATCTTGATTATAACTTGTGTTTTTTCTAGATTTGTCTGATGTGTCTAGATGAATGAAATCCTCTGTGAATCGACCTAAGGTCTGAAATGGCTTTCTGCATTGATTACTCTGAATCAGGTTGTTCGGTTTGATGATTTTTTGCTGCCTTGTGTGTTGAGATTCAATAGGAGTTGTCCCATGAAAAATGATCTAAATCAGGTTGTTTATAATATATATTTTGCTCGGAATTTTTGGAATATGCCTAAGTGTGGAAAACTGATGAAATTTGACCTCTGCACATGCTAATTTTGCCCGACCTGCACTGTTGTTGATTTTTTTTCTGATTTTTATGCTAAGATTTAAACTTAGGTCTCTCATGAAAAATGTTCACATATGTCTTGATTGCAACATATAAATTTTTCAGATTTTTTGGAGATAAGTAGATGGGTAAAAACCTCTGTGAACTGACTTTATGTCTTGTCTGCCTCTAATGGAACGCGAATTGGATTTGCTAAAAATTGAATATGCGATTGTGATTTCCTGACCCTGATGTCTTCATGAAAGTCATGGTATAGTTCATTACCTTTTAAAAAAGGTATAATTCGTGTCATTCGGTCATCATCTGCATGGTCAATCGCATGCTCATTGTTGAATCCCTGTTCTGTAATTGTTGATTTCAAGGAACCGGATCTGTTTTCCCATTTTTACATGTTTTTTTTTAGAATCACAATTAGGTTTGGATTTCTCATGAAAAACGTTCATCATGTTGTATACTATTCACATGATTTATATCACATTTTTTGCCATGCCATGAGGATAGTAAACAACATGTATCTTGTGAGCTCATCTGCTGCAATTCATTACTGATATGCATCATTGTAGAAACCTTTTCAATTGATCATGAAATTGTTGTTAATCAAACCCGATGCCTTCTAGAAAGTCTTAGAACACGTCTTAAGCTTTCTAATGATGCCGAGATTGTCTCATTTGCATGTCCATAGACCCCTTTACTATTTTTATGAGGTTCCCCTGAAATCTGGAAAATTGTAAATTCGGAATGCTTAATGTGCCAATTCTGCGTTTGCGCTTTGCTGATTTTGTGTGAATTTTTCGGAAAAGATTTTGATGATGAGTTCTTCATGGACTTTGATTTTCATTCCCAGACCTAGGTCGTGAAAAAATTTGATAATTTTTGGACAACATTAACATGCCCAAATTTCCATGAGGTTGCTCTGAAAATCTGCTCCTATGTTCTGTTCTGATGCACTTATTCATATTCTGTGATTTTGTAAATTCATGTGTAGCTTATCTTAGGAAGTTTTCTCACAAACAATGTTCGTTGTTGTGTGCTTGATGTACCATAAATTTTCCAAAACTATTTGACCATGGGTCCTTTTCCAATTGAATGCATCTTGTATTCCCTGTTCTGCTGTTCTTTGTTTTTCCTTTATGATTTGTCTTTGTTTTAGGATTTTTAGAAAATAATGCATGCTGAACCGGTTTTTAATGTTTTCACGAGTTTTAATTCTCACAATTTATCGATTTTCTAGTGCATCTGCTTGTGATTGGCGCGTGATGAATTAAATGAGGTGACCCGATGTCGGTTCACTAATTTGAGTGATTGGATGAGAATCAAGGTCTTTTGACCTGTTTGCATGCTTAATTCATCGCTATGCTATGTGATTTTTAGATGTATGCCTAGGGATGGTGCATGATCGTGGGTCCAAATTGGGGATTACACATAGAAACTGATTTAGGAATTCATGGTATTAATTGCTGTTGGTGAACATCAATGGTAGTTAATAACCATGAATTGTGTATAAAATGAACATGAGTAGATAATAAGAGGTATCGATGCATGTCGGAACAAAGGCCGACCCTGAGGCAACCTTTGAAATTCTTCGTCCCTTGTTTGTTATCTTTGATTGACTTGTGATGCTGTGTACTTTGTGATTGTATATTGTTTGTTGTTGTTCTTTCTTTAGTTTCAGTTTTAGATTAGGGTTAGAATAGGTCCAAAAAGATGACGGTCTTGAATATGGCGAAGGTCGATGTCCATTCCGACTCTATTCTTTGTATACGGCGATGGTCGAAGTCCATTTCGATCTATTTTCTTGTAAAAATTCATTCATTACCCAACATATGTCTCGGGTTTCTTATACACGTTGTATAAACACCCAATGAGTTGCCAGTTTTTCTTCCTTGCACCTAGAATTAGCTAGTTCTTTCAATACCTTGGTTGTTTACTTTACGCAGTGCTTTTTAATACAATTGTTTGTTGATATTTTTTTTTTCTTTCTTTTCTAGACTAAGAGAGGATTAGTTTAGATTATTAAATGAAAACACAAAAACAAGATGCATGATCACATAGTGGACTAGGACTTTGGCATGAAAATGCTAAAAAAATAAATGCATGACAACTTAGATGACAGCCATGATAAGTTTAGCAGTATCGAAAGGGTGTTAATAGAAATATTAACGTAAGCTAGTCCTCCAACTCATGATCTCCGGTTTTCGTAGAAACCGAAACGAAACTCCCGCGTTTCAGTTGGGTATTCTAGCCGACCCCCGACCTAGGCTAGTGGCGACTCCTAAAAAAAATAAAATCGATCCGTTGTCACGCGAGGTATGGATTTAGGAAAATGCACGTTCATGATCAATGAACTATATGGATTACCAAAAGATCGATGCTTTGGTAAGCCATCTTTTATGATGTGCCAAATGGACCGTATAGATGACTAAAAGATTGACGCTTTGGTAAGCCATCTTTTATGATGTGCCATGCCGACCGTATGGATGACTAAAAGATCGACGCTTCGGTAAAGCTATCTTTTATGATGCGCCATATGGACCGTTTCATGAACACTTACTTCTAAACCCGCTTCATCGAGTTCGGCTCTCGAGAGGTAGGTCGCGATAGTATTTTTTTTTTCATTTTTGGAACCTTTTTTCTATTGGAAAACTTCTTTTCTTTTTAGTTTTTTCAAATGTCTACTTAAGCGAGCCACGCTAGAAATTGGTCGAGATAATTACCAAATCAATCATAAACCTACTATGCGGTTGCCAATTCAGTCCTAAACTTAATCTTTATGCAAATTTCCAATATAATTCTTCTAGCCAATTGCCGCCGGAAATTGCTGGAGTAACGTAAACTCATTCTCGACTGTTCTACGTGGCATGCTGGCCTTGACAACTTTACTTGACATATCCTACGTGGATCGCCAAGTCAGTAATTTCTGGCAACAATTGCTTGGAAGAATTACAATGAAATTTAGCGCAAAGTTTTAGGAATACATTGGCACAATCAAGAAGTTTAAGTAGACTGAACTGACATCCATACAATAAGTTTAGGTTTGAATTGGTAAGTTCCCTAGAATTTGTTCGTGCCAACAATACCACTTCTGCAGTTTGACTATTTATTAATGCCTTACGACGGAACAAATTGATTACGCAAGTCCCACTAGTAAGAGGACTCCATTGTAGGGAAATGAAAACTATGAGGACGAAGTTGCAAAACTAAGAAAAGTTAAGGGACATGCACAAAGGAATCAGAACAATGCAGGCTTTGTTCACATCTGGATTAATGCTATCCATCAAGCCGTGAGGCCAAACGTTTGATGTCCCAAAGGACCAACCTCATGTGATTATCTTTTTAAGTTATCAATTATATTGTTTACAGAAATGGCATCGTCGAAGTATCTTCGACAGGCCAAGAGTCTTTCCTTCACTCAAACAAAGCCGAAGCTTAGAGGACGAAATTACAAAACTAAGAAAAGTTAAGGGACATGCACAAAGGAATCAGAACAATGCAGGCTTTGTTCACATCTGGATTCATGCTATCCATCAAGCAGTGAGGCAAAACGTTTGATGTTCCAAAGGACCAACCTCGTGTGATTATCTTTTTAAGTTATCAATTATATTGTTTACAGAAATGGCATCGTCGAAGTATCTTCGACAGGCCAAGAGTCTTTCCTTCACTCAAACGAAGCCGAAGCTTAGAGGACGAAATTGCAAAACTAAGAAAAGTTAAGGGACATGCACAAAGGAATCAGAACAATGCAGGCTTTGTTCACATCTGGATTCATGCTATCCATCAAGCCGTGAGGCAAAACGTTTGATGTCCCAAAGGACCAACCTCGTGTGATTATCTTTTTAAGTTATCAATTATATTGTTTACAGAAATGGCATCGTCGAAGTCTCATCGACAGGTGAAAGGGATCACGTATTCCTCAAGGTATCGCCAATGAAAGGATTGTCCCGATTTGGTAAGAAAGGGAAATTAAGTCCACGGTTGGTGGGACCTTTTGAGGTGTTGGAAAGGATTGGAGATTTAGCGTATCGACTCGCCTTACCGCCAAACTTATCTCAGGTGCACAATGTATTCCACGTGTCGATGTTGAGGAAGTATGAATCGGATCCAGCTCAGGTACTGAATTATGAGGAGATAGTGTATGACAAAGTGTCATACGTGGAAAGACCGGTGCGGATCGAGGATAGGAAGGAACAAGTCTTAACGAGCGAGACAATCCCACTGGTCAAGGTGATTTGGGAATATCACGGGACCGAAGGCGCTACTTGGGAAAGCGAGGAACTGATGAGACATCATTACCCCCAGTTGTTTGAATAGTATGGTTTTGATTGTAAATTTCGAGGACGAAATTTTTATAAGGGGGGAAGAGTTGTGACATTCCAAATTTTGACCCACTTGGTATTTATGAAATGCTTGATTTCAATAACGCACTTGTAGTAAATCTCACCCAGACTTGATCACTCTTGGGATACTAACCGTTAGGGAAAGGCTAATTAGGGATCTAGATTCGCGGGACCATAGAACCTGACCATGGATTGACTTTCGACCATAAGGATTGTCGAGGTGATATTTTGGGCTAATATAGACCGATCTAAGGATGGTCATGGATCGATTTGCGAATGTCGTATAATTGGATCGCCGGTGATTCGGCCTCGCTAGAATACGAAATTTGCAAACGATCTCAAACCTATTCCAAACGATCGCGTTCTCTAGAACTAGTGATTGACCCTCGCAATTACATGACAATCGAGGTCGCCATGGCTCAAGTGAACTTAAGCGTGGTTCGATTTAGTATTGACCACGGGTCGAATGTACGAATTTTCCCGAAAGCCATCCGTTAGTTTGAAATAAGCTCAAGTCGCGTTTATTTGAGTTTGGCCATTAAATAGAGACTGAGTTTGGTTGTTGAAAATTTCGATAGTCATGATACGATATTTGGACGACGTCAGAAGTACCGTGGTCAGTTTTGAATTTGCTCGAATTCGTCAGAAAATTGGAATTTTGGAAGAAAATGGAAAATGACCGTTTTGCCCTTGAGATTTTATGAAGGCCAAGTATAAATGAGAGGGGCATTTTGGTTATTTCACACCAACTTCAGATGCACTTTTTGTGAAATTCCAACTTTGCCCTTGGATATTTTTGATGGGATTCGATCTGGGCCGTCGATTTTTAGATAAGATCGAATCGTGGCTGTCGGATTAAAAGTAGAGAGAGGGTTAGGATGGTAATTTTACCTAGGGGGTAGACTAGGTTTTCTTTTCTTTTCTTTTCTTTCTTTTCTCTCTCTCTTCCCTCATTTTTCACGATCACTCTCTCCTTCTCCTCCCTCTCTGGCCGTGAGTTCCTCAGCCCCCTCTCCTTCATGTGAGTTGGCCAACCGGCCAGCCAATCGCCGTCCATTCGTCGCCGTTTCGTCGAACCGTCGATTGCCCTTTTGTCGTGTCGCACTACTACCGCAACCACCGTCTCTCTCTCTCATTTCCCACCGTGAAACACCATCACCAGCCACCCCTTTTCAGCCAAGAACAGTCGAGAAACCAGCAGCCCATCGCCGCCGCTCGTGGACGCCGGTGAGTCGCCGGTACCCCTTTTCGTGGGACGCCGCTGCCGCTGCTGTTTGCTCTCTGTCCAGCCACCTTTGAGGGCTTGATTTTGCATGGAATTACAAGTAAGTGATATCCTAACCCTCGCCTAGGATAACGGGTAATTTCGGGTTAGTTCGGGCCCGTTTTAGCGAGTTTTAGGGGTTATTCGTAGAGAAATGGTTGGACTGCTTTGGCTGAGCTGTTTGGATGAAATTATGATGATTTTTTAGGTGGATTGGAGGTTAGAATTGATTGATTTTGTGATTGGAATAATTACGAGTGATTATTATGACTTATGGCATGAAAAACGGGCCTAAATGTGTCGTTATAGTGATTTTTCTGTGGTGGCCGAATCACTATTCATTCTGTGGCTGAATTGATGCATATTGGTGTTTGAGACATAGTGCGTATTGGTTTGGGGTTGTCGGTAGGAGTACGACGCCCGTGAGTGGTGAAATTTGGCTTAAAATGCAAAAATTCGCGTTAAATTGTGCACGTGCGAATTGAATTGGTAAAATTGTGAGTTTGCATGGCTTACTGGTAGCCTGTATATGTTGGATGACGTGTGCGAATTGGTCGTATGAAATTGGCATGAGATTGGGTGTCGATGTGTTACATGGCCATTAAATACCCTTAAGCGTTTTTACGCGGGGTCCAGATAATAATTGGAAAATGTGTGCACGTGTGATAAGATAATCCCTGAGGCGTGTTGATGCGAGGAATTGAACCCGTCCTGAGGCGTGTTACGCGGGACGGTGCCCGGCTATACCGGAAGACTGCCAACCTGAGGCGTGTTCGTTTACGCGGGTTGTACAGTAAGAGGAGATCGGTGTTGCGCCTGAGACGTGTTATGCGGGCTAGAGACACTTAGCCTGAAGCGTTTTTACACGGGCTATAGAAGTGTTGTTCAACCTGATGCGTATTACGCGGGTTGTGTTATAAAAAGTGAGATCGGTGTTGCACCTGAGGCGTGTTCGTTTACGTGGGCTAGAGACACTGAGCCTGAGACGTGTTCATTTACGCGGGTTATAGAAGTGTTGTTGGACCTGAGGTGTGTTTACGTGGGTTAGAGATCGATGGCTAGTTTTTGGACCTGAGGTGTGTTTACGCGGGTCAGAAATAAATTGGATGCGTGTGCCCGAGTGAAATGATGAAAGTATGATGTTGTGTCTATCATGTGAATATTGGTGTGGTTTTGGTTTGAATGGAATCTTTGAGTGTGGCATGTTATCGGTTGTTAATGGTAACGCTTGATTTAGCATGTGAAGTTTCGTGTGTATCAAGTTGAGATGTTGGTGCCTGCAATTGTTCTGGTTTACTGATTGTGTGATTGGCGTGCTTGAATGTGACCAGAGATACGTGTTAGCCTAGGTTGGGTTTAGGGTGTTGCTTACTGAGAACTGTTCTCACGGTTTTATTTAAAACCATTTAGCCAATCGAAGTTCCAGCGGAGTCAGGAGACGAGGACAATCCGATTGAGATCAATGCTGAGTCCAAGTCTTCAGAGGAACAGTCTGGCATCGACGAGACTGATTCTGAGTGGACCCCCCCTCTAGGGCTAATAGGGGTTAGTTAAAAGTTTTAGGGGTTGGACAGTTTTGAGAGGCGCCCCTTTTTGGTGTAAGTGATAGTCTACCCGAAGCCGCTAGCCCTTTTTGTTATCGGCGGTTGTTGGTGCAGAGGTTGCTGGTTGTGATGGATTGTAATGGATATTGTATATATCGCGGTGTAATAAAGTGCTTGGTGGTTTGGTGATTTATCCCTCCCTGTTACCCCTTTTCTAATTCTTGTCCGGGAGTTATTCTCGTTTTTGCCGTGTTCGAACTCTGATATGTTGGTTTGGGCCGGTGATGTTCCTGGGACGTCGTACTTTTTCGACCAAGCTTGGGGTGTCGCGCGCTCGTCGGGGTTCGGGGCGTGACAAGGTGCATGTAGCTAAATTCGTGACATGTGCAAACATTGTTTGTAGAATTCATAGGCCTAAACAAATGCAAAATGACATGCATTGGTTCTACATGTAGCATAAATGATACGAATTAACACAAATGACATGCATTTTCTGCAATTAAACTTATTGCAAAGATTGTTGATCATGAGATCGTTGTGAAAGATTCCGGCTGCTTTCATCACTTCAAGAGTAGCATTTGCTCTTGTGGGGATTATTGCTAGCAAGGGCACGGGGCTAATTCTCCTATCATGAACTTGTAAGCATCTTGAAAATTGCTCATCGTGTTAGGCATTGATGAGAGTGGTGAGCAGCTCCACCGACACTATTTAATATGGGCACACCTTTATCGTTGACATAATAGACAATGAATTCACATGAAACCCATGGCTAAGGGCATTCAAGTATTTCTTAGCTGTATGAGTTGGGCAGGTGGAAAGTTGGCTGACTTGTAAACATCCTGGAATTTTTCATCGTGTTAAGCATTGATGAGAGCGTTCAGCAGCTAAATTGGCACTATCTAATATGGGCTTACGTTTATTGTTGACGCAATAGACAATGAATTCATGTGGAACCCATGGCTCTTATATCAGCCCTTGGTTTAGCCCTTGGTTTAGTCTGCTAGGCCAAGGGCGTTCAAGTATTTCTCAGCTGTATGAGTTGGGCAGATGGAAAGTTGGGAGACTTGGCACGCAATCTTGCTTTGGACATGGGTTCCATGAAGGAATTTCTATTAAGAAGTGAGAATTTATCCCTTTGCTTATGGCTGTGACCCCACCAAATAAAATATTCTTACGTAAGATATCCCTTCCGAAGAATTATATCAAGTGAGAAAACCTAGACCCTTGATAAAAGCTACTTTCTGTTTCTCTCTAGCAGAAAGAGAGATAGATATAGGGGCATTCAGACCTACCTCCTCTCCTCTTCTGAATTGGAAATGAAAGTTGGTCCTTTTATGAAAAGTCCAGGTGTGATCTGATTCACAATAAAACTTTATTAATATTCATTAATTGCTAGCTTGAATTAGATTTTTATAAGCAGCATACAAGTATGGCTTTGGGATATCTTTCTTCACTCCCACAAGCCCCATAAATTACAATGGTTACTCTTTCAATGAAGTGGTTCACAAAATAGTAGTATATGTATCATACTCCAAATTCATACCGTAATTATAGGGAATTGCTAGATGTCCTACAAAGGATGAAGCCTTTAAAGATAAACATTTCATATAAATTTAACTCTCAATTTGGTAAAATAATATCCAAACAATTTTCAAAAGCAATTAACATGAACTCTCAATGTCTTACAATTTATTTGGAAAATGTCATTTTAGGTCACCTCTTGTGACATAGAATGGTAATAGAAGGAGAAAGCAAAATCAGGGATTAGCAACTGACAATCATCGTTTGACTAAAAAACAAAGTGACAATCATCAGCATGTCAATAAGATCCATAAATGATTAATGTCGTTTTATAAATATGTATCAACATAATGCACAGTGGAAGTAATACCAATAAATATTCTCGAATAACATGACCATTCCATATATTCTCCATAAGTCAATGCATCACATAATATGCATTAATAACATAAACCACATAGTAGGCAGAAAATATCAAAGTCAACCACTCATGTCAAAAAAACTCTATGGTCACATTTTCGCCAAGTGACAAGATAGACATCCATATATTTATATATATACCTGCACAGCCCAAATTACAATTTTTCTCATGCATATTGTCGTAAAAGCTATCATCGAGCTATTGCGTACAAATTGCTATTACAGGGCAAGGCCTAAAGTTAATTTGTTCATAGGACTTGAAGATGTTTTATGGGTCTTCAAGGTAGCTAGGCCTTTGCCCTCGTGCTAGTAATTGTGTATACAAAAATGTAATAGGGTTAAACCTATTATATACTTAGTTGTGCCTACAATTACATATCTTTTGAGTAGTCACGTGTTAAATTATTACTGATCATTTGAAGAAAGGAAAGCAAAGAAAAAAAATTCTCGGAGATTGGTAATGCCCTTTCGTGGAAGCCAGCAAATTATTTGTGAGCCTATGGCAAAAGCTAACCTGCTGACATGAAATAATTCAATTACAAGAAGAACAATGAAGACTAAATGTAACAGCCCGAATTTCGATGTAAGTCCGGGATCAATAAAACGGATATTAATTCTCATTTCATTTTAGTAAGTCTCGCCCAGAGCTGATCACTCTCGGGATACTAACCAATGGGGCATGGCTAACTAGAAAGCGGTACGTGGACCGGGGACCCTATCGTGAAACGGATACCGATCGCGAGAGATGCTGAGGGAATATTTTGAACCGATGTGGGCCGATCTTAGGAAAGGTAACGGATTTGGTTTGGCCAAGGCCAACATTGTACACTCCGATCGCAGGTGAATCTGCATGACCGAAAAGTGCACGTGGCCAATCAGTCCTGAACCTAAATCGAACGATCGTAGCCTCTGGGGCTAGTGATAATTTCTCATTCTCTCAATGATCGAGACCATTACGATACGAGTAGCCCTAGGTCGATACGCGTAATCTCTAAACTACCGCCCGTTAGTGAGAGACCCTGAAATTGAAAGTTTAGCGGGTTTTGTTTATGGAATTGGGCCCGGATTTCGGTATCGATTTTCGAAGGCTTAAGAGACTATTTTTGGGAATATGACGTCATATTACGCTGGCCACACACATGTGGAGTTAGTACGAGTAAAAATTGGAATTTCGGTCCAGGGGTGAAAAATTACGATTTTGCCCCCGGGATGCCAGCGTCGCTTTCGAGGCCAAATGAGGTTATTTTTCGTGGCCGACGCCATTTTTGGGTGGCCACGCATACCAGGAGTCGTTTTGGCATAAAATTGGAATTTCGACAAAAATTGGAAAAATAATATTATTTTATTCCCGAAACTTTGACGTGGATTTTCGAGGGCTTGCGCGACGAATTTCGCGATTCTGATGTCATATTATGTTGGCCACGCACATATGGAACACGTATGTGCGAAAATTGGAATTTCGGTTCGGGATCGGAAAATTACGAAAATGCCCCTAAGACCATTTTATTTAATTCCGAAAATTGGTCAAAATTTTGGGGTTAACCAAGGTTAATTGGGATTAAACCAGGTCTGGTCAACCATGGTTAGGGACAAAAGACCATTTCACCCCTAAATTATTGGATTTGATCAAATCTTGTCCATTGGATCAAGGGCAAAAGTGTCCAATGGGCTTAGATAATGACACTTGGACTCCACTTAGACCAAACTTTGACCCATTTGACCAGATAGTCTTCTCTCTCTCTCTCTCTCATTTTTCTGTTGTGCTGAGAGCTTCCCCATTTCCCCCAAATTCTTCTCCCTTTTCTTCCGTTTCTAGTTCTAGCGTGTACGTTTAAGAGTTCCGTGCATTCCGTTCACGCCGAAATGCACAGCCGGTCTTTGCCCGCCGCCGAGCCAACATCACCAAAGCAACCATTTCCACCTCTGTGCAGCCACCACAGCCCCGGGTATAGTCCAGAAACAGCCCTCTCTCTCCTTTTTCCCTCTTTTCTCATTTTTCTGTTTTACAAACAGTACCGCCGGAGCTTCGCCGGAGCTCCGATCGCCGTCCCGTCGACACCCGGCCGTCCAGCACGTCCATACGTCGCCGTCCAGCACCGTCCGTATAGTGTCTGTACGGTTACTGTTCGTGGCCCCGTACGGATCACTGTTCACGTCGGGCCGTACGGACGCCGCGGCTATCACCGGCGCCTCGCCGGCCACCGTTCCCAGCCTATCCGCACAGTGTCCGTACGGAAGTACTGTTCACGCAGCCGTACGGTCACTATTCACGCCGTCCGTGCACTGCGCCGTCGTCCGCCGGGAATTCCGCCGCCGGTTTCACTGTTCACTAGTGATCGGCCGCCATTCCCCGACGTTGTGACTTTGGATTAGGTGAGTAAAATTTCTAAACCTGGATTAGGACTGATAGTGCATTTTTCCTGGATTGGTTTAGGTATTATCGGTGCATTTTGGACCGGCTTAGATAATAGCAGTGTGTATTTCAGACTGGGTTGAGAATTGATTGGTAGAAATTATTATCGGAAAAATTTAGTGGATTAATGAGAATCGTTGGGGAGGATAATGGGGTTTAATGACCAATTTAGGAGCTCGTTGGTGAAATTGCCGGGTGTACCCGGATTGATTGATTGTACATCAATTGTGCTTAATTGTGATTGATTTCGTACTGCTATGTCGTATGTTGTATGGCTGATTTTGTGGAGTGCGATTGGCCATTGTTTGGTTTACAATGAATTGCTAATTTGTGAATCGCACGCTAGGCCACACGGTATTAATTGGGCCAATTAAGCACGTGTTGTGACGTTGGGTGTCTGAATTATGTTGGTGCTCGTGGTGCATTGCATTGCATAACATGGACACGCATTGTGTATGCCAAGAGTGAGGCATGTGATGAAATATTGCGAGAATGCGTGTCTGCCATGAGCATGTGATCACTTAAATACCCTGAAGCGTTTTACGCTGGGTTCAGATAATAATGAGTTGTGTGATCACCTAAGTACCTTCGGATCGATACCGTCCTCATGCACTTTGAAGCAGGACGATGCCTGGTACGTCCGGAAGGCGACCATCCTCATGCACTTTGAAGCAGGCTCTGTTTCGCAAGGAGAACAGTGTTGCGCCTCATGCACTTTGAAGCAGGCTAGAGACACTGGGCCAGATCGATTACTGCGCCTCATGCACTTTGAAGCAGGCTAGACGCACCGGGCCATGAAAAATTGATGACTCGAGTCGTACTAATAATTAATTGGGCAAGTGTGCCAGTGTGGGCCAGTGGGCCAAAGAAATGTGCATGGCATGTCAATGACATTTGCATGCATAAACATGCATTGAATAGCATGCGAGTGTGTGAGACTCGGTGTATGAGCATGTGATTGGCGTACGTGTGATAATGTGTGCCACGTATGTCCCGTGATTATTACATATTGAACCTGTCTAACTGCGGGGTCGAGAATTGTATGATTATGGTTGTGTTATGATTTTAAATGTTTGTTTCCGGTCGTGAGATTGCATGCTAGCCTAGCCTTAGGTTTAGGGGTTGAACTCACCGAGATTCGTCTCACGGTTGTGTAAACCGAAACTTTTAGACCCCCAAAGCAGCAGGATGCCGAGGTCACCACCTCTTTTGAATACCGCCTTTTATCCAGCGAAATCGTCGAGCATGCACCCGGTGGGGATGGAGCGAGAACGGAGAAGTGGCTGTTTGGGTTATTCCAATTGTTGGTGTTTCCTTTTTGGTTGTCGTGAACACTGTAAAAAGAGTTTTAAAATAGTAATATAAGTATGTACATATTTTCTGCGTTGTTTATTGGATGGCTATCCTTGGCTCATATTGTAATTGTCTGGGTTTGTTTATTTTATAATTCCGCTTGTGCTTGATCTCTGTATGGGCGTGGGTCGGCGACGATTCCTGGGACGTCGCAATTTATCGACCGAAGGTGGGATGCTCACGCTTCGTGGGGTACGGGGCGTGACATCCCCGTTTGAATTGGTATCAGAGCAAGGTCAGCTCGATTCCTTTGGTCGAGTTTTGGAGTGATAAGGAGCGATGAGACCCTGGATAGCCAGTAGGGTGACCTCGTGTGCTACATGCATCTCCTGACAGCTTGTGATTGCGATGAATTGTGAATGTGTGAGCCGTAAGTGCAGGTGCGGCAGGACCTGAGGTGAGTATGTGAACCCCTTGGGTGCTGAGTTGACTAGTTTTTATTAAGCCGCATGCTGATTGTTTAAGTGTTGTTTAATACCTGCCTAGGACTTAGACTGGGATAGATTCGTTTAAGTCTTTAATTCCTTTGTGGAATTATAGCGGGTAGTCGTAGAACCGAGTGACCAAGATGAGTAGCGAGGGAGAGGTATAGGAAGAATTCCCAGGAAGGGTGCGGAAGAGGAATCCGAGGTAGAGGTCGTGCTCGAGTAGGAGCAAAGTAGACAATAACTGGGAGTTAATATGGGAGCTGCAGGTAGACCCCCCGAGTTGATGTTGGACCCAGTGGAAGATCCACGTATGGAAGGAGTTCTACAGTATTAGAAAGGAATGGGAACGTCTTTGGATAGAGCGGACTCAAGGGTGAGATAATGTAGCCGCTAGCTGCGGTAGATGAGAATCAAGCTAACGGCTGGGCCAATGTCGGCCAATGGGGTTAGACGAGATGCCCCGGTTAGTAGAATGGTTTATGAAATTGAAGCCGCCTAAATTTCATGGTCGCGGTGACCCGAGGCTCGCGCCAAGATGGATAGAGGAACGGAGAAAACCTTCAAAGTTCCGGGGTGCACGATGAGGAGAAGGTGACATTGACGGTTTACCGCTTCAAGAGGGTGCTAATGATTGGTGGAATGCCATGGAGAATAGAGTGTTTCCAGTAGGAACGGCCCCGACTTGGGCTGTGTTTGTGGAACACTTTTATGAAAAATATTTCTCGGAAAATGCGCAAGAGAAGAAGTTGATGGAATTTATGAGCTTGCGCCAGGGACAAATGACTGTGGATCAATATGAGGCGGAGTTCGCAAGATTAGCTAAGTTCGCACCAACTATGGTGGAGAATCCGAGGGATAGAGCGCGAAGATTCCGGGATGGACTGAAGCCGGATCTTCGGAGCCTGATTTTGTCCCATGACATCAAAGATTATGGGGAGATGTATAGACGGGCGCAGATCATGGAACGAGATCAGCAGGAAAGGGCAGCCGCTTCAGGATCGCGGTTTGCTCAAAATCGAGATAATCACCATTTGGGGAAGAGGCCTATGACTGGAAATAGGCGATTTGTCCCGCTAGCCAGACGGAACATTGGGAAATCGAGTCCCCAGTTGGGTAGATATGGGGCGTGTTTTAAGTGCGGGAGTATGGGACATCAGATCCGCGATTGCCCGCAGATGTAGCCATCAGGACCGTCCAGAGTGCCGCCACCACGAGCTGGAAATCAAGCCGGACCTCCCCCACCGGCTAATCAGGGACGACCGCCAGCTCAAGGAAGGATTTATGCAATGGCGCGCAACGAAACTGAGAATGCGCCGGGCGTGGTCACAGGTACGATTTCTTTGTGTGATCATGCTGCGTATGCATTGTTTGATCCGGGGGCAACCCATTCGTACGTTTCAAAGCAATTTATTGAGTTGGTTGGTATGAAACCAGTGCTGCTTAAGCATGTGCTTTGCATGTCGACACCTGTGAATGATAGGTTGCTAGTTTCTTTTGGATGTCCTAACTGTAAGATAATTATTGGAGGTAAAGAAGAGAGCATCGACTTGGCAGTAATAGCCATGTTCGATTTTGATGTGATTATTGGAATGGACTAGTTAGTCCGACAGAAAGCTGTAGTGGATTGCAGCGATAGGACGATCCAATTTAATCCGGATGGACGCCCTAGTTTTGTATTTCAGGGAAACCGAGGAGGAACCTCGATCCCTTGGATTTCCTCGCTTGAGGTGAGTAAGCTGTTGGACGAAGGGTGTGAAGGATATTTGGTGAATGTTGTGGATCCAACAGTTGTTGAACCTAAGTTGGAAGATATACCCGCAGTAAGCAATTTTTCCAATGTGTTTCCTGAGGAATTACCGGGTTTACCGCCTGAGCGAGAGGTAGAGTTTGTGATTGAATTGGTGCCAGGAACTGAGCCGATTTCAAAAGCGCCATATAGGATGTCCTTATCGGAATTGAAAGAATTAAAGGTCCAGATATAGGAATTACTGGATAAAGGTTTTATTCGCCCTAGTGCGTCCCCATGGGGAGCGCCAGTCCTGTTTGTCAAGAAGAAAGATGGAACTCTGAGATTGTGTATAGATTATCGGCAGTTGAATCAAGTGACAGTGAAGAATAAGTACCCACTGCCGAGAATTGATGACCTGTTTGATCAGTTGCAAGGAGCCTCAGTGTTTTCTAAGATAGATTTGAGGACCGGGTACCATCAGCTAAGGATCAGAAATGAGGACATTCCCAAGACTACTTTCGGGACTCGGTATGGGCATTATGAATTTACGGTTATGCCCTTTGGATTAACGAATGCCCCACCGCTTTCATGGATTTGATGAATCGTGTGTTCAAGGAATTCCTGGATCAGTTTGTGATAGTTTTCATTGACGATATACTAGTGTACTCCAAGAGCCTTGAGGAACATGAGATACACTTGGCTGAAGTGCTACGGACTTTGAGAGAGCATGCATTGTATGCCAAGTTCAGCAAGTGTGAGTTTTGGCTCAGCAGAGTAGGATTTCTTGGACATATCGTTTCTGGGGATGGGATTTCTGTGGATCCAGCTAAGATTGAAGCAGTTACCAAGTGGCCTAGACCGACATCAGTAACCGAAATCCAAAGTTTTCTAGGATTGGCTGGTTATTACAGGCGATTCGTAGAAGGATTTTCGTCAATAGCCATGCCAATGACAAGGCTGCTTAAGAAGGAGGTGAAGTTTGAGTGGGATGACAAGTGTGAAAGGAGCTTCCAGGAATTGAAACACCGGTTGACAACTGCTCCTGTATTGACCATTCCGTCGGGCACAGGAGGATTTGAGATTTATAGCGATGCTTCGCTAAGAGGATTGGGTGTCATGATGCGGCATGGAAAAGTGGTAGCATATGCGTTGCGTCGATTGAGACCACACGAGATGAATTACCCGACACATGACTTGGAATTAGCTGCTATAGTGTTTGCACTTAAGATCTGGAGGCACTACTTATGTGGGGAGAAGTTCCAGATTTATACGGATCATCAAAGCCTCAAGTACCTATTTTCGCAGAAAGAGTTGAACATGAGGCAGCGCTGATGGATGGAGCTCCTGAAGGATTATGATTGCGACATCCTGTATCATCCTGGGAAAGCCAATCGAGTGGCGAGATGCCTTGAGTTGAAAGTCTAGTTTGGCGCAATTATTAGTCAAGGAGTGGACCCATTGGAAGGACTCGGGGATTCCGAGTTCAAGTTCGAGATGAGTCGAGTATCGACTTTACTAGCTGCCTTGAGGATTGAGCCAGAAATTCAGGTCAAGATTAAGGAACTACAGTCTACGGACCCAGAAATCCAAAATATTATTGAGATGGATGCAGCTAAGAGGAAACCGGACTTTCAAGTGTCCGAGGATGGAGTTCTGAAGTTTCGAGGGCGATTGTGTGTGCCGGATGATGTGAAACTTAAGGAAGAAATCTTGTCGGAAGCTCATAGGAGCAATTACAGTATCCACCCGGGAAGTATGAAGATGTATCAGAATTTAAGACAACACTACTGGTGGAATGGAATGAAGGTGGATGTGGCCAGGCACGTAGCTAAGTGTTTGACGTGCCAACAAGTGAAGGCACAGCATTGTAAACCTGGAGGACTATTGAGACCGTTAGAAATCCCAGAGTGGAAATGGGAACATATTACAATGGATTTCGTGTCGGGACTGCCGAGAAGCCAGAGGACATGATTCAATTTGGGTGATAGTGGATAGGCCGACTAAATCAGCGCACTTTCGGGCTGTGCGAAAGGACTTTGAGTTGGAAAGGTATGCAGACTTGTATGTAAGGCAGATCGTGAGGTTGCATGGAGTACCAGTAACGATCACTTCGGATCGTGATCCGAGATTTACGGCCAACTTTTGGAAAAGTTTGCAAACGGCCTTAGGAACGAAGTTACAGTTCAAGATCGGCCTACCATCCGCAAACAGATGGCCGATCCCGAAAGGACCATTCAAACCCTGGAGGATATCTTTGAGAGCTTGTGTGATAGATTTTCAAGGCAAATGGGAGGAACAGGTTACACTTGGTGGAGTTTGCCTATAACAATAGCTATCAGTAGAGCATTCGAGATGGCACCGTTTGAAGCCTTATATGGTAGGGCGTGCGGGACCCCAAGATGTTGGGATGAAGTGGGTGAACAGAGTATCACGGGTCCAGAATTGATCCAACAAACCGTTGAGGCGTTGAGGTTATTCGAGACAGACTCAGGACAGCGCAGAGTCGTCAGAAAAGTTACGCCGACAGAAGACGACGACCCTTGGAGTTTCAGGTTGGAGATCACGTGTTCCTTAAGGTGTCGCCTATGAAGGGACTATCTAGATTCGGCAAGAAGGGAAAACTGAGTCCTAGGTATGTCGGGCCATTTGAGATTTTGGAAAAGATTGGGGAGATGGCCTATCGACTTGCCTTGCCACCCAATTTGTCCCAAGTACACAATGTTTTCCACGTGTCGATGTTAAGAAAGTATGAACCAGACCCGACTCATGTCTTGAGGTACGAGGAGATAGACATGGATGATAAAGTGTCGTACATGGAAAGGCCAGTCAGGATCGAGGATAGAAAAGAGCGTGTGCTGAGGAACAAGACGATCCCGATGGTCAAAGTTGTCTGGGAACACCACGGAATAGAAAATGCCACGTGGGAAAGCGAAGAAGCTATGAGACGTCAACACCCCCAGCTATTTGAGTAGATAAGGATAGATTGCAAATTTCGAGGATGAAATTTTTATAAGGGGGGAAGAATTGTAACAGCCCGAATTTCAATGTAAGTCCGGGATCAATAAAACGGATATTAATTCGCATTTCATTTTAGTAAGTCTCGCCCAGAGCTGATCACTCTCGGGATACTAACCAATGGGGCATGGCTAACTAGAAAGCGGTACGTGGACCGGAGACCCAATCGTGAAACGGATACCGATCGCGAGAGATGCTGAGGGAATATTTTGAACCGATGTGGGCCGATCTTAGGAAAGGTAACGGATTTGGTTTGGCCAAGGCCAACGTTGTACACTCGGATCGCAGGTGAATCTGCATGACCGAAAAGTATACGTGGCCAATCAGTCCTGAACCTAAACCGAACGATCGTAGCCTCTGGGGCTAGTGATAATTTCTCATTCTCTCAATGATCGAGACCATTACGATACGGGTAGCCCTAGGTCGATACGCGTAATCTCTAAACTGCCGCCCGTTAGTGAGAGACCCTAAAATTGAAAGTTTAGCGGGTTTTGTTTACAGAATTGGGCCCGGATTTCGGTATCGATTTTCGAAGGCTTAAGAGACTATTTTTGGGAATATGACGTCATATTACGCTGGCCACACACATGTGGAGTTAGTACGAGTAAAAATTGGAATTTCGGTCCGGGGTGAAAAATTACGATTTTGCCCCGGATGCCGCGTCGCTTTCGAGGCCAAATGAGGTTATTTTTCGTGGCCGACGCCATTTTGGGGTGGCCACGCATACCAGGAGTCGTTTTGCCCAAAAATTGGAATTTCGACAAAAATTGGAAAAATAATATTATTTTATTCCCGAAACTTTTACGTGGATTTTCGAGGGCTTGCGCGAAGAATTTCGCGATTCCGATGTCATATTATGTTGGCCACGCACATATGGAACACGTATGTGAGAAAATTGGAATTTCGGTTCGGGATCGGAAAATTACGAAAATGCCCCTAAGACCATTTTATTTAATTCCGAAAATTGGTCACAATTTTGGGATTAACCAAGGTTAATTGGGATTAAACCAGGTCTGGTCAACCATGGTTAGGGACAAAAGACCATTTCACCCCTAAATTATTGGATTTGATCAAATCTTGTCCATTGGATCAAGGGCAAAAGTGTCCAATGGGCTTAGATAATGACACTTGGACTCCACTTAGACCAAACTTTGACCCATTTGACCAGATAGTCTTCTCTCTCTCTCTCTCTCATTTTTCTGTTGTGCTGAGAGCTTCCCCATTTCCCCCAAATTCTTCTCCCTTTTCTTCCGTTTCTAGTTCTAGCGTGTACGTTTCTGCAAGTTCTGGTACTGTTCACGCCGAAACAGTACCAGCCGGTGCTGCCCCCGCCGAGCCAACATCACCAGCAACCATTTCCACCTCTGTGCAGCCACCACAGCCCCGGGTATAGTCCAGAAACAGCCCTCTCTCTCTCCTTTTTCCCTCTTTTCTCATTTTTCTGTTTTTTACAAACAAGACAGCCGGAGCTTCGCGGAGCTCCGATCGCCGTCCCCGTCGACACCCGGCCGTCCCAAGACGTTCATACGTCGTCGCCCAAAGACCGTCGTACAAGGTGTCGTATGGTTACTTTGCCTCGTGGCCGTACGGGATCACCGTTCACGCCGGGCCGTATGGACGCCGCTGGCTATCACCGTCGCGCCGCCGGCCACCGTTCCCAGCACTGTCCGCACAAGTTGTCCGTACGACGAGTAATCGTTTCACGCGGCCGCGACGATCACTGAGCTCACGCCGTCCGCCGGGAATTCCGCCGGTTTTACTGCTCACGAGTGATCGGCCGCCGTTCCCTGACGTCGTGACTTTGGATTAGGTGAGTAAAATTCCTAAACCCGGATTAGGACTGATAGTGCGTTTTTCCTGGACTGGTTTAGGTATTATCGGTGCATTTTGGACCGGCTTAGATAATAGCAGTGTGTATTTCAGACTGGGTTGAGAATTGATTGGTAGAAATTATTATCGGAAAAATTTAGTGGATTAATGAGAATCGTTGGGGAGGATAGTGGGGTTTAATGACCAATTTAGGAGCTCGTTGGTGAAATTGCCGGGTGTACCCGGATTGATTGATTGTATGTCAATTGTGCTTAATTGTGATTGATTTCGTACTGCTATGTCCTATGTTGTATGGCTGATTTTGTGGAGTGCGATTGGCCATTGTTTGGTTTACAATGAATTGCTGATTTGTGAATCGCACGGTAGGCCACACGGTATTAATTGGGCCAATTAAGCACGTGTTGTGACATTGGGTGTCTGAATTATGTTGGTGCTCGTGGTGCATTGCATTGCATAACATGGACACGCATTGTGTATGCCAAGAGTGAGGCATGTGATGAAATATTGCGAGAATGCGTGTCTGCCATGAGCATGTGATCACTTAAATACCCTGAAGCGTTTTACGCTGGGTTCAGATAATAATGAGTTGTGTGATCACCTAAGGACCTTCGGGTCGATACCGTCCTCATGTACTTTGAAGCAGGACGATGCCCGGTACGTTCGGAAGGCGACCATCCTCATGCACTTTGAAGCAGGCTCTGGTTCGCAAGGAGAACAGTGTTGCGCCTCATGCACTTTGAAGCAGGCTAGAGACACTGGGCCAGATCGATTACTGCGCCTCATGCACTTTGAAGCAGGCTAGACGCACCGGGCCATGAAAAATTGATGACTCGAGTCGTACTAATAATTAATTGGGCAAGTGTGCCAGTGTGGGCCAGTGGGCCAAAGAAATGTGCATGGCATGTCAATGACATTTGCATGCATAAACATGCATTGAATAGCATGCGAGTGTGTGAGACTCGGTGTATGAGCATGTGATTGGCGTACGTGTGATAATGTGTGCCACGTATGTCCCGTGATTATTACATATTGAACTGTCTAACCTGCAGGGTCAGAGAATTGTATGATTATGGTTGTGTTATGATTTTAAATGTTTGTTTCCGGTCAGGAGATTGCATGCTAGCCTAGCCTAGGTTTAGGGGTTGAACTCACTGAGATTCGTCTCACGGTTGTGTAAACCGAAACTTTTCAGACCCCCAGCAGTAGGATGCCGAGGTCACCACCTCTTTTTGGAATACCGCCTTTTATCCAGCAGTCGTCGAGCATCCACCCCGGTGGGGATGGAGCAGAACGGAGAAGTGGCTGTTTGGGTTATTCCCAGCTGTTGGTGTTTCCTTTTTGGTTGTCGTGAACACTGTAAAAAGAGTTTTAAAATAGTAATATATGTATGTACATATTTTCTGCGTTGTTTATTGGATGGCTATCATTGGCTCATATTGTAATTGTCTGGGTTTGTTTATTTTATAATTCCGCTTGTGCTTGATCTGTCACGCCCCGCACCCTACGAGCGCGTGATCATCCCGCGATGGTCGATCATTGAACGCGACGTCCCAGGACGCGTCGCCGACCCAAATGAAACACCCAACAATAAAAGCAAGCGGAAGCGAAACTAATTAACCCAGACAATAAACAACGACAAAGGGATAGTGCGAAACAATAATTGCATACCATCATAAAATAGTCACTATACAAAACGATAACTCAGACTACCAATTTAGAACCACAGTTTTCAAAAGGGGGCGGTGGTTGACAAACTTATCTCCTCTACAAAAGGTACTCAAAAGACAGGGTAAATGATCTATTCTTCAATCCCTGTGGTGCTCTGGCGGCGTCTCCGAATCGATTACGGTCGCGGATCTGAAATGGTTATATAATAACCGTGAGAACGAGTCTCAATAAGCAACCCCCTAAACCCCACGTAGGCCAATGCGTACCCAGACAAGTCATACATGCAATCTACCCCATAACATATAAAATTCACGTCATTGTACTTACCTCGTCATCAAGTCCATGCCAACTCTACACGTTAGTCGTCACGTGATAAGGCAATAATATTAATTAAATAACACATCACAAGTCGCTCAAACACCAACCACGCTTTCACTCAATCACTCCAACTAATTCAACCAGTCAATTCAATCACACTCAATTCGCATGCGTGGCCGAGCAACTTTCTCACGACCTCCCAGGTCCTTTCACACGGCCCGCGTCAACACGCCTCAGGCCAGCCCTCAGATCAAGCCGGGCTCAGTCCCGCGTAATCACGCCTCAGGACATTTCTCTCGACCCGCGTAACCACGCCTCAGGTCCTTACTTGCCTTTCTAGCCACACCCGCGTAACCACGCCTCAGGTTGGCAGCCCTCAGATCAAGCCGGGCTCAGTCCCGCGTAACCACGCCTCAGGTCCTTACTTGCATTTCTAGCCACACCCGCGTAACCACGCCTCAGGTTGGCAGCCCTCAGATCAAGCCGGGCTTCGTCCCTCACTGGACATTTCACACTTTCCCACGACCCGCGCTACTGCGCCTCAGGTCAGCCCTCAGATCAAGCCGGGCTTTTCTCATGCACATGCACCACAATACAAAATTCACCATGCTCTTAGTCATATAAATCAATTTCAATCACCACCCATTCACCAATGTTAATCTAGCACGCCACATCAGTCAACTCAATTCATGCTCCCGACATCGGTCCACCGACCCGACATTCAAGTCAACACATTCAATAAATTCCAATTCACCCACAAGCGCCACGACAATTCAGTCATGCTATTTACCTCAGTCAATCACTAAATTAGCCACACAATTATCACCACAATAATTCATCAATTAGGCACACTCAATCTAATTAGCCCATGCCTAAATTAATTCCTAACCCGGTACTAATCACATCCTAAACAAGTCTAAAAATACCCAAAGTACTAGGTAGGATTTAGGAAGTCACTTACTTGGTTTTGGCCCGGAGAAAATCGGCTCGGGCCTAAAATGGCCCGGGTGAACAGTGCCGAACTAGGCGCGGGCGCGGGCCAACAGGCGCGGTGGCCGGCCAACGCGGGCACAATGGCCGGACGGCGCGCCTGGCGCGCGGGCGCGTTGGCCGAACGGCGTGCCCGGGCGCACGGCAAGCCCGAACGGGCGAGGTGCACGGGCTGAACGGGCAAGGCGCCGGCCACGGCCGGGCGACGCGCCCGGTCGGACGGGCACGGCACCGGCGACAGGCCACGACCGGGCGAGCGGGTACGCGGCTGGTGCGCGTGGGCAACGGCTCGGCCACGACCCGGGGGATGCTCGACCGGCGAGCTCGAGCACGGCCGGGCACGCTGCGGCCGGCGAGCTGGCTGGCCGGGTGGTTGGCGGCAAGCCGGGCTGGCCGGAACGACGGTCGGACGGGCGACGGAGGCGAGCTACGGCGGCGGGCAGCAACGGGTTGGACGGAAGCCGGGCGAGCTCGGAAGCAAGCCCTGACCGCGAGTCAGCTAAATGGCCGGCGAGCCGACCGGCTGGTTTATGACCGGTCCCGACTGGGCGACAGCCGTGTGGCGGTGAGCTAAAAGGGCGATGAAGGTCGGCCGGGCGGTGGTGAAGGAGAGAGAGGCAGGGCCGAGGAGGCGACGGCGACGAACTTGCCGGCGACGGGCGGCACTGGCGGCGGGCCGGGACGACGGCAGCAGCCAACGCTGCTGCGGCTGGACAACGCCGAGCCGCGACGGCAACGGCGGCGAGCGACACGGGACGGCGGCCTCCAGTGGCAAGCAAGGTGCGGAGGAGAAGGAGAGACCCGTCGGTCGGGGTGGTGGGCATGGCGGACGGTGAGCGCGATCGGGCGGTGCTCGACGGCCCGGACGGCGACGCGGCGGCCCGACAAGCAGCTGGCGGCCAAGGCGGCGAGGTCACCCCCGAGTTGCGTAAGGCGGAGGCGGAGCGAGAACCCTCGGGGGGAAAAAGAAGCCAACGAGGAAGAAGAAGCCGAGAAGAGAGAGAGAAAGGAAAAGAAAAGAAAAAGAAAGAGGAGAGAGAGAGAGTTGCATGGGGAAGGGGGAGGGAGACGTGCACGCAAGGGGGGAACGTGCGCGGAGGGGACGTGCTCAGCGCGGCAGAGGGAGGAGAGAGAGAGAGAGAGAGAGGGAGAGAGAGAGAGAGGGGAGAGAAAAATAAATAAACATTCAATCAAATATTAATTGCGATCCGATTGCCCAAATTCAAAATCGAAAGCGATCTACCGGTCCAAAATAAGCCTCGCATATAAAAAGGGACAAATGCCGAATTAATTAAATCAAACTATAGCGAGGGAGGTCTACTAGTCCAAATTCGCACCCGGTCAAAAACTCCCATTTTTCCATTATTCCTGACAATCTCAACGCTGGCTACGATAATATTGACACCGTCCAATTTATTTCGTCCCGAAACTCCCGAAAATCGACGCCAAGTTCGAGGTCTAAATAACGGCCAAATTCGATCGAATGCGATTCTAGCGAAATCTCAAGATTTAAAAATAATAACCGGGAGTGATCAGTTCCCGGGCGAGATTTTTACTATAAGCGCACTGACGAAATACCCGTTCTATAAATCCCAAAAATGGGTCAAAATCCGGAATGTCACAACTGTTCCCCCCTTACAAAAATTTCGTCCTCGAAATTTACAATTCAACCCAACTATTCAAACAAATGAGGGTACTGGTGTCGCATCAACTCTTCACTTTCCCACGTCGCACCTTCAGTTCCATGGTGCTCCCAAATCACCTTGACCATCGGAATTTTCTTGTTCCGCAGCACTCTTTCTATTCTGTCTTCGATCCGAACTGGCTTTTCCACATACGACACTCTGTCGTCCATGTCTATCTCTTCGTAGTTCAGCACGTGGGTCGGGTCCGGTTCATACTTTCTTAACATTGACACGTGGAATACGTTGTGCACTTGAGACAAATTTGGTGGTAGCGCGAGACGGTAGGCCAGGGTACCAATTCTCTCTAAGACCTCGAATGGGCCCACGTACCTCGGGCTCAACTTCCCTTTCTTACCAAACCGAGATAATCCTCTCATAGGCGATACCTTGAGGAAAACGTGGTCCCCCACTTGAAATTCCAAAGGCCTACGTCTCCGGTCCGCATAATTCTTTTGGCGGCTCTGAGCGGTCTTAAGCCTATCCCGAATTATCTTGACTGTTTCGACTGATTGCTGAACCAACTCGGGACCTGTGATGCTCCTCTCACCAACTTCATCCCAACAAACCGGTGTTCTGCAAGCCCTGCCATAAAGTGCCTCGAATGGTGCCATTCTGATACTTTGCTGGTAGCTATTGTTGTAGGCGAATTCCACCAAATGTAGCTGTTCCTCCCAACCACCCTTAAAATCCAAAACACATGCTCGCAGCATGTCTTCCAAGGTCTGAATCGTCCTTTCAGACTGGCCATCCGTCTGGGGATGATAGGCCGTGCTAAACTGTAACTTCGTTCCTAATGCCGCATGAAGACTTTTCCAAAAGGCGGCAGTAAATTTAGGATCCCGGTCTGAAGTGATTGTCACTGGCACTCCGTGCAGACGAACTATTTGTCGCACGTAAATCTCGGCATACCTTTCCAAGGCGAAGTCCTTTCGTACAGGTAGAAAATGTGCTGACTTTGTCAATCGGTCGACTACCACCCAAATCGAATCATGACCCCTTTGACTTCTCGGTAATCCCATTACAAAGTCCATCGTGATGTGTTCCCATTTCCACTCGGGAATTTCCAATGGCTGCAACATACCACCCGGCTTACAATGTTGTGCCTTCACTTGCTGACATGTTAAACACTTGGCCACGTGCTTGGCTACGTCCACTTTCATGCCGTTCCACCAATAATGCTGTCGCAAGTTCTGATACATTTTCGTACTACCCGGGTGAATACTGTAATTGCTACGGTGTGCTTCAGACAAAATCTCTTCCTTCAGTTCTGTATCACTGGGTACACATAACCGTCCACGGAACTTTAGAATTCCATCCTCGGATACCTGAAAATCCGATTTCCTTTTTGTGGCATCCATACTCAAAATCTTCTGAGTCTCCGGGTCCGTCGATTGTAAAGTCTTAATCTTAGTCTGTATTTCTGTTCAATCCTCGCCACTGCAAGTAGACTCGAGACATGACTCACTTCAAACTTAAATTCGAATCCCGAACTCCCTCCAACAGAGTCCACTCCTTGACCATCATATGCGCGATGCTCGATTTCCGACTCGGTGCATCCGCTACCTTATTAGCTTTTCCGGGGTGATACATAATCTCGCGATCGTAATCCTTAAGGAGTTCCATCCAACGGCGCTGTCTCATATTTAATTCCTTTTGGGAGAACAAGTACCTTAAACTTTGATGGTCCGTATAAATCTGAAATTTCTCCCCACACGTAGTGTCTCCAAATCTTAAGAGCGAAAATAATCGCGGCCAATTCCAAGTCATGCGTCGGATAGTTCTGCTCGTGTGGCCTCAACTGTCGCGATGCGTATGCCACTACTTTCCCGTGTTGCATTAGCACGCATCCTAATCCTCTCAACGACGCGTCATCAGAAATCTCATATCCTCCCGGGCCTCGACGGGATCGTTAACACCGGCGCGGTCGTCAATCTCTGTTTTTAATTCTTGGAAGCTCCTTTCGCACTTATCCGTCCATTCAAACCTCATCTCCTTCTTTAGTAACCGCGTCAACGGCGTCGCTAATGCCGAAAACTTCTCCACGAAGCGTCTATAATAACCTGCTAGTCCGAGGAAGCTCCGAACCTCGGTTACTGTTGTCGGTCTCGGCCAATTCGTGACGGCTTCAATCTTTGTCGGGTCCACCGTAATTCCTTCTCCGGATATCACATGTCCTAAAAACGCCACTTGGTGAAGCCAGAATTCGCACTTACTGAACTTAGCGTAGAGTGCGTGTTCCCTTAAGGTCCGTAGAACCTTTTCCAAATGTACCTCGTGCTCGGCGGAACTCTTTGAATACACCAGAATATCATCTATGAACACGATCACAAACTGATCTAAAAATTCCTTGAATACCCGATTCATTAAATCCATAAAGGCTGCAGGGGCGTTCGTCAGTCCAAACGGCATTACCGTAAACTCATAGTGTCCATACCTCGTCCTAAATGCCGACTTCGGCACGTCCTCCTTCTTGATCCTCAATTGGTGATAGCCAGTCCTCAGATCGATTTTTGAAAACACCGACGCCCCTTGCAACTGATCAAATAGGTCATCAATCCTTGGCAGCGGATACTTATTCTTAATGGTCACCTGGTTCAATTGTCTGTAGTCAATGCACAACCTCAAGGATCCATCCTTTTTCCTCACGAATAACACTGGCGCTCCCCATGGAGACGCACTAGGGCGAATGAAGCCTTTGTCCAACAACTCTTGCATTTGGACTTTTAATTCCTTCAATTCCGACAAAGGACATCCTATAGGGTGCTTTCGAGATCGGTTCCGTCCACAGGAGCTAACTCAATCGCGAACTCCACTTCTCGATCGGTGGCGATCCCTGAATTCCCGAGGAAAGACATCGGGAAAGTTGCACACCACGGCTATGTCTTCTAGTCTCGGCTCTCCAGCCGTCGAATCGATTACATTTGCCAGAAATCCTTGGCACCCTTCATCCAACAGCTTTGTTACCTCGAGCGATGAAATCCAGGGGATCGAGGTTCCTCCTCGGTTTCCCACAAACTCAAATCTAGGATGTCCAATGGATTAAACTGGATCACCCCGCTACTACTGATCCATAACTGACTCTGCTTGACTAGCCGATCCATACCAATAATCACATCGAAGTCATGCATACATAATACCGCCAAATCTATCCTTCCTTCTCTATCACCAATCACTATTTTACAATCGGGACACCCAAACGTAATCAGCACTTTATCATTCAGCGGAGTAGTCACACACAGCATAACATCAAGCAATTTTGGCTCAATCCCGGATAATTCAACGAATCGCTCGAGATATAAATGAATGCGACGCCCGGATCAAACAAGGCATAAGCGGATGATCACGAGAGAGGCCGACTGCGACCACGCCGGGCGCGTCCCGAGCCTCCTCCTTGCCATTGCATATACCCGTCCTTGGGCCGGTGGCCGATTCTGAGTGGCCGGCTGGATAGCTCTAATTTGATTTCCATTCCGAGGCGGCGGCGGCGGCAGAAGTGCAGGTGACCCGGCCTGCTTGTTGTTTGGACATTCTCTCATCTTATGGCCCATTCCACCACATGTAAAACATGCTCCGCCCCTATTTGGGCAAGGTCCATTCCCGTGTTTTCCACCACACAACCTACACGGGGCGTTCTGGTAACGGTTTGGCTTCCCGATATTCCTCCGAGCGGGTGGAACGAAGCGACTATTTCCCGTCATGGGTCCTTTCCCCAGTTGACGGTTGTCCCTAGCCGGGGCATACCGCGATCCAGAAGCGGCAGCTCGATCCATCTGATCTCGCTCAATTGCTCGAGCCCTTTCATATATCTCATTGTAGCCTCTCAAGTTCAACGAGATCATCCGGCGCGAAGGTCCGGCTTCAAACCCATCCCGAACCTCCTAGCTTTGTCCATCGGGTCCTCCACCATCCTAGGGGCAAATTTGGATAGTCTTGCGAACTCGGCCTCATACTGATCTACCGATCTCTGACCTTGGCGGAGCCCCATAAATTCAGCCAATTTCTGTTCTCGGGCTCTTTCCGAGAAATACTTGCCATTGAAGGTCTCGGTAAAAACAATCCAATTCGGGGCGGTACCAGCGGGGAACACTTGACCCCTGGTGGCCCTCCACCAATCACTTGCATTATTCTCAAGCCGATAAACCGCTAGCGTCACTTTCTCTTCCTCGGTACCCCAAAGACCTCAAAAGCTTTCTCTAGCTCTTCTACCCATCTTGGTGCAGCCTCGGGTCGCCTCTCCCATCAAACTTCGGGGGTTTCAACCTCAGAAATTGCTCAACTAGCTTGGACATCGGCCTGTTCGCATTTACTCGCACTATACCCGGATTTCCACTAATCACATTATTCCCCTGATTTCCATTATTCCCTATGATCTCACCGGGCAATGCAGCAGCCGACGCCGCGCTCCTTTCTCCCGTCCGTCTACCCGATAATAATCCCGCTTCCTCAAGTACCCTCCACACTTCATCCAATCTGGATCCCCACAACTCCAACTTGCGGGGCTATACGACCTCGACCTCGACCTCTACCTCGACCTCTACCTCGACCTCGACCGCTCATCTTACCGGTCCTCACAAGGCTCACCTGCTAAATTCCACGCAGGAATTAGAAACCTAGGCCAACTACACCAGTCTAAGCCCTAGGCAGTGCATCACAACACATTTCATTAAGCAGGCAGCCAACCACAACAACACCCAATCACAACCAACAGAGTTCATGCACTTACCTCAAGTCCTGACGCACCTGCACCTCACATAATATTGCATAAAAACCACTCAGCAATCACAATCATACAGTCTGGGGTACGCATGGCCAACAAGTCTCCCTAACTAGCTACCCCAAAGTCATCGCTCCTTATCACTCCAAGCTTCGACCATCTTGGTTCGAGCTGACCTTGCTCTGATACCAAATCAACGGGGATGTCACGCCCCGCACCCTACGAGCGCGTGATCATCCCGCGATGGTCGATCATTGAACGCGACGTCCCAGGACTCGTCGCCGACCCAAATGAAACACCCAACAATAAAAGCAAGCGGAAGCGAAACTAATTAACCCAGACAATAAACAACGACAAAGGGATAGTGCGAAACAATAATTGCATACCATCATAAAATAGTCACTATACAAAACGATAACTCAGACTACCAATTTAGAACCACAGTTTTCAAAAGGGGGGCGGTGGTTGACAAACTTATCTCCTCTACAAAAGGTACTCAAAAGACAGGGTAAATGATCTATTCTTCAATCCCTGTGGTGCTCTGGCGGCGTCTCCGAATCGATTACGGTCGCGGATCTGAAATGGTTATATAATAACCGTGAGAACGAGTCTCAATAAGCAACCCCCTAAACCCCACGTAGGCCAATGCGTACCCAGACAAGTCATACATGCAATCTACCCCATAACATATAAAATTCACGTCATTGTACTTACCTCGTCATCAAGTCCATGCCAACTCTACACGTTAGTCGTCACGTGATAAGGCAATAATATTAATTAAATAACACATCACAAGTCGCTCAAACACCAACCACGCTTTCACTCAATCACTCCAACTAATTCAACCAACAATTCAATCACACTCAATTCGCATGCGTGGCCGAGCAACTTTCTCACGACCTCCCGGGTCCTTTCACACGGCCCGCGTCAACACGCCTCGAGCCAGCCCTCGATCAAGCCGGGCTCGGTCCCGCGTAACCACGCCTCGGGACATTTCTCTCGACCCGTGTAACCACGCCTCGAGTCCTTACTTGCCTTTCTAGCCACACCCGCGTAACCACGCCTCAGGTTGGCAGCCCTCAGATCAAGCCGGGCTCAGTCCCGCGTAACCACGCCTCAGGACATTTCTCTCGACCCGCGTAACCACGCCTCAGGTCCTTACTTGCATTTCTAGCCACACCCGCGTAACCACGCCTCAGGTTGGCAGCCCTCAGATCAAGCCGGGCTTCGTCCCTCACTGGACATTTCACACTTTCCCACGACCCGCGCTACTGCGCCTCAGGTCAGCCCTCAGATCAAGCCGGGCTTTTCTCATGCACATGCACCACAATACAAAATTCACCATGCTCTTAGTCATATAAATCAATTTCAATCACCACCCATTCACCAATGTTAATCTAGCACGCCACATCAGTCAACTCAATTCATGCTCCCGACATCGGTCCACCGACCCGACATTCAAGTCAACACATTCAATAAATTCCAATTCACCCACAAGCGCCACGACAATTCAGTCATGCTATTTACCTCAGTCAATCACTAAATTAGCCACACAATTATCACCACAATAATTCATCAATTAGGCACACTCAATCTAATTAGCCCATGCCTAAATTAATTCCTAACCCGGTACTAATCACATCCTAAACAAGTCTAAAAATACCCAAAGTACTAGGTAGGATTTAGGAAGTCACTTACTTGGTTTTGGCCCGGAGAAAATCGGCTCGGGCCTAAAATGGCCCGGGTGAACAAGTGCCGAACTAGGCGCGGGCGCGGCCAACAGGCGCGATGGCCGGCCAACGCGGCACAATGGCCGGACGGCGCGCCCGGCGCGCGGGCGCGTTGGCCGAACGGCGTGCCCGGGCGCACGGCAAGCCGAACGGGCGAGGTGCCCCGGCTGAACGGGCAAGGCGCCGGCCACGGCCGGGCGACGCGCCCGTCGGACGGGCACGGCACGGGCGACCGATGCCACGACGGGCGTAGCGGGCACGCGGCTGGTGCGCGTGGCAACGGCTCGGCCACAACCCGGGGATGCTCGACCGGCGAGCTCGAGGCACGGCTGGGCACGCTCGGGCGGCGTGCTGGGCCGGGCCGGTGGTTGCCGGCAGCATTGGCCAGGGCCGGAACGACGGTCGGATAGCTGGCAGAGCGACTACGCGGCGGGTGCAGCAGCTGGTTGGCGGGCGAGCGAGCTCTGGGGCAAGCCGACCGTGGCCGGCTAGCTGGCCTGGGCGAGCCGACCGGCTGGTCATTAAGGATTGTGCCCGGCGACGGCGAGCGGTGGCGGTGAGCTAAAAGGGCGATGAAGGTCGGCCGGGGCGGTGAGGGTGAAGGAGAGAGAGGCTGGGGCTGAGGGAGGCGACGGCGACGAACTTGCCGGGCGACGGGCGGCACGGCGGCGGCTGGGACGACGGCAGCGACGGCCAAGCGCGGGCTGGACAAAGCCGAGCGCGACGGCAACGGCGGCAAGCGACACGGGACGGCGGCTCTGCCGGCAAGCCGGGTGCGGAGGAGAAGGAGAGACCGCCGGTCGGGGTGGTGGCTGGCGGACGGTGAGCGGCGATCGGGCGGTGCCTGACGGCCGGACGGCGACACGGCGGCCCGACAAGCAGCGGCAGCGCGCGGCGAGGCAGTCCAGTCGGCGAGTGGCGAGAAGGCAGAGGCGGAGCAGGAACCAGGTCGGTGGGGGAAAAGAAGCCAACGAGGAAGAAGAAGCCGAGAAGAGAGAGAGAAAGGAAAAGAAAAGAAAAAGAAAGAGGAGAGAGAGAGAGTTGCATGGGGAAGGGGGAGGGAGACGTGCACGCAAGGGGGGAAACGTGCGCGGAGGGGACGTGCTCAGCGCGGCAGAGGGAGGAGAGAGAGAGAGAGAGAGAGAGAGAGAGAGGGGGGGGGAGAGAAAAATAAATAAACATTCAATCAAATATTAATTGCGATCCGATTGCCCAAATTCAAAATCGAAAGCGATCTACCGGTCCAAAATAAGCCTCGCATATAAAAAGGGACAAATGCCGAATTAATTAAATCAAACTATAGCGAGGGAGGTCTACTAGTCCAAATTCGCACCCGGTCAAAAACTCCCATTTTTCCATTATTCCTGACAATCTCAACGCTGGCTACGATAATATTGACACCGTCCAATTTATTTCGTCCTGAAACTCCCGAAAATCGACTGCCAAGTTCGAGGTCTAAATAACGGCCAAATTCGATCGAATGCGATTCTAGCGAAATCTCAAGATTTAAAAATAATAACCGGGAGTGATCAGTTCCCGGGCGAGATTTTTACTATAAGCGCACTGACGAAATACCCGTTCTATAAATCCCAAAAATGGGTCAAAATCCGGAATGTCACATGATCTCTGTATGGGCATGGGTCGGCGACGATTCCTGGGACGTCGCAATTTATTGACCGAAGGTGGGATGCTCACGCTTCGTGGGGTACGGGGGGTGACACTAAACAGATCAGAGCCATTTCCTCGAAGTTGGTATGCGGTCTTCAGTGAAAATAAGCCCATGTGTTCATGCCAATTACATATCTTGGTCCATACTTAAGCACCATAGTTTTCCAAAGTTCTACTATTATTAATAGATCTAATATTACTTTTTGCTGGTTCACTTGTTTGTTCGTGTAATTAAATATCTCTTGAGCGGTCATGTAGTAAATTATTATATAGCAAGGAAACTTCTCCGAGGTTGGGGATGAAATTTCGAGGAAGCCACCAAAGTTGTTGGTCAGTTTGTGCAATAATTAAGTCCACTAGGACCTGCACTGATCTACCATATTTACTACTCCTGTCAGCCACAGAGAAGCTTCGGTCAATCTGACAGTCCAAATAACGCGGTGGTTCGCGGTCTTCAGTGAAAATAGATCGTGTGTTCACACCTTTAGATGTCTTGGTCCATCCTCAAGCACCACCATTTACCAAAGTACTAATTAAAGTCATGCATCTCTGTCTTCCAGTATAAGAATAAATCGATAACAAGATCAAGTGGGGAACGAACTACACGGTAAAACATTGTTCCAAATCTTAAGCTAGTAGTAGTTGATGATTGTTGAACCCCATCGTCCATGGCTTCTTCATCGACACCTAAAAGGATTTACGGCATCTTCATGAGTTTCAAAGGCACGGACGTGTGCAACAACTTTGTAGGCGATCTCTACAAAGCGTTAGTCCATAATGGAATATACACTTTCTAGGATAGCGAAGAAAGGAATGGAGACCAAATATCGCCGGTGTTTATGAAGGCTATCGAAGGATCGTGCATCACAATCATCGTTTTCTTAAAGGATTACGCATCCTCACAGTGGTGCTTGGAAGAGGTGGCGAAGATTATGGAGTGCAAGGAGCAGAAGGACCTTAGCGTTCTACCAGTGTTTTATAAAGTGCACCCAAGAGAAGTGAGAAGGGGCAGAGAGAGTTATGGGAGAGCTCTGGTTAAGCATGTGTCCAAATTCGGGAAGGATTCGGAGAAAGTGAAGAGATGGAGAAAAGTTCTTTTTGATGCCGGTAGATTGTCCGAATGGCATTTGAATGATGGGTAAGTTGAGTAGAGTTCATATTTTGTGTAAGAAACTAGTCTTTACAGGTAAGTATAAAGACTGTTTGTAAAAAAAAAATGAATCAACACACACATGATTGAAAGCATAAAATTTTAAAACTTGATCGACCAATGGACAAAATGTTAAGTAGTGTTATTTCACATACCCATTTTTCAAGGAGTACGAAAGTTCGCAATGCTTGATACAAGATAATTAGTGTGTACAGGCCATGTAAGGTAATGACATCGTTCTTCGGGTATTTAACAGTTTTCGAATCTAAATCTTACCCACCTTTCAAAGTCCTAAATAGCCCTTTTTGATTAAGGGTGTAGATAAATCACATAGAACAGTCAAATGGAAAAATAATTAAACCGCATGTATAAATCAAAAGAACACGAATAACTTGGATGACTAGAAGTTGAACCCTGACCTTGTTTTGATTGGTATAGAGCTCTTGGAGTTCTAAGTTGACTCAGTGGGAATAAATATTGTTTTGGCTGTGATTCTATGAAAATGTGAGCACTCGCTTTGTCATTGTTAGCTAGTTATTGCTCGTTATTTGCATATTCAAATCCCTAAAATGATGGGCTCGTTATTTGCATATTCAAATCCCTAAAATGATGCTACAACTTCTTTTTCTGTTTATGTTAGCGACGAGTCAGAGCTTATACAAGAAATTGTGGAGAAGATCTCCACTTACCGAGCCCGAACACCTATGCATGTTGCTAAGTATCCAGTTGGGATAGATTCCCGAGTTGTTAAGCTGAAAACAATGTTAAACCTTGAGTCGATGATGATGTTCTCATGGTGGGATTGTGGGGACAGGGAGGCATAGGAAAGAAGACTTTAGCCAAAGCCGTTTATAATGATATTTTTAGACAATTCGAGAATTCATGTTTTTTGGCGAATGTTCGAGAAGTTCCAAAAAATTGTAAGGATTTAGTTACTTTGCAAGAAAAATTACTATTTGAGACATTAGCACTGAAAGAAAGATTAGCAGTGTCCAATGTTGATAGAGGTATTAATCTAATACAAGAAAGACTTTGTCACAAAAAAGTTTTCCTAATCCTTGATGATGTGGATGACTCGCGCCAATTAAATGCTTTAGTTGGAGAAGGCAAATGGTTTGGTAATGGGAGTAGGATCATCCTTACCGCAAGAGATAAACATTTGCTAACTGGTCACGAAATATATGAAGATCATGTTTTTCATGTTGAAGCACTAGATTACAGTGAAGCTCATGAGCTGCTTAGTAAGCATGCTTTTCTAACGCACGAACAATTAAAAATTAGGACAGATGTGGTGGACAGTGTTCTGAATCATGCTAAAGGCCTTCATCTAGCACTTGAGGTGTGTGACATCCCGAATTTCGGCCCATTTTTGGGATTTATAAAACGTGTAATTCGTCAGTGCGCTTCCCTGGAACTGATCACTCTCGGGTTCTTGTTTTTAAAATAGAGATTTTGCTAGAATCGCACTCGATCGAATTTGGCCGTTATTTAGACCATGAACTTGGCAGTCGATTTTCGGGAGTTTCAGGACGAAATAAATTGGACGGTGTCGATATTATTGTGGCCGAGCGTCGGTATGACCCGGAATATATGAAAAGTGGAATTTCGATCGAGTGCGAATTTGGACTAGTAGACCTCCCTCGTAGTGTGTTTTGAGTTATTTTATTTTGGCCATTTGTCCTATAATATTAATTTGGATTTTTACGGATCGTTAGATCGTTTTTCGATTTTGAACCGTGTCCGTTGGATCGCACTCGAGTGCGCATTGACTTTTTGGCTCTCTTCTCTCTCTCTCTCTCTCCGCGCGCACGTTTCTTTTTCCCCCAAACGCGTCCGTCCTCTCCTTCTCTCTCCTCATTAAGCGTCCGCCCCTCCTTTCTCTCTCTCTCTCTCTCTCTTTCCCCTCCGGCCGCGCACGTTTCCCTCCATGCAGACGTCCCTTCATGCACGTTTCTTCCCCTCCTTCTGTCAGACTCTCTCTCCTCTTTCCTTTCTTTTTTTTCTTTTCTTCCTTCTCTTCCTCTTCATCTTCCTTTCTTCACTTTCCGCCCGACTAGTTCTGCTCTTGCTCGACCAGTCCTCAGCCCGGCCCCCGCGCAGTGCCGTCCGTCCGCCGTCGTGCCACCCCGGCTCCACCCTAGTCGAGCCGCGCCACCACCCGTCGCCGCTTGACCTCCATTTCCGGCTCACCCGAACTGCACGCGGGCGTCGCCTTTGCCCGAACCAGCGGACGCCGCCTTATGCCCAGCCGCTTCTTGCCGCCCGCCGCTGCGCATCGTCCACCCTGGCTCGCCCATCGCCGCCCCCGACCGCCGCCGGTTCGACCCCCCTGAGCCCCCAGCTCGCCCCCTCTCGCCACCACTACCCCTGCTTTCTTCCTCTCCCCTACAGTCTCTGTTGCCGCCGTCGTGTCGCCTCGCCGGCCAGCCCGGCCAAGCCCGGTCGGCCGGTCGGCTCGCCCGGCTAGCCCGGCTACGCCGGCCAGCTTGCTACAGAGCTCGCCCGGCCCGCCGACCAGCTGGCTTGCCCGCCGTCGTAGCTCGCCTCCGTCGGCTGTTCGACCGTCGTCCCAGCCCAGCCCAGGCTTGCCGCGGCCCAGCCAGGTTCGCCGGCCGAGCATGCCCAACCGTGCTTGAGCTCGCAGTTCGAGCGTCCGGGCAGTATGGCCGAGCCGTTGCCCACAGCGCACCGGCCGCGCGCCCGCTTCCATATTGTCGCCTATCGCCGTGCCCGCCTTGACCTTGGGCGCGTCGCCCGTCCAGCCCAGGCTGTCGCCCAGCGTGTTGCCCATTCCGCCCGGCCGTGCGCCCCGGGCACGCCGTTCGGCCACCGCGCCCGCGCGCCAGGCACGCCGATCGGCCATTGTGCCCGCATTGGTCGGCCACCGCGCCCGTGTGGCTCGCGCCCGCGCCTAGTCTGCACTGTTCACCCGGGCCATTTTGGGCCCGAGCCGACTTTTCCCGGGCCAAACCTAGTAAGTGACTTCCTAAACCCTACCTAGTACTTTGGGTATTTTTAGACTTGTTTAGGATGTGATTAGTATCGGGTTAGGAATTAATTTAGGCGTGGGCTAATTAGATTGAGTGTGCCCAATTTATGAATTATTGTGGTGATAATTGTGTGGCTAATTTAGTGATCGACTGAGGTAAATAGCATGACTTGAATGTCGGGTCGGTGGGCCGATGTAGGGAGCATGAATTGAGTTGACTGATGTGGCATGCTAGATTGACATTGGTGAAAGGGTGGTGATTGAAATTGATTTATATGACTAAGAGCATGGTGAATTTTGTATTGTGGTGCATGTGCATGAGAAAAGCCCGGATCGATCGGAGGGCTGAGCCTGAGGCGTGTTTACGCGGGCTGTGAAAGGTGAGTTAGACCTGAGGCGTAGGTTACGCGGGTCATTGGAAAGGGAAAAATGTCCTGAGGCGTGGTTACGCGGGACGAAGCCCGGCTTGATCTCGAGGGCGGACCCGAGGCGCGATAGCGGGTCGTGGGAAAGTGTGAAATGTCCGGTGAGGGACGGAGCCCGGCTTGATCGAGGGCGACCGAGGCGCAGATAGCGCGAGTCGTGGAAAGTGTGAAATGTCCAGTGAGGACGGAGCCCGGCTTGATCCCGAGGGCGACCCGAGGCGCAGATGCGCGGGTCGTAGGAAAGTGTGAAATGTCCAGTGAGGGACGGAGCCCTGCTTGATCTGAGGGCTGACCTGAGGCGCAGTAGCGCGGGTCGTGAGAATGGGCCTGAGGCGCAGTGGCGCGGGCAGTGTGAAAGGACCTGGGAGGTCGTGAGAAAGTTGGCTGGACCACGCATGTTGCATAGTGTTTGATTATGAGGTGAATACTTGCTAGGCATGGTATGGGACGTGCCCAAGTGGTTTTACCTTATAATCGAGACACGCGCGAGTGTTATTGTATGATGCATGGGAAATTTCCTTGTGTGATCGAATATGAGCTCTGTTGGATGCATTAATGTGATTTGACTAATGTACGGTGTGGGCATGTGATTGGATGGCGAGTAAGTCCATTGATGTGAATTATATATAAGTTATCGGTTAGATTGCATGTTACAACTTGTCTGGGTACGCATTGGCCTATGTGGGGTATAGGGGGTTGCTTATTGAGACTCGTTCTCACGGTTATTATATAACCATTTTCAGATCTGCGACCGTGATTGATTGGAGACGCCACCAGGGTATCTCGGGGATGGAGGACGGGTCAAGTTACCCCATATTTTGTGTGCCCCTCTTTTGTATAGCGAAGTAGGATACCCCACCACTATTCCCTTTTGATGTTGTGTATTTGGAATTATTATTTTGTGCTTATCCCTTTGACATATTTTATTGTGCAGGTTGTTTTAAATTTGCTTTCGCTTGCCTTTATCGTTGGGTGTTTCGTTTGGGTCAGCGACGCGTCCTGGGACGTCGCGTTCAATACGACCGTTGAAGGGGTGTCGCGAGCCCGTTGGGGTCCGGGGCGTGACAAGGTGCTGGGTTCCTTCTTATGTAATAGAAGCAAAGATGCAGGGGAAAGAACACTAAATAAACTTTCTAGGTTTCCTAGCAAAAACATTAATGATGTGCTCAAAATAAGTTATGATGGACTATAGGAAAATGAGAAAGAGATTTTTCTCCATATTGCTTGCTTCTTTAAGTGAAGAAACACTAAGTACATAAAGAAAGTTCTCAACAGTTGTGATTTTGAGGCAAATAGGATTAGAAATTCTCATTGAGAGGTCATTGGTAAGAACTCATTTTGGAATCCTAGAAATGCATGACTTGATTCAACTCATGTGAATGGATATTGTGAACCAAGAATTTCGTGATGATCCTGGGAGATGCAGTAGACTATGGCTATATGATGATGTTCTGTCACGCGACATGAAAAGACTTGCAAATACGATCAAAATTCTACTGCTTATCTTTGACTATAATTACCAAATATGCATAACTTAAATCGTCTTTTATATACGGGGAGATTGTGCCATAAAAGCCATAGTATTGGACCTACATGAGCCAAAAGAGATATGTATCGATCCTGATGCTTTTACAAAAATGAGAAGGTTGAGATTGCTCATCTTGAGAAATGTGCATAATTTTTTCAAGGTCCTGTGTGTCTTCCTAATTGGCTAAGATGGTTCAAGTGGCCTGGAACTCTAAGGATGCCAGAATTTTCCTCTGGTCCAAAGAAATTAGTTGGACTTAATATGAGCAAAGCCAATATCTCGGTAGTGGCAAAACAATTGAAGGCGAGCATTTACTTATGTAGACCTTTTTATTATCCACCTCATTTGTATGTGTACATGTGTATTATATGTACTAGAGCACTAAATGAAGTGGTGTTCCCCTGTTTTAGAAGCCACTTCTCTATTTTTCTTCTAAACAACCCTAATTACTTGCGTTGGAAATATGTTTACAAAATTGGCATTTGAGAATTTAAGTGAAAATTAATACACAATACAAAGAAATTTTATAAACATATGCAGCAGAAAAAGATATTTCAAGATTTGAATCTTTTTATGAAGCCATTGCATCATAAGAAAATTCAATTTTCAATATATAACTATTTGAGAGACTAAATAAAATAACCAATTTCGTGTATTTGTCCATGGGTATATAATATTTGTAAAATAAGTAACTGAGCATAATTGATGGAAAGAAAGACAAAACCAATTGATATTGTGTATAAAGTAAAATGTGTAATGAGAAGTTGGCTGAGTAGTCAAGCGTTTGATTTGGATGTGACAAATCAAATATCATAATCATAACATCTTCTACTTAAAGTAACCTTAGAGGTTAGATAGTAATCAAGGGGGTAAGTACAGCGCAAGTGCCATAACTTTTGTACGGAGGACACTTAAGTGCCATAACTTTTTTTGGTTCACTTGAGTGCCATAACTTAAAAAAATGATCACCTACGTGCCACTTACGAGCTGATTGTGAGGGCCCGAAACCGCGGCTTTCCGGTCGAACGGTGACCTTCCGCGAGGCGATCACCACCAGCTTGAAGAGGGGGTGTCGGTGAATCATTCAATGGCCTCCGTTCGTCTCGAAATTTCCGTTTAGCCTCCGTTGACGAAGGTAAAAATGCTTCGTAGTCACACAAATCGAGCCACCGACACCCCCTCTTCAAGGGTGGTGGTGATCGCCTCGCCGGGAAGATCACCGTTCGGCCGGAAAAGCCGCGGTTTCGGGCCCTCACGACCAGCTTGTCGAGGGGTTGGTTGTGAGGCCCGAAACCGTGGCTATTCCGGTTGAACGGTGACCTTCCCAGATGAGGTGAACACCACCGATTGAAGAGGGTTGTCGGTGAATCATTCAATGGCCTCCGTTCGTCTCGAAATTTCCGTTTAGCCTCCGTTGGCGAAGGTAAAAATGCTTCGTAGTCACACAAATCGAGCCACCGACACCCCCTCTTCAAGCTGGTGGTGATCGCCTCGCCGGGGAAGGTCACCGTTCGGCCCAGGAAAAGCCGCGGTTTCGGGCCCTCACGACCAGCTTGTCGAGGGGTTGGTTGTGAGGGCCCGAAACCGTGGCTATTCCGGTTGAACGGTGACCTTCCCGAGTGAGGTAAACACCACCCAGTTGAAGAGGGTTGTCGGTGAATCATTCCATGGCCTCCGTTCGTCTCGAAATTTCCGTTTTAGCCTCCGTTGACGAAGGTAAAAATGCTTCGTAGTCACACAAATCGGCTCGATAAATGTGTGACTACGAAGCATTTTTACCTTCGTCAACGGAGGCTAAAACAGAAATTTCGAGATGAACGGAGGCCATGGAATGATTCACCGACACCCCCTCTTCAAGTTGGTGGTACTACGCCTCGCCGGGAAGGTCACCGTTCAGCCGAAAAAGCCGCGGTTTCAAGCCCTCACGATCAGCTCGTAAGTGGCACTTAGGTGATCATTTTTTTGAAAGTTATGGTACTCAAGTGAGCCAAAAAAAAGTTATGGCACTTAAGTGTCCTCCGTACAAAAGTTATGGCACTTGCGCTGTACTTATCCCGTCATCAAGTGATGGAGCCTTACCTAATGTAGGTAAATGGCAGGACTTGTCCTGCATCAATAGAATTAGCTCAGTCCAAGGTTTGAATGCATTGCACTGTAAAACAAGGCATTCTTAAATGCTTAAATCAGTTCTTAAGGAGTAGCCTTTCTTAGTAGACGAAATAAAATATTTACTAGAAACTTTGCCAGTAATGCGTGTGTCTTTAGAAATAATTTGATATACAGGATGTAGCGTCCCAAGCATGCCCCACTCTGGGTATTCGTAATTATTTTTATCATTTATAAATTTGTTCGCATGCGGAAGAAATTTCTTTTAAGGCCAATATTTAGAGCATGAATTATTTAAAAGCAAGCCTGACATTATGAAAGACAAAACTAGCACCGAATTGAATTGTTTCTTTATTTATCAACACGGATGATATACAAGCGAGAAGATCCCTTCTTGGGGAGACTATCACTACGAGTCACCCATATTGGGTCCATCTATACAGTTTCGCATATTGGTATCATCCAAAAGGTGTCACCCTACATCCGACACTATCTCCCAAAAAGTACCAAGTAGTGTCGTCCAAATATGATTCCCTTACTCTGCTTGCCTTCCCGCGTACCCCACTCTCTCTACCCCGCCATCAACACCGCCGCCATTGCTGCCATCCACTGGGTATTTGATTGGCCCCACCAAGCTACCACCCACGTCCATAAATATCGAGACAAAGCGTAGGGGCACCCGGTGTCTAGATAGACCCACATCCATCCAAAGGGTGGCATCGTAGCGTACCAACATGACCATCGGAAAATCAAGGCGATGAAAAGGGTGAGGCAGCCCTCGAACTTATCAGGGGCTCCGAAGAAGGTACCCGGGGTCACTGGCGGTGGGAGACTATAATTAATAAGAGTGAGCCATAACTCAACTAGGGAACATCTATCACCCTATACTAAGGGAACAACAATGTGCACATCAGTCAACATAGACATGACAAATACCAACTTGGACATACCAGATGAGGCAGACATACCTTGTTGCGCACATTCTATTAATCATTCCAAAGATGATGGTTTAACATTGACCATAACGAATAATCGCATCATTCGAGACATGCGCACACAATTCAACACTTGCATGGGTATCATTTCCTCACTCCAAGTCGCATGCCCGGTGCGCTTGCCGGCTATGCAAAGAGGAACACTCCGGTGCAGCGGGGTTCGGTGCACACTCGATCGCTGTCTTGTGTACATCAAAATTCTCAATGGCCCGCGAGGCTTCGTGATCCACCGACCATGGCATCCCGATTACACTCCCGAGGCATCTAGGGAAAAATCCTCCTAGGCATCTGGTTCTCACAACCAGGCATCTTGCCTTCCCTTCGGCTCCTTGGGGCATTATCGGTCCGTAAACCGACGGCATTCAATAACCCAGCAAGCCACACATATAATCAACTCATGCAATCCACAGATCACCAACAACAATTAATCTTTTTCAATGTCACACAAACAACAACACAACAATCAATCCTTTCTAGCATCACTTGCCGGTTACAAGCTTATTTATGAATTTGGCCTCACTTGCCCCATCATTTGACATCCAATCAAGGTATATCATATCTTATTTGAAAGGTCAGAATGTTTATATTCTATCTCCAGAAGACATCAAATCGAGATTCCCACGTCTTCACCTAGAAATTAGTGAATCTTTGAAAAAAGGGTAAAACTGGGCAGCTTTGCACCGTTTTCAAAATCGGATTAAAATAAGTAGTAAATGAACTTCAAAAATTATAAATTTTGAATATGTCACAGAAGACACCTTGATAAACAATTGTCATGAAGAATAGTCTAAATCTTTTTGTAAATAGCTCGTTCGAAATATTAAAGTCAGACCAAAAACTGGCCCGCTGGAACAGAATGATTGAACTGCAAGAAATACTCGTTTCGCAAATCAAAACTTTTCAAAACACTTCGAAATTTTTATACGTCGTAGAAATTGATTTCCTAAACAACTTTTGTGAGGGAAGTATGTCAAATTTCGAACTGGAATTTTTATAAAAATTCGAGAAGACATATAGGTCACTGATTTTACTGCACTGGACAGATTTAACATGGTAAGAAATAGGGTCTTCGTGCAACCCATTTGAACTCATAAAAATATGAATTTAAAGTATGTTATATTCCAAGATGTTTTGAACAACTTTCATGAATAAAATTTCCCCAAATTCGTTCCGTAAAAATCTATATAAAAATGGAAAATGGTAAAGGTACAGCAGTACCAATTCTGGAAATCAAGTCAAAAGTTCAACAAGTAACCCAAAACTTAACCACACGAATTTTTGTTCATGAAACTCCCAAACCAGAAGCTGACCTCCACATACACCATTCATCTCCATCAATATCCCGAATCTATGATCAATTCGACATGCAACTGGCTCCTAGTTTAGAATAGGGAGGCAGAATTCCACTTGCCTCGACGTCGATTGAATTTGGCGCTGTTCTGGCAAAGAAGGGAGTGCCAAGTGTCTCGGCTTCTGGTCGCGCTTCCTCGGTTCGTGGCTCACAGGTTTCGTCGGCACGAGAATCTTCCGGGCGGTCCTGCGGCTGGTTGGACGGGCGGAACAGGCGAGCAACGCCGTGGATTTGTCGTGGAAGGAATCGAGCCGCAACGAGCAGAATGAAACAAGATGAGCAGGGGGAAACCGGCAGAATTGACCGAGAGGGGAAAGTTAATCGGTAATTACAAGGGGATGAAAATAATTTCCCCCTCTTGCATGTAGGAATTGGGTGGCTTGTGGGGGTGTTGGCATGTGGCTTAAAGGGTTTCAATCGTGGCAAGTGAAGAGAACTGAAGAAGCGGCTGATGTGGCGGCAATTGAAGGAAGGAGGAGGTGGCGGATTAGGTGGTGTTCTAGTGAGAAAGAACAATGGCGTGGCATGATGTTGGAAGGAAGAAGTGGCAGAAGGTGGCTAATGTTTGGGGATCAACGTGGCGTGCTTAGGAGAAAGAAAATGGGGGTGGTGGTGTTCATGTAGGAAGGAAGGATGGCGTGGAAATTGCAATTGCAGAAGACTATGTTGACCGTGACCATTGGATGTATGAATTCGGCACAGATGGCATTGACGTGCACGAATTCGGCTAGATGGAACACGTGACTAAAACTCGTAATGTAACGAAGGACATTGTAAGGTCAAAGCGGTTAGTTTGTAAAAACGATATTACGGATGAAAAGATAGGTAGTTGTAGAGGGATCTTGTGGTGGTGGTTACGTAATAATATCCGAGTCTTTCGAAGTTGGTGCTTCCGTAGCTCATCGATACTTATTCAAATTCCCACGTAACGTTTCGTTACGTACGTTCGTTAGACGGACTGACGAACGGAATTTTTGGGATGTCACACCCAGCTCGCACCTCACGCTGGTTCTTTGCTGCCTAGAGCCCCAAGTCTACTAAGCAGCGGGCAGAGGGCCCTGTACAATATCCCTATGATGCTGTGCAATGGCCCAATGGCCTTGAGTAAGGCCCTAGGTCCCTTGTGCTTCCATTTTTTCTATTTAAATAGGGGGTCAAATGCTCATTTTTTTTCAAGGTAAATTATTTTGGTAAGACTCCTTATGTATTTTGAAGATGACAAAACATTTTATGTGAAGTTATATGTGTTTTTGAGTGCGCGGACAAATTGTTTTCTATATATACAAGTTTATATGCATATGATGTTATCAACAGGATGTCTATGCTATTGGAGAATTTCCTTCCTCTGCAAATAGAGAATAAGATGCTTAGTGGAAACTGTTAAGTTTGGAAGAACCTTTAGATATTGGTGAGCACGCAAGGTAACTGGGATCATTGAGGTGATTGGACGGACCAAATATTAGGTAAGTTCATCAATATTCTTGGGAGGACCTAAGTGTAGAGGGTGAACATGTCGAGATTAGGTGAAATCGCCAAGTTTGGATGTATCGCGTTGTAAAAGAAGTTTACATTATCGATGGAGTGGACAATACTCCAAGTACACGGAAATAAAGACCTAACTCTAAATGGATTTAACTCAAATTCTAATAGATACTTTGAAGCCAATTAATTCAGGCCTTAGAATTCGCGAGAGATATTGTGGAAAGTAAGATGGAGATTGATATCTTTGACTAAGCAGAGGGTGTGTCACTTAACTTCGTAGAGGCAGTTTGATCCCTTTTGGGCAACATTTATTTATTAATTAATTTATTAATTTAATGTAAATAGCCCCTATGACTGTGCATAGCGTTTTCATCCGACGTCAATTTGACACTATTTTCATGTCCCTAGAAAAGCTTGTGACTCAAATCAGATTTCCGAGAATTGGGCCAAACAAATGGTTCTGGTGGAAAGTTAATATATTTTCTTCAATAAAAATCCGATCCAAGTGATTATTGGGGTTTCGAAAAACTTATGACTTGATATTTAAGATGAAATTAATCAATCGGGTCAAATCACAAAAGTTTTGACACCTCACAATCGAGCAACTATGGTTAAAAGTTGCGATATCTTGAGAATCGGCCGTTCAACTTCAGCAAATTGGATATTGTTGGAAAATATAATTATATCCTTGGATAACACCAAGCCAAATCTATAAAGCAGTGCATTCAAAATTTCATGGTGACAGACTCCCACTCCAGTGGGAAATTCTTGATTTCAAATTTATCGAAGCAGTGAGTGTTGGAAAAAACATAAACTTAGTTAAAATTACGAACGGTTGGTATAAGCAGGGGTGTGATCTGCAAGAGCAACAACGCTCAATTTGCCCGCATCAAATATCAAATATCATAATCACAACATCTTCTACTTAAAGCAATCTTGGAGGCTAGATAGTCATCAAGTGATGGAGCCTTACCTAATAGGGGTGAGCACGGTTCCAGGGTAGAACCGGAAACCGAAACACCCGAACCGGCGGGTAAGATTCGGTTCCCGGTTCTAGGGTGAGCGGTTCCGGTTCTCGGTTCAATTTTTAGGAACCGGAACCGGAACCGGAACCGATGCTCTTCCTAGTAAAAAATAAAAACCTAACTTTTCTTCACAAATTTCTCTCTCGGTTGCTCCTCCGTTGCGCCCTCTCTCCCACTCCCCTTACTGACTCGACAAGACCCTCTCGCCTCTCCTCGCTCCGTTTGGCGTCCGCCTCGCTCTTCTCTGTCTTCATCAACCACGGTCCAGCTCATCCACGGCGGATTTCCGAGTGCTGGGTTCTTTTGGTGACCAATCGAGCGGCCTTTGTGGCGTGGAGGCGCAAGAAGGGCGAGCAAGGACAAGAGTAAGCTTCGGTTGACGCCCGCGCTCCTCCTCGCCCACTCCTCCCCTCGCCAAGGCATGGGCTCGAACCCCTCGACTTCGATCATCGATGCGACCTCAAAATTTGACGTCTTTTCTTTGGGTGGTGTGGTTTCGGTTTGAGATCGGGCTATGCCAACTTTCGGTGACGGATAAAGAGAGGGAACATTGCCCATGCTCGCGACGCGATTCGGGAATTTTTTTTTTTCTTTCCGAAAATGGGCATCAAGGTAGTTCCACCTCCCTCTTCTTCATTGTTGATTGAGTCGTCCGTTGATTTCGATAGGGGCGATGAAGCTGCGCGGACAATGCCCCCAAGGCGATGAGGAGCGAGAAGGCGGAGAGCTACTTCGGCCGGGAGGATCGCCGTCGATGCCGGCATGAGCATCTATCGAGTTCCTCGTTAAGTGCTTTGCTTTTATGAGTTGATGTTCACGATTGATTGTGTGTTTCGGTGTCGGCGGGGATTTGGATTTTGAGTGTTGGGGGTTTTTTGGTCTTTGATTGGTGGATCGAGGTTGTGGTTGGGAGGAAGGGGACTCATATGCTCACCAATGAGGCTTGGTCAAGTCACCAGGTACCACTAATGGCATCGGTATACTCCATGGAAATGATAATCCACTTTGCTCGAGTTTGTTTTGATGCTTCGGTTGTTATTGCTTGGACTAGGGTTTATGTATATGAGATCGACGTGTGTCACATTATTTTGTACTTGCCATGTGATCTTTGTTCTTGGGAAGTGTTGACTTTGAGCTGCTTTTTGATTTGTCGTCTCATGTAGTCATCTGCAAGGCATGCATTACCGAACGATTAAGTCATTGGAGCAGGGATACAGCCGGTGTAAGCTTTTTTCTTTACCTCCTATGTTTTCATTGGGATAGAATGCTAAGAAGAATGAAGTTTGTGCTTCTACGAATTATGCTTTATGTTGTTATGATAGCTACGTATTTGATGGTAAACCTCTGATTTGAAGAAGCAAGAGCTCGCACAACGGTACTTTATTATTATGTAGCCTTATCTTCTCGTTTTTTTTTAATTGTCTATGAATATGTTTAGATACCTTAAATGTGAAGGTTTTTCTTTGTTTTGATCACTTCCCTTCTAATGTGCGATATTTTAGTTCTATTCGATGAGAAGTTTGATGTTGTCTCTGTTTTCCAGAAAAACCTATCTATGTAGCTAACCAGATATGTGTGCGCATGTGGTACATGGCTTTGATACCATTGCAGGTGACACAACAGCACAATGAAGACTGCAAAAAACTATTGAGACTTATGGGTATCCCAGTAGTTGAGGTTACTATTCTGTCTGAGAAGTTCATTCTTCTTTATTCGTAACAAAAATGTTAGATACCAGATTCAGTTTATGTATGTCAGGCCCCTTCAGAAGCAGAGGCACAATGTGCTGCTCTTTGAAAAGCTGGAAAGGCATGTATCTTCCTGGTTGATCGTCTTCTGATTTAGAATAATTCATTGTTATCTCATGATAATCCAATCATCTAACTCTATGGGAATGACATTTTTTTTTGCATGATTTCGTGTAGCTGCGGAAAGTTTGGATGTGCCTCCTGATTGCAAAATGGGAAATTTATGGCTTACAAGAACTTTGTATACCTTATCAAATGCCCTTTTGTGAAGGCGTGCACTAGAAGAAAGAATGGATAAAAGCATCTTGAGCAGGCACGTGTCTGTTTCATCAGTTTTGGGTGACTTTTTGTGGCTAAGTTCTTATTGATGCTTATGTAATTGCTATGTTTTTATACTGCAAGCTTTGGCTTCTAGTAAAATCAGCCATATTTGCAGCCTGCGCCGTTCTATAAAAGGAGGGAAAAATCACGCAGCTTGCCTCATGGTTTTGTTGACTCTGTGCCAGGAAATATGGAACAGTCCCTATTCAAATGATAGCTTCCCTGTTTATGCTGAGGACATTGATGGAGGTTCATCTCCTTCAACCTGCTATGTTATCTGAAGTCTGCTAAGGCCTTGAAGGTTACCATAGTGGGCGGTTCAAACCCGGAAAGATGTGGTGATCGATTGTACAACGCTTGCTGTGTTTTTGGTTCCATTGAGTCTTTGGAAAGCCAAGCACCGCAAGGTAACTTTTCTTTCCTTAAGTAACCATGTATGGAACATTTAGTTGCCTGAGTCTTCTGGTCTATTTGTTGTTTGAGTTGTTTTCTTTTCTTTTCTTTTCTTTTCTTTTTGGCTCTATGCAGACGTTGGACGTATTGGTATAGGCATCTGTTATGATATTCGGTTTCAGGAATTGGCAATGATTTATGCTGCAAGAGGTAGGTTTCGTTTCCTCTTTGTCTATTTTGCATTTCCTACAATGTTGATTTACATCTTGGTCTTTGGGGTTGCTTGTTGCCCGATCTATGCAATTCAAGCAAGAAGATTTCGACGGTAAACATGTATGTCTTAAGTGGTGGACCTTTGGATTGTTTTCCTTTGATTTATTTTCGTTTTATCCCTTCCAATGATTTTTAAGTTGAACATCAAGCAAAGTAAGCCTTGCACGAAGGGGGCTTAGGCTGTATAAATGCTTTTAGCCTTTTACGACATTGCGATATGTCCTCTATTGCTTTTTGTATAGAAGATATCTCATTGCAATAATGAGTCCTAATTAGCTAGTTTTTGCCTCCTCCACTATTATATTGCTTTAAGTTTCTTTCCTAGATTAATGAGGTTTGCTATTGGTGTTGCTAATTGGCCTTTTATTGACAATATCATTCTACTAAATATATTTGCACTGATCAATTGATAATAAAGTTATATGATGCTGAACTCTTGGTGTTTTCTATTCTACATAAATGGATCTAGGTTGTTAGATAATATCCCCTTTCTACTAAGCGAAATATTGTTTTTTAATAACTAGTCATTGTTGCGTTTATTTTCGTTTTGTTTAATTAAAAACGAAATTAAAAAAAGAACTCATTGGAACCTGGAACCGACCACGGAACCTGTGACGGGGTAGGTTCCAGGTTCCACGTTCTGACGGGTAGGTTCCAGGTTCCAAAAAATGAGGAACCTGTACCCGAGGGTAGGTTCCAGGTTCCAAGCGGAACCGAACAGGAACCTGGAACCGCTCACCCCTATTACCTAATGCAGGTAAATGGCGGGACTTGTCCCGCATCAATAGAATTAGCTCAATCGAAGGTTTGAATGCATTGCGCTGTAAAACAAGGCATTCTTAAATGCTTAAATCGGTTCTTAAGAAGTAGTATTTCTTAGTAGACGAAATAAAATATTTATTAGAAACTTTGCTAGTAATGCGTGTGCATTTAGAAATAATTTGATATACGGAATCCACATGGCATACCACTAGTTTCTTAATTGAAAGTCGAGCGATTTTGAGTTGAATATATGAACTTTTTCTTTCAAAATGTTTGACAATGTTGGTTTCATTGTCTTTGCATGACTTAAAAATGTTTAAAAGTTTGTTAATTTTTGGGAAATTTCATTGTGATAGAATATATAGTTTTGGCATAAAGCTATTATATATAGTCTAAACCGAGACCGAAAGAATGTTCACTCCGGTGCTCGCCACTTGACATTCTCTTTGCTTCTACAATTGGCACATGGCATGACATGTGGCTTAATTCTGTTACGTGGCCGACATTCACATGGTTGCTGTGTGACACTTCACTTTACTTTTCTGATTGCCTCATGGCATGACAAATGGCATACTTTTGCCATGTGGCTCTTATCCTACCAATATCCATTAGCTGTTTAATTTGTCATCTCCAAATTCATTCTCTTACAACATATGTGTATAGATTTATAATTACTAGTAAATTTTCTAAGTGTTTATTTATTTCTGAATACAACATGTAATTCTCACAAAATCGGTTCATAGTAACTTTGAATGACATATTAGTTTTGCTATTTTGCAGAACTTCCAAAATTTGAAGTACATTAATTTTAGTAATTGCAAGTCCCTAGTTTGTATCCCTGACCTCTCATGTACTCAAATCTCGTGGAATTGGTTCTTATGAATTGCGAAACATGGTAGAAGCCCACGAGTCAATTGCATATCACGAGAAGTTACAGGTGTTGACTTTAAAGGGGTGCTCTCAATCTTAGTGTTTTTCCAAAAGTGCTCAAAATCTCAGACATCTTGATCTTAGTAAGTGCAAAAATTTTGAAAGGTTCCCTGATATTCCAAATAAACTCGAAAGGTTGAAATTGCTTTGTTTATAAAATGACCGCTATTAAGGAACTTTATGCGTCAATAGAAAAATCTTGTTTCTTTGGAGGAAATGAATTTATGTTATTGCAAGAATCTGGTTCGTCTTTCATCTAGCATATTC